>NC_141696.1:739272518-748679269 GCF_964263255.1 Lissotriton vulgaris
CAGATGGACACCACACAGTTGTATATTAAAAATAAGTATTCTTTATAAAGATTTAACACAAGACCACAAACAACAAAAATCCACAATACTGTAATCAAAATGGTAGAATTAGCTTAGTTCTCTTTAGATCTTAAAATGCAACACTTTGAGTCAATGTACCTTAAGATGCGACATGCAGGGAAAAGAAAGTGGTGCAGGAAAGGTGATGCAGTAGTCCCTTACACGCAAGGACGGTGATGCGTTGAAGATCTGGTGCAAAAAAATAAAGATGGTGCTTTCTCCTTGATGCGACACACGTTCCGGTGATGCAGCGGCATCTGCTGCGACGTCGATCCTCTTCTCCGGCGATGCGAGATGCTTTTTTTTTGTGCTTTTTTTTTCTTTTTGTCCTCATATTCGCCCTTGGTGACCATATGGTGACGAGAAGATATGGGAGAGGATAGAGACACTGACACAGATTTACTGGTAGGGGATTATACTGGTATAAGCCGGAATATCCCGCAGTGCACTACGTCAACCCTTTAATCGTCACTTGGTACCATCTAGGCTAACGTTCTGCAGTATAATACCCACTTTCGTAGCCGAAGCCGCCCTTGTAGGGTATGTATAGCAAAAAGGGGCCAAACAGAGATGCCCCTCCAAGCAGCGTAATCATAGGACATGGGGGGAAAAAAAAAAACCCCATGATGGTCTGATCCATGATTACCAATTCAATAGTAGCCAAAATCTTCTCTTGTTTTGGTTCCCAGCCCTAATCATATCCAATTTTGACGTCTGTAGCATCGGATCACGCCACTCTGTAAAGAGAGGAGGTGTCTTATCTTTCAAGCGTTTGCAAATTTCTCTTCTAGCTAGTAAACAACCATAGAAGACCAATTTTTTTTTTCCTATGCCGCATAATTCTGGTAGAATACCAAAAAATACTAGCACAGGGCATGGGTTGATTTGGGATCCTACCGCTAGAGAAAGGGAGACGCAGACCTCATTCCAAAATGATGTTAAAGATGAACATTCAAGAAACATATGTACATCTGATGCAGCTATCAAACCACATCTGGGACGAGATGTGGTTTGAGATGCGAGATGCTTTACACGTTGCGAGTCGCGACAGGTCCTGCGACACGCTTCCCAGTGATGCGGCGGCATCTGCTGTAACGTCGGTCCTCTCTCCTGGCGATGCGATTTGCTTCCAATACGATGCGAGCCGCAACAGGCCCTGCGACACTTTTCCCGGTGATTTGCCGGCGTCTGCTGCAACGTCGATCCTCTTCTCCGGCGATGAGCCTCGACAGGCCCTGCGACACGCGAAGCAGAATTCCATTCATGAATACCACCCTGCTCGATTCGTTAATCATCATGAGGGCCCTATTCTCTTCATGGCATATGACACGTGTTGCAGCACTGTGGAAGGCCCTTGGCAAAGTTGGATTGATCACCTTTATGTTGCTTATTGCTATTTTTTGTTGTTAAACTGGCACTTAAAATGTGCAACTAATGTCCAGACTGTATTAACAAGTTTAAAATTGACAAAATAATTAAGTAATACTATTAAAAAAATGTGCTGCATAATGCCGCATAATGTGCCTTTTCTTGCCTCATAATTTACTCAACCCTGCCACATAATTTGGCCCTCCACTCCTGCATAATTGCGTTGGCCATGCAGATAAGAATGCGTTGAAACTAGAAAAACATTCTTGTCCTATGTCTCTGTTATGCACAAAGAGGGTTCATTGAGCCACACATGCTTTTGAATCTCCACTCATTGAATAAAGGCTGCCAGGAAATCCATGATGTAATATGAATCGCCTGCGTCACTGACCTTTGTGGTCCAATTTTGACCAATTTACTACCATTCGGATGCCTGATTTTTGTTTCTGGAAAGGGAAGTCAGTGTAAAAGTTATTTTGAATAATTCCTTGAAAGCACATCTACTGGAGTGTAGTCAGGCTGTCTGCATAGAAAGTTTAGCCATTAAAATCCTGCCATCGCTCACAAGTTCCTGGAACCTTGCGTTGGATTATCTGCTCCTGCAGCCACCTCTGCGGCGGGCAGCGCTTCTCTCCAAATGGCCATCTCAAGGTACATTTCATGGTCCTCACACAGTACTGCTATGAGACATGAACATCCATTTATAGAACCAAATATGGTCAGTATTGTGAAATATTATCAATGGTTGGCTTCATTCCAAGTGGAAGGTCACATGGTGGATATCCTTTGTTGTGCCGCAATGCTATGCTCGTCTACAGTCTACATTCCTGTTCTTTACATGAATCAATATGATACAGCCTTCACTTGGCCATGGCGCTCATAAAGATGCAGTTTCAGACACAGATATGACCTACAGGATTTTAACTCAAGGTGTCATACAGTGACAGTGGTAGTCTCAATGCTTTTTAACAGATCACAAACCAGAATTCAAGCTGACTGAATTTGAGACTAAAGTAGAATCTCTTCTTGAGTAGCATACTTTCTTGAGATGAAGTTCATCGAATCCCAAGAAATCCACCAATAAAGGTCCACTTCTGAGCCAGGCAGAGCAGAATTGATGCATGGGTTCATTTGGCACACCTTGCTGCGCTGCCTTGAGTGAAATGTTAGTAAATCTGCCCTCAGTTATGGTTCTCCCATACCCTGAAAAAACAGGTGTACCAAAAGTACCTATTCACAGTGTCAAAGGGAGACATGAGAAACACGTCGCATTTACTAAGAGATTACTCATTTCTGCTGCCTGTTTGTGCCGGATGCACAGTGTGCTGCCTAGCGCCAATGAAGGCACCCTCGCACCATAGTGTAAGGATGCCTTAATTATGAGTGGAATTGTACATCTCCCTGCCCAAAAATGATCCTTGAAGGTATTTTCCTTTTTCAGTGTGTGATGCGGAATTCATCACACATAGAAAAAGAAAGTAACAAGGAGAAATAAAAATATTCTGTCTCGTTACCCCTAGGAGGCGTATCAATTAAATGCATTCCCAGGTTTACAACTCCTTGTAAATTTAGGAATGCACAACAATCCATTGGTTGATATGTGGAAACACCCACACTCCAATCTTGGATCGCTTCCCTGCCACAAGGTAATGCAAGGCAGCAAAAAGCACTACAGTGCATTCATTTGGATTAACTAAACCACAAAAAGCCACCAAGGTGGCTTAGTAAATTTCAGTTAATGCCAGTGGAGGCTTAGTAAATCCCAGTTAAGGACTTGCGTTGCCTTGGATGCTTGATGGGCAATGTGAACCTTTAGTAAATCTGGACCTTGATTTTTCTGGCTGGTAATTCTGGCTAGGATAATCACGAGGGTCTCTGGCTGCATCCCCAGCTAAGATTGTTTCTAGAAAACCTCCTCCTTCCCTCATCAGGTCATCCCACCCCTCCTTTACCCCCCCCCCCCATCAACTGGTTGCCACATACATTTACCAGCTGGTCAGACTAATCGTTTAAACCACTTTGAATTGGGAATTGCGTGTGACTTTAATACCAGAAAATCAGTCACACACAGTAATTCTCAATTTTCTGAGATTTTGCCTATTATGCGTGGCACTGTTATCCATTCACCATTTTGCAAAAGTAAAACTACATGCAATTTTACTGTTACCCCAGTGCAGTGCAACTTGTTTTATGACTGTAGGTAGCCCCAGATTTACTAAATACAGGGCAGTGGTGTGCAAAGATTTGCAGTGGTGTGTTGCACAAAAGTAAAAGAAATTGTGCAGCACCATATTTACAAAGTGCTGGATGCTGATGATGTCATCAGACACTCAGGTTAAAGAATTGTGTTTCGCATGAATCTTAGGGGACAATTTTTCAATATTGTATGCAACTCAGGAAGCCACCTTGCTGCGCTGCGTGAAAGGGCAGGAATATGCCTTATTTACCATGATACTGCGCATTCCTGTCATTTTTTGCGCTGTGGTGCAAGGATGCCTGCATTGCAGACAGAATTTATTTTGTGCAGGAAGGTGCACCTTCCTGCACAAAAACAATACTCTGAGGCATTTTCCTCTTCCTACGTGTGCTGCAGAATGGGAGATAATTATATTTCTCCTTGTTACGCCTCACTTGGGAAGCGTAGAATTTTGCACCATCAGGATTCAAGCAAGCCGGGCCGACGACGGCTGAAATGCCAGAAACCGGTCCCCGGAAGCTTGTTTCCTTCCCAGTATAAGAATTGGCTTGGTAGTTTGGTTTGCCCTGTTCCCATCATGCACTGGGAGAGGAACAGACTAATTTGCATGTAGCCAGGTTCTGAGCTGGGATGGTGCAGTGAGCTAAAAAATGGTGATGAATCAAGCCCTGATATTTGGACTGGGTAAGAGCGGTCTGCTTAATTCAGACACTCTGTTCATCACCACCCCCTTTTCTGAATCATTTTGTCCACCATAAGCGTGGAAGGGTATACTCAGATGTGAGTCCCTTGCTCATTGCACCATCAGGATTCAAGCAAGCCGGGCCGACGACGGCTGAAATGCCAGAAACCGGTCCCCGGAAGCTTGTTTCCTTCCCAGTATAAGAATTGGCTTGGTAGTTTGGTTTGCCCTGTTCCCATCATGCACTGGGAGAGGAACAGACTAATTTGCATGTAGCCAGGTTCTGAGCTGGGATGGTGCAGTGAGCTAAAAAATGGTGATGAATCAAGCCCTGATATTTGGACTGGGTAAGAGCGGTCTGCTTAATTCAGACACTCTGTTCATCACCACCCCCTTTTCTGAATCATTTTGTCCACCATAAGCGTGGAAGGGTATACTCAGATGTGAGTCCCTTGCTCATTGCACCATCAGGATTCAAGCAAGCCGGGCCGACGACGGCTGAAATGCCAGAAACCGGTCCCCGGAAGCTTGTTTCCTTCCCAGTATAAGAATTGGCTTGGTAGTTTGGTTTGCCCTGTTCCCATCATGCACTCGGACAGGAACAGACTAATTGGCATGTAGCCAGGTTCTGATCTGGGATGGTGCAGTGAGCTAAAAAACGGTGATGAATCAAGCCCTGATCTTTGGACTGGGTAAGAGTGGTCTGCTTAATTCAGACACTCTGTTCATCACCACCCCCGTTTCTGAATCACCGTGACATGGTTGTCACAGTGTCGCATGGGCTGCCAGATCAGAGGTTTATAATAGCTTAGACAGCTGAGGCTCCACTGGTGTAAATTTAGCCCTTTGCCCACCTGAATGAGTGAGGGAGCACTGATTTTGATGGACGGGAGTCCCACCAGTCCATGGCATTACTACAGCTCTGTTAATCTGTAAATCTGCAAATTAGGCCCACAGTGATCTTGGTGTTCAGGGAGTAGAATTTACCTTGCTGAAAGATCTCCAGAGCCAGAGAACCCAGCAAATAGTAATGTCAAATTTCTGTGGTTCTGTGACCATTGCTGTGTAACCTGTTCATTCTTCCTTTGACCCTTCTTTCTGAGTTGTTTGTATTCACTTTCATGATGTACTTTGACCACAAACACACATGGAGCTGATTCACAAAGATATTTAAGAGTATGTGAAGTAGTACTACAGGACTACTACTTCCCATACTCATAAATGCCTTTGTGAATCAGTGACGAAACACCCAATAGTAAATGTGCAAACAGTACAGAATACAGAATCCTTTGTATTTGCACTACACCAATATAGAAATTCCCTATGATAATTACCATTTTAGTCCCTCTGAATGTGTTTTTGAAGACAATTCCCAAATACCTTTAGGATTATGTGAAGCAATACTACATAAGTTTGCACTCATAAAACACTTTTTGAATCGGTCCCATTTTCCTAAAGGGGTCTACAAAGACCCAGAATCTACTCACAAAATTATTTGGTAGCTTTTGGCATCTGGATGTGTCAACTATCTCAAATTAAATTGTGACCGGCTTAACCTCAACACCCAGATTAAAGGATTGGCTGGTACCTTCTTTTTTTCTGTCTTTGGGCCCACAAAAGATCTTTCACTTTCTGACACAAAATGTGAATAATTAGATACCATCAAGCGTGGATTACCGTAATGCAGCCTTTTTTAGGTTTGCCAAAATGGTCCCTCCATATATGATAGGGTGCAGAAATGTGCATAGGTTTATTTCCCAGGATTAAGCGACACTTCAGCAAAGGTGTGCAGAATTAGGTGTAATTACGTGAAATGCAAATCCATAATTTAGTGGGCGCATTTTTCCATGAACTGAGTCCTCATGCAATTTTTTGAAGCATTTTGCACTAAAACAAAAATAGCATGAAAAATATAAGTACAGCGAGCATTCCGGACTTATATGTTGTTCTAAAACACATATGGTAATATTTTGCCACAAATGGCACATAAATTAAGTGATTTGGCATAATGGTGTAATTTAGGGAATTTTGCAATACATACGTAACATGAAATTCCTGAAATTATGTGAATTATGCTGACATAATTTAAATTTTGACCAGGACCTGATAGATACAAACTTACTCAAAACACATCTGTCAGACTTCTAATGGGCCTTTCTTCTCGAGAATATTTTCCTCCTGCTTTATCCTCTCTGCATTTGCTTCTCAATATTAAGCTGATGAAGTTTAATGCCTTTTTCCTGGTCCATAAATCACTTCAAAGACATCCTTGCTCACATTTGGCAAAAACGGTTCAGTTGGCAGAAGCTTTCCTGCAATTTCACACCTTCTGACTAATGTCTTCTGTGGGATGAACTCAACTATCAAAGGCAGAGCTTTTTCTGCCACTCTAGCTCTTTGTGAAAGTTGATGCCTTAAAATATATATTTTTTTAAGTTGAGAAAAGCCATGCAGTCCCTAGCCTTTCTAAATTGTTTTTGCATCCACCTTTACATAATCAAGAATCCTATTTTAGTACCTAAATGCTTTAGGGTGATTGCTGTAAAATTTTAGAAACACGAAATACAAGTAAATACCAACACAATTTAAATAAAAAGCATCTTTAAAGGTAGTTCTTTGACCTCCTAAATCAGATCTGACCTAAAGGGAAATTCCAGAAACATGGAGGACATTCCATCTGAGCAATCTTTTCACAGTGCTAGTGCGTGAGAATTCACAGGTTGGTCAACAAGCAAAATTTGGGTAAAATCCATACCCTCTCCAATTTGGGAAAATTCATGAACTGTTCACTGGTAGTTTTTGCTCTCTAGTTGAAAAGTATGGAGATGTATTCCTGCCAAGGGCAAAAGTAAGCCCATTTTCAGATTGGGGTGGCAACATTCCAATATTGGATTGGGCTGTAGGAGAAAAGGTTTTAGCAAGGAGAAAATGTTCTCTTCAAAGGGACAAAAATAAATTCTTTAACAAAAATGTTGTTTACTGTTTCATTTCTGCAAGTGGAAGTGTAGAGCTTTGCATTTTGCATAAATGGATACACAAACGAGTTTTCTTGGGAAACTGTGGAGCTTGGAGCTTCACAAAAGTACTCCTGAAATTCTTTGTGAATTTAAGTTGGAAATGTGAGCAGACATAGACATACGCCTATTTAAAGACATTTTTAACTTTCAAGTTCAGAGTTTTATGGATTGGGATGGTAGCTACACAAGCTGCCACCAGTGGGGGAGGACATACTCAATAGCATTTTTAAAAAAAATAACATTTGCTTTTACAAACTACAAAATAATACATCATTTATACTACTAAAATTGCTAAATTATTAAAACATGTTTGATCTTATTTAAAATTTTCTGCCCCAAGCTACTTTAGCTGCTATCAAAAACCAACTGTTTTTTGGACCATTTAAGTCATGAGATGCCATGTAAAATGAAAAAGTACAGCAGGACAAATGTATAAAATAGTGGCAATAACGCTTGAAAATAATGCAATTATAGGAGAACTTAATTTGATTATCCTTAAAGAATTAACAAGGAATGTAAAAAAGTAAACTGTTGTGTCATTGAACTAGATGCAGCTGAAGACTGAACTACTGCTAAAATAGACAAAAAACACTGAAATAAAATAATAGTGTATTTATGTAAAGCATACTAAGGACTGCATTTATTTATTGAAGTGAATCATAAAGCCATGATGTACCACTCTGCAGTCCCTTCACATCACTTCGCAGAGTTGTAACTTCTCTCAGGGAATAATGGACCAGTGCCCATTCGGTTGCTATCTACAGTGTTGTTTCTGTGATGGACTGTGTGGTGTGATAGTCCTTAAAACTGTCTTAAAACTGATCACCGAGTCCCTCACGGACAAATGAAAGCTTAGCCCTGGTGTTGTGATAGTTCGGGAAAATACCTCATGATCTTTGCTTTTTACTTTTTTTTATCAAGAAATAAAATTAGCCGTTGTCTGCTGTGAGTGGTAAATGAGAATGAGCCCTTGCTTGCCCTTTGTCGGATAGGGAATGGGCGACTATATTGGAATACCCGAAGCGCGTGTCCCGTAATACTTGTTTTAAATGTATTCAATATATAGTTACTCAATGAGCCTACTTAACACCACACACCATTAACACCATATATCGTGACGCCAATGCCCTATGTCCTAGATGGTCCGACCAAGATGCTGATTTGCTACACATCTTATGGACCTGCAGCAAACTACGGAGGTACTGGGAGGAGATAGCACAAACACTGACAGCGATACTGGGCAAAATGAGGCTCCAAACGCTAGACAATTATATTCTAGGAATGGGTAGCAAAGTTCAAGCTAAATTTATAGACTTGGCCCTATTGTTGGCCAAATGGGGTATAACTAGGAGGTGGAAATCTCCAATAGTCCCCACTTTCCTGACTTGGAGGGACGAGGTGGTTAAATGGGGACTGGCGGAAAGTGTGGCCATTCGCACTGTGGATAAAAGGGGTCTACAAATAAATCCCATAGCCATGAGCTGGGACACCATATTGGAATCTTTTAAGGTGGCTGATGTCCTTACTCCTGGAAATTTATAAGCCTGATCGCATAAACTACTGACCATGTATGGAATGTGCGCATAACAGAGTTTCCTCTATTTCTCTATCTGGTGTCTCCTATTAAGACTAGTCATACAGCAGAAAAGCTTTCCAAAGGATATGTTCTGCTGTATTGTTAGGATATCTTGCAGTTATTTTTTTGTTTTTCACTTTGTTTACTTCCGGTGCCGTCAGCGGGGGGGCTGCTTTCTAAGCGGCACTGATACTAATGGTTTCAGCAAGAGGGCGAAGTCAATTGTTTACAGGATGTCATGGACTTATAAACACTTGAGCTACTATTCTGATGAAAACTGCTATGTTGTTTCACTTGTATGGCTACCTATCTTCTGTATAACTGTAATATGTGTTACTATGTGAAAAATGAATTAAATTTGATTGAAAAAAAAAGAAATAAAATTAGCCATTTTGGATTCTAGAATTTAACAAACAGTAAATATCTCAATAGTATAAACATACATGATAAAATCAGAAACAACATCTCATATTTCCCATACTGTAGGTTCTGTATTGCCTCCCAAGATTTTTTGTTTCAGCATACTGGATTGACTGGCCTAATTCAGCTGCTAAGCACCTGCAGTGCTCATGCTCTGTTGCTTAAGCATTATGAGAGTGGTTAATTCTAATTGGCATAGCTTACTCTCTCCTCTTTAGTAAGACCATAATAATGTGGTGCTAAAGGCACTAGTGGCAAAAAGGTAGGATGGCACTTGTAGCCTGCAGTTTGGCCTTATACCACCCATAGGTGTGACTTTAAAAACATGGCTTCAGGATTGCCATTGCAGCACTGTTTGGCTGTACAGACAAAACACTACAGGCAGCACTTGTCAAAGTAAATCATTTTGACATGGGTACAAACCTATGTTATACCTTAGGTAAGTTATTCAAAAATTGTGAAAATAATCATTAGAGTGATTCATAAGTGTATGAAATTGGGTTGTTGGTTGAATGAGGTGTGAGCCTTACTCAAGCAACAGTCACAATCCTTGTCAGGCTGAACCATAAAAGTTACTAAATGAATATGTATCTGGTACCTTGGAACACACACAGTCAAGCCTAACTTAGAAGCAATGTGGAAAGTATTTATGCAGCACCCAAAAAGTGATGTAGTGAGAAAACAAAACAAGAACAATCCCACAGTAACTTAGAACATAGAGTAGGATTTAATCAATTATATGACATGAAAACAAAAAAAATCCAATTAGTAGAACTGAAGATATGCCATTTATAAAGATTTAGATAAAGGTAGCACTAAAAGACAAAAAGCGCCAACTGTGGGTATCTGGTAGCATTGAACTGGGACAAATTGACAAGCTCCTTCTGACTTCAATGCAGCGCAGGCAGGGCAGAGGACCAAGCTTGACATGCCGAGGGTTGTATCTTATATTCTTGTTGCAGTTTCTGCTGCATTACTTTGCAAGTGATCACGTTGTCTGGCGTCAGTTCAGAGGAGCTGCAGGGGGCACAAAGCAAGGTCCTCATCCCTCTGCGTCAGTTCTGATGAAGCTGGCAGCTTTGCAGGGCTTCACAAGACTTCACTTTGCTTCATGCTGGATTTGGTGGAACCTTAAGTTAGGGCAAGAGGAGCTCTCTCTGATGCCAGCCAAGAGCCCAGGACCTGGGGAGGCACCACTTGGGGGTCAAGAACTCACTCCAACAGAGGCCAGCAGGACTCAGGCAGATCCAATTGCAGGGCAAGCCCAGCAGGCCAGCTGAGCTGTTGCAGGGTTGCCTCTGGAGCGTCTTAGGAGGTCAGTTAGCTAGAGCTTAAAGTCACTCAGCTTGAGATGAAGGGAGCAGGTCCAGTCTTCATCCTCATCAAGCAGAGCAGGTCTCAAGCAGCAGGGTAGCAGGGCATCCTTATTCTATAGTAACCACAGGTCCAGGAGTGTACTGAAGAGTTGAATCTGAGGGTCCACTATTTATACCAGGTGCTCACTTTTAAGTGGGAGAAGCTTCTGGAGTTTCCCTCTATAGAGGTGTCATGAATTTCCTTCCTGTCTGCCTGCCCAGTTCCCAGTCTGTCTGGGGCAGAATCGGCTAGTTTGAAGTTGTTTGTATGTGAGCTGAGCCAGTGCCTGTGAAGTGCACCTGTGGCAGGTGACAACTCCATCGCCTTCCAATCAAAGTATAGATTACCCATCCTGCTAACCGCCAACTACACCAAGTCATGTGACACAGGAAACAGGCTGCAGAAACCAAATGGTTGGGACATGAAAATGCCAACTTTCTAAAAGTTACACTTTCAGGATGGTGAGCAAAAATCCAACTTCACCATTAAAGAGGGTTAAGTTACAATTCCTTTGACACCAAACATGAATTTCTTACCTGCTCCCAATCATAAGATATCACTTATTAAATGTAATAAGGCCCCACAGTAAGGAAAAAGTGAAAAATGAATTTAGGAGTTTTTTACTTCCAAGATATGTAAAATTTAAAACATGGGGTGTGGATATGGCAAGGACCCATGTAGATGCATCCTCGCCAAGCACCTATGGCCGGAGGGCCTCTGGGCTCTGTGCCCCGCCATGAAGCCACCCAACACTGCCTAAAAAGGACACAGAAGTGGAGAAGATGCTCTGGCTACCACATCTGGTGATTAATACCTGCCGATCACACCAGGAAGGAGATGATCGTGGAGTGCAGCAGTTTTCTTTGTGCAGCCTATTTCTGCCAAAGATGGTATCCCCGCAGAGCTGAGGAGAGCCTGGGGTATGAGGAAAATTGAATTTTATATGGCCAAGTATGTCCCCTATCGTGTACCCCAACGTTCAATGTACATGTATGACATGCATGCATTTTCCCTCTATGGCCGAAATGAAGACGCATATGCATTTGCGTCCAACGTTCACATGTCAGTTACTAGGCCCTCCATGTTAGGAACGATAATTCTGCTTTTAAGCCTATGTTGCCAACGTCTTTATAAGATGCACCCGTTTTTGTGGCCTAGTCGAGCTAGGACCCGAATTCAGCCTCCTGAATGCTCTGAAAGATGCAGTTTAGTTATTCATTCCTGACCTCTCCCTTACTTCCTACTCAGCCGAGAGGTGCCCGGTCTGGCCTGCCAAGACTGTATTTTGCCTACAGTTATCTGCTCTGCTCCACAGAAACGCATTCCTGCCTAATGAAAAGGATAAACATATTCAGCCTGCAGAAGATAGGGCCTAGCCTTCCTGTCTCCATTCAAGTGATTTACAGAGCTCGCATCCATAGAAAGCTCACAGCCTCCATGCTATGCATGGAGAAAATATAGGCCTATACTAGCATTCAGTGATGAATAGCCTTTGCCCGAGCGACCTTTAAGTTAGATAATATGTTCTCCGAAACTAAAGATACTATAGATACTAGATAGTATTCGAGGTACAGGTCGTTCTGACATCCAAGACTCCTCTACTAGCACAAAAGTCAACCCCCTCCTGTCTCCCCCAGCTACACGTCTGTTACACGTCATGACTAGGTTACGCACTCAAGTAGGGTAAAGGTTCCAGCTGGACGCTCAGACCCCTTCCATGACCATACAGACCCCTTCCAGGTATCCACCCACCTATGATACACTTGTGACTCACCAAGGGAACGCCTACATGTACGCCTTTTTCCACGCCTAATGTGTTCTTATCTCTCTCTCTTTCGCTTGCTCCACCTTCTCCATGCAAGTTAATGTACATTTGTACTATAAATGATGTACTCTGTGAATAAACGTTAGATGTCGATCCTTCCTGAACCTTAGTGGTGATGGAACCCGATTCTCCATTGGCTGCAGCGAATGTAATAAAGCCCTTCTGAAACGGACGCCACGGACTCTGCCTCTCATTAGATATATACTTCTTGTTAATGTATAGAAATTACGTATGGGGTATTAATTTATTTACCACATTTTTCTGGCGCCCGAATAGGGACTAGTCCCCTTCCCCACTCGCTGGCGATGTAGGTCGAGCCCCCCACCCTTCTACAGCCGTGACGGATCTCAAGTGTACACGACGCGGGAGTTCCTGCCTACTCCCTCAGGCCCACGGAGGTGACGGAGACTGCGACCAGGCATCCACACGAGGCGGTGAGGATTGCGGACCATCCCAACCAGAGCCCAAGACGAGAGAGCAAGGTCCGAGGTATCCGGAAGCCCACCTGTTCCAAGGCGCATGCGTAGCAGCAACCGCAGTAGCAGTATCGAGTGTCCGAGGCCTTCCAGTTCAAGTTCTGCTTCCCAGTGAGTACCATTATTGGGAACGCATAAAGACGGAGTCATTTATATGAGTCCGGTAAAGACGGGTCTGAATACACAGATCCGGTAAAGACGTGCCACCTTTGGGGGGCGCGGTAAAGACGTGTCTCTTTATGAGACCGGTATGACTGTTCTGCTTCGCAGTGCATAAAGTAAATAATTGCCAAGAAAGAGTTATTCTTATGTACGAGTTAGAATGTATCTGTTCTCAATGTTCTAGTGTTGTGGTATGAATGGTTGTTCTCAGTCTGTTTTTTTGTACACTGTGTTTTCGTTAAAGGTAGTTCCAACATGCCATTGTTTTCGAAATTACGTCAGATAGGGACAAGAAAAGGGATACTCGAGGAATCAGTACCCGTCCCACCTAGAGATACTCCTGGTCATTTTATGTATCAGAAACACGGGCTAGATGCCATACTGTTTCTGGATTTGTGGGTGGATTACACTAAAGATCTGGATGAGAAGTATAGATGGCCTGCCTCAGGAACATGGGATCCTGAATGCATTATGAGAATAGAGGAAGCGCTATGGAAAAGGAAATCGAGACAGTCACAGAAAGATGCCATTGAATTATGGCGTAAAGAAGCGCATAGGAGAACCGAAAAAGAAATGAATAAAGCAGATAGAGCCAGACACGCTGGGGAAAAAGCCAGAGAAAAAGAACTAAAAGAAGAGGGGGAGCGGGTCCAGAGAGAACAAGTAGACCGAGGGGAACATGCCCTCAACATGGGCATGTATCTTGTCCTCGCGGAAGGACCTAGTCATTTACCGCCACCTCTGATCCCGACCAAAGTACGTATGCATAGACAGACAGAAGCTGAAGCTTTTATTTCTTCCTATCTAGCGGAGCCTGCTCCGGACTATGTAAATGCAGCATCCCCACCTCCTCGTCCTGTCAATAATCCGAACAATCCTTTTTTCCTCCCTCCACCCGCATCACAGACTCAGCCTACACCGACTCAGCCTATACAAACGCTACCTCCACCGACTGTAGCGACAGTGAGAGATGACTCAGGACAAGGGGCAGTGGGAGGGGCTGCGGCACCCCGAACACCGCCACCAACAAGGTCTTTGCAGGACGTAGGACTACGGACACCCCCACCAATGTCATCTCCCTATAGGACTACTGCCGTACCCATATCGCAATGTATATACGATCCAGTACCAGGTGCAGGTGCCCTGTTAGTGAACTCACTCCGACTAAGACGAGCTACAGAATATCTATCTCCATTACCAGACATGAAGGAACACTTAGACAATATATACCGTTTCATTCAAACAGGAGAAGGACCAGAGAGTATAGAAAATGCCATGAAACACAGAAAAGTAGAGGTTAAAAACATGATTCTACGTTTTTTATTAATTGTCTGATCAGAGAACAAGACCAGCCAGGAAAAGGAGTAACTAGAGGTATGATTGATTGGAGTGACAACATATCTGCCGGTAAACATGATACAGTAGGAAAGACAGAATGCATGTATAAGAAAATACGAAAAGAGATTTTAAAGATACACCAGAAAGAGTCTGAAGAGAAAGAGGATTCAACCTCGGAAGAGGATGACACCGAGAACCCCGATAGAATTGCTTATGTAGGTAGAGCAAGACCATTCGACAGGCCCATATGTCTTGATTACCGCAAGAAGGGACCCCTTATAAAAGAACGATTTTCTCTCGAAAATCTGTTCCAAGCTACTGAGAACGCACTGAGAAAAAGAGTAGAATGTGACAGACCCCACACCCCACATGAACAAGAATTGGCCCGGTCAGCAGTCCAATGGATGTCTAACTCTAATATATATAATGGTGACATAGTGGCACAAACCTTTTTGAGTCTTTCTCCAAATGAACAGCGTTTAGCTGGTATTTACATGGTTCAACATCTGATCACGTTGTATGAAAGTCAATATGCTGATCCCGGTCCCTTGTACAAATTACTAGACGACATACTTTTAGATAGATGGACAAGTACTGGTACTGAATTAATTAATGTTATTCTGGACCAACGACATAAGTATGTAACTTTTCTGTCCACGAGCATGATTCCTGTCCGACACCACGACAGACATGGTTTACATTTTGACAGACAGAACCCCCTTCGAGAAGTGCATCCCGTTAAAGATAATGACGGTACACTCCAACGTGTATATGTTTACACACTCTTGACAAAAATGGAAATATTAGAAATGAAAAAGATGCTTCCCTGTCATGATAAAGATCCAGGGGGATTCCATCGTGAATTAAAAGACATTCTCTGCATAGGGGATTACACGTACGCTGATATTATTAAGTTATTGAAAGTACTGTTACCTGCAGGCATTTATGAAAAGCTTAAAGAAAAAGATTGGGAATTAGGAGAGAAAAAGATAGATTGGGCATTATTGGAAACAGAGGACAAAGGACGGCTCCCTGGTACAGGCCTGGGGGACCAAGCTAAAGCATTACCTGAACTCTTGATACAGGTCCTGCCGAGATTATTGATTACTAAAAAGGAAGATTGGGATGCTATTTCAGCCTGTAAACAGAAACCAGATGAAGACACTAGTAATTTTTATTCCAGATTCGAGAAATGTTTTTCTATTAATAGTGGCCTTAAGCCAAGTAGTGAATCATATCCACATCTTTTTGTGAGCAAACTGGTAGAGAATTCTTCACCCCAGATCAAGAATAGAGTACTGAAGGTTGAGAGTACTTGGCAAGCAAATAATCCTTCCCAAATGTTACAAATGTTACAGTACCACCAGAACAGAATTAGAGAAGAACAGGAACCTGAAAAGAAACGTTTGAAAGATACGAAAATGAAAATGCTAGTTGCACAATCAGTACCAGCAAATGGAAATAGAAAAGGCACTCAAAGCACGCCCCCAGTTAAAGGAAATTGCAACTATTGCAAACAGCCAGGTCACTATGTTAATGAATGCGCAGTCCTGAAACACAATATAGCTACAGGCAAGACAAAAGAAAGACCGCATCCTCCTAGACAGCAGCACCCCACAGAACACGCAACAGACAGTAGTACTACCACAACCGATAGCTGCCACTCAACAGGTCACACAACAGATGTACCAGTACGCACAGTCAGATTATCCAGAATTTCAGCAGTACTCATGAAACAGCCTAGAGAGGGAGGTTGGCTTGCCTCTTATCGAGATTCCTGTAGATCAAGAAGGTCCTTATGTACATAGTCGTGCATTGGGAAAAGACAGAAAGTTTTTGATTGACACAGGGGCAAGCAGAACTACCATCAGTCATGACGAGGTTCCAGGGGCAACCCTCTCAGGCTTACAAAATGTTTCCCTGGGTTTTTCAGGAAAGCCTATTGTTAACGAAGTGTCAAAACCAGTTCCCCTAGGAGTTGGTCCATTGTCCCGTACTACAGACTTGTTGCTGACTAAGTCATGCCCAGAAAATTTGCTTGGTATTAAGACATTGAAAGAACTAGGAGCTGTTATTTGTTGTTCTCCGGAAGGAGTGAGATTGTTTTTACGTGATTTTAAAGGACATTATGTGATGAGAGATTTTGATCCCAGACCCCAGAATGTACCACCGCATTTGTGGGCACAAGGTCCGACTGATGTAGGTTGCATGCACATTACACCATATCGCGTCACGCTAAAATCAGGAGTAGTACTGCCACGAATCAGACAATACAAGTTGCCACCAGATGCCATAGTAGCATTACTGAAAATTGTTGACGAGCTCATTGCACAAGGAGTGGTAGTAGAAACAGACTCGAACATATGTAATTCTCCTGTCATCCCCATTCTAAACCGAACAGACCCTAATGCACCACCAGTCTACAGACTAGTGATTGATCTTCGGGAATTAAACAAGTGTATAATTCCGCAATACCCAGTGGTCCCAGACATTTCTTCTGTACTAACTGCGATTGATTCCGAAGCGACGTTCTTCACTGTAATAGACCTCAAGAACGCCTTCTTCAGTGTCCCGATACATCCAGATAGCCAGTACCTTTTCGGATTCTGTTTAAATGGACGAAGCTTTAAATTTACGAGGGCTCCTCAAGGGTTCACCGAAAGTCCTAGTATTTACAGCCAAGCGTTAAAAAGACAACTAGACAGTATTCACATGCCTGACAATACCGCACTGCTCCAGTATGTCGATGACATTCTGATAACGGCTCATACAGAACTTGACTGTGAACATGCATCACTGACAGTCTTACACTTTCTGGCAGACAAGGGACACAAGGTGTCCCCTTTGAAGTTACAATTCTGTGCCCAGCAAGTGGTCTACCTAGGTCACTTGCTGTCCAAGAGGGGTAGACAGCTGACACAAGACCGTATTCAGTTAATTGTCAATCTTTCCCAGCCCAAGACACAAAAGGAAGTACGGGCCTTTATTGGCCTCACTTCTTACTGCAGACAATGGATTCCCCAGTATGCATATCTAGCCAAACCACTCATACAGTTGACAACACAGGAGGCAGCCTCTTCGACTGTCCTCCCTTGGACACAAGAACATACACTTGCATTTGAGGAACTGAAAAAAGCCTTATGTCAAGCACCAGTTTTAGCGACTCCTTGTTACAACAAGCCTTTCACGCTTTTTGTCACTGAGCGAGAGGGAACAGCATTATCTGTCCTTACACAAGATCAAGCGGGAAAACACAAGCCGTGTGCTTATTTTTCAAGCACACTCGATCCAGTGGCCCAGGCTCTGCCTGCGTGCCTGAAAGCTGTAGCAGCAACAGCGCTAGCTATCCGACAAAGTGACTCTATTGTGTTAGGCCATCCCCTGACAGTACAAGTTCCGCATGCAGTCGAAGTTCTCTTGAACCGAACACAGACACAACACCTGACTATAGCAAGACTGACAGGATACGAACTGACATTATTTCAGCCGCACATAGAGATCAGACGATGTAATATACTAAACCCGGCTACACTTTTGCCTTCAAGTACAGTAGACCCTGCACCACATGACTGTGTGGAAGTAATTGACACAGTGACGAAACCAAGACAAGATCTGACAGACATTGCACTGCCCGACCCTGACCTGACACTTTACGTTGATGGTTCATGCATGAGAACAAGCACAGGAGAGTTAGTGGCCGCGTATGCCGTGACCACTGATACGGAAGTCATTGAGACACACAGAATAGACACACTGTCAGCACAAGCAGCAGAGCTCATCGCTCTGACACAAGCCTGCAAACGAGCCAAGAACCTGAAAGTAAATGTTTATACAGATTCACAGTACGCTTTCGGAGTCATTCACGACTTCGGTGTGCTGTGGCAGGAAAGAGGTTTCTTGACCTCTCACAGGACCAGAATTCAGCATGGCCCCCTTATTCAAGCCCTGTTAGAAGCAATACACTTGCCTACAGCCATAGCCATCATGAAATGTAAAGCACATACGAAAGTCACAGACACCATTTCCCAGGGTAACGACCTGGCAGACCGAACAGCTAAATCGACAGCCCAGACTCCAACGGACACGACAAAGACAGAAGTACCATCATTGACAAATAACATGACAGTTAGGGATCCCTCACAAGATGTGCTCGACATACAGACACATGCCACTCCGGACAAAATAAAGAAATGGACTGAACAAGGAGGGGTCCAGACTGACCAGGGTTGGATGACAAAAGGCAAAACTACATGGTTTCTCCCAGATTCTATGGTTCAAATAATCATAAACACCGCACATAGTCCAGCACACTTAGGAGAAAAGGCTATGCTAGACAGTTTACAGAACATTTGGTTTAACAAGCACCTGCGTGCAGCAGCGAAACAGAAAGTACGCACCTGTATGATCTGTTGCCAGTTCAATCCAGGTAAAGGCATTCCGGTGGAACAAGGTGGATTCCATCCCCCTGACCACCCTTTTGAAGTCCTCCAGATGGATTATATCCAGATGGACAGATGTCGAGGATACAAGTACGTCTTAGTAATTGTATGTGCACTATCCGAGGGACAGAAGCATATCCAGTCCCAGATTACACTGCTGTAACAACTGCCAGACAGTTGGTCCGAGAGTATTTCCCACGATACGGATTGCCACGTGTCGTGTATTCAGATAATGGTCAGCCATTCTCCTCCGAGTTAATGAAACAAGTATCGCTTCTCTTAGGGTACCAGTGGAAGTTCCATTGTGTACGACATCCCGAGGCAGCCGGACTCGTAGAAAGACACAATCAGACCCTCAAGACTAAGTTAGCGAAAGTCTGTGTAGAAAAAGGCATGGATTGGATGGTAGCCTTGCCAGTTGCCCTCTTTTATATGCGTATGGTAGCTCATTCCAGAACAGGATTGTCTCCTTATGAAGTTATTTTTGGGAGACCACCAAATATGTGGGGTACGCCGATGCCCAAGAAAATAACAGATGTTGACAGTAATATGCTGACAGATTACCTGGCTTCCTTGATGTCTGCACTCCTATCTTGTCGTTCACAGGTTGCAGCCGCCTTCCCCGACAACACCCAAGTGAAAGAGCACGCTGTTGTCCCTGGGGATACAGTCCTTGTGCGAAACTTCGACCGATCAAGCCCTCTCGAGCCCTGCTGGAAGACGCCCAAGCTGGTACTTCTAACAACAAGGACTGCAGTGAAGGTCGAGGGAAGGAAGGGCTGGATCCATGCCCAGCATGTTAAGAAATTCCATGGGAAAACAGAGACTGTAATTAAACCAAAAGACTGCCTCGAAACCAGTGACTCAAAACCCCCTTTGCTAGAAAAAACTCTGCAACAGGAGTATAAATTAAAGCTACGGTCTAGTAAGTCAGACAGTTTAATTGTTTAAGTCCCTCTCGGGTGAAGCGGTTAGACAGGTTCCTGACATGTATGAGACTGTAGATCAGAATAGTACTAGACAGAGAGATAAGAGAGTGAAATGCTGCAAGTCCCTTCGCAGTAGATGTATAGTAACCCTGATTATTATGTTTCTTCTAAGCATATCAGTTATATGTATCAGTTTAACGCTACATGTTTGCTTTCCACCTCTTGCTTCGCATACACATTCTTTTTCCAATGACACCACAGAGCACGTGTTCAGTGATCTGCCACCTCATGAACTGTCATATCGACTAGCACTACGCAATAATACTTTTATTCGAATGTTGCACCATTCACATCAGGCCAGCAATGTAACGAATTGCTGGGTATGTGGACGATTCCCACCGTACCAGAAAACTAAAGGAGTTTTGCCTCTCTTTCCTTTCCCGTTTACGCATAATGGTTCATGTGGGGCATGGTTTGCTCTAATGTCCTCACTAGACAAAAAGGTTACAGATCCCCTGAACAATTGGGTATGGGGTGATTTGAACAAAGTAATGAATGAGGCATGTTACCCAGACACAGAGGGTCTTCCCCAAAGGAAAGGAACAGATATAGAAAACGAGGTATATGAACAAGGAAATGCTTCCCTTAACTTTATGATTTTAAATGTCCAGTCTGAGAATAACACAGGTTCTCCCTTCATATCAGTTCTACCCGTAAAAGGTGAATTATGTATTAGAAAACAAGGATCAGTACATTTAGGACACAGTGATTGTACAACAATAGTCGAGTTTAATGATAAAGGAAAGTCTACTTTCAAAGCCTCCCGCCATTCCTATTTCATTTGTGGTCAGAAAACATATATTCGTCTGCCTTTGGACTGGGGTGGAACATGTTATATAGCGTTCCTAATGCCACCAGTTTTTCTAGCACCGTCCCATTATCATCGAGATTCCCGACTAGTACGCGTTAGAACTAAGAGAGAGACAGATTCCCTAATTGTCGATCAGACTGAAACAACTTTGGAGCAATATACAGATTTTAATAAAGGATTCTTTTTCTTCATAGGTCCCGTTCAAAACAGTAAATTAATACGTAGGTTGACAAGAACCCTTGAAGCAGTAATAAATGAGACTGCATCTGCTTTAGCAAACTTAACGGAGGAGCAGTCTGCTATGAGACTTGTCGTTCTTCAGAACCGCCTTGTTCTTGACGTCATCCTGGCAGATAGGGGCGGAGCTTGTAGAGTCATCGGATCCAGTTGTTGCGTGTTTATTCCAAATAACGCGCCTTCCGTGTATGCAGCAATAACCAGACTACATAAGATAGCTCATGAGATACATCAGAACCCAGGCACATGGACTTGGTCTGGTTGGCTCTGGAATGTAATAGCAGCATGGGGATGGAAAGTACTGTCATTCATAGGAATAGCGCTGCTTATTCTGTTCAGTTGTTGTCTCTGTCTACAATGTGGCCCAGCGATTTGCGGCTTGTGCGCCACTGCCTGTATTGCCCATCCACGTATCCAGAAGCGAAAAGATGAGCTAATGATGCAGTATGACCATATACAAGGTCTTATGCAAATAGATGTGACTTGAAGGGAACGTAGGGGACAAGGAGGGAATGAGGAAAATTGAATTTTATATGGCCAAGTATGTCCCGTATCGTGTACCCCAACGTTCAATGTACATGTATGACATGCATGCATTTTCCCTCTATGGCCGAAATGAAGACGCATATGCATTTGCGTCCAACGTTCACATGTCAGTTACTAGGCCCTCCATGTTAGAAACGATAATTCTGCTTTTAAGCCTATGTTGCCAACGTCTTTATAAGATGCACCCGTTTTTGTGGCCTAGTCGAGCTAGGACCCGAATTCAGCCTCCTGAATGCTCTGAAAGATGCAGTTTAGTTATTCATTCCTGACCTCTCCCTTACTTCCTACTCAGCCGAGAGGTGCCCGGTCTGGCCTGCCAAGACTGTATTTTGCCTACAGTTATCTGCTCTGCTCCACAGAAACGCATTCCTGCCTACTGAAAAGGATAAACATATTCAGCCTGCAGAAGATAGGGCCTAGCCTTCCTATCTCCATTCAAGTGATTTACAGAGCTCGCATCCATAGAAAGCTCACAGCCTCCATGCTATGCATGGAGAAAATATAGGCCTATACTAGCATTCAGTGATGAATAGCCTTTGCCCGAGCGACCTTTAAGTTAGATAATATGTTCTCCGAAACTAAAGATACTATAGATACTAGATAGTACTCGAGGTACAGGTCGTTCTGACATCCAAGACTCCTCTACTAGCACAAAAGTCAACCCCCTCCTGTCTCCCCCAGCTACACGTCTGTTACACGTCATGACTAGGTTACGCACTCAAGTAGGGTAAAGGTTCCAGCTGGACATTCAGACCCCTTCCATGACCATACAGACCCCTTCCAGGTATCCACCCACCTATGATACACTTGTGACTCACCAAGGGAACGCCTACATGTACGCCTTTTTCCACGCCTAATGTGTTCTTATCTCTCTCTCTTTCGCTTGCTCCACCTTCTCCATGCAAGTTAATGTACATTTGTACTATAAATGATGTACTCTGTGAATAAACGTTAGATGTCGATCCTTCCTGAACCTTAGTGGTGATGGAACCCGATTCTCCATTGGCTGCAGCGAATGTAATAAAGCCCTTCTGAAACGGACGCCACGGACTCTGCCTCTCATTAGATATATACTTCTTGTTAATGTATAGAAATTACGTATGGGGTATTAATTTATTTACCACAGGTAAGCTAACACAGAGAATCCCAGAATGAAGCTACACCGTACCTCCGCAATGTGTCCCCTAGTCCCTACAATGTGTCCTCTGGCCCCCTGCCTCGTGAGCAGAAGTAGCACTGCTCCGACAGAGACACCAGCTGGCCTGACAGCTGCAAGCACATGAGATTAAAGACCTAGGGCTCTGCGTAAAAGGCTGAAGGGATGAAAGGGCGTCAGGCTCACATGTAACACAACAGGGGCCCTAGAGGTTGGGCCCTAGGGTGGAGGACATTGGCCCTCAAGGAGTCGTGGTGAGCAGTGAGGGCCCAGGCTGACTGGAGGACCTACTGGTAGCTAAAAATGGGGGGAGAATTAAAACTGAAAGTGGAGTGGCCATACCGGCTGTTGGACTTGGCCCTTTTTGTGGGGTCATCCCTGAACTTTTTTCCTTCCTCCTGTATTTTTTCTGACCTGTTGCTGGTTGTTTTATGACTCTGGGCACTTTACCACTGCTGATCTGTGCTAAAGTGCATATGCTCTCCCTATGGTAAATTGATGTATAGATTAGTGATTCCATGATCGGCTGGTTGGTTTACTTTCAAGACCCTAGTACGGTGCACTGAGTGTGCCAGGGCTTGTAAACCAAATGCTGCTGGTGGGCTGGTGGGCTTGCAGCACTGGTTGTGCCACCCACAGAAGCATCCTGTGAAAGCGTGTCTAAGGCATGCCATTGCAGAGCCTGTGTGCAGTCTGGTACTGCCATGTTGACTGGGCAAGTGCACCCACTTGCCAGTCCCTAAACCTTCTCTTTTCTGCATATTAGTTACCCCTATGGTAGGCCCAAGGGCAGGGTGCATTGTAGATAAAAGGCAGGACATGCCCTGATGTGTGTGGCATGTCCTAATAGTGAATTATGGCCATTTTCATTCTTTCACTATTGCAAGGCTACCTGTTCCTCATAGGCCAGAATGGGCAGTTTGATTATAACATCTTATAATCCTAACTGACTCAGGGAACTAGGTAGAAATTCGAGTTTAGTATGTCTGAACTCAGAATGATAAAATACATATTTTAGTGAAGTTGGTTTTAACATTCTGTGTTTGAAAATATCACTTTAAGAAAGTAGGTATTCTCTTGCCTAACTATCCAAGCCTGCCTCTGCTAGGTTGTGTATTCCGTGTCTGGAGCTTGAGTGACAGGGGCTTGGGTATTCCAGGAGACAGGGCGAGTCAGCACAGGGCTGAATAGAGGTATCTGCATGTGGATGGGTGGGAGGAGTTGAACCTGGGGCCTGAATAGGGCTGTGCCTGCCTTCCACAATGCTGGCTCCACCTTCTGTGGTGCGTCTGATGGCCCTGGCCCACACTGTCAAAGGAAAGAATGAGTCTTGTCAACAAAGTGCTCCAGGACTGAACAGAAATGGTTTGGACTAGGTATAGACACTCTCTGCTTCCAGAGACAAAGGATTTGCCTTCTTTTCCCAATGCGTGGAGATCTTCTAGCGAGTAGCGATCCAGCACCGCTCTACAAATGACAGCTTATGCGGCTACATCAGTAAACGCAATTTAACCCGTGCGAGGCAACCAGCGTTTCCGCTTTGAAATACTACAATTAAGGAATAATACCTATGGAATTCTAGAAGTATGGATTTAAATGATTAATATGGATTGGAGAATTCAGACTTGACTCATCCACCGAGTAGTTTCCGCTCTTTTCCGCTCTCATCCTTTTGAAGCCTTTGAGCCCGCCCGTCCTCACCTGTACTTCTTGTGAAGTCACTCTTTAATCAGTCACGGTGCCCACCCCGCCCAAGTCTACCTTAGTCCTGAGGAAGACCCCGGTAGTAAGGCCCACAAGGACCTACACTCAATCAGGGGTCGAAAGATCTAAGCTCCATTGTTGCCAGTATTATCGACAGTGCTTGCTTAACTGCGATTTGTTGTTTTCCATTCATAGCTATGTGATATACTGTATGAATCATTGAAATTGTTATATCTTTTGACTTAAATGATATGCCAAGTAAATAGTAAAATTGTGACACAAACTATATTCTAACCTCAAGTACCTCACTACTCTCACCCAAATCACCAACTTTTCCATATTCTATTTCCTCTTTTCCAACTGGGCACTTAAAAAAGTTTTTAAATGTTTTTCAATTGAAACGTGTTGAGTGTGATTAAATAACACTGTTGCAAAATACATTTACTTATTGATTTTGATTGTACACAATTGTATGTTTTTGACACTATTTGATGTATCAATACTGGGACCACCCCTTATCATACTGTCTTATACCCAGGTCCCAGTGATTTTGGGTCTACCCATTTCTATAACGAGTATAAATATGGGGACTCAACCCCAGAACTTTAGATCACTTTTAGGAAACAAGAAGAAACATTTGCTGAGGAGAGGAACCAGAGAGTTTGAGGAGAGACTATCTCTAAGCTGAAGTGCTGCTTGGGGGATTGGCCTGCAGTGGTTGTCTGACTGCCAAAGAAAGGAGAGAGGAACTTTGTGTGTACTTTCTGCATCTTGTGAAGGATCTCCAAGGGCTTGAGAAAGAGCTTGCCTCCTGCTGAAGGTTCAGGGACTTGATAAAGAGTAGAAGAACCGCTGCACTCCAAGGTAAGTAGGATTAGACCAGGTACGGTAGGTGTTCAGTTAAATAGGTGTGCAGGATGTCACCTTCTAGGTCCAAAAGGTGCGTCTAAATATAACAGCAGTACAAGCCTTACAGGGAGTAAGGACTAATTACTACGCACTGTTGTGCCCATCAGAGTGCGCAGGATTAGTCCTTACTCCCTGTAAGGCTTGTCCTGCTGTTGAAGGTTCAGGGACAACAGACTTCAACATCCAGCTCCCGAAGAGTTCTTTGGAAGTGCCTGCAGTTGTGTTGGGCTTTCTGAGGGACTGTGTGTCGCAAGGAGCTGGAAGCGAGACTCGCGAAGAAGAAGTGTTTTTCACCGCCACAGCTGCTGTTGTCGCATCACTGAAGAAGGATCTCACCACTGTAGCTGTCACATCGCACCGCAGAAGCGTCTCGCAACCCCCGAAGAAGCGCGTCGCCACCTCAGCCGCTGTTGTCGCATCACTGAAAAAGGGTGTCGCCGCTGTAGCTGTTGCATCACATCGCAAAAGTGTCTTGCATCGCTGGATAAGAGTGTCGCTGCCGCAGCCGCTGTTGTCGCATCACTGAACAAGGATGTCGCCGCTTCAGTTGTCGCATCGCCTCGCCGAAGCATCTCGCATCACGGGAGAAACGTGTCGCAGGGCCTGTCGCGGCTCAGAAGAATCATTGAGTCACCACACGGCCATCGGGCGTTTACGCATTGTGTCGCATCAAGGAGAAGACGCCATCTTTGTTTTCTTTGCACCGGATCTTCATCGCATCACGGCGCTGGGAGCCGCACCGCCACAGAGCCAAAAATGAAACCGAGGCATCACCGTTCCTGCGTGTAAGGAACCGACGTATCACATTGCCTGCAACACTTTAGTTGTATGGCGTTACGCATCCAAAGGTACATTGAACTCAAAGTGTCGCATTTACCATCTTAAGAGAACTAAGCTATTTCTACCCTTTTTAAAGTACAGTATTGTGGATTTATGTCGTTTGTGGTCTTGTGTTAAGTCTCTATAAAAATACTCATTTTTATGCTACAACTTGTGTGGTGTCCATCTGTAGTGTTGTCACAGGGTTACTGTATGTGTTCACAAATGCTTTACACACTGCCTCTGAGATAAGCCTGTCTGCTTGTGCCAAGCTACCAAGGGGGTGAGCAGGGGTTATTTTAGGAGTGTACCCCCTTACCCTGACTAGACGCAAGGGTCCCTATTTGTCAAAGGTACCTACCTTTGCCAACTAGAGACCCCCAAATCTAACACCGGACAGCACAGGGAGACATTAACTAAGCCCAAAGGACTCAGGGGGGCATCCAGAAAGCCATATGGCAACAGCACGCACCAAAGATCAGAATAATTACTCTATACTGGAATTCCTAAATACCCCAAAATCCAAGCATTAAAAGGACACTGGAGACTCCACCATAGCGGAGGGTGATTCCCAGGCCTAATGTCTAAACTCGATGGGAATGCTGAGATGCCAGTAATTAGGGGTGGACATTAAGGCCCTTCTGGCTTACTTGAACACTGAAATGAAGTAATAGCTTTTTTTCCAGAATGAAGACAAGCAAGAACTCACAGATGAACAACAGAATCCTCACAGGCCCGCATGGTGTGCCAACAAACCAGGAAGGCTAGGTGGAAGGAGGCAATTAGATATCAAAGGGGTTAAATAATGGGCCTTGGACAATGACTCTCACCCAGAGACTTCTTGAATTGAGAGTATGTCTAGGATGTACCCGTAACTCACAAGTGGGGTGAGGAAGGAGTAATATCAAGTATATTTGGACAATACAGGATAAACCCACACTAAACCACACAAGTCTCAAGTGCCTCCCATTGTGGAAGGTGGCTATCCAGCATACAAGTAACAGACAGTGGACCTTTCCTCAGATTTAACATGAGGGCGGGGTGTAGGGTCGAGGATTGACGTGATCTTCCTGGACTTGAGAAGCTGTCCTCACAGTGAAGAGTGCAACAATCCAGCCCACCACAAACTGAACGAGGCTGGCTCAGTTGAGCTGGGAACCAGGAGACCTCTGAGGAAATCCACCACTATGGTTTGCATATCTGTTAAATTATGTTACCTTTAACACTATTGTTTACAAGTTTAACCATGATTTAATTTCCACTATTCTAGAGCTGACTAAGTTTGATAGCCAAAGCATGGCCCAGAAGCCTCAGGCTCGGGTAACACGGGCAAACAAGACGATCCACACCGCCAGAACTGATGCAGTAAAATTAACGGTATCCTCCTATTGTGACTTTAACTGTACAGGGCCTTAACTCCCTGGTAAAACGAAAATTCTTACTCCAAT
The DNA here is from genome assembly GCF_964263255.1 of Lissotriton vulgaris. Classification (NCBI taxonomy): domain Eukaryota; kingdom Metazoa; phylum Chordata; class Amphibia; order Caudata; family Salamandridae; genus Lissotriton; species Lissotriton vulgaris. The sequence goes on from NC_141696.1 coordinate 739,300,054, forward strand.
GGCTTCACAAGAAGAGGGTTAATGTGGCACTGCTACAAGAGACACATCTCCTCAGCAGTGATGTGCAAAGGTGCCAATAGCACCATTATCCACAACGATATCACTCTAATGCTGGCACTAGAACAAAGGGAGTGGTTTATGAAGCAAAGATTTGTGCATGAAGCTAAGGGAGAACTAGAGGCAGTGCTGACCAAGGAAATGGCACATAAATTCTTAGAAATTAAACAATTGTATTATGAGAGATGAGATAGAGCAGTTAGATTGCTGGCCAATAAGATACGGCCTCAACAGGCTAAAAAACACATCGCAACTCTGAAGGATGAAAACGGCCACACCCAGATGACTGACCAAAGTATTAGGGACTCTTATCTAGTACTACAAGGATTAGATATAGGCATTGTAATCCCAGCCTACAAGACAACTACTTGGGCGGCACCCAGTTTCCACCACTTGAAACATCACTCATAGATGAGTTAGACCTACTCATAATGACAGTAGAGGTGGCCCAGGCCATAAAGTATCTCCAGAATAATAAAACACCGGGACCAGAAGGGTTCTCAAACTCCTTTTATAAGCCATTATTGGGTCTCCTTTCTCCCTATTTAATGAAAGTCTATAAGTTCCTGATTGCTACATGTATAATTGTCCTGATAATTATGGAATCTCTCCTCACTCAGCTTGGCAAAGCAAGGCAAAAATCCTGCTTCTGTAGCTCTTACCATCCTATAGCTTTGCTTGATAGCTAAGTCAAGATCTTTATTAAAATCCTGACTGCTTGGCTTTCAGGAGTTTGGTAGATCCTGATATCCCAATATCAGCCGGGTTTTGTGAGAAACTGACAAATAGGAGATAGCATCTGCCTCGAAATAAACAGGGCAATGACTAAAAATACCCAGACACTCTTTCTCTCGCTTGACGTGGAGAAGGCTTTTGATAGGATGGACTGAGGAATTATATGGAAAGTTCTAGATAGAATAATACGGGGACTGCTCATGAAGACTTTCAACCTAGCCAACTATATGAAACCCTCCACCAGGCATAAAATATGATCCAACCTCTCTGATGCCCATAACCCTGGAATGGGGAACGCAACAACGATGCCCCTCTCCCCCACAATTTTTGCTCTGAACCTTTGTTCCAAACTGTGAAGGCCAATACGGCCATTACAGGTGTTAAAATGAGAAGGGGGCCAGTGAGGGTGAATGATGTTCTACGCTTCCTAAATAACCCATACACTTCCATCCTGCAGTTGCTGGAGGATCTCTAGCAGTGCCAGGCTTTAAAGTCAACAACCATAAGTCCTATGCAATGGGAATGGGAGTGGCAAGTCACAAGAAAGACAGTGAGGTTGCTGCTGCCCACACTGGGCTTCAAATAGCTCCAAAAGGCATCAATTACTTAGGGGCAGTGATCCTTCCCCTTAGTGAATGAGGTGTTCAGTAAAAATCTTCCTGCCCTTCTAGACAAACTATTCAAAGATCTTTACTGCTGGGGTAGATCAGAAATATTGTGGGTGGGCGGGGTCACTTGTGTTAAAATGAACTCCATGCCTCGCCTCCTCTATCTGTTTCTAATACTGCCAATAAGGGTGATGCCGGGAACGCTAAATGCCATCCGAACGAAGGTTGGGGCTTTATTTGGAGAACCAAACCCTGCATATAGCGAAGTCACTGGTGATCAGGAGCCCTTGTGAAGGGGGCATGATAGCTCTGCATATTGAATGGTACATTTTAGATGCCCAACTCACCCAGGCTCTTGCCTGGTGCTCCTCAGATGCAGATAAGCCTTGGAGTCTCGACATACAAGAGCAATCAATGCTTACACTCTACCAGTTATTTTGGCTCTCAGCCCATGCCCGTGTGGTCCAAGGAAGTGACATTACACTGCTGGAACACAGCACTCGGATCACGGATCACGGCAGGTCACAAACCTTCCCTCTCCTCCAACACCAGTAATGGAAAATCCCAACGTTATTCCTGGCACAATTGACAAAGGGCATTTGACATGAAAAGATGGTGATGCTCTGTGTTTTTATTAGATCTACAAGAAAGTGACTTCCAAAGCTAGAGATCGGTGTGTGACCAATTTCTTGCTATGCCCACACAATCTCTATAGAATTTTGCAGCTTTGACACTGGGCAAGAAAAAATGGGTTTCTGGCCAAGGACTACAGAGAGACGATAGGGGTGAATAATATGTTCTCTGATGGAGACACCAACAAAGCATTATTTAGGCTCTGTAGAGCACCCGTAAAAACCCATACCCTTAGCACAATTGACTTACACTACTACCTGAGCCAAGGACCTTGGTCTTGGTTTGACAGAAGCAGACTGGACTTTGATATGGGGAGGGCGGCAAAATCATCAGCTTGCCTTCAGCACAGGGAAATGCCTTTAAAATTATGCTGAGATTGTATGTAACTCATGTTTACCTGCTGGCTATGATGCGGCCACAGGCACATGTTAGAGGGGATGCAGAGAACAAGGGACATAATTTCATTTAGTGCGGCTGTTCACAAGTGCAACCATGCTGGGAACAGGTATCCGAGACCATAACAGATTGAACAAATGTAAGCATATCAAAGGTTCCCCAGACGGCTGTTGGGACATATGGATGGCCTGTCCTTTATCTACAATCACAAATAAACTGCTCACCACCTGCTGTTGGCAGCTTGACTAGTGATTGCCCAGATATGGCGAAGCTCGACCCTTCTATCAATGGATCAATTGTGGACCGTAAGGAGGATATTACACAATATGGAGTGCCTTACAACCCTGAAAGGCACATTGCACTGTTATGATAACATTTGGTCCCCCTTTTACACAATGCTAAAACAAGACTTGAAAGTGCCATAGCCCCCAGTTCTGTTGATGCAAGTGGGGCATTTCAACATGGACTAAGATCGTGGAACTGTTCGACATACAGAGGAATCTACAGATATTGTGCTCTGGGCAGGCTCCTGTAGATCGCTGCCGTGAGCTGGAATGTTGTTTTTAAGATTCTTCCAATACAAATGTCTGTCAGTGTGCGTGCTATAATGTGATGTTGTCTTGTCATAGCCTTTTAAAAAGGTTTTAAATAAAGTTTATGAAATACAAAAGTACGTCCATCTTTTCAGAGGTACTGCACCCTGCCCTATGGGCTGTTCAGGGCCTACTCTAGGGGTGACTTATATGTGTTATAAAGGACTGTTTAGGCATGGCAAAAAGTCTATTTTGCAAGGTCAAAATGGCAGTTTAAAACTGCATGCACAGGCTGCAACAGTAGTCCTGAGACATGTCTATAAAGGATACCTAAGTAGGTGGCACAATCTGTGATGCAAGCCCAATAGTAGCAGTTAATTTACGGGCCCTGGGTACATGTTGTGACACTTTACTGGAGACTTACATGCACATTTAATACACTAATTGGGTGTAAGGAAATTTCACCATGTTTAAAGGAGAGAGCACAAGCACTTTTGCACTAGTTAGCAGTGGAAATGTGAACAGAGTCCTGAACGCCAACAAAAAACTGGTTCAGAAAATAGGAGGGGTAGTGCAAAAAAATTGAAGGAGGACCTTGCAGAGAGGGCCAAGTCCAACAATTTATATAATTCAAAGGCAGAGTGAATAGAAAAGGACTGCTATATGTGAAGGATTTTACAATGTGTCTATATTGCCAAGTATCCGTTACTTTCCTTTTAACAAATTCCATACGTATTTTTCAAAACATTGCTTTAAGCTTTCCACATTTGTTTTAGACTGTGGCCCCTGACTTTATTCACAATTTCCACTAAAGTACTGTCCTATGAAATTTGAGGATAGTGTGGCTAATTTCATGTTCTTCATGAAGGTGAGCCAATTAGGTAAGGATCTCAGATGGGGCTAAAGTTCAGACCTGTATCTCAAAGGCTGTGCCGTCACGTCTGATCCACTTCAGATTGGTATGGCATATTATGATGCTGTTGGATCTGACCCTACAGGCTCTTAAGTGAGAAACAAGCCTCTGCAAGTTCTCTTTCCTTTTCCTGTGAGATAACTGCTGTGGCCCTGCTAGTCCTCTGGAATGATCCAAAAACCATAAAGTGGAGTGCAGCCAGGGACATGACAAGGACAGAAATGGCATGTGAGTGGGCTGATGATAAAGATAGCTCCTGCTCACATTCCGAAACCATGTGCGAAATCACAGCTGTAGTGAAGCTGTATCTCTCCACTATATCTTCCTCAAACATACCAAATTGAGTGATCCTTTGATTCTATGTCCTCAATCTTATCCTCAAATAGGCACTCTTTCAGTTAAGGGGCAATTGAACAAAGACTGATGATGGCATTGTGGAAAAGTTGTTCTTCATGTAGCTGTCTTATAGTGCTGACCAGGGTATGACTGGCCGGTGGTCTGATGAGCCACAGCTGGGGAGAAGTGGTGTGCTGGTTTTATTAATGAACTATCTCTCTGTTTTCAGCTGTGGATTTTTTATTTTGAATGAAATACATTTTCTCATCTTCTTGCTTGTGTGGATGTTGTTTTGGTACCAAGTGTGTGTGTTAACAGGTGTATATTAAACCATGTTATGTTATGTTATGTTATGTTATGTTATGGTATGTTATGTTATGTTATGTTATGTTATGTTATGTTATGTTGTGTTATGCAGATTTGTAGTGCTTGTATATCACACCTGAGGGTATCCTGGCACCAGAGAAGGAAGTAGCGACCTGCACCTCTCTGAGGAATTGCCAAATGGAAGAGCCAGGTTTTCAGCTGTTTATGAAATTTGAGGATTGAGCTGGCAGCTTTTTTATGGTAGGAGAGTTGGGTCCAGGCTTTGGGGAAGAAGTAGGATAAGGTCGGGCCTCCTTCTGCTTGATGTATGCGGGGGACATGGGCGAGTAGAAGGCTGGTCTATTCGAGGTGTCTGGATGGGGTGTATAACAGGGTGAAGTTGTTGAGGTAGAATGGGCCTTGATTGTGTAAAGCTTTGTATTAGTGTTTGAGGAGTTCAAATCAGGAGCAATTTTAGCCAGGGAGCCAGTGGATATCTTTGAAATGCTTTGAGAGGTGGATGCTGAGGAAGGTGGAGTATAACTTTGGCAGGTATGTTCTGAAATACTTGGGGTCTTCTAATGTTATGGGCCTTGATGCGATTAAGTATTTATTTAACTTTTTCTGCCTTTGAACTGACACTTTTCCCTGTCTTCATTGATTCTGTGTAATGCTTGTGAATTGAACATGATGTTTACATTTGTAGTTGTTTCTGTGTATCTGCTTGTCCCTTCCCGTGCTCCTCCTTGTTTTCACCTGGCCCAGCCATTGGTAGATGATAGTGTACATTTTGGGTCCTACTACTCATCCACATCCACAATTGACTGTTTTGTATGCTTGTATGTCTTTACTGTATACATGATAAATATCATCTGACTTAAACATTTCCCCTAAATATCATTTGCAAAACTAGCGTCCCATTAGGAGCAGAATTTATAAAATTAACTCCAACGTGGCAAATTTTTCTGAATCAAATTGGGATCACAATATTTGTCAGGGGATATTGTGAACTCAATGTGCTGCTGCCATACTGTAATGTAGGTCACTGATACGGGTTTCAGTATCAGAACTGCTAGGGGGCTCCTTTAATGAACACTAGGAGGTACTAATCAGTGCCGGCTATAACCCTTTGGAAGGTGTGCATCTTGACTGATTATCATGGCAGATGCTGAGGGTTTTCTCCAAGTTTCACCAGCCTCCATGTACATGCATAGGGCTGAAAATAGACCAATAATTTACCATCTCTTTAAGGCATGAGAACAAGTTTTAACACCATCGCTGCTAGCGATATTTTGCTGCTGTGCTGTAATTTTCAAAAGTCCATTGTTCATGACGAGCTGGGCTCGTCATCAGTGTTTGAGGAGGCTACACCATGACGAGCCCAGCTCGTCATGAGCCTGGAAGGGGTTAAGAATGAAGCTTTTTAAGAGCACAAGGTATTGTACACTACTACAGAAAGATTTTAGCTGCTTCAGTAGATGCCAATGGCTGGAGGAAATGGATCAAATGTGGATTTAGCTTTTATGCAATGCATTTTACTTCCTTCCGAGGTGTTCAATAAAAGATAGCTCAAAAATATCCCATAGATAAGCTTTTTGCCAACATCAAATAGGCGAGGAGGTACTCCATGAATTCAAACCTGACATTTTACTGTTTGTGGCATTTCACTGATTAGAATGAGGTATCTGACATTTCATCAAGGAAATGAAATAGACAAAAACACTGAACTAAAAAATGACTAAAGAGAATCCCTACATATAAGGCAAATAAAACACTCAAATATAAATAGAGCAGTTAAGAAAAGACAGGCCTTTAGCAGGTTATGTTCATTAACATGTCACTGATAGTGCTGTAAATAACACAATCTAAACAAGAAAGGCTTGGCTCCTTCACCACCTGGACTGGACCACTATATCAATTGAAAAAAAGCGTGTCCAGGGTCATATGGAATAGTCCCCCTGGACACTCTCTTTGTTTTCAAAAGTAAATAACACAATGGCAGGAGTACGGTATCATATTCCGATTAACGAGTGTTTCTTTCCTTTATCCAGTCTCTGATCTGATACGTGCTGATACATTTGTTTTTCACTGGTCCCATGGGACCTTTCCATAAATAAAAGAAATAAAAGAAATATGACTCAAGAGACAAATCAGGCCTAGTTGGGTGTAGGCAGCCTCCACACAGATTAAGCATGTGCCAGGACATGTCAGTCAGAAAACAGTGAAGAAAGATACTCCGTTAATTTAGCAGCTTGAACAAACATCATAGGTGCTGACATTTGGTCCAATACCTTTCGTGTAACATAGATAAGCCATAGACTGTACGCATGACATGCATCTACTAATGTGTGATAATGGTGGCTTGGGGGGCAGCAGAGAGAAGGGAGGTCTGCCCTGGGCAGTTTCCGATGGGCAGGGCAGGCCAGGGGGCCGCCATTTTGTAAACCTTTGGGCTACGTAGTTATAGCCCAAAGTAGTCAAGTATAAGTGTCAGCCAGGGTGGCTCCCAGCCACCATTTTAGGTTTGGTGACCTGGTGGCTGGGAGCGTAGTTAGTATTTAGAGAAGCTTTCCCACCTCTCCCGTCCCCAAAAAAGTGCAATTGGTTCGATGGGGTTGGTTATTTTATGTAAAATGTTGTCGCCTAGTTTTGTTTGGGACAGGTGTGCATGGGTTTTTTGTAAGTGTATTGTCACTTGAAACAGGTGCTTGGCGGGGTTTTGGAAAGTTGGCCAGGGTTGGCCGAAGTTTTTGGTTAGCGTTGGGAACAGGGGCAGGGGAAGGGTAGGCAGGTAGTTTAAGGTTTATAGGCGTTTTTGTATTTACAGTATCAGAAAGGCTATAGGATGTTGGTTTAATAGAAGTGCATATTTTAAACCGCAATACATTGCAATGTCGTTTAATATGGTAGTGGCAGGGTGAGGGCATGTTGAGGGGATCCTAGGGGCGGGGTCAGGGGTCAGTTATCAGAAGTATAGTGAGGTTGTAGCTTTGTACGGCAGTTGCCAGGTATGGTATTGTAATGTGCACCTGTTTCAATAAAGTGACCTTTTCACACACAAAATGGTCTCAGTTTGGTCTGCCCCTCTCTCTCCCAAACCTGTACTGTCTGCCATGATGAAACCAGTCTACATGAAGCTTTTCGATTGACGTCATGGGGAGCAGTGAGTTTGCTTCACATTAATAGGCATATTACCCATGCGATTTATGTCCTTGCCAAAGCTGTTATGGATTTTTGGAGCACATGAAAATCTCCTGTGCAGCCAATTTGCTCAAGTAACCGTGTATTGTTTGCATGTCACAGGAACGGAAGTGGGAAGTGAGTTGAATATAGAACGAATAGATCAAAAGGACATACTTTCAGCGACAGTAACACAATGACAGCTTCCGCCCACCATTCGATTAAAAGATTTTCTGCCATGTGCACAATTTCAGAGGGCGACAAAAATAGTGCAGGGGGAAGAAAAGATAAAAGATTAGTTAGATGGTAAGGAACATACATTTTGACAAGGAGAATACGAGTACAAGGGCAGCTTGACGGCAAGCTGAAGAAGAAAAAATTATCATTGATTTTAGTAAAAGAAAACAAATGCTGCAACTTGCAATACAGTAGTCGCTATTATAAAAATAAACAGGGACCAGACGCGTGCACGCAACTGAGAACGGCATGAAACTTCCAAGAAATATGCAAAGGGCGTCAGTTATTTGACAGGACTCGCACTGGCAGCTCCTTCGCTAAGGCGGAGGAGCGCACCCCACTGAACAAAAGGAAAAATAAAATCTTCATGTATCAATTTATGGATGATTTTACTAAGCCTGTCAGCCAAAATTTTTGTGAAAAATTTATAATCACATTATAAATTTTTCACAAAAATTTTGGCTGACAGGCTTAGTAAAATCATCCATAAATTGATACATGAAGATCAAAGAGGTTTTATTAAGAAGAGGTACTTAAAAGACCTTACCTACTCTTTGATAGGCATGATAGATTTAGCTTCTAAGTATGATTATCCCTTGGCAGTGATAGCATTAGACGCCGCCAAGGCTTTTGACCGTGTTAATTTTGTATATTTAAAAACTCTTCTGCAATATCTTAATTTAGGGGATAAATTTACGCAATCCATTTTTTCATTATATTGTGCTCCGACTTCACGTGTACTTATAAATGGCACTCTTACATCTCCCATTAGGGTAATGCGGGGCACCCGGCAAGGATGCCCCTTATCACCTTTACTTTTTAATATATATATAGAACCCTTAGCCTGTAAAATTAGGGCTTCAGAAGAGATACCCCCTTTTGTTGTGATGGACTGGTCAAGGAAATTAGGTCTATATGCGGACGACATTATTGTTTATTCTAATAGTTTAGTTAGTTCTTTGGAAAATCTAGTAAAGATAACAAAGGATTTTGGTAGGATTTCTGGTTACCAGCTAAACCAAGAAAAGACTGAGATAATGACCTGGAATCTTAACACGAGAGGAGTAAAAACTACAGCAGAAATGAGATATCTTGGTGTTAGGATCACGCAGAAGATTGAGGACTTGGCTAAAACCAATCTTGACAGAGTAAAAAAAGAGGTTGGTGATATGCTAAAGGGCTGGATGAACATACCTTTGTCAATATATGGGAGATCTAACCTGGTAAAGATGGTGATTATACCAAAAATTACTTTTTTGTTTGAAGCTATTCCGTTATGTTTTAAAAAGGAATGGTTGGCGAAAATACAAAGTATGATAACTTCATTTATTTGGGCGTCAAAAACCTCTCGAATTTCATGGAGGAAAATACGAAGAAGTGTAAATAAAGGAGGATTGGCGGCTCCTGATTTACAAATATATGCATGGGCTTTTTGTTTGAAAAATTGCAGGATGTTATTGGGTTCCCTTGTTCATTCTCAGATCGGCGAACTTTTTAAGATAATGCTGAAGATATCATGTTATCATGAGTTTGGTTATTTATATAAGTTTGGAGACCCTACGTTTTTTTAAAAAGTGAAACTCAAGACTCTGAAAGATTTGGCCGAGATTTGGTATAAAATAAGAAGAACACCTAAGATCCCTTATCTCAGTTATATGGCTCCGATATGGGAATCGCCGGGAGCTCCGACCTGGACAAGAGATGCGTTAGCTTTAAATTTGATAAAGGAGCCAGCCCTACAAAGATGGAGAGATCTATTTCAAGATGGAAAACTAATTCCCTGGAGTTAATGTCAACAAAACTGGGGCCCAGTTTTTTCAAAATACAAGTACTTACAGATTCAAAGCTGGGCAAACCAGGCAGGATTAGGGATTGGACAGGAAAATGATTTTGAATTAAAATTGGAGCTAATGGTTTTTAAGAAGGAAGTTGCTTGCTGGTACTGGCGAATATTGGAAATGGAGGATGGAATATTTGATCTACCAGAGACCCTGTGGAAGAATAGCTTGCCAAGGATCGCTACAGAAGACCAATGGCAAGTAACTATGAGCATGCTATATAGAATTGTTAAACCTGCCAACCTAAGGCGAAATGTTTTATTTACTATCCACAGGGCATACTGGTCCCCGTACAGGCTATCTAAATTTAAGGATGGAGGATTGGTGGAATGTCCAAAATGTAAAGCCCCAAATGTTGATGATTTACACATGTTCGTATCATGCCCGAATATCAAACAATTCTGGATTGACGTGAGTAACTCCCTTTCCAAATCATTGAACCAACCCATTGAGGTAAGCCCTGAGTTAATTATTTCTGGGAGACATGATCTGCAAAATAGAGTTTTGGGTAACAATGTTAGACTTATTTTTTATGCTATGTTATTAGCACGTCGAGAGATATGTAAACTGTGGGTCTCACCACTCAGTCCTACCTTATTGGACTGGATATTAGCCATGAGGTATATAGCAAAGTTAGACATGCTAGATTGCTCTAAAAGAAATAGAGGTTTTTGGATACCCTTCCTGCTAAATTTTGGTTAAAGTTATATTTATGTTAAAAGTCCAATGATTAAGCCCGTGCCTGTCTCGCTGGTATTTGGATTCGATAACGAGGAATAGAGATGGTGGAGGATACACATCTTGGGTCAGGTGGTCAAGAAGGAGAGTCGAGAGGTGACCAGACTCAAAAATATGTGTTGTCTACGCCCCATTACTCTAGACCAGCCTAAGAGACAATAACAGCCCAGAGGTGGGAAAGGAACAAAGATATGGGCGGCAAGACGGCAAATGAGGATAAAAAAAAAAAAAAAAAAAAGGAAAATTAAAATGATAAAAACTATTGTTATTATCATTTTATTTTCCCTATATACTTTAGTGACTCTTGGGCGGGGAGGGGCTGGTGTGATAGGGAGAGGAGGGGTTTTCACTCCTAAAGTTTGCGGAACTTCTTGGTCATCCCTCTCAGGCTGCCCCAAGCAGTCATGCGCACTTTGCATGTCCCCAACCAGGCTGCAGTACACAGCATGGTGGGGAACATGCAAAAAGTCCCCATCTGAGCACCAGGGCTGGACAAGGAATACAAACCGGCCCTGGCCCATCCGCGAGGGGTGGCACATGGAAAACACTGCAGCTGCCTTTGTGACAGGGGGCCGATATTGCAGCTATGCTGCAAAACCGCTCGTAACAAAAACGACCCCCCAAGGGCCCAAAACTGCTACTCTTCCTGGTGGCCCACTGGGGAAAATCCTGATGCCCGCCATAGCCAGGCCGGCCCTTCTGAGTGCCGATCCAAGGCGCTCAGACCAATCCCAACGCTGCAATGCGTTGTGATTGGCTATGTGGAGGCTGGGAGGGTGGGTGATTCCTGCTGCTGGGAGGGAGTGCAGGAAGATGGCAGAGGGACAGAGGACAAAGGAGAATCAGCGGTCGTCTCAGGTAAGTGTTTTTTTTGTTTAATTATGTTTCCTTTCTTGTTCCGCCCCGCCCCACCACCCGGGTCTGGTAATAGACGCTACAGGACAGGAGTTGCAGATTCTACCTCTTGTGCTCCAGCCCCAACTATTCATTTTTTGAAACGTAACCTGTTGAATAAAAGCCAACAGATCATATCCAGGAACACTGGAATTATGCGACTGTGTGGTCGCTGCATTTTTTGTGTAATTATAGGTTTGCCGCATTTGCCACATAATCCATAATTTGCTGCACAATCTGCAGATTTTAGTAACAAAATGTTGGTTCTAGCACAAACGATTCATGGCGAAATGCGTTGCGGTGCAGTAGAAAGCCCTTTGCAAAGGTTGACTGGTCAACTTTCTGTTGTTCATTGTAATATTCTGGGTGCTAAACTGGAACTAACAAGGTGCTACCAATGCCCAGACAGTGTTACCCTGCGTAATAATGACAAAATAGTGATGTAATACCATCTCAAAATGTGCTGTATTACGCTGCATAAGTTGCCTTTTCTTGCACATAATTTACTCAACCCTGCCTCATTATTTGGTCCTCCTCTGCTGCATAATTCCAGTGGCCCTGTTTATATCCGTGCAAACGCACTACAGCAGCCGTTGCCAATTAAATATCACTGCCTGTATCCTCCTGCCTCGGGTCAAAACCATACAGGATTGGAGTGAGTCACTAGCTACAGGCATTAAAAATGTGAAATGTCCTCCAGTAGGATTTAGTGGCAGCAGGTAAACTTTAAAAGTGGTAGGTGTTAAAACAAACATTGGAATTGACTGTTTGAGAGAGCAACAGGAGCAAGCACTACTAACCTGAAGAAGAATCTGAAAGTTCTCCCCCAGGGAATTCCTATTTTATAAAATGGAGCAAAATGTGCAATTTCCTGCAACCTCTCTATAATAAACTGGCCAAAAAGCAATAGTTTTTGCAGGCATTTGTACAGAAAGCCTAATAAATTATTTGAGTGAACTTCTATTTTCCTAAGCAAGCCTGATCAAAGCCATAACCTCGTAATTTCCTTGATTTGTTTCTTACGCCTTTCTTGGTTGTTGTTCCACCCTGCATCTTTTGATTGACTGCCAAGTTAACCCTTCCTTATTTCCTCATCTTTTTTTCTGGTGGGCTTCTCACTCATTTTCATATTGCCACTTCTTATTGTCACCTCATCCCCTCCTTAATTGTCTCTTCTTCCGTTCCATCTCTGTTTCTTTGCTCCTTTCTGGTTGCTACACCCTTTCTTGATTGTCACCTCAACCCTTCCTTAATTCTCTCTTCATCCATGTGTTTGCTATCTCCTTGCCCCTTCCTTTTCTTTTCTTCCATTCCTTTGCAGTCTTCTAAACTCTCCCTTGACTGTCTCCTCTTCCCTTCTTTGAGTGTTTACTATTCCCTTTCTTGACTGCATCATCTTCCCTTCCTTTACTGCCTACTGCTTCATCTTTTGATTCTTACTTCTCTCTTTTCTTGATTGTTTCTTCAGCCATTCCTTGATTGCCTCATGCAGTCCTTGAAAGTCTTGTCTTCTCTTCCTTAACTGTCTTCCCTGCCTTGATTGTTTCCTCAATCACTAAATTCTTGTTACCTCAACATTTCTTGACTGTCTCCTCAATCCCTTCCTCATTCTCTCCTCATCCATCCGTTCAGTGGAGCATATTACCAACAACTAGCGATAATTATCGCTATGTTGGCTTAGCGGCAATATAATTATCGCCGAGCTCCGACTATTTGTATCGCAGATAAACCTTGCTATTATCAAGGTTTATCTCAAAAGCCATAAAAATCGGCCGAAATGCATGAATATCGCTAAAAAGTCAGCGATATTCATGCGTTGCCAAGCTAATGCTATTAGCCATGTTAACCACCTACCATTAGATAACATGGCTAAGAACTGCTCTGGGCAGGCGTTAGCTTTTGGAGATATTTGCGCTTAGCGCGAATATTTCCAAAAGTAGGTAATAGGAGATAGCGATGTTAGCGACTGTTTCCAGTCGCTAACATCTTGGCACGCCCACTTTGCATGCCATTAGCGATAATTATCGCTGGCATGCAAAGTGAGCCCCAAGATGATCGCTATCTCCCACTAGCTGTCGCTAACTGGTGTTAGCGACAGCTAGGTAATAGGGCGATAAAATTATCGCCGCTTTAGCGGGAAAAAATCCCGCTAAAACGGCGATAAAGCCCTCGGTAATATGCCCCACTGTCTCCTTACCACTTCCTTGTCACTATTGATCCACAGCCACTGCATTGGTGCTGTGTTAATCTCTTTGAACTCATTCTCAACCCCTCCAATTTCTTCCTGTCTGGACATGTCTTTATTTGTGCCAGACTCCCTTCCCCAACCCCACAAGCAAAACGAGTGAATGCAGCGTCCTCTTACAACATAATGCCCTCAGCGTCTCACATGTGCAGGCTCACATCCAAAATGTACCCAGATGTCTGTAGTGCAGAAGAGTCATGTTTAGAAAGGCGGGAGTGTGTAAACTTTGATACATGCATGGCGTGTATTTTGATTTATTGTTGAAATATTTCTCAAACAACATGTTACTGAAAAACGGAGAATAAAAGTCAGTGCTCTACATGACCTGGTGTGCTGTACTCTTCTTCACCTTTACCACCCTGCTCTCTTCGCCCTCCATGCTCTGCTTTCATGCCCCTCTTTTTGCCACCACTGCAGTGGCAGTTTCATGTAAACCTCATCCCTTTCCCAATTTGGCACAGGCTAAACTGTGGTCAATCAGGCTTGCTCACGGAAAACCGGCCAGAGACACCCAATCCACATTTTGTATTTGTTTAGATGTGGTTGTTGGGTCTGCCGGCTGACAGGAATGGGAAGTTGGGAAGTTCAGCAAGCCCGTCCGTAGTGTTAACTTTTAATGGCAATGACGATTTGCCTCTTCATAATAAGGGAATTCAATCTCCCAAGTGCTTCCTTGGGAATTCACAGTAGTGTGATTGTGTAATAGTTTAAAAATATAATAGATTAGAAGATGAGATGCTGGGAATTCTGCATGCAGCTCCTGGTAAAACATGGAGGGGCCGATTTATGTAGCCTGACGCATCTCTGCAAATCGGCAAATATGTGCCAGGAAAGATACAGCACGCAAGTTTATCCTTGCGCCACCCATGATGCGCCGCATTTACAATGCGGCGCACCATGGCGCAGGAATGAACAGATGCGTGTCGCATCTAGGGGGTGAAGGTGGCTCAGTGCTGAAGTTGTGTTGCGTGCGGCACGCAACTCCAGCACTATTCCAACTTGCCCTATCTCTAACGTGGTGCGTCAAGCCTTACGCCTGCTTCAAGCAGGCGCAGGGTTTTGACGCATCAGCGTTGGGAAAGTGACTCAGTGAAATCTTGTAGATTTCACTGAGTCACTTTTCAGGGGCGTTCCTGCGACGGAACGTTCCCTCCCTTCGTAGAAACGTCCACATGAAACCTGATGCAGGTTTCATGTGGTGCAGGGCCTTACACCGTGACGCATCTCCATAGATGCATCATGATGTAAGTATGTCGCAAAGTGGCGCAGGGTTTACGCCGCCGCTGCGTTACAGAAGTGACGCAGCGGTGGCACAAAATTGCCGCAAGTCCGACATAAATCTGCCCCGGAGAATTGAATTTTAACCTCAATGGGTTTATTTACTGGCTAAGTTTCAGAATGTTAGATCAAACTATTGATACTACTTGTTCTTAGTATTTTAATATGGAATATTTCTAATCTGTAATCCTTTCACAGTAACCTCTTCAAAGTGCCCATTTCCTGTGGCACACCTACTTTCACCCCGCCATGCTCTCTGGACTGGATGACAGTGTGATGGAAGTAGGTCTACCATAGAAGCCGCTTGAGTATAGGCTTGAAAGTACTAGGGTAATCCTGGCCACCTCCTCATTTAATGTAGCGCATATCCTCAAATGGTCTGGTTGCTGTCAGGATCAGACTCCATTTATCTCTCTCCTCTACTAGATTTGTATCGTGAAAAGGTTTCAGTATTTTTTTATTAATCTTTACTTTTCAATACACTAAGGGCCTTATTATGAGTTTGATGGTCTTCCATTGGGACCGCCACCGCAGCGGTCCCAGGAAGACTACCAAGGCCGTGGTGAACCCGCTCGCCGTACTATTATGACTTTAATCCAGGGAGGCGGGAGGGTGGTTCAGTGGCGGTCTGATGGCGGCAGGTGTGTTAGTCTCATAGGAAAGCCTCATAGGAGAGCCTCAACAGCATAACACCGCTGTGAGAGTGGCAGCAGCACATTCGAATCAGTGGGATGCAGGAACTCCCATCAGAGCACCGCACAATCCGTAATCAGTGGCCTCATTGGAAGCGGCACAGCACAACACAATTCGACGCGGGGCCTCACACCGTTGCCCTCACAACTCCTCATCAGAACACGATGCAATGCTCCGCATCAAGGACATAAGGTATAATTCTCAGGGGACTAACCTGGTCCTTGTACTCGGCCCTCACTCTATCACAGTTGGTCTGAACTTGTCTCTTTGAACCGTTCTGGCACGACCAGATAACCACAGTTGGTGCTTTGCGGTTTTTGGTGCTACTTTTATCTAAACCTTTAAAATTCAATATCACCAGTTCTACTGATTTACTTTATGTCATTTTGGTGGGAATAAATGTATTAAATTTTACTCAATTGTTCTAATTTGGTGGGAGATTTTTCTTGTGTTTCACTCTCTTTCTGTTTGTGTGCTGCTTAAATACTTTACACATTGCTTCTTAGTTAAGCCTGACTGCTTTTGTGCCAAGCTGCCAGGGGGGTTAACCACAGGTTAATTTAATGGCCTTTGTGGTTCACTCTGACAATAATTGTGGCTGTTGTTTGAAAGTGGCTCACACCCCCTTAACCAACAACACAATTTCTGCATTAATTGTTGTTACAAGTGTTGCTGAAAGAGTTTAAATAATAGTAAAGTATCATGAAACATGGAAGACTGACTTTTCACTGCACCAAGAACACAAAGAGAGAATGCATTGATACATATGTTCATGCCAATGCAACCAACATGCCTCCTCTAAGTGCCTGGCACCTACTGCTATGGCCCAATTTCTCTCCCACCCAATAGCATGTTAGCTAGATGCACATCTACCAATTTTAAACCGGCAAATGGCGGTAAACGTGAAGATTATAAGCCAGTATTTTGGGAAGAGGATGTCCACCCTTAATGAAAAGGTTACAGACTGGGGAGCTGAGACAGTGAGCGTGTGGAGAAGAAACAGGGAGTGGTTGTATGAAAGGGTGCTTTGGGTTTTGGGGGAAAGTCAGGAATAATGTAGTGAGAGAAAATATGTAGAGAAAGAAGGATTTTTATTACAAGTCATAACTGGAAGGGACAATAGGGGAACTGAAGAAATGAGTGGCAGGAGAACCTGAGTGATGTAAAATGAGAAGGGAAGTAAGTAAGTGAGACAAATGGTAAATATGAAGTAGGATGACTCAGTAAATTTAGAATAATTAAAGTGAATGGTGAGGATTAGTTCAATTCATTGTTAAATGCTTTTAGGGTGTGATTTTAGGCTATATAAATGAGTCAATAGTCATGACAAATAAAAACATTTGTACAATGCAGTAAAAAGAAGAGAAATGTCATTAGAAATAAACTTGTACACTAATCAGTACATAAGTGAAGATATAGAGCCCATGGAGGGTGGAGCGAGGCCAGAGGAAGAAGGGTGCAGAGAGAGTTAAGGGGTTCACAATTCAGTTCCAACAAATTCCTAATGCAGGAAACTCAGAGTCCACATTGAAATATTACAATGTAAAGTGATTTACCAAGAATACTTTCAATAACGGATTAATGTAGGAAATGGACTATAATTAATTTTGGATGGAGCATTTTTGGTTAGCACATGGGTTTGTGAGAGGACATCCTTGTTTATGCTTAGCAGTGGCATAGCATTCTCTGAATCCATTTAAAGCACTTCCAGAATTCAGTATGGGACTGTAACTATTGAGAGCAGTTGTGAAACTTGAGCTTTTCCATGCCAGAGCCTTGATAATAATAAAGTATTTTTTCCCAGCACACCATGACACAGTCCTTGCTCAAAGACCATTACATGTACCCAGTACACTAACCCAATAAACTAACATTCACACAGCTCATTGCTGATCGAAAATCAGCAGCGCTGCATTGCACAAATGGGATAAAAATGCTCAGCACCAGATTTAGCAATATTTGTGCTCTTATGATGACTTTACCAGTGCTCGCCCTAAAACAGCCATATTAGCACAATGCTAATTGTTACACTACAGCCCAATGGCGACTCATTGGTGCCTTTCATTAAGTTTGTCATGATACTATTTTATTTTTTAGGCATCTCCTACTTTGTTCAGCAAGGGATTGTTTCTTGCATAATTGTTACAGGCGTTCTTTCTTTTGTCCTTTTCACAAGGCTTTAATCGAGAATCTTTGGCATGCCTTTGAAATTCATCAAATTCTTCCCCTTGGTGGTGGACACCATGTTTTGATTCATTGTATGGTCACGCTTGGCTAACTGTATAATTTTTCACTGGTGATTAAGTTTGTGTGTCCCCTTCTTTTGCTATTTATTATCCCTGTGTACTGTAGAGGAGACTGATACCTAAGTCTGAGCTGACTGTATTAACTTATATTGGTTCTCGATTATCAACATTTTCCCTCCAGAATTTGCTCCTATCAGTGGACTCTGAGTCATACCTGAAAAGACTGCTAATTTTCTCCACAAGAAAAATAGGGGCATATTATCAAGACAGGCGATAAAATTATTGCATCTTTAGCGGCAGAAAACTGCAGCTAAAACGGCGATAATAGGCTTGATAATATGCTCTATGGAATTCCAATTGAAGGCCCTTGTTAGATGTGAAGGACATCTAACATGGGCTTCAATTGGAATTCCATAGAGCATATTATCAAGCTCATTATCGCCGTTCTAGCAGTAGTTTTCTGCCGCTAAAGCGTCGATAATTTTATCGCCTGTCTTGATAATATGCCCTATAGTTCCCTTATTGTAGGTGCTGTGATAAATGTCTGTTTGTCTATTGTGACACTGCTGCCTTCCTAAGTTCCTACTTTTAATGATTACAAAGGGATTAGAATGTCACTTGAAGAGCTATTGGGAAAAGAGACCATTAGCACAATGTACTAAACACTTTTGGACGGACAAACTTTGCGATTCACAAAGTTACACGGTTTGCAAATGCGAAAGTGTTACGTGCAGAAAAGTCAGAAAAGCCTTTACAACTCATAAAATGGGGTTTAAGATCAACTATGAAGATACATATACTATTGTGACTCACAATAGAATAGGACGTCCCTTGTAATTGTGAGTCAGAAGGGCAGGTATCATTTACTAGCACCTCAGACAATGGCGTAATGAAAAATTTGAGGGGACCCCCTGCAAAGTACATGGAAAGGGCCTCCTGTGCTCTGGACCCAGTCAGGAGATCCTATACAAGGGGCCCGCCAACTGTGCAAAGTGCCAGAGTGGGTCCCCTGGAGCTCGGACCCCCGCACTGCGGGGACTAATGAGATGCCACTGGCCTCAGAGAAGGTCGTAACTTTCACAAATGGGGAGGTGTCCCCTTGAGACACCTTTCTCTTTGTGTATCGT
Source organism: Lissotriton vulgaris (assembly GCF_964263255.1). NCBI lineage: Eukaryota > Metazoa > Chordata > Amphibia > Caudata > Salamandridae > Lissotriton > Lissotriton vulgaris. Next base: position 739,319,047 of record NC_141696.1, read on the forward strand.
GTCAGGCGATCTCGGTGGGGGGGGGCAGGAATGTCTGCTGCTTTTAGAAAAAAAAGGTTCTCATATGGGAATGTAAACAAAAGGGATCGATACAGCCCACCATCCCTGTTTTTGTACCCATTCATGAGGGTTCGCAATAGAATTCTGCCAAATTTTTTTAAAGGTAGAAGATCGTTATGAGACACCTGCATATGAATGTTGTGATGAGACACATTAAAATATAGATCATATCTCAAAATAAGAGAAAGTGTTCACAAAAATTCAGTTCACATTTTCCAATCATCTACAATGCCCTGTCTCTTATTACTAAGACCACAAGTCTCAAAAGCACACAGGGCATTATACTGGCGTTCAATGCTTGCCGTAATCAGCTCCTTGTTATCTGTCTATTCATAATCTTTCTTGGGCAGACAAAGAAAATGAACCCTTAAAACCAATCACTGCCCTCCGTTTTTTGTCTGGCTCCAACTACTTGGACCTGGACAGAAGTCTCTCCACTTCTCTGATATCTGCAAGCAAAACTTCAAGACTAACTTTTTGCCTGAGCACTTTTTAGGCAAGTGTCAAGAAACCCATCCAGATGCTGGGTGAAGGACCGGACTGGGAGCCCAAAGTAGCCAGGCAATTTTGTTGGACCAGCCCCCCCAGTGGGGTGACAAGTGTGAAGAATTGCTGCTTTTGTTACTGGTGGATGATATTGCAGCACCACTGCAAAACTGTCCCCTGGTAACAACAAAACAGCCCCCACTGCTGCAAAACCTCCCCCACCCATCAAGTCTCGCGGGAAAATGCTTGATGCCTTCTAAGGCCAGTCCAGCCCTGGCTGGGTGCTATATCAATGCTGTTAGTCAGTCAGTCACAAGCAGTTTATGTGTGTTACTCCCAAATAATGCCAATGCGCTTCTTGTGCTACTCGCGCTTTGATTCACATATGCCCTCATTTTCTTCCCTCTACTTCAGGATTGTCCGTAACTCCCATTTTAGTAGCTTGAGCAAGGGACTGTCAATGGGCAATTTTGTGCAGCATGAAACATTCAAGTTGTGATTTGTGGTTCCTTTAACTTTGATTGGAGAGACTGGTCATCAATAATCTCCTAAAAAAAGACCTCTCGCAGTCCAAGGTAGGAAAGAAGGGTAAGGAAGAAGAGCACAAATTGAGATAACAATAGAATGAGGGTGGATGGTTAGATGGATGGATGGATGGATGGATGGATGGCTGACTGAATGGATTGGTGGAGGAGTGAAGTGTGCAGAGATAAATGGATAGGAAAGAGAAGGAAGGAATGGGTGGAGAAATAAATGGAGAGAGGGACAGATGGTGAGATGGATGGATGGAGAATTGATGAACGAAGGGAAGTATGAGTGCATAGAAAGACAAAATAAACTGATGATGGAAAGAAAGAATGGAGGTAAGATAGATAGATGAATAGATGGACAGCAAGAAGGAAGTATGGATGATGGAAAATAAAGGCATGAAGAAAAAAGACCAGGATGGAGTGAAGGAACGAGGGATACAAGTTGAGATGGGAAGAATGGAAAATACAAAGATGTATGCCAGGATCGAAGAGAAGAACATAAAGGATGGAACAGGAGGGAGGAAATCAAGATGGAAAAAGACAGAAAGAAGGCAATCTAACCATTCCCTCAGCTTGGACAATCTCCTGAACAACTGAATGATTTGCGTGCCTCACCTGAGAGCTATTTAAGGACATGGTTCAAAAGGTTTTTTTTTCAGGCTACTCCTTTACTCTTATTCCTCCTTGCCTTTTCCTCTATATGTGAAGTGGGCATTGCTTGGCCTGTTATTTGGCTTTAGGAGGAAATTCACTGGCTTTTCTTTCTCCATGTTGCATGAGGCTGTGCGAATTCCACTTGGAAAATTGTGGGAATGTACTACTCCTTCAATATATTGGGGGCAACTTCTTCAATTAATTACTTTTGACTGGTGGGATTACTGGATACCAATGCTGCCTAATATTGATTTTACCTCATGCTTCTTTCTTCCGCCACCCTAGAGTTCCTCTCTTTTTAAATCAATCTAGAATATTTTTTTCATCAATACCTTCTCCCTCTTCCTCCTTTCTCTATTTTCTGCCTTTCTCAGGCTTTCTCAGGGTTAAACTTTGGTGCTAAAAATATAAGTACCAATTCTCAAAAATGGGTGCCAGGGCCCATCACCTGCAACCACCAACACAAATCGAGCAGTGACCACTAGCAGATATGTCTAACAAAAACCTGTAGAGTTAGAAGGAACGATGCAAGATTCACCCCTCTCTGATTCTCAGTTTTGTTTTTCTGTTCCAAAGATACTATTTATCCCAAAATATTGGGCTGTATATGTTTCTTTCCGGAGTTTAAATGCATTGTGTTTGTACTGCAATAAGATAATAGTACTTGCAAAATGGATGAGGGTCAAAACAGTCACCAAACAATGCCTTCCAGTTCCACATTTCATTGAAGGTGACTACTACACCCACACATCTCCTTTGTATACAGAACTGATAACACTACTTACTAAGTCTCATGGAGCAAAATCCTGCCTATATGAATCTTTATACATATTGTCTGGCATTCTTCGGTACCTGACAGCGTCGGAGTCACCTATAGGGTGATCTGGCAGTACCAGAAGAGCTGGTCAAGAGTGTGGGCTGTTTTTGTTTCGACTCTCTAAGGACCTAGTGAGGTTCCGTGAGAATCGTAATGACGTTTTCGACTCGTTCGAATATGGACGAGTTTGGTATCTATGAACCGCAAATGACGAGTTTAGTGGGTGTACGCGTTTTCGCTACACTACTTTGTACCGTTCGTCTTATTCGTGGGTTTCTCCATCTGAACCCACGGGTTCCATTTTAGATACGGCATCCATTTTGTCTCTTGCCCTCAAGTAGCCAGCGAACGGACACTGTCCGCTTCGTGACCATGGGACTCCCAAGCTCTTGCGGAAGACACGTGTTCCTTTGAGGGTGTCTTTATGACGAGGGGGATGATACTGTAAAGGCAGATGGCTCCGCTCGAGGCTCATCTTGGCGTGCCGGTCTATTGTTTCAGTCGTGCATGCATTAGGCACGAATCCTTTGATCCTGCAAACGTGTTTCCGATACTGCCCCCTAAACTCTTTTTCAATCTGTTATCTATCTTTGTCTTCCTTGCACCTGTTTCTGTCTCTTTTCTTAACTCGTTTACAGCTAGAATGGAATGTACTTAATGGTGGGATAACGTACTTTTACAGTTGGGAACCGGCGATGCTACTGTAATTATGTTCCGGGCTCCTGAATACATGAAAGCGACCCTTTTGAAGTTTACTGTGGGAACAGAGTTGTAACCTTTTGTTTGCCATGTTGTGCTATGACTAAAATATGTATAAAAGGAGCGATCCACTGTTGCAATTCGAAGCAGTCTCTCAGAACCTACACGCTGTGTACTTCTTGCGATTTCTGTATCCCTGCAGTACATAAACCTTGATCTTTGACGCCGAAGGAAGTGTCCCGTGTCCCTGTGATTTGTACGCCGGAACAGGTAACCCACGAAGGTTTCAGGTGTTGTCCCCTGGCACCGCTGGGCCTTAGAATAGCCCAGTCCTTCAGTTGGCGCCCATGGTGGGGCGACATCAGCGGTACCGGTCCAAAGCCCGACGATCGTGAGGAACTTCGTGTGAAATCTCCGAGGGAAGGTGCACCCCGCTTCATCGATCCTGTTGTCGAAATAAGTGGCCCGAAGACTTTTCCCGCGAAGATCCCCGCCTCCTGACGGCTGCGGCGGACTGATGCCCTGACTGTCGACCTGTTTTGGCGCCTGGCGTAGTCCTTTGTACGGCGAGACGATAGACGGGCCTTCCTGGTGACGCCATTGCTCTTTCAGTTAAGTATTTGTGGGTCGCTCCCAGAGTCCTTGGTTGTTGTTGAAACTTGGTTGTTTGCATGGTTCCATTGCATTTGTGGTTCTTAGTTGTTGGTTCTTAGTTGTTGGGTTTTATTTGATGATTGCAATTGCCAAAAACGAAGGGTCTTGCATTTTTGCGAGGACATCGTAGTTCGATAACCCTTGAAGTTTGTAAACTCGGTTAGTGTGCACGATGCCTGGCCGTAGTACTTTGTTTGGTTTCTTTAAATGTTGCGGTACGGATTCCCGATTGGAGGACTCATGTCCGATACCTCCAGTTGGAACTCCAATTTATGAGCTCTATAGTCGCCACGGAGTAGGTCCTATCGTATATAATGATTATTGGATCCGTTACACTAAAAATGATGGTGTCCTTAGTTGGCCACCCCATGGTAGTTTCGAAACAGCAATTTTGGACAATCTCGAAGCAAAATTGTTTAAAAAGAAAGCTAGGTTTGATTCCTTTCGGTTATGGCGCAAAGAGGCCAAGCAGAAAGAAATCAAACAGATTAAGAAAAATAAGAGAGAAGGTATCATTACGGTGATGAAAAATCCTGAGCAGTTTCAGCGAGACAAAGAAGTGAAGGAAAAGGAAGTTTTTGCTAGACTGCAACATATGGCGGTGGATAAGTGTTATCCTGTTTTACCGTCGAGTTCTGATAAGAAGGGAGAAGAAGTGGTAGAGGACCCTTTGTTGTCCTATCTACTGAAATCACCACCTCCATATGCACAGGATACTACAGCTCCTGTGATCCCTCCTGTTCCTCAACCTGTTGTTCCGGCAGCTGCTGGTCAGCCTGCCGTTGGTCCTGTTCCTCCGAATCCTCTTGTTCCTCAAGTTGTCCCTGCTCCCTTACCTGCCCTTCTTCCCACTGCTCCACTGCCTATGCCTTCTCAGTCTATTGATCCCACTACTTCTGCTCTCTTGGCTACTCCGACTGCTCCTACGTTCAGCCCTCAAGTTGTTGCTCCTGTACTTCTCTCCTCTTCTCCTGCTGTTCGTAGTCGCATACCTAATGCTGTTGCTAATCTTTACTCTCCATTTGGACCGATCCTTGGGTCCGATGTTTCTGATGTCTCTCAGAGACGAAGTCAAATTCCTGGTGGTAGGGAGAGTGAGACGTTAGTGAAAATGACGCGTAAATGGATTAGGCATCCGGCTAAATACACCCCGCGCATAGTTTTCGAGACGTTCTCTCAATTTAATGAGCCCACACAAAGATTCGTGTTTGAGGAAATGTGTAAGTCCCTAAGAGAGGAGTGGGATAATGATGAGGTAGACAATGTACCGTCTGAAATGACTGAACTCCAGAATCAGTTTTCGAGCGGTATGATTGTGGGTAGTAATGTTCGACGTGCTTTAGAGCGTCTCTTATCCTTTAGATCTTCAGTACAACCTCGAGCATTGTTTAATGACGACACTGAGGAGTGGATGGCACAACCTGGTCAGTATCCCATGCGAGAAGTTCCTCCAGTGTGGATGCCAGGTAATCCCGCTGCTAACCCTGCCATTTTGCCACACTTCCAGAGAGTTTGGATACACCTCCCATGGAAGCGGTCGGAAGTTTTGCAGGTGAAACAATCTTTGTCTGACCCCCGCAAAAATCCGGCAGGTTATTATAAGGAGTTATCTCAACTAGTGGATGCTACCATTATGAACCTTGCCGATATTGACATGTTGTTCGGTAATGTAGTACCTCAACCAATTTGGGCTAAAATCCGTCAAGAGAATCACGTAGCTGAGTTAGGCGGTGATTGGGCTGCTCTTGCGGCGGCTGACGGACGACAAGTTGGTGGGGCTAAGCCTGAACAGCTCATTACGGATCTGCCCCAGAGGATTATTACACTTATGAAGACACTTATGCCAGCAATGAGAGTTAACTGGGATAAACTGTCGGCGTGCAAGCAAAAGAAGGACGAGGGTGTCTCCGATTTCTTTACCAGATTTGAGGAGGTATTCATCGATCATAGTGGTCAGGATATGAGCACTGAGGGAGGTCAGCGACTGTTTGTAGATAAATTTGTATCGAATTTGTTGCCTGAATTAAGCAACAAATTGAAAAATTCTGAAAGTTCGTGGGCTGTTTTTACCTCTGCTCAAATATTAGCCACGGCTCAATATTACGAAAATAGAGAAAAGGAAGAAACTGATTGTGCAGATAAGAAAACGAAGGAGCTTAAAACTAAGGTTTTGTTGCAGCAAGCGTATCCTCCGCGCTCGAATCAAAATGACTCGCAGCAGCAAAATCGATCGCAATCACAGTCTTCTAGGACGCAGTCGCGTACTGACTCCTCTACACCTAGATCTATGCTTGGATATAATCAATGCGCATATTGTAGGGGTGAGGGCCATTTGAAGTTTAATTGTCCAGTTTTACGTGACAGAAATAATGGTGTTTCGGCTCGAGGAGGTCGTAGTGGTCCTCAACAGGCATCACGTGGTAGAGGTCGAGGTGTCTCTCAAAATCAGAATGAGCGTTCTACCACTTCATCAGATTTGAACAATTGCTTTGATCAGCGCGATTCATCGTCCGGTAGATCTGCACAGTATCATGTGGACGACTACTATGTCGAGCATGATATTGATGCTGATGGTAATTACTAGGACAGCCACAAACAAAGAGAGGGAGTAGTATCAGTTCCGGTTGATCAGAGAGGGCCTTACGTCGCAGTTGCCACATCGGGCGTAGTTGAGCCTTTTCTGTTGGACACTGGTGCAGCGAAAAGTTCCATCATGCATTCGAAACTCCCTGGCGCACCTTTGTCTGGCTTAACGAATGTTTCCGTTGGATTCTCTGGCACCCCTGTTAGCAATCCGGTTTCTAGCCCTTTGCCCCTTACAATTGGGCCTCGTGAGCTCGAAGCTCCTTTGATTTTGACTACTGGTTGTGGTGAGAATCTTTTGGGCCTGGATTTGTTGAAACGGTTATATGCGACTCTGTACTGTTCTTCTGCGGGAGTGGAGCTTACATTGGGTCAGAGAGTGATCTCTCCTATGTACTTGTCAACTGATAAGCTCCCACCTGAATTGAGTTCTCTTCCTGAGTCTTTGTGGGCAACAGGTCCCAATGACGTGGGCCTGCTGGATATATCACCTTATGTTGTCCAATTGAAATCAAATGTGCGATTACCACGTATTCCCCAGTATCGTATCTCTCTTGATGGTGAACGGGCGCTATTAGTGATCATATATGACTTGATCAAGAAGGATGTTATTGAGGAAACTCGAGGAAATGTGTGTAATAGTCCTGTGTTACCTATTTTGAAACGAACTGATCCATCCAAACCTCCTGTGTACCGTTTTGTCATTGATTTACGAGAGGTAAATAAAATTGTGATTCCACAATTTCCTGTGGTGCCTGATATTACGGCTTTACTGACTCTGATTCCAGCCTCTGCCTCTTGGTTCTCGGTAATCGATCTGAAGAATGCTTTCTTTAGCATTCCGATTGCTGAGGAAAGCAGAGATCTATTCGGCTTCTCATTAGGTGGTCGCAGCTTCAGGTTTAAACGCGCTCCTCAGGGCTACTGTGAGAGTCCATCGATCTATAGCCAAGCTCTTAAGAGTCAACTTGATGCGTTTGTGTTACCGGCTGGCGCGGCCTTGATTCAATACGTTGACGACTTGCTAGTGGCTGCTGACACTAAAGAGATTTGCAAAACTGCTACAGTATCGCTGTTACAGCATCTATGTGACTTGCATCACAAGGTGTCACCTTCTAAGCTACAATATTGTTGTCAAGAAGTAACCTATCTAGGTCACTTATTGTCAAAGGAGGGAAGAAGGTTGACCCCAGAAAGAATTGCAGCGATCGCTCGAATGACTGTGCCAATAACTCAGAGAGATGTGCGTGCCTTTCTAGGTATCACGTCATACTGTAGGCAATGGATTCCAAATTTTTCATTGCTAGCGAAGCCATTGTTAGCCCTTACGTGCAAGGATGTTTCAACTCCTTTGCCATGGACTGAAGAGTGTCAGAAAAGTTTTTCGGAATTGCGTGATGCGTTGTGTTCGGCCCCTGTGTTAGGTACTCCTGACTACAGTAAGCCATTTAAACTATACGTTCACGAGAGAGAGGGTTGTGCGTTGAGTGTTTTGACGCAACAATTTGGCGGTAAGCAGCGTCCATGTGCATATTTTTCCTCGACCTTGGACCCAGTAGCTAGAGCATTGCTGAGTTGTCTAAGAGCGACAGCGGCAGCTGCGGTGTCCATCCGACAATCTGCAGGACTGGTCATGGGTAATATGCTTACGGTGATGGTTCCGCATGCAGTTGACACTCTCTTGAATCGGACGAAAACTCAACACTTGACGAGCGCAAGGTTGTCCGGTTACGAGTTGACGCTGTTGGCAAGTCATATACAAATAAAGCGTTGTAATGTACTGAACCCGGCGACATTGTTGCCGACTAATATGGAATCAGATGATGTACCACCACATGATTGTTATCTACGAACTGAGGAAGAAACAAAGGGTCGTGTTGACCTAAAAAACACTCCATTGGCAGATCCCGATGGTACTCTTTATGTTGATGGTTCATGTTTTAAGTTGCCGAATGGTGATGTGACGACTGCGTATGCTGTCGTAACGTTGAGTACGGTTGTGGAAACTGCGAGATTGAGTCAGAATTCGGCGCAGGCGGCGGAGTTGATTGCGTTGACGAGAGCGTGTGTTTTGTCTAAGGGAAAGCGAGTGAAACAGATAGTCAATATGCGTTTGGCGTTGCACATAGCTTTGGTCGATTGTGGAGAGAAAGAGGATTTATGACATCGCATGGCACGAAGATCCAACACGGACAGCTCGTGAACGATCTTTTGGATGCACTTACATTGCCTAAACAGGTGGCAATCATTAAATGCAGCGCGCACCGAAAGGTTACGGATGATGTTGGTCGTGGTAACGCGTTTGCGGATGAGATTGCTAAGGAAACGGCTAAGAATCTTGCAATCCGAATGTACGTGACGAGTTCAGTAAGGTGGCCGGCGGAGACTGGTATGTGTGAGGACACTGTTGAGAGCGTGAAAGCGATTCAGAATGAGGCCACTGAAACTGAAAAGACTAAGTGGAAAGAAAGTACGGGAAAGTTAGATGCGCATGGATGTTGGATTGATTTGTCGGAGTGTCAGAGGTGGATGTTACCGGATGCATATGTGCTAGCCGTCGTGACTATGGCTCACGGCTTGTCACATATTAGCGCGAAAGGTATATGTAAGTTGTTGTCCCCTGTATGGAAGAATGATGGTATTGCTAAATGTGCTGAGAGAGTGGTCAAGAATTGTATGGTATGTATGATGTATAATCCTGGGAAGGGCACTCCCACTCCACCTGGCCATTTTGCTCCTCCTACATGTCCCTTTGAGGTTATCCAATTGGATTTTATCCATATGGAGAGATGCAATAACCTGAAGTACGTTTTAGTTGTGGTTTGCGCGTTCTCCAGATGGATTGAGGCCTATCCTCTTAAAGATAATACTGCCCTGTCCACAGCGAAAGTCCTACTGAAGGAATACTTTCCTCGGTATGGAATGCCATGGATTGTATGGTCAGATAATGGAAGTGAGTTTGTGGGGAGTGTGATGAAGAGTGTGTGTAAGGGCCTTGGAATTCGACAAAAATTCCATAGCGCCAATCATCCCCAGTCAGCAGGTTTAGTGGAAGGGTACAATGGCACTCTGAAACTGAAACTTGCTAAGATTCAAGTGACGACTGGTCTGTCATGGCCCGATGCCCTGCCTCTAGCTCTCTTGTCGACCAGGGCGACTGTACATTCTCGAGTAGGGCTTAGCCCATATGAGATTGTGTTCGGCCGTCCTGCGAACATTTGGGGAGTCCCGAGGCCTAAGGCCTTTGATAGTCTCGAATATCCAATGTTAATTGATTATCTTCATGATCTGACTGCTAAACTGAGGTTAATTCATCAACAGGTCTTTGAAGCTCTACCGGCACAGAAAGAGGGTCCTGGACATCGGCTCCAACCGGGTGACTGGGTGGTCACCCGCAACTTTGGGAGAAAGCGTAACTTGGAGCCGAGATTTGTGGGTCCCTTCCAAGTCCTGCTGGCAACAAGGACTGAAGTTCGGTTGGAAGGCAAAAAGAACTGGGTGCACGCCACCCACACCAAGAAAGTCCCGATCCCTTTGCCAGCAGATTCTTGGGTTCGAACTGGAATTGCTGCAACAGAAACTGAGACCCCAATACGTTTTGTGCCGTTTAGTGATGCTCAACCTGTAGGAGACAATTCATTGCAGCCAGATACATCTGTTGAATCGTCAGCATTGGATAATTCAAGTTCTGTTTTGCCATCTGAACAATTATTTGAAGAGCAGACTCGACCTGGAAGAAATCGATATTTCCTTCGTTCTCGTGACAAAGACTAATAAAGAAATCCCTTTTTGTTTTTTCCTTTTTGAATTCATATTACCCCCTTATTGTTGCCACGAGCATTATGAACAATTGCATCCTCTATTAATTCTTGAGTTCTTTTTCATGTGTGTTCCTTTTTTCCACAGCTAGGAGATTTGCATTAAAATTGAGTGTTTGTTTAAGTAAACCTTTCATCCGGGTTGACCGTAGGGCCGTGCGGGTACTTCCTTCTGTTTAGCAGGTTCCTGACACTAGGTCGGTTACTTTTGTCGATTCCTGGGAACTCCTAGGAATTGATAATCGCTACTCAGAACGAAGTGCGTCAAGAACGTTACGGTCGGTTTTCAGAGGATAGCGTTCTCTAGGCTGTCGGAAGTAGAGAAGATGTCGGCTCGAAGATCGAAATTGCATAGGGTTGTACAAACAAAATGCTTTCTGTTTCAGGTATTCCTGCTGTTTCTGACTGTTTCTATGCTATTGGTGGGTGGAGTGTATTTTGGAATACAGTCGTTATTGCCTTCCGCTTCACCTACTTCTCCTTCTCCTGAACTAAATTCTATTCCCACTGTTTCTCCACATTCCTTTCATCCTCTGCCCCAACATGAACAGGTTAGACGTGCGGAATTCATGAACAACTCTTTTGTCCAACTCCTACATCAGCATCAGTTGGTGATGAATACTACTAACTGTTGGGTGTGTGGATTAATGCCACATACCATGGATAGGGGTATTCCGTATCTGGTTCTTCCTTACAGATCCCAGGGGTCAGCTCGAGCATTCCAAACTATGTTCCGTAGTGCACTAGATTCCTACCCCCATCGAGAGCCACGCTCTGCAGACCCTGGTCCCGGCCCGTACCACAAGACTTTTGCAAGAGCGATTGTTGACTTAGATAGAGATATTTTTGATGCATCGCTTATTCCGGAGGAAGAGGTGCGAGCATACAAGGACCTGAGTGAGGCTGAGTATAGCATGTCAGTGGGTGATAGACAGCTTAAAATCTCGTCTCCGATCTGGATCGTACCCCACCTCAGTAATTTCTGCTTGCAAGGCCTTGCCCGAAATCCGCGAGCCCAACTTGGCAAGAGTGCTTGCACTGAAACGTATGTTTTGCCGATGCTCTCTTCCCCTGTTTTCCTGACTGCCAAGGGTACCTACTTTGTATGTTATGATCGCGCATATACATGGTTGCCCCGTGACTTCTCGGGCACCTGTTATATTGCGAATCTTTTGCCACCAACTTTTACAGTTGCCTCGGACTATCACAAGACTAGAATTGTGAGAGGCGTTATTAGCAAAGAGGATACTGCCGGTCAAGAAGCAGGAGACTTCTTTAAGGGTTTCCTGCCGTTTTGGGGACCTATGGTTAATAGTAGGAACCTGAGACAGTTGACTCGTGTGGTCGAATCGACGGCTAATATAACTGCAAGTGCTCTTGGTAATCTGACGGCCGAGCTTCAGGCGGATAGGCTTATGACGTTGCAGAACCGTATGGTTCTAGACGTTGATCTTGCAGATAGAGGTGGTGTGTGCAAGGTGATCCATTCGAGCTGCTGCATTTTCATTCCTGATAACGCTCCAACTGTATATCAAGCCATCTCGAAGTTGCATAAGATCTCCGAGTCCATACACGTGGACGTAGGTGATTGGACGCTACTAGGATGGTTTTGGGGCCCAATGTCGACGTGGGGTTGGAAGATTCTGATGATCGTAGGGGTTGTTGTGACGTTCCTGTTCATGTGTTGTCTTTGCGTACAGTGTGGTCCTGCCTTATGTGGCCTCTGTGCTACAACGTGTATAAGACGGCCATCTGTTACCAAAGAAGCATTGATGGATAGAATAATGTTGCAGCAACATCTGAACGATCTGATAAATATCGAGATCGATTCTGATATCGACTAGTGCTTGCCTACATGAGGGCAAAAGGAGCGTCTGAGGTTCCGTGAGAATCGTAATGACGTTTTCGACTCGTTCTAATATGGGCGAGTTTGGTATCTATGAACCGCAAATGACGAGTTTAGTGGGTGTACGCGTTTTCGCTACACTACTTTGTACCGTTCGTCTTATTCATGGGTTTCTCCATCTGAACCCACGGGTTCCATTTTAGATACGGCATCCATTTTGTCGCTTGCCCTCAAGTAGCCAGCGAACGGACACTGTCCGCTTCGTGACCCTGGGACTCCCAAGCTCTTGCGGAAGACACGTGTTCCTTTGAGGGTGTCTTTATGACGAGGGGGATGATACTGTAAAGGTAGATGGCTCCGCTCGAGGCTCATCTTGGCGTGCCGGTCTATTGTTTCAGTCGTGCATGCATTAGGCACGAATCCTTTGATCCTGCTAACGTGTTTCCGATACTGCCCCCTACACTCTTTTTCAGTCTGTTATCTATCTTTGTCTTCCTTGCACCTGTTTCTGTCTCTTTTCTTAACTCGTTTACAGCTAGAATGGAATGTACTTAATGGTGAGATAACGTACTTTTACAGTTGGGAACCGGCGATGCTACTGTAATTATGTTCCGGGCTCCTGAATACATGAAAGCGACCCTTTTGAAGTTTACTGTGGGAACTGAGTTGTAACCTTTTGTTTGCCATGTTGTGCTATGACTAAAATATGTATAAAAGGCGCGATCCACTGTTGCAATTCGAAGCAGTCTCTCAGAACCTACACGCTGTGTACTTCTTGCGATTTCTGTATCCCTGCAGTAAATAAATCTTGATCTTTGACGCCGAAGGAAGTGTCCCGTGTCTCTGTGATTTGTACGCCGGAACAGGTAACCCACGAAGGTTTCAGGTGTTGTCCCCTGGCACCGCTGGGCCTTAGAATAGCCCAGTCCTTCACTAGTAGGCTGGATTTCACTGTTCATTTCTCTGATATTACCACAATCATTGCCTGCTGCAAGCATAAATGCAGGCAGTTCCCAATGCCTTACAGATCACCTATAGAGGAAGTCTTTACAGAGTCAAAACCACCCCAATTTGGAAATGTCTGCCACTGTTTTAGCTATCTGATCACAGTGCCGGATGCTTGTCCGCACTGTGCAATCATTGAAAATGCATCTTGCACAGTGCGAACATGCTACTACGCAGTTCACGTAGTGCTACGTGAAGTTTGCGTAGTGCGAAGTGCACTTCACGTGGCTTCGCGTAGCGCTACTTCACGAACTACGCCCACCCTTACAAATTGGGCAGCAGCAGTGCAAGTGTTGCTTTCTAAAGAATAGAGACAGCATGGCCAGTGGCATAAGAAAACCTTGGGGCTTCCCCCTGCAAGGAATGGTGAGAGGAACCACATGCAATACCCTTGAGCGGACAAGCTGAGAGGGGCCCTCTCAGCTTGTCTGCTCAAGGGTATTGCATGTGGTTCCTCTTAACTTCATGTAGAGATAACTGGGGCTCGCCTGTCCTGCAGGGGCTGTGGGGTTGTTTGTTATACCCCTGAGCATGGCAGTAGCAAAGCAAGCTTTCCTCTCACACAGAAGTGCAATATTCCATTTCCCACAGAATAAATCCAACAGGACACACTAGTAAAAGCTTTTGTCGCTCACAAAACGTACACAGTTGAGGCATGAGTGACATGTAGGTTACAGACAAATATCTGCAGCCAGTGCTTCACTCAATGAAAAGAATGTATTGGTGTAGGAATGAGTGAATATGTGAGTTCTGGACAAGGTACCACCTGACCTTGCTACGCCATTGAGTGTTGCGTCTTGGGTGTTCCATGCATTGAGAAGTAGCCATTATCTACTACGGTATTGTTATTTACAGCAGCTTCATCACATCCTAAGTAACGGACAGGCACACAGTCTGCCCAGCAGGTGCTGTGGAATCCCAGTCCCGGTCCAGCACCCTTTCAAAATGTTGAGGGCCCTCCGTGTATCTGATTCAATAACTATTTTGGTGGCTGGGCCTATTTTTCATGTATCGGTCGGGTCATCAGTACGAAATATCTCAGGTAAAAAAATGAAAATCACACAGACTAAAATGCATTCTTTTTTCTGCTTCCAATATCCCACAAGAATAAAACTCGGTAGATAAGCGCCGGTGGCGTGACTGTATCACCGCTTTTCTGGTGTCTGCTGTTCATCTGTTTTCTAATTTCCCGTTCAGTCTAAAACGGGGCCTGTATTGCAAGGGTGACACAGGCACTTATCTTCATTATCGCTCTGAAAACGCTGCTGCCCAGGTGATGGAGCGAACAAATAATGCGCGCGCCAGCATGCGATCAAGAAACAAACGTCGGAATAAAGAGACCATCACGACTGGAAGGGCGCGTGGGAGTGACGGGGCGAGCGCCCAGGCGCGAGCACAAATAAAGTACGGATGAGCCCAGTCACGAAGGTTCTTCAGGTGCGAGTAAAACGTATGCCTTGCAAAATTAGTACTCTGCGTATGCGCGCGTTATGGTTGATTCGCTTGATTCGCACAGCATGAAACACGCATAAATGCATACAGTACATCTGCAACTTTTAGCGGATGCTGCAGTAACTGTACACTCTCGCCTCCTCCAATGCTCCCCTAACTACATTCAGTGCCGGTGCTATGTGCCCTAACAATTAATGCTGTCCTCTCCAAAGTTCGCAGTTTCTCAGAGGCCAGTCACCTGTTTAAATTAACATATCTTTGATTGGATGAGGGATTTTTAGAGCATGCTAAAAAGGTTTGAAATCAGCCTAAGGCTTCAACATTAATTAATAACGAAGTTTGCGGCAATACCATGAACTGGTAATTGCATAAATGAATTCGATAATCATGAAATAATGTTTTCGGGACGTATTTCTCAGTTTTATCCTGTTTCCAATGCTGTACCACCACATAACTTTAAATAGCACAAATGCGCTAAATGTGTGGTAATCTGCATAACACTACATTTAACACGAATTTTTAAACTTCTGCATTCCACTAAATGCGGACCATTGTATTACTGCTGTCTAGAAGACAGAGGGTGGGATTCGAATGTTCTATTAAACTGCAACAATGTTATAAAACATGATGATAAAAGTTTCCACCCAGAGCGTAGACGGCAGTTATGAATGGCATTACTGACATCCAGGACAATGACGCTCACAGTCTTCAAAATGCTATAAGATTGTCATCTCATTTATAATCCCTGTTGATTTCAATGTTAGCAATCAGAAGTGTCCTCCAAAGATTGGGATGAATGGAGTTAAAGAGCACTGTAGCATTATTTATTAACGTTTGTTTCAAATAATTATAATGCAGCATAAATCATTAATGCAGAGACCTCGAATTCCATGCCAGACACGAGCAGGTGTGGGTAGCCATCACAAATTAACAGATTCAACACATTACATTTTGTCTGTCACTCAGTGTCTGCGGTTGTGTAATGCTGCTCATGGTGCTGCATAGCTTCAAACCGTGAAAACACTTTCTGCAGGCGATGGGCCGTCCAGCTAGTCCTGATCCGTCTCATGTGCATAATTTGTGCTCTAATACGCTCACACTATTAAAGAGGGGAGCTGGGAATGTAGACATCAGCTCTCCAGCAGAGAAAGGTATGTCATGCTCCTCAAACCAATGACAGGCCCTGCTTCACATTCTCAGCAATAGTGACAACACTGAGCGAACAAAGCCAATCAGCACGAGGCACAAGACTTATGATCTCTCTCTGTGCTACAGGCTCCGTGACGTCAGTTGCACTGACATGTATGTGGTGGGAACTGGAACCAGAAGTCGAGGATGGAAGTACAAGTGAGAGATGCCCAAAACAACATGGTGTAATGGGTCACAACCTCACAATGTAGGTATACATAAGTCTCAAATATTTCTGCTGCAGTGTATGTTTGTCTGTATGTGTGTATGCCTGTGTGTCTTTGCGTCCATGTGTTTGTGTGTGTGCGTGCATGCATATGCTGATAAATGCGGTGTGCACACTGCTGGTTAATACTAACCCTGCCCCATAACGGTTTAATCCAAGACATATTTTGGGCATCCATTGAATAATAATGTCCACCCTGTAATTCTTGGCTTCATGGCCATAAATGATATTATGCTCCTCGCCTCTATGATAATGCTGTCCCTTCGACAATGCTGACAATTCTTGATCGGTTAGCATGTGGATGCCCACCCCTGTTATACTACTGACCTAAGGTTGCTAATTCCTTGCATATTGTGGCCTCTATGGCATGAGGGTGCCCACCTTTGGACTAAAGAGGGGCTCTTTTTTGATGGTTGTAATTCTTAACATAACATATATATTTGTAAAGCGCACGCTCACCCATAGGTATCTTGGCACTGAATAACAGATGTGTTTTGTTACCCAACTCAATGGTACTCATTTTATTGACCTCAGACGGATGAAATGCTGAGTGGACCAGCTGGGATATGAACCTGTGACCATGAAGTCAAACACAAGCCCCTGCAGTGAACACATTAATCCACTGAGCCACCAGACCCAGCATACTGACTTATTGTGGCTAACCTTGGCATGGTAGTGTATAACCATGGTATAATGCTTATGCTGAAATAACTACAGCAATCCCTGGAGTGCTGTGAACAGCCAAAGCATGATGGTGCCCAACCCTAGAATCATGCTGGTCCGTTTGTTCCAGATATACATCGAAGTGCCTGATGTCAATGACTGACATTTGAGCACTACAAATATTTATTAACAAAAACAAAAGCTTATATTTGCGAATTGAATTTTCTTTCCTACTAAATCAGAAGCTATTGTTTTGGTGAATTTTATTCATTGTTCCAAAACAAAAAAACATATTTTTGCAAGCAAGGTTTGTATATTTCTATGCACTGTAAAGCTGATATTTGATGGCAAAATGCTGGCATTTTGCAACTATATAGATAAAATTGATATTAGAGTGAAAATGACTGCTACTGGCAGAGACTCGTGCAGAGTATTTGTATTTGTTGCAAATTGCCGCCATAACGTTTCACCTCCTCAGAGGCTTGTTCACATGACAATGTGTTACAGGTACGTTGCAGTTTTTAAAGTGACAGTGCCGGATTTGAAAAGTGCATCATGTGACAGAATTACACATAGACATAAAAAAAATACTTGTAGTTTAACAAAATTAGTTTTTGTACTGCTGGCATCCATGCATTGTTAAAACGTTTCCTGCTAATAAAAGCCCGAAATGTTTTCGTTGACATTGTAATAGCCTAATACAGGGTTTGTAAACAAATAAATAAATATTTGAATATAAAAATTTGGAAATATTCGTAAAATACTTAATCGTAAAAGCAGATTGGTTTTTTTGTAAAACATGTAACATAAAAACACATTTTAAACATAACTGAATGATCCTATGTGCAAAAAATGCAATAGTGGAAAATGAGCATATTCCCTGAACGGTGGCTAATGCTAATTGTATGCCTGTCCCTCTAAGTTTCCCCCTAACCTTTTAGCGGGGCCTTACGAGGAGCAATGCCATGTTACTGCGCCCGTGTTTGTTGTTTGTTGCCTGCCACTGCCTGATTTGGAGACTCGATGGTCCAGAGAACTGCGGGGCCGTCAGGAGACCGCCCCGCCTCCTTTCTACACCGGGGCACATTTAAACAGCTTGCGCCTCCCGCTTCGCGGGAGACGCTGCGCCCGTGTTTGTTGCCTGCCACTGTCACTGCCTGATTTGGAGACTCGAAGGTCCAGAGAGCTGCGGGGGCCGTCAGGAGACCGCCCGCCTCCTATTCACAACGGAAGTACTTGAGGAAGTCCAGATTTCTGCCACGCGGACGTGCACCGGCGAAGCCATGGCCAAGGGCGGGCCCGTTCGAGACCGGAGAGGCCGGGCTGGGCCAGCCCCCTATATGTTAGACCATCGCCCAACTAATGGACTGAAGATTTGCTCAAGAGGGTGAGCCACTTCTGAACTTTCAAACCTTGCCTCGATATTTGCTCTTTGTTGGTTACAGTCCATAGCCAAAAATGGCGGCATGGGGGGGGAAGGGGAAGGAAAGTAACAGGTGTTGACTATGTGGCTGGCACACTTGACCAGTTCATAATAAGGGCATCGTCAGTGCTTGCCCACGAGATCGCTGTCACAGAGCGGCGTCTCTCGCTGGAGCCATCGTTTGCGAAGCGGTCGTCAATGGGAGCCATTTCAAATGCACGCACACCGGAAAGAATCTGTCACCCCTCTCCTTTCCCGGACTCTACTCATACGATAACAACTGTATAACCAATCTCGCCAACATTACAGGGCGCGAGTGAACGAGTAGATGTAGCCAGGACACAAAATAACAGCCGGGCACATCCCCCAAAGAGAATGGGTGAAAGTGTAGTAGAAATTCATTTGCAACCCACCGACCCTCCCAACTTACATACTCCCATGTAGGGAGGGGCTATCAAAAGGAAACGTGGGGGGACGCGAGGAGATAACCAGCAAAAGGGCAAGAAGCCCAAAACTGTTGTGCTGGAAGAAAATAAGGAACTATCACAAGCAGAGCTCCCTGAGGCGGAAGAGTCACTCGGGCCAGCCAGTCCAATAACTCCCACAAATGAGGACAGTTCCACCAGGTGCCCACCGACAATGGAGGATCCATATTGGCAGAAACTAGGGGCTCTAATAACCGCCTCTCTGGAGCCACTAATGACAAGACTTTCAGTTATTGAAAATAGACTTGCAGAAACAGAAAGCTGAGTGTTGGCTTCCCTGGGGGGGATTGAAAACAAAATAGTGTTCCCTGGTCTGCAGAATGAAGAAAGGAGAGAGGCGGGGAGGGACCTGTTGGTGTGTCCCATATCTGCCGTTACCATTCCAACAAATATAATTCCAATGGTGCCCCCAGTATCTCAAGAATGTCCAGAAGTTTCTTGGGGCGGGAATGGGTTTAGCGGGAATGCACCATTACCCGAGTGCGGGGATAGAAGTAGCAATGAAAGGGGGAGGCTTAGAGGAACAGATAAGAACTTGCACCCAATCCTAGACCTCCCACCAGATTGTACACCGTATGTGGTGGTCTTGACTGGAGTACCAACGTTGGAGGATGGTAAAACTGAATCCTATGACCAGTTGAAAAATAAGGCAACCTACTGGTTAAAAACCAACTGACCACTGCCCAGAGGCGAAAAATGTAAAATTCTTCATGTAAGGAGAGTGGACTGGGTAGGTAGGAGCACAAAAAACATAGCTGGAGATTGCATTGTCATCAACTTTAGTGATCCCAGAATAGCAGACTACATTAGCTGGGGAATCTGGACACACTTAGGGTCACATATCCAGGTTCATGGCCTGGGCTATTTTTATAGGCCCAAATATTTTGGGGGTATCCGCTTCAATTCAAAGATTGGTGAAGATAGGATTGTCCACCTAGAGATAACACGACAGGGAGCGCAAGAAGCCAGGCACATGCGAGGGTTTGTCCAGTTAGGAGGAGGAGATAGGTTTTGCCCACAGCCGATACCAGGGAGAGACGGGATGGGGGGGCCTTTATCAAACGTAGCAGAGAGGCAATACCCCAGTGGGGCAGGCATCTTAGTGAAGTTGATTGACTCTCTGATAAGAACACCGGACAAATACTAAAATCAGCTAAAAGGGGGGCCTCAATAAATCCAAAATCAAGTGGGGTTGAACAAGCTGTGGAAACGCTAGTGGGAGGAAATGAGGTAGCTCAAGAGGAGACACCTCACTTGAGTTTGGAAGTAGGCCCAGGATGCGAGGGCAGCACCACAGGGAGAACAATTGATTTGGTATCCTGGAACGTGGCAGGCCTAGCGCCCAAGTTCCAAGAGCAAGAATGATTAGCATATATTAACCAATTTAAAATTATCTGTGTCCAGGAAACGTGGGAGACAGCATATTCCAACTTTCATCTGGCGGGGTACAAACAATTTGGGATTCCGGCGAGAAAATCCGCAGCAGGAAGAGCAAGGGGAGGCCTCTTAATATTTGTAGAATTATCTATTGTAGGAACATGGACCGATCTGAAATGGAACGCAGAAAATATGATGGGTTTAGGTTTAAGAATGAAGGGACTGAGGAAATATAAATTTTATGGTCAAGTAATGTTCCCTAACGTGTACCCCACCGTCTCCATGTACCAGCTTAAAGTGCATGTAACTTCCCTCCTGTGCCAGCTATGAAGACACAAATACATTTGCGTCCAACGTTAACATGTCCTCTTTCAGACCCACCCTGAATGGGTTGAATATTCCGTTCCTAAGTATGCTATGCCAACGTCTTTTTGTGGTGTACTTTACACGTTTTTCAGCTCTGGCGAAGTAGGCCCTGAATTCTGCCATCGAGCCTTTTTCTGCCTTCTGACTCTGAACGCCTCAAGCCTGGGCTGCCTCTGTACCCGTGACCTCTGCCTTACTCCCTGTGCCGCTCACGGCGCTTAGCTCAGCCTGCTGCCTGCCAAGACTGTATTCAACCTTCGAATTATCTGTTCCGCTCCTCGAAAATGCATTCCTGCCTACTAGTTTAAGTAAACATCCCCCCAGCTGCAGAGCAAAGGGCTCGGCCTCACTGTCTCCGTGCAAGTAATTCATAGCCTCTGTTACCATGGTAGGCCCATGCCCCCTCGCCTCTCATGCAGACACTTAGACGCTTATACACGCACTCACAGTCAGTATAGAATAGCTTCTGCCCCAGAGACCTTTTCCGTTTAGATAATATAGTTCCTAAACATCAGATACCAGATATGATAGAGTACGAGTTGATCTGACATGCCAGACTTCTGTCTCTTTCCGCCAGTGTAAATGTCAAGTCCCCTGCACCCTCCGGTTTCACGTCAATCACACGTCATGCAGCTGCGCGCGCATCCAGGCCTCAGATTTCTGCTGACATTACAAGATTCTGCTTTGTTGCCACCCACTTGTGACACCTACCTGTGACGTTTCTAGCACACACCTCTATGTTCACGCCTAGTTCACGCCTTCTAATTACGTATCACTACCACGTGTGTGTTTTATCTTGTTTCTCTCAGCTGTTACGCCTACTGTATTGGTTTCTAAAATGTGACTTAAGTATATAAGCTATGTATTGTCAATAAAATATTGCTCTATCCCTTCCTGCACCCCAGTGGTGGCAGGAACAAGATATCCGATCTGGTACCATGACCATTCCTTTTTAAGGAATAAAACCCCTAAGAACTCTAACACCACGGACTCTGCCTCTTTCTTTCCGATTGAGTTATTATTGATTAAGTACTTACCTGCATAGAAATTAGGACGGTAAATCAAATATTTACCACATTATTTTGGCGCCCGAATAGGGACCCCTCCCCCACCTCACGCGCCGGTTGGTGCGTTGCAAGCTCTGTCCCCTGCCATCAGTTAGACGGAACTACGCGTACTGGCAGGATTTCCTGTATCTCCCTCTGGCCCACGGAGGTGACGAAGACTGCGATCAGCACCCAGACGAGGCGGTGAGGAGTGCGGAGGATCCCGACCAGAGCCTAGCCGAAAAGAAGCAAGGTCCGAGGTGTCAAGAGGCCCACCAGTTTCCGAAGTATCCACGTGTCGAGTCGAGTCGAGTCCGGTCCAGTCCAGTCGAGTTTTCCGAGGCCTTCTGTTTCCGTGCTTCCTGGTGAGTACCATTGCTGGGACGTATCTAGACGGGTGCATTATTATGTATCCGGTAAAGACGGGTTTGGGTACACAAATTCGGTCTGCACTGTTTTAGACAGTGTATCTGTACTGTTTAGCAGTATATCCGTTATTCCAGTTCTTGCACTGTTCTTAGCAGTGTATCTGTGCTGTTTAGCAGTACATCCAGTATAGGGGGGTAGTCATATATGTCTCAAATGTTTTTCATGTGATAAATGTCGTGGTATGAGTGACTGTTTTTAATGTGCATTATTGTGTTCTTGTGTAACTAGCTGTGTTCAGAATTAAATAGCAAGGATTGAGTATACAGTATTAAAGTAAACAAGATGCCGTTTTTCAATAAGTTAAAGCAGATAGGAACTAGGAAAGGGATACTAGAGGAAGAAATTCCTATCCCCCCTAGGGACACGCCTGGAAATTTCATGTACCATAAACATGGCATAGACGCCATACTGTATCTAGATTTATGGGCCGATTATACTAAGCACCTAGAAGAAAGACACAGATGGCCCGTTACAGGAACGTGGGATGCTGAGTGCATCCTGAAAGTAGAAGAAGCTCTATGGAGAAAGAAAGCCAGACAATCACAGAAAGATGCCATAGAACTGTGGCGTAAAGAATCACATAAACGTGCCGAAAAAGAACTCCGTAGAGAAGACAGACTTAGAGAGGCGCCGGATAAAGTCAGAGAAAATGAATTAGTTATTGAAGGGATTCGAGTAAAAACAGAACAAGTAGACCGCGCACGAAATAATCTTGTAAATGGCATGTACTTAGTGGCCGAGGGTTCGCCTGAAGCCACTTCAGAAATACCGAAAGATCTGCCGCCACCATTGGTTCCGACTAAAGTAACTCACAGGACCACTAAAGAGATATTTCTGAATTCCTATCTAGATGATGTAGCACCCGCTTACACCAATTCACGCGCCCCGCCTACTGACGGTGACGGGGACGGAGATGGCAACCCGCCTCCAGACCATATCCCGCCATTACCGCAACAAAGTTCCCCCGTCCGACAGCCTGTCGTCCCTCCTCCACCCCCACCACTTCTCACACCTAAGGTTAAGGTACCAAATCCGTTTTTACCTGATCCTACTAAGAGACAAGTTCAAGTACATATACAGACTCCACAGAGGGATAATGCCCAAGCTTCTGCCTCAGGAGGTGCGACCGGGGGTTACCAGACCCCGCCAGCAACACACAGATTACACCTTAGGGACATGCAGAACCACCCTACGCTCCAATCACCCCGTCTCGACATACTCAAAGAACCGCTTTCAGTTTGCAGATATGATCCAGTACCCGGCAAAGACGGTAGAATGTTGATAGCATCACTACGTTTGCGACAAGCTACAGATTACCTAATGTTATTCTCAGGGATGACTGATCACCTAGATAGAATATATCATTTTGTCCAGACTGGGGAAAATCCTAAAAGTATTAAGGAGGCCCTGGCACATCAGAAAGTTGACACTCAAGCATATATATTACGTTTTTTCATAAATTGCTTAATAAGAGAACGAGACAGGCCTGAGACAGAACAGGATGAAATGGAAGCACTAAACAAGTGGGGCCAAAATATATCAGAAGGAAAGCATGATAAAGCGAATTGTATAGCTAGTATGTACAAGAAAATAAGAAAAGTAGTAATAGACATACACGAAAAAGAAAAAGGTTCCTCCGAGGAGGAGGAAGCACCTGAAGAACCAGAAAAGACTACAGATACGATAGCATATGTAGGTAAGGGAACTTACCTTAGGAAAGGCATTCGTCCAGAAAGCAAGAGAGTTTTTCTCTCTGGCATAACAAAACCGAATTCTCCTGAACATCAGTTTCAAGACACTGATAAAATGCTCCGAGAACGAATGGGGTACCATGTACTCAATTCTATGGATGAACAAGAACTAGCCCGGTCAGCAGTACTATGGGCTGACAATCCTAATATATATAATGATGACACTGTAGCGCAGACATTTCTGAACCTATCCCCAGACGAGCAGAAATTAGCAGGTACATATATGATTCAGCACCTCCTTACGTTATACAGAAATCAACATTCTGATCCAGGTCCCTTACACGATACATTAGAAGCACTACTCATGGATAGATGGAGAGGCCTAAGTACCAAGTTAATACAAATAATTCTAGAACAACGGCACAGATATAACACTTTTTTAAGCTCACAATATGTTTCCGCTCCGCCCCCAGAAAGAAAAATGTATCATATGGAGCGTCTTGAAAGACAGAACCCATTACGAGAAGTACATCCAGTTATGGGTACCGATAATACCTTGAAACGTGTGTATGTACACACACCTCTGACCAAGTTAGAACTATTGGAAATGAAGAAACTAGTACCCTGTCACGACAAAGACCCTGCAGGTTTTCACAGAGAACTTAAAGACATGTTACTCATGGGAGATTACACATATACAGATATCATGAAAATGTTAAAGGTATTGTTGCCTACAGGCATCTACGAGAAACTAAAGGAAAGAGAATGGGAGGTGGGAGACAAAAAGATTATATGGACAGAAATAGAAGACGAGGAAAAAGTTCGTACTCCAGGGCTAGGCCTTGGGGAGAAAGCAAAAGCATTACCAGGTTTGATAGTACAGGTTCTGCCAAGATTACTGACCACTAAAAAGGAAGACTGGGACGCAATCTCAGCCTGTAAACAGAAACACGATGAAGATACTAGTGACTTCTATTCAAGATTCGAGAAATGTTTCATTATTAATAGTGGCCTAAAACCAGGTAGCGAGTCGTACCCACATCTTTTTGTATCAAAGTTAGTCGAGAATTCCCTGACAGCAGTTAAGAACCGTGTATATAAGGTTGAGAGTACATGGCAAGCAAATACGCCATCCCAGATGTTACAGATGTTACAGTACCATCAGAACAGAATCAGAGAAGAACAGGATCATGAACAGAGACGCATGAAAGACACGAAAATGAAAATGTTAGTGGCCCAGTCGGTTCCAGCCGACGGCCAGAGAAAGGGTACGACCCAGACCCAGAATTCAGCAGCTCCCGTTAAAGGAACATGCAACTATTGCAAACAGCCAGGTCACTACGTACATGAATGCCCAGTCCTGAAACATAATATATCAACAGGTAAAACTAAAGAAAGACCGCGTCCGCCTAGACAAGACCAGGTCCAGCAACAGACTTCACAGAATACACAGCCCATGCAGAATACACAGCCTATGCATGTTTCACCACATACAGCACCGACAGTAGCGGTACCACAGTCACAGCCACAGCCCATTGCCGCGACTCAGCAAGTTTCACAACAGATGTACCAGTATGCCCAATCTGATTACCCCGATTATCCACGATACACATGAAACAGCCTAGAGAGGGAGGGTGGCTTGCCTCTTATTCAGATTCCTGTAGATCAAGAGGGTCCTTATGTACACAGTCAAGTATTGGGAAAAGACAGAAAGTTTTTAATTGACACAGGGGCAAGTCGCACAACAATCAGCCATGATGAAGTCCCAGGGGCACCCCTCTCAGGCTCACAGAATGTTTCCCTTGGTTTTTCAGGACAACCTATTGTAAATGAGGTATCGAAACCCGTCCCCCTGGCTGTGGGTCCATTATCACGTGTTACAGACCTGTTACTTACGAAATCATGTCCAGAAAACTTGTTAGGAATAAAGACATTGAAGGCTCTAGGAGCAGTGATATGTTGTTCTCCGGAAGGAGTTAGACTTTTCTTGCGAGATTTCAAGGGTCACTATGTATTACGAGAGTTTGACGTCAGATTGAAAAATGTACCGGATCACTTGTGGGCACAAGGCCCAACCGATGTAGGCTGCATGCACATTACACCATACCGTGTTACACTGAAACCAGGTGTTGTTCTACCACGAATCAGACAATACAAGTTACCACCCGATGCTGTAGTGGCTTTACTGGAAATCATTGAAGAGCTCATTGCCCAAGGAGTGGTCGTAGAGACCGACTCCAATATCTGTAATTCCCCTATCATTCCGATTCTTAAACGTACTGATCCCAATGCACCGCCAGTATATCGGCTGGTGATTGATTTACGAGAACTGAATAAATGCATTGTACCACAGTACCCTGTGGTTCCCGACATCTCATCCCTATTGACTGCTATTGATTCAGAAGCAACGTTCTTTACTGTAATTGACCTCAAGAACGCCTTCTTCAGTGTGCCTATTGATCCAGAGAGCCAATATCTCTTCGGATTCAGTTTAAATGGACGAAGTTTCAAATTTTCACGCGCACCTCAAGGATTCACAGAAAGCCCCAGCATCTATAGTCAAGCACTGAAAAGACAACTTGATTGTATTCAAATGCCAGTTAACACCGCCTTACTGCAATACGTCGATGATCTGCAGATCACCGCACGAAGTGAACCCGAATGTGAACAAGCATCACTGACAGTTTTACATTTTCTGGCCGACAAGGGACACAAGGTGTCTCCTTCGAAGCTACAATTCTGTGTTCAGCAAGTTGTGTACTTGGGTCACTTGCTGTCCAAAGTGGGGAGACAGCTCACTCCTGACCGTATCCAGTTAATTGTAAATATGCCACAACCCCAGACACAAAAGGAAGTGCGGGCCTTTATAGGCCTCACCTCGTACTGCAGACAATGGATTCCTCAGTATGCATTTCTAGCTAAACCACTCATTCAGTTGACAACACAGGAGGCAGCGACTTCGACTGTCCTTCCTTGGACTCAGGAACATACACATGCCTTTGAGGAATTAAAGAAAGCTTTATGCCAAGCACCAGTTTTAGCGACACCATGTTACAGCAAACCTTTTACACTTTTTGTTACAGAACGTGATGGTACAGCGTTGTCTGTCCTCACTCAAGATCAAGCAGGATCACATAAGCCTTGCGCTTATTTTTCAAGTACATTGGATTCAGTAGCACAGGCACTCCCTGCGTGCTTGAAGTCAGTAGCAGCAACAGCACTAGCAATCAGACAGAGCGACTCAATTGTTTTAGGACATCCATTAACAGTACAAGTTCCACATTCTGTAGAGGTTCTTTTAAACAGAACTCAGACTCAACACTTGACTATAGCACGACTGACAGGTTATGAATTGACGCTATTCCAGCCACACATAGAAATCAGGCGCTGCAGCATTCTAAACCCCGCAACATTGTTACCTTCGATTATGACAGATCCAGCCCCGCATGATTGTATAGAGATCATTAATGCAGTAACAAAGCCCCGGCGAGACTTAACAGATGTTCCATTGACAAATCCAGACCTGACACTTTACGTGGATGGTTCATGAATGAGAACAAGTACAGGAGAATTAGTGGCCGCGTATGCAGTGACCACTGAAACTGAAGTAAAAGAAACATATCGTATTGATACACTGTCTGCTCAAGCGGCAGAGCTCATCGCTCTGACCCGAGCCTGTATACTAGCCAAGAACAGAAATGTTAACATATACACTGATTCCCGTTATGCGTTCGGAGTCGTACACGACTTCGGAATGTTATGGCAAGAACGAGGTTTCTTGACCTCTCACGGTGCCAAGATCCAACACGGTCCCCTCATTCAAGCATTGTTAGAAGCAATACATCTGCCTTCAGGCATATCCGTCATGAAGTGTAAAGCACATACTAAAGCTACGGATTCTGTTTCCCAGGGTAACGACCTGGCAGACCAGACAGCAAAACATACAGCATTGACTCACACCCAGACAACTGACGTGACAAAGACAATAGTACCGACACATTGTATGACAGTTAGGGATCCCACACTAGATGTAATCGATATTCAGACACATGCTACTACAGATGAAATAAAGAAATGGACTGAACTAGGAGGGGTCCAGACAGATCAAGGTTGGATGACGAAGGGAAAATCTACATGGTTTCTCCCCGACTCTATGGTTCAAGTCATAATAAATACCGCACATAGTCCAGCACATCTAGGAGAGAAAGCGATGTTAGACAGTTTACAGAATCTCTGGTACAACAAACACTTACGAGCAGCAGCAAAACAGAAAGTGCGTACTTGCATGATCTGTTGTCAGTTCAATCCAGGTAAAAGCGTCCCTGTAGAGCAAGGTGGATTTCATCCTCCCGATCACCCTTTTGAAGTCCTCCAGATGGATTATATCCAGATGGACCGTTGTCGAGGATTCAAATATGTCCTCGTAATTGTTTGTGCACTTTCCCGTTGGACCGAAGCATATCCAGTCCCAGATTACACTGCTCTGACCACTGCCAGGCAGCTGGTTCGAGAATTCTTCCCACAATACGGCTTGCCTCGTGTCGTGTACTCAGATAACGGACAGCCATTCTCATCCGAGCTCATGAAACAGGTTTCCCTGCTGCTAGGATATCAGTGGAGATTCCATTGTGTCCGACATCCCGAAGCCGCTGGCCTTGTAGAAAGGCATAACCAGACACTAAAAACACGCCTTGCTAAAATCTGTAAAGAGAAAGGGGTCGACTGGATAGTCGCCCTGCCAGTTGCATTATTCTATATGAGAATGGTCGCCCATTCGAGATCAGGACTATCGCCGTATGAAGTGGTCTTTGGAAGACCACCGAATATGTGGGGGACGCCCATCCCTAAGAAAATTACAGATGTTGATTGTAACATGCTGACAGATTACCTTGCCTCCTTGATGTCTGCACTCCAATCATGTCGTTCACAGGTTGCCGCAGCCTTTCCTGACAACACTGATGTAAAGCCACATGATGTCCGTCCCGGAGATACAGTGCTAATTAGGAACTTCGACAGGAAAAGTCCGCTGGAGCCCCGCTGGAAAGAGCCGAAGACCGTCCTTCTTACAACGCGGACCGCTATCAAGGTGGAAGGCCGAAAGGGGTGGATCCACACGAGTCATATTAAAAAATGTAATGAACTGTTGCCAGAAACTGACTCGTCCACCCCCTCCAAAGACTGCATCGAACCTAGTGACTTTAAAGTTACCAAACAAGAGAAAACTCCCCAAGAGGAGTATCGAATGAAACTTCGATCTAGCAAATCAGACAGTTTAATTGTTTAAGTCCTCCCCTAGGTGAATCGGTTAAATAGTTTCTGACATGTATCCCCTAGATCGAGATAGAGAGAGAGAGAGACAACTCAAGAAACGTACATATTGTAAATCACTCCGCAGTCACTGTATAGTGACATTATTGATTATGTTTTTTCTAAGCCTTCTGATTATTGTAGTCAGTATATTGCTTCCCATATATTACCCTATTTTCAAGCGTGAACAATCTGCTTACAATGTCACTGCCGAACATTCTTTTAGTGAATTACCTCCCCACGAACTCTCTTACAGACTCGCGCTGCGCAACAACACATTCATTAGTATGTTACATCACTCCCATCAGACTAACAATGCTACAAATTGCTGGATATGTGGCCGACTCCCTCCCTATCAGAAATATAAGGGAGTTCTGCCTCTCTTTCCGTACCCGTTCACTCACAATGGCTCCTGTGGTGCATGGTTCAGAATAATTAATTCCTTAGATCCTGATGTCGCTGTTTTCAAAGGGAATTGGGTTTGGGGAAACTTGAACTTAGTTCTGCTTAATGCCTGTTACCCTGACAAGAAGGGACTTCCCACTAGAATAGGAACTGATCTAGAAAATGAAGTTTATGGATTAGGTAATTATACAATTAACCTTATGATTCTTACTGTCGAATCCGAAGCTGCACCAGTCCTCCCTGCTATGTCAGTATTACCAGTCACTGGTGATTTATGTGTCAGAAAGAAGGGTTCAGTACACTTAGGTCATAGTAAATATACTACTGTGGTCGAATTCAGTGATCAAGGCAAGTCTTCCTTTAGAGCTACCCGTCATTCCTACTTTGTTTGTGGCCATACCGCATACATACGCTTACCTCCAGATTGGGATGGTACCTGTTACATTGCATTCCTTCTGCCACCTGTTTTTCTAGCCCCTCCTGATTATCACAGAAATACAAATCTAGTAAAGAATAGACTCCGAAGAGATCTCCCGATTGTCGACTATACTGAAACGGCATGGGAGCAATACACAGATTTCAATAAAGGATTCTTTTTCTTCACAGGTCCCGTCCAAAACAGTAAACTAATACGCAGGTTAACTAGAACACTCGAAGCAGTAGTGAATGAAACGGCCTCCGCCCTAGGTAACTTAACAGAGGAGCAGTCCGCCATGCGGGTTGTTGTTCTTCAGAATCGTCTTGTTATTGACGTCATCTTGGCAGATAGAGGCGGAGCTTGTAAGGTCATCGGGTCAAGTTGCTGTGTTTTCATTCCAGAAAACGCGCCAACGGTATACCAAGCTATTACACGTCTTCATAAAATTGCAAGTTTGATACATCAGAATCCAGGCACCTGGACTTGGTCCGGTTGGTTCTGGACAACGTTGACCGCTTGGGGATGGAAGATCCTATCCTTCCTAGGCATTGCCCTTGTCATAGTATTCAGTTGCTGCCTGTGCCTACAGTGTGGGCCAGCGATTTGTGGACTGTGTGCCACATCGTGCATTGAACATTCCAGTTTTCTCTCAAAACGTGAAAGGAAGAAAGAAGAGCAAATGATGTTACAAGAACAGACTGATCGATTCATGAGGATCGATATATCATGAAGGGTCCGTAGGGAACAAGGAGGGAATGAGGAAATATAAATGTTATGGTCAAGTAATGTTCCCTAACGTGTACCCCACTGTCTCCATGTACCAGCTTAAAGTGCATGTAACTTCCCTCCTGTGCCAGCTATGAAGACGCAAATACATTTGCGTCCAACGTTAACATGTCCTCTTTCAGACCCACCCTGAATGGGTTGAATATTCCGTTCCTAAGTATGCTATGCCAACGTCTTTTTGTGGTGTACTTTACACGTTTTTCAGCTCTGGCGAAGTAGGCCCTGAATTCTGCCATCGAGCCTTTTTCTGCCTTCTGACTCTGAACGCCTCAAGCCTGGGCTGCCTCTGTACCCGTGACCTCTGCCTTACTCCCTGTGCGGCTCACGGCGCTTAGCTCAGCCTGCTGCCTGTCAAGACTGTATTCAACCTTCGAATTATCTGTTCCGCTCCTCGAAAATGCATTCCTGCCTACTAGTTTAAGTAAACATCCCCCCAGCTGCAGAGCAAAGGGCTCGGCCTCACTGTCTCCGTGCAAGTAATTCATAGCCTCTGTTACCATGGTAGGCCCATGCCCCCTCGCCTCTCATGCAGACACTTAGACGCTTATACACGCACTCACAGTCAGTATAGAATAGCTTCTGCCCCAGAGACCTTTTCCGTTTAGATAATATAGTTCCTAAACATCAGATACCAGATATGATTGAGTACGAGTTGATCTGACATGCCAGACTTCTGTCTCTTTCCGCCAGTGTAAATGTCAAGTCCCCTGCACCCTCCGGTTTCACGTCAATCACACGTCATGCAGCTGCGCGCGCATCCAGGCCTCAGATTTGTGCTGACATTACAAGATTCTGCTTTGTTGCCATCCACTTGTGACACCTACCTGTGATGTTTCTAGCACACACCTCTATGTTCACGCCTAGTTCACGCCTTCTAATTACGTATCACTACCACGTGTGTGTTTTATCTTGTTTCTCTCAGCTGTTACGCCTACTGTATTGGTTTCTATAATGTGACTTAAGTATATAAGCTATGTATTGTCAATAAAATATTGCTCTATCCCTTCCTGCACCCCAGTGGTGGCAGGAACAAGATATCCGATCTGGTACCATGACCATTCCTTTTTAAGGAATAAAACCCCTAAGAACTCTAACACCACGGACTCTGCCTCTTTCTTTCCGATTGAGTTATTATTGATTAAGTACTTACCTGCATAGAAATTAGGACGGTAAATCAAATATTTACCACAGGACTCTATATCATTTTGGTTAATTTTTATAATACGGGCAGCCAGTGTGCAAAGGAACTTGAGGAAAGACTTAGTGAACAAACTGAGAAGACAATGGGGTCCTTTGCACCCATGTTTTTAATCGCGGGGGATTTCAATTGTCATCTCTGTCCCAACCTATTACCCATCAAGGAAGATTGGACCACCTGCAATTATGAGGAGGGTCCAGACCTTGAACATACATCAGAAGGTAAGGTGTTGGCTCGGTTGACGGAAATGTTCAACTTAGAACACACACTGGATCTACTAGAGGTTAGCCCTAACAAACTGACACCGCCGACCTTTAAAGGAAGAGGGTGCACCTCATTTATTGACTTCATTATAGTGTCGCAACATCTGAAGTCAAGAATAGGGGTATTCGCTATTGAAACCAGCGGTTTTAGCGATCATAACCCCCCAACACTGTCCTTGGTAGACCCAAACCCAACTAGAACTAATAAAAAGGGAAGTGAGGCAATCATAGAGAAGTCTACCGGCCAGGGCAGACGCTAAAAATGGACCCGCATAAATGGTGAGGAGTTCTACAGATCATTTGCAGTAGAGGATGTTTCCCTTGGTTTTTCAGGACAACCTATTGTAAATGAGGTATCGAAACCCGTCCCCCTGGCTGTGGGTCCATTATCACGTGTTACAGACCTGTTACTTACGAAATCATGTCCAGAAAACTTGTTAGGAATAAAGACATTGAAGGCTCTAGGAGCAGTGATATGTTGTTCTCCGGAAGGAGTTAGACTTTTCTTGCGAGATTTCAAGGGTCACTATGTATTACGAGAGTTTGACGTCAGATTGAAAAATTTACCGGATCACTTGTGGGCACAAGGCCCAACCGATGTAGGCTGCATGCACATTACACCATACCGTGTTACACTGAAACCAGGTGTTGTTCTACCACGAATCAGACAATACAAGTTACCACCCGATGCTGTAGTGGCTTTACTGGAAATCATTGAAGAGCTCATTGCCCAAGGAGTGGTCGTAGAGACCGACTCCAATATCTGTAATTCCCCTATCATTCCGATTCTTAAACGTACTGATCCCAATGCACCGCCAGTATATCGGCTGGTGATTGATTTACGAGAACTGAATAAATGCATTGTACCACAGTACCCTGTGGTTCCCGACATCTCATCCCTATTGACTGCTATTGATTCAGAAGCAACGTTCTTTACTGTAATTGACCTCAAGAACGCCTTCTTCAGTGTGCCTATTGATCCAGAGAGCCAATATCTCTTCGGATTCAGTTTAAATGGACGAAGTTTCAAATTTTCACGCGCACCTCAAGGATTCACAGAAAGCCCCAGCATCTATAGTCAAGCACTGAAAAGACAACTTGATTGTATTCAAATGCCAGTTAACACCGCCTTACTGCAATACGTCGATGATCTGCAGATCACCGCACGAAGTGAACCCGAATGTGAACAAGCATCACTGACAGTTTTACATTTTCTGGCCGACAAGGGACACAAGGTGTCTCCTTCGAAGCTACAATTCTGTGTTCAGCAAGTTGTGTACTTGGGTCACTTGCTGTCCAAAGTGGGGAGACAGCTCACTCCTGACCGTATCCAGTTAATTGTAAATATGCCACAACCCCAGACACAAAAGGAAGTGCGGGCCTTTATAGGCCTCACCTCGTACTGCAGACAATGGATTCCTCAGTATGCATTTCTAGCTAAACCACTCATTCAGTTGACAACACAGGAGGCAGCGACTTCGACTGTCCTTCCTTGGACTCAGGAACATACACAGGCCTTTGAGGAATTAAAGAAAGCTTTATGCCAAGCACCAGTTTTAGCGACACCATGTTACAGCAAACCTTTTACACTTTTTGTTACAGAACGTGATGGTACAGCGTTGTCTGTCCTCACTCAAGATCAAGCAGGATCACATAAGCCTTGCGCTTATTTTTCAAGTACATTGGATTCAGTAGCACAGGCACTCCCTGCGTGCTTGAAGTCAGTAGCAGCAACAGCACTAGCAATCAGACAGAGCGACTCAATTGTTTTAGGACATCCATTAACAGTACAAGTTCCACATTCTGTAGAGGTTCTTTTAAACAGAACTCAGACTCAACACTTGACTATAGCACGACTGACAGGTTATGAATTGACGCTATTCCAGCCACACATAGAAATCAGGCGCTGCGGCATTCTAAACCCCGCAACATTGTTACCTTCGATTATGACAGATCCAGCCCCGCATGATTGTATAGAGATCATTAATGCAGTAACAAAGCCCCGGCGAGACTTAACAGATGTTCCATTGACAAATCCAGACCTGACACTTTACGTGGATGGTTCATGTATGAGAACAAGTACAGGAGAATTAGTGGCCGCGTATGCAGTGACCACTGAAACTGAAGTAAAAGAAACATATCGTATTGATACACTGTCTGCTCAAGCGGCAGAGCTCATCGCTCTGACCCGAGCCTGTATACTAGCCAAGAACAGAAATGTTAACATATACACTGATTCCCGTTATGCGTTCGGAGTCGTACACGACTTCGGAATGTTATGGCAAGAACGAGGTTTCTTGACCTCTCACGGTGCCAAGATCCAACACGGTCCCCTCATTCAAGCATTGTTAGAAGCAATACATCTGCCTTCAGGCATATCCGTCATGAAGTGTAAAGCACATACTAAAGCTACGGATTCTGTTTCCCAGGGTAACGACCTGGCAGACCAGACAGCAAAACATACAGCATTGACTCACACCCAGACAACTGACGTGACAAAGACAATAGTACCGACACATTGTATGACAGTTAGGGATCCCACACTAGATGTAATCGATATTCAGACACATGCTACTACAGATGAAATAAAGAAATGGACTGAACTAGGAGGGGTCCAGACAGATCAAGGTTGGATGACGAAGGGAAAATCGACATGGTTTCTCCCCGACTCTATGGTTCAAGTCATAATAAATACCGCACATAGTCCAGCACATCTAGGAGAGAAAGCGATGTTAGACAGTTTACAGAATCTCTGGTACAACAAACACTTACGAGCAGCAGCAAAACAGAAAGTGCGTACTTGCATGATCTGTTGTCAGTTCAATCCAGGTAAAAGCGTCCCTGTAGAGCAAGGTGGATTTCATCCTCCCGATCACCCTTTTGAAGTCCTCCAGATGGATTATATCCAGATGGACCGTTGTCGAGGATTCAAATATGTCCTCGTAATTGTTTGTGCACTTTCCCGTTGGACCGAAGCATATCCAGTCCCAGATTACACTGCTCTGACCACTGCCAGGCAGCTGGTTCGAGAATTCTTCCCACGATACGGCTTGCCTCGTGTCGTGTACTCAGATAATGGACAGCCATTCTCATCCGAGCTCATGAAACAGGTTTCCCTGCTGCTAGGATATCAGTGGAGATTCCATTGTGTCCGACATCCCGAAGCCGCTGGCCTTGTAGAAAGGCATAACCAGACACTAAAAACACGCCTTGCTAAAATCTGTAAAGAGAAAGGGGTCGACTGGATAGTCGCCCTGCCAGTTGCATTATTCTATATGAGAATGGTCGCCCATTCGAGATCAGGACTATCACCGTATGAAGTGGTCTTTGGAAGACCACCGAATATGTGGGGGACGCCCATCCCTAAGAAAATTACAGATGTTGATTGTAACATGCTGACAGATTACCTTGCCTCCTTGATGTCTGCACTCCAATCATGTCGTTCACAGGTTGCCGCAGCCTTTCCTGACAACACTGATGTAAAGCCACATGATGTCCGTCCCGGAGATACAGTGCTAATTAGGAACTTCGACAGGAAAAGTCCGCTGGAGCCCCGCTGGAAAGAGCCGAAGACCGTCCTTCTTACAACGCGGACCGCTATCAAGGTGGAAGGCCGAAAGGGGTGGATCCACACGAGTCATATTAAAAAATGTAATGAACTGTTGCCAGAAACTGACTCGTCCACCCCCTCCAAAGACTGCATCGAACCTAGTGACTTTAAAGTTACCAAACAAGAGAAAACTCCCCAAGAGGAGTATCGAATGAAACTTCGATCTAGCAAATCAGACAGTTTAATTGTTTAAGTCCTCCCCTAGGTGAATCGGTTAAATAGTTTCTGACATGTATCCCCTAGATCGAGATAGAGAGAGAGAGAGACAACTCAAGAAACGTACATATTGTAAATCACTCCGCAGTCACTGTATAGTGACATTATTGATTATGTTTTTTCTAAGCCTTCTGATTATTGTAGTCAGTATATTGCTTCCCATATATTACCCTATTTTCAAGCGTGAACAATCTGCTTACAATGTCACTGCCGAACATTCTTTTAGTGAATTACCTCCCCACGAACTCTCTTACAGACTCGCGCTGCGCAACAACACATTCATTAGTATGTTACATCACTCCCATCAGACTAACAATGCTACAAATTGCTGGATATGTGGCCGACTCCCTCCCTATCAGAAATATAAGGGAGTTCTGCCTCTCTTTCCGTACCCGTTCACTCACAATGGCTCCTGTGGTGCATGGTTCAGAATAATTAATTCCTTAGATCCTGATGTCGCTGTTTTCAAAGGGAATTGGGTTTGGGGAAACTTGAACTTAGTTCTGCTTAATGCCTGTTACCCTGACAAGAAGGGACTTCCCACTAGAATAGGAACTGATCTAGAAAATGAAGTTTATGGATTAGGTAATTATACAATTAACCTTATGATTCTTACTGTCGAATCCGAAGCTGCACCAGTCCTCCCTGCTATGTCAGTATTACCAGTCACTGGTGATTTATGTGTCAGAAAGAAGGGTTCAGTACACTTAGGTCATAGTAAATATACTACTGTGGTCGAATTCAGTGATCAAGGCAAGTCTTCCTTTAGAGCTACCCGTCATTCCTACTTTGTTTGTGGCCATACCGCATACATACGCTTACCTCCAGATTGGGATGGTACCTGTTACATTGCATTCCTTCTGCCACCTGTTTTTCTAGCCCCTCCTGATTATCACAGAAATACAAATCTAGTAAAGAATAGACTCCGAAGAGATCTCCCGATTGTCGACTATACTGAAACGGCATGGGAGCAATACACAGATTTCAATAAAGGATTCTTTTTCTTCACAGGTCCCGTCCAAAACAGTAAACTAATACGCAGGTTAACTAGAACACTCGAAGCAGTAGTGAATGAAACGGCCTCCGCCCTAGGTAACTTAACAGAGGAGCAGTCCGCCATGCGGGTTGTTGTTCTTCAGAATCGTCTTGTTATTGACGTCATCTTGGCAGATAGAGGCGGAGCTTGTAAGGTCATCGGGTCAAGTTGCTGTGTTTTCATTCCAGAAAACGCGCCAACGGTATACCAAGCTATTACACGTCTTCATAAAATTGCAAGTTTGATACATCAGAATCCAGGCACCTGGACTTGGTCCGGTTGGTTCTGGACAACGTTGACCGCTTGGGGATGGAAGATCCTATCCTTCCTAGGCATTGCCCTTGTCATAGTATTCAGTTGCTGCCTGTGCCTACAGTGTGGGCCAGCGATTTGTGGACTGTGTGCCACATCGTGCATTGAACATTCCAGTTTTCTCTCAAAACGTGAAAGGAAGAAAGAAGAGCAAATGATGTTACAAGAACAGACTGATCGATTCATGAGGATCGATATATCATGAAGGGTCCGTAGGGAACAAGGAGGGAATGAGGAAATATAAATGTTATGGTCAAGTAATGTTCCCTAACGTGTACCCCACTGTCTCCATGTACCAGCTTAAAGTGCATGTAACTTCCCTCCTGTGCCAGCTATGAAGACGCAAATACATTTGCGTCCAACGTTAACATGTCCTCTTTCAGACCCACCCTGAATGGGTTGAATATTCCGTTCCTAAGTGGTGTACTTTACACGTTTTTCAGCTCTGGCGAAGTAGGCCCTGAATTCTGCCATCGAGCCTTTTTCTGCCTTCTGACTCTGAACGCCTCAAGCCTGGGCTGCCTCTGTACCCGTGACCTCTGCCTTACTCCCTGTGCGGCTCACGGCGCTTAGCTCAGCCTGCTGCCTGCCAAGACTGTATTCAACCTTCGAATTATCTGTTCCGCTCCTCGAAAATGCATTCCTGCCTACTAGTTTAAGTAAACATCCCCCCAGCTGCAGAGCAAAGGGCTCGGCCTCACTGTCTCCGTGCAAGTAATTCATAGCCTCTGTTACCATGGTAGGCCCATGCCCCCTCGCCTCTCATGCAGACACTTAGACGCTTATACACGCACTCACAGTCAGTATAGAATAGCTTCTGCCCCAGAGACCTTTTCCGTTTAGATAATATAGTTCCTAAACATCAGATACCAGATATGATTGAGTACGAGTTGATCTGACATGCCAGACTTCTGTCTCTTTCCGCCAGTGTAAATGTCAAGTCCCCTGCACCCTCCGGTTTCACGTCAATCACACGTCATGCAGCTGCTCGCGCATCCAGGCCTCAGATTTCTGCTGACATTACAAGATTCTGCTTTGTTGCCATCCACTTGTGACACCTACCTGTGATGTTTCTAGCACACACCTCTATGTTCACGCCTAGTTCACGCCTTCTAATTACGTATCACTACCACGTGTGTGTTTTATCTTGTTTCTCTCAGCTGTTACGCCTACTGTATTGGTTTCTATAATGTGACTTAAGTATATAAGCTATGTATTGTCAATAAAATATTGCTCTATCCCTTCCTGCACCCCCAGTGGTGGCAGGAACAAGATATCCGATCTGGTACCATGACCATTCCTTTTTAAGGAATAAAACCCCTAAGAACTCTAACACCACGGACTCTGCCTCTTTCTTTCCGATTGAGTTATTATTGATTAAGTACTTACCTGCATAGAAATTAGGACGGTAAATCAAATACTTACCACAGGACTCTATATCATTTTGGTTAATTTTTATAATACGGGCAGCCAGTGTGCAAAGGAACTTGAGGAAAGACTTAGTGAACAAACTGAGAAGACAATGGGGTCCTTTGCACCCATGTTTTTAATCGCGGGGGATTTCAATTGTCATCTCTGTCCCAACCTATTACCCATCAAGGAAGATTGGACCACCTGCAATTATGAGGAGGGTCCAGACCTTGAACATACATCAGAAGGTAAGGTGTTGGCTCGGTTGACGGAAATGTTCAACTTAGAACACACACTGGATCTACTAGAGGTTAGCCCCAACAAACTGACACCGCCGACCTTTAAAGGAAGAGGGTGCACCTCATTTATTGACTTCATTATAGTGTCGCAACATCTGAAGTCAAGAATAGGGGTATTCGCTATTGAAACCAGCGGTTTTAGCGATCATAACCCCCCAACACTGTCCTTGGTAGACCCAAACCCAACTAGAACTAATAAAAAGGGAAGTGAGGCAATCATAGAGAAGTCTACCGGCCAGGGCAGACGCTAAAAATGGACCCGCATAAATGGTGAGGAGTTCTACAGATCATTTGCAGTAGAGGGTAGACAGCTATTGGAGGATTTCCTAGATCTAGCGGTGGAAGGCAAAAAACTGATAGAGCATTTTGAAGGATTGGGCCGGATTATTGATGGCCTACTAAAAGCCAAAGGACAGGGTAAGCCCAATAACGACCCTAAATGGTTTGACAAGGCATGTTCCCTTGCACGGAAAAAACTGAGAAATGCCCTAAAATTGGCCCCTAGGGATAAATATAGGATCATGCAATGTAGAAAAAATTATAAACAGGCAGTTAAACAAAGAAAGTCCGCTCTTCGATCTCAAACCTTGGAGAATCTTAGAGAAGCCTCTGAAAAGAAGGACAAGACCAGTTTCTGGAAAATAATAAATAATCATTGTTTTCAAGAGGGATCTATCAATCAGATATTGTCTAATGTCCTGCTAGAAGAGTGGGTGGAACACTACAGTGGGATTTATTATCGGGTGACTAGTGTGCAGCTGTATGATATGACACATCCCCAAATTGGTGAAGGGAGCGCCACACGAGAAGCTGAAGTTGAATTTAGCCTAGAAGAGATCATAGCAGGAATTTGCGGTCTCACTCAAAATAAAGCACAAGGCCCGGATGGGATACCCCCACCGACCTCTTTTTAAGTAATGTAGATCTATGGGCACCAATCCTTACTAGAATATTTGATTGCAGTAGCGTACCTGAGTTTTCCTGAGGCGGAAGCCGGGAAATAGAACTGTTTGTATTTTAATCTTTTTAATCTGCCTATTTTGCACACTTGGAAACTTGTTCCCACCGCCTCCACACCGTGCTAGTACCGCCGCCCACGCAGACGATTAGGAGCTGCTGTGGACGTCCTGCGGACAGATTGGAAGGCATTGGACCCTGCCCTTACCGCTACATAAGCCTCGATCCCTCCCCAGCACAGGTTGATTGATTGCAGTAGCGTACCTGAGTTTTCCTGAGGCGAAAGCCTGGAAATAGAACTGTTTGTATTTTAATCTTTTTAATCTGCCTATTTTGCACACTTGGAAACTTGTTCCCACCGCCTCCACACCGCGCTAGTACCCCTGCCCACGCAGACGATTAGGAGCTGCTGTGGACGTCCTGCAGACAGATTGGAAGGCATTGGGGCGCGCCAAAGGCAAGCCCGTCTGCGCCCGTCCGCGCCCAGATGGGGCCAGGGGTCAGTCCCCTTGTTCAATTTTCGAACTCAGTGACTGGCTACTCGAGGGCCCAATTATTGTCTCTCAGACCTGCCATGAAGCCAGATTGTACTGTTTTCTTTCCATATGATAGTGTCCCAAGAACATGCAGTATGTGTCCTTTTGGTCTGCACGCCGCATACCCTTGTAGGAGCTGCGCGCCTTGTATCAGGCCAATACGTGACATGGTGTTCAAGTTCTGCAGCCTTAATTGCAGATCTCTTGCCAAGCATAGCCGTGAGATCTTTGATCTCCTTATGGATCAATGCCCCGATGCACTATTCCTTATGGAAACATGGCTGCATGACAGCTCAAGGCCAGACATTGCCGAAGCCTTACCACCTAACTACACCATTCTCAGGCAAGATAGAGTTAATGGAAAAGGAGGTGGCATTGCGATTATCACCAAGAGCAATGCCCAATGCCTGCTTGAACCCGCAAAACTTAAAGATTGCGAGGCAACCTACTTCAAGCTTGCACTCCATCCCCAGTTTACTCTTTCCGGCCTGTTAATCTATCGCCCCCCCCAGGGCCAGCCAATGTGTGGGCCCCACAATTATCCGAATTTGTTGCCACCGCATTATTACACTCCAGTAATTTTATGATCTTGGGTGATTTTAACATTCATTTGGAAGACCCCTCGTGTAGCGTAAGCACTAACCTAATGTCGGATTTAGAAACCCTTAATGTGGTGCTACACAATCAGGGCCCAACACATAAAGGGGGCCATCTGTTGGACCCTATCTTTTCCAACCTGAATAACATACAATGCCATCCAGCACTTCCTATCAATTGGTCAGATCATTACAGGATCTGGTTTGATCTCTCCCTAAGGGATCTTCAGGTCCAGCCCAAATTTTCTAAAACTACTTTAATGAGAAATTGGAAAAAGCTTGATGCAGCCGCCTTTAGGCAGCACCTCAACTCTCGTCTGCCTAAGGAAAAAACTTATGGGGACAGCATAGATGTAGTAGCTGCTAGTACTAATTCCAGGCTCACTGAAGCCATCAACAGTTGCCTGCCATCGTCCCGCAAAAAAACAATTATCCACAAACCTACAGCCCTTGGTTTAATGACCAACTAAAATCTGAGAAATCACATTGCAAAAAACTAGCATGAGCATGGAGAAAGGACTATTCTCCTACTGCAGATCTGGCTTATAAAAAGGAATTGAAGCATTATCACAAAGCGTGCTGCCAGGCCAGAACCACCTACGTCGCTAAAACGATAAACGACGCCACAAACACATCAAAAGTGCTTTTTGGTCTAGTTAAGGACTTAGCAGGATCAGGCACAGTGGCCGGACCTCCACCCCTGGATAGTTCCCAGTGTGAGGAGCTGGCCCAGTATTTTACTACAAAGATCGAGAAAATCTATCAAAACATAGCTGAGCAATGTGAAGATAGAAGGTCCCCTCTTATCGACATTAGCATGAGCCCCATGAGCACGCTGCCGGCTTCATATGCCCTCCTGGAGGAATGGCCAGACCTTAATCCATCGTCGTTATCGGTACATCTGGCTAAGATTAAATCTGGCTCCCCTAACGACCCTCTCCCCGTCTCCGAGCTCAGACTTTTGGAGGAGCCTCAGCTCGTCAGGATCTGCTCCACGCTCAATGCCTCACTACATCAGGCCAGTGTCCCGGCATGTTGGAAGCACGCCATGGTTTCTCCCCTGATGAAGGAACCTATGGCAGATCCTAAAATTCCTGCCTACTTCAGGCCGATTTTGTTACTTCCTATCTTTTCCAAACTACTGGCCCTGTTAGTCTCGAACAACAATCTGTTGAATGATTCACAATCAGGGTTTCGTCCAGGATTCTCGACAGAGACTACACTCTTGGGTGTCACCGAGAATCTCCGTCGGATGCTCGACAGAGGGGAGACTGCCGCACTGATTCTATTAGACCTCAGTGCGGCCTTTGACACCATCTCCCACGCCATCCTACTTAGAGCACTGGGCTCTCTAGGTATTGGTGGAAAAGCTCTGAAATTGATTGAATCTTTCCTGACTGATAGGACTTTCCAAGTTTTCTTCCACTCCTCGATATCTAAGGTCCATGCTTCCCCATTTGGAGTCCCCCAGGGCTCAATTCTCAGCCCTCTTCTTTTTAATTTATATGTAACTCCGCTAGCTCTCATTACAAAACGTGCTGGGCTCTCGCTATTTTCCTATGCGGACGATTCACAGATAGTTTTCTTCCTCTCGCAATCAGATCTGTCCCCTATTTCCCTTCTTCAATCGGGGCTCAGCGAAATAGCCACCTGGATGAATCAACATTTGCTGAAGCTCAATGGGGAAAAAACAGAGATCCTTATCCTCGGGAGTAAGCCCAATCTGTGGGGCGCTAAACACTGGCCGGCGGAAATGGGCCCCATTCCACCAGCATCAACACACGTCCGCAACTTGGGGGTTACCATAGATCAGGGCCTAACAATGCAGACGCAAGTGATGAAAGTGGTGGCTACCTGCTTTGCCATCTTGCGCTGGTTGTGAAAGATACTGTGGAGTTTGCCACCCGACACCGAGAGATCTGTGGTTAACGCCTTGGTGACCTCCCGGTTGGATTACAGCAATGTGCTCGCCTTCAAATGGTCCAAAATGCTGCGCCACGTCTACTCTGCGGCTGCAAAAGGAACGAACCCATTACACGTCATCTCAGGGAACTTCACTGGCTCCGAGTGGAGAGCCGTGTGAAGTTTAAAGCCTTAAGCTACATGTACAAAATAAAAGCAGGCACGGCTCCAAGATATTTACAATCCTTGGTGATGACGTACTCCCCAACCCACACACTATGGTCATGTACCCAAGAATTTTTTTGGGTACCGAAGGTCAGACTTGCCAGGATGGGCGGGAGGTCATTTGCCTACATGGGTCCTAGGCTCTGAAACTCCCTCCCTCCGGCCATTCATGCGGAACACTGTTACGGTCGTTTCCGGAAGGCAGTCAAGACCTGGTTGTTTAACCAATAACTTTCCATCTACTGTATGTTGCTCTAGTCTTCATTAGCGTCGGGAAACCCTGTCTGGGTAGCTGTCGCGCTCTATAAGCTGAAAAAAATAAAAAATAAAAATATAATAAACGCTGCCGTAGCAACAGGGATTACCCGGTCTTGGTCTACAGCCACGATAGTGCCTATCTTTAAAAAAGGGAATAAGGATAGCCTCCAATGTTATCATCCAATTTCACTAATTGATGTTACTGCCAAGATTCTAGGATGCATCATTCTTAACCGGTTGACACTATGGGTGGAGGAGCAGAACGTCATTATTGACATTCAATATGGGTTCAGGGCAAGCAGATATACTACAAATCAATGTTTAAATTTGTACCTTTTGGTGGCAAAGTATACCATCTCCAGTACTGAGTTGGTCTTTCTTGCTTTCATGCACCTCGCAGCAGCATTCGACTTTGTCAATAGGGGAAGTTATGGAATTTAATGGGTATATTAGGGGCAGACCAAGAACTAATAAAGATTATGAAAGCCCTACACGGAATACCTCAGCTAATGTAAGGTATAATACAGAGGGGGGTGCACAGAGTTCTTCACCTGTACTAGTGGTGTACGGCAGGGGTGCATTCTGGCCCCATTTGTATTCTCGCTATACATAAATTGTCTGGAACAAGCCCTACTGGGCCTAAAGGTAGATTCCCCAAGAGTAGGAAACAGACCAATTCCGGTTCTGCTTTACGCAGACGATGCGGTCTTGCTGGCGCGCACTGCACTCGGCCTACAGAGACTAATTAATGGCTTTGTGGAGTTCATGAGTGACTTGGACCTAAGCGCCAACGTGTCCAAGTCGTATATACTAGAAGCAGGCAG
Organism: Lissotriton vulgaris; assembly: GCF_964263255.1. Classification (NCBI taxonomy): domain Eukaryota; kingdom Metazoa; phylum Chordata; class Amphibia; order Caudata; family Salamandridae; genus Lissotriton; species Lissotriton vulgaris. Next base: position 739,363,103 of record NC_141696.1, read on the forward strand.
GAAAGTCCAAAAAGGCTACAATTACAGAATAGGCGTCCATAAACTAGAGAAGGATGAGACCTTCTCATACTTGGGTATTTTATTTGATGGGCATTTAAATTTTAAAGCGTTAAGAGAAGAAAGATAAGCTCGCAGCCAGCGCAGGGGCAATCATGAACTTTGGCAGCAGGATCGGACACTGGTCCCCAGAACAAATGATGAACCTATATAATTTAATTCGTTTTGCCAAATCGGCCTACGGGTCGGAACTGTGGGGATCCCCGGGGAGATAAGGCGATAGTACAAAAGGTTTTTTTTATGTATAAAGCTGCCGCCAGAGAAGAGAGGGACAGGAATAAAAAGTCGGTGAAAGCTTATGGGCTGGTGAGGACCTCCGATGGAATAGAACCATACTTGTCCCTTATATATAATCCCCACGACAGATTTTTATTAACACGTATTAACAAGGCCCAGGATACCTCAACAGCCGCCTCAACTTCTATGCTCCCAAACGCCAGCTTCGATCGACCGGCCACGCCCTCGCCACCGTCCCCCGCATCCGAAGAGCCACCACAGGGGGACGGTCCTTCTCCTACCTCGCCGCCAAGACATGGAACTCCCTCCCGACCCACCTCCGCCAGACTCAGGACCACCTCGCCTTCAGGAAACAACTCAAGACCTGGCTGTTCGAGCAGTAGCGGACCCCCTCCCCGAGTGCCGTGAGACCCTCTGGGTGAGTAGTGCGCTATATAAATGCCTTGATTGATTGATTGATTGATTGATAGGCTCAATTTTTTACATTATTTATTAGCCGTACCGGCGGGTTTTAGCAATGATTTGAAGCCTAAGGGTCCCTGCGGCTGCGATCAATGATCTCCGCAGGACACACTTCATTTTGTATTATTATGCCCTTTTTATTCATTACCGAGGCGACGTTTTTTAATTGATTTGCTGAAAAAGAACACATTTAAACAGGCCAAGGTGGCCCTCCTATATTTACAAATGACCCAGGATTCCCGGACGTTATTTTGTATTATAAGTTTTTTAAGATTGCCAGTTAAGTTAAGAGATAAAAGAGAGATTGGTTAAATGATGTACCCGAGATTTATGTGATCAATACAGCAGGGAAGGGGGGCAGTGACTAGATTGCAAATAGATGAAATAGCTAACTAGTTTGGAATGATGAATGTATATACATGAAACTGTTTTTTATCCGGTTTCGCTTACAAGAGACATTAGAGAGTGGAGGAAGGTCCCCCCCAGATAGAAGACATAAGTGAGTAAAATCAAGGGGTGGAGACCGATAATATTAGGATGTTAATAGATTAACTGCAATTGTTGGGAATGAAGATTGTGTATACATGATATTATGTTTTAACTTGTACTTTCATGGTGTTTGCAAATGCTGAATAAAATTTATTTTAAAAAAAAAGATAGTGCATCTTTCTAGGGCTATAAATTTAACTTGTTCGGGCTGCAAGCCCTACATGGTAGAAGAGGAGACCAAGATAACTGAGATGGGATTCTCACCCCGTAATTGTAGGAAAAATACTATGCTTCACAAGTAGCGTTTCCAGCCGGATTCGTCTACTTTCCTGTGCCTGTAGCCTCACGGTAATACTGAGTGCTATTGATCTCTACTTAGGTGTCGCCGGACTCGGAGCCAGAGGCCAGGGAAGTTAAAGGGAGGAGGGGAGGGGTGACTCACTGTGTCAGGGCTTGGAACTGTGACTGTCGGACTCGGAACTTAGTATTGGAGGCCGGGGTCAGAGCCGGAGGCCGCCAAATCCTGCCAGGGGGCCGCCAGTGCCACGATGTATCATTGATCCTTCCGATCCGATCCTCATCGTGGCGGCCCCTGGGGTTTGGCGGCCCTGTGCAGGTGCACACTTTGCACATACCTAGGGCCGGCCCTGGTTTCTAGTATTAATGCAGATGACATCTCTAAAAATCTGAAAATATATATGTGCGCTGATAACGGGATAAATCCCTAGCTAGATTTTCTGCATCATGATAATGCTAAAAAAAACTCTAATATTTTTTTTTTTCTTTTCTTTTTTTTAAAGCGCTACAGCTGCCCCGGCAATGAGGCGTCCCGGCGCTGAAACCCAGATCCGATCCTGAGCTAGAGGGTCCAAGGACAGAGGAAAGTTTACAGACAAGGGAATAGAAGAGTTTTCACTGCCTTCCGGAAAGCAGATAGGTTGTCGATCGCGTGAATATGATGTGGTAGTTCATTCCACATCTTGGCTCCCAGGAACCTAAAGGAGCGTCCGCCCATGCGGCAGAGTTTTATGCGTGGGACGCAAAGAAGGTTTTGGTTGGAAGATCTTAGGTTCCGTCTGTGAAGAACTGATACTATTGCTTATAGGCTGAAGCATAGATTTTAAAAACAACAGGGGTCTACTACAGTCTAGTCTATGTGCTGTGCAAAAGGTGCTAACAATGTTCAAAGTGATCAAAAAACGGTTTTAAAAACTGAGACTAATCCAACATCCGTTAGATATACACAAACTTAATTTCATGAGTAGGTCACAAGTTCCTATTTTTCTGTATGATATTGTGACTAAGTCCTGCTTGAATGCAGGCTAAGAATAGCTAGTAACCCCAAAGTGTAAAATGCATAATTATGTACAGTGTAACAAATATGAAAGATGATATAAAAACATTTCTGTAAAGTCTTATAATTCCAGATATAGAAGTGAAGAGCAATGCGTCCGCATGGCTCCAATTGCTGTACTTGAGTTACGCACAATACTAATTCATGTCATCAGCAAATATCCTAACATGAGTTATCATGCCTATGTGGTGGCCTAAGGCTAAGTATTAATGTCATGTAGTGAGGTTAGGATAGACACGTGTGCAAATCCTCAGTGATGTCGAGGTCTCCTAGACTTTTGGAGTCGAGCTCAGGGCCGGACTGGCTACCGGGCAGTTTGGAATGCTGCTGAGCTGGGGGCGATTTCTTTCATGGAGACCTGCGTGTGCTAAACAAAATTCAGTTTGCATTTCTCCATGAACGAAATCAGGCCCAACAGTAGTAAAATCAGCCCCCAGCTCGGCAGCATTTCAAATTGCCCGGTAGTCAGTCCGACCCTGGTCGAGCTGAAGGATGTTTTGAGTTTCTAATTTTCGCAACTTCGACTCCTTGTCCCCACCCCTCTTGCTGGCAATGACTGCATCCATAACAAAGTATTTCAAGCGTGAGCTATTGCTGTTCTTTATATTTTTTAAATGCCTAGCTACCGGGTAGGTGTTATCATGGTTAGCTATGGCCCTGAGATTTTGTAAAATGCGCTTGTGCACAGCAACCTTTGTACTGCCCACGTTCTTTAATCCACATGGGCAGATGAGAATATACCCAGCGAATTCGGTCTTGTATGTCAATAGTTTGTTGATCAGATGGTCTTTATGACTAAATGCGTCCTTGTATACTTTGGTATTGATACCATGAATGCATGATTTGCATGTCTTGCATCTGTAAAAACCCCTATTAGTCTGCAGCCAGGAAGTTTTTTCTATAACCTCAGGGCTGGTGTTGACTAGATAGTCTTTCATAGACGGTGCTCTGCTGAATGTAAGTGATGCTATGTGTGTGGAAGGGTAGGACCAATAACAGGGTCATTCAAAACTATTGACCAGTTACAGTTGATGATTCTGTATATATCAGCATGTTGGTTGTTATAGCTGGTGATGAACCTGAAAGGGTCTGATTGTTTTTTCACTGGGTTGGTCATGGTCCCCTCATTCTCACTGTCCTTTGGTTCTTCCTGACTGTGTCTGTTAAGAAAAGACTGTCTGTCTAGTGTCATAAACTTAGTGATGGCAGTGTCAATTGTTTTTTCAGAATACCCTCTCTCTAAAAATCTGGATTTACTGTCACATTGTGCTTGCTTAAGGTCACTATTGTTCCTACATACTCTCCTCAACCTCAGCATTTCCCCATAGGGGATGCTGGATATTAGATGGGCTGGGTGTGCACTTGTAACGTGGAGAATCGTATTCCCGCTGTACTTTTGCGATACAGTTTGGTTTCTATTGTACCATTTTTAATGAAAACCTTGGTGTCTAGGGATGGGACTGATTACTGACTCATATACGAAGTGAATTGCAGGTTAAACGCATTGTTGTTAATATCCTGTACAAATTCCTCAGCTTGTTCCCTTGTCCCCCTCCACACAACAAACAGGTCATCAATGTATCGCAACCATATCACAATGTTTTCATCCCATATTTTCTTGTACTTGACTTTGAGGACCAGTTTTTCCCAGTTGCCCTTGTGGAGACAGGCATAACTTGGCAAAAAACTGGCCCCCATTGCCACACCCTGTAATTGGCGATATAGTAGGTTGTTGTACATAAAGAAATTACTGGTTAAACAGTGTTCCAACATTTGAACTATTGTCTCGTTGTGTTCCTTGTTTGGTTCAGGTCTTTGTGAGAGGTAATACCTGACTGCCTTCAAACCGCCCTCATGTTTAATACTCGTATAGAGTGCAGAGACGTCTAGCGTTAACATCCAAAGCCCGTCTTCCCAAGGTATTTGTTGTACTTTCCAAAGGAAATCTCCTGTGTCCTGTACATAGGATTCAAGTACTTTGACATAGGGTTGCAAGAAGTAGTCAATATACATTGATGTCTTTCTAGCATTCCCTCTCTGGCTGATATTATGGGTCTGCCGGGCGGTGTGTCCCTATTTTTATGAACTTTGGGGATGAAGTAAATTGTGGGCGTGATAGGATTCTCATTTTTTAGATACTTGAATTCATTTTCCGTAATGACTTTTCTGGCACGACATTTGGACAATTTGGAATGGTATTCTTTATGTGCCAGCTTCTGTCGTGCCTGCACGAACGGCAGGGATGTGGTTGGCGTTTCGCGCGGCAACACTGGTTGGCAAAGTGTCGGTGACACTCGAAGCGCATGCGCGGAGATTGGCACATGCGCGCTGCGAGCATAAAACCCTTCCTCGCTGTCAGTAGAGCGCTTCGCGTTCCTTCCGGGTACAGAGAAGTCCTGATTTGCTTCCGGGTCACGGTGGTGGCGTTGCGGTCCTCGTCGGGTTCGGGCATTGGCGCTCCTGTGTCTCCGATTTCTGTTCATGTGTTGCCAGGTATTTAGAGTCATCTAGCTGGTGTGTAGCTAGACGTTTTTTGTAGCGCTTGTCATTTGTTAGTGATTTCTATTACATGCCAGGTCCGAGATTAGGATCTGATATACAGGCTATATTTGAATGCCTAGTTGTTTATTTGGTATAGAGCGTCCGCTCTTTATTTCGTTAGGGGACTCAGAGTTTATTGAAGTTCCGGATTTGTTTATGAGTCTCAGAAAACCCCCAACACAGGTAACAGAGCTGTGTACACATACCTTTAATACATTCAGGGGGCTACTGTTCATATGACATTGATGTGTGGCATTTTGCATCGCAGAGTACATACAGTTCCACTACCCTACCCAGTCTCTTGTGAAGACAACAGGAGAATATTGACGTCCTTTCCTAAGGTACCTATAGCTTCCCTCTAATGTAATAATTTTACATATACAATGGCATTAGGTTCATAGATATGCTTACTTCCTAAGATACGTCCAGCATCTTTTCCCTATTTAATTCTGCATGGAGGAAGGAACAAGACATTGGTGATCTATGCACACCTGCAGTATATGCACAGGTAGTCACGTACATCATCTTTAGTATAAACACTTACATTCATAGAGAGGTAATTATTTACATACATGCTTTGTCTTTTAGGAAAAGAACACCAGAAGATTCCTTGTCCCTCAAGCAGAAGACCCTACCTACTGTATATGAAGACTCTGTGTTTCCCCTCCTTACCTTGTTTTGTTTCCCTGCTTTCACCACACGGGCATCACTTATTGCTACCTATATATATATATACTTAGGGGCAGAGTGAACCGGTTAGGGGGAGTTGCGGACAGTGCTTCAATTCCATGGTGTTTCCGAGGCAACCACCTTTACAAGCTTGACAGCTTCATAGTTGTTGCCGTGGTTGCCAGGTTTAAATGGAGTAATGTCTGGGAATTGAATTGTATTATGTTGTCCCATGGTTGTTGTTTTGCCATTTTGGGGCGGCACCGCGTATCCAGCACTTTCAGTTTCCCAAAGTTCAAAAAGTTTGCTAGTATCTGATGCTTCCAACAATGTTGTCTCTACCTGACTGAATACTGTATCCAGCGATCTCTTTTTGCTGTTTAGCATGAAATATTTGCAGAGTTTCAACTTGCGAATAGCTTTGTAAACATCAAGTCTGGTTGTGGCGTAATCAAAGTTAATTGGTGGTGCATATGAGAGGCCCAGTTTCAAAATATTTTCTTCTTCTTGGGTTCGGCAGTGTCTGTTAGATTGATAATAGTTTGGTTGGTACTTGCATTCATTACTGATTGTTGGGTACCCACTTGCCTTTGCCTTTTTTGTTCTGAAATTGCATGGCTCGTCCTCGTCCTGAGCCTTTGCCTCCTCTTGTAGTTCCTGAATTTACATTGTAATCTTTTTATATCCTGGGCCGGAGCGTCTGCATGCATTCGTGGCACAAAAAACATATTTTCTTCACCTGGAGATGGTTTGGTTAATTTATCTGTTGCTTCTTTATTTCTCATTTCCGACTCAGAGTCGCTTCCACCGAATGAGCTTAAGTCAGACGCTGATGTTTCAGCGCGGTCCTTGCTTTGATGAACCCTCCTTTGATGTAACTGATTTTTTTTTGGCAGTAACACGAAGGACATTGTATCTTATGGCAAAGGTAAATATTTATATATATATATATATATATATATTATAACTTTGAATCCTTCTGCCTCCTCTCCTTCCAGCAAGAAAGTCACGGCATCTCAGCAGGTAGATTTCATTATTTTTATTGTTTTTACAACACCATGTGCAAGAAGTGCAAATTGCAGAACGGCCTATGCGTTTCGGCTGTACCTAGCCTTCAACTGGACTATATATATATATTGGTTTCTCTGGTTGTCTGTAGTAATGGGGATTTCAAGACAGTGTGATATTGTTCATTCCCAATGCAAAACATATTAATCTAGATCTATTGTCTAAGGCCTGAGGCTGTGGAATTTGTGTAATTATTTTATTCTTCTCCCATATCCCTTCCATAGAGATCCTCACTCATAGTACATGACAGAGCATCTGTTTGACAAAGGAGCATAAAAAAAGGAAGCAAAATGTGAACTTGAAGAAAGATGCTATGAAAATGATAGGTATGTTAAATTAGATGATCTCCCTTTATCATCAATGGATTTAGAGACCTTTCGGTCTAATCTAATTGAAGGTAAGTTATTGTAGAATTATAATCTGGAATTTTTTAGACTAGCATATTGTTGGACCTGACATCCTTGGCATGTCTTTTCCCCAACCTTTTGCCTTCGATCCTCCTGTTTTTGTTGACTTTTTTTGCTGGTTTGGGGAATCTGCACACCTAACCACTGCTGACCAGTGCTACACTGCTTGCGGTCTCTCCTTCAAATATGGTAACATTGGCTTACCCTTATTTTGCACATTTTATTTACTGGTAAGTCCCTAGTAAAGTGGTACTAACCATACCCAGGGCCTATAAATTAAATGCTTCTAGCAAGCCTGCAGCACTTACTTTGCCACCCACTTTAGTAGCCTTGCAAACAAGTCTCAGGCCTACGTGCAGCCTGTGTGTGTAGTTTTAAATTGACATGTTGACCTGGCAAAATAAACTTTTTGCCAGGCCTAAACCTTCCTTATCAATACATGTACTTCACCTCTGGTTAGGCCCTACATAGCCCAGAGGGCATGGTGCAGTGTATAAAAAATGTGGACATGTACTTTTAACTTTTACATGTCCTCTTTGTGAAAAACTCTTACATTCACGTTTCACTAATGGAAGGCCTAACACTCCCATATAATAATATTGAATTAACGTATTACATTTAATAAGTGATAACTTTCAGTTGGGAGCAGAGTGGAATGTCACGTTTGGTGTCTAAAGAACTGTAATTAAAAACCCTCTTTAATGTTAAAGTTGAAATTTAAGTAACAATTCTGAAAATGGCATTTTTAGAAAGTTGTTATTTTCCAGTCCCAGGCATTTGGTGCATGCATCTTGTATCCTGATACACATGGCTAGTTGTAACTGGTCATTAGTCTTTGTGTATTGCTCTCAGACAATGAGGCAAAGGGAGAATAGGTGTTGGCAAGTTATTCGATCTCTGACTTTATGAGGGGGGGAGCTGTCATCTCTCATACTTGCACAATACAAACCCTTTACCTGAGCCCACTACCAAAGGGTTTAACACTAGTCTTTTGTTCGCCCAGAAAACTTCGACCAGGACAAGTAGGCAGGAAATTCCAGACGCCTCTGGGAGTGACATTTACCAAGCCTTCTCCTACTTCAAAGTGGGCACCAAGTTTAAATAGTGGCCCATCAGACCCAACTATTCAGTACACCCCTGGACCTGTGGAAGACACAGAATGACTGTTATGTTGCTCTGCAAGAAATAATGCTTCTCTTGATTACAGATTCAGGGACAGAAACGGCTGAGACCATCTGCTGTGAGTCTAGCCCCTCAAGTGGTACCAACCCAGTCCTGGGCCCTTAGAAGCCACCTGAATGAGCTCTGCCAGCCCAGAACTGTGGGCAGAACTGATGCAGCATGACACATCTTGCCACAGCTCTGCATCGGACCGCCACTGAGCAACGCATCCCTGACGGAGAACCCTGCAATGCAGCCCACACCTTCTTGGAAACACTGATGTGCAGCGCATCTCCAACACGGGACTTCGCATTGCAAGCCTTCATCAATGGCCTCCTTGACCACTGTGCAGGACATCTCATCCCAAGCTCAACCGCATTCATCAGAACCGCCACTGAGAGATGCATGTTCGACACTTGATCTCTCAATGCTCCTCAACCAGGATTTAGGATACTTTGTCCGGTGGGCGTCAGTTGGTTCTTGAATCCAGAGCACACTCGCTCATGGTCAGCCTGAACTTGTGGCCTTGTTCTGGCTCAGGGCGCCCAAATAAGCAAAGTTGCTGTTTTGTGCTCCTAAGCATTGTTTTAACTTAAATTGCATATCTCCAGTTAAATTTTTTGTATTTTTGTCCTTTAGGTCTCAAATAATGTATTAGATTGTACTCTATTTTTCTAAATTGTTGTAGGATTTTTCTTGTGTTGTGTTTTCACTTTATTGCTGTTTGAAGTGCTGCATAAATATGTTACACATTGCCTCTAAGTTAAGCCTGACTGCTTTTGTGCCAATCAATCAGAGGGTTGAGCACGGGGAAATTTTGGGTTTGCTTGTGTTTGAGCCTGACAATAATTGTGGTTGCTACTTGAGAAATTCAACTTCCTACACATATCTATAATGCAATGATCAAGATAAAAAAATAAAAAGTGGAAAAGTTGAAGGAACTGGAGACTTCCACCAGCCTAACGCCCATGACATAATGTTTTGGAATCAGGAACAAGTATTCATGTCTATTTTCTCTAACACAGTTTTTTGGTTGCCTCTTCACAGTGCCAATGACTGTTTGTGGGAAGCAAATCTGGTTCCAAGGCAAGATATGTATCCAGTGGCATGTGATTTTCAAAAATGTCTACGTGGTTCATTATTGCAAATCCTTTATTATAAGTGCAAGTGCTCTAAGGAAACACAGTGTGCTGTAAACTTAGCTTACACTGGTTTCAATATAAAAATATGTACACACAGTTGAACATATAACAATGTGTGGCTATTTATAATGTTCTCAGAATGTGCCTTGATGATAAAGAACTGTGTGCAGAAGAACAGAAGAAAGATTAGTGATTGATCGCTTTCAAAATATAATGTGCCCCACACTCTTTGCAACTTTGAGAATATGTGGACAAAGGTGCAGATTTTAAGGACAAAAATATAATTTCTCTAACAATGTATTACTTAAAACATTTATGCTAGAGTCTCAGTTTATAACCATTATGGCAGCAAGTTAATAAAATAACTAAATTAGTGACCCTGTTCTTATAGATATTAGCAAAACAATGCACTCTGGTTTGAGACCTTGCCTTGGTTCAGATTTACAAATTTCAAGATTCCTGAAGGTTACTGAAGTAGACCTGGAAATCTACAATAGTTAAAGGCTACTATGTTAACTTCTAGCAAACCTTTTGAATGTAATTTTCACATTATAAATTATACAGGCTTATATTTACGTGTGAGAACATCTTCTTTGTTTTCCAGGGTGAAACATTTCCTGCAATGGTGAACCTCCTTTCCCGACACCCACATCTTTTTAGAGAGGGGGATCCTCTCCCACCATAAAACAAGTTTTAACACCTTCTCCTGTCAGGAGTAAATTTTCAAACCTTTTCAAGGTGAGAATACATTGGAGATGAGTTGAGGAATATCCTGAAGATGTTCTTGTATGTTATATGCAAGCTAGAAAGGCATTCCAGCCCTAGAATTACCAATTCCTGCCTGCACTCAGATTTGTTCAGACAAAATTCTTTATGTGAGCAAAATTCTTACTCAAATACCTTTTGCACATGTAAGCTAAATGAACACACATTAATACCCTTCAGAATCAGGCCCATGACATTTTGACTCAGACCAGAAATTGTTGAGATAATCTGTGTGAAAAATGTAAACGGTGAGTCATTGAGATATCCTTTCGGATAACTGGACCACAAGCATAATCTAGATTTCATTACAGTAACATTTTATGCAATTGAGTTCATTCTAAAAATACATTTACCAGAAGAGTTCACAAAACTCATCTTCAGAAATATAGTTAGAAAAGGGTCCAATTAAAACAATTATACATCCAATGCTCTGCTGTAATCAGAAAGCCCTTATATGGTCAGACTATGGTATAATAAAAAAGGTGGCATAATCAGATCATTGATTGAATACAAACCCTCACATAGTGTGAGACCTGGCATAATTTGAGAAGCTATATTCAGACCGCTGATATAATGAGAACAATTCCATAATGTATTACTGCACTGCATGGGACCAAATAGTGGATGTTTTTACTGGACAAATACACTTCTGAAGTGTCCCATCCCTAGGACAAGCACTTATTTTATAAAATGTCACACCCTTGAAAGAGCGAGTAAGGCCCAATCTATGCGGACTGCACACTTGTGATTGATATCAGTGAAAATAAAATCTCTGTATGGCCACTGCTTACTTTCATACTCATTCTTACTGAATATATTTGCAGATCCAGTTGGCTGTGGGCTAGGTAAGGCATTCCATGATAGCTTTCTTAAGATGGGTGAAAACTGAACACTGCTGGAGAGGGCGAGACTGGCTTTACATGTCTTAAAAGTCTTAAAATATTTCAACTTTTTCTCAGTAGAGAACCTCTACCCCTGATACCCAAGTTGAAAACACTGGACTTAATACTGTACTAACAACTATCATGAGATAATACAATAACTCTGATTTATATGATGTCTTTGGGCATGCTCAACACTACAAAAAAAGTGATGTTGCATTAACATTACTTGATTTTCATGAAGTAAGTGTAGTGGTAACTGTAGTATGTTTTTCTTTTAGATTGTCTTGTTTATAATAGCATCTATTTATTCGGGGACATAGCCGTGACTTAAAACTGTACAGATCGGCGTACAATTTGAACCAAAGGAGTGAATTTCAGTCCTTGAGCTGTGTCTACAATTTTGACTGAAAAAACAAAATATACATATTAGACAAATACATTATCTTGTTGTGTGCCATTCTTCAAAAACAACTTCCTTATTGACACTCTTAACCCACTACTCGACCAGTTCAATGTTCAAGAACAACAGCTCCTAAGCCCTAATAGAGCAGTGAATGAATATCAGATTTTTCAGCATAAGCAGTTGATTTTGAATGATATTGTCACAATCAAACGTTAGGAGAAGATACTTATTTATTTATTTACTTTAGCTTTAAAGTGTTTGTGCACTGAGTGGTATCTTTGTGTCTTTAAAGGCCCTTATATTGGGCATTCTCGATTTCGACATGTTTAACAGTGGTTTATTACAAAGCTTTGGTGCCAAAAAGCAAAATGATCATCCTACACCTTGGGCTTACATTACTCTAGGAATGATAGACTGCACAGACGTCAAAGGGCACAAAGAACAGGTTTGTGAGAGGTCAAAGTATCCACAAGATCACAGTTTTCCTGTCAATATAAGATCTTATGACTTAGAGAAAATCGTTTCAATTGAACTTTTGGCTCAATTTCTAGGCAATTCAAATAGACATTTAGAGTGTCAAGTGAAGTCAAATATTTTTTTGTTTTGGTTAATAAAGACCAATACGACATTATAAAACCTTAAAAACAAGAAATACAGTGCATTTAGTTCCAGTTATACGAATAAATGAACATTATTCCTGCGTCCAATTTTTTTTTTGTTTGCATAAAACGAAGTGTGTATTATCTGATTGAGAATAGCGCCTAAAATCCATTAGTTATATAACAATATAAAGTGCAAATGCAATGTTTGTAGAACACTTTTGTGAAATGGTCTATTTTGGCTTTTGCCTTATTGCAGCCATGCTATGTGCAATAGGTCAAGGTACATAATGTACAATGAAAACCTTTACTAGTAGATCTACATTGGTGCACATTTCTAATTTTGTTCTTCCATTCACAATGTTTTAAAATGAAAATGTTCCCTGGGCTGGCTTTCTGATTTATAGAGTGTGTTATTTCCAGTATATCTTCTATATATATATAAAAACGAAAGTATGTAAGTTTGTCCTTTATGCATTACTACACCATTGATCCGATCGCCATGAAACTTTGGGAAGTTGTTGAGTACACACCCGCGAAGGTTTCTGGCGAAAAAAAAAAGTAATTGTTAAAAGTTGTTGAGTACACTCGCTCTAAGGTTTCTGGCAAAAAAAAAAAAAAATTGTTAAATATCGGCCCCCCGGCTCCCCAGGACCCTCATAATCTTTCCAATACTGAACGTTTACCGTTTCCAGTGTGACTCGCTTTTGCAATGACCATCAACAAAGCACTAGGACAATCGCTGCAAGTGTGTGGACTAGATTTGGAGAATCCGTGCTTCTCACATGGACAACTGTATGTGGCCAGCTCACGCGTCGGAAAACCTTCTGATTTATTCGTGTACGCACCAGACGTAAAAAAAAAAATACTGTGTATCCACAAGCGCTCGAATAAATAAACAGAATTAAAACAACCCTTTAACAGGTAAGCTAGTTATTAATAAATTCCTAATGGTCCAAATTAAGATAACGCAAGGGAGTCTAAGGAGAAGTAAGGAGAAGAAAACAACTGTATTTTATTTCATTTTACTTTTTCTTTTGTTGGTCACTTTTTACATTTCATCCATTATATCCTTTTCTTTCCAGATATGTGCCAATATTTTCAAATACATCATTTGATGAAATCTAGTATTCCAATATATTGTCACTTGATGAGAGGATTTTATTAAAGCCAACACACATTTCACACCCAATTTGGCATGGAAGTCTGCAGCTTTGTCAATGCTAACAAATCATGAAGTAAATAAATACTGTTGACATCTATTATATTTAATTTGTAATCACTTTATTAAGAGTAACATGCTTTAGAGTAATAAATTACACCCTTGTGAAAACACTTTACTTGTTATATAAATCTAGTTAAGTGATGTGCCTAATTCCTAGCTCTATATTTGCAGGATGGCGAGTAGTGAAGAAGAAGACAAAAACTGCTTTTTTTAAAATTTAAGAAATAAAAATTAGTCTAAGCTATTCAAAGAATTGTTATATTACTATATAATTAAATAAAGAGTATTGACATGCACTGGCATAACTATGGTGTTACCTTTAAAATGTCTCTTGCAGTATCCACTGGTGCACTCCCATAATACTGTTAAACTCGAAAGGTCTTATCAATAAAATTTGGTTTGTTCATTAGGATATTAAGCTTTGGAAAAGACAATAAAAGTGTGAGGATTCATATTAGTACAAGGATTAGTTGTTATTCGGCTCATATGTTTGTCTTTAATATTGATACAACCCATGTTCAAAACCCAAGGATACCAGTAAATAATTAGTCTTTGCTAGCCCAACAAGTAACTGGGTGCTACCAGTATGTAGAAAAGTGTAGGCGCTTATCGATCAAAGATTTCCTTGGCAGTTCTGGGGTTAGGTTTTTACAGGAGTAGAAATTCCAAAATAGGTCATGAGTACCAAGTTTACATGGTTCATTACTACAAAATGTATGAAGCCTGCTCGGTTCAAGTAGGAACAAATAGTATCTGTCTGTTACAGAATACAATATTAAGGGGGCTTACCTCATGAGCCGGGTCCAGCTCTGACATAGTCTCTGTAGTCCTGAGGGGTCACTTGCGGTGTAATCTCTAAACGTCATTTTTTAATTTAACAGCATGTTCGGAATCACAGTGTGGTTACCTAGTTCTTTGTTAGTTTCTATGTCTACATATGAGTCCAACACTTACAGATCTACGGGTGCCATTTATTTATTTTAAAAGATTTATATAGCGCAAACAAGACCAATGAGGGTATCAGAGTGTTTTACAGGTGAGCAAAAAAGAGAGGGGACCTAAAAAGCAAACAACAGGGTGGTCAGAAGTGCCAGGGCAGGTAAACTCTATGACGGCATGGCATACATAATCATGAAGTCTAAGTAAGATAAAAGAGGTCAGAGCAGGCATGGAGAATAAAGGAACAAGAATAAAAGAAGCATGTTACAAAGTCATAAGAGAGGAGCCGGGGAAACGGATAATAAAGTGAGTACACAAGTGCATCCAATCAAATACAATAAAAGACTGGTAAAAACAGAGAGGAGATGAGTCTTTGAGTGGGTATAAGACAAAGGGATTCTAGAGCAAAAATGTGTTCATAAGAAGTGCTTCCTTTTTCAAATTAACAGTTAAAGGGATCGTCCTGATTTTCCGGAGGCAGGGAGTTCCAAATTCTCCGGGCGATACCTGAGAAAGCTTGATTATATGTTTTTGTTTTACGGAATTTCTTTGGCATCAGCAGAAGGGTGCTGGCACATCTGGAGGCTCTAGAGCCACCAGATAGTACAAGTTTTGTGCAAGGTATAGTGGGGCGTTGTAATGTAAGGCTTTATGAGTCATGCAAGCAATTTCTTGTTGTATCCTTGCATCATAAGGGAGCCAATTTATTGATGTAAGCTCTGATGTAATATAGTGGTATCTTTTTGAGCCGGTGATGAGTCTAGCAGCAGAGTTAAGAGAGGCCCTGAGTGGCACCAACTTTGATGTCGGGAGTCCACAGAGGGTTGCAATACCGTAGTCTAACTTGGAGATCACCAGAGATTGCACTGCGGATTTGAAGTCTTTGGGAGGATAAAAGGTTTAATTTTCCTTAGGATGCTCATTTGGAAGTTGGCTCCCGTGGTGAGGGCCGCAATATGTTTATGCATGTTCAGGCTCTTGTCAAACATTATGCTCAAAGAAATCGTGGAGTCAATGATGTGTGGGATGCGTTTAGCTGATTCATCCATTCACTGATGACAGATTAATGGTTTGGTGGAGGCAATTAAAAATAATTCTGTTTTCAGAGCATTGAATTTGAGATGATTTAGAGTCAACCAGTTTTGGGCTTTCAGTTGGGTGTTGTTGAGGGAGCTGATGTCATCAGGGGAGGAGACTCTTAGGTACAGTTGGGTATCATCGGCATACATATGATAGTGGATATTGGAAAGTTTTAAGATTTCATTTAGAGGCTCCATGAAAAGGTTGAAGAGAGTTGGAGAGAGCGTGGACCCTTGAGGAACACCAAGATTGACTGTGGTAGGTTTAGAAAGCGATTGATTGCCCTTGAATCTTTGGGTTTTACTGTGGAGAAAAGATTTAAACCAATTTAGGACGGGCCATGAGAACCCCATCCTATGTTCCAGTAGGTCGAGTAAGCAGTCATGTTTCACCGTATCGAAAACTGACGATAGGTCGAGGAGGATCAGAAGACAAGAATCGTTCTGATCCAGCAATTTGAGTGCATCATCATCAATGTGGGTAATGGAGGATTCTGTACAATAATGGAAGCCAGATGAGAATTGGTCCACTAATTGGAAGCACTCTAAGTGATTACAAAGCGGAATGTGGACACATTCCTCAATGAGCTTGGCCAAGTTTGAAATGTTGGAGATTGGCTGGAAGTTGTAAAGATCGGCTTGATCTGCCGTTGGTTCTTTAAGAAGGGGGGTTACTGGTCCAGCTTTAAGACAATCTGGAATTGAGCCTTGAATCAGTGAGGCATTGGCTATCTTGACCCATAATGGGAGAAGGGATAGTTTGATCTCCTTGAAGAAATTCAATGGTAGAGGGTCGTTGAAGTGGTTGGATGGATTCAGTGCTGAGAGCTTTTTGAGAATGATGTTATCATCCAAGATTTCGAATGCGCTCCAAGATGCATTGTTCTTGAGGGTAAAACCTGGAGTGAGTGACGGTGCCAAACATTGGCGGGTGTGTAAACTAATAGGAGGTGAGATTGGCAAGAGCTCCGAAGCAGTCTGCTGCTCAAGTTCCATATTAGTTGCCTTTCCGATGAAGAAAGAGGAGAAATCTTCACAATTCGGTGATGGGCGTGATCCGATCGGGGGAGGTTGATATTGCTGTGGGGATAATAGAACAAGTGGAATTTGCAGACTTGTCTGGTTTTGCTGGTGACCTTGATGCATAGGTATTCATATGTAGGGAGAGCAGCAGAATTAAGTTGTTTAACCACAGTATTGCCACGGAAGATGCAGGCAATACCCCACCTTGCTCGCAAGATCTGTCTTATCTAATAATTTCATAGCTAGGCAGGATAAGTAGGTCAAGGATAGGAGCAGGGGAGACATTTAGCCAGGTTTCAATCAGTATTAGCAGATTCGGCTCTTGGTCGAGAATGAGGGCAGCTATATTTGCTGCATGTTTTACAGCAGATCTGCAACTGATGAGGATGCATTTGAGCTTCACATTGGTGTTGGCCGGAGACTTGTTTGAGGTGGATACTAGTGTGAGGTTGTTATTATTTAAGGCTCTGGGAGTAGTCCTGGGTTCTCAATGCGGGTCAGCGTGAATTGCCTCGATTTGACAGTGATAGAGCGATGTGTAGAGTGTATGTTGGGACAAAGGAGCATAGGAGCGAGTGAATATCATTGTCAGTCAGAGGATGAATTAATCTAATGGGAAATGTAGGGTCATTGGGGAGGGGAAATGTTTTCCATTTGAAGTGAGGGGGGTTGATATTTGGAGAGAGCATTGAGAGACAATGACGTGTTGGAGGTCTAGAGTGGTGGTATGTGGAAAAGGTGTGGTTATGAATATTTGAATGAAAAGAATTGCTTAGCTGCCCCTTTTTTGCCAATTCAGAGGTGAGGAGTAGAATGCCTTCAGCATTAGACTTGAGTTTTTGGATGGCTACAGTGATTTCATCCAGCTTGGAACTGAGTGAGGAATTGGTGTGGGGATCAGAGACTTGAGACCGGAAGTTGTGTGGGAGGAGGGTGCTCAAGGGGATAGTCCTGGAAGGAGGTTGGCCAGTGAGAGCCATCTGGGGTGAGGAAGGGTTATGAGTGGACCAAGTTTTGATGGGCAATAGAGGAAGGCACATTAATTAAGTGGCTACATGAGGACTCTGGAGTGTGAGGGAACTATCTGTTATCCAGGGTCAGAAGTTCTGTACCAGGTTGTGAGGAAGGTGAGTTTATAATGAGGGTTGTGGGACCGTTGGTAGAGTCAACAATAGTGTTGTGATAGGTCAGGGGTAATGAAGAGGTGAATATGAGATTGTTGGAGGTGTGTGTCTCAGGGCTAGCTACTCTGAGAGAGCAGTGGGCATGAGGACAGGTTTGGTGCATGATTGGGAGCTGCACAGACCCTGTAGATGGCGATGATGGATTAGTATTGAGTAAGCTGATATCGTTGGAGGGGACAGGGGTGGAGAGGGAAGGCCAACAAGGCCATCTTGGTTGGGAATCGACGTGGGGTGAGAGACCATGGATTGGCAGAGGGGGTTGGATGGTTTAGAGAGGGGGCAGATTTTGTGATGTTCCCATAGTTTTTTGATGGTGGAGAAAAATCACCAAACAGACAAAGGTTGTGAGCAGAGGATTGGATAAGGATAGTTCCATTATTGTAAAGAGAGATAGTAGCTTCGAACTTATAAATAGGTGAATTGGCAACTGTGATTCTTAGACCATGGGGAGTTTCTTTTTGGATGTGGTGATTGTGAGTAATGAGTGTAGAGCTTTTCTCCTTTGGGTGCATCTTTTAGCATAGAAGAAAAGATCACAGATTAAAGCTCCTCTTTTTATGCATAAGAAAGTCTCAGAGATAAGGGTTTCTGGGTGGAATTTAAGGAGTCTATGTTTAATGTTTTTAGATGCATTCTTAGACAAGTTGGGAGGGTACATGATTTTATAAGTGTTAAGGGTGACCCTAGAGGATCTAGGAGGATAGGATGAGGAAGCACTAGACTAACCAGGTGCCTGACTGAGTAGGGAGATGAGGGTGGTAGGGACTGGGGTGGAGAGTTGAGGGAAAAAGATGGAATGGGAATCTATTTCTGAAAAGGATACGAGACGAAGACTCAGGGCCGCATAACACAATAATCTAGTGACATAAGAGGAGTAGGTCTAATTGAAGAAAAAAGATAATATGTCTGGTCAAATGCAAAAGGGTAGAGTGATCTGATAGTGCCAATGATGGTGCAGGGAGATGAGGGGGGTAGTGACTTGGGTGGAGAGGTGAGGAAAAGAGATGGATTGGGAGTCTATATATGTGAGAATGATATGATAGGAAGAGTCACAGCTGCATAACACACTGCATAAAGCACCAGGGCCTCCACAGAGCCTTATTACACAGTACAGACCGGCTCGGCCACTGAGATCGACAGGTACTGGCCTGTTAAAGATCACGAAAATTAAAAAAGCCCGTATGGGGGGCAGGTCCCTCCGGTTCCTTGTAGCAAAGAGCTGGAATAAACTCCTGCTTGGGCTGCGCCCCCTGGAACCATCAGAGGCAAGGTTCACGGGAAAACTCAAGACGCATCTGTTTGTGCAATAGTTAGGGCACAGTTGAGCATAATTGGGCGCCTACTGTTTCCACTCACCACAGCGCGGGGACACGCCGGTGTGTGTAACCAGGCGCTTTACAAATTTCCCGATCATTATTATAACACAATAATCAAGTGAGATAAGAGGTCTAATTGAAGAATAACGATACTATATTGCTCTTATGTAGTCAGGGGTCCTTTGTACATCATTGTCTAAATTTAATACTTTTTTAACATGGTTTTAAAATGTAACATATTTATTATCTTATATGTAAAATTGTATGAACTGTTTTTTTTTTAATGTATTTTGTCTTTTATGATGCAAATCGAATAAAGACCTCTTGACTGACTGATACTATGTCCGGTCAAATGCAAAAGGGTAGAGACTGATCTGATAGTGCGGAAGAAAATGTGCGTGAAAGACAGTGTCAGCAGAAATTCTTCTAAGATGGCTACTCATGTGACAGTGAGGTTCCAGATTTGAGTTGCTGAAGTCCATCT
The DNA here is from genome assembly GCF_964263255.1 of Lissotriton vulgaris. NCBI lineage: Eukaryota > Metazoa > Chordata > Amphibia > Caudata > Salamandridae > Lissotriton > Lissotriton vulgaris. The sequence goes on from NC_141696.1 coordinate 739,382,591, forward strand.
TCACTTTCCATTAGAGCTTTAGGTGTCCAAAGAGACCAACATCTCTTACAGAGGGACTGCATAAAAAATAGTCCTTTTCATTATCTATTTCAAAGAGACTGTGGGAAAAATAGTCCTTTAACCATTTCTGATTTTCTGACACCACCATCTTAAGGAAGGGCTTTAAAAGCTAGGAGGGATCCTGAAATGGCGACCCCGGGCATTTGAAATGAAGACCTTGGGGCAGCTCCGGAGAAGAGGGGCAAACAGCACCACAGACCCTTGGAGCGCAGTGAGGAACTCGGCCTCCCAGGCCCACTAGCCCCAAAAGGCAACCAGAGCAGTCCTTAGTCCACGGTCATCCCAGCGGACAGGTACCTACATAGATGCACCAGAACACACCAGTCAGGGCCTTCAGTAAGCAGCGGCCAAGCCCCAAACTGCAGATGAGAGCGGATTCAGGACAAGCGCAGCCAGCTAGGCCAACAATGCTGGACCAACCGTGCAGAAGCAGCACGGAGTGGGTGGGGCCAATCAAGTCTGGCAGTTCACCCAGGCCAAGAGATAGCGCTGGCCGCAGTCCCCAGGTTCGACCGCAAGCTGACACCGCAGCAAAGAGTGGATTGCTGCCCGCACAGCCCCAGCCAGTCGGGGCCTGCAGTGAGCAGCGGCCAAGCCCCAAACGGCCGATTGGAGCGGAGTCGGGGTAAGCGCAGCCAGCCAGGCCATGCAGGGCACACCGGCAATGCCAATCCAACCAGGCGGGAGCAGCAACAGAGCGGGTGGGGCCAATCAAGCCTGGAGACAGCGCCGGCCAGAGACACCAGACTGACTGCAAGCCGACGGTGCAACCCCAGCCAATGGATCTCAGGCGGGGCAGCAGAGCTGCTCCAGTCACATTAAACGTGTCCACGGAGAGCTCAGCAATCAGCAACCCCAGAGGATTGATGGCTGGCGATCAAGCAGCGGAAGCGGCATTAATCAGTGGTGACCATTCGGCAGCGGAGGCAGCAATCGTCAGCAGTGTCCAATGGAGAACTCAGTGACCCACTGCCCCAGGTGATTGATGGCTGGTGATCTGGCAATAACATACAAAAGGAAAGCCAAAAGGAGCAAGTCGCCACAAACGAAGGTGAATGGTTCAGGTTACTTTCAAGGTAATGGTGCAAGGGTCCGTCGCCGAAGAGCAGGTGGTGGGGTATAGCTAGGGATATTTCAAGATTGTTGATCCTGTACCCAGGAGTTAAACTCTTTAGGATCCATCCTTGGCGGCCATCTTTGTCCTTTGTATATTCTTTAAATGTAATTGTATCCCTCTAAACAAAAGTAGCAATTGGATATCGGTTATGGATTAATATATTTGAGATAAGTTAGTAAATATAATCTATTTAGAAATGGTAAGGGGATAATCTCTATTTATATTACAATTAAATTGTAATTATTACTATTATAATTTGACTTCCGACATTTTAGACCAGTGTTATCATGAGAGACATGTCAGTATCAGAGACGATTCCCTTGTTCAATTATAAATAGTTCCAAGTAACTTATCATGTTAGCATGAGCAGTCAAAACTATGGGAACCATTTAAAATATTATATTTTCCTTATATTGATGCAAATGGCAACAAAAGAGTCTTTGGGGCTAAGCTAAACAGTCTTAAAAGTATCCTATTGTGAGATTACTTAAAGGTAAAGGAATGGTTCAAATGTTAGTCCTGCTAAAGTACTCACATAGTGTCTTGAGTTTCTATTACATGTCCATAAATCTATTAGAATCTATTCATAGTTAGAGCTGGATAGAATAAGAAAAGGCTGATATATACCAAAGCTGACTATGTCGCAAGGAACAATATGAGCGACAAAGATAGTGTAGGCTCTGATGGCAGCGCCTCCAGTTCCAATTCAAGTAACTACCAGCAGAAGAGATATCAAAGGGGAGGGTACAGACAACAAAGACCCCAATACCCTCGTCAAAGGGGATGGAGAGGTTACCAAGCCCCCACCCCCAATACAATCCTTTTCAGGGTCAGCCCCAATACCCACAATACCAATACGGACCTCCACCAATGGGGCCGATGTACCCACAATGGGCACCTGACTTCTTGGTAGGAGCACAAAATCAGCAGCCTTTTTTAGGATGGGGCACTGGACCCCGCCGAGGCAAGAACAAGGAAGGGAACAATGTAACTTGGCAACCGGAAGACGAAACAGACCCAAGGGTACACACAAGGAGCATGACAGGGGCCCTGGCGAACCAAGCCTCCACAAGCAAGAGGGAAACCTAGTGATCAACATAACACCATGGCCTCTCACAGAGTTACAGAACCAAGTACTAAACAAAGGTCTTGGATATGTACCCACCAACAAAGTTGACACCTTCCGATTGCACACAGAAGTACAGGATTTCATCAGAAGCATAACATTGAAAGCATTCTTCAGTAACCGAGAAACCACCCATGACAGATCAGACACAGGCCTAAAACCAAAGTCAACATTCACACCTCCTGACAATACACTCCCAGTAGAGGTTTTGGCTTTCGAAAAAGCCCTAATGGTGGAACTGAGCAAGCTTGACACCACCAATCACAGTAACTTCCATAACATGAGTAGGAAGGAGAGTGAGGCAATAAAAGAACTTTCCCAGAATAAAGAACTCACTATCAAACCAGCAGACAAAGGCGGAGCAGTGGTGATGCAGACCACAGCCGCATATGACCAGGAATGTAGAAGACTTTTGTCTGATAGAAGAAACTACCAGGTTCTAACTAAGGATCCCACTGAACCTTTGCGAATCACGATAGGAGCTATGGTGGAGGAGGCTGTAGCCCACGATTGGCTCACCAAAAAGGAAGCCGAATTTCTAACAATAAAGAACCCCCGAACACCTTAGCATCCCTAAAGTGCACAAGAGTCTAACAAACCCTCCGGGCAGACCAATAGTTTCCTGAATCATGTCGATTCTGGAACCTTCGTCAAAATTTGCTGACGCTTTTTTGAGACCATTGGTCCAGGCCATGGACACCTATTTGAAGGACACTAAAGCTGTCCCCCGGTTACTGAGGGACCATCCATTTGACCCAGACTCCCAGATGCTGCTAAGTTTAGATGTCGAGAGCCTTTACACCAGCTTGCCCCACGACGAAACTCTCCTCATCATAGAGGAGGTTTTGCATTCCAAGACATGGAAATACCAGATTCCACGAGGGGTAGTTATGGAATGTATCTCCACTGCACTAACCAAAAACTTTTTCGAGTATGAGGGTACTCTGTACCTTCAATGCCACGGGACCAGCATGGGCAGCACTTTTGCGCCGAGTCTGGCGGGACTATATGTGCACCACCTAGAGTCCACCAGGATTCTTCATCAAGACAACCCCTTCAGGAACAGAATCCAGACATGGAAACGATATATAGATGACGTCTTAGTCATTCTGGAAAGGGGACAGTCAGTCTGTCACAGATTTTCTCACATGGTTAAATAACCAGAATACCTATATTAAATTCACTCACTCCCTTTCCAATGAGTCAATGGTTTTCTTAGATCTCAACATCTATCATGACTCAGGTTTCCCCAAAACGGAAACACACTTCAAACCGACAGCAAGGAACTGTCTGCTACGCTTTGACAGTTTCCATCCCCGCCATCTCAGAGAGACTCTGCCGTACGGACAGTTTTTGCGCCTACGCCGCAACTGCAGTGACATAGACAAATATAAAACACAAGCCCAGGATCTCAAAGAAAAATTGAGACAGAGACAATACCTAGATAGGGTAATAAACTCACCCATGAAAAGGGCACGAAACAACAATCGGGAGGCCCTTTTGGAAGACAGTATTTACAACAAGGGGTGGTGAGGGACAGAGTCTCTGAATTAAGCAGAAATCTCTCACCCAGTCAAGAGATCAGGGCTAGATCCAACACCGTTTTTTAGCTCACTGCACCATCCCAGTTTCAGAACCTGGCTGTATGCAAATTAGTCTGTTCCTGTCCCAGTGCATGATGGGAACAGGGCAAACCAAACTACAAAAGCCAATTCTTACACTGGGAAGGAAACAAGCTCCCGGGGACCGGTTTCTGGCATTACAGCCGTCTTCGGCCCGGTTTGCTTGAATCCTGATGGTGCAATGAGCAAGGGTCTCACATCTGAGAATACCCTTCCACGCTTAGGGTGGACAAAAATATTTACAACAAGGGGTGGTGAGGGACAGAGTCTCTGAATTAAGCAGAAATCTCTCACCCAGTCAAGAGATCAGGGCTAGATCCAACACCGTTTTTTAGCTCACTGCACCATCCCAGTTTCAGAACCTGGCTGTATGCAAATTAGTCTGTTCCTGTCCCAGTGCATGATGGGAACAGGGCAAACCAAACTACAAAAGCCAATTCTTACACTGGGAAGGAAACAAGCTCCCGGGGACCGGTTTCTGGCATTACAGCCGTCTTCGGCCCGGTTTGCTTGAATCCTGATGGTGCAATGAGCAAGGGTCTCACATCTGAGAATACCCTTCCACGCTTAGGGTGGACAAAAATATTTACAACAAGGGGTGGTGAGGGACAGAGTCTCTGAATTAAGCAGAAATCTCTCACCCAGTCAAGAGATCAGGGCTAGATCCAACACCGTTTTTTAGCTCACTGCACCATCCCAGTTTCAGAACCTGGCTGTATGCAAATTAGTCTGTTCCTGTCCCAGTGCATGATGGGAACAGGGCAAACCAAACTACAAAAGCCAATTCTTACACTGGGAAGGAAACAAGCTCCCGGGGACCGGTTTCTGGCATTACAGCCGTCTTCGGCCCGGTTTGGTTGAATCCTGATGGTGCAATGAGCAAGGGTCTCACATCTGAGAATACCCTTCCACGCTTAGGGTGGACAAAAATATTTACAACAAGGGGTGGTGAGGGACAGAGTCTCTGAATTAAGCAGAAATCTCTCACCCAGTCAAGAGATCAGGGCTAGATCCAACACCGTTTTTTAGCTCACTGCACCATCCCAGTTTCAGAACCTGGCTGTATGCAAATTAGTCTGTTCCTGTCCCAGTGCATGATGGGAACAGGGCAAACCAAACTACAAAAGCCAATTCTTACACTGGGAAGGAAACAAGCTCCCGGGGACCGGTTTCTGGCATTACAGCCGTCTTCGGCCCGGTTTGCTTGAATCCTGATGGTGCAATGAGTAAGGGTCTCACATCTGAGAATACCCTTCCACGCTTAGGGTGGACAAAAATATTTACAACAAGGGGTGGTGAGGGACAGAGTCTCTGAATTAAGCAGAAATCTCTCACCCAGTCAAGAGATCAGGGCTAGATCCAACACCGTTTTTTAGCTCACTGCACCATCCCAGTTTCAGAACCTGGCTGTATGCAAATTAGTCTGTTCCTGTCCCAGTGCATAATGGGAACAGGGCAAACCAAACTACAAAAGCCAATTCTTACACTGGGAAGGAAACAAGCTCCCGGGGACCGGTCTCTGGCATTACAGCCGTCTTCGGCCCGGTTTGGTTGAATCCTGATGGTGCAATGAGCAAGGGTCTCACATCTGAGAATACCCTTCCACGCTTAGGGTGGACAAAAATATTTACAACAAGGGGTGGTGAGGGACAGAGTCTCTGAATTAAGCAGAAATCTCTCACCCAGTCAAGAGATCAGGGCTAGATCCAACACCGTTTTTTATCTCACTGCACCATCCCAGTTTCAGAACCTGGCTGTATGCAAATTAGTCTGTTCCTGTCCCAGTGCATGATGGGAACAGGGCAAACCAAACTACAAAAGCCAATTCTTACACTGGGAAGGAAACAAGCTCCCGGGGACCGGTTTCTGGCATTACAGCCGTCTTCGGCCCGGTTTGCTTGAATCCTGATGGTGCAATGAGCAAGGGTCTCACATCTGAGAATACCCTTCCACGCTTAGGGTGGACAAAAATATTTACAACAAGGGGTGGTGAGGGACAGAGTCTCTGAATTAAGCAGAAATCTCTCACCCAGTCAAGAGATCAGGGCTAGATCCAACACCGTTTTTTAGCTCACTGCACCATCCCAGTTTCAGAACCTGGCTGTATGCAAATTAGTCTGTTCCTGTCCCAGTGCATGATGGGAACAGGGCAAACCAAACTACAAAAGCCAATTCTTACACTGGGAAGGAAACAAGCTCCCGGGGACCGGTTTCTGGCATTACAGCCGTCTTCGGCCCGGTTTGCTTGAATCCTGATGGTGCAATGAGCAAGGGTCTCACATCTGAGAATACCCTTCCACGCTTAGGGTGGACAAAAATATTTACAACAAGGGGTGGTGAGGGACAGAGTCTCTGAATTCAGCAGAAATCTCTCACCCAGTCAAGAGATCAGGGCTAGATCCAACACCGTTTTTTAGCTCACTGCACCATCCCAGTTTCAGAACCTGGCTGTATGCAAATTAGTCTGTTCCTGTCCCAGTGCATGATGGGAACAGGGCAAACCAAACTACAAAAGCCAATTCTTACACTGGGAAGGAAACAAGCTCCCGGGGACCGGTTTCTGGCATTACAGCCGTCTTCGGCCCGGTTTGCTTGAATCCTGATGGTGCAATGAGCAAGGGTCTCACATCTGAGAATACCCTTCCACGCTTAGGGTGGACAATAATAGTTACAACAAGGGGTGGTGAGGGACAGAGTCTCTGAATTAAGCAGAAATCTCTCACCCAGTCAAGAGATCAGGGCTAGATCCAACACCGTTTTTTAGCTCACTGCACCATCCCAGTTTCAGAACCTGGCTGTATGCAAATTAGTCTGTTCCTGTCCCAGTGCATGATGGGAACAGGGCAAACCAAACTACAAAAGCCAATTCTTACACTGGGAAGACAGGGCACCTAGAGATATGAATCAAGCAAGACCAGTATGTGTCACCACGTACAGCTCACACTCGAATCAAGTTTACAAAATGATTAACAAACATTGGAGGATACTCATAAGCGGAGCGCTCGATCTAGAAAAAACACTTTTTGCCCACAGATGAGGCACAACTTTGAAGGACATTCTAGTGCATACTAGACCCCAGACTGTACCTAATCATCAGCCCAGACTAAAGGGATTACAAGGACATCACCCCTGTGGCAACTGCAGCAGTTGCCATCTCACGAAAAAGAGCCACAACCTTACTTTCAGGAATGGAAGTCAATGGGAGCAAAGCAAATTCACAAACTGCAACAGTAGGAACGTAGTGTATCTGATCACTTGTCCGTGCAGATTGGAATATGTGGGCATGACCACAAGGGCTGTCAAAATAAGGATGAACGAACACAAAAGCAACATCAGGTGTAAAAAATCCACAACGAAGATGGCAGCCCACTATTTGGAGAAAGAACACTGCGTCAATGACCTGTATTGGACCATCATCGAACAGCTACCCTCCGAGGAGGGCCTCTTTGAAAAGAAACAAAGATGGGTTTTTCGTCTAGGCACGAATATTGAAGGCCTCAATGATGCGCATGCGCGCGAGAGAGTGTACTATGCCAGCGCAGTGCCATAACCATCGGCGGCCAAACCACTCCGAGTGAGCATGCGCAGGACCAACACCCTAATCACTCGCACACTACCGGCAAAATACAAGACGACCAGCCCATGTTTGGGCATACATCCGCATTGAATTTACTCAGTAATTAGCAATTAAGTAGGCGAACGTGAGTATAAAAGGGCCAACCCATTATCACTCCGGCACAACCAGCGGAGCCGCGTTGAGGGGAAGAGGGCACATCGCATCTTCCAAATTCGTGAGTTATCAGAAAATCCTCACATGAGAAACGACTACAGGTGCACGTTGTAAGTAGCAGAACCTAAACAAGATCTCCTCATGTTTTTAGATCGCTGAATGTAGCATGAGAAAATACCGCCAACAACATGCACAAGGCTCATGAGGTATTTTGGTCAATATCATGAAGTAAGACTCTTTATATGGTGCGTTGTTTTTACCCTCACATTACAGGATCAAAAATCAATCCATTTTTGTGTGTCATGTCTGTCATATGTGTTTTTTGTCCTTTTCACCTTTTTACAGGTTGTACGATCACTGGAGGCAATTGACAACCATTACACTCTCTGTCCTTACGGTCACTGTTACCATGATGATATTCAAACGACTTTGTGAGAAAATATTTATCATGCTTTTCTCTCCCTCCAGGTCTTCATTATACGCATAATGAGCGTAAACAGACTACGATACTGAACTAGGTACATTACACCTATAGTTCACCCCCTTTTTTGTATTATACACTTTAACATTTACATTTCATGTGAGTAAGGTGGGGAACGTTGTGCATTTCGCGTCCTGAAGAAGGAGTTTTTGACTCCGAAACATGTCCATGTAGACACACTAACGAGGTTGATGTACATAATTATACACTAACAACCTCCCACTGCATCCCTTTTAATGATACCAGCCAGGGGCTTAATTAAAGTTTATTTTTTCACCCCATGAGCCAGGTATTTTTTAATTTTCACTACCCCACCACTCACATTAATTAGGAACCCCCCACACACACCCACACATAGTCCACTGATAGTGCTCCCACGTAGTCGTCGGTCGCAGCACGCCGCATCCCGTAGAGGTTTGCAAAGACCCCGATGATGAAGCATGACACCAAGGGGCCTGTTGGTGTGTGAGGGGTTTTTAAACAACACTGTGTGCTCCCCACCAAAGTAGGGACCACCACCCCACTGTCCGAGTGGATTCCAGTTTGTTTATACTGATAAAAGAAATGTACATAGGATTTTACCTCAAATGAATGTTCCACATTGTTATACCTATTGTTACAATGTTCAATCTCAAAACCCATATTGAGTTCAACAGTGCAGGTTGTTGCAGACAAAATCAGTATCTGTGCTGATTGTCTTTTATTTTATCATGACTCAGATCAATGATTCTTGATTGAAATAAAAGAAGTCACGTCTGTAACTGCGTATCTTTATTCAGGCCAAACCTCATGGTGGCAAATTTGAGTATTGGTGCACTTTCCTGTCTATGCAAAATCAGTTCTTGGTTTTCCCTCGTGAGGATGTTTTTTAATTTATTTCAATTCCATTAAACGGAAAAGTTTGTTAAATCTGATGATAGCCCTCATAATATTCAACCAATGGTAGAGTTTTATCACATTTTGGTATATTTCTGTACTGTTCTTGAATCCTATTTTAAAATGGTCTAATCATACTACCAATGTATGTTTTGTTGCAGGGGCATGTGATATTTTATACAACATTTGTACTCTCACAGTTTATCCAGTCTTTGCTTTGGTAACTTTGTCAATTATTGATTCATGGGTTTTATTCTTCCCAATTTGCAGATAGCACAGCTTTTACACGTGTAGGTTTCTTAAAAAATGTGTCTCTTTTGTTTATTTCATCTGAAAAGGATTGATATAATCTTTGTGGTAAATGGGGAGCTAATCTAATCTAATCTAGTCGATTTGTAAAGTGCATGGCTACCCAAATGCTTCCCAGTCCTGATCCAAACCAGCGGACCATAGAGGCTAGCCCGGCTCTGAGCTGATTGTGTGATAATTATTAAATGAAAAGCCATGTTTTAAGAGATTTACTAAAGGTGGGTTCAGATTTCATCTGACACGTTTTCAGTGGCAGGAGTTCTACAGTCTGGGTTCTAGATGTAAGAAGGAATGACCACCCCATCGGTTCTGCGAATTTCAGGTGTCATTGCAAGAAAGCAGATTGCGAATCTTAAGGATCTGCTAGGGTTATACTGTTCAATAGGAGCATGGGAAATGTGAGGTCCCTTCCTCTGAAAGGTCCTCTGAGTGATGCACAGAGATTTGGATTATACCTGTTGCTCTATGGGTAATCAATCAAGGTCAGCCAAGTCCCTCCTTGTGGACAGTTAGGACTTTGAAGAAGAGATGGGCGGCTGCGTTTTAAATGGACTGTGGCCTTTTCTAAATGTAGAAGATCCTATGTATAAGGAGTTCCCATAATCCAACCAGGAGATGATCAGGCTCTGAATGATGAGTCTTTGTGACAAAGGGGACAGAAGATCAAGAACTTTCTTTAGAAGTCTGGGAATTCCAAATCCCTTAATTGCTAGAGTGTTGGTCTGTGCTTCCATTGTGAACTTGGCATCTTTTTATGTTGTTTTTGCGGTTCAGAGTGGCCCCAAGACATTCCAGCCAAGGGAGTAATTCCCTCTTGGCTTTGTGTTTGTAGAGCTCTTTCAAAACTCATCTGAGAAGATTCCTTAATGCCATCTTTAAGTTGAGGATTGTTGTTTAGAAATGGCTAGAGTCTCTGTGATGCTTTTATCGTGTAATAATACACAATATTGTATTCAGTAATTAACCGTATTTATGGTGAGGAGCTCTTTTTAGAAACTTGTACAAGGTCAATTGTGGTTATCTGTTGAACCTTTTGCAAAGCTTTGGACAAGGAAAACATGTCATAATCTCTTTTGTTTAATCTGGTAGTTATTCCCTCTGATGTTTGTATGAAGTCCTCATTTTTACAACAATTTCTCCTAGCTCTCGTGTTTTACCCCCTTTGAATATTTGAAAAGGTGTTTCTAGGATAGCAGCTTGTAACCTGTAGAACTGAGTTTAGACGCTTTTGGTTTGCAATGGATTTTTTCTATGCAGTAAATGGTTTTCAGTGTACAAAGTCAAATCCAAATATTCAATAGCTTTTTAGAGATTTTAGATGTTATACAGTTATTCCCGATTTGTTATTAGGTAGCTCCTGGATGAAATCCTCAAATGTTGTCTGCGATCCTTCACATATTAGCAGCATGTGATCTTTATATCTTCCCCATAAGAGGATTTATTGTTATATTGTTTGAATCCCTCACTCAAGAGTCAAAATATCTCCACTTCTTCCTTCAAAATACAGGCTTAGAGGAGCACACATTTGGCCTCCATCGCAGTCCCTTGCTGCTGTAAATACATTCTATTATTGTAAGAAAGATAGTTTAAGTTAGACAAAAAAACAAGCATTTCCATGATCATCTGGTTTCTCTCCAAAAATGTATGGATCTTGTTGCTAAGTCTTTTTTGTGGCATCCAGTCCATCCTGGTGCCTGATGGAAGTATATAGATTAACCACATTGATCGTAGCCAAAATAGAATCAGATTGTCAGTCTGTGTTATCCAATTTCCATAAAACATTGTTTGTGTCTGGGATATAAGAAGGTAGACTCCTCATGAAAGGTTTAAATTCTACATCAATAAATTCCCCTAGTCTGTAGCAGATCAAGTCAATGTTTGCCATAAAGGCTCTCCTTTTAGGTGGAAAACCAGGTTTGTGTATTTTAGAAGTACATACATGGTGCACAACATTATGTACTTAATGTACAGATAATGTTTTTCCTTTGAAGTGATTATACATTTTCCATGCCATCCTTCTAGGTGTTCCAGTAACTACATTGTACTGGAACTGTGGGGTTATAAAATATTTTTTTTGTAACAAGAAGTATCTTGTAATTCTTGGTTGACCTCCCTAATGTAATCCTCTATACGGAGGATCACCACATTGCCTCCTTTGTCTTCCTCCTTAATGATAATTTGTGAATTATGTTGTAGTTCTGAAACTGCCTTTTGTTGTTTTTTGTTTATGTTTGATGCCAAGAATTTGTTCTTGGATGTATATTTTTTACACTCGCTGTCTAAATCTCACAGAACTACTGTAAAAACAAGGTCAATTATGTTCCTGGGTGGCAGAGTTGGTATTTAAGTAGATTTAGAAATAAACGTTCTTTCCTTAGTATCAGAGGCATTAATCCCTGATTCATCTGCTGTTCTGAGGAGATCTTTGCTTGTGTTGGAGACTCCCCCTTGTTCTGAGAAGGTAACATGAAAATGTATGTCTTCTAAATCTTTTGTTGATAAATCACTTGTTATCAGTTGTGTGGTTGTTTATTTTGTCATATGAGGTTTGTCTGAAAAGAAAGTTTGTAATGTGTGTCTTTTAATTAATTTATGAAGGTCATTTTTTGTTTTAACCAGAACCCATTTGGCAGAAGGATAAGTCTTTTTCAAGTATCTCAAGTTGAGAGTTCATTACTGAAATTGGTGAAAGGTTGATAACTAATTTGTTACTGCTGACATTTCTGTGGCCTATTCCTCCCTTACCTTCCTGCTCAGGGTTGTAACCTTAATATGGGTGTTTCTACTGCGATGGTACCTGGTGACCTTGTCCTTGTATTTTGGGTAGTGCCCATTAGGTGTCTCATGACTTCCACGTAATCATTGACTTCAGTGCTTAATTTCTAAAAAATAAAGTGCCTGGGCCCTTCTCAGAAGGCCATTGCAGCCTGCACCATGCATTGCCCTTGCCAGCGCTGCCAATGTGAGACCAACATAACACCTAACCATCGCACTCCTAGAAGTGTGATAGTTCAGACTATTTCAGGCCACACAAAGCTATAATAATGGTGTGAGAGGGTGGTATTATTAATTTTTAATGCCATTTGGCTTAATAAACACTGTTGTGCACATCTCAGACAGTGCCACCATTAGGGCACAATCACAAACCACCGGCTCAAATTAAGCACTGATTTACTCCTATTTTCTTTGTGGACTCTGCGTCGGATGTGTGAGAAGTATCAAAAGGGATCATTGCATCAACTGATGTATTGACTGGTTGAATGTCATATTTTTTTTGCAAAGGTGTAAACTCTTCCCAGTTGGTAATCAATTTGGTCTCAACTGACCCTTCTATTTCTCCTCTTTATAATATCCTCCTCCTATTCATCAATTATTCAAGATCATTCCTGATAGAATTTACGCAAATTCATAACAAATGTATTCTGTACATTTTGGGCTCAATGGAGGGACCTGTGACTTGGTAGACTTAGATATAGTCTATTACATTAATCCAACCCAGAGTGGATGCAGTATAAAATCCAACAATATCCACCTAAGCAAGGCCATAAGACCACATGCCCACACACAAACATAAACACAAACATAGGCATGCACGCACGTGCACACACAAACACACACATGTCCAAAAAACACTCTTGCCGGCTTAGCCTTTTCTGAACTATGAAATTTGTTATTCAATATACAAGGCTCACAATGCAGACACCCTGCTCCATCGCTCATTCCTATATTTCAAAATCAACGAAGGGCACTAAATTATCTAAACGATAGACGTAAATGAGCATTGAAGCAAGGAAATTATGCAAAACACTCCTTGAGTGGCAGTCCAAGTGCAGTTGCATCTCAATTTGTCTGGGATGAATGCTGTAGCATACATCAATGGCAGCATTTGGAACCTGAGTCTTAGAAAAGCATTTTGTACAATAGGAGTCTTCATTGTCTCACAATAAATTGCTGTCGAATTACAGGCATTATTGTGCCTGCTTGTACAAAGGGCACAACTAAATGGAGTTCAACTGAAATCCTTTTGAAAATGGTAGTGTTGGCAATCATTACAGCTGGGAACAAAAAGTTAATTTAGGATTGCTAATCTATGTTGATTATTTAATCTGATTCATTGTAAGTAAAAATAATTGTGGTAATTATGACATGCCACCAACCACGCTCATTCATGTTCAGTCGTTCCGGTAGTCATTCATATTATCATCTGCTCTTGACAAACAGTGTCATCTTAAGGATTTTGGAAACCATGTGGAAGACCTTTACACCTGGTGTGTATTCCTTGGTGTGGTTTCCCCTGTCTTTGTGCCTCCACCTCCTATATTGTTTATTGCATACTCTACTTCATGTTTGCTGGTTTCTGTACTCTGGGGACTTTAACATGGCTGATTAGTGCTAAAGTGTAGGTGCTCACTGTTTAAATTATGATTACGAGTGGTCATTCATGATTGGCATATTTATTTTCTTGATAAGTCCCTAGTAAAGTGCACTGTATGTGTCCAGAATCTGTAAATCAAATGATAATAGTGGGCCTGCAGCCCTGGTTGTGCCACTCACATGAGTCGCCCTTTAAACTTGTCTCCGACCTGCCATTGTAGTATTTGTGAGGGCAGTTTTAAACTGCCATGTCGACCTGGCAAGTGCACCCACTTGCTGGGCCTAAACGTTCCCTATCTTTGCATGTCAGGCACCCCTACGGTAGGCCCAAAGTACCCCCATGGGCAGGATGCAGTGTATGTGAAACATAGGGCATTAACTGGTGTGGTTTACATGTCCTGATAGTGAAATACTGCAAATTCTGTTTTTCACTATTGAAAGGACTAGCTCTCCTATAGGTTGTAATTGAATATGCCTTGTAACATCTTACAAGTGTAAGTTCCAATTGGGAAAAGCTGGAGACTTGGAGTTTAGGCTCTCTCAAGGGCTTATGTACAAGCCCCTGGTGCCACCAGTGCCTCCTTTTTTGTTCCATATTCCAAGACCACGCATAGCTACCCTCATGGCTTTTCATAGCCTTGTAAATGTGGCCCCTTTTCACGCAATACTTTGCGTGAAAAGGGTGTGCATTGGTTGTTGCTGTGGGTGTTTCCACACAGCACCCATAAAGTCTGCTACATTCCCAGATTTAGGAACTTTCATAAACCTGGAAATCTGTCAGAATCCTAAGCCTCCCCAGGGGAGGCATAAGGAGCCGCAACAAGGAGAAATAGTTTTATTTCTCCTAATTTTTTCCTCTTTCTATGCATGTTGCATTCTGCAGCACACAGACAGAGGGAAACACCATCAATGATTGTTTTTGTGCAGGAAGGTGTCCCTTCCTGCACAAAAACAATCATCACCACAACACAGGCACCCTAACACTATGGTGCAAGGGTGCCTGTGTTGGCACATGACAGCCAATTGTGCACCAGAGCAGAGGAAGGTACTGGGATGGGTCACATTGTTGTAAATATGGTCCAACCCTGTGCTTTTGAAACGCTGCAGCTCAGCAAAGAAAAATGGCTTGCAGTGCTGTGCTGCATCATTTTGGTGTAAATAAGCCCCAAAGCTTTTAGTAAAGGTGTTTTTTAAATTGAGTGTTTGAAAATGTCACTTTTAAAAAGTTGGCATTTCCTTGCTTTACCATCCTGTGCTTCAGCCTGCCTGTGGAATCAACATCAGGTTTAGACAGGCCCATCACCAGGCAGATGGACATTCCTGAGCTAGAGTGGTGTGAGGAGTTGTCACTGACACCTGTATTGGGTTGTGCCTCTCCTCTCACAATGCTGTCTCCACCCCCCTGTAGTGTGTCTGGAGCCAAGACAGGGCAATAGAGGATCAGTGTACTACAAAGACTATCCTTTGAAGTATGCCTACTTCAAAGGCTAACAGAGGAATATTGGACCTAAAACCCCAGACTTTTAGAACACTTGTAGATTAAGAGGTCACTCTGTCAAGAGGAAGAGATGGAGTGATGCTAGGAGAAGTACAGCCCCTTTGCTGTGTTGGTCTGCAGTGGCTGCTTCTGTCTTGGAGAGGACAAACACTGGACTTTACTCTGGTATCCTGCTTGTAAAGATTCTCCAAGCACTTGTGTGTGCCTGCCTCTTGTTTAGAAGTCTCAGGGCCATCAAAGACCTCACCTACAACATCCCTGAGCTCCACTGTTGGTTGTTCTAACCTGCCAAGTGGTGCCAATTCCAGTTCAAGGTCTTGGTAGGTGGTTCCTGCTGCTAGAGACTCCAAAATCTATGCATCGCTCTTCCAGCACCTGTTTCCACACATCCCAGCTGTGCAGCCAAATAAATCGTCACAGCGCCTGCCAGTGGTTCAAGAAAGTACCGGAGTCTGAGTCCAGAGCACCGAGTCTCCAGCGTCCGAGACTCCTGCTCCAACTTTGGGATAGGCCCTGCTGTGCGGGTGAAAGAATGGACACATAGCTGGTCCGCAGCTGAAAGCACCCACACAGAACCCCTCTTGCAATTTTCAATTTCTTCCTTCGCCCTCTTGTCCAGAGAATGCTGGCATACCTGAAGGATACTAGAGAAGTCCTGAATATGTTCAATGATATTCAGTTTGTTCCAGAAAATGAAATCATGATCTGACTCGATATTGAGTCACTATACACAAATCTACCCCAGAGGGAAACCCTGAGAGTGGTGGAGAATATCCTTTTTGCAGAAGATTGGAGTTACCAAACACTGGGATTGTTCAATATGTGCCTGGCAGAAATAGCTCTGACGAAGTACTATTTTTAGTACAACAATACCTTTTACCTGCAGGTCCATGGCATGTCTATGGGGAGTTCTTTTGCCCCTAGCGTGGCATGCCTGTATGTGTCTTCTTTTGAGGGAGAAAACATCTACGCATGGGAGAACCCGTTCTTCGACCACATAAGACTTGGAGGAGATACATCGACAATGTGATTGTGATCTGGAAGGGAGACATGGAAACAGCTGAAGGATTCTTGACATGGCTCAGTAATAGGAATCTATATTTGTTGTTTACCTCAACAAATAACTATTGACTGCCTCCCCTTCCTTCATCTTTTTTTTTAAATAAAGTTTTTATTGAGCAGAAAGAGGTTAAAATACAATTCATGAATGAGAAGTTTTAAGCAATGGACTTGAAAACAGGTTTAGACAAGATGCTTCTTCTATAAATTGAAATACATAAAGATAAAACATGATTAAGGAGCGGATTGAAAAAGGGGGTACAAATTTTAAAATATGCAAAACCCTAAAGCAGGCATTAATGTACTCATTATTTCACAGCATATTGATTAATTTTCAAATACAGTCAGTATGCAGCGATCGCAAACTTTGATCATGAAGTGCAAGTGCAATACAGTACGTCCAACATGATAGAATCAATGTGCAAAGTCTGCAAATTTAAGTGTAAAGTGCAAATGCATAGATAGAGCAATCCAACCTGAAATAAAGTGCTTGAACAGACCAGTTTGCCTATTAAGTTCGATCTAACAACATTTCATGCCTGCTTTTGAAATCGTTTTAATCTGTTTTAGCATTTGATCTAGTTTTTAATTTAACCCCCGCTTTATCGTCTCCTAATTCTCAAAGTATTTCCATTTTCTTTCAAAACTTCTGATTGCTCCCACTCAACAGGCATAGGCTTTTTTAAAGTTCCGGGACCTCCTCATTTTGTTAAACCATTTTTCATGGGATGGAGGTCCCTTTGATTTGCAATTTTAGGGAACGAGAAACTGTACATGAAATAAACAAAAAAAATTCCTCATTCTCATTGAGGGAACCTCTATCTTTGGATATACCAAAAAGGGCCAGTTCAGCTGAAGGTGTTAGTGTTTTCCCTATTGCCTCCTTGATGTCTATAAATATAGCCTCCCAAAAGGATTTCAATTGAGGACAAGAGAAAAAGGTATGGAGCCAACCTCCCAGGCCGGCGGCTAGGCATCTAAAACATTTATTCTCAGCCTCTGGGAACCTTTTTTCAAGTGCTTCCGGAGTCCAGTACCCTAGCCAGCGAGACAAGAAGGCCATCCTTTTAAAATTAGCGGCACGTAACGATTTATAGCCTAGCAAGCTTATAGTTTCCCAATCCTTGTGTGTTATATTACATTGGGTTTGGTTAAATATTTTTTCTAAATGGCTGTCCACCGTATTTAAATGACCACCACAATGGAGCCTTTTGTACCAATTTCCTATGCTGATGATTTTGGCCTCATAAAGGAGTGTAACCAGCTCACCCACTATGGGAAGATGTCCACCAATAGTTTTTCCTAAAAAGTGGGAAATTTGTAGATATTCCAAAAAAGTTGGTTGCATGGGAGTAGTTGTTCCAGCCTGGACTTCTTGCCAAAGAATTAATCTGTTTTGGACAAAGAAGTGTCTTAATTCCCGGAATCCCAACTTCTCCCAATTTAAAATTCGGCTACTACTGATTTGGAGGCCCAAATAAGAACATTCACATAGGTTTAAGAACTGGGAAGCTGAAGACCTCTGATTTTTCTTAAAAAGGACTGTAATCTAGATAAATGTTCTTTTATGGTCTTATATCTTGTCCTTTTGGGGGGTTTTGCGGTCTTTAAAAATACCTGAGTTTGGGAATCAGATTCTTGTAACATTATTACTAAGAAGAAGCTATCTCATTTATTGTTTAATCCTATCAGACCCGCCACCAAATCCAGAAAGGCTGTCTCATAATATGTTTTTATGTGTGGAAGAGCAAGTCCCCCCTGATCAACTGGGAGTTGAATCACAGAAAGCTTTACTCTGGGGGTTTTACCCCCCAAACAAAGCCTCTGATCATAGATTTGATGTCTTTAAAAAAAGTAGAATTCAACTTAATAGGTATATTACTAAATACAAATATTAAAAAGGGTAGAATCGACATCTTGATCAGAGATACCCTACCAATCAAGGATAGAGGAATTGAAAGCCATTGAGAGAGAAGATTCTTTATTTTATTCTTCATTCTCACATAGTTAAGGAGATAAAGCTGATGATAGTCACAGGTCACATAGATGCCTAAGTATCTAATTGGGTCTTGACTTAAGGCCTGGACATGCAATCAAGATGGAATATGACTAAGACTGGTGTTTAGGGCGAGAACCTCTGTTTTTTTTGTATTGATTTTGTAGCCTCCTATTTGTTCAATATTCTCCTTGTTTGGCTTTGCGTAGTGGATAATATCATCCGCGAATAATCCCAGTAATAGGGGGGAGAATATCGGGATTGTTTCTAATTTTGATAGCCATGGGTTCAATAAAAAAAGTAAAAAGGAGGGGGGATAAAGGGCAGCCCTGCCTGGTCCCACGATTAACTTGGATTTAGCCAGCTTTTTCTGCATTTATTATAATCTGTGCAGAGGCACCTTGGTAGATGTTCTGGAGGATTTTAATCACCTGTTTGGGGAACCCGAATTTATTAAGAGAGTAAAACAGGGTTGCCCAATTAACTAGGTCAAACGCTTTTTCAGCGTCGATCCGTGAGGATACAGGCGGGGGTTAAATTCATATTAAAATAGTCTAAAGACTGTATTAAAAATTCAGTGTTAGAAGCCATAATACGACCTGCTATGAATCCTGACTGATCACTATGTATGACTTCTTGTGCCGCATACGTAAAACGCTGGGCCCAGATTTTCATGAGGATTTTGTAGTCAGAATTTAGAAGACTTATTGGTCTATAAGAGTTGATATCTTCTGGGTTTGTTTTTATCTTTTTTTACAAAAGATATTATTATTGATTCTTTAAAAGACGCGGGTACCATTCCTCCTGACTTGATGTAATTAAATAAATTCATGAGTGGAGTGACTAGTTCTTTTATGAAAGTTTTATAAAATTCAATTGGGAACCCGTCTTGCCCACAGGCTTTCGCCCCTGGTGTTGCCTTTATATCTTCTACTATTTCTCCTATTTTAATTTCTAACCCTAGTTGTAAAGCCCGATTGTTGGTGATCTTTGGGTTATCTAAGTTCATATAATATTCCTGAATCTGACCTTCCTCTACTTGGTATTCAGTAGAGTAAATGCAATTAAAATGCTCCAAAAAAGCCCTTTGAATCAACCTGTTGTCCGTTATCTCTTGATTGTTTAATGGATTTCTGATTTTAACTATTGCAGCAGAGTCTTGTTTTTTCCTCACAGAGTTAGCTAGGAGCTTTCCAGCCAGTTGGCTGTCCTTGTATATTCTTTGTTGGAAGGTTTTTGTACTGCTGATTTCTTCCAAAACAAAGAAATCCCTTAATTCTGCCTTTGCTTTCTCCAAGTGGTTGGGGCGGGGGATGAGCTGTAGAACATATTCTATATCTACCGCTTTTTGGAGCGTCACTATCTTTTCTCTCCTCTCTTTGGCCTGGGCGGAAGTAAAAGATAGTATCTGTCCTCGTGCTGCCGCTTTAAATCACTCCCAGACCGAGAATGGTTCTGCTGAATTATTATTAATAGTGAAGTATTCTGAGATCCATTCTCCGAAACCAGCCACCCAGTCGGGGTTCTGAAGCAGGGTCCGATCCAGCTGCCACCTGGACTGTTCCCTGCCCCCACCACCTAAATTGACTTCCAATTCTATTTTCCCGTGATCAGAAAAGGGATTACTACCGATGGTTGAAGTTAAAATCTGAATTGATCTTGATATCAAGAAGAAATCAATTTTTGACGCCGTCTGAAAACGGTGTGAAAAGCAAGTGTAAGATGCCCCTTCTGGGTTTAATGTACGCCAAGGATCTATAAGCTGGTATTCTGAGATAAGAGCGTCCACAGCTTTTTTGTGTTAGGTTTTAGTTGTTTCTTGTTTTTATTAGAGGTGTCTTTTTTTATATTTTGTAAGTAGGTAAAATCCCCTCCCATGATGATCTGTCCTGGGGCTCCCCTAAGAAGGTTATTGATTTCTAAAATACAATTTTTTTTAATTTTTTTTTAACATCGTTTTTATTGCATCACCAATATAATTGTACAGACATTAGAATCAAAATTATAATTCAACATAAAACAAGAGATGACATTTTCCATTGTTCCCTGTTCTGGGAGGCCCGCCCCCTCCTTAAGCGCAGCTCGGCCTCCGTCCACTAATAGTTCTTGTGATACCTTACATTGCCTGACGCTTTTAGTACCAAAGTAATGATGGGTTGCTTTTGTGATTTTCACCCCTCCCCCACCCCAAAATTTTCGATCCCCAACAACCCGCCAATTTCAACAACCTGCCCCCCCCCGTGGTCGCGCTGTGCTAAATCACTGTCTGTTGTGGCTTAGGAAGTACATACATTCACTAAGGTGTGTCCCCCGGTAAGGTGACGGGGTTAGCAGTACCCAGCTCCTCCACGTCCTCTCGCTCCTCGTCGGCTGTGTCTCGGAGCGCCTGTACCATCATTTCCCACGCAGTTGCCCTCTCCATAGCCTTCTCATCACTAGTTCTCCAGGCCATCTGGTACCTCAAGGTGCTCTCACATGCCGCCCACCGCAGGCATTCCCCATACCATCTTTTATATGTGGGCCCTGTTCTTGATTTCCAATTTCTCGTTATCTCCCGCTTAGGCAGAATTAGCCCTAAGTCTATAAATTTGCTGGTAGTCTTATTTCTGGGCGTGTGTGGAAACCAATGGAGGACCCCCACTGCTTTCGTGTACTGAATGTCCCTATCTGTTGCACTGTTGAGGGCCCTCCCAATCTCCTGCCAGTAGTCCCCCGGGGAGGGGCAATCCCATAACATGTGACCCAAGTCCGCACCAACTGTATTGCACCTGGGGCAGGCAGCTTGTTCCACCCCAAAATATTGTCGTATTTTCCCCGGCGTGAGATATGCCCTGTGAATGATGTAAAAGTGAATTAACTGAAACCTGGCGTTTCTCGAGCTTTTCCGTGCTTGCCGCAGCAGCTGGCCCCAGGTCGTATCAGGGATCTCCAGTTGGAGGTCCAACTCCCACTTGGCCTTCAGAGCCGCTAGAGGCTGTAGGGTCTCCCGCAGCATTCTGGAGTACAAGCAAGTGACGGCTCTAAAGGTCCCTGCTGCCATCATCGTGTATTGACATGCCATAGAGACGCCCGGTTCCTGCAAGCCTTCACCCCAGTGAGCCTGCATGGCGCCCGTGACCGCCGCGTGCAACAAGTAGTCGCCCGCGGTAGGTCGAACCGCTCCTGCAACTCCTGAAACGGCAGCAGTACCCCATCCTCGTATAAGTCGCCCAGCATGTGGATCCCCGCCTCCTCCCACCCCAGCAAGCGCGACCAGTCTGCTCCGTGAGGGAGGGCCGTAACCATCCCCAACGGGATTTCAGGAGCGTACATAAGGCGGACCCCCGCTCGCTTACGTGCCCGGTTCCAGCAGAGTCGGAACGTCTGCTCCTCAACCGTCAGGTCCCTAACCATGAGCTTCTGGTGCAATGTGATGTACGCCAGCACGTGTCGCGGGGTACCGTCTGCTCTTGTTTCCTCAGGGCCTCTATACACTCTCGCGACCTCCTGAGTGAAGACCTGCAACTGCGCCGCCAGATAATACCCTTCAAAATCAGGCACCGCCAGTCCTCCCTCATCCTTGGGGCGTAGTAGAGTGTCCAGCGCTATACGCCTCCTCCCCGTGCCCCATAAGAACGCTATGACCAGAGACCTCAGGCGCCGAAAAACAGAGCTCGGGATCCACACCGGGAGCGTCCTAAAATAATACAACAGCCTGGGCAGGGCCACCATCTTAAGCAGGGAGATCCGACCAGCCAGGGATAGCGGCAGTGTAGACCAGAAATCCATGCTCCCTCGCAGAGCATTAATACAGCGGGTGATGTTACCCTCCAGCATATCCGCCGGAGTGTGGTAGACATAGACTCCCAGATAATGCAAACAGTGCGGTTCCCACCGGAGTTCCTGCGCCGTGAGTGGGCACGGTTCTCCTAATCGCAGGGGGAATAAGCAGGACTTAGGCCAGTTGACCCTCAGGCCCGATAGCCGGCCAAACCGCTCCAGCAGCCGTCTCGCCCCCAAAAGCTCTGAGCCCGCGTTTGCCAAGAACATCAGCAGATCATCTGCGTATAATGAGATGAGATGTGGCCTGTCCCTATAAAATAATCTGGCGTAGTGGCGGCCCGACCTGGCCTCCACAGCGAAGGGTTCCATTGCCAGGGCAAACAAGAGAGGAGATAGGGAGCACCCCTGCCTAGTGCCTCGCCGGACGGGGTATTGCCTCGAAATCAGAGTGCCCACCAGGACTCTAGCTACCGCATCAGTGTGCAGGACCTTGGTCCAGTTTATGTATCCGTCTCCCAGTCCGAAATGCCGCATCACCTCATACAAGTATCCCCACTCAAGACTGTCGAAGGCCTTCTCTATGTCAATAGAGAGAACAAATGGAGAGACGGCGCCCGGCCAGTCTGCCCCCATCAATCTCGTAAGCCTTCGGATATTGTGGGTGGTGTTGCGTGTCGGGATAAAGCCGCACTGGTCCTTATGAACAAGGTCAGTCATGTGCACTAGCAGCCTGTTGGCAAGGATTTTACTCAGGATCTTGTAGTCCGTCGTCAGCATGGACAACGGACGGTAGGAGGATAAAGCCGCTCCCTCTCTGCCCGGTTTTAAGAGCGGGATCATGATGGCTTCACACATGGAGCCCGGGAGCCGACCTCTCGATTGTGCCTCGTTGTAGACTGCTTGCAGCTGGGGAGCAAGGTACTCCAGATATTTACCATAAAACTCGATCGGGAGGCCGTCGAGACCCGGGGTCTTATTTCTGGCCATTTGTTTTACTGCACACCCTATCTCCCCGATCGTAATGGGCCGACCTAGCTCCTCTGCCTCTGAGTCTTCCACCCTCGGCAGTTGTAAACCGTCCAAGAAATCGCCCAGCTCATCCATCCCCCCTGTTTCTCCACTCTCGTATAGACCCTCATAATACGCCAGAAACTTGTTCAGTATCCCGGTTTGGGTATGGCAGGGCTCCTCCCCTGTCTCCTGGATCATCATGATCGGCATACCCCTCCTGACTGGGTTGGCAAGCCACGCCAACATAGACCCCGCCTTATCGCCTTCCGCATGCGCCTTCGTCATGTACGCTTTATGATCAAAGCTGCGCAGCCGTTCCAGTTCCACTGCCAGCTCCTCCCTGGCCCCACTAAGCCCCTCCTGTAACTCAGGGTGATTCGGGCGACCCCTCTCCAAGTCCCTCACCCGCGTTTCCGCCTTATCTAAATCATCCATCAAAGTCTTGCGAGCCCCAGCCGTATGCCCAATACAGTGCCCTCGCACCACCACCTTAAACGCATCCCACTCCACCGCCCTCGTGGAGGCGGAGCCACTGTTCACCTCAAAATAACGCTCTATACAGTCTCCAAGGGCCTCCCTGAACAACAAGTCATCCAGGGTGTCGGGTTGCAGGCGCCATGTTGGTACGCAGTTAACGTCCACCATCCAGTTCAGGGACAACAACAAAGGATTGTGGTCCGACATCGTCCGAGCCAAATATTCCGCCCCCCCACCGCAGAAAGTACATATGATGAACACAAGAATGCATCCAGCCTAACATGTAGATCATGCAACTGCGAGTGAAAGGAGTAGTCCCTAGTAGTGGGGTGCAACGCCCTCCATGCATCTGTAAGAGCCCAACTCTCCTGCCATTCCAGCCTGCGCTTGGCCACCCTATGTGCTGGGGACGCGCGCAGCGGGGGATGGGACCTATCTAAAACCACATCCTCCACCGAATTAAAATCCCCCCCCAGGAGCACCGGCCCCGCCAGGTAGCCCGCCAGTTTACCCGAAAGTGCAGACAAAAATGCGGGCAAATCCACGTTGGGAGCGTACACACTGCAGAGAGACACTACCCTGCCTCTCAGCCTCCCCTCCACCGCCACATATCTACCTTCAGGGTCCACCAATGTTTTATTGACCTGGAAGGGAACCCCCGCTCGTACCCAAATTAGCGCCCCCCTTGCAAACGCTGAGAACGTCGTGTTGAACAGCTGCCCCCTCCATCGCCTCTGCAGCGCAATCCCTTCTTGCCTATTGAGATGCGTTTCTTGCAGGAACGCTATGTGCACCCCCCTACGCTTGAGGTATGCCTGAACTTTATGCCTACGTGTCATGGACTGCATACCCCGCACATTCCAGGACACACATTTCAATGCCCCGGTACTAGCCATTCCCCTTTGCCCATCCAGACCGAACAATAGAAATCATTGACCTTGCACGCTCCTCGACCACGGATTGTCCCCCCCACCCTCTCCAAACAGGAAACCAAACCCCCCATCCAACAACAACACCCAGAGCAACCCCAACTGCTCTCAATTCCCACCCCCCCAGGACAGGCCCCCGCGCAAATGGAAGTACCCCCATCCAAACCAACACTCCCAACCACCCCTCAAAGAAAGGCAGTAATGTTCGCAGTCTCCACTACGATGACCTTAAGGGCCAGTAGGGCGCGGATCGATGCGAAAGGTTCGTGAAAGCAAATCAGTCCCGCACACTCCACCCCACAATCCCCACATCATAGCGCCCCGAAACCTCAAGTAACAATGTTCCGCTGCCACGGGCACAACGCCCCGGTGTCCAACCAGCAAGTCCGCTCCGCTAGTCCAGTGTATCACGCCTCAAGGATCTCCTCCGAAGTCTGCGGTGTCACAATAGGGCCTCGGGCTCCACCAAATTCCGAGAGTCCCGTTTCTGAGCCCGTGCCCGGGTCCTCCGATTCCGTGCCCTTCCCGGACTGGCTCCTGGTATTGTTGGATAAGTTCACCACAGCCTGCAGGGCCGCCTGCCTCTCCGTCTCCGTCTGCGACACCGAAGGCCTGCCGGTCCTCCTGCGGTTCTTCCTGATCCGTTGTGATTTCCTGATCGGTTGTGTCACCTTTGCCTCCTCCTCCCTGGCCTTGGCGCCATCTGTTCCCGCTTTGTAGGTGTCCCACCAGGCCCAGGCGTCCGCCGAGGTTGTAAAGAAGAGTGTCTGTTCATCCACCACCACTCTCAACTTCGCTGGAAAGAGCAGGGAGTACTTGATTCCCTCATCACGGAGCTCCCGCTTAAGGGACAAGAAATTGGCCCTGAGCTTCTGTGTCTCAAACGTGTAATCTGGGAACATAGTGACCCTGTTGTTGTCCACTTGAAAAGGTCCTGCCTCCCTCGCTCTCTGCAATAACCAGTCTCTGTCCCTGTAATGGAGCAACTTGAACACCACCGGGCGAGGCGGGAGGCCCGGGGCCGGCGGACGCGCTGGTACCCTATGTGCTCGCTCAAGGGAGAAGAAGGGGGACAATCCCTCCGGCGCCACCTCAGTTCGTAACCAGTTGTCGAGATAGCTCACCATATCATCTCCTTCGATTTTTTCCGGCAGGCCTACGAGGCGCACGTTGTTGCGCCTATTCCGGTTTTCCGCGTCCTCAGCCCTCCGTTCCAGCACCTTCAACCGATCCATCACATCCGCGCCTTCACCGCTGCATGGCTCGGGGCCAATTCCTGAACCGTGATTTCCACGGACTTCACCCTGTCCTTAAGCTTATCATGGTCAGCTTTCAGGAGGCCCAAGCCCGTCGCCACCTGGGCTATGTCCTGCTGCAAGGCGTCCTTTGTGGTGGCGATGGCCTCCAGGATACGGTCTTGCATACGTTGCAGAGCCGACTGGTCCCGATCCGCTCCTTCGGTAGCTTCGGTGTCGGTCGCACCATCCCCCTTCCCTTTCGGCTTCCCCATCTGGGCTGGAGAGAGTGGTGACCTCCAAAGCCGCCTCTGTACCCGCTCCCCACTTTGCAGGGCCTCGCCCTCAGGAAAGTCCCCCTGTAGCAGGAGTGGGAAGGCCCACTGCGTTCCACGCCTTGAGCACCACTCCAAACTCTGGGGCCAAAGCCGCCTCTTGGGATTAGGGTTTCCGATGGGCCGTTGATCCGTCCGGCGCCAGTCGTGCTCAGAGAGCCGGGGCCATCGTCACTGGGCCGTCGCCATGTTGTCGCCACCACTACCAAGGGTTCGGCTCCCATCCACAGCTGGTAGCGCGCGAAAGGTCCACTCTAGATCCCCGAAGGAGGTCAGAAGCGTCTGCCTATACCTCTCAGCGGAAAAGAGCAGCAGCCCATAAAGTGGATCCGGGCTTGTGGCTCCGTCGTCCCCTTGCTTCAGGCCACCGCCGCCATCTTAGCTCAATGACTTCACGCCTGAGACCAACTTTCAGATTCAAATACCGGGCTGGGAATGGCCTAGTGTCGACCGCCGTCGGCGCCGGACCCTCCGTGGCACCTTCCAGTACCGGATTATATCAGTTTCGTTGGGGTCCGATCAGGTATTCAGGATATTTTTCAGGATCGGGCGCGGAGCTCCGAGCTCACGCTGCCTACCTCCTCGGCATCCAAGCCACGCCCCCGATTTCTAAAATACTAGACACCTCGTCAAATATTTGCCCATAATATTTTACAAAGTTCATTATTTTCCCTTGGATTTTGATGTCTATCCATAGCCATCTCCCTTTGGGATACCTTCTTATTTTTAGAATTTCTCCGGATAACTTCCTTGAAAAATAAATTGTGACTCCTCTCTGTGCCACTCCTGCTGAAGCAAAAATCACATGGGAGAAATATTTCGGGATAAATAAACTGGGGGTGTTGGTTTTTAAATGGGTTTCATGAAGAAATATCACGTGGGGACTTAGAGAGACTGCCCATTTCATGAGAGCGCCGTATTTTTGTTTATTTAAAACACCATTGGTGTTGACTGATAGGATATTACATTTGTTCATTTCCATAGATACGTTTTTGCATAAATAATTCCCTCATTCAAATTTTGATATACGTCCTGCCTACAATTTCTGCTCTTTTTTTACTGCTTTCAACCCTACCCTCCCTCTCCCTCCCAGTCTGGACTCCCTCCCTCCCCTGGGAAGTGGCCCTTTTCGTACCCCACACGCAGACCACATTCCCCCTCCCTTCGGATGAGCTGGGTGTCTTCTTGTTACACCCTTGGTGACCCTTTTAGGCCCGGTGCCCCCCCTCGTCAGCCAAAAAGTTTTTGTCCTATTCTATTTTGTTGCAGAGAAAAGTACAAAAAAAAAAGGAAAAAACAAAACAAAACAAAAAGAGATATTTCCTTCAGGCTCTACTCTTATAACTCGGTGAGCTAGATTCAATTGCTCAGACATTTGTTTCTGGAGATATCTCTTTTAGTAGAGATTGAGCTTCTTCAAGATTGGAAAACATATAAAACTTTCCTTTTACGAGAACTTTTAACTTTGATTGCGGAGCAATCGAGGCTTGGGCGCCGTTCATTTTAAACAAGTGGAGGATTTTAACAAATTCTTTCCTACGGCGTGCGGATGCAGCGGTCATGTCTGAAAAAATTCTACATTTAATTGTCTCGTTAATAGAAAATTGTCTTTGCTGGAAAGCTTTTGACAAAATCTCTTCCTTTATCCTAAAATCAGCAAAATTCATTAGGATAGTTCTGGGAAAAGTTGAGTTAGTGAACCTCTGTGCTGGGACCCGATGTGCTCTCATAATGGACAAATCACCTTCAAACTCAGGCAATACCTTTTGATGAATAAAGGAGTTGACCCATTGAAGCATATTTGAGCCTTCCAATCCTTCAGGGACCCCCACTATCCTAAGATTGGATCTTCGAGAATGGTTTTCAAGCTCCTCGAGCTTGTTCTCAAGTTTACTTTCCATGAGGCTCTTCTTAATTGCAGTCTTTTCAGCCTCTATTCTTGCCTGATTGATGTGGTCCTCAAGAGCCAAGATTCTTCCTCCGCCTCGTTTAATCTTGTGGGGAGACCTTGCATTGATTCTTCAAATTTTTCCAGTCTGGAATGTAAAGCAGCTATCTCCACTTGCTGAACCAACTTTATCTCTCGTATTTGGTCTAGGATCAGGTTTAACATCTCCTGGATTTCCATTTGATAGCTCACTTCCTTCTCGGGGCTGCTGTTTTTCCCCTTTTGAAATAATTGGGGTGCCGTTGTTGAGATTGCTGGTGTTAAACCTTTTGGGTTCTCTATTTGATGTACTCCGACGTAAGAGCAAGAGGGAGATTGAGAAGCTGTAAAAGATGGTGAATTCTGCTCAGAAAGAGTCTCTAGATTAAGATCTTCACTAATCAAAATCGGACTTTCTTCCATTTCATTTGCCGTACTGTTTGTTTGAGGCTTTTCTGCCGTCATAGGGCCGCTTGACTTTGGTGAGGAGGGAGCTACATATATTGTTGGTGGGATGGTCTCGGGCGGTTGTGAAGGAGACACATCCCCTGCCATTGTTGCTGAAGTTGAGGCTAGAAGTTCAGTTCTTGTTTCTGGATTTTTCTCAAGCGGAACGACTGAAGTTTGGGGAGTACGACCAGATCTCTTTTCAAATAAGGGAAAGTCTCTTTTCTCCTTCACTAGGTTTACAGTTTTCTCGCCAGAGGGAGACTCGGCCCTAATTCCATTTTTCTGTTGATGCTCCATTTTTATTTGTTACTGGAGTATTCTCAATCACTTCCTCCATGAGGCATTCTCTTCCATCTTTTCCTCCTGCTTCTCCTGATTCCCCTGACCTTTCATTGGGAGGAGAGGCTAAAGTAGTCCGAAGTTTGTCCTCAGAGCTATGGACCACAGAGTCCTTCCCCACCACGGGCGAGGTTGAGCTTCCCTCTTCTTTCTTAGCCTTTTCCCTTTCTTTGGCGGCAAGCCGTGCTGCTTTTCTAGGAAGGGCTAGACGTGTTTTACTTTTAAGACAAGCAGTTAGCTCCATTTTCGCATTTTTACTTGCTTCCTACTTATCTTCATTGTCTTTTAATTGTCTCCCCATGCTGCCCCACGGGTTCAAAAAAAGGATTTACATTGAAACGCGTACTGCGAATAGCGATTATTTCAGTATGCAGCAAGCAGAAAACAGTTCTTTTGTATAAGCTTAATGTGCAGTCTTGAATTCTCCCCCTTTTTTTTTTTTAGACCATACCCCTCATCTCACCTTAGACTTGAAGGAGGTGCGCAGGAGGTGTGGAGATCGAGATGCAGGTCGCAGTAGACAAAAATGAGGAAAGGCTGCCTCGCTGTTTGTCCTTCCAAAGTGAGAATGCCTTCCTCCTTCAAGTGGACCTCTCACTGCGCAGAAGTGAAGTGGACCTCTCACCCTGCGTGGTCCCAATCCCAAATTCAGCAATACCCCACAGCAAGCCTCCACAGCGATGCAGCAGGGACGTGGTTGCAGTCCCAAAATTCAGCAAAAACCACACAACGAGACTCCACAGCGTTGCAACAGGGGGAGAATTTAAAGCAAGCTTTTCTTACGATTTTTCCTGGAAGCAGGAAGCTCTAATCCAAGAGAGCAATGAAGCGGTGCTCTAGCGGTTCTAGAGTATCAAAAAATGCCGAAACGCCATTACCGCCATTGCCGCGGCTGCTGCAATTCTCTGCCGTGCCGTGCTGCCGAGGTGGGGGGGGCCTAGAGTCGTGACGGCTATCCGGAGGCGTGGAACTCCGGAGCCATCCGCCCGTCGGGAATGTCCTTCCTTCATCTTAACATCAAGGCTGAGAATGGAACTTTGGTGAGTAGCGTCTACCACAAACCGACTGACAGGAACAACCTGCTTTCCTTCAAAAGCTTCCATCCTAAATCGCTGAAGGAGAATTTGTCGTACGGGCAGTTCCTGCGCCCGCGTAGGAATTGCTCTGTCTTGAGCGCTTGATTATAAGAAGGAAGTAGAACTGTTAAGCCAAAAACTGGAGGTCCAGGACTACCCAGACCAAGTAATAAAACAATCTATGAAACAGGCTACTATTAACAACAGAGATCCCCAACTGGAGACTTATCTAAGAGAATAGAAAGAGGGGAGTATCTGTGTCACAACATTCTATACTGCCTCAAATCATGTAAGGAAGATCATTATGAAAATCTGGCGGATCCTGAATTTGAATGGATTGAATCTCGAAACCCATTGTTCTCTTTTTTAAAAAGTGCCAGCATAAGAGACTTGGTGGTACACATGAGACGTAGGACACCAAATCCTACGGGACAACGGTTTTACATACTATGAGGCCTACCGTCTGTTACTGGACACTGTGCATGTGGACAGTGCAAGGCTTGTCCGCTGACAATTAGTAGTAAAAAAGTGGATATAGGCCTACCCTACCAATGGGAACTTAGGAACCACACAACCCGCAATGTGGAAAATGTAATTTACTGTATTTGGTGCCCATGTGGACTCCAGTATATAGGAATGACGGCCCAGAAGGTGAAGATCCCTATGCTAGAACATATGAGTACCATAAGGTTGGGGAAGGCAAACACTATTCTAGCATGTCACTATATTGAGAAAAGACACACTGAAAAGGATTTTAAGTGGACAGTAATTCACAAGCAATATCTTCCACCCACATTAAGGGACATTAGCAGCCTGCTCTTCACCAGGGACAAAGGGTGGGTGCACATGTTAAAAAGCAGCATACTGGGTCTGAATGACACTGTCCCCTGGAACCAACTAAATAACACAGCATAATACCCTGGAATAGTTGTATATAACAACAGGGCACACAAGATTAGCATGAGAGTCATCTGTAGGATTGTGGGTTTCTAGTTGCCCAGACAAAGACTGGGAGACTTACATCTAGAACCGTAAGAGTAAATGATAATCTCTATGGTGTCTGTACCAAAGGAGAGCCCTCTGCTTTTAAACCTCCTCAGCTATCCTTGTTACATATCCTGAAGTAGACTACTGACGCATCAGATCAGTTTCTTATTCACTAAGGGCCCGATGTAGGTGGCCAAATACCGTTCGGTAGCGGTGAAATTCGGTAAATTTCCCTGTTACCAATCGGTATTTAGCCATTCCTGATGTAGGGAAGGAATCGGTAATAAGGAAACGTTACATACCGATTCCTTAATACCGATTCCTTATTGTCCTTGCATTTAAGGAATCGGTAATACTGATTCCTTAAATGCAATGTAGAACGCACATAAAAGAGTGCTTTTGGGCCTTAAGGAATCGGTAATTACCACCAACTTCAAGTTCGTGGTAATTACCGAATTCCTTTAAAAAAGCACTTTCTTGCTATTTTTGAAGTGCCATGTGGCACACATCCATGCCCTTAGAGCATGGATGTGTGCCACATGTGCACACATGCACATTTCAGGGGTGTAGCAGGGTGTCCTTTGGACACCCTGGTACCCTTGAAATACCTCCAGGTATTACCGATTCGGTAATACCGAATCGGTAATATTGAAAGTCTTCACATTCATTCCTATGGGCCTCTAAGCCCATAGGAATGAATGGGTAGATATTCTTTATTAGCGAATCTCAATTACCGATTCGCTAATAACGTATATTAAGGATTCCGTATTTTTTACCGAATTCTTACCTACATCTGAAATACCGATTCCTTAATACCGAATCGGTAAAATTCGGTATTAAGAATTCGGTATTTCACTATTACCTACATCGGGCCCTAAAAGTGTATTATTGATTGACACATGGAACATAAAAAACAATTTGGTCATTGGAACTGAATTGGAGACTTGGACCCTGTTTCTTCCCTTCCTTTTCTTTTCCCTTTTTAAAAAAAAATATCTGAGTCCGGATAGAAAAAACAAGATGGGCGCTGCCGTTTGACCCACAACAATGGTGGTTGCTGGTCTAGAAATGGTTGACAGAGGCAGGAACTGGAAGCATAGTATCTATATCCGGCAGAATTGGCACTTAAGGGGGAATGGCAAACATGCAGTAAGCGACAGGGGATACAGAGTGGCGTGTGTTTCGAAAACACCGACCCTTGTCAAAGTAAGCGGGGCAGGGAGGGGGCGACGTTAGTGTGGACTTGGCGCAAGTCGCATACATTTTAGGGGAACTGTTTAATGATTGATTTTCAGGCATACTACTTCCATAACACAGGCAGTAGAGTGGCATTATCCTATAGATAAGGATAGAAAAGAAAGTAAATAGAGTTCAGACCTTGTGTATGAGACCGAGTGTGACGAGTAATTGACAACAAAGGAAGGGAGGCATGAGAGCATTTTTCACCACCCAATCTACTACAACATCAGCATTAGGGAACTACCAGTATTAGAAAACGGATGGTGGAATGAGTAGCACAGATCCTGTAGTTATTGCCGGATCAGGTGCTGCTGGTACAGAAGTTTTTGGTTTTGTATCTTTTCTGTCCTGCAGTGTGTGAATACAGGGAGGTGTCCCCACAAAGGTCATGGGTTAGTAGATTACATCATGAAATTGGGGTAAGAGACTCCAGGGCTATCCTCATTGCAAAACGTTCTGTGTTTATCACTAGTGGGTTTATGATTGACTAGTCCCTAGCTTCACACGGTGTTGGGTGCATGTTTTGGTTTTATTATTATCATTTAAAAAAAATCTTTTATGGCAACACTTTGGGTTGGGAGAATAATTTAACTATGTCCCCTACGAATCACTTTGAATTGACATACTAAATAGGGGAGCAGATGGGATTTACTCATCATTATAATTTCTCCATCACAGATCTTAACGACGAATGTGTTACGGCGAAGCAAGTAAGGTTGACTTAACCACTCAGTAAGAATAGATCACATAGTGATATGGACTAAACTCCGACAGGGATGTTTACCCCGAAGAAGGTTGGTGACCAAAAAGGGCATTTTGATTTGGCCAATATATGCTGGTATATTTAGAGTGGGGTATGGAGTAGTAGCCTCTCTTAGATACCCTCATTTTGCTTTTTTAACCCTGGCAAAGTGGTCGAAGATTAAAAGAATTTATGTGGAACTTCCTGAGGCCATTTTAGCACACTCTTTTCTCCACCAATGATCCCTCATGAGGAATACTTTTCCTTCTCTCTTTTTCTTTACCTCACATTTAAAGAAACAGCGCTCCGTCCAGTGTGTTGGTCTGCACATGGGTGTCGAAGCGGCCCTATGATGAAGTATGCCATTAATTAGTGAGTGAGGGCACTCAACGCACCAGACACTCGACCTTTGACAGCAGGCAGCGGCAGGAGAAGCAGCGCTAGGGACTCTCAGTCCCAGGAGACAACAGCGCTACAGCAGCCCCGCCCTCTCTTACCGGGCATTGAAGTAGGCCTCGCGCCTCCCGCTCCGCGGGAGATGCAGCGCACCGGACACTTGACCTCCGATACACCCAAGCGCCCCACCAACTCCCTGTGCTACCTCGACGTAGGCCCAGTCAGACTATACTGATATAGACCAATGGTAACCACCCCTCGCTTCACAGCTTGATATATAAGCCTTACCTCACGACAGTCAAAATGACCCAGAATCTTAAGAGCCTAACCTTGAATGTTAAAGGCCTGATTAGCCCTATAAAACATTGTGCTATTCTATTATACCTTGAACACTCTGGGGCCCACATATGCCTTCTCCAAGAATATCACCTCCTACCCGGGGACATGCATAGAATCCAGTCTCAGTAATTCCTGTAACTAATTTTTTCCTCTTTATCTTCAAAAAAAGTAGGAGTAGCTATTTTCATTTCTAATACTTTTCCTGGAAAGCTAGGGCCCATGCACGTGGAACTAAAGGGCATGCTGTTGGGGTACTCTTTCTGCGTCGGCTCACAGACACTTACAATAGGTCAGTCTACGCCCCCAATGAAGGACAAGAGGAATATTTATTGAAGGTAGTGCAAGAAGTCAGCGCTTCCCAAGACAGAACAATCTTACTGTGCGGAGACCTAAATATAGCTTTCGATAACGCCCTAGACAGCTCGGCCCAGAGACAAGGACATACTGGGTCTCTCTCAGAAGAGGGAAAACAGATGCTCAATGATGCAGGTCTGTTCGATATATGGGGAGACAAACACCCCATGAACAGAGAATACACTTTTTACTCACATTCCCACAAAACATATAAGAGGATTGACTATTTCTTAGGCACACTGAACTTATGACCCGGCATCAGTTAAATAGAGATGCTACCACGCACACTTTCAGACCACTCAGCGGTCACCCTGGCCCTCTCCTAGACACAGGGTTTAGACTTCATCATAGACATGGCATCTCCAAGATATGTTGCTACACCACCCAGAGGTGGTTCAGCTGATCTCAATAGCACTGCAGGATTATTTGGAATTAAATTATACCCCAAGACCCCATAGCTGTCCTTTGGTGTGCCCTAAAGTAGTGGTTAGAGGGAAATTCATAGCAATCGCAGCTTCAGATAATAGGGCCTGCATCAAGAAAAGAGAGCTCCTGACGCAACAAACACAGGAGCTAGAATGCATACACCAGAGAACAGGGGCGCACAGGGAGTGGAGACAACTTGAAGCCACATGCTCTCAGCTAGCAGCATTAGACAAAGACAGGGCAGAATATGCAGTGCTCAGACTCCGACACACCTGTTACACTTGCAGGGACAGGGAGGGGAGGTTATTGGCCCATAGATTGAGGGCACAGAGAAAAGCTTCCAGCATTACCTCCATGGTTACCTCTACGGGAGAGGAGATGGTTACAGACCGGCAACTAGCGGAAACATTCCACCAATACTATACAGAACTCTATGAGGCACAAGACCTCTCTCTACAGACCCAAGTCCAGTATCTACAGGGAGTGCCTGCCTCCACAATTACATTAAGCCAGGCAGAAGACTTTGAATCCCCTATTAAAATTGAAGAGGTAATTTCAGTCATTTCTAAGCAGAAACAGCTCAAATCCCCTTGCCCAGATGGATTCTTGGCCTCGTTTTACCAAACGTTCTGCTCTATATTAGCTCCTATACTCACTAGAGTATACAACGCCATAGGGACATTATCCACTCTCCCCCAGACACTGTTAGAGGTCTCAGTGATAGTAATACCCAAACCCTGGAAACATAAGCATCAATGTGCTTCGTATAGGCCCATTTCCCTCCTTAATGTTGATTTTAAGTTATCGGTATTCTGGCATCACGTTTATCCCTTCTCCTTCCTGGGTTGATTGACCTGGACCAGGCAGGATTTGTCCCCAACCACCAAGGTGCAGATAATACTAAACAATTACTCCAAATAATAGATAACGCCCAACGATTTGATACCGAACACATGCTCCTTTCGATGGATGCCGAAAAAGCATACAACAGGATCAATTGGACATACTTAGAAGCGACCTTGAGGGACTTTGGGCTCCCCAAAAGATTCATAGCTTGGGTTTTCAGTGGATACACCAGACCAGTTGCCATGGTCCATGTGAATGGTTATACATCTACCCCATTTCTTATACAGAGAGGCACATGTCAAGGATGCCCCCTCTCCCCTCTGCTTTTTGCCTTATATATAGAGCCAATGGCCCAGCGGACCTGCAATAATCTGCTCATTTCTGGAATACAATTCAGGGGAGACAAACATACACTTAGTTTATATGCAGATGATGTAATAACCACAAAACATACATAAAAGGGTCCCTGCAATGTGGAATTTCTTGTGGAAACTAGGGAAAACCAACCTATAGAATAACACTAAACCCCTAATGAAATAATCACATCATACAATGACAACCCACAGAGAAAATTAACACATTTTCTTTCAAATATATATTTTTTATTATCAAATTGTATTTTGTAGTATAAATATATTATAAATCACATTTATTTTATTTCATCCATACAAACTTTTTCTCTAAAAATTCGTCCTAGACTAAGGAGCCCTAATAGCCAAAGGGAGAAAAATCACTTCATAATAGCACATGTATCCACATAGAACAATCAATAAACATCATAGGAACAAAACATACATTGCAAAAGTCATAAACTCATCCAACATTAATACTATACACAATACATAAAAATATTAGACATTACTAACAATTCAAACAACACAAATGCGCCAATGCGCATTTCGGAGATCCCATGTACCTTCCTTCTTCAGGGTGCTGATGTAGTGTTTCACAGTTCAAGTAACAGTATGTTTGAAAAAATATATAGAATCATATTTAGCACACATTGAGGCTCCATATCGACTGTACACTCAACTTTCTGTAAGACCGTCAGAAGTGATCACTTATATCTTTTGAAGCGCTGAAAGCGTCAAGCTTGTGTGGGTCCAACCTAACCAAGTCTGGACTTGAGTTTGTCCAGTTAAACAAGGGCCCAAAATCAGGAATAACATAAATTCACCACAAAGGAAGGATCCTCTCCTACAAGCAGCATAGAGCACGCTGCATAGTCCTGGAATGCATTCTAGGTTGGAATCCAATCAAGATAGAAATGACGAAATGGAGTCTCAATCAAAAAATATTAAAGGAGGGGCGCAACTCCCAACCCAATTAACGTTATATATACAGCTGTGCGTCCACCCAGTGTTTCTCTAAGTCCCTCATAGGATGCTACGTGTATATTGATCCACATCCGTGAATTTCTAAAGGGGACGGGTGGGGAAAATAATCCCTCTGCGATGGTCAAGAGTCCAACCTACTCAAACATACTTAGTTCCAGCAATTTGACAATAAAATATATATTTGAAAGGAAATTTGTTAATTTTCTCTGTGGGTTGTCAATATATGATGTGATTATTTCATTAGGAGTTTAGTGTTGTTCTATAGGATGATGTAATAACCACCTTGGAAGAACCTCAGACCTCCCTCCCGGCTTACTTGTTCAAGCTCGAGCAATTCTCCCTGGCAGCAGGCTTCAAAAATAATGTCCATAAATCACAAGCCCTCAGTCTCACTCTGAAACCTGTAGTGTAGTTCCTAGTTTCCCACTAGGCCCTGCGCATTGGAATAACATAAACAGTAGTATTGACGTGGAACTGCGTATATTCCAGGCCTCCACTGACTATGCTAAACTTAATTGGGTGTGTTACCAACTAGCTCAGTGGTCACTGGAAACTTTCTTCTCTGCATGGGAAGTGATCAGCTTCCCTGGCACAGACAAGAAGGGATTCAGCTTTCCAACAACCGTGCAACATGACAACTTTGCTCCTCAGATCAAGAGTCAATCTCTAGGGTCGTGTGAAACAATAGACATGTATTTCACTCAGTCAGTTTAGTGCAGTTTACTTTCACGAGATGTAGAGAATAGAGAGACGGGCGTTTGTCAATAAAGGGTTAACATTTATTGAACAGTCTTTCTTCTCGTACAAGAGAAATGTATTGCCACAATTGCAAGACTTGTTATTATAAAAAGTACGTACAGTAAGATAAGTATTGCGAAATAGAACTGTAAAAGCATTGATATGGTTTCTTAGCCATACAATGGTTTAAACGTAATAAAACATATATACAGTCATATACACATTAGGCTAAAATACTCAACTGGTGCTTCTAACTACGCCTACCCCAGTGTGCCTGACCTAAGCCTAACACGTGGAAGGGGAGTAAGTAAGTAGCTTAAGTTAAGTTGGTTTTGCCAAGGTTTGCTTCAAGAATTCTCGTCTAAGGGTTTAGTCAACACCATACCTCTGAATAGAATGATGGAAGTCTGGTATTTCCTTCAGGGTAGAACTCGATATCCCAGTCACCCGCGAGGGCAGACCGGAAACGCTGGAGCTGGATTTCTCTGCAGGAGAAAGGCAGCGGCTCTTCTTCAGCGCGTCGGGAGGAGGAGGGGGGACAGCGTCCGCGGCAGCTGGAATCTGCTGGGCTTCTTCGCAGAGGGACGGCTGTTCAGCTCCTAAGCGTACTGCACCATCGTTCGCGCTTTAGCAGCGATAATGGTATCAGTAGCTTCACCACCAAGGGACAACAGCAGCAGCGTACTGCCTGCAGCAGCAATGGGATGCACAACAGGGTGCATGGCAGCTTACAACAGCACAACAGCTCTCATTGCTTAAGGCAACGTTGGTAATATTTATACCTGACAGGTGCCGGGTTTGACGCAAGTTTGCTGGACATAAGACGTCAATTAAAGATGTCACTAGGAAGTGATAGTTATCAGTTGCTCATTAGAGTTCCATTACTAATCAAAACACAGCAAGCGGGGATTTCCAGGTTTGCTGAGTTTTTACCTTGTTGAAGAACTCGGAGTGTTAATCTAGGAATATCAGATAGTGACTACTGCTCTGTCATTGCACTAATTGGTTGCAAAGGAAGTGGCAGAGAACTATGCTGGAATGTGGCTCTGTTCGTGTGAGGCCAGAGATTACTTTCTGAATATCGCACTTGAACGGTTATGCCAATATAGGGAATAAATGGATTTATAGCCGAATAGGGGCATAAGGTCGCAGTATCGATCAGGAACCTAGATAAACACGCAACAAACCCAATATGCTAAAGGGCCTGAGAAGTGCATATCCCATTCAGTGGGCCCCAGTAGCAATTCCCTACCTATGAATAAAGCTTACTGCGTCCTTACCGACCACCGTAACAGTAAACTACTCCACTTTACTTTGTCACATCAGGGAAGACCTGCACCCGTGGTGACCACACTCGCTCTCCTGGCTTGGCATATATCGGCTGTTAAAATGTCCATAGTACCAAAGACACTTTTTCTTTTTCGGACCCTCTCACTAGAACCACCCCCAGGTAATCTACACATGTTGCAGCAAGAGTTGAAATGTTTTATTTGGGCTGACAAGAGACCCTGAATGCGGCGTGATCTGAGCTACAGGCCCCCAGGGGAGAACGGTCTCGAGATCCTAAATCTCCAGGATTACTACTGGGCGGCCCATATTAAAGCAGTTGTGGAATGGTCGCGCCCAGAATCCGAAATGCATTGACTTTTCATGGACAAGCCAGTTGCAGGGCAGTTGCTATGGCAGGTTCCTGTCCTGCCAAAACCAGCTAGGCCTAAGAACCTTCACCTCTCGCTTGTAACACAAGCCCCCCTATAGGCATGGGATTGGATAGTGGAGAAAAGAGCTCTCACCACCTTTCCGTCCCCATTAACTCCCATTGTGTAAAATTCCACTTTTTCCCCTGGGATGGAGGTGCAGACCTTTACGTGGTGACAAGGGAGGGTTACAGGTCGATTGGACACTTCTTCGATGAGGAGGGCCCGCTATCATCTGTTCCCAACAGGGACTCCCCGAAACGGAACAGTACTGTTACCAGCAAATAAGACACTGGGTTATGTACTCTAGTGTTGGCCCGCAAGCGCAGCGTCACCTCACCACATTCGAGAAGTTGCTGTTATCGAAAACGAATGACACCCGCCTCATATCACAGACATTCATAGCATGGGTTTTCAGCGGATACACAAGACCAGTTGCCACCTCATAAGTATCCAAGTAAAAAAAGATGGGAACTAGAATTAAGGCACACACTTACACAGCGAGAATGGGAGGATGTATACTATAGAACTAGGCACACAGCGCGTAATGTTTCTAGTATAGAGACCGCCACCAAAATAATAACCTAGTGGTATCTCACTCCCCCTAGACCCCACAGGGGCAACCCGACAAGAGATCCCTTGTGTTGGCGCAGATGTAGATCGCCTGGTACCCTGACACATATATTGTGGGAATACCCCAACTAACCCCCTATTGGTCTCAGGTACTCAAGGATATTGATACCCATTTTGACACAGAATGGAATAAGAACTTTGTTGAACTTTTTAAAATTATATCAGATTTAGCCCAACAACATGTCATGGGCGATGAAATAGGGATCCTCCTTGGAGGAGATTTTAATGCAAAAATATCAGGGGCATCTCAAGGGACGAACAAACTCCAAGTTGACTCAGCAACACGAAGGGGCTCAGAATTGAAACATTTTATTAACAAACTTATTCTTCCTAACGTAATGGATTTGCGCTGTTTTGCGGAAGAACAAGATATACCGACTTTTAGAGGTAGAGACTGTTTCTCAACCAATCGATTATATCTTTATGTCCCCATGCTTAGTAGATCGGCTTACAGAGGCTAAAGTTCTCTCCACAAGTTTTGGAGATCACAATCCGCTATCAGTAGCCTTATGTGTAGGTACTAGGCCTCCGCATGCAACTGCCCATGGGGCAAGAGACATTACTCCCTCAACTAATAATTTAAGGTTAAAATGGAGGAGAGTAGACAGTGGTGGTATATTAGAAACCATGTTAGTAGAACACGGGCAATTAATTAATTCCTGCCTATCAACAGAGTGGAGTTATACAAGGAAAATTGATGAGTTTACCAAATTATGCTCCGTAATAAAAACCCTTTTGTTAGTGCCACCACATAAGACAGAGAAAGAGCCTTGATGGTTTGATCACAGTTGCTCAGAGGCAAATAGGGCCCTATGTAAGACACTGTCCTCCAAACCTAGGTGCCCAGTTGAGATAAGAGCAGCTAGGCAGAGATATAAAAACAAGATGAGCGAACGAAAGGCTACCATACTGATGGAACACTGGGAGGCTCTAGTTGATTCCGCAGTTGGGAAGAATGGAAAATCCTTTTTGCCCGCAGTTAGGAATATACGCAACATGGGTCAACATCTGACAACAATTAGTTGCACCATTTCAAGCGACATATGGCAGAACCATTTTTCTAAAATATATGCTGCACCCTTAGAAAAGGAATCTTGTTGCATACCAGGAGAATTACGTTGCTTACAAATTACGCTACATGAGGTAGAAGTATCCATCAAACAGAGCCTTGGTGACAAGGCGCCTGGTCCTGATGGCCTCCCAATAGATATTATTAAGTGGAAGCCGGACCTTTGGGCCCCAATCTTATTAAACATTTTTAACAGTGTGCCCTTAGCTCCCATGCCCGATACCTGGTCAACCAGCATTATCGTGCCGATATATAAAAAGGGAGATAGATCTGACCTGACCAATTACAGGCCGATTTCGCTGCTGGACAACACGCTGAAGATCCTAGGGAGGTTACTTTATAATAGGGTCCTGGAATGGACAGAGGAAAGCGGGATATTGGATCCCTGTCAGAAGGGATTTAGAAGTAAGGTCGGTACGGTCGGGCAGTGTCTGAATCTCAAATTAGTAATTGGTAAATACAATATTGCTCGATCCTCACCGATCTACCTAGCTTTCATGGACTTATCGTCCGCATTTGATTTAGTTAACCGGGCGAAACTCTGGACCATTCTCTTGGACTACGGATTAGATAAACCCCTGGTACACTTCCTAGCATTTTTACATACTGACCTCAATGCACAAGTAAGGATTGGACTAGGGGGGGAAACCTCGGGCGCGATTAAGGTGGGACGAGGTGTTAGACAGGGGTGCGTTTTAGCACCCCTGCTTTTTATTATTAACATTAATGGGCTGAGTAACTCCCTAAGACAGGCAACACCAGATGTACCAAGAATTAAAGGGAAATTAATCCCAGCAATACTTTACGCAGATGATGCAGTCCTTATGGGCCGCACCCCCAACTCCCTGCGCATCTTGGTGAAAACCTTATTGAATATATGGATAACCTAGATAACCTAGACCTTTTATTATGTTGTGTGGGCCAGGGAAGCGACAGCTCAATTCCATCTCGGTGGGGGGCAACAGATTACTCTCTACCAGCTCATTCCCATATTTAGGGATGGTCTTTGCTGCGAACGGCTCGTGGACTGGGCATTTGGCCCACTCCACGAGCCACTTTTATTGGGAAAAGACCGGCGTCATTTTGGCTATCCATTTGGAGGAATAACTTAGCCACCCTGACGCAAGAAATTATAAGTGACTGTCTCAGTTGTGATAAAGGTATGGAGATTCCTTGGTTGTCAGGAGTCTATAAAAGTTTATGTAGCATGGGCAAAGGCCATCTCCTCTTGGACACCACCAGAATTGTGCCTAGCTACAAGAGGGAGCTACAACTCGCACTATATGCACTTTATAATTTAGAGAAGACAAAGAAGGCACTTGGAAAAACAACTATGGTAGCATATATGAATAAGGAAATGTTTAGATATCCCTTACCCCTCTACCTTATTTTACCGATGTCTAACTAGGAAAGATCGCTTTTGTTTCGCCTAAGGGCTGGAAAAGTAAGAGTTTTGTTATGTTTTCCCTTGGGTTATTGTCCAAAAATGCATTGCAAACCTTGTCCCTGTGATGGAGTGAGCACACAAAATGACTTGCACTTTTTCTTCTTTTGCAAATTTTATTTAAAATATGTTAAATGGTTTTTAACTCCATATTTTAGAAAACACAGACCCCTCTACTTGAGTGAATCATATTTGTTGCTGCTTTCTTTGGATACTGAAGAAATAGTTTTGCGCACTAGCACTTTCTTGAAACTTATTATCCGTACTCGTAAAATGATGGAAAACCCATGAACTGTCAGTATGCCCTCAGTGCCATCATAATCTGTTGTAAATTTTGGAAATTTGTGTAAAGTTTTTAAATGGGAATTTATTATTTTATGATACTCTGTTACGTTGCGACTTTTATGAATTTTTTATATTCGAATAAAGAATCTTGACTTGACTTGACAAAGAATGGCCCCGTTTTCCAGCACAAATTCTCCAAGTTCTACCAAACGCTCTCACATTCCCTCTTGAATCGCCCAGAGGACGTCAAATAGAACTGGCCCTGGCTGCGGCCCTTCAAAATATCCTTGCACACTGGGGAACGACCTGCCTGCCTACCCACACAGGATGGTTGCAACGGATGTGGCACATTCTTGGCATGGAACGGATCTCCCTCTCCCTTTTTAACCAAAGTGCCTTGTTCCCTGCTCTCTGGAAAACCTTCCTGGCACTGCTTTCCTCGGAAATTAGAGAACTCAGTTGCCCTAAATATTTGCAGATTTTACGGCTTGTGGAACGACACGACTGCTCCCTAATTAGCTTTACTGGGTCTGTGTTGGTCATCTGATGCTGGGGGGAAAGGGGGAGGAAGGAGGGGAGGGACATTGCAGGGGTAGGTTATTAGGGATTGTTGATATAGTGAAGTCTAATAGCTTCTCCTATGATTTTGGGATGTACAGGGCATATTTCTATCATTGCTGTGTTTATTTAATTATACCCATATAAAAATAAAGAAATGAAAACATAAACTAGTGTGGTGTCTGTTTGTAGTGTTTTCACTGTGTTGCTGTGTCTTAAGTACAAATACTTTATAAATTGCTTCTGAGATAAGCCTGACTCTCATGCCAAGCTATCAAGGGGGTGAGCAGGGGTTATCTTGGGTGTGTAACTCCCTTACCGCGACTAGAAGGAAGGGTCCCTACTTGGATAGGGTGCATACCACTGCCAACTAGAGACCCATATTTCTAACAAAGCCAGTTGTTACGAACAGCATTGAATTGTGTTATTCCTTAGCATGGCCTTTCTCCCTCTGTCCCGTTTAAGGAATGTGGAACAATCTTGTCTCGTGTTGCCGGTTCCAGCTGTGAATGTTATGTTCCAACAAAGTCAGTTAGAGACAAGCTGGAGGAGGGATGGCTACTTTCTTATTACAGAATGTTTCAACAATAAAGTCCTGCTTTGTCTGTATCTTAACGTGAGTGGAGTTTATCTTACCGCAGCAAGAATTTGGTGAAGAGATTGTAAGGCAGGGTTACTCAGTGGTAGAGAGTGGGAAGTTGTCTTCTTCTTAGCGCATTTGTGAAGGTGATTTAGTAAAACTGTGGAGTGGCAGGAGTGGTGGTGGTTTGTCTAAGTTCAAAGGGACATTTAAAGTGATTTGTGCCCGATGTCCTACTGTGGTAATGGAAAATGGTGAAAAGTGGAACTACAGGCATGTAGCACTGTATCAAAGAGGTGTTCTATGCAAATCGGATGATGGGTAGTGTAGTCAGCATACTATCAGTGCCTTTATGTTAATGTCAGATAATGATTTGATACTTCCTTTACAAGTTGGTCCCAGTGCTAGGGCATTGACCTAGGATTGGGATAAACTGGAGGCTGAGCAGTTTACCAATCTGGATCCTCACAACCACTTTGGTTGTGGAGTAGAGAGGTGTGGTGCAGCGCCAGGGCAGCTGCCTTTGGAGCACAGGGTTCAGGGTTCGATCCCTGGCTCCAGCGGCAGCTCAGCTCAGCTCGGCACCATGTAACTCTGGGCAATAGCTCACTTAATTTCCATGATGGCCCCCAGCACCTTGAGACCCATATGGGTGAGTATTTTGCACTTTACAAATACAGATTTACATTTACATTTGTTAAAGGAACAGGAGTCAGTAGAGTTTGTCATCTACCAGGGTATCTCAATGACTATGTTCATACTTGAAATTTTGTCTTCCACCATGGTGTTTTAATGCATATGTTGGCAATTCATTCATGTATTTTGTTTTTTTCTGTTCATTCATTGCAGTGTGTTATTTTAACTAGTTTGCTTTAATTTGTATGTACTAAGGGAAGGGGAGATGTTATACCTTAGCATACATAGCCTTTCTCCTTCTATTCCGTTTAAGGAATGTGGAACATGATCTGTTCTTATATTCCAGGTTCGAGCTGTAAATGTTATGTTCCAACAAAGTCAGTCGGAGACTGGCTGGTGGAGAGGGAGAGACTTTTTTGTCGCAGGGTGTTACAACAATAAAGTCATGCTTTGTCTGTATCTTACCAGGAGTGGAGTTTATTTTCTTTATGCTTCAAGAAACCTTAGTATTCATGTTATGTGAATTCAACCAAAATTGTGCC
Source organism: Lissotriton vulgaris (assembly GCF_964263255.1). NCBI lineage: Eukaryota > Metazoa > Chordata > Amphibia > Caudata > Salamandridae > Lissotriton > Lissotriton vulgaris. The sequence continues at coordinate 739,427,228 of NC_141696.1, forward strand.
AAACAACAGTGAATTAAACGCTCAGCAACTGGGTCACACAAAAATGTCAGATAACCCGGACAACAGGGGGAAACATGGCGGCCGCTTAGTACGAGGTCGCGGAGGCTCCATATCAATGGAGAACTTTATGCGGATTTACGCTAAGATAGACAAGACACAGTAATCAAAACGGAAGATTCTGACTGCTAAACAAAATGCGGTAATGCCAGAAGTGAGTGGATTCATGTGAATACCTGTCGATCTGTGCTGTAGTAGGGGCGCTGTTTAACCAGCGTCTCCAGCTGGCTTGTTGCCGTTTCCCAGTGGCTTTCCCACCTCTCTAGTCCACGGCGGATCTTGTTGTCTTCCCCGCGGTGTTGAGCTGGAGGTAAAGTGCGGAGACACAGGAGCAGCGATACACGCAGGAGTAGGCGTGTTCAATGCTAAAGATGGAACTCTGGGTGACCCGGATGGTTTATGGACTTCTTTGGAGATCGCAGGGTCTCCAATCCAAGATCCCTGCTGGGCCCGAGCTACTCGAGAGATCGGCAGGGGCCGGAGGGCATTGGTGCAGCGGATTAGTCGTGGAGGCTTGCATAGAGAGAGGCTGACCACGGCAGGCATAAAGGCAAGTACAGAGCCTGAAGGTGATAACACAGGTCAGTGCAATAAGTCTCAGGATGAAGAAGGGCAGGGAAACGCTGAGAGGAAAGCAATAAAAGGAAACAGCAGTGGGGCATCAAGTGGTTTTGAGGAGAATTTGAGTACATTTCCAGAGAAGAAAGGGGAAGGAGATGACAATTTAAAAGCAGTCGGTTGTAGGAAAAATGGAAGGGGTAGTAGTTTTGAAAACGCAGCAAAATAGATAACATTTAAGAAGTGGAAAAGGAAAAAGTCGCATGAAGGGGTGGCAGAGCTCATCACATATAAACAGCGAAACAAAACAGTCTCCTCCTTTGGAACAAGTCGATACGATCACGGGAGAGTGGGTAACCCCTAAAAATAGAAAATCTAAGATGAAGAGCAGAGAGATTTGAGCATTAAATCCTAAGATTACCCCCTCATTGAGATCTTTTTTAAGGTAGTTCATAAAACGTTGTTGTTAAAAAGCCCTACCACAGGCCCCCCTAGGCTGGCTCATTAAGAGGGCCGGATATAGTTAATACCAACCAGTTTCAGGTGTTGGCGAAGATTTGTGAATCTCAAGAGAGAGTGCCTATAGAGAAAGAAGGGGGCCAAGCTGAAATAGAGGCGTATCCCATCTCTGAAAAAATGGAGTTACAAACTGTACACTCCCAGCCACAGATTCAGTCTCAATGTCAACTACAGGCAATGCCTTCTGAAAAGCTGATCAAAACTTTTAATGAAACATCCAAAGAGGGGAGGGATATCCACGCTTAATAGATGTAACACGAATAGGAAACCAACCTCAACCGCAATTACAGCCTCAACCACAAGTTCAGCCACAATCAGTTGCGAAGCTGATACAACTATGACAGCTGAGGCTAGAAATAGGTTTGAAACATCTGAGTTGAATCAGAAAGTGATCAGATCTATATGCGAGAGTCTGGGAAAAAAGTTAGATGATAAAGCTGCTAGAACTTCACAGTTGGAGATAGGGATGAAAGATCTAACACTTCAAGCGGCGGTTAACACAAAGGAGATAAGTGACCTTAGGAGTAATGAGAAGCAACTGAAAGAAAAAATACAATCATTGAAAAATAATCAAAGAAGATGTCATCTTCATGTTCTTAAGGTCCCAGAAAGAGCCGAAGGGGAGGACATTAAAATGTTTGTTGTACATCTGATCAAGGAAAGGACTGCAGGTAAAGTGGTCAGAAGAAGTATAGACATACAGAGGGTCCATAGAGATCCATATAGAAGGAACGTTAATAAAACTAAACCGAGGAAAATTCTGGTATATTTTCATACTTATAACAATAAAGAAGAAATTCATCTCAAATCATTGAAACAAAGATCTCTGACAATGGATGGTATTAATTTCGAGATTAGTTTAGATATCTCCCAACTCACGGCAAACAAGCAATGGGAACTAGGAAACATGATTGAGTCTTTCAAGAGTCTGGGTGCGACAGCACAGTAAAATTTCCTGCCAGCTTATGGGTAATGCATAACAACAAGATGCGGACTTTCCGCAGGGTTGAGGAGGCGGAGGAATTTCTGAAATCAATATCAGGAGCTGGTATAGGATAGGTGAGACAAAATTAATCCTTCTATTTCTTTTGGCATACAATGTTGAGATAATGTTTTTAGTGGTACTCCACAAACTGTAGGCCGGGTTATGCAGAGTATACAGTTCTCCGGAATTGGGCCTCCCTAGGCCTTGGCCATCAAGAAGGAAGAGGAGGGTTTCCCAAGAGGAGGGGGGAGGGGGACACGGGTAGTTTCTGGTGCACGGGTGTGGGAGCATGGGGAAAAAAACCAAAAAAGGTCGTTCTCTGTATACATCTAAACTCAGGTCACTGCAGAGCCACAAAGTTAAGGAATAAAAAGTAATGATAGCAAATCAGAAGCCACTGATAGAATTTCTATTGTGGAATGTGTGGCATCCTGATGCTGTTGCTAGGAGTCTTCGAATGTTATGTGCAGCAGCTGAGAACGTTATCTTTAGAGAGAGAGCAGTTAGAGCTTGTTGGATGTACTGGAGACAGCTCTCCTGTGGATGGGATCCTTTTACTTACTTTTAAATCCATCTTTTACTTTCATCATTTTGGTCTGCACTTTCTTACATTTGGCGACGAGGATGGGATAAGAAAAAGAAAAGAATCTCAACACTCATCTTTTTTTTTAATGAACTTTTGAAATACAAGCTGCACTTTTAAGGTACTGTAACTTTAACTTTGAAATTATTAATATTTAAAATAACCAGTACCTAGTAGCCAGAAGAAGTCTCCAGTTTTAATGTAATGGATTCTAATGGATTTTAATGGATTTCAATTCTCATCTAAGAAGAATGGCATTCCTGTGGTGAAGTGAAACCATTTACAGCGTGTGGATTTTGATGTATTCAAACACTCTTAAGAAAAGAATGGCATTCCTGTAGAGAGGAGAAATTAATCTACAGCGTTCTTTGACTACGATGTTGGTGAGGCAATTGATGGTGTGAAGTTTTATTTTTCACCGGAAAGTGGAGTGAGGAGATTTGGATACATTACTCCATTAGGTGAAAATTGCATGGAAAACCATCGTTGAATGCTACGAACGCAAAGTAAGCATCTTTTAAACTTACCGCGTTCAGGTGTTTGGTTTGTGAAGGATCAGGCATCTTTTGAAGTATAGTAAAAAAGAAGGGTTTCCCTTTAGTGTCCTTTAGGAGAAAGGCCAATCATGCAACACTTTTCCAATCACATAAAGCACGCTTCATCAATCAAAAGTAATAATAATAATAAAGCACGTACAATGAAAATGACAGTTATATTCAAATATATCACCATTAAAAAATAGTCATCCCTCATGCACAAATTCATTAACAATTGTATACATAAAACTTTTTTTAAAAAGGCACAACAATTTAGAGAAATGTATCATAAAAAGACAGGAGGCATTCAGACAATTAACTTTGTCTTGATAATGCTAATTCAGATACACTTGGTACAACAGGGGGCAAGAGTTTAAATTCCCTATCACCATTGCACTGTTGACCCTTCCGAATTTAACAAAGAATAAAGCGTCAACGCGTTTCATTGGTATTGGATCGATAAGACCACCTTCTTCAGGACAAATTTTATTATCTTTTCCTTTTGACTGGTGTCACCAAGTTCAAAGTAAAACAAAATATTCATTTACCCTTCAGTAATATAAACAAATCTAAAAAATCTTTTCACAGAGTTCATAGAATTTATCAAACAACTACAGAGTAATCTAATCTAATCCATTCTAAAGTATACATTCACTATGCTGTAAATCTAGCATGCTCCTCACTGCAAACATAGTTAAAACATAATCAGAAGTCATTCCCTACAAATCCAGATCTTTTTATTATAACAATACGATCTTTACCACTCCTAGTTGTCCATTAATCTTTGTAAGTGCTCGATTCTTAAACAAATTGCAAACAATAAACTCATTCATCCTTCCAACCTTATAGTTTCAAATTTCATAAACCATGAGACTCACCTGTGCAATCGCACATGTGTGAAACTCCTCGATTTAACTGAAAAAGGTAGGGTGCTGCGATGTCAAATTTAAAAATCTGTAGAATATAGCAGAATCAATATTAGACCTCCTGATATGATAGTATGAGAGGTCTTAAAAGTGACAAATTCACTATAGTTGGAGTTTAAAGCTGAGCAATCAGAGGTCAATGGGGAGTTAGTCTAGTACGCCACCACTACCGGGGTGAGACAGTAGCATATTAGACATATCCCAAGCCCAAGATACAAGCTATAGAGTGTCCACACCGCAAGTAAAAAATTCTGATGCGGATCGGGGCATTTTCCATAGACTCAATGGGACAATGCGCCCAGTTACGAGTACCTTAGGGGGATTTGTATGGGAACCAAATAATAACAAGTACAATAGTGAGGTTTGTTATTAGGTATGTTGATTATTGAGAGACCTGTACAGAGATTAATGATTTATTTCTTTTGATCTCTCCAAATATATTTATTTCGATGGACACAGCCACAACTATGTCATACCCCGACCTAAGAATTGGTATTATACCGCTACAAGGCCCATGTGATTTTAATAAGGTGAGACAGTGCCTGCCCTTTTGACAATAACAGTCTTTTAACGCTTACTGATTTATTTGGGTTTTTTTTAATTTAGGAACACGAAATTAATATAAAAGTGGTTCCTATATTTTTCTTTATAAAGGTGAATTCTTTGAGAACATTGGGGACAATATAATCACTGTGTTATAAATAAGAAGGTTACTACATCATTGAGCAAATTGAGTCCTATAGTCCAAGTGGCTCAAGTTTACATAACAGTGATTGAGCCTTGGTATTACAATTTTGTGTACTTGTGCTTTTATTGATAGGGTTGACCTTTTGGTGGCTCCATTGATTGCGCAAGGGGATCAACCTAAATAATAGATCTTTCACTAAGATAAGGTAATGCCCACTATACAATATTTGCTACAGTGAATTTGTCACTTTTAAGACCGCTCACACTATCATATCAGGAGGTCTAATATTGATTCTGCTATATTCTACAGATTTTTAAATTTGACAAATGTTTGTAGTGAGGAGCATGCTAGATTTACAGCATAGTGAATGTATACTTTAGAATGGATTAGATTACTCTGTAGTTGTCTGATAAATTCTATGAATGTGAAAAGTGTTTTAGATTTGTGTGTATTACTGAAGGGTCTTTTTATGATAAATTTCTCTAAATTGTTGTGCCTTTTTACAAAAAGTTTTATTTATACAATTTTTAATGAATTTGTGCATGAGGGATGATTGTTTTTTAATGGTAAATAAACTTTGTGATATATTTGAATATAACTGTCATTTTCTTTGTAAGTGCTTTATTATTATTATCATTACTTTTGATTGATGAAGCGTTCTTTATGTGAGTGGATAAGTGTTGCATGATTGGCCTTTCTCCTAAAGAACACTAAAGGCAAACCTTTCTTTTTTACTATACAGTATCTGGGTGCTCCATTCCCTTTGGTTTAAAGAGCCCCTCTCCTTGCTTTTTGACATCTTTTGAAGTATTCCAGATTGGCAATCTAGAGCGCTTGGTCCGCGCTGGTACGGATGAAAAGAAAGAGACGTCACCAGCATCAGCTGTAATTCAAGATAACGCACTCCCACCTCGCAAGTAATTATAGGCAACGCAACTCTACGCCGTTGCGTCGACGTGGTAGCCAATTTGGATCTTATAACGTTTGGGATTGAGAAGATTTCGATTGTTTAAACGTTTTATAACAATTGAGAGGATTAATATAAAACAAAATACTACGTTTTAAAAACTTTGGGGGAATATTGAGTATCGAGTGTTGGAACAGTGACACGCACACTCGAGGTTAACAACTAGTAAGTGTGGAGTCTTCATTTGGCATGTTACAGCAGTGACACGCACACTAGTAAGTGACATCACTTCGGAGAATAAAATACTTGCTTTACGTGTTATGAGTGTAACACGCACACTAAGAGCCTGTGTTTAAAAAAAAAAGATTTACCATCTTGTTACTCATAAAAAATTCTTGTAAAAAAACCAAAATGCAATCTGCAATGTTTTTGAAACCTATTCGAGTCATCAAGGTCTTCAATAATGCGATCAAGACAGCAGAATATAGGATTAGGAACATGAACAGAGTTGTAGTGGTCAAGAAAGACTTTGTATCTAAATTTCATGATTGTCCTAGCACATCACCACGAGGTTCTGATGGTCCAAGTTCATCATCTCAAGGTTCTTGTCATCATGATCTTACTTCAAAGTCTTCTCTTTAAGGAGTGCCACAGCGGCTTACGTTTGTTCCACATGATACTCGCTAATCATCAAGAGTTACTCGTGCACCTGCTTATTTAAAAGACTTTCAGCCAGATTCAGCCTTGTCCCGTTTTGCGAGTCCTTAATAGCGATTATTAAGGAATCGCTACTAAGGACTTGCAAAACGGGATTCATGTAGGAATCGCAAAATAAATTGCGAGTCCTACAGCTTCCTTATTTGCGATTAGAAAATTGCTAATCGCAAATAAGGATCCGATTTCAAGGGTGCCAGGGGTGTCCAAAGGACACCCTGTAGCACCCCTGAAATGAAAATGTAGACTGATGTTGCGCACACACATGTCCAAAGGAAATGTGTGTGTGTAACATACAACTTAGAAAAATGCTCTAAAGTGCATTTTTCTAAGTTTTTGCTATTTACCACGAAGTCAGACTTCGCAGTAAATAGCGGCCAAAAATTGCGAATTCGCAAATAAAAAATGGTTAATGAATTGCATTTAAGGAATCTCAAATAGAGATTCCTTAAATTCAATTCCTCGCAATTTAGCAATTTTGCTATTAGCGATTATTGCATTTGGGATGATGAATCCCAAATGTAAAAATTGCGCTCGCAAAGCGCCAGATTTCCAGAATCTGGCCCTTTGCAAGCGCAATTTTCAATGATGAATCTGGCTGTTTGTTAATTAAGACTTGTTTATTCCTATTAATTGTTTTGTAAGAAGGGAGATGTGTGGCATCTTGATGCTATTGCTAGGAGTCTTAGAATGTTATGTGCAGCAGCTGAGAATGTTATCTTTAGAGAGAGAGAGCAGTTAGAGCTTGTTGGATGTACTGGAGACAGCTCTCCTGTGGATGGGATCCTTTTACTTGAGTAAATCCATCTTTTACTTTCATCATTTTGGTCTGCACTTTCTTACAGAATGTAAATGGCCTAAGGGTGAGTCATAGACGTGAGAGGATCCTACAGTACCTAAAAGATACTTTAGCTCAAATTATTCTACTCCGAAAGAGACACAACTAACCAGTAATGAGATGAGAGAGGTGTTTAAAAATAGGAGATGGGTACAGAACATGGTATGTACAGAGCAGCAACTTACTATAAGAGGTGTGGCAAATCTGACAAAAGTCAACCCTCAGATTGCAGTAGTGGAAAGCAAGGTGGATAAGGCTGGTAGGTGGGTAATTGTAAAGATTAAATGCTATGATCAATTATATACAGTAGTAGGCTATTATGGGCCTAATATTGATGACCCCTAGTCATTTAGCAATTTACTCTCAGAATTGCTGGATTTTCCTGATCCTGTCATAATGGCAGGAGATTTTAATGTGGTTCCGGATGGTTATCTAGACCGTTCTACTAAAAGCAGAAGTATAATACACAACAAGTCAAGATCACTGATAATAAACTCGATTAAGAACATAGGATGGTGCGATATATGGAGAGAAAAGAAGGGATCTCTAAAGGGTTTTACTTTTAAAAATAAAAAATATGGGCACCAATCCAGAATAGATCTGTTTTTAGTTGACCAAAATATAAAGAACCAGGTTGGTGATGTAAACCATGTAGGATTACATATGTCTGATCACTCTGCCATAACATTGACTTTGGCCCCTTTGACCTCAGCAATACAACAGAGATGGACTATGGACTGTTCCATACTGTCCGATGATGACATGATGAACAGACTAAGCTTGGAATCTCAGGAATTTTTTCATAATAATTTGAGTAGCACTTCGATAGGGATAGTTTGGGACACATATACAGCCTTTTTAAGGGGTACAACTACAGCATTCCAGCTGTGCAAAAATAAACAGAGGAAGGCAGAGATTCTAAACATAGAAAATAAAATTCAAAGTTTTAAACAAAAAATACAATGTAATGAAATAGAGTATGAGGCCGTACAACTATTTATTCAGATCCTAAAGACGAATCGGTAGGAGGTAGTGGAAAGGTGGCTGCAAGAAAGATGGCAAGCAAGTAAATTGGCCCACTTTAATTACGGGAAGGGTATGGCAAGTTACTTGCATGGAAGATAAAGACAGCTCAGGCAGAGTGGGGGCTAGTATAGAGGATACTCTGTTCAAATATTATGGGTAAGTATATACAGAGGACCTACGTACAACAAGAAAGGAGGTTCTAGATTGGCTAGAGCAAAAACTACCCCATAAAGTATCCAAACTCCAAAAAGACGTCATCAATAGTACGATAACTGAGCAATACAAAATGCCATCAAAGCAGGGAAACCTTGTAAGGCAGCAGGCCCCAATGGTCTTCCTATGGAAGTGTATAAAAAGCTAGGTAAATATTTAATACCAGTTATTAGTAGGTTGCTTACAGCAGAATTTGAAAATGGAGAAGAGATTCCCCCCTCTTGGAATGAAGCCATTGTTACCTTAAACCTGAAAAACCACCAGACAGTTGCGATTCATACAGGCCTATCTCCCTGTTAAACTCGGATTATAAGATCTATTCGAAATTATTAGCAGGCAGATTGAATGGGGTAGTGGGAGAACTCCTTCACGAAGATCAAAAAGGATTAGTGCATGGTAGAAGTATTAAAGATCTAACTTATAGTCTTATTGGTGCCATTGACCTAGCCTCTGTAGACAAAGAGCCATTAGCTGTCAACACAGTTGACGCGACTAAAGCGTTCGACCGAGTAAACTGGTATTATCTACAGGAAATTTTGAGATTATCAAACATGGGGAAAAATGTTTGCAGGGCAATAAAGCAGATATATAAAATCACCACAGCTAAAATATCAATAAATGGGAGGTTATCCGAAGAGTTTAATATCTTTAGAGGGACAAGACAGGGGTGCCCAATGTCCCCACTACTTTTTAATCTCTATATTGAACCCTTGGCGGAGAAAATCAGGAAGCATGAGGAGATAATTCCTTTTCAAGCTAGAGGCTGGCAAAAGAAAGTGGGATTATATGCGGATGATCGTGTGGTGTATGCATCAAACATCAGTCGTTCATCGCCAATAGTTTATGAACTGGGTGCAGGTTTTGTGACGATCTAAGGTTACAAAATAAATCAAGGCAAAACGGTCATAATGGTCTGGAATATCATTACGCAAGAGAGTTGTAACAAAAAGGAAATGAGGTGTCTGGGCATTAAAATCACTCAGATAATAGAACTAATCCCTGAAACTAACTTTCAGAAGATCAACAAGGAAACTGTTGTTGGGGTGGTCTCACCTGCCATTATCCATCTATGGGAGATTTAATATCATCAAAATGACAATTCTCCCAAAAATGACCTTCCTATTTCAGAATATTCCTATGGCATTTAAGGAAGAGTGGCTTAAAAAAACTCATTCAAAAATGACTAGTTTTATTTGGGCCTCTAAAGGAGTGCGTATCTCATGGAAAAAATTAAGACAACAATATGAGAAAGGGGGCTTAAGACTGCCAGATTTATCCTATTATGCCTGTTTTTTTTTTATTAAAATGAGAAAAAGGTCTTTTCAAGGCACCAGATGGTTTGGAAATAGGAAAGATGTATGTAGCAATGCTAAAAGGTGTAAAAGGGGGAGAGTATGTTTTTTTTCATAAATATGGAGACCCGCGCTACTTTCAAAAGATACGCCTAAAAACCCTACAGAGCTTAGCAACAACATGGTACAAAGTTAGGAGAGAGCTAAAAATTAACTACTATAGTGGGATGGCGCCTATTTTTGACTTTCCGGGATCTCCAGAGTGGTCGAAGGACTGTTTGGCGCGTCCATTAAAGGACACAGGAATAACTATCTGGAGCCAATTGATGATGAATGGAGTCTTAAAACCTTGCAAAGAGAGCCAAATACTATTTAATGGTCAATTATCAAGATTCAGTTATCTCCAAATGATGAGTTGGAGCCTCACAGATGATCTTGAAGCAGGACTGTCTAGTAAACTGGAAACAAGCTTGGTGGCAGGGGTAACTAAAAAAAAAGAGGTGGCGAACGGATACTGGCTGTTGATGGAGATAGCGGATGGTGATTTCAACTTTCCATCGGTGTTGTGGGAGAAGAGCTTGCCAGGAGAGCAGATCCAAGATTTATGGCAAGTATCTTCCGACATGTTATACTCCACAGTACGGCCAGCAAATTTAAGGCGGAACCACCTTTTTTATCTCCATAGGGTGTATTGGACTCCAGATAAATTGTCTAAACTGGAAAACGGAGTGGTGCCAAGATGTCCCAAATGTGGTAAAGAGAAAGGTGATGATACTCACATGTTTATATATTGTCAGGCGATCCAAGGTTTCTGACTGGATGTGAGTGTACAATCTTTTAATACTTGGTGAAATTATCCAGATAATCAAATCTTTGTTTTTTTTTGGGCTCCCAGACAATTATGAATCTCTGTTAAAAAATACTAAAACATTTATATTTTACCTAAATCTACTTGCTCGTAGGGAAATTTGTAAAGACTGGGTCAAAGTTATCCCCCCTAATAAAATAGAATGGTGGGCCCAATAAAATATACCAATATGTTGGATAGACTACGTAAATGTAAGCACAACGGTTTCTGGCTCCCCTATGAGGACTGGGAACAATTATTAAGTAATAAGTCCAATGATTAGGCCTTTATATCATATTGCTAAAATACTCTGGTGGTGGCTTATGGACGACAGGGCAAAATAGTAACCGATGGTTGAGTATAGATGGCAAGGTGTAGAGTGTACCATTCCGGAAAATATAAGATCACTGGTTGGCACCATCTTGGAGGTGATCAAGGAGTAAACTCCTGTATACCTGGGCAATGATGACCAAAAATAAAACATTTTTAATATATTTGGTTTGAGAGTAAAACTTCCTTCAGATGGCACTGAGTAGAGAGACAGAGTCAGACATATAGGTGAGCTGAGAAGTGAAAGAGAGGTTGAGATACAGAATAGCAATAGGTGAAATTGGAAGATAATTCACCGTCCTATGGGGGCCCTTGAAAAGTGGGGGCCCTGGGCAACTGCCCACTTTGCTCATGTCTTAGTTCTATGGTGTCAAAACAATGTAGTTTGTGGTCAGCTTCAATTGACTTTCAGTCCCCAATGGCGCTTAACCATTACTAGCCAATGCCACGTCTGAGTTCAACAGGCGAACGGACATCCACCATCACCATAAAGCAGCAACTGGGCATCTGGACTCATAGTGGTGGATGGGGAATTAGCATATCTGTAAAAATACCCCACCAACCCAGTCCAGATTTAACCCCCATAAGTGTTCAATGCTCACAGTGCAAAGATACACAACATCAAATGAATGAAATAATGCTGTTTATCAGCTTGAAGAAAAGCCACAGTTTGTAGGCTGTGCTTTGTATTAGTTCATATTTACTGATGGTTGGCAGTCATGGGCGCAGGCATTTTTTTTTAGGGTACAAAAAAATCTGAGGGGGAACGGATCACTTGTCCTGGGTCACAAGGATTTATTAGCTTTTCATTTCACGGTACCGATAAAAAACCCTCAATCACGTGCCAAGGCTCTGATGGTTGTATATCTTGGTTCTCTGCCTTTGTTATTGGTACGTGGCAGCATCATCATCGGGTTAGTTGTGATGCTTCCTCCACCCGGAGGTAAACCACTGGTTAGTACAGTAGTGATCAGTGAGAGTGATGGTGGGCTACAGTGTGAGTGAAAAAAAGTTCTGATAAAAAGCGTGAATGGCCAGAATGAACAGAAAATGTATTTGGTCTGGGTTCAGGCTCAATTAAAATCTTGGGCATGCATAGGAAGGGGAGTTAAGAGTCTTCCGCACTAATCTCAGTCCATAAAAAGGTCGACATCTTTCAGCCTTTAGATTGCCCAGGAGGGGTCAGGTAGGCTTTCTTCAGGACCTAAAATACTAGTGAAAAAGTGATGACGCCCTATGTTTTCAGGGTCTATATGGGTCTAGGTATATTAACCTGACTGTAATAAGGTCTGATAGTACCTGTAAATAAAGAGGAAGACAAGACAGACAAACATGTATAGATTGTGTCAAGGTGCTGTACCATTGGTGAATTGCTGCACTTGTACCAATTTTCGACAAACATTAAATAAAGAAACTAAAAAATGACAATTCTTTACTCACTAACATGACAACATTTTCACTCATTCCAAATGGCAAATGATCTCTCATTGTTCAATCCTCTCACACAATTAATGTTGAAAGCAGGTTGTTCAAAAATACTGTATGTTTGTCAGATGCTGTTCTGTTGGTGAGTAAGTTCATAGTTTAGGCGGCCTTTTCAACCATTGTGGTTCATTTCAGCATTCAGTAAGTCTCACAGCAACACTAATCACTACTAAAGGGTCTTTTGTTCTTTTGCTATTGTTAATGATGGTTAGATGGTTTTTTTCGTAGTTGCTTGCAGAGTTTACGCTCAACAGACACCAGTTGCTCTTGTATCTAGTTTTGGTCATGCGTAAGTGTCTATTCCTACAGTAGTCGGCAAAAGTTTATACTAACACTTGGTTCCAGCTTGATCGGATTATACAGTTCTTTTTTTGAGCACTTGTTCAGCATTAACTTACATGGGTGTTAGGAAACGGGTTTCTTTAACACACATTTCTTCTTTTTTTCACCTTTTTCTTTCATGGAAATTGGCTGTCAGTAGACCAGCATGAGGGTTGCACCATGTGATGAATTGTACACTACTTTGATCTTGATTGGTCATGTTTCCTGTGAATATGGACTTGAGCAGTTTACTTGACAATTGAGTGTGTTTATTGGCTTATCTTTGTATTTTCCTACAGTTCCCCTGAAGAAGGGATTCATTCCCGAAATGCATTAGGCATGAGGGTGTGATCAAGAATTCTCAATTGGTTTCATGGCAACATGACAACAACGGTTTCGTGAAAAAATGTGAATGTTGATTCATGAATATGTTTGAATTATTGACAATGTCAAAGCTTTTGGTTTTTTACTAAAATCATTTATGCATTAAATATACTGAGTTAATTTGCAATAAGCACAATATGTTTTTGGTTTAATTTGCATGTAAAATGTTGATTCATTATTGTTCTACAATACTTTACTGTACATTTCTGTGCACCTGGTAAACTGGTGGTTCTCCACCACCTATTTTCAAGATTCTTCATTAGCTCACAACAGACAATTGGAAAGCAAGATCATATTTTAAGACTCCTTAGCACTAACCCATTTCTAAGGTGGAAGAATTCTTCTGTTTGCTTCCTCAGCAACTCCAGCCAGAGATGTGAAACCGAATATGAAACATTCTCAAACAAAGGCTCATACATGAGTGTCTTTGTAGGCTTACATCATAACTTCCTGTGTAAGTCCTTCAAAATAATTCAATCGGAAACATGATGAAAAGCTTTATTCTCCATACATGCTCTGTAATACAAAGAAAAGTTCTATATACGCACGAATACACTGTGCTCTGCGGAAAGTGTAAGAAGAAACGACTCCCATTGGAACTTTGATTGTGAGGGGAAATGAGCAGTAGCATGATGAGCAAACCAATAAAGAACTGCATCCATTTAAATTGAATTGTATCTCTCACTAAAATGTGGCCTAATTTAAACTATCTTAATACACATTCCTAAACATTAAAATCAAATAATGTTAAGCACAACATCATTAATTCATTGGTTTTGACTATTTGGATCATTGAAATAATTAATCCACAGAAATAATTTGTCACCCAAAAATGCACATCATAAAAAGCTCCTACTTAGGTCAGATAGAGAGTGGGACTCAGGTGTAACAAACTTTGAAGGCAACAAGGTATGCAACCACAATTAGAATGGACCAGATTTTAGAATTGCAGTGGAAACCGGTATGGTTTGAGGAATTTGTTGTAATTCTTCACTCCAAGAGTCAAGAAATGTACTTAATCCTGCTTCCTTTCCATCAGTCTAAATGTTAGCTGGCTTTTATTCATGGATTCCCTTAAGAGTCACGACTTCCCGGATGCACCAGAGGATTTTCATGGAAGGGGCGTTGGACTCTAGAGGGATCACAGTCTCATTCTGAGAATTCTGGATGCCAAAGTCTATTCGCCTTTCCTCTACCTATCAACATGCGGAAGCGTACGATCATCAGATGACCTCAAAGCGTCTTTAGTATTTGCCTTCATGATTAGGAAGGGTCAGCCTAAAAAGGGGGGAACTCTAAATAAACTTAGAATTAATTGGCCTGAACTTAAGAGTCATCAGGGACATTTGGGAAATACAGTAACACAAAACAATGGCCCCTACCGGTATGAATGGATGCAACAATGCTACCAACCAAATGATTATTTAATCTAAAGAGTAATCAGGAAAGAGTTTCTTTATAAATGTATTGAATAATGGTACGGTTGGCGTGAGTAAATAACGTGCCCGCTGCACTCTTATGAGTGATAACCATTTGGTTGGTAGCATTGCTGCATTCATATGTAATGAACTGAAGCCATTGTAATTTTACGACAATGTGTGCACCATTTGGCAAGCGAAAAAACGGCATCTGTACAGACTGAGCAATGTAAAAATTAAATTTTTCCGCATTAGTAGGTTGGAATGCAGGAGCAAGTGTTGTTGCAAATTTGGAGCAGTAAAGTCTATGTAGTTTATTACTGCCAGTTCATATTTCAACAATTACCAGTTTCATTTATATCATCTAGTTCCAGGGTAAATTACATAGCTCGACAATACTATACGCAAAAACATGTCACTGGGTATCATTAGTCTATTCAATGTTGTACCTATTTTCCTTTGGGCCCTCATGGAAGCAAAGAAATGCACCCTTAGTCTCAGCTGTCAGAAAAATTAACACATAATTGGAATACATAGGGTCCCAGGGCCCTAGGGCCTCGGTGCCATTGCACCCGCTGCACTATTAATACCTAAGAACCTGGGCTTTTTCCTTTGAAGAATGCTTTCTTATCATGGTAACGTTTTGGGAGTATATGCAGGACCACTGGATTTATGCGATTGTGCAGCTGTGGCAATTTTTGCATTATTTTGGAGTTGCCGCACTTGCCACATAATCCATCATCTGCAGATTTGAACAAAAACAAATAGTTTCTAGCTCAAACAGTTCAAAAGTTATTAAAACACAGTGACACGTTTTGCTGCGCCGCAGAAGGCCCTTTACAAAGCTGGACTGGTCACCTTTCTGTTGCTTATTGCTGTATTTGGATATTAAATTGGTACTAATGAGTTGCAGCACAAGGCCCAGACAGTGTAAAAAATGACAAAATACTATTACAAAATGTGCCGCATACATGGCACATAAATGCCAGGCACTTTACAAGATTTGTCACAAGTATTTGTGCAAGCTTCTAATGACATAAATAAAGTAACGAACGCTGATGTTTTCGGAATGGTTCGTAATGATCAACTGATACAAATCCCTACAATCCACACATGTCATGTGTTAGTTCACTGTCCTGAAGATCGAGTAGTTGCGCTACACACATGGGCGTCCGCAGGGGAGGGCAAGAGGGGGCACTTGCCCCCCCCTGGAACACCGGTCCGTCACTATTGACAGCCCCCACAGTGGTGTTTGTCTGCAGGGCCGTCAATTTTAAAAGCGTGAGAAAGCACTTGCAATGGCGGTCCTGCTTGATGAGCTTGAAAACTGCTGCTGATGGGCAAGAGAGATGGTCCGGGCCTGGCTGCTCCCACAGCTTGAAGCAGAGGCGCACCTAGAGTCAAATTTCGCGGAGGGGGGCACACTTTTCAAGCTAAGGAAGAGTGGAGCTGCAGCCAGGGGCCCTAGGAAGGGGCGAAAACCATCAAAGCCTCATTAACGCCGGCACCGAATTACACAATTCGCCCAGAGATGCAATGGGTGTGTCTGCCTGTTTTTTGCGAGATCAATTGGAAATTCCTTCTGTGCACTCGTGATTTATTCGTACGCAAGCTATATTCCTTTCTTCTGTTGGTGCTACTACATCCTGGTACCTACTCTTTAGGTGCCCTTTCGTATACCATATCTTGTGTGGTGCAGACACTTCTGTTCCGATGGATGTGTGCACTTTTCAGCGAACATTAAAGTTTCATCAATTTCTTTTCCATGGTAATAATCAGTTTTCACTATTTTTCAGTTGTCAACAAAATATTTTAATTCATATTTTGGTTTCCATTGTTAACTGTTGTTATACGTTTTTTAATATATTCATTATTTCTAAAATAAAATAATGGATATATTAAAAAACAGTTACCAATGGAAACCAAAATATGAATTAAAATATTTTGTTGACAACTGAAAAAGAGTTCAAACTGAACAGTAGTGTCTGCACCACACACGATATGCCTGTTTTTTTGCACCATAAGCACTAGTATTACAGAAGGGTCTGCATATGAGATGGATTAAAGAGTTTACGCCTTGAGCTCCAAAGGGGCAGTCCCTCATGTTCATTGCAGTATCAAGTGTAGCCCCTGGACCACTGTCTGTACTCACTGTCGCCTGCCATGATTCATGAAGGGAAAGCTGTCCCACAGGGACAACTTTTCTTTTCTGAATCATGTACCAACTGCAGCTCAGTGTTGGTATCAGATCAACGGTTTGCGACTGCCATTGCGTTTGAAAACCATTGATATATGTCATTGTAAATTGCAATTTGAAAATAGCACCCTTTCCACTGCCCCTCCAAATTCCAATATGAAGTAAGATGCAGAACCCCTTTTGTCAATCGTGAAGGTTATACACAACTCTAAAAAGGGGTTTTGCAGTAGCAACCAGTGTGATGCTGCAAATTGTAAGCTTTATGACCACAACATCCTTTTGTATTTGAGGGCCCTAGTTATTTAGATAAAGCAGGATGTGCAGTGAAAGGAATGACGTTACAAATGAGTAGTGCCTTTAATGCTCTGGAAATGCTAGGATCTCCAGTCTACCTCTCTACCTCTCTCTCTCTACCTTTCTCTCTACCGCTCTCTCTCTACCTCTCTACATCTCTCTCTCCACCTCTCTCTCTCTACCTCTCCCTCTCTACCTCTCCCTCTCTATCTCTCTCTCTCTCTCTCTACCTCTCTCTCTCCACCTCTCTCTCTCTCTCTCTACCTCTCTCTACCTCTCTCTCTACCTCTCTCTCTACCTCTCTCTACCTCTCTCTCTATGTCTCTCTCTCTCTCTATGTCTCTCTTTACCTCTACCTCTAACTACCTCTCTACACCTCTCTACCTCTCGCTATCTCTCTCTCTCTCTCTCTCTCTCTCTCTCTCTCTCTACCTCTCTCTCTCTCCACCTCTCTCTCTCTCTCTACCTCTCTCTCTCTACCTTTCTCTCTACCTCTCTCTCTCTCTACCTCTCTCTCTCCACCTCTCTCTCTCTACCTCTCTACAACTACCTCTCTAACTCTACCTTTCTCTCTACCGCTCTCTACCTCTCTCTCTACCTCTCTACCTCTCTCTCTACCTCTCTCTACCTCTCTCTACCTCTCTCTCTACGTCTCTCCCTCTCTATGTCTCTCTTTACCGCTACCTCTACCTACCTCTCTACACCTCTCTCTACCTCTCGCTATCGCTCTCTCTCTCTACTTCTCTCTCTCTACCTCTACCTCTCTCTCTACCGCTCTCTCTCTACCTCTCTCTCTCTCTACCCCTATCTCTCTATCTCTCTCTCTCTCTACCTCTCGCTCTACCTCTCTCTCTACCTCTCTCTCTCTACCTCTCTCTCTCTCTACCTCTCTACCACTACCTCTCTACCTCTACCTCTCTCTCTACCTCTCTATCTACCTCTCTCTACCTCGCTCTCTCTACCTCTACCTCTCTCTCTCTACCTCTCTCTCTACCTCTACCTCTCTCTCTACCTCTCTCTCAACCTCTCTCTCTTCCTCTCTACCTCTACCTCTTTACCTCTACCTCTCTCTCTACCTCTAGCTCTAACTCTCTCTCTCTATCTCTCTCTCCCTACCTCTCACTCTCCCTACCTCTACCTCTCTCCCTCTACTTCTCTCTACCTATCTCTCTCTACCACTCTCTCTCTCTCTCTCTCTCTCTCTCTCTCTCTCGACCTCTACCTCTCTACGTCTCTACCTCTCTCTACCTCTCTCTCTCTCTCTCTACCTCTCTCTCCCCACCTCTCTCTCTCTCTACCTCTCTACAACTACCTCTCTAACTCTACCTCTCTCTCTACCTCTCTCTCTACCTCTCTACCTCTCTCTCTACCTCTCTCTACCTCTCTCTCTACGTCTCTCCCTCTCTATGTCTCTCTTTACCGCTACCTCTACCTACCTCTCTACACCTCTCTCTACCTCTTGCTATCTCTCTCTCTCTCTCTCTCTACTTCTTTCTCTCTACCTCTACCTCTCTCTCTACCGCTCTCTCTCTACCTCTCTCTCTCTCTACCTCTATCTCTCTATCTCTCTCTCTCTCTCTCTACCTCTCGCTCTACCTCTCTCTCTACCTCTCTCTCTCTACCTCTCTCTCTCTCTACCTCTCTACCACTACCTCTGTACCTCTACCTCTCTCTCTACCTCTCTATCTACCTCTCTCTACCTCTCTCTCTCTACTTCTACCTCTCTCTCTCTACCTCTCTCTCTCTCTCCCCCTCTACCTCTCCCTCTCTATCTCTCTCTCAACCTCTCTCTCTTCCTCTCTACCTCTACCTCTTTACCTCTACCTCTCTCTCTACCTCTAGCTCTAACTCTCTTTCTCTATCTCTCTCTCCCTACCTCTCTATCTCCCTACCTCTACCTCTCTCCCTCTACTTCTCTCTACCTATCTCTCTCTACCCCTCTCTCTCTCTCTCGACCTCTACCTCTCTACGTCTCTACCTCTCTCTACCTCTCTCTCTCTACTGCTCTCTCTCTACCTCTACCTCTCTCTCTATCTCTCTCTACCTCTCTCTCTCTCTACCTCTACCTCTCTCTACCTCTCTTTCTCTACATCTCTCTCTACCTCTCTCTCTCTCTCCCTACCTCTACCTCTACCTCTACCTCTCTCCCTCTACCTCTCTCTCTACCGCTCTCTCTCACCCTCTATCTACCTCTCTACCCCGCTCTACTCCTCTCTCTACCTCTCTCTCTTCCTCTCCCTCTCCCTCTTCCTCTCCCTCTCTACCTCTCTCTCTCTCTCTCTCTACCTCTCTCTCTCTACCTCTCTCTCTCTCCCTCTCTACCTCTCCCTCTACCACTCTCTCTCTACCTCTACCTCTCTACCTCTACATCTCTCCCTCTCTCCCTTTACCTCTCTCTCCCCCTACCTCTACCTCTCTCTCTCTACCTCTATTACTCTACCTCTCTCTCTCTCTACCTCTCTCTCTCTCTCTACCACTTTCTCTCTCGCTCTACCTGTTCGTCTCTCTCTGCCTCTCTCTCTCTCTCCACTGCTCTCTCTCTCTCTCTACCTCTCTCTCTCTACCCCTCTTTCTCTCTCTACCTCTCTACCTCTACATGTCTCTACCTCTCTACCTCTCTCTCTCTCTCTCCCTACCTCTACCTCTCTTTCTACCCCTCTCTACCCCTCACTACCTTGCTCTACCTCTCTCTCTTCCTCTTTCACTTCCTCTCTCTCTACCTCTGTCTCTACCTCCCTCTCTACCTCTTTATCTCGTTAACTCTCTCACCCTCTATACCTCTACCTCTCTCTCTACCTCTCTCCCTCTACCTCTCTCTCTCTTTCTCTACCTCTCTCCCTCTACCTCTCTCTCTCTCTCTCTCTCTCTACCTTTACACCTCTACCTCTCTCTCTACCTCTCTCTCTCTCCATACCTCTACCTCTACCTCTTTCTACCTCTCTACCTCTCTCTCTACCCCTCTCTCTCTCTCTCTCTCTCTCTCTACCTCTCTCTCTCTACTTCTCTCTACCTCTGTCTCTCTACCTCTCTACACCTCTCTCTCTCTACCTCTCTACACCTGTCTACCTCTCAACCAGTTGAATTCCAGGAAGCCCAAACCATCAGTATTTCAAATCTGCGCATGAAACGTGGGTAGGATGAGCCGTGCAGCTCAGAAAGGGGTGTTCTTTTTACATCATTTGTATGTAATAGAATTAGGAAGCAGGAGAGCAGTCTCACAGTTGAGATAGGGATTAACATACACTGGTGACAGCTTTTGAATTGGCTTTAAAACTATTCAAAGATGGCTGCAGCATCTACGTGGGATGTGGTGGACTAAGTGGCAGCTGGAGCCATATAGCACTGCTTGTCATTTAAAAAAAACAGCATTGACAAAGCCAATAGATCTCCCCTTTGGGACCTTATAAGTGTTTAGTTGTCTAGTACAATATCCTTGGTGCAACAACTTCAAGTGTTGCATGGCTAAACACTTATAAGGTCCCAAAGGTTAGACCTATTGGCTATGCCAATGCTTGTTTGTTTTTTCCTCTGTTACATTGTGGTTGCCAGCTAATCTGCTGTGAAGCCTCACATGATTTTTCTCCCACCCCATGGGTTTCTTTGTTTATTTAAGCTCTTTGTTTTATTTGATTTTTTTGATGAAGTAAAAATGTTGCCCCCCTCCCCCCGGAAAAATTTCTGCGGACGCCCATGGCTACACAAATAAAACAATTGATGTGGGCGGCATGACATTTTCTATTTTAATTTTGAAAACTGTCACTTTCCTCAAAATCTCAAAGCACTTTTATAATCTGATGTACTAGGGTGCAACGTGTGTTAATAAAACACACTTTGTGAATTCCGAAGATACTTTATTTTTGCACATTTGTTCAAAGATGTCTTCAAAATGAACCTGTTCCTAAAGTTAAATGGAGCAAGACACCTATTTGCGTCTTTTCTTTTATTCAGTTAGTGTAAATGAACACTTGCAGGTTTGATTAACATCTTTATGAATGTTAGTGCTCTCAGCAGCCCAGCGCCAGTTCAGTTGGAGGTCACATGTGAAGGTCAGGAGGGCTGCATGCAGCCCTGGGCTGTACTTTGAGTATCACTGATTTAGTGCATTGTGCTTCATTCTGAGGCCTGCAGCTTGGAACGGGTGCCACTCTCACACCCACTAATTACCTTACCCCATGCAAATGGTAATTAGCGTCCGTAGAATTTGAACCAGTAGTTACCATGCACTTAATAGTCAGGGCTTTGTTATTTTACAGGCATTTTACACAATAGCACACCAGCTCGAACGTTTCAGCTTGAGTGATGGCATTGTCAGAAAAGCTATGCTAATTTACTTGATAGCATGCCTCACTTTGATGAGAGAATGCAAAGTGCACCAGTGACTGGTACAAGCAGATTAGATGCAGATTAACCTATCCGAGAAAGCAAGATGCTTACGGGCCATAATCCGAAGTTAGCAAATTGATGCCAATGGTTTGTCATAATCCAAGGCATTAAGGAGGATAACATGTGCAAGAAAAAGATGAGGAGGGAAATAGGATTTGTTTCGCTTGTGGAATGCGTTTAAAATCTGAGCCTCCGTTTTAATGTGAGGTAGGAAAAGTAAAGGTTACTTTTCGAAATTTTTGGGAGCATTTGTGATGCCTCCATTGGTTATGTATTTTTTGTTATGTATTTTTATGCCTCCGATGCCTTTGTTATGTATTTTTTGCCTCCAATGAATTGCAAAGGAGATTGAAGGACATTTGCCAAATAGGTGTTCACATAGAATATCGGAACTAAAAATATAGTGGGCCAAAATATTGTATCAAGAATATCGAGAAGAAAAATGCCGTGAAGGTAAGTTTCTATAGGTAAGTCAAGTTTTACTGTATATAACTCCACTTATATGTACTTTGATGATATATATATCTTCAACTTATGTAGATGTGGAGTTATGAATAGCAGATCTATACTTACCTATTTGCACTTAACTTCTCGATAGTTTGGTCCTCGATATTTTTGACACAATATTCTGTCCACGCAATATTTATGAATCCGATATTCTGTCAGTGGTTCTACTTATCTAACCAAAATAGGATAGGGATGGATAAAATCACGATTTTATTTTTATTTAAACACTCATTTATAAGCCCCTTCTGCTGCCAGTGCATCACCTTTTGTGGCACCCCTGTGGCGCAGGAGCATGCCCATATTTTCCAGGTAGCACTAAGCCACTTTTTTTGTCTTAATGCTGCCTTCTAAGTATTGTTCCCTTTAACACCGTTTTCTGTGTTAAAGGGGCGTGCAATGGGTGTTGCTGGGGGGGTTACCAGCAACATCCATGGATTCTTGACACTCCCCCAGATTTACAATAAATCGTAACTCTGAAGCAGTGCCAAACATGTATGCCTGCCCAGGGGAGGCATAAGGGAGGCACAACGAGGAAAATATCTTTATTTCTCCTAGTTTTCCCTTTTTCCATGTTTGCACACATAGAAGGAGGAAAAAGGCTCTTGTGATTGGTTTTGTGGAGGAAAACACGCACAAAAACAATCATCCCAACAACGCAAGCACCCTTGTACCATGGTGTGAAGGTGCCTGTGTTGGCTAATGGCATTCCATTGTGTGCCAGCGCAGGGGAAAAGAACAGGAATGTGGCATATCTGATAGATTCCTGCCCTTTTCTTTTGATGAAGGGCAGTGCATCAGGAAAGCCTGTGGCCCTGCCCTGTGGCAAAAAATCATAAATGAGGCCCTCAGGGGCTTATTTACAAGCCCCTTTCACAGTAGGTACGTCACTTTTACCCATATTAAAAGTGACGCACCAGCGGCGCAAGAGTCATACATTTCTGAAAAATTAGGTGCAGTTTCATGAACATTGTATTAAATTAGGTGTGTTGTGCAAAATGTACATGGGTAGTACCTCATGTGATAATTGAATGCGAGGGCATACCTTCTAATTAAAAGTCAGGTTAGATGCATGCAGGAGAGTGGTTCAAAAAGAAAATTTGCATAACGTGAAATGTGCACATTTTATTGAGAAGTCACCCACCCATAAAAATCTTTTCCTAGGCCTAAAAGCAGTTTGGGAGGGTATGAAGATCTCAATAAGACTTCCTATGAAAAAGGAAGTAATTTTTGGATAACATAGATATTGCGACAAATGACAAAGCAAATATCTGGCCAAGCTGAAGATACCCAAATTTGAAGCAACTGCAAGTAATCTAATAAAGCTTTATGTTCTAAAAGGCAATTGGCATTACCTATGCACTTTCTTCACCTGTGGGTGTAGGCTTAGATCAATTGTTGCCACCTAAAGGCACACTTGACAGCCTGGCCTATCCAAAAGAGGTTTTGATGTTTAAGTGTGAAAAGTGCAAGCTAAAACATGGATGTATTTACACCATTTGTCTATGTATCCAGGCATGCATGTGATTTACAAAGCACCTATTTAGCTACAAAGCAACTGAGTGTTGTGTGAACTGGCACTTTCACAGTAGATAATGCAGAAAAAGGTAGAGAGAGAAGCTGAAAGTGAAAGGATTCTGGGATGACGCTTATCAACAGGGTCACATCACATTAGTGCGTGAAGGGCCAATGTAGCAGGTGGCAAAGGTGGCAGGTGGGGCGGGTTAGAAGAAAGACTTCAGGGCATATAAAATCAAGAAGATTATACTCTATTCTCTTCATGTAAATTTTCTTTCCGGTAGAAATGTTCTTTCTATGAGTTCCTGACTGCTAGCATTCAAGTCAGTCAAGTGCTAGAATTCTGTTCAGCAAAGTATGGATAGGGGACTCTCAACTGTAGCCCCAGGGCACTTCTTCCAGTACCCACGCCACTGTGGATGGTGACGGGAATATGCCAGTGTTCATGCTACACCAGATGAAAGCTTGTGAGTCCTGGGTAAGGAGCAAGGGGAAGTGCTGCAAAGGTAACAGAACCAGAGCGTAAAATCCACATTGTTTGGTCTGCTTTTTACATATTATATAAAGTCTTCCGGAATCATGTCAAGAAGTACAAAGACCATTGGGGTGTCTTTCCCTACATAAATGTAGGTCCTGAACACCTATTTAGAGATAGTTTCTCTCTGTGTGGTTAATTTTTGTCATTTAAGGTTGGGCACATTGCCCTTAGCCAACCTTAATGGAATTCATGTTCTGAGATACCCTGCTGAGACACACTGTTTACTCTGCTGATCAAGTGGCAATTCAAAGCTTCCCCTGAACAATACACTCATCCTGAGGGATCAGTCTTCTGGGAAAAGAAAGGATTGGAGAGAAATCTCCATCAGATAATTTGCTACCTCACTCTGACAAGCACTGTCCCGGGTCTCCTAATTTGAGAGTAGACAGACCTCCAACATAAGTCACACAAGGGGTATTGCCTTGAACTCTTGGATAGAGGAAACCAGATCTGTCTGGGAGTGTTTGCCTATGAACAGCGATCTTTCCTAGTATCCATTCAATTTTCTATCTTGAAACCTCCCAGAAGGCTGCTACGAGTGGGTTGGACAGCCATTGAAGTGCCAGTCAGTGATAGAGAGGTGGTGTTACATCTCTTGATTGAGTTGGCACTGCAACCATATAAATCTCTCCACCCCCCATTTTTAAACCCCTGTACACAGAAACATAGTCAACAACCACTTCTTGACTTGAACCTTTTGCTTATGAATAATGTGGAGCATGAGATGTTTTCATCATTGTGACTGCTGAGACTTATGTATCACTAAAAAGTCACTCTGCAAATGTATGCCTGAGGTCTAGAAATCTGTTGATTTCTGAAACCTCGTCACTTTCAGCTCAGTGCATTATACTATATGCTTTATCGTGTTTATTGAATGTGTAAATAAATACATTTTTTCATTTGGATATTGACATACACAACTCTGGTTGGAGTTTTATGATTATGACTGCATATTTTCCTTGATAGGGACCACTGTCTCTAATAACACACTGCTACCCTTGGTCCCTTCTGACTTACAGGGTTCCATTGTCCGTTGTTCCCTCACGTTCCAGAAGTGGCATTTTCCGACACACAATTTTAGAACCATCTTTACTAAAAGTTGTTATTAAATTCTGAGCTCAGAGAGCCTACATTTATTTATCTATTTTGTCACACTGGAAAGTTACACTTGGTAAGATGTTACAAGGTACATCTAGTGTTAACCTATGAGACAGACAGCCTTTCAATGGTGAAACATGAAATGCACAGTATTTCAGTATCAGGACAGGCAAAACAAACCAGCACATGTTCTACCTTTCACAAACACTGCACCCTGCCCATGAGGGTACCTTGGGCCTACCTGAGCAGTGCCTTACATGTAAGAAAAGGGAAGGTTTGGGTCTGGCAAGTGGGTGCACTTGGCAGGTCGACATGGCAGTTTAAAACTGTGCGCTCATACATTGTAGTGGCCGGTCTGAGTTACATTTGGAAAAGGCTACTTGTGTGGGTTGTACACCTAGGGATGCAGGAACACTAGTAGCATTTGATTTTCAGGCCCTAGGCACACTCAGGGCACTTTACTAGGGACCTACCAGTAAATCAAATATGACAATCATGGCTAACCAATCAGAATCACAATTTACACAGGACTATAGGCCTCTTACACTTTAGCACTGATCAGCGGTGGGAAAGTGTCCAGAGTCCTATAGCAAACAAACACAAATTCAGAAAAATAGGAGGTAAAAGGCAAAATGTTTCGGGATACACATGTAAAAAAGGGCCAGGTCTAACAGTGACCATAGTTACTGCTGAGATCATTTCCTTACACCTGTGTCAACGGTTGCTACTGCAGCTGTTAGGGAACTCGGCTGAGTTTCCATAACTTCTCTTTATGGAGAGTTCGACCTCTTATAGCTGTTAACCTGTTGCTCAAGATTTTCTCTGGCTCTTTTCCAAAGGAACTGTTTATGGGTTCTAGCTAGGATAAGTTAGGTCCTATAGAGTAAGATAGCAGTTAATCGCTTTATGGAACACTCTATTTTGCATGCTAATTTTAACAAATTTTTCATGACGTTTCTATAAACAGACTAATTTGACTAACCTTAATAATGAAAGATCTGTCCTGGGCAAAGAAGTCCTTTTGAAACAGCGGGTGGTGGATAGGGAAGCATGTGAATTGAGGAAGGCCAGTGTACATAGATTTATTCCCCAGAAAACTGTATTATCAACGGAACCATATTTTTTAGGACTTTCCAGCACACATTTTTTATTGACTAGATTTCAACAGATTTATTCCACCTCTTTTTTGCTCACCCTTGTGGGGCCACGAAAGGCGAGATCTTGCCGTCCTGTGGCTGAGACGGCTCATCTCCACAGGACATGCTTCATTTTTTAATGTTCTGTAGTAATAATGAGGTGCCAAGGAAGACCTTTTTAATCCCCATTTTAAGAAAAGTTCAAAATAATCAAGTACATCCTGCTTTTACATTTTTTTTTGTTGTCAGGGAGCACAGTATGGCATGTTCTCGGTTTTTTAAAGGACGTAGTAAAGCTTAGATCGACCTGTGATTAATCACGGTGGGTGGCAGGTGATTATTTATTGTGATGGGATGTAGACTGAAAATGTTTCTATTTAAAATCGGTGTTATCGTATTTTATCTTGTTTCATTGTAATGTATCCATGACTTTTATGTTTTGTTTATAAAAGCCAAATAAAGTTTTGTTGTTGTTGACTAACCTAGATAAAAAGACAAAAATGTGGACTAATATCTTAATGAGAAAATACAACTTTTAAAACTTCACCAAACCTCTCATCATTGACTGAACATTAAATACTATAAGTGATGATTTATTTAGAAATGTATTTGGTTTTGTGCTGCATTCTAACACTGTGGCAAAGATTCATTTAACTGAAGAATAAATTGGTGTGGAAACTGGAGATTCACTCAGTACGTTTTAAGGTGGAGATGTTTATAAAATCTTTATAACATGGAAACAATCATAAACACAGCCATACATGTCAAATATATGAATTAGGAAGAAATAAAACCAACATGTGCTTTGGACCAGCCTCTGGGGACTTTTTAGTGCTATATACAAATTCAAATGAAATAAACAATACAATTAAGTGCAACAAGCCTTAATACTATTTGGAATATTTTGCCATTCAAAGTATATAAAAATAGTTATTTTAGAAAAACATCTAAAAAGTCAAGCATGCTTGCTGAATGAAGATACTGTATTTCTTTTAAAAGGACTCTTCCTGGCTTTCCCCCAACTCTAAATTTGCATGAGGAGGGTAACAACCAATGAACCTCGTTTTTCAACTGATTTTGCCTTTCTCATCCTCTTGTTATGTTATGTTACATATTTTTGTATAGCGCTTGACTCACCTGGGGGCATCTCGGCGCTGAACATACAGTACACCTTACTGAACCGCTCTTGCATACAGTACACCTTACTGAACCACATCTGCCACCCAATCAATTTGTCAATGATGTAAAACAATGAAATATGCAGAGACATAAAAGCTATGGTGACTTTAGAGAGGCAGGTGATGCATCAATCTAAAGTCACTAAAAACAGGCAAAGATGAGTAGAGAAATGTGTTGGCTTCCCTAATACCAGTATATGCGTTCAAAACAAGTTCAGATTGCAGCATGTGGGATTCAGATAATCTGAGGGGCATATTCTCTAAGAGCTATCGCTGAGGTAACAACACTTTATTGCAGCCCAAGTCGCGATAAAGTTATCACCCCATTCACAAGCTGGTGTTAACAGCCCGTAGCCGCAGTTTGGCCTCCATAGCAGCCGCAAAAACCATTGCCACAGACGACCCCGGCAACTATCGCTAATGAGATGCAGAGTAGGCATTCCTGTGCCAAAAGCAGCGACAACACTACTCCGCAACATTCTCAACGACCACCCAGATCGGCGATATGACCACAAAACATGTGATAAGGTGCATTAGCAGCAGGAAATTAACACCTGCTCTGACCTGGTGCAAAGTCGGATCACAGCCTGCACCAGAAAAGGGAGGCCAGCCCAGAGCCACACCTGAAGAACAGATGCCATGGAGCCACTAAACATGTGGGAGGGACACCCAATATGGCCACAAGACCCACTGCCACAACCCACAGGACCGCCCCCCCCCCCCCAGACACCCACCATTCCCCCAGGACCAACACTGAGGCAGCAGAGACAAAGACAGCGACCCCAGAAAATGCACTAACCTCACAGAACCAACACCAGAGAATGGCATTGCTCACTATGGGCTCAAAGGGACAAACCACCTTCACATCCTGACCACCATTGGCCACTGGCTGATGGTATCAACACAGCAGACAACCAACATCCCACCTCAGACAAAGATGCTGGCCGTGATGCAGCTGTTGGCCTCTGGTACCCACCAATAACAACCACCCGAGTCGGCGGAGTCACACAGCCAGGCCAATCCAAGTTTCTCACAACAGTTAAGGATGACACCATCAGCTTAGTACCCCACTATCTATACATCTCACGCACTGCGCAGGAACAGCCAGAGACCAAGCAAGGCATCTATTCCACAGCTGGATTTCCCCACGTGTCAGGGGGCAATTGACTGCACACATGTTCCACTTGTGCCCCCTGGCAACACTGCATACAATAAGCACTACAGAAAGCGTATGTATCCCACCAACATGCAGGCACTAGTGGACCACAGGGAATCTCCGCCAACGTCGCCGCCAACCACCCAGGCAGTGTGCATGATTCATACACCTGCGACAGTCCTTCATCAACCTGGGCCACCAGGATGGCACCCACGGTATTGCACTGCTCGTTGGCCAAGACCAAATGTACACATTACACACCTCAACTCCACAATCATGCAACTCACAGCACAGGTCACAAGCTCACATACAGCATGCACACCCACCAGACACAACAGCACAACTCACTGTGGGAATGTGGCCCAGCCATGTACATTAGCCATCAACAGCATGGCACCTCAGCCACAAGATAGCAGAATGTCGGAAGAGGTGAGGAGGACCAGGCATGTGCAAAGCAGGCAAGTGACCGATGAATGTGAATGTGCACAATGCCAAGTGTGGCGCGGATGTGATGGCCAGACTGCGGTATGCCACACACACATATCCATGTCGACACACACTGCTGGTGTCTGGAGTGTAGTGGACAGTGGATGCAACCATGTCACCCCAGCCAGTGGGGAAGATCGCAGGACTGTAGCTTGTTACGTTTCCCTCATAAGCACGAGTGGAGTGAGCTGGCTGGGTGTACGCCAGGCCAGCGTATGGGTGTGAATAAAAGGCACGTAACTCTGGGCGTGGTCCTTTTCCGGAATGCCCAACATCTCTACCAGGACGGCACCTCTCACCCCACCACAAGGCTGACACCATCACTTTGAGCGGGGTTGCCTGCGATCCTGTGCACCTTCTGCCTACCCAGGCCTCAATGCCCACCTGCAGACACCGGCGTGTGTGCATGCTCCAAGCCTGATGCCCGCAACCCTGGCAAACTTGCTACGGCTGTCACAGCCTCAGCGACAAATGTGGAGAGGACTCCTTTCTCGTTTGCGTACTCTAATGGCAGCCACAGCGGACTAGTAGGTCACACATTTGGAAATGAATCTTGATTACACCATGGCAGAGGACGATATTCATGGCTGACTTGAAATCACTATACTCCCTTCGATGTTGTGCCACCAAGTCTGTGCTTAGCATCACAACCACACGTGCATGTGGGCCCAGGCGGACTACTGCTCTCGGCCTATGCTGCGCTCGAGTAGGTTACAGAATTGGAACTGGACATCGATTATTCAAAGACAGAGTACATATCATTGCACGCAAGGAGAGGCGTAAGAGGATGACGCGTTGCATTAGGGAGGAAAAAAGGATCATCATTACGGAGGTGATCGAACACTACCGATGACTGCCCTGGTGTCACTAACTTTGTGCATCGCAAGCCTACGACACGTGGCTGTTAGCCACTGCTGACCGCTGCCTCGGGCCCACACTGCGGTCCAGTAGGTCACAGAGTCTTGATTTCGCAATGGCGGAGTTTATATCAATGTACCGGCATCATCGCAGACTGCATCCCCTCTCACCCCTCGTGCCACTAAGTCTGTTCCCTGACATTCATGGACACTCTCTGGTCGTACATTGTTGGCGCTTGAGTCTATGGACTAGGGGGTAGTTTTCATCCTCATGTAGCTGATACCAATTTGGTGTTGGCAACGAGGCTGTCGCTTTCCACTCCTCAATTTGCTGCTTCCGAATAACATCAGACCTCTGCATCATGCCTGGAGGACACCTTCCACTGTCCCCTGCAACCCTCCGCAAAATTCACTTTCTGCCTGTTCCTGTGGTCTTGTTGTCTGCATGAGAGCCCCGGGCCCTACCACATTAGTATGTGCTGTGTACAGCTAATGCAACCATGTCACCGCAAGCAGCCGGTTGGAGCTTGGAGATGTAGCTTTGTCGATAACCACTCAATTTGTGGGGGGGGTGGACTGGGCCATTGTACGCAGAGCCAATGTGGATATGGGACTGATGTTTGCGTGCCCATGGGCGTGGTTCTGTGATGGGTATGTGCATCTGCATGTGTCAATGGCAGTGTGGGTCTCCTCTAATGGGTGTATGTGGTCCCTCAAGGATAATGGACACCCTAGTCTGTGATCTAGTTCGCCTTCCATGGGTTCGGACCCCAACCACACCTGTTTGACCTCCTTTGGCGTTCTGACACCTGGCATTGGGGTGCCATGTGTGGTTCGGTGATGTGTTGTGAGCCAGCCGTGCTTCCTGCTGTGTGGTCTGTTGCAGGGGCTGTGTTTTCCTCTGTGCAACTTGGCTGCCCTGGTCATGGTGGTGGGTTGGGTGGGATGTTTATGGGCTGTTGTAGGGCGTCGGTGTCGAAGGTGTGGTAGTCCTCTCTGGTATCACTGATGTGTGGTCTTCTCTTCTCTGCAGATGTGCTGTGTGTCCCTCTGCAATATGAAGGGGAGATGCATGGTGACATTGTGTTGACATGCATGTTGGCGCATTGTTCTTGTCTACATGCAGACTGTCAGACAATGAACATTGTAACTGTTTTGGAGGTGCAGGATTATGATTCGGGACCATGTACATTTGGACTACATGGCGGATGTGAGGTTGTATGCGTACATTTCCATTTCACAGTTTCCAGCTCTGTCAGATGTAGTTGGCCTGTTTCTGTGCGTGTGTGGACCCAGTTGATTCCTCTGTTATGCAGCGTCGTGTTTGCACATTGCGCCACATTGCCATCAATGTGGGTGTGCTGCTCTTGCTATGTGTGTGTGCTGGAGTGTGCTACAGGGAACATGGACATCATCCTGAGTCCTTATGGGTGTGTATTGTGCTACACCTCGTTGTGCATGCGTGCCATTGTGCCCATATCCCCGTCCCCCCAGTCCCTGGTTGTTATTCACCCTGTTGATGTTGTGTCAGGTCCTCCAGAGATGTGTCCGCACTCCTGACTCCTTGCACACTCCACACTGACTGTGGCCTCCGTTTCCTCCAGCTGCTCCTGTGGCGCAGGACTCCCGCCTCCGGTTGCCGTTGCTGCCTTCCTGTTGGCAGTGGCTTTGTGCCTGGTTTAGATTTTCACATCATGCCAGCACCTCTTGGCCTCCTCTATTGGCCTCCTCGACACTCCGACTGCATTTCTGGTAGTCTTATTATGGACCAGTTGATGGTAGTGTTCTGTCACCTCTGTGACGTTGATTTGGTTTTCCTGCGGACCGCACCTCGTCTTCCTCACCCTCTTCTCCCTGGCCTGCCCGACCCTGTTGTTCCTTTCTGGTGGTCTGTGGGGGTTGTGGGGTTCGTGTTGGCCTCTGCGATCGGTCAAGGTGCATCCATGTTGCTACTCACTTTGGATTGTTTCTGTTGTGCTGTATTTGTACCTTTTATACTGCATTTTCTCCGCAAGAGGTGTGGGATTTGCAGGCATGTCGCTGGTTTTTGCTGCTTTTTGTACTGCGATTGGCCTCATTGCAGAATTTTTTGTGTTCGTGTTTCACATTTTTGCGGCATGGCGTTGATTTTTACGTGCCCATTTGACGCGTTATCTGTAGACTATCACATGGTACCGCCGTGTTGAGAATGCTTCGTTAACACAGCGTAATTTTCCCTCGATAGACTGCAATGTTGGAAGTTGCGTTAAGGTACTTTTGAGATAATTTTCACACGTTCTTCAGAGTAAACCCCTGAGTCAGTTGAATACATCAAGGCAGCATCTGCAGAATGAGATTGATTAACAGCTCACACATTGCAAATCTGTTGCTAGTAAAGAAAACAAGCATTGGCAAAGCCAAGAAGTCTGGCCTTGGCAAGTTAGTGCGATAGTTAATTTCTTTAATTTGTTTTTGCAAACTTATGCCAGAAAAAAAAATATGCCACCACCTAAACTTGACCACCATATGCTTGAAATAATTGAGAACACATTCACTGACATGGCCTTTTTACTAATTATATTTTTAAGTAAAAAGACTTTCAGTCTAGCCATGCATTTTCTTATTAATATTTTCTAAAGAGGATGCAAGGTTAAACTAGCCCTAACCAAGCTTTCATGTTGCAGGCACCTACTGTGTAGTGATGTTACCTAAGCGGTTTATAAAGGCAACAATAAAGAGCAGATGGAAAATAAATCACCATCAAACTAGTAATTCGAAGTGTGGGCAAAATAAATAACCAGTACTTAAAGTAAGTATAAAGGGGATAATATATGAAAGCACACTTTGAAAATGTTTTGTATCTGAAGGGAAATAAAATATTTAAAGTGGGATGGGAATATTGTGTACAGGCATTGTGCAGTTACCTAAAGTGAAAGGGACCAATTTGTAAACTGGGCTGACCCATCGTCCCTTGATGTATGCTGTGGTGGGCGGAGGGAAACTTGCTGGCAATTACCAAACTAATGAATGAAGCCTGCTGACCAAAAGATACTGTAGGTATGTATATTTTGTAAGAGTTTTAGTTAAAACAGTAGTCTGACACAGTTATGCTGGTGAATGGCCAGACCTAAAATATATAAGAGCCTGTTTTATCTTGATGGTTTACTCAGTTATATCCAGGTTTGATTCATCGTGGGTTGACTTGTCTGGTCTGGCAATCATAGACTAACAGTTCGCCATTCGCTGCTGTCTCAGGAAAGAAAATCGGTTTCTTTGCTTGCGGCCTTCACTGAGTAACACCGTTGGGATTGCATTGGGCCACTCATATTTCTCCTGGAGACATGGTACTTACAGTATCACCCATCTGTAGGCTGAAAGCAAACTGTTGGCACAGCAAAGTCAGCGTGTGCACTGCTGTGCGTGTCAGCATGATATCCTATAATGTAAAGATCCAAAAATGTAATATGCTAGAAGGGAATAGTAAATGCAGTATTAATGAAAGGTACACCAGCTTGAGTCCAGGGAAGGCCTTTCAAATATTAATGCTGCTTCTGTTTCATATTCCACTGCGATATATATCTAACTCTGTCTGAACTTTCATACGCCAAGAGGAGCTCTCAATTATATTACCAGTTCTTACTAAATCATGTAAAAAGTGAAAGGTAAAATAATAGGATTCCTAAAAAATATAGTGAGGGGGCCCTTCAAGTTTCTGCTAGGTTGCCCACCTCACAGAAGAACATAGAATTGGTTAGAATGTAGCACTCCCTGAGGCATAGGACCAATCATGCAGTGTCTACGTTGGCTATGTTATGCCCAATGATGTGTGTATTTTGCACCAGTACCACACTTTAGTTTTTGTTTGAGGCCTTAATTGGCAGGCAATGCAAACTTCTCCAAATATGCACAGCACAGTGTAGCACTGTAGATAATTGGGCTTCTGGTTGAGGTGGGTGAAACCCTACTCGAGCAAGAACCACAATCCTTGTAAGGATAAGGCTCAAGCAAACCCCAAACCCAAATTAACCTGTTCTCTGGTAACCTGGCACAGTGCAGTCAGGCTTAACTTAGAGGCAATGTGTAAAGTATTTTATGCAGCACTTCAAACAGTAAGAAAGGGAAAACACAACACAAGAAAAATCCCACACCAATTTAGAAAAATAGAGTCATTTGTAATAAAAAAAAATCAAGACCAAAACCACAAAAATCTAAACAGTAGAATCAGAGCTATGCAATTGTAAAGTTTTCAGTGATTACAGTGGCAAAAAGCACAAATTATCAAGTGTGGATATCTGGTTGTGCTAGACTGGGAAAAGATCACAGGCCGACCAGGATGGAGTATGGGCCAGCTACAGGGATCCAGTTAGGCCAGCTGAACAAAAGTACCTTAAATCCCGGTTGCAAAGCGTTGCGTGTTGAGGACGCGTCGCTCAGCGGTGATATCTAGAAGATGGGAAGCTGCAATATAAGTTCCTGCATCATCATTGAGTAAACAGTCAACAAGGGGCTTGCTACGCAAAGGCCTGTATCGAGAATGCATCGCGCAGCAGTGGTTCAAGGGCAGTTGCGATCAGTGATGCAAAGTCCTTGAGTGGAGGAAATCCACATAGCAGAGGCAATGAGTCAGTTCTGCTTGGGGTTGCACCACGCAGCATAGGAGATGCGTTGGTTCTGCTGAAACCACAGATGGCTGGCAGAGCACTTTCAGGACAGGTTACAATAGTCAAGAACAGGGGTGGCATCACTTGGCAAGGTAGGACTTCCAGATGGTAGAGTACGGGTGCTGGGTTGAGGTTTGTTGGAGCCTTCTGTCCCTGAGGTTCTAGTGAGAAGGCCAGCCATCTACCCCTTGGAGAAAGCCTTGCCACCCAGGCAAGAGGGCAGCAGGCAACAGGTCAACACAGGAGGGCAGCAGTACTTCAGCAGTCCAGCAGAGTGGCAGTCCTTTCATCAGAACAGCAGTCCTTCTTCCTGTCAGAGTATCTACAGGTCCAGAAGTATACTGAGACCTGGGGTCTGAGGACCAATATGTGTACATGATGCCCACTTTGAAGTAAAGGAAGCTTCTACAGGTTTCTACCCACTGAGGTGCAGGCATCCCCTTCCTTCATGTCCTGGCCCAAGCTTATCTGGGGTCATAAAAGACTAGTGACAAGTCCTTTGTGAGAATGCTCAAGCAGGGTCTCTGTAATGTGCAAGGGAGGTAGGTGACAGCTCCACCTCCTTAGTAACGCAGAGTGGCCTATCCTTTCAAAAACCTATCTTCCTTTTGTCTTACTCTCTGGGAGCAATATACAAAGACCAACTGCCAGCTACACCTAGTCATTTCACCCAGGATCAGGCTGCAGGCATCAAATGGTTAGGTCAAGAGAATTCCAACTTTCTAAAAGTGGCATTTTCAGAATTGTGTAAAAATTCGACTTTACCATTAAAGAGGGCTCCTAATGGCAATTCTTTTGACATCAAACTCGACTTGTCTACCTGTTCCTAATTGGAAGTTACCACTTGTTCACTGCAATACGGTAACTCCAATAATAAGCTCTGGGATAGGTAGGCCTTGCAGCAGTGAAAAATAACTTCAAAGTGCATGTCCTACTCTGTAAATACACTGCACCCTGCCTATCCGCTGTTCAGGGGCTGCCCTCGGGTGACTTATATGTGGTAAAAAGTAGGGTTTTGGCCTGACAAAATGCTTATTTTGTCAAGTGAAATGGCAGTTTTAATTGCACACACAGGCTACAATGGCAGGCCTTAGGCATGCTTAAAGGGCTACCTAAATGGGTAGCACAATCAGTACTGCAGGCCCCCTAGTCACATATAATTTACAAGCCCTGGGCACAGGTGGTACCACTTTACTAGGGACTTACAAGTACATTAAATAAGCCACTTGGGTGTAAGCCAATTCTACCATGTTTAAAGGAGAAAGCACAAGCACTTTAGCACTGGTTAGCAGTGGTAAAGTGTGCATAGTTTTTAAAGGCACGATAAAAGGGCCCAGAAAACAGGATGGTGAGGGCCAAAGGTTTGGGGAGGACCCCACAGGGCCAAGTCTAACAAGCACATACAATTTTTTATGTAGAAACAGGAAAGCATTAATTAGGTAAATGCTAGGTTCATTAAATTACAACTTTGCCCCTCCAATCAATCAATCATAGTATTTGTAAAGCGCACTACTTACTTGTGAGGGTCTCAAGGCGCTGGGGGATGTGGGGTGCTGCTACTACTTGATGAACCAGGTCTTGAGGAGTCTTCTGAAGGACAGCAGGTCTTGGGTCTGCCGAAGGTGGATGGGAAGGGTGTTCCAGGTCTTGGCGGCGAGGTGGGAGAAGGATCTACCACCGGAGGTTGCTCTTCGAGTGTGGGGACTGTGGCCAGGGCGTGGTCGGCGGAGCAGAGATGGCGGATGGGGTTGTAGAAGCTGAGTCGGTTGTTGAGGTACGCAGGTCCGGTGTTGTGGAGTGCCTTGTGTGCGTTGGTGAGGAGCTTGAAGGTTATCCTCTTGTTG
The DNA here is from genome assembly GCF_964263255.1 of Lissotriton vulgaris. Taxonomy (NCBI): domain Eukaryota; kingdom Metazoa; phylum Chordata; class Amphibia; order Caudata; family Salamandridae; genus Lissotriton; species Lissotriton vulgaris. Next base: position 739,463,684 of record NC_141696.1, read on the forward strand.
ATGGGGAGCCAATGCAGGTCTCTCAGGTGAGGTGGGATGTGGCTCCGGCGAGGGATGTCGAGGATCAGGCGGGCAGAGGCATTCTGGATGCGTTTAAGCTGTTTCAAGAGTTTGGCCGAGGCTCCTGCATAGAGGGCGTTTCCATAGTCCAACCTGCTGCTGACGAGGCCCTGGGTGACTGTTTTTCTTGTTTCGGTGGGGATCCACTTGTAGATCTAGCGGAGCATGCGGAGGGTGTTGAAGCAGGAGGACGAGATGGCGTTGACGTGCTTGGTCATGGAGAGCGTGGGGTCGAGGATTACCCGTAGGTTGCATGCGTGGTTGGTGGGTGTTGGAGCTGTTCCCAGTCCAGTCGGCCACCGGGAGTCGTTCCAGGCTGAGGGGGTGGATCCTAGGATGAGGACCTACGTCTTGTCGGAATTCAGCTTCAGTCGGCGACTTTTGACAGCTTCAGTTGCGCGCTTCTGAACAAAACTTGGGCCTGGCACTTATTTTTTGGCAAATTATGCATGGCCCCTGTAGTAACTGGTACCTCCATTGGTGGAGAAAATCAGACTTATTTACCAGGCCACTCATAATGAGGGTGTAGACGTAGCTCTTTTTACAGGGTCATCCCTGAACCTTTTGCCTTCCTCCTGTATTTTGTCTGACCTGTTTTTGTTGGTTTTATGACTCTGGACACTTTACCACTGCGGATCAGTGTTAAAGTGCATATGCTCTCCCTATTGTAAATTGATGTATGGATTAGTGACTGATTTGGTTTACTTGTCAGACCCTAGTACAGTGCACTGAGTGTACCCAGGGCTTGTAAATCCAAAATGCTGCTGGTGGGCTTGCAGCACTGGCTGTGCCACCCACAGACGCAGCCTTGTCGAATGTGTCTCAGGTATGCCATTGCAGAGCCTGTGTGCAGTCTGGTACTGCTATGCTGACTGGACAAGTGCACCCACTTGCCAGTCCCTAAACCTTCCCTTTACTTCATATCAGACACCTCTATGGTAGGCCCAAGGGCAGTGTGCATTGTAAGTATAAGGTAGGACAAGCCCTGATGTGTGTGGCATGTCCTAATAGTGAATTACAGCCATCACTACTGCAAAGCTACCTGTCCCCGAATGGCCAGAATGGGCAGTTTGATTATTACATCTTATAATCCTAACTGACACAGGGAACTAGGTAGAAATTCAAGTTTAGAATGCCTGAACTTAGAATGATAAAATACATCTTTTAGTGAAGTTGGTTTTAACATTTTGTGTTTGAAAATACCACTTTTAGAAAGTAGGTATTTTCTTGTCTAACCATTCAAACCTGCCTCTGCTAGGTTGTGTATTCCTTGTCAGGAGTTTGAGTGACAGGACTGGGGGATTCCAGGAGACAGAGTGAGTCAGCACATGGCTGAATAGAGAGATCTACAAGCAGATGGGTGGAAGGAGTTGCACCTGGGACCTGGACAGGGTTGTGCCTTTCCTCCACAATGCTGGATCCCCCTCCTGTGGTGCGTCTGATGTCTCTGCCCTGCACTGAGAAAGGAAAGAAGGAGTCATGTAAACCAAGTGCTCAAGGACTGACCAGAACTGGTTTGGATTAGGCAAAGGCCTCTCTGCCTTCAGAGAACAAAGAGAAACTGTGTATAAAAGAGGGGACCCAGATCCCAGAATTTTAGATCACTTTTGGGAAACAAGAAGAAACCTCTGCTGAGGAGAGGAACCAGGGAGACTGAGGAGAGACTATACCTAAGCTGAAGTGCTGTTTGGGGGATTGGCCTGCCGTGGTTGCCTGGCCGCCAAAGAGAAGAGAGAGGAACTTTGTGTGTACTTTCATCAACTTGTGAAGGATCTCCAAGGGGTTGAGAAGAGCTTGCCTCCTGCTGAAGTCTCAGTTACAACAGACTTCAACCCTCAGCTCCCCAAGAGTTCTCTGGAAGTGCCTACAGTTGTGTTGGGCTTTCTGAAGGACTGCGTGTTGCAAGGAGCTGGAAGCGTGACTCACAAGAAAGAAGCGTGTCGCCGCCGTGGCCGCGGCATCACTGAACAAGGGTGTCGCCGCTGTAGCTGTCGCACCGCATTGCAGAAGCATCTCGCATCACAGGAGAAGAGTGCCGCCGCCACAGCTGCTGTTGTCTCATCACTGAACAAGGGTGTCGCTGCTGCAGTTTTCACATCGCCTCGCCGGATCGTCCCGCATCACCGGAGAAGCGTGTCGCAGGGCCTGTCACAGCTCAGAAGAATCGTTGAGTCGCTGCACTGCGGTCGGGTGTGCACGCTTCGTATTGCATCAAGGAGAAGATGCCATCTTTGTTTTCATCGCACCGGATCTTCATCGCATCACGTTGTTGCAAACTGCATCACCACAGAGGACCGGTAAGAAACCGATGCATCCCAGTCCCTGCTTGTAAGGGACCGATGCATCACCCTCCCTGTAACACTTTCTTTGTATAGCGTTACGCATCCAAAGGTACATTGAACTCAAAGTGTCGCATTTTAACATCTAAAGAGAACTAAACTAATTCTACCATTCTAAGTACAATATTGAGGATTTTTATCATGTGGTCTTGTGACAAGACTATATAAAGAATAATTATTTTTTATATTAAACTGGTGTGGTGTCCATCTGTAGTGTTGTCACTTGATTACTGTATGTGTTCACAAATGCTTCACACTTTGCCTCTGAGATAAGCCTGTCTGCTCGTGCCAAACTACCAAGGGGGTGAGCAGGGGTTATTTTAGGAGTTTACCCCCTTACCCTGACTCGACAAAAGGGTCCCTATTTGTCACAGGTACCTACCTATGCGAACTAGAGACCCCCAGATCTAACAGAGGGACTATCTGGTCTGCCTGTGTTTGAAGGGTGTAGGTTGAAAATGTTTGACCATTTGCAATGGCAGAGAAGTGGGAAAGAAGACAGTAGTGCTTCAACTCAACAGAAATGTAAGATCTTCCCATCAAACCTCAACAGGGAGAACAATATAAAATGAAGACTGAGGAGCACAGCTTGGGGATTAACTACAAAACACACAAAACGTGCAATATAGGCAAATTATTACAAACGAAAACATGACCAACAGTGAAAAGAGTACATATCATGCAAAATCATGTATGAACTGCAATTAACTATGAGACTCAATTTTATGAGAGATGATGACATCATATGGAAATTACATGGCTCTAAAGTAGTCATTAGTGGCTCCCATTTTATATGTGATTACAGCATAGGTCTGTGCTCTTGGGGAGTGTCACCAAATTCTACAAGTGTACGCCTTATCCTGGCTCTGTGGTCTAGCAGCGCAACTGATGCTGCTATGCAAAGCCTGGCGTCCTCCCCCGTGAACACACAAGATGCATGCAAATAAACCACAACATGAAAATCAGCGGTGTCCAAACTAGGACCAGGAGAGAAAGATGCATGGCAGGTTGTGCAGATATCCATATTACATTGACATAAAAATAACCATGCTAAGCACAATTTATTTTCTTAGCCATGGGTTATCCCGAAAAATGTCTTGGATGGACCTGTCCTGGTCTACGTTCAAAACTACAGATGTAAATCAATTGTCAAATTACAGGATGAATCCTACTCTAAATGCAATGCACAGCTCCACCAAAAAAAACTAAATTAAGTAAAGGAAGTGTAAGATTGAAAGAGACAGACAAAAAAAGGGAAGGGAAAAGATTTTCATTATGACTATTTTAAAAATGATCTGTATATTAGTTGTATCACAACCTTGGTAATGAGACCCTGGATAAGCAAGAATTTGCATAGCTGTTAATGATAGGGGATAGTAAGGGACTTGGATTAGTCACTGCATGTAAATCTTGTTTTCCCAAGTACAATCTATGCTATGCACTCGGTTCAGAATTTTCAAACAAAATTTAATGAGAATCCGTCCCCCAGATGAGCCAGGGGCCTCTACTGATGGCCCATCTTTCTTCACCGTGCAGGGCAAGGATTTCAGATGTGGCCCATCTGCCAAGATCTCATCGCCATCTATCAATGGGGAAAGGGCTTTAGCATTCTAGCAAATCACTATGTGCTGTCTGGCCAGAATTAATGTTAAGTTAATATGTCTGCTGTCCCGGTTTTTGAGTTTTAGATTTTGTAAACAGTCCCAGCAAGCAGGCAGTTAGTGTAAGCAGTCCATTTGAGAAACGCTCAAGCTGCTACACAACCTTTTTCCAGAGCATTTGAATCTTTCTGAAAGCCCAGACTACACGGTAGAGTCTGGCATTTTGTGAAATACATTTACTCGTTTGGGTGGTTGGGGACACATAGGTCCTATGTAGGTAAATACATTGGGTGCAGTTAGGCCTTGTGCCTTCTGTCTAATTCTGCCTCCCATTTAACACTGATGTGCATTAAATATGGGGGCCTTTTTACAAGAAACTAGCGGAGCGGAGAGTGACGCCAAAAATGGTAACGTCACACTTCTACAGTTTCAAAACTTAGGGATGGAGCGTATTCACAATAATGCAGTTCACCCTTACATAACTCCTAGCGCTAGTGCTAAAAAAGCTGCTTAGCTCCAGCGCAGGCTCCTGAGTGCCATTTTGCTAGGGTGCCTGTGCTGCATGGGTAATTGTTTATGTGCAGGAAGGGACACCTTCCTGAACTTTAACTGTCTTTACAGGCGATTTGCTCCATCTATGTATGCTATACATGTATATATGTGTTGCAGAATGCTGCACATGTAAAAAGAGCAAAATATGAGGAGAAATGAAACATTTCTCCTCATATCGCCTGCTTAAGACCAGGTACTCCCTGGTGGTATTTTAGGCACTGCCCCATACCTTGTAAATATGGGGCCCACTGGAACACCTATTGCACACCCTTTCACACTAAGTGCTGCGTAAATAGGGGCATTATTTACAAGGCACCGTTAAGCCACGTTAAGTGGCCTAACGCCGCCTTGTAAATAAGGCAAAGAAGGTAACGGTACAAGAATGTTGGAAAAAGTGGCATTCTGGTGGCGTTAACTCATTGTAAATATGACCCCTGGTTTGGTCATCTCCATTAAAGGGATGGTAAATCAGGTCACAGGCTTACAACCCCTGCCAAAGGTGTGAACAATAGTTGCAGTTTATCGTACTTGTCTGGTTCACTAAGGTTAGTCTTCCATTTATTTTTGGTGTCTGTGTTATTGATACATAAGTGAAAATAAAACTCTGAGTGATAGCTCACCATTGCAATAGTCATCAGACTGGCCTCCAACCATTGGGTCTGCATTTGGGATTCCATTCAGGAATTCTAGTGAGGGTATGGTGGGGCGTACAGCGGGGTGCACACCATCTTGCGTACACTGGGCGCCCAAAAGCTCAGAGTTATTGCTATCAAATCATTTCTGAAAAGGGGCCTTTTCACTGACCTAGGACGCCTGCCACTAGTTTGTGCTTTGCCGACTCGAGTCCTTTCTGTCCTTGCTCTTGGGGAAACTCAGCTTTTAACCACCTGGGTATCCATTGGGTCTGGGCGCTTAAATAATACAGTTACAATTCAGGAAAACCCGATCCCGCCTCGAGTATCAGTCATTTAAGTGTTCATAAAGCTACTCTATGATGGGCCCCAGTCCAGATGGAGTCCATCAGGGTCATCTCCACCTCCCTGAACCAAGATCTTGATATGCTAATGGATTACTAAAACAATAGAGCAGTCTTTGATGCGTCACCATTTTAATTACCGTCATCATGTTGCAGAATTTGCCAAAGGTTGTCACAGCTCCTCCAGTTCTGTTGCAACTCCTAGGTTGCGTGCCCACAAATCTTCTGAGGATATGATACATTCCAATACCTAGGTATCAAAAAGTAAGAGTTTCTTATTTTATGCCCTGAGAATTTCAACAAGGAGCTCCTTGGCCACAGCAAATAGCACAAGGGGTTCGAGGGCAACCTTGCCACATGCACCAATGAATTGGATATAAGGAATAAATCACTCCACCCATTTGAACCCTGGTGGAGGAATTACACTATGGAAGCCTAATCCACTTATCTAGTTTACACCCATACCCAGATAGAAATTCCCAGCTAAGGGAATCAAATGCCTTTTTAAAAAAAAAATCCAGGACTGTGGATCTGGGGTGTACGTCCTCAGGTGTTTTGTTCATTAATCTCAAAGGCATCTGATACTATTTGGTGTGTTTCCCATGGGTATGAAACCATTCTAGTCCTAGTGAACTAGTGATGTCACAGGTGTAGTCTTAGGGCTAATTCCTCGCTCAAAATAATGTAATCAAGGTTCAATATTGACAGGGATCTATAAGAGGACCGATCAAATAGATTCCTGGTGGTTTAGAAATCATCTATCAGTGCTCAGAGTGTCAGGTGTCAGGGAGTTTACCTGCTTCCCAGGCCACAGTATATATTCTACTCAGCTGGGGTATTAGAATATCAGAATACATGCGGTAGAACTCAGTAGGCAAACCGCCCATATCAGGGTTTTTCTGACAGCTAACAGCTCCAAGACTTGCTCAATTTCCCCGTCTGTAATGATATTCCCCAACAACTTGGTGTCCTCCACAGTAATAATAAAGTGTGTCAATCCGACTAAGTAGCACTCACTTGGGGATCAAAGGTCTCCACATTAGCCTTATACAAGTCACTCTCACTGACAGCCAAGTTAATCATTTAATCCCTGAGTGTCTGCCCTAATGTGTGATAGATTTGAGTGATTGTAGTGAAAGAGCAGTCTAGATAACTTCGCAAAGACGTGCCCAATCTCGTGTCTCCTGTATGTGTGCAGCCAAGTGTCCGCTGTAGTTGAGGCACCCTAGTCTTTGAACCGAAGTAGCATAATCCTAACTCAAATCTAACAACTCTTGCTTCTTGTCTGGGTCTACCACTGCTTCCATCTCCAGTGTTGGCAGAGTCATCAGTTTTGTTTAATTACCATGTTAGTGCCAGCTATAGCCGTTTATTACTGTTTTGAATGCTTTCCACTCAGCGAGGGGGCTCGCTGCACTTCCTGGTTTCCATCAAATTAATTGGGGATTGCCTCATAGAAAGATTTTTTATTGGAGGGCTTTCCAAGGCAACCCCATGAAGTAGCTAAGAGAGAAGTGTTTGAGGTTTGCCTCCCTAATTTGACATTAAGGCACACAGGGTTGTGGTCTAATAGGATCATTCCCAGGTACTCAGCCTGGTATGCAGTTAAGGCTGTGTGTGCAGATCCCATAATGCATTCAATGTGGGTGTGTAAGTCATGTGCTAGAGACTAGAAGGAGTATTCTTTAGTCATGGGGTGAATATGTCTCCATGTGTCGACCATTCCCCAGTCTAACTGTCATTTTGAAAAGCCGCTACCTAGTCCCAAGGGTCATGAGGATGACAGTGGTAGCAATGATCTATCTAAACCTGCCTTTCGTCCACAGTTAGTATCTTCCCCGATCACTGTGGAAGTCTGAGGACAATTGACTAATTTGGAGGAGACCCTGACAAAAAACTTCAATTGATCACAGTTAGGAGCCTAGAGACTTCCCAGCATCACCTCGTGGCCATTCAGCATTCCAAGCACTGGCACATAGCACTCCCATGCATCTATGTCACTTTGTATGGCTGTACAGGATATCTCTAGAGGAACCCAAATCAAAGCCTCACCTAGCATAGCCAGAGTAGGCCTTGGCAAATATTTAGCCTCTCCTTCTACATTGCAGTTGTGTCACTTCTTTACCAGCTGTGTCTCGTGTACAAAAATCACCTCATATAAATCTTACAAAGCTTGGAGGCGAAACCCATAACTCTTCCATTGCATGTTATAAAAGAGAAATTGTTCACTGTAGACATCCCGATTCTAAGGTTTCAGTGGGTTTTCCTTTACTTGTTATTGTCTCTACCACTATCTATATCTATACTAATATAATAAAGTGAGAGCCCAAACCTTTGAGGCGGGTAATCTTAGGAACCACAGCACCAATCACAACACCCAATACAGCGTTGGAAAGGGCAGTTGCAGCAGAAGGACATAGGCTATGTAGACGCCCACCATATACATTTAAAAGGTAAAAGAACTGTGCCAGCAAAGTAGTTCCTTGTGGCCTTTTGGGCGTGTCTGCATTGTGCTGTGGGCGTGTGCTGGGGGCGTGACAAATGCTGGGGGCGTGTGGTACGTTCCGCCGTTCATGCCATGTCTCATATCGTGTGCTGTGGGCGTGTGCGGGGCGCGGGATTACAGAAAAAAAAGCGAGTGTTGTGCCCAATATTTCATTGTTTTTTCTTCCCAGGTTCTGTACATTCCAGCCCTGGGTGTACACCCTGCTTCCTTTAAATACCCCTGCACCCCATAATCATAACCCACCCTTACTCCTTAAAATACCCCAACACCCTTAAACACTAACCCATCCTAACCCTATAAATATACCCTGTACCCCAAAGCCCAAACCTATCCCTAAACCCTAAAAATACCCCTGTACCCCAAAACCCAAACCTAGCCCTGAACCCTATAAATACCCCTGTACCTCAAAACCCAAACCTACCCCTGAACCCTAAAAATACCCCTGTACCCCAAAACCCAAACCTAGCCCTGAACCCTAAAAATACCCCTGTACCCCAAAACCCAAACCTACCCCTGAACCCTAAAATACCCCTGTACCCCAAAACCCAAACCTAGCCCTGAACCCTTAAAATACCCCTGTACCCCAAAACCCAAACCTACCCCTGCACCCTAAAAATACCCCTGTACCCCAAAACCCAAACCTAGCCCTGAACCATAAAAATAACCCTGTACCCCAAAACCCAAACCTACCCCTGACGCCTAAAATACCCCTGTACCCCAGAAGCCAAACCTAGCCCTGAACCCTAAAAATACCCCTGTACCCCAAAACCCAAACCTAGCCCTGAACCCTTAAAATACCCCTGTACCGCAAAATCCAAACCTGCCGCTGAACCCTAAAAATACCCCTATACCCCAAAACCCAAACCTAGCCCTGAACCCTAAAATGACCCCTGTACCCCAAAACCCATACCTATCCCTAACCCCTAAAACTACCCATATACCCCATAACCCAAAACTATATCTGAACCCTTAAAATACCCAAACACCCCAAAACATATACCTTATTACCCCAAAACATATACCCCTATACCCATACTTACCTTATCCAAACATTAAAAAAAAAACATGCTTTTACCATTCATGCATTTACAACGAATTTCGTTGAAAATGTATTCATGGTAAAAGCATATAAAATGTAATGCCATGCGTTATAATGGCATTGCGGAGCCATGGTACTTTCGTAATGAAAGTATGCGGAGTGATGGTATGCGGAAAGAAAGTTGCGGAATAATGGGGGTTTATCCTCCCCCGGTAAGTACATTGGTGGCACGGCGGCCCACATCTCCAGCAACTTACTCATCTTTTTTCACCACCGATTTGAAAAATGCACAGGTCTCTCTCATTGATGGGCAGCGCCGACATACACTTTTAGACACACCTCCCGCCACAAGTTCTAGAATTGCGAACTTTAGAGCTGGGGAATCACGGCATCAGCTCAACATCCTGTGATTCCAGGCAAATCACTTTGTCTCCCCGTGCCTACCACAAATGAATGTGTTCTTCTGTAATGTAAATTGTGCTCATGCCATGTTGTCGAGTTCGCCTTATATAATATTGCAAGGAAAAATAAAGTAGGGAAAGTCGAGTTCACACACTACTGAACGCGCACTCTTAAGTGCATCAGCAGTGCACTGTGAATCGGAGTGTTTCACAGGGCTGTCACAGATAAGAAATGCTATCAAAACGAAATCCTACAAAACAATATACTACTGGCTGTCAGCAATTCATACCCGGACAACGTCGGGACGGGCTGCTAGTCCTTCATAGAGCTAATCTCCTCATTTCATTTGACCAAGCACTCCTATTCCATGAAGCTTAAATAGTATAACTAGTTCATTGAAATCACAAAAACATCAAACACTGCAAACCCAACTTCCATTTCCCAGGGTTGAGACGCGATGGTGCTTTATCCAAACCTTTCCAACAAAAACTTTGTAAAGTCATCTCCCATCCATGGGTACATCACCTGACAGGAGGTGTAAAGGGCTGTAACTAAAACCATCTTGTCATGGACGCTCCCTCCAGCCAGGCTCCCAATATTTCCTGCATATGTTTAATTTGCTACTGTAAATAATGTGTTGTACCATGGACACAAAGCACCCCCCAATCAATTCTTTAGGAGACAAATTGTCACCATTCGATGAGTTGTGCAAGTGTGTCAAGGAGTCTGGGGTTCATCACCAGCTCCATGATGAAATCAGGGAGTGCCTGGGTATTATGTGTGACAGGCACTGACTAGGGCTCTTAATATGAGGCCCCAAACGAGGAGTAAATACCAGTTGATTGCTAAAGGTGCCCTGTGAAGCCATCACTATCCTGCCTTCTTCCTTTTCATCAGCCACCTCATTGGTAGTCAAGTAAATAATTAAATCACCGACCTTAGAATAGGCCGAGCCCACATCATGTTTTATGGGTCCCATAATGTCTCACAGACGTTCCAGCTCACAAACACCAGCAGGCTGCCCTAACCTCTTTCTTACTTCAGTATGGATGCACACCATGTACTGTTAGACGTGGGATGTGGCCCGCCTTCAAAAGAGAGCCTCCCTTGGCGGCCAGGGCGGAGGTATTGTGAGCTGACATTATCCTCCTCAAAGCATGCAGCCCTCAGACCAGACAAAAATCCCCAAGTCTAAAAGTAGGAGGTTTCACTGCCAGCGAGCACTAATGGGGCCTAACCGTTGCTATCTTGAATCTTCAAGGCATGCCGCACAGATTAGTCCAATCAGACGCGTCTGCTGCAGGTAAGAGCAGTGAAGCGGCGGGACTGGCCGGGGAGGGGGATTTTGAGAGATGACCACAAGGGGAATTAAATAAATAATTAATTTCTCTCAAAATCCTATCCCAGCCGGCTCCACCGCCCCACCGCTCTTACCCTCAGCAGCCGTGGCTCGAGTCCATGTTTGTCAAGCAGGAGCACGATCAGGCCCAGTTCTAGCGCTGGCCTGGTGGGCGAGGCCCATCCAAAAATTAAGAAATCAACAAAGGAGTGTATTTACGAAAAGGAAGAAGAGCAAGCATGTATTATCATTCGCAGTATGAGTTTCCTGTGAAGAGAACCAATTTTTGGTTTTTCAGAAGGCCCTCACTCACCAACCTAGTTGGTGACATACTTCATCATCGGGCCCCACTACTGCGGAGCTGGTTAAGTGATTGGTGAAAGGTGGGTTAGTGAGTTAAAAATGTCCAGATTGTGTCCAACAAATATTTTATTGATTTTCCCAATCAGACATGAGTAAAAACAGAAGTGTACGAGAAAGGACTAAATTAAAAGTCCAGTTGTATCCCAAGGATGTGGTCAACATGTTTCTGGCTATGTGTGAGCATTTAGTCAGGCTTTCATCAGGACCAATAAAGTGTAGTGGTGAACCCCAGTGATATGGGCACGCGAATGTCTGACAAAATATCGAAATAAAAAATATCGAAATACAAAAATATCGGAACAAAAATATCGAAGTCAAAAATATAGGAATCCTATCCCTAACAAGGTAAGTACAAAAATATTGAAAAATTAATATCGTAGTACAAAAATATCGAAATTAAAAATATCGTTTTTTTAAATGTATTATTAATAATGTAAAAATAATTATAAAATACATATAATGTTACAAATATTAAATAAAAATATTAAAACATAATTAAAAAATTAAAACTAATACATATACATTTAAAATAAATTACAAACTTAATATTTTAATGTAATTTTATATTTTTTAATTTCATTTAATTGATTTAATTTAAATTTATTTTATTTTTACCCTGTACGACTGTACCCCAAAAACCCAAAACTGACCCTGAACCCTAAAAATACCCCTTTACCCAAAAACCCCAAACTGACCCTGAACCCTAAAAATACCCCTTTATTAAATTAATTATTAATTAGTAGGAATTATTAATTAATTTATTGAGAATTAATTTTTAATTAATTTTAATTAATTGATTAATTGATAAATGTGTTCTGTAGCGGGTTATGGGTTTATAGGGGAATAGGGTGGGAAGTAATTTAATAATAATTAATTAATTAATATATGTTTGTAAATATTTTTAATTAATAATTTAATTGGTAATTAATTAAAATTAATTAATTAAGATAAAAAAAATTATATATATAAAAAAATTACTCTAATTAATGTAATTAAGTAATTAATATTAATTAATTACCAACTAATTAATAATTAAAAATATGTACAAAATTATATTAATTAACTAATTAATATTAATTAATTACCAATTAATTATTAATTAAAAATATTTACAAACATATATTAATTAATTAATTATTATTAAATTACTTCCCACCCTATTCCCCTATAAACCCATAACCCGCTACAGAACACATTTATCAATTAATCAATTAATTAAAATTAATTAAAAATTAATTCTCAATAAATTAATTAATAATTCCTACTAATTAATAATTAATTTAACATAATTAAATTACTTCCCACCCTATTCCCCTATAAACCCACAACCCGCTACAGTACTAAAAGACAATATTTAATTAAATTACATTAAAAATAAATAATAAAACATAATAAATACAATATAATATACACAAAATTTATTTAAAAATTGATATTAGTAACATCGAAATTATTTATTTCGATATTATTGACATCGATATTTAAAACTTCGATATTACTAATATCATACTAATATCGATATTAAGACTGTCGATATTACTTACCTTCTATATTATGTCCCATTGATATTTAAACTTCGATATAATTGTATATCGAAATTTAAAACTCAATATTTTGTCTGTGTACCGGGCACGCTAATGCCCACCCTGACCAGGGGTTACTAGTGTTGAAAATTGTATTAAAAAGCACTGATTGTAGATTCCTACAGAATTAGAGCGGAACCAAGTTTATTCTGGTTGGATAAAATGACATATAAGAACAAAGAGACAAAAAGATTATTTCAGCATGCTCTTAGAAGTTGTCATCATTAGAATAATCATGCTGGTGTGCTCTTCGAGGTGCACTTTTTCACAGTATCAGGGGCACGAGTGCCACTAATAGTGAACTTGTACGCATACAAGACTATCAACAGAATCCTCGTGAAAAAGACAAAGGACAGCCGTCTTCACAGGAAACTCATACTGTGAATGATAATACATGCTTGCTCTTCTTCCTTTTCGTAAATACACTCCTTTGTTGATTTCTTGATTTGTCCACGGTGGAGTAGAAGTGTTTATCTCTTTCCCTTCCTCTCCTGTTGATACAAGGCCACCCAAAAATTAGCCTGTCCTACCCAAACACAAGCCATGGTGCTCGCAGTGAGGACATGTAGACCAATAGAAAATGGGCACTATAATTTAAAATGTTCCTCTGAACGTTGTTTTTCTTCCTATTCTGGGAGTTGCGTGATTGGGCCTGAGCTCTCTCTCACAGCCATCCCCATTCACCCAACTCCTTTTAGAAAGGTTGGCTGTGTCATTCAGGTACAATAGGGGCATGGTGAAGGGGACAAATTCTTTATTTGGCACTGAGTAACTTTTGCCTGGTCTGCTGCATGGATATTTCTTTTTCTGTTCAGCCCTGGAGAAAATAAGTTTTTTTATTCTGTTTCACCTTTTCATGACCCCTGAAGATGCTTATCAGATCAGGCCGTGACACAAAGTTTGACTGACAGAGTAGGTAAGAGAATGTGTTACTCTTTGTTTTTATTCTTTAGGCCTGCACAGGCCCAGCAAGGCACATACTTTGTGATGCTTCATTTAGTTTGTTTTTATCATTATCATGGCCATGGATGCAAGACAACAATAAAAATGTCCAGAAAACTGGTGATTAATGTTCTTGTTGTAGAGCAATCATTTGCCCGTTGGTAGTTTTGAAATGCAGATAAGCTGCATTTTATGTAGATAGCTCAGTGGGTTACTGCCTTTGTCACAGAGATTATTGTGTTACTTGCAGTTCAGAAGTTACAATCCTAACATGGGACAGTGACCTATGAACTGTCATCAAAGAGCTGCATATAAACATGAATGATATAGTTGGAAGTACATTTTTTTGTGTTACTATATAGTTAGAACTTCCCCAGTCTTTCATTAATTAATTTTAATGTTGCTAAAAAGAGTTTGGGACCATATACATTTTTATTATTAAAGTCAACCCCCAACCACTGGGGTATGCTTTAATTCCTGAGCGTTTGCTTCCACAGCCCAACCCCTCTTAAAATAAACTGCCCACTAGTATGGATGACGTGATTCCTACACCTTGAAATCCTCATTGGCTTATGTGACATTCCTTATAGACTGATTTACATACTTGTATGATTCACTGTCTCTGTATAATGTGTACATGATATAAAGTACTGTGACACCCTACACTGATATAAGTTGCGCTATACACCAAATAAAATGCATATGAGAGAGTGGCTACGGAGAGTTGAAGGGCACTGTTGGAGGATGGTAGTAATGGTATCTGCAGAGAACGAGGTCATTGGTGGGGGCACCAAAAAAGTATTTCACACTAGTGCTAAAGCAATGTCATGGTCTTTCTGTTTCTATTTAATTAGCAGTCAGGTCATTAGGGTGACTGTGGAACATATTTTGAACTGTGTGCTAATTATTTTTAATGCTATATTCAATGTTTTAAGTTTAACGGTGATTTTACTAATATTTTTTACGGGAATAATGAAAGTGGAGCTGGATGATGGCTGACATGGGGCTGGGGCCCAAGGTCAGCTGTGAGATAAGGTACTCAGTAGAGGGTTGGTAGTAAAGTGGAAAATCGGGCATGGAAGTACTTGTGTTGAAGCCTGGCCTGTTGGAATTTGGGGGTTTGCACTTAGGTCCAGACATTGTTCTTACTTTCAAATAACTCTCCACATGCTCCGTATACACACGGAATCAATCAGTTGTATCATGGTGACTGTTTGCAAGTAGATATGAAGTAATCTAGGGTTTGCAGGCTACCACAAGAAGTGACAAATTTGGCCCGCAGTGGCCCACCCAAATGCACACTTGGCCCACTCAAACAAAAGTTCCTGGAGCCGGGCCTGAGCACGATGCTGCTCTTACAGACCCACCTGTGCAGGGGAGCCCCCATTAGCTGCTCATGTGCAATTAGGGGGGGGGCAGCGGTCACTGGGGTCTCCAATATGCTGGGATGGCAACAGTCCAGGCCGGAGCCAAGAGAAACATGTCCTACGCCAGAAACGCCCCTGTCATTTTTCACTGTGACAATAGACCAGGCCACACTTCTTCCGGTTCACCCTTAATTTAATTTCAAAAGCCACATTTGCCTACTTAACAAGGGGTATTCTAAACAAGATGAAGAACAGCATACCTAATGGTTAATCAAGCAACCAGTCCTTAATTGCTCCATACAGCAAGTTTGTTTGTGAAAAAAAGCATTTATCATTATTCCCAAATATCCAATTTCAAACTGGATTTATATAGCTCTTGGGAAACCTGAGGTTGGTCCAGTTCACTATCTCACTCACACTTATTAAGCTGGCTCCACTCTTGACATCAAGACCATAAGCCATGTCGTACACCTAACCTACACCACATTCTGCAGTTCAGAAACTCTGCAAAAACAATTGCAACAGTGGCTAGCTTTGTGCTTGTTTAAGGTTTCCTCACTGCAACTAATCAATGTGCTCCAAATCAGAAGCTAAGAGGGACATACCACCTTTATTCTGAATTACATTTCTTTTTAAATATTACTATCAGCCCGCGGGTCGTGTTACCATGATTTTCCAAAGGATTGGTATCAACAATTGGGCGTAAAGGCACGATGTAATCTTAAGCAGGGGGTTGAGCATGGGCAAAGAGAGTGTCAATGGAGGGGAAGCAGCCTATAGGGGGTGTTTGCATGTGGAAGTATGTATCAGTACCTGGTGTCAAGATGAGTGAACACCTTGGATGTTCAGATGGGTCAAGCGCTATGTGTTACAATTTTTATGTTTTCTCTTTCTCTCTGCATAACCTGGGCAATGATGAGGTTTCCCAACCTTGTACTTTTTTATGCCCTTCCTACTTGCTTAAACAATTTAATACAAATTTGAGTTACTCCAGATGATGAACAATAAGGATGCAAAAATGAATTCTCATTGGTCAAAAGCGTGACTACTTCACTCAAGGTCATTACAACAGTGTCTCTTGTCCTGAACATTTTACTGCTTTTAGGTGTGTTCATCTAATTACTTAAATGGAAGCAATGCAGACCACAAAACCCATCATGCATTACGTGATCGCAGAAAGGTTTACGACTGGACACAGTGTCCTTAATGACCTGGAATGAGGTGGTCATCCTAATGCTTGAGGTTACGTTGCATTTTACTTGCTGCAGCACTTTCCATACATTAATTAAATCACCAATTTAGGATCTTCTGTTATAATTTAGGAGCACTAGGATGTGGCATTATGAGGCTTCTGTATTAACTTACTTTGTGAAAATATGTTCCTTCTAATGAAGAGAACTACTTTAAATAATGTAGAAGAATAAAGCGCACACCCTGATGCTACTCTAAGCTACTTTATTGGTAATCATTGTTGGGATGGAAAAGTCCCTTGCATGGTGACAGACGTGTATCTCTGCCCTGAGTGAGCTAGCTGCAATGATACCTGGATCCCTGGTGCTTATTTTTTTGGCTGATTTTTAGTCATGGGCAAAGATGGATCATGCAAGTATGGCATGACCTAGGTCAATTTTACAGATTGTGGTCTTCTTGGACCAAGAGGGGTGCCCGAAGTGTTACCATCATAATTGGCAAAGGACCATTGCTCTTAACAAAGAGTTGAGTAGCACAAGCACAGTAGTGGCAGCATACCATGTTTTTGTAGTAGTGATTAGTAGAGTGAATAGACCTTTTACCCCTGTCATGGGAGTGGGGCTCAGTGGCCCAGTCATGTAAACATTGTCTGCTGTGTGGTTAGCTCACTCTTGGCCTACATGGTGTTCACATGCAGCACTGTGCAGCTCGTTTGTGTTCTTATGCTTGCTGTGATGTATGCGCGCCTGTGAGTTGTACAATACATGGAGACCTGTGTGTTTCATATTGGAAGTCCAAGGCCTTGAGGAAGGCATGTGGAGGAGCCATTCCAGATAGATTTGCAGATTGCCTGTATTCCTGCAAGCTTGGTGGAAGAAACACACTGAAGAAAGGGAGAGCCAGGCTCTCCTGAACACCTCAAAAGGCTACATTGAATATGAAAAAGCCACTTGTCAGAGGGAACTTGGATACATCTGAGAAAGGAGATGTGCCTGATAAGAGAATAATAAAGAATAGGGCTGGAGGGCCTTGACACCTCCCCTGTAAGTAAGAAACCAACACATCACCTCCCCTGCCTAGCAGTAAGGAACCAACACATCACCTCCCTTGCCTAGCAGCAGGGAACCGACACATCACCTCCCCTGCCAGTAAGGTACCGATGCACCACCTCCCCTGTGTATTAAGGAATTGGTGCATTTTTTTGCTTCCCCAGCCCCTCAACCCCTTGCGCCTTGCACGTGTTTGATGTTTTCCACATCTAAGGTACTTTGTGCTTAAATGAACGCATACATTGATTTTTATGGACTAAACATGCTTAATCTTTTGAAAGTGAAGTTTTGACTTGTGTATGTTTTCATTTTGTTCTTGTTTTATTCAGATAAATATTGGCTATTTTTCTAAACTGGTGTAGACTCCTTTTGTAGTGTTATCACTGCTTTACTGTGTGTGTACAAATATTTTACACATTGCCTCTGAGATAAGCCTGACTGCTCATGCCAAGCTACCAAGAGGGTGAGCAGGGGTTATTTTAGCTGTGTGACCCTGTCACCCTGACTAGAGTGAGGGTCCCCACTTGGACAGGGTGCAAACCCCTGCTAACTAGAGACTCCATTTCTAACAATTCAGTATCTTTGCCAAGGCAGTGATGGTGGGAATCTTGCAGCAGCTAGTGGAAACTTCTAGTTCAATCGTCTTGCCAGTGATACACTGATGTGCAAAAAATCGATAGAAAGGAAGTGAGAGCCAGACAAAAATGTTCCCACCTTTACATGATATGAGTCTCTCCATGGGGCTCATACATGGCATCCTTTTCAACTTGAAACTCCATTCTCTCCAGTTCCAGTGATAAATAAAAAACCTGGGATCTAAGTTAATTCTGGATTAACTATGGTACCTCAAGTTAAAATCTCATCTGATTCTTTTCTCAGCCACTCAGTGTTAAACATCATTTCACATTTTATTAAACATTTTCCCCATTACACGGGCATCACCTAAATTACTGTAAATAGATGTATTTGGCCTCCACCAAGAACAAACTTTCTCAGCACTAGAAGCATCTTTTTAAATGGGTAATTTCTGCACCTTATTTTAAAGACTAAAATTTGTAATCCTTTCACAGTTTCTATTTGGTAATTGATGAATTTGTACCAAATTGATTTCAGGCTTAATCCAGAACGTTACCAGGAGACTGATTATCTTCAATATTCCGGCCCACATTTACAAACGCTTGGGCGGGTCCTCGAGTAGCGCATAAGTCTTTAAGATGGTAATTAAATAGAAACTGTTCCAGATTGATTATTTTCAGTACATTACAAAGCTGCTACAAAAATTGCAGCACTGTGTTGCACAAGGGGTGGAAAACAGTGCTGAGACATATTTAGTAATATGGCCTGCTGCTGCTGTCATCCCCTACATAGGCGCAGTGAAAAGGCTGTTTTCAGTGATTAAAAAGGCTCGGACCAAGGGGCAGAGGTTAGTGTTTGCTGTCTAGCATACCCTTGCAGTACAAATTCCTATGCCTAGACAAGTGAGTTGCAGCACACATGCAAAGTATGGATTGTCTGAAGAAATGAAAGCATTTTCCCTTTTTAACACCTGCCTCAAGGAGGTATTATTTTATTTTCACTCAGATCCCTGTCTGTCTAACTTAGTGGACCAGGCTTTGTGTAAATTATTGTGGGTGTTTGTGCCGATCTGCCTAAGTTACACTAAAGTAATTTCCCCTCGAAGCAAAGTAATGCAAAGCATGATCAAGTCAATATGTGCTGACTGAAGAGCACATTTCCAGTGGAAAATAAGTTTTGAGCTGGAAGGTTAGGGGCATATTTGTGGCTGGGGTTACGTTGCTCTTGCACCATGCAGCATGGTGCATATGCGGCTCAAGCCCAAAACACGATTTATCATGCCACACAAAGCCACCTTGCGGGCGCTGAGTGGCTTGATAAAACTAGAGTAATGCAATGCATCGCAAATCGATGCATTACGTTAGTCTGTGCCAGGAAGGCATTCCATGGGTGTTGCATGAGTGTTCTAGGGTGACCAGGATTTGCCCGGATGGTCCAGTTTTTTCACCAGCTGCCCCGGAAGATTTCATGAAATTTAGCTCCTGTCCCGGTTTTAGGAGAGGGTCGGCTGAAAACGGCGGGAGGTTCTTTTTTACGTTTTACAAAGCAGAGATAGTTAGCAGTGATTTCAAGAAAGCAATTTAATTAACAGGCAAGCTTCTGGGTTTAAAAATGTATTTTATGTATGTTCTAAATGCCTGTTCTGGTATTCTCTGCTGAGTAGCGCTGTCATTCTCTGCGCTCACTTGAAGTAAAACTGTAGTCCTTCTTCTATTTCAGTGAAATGTCCCAATGTTTGGATTTACAATTTTGGTCACCCTAGAGTGTTCCCATGCAACATCCATGGATTTTGATGCATTCCCAGATTTACCAATAGCGATGGACCTGGGAATGCCCCAAAATGCTATGCCTTACTCGGTGATGCATATCGAGGAGAAATATCTTTATGTATTACTCATTACTTCCTCTTTCTATGTGTGTTGTCCACTGTAAAAACTATAACGTATCTCAAAGGCAAACATGTGGTTTTGAACGCTCTTAAAATATGCAACTTTCCATGTCCCACATACGTTTGATTATAAACCACCGGTATTGGCTCTGCATGTCAAAATAAGAAGTCAATGCAAGTTGAAATACATTGTGAAATAGAAACAATTTGCAAAAGGCATTCAGACAATCCTCTGTGTTTAATGTTTATTGGCTTTGCTCATTGTTCAAATTCAAATTCAAAAACTGCTGTATTCGATTTTGATTAAAAAAACATAAAAGCACAGTAAAAAAAAGAAGTCATAATATAAAAATGTTTTACCATTAAAAGGTACATAGACGTTACCATAAATCATGATATTACAGTAAAAACAAAGCAGCTCATTTTAGATACAAACTTTTTTTTTTGCTCATTGTTCATTTATCAGCATCTTTAAAGTAAAATACAACATTATCTCATTATCATTGCAACTATTACTGACATTTCATTTACAGATTAATGAAGAATGAAGCCTATGGAGTATAGTAGAGCTATATAGCTTCCCAATAAACCCTTGATGGAGGCCAGAAAAAGAAAATATTTAAACACCCACAGTCAGCAAGCAGACAATGTCAAAATGTACATATGTATTACTCTCTGCACCCAAAACACCTGTAATGCACATAAAGGGCAGGGAACTCAAAGATCCATATTTAAAAGTGTTCATTTAATAATGTACATTAATTGCAGTTAAAAACAAATTAAAATAAAAACATAATTTGTACAATACATCAATCTAAAAAATCTGCAAATAAGAACAGAAAAAAGGTGTCCTGATGAAGGTGGTGTCATAATAATTTATCGCCACCAAAACTCGTCGACGCTTCTTTTGGTATTTAGTTGCATTTAAGGCGCCCTTTCAAGTCCAATAATATTATGACATAATGGACTGATGAAATTACCACTAAGTGATTCTTTTTTTTGGAGCAACCGTATCTTGATGTATTGATCACTTTGCACCTTTTTCTGTCTCTCAATGTTCTTATTTGCTGATTTTTTAGATTGATGTATTATACAAATCATGTTTTTATTATAATGTTTTTTTGTTTTTTAACTACAATTAATGTGCATTATTAAATGAACACTTTTTAGTAGGGATCGTTCAATACAGTTGTTTTGGGTTCAGAGAGTAATATATATGTACATTTTGAAATTGTAGGCTTGTTGACTGTGGGTGTTTGAACATTTTCAGTTTAACGTAGATCGACTTGAACTCCAAGAGAGCCTTCTCTTTCTTTTACCTGTGTTACCCTGTCTCTTGGCAAGTGGGGTCGCTCCCTTCTTTCTGTGCATGGCCAGAAAAAGAAACCAGGTCAGCCAGTGGTGAGCCTAATTTTTACATGAACTAAATCCTATCATCTTGGTTTTTCTGATATATATTGAATGTTTAATTGTTGGTGGTATCCCACAAACTTCAGTGGTTGTATCAAACCATGATTGGTTTCATGTGATTCATAGAAATCCATCATTGCAATGAAATACTTAATCAGCTGCTACTTTCTAACACAAACAGCAGAATCGCCTCTCAGTTACAGATAGAAGTATTTTTACTATGTCTACACGACTATAGGCATAGGAGCAGAAGGTAATCATGTATTTACATCTAAAATGTATTAGACAGAGAAACAGGTGGTGCTCTTTTCAACTAGGTTTTAGTGCTGTGGCGAAGGGAACATTTTGCCAAGTAGCGTTTCAGCTGGGACAACATTTAAATTAAGCTGGCATAATTTGCGCAGTTTCATGAATTTTGCATTACACGAGTCACGTCAAATTCCCAAAAGTTTACCATTACACCCTGTGACGTGATTAAGCCACGCTTGCAATAATGTTACAGTGCAGGAGCTGCACACAAACAATGTGAACAACAAGAACACGGGTAGAAGTTGCTCGCTGCACTTGTGTTTATTTATGCTATTTTGTTTTAGCGGATATCGTGCCCTCGCATCAAAAATGGAAACACAAATTAATTTCACAGTAAACTAGAGCGCTTAATCCCATATTTGCATTTTGCATAATTACATGAAAGCAAATTACTTGAATTTTACACTTTAAGGTCGTCTCGTGATGTGTCAAGTTTAGGGAGTCAGAGAAAAAAAGGCTGCATTCAACTGTTTAGCCATGTCCCCCAATGCTGAAGAAATGAAAAAAAAAAGCTGTACAGCACTGTGGAAATGCCCACCCTAGATAAACTGGAATACATACGAATATGCCTCTCTAAGGCCTACCCTACCTAACCTGGTAAGATTTTTTTTTAAAAACTGGAGTTTGAGGGGGCTCCTGCATAAAGCTAACGCGAGATTTGTCTAAGGTTTTATTTTAATTTTTTTATTTTTTATTTTACAGTTTTATATAGCGCGAACTTGACCCGAATCGGCTATCAGAGCGCTTTAGATAGCGCCAGTTGCATTATACGAGGACAGAAACCTTTATGAACATAAATTAGCCCAGGAATGTTTGCAGATCACCCAGGACCCCCACAGGGTATTATAAATGCTCTTTGGATAATTCTAAGATTTTGCCCATGTCTCGTTCTGGAAAGCGATTGCTGTGTTTGCAATACTTCTAGAGAGCTATTATAACGTGAGGCAACTTTACCTTTGTTGCAGCTAAATAAATCTTAATCGTCTATATTGAAATGGCAATTAGTTTATATTGCATACAGCACTAAACTTAGAAACATTAAAAGCTAATAAAACAGTATTAAATACATTTTCCAGTAAATTTTATTACGTCAGGTGCGTTGTTTTCGTGCTAAAAATTAGATACAGTGTATAATTTGTTTTCTTTATGGTAACAAACATACAACGGCCTGTATAATTTGCATATTTTAGTGCTAAGAATCCAAACGTTGATTATTCACTTTACATATTTGCGCAGCTGACTAAAATATAATACGCTAGGTGAAATACATTACCAGAATGTCCAGGAACAGTATTTTCTGCTGCAGTGACAAAACTTAGATTTTATTTTTGTTTATAAAATATTACAGTTTCTGTTTTAATGTAAATCTTTGAGGTTAGGGTGATGAAGGTCACAAAGTGCTGTCAAAAGAATGCCCCGGTTACTTACCGGTAATCTTCATTACTCCGAGTCCTAGTCTTCCTCGCCACAGTAATTACTAATGAGCATCCTGCTCCCACAGAAACTCCAAGCAAAAGTTAACTTACTAGTCTCCCTATCCCTCCAATATGGCCCCCAGAGGCAACCACCAATCAAATAAAAGGATACAAGATCCACACCATGACCTGTAAACCAAAGCCGTATACATGAAGCCACAACAAAGGGACCGGAGGGCAGGGAAACTATACTGTGGCGAGGAAGACTAGGACTCAGAGTAATGAAGATTACCGGTAAGTAACCGGGGCATTACCTCCTCGTCCGTCTTCCTCACCACAGTAATTACTAATGAGCAGTTACCAAAGCAATATGAGCTTCATGGATAGGAAATACAGCCCACACACGGAAGGCAGCACAACAAAAAACGTCAGCGACAACAAAGAAGAGAGATACACCTCAAGAAGCCACTGAGTACAGAACCAAAGAGGCAATGGCAACAGAAGCACCAACCTCAAGCTGGTAACGAGAAAAGAAGGAATGAGCGGAATACCAAGTGGTTGACCAGCCAAACACCCATGGAAACAACCGGAAAGGCGGACCAAGAAACCGCAACAAACCAGAAGAATGCCCCCGAAACGAACGAGAGGGAACCACCGACTGAAACAGGCACCAAAAGGAGAGACACCCAAATCCACCGGTTGAGAGCGGAAGAGATGGCAACAGACCCCTACGGAGCAGCTAAAGTGTACTCCAACGGACCAATGGAATCCCGTGCAATGCACCAACACCAACGGAAGGTCCCACAGGGAGGAGATATCCCAGAACAAGGGGGTAGTAGGGCCAGAGACACGATTGACGAGCCTCCAAAAGGCCCTACAGACACAAAAGGGAGACCAAGAAAAAGCTCCAAAGGTTGCCCCCCCCCCAAACATGGAGGGTAGAAAGGGCCAAGCCCAACCAACACCGACCCCCCCAAAAAATATCCAGGACCCTACCAGGAGCCAAATCATAGTGCAGACCCAAAGCATAGCGAAAGACAACAAAGCAGAGCGGCGCCCCCACAGCGGAACAAGGCCCGCAACTCCAAATGAACAATCAATCAGGAACAGGGAACACTGCACAAGAGCCAACCCAGAAGGAACACCAACCCAGACGGAACACGGACCGGAACACTGGAAGATGAACCGGAGGGTCCAACAAATGGAAATGAAAGGAACGGCAACGCCCAACCCGAACGCAACGCCACCACCACCAACAGAGGAAACCACGGGGGCGAAGCCAACCCGGAACCACCAGAGGCACCAAAGCCCCAACACACCCAAACCCCAGCACAAGTGCCGGAAGTAGGGAAACCAGAGGAAGGCGGACAATAGGCCCCTCGGCCACTGGAAGGACATCGCATCCACCTGCAAGCCCACGGAAAAGGCATAAAAGAGAAGACACAATGGAACGTGCCAAGGACCGAAGAAGCAAACAAGTCCACCATCCAATATTCAAAACACCACAACAACAGCAGGAATATCATCTGTAGCAGATAAAAAGACCCCACGGAGGGAATATCCCACACAGATAGCCCGTCAACACACTCCCCCAGTTTCAGGAGACAAACCGCAGACAGTGAGGCCAACCATGACCCCGGCCTGGAACAATGGAGTCGACAGAGGAAACTGAGGGAACGAACAACATAACCCTCCCTACAGAGAGAAGCAGAAATATGACAACATGAGAGTCCGCCTGGAAAGCAACACAGCGAACCGCCAGCAAGGCTGGTAAACGTCCAGCGACCCAACTGAACAGCCTTCAGCCCCTTACAACGGAGAACAAGAAAGCAGAGCCCTAGATCACCAGTCCGCATCAGAGAGTCATCCAGAAAAGACCCCAAGGCCACAGACAGACACGCACAGTGACCATCCGAGAGGGAACAAACAGAAACGGCCGACATCGGAACAGATGACCGACATCCAGCCACCAACACAGAACAACCCTCACCAGGGCAGGCAGAGGAACCCCCTAGATCGAAATCCAGTCCATAGAGGTGTCAATGAGAAAAACAAGATAACTCATCACACGAGACAAAGGGAGAGGAGCCCAAGGCACTTTCACCAGCAAGCAGGCGGACAGAATACCCGGACCCCCAACCAAAGTCACACTGGAGGGCAAGTCCCTGACACCAGGGACCGAAAACAGACTCCAGAGGCAAAGTCAGTGTATGATGCCCGAACACCAAACCCAACAGTGTCCCAAGTGAGCCCCAATGTACATCCGATCCAGAGAAGGAATGAGGAAGCAAGAGAAACCGTGACCCACGAGGACCAGCCAACCCTCATGGACATGGAGCATTGCCTCAGAGAAAAAAGAAGCAGATTCAACCAAACAACCAGGAAAGGAAGAACACAATCCCCCTCCCATGAAAAAGCCCAACCAGAGGTGCCAGAACCGCAGCAAAGACACAAGGGGAGGAACACAGGCCAAAAGGCAAACCAATATGAGAGGTCAAAACGACAGGGGCCGGGAGAGAAGCATCCTGCAAACCGAAGAAATCCAGAAGCCCAATGAATGAGCAGAGGTAGGAACACCTCCAAGGACACCAACTGGCATGTGACCGAACAAAAACATCTATCCAACCAAGGCAGAGCCATCACCGGACATAGTCTCCATGAGACATCCCACCATCCACATCAGAAACCAGGGGAAATCCAACATGGACTCTGGAAACAACAGGAAGGAATGGATGCATCGAAGAATAACCCCAAGATCCGACCCCAGCATAAAAAGGCCATGCAGGTCCACAACTTCCTCCCTCACTGTGACACGGGAAAGACCCGGAACACAGCTGGCCCTCACGGGAGGGGAAAGCGATTCCCTAACATGCAAGGCAGCCGCCACCGCAGGACCCAACAGCTCCTTAAACCACGCAAGGCAAGGGACTGAGTCCAGAGAACCAGAAGAACCATCCGCGGCTGCGGGAAAAGAATGACCAGCAACATCACCATGGTAAGTAGGAGCACCCCAAAAGCATACCATCACCATGGAAACCAGGGAAAAGAGCCTCAGTCCTGGAGCAGCACGCTGCAGGCATGTCACCGTATGATCCCAAGAAGTGCAGCAATTAAAGGATATGATAATGAAGAGTGTCAAAACGATTGAACATCAAACAGCTCTGCGACATACAAAGCCGAAGTCCAAACTGTGACGAAGCCAGGGATAGAACCCGGGACCTACAAACCCACAGTCAAACCCCCTCCCATGCGAGCATAACAGGGAGACCTGAAAGCAGGGAACATCAAGTCCGCTAAAGCAGGACACAGTAACATGCAAAATGAGAGGGGTAGTCAGGAGAAGAACACGGACGGGACCCACCAGTGTGACCCGGAGGGAAGCCAACAACATACTGAGTATGCAGAAGCACAAGTGGAGGCAAACACCAAACCCTACAAGCACCTGTGAGGCAAACGCTACATAAATACATGCAGTATCAGAAGCGGACACAACCCGCGAGCGAAATCAGGCCCCCCCCGCACTTGCCCGCTTAAAAAATGACCAACAGCAGGAAACCAAATGGCGTGGCCACAAACAGGAAGGCGTGTAGGGAAACGCACACGGGACTTACGAAAAAGTAACAACTGGGGAAACCTTCACAGATTAGGCAGGAGTCGAACCCAGGTCCGTGAGGGCGGGCACCCCGGAAAACACGCCGGGACTGCTACAAGCACAATGGCGGCATCAGGAGGCACCAATAAATATGCTGAGTCCGCTAGAGCAGGACTCTGCAACACGAGTAAACAATATCAGGCTTCCAGATAAGAGGCCGAGTCTGCAAAGGCAAGACTCTGTGTCAGTAGCAGAAAAAGAACCGGCACTGAAAGCAAGACCCCGCTAGTCCGCTAAAGCAGGACGGGGGAATATGCATAAAGTACCCAACAAGGGGGGATAAAAACAGAACAAATGACACTGCATCCCCCCCAAAACGGAGCTCAAGAGTCTGCTAAAGCAGGACCGCTGCCCCCCTACATCAAGGCACGTACCATAAGGAAAACGTCCCAGGTCGGCCATCGGCACGCCCATGAAAATCATGACAGAAGCCAGAGGCAGGACGACAACCCTCCGAATCGTTAGAGGAGAAATACCCACATACGAACAAGGAAGCCAAGAAGTGACCTTATCAAGCACAACACCTCCACTAGCTGTCAAAAGGCGCGCAGCATACATCGCGCTAAACCACAGCAAGACGGTATGAAGCCACGCCCCCTCCCTGGCCGGCAAATGAGCCCACCGAGACAGCCGCTGGAGACGTGGAAGCGGACAACCACGAGGAAGGAGGGAGCCCCCTTGCAACAGTAAGAAAAGAAGCAAGGCACGCCGAGTCCGCCAAAGCAGGACACAGCAGTACAGCCAAACCAAACATGCATGTGGGAGGGAGGGAACCGGCGAGCGAACCACCAGCCCTCACCCAACCTGCGTAGGCATGAAAACAGTGAAAAAACACTGAGTCCGCTAAAGCAGGACTCGGTAATACAGTGAAAAGAAACAAGCATGTGGGAGGAAGGGAACCCGCATGGGACACACCAGCCCCCCCGCCCCCCACTGAGGCACGAAAACAGGGAAGATACGCCGAGTCTGCAAAAGCAGGACCCGGGAGCACAAACAAAAGAGACCGGCACAGCAATCCCCAGCGTCCGCTAGAGCAGGACAGGGGAAAACGCCCTAAGCGCCAACCAAGGGGGGAGTGAAAACGGCAATACAAGCGTGAAAACCAACTCCCCCCCATCAGAATGGGGCCCAAGAGTCCGCTAAAACAGGACCACCACCCCCAACTCACCTGTAGAACAGGAACATGAACAGCACTCGGAGTAGTGCAGAAACAAAAAAACAGGTCGTGGTGTGGATCTTGTATCCTTTTATGTGATTGGTGGTTGCCTCTGGGGGCCATATTGGAGGGATAGGGAGACTAGTAAGTTAACTTTTGCTTGGAGTTTCTGTGGGAGCAGGATGCTCATCAGTAATTACTGTGGCGAGGAAGACGGAAGAGGAGGTAATGGGGTCACACAAAGTAAGGTAAATGAAGGTAAAACATCACCTTGAGCAAACAAATCACCAAACCTTCAGAAACGACTCAAGAGGCGGGGGAAGATGGGGCAATGCACTAGCTTTATTTGACCTGCCCCTCCCCCTTTTGTGTCACCACCACAAATGCTTAGTGTGCCTTGAGGCAACACAGAAAAAACAAAGAAGCACTGCATCTTGTCACACGTATTCATTTGATCAAGTAGCTTTCACTGCAACACAGTGTTGTTTGTCTAAACTGTTTAAATCCAATATTGCATGTATCAGTATATCAATCTAAATGTTTGGGTCGATATATACATATTTAATATATATAAAACCAATATCCCCTCAAGTAAAATGGGGTCAGACACAGCAATGGTTCTGGTTCGAGGGGGTTTATTCATTGCGCTCAGTCCTCGAGTTTGTGAAGCGCCTCGGCAGACGTGTTTCAGCGTTATCCGCTTTCCTCAGTGCCAGCTTCAGTATCGTTCGTCACACCTGGGGCCCATTGAAGTGTTCTTATAGTCACTCCCACTAACTGAATGACTCGGCCTTTTTGAAGTCTTAAAGACATAGTGCTTCTCAGGACGATTTAATGAAAGCGCAAAAAGTTTAAACCACCATAACACGGATGTGCTGCACGCAAAGAGAAAGCCAATTCAGTAAACGGCATTCCTGAACACACAGTGCAGTCCCAACTCAGTTGGCTTCGGGTCACACCCTCGTGCAGGCAGTCAGTAACAGTTTTTTCTTTTTTATAAATTCAGTCCCCTTTCATTTCCCTTCGCAGTAGAATACTGCTTCCTTTCTCCCTATACATAAAAGTATACACAGTGTGTAATTAAATGCTGAGGGGGGGCAACACGTTTGTATTTCCATACTTCACCACAAGTTGCTGTCAGACGCGTTGCTCCAGATCGAGAGGGCGTGTCTTTACCGGCGACAGCGTGCTTGGTAAAACATAAAACCAATAGCCCCTCAAGTAAAAGGGGGTCAGACACAGCAAGGGTTCTGGTTCAAGGGGGTATATTCATTGCGCTCAGTCCTCCAGTTTGTGAAGTGCCTCGGCAGACTCGTTTCAGCGTTATCCGCTTTCCTCAGTGCCAGCTTCAGTATCGTTTGTCACACCTGGAGCCCATTAAAGTGTTCGTATAGTCACTCCCACTAACTGGATGACTCGGCCTCTTTGAAGTCTTAAAGACATAGTGCTTCTCTGGACGATTTAATGAAAGCGCAAAAAGTTCAAACCAACATATACAGATGTGCTGCACACAAAGAGAAAGCCAATTCAGTAAATGGCATTCTTGAACACACAGTGCAGTCCCAACTCAGTTGGCTTCGGGTCGCACCCTCGTGCAGGCGGTCAGTAACAGTTCTTTCTTTTGAATATATTTTTGTTTATTAAATGTTACAGTTTCTGTTTCAATGTAAATCTTTGAGGTTAGGGTGATGAAGGTCACAAAGTGCTGTCAAAAGAATGGGGTCATACAAAGTTAGGTAGATGAAGATAAAACATCACCATGAGCAAACAAATCACCAAACCTTCAGAAACGACCCAAGAGGCGGGGGGCAGATGGGGCACATGCACCAGCTTTATGTCACCTGCCCCCATGTTTTGTGTCACCACCACAGCTGCTCAATGTGTTTTGAGGCAACACAGAAAAACAAAGAAGCACTGCGTCTTGTCACACGCATTATTTTGATCAAGTAGCTTTCACTGCAACATAGTGTTGTTTGTCTAAACTGTTTAATTCCAACATTGCATGTATGAGTATATAAATCTAAATGTTTGTGTCTATATACACATATTTAATATATATATACGTATATATATATTACCTACTGGTGGGCGCCAGTTGGTAGTTATAGTTAGGATTGTTTTCCATAGGGAATCCGCAACATTCTATTGGGATTAACTTTGGCGCCGGTTGAGGAATCTGCCTGAAAATTTCCTGAAATTTGCCTCGCTGCGCTCCGCTCCTTCCCTGAAAGTTTGGGGGGATTCGTCAAGCGGGGGCCGAGATAAAAGGGGGGTCCCAAAACGTGTTTTCCCCATGTTAATTTCCATAGGGCGGTTGGACTCACTTTTAGCCCGAACGGCTGAATGGATTTCCACCAAACTTGGCAAAATTGTAGGGACTGGTAGCCTGATGTGCCTTTGCTATGTCTCAAGATATGTGCTTCAGTGGATTTTGAGTAATTTAGGTTCAAAAAATATATATATCTATAAGTGCGCCCCGGTACGGCGTCCTCCAGCGCGCTACGCGAATTCGCAAGCGGAACGCTGATTGGCTCTCGGGTGTCTGTCAACATTCCAAACAGTCCGGAGCGGCCGCATTCTTGTGTCTCGGTAGGATCGAGACACAAGAGGTGGCAAAAACAAAGGGGGAAATGACCAAAAGGGGACAGGGTAGACCCCCCTGACCCCCTAGGTTTGATGTGGGGGCCCGGTACGCGCACCGGGGAGCGTACCATGGGGAAAAAAGAATGACAGATTTTTTTTTAAATGTTGCATTTTTTTAGAAATTGGAGGTAGTTCTAAAAAGAACTGTTTTTTTTAATTCTTTTTGTTGTTTTATATTTTTGTATTGTTTTTTGGAACATTTTGTACTTTTTTGGCTTTTATGAACAATTTTATATTTTTGGGGGAATTTTTATGGGGACAAACAAAAAACAGGGAATTGTAAATGGCTCAACTGGAGCAAAAAAAATCAGGAAAAAATTAAGGTTTCTTTGGGCACTTGTGGTTGTCACCAGCACGGTTGATGAGTTTAACCCTTTGCTCACCATAGCAAATTGTACGCCCACAAAATATGCAAACTATTTTGAAATTTCCAAACTGGGTTTGGATGTTTGGGACCATCTCCCTTGTCTCTTGTCCCAATGGAGTGGGTTGGGTACTTTAGGAGGTGCTGGGAGAAGATTGGGGAGGGTCTCTGGTCAGTTCTCTGACCTCTGCCGCACTATAGTTGTTAGGGTGCCGGCGTTGCATGTGGCGAATCATGGTGTTGTTGCCAAAATAATATTTTTTGGCAGAGTTCCCCCTGGAAAGTACAGTGCCACAGATCAGACAAGTAACCTTTGGCGCATTAACTTTTTTGAGGCCCCGTGGGATTTAAAAAAACTCCCAGACAATGTGCTCCTTTGGCTTGTAGGGGGTAGTATCTTCTGGCAGGTAGCGCCTCTCCTCCTCCTCCTCCTCCTCCTCCTCTTCTTCATCTCCACCACTGTGGTGTTGTGGTGGTCCTTGTGGTGGTGGTGGTGGTGGCTGAGATGCTCCTGCTGCTACTGTAGCTATTTCTCAGTACAAATAGGTACAAATAGATCTGGAAACAGGTCTTCCTCACTCAAAGTACAAAGTGAGAATGAGGAAAAAAGGTGGGGGCTTTCATCATTAGGAAAACAAAACTGTCCTGAACCAATGAAAAGTGTTATTTACAGGTCACATGACCAGGGCTTTCATCATTTAGAAACCAAAACTGTCCTGAACCAATAAAAAGTGTTATTTTTAGGTCACATGACCCGACGCGCTTAAGTAGCGCGATCGTATGCGCTCAGGTGCTTCCGGGTGCGCTTACACCGTGCGTATTATGGGACGCGGCCTCGCGATACGTCACGATGATGTTTTTGTTCGTGGCAATAGCGCTAACGGGACGCTACTCGGTACACACACCGGGACGCGCCGCAAGACTTCGCTTACCGGTGCACTCACCGGTACGCGCACCGGGAGCGCTTAAGGGCAAAAAAATAAAAAAATAAAATATACATATAAAAAATAGTATTACATAAATATACAATATAGGATTCATTATAAAAAATATTATATTTGATAGCAATAGAAATTTGCTATTAAAAAAACTTTGAAATTCACTGAAAAAACCATAGGTTTCACACCAGTTATAGTTATGAATTTGCATTTAAAAAACCTATTAAATTCACTGAAAAAACCATAGGTTTGACACTAGTTATAGTTAGCTGGAAATTTTACTGACATAAAACCATTGAAATTCCCACGTTATAGTTAGTTGGACTCACTATAACTTGCGCGCCTGCAATGCACTGCTGATGACGTCACATATTACATCACTCATGACATGGTCAGTGACATCACTCATGTGGGTGTGTCAGAGATTCTGTGGATGATGTCATCAGTGATGTCATTTGAGATGCCATCAGTGATGTTCCTGACCATGTCATGAGTGATGTAATATGTGAGGTCATAAACAGTGCATTGCGGGGGAGCAAGTTACAGTTAGCTCAGCTAACTATAACTGCTGAATTTCTCTGGTTTTGTATGAGTGAAATGTCAGCCTAACTATAATGTCTCTAATTCCTAACTATAATGTCCCTGTAACCGTTGTTTTTTTAGTGAATTTCTAAAGTAAAAAAAATTCTATTTCTTAATTGTAACGTCCATTTTTTTGAGAACGTCTAAGATTTTCTTATTTTCTTTCTATACATGGATATTGTATATTACATTCATATTATATACTACTAATTTTTGATTTGGTATGTGTTTATCAGAAAGTACATTAATAACATTTAAAATAAATGTTTTAAGTCGACACAACATTGTCGAACTTCCTGTGGAGAAACAAATAACAATAGTAAACAAATCACAGGTTTCCTTTCATCTTTCATTTTCGTTATACCACTTCTAAATGTCATAATTTTTTTAGCCTTTTCCATGTTTTCTGTGAAGAAGCCCAATTTGTCTGTTTTATTCCATGAATCTGTTAATCCTCTGTGATGGTGAAAGCAGCACCTGTGTAACTTTGGGGTGGATTTGTGTGTCCGCACGGGATCTATGACTGTGTGCGTAAGTGTCTGAGTGCGTTTGTGAGTATGTTTATGAGGGTTCGTGTGGGCCTGTGAGTGCATATATGAGTGTCTGTGTGAGTCTGTGAGAGGGTGTGACAGTGTCTGTGTGGGTCTGTAAGATGGTGTGACAGAGTCTGTTTGGGCCTGTGATTGGACTTGTGACTATCTGTGTGAGTTTGTGAGTGAGTGTGATGGCACCTATATGGGTCTGTGAGTGGGTATGAGAGTTCCTGTGTAGGTCTGTGAGTAAGTGTGTGAGTGCCTGTGAGGGACTTTGAGTGAGTGTGTGAGTATCTGTGTGGGTTTGTGACTGCATGTGTGAACTCTGTGTGAGTCTGTGAGAGGGTGTGACAGTGTCTGTGTGGATCTGTGAGTGGGTGTAAGAGTGTCTGCATGGGTCTGTGTGTGAGTGTGTCTGAGTAGGTCTGTGAGTAGGTGTGAGAGCACCTGCGTGGATCTGTGATTGAATGTCTGTGTAAGAATGACTGGGTGTGTGAGTGTCTGTGTGGGTCTGAAAGTGGGTGTGTGAGAGCATCTCAATAGGTCTGTAAGTGGCTGTGAGAGTGTCTACATGAGTCTGTGAGTAGGGATGTCAGTGTCTGAGTAGGTCTGTGATTGGGTGTGAGAGTGCCTGCATGGGTCTGTGAGTGGGTGTGAGAGCACCAGTGTGGGTCTGTGAGTAGTACGTGAAAGTGTTTACATGGATATGTGAGTGAGTATGTCAGTGTCCATGTGGGGTGTGACCGGGTGTGTAAGTGTCTGTGTTGGTCTCTGAGTGGGTGTTTGAGTATAAATATATATATTTTGCATGCTGAAAGCAGCCACCCCCCCCAGTCTGATTCGGAGCATCCCCCATGGGGAGCTACTTAGATTAAGACGGAATTGCTCATTGGATTCAGAATTCATCAGAGCTGCAAATGAATGTGTTGCTAGATTCCTAGTTAGAGGCTATGAGCAAGCTCTCCTTGATAATACACTTAGGAGAGTTCTAAGAATTCCTAGGAAACATTTACTAGCTCAGATACCCCCAACCTCTGGTGAATCAGATTCCAAGACCAAATTCCATCTGATCACTACATACTCGGATGAAGTTAGGCAACTTAGGCAGATCCTTACAAGGAACTGGCACATCCTCCGCACAGATCCTATTATAGGAAGTGATGTCCCAGACAAACCATTGATAACGTTTAGAAAATCTAAGTCAATTAAGGACAACCTTGTACAGAGTCACCTCATGCCACCCTCTCCGAGAACTGTAAACACTTTAAAAGACATGAAGGGGTTCTTTCTCTGTGGGAAGTGTAGAGCCTGCGAGAATAGTAGAAGAACTTTAACCTACACAGTACCTGGTCTCAGCAAACCGAGAACAATCAATACATTCATTACCTGTACAACCCCATTCGTGGTGTACTGTCTGGTTTGTCCCTGCGGGTTACAGTATATCGGCAGTACCATCAATAACGTTAAACTACGTACACTGGAACACCAAAGGGCAATCTCAAACAAAGATGCTGCCTACCCAGTTACCCGACATTTTGCCAAGATGCATGGTAGCAACAGGGAATTGCTACGTTATTTTGGCATTGATCATGTGCCCCTACACCCCAGAGGAGGAGACAGATTATTAAGTCTCCGAAGACTTGAATCGAGGTTTATCATAGATCTTCAAACCAAGAACTTTTCTGGGTTAAACATAGGGGAAGAATTAACAGTGCACCTGGGTAGACGATGAAGAATCTCCTTAATTACATCAGGCTTAAGATTCAAATGCTGTTTGTAATTCTTTTTTGAACCAATATGAATTTGAGTACATATTATGATATTCTCTGTGTTGAAATCAGATTTGGCAACATCACCTATAATTTTGTATCTACTCTCTTGTGTCTTCCGTTGAATTTTGGATTAACTTTTATTACCTGTTTATCTCATGCATTATAGTCACATATATTCCTTGCTAAGACTAGTTCGAAAGCCAACATGAACTGAAGGAATTGATTATTTATTCTAATCATTGGAAATGCGGAGATAATCATGTGTAGTTGAAATAATTATTTGTAATGAAATCTTTTAGTCACTAGAATTGATTTCCATGCTATGCATTTCAGTATAATTGACTACACCTTCGAACAGGTTTTTTCTCTCTGGATGACATATAAATTTATGTTACCGGAGCTATGCCGATACATGGCTAGATCTTTTTTCCTGTCTTCAGCTGTTAAGTACAGTGAGATGATCACTAGATGTACGAGGGTTAATTCCTCGGCTTGCTGGCCAGTTCAACGCTGATTCACGGCATTATGATGTGTTATCCATTGGCAGTGGTGAATAATTTGCACCAAATTTAACAAGTTTAATTTGCATTTTAAGGATTGTGAAAACGTTTTAATATGATTTAATATGATTTGACATTAACGTTTCCCTTGGTGTTTTTGATTGCAATATGGCCGCCACGTTTTTACCTTTGTTTAACATCACGTTGTAAATATTCCTGTTATGTTGTCCGCTCTCAGTTTTGATGGGGCGTGAACATAAAATGGCGCGTGAAACTGTGTGTCGATGACACTGAGGAAGGACTGCTGTCCGAAACGCGTTTGTCATCTCTGCTGTGTGTACCATGAATAAAATCTAGTACCATACCCTGAGTGCTAAAGGTCTTCTTTCTGAGTGATGAGGGAGACCAACGAGCTCAAATATATATATATATATATATATATATATATATATATATATATATATATATATATATTCACTGAAAAAACCATAGGTTTCACACCAGTTATAGTTAGGAATTAGCATTTAAAAAACCTATTAAATTCACTGACAAAACCATAGGTTTCACACCAGTTATAGTTAGCTGGAAATTTTACTGACATAAAACCATTGAAATTCCCACGTTATAGTTAGTTGGACTCACTATAACTTGCGCGCCTGCAATGCACTGCTGATGACGTCACATATTACATCACTCATGACATGGTCAGTGACATCACTCATGACATCACTGATGACACCATCCAGTGAATGTGTGTCTTTCTGAAAAATAAATTTGTTTTATATATGTATTTGTAAAGGTCGATGGAAGAATAAATGTTTAAATAAGTGTGTAAATGGATGTTTTTTTAAAAAAAATTGGTTGGTTAACTGGCTTATTAAGTGTATCTTAGTGAATACATATATTAGCGAGTATTGTTTAAATATTTAACTGTTTGTATCAGTGTTTCTCTTTGTGTATAAGTGGCTGCAGGGGTTGGTGACTGACTCACTGTTTGTATGTGTTTTGAAGACAGCATATGTGCAGGACTGTATGGGTGGATGAGTGTGTATATGTGTGTGTTAGTGAGTGAATGACTGTCTCACTAGTGTCTTCATTAGTAACGACATATGTTTTAATCTAGTATATGTGAGTATTGATGTATATAAGTGAGTATAGTATATATAGTGAGAGATTGTAGGAGTTCCTGTTTAAATAAGTATGTGTTTCTATAAGTGATTGTTTTAGAGAGTAAGTATGTGTAAGTTTCCTTAGAAGTAAGGTGGTAGTGTGTGTATAAATGTATATGCAAATAAATGGATGTTCAATAGTTTATTTGCATGTGTGAGTATGTGTGTGAGTAACTTTTGGATGACTGCTGATGTGTAACAGGATGTATAGGTGTATCACTACATATGATGAGTGAGTATATATATGAGTGACTATATAGAACTGTTGGTGAATGAGTGGATGTGTATATAGATGGTGGAATTACTGAATTGGTTGTTGTTACTGGTTTGGGTATCTCCATTTTTTTGAAAATGTTTGTTTCTATTTTTGAATATGTGTTTCAAGCGTTACATTACACTGAAATTAGGTCTGTCACTCTGTCACAAGGATGGTGTCATCAGTGATGTCATGAGTGATGTCACTGACCATGTCATGAGTGATGTAATATGTGACGTCATCAGCAGTGCATTGCAGGCGCGCAAGTTATAGTGAGTCCAACTAACTATAACGTGGGAATTTCAATGGTTTTATGTCAGTAAAATTTCCAGCTAACTATAACTGGTGTGAAACCTATGGTTTTGTCAGTGAATTTAATAGGTTTTTTAAATGCTAATTCCTAACTATAACTGGTGTGAAACCTATGGTTTTTTCAGTGAATTTCAAAGGTTTTTTAAATGCTAATTCCTAACTATAACTGGTGTGAAACCTATGGTTTTTTCAGTGAATTTCATAGGTTTTTTTAATGCTAATTCCTAACTATATAAGACCTGAAAGCCCACCAGGAATCTCCAGTATGCGCCAGGGGACTGCATTGCAGAGAGGTGTAATGAAGCCACAACCCTTTTTACACCTCTCTGCAACGCAGCCCCGTGCATGTTTGAAGAGGGGGAACTAATTCCCCTTTCATACTGGGGGCCCATGGGGGCCAATTAGCCCACCTGCAACCTCCAGTATGCGCCAGGGGCTGCATTGCAGAGGTGTAATGAGACTATGCCACTTGTTACACCTCTCTGCAACGCAGCCCACTGCCGCGTTTGCAGAGGGGGAACTAATTCCCCTTACATACTGGGGGTCCCTGGGGTCAACTAGTCCACCAGGAGCCTCCAGTATGCGCGAGGGAGCTGCATTGCAGAGAAGTGTAATGAGGCCACACCCTTGTTACACCTCTCTGCAATGCAGGCCACTGGCGCGTTTGCAGAGGGGGGACTAATTCCCCTTGCATACTGGGGGTCCCTGGATCATATCTGCCCAAACACCGATATTCCGAACGATTGTAAATGACTTTTCTTGAGAAACATTTGGATTTGGATTATCATGCCCTATACTTTTGAATTTTTGAAAGACAGACTTTGAGGATGCTATAAATTACTCGTCTGCCCGAATTGTGTGGGTAAAATTGATACCTAGTCACTTTGAATAAGAATATACTTATGTCTCGTCTAACATTTGGAAGAAATATCTAGTTATATGACAACTGGATACCGACATAACTTGAAGGAAATAAGAACGCCCTGAAGAAGTTCTGTTGTACAGAACGAAACGTTTCGTCTGGCTGTGGTACATAAACTTAAGGAAAATAAAAGCATTTGAATATACCCCAAGATTCAGCGCTTCAATAAGGACTCTAAGTGATATGATTTGATTGGACTCATTGTGAAAGTGGTGCTGTGCCAAACTTTGGAATATTCTCCACTACTCTCTACTACTTACTCTCTCCTACTCCACTACTCTCAAATACTCACTGTCTACTACTCATTCTCTACTACTCTACTACTCTCTACTACTCTCTCTCTACTACTCACTCCCTACTACTCGCTACTCACTACTCCCTACTACTCACTATCTACTACTCTCTACTACTCACTCTACTACTCTCTCTCTACTACTCACTCTTTACTACTCACTACTACTCTCTACTACTCACTCTCTACCTCTCACTCTCTACTACTCTCTACTACTCACTCTCTACTACTCTCTCTCTACTAGTCTCTACTACTCACTCTACTACTCACTCTCTACTACTCACTACTATTCTCTCTGCTACTCATTCTCTACTACTCTCTACTACTCACTCTCTACTACTCACTCTCTACTACTCACTCTTTACTACTCTCTACTACTCACTTTCTACTGCTCTCTACTACTCACTCTACTACTTACTCTCTACTACTCTCTACTACTCACTCTCTACTACTCACTCTCTACTACTCTCTACTACTCACTCTACTATTCACTGTACTACTCTCTACTACTCACTCTCTGCTACTCTCTCTACTGCTCTCTACTACTCTCTACTACTCACTCTCTACTACTCTCTCTCTACTAGTCTCTACTACTCACTCTACTACTCACTCTCTACTACTCACTACTATTCTCTCTGCTACTCATTCTCTACTACTCTCTACTACTCACTCTCTACTACTCACTCTCTACTACTCACTCTTTACTACTCTCTACTACTCACTTTCTACTGCTCTCTACTACTCACTCTACTACTTACTCTCTACTACTCTCTACTACTCACTCCCTACTACTCACTCCCTACTACTCACTCTCTACTACTCTCTACTACTCACTCTACTATTCACTGTACTACTCTCTACTACTCACTCTCTGCTACTCTCTCTACTGCTCTCTACTACTCTCTACTACTCACTCTCTACTCTCTATTACTCACTCTCTACCTCTCTACCTCTCTCTCCTTCTCTCTCTACTAATCTCTACCTCTCTACCGCTACCTCTCTACCTCTACACCACTACCTCTCTACCTCTCTCTACACGCACACATATACACATATATGCATATATATATGCATATGCATTTACATATATGTATGTGTATGTATAAAAAAACAACAAAACATTTTTTTTTTTAAACAGCTACTTTTAAAACTGTCATTCTTTTTCCCCATGGTAAGCTCCCCGGTACGCGCACCGGTGCGCGTACCGGTGCGCGTACCGGGCGCTCACCCCGCGAAAATCAAAAAAAAAATTATTATTTTTTTGCCCCGCGGGGCCCTTTTATGGCCCCCACATCAAACCTAGGGGGTCAAGGTGGGTCTACTCTGCCCCCTCATGGTCATTTCCCTCTTTGTTTTGGCCACCTCTCGTGTCTCGATCCTACCGAGACACAAGATGGCGGCCGCTCCGGACTGTTTAGAATGTTTACAGACACCCCAGAACCAATCAGCTTTCTGCGCGCAAGTCGCGGTAAGCGCCCGGTGCGCGTACCGGTGCGCGTACCGGAGCGCGGCTATAGATATATATATTTTTTTGAACCTTAATTACTCAAAATCCACTGGAGGACATATCTTGAGACATAGCAAAGGCACATCGGGCTACCAGTCCCTACAATTTTGCCAAGTTTGGTGGAAATCCATTCAGCCGTTCGGGCTAAAAGTGAAATCGACCGCCCTATGGAAATTAACATGGGGAAAACGCGTTTTGGGACCCCCCTTTTATCTCAGCCCCCGCTTGACGAATCCCCCCCAAACTTTCAGGGAAGGACCGGAACGCCGCGAGGCCATTTTCGGGAAATTTTGAGGCAGATTCGTCAACCGGCGCCAAAGTTATTCCAAATAGAATTTTGAGATTTAACATTGAAAAAAATCCTAACTATAACTACCTACTGGCGACCGCCAGTAGGTAATATATATATATATATATATATATATATATATATATATATATATATATATATATATATAAGTCCGAAAACTGGTATGATCCTTTTTGAAGAAACCAGAGTCAAGGCCCAAATATATTCTCAGTGCTCAAGGTTTATTTGGCAGAAAGATTAAACAGCCCCAACGCGTTTCGAGGTACGCCTACCTCTTGGTCACGTAGGCTCAGAAACGCGTCAGGCTTTCAATCGAGACATGAGAAGCTGCAGACTGGGATGCAGTGATGTCCTTTACCCGCTGAAATAAGGGCTGCTGGATGAGTGCATTCCTTACCTGTGGGTAACTTGGAGCTTTAATTTACACGCGGCAGCCCAGCCGCGAAGGTATGCACCCCCCCGCCCAAAAACCACAGGGGGTCATGGGCCGGAAGTCGCCGAGCCTACTGTGAAGCAGCAGCCGAGGGATCAATGGACATCTACATCCCGGGGCCCATCCAGGGCTGTGAAATGGCAGAACACGCACCCATACAGGGAAGAGACAAGGACTATAAGTCCCACAAAGCAGTTCGAGTGGGAGTGTCAAAGCGTCAACTCAAGTCGAGCCTCTGAAGACGAGCGTAGGCTCAGAAACGCGTCAGGCTTTCAATCGAGACATGAGAAGCTGCAGACTGGGATGCAGTGATGTCCTTTACCCGCTGAAATAAGGGCTGCTGGATGAGTGCATTCCTTACCTGTGGGTAACTTGGAGCTTTCATTTACACGCGGCAGCCCAGCCGCAAAGGTATGCACCCCCCCGCTCAAAAACCACAGGGGGTCATGGGCCGGAAGTCGCCGAGCCTACTGTGAAGCAGCAGCCGAGGGATCAATGGACATCTGCATCCCGGGGCCCATCCAGGGCTGTGAAATGGCAGAACACGCACCCATATAGGGAAGAGACAAGGACTATAAGTCCCACAAAGCAGTGCGAGTGGGAGTGTCAAAGCGTCAACTCAAGTCGAACCTCTGAAGACGAGCGTAGGCTCAGAAACGCGTCAGGCTTTCAATCGAGACATGAGAAGCTGCAGACTGGGATGCAGTGATGTCCTTTACCTGCTGAAATAAGGGCTGCTGGATGAGTGTTTTCCTAACCTGTGGGTAACTTGGAGCTTTCATATATATATATATATATATATATTATACCAAAACTCCCCGGTCTCCCAGGAAAACAGGCCGCACCCGTCTCAGGTTTGTATTCTAAGTATTTATTCAAGCTTTTCTTTCATTGAGCATCGCTCGATCGTATAATCTGAAAACAGACGCTGGATACTTCCTACGCGTTTCGACATTCAACCGTGAACAAAGCATTTGCAATGCCGAAACGCGTAGGAAGTATCCAGCAACCGAGAGGGTATGTTGAGACAGAGGGAAGCGTGTTACATTCTCAACATGGACAGTAAAGTCCCGAATGGCCTCAATACCTCAGATGAGATGCACCATTATTTATGAAATCATTAAAATCATTATTATTTATTTTGCCTCCGATTCCCAGATTTGACTTGACTTTATTAAATATCTCTATGCTCAGGCTTGAGTACATGATAGATTTATAATGTGTTCAAAAATAAAAATAAAATTAAATTGTGATAAAATACTGGTTTTGTCAGCTGCCCGATCCTATATAGCCAGCTTTTTAAATATTTTTTATAATTTTGACACTATATTATTTTCACGAGTGTCCATATTGGGGTAATAGATACTTATATTATATATCTATTTATTCACTGTTTTAAAATGTTTGCACTTTGTACAATAGACACTTTAATATATGATGGCATAATCGGAACCTTCGAGGCGTTATTTATTGTATTTAGACTGTAATATTAAATGCATGGGATTTCAATAGTGTGCATTCATACAGAGATTTCTTGAACATAAGACTCACATAGAAGGCCATGGTGTGATAGAAGTTTACATCGTCAGCATTATGCTGTTATTATTCTTGTACTTTAGTTTTTAATAATTTTTGCTCATATGTGGTGCTATATATTTACATATAGATATTATTTTAATATATAGATGGGTACATATACTTTATATGTACATATGAGTAATAAGCACAATTGGCAAAATATGTGGCCTTAAATAACTGCCCAGTGATTTCCTGAGTCTGTTTCTCATGCATTTTTTAGCCTCGTGAGGACAGATATATCTCTGTTTTCCTTTTCTATGGCCATGTGATGGTGATTGGTGAATGTGATCAACAGTATATATTTGCACAGCAATTCATGGTTCCTTGTGTGATCAAAGGCATTCGTTGCCCGAAACGTGTTGCAAGGTGCATGATTAGAAAAAGAAAATAAACACGACTTGAATGCAGCTGACCTTCGCCAAAAGGAGGTTCGGAGTGGTTTTTGTTTCCGCATAAAATATATATATATATATATATATATATATATATATATATATATATATATATATATATATATATATATATATATATATATATATATATATATATATATATATATATATATATATATACATATATATATATATATATATATATATATATATATATATATTACCTACTGGCGGTCGCCAGTAGGTAGTTATAGTTAGGATTTTTTTCAATGTTAAATCTGAAAATTCTATTTGGAATAACTTTGGCGCCGGTTGACGAATCTGCCTGAAAATTTCCTCAAAATGGCCTCGCGGCGTTCCGGTCCTTCCCTGAAAGTTTGGGGGGGATTCGTCAAGCGGGGGCCGAGATAAAAGGGGGGTCCCAAAACGCGTTTTCCCCATGTTAATTTCCATAGGGCGGTCGATTTCACTTTTAGCCCGAACGGCTGAATGGATTTCCACCAAACTTGGCAAAATTGTAGGGACTGGTAGCCCGATGTGCCTTTGCTATGTCTCAAGATATGTGCTCCAGTGGATTTTGAGTAATTAAGGTTCAAAAAAATATATATATCTATAGCAGCGCTCCGGTACGCGCACCGGGCGCGCCACGCGACTTGCGCGCAGAAAGCTGATTGGCTCTGGGGTGTCTGTAAACATTCTAAACAGTCCGGAGCGGCCGCCATCTTGTGTCTCGGTAGGATCGAGACACAAGAGGTGGCCCAAACAAAGGGGGAAATGACCATAATGGGGCAGAGTATACCCCCCTTGACCCCCTAGGTTTGATGTGGGGGCCATAAAAGGGCCCCACGGGGCAAAAAAAAAAATTTTTTTTTTTTGATTTTCGCGGGGGGAGCGCCCGGTACGCGCACCGGGGAGCGTACCGGGGAGTGTACCATGGGGAAAAAGAATGACAGTTTTAAAAGTAGCTGATTAGAAAAAAAAATGTTTAGTTGTTTTTTTTATACATACACATACATATATATAAATGCATATGCACATATATATATGCATATATGTCTATATGTGTGCGTGTAGAGAGAGGTAGAGAGGTAGAGGTGTAGAGGTAGAGAGGTAGAGAGGTA
This sequence comes from Lissotriton vulgaris, assembly GCF_964263255.1. Taxonomy (NCBI): domain Eukaryota; kingdom Metazoa; phylum Chordata; class Amphibia; order Caudata; family Salamandridae; genus Lissotriton; species Lissotriton vulgaris. The sequence goes on from NC_141696.1 coordinate 739,507,023, forward strand.
GAGAGTAGAGAGTGAGTAATAGAGAGTAGAGAGTGAGTAGTAGAGAGTAGTAGAGAGCAGTAGAGAGAGTAGCAGAGTGAGTAGTAGAGAGTAGTAGAGTGAATAGTAGAGTGAGTAGTAGAGAGTAGTAGAGAGTGAGTAGTAGAGACTGAGTAGTAGAGAGTAGTAGAGAGTAAGTAGTAGAGTGAGTAGTAGAGAGCAGTAGAGAGTGAGTAGTAGAGAGTGGGAGAGAGTAAGTAGTAGAGAGTAGTGGAGAATATTCCAAAGTTTGGCACAGCACCACTTTCACAATGAGTCCAATCAAATCATATCACTTAGAGTACTTATTGAAGCGCTGAATCTTGGTGTATATTCAAATGCTTTTATTTTCCTTAAGTTTATGTACCACAGCCAGCCGAAACGTTTCGTTCTGTACAACAGAACTTCTTCAGGGCGTTCTTATTTCCTTCAAGTTATGTCGGTATCCCGTTGTCATATAACTAGATATTTCTTCCAAATGTTAGACGAGACATAAGTATATTCTTATTAAAAGTGACTAGGTATCAATTTTACCCACACAATTCGGGCAGACTTGAGTAATTTATAGCATCCTCAAAGTCAGTCTTTCAAAAATTCCAAAGTATAGGACATGATAATCCAAATCCAAATGTTTCTCAAGAAAAGTCATTTACAATCGTTCGGAATATCGGTGTTTGGGCAGATATGATCCAGGGACCCCCAGTATGCAAGGGGAATTAGTCCCCCCTCTGCAAAGGCGCCAGTGGCCTGCATTGCAGAGAGGTGTAACAAGGGTGTGGCCTCATTACACTTCTCTGCAATGCAGCTCCCTCGCGCATACTGGAGGCTCCTGGTGGACTAGTTGACCCCAGGGACCCCCAGTATGCAAGGGGAATTAGTTCCCCCTCTGCAAACGCGGCAGTGGGCTGCGTTGCAGAGAGGTGTAACAAGGGGCATAGTCTCATTACACCTCTGCAATGCAGCCCCAGGCGCATACTGGAGGTTCCAGGTGGGCTAATTGGCCCCCAGGGGCCCCAAGTATGCAAGGGGAATTAGTTTCCCCTCTTCAAACATGCACGGGGGCTGCGTTGCAGAGAGGTGTAAAAAGGGTTGTGGCTTCATTACACCTCTCTGCAATGCAGTCCCCTGGCGCATACTGGAGATTCCTGGTGGGCTTTCAGGTCTTATATAGTTAGGAATTAGCATTAAAAAAACCTTTGAAATTCACTGAAAAAACCACAGGTTTCACACCAGTTATAGTTAGGAATTAGCATTTAAAAAACCTTTGAAATTCACTGAAAAAACCATAGGTTTCACACCAGTTATAGTTAGGAATTAGCATTTAAAAAACCTATTAAATTCACTGACAAAACCAGTTATAGTTAGCTGGAAATTTTACTGATATAAAACCAATGAAATTCCACGTTATAGTTAGTTGGACTCACTATAACTTGCGCGTGCAATGCACTGCTGATGACGTCACATATTACATCACTCATGACATGGTCAGTGACATCACTCATGACATCACTGATGACACCATCCTTGTGACATAGTGACAGACCTCCTTTCACTGTAATGTAACCCTTGAAACACATATTCAAAAATAGAAACTGAAATTTAAAAAAAAATGGAGATACCCATATCAGTTACAACAAGCAATTCAGTAATTCCACCATCTATATGCACATCCAGTCATTCACCAACAGTTCTATATAGTCACTCATACATATACTCACTCATCATATGAAGTGATACACCTATACATCCTGTTACACACCGACAGTCATCCAAAAGTTACTCACACACATACTCACACGTGCAAATAAACTATTGAACATCCATTTATTTGAATATAGAGTTATACACACACTTCCACCTTACTTGTATTGAAAATTACACATATTTATTCTCTTAAACAATCACTTATAGAAACACATACTTATTTAAACAGGAACTCTTACAATCTCTTACTCTCACATATACTCACTTATATACATCAATATTCACATATACTAGATTAAAACATATGTAGTTACTGATAAAGACACTAGTGAGACAGTCATTCACTCACTAACAAACACATATACACACTCATCCACCCATACAGTCCTGCACATATGCTGTCTTCAAAACACATACAAACAGAGAGTCAGTCACTCATGCATCTATGTGCTAAGTAATACCCCCACCAAACCATATAGACACTCATACTGATACTAAGAGAAACATCTAATAACCCATATACATACGCATGTAGCTACTTACCAACACATGTAGCCACTTATACACAAAGTGAAACACTAATATATATATTTAAATATTTAAACATTACTCACTAATATTTATTTTTCAGAAAGACACATATTCACTGGATGGTGTCATCAGTGATGTCATGAGTGATGTCACTGACCATGTCATGAGTGATGTAATATGTGACGTCATCAGCAGTGCATTGCACGCGCAAGTTATAGTGAGTCCAACTAACTATAACGTGGAATTTCATTGGTTTTATATCAGTAAAATTTCCAGCTAACTATAACTGGTTTTGTCAGTGAATTTAATAGGTTTTTTAAATGCTAATTCCTAACTATAACTGGTGTGAAACCTATGGTTTTTTTCAGTGAATATATATATATATATATTTAAGATAAGAAAATACCTTGCATCTCTTCGACATGGTGTGCGTTCAACTTATGTTTCATGTCATGCATTTAAATGTCTGTGTACCTGCTATCTGGTATTGCAACCGAGGACTTGCGCCCATCCTACTCCCCAGCTCTCCTCCACCCGTCAAAAGTGAACTTCCCTGTATTGAGAGACAGGTATGGTAAGCGGTGTGACTCAGAAATCCCTAATATTTCTAATATCAAACAAAATCCCCAATTCACGCATGGAGCCATTTGACGAATCTTCACACAATTTTCAAAACTAATATGATGCTCACTTCAGTTGTTGTCATGAAAGTTTGGGGGGATCAGTCAAGCGAGGGCCAGGATAAAGGGGGTCCCAAAGCATGTTTTCCCATGTTAATTCCCATTGGAAAATCGAACAGCGATAACACATTATCAAAAAGATAGCTTTTGATCCGGAATAGTAGCTTTTTATGATTTGGTGTAAATCCGTTCAGTAGTTTTAGAGATATTAACCAAAATCCAAATTTGTATATCTAGGGGTCTTAACTGTCCATGGAGCCACCGGCGGTGCATCCGCGGGTCCAAAACCCACAGCACAGGAAAGTTGCGTCCACCATTTTATGGGTCAGGAAACAGTCCCTGTGGCTGAAAATAAGCATGTTAAGCACATGAAGGGGTCATGGTAGAGGTGCCCTGACCCTAAGGGTGAGTTAAAAATTACATGAAAGAATGTTTAATGGGTAGTAAAATGCCAAAAAATGTTTTTTCATCACAAAATCTACAGAGCCATTGCAGGACTCGGAGTGGCTCCCATGTAAATCCGTGAACTGCACTGCAATGTCACACGAGGAGGCTGCCCTGAGCATTACATAGGATGTGTGGATTCGTGGAAAAATCAAACCACTTTGGGCTTTTTTGCAGGAAGCATGGAAAGAGTTAAAGAGATACTGACTATTTAGAAGTGGTAAAACAAAAAATAAGGATTAAAGGAAGCCTGTGATTTACTATCTAGAGCAGCATAAGTAAGAGCACATAGTCAGGGGTAGCCATCTTACCTGCTTTTCTACTGAAAGAGGAGATGGTTTGCAGGAGTTCTGACTGGAGATTTGGAATAAAATCAGATGTTGCCAGATATAGAAATAATACTGGGAGAACATCGAAGAGCTTTTAGAGGTGTGTTAATTAGGTTGTAGTATATAAAAGTATATTTAGAGAGAGTGTGTGTGTAAACTGAAAGAAAATGTGTACTTTCCGGATACTATAGTAGCTGGGGAATAGCAGGAATCTTAGATGAGAATACTAACTAAAAATCAAGTGAGCAGGAAAGAAGAAAGATGAATTAGTGTACTGAAAGAATAGTAATTTTATTAAGCCAGTATGAATGAATTTGTTTGAAATTAGATTTGGGTGTTTGCATAAAGTAGGTAATTTGCATATGTTCAGACAGGCACTTACATATCCACTTTCAGTCCCACAAAAGCAATTATTTAACCACTTCTCATAAAGCCAGACAGGGACTACAAAACTCAGTCAGATAATCATAAAAGCATTCACACACCCATTTGCTGACCTATACGTATGTTTGAGTATTAGTTTGCCCTTACAGCCTGGAAGAACATGCGCAGAATGAAATCTGCACCCCAAGAAGAGTTTGAAGAGGGCTACTTGAGCACTCTTGAACAGACAGTGCCATGATTGTAATTGAGGTCAATTTCAGGGCTCCAAAGAATAATCAGTTTCAGAAGGAGGAAGAGTGGAAAAGTGAGTGGGTAAAGTCTCCAGAGGAGCAAGGGGATCACCCAGAGAGAAACTTCCCTATTGATACGGTGCAGCAAGCACTGTCTCCTCCCCAACTCAGTCCCCTGAGGACCTCAAGGACAGACAGGCTGAGTGGGAGCTGAGGCTGCAGATACATTCAGAGACTTGGTGGATGACTTTAAGGTGGAGTTTGATATAAAAAGGGTATTCTGTCACAAGAACTAGCTTTAGTGGTACAGAGGATCCCTTAGGATGATTGTAGAGATGCCTTTAGAGTCGCATTCATGGTGATGTGAGGGACAACATAGTTTTTATAGAGAAGGGGAAGAGGTTGAGGTATCCCACTATAGAGGAGGTCCTTGTCTGTAACTATGAACTAACCCCAGAGGAGTGGGGCTTGAAATTAAGTCTTATCCAGAAACTGTGATTACTACTGGGAGATTTAGTGGGGTAGTTTTCAAATGTTTGTTAAAAGTATTGTTGTTTTTTAGGAAGGTGTTTGTAACAAGTGTATACTTTATATTTTTTTCAAATAGGACTGAGAAGAAGCAAGTTGATGAACCTTTTCTTCTGACACTTATTGGTGTTCTTTCAGCATGTTTATCTGATACAGTTTAATGGCATCCCCATAATCTCTTTTGAATGTAGTAGATGGATACAATAAGGCTCATATATTTCTTAAGATCTACTTCTATCTACTTTTCAAACTGTCCACTTGTAGGCAACATTTCTTTCCTCATGCAACTTCCTTGTTAGAGAACATCTACATCTTATAGTACACATTATTGTCTTCAAGATATAGTATAGCTTTCTTCACCTTATTTACACCAACAGATTTGTTTGTTTTTCGTGGGCACACCATTCACTAGAATAACAAGCAGTCTCTCTCTACACCCACAGTTTCAATATAGTGTTTCACATATGAAGCTCAGTGGATGATATGTTTAATGCTAGAGTATGCTTCTTTACTAAAGTAATGTAAGTGGCCCCATAAATATTTTACACAACTCAGGGTTAAAAAAACAAAGCTAGTGTTCCTATATTTTACAAAATGTAGTTAAGCTCAACATAACAATGACACCAGTACTCATTCATTCCAATATTTGCTTATGTAAAGTAAATAAACAACAGTACTGCAAGTACAAGGGTGGGGGTCCTACCGTTAAGTTCAATCCTGGAAAATCCTACAAATACCACTACACTCTCATTTATACACATGAGCACGTCTACACCTCCCTTGAAAATATTCATCTATTTCTTCTTCTACATTTCTAGGAGTCATATCTTCTTTTTCTATGGTGCTAATTTGTGTTGTAAAAGTTTGAGTTTCATTGTGTTTATGTGTTTGTAAATAGTTAAATGTTATGTTATGTTTGTTTGTTAATTGTTTGGGGTAAATTGAATTGTAATATGTTAAATACTTGTAAAGTTATAAATATATTTACTATTAAGTTATTGTAAGGGTCACAAATACACCCACCTATACAGTCATTTACACAGGTACAGTAGTAGGGAAAATGGAGCCACGTAAGACATTTTTACATTGGCAAACATGTGGCATCTCACACAGTGAGTAATCATCTCATTCAAATATTCACAGGCTGCTGGTATTCTAATAAACACAGCTGAGCTCCAGTGTTGGAATTTTCTGCTACACTTGATTATTGTGCATGTTTCAGTTGTACAACCTTTCGAGAATTGGTTTTAAGTGCTTACAATTGGAACTTGTCCCATGTGAATACTTCTTGGTAGCGCTGCTGGGCAACTGTATGCACCAATATTACACTGCACATATTTAGCTGCAACCTTCTTTTCCCCAGAAGGTATAGTAAAGTAGTTCCAAACATTACTTTATTTTGTAGATTTGTAGAGATATATATGCATGTGTTTGAAAAGATTGTGTTGAAACCTATATTTGTAAATAGTTAATAATGGTTAATAAGAGTTAAATAAGTTGTGTTATATTTCTTTATAGTGAGTACAATCCAGTGATCCTTAATTGCAATAAGATAGTGTGCAGATTTGTTGGGGGGGGGTGTAAATTCCTTAAGATTTTTTTCCCCACTGTTTTATGATGTCTTCATGAAAAGTACATTGTTTGTAGTGTATGAGTTAAGCAGCTGAGAACAGTAAAAAAGGGAATTTGAAAGGCTGACTCATATTAAAATATAGCTTTACAGTATGAGAAATGCCTAGTTATTTGTTATAATTATTTTTTAAGCATTGTTGAAACTGTAAGTTATTTTAGAAAATCTAATAATTATAAAATTAACACTCATTTCAGTTTTTTACTTTTCATGCAGATCAATGGCCCATATATTGGGGAAATGTACTTTACTAATTAGTTCTTTCAGTGTTGTTCCATAACTTTACATTTTGAGGACACACACCCAAGGACAGATTGATACAGTTACTAACACATCTAGGCACACATTAGTACATCGACTCATGCAACCAACTACATACAAAAAGAAGTACTAATAGACACAGGCTCACACAGGTAGAGTCACTGACACACCTCGACACACATTGATGCACTAACTAACACACCCAACTACACACTGATGCAGCCACTAACACATCCAGCCAAATATTAATGCAACCAATAACACACTCAAGAATAGACTGATGTAAACAATGAAACACTCTGGGACTTAGCAAAGCAGACGCTGACACACTCAGGCATTCAGCAATGCAGACACTAAGACAGGCAGGCAAACATTAATGCATCAAATAACACACCCAGGCATACACTAATGCATAGAGTGACACACCCAGGGACATAGCAATATAGACACTGACACATCGAACCATACAGCAATACAGACACTGACACAGCCTGCCAAATAATATTGAACCCAATAACACATGCAGGCATACACTTACACATATACTGACACACCCAGGGACATACCAATGCAAACACTGATAAGCCCAGACATACAACAACACAGACACTGACACACCCAGCTAAACAGTAATGCATGTACTAACACACCCAAGCACTCACTGATGCAGACACTGACATTCCCAGGGACATTTCAAAGCATACAATAACACAACTAGGCATACTGTAATGTAGACACTGACACAGCCAGCCAAACATAAAATGCATCCAATAACACACCCAGGCATACACTGACACACCCAGGGACATAGCAATTCAGACATTGACACAAACAGGCATACTTCAATTCAGACACTGATACAGCCAAACACACATTGACGCATCCAATAACACACCTAGGCATACACTGACACATACACTGACACGCCCATGGGCGTATCTTTGGATGCATTCACAAACCCAGGGATACAGCAATGCAGACACTGACACACCCAGCTAAACAGTAACACATCCAATAACACACTCAGGCACATGCTGATGCTAACACACCGAGGCACACACACATGAATACACTAACAAACTGCATACACTAACACTAATAGGCACACACTCATGCACATACCGATACAACCACTGTTACACCCAGAGTTAGCTCCTTGTTTGAGTAGATGGTGGCTCTAACAAGAACCGTTTGTTTTTCTAGAAGGGTTTTTTAACAGTTTTAATAAAAAATCATGTTTTTTGACAAAAAGTAAACCAGGCAGTGAACAGGGTAAGGACATTTTGTGCAGCTGGTATTATAAGGAGTGCAGATGAAGATGGTTATCCCAAGGCTGCTGTAGAGGTTTTCGGTCCTTTTGCAGATGCTTTCTCCTGCATCATCTGGTTGTACACCCTCTCCTCAATTGTTTTTAGGTGCTTCCACATAAAACGTATCCCACGCAAATATTTCTTTGCAGTGCCTCTGGATAACTGCTTGCCACAAACTGTACACTTGACATATTTTGTTTATACATTTTTCCCCAGTTAAGTGCTTCCACACCACTTTCTTTTCTGCAAGGTGGTGTGTCTTTTTCTTCATTGTCAAGAGGTTGTGGATCCTCATTTTGGAGTGGCAATGTAGCTTCAGCCTTTGTCTAAAAGCACAGAACTGCTGCTTCTCAATTCTCCTTCTAGGGACTTCACTGGAGAAGTAACTGTCTTTGGGTGTGGTTTTCCATATAGAAGGGTGGGGTCCTAATGCATGAATTAGAGGCAAGGTTTGGGTACGTTATCGCGTGATTTTGCAGTTCCAGTGTGTGAATTTGCAAATCTCTGAAACTTGTAAAATTAGTAAATTTGGGGGAAAACAGATATAAGATGGTTTATATATATCTGTAAATAGGTTCCCAATGATATTAATAATGACAATGGAGGAGTGCACATATGTGAAGTAACTTGTAAACTTTTAGTCAAATCTGCAGATCTAGAATCGCAGATTCATACTGAACACTTGATTTGGAGTAAAAACCATAGAGTAGCAGACGTCTATGTTTTGCAGCCTGCAAAGGTACCAGGATACCCCCAAAAATATGTTTTTTAATTTATTTAATTTCATTAAAAAACGTATTTTACTTTACATTAAGTAAATTTGTGATTTTTATATTTTTAAATAGATAAAAAGTTGATTTGTAAAACAAGAATATCCATAGTATTTTAACAAACATAATTAATAAAAACAAAAATTATTGTAATGCACTTAGTGTTAAAAATAAACCCAACCAATTAAGTAAAAGAGTAAACATTAGAAAGAGATAATATTTTACAAACACAATTTGAAAAACCTTACAAATTCACTGAAAAAGTGAAGGGTTTCAGGGGCATCATAGTTAAGAAATAGTTAGGCTCATATTTCACTTGCACAAAAAACATAGAAATTCAGCAGTTATAATTACCTGAGCTAATTACACCTCCGTAATGCACTGCTTATGATTGCACATATTACATCACTAATGACATGATCAGTGGCATCACTGATGACATTTCAAATGACATTACTGATGACATCATCCAATGAGTGTAATAATTTGTAAAAGTAATTAAAACGTCCCTGTAACCTTTGATTTTTCAGTGAACATATACATATATATGAGGTCCAATGAGTATCCCACTAAAATTCAATTCTAGAGAGTCCACTGCAAACCCGGTTGTTTAACGCCTTGCTTCTGAACACCTTTAATCTTGTAGTGTAGTTAAAGTCCAAAATGAAATAAGCACAAATAAAATCAATGCCATGCTTAAAGCTGACCTTGAAATGTAATGTTCCAGTTTGATCTGAGTAAAATTACAACTTTCCGTTCCATAATAGAACTATGCAGAATGCAGGGAATTTCCAAGGGATGGGGCTGGCAGTGATTACCAAATGAAAAAAATACATTGGCAGAATTTCAAAATATGTAGATATTTCTGAACTTTCTCAAATGCAGATTATACAATTATTTTATGTGTGTTGCAAATCTTAGTAACTACACCTCATAACACAATTTTGATTTAGATTTAAAGAAAATGTTAAAAGGCTTGAGCAAGTTGATTCCACTGATAGGCAGACTGTGTGCAGAAGTGAGGTGATTGGGAAAGACATGTCGCCCATGGAGAGAGCTGCAGGATATTTTAAATGGCATACTACATGATTCATAAAGACAGAGCCAAATGTTTCCAGTGAAAGAACACTGTTCAGGTTGCTATACAGCACATCTAACCTGTTAAAAGTGTGTGGTCTGTCTTAGCTATAAAGCGTTGTGCAAGGCCTATTGTTACTAATTCCTTAAAATACATGTAAAGTAAACTTTGACTTTACCTTGAGGGATAATCCTTGACCACCTCAAGGTATTGGCTATTTAGTGTTTCTTTCTGCCTTCTATGAAGTTCATTCATAGCAATGTATGAGGACATATTTCACTTCTCAAAAGTTCACTGAATTTTCAGAAAATGATTTTATCTTGTTGATGCATCATATAGAGAAAGCTATTTTTTAACTGAAGCAGGTTTTTAAAAAAATGTTTTATTCTGACTCAAAATGAAAGCTAGACTTATTGGTTTTGCCAATACTTGTTCAAGTTTTGAGAATTTATCAAACAAGATGAAAAGTGAATTAACAAGCAATGTAGCTTTAGCATAAGTCAAGAGTTACCTAGTGCAAGGCAGAGCATGCTTCCACCATTTTCTTTTCTGGGTAGAGACAGGTGGGAATCCAGCCCAAAATGGTCTTAACCAGCCCACACTCAAGTTCTTTGTCCTCTCATATTCCCTTCAAAGAGGGACCGGCTGCTCAGGTTTGTGACGCTCAGTATAGGGGGTGTCGATTTTACAGACACCACAGAGGCTGGCAAAGCACCTTAGCCCACTTCCAAGTTTCCGGGACGGGGGTTGCACCACTTGGCGGGGTAGTCTCACAGATGGCAGAGTCCAGGTGCAGATATAATTTTGGAAGCTCTGGGTGCAAGAGATGCACATCCAGTTCTTATCACTCACAGATGAGTGCAGCTGACCGCAGGTCAGCACAGCAGGGCGGCAGTTCCTTCACAGCAGCAGTCCAGCAGAGTGGTATTCCTTTCAGCAGCGTTGCAGTCCTTCTTCCAGGCAGAGCATCCACAGATACAGAAAAGTACTGAAGAGTTGGTGTCTGATGGCCTGCATTTATACACAGTTGTGCCTTTAAAGTGGGGGGAAGGTTCTAGAGGCATGCCTCTAGTTCACGGGTGCCCTGCTTTCCTGGAACTAGCAGCTCCAGACTAACTACAGGGGGTATGCAGCCCATTTTCCGGAGATAGGACACAGCCTATTCAAGTGCAAGTGGGGCTGGGTCCAACTCCTCCTACCCACCCTGACAGTGATGGCCCACCCAGTCACACCTAAGCTTCCCATTGTGTGTGGCTGTCTAGGAGGAATACATAAATCCCAACTGTCAACCACACACAGTTATGTGACCCAGAGACAGGATGTAGGCACCAAATGGTTGAGGCAAGAAAATGCCAACTTTCTAAAAGTGTTATTTTCAGAATTGTAATTTAAAATCTGACTGTACCATAACCTAGGATTTTTATATTATTATTCCAGAGACACCAAAAATGAAAGATTTACCCATTCACATTTCGGAACGACACTCATAAAATGTAATAAGGTCATTCTAATTGTATCCTATGAAAAAGGTAGGTCTTGGAGTAGTGAAAAACTAATTAAAGATGTTTTCACTACCAAGACAGGTAAAACTTAGAAAAGAACATGTCCATATTTTTAATTACATTCACCCTGACTTTGAGACAGTCTAGGGCTTACCTTAGGGGTGACTTATGTGTATTAAAAATGACAGTTAGAGCCTAGCAAAAGGTTTATTTTGCCAGGTCAAAATGGCAGTTTCAGACTGCATGCACACAGGCTGCATTGGTAGACCTTAGACATGTTTAAAGTGCTACTTAAGTGGGTGGCACAATCAGTGCTGCAGGCCCACTAGTAGCATTTATTTCACAGGAAGTGCCACTTTACTAGAGACTTAAAAATAAATTAAATATGCCAAATCGGTATAAGCCAATCTAAGGAGAGAGCACAAGCGTTTAGCACTGGTCAGCAGTGGTAAAGTTTGCAGAGTCTTAAGGCTAGAAAAATCAGGAGGTCTGAAGTTAGGGGGAAACCACACCAAGAATGTCAGGTCTAAAATAACTCACAAATGATTTTTAAAAAGTAGATTCATAACCCCTAACATCAGCAGTGGAAGCACAGAATGAACAAATCAAAAATTAGAGTGAAACCTAATTGCTTCATGGATGGAACAAACACAAGAATTGGGGGAGAAGCCTTGAATCAGGTGCGGGGAATTGAAATATACATCTCATCATGTACAAGGCAAGCGGCAGAGCCAAAGCCTACTCTAAGTATGCTGAATTATTGGTTACAATGCTGTCTGTGACACATAGCTAAAGTTGTCTGCAGCAATACAGCAACAGATAAGGAATATAAGGTCAAACAAAAATAGTTACTGTACTAGTTATAATTCACTAGATAGGAACCTTACAAACATTTGGGTGCAAATATGTGAACTCAGGAGAAAAATAAATGTATGCAAACACAAGGAGATGATGGACGGAGCGCTGAAACCTTTCAGACACTCCCCCCCAGTCACTGATCTGGGTTGAATCCATCATCGTTCTTTAGCTCACTTCGCCACCCCAGTTCAGACCCAGCTATATCCAAATCAGTCTTGACCCTGCACCTCATGGCAACAGTCCAGCCCAAACTGCAAGCTAGGTCTTCCCTGGAACGGAAACATGCACCCTGGGACCAGTTTTGGAGTAACACCCCATATCAGCCAGGCTAGCTTGAATCCAGTGGCAGAGTGAGCAAGGGACACATGCCTGGGCATACCCTGCCAACTTATGGCGAATTAAGCAAACATAAGGAGATGATGGACGGAGCGCTGGAACTTTTCAGACACTCACCCCCAGCCACAGATCTGGATTGAATCCATCATCGTTTTGTAGCTAACTTGGCCACCCCAGTTGAGACCCAGCTATATGCAAATCAGTCTTGACCCTGTGCCTCATAGGAACAGTCCACCTTTGAAAAATAATTGTAACCATTTTACATTGTTACTAAAGAGTAGCTCACTTTAACAGCTTTTTTGAGGAATGTTTATAAACATTTAGCAATTCTGTAAGTTTATCATTGGGTATCTTCAATAGGACCAGCATCACTCGGCAGGCTGGACTGTGTGTGGACAAACCCTGCGGATGGTGGCTGCCAAGCTACTAGAAAAAGTAACCTTCGCGATACAATGAATTTACGGAACTCAATCGCTCTTGCTCAATGCTGTGTACCATGGGTCCAGGAGGGCAGAATCCATTGTAGAGTTTCAGGTTAGCCATTGGCTAGATCCGTTACATCTATCGAGGTTCAATGTTTTTAAATGTACTGTATGTGGTTTTCCTAAAACTCTGTAATGGATCTGTTGCTTCTGGATCAATGTTGTACACCCCTGCTCTAACATGAGCTGGATATTGGTGGTGCCCTATTAGGTTCAACTGAAAAAAACAGACACAGCATCTTGTAATTAACATAGGTGGATATGTATGTAGTGCATTTTGAGAGCCACCCTGGCAGCCTTACAGTGGAATGGGTGTTCCTGCCATGTCTGACATAACTCCTAAACATAATATTATGCAGGGATGTAGAGACAGTAATCACCCTCCTGAAGCTGAACAGTAGGCTCGACAGCAGACTTGTTTTGCCCCAGTTAAGGAGGGAGGTTGGAGGTACCGGATGGTCCTTTGGTGACAGCAGTACCTAACTAGAGTGTGGTAGTGATACAAGTCACTCTCATTCATGTCTAGGGCTGGGTCTTGTGTTGGCAGAGGAGAATATGCTGCTCAGCACACTCAAGTAGTTTTCTTAACTGGCTCTGGGGGCAGGAAGTGATTAATCAATATCCCAGCATTCCGATACTGTCAATTTATATTATGCAGGAAAGAATAATCCACTTAAAGCTTACTCTTGTTTGAGATCTAGCCTACAGATAGATAGTACCCAACGTTTACTTAAGGCTAGGCTGTGTGTCAACCACTCTTTCATGTTTAGAAGACTTCCTTGTCTATTTCAATTCTCTTCTTCTGATTAACTGGCTTTCCTCCCTTTACTCTTGCTTGTCCAGGCCAAAGAGCATATCGGCCTCACAGTGTTTTGATTAGATGAGTTGTATCCTTCCACTGCTGACATCAGAAACTTGCATTGCAGTGCATGAGGGACTATTTCCCTCGTCTCTTTGTCACTTCCTTGTCTGAACCCACTGGAAATCTATTCTTTTTATAAATGATTAGCCAATGCAACGCCTGCTTGCATCCAACAACACTCACTCTCATGCCACCCACTGCTATATTTGTGGGCTGTCATCTTGAAATGGATTTAAAACCATTTGAGGTGGCCACACATTTTTGTTTTAAGAAAAATATTTCAAAGTTGCTTGGCATTCATGCACGCCCACAACCAGCAGCCTGTTTGGAATGATTTTTGTTAAAACAAAAGAAACATTGTTCCAAAATAGCCTCTGTGTCTGCATATGCAAGCACAGCAGCCATCTGGGAGAAATACCCAAGCAATGACAAAGACAATAGGTTTCAAAGGCACGATCTTTTGGTTTTGCCAAAGTTTGTTTATGTTCTTATTACAGGCATGGTCTGACATCACAACAGAACATGCCTGACAAAAGGAAATATTGAACCCAAGTCTCATGTCATAATTTATTACAGCTGAGGAGTGATTTCACCACATTGTAAAGTGAAAATCCAAAACGAGGCATCTTTTCTAACCAAACGGAATGGGGTAGATTATACCTTAAACAGGATATTCCCTTTTGTGTGAACCAATTACATGTGAACTCAAATCTTTATCTCAATAGCCCAGTACGGATGCACTAAACACTATATTACATCAATGCCATTGATACATGGAAATACATATCACTCTGTCTCCTTATTGATTTATTTTTTCTTTTTTATTGTTGTCATTCAGAATAAATACAATAATATACCAATATTTTCATATTCAGTGTAGTGTACAATTTAAAACCTTAAAAGTATCATAGATATCCATATATGGTGTACAGCTCTCAGGTCAAGATATACAGTATATGTATCATATGATCATACTTGTCTAAAACAAGACTATAGTAAGCACGCTATTCCTTGTTAACACTCTTCATAAATTACAAAGTTTTAACAAAAATGATTTAATTAAAAAAACAACAACAATAAATGCTCAATATATAAAATTCTATTACATTTAGTCCTAATTCCTTTAAAACTTTTTGTCAACGCAACGTTACGGCGGTTCTTATGCTAGATACCCGCCCTCTTCAGCAGAAATGTATATACATTTTTTTTTCATACAATGGAACAATTATATTCTTATTTGTAATTCATTGGATCTCTCCAATCAAAGGTGGTATTCCAGTGATTTGACACAATCACCTCCACAAATTTATGTAACTTGATATTCTGATGTAAAAATAGGGAATTATTTCATAAGTCTATTCATTATTTCATTGTTGTTTCTTTAACAAGCATATCCAGTTACCTTCAATATTATGACTCCCCCTGTAGACCAATATACATGAGGTCCTCCCAACTGGTAAGAATCCTTATTGTTTGAACTTTTTACGTTATTGTTCCACTGGTCACTTATGATCCGATGTGTATGTTACAGCCCAATATCCCATGATCAAATTTTCGTAAATCTTTAGCATTGATGTAATACTGTGTTTAGTGCATCCATACTGGGCTATTGAGATAACAATTTAGGTTCACACACTTAATTGGTTTGCACAAAAGGGAATCTTCTATTTATGGTATAATCTACCACACTGTAAATGCCTGCTCTGTTCAGGGAGGATGCACAGCAGCCTAAACTTTGTGGGCCAGCTTCAACAAACGTTTTGTATCACCCTTGCTCCTCACAAAGGGATGCAGGGTGGCTCAAAACCCAGAATGAGATTTACCAAACTGCACAAGGCCAACTTGCTTGGATCTGCATGGCTTGGTAAATCTAGAGTAACGCAAGTCTGCGCAAGTCACGTTCTTACGTTATTCAGCCCCAGGAAGGCATGGGTGTGTAGTATGGCCTGAGGCCTGCTTTGCGTGCATGTTATGTTAGCATGGCTTATTAGAACTTTATACGCCATTATACATTTTGCTGCTTTTGCACACAACACTGCATAGCTGTTTTTGGACGATAGCCTTCACGAAGGTCTACACATAGGAAAAGGTTTGTTTTTCGACATCTCTAGACTTACATCGGGCCTTTTTTTTTGAACGGTGAGTGCTGAGCCGTCAAGTTTATCAAAACATGTTCGCTGTATTTGACATGTCCATGTAATGCTCTCTAGACACAACAGTTTGGCAGCTGTGACCCAAGTAAGATTCTGGCATCTTTATTATCAAACACTCGCCATGATTTCACACACTTGGAAGATTCTCGTTTCCAGGGATGCAGAGAGACTATGCTGATCCAGATGTAATTTACTCTTAGGGAGCGGAAAGGTAATGGGGTCCCGCAAAACAATCCCAAGAGACCTTCTTTAGTTTATAATACATAGTTCCTATATAGGGAGGGTGTTAAAACTAGGCGCTATAGAGCCTGTTTGCACTATCATTGTAATATAATTCCTCCTTTTGTATTTTATGGAATTGTAACCATGCTGACCATATTATTCTCAATCATATGTCTGCTTATGTTCGCTAAAATACTGCATATGAGATCACGCCGTTAAAATAAATATTTTAACCTTACCGTGTCTCTTTTTTACTCCTGTTGTGGACTGGTATGAGAGTATAACAAAATAGTGTTCTCACTTCCCACCATTCCTGAGATGGTCCTAAGTCACATGTTCTAGGTTGTCTAATCATTGGTTACTTTGCTATATGATGAAGAGCTAATGAGACACTGATGCTAGCTGGTTTGGGTTTTTTAGGTACTGAGGTGAGTTTCTGGTACACCTCAATTCACTAATGTCCTAGGTCTCTGTGCACAGTTCTGTGTATGAGCAGAAATCCTTGCAACATGGCGCCGCCAACAAGTGTGGTCTTATTGTGAGACACTTGAGTAGTGCTTATATCAGTCTACGACCCCCTCACTATTGTTTCCGGTTGACAGTAGTGACAGATATAAACCTACCTATAGTTACATAGGTCTATTCAAGCTTGATATTTTAAAAAGGTATTCTATTTGACTTACTACCCAGTTGTGCCTTTTTCTATTACATTGTACTTCTCTTTTACTGTCTATATATGGCTTAAGTTGATATCCCAGCACACAGTTGTGTGGCTGTCTTTAATCACTTACAGGAATACCTTGTTTCTTTAGAGGGACAGGCAGTGGTTTTGTAGTCTCAGCTGATGCAGTGTACCCGTTTGAGTTCTTTTACTCATGGGTTACATTTTCTGCGGTAGATGCTGGTACTGGTGTATTTTACTCTTATACCCCTGCTGATGCTCCTGCAGCATATGCTCCATATCGGACAGTGGAGATTCAGATTTCTGCTTGGCAGCATGCCGTTTGGTTTAATAGCGCCCTCCCACATGTTATAACAGCGGTCAGACAAGGGCCGTTGTCAATCCCAGGCGCTACTTGGCCTGTTTTAGCTGCTTACACCCCACATCCTCAGGCGGGTGCGTTAACAGCTCGGCAACTAAGACCCCTGTATTCCTCTGCAGTGTCAGTTACTAGGGGTCTGGTTCATTACATTACCCGCAACCTCCCGGGTGGGGCTCCGGGTGGTGCTGCGCATCCAGTTGGTGGGCGCAGGCTGAAGCGTAGTCCTGTCATGGTTAATGCGGTCATGGGCAAGTGTCCCCAGGATAAGGATGAGATGCCTTTTTGGCTTGCCGAGAAATTCCACCAACTGGAAGAAGTATTCCCGAATCCTACTCCTGAGGAGATGCACAGGATTCGCACAATTAGTTTGCAGAAAGAGTTAGTGCCAGACGTAAATGAATGTACACCTTGGGGTGTGATTTTTGCAGCAGTCAATACTAGGGGGCAGATTTACAAGCCCCATGCGCCACTTTTGCGTCACTTTTCCCATGTTAAAAGTGACGCAAAAGTGGCGCAAGGGGTTTGTAAATCTGCCCATAGGTGCTTTGGCTCCCCGTCAATGACTGTCCTGCCCTCTGTGATCAAGCGTGTTCAGGATGTACATGGACTGGAGGCGGCTGTGGAGTTGGTAATGCAACTCGTGGGAGCGTTTGACATGGTACAAGATCTCGTCCTTGCTAATGTCAAGGGGGATGCGGTAAGTTTCCAGGTCTCTAATGCTTTGCGCGATGTCCCCGACGCAGACAAACCCCGTCAGATACCGAAAATTATTGCGGAGGCTTATAAGACCGATGGCCGTAATAGTTTGGGTGTTAAGCCTTTCGCTAAGAAAGAAAAACAGCAGCAAACTCAACAAGCATCATCTGATAAGAATGACCGCCCAAAAGTTCAGAAACAGAATTGGAGAAAGTACAAAAAACTGGGGAAACAGCAACAGAAACAGGGGTCCCATCCTGCTTTACCTACACCTGCCTCTACTGAGCGTACATATGAGTTGCGCGAACGCAATACTATTAAGTCACCTGATACATTTCAGGCTCCTGAACAAAGTTCTCCTTGCTTTTTGCAGGAAACATCAGTTACAACCACCAGTGGAGGAGGCAGCGGCAGAGGTCAAGGTGCCCAACAGAGCCTTGAGCAGCCTCACAAGGCTGACGGAAAGGCAAGCAGGACGAGACACCATGTCAAAGGCCCCAGTTTTAGAAGAAGACAGTTGCTAAGGTAACAGCAAGATGTACCACAGATAGTGAGAACTCAGCTTCGGAACCTGACATGGGCGCTGACGCTGCTGGACAGCACGGCAGAGATTACCATCATTCGAGAGGCGTTGCGTCCACTACTGAACGTTACAGCGACTGACACCTTCGTTGTAGTTGAGACAGCTGACACTAGAGTGTCTCCCCCTGACAGGCTTTATGAAAATGTCCTCATAATTGAAGGTGACATAGAACGTACCATAAAAGGGGTCCTTTGGGAAAATCTAACAACTGCCTATGATATTTTGTTGGCAGAGGTCGACTGGCCCCCATCCTTTGTCTTAGCTGCTCCGCAAGGGGAGGAGGTGATCCTCCCTGCTTTCGCGCACACAGTGCCGAAGGAGCAGGCTCTGCAGTTTGCAGAAGATTGGGCTAAGGCACTTGCGCCGGCGTTGTACCGTACTCATTGTGGATGGGACAAATGTTCCCCTCGACATGAGATTCCATTGCAGTCGATTCCACAGCCTCAACCCCAGTACCCCATGCGGCGAGAAGCGAAAGCTTCCGTTGCGGAAATCCTTGAACAATTGGAATATCAAGGTGCACTTAAAACGTCTGTGTCTCCGATGAATAACCCACTTTTTACTGTGACCAAGCCAGATGGCTGGTACCGCTTGGTATTGGATTACCGTCACTTAAACTCACATTGTCGTACGTGCACGATGCAGAATACTCACAGTTCTGCTCTTGTGGATAGTCTCATGCGTTAAAGGTTTTAAACTACAATTGACATATCCAATGTTTTTTTTGTCCACAATCTGTCCACTCTTAGTAGTCAATGGACAGCTTTTACCAGTGGTGGCAAACAGCATCATTTCCTTCATTTGGCTATGGGCTATAAGAACAGTCCAGACGTTTTTGCTGCCCGCATTGTCTCTCTCCTGGAGAGACTCGACGCAGATCCCTGTTCGTATGTGGATGACATTTACCTCACAGACGACGAATTATGGCCGCATCTGTGCCATGTTGACCGCATAATTTGGCATTTTTTGGACATAGGCTAAAAAATTTACTTTGCAAAATCACACATTGCATAGTACACAGTGTTGTTCCTGGGCTAGAAGCTCAACAATGAAGGTCGAGGTTTAGCTCCTCACTTCCTGGAGAAATGTGCACTTTTGCGAGCTCTGACAACACTGAAAAAGCTACAATCTTTAGTAGGCTTTTTGAATTTCGGTTGTACCAACATTCGGTAATATGCCTAGAGTATCAAGCCGCTTTATGCGTTGATACAACCTACTTTTTCCAAATCGTGCTGGCTGCCAGAACATTCAGCCATGTTGCAATCATTGCAGGCTGATCTTCTAGAATCTAAATTCTTGTTGACTCGTGATAACCACACCAACCTGGTGATAAGAAGCGTGCCAGGGGCAGTGGGTTTCACGTACCTCACCTTTAATGAGGGTAACACAGTCCCTATCACTTACAAGTCACACTTGTACACTTCGGCTGAGTTGCGGTTCTCCACTGTGGAAAAAGTTTTAACAGCAGTGCAAATGACGATTCTTGAGGAACGTGCACTGTCGCAGGGAAAACGCATTTTGGTTGTTACTCCGTATCATACCTTGGAGGCAGTGACGAAAGACTGTGTACCGAATTCCAAAGCTTTGCACCCTCGGTGGATACAATGGGCCACATCCTTGACATCCCCGGATGTCACTTTCATTTTTGATTCCTCACTGCAGACTCAAGTGTACTTGCAGTATGAATTTGTTCATCCTGCTCCTCTGACTATGCTGCCTCTTAAGTATTTCCGTTGTATCATTTACACTGATGGCAGCGCGCAAGCGGCTACGGGTTCAAAGCACGCATATTCTTCGGCCTGTGCAATTGTGGTTGGTACTATAGTGGATGGTGAATTCAAGTCTGATGTTGTGCATACACAGACATTAGGGGACTGTACCTCCCAGTTGGCAGAACTTCGTGCTCTGATGCTTGCATTGGAGTATGCCGATCCCAGTGTGACTAGTCTTATTGAGAGTGACTCTTACTACTGTGTTCAGTCATACAATGACAATCTACCCTTTCGGACTAAAAATGATTATCGTGACTCCAAGGGTCGCACAATAAAACACAAAATGATCTGGGTTCGATTGGCTGAGCTCAAAGAATGACTCCCACTCGTCTTTGAAATTCATACTCTGGGTCATCAGCGTGTTGGAGTTCATGCAGTTGGCAACTGTCTCGCGGACGAAGCTGCGAAGACAGCAGTTGCAACATATGTAGTGGCAGAGGTTACACATTCAAAAAGTAAGCTTGATGATGACATCTCTGCAGCTATTGCCGCAACAGAGAAGGGAGGTAATTAACCTAAGGGTTTCCCTTCCAGGTACTCTTATCATTTAAGTCCCGATAAAGTACCTTATGTGAGAATGAACAACGTTGGTGACAGGTTGATTCCCAACGTGGACCGCAGGCAGTCTTTGATTACAGCAGCCCATGCCGGGATGGCTTCAGCACACACCGTGTATCTCTTCTCCAGCAACAATATTGGTGGTGGTGTTTGTACAGACACGTGAATTTGTCCTTCAATGTGGCATTTGTCATCAAACTATACCTTCTTCTGCTGCACGCCTGCCCCAAACTCAGTTGTACATATCTAATAAGCCTCTTGCGTGTGTTTATTTAGATCACTGTGGTCCTTTCTCCTCTGATACTGCGTACATCTTTGTAGCATTTGACTCTTCCACGTGCTTTGTCTGAGTGTGGTCTCAAAGGAGTGCTGATTCTAGAACTGTCGTAAGGGATTTGCGTGTCTTTGTGGGAATTTTTGAGTGTGGTACTTTCCATTTGGACCAGGGTCCAGCGTTTGCCTCTAAGGCGTACAAGGATGCCATGGCTTTAACCCCTTCCATGCTGGTGACGAACCCCAGCCGTCACGCTCTGCGGCGCTCGTGTGCTGATGACGGCTGGGGTTCGTCACGGCCCGCCCTGTTCTTTTGTTTACCGCACAGCGGCGGAAACGGCCCAGCATGGAAGGGGGTCCAGGTCAAATTGTCGTCTCCATACCAGCCTGAGGGTAATAGTGTTGCGGAGCGAATAAACCGTGACTTAAAGCAATCCTTGACAGCGAAGGTATTAGGTGCTGGCAGAGACTGGCTAACCCACCTCAATAGCCTACAACGTGCACTAAATAATCTCCCTAGACGGTCTCTGGGTGGGCGGACCCCATACAAAATGCTCTTTGGCATCAAAATGTTTGTCCCGGACCTTGATGGTCTAGACATTGAGGTGGCAGCCGCATCCTTTGACGTAGATGAACATTCTAATGTTTTGCAGAACCTACAAAAGACCAGAGACAGTGTTGCAAAGGAACACTTGCCCTCCACATCAGATGGTGCGTTGCAGATTCCAGTAGTCAGCTGGCAACCCCAAGTTGGAGAACTGGTCCGAGAGAAGATCGAAAACATGAAGGAATTTGGTCCTTCCTATCGAGTTCCAGTTGCCGTGCTTGGCGTGCAGGATACAAGAACAGTCATTTTACCTCCTCTTCCTGGGCGAAAGGGGAACAGGTACATCTCCATTGACAATGTCAAACCACACATGGTGGCCGATTCTATATAGTATGACGCCTGCAGTTTTGTGTCCAGCAATGGTACGACACTCCGTTTTGGCCCCGGATCCTGCCATCGGGCCTGATGTTGTCATTGAAATGAGTCCACTTACGAATCCTTTATTGAATCTACCTGCTGGTGATCCTCTTAATGACACTGAATATACTTACCCCACTGATTTGTCTATGCCTGATTTGGAGACCCGTGTGGCTAATCAATCCCGTTTTTCATTTGACACTGGCTCTTCCACATCTAAGTCCCCTTCAAAAGTTTCGATTTTTGCTACCTGGTTTAGGAAACATTTTTTGATTCCCCCTTGGACTTACATTTGGCTGGTACTATTTGCAATTTTTTTATTCATGTCCATCGGATTTGTGGTGTATTTTTTTCATTTGATAAATGGACACTACGTTCAGGAAAGAATTTCAATTAGACTGATTGATGGAACTTTGGCCCCCCACACACAAGATGAAGAGGGACCAGACATTTGTGAATATAACTGCTTGGCCCGTTTTAGAAGGGATTGTATGGGATGCTGTAAAGTTCCTAATTCATGGTCCCACAGAGGTTATTAATGTCCCCAATGTCCTCCGTGTTTCTATGGGGGATGTGGTTAAACAAAATATTCGCTCTGATGATTGGGACGCCCAGGCCGTAGAGGCTTTATTTTCTGATTTGAAATATTATGCTGCTTTTGATGCTGATGATTTATATTTAGAGTCTGCAAACTATGGTGATTTGTACTGTAACCAGCATTTTGGCAATCACTTTCTGCATAAAACAAATTTATATAGAAATATGGTTAACTACACACCGTGGGAACATTGTCCCGCGCCAATGGAAGGCAGCTCAAAAAGCTCAAAAACGCTTTTGAAAAAGTTTTTTTATTTCACTAATTTTAATCAATCCAACCCTAATGCATTTTATTTTATGTTGACTGAGAAGTCCTCTTCCAAGGTTAGACTTACCCACACTAAATTACTGTATTCGAAGTGCTTTATAGACCAGTTGGTTGTTGGGGGCTATAAACTGTGGAAAGATACAATTGATCTTAAATCTGTTTTGGGTTCTAATAGTTGGCAAGTGAAAGGCACTGAGGCCATATGTTGTTTCTGAATGCTACTATTTCACAAACCACATGCTTTGGATTGGCTACTTTAAAAAAATTAAATGCTGCTTTGTTTCCTGATTTGGGTGAATTTCCCCATTGGAATAATTACACCAGTACTTCCCTAAGTGATTTACAAGCCCTGTTGGAAAATGTGTCTTTTAATGTCTCCAGCATTAATCCCGAAGGCTGGTTGCTATGGCACAAAAGTGCAGATTCCTACCAGCACCGTTTTCTGGGTCTGACCCCTGGCTACACAGAGGTTAGAGTCGATCCCTGTTTTCAGACTCAACATTCAGTCACAACCTATTCTGTTGGCAATTTATGTCAGAGTTGGCTCAGACACTCAACCTTAGCATCAGTTAAGCTACATTTGTCCAAGCTGGCTGACACTGTTGACTTAAATGATTTTGGCAAAGGTCCTGCTGCAGGCAGATAGAAAATGTGGATATATGCTGCTTACAATGAGGTTTGGAAACTGTCACAGATTGAAGCTGCTTCTAGGCTCAGAGCTATAGATCTGGCCAATTTAGAAAAAGTGCTTGCCGTTGTAGATAATAGCATTAACACACTTTCCTCCTGCATTAACACATTGGACAATATTGTTTCATCTGTTGTTGATATTGTGCAACTGGAGAATGCTGTACTATACCATGGGCAGAATCAATTGCGTTCTGTTATGCAGTTTGCATGGACTCTTCAAACGTTGAAAAATGGCAGGGTGCCATGGGATTACATGAACACGAGTTTGTTATTTCTGCCTTTTAACTTGACTGTTAAACAACAATTTATGTCAATGAAGGATGCCAAGTTTTCACTGTTGCATATTGAGAAATGCGAACCATTACCATTTTCAGTGGCTGAGTCGAATTCTGCAGTTTGGCTTATCCATGGGTTGATCACTCTCCCTTTTGCTGTTAAATTGTTTACTCCAGAATAGATGCACAATCTGTGCCCCACGACGATCTGCCCCGGCTGCTCCAACTCCGTAATCGGATGCTAGAATACTATGGATCACTGCCTCTGGTGACTCTGAGTGTGGCGTATGGTTTATCTTTCCGGTTCTCATTCTTCACTTGCGTGCAGCCTGTTTTCCATTGCCTGGATTGTGGATTTGAAGGGGCCCTGGAATAATGTCTCTGCAACACGGTGTCTCCTGACCTGGATTTCAATGTACTATTGAGTCCCTTAGTTGCTCATGAAATAGATTCTTCTGGTTTCAGGATTATGGGCTGCGCAGCGGCTCATGGGGTTCTAGGCAATTGGAACATTTGGACTGCTGCCAATGACTTTCTGGTGCGCAGTTACATTGAAGTAAGCCCGAGTTGTCCTCTGATGGCAATCAAAGAGCATGTATGTTCATTTCCGTTACTTTATTGGATGGCTGAAATGTTCATGGATGATGACAAAGACTTCCTATTGGAGGCAGTTGAGACGTATGGTGCTTATACGCTGTTGGATTGAAGTGTGACTTTTTCTGCTTCATAGACATGTACTGAACTTGTGAGGACATTTTCTTTCTCCCCCTACACTGCCTTAATGTTTTTCTTAATTTTTGAGGTCCTTTTTCACATCATGGTCACCTGTGATTGTTTTCACTAAGTGAGTTTCTTTTTCATTTGAGTTTTACTCCCAATTATCAAGTTTGGCAAAATTCCTGAACTTGGTTCTGTCTCATTCATTCTTGAACTCTGCGTTCTATGAATCTTGCCCCCTTTATTGTACGTTCCATGACCAAGGGAGGGTGTAATATGGCCTGAGGCCTGTTTTGCGTGCATGTTAGCATGGCTTGTTGGAAGTTTGAACGGCATTTTACCTTTTGCTGCTTTTGCACACGACACTGCATAGCTGTTTTTGTATATTAGCCTTCACGAAGGTCTACACATCAGAAAAGGTTTGTTTTTTGACATCTCTAGACTTACATCATGCTCCTAGTCTGAACAGTGAGTGTTCAGCCGTCAAGGTTATCAAAACATGTTCGCTGTTTTCCGACATGTCCGTGTAACGCTCTCTAGACACAACAGTTTGGCAGCTGTGAGCCAAGTAAGATTCTAGCGTCTTTATTATCACACACTCGCCATGATTTCACACACTTGGAAGATTCTCGTTTCCAGGGATTCAAAGAGACTATGCTGATCCAGATGTAATTTACTCTTACTGAGCGGAAAGGTAATGGGGTCCCCCAAAACAAGCCCAAGAGACCTTCTTTAGTTTATAATACATAGTTCCTATATAGGGAGAGTGTTAAAACTAGGCGCTATAGAACCTGTTGGCACTATCATTGTAATATAATTCCTCCTTTTGTATTTTATGGAATTGTAACCATGCTGACCATATTATTCTCAATCATATGTCTGCTTATGTTTGCTAAAATACTGCATATGAGATCACGTCGTTAAAATAAATATTTTAACCTGAACGTGTCTCTTTTTTACTCCTGTTTGGACTGGTATGAGAGTATTACAAAAGATTGTTCTCACTTCCCACCATTCCTGAGATGGTCATAAGTCGCATGTTCTAGGTTGTCTAATCATTGGTTACTTTGCTACAGGATGAAGAGCTAATGAGACACTGATGCTAGTTGGTTGGGGTTTTCTAAGTACTGAGGTGAGTTTCGGGTACATCACAATTCCCTAATGTCCTAGGTCTCTGTGCACAGTTCTGTGTATGAGCCGAAATCCTAGCAACAGGTGCTCCCATGCATCCACCCATGGATTTTGGCACATTCCGAGATTTTCCAGTCAAGTAGAAACTCTCTTTGGTTATCATAAATCTGATCCCACACACTTTTCATACTCTCCATGGACTCTTACTCATCACTTCTTATATTCCCCTGGACATATCGAGATAAAGCCCCACATAAAAATATGTCTAAAGAGTCAATATTTCTAAATTTTGCAAAAATACATTCACTATTAGACATTAAAAATGTATTGTTAAAAAAGGACATACACGTCCTAACAATTAAAACATATGCAAAAGCAAATTCACCATGTTATTCCTCACTTACAAGGATGAAAAAAGATCTCTAATATCAAACACTGACAATATTTAAGATGGGAACCAGTTCATAATTTGAACACAAGATACTTTCTAAAACAGGACATGTGCAAACAACAATCACAAACACAGGTATTATTTAGATACATAAAACACTGACAAACTGGAGAATAGGACAATCAGATATGTCTTAAAATCACCAATCTATTTTAATTCTTTCTTAAAATGCAAAATGTTGATAAAATCATTAATATCTACTGCATCACTCAATAGTTATCAGATTTATTGTTCAAGTTACATCTAAGCGTTTCAGAAGATTCCCAGTATTTAGAGCAACCTTCTTTGGGATGAAAAGATTTCTCCCTCAATTTAACTATAAACCCACTACAATACAGGGCGATGTCGTTAGTACTTCACGGTCTTGCTAAATATCAACTTCGGTCCTCAATGGTTGCATGTATTATTCAGCAACCTTTCTTGTAAAGTTCTGTATCTTTGACTATTTTGCTAATAAATATACACTGTTTCTACTTTAAAATCCCTGGGTGTTTTTTCCTTTTTCAAGGCAAATAATTCCCAATTTACATTCCCAGATTTACCATGTGTGGTAGACCTGGGAATATTTCAAGATATTGCGACTTCCTAAGGGAGGCGTAACGAGAAGAAATATCTATATTTTCCTAGTTTTTTCCTCTTTTTACATGTGCTGCACTCTCCCGTACATGTAGAAAGAGGAAAAAGCCTCAAAGGATTGCTTTTGTGCAGGAAGGTGTTCCTTCCTGCACATAAATATCCTGCTTGCAATGCCAACACCCGCCTTTTGTCGGCGCTAGGCAGCCAAAGTGATATGATAGATATGGTGCATTCTTTCCCTTTCCTTTCATGCATCACAGCAAGGTGTCTTGCTGCGTTGCATGCAAACATGATAAATATAGCCCTGAATTGGTGCACATGGCAAAACTTGTAATACAAACTGATTCTTTTTCCAGTAGGCAGAGAAAGTGATCTGGTATCTCCAAACCAATTTCTCCACAAACTCCAAAATAAAGGCTGTTTAGGTAGCCTTCAGGAAGCAACAACACAACAACAGCAGCCCATCAAAGGAAAATAATAATTTATTTTGCAGGTGCTCTACTCTTAAAGCAGAAATCAATCAGCAGTGAAAAACTAAGGTTCCGTTGGCAAGTCCGCAGAGCACCATGAGTGACATCTTTAACCAGCCGGTCCTTTATCTGGAGAGTTTTCCTTTCTGGCATACAGAGTTGAGGCTTCAGTACTGAAAGTAAGGCTCAACCATCCCAGCATGTAAAGAAGTGATGACTAAAAAGCCAGGACTCGCTGAAGATGTCATATATGTCTAGAAGCTATATAGCAGCCATAGGGGCTAGAGGATCTAAGCACACATATTTTATGGGACAAATTTACCCCTTACTTTAACATACAAGCATTTGCAATGCAATAGGTCTCGCATTTACGCAAGTCTGAGCTATTGACATTGCAAATGACAATGCCTTTTTTATATTTAGTTTTTAAAACATAACTAAAAGGCATTGTCATTTACAATGCCAATAGCTTCAGCGTAAATGCGAGACCTATTGCATTGCAAACGTTTGTTTAAAGGGGGCCTCGAAACCGGTCTTTATCGTGCTCTGTTTTTTGCCCTGGCACAGGCGGTCTGTTTTTTTTCCGGACTGCACTGACAGCAGGCACATCGATGTGGGCGTGCTCACATCTCTCACTTCTCAGTACTGGAGAAGTTACGGCATGAGTCATTCCAAGGGAGCGTTGTAGGGGAAGGGAAATCCTTTAAAGAGGGTCATTTGCTCTCTGGATTTTCCTTCTCTTTTTTAAACTCAGGAACAACAACATTGTCGTGGGGCCACCAGGGCTTTAAGTGGAAGCTTTTCAATATTATATACAAGCCAAAGTTGCTGCTTATTTATCTTATGCAACTAACAACTATAGACAAAGCCAGTAGTCCTGACTTCTTGTAGGTATTATGTTACTTATTGTATCATATATCTGGATGCAGCGACATAAACAGCAAAATTCAAGTTGGGCGGCACACTATGCTAAGCACAGATTTTTAGCTAAAGTGTTTTAAAGCCACACCCTTAAATACACTGGCCACGCCCCTTTAAAAGACCCCCCCAGTTTGTATATCCCATTTAAAGCACAAACACATAATATTGTATATGGTAAAACTGAATAACACATATTTTAACGTGGCCTCCTATTTACTTACTATGACCAAGCAGGGACTTGCTACCAAGAAGTGCTGGCACTCTCCTTGTTGAATGAACCAAGTGTGGGTAGTCAGTACCCAACAGAAACTGATGATGTAAAGCACTGACGGTAACTGCTCACAGAGAAAGAGATCTTTTACCTGCGCAGCATGGTCTAAAATAACAAGAAAACAATAACAAGGATACGGGGGATACTGTATCCCAGGCACCCGGGTTATAGCATTTTATCCCCCAGCAGCCATGCAACGTTTCTGTAGCAAACTTCTTCCCAAGCAGTCAGTGAGGAGCACCCTACTAAAGTGTAAAACACACCTATGCGATTCAATAGCACCTTTCCAGACCTGTGTCTGGCACGAACACCCCTTGGAATCACGCCTGGTGTATGCCGAGCTCTCCGCCAAACCATCGCTGTCACTAGCGTGAGCGCCTCTGGAGACCACACGTGCGCCCGGACTGCAGGTTTAAGGGAACTGCAAGCACCCAGTAAAATGCAAAACAAGGGACGGGGAGTGGTGAAATCCCCAACAGACGCAATCATGGAGGAAAATTACATAGATGAGGAATACAGCCTCGGATCGAGACGAGAAGCAACAAGGGAAAATGAAAGAGCACCCACGCATTGTAGGCATGGTGTGAGCCGGCACATCGGCGTGACCTGCAGCTCGTGACCGTGGCAGCACCTGACTAAGTGCTGCATGGCTGGTGTGGCCCAGGGAGGGGACCGCCAAAGTGCCTACAGCAAAAAAAAAACAGGAAGCATACAACTCGGCGAAGCAGGCACTGCTGGATTGCAGCAGGTGAGAGCCGGCCGAGTCGGAGAGCGTGAGCTACGGACCCTGCATCAGAAGGGCACTTAGGTAAGAGCGTGGCATGAAACGCAGCAGGGGGCGTCTGGTGTGCTTGTGTCTCTGTTGTTGAGGGAGACAAGTACGCGTGCACTGGCTGGGGGTGGCTGGTGCGTGCGTGTGTGTGTGTTTCTTGCCGCACTTACTACATGCAGCTGCGTTGCCTGGACGGAAGAAGGACAGGAGATGTGCACAGCGCATGGCAGTACGTGCGTGTGCACCTGCTCCAATCGCCAATGGCCCTGCGTGTGCCCATCTCCTGTCCCACTCCTGAAGCAAGTCCACAACAATAAGCCTCGCTGGCGACAGCGCGTCGCGCTGCATATGCCAGGCTCGACCTAAAAAGGATATTGAAAGTTACCAAAGAGTTAGATTAAAGGCCCTTGGTCTGCAGATTTGTGCCTCTATATTGACACAGAACTCCTCACAATATTCTTATAATGTTTACTAGGAGGCACTTTATCCCATATATCAATATATTGCCACGGCTGAGTTCTTTTTAAAAGGTACTTGTCCGAATTAGCCTCACCCTGGCATGGTGAGATCAATTTGATTTGTGCATTAAATTGCATTAATTAGCATATTATACACATGATAGGTTCTCTTCACGGTCTATTGCAGCTTTATCAAACAGGCAATCATGTTGCTTCCTTTCTCATTCTGGGGAGGGGTTCAATGTCTGTTGAGTAATGCATTTGCATGAATGTTATCTTTCCAGTCCAAAAGCACTGAGAGATGGAAGACTTCACCTCTCCCTTAATTTGCAAAAGTATGAGGGCATGTGCCCCAAGTTTTGCTCAGAAGCCCAGGGATGGTGCTGTCGAATGTCAGGGGTGCCAAATACCAAAGCTTCATAGTCTTGATTCCACCTCTTGCTCTTTTTTTCCACCACCAGATATTCTCTGCTCCTTTATTTCACTCTTCTTTCTTTATTTGTTACTAGTTTTCTGTCTTTTTCTTACTCCTTTCCTTTTTTTGTTTTTTTCTGCTGTTCTGGGTGAAAGTCTGATGGGGACAAAAAAGTTGCAGACCCCTAATTAAGTATCAGGGGCCCCAAGAACAACCATCAGGTCAAATTAAGCACTTGCACCATCTAAATTTGGTCAGCCACAAACCAGTAGGTGCCAGACACATAAATGGAGGAGATACACGCACTAGTATAGGTAACCCTTTGGCCGCCCTTGGCAGTTCCCCTGTTTGCCGTGGCGACCGTATTAAAGAGCCACCCCCAAAACTCGTGCCGCCTGGGTCGGTCCGCTGCCCCCCCCCCCCTTGCTACGCCACTGGAAACACATGCTCATGAGGAGTGAGAAAACGACAAGCAACAGTCATCATCAAACTTGATGAAAATACTACAAAACCTAATATATGTATTATTAAAGATGAGAAGTTTTGCTTCATTATGGACCCTCAAAAATGTAACCTTTCTTGTATTCAATGCTGTACTTCGGGTGTGCGATAACACAACACAGAGATCTTCAAGAATAAGTATGAGGGTCAAGACTTCAATAGATCACTTAGAAAACAAGATCATAAAACACCGAAAAAGCGGCGTTATATCTTGAGTCTGCCAGTTGCATGATGTAGCAGAACTGTACGCCCTGTTCCTGTCACATTCGGCCAATTTCAGTAGTTTTATCGTTTTGTGCACAGAGCATATCTTTCATTTATTCACTATGCTTGCTCAGAAGCTCTTTCAGTCTTAAGCATTGTATTGCCTTTTCATACCTCACCAGCTGATTGTACTTACTTCTTTCCCTTCTCTATCCGCCACTGGGAAATGTATTCTGTTTAAAAGAAGCCTCTTCAGACTCATGAATGCCAACTGTCCTCAGCAATTGGAACTAAAGGCAGGAGTGCCTGACATATACAGATCCACTACAGTGACATGGCTGCTAATTACAAACAATGGATGTTAATTGTAGAGATGCTTTCTAAATTGTTGGGTTTCTGGCAGAATGTGCCATATTGTGCAAAAATGAAACCTTAGTCTTGTATTGTAAAGCTTCTAATGTTTATGTGGCTTCTTTCTGTACCTAATTCGTCAATGAATGGCTTGTATAGCACAATTCAGCAAGCTAAATTACATGCAATAGCTGTATATTGAGAAATTGAGAAAAATATTGGCTAAAATGCAATTTTTTGGAATATGTATTTCAAGGAATTGCAAACTTTACAGCGCCTGCTACACCATTCACCCCTGGCATAGGCAGTGCCATTATTTTTCTGTCAATGTATAAGCTGGGCCTCTGCTTAATATTTCAAATAAATAAATAGGTGCATGGTCTCAAAGATTTTTTAAAAGTCCTACAGCCAGTACTACTGAATGCCGGGATTTTAAAACGCCAAAGCAGTGGCGTAACAATACTTGAAGACCCCCCTCCCCTGCAAGTTACATGGAGAGGTCCCTGTTCCAGATTTAATCAGATCTCAGGCCAGAGTACTGTGCTGAGGGGGCTTCCTGCAGCTCGGCCTCCCAACACTGAGGGGTTGCGGGGACCTGTGTTACTCCACTGCACCAAAGCTGGTAGTTTTAACTCCACCACCTAATTCTTTCTTCCATCACCATATATGTTCTGCATCTTTATATCACTCTAAGAAGCCCTTTTTCTTTCCAACTTTTTAAAAACCTTTTTTTAACTGCTTTGCTGAACAGTTGCTGACTTTATTTCCCTTTTTATTTCTCTCACTGCTGCCATTCTCATGGCAATTTAGGTCAAAGTCTGAAATTGAAAAATAATTTCGGTCTGTAAACATGAGTGACGGTGTCTATCACCTTCAACCACCAGCACAAATTAAGCACTGGGATAATCAGTTACACACAGGGACAGAGGCCAGTTGAAAACGCTCCTGTTGGCTCCTAAAGACACCTCCCTCATCAGGCCGGCTCTGTTTCTGCACATATTTATGAAAAACTATTTGTAAAGACATCCTGTACAGATGCTGGATGCAGTCCCACATTAGGAATCACCATTTGTTGACAAAAGAAAAATAAGAGTCTGTGATTCATAGGATCAACCGACCAGGGGATCACCTGGATTTCATGAGAGGGCAAGCAGGAATCAAATGCATACGCTAACACACAGGAGTTTCTCGTATTGATCACATGACAGAATTCTCACCAAGAATACAAGAGAGTGCATGTGTATTGTTTCTAAGAAGCTGATCTAATGAGAATCAGAGTGGTCTTCGCAAGTAAAGGAAAAATAAACAATTTCTGTTGCACGCCAAAACGCAGGACGTCTCAAAGTTAGAGATGAGCCCAATAAAAAATGTTTAAAAAAATAAAAATAAAAAGAGATGGACTCATCCTGTATGCATTGTTAGCATGAGCACCACATTTTTTTATAGTTACTCCATGACAGGAAATTGCATTAATATTTTTCAAAGAACGTCCTCTCTGCATGCAGTGCTCTTTTCACATATACCCTCACCGTACATAGGGGCTCATTAGGATTGCGGTTAATCCGCATCCTCCGGGCCGGCGGAAGCCACCGCCGTCCCGTAGGATGCGGATTAACTGCTGCGTACTGAAAAAAGACCCCCGCCAGATTAGGATGGCTGGGGGATCTTTTTTCCGTCCGCCGCTTTTCCATTGCGGTCTCCTTCCGACCGCGGCGGAAAAGCTCTAACATGACTGGGGGTGTCTATCATACACCGCCAGACATATTAGGATGTCAGCGGTCCAATGCCTTTACACGGCGGCATTTCCGTCGTGGAAAGGCATACAGACTTTTCTTTGGGGGCCCGTTGCGGGCCCCCAAGGGTGAAGGGCTGGGGGGGTGCACATGGGGGGTACCTATGGTACCCCCTGCCTTTGCGTGCACGAAGTGGCAGACACCACGCGGTGCCTGCAGCTTCGTGCACTCAAAGGAAAACATGGTGTTTTTAACATTGCGGCGTGTGCACCCGCGGCAATGTTAATAATACAGGATGTGACCGCCAGGGTGGCGGTCACATCCTAATTTGCACGGAGGGACAGCCGCTGCCCCTGCGGACGGTCGCTCCTCCTCTGGGGTGTCGGACGGACACAGGTCCGTCCGACATCCTAATGAGCCCCATAATTCTGAGGATCACTGCACACAAAAATATGCCATATTCCTCGGTCCAACAACTTGCATATTCAAAATTTTTTTTCATATCATTTTTTTATAGATTTATTTTATTTAATAAATGTTCAACAGGGCTCAAAGGAAAACATCTGTGCAAGCATTTTCCTAATGTTTCAGTGAGTAGAATGTTCTCTTCTGTAAATTTGGTGGTCCAATGGTCACGAGTTAAGATCCAAGGGGCATAATATCAAGAAACAGTGTTAAAATTATCGCTGCTTTAGCGGCAGGAAACTGCCGCTAAAGGGGCGATAATGGGCTTGATAATCTGTCCTTGTGAATTCCCATAGAAGCCCTTGTTGGGGTGTGAACATGGGCTTCTATTGGAATTCTCAAGGGCAAGCCCGTTATCGTCTTTTTAGCGGCAGTTTCCTGCCGCTAAAGCGGCAATAATTTTAATGCTGTTCTTGATAATATGCCCCCAAGTTAGGCATACTCACCCTTCCAACTTTCTGAGGTCAGAAAACTGAGTTCCATACATTTGGCAACAGTAACATCTGCACCTAGAAATGGCGGAACTCTGCTATGAAGTGCTGCCTAAGAAGACGTTTTTGTTATTACTTATAATAATATTATATTCTGATGAAAGAAGCACGCAATAAAGCAAAACAGGTTACAGGATATTCACTTGCCCGATTATACACATGCTGGAAAAGGGGGAAACACTCAGAACAACGTAGGCAGAGCCACACGTGTTCCGACAACGCCAGCCCTGCCACACTTGCTTTAAACCTGCATATGCCTTAACCACACAGATGCGTAGTTAAGGCAATGTGTGGTCTATCTGCTGTCTGCAGCTCGGCAGAAGCAGGAAGTTTCCAGAGAGGATGCAGTGAGGTAAGTGGGTCTGGTTCAGGGTATGGTGGGGGTAGTTTGTATGGGTTGGAGGATTGGTATCAGGGCTGGGGGGTCAGGTCATTTTTAGACCTTGGGAGGATGCTTTCAAGGCTGGGGGTCAGGGGTCGTTTTCAGGATTGGGGGGTCGGCATAGTTTCAGGGCTGGAGGAGGGTCGGGTAGCTTTCAGGGTTGTAGGATGGTCAGTCGCTTTCAGGGCTGGAGGAGGTTTGGGTAGTTTTTTAACAAGGGTTTAGTGTGTTAGGCTTAAGAGTAGTGGAAGAGGATGTTGTAGTTTTAGGGACAGCGTGGAGGTGGGAAGGGGTTTGGGGATAGGGTTTTAGGCCTCAGGGCAGGGGGAGGGAAATGGGTATTCAGGGTAGTTTTTAGGGCTTAGGGAAGGGTGGGGTCATTTCTTTAGGGCTCAGGGTGTTTAAAAAAATGGGGTTACTGATTTAGGCCTTAGGGAAGTGGAAGGGGTTGGGGTAGTTTTAGGGAGAACACAGGGTGTGAGGGGTTCGGGTAGTGTATATTAAGGGTTAGGGACAGCGTGGTGGGTGGGAGGGGGTCAGGGTATTTGGACCACAGGAAAGGGGAGCAAGTAGCGGGTTTGTGGGAGGGGGCATCATGACCGTAGCCAATTATACCCCTTTACCATTCATGCTTTAGCACGAAATTCTGTGGTAAAGGCATGAGTGGTAAAGGAATGCATGGTTAAAATGCATTCGTGGTTCGGGCTGCATGGTAGAGGCACTTGTGGTTTAGCCATGTGTGCCTCTATCATACAACCTGGAGAAGGCTAAACATGCACATATTTTTGGAAGCGCCTGAAAGCTCATCTGATGGTGAATGCAATCCGCAACAGCGCCCAACCTAAGGGACATCAGGGACCCACCCCCAATGAGATTCAGGGAAGCCATACACATGTAACCATGTAGCAGCAGGTCCAGCATTTAGTGCTTAACTGTGTGTTGCTTGCATGCCAACATAAGCATTAACATTAAAAGAGCATGTGGCTCCAGTGTCTGAACTGTGCACTCACATATGCACACATTTGGTCAATTTGCCCTGTTCAATAATATGGCCCTGCAGCTCAGAGAGCAGTCTCCCTCCACCAGTCGCAATATTAGTTGTCCAATGGGGAATCTCATTCATTAATTTGTACCATGCTTGCATTTGCACAAATCGAAATTCTAGTGGCATAAATACCGGCTGCTACTCTTGCACCATACGAATCCTTGTCAATGTGTGAGTAAGACACACTGAAAAGATTTTCAAAATATTTGTTTTAAAAAAATACATACAAATAGTTGTCTAGTTATAGTCTATAATAAGCCAACCAATGCATTGTAATTTGTTTCTAAGGAGCATGATCAGTAGAGGCGATTTACAGTTCAGTTCGAATCCAGCTCCTCCCCGACCACAACAACTTCTCAGGAACAAAAGTAAAGAGATTTGGGGGCATATTTACAAGGGATTATCGCCAACAGAAAGTCACATTTTTGGACATTCTGGTGATGACAACCCACTTTGCCTTATTTACAAGGCAGCTTTAAGCCAATTAATGTAGCTTAATGCAGTCCTGTAAATAATGTCCCTATTCATGAGGCACTTGGCATGAAAGGGGCGGGCAATGGGTGTTGCCGTGCGCGTTCTGCCACAACACCCATTGCTTTTGATGCTGCTGCCTATTTACAAGGGTGGCGTAAATATGGCGCAGCGCCCCAAAAAAGGCCAAGGAAAACCTTATCTTAAACTGGCACAACAAGGGGAAATTACTAATTTCTGCTGCATTTTGCTGTTTCTATGCGTGCTGCACCCTTACACTATGGTGCAAGGGGGACTGTGCTGGCGCTAGGCATTTACATTTAGTGCCAGGGGAAATACTGGGGTGTACCATTATATTGTAAATACGGTGCATCCCTGCATTTTCAGAATGTCAGATCTCTGCATTGCCAACTGTGGCATATAACCGTGCTCCGCCATTCCGTTGTGAATATGCCCTTCAGTGTCACACTGGACCCAACCCTCTAAGGTTCACATGTGATCTGAGCCACCCAATTCATGTTTATGTTCAGTTTATTTGTTAGGAGACTTTCAACAAAAGAAGTTTCTTGGTGTTGCTAGATGGATAAGTAGTTGTCAGATAAATAGTTATTAAAAATGTACGTTTCCAACTACTTGCTAAAAGAAGATAGAAGATAGTAGACATTTGTCAGACAAAGAAGCTCATTGGAGCATTTGAACTTTTTGTGCTGCTGATATATATGCACGTATCTGCCATACAAAGGTTAATCATGGAGACAAATTATGTTTATCATAGTACATCTCTGGTGGAGGGTATTTTGTGGTGAAATGTAAGACCCTTCTTTTCAGGGTTCTAGACAACAACAGGTATATTTTCTGAGGTTTCAGGATCACTCCAGTGATACTTAATCAATGGAGTGACAAAATGTGCCCAGTTAAACTAAACTCTTAAAAGCCAGCTAAAGTTGGTGGGGCAGCAAATATTGATTGGCAGAATTGCAGACAGTGATCCATCTAATTTACAGACTTAATTCTCAAAAGTGTTCTTATGGAACCAGTAACCAAACTTTACACATGCGTCCAAGAACGTGTGTTGTCAGTTACCCTGCTACTGAACATTCTGCCCAGGATAACAAAGTTTTTATTAGCTATCTTTTAAAAGAAAAATCTTGGAACAGCCTCTGAAAACTAACTAGAATTCCATCTCCTATGACAATTTCTGGGAGCAGAGTGGGCCTCTGACCTTCTATAATCTTTTTCACTGTTGCTTCTCTCCCCATCTCAACATTAAGAAAACTGAAAACTTCTCTCTGCCTTCAACCTTAAATAGCTGCTCACTTTCCCTATGCATTCTCTCCAAGCCCCGTTTTATTAACTCCTTCCATGCTCATGATGAGCTCAGCTCGTCATGAGGCACAGCGGAGCTGCACTCATGACGATCTGAGCTCGTCATGAACAATGGCAAATCTGAGATCCCAGCACCGGGAGGGAAAACCCTTAGCAGCCATGGTGTTAATGAAAGGACATTGTTTTCTGTTTTAAGAACCCATTTCCAGAAACTCTCTACACTCATTACAGAAAGACATAAAAAACCCCTCCCCTATAGAAAAACAGAGAAAGCCATACTATTGCAGGAATCTTTTCAAATCCCTTCTTTTTTTACCATCTAGTCACTCCTGTGCACTCATCTGTTCTGTACATCTTGATGTTTTAATGGTTTGGTAACTTAGCACCCTACAACTACCCAGAAAATTGCATCATTTGATCTTACTGGAGAATGATCAAACTTTAGCACACAAATTTCCACTCTGGCACATAAAATGACTTTATATGAAACTTCCTGTAACTTACAAAGATCTTTGTCTTTTCTTCTTGTCTTTTCTTTCTTTCTTTTCTTCTTGCAGCCTTAAAAACACAGCACACTGTTCTACAATCCTTTTCGAGCAGTGCTTCTAAGATTTGAACTCTTTCAACCCTACTATGAAAACCACAGAATCCCATCTTTCTTTAAAAAAGTGTGTAAGCGTGGTCAAGTCAAGTCAAGGAAAGCTTTATTCGATTGCTTTTTTAACAATCATAAAAGCACATAAAAGATACAATGCTTTTACGCAAAAATGTATACAAGAAAAAATATGCGATGAACATTAAGAACTTCTTAAAATTTGATATATAATTTAGCATAATTAAAATCAGACAATGTTAAAATGACGGTGCGCCTAAACACTCTCACTCCTTATGTGTGTAAGTGTAAATATATAATAAAATACATTTAAAATAATAATTAATAACAACAACGCTGCATTGATGTACCATTGGAAGCTCTAAACCTTTTAGTTAAGGAGGGCCCAAGATTAAGCTCCACCCACATGTAAATGTTAGCCATAATAGTGGCACACCTGGGCACCTTTTTCAGAGCACTCTGGACCTGTGGAAGTGCAAAAGAAGGTCTGCACCTGCTGTTTGAGGCCTGTAAGAAGACCTGAAGGACTAGACTTGCTCCCGGTTGTACCCAGGACAAAGAAGTGGACTCCATGTATCACTTGACTGGCCTCCTGTGTAAGCTACAGGGCCACAACAAACTGAAAGAGGCCTTTTCCCTGAAGATCCCAGAGAAATATTAGCAACTTGACCATACCTAGACCACACTGGTGGCCTCTGCTTGAGTCAGTGTTGGCCCCCAAGGTCTATTCCTGAGACGCTGGGACCTTTGGCTCAATCAAAGGGTACTCCTTCTAACATACCCAAAAAAACCTGTGACTTAAAATGTTTTTTTTTAAACTTTAGACCTCTGGAGGACCAGGACAAATATGCAAAGCCTATCTGCCCAAGGTTTGTTGCTGCTGAGCTGAAGAAACGGTTGCCCTCAGCTCGGAGCTTCTCTGCAACAGCAAATCTGATTCAGCTGAGAAGGTGCCCGGCATCTTGGATCCCTCTTTGGATACACTCTGCAGCTTGCTCCACTAGAGGATTCCGTGCTCCAAAAAATAGTCTAAGTCTAAAGGTAAAAATCTATACCATCCATAGGCACCAAAAGTATCCTGCTGTTGGGAGGACTTCCCTGGTCGAGAAATGCGAATTTCTCTTACAAGTGTGATATTTATGACTTTTTTTATTTATACTCACAAACTTACATCAGACCCATTGTACAGAATATGCGAGGAGCACTATCCCAAATAGATTTCCAATAAGGCAGGACCTTTTTTCCGAACTCCCCTGAAGACTCTATGTACCTATTACGGACAGATGCTCTAGAACTGAGGAATTGAATGAAATGTTTATTGCACAATTACTTTAAAACATTTACAATTTTTCTTACATTTGTAAATAGAAAACATTAATAAAAATGCAAACTGAAGGCTATAGTAAAATTGTTTAAAAATGCTTATTTGTCTATAAAAAAGGAGGTATTTTAGCAGCAATTAAAAAATAAGTGTCCGATTCAGTGACTTAAAGCCAAAGACCAGCGACAGTGTACAACAGTATTGCCATCTAAATCGACCACTAGCACTAGGTTTTGGGTGACTGAGAGCCTTGTGTTAGAGAGAGTTTGATGTTATGATTCGCATAAGAGTTCTTCAGATGACAACCAAACCTTCTTTGTCAGAGAGCCGAACGCGCAACTCAGCCATATTTTTCCCACATTTTGATAAATCTGGAGGTGCATTGCAGCCAAACGGAGCTGTTACCGCTTCTTTGCATGTCTGAACCCCTTTAGATAAACACATCGTTCTTAGCAACTTCTGGCGATGTTGTAGCAGGCCAGGGCAGTAGCAGACTAAATGTAGCTCAGACTCCTTTTTATAATTACAAATTCTGCACCTGGTCATGGAGGCCAGATATTTCCATCCAGGAATTAGTTATTTGGTGGGTAGGAGCACTAGCCTGGCCCTTTGTATATTTTTAAAGACTTCCTCCGCACTACTTGCTTCAAAGAAGGCTATATTTTATGCTCCTTGTATGTTGTGATCAGCCCCTGAAGACCTCCCCGTGTTGCGTCTGGTTCCCGAACAGTTGGTAGATACGTTTGTTGAGTGCATTTTTGATTGCCACAAAGCTTAGGCCCTCTCGCCCCCAATTTTGTGTTTGCCAGGCCCAATGATTCCACTGCTTCCTGCATATAAGTTTTCCATGGATTAGTTGTTTCTTCATAAATGGGCTTTAGCAAGCTCGTTAGGCTTCCATTTGGTGCATTCAACACTTGCTTATAGTATTTTGTCTACATTTCCAGGCATTCATAGTGTTGTTGCACCAGACCGAACTCCAAGCGTACCAGGCTGTTCTGGGTGTATTTTGGTAGCTTAAATATGCAGTAGAACGCCTGCCATTGTGATTTCTCTTATATACTATCCATTTTGCTAGGGAATGACTGCTGCGCCACTGGCCTGGTCGCCCCCCTGCTCCTCTCCGCGCCTGCCACTGCAGCCCTGACTACCTGCTGACAGAGTTCCTTCACCGACGCCGCCAGCAGCGCCCCAGCCGCCGCTGGGCCACCCGCTCTGCCGGTCCCGTTCCCGCGCCTCCTGCCTGCGGCCCCGCCCCCCCGCCACACGATTGGTTAACCCCTTCCCGCCTCCCAGCGGACCCGCCCTCCCTGCTCCCCTCTTAAGGGGACCTCGCCTGCTTCTAGGGAGCGACCACTGCGCCTCTGGCCTGGTCGCCCCCCTGCTCCTCTCCGCGCCTGCCACTGCAGCCCTGACTACCTGCTGACAGAGTTCCTTCGCCGACGCCGCCAGCAGCGCCCCAGCCGCCGCTGGGCCGCCCGCTCTGCCGGTCCCGTTCCCGCGCCTCCTGCCTGCGGCCCCGCCCCCCCGCCACACAATTGGTTAACCCCTTCCCGCCTCCCAGCGGACCCGCCCTCCCTGCTCCCCTCTTAAGGGGACCTCGCCTGCTTGTAGGGAGCGACCACTGCGCCTCTGGCCTGGTCGCCCCCCTGCTCCTCTCCACGCCTGCCACTGCAGCCCTGACTACCTGCTGACAGAGTTCCTTCGCCGATGCCGCCAGCAGCGCCCCAGCCGCCGCTGGGCCGCCCGCTCTGCCGGTCCCGTTCCCGCGCCTCCTGCCTGTGGCCCCGCCCCCCCGCCACACGATTGGTTAACCCCTTCCCGCCTCCCAGCGGACCCACCCTCCCTGCTCCCCTCTTATGACGCCCCCTCAGCGACCGCGCAGCGGACGTGCGCAGCGGGAGCACCGATTGAGCGCCGAAGGTGCGCCAAAGGTAAGCCCGTCTGCGCCCGTCCATGCCTGGACCGCGCTCAGTGCCAGGACCCCTGGCCCCCGCAGTTCCCAGCCCACCCGCCGGACGTACGACGCCGCCACCCTCATCGCACTCAACGACGGACGAGTCCCGGGATGCTACCGTGCCATCCCGAGACGCTCCCACTGACCCTTCTGCTGTACCACCTGCAAGTTCACCTGCATCCGGACCTGCCTCGCACCAGCACCCGCCAAGACGAACACCAGCAGCAACCACCTCAAGTGCATCCTGCTCAACACCCGCTCAGTCCACAGACACGCCATCGAACTCTGGAACCTCATCGACACGACTGCTCCTGACGTTGCCTTCGTCACGGAGACCTGGATGAACGCCTCCTCAGCACCCGACATCGCCATCGCCATCCCAGAGGGCTACAAGATCACCCGGAGGGACCGCACCGCCAACCAGATAGGAGGAGGCATCGCCATCATCCACAGGGACACCATCCGCATCACGACTTACACCGACGACATCCTGACTACCGCCGAACACCTACACTTCCAGATCCACACCGACCCGAAGACCACCCTCAGAGGCACCCTGATCTACCGACCCCCGGGACCACGCACCCAATTCAGCGAGGACATCGCCGACTTCGTCAGCCCGCATGCCCTCCCCTCCGCTGACTACATCCTCCTGGGGGACCTCAACTTCCACCTGGAGAACAACAACGACCGCAACACCACCACCCTGCTCGAAAACCTCGCCAACCTCGGACTCAAGCAACTGGTGACCACCCCCACCCACCTCGCCGGACACACACTCGATGCCGCCTTCTCATCCAGCAAAGACATCGCCTTCAGCCACGCCACAGGACTCCACTGGACGGACCACAGCTGCGTCCACTTCACCTTCAGAAGAACGACGACCCACCACCACCAGCAACAGGTCGCCCGCAGAAGCTGGAGCAAGATCACAGCCGACCAGCTCGCCGCTTCCCTGAGCCAGCACCCTCCCGCCAGCTCAGCGAACCCCAGCCAGGCCGCCGACAACCTCACGAAGTGGATCAGCAACTGCGCGGACGAACTCGCCCCACTGAGGACCCCGCCCAGCAGACCCGGCAGCAAGAAGGCCCCGTGGTTCACCGACGAACTCAAGAGCTCCAAGAAGAACTGCCGAGCCCTCGAGAAAGCCTGGAGAAGGGAGCCAACACCGGACAACATGACCACCCTCAAGCTTGCCACCCGGAAGCATCACCAACTGATCCGCGACACCAAGAAAACTGCATTCAAGGACCGGTTGGATAACAACGCACACAACAGCAAGGAACTCTTCAACATCGTGAAAGAGCTCTCCAACCCCAACGCCGGAAACAACGACATCACCCCATCGCAAGAACTCTGCAACTCCCTCGCCTCCTACTTCCACAACAAGATCGCGGACATACACAACAGCTTCAACACCCAACCGACGAACGCCACGTCCAACTCGACCGAACCACCGTCCCCCACCACCACCCTCCGCGCCTGGACTCCGATCTGCACCGAAGAAACCGTCCGCGTGATGAACTCCATCCACTCCGGATCTCCGACCGACCCCTGCCCTCACCACGTCTTCAACAAGGCCAACGCCGTCATTGCACCCCACCTGCGGGACGTCATCAACACCTCCTTCACCACCGCCACCTTCCCTGAGAGCTGGAAGCATGCCGAACTCAGCGCTCTACTCAAGAAACCAACAGCAGACCCCACCGAACTCAAGAATTACCGCCCCATCTCGCTGCTCCCGTTCCCAGCCAAAGTCATCGAGAAGACCGTCAACAAGCAGCTGGCCGCCTTCCTCGAGACGAACGGATCCCTCGACCCCTCACAGTCTGGCTTCCGAGCCAGCCACAGCACCGAGACCGCCCTCATCGCTGCCACCGATGACATCCGAACCCTGATGGACAACGGAGAAACAGCGGCCCTCATCCTACTAGACCTCTCCGCGGCCTTCGACACCGTCTGCCACCGCACCCTAGTGCAGCGCCTCAGCAACGTCGGAATCCAGGAGAAGGCGCTGGAATTGATCATCTCCTTCCTCGACGGAAGAACACAGAGAGTCCGTCTACCACCGTACAAGTCAGAGGCCACCGAAGTCATCTGCGGCGTCCCCCAAGGATCCTCGCTGAGCCCAACCCTCTTCAACGTCTACATGAGCCCCCTCGCGGCCATCGCACGCCAACACAACCTCAACATCATCTCCTACGCCGCCGATACCCAGCTGATCCTCTCCCTGACCAACAACCCCGCCGCCGCCAGAGCCAACCTTCACGAAGGAATGAAAGAGGTAGCCGAGTGGATGTCGACCAGCCGCCTGAAGCTGAACTCAGACAAGACGGAAGTCCTCATCCTGGGATCCTCGCCCTCGGCCTGGGACGACTCCTGGTGGCCCCCCGCCCTGGGCACCGCACCCAAACCGACAGACCACGCACGCAACCTGGGCTTCATCCTGGACTCCTCCCTCTCCATGACCAAGCAAGTCAACGCCGTCTCCTCGTCATGCTTCAACACCCTGCGCATGCTACGGAAGATCTTCCGGTGGATCCCCACTGAGACCAGGAAGACTGTCACCCAGGCACTCGTCACCAGCCGACTGGACTACGGCAACGCCCTCTACGCCGGAACCACCGCCAAGCTCCAGAAGAGACTCCAACGGATCCAGAACGCCTCAGCCAGACTCATCCTCGACATCCCACGACACAGCCACATCTCCGGACACCTAAAAGACCTGCACTGGCTCCCGGTCAACAAGAGAATCACCTTCCGTCTCCTTACCCACGCACACAAAGCTCTTCACGACCAAGGCCCGAGCTACCTCAACAACCGCATCAACTTCTACGCTCCCAAACGACACCTCCGATCAGCCAGTCACGCCCTTGCCGCCGTCCCCCGCATCCGAAGAACGACAACAGGAGGAAGGTCCTTCTCCTACCTGGCCGCCAGGACCTGGAACTCCCTCCCTCCCGACCTGCGCCTGACCCAAGACCACCTCGCCTTCAGGAAGAAGCTCAAGACCTGGCTGTTCGGGTAGCAGCAGCACCCCCCCCCCCTAGCGCCTTGAGACCCTCCGGGTAAGTAGAGCGCTCTATAAATGCCTATGATTGATTGATCGATTGATTGTGCATAGCCCGCTATTGCCCTTTTTTCGGAATGTATGACTCTTCTTATTCGGGCTGCCATTGGACTTTGCA
This sequence comes from Lissotriton vulgaris, assembly GCF_964263255.1. NCBI lineage: Eukaryota > Metazoa > Chordata > Amphibia > Caudata > Salamandridae > Lissotriton > Lissotriton vulgaris. The sequence continues at coordinate 739,551,284 of NC_141696.1, forward strand.
ATTTCTCGTGGAGTTTGCACACAGCGTAGATTGCCAACAGCGCTTTTGAGTTCATTTTTTGTAGGTGTAAGGATGCTTTCCCGCTGTCGCTGAGCCATGCTCCAAGATGGTTGTATAATTTTGTGGTAGAAATTGTCTCACTGCCCACTTTCCATTTGAGTAAACAATGCCCAAATATCATCACTTTTGTCTTGTGTGAATTTATGACCAGTTCATTGGTCTCATTATAGATGTTAAGAGCATTTAGTGCCCTTTGAAGGCCAATTTTTGTGTGATCCATCCCAACCAGGTTGTCTGCATATTACAATATTTGAAACTTGTTGAGGCCTATTTTGGAACTGGTGAGGTTGGAATTTTGGAGCGTCTTCCCTAGGTCTGCTGTGTATAAGTTAAAGAGCGTTGGGGGAAGAACGCAGCCCTGTTTTAGACCCCGGTCTGTAAAGCACTGTTTTGTTGTTGTGCTGTCTGCTATTTTAACTTGTATCCAGGTTTTACTGTATAGGGAGATGATGGCATTCAAGAGGCCTACTCAAATGTCCCAGTTTCTTAGCTTATTCCAAAGCTTATGTCGAGAGACCACATTGTATGCCGCAGAATAGTCGACAAAACAAGCATAAGCTGTTTTTTTATTTTTGGAGTTAGCTCGCTGGCTCAGATAAAAAATGGCCACTATGTTGTCAATTGTCGACCCACCTTTGCGAAGCCCTTTTTGGTATGGGAGGAGGATTTCTTGAATTTGAATTTGAATTTAAAATATTTATAGAGCGCAACATTCACCTGGCGGTTTCTTGGCGCTGTGAAGGGAGGGTACCAGAGGAGAAAGATGACAACCACAAACTCAAGAAAGTAGAAGCAGTTTTACAGAGAGAAAGCCTGTTTAAAAAGAAAAGTTTTAAGGTCTTTCCGGAAGGGAAGATAATGCGTGGCCGATCTTAGATGGTCGGGGAGAGAGTTCCAGAAGGTGGGTGCCAAGGTAGAAAAATTGGCCCCTCCCCACTTTTTGCGCTTATAGCGAGGGACCAGCAGGAGTGACTGTGACGAAGAGCGCAGCTCTCTGGTGGGGGTGTACTCCCTGATCAAGGAGGAGATGAAGGCGGGAGCCGAGCCCCATCGTGCCTGGAAGACCATACAACCTATTTTAAATAGGGCTCGCTCCCTAACAGGTAGCCAATGAAGTGCCTTCAATAAAGGGGTTGAGTGGTGGGAACGTGATAGGCCATAAACTAATCGAGCCGCCTGGTTTTAGACCAGCTGGAGTTTCCGCAGACTGTACACCGGAATGCCGTTGTAGAGGGCATTCGCGTAGTCCAGCCGGTGTATCACCAAGGCGGACATGATCAGCTTAAGTGCCAGGGGAGAAAAAAAGCGGGAGACAGTGCGGATAGTACGAAGGGTGAGGAAGCAGGAAGAAACAACAGAACTAACCTGTGAGTGAAGGGTGAGATGATTATTAAGCTTGATACCTAAAGTCTTAACTAAGGAAGAAGGAGTGGGGGGGGGGCCCAAAAGAAGAAGGCCAAAACAAAGAGTTCCAGGGACTGGAACAACCACCCGTGAGAACCAGCTCGGTCTTGTCAGGGTTCAGCTTCAGGTGGTTGAAGTTTATCCAGTCCCTGATAAAAATCATAACAGACTGGAAATTGGAAATAGAATGAGAAGAAGAAGATAGATTAAAGATGAGCTGGAGGTCATCCGCATAGTTATAAATGGTGACCTCCAGCTGCTGGAGAGCAAAAATCAAAGGATAGATATAGAGGTTAAACAGAGGAGGGGAAAGAGAAGAACCCTGGGGAACACCACACGTGACCCTCAATGAGGCGGCCGAGAAGTCCCCCAACCGAACCGCCTGGGTGCGGTCCCTCAGGAAGGAGGAAAGCCAGACCAGGGCCGAGCCCCCGACTCCCGCCGCTCCGACACGTGACAGCAAGATGGAATGGTCCACCGTGTCGAAAGCGGCGGAGAGATCAAGGAGCACCAAGGCCTGATGTTGGTTTTGGTCCATGCCCTCCCTGAGGTTGTCCAGGACCGACACCACTACGGACTCGGTAGAGTGTCTAGGCCGGAAGCCTGCCTGGCGGGATGCTAGGCCCCCATTCTCCTCAACAAAGGAGCTGAGTACCACGGTTACGTGGCGCTCTAGCACCTTACCCAAATAGGGCAACAGTGAGATGGGGCGGTAATTGGCAGGGCAGAAGGATCAGCCCCGGGCTTCTTAAGGATAGGCACTATGGTGGCGGATTTAAGAGCTGGAATCACGACCCCCTGGGCAAGGGAACTATTCAGAAGTATAAGAGGGGGCTGGGTGCAAACAGAGTAAATCTGTCTGAGAATGCGAGCCGGGCAGATGTCAGCCGGAGAGCCTGACTTGACTTTGGGGAGTATAGCCAGGAACGCATCTTCAGTAAGAGGAGGAATGGAGGTGAGAAGAGACTGGGCAGTCGGGGGAAGGGGATCAACAAAGGAAGGGGAGGGAGGGGGGATATTAGATTTAATATTACTAATTTTATTCAAAAAATAAGAATTCAGGGAGTCACATAAAAACTGGGTAGGAGGGGGTTTGAGGGTAGCCCTGTCCGAGAAAGCCAGGTCATGGACAGTGGTGAAAATCTCCCTGGGTTTATTCTCCGCAGCCAAATTTTTTGCGGAGAAATAAGCTGTTTTTGCACCAAGTATAGCTCTCTTGTACTCTCCCAAAAGGGTGGTATATTGGATTTTCAGTATGGGACAGTAGTCCCTTCTCCACTGCCTCTCAGACCTCCGAAGGGTCAGCTTTTTCTCCTTTAAATCCTCACTGAACGACCGGTTGGCCTCATTGGGACGTCTGACCAATATCCGCCGTAGGGGAGCTACCGAATCGCAACCTCCGGCGAGCCAGGTGTTAATGGAGGCGGCTTGAGATGATGAAGACAAGCCAGCCAGGTTGGGCGAGGAATTCAGGAGGGAGGATGATAGTGACGGGAGATCAACAGGACTCTAATTGCGTGCCCAGATGTTTTTGGCAAGCGGGACTTTTCCTACAGGGCTGAGGTGAAGGGAAAAGGTAATTAGGAAGTGATCCGACCAAGGACAAGGGGAGACAGACAGCGATAAAACAGAACAGTTGAGGGACCAGACCTGGTCCAACACGTGTCCGTGAATATGCGGGGGGACTTGCACATGAGAGACAAAGTTCAAGGCCTGAAGTGATTCTGAGAACTGTTTAGAGGAAGTACACTCATGGGGATCAGTAGGCCAATAATTAAAGTCCCCTAACACAAGGACCGAGGCATGGTTGACCACCAGGGTGGCCAAGAGGTCCTGGAGGGCTGGCAGAAACAAGGGCGAAAACTGAGGTGGACAGTACATCAATAAGCAAGTGAGCGGGGGGGGGGGAAGTGGGTGAGCGAATAACAAGATAATCAGTGGACACGATGGGGGATGAGGGAAGAAGTTGAAAATTTAATTCTGACCGGGCAATGAGAGCCACGCCGCCCCCTGCCTTGCCAGCTGGGCGATCTGTGCTGAGGGCAACATAGGAGGGGGGGAGAGCAGCAAGGAGGGAGGGCAGGGAAGACTCGCAAAACCAAGTCTCAGTTAAAAATAACATGTCGGGCTTATGTGTATCAAGTAAAACAAACAGCTCCTGATAGTGCCTGACCGCCGACCTAGTATTAAGTAGGATAATAGATAGAGGGCGGGGTGATGGTGAGCTAGAGTCGGTCGACAACTGAGTCGTGCGGTGCAGGGGGGGGAGAGGAGAAAGGGGGACTGTGGAGTAGGCAGGGGGACACAGACCGAGGGAGGCAATGTAGTTGATGGTAGAGTCAGCCAACGGCCAGCGCCCCTGAATTGCAGATAACTCCTCAGAAGAATATGTGATGAGTTGGGCATAAGGACGCGCCCCAGCCCCATCTGGCCGCGGACGGGCGCAGACGGGCTTACCTTAGGCGCACCTTCGGCGCGCCTCCGGCGCGCCCGCTGCGCTCCCGGAAGCACATTGCTTTTTATGTGCTTTCCCACCCGAACACTGGACCGCTAACTCCGGCCAGGCTCGTGGGACACCCCACCCCAAGATGGCGGCTCACCCTCCCCTCTTGGCCCTGAGGCCGGCTGTAATCCACGAGGGAGGGCAGTGGAGGAGCGGGGAAGTGGCGGCACCCTGCACAACAAAAAACGGGTTAGTGCAGACAAGGTAGTGCAATTTAAAACATTAAAATGTAGTGGCGAATATTTATATAACACACTCCCAAAGCGCAGCTTACAACTTGCTCTTGGTACTGGGAACCTCCAAGCAAACCCCAGGCGCTGCCACCAGCCTGAGAATTCGCCCAGAGCCCCCGCTCAGCTGGCCTTGTTATGTGCTTTCCCACCCGAACACTGGACCGCTAACTCCGGCCAGGCTCGTGGGACACCCCACCCCAAGATGGCGGCTTGCCCTCCCCTCTTGGCCCTGAGGCCGGCTGTAATCCACGAGGGAGGGCAGTGGAGGAGCGGGGAAGTGGCGGCACCCTGCACAACAAAAAACGGGTTAGTGCAGACAAGGTAGTGCAATTTAAAACATTAAAATGCAGTGGCGAATATTTATATAACACACTCCCAAAGCACAGCTTACAACTTGCTCTTGGTACCGGGAACCTCCAAGCAAACCCCAGGCGCTGCCACCAGCCTGAGAATTCGTCTTCCATCCATCTATTCAGCTCTGACTATAGGGTGCTAGTCTAAGCTTTCCCTTCAATGTCAGTAGGGCAATCAATCTATCGTTTTTTGGCTCTGTGTTATCTCCTTTCTTAAATATAGGTTGTAGCAGTGAGCCATGCCATGAATACGGGACATTGGCTTGCAGGCGCAATTCAGTGAATAGGGTGGATAAGACTCCACCCCAGTATTTCAGGACTTCTCTGAACATTCCTCCCGGAAGCCTTTTGGGACCCAGGGCCTCGTCTTTTCTTATCTTCCGAATGGCAGGGCCATCTTGATTGTTGCCTCCAGTTTCTAACATAGGCTCATCCTCACCATTTGCATCCTCGCCTAGGAGTTCCTCTGTGCCTGCATGCTGAATGAGTTAGTTACTTTCTATGTAGATGGTAGGTACGTGATTTAGCCGTACCGTGGCAGGAACTCACAAACATACATCAGACCCATTGTACAGAACATGCGAGGAGTTCTATCCCAAATAGATTCCCAATAAGGCAGGGCCTTTTACCCAAACTCCCCTTGTAATGTAATGTAATGTAATGTAAAAATTACTTCTAAATCGCAACTAACACCTAGCGGTTTCTTGGCGCTCGAGCAACAGGGAGAAGACAGTCCGCAAGACAAAAAGGCATTAGTGATAAGCATTATAGAACAGGTGAGTTTTGAGAAGGGACCTAAAACGTGCATAGGGAGAGGTAGATCTAATGCTTAAAGAGAGTGAATTCCAAAAAGAAGGAGCAAGAAATGAAAATCTTAATCCACCATGTTTCTTACGTTTAAAAACCGGGACCTTGAGTAGGGCCAGGTAGGAGGAACGAAGATTACGAGAGGGAACATAAGGGTGTAGTAGTGAAGAAATAAAAAATGGACTCACACCGGCGAGGGACTTAAAAATGGTACAGCCTAGCTTAAATTTGCACCGCTTGGACTCGGGGAGCCAGTGGAGGGACTTTAACAATGGACTAACATGTTGGTGCCTAGGTTGATGGTAAATGAGGCATGCAGCCTGGTTCTGAACGAGCTGCAGCCTCTTCAATAAATAGGCCGGGATACCTGCATAAAGAGAATTGCCATAGTCAATCCTCGAGATGACTAGAGCTAACAGGACTAGGGTGAGGGCCTCAGTGGTCAGAAAACGGGCAATCTTCCGGACTTTACGGAGCTGGAAGAAGCTAGACGAGACTACAGCATTGATCTGGGGCTTCATCGTGAGATCATTACTGATGATAACTCCCAGACTTTTTGCTGAGTCGACTGGACTGGGGGGAAGACCTAAACTCACAGGCCAAAAAGTAGATTTCCATGGGTTGGCCGCTCCCCCGACAAGAACCAGTTCTGTCTTGTCGGGGTTAAGCTTAAGGTGGTTGACCCCCATCCAGTTGCTGATGTGACAGAGGGTAGACTGGAAGTTAAAAATGGACTCCGCCGAGCCATCAATGTTAAAAATCAACTGGATGTCATCCGCGTAATTAAACGCGGTGACATGATTGCCTCGCAAGGACCGGATAAGGGGGGTCAAGTATAAATTAAAAAGAAGAGGGGATAAGGAGGAACCCGGCGGGACGCCACATGTTAGGCCGACTCTGTCAGCGGTGAACTGAGAGAGCCGGACCGCCTGATGGCGGCTGGTCAGAAAGGAGCGAACCCCTTAAGACACTATGTGCCAATTAGGGACAGATGCTCAAGAACTGAGGAAGCATATGCACTTTTTGTTAATTAACTCCATAGTATGCTTATATTTCTTACCAGCTATTACCTTTCTAGTACCATCTGATGCTGCATGGGATGAGACCCATTGTCAAAAACTGATTGTCTCCCTTTAAGGAAAAGAGCATTGGGCTCTTCAATACAAAACAGGGGGTAGTATTAATTAATAACCTTAAGCATGAGGGAGCAAGTATATCACCTTTCCAAGACCCACTTATCAGGCTCCGCTTTCCGTCTTCCTCGGGGCAATGCTGCGAGTCCCTCTGAACTGCCCCAGAGTCCGAATACAATAATACAGACAACTGAGACAATGCAAACGCCGCGGGAAAGGAAGGGGACAGCGGGGAGGGAGATCTGTAATGACAAAGAACAAGGAATTAGAACACCCTACCTCCCTCACTCTTTAACGCTACTTTCCTAGATACTCTCTTAAGATAACCTTCCCCCCCCCCCCAGGCACGTAAGCTATACCTGTAAAAGAAAATACAACAGGCCACATCCAAATGGAGACAATGGTTCTGAGGTGGTATCAGGAACTTGTACCCAACTGTGAACATAAAACAAAACACAGTCAAGGTCTCTGCTACGTAACCACAAGTCCTATTACTGCGTTGAGAACATAGAACACATACCCTTTGCTATGCAAATATTCTCTTTATACAGGTACTTTTCTGTTCCAATACCCCTCCTGTCTCCTGAAGAAATGAGAACAAAGAAAGAATAATGTATCCTGCACAAACTACGAGAACACAGGAAAATAATGGCGAGTACTTTTCCTTAGTGTTATATGGTCACACCAAGGAATACTTCCATCCAGAAGACATGAACACACCAATGTTCGATATGTACATGTGAAGAGATTTCTGATAGACTGCGAGGCTCAGAGATAATATCCCGCAAAGTGAGTCCTATCGCAACAAGCTTATCCTCTATCACAGGAAGTAAACAACATAAGCCTTCAAGAAAAAAAAGATAGATTCTGGTGACCGCAAAACGGCCCAAATAACCCTTGGTTATCCACAACAAGATGTCTGTTAAACGAGTCCCTCTCAGCCGAGAGAAACTCCAATGCAGACCAGCAAATGGGGTGCGCTGTTGGGATCGAAACGACCAACGCCTCGCACACCCAAAACAACTCTGTACTCACAGGTTCGTAAGACTTGGGGCACAACAAGTCAAAGATCCTACCACGGCTTCATTCTGATCCAAACGGAATTATCGGCGTTTTCTCGCCGTTCTCTGCATCCCTTTATTTCCCGGTATGCGCGCGCATCACGTCGTTACGTGACGTATGCACAGCATGCCGGGAAATGTAGTTCGAGGTACGGAATGCCCGTGTTTACCGATGGCTCCACGCCACCGACGATGCGGATCTTGACACCACTACTATAATATCCATCCTTTGGGCAAGCTTCATCTTCATCTATCAGAAAACACTAGAGCTACCATAGTGATGACCATTGTGGTGTCCAGGGTCAATCAGTGTCCTACTCTATTTGTGTGGGACTCCAAAACGAGGCATCCCTCCCAAGAAAGAACTCAAAATCTTCCAACCCGGATGGTGGCATGACTTAAGGAATGTGGCAATATCAACAACACCCAGCAGATACATCATTGGCTTTCCAGTGGCCTGAAGAGTAAAGTGTTATATCATTACTCTGATGCACAGGATCATTCACTAATAGGTGTTGAAACACTGTAAGACTATAATGAAAACTCATACCCAATCAATCACTCAGATGCTTGGATAAAGGTTGGAAAGAGGTCCCCACTTCAAAAGAATCCCCTTGTGACTAAGCTACGCCAAGTTACAGAGTCTGAGTGAAATAATGCTCATTCACTAGAGCTCAAAATATTGATGGATTAGACTTGTTCAAGAGCAGGTTAAAGACGCTTCTTTTTTAGAGCACCTGGAGGTTGCTTGATGCAGTCTGCTTCACTGCTCACTGCGCACAGTGCTCTGTGAAACTGCTGGAATTACCTTGCTAAGATATTAGCAGCTAGAGAGGTGTTATTACTCTAATGCGTCACCTCAGGATATAAGTGAGACCATCATTACTCACTAGCAAACCCTCCTCCTTCTTCAGGAGATTGCAACATTTTAAGCCATCCCTAAGGTTACCGACAAGTCCAATTCTAGATGTTAATTATGTCCAAATGGGGATCCACTGACGTGGGAAATGTATCTATTGCTACGGTCCATCTATAATTTGCATGCTGCATCCCTAAACAAGAGTAAGATGCCTAAACAAGGTAGATGCAGACAGTGGTGTAGGGAAAGTTGAGGGGGCCCCCTGCAAGGTACATGGAGGCCCCACCACTCCGGATTTAATCCAAAACTCTCAGGCCTGAGTACTGTTCTGAGGGGGCCCCCTGGATCTAGTGCCCCCGCACTGCGGAGGCTGTGTGGGCATGTGTTACACCACTGGACACAGACTCCATAAACACAACGCTGCTCTTACTGTTGCTAGACGACAGGAGACAAAGGAGCAGTGCCATTAATTGCCAACCTCAGCTTAGACTCCAGTATGATCACACAACCTGTATGCTGTATTGCAAGAGGCCCGGGATGGTGTGAGTCAATATACCATACCAGCTCATTATATGAAAAGGATCAAGTTCTTTAGTTTTTAACAACAATTTGGCTATTATTCTGGCAAAAAAGGAAAATTATTGAACCACCGGATTTACTAGGATGGCAGCTAAACTATTATGAATGACAGAGGAAGCCCTGGTGAGGACTTGATTGATAATATGACTATCAATATAAACAATGCAGCACTAGGGCTACCACTAAGCAGGTTACAGCTTCTAAACTCGAGCCATGCATAGCAACAAAGTTAAACAATGTCACCTTGGCAACACAAAGAATACATAAAATACAGAGGGAGATTCAGCTGAAAGAGCTTCTTACCCAAACACTGCTCACTTAGGCATTCCAGGCTTGAAATCATGGAACTTTAAGAAAGAAAAATGCTATTGAATCCATCCCTGTTAAAGATTGGAATTTTTTGGACAGAATCGAAGGCCAGATATTACGCAAATTATGCAATTTTAATACTTTAGTCCCAATGGCCGCTATTAGGCTGGAATTTGGCTTAATAAGTTCCTACATCCAACGTTTAGCTAGGGTTCTGCGTTGGGGATACCAGTTGAAAAATAGCGAGCAAAATTCATTAAGAGGGATTCATGTGTCAAGAAGTTTTCGGTGTTCGGGCAAATAATTATTCCTTTTATCATGATTTTTTATTTGCAAAAAAAAATTCTCTGTACAAGAAGATTTAGTGAATACTCTTCTTCCCTCAGAATTTAAATCTTTTTTAAAAACCACCAGTGGTAAGATTAGTTTTAATAGGGACATTGAATTCTGTAATTCCAAAAACAGACTAGAGTTAATTTTAAGGACAAACATACCAAAAACTTCTCAAAAATATGTATACTGGAATTTACAGCATGGAACCTGATGGCTTCTCACACTTTGTCGCATGAATCTTCTACCTTTAAACGATTTAGCGGCACACTGGTCCCCAAATCTGAGTAATGGAAAATCTGTAATCTTTGCAATTTGAGTGTTCAGACCCTGGATCACATCTTGTTTGCATGTCCCGCATTGGCCTTGTGCCGGCGTCGCTGGCTTCGGCCAATGTTCTTACAAAATGGTGTCAAAAATGTAACTTCTGCACGCGACTTCTTATTGTGTCCAAAAAATGAAGCAGTGTGTTTTAAACTTTTTAATTATTTTAAGGAGTTTATGTGTATATTTTAATCCTGTCTTTGCTTCGGCCAATGTTCTTACAAAATGGTGTCAAAAATTTAACTTCTGCACGCGACTTCTTATTGTGTCCAAAAAATGAAGAAGTGTGTTTTAAACTTTTTAATTATTTTAAGGAGTTCATGTGTATATTTTAATCCTGTTTTTGCTGCTGTTTGCACAAAATGGAGTTGCTATGTTCTTCTCCCCTCCACCTTTCTGCTGCTAATTTAAAGTCACAGATAAAGCAAGATGCTGGATTGCGTCTTTTTGCACATGTACTGCTGCTATCGCATTACTCTCTGGCTAAGATAAGATATGCTTTATAAATTATGTTCTCTGCTAAATTTAAATAATCTGCTGACAATTAATTTTGCATTTTACTTAGTATTTTAACTTGTTGACTTATTACCCCTAGTACAATTTTTGTCCTTTTTAGGATAAATTTTGTCATTCTATTATGTCTTATGTCTGTGGAACGATTGTTGCTATATTTACACTTTCATGTATTAATTTGTATGTATTTTATGTGGACCTCATATGAGTTCCAAATCTTGATAAATATTTGAATTGAATTGAAGAAAGAAATAGAGAGAGCACATAGGGTCCCTCTCTGTCCTCTGAAGGATAACACATGGTCAGGACCCATTACGATCACCCTGCCGGATTTTCTTAGATACAAATAGTTTCACATGGCAGGCCAGAGGAATCCTGTCACCTGCAAAGGGCATGATTTCTTTTTCCGGTCAGTCTTCTAAAAGGCAAAAATGGAGAACCAATGATGATCACATAGTTTGATGGATAAATGAACACTCAGTGGATCAGAAGTGGTCAAATTAGCCTTTGCTCTAGATTAATTGAAAACCTTAAGACATTAGGCCAAATCCTTGTGCTGATGGCTAAATCTCAGAAATTTGGGGCATTCAAAGCAACTATTTAAGATGGAGCTGGCTAATTGATATCCAACACAAATGGATTTCCAGTGGAATTTGAACAATCTTATACTGACCTCTACACCTGTCTTGAGTAGACTCAAAGTCCTCTGAAAGACAAAAGCAATCAATAGCTGTACTCAGTTAATCTACGCAGTCAACGAGAAGAAACAACAGCAACTGGATGCAGAGATAACACTGGAGGTAATAATTGATAGAATTAGAGATCTACGTCTGGGAAAGCAGCTGGCCCAGGTTTGTTGGCTGTTGTGGTCTATATTAAGTATTAATGAAGAAAGATTAAAAACTATTGCCCTCAGTTAGTAAAAAGATAATCACCACAGATCTGACACCATCGTCAAGGAATGTGATTTTCTTAGCCTAAGAATAAGAATTCCTTAGACAGAAAGTCAAACAGACCAATGTTGAATTTAATTACGGAACTAAGAATATGTGTTAAAATGCTATTTAAATGGATTGCTTCTGTGAAAAGAGCACTCACGCTTAATGTACAGGAATCATCCAAGAAGAGAACTACCTCTGACACAAAGAAAGCCATGATATGCATAGCTCATTCAAGACCCTTCAGAAACCAGTAGCAGACCCTTTCAGGACTCACCTTTGTCCAGGATTGCTGTGTGGGCAGGATTTCTGCACTTTTCTTCTCCTGGGAGCGAGGAGAGGGTCAGCTCATGAGGTCCCTGCTGTTTGTGTCGGCTGTGCGTGGGGTTGCCTTGGGCTACGGAGACTACATCTCCCAGGCTCCCCCGTGTCGCGCCTACAAACGCCGTCATCTGCAAGCGCCCGGAGGCGCTTAAATCATCACAGCGCCTCCCACAGCGCGGAACCCTTTCAGGACTCACCTTTGTACAGGATTGCTGTGTGGGCAGGCTTTCAGCAGTTTTCTTCTCCTGGGAGCGAGGAGGGGGTCAGCTCGTGAGGTCCCTGCTGTTTGTGTCGGCTGCGTGTGGGGTTGCCTTGGGCTGTGGAGACTACATCTCCCGGGCTCCCCCGCGCCGCGCTCACCAACGCCGTCATCTGCAAGCGCCCGGAGGTGCTCAAATCATCACAGCGCCTCCTGCAGCGCTGGACCCTTTCAGGACTCACCTTCGTCCAGGATTGCTGTGTGGGCAGGCTTTTGGCAGTTTTTTTCTCCTGGGAGCGAGGAGGGGGTCAGCTCGTGAGGTCCCTGCTGTTTGTGTCGGCTGCGCGTGGGGTTGCCTTGGGCTACAGAGACTACATCTCCCAGGCTCCCGCGCGTTACGCCCACCAACACCGTCATCTGCAAGCGCCCAGAGGAGCTTAAATCATCACAGCGCGTCCCGCAGCGTGGGACGCGCGCGGGCATGCCAGGGCCAAGAGCAGGCCCGTCCAAGCCCGTCAAAGGCCAGAAGAGGCTGGGCTGGGCCATTTCCCTAAATGTTCTCAGTCTAGAGACAGCTATCTTACCAAGGAGTAAGGTACTGTTATTTTTTGCAATATTTGGAGGTCTACCCCTAAGCCACATGGACTTGTGTTCCATATGTTACTGCACCAAGCACTTTATGTAAGCATATCCTTGCATATGAGAGACTAAAGGCTGCTAAAACCTGTTTGGACTTTGCTCTTTGTCCTTTCCTACGTTGCATATGTTATTGCATTAAGCACTTTATGGAAGCACATTCTTTGCATATAAGAGACTAAAAGCTGCTAAAACCCGATTGGTCTTCGTAATTTGGCTGGACATTTATTTGTGTAACTATTTGTTACGTGCCGATTGTCACCGAACTGAGCAGACTGATTGGTTGTTACAGTTAGGCTGTTAGTTGATACTAATTGAGACCCCCCCTTTTTTATAGTTTGGTAATCATGGTTAGAAGGAAGCTACAGACAGCACCAATAGGGGTATTAGCTTCCGTAAAATCTACAGTTATAACCATGGATGACTTCCTAACAAGGGCAGCCTCAGTTATTGACAAGGAGATCGAACTGGTGAATAAGCGCCTCTCCAGATCACCGGTGGATACTTTTCAACATTTCGGGCAGCGCCCTAACGATCCTCATAATGGCATATTTGAAGGATCAGAGGGCACTTGTCACCGCATGGGCCTAGATAGTGAAATACCGGATATAGACCTGCCGAATGGTACACCTACAGACACGGGCGAGGCACCACCACAGCCCTTGTCCCCCGTAATAATCATTGTAAATAAAAAAGGCCCTGCAAATGCTGCAAATGCTGCTATTATGGGGGAGTGTGGCACTGGGGGGAAGATCACTGCCACAACAACAGAGGCCCTTCATGGCCGCAGTCCTAACCCACCTCCACCTTCGAGGGTGGCAGGTTGCTCCACTGGCAGTCTTAAAAGGAAGTGTAAGGCCATTGCGGAACAAGCAAAAAAAATCAAACCTAATGAATCATAGGGACTGATCCCAGACTCAGGGGGAGTATTTGGGGGTGAGAATCAATTGATGGAAACTCTTAAATTATTGCTGAGTACCGTGTTGGAGGAAAGGTTGGCACCAATCATGTCCAAGTTGTCTGATAGAGAACATAGGCTCACCATCATGAATCAGATTTCTTCTCGTCCTCTTGCCATCTCAAACAGTAAGTCAACTAAGCCGCCTCCTTTAGCAGGCGCTGTACAAGTATTTGATTAATCTAATTCCACCAAGTAACAGGGCTCACCTTGGGAGTCGCCCGAGCATCAGACGCCCAGAGAGTGTGGTAAGGGTTATTACCGAGGATATGTCATCGAATAGGCTACCCCCAAAGGCTCAGCGAAAACATACACTGCAGGGCCCAGGGCATAGCAGGGGTGGGAATTTGGGTGAGACAACCTTCAGCAGTTCTAACTCAATAACAATAGATTTGCCTCCCCAATCAACACCACTGGTTGTTATTTTAGGCAACGTGCCAACCCTTCACCATGGTTCCACAGAACCTTTTTATCAGCTCAAGAACAAGGTGATTCATTGGTTTTCTAGCAATACCTCTGTGGGCACTGAATTAGGACATAACATCATCATGGTACGACGAGTGGATTGGGTGGGGAACTCGAGAAAGGCAGGTGGGGGTGATTGTGGGGGTGATTGTATAGTTGTGAATTTTAACGGTCGTTTGGTGGTTGAGAGAATATTCAGAGAGACCCAAGAAAAACAGTTTAATATGGGCCCTGGCATACAGACCCTCTCCCTGGGTTTCTTTTATCAACCGGCATCATCAAACAGAAATAATCTGACTGCACATACTATCTGGCAGCCGTATAGATTCGATTTTGACAATAGACTAAATAGATTTAATTACTTAACCCCAGGTATGGTAACAGACAGTACCCGGGGAGGATATAACCAAACACCCTTCCCGCTAGCGCCAAACAAATTCGGAGGACTGCGATTGACTTAAGGCCCACAAAGTTCCCAATGAACCGCTGACATTCCCCCAATATCAGCCTATATGGGGGGGACCCTCTGGACAGACTGTGGTTGATGAGTGCGTATCTGTTGGCCTAGAGGGTCCAGAAATGGTCTCTCCAGAGGTTTTATATAGTCAAGTGGCTCATAATGTTATCTCATGGAACATTGCTGGTCTGGCGGGGAAGGCTCAAGACCCAAAGTGGGTAGAGTTCATAAGGGCATTTTCGGTGATCTGGCTGCAAGAGACTTGGATGGTGGAATGTAACATCTTTCTAGAAGGATATAAAGTCTTCTTTCTGCCGGCAACACCGTCATGTAGTGGTAGAGCTAAAAGAGGCCTGGCTATATACATTGCGCTAGCCTTGAACTGTGTAGTGAAACCAATAATTTCTAACAGCACAGATATCCAAGCAGTCACCCTAAAAAGAGGGAACGCAATGCTGTCTATGATACATTTTTATAATGCAGTAAATGCTAGAGGGGATTGTAAGATTGCCGAATTTGGGGATTTTGTCAGACATCACTGTGGAAGTAATTCTCACCGAATCATGCTAACTGAGGACTTTATTGTGCACCCATGTGGGAACCCAATGAACACTGCTATGGGAGAATTAGGATGTGATAAGATGGGGGTCCTTCACTTTGAACACTCTGGTTAAAGAGATGCGCTGAATGACCTACTTAATGAATTTGATCTGGTCTCTGCCATGTCTGTGGTGGACGTTTGTAGTATCCAGCCCTTCCCCACATTTAAAGGCCACACCGGGGGGTTCTTTATAGATCATATCCTGCTTTCTAATGGTCTTCAATCCATCATATCGGGCTTTAAAATCCAGGAAAGTATCTACAGCGATCATAATCCCATCTGTGCTCACCTGGGTGGAAATCTACTGAACCTACGGGAAAAGTTGAAAACCCAGGGTTTTTTTAAACCTACGGATGGGAGGCGCCGACTCAAGTGGTCAACGGTGAATCCTGACATTCTTTATGACAGTATACATAAATCATGTGCCCCCGAACTAACCTCCTGTGTGTCTCCTGCATCCCTTCCGTTGGACACACTCCAAGCATTTGAGGGGATCATCATAAAAGTAGGGTCTATGTTATCAACTCCCATATCTGGTCCATCGTTGAGGGATCCTAAATGGTTTGACCATACTTGCGCAAAAGCAGCAAGAGAGTTAAAGGGTGCTTTGAAAATTATCCCTAGAGATTCTGTATTGATATGGTCTCTACGTCTGTCTTATAAAAAAGCCTTAGGACAACGTAAAGCTGAATTAAAGGACCAGACCTGGCAAGAACTTTTAGACCCTAATACATTAGCGAACAGTGAGAGATTTTGGGGCATTATTAATAGACCCCTGTTTGATAGGAAAGGGGGGCATGAAGTTAGTACCAACATCACTGAAGACGATTGGGTGACCCACTTTAGCTCCATCTTTAAGAGTAATACTCCCCAGTTACAATCATATGGCGGCGGGCAAGGTGCAATTTCACCTGTTTTTACTATGAATGAGGTGGAGAGAGGCATTCTAGGGCTGACAAGCAATAAAGCGCCGGGACCAGACGGCATACCCCCTGATCTTTTTAAGTCAAAAGTGTCCCTATGGGTGCCAGTCCTTACAGCCGTGCTTAACGCAGCGGCAGAGTCCTGCTGCCCAATGTCATGGGGAACATCTACAATTGTGCCAGTGTTCAAGAAGGGAGACCGGAATAGCACTACCTGTTATAGACCGATTTCCCTCATCGACTCTGCAGTTAAGGTCGTGGGGGGAGTAATATTGAATAGACTGACATTGTGGGCTGATGATAACAAGGTTATCTCCAAAATCCAATATGGGTTTCGTCCAGGTCACTCTACACTGGTGTATACCATAGCCCGACGGGGCACCATCCACATGATGTACATGGACTTTTCCTCCACGTTTGATTGTATCAACCGGGGGAAACTGTGGGATTCCATGGGCGCCATGGGGGTGGAAGCCTCCTTGGTTAACTTTCTGAGGGACCTGCACATGGACACAAAGGCCAATGTTAGATTCTCTCAGGACTTTAGGGTATCCAGGGATTTTAGTGTCCTTAGGGGTGTAAGGCAGGGCTGTATCCTGGCCCCCTTTCTTTTTAACCTTTATATCAATGACCTGGAGGATTGCCTGGTGAACACTGGAGTTGACTTCCCCTATGTTGGGCGCAGGGTGTTGCCTATTCTGCTATATGCGGACGATGCAGTCCTCCTGGCTAGAACTGAAAGAGGTCTGCAGTCTTTATTGAATGCCTTCTGTAGTTTCATGGCTGCCCGTGATTTAGCTATTAATAACACTAAATCATTTATTATGCAGGTGGGGCAGCGTTCTAAGAAACGATATTCTTTTGTGGTAAATACAGAGAAGGTTCCCTGACTACAACATTCTCCTATTTGGGAGTCTTATTTGATAACCAATTAAAATGGGGACCATTGCTGCGAAGGAAAAGAGGGGATGTAATCAGGACAAACACTGCCATATTCAAGTTTGCTAAAAAAAAATGGGAAAGCGTCCAATTGCTGCATTATTTACCAGGCTAAAAGTGTTGCAGTAGGAAGTTATGGTAGCGAACTCTGGGTGTATGTGGCAGCCGAGGGCATAGGGGTGGCGGAGAATATTTTTTTAAAACAGCTCCTGGGGGTAGCAAAAGGAACCTCTAACTTAATAGTTCATGAGGAAGCCGGCACACCATTCATTGGTGACATCATAGCACTACGGCCTTTAGTATTTTGGTTAAAGTGCTGGTTAAACAAACACTTGGTCCTAAATCACCAGCTTTTAAAAGAAGTACTGTCTTTGGACCACATGCTCAATATTCCATGGCTGAAATACTTGAAAGGCAGTTTTTTTGCACTAGGCGCCCGGACCTCTTTTTAAACCCAGACTTGATTGTTAATGCAGACGTGGACTTTGTGAAAAAATCCTTTACATAAATGAAAAAACTCAATCAGAAGGGGGTGGAAATGGTAAAATCTAGCATTTGCAGTTATGTGATGCTCAAAACCACACCTTCCCTGGAACCTTATTTATCATGGACAATATCAGGATACAAGCGGTTTTTATTAACAAGGTTTCAGTTGGATTATTTTCACCTTTTATTAGCTGTTACAAGGGGCTCCCATAGAGGACAAGTGTTACCGTCCTGCGGCTGCGACAATGTGTCCCCGCAGGACTTGGTGCACTTTTTATTTATTTGTCCCTTCTACGATGCACCCCGGAGGTCCTTTTTAAAGCCCCTTCTAAAAAAACAGAATTTCATCCAAGTTCGACCAGCCCTCTGTTACTTGCAAATGCTGAAGCCGGAAAGCACCTTATTCTTGATTGTTTTTTAAAAATCAGCCCTAAAATCTAGAAATCTTAGGGAGAACTAGTTGTTTCATACATTTTTGACATTATCACAGCTGTTCCCCAGTGGCTGCCTGTTTATATTTGATACCTTTTAAATGGAATGTCCTTTATAATGGACTGTGTTTATAATTATAGACCATGTTTTAACTGTGTATTACAATAATTGTGGTATTGTTGCTTTTATGGTTTTTATATTGAAAAACCGAATAAAGGGCCATATGCATCAACATTCCGTTTTGCGATTTCTAAATAGCGATTTTTAAGCAATCGCTATTTAGAAATCGCAAAATGGTATGTATGTAGAAATTCGCTTCTTTTTAGCGATTCCTTAAAATTCCTTAATTGCGATTAGCAAATTGCTAATCACGATTAAGGAATCATTTCCCATTCATTTCTATGGGCCAGGAGGCCCATAGGAATGAAGGGGAAATTTGCAATTCGCAATTTGCTAATCGCAAATTGAGAATATTTTCAAGGGTGCAGGGGTGTCCAAAGGACACCCTGTTGCACCCCTGAAATCTGCATGGGTGCACATGTGGCGCACATACATGCCCTAAGGGCATGTATGTACGTCACATGGCACTTTGAAAAATGAAAAAATATGCATTTTGAAAGGAATTCGCAACTTACCACCAACTAGAAGTTGGTGGTAATTTGCGATTCCTTAAGGCCAATTTGCAAATTTATTTGGCTTCTTACATTGCATTTAAGGAATCTCAAAATTTGTGATTCCTTAAATGCAATCGCAAAAAAAGGAATCGCACATTTTGCGATTCCTTATTTTTAAAGCACATTACCTTTATACATACCATTTGTCCAAATTGCATTCGCAAACGCCGAAATTCTGCGAATTTCGGCGTTTGCAAAGTCAATTTGGCTTGATACATATGGCCCAAAGTATTTCTGATTCTGATTCTGATTCAGTAGCAGACAATGTTCTAGGTCAGGTTCCTGTGGGGTGTGTCAGATGCTTACTATTGAATCATAGCCCATAAGCCACAGTACCCATCAATGGCCTTAAGTCTTAACCTATATCATTTAAGCATGGAAAGGGGCATACAAGCATTTACATCTTCCTCTGCTCAGAAAATTGAGAATGTCCAGCTTACAGATTTTTTTATTGCAGTTCAATGGGTAAATAGCAAGGGCTGTATATTAGATATGGCACACAGGTAAGTCTGTGAACCATATCACAACAAATGCATTGTTCCCAGTCCAGGCACGAATCCGCATCTCTATCGTTCAATCAAGATTTATAAAGCGCAGCTAATCACCCAATAGGGTATTCAGGCGCTTTCAGGCATCTGCACTGGGAACAGCACATTAGTGAAAGGTAGACCATCTGTTTGAAGCCAACAGTCTGCGTTTAACTGAGCAGGCAGCATCGCAGCCTTCAGGTGAAAGGTGTGGCATAGATCCTCTGCAGGTTGGTGTCGTGAAGGACTGCATCCACCTATAGGAGGATAGTGGAGGGTCCATTTTTATTTATTTTTATTTTATTTTTAAAGTTTTGTTTAGCGATAGCTAGACCCGTAGGTATCAGAGCGCTTCACATACATATTGTGCAAAGTCAAAGGGCCTTACATTACCTAGAAGGCTGACAGTAAGTAAGCAAACCACGGATAAAAAATACAGTATGAACAATAAATAACTGTGCAAGGTAGGGGGAGAGAAAAAAAAGAAAAACAAGGTGATTAGCAAAGCCCGTTCGCCAACAATCCTTGAATGGGAATCAACTCAGGATATTGAGGTCTAGGTTAGTTGACGTTGTTCAGGAAAGTATTTATTAACACCTTGGGTGCTTGAGATATTTTCCTCCTGTGCTGCATTCCCTGAATTCCCATTGTTCATGACGAGCTCAGCTCGTCATGAGCACAGCTCAACCGTGCCTCATGACGAGCTGATGAGCATCAAAGGGGTTAAGGAGATGGAGTTTGAGGTCTCTTTTGAAACAAGAGAAGGAGGGGTTGCATCTGAGTACTCCTGGGAGAGAGTTCCATATCCTGGGAGCGTTGCCAGAAAACGATCGGTATTGGGTGGTTTTCTTTTTCATTTTTGACGGAATGAGAAGGAGTGAGTTGGAGCTTCTAAGTGTTCTGACTTGACCTGCTCTTACCAGTTTGTTGTTCAGGTAGTTGGGGGCCGGAGAACGCCTGTTGCCATGCTTTGAAAGAGTGAAATCCGAGGGCACACTGATTGTGCGTTACTTCAATGTAATGCATGGGCAGTGCACCCACTGACATCTCCTTTGCCTCCATGCCCACATCTGAAATATGGCATGGGTGCAGAAACAAAGGGTTTCCCCATTATCATGAGGCCACATGCCCACGCAAATGAGGCAATGTGCATTTGCGTTTGTGCACGTGCACATGCAGTGCCATGCAATCTGAATAACAGAAGGGATTGTGCAAGTGTATGTTTCTCTTTCTGTAATACCAGAGGTTCCCAGGAGTGCAGAAAGGAGGAACATGTGGTAGTTGCTCAGCAAGGGTACCGTTTGCAAAATGTTCCTTGATGTTTTTGCCTCCAGGTAATCTCTGCTGATAGAACTCCCTTGCTATTTATTATGAGGCAGGTCTACTGGATATTTTGTTTAAACTTGATGGTACCCAAGTGTTTCATTAAAGCCACATTTAAAGCATTAACCATTATATTTGATTGATACAAAGCCCTAAATGAGTGGTTTGCACTTGACTATCAAAATGTGCAAACTTGTGGTAGTCGGACCAATTTTCAGCAATACAATGGATGGATTTGAAAGTATTCGTGTAAAGATGAAAAGCCTATTCCGCTCTTTGTCTATTTGACTCTCTGTTGACTGATTCTTAAAATAAAAAGAGAGTAAACTACAATTACAGAAAGACTCTTGCCTTATGCTAATGTAATTAAGTTATGGTAACAGGGCCAAGGAAGCAACAGTAAAGAGGTACATTGAATTGTTGTGCAGCATTTTCTTTTACAACCAATTAAGATATTGAGGGCCTTATTTATGAGGCCTTGCAACACTTTTACGCCGCATTGCATCACTTTTTGTGACACACCGGAGGCATGAAAAATGCATCACATTGCACCCTATTTACAAAGGGATGCATTTAAGCAGATGCATCACTTTGTAAAGCCCTGCGCTACATTATACCTGTGTTAGGTATAATGTATACAGCGTGGGCATTCCCCCGCAAAAAGCCTTGCAGAAGTGGTGCAGAGAAATCTATCAGATTTCACTGCGCCACTTCTAGAACACTACTGCGTCAATATCTTACGCTTGCCTCAAAGCAGGCGTAAGACTGACTCAGGCCCTTTCACATGGGGCTTGCTCCATGGGAAAGGACACATTGATGGAGTTGCGTCTGTTTTCAGACACACCCCAGCAATGCGTCACTTTTGCGTCGACAGATACGTCACTGAAGTATCTGTTATTCCTTGTGACATGATGTGTCATAAAGACAGTAAATATGACGCATACATCATATCGCAAGGAGGGTGCAGTTAAAACTGTTGCATCGCTGTTTTCACACAGCAATGCAACAGTTTTCATAAATGAGGCCCTAAGAGCGTCATTCTCTGGTGGAGATGCTCACATGTGGAGTGGTTCCTGTGAGATAACTGACACCAGTGAGAAGAATATACGGCGTGTATTTCCATAATGTTAAACTCAAGAAACAAATGGAGTTTCATGGTACACTCCACAAACACATTTGCTACTTTGGCACTCATTAGGAGTGGCCCGTAAATTGGCTCGTATTTTCCTCAATCCTGAGTTAACAATACCAGGGGTATCGTCATGGGGTGTGTTTCAAATCCAAGCCATTATAAGGTGGGTATGATGGCCCCCTGATATACATGGAAAAATATATCACTTTAGGGTTAATATTCCAGCAATTCTTCATTACCCCAAAGATTTTTAAACCACAACTTTGGCTGCTGAAATCCGAATATCCATGTAAAATAAATAGATCCACAGATATACCCCGGACCTTGTAATTTTGCTGGGGTTGGTATCTGCCTCTACCTGCCCCAGTGGAATTAAGAGGCCCCACGTAATGAGTCCCTTAGTCTTGATACCATTGTGGGGCCTCTTTGCAGTTCTGAAAGAATGCAGTCTTAGCTGCTGAAGAAAAATGTATGTCAATTACAAAATGTAATTGACGAGTACCGGCAGACAGTGCTGCTATTTAGGGCCATATGTACTAGCTAATTTTTAGTTGCAAACGCTGTGAATCACAAAAAACAGCGTTTGCAATTAAAAATTCGCTATTTTCGATGTATGAAGCACAATCGCATCGCAAAATGAGAAATCGAAAAAAAATAGCGATTCCTTACGTTGCGAGACCCAGAATTAGGGCCCCTAGCGATTCTTTATTTGGCAATGTCTCAGTTAGCGAACATCGCAAATGAGAAATCGCAAAATAAGAAATCGCTGTGGAATGTATGAAAAAAATCGCAATTTGCGAATTCACTAAATTCGCAATTTAGAGAATTGCAATTACCATCAGGTAGGAGCAGGTGGTAACCAGGTGCAAAGTATTTTAAGGATTACCAGAATGCAACAGACTCTTTCCACAATGGCTGGGCTGTACGTGATAGCCAGGAGGCTGCAACTCAGAGCTGCTGCACAGAGGAGGAGACGCCAGGAGAGGATATTCTGTGTGCGCATTACCATGTTCCAGCACACTGAGGAGGACATCTATAAACACTACAGACTAGATGAAGAGAGTATCCTTGATTTAATTGAGGAACTCAAACCCTTCCTTTAACACCCCACACGCAGGACACACTCCATCCTCACACACGTCCAGTTCCTGTGCTCACTGCACCTCTTGGCATCAGGTAGTTTCCAGGGGGTGATAGCCTCAGCAGGAGGGGTGTCATAAAGTGCACTTTCATGCCTTTTCCACGCGTTCCTTGATGCCATGGTACAGAGGCTGCCTCACCACATTCACTTCCCAAGCACCCCACAGGCACTGGACTAGACCAAGCAGGAGTTCTATCAAATAGCCCAATTTCCCCACGTCATTGGATGCATAGATGGGACACATGTTGCAATATCCCCCCTCCCAGAATGGGTACCTGTTCAGGAATCGCAAATCCTACCATTACCTTAACATACAGGTGGTGTGTGATGCCAAACACATCTTCACGGACATTGTCACTAAATACACAGGCAGCACGGACGGCGCTTTTATCTTCCGTCACAGTGGGATACACCATAGACTGACAAGTGGGGAGTTTGGCAACAGATATCTACTACGTAAATGCATTTGAACGGAGGCCACTCTTGTTAAGGATAGCATGTGCAGGACAGTGTTTAACCATATTCATCCCACCCCATAGGTGACAGTGCGTATGCGGTCCGGGACTTCATGCTGACTCCCTACCTGAATCCAGCCAACGCTCTGGAGCGGCGGTACAACAGCGCCCACATAGCAGCCAGAGGCACCATTGAGCGTACATTTGGGATACACAAGAGCAGATTCAGATGCCTACACAAGAGTGGAGGGGCACTACAATACAGCCCCAGACATGTTGCAAGATAGTGGTAGCATGTGCCATGCTGCACAACATCGCCACCAGGAAAGGCACACCGGTGGAGCTCAGTGAATTGGAATCATCAGATGTGGAGGGGCCTGCTTCAGGACGTATGCCAGCCGGTTTAGCTGGTGCAGCTGCTGGGCGCCAGAGGCGAGATGGGATTACACGCAATTATTTCTAGGTAAGAAAATATGACACAATGCTAGATATCATTTGTGAGACTGTGTTTTATTCCTTAAAATCAGGATGAATGATGTCACATGGCCTGAATGACGCCCAATGTCTCTCCCAATGTCCAGCACATGTTATCGTCACAGTGCAAGTCTTACATCAGGAGCAAGTGTACATGTAAAGTGGGTAGCTGCACCCATCCACTGGTCACATTTGGTGCACCACAAATGCGGCGCTGTCATGAGGAAGCCCCTGTTTGGGGTTGCACAGTGCCCTCCTCACTTGGGTCACTAGGCCTACTGGTACCGCCACTATGCCGCCTATCCATGGTGGGCAGTGGGGTGATGATGCTCCTTCCTGACTGTGCATCCTCATCTGTAGGAGTCAGGACTCCTGGCCCAGTAGTGCGAACTGCCCGCAGCTCATCTACTGCAGATGTTATTTGGACCAGTGCCCTTGCAACGTCCTGGCTGTTGTGTGCCACCTTGCGCTGCATGCAGATGCTGTGCCTTGATAGAACATTGGTAGCAGAGGACAGGCGGTTCACCGCCCGTGTGTACAGGTCTAGGCGCTGCATCTCTCTGCGCCTAGCAGCACGGTCAGCCTTAAGTTCCGCACAGAGTGCCTCTAGGGCGCCCCTCATGCCCCTGAACCTGCCCTGACTTCCCTCTGGAACAATTTTCATTTTTTTTGCCTGCAGGCGCTGTACCTTTAACATGTGCAATTCCAGTCCACCAAACACTGTGTCATCCCCTGGATCTGCAGCACTGCTGGATGTTTGAGACCTACACCTGGTTGGCACTGTTGGGATTGGATCAGCACGTGCACGGTGTTGTTGCTCTGGCTGTCTTTCCTCAGGTTGCACATCGCCATCGCTGTCCTGGCCCTTGTCCTCCAATGGGGTAGTGGTGGCACTACATGTCTCCTGCAGCACTTTGGTGGGTTGACTGGGATGTCCTCCTCCTCTGTGCCCTCCTCTTGCCCTGCTGCTTCTCTGTTTGGGGAATCGCCCTGTCTTCCACTGCCTGTTGGCTGTGTTCCAGATGGTGCTGTGGACGTAAATGCACACATTTATTTACTGTTCTGACTTGCACTTGTCAATTATTAAATATCACTGTTTGGGATTACATGTGTCTTGTATTTGCCTTTCCTCATGTGCACATGCTATTAGGGACTGGCTGGGTGTAAATGCACCACTGTAATGTGCATGTGACTACATCTCCCATAATGCATTGTAGTGTGTGCTTGTGTACCTGCACTAGACTACTAGTTTTGTCCTGCCCTTGGGTCGCTGCTGGGTGTGTGGGGGTGGTTCGGGGTTGTCAGGGGTATGATGGCATGCTTCTTACCTTGTCCTGGTACCGGGGGGTCGGAGCTGTATAGGTCAGCCACGCCCATTACGCTTTCAGGAAGCAGGGTCCCCTCCACCAGTTCCTCAAGAGGTGTGGAGTCAGTGGCTGTGGAGGTCCCTCCACCGGTCTTCCTGGCCTGCTCCAACCTAGCTGCAACCTTCTCCTTGGAGTGCTGGCGCATGTCGTACCAGCGCTTTCTTAAGTCTTCCACCCTTCTGTGTGTAACACCAACAGCATTCACTTTCTGCTGGATTTCTGCCCTTATAAGCCGCTTGCGTGTCTCAGGCACCCGGAGTGATTTTTTGCCAAATAGGTGCTCATGGCTGATCACCATGTTTTGAATGAGCACCTCCAACTCTGCTTCAAAAACCTTTGCTTCCTTTTCCTCTGGCCTTCCCCCTGCTGCTGTGTGTCCTGGCTGACCATGTCTCCAGTGTCTGCTATTCTTCTCACCACTGCAGAGGTCCCTCTCAACCACTACTTCTCTCTGACTGTGCTTCAGAAACTCAGGTGCAGCATGGGTAGTCACACTTCCTGGTTGTGATGTCATCAAGCTGCACCTGAGTTTCCGATTAGAAGATTTGCGAAAATCGCAAATTTGCGATTTTTTACTTTAAGGAATCGCTATGGGGGTATCGCAATGAAAATAGCGTTTTTTACAGAATCGCTATTTTATTGCGATTTTTTACATACACACCATTTTTCGGTTCTAAATGTGCGATTCGTGAAAAATCGCAAATACAGAATCGCAAAAGGGGAGCTTGATATATATGGCCAATAGTCATTTAGCGGTTGGTACTACCACAACTCACATTTCCTGCATCAAATTTGAGGATATATGTTCTCTGCTTCCCTTTGTTTTGAGGCCTTTAAAGGACAACAGGTGACAGCCAGAAATGGCCGAGACCCATGTTGTGCCAACGTAGATATCTTTTGAGTTAATGAACTGCATATAATGAAGGATAGGAACATTGAAAACGAAAAGGCATTGATGAAATGAGTGGGGGGAAAAGGAGAATAAATGGCGCATTTTAATTAAGCAGAGAAGAACGCTTGTCAATGGGAATGAAAGATGAGCCCAAAGCATAGAAGACAAGGAAAAAACAAAGAAAACAAAGAAGAAAAGTGTTGAGATCATAAAAGAAGACATCATTGTCAGGAATGAAGAGATGGCATAGATCTTTATTGTTATCTTACTCAATGGGCGCTCCTTTTAGCTGTCTTAGAAAAATGAAACCCTGAGGGTATCCATTGGGTTTCAAACCTATAACCAACGTGTCAAACATAGATGCTGGCAGCGGATGTATAGGTCCAGAGAGCCAACAGCCCTGGAACCTATGGGAAAAGGAGGAGCACATTGAAAGGGAATAAGAGAAAGAACTAGAGCAGGGAGCAAAGATAACAAGTTAGGTGGTCCCTTCAAAGAAAACATTTAGAAGGGGAGGCATACTGATCTGAAAAGAAATCTGATATTATTCAGATGTCCGGCTTGCTTCTCTGAAGTTTGTTGGTTTGGTTAAGGGCACCTGGCATGATTTTATCCATGCTCTATAGCAGAGGTCTCATTCCTAGTCGCAAAGTGAAATAGTAATACATTTAGCAGAAATTGTTAGAACTGTGCTCCAGAGGTAAACATTTTAATTTAAGATGATATGACAATGTCTGTGTTATGTATCACTTAGTAATCACAAGCTCCAGTAACTATGTCTGATCCTGTTAATGTAAAGGCCATTTTATGATCAGCATCATTGGTAGATGTTATATCATACTGATTGCAGTTTATTAAATGTTGTGCATTGACACAATTAAAGTTCCATATCAATAAATTAAAATACCAATTAAAATGCGGTGGAAGATGACTAAATTAATGAGCAATAGCATGCCAGATGTTAAGAGAACATTTCTTAAATGCATCAAAAGGGGAAACCAAGCAGAAAATTGCATGCTAAAAGAATAACAGCAAGGCATGTTTCACGTTGTGTACCAAAGATAAGCATCGGCTCCTTCTTTTCCTTTCCAACCTCTGTGATGTATTTTCAGAGAAAATGTTTTTCTTCCAGGACAACAAAATGCAATGATTTTGCTTCTTTGTCTATTCAAATAGAAGTAAAGAATGTACCCAACTATCCTCACTGTCTTCCAAGGCATCCAACATAAATTAACAGTGTTGACTTTTGGTCAATTTGTAAGCATAAATAATAATAAGTGAATGGTATGAAACTATTTTATGAGCCTGCCTCTTATACTGGCAGTGCCTGGATTGCCAAATAACAAGGCTGCCTATTCTTGATTCCACCTCCTGCTTCTTTCTACTAGCACCCTGCAATGCATGTTTCTTTATCTCACTCTTGTAGGTCCCTTTTTATTCTGGATTTTTGAATCTGTAATATTCTCTGTCTATCTGTCTGCCTTCTTTCTTCCTTTTCTGCCTTTCTCTATCTTGCTCTTGATCAAACGCTGATGATGCAAAGTAAGTCCTGATCTTCTAAAATGGGTGCGGTATGGCACAGCCTAGAATCACTGACACAAATGAAGCACTGGTGTTGACCTGGTCAGCATGGATTATGCAGTGGGTAGGGTGACGAAATTTTGAAGCCAAAAACAGGGACATTTCACAAAAATAGAAGAAGGACTGCAATGTTACTTCAAGCTAGCACACAGAATGATAGCGCTCCTCAGCAGAGAATAACAGAACAGGCAGTAGGAACATAAATAAAATTCAATTTTTAAATTCAGTTGCCTGTTAATTAAATTGCTTTCTTGAAACAACTGCTAACTATCCCTGCTTTGTAAAACATTAAAAAAGAAACTCCCGTCGTTTTCAGTCAATCCTCTCTAAAAACCGGGACATGAGCTAAAGTCCCTGAAATCTGCCAGGACAGCCGGTAAAAAAACTGACCCATCCTGGCAAATCCAGGATGCCTGGACACCCTAGCAGTAGCTCTATCAGGAAAGCTGCAGTTTCTATCAGTGGAACAGGATCACTTTTGCAATGCAGAATGCTATACAGGAAATTCACAGGGTCACTGGCAGCTAGCAGAGGGCTTTCATGTTGGGTGAGATGAGATCCCAATGATTGAGAAAAATGGATCTGGCAGCTATGTTTCTGTGGATCAGCATCCACTTCATTTATGTGGGTATTTTAAGGGTTCAGTTTTTAAAAAAACTACTTTAAATATAATAAATTAATTAAATTAAATTAATTAAATTAAATTATTTAAATATTTATTAATTACAATTTTTAAAAAAAGATATACTTACCTATACTTACGTTGTAATGGCATGCGTTGTAATAGCATCTGCTATGTAATGACATGCGTTGTAAAGGCATGCGTTGTAAAAGATCCTGCGTTGTAAAAGTCGCGTTGTAATGGTATGCAATGTAAAAGTATGCGTTTTAACGTCATACATCCATATTCATTGGGATGCCTGAAAATGTGTGATTTATCATTTGCTTGACTGGGGATTTCTTTTTACAAGCATATCATAAGATAGTTGCCCTGCATGCTTGATCTACACTTAACTCAATACATCTAGCTCAGTTAAATAAGTGGATAAAGAAGCTGCAAAAAGGGTGTGTTATCCACATCAGAATGAGCCCTACCAAAGACTTTGGCAACACCTCTCTGTGCAGCTACCACTAGGTTCTGTCTGCATGCTCAGGCATGGTCTTCATGATTGTGAATACTTGACAAAATTATCAATACATGGGAGTACCACATGTTTGAAATGTAATTGCTTCACTGAGCTCACATGGCATGGTCATTTGAGCAGACAATTAAGGTGCAAAAGTGACTTGGTAATTGATGTTTGAGGTGCTTTCACCCATAGAATAGGCATCAGAATCAGGACTTCAAGTGTCTTTGTCAGCTCACTCAAGGTAGAAACTGCTTTAATCTGTTTCATATTGCCTTTTCTCATAATTTGTGCAAGTGAGGATTAAGTGATAATGTACCACCAGCATGCCTGAGCTCTAATTGGTA
Organism: Lissotriton vulgaris; assembly: GCF_964263255.1. Taxonomy (NCBI): domain Eukaryota; kingdom Metazoa; phylum Chordata; class Amphibia; order Caudata; family Salamandridae; genus Lissotriton; species Lissotriton vulgaris. Next base: position 739,580,150 of record NC_141696.1, read on the forward strand.
GGCTCATCCCATGCAAATTTGTAACATGAGCTGGTAAGGAAACTTTAAAAATGGGCTATCTGCTGTCTTCACCTTATCTTATAACCTGTGGAAGTCCTGCCAGAAAAAGTGTTCCAGAAGATTTTGGCAGTCCTTCCTTGGGGCAGATACTTTTGTGTCTGCCCACAAACTGCATGTTCTCAATGTTTACTCCAGCAAGGATTTCTCACAAGTTAAACAAAGAACAGCCACCTTTCAGATCTTAGTTGCAATTGTTCAGCTCAACCTTTATTATGTGAGCAGATCAAGACCCACCAAAACAGGGCACTCTACTGTATGAGACCCCTTTACTCATGGACTTTCCCTGAGGCAAAGCACTCTTGACTTCTATGGCAGCATCCCCATACTGGATATGGCTTGATCCTTTCTGAAAACTTAATTTCCTTATATCCTGAGACCTTGAACCTCTGTCTAGTCTCCTATCCAAAGAATTCCATTTCTACAGGCATTTATGAATGCTTTACCTAAGGCACATAATTGCTCCATAAATGCCGTAAGATTCCATATTTGTAATTTGCTTTGGAAACATCAGTAAAATTATGAAATTGCTCTTCATATATTATCATTCACTCCAAAAATGTGTGTCTGCTTATTGCTCTAAACAAGATTGATATCTGATTTCTGTAGTGAAGTGAATTGCATAATGTAACTGTGCTTAAACAGCATTTATCTCAGACTGTAAAGTACTCAGCTGTTGTCCCAGTGAGATCTCAGTGTCCTGCTTCTACTTTCCTCCAGGTTTTATCCTGCATTCCATTAGGGGTGCTTATTAGATTGAATCAGTGATCTGCAGCGGGATTTACCCAATCACCCTGGTCATCTAAATCACCATTTAGTAGTATTTTCTGTCATAAAGTAATGCCAACAACAGCTTTCTCAAGCAGGTGTTCACTCCAGGTTTTAGGTAGACTTGGTAATGGCCATCCTCCTGGGTTACACTGTTATCTGCATGCTCTCTCCTCTCTAATTTCCACTTAAATACCACCTTACTTTTTACCCTCTGTCTCCCTTGCCTTCATTATCACCCACAATGAGCTATCTCTAAAACCTTATTAGCAGTATGTACTTTCTCTCCTGCCGTCATCAACAGTGCTGTCTGCTCCACGGTCACACCATATTCCAGTTTTTCCAACCCCCTTGCTATTAAACTACTTTGCTCGTACTACAAATCCCACACTTTCCTGATTGTCCCCTAACTCACACTCCACAATCTTTGTTTCTCCCCTCATCCCCCCTCTTGCCTCCTTCTTCCCCGGGCCATCCTTCTGCATCACTCCTACATAGCTTCACAAACCTCTCTGCTGACTGTTATGTCTACATCCATTCCTCCTCCTCTCCCCAGCTAATGCATATGTTACTAAGACAGACTCCTGGCTTTCGGCCATAGAATACCCCACCATGCACTGGATCTCTTAACTCATCCATTTCTTTCCTACTCCCCTATTCATCCTATCAATACCCGAAGTATCTGCATCAGTGCTAAGTCTTTGATGTGAATGGCCCTTTCTGCAGGGTCACCCCAAAACGTTTTGCCTTCCTCCTCCCCTTTTTGCTTAATTTGTTTTTTTTGTTCTAAGACTCTGTGCACTTTACTACTGCTGACCAGTGCTACAGTGCTTGTGCTATTCCCAACACATGGTAACACTGGCTCATACCCAATTGGCATATTTAATTTACTGAAATGTTCCTTGTAAATTTCCCTGCATGTGCCCAGGGCTTGTAAATTAAATGCTACCAGTGGGCCTGAAACACTAATTGTGCCTCTCACTTAAGTAGTACTTTAAAAATATTTCAGGCCTGCCATTGCAGAGATTGTGCATGCAGTTTACTCTGCCACTTTTGCCAGGCCCAAACATATTAATACATATGAGTCACCCCTGAGGTAGGTCCTAGACAGCCCCAAGGGCAGGGTGCTGTGTGCTTAAAAGTTGGACTTGTGCTGTTAAGTTTTTGATGTCCCGGAAGTGAAAGCTCATACAATTTGTTATCCTGACTGCAACACCTATCTCTCCCACTGGATAACATTGGGGATTACCTTATTTCATTTTATAAGTGTAATTTCAAAATGGGGCAATTTCAATTCTGAAATGCCCCTTTTAGAAAGTTGACATTTTCTTACCATTGCCATTTGGGGCCTCCAGCCTGTCTTTGGTCACATAACTGGTGCAGTTGGGCTTTTTTTCATTGCTCCTAGATAGCCACTCACAATGAGAGCTTAGCTGTGACTGAGTAGGCCATCACTGGCAGGATGAGAGGTAGGAGTTAGGCTCAGACTCATTTACGCCTGAACAGGCTGTGTCCGGTCTCCAAACAATGGGATGCATGTAGATAGTATGGAGCCAGGAGGGAAGGCAGGGTATCTGTTCACTTCAAAGGCATGCCTCCAGAAGCTTGTTCCTACTTCAAAGGCACAACTGTGTATAAAAGAACGACCTCAGACACCACTACTTCAGTACACTATTGGACCTGTGTATACTCTGCCAGGAAGAAGGACGGCTGTGCTTCTGAAGGACTGCCACTCAGCTGGACTGCACTGTAATAAACCCATGCTTTGCTTTGCCGGCCTGTTGTCTGCTGCCCTCTTGACTGGGTGAGAAGGACTGGACCTGCATCTCTTGAACCCAGAGCCCAGAGGTACTCCAGGGCTTGCTGGCTGGCCTCCTGATCTGAAGCCTCAGGAACATAACAGGCTTACAACAAACTTGCACCTGCACCTTGGCTCTGCCATATGTGAATATGCCCAGCCAAGTGGTTCCATCCGAGTCCTGGACCCTTGCAAAGTGGGCCTATGGGTACTTTCCAGTGGAACTGATGCATCATCTCTGCTGAGCAGCGCATCCCCAGCAGAGTTAGCTGAGTAGTGCTTCCCTGAGAAGAACCAACTCTTTGCCCCTGCTGCGCAGATTGGACCCATCACAAAGACCCACATCGCCCCTGCAGTAATTGAAACCGATGCATCACATGATGGTGCGGTGCATCCACATCCTGGTCCTCGCATCTCTCGTTGATGGTAGCCTCAATGACAATACTGGACTCCACATTGCTGCTTCGCTGCTCCTCGAAACTGATGCATCGCTAGCTGCTTTCCACATCCCTAATGACAAACTTCTCATTGCAAGCCCCACATATGGGGTCCTCGACAACGATGCAACAGGACCGACCTCACACCATATCCTCACCACATCTCAGAACTGACGCAACGCTTCGGCTGCGCAGCACATCTTCAACACAGATCCACACAATGCTCTGCAACCAAGATTTAAGGTATTTTGTTCAGTGGGCCTAACTGGGTCCCTATAGCTGCCCCATGCTCCATCGTGGTCAGCCTTACCTTAGTGACTTTGTCCTGGTCTGGGGCACCCAGATATCCCCAGTTGGCGCTGTGTGCTTTTTGAGCTTTTTTCACTAAAAAAGTAAAGAAATTCAATATCTCTGATTCTATTAATTGGAATTTTGTCATTTTGGTCTTGTTCAATGATTAAACTAAGCTCTATTTTTCTAACCTGGTGTGGGATCCCTTTTGTGTGGTGTTTTCACGATTTTACTGTTTGAAGTCTTCTGCAAATACTTCATGCATTGCCTCTAAGTTAAGCCTGATTACTCTGCGCCCAGATCCCAGAAGGTTGAGCACAGGTTAATTTGGGGTTTGCTAATGCCTTACACTGACTAGAATGTGTGTTGCTGCTTGTCCAGGGCTCACACCATGGTCAACTAGTAACCCCATGTTTAGCAGTCTCTCTCTGCAGATACATATACAGTGGGCTAAAGCACGGAGTCTGATAATATGTAGGCCATGGCAACAAGTTAACAGTGGTACCCATCAGCAAATGAGATAGCTAAAAAAGTGAGCCACATTTGCACATCAGGGCAGTTTTAAACTTGTAAAGACAAGTTGTATGGGTGTTTTACAAGGCATGTGAGACTGCATGCATTAGAGCTTGCTGCAGGCAATGTTTGTGGTAAAATCAAGGAAATCAATAATAATAATCATTCCTCCAGACCACAAATTCGGCCCAAAATCAGCCATTATACTAATCTGTTAGACCAGACCTTCGAGAACTGCCTGTGGGCCCTATAGCCAGTCCGGCCCTGTGGCAAGCCAGGTATATTGTACTATAAGGAAGCAAAACAGATAAAATCAAGAAAAGAAAATTGCCATGCCTTTCCTGCGTGGAATATTCTTTAATGTAACATTTTGGAACAGACTAAATTTTTAAGGACCACGTCTAATGAATCCTTAATTGGTCATTTCAGACTTTTGTTCATTTCAGGGATTCATATTTAAATAAACTTCACATAGAACAAAAGACATGCTTAACTCAACATTAACAAAATGGCCATCTGTCACCCACATTTCAATTAGGTGGAAAATCTTGGACTGATATCAGCAAGCTGGCCAAGAATATATGAAAGAAGGGTCTAAAGGCATAGTGGATGCTCTTTGGTGCCAGAAATACCTGATGGAAAAATAAATGCAAGAAATTGGGTTGCTAGTTGAAGGGGGGTTGAAATCCTACTCAAGCAGGAACCACAATTCCTGTCAGAGTGAAATCAAAAGAAAACCCTAAATTAACATGTGCTCAACCCTCGGGTAGCTAGGCACAGACAAGTCAGGCTTAAGTCAGACGCAATGTATAAAGTATTTGTGCAACACTTCATACAGTAAAAAAGTGAAAACACATGACAAAAATGACCCCACACAAGATGAGAAAAAAAGAGTAAATTCTAATTTTAAAAAACAAGGCCAAAATGACAAACATTCAATTAGTAGAACAGGAGATATACAATTGTAAAGATTTATGTGAAAATAGCACCAACTGTGGTGATATGGTCGCGTCAGACCAAGACAAAGTCTCAAGCTGAGGCCAACTGCGATTGATCGTGGGCCAGCTAGAGGAACACAGTTAGGTCCACTGAACAAGAATACTTTAAATCCTGGTTGCAGAGTTTTGTGAGGTTCCATGTCGAGGATGCATCTTTCCACTGAGGAGATGCATCAGGTTCCGGGGAGCTGTAAGGCTGCGATGCGAGGTCCTTCATCATTGAGGGGGCCTTCGACAAGGCTAGCTTGCGATATGAAATCTTGCATCAACAATTGCATTGTGCACAGGCTGCTTCCAAGGAGAGTGCTGGGCGTGTGATACAAAGTCCTGCGTTGGCGTTGAGGCTGCAGTTGATGAGAGATTTCTGATGCAAAGACCTGAGTCAGGGATGCCTCACGCAGCAGCGGTTCCAATGCGACTGCAGGCTGCAAGGTCAATGTGGAGTCCTGGCACTGTTAAAATCCTCGCACCAGATGAGATGGGTAATTTCTGCTGGATCCACAGATGAGCGGTCAGAGCTCCTTCAGACCTTCTTCCTAGGATCCAGGACTGGATTGGCACCATTTGGCATGGTAAAACTCAGAGTTTCAGAGTCCAGGTGCTAGTTACAAGAGGCTAGCACGTGGAGTCACTCTGGTGGTCCTGGTTCAGGCTACAGGTCCAGTACTTCTCACCCAGGCAAGAGGGCAGCAGGTCAGCACAGCAGGCAGCAATCCTTCAGGGTAGCCATCCAGCAAAGTGGCAGTCCTTACAAGAGTACAGCAGCCCTTCTTCTGTGAAGAGTCTTCTACAGGTCATGAAGTGTATGGAGTGTATGGAGTCCAAAGTGTATACCTGGTGAGTCCTTTGAAGTGGAAGAAGCTGCTGGAGGTTTCCCTTTGGTGTGAACAGATTTGCTGCCTTCCCTGCTCTGGCTTCAGACTAACTACAAGGGGGTTATGCCATCCTTTGTGTGGAGGCAGGACATAGCCTATTCAAGTGTAACTGGAGGTGTGCCTGACTCTGCCCTCCCTTCCTGCTGGGAGTGGCCCATTCAGGCACACCTAAACTCTATTGTTTGTGGCTGTCTCGGAGGAATACTCAAAGTCCAATGGCAAACTACACCCACTCATAACCCATAGACAGGCTGCAAGCACTAAATGACCAAGGGGAACAAAGCCAACTTTCTAAACGTACTAAAAGTTGTGTACATAATCAAGAGCTACCTGTAATATTTAACCAACTTCTTTTTTCGAATCAAGGACAAGAAAAATAATTCATCTTGACCAGTGAATTTAATCACAAACCTTTCATTATCATTTCAACACATTTGATAAACTTTAAATGTGTCATAAAAAGGGACTGCTTAACCATTTAACAAGTACATGATTTAACCCTACAGCGCTGGACAAGACTGCTCAATACTTAACCGTTACAGAAAATAGGCAAAATGAATCATTATACTTGAAAAAAAACATGTGTGTGCTTGGCAGTAACATGTTAGAGCATTCAAACAAAGTAATTCACTAATATGTTTACCTTAGGTGTGCCTGGATGGGTCATATTACAGCTACATAAAAATTATTAGAGGCCCATTCTAGCTGTTTAGGGGTCAAACTCCTGGAACTTTCTAAAAGTGACATTTTCAAAATTGTAATCAAACTTCACCATATAAAAGGAATTTTCATTACAATTCCAAAGACACCAAACAGGAACAGTTTTCCTGTTCCAGTTTGGAAGTTACACCTTATTAAATGCAATAAGGTAACTCCAATATTATCCTTTAGGGGAGGTAGGCCTTGCAATAGTGAAAAATTAAATTAAGAGTTTTCACTAACATTACATCTAAAACGTAAAAGTACATGGCCTACTTTTTACATAAATTGTACCCTGCACTTTGGGCTGCCAAGGAAAAGGAAGGCTTGGGCCTGGCAAAAGGGTTATTTTACCAGATCAAAATGGCAGTTTCAAACCGCACACACAGGCTACAATGGCAGGCCTGAGATATGTTTAAAGGGCTACCTATGTGGGTGACACACTAGTAGTATTTAACCTATTGGCCTATTGGCCATGGGCACAGGTAGCACAACGTAACAGGTAAATTAAATATGCCTTTTGGAAATAAACCAATGTTACCATGCTTTAAAGAGTGAGTATATGCACTTTAGCTCTGGATAGCAACCCAAGGCCAACAAAAACGAGATCAGAAAAATATGAAGGAGTAAGGTAAAAGGTTTGGAGGAGGATCACCCTATGGCTAACAGGTCTAACAATAAGAAAAATGAAAATTCAGATCTCCTCCATTACAAATTTTGTGATTGAACATATGTGCGCAAATCAACACAATTTACTTCGTCCTGGCCCTTTTAATAAAGATAAAACAGCAATTTGCACAAGAAGACACTTAGGTACAATAGTTTAATATTTTTATTAGAATATATATCTATATATTTTTTTAATAAACATGATTACACACAAAGCAGAAGGATAAGTACAACATAACAGACTGAGAAAAGAAAACAATAAAACCAAGAATGATTAATTTCAAGAGTGTGGGTGTTATTATAAACATTTTCAATTTTTTAATAACCAAAGTACTAGTCAATGTCATAAAAAGCCCCCCATATGTTTTACCCATTTTCTTCAGTCCTTGCTCGATGTACATTACCTACTCATATTCCACTCATTGTCAAACTTTTCAACAAAGACATTTTGCCTCTATGCCTCTTTGGCTTTCAAGTGAAAGCTAAACTATTGAGTATCTCATTCCCGACATATCTGAAGACATAAAAAAAAACCTACAGCTGAAATTCCACAATCGAGGCAATTTATCGTAAAAGTAAACCTACCCCATGGAATTTGAAATATAGTTAGAAAACCAATAAATCAATTTTGGTACATATTGTAACTAGTACTTCATACAGTACTGAGACTGCACACATTTATCTGGGATTACTGATGTATGGTAATGGTGTTGACATACTCCTCGGCAATTAATCATTCAATTGGCCATCTAATATTCTTTAGCAATTCTGAATGACCTTCTCATCTGAAAGACTATTTGACAAATATGGAACAGATATTGTTAAGTGTTCTGCTTATGCAAATTTGAATTAGAGTTATATAATTTATCCCAGTACCAGTGGCTGTGACTACTGAATTTAGCCAACTCGTTCATGCTGAATAATGTAAGAAGTACAAGTTAAAAGAAAATAACCTTTCAACCACAATAATATTATTACATTGTCAATTAGGTTTCCTACCCTTTGTACTTTTCATCAGATATCCCATGTCTAGTATCAGAAAATATGCCCAAAATACAAATTTATGGATTGATTTAACACTGCCAATGCAGTATACTTACTGTTAACAATTCTTTAAAATATACATGGGATTGGCTTTGGCTACACAAAATTAGTATCACTCTCTCACAAAATGCTAATGTCTGTTCAATATATGGCTTACCTTTTTAACACATGTCTCTCTCAAGGTAGCAAGGCAGAGCTGTTCAAAGCCTACGCAGGGGAGGAGGTTCATAGGCTCACAGCAAGCAAACCCCAATAAAGCAGTTTCCAACTGGTGCTTTTACTAATTAAAAAGGAAACATGCTTTATGCCCCCACACTACTCAGTACTATGCATTACAGATTGATATAAACGTATACAGATGGCAAGTGGAAATACCTAATAAGATACCCTCCTATCAGTTTGCACACCACCAGTGAGCCCTGAACCCTCAACCCACAATACCCCGCACATATCATATACTAGGCACAATATAATGGGGTTTCGTTATTAAAAGGCAGGCTATTAGCTTTGTCAGGATGTCACCAGTGTCATAAAAATATAAATATATCATAATAAACCAATGCAACACATTAAAACCATTGAGGATTGTGCCAATTATACGACAGTCAATAAGACAAGTAATGATTCATTGTTAACTTTATCATTGTTAATAGAGCATTTCAATGACTTTTACTAATACACGTAATTATTCACTCTTTTATTTGACATTGTCAATAAAACATTTCAATGGTCTTGATTAACATATGTAATGATTTACTGTTGACTGTAGCAATGTCAATAAACCATTTTAATTCTTAAGAAACTCTTTTTCCTAATTGTATATGTACCGCAAAGCAGTCTTAAGACCAACCAACGAAAGTTCCTCTACTCTATAGTAGTGAGGAAGTGAACTCAAGTGTCCCACAGGTCACTCTTTCTACTGGCTGTGAGACTGATGGTGAGGTAGAATTCTGTAGAGGAGGGGTCATGTGACTTTAAGGAGGGCTACTACTGTTCCTTTGTGACCACTTTACAGAATGCAGGTGGCGCAGCTGCACCCTTGCCATTCTGGGCACTGCGCGCTAAATATGTTATTTAGATGGCCTCCGTGCCTTCTGGGCTACGCCTTTGCTAGGGGTGATTTCTGAAACATGCAGCTTTGCAGGCCAATCTATTATTTTTCTCCGCTTGTTCTTTTTTTTTAAAACAAATTCGCTCTCAATGCTTCCTTGATTCCTGAGTGCCTGACCCCAATCAGCCTCCTAAAACTGAGTACAATCGGGACTACGTGGGAACCTCCAGACCTCTTGAGCCCCAAATGCTACCTGTATAAGCACAGTTTTAGAAGAGCAGGTGAAGCAGTTGGCTTTACTCTTATCTCTTCCCAATGTGGACTGCGGGTCAGTTCTACTGGACAGGTGCGTCCATACCCCTTTGAACATGGGCACAGGGTTTGAGGGGCAGCGCCCATCTCAGTTCCCAGGACTCTGGCCTGCCCAGGATCATCCAGGCTCAACTCTTTGATCCCTAGTGAGTTGACATAAATTACAGAGCATGGCAGCACTTATGTTTGTTTTCTTCTGTGTTCTTTGTCACAGCTCCCGTGAGATGGAGATTCCCATTTTCTTAAATAAAGTGGGCCCTTTCCTCTCACCTAGATTGTGTTTTTCATTCCATTCTATCCTTCCCTTCCGCCATGATTCCCTTTTCCCTGCTCAATTTCCTTAGCTGTTTTTCCTTTTCTGTTGTTTGGTATCTATGCTCCAACTGTTTATAAGGGCCGTGGCAGAAATTGACAAGGACTACTGTGACCATAAACTGTTTACCCCAAAACCAGTCCCAGGATGTTTGTTTCCGGTTCAGGGAAGACCTGGCTTGGCAGTTCAGGCTGGACTGTTCCCATGAGGCACAGGGCCAAGACTGATTTGCATATAGCTGGGTCTGAACTGAGGTGGCGAAGTGAGCTAAAGACCGATGATGGATTCAACCAAGATCTGTGACTGGGGGTGAGTGTCTGAAAAGTTTCAGCGCACCTTCCATCAATCACTTGTGTTTATTTAATCTTTTATTCATGACTTACCATTTTTCTAAATAAACAAAAATTAGACAATAATCCGATTTCCTATGTTTTAGGAATTATTTCAAGGTTTTGTTTATTTGAGAAAATGTTTTTATGCTCATATGTTGGTTTCTCATATTTTTTTATTAAGCTGCACATTATATTCTACTGCCTAGTCAAAGATTACCCCTTTTGCCCCTGCTCTTTTGAGCTGCACTAGAGGAAAGAATGGGCTAAATGAACTATAATGGAAAGAATTGTACAATACAATGTCATGCAAGAATTCAGTTTCCAAAACGCCTGCATTAAGCCCTACACTTCCTTGCCTTGATATTACCAACAGATTGCTACTTTCTGTTAACATTCCTAAAGTTTACTAATAGGGCAGCAATGAGGTATTCATGTATGGACAAGTGTATGATCCATAGCAATGTAAATGATACGAATAAAAAAAAAAGTGCAACTGTAATTTGACTTCTTATTGTATGGTTGTGCTGCTTAGATTTGAGCCAGTAAATTTTGAGAGGGGAGAGATACAAACTGGTTTCCATGAGGAACAGTCCTCACTGTCTTCTGACAGAAAGTAAATGCCCCTCAAAAAATACCAGGGCAGTCCAGCCCAATCTGAGAAAGTGGCATGCGATATAACCATGCCACTGGCTACGTTACCTCCCCCGCAGCAAAGGTACTTGTACAGCTCTAAAGTAAATGGAGTCAGTCAAAATGGCACAATGCTGCACAGTGAGATTCAATTCCATTTCTCCTGCGCCTACCAGAAATCTTGCTGGAAAAGTGATAAATAATACAACACACAGGTCAAACATGGTAAATGAATCCTCACAAATGAAACCAATCTTTGATTGATACAACTAGGGGTGGGGGGACTCATGGAGTTTCATTCCATGAAATTTTGCAGAGTTACGTGAAAACTTCAAGATTCCACAGAGTTCCGCAAACGGGCAGGAATCCGCACGTCGTGCTGCTCGTGCTGATTTTTAGCACCGGAAGCTTGTTCCATGCTGAAAGATCAGCACAAACTGCACCATGAGCACGCAAGAGGGTGCTGCTTCTCGAGCTGTTTCTGCTGCCGCTCCAGTATATTTTATATTCGAACAGCAGTTTTCCTATCGCAAACGGCCACGACCGCCTGTGACTGCCTGTTTCAGAAAAATCTCGCCAGGTGCCCTCATTCTGCTTGAAAATAATGCTTGGGGTCACCAATCCTCGCTGGCCAACTTATGGTTTGTGAGCCATGCATGAGCAAAAACTCTGGCACACAGCGATTAGGGAATTTGGCTGGAATGAGGTGTTAGAGGCCAAACTCTGCCAACTCCGACAGCAGAGTGGAATTTATCACCCACTCCTAGCTACAACATGTCCACCTACCCGTACCCCTACCTCCACATACACTCTACACTGTAGTTGACTCTGTATAGGCATAGCAAGGGCTTTCCATTAAGTACAATTTCAAATTGGAGCAACCATCCTTAATTTAGTGAAATACAACATAACCAAAGTCTATTTTCAGAATATATATATATGTGTATATATATATATATATATATATATATATATATATATATATATATATATATATATATATATATATATATATACATATATATTTTTTTTTATTTTTAAGATAACATTGTTTTTCTAAAAATAATTATGAGCCTGATGTAGAAATGGCAGTTCACACACTAGTTGGTGTTTTAGCACATTGACTGGATTACGACCAGCACTTCATTTTGTGAAGCGTCTTAAGTAAAATTCAGTTGCCTAGCAAAGTGCACATTCACAGGAGGCTGCAGAACACTCTGCCTCATTAATATGTAGGAGGCAATTTTGGAATGTCTGTGAACACCTTCCTTCCAATTACCAGCTGGAGGATTGTGAAGGGAAGCATACCTCCATCCTTGTGATGGAGCAAGGATTCGCACAAGAAGCGACTTGCTTGAATTCATGAACCTCGAATAACCCTAACTATGTAATCAACATGTTTGTCTTACTATTTTACCCCTTTTTATATTGACATCGGGTGTCCGAGTGAAGCTTGCTTATGTGTTTCACTAATCCTAATACTCTTGCATTTAAAATGGCAGCTGCGATGCGGGAATTTCGTCTGCTCATGTGTCTGTCATACCCACGTGACATGACATACTCGCAGCTTTGGAGGGAAACTGCTGCATCTGCGCACTAGTGCTAATATGGCTGCTCTGTGTTCTCACATGCGAGAAGCTTGCACTGCTGCAAGTAGTGTGGCTCACTGGTTAGAGGCGGCAGACCCGAGAGCAGAGGACGGCCCGGGACCAGGGTTCGATTCCCGGCGCGGCAGGTTTCTGGACCAGGGTCAGCGGACTCGATAATTCTCTCGCCTCAGTGCCCACTCTGATCAGCGATCACACTCGGCAACTCTGGGCATTAGCTTGCCTCGTCTTCAATAACGGCCCCACCAGACCGCCGGGGATGCCTGGTCTCACCCTGGAGATACCCATTAAGGGACCATCTCTCAGGGAAGCCAGGAAGGGTTTCGCAGCGGTGGAAGCGCCTTGGGACCCTCTGGGTAAGTAGTGCGCTATATAAATGCCTATACATTTACATACATACATTCATTTGCTAAGCTGTTCGTTCTGCCTAATCCTAATGCTATAGTCTATTATAAAGTAATGGATATAGTGTAGAAATTCATGGTGTACAGTGTATTCATTTTATTCTGTGTTCGAAAACTGTTTTTTTTCCATTTCATGTTGCACTTTGAAAACTGGCCTGGCTTGTACCGCTGTACTCCATCTTTGTTGAAACTGCGACTGCGCGAGAATCGCATGTCTCTGGAACAGTGACCTTTGGACTATAGCCATGGAGCTGACTGACTGAGAAGATGCTCCTGGGAACTTGCCCCCATGAACTCAAAATTATACAATGTAATTTTCAATAGAACATCCATTGTTGGGTGGAATGAACTGCATGAGAACCTGAATTGATGCATGAACGTAACTTTGAAACAGAGACGGCAAAAGTCTAAATTTTAGGTGGTGTGATTACCTGTCCTTCTCCTTTGTCCAATCAAAATTGGGGATCCTTACACTTGCAACATTGGGAGGTGGTACACTGACCTTTAAAACAGTATAAATAGAGTAGGCTTAGCTAGTTAATTTGTCCGACTTGTCCGAATAGCTGACCTGTCACTGACCCAACGCACTCAATAGGTGACTAAGAGCAGAGGGCTGCGGAGCACTCTGTTGGGAGGTTCGCTGACCCAATCGGGGTCCTGGGAAGTTGAAGTGCTGGTGAAGCACTTTACTGGTGAATGCTGTAACCCAATCAGGGTTTTGACTAATTCCTTGCTGAGAGGGAGTAGCGCAGGCGTTGCAACTGAACTGCGGATGCTGGTCTTAACCTTTGGTGGTCCTGTCCAGATCCAAATCTGGGGTTTCCTGTCCTGATTTCTGAACGGCACCTGTTTGCCTACTGGCATTGCAACTTTTGAGGTTCTTCTGTCCTTTCCAACTAACCCGTGGCTAGGGTTGGTCTTCACACCATTCTAGGTAAATATAAATCTGTGTGGGTAATTGTCAGTATAAATTGCGTCCTTTTCTTTGCCCTCCCTAATGTGCTAAAGCTTTGATTGCATATGATCCTTTTCTTACCCTCCCTTTGGTAAATGATAAATTCATGGTTTTGCTGTTTAATAGCGTGTTCCATTTTACCCTCCTTTTAGTTGAAATGCTAAACATTATTCCTGATTGCATAAATGTTCCTTTTTCTTACCCTCCCTTTAAAGTAATTGAACGTGGTTATCTGATTTTATAGCATGCTCCAATTCTTCCCTTCCCTATAGCTGTATGGTAAACTTGGTTTTGTCATTTCATATTGTGTTCCTTTTTCCAACCGTTGATAATTGCGAAAGCTATTGGTTTAGTGTGTTCCTTTTTCTTTACCCTCCTTTAGTAAAGTGATGAAAGTCTGTTTTCATAAATAGCATGTTCCTTGTTCTTACCTTCCCTTTATTTTCAATTCGCTAAATGGTTGGCATAATATATCTTTTGCATAGTTATACTCTATTTCTGATTTTGATTATTGATAGTCTTATTGCTTTAAATCTGTGGATCATGACCTTTGATGATGATTAGATAAAGAGTTTAAAACTTCCCTGAGTCTGTGGTTATTATATGAGTGCAAATGTTATTTTATCTAACTCCCTGATCCAAGAGGTTATAGATACAAGTGACAAGGATTGGTAAGTCAATGGTATAGACATAGTGGAATAAAAATAGACTGGTAGTAGAGCGAAGATTACATGATCGAATAAAAATATATTTGAATTATGGGCCCAGGTGAGTATTGGTAAAATTTATAGCCGGGTGACCTGCACGCTCTATCACTTGCATTCGCATCTCCTGCCTGCTGTCAGTTTTCTAAGCAGCCCTTGTCCCTTAAAGAGAGAGGAGCTGCTGTTAAACAAAAATGCTGAAAGTCAGAAAATGACATTGTTAGACCTGGCATCTTTGGCGTGGTTTCCCCTGTCTTTTTGCCTCTACCTACTGTATTTTTTTACGCTGTGCTGGATTTCGTTTTTGCTGGTTTAGATGCTTTGGGCACTTTGCCACTGCTGATCAGTGTCAAAGTGCAAATGCTCCCTGTGTAAATTGCGATTGTAATTGGTTATCCATGATTGGCATATTTGTATCACCTAGAAGTCCCTAGTTAAGTGCACTTAGTGTGCCAGGGCAGGTGATACAAATGCTACTAGTGGGCCTGCAGCACTGATTGTGCCACCCACATGAGTAGCCCTAAAATGGTGTCTCAGGCCTGCCACCGCAGTGCCTGTTTGCAGTCTGTGAACTGCCATGCCCTCCTGATCAGTGTCCCCACTGGCCGGGCCTAACCCTTCCTTTTCTGTGCACATTGGTCACCCCTATGGAAGGCCCAGGGTACCCCCTTCGGCAGGGTGCAGTGTATGTGAAAGCCTGTTTGTGAATTGACTGTATGGTTTGAGAGTGACAGGGGCTGGGGAGCCCCCAGGAGACTGGCTGAGTCAGCCCTAGGCTGAATGACTGCATCTGCATCTTGAGTGGTGGGAGGGGATATCAACTGGGCCTGAATAGGACTTGGCCTGCCTTCCACAGTGCTGGCTCCACCTCCTGCTGGGCGGCTGACGACCCTGCCCCTCTCTCTGAAAGGAAAGGAGAAGCCAGGAAAACAAAGTGCTCAGAGAACACCCAGAACTGGTTCAGACCGGGCTCAGAGCCCTCCTGCACAAAGGGAACAAAGACTTTTAAGGGTATAAGTACAGACCCTTGACCACAGAAAATTAGATCATCCTGGAATCAAGAAGGAACCTCTGCCAAGGAGAAAGCTGAAACTGAAGAAAGTAGACTGCCCTGCTGTTGCATTAGCTGGACTGGCCTGCTGTTGCTTTGCTGCCAAGGAGAGGGGAAGGACTTTGCTTTGTGCTGTGTCCCCTGTTTTGAAGGAATCTCCAAGGGCCTGAGAAGAGCTGGCTCCCTGTTAAGAAGTCCCAGGAACAAAAGGACTTCACCCCCAGCCTCCTTGAACTCTACTGAGAGAGTTCTCTCCTTCCTAGAGTGCTTGGCCCATGTGTGGTGCCTCTGGAAGTTGTACCTGTGTGGGGAAGCTGGAAACCAAAATTTAAAGAACTTTCTGCAAAGTTTATCGCATTGCTCGCTTGTGGAGCCCATCCCCGTCAGTGCGAGGAAATTTCAGCCGCTACGAAGGCCGAGATCATCGCAGCGCCTGTTACCGCTGCCAGAGCCGTCGCATCCTTCATTTGCGGGACGCACCAGACCTGTGCGGGAAGAGTATCATAGCTAAATTTCTGAACTTGAACTTGATTCTAAACTGGAAAGTGTGTGGGCGTGTTACACCTTTTACTCTATTTCATATTTGGGATTCTGACTGAGTTGCAAAAGGCCCTCTGTGAGTTGGGAAAGCTTTTTCATCTCATAAAGTATATATTTAATAGATTATGACTTTTGCTTTTGCAGTCACACAGCCTGTGAATTTCTAAACTGCAGTCTTTGCAACTGCAAAATCACTTCTTACTTTGGGCTATACATTCTTAGCAGTAGTAGTGTGATATTTTCATTACTGAGGCTACATGAGAGTCCTCCCCCAAAAGGTACAGCTCCATATCCTGATCCTGAGTGCTGTAGACAACAGCTCAAAAACAGCTAAAAAACAAGGACAGTAAAGAATGTAAATAATGTGCACTAGGGTTTGTGGAAAAAGATCAATTCTCCACCTGTACACAGACATAGAATGACATTTCAACGTAACCCACTGTGTTTTACTACCTAATAAAGTACCTTTAAATTGATTCATTTAAGCTATGCAAAGAGTCTTACTTAAATTATAAACATTTTTTTATCTGCCCACTTCAGTACCCAACCCTCGCCCTTTCTCCTCCCTTGCCAAATGGAGAGTTATAGCTATGATAACAGTTTCCAAAGAGCATAGGTGGGAGGGCTAAGATTGCACCACGCCACATCCCCCATGCTTCCCCTGATTGAAAGCAAATCTTCTGGCCTCCACAAAGTGAGATGAGAGGCTTGAGCAAAGAATCCTCTTGAGAGGTGTCTGCACTTTCCAAAATCCAGTAAAAGGCTATTTTATTTTAAAATCCTCATATAAATGCTAATTAATAACATAATGGGAGATTATCCATGAATTCGCTGTCTGAAATCCAAGAGGCAATTAAGCGGACATATTTATATTATACCAAAGGGAAGACAATTAATCATAAACATTAGTGCAAACCATTAAGAGAGAAAATGAAAGATTCCTGTGCCACTAGACGATTCAGAGGGAGGCATTTTTAGCACGTCCTAAGTATCAATCTCTTCACAGTTAGCAAACTCAGTATCACCGATACTATCTTCCCAAAGAATATATACAACTTCAAAATAAAAGGAACACCCCCCTAGGAAATAGCATGTTATTTAGATATTTGGATTCGTGTTTCAATGTTTCTTATAATAACTACATTGTGATGTTCCCGTAGGACTGTTCTATGCCAGGATAGAGGACTAGTCGGCTGGACCAATGCCAGAAATATAGGATAACCAATATGTAAATGAGTTCCATTTAGATTATTTTTATATAATTTTTTTTTATCTTACATGGATTTCGTGAAAATATGACATGAATTCATCCTCCCAGGGCCTACGTTATAAACAATTGCTGTAGGAGAAATATGGGCACTTGCATAGGCTTAACAAACACACAAAAAGTGATGCGCAGAAAAGCTTGCACATAGTTTATTCACTGGGGGTTGCATCGGATTGGCAGCTCAGGCTGGACTATTCCTATTGGAGCAGGACCTGGTTTATGTGCATATGGCTGCATCTAATCTGAGGTAGCATGGTGGGCAAAAAACGATTGGTGGGAATGCTACACTGAGCGATTGCCGGTGGTTGCATCAACTTTTGTGTGTTTGGTTTCACTTAACTAGTCACTCCATCTCCTGTCTGATGTTTATCCACTAATGTCTCTTTTGTGTTGTCCTTGTACTTTCCTGTGACTTTATTGTTTCAACTTACTTTGACACCTCCCGCTTTATTCGTTACTCTGGGAATGTCCAATGTAGGTTTAAGAGAGTCGGATATATGCCAGATTTTGGAATTCCCTTGAACTGACAATGCAAATGATTTCTATTTCGATACATTCTACATAATTGTATCAAAGGTGGATGTGCTGAAAAGTTGTAATAATAAACCTGGCTGGGTTTACATTAAACACCCGTGTCTAAGTCAATTAATTATATATCAATTTGTACTGTTACATACTCAACTTTCCTTGCTTATACTCGACTTTCTTTCCTCATTGTTGTCACTCAGGCAGCGGATTTGCTATTTCCCTCTCTCTTGGTCCTATTCCAAATACAATACTCACACTCCATTACACCAACAACTAATATCTTTTGTTAATGCCCCATCCCCCGACTGAGTTCACTCTTTCTGCCTGATGTGACTGATGACATCACATCATACGCAAGTATGTGGCTACGCAAGCCTTACAACATAATAAGAACCAGTTTCCCCGAAAATATACTTATCAGAGGTACATGTGGCCTCATTTATGAGAAATGACGCATCGCTGCGTGAAAGCAGCGATGCGTCACTTCTCAGTGAGCACTCCCAGCGACATTCCTGATGCGTCATATTTAATATATGACGCATCATGTCGCAAGGAGTTACAGATACGTCAGTATTTCTGACGTATCTGTAAGCGCAAAAGTGACGCATTGCAGGAGTGTGTCACCAAAGTGACGCAACTCCAGCAAAGCGTCCTTTCACATGGGGCAAGCCCCATGTGAAAGGGCCTGCTTCAGTCTTACGCCTGCAATGAGGCAGGCGCAAGATTTTGACGCAACGGCGTCCTAAAAATGGCGCAGTGAAATCTCATAGAATTCACTGTGTCACTTCTACGACCCTTCCTTACGTCAATACGCCCCCCCTTGCATACATTATACCTGGCGCAGGTATAATGTGGCGCAGGCATTTACAAAGTGAGGCATCTACCTAGATGCGTCACTTTGTAAATATGGCGCAACAAGGCACATTTTTTACGCCACTGGTGCGTCACAAAAAGTGATGCACCGGCAGAGTAAAAGTGACGCACAGCCTCATAAATGAGGCCCGTGCTTCTTTACAATCATTAAATCCGTAGGAATATATACATCTATCTGAAAGGTGCCTAAAAGTGTAATTCAAACCACATGTACAGAGCAAAAAAAAAGAAAAATGAAAGGTGACAAGTAATGAGGTGTGATCGTTAGGAAAAAAAAATCTTCATCCAGAAAATATATGCGCATATAAAACCAATACATTAAAGTCAGATCATTAAAGATCGTTTTCTCTTTGATAAATGCATAACCCCACATCGTACAAGTTGGTCAACGCCACAAAAGTAATATAAATTAATGGCATGGTTAATGTCTCAACATAATTCAGCCTGCTAGCATGTAGCAAAGACCTGGACAAATTAAGTATTTCCATGATGTTACTAACATGACGATGAAAGCAGTATTATTAAAATATTGAGGGACTCATTTATTCAACGAAGCTGCCAATTGACCTGAATCAAATAGTTTTTAATCTCATATTTTGGCACCAGAATTCAATTAGCTGGTGTTGGTTTATCTTGATTAATTGGGAAAGTGAAGGGCAAAGTTATGCAATAATTTAGAGAGGCGCATTTCAATAGTCATATTATCTGGAATGTTATCTCCTGTATGGTTATGACTGGAGATAACGGTCCTGTGTAAACGAGTTTTAGAGGAGTCTTTTTAATATACTGTTCTTTTCGTTACAGTTTAGAACCGATTATCGAAAAGCCTTTTACCGATTTTGCACAAAAAAAGACATATTATGAATTCAGGCCACAATATTCATTTTCGTCTAAAATAGACTTATTAAAAAAAAAATGACGTAAATTTTCTTCAAAAACAAAACTTTCCGCAAGAAACATCTTTGTTTAAAATAAATTACCTTTCTTGGTTTGTGTTAAGCAGAAATATTAAGATAACAATTTTAGTGTGTATAAATATAATTGCCCGAAAACGTTGCATTATGGATTTTTTGTGATTTCTTTGCTAGTCTTCCGAGTAAAAGCACTGAACATCAATTATCAGCGTTCTAAAACAGTCATGGGCTGCCCCAAGGGAAGGGCTGACTGGACCAGTGAAATTGTTGTCCTAGAACCTGGCAACATCCATTCAAAACTTTCAGATTTATAATGGGGTGAGTTTTTCACCAGTCATCACATGATCTTATTCTAGGAGACTTGTGCAAAGCAATCGGATTTCAGGCCAAGCTATTTAACATTAGACAGCAAGGTTCTCCAAAGTTGGACCTATAGGGCCAGATCCATGCCAGATTTTTCAGATAACTACATTTATCTAAATGGGGATAGGCAAAAAATCTGGCACGGATTCGGCCCTCCAGAACTTTTGTTGGAGAACCCTGTTCTACAGCAATGCTACTACCCCTGTTAGCTCTGGGCAAGCTTCTTGGGGGGGGGGGGGCATATAACTTGGGTAAATCCACAATCATCTGCAAGGTTGAAGTTCTTGACTCTGGTGCTAGGGGCATCTTCGGTATCAAACTGACCTTACAGAACACTCCTAAACTGAAGTACAGATATATTATTGTGATTAATATTTATGTTTCTTCAGTTGCAGATAATGTAGAATCTCTAACATTACATTCTCTCCAAACTCTTCTTGATTCAATGCAGCAAGAATGGCCTCTGATCATAGCTGGGAAGTGTAATACATACTTTGAACCTTTAAGCCGTTTTCATCCTTGCTATTAGCAGACAATGAGGAGATAGGAATCCCAGAGCTATTGGCCAACCCGGTGAAAAAATGGTCAAAGGTGGCCAACAAGCTTTTCCACCTGACTTTAGAATAAGGGTTAAGAGCAAGCAAGGGGCGTTCTAAATCGGACTATCCTGCCAAACCAACCTTCAAAAGGGGGAGATCCTCAAGTCATAAAGATGATATTTTTCTAGACCTAAGACTGTGGCTCGTCTTAAGGGATATGAAGGTTACATTTTGCCCCGATAGCGATCATAATGCCTTGGTTTTAGATGTTTCTGTTGATATTTTTCTTACATCTCAGGAATGTGAAATTGATTCTTACTGAGCACTACTGACACTTACAAACTACTATAGGAATGTTTAGTGGGCCAATATAACTAACAAATATATGCTATTGGGCAAAATTTACTACCTTTTGTTGACTTTTTTAACATGCATGCTTCACCTGAATTTGATTGGTGAAATCTTGTCCTGCTCCATTTTGACTCTTTTGCCACTTTGAAATAATTTGTATGACCTTTGTTAGATGAAAGATTAAAATAAATAAATCCTGTCCACAGTTTACAAGAGAATGTGGAGTGGCTAAGCAGGAGTTTATCGAAGGCATGAGAACGGGTGAAAAAAAATTAAATTAACTATTGCCAGAAAGGCCTATAAGTCAACTCTGAGGGCCAATAGGAGAGCATGGGAGGAGGTCCAGTGGGCTGAACTTACTGACACCCTGGCAATGAAGGAGACTACAGCTTTCTAGAGAAAGAGAAAGTCTTGCGATAACCCTTCCTGATAATACTGAGCACAATTTAATTTCCCTGGTGTTGCACTTGCCTGAACCCAAACACCTTACATGCACTTTGTCACTGAAAGAGTTTGAGGTAGCTTTACCTCTAATGAAATGGGGAAAGGCACCCGGCCTGACAGTATTCCAGGCGACTTGTTTCTTTCTGAGCCCGATGTCTGGATTTCATATATGAACACCCTCACCAACGCAGTTACGGGAGGAGAAGATTTTCTGAGTCCTGGAGAGGGGAAAATATTGTCCCCATCCATAAGAAGGGAGTGAAAGATAATCTAGGGAAATATAGGCCCATTAGTGTTATAGATAATACACAAAATATCTTTGCCAGGCATGAAGGATCACCAGATCCTGTCTGATTTTCAGGCATGATTCTGTGAAATAATAAGCCCAATTGACCAGGTGTTCCAGTTTTCAGTCATCTTTTGGAAATGCATCACACTAAGTAAAACCACCTTTTGGATTTACTCCCTAGGAAGCGCCTGTGGCAAATTTTCAGGTAATATGCTATCTCTGAAGATTGTTTACATATATTAATCAAACTGCATACAAATACTGATGCCCAAGTCAGGTGGAACAGCCAACGGGAACTTATTAATGGGATTCCCATCAACTGTGGGGTCAGACAGGAGTGTTTATTAGCCCCCACCTTGTTTTGTCTGTATATCAATGGATTGGTGGGGTGGATGAGTATTCGCAAACATGATGCCCAAAAATAGCGCACATCAACACTCTGCTGTTGATATTTGCTGATGACACCTTACTCATGTCACACACCCTACACGTTTTGTTGGGGAAATCCCACATGTTTTGTAAGAATGGAGGTCTTGAATTAATGCTGAAAAAACAAAGCTTATGGCATGAAACACCCCACGCTCGTTTAAAAACAAAACAGAAGTGGATAGAACTCCGAATGAGCGGGTTAGGAGCTTTGACTATCTAGGTGTTAGACTCCCTGACAAACTATCTTGGAAGCCCCAATTTGAAAAGAGCAAATCACTGCTGCAGCAAAGATCTGCAACTATTTTTTTTAAAGGACTGACATACTTACAGTAGAGCGGTATCACCTGACCTTGAGATTTACAGAGCAGTATCCATGGGTTTGAGCTCTATATGGGGCAGAACTCTGGGGATATAGTGATATCAATCTGTTAACCTGAATGAAAAACAAATTTGAAAGGTCACTACTTAACTTACCAAGTCGCCCCCTATTCTACCACTGAGGTGGGACATAAACATTTATGTGGCTGACCATACCACACACCTAAGGATTCTAAAGTATTGGACTAGATTATGGGCAAAACCTGAGCTAGAATCCTATGGTATTGCCCTGAAGGTGCTGATTGCACTTGACAAAAACTGTTCCACTCCCTGGCCTAAGACTGGTTAAGAACTGTAACTTAGATTACTCTTCCCTGATGTATGAGAAGAACCGAAAAATCTTAGAAGAAACATCGGCATCCACATTGAGAACCTATATTGGGATATTGGGACAATATCCTTCGTGAAGTTTGGCTTGTACCCCGTCCAGAGGGTTCGAAATATACATTTTTATCACAGAAATGTACACCAAAATTTGGAAAATTCTTGGATAGAATTACTTCCCACACAGCTAAAACCCTATAAATCAATTTTAGAATTTGTTCTCTACCCCTAAAAACGCTGGCTGTTAACTGGAAGAGGAGAGAAAGTGATATAGGGGAAGGCCCCTTATACCCATATGTTAGGGAAACAGAGGATCACTTTTTATTCTTTTGGCCAAGGTACACTCTACAACGTTCCAAGTGGATTATTTCGATCTGTCGCCACTTGCGAGTCAGACATTGCTCTGAGGTGCTGCGTATTCTTCAATATGACACAAATGAACCAATGGTCTTTGCACTATCAGGGTTCCTAAATTAGGCATGACACATAAAGGCTGGAAGCCTCAACTAGAAAGTTCATCACCTGCTCAAACTCATCATTGGGGTTTGAGGTGCTAAAAATGTGATGCCCCAGATTTTGGTTGAATTGACATTTTAT
Source organism: Lissotriton vulgaris (assembly GCF_964263255.1). NCBI lineage: Eukaryota > Metazoa > Chordata > Amphibia > Caudata > Salamandridae > Lissotriton > Lissotriton vulgaris. Next base: position 739,603,494 of record NC_141696.1, read on the forward strand.
TGTGTAGATATTTGTGGGTTGGTCATTTGTCACGTTTATACTGAGAGTTTTAATTAAGTGAGTCTTGCAGAGATGAGTATTGCTTAGCTGCTCAGTTTAGGGTAAAGCATGTGTCACTTTAATGTGCTTTTTATGTCTACTGTCACATACTAGCTATTTCTATTAATATTGGAACATAATTTTAGCCTGTTTTTGTCTAATTATGACTATGATATTTACAGTTCCTAATGTTCATTTAGTCTATGGAAGTTTTCTGATTTCTCCAGATCAAGCAGATTTGTGAACTTAATACCCATTGAGTGCTCCTGCTTGGCATGTAATTATCATGGCGCTGAGATTTAATCTGTTGTTTTAAAGTGATTATGTTTCATTGGTGTCTTTTAACTGTACTTTTATGGTTGTATTCATGTAACTACTATTACTACTACACAATCAAGCCACAGAAGTCAGTAGTCTCCATCCGAGAAAAATCTTTAAAAAAGCATTGGAAGTAAATTCTGTGTTACAGACTTGTCTTAAATACAATTTTTGGGCAGCCGTGAGCTAACTTTGATGTTTTCCAAACATTATTATTTGTGGTTTTGCATATGGAAATTTAGTAACTCAAGAGTATTTACTAATACTTTGCACCAGCACAAATTCACCAGCAGCGATGCAAACCAGCGGAGAGGGTTTTTTTTTTATTTACTTTCCAGTGCAAAACCTTTTTGAGATAGAATGTTGCCTAAAAGTAAGGTAAAGTTGCTACTTGCATACCTTTGTGTTGCTTTGCAACAAGGCAGCGTTCCGTGGAGAAGTGTGGCTCACGGTGTAGAGCAGGCAGACCCGGAAGCTGAGGTCAGACCCGGGACCAGGGTTCAATTCCCGACGCGGCAGGGTCTTGAGCTCAAATGTCCACGGACTCGATAATTCTCGCTTCGGTGCCTGCTCTAATCATGGGTTCTCACTCTGCAACTCTGGGCATTAAGCTTGCTTAATCTCCACAACAGCCCCCCTGCGGCGGGATGCCTGGCTTTCACCTTGGGGATGCCCTGTAGGGGCTATCTCACAGGGAAAAGCCAGGACGGGTTCCCAAGGCAAGCACCGGGAAACCTCCGGGTAGCTGTGCGCTCAATAAATGCAATAATAATAATAATAATAATAATGGGTAGTAAAAACGTGTTCCCTACCACCGCTAATAGTTTTGTTATTAAATCCCTGTCTACATTTGTAGACTGGGCTTTGTACCAAAAAGTAATGCCTCCATGAGGCATACATAAACTTGGAGAAACATTTTAATTTCTCCAAATTTCAAATTGGTAGATTTGTGCGGCACTGTAAAGCACACATACAATGTTTAAACATTTCTAAAATATGTCTAAGCATAGGTTTATTTATAGCGGGAGGGTATCTTTCGAGTAGAAAGCCTATGCTAGATATAACAAAACACACTTCTGCACTATGATGCAAAAGTGTGTGCCCTGTGCTACTCAGTCTGAACAGAACCAGCACTGAGGAGAAAAGCTGTGCTGCATTGCTCTATATTTTACTGAATCTCCCCCAGAGTTCTATGGAGCTTCCGAATCACTCCACAGGTACGGATCGGCCAATAGGGCAATCAGGCACTGCCTGATGGGCTGGTCTGATAGGTCAGTGCGTTTGGCTGTTTGTGGACCTGTTTTATGGTCTGCTGAGCCGGTGTTACTGCTAAATCCAAAGATATTAAAACAAACATTGCCTGCAGCAAGTTAAAATCAATGCAGTTGCTAATAACTTGCAAAATAGTTATTCTGTATATGTTTACAAGTTCAAACTGTCCTAATTTCCAAACATGGGCCACTTTTTAAGCTTGCTAATTCACGACTGGGGGGACAATAGTATTTTGGTGCCCAGGTCTCTTTTCTATCCCCGTCCGACCCTGTCTCTCTGCATCTTCATGCAGGATTTAGGTCCAGATTCAGTCTTTCCTTATATTTTTTTAAAAAGCCTGGTACAATATGGCAGCTCCTGCTTCCCTTCGACATCCTCTGTCCTCTTGAGTATTGGTATTTTCTTGATTAATAAACAAATTAATTAATAAAACATATAAATAGCAAAGAATATTCATAGTTAGATACAAAGTGAAGCATGCACTTGGGCATGAAAGGTTCTGTTCTCCTTTGCTGCAGGTAAATAAGAATTTTTAAAAATCTGCACTGTCCAAGAGGATTCTACTAACCTCCGATACTTTAACAGTGCATCCCATTTGGGTGACCATGTTCCGGTCATTGTCGAAATACCAATAATCCCTAATAATGAGCTGATTCTCATTCTTGTTTTGAGTGGACCACAAGAGGAAGAAGAAACACACATTGGAAAAGCCAATAGGTTTGATATTTCTTTGGTGAAAACAGAGCTAAAACATGTAAGACCTGGCACCATGGGTGTTGATCTCCCCTAACATTTTGCCTTCAACTCTACTATATTGCTGACTTCCTTTTTGCTGGCTTTAGGACCCACTTTACCACTCATAGGTAGTGCTAAAGTGCTTGTGCTCTCTCCTTAAAACATGGTAGAATTGACCGATTCAATTTACCTGCAAGTCCGTAGTATAATGGCACTGGCCGGACCCAGGGCTTGTAAATCAAGTGACACTAGTGGGCCTGCAGTAATGTTTATGCCACACCCATTTATGTAGCCATTTAAACATGTCTCAGGCCCACCATTGCAGTCTGTATGTGTAGTTTTAAATAGACATTTTGACCTGGCAAAATGACCCTTTTTGCCCGGCCCAAGTCTTCCTTTTCATTACACAGATGCCCCACTAGGGTAGACCCTGAACAGCCCAGAGAGCAGGGTGCAGTATATTTAAAACGTAGGACATGTACTTTTTACGTTTTACATATCCTGGTATTGAAAAACTCCTAAAGTTGTTTTTGACTACTGCACGGCTTACCCCTCCCATAGGATAACACATGAGTTACCTTATTACATTTAACTTAACTTCCAACTGGTAGCAGATAGACAAGTCAAGAATAGCGTCTAAAGAATTGTAATTAAAAGCTCACTTTAATGGTAAAGTTGGATTTTAATCACAGTTCGGAAAGTGCCACATTTAGAAAGTTTTAAACACAGTGGTAAATAAACAAGGACAATTGAGTTTGAAAAATCAATATAGAATCAGAATCTGCACTATATTTGAAGCTGTCCAGCCGGACAGATATACTTTTAATTAATTAAATAGACACATGAAACAAGGCCTGGGTGGTAAATTCCGTTCAGCTCGTGAAATTTGGGTAATTTTGTGTTCCACGGAGAACACGGAATTGCCCAAAAATCCGCGATCCGCGTCTTTGTGGATTTTTTTGCTTTTTCGTGCTTTCAAAATGCGTGTTCGCAAGATTTCTCCCCGGCACGCAAACAGCATTCGTGAACAGGAAAAAAGCATCGCAAAAGGGCGGAACAGCTTTGCTTAGCGCGACTACGCAAATTCCACCCACCCCTACATAAAGCAATAAAGTGGGACACAAGCCAGCGTCCTACTAGGTGTACATACAGTATATACATAAAACAGAAAAACAAACAGGAAAGCTCAGGCAGAGCGACTTGCTTGTATGTTATACATTTGATTAGTGCAAGCAGAGATGACGAGACACTGTTACACATGAGTAATGTAGAATGAGAAAGTGTTTACGGAGTAGATGTTGTTGACGACGTTTGATACCTTATAGACAATATTGGGATCATCATCAGGACATAGTATTTTCATGCCTGAGTAAAAGATGCCTGGAAAAGAGATAATGAGAGAATGAAGGATCAGGGAAGACAATTAGAATGAGCTTTAAAAACTGTGTAAAAAGGCATGCAGACGCAAGTGAGCGGCAAAAGGGTTTACAGCATATCTATCATTCAGTGCGGGTCACCGTGATGTTAGAACGACCGCTTGTGTCATGCTGAGAAGTGCTCTGAATACAGAAAGGAGAGAGGAGAGCAATGAGTGGCCACAGAAGAAGGTGTGCATAGGCAGTGCGTAGAGTGTCCGAATGCACACTGTACGAAGTCCTATGTGGAAGTTGAGCGTATCCTCATGCTGAATATTTTTATAACCATGCCGAAAAGTTGTGTCCTATACTTGTATAAACATGCCGAAAGGTTGTCGGTAGTGAATAGACTACAGGGTATTGAGTGGAGGCAAATAACCATGCTTAGTGAAAGCAGGTCTCTTGTACTGGTTTCCAGTAGAGAGTGGCTGGAAATGTTATGTACCGCATCTGCAGTTACACTGCTTAGTTGAGGACTGTGAAGGATCTAGTATATCCGCTGACCTGAAACGGAAAGTGAGTTGTAATTGCTAGAGGCCGATTAAGTGGCTATGTCGCATGCAGAGAAAGGGTATGAACCGTACCGTAATCCTGTACGGTTAGGCGGGAATGTGGTGAACCGCATTTGCGGTATAATCACCAGATGTGGCGGTTGCGGTGAACCTGCAAGGAGGCAGTTGGAAGTAAATGCAGAGAATAAAAAAAAGCGTTGAGGTGACTGGGAGAGTAGAGGTTGTGTACATACCTTAACCTTGTGAGGGTAAGGACTGAATGGTGATGAACCGCGGATGCTGTTAAAATCCTGAAGTGGTGGTTGTAGTGAACCTGTAGGTAACAGGTGATTGTCAAAAACAGTAGATTGTGGCGACAGTGGAGTGGTACGAGGGGTGTGGTATCAAGCTTACCCGGTGGTACTAAGCGTTGAATAGCAGGAGCGGCTTAACAGCATACAATCCCAATGAGGTTTACAGGAAACTAAGGTACCGCTATGGGGCCAAATAAAATAACGGAAGTAAAGTGCCACATGACGAGTCATGTGAGCAGAGTGAATCATGTGGTGAATTAGTGCTCAATACAGTGGCTATATTGGATGGGTGGTGTGGTGGAGTTCAGAGGATCTTAGGAAAGCACATAGTTTTAGGAAAGTTGAAGCATGGTATACATTTTAAAATAGACAGTCCACTTATATGGTGTTTGAAAACCATTCGACGTAACGCTTCTCTCCTCCACTTCCTTATACATACCCCCTAAGTGTCAATTTTTGGAGGATCGCAAAGGTCAAGACTGTGCTCAGTTGATACAGTGTGCTAGGCCTGTGATTCCATGTAGGTTTAAACTTACCTAGTCGGAAAAAATATCTGTCTTTGTCTGCTCTTATTCACCTGGCCAATGGATTAGTGTCCAAGATGGCAGGATCATGCTATGATCTAAATAAGTGTTTGGCGCAGACTGTGATGATGACATCACCTATGATCTGTAGGTTGAGGCGTCTGTACTCATTGTGATCATAGTGGACACAGTGGATGGTCTTTCTAGAAGACAAGGTGTGTTCAATCAGTGGTACGTACACAGATGGGAAAGCCATTTATTTTCTATATGTCCCCTCTGCCTTGTCAGTTTTTAAAGCATTTAAGGGAATATAACAGAGCACACCATGTGAAAGTTAAATGGATCTGTAATTTAGCAGATTGCCATGCGGATGAATGGTTAGGAAATTTCTCCTGTCTCGCCATTGACTCCTTTGGAGAACACCCCTGACATAACATCTGTATGGGCATAATAATTTTGCCTTAACTGGTATGTCCCATTTTGCTTTTATATGTTTGATCACGCGGAGTATGCTATTTGTGAGGGATTTGCTCGATTGATATCCTTAAATTCCCAGATCCTGAAGTGTTTAAGTGGTTTTCATTGTTTTAATCTCCATCATGAAAGTGCTTTACTTTTCTTCTTGATTTGGCCTAAGATAATTGACATCAGTTGCGGTTGCCTTTGTAACTGCTGCAGCTCCTCTCGGGTTGTCACAAAAACGTGGTTACTTTGTGTACTTTGTGTATTGAGATCACTCTGTGACTTCTGGGGATAGTTTCGCCTTGGTGTGTATGTCAGCAGAGCATAGAAGGTTTTTACTTCTTCTGTTGTGACTGTATTTGTTGGTTCTGTTCTTTTATCTTTTCCTGTCAATAAAATATTTTATTTAACAATTTTGTGCCTGAGAGTTTGTTGCTAATCGAACAGACAGAGTTAGATTTTGTATAGGCGGACTCAAACATTCTGTTGGTATTAATATTTTGATGTTTTGCAATTTGATTTTATGTGCATGTGTGCTATTTCTGTAATTGTGATAGTGGGAGTTATATTTGTTTTTTGGACTTTAGTATTCAGATTCAGGGAGAGAGGTGGTCTGTGGTCCTGAAAACATGGCCGTTCTCACCCAAGTTACCGTTCCATTGTCTCTGTATGATGACTCCTCATTGTTAGTTTCCCAGATGTGACATTCGCCAAAGTAGATTTGGGAGACTCCTGGACGGCCCGACCCATTATGTTCGCTTATATTTTTCTATTATAAAAAAATATATATTTTGCAGCTATCCCTTTTGATCCGGTTCTTGTGCCTCTGTGCCCTGATTGTGATCCGGTTTTTGTGCCTCTGTACCCTGCTTGCGCCTCTGTACCCTGCTTGTGCCTCTGTACCCTCCTTGTGATCCGGTTTTTGTGCCTCTGTTCCCTGCCTGTGATCCGGTTTTTGTGCCTCTGTACCCTGCTTGTGATCCGGTTTTTCTGCCTCTGTGCCCTGCTTGTGATCCGGTTTTTCTGCCTCTGTGCCCTGTTTGTGCCTCTGTTCCCTGCTTGTTTTATTTTGGCCTCTTCAATATAATTTGCACAATTTGAAAAGTTGAGGTAAATTTGCTATTTTTCGCCGTAGCAGAATCATGACTGCCTGTGCATTTATTTTCGGCCGACCCCACACTGAACATTACTAAGTCATTAAACTAATCCTTCACACACTATTGCTTTTTAAAAACTATCTACTTCCCTCATTTCTCTTTCCTTTTTTTTTTAAGGAATAAAACATCCAAAAGCCCAAATCCCTTATACAAATTCTCTCTCGTAAATCGTTGAGGCCGTAGGAGCTGTAGGCAAAGTCTCTGGGAAGGACATTTATATTTCATTATGGTGGTTCATGGAGTGAGTATTTTATGAATATAAAATAGGACAATTCAAGTGTAAAACAGACAGTGAAAGAATTTCCTCAAACCTTTGCCACTAATTAGTTTCCTTTTTTTCTCTTTGTCTTTCAGTCCGACAAGCACTTCTGGTTCTCGTCTTCTTTGTCCCAGGGGATTGCTTTATAAAACAGACCTTTTCAACATCTCTTTTACCAGTTATTCTCCATTGGACACATAATTCAGAACATGCACAACAACCCTGTTCTCACGTTTACATATCAGAGTTCTACACGTAGAAGTTTCTGGAATAAGCACCAATAACAAGTTGTCACAAATGCCGCGTGTGTAGCGCAAATGCGCTGATTTGTACCAATAAGTAATTTGTGATTCTTCTTTGAAGACAAGATAAAAAAAAGTGGTTTATTGTCAGCTGCAAAACAATTGAGATACATCCCTATGCACCAAAAATAACGCTTACATTTGAGCAAGGGTACATTAAGGTTATTTCTGTAGCTGGTGAACTATGACTCACTGTGCATTCAAATTAAATTAAAATATAGAGGTGAAGCTGAATGAAACAGAGCTATGATCAGGCACGCAATGCCCATTGGACTCAAAAGGCTTCAGCCCCCCCCCCCCCCCCCCCCCCCCCCATCGTGTGTGTCAGCCCAGGATGAGACAGCTTCCCAGGCACATACACAGCCGCACTTCACAGATCTTTTAAAGAGCTTTTGCTTGTTAAAGAGGCCTTGATGTCCCCCCTCCTGCTTAAAGCCCCTGCAGCTCCACTATGCATTGTGTTTGAAGAAACAGACTCCCCCGAACTTTTTTCTTAGCAACCCCGCCTTAAATTTGATTCTAGTTGCGCCTCTGGCTATGGGTAGGGGGACCTACCTGAGGTCCAGTTGCGTGTGTCCAGCCGTGAGGGCAACGGCTTTGCAGAGCCGCACTCTCTCCCTGCTGCGTGGAGGACGGGCGCAGCCAGCAGCTCAATTTTTGCGCCGTGAGGGCAACGGCAAGGAAAAACCACAACTCCCAGGTGCCCCGGGACCCGCGTCGCACTTCCGATGCCACCACCTGCGCCCGGAGGTGCTACAAATCACCGGAGCAGCTGGAGCTCCGTGGGGGGACCTAATGAGGTCCAGTTGCGTGTGTCCAGCCATGAGGGCAACGGCTTTGCAGAGCGGCACTCTCTCCCTGCTGCGTGGAGGACGGGCGCAGCCAGCAGCTCCATTTTCGCGCCATGAGGGCAACAGCAAGGAAAAACCACAACTCCCAGGTGCCCCGGGACCCGCGTCGCACTTCCGACACCACCACCTGCGCCCGAAGGTGCTACAAATCACCAGAGCATCTCCCGCCCCGCGGGACACGCGCGGGCAGCGCCGGGCTAAGCCAAGGCAGTCTTTGGCAGTCTGGGGCAGAACGAGGCCGGGCTGGGCCACCCCCCCTGATTGCTGCTTCCCTACTAAACCAGTAAGCATTGTGGATATATTCCTATGACTATATTTATATAATATAATCTTAAAAGTTCCTATGTTATAGTACCCTGTACCGATATTAATTGCCACCTCTCTGAGCCCATTGCTTGTACCTTTTAACGATTCTGGGATTACCAACCAGCCACAATTATATCCAAACAGGAATCATTTATGGACAACTATCTAGTTAAAGTCGTGAGCAAGATTAATAACGATCGTAGAAAATCTTTGGGCCGTGAAAGTCCACCAGCTTTACCTTCCACACCCCCTGTTCTTAGTGCCGTACCATCTCTGGGCCCTCCTTGTACAATTGATGTTTCTCTAACGGAAATTCCGGTAGAACCAGCAACAGGTCAGGCTGTACCAGACGAGGACACATCGGATGTTCCTTTTGATACCCCATCATGGCGCTCTCCAGTTAAGAGAGCAGTAAGGACCTGTAGAAAAATTCAGATCAAGCGTGGGGGAACACTTCACAAGAAAATAACTGAAATTGCACCCAAGAGCTCTGTCCGACTCTAGTTGCGCCTCTGACTATGATGCACGAAACATGCTCACAACCATTAGACCCATGTATAATGTATGTGGAACTTGAAACTTTTTAAATTTCTGCGCAAGTGAAAAGTCATGTTAGGATTCTAAAAAGTTTCTTAAGAGAAGATGCCAAACACTTCTTTTTAGAAGCATTCTGATGCCGAAGGTGCTGTGGTATGAATTCTGGTATGGAGCTGGTGCAGTTGACTTTGAACAAGTGTAATGCTAAAATGGGATTTCTGGTTGGTTAGGGCATGTGCCTAAGCCAGGCAGAAACCACCACTCTGGTCAGGGCAAGGGAGTTGCACGCTGAAGATAACCCCTGCTTACCCCCTTGGTAGCTTGGCACGAGAAGTCAGGCTTATCCCGGAGGCAATGGGTAAAGCATTTGCGCAACACACACACTTCAGAGACACACTTGGCACACCACAAAAGAAACTCCACACAACGTTATATCAAAAATAGCTTTTGTATTACTCATAAAACACATTAGAATGCAATCACAAGTGTACATTGTGCCACCTGGCACTTAGTATGACTTGTGTATAACACACGAAACACAGGGGGTCTAACGGCCAAATTGAGAGGCTACACTGTCGATACTGAGTTAAAAAGATCTCAAAATATCTTTATCGCACACACATAGCGTATTAATAAGGATAGAGAAGGAAAAAAGGCTAACACTACATGCACAGAGGAGACCGGTAGATCATCGATTATTTGCAAAATGGCTGATTAATCCACAACAGATTGTAAAGGGTTTCCATCAAATTAGACTCAATGATCAGTCCTATCATTTGGCCAAACCCATGTGCAAATGAGGCTGGTCCCCTGATCAGTGGGCCACTCAGCTCCGCACCTTATTGTTGTATCAGGATTTGGTCCACCAAATACACAAACCGTCCATGATGACTGATCTTTTTATGGTAAAGTAAGAAGAAATAGTGCAACGAACAAGAAAGTGATTTAAAATAGGATGGAATGTCCTCCTTCTAAATACTTTATTCTGCGGACTGGACACGCCTCCTAATTAAAAAATAGAACAGTGCAAGAGAAGACAGTGAGAATTATCTGTCTACATAAGGGCCAACATGTTTCTGCCTAACGGGTATTTAATCCCTTGGCATTCGTCAGGGCCTCTGCTCGTATAATAGTTGCACTCCTAATAGTGAAATATAGAATTCACCGCCATCACCAAAACAAATTGTAGTAAAACTGGTTAGAAACGGTACAACCTGTAACAACAATGGACATTAACCCTCCGATTCACAATGGTTACTGTGAATTCTGTGAAGGAAAACGTTATATCATTAGTACTGTATTCGATGCATCAGTCTCATGTGCATAGTGTGTGGTGATGGTGGTGAATTCTATATTTCACTATTAGGAGTGCAACTATTATACGAGCAGAGGCCCTGACGAATGCCAAGGGATTAAATACCCGTTAGGCAGAAACATGTTGGCCCTTATGTAGACAGATAATTGTCACTGTCTTCTCTTGCACTGTTCTATTTTTTAATTAGGAGGCGTGTCCAGTCCGCAGAATAAAGTATTTAGAAGGAGGACATTCCATCCTATTTTAAATCACTTTCTTGTTTGTTGCACTATTTCTTCTTACTTTATCATCAAAAGATCAGTCATCATGGACGGTTTGTGTATTTGGTGGACCAAATCCTGATACAACAATAAGGTGCGGAGCTGAGTGTCCCACTGATCAGGGGACCAGCCTCATTTGCACATGGGTTTGGCCAAATGATAGGACTGATCATTGAGTCTAATTTGATGGAAACCCTTTACAATCTGTTGTGGATTAATCAGCCATTTTGCGAATAATCGATGATGTACCGGTCTCCTCTATGCATGTAGTGTTAGCCTATTTTCCTTCTCTATCCTTAATAATACGCTATGTGTGTGCGATAAAGATATTTTGAGATCTTGTTGACTCAGTATCGACAGTGTAGCCTCTCAATTTGGCTGTTAGACCCCCTGTGTTTCGTGTGTTATACATTCAGTTGGTGCTGGGGATAAAATCAGGTGTGGGCCTTTAAAATATATATCCCTTGGACCCTATTTTAAATGGTTTTGTCTAATCTCATCTCATCTCTACTTAATATGACTTTACAGGGATTATATACACTACAGGGCCAATCGGGCCACTCATCATATTACAACTCACAGGTAGTGAAAATAACCAGTTACTACTGGTAAGGGTTCACTTAGTACCAATCATTAGGCATGAACATCATAGCATTACATAGAATTGCCTATTATGCATATATCATAATCACATCAGGCCTACATTTGGCCTAAACCTCATCAGCAGCAGTGAACCATATCATCATCACTGCACACGTGGGTACTCAGCATAGTACATTATATCTACAGAGAATTACCTACACCCACCATAAATACATCAGGCCCACCTTAGGCGTCAACTGCACTGTGTGATACATAAATCATTAGCAGGGCAATGGGATACATACTCCTAGATTGCACACATCACCAACCCGTGGTGAGGTCATCCCCTTGTAATACTTGGGTATATTTTAGGCCACCATCACATATATCCCCGGGGCCACTAAGTTAAATATCCCTATAAGGCACATATCATGAGCACCACACTTATAGTAGGCCTAGCATTGCAGTTGGTTTAACAAGCAACTACTGGCAGAATAGCACATCATACAGCCCATGATCATGACACTAGTTACCACAACGCTTCTGCGCTTCTCCTACGTGCTGCGTGGTAACTGCAGGTACAGGACCTCCATTGAGGGTCGCCACCCCGTCCTGCTCTCCGACTTCTCATGTGCCCCAAGAGTATGTATGTAGCAAGAGGGGCAACAGCCACACTCTGCCGCACCAGTGAGGAGACCTCTCTTGGTCCCTGCAGGCAGAATGGCCCCTTAACAACCGCTGCCAGCGAGAGCAAGGGAGGAACAGCTACACTCTGCCACGCCAGTGAGACCTCTCTAGGTCCCTGCAAGCAGAATGGCTCCTTAATTTCCGTTGCCAGCAAATGAGGTACAGCACCGACGTAGAGGATGTGTCTATTCGATCCTGCCTGTGTCCTACACCAACCAGGCTTCTGGTGAGGATTGTGGCTGCAGTCTCTCTATGGCGTTTACAGCTATTTTCATGTTTTTTTCCCCCCTGGTGGTTTTGACTGATTGTGAGATTGGTATTGTTGAGAAAGGCAGGGCACCCCTATACAGATAAGACCACCTTTGTGGTCACCCGAAGGGACCCTTTGTGTTTTTCTCAAGATATGCAGGTCACCACTAAGGGCCCAACCATATTGTTAGGTGTAGCCCTGGATTAAACTTTACCCCTTTGACTGACCTGGATGTTCCTTCAAATCTGTCCAGTCATCAACATAGGTGCCCTAGAAGCAGATATCGTATGTCGACCTTTCCCTGAGTCGGTCCATTTAACGTGGGAAAGTTGGACTTCCTCTAGTGGCAACATGGTACAACTCCTACATTCTACACATGGAAACTAGGTGATGTAAGGGGGTTCATGTGAGTTCAAGTTCTAATGTATTATTCTGATGTGATTTTGAATCCCCAATCTAAATTTTGCAGGAGCATTGGGAAATATAATTAATTCCAACTGAGAGATCTTAGTGAGGGAACATTGAATGCAGGGCTTTGAATGGTTGTGTGAGACGGCTCGTATCCAGGGCAGCACTATGCTAATTTGTTAGCTTGTCAAAGTGGAGATTTTGTCTGAATATTGCACTATATTGTACAAAACAGTTTACCTTGAAAACTCGAAATTCATTTGGTTGGGTTTAATTAATGTCAAACTGTTTGCCGCCCTTCCTGTTTGTATCAGCTACGAGATACATTTGTAATGTATATTTTGACTTGCCCTGAATGCAAGAACATTCCTCCTGTCAGCCATGAGCACCCACTACTACATCTACCACATTAGGACCCAAAATGCACATACCTTTCGGCCTCATACACACAAACACACACACACTCATGCGCACACAACGCACAAGTACATACACACATGCACACACCACAATTCGCAAGCACACACAAGTGTGCGCGCGCGCTCACACACACAGTCACAAGCTCAGTGAAAGGTCACAAAGACTCTGCTCACAGTGGACCCTCAAGGGACTACCATAAACGTCATCAATAATACACACATACAGAACCAGTGAAGGTTGTAAGAGCCTCCAACGCAGGACCCAGCGAGAGAGACATACTATCCCACTACACTTACTTAGTTCCTTCAGAATGTCACTAACTTGAATACCACTTACCAGGCACCACCCACAAAAAAAACCACAATTAGTAAGTACATTGGTGGATGCTGTGCTGTATAAAAAAAAATCACAACAGTATATATTCTAACATAGCATAGCACAACACTGAATAGCAGTACTAAAACAGATGAATGTAACATAACATAACAAAACAGAATATAACCTAGAGAAGAATAACAGAACATACCATAGAATTATGTCTTCTTGTCTTGAAAGCCTAAAGATTAGATGTGCATTTCTTTAAAGAACAGAGGCTGTCGAATTTATATAACATCCTGCGGCAGAGTGGTTCTTTCCTTCCAAGGGATGGTTTTGAGCCTCGTTGTAACAATTAATGAACTACGCCCTAAACCACAAAGCATGACTATGTGTGTCATGTATTGACGTACGCAGAGTACCAAGGGGCAGATTTACAAGCCCCTTGCGCCACTTTTGTGACGCAGCGGCGGCGCAAAAGATGCGCCATGGTGCGGGGTATTTACAACGTGACGCATCTCCCAGATGCGTCACGTTGTAAAGCCCTGCGCCAGAAGAGGCGTACATTCGCAGGAGAAGGCATTCCAGCGCAGGAACGCCTCCCAAAAGTGGCTGAGTGAAATCTACAAGATTTCACTCAGTCACTTTTAGGCCAATGCTGCGTCAAAACCCTGCGCCTGCTTGAAGCAGGCGTAAGGATTGACGCAGCATTGTGCACATAGGGCCCCCCTGATCATTGCTAGAGCTGCATCGCGCTTGCGACGCAACTCCAGCAATGCGCCGCTTTTGGCACAGATGCGTGACGCATCTGTGCCGTGTTTGCCCCCTCCCTGCCGATATGCAGGGATGCGCCAGTTATTGTAAATCTGCCCCCAAATGCGTAGCTCTTTCAGTAGTGAAGCACAGTATTCATTTTGTAATGCCCCACTCTGAGGAGGAACATAAGCTTGCCTAAGCTGGGTTGGACCCTAAAGTGATTTGTGCCATCTGGTTAGGATAATGTGGCACATGGCGTAAGCTGGCTCTTACTGCAGAAATCCCCATACACCTACAACTGTATCATTCTCCTCCCGTTTATTCAGTTTGCTGAAAAAGCTCTTCCTGCGGGAGGGATCAGGTGAGCTAAAGTAATCGGGTTGTTGACTAGTAATTGTGCTCTAGTTAAGCTCAAAGGGGATTTTAGAAACAGACAAATTCCAAGTGAATTGTTTGCTTTGCAGCTACGATTTGAGACTGAGGCACAGTGATATAGTTTTATGATGCTGTACAGTAACGCTTTATGGTATTGCTCTTTTGCTTAAGAAGCTGTGCTGAAGCATGTAATTACTAAATTAGTCTGTAAATAAAGAATTGCTTCCTCTTCCAACACCCATACCCGCATGCTTTTCTTCATTGTAGGACTGAGTTGTGCCAAACATTTTGCCTTCCTTCAGCAGGTGACATGTCAGGATGACAAACTCAGGACCAGGGGTGGTCCTAAAGGTCTTGTGATTAAGATGAACATGGTAAATTCCATTACTGTGACATCAGGATTATTAAGGGATTTATAATTAGGGGTGTGCAAACATAATGGTGTACTTTCGCATGATTTCACATAAAAAGCTAAATTCAAATGCTGGGAATTTCTCAAATTACGCCGCCATTTTTGAAATTTCACCCTGGTCAGTTCGTACTGAGGCCCATAATGGGCGTATATGTGAGTGCTACCCTGCTTTGAGTTGTGGGCCGGGGAGGTACAGCCAGACCAGATGGGGGCTCGCTTGGGATGCCTCCTGAAGTGGGAAGGAAGGCAAGCCCAAGTGCAAGGGGAATTCCAAAAATTTTGAAGAAATGAGCCTAATGTGTGACTGACTGATTGAGATCCTTGACAGCAAGATCAGTGCCCTGATTAAATAGAACAGATTTAGATTAGAGTAGCAGGAGAGCAGCGTGAGTAAGTGTTCATTAGAGGAATAAGCCGTGTATAAAGAGAGGACCCTACAGCATTTTCTTCCCAAATGGATCCCTGAAGTACTGGAACTATAAGAAGTCTCCATTTACACAGAAAATTCTTAAAAACCCAAAAAATGCATAATTACTGGTTTGACATAATAGTGTAATATCTGGAATTTCAAGTAACAAGCGGAGCACAAAATTACTGAAAACACAAAACTACACCTACGTAAAGATAATTTTCCGTGGCCTTATTAGAACAAGCAAAATAATGTGTGATTTCAACCATCACTTGGTGGAAACAATCATGGGATAGATGTACAAAAGTCATAAATAGCGATTTCCTAATTGTGATTTCCTGTAAATCACAAATACAAAATCGCTACTTCTAATGCATCTTTTGAGTTTCAATAGAGATTACTAGTGGGTCACAAATAGACCTACCTTGTGAACATTAACGAGGTAGGTCGCAATTTCTGAACCATTAGGAATCACAGCCATCACAGTGATGGTGGCATGCTGGGGTCAGCAGACCATCATGTCTGTGATTGCTTTTAAATAAAAACATTTTTTTTAAACATGGCCTGTTTTCGCTAAAGGAAAATAGGATGCTTTTAAAAAGAAAAATTGAACTTTGAAATTTCATTTTTAAAGTGTACACAATGGCCCTTTGGACCACTGCCTGCTCTTAAAAATATTTTCCCAACCGTTCTCAAAGGGGGAAGGGGTCCCTTTGCAAATAGGTTACTACCAAATTTCAATTGCGACTGTACTGCGACTGCATTTCGGTCGCAAAAAGTTCATACATACCATTCCAACTCAGTATTAGGAAGGAACACACCCTCAACATGCCCCTTCCTGACACCGAATCGCAAAACCCAAATTGTGATTTGGTAACAAGTTCCCGAATCGAAATTTGGGCTTTGTGCATCCTAAAAAGCATTTATGTGGTCGCAAGCAGCTTGATTCTGCGCATTGGCCGTTTGCGACCTCAGAAATGCATCGCACATGTAGCCAAATGTTTCATATAGTTTCTTAGAGAGTTCTCAATGGACCAGTCACTTCTTCTTTTGTGTTACATTGTATTACAAATAATATCCAATGAAGTGTATTAAAAATAGCTGGAGGTCCTTCAGGGTTGTGGACAAAAACATTTGATATCTGCCACAGCTTCTGCTGCAAAAAAGGGGAACATTTGAAAGGTGTAAGATGTGCAGATACATGTCCTACACATGTTTCAGCTCTGTGTTGCATCTAGATGGGTACCAGTTCCAGGATTGTCCATGTATTTAAGACATATAACATGCAGAGCAAAAAGTGAGCTGCAATTTCCTGTAAAGCATTCACTAGGCGTGTCTTTATCCACATTTAATTATCATTAGTACATGATTTATTGCTGCGTGTATCACTGCACTGCCCAATTAGATTCAGGTCACCCTTTCTGTCAATTCTCATTTTCACGTATCATTTATCCTTACTTTTTCTGCTCATCAACCACAACAAATTTCTCTTAATACACCAGCATGAGCTCTGTTACTCCTCCTTCAATAGGCTGCACATGCACTCACAATAATACCCTTTTGGCAAAATCCAACACAACCTTTTATTTATATGCAAAGGCCAAAAATACAGGTGGGCCGCGAACCCACTTCTGGGTGGAAACTTTCATATGCGCCGAAAGGAGTATACATTAGTCACAAATTGAACCTGACCGTTCCCTCCACTTTTTATAAGAGGTAAAACTTGAAAAAGATCAGAGGTTCAAATTGTGCACAGTTCTGGTCTGTATACCCCTGACCAGTAGAAATCACTTAGAAATAGTGCCTAATTCCTCATTGCGGGTTCAAACTGCGCATCTGCTAATTTCCACACCCTGAAATTGTGGGTGCCCTAGTTGCACCCAGAATGTATGCATGCCTGGCAAACACGGCAAAGTTCTCTCTCCAGTCCTGGATTTTGCTCAAGAGTGGAATTATCTTGGCAGCCTTAGGTTCATTTGCATTTTCTGTAATCATCATTTGGTTTATTTAGTTATCGCTATACATTTGGAAAATATTGCTGCTGCAGTTTCAGTATGCATGACATAATCAATAACATCTCTCAATAAAAAGTTATTCTCTATTAACTAAAAAGTTTGGCAGCTCCATTATTCTTATAAAAGTGTGCATTAATTTGCTTGAGGAGGTAAAAATCATTATACTACTGAGTTTGGCACTCCAGGCCTCATTGTTACAACTGACCATGAATAAGTATTGCAGCACAACTGACCATTTACATGCTGGGTAGATATCACTAAAGAGGGCTACAAGTAATTCAAACTTTTCTTGATAATTTAGCAGATTAATTGTTGTTGGGATGTGTTTCATTAATGACCTACATACTTAAAATTGTGTATTTAATAATAAAATTTGAGGAAATTGTATATTAGTTGCCTTTGTAGACTGCTGTGAAAAATAAAAACAAATTAAGACAAATTAACATTGTCATTTTGAATGATATCATATTAAAGAAAGCAATATACAACAAAGAAGGCTCTTGAACTGAGTTAAAAAAGGAATTGCACAATCCATTTTCGCAGCAGAATTTCATATTTGTTGAAAAAACGTTTCCTAACCAAAGTACATTGTTTGCCCTCCATATTCTCCATCTTAAAGTTTTATAGAGAAAAGAAGTAGAGCACTATGTTCTATGTGCTCCCTACAAATACTGACCCGATCATTAACATATATCTTCCAGTTTATAAAAAAAAAATGTAAGCGTCATCAAGCATAAACCTATATTTTAATCCTTGTATAGTTATGAAATCTGTAAATTATACCTTTACTCTAGTTAGGTCGCCTACCATACCACGTGGTTTATTAAAAGCTCTATATTGATTTGTGTGTTATTAATCCCTGTTCTACCCCCTCTTCTACAGTGGGTGGAGCTATAGTACAAACAGTGGCAACCCTCAACACAGTCAGAACATTTTTGAAGAAGATGGTGTATTTTTACCTGTCTAAAGAATAGTTACTTACTCCGTAGTTGTGCCAGTCTAAATCGCAATGACCTACTACTTTACGGTTACTTCTCAATATGTGGAAACTGAGATGTTATAAGGAATGGGCAAAGGGCAATTGAATATGAGCCTCATGTTTAAGGGGCCCCCGAGGAAGTGAACTTTCTCTCTCTCTGTCTCATCTCTATTTCTCCATCTCACCTCCCATCATATTATTCAATATTGTTTGGCATCATGGGACTGAATCTCAAATGAGTACTATTGAGTTGGGTAACAATAATCATCTGTTGTTCAGCGCCATGATGCACTTTACAAATACATGTTATGTTATGTAATTTTGTTATTTTTTGAACTAACAGAAAATGGGTAATAAAAACAACGTTTCTCCAAACAGGGGCTCCTAAAGTATGTCTTGCCCATGGCCCCCAAAAACCTTAAGATGGAAGATGGAAAAGAAAAGAACCAACACAAACTCCAGTAATTTTAAAATGCCCCAAACCTTTTCTCAAATTTACTGAATAACTATGTCTCACATTGAAATCATCAGTTTATTGAATTAATCTGGAATCCTGCATATGATTTTCTCACCAGAACTCATCAGCAGGGCCTTTAGGTTGATATTGCCAAATTGAGAAACACAGATGTGTTTTCACTGGCGTCATTTTTAGAACAAGATCGTTCAATAGTTAAATGGAGATAAGGAACATTTGGTAATGCACCAATGCCGGCTTCCTGAGTCGCTATACCAAGGTATGGGGATAGATCATTCCAACAAATCTGGCAGAAGAGTATTCCCAACATGCTCTCACTAGTATAGAGGTGTTACGATTCATAAGAGTAACATTAGGAACAATTAACATGGTTGAATTGTTTATATTTTTAGCCATTCTAATAATGCTCATAACAATAATGTGGCTCATCTGTCTAATAATCGCAATTCATGTTTTATTTCCAAGGATTTGATATTTTCAATAAATATTTGAAAATCTATTCTCGTATCTTTGCTTTGTGACACCTTGGGCATGCAACAGTGACAACTGAGAGGTTAGATCTGTTTCCACGATTTCTTTGGGAATCAGATTGGTGATGTGTGAGGTTACTGACAACATCTATAACTCTGGAAGGTTAGGGGTAGATGTGGTACTGTGAGCTAGCCTACTCAACATTTACTTGTGCTATAAGTAGACTAAGTTTCAATATTGTGAAGCTTTGTTGACCTAACACACAGTCCTACTAAATTCACAAGAACCATATAACATCTTTAATTGCATACATACATCTAAAGGAGAGAGCAAAAAAGTGAAAATACTTGAGTGAAACAGAATTTGAGAAAGAGAGAGATAAACGTGTGAGGCGCACAGTGTAAGGGAGGTTAAGCGTGTGGATAAGCAAGTAAGTGGGATTTGAAAGGTGAAGGAGGATTTGAAACAGGAAATGTAATGTGTGGACGTGTGTTTGTGAGTTGATCGTTTCATTGAGGGGTGGGTCTGAGGAATTGTGAGTATGGCAAGCTGTCCCTCAGAGCCCTGGGGTGACAACTACCATAGCTGAGCAGGGTATTCCTTTCCGTCGGTTTGCGGAAAAGGGATGTGTATAGTGTCCCATCTTGGTGCTGGATAGTCAGATCTAGGAAGGAGATGCTATTCTTGCTATGGGTCAGGGTAAATGTGAGGCCGTTGCAATTTTTATTGAGAGAAGGGTGTGAGTGGAGTGTGAGACCTGAGGATATATGACAGGAAGATCTGATAAAGGAATGTATCAGAGTCAATAGAGAGAGGAATTTCAGGGAGAGTAATGTAATAAAGTGGATTATCATTTCAGGTGGGTGGTCATGAACATCAAGGAATAATAACACTAACATGCAGGGAGAACCCCAAAAGTCACTAGATTAGCATGAGCCCAATCCCCCTGGTGGCTATGGCACAGGGTATACAGGTTGATCTTAAGGTAAAGAGTAACGTACTTGTGCTATGCCAAAACAATAATACAGCCAAAGCATCAAACAATAAAAATCCCAAACTGAATAAGAAACAGAGTACATTTTAATACATCAAAATGACAAAAGTTATTTATACAAGAGGGTGCAGATTCTGCTCTCAGATCGCCAAACTAGCTTAGGGTCAGATTCCCTCCCACTGGGTTTGGAATGAGCCTGAGTAACAAAGGCGTGCCTTCCTCCAGGTCTCACGTTACATCTACTTGTGAAAGGAAAGGCCTCACCTTGGTTCCTTTCACATTAATGAAGTACTGAGCCCACCCCTACTGTCCTGAAAGAGAAGAAAAACACAGCCCCACACCCATGATGTTGAGATCCAAAAGGCTTGGGCCATTGTGTTCATTGTGGGGGTAGTTTTCACACCTCATTGTCAGGGAGGCACTGGCAGACCAGCTATCCAAGACTAATGCTAATGATCCTATATGATATATTAACAACAACAAGGGGCCCCAATTCAGTCAGCAGGGGACCTCGGGGAACATACTTTTTAGAACAACAGTGGTCCCATGCACTCAAAAATATATGAAGCAATAAATATAGACAAAATCAAATCTATATTTGGAGTGACATAACCAGCCGGACAGAGGTCATTCAAGTTTACTCAATAAACAATTCATCCATACAGCGAGAATACCTTCCACAGTACACCCGTGTGGTACACAAGCCTGTGCCCAACACTAACGGGGTGAGTACAGAAGGTGGATTAGAAACATAGAAGGGTTTTTTAAGGCAAGCAAACGTTTTTCTGTTTAAATTCAAATTATACAGAAGTGTCAAAAAGCACCATTACAATACATAGAAATCAAGTTTTGTATAGGGTGCTAGACAGGTCGACGGCGTTTCGGTCCCCCTATTAGATCATGGGGACCATCATCAGGACAATCAATAATTGCCTTAACGTTATAAAACCTCAAATTGCCTGAAAAAGGAAAAGGGAATAAAGAGAAAATATGTACATTTTAGAAACAAAATATTCATTATGTTAAATCAAGTGACTGGGAGTGAAACGTGCATCCAAACGTTTTAGAGGTGAATTGCCTAGCGATTTCAGGTGGTATTACCATAAGGCGAGTGGGTTCGACCATGCTTACAGGTGGGCGGAAGGCAGGGGCTGTGCCAAGGTGGAAATCAGGCTGGGAGCATATGTTTAATATGACCGAGGTGCTGGCAGCCGAGGATGAACATGCTCCAACGTTCAGGGACGTGTTAATGCGTGGTAAAAAAAGGTGAGCATTCGTAATTCATGCCTATTCCGAAGGACCCACAATCATGGGCGTTGTAATACGAGGAAGACTTATGTGACTAACGGGGGTGAGCATACACGCAACGTGCCTATATTAAGGAGGCTGTGAAGAGTTTAAAAATAGTTTGCACTGAACGCCAAGTGCTGTTGTAGGCTGGACGGATAGGCTTACCAGGGCAGCACATTGGTACTAGATTGGCAGGGAGGATTAGCCCTTGTCTGAAACAGCAGCCCTACGAAGGGAAGGCAATAATTAAAATAATGAAAAGAATTATCAACAGGGCGAAGATCGGGTGACCGCGGCCATGCAAAGCTCCTTACCGGAATCAGCCGCGAGTTGCCGCGTTACATTAGCGTAATCAGGAGGCGCCAGGGTAATACCTATCGGGAAAAACAGGACATCAGAACCTTGCGTATACGGCTCTTTCGAGATAGAGGAGCTGCAGGTTGCTACTAACTTACCGGTTTAGTCGGTTTTCAATGTGTTCCCTGGCGTGCTCGGGCAAAGGATCGGGGGAGTGAAGAACGGGTGAAAGGGAGCTGATTGGCCTGTGATAGTGACGCCTTCAAGGGCATAGACATAGACGAAAGGTGCATGCCGCGGAGGCCATCTTGGATGAGGTGTTATTTAAACGAGGTGCATAGCGTTTAGTGCAAGTGATAACTATTAAAAAACCATATTAATTACATTTGACCAAGAAGGTCACAGAAGAACACAATGAAGGCACAAGGTGCCAGAGCAGACTGTGATTTCAAGAGTGCGAAGCAGATTTCAAATTAGAGCAGTCCATTCCTCCTGCAGGTTCAATCTAGAGTTCAGACTGTCCGTTTTTAATATCCATTTTAGTTCCTCTCTGTTGAGCATACGGGTCAGGTCACCGCCCCTGGGTGGGATTATGACTTGAGTGATCACAGTCCAGCGGATTTCATTTTCCGTATGTCCTTTATTGACAAAATGTTCAACCAGAGGCGCATTTGGAGTTTTGCACCGGATCCGACTGCGATGTTGAGATATTCGCAGTTTAATTTTCTGCTTGGTCTGGCCCACATATATTAAGTCACAAGGACAAAAAATTGCATAAATGATGTTACAACTATTGCAATTAGTAAAGGTTCGCAATTCATTTTTCACTTCTTTATATACAAACTCTTTACAATCAATTGAGAAACCACATACAACACAAGACCCACACTTGAAGTGACCACGAACAGGGGGTAATGACCAATGATCATGGAGTGTGGAGTTTTTTGTATTTGCAAGGGGTAAGGCTGCCCTCACCAGCTGATCTTTGAGATTTTTGCTTTTCTTGAAAGCAAAGAGGGGAGTTTCCCAGTTGAGTAGACCTGAATTCAATATGTGCCAGTTCTTTTTTATACTTCGTTTGACACGGTTGGAGACGGTCGAAAAGGTAGTGACACATACCATCTTTTCAGTGGTTAGTTTAGGTTTTGGCTCCAGAAGAGTGTCACGGGGGCAGTACCAGGCTCTTTTCATTGAGTCTTTGATTAGGCGCCTTGGATAACCTCTAGTTCTAAGTTTGTCAGATAGAATATTGGCCTCAATGAAATAGTCCTCCTTCTTGAAACTATTTCTCCTAAGTCTGAGGTGGGTGGGTCTGAGTGTGCATGTTAGTTAAAAAGGGCTGGTCAGAGGAATGTGTGGGAGAAATATGATGGTCTTTGAGAGAAGGGTATTGGTAATATTCAGGAAGTTGTATTCATGTTTAATTATAAAGCCATTGTCCAAGGCTTCCGTGGTAAGGAGTTTAATTAGGTTTTGGATATCTTTGGTGGGGTTGCAGGGCAATCTGCAATAATGGTCTGTATTAGAGACTTGGCGTAGGAGCTCACCTTTATAATTCTCAATATCCTGCAACACTATCCCGCCACCCTTAATGTGTGGGAGAAATATGATGGTCTTTGAGAGAAGGGTGTGAGTGGAGTGTGAGACCTGAGGATAGATTAGCATGAGCCCAATCCCCCTGGTGGCTATGGCACAGAGTATACAGGTTGATCTTAAGGTAAAGAGTAACGTACTTGTGCTATGCCAAAACAATAATACAGCCAAAACATCAAACAATAAAAATACCAAACTGAATAGGAAACAGAGTGTGTTCATTGTGGGGATAGTTTTCACACCTCATTGTCAGGGAGGCACTGGCAGACCAGCTATCCAAGACTAATGCTAATGATCCTATATGAGGCTCAGACAGGACAAGGTATACTTTCTAATGATTTTAATGTCATTTACAGGCAATTTTGTTCTGGCTAGATCAAGATAAATACTGTGTTTATAAATGTGTACATGAAGAGATATATGAAATGATCCTGAAACAAATCGGCCATTTAGGCAACTACAAAAATAATTAATTGGTCAAAAAAAGTCCAAGAAAAAATAATTTAATGAAAATGTCTAACTGAAATGTCCTGCAACCTATTTGAGACAGAGGTGCCCTTCAGCAATGTTATTGTGTATAACAGTCATTATGCACTGGTAAGCCTTGGAAACCCTAGTAGAAGGAGTGAGATGAATGGCATGTTAAAATAAGCAAATTCACGTGAGATGTTAAAGTTAGAGTGTCACAGATGTGCCTGGCAAACAATTTTCAAGTGCTGTTGTAACAATCAAGAAAAGGAATCACTGAGGGGAAAATCCAACTCGTACTTGCTAAGAGCTCTCGAAGGAACCATTTTTTATATTTTACAAATGATGTAAGGGAACGGGTTTTCCCTTTGAATGCAATTAAATCAATTTTATACGTCATATGTGTCCGGCGGATTGAGTTAGAATACGCTATAGCAATCCCTTATTACATCTTTTGAACAGACAGAACACAGCTGTTTTAAGCTAAATAGTGATGTTTTATGTTTTGTCCTGAAGAAGCACATGAAATTGAGTTGAATGCATTGAGCTATAATGTCGTGCACATGGATCTTTCTATGCATGTCAGATTCAATGATCAAAGAAAACAACATTTTCTGAAACACAATAATGTTGCTCAGATATTAATCTAACTGAGACAACCACCGTAAGAAATCAGTATAAATGAATATAGTTCTGAGACACAGATAGATAAAACATTAATGTTACTGTGTACCAGTTGACCAGAAAGTGCGAGGATTATGTTGGGTAAAGATACCCAGTCCTCAAGAGTGCTGTAGGTAAGGGCACTAGGTATTGCACCCATAACTGTATTAGAACCCCGCCGTCCGACGTCACAGTGGCGTGTGCGGAGGACGGCCGGGGGCCGTCCGATCCCCGCCCACTCATTAATTCCTCAGCACCGCGCCGATATTTGTGCCGCTGTCAATGGGTTAAAGCGACGTAAACATGCAAGGCGTTACTATTCAATAGATCAGACCTGGGTGTGTTCTGTGGACTCAACAAAGCAACACTCAAAACCAAATCCAACTGAAGGTTTAAAACGCAAGAAAAACCAGAAGGACGCTGGGTGCCACTGAGAATCAGTGACTGATGAAGTTACGGCAAAAGGGGTTTTTAACACCTTGCTTGAAGGAGGAATGTAATGAGTTTATCTGAGATCCCATTGAAGGGAGTACCACAATGATATGGCACTGATTGATAACGATTCCGCCCTCATTTTTCTGACACTCCTCAGCGCAGCTGTAGGTGTTTGTCTGCTGATCAAGTAGTATCAGAACTACTTTTGCCAGGGCCATAAATGAGTTACAGGCTCTCTATTTGGAAGGTTGGGAAGTTGATTGCCCTCTCAAGGGTATTAACTCAAGAACACTAAGATGCCTAAACTTAGTGTGGTAATCCCACAAATGGAAGTCTACTATATAAGGTTCTATGTTATCTTCTCAGGTTTGTTTTGATGATGTCACAAAATATTTGATTTCATTTTCAATAAGTGTCTGTTGTGGAAAGTAAAGAGCAGTGTAGACCCTGTGAAGCTGTTGTTCATGTATTCTTCCCCTCCTTTGTCTGCCTGTCTAAGTTACCTTTCTTTCCTCCTTGACTGTATTAACTACTCCTCTCAATCTTCTTCGAGTCTCAGCCTGCTCACCTATCATAATTCCTTTACCCTACCTCTTGACGACCCTAATCTGTGTTTTTGTCCACCTGGTAATGGTTTCAAATATTCTGTCATTCCCTTATTGCCAATGATTGCCTTCACTCAATTGTCCAGGGAAATACAAAAAATCTAGATAGGTCATTTATCAAGAACCAAAATATTCCTAAAAAGAAACATAAGCTTGAGAATTTTAGGCATGCTACAATTTCCCTAATGTTACCACTTTTGAGAGATCCACAAAATGTTCTGCAACCATGCATCAACAGAAACTCAAAGATTTAGATTAAGGGCCAGTGTACGACCATGTCATTTTGCTAGTCGCAAATTGTGCTCAATTGCAAGTTGCAATTTGCGACTCGCAAAATGACATGTCAGAGACACTGTTAGCGATTCTCAATGGGGTCGCAAATTGCCTGCCTCATCAATATTCGTGAGGCATTTGCAATTTACGACCCCATTGAGAATAGCTGGCCCTCCCAGGTATAGTGGCCTGCTAGGCTCAGCAGACCTCCATGTCTGGGACTGCTTTTAAATAAAGCAGGTTTTTTTTTAAATGCTGCCCGTTTTCCTTTTCGTTTCATTTTTTTAAGGGCAGGTAGTAATCCCTGGAATCACTGTATGCCCCTAAAGATTATTTTCTCCTGCATTTGAAAAGGTGAAGGGGTCCCCTCGGGAACCCTTCCCATTTGCGAGAGCATTACAACCCTCTTGAAGGGGGTGGTAAATGACGAGTGTTTTTCAACCGCAATTGAGGTCGCAAAGTATTCTAACATAGGGTTCGCGAGTTGCACTTAGGAAGGGATGCCTTTGGAATGCCCCTTCCTAATTGCAAGTCACAAATCCTATTTAGCGGGTCGCAAATAAATTGTTACTTGCTAAATAGGTTTTGTACATAGCCCTGTAGGTTTTTGCATGTGAAAACGAGTCGCAAAATCGTTTGCACATTCAAAAACACGTCGTATATATGGCCCTTAAAGTATACTGGAGGGTTTTTATCACTAATCACAACCTTCTGGCTTATGAATAATGTAACAGTGTAAAGACACATTTTTTCCAGACCAAAGAATAAGGGGATGTTGCAGCAGTTGCTACATCCATTTTTCACGTTACAGGATTTCTTTTGCAATAAAGTGTAAGTCTAAAATCATTAGAAATATTGGTGAATAGCTACACAGCCATTACATGTGTGTTTGTTAATAAGATTCTCAATCTCCACTTGAAGCCATCCTCTGGAAACAGGCGTGCTCAGCTTCATTAATGATATGTGCACAGAGCAGAAGGAGTAGCACTTACTTTTAAAAGAACCCCTCACTCACCAACCTAGTCGGTGACATGCTTCATCATAGGGTTCCGACCCGAATGGCCGAATGCCACTCGGGTGTGCTACGATGCCTGTTTACAGCGGAGCAGGTAGTTTTCGTGAGGTACAGAGTGAAATAGTGCTAGTTAAAATTATCTTTACTTAACCTAAAGATTTTTAATGATGGAAAAGTAAGGTAAAGTTAAAACTACAATGAGGATGTCCTGCTGGTATTAAATGACCAGTGACATCCCTACATAAAAACAATGAAAGGTGGCTGGTCTACATGTTTTATCCTCCAAATGCAAATTAGCGAGGCTTTCTTCAGGACTGAGACTATCATGTTGGTATGCACACGCTAAGGTGCGCCCTCTCCTGTGGCAGTAATTACCGCAAACCTACGGTTTGTGCTTTCCGCGTTGTCTGAAAGGAAATGTGATTTTCTGAAAAAGAAAGCAGATTGAAAAAGACATCCAAATCAATTATAGGTACATATAGATATTGCATATCAAAAGCCTTGTGTCAAGTTATAGATTCCATGAGCCTATGTTGTTGGGTTCAATATATATTTTTTTAAATGCATTGATTTCTCAGGTCTTCTACAGATTTCAAAACATTTGCTTTCAGCTCTCATTTTTCCAGCTTTACAATTTTTTACAGCAATGAAAAGTTTCCCTTTTGTTTGGTTTGAAGAAGATGGAATATTAAGAATGCATGCAGTGGACATTCCATCAGACCCGCTTTTCGGCTCAATCCAGGCTCTCATACCGCAATTCCTTCTATAATCATCTACATTTTTTTATTATCTCACCCATTATCTATCCAATTATAGCCTCTCCCTTGTGCAAATACTAATTTCAATGTAATTATTAGTTTTCTGCAGAAAGGGTTTTCAGAATACGCAAATAAATTATAGAATAATCTCTCTGGCAGTCTAATTTAGTTGTACATTCTTCAAGGGAACCCTCAGGCTTAGCCTAGCCCTTCCACAGCCATTTTATTTTAATAAAGAAGCTACCAGGGGCAGACTAAGGGCTTGATTAGGAGTTGCTTATTATATTCTGACCTATGCGTAAACCCCTGTTTTGGAAATAATAGTTAAAAAGTATTTAATACTTCTGATAATTATTGGATGCATTAAATTCCTCAAGTTTCATTACATTTCGGCAGGTCAAACCTGGTGAAACCTAACTGGAGAAATGAGTATGGTGTTTACCATACCGTGCCGATGTTGGTGTGTTAGGCACCAAAATACGGGGGCATATTACCAAGCAATAGCGATAATTATCGCTATTGCTTGGTTAGAGACAAAAATTTACCGCTGAGCTGCGGCGATTTTTACCGCAAATAAACCTTGGTATTACCAAGGTTTATCGCAAATG
This sequence comes from Lissotriton vulgaris, assembly GCF_964263255.1. Taxonomy (NCBI): domain Eukaryota; kingdom Metazoa; phylum Chordata; class Amphibia; order Caudata; family Salamandridae; genus Lissotriton; species Lissotriton vulgaris. The sequence continues at coordinate 739,631,604 of NC_141696.1, forward strand.
CGATAAAAATCGCCGCAATGCATGAATATCGCTGAAAAGTCAGCGATATTCATGCATTACCGAGCTAATGCTCTTAGCCATGTTATCCACCTCCCATTGGATAACACGGCTAAGAACTGCTCAGGGCAGGTGTTAGCTTTTGGAGATATTCGCGCTTAGCGCGAATATCTCCAAAAGTTGGTTATAGGAGATAGCGATGTTAGCGACTGTTTTCAGTCGCTAACATCTTGGCACGCCCCCTTTGCATGTCATTAGTGATAAATATCACTGACATGCAAAGTGGGGCCCAAGATGGTCGCTATCTCCTACTAGCTGTCGCTAACTGGTGTTAGCGACAGCTAGGTAATAGGGAGATCATTTTATCTCCGCTTTTTTGGCTTTTAAAGCCAAAAAAGCGGAGATAACCCCCCTTGATAATATGCCCCATGGTTATTATTCCCAAATAACTCGTAATAGGTGCTATTTATCGTACGCTATAAATAACGAACCCGAGGGTATTGTCATTTGCCAGGTGCTATAAATAGAACCTTTACTTGTAATCAGGCCCTAAGAGGGAATGTATCTTCCAGACGGCTAATATACTGTGGCTTCTTTTTGACATGTTATTCTTCAATAAAAAGATGTCACAACATTCAACATGTGACATTCTTCCTTGGGCTCACCTGGCTATAAAATACGATTTCGTACCCATGTTACACATTTATCTCCCTTACCACAGTCTGGATTAACATGGGAAGTGATACAAGGCACCTTATTAGATAGATGATTAATTTAAAAGGTTTGAAGTTGACTAAGCTTGCAGAGGTGTCAGCATACACAAACGTGAAGGATAAAGGACACATCTTTCATCTCAATTAACACATCAGTCTCGCTGGAGTCTTTGTAGCTGTCAAAGTTACATCAAATGTACAGATGTTCATGGGTACACCACCGCTCATGTCATCTCATAAGATCTACTATGGCTTGCATGTACTATTACGAATCTTGTGTCAGAATAATGTTTGCTAATGTTTGTCGTATTGTCTTATGAATTCCTGTGCAATGTAATGTCATTATCTGTATACATATTAAATAAAAGTATGAAATAGTCTGATTCTGTTCAAATGTGCACATCACATTGGGTAAATCAAACATTTTAATGTGCATGTGCTGTAAAATGTAAAAGGAAGAGTTTATAATAAATGAATGTTATGTCTTTAGACACCGAGGTGGAAATATGTATACTTTCATCTTTCACAATTAAACAACGATGTAAAAAGATGGTTACTGATTTGCGTTACCTTGTACCCCATGCAGTAGAGTTGGCCATGGAATAAATATTAATCTGTGTGAAACGTTAGCATGTCAACAGCTTACTTTATATGACACTCCACGTTCACTTCAATTTAATCCTTTAAATGCATAGAGCTCTTCCCCTCCCCACAGTGCTGACACCTTTTTAAAAAGTTTGGGACAGCTTTTGTGTAAGTTTGCTACCAGTCTTGCAGATGGTCAATGTTTCCTATTTTTGTGCGTTCTATTTCTTGCATGCGTGACGTAAACAGGTGTGAAACCCATAAATAAACACAGAAACCTATACATTTCAGAAAACTAGGCAAAAGACTTGATTCAAAAAGTTCTCAATTGCGCAGATTTTGTAGTTTTTAAAGGTTTTGCCAAACAAATCAGAGAACATTAACTGTACTGAATACACGGACACTGGTTAATAGCTTCTATATCTGTATTTTTGTGCACAGAATGCTCATTTGTTATATAGAATGCTCTAAATGAAAGTGATATACCATCACATCTACCAGACTCTTCCTGTTGCAATACATTGAACATTTGTCAAAAGCCACTAAATTCTAGCGCCAACAAATAAGGCAGTGCTTACAATGAATTACACTCTTTTTTAATGTTTATTTATTCATTCCTTTTTACAGAACATTTTCTATAGAGGGGCCTCGGAGTGCTGTACAAGCAGCAGCGATTCAAAAGGAAGGCATTCTTTACAGGAAACAGAGCAAACAGTCTTCAACAGTAACAGGAGTATTACAATTCAGCCTAACACAGTAAAACCACAGTGTGCAGCCAACGAGCTCTGTTAGAGTAGAGAAACAAACCCTGGGGCAATTGATGGACGGAGAGGGAGTAGTAAGCTTCGATGTTATACAAAGTAGATATGGTATCCCAGATATTCATTGGTTTGTTTATACACAAATAATTCTTATAATGAAGGCTCAGAGACCAAAATTGTTCCCTCCCGACGTCTGTCCCTTATTGGAGGTGCTTACTAGAGGGCGCAGCAAAATTAACACTATATATAATATTCTAATATCAGAGATCAAAGATGATGTTGATAAGACCAAGGTAGCCTGGGCACGAAAATTGGGAAATCCTGATGTAGATGTTGATAAGGCCCTATTACTGAATAAGAAGATCTTTAGAGCTACAAACTTAAGGGCCCAGCACTACAAGACAGTGTTTAATCTTTATTACACACCGGCGAAACTATTTTCTTGGGGGGTCAGGACGGATGATACATGTCCAAGATGTGGGAATAGGCAAGCAGACCTACTTCATATGTTTTGTAATTGCAATCTTTTAACACCGGTAAAGAAAGAGATTGAAAAATTTGGGGGGGGGGGCTGCTAGGACATAGGATTGACCTATCCCCTACCCTAATGATTCTGGGCACGGATTCTGAACTTAAACTTGGGAAAGAGGAAGAAGCTTTGATCTTTATATCTGTGGCCGTGCTTAGGCTTTTGATCTCGGCCCGCTGGAAGGATAGTGTGGCCCCCTCTTTCCAAATGTGGCTCACCAGATTGCTTGGAATACATAATATTGAGTCTGCACTGTATGAACTTAAAGGAATAAGAACTCAGGACTTTGGAAGAAGACTCTGGGCCCCAGTCACAGACTGGAGGAAATCAAAACTGTAAAAAGTCAAAATGTGAAAATGTCTTTTAGAATCTATTATTAGTTTTCAATTACCCTCAGAAGATTGATTATTATGAAATAGTAATAAGATGTAATTATTATGAAATTGTTTCAGCCGTATTGTATAACTTGAGCTTATATTTATTGCCACATAATTTATTGTATTGTCTAGTCGTGATTTGTTTGTTAGTGTCCTTTTGTAAGAACGGCTGCTTTTATCTCCGGATTTTATGAATAATGTTTTTTATCAACTGTAACTGCACTTATATTCCCAATTAAAATAAAATAAAAAAATAAAAAGAGTAGAGAAAAAAAGAAGCGGTAAATAAAGAAGAGCAGGTTGCAGGAAGAAGTACAGATGAAGCATGAAGTGGAATGGGAGAAAGGTGCTGGAAAGGAGCTAGGACAGGGGAAGGGAAAGTGTGGAAGTACAGTGGAGTGTGAAGGAGAGGAAACCACAGATAGGGATCGGGACAGCAGAACATGAAAGAGAAACAGTAGAGAGTGAGAATATTAGAGGAAGGAGAAAGTCCAGTCAATGTACAGTATAAACAGATGAGTTTACAGGTTTATTCAGAATAGAGTTATTTTCTCTGACATCTAATTTTCACTGGGAGCGAGTTCCATGGGGAAGGTGCTGCACCAGAGAGGGCTCGAATTGCTACTTTATGGGGTCTGAATTTGTGTTAGTTTCTGTACTTGGGTTATAAAGGATTGTGAGGTTCTTGTTAGTACCTTGGCCATATTACTGACGTGCCCTGGGGGCGCCTGCTTTGCGTGCCCCTGGGGCACTTTGGTATTAGAGAAGGGCACAGCAGACACTTGTGCGGCCCCTTCTGTAATACAGGTAGCGCTGGCGCACAACAGTACCAGCAATATCACCAGTGGTTGTTCATTCATTTGCATCGGGCGTGGAATCCCTTTGTCTCTGCACCCCCGCCATATTAAAGATGCAGGCAGAGAGGCAAAGAAGCGGTCAGGAGGCACACTGACAGTCAGCCACTCAAAAAGGTGATGCACTGTCAGTGTGCCCTCTGATGGCAGCACTCTGGAGGGAAGGAAAGGGGTCCTATGGGCCTCCCAGACACATCTCCTTGCAGGCAGGTGCAGTCACTTGTTTGCGCCCTGCACACCTGTTTAACACCTTGCATGCAGCCCCGATTTCCCCAGTGTGCTGGACATTCCATGACTGGGTGTGGTCGTGACGGAACCATTCCGTCATCAGCACAGCTCAACCGTGACTGATGACGGAATGGTTCCGTCACAAGCATCGAAGGGGTTAAAGGTGAGCTGTGAAGCAAAGAGGAAACGTGTCCCCTATCCATAATTCAGCCCCAGATATCTTTAAAGTCGTGTTTCTCATATTACTGTAGGAGCTTTGAAGGTAATGCACAGCAGTTTAAAATGTTTTCAGGCTTCAAGAAGAATCCAGTGGCAATCCCTGAGTACAAGGGGAATGTGATAATATTTTGTCATGCTAGATATAATCCTTGGTACTGAGTGGAGATTACCTTTGTTCAGAATTAGGTGGGCACTCGTTGCACTACCTAGTCACCAATCCTTGCAAAGCTCTTTATAATGTAGATGGGGCTGGGTACAACCCCTCCCAGTCATCCTGCCAGGATGGCCAATCCTCTGCACACCTAAACCCCCTTTGTGATAGTGTGTGGAAGCAATACATAATTCCCAATAGTAGAGCCATTGACAGTCATGTGACTCAGGACACTGACAGAATGCTCAAGGACAAGAAAATTGACAACTTTCTAAAAGTGGCATTTTCAGAATTGTTACTTAAAATCTGACTTTACCAATAAATAGGATTTAAAATTATAATCATTTTAGTGTAAATAACATATCTCTAGCTGTTCCCAAGCCAAAGACTTACTGATTAAGTGTTTTCACTAAAAGGCCATGTAAAACTGAAGCACATATGCCCTACTTTTGAAATAAAACGGCCCCTGCCCTATGAACCTGACAAAAGGATGATTTTGTTGTTTTGAAATGGCAGTGTAAAACTGCACTACAGACTACAGTTTCAGGCCCGAGACATGTTTTAAATGGCTAATTTAGTGGGTGGTCAAATGAGTGCAGCAGGCCCATTAGTGTGTACAAATAAGTGATGGATGGAATGCTTAAATCATTCTCAGCCACTGGAAGTTATTTGGGCCGCGTCCAGTTCATCCTTATTTGGTAGCCCCATGCCATCTAAGTTTGGATTCAGCCATATGAAAATCAGCCTTGAACCTACACCAGTAGGAATGGTCCAGCCCGAACTGCCAGGCCAGGACCTCCCTGAACCAGAATACAAGCAACCCAGGACTGACAGAACTTCCTGAAGAGAAGGACTGTGGAGAGAATTCTGTAAAATCCTGGTGCCTGCAGGCCTACAGTTACTACTGAAGCAATTCCTAGTGTACACTATGATGACTTGCCATGTGATTACCAAAGCCAGGTCAGGTCTGGAAGTTATTCGGGCCGCGTCCAGTTCATCCTTATTTGGTAGCCCCATGCCATCTAAGTTTGGATTCAGCCATATGAAAATCAGCCTTGAACCTGCACCAGTAGGAATGGTCCAGCCCGAACTGCCAGGCCAGGACCTCCCTGAACCAGAATACAAGCAACCCAGGACTGACAGAACTTCCTGAAGAGAAGGACTGTGGAGAGCATTCTGTAAAATCCTGGTGCCTGCAGGCCTACAGTTACTACTGAAGCAATTCCTAGTGTACACTATGATGACTTGCCATGTGATTACCAAAGCCAGGTCAGGTCTGTGATCTGAGTCTTAATCAACTAATGCGTGGCGGCAGCGATAAGAAGAATATCAGTGTGTGCACAGCTGTATTGTCCAGAAGAAAATCACCTTGTGTGTGGCTGTATTGCCCAGAAGAAGCTCAGTATGTGCAAGATTATGCTGCCCAGAAAGATATCAGCCTGTATATGGCCACACTGCCAGAAGGATATTGGCTGGTCTGTGACTGCCCCACAGGAGGGAGATCAGCCTGTCAATTGCTGCACTGATACTGGAGAACCTGCCAGAGCAGAACCCACTTATTCCAAAGATGAATCCAGCTTTCTTTGGGAATTTCTGTCCCTCCCTGTCTGATCGGTGCTACGGTCCAAAGGAGAAGTGCAAAAGTAGGACCGCTGAATCTGTGGGCACCCTCAGTCAGCAAAGAGACCCCAAATGGAGATGGCAGTGCCTCTTTGTAGAAGTAGACAGAAGCAAACATACTGAAATTAAACCTGGGTGATAAGACCTGAGTAATTGAATTATGTGGGAACTAGAACTAATGAGATTTGAAAGACTGATCAAAGACACCTTAAAGGGGGTGATCTGCACCTTAGCTGTAATCACCAATCGTCTTGGTACCAGGGGGAACAATCTAGACCCCAACGGGGGAACTATGGAGAGTTTGTGGATAGAGGAGCATCCTTGGCCAACAGCACGTACGACAATAAATTGTGCTTTGCTCATTTTTGTGTGTAGTATTTATTTCTACTGTGCATCAAAGTGATTTTCATTCTTGAAAGATAAGCATTAGGTTGGATTTGCAGTTATTGTGCTGCCATGTGACGATTAAGTCCTGAGCTTGAGCATCCCACACAAACTCCCTGAGAAGCCTCTGACTGCTCACCATTGCTTCCCCTAAAGGGCAAGAGCCGAAGAGATTGTACTTGACCCAGTTTACACAACCATAGTAAAAGGGACTCTGGGACATCAGAGGAAAACAATTTCAGCCCCACAATTGAGGCTCAGTAGCCCGTTTGTGTCATGGGCCATCGGACCTGATACATGACGTGTGGCAAAGGTCTGTGTTGTCTTGCAACTGGTACTCACAAAATATTAGCATTTTTACCACATGGATATGTTACAGACAGTCAGCACATAGCTATAGATGTTTACAACAGTTAACATTTCTGACGCAAGTAGAGCCAACAGGACAGATTCACAAACTACATTTGTGGTAAGAAAAGTATTACTACAGTAGTACTACTCACGTATTAGAAAATGCACTTCATAAAAATGTCAGTCGGCCTCTACTTCTCTCCTGTTTTCTGTGCGGAGGCCTCCGCTACATAAGCAGAGATATTCATATACATAACTATAGATTTTGAGGTAAAGATTTGATTTAGGGTGGATTAGGGATACTTTTTCGTGAGGGATGTGCTAAAAACACATAGCGTAAGACAATTACAGTTCACAAAATACACTTCTAAAGTTACTAAAGAGCTAAAGGTGTAAAATGCACCAGCCGAGCTGTTGTAGGTCAAGTCTCACACAAGGCCAACCACTGGTACTGCAACAAACCCCCACAGAAAACAATTGAGACAGGGAAATAAAATAATACCCAATACTAACAAAAGTTAGGTTAATTAAACTAGTTCAATGTTTCAAATAATTAATTTATATATATATAATTTCTCGTGTTGCTTCTTCTGCCCCACTCGGCCCGTGATAAATGGAGTGCACTCCGGCAAAGTCCACCGGAAATTTAGTTTTATCCACGGTCCAAGTAATAAAACTCTCTCAGGATATTCCAGCTGCAAAGATTTTAATAACGGTTACGCGTCTTGGGGAACGCCGTTCCCTTACTCACACCCAAAACGTGTAACTGGTATTAAAAACTTTGCATCTGGAACATCCTGAGTGAGTGATAATAACTTGGACCTTTGATAAAAAAATAGAAAATATATATATATATATATATATATATATATATATATATATATATATATATATATATATATATATATATATATATATATATATATATATATATATATATATATATATATATGGAAACAGTCCCTCCCAGCAAGAGAGACTCAGAGGCCGAAGGGGTTTTCAGAGCAGCCAGCTCGTGTTTATTCAACTCCTGGTAGCGGTGGCGAATGCATTTCGGCTTTGACAGCCTTCCTCAGCGCCCAACGCAGAACACACCCATCAATCCCCACCTGTGTGAAATACTGTTCAGCGTCCGCTGCTCCTCCCCCTAATGAAGTGGTCACACCCATGGCAGTTCGTAGTGAATGAAGAAACTGCAATTCCCAGCAGGCATTGTAACGTCCAGCCTGGGTGGGTGGTGTGGCGGAGTGAGGCAAACAATAGGTTCACGCTGATTGCAGGTAGGTTGTGTGCACGTCCAAGTTGAGGAACATCCACGGCCGGCTCCCCTGGTCCCCTTACTCCGCAACTTCCAGCTCCACAGGAATACAGGCGGGGCAGGGGCAGTCAATGCGGACTTTGCACCATTCGGTAAAATATATATATATACACACGTACACACGTACAAACATATGGTGGTCACCAGGGCTGAAAACCGCCCGGGAGGGGGGGTCACTGTAGCCCCCCTGCCCTTTTAAACATAGGCCTTGTCCCAAGGAAGTGGAGGTCCCCTGTGCAGTAAACGGCCTAAGGAGGGGGCCCTCTCCAGTAATTTACATTGGCTTCGCACCAGGGATGTGGTGGCCAAGGGGCCAAAACTGGCCACTGGGAGCGGCTGCATCTGCCGTCTTCCCCATTTTACTTATTTTATTTTCCGCCAGGACCAAGCCCACCCGGGGGCTGAGGTATAAACAAGCGTGGGAAACCACGATTGTTTTGTTTCAATATTGGCTGAGATTCACGAATCCGCCTTGGCTTTCGCATCAGAAATAACAAATAAACATTGGGGGGGGGACTACACAAACAGGCCTACAGTGTCAGGGTATTATTACCCTGCCCCTTTTTGGTTTTTGGGGGGGTTCTCTGGCTCAGTCCAGAGTTCCAAGATGGCTACCAACACTTCCTGTTTGAAGTGTTGGCAGCCAATGAGATATCATAATGAGATCTATCGGATCCCTAGATATCTTTATTTATTTTTCCTTTAACACCCTTCAAAACTACTGTACAAATTTGCACCAAATTACAAAAAAATGCACTTTCTGAACCAAAAGCTAGCTTTCTCGCAAATTTACTTTAATTATGTTCAGCGGTTCGGGCTGTAGTTGTGTCTAGGGATGCATTCCATGGGCATTGTGGTGGGTTTTCCCATGCTACACCCATGGATATTGATGCCTCCTCAGAAACCTGGGGATGCGTCAAAACCTTATGCATCCCCAGGGAAGGTGCAACGAGGAGAAATAACTTTATATGTCCTTGTTGTTTTCCTATTTCCAAGTATGCTGCATTCTGCAGCACACATAGAAAGAGGAAAAAGCCTCCCAGGATTGTTTTTGTGTCCAGGAAGGTACCCCGTGCTGCACAAAAACAATTCTGTCAACAACACAGGCACCCTTGCACCAAGGTGCAAAGTTGGCAGCGTTCACGCTAGGATGTCGAAACTGTGCCAGCGCAGGGGGAAAGGACAGGAATGCACCGTATTGCATAAATATACCCTTTCACTTTGCCCCATGCCAAACTCCCATAAATAAGGCCCAAAATGTTCACCTGGAAACCCAGTCCACAATTTTGTCACCCACCTTGGTCATCACTTGGCTGTCACCAGTGGCCATCAACCTACGAAGATGTTTGAGCTCTGAAATACTCAAAAAGACAGCTATTGACGTCATCAAAAGTATTTGGAACCTCTGCGTCTAGAGCCAGCAATCACAGACATCTTCAGGGAGTTTTCTTCAACATGAAGTCTTTCCCATAAAGTCTAATTGATACAGCTAATTCAACATCAGAGGCATTTTTTAGGATCCATCTTAGACAAACAACTCTTGATGCAGAATTCTGGAATCGATGTTCTTTGTCTTTAATAAAAGGAAAAAGACAAGTCACAGTGTGCTTCAGGCACTTCCCATACTGGTACGACCTTCGGAAGTGCTTTCTCCTACATGATTCTTTTTCACCTCTGCAAATTGTTAAGACCAAAAACTGCCACCCTGCATTTCCAGAGAATAAAACCTGCTTTGGCCATTACATCAGAGCTGTTCCCCATTACTTTGCTTGAGCTCAAGAAACTGTCTATGTACAAAAGAAGTTATTTACTGAAGGATAGGGTGCAAGACACAGAGAAGGTACTGGCCACAGTTTTCCCTACCCTTAATGACCACCAACTGCAGATTGAGTCCCTACAGTCAGACGTGGCATTACTGTGAGCCAGGGTGGATGACTCGGAGTGCTGCTCAGGGTAGAATAACATTCTGGTGGTGGGTCTCCCTGAGGGGGAGGAGGGACCTACTATGGACCTGTACATGGAGACGTGGCTGCCCACAGAGGTGTTGGAAGGAAAGGTTTTGAAGTTCTTCTCAGTTGAAAGGGCACACAGAGTGCCTGCGTACCCTCCAGCACCAGGAAACCCACCATGATCGGTGGTGGCACGACTTTTAAACTTTAGGGACCAGGACAATATATTGCAAGTGGCTTGATCTAAAGGCCCCTGGACTGTGGGCAACAGTACTGTCCCATATTCCCGGATTACACAATGGAGGATCGTATGTTATGAGGTGCATTTTGCCAAGTGAAGCTATGTCTTTGCAAATATGCTTTACTGTTCCCGGTAAAATTGTGAGTCATATCTGGCGTGGAGACACTGTTCTTCACAAAGATGTGTGGACATGGTGAGAAACTAGAGAGGACTACCAACATGTACCCCCTGCGGACGTTGGGGGAGACTGGCAGGCTGGTCACGCCGTCAGCCCTCTACCAAAGGAAACAGGAACATACGTGGCAGACCTACAGAGGAACAAGCAGCTATCGGCTGAGCAGTGGGACAATCCTCCTTATTGGGCCCGGAGAACTGTGACTCAGATGGCAATGGTGGGACTTTACAGGACAACCATCCACAGGTTGAGGTTCCAGACTAGCTGGGAGGTGGTCCGCAGGTCACGCCAATTTTCTGCAGACCTATTTCAATCCATTTGCGTATTACAAAAACTTAATTTGGGTATATGTATGGTCTGCACATGTGGGAAGATGGGGCAAGGGGGAGGGCATATGGGTGGTACCTGGTGCATGATGTCAAAATACTAATACAATGGTAGTTTTCTTTACAGTGTGTACAGCGGGGAGCTGGATCATGGTGTATAGAAAGTGACTTGAAACTCCCTCCTCACTGAATAGACTTCATTAATAGTTACTGGATCCTTGACGGTACTAAGTGGCTGTGACCGATTGAGGGTGCAGCCGGGGAAGGGGTTTTATAGGTGTTTGTAAACTCTGGGGCAGATTTACTATAACTGGCGCATCCCCAGGGATGCGCCAGTTATTGTGCGCCGCAGCTCCGCCACCCATGGTGCGCCACATTTACAATGCAGCGCACCATGGGGCAAAAACGGCTCAGATGCGTGACGCATCTGTGCCGTAAAGGCGGCGCATTCCTGGAGTTCCAGCAAGGCTCGGGGATGCCCTATCTGTCCAATGTTGAGTCAAGCCTTACGCCTGCTTCAAGCAGGCGCAGGCTTTTGATGCCGCATTGGCTTAAAAGTGACTGAGTGAAATCTTGTAGATTTCACTCAGCCACTTTTAGGAGGCGTTCCTACGCAGGAACGCCACCCCCTGCGCCGGAACGCCTCCTTATGGCATAGGGCTTTGCAACGTGAGGCATCTCCCAGATGCGTCACAGTGTAAATATCCGCACCATGGCACATCTTTTGCGCTGCCGCTGCGTCACAAAAGTGACGCAACGGCGGCGTAAAAGAGGCGCAAGGGGCTTGTAAATCTGCCGCAATGTTATTTATATAGTTTGTTTTGTTTTGTTGCTCAATCCTTCTGGTGAACATTTGACCCCTGACCTGTGTTTAGGAGAGGGACTGGCTCACCACGCACATTTTTTATGGCCTTGAATTATTACAATAAAAGGACTTGGAATTTGCAGGTCATGGGCAATTATGGTAAACGTCATAGGATTTATCAATATCTGTGGAGACAAAGCAATCAGTTTGCATGTTTCTAGGAGACCCATTTGACTGCAGGGGAACTCACGAGGCTCCGTAAAGGCTGAAGGGGTATGGTGCTACCTACCTCTGATTCAGATTATGCCAGAGGTTTTTTTTCCTGGGTGACTCCTTGGGTACCATTCGTTCTTGTCAATAAAGGAAGTATGAAGTTCCTCAGTGGATCACCAAAAAATATATTTTAATCACTTTGGTTTCCAAAGTGGAGATATCAGGGCAGGCTGTGCTTCAGGAGGAGGGGAATTCCTCCTTTTGGAACTAGGGCCCTCACACACCAAGCAAGCTAGGTGTCATGCTTCATCATATGGGCCTGCTCCTCGTCGGGTCAGGGCTGCAATACCCGATGGGCTCTCGTAAAGGGGCTCAACCTACCTAGTTTGAGGATTGTGCTTCATCAACTGCAGCGGAATTCAGACATCTGAACTAGGATGTCGGCTCCTTGTAGAAGCGTTGTGCTGCACCTACCCTGTTACGCTGAAGCTGGAACCGGGTAGGTGCAGCACTACGCTTCTACAAGGAGTTGAATTCCGCTACAGTTGATGAAGCGCAACCCTCAAACTAGTTTGTTTGTGCCATTAAGTACCCGGGTACCATTCCCGCACCATCATATTGTGGTAGGTAGGTTCCACCATACCACAAGTGTAGATAGTAATTACTATAGGTCCTGATGAATCTTCACTAGATCACTTTGACTAACTGAGGTGTGAAACATGTTGACCCTCTAGGAGTAGAGCGCCTCTAGACTCATTGTAGCTTGTTAGTCGCCTACCCCTGTTTTTCCTTTTAATCAGACAGGGATCCTACCAGAATAAAATCTTTCCCAGGATTCCCTCATCTGTATTAACAATTGCACATACATCTACACTACACTTACTAGGCCCCTTACCCCCACTGCACCTTCACGGCCGGAACAAAAGAGCTCCGATAAAGAGCAACTTTACGGGAGCCCGTCGGTTATTGCAGCGCCGACCCGACGAGGAGCAGGCCCATATGATGAAGCCCCTTCTCTTTGCTTAGCCTTTATTATAAGGTGCTGTGCAAGGCCCTAGCAAATACGTTGACTCCAATGATACATACATTAATCCACATGGATTAGAACTGGTTCATACCGGGCAGGAACACATTCCTGAACCTTCGACCATTATGGGGTCATGGACTGGGCTCGGCTGATGAACACACAGGGATGGGTGGTATCACTAGATATAGAAAAAGTGTTTGACGCATTGGGATGGACTTACTTACAGGGAGTGTTAGTGAAGCTGGGACTGGAGTTTTGCCAATGGGTACAAGCTCTCTATTAGAACCCTGTTGCCAGGGTATGTACAGAAAGGTCATCTCAGAAAGCTTTGGTATTGAACTGGGCACCAGGCAGGGATAACCTCTATCTCCCCTACTGTTTGCCCTGGCTATGGAGCCATTGACCTGTATGTTGCAAGAAATAAACAGATCTGGGGTTATTCAGTGGGGAACCATCCCAATGAAGTTTCTATGTATACAGATGATGTCCTGATTTATCTACCAGCCAACCCCTTCATTCTCCCTGAGGTCATGTCTGCCCTGGATGCATTTGGTCACATTTCGGGCCTGCAGATAAATTAGGGGAAATCATGTTTATTCCCCTTGTTATGGACACCTGAACCCCTACATCAACCCGATGGGACAGCTTTCTTACAGTGGAAGTATGACACCTTTGAATATCTGGGTTTACAAGTATTTCATTCTAAATGTGAACTGGTGTAAGGGAACCTGTGAAAGTCCCTGAGCTCCATCAGTCAGTTGCTTCCCTTCTGGGCACAATTACCCCTGTCACTGATGGGGCGGGTGTCTAATGTAAAAAAGTTAATTCTTCCACAACTTCTTTATTTCTTTGCGGCACTGCCAGCGATACTTAAGAAACCGTTCTTTCAGGGCCTGCAACATATGCTGGCCTCACTGTTTTGGGACAATAAGAGGCACAGAGGTAAACTAGACACTCCATATGCCACAGTGAAAGACGGGGGGTCGGGAGCACCCATCTATGAACTATATTACGCTGTAGCTGAGCTGCAGTAGCCCTTGCCGTGGTTATTAGACACATCCAGCCCGGTGAGCCACCTATTGGGTTTTGACTTAGAGGTTACTACACTGATAAAGTGTTTTTTGGCCATTTCCCTCTCAGCTCGCTCTTTCCAGCGTTCTGCTGAATGTGGCGGCTTGGTGCTGGCAGAAATCCTTGCCTAGAGGCAAAAAGGATCCTCTCTACTCACGAGCCTCCCTTTGGGCATCTGTTCCATGCCGGTGGTTGAGAGAGATGTACCAAGTGGAACCCTGGCCTGCAGCTGGGATGGTACAGGACTTGAGGAGACATAATAGTGGAAGTCAGACTCTGCTCTCTCATGGATCTGACGTAGGGAGGCACGCTAGACCTGATGCAGTTTCTCCTATATTCTGCACTGAGAGGGTTGGCAGGGAGATTGTGGGGGGTGGCCAGAGACCCTGTGCAGGAGGCTGGCCCATTAGGATTACATTGATGGGTTTGGCTCAGGTTATTTTTCATTTTTATAGGTGGGTGTGGGAGGATGGTGCACATGCAGGGTTTCCAGCACTTAAAGAATTGTGGGAGGAGAAATTATCAAGAGAATTACAACCCTCCACATGGGGCAGATGTCTGGGGTCCATTAGAAGTAGAACATGGACTGCACGGTTTAGGTTTATATAATTACATTTTTTACATCACACGTATCTTTTGCGTGAGAAGATAGCCAAAATGTACTTGCGATTGGAGGTGACGTGCCCCAGATGTACAAAGATCAACGCAGATTTCCTGCATATGGTGTGGCTGTACCATGTAATAGCAGTTTATTGTCAACCAGAAATCTAGTGTATTTCTGATGTCACTGCGCCTATCTTTCTCTGAGATCCAGCATTCTGCCTTTTACATTCCTGGGTAGTAACAAAGCGTACATGCTACTGCATTGGTTCCAGGCTTTAGCACTGGTACAGGCAAAAAGATGTATTGCCATGGCTTGGCAGCAGGACACGTGTCGGGGGTATTTGAGAATAGCTTTGCCAATAGGAATTCACCTTCACACTACTCACGAGAGAGTATCTTCCTTTCTTTCCTGGTTTAACTACAAATGGTTATTACTAATGTGCTTTGTACTCTGTAGTCTCTACGATTCTGTATTATCACTCTCATGCATATAGAAGTCTGGCTAAGGAATCTTATTCGAAGTTATCATTTCTTTTTTGAGCAAATGCTCAACATGTGTTTATTATAAATATTTTTTAAGAAAATTGTCAACAGACTGTTATAAAATGTTATGAATTGTTGGTCAAGTTTGGTCAGTCAAAAACAAAAGTTGCTGCATATGACTTAGAAAGTGTTGACCTTACATCTATCTAAAATCTGTTCTATTTTATTTAGAAAAAAAGTGGCTGCATATTTTAAAGTCCTGATGAAGACAAAAGATTGTCGAAACGCGTTGACACAGCCCAAGTCTAACAAAATCTGAAGGAATAATCTGGAAATTAACTTTTTTGTATTTTTTTATATTTTGGTTTTAAAAATGTATCAGATTTGTCATTTCATAATCAATGTATTATATTCATCATATTCACATAGCAACATTTTCTGAATTGTTTACTATGCTATTTTTTAAAAAAATATATCGAGATTAAAAATATATTTTTTATATCTTAACAGTCTGTTGTACTAATCGTTTTTTACCATTTATGTGTTTATCATATGTTGTGATCATAATGTGTTAAGAATTAGCCAGCTCCTTGTAGCCTAAGTCTGCCTGGGTATATACTGTTTCAAAAAAGGGGGTACACGCAGGTACACGGCATCCACCCACTATTTTCACAGAGTGGACGCCGTCCCCCCTGCCAAGATGTTGGGCCCCAGAGTAATATGCTGAACTTGTCCTGCTGTACGACACCGGGACACATTCAGCAGCGCCTGCTCGTTGTCTGCTTTCCATTTCCAGCATCAACGTGCCGGCAGCGAGGGGTGTTTTTTCTTTTTTGATCTTCAGCCAGGTCTAAGTTAAAGGGCCATCAGGCTTCCTTTCGGAGGCGGCCTGGAACCTCACACAAATGTAAATGCAACAGAGGGAAACAAAGGCACACAGCTTGCTCTCTCTTCAAAGGTACTTGCCTTTGTTCTGTCCCTGTATATAAGTGCAGACACTGTAAGACTCAGATGGGGTGGTCTGTCCCAGTATTTACACAAATAATTTAAATAGCACTATTTTATTTCTTTTATGGCGCTACATCGTGACACCATGTGCTGTGTTGGCACGTGTCATGATGTGCGTAGTAAGTGCACGCTAAATAATGGAACATGCGTAGTAAATGCATGCTAATCAAATGCATGCTAAGTAATGGCATCTGCGAACTAAAACAGCGTAGTAATGATCATACGAAGTAATGACTGCGTAGTAAATACTAGATCGAGTGATGAGGTTTCACATGATACCCAATGTAAATGTCCTTTGGGCCGCTGCGCCCTGCTTCAGTTGTGCTAGAATTGGTTTCCTGGTTAAGGGATTGGGGTCAAGTTGCAGGGGAGACGAGCATAGCTGATTGTTTCCGATTGATTATTGTTTTTCTGTTCATTCTGATATGGGATTTTAATGATTGCTGTCCCCATGAAAGTGTAAACATTGCTCCTTTACTGTGTAGAAACAATACTTCTCTAGGCATTTGAATCAGCTCTGCTTGTATGATCTCATCGCACTATCAGGAAGTATATTAAATATGCTGCAAGAAAGGTCAATAAAAATATATGACAAAAAAACTTACATGGAAACAAATTGTTTACCATTGCATTTTTGTGCAAAAATCAGTAAAAATGAAAGAAGGTAACCTTTATTATAATGGCCTCCCCATGTTACAATGATGAAAACAGTTAAGTGTATTCTTGCTTCTTTTAGTCATTTATAATATTTCCCTTGCTTTTTTGGCAATTAGTAAATACATTTTAAATTGGTTTAGAGAACCTCTGCTATAACCTTACTTTTTTCTCTTAAGTGTATTGCTATTTGAATCATGGATGCCTGCATCCCTTAGCACTGCTCTCAAAATCAATCTTGCGTTTGGCCAGTGGTTTTGAAAGCCAATAATTTAAAGATGCTTTCGTCCTGCTTGGGAGCTCCTGGCAAAAGTGTTGCTGGCTCTCAGTAAAATGTGTTTATCAAAGTGTTTAGCCACTCTCTTACCTGCCAGTGGATTTCTTACACTAATAAAAACATATCAGGTAAGAGTAGGTTTCTCTATTGTGCACATTGAGAGTGATTCTCAAATAGTTTTAACAGCTATTGTTTGAGAGAGAAAGACTATTCCAGAAACCAGTTTCCCACAGGAAAACATAGGCAAGCAGGTGAACTAGGATGCTGCAGGTTTTTAAAAAGTAAAGCAAAGAGTACTGTGGTATATAGAGCTCTTTAATAATACGGGGACTTCCAGATGAAATAACTAAGGGAAACAATACTGACCATAATCTTTAGTACATAAATTCTCTATGGCAAAATATTGTACCTTGACATTCCTGAATAGCAAATGCAATGACAAGGCATATATGAACAATTTAGTCAACATGTAAAATTGTTGAAACCTAGGGGCAGATTTATGATGCCCTTGCGCCTCTTTGCGCCGCAATTGCGTCACTTTATTTGACGCAACGGCGGTGCAAACAATGCGCCCTATTTACAACGTGACGCATCTAGGAGATGCGTCACGTTGTAAAGCCCTGCGCCATAAGGAGGCGTCCTGCGCATGGGGGGGCCTCCCCGCGCAGGAACGCCTCCTGAAAGTGGCTGAGTGAAATCTA
The DNA here is from genome assembly GCF_964263255.1 of Lissotriton vulgaris. Taxonomy (NCBI): domain Eukaryota; kingdom Metazoa; phylum Chordata; class Amphibia; order Caudata; family Salamandridae; genus Lissotriton; species Lissotriton vulgaris. The sequence goes on from NC_141696.1 coordinate 739,649,224, forward strand.
TGAGATTTCACTCAGTCACTTTCAGGCCAATGCTGCATCAAAACCCTGCGCCTGCTTGAAGCAGGAGTAGGTCTTGACGCAGCATTGTGAAGATGGGGCACCCCCGAGCCTTGCTGGAGCTGCGTCGCGCTTGCAACGCAACTCCAGCAAAGCACCACATTTCCGGCACAGATGCGTCACGCATCTGTGTCGTTTTTGCACCATGGTGCGCCGCATTGTAAATGCGGCGCACCATGGGTGGCGTAGCTGTGGCGCACTGTGGCGCACATTAACTGGCGCATCCCTGGGGATGCGCCAGTTAACATAAATCTGCCCCCTACTTTTTATAGTCACCCACAGAGCAGAATTTGGTTAGAAAATCCGCTCCTCAAGTAGACAAAGAAAATTGACTGCACAATGCAGGGACACTCAGCGATCTTCATTGGCTGTTCGTAGTCCATAGGAATTGTCTTGAAGCAAAACCATATTTTGAATAGTTGACAAGGTGTTAATCATATTTGTCACTCTTTTAATCAATCGGATCGACGTTTAGTTTGATCATTCTGATTCACTGCTAGCAGCCAATGAGTATAGCTGTGGGATGGACTCTAAGTAAGTAATCTCTCAGAGTTCAAAGGACCGCTGTGGGATTCCATCCGAAGGCTACTTCCTTCAGTTTGTGGCAAGTGAAACCGACTCCCTGAAAAGGGCGATTCTTGCCAGGTTTCATATTCTCTTACCACCGATTGAAAAAAGGGAAGAAGCCTTATAATTACTTTAAAAGTACCAGAATTCTGTAAAGAGGTCAGGCCCTACTTAACTCGCCCCATGACAAGCTAATGAAAAATGTTAGGTACTTCATCTCAAATGCAAGTTACTGAAACGAGTCGAAATGACTTATATGTCAAATCCTCCATAAACACAAGCCAGTATACCTCCAAAGAAAGATCAGACCAGGCCTTCCTCCACTCATATTATATGTGCCACGAAACACAAGGCGAAATTGCAGCATGCAAGAAGACAGATCTGGTTAGGAACTCAAGTTGCCAGTGTGGTGAATGTCAGACAGGGCCTGACTGGGAACAGCAACCAGCCCTTGTGGTTGCTGCCCGACTGGCCCTGGGAGGGGGTGGGGGGTATGGGGAAGTGCTAGCGAAATGCAAATCTTCCACTTTTGTTACAGGGGGGCGATATTGCAGCACTGCTGCAAAACAGGCCCACACTGGCACAAAACCGGGCCACACCACTCTGGCCCACAGGAGAAATGCCTGGTGCCCGCTATGGCCAGTCCGGCCCTGATGCCAGATTATGGAAATCCCTTCCCATCAACATTTTAGCAAAAGCTCACCACTCTCAATCACCTCCCCTCCATCTCTCCCCTACCCCTGCCAAAAGCCATATCTGATAATATTGCCTTCAATCTTGAAAACTCTCAAACTCAGGAAAGAATACAGAGCTTACACTCAGCAGAGTTATTAAATAGACAAATAAACTTAGAAATACATTCAGTGAGGTTCAGACAAAGGTCACCAGAATATTATTTTGAAAAGCAATTGATGGAATGCTTGGGAAAGCATTTACAGTTTATCAATTACACTTCAGTAAATGAAAAGCAGAAATAAAGGCAAAAAAACAAATGGGAAATTGAAAACTGAGATCATTAGGTAAAGGCATGAAAAAAATATTACCTCCCTCCAGAGAGGGCACATGCACTCTACTTGCTAACAGTACTTTGGAAATAAAATGTTTTAGTTGTGGAACTGTGGTCCAAGGTCAAATTTCTTTTAAGAAAGCAAGGGAATTGGAAACAGAAGAGAATAATGCCTTCTCTATTGCTGAAACAGTTTTCAGTTGTAAAGTACAGTCGCAGCCATTAGACAAGCAGAGGCATATGTCGCTCTTCAATTCGTTTACATTATTCCATTCTGAAATGATAGCATTACACAGTGGTACCACAGCATTTTTGTCAAACATATAATTTATAAATTATTATGATTTGTTTTAGGGCATAAGACATATTAGAAAAAACTATATTGCGACTAACATCATAAAAACTAACAATAATTAATACTCCAAAAATATACGGATCTTTTGTAACAATTAATGTGAATGTTATAGCAACTCATATCTCTTAAACTAATGATGTTGATCAATGTATATCAGTGTTCAACACTGGTGATTCAGTTTCTGGAAATAATGGCCTTTTTGGAATTTCAAGTTTTCCTTTAACATCAAGATTTTTTAAACTTTGTTTAGGTAGATTGTACTGTTTATTTTAGTATCAAAGGAATCACTACTTTAACTACTAAACCAAAATACAATAATTGATTGCCAATATAAAATCCATCTACCACCGGGGTCTCTAACTCGTTTTCGCTATTTATCTGTTATTTTTGCATCCACAGTGGCACATCCTGCTTTCTAAACTTGTCTAGACTACTGTGTGTGCTCTGCTTGAAAATATAGGGGTATTAATTTCAGGATTACTAAACATAGCCCCATGTTCAGTTAATTGCATATGTGCAGGTTTGCGATTCTCAAATAGCGATTTTTTGGGAATCGCTATCTGAGAATCACAAAACGCTTAGGGGCACATGCATTATTGCAAATTGCATTCGCAAATGGTGCGATTCGCAAAAATCGGCCGTTTGCGAATGCAATTTGAATTTTTGTGATGCATGAAGGGTGAAGGCCCTCGCTATTTGAGAATTCACAAATATTTCTGAATTCTCAAATTGCGATTGCATTTAAGGAATCACATTTTGCGATTTCTTAAATGCAATGCATGAAATTTTAAAAAATTGCGAATTCGCACTTAGGGGGAGCAAATTACAATGATGTTGAACCTCATGGTAATGTGCAAAAACTTTGAAAAATGCACTTTTGTGCATTTTTCAAAGTTTCATGTTGTGTGCATACATGCCCTTAGGGCATGTGCATGCTCAACATATGTGCACAGATTGATTTCAGGGGTGCCACAGGGTGTCCTTTGGACACCCCTGCACCCTTGAAATCGCATTCTCAATTTGCGATTTGCTAACTGCTTATCACAAATTGAGAATGTCTTCCCATTCATTCCTATGGGCCTCTAGGCCCATAGGAATGAATGGGGAGGTATTCCTTAATTGCGATTCGCAATTTGCAAATCGCAATTATCGAATAATAAGAAATCGCAATTTATTTAGCAATTTCTTCATGCATAGCCATTTGCGCTTCCTTATTAGCGATTCCTTACTTTTCGCTAATAAGGAATCGCAAATGGCAATGTTGATGCATGTGGACCTATGTATGTAGGATTTGCAAATAATTTTGCGAATCCTACATATTCCTCAATTGTGAATTGCAAATTTGCGATTCGCAATTAAAGAATACCTCCCCCTTCATTCCTATGGGCCTGGAGGCCCATAGGAATGAATGGGAAGACATTCTCAATGTGCGATTATCAATTAGAGAATCGCAAATTGAGAATGCAATTTCAAGGGTGCCAGGGTGTCAAAAGGACAACCTGTTGCACCCCTCACCAGGTCATTGAAAAATGCAAAAAAGTGCATTTTTCTGAGAAATCGCAAATTACCACCAACTTGAAGTTGGTGGTAATTTGCGATTCCTTAAGCCCAAATTGCACTTTTTTTGTGCCTCTTATATTGCATTTAAGGAATCACTAAATTTGGGATTCCTTAAATGCAATTGCAAAATAAGGAATTACAAATTTTGCGATTCCTTATTTTGCAAGGCAGTTTTACCTTAATACATCCTACTTAGCTAAATTGCGATGGCAAACACCGAAATTCTGCGAATTTTGGCGTTTGTGATCGCAATTTTGAATGATACATATGGCCCATATTTATTTTAACTACTCCTAAAACCTAACGTGCTTTTAGATTGCATGTTTCCCCAGAAGCATTTTCTACTGCATAACATGTAATGCAGCATCACATTAGTAACCAAAGATTGAAACGTGATGTAAAAAACACATTTGCAGTCTATAGATAATCTTGGCAGAAAATAAAAATGCCAAAGTTAAATTGCAGTTATATTTTACACCTAGAGTAGTGATGAGGCCTGACTATATATGCTGCCTGAACTCAGTTGAAGTACTCTGAAAAAGGCTGGGATTACACTCACCAACAACTTCTGGTGGCCCTGCTATCTTGTGTTCACATCAAAAAGTCGATTACACAATAATACAGGAAGATAGGAAGAAGACTTCTGCCCTGCAGTTGGGGACATTTGTGTTTGAGTATATTCTAATCAAAAACAGCAAGGCGATGGATGGAATTCTTGAATTAATATCAGCCACTGGCAATCGCTCGGGCCTGATCCCAATCCATCGTTTTTCACCCAGTATGCTACCTCAATTTGGATCCAGTCTTGTGCAAATCAATCTTGACCCTGCTTCACATGGGGGTGGTACAGATTAGTCTGCAAGGGCGGCCCTCCCTGAACTGGAACACAAGCAACTCAGGACCAGGTTCACCCTTATGGCTGGGTCCAAACAGAGTTGGCACGGTGGGTGGAAAATGATGGACTGGGATGTGGCCCGAGTGATCACCAGTGGTTGAAATTAGTTCAACCATTGCATCCATCACTTTGAGTTTTGATGCCTTAAATATGATGGGTATATCCAGATGTGGTTCTTGGGCTCACTGTGCCATTGGAATCAAGTTATACTTGGATGATGAGCCCATAATAATGGCAAAACCAGTCCTGAGTTGCTTGTTTTCTGGTTCAAGGAGGACATGGCCTTTCAGTTCTGTCTGGACTATTCCCATTGGAGCAGGGTCAGGGTTGATTTGCTTATGGCTGTGCCCAGACTGAGGTGGCACGGTGGGGGAAAGTTATGGATTGGGATGCGGCCAAAGCGAGTGTTTTTTTTTGCACCCTAGTGAATGCCTACGGCTGAGATTAATTCAAGCAATCCATCCCTTACTTTGTGTTATGATGACCTAAGTGTAAAGGGTATACCCAAATGTGAGTCTCATGCTCACTGTGCATTTGGAATCAAGATATACCTAGCTGATGAGCCCATAATTTGGGCAAAACCATTCTTGGCTTGTTTGTTTTCTGGTTCAGGGAGGACCTGGCCTGGCAGTTTGGGCTGGACTGTTCCCATTGGAGCAGGGTCAGGGATGATTTGCACATGGCTGGGGGTCCAAACAGAGCAGGCATGATGGGTGAAAAACAATGGATTGGGTTGCGGGTCAAGTGATTGCCGGTATTTAGATATCGGAGTCCACAGAACCATATTGAATTTCTGTACTGCAGATTTTTGCTTCATGATTACTGATGACCCACAGCACTAAAGGAGGACAAGGTCTGGTCTGTGAAGCCTGTTTTCCCCCTTGAAAATGTCTTCAGGAGGAGGAACAGCGCAGAAGGCCCGGAGATAGAGGAAGCTGTCACCCACCCTGAGAAATACAGTAGATCAACTATAACTAGTCCTTTCTTGTGAAACTGGATGAAGAGTTCTCAGAATCTATCTACAACTAGGAAAAGTGGAGTGAAATGTGAAGAGCAGCTTGTGAAGATTTGAGGAGTTTCCTCAAGTGAGTATTGCTACTACAAGTTCTAGAACAAATATAGTCTTCAATAGAATATTATTCCAGGAGGAGGACAAAGACAGCCTGCCAAACCTTCCTAAAAACTACGTAACCTTGTGGTTTCAACTTTTTATGTTTTCTCCCTCTGAGCTCTTTAGCAGGAAGGTGAAGACTACAGCAACACGATTTGCTCGGAATGGTTGTCTATTGTTTCTGAGCTTGCTCTGCCTGAACAAGATATTTGGTATGATATAGAGGCTGGTTACGCAGTTCCTACCCACCCAAGGGGTATTTATTCTAACAGAGTATTTGGACATTTTATTTTTAAGCTCAATGTGGATAGGTTTGTCTCCATGGTTGTCTTTAAGTCCCATGATAACCCTTAATTCCAATTCCACTAAAGAGCTAAGGATTGCGATTATTTTATGTTAGCATTCAGCAAAATGTAAGCTATATAAGATACACAACAACAAGGGAACACATTTCCATTGAATTTGAGAGTGTCTTTGTCAGTCAGCCTAAGCATTAAATTCCTATGGATCTATTTTAGGTTACTTGATGTATACGAATTGAGTACTTCTTACATGGGTAGGGTGTATGTGTGTATAACTTATGTTTTGGTTATTAATTTAGTTGTTTAGGATTTAAGCTGTAGAGATTTTTAGTAATCTACAATATGTAGGAGAGTAGGGTCTGCTTCCTATGGTTACCCACACTTTTTGCTGTGATTCACTGGTTTTTCGACTCTAGTATGGCTGTGGCCCTGCTAATCAGGTCCACAGCCTAGGTGTTCTCTCTCTAAATTGATCCCATGTACTTTAGGTACATACCAGATTGGTTACTGGGTCACCCTTGTGAGCCCCTGTATATGGTACACTAGGTACCCAGGGCATAGGTGCACCCAGGGCCTACCAGGGGCTGAAGCATGTATTTTGCCACCCCTGGTTAGCCTTCCAAACTGACACCACAGGTCTGTACTTACAGCCTGGGTAAGGTGGTGTAATCACCCCTTACTTAGATATAGTATATCTATATCTAACTTATATATAGACACATAGTAACCTATAAGTCACTCCTACACTCCTATGGAAGGCCTTGAGAATCCTGGAGGCAGAGTGCTTGGTTTTGTGTGAGAGGGTGCCCTAGACTGAGCTGAGCCCCTCTGCAGTTTTTGGAACCCTCTCCTTATAGCTGTTCTATGATATAGCCATACCATATACTCTTAAGTGCATTATAATCCTCGCGTTTAATGCTAACTTTGGTTTGGCTTTATCAAAACATGTCGTGTAAGGTGTCAAACACTTTGGAATGCTACCCCCCCCCACCAGTCCTGGTGGTGGGGGTAGCATTCCACCCTTCTAGAGGGAGAAGACATGTAGTTACTGGTAAACCCGGTTATAGTTAAACAGAGCCCCAGCATCACAAAATGGACGATGCTGCCACAGACATAAGTCTGCCCTCCTGCTTCTGGATGAAACTCCGGCAGGGGACAATAGGTTTCATGCCCAGGGAGGTGCTAGCACCTCCCCAGACAGGCTTTAGTGTATTGGGGCAGGGTGTGTTGCATGCAGTGAATGGTTTTCAGACACTGCCTGGGGCACACAAGGTGCTCCATGCATTTCCCAGTTCAAACCGGTTGCTGGGGTGCTCAGCCCCAGCTCTGGCATGAAACTGGACAAAGGGGAAGGGGTGTAACCACCCCCTCCCCAGGTCCACATATAGGAGGGACCTTAGAGTTAGTCCAACCCCTAAACTTGCTATAAGTATAGAACCCCAGTCCCTAGGACTTTAGATTACCCTGAACGAAACTCTGATACATAATTCCTGGACCTTCAACATGCCATTTCGACTGGAAGATGAAAGAAATCTCCCTTGTGGTCAATGAGTGACCACCCTGTCCAAACAGGCACCAACAGCATCATCTTTGGTGGTCTGAATTTCCGAGGCTCCTGCCGGATCCCGAAGAATCTGTGACACAGTTGATGGACTTCCAGACATCTCTGATGATGACCTGCGCTCCCAGCAAAGCTGAGACCTGTGGCGGAAACGAGAGATGTAGGACCAGAACTCCTGGACATCCTGCATCCTTGCTACTGCACCTACTTCCCAAGGTATCATGAAGTTGTGCATTGGGTTATTTGAAGCCCCTGTCCCGAGCACCTTTTGCACCGAAGTTCAAAGCCCCATACTCCATGAGTGTCCCATGGGTCTGCTTTGTGCATTTCAGCTTGATGCGTCTTTGCGATTCCTAGTCTGTTGGCTAGTGAGCCCCCACAAAGACCAATCTTCACTTTCTTTAGCTTTCCTGGTTGCTCCAGGCTTGCTCCCACTCCTCTCTAAAGGAGGAGTTTCCCAGACCTTGCTGGTCTGCACCCAAACCAATCTTGACATCTTGCATGGATTGCATTTACCAAGGCTTGTTGGGTCCAATCTAAATACCTATACCGCAGTCAACTAGATCGTTTAGGCGACAGCTCGAATCCAGCTCCTGGTTGTCGGCAATGCCTTCTGGTCTTCGTGGCTGAAGAGACAAACTTCACCTTTTCACCTGAAATCACCCGACATCAGCTGGCATCTTCCTATGGCCATCCTGGTCACTGGCTAGTGACCCAGACTCTGTCTCCCCTGCTTTCAAATTCTTCACATCTCCGATCCACCCTTGGATCCACCCGGCACTTTTCCTCTGGTTGCCTGCAGCACTTTTTTGCAGCTCTCCATTGGAATCGATGACGAAACCCGACACCAAAGAACACCTATGCACCCAGCTTCCCTGGGTGAGGTAACATGAGTACTCCGGTGCTCCCGTGGGTCTTGACTCCCGAAGTGTCCTAGTCTAAAAGGGTTCAGTCGTAGTTCACCTAGAAGTGCCCTTAAATTGTTAATGTGTAATTTGTTTGTTCTCCATAGAAAGTCAATGGTAACCCGCGGCTGAGTTTAGACACCGCACGCGTCTCCCATGGGCGTCCTACATCCTAACCTTTGGTGGTTCTAAGCAGCCCCAGCGATTCCACAGGCCCTAGGCCGGCTTTCTAGCTCTCACGTGATTCTTATATCACTATTTTAGTTTATGGTTTGTGAGGACCCTAGGGCGTAACGTATACTGTGCAACTTATCGTATGCTAATTAAGTTCCTTGTATTGTACTTTTACCTCTGACCTCACAAAGAGTCCAGAGGGGTTGTGTTTAGAGTAAATGCATATATATTTGATATATACCTTGTGTGGTGTGCTTTCATTTGATCATTCAAGAGATTATAATTGGTAAAACAACTGGCTCAACTCGCCTCTAAGCCTTAGCCTGAAGGCTGCTCTCCATAGCTGCCAGTAGGATAGCTTTCTTTAAGGTTGAATTTGCAACCTACCATCAATAAGGGTATTTTGGACTGGTGAAAGGTGCCCACTAGAATAGTGGACATCATATACCAGGCCGACTTCTCACACAATACATTCTATATTTGATCAGGTGAAGATGTCTCACCTTCATACAAGTTTCTAAGCCCAAGAAAAAAGGAGAGCCAACCACCAATTGTTATCAAACATTGTTCAATGTTGAGTTAGTCACAGAGGGGGCCTAAGTTCCAGACAACTGCACGGCGGACCCTTTGTAATGTTTCTTCACATTTCTGAATTTCTCATAGCATAACATTGAATATCTTTTTCCATCGCTTTCCTATAGAGCATTTTTTTCAATTATTTCTAACTTTTGATCCCTACATCAAATTTCGTTCGTTCTTGAGACATTCTTTGTTGTAAGTCAATCCAATGACAGTACGAGGAAATGGTGAAGGAATAAAGATTTATTCTTTAAATTATCCTGAATAAGAAAATGCGTGGCTCTCCCTTGGCCAGTCAGATAGCAACTGCCGAGGTAAAGAACACACACACACAACTAGAACTTAGAATACCACAACACAGAGCTCCACGCTCTATAATAGACATAAAAGATTATAACATATCCTCTTCTCTTATGCAAATGAACAAATAAGGAAAGGAACAAGAAATGAGATAAACAAAATATAACAGTTGTATGAAACTGGAAAGAACAAAAGCAAAATTATAACAGTAGTATGAAACTGGAAAAGAATACACAAGTACACATCCTATTTACAAATATAATCTTTCAGGTAACCTGGAGGATGACAATTTCTATACAGGCGGAGGATGACAATTTCTATACAGCCTCGCCTGACGAACACTAGGAGGACCAGAAGGAAGAGAGGCAGGAGCATCACCTCCTCCCTGTGTTGCATTTTGAGAAACGCTCATGCTCCGGGAATTTTGAATAAAGTCATCATCTGACATAGATAAGAAAGTGTTGCTTACAGGTACATCGTGACAAATAGGTTTGGCATTAGCACTTACATCACCATTACTTTTCTGGTACAAAGTAACCCTCCTATAATTCCATTTCTCACCATTATTCAAAATTATACCATACGGTAAAGTGACCTTGACCCTAAAAGGTCCAAGAAACTTTGTAGAGGAACCAGGTCTGCCAGAGCGTATTTTGACCCAATCTCCAGGACAAATTTTTTTACTAAGATTTTTCTTACAGTTTGCACGTTCTTGAGAAACGGCACGGCCAAAGATGAATCAATAGAGACATTTTTGCCAGAAATAATGTCTTCTCATCCAAGTGGGTACGAGCTTGGTATTAGGTTGTCTCCCACGCATCATCTCAAATGGTGACTTACCCGTGACACTATGCACACTTGAGCGATGAGCCCACAACATCTCTGATACCATTGATTCTACATCTTGGCCACCGGAGACTGCCATCTGTATGGCACCTTTAATTAGTCGGTTAGCCCTCTCAACAATGCCATTACCCTGTGGGTTATATAATGAGGTACGGCTGTGTCTAATTCCACAAGTGGAAAGAAATTTCTGCATTGCATCAGATGTCAACTGTGTACCATTGTCTGTTAGAAGGACCATTGGTATACCCTCTTCTCTCCAAATACACCTCATGGCACTAATGGTAGTGGAAGTTGTGATGTCTTTAGTGAATTTAACAATCAACCATCTTGTGTGCACATCAACAACAACAATGCCAAAGCGTAAACTTTCTTTCAAGCTATTCATAGGCCCAATGAAATCCAAACATATGGTGTGCCAAGGCTGACCTGGATCAGAGATATGTCCACACAAAGCCTGCACACCAACCTTCAGACGTTTATCACTCTCTCTGCAAACTTCACACTTGGTAATCCAAACATTCACCTCTGAATCCATACCTGGCCACCACCAATTTGTTCTCAATCTTTGTTTAGTTCTCGTTTGACCCAAATGCCCTTCATGGGCTAGCATAATCAAACTGTTTCTCAAGGAAATCGGAGGAACAAATAAGTCACCCCGCATGATTACAGTATCATCATAGACAGATAACTAATCTAACATTTTTACAAATGGCCTATTGGTAACTGAAACAGTGCTCACCCTCTTGCATCCAGTTTGTATTAGTTTCTTAAGTTCAATCATAGAACTGTCTGTAGACATAGCATTAATCCACTCACTCTTGGTCAAGGCTTGAGGTTCACATATACTCAACACATCCTGTACAGATGCAACCGCACCTTCATTCTGTTTCTTTAAAACAGCTACTTCATCAACTGTTTTCCAATCCAGTGGCAATCTCGACAGACAATCTGCTTGTGTGTTTCTCCACCCCTGAATGTACTCTATGTTGTAACAGTACTCCTGAAGGCGAGAAGCCAGTCTAGCCAACCTAGCTGAGCATTTGGCGTCGCCACCAGGTAACAATACTTTAGCAAGAGGTTTGTGATCAGATTTCAAAGTAAACTTTGATCCCCATAAATAAGTTCTAAAGTATTCACAGGCCCAAGCAGCAGCTAAGGTCTCACGTTCAATAACGGAATAGTTTTTCTCTGAACACGTTAAGGTTCTTGATGCAAACGCCACGGTCTTCTCCTGACCATTATGAATTTGCGCTAAGATAGCACCTAAACCTGTGGCACTCGCATCAACAGTGAGAACTGTCGGACATTTATGTCAAACGGTGTGAGAATTCCTGCCTCGCAAATGTCTTTCTTTATGTTCTCAAAACAGGCTTGCTGTGAAGCACCCCAAGAGAAACTAACACCCTTCTTCATTAAACACCTTAAATCAGCTGTCTTTGACGAGAAGTCTTTGACAAACTTGGAATAGTATTCTACTAAGCCTAAGAAAGACCTACGTTTGTCTTTGTCTGAAGGAACAGGAGCTCACCTAATGGCGTCAATTAGATTTTTTTTAGGTTTTACCCCCAAATCTGAAATCTCGTACCCCAAAGAGTCTACCTTGTCAACTAGAAACTTACATTTGTCACGTCTAAGTGTTAACCCAGAATCTTTAATCTTCAACAAAGCCTCACGGAGTGTATAGTTGTGTTGAACAACTGTGTTACCAAATATTAAAATGTCGTCTTGGAAGAAAACGATATCTCTCACCTCCTTAAAAAGTACATTCATCATCCTTTGAAAAATACTTGCTGCAGAGCAAAGACCAAAAGGCATCCTGGTGCACTGGTATATACCTTCCGTGGTGATGAAGGCTGTTAGGGGTTTTGAGTCTGCATGTAGTTTGATCTGGTGGTAAGCATTCTTCAAGTCTAACTTTGAAAAGAACTTACCACCACTCAACGCTAAGATAAGCTCGTTTATATTTGGTAGTGGAAAGGTGTCAACAATCACATTCTGATTAAGGGACCTGAGGTCAATGCAAAATCTAAATTTGCCATCAGATTTTTCTGTAATCACGACTGGAGAAACCCATGATGAACTCTCAACCGGTTCAATCACTCCAGAGGTAAGCATCTCTTGAAGCATTTCCTTAACTGCTTCTCTAGCTACTAGAGGTGTCCTTCTCACCTTATGTTGTATTGGAACAACATTGGGTTTCAACACTATCTTGTGTACATACCCTTTGAAACAACCCAATTCATCTTTAAAGGCCTCTTTGTTTTCTTCCAAAATCTTCTCTAAGGGCAAATCATCCACTACGACAACTTGAGTTGGAGCTCTAGGATCAATAATGATCGAAAGATCAAATTGGTGCACCCAACCTAGGATAGGTGGACCATCACTTGCTACATATACCTTGCCTACAACAGATCTGCCTTTGAACTCAATGACAGACTTCATATAACCAATAATGTTTATCGTTTCACCTTGATATCCTCCTGGATTATTATCTTTAGGTAATAATGTACTATTAGGCCACAAGTTGTCATAAATATGTTTAGGTATGATGGTGTACATTGAACCACAATCCACCTTTAAGTCTACAGAGACATCATTAATCTTAAAGCTTGCTTTAGGTCTATTTTTCCTGCCACTTTGATCGCTGGGATCATCAACATGTAAAATCCGGTCAACCTGTAAAGGAATATCATTAGTAGCACCAGATAAATAAACATTTTGAGTTAAATTGTCATTATCATCATCTATGACTGCTACACGTTGTCTAAAAGATTTCCTACACATATTTGAAAAGTGTCCTTTACGTCCACACTTCAAGCAATTTTTTTCTAAGGCAGGGCATTTACGAAAGTCAGCATTGTGGGAGGAGTTCCCACACCTAAAGCAAGATCTAACTTGTTGCCTTCCCTTTTGGGAAAATCTTCCTGATCTGGAAACAGCTGCTACGTCTGAATCCGCACTTGAAACTGAAGAGACGGTTCCATTACCTTCTTTTTTATTCAATTCACGCATACAGTATTGAGAGTGTTCTAGAACTTTTGCTATATCTATAGCATCCTTCAATGAAGGGTTCTTCGCTGCCCAAAGTCATTCCTGCGTCTTCTTGCATTTACATTGTACTATGAGTTGGTCTCTTACTAGCTCATCTGTCATTTCTCCAAATTTGCATTTAAGCGATAACTCTCTAAGTTTGGACACAAATTAATCTATCGATTGATTCTCTTCTTGTCTATGGGTGTAAAATTGATACCGGTTCATGACTATATTAATCTCTTTTGCACATCTAACTTCCAAACGTTTTTTAGCTTCAATAAAAATATCTTGTATTTCATTGCCATTGGGTAAGGTTGCTACCGGTAGATACTTAAAAATACGTTGACCCTCTTTGCCTATGTTGTTCAGAAGTAAGGCTTTTTTCCTTGCAGCACTGAATTTTGAGCCATCCAAGGCATCTAAGTAATTTTCAAACATAGGTAGCCAATCTTCCCACTCAATTAACAGTGGTCCAGGTGAAGCTAGAAAAATTGGAGGAGTAATTTTCGAACTTTGACTCTCCATAATGTACTGAATAGGAGGAGTAGCTGTGGAACCTTGAATTTCCATTATATTCCTCAAGTAAACATCCAAGGTAGATAAATTATGAATATTGTGTGTCAATAGGGAAAGAAAAATGAACAGTTCCAAATTTCGATTTTTTTAATAAAAAAAACCGAAGTACTCGACCAACACGAAGAGAATGATGCTATGGATCTCTCCTGAATTGAGCGCTGGAGCAAAAATGAATCAATTGCAAAATAAATAAGATTCGAAGAGTAATACCTGTTTACACGAAGATTCTCCTCATGTCTCACGAAAGTAAACAAACAGTCTGAAGTTTCCGATAGGGAATTTTCAAAATGGCCGCCACGTTTTCCTACGTTGATTTCTAAGGAAAGTTGACCTTGTTACAGAAACGTGATATGCGTGAGATTGTTTCTACAGTCGATCGAGCGCACAAACAGTGACGTGAATGCACAGCTCGAGATCGCACACGGCGTCTTTCAAACTCAAGCGCAAGCTGATTCAAAGCAACAGTCACACTCCAAACTTGACGGAGAACTTAATTTAAGGCAAAATTACTCACAACGAGTCCATATCAAAGAAGAAAGATACCGGTAAGAATCTTCATTAAAGCGAGGATTTCCATTTGAGTTGAAATTTCGCTGATGTTTCCTTCGCGTATGGGTTCTTTCGCCACTCTTACTCAGGAAATACTGGCCAAAACGTCGCCAAAAATGTTGTAAGTCAATCCAATGACAGTACGAGGAAATGGTGAAGGAATAAAGATTTATTCTTTAAATTATCCTGAATAAGAAAATGCGTGGCTCTCCCTTGGCCAGTCAGACAGCAACTGCCGAGGTAAAGAACACACACACACAACTAGAACTTAGAATACCACAACACAGAGCTCCACGCTCTATAATAGACATAGAAGATTATAACATTCTTCCTATTACTTTTTCATCTTTACATTGAGTGTTCAACTTTAACTACTTTATTTTATAACTGTATTTTTATTTGGTTATTTGTTGCATATTTATCACGTGCATTTTTAAGAGGAATAGCTTGGTAAGTCAACCAATCTATCAAGTGTGAGTTACGTGTTCTTCAGAGAAACTACTTTACTTTGTGGGTTGCTTGAACCTTGTGGAACCAAAGTCACAGCTTGTATTGCGAGTGACCTCTCTATACCCTTGCCTAACCTTCTGATTTCACACATTTAATAGCCAATGAGTCACCTTTAATGGAACAAGCTACAAAGGAAGAACCTGGCGTTTGTGTGATAAACTACTCCGCCAATATTTATTCATAATGAGTTGCTGTTTGGTGCCTTATTACTTATTTTAAGTGGTGTCCTATTTTGCTCCATTTGTTTTTCACAGCTGTGAACCCTGGGCCCTATTATCAAGCAAGGGCGATACATTATCACCGCTTTTATCGGCAGGAAACTGCCGCTAAAGCGGGGATAATGGGCTTGATAATATGCCCTTGTTAATTCCCATAGAAGCCCAGGTTAACACCAGAACCTGGGCTTCTATGGTAATTCACAAAGGCATATTATCAAGCCCATTATCGCCACTTTAGCGGGAGTTTCCTGCCGATAAAAGCGGAGATAATGTATCGCCCTTGCTTGATAATATGGCCCCCTGTTCTGTAGCGGTGAACACCAATGTGCATTGTATGTGTGTTTTGCAGAAGAACTATAAACGCTGGTTTTTGCAATTGTAACTAGTGTTAATCACCAAAAATGAAAATGCAACAAACTAGAACACGGTTACAAATTGTTACATGCTGTTAGATTCCATCTTGCTCTACCTTTTTTATTACATTATATTACATCACCAAAACAAACAAACAAAGCATTGCCTGATATTAAAAATATAAACGTGTTATGTCATGAAGGGAAAGGGGGGAGAAACTCTGCATGGATCTGAACACATACAATACAGAAAAGGACCAATAAACCTAATGCTAACTGTAATTGATTGTGCAGCAACTTAATGTATTAAAATGTGTGTACAAACAAAGTCATGTTTAATGTAAAACGACAACTGAATTGTGATCAGATGGAGAAAGGGGTGGCTCTGCATGGAGGAGTGATTCTTCACACAGTAATTATGTAAGAAAGGAAAGGCTAAATAAACTTAACAGTGGTTAAAATATGCAGCACCCTCTGTAATTAATAATGTGTGTACCTTGTTAAAATAAGCTCATCAATCAGTTACATTTGATGCAGAAGGTCTCCTATTAAAATCACCCAAGAAATATCCAGTCCAAAATGGCGCCCATCTTAAACCGGTTATTTCTGCCCTAAGAGCGGAAGTCCACTCAGTCTGCTGCATTGATCCAAGCAGTTAATGACTGACTACTGCATAGCTTAGGTTCCTGACGCTAGGTTCACAACGCAAGCCAAACATCCCGCTCTGTAAAGTCACTTGTTGACACACCAGTATGGGCCAGCCTTGATGGGATACCAAGTTGAGTTGGATGGTACTGCGCAACCGGAGCAGCAACTGCAATGATGTAATTGTAAGAGCCAGAAACAAAGGTAGTGAGTGTGGGTGAAATGTGACTCCGCTCATAATAGTAGCCAAGTCCAGGAAGGGGCCAAGTTGGTGCACCACCTAAATGGCCATGCAGTGATGCCTCATCAGTTGGCCACAAGGAATGTGCTGGTACCATTACACAAGTTCAGGTCACCATCACTAATCTATAGCCCGCTCCTCTAATTTCAGCTCACCTCCTCAGCGCCTTGTCTGTAAAAGCCTAGCAATCCATGTAAGAGGGAGTAGATGATGGGTAGATGATGAGAATTATACAATTAGAGATTACACTTTTTTGTGGGTGAGGACTGCACTGACCAAGTCATATGCAATATTGGCCTATAATCATAGTTTACATGGTTGACCATACACTCCATCAACCATGAACAACCTATAATAATAACCTCTGGAGGCTGCCTAGCACTATAATTCACACTTCGTAGTCCTGTGGCGTGGAAGGCAATCGCCAGGGACTACGAGTCCCACCATCCTTTGGGCCCCTGGAGGCAGCTCCCTTTATTGACCTTACCAGTGCCTGCACCTGTGAAGGCTGCCTAGCGGTATAAAGCATTCTTCGTGGTCCTGCAGCATGGAGGGTAATCACCAGGCACTACGATTCCCACCATCCTTTGGGCCACTGAGGCCGCTCCCTTCATTGACATCACCAGTGGCTGCACCAATGTGGCTGCCTAGTGCTATAAAGCACACTTCATGGTACCCCTGTGCAGGCCATGCATAGGTCACACCGAGGCAAAGCTCGGGCCAAATACAAGTCTGTCTGCACCTGTCAGCGCCAGGAAGAGCCAGGGCAGGGCCATCCCTCTTGCCTCTTTGCAGCTGTGACTTAACCTGCCGGGGTAAGAAACTTAAGCTTACCTTTGGATAATCTTGTTGTGTCTACTATTTATTTCTGTGCTTTGCATGTGGATTGGCCCAATGAAGTTCTTGTTCTTTACGATTAGTGACTGCCCAAGGTAATGAGCCTATAGAAGGCAGGTTTTAAGCATCTTGGTTTTGTCCCCTTTGAACTCTGAGCAGTCCCTGAGTTATTTTTATGAATTTTCCCTCACGTGTTTTCTAAATTCAAGTCACAATGTCATTGCACCGGCTGAAGCACCATGAAGGGGAAAAGCAAAGCAATAAATATTCTCTTGGGAAAGAGGAATAAAAGCTATAAGCCTACCTCGATGCCATCTGCGTCTGCAGATAGACTCCAAGATTCTACAACACTTAAGGACATAGATACACTAATTGAAGATGTGAAAACTATTTAGGGAGGAACAATGCTATTGGCTCACATTCAAATACAGTATCGAACAGAGTCGCCCCCATATTTATTAGGAAATGGAAGTATACGTATTTGTCTTTACATCTCCAGACTAACACTGATATTGCAGATACCACTCTGACCACTGGCTGATCCTAATGCTTATCCTCCTGATATTGTTACTGAAGTTCATAACTCCATGCCATTGTTCCCTCTGATAACCTGTGTGAAGAGATATTTGACCCTTGCGTCTCCTCAACTAAGCTTGTTCTCTAAGAGGGCTCTTTGAAGGATAGAGATACCACGGATTCTGTTGTCCAGCATGCTGCGCCTCCTGAAGCGGCCATTACTGTTATGAACACGAATAATAAGATAAACACTGCCAGCATAGTCCAGCTGGTGCAAAGCCTTCAGGCTGAGGTGCTTGATCTTAGATTAAAATTAGTCATGCTATTAGCATACATTGGGGATTTGAGATCTCCTGTAAAGCCACTAAATCCTCCTTACAAGTACATATGCGCCTTAATTTGACGAAAGAAATAGACTGATACACAAGATCGTTATTCACCATGCTGACCTTCACCCTACTGCCTGCCCCATTTCTGACCTATTCAACACTCAGCCACCACACATGATTCCCCCATGTAACAAGTCACGGTTGGCCAGTTCATCACATAGATATTTTGGTGGGTTGAATAAATATGCTTTTCCACTAAAGGATGGGTCTGGGGAGGGCATGCCTAAACAGGGATATACAGCTTTAGTGGAGAACATAGGTATTATTTACATGGTAAAGGTCCCCAAACTGGCCCAGAGAATGCATGAAGATGAGAAGTCCCTGATAAATAAATGTATATATCACAAACGGGCAGTCCATGATTGTCATTCTATCATTTGTTTGACATCTTGCATGCCAACAGCCGCGGCCCGTGGAGGGAGTTGCGGTGGGGCAGAAAGGCAGGGCGGGGGAGGGGCAGGGCGGGGGGTGCTAAAAACCGGAATAGGGATAATTGGAGGTAAGTAAACAATTCAATAAATAAAACAATTTCCTAGCGAGTCCTGCATCGCAAACTGCGAAAGGCAAGCTGATTGAACGAATAGGTGTCTACAAAGGTGTCCGCCAGGGGGTGTGTGCTTGCACCAACCATAATTTCTTTATATCTGAATGATGTGGTCACTCATCTGGAGGAGGGAGTGAGTGACACCCCGTAGTGACTGGCTGTAAGTTTCCCCTTCTACTTTTTGCAGACAACACTTTGTTGGTGTCGAAGATGCTGAGTGGTCTGCAACATCTGGTGATTAGGTTTGTGGCTTTTTGTGCTGACTGAGGGCTCGGAGGTAACCATTTCAAAACAAAGTGTAGGACAATCAGGCCACATAAATCATTCAGGTGTATGATAATGTTTGAGGGCAAACCTCTGGACAAGACTACTAAGTTCGAATACTTGGGAATTAAATTAACCAGGTCCATGTCACGGTTGCCCCAGGTTTAAAAGAGTGGGCTGAATCCAACCCAACATTCTGCATCCATCCTGAGACTTTATAAGTCTCTTCGAGTCAGGCGCATACCTCCCGCATTAAGGGTAGACAGGGCAAAGGCAGAGGTAAGTGCACTGTATGGGCCAGAAATGTGGGGCGCCGCTAGTTTGAACTCGCTTGGGGGAGCTGAGACCATGTTTATGAGAGCCCTAGTTAGCCTCCCTAAAAAACTCTACTAGTACCATTACGCCGGGATATGGACGTCAAACCAATGGTCCACAAAGCCTGGCTCAGGCCTCTATTGCACTGGCGTAGGCTGAACTACACTCTGGCACTAGAAAACTACTTTAAAGCTTTGCGCGAAGGGGTGGTACTGGATAAATCTTGTAAAATCAAGTGGATGAGCTATGTCAAGGATCCCTTAACCCAGCCTGCTCTGGGGGAATTCTGGTCCACAACCCGTTCTATGACAAATCTCACTGGAGATCCCCTTAAGGCTGCCTATGGAGAGCATATGTATGACAACGAAATTAGGAAGGAATATCAAGGGTCTTTAACCTATAACTTCCTAAATTTTAAGTCTGACGCTGTTGTTGAACCATTCTTAGATTACATTCAATCACCTATAGCAAAACAAGTGTACCTTAAATTCTGCTATGGCACATTACACCTCTTATATTTACAAGCCAATTGAAATGCTCAATATATTCTGAGTATCAACCTCCCGCCATGCAGCAGGCAGAAGAATCTTTGGCTCGCTTTATTTTCTTCATGTTCGGCCTAGACAATCCTGGATTATTCCAATTTGTAAACAACTTGGTTGCAGCTCCATGTAGCCCTTAGGTTCCTCCGCACAGAGCATCTTCAGTCAGCCATCTGTGCAGTGGCTAAAGACCTCCACTGGAGCCGGAGCATTAGAAGCAGAGCCTGGGGTGAGCATTGTTGGGCCCTTCAGGCCACTTTTTACTTCTTTTTTTTAAAACTTTTGTGATGATGTGCATGTTATTCCTTGGTTTTAGTTCTTAGATATTGCCTGTAAGCGAGTCGCCCCTCTGCACTTTTGTTACATCTGAGTCTAGGTACAGTGGTATTGATAGCAGAAGGTTCCTAGATTTTTTCTTGTTAATATGTGTTCCCGAGGGTTTCAATTACGGTGATTGTATTCCCTGTACTAGCATGACTGTAAATACTACTAGGTAACCCCTCGAGCGTAGGTATATGCCCTTCAGTCCGCAGAATGTCTTTATGATATTTTAATTAGAATCGCTATGGGTCCCAACCTCTGCCATCCCATATTGTTTGTGCCGCTTTGTCCATACATTTCATTGCATTTTTTTGCATTTTAAGCATGTCTCTTCTACTTATAGTTATTATACATATTTTTTTTGCACCAGCACTTTTTTAGCGTGTACTATTATACAGCCTCGTATACATACTCAAATTGTAGAATGGCCTTTGATTCCCTTTCGAGGGTTGCTATGGGTTTCAGCCATGTGATTGCACTTTATTTATATTCATATTTGAACTGGTTTTATACAGTAGAATACGTTGCTGAGTGTAAAGTGATTCCTTTTATGCTGGATGCACTGTTCGTGTTTGTCGGTTATACCTCCTTATCTATTCAATTTGACCTGTGACCTGCTGACAACTATGAGTGTGGGTGCATCTGTGTATTTTATAGTATGTTAGATTTTATTAATATGAAGGCTGCTATGGTTTTTTCTTTTTACTTTTATGATTGTACAATGGGGTTTGTATTCCTAAATGACATACTTGATTCTTAAATGTTTTGTTTATCACCTACACGAGCTGAGTTTGGATGTTTCATGCTGTTTATTAGGCCTTTTTGTATTTATTATATATGCTGTATGTTCTTTGTACTTTGTACTTTCATGGTTGTAAAAACTGAATAAAGAATTGACTGACTGACTGAATAAAAAAATGTATTGAATGCAGAGTGGTCAAGAGAGTTGCCTGTTCATGACTTGAAGAAACCAATTTGGAGAAAACGGACCTGTAAAATATTATAAAGGAGATATGACTAATGTTTATGGAAAGTGCATTGCATAAGACGGGAACCTGACCAGAAAATCGCCAATCATCCCTCCATTTCCATTTGGTCTTCGGCCAGGAATTATTTTGAGATGGTGACTGCCAGTGGGAAGCCCCGTCACTTCTTTTTGCCCATTTGCACTCTTTAGTATTCCTGTGAGTGACAGTCCCAAAAGGCTTAAGGCTACCTCTTCTACCCCATCCTGCTCCATGCCAGACACGGGGACTTCAAGGGTAATGTAGTAATCATAAGGTATCACTCAGATTTTAAGCCATCTTGGAAAGGTTTCGAGGGCTAGGTGCACATGTGTGTAGCACACCAGTGTCAATAACAATCTGAAGTCCAGATTGGTCATCTTCGGTTGCTGCCTATGGCCTGCTGCTGTGGTGCCAGCACTGTGCTTCCCTTCTGCTGCTTGCTTATCCATTGCCACTGTACCTTTAGCACGGGCGCAGAAGGAAGTGCTGCGGTCAGCTATGGATGGTGCTGTGGCTATTTCGCTAGTCAGGACAGGACACCACCACTGACACAGCTGGCAGGCAGCTGAATGCACATGTACCTGCCTGGTGCCCTGCTTCTGGAACAGTCAACTCTGAGGCTGAGAGGTTGGGTCAGGTGAGAAATTAGCTAGTCCACCATGACCTCAGAGTGTACTGTTAGCAAACGAATGACTCAGACCAAGCGCTTGCAGCACCCCTCCCTCATAATCCCAACAGTGAGCCTAGCCGCCCCAGGTGGAATCAAGGACTGGCCTGTGGAGTGGAGGGGAGGCCTCCATTCCCTCTTCCACCACTCCACACAGCAACCCCTGCTCAGTCACAATCTGATGTAAGCTGCTGCCTTTCTCTCTTCAGTACTGCTTTTCTGTATTCCTGCTGCTACCCCAGGTGATATGAATGTGGCCACTGGAGGTGATCAGCAGTGACTGACCATGTCCTCCTCTGTGATCATGCTTTGAGCGAGCCAGGAGTCCTGCTTTGGTCCAGGGGAGCTAATAGTAGGTTCGTATAAGCATATAGGGCAATCAGGCAGGGCCTGCTGGGCTGGTCTAACGGATCAGTGTGTGTGAAGGTTCAGTGCTTAATTTGTAAAATATGAATTGCAGATGCTTAACTTTTTAGGAGGCCACACCCACTTCCCTGGCTCCACCCACAACATCCAGTGGCTTCACCCACTTCCTCTATTGACCCTACCCAAATCCACAAGCCTTAACTCATTAGAGCTACCTCCTCACTTGAGTTTAGCAAGGAGCTGAAGACATATCTGGCACATGCATCAACGTAGGATTTTGCGATTCCTTAATTGCGATTATTAAGGAATCGCAATTAAGGAACCGCAAAGGCCTATGCATGTAGGAATCGCTATAAAAATAGTGATTCCTACACATTCCTTAATTGCGACTCGCAAATTGCTAGTCGCAATTAAGGAATGTTGTCCCATTCATTCCAATGGATGTATGACGGTACAACGCGTACAGTTACAACGCGTACCTTTACGACGCAGGTTTAACAACGCAAGTCGTTACAACGACTTGCGTTGGGGGGGGGGCCTGGATAGTGAATAGTTTAATTTACTATTCCAACTCCAGTCCCCGTGGATTGTAGGGAAGGTGTTGGATAGTAAATTAAACTATCCCCTATCCTAGAGCGCCCTCCAGGGAAAGTCGTTGTAACGGCTTTCGTTGTAAAACCTGCGTTGTAATGGTACCGTGTTGTAACGGTTCCGTTGTAAAGGATGTTTCCCATTCCAAAGGGCCTCCAAGCCCACAGGAAGGAATTGGAGATTGCATGAGCAATATGTGAGTACCAGTAGGTACTCGCAAATTGCTCATGCAATTTCAAGGGTGAAAGGTTGTCAAAATGACACCCTGTTGCACCCCTGAAATTTATCTTTGCACTTATGTTGCACACACACATGCCCTAAAGGCATGTGTGTGCTCAACATGAAACTTTGAAAAATGCACAAAAGTGCATTTTTAATTTTTTTTGCAAATTACCATGAAGTTCAACTTCATGGTAATTTGATACTCCTATTGGCGAAATCGCTAATTTTCTTTACTTTAATGCCTTGCATTTAAGGAATCTCAATTTGGGATTTCCTTAAATGCAATCGCAATTTAAGGAATCGCAATTTAGAGATTCCTTAAAAAGCGATTTTTGCATTTGGGATGATGCATCCCAAATGCAAAAATACCGGTCGCAAAGGGGCAGATTCTGAGAATCTGCCCGTTTGCAACCGGTTTTTCCTTTGATGCATGTGCCTGCTAGTTCTTCACATAAGCACATCAAATAGCTCACCTGATTAGAACATATTTTAACATTTGGGAAGCCCATGGCAGCATCTTTAAAGTGAACTCAAATTAGAAATGTGTGTTAATCTCAAAATGTACCATTACTAGGGTCATTTGAGGGACTGAGGCAGTTTTAGAAACTAAAGAGAATGTGCTTGTACTGTGGTGTTTAAAAGAAAGGAAGGTATGAAGGAAGGAATACATTAAAGAAGACAGCAACAAATTAAGGCCGAAAGGTGAGTAATGGAATGAGGAATTAAATGAGTAATGGATAAAGAAGGAGGAAATAAGAAAATAAGAAAATAATGTGAAATGAAGGGATAGAAGGAATGAGGGAGAAAGAAAGTGGATGATGTGTGATGGGTGAATAGAAAGAAGAAAAGAAATGAGGAAGAAAAGCAGAAGGAAGGTTTGAGGTAAGAAAAGAGGAAATTAAAGAAGGGACGAAGGAAGGACCAGGAAAAAAAATTGTATGGAATGAAAGGAGGAAGAAGGAAGAAATGCACCAAGGAATGGGAGGATGGGGAATGGATGAGGGTGTACGGAAGTAAGAATGGAAAGAGGAAAGGAGGCATGGCTGGAGGTGCTGAGGGAGAGAACAAGGAAAGAAGAAGATGGCATGAAAGAAAGAAAGGAGGTCAGGGGAATTGATACGTCTATGAAAGATACTGGGTCACGGAAAGACAGAGGGAATAATGGCTGGGTAATATTTCAAAGAAATTGAAAAAGAAACAATTGAAATACATAACTGTGTCCTTAATACACTGTTTATGTTTTCAAAGCACATATTCACCAGAAGGGGCCTTGGCACAGAATAAAACTGTTGTTATCCAGCTCAATGGCACTAATTGTATCGAACTCAGATAGAAAAAAGACTGAGTGGTCACATCAAGATTTAAATGTATGACCCTGACATCAAAGACAGATTCCTGGAGTGGATATACATATATGCACAAGAAGGAAAAACATAAAAGGGAGAGTGAGGAAGGAGGAGAGGTCTGAAGGCAAAGATAGATACAGTAGACAAAGACTGTGGAGAGAAGTGGGGAAAGCAGAGATTGGGAGTGCAAGATTGAAGTTGAACATAATGAGAAAGAAAATTGAAAGAGGAGAAATTCAAGGTAAGAAGAGCAGACCGCATGTGAAAGGAAAGTGGAAGGGAAAGAGAGGAAGGTGAAAAGGCGGCGATTAAGAGGAAACACGGGCATAATACAGATAGTGAAGGAAGAATGGAGAGAAGGGAAGGAGTGAGATGTGAAGGTAAGAAAGAAAAGTAGACACTTAGGGAAAGCATTAAAAGAGTACACCTCTGCTTTATTACCTATACAGTAATTCATTATGAAAAGTTGAGGTGTGACAGGGTTGTATCATTCTTGACCTGTCTCATCAATGCATTGCTGTGCTGTTCAAGACACACAATAGCAATTATGTAACCAGTGTTATGGTTTTATGCTATCAAAAGAGGTTTTGCATCACAATAGGTAATCCTGATAAAAGTGTCAGTTAAAAGCCCAAGTTCAGGGCTGAGGTGGCACAGCAGAGCTGTAAATGAAGGGCCACTGCCCAGCCTGTGAGAACTACGGATGAGGAGTGAGCAGCACTGGCAGAGACGTGGGGATGCCTTGATGCTCCGGAATTAGCAGAATACCTGTGTGGGTTTATTGTGCTGTGGCCATCGGAGGAGAGCAGTAAAGCTGAGCTCAGCAATGCCTTCCAACATTGTTTTACCAGTGTTGTGAAGGTTCCTAAACTAAGCTGCAGCATTAGGGTCCACAGATGAGACCAGGACAACACATCCTGGGAACAGACACCCTCTGAAATGTTATCACTTGGTGCAGGCCAGACTGGGCCCCTCCCACCTCTGGGCTCCGGTGCATTGTACCGGCTGCACCAATGGTCACTATGCCCCTGCTATCATCTATTAAAACCACATTTTCTTGCTTCTGTTTCTCACCTTTTGTGAAACGCATGTTCATTCCTGTGTTTCTAACTCAAGAATACTCATATTGTCTTGAGGATGAAAGCCCGCGTGGCCTCGCAAGGTTTTGAACTCATGACTAAGAGGCCAAACACAGATCGATGCAATAAATACATTACTCTACCGACTCACCAGGCCCTGCATCCAGGCACTCTCTCCATCATCATATAACTTGGAAGTTGCTGACTTTCCTGTTATTTTCTCAACAGTGCCTAAAATTATTTTAGGTTAATGGAAATACCACCTCTCATCTCGAGATTTCCCTCCCCAAATCACCTATCTGATGTGCTCCATCTTTTCTATTACTTGCCTGGGTATTTTAAGGTCACTTTTCCAAAAGTTGAAAGAATTGCATCCTACACTATGTCTCACGGATTTTGAAAGTTTTCATTCAAATAGTAGGTACAGAGCATTCTCCTGCGTGGTATGTGCTCTGCTTGGGCACCTTCCACACCGGGCCAAGGACAGCCCAGCAGCCATGGAAAGACAGTGTGTGGACCCTCTGCGACACTTGCATGAAAACAGGGAAAAAACACCATCTCTCCGCGCAGCACACTGACATGGCAGTTGTTGGACGCTCCCATTGCCCATTCACCACCAATAAATATCACCATATAAGCAACGCTCTTGACGCAGTCTTCCATTCAAAACAAATAGCGCTATGAGAATTATATATTTGCCAGAAGAGCTTCAAACTTGTGCACCAAAAGTGACATCACACCTGGCATAAAATAGTACCCGGACCATACAGCTCTTAAGGAGCATTCTGTAGTGTCTCAGAAGAACCCTGGGCATGTTTTGGAGGGTGGGAGGGGGGTGGAAGTAAGGGATTCATGCTAAAAAACGGCATCACTTATTTTTTCCTGCAGTTTTATATAGCGCTCCATCGACTGAAGAAATTGGGGCGCTTTACATGAGTGTCCCTGGCAGGGCAAAAAAGGTCTTTGTGCAAAGGAGCATGCCAGCAGTGAACAGCATTTAATGCCAGGTGCGAGTGAGTACTTTTGCTGAATGGTTTCAGTTTCGGTTCTCTGCCGTTACCTTCTCAATACACGCACTGTCCAGGGCAGGGTTAGTAAAATAATCTCAGACATGCTGGTGTTTGGGATCTGCGCTGAATCAGGTCAGGTGATTTTGAACTTCGGGTGAATGGAGAGCAGAGCTTAGGAGGCACCGCAGGAACTCACAGCCCAGCCTGTGGGTAGAGCGCCTGGCTCTGCTGTTCCAGTTGTACACTTCTGTGTGTGTGCATGGTTCTCAGCAGTGGGATGTGTTATTTCTTTCCTGCTCAACTTGTATTGTTTTTGGCCACTCCAGTACATGGCCTCGCCGCTCGACTGGTCTAGGAGTTAGTGCTCTTCATGCAAATCATGGGTGCTGGCGCTCCTCCCGCCTCGGTGATCCAGCGTTTCTTTAGTTCAAAGTTCAAAAATTAATTTGGTTAAAAAGTCAATAACCATAAAAGCGACAAATAAAATTCATTTACATTGCTTGAAAAAACAGCTTTTTGTGTAAGGAGAAGTTGTCACAGTTTTTGTTTTTCGTAATATACACAATTTTAAATTTCATCCATACAAATTGATTTCCGGAATTTACAAACATGTTTAAAAAACTCTGATAGTGATGCAACAATAAAAACAGTGTCCATTTTTTGCAATTCTAAAAACGCTGGGCGACATCTATTTAAATTCATCTCTTTTAGAATAGAGACAATAAATTTCCTACGAGGCAAAGTATAAAATTTACAGAAAAATAAAACGTGAATGTCAGATTGCACGGATAATTCATCACAAGGGCACAGAGACAGTTCATTTGACCAAGAGTTCATTTCAGGGAAGATCAGTAACCTAAAAACAATATTAAATCTAAAACGTGTGAGAAGAAATCTATCATAATTAGACAAAGGGAGGCTTAAGTATCGCTGTAATTTATCTCCGGTTAGGATCAACTGGTGTGAGGAAACCGTCTTTTTCTTAGTTTCTTCTAACAATCTTTTGTCCCTCAGGTACTCCATACACAACTTTTTCAATACTTTTCTAGAAATATGTACCATTGTAGATAGATCATCATAATATTGTAAGCGGTCGATTTCCGTCAGAAACATTCTGACGTAATTTAACCACTTGAGACCATTTACATTTTCAAGTTTTAACACGTCCTGGAGTATGGCACGGTTTAGTACACACTCATTTGTAGTCCATACCCTGTGCCACAGGAGAATGGGCTGAGTTCTAATTGTATCTGAGATATACGGCTGCCCCAGCTCCGCGTGACAAATAAAAGTCGCAGTACTTTCCGGTATAGACAGGATATGTTGCATAAACTTGTTTTCAACTATTTGGATGGATTTTATATTAGAATACCCCCAAAGGCCTGCTCGATACAAAGCCACCCATTTCCAATTTCCTTCCGTGTTTTACAGATATTATTTTTCTATGGGTTTTAGTAACTACGGCGGTTTGTTTACTGTTGTTCCTGGTGTCTACTCCCTTTTTACAAATATTATTCTCCCCCCCCAATTTTTTGTCAGATTTTTAGTTTCATTGCCATTTAGTACCCTTTTATTGCTTGCCCTTCTTACACTCATATCAAGCATTTCCTGTGGTACGCTACTATCCGTTGGTTTGATGGGAATGTATAAAAAAGGGGAGGACTGTGGGGCCTCTTCATGCACTGTACGTCAATCCACAGCCTCTAGTTCACTAAACCGGTTATAACAGGGGGCGATGGGTGGGACGTAATGTGGTCCCAACCATTCTCCATAATGCTGTCGGTCACCATAATTTATTCTCCCAGCCCTTTCCTGTATTAGAGTCCTACCATCTTCTACCCCCCCTCCCTTCCCAGCCATTTTGGTTGGAATCCCTATACATTTTGAGCCCCAACCCTCCATTGGCGTAGTTGGTGCCCCTCATCCAACTCCATCTATTATCTGGTTGCTGTACTGGCATATAGAAATAGGAGAGTGCTCTGGCCACGATTCTTGCTCCATTATTTCTAGGTGCCCCCAGACAGATATGTTCCACTGTTCGTAGGTCTTCAAAAGTTACGACCACGCAATCTCCTTGAGTTCTCTTTCTGTTATATCCCACCCATGGAACCCTCTGTACCATTAGGATGTTACTAGTTATTGTTGGTGGAAGAGGGTGATTAGAATTTAACCAGTGGAGCACCTTGTTTTTAAGTGCCCAAAAGGGTTCCGTGACTTGAGGAGCCAATTCTGGGACCCCAGTCAAGATAACCACATAGGGGCATGCTTCTGGTGGTAAGTTGATGCTTCTACGCTTTTTGGTCCTATCTTGATGGACTTTATCCGGGCTATGAGTGGGTACATTGAGGCTAACTGGTTTATTTGTCTTAGCCTCAGTGGCCGGAGTGGATTTGGCACAGGTTTTACTTGTTTCGGGGCGAGTGGGGTTTGGCAATGGGGTTTTCGGAGCTGCTTTTTTACCTTCAGTTAGACATTTATTAAGTGTTTGGGGTTTGTTAGCAGGTAAAGTTATGTGGGCTGTTTTTTTAGTCTGGGTAGTATACAGAGCTTTTAAATCCTTATGTAGCTCATTAAGTTGGGTTTCTATCACCAAAAGCTTCTCTTCTAGGGGAGTGAGTAAGGATTTAATTAGTGTCTTCAATGGAGTTATTAAAAGATCTTCCCTTTCTACACTGAAACCTGTACTATTGGCTGTGGTATTAGCTGTAGTGCTGTTAGTGAAAATGTCAGCTAAAGTGTCATCTAAGATGGAGTCATCTGGAATAGTCATGGGCAAGGTTCTAGAGCCAACCTCTTCTTTCCCTGACTCCTCCCCAGGAACTTCCCTCGCTGCTTCTTTACTAGTATTGTCTCTAATTTCACTCACAGTTACCGATTTTGCCTTCTTGGCAGTAGTGTTATTATTTTTAGTACGCTTATTTTTTTTAATTGCCCCCTCCCTTTTCCCTCTCATCTGATGCTACTTTCAGCCCGGGTATCTATTTGTGTAGCCGTCAAGATGTTTCCCGATGGTGCCAGATCCTGGGAATCGTAAGAAATAGAATCTTGAAGAGCGGGCTGGGTACAGGTGATATTATGAACCTCCATGTGTGTCTGCAGAGTGGTGGAGTTACTTAAGACGTTTTCCGGACTACGAACCACGGCAATGTGGCCCATAGACGACCTCTTAGCAAACGCCAGATCTTGAGATACCCTTCTCTCCATAAGCACAATTTCTTGATCTATTAATGAGTTTGTGCGTACTATAAAATCATCAAGAGTTCCCGTCAACTTTGTCCCTTCGGCTGCATCCTTACTTTGAGTTTGGCGAGTCATTTTATTTAATCAAAGCTCACTTAAAAAAGAGGGGGGATATGTCTTAGAAAGGCTGTTTGTATATGGACACAGTGACAAGTTCCAACCATATACAGATATCTACAGTCTAAATGTATCCTAAGTTCAAGGTTGAAATTAAGCTTTTAGGCAATGTCAATGGCTCCCAATATGGAGGATTCTAATACACTATATAAAGTATAGATGCTTACAGTTCCAGGGTCCACCTGCAAAATTTCGATCAGGATCTCTGGCCCAGCCCAGACTCTCCAGGCCTCTGAGGGCCTAAGAGGGCCCGCCCTTTGCCCGGGCTTAGCCCGCGCACTGTCCAGCGACGCAGGGGCTGTCGTCGTTTTTATGGCGCCTCCGGGCGCGGAACTGCAGGTAGACGCTTCCGCCGCAAAGCTAGCTGGGAGATGTAGTCTCCCTCCACTCAGCGACCGCTGGTTACAAGCTGCGGCGGCGGGAGGGAGACCGGGTGTAGCCTTTGGTGTGTCCTGGTGCCCGGTACAAAAGTGATTCAGGTATCTCTACCCCCAAGAGTGAGGAGACAGCGTTTCTTTAACCCTCCTCATGCCTGATAAAAAGTAAAAAGAATTGCAGGTCTTACCAGAAGAGCCTGAAACAAGTCAGGCCCCACACAACGAGGAGAACAGGTAAGATTGAAAGCATTCAGCTTGCACCAATTGGATTTTCACTGCTGAATGCTTATGAATGATTCATTCTGCCTACCCCTACAATAGACCCGGCCCTGAGAAAAAAGTGCTGGTGCTCAGCACCTGAAAGCACCGGCACAAATTAAGCACTGCCAGCTGAATGAACTTCGCACAACCACCTGTTTATTGGCAGTACCGGGCAGTGGCTGGGCTTGCTGGCCCAAGCACTTCACAGTCACTTCAGGGGCCATGGCAGGGCAGCAGCAGGGAAAGGAAACTTAGTTGCAAAGCCTGGCTTGCCTATAGATCATTCAGTGCCAGAAGGGCTTTTCTGAGAGATCAGGGTGAGTCCCCGAGTTTTTGGATGTTTGTGGGTCTATTTTATGGAGGGCCGGTTTTTACAGTTGATTTTCCTAATATAACCTCAAGCATTGCCTGCAGCAAGCAAAACTTCTTGCCATCTTCCTTACCTTGTTAAGTAGCTTTATATAGCGTGTCTTCACGAGTTAATCATCATCAGAACCTTTATTACGATCTCCAGGATCCAAGAAGTACACACAGCACAAAAAACAGAGTATAACATTCGGAATACATTAAAAAAAAAGTTTTTAAGAACAATTCATTAGATAGATGTGCAAAATGAGAGGTACAACAATTATCAGCAGTGGAAAAGTGCACCTTATTGGTTTCTTCTCTATAAATATTTAAAAACAATTAGGGAATTGTGCAAGGGAGCAAAAAACAGTAATTATTTACAGGAAAAGTGCTTCAAACAGGTATCTTCCCGTAACAAGTTCAAAACTGCCATGTTTTGCAAATAAATGTGGGCCACTTTTTTAGTTATATGATTCATGAATGTAGGCCACTTTTAATTTGGTGCCCGTTCCAATTTTCTGTCCCACAGCCTAGCCTGAGTTTTTGCCAACCAAATGGTGTCGCTGGCATACCAAATGAGTTGGACCGGGAATCTATTAATGACTAGAACAGCTTAAGAGGGGCAAAACACTGTGTCATTCATTTTGATTAAATAAAAGGGAGATAAGTAGTGGCAAATCTGTCCTGCTTTGCTTGGCACATTTTGAAGTGAAAAGGTTTTTATCAACTTTCATTCCTGCATCACTATGAAATATGAGGTAATTTCCATGTAAAGACCTTTTACAATTGGCAGGAGTTTCTTGTCCACCTGGGATACCTCAACTTTATCCACATAACTTCTCTTAACATCAAATTGAAGGCAGACATAACGTTCATGAAAGATGCAAAGTGGTGCATTTCTGTAGCCTTGCTGTATTTGTGGATAATACGTAGATGGGCATAATCCTGCTTTTTTATGGACAGGCCTGGACAAAAGCCTCCTTGTATGAAATTGAGTATTTTGTTATCTTACACTCGTCCACCAAAGTGACAGTGCTTAATTTGTGAAATAACTGCCGGTGCCCAGCGTTTATCTCAGAAGCTCACAGCTAGTGCGGATGAATGTCGAAATTGCTGAACACTCAACCTGCATAGTCTTGATTCAAACGCATGCCTTTTTCTTCCACCACCATACACTCCTTGCCCCATTATTTCACTCTTGAATGTTCTTTTGCATCCCTGACTTCTCCCATTGTCCCAGATTTTCCGTCTTTTTCATCCTCCTCCTTTCTTCCTTATTTGTTTTTTGTTGTTTGCTCTGGGTAAAAGTCTTATGAGGAAAATTAAGTGCTGGTCCATAAAAATGTGCCAGTGGATCCCACCTACAAACATACTGAGCGAGGATCATGTTTGTGTATATCTTGCAGTAAATTTCTATCAGTCTAATTTGCCTTTAGGATTTGACTAGATCTGTGGGGCCTTTTGTGTATAACGCGACCACAATGGTGTTCATCAATATCTCTAATGTAGAGCAATGGCTGAAAAGCTGTGGAAAGTATCATCAAGGACCAGGGAAACCAATCAGCAAGCTATTTATTGGTTTCTCATGACACCGTGCTAGGCCTAGGCATTTTCTCATTGTTCAGAGTACATAGCACCTGCTTTATTCTAGGCACAGTTATGACTTGGTCTGGACCTCAGTGGTCATCTTCTTGCCCATCAATTGTGGTACTGGCAGGTAGACTGAGCTGCTCAGCCATCATTGATGAATTATTGACATGTAAAGAAAGAACTAAAATGTTTGACCTGAGCTGTTTGGCCAAATCGTCATGCCAGTTGGCTTTCCGCTCTTCCCAGAAACAAAGTACTGTGTTCCTATTTAATGCTTACCCAAGCCAGCACTTTGATTCCATGAAAAATCCAATTTGTTTTAGTGTTATGAAGATCTGTTTAAAAGTTTCTGGATTCCCATTTCAGTCTAGGTGCAGAACTGTGTGGTCACTCTCCACCTTCCTATATTGAAGCCAGTCATCCGGCTTAATAAAGATGTAAGCTATAGCTAAGCAGCTATCCGGACCCTAAAGGTGAGCATGGAAGTCCAGCCCACAATGTTGTCACCTACCTTCGTCATCACAAGTGTCTGTCACCCGTGGTGTCATTCTCTGAAGAAGTTTGCGCTCTGCATAAAAAGAAAACCGATACAGAAGTCTACCAAAAAATCCGGGACCTCTGTGTATTGAGGTAGGAACCACTTCAATCACCCCTGTAATAGAACAACATGCAGAAAAGGGTCTTGTTTCTAGAAATAAAAGACAGACTTGGCTTCCCCAAAGAGTCTTTAATATCAATCAATTCATTGTATCATCAAGCCACTTTCCCATCTTAGTGTACCAACTGCAGCAGGCCATCGGGAAAGGTCTTATTAGAGTACTGAGCCTCATTTGTAAGGAAACTTAATAAATTGAGCTAGGTTTTGACTGTTGACACTTTCCATGAGTGTGCTTTGAAGTTGAGCATTCTGAGGGCTTTGCTATATACTAACATAATATCCATCCTTTGGATAGCACTGTGGGATGTCTTCTGTTCCAGTACTCTACTACACCTCTCAATATGTGGTCATCTATTTTTGTGCATTCAGCATTGAATGGAGCAGACAGTGATGAGGATGTGTAAATCTGTGCTGGTGGTTGTTGCAAGGAGGGGGATCTCCTGCAGGAGTGGCCGGCATGGCTCGCGGGTGGGGGGCGCTCCTGCTCGCCTGTGTCCGACTCAAGGTCAGACGAAGAAGCAGGCAGCCAGGCTCCCACCCCTAAGCCAATCACAACATTGCAATGCAGCGCTGTCATTAGTCTGAGTGCCGTAACATGGCGCTCAGCCAGGGGCTGGAGGGGTGGGCATGTTTTCGATGCAGGATGTAACGCAGCCTGCTTGGAGAAAACTCCTATATGCATGAGTGTTTTGGGTGGCCTGAGAGGGCCGACCAAACAGTCATTGCACACAGGAGTGTTCTACCTCACCTCCCCTGCAGCTCCCCCCCGCCCCCTCATGCACTGCAGCAGTAGGAGGGAAAAAAAATGTGATAATAACATTACGTTATTATAATTTTTTTCCCTTTCTTTTCTCAATTTACTGGCTCCATCTGATATACTGGGACACATGCAAAGAAGCCTTGGACAGAGGGTGCCAGAGGGTGCCTTCGGTTTTTTTGTGAATGTAAAAGAGTATATCAACTTAACATGTTTCAGTTTCATTGAGGCTCAAAACAATTTGTTATGCAGAAGAATAGGTGGTTTCATTGTATTGGAGTACTTTAGCAAAATTCATTCTTGTTGGCGAAGATCAGGAACGCTGTGGTCATGAGATTGGGGTGTAGGTGAGGGTAATTCTTTGGGTAAGGTTAGTGTTCATCTACCTACAGGAAGTGCACAGCATCACTGGGTGCCCTGCTATATCCTGTCCTCTAGTAGCACAGGCAAGTGAACTATCATGTGCTGATGACAGACACTATAACAATTTGGGGGGTACTGTTCCTATCAGGGAGCAAAGAAATAAAAAGAAATAAGGGAGAACAGAGGAATGGGAATCCTGAGGATTGCTTCTTGGTGCCCTCACACATCCCTAGGGATGTCATGCTTCATCATCAGGTATCCTCCTCTTAGGACAGGCCCACCTCTGCTCGCCTTGATCCATGTGAGCAGAGGAGGGTAGGTTCACTGTGCTCCCTGTGCCAAAACCACTTAGCAGCTGTGTGCTAACCTTTGGTTTTTGACCTATGGGGCATTTCTGGCTGATTCGTTTGGGTTAAATGGTCACTTCATTAACTTTCATTAAACCAGGTATCTTCTAGGGTAATACCTTTACTACACATCATGTCTTAGGTGTGGGGTAAAGCTACACATAGCCTTTCGTTTAGGTCCTGAAGAAGCTTTGCAGATCAATGTCAGGCCCCCAGATGTGAAACATGTCGACCTGACCACACGCACTGTTTTAGGCTACTGTGGTACATCATCCACCTACAGTAGCCCTAACCGTATCATGTTTTTTTTAACCCTGCCAAGAGAGACACCATATTAAATTCTAATCCAGTATCTCTTAGCCAGTTTTAACCTCTTTCACTTGACTAGACATTCACTACACCCCACATACCCTAGACACACTTACATACATTCATTTAACCATATGGCATACAAATAAAAAGATCACTGCTTAACGACCCTTTGTGGTGCCAGTAGGGCATTGCAGCTCTAGGCCTATGAGTAGCACACCAGATGATGAAGTATAACATCCCTAGGAATGTTTGAGTGCACCAAGAAATATGCATCAAAATTCACATTCCTCTATTCTCCCTTACTATTCCTTATTTCTTTGCTCCCTGATAGGAACAGTGCTACCCCGATGTGTTATATTAGCAATTGAGGAGCCTAGGTAATGGACCTTTATTTGTTACCAGGCTCCACCCCTCTTTTTTATTCAAACTGATGATAGACACTACATTCTCATACACGTTTGAATTACTCAGAGAGGCTGCCCTCTCCTTCAGTATAAGAGGAGCAGAAAGAGATTTACATTGCGCCTGGACATGTCACCTAGTATATGGAACGAAAACGTTATGTTACTTATACCACCTAAGTACAGTTGTAGCATGAGACTTCTTAGATCTTGACTAATGTCTTTTGATTTCTGGCATATGTGCTCCCCCCTCCCAACATCCTCTAATTCAAAGAAGCGACCTTTGGCCTCGCACCCCTTTGCATTTAAAAAGTGCACTGACCTGCTGCCCAATCCGTGTACTGATTATTGATTAGGCGGTATTTCCAATGTCTCATGAAAAATGAGCACTTCCTTTGAGCACTATGTTGGAACATCAAGTTAGATGTTGTCACTAAGGTGTATTGACTTCCAACATACATTTTTGTGTCATTGCAAATAACGGTTTTCATCAGCATTTAGATAAAAGCATAAGTGGAGCTCATCACTGGCCCACACATGGGAAAGCTGGCTTTGGGGCTAGCTAGTCTGCTTTATTATGAGCAACCCACTTATAATCTGTTTAGTGACTAAACAGATTATAATCCAATAAAAAGTTTTATTCCTGTGCATGTTTCAAATCGTGATTGATTCAGATCTAAAAATGTGACAATAGTTATGTAAAACAGGGACCAGTTCACTGCCTCTGGATTTGTGGTCTATTTCAAGACCTGATTTACCTATAAGTTCAAAAAAGCATATAATATCACTTAACATAATTAAAGCATCAATAAAATGACCATCGACGTATACCTTGATTTGAGTTAGGACTCTTGAAGCAACTAGCACCAATAGGACATGGACATTTATTACATTTACCAACTAAATTTGCATCTAGTTATTAAAAAATATATTTGACAGCAACATATTTCAACATTCTAAGCTCAAACTGAACATACCTGTCTTCCTTGTTACGGGTACAATAATATGCATGAAGCCAGGCATGAACAATCTATGTTCTTCATCTTAATCAAAATGAACCAATAGCCCTGGGAGCTTCAAATGTCAATATTCCACCACCAAGGAGGTAATAGAACATTCACAAATAAAGGAAGAGATGACATGGGAGGAATAGGAAGAATGTATAACATTACTACAGATCTCTATTTAGCCACAAGGGAATTCACGGGAAACATGACACATTAACAAACTGTAAAACAAAAAATGTGATTTAGGGAGTTTTGTATCCTTGCTCTCTGCTGTATATTGGCAAAATGAACCAGGAAGTGCGACAACGCATTACTCAACATTAATCCCGGATTAGAAAACAAGTGGTCACTGCTCCACTGGTAAATCACTGGATCAAAAAATCTCATTCTGAACAAGACTTTCGCTGGACCGTCATATCCAAAATTGAGATAGATCAAAGAGGTGGTAATCCAGTTTTCAAATTGTCCCAACGTGAGGCAATGCTAATTGTCAAGTTTAATACAGAGTGCTCAGGTTTAAATGAACTATATGAGATTTTTAACCTGTAAGACGCAAGATTTTCTTGGAAAAAGTGGTGCAGCTATTATTATACTACAGCAACCAGAATTCTAAGCGGCAAGTTCTCATAAGCCTCAAAGCTGTTTTTTCTTGACAACCTATGGCTGCCACAAGGTAGAAGCGTCAGCTAGCAACAACATACTAAAACAACCAAACTCCAAAGCGGCAAACTCCCATAAACCCTAGAGTGGTTTTCCTATAACAATTAATTGCTGCCATAACACAGGAGCGAAAGCCAGCATTTCAAGTTACATGCAGGAGAGTTCGCCGTAATCGTTTCCAGGACTGACGCCACATGCACAGGTATGGCTTTAGAGCTTTGCGATCTATGTTACCACAATTTATGCTAGCACGCCTTTGCGGAGTTGTTCACGCATATTTTTGCATAATTGTTCGTAGGTTCAACTTCTAGAACCGACTCCGGTTTGATTGAAGCACCGCTGAGCGCGCATGCACTATGACACTTCCGACATACTGCAGTAACATTAATTGTGCCAGGTACGCGCCACATACTCTAAACAGTGGCGAGTTGGAGGCTCCCCTGGGGGTAGATCAATGATCTTGCGCGCAACTAGTTGTTTTGTCTTCACAGAATTCCAAATCAACAAAACCTCTTGCAAAAATCGAGCGGACACAACGTAAAGCGACTCGATTATTTTAACCCCTTGCATGCGGCCGCGATTCTGCGCCTGTGCGTCAAAATCGCAAGTGGGCGGGTTTATGACGGCCCCCAGCCGTCATCATCACACGAGCGCCATAGTGCATGACGGCTGGGGGCCGTCATCAGCATGCAAGGGGTTAAAAAAGTACACTAAAGGACATTTGGGCATATTATCAACAACTAGCGATAAATATCGCTATGTTGGCTTAGCGGCAATATTTTTATCGCCGAGCTGCGGTGATTTTTATCGCTTAGGAACCTTGCTATTGTCAAGGTTTATCTCCTAAGCGATAAAAATCGGCCGAAATGCATGAATATCGCTGAAAAGTCTGCAATACTCATGCATTACCAAGCTAATGCTCTTAGCCATGTTATCCACCTACCATTGGATAACATGGCTAAGAACTGCTCAGGGGCAGGTGTTAGCTTTTGGAGATAATCACACTTAGCGCGAATATCTCCAAAAGTTGGTAATAGGAGATAGCGATGTTAGCGACTGTTTCCAGTCGCTAACATCTTGGCACGCCCACTTTGCATGTCATTAGTGATAAATTTCACTGACATGCAAAGCGGGGCCCAACTTGGTCACTATCTCCTACTAGCTGTCGCTAACTGGTGTTAGCGACAGCTAGGTAATAGGGAGATAATTTTATCTCCGCTTTTTTGGCTTTAAAACCCCCTTGATAATATGCCCCACTGTTATTAAATACTCAGACCAACCTTTACCTCATTTATGGCCATTTAACATCTATATGTGCTCTTTATAGAAAAAGAGACCCAAGCTTGGGGACTTCCCCTGCTTGAAAGTTTCTCTGTTGAAATGCCACCAAATCATCAGCAATGAGGTACGTTTAAATAACAAACTCATCTGAAAACTGCTAGTGGACAACACTCTTTTGACTCTGTATTTAACACCTTATGTATGCAGATATTAGAAAACGGGAACTTGCAGCTACTAAAAGAATTCACGTTTTCAACACCACGCCACCTGCCCCCCTTTCTCAACTGGTAAGGTCTCATATTTGATGGCTCAGCCCATAGTCTTAACATAAAACCCTTCATAATGTCGGACACATCAATTTCTCTGACAGTGGTTTGCTTTGTTTGATTTATGTCTTTGTAGACTATCCTGTTTCTTGTTGAAAAAACATTATTGATCACGCTGGGATTGATCAAATAGGTAAGGTTTGGATTTGGCTGACTTGTCTCGGTGTATGCGCTTTTGAGGTTTCAAGTAACAGTTTTTAAATATCAGTTTTGTTTTCTCTTTTCTTTACAGCTGCCTTTGGTCCTGAGAAGAACCCCCAAAATTGAGGGGGTTTGAAAAGCATAGACCTTTCTCTGTTGGATACCAAACAATTGTACTATTGAAATAGATCAGGCTGGTTGTGCAGTCTAAAAAAATGTTCTTTTGACTTATTAGTGTTGTGTAAAAGTGGTTTACTGCACAACTAAGTTATGTCATTAGATCTTTGCATTGTTTGGTAAGTGGCCCTTGGTCCGCCAATAGTCAAGAAAAGTACCCTTTTTGACACTAAGGAGCCATGAATGTTTGTATGTGTGCGGATTAGTATGAATGAGTAATGTGGTTTGAACGGAGAAGTTTGAATGGAAATATTGTGACACTTTTTAGTATGGGTAGGGTCTTGTGTATATAGGCTAATTTCTTTCTTTAATTGTATATCGTCTTCGGAATTCTTTGATGTGGTGTTTTTTTTACATTTAATGGAGATTGTGTTGTTAATTTTTTCGAAAAAAGAATCAAGTTATAAAATAAAAAAACTTTATTGATTAAGACAGGTGTATATTGACTCACAGCTTTTGCGGCTTAAAACAATGCTGGCGCCTACATTCACAAAGGGGAAGGGGTCCCTTGTGGACCCCTTCCTATATGCGAATGGGTTACCACCAACTTGAAGTTGGTGGTAGCTGAGAATATTTTACAACATTCCTGGTTGCAAAACATTCCCACATACCAGTGCGGCTCGCTGTTAGAAAGGGATACCCTTGGCCCGCCCCTTCCTAATAGTGACTCGCAAACCCAATTTGTGAATCAGTAATAGCTTACCAAATTGCAAAAAAGGTCTTTGTACATTGCGAATCGTGCCGTTAGCGAGGTGAAAACAGCTTTGAACATCTGGCCCTTAATTCTTTAGCGCTTAACACTTACTAAGAGGTGTCTCGTGAACACTGGTTGTGATGCAAACCTCGTTGTGAATGAGGTACCAGATTTTGGGTCCTAAATAGAAAAGGCATCTGAAATGGGATCTGCAAACTGTGAGTGCTGAATATGGGGTACAGGGCAAGAGCCTCACACATCAGGTAACTGGGGAGGGTTAATAATAGTATTAAGGGTGTAGAGGTATGAAAAGTGTGAAACTCAGTAGTATGATTACCCATAAGGGGCCACATAAAAATATTTCAAAACTTGTTGGACCGGGTGTGTAAAAGTGCGAGGAGCACAGATGAGGCTCACAGCATTGT
This sequence comes from Lissotriton vulgaris, assembly GCF_964263255.1. Lineage (NCBI taxonomy): Eukaryota > Metazoa > Chordata > Amphibia > Caudata > Salamandridae > Lissotriton > Lissotriton vulgaris. The sequence continues at coordinate 739,689,065 of NC_141696.1, forward strand.
ATAAGGAGGATGGACCTAGTATTTAATTTGTGAAAATATAAATGTAATGGCCCTTCAGGAGGCCATTGCAACTTGATTCGCACATTGACTCTGCCAACGCTGCCAACGACAGTACCAACACAACTAACCATCACACTCCTGCATGTGGGAAAATTCACACTTTAAAATACTTTGAAAGCGACTATTACCTGCAGCCTTATGTATTCTCGTAGTTGTGGATGCCAGGTATTAGTTGTTTGAATTGATACCAAATTACTAAACAATTGGTATTGTGTTCATCACAAAATTAGACAAACAGCGCCACCACATATTAGGATGTTGTAAGTGCTGGTGTTGGCAAGAAAGTGCTGATGCTGATGACTGGAAACCACCAGCTCTAATTAAGCACCGAATTATAGACCTTTTTAGTGTAAATGTGTGGTGATACACAAAGTTTGAGGCCATGGAGCATAACTAGCCGGGTATTGAGGCATACAGACCTCCCTACATGGGAATGGACTCTTTGTATTACAATGTATAGACAGGGTTGAACCCATTGGGGGCCACGGAATGGCACCTTTTATACATCCTTCGCCTTCTGACTATTACAATACCGAAGCCTATTGGCAGCCTGATGACTTCCAGGCAGGGATTGAGTAGGGCTGGTCCCTCTGGGACCTGGCAGTACTTAAAAACGTAACTTGGAACGGGTCCCTATCAGGCTATATTTTCATGTCCCTCAATTTACAGCGAAAAACACTGATCGATTTGTGAAAAATTAGTGCAAAAAAAGTTAAGGTAATTAATGTCAAGGATGTTGTTTCTCTTTACATTTCACATGTTTTACTGAATCTTGTATGCCCAAAGTGTACTGCTTTTTCCATCATGTTTTTCTATAATTTGTTTCATGCAGCATTAATTCTTGAATAGTATGTACTGTGACCTGAGTCGGCTCCAGGTGTCAGGATAAGTTCAGGTTGTGGGTGAGTGTTTATCATGGGACACGATTGAAAGCTGAAATTTTTACAGTTTAGGACAGTGGGTTATAAAGGTATTTAGAACATATATTATTGTAATCTTTACTTTCTCTGCAAAGCCCACAGACCCATGTGCACCATTGCTATATGTGATTCTATGCAAAACTGTGTGAAGGCGGTAATTGCTGTCGAAAAATTGACTGGGCGAAAGTAAAATGCAGTGCTTACAAGTGGGTTGGTGTGTTGGATGCATGGGGGACTGTAAAGTGAAGAAGATGCAAGGAAATACATGTAGGCGGGAATAACAAGGGCAACTGAAGAGTAAGGAGGTGAAGTGTGAGACATGCACACAGAGGGTTTCAGAAAGATATGGGGTGAAAAAGGGCATAGGAGTCCTGCAGAGGAAAATGGGAGTGATTAAGACACTTCCACAAACCTAATTAATGTCTAAATCAGTGTCTCATATTTTCAGGATTCTAACATTTTCAGTTCAAATTTTTCTCAAGAAAATCATTTTGTTACTCATTTATTTGATACTGCAAATAAGCCTCAGCAAAGTCAATAGGTCTGGCTTGTTTTACATATGTGATTATTATTATTATATGATATGTCAGGATTTAAGTTTGCAGATTTTTAGCCATGCTCTTATTTACATAGTCCACTCCTCTTGTAAAGGATTCTTGGTTATGCTTCCTTGGCCACTTACGTTTTAGAGGCGGGATTTCCTGCCAAAACTGTCTTTAAAAGAAGAAGCCAAGCAAGATTACTTAATTTCCCATCACCCATTAGCACAGGAAGTGACAACACTGGATCTCCCATCATCCACCTACACAGGAAGGGACATCAATGAATTTCCCATCATACATCTGGACTGCAAGTGGCATCGCTGCTTTTCTTGCCAAAATCTGTCTTTAAAAGAAGAAGGCATGCAAGAGGACTTCATTTCCCATCACCCATGAACACAGGAAGTGATATCACTGGATCTTCCATCATCCACCTACACAGGAAGTGACATCACTGAATTTCCCATTATACACATGGACAGGAAGTGACATTGCTACTCTTCCCACCAACAACATCCTTGAAAGAAGAAGCCTAGCAAGAGGACCTCATTTCCCATCACTCATCATCACAGGAAGTGACTTCACTGGGTTCCCCTTCATCCACCTACACAGGAAGTGACATGACTGAATTTACCATCATAGATCTGGTGGACAGGTAGTGACATTGCTGGTTTCCTGCCAAAGCTTTCTTTAAAAAAAGCTCAGCAAGAGGACCTCATTTCCCATCACCCATCAGCATAGGAAGTGACATCACTGGATCTTCCATCATCCACCTACAGAGGAAGTTAGATCACTAAATTTCCCATCGTACATCTGGATAGAAAGTGGAATTGCTGCTTTTCTTGCCAAAAAACTGTCTTTAAAAGAAGAAGCCATGCAAGAGGACTTAATTTCCCATCACCCATGAACATAGAAAGTGATATCACTGGATCTTCCATCATCCACCTACACAGGAAGTGACATCACTGAATTTCCCATTACACACATGGAAAGGAAGTGACATTGCTATTCTTCCTACCAACACCATCCTTAAAAGAAGACGCCTAGCAAAAGGACTTCATTTCCCATCATCCATCAGCACAGGAAGTGACATCACTGGATTCCCTATCTTCCATTTACGCATTAACTGACGTCACGGAACTTCCCATCATACATCTGGACAGAGAGTGGCATTACTGGTTTTCCCACCTAAACTGTCTTTAAAAGAAGAAGCCAAGCATGAGGACTTCATTTCCCATCACCCATCAGCACAGGAAGTGACATCACTGGATCTCCCATCACCCAACTTCACAGGAAGAAACATAATTGAATTTCCCATCACACATCTGGACAGGAAGTGACATTACAGGTTTTCTTGCCAAAACTGTCTTTAAAAGAGGAAGTCAAGCATGAGGACTTAGTTTCCCATCACCCATCAGCACCCTGCACTCCTCCCAACTCCCAGGACTAACTTAATGGCAGCTGCAACACGAACACACAGGGTCCACGCTTGCACAGTGCCTCCCACCAAGAGCTTTGGTCCGATCACCGCCCAGCACTTCTCCCCTGCACTCCTTAGGTCACTAGACCATGGACATTGTTTCCCCAGCTGCTGCTGTGCCGTGCTCCACACCATGGCAGGAGCTTTCACCTGAGCCCACTGCTGGTTCTCCAGCAGCCGCACACCCCATGCAAATACAAGCAATGCCATCAACACCCCATGCGAACACACAAGCCACATAAGCACCAACAATGCCTTCAACCCCACTCTACACCACAGCAAACCCACACATCAACACCCACTTTCATGCATGCTTTTCAACACACAATCATTTAAGCAAACACACAACTGAAATATAGGACCTGTTGAGTAGCAACACAGTCAACATCCTCTTTATCACACAGACCTGACTCAAACCCTCACCATCTCCTGACATTGCCACAGCAATCCCAGCAGGCTAAAAGATGGTGACAACAGGACCACCTTCACAAGCTAGGAGGAGGACTCGCTATCATCTACAAGGAATCCATCAAATGCACAACGTCCACAGAGAACCCAACCCCAGTCATGGAACACCTGCACTTCAAGCTGCAAATCTCAGACTGAACCCTCGCCTACTGACTACCTTGACCTCGAGCTACCATTACCAACCTCATCAGGAACATCGCCACCCTGCTCACCATGGACTCCACAGCCTACATTCTACTTGTAACCTTAACTTTCACCTGGAAGACTGAAACAACCCCTGCTCCATAGCACTCTTTGAAAGTTTGAGCAACATTTGACTCACCCAGCTCTTCCTAGAACCAACACGCACTGGACCCCATCTTCACCACCAGCATCAAATGCAACTCCACCACACAGCTCAAATGGACTGATCACTCCATCACTTAGTTCCAAATCAACACACTTCAAGTCAACACCCCTACAGGGTCATAACCAGGGCAAAATCACAAAACAGATAGGCTCAGAGCCTTCAGCATAGATCAACCTAGCCCCACAGACAACCTCGACAAGGACATCAACAACTTCAAGAACTGTGCGGACTCCCTCACATCCATCAACCCCAACAAGCTTAGTAGATCATACAAGCAGGCCAGCTTGAACACAAAAGACCTCAAAGACACCAAAAGACACTGTAAACAGCTAGAAAGGAAATGAATAGCTGGACACAAAACCACAGACAGATCTACTTTCAAGGCTTCACCTAGACGCTATCACTAGCAATTAAGAGACACCAAGAAAAAATCACTACTGGACCACATTGAAAGAAGCTCAAAACAGCTACAAGGAGATCTAATCGATCATTAAGGATTTCACCTTGCCTTCAGCCACTGTTAACAAACATTGCTGCCTCCCAGAAACTCTGCGACAACCTATCCAATTTCTTCCACAGCAAAATTGCAAACGTGTACAGCAACTTCGCACACTAACCCAATCACAGAGAACTCATTGCTAACCTACACATAACTTACTAAGACAGCCACCTGAATGAATGGACCAGAAATGTCACAGTGGCAGTTATGCAGACAATCCACACAGGGGCCCCAAAATACCCATGCCACCACCACATCTACAACCTGAGAACATAACCAATCAATACCACCCTCACCCTTATCATTAAAACATCCATCACGTCCACCACTTTCCTCGATGAATGGAAACTTGCAGAAATCACTGCTTTCCTCTAGAAGCCCACAGCTGACCTGAATCAACTGTACAACTTCAGACCCCTCTCCCTACTTCCATGTCCAACCAAAGTGATTGAGGAGGCCATCAACAAGCAGCTCACAACCCACCTCAAACGTACCCATCTTGTAGACAACACTCAATCAGGATTCAAAAAGAACCACATCATCGAAACAACACTCATTGCGGCCAGCTATGACATTCGAATAATCCAGGACTGAGGAGAAACTGCATCCCTCATCCTGCTTGACCTTTCTGCAGCCTTCAACACTGTCTCCCAACATACCATCATCAGAAGACTCCACAAGATTGGCATACATGGATCCATTCTCAAATGGATCTGTTCCTTCTTCACATGAAGAACCCAAAGGGTCAGGCTGCCCCCTTCACATCAGAGATAAAGAAATCGATATGGGTAGTCCCACAGGGATCCCCCTTCATTCCCATCCTTTTCAACATGTACATAACACTGTTCACCAACATCATCTGATCATAAGATATCACCCAACTCATCCTCTCCCTTCCGGATGAAACAACTACCGCCAGAACCAACTTCACCAACTGCATGATCAATGCTAGCAGACTCAATGCAAACCAACTGTCTGCAGCTCAACGCCTACAAGACAGAAGTACTGGTCTTCTGCAACAAGACCTCAAATGGGACTCCACCTGGTGGCCGTCGAAGCGAGGACCCAAGCCCATACACCACACAAGAAATCTAGGGATCATCCTAGATGACAAGCTCAACATGATGACACAAGTCAACGCAGTGGCACCTCCTGCTTCCGCATTCTACACATGCTGAAGAAAATCTTTAAATAGTTGCCTCAGAATACCAGACGGACAGTCACACAAACACTCATCACCAGCAGCCTGGACACAGGCAGCACTGTCTATGCACAAATCTAGACTCCGGATCATCCAGAACACCACTGCTAGACTCATACTCGACCTCCCATGCTGTACCCACATTACACCACCCCTCAGGCAGCTTCACTGGCTCCCCCTTCACAAGCGCAGCCAATTCAAACTTCTCATGCACACACACAAAGCCCCACACAACAGGACCTGAATACCTGACAGCCACATACACTTTCTCCAACCCATCAGACAACTACGCTCGGCCTCACTCTCGCTCACATACATTCTCTGCATCCACAAAAGCAAAGCTCTGATAGGAAAAGGGCAGGAATGCGCCATATCTAACATTATGCAGCGCATTCCTGTGCTGGTGCAGAATGTGCTCCTTATGCCAACACAGGCACTCTTGCACCATGGTGTAAGGGTGGCTGCATTGTAAGCAGATTTTTTTTTGTGCAGGGAAGCTTCATGAATTTAACTTAAGAGTTGCACCACTCTTGCACCCTGTTGCAAGCGTGACACAACTCTAACAAATATGCACCATAACCGGGACAGTGTTATTGTGATTTTCAAAAGCCATTCTTTTAAATATTGAGTATTTATACAATTGTTTGGAAGTCGATATTGCTGAATTCTTTTCTGTAATAGAATTCTAATACGTTTGACATTTTTACTTACTGTGGGATTTTTAGTATTTAGAAAGATAGTTTGTAAATTAGGCATGAGTCATTGTATTAACATATGGTTGCTGCCGGCTTTGAACTCCACCAACATTACATTCTTCAATTCAGTTTTTCTTTGGTATTATATAAACTGGTTAAAGAGCATAACTTCATGAAACAAGTTGGCTCACAGTGACCAACATTTCAGGTGGATAACCCAGGGGCATAGCTTGGTCAGTAAGTTTGGGGGGTGGGTGGGAGCTTCAGATTTTCCAATAATCACACTGGCATATAATGTTAAAATACACTATATGACAAGCAGGGTGCACGAGAGGGGCTTAAGGGGCAGTGTGGAAAGTGAGAGGAATGCGGATTGGTAGGGTACTAAGTGAGGAGAAAAAGCACATTATTTTGTGAAATAACCAATATTTCCAAAACAGGGAGAAGGAGAGAGTATTTGTCCGTTTTTGTCTGTGTGAATAAAAATTTGTGGTGAATTCCAGCAGACATCAGCCTACCCAACTGGAAGCACCTGTACCCACATGTTTATCACAAAATACATTTATTAGTGGGGTGTAACACCCAACAACATCCCCCCTGAAGCTACACCCCTTGGGTATTCAGTAACTTAAAATAGTTGGCACCCTGGACAACAAAGACCTCAAAGACATGTGGTGAGATAACATACAACTGCCATTACCTAAAACATTCTCTGACTTCTCATGCTGCTCAAGTCTGCAATTGTTGTATGAGGAAAGATTCAAGCCATATAAGATGACCATGGTGAGAACACTTTATTCAGGACAGATATCCTCACACCCTTTGCTTTACTGACAACGTTTCTGGGTTACCCCAGAGTTGGCCTACTATGCTGTCGTCCTACAAGACATTTTCAAGGTAGATAGATTCAACAAAAGCCATTGGTTAAGATCAATTGAAAAATTGTTGGCTTCCCTAGACCTTGGTAAATTATGGCATTCTCCCACTGTAGCCCAAATTCCATCCAACGTGGTATTGAAAAAACACTACTGGGCATTTACATTACTCAGAGAGGAGCAAAAAGTTGTGGGTACTTCTCTGATGGGGGGCATTTTGAATTTCAGATCTGTTCTAGGCTCAGAGAAGTCCTGGGATCTGACAACAGCTCTGCTAGATAGAAATTATACCATCAATTTAGAGTAGGGACGCTTCCTTAGAAGTAATTTACTGCCAAATGACGATGTCTGATTCCAGTAGTTGCCCTTTTTGCACTGACCGACCTGAGTCTGTGCCGCACTGTGTTGTTTGCATTTCCGGCATATGCACAACCACGATCTCTATAGCAGCTGGCACCCATTTGCAGACAACTGGGCACATCCAGCAATTGTACTGCATTAAAGTTACCAAGAACGGATTCCTCTACAATATATGTCTGTGCAGTAGCAACATTTTTGGTTTTGATGTGGGCGAAAAGAAGAACTGCATGCAATGATTTTGTTTTTATCTTAGATTTTTTTTATGTACAGTTTTGCACAATTTATGTTTCTAATAGATTTTATGCTGTTATTTGTGACAAGTTCTCACCTATAATGAGTTGCATTTTTAATTGTATATTAATTGTATTTTATTGCAAACTTTTATGGCTCCACCGAAATAAAGTTACGTTTGATTGATTGACAGTCTGAATGTTTTTGTTACTGCCATAAAGAGTTTGAACTGCGGCCAAACCCAATGGGTAAATAGACTTCACTTACCGATTGCCTGAGATTGAGGCTGGGAACCCCACCCCTTATTCTGTTCCACATGACCTATAAGAAAGTATGTCAGAGTCTAGGGCACTATCATAGACACTCTTTTTTCATCACAGACAGCTAAGGCTCTTAGGACTACATAGCAGGGTGAGCTTTTGACACAATCCATTCATCTGGTCTGACATACTATCATCACATGACAAGCGGCACAGGGAAGCACAACAGAAGTATAGCTATTTTATAATATTACATGAATGGCATTGGTCACGACATAGGTACACCCAGTCTGTATATGCATGAACTCGAAATGCTGGAGATGGAGGGGGGGTGGCTAAGCTGATTGCCACATGTTCTGTGATCTTGCCTCAATCTCTTACCCTACAGATCGTCCTTGAAGGCCTCCTGTGGCCTCTCCTTCCTGGTATTGGCCTCCTGCTTTATACTATATAGCATGCCGTGCTTTGCTGGAATGATCAACCATTAGAAACTATGGTTCACAACAGAGCTATTGGTTTTTAAACTGTGTATACTCTGGCGTTTGAAATCGCCAACGGTCCCACACATGAAGACAGATTTAAAAAAATGATGGCTATGGATGATCATGAATGCCTTTTATACAAATGTGATGATCAACAGTTTGATTTGGTCTGGGAACATTTTGTGAAACACCCATAGGGTTGAACAAGTTTGGGCACTATTTTGACTCCCCACATGTCCAGAAACTGCAATTTGTGTTCATCCCAATGGCCCCACCTGGTGGAACCCTTATGCATGGTCCCACCTGGTAACACCCTTATACCTAGCTGATTGGTGGACACTTAACTTTGAAATAACTTATGACCTACTCCTTACCCCACACGCAAAATCCATTAGACACCTTGCCCAGTTTCGAGATTTAAGGTAGCCTCACTACTCTGATCATTGTTGATTGACAAGGAAACATCACCAAATTTCCTCGCTCACAAGATTGAGTCATCATTCAACACTGTCTGGCATCGCCATCACAGGAACTACTCTATATCCTGCCTGATGATTCAGCTTATCCATATTACATTGCCTCTTCAACCCCCTTGGGATCTACTTGCTGCGTACCTAATGCATCACTTGGCCTGCAACGGCCAGCAGCTCTTAACCTGTGGTCTGAGGACACCTGGGGGTGTGCAACACATACACAGGGGTCTGCGGCAGCTATGAAAGTTGAATAATATTAACAGATTAATAAAGTGTACACACATAAAGAAGCAAAATGTAAAACTGAACATTTTCAAATGTTCAGTCAACGTGAAGAAATTTAAAATTGAAGGCTAAAAATTAAGTTGGTATCTTCAGATTGATTTGTGGAAACAGTGCAAGTGCATGAAACAGAATACAGTATGGATATGGGTGGCCTCAATTACATTTAGAAAAGCTCCAACCTTCCCACTGATTCTGATTTTTTTTTTATACATGTTTGTGAATTAAATTAAATATTTTTGTCATCTGTGTATTTGATTGATGAGTGCTTCTTCCTGTATTTTTGTGTGTTATTTATGGTTCAAATCATTGAAATTGCTTAGGTTGAGGGCCCCGACTTCCAGTTATGCCTCAGTGGGGCTCCCCGGATTCCAAAAATGAGGCAGTGGGGTCTCTGGATTCCAGCGATGATTCAGTGGGAGTCCACAGGAGTCAAAAGGTAAAGAATGGCTACACAAGGCAATGGACCACGAATGACAGCTGGCGACTTATTCCCTCCTCCATACTCCCTCTGCCTTTATCCATCATCACTCACTGTCCTGCTCCTAAGGGTAGACATACACATTTCTTAAAAAAAAGAGCTTTATATGAACATAGGGTCTCATTTTTGAAAACTGTTGCATCGCTGCGTGAAAACTGTGATGCAACAGTTTTCACTGCGCCCTCCTCTGTACAGTAAATATGACGCATCAACCATATCGCAAGAAATGACAAATACGTCAGTATTACTAAAGTATCTGTCAGTGCAAAACTGACGCATTGCTGGAGTTGTGTCAGACGTGTGACGCCTCTCCAGCAATGCAGGGGGGAGGGCTATGACTATAGCACTACATCAGTCTTACGCCTGCTGTGAGGCGGGCGTAAGATATTGACGCAATGGCGCCCTAGAAGTTGCCCACTGAAATCTGATAGGTTTCAATGTGCCACTTCTACAAGGCTTTTTGCAGGAGAAGGCCCTCCCTGCATACATTATATTAGGCGCAGGTATAATGTGGCGCATTTTTTACGCCCACTGTGTGTTACAAAAAGTGACGCATCGGCGCGGCGGTACCACAACATCATCGCCGCCATTGTCCAGAGGCCACTGGCCACGCCCCCCTCAAACCGGCCACGCCCCCCCCCCCCGCCGAAGCCTTTAAATCGCGCTGAATGCGAGCGCGAGGCAGAGGCAAACAGAACTCCTGAGGCGGAAGCCGGGAGATAGCGAAACCTGTGATTTCTTTTAAAATTGTGATTCTTGACTGTATTTTACTCACTTCTTCCCCCTTCATAAATAAGGCCCATAGTCTCTGGGAACACTTGTGTCCGGAAGATCACAATAGATGTTAGCACCGAGCATTTAGCTCACTGAGCCATCTTACTGGCCCAGGAAGTGATAGCTGATTATACCTCCCATTATACCTCCCACATAGTTCTACCGCTGCAAAGTGCAACCTTTAAATTAACAAGCATTTACAATGTAATGGTTTCGCCTTTGGAAAAGTTAGAGCTATTGTCATTGTAAATGACAACATTTGTATTTATGTGTTGGTTTTGAAAACAGATAAATAAATGGCATTGTCATTTACATTGCCATTAGCTTAATCTCTCGCAAATGTGAGACCTATTGTACCCTAAGGACGAGCTCAGCTGACAGCAATTACTACCACACACACACACCCAGAGCTAGCCACACACACCCAGAGCCAGCCACACACACCCAGAGCCAGCCACACACACACACCCAGAGCCACACACACACACACCCAGAGCCACACACACCCAGAGATACACACACACACCCAGAGCCACACACACACACACACCCAGATCCACACACACACACACCCAGAGCCACACACACACACCCAGAGCCACACACACACACCCAGAGCCACACACACACTCACACACCCAGAGCCACACACACCCAGAGCCACACACACCCAGAGCCACACACACACACCCACCCAGAGCCACACACACCCAGAGCCACACACACCCAGAGCCACACACACACACACACAGAGCCACACACATCCACCCAGAGCCACACACACCCACCCAGAGCCACACACACACACACACCTAGAGCCACACACACACCCACCCAGAGCCACACACACACACACCCAGAGCCACAAACACACACACCCAGAGCCACACATACACCCACCCAGAGCCACACACACACCCACCCACCCAGATCCACACACACCCACCCAGAGCCACACACACACCCACCCAGAGTCACACCCACCCACCCAGAGTCACACACACACACTCAGGAGAGAAAGCACAGCGAAGGGGCAGAGAACGAAAGGTAAAATACTAAAAATAAAATATTCCATGTCGCAATTAAAGTTACCATCACCCAGTCACTGGTTAATGACTGTAAAAACATCATCATCACCTATGTACCGAAGGGAGGAGTAAAGAACCTCAGGATGCCCTTCAGTGTAAAAGTCTTCATTGGCTTAGGGTGCAGGTGGGCATTACTTGTGTTTGAGCCCGCAGGCTCTAAAGCAACTATGCCCAGATGTGGGAGTCCCTCCTCAGGGGACTCTGTACCAACCATGCCCAGGTGGAGCCCTTGTGGGCTTTAAATCAGAAATGCCCCTGGGAGCCTCTCAGGCTCTCATTCAATTATGCCCCTTGAGCCTCTCTCCTTGCTCCGGTCCCGCTCCGATTGGGTCACTCTGCTGCCGGCATGCGGGACTCTCTGGCTGCCGGTCTGCTTCCTTTGCCGGCCTCTCGCTGGGGCCCTCCTCTCGGTGGGGGAGCATCGGGGAGAGACACTCGCTACACTCTGGTGGTCGTGCTTTGGCGGTGGTGGGGGTAGCCTTGTGTGGTCACATGCTGTGTATTTAGAGGGCTACTGTCATGTTTTCCCTCTGTTTATAATCTTAATAAGGACCCCGGAGTCTTTCGTGTCACACACTTCTGCTGTTTTCGAAGCAACACAACTCTTTGTGAATCAGAAACGTTTTGGGTCTTTGCCTCGGCATGTGTGCATATAAGACGTGTAAAAACAGCTGGGGTTTTGTTGTGGGAACGTCTGAAGAAGGGAGTGTGCTTTTGAGGGGACAGTGGCAATGTCGAGTGGATCGCTGCGCAAGGGGTGTTTGGTGGTAGGCTAGCAGTTCTGTTGGGATGTTTGTGCTGGGGTGTGAAGTCGTTCCAGCTCCTCACAGGGCTGTGCTGGGGGTGCTCTGAGGTCACGTCTGCGTGATGGTGGCTGTGAAGTAAGGACGGACTGTGCTGGTGGGACGTTCTGGGCGTGCCATGATGCTGGAGAACGCTGTGCAAGGTGTCCGGAAGGCTGTGCCAGGAGGGTCTTGGGTCAAATACTGGAAGGCGGGGCTGCCTGAAAGAAACTTTGGGCGGGTCTGCCTGTACAGGGGGTGGAGTCACGCAGGCAGGAAACGTACAGTAAGTGAACTGGCTGTGCAGGGACTTCCGTCCTTTGCGTGCGTGGAATGTCGTGGGCCTGTGCGGGGAGGGAGAGGTCTTAGCCTGCATGGAGTTGCCTGGAGGATCGTGCTGTGCGTGCAATGACGGGTTACGTGCACGAGGGCGTGGGGATCCCCATGCAGGGGCAGTGCAAGAAACGGACAGGGTCGAGAGTTAGGGCTAGCGCCAAGTGCAGCCTACGCAGTACGGATGGACTTCCTTGTAGATGGATGACTGGCTACATTTATTTTAAACAAAATAAATGCAGAAAAAGAAACGTGATAAGCATGCAGCAAACATGGGGTAAGTGGCGGCACACGTTGTTTATGGAATGTCGTGGGGTCGTCACTTGTGCAGTATGTGTGGGAGGGCTAAGCATGTAGGTTATAGGGGAGTTTGGACTGTGCACTGCAGTGACTATTCAGGATAAAGTTCTATTGATGGAGGATGGATGGGGTGGTCCTGGACCCATTGTGGGTGAGGCAGTGGAAGGACGTTGGACGTGCACGCAGAGCAATGGTGGCAGACAGCACTGTGTTGTGGGGGGGATGCATCAGGAGATGTCGGATGTGCTGAAGGTGTCCATGACTTATGCAGGGGTGGGTGTAAGACTGCAGGGGGAGTGAGGCCATCAGCGGAGAGCGTCGTCCTCTCCAAGTGACAGTTATTTTTGACGACACGTTTAGAATCCTGAAATTCCGTTTCCATTGTATTCGGGGTGTACCTCAACATTTCTAAGTGTCCAAAAATATCGTCTCTCGAATAGGCTGTTCACTGAATGTGGATGCGTCTGTGTGGGTGGAGTGTGAAGGCGGCTTGTGTAGAGGGTGTCAGTGCATGCTTAGGGAGCTTAAGTGTGGTTGTGTGTGTGCAGGGGCGTGGGGCTGCTTTTGTGAGCTGAGTAAGGGTGTCAAGTAAATGTGTATGCAGGCTGTTCGTGTGCACCCTGTGGGTTTGTATGTTTACAGGTGGCAGTCTTCACAACTTTGGATACGTCTCGTGGGGTGGAAGGGGTGCGTGCCCTACTCTGTAGCCTCATCAGAGGATCATGATGGCCATTCTGAGCTACTTGCCAGTGGCCGCCGAAGCACTGTCAGCGGCTGGCTGCGGGGCGCAGGTTGTGACTGGCGGTCATGTTGATGCTTTCGGTGGAGTGAGGTGGGTTGTGGCTCTGAGTGCCAGTTGTGGGTGTGCCGGCAGAGGAGGCTGGGTCTGCGCAGCTTGTCTGGTGTCTCAGAGTGCAAGCTTCCGCTATGCCACCTGTGGTGGTGGTTGGCAGTGGTACTTGTGTGACTGCGGATCGTGGGGATTTCGTCTGACTGCGCAGACTCGGGCTACTGGGTTATGGCTATGTGGGATGAGGAACTGAACGCACTGGGGTTGCATGCGGTGGATGTGTTTGGATGTGTATATTGCTGCAGTTTTAACTATGCAGGTTGTGCCTAGCGGTTCGTGTGGTAGCAACACACTTCGATTGTCCTCTGCTAGCATCCTAATTAGGGGCGCCTGCCGCTTTTCTAACACTGTTCTCATTTTCGGGGGAGGGGTCAAATATTGTGAAGGGGATCATTTGCCAAAGACCAGCGAGCATCCCGCAGTTTCACGTCAGGGGCTCAGGTGATGCTGGCCGTCTTAGGGGGCCTTGTAGCTACAGTGGCCCAGCTGTCCCACCTACAGGCCTGCAGGCTGGACCATAAGGTTTAAGCTTTGTTGTGAGCGCGGGGCTCCCTGCATGCGACCACTTAGCTGTTAGTGCCCCCGTTCCAACTGTGAAGCTGCGTAAATGCCAGTGTCTTTCATTCTGTGCTGCTGGTAGTCCGTCTGGAGCTGTGCCGTGTTCCGGTGAAGCAGTGTGATGCTTCTGGCAGAGCGCACGCCTGTTGCCCCTGGCACAGATCGCCGTCATAGTTCAGTGCTGAAGTGTGTGCACATGGTGCAGTGTAGTGCCAATGCCGATGGAAGGCCGAGATGTCTCCTATTCTGTCGCGTCAGCAGTGAGAGGTCGTTGTCTAAGCCAGTGGGACCTCGCGGCCTGTATCTGGTTCGTGGCAATAACAGTGAGGCTGCGTGTGTCAAAGGAGAGACTCCCCGTAGCTTGCGCTGGGGTCAGGGGAGGGTGCAGCAAGTGTTCTCGGTAATGCGCAACGCGCAGGCTGGTTCAGCTGTTGCAGATGCAAACTTGTCATTGAGCAGGAATGTGCACGGCCATCATAAAAAGGCCGCCATAGTTTGAGTGTGCATTCCTCTTGTGTGTGCATTCCTGTGTTGTGTGGACGACTCCTGTGCACATAGCTGCCTCTTTCCAGATGTGCGTGTTGGGCTGCATACGTTTGTAGTTATGCATTTAGGCATTTATGTATGCTTGTCCTGTGGAGGTCAGGATACGCCACCTCGGGAAGTTTGTGTTTGACCGTGAGCATGTTTTCTCGCTTTGCACTTTGCAATGTGGTATATATAGAGCACAATCTGTGGGTGGGTCGGTGTATGCTCTGCGACTGATTGTTTAAGCCAGATCCGAAAGCCGCCAGATCCCGCAAATAACCTCTCTGCCCGCATCCACCGCTGACAGTAGCGGTCTCCGCTCCAGTCCCCTATGCACCTTTGTCCCCGGTCCCGCGTGTATGAAGGGGTTGAAGGAGGCCAGGATACAAAGCAGGGGCTGAAATCACTCTCCACCGGGCGCCATCTTCAAAGAAATGCCCAAAACAAACCTCTAAAAAAAAAATTTAAAAACACCGCCCACCGCCGCAATGACGTTGTCAAAGGGGCAGGATGAGAAAAAATCGCCGGAACGCCCACCAATCGCCTCAGTAAATGACGGATGCCTCTCTCTTCCAATGGCTAGCCTCCATTTATGGAGCTAGCCAATGGAACAGCGAGGCGGTGACCAAGCCATATACTGTTATCATTAGATTCCGCCTGCGCGAAAAGCTGCGCAGTGCGCAGCTTTCGACAGGCAAAACCTAAAAAGGTATATTGTCATCTATTGTTTTTAAAGATATGAAAAAAAGGTTTAAAAGCTCAGAGCAGTCTAGTCGAAGTTTTCAGGTATGTGTGAAATGTAACCACCTGGATCTAAAACATACATTTTCAGTGAAGTGCTTAAACGATTGTCGAACAAGTCAAACCAAAACAAATTGTTTGCTTCTCTTCGCATTAGATGCGAGGCGCATCATCAGTCAGGACTGTATGGAAAAAGTCAAGGGTTCATAAGCCTTCTTTCATCTGCACACATCTGTGCACAGAAATTGAATGTTGCAAAGGTGTCACAGGGCTATTGAAAAATCCATATGATCAAAGTGGTCACTTCAGCTAAAAGGCAGCGAAGAATTCTTTATGCTTGTCAAAAGTGATTTATTAGGGCCCAAGAATTTGCTTTTCCACTATTTGCACTCATAAATATGGTTTCGCTATGAGCGTTTTAGGGTCGCAACCCGCATGGAGGCAGCTGGCGAATTGAAAATGTAGCAGATTGATACTGAGGTAACAACGAAAAACGAAACCCTTCGCTGCAGCTTTGTGACTATAGTGTGCTTTCTGCCTTTTCACCGCCGAATAGCTTTTGGGCTCAATGTCCAGTGGCCTCTCTAGAAGCACATTTCAGGGGTGCACATTGGGCCACAGATCAGAACTACTGGGGCCACCTACAAATGACATTTATATAGCATTGTTTGTCTAAATATAGGTATGTGTTTGCTCAGGATGTTTACATCTGGCATTGTATGTATGTGTGCAAATAATTATGTGTATGTATATTCAAATATAGCTATATACACACTTACTTACAGTCAGAGTTAAACATTTTAAGCAGACACCACTGCTTTACAATAAAAGGTGGTTGTGCAGTTAATGTTTGTGGAAGGCGACATACCTGTTTCTTTGTCTCTTCCTGGTATATTCAGTAACTGGTTGTGGGGCGTGGGGGGATGAGGGGGGGCAGACCAAATAGAGCTGGGGCACAGCCAACAGACACCCTCTAGAGACGCCACCGTCAGTGTCTTCTACTAACATACATGGCTTTGTCGAGGAAACAGAACTCGTTTAGTTGAGACTCTACATCAGTTTCAATTACTCTTTGCAGATCCAGATGACAGCTCTTGGCGAATCTTCTATAAATATTTATAAACCCTCCCATAACTCTGATTTCATTACATTTCTCTCTGAAAGGACGGTCTTTTGTTACCTGGTTTTACCTAAGTGCATCTAAACGGTGGGGCCATTGTTTAGATAGAATCAGCAAGGGGTTTTAAAGAGAACCATTCCTTTAAAATATTTTAAACCGATTTTAATTAGTTCCATTCCAAGGAAGGATTATTTGGAAGAAACTGCATGAATTTTGAGACATTTTGCCTTTTTCACGCTTTTTCGGTGGGAAGCGGTTGAAATGCCATTCATGCACGACAGCACTTTCTCCCGCCAGGAATGGTGCTAAACAGAGAACAGTAAAGAGCTGATTCTGAAAGATTTTTTACTGTATCTTACTTACTTCAGCCTTATATGTGAGTTACACGTGAATAGCTCGGAGTGATTTTTTTCTGCGAATAGTTTCCAGGAGTATGACTCTCTTATTCATGGAAACCTTGAAAATGCTTGTCCTACCCCTGAAAATTCCTGGCTAAGCTTGTGGCGAGATACGCCTACTCCGGGAAAATTATGGTTGAATCTGGGCTGGATATGCAGGTGTAACTACCAGGAAGATAATTGGGACACTGGAGTGAGGTATTATTTTTTGTTATTATTATTAATATTTTGTAACTTTTATTCTAAGTACACTAAAAGCATTTTACTTCCCCTAATTACGAAGTTTGCCACTAGGGATTTTAGAGTAGCATATGGCAAGTTGCTCCAACTCGACGATATGAGAGCATTTTTTATATGGGTTCATTTCTTAAAATCGCTCTTCCGGCACGCCTAACAATGGACACTTATTAGAACTGTTTTATAGTAACATCACAGACTAATGATTTATCTCTTTTTAATTTTACTGTGATTTTTATGAAATGTCAGTTTTAGTATTTTCAGCATTTTAAAATGTATTTTTATGGAGACTTTTTGTTTCCGAATAAAGATATAATTTATTGATTGATTGAGTGAGGCATTTAATGCAAAAGTATGAAGTTCCTTCGACTAATATATCTTCTGCAGAATGTGTATATAAACTGCAGTTGATGGGGAATATACGCAAAAAGACAGAACAGTGAATGAAGGCGAAGATGTGACTGTAACCGGCCGCTTACAAGCTCTAAGTACAGCATAATAATTTGAATTGTTTGGTATGTCCAATGGAGAGCTGTCTATGTCAATGGATGGTTACAAGTTGTAGTCCCATTAACCCCTCCCACGCTGGTGACGGAACCGTTCCGTCACGCCCCTCGGGTGGGCTGTGCTGGTGACGGAACCGTTCCGTCACGGCCCGCTCCCGCACCTGTGCAGCACTGATTTCGCGCCTGCGCGGCGCGTTCTATTGAGTGGGCGGGGCCGTGACGGAACCGTTCCGTCACAAGCACAGCTCACCCGAGGGGCGTGACGGAACCAGCGCCAGGGCGCCGTGCGCCCCCCGCCCCCCGCCCCTTAGCACTGCGGTGGAATAGCCGCCGCAGCGAAAGGGTTAAGCTAGCTCATTACCGTGGTACACCTGTTGCAGATGTACAATGTTAATATGAGGATGAACCTGCTAAAATTTAACATGAAAAAAAATGCAGTATTTACCGAGACCTGAGATTTTAATGTGGTAAATACCAAACTGTACGTTATTGCCCACAAACTCAGTACGTTATTGCCCATAAACTCAGAGTAGGTGCTAATTGTGGCACCCAGTAAATTCCAAACCCTGGGGTACTGGATTTGAATAGGTGTGACAAATTGCACCTTTGTTCCGGCAAACTCAGTATCAGGCCCTTTGAGACACTTTAAAGTGCGAAAATGACTCTGTGAAATATCCTTTGAGGAGGGTATTTGGGGCCAGATGTACGACGTGATTGTGCATGCGCAAACGGGTTTGCAAACCCGCGTGCACATTGAAAATCACTGTTGGCCATGTACAATTCCTAAATAGCGAGTCGCAATTTATTTGTGACTCGCTATTTAGGAATTGCGAGTCCAAATTAGGAAGGTGTGTTCCCTTCCTAATTGCATCCGCAATGCTAAGTGTGAATGTTTTGTGACCGCAATTGCGGTGGCAAAAACACTTGCAAATTACCACCTTCTTCAAGAGGGTGGTAACGCAGTCGCAATTTGGAACGGGTCCCCAGGGGACCCCTTCCACTTTGTGACTGGCTCTAAAAATATTTTTTAAGGAAAACGAGATGCATTTAAAAAAAAAAAAAAAGCGGCTTTATTAAAAAGCAGTCCCAGACATGGTGGTCTGCTGAGCCCAGCAGGCCACCATTCCTGGGAGGGCCGGCATTCCCAATGGGCTCGCAAATTGCGAGAGGCTAATTAATATTAATGAGCCTCGCAATTTGCTACCCCATTGGGAATCGCAAAACAGTGTAATAAAACTGTTGTACATTTCATTTAGTGCCTCACAATTTGCTACTCGCAGTGAGTCACAAATTGCGAGGCGCTAAATGAAAGGGTCGTACATCTGGCCCTTGGTCTTGTGTTTTTTGCCAGATTCCAACTTTAGAGCTTTAGAACGGGAAGGAAATAAAGTGTGAAACTTGTCTTTGCAACGGTTTTTTGTGCATGGAATGCCCACGTATCACCCTGCTTTGTTTGTAAAATTTCCGCCATGTGGAACCTTGAGGAAGTTATTTGTTCAAAATCCAACCACTGTGTGAAATTTGAGTAATGCATTTAATTTACACCAAGTATAAAACTAAGGGCAAAAACACAATTGAACCAGATTTCACAATTTCAGAAATAAACTGTGGAATTTAAAATGAAGCAATTTCTGTGATACCAAAATCAGGATAGTAAATTATTAATTGAAATTTTATATAGCAAACATTTCTCTGAAGGGCAATTGTGCGCCTTACATGAGCATGACATTTTTTGTTAGGCATAGGGATATTAAGGGCCCGAGTTAGAGTTTGGCGGGCAGTCATTCTGCCTTGTTATAAGTGTAATACATGGGATGCTGCATTCCCTGTATAAACACCCCTCTCTAATTTCTTTGAAATTAGCGACTTGTGATGCATGCCAATTGTCATAGACTGTGATAAGTTATTGCAGTTGAGTTCTGAAATCACAATGCCTGCTGCCATATCCAGCATTGAGGTGGAAGGCAGGTCAGGTCATGAGCATAATTGAAACAGCTGTTTAAAGAAACAAAAAATGAAGAGTACCTTTTCTTTCTTCTGCTGCATTTCAGTAACAAGCAGAAAGAACATGTTTTTAAAACTTCTTAGATAATTATACATAAGTTAAAGTTTGAATCTTTTAGCATGTTCCTACAAAAACAGAACTAATGCAGTTTATTTTCTTTAAAAAGTGACTTGGATTGAACTGTTTATATTGAAACACATATCTAACAGGTTTTTGACGTGCTTATTTTTTAACTAAAGTTTTATTTTTATTCTTCATGTTTGCAAATATTTTCTCTCTTTCATAGGAAAGTGTTACACACTGGTTTTAGTGGTTTGAAGGAAAGGTAATGGTGTGACCATGCATTATATGGGATAATGTATCTTCGGGGAGCACATGATAAGGATAGTGCAAGTCACCTCAGAATTCCAAAACCTTATAAGAGGACCTTGGCCTTCGGTTTCATTCCTTTATATGGTTATGGAAGCCCTCAGTGACTTGAAATATCCTTCTAATATATGGTAGGAGGTACATTATACCTTACAAAATACATGGGATTCTGTAATCCCTGTATATTCACCGCTCTCTACTTTCTTTATAATCAGTGACTTGTGACTCACCTTTTCACCTATTATAAAGAAAAGGTATTAGATCTCGATATTATAAGTTATTACAGTTGAGTTCTGATGTCAAAATGCCTGCTGCCAGCAGCCGAGGTGAAAGGCAGGTTAGGTCATAGTGCATGATCGAATTATCAAAAGACAGAAGCTCCTGTGGACACTTAATGAAGTAATCTCAATGTATATGAGAACAATGGCAATATATTGGGTTGTAGTGATATTGGAGAGAGAAGGAAACAAATACTTCTCTGATTTGTTTTTGAATCAAAAATATTTATATAATCCTTGAAATGAAATACTGTTACAAAGTATTACATTTGAACATATATTTCTGAGTGAAAGGTGTCCCAGTGAAAAACGGAACCTAGAAAATGAGTGACATATATGTGAAATGTATACAAGGTTTCCAATGCTTCCTATAAACGACCATTTACATATATATGTACAGTATATAGCGCTAGATACAGTGATCAGTGCTGGTGAACAATGGTTAGTTTATGCAACTTGTCGATGGCGTTTCGACCCTGTGTGCAGTGTAGGGTCTCCTCAGAACCTATGATCGTAGGGGCGCCTATGAAAAGATGAGGGATAATGTCAGTATGGGCCTCATTTTAAGCAACTGGTATTATGTGGTGGAACTAAGGTTCCATTTGTATAGTACCTGAAGGGTAATGGACTGGCTTGTGTGGAGGGTGTGGCACCCTTCAAAGGATAAGAAGGACATTTTCACATGGGACCCAGTCGGGAGCTACACACATGAGAAAGACAAGTAATTAGCATTCAAAAAGTGGGGGTTGGAGGCATGACATAGTATTGCAAGTTGCAACTTGGAACAGACCTGGAACTTACCCCAAGTTTGAGGTGGGTGGTGAGCAGGCTCTTACGTGAATGTGCACAATGTAAGGATCCACGTGTGTGGAAGATGTCACAATCAAAGCGCTGCCAAGACGGGTCTGTAGAGAGGGGGAGGGAGCATGTACATTGGTAATAGTACAGTGAATATTGTAATGGGACGAACATATATTTAATAAAGACTCAAGTCAAGTCAAGTCAAGTCACAAAATTTGTATAGCGCACTACATACCCAGAGGGTTTCAAGGCGCTTAGGAAGGGGAGGAGGATTATTTGTCAAATATCCACGTTTTAAGCTGCTTTCTGAACGCTAGGTGGTTCTGGGTGAGGCGAAGGTAAGCGGGGAGAGAGTTCCATGTTTTAGCAGCCAGATATGAAAAGGATCTGCCTCCCATGGTGGACTTGTTGATGCGAGGTACAGTTGCGAAGGCTTGGCTGGAAGAACGTAGTTGGCGGGGGGGGGTGTAGAAGGACAGTCGTGAGTTGAGGCAGTCTGGTCCGATGTCGTAGAGTGATTTGTGTGCGTGGGTAAGCAGTCGGAAAGTGATCCTCTTATTGACGGGTAGCCAGTGGAGGTCTTTAAGGTGACCAGAGATGTGTTCGTTGCGTGGGATGTCTAATATGAGCCTGGCTGAGGCGTTTTGGATTCGTTGGAGTTTCTTCTGAAGTTTGGCGGTGGTACCTGCGTAGAGGGTGTTTCCGTAGTCCAGTCGGCTCGTGACCAGAGCGTGGGTGACTGTTTTCCTTGTTTCGGAGGGGATCCAGCGAAATGTTTTTCTGAGCATGCGAAGAATGTTGAAGCAGGAAGAGGATACGGCGCTGACTTGTCTGTTCATTGAGAGTGAAGAATCCAGGATGACGCCTAGGTTCCGTGCGTGGTCTGTCGGGATGGGTGCTTTTCCGAGGGCTTCCGGCCACCAGGAGTCGTCCCAAGCAGAGGGGGATGTACCTAAGATGAGGACTTCTGTTTTGTCTGAGTTCAGTTTCAGACGGCTTTGTTTCATCCATTCTGCGACTTCTTTCATTCCTTCGTGTAGGTTAGTTTTGGCGGTGCTGGGGTCCTTGGTGAGAGAAAGGATCAGTTGAGTGTCATCCGCGTAAGAGATGATGTTGAGGTTGTGTTGGCGGGCGATGGCCGCGAGGGGGCTCATGTATACGTTGAAGAGGGTGGGACTGAGTGAGGATCCTTGAGGTACGCCGCAGATGACTTCGGAGGCCTCGGACTTGAATGGAGGAAGGCGGACTCTCTGGGTTCTTCCGGTGAGGAACGAGGTGATCCATTCAAGTGATTTTCCTTGGATTCCGATGTTATTGAGGCGTTGTAGAAGGGTGCTGTGGCAGACTGTGTCGAATGCTGCAGAGAGGTCGAGGAGGATGAGGGCGACTGTGTCTCCATTGTCCAGTAGAGTTCGAATGTCGTCTGTTGCTGCGATGAGGGCGGTCTCAGTGCTGTGTTTTGCTCGGAAGCCAGATTGTGAGGGGTCGAGGGATTTGTTGGCTTCGAGGAAGGCGGCGAGCTGGTTGTTGACGGCTTTCTCGATGACTTTGGCCGGGAATGGAAGAAGCGAGATGGGGCGGTAATTTTTGAGTTCGGTGGGGTCCGCTGTTGGTTTTTTCAGAAGGGCGTGCCCTCTTACCTCTTATGGAGAATGAATCAACTGCAGCCTGTAGCAATCCTTCCAAGTAGCAGAACAGCGTATGTCTGTCTGCTCAGGTACTATGACAAGGGGTCAATGCTTGCTCTGGATTTATATAGGCCTGCCTTCCCGCCAAAAATCTATGTTCAGACCCGACTGTGGAGTGTGATCAGCAGATGAGATCTGTTTTTCTGTTATCAGTAATGAAAACAAAAAACAAACTGCTGCCTGGCACGTGTGTAAGGCCCATACAAGTTCTAAATGGCATGCTTTGTGCGTGGATATTATTTATAGATTGTGGACATTAATACCGTAATGAATTTGATGATTCTGTTGAGTGTGGGGACTGGCCAGGTGTCCTAGTTTTAATGCGCGCTTACTTGTGTCAGACACCCATTATGCGAAAAGACAGTAATGTTGTGTGCCATTTACATGGTCTGTGCTATGCCTTGTTCATATCAGTGCCTAGACGTAGGTTTTCCTATTGCCCACGGTGTGCGTTTTGGTGGGTATAATGGGATCACCCACTTTGCACTAGCCCATTGTATGGAATTACACATCAGTACAGTTATTCCACATTATTTACATAGTTAAGAACATACTATATAGCATTCTTAATACATGTGTGATGAGGCATTCAGGGTACACGATTGACAGTTGTGCCTAGAGTGGCTGTATAGGTTGGTATGACAGTGTGGCACACCATACGATAAACCATTAATGGTACTTGACGTCAAGACACTAAATTATATATTCTAAACATTATGTTATATCACAAGGAAGACGATCAGCTTAGTGCACAAGACTTAATAACTGTAAGTGATATTCATATTATGTACAATGTTCATGTAATTCTGTTAATATGTGCAATTTCTTCATCTTAATTGGGCTTATTGTTTACGACATGTTGAAATGCTCACATTGGATTGTTTCACTTTCCTTATTCAACAATTGCTTTGTTGGATATGCATTGTAGTGATTGCATGCAGAGTTTTTAACAGGTATGAACAATTATTCTAATATAAGGAATACTGTCTGCTTAATCTGATTTGTAGGGTAGCATAATTGTGACATGACAGACGGTTACAACTCAATACAAGTACGGCGGAGTTCCTACACCTTTTGTTACAATCCAGTGCCCTGTATTGTGTTTTCTAACCAACCCCGGTGGTGAAGCCTATGTGTTATACAACCAGTAGTACTGGCAAGGAGTTATGTTCAATATACCCCCCTGTTTCCACTGGCATGCCATTTTCAGTATTGTACTTGTGATGTTTCTGTTTTAGCCAGCTATAGGTAAATTTACATGTGTGGGAAGAATTAGCAAAGTGCTGTCTAATTATACAGCTAGTTGAGATTTAATGAGCTTAGTTACTCAGTGTAATGAAAAATTCTCGCCACTCCTCCGCTGTATTCAACCGTTGAGCTATCGAATCAGTACGTTCTATCCAACGGCATTCTAGTTGTTGGAGAATTCATGTAAGATCTCCTCCTCTTTCTGGGATGTAGGCTCTGTGTATGACTTGCCACCTTATGTCATCTGCTGTGTATTTTTTTTCTGTGAAGTGGCTGACTAATGGGGCTTTGACTACAGAGTGTCTGATGCAGCTACGGTGTTGACTAATCCTAGCTTTTATTAGTTGTTGTGTCTGTCCAATATAAGGCAGTTGACAGGGGCAGAATATGCAATATATTTCATTTCTTGTGTTGCAATTAGCCAAGATATCCAGTGTATGTTAGATGTTTTTGTGTTCAGATGTTTTTGTATTGTGAGTGAAGGCACATGACACAAAGTTGCCCCACTTGAAGTTGCCCTTGACCTCAGGCAGGCCCCATGTGGCCGTCAGTGTTCTGGTGGTCTTTGGAATACTTTCCGTAAATGACCTGACCAGATGATCTTTCACATTCTTGCCACTCTTAAATGCAAACATCGGGACATCAATGGATGAATCTCTGCTCTTTATTATGTGCCAGTTTTTTGTTATCAGTTTCCGTACCTGGTTGGTATGTGTACCAAATTTGGTCACACAAATTAGTCTGTCCAACTTTGTTTTTTCTTTAGTAACCAGTAGTACCTCCCTGGGACAGAACCAGGCATGTTTGAGCAACCTTCTAACAAGCCCATTAGGGTACCCTCTAGTGATCAGTTTAGATTTCAAAATCTCTGCCTCTTTCATGTAGTCGTCTTCTTTCATTCAGTTTCTGCGCAAGCGCAAAAAATGCCCACATGGAAGACCGTCTCTCAATGCACAGGGTTGGTGACTTTTATAGGAAAGCAGTGTATTTCTTTCTGTTGGTTTCCTATGGAGAGAAGTATAAAGTGCCCTTTTCTCGTGTTGTACACTGAGGCCCAGGAAGGCTAAATTGGACTTATCAATGGTGGAGGTGAAAGTGAGGTGTTTTGGGATATTGTTCAGATAAGTAAGTAAGTCATCAAAGTAAGACCTGCTCCCCAACCAGATGAGTAAAATGTTGTCAATGTACCGCTGCCAACATTCAATGTTGGAGCGGTACAGGTTCATGTCACTCAGAGCAAACTTTTGTTCTACATGGTCCATGTAGATGTTTGCTAGATTCGGCGCAAAAATAGCTCCCATGCTCGTGGCTGAACACTGTTGATAATACACACCGTTTGACACAAAGTAATTGGATCTGAGGGCGATCTTAAGTAGGGAAATGATGAAAGCAGTGGGAACCAATGTAGGTCTGGGTCTGGTGTCTAGTAAGTCCTCTATTACCTGAATACTGTCATTCTACTGTCATACCGCAGAATGACAGTATTCAGGTAATAGAGGACTTTTGTACAGAGATGTAATGTGTAGCCAGCCAATCCATTTCAGTGTTATAAGGCTTGTTTTCTATCAAATTAATCATGAACATAGAGTCTCCTATGAATGTTTCTGGTTGTGGAACAAACTCCTTAATAAAGTGGTTTATGTATTTCCCAATAGGTTCTAGAACAGACCCACACACTGATAGTATTGGGCATCCTGGTGGATTTATGGTGCTCTTATGAATCTTGGGGATGGTGTACAGAACTAGGGTTCTTGGGTACTCTATGTTAAGGAATTCAAATTCTTTTTTGCTTAGAAAGGCTTCTTCTTTCCCTTCTCTAGTTATTCTGAGAATTCTTTCTCTGATGTCTGACAATTGGTTTGTGTCTAATTTCTTATAGTGTCGGACCTCTCCTATTTGTTTCTTTATCTTGATGTCATAGTCTCTTCGCTCTTGAATAACAATTCCTCCCCCTTTGTCTGCTGGTTTCCGTATAATGGATTTGTCATTCTTGAGGCCCTCTAAGGCTTTCCTTTCATCGAGGCTAATATTGTATGGTATGTATTGACTACTGGTTTTCAGGTTATCTATGCCTTGTAAGGATGATTTTTTCAAACGTAAGAAGTTCTGGCGGCATCATGGCATTAGAGGGGTAAGAGGTGGGAGGTGGTCTCAATCCTGTGGCCGAGTCTGATATTATTTCATTCCTGTCCATAAAGAACAGTTTCAGACGTATTTTTTCGGAAAAACTGGTATAATTCAGTTTTAAGATTGAAGAAATGAGTCCATTCTGTTATCACAAAAGATAGGCCTTTACTGAGAAGGGAAATTTCTGAGGAGGATAACACATGTTGCGAGGGATTGAAATAATGTGCATAATCGAAGCAGCTGTTTATCGTCAAAAACTGAACATTGGTTTTCTTTCTTCGGTTCTATTTTTCTAGCTTACAATGAGAAGCAGAGAGAACAAGTTTATTTTTGGCACTCTTTGATAGAGAAAAGCTAGAATTTTTCAGCATTTTCCCACACATTCTGAGCTACTACAGCTTTTCAAAAAAAAGGGAAACAATGGTTTGGAATATACTGTTTTTAATAACTGTTTGCAACAAATATTTAACAAGTTCTTGAAGTGTTTAATTTTGCACTAGTAGCTTTTCCTTTCATATGAAAGAGCTGCAAACCAAGGGTTTAAGTAGTTTTTAGAAAAAGTGATTGTGTGACTATATATTATATAGGATAAAGTACCCCCTGGCGTGCATGATAAGAATATTGCAAGACTCCTCAGAGTTCCATAACCTTATAAAGTATCTAGGCCTTCAGCTTCAATCCTCTATATGGTTATAAAACTCCTCAGAGCCTTGCAATATCTTTATAAGGTGCAGCAGGGGGGTACTTTATCCCTTATATATCCTAATGTAGTTGTAGTAAAGCAGACAGGGCATCAGTCAAGTTTGTAACGGAGTACCTGTTCACCAAACTATAAATCAGGACCTAAGTGATTTGTCTAGAACCACAGGGTGCTGAGCCAAGGATGAGAATCAAACCTCGTGCCCCATTTCTAAAGGCAGCAGCTCTGTTAAGCCTCATCTCTACCCACCTGGCGTACTATATCTAGCGTATATGCACTGTATCTCCACAGGCTACATTACTGCACTCATCCCAGTTTTGTCTCTTAGGACCCATGTCTTAGAAAAACAATATTATATAAGCGGTAGGATTCGGATACCCACGTCTCTAAAAATAAACTAGTTATTATGGCGATAACCATGACGCAAGCAAAAACTATTGCCTTTAGTCTGACCTTTGAAAATACAAACACAACAACAGTTTAATGGCATTTGCTAAAAAGTGAACGTACTGCACATTACACATTCAAAAGATAATTATGAAAACATCGGTTGGGCGATTAAATTTTAAATCGTGTGCATCCGAAGCATGGAAGACAGAGCTCATTCAAAGTGCTGAGATATTTACATGAAAACAATTACCGCGTTTGCTGATGTCAGTCTGATGCTTTTCTTGGAAATTAAACATAGGTTCTTAGTTACACAGAAATTGTAATTCCATTTTTCGAAGGAGGTCCCCTGAGACCTCTGAAGGGCGTGCTTTCCATTGTTTGCTGTGTTAGTGTGAATGAAAATAGCTTCATTATAAAAAGATTCAAACATTTAGATTCACTTCTTGAAAATTTAATTGACGATACCTCAGCAGCTCCCGTCACAGCGTCTCTCAGCAGGGTGAAGGTCTTCTGCTATGGTGGAGGAGTCATTGGACTCTGCCCTGTGCCCTCCTTCCGGGGTGGACCCACGGACTGTCAGTCAGGGCAAACATTAGACCATCAGTCTTTTGTAATTCCGAGGTTGATGAAATGAGTACCATTCGATTGAGCAAAAAGAAAACCAATAATTTAAGAGAAATACTACAATTTAATTGGCTGCTTGCACTCTGTCAATCGTTCATCGGTATTATTAGTAGTATTAGAAGAACAGCTTTCAGTAATGTCATTATTATTAGTACAAACAATACGTGTAGTAGTAGGAGTAGTAGCTGTAGCAGTATTGGGGCATATTAATATGATAATTAAATGGCGTACGTAATACAGATATACCATTAAGCGAAACATCTTTAAATTGAACTGCATGTTTATAAATTCATGCCTGCTTTTGTAATCAATAAAGGACCTTAGGTTATCAAGCCTAAAATGTTGGCTTGGTAGCTTTTTTTACATGATGCAATCAGCAGCGGCCGGCACAGGTAAATGCAGTGAGGAGGTGGGGCGGTGGGACAGGGTGGGAGGGGGTAAATTGACAGACGACGGAATAGGTCTAATTAAAAAAAAAAACGATTCCATTGTCTGTCGACCCCCCCCCCACCCCCCTGCCAGAACCCTGTTCCGCCTTGCGCTTACCTGTGCCAGCCGCCGCTGGATGCAATAACAATAATTGAAAAACTACCTGAACCCTGAATATTTACAGCCCTGAGCAGTGGGAGTTTGTTCTCCCTGGGCACCTTGTGGCCAGCCTAGTCTCTGGGACTTTGCTTCTGCTCCTTGGCAGCTACTTTACTACAGGGGCAGCTGAATCCCAAGGGCATCCCAAAGGCTTACAAAGAAGTAGCCTTGTCATCAGGCATCCCTGTTCTGGTTCCCCCACTGCACTGCACGTTCCTGTAGCTGTTGATGCGTCACTCATGTGTGTCATATCCCAAGTGCATGGTTATCTTTGGGAATTTCCTTTCCAGCCATGTTTTTGTGCCGTTTCAGAAAGGGGATCCTTGGTATTGCCAGGGTGATGGATCCATTCCTCTCTCACAGAGCTCTCGATTCGATTTGAGATCTTTATTTTGTTTACAATGAAAGAACAAAAGTCAGTAGTGGCGAGCATGGAATGGGTTTGGAGAGGTGGGGTAGTCGGGGGACAAATAAAAAAAGGCCTCTTTGGCTGGCTGCCCCCTGCTTCTCCGCGAGTCCCCATACTAGGAAACACAGAGGAAACACAGCGGCTCCCCTAAGCCAATCACAATGCTGCAATTCAGCATTGCTTTTGGTCTGAGCACCATGGTTTGGCGCTTAGACGGGGGCAGGGTGCCTGTGCATGTTCCGCACCCGGTTGTGCATTACAGTCTGGTGGAGAACATGCAAAGTGTGCATAGCTGTTTGGCAGTCCCAAATGGCTGGCCAAATCATCATGTGCACTTGGAGTAGGCGGCAAACCACTCCTCCCCCTGTGCCACCAGCCCCGCCCTAACCGAACCCAACCGAGCCCAAACATAAAAAAAATCAAATTACGATAACAATGTTATTATAATTTTATTTTTCCTGCTCTGCTCTGAGAGCAGTGGGGTGACGCTCCCACCCCATATAAACATGCAGACAACAGGTCACAAACCATAGAAGAAGGGATCTTGTTATGTCCATACTACATCTGACATAGAGAGAATAAAATATGGCACAGTGCATTGAGAATATTTTGAATCTCTTGGACAAAAGATGTCAATATATAACACAAAATGGAAAGTGCAGAATGTAAGCTAAGGTGGCAAATTGCAAACAGTAAAAACAAAATAAAAACAGAATATCATACAGGTCCTAGCATATTCTATGCTCATCGCCATAACAAAACCACAGCATAGACTAGCATTTGCAAAACGCGTAGCCAGCCAATTTCTAATGCAATTAAGTGAGTTTAGATCACACCTCCAGAGGATTACAAAGTGCCTGGGCAGTTTAGTACATTGGTGTAGGGCTAGTAAAAAACTGTTAGCAGGTAGTAAATTGTTGTATTAGGGTGACCCCTGATTTGCCACTAGGCTAAATAAAAACAATCCCCTCTCACTAGGATACGCTATGTTAATATAAAAAAGTTGCAAGCCACCAGAACATCACTCTCCTACCATCACTGTGGCACTCTGAGCCTTGAGTCCTTGCTGCTGGCTTCCCGGGAACAGAACACCATTGCTAGTCTACCAAGCTGTTGTCCCACAATGGGGCACTAAACCCTCAGTGAAGAAAAAGGTTTGGACCATCAGTAAGTCACATACAAATTCAGAAGAGGGGTTGTTTTAGATAATTAGAATGTTTTCTAAGGGCTATAGCTTTCCATATAAGAAAGCAACATTACAATTAATAAAAGGGTCCTTCAGAAAACATATGTATAAAAAAATCTTGATAATTTCTGATACTCTTAGCTAAAAACAAAGGTTTTCAATAGAGATTCCTGATTCCAGTATAAAATCACCAGAAAATGATCAAATGCATTGTTGTTTGGGTGGATCTACTATAGCACAGATTTGTCAGCTGCCTCCGGCCATTGTTTTATTTTTGGGAAAGCTACCAAAACATGACCATACCCATTCTTAGTTGCGTCAAGACAAAACAATCCCGGGTGTTAGATTTAAATGTTAGGTACCTCTGGAGGCTCTCAGTTTGTGCTACAGCAAGGTATCTGACCCACAATAGCTTGATAGTTATTGGCACATCTGCTATCAGCCACTTTTTAGGAAATGAAAGTTTTAATTCTCTTTTTCTATAGGATGTTATACTGTCAGGTTCATTCAATGTTAGAGGTCCATTTAGTTGGGGTACCTGTCTGGAGATATGCGAGAGCCACAGGATTCTCTGTGTGTTGTCAGTGCCTAGACAATCCCTTAAAACAGCTTTGGTGACTTGAGTGCTTTATTATGAGTTTAGTGTTCCAACGGCCGGAGTCCCGTGTCTGCCCCCACAAATAGTCCATGGCTCTGGAGGTCCAAAGACCATCGTATTGTGAATTAACCACTGTGCCACTGGTGTGAATGTAGAGATCTTGGGGTGGTGGTGAGTACTTTTACCACATATATCGATGCCTTTGTGCTTAGATCAACTGCATAAGTGTTGGATGCACACATGAATCACTGACAGAATTTCGACTACAGAAATATCGACCTACAAGAATATCGAGTCAACAATATCGAGGGCAAAAATATCGACATCCTATCTACAACATGGTAAGTACAAAAATATCGAAAAAAATATATCGATGTCAAAAATATCGATGTTAAAAATATCGTTTTTTTTTATATATAAATGTAAAATTAAGTCTATAAGACTAATAAATAAAATAAACATATTTAAAAGTATCTAATAATGTTTAAAAGTAATAAATAATACATATATATTAAGAATACATTAATTAAATATATACAGTAAATATGTAATATATATGCACTGAACAATAAGTATTAATAATTATTTTACGAATTTATAAATTAATGAAATATATTCTAATTTACTAACACATTTACAAACATAAAAGAGTAACATAAATAAAATGTAAGTAATATAAAAAATAAAATAAACATTTGATATTTTAACAATTAATTAAATAAAACGTTGGATAGCGTAAGGGTAAAAATTTCTATTCCTACTCCAGAGAGTGCAACAGTAGGGAAAACTGACCCTGAACTCAAAAAACACCCCTTTACCCAAGAACTGAAACTGACCCTGAACCCTAAAAATACCCCTTTACCCAAAAACTGAAAACTGACCCTGAACCCAAAAAATACCCCTTTACCCAAAAACTGAAAACTGACCCTGAACCCAAAAAATACCCCTTTACCCAAGAACTGAAAACTGACCCTGAACCCTAAAAATACCCCTTTACCCAAAAACTGAAAACTGACCCTGAACCCTAAAAATAACCCTTTACCCAAAAACTGAAAACTGACCCTAAACCCTCAAAATACCCCTTTACCCAAAAACTGAAAACTGACCCTGAACCCTAAAAATACCCCTTTACCCAAGAACTGAAAACTGACCCAGAACCCTAAAAATACCCCTTTACCCAAAAACTGAAAACTGACCCTGAACCCAAAAAATACCCCTTTACCCAAAAACTGAAAACTGACCCTGAACCAAAAAAATACCCCTTTTCCCAAGAACTGAAAACTGACCCTGAACCCTAAAAATACCCCTTTACCCAAAAACTGAAAACTGACCCTGAACCCTAAAAATAACCCTTTACCCAAAAACTGAAAACTGACCCTAAACCCTCAAAATACCCCTTTACCCAAAAACTGAAAACTGACCCTGACACTAAAAATACCCCTTTACCCAAAAACCCAAAACTGACCCTGAACCCTAAAAATACTCCTTTACCCAAACTTAATTAATATTATTTAATTAGCAATTATTTATTAATGAACAATAACAAATAAAGTAAATATATTAGCACATTAGCTGTAATTATTATAATTTAATAATTAATATTATTTTCCCCAATTAATTAATTAACAGTAACTAAAAATTATATATAAATAAATAACTCTAATTAATGTAACTAATTAATATTATTTAATTACCAATTAATTAATAATTTTAAATATGTACACAATTATAATAATTAATTAACTAAATAACATTAATTATTTCCCAATAAATTAAATATAAATTTTTAAAAACATATATTAATTAATTAATTATTATTAAATTACTCCCCACCCCATTCCCCTATAAACCCACATTCCGCTACAGAAAATATATATCAATTAATCAATTAATTTTTTTCCCAATTAATCAATATTGATTAGCAATTAATTATAATTAATTAATCCTACTAATTATTAATCAACTTACCATAATTAAATTACTTCCCACCCTATTCCCCTATAAACCCACAACCCGCTACAGAACATATATATCAAATAATAAATTAATTAAAATTATTTTCCTAATATTTTCACATAATTACCAATTAATTATAATTTATTAATAAATCCTACTAATTACTAATCAATTTACCATAATTAAATTACTTCCCACCCTATTCCCCTATAAACCCACAACCCGCTCCGGTACAAAAACATAAAATTTACTTATAAATTTATTTATTATTATATTAAATTTATACACATATAATAGTAATTATTTTAAATACTTAAATTAAACATATAACACATACATAATAAAAAACTATACAATAATACAAATATCGATATTAGTGTCATCGAAATTAGTAACATCGATATATATGCTATCGATATTACTAACTTCGATATTACTTACATCGATATTAAGTATTTCGATATTACTTACCTTGGTGAAAGGGGTGAATACGCACCTCAAATCCTTCCACACCATCACCTGGAAGCAGGCAGTCGGAATGCCGTTGTCAGGTCATGGACAAGGCAACTCGTAATATGGATGGCAGTGAACCCCCTTATGGAGGCTGCCTATCCCCGACTGTAAACCCAGCGGTGGGCGGTCTGCTGGCAGTCTCAGCAGTTCAGCTGTGGTGTTCGCAAAGGCAATCCGAGCAACTTGTAATACAACGGTTGGACCATTGAGCTCTCCACGCTCAGACCACCACTGCTGGTACTGCATTCCAGGGGACCAACAAACTAGTAGTATGGCCCATAGTCTCTTTTTTACTCCTAATTGAATGCCACAGCTGAAAGAGCCTAACTTCGAAGATATCTTCTAGATGGTGCATGCCCAATTTTATATGGACTATATAGGTTGATGTAGAATGTTGTGTGGCAAGCAGATGCCGAAGAAATATATTCTCTTGAATTTGATTGAAGAATGTTAGTTCCTGCGAGTCCCCATAACTCAGCCCTGTATGTAGCTGCAGATACCCATTTGGCTCTATAAATTGAAAACATCTCCTGAATTGGTTTACCACCTAACTTAGTGCCAAACAGACAAAAGCCCTCACAGGCGTGGGTCATTTTCAGCTTGTTATTTTCTATGTGCTTGGAATAGGGGCCCTTAGAGCTGAAGAGAATACCCAGTAGAGAAGAAAGTGACCTTTTCCATTGGTGTGCCATTGATTTGGTGCGCACGTGATTAACAAACTCCCTTTTCACAGATCATCGTGAAGGTTTTATTCCAATTAATTTAGAGGTCCCTGCCCTTCATGAAGGCTGCCAAGCAGTTCATCAGTCTTTGCAAGTCATTGGAGGTCCATGACAGGAGGACAGAGTTATCCGCATAGAGAAGAACATGGACTGCCCTTCCTTCCACTTGTGGAAAATCAGCGGTCCCATCCTGGAGTATGTCATCCACACCATTTATAAAAGAGAGAACAGGAAGGGTGCCAGTATGCACCCTTGCCAGACTACAAATACTAAATGAGGAGAATGCTCACCATTCGGCCCATTATGCACCCTAGCTGACATTATCCTATATAACTGTGATAGCAATGACACAATGTTTGATGGAACGCCCGTAGAGGACAAGGCTTCCCAAAGGATTGAGTGATTTACTAAACCAAAACCACTGGATTGGATAACAAAACATGAGTGCAAATGGCTGGTCTTGGCCCTTGTGTATTTCCCTATGAGAAGATCTAAATTAATACACTGGTCTACAATACCCAACCCCCTCCTGAATGCATATTGTGACTCTGTGAGGACTCTTTTATCCTCAACCCATTGCTCCAATCTTTCTAGAATCACTCTACCCAGGATCTTCATGAAAGAGTCCAGGAGGGAGATCGGGTGGTAGCATTTGGAATCACTCTGGGAACCCTTTTTAAAAATCATAATTACCAGCGATTACATCCAGGTTGCTGGGATATAGCCATTGGTAGCAGCAATGTGGGTCAAAAGAACCCATAGGCCCGGTAGGTATTTGAACATGTCAACTGGGATTCCATCTGGTCCTGGTGGTTTCCCACTGACGCTTTTCTCTATAGCCCTTGTGGCTTCCTCCAGGCACATCATTAGTGCCCAGTTACCACTGTGGGCTGTACATATTTGGTTTAGGGCCATGTGTAGTGGACTAGTATGGCTGATACTAGAATATCAATCTACCCATGCCTGTATCAATACATGTGAGGCTAAATAAGGAGTTGTGTTCTCTTTCAGGATGGAAGAGTAAATGGTCTTCCTGAATAAGACACTATTATTTGTGGATGCAGATTCTTCAAGCCTTGACCAGGCCTCCTCTTGTAACTCCTTCTTCCTGGTTGACAGTGTCTCCTTGTATTGCCTCCTACGTAATTCAACCAAGAAACAATCTCTTGGAGAAGCACCTGCTTTGAGATTCCTAGCATTCAATGTAAGATGGTCATTATTAGAGTAAGTTATCCTCTCAATTGCCAGTTGTATGTCTCTGTAGTTGGGTATTTTGGATAAACAGGGCTCAAGGTACTGCTTATTGGAATCAGTAATGTTGTTGTTGAGCTGGCTTGGTTCAATGCTGGTCCATTTAAGGCATGGTCCATTTGGTCTTGCTACCCCAGTGGAATTTATGGTGTTATGGTTGTCGTGCTTTCCATTTCGAAACTGTATTGTGAGGACCAGCGGGTGATGATCACTGAGGGAATTAGGTTTGGTTGCAAAATTAACCAGATTTAGGATTCCATTTACTCAAGGTATAATATCATCTATAATGGTAATTGCTCCCCTGCCAAGAAATGTATGATAATAACCAGACTTAGGGGTAGATTAAAAGTCATTCGGAAAGGCTCCGAATTGGATTCAGTATCTCCGAATCCAATTCGGAAGCCTTGTTTCCGACCGAATAGTACACATTTCCAGATGACCGATTACGATGCCCAGAAACTGTATGGGCTGTCCGATTCGGTTCCGAAAGGCATTTGGACAGCCCGGATCTTTCGTACCCAAATCGTACAGCTCTATGGACATGGTTTCCTAGGGAGTGAGCGAATATGATGACCGATTTAAGCAAACGTTCCGATTAGGTCCCCTGATTCTAAACGGTTGTCGGAATCTGCCTTTGGAGGCCTGTTTTAGGCCCCCTTCACCTCGAGGCATCCAGTTGGGGCCGGTGGGGGTAGCCAAGGGACCCCTCTTTCCAACCATGCACAATGTGGTAGGCATCATGGGGTGCCCGCCACAGGTTGCATGGTTTTCCCCAAACACCCCTTTTTTTCAAGGGGAGACTGTGTTCTAATTCGGAACACAGGCTCCCATTGAAGTCAATGCGATTCCGACCGAACAATGTTGGGAAGCATTGTAATCTGTCGTTCGGACTCGCAGAATCCGATTTGGTCGGAACGGTTCCGAGACCCATTTGGTAGGAACAGTTTCTGAACAACACCGTAATTGGCACCTTAGTGGTACCCTCATCTTTCAAAAGAGATAAAAAAAATTCAAATCAAAAGTTATTCAAGGCACTCCCATATGTATTTTGAGGAAAGTGTAGCTAATCTGCCCCAGGAGCATCTGTAATGCCACACACTTTCTTGGGTGGCAGAGAACACTTAGAAATATTAAAATCGCAAACCCAAATGAGTGTGTATTGTAATACCTAAGAAGGGATGAATAAACTCAGATCTCCTTCCAGTTTAATGATTACCATACTATGAGTAGAGTCGAAGATGTTTTTATAAGAATTGGCAATTAGCAAAGGACAATCTTTTTTAACAGTTATAAGCAGAAATTGGTAACTGGGAGAATAGGTCAAATACTTTATAATGTCCACTGAAAGCAATATGGAGAGAAAAATACTTAAACCACCTCTATCCCTCCCAGAGCTTGAAGGTGTTTCTGCAGTGGCCACTGAAACAATACCCTCAATGTGAACTTTGTACTAAGTCCAAGCTTCTTGGGTTGCACATTATCAGAGCAGATGTCCATAAGGTTTGCCAGTCAACTGATGATATCCATTATGACAAGAAGAAGCTGAAGACGTAATGATGACTGGAGGTACAAGATAGTCACTATGGATTCCTTTAGGCAAGTCATGCATACATGCTACCCTGAGACAAACCCTTGGAATGGGACTTCCTGAACCATGGGAGTGGAAAACAGAGCACTATTGCCAGCTTTAAGCTGACTCACCCAAACCCCATCAACACAATAATGTGTGTGTGTGTTTTTCTTAAAAAAGCCCTTTTGAAATATCTTTTTAGATTTGGTGGTTTGCACCAATTGTGTACTTATGATCAATGTGGCTTTATGCTGGGAAGAGGTACACATATTATATTGAGATGAATATCCCATGTGAGGCATGAAACCCAAGCTACTGACATAAGAGCAGCATTAATAGCCTTAGAGATAGAGAAGGTGTTCAACACCTTGTCCTGGGCATATCTCTGGGAGATCCTTGCCATATGGGACTCAGTGAGGAGTTCCTGGTATGGGTGCAACTCCTGTACAAGGCTCCCAGTGTGAGAGTGTGCATTGGTAATGATGTGTCTGATGTCTTTCGCATAGCAAGGGGAACGCAACAGGGCTACCCACTGTTGCTGCTCCTGTTCGTGCCTGCCATGGAGCCACTGGCGATACATCTTTGAACCAAGTTACACGATTGGGGCATATGGATGAGAGACCAGGAGTGCTCTGTGCTTCTCCTTTATGGCTAACCGCAGACTTTGGGGCAATGTCAGGGCTCTTCATTAAATCGGCACAAGACTGTGCAATACCCCATGGCAGCCCTGGTTGACTCAGATAAATCAGATCTCCCTGCGGTGGGTTTACCATAGGAGACCCAGAGTTTCCGCTATCTGACATGATTGAAGTCTATACTACAATATGAGCTGAGCATAGGTAGAGTATTGAAAGCCCTTACAGCCTCTGTTCAGTTCTGGATTACGCTGCCACTGTCAGTGCTAGGTAGAGTAGCCTTGAGTAAAATGTTCTTATAACCTGCTGCAAAATTCGTTCTATGTGCTGCCATCTATGCTGTTCCGACAGATTAATAGGTTGTTGGGGAACACGGTGTGACTAGGTAAGAGGAGAAGGGTCCGCCTGAAGATCCTGAAATTGGATCTCAGCCAGGGTGGACTTGGTCTCCCAGACCACTAACTATATTATCCAGCGGACCTGTTGCAATATGCTGCACTACGGTGTGACGTCTGCCCTAACTGGGAGAAGGAATTGCTCTCTGGCTCCACCAAGTTCAAGTTCAAAAGACCTTTATTCGAATTTCATAAAATTCATAAAAGTACCACATTAAAACAATTCTGGCTCCACCATAGTTACTGAGCATCCAAAGCTGCTCATGTGTGGCAGTAGACTTCTGGAGGGGACTTAATTTATTGTTACACAGGTGGCTCAAGCATGGAATAATCTAGTATATCTTGCACAAATCACAAGATCTGGGCGTCATTCTGGGAGAAACAGCGGAGTCCCAAGTCCTACAGGTGATTCTTGATC
Source organism: Lissotriton vulgaris (assembly GCF_964263255.1). Taxonomy (NCBI): domain Eukaryota; kingdom Metazoa; phylum Chordata; class Amphibia; order Caudata; family Salamandridae; genus Lissotriton; species Lissotriton vulgaris. The sequence continues at coordinate 739,727,406 of NC_141696.1, forward strand.
CTGGCTCCTTGAAAGGTATAATTTCCCAGCTAAATGCAGCCCTCAAAAATGACTGGCAGATGAATATTACACTGAAGCGCGCCTCCTGAGAGGGAGAGTTAGTGACCCTGCTTACTGATGGGAAATGGAACAGAACCCTGGCACAGGTGCATGAAGTAGCCAGCAATGCCCGCTTTAGGTTGGTATCATTTTATTTCATATATAGAGCATACTTGACGCCACAGCACTCTCCTAGGGCTTATCCAACTCACCTGGCAGATTGCGCTACGTATGGTTCAATCCCGGCAGATTTTGTGCATGTTGCGTTGGATTGTGCACTGCTACAAATGTTTCGGTGTGACATACTGCAAGAAGTGCATAGAGAAACAAAGATGTGTGCAGAATCTACATCCCGACGCTGCCTGCTGGGAATGTTGCCACATCCCAAGATGTGGAAAGAAATGGCATACATTTTAGCTCAGCTGGGCTTAGTGCTTGCGCGACAACGCATAGTCATACATTTGGCTAGCCCGACCTTACCAACTGTGTCTAAATAGTGTTCTGACTTTCTGGAATGGATGGCATAGGAAGAGTGCTGGAGGGTTTGCACTGATATTAACGCTGAACAAGACCTTGAAAGTTGAGATGACATGGTAAACAAGTTGGGTGATCATGACCCATCCCTGGGAGATGAATAAGAGGTAAACAGACAAAATATCGACTTCAAAATATCGAATGGACAAAATATCGACTTCAAAATATAGAATGGACAAAATATTGAATGGACAGAATATAGTCATCAAAAATATCGTTTTTAAGGTAAGTAATGTCATTTCAAATTTTATAAATATAGAAAGTCAAAATATCGAAGTATATAATATAGGTTATTAAAATTATCGAATTTTTAATAATATCGAATTTTTTATAGCGTTTTGTATGTTAGTATATTAGTGAAAAGTGTATATTTATGTTATAATTTATTTTGAGTAATGAATTTTATGTTATTTCATTTTTGCGTAATTTAATTCTGTAGCGGGTTGTGGGTTTATAGGGGAATAGAGTGGGAAGTAATTTAATGATAATTAATTAAATATTTACATTTATTTATTGGTATTTATTTTGAATTCATTGTTAATTAATTTTAATTTGGTAATTAATTAAATTTTAATTGGCAATTAATTTTACTTAATTGATTAATTGATAATTCTGTTAATTTTACTAACTAATTTTCCATAGCGGGTTGTTGGTTTATAGGGCAATAGGGCAGGAAGTCATTTAATTATAATTAATCAAATATTAAAATTTATTTATTGGTATTTATTTTGAATTAATTGTTAATTAATTTTTATTTGGTAATTCATTAAATTTTAATTGGCAATTAATTTTACTTAATTGATTAATTGATAATTATGTTTATTTTACTAATTTATTTTATGTAGTGGGTCGTGGGTTTATAGAGGAATAGGGTGGTAAGTAATTTAATTATCATTAATTAAATAGTTTAATTTATTTATTGGTATGTATTTTGAATTAATTGTTAATTAATTTTTAATTTCTAATTAATTAATTGTTAATGTGTAATTAATGTGTATTAATAGGTAATTGATTCTAGTAATTAATTTTTATTTTTATTTTTAATTGATTAAATATTATATTATATTAAATTGGTAATTACTTTAAATTAATTTTTTATGGATATTAAACTATATATTTTTAAAATAATATATGAAATATTTACTTTCACTACTGTTGCACTCACTGGAGTGGAAATAGTAAGTTTTGCCCCTACGCTATCCAACGCTTTCCCTACTGTTGCACTCTCTGGAGTAGGAATAGTAATTTTTACCCCTATGCTACCCAACGCTTTCCCTACTGTTGCACTCACTGGAGTGGGAATAGTAATTTTTACCCTACGCTACCCAACGCTTTCCCTACTGTTGCACTCGCTGGAGTAGGAATAGTAATTTTTACCCCTATGCTACCCAACGCTTTCCTTACTGTTGCACTCACTGGAGTGGGAGTAGTAATTTTTATCCCTATGCTATCCAACTCTTTCGCTACTGTTGCACTCACTGGAGTGGGAATAGTAATTTTTACCCCCATGCTATTCATTGCTTTCCCTACTGTTGCACTCACTGGAGTGGGAATAGTAATTATTACCTCTACGCTATCCAATGCTTTCCCTACTGTTTCACTCTCTGGAGTGGGAATAGTAATTTTTACACTCCCGCTATCCTACGGTAATAATATTGTATATTTTTTAATAATATTATGTTAATATATATATATATATGCTTTAACAAATACAATTTTATTATTCTTTTATAATTTAAATTAATTATTTAATAATTGTTAGGTTATTTAAGTATTTTTAAGTATATTTTAGTTATTTATTTTTAATATTTTTTTAAATTTTACATTATTTTTAAAAAATTAGATATTTTTACAAAGTATATATTCTTAAACAATATTTTGGATTCAATATTTTTGTACTTACCTGTTTGTAGATAGGAAGTCGATATTTTGTCTTTCGATATTTTGGCATCGACATTTTTAGTAGTCTATATTTTAGCCCTCGATATTATGTCAGTGATCCGAATAAGACTTTAACACACCCGATGGGGACGATGCAGCTCCCACTGCGATATCTGCTAATGGGTTTAGATGAACCGATAACCCCCTGCCACACCCACACTCTCCTGCTCCCTCTCCTGCTTGAGGGTCCACATAAGAATCACAAAAAGCTCAACCGTGTGCAATGTTCACCCATGCGATGCCTGAATGTATGTGGATGCCTGAAGATGATCTGTTGCTCCTTTTTCCTTGCCCCCACCTGGGGGCTCCTGTTTCTACACCTCACACACCAAGTATGCAATGGTATTTGATAATGAAATGCTGCACTATTTTGTTTTGTATAGTATTGAAAAATGAATAAAAAGATCTTCTAAAAAAACTCTCCTTAAAAAGTTGTATCAATTCGAATGACTGTGACTGATACTCATGTAGCAAAGAGTATAGAATATTCCAGACTGAATAGTTGCTCTTTCTTCAATGAGCCACATCATGGATGAGTTTGGTCAGTCATGCTCAATCCACAGATGGGCAGGTAGAGCATCTTCAGGCCCACTTTCAAGAGTCCAAAACTGGGGTGGCACCACTTGGGAGGGCAGGACTCACTGATGAAAGAGGCCAGGTGCTGGGTTTGAGGTTTTTGGAAGCCTGTTCTGTCCTTGAGGCTTCTGATCAAGATTCCAGCCAACCAGTCTTTGGATTCACTCTGGGATCCTGGGTTTAGAGATGCAGTGCCAGTCCTTCTCACCCGGGCAAGAGAGCGGCAGGGCAGCAGAGCAGCACAGCAAGGTAGCAGTCCAGCAGTGTGGAAGTCCATTCAGCACAGCAGTCCTTCTTCCTCACAAAGTTCACCGGTCCAGAAGTGTACTGAAGAGTAGGGGTCTGAGGTCCGATATTTACATCCGGTGCCCACTTTGAAGTAGAAGAAGCTTCTAGACATTTTCACTCACCTGAATTGTTAGGCATCCCTTTGCTTCCTGTCCTGGCTCCAGCTTGTCTGGGGTCATAAAAGACCAGTGGCAACCCCTCTGTGAGAGTACTCATCCAGCCTTTGTGATGTGCAAGTGTGATAGGTGATAGACCCTTCCCCTTGTTAACTCAGCGTGGCCCATCTTGCCAACACCTATCTTTCCTTTGTCTCACTGTCTGGGACAAATACATAAAGACCAACTGCCAGCTACAACTAATCATGTGGCTCAGGATCAGGCTGCAGGCACCAAATGGTTAGGACAAGAAAATCCCAACTTTCTCATTAGAGGCATTTTCAGTATTGAGACAAAATTCTGACTTTAGCAATAAGGAGGGCATTTAATCACAACTCTTTAGACACCCAACTCAACCTGTCTCGCTGCTCCCAATTGAAAGTTATCACGTATTAAATGTAATAAGGTAACTCAATATTATCCTATGAGAGAGGTAGGCCTTGCAGTAGTGAAAAACAAATGTAGTTTTTCACTACCAAGACATATACAATTTTAAATTACATTTCCAAATGTTTAAATAAACTACACCCTGCCCTCTGGGCTGTTCAGGACCTACCTTAGGGGTGACATATATATTTTAAAAAAGGAAGGTTCGGTCAGAAGTTTTTGGGGCAGGTTGAAATGGCAGCTCAAAACTGCAAATATGGTGCAATGGCAGATATGAGATATGTTTGCAGAGCTACTTACATGTGTGTTTCAGACCAGCATACCCACTGGTAGCATTTGAATTACAGGCCCTGGGTACACATTGAGCCACTTTAATAGGGACTTATTAGTAAATTAAATAGGTCAATCAGTTGTAAGCTAATGTTGCTATGTTTATTGGAGAGAGCACTAGCACTTTAGCACTGGTTAGCAATGGTAAAGCATAAAGAGTCCTAAAGCCAACAAAAACAAAGTCAACAAAACAGGAGGGTTGAAGGCAACACATTTTGCACATAAACAATTATTCCCTGCAACACATACACCCTTGACCCTTGCACTATGGTATAAGGGTGCCTGTGTTGGTGCTAGGCAGCTAATTTTAGCGCCAGCGCTAGGGAAAATACAGGGGTGTGCCATATTGTTGTAAATGGATCTATGACAGAATTTCGACAGACAGAATTTCGACCTACACAAATATCGGCGTAATTATATCGATAGCATAAATATTGACGCCCTATGTACAACATGGTAAGTACCAAAATATCGAAAAAATAATATCGATGTTAAAAATATCGTTGTTAAATATATCGATTTTTTTAAATTTAAAATAACATAAAAAATACTGTAAATAATACTTATTAATTACTTAAACATATTTAAATATATGTAATAATGGTAAAAAAAATAATAATACATATTTAATTAAAAAATAAAATGAAAAATCATATATAATATATAATTACTTAACAATAATTACTATTCCCACTCCAGTGGGTGCAACAGTAGGGAAAACTGACCCTGAACCCTAAAAATACCCCTTTACCCCAAAACCTAAAACTGACCCTGAACCCTAAAAATACCCCTTTACCCATAAACTGAAAACTGACCCTGAACCCTAAAAATACCCCTTTACTCAAAAACTGAAAACTGACCCTGAACCCTAAAAATACCCCTTTACCAAAAAACTGAAAACTGACCCTGAACCCTAAAAATACCCCTTTACCAAAGAACTGAAAACTGACCCTGAACCCAAAAAATACCCCTTTACCCAAAAACTGAAAACTGACCCTGAACCCTAAAAATACCCCTTTACCCAAAAACTGAAAACTGACCCTGAACCCTAAAAATACCCCTTTACCCAAAAACTGAAAACTGACCCTGAACCCTAAAAATACCCCTTTACCCAAAAACTGAAAACTGACCCTGAATCCTAAAAATACCCCTTTACCCCAAAAACCAAAACTGACCCAGAACACTAAAAGTACCCCTTTACCCAAAAACCCAAAACTGACCCTGAACCCTAAAAATACTCCTTTACCCAAAATTAATTAATATTACAATTAAATTACTTCCCACCCTATTCCCCTATAAACCCACAACCCGCTCCAGTAGTAAAACATATAATTTAGTTAAAAATATACATAAATTATCAATTAATTATTCTATTAATCAATTAAAATAAATCATTGCCAATTAATATTTCATGGCAAAATAAATTAATCATTAAAAAATATTTTTTTCATTACAAATAAATTACTTCCCATCCTATTCCCCTATAAACCCACAACCCGCTCCAGTAGTAAAACATATAATTTACTTAAAAAAATACCTAAATTATCAATTAATTAATCAATTAATCAATGAAAATAATTCATTGCCAATTACTATTGAATTGCAAAATAAATTAATCATTAAAAAATAATTATTTAATTACAAATAAATTACTTCCCACCCTATTCCCCTATAAACCCACAACCCGCTCCAGTAGTAAAACATATAATTTACTTAAAAATATACATAAATTATCAATTAATTAATCAATTAATCAATTAAAATAATTCATTGCCAATTAATATTTAATTGCAAAATAAATTAATCATTGAAAAATAATTATTTAATTACAAATAAATTACTTCCCACCCTATTCCCCTGTAAACCCACAACCCGCTCTGGTAGTAAAACATATTATTTACTTTTATATATTTTTTATTTATAAAAACATATTAAACACATATTATAACAATTAATTTAAATACTTAACTAATATTTCTAACACATATTAGTAAATCGAAATTACTTACATCGATATATATGCTATCGATATAAGTAATTTCGATATTACTTACCTTAGGGTCGATATTCTGGCCATCGATATTCTGGACATCGCTATTCTGTCCCATCGATATTAGCAACTCGATATAAGTGTAAGTCGAAATAAAAAACTCGATATTTTGACTGTTTACCGTTGTAAATACGGCTACACCTACAACCAAGAAAGTACATCAATGAAAAACGTCAATTGGGAATGTACCAAATATTATTCTAATGCATGCTATGAGAAGGACACTACAAAATATGGTGTAGTAATTATTCTAAGGGATCATAACCACCCACCAAATGTGTCAGCAAGGTAGGTATTGTAGGATATAGGAAAGACAAGCACTAGCTCCCAGGAGCTCACAACTAAAACCCTAAAAGATATACTCCCTATAGTCCCCAAACACATCACAGGCAAACTACCACCTATTCTCACTTTAAAACATTTGTTTGCATGAACTGAAAGCCAACAGCGATACTTCTCCTGCCCCTAGAAGATACCAAGATATAAAATATCTGAACACTTAAATTTACAAATAATGACAAACCCTTCCCGTTATATGACAACCTAAACAATGATAGATGAATCCTAATATTTCGTACAGAACACATAACTTACTGATACCAAGCCATTGTCAAACCTGGATGATAGATGGGACATTCAAAATGTGTCCCAAACAATTCACTTAGGTATACACTGTTAGAAATCGGAGTCTCTAGTTGGTAGTGGTATGCCCCATGTCAAAGTATGGATCCTTTCTTCCAGTCAGTAGAATTCGGATTACACACCCAAGATAACCCCTGCTCTTCCTCTTGGTAGCTTTGCACGAGCAGCCAGGTATATCTCATAGGCAATGTGTAAAGTATTTGTACATAACACACAGTAACACAGTGAAACCACCACAAAGGGACCCCACACCAGTTTAAACAAATGAAGTATCTTTATCTAAACCAAACAAGACCAAAGTGACAAAAATCCCAAATACATAACTCAAAATATCACTTTAAAAAGGCTTAGGATAAAGATATAGTTCTTAGAAGACAATAGACCCAACTGGGGGTATCTCAACTTCGTGACAATAACAAACCCACAGTACAGCGCTGGCAGCCACGGAGTCACAAGGACCCCCAAAACAGTACCTTGGAAAATGATCAAGACAAAAGACATTCCACAGCATCACGGTGGTGAGGTGTTGAGGGGCAGAGGTGGAGTTAGCTCCTTACTGCCACAGGGGAGGCAAGGCATTGAGTCTTTACAGGGGAGGCAAGGCACCGAGTCCTGGCTGTGCAGGTGAGTTGACATTGGCAGAGAAACATCAGTTCCATACACCAGTGCTGTGTCAATACGTTTGGGAAGTCACCCACCTTGATGATCGAATCCACAATGGTGCGAGGGAGCTGTTGAAATCAACAGGCATCAGAACAGTGCTGTATGCCCTCCACAAGTGATGCCCTCAGTCCGGATGTTTGCAGCGGCCTCAGTGATTAAGTCGGAGATGATATGGGCCTGCGCCGGCATGCAGTGAGCTGCGTTGTCATCACTGTAAGTGCTCCGCTCACCCAGCGAACAGCAACCACACCGTCGTTGCATGCATCAGTAATCATTTTCTTGAGGTTTTCTTGAGGTTTGCAGCACCTCCAGTGGCCCAGAACTGGAGTTGGCACCAATTGGCAGGTCAGAACTCCCAGCAATCTCTGTACATCACAATATATTTCCACTCTGTCACAGCACACCCATCCCATATTACGGGTTCAAAAAGAAGATCTCAGGATGAATCAGCCCTTCCAGGAATTCTGAGAAGAGACAGTCGGCTCAAAATGATTGAGCTTGCACCCATTTTCCTTCAGACCCTCAACCTTGAAGGATGACATATTTACAACTACAGTGGTCTGTCCCCATAGGGATCTCAGAAGATCTATTAAAGGATAGCAATAAACTGGTTCCGGCAGTGGCAAATCATGGCACAGACGTTGGACAATAGTGATAAGTAACTGTTAGAACTAGGGGTCTCTAGTTGGCAGAGGTAGGTACCACTGTCCAAATAGGGACCCTTGCTTCTAGTGGGGGTAAGGAGGAAACACTCTTCAGATAGCTCCTGTTCACCCCCTTGGTAGCTTGGCACGGGCAGTCAGGCTTATTGAAGGCAATGTGCAAAGTATTTGTACCAACACTCACAGTAACACAGCGAAAACACCACAAACTGGCTCCACAACAGTTTAGCAAAATAAAGGTATTTAATCGAAACTAACAAACTAGTTAGGTAACAGGGAAATAGGGCGCACAGCTAGGAGTATGGCTAAAGTGTAAAATTCAAAAGTATCTAAATTAATTGCTACTAGGCTGGATAAGGGATGTTACCTGTACCCCTTAGGTATCCTGAAGTTATCCAAGATAAAACTTTATAGATATTCCTGCCGAGCAATCAGAATTATTATATGATATTTCTAAACCACATGTATGTTATTTTTACAAATTTCATAAGGCAAGTGTGAAAGCAAGAGTTCAAAGTCTCATCCAATAAATTTCCAGATTCCCGGGTCTTGTAATACGTTGATCCGTATTTTAATTTCAACTCTCAAGGTTCAATCCAAGTTCAAATTCATAGATCCAAAGTCACAGTTCCATCCAAAATGCTAGGTGCAATGTTCAAAACAATATTCAAACTTCCAAGGAAAAACAATCACTGCAGCCAACACGTGTTTCGTAGGGCATTAATCTCATGCCACATAACTTCATCAGGGCTGCAAGCCAAAATGATAAAATAGTAATGAATATACTGCCAATAATCAAACTAGGAAAGTATCTAAAATCAGGTCACCACCTAAGTGAAAGAAAACATAGTACCCTTAATCTCGTGACACATTAAAAATACAATAAAATACAATATGTGACAGTCCCGGTGTCTGATAAGTAAAGTCAACAAAACAGTCTGAAAATAATGCCAAATTCAGTAAATATAGTGGTAAGTTACCTAATTAACAATAAAGTTTCCATCAATTTCAAACTCCTACCAGGGAGATATTTAAATCAAATTTACAATGTCTGGAACGATATAAAGAGGCTCTTAGTTCTGTCACCACGTTTCAAAAATAAAAATTAGGCTGTTTCTTAAGCATTGTTTGTACCCTTGTATTGTTACTCTATCATATTTTACAAGAATCTCCAGACCAAGTGTAACAGCATTAACTTATTCAAATCTCCTGTAAGGATGGCTGTGTTACCTTTTCTCTTATCTCGGTTTCCCACGTTTATTTTACCATCGGTCGGTTCTGCGCTTCGCAGGAACTACAATAAAGAGCCTAAAGGTTAGACTCCAACTTGTTAAGAACGAGATAATACTCCGCTCGATAACCAATTCCCCTTACCTATTTATCAGTAAAGACGTGTAGCAATCCGCTTCCGTTTTATAATCACGTAATCTACACCATGTCGTCAATACAGGTTCTAAAAGTAAAAGAACCAAAGATTCAACGTCCCACTCTTGTATGATATTACAAAGATATCAAAAAGTAATAATAGTAGTATGCGAAGACCCCCTTACCTGTGTCCCTATATCTAGGACTCCGTGTATCTATTCCTGGCTCTATCGAATGTCGGCGTTTGTTGTAATCGCCATTTTGCTTAAGTACCCTGTCATTTAGTCTTCTACTTCCTAGAACTGCCGTGCGCGATATCGCCGCCATCTTTGAGTGACCAATTGTGTCTGTTAGCAAGGTATATTAACATATTCACCACAATATTTGGCGGAAAGGGCTATTCTTTTCATATTAGTGCTATTATAGTTTATCTAAACGAGTAAATAGAGGCATCACTAAAAGTTATATATAACGAGCCACTTATTCGAAACGCGGCATGTTTACGGCCGCCATGTTACTGTGGGCTAAGTTTATTTTCTATTAACGCAAAAGGTATATACTGTCCACTGCCACCCTCGTGTAACTATTAAATGACTGGCGGTGGAATCATGTTGCTAATCACAATATCGATCAAAAAACGGGAGGGGGAAGGGGGGAGGGGGGAAAGCCCGTATAATTGGAGGGAAATCCATTTTGAAATCGTCTCACTAAGGAAGTATTTACACTAAAGATCTGTCTGCTAAACAGACCGGAACTAATACTTATATTTCCTGCATAGTCACGTAGGGCATAATTGCAGCCTGCCCAAATTCATATATAATCTTAATACATAATATCATTGTAATTTAGCATTCCTGATTTCTGCTTAATGCAGGTATTACATTCATATGTGGTGACATTGCTTCGAGCTTCCCATGTCATTCCTATGTATTTAACCACAATACATAATCATTTGAGAGAGTATAGTGGCATTGGCATTCAAGTTCCCCAAGTATCACCTTAGGAAGTATCCAGCTAGTGTAAAAAATAACAATTATACAGAATAAAGAACCAGATCACTTGCATTAACTGCATCTAAGTAAAATTGTATTATAACTAATCTCCCAAAAAATACTGTAGTTCTGTATCGATGTTGAGCCCATCTTCCACAGCACGAAGGACCATAATCCATCGTGCCTCTCTGCGTCTCAGTTTTAATAGTCTGTCTCCTCCACGTCTATCCAGAACTACTTGTTCAATCCCATGATATGAAAATTTGTGTTTTTCAGAGTTATGTCTATTTTGAATAGCATGTGAGGCTATGGGGTACCTTGTGTCACCATTCTTAAGTGCCCGGTAGTGTTCCACCATCCGGTCCTTAAGTTTTCTAACTGTGCTTCCGACATATATCTTTCCACATAGGCAAGCTATAACATAAATTACAAATGTGGTTTCACAGTTAATGAAAGATTCTATGTGGAAAGTGCCTGTGTCATTGTATTCGAATTTCAAGACCTTTCTTTTAGCCCACCAACATGAGCTACAATTTCCACAGTAGTGGAAGCCTTTCGGACGAGTTCGTAACCAGTCACTTTGCCCCTGGTTTGAAATTAATTTGGGATAACTTGGGCTTACAATATTGGCAATGGATAATCCCTTCCTGAAGGTAATACCTGGCCTTTCCGTTAGATAAGACTTGAGATCCTTATCAGAGTGTAACAAATGCCAATATTTCCTCATGATACTATAGAGTTTGTTGCTTCCAGTACCAAAATTTGTAATCATTCTAAGCTTTTGAATGTTACCCCTAGTCTCACTTTTATTCTTAGGTCTCAGTGTTGCATCTCGCTTAAGTTTCTGTACTTTGTTAACAGCTTTGTCAACAATTGTGCTCTCATAGCCTCTGTTTTTAAATCTCACTACCATGTCTTTAACATTCGCTTCAAAGTCTGTGTCTCTGGAGCAATTTCTTCTTGCTCTAATCATTTCCCCGTAGGGGATAGAATTGATCTGGCTCCTGGGGTGGCAACTGTCTGCTCTAAGTAGTGCATTATAGCTGGTCTCCTTACGAAACATGCGACTGTACAGTTTGTTTCCCTCTACGAATAGTTCTATGTCAAGAAAGGTCAATTTCTCTTTGTCATACTGTGTTGTAAATGACATGTTTAAATCATTGGTGTTAAGGAAATTAAAAAAGGACTCTAGTTCTTCTGTTGTGCCTCTCCAAAATAATAAACAGTCATCAATGAATCTACCCCAGTAGTATATATGGTCTATCCATTGGCTGCCCCTGGGACCCCAAATCCACTCCGCCTCCAGTCTCCCCATAAAGAGGTTCGCGAAGGACGGAGCAAATTTGGATCCCATCGCAGTCCCAGTCTTTTGCTTATACCAGGTAGATTCAAAGAGAAAGTAGATGTTCTCCAGAACCAGTCTCGTCATCTCAAGTAGCATAGATGAGTGGTCCAAATACTCGGCTGATCTGTTGTTCAAAAAGCTCTCTATGGCTAAAATACCTTTTTCATGTTCGATATTTGAATATAATGATACTACATCCAGAGTAGCCAGAATCATATCACTGTCCCATGTCACATCATTCATTATATTGAGGACATGTTTAGTGTCCTCAATGTGTGATGGTAGGTTCTGTACAAATGGTCTCAGATATGAGTCCACAAATTGAGACAACCTTTCCGTGGGCCCTCCAATACCCGAAATAATCGGTCTCCCGGGTGGTCCATCTCTGTCCTTGTGAACTTTGGGTAAACAATACATACATGGGGCTCTGGGTGATTGAATTTTAAGAAAAAGATATTCATCATAGTCCAATAAGCACTTATCATACCACTCTTTAAGTTTCTTATTAATTTTGTCTTTGACTATCTCTAAGGGATTAACAGTTACTTTCTCATAATATTTGTCGTTTCCCAGTTGAGATAGAACCTCATTATAGTAATCAATACAGTTCATAACGACAATGTTGCCACCTTTATCAGCACTACGTATTATTAGGCCAGGATGGTCAGTCAATTGTCGAAGCGCCTCCCTTTCTTCTGTTTTTAAATTGTCTGGAAAAGTTTTCCTGTGATACCGCTCTTTCTTAATCATGTTGTCAATCTCAAGGGTAACAGCTTTATAAAATGCATCAATAACATTGCCAGTGGACAGGTGTGGTGTCCATTTTGATTTGTCTTTAAACCCACTTCCTGGTGCAGCACCAGGATTAATCTCAAGATCTCTTAATAAAGAATTCATGGTCACTGGGTCATCCTCTGATTCAGTAAGAGATAACAACAATCTTGTGTCATGCAAATCTTGGATAGTGATATCTGTAAGTGTAGGTTTATTCACAGGATTCACCCCGACATTATCTCTTTGCGAAAAAAACTTTTTCAATTTCAGCAAACGAACAAATTTATACAAATCAACTTTTGTCTCATACCAATCTATATTCTTGGTTGGACAATATCCAAGTCCTTTTTTAAGCACATTATTCATACTTACAGACAATTCAACAGAAGATAGGTTGATCACATCAATCTCATTAGTTACTGAAATCATTTCCTCCATGACCTGAGTCTCCCTCTCATCCCTGGGGCCACCTCTCCTGCGTCTGCCACGGCTCCCTCTCCTTGTCTTGTTATTTGTGTGTTGCCAAATCTTCCTCCTGTGTCTCGACTCCCTCTTTTGAATCTCTGTACTTCTACTAAAAAATTGTTATTATTCGTGACATCTCCACTTGGGGCATTGGAAGCATCTGTAGTACCTCCATCTGTAGATATACTACTCGATGAAGTATTGACAGCTGAGCTAAGGGGTGTAATATTTCTCCTGTTCCCTGGCCCTTTTTGAAAAAGGTAATCAAATTTACGCGCAAAGGTAAACACCCTACCAGCTGTATAAGCCTGTTCATCTCTTTTTAGTTTACGCGCTTTTCTCCTTTTGATATCTGCCTGAAGATTGGTCAAAATCTCATCCAACATATTATAATTTTTCATAGTTGCCTCAGGTAGATTCAATAGTTTAATTTCATCTTCACATGTTTTGATCTCTATAAGGAGTTTCTCAATTTTGCGTTCCGCATTATCAATCAGTATCCTTATCAAGTTACAGGAACTAGTAGTTAACTCATGCTCCCATTTGTCCAGTAAATCAGGCTCTAAATCTTCATATGTTGGCATTATAGTTGATCTCAAACCTCTCGGAATGCGGTTCAAATTAAGATATTGTTTAAGTGTTACCGCATCCCACCATTTATTAAGCTCAGCTCTCTTGAGCTTCTCTAATTTGATGAATTTGGCTCTAAGACCTTCCTGTTTTGCTGGTATGGTAGAGGCTACTGCTACATTAACAGATGAGCCAGTACTTAGATTTTTGAATAAATCCAATGCTTCTTGTTCTCTATTCATAGTTAATCCAATAGCCACTGGCGGCAGCCCAACCCAAGTAATAAATGAACAAACTAGTTAGGTAACAGGGAAATAGGGCGCACAGCTAGGAGTATGGCTAAAGTGTAAAATTCAAAAGTATCTAAATTAATTGCTACTAGGCTGGATAAGGGATGTTACCTGTACCCCTTAGGTATCCTGAAGTTATCCAAGATAAAACTTTATAGATATTCCTGCCGAGCAATCAGAATTATTATATGATATTTCTAAACCACATGTATGTTATTTTTACAAATTTCATAAGGCAAGTGTGAAAGCAAGAGTTCAAAGTCTCATCCAATAAATTTCCAGATTCCCGGGTCTTGTAATACGTTGATCCGTATTTTAATTTCAACTCTCAAGGTTCAATCCAAGTTCAAATTCATAGATCCAAAGTCACAGTTCCATCCAAAATGCTAGGTGCAATGTTCAAAACAATATTCAAACTTCCAAGGAAAAACAATCACTGCAGCCAACACGTGTTTCGTAGGGCATTAATCTCATGCCACATAACTTCATCAGGGCTGCAAGCCAAAATGATAAAATAGTAATGAATATACTGCCAATAATCAAACTAGGAAAGTATCTAAAATCAGGTCACCACCTAAGTGAAAGAAAACATAGTACCCTTAATCTCGTGACACATTAGAAATACAATAAAATACAATATGTGACAGTCCCGGTGTCTGATAAGTAAAGTCAACAAAACAGTCTGAAAATAATGCCAAATTCAGTAAATATAGTGGTAAGTTACCTAATTAACAATAAAGTTTCCATCAATTTCAAACTCCTACCAGGGAGATATTTAAATCAAATTTACAATGTCTGGAACGATATAAAGAGGCTCTTAGTTCTGTCACCACGTTTCAAAAATAAAAATTAGGCTGTTTCTTAAGCATTGTTTGTACCCTTGTATTGTTACTCTATCATATTTTACAAGAATCTCCAGACCAAGTGTAACAGCATTAACTTATTCAAATCTCCTGTAAGGATGGCTGTGTTACCTTTTCTCTTATCTCGGTTTCCCACGTTTATTTTACCATCGGTCGGTTCTGCGCTTCGCAGGAACTACAATAAAGAGCCTAAAGGTTAGACTCCAACTTGTTAAGAACGAGATAATACTCCGCTCGATAACCAATTCCCCTTACCTATTTATCAGTAAAGACGTGTAGCAATCCGCTTCCGTTTTATAATCACGTAATCTACACCATGTCGTCAATACAGGTTCTAAAAGTAAAAGAACCAAAGATTCAACGTCCCACTCTTGTATGATATTACAAAGATATCAAAAAGTAATAATAGTAGTATGCGAAGACCCCCTTACCTGTGTCCCTATATCTAGGACTCCGTGTATCTATTCCTGGCTCTATCGAATGTCGGCGTTTGTTGTAATCGCCATTTTGCTTAAGTACCCTGTCATTTAGTCTTCTACTTCCTAGAACTGCCGTGCGCGATATCGCCGCCATCTTTGAGTGACCAATTGTGTCTGTTAGCAAGGTATATTAACATATTCACCACAATATTTGGCGGAAAGGGCTATTCTTTTCATATTAGTACTATTATAGTTTATCTAAACGAGTAAATAGAGGCATCACTAAAAGTTATATATAACGAGCCACTTATTCGAAACGCGGCATGTTTACGGCCGCCATGTTACTGTGGGCTAAGTTTATTTTCTATTAACGCAAAAGGTATATACTGTCCACTGCCACCCTCGTGTAACTATTAAATGACTGGCGGTGGAATCATGTTGCTAATCACAATATCGATCAAAAAACGGGAGGGGGAAGGGGGGGAGGGGGGAAAGCCCGTTTAATTGGAGGGAAATCCATTTTGAAATCGTCTCACTAAGGAAGTATTTACACTAAAGATCTGTCTGCTAAACAGACCGGAACTAATAATTATATTTCCTGCATAGTCACGTAGGGCATAATTGCAGCCTGCCCAAATTCATATATAATCTTAATTCATAATATCATTGTAATTTAGCATTCCTGATTTCTGCTTAATGCAGGTATTACATTCATATGTGGTGACATTGCTTCGAGCTTCCCATGTCATTCCTATGTCTTTAACCACAATACATAATCATTTGAGAGAGTATAGTGGCATTGGCAGTCAAGTTCCCCAAGTATCACCTTAGGAAGTATCCAGCTAGTGTAAAAAATAACAATTATACAGAATAAAGAACCAGATCACTTGCATTAACTGCATCTAAGTAAAATTGTATTATAACTAATCTCCCAAAAAATACTGTAGTTCTGTATCGATGTTGAGCCCATCTTCCACAGCACGAAGGACCATAATCCATCGTGCCTCTCTGCGTCTCAGTTTTAATAGTCTGTCTCCTCCACGTCTATCCAGAACTACTTGTTCAATCCCATGATATGAAAATTTGTGTTTTTCAGAGTTATGTCTATTTTGAATAGCATGTGAGGCTATGGGGTACCTTGTGTCACCATTCTTAAGTGCCCGGTAGTGTTCCACCATCCGGTCCTTAAGTTTTCTAACTGTGCTTCCGACATATATCTTTCCACATAGGCAAGCTATAACATAAATTACAAATGTGGTTTCACAGTTAATGAAAGATTCTATGTGGAAAGTGCCTGTGTCATTGTATTCGAATTTCAAGACCTTTCTTTTAGCCCACCAACATGAGCTACAATTTCCACAGTAGTGGAAACCTTTCGGACGAGTTCGTAACCAGTCACTTTGCCCCTGGTTTGAAATTAATTTGGGATAACTTTGGCTTACAATATTGGCAATGGATAATCCCTTCCTGAAGGTAATACCTGGCCTTTCCGTTAGATAAGACTTGAGATCCTTATCAGAGTGTAACAAATGCCAATATTTCCTCATGATACTATAGAGTTTGTTGCTTCCAGTACCAAAATTTGTAATCATTCTAAGCTTTTGAATGTTACCCCTAGTCTCACTTTTATTCTTAGGTCTCAGTGTTGCATCTCGCTTAAGTTTCTGTACTTTGTTAACAGCTTTGTCAACAATTGTGCTCTCATAGCCTCTGTTTTTAAATCTCACTACCATGTCTTTAACATTCGCTTCAAAGTCTGTGTCTCTGGAGCAATTTCTTCTTGCTCTAATCATTTCCCCGTAGGGGATAGAATTGATCTGGCTCCTGGGGTGGCAACTGTCTGCTCTAAGTAGTGCATTACAGCTGGTCTCCTTACGAAACATGCGACTGTACAGTTTGTTTCCCTCTACGAATAGTTCTATGTCAAGAAAGGTCAATTTCTCTTTGTCATACTGTGTTGTAAATGACATGTTTAAATCATTGGTGTTAAGGAAATTAAAAAAGGACTCTAGTTCTTCTGTTGTGCCTCTCCAAAATAATAAACAGTCATCAATGAATCTACCCCAGTAGTATATATGGTCTATCCATTGGCTGCCCCTGGGACCCCAAATCCACTCCGCCTCCAGTCTCCCCATAAAGAGGTTCGCGAAGGACGGAGCAAATTTGGATCCCATCGCAGTCCCAGTCTTTTGCTTATACCAGGTAGATTCAAAGAGAAAGTAGTTGTTCTCCAGAACCAGTCTCGTCATCTCAAGTAGCATAGATGAGTGGTCCAAATACTCGGCTGATCTGTTGTTCAAAAAGATCTCTATGGCTAAAATACCTTTTTCATGTTCGATATTTGAATATAATGATACTACATCCAGAGTAGCCAGAATCATATCACTGTCCCATGTCACATCATTCATTATATTGAGGACATGTTTAGTGTCCTCAATGTGTGATGGTAGGTTCTGTACAAATGGTCTCAGATATGAGTCCACAAATTGAGACAACCTTTCCGTGGGCCCTCCAATACCCGAAATAATGCAAGTGATCTGGTTCTTTATTCTGTATAATTGTTATTTTTTACACTAGCTGGATACTTCCTAAGGTGATACTTGGGGAACTTGAATGCCAATGCCACTATACTCTCTCAAATGATTATGTATTGTGGTTAAATACATAGGAATGACATGGGAAGCTCGAAGCAATGTCACCACATATGAATGTAATACCTGCATTAAGCAGAAATCAGGAATGCTAAATTACAATGATATTATGAATTAAGATTATATATGAATTTGGGCAGGCTGCAATTATGCCCTACGTGACTATGCAGGAAATATAATTATTAGTTCCGGTCTGTTTAGCAGACAGATCTTTAGTGTAAATACTTCCTTAGTGAGACGATTTCAAAATGGATTTCCCTCCAATTATACGGGCTTTCCCCCCTCCCCCCCTTCCCCCTCCCGTTTTTTGATCGATATTGTGATTAGCAACATGATTCCACCGCCAGTCATTTAATAGTTACACGAGGGTGGCAGTGGACAGTATATACCTTTTGCGTTAATAGAAAATAAACTTAGCCCACAGTAACATGGCGGCCGTAAACATGCCGCGTTTCGAATAAGTGGCTCGTTATATATAACTTTTAGTGATGCCTCTATTTACTCGTTTAGATAAACTATAATAGTACTAATATGAAAAGAATAGCCCTTTCCGCCAAATATTGTGGTGAATATGTTAATATACCTTGCTAACAGACACAATTGGTCACTCAAAGATGGCGGCGATATCGCGCACGGCAGTTCTAGGAAGTAGAAGACTAAATGACAGGGTACTTAAGCAAAATGGCGATTACAACAAACGCCGACATTCGATAGAGCCAGGAATAGATACACGGAGTCCTAGATATAGGGACACAGGTAAGGGGGTCTTCGCATACTACTATTATTACTTTTTGATATCTTTGTAATATCATACAAGAGTGGGACGTTGAATCTTTGGTTCTTTTACTTTTAGAACCTGTATTGACGACATGGTGTAGATTACGTGATTATAAAACGGAAGCGGATTGCTACACGTCTTTACTGATAAATAGGTAAGGGGAATTGGTTATCGAGCGGAGTATTATCTCGTTCTTAACAAGTTGGAGTCTAACCTTTAGGCTCTTTATTGTAGTTCCTGCGAAGCGCAGAACCGACCGATGGTAAAATAAACGTGGGAAACCGAGATAAGAGAAAAGGTAACACAGCCATCCTTACAGGAGATTTGAATAAGTTAATGCTGGTACACTTGGTCTGGAGATTCTTGTAAAATATGATAGAGTAACAATACAAGGGTACAAACAATGCTTAAGAAACAGCCTAATTTTTATTTTTGAAACGTGGTGACAGAACTAAGAGCCTCTTTATATCGTTCCAGACATTGTAAATTTGATTTAAATATCTCCCTGGTAGGAGTTTAAAATTGATGGAAACTTTATTGTTAATTAGGTAACTTACCACTATATTTACTGAATTTGGCATTATTTTCAGACTGTTTTGTTGACTTTACTTATCAGACACCGGGACTGTCACATATTGTATTTTATTGTATTTTTAATGTGTCACGAGATTAAGGGTACTATGTTTTCTTTCACTTAGGTGGTGACCTGATTTTAGATACTTTCCTAGTTTGATTATTGGCAGTATATTCATTACTATTTTATCATTTTGGCTTGCAGCCCTGATGAAGTTATGTGGCATGAGATTAATGCCCTACGAAACACGTGTTGGCTGCAGTGATTGTTTTTCCTTGGAAGTTTGAATATTGTTTTGAACATTGCACCTAGCATTTTGGATGGAACTGTGACTTTGGATCTATGAATTTGAACTTGGATTGAACCTTGAGAGTTGAAATTAAAATACGGATCAACGTATTACAAGACCCGGGAATCTGGAAATTTATTGGATGAGACTTTGAACTCTTGCTTTCACACTTGCCTTATGAAATTTGTAAAAATAACATACATGTGGTTTAGAAATATCATATAATAATTCTGATTGCTCGGCAGGAATATCTATAAAGTTTTATCTTGGATAACTTCAGGATACCTAAGGGGTACAGGTAACATCCCTTATCCAGCCTAGTAGCAATTAATTTAGATACTTTTGAATTTTACACTTTAGCCATACTCCTAGCTGTGCGCCCTATTTCCCTGTTACCTAACTAGTTTGTTCATTTATTACTTGGGTTGGGCTGCCGCCAGTGGCTATTGGATTAACTATGAATAGAGAACAAGAAGCATTGGATTTATTCAAAAATCTAAGTACTGGCTCATCTGTTAATGTAGCAGTAGCCTCTACCACACCAGCAAAACAGGAAGGTCTTAGAGCCAAATTCATCAAATTAGAGAAGCTCAAGAGAGCTGAGCTTAATAAATGGTGGGATGCGGTAACACTTAAACAATATCTTAATTTGAACCGCATTCCGAGTGGTTTGAGATCAACTATAATGCCAACATATGAAGATTTAGAGCCTGATTTACTGGACAAATGGGAGCATGAGTTAACTACTAGTTCCTGTAACTTGATAAGGATACTGATTGATAATGCGGAACGCAAAATTGAGAAACTCCTTATAGAGATCAAAACATGTGAAGATGAAATTAAACTATTGAATCTACCTGAGGCAACTATGAAAAATGATAATATGTTGGATGAGATTTTGACCAATCTTCAGGCAGATATCAAAAGGAGAAAAGCGCGTAAACTAAAAAGAGATGAACAGGATTATACAGCTGGTAGGGTGTTTACCTTTGCGCGTAAATTTGATTACCTTTTTCAAAAAGGGCCAGGGAACAGGAGAAATATTACACCCCTTAGCTCAGCTGTCAATACTTCATCGAGTAGTATATGTACAGATGGAGGTACTACAGATGCTTCCAATGCCCCAAGTGGAGATGTCACGAATAATAACAATTTTTTAGTAGAAGTACAGAGATTCAAAAGAGGGAGTCGAGACACAGGAGGAAGATTTGGCAACACACAAATAACAAGACAAGGAGAGGGAGCCGTGGCAGACGCAGGAGAGGTGGCCCCAGGGATGAGAGAGAGACTCAGGTCATGGAGGAAATGATTTCAGTAACTAATGAGATTGATGTGATCAACCTATCTTCTGTTGAATTGTCTGTAAGTATGAATAATGTGCTTAGAAAAGGACTTGGATATTGTCCAACCAAGAATATAGATTGGTATGAGACAAAAGTTGATTTGTATAAATTTGTTCGTTTGCTGAAATTGAAAAAGATTTTTCGTAAAGAGATAATGTCGGGGTGAATCCTGTGAATAAACCTACACTTACAGATATCACTATCCAAGATTTGCATGACACAAGATTGTTGTTATCTCTTACTTAATCAGAGGATGACCCAGTGACCATGAATTCTTTATTAAGAGATCTTGAGATTAATCCTGGTGCTGCACCAGGAAGTGGGTTTAAAGACAAATCAAAATGGACACCACACCTGTCCACTGGCAATGTTATTGATGCATTTTATAAAGCTGTTACCCTTGAGATTGACAACATGATTAAGAAAGAGCGGTATCACAGGAAAACTTTTCCAGACAGTTTAAAAACAGAAGAAAGGGAGGCGCTTCGACAATTGACTGACCATCCTGGCCTAATAATACGTAGTGCTGATAAAGGTGGCAACATTGTCGTTATGAACCGCATTGATTACAATAATGAGGTTCTATCTCAACTGGGAAACGACAAATATTATGAGAAAGTAACTGTTAATCCCTTAGAGATAGTCAAAGACAAAATTAATAAGAAACTTAAAGAGTGGTATGATAAGTGCTTATTGGACTATGATGAATATCTTTTTCTTAAAATCCAATCACCCAGAGCCCCATGTATGTATTGTTTACCCAAAGTTCACAAGGACAGAGATAGACCACCCGGGAGACCGATTATTTCGGGTATTGGAGGGCCCACGGAAAGGTTGTCTCAATTTGTGGACTCATATCTGAGACCATTTGTACAGAACCTACCATCACACATTGAGGACACTAAACATGTCCTCAATATAATGAATGATGTGACATGGGACAGTGATATGATTCTGGCTACTCTGGATGTAGTATCATTATATTCAAATATCGAACATGAAAAAGGTATTTTAGCCATAGAGAGCTTTTTGAACAACAGATCAGCCGAGTATTTGGACCACTCATCTATGCTACTTGAGATGACGAGACTGGTTCTGGAGAACAACTACTTTCTCTTTGAATCTACCTGGTATAAGCAAAAGACTGGGACTGCGATGGGATCCAAATTTGCTCCGTCCTTCGCGAACCTCTTTATGGGGAGACTGGAGGCGGAGTGGATTTGGGGTCCCAGGGGCAGCCAATGGATAGACCATATATACAACTGGGGTAGATTCATTGATGACTGTTTATTATTTTGGAGAGGCACAACAGAAGAACTAGAGTCATTTTTTAATTTCCTTAACACCAATGATTTAAACATGTCATTTACAACACAGTATGACAAAGAGAAATTGACCTTTCTTGACATAGAACTATTCGTAGAGGGAAACAAACTGTACAGTCGCATGTTTCGTAAGGAGACCAGCTGTAATGCACTACTTAGAGCAGACAGTTGCCACCCCAGGAGCCAGATCAATTCTATCCCCTACGGGGAAATGATTAGAGCAAGAAGAAATTGCTCCAGAGACACAGACTTTGAAGCGAATGTTAAAGACATGGTAGTGAGATTTAAAAACAGAGGCTATGAGAGCACAATTGTTGACAAAGCTGTTAACAAAGTACAGAAACTTAAGCGAGATGCAACACTGAGACCTAAGAATAAAAGTGAGACTAGGGGTAACATTCAAAAGCTTAGAATGATTACAAATTTTGGTACTGGAAGCAACAAACTCTATAGTATCATGAGGAAATATTGGCATTTGTTACACTCTGATAAGGATCTCAAGTCTTATCTAACGGAAAGGCCAGGTATTACCTTCAGGAAGGGATTATCCATTGCCAATATTGTAAGCCCAAGTTATCCCAAATTAATTTCAAACCAGGGGCAAAGTGACTGGTTACGAACTCGTCCGAAAGGTTTCCACTACTGTGGAAATTGTAGCTCATGTTGGTGGGCTAAAAGAAAGGTCTTGAAATTCGAATACAATGACACAGGCACTTTCCACATAGAATCTTTCATTAACTGTGAAACCACATTTGTAATTTATGTTATAGCTTGCCTATGTGGAAAGATATATGTCGGAAGCACAGTTAGAAAACTTAAGGACCGGATGGTGGAACACTACCGGGCACTTAAGAATGGTGACACAAGGTACCCCATAGCCTCACATGCTATTCAAAATAGACATAACTCTGAAAAACACAAATTTTCATATCATGGGATTGAACAAGTAGTTCTGGATAGACGTGGAGGAGACAGACTATTAAAACTGAGACGCAGAGAGGCACGATGGATTATGGTCCTTCGTGCTGTGGAAGATGGGCTCAACATCGATACAGAACTACAGTATTTTTTGGGAGATTAGTTATAATACAATTTTACTTAGATGCAGTTAATGCAAGTGATCTGGTTCTTTATTCTGTATGATTGGTATTTTTTACACTAGCTGGATACTTCCTAAGGTGATACTTGGGGAACTTGAATGCCAATGCCACTATACTCTCTCAAATGATTATGTATTGTGGTTAAATACATAGGAATGACATGGGAAGCTCGAAGCAATGTCACCACATATGAATGTAATACCTGCATTAAGCAGAAATCAGGAATGCTAAATTACAATGATATTATGAATTAAGATTATATATGAATTTGGGCAGGCTGCAATTATGCCCTACGTGACTATGCAGGAAATATAATTATTAGTTCCGGTCTGTTTAGCAGACAGATCTGTAGTGTAAATACTTCCTTAGTGAGACGATTTCAAAATGGATTTCCCTCCAATTATACGGGCTTTCCCCCCTCCCCCCCTTCCCCCTCCCGTTTTTTGATCGATATTGTGATTAGCAACATGATTCCACCGCCAGTCATTTAATAGTTACACGAGGGTGGCAGTGGACAGTATATACCTTTTGCGTTAATAGAAAATAAACTTAGCCCACAGTAACATGGCGGCCGTAAACATGCCGCGTTTCGAATAAGTGGCTCGTTATATATAACTTTTAGTGATGCCTCTATTTACTCGTTTAGATAAACTATAATAGTACTAATATGAAAAGAATAGCCCTTTCCGCCAAATATTGTGGTGAATATGTTAATATACCTTGCTAACAGACACAATTGGTCACTCAAAGATGGTGGCGATATCGCGCACGGCAGTTCTAGGAAGTAGAAGACTAAATGACAGGGTACTTAAGCAAAATGGCGATTACAACAAACGCCGACATTCGATAGAGCCAGGAATAGATACACGGAGTCCTAGATATAGGGACACAGGTAAGGGGGTCTTCGCATACTACTATTATTACTTTTTGATATCTTTGTAATATCATACAAGAGTGGGACGTTGAATCTTTGGTTCTTTTACTTTTAGAACCTGTATTGACGACATGGTGTAGATTACGTGATTATAAAACGGAAGCGGATTGCTACACGTCTTTACTGATAAATAGGTAAGGGGAATTGGTTATCGAGCGGAGTATTATCTCGTTCTTAACAAGTTGGAGTCTAACCTTTAGGCTCTTTATTGTAGTTCCTGCGAAGCGCAGAACCGACCGATGGTAAAATAAACGTGGGAAACCGAGATAAGAGAAAAGGTAACACAGCCATCCTTACAGGAGATTTGAATAAGTTAATGCTGTTACACTTGGTCTGGAGATTCTTGTAAAATATGATAGAGTAACAATACAAGGGTACAAACAATGCTTAAGAAACAGCCTAATTTTTATTTTTGAAACGTGGTGACAGAACTAAGAGCCTCTTTATATCGTTCCAGACATTGTAAATTTGATTTAAATATCTCCCTGGTAGGAGTTTGAAATTGATGGAAACTTTATTGTTAATTAGGTAACTTACCACTATATTTACTGAATTTGGCATTATTTTAAGACTGTTTTGTTGACTTTACTTATCAGACACCGGGACTGTCACATATTGTATTTTATTGTATTTTTAATGTGTCACGAGATTAAGGGTACTATGTTTTCTTTCACTTAGGTGGTGACCTGATTTTAGATACTTTCCTAGTTTGATTATTGGCAGTATATTCATTACTATTTTATCATTTTGCTTGCAGCCCTGATGAAGTTATGTGGCATGAGATTAATGCCCTACGAAACACGTGTTGGCTGCAGTGATTGTTTTTCCTTGGAAGTTTGAATATTGTTTTGAACATTGCACCTAGCATTTTGGATGGAACTGTGACTTTGGATCTATGAATTTGAACTTCGATTGAACCTTGAGAGTTGAAATTAAAATACGGATCAACGTATTACAAGACCCGGGAATCTGGAAATTTATTGGATGAGACTTTGAACTCTTGCTTTCACACTTGCCTTATGAAATTTGTAAAAATAACATACATGTGGTTTAGAAATATCATATAATAATTCTGATTGCTCGGCAGGAATATCTATAAAGTTTTATCTTGGATAACTTCAGGATACCTAAGGGGTACAGGTAACATCCCTTATCCAGCCTAGTAGCAATTAATTTAGATACTTTTGAATTTTACACTTTAGCCATACTCCTAGCTGTGCGCCCTATTTCCCTGTTACCTAACTAGTTTGTTCATTTATTACTTGGGTTGGGCTGCCGCCAGTGGCTATTGGATTAACTATGAATAGAGAACAAGAAGCATTGGATTTATTCAAAAATCTAAGTACTGGCTCATCTGTTAATGTAGCAGTAGCCTCTACCATACCAGCAAAACAGGAAGGTCTTAGAGCCAAATTCATCAAATTAGAGAAGCTCAAGAGAGCTGAGCTTAATAAATGGTGGGATGCGGTAACACTTAAACAATATCTTAATTTGAACCGCATTCCGAGAGGTTTGAGATCAACTATAATGCCAACATATGAAGATTTAGAGCTTGATTTACTGGACAAATGGGAGCATGAGTTAACTACTAGTTCCTGTAACTTGATAAGGATACTGATTGATAATGCGGAACGCAAAATTGAGAAACTCCTTATAGAGATCAAAACATGTGAAGATGAAATTAAACTATTGAATCTACCTGAGGCAACTATGAAAAATTATAATATGTTGGATGAGATTTTGACCAATCTTCAGGCAGATATCAAAAGGAGAAAAGCGCGTAAACTAAAAAGAGATGAACAGGATTATACAGCTGGTAGGGTGTTTACCTTTGCGCGTAAATTTGATTACCTTTTTCAAAAAGGGCCAGGGAACAGGAGAAATATTACACCCCTTAGCTCAGCTGTCAATACTTCATCGAGTAGTATATCTACAGATGGAGGTACTACAGATGCTTCCAATGCCCCAAGTGGAGATGTCACGAATAATAACAATTTTTTAGTAGAAGTACAGAGATTCAAAAGAGGGAGTCGAGACACAGGAGGAAGATTTGGCAACACACAAATAACAAGACAAGGAGAGGGAGCCGTGGCAGACGCAGGAGAGGTGGCCCCAGGGATGAGAGAGAGACTCAGGTCATGGAGGAAATGATTTCAGTAACTAATGAGATTGATGTGATCAACCTATCTTCTGTTGAATTGTCTGTAAGTATGAATAATGTGCTTAAAAAAGGACTTGGATATTGTCCAACCAAGAATATAGATTGGTATGAGACAAAAGTTGATTTGTATAAATTTGTTCGTTTGCTGAAATTGAAAAAGATTTTTTCGCAAAGAGATAATGTCGGGGTGAATCCTGTGAATAAACCTACACTTACAGATATCACTATCCAAGATTTGCATGACACAAGATTGTTGTTATCTCTTACTGAATCAGAGGATGGCCCAGTGACCATGAATTCTTTATTAAGAGATCTTGAGATTAATCCTGGTGCTGCACCAGGAAGTGGGTTTAAAGACAAATCAAAATGGACACCACACCTGTCCACTGGCAATGTTATTGATGCATTTTATAAAGCTGTTACCCTTGAGATTGACAACATGATTAAGAAAGAGCGGTATCACAGGAAAACTTTTCCAGACAATTTAAAAACAGAAGGAAGGGAGGCGCTTCGACAATTGACTGACCATCCTGGCCTAATAATACGTAGTGCTGATAAAGGTGGCAACATTGTCGTTATGAACCGTATTGATTACAATAATGAGGTTCTATCTCAACTGGGAAACGACAAATATTATGAGAAAGTAACTGTTAATCCCTTAGAGATAGTCAAAGACAAAATTAATAAGAAACTTAAAGAGTGGTATGATAAGTGCTTATTGGACTATGATGAATATCTTTTTCTTAAAATCCAATCACCCAGAGCCCCATGTATGTATTGTTTACCCAAAGTTCACAAGGACAGAGATAGACCACCCGGGAGACCGATTATTTCGGGTATTGGAGGGCCCACGGAAAGGTTGTCTCAATTTGTGGACTCATATCTGAGACCATTTGTACAGAACCTACCATCACACATTGAGGACACTAAACATGTCCTCAATATAATGAATGATGTGACGTGGGACAGTGATATGATTCTGGCTACTCTGGATGTAGTATCATTATATTCAAATATCGAACATGAAAAAGGTATTTTAGCCATAGAGAGCTTTTTGAACAACAGATCAGCCGAGTATTTGGACCACTCATCTATGCTACTTGAGATGACGAGACTGGTTCTGGAGAACAACTACTTTCTCTTTGAATCTACCTGGTATAAGCAAAAGACTGGGACTGCGATGGGATCCAAATTTGCTCCGTCCTTCGCGAACCTCTTTATGGGGAGACTGGAGGCGGAGTGGATTTGGGGTCCCAGGGGCAGCCAATGGATAGACCATATATACTACTGGGGTAGATTCATTGATGACTGTTTATTATTTTGGAGAGGCACAACAGAAGAACTAGAGTCCTTTTTTAATTTCCTTAACACCAATGATTTAAACATGTCATTTACAACACAGTATGACAAAGAGAAATTGACCTTTCTTGACATAGAACTATTCGTAGAGGGAAACAAACTGTACAGTCGCATGTTTCGTAAGGAGACCAGCTGTAATGCACTACTTAGAGCAGACAGTTGCCACCCCAGGAGCCAGATCAATTCTATCCCCTACGGGGAAATGATTAGAGCAAGAAGAAATTGCTCCAGAGACACAGACTTTGAAGCGAATGTTAAAGACATGGTAGTGAGATTTAAAAACAGAGGCTATGAGAGCACAATTGTTGACAAAGCTGTTAACAAAGTACAGAAACTTAAGCGAGATGCAACACTGAGACCTAAGAATAAAAGTGAGACTAGGGGTAACATTCAAAAGCTTAGAATGATTACAAATTTTGGTACTGGAAGCAACAAACTCTATAGTATCATGAGGAAATATTGGCATTTGTTACACTCTGATAAGGATCTCAAGTCTTATCTAACGGAAAGGCCAGGTATTACCTTCAGGAAGGGATTATCCATTGCCAATATTGTAAGCCCAAGTTATCCCAAATTAATTTCAAACCAGGGGCAAAGTGACTGGTTACGAACTCGTCCGAAAGGTTTCCACTACTGTGGAAATTGTAGCTCATGTTGGTGGGCTAAAAGAAAGGTCTTGAAATTCGAATACAATGACACAGGCACTTTCCACATAGAATCTTTCATTAACTGTGAAACCACATTTGTAATTTATGTTATAGCTTGCCTATGTGGAAAGATATATGTCGGAAGCACAGTTAGAAAACTTAAGGACCGGATGGTGGAACACTACCGGGCACTTAAGAATGGTGACACAAGGTACCCCATAGCCTCACATGCTATTCAAAATAGACATAACTCTGAAAAACACAAATTTTCATATCATGGGATTGAACAAGTAGTTCTGGATAGACGTGGAGGAGACAGACTATTAAAACTGAGACGCAGAGAGGCACGATGGATTATGGTCCTTCGTGCTGTGGAAGATGGGCTCAACATCGATACAGAACTACAGTATTTTTTGGGAGATTAGTTATAATACAATTTTACTTAGATGCAGTTAATGCAAGTGATCTGGTTCTTTATTCTGTATGATTGGTATTTTTTACACTAGCTGGATACTTCCTAAGGTGATACTTGGGGAACTTGAATGCCAATGCCACTATACTCTCTCAAATGATTATGTATTGTGGTTAAATACATAGGAATGACATGGGAAGCTCGAAGCAATGTCACCACATATGAATGTAATACCTGCATTAAGCAGAAATCAGGAATGCTAAATTACAATGATATTATGAATTAAGATTATATATGAATTTGGGCAGGCTGCAATTATGCCCTACGTGACTATGCAGGAAATATAATTATTAGTTCCGGTCTGTTTAGCAGACAGATCTTTAGTGTAAATACTTCCTTAGTGAGACGATTTCAAAATGGATTTCCCTCCAATTATACGGGCTTTCCCCCCTCCCCCCCTTCCCCCTCCCGTTTTTTGATCGATATTGTGATTAGCAACATGATTCCACCGCCAGTCATTTAATAGTTACACGAGGGTGGCAGTGGACAGTATATACCTTTTGCGTTAATAGAAAATAAACTTAGCCCACAGTAACATGGCGGCCGTAAACATGCCGCGTTTCGAATAAGTGGCTCGTTATATATAACTTTTAGTGATGCCTCTATTTACTCGTTTAGATAAACTATAATAGTACTAATATGAAAAGAATAGCCCTTTCCGCCAAATATTGTGGTGAATATGTTAATATACCTTGCTAACAGACACAATTGGTCACTCAAAGATGGCGGCGATATCGCGCACGGCAGTTCTAGGAAGTAGAAGACTAAATGACAGGGTACTTAAGCAAAATGGCGATTACAACAAACGCCGACATTCGATAGAGCCAGGAATAGATACACGGAGTCCTAGATATAGGGACACAGGTAAGGGGGTCTTCGCATACTACTATTATTACTTTTTGATATCTTTGTAATATCATACAAGAGTGGGACGTTGAATCTTTGGTTCTTTTACTTTTAGAACCTGTATTGACGACATGGTGTAGATTACGTGATTATAAAACGGAAGCGGATTGCTACACGTCTTTACTGATAAATAGGTAAGGGGAATTGGTTATCGAGCAGAGTATTATCTCGTTCTTAACAAGTTGGAGTCTAACCTTTAGGCTCTTTATTGTAGTTCCTGCGAAGCGCAGAACCGACCGATGGTAAAATAAACGTGGGAAACCGAGATAAGAGAAAAGGTAACACAGCCATCCTTACAGGAGATTTGAATAAGTTAATGCTGTTACACTTGGTCTGGAGATTCTTGTAAAATATGATAGAGTAACAATACAAGGGTACAAACAATGCTTAAGAAACAGCCTAATTTTTATTTTTGAAACGTGGTGACAGAACTAAGAGCCTCTTTATATCGTTCCAGACATTGTAAATTTGATTTAAATATCTCCCTGGTAGGAGTTTGAAATTGATGGAAACTTTATTGTTAATTAGGTAACTTACCACTATATTTACTGAATTTGGCATTATTTTCAGACTGTTTTGTTGACTTTACTTATCAGACACCGGGACTGTCACATATTGTATTTTATTGTATTTTTAATGTGTCACGAGATTAAGGGTACTATGTTTTCTTTCACTTAGGTGGTGACCTGATTTTAGATACTTTCCTAGTTTGATTATTGGCAGTATATTCATTACTATTTTATCATTTTGGCTTGCAGCCCTGATGAAGTTATGTGGCATGAGATTAATGCCCTACGAAACACGTGTTGGCTGCAGTGATTGTTTTTCCTTGGAAGTTTGAATATTGTTTTGAACATTGCACCTAGCATTTTGGATGGAACTGTGACTTTGGATCTATGAATTTGAACTTGGATTGAACCTTGAGAGTTGAAATTAAAATACGGATCAACGTATTACAAGACCCGGGAATCTGGAAATTTATTGGATGAGACTTTGAACTCTTGCTTTCACACTTGCCTTATGAAATTTGTAAAAATAACATACATGTGGTTTAGAAATATCATATAATAATTCTGATTGCTCGGCAGGAATATCTATAAAGTTTTATCTTGGATAACTTCAGGATACCTAAGGGGTACAGGTAACATCCCTTATCCAGCCTAGTAGCAATTAATTTAGATACTTTTGAATTTTACACTTTAGCCATACTCCTAGCTGTGCGCCCTATTTCCCTGTTACCTAACTAGTTTGTTCATTTATTACTTGGGTTGGGCTGCCGCCAGTGGCTATTGGATTAACTATGAATAGAGAACAAGAAGCATTGGATTTATTCAAAAATCTAAGTACTGGCTCATCTGTTAATGTAGCAGTAGCCTCTACCACACCAGCAAAACAGGAAGGTCTTAGAGCCAAATTCATCAAATTAGAGAAGCTCAAGAGAGCTGAGCTTAATAAATGGTGGGATGCGGTAACACTTAAACAATATCTTAATTTGAACCGCATTCCGAGTGGTTTGAGATCAACTATAATGCCAACATATGAAGATTTAGAGCCTGATTTACTGGACAAATGGGAGCATGAGTTAACTACTAGTTCCTGTAACTTGATAAGGATACTGATTGATAATGCGGAACGCAAAATTGAGAAACTCCTTATAGAGATCAAAACATGTGAAGATGAAATTAAACTATTGAATCTACCTGAGGCAACTATGAAAAATTATAATATGTTGGATGAGATTTTGACCAATCTTCAGGCAGATATCAAAAGGAGAAAAGCGCGTAAACTAAAAAGAGATGAACAGGATTATACAGCTGGTAGGGTGTTTACCTTTGCGTGTAAATTTGATTACCTTTTTCAAAAAGGGCCAGGGAACAGGAGAAATATTACACCCCTTAGCTCAGCTGTCAATACTTCATCGAGTAGTATATCTACAGATGGAGGTACTACAGATGCTTCCAATGCCCCAAGTGGAGATGTCACGAATAATAACAATTTTTTAGTAGAAGTACAGAGATTCAAAAGAGGGAGTCGAGACACAGGAGGAAGATTTGGCAACACACAAATAACAAGACAAGGAGAGGGAGCCGTGGCAGACGCAGGAGAGGTGGCCCCAGGGATGAGAGAGAGACTCAGGTCATGGAGGAAATGATTTCAGTAACTAATGAGATTGATGTGATCAACCTATCTTCTGTTGAATTGTCTGTAAGTATGAATAATGTGCTTAAAAAAGGACTTGGATATTGTCCAACCAAGAATATAGATTGGTATGAGACAAAAGTTGATTTGTATAAATTTGTTCGTTTGCTGAAATTGAAAAAGATTTTTTCGCAAAGAGATAATGTCGGGGTGAATCCTGTGAATAAACCTACACTTACAGATATCACTATCCAAGATTTGCATGACACAAGATTGTTGTTATCTCTTACTGAATCAGAGGATGGCCCAGTGACCATGAATTCTTTATTAAGAGATCTTGAGATTAATCCTGGTGCTGCACCAGGAAGTGGGTTTAAAGACAAATCAAAATGGACACCACACCTGTCCACTGGCAATGTTATTGATGCATTTTATAAAGCTGTTACCCTTGAGATTGACAACATGATTAAGAAAGAGCGGTATCACAGGAAAACTTTTCCAGACAATTTAAAAACAGAAGAAAGGGAGGCGCTTCGACAATTGACTGACCATCCTGGCCTAATAATACGTAGTGCTGATAAAGGTGGCAACATTGTCGTTATGAACCGTATTGATTACAATAATGAGGTTCTATCTCAACTGGGAAACGACAAATATTATGAGAAAGTAACTGTTAATCCCTTAGAGATAGTCAAAGACAAAATTAATAAGAAACTTAAAGAGTGGTATGATAAGTGCTTATTGGACTATGATGAATATCTTTTTCTTAAAATCCAATCACCCAGAGCCCCATGTATGTATTGTTTACCCAAAGTTCACAAGGACAGAGATAGACCACCCGGGAGACCGATTATTTCGGGTATTGGAGGGCCCACGGAAAGGTTGTCTCAATTTGTGGACTCATATCTGAGACCATTTGTACAGAACCTACCATCACACATTGAGGACACTAAACATGTCCTCAATATAATGAATGATGTGACGTGGGACAGTGATATGATTCTGGCTACTCTGGATGTAGTATCATTATATTCAAATATCGAACATGAAAAAGGTATTTTAGCCATAGAGAGCTTTTTGAACAACAGATCAGCCGAGTATTTGGACCACTCATCTATGCTACTTGAGATGACGAGACTGGTTCTGGAGAACAACTACTTTCTCTTTGAATCTACCTGGTATAAGCAAAAGACTGGGACTGCGATGGGATCCAAATTTGCTCCGTCCTTCGCGAACCTCTTTATGGGGAGACTGGAGGCGGAGTGGATTTGGGGTCCCAGGGGCAGCCAATGGATAGACCATATATACTACTGGGGTAGATTCATTGATGACTGTTTATTATTTTGGAGAGGCACAACAGAAGAACTAGAGTCCTTTTTTAATTTCCTTAACACCAATGATTTAAACATGTCATTTACAACACAGTATGACAAAGAGAAATTGACCTTTCTTGACATAGAACTATTCGTAGAGGGAAACAAACTGTACAGTCGCATGTTTCGTAAGGAGACCAGCTGTAATGCACTACTTAGAGCAGACAGTTGCCACCCCAGGAGCCAGATCAATTCTATCCCCTACGGGGAAATGATTAGAGCAAGAAGAAATTGCTCCAGAGACACAGACTTTGAAGCGAATGTTAAAGACATGGTAGTGAGATTTAAAAACAGAGGCTATGAGAGCACAATTGTTGACAAAGCTGTTAACAAAGTACAGAAACTTAAGCGAGATGCAACACTGAGACCTAAGAATAAAAGTGAGACTAGGGGTAACATTCAAAAGCTTAGAATGATTACAAATTTTGGTACTGGAAGCAACAAACTCTATAGTATCATGAGGAAATATTGGCATTTGTTACACTCTGATAAGGATCTCAAGTCTTATCTAACGGAAAGGCCAGGTATTACCTTCAGGAAGGGATTATCCATTGCCAATATTGTAAGCCCAAGTTATCCCAAATTAATTTCAAACCAGGGGCAAAGTGACTGGTTACGAACTCGTCCGAAAGGTTTCCACTACTGTGGAAATTGTAGCTCATGTTGGTGGGCTAAAAGAAAGGTCTTGAAATTCGAATACAATGACACAGGCACTTTCCACATAGAATCTTTCATTAACTGTGAAACCACATTTGTAATTTATGTTATAGCTTGCCTATGTGGAAAGATATATGTCGGAAGCACAGTTAGAAAACTTAAGGACCGGATGGTGGAACACTACCGGGCACTTAAGAATGGTGACACAAGGTACCCCATAGCCTCACATGCTATTCAAAATAGACATAACTCTGAAAAACACAAATTTTCATATCATGGGATTGAACAAGTAGTTCTGGATAGACGTGGAGGAGACAGACTATTAAAACTGAGACGCAGAGAGGCACGATGGATTATGGTCCTTCGTGCTGTGGAAGATGGGCTCAACATCGATACAGAACTACAGTATTTTTTGGGAGATTAGTTATAATACAATTTTACTTAGATGCAGTTAATGCAAGTGATCTGGTTCTTTATTCTGTATGATTGGTATTTTTTACACTAGCTGGATACTTCCTAAGGTGATACTTGGGGAACTTGAATGCCAATGCCACTATACTCTCTCAAATGATTATGTATTGTGGTTAAATACATAGGAATGACATGGGAAGCTCGAAGCAATGTCACCACATATGAATGTAATACCTGCATTAAGCAGAAATCAGGAATGCTAAATTACAATGATATTATGAATTAAGATTATATATGAATTTGGGCAGGCTGCAATTATGCCCTACGTGACTATGCAGGAAATATAATTATTAGTTCCGGTCTGTTTAGCAGACAGATCTTTAGTGTAAATACTTCCTTAGTGAGACGATTTCAAAATGGATTTCCCTCCAATTATACGGGCTTTCCCCCCTCCCCCCCTTCCCCCTCCCGTTTTTTGATCGATATTGTGATTAGCAACATGATTCCACCGCCAGTCATTTAATAGTTACACGAGGGTGGCAGTGGACAGTATATACCTTTTGCGTTAATAGAAAATAAACTTAGCCCACAGTAACATGGCGGCCGTAAACATGCCGCGTTTCGAATAAGTGGCTCGTTATATATAACTTTTAGTGATGCCTCTATTTACTCGTTTAGATAAACTATAATAGTACTAATATGAAAAGAATAGCCCTTTCCGCCAAATATTGTGGTGAATATGTTAATATACCTTGCTAACAGACACAATTGGTCACTCAAAGATGGCGGCGATATCGCGCACGGCAGTTCTAGGAAGTAGAAGACTAAATGACAGGGTACTTAAGCAAAATGGCGATTACAACAAACGCCGACATTCGATAGAGCCAGGAATAGATACACGGAGTCCTAGATATAGGGACACAGGTAAGGGGGTCTTCGCATACTACTATTATTACTTTTTGATATCTTTGTAATATCATACAAGAGTGGGACGTTGAATCTTTGGTTCTTTTACTTTTAGAACCTGTATTGACGACATGGTGTAGATTACGTGATTATAAAACGGAAGCGGATTGCTACACGTCTTTACTGATAAATAGGTAAGGGGAATTGGTTATCGAGCAGAGTATTATCTCGTTCTTAACAAGTTGGAGTCTAACCTTTAGGCTCTTTATTGTAGTTCCTGCGAAGCGCAGAACCGACCGATGGTAAAATAAACGTGGGAAACCGAGATAAGAGAAAAGGTAACACAGCCATCCTTACAGGAGATTTGAATAAGTTAATGCTGTTACACTTGGTCTGGAGATTCTTGTAAAATATGATAGAGTAACAATACAAGGGTACAAACAATGCTTAAGAAACAGCCTAATTTTTATTTTTGAAACGTGGTGACAGAACTAAGAGCCTCTTTATATCGTTCCAGACATTGTAAATTTGATTTAAATATCTCCCTGGTAGGAGTTTGAAATTGATGGAAACTTTATTGTTAATTAGGTAACTTACCACTATATTTACTGAATTTGGCATTATTTTCAGACTGTTTTGTTGACTTTACTTATCAGACACCGGGACTGTCACATATTGTATTTTATTGTATTTTTAATGTGTCACGAGATTAAGGGTACTATGTTTTCTTTCACTTAGGTGGTGACCTGATTTTAGATACTTTCCTAGTTTGATTATTGGCAGTATATTCATTACTATTTTATCATTTTGGCTTGCAGCCCTGATGAAGTTATGTGGCATGAGATTAATTCCCTACGAAACACGTGTTGGCTGCAGTGATTGTTTTTCCTTGGAAGTTTGAATATTGTTTTGAACATTGCACCTAGCATTTTGGATGGAACTGTGACTTTGGATCTATGAATTTGAACTTCGATTGAACCTTGAGAGTTGAAATTAAAATACGGATCAACGTATTACAAGACCCGGGAATCTGGAAATTTATTGGATGAGACTTTGAACTCTTGCTTTCACACTTGCCTTACGAAATTTGTAAAAATAACATACATGTGGTTTAGAAATATCATATAATAATTCTGATTGCTCGGCAGGAATATCTATAAAATTTAATCTAAACTACACAAGACCAAAATGACAAAAATCCAATATACACAGTTCAAGAATATGGTTTCAAAAGAGTTCTTAAGGTTGCGTTAAAATAATCCACAGTTTTGTCACGTTTTAGCCAACAGTACCTTTAGATGCGACAAAAGTTCCAAGTGAAAGCTGTAGCGTTGAAAAGCAAGCGATGGTCACTCCTGAGACCCTGGGGAGGCAATGTGACAACCCCGCTGGACGCAGCGGGCGTGTTGCGGTGACTCCGGTCTGTACGGGGGGGATGCAATATCTGGCATGGATTCCGGTGCACAGGTTTCGGTGGAAGAGGCTTGCAAAAGGTATGATGCGACGATCTTCGGGGCGGCAACGATCTCCGGTGCGGCGACGATGCGCAGCTCAGCGTTGATCTTCTACTCTCGCGGCCCCTCGATGCGATGGCTCTGCGACGATTCTCGCAGCAACAATGACGATCTCAGTCAGTGACGACAGGCTCTGCGACGATACTCGCAGCAATGGTAATCTTCCCGCACCTGACTGGTGCGTCCCGCAAACCAAGAATGCGACTACTCTGGCAGCGGCAACCGGCACCGCGACGATCTCGGCCTTCGTAGCGGCGGGAATTTCCTTGCACTGATGGGGATGTGCTCCACAAGCGACCGATGCGTTAAAGCTTGCAGAAAGTCTTTAAAATCTTGGTTTCCAGCTTTCCAACATAGGTACAACTTCCAGAGGCACCACAACTGGCCCAAACACTCTAGGAAGGACAAAACTCTCTCAGCAGAGTTCAGGGAAGTTGGGGGTAAAGTCCTTTTGTTTTTGGGACTGCTTAACAGGGAGCCAGCTCTTCTTCAAGCCCTTGGAGATTCCTTCAAGCAAGGGGACACAGCACAAAGCAAAGTCCTTCCCCTCTCTTTGGCAGCAAAGCAACTGCAGGTCAGTCCAGCAAAGCAACAGCAGGACAGTCTTCCTTCTTCAGTTTTCCAGCTTTCTCCTAGTCAGAGGGTCCTTCTTTATTCCAGAATGATCTAATGTTCTGTAGTCTGGGGTCCTGTACTTATACCCTTAAAAGTCTTTGTTCCCTTTGTGAAGGAGGGCTCTGAGCCCAGTCTGAACCATTTCTGGGTGTTCCTTGAGCACTTTGTTTTCCTGGCCTCTCCTTTCGTTTCAGAGAGAGGGGCAGTGTTGTCAGCCGCCCAGGAGGAGGTGGAGCCAGCATTCAGGCCCAGGTGCTTCCACCACTCTAGATGCAGATGGAGCTATTCAGCCCAGGGAGCCACCCAGCCCCTGGGAACCACCCAGCCCCTGCCACTCATAAAACCAGACAGTCAATTCACAAACAGGCCCTTGCACACAGAAAGGTCAGACAAGAGAACAGCAACTTTCTAAGAGTGCTGTTCTGAAACACAGGATCTAAAAACCACCTTTCCTAAAGGATGTGTTTATTAAATTCTGAGTTCAGGGATACCAGACTTTTATGTCCTACCTTGTTCGTATGGGAAGATATACTGGTAACCACTGTAGCCAGCATTCCCCATGATAGCCTATGGGCATGGTAGCCTTTTAATAGTGAAAAACGAAAATGGCTGTCATTCACTACCAGAGCATGTCACCTGCACTAGTACATGCTCTACCTTTCACATACACTGCACCCTGCCCAAGGGGGTACCTTGGGCCTTCCATAGGGGTGACCAATGTGCACAGAAAGGGATTGGTTGGGCCTGGTCAGTGGGGACACTGATCAGGAGGATATGGCAGTTCACAGACTGCACACAGGCACTGCAGTGGCAGGCTGAGACACCATTTTAGGGCTACTCTTGTGAGTGGGATAATCAGTGCTGCAGGCCTACTAGTAGCATTTGTATCACCAGCCCAGGCCCACTCAGTACACTTTACTAGGGACTTCTCAGTGATACAAATATGCCAATCATGGATAACAATTTACAATAATAATTCACACAGGGAGCCCTTGCACTTTGACACTGATCAGCAGTGGCAAAGTGCCCATAGCATCTAAACAAGCAAAAACGAAATCCAGGACAGGGCAGGGTATACTCGGACATGAGTCCCTTGCTCACTGCACCATCAGGATTCAAGGAAGCCGGGCCGACGACGGCTGAAATGCCAGAAAACGGTCCCCAGAAGCTTGTCTCCTTCCCAGTGAAGAATTGGCTTGGTAGTTTGGTCTGCCCTGTTCCCATGATGCACTGGGCCAGGGACAGACTAATTTGCATGTAG
Source organism: Lissotriton vulgaris (assembly GCF_964263255.1). NCBI lineage: Eukaryota > Metazoa > Chordata > Amphibia > Caudata > Salamandridae > Lissotriton > Lissotriton vulgaris. The sequence goes on from NC_141696.1 coordinate 739,766,171, forward strand.
CCAGGTTCTGAGCTGGGATGGTGCAGTGAGCTAAAAAACGGTGATGGATCAAGCCCTGATCTTTGGACTGGGTAAGAGTGGTCTGCTTAATTCAGACACTCTGTTCATCACCACCCTCTTTTCTGAATCGTTTTTGGCCACTATAGGTGTGGCAGGGCATACTCAGACATGAGTCCCTTGCTCACTGCGCCATCAGGATTCAAGCAAGCCGGGCCGACGACGGCTGAAATGCCAGAAACCGGTTTCCCGGAAGCTGGTATCCTTTCCAGTGAAGAATTGGCTTGGTAGTTTGGTCTGCCCTGTTCCCATGATGCACTGGGCCAGGGACAGACTAATTTGCATGTAGCCAGGTTCTGAGCTGGGATGGTGCAGTGAGCTAAAAAACGTGATGCATCAAGCCCTGATCTTTGGACTGGGTAAGAGTGGTCTGCTTAATTCAGACACTCTGTTCATCACCACCCCCTTTTCTGAATCGTTTTTGGCCACTATAGGTGTGGCAGGGCATACTCAGACATGAGTCCTTTGCTCACTGCACCATCAGGATTCAAGCAAGCCGGGCTGACGACGGCTGAAATGCCTGAAACCGGTCCCCGGAAGCTTGTCTCCTTTCCAGTGAAGAATTGGCTTGGTAATTTGGTCTGCCCTGTTCCCATGATGCACTGGGCCAGGGACAGACTAATTTGCATGTAGCCAGGTTCTGAGCTGGGATGGTGCAGTGAGCTAAAAAACGGTGATGGATCAAGCCCTGATCTTTGGACTGGGTAAGAGTTTTCTGCTTAATTCAGACACTCTGTTCATCACCACCCCCTTTTCTGAATCGTCAGCGTCAAAAATACGCCAGAGGCAAAATGACAGGGGAAACCATGCCAAGGATGCCAGGTCTAACAGTAACACTGCAGAATTACTTATGGAAAGCAATCTTGAATACACTCTTAGTGGAAGAGCATAATTTGTGGTTCCCTTACCCTCTCAAAATCACTGGGCTTACCACCTTCCCAAGCTCCTTGATTGGTGGAATTGCAACAGTAACATATTGTGAAAAATCCATCAGTGTTACAGAAACCTGTAGCGAGCTTTGAGGCATTATTATTGGAGGAGCGGTGGTGTCACCCTCACAGAAAGGGTGATAGAGTCCAACTGTTTATCTAGAGGTGATAGAGTGTTTCAGTAGTGAGGCCCCAACTGTGGAGCAGCATCCTTCTACACCTGCCAAGTTATGTTTTGTTAGGAAGACTTAAATACATCATAATTACCATCGGTCTTTAAGCAAAGTGCAAATAACCTTCGCACCTTCAAGAAACAGATAAGAACATACCTCTTCTAATACCTGCCTCACCTCCCTTTTCCATTCTCGGACCACTGACAGAATATCAGAAACAGAAATATCGTGTGAACATAATATCAGGTAAAAAATATCGAGGACACCAATATCGATGAGGTAAGTGCAAATAGGTGAGTATAGATTTACTATTCCTGGGTTTGCATCTACATACCTTGAAGATATATATATAGTGTCATGGTGCATATATGTTGAGATATATAGTTAAACTTTGCTGACCTATAGAAACTTACCTTCACAATATTTTTGTCCTAGATATCCCTAACACGATATTTTGTACCATGATATTTCTGTTTATGATATTCTGTCTAAACTCCTCCATTCTCTGTCTGTGGCTAGAAACTATTAGGTTATGCAGTGTTTGCTATAAAAATCTGTGTAAAAAAATAAATACATTACATTTTGGGGCAAAGACTACAGATGCAAGTCTTGGTTCGAACACACCATACCTGCACTGGTATATGTGGAAGGGGAGCTCCCACTGCAAAAACATTTTTCCAGTGGCGTTAAAAAGAGAAAAACAATGTAAAAATGCTCAAATGTGCACTTAATTACTCACAATACTAATCATAAAGATTGCAACTTTTGTGGATTTCCGTGATTAAGTCTATGAATTCTTGTGCCTCCACAAGTAATTGAAAATCCATTCCATAGCTAAGAATACTCCAATGATAATTGCATTTCGGAACATTTAAAAGTTACAAATCTGCTCCTCACTTTGGAGATTTCAAGGGTTCTGAAGTATTGAGGCCAGAAAACACTACGGCAGAATCCCATTTAGGAATCAAATTGAAACACTGGATTAAATAAATGCGAGCATCTGTTCGTTAGCGGTATTTGGCGAAAGGCCACCTGAAGAATTTGTATTTTATAAATCTACCTCTGTGTATTTACATCTTCATTTAAATGGATGAGATGTTTAATGCACTTGTTTAACAAAGTAAACACTGTTTTTGTGCACTGAGAGTAATTAAAGCAATTAGACCCCATTGGAAAGCGTTCAGAAGCACACAAACATAGCACTTACATAGCCAGACATCCATCAAATAAATGCAAACCTTGTTAAAGCCAAAGCACAAGTATATAGTCTACAAAATATGAATAGCTTGTTTTGAAAAGTTATATGAGGACAGGTTCAGAAAGCGGTCCATGAGTGTACTGCTAGCTTAACTTTATCCAGGCGACAAACCTGTATTTAGCCGTAGGTTCCATAAGGTCCTTATTTTTTGATCCGCTTGAGTCCTCGAGAGCTACTTGAGAATGTGTCAGCTCACTTTAATGTCGCACAGGGGCGGTAGAAAAGTGTGGTCCCACTGCCTTTCAGGGCGGCAAAAAAGAAAAAAAGAAATGATAACAGCGCAATGTTAGGAGTCCTAACTTTACTACTCCTAAACTGAGAAAAATCCTAACTTTAAGACTTTCGGAATTCACAGTAGGCATTTAGGAGTCCTAAAGCTAGGACTCCTAACTTCTGTGAATACCGAAATGAGTAAGTGCCTTCTGTGAATACCAAAATGAGTAAGTGACTTCTGTGAATACCAAAATGGTAGTAAGTTTAGGGTTTTGTCTTAAGTTAGTTCTGTGAATCGGACCCTCTGTTCTTCATTGCGCCTTTGTTTTCCCATGGTTGGTCTGCTGTGTTGCATTACATTGTCGGACACAGCTGTAAATGTGTGTGTGCTCAAAGTGGCTACCTCAAAAACAGATTCACAGTTCTCGCTTGAGGCCTCTTCACTATCATCTGTTGGACTGCCCACCTTCCTGCATGTATTCAATGTCTGCTTCACCTCAGCATATTAGCAAAAATCGCGGGATTCCTTGCAACGTCACCACTGCCGTAAACCCACTCCACATGTATTGCAGCACGTGGTGCCAGTGGCTGTAGCTAGTATCTTAACTGAGGGCAGTAAAGCCTGAAGGAAATGATCGTTGAGGCATAGTTGACACACATGTATAGATGAGGGTATGGTACCATAATATTGTGGACAGAATATCATCTGGTCTAAATAATGAGTTCTAAATATTGCTTGTAAAAATACTGCCCCATTGGTGTTAGTAGTAGAAAATCTAGGGAAAATGATATGACATTTTTGTAAACAATATTTAGGACACAATATTTAGCTAAGACGGAATTCACACTTGTTTCAGTACAGGAGTCAGCGGCGGTCCGTGTCGGTAAATGCAGTGCGCCGGTATGGTAGGGCGGGAGTGAGGGGAGTTGACAGACGACAGAATAGGGAAAAATAAATAAATTATTTCTATTCCATCATCTGTCGACATCCCCCCTGCCTCGCCCCGCTGCGCTTACCTGCACGGGCCGCTGCTGCAGTATATGTTCTGATTTCCAATGACCTCCCACCAGTACCATAAAGGGAAGTCAGGCCATTGAAATGCAGGACATTATACAGATTCAAGGGCACGTTTGTCCATTTGGTTTGTCCATGTGGTTCACTCAGGGGTGCATGTAAATGGGATACATATGCTACGATAATATGGGGTGTTCCACATGGACTACATTTCCCAGAATGTTTTTGTGAATCATGGATTACGTGGCCATTGCTGTGGTTGTACTGACACATTGTTTTGTTGAGTAGGGTATGAAAGGTTTTAGTACAGGAGCCAGCGGCGGTCCGTGTCAGTAAATGCAGTGCGCCGGTAGGGTGGGGCGGGAGTGAGGGGAGTTGACAGATGACAGAATAGGGAAAAATAAATTAATGTTTTCTATTCCGTCATCTGTCGACATCCCCCCTGCCTCGCCCCGCTGCGCTTACCTGCACGGGCCGCTGCTGCAGATACGATAATATGGGGTGTGCCACATGGACTACATTTCCCAGAATGTTTTTGTGAAGCATGGATTACGTGGCCATTGCTGTGGTTGTGCTGCCACATTGTTTTGTTGAGTAGGGTATGAAAGGTGATGGATGTAGGGCTATGCCACTCCCTATTTGTTGCTGTAGGATACATGTGAAGGGATGCTAATTGTTTTAAAACACCCCTCACCAAGTTACATTATTCTGTGGATATTTAATCAGTGCTTGAATAGTCTGGCTTTTTTTGATGGTTTATAAGGCTTACCTGGTGCTGTACTGATATCAGTACATGTGTCAGTTGAGGAGACTTCTGTAAGTACCTCTGTCAGGAAGGCAATCTCGATTAACCATTGTAGTGAGTGGAGGCTCAGTACTGAGTCCTCCACCTGTTGATGTAGCCTCCTGTCTCCAAATGTGCCCTTTGTCCTGCAACAAATGTCATACCCCCCGCTCTTGACCTATTGGTCACTGCCACAGCATTGATTGTCCACTGTCTTCAATTCCAAATGTATTTTTGTGGCCTTTGGCACCACGGGTGAGGCTTTGCCAAACTGTGTGTCATATTCTGCCACACACTCCACCAGAACGTCAGTCTCTAAACTTGCACCTTCTTTTCTTCACAGCCTCTCCATGTAGCTCCTAGGTAGTCGGGATGGTGGATTGGTGTCATCCTGTTGAGTAACCTGTCCTCCTCGCTCCAACTCTGCAGTGTGTTTCTAGCACACTTCCTGGCTCAGTGACTGCCAGTGAAATGGCTGCAATTTGCAACTACTACAGATTCACAATATGTGACCGACTTTCCCCTAAATCAGCCACTGGAAATTTGTGGGGAATTGCTGTGTTTCTGACTGCAGAGCCCCACCTGGCACCGCTGTTAGCAACTGTAATATCTTTAGTGGTTCAATGCAAAAAGGCTTCTTCCGAACCAGTCAATAATGGAACTAGGGACACCTACCATGCTCTGGGGATTTTCCACAGTTCTTCTCTTTTTCCCCTTCTTTCTATATTTCAATATATATATCCGCCCCATAACAAGGGCGAGCAAAGTGCCCCTTCTGCAGTTCCAGGTGTAGTCCAATGACACCAAGATTAGTGCCAAGCAGTTTAATGTTGCAAGTATTTGTTTTAGGCACAATTAATATTTCAGAAGTGGGGTGTAGCTAGACAAGAGCTAAGATAGATTCTTAGCTGGGAGTACATTGCTGTAGACATCAGTTTCCTGTAAAAACAATAGGGCCTATTAGCAAGAAATAGCGATATTTATCGCTAAACGTGGTTAGTGACTTTTTTTATCGCTGGATATTTTAGCGGAGAAAACATGCTATTAACAACGTTTTTCTTCATTGTGCTAAAATATCCAGCGATAGCGGCGAAATGCGAGCATATCCCTGGAAATCCAGCGATATTCTCGTATTAACTCCAATGGGGGTTTAATCTGATAATCCACCCCCTATTGACTATACAGGTAAGTCAACTTTTTAGCAGGCGTTAGTTTATAGCGATAATCGCGCTTAGCGCGTTTTTTTTTATTGCTTCGCCTGCCTTGCTAATAGGCGATAGCTGTGTTAGCGACTGTTTTCAGTCGCTAACAGTTTGGGTACGCCCACTTTGCATGTCATGAGCGATAAATATCGCTGACATGCAAAGCGGGCCCCAAACCTGTAGCTATCGCATAAACGCTGTTGCTAACTGCTGTTAGCGACAGCTTGCTAAAAGGGCGATGAAAATATCGCTACTTTAGCGGGAAAAAGTCCCGCTAAAGCGGTGATATTGCCCTTGCTAATATGCCCCAAAGTTTTCTCCGATAAAGAGCTAGATAAATCAAAAACCAATGTCCATAGGCAATCATATGCAGCTGTGACAGATTCCTGAGCCTACGGAAGGTGCGGTTGTGCTGGTGTGACCACCAAATGTGGACATCCCACCAAAAGCACCAATGGAAGCGGCATTCAGAGATCGAGTGCTCAAGGGGCATGAATGGATGTGGCTGCCTCCTCGAACCTGGTGGGCGAAGCATTCTCGGGTAGAATGACACTCCAAGATGCTGATCGATGGCTGGTAGCGGTGTGGGCAGAAAAGGTCCTGGGATGGGTGTGGCTGTTGATGCCCCGTGGTGTGCCATGTGTTCATAGGACGAACAGAGGCCTTGTTGCCCTTTTAACTTCAACACGAATGCGTGTTCATTTCGATCACCAGCTTCCAGAGTTTTTAATAAACGAGGTCACCCTTTTTTTCCCCACTTTTAGAATTAGCACGAAAACAATCCTGTTTTCTTTTTTCAGTCCCAGTTTATTATACTTAACACGCAATCATGCCTGGTTCCATTAGTCTCAGCGCGCTTGCTCTAGGCACACCCCTTTCCCTGTTTGCAATCTTTTACAAGCGGCGTAGTGCCCCCGTTTCACGCATGCGCGGTCGCTTAGTGTGCCACGCATGCGCTTTTCAAATGCCGGTATGCGCATGCGCGTTAGTTAGTGGTAGCCGATCGCGCAACACCGGACCCCCAGGGATTACGATCTCCGTATTTGGGCATCCCCCGGGCCTCATTACTCAATTTACTATCACTAATTACCTCCAGGAAGAGTATATATAGGGGATTTGACGCGATCCATGCTCACTTCATCGGAGCCGCGTTGAGGGAAGGCAGGCGACTAGCCATTGCAGTAACCGTGAGTTTGGGTCATAAAGAGGAGCAGTTTTCTGTCGCTTTGGTACATTTGGTACCTATTTTCCAACTGAATCCCATATATTAATGTTTTATAGGGCATTTTCTGAGCAGAAAGGAAGGATCCCCCAATAAACGCATAGGCTCATGAGGTCTTATAGTTGAGAACTTTAAGTAAGCCTTATCTTACCTACTTTTTGCTCTCTTTCCATCTGAGCAGAGAGTAATTTTGTGTTTTGTATATATGTCTGTAAGTACTGTGCTATGTCCATTTGTGTTTTTATTTCTTACAGGGTTCCATTATTTTTGGGTTGACCTTGTTGTATTCAGAGAAGCTTTTTTCTTCTCCACTGGTCTGTACATTATAGATCAATGTGTTTATCTGTGCATTTCTCTCCACAGGTTCAATCACCAACTGGGCGCAACTACATTCACTAACATATATAACACAGTTAGGAATATTACACATTGTTGTAATTATTTTTAATACACTTTTACATTTACATGTGAGTAAGGGGAGGGTAAGTGCTTATCCTTGTCCTGAAGAAGGAGCCCTCGAGCTCCGAAATATGTTGACACTCTAGATAGTGGTTACGATACCCTAATACGTATCCATATAACCACGCCTTGCACTTCTTTTAACAATACCAGCCGGGGATTTAATAAAAAGTATTTTTCTCCCACGTGCCAGGTATTTTTTAATCATTAACTTTTTTTCACCTCACCTCACTCACACTTTGGTAAACACACATCCCCTCACATAGTTCACTTTCAAGTGCTCCTGCGCATCCGCGAGTCGTAGCACGCCGCATCCCGTAGAGGGGTGCGAAGGCCCCGATGATGAAGCATGACACCAAGGGGCCTGTTGGTGTGTGAGGGGCATTTAAACAACACTGTGTGTTCCCCATCACTTTAGGGATCACCATCACTCGGAGTGGATTCTACTTTGTTTATTCATATAACTAGGGAGACTGAATCCACTGACTCTCTCTCTCCCCCCTTTTGTTAAAATCTGTTTATAGACAGCGCACAGCTGTGGGAGCCCCTTCCCATTGTCTAGTACCCACCTTTGGACCAACACAGACACTTACCTATACAAAACACTTTATTTTTGAACCTTCCTGCTCTCCTCACTTTACATCATGGAGGATGAACATGGATTGACCTTTAGCGAGGATGACATCGATCGTATTCTAGCAGATGTCAATCCCTTTGAAGGCCTTAGCAACAGTGACCCGGGCCCTGCTGTAGCGGACTGGGATGAATTAATGAATGCACGGAAAACCCAAATCAGAACAGCTCTCCATGGCTTACTGACGAGGGAATACTTACGAAGCAAAATGGCCCCGCAGGGTTTATTGGTTAAAACTGAACCATTCATCTTCCAAGATGACCTTGTTTTTAAAAAAGCATGGTCACTCATCTCATGGCACTGTACCAGGGATTGGTTGGTACTCATAGTCCAAACTGCCGCAAGGAAGTCAGTGGAATTGAAAGTAGAGATCCAAAAATTGGAAGTACAGTTAAAAGCTTTCATTTCACCAGCGGATCTAAAGAAAGGCTTGGAAGAGCTGAACCAACAAATGAAAGAGTTCGAGGCAAGCTTAAAACAAAGCAAATTTAACAAACTGAAGAAAGATAAAGATCGATTTACCCCTGAAAGAGCCTCCCCATACACACGAGCTGGCTATGTTATGAAAGACAACACAAGCGATACTGACAGTGTCAACTCGGATGGCAGTAACTCAAGCACTAAGTCAGGAGGTTTTCAACAAAGAAAGCAAAGGGGAGGGTTTCGACAACAAAGAGCCCAATTTCCACGCCAGAGAGGCTGGCGGGGTTTTCAAGGACCTCAATTCAACCCTTATCAGCCCCCTTTTCAATTCCCACAGTACCAGTTTGTCCCACCACAAATGGGACAAATGTACCCTCAATGGGTTCCAGATCAAACCAATGCACCCCAGAATGCACAGTCTTTTTTATCCTGGGGCCAGGGATCCCGCATGGGGAGGAACAAGAAGGGCAACAACGTCAATTGGCATCCCACAGAGGAGGCAGACCCACGGGTGTTGACGAGGAGCATGACAGCGAATCAGGCGTCAACGAGCAACAGGGGGGCCGAGTTATCAACATAACCCCTTAGCCCCTCACCGATTTACATAGAGAGGTACTTAATAAAGGTTTGGGATATGTCCCCACAAACAAACCTGACATTTTTCTACTGCATAAAGAAATGCAGGACTTTATCAGAACTATTAAACTGTGGGCTTTCTTTAAAGATAAGGAACCATCTACAGAGACCTCAGATACAGGTTTAAAACCTAGGTCAACTTTTACACCGCTGGATAACCAACTCCCGGTCGAAGTATTGGCCTTTGAAAAAGCCATAATGCAAGAATTGAAATGTTTGGAAAATAAACAAAGGGTCTTTCAGAATATGACCAGAATGGAGAATGAGGCAATTAAGGAATTGAGGTTGAATAAGAACCTTACTATAAAACCTGCTGACAAGGGTGGGGCAGTGGTTATCCAAACCACCCCAGCCTATGACAAAGAATGCAGAAGGCTTCTCTCCGATAATAGGAATTACCAGATCCTAACTGAAGACCCGACTGAATCACTACGAGTACAAATAGGTGGCATGGTGGAAGAGGCACTTGCACACGATTGGATACCCAAGAAGGAGTCCGAGTTCTTGATACAGAGGAATCCACGCATTCCATATTTTTACACCATACCCAAAGTGCATAAAAACCTCGAAAATCCTCCAGGTCGCCCCATTGTATCCGGCATCTCATCTATTTTGGAACCACTGTCCAAGTTTGCCGATGTGTTTCTGAGACCCATTGTACAGGCCACTGACACGTATCTGAGGGATACAAAAGCAGTACTCCAACTGTTACATAACCAGACTTTTGATCCCACCTCTCAGATGCTCCTCAGCCTAGATGTGGAGAGCCTCTATACGAGCCTCCCACATGATGAGACCTTACAAATTATTGAGGAGGTACTGCACTCTACGAATTGGGAATACCACACCCCGCGGAGTGTAGTATTGGAATGCATCTCACTGGCCCTCACAAAAAACTTTTTCGAGTATGAGGGCACTCTCTTCTGGCAGAAACATGGGACCAGCATGGGCAGTACTTTTGCCCCGAGTCTGGCCGGACTATATGTCCATCACTTGGAATCTACAAAAATCCTTCATCCAGACAATCCACACAGGGCGAGGATTCGCACCTGGCGAAGGTACATTGATGACATTTTGGTTATCTGGGAAGGAGATGAGACCACGGTATCTGAGTTCACTCACTGGCTTAACAACCAGAATGCATTTCTCAGATTTACACACCAGGTGTCAAACAAGAGCATGGTTTTCTTGGACTTAAACATCTATCATGAAGCAGGCATCCTCAAAACTGAAACCCACTTTAAACCGACGGCCAGGAATTGTCTCCTCAGATTTGACAGCTTACATCCGCGTCATCTGAGGGAGAACCTACCCTACGGACAGTTCCTACGTTTACGTCGGAACTGCAGTGACATTGCTAAATACAAATCTCAGGCCAAGGATCTCAGCATGAAACTGAGACAGAGAAAATATCCAGAAACTGTGATCCAAAAAGCCTTGAAAAGGGCTAGAAATAATAACCGTGAGGCCCTCCCGGAGGATAATCCACGGAGTGATAATGCAGGGGAAAGAACAGTATGTGTCACCACATACAGCCCAGTAACAAACCAAGTTACAAAACTGGTCAACAAGCACTGGCGCACTTTGACAAGTGGCGGCCTAACATTGGAGAAACCGCTTTTCGCACACAGAAGGGGCAAGAACTTGAGAGACATGCTCGTTCACACAAGACCACCCCCTCCAAAAAGGGACCAGCCAAGACTGCAGGGCATACATGGTCACCATCCGTGTGGCAACTGTAACAATTGCCATCTCACCAAAAAAAGCTTGACTGACTTTTTCAAATGGGACACAGTGGGAGCAACGTGTGTTCACAAATTGCAACAGCAAGAATGTTGTATACTTGATCACGTGTCCATGTGGAAAAGAATATGTGGGAATGACTACAAGACCTGTGAAAGTGAGACTAAATGAGCACAAAAGTAACATCAGGTGTAAAAAACTCACAACAAAAATGTCAGCCCACTTCATTGAACACCAACACTGTGTTAATGAGTTACAGTGGACGGTAATAGAACAACTGCCCTCAGAAATGGGCCTTCTGGAAAAGGAACAACGGTGGGTGTTCCGGCTTGGAACCGACACCACTGGGCTTAATGATTCCATTCCGTGGAACCTCTTAAGATAAACTGTATTCGGTCAATGCACTTGACAGCTGGCATGTCTTGGGCCGCATCTTCAACCATGATTTTGGGGTTTTATTAGGTCGCTTTGCCTCCATTGAGTCATTCCCACTGCTCTCTTTATTTAATCAGTACCCATGCAAATAGATGAGTTAATCACTTAGTTAACAGGGACCTTTTCTTACTACATCTGGGGTCCCTTATGACAAATAACTCACTGAGCGAATTATTCTCTCTATTTCTATAGCTACGCGCTCCCCATATTATTCTGCATACGGTGAGCTCTTTTATGAATTAATTCGTGAGCTATCAATAAGCCTTGTTGCCCTTTTAACTTCAACACGAATGCGTGTTCATTTCGATCACCAGCTTCAGAGTTTTTAATAAACTAGGTCACCCTTTTTTTCCCCACTTTTAGAATTAGCACGAAAACAATCCTGTTTTCTTTTTTCAGTCCCAGTTTATTATACTTAACACGCAATCATGCCTGGTTCCATTAGTCTCAGCGCGCTTGCTCTAGGCACACCCCTTTCCCTGTTTGCAATCTTTTACAAGCGGCGTAGTGCCCCCGTTTCACGCATGCGCGGTCGCTTAGTGTGCCGCGCATGCGCTTTTCAAATGCCGGTATGCGCATGCGCGTTAGTTAGTGGTAGCCGATCGCGCAACACCGGACCCCCAGGGATTACGATCTCCGTATTTGGGCATCCCCCGGGCCTCATTACTCAATTTACTATCACTAATTACCTCCAGGAAGAGTATATATAGGGGATTTGACGCGATCCATGCTCACTTCATCGGAGCCGCATTGAGGGAAGGCAGGCGACTAGCCATTGCAGTAACCGTGAGTTTGGGTCATAAAGAGGAGCAGTTTTCTGTCGCTTTGGTGCATTTGGTACCTATTTTCCAACTGAATCCCATATATTAATGTTTTATAGGTCATTTTCTGAGCAGAAAGGAAGGATCCCCCAATAAACGCATAGGCTCATGAGGTCTTATAGTTGAGAACTTTAAGTAAGCCTTATCTTACCTACTTTTTGCTCTCTTTCCATCTGAGCAGAGAGTAATTTTGTGTTTTGTATATATGTCTGTAAGTACTGTGCTATGTCCATTTGTGTTTTTATTTCTTACAGGGTTCCATTATTTTTGGGTTGACCTTGTTGTATTCAGAGAAGCTTTTTTCTTCTCCACTGGTCTGTACATTATAGATCAATGTGTTTATCTGTGCATTTCTCTCCACAGGTTCAATCGCCAACTGGGCGCAACTACATTCACTAACATATATAACACAGTTAGGAATATTACACATTGTTGTAATTATTTTTAATACACTTTTACATTTACATGTGAGTAAGGGGAGGGTAAGTGCTTATCCTTATCCTGAAGAAGGAGCCCTCGAGCTCCGAAACATGTTGACACTCTAGATAGTGGTTACGATACCCTAATACGTATCCATATAACCACGCCTTGGACTTCTTTTAACAATACCAGCCGGGGATTTAATGAAAAGTATTTTTCTCCCACGTGCCAGGTATTTTTTAATCATTCACTTTTTTTCACCTCACCTCACTCACACTTTGGTAAACACACATCCCCTCACATAGTTCACTTTCAAGTGCTCCTGCGCATCCGCGAGTCGTAGCACACCGCATCCCGTAGAGGGGTGTGAAGGCCCCGATGATGAAGCATGAAACCAAGGGGCCTGTTGGTGTGTGAGGGGCATTTAAACAACACTGTGTGTTCCCCATCACTTTAGGGATCACCATCACTCGGAGTGGATTCTACTTTGTTTATTCATATAACTAGGGAGACTGAATCCACTGACTCTCTCTCTCCCCCCTTTTGTTAAAATCGATAAATATCGCTGACATGCAAAGCGGGCCCCAAACCTGTAGCTATCGCATAAAAGCTGTTGCTAACTGCTGTTAGCGACAGCTTGCTAAAAGGGCGATAAAAATATCGCTACTTTAGCGGGAAAAAGTCCCGCTAAAGCGGTGATATTGCCCTTGCTAATATGCCCCAAAGTTTTCTCCGATAAAGAGCTAGATAAATCAAAAACCAATGTCCATAGGCAATCATATGCAGCTGTGACAGATTCCTGAGCCTACGGAAGGTGCGGTTGTGCTGGTGTGACCACCAAATGTGGACATCCCACCAAAAGCACCAATGGAAGCGGCATTCAGAGATCGAGTGCTCAAGGGGCATGAATGGATGTGGCTGCCTCCTCGAACCTGGTGAGCGAAGCATTGTCGGGTAGAATGACACTCCAAGATGCTGATCCATGGCTGGTAGCGGTGTGGGCAGAAAAGGTCCTGGGATGGGTGTGGCTGTTGATGCCCCGTGGTGTGCCATGTGTTCATAGGACGAACAGAGGTGCCCACTAACAAAAAGAAAATCCCACATAGGTGGGAAAAATCACAAGAAAATTAAAAGCAATGTGCGGACTGTGGAATGCACTGTGGCGCATAGATCTCTGTCAAAAGGGGGCAAACATTTGCAAATGGTCAAATGGGACCAGAACACCTGCACAACATGGGAATTTTTTTTGCGACCTCTAGGAAACAGCATTGTGCCCCCAACATCGGCCAGAGCAGGGACAAAATTAAAACAAACTAAGGCCTTCCTTATGGGTGTGCCAGTTTTTGGTGCATGGATCCTACAAGGTCAGAATTCCTGATTTTGGGCAGAATCTTTGCACCAAAATCCAGTGATTATAACTTGTATCAGCAGAATGGAGAATAACTAAACAGATACTTGGAAGAAAGTAGCTGGCACCTTCTTCCTGTTCAATGCAGACAGACAGTGTCAGAGGGAGGGATTGTGACAGATAGGTGGGTAGCTTGTGGAGTCGGGAAATCAGTGCATGCTTCAGCCTGTCTGGCATGATAAATGCCTGATCCTCCCTTGTTGCTGCAGGGATGGTGCAGGAGCCATGCTCTGCTACTGCTCAGGGTCCCTTTCCCTGTGGCATGGAAAAGGCTTGATGTCTCCAGGCCCGAAATTATCAGGTGAGGAATTTCCAGACCCACTAAATCACGACCTGAAGACTGTGAATTTCAAGTGTTGGAATTTCAACTGAATTTATTGCTCCTGGCGAAATATAACTGCTTGCAATAAGAGCCTAATGGGCATATTCACAAGAAAGTGGTGAAGCACCGGTTAGCTTCACAATTGCTAACGGCGTGCTCCATCACTTTAGAAACGCAGGGATGCGCCATATTTACAATAATACAGCACTTCCCTGAGTGTCTCCCTGCACTAATACTAAATGTGGCTGCCTAGTGCCAACGCAGGCACACTTGCATCATAGTGCCAGGGTACCTGACTTGAGGGAATGATTGGTTATGTGCAGGAAGAGACACCCTCCTGCAAATAAACAATAATTCATGGCAATTTGCTGTTTCTATGTGTGCTGCACAATGCAACACACATAGAAACAGCCCAAATGATGAGAAATAACGCATTTCTCCTCTTTTCGCCATGTTAAGACAAGATTTTCCGTGGTCTTAATTTTGGAGCTGACTCCTATTTACGCGATCCTTGGAAATAGGGGGCAGCATCACATTCAATATGTGTTGGGCAAAACACCCACTGCAACATCCATTGCCCACCCCTTTCACGCTAAATCTAGTGTGAAAGGGGGCCTTATTTACAGGGCGGCGTAAAGCCACTTTGAGGGGTTTGCTGTAGGCCCTGGTGCAGCTCACTTCTTGCGTTGTGAGGTATGGGGTGGAGACGATCTATAAACAAAGTACAAGTTAACTATTAACGCTTGTAGACCTTGCTCTCTATATGGTGTAAAGTATTTGCTGATGTTAAAGTTAATCGGCTTAATTGGTTCATGAATGAAATATTGTTTCACAGGAGGTAGGCCTGCCTGCTTATTAGTGAAAAGTCATTGTAAAGGAAACAGGCATTTCCTGTTTAATTGTAAATACTGCGGCAAAGCCAGTAGACATGACTTTTGAATAGTGAAAAGCTACAAGCCTTTTGACATTGGCATATAACGATGTGTTGTGTTTTTAGGGTCAGGGCCTGCTAGTGCGTAAATAGTCACAAGTACTCAATGTATAACAGGATCAGACTATATTTAGGGGATTATTGCCCCCCTGTGATACTTCTTTAAGATATGTAATTGGCACCCTGTTTTTTCCGTGAGGTCCCTTCGGGAGGTGTTCCAATTTGCAATCCCACTTGAGAATTTGTATGTGCATTAAAACATGTTTCCATTTTAAAGAAAGAGCACTGACTGGATAATCATTTTTTAAATATTATTTTGTGCATTGCTGAGTTCTGAGCAGCTTAAAAATAAAAATAAAACATTTAAACAAAAAAAAAACAAGTAACGGACGATAAAATAGCTACAGATTTTTATTATTTTTACTGGAGAATATCACATAATTTACTCCATATATTGTGTCTCAATAAATATATTTATGTTAATAAAACGTCGTTTTTAGGCCAAATCTATCACAATTGACAAATATAAAATCTACATTGTCTGGAAAGCTATCAACACAATTAACATATTTAATATTAATAAAAGTATCTTCCTTGCATGGCTGTCTGGAGCACTATTTCATGAAGTAATGAACTTTGGTCTACCTACCATTGTATGCCTCTTCATACTACATTATGTAAAATGTAAAAAAGCCAGGCTTTCGTGAATTTTAAACCTATAATGTCAGATTTTGGTTTTGGTTGTATTAATGAAGCACTTTACATTTTGTTTATGATGCCAAAATGTCTCTTGATAACAGTATAGGCTTATGAATTACCAAAAAGAGAAAGAGTACACTTTTAAAATGAGTAAATGTCTGCTTTGAATCTATCTCATGCTTTTACCAGTAGTAACCATTCATTGTGCTCCTGTAGCTCAGTTCTGAAATTCTTAAGACCCTATACATCAGTCTCGTGGATTGCAATGAGCCAGTGCTCCTCCATGTTGTGTATGCACACACAAAGACACACCCACATACATGCATTTACTTAGGAACACACAGGCACACACATTTGCATCCATACATCTGTGTCATAGGAGTAAAAGTAAACGTGGGCAAATACTATTTGAAAGAAACTATAGAGCAAATGTCTCTAAGTCCATCTTATTACCATAGTGAAACTACAATAACTTGAAAAATCACTGTTTAATGCCTCACATATTCCATAATACAACCAATTTACATTGGAATCATACTGACAAGATGTAGGTAAAGTGGTTTTATTGCAGCTAGTGGGTTTAACCCTTTGTGTTCCAGTCAAATATCTTTGGCTATGCCTACTACACGTGAAAATATAGCATGCCCCAAACCACACATTTAGATCTGCAGAAAGCAATCTGTAGATTTGAAAGAGGGGAGGTGCATCATGATTCATTCGAGGCACTAGCTCAAGTGTGTCATGTAAGCATGGGCGGAAAATCCGTTTCGCTCTCGGATTTTGCGGATTTTCGGTAAATTCGCAATCCGCGAGATTTGCGAATCTCCCGCAAAATCCGCAAATCCGCGAGCAGCGGATTTTATGGCTTGCTCGCACTGTTCGCGTGAGTTCCCAGTACAACTTTGCGCCCCGCGAATAAGCGCAAAATTGTAGAAATACGATCTTAGCAAAACTGAAACTACTTACCAGGTTCAAAAGTTCAGGCTCATCATTAGTAGCCATTTCCTGTAGTGCTTCCTGAGGGGCCCCTATAGAGTTCAGTTGCCAGTTGCAACTATTATGTGACCCTGCTCTGAACCTCAGAATAGTTACACATATGCCACAAAGGTCCTGAATTACAGCTAAGGGAGACAAGCAGGAGCCAGGCTGGAAGTTCAAATCCATTAATCAGCCCCTAATTCATTATTGTCAGTTGGGGCAGGGCAGGTGTTGTAACTAATTTTGCAACAATGAAAGCACTTAGCAAGTGCAAAAGATCACTAATCAGGAAGCACTAAGGAAGCAGGTGCCAGCTAAAAAAATATTCTGTGACACATTAATCAGCCCCAAATTAATTCAGGTCACTTGAGGCAGGGAAGGTGTGCTTGCTTTGCCACAATAATGTACACTGACTGGACAACCAGAGGGTGCTGTGATGAAACAGAGGGTGGCATGGGTGGGTCAGAGGGTGGCATGAGTAGTCAGAGAGTGGCAGTGGTGACAGAGAGTGGCAGTGATGAAGAAGAGTGTCCCAAACAGGCTGGACACGTAGAAACAACAAGTTCGCGAAACTTGCGACCCGACAGGTAAGTTCGCGTTTGCGAAATTGTACAAAACCCTCGCGAACTGGCAGAAACCCGCGCGAACACACAAAAAAAAAATCCGCAAATTCGCGAGAATTCGCGGATTTTGCGAATTGCGAGTTCGCAAATCCGCAAAATTCGCGAACGCGAGATTCGCAAAATTCGCCCATGCTTAGTGTCATGATACTTTTCTATGCTACCCAGTGCCGAACTATTGGCTGTGCTAATGTGTGTTTTCTCCTAGATGATCACAGAGTATCTGCACATGTACAACGCCCATCTCGTAATGGATTTTCTTAAATTTTTGAAAAATATTTGAAAGATGGTCAGTGTGCACATGCATGCATACACACCAGCAACTTGTAATGAGTTTTCTTACTTAAAAAAAGAGCTAAAAATTGGACACTATGTATGCACATGCAAGTATGGCAGCCATCCTGCAATGGATTATGTGTTAAAAAAATAATTACAAAGTGGCTATCCTGTTTGCGCACAAAACAAAGAGGCCATCTTATAATGTTTTTCTTAACGTTTTTGAAAAACTTGAATACAATGATTGATGTATGCGCATGTACAACAGCCATCTTGTAACAAATGTTTAAAAAACATAAGAAATTCCATTAGAAGTTAGCTGCAGTACAAGCAGGTGCATAAACATCAGATATCTCAAAATGTACTTTTTGTGTTTTTTTAAAAAACCATTACAAGATGACAGCTATGCATGTGCACTTAGGCACAGTGACCATTTTGGAATGTTTTCACTTTGCAAAGACTTGTGACACAATCGAAGAAGCCCTGGCAAAGCCAAAACCACAATTGGTGCCTGTGCCAGGTGGTAGGCAACAATGGGCGGCTAGTGATGGCGGCAGGCCACCCCCTGCGGAGGCATGGGTTGGTGGTACAGGACAGTAAGACAGCAAGGGGTGTCAGAGCTCTGGAGAAGTGTTCAGGGGGACTGCATAAAGCCCCATGCAACTTTCCACAAAAGTCCATGGCTTTAGGGACAACCCACCCAGGTAATGACAGTTGCTAATAAATGGCAATAGCAATTGTATAAGTGGGGCTGATCAAAAACCCACTGTTTTTGCTGCATATTTATATGTCGCTGCTGTACTGTGTTGACAGTATGAGAGCACCAACAGACCAATAGCTGTGAAGGGGCAAGACTTACAGAATGGTACACTCTTTTGATTTCTGCAACATTAAATGTTTTCCCTTTAGAGTGTTCTGTAATTAGATCATCACAGGAAAGTTTAAGATTGTCAATTCTGCTGGATATGAAAAGGGTGATTTCCAAATGATCCGCCTCATATGATTTGACCAGGTGATCCTTTACTTGTGGCAATAGTCATGAAGCCTAGAGGACTGTGGACAGACTAAGATAAAACATTTACCATGTCAGTATTCATAGACACAGAAAAGAAAATAATCTAAGTGACTTTTTTTACTGCATGGCCCGCCGGCAGCACAGCATCAGCACGCATTTTCAGAAAAGAAGTCAACCACGACCAATGCTTCCTCATTTCACTTGTCAATGAAACACTTTTTTGCAAAATGCATGTTGCTTGTTCAAGAGCAATGATTCTGTTTTATCTCAAATATGCCTATTTACAATGAACGACGTAAAAAGGCAGATTTCTTTTCAGAATATGAGTAAATACATTTAAGTGAATAATGTTTGTATTCACTATTTATCACCCTCTTAGATGCATCCATCTAAAAACATGCTTCCTATTTGCATAATGTGTGTAAAATAGAGCAGGATTCTCAAATAAAATGGAGTAGATCCACATCAGAAGGTTTATAACATCGCATAGGTGTATATTTACAAACGTTTCTGAGAATACACCTGAACCTGCACCATTCATGCATGCATAATTGTATGTTGTAAATAATAGTGCATCGGTAAATAACATCACAAATTATCGCTCGCACATTCTGGGGCATGTTTACAAAAGAAGTGACGGTGCTCGGCGTTAGCCTTGTTGGCTTAGCGTTGTACTCCGCCACTTCTGAAATGCAGGGCTGCACTGTATTTACAGGAATGCGGTGCAGCACTGCGTTTAAATTTAGCAGCCTAGCGCCAACGCAGACCCCCTTGCACCATAATGCAAGGGTGCCTGCGTTGAGGGGAAGGATTGTTTATATGGAGGAAAGTGTCCCTTCCTGCTCATAAACAAGCTGAAATGTGTTTTTAAACGTGTATGTGTGCTGCTTAACCCCTTCCGTGCTCCCATCAGTCGTTGGCCAACAGGAGCACTCCCTTCCCAGTGCTGCGCACTACCAACAGCTGACGCAGCCCCGCCCACCCTTTGGAACTCCCGAACCGCGGCGGAAAAACCGCCGCGGTTAAGGCGTTAATGCAGCACACATTGAAGTTGCAGCTCATCATATTTTTATAATGATTGTTTGTGTGCAGGAATGGACACCTTCCTGCACATAAACAATCAATGATCTTTTGCTGTTTCTATGTATGCTGCACAACTAAGCACACATAGAAACAGTAGAAACGAAGAGAAATAAAGCATTTCTCCTCGTTTCGTCAGGGTAAGACCAGGTTTTAGTTTTTGTGCTGCCCCATATTTACGCCACCCTTGTAAATATGGGGCAGCATCAAAACCAATTGGTGTTGCAGTGAAACATCCACAACAACACCCATTGCCTGCCCCTTTCATGTTAAGTATAGTGTGAAAAGGTGCCTTATTTACAAGGCATCGTTAAGGTACGTTAAGTGGATTAACCCTGCCTTGTAAACAAGGTGAAGACCACATAGCCACAGGAACATCACTAAAAGTGACGTTACTATGGCTATAGGGGCTTGTGAGTATGCCCCTCTATTTTCTCCAAAAGGAAAATATTTACTCCATGGAGAAACCCCTTCCTCTACACCCACTACTTTTAAGGGTCTTCCCTTCCAAACATGGCAGGAGTAAATTTCCCTGCCTTGTGAGGGATGGGAGTAGGTTGGAGAGAAGTATGTGAAAATCCAAAAATGTGTAAGTTTGTGGGTGTGCACATACGCTCTGGGCATTTTGACTCTGATAAGCCCATTCCGTCCCCCAGAAAGTAGATTTACTCACACAGAAACATTGTATAGCAATGTGAGAAATTGTGTGTTGGTTGAGTGGGGTGTGAGCCCTGGTCAAACTACAACTACAATCTTTGCCAGCGAAAGGCAAAAGCAAACCCCAAATTTATTCTGTGTTCAACCCTTCTGGTAGCTTGGCACAGAGCCGTCAGGCTTAACTTAGAGGCAATGTGTAAAGAATTTGTACCACACTTCAAACAGTAAAACAGTGAAACCACATCACAAAAAGATCCCACCTCAGATTAGTAAATAAAACAAGGCTTCAAAGACAAAAATCCAATCAGTAGAACTGGAATTATGAATTTTTAAAAAATAAACTGTAAAATAGCGCCTAACACAATAAAGCGCCAGCTACAGCTATCTGGTCATGTTGGATAGGGTCAAAGTCAAGGGTTCAGGCCGACATCGATGGAGTAGGTCTCATCACCGGAGAAGATCGACGTCGCATCGGATGCCGCTGCATAACCTGGAAGTGTGTCGCAGGGCCTGTCGCGGCTCAGAAGAATTGTTGGGCATGCACGCATCATGTTGCATCAAGGATAAGACGCCATTTTTGTTCATTGCACAGGATCTTATCGCATCACGGCACTGCTAGTTGCATCGCCACGGAAGCGCAGTAAGAAACTGACGCATCACCTCCCCACATCGAGAAGAACCAAAGCATCCCCTACGCATCAGTAGGGACCTGACACATCACCATTCTTGCGTGTGTGGAACCAATGCATCACCTTCCCTGCAACACGTTCATTGTATAGCGTTACGCATCCAAAGGTACATTGAACTCAAGGTGTTGCATTTTACATCTTGAGAGAACTAAGCTAATTCTACCATTTTTAAAGTACAGTATTATGGATTTTTGTTGTTTGTGGTCTTGTGTTAAGTCTATATAAAATAATTATTTTTATACTACAACTTGTATGGTGTCCATCTATAGTTTTGTCACTGGGTTGCTGTATGTCTTCACAAATGCTTTACACACTGCCTCTGAGATTAGCCGATCTGCTTGTGCCAAGCTACCAAGGGGTGAGCAGGGGTTATTTTAGAAGTGTACCCCCTTATCCTGACTAGACGCAAGGGTCCCTATTTGGTCAAAGGTACCTACCTCAGCCAACTAGAGACCCTCAAATCTAACACAGGTCCAGTTCTTTTTCCCCATGCAAGAGGGCAGCAGTCAGCAGGTGAGGACAGCAGGGAAGCATTTCCTTCAGAGCAGCAGTCTAACAGAATGGCAGTCCTTGTAGCAGCGCAGCAGTCATTCCTCCTGGCAAAGTATCCATGGGCCCAGAAGGGTACTAAATAGCTGTTGTCTTTGGTCCAGTATTTATACACAGTTGTGCCTTTGAAGTGGGAAGAAACGTCTAGATGTATGCCTATGAAGTGCACAGCTGTCCTGCATTCCTAAACTTAGCTCTAGACTATCTACAGGGGGTATGCAGGCCTTTGTGTGGAGACAGGCACAGCCTATTCAAATGTAAGAGGGGCTTGGCCCAGCTCCTCCCACCCATCCTGCCAGTGATGGCCAATCCGTCACACCTAAGATCCCCATTGTGTGTGGCTGTCTAGGAGAAATACACAAAGCCCAACTGTCACCCACTCCCAGTCATGACATCCAAAGACAAAGGTACCAGGCATGTGCAAAATGGCTTCCGCAAGAAAAGGCCAACGTTCTAAAAGTGACATTTTCAGAATTGCAACGCAAAATCTGACTTCATCTTAACTTAGGATTTTAAATTGTGATTCCAGAGACACCAAACATTAACTGGTTACCTATTCCCATTAGGAAATTACATGTATAACATGTAATAAGGTAACTCCAGTGTTATCCTATAGGAGAAGCAGACCTTCCAGTATAGAAAAACGAATGTAAGAGTTTGTCACTTCCAGGACATGTAAAACTTAAAGGTACATGCCCTATTTTTTAAACACATTGCACGCTGCCCTCTGGCTGTCTAGCGCCTCCGTAGGGGTGACTTATATGTATTAAAAAGGTTGGTTGGGGTCTGACAAAAGGTTTATTTTGCCTGGGCGAAATGGCAGTTTAAAAACTGCACATAGGCTGCTATAGCAAGCCTAAGACATGTTTAAAGTGCTACTTAAGTGGGTGGCACAATCAGTGCTGCAGGCCCACCAGTAGCATATAATTTACAGGTCCTGGACACAGGGACTCCCAACTTACTAGGGACTTATAAGTACATGAAATAAGCCAATCAAGTATAAGTCACTGTTACCATGTTTTAAGCAGGGAGCACAAGCACTTTAGCACTGGTTAGCATGATAGAGTGCCCAGAGCCCTAACACCATCAAAAAAGAATTCAACAAAAATAGAAGGAGGAAGGCAAAAAGTTTGGGGTTGACCATGGAGAAAAGACCAAGTCCAACAAACAGTGAATAAGTTTACAAGCATAAATCCAACTTTGAAAAGTTCCAAAAGTGGTTTTACACTTGTACGACAGGTTATTTGCAATGTAAACTACATTCACACTTTGAAATCCCTTTGGTGAATTTGCCCCAAAGCTCCTCGTTTCAGATTTTGAGTGCTGTTTGTTAAGCTAAAAAAAAAGAAGACAGAAAACATTTGGGTAAAATCAAGATAAGGATGTCCAGATGTTATCCTGAGCCATTTGACTGGAATACCCTGGATCTTGGTTGATAGAAGCATGATTGGGAGCAATATTATTCACTTTGCTTTGGGATCTGGCAACTGTGGTAGGTGAATTAGAAAGAAGATGCTCACGTAAATTATCAGCTGCAGATATATAATCCCTGAATTCAAAGCCTGACCATTTAGTCAAATTGCATGATATATTAATTATTTTAGTCCTCATTAAAGAATATAATGAAACAAATGTGTGACTGGCGTCAAAACACCAAATTACAGCTATTTTGGTATTACTGACTGAGTCTTGCGAACCCTTTTAAACTTCCAATGTCCCACAAGTAGAACATTTTCTGTGCATTGAAATAGTGTACGTCCCTGCTTCCAAGCTAGCATCTCCATGCAAATTAATGAAACACTTTTAAGCCAGTGCATTTTCCAATTACAGAACACATTCCAGGGTAACAGGCACACGCACACAGGAAAATGAGTAGGAAAAAGACCATACAGCAGATTATCTGCATTTGGGGATGGGAAGTGAAGTTGCATAAACCCTTCAGAGGTTCCCAGGCTGTGCAGTCACAGACTATGCCCCTCACAAAGGATTTTCCCAGAATCAGTGGCAGTTTGAGGCTCCATGGTGCAGAGTGAAGACACAGTGAAAGCAAGTCTCACCACCCTGTCATCACTCAGCAGGTCAATGTCCTTTCTCTCCCTGCTCTCACGCTTACTGCAGTCAGCCCCGTTGACTCTCTGAACGCTGGTGTACCATTTAGGTGCCATTACTCCCACCAGTGCATAATTTTTAAAACAGTAGGTGCCTGTACCCAACATTTTTCTCAGACACCTCTAGCCAACACTGGTGAATGTTGGGATTGCAGAATGCCAAGCCTTTTCTAGAATGGATTCCACTTCATGCCTTTTTCTCCCACCACCCTACACTGCCTGCCTCTTCATCTCTCTCGTTGCAAGTTCTTTTTCATAACTTCTTTCTCCCTTTGTTAGGTTTTTTTCCATCTTTCTCTTTCTTCTCCTTTCCTCTGTTTGTGTTTTTCTCTCTCTTGCTCTGGATCAAAGTTTGTAGAGAACAATTAAGTGCTGGTCCCCAAAAATGGGTACCCTTTGGCTCCACCTGCAAACACCGGCTCCAATTAAGCACTGACTCCTACAGTAAATGATCAGACCTTACCACACCACCCTGCCTTTTACTGGTATCTTTCCACTGCCTGTCTATTACCTATCATGATTGAGTAAGTTTACATTTTTGATGTAAATTTACCAAATGAAAATGTAGAAATGTGTCTTAACATTAACATAGAAAATTTCAATACAGGGTTTGGAGAAAATGTGATTTTTTTAAAACATTCTTTTTATTAAACAATTGTTCATACACCTTTCAATATAGTACCATTACAAGGTGAAGAATGACAGGCAGTAATTCGAGGAATCCATATATAGCTCACATACAGAAAAGCATACAGCAGGGAGAAAATGTGATTATTAAGGGTGCAAAAAGGAGAAAAATGCCGCTTAATTCTACAGAAAGCTTCCATTTCTGTTTTTCCATTACTGGTAGACCTCAATATTTTCTGTTCTTCCATCCTTTCCCTTTAATAAAATAAATGTCTT
Source organism: Lissotriton vulgaris (assembly GCF_964263255.1). NCBI lineage: Eukaryota > Metazoa > Chordata > Amphibia > Caudata > Salamandridae > Lissotriton > Lissotriton vulgaris. The sequence goes on from NC_141696.1 coordinate 739,790,830, forward strand.
TTTGTAAATGCTGATTTAACATTATGATTGAACTGTGGAACATAACATCTTTGTGAAATGTGCCATTCCCTGCGAAATGAATTTCTTTCCTTCCTCACACCATATGTCTTCATCGTATTTTAGATGATTACCTCTGCCACATGCTTATAATGAACAAGCATATTGCTAAATATTTGAATCTCATGACTTAACTAGGACATGCTAGATAACAATGTTTTATTTCATAGAGAAGCCCATTGTTACACAATGACACTGAACATGTAACAGAGTTGGTTTGCAAAGGTTCTCATGAGAACCTTCCTGGATGTATCTTTTTTAACACACTGTAGCGACATTCAAATATCAACTTGTCAACATGTGGGAATCGAGTGAGAAGGCGATGGACCATCAGAAGATCCTTTCCAATTGGCTAGAGATGATCCAACATTTAGAGTATGCAACATGTTCTGTGCTTTTCTATATAGTGTGTGTTACTATGTAGAGAGGCAATGCATTCTATGAACATCTTCCCCCTGCCATTCCCTCTAGCACTTGACTGTGCTGCTCTTGCCTGAAAATACAGTGAGCTACTACTAACAGTGATTTTTCCATTATGCTGATGCATTTTTTTAGACTTTTTCCATGCTAACCATAGCTACTGCTGGTATTATTTCTTTACACTTGTATTAACGGTTGCTATATAGGAAACTCAGCTGAGTTTCCAGAACTACTCTTTATGGGGAGTTTGACCCCTTAAGCTACGAGCCTGTTGCTCCAGATTTTCTCTTGCTCTTTACCAAAGGAACTCTTTATGGGTTTTGGCTGGGATAGGTTGGGTCCTTTAGATTAAGAGAGGGATTGAATCATTTATGGAACGCGCTGTTATTTTGAATGCTAATTCTAAATACATTTTTCTTTATATTTCTGTAAACTGACTTATTTGATTAACCTAAGTAAAAACACAAAAATGCAGACTAATCTCTTAATGAGAAAATGTAACTTTTAAAACTTCACCAAACCTCTCATCAATTATTGGACATTAAATACTATAAGTTGATGATTAATTTAGAAATGTATTTGGATTGTGCTCCATTGTAACATGGTGGCAAAGATTTATTGACCTGAAGAAGTGCGGATATTGTAGATTCTCTTATTGAATTTCAAGGTGAACCTGATTATCATTTTTTTTTTATTTCCGTACTCACAGGTTTTACCTGTGTATCTGCTCCCCTGTACTCCCCAGCAAGTTTCCATGCCTCACCCTTTCACCTCTAGCCACGATCTTTTCCGTTGGGAGAACTGAGCTATGGGACATCTCTCATAACATGAACATGGGAATGCATTTAGAACTCTGTTGTTGACGGAGTTGAAAATTGTGGAGTTAAGAAACTTAGGGCCGATTTACAAAGGCAATCTGAGACAAAAGTCTAACTTTATGACTTTTGGTATTGTCAGAGGTCATTTACAAGTTGTATCTTTATGTCCGATGCCAGGCCAGAATCTCTGGCTTTGGCCATACTCTCCACATCTGAGCCATACTTTCCAGCTGGAGCCGTACTCTCTAACTCAGCCTGTACTCTCTACCTTATGCAGATGAAGTATGATCAATGGGCCGGAATACAATTTCTACAAATGGGTACATTAGGAATGTGTGATAAATGATAGAGGAGGTCATGAAAATTAGTTTGGGCAGGGAAAAGTGTGCAGCTGGACTCCACATCATATCCCAAAAAAAGTTTGCTCCATAGCATCATGGTACATGCAGTCTACTATTTGCCTACACTACAGTGAACACTGAGGGGAGCACACATTGCGGACATGTACCATGATGCAAAGGTGAAACTCTTCTGGGATATGATGTAGTGTACGGAGAAGTGTGGCTCAGGGGTTAGAGGCGGCAGACCCGGAAGCTGAGATCGGCCCTGGACCAGGGTTCAATTCCCCGCCTCGGCGGGTCTTGGGCTCAAAAAATTCCACGGACTTGATAATTCTCGCTCCGGTGCCTTCTCAACTCATGGGTTCACACTCTGCGACTCTGGGCAATAGCTTGCTTAATCTCCACAACGGCCCCTCGCGGCGGGATGCCTGGCTTTCACCTTGTGGATACCCTGCCGGGGTTATCTCACAGGGGAATACCAGGACGGGTTCCCTAAGCAAGCGCCGGGAAACCCTTTGTGGGTAGCTGTGCGCTATATAAGCTCAAATACACACATACGGCCACACCCTTTTCCCTGCCCAAACTGATTTTCATGACCTCGTCTACCATTTATCACACGCTCCTAATGTTCCTTTTTGTCAAAATTGCATTCCAGCCCATTGATTACACTTCATCCGGCCTGAGCCAGATCGTACGGACCGAGCTGGAGAGTACGCTCCAGCTGGAGAGTACGGCCTGGGTGCGGAGAGTATGGCCAAAGCTGGATATTCCGGCCCGACTGCAGATGTAAAGATACGACTCGTAAATTACCTCTGTGAATACCAAAAGTCGTAAAGTAAGACTTTTATCTCAGATTGTTTTTGTGAATCGGGCCCACATATTTTATCTATCCCTTACTGCCGAATCGGAAATATGACAGATATCTGGCTAGAAGGCTGATACCTGGGACATGGTGGTTAGTAAAGAAGCAAAGAATGTTTCAAATGTTTTTGCTAGGCATGATTGAATCTTGACTGGGTGGTAGCACCTGAGATTGGAGCGGACTTGAAACATCTTTTAGCTATGATTTTTCATCTAGCTTACATTCACGACAAAAAGGAAGGTTTAGACATGGCAAAAGGTTTGCTTTACTACACGATATGGCAGTTTGAAAAATGCCCAACTAGGCTGCAATAGCAAGCCTACGGCAATATTTTAACTGGGTCGCAGCAGTGGAGGCACTATAAGTGATGCCGCCCACTGTTCTCCTTTAACTTACTATCCCTGTGTATACTTTTTACCATATATTAGGGATGTATAGGTAAGTTAAATCTGCCAATCAGGCATTAGCCAATTGCATATACACTTTGAGGAGTCAGAGCACATGCACAAGGGCTGGTCAGCAGGGTCCAGTGTACTTGGGAGTTGAAAAACTAGCAGCATCATTCCAAACATTTGGGGTGTACAATACCAAAGAGACACTTTCTTATACCAAGTGACTAAGTCAGTGCTCATGCTAGGTATTTGGCAAAGCAACTCCATGCGCTTCCATGTTCCAGATACTCTGGGGCAGCATACATCATCCTAGATGCATTAGACCAATAAATCATACAGCCCACTGATGAGGGTAACACTTTAGATTAATGGGCAGGTCTTAATAAAAAAGTCTATTGGCAGAAGGGTTTTGAGCCAGTAGCACATTTCCCAATAGTTGCTTTGCCCTTGACCAGATCTGGAGAAGCGGGATTGTGTTTGAGGAGTAGATTCCATGATTAAAGACAGTTATGGTCATGGGGTCCTTGGGGATAAGAGGGAGGGAGAAGTAGCATTGTTGTCTGTTTGTCTACCATGGTCTCCCCTCTCAAAGGGAATGTTGGGCAGATCAGCTCATATGAAAACTTAAATTAAACACTCATACATACTTGCTATTATGTCAAGCCATTCACCAATACTCACTATACTTTAACTTGTAATTGCAATTTACTTCGATCCCAGCACTTGAGTATGTATGTATCTCAACAGCTCCAAACCTAATTGCAGACTTAAAGTTAACTCTTACGTTAACACCAACCTTACTCTTAATCCGACCTAAAATATGTCAATATAAATTAGAGTGTTTATTTTTTATTAAATATTATTAATTTGAATTCTATTAAATGAAGTGCTGGTGCCACAATTCTATTTTAATCTATTTCTTCTTCTTTGGTCAAATTAAAGTCAGTAATATCAAATCCGAAATCTCCTGTACATATGTGTCAGGCTACCGATAAAATACTTCAAGAACGAATGGGGTACCATGTACTCGATTCCATGGATGAACAAGAATTGGCCAGGTCAGCAGTACAATGGGCTGACAATTCTGATAAATATAGTGATGACGCCTTAGCGCAGACCTTTTTGAACCTTTCCCCTGATGAACAGAAATTAGCTGGTATATACATGATTCAGCATCTCATTACGTTGTTCAAAGGCCAACATTCTGATCCAGGTCCCCTACCTGATATTTTAATAGAGCTACTCTCGAATAGATGGAGAGGTCTAGGTACTGACTTAATTAAAGTAATTCTAGAACATCGTCACAGGTATAGTGCTTTTCTGAATACACAGTTTGTTCCAGCTCCACCTGTAGAAAGAAAAATGTATTACATAGACAGACAGAATCCCTTGCGAGAAGTGCATCCAGTTAGGAATGATGATAATACCTTTAGACGTGTGTTTGTGTACACGCCCATAACAATAATGGAACTATTAGAAATGAAGAAACTAGTGCCTAGTCACGATAAAGACCCTGCAGGTTTTCACCGTGAAATAAAAGACATGTTACTCATGGGTGATTATACCTATCCCGACATTATGAAAATACTGAAAGTATTATTGCCTGCCGGTATTTACGAGAAACTCAAAGAGAAAGAATGGGAGGTGGGAGAGCAAAAGATTGATTGGGCTGCATTAGAAAACGAAGAAAATACTCGAACCCCAGGCCTAGGGCTTGGGGACAAAACTAGAGCATTACCAGGATTGTTAGTACAAGTATTGCCATGTTTGTTAGCAACGAAAAAGGAGGACTGGGATGCAATCTCAGCCTGCAAACAGAAACCCGATGAAGACACTAGTGATTTTTATTCCCGATTTGAGAAATGTTTTATTATTAATAGTGGCCTGAAAGCAAGTAGCGAGTCACATCCACACCTTTTTGTATCCAAATTGGTCGAAAATTCTCTGCCCCAAGTTAAGAATCGTGTTCTGAAAGTCGAGAGCACATGGCAAGCTAATACCCCTTCACAAATGTTACAGATGTTACAGTACCACCAGAACAGAATTAGAGAAGAACATGATCACGAACAAAGACGTATGAAAGACACTAAAATGAAAATGTTAGTTGCTCAGTCAGTTCCAGCTGACGGTCAGAGAAAGGGCATGACACAGTCCAGTAATTCAGCAGCTCCTGTTAAAGGGATATGCAACTATTGTAAACAGCCAGGTCACTATATAAACGATTGTGCAATATTGAAACACAATATAGCTACGGGTAAAACTAAAGAAAGACCGCGTCCTCCTAGACAGGACCAGGTCCAACAACAAGTATCACAGAATATCCAGCCTATGCAAGCTTCACAACAGACAGTACAGACCGTAGCGGTACCACAGCCACAGCCCATTGCCGCAACACAACATTCAACGCAACAGATGTACCAGTATGCACAAACAGATTACCCCGATTATCAGCGATACACATGAAACAGCCTAGAGAGGGAAGTTGGCTTGCCTCTTATTGAGGTTCCTGTAGATCAAGAGGGTCCTTACGTACATAGCCAAGTGTTAGGAAAAGATAGAAAGTTTTTGATTGATACAGGGGCAAGCAGAACAACGATAAGTCATGACGAGGTTCCAGGGGCACCCCTCTCAGGCTCCCAGAATGTTTCCCTTGGATTTTCAGGCAAACCTATTGTAAATGAAGTATCGAAACCAGTACCTCTTTTAGTTGGTCCGTTGTCTCGCACTACAGATTTGTTATTAACGAAATCATGTCCAGAAAACTTGTTAGGTATCAAGACACTGAAAGCTCTAGGAGCTGTTATTTGCTGTTCTCCGGAAGGAGTAAGATTGTTCTTACGTGACTTTAAGGGTCACTATGTGTTGAGAGATATTGATCCCAGATTACAGAATGTTCCTGCACATTTATGTGCACAAGGCCCCACTGATGTAGGTTGTATGCACATTACACCATATCGAGTCACACTCAGGCCAGGAGTAGTCTTACCACGAATCCGACAATACAAGTTACCTCCAGATGCTGTAGCGGCTTTACTGAAAATCATTGACGAGCTCATTGCACAAGGAGTGGTTGTAGAAACTGACTCGAATCTATGTAACTCCCCCATCATTCCAATTCTTAAACGTACTGATCCAAATGCACCCCCAGTTTATCGATTAGTTATCGATTTGCGCGAATTGAATAAATGTATCGTACCACAGTATCCCGTGGTCCCAGATATCTCGTCTCTATTGACTGCCATTGATTCCGAAGCAACGTTCTTTACTGTAATTGATCTGAAGAACGCCTTCTTTAGTGTCCCAATTGATCCAGAAAGCCAATACCTTTTCGGATTCTGTTTAAATGGTCGAAGCTTCAAATTTGCACGCGCACCTCAAGGATTCACAGAAAGCCCCAGCATCTATAGCCAAGCACTGAAAAGACAACTAGACAGTATACACATGCCTGACAGCACTGCCCTGTTACAGTATGTCGATGATCTACTGATCACCGCCCGCAGCGAACCTGAATGTGAGCAAGCGTCACTGACGGTTTTGCATTTCCTGGCTGACAAGGGACACAAGGTGTCCCCTTCGAAGCTGCAATTCTGTGTTCAGCAAGTGGTTTACCTTGGGCACTTGCTGTCCAAAGGGGGGAGACAGCTAACACCTGACCGCATTCAGTTAATTGTAAACATGTCACAGCCCAAGACACAAAAGGAGGTACGGGCCTTTATAGGCCTCACTTCTTACTGTAGACAATGGATCCCTCAGTATGCATTTCTAGCAAAACCACTCATACAGTTGACAACCCAGGAGGCAGCGACATCGACTGCCCTCCCTTGGACTCAGGAACACACACAAGCCTTTGACGACTTAAAGAAAGCCTTATGTCAAGCACCAGTTTTAGCGACACCATGTTACAGCAAGCCTTTTACACTTTTCGTCACAGAACGTGAAGGTACCGCATTGTCAGTACTCACTCAGGATCAAGCAGGTTCACACAAACCGTGTGCTTATTTTTCTAGTACATTGGATCCCGTAGCCCAGGCTCTGCCTGCGTGCTTGAAATCAGTAGCAGCAACAGCTCTAGCGATCAGACAAAGTGATTCCATAGTGTTAGGACACCAATTGACAGTACAAGTTCCACATTCCGTGGAAGTTCTTTTAAACCGAACACAGACCCAGCACTTGACCATAGCACGACTGACAGGTTATGAATTGACATTGTTTCAGCCACACATAGAAATCAGACGTTGCAACACATTGAACCCTGCTACACTTTTGCCATTAGGTGAGACAGACCCATTGGCACATGATTGTATTGAAGTCATTACCATTACGACGAAACCCAGACAAGACTTGACAGACACCGCATTACCAGATCCAGACCTGACGCTTTATGTGGATGGTTCATGCATGAGAACAAGTACAGGAGAATTAGTGGCCACCTATGCAGTCACGACAGAAACTGAAGTCATAGAAACGAATTGTATTGACACCCTGTCAGCTCAAGCAGCAGAGCTCATCGCTCTGACTCAAGCTTGTATTCAAGCCGAGAACAAAAGAGTTAACATATACACTGATTCACGTTATGCATTCGGAGTCGTACACGACTTCGGTGTACTGTGGCGAGAGAGAGGTTTCTTGACCTCTCACGGAGCCAAAATTCAACACGATCCCCTCATTCAAACTCTGTTAGATGCAATACATCTGCCTACAGCAATATCCATCATGAAGTGCAAGGCACATACAAAAGTCGAAGATACAATTTCCCAGGGTAACGACCTGGCAGACCGAACAGCAAAGCATACAGCTCAGACTCAGACTCACGCAACTGATCTGACAAAGACAATAGTCCAGACACCGACACATTGTATGACAGTTAAGGATCCCGCCCTAGATGTAATTGACATACAGACACATGCTACACCAGACGAAATCAAGAAATGGATTGAACTAGGAGGGGTCCAGACAGAACAGGGATGGATGACGAAGGGAAAATCTACATGGTTTCTCCCTGACTCTATGGTCCAAGTAATCATTAACACAGTACACAGTCCTGCACATTTAGGAGAAAAAGCCATGTTAGACAGTATTCAAAACCTCTGGTTCAATAAACATTTACGAGCAGCAGCCAAACGGAAAGTGCGTACTTGCATGATCTGTTGTCAGTTCAACCCAGGTAAAAGCATTCCCGTAGAGCAAGGTGGATTTCATCCTCCCGATCACCCTTTTGAAGTCCTCCAGATGGATTATATCCAGATGGAACGTTGTTGAGGATTCAAGTATGTCCTCGTAGTTGTATGTGCACTCTCCCGTTGGACAGAAGCAAATCCAGTCCCAGATTACACTGCTCCGACCACTGCCAAGCAGCTGGTTCATGAATTCTTCCCCAGATATGGTTTGCCCCGCATCGTATACTCCGATAACGGTCAGCCATTCTCGTCCGAGCTTATGAAGCAGGTATCTCTCCTGCTCGGCTATCAATGGAAGTTCCACTGTGTCCGACATCCCGAGGCAGCAGGCCTCATGGAACGTCATAATCAGACTCTGAAAATTCATCTTGCCAAGATCTGTAGAGAGAAAGGTGTCGACTGGATAGTAGCTTTACCAGTCGCACTCTTTTACATAAGAATGGTCGCACACTCCAGAACAGGGCTATCCCCGTACGAGGTGGTCTTTGGTAGGCCACTGAATATGTGGGGGACGCCTCTGCCTCGCAATATCACTGATGTTGACTGTAACATGCTGACAGATTACCTTGCTTCTTTGATGTCTGCACTACAATCATGTCGTTCACAGGTTGCTGCAGCCTTTCCTGACAACACCGAGGTGAAGCCGCATGAGGTTGTTCCGGGGGACCTCGTCTTCATAAGGAACTTCGATAGGAGAAGTCCGCTGGAGCCCCGTTGGCAAGCACCGAAGCTAGTACTTTTAACCACAAGGACCGCGATCAAAGTCGAGGGCCGCAAGGGCTGGCTTCACTCGAGTCATATTAAGAAATACCATGGACTACCGCCAGATCTAGCCTCCCAGCCCTGCCCTCCTCCACAGACTGACTCAAAACTCCCCCTGGTCGAGAAAACTTCTTCTCAAGAATATAAATTCAAATTGAGGTCTAGCAAGTCAGACAGTTTAATTGTTTAAGTCCTCCCCTAGGTGAATCGGTTAGACGAGTTTCTGACATGTATCCCCTAGACCCCAACAGAGAGAGAGATAGACAGAAACAGCTCAAGAAACGTGAATATTGTAAATCACTTCGCAGTCACTGTATTGTGACACTATTGATTATGTTTTTTCTAAGTCTTTTGATTATTGCTGCAAGTATACTGTTACATATATACTATCCTATTTTCAAGCGTGCACATTCTTCCTTCAATGTCACTGCCGAGCACTCTTTCAGTGAACTGCCCCCGCATGAGTTATCTTACCGACTTGCGCTGCGCAACAACACATTCATTAGTATGTTACATCATTCCCATCAGACCAGCAATGCTACCAATTGTTGGATATGTGGCCGACTCCCTCCCTATCAGAAATACAAGGGAGTTCTGCCCCTCTTCCCGTACCCGTTCACACACAATGGTTCCTGTGGTGCATGGTTTAGTTTAATGAACTCTCTAGATTCCAATTCCGTAGTTTACCAGGGCAACTGGGTATGGGGAAATCTGAACACAGTTCTGCATAAAGTATGTTTCCCTGACAAGGAGGGTCTACCAAAAAGGACAGGGACTGATCTAGAAAATGAAGTATATGGATTAGGTAACTTTACACTTAACCTCATGATTCTGAATGTTGAATTCGAAACCGAACCAGTCTTGCCCGCTATGTCCGTACTACCAGTCAAAGGTGAATTATGTGTCAGAAAGAATGGTTCAGTACACCTGGGTCATAGTAAATGTACTACTGTGATCGAATTCAGTGATAAAGGCAAGTCTACATTTAAAGCTTCCCGTCATTCCTACTTCATTTGTGGTCATACCGCATATATACGCTTACCTCTAGATTGGGATGGCACCTGCTACATTGCATTCCTTCTGCCACCTGTTTTCCTAGCCCCTCCTGATTACCATAGGGACACCCATCTAGTACACAATAGACCACAGAGAGATCTCCCGATTGTCGACTACACTGAAACGGCATGGGAACAATACACAGACTTCAATAAAGGTTTCTTCCCCTATTTAGGTGCTGTCTTTAATAGTAAACTGATACGAAAATTAACCAGAACCCTCGAAGCAGTAGTGAATGAAACTACTTCCGCCCTAGGTAACTTAACAGAGGAGCAGTCTGCTATGCGGATTGTTGTTCTTCAAAATCGTCTTGTCCTTGACGTCATCCTGGCCGATAGGGGCGGAGCTTGTAGAGTCATCGGATCGAGCTGCTGTGTTTTCATTCCAGAAAACGCGCCATCAGTATACAGAGCCATAACCCGTCTTCACAAAATTGCAAGTCAGATACACCAGAATCCAGGCACCTGGACTTGGTCCGGTTGGTTCTGGAGCGTGTTGTCAGCCTGGGGATGGAAGGTCCTATCCTTCCTAGGTATAGCCCTTCTCATAGTATTCAGTTGTTGCCTATGTCTGCAATGTGGGCCAGCGATTTGCGGCTTGTGCGCCACATCATGTATTCCTCATTCAAGTCCACATTCAAAACACCGTAAGAAGAAAGAAGAGCAAATGATGTTACATGAACAGATTGATAGATTAATGAGGATTGATATATCATGAAGGGTCCGTAGGGGACAAGGAGGGAATGAGGTAATATGAATTTTCATGGTCAATTGTGTCCCCTAACGTAGACCCCACCGGCTCCATGTACGTGCTTCAAGTACATGTATGTTCCCTCCACTTCCAGCTATGAAGACGCAAATACATTTGCGTCCAACGTTAACATGTCCTCTTTCAGATCCACCATGAATGGGTCGGATTTTCAGTTCCTAAGTGTGCCTTGCCAACGTCTTTACATGGTGCACTTTCATGTTTTACTCGCTCTGGTGAGTTAGGCCCTGATTCCTGCCATCGAGCCCTTTCTGCCTCCTGTTTCTAAAAGCTACAGTCTGCTGCTTCCTGACCTCTGCCTTACTCCCTGTGCGGCGAGCGGTGCCTGGCTCGGCCTGCTTGCCTGCCAAGACTGTATTCAGCCTTCAAGTTATCTGCTCCGCTCCTCGAAAATACATTCCTGTCTAGTAGTTTAGGAAAACATCTTCCCAGCTGCAGAGCAAAGGGCCCGGCCTCACTGTCTCCATACAAGTAATTCATAGCTCCTGTTACCATGGTAGGCCCATGGCCCCTCGCATCTCACGTAGACACGTAGTCGCATATGCACGCACTAGCAGCCAGTATAGATTAGCCTCTGCCCGAGAGACCTTTCCTTCTAGATAGTACAGTTCCTCAAACACAAGATATTAGATATGATTTGGGATTAGGTTGTTCTGACACCCCAGACTTCTGTCTCCTCATGTAGGGCTAAATGTCAAGTCCCCTTCACCCTCCAGTTCCACGTCAATTACACGTCATGCTGCTGCGCGCGCATCTCTGCCATGTATTTCTGCTGACACTGCAGGATTCTTCTATGGATCCACCCTCCTGTGATACCTTTCAAGTGACGTTGTCTAGCACACACCTCCGTGTACGCCCTCATGCACGCCTTCTGTTACGTACATGTGTTCTTATCTCGTTTCTCTCAGCTGTTACGCCTTCTGCATCTATCTCTACTGTAATGCATTGACTATATATATGATGTTCTGTTAATAAAGCATTGTACATGTCCATGTCCATTCCCTTCCTGAACCCTTGTGGTGATGGAACATGATACCTGGTTCGAACCAATTCCTTTTTAAGGAATAAAACCTTCATAAAACTCAGATGCCACGGACTCTGCCTCTTATTTTTGACTGAGTTATTCTTATTGAACTTTACCGCATAAATTAAGTATAGGTAATTTAAATTTAGGCATCCAGGCAACCCTAAAGGAAAGGTTATGAAGCTATGCACACTGAGAGGATATCAATCGCCCATGCCAGTGGTAGGCTGGGAGGATGTGTAACATACTATTAAAACAAATGTCTGAGGTGCTTCTATTAATTATGCACCCACACCCAGCTCCATGGTTGTGCAGGGTGACTGAGAACATAGCATGCAGCCTTTCACTGGACCCCTTCGGAAGGTATGTTAGTTTGTTCCAGACATTGCCCATGCTGGCACAGTGTTGAAATGCTCCTGATCTGCATTCCAACAATTATCCACTGCAAAGGGGTGGTGAACCTGGATTGGCTCATTGTTGCTCTCCACCAGAATACAAAAAGTGGGATGAAACATCACTGTGAATGCAGCAAAAGAATCAGGTGAGTTTAATAGACAAAATTACCCTAGTAAAATGGGGTCTAATGTTCCAAAATCCAGAAAAAACGAGTGCGTGTACACAGTGGCCCATTCATGATCAGGCTGCTGCAGAATTCCGTAAATCTGCTCCAACTGACTCCTAATAGGCGCCCCCCCCCCCCCGATATTGTGGCATGGATTAACAAATTTAGCTGCTGCACAAACATGACATTTACAGGCATGAATATATGAGACTTTTGCAGCATTTATACAGCACTTTGTTTTGCTATTTTTTCAACACCAAACTCAGTGCTTATTTTTTTGAGGTATTTTACCACATGAAGGTTTATACTAAAGCACTGTGTACATAATTTATGCTGCCAGGTTTATCTTCTGTGTGTATCATACAGTATTTATGTTCACATTACTTTCAGCTTTAGCACTGTGTCATCGTTACTTCTGGATTTGTATACATTTATTTGGACAATACGATTGTAATTCTTTCCAATCGGCCTGGGCCCACAGTGTGCCCCCGTGTGTGACGGGCCGAAATACAAAAATAAAACAATGCCTCTAGGCCCGCCATACACTGGGCATGTTGTGAGCCCAAAACATTCATTTTATTAAAAAAGAAAAATACCCCCTGGCCCTCATGTGCCCTATGTGCTGTGTGCCCAAATACAAGAAAAAAATGCCATTTGGCATGCAGCCAGACCAAATGTAAAAAAATGCCACCCAGGTGCAGAGGAGGCTGAGACAGGGAGAACATACCGGCTGTCTGGTGTCCCCCTGCCCCCCACTACAACAGCACCACCCAATTGGAGCTGAGATCAGGTGCAGTTGGGCTCCTCCAGGCAGACACTCCAAGGTCAGGTGCAGTCGGGCTCCTCCAGGTAGACGCAGACGCTCCTCCAGACAAATGAATAAACGCAGGTGAGGAGCGTAAATAAACACCACCTTCAATGCCTGCTGTGGGAACCCAGCTTCTATTGGTCTAGTGCTGAGAGCCACTGGGCCAATAGAAGGGAGCGTCAGCATTCCTGCAAATGTGCGGGCACTTTTGTAAAAAGCGCAGCCTTTTTACAAAAGTGCCAGTTTCAAAATGTTATTAAAATGGTGAAGTCCTGGAGGGTCTGCCTAATCACGGCCAAATCGTGGAGTAACCTTGCCTTTTTCATAACTGCCCATTCGATTATTTTAAATGTATCTTTTCCTTATGTTCTAAACATATATCCATGTTCTGCACTCATTCTCTCAGAAGATGCTGGGCCCAATGTCTATGCCTAACATTTGCACAAGCAGCTTATATACCCTGGAGCAGTCACTAAAACCAATATATAAACACCCTTTCAATAACACAACATATTCCCGCAAGGGCTAAAAAATTAGGACTGGAGGGTTACCAACAAAATATTATTTTCTAAAATCGGCTACATTTTTCTTCACTTAATTTTCCTTTTTTTTAACAAAAGAATATCAAGGAATAGCGCACACATTTGTCATTCAGCAAAGCACGGGGCCAAGGCTGAGCACCCTTTGATGTACAATGTTCAAGTGTCACTGTTTGGCAACAATATGCTACAGCGTCAGTGCTTAATTTGAGCCGGAGCATTCAGGTCCTGAGCACCTGCACTTAATTTGTGTCCGGTGCTCGGCACCGGAACCTAATTTTCAACACTACACTTAGGGCAGTCTGCCACAAGGTGGAGCTGCTCATGTAATTTAGAGATGAGCAGTTTATCAGTTGTTTAGAAAAACAATATACGTTAAAAAATAACTAATACCCGCCTCCCCAGCCATTCCTTTAGCTGTGGGGACCCGGAATAATCTGAACTGTCGCATTTACATGCAAGAGAGATGGTTAGTAGATGTTTTGGCAGCGATGACAGGGGCGATGGGTGGTGCAAGCTGCAGTGGCCTCCTGATCAGAGCCCTGGCACTTAATATTTTACAAATTAAGCACTGGGTACGCTCAGTTGGATAAACAGATTTTGAAGACCAAAAACAGGGGTGTTATAGAAAAAAAGAAGGACTACAATTTTACATCAATGGAGGGGCACAGAATAATTTGAATGACAGTGCCCATCAACATAGAAACTCAGAGAACCAGACCCTAGGTGAATACATTAATTGTAACGTTTAAACCCAGTGTCATATGTCTTCTTTAAATTGCTTTCTGATTAGAGCTGCTACATAGTCCTTCTTTGAAACACAAACACACACGTGCCTCCCTCTGTGTACATTGGAACCTCCTTGAAAACCTGGACATGTACTAAATTTGCTGAAATCACCCGGGACAGCTCCTGAAAAAACCACGTGACGGTGACTGTCGAGGCAAATTGAGATCGCCTGGTCCCATAACGCTCAAGGACCTTTAGTTAAATGCAAGGCGGTAAAGTGAAGAATGTTCCGGAATTTCCAAGACTCTTTCTATATTTTTTACCAAATTTCGCCCCTTCATCTGTCCGCTGCTACAGTAAGAATGTTTTCCTCATTCATTGCCATTAGCGACAGTAAGGAAGGTGCTTGCCTGTGGTAATATGGTTTGCCACAGTTTAAAAAGAATTGTCGGAGCTGGAGACAATCACACTTTGCCGCCTTTTAACAATGTGAAAAGCTCTCGTAACAGTAGAATAAGCCTTTCAAACCCCATCACCTTAAAAGAAGAGGTATTCCCACCAAAGGGAGCGCTTCAGATGTCTTTTTGTTAAACTAGAAAGAACATTCGGAAACCTGGCTCGGTGACGCATCCTTTAATTCCTCTCCTTGTCTGCGCTGGATATATTTTGTAGCAAAATGTCTTTTGAGAGCAGCCTTTAAAAGAAACAACTGGCACGTCGGAATCTGTCTCATCTCGAGCTGTGCTTTTGGAAGGCGCGGTGTGAAACATCGCACTCAGCAGTCAAAACAATGACAGATCTAAATATATGCTTTCCACCAACATATGGTGCGCACAGTCGTTTAAGAAGCTGATGTATTTAAAAACCGGGCCCCGTCTGTTCTGGAGCTGCAATGGATTGAGAGAGGCCTCAGCCAGCAAAGCAGGCTTGCAGGAGCAGGCTTCAGAAAGACAAAGCCTTAACAAGGCCTTGATCGCGACTGTCCTACCACCCCATTGGTCATTGAAATACCCCCACCCCAGGGCTTTAAGTGGGAAAAAAAACTAGGGGGGGTGCTCATTTCTTAAAGGGGTGTGGCCTATCTGAGTAGGGGTGTGGTCTAAATCAAGATAACTAGCACTGTGTGCTTAAGAAAATCATGATATTATGGGAAGATATGCAGGTAAACATGTCACACAGCATTCCCTATGTTATGCTATGAGCAAGATAGCCTTTCAAAAGTGAAAAACGAAATTGGCAGTATTTTACTATCAAGACATATTACCCACACTAGTAACACCAAACAAAAACCGGGACGTCTGCTCACCCTACCTTTGACCTTTGAGGCCCGAAAATGGAGCCCCCTAGAGCCCCCTTTCGAGGTCCCCCCAAACAAAACTGGAGGGGCTCAGCCACCCACAGCCCCCCCCCCCCACTTAAAGCCCTGCCCCACCCCCCTTTCAATAGCTGGAGGGTAAGGCGAGTAAAAAGCCGAGTAAGGAGAAACCACCACAAGAGCAGGAGGAGTGGGGCAGGTACAGGTACACACACGTTCACACTCTCATGCGCACATATACACTAGGATGACCAGAATTTCATAGCCAAAAAATGGGACTTTTCCCGAAAATAGAAGAAGGACTACAATTTTACCAGGCGATTGGCGCGCACAGAATGACAGTGCTCCTCAGAAGAGTTACAGAACAGGCAGTAAGAGCATACATAAAATGCACATTTTTAAACCCAGTTGCTTGCCTGTTAATGAAAATAGCTTCAACTGATGAGTATCCCTGCTTTGTAAAACATAAAAAATCACCTTCAGCCATTTTCAGTCGACCCTCTCTAAAAACCGGGACAGGAGCTAAATTTCCTGCAATCTGCCAGGACAGCTGATCGGGGACGCCTGGTCACCCTAGCAAACACCCACTATATATAAACGCACACACCCGTTCAAAGCATGAGCACACAAAACAATTGTTCACACACAAACATACATGCACCCAATTTTATAAAACAAAACTTACCGGGTCGCATCTTGGGTGGCAGGAGGGATGCCTTGGTGGTTCCTGGAGGATTGGGACTGCCACCTCTTTTTACTGTCTGACCTTCAGCCAAACGGAGGAGGCAGCAGTCCCTCACTCGTGACAGAGTGGGATGGAATCAATGAGACTTGCTGACCCCTCCCCATTCTGTGACAAGCGCCACTAATGGCCACTCAACCCTGGGCAACTCTGGGCTTAACAATGAAGCACCAAAGTCTATCAGTGACACTCCCCCTCATCATGAGGGGGAGGCTTACGGAAGGCCTGCCAGGCAGTGAAATCTTCAAGCTGGCACATTTTGGTTCAGGCAGTCAGGAGCCTGCACATTTAGAATATGTACAGCGCCGGTATGCCTTACCGAAACCTAAATAGTGTCTGTCAGGCTGACCTTTGCTCAACCTGACTGACACTCTTCATGCATCGGAAAAAGGTGGAAAGGTGGGTCCTCTCTGCACCTTTGCGACGGGCTGCTGCTGCTGCAAAATAGTCCTCTAAAGCGTGAAAGGGTAGTCAATGGAGTTGGTTGTCTAATGTCACACAAATGTGGCATTGCCTCAAAGAAGGTGTGGGCGCTTGCTGGCATGCTACTGGTGCTCCAAGGAGGTTGGAGTGGTAGAAATGTACCCCTTACATCAAATTCCTCTCTACCTGTAATTACAGTTCACCAGCAAATTGGTAGCTGTGTTTTATCCTTTGGAGTGTGCTCAAGTGTCCATTCCTCCTTGAAGGTGCCCTGTTTCCAAGCTTCCCCTCAAACGCGTCAGGGAGGCAAAGAAATATGTACACATGTTTGAGAAGAGGACAATTTGCTGTTCTAATTCCAGTTTTCAAATATGTAGAGAAATCATTTTTTGATAGCCTTGTCATGGAATTGACAGGCAAGGAAAAAGTAAATAAATATATGGTAGGGGCCATGCATGCAACATGCCTGCATGTTCATTAGAGGTGGACGGGCATGGGAAGACTAGTATGCACAACATGCAGAACACTAGCATAATAGTTCAGTGAGGTTAACATGCATACCTGAGATGTCCAGTGACCTGTAAGGCATGACTTTGAGTCCAATAAACAGAGACAATCTTTCAGATCTTAAATATTGGGAAACAGACTACCATTATGAGTAGTATTAACGTGTTATATGCAGCTCTTAGAAATGGCAAATGTGTTATAAAGTTCCACACAAAACAAGTTATGATTATAAGATCTGGGAAAATCACTGGCATATCACCTGTAGAACCACTAGAGTGTAGCCACCTATTGACTGATTTAACCCAATAGGGAGAAAATATATGACAGGTGGAGATTCACAGGCATCCTTTGACTTTATGAGAGAGTGCCCACCTGTATGTGCTGAATCTGTTAGATAAGTCAGTGGAACTGTTTATTCTAGACGACAGACAAACCTTCTTCTTTCAGAAACCACTGCATTAGCATCAGAAAAAGTTTGTGTTTGTTCTGGTAAAGTAGGTTTTCTGTAAACTGAATTCTTTTCAGAAACAGGCCTGATCTCCAGGGGTGTGGTTCAGACTTTGTCTTAATTCTGGTTATCACATGCATGATTTCTGCAGCCAACTAATCGAGAAGGTTGGTGTTTAATACTAAACATGCAGGAGCCACCAGCGGATCCTCTTAGACCACCTCAGCATGCCACAATTGACGCCTTAGTAAGGGTTTGGATTCGAATCATACAAAGCATACAAAGGTGTTGAACTAAAAGCAAGGCTTGTGGGGAATTCCCCCATCATTCCCAAGTTTCTATTAGGAATGGTAATGGAGCAATGCACTATTTGTTTACCTTGGTAGAACGTTTTGGAAAGATAAAGGAATTTAAATTTTCAACGTAGTGAGCAGTCACTTTCACCTAAAAAGGCTGGTGAGCATTCATTTTCACCTACAAATGGACGCATTAACTTACAAAAGCCACTTACAATTGCTGGCTAGGTGGCAACTAGGAAAATTATTGTTATGTCTGCGAGCCATAAGCTGAAATTGAAGTCTGTTTGGGGCTGTGTATCTGCCATAGATGTGAAAATATCCACATGGGTCAGCTAAATCAGAGAGCAGAATCCACATGATTGACCCAATAAGTATCTAAGAAATATATATTGGCCTTAATGCAGGTGACTGTTAAAAACAGGGCTTTTTTCTTATGGAGAGAATTTTTGGTTTAATGTAGACTTTTTCAAATCTAAAAGACAACTGCAGCTAAACACATTATGGCTATGAATAAGCAAGCAAGCCCATACCCATCACAAGCAAATGAGCAGAGGCCCTACATACATTTATTGACAGAATAGAAAAAAGACCGTTCAGTTGTTTTTGACCTGGCATCCTTGGCACGGTTTTCTCATCACTTTTTGCTTTCAAACCTCCTGTTTTGCTGTCTTAGTGTTTGATGATTTTAGCACTCTGTGTACGTTATCACTGCTAACCAGTGCTAAAGTGTTCATACTTTCTCCTTAAAACATGGTAACATTGGCTTACACCCAATTGGCCTATTTAATTTATATGTAAGTCCCTAGTAAAATGGTACTACCTGTACCCAGTGTCTGTAAGTTAAATGCTACTAGTTGGCCAGTAACACTTGCTGTGCCACTCATTTAAGTAGTGATTTTAAATTTCTCTCAGGCCTGCCATTGCAGCTTGGGTGTGTAGTTTTAAGCTCCCATATCGACCTGGCAAAATAAACCTTTTGCCAGGCTCAAACCATCCGTTTTAGGTCTTGCCTGAGCCAGTGCATGCGATGCTCTGGCGAGACTTTTAGTAAGTGGGCTTCAGAAAATGCTACCACACGCTTTTGCTTGTGGCCTAGAGCTTGTTACGAGCGCGGGCGTGTGCTTATGAGCAGAGGCGTCATATGGTTTTCCTCTCTCGTCAGCAGCGCATGTCTTGGTCCCCACTCCCTTTTGTGTTCTCCTTGCTTGGAGGGGCACTGCTCTCCCCAGAGCACGCGCACATCACTCGCGGGCTCACCTCCTGCTCCCCCTCTCACAATTAACTTTCGCAGCCACGGGGCCGCGCTTGTATTTCAGTGCTTGTTGCGCTCAAGCCATCACATTCGTCCTTCCATCAAGGCGACTCCCTTCCTCGGTCGAGTTTACTCCTTCGTTTATGTCATTGTTGGTTCTTGGATTGAAATTGACACACCAGCTTGCGGCTTGTTTGCTGAGCTGAGCGTTTCACATCACTTGATACAAGAACGGCTTTCTCTAGTACTCGTGAGGAGCAGCACGCTTTTGAACATTCTTTTTCTCAACTAAGATATATTTTTGACACACTAACGTTAAAGTTGAATTTTGTGTCTTGTTACAGTTCCCACAATTCTGGAGGTAACAGAGTCTTTGAATGCCATCAGAAGGCTGAATTGGTGATTTCACTATGACGGCCGGCCGCTCGACCGCGTCACTTTCACGGCCGAGCAGCCAATATTTGTTTGCTTTTGTTCATCCTCTCTCACATTACCGTCTTGCACGTGCATGTCCCTTTTCTCCTTAGAACTTTCCTTCCACCCTCTTTCAGAGATTTGATTTTCCTCACAATTCTATTCTTGTCTATGCTAAAGGTACCCGTCCCCACCCCACTCTTTCTTCTTGAATCCCAAATTGTTAGGTCCCTGCTTTATTTCTGCAGCATTGCCTAGCTCTAGGTCCTGTTTAAATCCTGATGCCCCATAACACCTCTTTCTTCCGCTCTCACGTTTTTTACTCCTCCCCTTATTTTCAGTCCCTTCCTCCTCCTCTCTCACTCAATGTATTCTGATGTTTTCTTCATTATGGGCTCAAGCTGCTCTCGCCCCTTCTTCTCCGAACACTATTTTGTGGTCCCGTTCCCTAGCACTGTTTTCCGAGCCCCTTCCCCATAGTAGAGCCCTCCTCTCCTCCTGGCTCGCAGTCCCTTCTTCCAGGGTTCCTCCCCTGCCCTTGTTGGCAGTCCTCACTCCCCTCAGCCCTCCCGCCCCTCATTCAGAGATTCCCTTTTCATCGCGGGCATATTCGTCTCCGCGCCTGGGCTGCCAGCTCCCTGCCTCCTCTTGGCTCACCTTCTGGGAGTCTTTGTTCAGGTTCAGCCTCCACTTTTGACTCAGGGTTCGGAGTCATCTCCAAGAAGCTGGCAGCGGGCTCCAATCACGAACAATTAGCCCATGCATACCCCTGGGAGACCGTTACTCCTGCATGTTCAATGATCCTTAATGTTCCTCGAGTACCAAACATGACAATTTCAGAATTATCTTGCTGAAGTTGTGGCCAATCATATTTTAATATCTTTAAAAAGTGGCCTGGAGAGTCCTATTGCTAAGTGCAATCATGCAGTCAGAATATAGTCTGAATGTAATCTGTATGTGATTGAGTTGCCTTTCTCGTTAACTAATGATATTAAAATGTGGGCGTAGTTATCAACAAGCATCAGCAAAGCCAATAGGTCTGAAACTGGTAAACCTGCATTTTTTTACATGTATATATTAAAGAGTCATTACAATTTTAAAAGTAATCAAAAGTCAACATGCTGCTATAAAAATGTGGCATGGATGTGTATGCAAAAATATATAAAAACATAAAAAATGACCCAACTCAAAGATAAAAAAAAAATATTACATGGAAGCAGGGTTGGCCCACCAGCTCTGGCAAGAACATGGTTTGTTTTTTTAGATGGATGTGTGCAAGCAAAATGTAATCACTCACAGTGATGAGCACCAAAGCTGAAAAATGATGACCCATTGTCTCATGCTGTATACTGTGGCTGTCAGAAACTAAATGCAAATGACATTTGAACCAATGAATGAATGAAGAGAGTTGACCGAAAACCCCTGTATACATACCTGTTTGAATATATGTATATATTTTTGTATTATTATTATTACTTTACAAAACATTAGTTGGGGAAAACAATAAAGCTGTCCCTAGGCAAGATCTAAAACAAGCATGTGTATAGCCAATAGGTTTCGCCTTTGGGACCTTATAAGTGTTTAACCATGCAACAGTTAATGTTGTTGCACTAAGGATATTGTGCTGCGTAACTAAGAACTTATTAGGTCCTGAAAGCGAGACCTATTGGCTATGCTAATGCTTGTTAATACATGTAAGTCACCTCTAGGGTAGGTCCTGAACAGACCATAGGGCAGAGTATGGTATATTTAAATAGTACTTTTCAGTTTTATATGTTTTGGTAGTGAAAAACTCCTTACTTCGTTATTTACTACTCCACTCTCTACCTCTCCCATAGGACAATGTTGGAGTAACCTTGTTACATTTAATAAGCTGTGACTTCCAATTGGGATCACATGGGGAGGTCGAGCTTGGTGTCCAAATAATTGTAATTAAAAGCCTTTTTTAGTGGTAAGGTCAGATTTGTATCACAATTCTAAAAAGACCACTTTTTTAGAAAGTGGGAATTTTCTTCTCTTAACTATCTAGTGCTGGCAGCCTGATACCGGGTTGCATGGAGAAACATCCATTATGCAATAGCTTTACATCGCAACTGTGACAATGCAACTGCATCACATGCCATTACAACGCATGTCACTACAAAGCATGACATTGCAATACATACCATTACAACGCATGCCATTACAAGGCGTTATAAGGTAAGTAATGGAGATTTTTTGTTTTAGGAGGTATGTGTTTTGGGGTTCATGGGAATAGTCATTTTTACCCCTAATCTATCCAACACTTTCCCTACTGTTGCACTCACTGGAGTGGGAATAGTAATTTTTACCCCTACACTATGCAACACTTACCCTACTGTTGCCCTAAAAGTATTATGCGTTGTAATGGTATGCATTGTAATGGTATGTGTTGTAATTGTAGTTTTAAAAAAAGGCGTTATAATGGCATGCGTTGTAAAATCATGCGCTGAATGGTAGTTGTAATGTAACAACTGTGTTGTAAAAGCATGCATTGTAATTGTTTGCGTTGTAACGTCATATATTTCGTCGCATGACTAGATGTAGCTGTCAGTTGGCCCTTGTGTATTGCTCTCAGACAGTGAGATAAAGGTAAGATAGGTGTTAACGAGGGGGAGGAATTGTCACCTCCCACACTTGCACATGACAAAGATCTTGTCTGAGCAGTCTCACAATGTTTGTCACTAGTCTTTTGTGGCACCAGACAGCGCCAGGGCAGGGAGGGAGGGGATGACACCTGAGGAGGGTGGTAATCTCTAGAAGCTTCCTCCACTTCAAAGTGGGCACCAGATAAACATGTTGGACCTCAGACCCACAACTGTTCAGTAAACGTATGGACTTTGGTCTCTGCCAGGAAGAAGGACTGCTGTGCTGCTGAAAGGACTGTCACTGTGCTTGACTGCTACTCTGAAGGACTGCTGCTTCTGTGCAGCCCTCTTGCTTGGGTGAGAAGGACTGACCTGCATCTCTGAACCCTGTACCCCAGAGTGACTCAAAGAGGTTAGTTGGCTGACCTCCTGATCAGAAGCCTCAGGGACTTGACAGGCTTCCATCAACCTTGAACCCAGCACCTGGACTCTGCCACCTGTGATGCCATCCCAGTCCTGCACCCCCGAAAGTGGGCCTGAAGGTGCTAAGCCAGCCCATCTCTGGATCTAGCAGAAACAGCACATCTCATCCACAGGAAACCTGCAACAGAACCGGCCAATTGCATCTGCTGTTCCACACATCACCTTCGGAACCAACACATTGCCTCTGCTGCATGGACTCCCCTGATGCAAGGACTTCGCCTTACCCACTGCAGTCTATCGGAACTGCCACTGCACAATGCATCTCCATACAAGGACATCACCTCGCACAATGTACCTCGTCAGAACGGCCACTGCAAGATGCATTTCCAAGCAAGGACATCGTCTCACCCAATGCAGCCCGTCGGAACCACTGCTGTGCAGCACATGTCTTCAACCGAACCTTGGACCACCTCTTCTGCACCGACACATCCTCAACATGAGACTCTGCATCTTTTGCAACCAGGATTTAAGGTACTCTTGTTCAGGTAGCCTAACTGGGTAGCAGTAGCCGGCACATGCTCTATCACGGGGCTTGTAAACAGCCAGGAGCATCGACACAGGACTCACGCCTGGCTTCGCCCTGTTAATGGTATTCCAAGCACCTCTTCAAAGAAATTACCTCAGATTCTACATACCAGCTTCAAGCCTAGACTTGATTTCCCATGCCAGTGCCAAGATCATATGTTGATCCAACCACTCGGATTGTTTGCTCAATCAGATGACCAACCAACCAGGATTAATTCTGTTTCACTGAGGATTGTCATTCCCTACTCCTCCACACTTTTCCTGATGAAGACCCACCTTGACTTCTTAATTAAACATAGATTGGGTTGAAACGTCGACGATCACCTATGGTTCAGATTTACCAAGGCTCTGCGTGCAAATGATTGATTGATTTGTATATAGCTAAAGAGTCATTGTGTGTTTTTGCAATATTTTGGACTTCTTTTCCCTTGTACATATTTTAATTGCTTTGTATATAATATGCACACCAAGTTATATCAGAGAGCACTAATGTCACTTTAGCACATATCAATTCAAGCTTCACCTTGGTTGACAGCCTTGCTTACAAATGTGTGAGTATATATAAATGCCTTAATTTTCATAAAATAACTTAATACTCACCAATTTCCATTAGTTTTGTTTATTTTTTGTGTTCCATATGTGTAAACATCTCTTTGCTTGTAAATTGTATAAAATAACTTAGAAGAAATAATTGCTTACGCAAGAAATACTTTGTACACCCGACAGAAGCATTGTTTTTGTTTATACATGCTCTATCACAGTCACCTGAACTTGTGACTTTGTCCTGGTCTAGCGATACCAGACAACCACAGTTGGCTTTTTCATGCTATTTTAACTGAAATCTTTAAAATTGCATATCTCCTGTTGTACTTAGTGGATCTTTTTTTCTTTTGGTCTTGATTTATTTATCTGAAATGCTCTATTTTTCTAAATTGGTGTGGAGTTCTTCTTGTGTTGTGTTTTCATTTTATTACTGTTTAAAGTGCTGCATAAATACTTTACACATTGCCTGACTGCTCTGTGCCAAGCTAGCAGAGGGTTGAGGACCGGTTGATTTGGGATTTGCTTGTGACTTCACCCCTACAAGGACTGTGGTTTCTGTTAGAGAAGGGCTTCACCCTCCCCCCCAATCAGTAACTGAATTTCTGCCATGATGTAGATGAATATTTCAAATGCAATAATGATAATAAAACCAACAATCATTCTAATAATTTGATCTCTATACTGTATGTCATACCACAATTCTGGCATTTCTAAAGCCCAGATTGCAAGTGCCCCAGTTAAGTGTGATGTTTATGGTAACTATTGTTACACCACAACCTGAAATATTTCCCAGTTAAATATAGGCAGGTGAAACCTGCTATTATTTACCAGGGGAAAAAGTCCAGAAAATACTCGGACGTGAGGATTTTGGTACTGTACACACCATAATCTGCATATTATTTAGGGATGGGCAGAATAGGTGGAATATTATTCCACAAAATTCCACATAATTTCATTAAAATTCTATGAGAGTCTGCTGAATTCTGCAACGGGGAGGAGTGGGCATTTGGTGCTAATTTCTTAGTGCAAAACCCACACTCACATCCAAAAATGAATAAAATGATGCATTTTCCATTAAGAAATAGCACTGCCAAATACCAAGTGCACTGTAGTGCATACCCCTCAGCGCCTTTACATACTCTTCAATGAAGGGCACTGAGGGGTATGTACGGTAAGTGCAGTTGGTATTTGGCACTGCTGTTCATATCCCTCGATTTCCCTACATACTCTGTAGTAATTACTGAAGAGTAGGTAACAGCACCAACAGGTATGCACTGTTGTGGAAACCCCCTGACATCCATACATACCCTGCAGTAATCACAGCAGAGTATGTAAGGGCACCGAGAGGCAAGCACTGTAAGTGCATTTGGTATTTAGCATTTTTGTGCATACCCCCTGGTGTGCTTACATACGCTGCAATAATCACTGCAGCGTATGTAAGGGTGCTGATGGGTATACACTGTACTGTAGTGATTACTTCAGAGTATGTGAGGGCACTAAGGGGTATGTTCTGCTCGGCATACCTCTCAGCGCTTTTATATAATCAGAGAACATAAGTGTTATATACTTGAGTGTGTAAGGGCACTAAGGGGTATGCACAGGAGTGCATTCAGTAGTTTTTACACAGGGCCAGATTTAAGTTTAAAAAGCAGTTGTTTTTAACCCGTTGCATGCTGATGACGGCCGGGAGCCATCATGGCACACAGTGCTCGTGTGCTGATGACGGCGCCCGGCCGTCATGACCGCACGCGCGATCGGAATGTGCCGCACAGGCGCAGAATCGCGGCAGCATCCAAGGGGTTAAACATGTACGGACTGCTCCCTCTTCCAGCCCTGTTTAAAAACAAAACACTGCAGATTAATTCTATCTGCAGAGCAGCGGAATTTATTAGCAATTCCGCATTACAAGCAACACGGAATTACCAAATTCCTCCTGTTCCACCGGCGGAATAAAAAATTGCGCCGCCGCTAACTTTATGCCTCACTTTTGCAGGCAATACTTGTAACTGCAGAAAAATATCACATCAAACAAATTATGAACCCTGTAGTGTCGTAATTTATCAGATGTGATAAATAACAAGTGAATATAGGATCACTCGTAATCAGGCATCAAGGGATGTAAATACCAATTGTCACTACAGCCCAGTTCTGGCAGTCAGTATATTGAAATGGTCATTAATGAATCACAAACATCATGTGGTCTGAGCTCTAAGGGGCATGTTAGTCGGTTATTTAAATACTGTTAATTCTGGTGGTTCTTCTGTTTGTGTTCTTAATTTAGAGTGATCTCTCATGTAGGCATGTTTGTCCTAAGGTGGCCAAGGTGGAAACAGTGGCCCAGTACATAATTTGCAAGAAAATAAATGTCAGGACCCAAGATGTTTCTCACGCGGCCATTGCAGCTTGCTCCATCCATCGTCTTTACGGGAACTGCCAAAATCCAGTACCAAGGCCATCTGCAAATGTGAAAATTCAAACTATTCCAAGTCACCCAAATCTGGAGGAATGGCATTGGTGCACTGGCATTATTTGTTTGATATATATTGAACTGTTAAAATTCTACTGATATGCTCTGTTTAAAAAATAAAAAATCAACAGAGGGAGCCGCCATGTGGTGGAATATAAAAATATGCTGGTGTTACGAAATAAGTGCTGATGCCAAGCCATGGCAAACTCCAGTAAAAATGATGCACTGTTGTGCCTATTTTGAAGCGCAGGGCAAATGGAGAACATTGCACAAATTGCTTGATCTCTCTACTGGAAATATCTTTGCCAACTGACCTCGGACATAAGACAAAAGTATTTTTTTTCAAGTGACTATATGAGGTGCTTGGTTATAGCAACGAATTTTGTTCACAGTCCCGGTCTTTCATGTAGAATAGCCCTCATAAGATTAAAAACGTTTTAAAATCCTTACATTTGGGCGAGTATTGTTTAGAATGGCCACTGTAAGCCATAAAAAGCAGTGATCTCTAAACTGTAGATGTTTCGCACATGGGCCTATCTACCCATGCAAACTTTTTCAAGGCTTTAAACTTCCACAGTCACAGTCATAGTACTTACTTATGTGTAAAACTGTCTCTACAAATGTAGCCTGTATCCAACTGCCTATCTGATCTTTGTACTCATAGAACATGGAAACCGAAACAGGACATTTCCCACTGTGTGCTCACAGATGGAAATGCCCTGATCTGAACCACATCCTCATACAGGGGAAAAGAGTACAAAGGTTGCATGAACATTTGGCTCAAGACTGTGTGTGTGTGTGTGTTTGTGGGTGTGTGTGCTCACACTCATGTGTAAAGAGAGTACTTCTCTGGGTTGTGATTCCGACTTGGGCAGAGACAAAAGATTTTTGTGATATGTTGTCCCATTTTCAGTAGCAGGAGTGTCAAACAATATAAAAAAATCCTATCAATTGAAATTTCCTTTTTATAATTGCACTTCAAATAACATAAAAACCTCTACATGTAGTAATTTGTATTTATGCGATAAGAGGTGTGCTAGCTCTCCAATGAAAATCTTGACTAGTTCCTTAAAGATGAAAGGGTCATGCTCACTGAGGGTCATATGTATGACCCGGTCTGCATAGCTCTTGCACCACAAGATGTGGTGCAAGAGCCACACACACCATAATTAATAATTTTTAAGGCACACAAAGCCACTTTGCATGGTTTTGAGGGGCCCCAAAAATATGGAGTAATGCATGGCAGGGCAAACCGTTGTGTTGGGTTACTCTGCACTGCTTAGGCTTTCCAAGGGCATTGTGTGGGTGTTCCTGAACAAGCCCTATTGCTTTTGACCCATTACTAGATTTACAAAACGTTGTAAACCTAGGAATGCGCCAAAAAGATACGCCTCCCCAGGGGAGGTGTAACGAGGAGAAATATCTTTATTTCTCATTGTTACGTCCCCTTTCTATGTGTGCTACATTCTGCAGCACACATAGAAAGAGGGAAAAGCCTCTTAGGATTTTTTTGGTGCAGGAAGGTGCACCATACCATATGCGTTACTTTAATTAAGGGCACTAAGTGATGCCATCACACGCCTGCAACGCCACTCGTTGAAATCATCCCAGCTCAACAAACTCAGGTGCCCTAAAACCGATCGATAGCTTCCATCCAGCAACCTCAATCCGGAAGCCACAGCTTCATACAGTACTCTAGTTCAACGGAGCCTACAGATTTGCCATTAAAGATGGTAGTTTCCTGATGAAGACACGCCTGTGTCGAAACGCGTAGAAGAAACCGTCTTGTCTTCCCATATGAATTGGGCTATTGCCATCTATATTGTTCCAAACTGTATCCAATGATTGAGATATATAATTTTGTACTCCATGTACTTTTATGTATACATATCACAAAGTACTTTTATGATTTTATCTTGAATTTATTAAATTGAATACTTTTGTTACTTTCAGTGCATATATTGTTTCTTTCACTCACATTGCCTTCTTTAAATATTTTGCCTGGGCGTGTTACTTCACACAACAAGTCCTTCATACAAATGCCATGTACTTGTTTGCATATGCAATGTGCCTAAATCTTCAAAACAAGTATCTGAGGCAATTGTGTTGCCTGATTCCTGTTCATTCATCCACTGAAGCATTTACTTTGTTTATGCTATGGACTCATCAGCCTGCACTATCACATAATGAAATACCTTACTGAAGTCCACAAATGAACGTATGCCATAGTATAATGATTTATAAAGTTTTAATGGAAGGAATACACTGGGCATTTCTATGAATGTATTCAAATATCACATATTCATCTGCATTTGACTTATGAAGCTAAAAGCAAAATTATATGGTATTTTATAAAGAAACGTGCTTAAAGACCGGCACATAGTTAGGTGGCACAGAATAGGTCATTAACTAGGCCTGGGATATTTCCGACTCATTTCTATGGTTCTTAAATGGACTCGCGCCCCAGTAGTATGTGAGCTACAGAAATCCTAGAGGCCTTGCAAATATCCTCGAACAACAAATTCTCCCCCAATCTTTTTTGCAGGTTAAATCAGGATTTGCCTACCTGTGATAACCATAGTGATGGGCAGAATTCCCCGGCAAAATAAGAAACAGTTGAAACGCACCTGTGCCACTTATCTGTTGGAAAATCAAATTTCTTTTAGTTTTAGTGTCGATTTTCCCCTGATGGAAACCCAGCAAAATGTTGCTATACTTGCAGTTGTTTGTAGTAGAATTTGTCACTTTTTTAAAAAGAGGAACTACGGTCTCAACGGGTCCATGGCAATGGCATTGCAAGTTTTTGCAACCTCTGCTTCTTAGCAAGCTCTCTTCTTTGTTTCATGCAGCCACTGAAATATTCTTCCCTAATGGAAAAGAGAAACAATGGTAAATAGGCCCCAGGCTAGAGCTGAACTCACGTTGGCTGATGTCCTGAGTTTTAAATGGAAGGCAGCGCAGGAGGCAAGCCCATACAGCATTGGCGGCAGGAGTGGTGGCAGCAACTGAGATGTCATCAGTGATGTCATCAATTACATCATGAGGCATGTCATGAGTGAAGTAATATGGGAGGTCCTAAGAAATGCATGACATGTGGACAAGTTACAGTTACCTTAATGAACCATAACAGGTGAATTTCAGTGTTTTTTTAGGTTTTGCTTTGTGAGCATAAGAGCACTTTAACTGTGTTTTTTCAGTGAATGTGGCTGTGTTTTTAAACATACATTATGTAGTTATGAGCAAACCGAGCCATATCTTCACTTTAACCTTTGTGTTTTAGTGACTTTCTGTGGTTTTTAGACATGCTCAGTTTGGCAGTGTTTTTGCACTCATTCGAACCACTGTTGTGTACACATTTTGCCTGTAACTAACAGGAACTATCTGCAGACTCTGTACTTTTTAGATATATTGACCATTACAGGACATGGCTTGTAGCTCTATGAAGAAGGGTCTTACTGTATGTCAAGTTTTAATAGCATGGGCCTGTAACCTAACTACACCTTACTGACCCTGCGGGAGTGCTGCTTCCTCTTATCTGCCCGGGTGCACAGTGCCTTTTCTTGCCACTTCGCCGCCACGCCTCGCGGCCCCCGCTCCGCGGGTGCCGCTCGAAGGCGGGAGACTCTGCTGGGGATCTTGTCCCGGTCCAGGACGTGCGGGGAGCACCAACGCCAGGTTAGGAACTGCTCCACAGGACTACAAGCACCGAGGCGGGACTGCGAGGACCAGCGTGCCCAGCGGCGCTGATCAGCCGCAGCTGGTCCTCTTCCCGCCCCCTCCACCGTAAAACCATCGCGGTGCAAGTGCTGCCTGGGACTCATTACTGACCCTGCGGGAGTGCTGCTTCCTCTTATCTGCCCGGGTGCACAGTGCCTTTTCTTGCCACTTCGCCGCCACGCCTCGCGGCCCCCGCTCCGCGGGTGCCGCTCGAAGGCGGGAGACTCTGCTGGGGATCTTGTCCCGGTCCAGGACGTGCGGGGAGCACCAACGCCAGGTTAGGAACTGCTCCACAGGACTACAAGCACCGAGGCGGGACTGCGAGGACCAGCGTGCCCAGCGGCGCTGATCGGCCGCAGTTGGTCCTCTTCCCGCCCCCTCCACCGTAAAACCATCGCGGTGCAAGTGCTGCCTGGGACTCATTACTGACCCTGCGGGAGTGCTGCTTCCTCTTATCTGCCCGGGTGCACAGTGCCTTTTCTTGCCACTTCGCCGCCACGCCTCGCGGCCCCCGCTCCGCGGGAGCCGCTCGAAGGCGGGAGACTCTGCTGGGGATCTTGTCCCGGTCCAGGACGTGCGGGGAGCACCAACGCCAGGTTAGGAACTGCTCCACAGGACTACAAGCACCGAGGCGGGACTGCGAGGACCAGCGTGCCCAGCGGCGCTGATCGGCCGCAGCTGGTCCTCTTCCCGCCCCCTCCACCGTAAAACCATCGCGGTGCAAGTGCTGCCTGGGACTCATTACTGACCCTGCGGGAGTGCTGCTTCCTCTTATCTGCCCGGGTGCACAGTGCCTTTTCTTGCCACTTCGCCGCCACGCCTCGCGGCCCCCGCTCCGCGGGAGCCGCTCGAAGGCGGGAGACTCTGCTGGGGATCTTGTCCCGGTCCAGGACGTGCGGGGAGCACCAACGCCAGGTTAGGAACTGCTCCACAGGACTACAAGCACCGAGGCGGGACTGCGAGGACCAGCGTGCCCAGCGGCGCTGATCGGCCGCAGCTGGTCCTCTTCCCGCCCCCTCCACCGTAAAACCATCGCGGTGCAAGTGCTGCCTGGGACTCATTACTGACCCTGCGGGAGTGCTGCTTCCTCTTATCTGCCCGGGTGCACAGTGCCTTTTCTTGCCACTTCGCCGCCACGCCTCGCGGCCCCCGCTCCGCGGGTGCCGCTCGAAGGCGGGAGACTCTGCTGGGGATCTTGTCCCGGTCCAGGACGTGCGGGGAGCACCAACGCCAGGTTAGGAACTGCTCCACAGGACTACAAGCACCGAGGCGGGACTGCGAGGACCAGCGTGCCCAGCGGCGCTGATCGGCCGCAGCTGGTCCTCTTCCCGCCCCCTCCACCGTAAAACCATCGCGGTGCAAGTGCTGCCTGGGACTCATTACTGACCCTGCGGGAGTGCTGCTTCCTCTTATCTGCCCGGGTGCACAGTGCCTTTTCTTGCCACTTCGCCGCCACGCCTCGCGGCCCCCGCTCCGCGGGTGCCGCTCGAAGGCGGGAGACTCTACTGGGGATCTTGTCCCGGTCCAGGACGTGCGGGGAGCACCAACGCCAGGTTAGGAACTGCTCCACAGGACTACAAGCACCGAGGCGGGACTGCGAGGACCAGCGTGCCCAGCGGCGCTGATCGGCCGCAGCTGGTCCTCTTCCCGCCCCCTTCACTTATCTTATCGCTTGATAAGCAGTCACAGCAACGCGCACGCGGGACGCGCGCGGGGCAACGGCCGGGGCGAAGACCGGGCAAAGAGCGGGCCGTTTGAGGCCGTTCGAGGACTGAGCGGACTGGACTGGCCCATCCTCTCTCGCCCTTTGATCCCTACTACAGAGGACTACAAAGTTCAATCTTCGCCTTCCATTCCTTATAAAACTTGTTGCTTGGCCTTGCCCCTTGCTTAAGATATGTGCACTAGAATCACCAGGAGTAAGGCCTCTAAAGGTGGTCATCCAATTAGTGGTCCAATGGATGACTTCATTACCCGTACTAACTTCGCCATTGACCAGGAAATATCCAAGCTTCAAACTCGGGTATCTCTTGAGTTGGCAGCGGCTAGAAGACTGTCTGAAGTTATTGCTACCTCCAAAAAATCCTCCTTGGGCCCTATAGCCGCGGCGGTTACTCCAGAGCGCCCTCCCATCCCCCACTGTATAATTTCTCAGGCTGAGGTTCACCCGACTCCACCTCAAATTATCCCTTCCCCACACCACACCTTACAACCCAACCTCGTGGAAGCGAGTGTACCTGCCACCTCTTGCACTCAGAATGCCACTACTACCCTTCCCCCCCCAGTGGTCTTTAATGCCCCTAGTGCTACCCAACCAAACCGGAAGCCTCGCTCTTGTTCCGTCTACTCACGGAAGAAGGCGAAAATCGCGGTGTCACAACATTTGACACTGACGAAAGGCTTAACACCTACCACCAAAGGTGTCCGGCCTCTTGGGAAGCAGCCCCCACCGGAGGGAGTTGGGGTGGGGACAACCATCGAACAATCACCCAGTACCACCCCAGTAACTGAAGGTTTACAGATAGATGGTTTGGGCAACAACGATAGGGAATTTATAGATTTGGTATGGGAATCCCTTAAAAAGCTTCTTTCTCCTCTAGATTTCCGACTTTCACGAATCGAAAATAACCTACTTGAGATGGAAAAGAGCATTATTGCTCTGGCCACTCTCGGTTTGAGAAGTCTTGAGAATCAGGGCCTCCCTGTAGCTGTTGCTATTTCTCCAGCTCCCACAGCACAAGCACACCAAAGTCTCCCCACTATACCTACCACTGCACGCCCGGTCCCCAAACCGAGGACTGTGAAGGTGGACCAAATGTCAACTGCTACAATCCCTAAGGCCCCCAAACGGGCTCCAACCCACTTACCTGCTAACACTAAAGCTAGTATAACTTCAAAACCCCAGCCTGGTGAGGCAACTATACCGCCTACCCAGGACTTCCAGGTAAAGAATAACTTTAGAGGGGGCTATATTGACCTTCCCCCGGAAGCTAATGACTTTGTAGTCGTGCTGACGGGAGTTCCACAGATTAGTAATGGCCAACATGAGAATCACTGGTCCTTGAAAAATAAAATAATGCATTGGCCTAATGTCAATAGACCTATTCCCAATGGCCGCAGAAGTAAAGTTCTGATGGTGCGCAGAACTTCCTGGGTGGGCCCAACTAGGAAAACGAACGCGGGGGATTGTATAGTTGTAACTTTTGATGATCCGCACACGGCTCAGCATATATGTTCGTGGCCCTGCAGTGAAGGGTCCTCTGTCATCCCGAGACCTTTGTCCTTTTTCTATCCCCCACGACCCATGTATAATCAGACGGACAATTGGTCATTAGTCCATCACCAACCAAGGAGAAACCGTTATAACCATCAAGTGGATCCCCTTTTACATTGGAATGGTTTCCCAATCTCAAATAGATTTGGAGGCCTGGAGGAAGTAGATTGACTCCCCAGGCACTCTGGTTCCCACACAGCGGGCAATGCACCATCTTTGCCAGCCCATGGGCGTCCCGACTCCCTTTGCGTAGGCATCGAATCCTTAGTCACTGTCCATCCTTTTGGCCTAGTACGAACATCATATAACTCTATTTCTGAGGGGGGTTTGATAGCTAAGAGTAGTGCAGATCTAGCTGAGCTGACTGAATTGGGAGCTTTTAGCCCACAAGGTAGGGATGACCAGTTGGAACCCTCCCATATCCTACCAAAGGCCCCTATACAGGCCACATCATCTGTAGGAACCCAGCCTGAGGGAATTATGGTCCTCACAACCTCCCACAATATTTCCCAAGATGAGCCCCTTGAAAGGTTACCCTTAGTGGCTGTGCCTATTCCACCTGTATCTGCTCACTCTTTCAGCCAACCTACCATAGCTGTACCCCCGTTAAAGATTGTAAGCTGGAACGTGGCAGGGCTAAATCGGAACTTTGATAATCCCGAATGGAATGTGTTCTTAGAGCCATTTGATATTTGTATCCTGCAAGAAACCTGGACCCTGGAACCAAAACATAGAGTAGGATTTACCACCTATTTTGTCCCAGCTCTTCAACAAAGGGGTTCAAAGGGTCGCCCGTCTGGAGGCCTTTTAATATGGGTTAGCATTGCTTTGGGCCTAAAAGTGAGCCATAGGTCCACACACTCTCCCGACTTGCAGAGGATCTCAATATATTGCCAGGGGGGAAGGATGTTAGAGGTTTTCAACCTATATCTGAGGGGCGCCAGGAGCGGGACATCAAGCCTACCTCAGACAGGTCTTAGCAACGACCTAGCTGCTTGCAAGATTGACTCCTATATTCTCCTTGCAGGCGACTTTAACTGTTGTTTTGAACCATTGGCAAAAGAAGATATTTTGGATTCCTTTGAAGAAGATGCAAGAAGGGGTATCCCGACCCTGTCCCTTGACCCGATCCCCAAATGGACACAAAGTGCGATAGATATCAATGCACTCTGTTTGGAGCATAATCTGAGATCAGTGAATGGGCGTTCAAAATCGGACCTTATGGGTGCTCACACTTATAACAGACCGGGCCACTCCTCCAGAATCGATTTTATCATCTTGAATTATAATCTCTGGCCCTTTCACCTAGATATGGAGGTTGTAGCATCTTGCGATAGCGACCACAACCCTCTTTGCTTAACCCTTTCTCCCATTTGGCAAACTAAGAAGTATGACAAACAAGGCCATATCTGGAAGTCATCTCATGAAATCGTTCCGTCCAATTGTGGTAGGCGTCTGAAGTGGGCAAAAGTTAAAGCAGATGAGGCAAGGTTGGCGCAAGCCGGGTCCATCTTATCTGTGGTGGAGCCACGGCTTGACGCTCTAAGCCCATCCAGTACAAAAGTCTTATCACTTTTCTTAGAGACCATAGTATCTCTGAGTAAACTGTTTATTATCCAATACACTAAGCCCAGGGTAGGTTCCAAAAGTGTTTCCAATGCTAGAGACAAATGGTATTCTCCTAAATGTCGTATTGCCAAGGGGGAGCTTATTGCTGCGGTAAAGAATAGGGACCAGGTCGCTATTAGTTCTGCAAGGAAATCTTACAAAAAAATAGTGGCTGAGGCAAAGGAGGCTCATGATTACCACTTCTGGTGTGACCTAACCGAAGCTAGTAGCATGAAGGACTCCAAAGGGTTTTGGGATCTCCTAAGAGCAAGGAATAAGCCCATTGACCAGCAAATAACCTGTAACATCCCGGGTGACGCTTGGTTTGCCCACTTCTCCAAGCTTTATTCTGCTGCACTGGACTTGTCTCCTCCATGTCCGGGATCCTTGTCCATTACAACAGCTAATTCTCTTGCCATAGACCTCCCTTTCACTAGTCAGGAAGTTGAAAGGGCTATCAGGGGCATTGTCCCCAATAAGGCTCCAGGCCCCGATGGGATCCCAGGGGACCTTCTGAAATCCTACCCAGCAGTGTGGAGTAGATTAATCGCTTCACTATTAAATGAGGCTCTGCTAGGAGAATCTTTTCCTGACTCTTGGAGGGGTGCAGAAGTTGTGCCTATCTTTAAGAAAGGCAGCAGGGACGACCCAGCCAACTATCGCCCTATAAGTTTGTTGGATTCAACCCAGAAGGTTGCGGGGAAAGTTGTCCTGGGTAGGATCCTGCAGTGGGCCGATGAGGGAAAGATCCTGTCCGATTTCCAGGCAGGTTTTAGAACAGGGACAGGCACCATCGAGCAAACATTCCGCCTTCTGATGATATACTGGAAGGTGGTGGTGCTGGGAGGGGGTACGTTATATCTAGTCTTTATAGACTTGAGAACGGCCTTCGACCTGGTCCCGCGGGAACTACTATGGAATGTCCTCGATGGATTAGGGTTACCCACCTACCTGTTGTTCTTGCTAAAAAAATTCCATGAAGGCAATTTCGCCCAGATCAGGTGGGGTGTCCAGGGAGAAAAAACATCTCGCATCCCAGTAGACAGGGGCGTCCGCCAGGGGTGTGTGCTTGCCCCCACTCTGTTTTCTCTGTATGTCAACGGAGTGGTGGAGCATCTGCTGCAACACCCTGCGGATGCACCTACTCTGGCGGGCAGAAAAGTCCCAACGCTCCTGTTTGCGGATGACACCCTCCTGATCTCTAAATCCCCAGCGGGCATTCAGAAATTGCTTTCTAGTTTTAAATCCTTCTGTGACAGCAGGGGTTTAGCTATAAACATAAGCAAGACCAAATTCCTTGTCCTTAACCCCCCCAAGAAATTCGTCGCCCCACCCGTTCTAGACTCCACCCCCCTGGAGAGAGTCAAAGAATTTGATTACTTGGGAATACGTTTGTGTGACTCAATGAGTTGGAAGGCACACCACCAAAAGGTGTTTCTGACTCATAAAAGGGTCGCAGGTGCCTTGCTCAAGGAACAACGAGCTTCTTCGTTGAAACCAATCGGGGCAGTGCTAGATATCTACAAAGCAAGGGTTGTAAGCGCAGCTCTATATGGCGCCGAACTGTGGGGTACGCAGAGAGTCGAAACCTTGGCTCATCTGGAAAACAATTTCCATAAAGATCTGATGAGGCTACCCCACAGCACTCCTACAATCCCCCTTTTGCTGGATGCAGGTACTCGCCCAATTTGTGAGCAAGCAAAATTACGCCCCCTGCTACTTTGGTCCCGGGTATGGAATGTCCCAGAATTGTGTAGCTACGCTGACGCCCTGAAAGATCTGTTGTCTCTCCCAGGTTGCAATAAGATACCCTGGTTCAGGGAGGTAAAACGATTGCTCTATGAGCTGGGATTAGGAGATGCCTGGGCCAATAAAACAGCACCGCCCAAGCTGTTCCTAAAGAACGCCTACTGGTTATGGGTAAAAAACAACAGAATGCGTAATTCCAACCATTGCAAATCTGTTGCCCAGTTCTTACTAGTCAAAGATCTCCCCTTTAGGGAACCTTATTTGGACCTAATCCACAGCTCTGGAGACAGATCACTTTACTTCAAATTTAGGGTGGGTGTTCTCCCCCTAGGATTGTTAACTTCCTCTTGGAATCCTCCTTTTCAAACGGTTCCGTTTTGTCCGTTTTGCGATTCAAGGGTTGAGTCTGTCACCCACCTCCTGTTTGAGTGCAGTGTCTATGCAGCTCCTAGATTGAAATGGCTAAAGCCTTTGTGTAGAAGTCTGGGAACAAGATCACACCTAGAAGCCCTACGTATACTGCGCTCTGATGCCCGCCCATTCTTTGCATGCTGCATGGCAAAATTTCTTGGCTGGGCATGGCGTATAAGATCTGCAAGAAAGCTATTGATCCAGTAATGCCCTTTTTTTGTGACCTGTTTTAGGTACTAGTGTAAACATCTGTAAGGATAGCTTAAATGTGTATTTTGTGTATTACTGTTTTTATTATGATTCCCTACGGTAGTTTTTATTATGCATCTCTGTAATGATTTTATTTTTTGTACTGCTTTTATGATATGTACCGTATCGAAATAAAGCTATACTTACTTACTTACTAACTACACCTTGGACTGTATGTGCAGATATTGTCCCCAGAACGACACGATCTGCACTATGTAGCTCTTTCGGCTGCACACTGTAGGGGTAAACTGCAGAGCCTCGTAGGCCAGGCCATGAAAATCAACTTCAACAGGTGACCTTTGACTGTGAGCAGTAGAGGTAGGAGTGCACAGTGTGACTTCTGGCCATTCCCTACAAAACATCCTATGTGGGTATCTAAGGATGACAGTAGACAGACTTTGATTATCTACAAAGGGGTGAGACCATAGTTTGGTTAACTAGAAATGGGCTTACTACTTTTTGCTGGTTTATGTCTAGCAGATATATAGCATAAAAAGCATTGTACTTTCACTCAAGTCCAAATTTCAGCCTTTGTTGCACTTTCTCAGAGAAGTACATATTTTTTAGGACTCATACACATGAGAAGGAACTGTGCAGATTGTATATTATGCATGATTTTGTAGATGGTCAATAGAAGATCACTTGGAAATGTTCTCCCAAAATATATATTAAACATAAAATAATGTTTTTCAACTGCACCTAAATCTTAAGGTTAAAATATATTCCTCTGCTGGAGGAGGAGTGGGGATGGTTTATACAGCAAGCTAAGATGTTGTCAAAACTGCTTAATAAATAAAGAAGTGCTCGGCCAATTTTGTTTTTATGAGAACATTACAGAATACCAAGACTTCCTAGCCTTCATTCAACCTAATACCGCTTTCTTCCACCATTCTACACTTTGTGTCTCTTTATCTCACTCTTGAATGTTCTTTATCATCTCCAATTCTATTTTCCTTTGTCTCTTTTTTCCTATTTTTCTCTTCCATATTATTTTTCTGTGTTATGCCTGTCTTTTGCTCTCCACCAATGTCTGTTGATGAAAAAAAAAAAACGACCCCAAAAATGAGTGCTGTTGCTTACCTTCCACAATCCCTAGCATAAGTCAAGTAGCATGAAGTTTTTAACAATAAAATTATATATCAAGAGAAGGTCTCAAAGCAAACATAAAAAATAAGTACATAAAATATTGGAAAATAAGAAAATTGAATATGATAGAATATGTACCAAATGAATCATTTTCGCCTGACAAGCAGAAGAACATAGATCCCCCTCCTGGTGTACGCTTTATGGAATGCCTTGGTATGTGTCACAATAATGGCAAAAGAGATGTGGACATTTAGCACAACCTTTTTCAAAGGCTATGGTGTAGACTGTAGAACCAGGTGCATTCCTGCCTAAGTAGTAATATTGTAACCATCACAAGCAACATAGGTGTGCTCATACAGACTATTCCAGGCCCCCAAAGCTATGACTTGTGCGATAGGTATGAGTAACATTTTATGTATATTGAATTAATAAACAACTGTTGTTGTGCTTGTTTCTAAAATAGACAATCTGTACCACCTTGTGGAAAACTGCCATGTGGGCCGGTGATGACACTTAAGTGCCAGTGCCGAGCACCGCAAACCCCTGGTTTAAATTAATCACTGGCTGTCTCCAAGGCTGAAAGTAGGGCAGTGCGACCGGTGTCACTGCACCAGTCAGTGACTTTGGGTGGGTGTGCCCTGTTTGCAAGTAGATTATCGCTTTAAAAGCGCTGCTGCTGCGTTCACTGCCTCCAGCAATTTTTTAGACAACAATTAAAAGTCAATCTAGCTCCAGTGATTAATGGTGTTGCTTAAGAGAGATCTGAGGTTTGTCTAGTGGAAGTGTTGACTCATGGTAAGGTAGCACAGAGGGTTAATACGTTTGCTGCAAAGAACGTGAGCCATGCAGATCACAAAGTGCATATAATTTAAATAGGCCAGTGGGTGATTACTTGTGACAGAGATATCCTTTTATTACTTGTAGTTTATAAGTTAAAATCCTAATATAGAACAGTGAGCTATTAACTATTATCAAAAGCTGAAAGCGAACAGCAAGGCATACATTAGAGCACTGTTATTTTTTCCAGTCTTTCATTATCCTAATGTGGCAAAAAGTGTTCATTTTGGGTATAAATCAATTCTTGTTATTAAAGATAACCCCCAACCATGGTGTTAAGTTTGATAGAGTGCTTAAAGCACTCTAAATTGCATGGATGCATTATACTCATGGTTTAAACGCACTCACACATGTTTTATCATTTCCAGTGTTTTATGCTTATTAAGATGCATTTATTCACGTTATATAAGTATTGAAATGTAGTGTACGCATTTAAGCAGGATTTTACATGTATTAGAGACACTTCTAATTCCTGTATGCATAATGTGCAGGATGACATTAATATCCATATAAATGTAACTGTGTGTCATTTAAGTTGCCTGCACTTTAGGTCCAATACTGCAGGTTGTTGTTGGTTTTGTATCCTTGGTTGCTCGAGAATTAATTAAATGAATTATTTTTGTATGTGAAGACAGTATGTTCTCATCCTACTGCAGGTGCAGGAATTCGACCTTGTTAGCCTTAGATTTTAGGATATACCCGGATGTATTTGAAGACGCCTGGAAGGGGAAAAGGGCGGACGCCTTTTGTGTCTGGCTGATATGAGAACCAAGGCCACTAAACAGGAGCTAAAAACATGGCTCCTGTGGAATAGTACAGATAGCTGCAATTGGAAGTTTTTATGTGACTTATTGTAGGTGGAAGATTGTCTTTTGGTATGATGAGCAGGGATAGTGGAAGGAGACTTCTACATTTTTGGAGGAGAAGGAGCATCTTAGAGCGAGCTCCAGTGCCTCAAGCTATTAGACCCATTTAACGTGAGTACTTCTTAGGAAGTCAGCACATGCTTACACCTTTGGGTATGTTATAAGGGAAATAGGCAGCACCATCAGTGAGAACAGTGTAGGCAAAGATAACTTTTATTTTTCTTCCTCATGAAAAAGGATTTGGGCTCAGCTTCAATTCTGCGTTGCATTTTGATTCTGGAGTTCATCACATTATGCCTTTTATGCCGAATTAATTATATTTGTAAACTCGGCTCTGTATTGATTTTCATGTACCTATATTTCTCTGATATTAAGGTGAGTTTATATTCAATTATCTTTGGTCTTATAATAAAATTCATAAACTGGAATTTGGAGTCTGCGGTCTTGAATCTTGAACTAAATTTAGCATAATCAAGTTTTAAATTCTGAGTTTGTACTTCTCCAGACCAAGTACTCTTAAACTATCCTGCCCACCAGTATGGATGACGTGAATCCTACACCTCTGTCTTATGTGATATTTCCTATACACTGATTTACACTCATATGATTGATTGTCTCTGTGTAATGTGTGTGATGAAATGTGCTCTGACACACTACACTGCTATGAGTGGTGCTATGAAACTAATTAAATGCATCTGAGAGAGAGTGGTTATGGAGACTTGAGGGTGGAAAACATCCTTTACAACGAAACTTTTTCCACGCAGTACCTTTACAACGCAGGAATTACAACGCAAGTCGTTACAACGACTTGCGCTGGAGGGCGCTATAGGATAGGGAATAGTTTAATTTA
Source organism: Lissotriton vulgaris (assembly GCF_964263255.1). NCBI lineage: Eukaryota > Metazoa > Chordata > Amphibia > Caudata > Salamandridae > Lissotriton > Lissotriton vulgaris. The sequence continues at coordinate 739,831,816 of NC_141696.1, forward strand.
CTATCCAATACCTTCCCTACTATCCACGGGGACTGGAGTTGGAATAGTAAATTAAACTATTCACTATCCAGCGCCCCCCAACGCAAGTCATTGTAACAACTTGCATTGTAAAACCTGCGTTGTAAAGGCATGCGTGGAAAAAGCATGCGTTGTAACGACATACATCCCTTGAGGGTGGAATCCGCAGTGGAGCTGGTCAGTGGGGGGTGCCAAAAAACACTATCACACTGGGCGGCACCAGCGCTAAAGCCAGCCCTGGTTGTCTCTCTTATTTGAGTGTGAGTAATGACTGAGATTACCTTTCACCTGAAGCACTGGGATTTGCTTTATCTGAAAATAAACTGTGCTAAAAAATGTTTGCCCCACTTGTACTGGGTGCACAGCCATAACATCAGACTCTCTCTGGTACCTCTACCTGGGGGGGAACAGCCCAGCTTTGTGCTACTTAGACTAGTCGTGTAATATATTCTCATGCCATCCTTGGAGAAATGTAATTGCGAGAACTTTAAATCCCTTTGTGGCCCTGCGTTCCTCGGATATGCTAATTCCTGGTTCGTGATCGTCCCCATAGAAAACACAGGCGACATTGAGGGCTCAGAGTAGACAGTGAGAAGCAGTTTGTCAAAACATTTGCTTATTGTCTGCTGGGTATACAACGAAAAAAACGAATATGATGACAGCAAAGGCAAAATGTCAAAATTAGTGGTGCATCTCACTGAGTCTACCTTTCACTTTCACAGAATAATGAGCCAAAACTTCCAATACATGAACTAAATGAAAAGGCAATGAAAATCAACAAAAGTGTGGTGATTAGAGATAATTCCAGCAGAACCGAAATGATTCAAAGGCGTTACATGGTACATCAGGCACACTGCAGGAATTGTCACCCTACCAGAGTAACACCATAACATGCAATTAGACAAAAGGTGGCGTTTTCAAGAAAGGTTTTGATGCCTATTTATGTGTTTATTACCTTATTTGGTGATTTAAGTAGTGCCACTTGTCAACTTGAGACCACTTTGAGGCATTAGTTGGACAGCAAAACTAAAGGGCAAGGTATGGGATGTATAACATTTGCAAAGTTGTTCTTGAAGCCTTTGCAGAGTGTTATAGTAAAGTCTGTACAAGTTGGAAAGGTATACCTTTCCACATTATAGGATAAGGGTAATTACTTTTCTGACAGTTTATGTCTTATCATCACAAATTCATAATAGATTATTATGTTTTGTGTATGCCTCACGTGTGTTTTTGTGTATTGCATGTGTGTGTATGGGTGTACGTGCCTGCTTGTGTGTGTGAGTGTGTGAGAGAGAGAGAGATATATGTGCATGGCAGTGTATGCTTCACAACAGGGTTGATGGATAACAGACTACCTTGGCCCAAGCAATCACTTTTCTTCCAAGTAAGGGGCATATTTACGAGCCCCTATTGCCTCCATAATGTCACTTTTTCAGAGTTGTGGGGCTATAGGGGATATGCCTTAGTTCCACGGCAGCATTAAGCCACTTGGCCTGGCTTAACATTGCCTTGTAAATAAGGTACCCTTTCACGCTCCACTTAGCGTGAAAGGGGAGGGCAACGGGTGTTGAGGTGGACGTTCCACTGCAACACCCATTCATTTTGATGCTGCCCCCTATTTACAACGGTGGCATAAATAGGAGGCATTGCCAAAATTAAGGCCAGGGAAAACCTGGTCTTAACATGGCAAAACGAGGAGAATTGCTTTATTTTTCCTCGTTTCTGCTGTTTCTATGTGTGCTGTGTGTGCAGCACACACAGAAGTTACAAAGCGCCATTTAAAATTGTTTATGTGCAAGAAGGGACAACTACCTACACATAAACAATCATTCGCCTGCAATGCAGGCACCCTTGCACTATGGTGCAAGGGTGCCTGCATTGGCGCTAGGCAGTTAAATTAGCGCCAGCGCCAGGGAAAACACAGGGCTGTATTCTTGTAAATACGGTGCAACCCTACCATTCAGAAGTGCAACGCTAAGCCAACAAGGCTAACGCCCGCTCCGTCACTTCCCTTATAAATAAATATGCCCCTAGGAGTCAAAAGTCAAGCACAAAGAGTGAACAACGGTAGTCGATTAAACACAAACATCACTAACAGACAAGGTTGAACGACAAGGTTTACTTTAGAACAGAATTTTTAGCAGTTAAACTATGTCATTGATGATCTTACTGATGACAGTCTTTTAACTCCGAACGCCGCTGATTACCCAGCACGGCGCAAATTCCGCACCTGCGCTGGAGAATTAATTGGTGGGCGGAGTTCGGATGGCTCCTGGCCGTCCTGAGCATACGCCCAGCATGACGCAGGACGCCAGGGGGCTGTCCGGAGCATGCAATGGGTTATGCCCCCTAATTACATCCCCGCACCGCGGCAGAATTACCGCCACAGGGAAGGGGTTATAGCACCACCATTACTTTTACAGTTCAATACTTATAAATGCTTGTGGGTGTATGCTTGCTTGTACACATGCAGGCAGGGGACCGACAAAGAGATATATGTGATTAGCTTATGACTTGTATGCAATGATCTTTCATGATGTTTCGTCAGAGGAAGGTAAAACAGTTGCATGGATTTTGTCCTGATCCCAGGGCTGGATTTAGCCCAGGTGGTGCCCAGTGGGACACTCTTTGTTAGCAGCCCCCACTGGCTTTCTTCTCCATGGATTCCCTCACTACCCCTCTAAAGGATTCCCCTCATCTTTTCACAACCCTTCTCTCATGTGTATGTAAGTTTTTTTATGGGTATCAGAACCCTTTATATCACACTCATACATTAAACAGAGACAATGAATTAGGCAAGTGTGCATATCAATGCATTGGAAATGTCACATAAGTCAATGAGGAGTATGAGGTGTCAGAGTCAGCTGTCATCCATATTGGTAAGCAGTATATTTTAAGAATGCTTGGCCAAGAGAAACACAATGTTAGGATTTAAAATGTAACACAGTGATTGGGGTTACCCAACTAATGGAAATGTATTTCTACCCAAATGAACCCTTTTCAGCAACAAAAGACTTGGAAAAAACATGAGTTTCTAAACCTATATCTGGACATTTGCCCTTGTGAATTTCCATAGAAGCCCAGGTTAACAACAGAACCTGGGCTCCTATGGGAATTCACAAGGGCATATTATCAAGCCCATTATTGCTCCTTTGGCGGCAGTTTCCTGCCAATAAAAGCGGCGATATTGTATCGCCCTTTCTTGATAATATGGCCCAGAGTTGTTGGTTTACTGGGGTGTAAGTCCTGGTCAAGCAGCTACCACGAACCTTATAGGGTAAGGCATACGGAAACCCCCAAATTAACCTGTGCTCAACCTCTTTGTAGCTTTCCACAGAGCAGTCACGCTGAACTTAGATGCTATGTGTAAAGTGTTTGTGCAACACTTCAAACAGTAAAACTGTGAAAACACTCCACAAAACGGAGCCCACTTCACAGTTAAGTAAATAAGATATGTTTTAATTTTTAAAAAAGAGATCAAAACAACAAAAATCCAATTAGAAAAACTGGAGATATTGAATTGTATGGTTTTTACTGAAATAGTATCATGCACAAAGCGCTACTGAGGACATTGGGTTGCGCCATACTGGGACAAAGTTGCAAATTCTGGCCAACTAAGATGGAGCTGGCTGGCTACATGGAGGCAGTTAGGCCAGTTGAGCAGAGCACTTTAAATTCTGGTCTCGGAGCATTGTGTGGATCCGCATCAAAGATGCATCTGTTCCAAGATACGGTGAGGGTGTAGTGCATGGTCCTGTTGCACTGTCGTCGAGGATCCCGTTGACAGAGCTTGCGATGAGAAGTCTTGGTCAGGGATGCGGCCCACAGCTGTCTCAGGTCAAAGGAGCTGCGATGAAGTCTGGTGTCATCGTCAAGGCTACAGAAGATCCACGCCCCCTTGGCAGATTTGCATGATCGGACAGACCACGTGGAGGAGGAAGTGGAACGAAAATGGGCCTTGAGGAAATGGATTTATCCAAATGAGCAATCCGTCAGCCTCGACCTCGAAGGGGGAACATGGCGGTCGAGTGAACACGTCGGCCACGGCTCTGTGATGCGCTCAGTCGCCCGCTATGCGTAAGCACGCTAAATGATCCAAATAATCTATGACTACCTTTCCTAATCCTAATATACCAGACTCTATTCTAAAACGCTGAAGATGTAACGCTCCCACCTCGATGCCGCTTCTTTAATGTACCTGGTAGATGAGAACAAGCCTGCCCGGCGGCTCTCGACTACTGCCTGCCTGACTGCTTCCGCCGGCCCGTGCTGCACCCCAGCCGCCCTGGAGCTCAGGAAGAGCCACAGGGCAGCAGCAAGAGGTTATCTCCGGGTGAACGGAGGCAGTGGCAGTACATGCACTGCAAGCTCGGGAGAGTCAGGCGTTGCAATCCGGGGAAGCCAGCTGTCGGTGGAAGAGCCTCAGGAGTACCTAGCAAAGAGAGGTAGGGGGGATAAAGCGGAGGTCAGCCTGGACAAAGAATTGGGAGGGCAAATAATAGGTAAGCCCCAACGGGGAAACGAGGGGTTACTCGAGGGTGGTGAAAGTAAAAATAAAAATAAAAGAAATAAAGAGCGATCCCCATTAGCACTCTCACTCTTGAAAAATCAGTGCAAGAACCGGCGCTGAAGATACAAAATCCCCCCCCCCCCCCCCCTAGGGAGAGAATAAGACTGGAGGTTAAAAAAAGGGTAGAAAACAGAAAAAGAAAGCAGTGTTTCTAGACCCCAAGCTTAAAATTACTCACTCATTCTTCAAGGTACAACCGCCTATTCTTAGTCTAAAAAGGCCCCCTTTAACTAAAGAAGAAGAATATAAAAACAACAGGGGGGTTGCTATAGCTATTGAGGATGCAGTAGATTCCAGATCCCCCAATATGGAGAGTGGGGGTCAGAGTAAGGAGCTTAATGAACCTAATGGGCTTAGTGGGCTTAATGGAGGTTCAGAGGGTTGTACTCGAGACTCCCAGGGCATGCAGGGCATACAGGATACGGGCGAGGTGGAGAATGGTGGAGATGGGGGAAACATTGTGGATAATACCGAAGCTCCAAACATATCAGATACAATCACAATTCTCCCCGTAGTTAGGGACCCAGTTGCTACATATCTGTAGACAAAGATGGGGATTTTAACCACTGAAATTAGGAGCGGTTTCTAAGTATCGGAGGCTAATCAGCGGGGAAATTTGGGGGTTCTGCGAAAATATGGAAAAGAAATTAGATTAGTTATCAGACAGGACCGAATCCCTTGAAAGTACACTGGAGGATCTAAAAAAAGACCTCACCAGAAGCAGAGCGGAAATCCAGGTGCTCCATAAGGATGAACAAGGTTTGTAGGAAAAAGTCGAACAACTTGAGCATTCGTGGTGGCCCTTATAAAATCAGTAGTTGACATAGAGGAAAGCGAAGAAGTCATCGCTAAAGACATACAGAGAATACATAGGGACCCCTTTATGAAAAATCCGGGAAGAACGAAACCCAGAATAATTCTCATAAACTTTCAGATATATGCAATTAAAGAAAAAATGTTGTTATCTGCACTGAAATTTAAATCTTTAAACAGCCCAGATTTTACTTTTGAAATATGGTCTGATCTATCAAGAGCAACGTTAGATAGACAATGGGAGCTTGGGAAGCGCATGGGCGATTTTAAGAAAGTCGGGCCAATGTACAATTAAAGTTCCCGGCGACACTACTCATTATGCATAATAACAAAATACAAATGGTCAGAAGTACAGAAGTATAAAGGAAGCAGACGATCTTTTGGAAAGCATAAAAGGTGGTGGGGAAGCTAAAGAAAGTACTTTTTGTTTAGAAGGATAGGTTGACATTTATTTGACATTCATTGGACAACATATAGATTATGTAAAGATGTTAGAAATGGTGTGGAGAGTATTCAGAGCCAAGTCTAACTTGGACTAACCCCATGTCCAAGGAGAAGAAGCAGGGGTGGGTTCTCCTGGGTAAAAAGGGTGGGGGAGGGGGGATGAGGGGGCACAGGGTGGGGAGCATTTGGGAAAAAATAAAAAAAATCCATAAGATCCTCAGTTTTAGTGAGAGTAAAAAAGATATGGTTATTCAGATCTTAACCTTGAATGTCAACGGTCTACGAGTAAAGGGGCAAAGAGATAAATTAATCCAATACTTAAAAGACTCCCCAGTACACATCTTAGTTTTGCAGGAGACTCATCTGTTAAAAAAGGAATGTGTAGACCTTTTTGAAAAACAAAGTTGGGTAGAACAAGTTTTCTGTACAAACCAGAGTTGTGATATAAGAGGAGTAGCAGTACTTTATAAATAAAAATAAATAAAATAGTGAAAAAACATGCAAAAATATGGATAATAGAAACTAGAGTAGATAAAGGGGGAAGATGGATTATAGCAAAAATCAAGGTAAATGACAGGCCATTGACACTGGTTGGCTACTACGGCCCACATTACGACGATTGCGAGGACCTAACAAATCTTTTTGCTAACCTTTTGGATTTCCCTGATCCGATAATTATGGGAGGGGATTTTAATGTCATACTAAACCCTAATTTACATAAATCTAGTAAATCTAGAACAACTCCAACCCCTAAATCTTGTAATCTATTAAAAGAGATGATGGCCCAACATACATTGTGCGACCTTTGGAGAGAAAGGGCAGGTACCACTCAGGGCATGTCTTTTCACAATAAGAAATATGGGAGCAGGTCCAGAATGTACTATTTTCAGGTAGATTTGTGTTTTAGATAACATATTCTGAATGGAGAATATAAGGCAGCTCATCTATTTGACCATTCAGCAGTTCTGCTAACATTGAAAGATAGCAGTAAAGGCGCAGAGAAAATGTGGACACTAGACCGCACGATTCTAACCGATAGCGAAATAATGAAAAATCTTAAAGAAGAGGTCATACAATTTATCAAGATCAATATTGATACAGCCTCGAATGGAATAGTGTGGGATACTTTAAAGGCTTTTATAAGGGGCAAGATTATGTTGCTAACCTGTTATAGAAACAGAGTATATAAAAAAAAAATATCACAACTAGAGGAGGAGGTGAAGAGAATAGATAAGGAGAATAAAAGTACAGACGTAGAAGAGAAAAAAATAGAGTTAGAAAAAGAGCAGGTACTAATGAAGAACCAACTATCAGAGACCCTCCAAGTACGGATTAAAAAAAAGTGGGATGCTGGTAAACTAGCACATTTTGAATACAGGGAGGGAGCTGGCAAACTCGTTGCCTGGAAGGCTAAGACAGAGCGAACAAAGAATAGAATTAAAGAAGTCGGAGAAGCTCAATCAAGCAAGCTATTGTGTAGTGAAGTGGAGATCAATGAGGCCTTTAAAGAATTCTTTGGTGATCTACATAAGGAGGGAAAAGATGAATTAGTAAATGAAGAGATAGAGGGCTGGCTCTAAGAATGCTCAAAGCCTATAGATGCCAATCAACAAAATAGTCTCAATCAATAAATTACACAGGAGGAAGTTGTCAATGCCATCTTAACCAGCAAAAGGGGTAAAGCGGCCGGTCCAGACGGTATACCAACGGAGATATATAAAATCTTAGTAGAGGCAGTGTCTCCCTTGTTGACAGTGGTGAGGAATGAGATATTAGGCCAGGATAAAAAATTACCAAAGTCATGGAGTGAGGCTACAGTCTCCCTTATTTTAAAACTGGAAAAAGATCCAACAATATGTGAGTCGTATAGACCAATCTCTCATTTAAACTCTGATTACAAAATTTTCACAAACATCTTAGCAAATAGATTATTAAACATTGCAAGTAATGTAATCCATGAAGATCAGAGAGGATTTGTAAGGGAAAGATACCTACACGATCTCACGTATGAGCTCATAGGCGCAATCGATTTTGCAACATTATTTAACACCCCTTTAGCTATAATCACATTAGATGCATCTAAAGCATTTGATAAGGTGGGATGGTCTTATCTATTTGCAGTACTAGAGAGATACAATTTGGGAGATAATTTTTGCAGAGCAATTAGGTTAATCTACGAAGAACCGGTAGCAAGGGTCCTAGTAAACGAAAGATTATCCGCACCCTTTAAATTATTTAGAGGTACTAGACAGGGCTGCCCTCTCTCCCCCCTATTGTTTAATTTTTATATGGAGCCCTTTGCTTTTAAAATTAGACATACAATTGATATTCCACCATTTCAGCAGGGAGACTGGGTTAGGAAAGTTGCGCTATATGCAGATGACCTTGTGGTCTACTCTTCTGATCTGGATAGAGCCTTACCAGGAATTTTAAGTATAGCAACAACATTTGGAGAAATGTCGGGGTACTCAGTGAATGAAAGCAAGACAGACGTGATGGTATGGAACCACGCAGGAAATAAATCCTTAATAAAAAAAGAGATAAGATATCTAGGTATCAGGATATCTCAAGATATCAATTCAATTGCAGAGAATAATTTAAAAAGAGTGGTTAAGGAAGCTGCTAAACTAATGAAGAGTTGGATACATCTGCCATTAACCATCCTAGGTAGAATTTAGTTAAGATGTCTATTCTACCAAAATTTACCTTTTTATTTGATTCCATTCCTCTCCATTTCGAAAAAACAACCATACAAAAAATACACCAAGATATAAATTCATTTATCTGGGTTAATAAAGGTGTTAGAATCTCTTGGAAAACATTGCGGACGAGAAGGGAAAAGGGAGGTTTAGCCCTGCCTGACATCCATTTCTATACTTGGGCCTTCCAATTAAAGAATTCTAGAATGCTTATAAAAATACCGGATATGTCCATGATTGGGCGAATGTACACAGCCATGCTAAAGGAGTGCCAGATAGGTTCAGAAGGTTTTCTTTTTAAGTTTGGGGATCCCACATTTAAAAAAAAAGTTACATTGAAAGTGCTACAGTCAATGGCAAGAATATGGTATCAGATTAGACACCTTATGAAATTGGATTATTATTCATATATGTTGCCCCATCTGGGAATCATCAGGTACCCCAGAATGTCTCAAAGACAAAATGGCAACACCAATCAAACTCACTGATATTAAAATCTGGGGCAACTTGACATTAAAAGGTAAATTATTATCTTTGCACAACTTAAATGGGATAATGGCGAGGACTCTCTCTAAATGTAAATACCTGCAATTGAAGAGCTGGGAGCAAAGCAAATAATCACCATTAGGAATGGGAAATTCCCTAGAAGACCAACTGGTAACCAAATCACCAGGAAAAAAGGAAGTAGCACTATTTTACTGGCATCTGCAGGACATTATGAACGGAGAATTCACCTTAGTCGAAGATCTGTGGGGAGATCACTTGCCGCGAGAGAAGCTGCAAAACACCTGGCAAGTATCTATGCGCACACTTTACCAAATAGTAAAACCTGCGTTTTTAAGAAGGAACCACCTGTTTTCACATATGTAAAGTAACAACCTAGGCAATCAACAGTTTGAAATGTATCCTTAATAGGAAATAATAAACAGGTAACTACGGCTGGCTAAAAAGACATAACATTTTATTTATTTACTTAAAACAGAAGACATTTCAGTGAATATGACACAAGGTTAAAAATAATACAGTATCGTTTTACAGGTGAAACCAAGTTTTTTAAAAAAAATTTAAAATACAAAAAACAATAAATTCATAAATTCAATAAGACGAGTGGCGAAGTTATTTGACTCTACGCGCGTTTCGGCGGCCAGCGCCTTCTTCCTGGAGTAGCCACGTGATATCTACAAATATAAAAGCGTATATCAAACTCATATATTTATGTATACATAGAAGTTACAGTCTGACATTTATCAGTTTGTCTTTTAGCAGCCGTTTTAAGATAATGCTACAACTTAAAAATGCATCATTCTATTAACATGTAAGTATATATATTTCCTCAAGCGTTGTCATTTCCTTGCGGTTATTTTTCTCAATGGAGAATTGAATGATTAAAGATGTGATAGTTGGGGGAGATAGTATGGATGACTATCACGTAAGTTAGAACGGTTCCTGAGCCATGATGTAGATGGATACTCAGATATGTTGATGCTAACCAAAAAATATATGTTTATATATCTTTACTTAAGCTCATTTATCATTTACTCAAAATAACCTTTGCTCTTTTAAATAACATACAGCTTTTTCTATTCTGCAGTATTTATACTGCCCATTATTTTGATGGAAGGTACTTACTCCTAAATACAAATCCCTTTTCACAAAGTAGTCGAATGCAGTATTGATGTCTGCTTCTTTTTAATAGTTATTCGCTGTCAGGATTCGCCTAAACTTGCAGAGAAAAGGCGGAGAAAGAAAAGTGCTATTTAATGGTTTATCTTAGACTTGATTCCGCTACCTTTGATGATTGAAATATTTAATTCCTTGTATATTACCTAGATAGGGATGACAGGGGGTATTAAGCATCTGCCACCGGAGCCCTTAGTACAATTTCCAGGTCTGTGGAGTTTCCAACTTTGCTATTTTCACACAGATTCTTGGTATGCGACTTTTTCTAGAATATGTCTAAGGAGGAAAGATAAAATAATATTCTTTTTCAGATAAAACGATATTGCTTTTTCGAAGGAGATAGAGCGACAATTATTTATGGGTATTAGGCATCTGGGCTTCTGCAACTAAATTTTGTTTCACTCTTACCTATTTGTTAAAGTATTGTTGTTAAAAGTTCAAATTGATCTTCATTTTTTGGCTTCGTGATCAATCAGCAGGATTTTATATTTATGGTGATAACTTCCTTGCCTAATAAAAAAAAACGGACAATGTGGTGGTTATTTATTTCATTTTTTTTGGGGCTCAAAAGTCTAAATTTCTCATTCTGTTGTTTAGTCATCTTACCTATAACGGCGAGTTCCTCTATTTCTGAGGCTTCAATAAGTTAGTATAGATGTGCTGGATTAGATGATGAAGGTTAAAAGATCTCCCTGTCTGGAAGACAAATATAAAAACAACAGGGTAGACTAATATTTTATCTAAGTAGTGGGTCGATTTTGAAGAGATTTGTCTCGGGCGTTTTACTCTATTTTAGAAACTTACCTGATGATGGTCAGCAGGGCTCGATATGTCCGGTGGCGAGATGATTCGAATAGGCGGCTGCAAACGCGGGAAAATGATGAACCTGCGTTTGTTTTAGGTACTGATATATATACCCGACTTAATTAGTTCTAAGTATCCACACCTGGTCTGTTTATTGTTTACTAGGTTGACGATATCTCTGCGGAGTTCGCGTAGTGTTAGCGGAGTTTTCTATTTGCCTCATTGATTGGTTAGAGGGAGAGCTAGCGAAGTTTTCTATTGGCCTCATTGATTGGTTGGAGGTATCTCCACAGTATCCTATGAGATTGGGCGATTGGTTTTTAAGACTGCCAATGATTTAATTCTACTGGATAGATCGTTTTTTCACTGATATTCGATGTATTACTCTTTGTAAATACCGGATGTAAAACAAAAGTATGTTTTTTATATTTAATGATTCATAAGCCCTTTAACTGATATTTTTTTGTGAAAAGGGATTTGTATTTAGGAGTAAGTACCTTCCATCAAAATAATGGGCAGTATAAATACTGCAGAATAGAAAAAGCTGTATGTTATTTAAAAGAGCAAAGGTTATTTTGAGTAAATGATAAATGAGCTTAAGTAAAGATATATAAACATATATTTTTTGGTTAGCATCAACATATCTGAGTATCCATCTACATCATGGCTCAGGAACCGTTCTAACTTACGTGATAGTCATCCATACTATCTCCCCCAACTATCACATCTTTAATCATTCAATTCTCCATTGAGAAAAATAACCGCAAGGAAATGACAACGCTTGAGGAAATATATATACTTACATGTTAATAGAATGATGCATTTTTAAGTTGTAGCATTATCTTAAAACGGCTGCTAAAAGACAAACTGATAAATGTCAGACTGTAACTTCTATGTATACATAAATATATGAGTTTGATATACGCTTTTATATTTGTAGATATCACGTGGCTACTCCAGGAAGAAGGCGCTGGCCGCCGAAACGCGCGTAGAGTCAAATAACTTCGCCACTCGTCTTATTGAATTTATGAATTTATTGTTTTTTGTATTTTAAATTTTTTTAAAAAAACTTGGTTTCACCTGTAAAACGATACTGTATTATTTTTAACCTTGTGTCATATTCACTGAAATGTCTTCTGTTTTAAGTAAATAAATAAAATGTTATGTCTTTTTAGCCAGCCGTAGTTACCTGTTTATTATTTCCTATTAAGGATACATTTCAAACTGTTGATTGCCTAGGTTGTTACTTTACATATATACTATTTTCCCTGACCTAGGAATCAGATGATTCAAATTCTCAGGGGGTCCTTGATAAATATACAGACCACCTGTTTTCACTCCACAGGGTGTACATATCACCGGAGAAGTTATAAAAGATAGGGAGAGGTAGTCGATCCAGCTGTGCCAAATGCGGGTTTAAAGATGCCTCGGATGTACACATGTTTTATTAATGTCCCGCGATTGGTGATTTCTGGAGTAGAGTGGAAACAGCAATATAAGGTATTCTGTGTCGGTATATAAAGGTAAGCCTCTTCCTGGTTATTTGTGGCATTACGGAGGAATACACAAGCAGTATTAGAGATATGTTGCTTTATGCAATGTTCTTAGCCAGGAGAGAGATATGATGAAATTGGCTGAGCAATTTGCCACCTCAACATGAAGAATGGTTGGAGTCTCTCATGTATATGTCCAGGATGGATCTATCTGGAAAAAGGTAAAAAAAGAAAGCATTGTGGAATTTATTACAGACATGGTTGGAATCCACAGAAGGGTTGCGATAAGTACTTTTACTAATACCCTAAGCAACGCAAATAAGATCTGAATAATGTACAATGATTACACCAGCAAATAAAACCCTTAGACTGCTTTAGGTTCTGGTCACACATTACTTAATCTACGGAAGTTCCGGTGTTTACACTGGGTGAGAGAGAAAGCTCTAGAAGGGCGGGTGTCTATTACAGTATGCCCGTTAAGGGTCAGTATCCCATCTCCAAAATAAGGGAGAAATAATGGACTCCTTGCTTTATCTTCCTTTCTGAGGTGAATGAGGACAAAAAAAAAAGTCAAGGCTACAGAAGATGAGACATACACGGACCTGGATGGAGATGGCCCACACTGTCGGGCCATGTGTCAGTTCCAAGCACTGCAGAGGCGATGCAAGTCTTAACTGCGGGTGAAATCACCGCAGCAGCCGTGATACATCAATTCTGCCCGGGATGTGCCATTCGGCCGAGAAGATGCATTGGTGCTGCCCTGGAAACTGACACTCAGCAGAGAAGGTGTTCCACTGGCAAGCATCTTAGGCTGAGTTGCACCACTTGGCAGGGTAGACTCACAGATGGCAGAGTCCAGGTGCAAGGTTGTTGGAAGCCTATGATGCCCCTGAGGCTTAAGATCAGGAGGCCAGCCAACTGGCTCTCAGAGTCACTTTGGGTTCTGGTTTAAAGAGATGCAGATCCAGTAATTCTCACTCAGGCAAGAGGGCAGCAGGCTAGCAAAGCAGGAGTCCAGCAGAGTGGCAGTCCTTCAGCAGCATAGCAATCCATCTTCCTGGCAGAGTATCCACAGGTCTAGAAGTTTACTGAAGTGGTGGTGTCTGAGGTCCTTCTTTTACACATAGTTGTGCCTTTGATGTGGGCAGAAGCTTCAAGAGGCATGCCCAGATGCCCTTCCTTCTTCCTTTGCCCTGGCTCCAAACTAACTACAGGGGTATGCAGCTCTTTGTGCTGGGACAGAACACAGCCTATTCAGGTGTAAGTGAGGCTGGGTCCAGCTCCTCCCTCCCTTCCTGCAAGTGATGGCCCACTCAGTGACAACTAAGCTCCTGTGTGTGGCTGTCTGTAGACTGGAAGGATGAGAGCCAGTTTTGGACCCACGGGGGCGATATTGTTACTTGGGGCCGGGTTTGTAGCAGTGCTGCAATACCGACCCCCTGTAACAAAAGTAGGAGCGGTACTTCTCACTACCACCCTCCCTCACCTTCCCTCCAGCTACCGGGCTACCGGGGCCGGTTGAAAGGAGATTGCCAGGGCTGGTTGCTGCTCCCAGTCCGGCCATGCTAACAGGACAAGTACATGGCCAACTCTTTAAATACACTGCACCCTGCCCTCTGCGCTGTCCATGCTCACCCTAGGGGTGACTTATAGGCATTGAAAAGGGAGGATTGGGCCTTGCAAAATGTTTATTTTGCTGGTCGAAATGGCAGGTTTAAACTGCACGCACAGGCTCTGCAATGACAGGCCTGAGACATGTTTAAAGGGCTACTTAAGTGGGTGGCACAATCAGTGCTGCAGCCCCACTAGTAGCATTTAACTTACAGGCCCTGGGCACTTACAGTACCACTTTATCAGGAATGGTAAATTAAATGTGCTGATTGGGTATAAACCAATATTATCATGTTCAGAGGAGTGAGCACATGCACTTTAGAACTGGTTAGCAATGGTAAAGTGCTCAGAATCCTCAGGCCAACAAAAATGAATTTAGCAAAAAGTAGGAGGAGGATTGCAAAAAGTTTGGGGGTGACCCTGCAAGAAGGGCAATTTCTAACAATATGCTTTTCCGTAATGATCTGAAAATTCAAGACAATTACATGTAATTATGCATAATTATTTGAAATGCAAACAGCATTTGGTGCCATATTATAGCATGAAATTGGTCCCCATGACCATTTTGGATCCGAGTTTTTTTTTGTTTTTTTTGCAGTTTTATATAGCGCGAACTTGACCCACAACCGAATCGGGTATCAGAGCGCTTTACATCGCACCAGTTACATTACATGAGGACACACATTCATTTTTGCTAGGCACGGGGAGATTACGTGATTTGCCCAGAATCACAGGATGTTTAGCGTCGTTACCGAGACTCGAACCCAGTTCACAAAAAAGCAGCCACTGACGTTCTGATTGTTTGTGTTGTTACTAATTTGTTTGCCACAAACAGCGCGTAATCACGCAACATGTTATATAAGAGCATAATTTTGGGAATTGTGCACAACAAGCATAATGCGATGTTACATGAGATTATGCAGGGTAACTGACATGTTGCCCGGGCCTGCTCTTAAGTAGTGTCCCCCAAGATAGAGGCATGCTAAAAATCCAACAGCAAACATTAACTTGCACGTCAATAAGGAATATATATGTCCCTTCGAAGTGGCAAATGTTCTTGTCTCAAAGACAAAGTTGAAAACAGTCTGCAGTTCTTGGCTGGAAGTCTATGATGTACTGCAGGGTGGCCTGGCTCAAAATACTGGCTAAACAACTATATTTTTCAGGTAAATTAGCCATTGATTATAGCCCGAACGGCTTACTTGCTCTTGCTTGGCAATCACCCAGTCACAGGATCAATTTTCTTTTTGTATGTATGATAGAAAACACACCTTTAGCTTTCAGTCATTTATGCCCATAACTATTGAAGCAGACTTTACCAATGAGCCAGTGTTTCAGACTTTGTTGGCTCAACAGCTCTCACGGGCGGTGTAAAGTCAAAGCAACACAAATGAAACATAAATTAATTGGGGGGAGCTACCTAGTTTAATTTGTCAAACAGACATTAATGAGAGATCTGTGGAAGAATTGGAAAACGCTACTACATTCATCAGCCCACTACACTGAGTCCAAAGGAATCGTGTTCACTTTACTGAAACGTTAATATGTGCCCCTAACCCCAAAAATGGGCGATTAATAAATACCTGACTTTTCTATCAATAAACAAAGAGAGACTTTCACCTCAAGGAAGGTTATGTTAATGTTTCAGATATTCCTAAACAAATACAATTTCTCAAGTGAAAAATATTAGAGCATTGGTTGACATCAGAGGTATGGGCACAATAAATTTGAGGACACTATAGGGCAGATTTACAAGCCCCTTGCGCCACTTTTGCGTAATTTTTAACATTGGAAAAATGATGCAAAAGTGGCGCAAGGGGCTTGTAAATCTGCCCCTATAGAGTTTGTCAAACACAGACATAGAGAATGTGCACAGAGTGTAATTCGTTCTTTATTACTATTGTTGAGGGTTAGGAGGGACTATGACTCGTGTAAGGTGATGCTTATAGCTGGTCCTGATGCCCTTCACTCCGGGAGCGGCCAGTGCAGGTAAGAACAGTGGGGCTGGGTGGGGAAGGGAATGACTAGACAGAAAATTACACTTTAAAAAAAAGAAAACCACTTACCTTTCACTCGCCACATTGCTGACTCGCTCTTATCAGCACGGGTCGCTCCTTCTTCACTCACTCATCAATTGTAATAAATAGCGCATTACTCAATAAGGATATGAACATATTTTTTACGGCATGCTCAGTTTAAATCTATGCAATGAGGAAAATCACTCTGAACAAGCTTTGACACTAAAAGGATAGTTGTCTTCCATAGTGAAGTCATTTTAATATTATTCTGTGTGAATTGTACAACTGAATATCAACACCAACAGTATAGTGATACAAGAATATTGAGCCCAGAATATTGAGGGGAAAAATATAGAAAGGTAAGTGTATATTGGTAAGTATAGATTTACTACTCCTAACACCGCATCTATGTACTTTGAAGATATAGGTACCGTATAGGTACATATATGTGGAATGAGGTATTAAAAATCGAGACTTACTTACCTGTCAATATTTTTTTGTGTTCAAATATTTAATAACTGGCAATATTTTTTTAGATATTCTGTCCTTGATATTCTGTCTCACTAATATTATGTGTTTAAGAATGCACAACTCACTGAGTCGCAGTAAGTAGCTTTTTTCCATGCCAGTTGAGATGCACTGTGATAATAAGTTGTAATTGTACCTTTCTACTGTATAAACTGTAGTAATAACCCTGTGTATGTGCAGTTCTTGATACACATGCTCTTAAAAGCATGTATTGTTCAGGCACAATTATTTCACTAGCATGGCATAAAATTATAAAAAAAATAAGGTGGAAGACATTTAAGGCATATTGAGAGAATAACAGATAACTAATTCAATCTCTGCAGCACAGATTTGCAATGTGCACATTTTGTGTAGGGAACCAAAAATCTCTATTTAGAGCTACCCAGTCCCTTTGCTATGAAGAGCACAGGCAACCACACCAGCACTTTAGAAGGTATGCCAGAAGTGGGAAGGACCACTTTTGTGCCAAGTTTTCCTTGACATTTGATCTCAACTTAGGGGCTGGTCATTCAACTATGTATATAGAATATGTGTAACATTTCTCTTATTTGTCAAATGCAACGAAGTAATACATTTAATAGTCCTATAGCCTGCTGCCGAGAGCTATAACCGATAATTAAAAGCCTTGAACCAGAATTAGAGGCTTGAGTCGCGGGCGAGGGTCTATAATGACAGAAATGGCCTTTAACAATCAGGCAAAGCCTGAGGCAGAAGGGCTAAGGCTATTAACACCTTGCGCGCTAGCGGTTTTCCCGCTGTGCGCTGAGTTTTTTAAAAACCCGCGTTAAATGACGAGCTCAGCTCGTCATGAGCATAGAAGGGGTTAAAACATTCCACTCACTGTAGTTAGAATGCTGTAAATTGACGAGGGGCAAACAGAAAACAAACATTGAAATGTAGGAGCAGAAGGCCCATGCCAGCCTTCATTGTCCTGGAACTACTTGTTTTAAATGCAGCTCTCATCATACTTGTGTTTTAAAAATATGTACATTTGCTGGCTCTTTATTGCAGTGCATATAAACACAACTCATACGACCTTTACAAAAACAGCATGTTTGTTTAGTACAGCCTGTATTTTTTAAAAGAGGCGGAAAGAATAGCTTTCATATAAAAGGTGGGGATTTATATCTTATCCCCTCTCATGTCTAGCTTTATGCCACCTTGCAATGACTCACAAGCAAATTTCATTACAGAACTGTAGTTCAGTAATTTTAAGGTCATAAAGTAGGCATTACCGCTCTGGTTTTAAAATTAAATACAAGCTTTACTCACCAGCAATATATATATTCATGATATTTTCCATGAAATGTGAGATGTCAATGCCATTGTTCTTCCCTGCACAACATCCTGAATTTACAAATAAAGAAGAGGGCACATCCTTCTCATTGTACTAGATTTTTAAGTAAAAGAGACAGTACTCATTCTAGGGATAGGTACCTGAAGGGATTTCTGTTACCTGTTCTAGGTCTGTTTACTTTACAAGTGATAAAATGAGACATCTCTTGTCACCTTTATTTCTTACCCTTTCGGGACCTGATTCAACATATGTTTGAGTTTATAAATTGCTAATGAACCTAGCTAAAGGAACAGAATTAACAACCACTTAGCATGCCAGAAATTCCTTTAATTTGCAAACAAACGTTTAACCACCTTATTTCTGAGCAGAGAAGTTACCGTTTTCCTCATTTCAGGGTTACAATGTTCTCGCATCAAAGTTGTTGGTCTTAGCTCACCCTATTTGTTTCCTAGACACTATCAGATAGATTTGTAATCTTAATTACTCACCTACAAAGTGTTTTTGACTAAGGGGCCAATTTAGTCATTGGTGGACCAGGCAATCTGCCATTTTTGTGATGGAGTACAATGTCTATTAAACCCTCAGTCCACCAGCTCCATTTTGATTTGGGCAGACTGTCATCCTTCTGACAGCAGTGCCCCCACTTTGGCTTGGCCGTGCGACGGCTTACCATGATGGGCCAATGAAGGAGGGCCTGTCCGAGTAAGAATATCAGACTGCTCAGCTCTTACTACCATAAAAAAACTGGATGATACCAGAAAGAAAAATAAAGAACAATGACCCCACACCTTGGGAGAAAACACCCAGGGTCCTGGAGTCATTAGTGTTTTTTTCGTTAGTATGTTTTTGACAAAACGATAACAAAATGTTTGGTGCATTCCATCTAAAAGACAGCACATACACAGCAAGCATACAGTGTTTTCCGAGTAACTTCAGTAACAGCTATTCCTCTGAAGGCACAGAGACCACTGCTGGGTCAGAGGTGATGTTTAAATATGGCAAGTTGCAGACTGTTAGGGAGAGGAGATAATGACTTCTCCTATCCTGGCAGGTGGGAGGGCTGCCAAACATACTCTAAATCAGCCCATAACTTCAACCTGCTGATTTCTGGAATATTATACCTCAGTTTGGATTCACAAATGTTTACTCTAATTACTTCTCTGTTTCCTACCATAGTCTCAGAGAAGAATTACTCCTGAATTTCAAGGTGTGATTCACCAACTTTTTGTGAGTTATTTTGTGCCTAGCTCCAGGTTTAGGACTTCCTAATGAATTCCCAAGAGTAAGAAATGCTTACTAACGGGAACAAAGATTGGTAAACCTTCAGCATATCTTAATCTTGAACATTCATGAATAGAATGCACCTTCATACTGAAATTGCTGACTGAATCAGGTCTGGAAATCCAGGAAAAAATCACATAGGCAACGGACTCGATGAAACATTTTATTTTTACATTTGTTTATTGATGAATTGAATAATTCGCACAGCAATCGTTGTGACACTAAACACGTTGTAGACATTTCGGAAATCAGAAAATTGTTCTTTGGTGTGATAATCAAAAAAAGTATGTTGCACCATTGTTACAGTACCTAAATAATGCAAAGTGAATCCAGTGAGGCAGCATCGGTCTTTGCCACACATGGCTTCGAGATCGACACATCCATAACTAAAGTGATGTTTTTAAATCAACACAAACCATTTAAGGGCATCCTGTGTTTGGGGCAGTCCCCCTTGAGACGGTTGATCCCTTTGCAAATCTTGGGGTCACATTCGGGGAGGGCCAGTCATGGCACCTTCATATCAACAAGGCAACCATTAAATTCAAACAGATCTCTGGAGCGATACTTAAGGAATTCTCTTCATCCCACACTAAACCCATTTCACTGGCTCTTAAGAGGCTCGAGGTCGAAGCCTTGGGTTCAGCTTTATATTTGGCAGAATTATCAAACTTTTCCAAACATGAGTTTCTAACCAGAACTGAGAACAAATTTCTCGGAAATCTTATCTCTCTTTCTCTTAGCACTCTGCTGTATCCGCTATTCAAGGTTCTGGAAGTAACAGAGGCATCAGGTAAAATCTGACTCCGTACTTATTGTATTGGAGATGCCTACAGACTACTTCCAAACTCGCCCACTATGTGGAAAGTCTTAAGTACATCATGAAGGCCGACTGTTAGAAATGAGGGTCTATAGTTGGCAGAGGTAGGTACCTTTGCCCAAATAGGGACCCTTGCTCCTAGTCAGGATAAGGGGGTACTCACTTTAGATAACCCCTGGTCACCCCCTTGGTAGCTTGGCATGAGCAAACAGGCTTATCCCAAAGGTAATGTGTATAGTATATGTACTCAAAACAGACAGCAATACAGTGAAAGCACCACAAACGGACACCATACCAGTTTAGAAAAATAAAGTATATTTATCTAAACTCCACAAGACCAAAACACCAAAAATTCAACATACAGGTAATAAGATATGGCTTTAGGACAATTATTGCAAAAATAAAGTTTGTACAAAACAAATAGCTCCACCTGGGGCTATTGCACCATTGTGACAGCAATAAATTCAAAGTACGGCGCTGACTGTGAGGAGTGCTGTTTTGGGCACGGAGTCATATGGACATCCAAGCAAACAGTACCTTGGAAACGAAGTCTAGGACCATGCACAGTGTCGTGAGGTGAGGTTGAGGCTGGCTTCCTGGCTGGCACGGGGAAGGCGAGGCATTGTGTCCGCAAGGAGGTGACATGTAAATCCAGGACAGGGGAAGATGGTTGCATTGACAGTGAGGAGTCAGTTCCAGTGAAGATGCATAGTCAGTGAGTTCGTGGAGTCACCTTTGGCAGTTATCGGCATTGTAATAACAGGATGCAGGTGCTGGCGATGATGGAGTCGGTGCGAGTGCTGGTGTCGGGAAATCCCGATAACTGTAAGCGTTGGCAGGCTTTGAAGGGCGTAGGAGCTGCGGTGCAGGCCTGGCAGTGCATTGTGCACTTCACGAGCAGTGCCCCTGGCCTCAGTGCAGCTCACGGCGCAAGGTGCAAGGTTAGGGCGAGGCAAGTGGGTGCTCTTGCCAGGTCGAAATGTCAGTTTAAAAATGCACACAGACACTGCAGTGGCAGGTCTGAGATACCTTTTCATAGCTACTCATGTGGGTGGCACACTCAGTGCGGCAGGCCCACTAGTAGCATTTGATTTACAGGCCCTGGCACACTTAGTGAACTTTACTAGGGACTTACCAGTAAATCAAATATGCCAAT
This sequence comes from Lissotriton vulgaris, assembly GCF_964263255.1. Lineage (NCBI taxonomy): Eukaryota > Metazoa > Chordata > Amphibia > Caudata > Salamandridae > Lissotriton > Lissotriton vulgaris. Next base: position 739,853,045 of record NC_141696.1, read on the forward strand.
CAGGGAGAACCAATTGTAATCACAATTTATACAGGTAGCCCTTGCACTTTGACATTGATCAGTAGTGGCAAAGTACCCAAAGCATCTAAGCCAGCAAAAAGAAATCAAGCACAGCATCAAAAATACAGGCGGTAGAGGCAAAAAGTCAGGGGAAACCACTGCAAAGATGCTTACACCAACCAATTCAAAATGGATCGCTCGTGAAAATTAAGTCAGCATTGAACTCACTAGGGATGCATGATCTGTGCTACCATCTGGACTGTACAATCTTCCCAACTAAGGCTCTGTTGAAAGAGCAATATTGGTCATTAGTAGTGGCTGAAGAATCTCTTTTTTTTTTACATAGCTTTATATAGCGCAAACTTGATCCGAATCGGGTATCAGAGCGCTTTACATAGCACTAGTTGCATTACATGAGGACACATTCATTTTTGTTAGGCACGGGGAGATTACGTGATTTGCCCAGAATCACAGGATGTTCAGCGTCATGGCCGAGACTCAAACCCAGTTCCCCAGTTTCGAGGATGACCGCCCTAGCCGTCAGGCCAACTCTTCTCCCAACTCCTCGTAGAGCAGTTCACTCTAAACTTGCTAGTGATTTTATTGATATTAAGCCAACTTGTGGATTCAATCATTTTGGCACATTGTGTCAGCTCCATTGAACAGGAAGTTATACTTCCAGTTTTTGAGTAGACACCTTACCCCTTCGAGCGTTGACCTCAGGGTGGGCTGGTAGGGGAGACCCCAGGTATCAAATTTGTAACGCTTCAGAAAAGAACATTGCACACATTTTGTCTGTGTGCCCAGGCTACAGCTCCCCTCAAAGAACCTGGCTAACCCCTTTTTGCAGTCTATTAAGAGTACACAGCCACTAGGTTGCCCTCCATATTTTCAGGTTGGATTCCCGCCCAAAGATAGGCATTTCCATTTCCAAATTCCTGGGTCACATGTAGGGGTTCTGCAGCAAGGCCCTTTGTCTCCCTACCACCTGACTCTGCCTAGGCATTCCATTAGGTTACACCTCACTGTACCACTTTCCAGTTGCCTGATAGGAAGGCATTCTCCCTCATGTTTGGTAACTGTGTATACTGCCACATTGCCCAGACCGTTAATAAACGTGATTATGAATGACTGTGCATTTTTTCTGATGTAAACTTGTTTTACATTGCATTCAGCTTTTTAACTTTCAACTTGTCTTGTTGGAAAATATGTTATGTATGTTTTATTCATTTTCTACTCTTTTCACACTGTGCTTTTATGGCCCAGGCAGCCAAAATAAAGTGATTTGAACTGAAATGACAAAAAGATAACAAACTGTTTGGTGCATGCCCACCTAAAAGACTGCACCCACACAGCAAACATACAGTGTTTTAGAGGAACTGCAGTGACAACAATTCCTCTGAAGGTACAGAGACCACTGCTGGGTCAGAGGTGATCTCTAAATATGGCAAGTGGCAGATTGTTAGGGAGAGGAGACTATGGGCCAGATGTAGGAGCCGAAATACCGGTCGGTAACGGCCGATTTCAGCCGTTACTGACCGGTATTTAGTAATTGGCATGTAGGGGCCCTATTTTACCGATTCGGTAAATTTACCGAATCGGTAAAATACCGAATCAGTATTTTTACCAATTCGGTAACTTCCTGATGTAGGTGGGACTCTTCTGAGTCCCAATGGCCTTACAGATTCGGTATTTTACCACCCAATCCAATTGGGTGGTAAAATACCGAATCCAGGTGTGCATGCACATGTGTGCATGCACACCTATGCCATGTGACAGACAGACATGCCCTTAGGGCATGTCTGTGTGCCACATGGCACACATGCCAGTATTTGGGGTGCTAGAGGGTGTCAAAGTGACACCCCCTGCACCCTTGCTGGAATCGGTATTTACCGAATCGGTAAATACCGATTCGGTAATGCCCATTGATTCATATGGGCTTCAATGCCCATAGGAATCAATGGGCATTACCGAATCGGTATTTACTGATTCGATAAATACCGATTGTTACAGAATCGGTAATTCAATTACCGATTTCACCTACATCTCCCCCCTTCTATTTTACCGATTCATAAATACCGAATCGGTGAAATTCGGTATTTATGAATCAGTAAAATATACTTACCTACATCTGGCCCTAAGACCTCTGCCTTCTTGGAGGGGGGAGGGCTGCCAACCATGCTGTAAACAGCCCATAACTTCAGCCTTCTGGGTTCTGAAATAATAGGCCTCAGTTTGGATTCACAAATGTTTACTCTGAGTAGTTCTCTTTTTCTTACCCTAGTCTCAGTGGGGAATTACTAACGAATTTCAAGGTGGAAGTCACAAACTTTTTTTGTGAGTTATTTTGTGTATAGCTCCAGTTTAGTTGTGCCTAAATCCTCGGTTAGGGACTTACTAATGAATTTCCGAGAGTAAGAAATGCTTACAAACAGGAACCAAGATTGATAAATCATCAGCACATATTAGTCCTGAAAATGCAAGAATAGAATGCAAACTCGAACTTGATGAAACACTTTGTTTTACATCCTCTTATTGATGAATTGAATAAATCACAAAGCAATATTAGTGATACCAAACAAGTTGTAGACATTTCAAAAATCTGAAACTTTTTTTGCTGTGAAGATGATAAAATGTATATTGCTCCATTGTTACAGTAGCTACGATGGCAACATCAAACTAGGCATCAAAAACCCACATAATGCACAGTGAAACAGTGAAACCATATAGAGTCGATTCACAGAGTCACTTGCTTATTCAAAAAGATCTGAAGTGGGTCCTAAAAGTCTTTTAGATGAGCAGTGTTTTATATATATGTATGTATATATGTATGTGTTTATATCTATATCTATATTTATATCTATATCTATCTATATATATATATATATATATATATATATATATATATATATATATATATATATATAAATTCGAATGAACTAGCAGCAGTCAGCACACCACCATTGAGAAAGAGGACTGGGGTCCTTGAAACGCGCCTGGAGATTGTGCTTAAGAACTTTGTATGAAGTGGTAATCACGCTGCAGTTTACCAGCAGGTGGAGTCCAATAAAAAGGATTAAGAAGATTTGCGCGTGGGTTCTCTCTCAAGGGCAACCTTTTTCGAATTTATATTTGTGGCTGGTCCGGTCACGAGAGGATCCCGCTGCCTGAAAGGCAGACCAGTGCTGTTCTAAGGAGAATAAGCACGAAATGGATGCAAATATTCCAGGGCTTCGTCGAAAACAAAGGTAAAAGGCTGAGTTGTGAAGACCCCTTCCACCCACTGGGGCAACACTTGTGAATTACCTGCTGGTGTTCTATTCACTCACCTGCACTACAAGTCCCAAGATGCCAGGAGCCACACCCACACAGGGCAGGACTATAATTAGTATAGTGCAATGAAGTTTGAATGAACTAGCAGCAGTCAGCACACCACCATTGAGAAAGAGGACTGGGGTCCTTGAAACGCGCCTGGAGATTGTGCTTAAGAACTTTGTATGAAGTGGTAATCACGCTGCAGTTTACCAGCAGGCGGAGTCCAATAAAAAGGATTAAGAAGATTTGCGTGTGGGTTCTCTCTCAAGGGCAACCTTTTTCGAATTTATATTTGTGGCTGGTCCGGTCACGAGAGGATCCCGCTGCCTGAAAGGCAGACCAGTGCTGTTCTAAGGAGAATAAGCACGAAATGGATGCAAATATTCCAGGGCTTCGTCGAAAAGCAAGGTAAAAGGCTGAGTTGTGAAGACCCCTTCCACCCACTGGGGCAACACTTGTGAATTACCTGCTGGTGTTCTATTCACTCACCTGCACTACAAGTCCCAAGATGCCGGGAGCCACGCCCACACAGGGCAGGACTATAATTAGTATAGTGCAATGAAGTTTGAATGAACTAGCAGCAGTCAGCACACCACCATTGAGAAAGAGGACTGGGGTCCTTGAAACGCGTCTGGAGATTGTGCTTAAGAACTTTGTATGAAGTGGTAATCACGCTGCAGTTTACCAGCAGGCGGAGTCCAATAAAAAGGATTAAGAAGATTTGCGTGTGGGTTCTCTCTCAAGGGCAACCTTTTTCGAATTTATATATATATATATAGATATATACATATATGATTCCAAAGCACGAGCCCACAAACGAAGATGCACTCCATTGCAGTCTGAATTGTAATAATTCAGGCAAACAATACCGGTAAGAAACATTGAAGTCAGTAATTGAGCCGGACGGATTTTGAACTGATCCATTTCTTATTCATAGGCAGCACGTGTGGCAAAACATAATTTCAGAACTCTAATTAATCTGCACAGTAGCAGTATTAGCCAATTGGGCCTTCTCAAGTGAAGAACAATGCATGATGGGATTAGTAGTTCAAAGAAAGTTTACTGGGCGCATTCCTCAGGGGGTTGATGATGCCACAAATTATTATTTCCCATATCGTAGACCTCAAATGGGTTTTCCAATGTCCTCTGCCAGCGTTGCTCAAAATATAACTGCAAAACCTCCCATTCCATATGTGGCAGTGACCAAGTTCACGCCATGGACCCGCTAGCATTCATGCGGTGGTGCTTTCTTCACAGCTGGGCAGACCGTCATATTTGATTCCAAAGCACGAGCCCACAAACAAAGATGCACTCCTCAGCAGGTCGTATTTTATTCATTCAGGCAAACAACTCCGCTGAGAAACATTGAAGGCAACAATTGAGCCCGACGCGTTTCAAACTAATCCAGTCCTTATTTATGGACAGCAAGGGCGGCCAAACATAATTCAGAACTCCAACTTTAACTATACTTGTTGCACAAGTATTTTAGCAAAAATTATATTGTCGATATTTACTAAAGGCAATGGTCTGTACAAGGAACACAGAGTTAGGCCCCTCCCTGGCTTCAACAGCACACTGATTGTTGCTTCCATCATTGTTCAAGGTCAAGCTACACTTGTCAATGGCCAGAATAGTATATGATGAACCATTTTTCTGAATCTTCTTCCCTTTCCAGTGTGCCTCTTTGTTTTGAATTTTAGTCACCATCAATCCTTATCTTACTTCTAGTGCTAACATTTCTCAGCCTCTCTCCTCGAAAGTGGCAAAAATAAACCTAGTACAATTCTTTACTATATCCCTACATGAAGCGCCAACGTTCTTGAGCTTCTGGGACAATTAGCTCTCAACACCGTAAACAGAGAAGCTAGTAGGTTGATGGGTGCTGGGATTTCATCTCGCACATTGGGGCTTCCTGAGTCTTAAAACTGATATGTCCAAAAAGCCATATGATTCTCTGCAAAAGAATCAATTTACTGGATTGTTAACAGTTCAGAGTCATAGTTATGGGCAGGGCAGTCACAAGACTCACTCAGAGCTATTTACCCTAGGCCCTGCTCTTTTCAGGGCCCTATATTACCACTGCTATTTCTAGTTATGCTTCACAGGATTATCCTGCCTTTGTGATACATTCTCGATAATACTGGTAACCTCAACCACCTAAGTGTCACCATAAAACCAGATTTGTGACCTGAGTCTCACAAAAAAATCTAAAAAGCCTATTTATGTGTCAAAAATGTATATATTTGAAGCTTGAAGTTGACTTAGTCCAATAACTTACATAGGATGTGAAATAGTTCGCAAATATAGGCAAGTATTGTTATTTTTCATTTAACAATAACGTGATAAAAATGTAACACTATTGTTGTGATTCCTAAATGTGCAACATATAAGAATATTTTAAAAACCTCGGTCATTACGATGTTCCCTACATGAGGAGTTAAGGGCTATGCGCAACATTTCGAATGCACTAATGCACATGTGTATTTTTGCATGAATGCATTTTTTTTATAGTTCAAACGTAGCCAAAAGGGTGCGGAGCGCTGTACAGGGTCAAAGGTAAGGATACGTTTATAGGAGATGTAGTTAGTTTCAGGGAGCAAAAGTGCACTGGTACTTCATCATGATATAGTGTTCTTTAAATAAGTGAATTTTCAACTCTTTCCTAAATTGGAGCAGGTTTGCAGCAGACCTGGTGGATATAGGCATGCTGTCCCCTACCGGGGAGCATAGACAAAAAAATTCTGCTGCCATATTTTTGCTTTTTTACACTTCTTTGTCTCCAGACTGATAGTGTCTTGGCCGTGGGTGTGCCTGGAACAGCCAGAGATTGTGAGCTTGTCAGCCAGATAGGAGAAGATGCTGGTCAAGATGCTTAAGTAAATGATGTGGCTGGTTTTTATGATAGTGCCAGCTGGAAAGGGGTGCCAGTAGCATTCCATCAGAATGGGGTGATGTAATCATGTTTTGTGTGAGATGTGTTGGAGAGTGTATGATGTCCTTAAGGGGGGACAGGGTGGAATCTGGGAGACCATATGGCAAAGCATTTCCATCCTCCAGATGTGAGAGTACAGGATCTTGAACCACAGTTCTGATGACGCTTTCTCTGATTCAATCCCAGTGTGCAGACTTTAATTTAAAAAAAAGAAAATACACCAAAAAGAAAATGCTCACATTTCTCACGTAAGATGCCAAAAATCAGCTAAAACTGAAAAAAAATTGGCAAGCTTATTGTCAGCAATTTTAATAACAATGACGATCTAGTAATTTTTTTTGCCGAGCTCTTTATATGAATTGCATAGCTATTCAGCAAGATACAAAGACATGGATATCTTATTTTAGAAGACTACCTCCAGAGTGACAGTGACCAGTGGCAATGTGTACACCTAAAGAAAAGACAAGGCATAATGATTCTATATTTAATTTTAAACAGTCATGGCTGATTCTTTTTAGTCTAACCAGGCTTTGTTCTTTTCCTGATGACCTTGAATAATTCTTAACAATGTTTTTAAATATTGTTTTCCTTTAATTTATTTTTAATATGGGTGATGTGTTGGAGTTTACTACAGACATTTGGCAGAGAAATGTTGATTTTTCAACACCATGCAACATTCATAAAAACAGTTTTTTTAATCAATGGGTGGGTGTCACAAAGATTTTTAGTAATAATATTACAGTGAGCTGCTGCTGAATTATAATATTGAGAACACACATCACTATCCCTAAGTATTAGATGTAAATACCTTTAGAATTTGGTTCAGCGTTCCTGGGCACTGTCCGTGACCTCACCCAACAGGGCATGAAAGAGCTGAAATTGGATCATACATTCAAAGCTGTTACGAACTGGGGCCCACAAAATACGTTTGACCCAGGGGCCCCACAATACTTAAGATGTCCCTGCTGGTAGCTCTCCAGTGACCTATAAGTAGCTCTCATGTGTGTGGAACAGCCTAAATTAGAGGCTTTTGTTAGGTCCAATTAATACAGGTATAAAGAAATTTAAAAGCATATATTCCAGCTGAAAATGCATGTATACTCAAAACTTATAAACTGATGTCAGGGGAAAAATGGTTGAATTACCAAAGTAGATTTATAGCTGATATCTGAGTGATCAATTATGCAGGATTAGTGGGATTGTATTACTAGTGTTATTACCTTGGTACCAAGGGCATTGCAAGCACGGGTGCCAGTATTACATAGAGGTATTCCACATTGGGAAACCCTTTTACATTAATAGTGGCAACTATGTCTGATGAACCGAGGTGATCACTTCTCATATCTTGCTTATGGTGGTTACTAATGTAATCACACCTGACATGGTCACTATTACAACACTAATAAGTTGTGTTGCTTAGGATGATGTTCTTTAAAGCGGAGTAGCTCCTATCATAGAGAAGGTTGGTAGCCCCCAGCCAGTATGGTCAGTTAAGCAGTCGCCCACAGAGCAATTTCATGCTATCTAAATACAGGAGAAGCCAAAATGGCGTAGTATAAACTATTTGATCTTGTAGTGTGCATGTTTATGTTTGGGTAATCTGCATTATAAATTAGTTGACTAAATAAGACCTTCTCGTGGTTTTAGGATTACAAAAATAAAATTAAAAAAAGACAATCAACAAAAGTAATAACGCTTGGAATATATTAACCTCATGTGCGCTAGCGGAATTCCGCTCCTGCGCTGAGATTTTTTAAATCGCACTTTACGTGACGAGCTGGGCTTGTCATCAGCGTGCGAGGAGGCTACGCCATGACGAGCCCAGCTCGTCATCAGCCTGGAAGGGGTTAAACAAAATAAAGAGGCAACCAGCCTTACCTCTTCTGCCTTAGCTTTAGCAAAGGCAAACAATATGATAGAAAATACACACAATTAATGAAACCCTCAGCACATTGTTAGTGATATGAGAAGTATTAGATCAGGTTGGAAAGGCAGACGGAAGAGACAGAGCAGGAAATTATTCAGCTGAGAAAGGAAAGCGTAGAGAAGGAGGAATCGTGAATGGTGGATGGGAGAGGTAAGATTTCAACATGGAACCGAGATCACTGATTAAAAAAAGGGCACAATACACATGGATGGTCAAGAGTAGCAGATGGGTGAAAGGCGGTGTTAGGGAAGACAGGGTGGTGAAGGGTACAGCTGCAAGCAGAAACACAAATATTTAGCTATGTTAAAGAGAAGAGTGCGATGGCTGTGTAGGTGACAAGGGGAAAGAAGAAGGGGAAAATTGCAGAGGAGAACTAACAAAAAAAAGGAAAGGTGTCCAAAGACAGCAGTTTAAATCTAGAAATGCGATGGGAAATGTTAAGAAGGGGGTAGGGAAAATAAAAAGAAAGAGGGTGAAATTGATTTAACGTCCGGAGAAAAATGTAAAAAGACAACTAAAAGAATTGAATGAACAGATAGAGAAATAGATAGATAGATAGATAGATAGATAGATAGATAGATAGATAGATAGATAGATAGATAGATAGATAGATAGATAGATAGATAGATAGATAGATAGATAGATAGATAGATTTTGTTAAATGGCGTAAATCCGTTCAATAGTTCCATGCCGATAAAAAAATGTTTTTGTGTAATTTAGCCCCCGGGGGGGCAATTTCCGGGGGCTTTATGCAAATAAAGTGTGAGGGGGGCCCAATCCCCCCCACACTGCCCAGCGGACCACCTCCCCAGGGGCAAAGTACATATTATAGCGGGGTAGCACACGCCCCCCCCCCGCAGCCCAAGGGCTTAATTGTATAATGATGGGGGCCTCTAAGGCCCCCAAGCCCCGGGGACCGCCACCCCCGGTGCTTCTTTTTAAAAGAATTTTTTTTAAACCTGTGCGCGAGCCACGCGTCTCCCTCCCTACCATAGCAAACTGCTAACATAGGAAACCTGCTCTCTCTTTCAAAAAACAAAGCCCATTGCTTTTCTGCAAGGAGAGCAGCATGTTAGCTGCTCCCCAAGCAGAAAAGCAATGCCAGCTCCCGTGCGGGGAGCCGGCAGGGACCGTGGGGGGCTTGGGGACCCACCCACGGTCCCCAACGGAGAGGGCCAGGCCCGGAGGATGGGGTCCCCGGGGCCAGAAGTGGCCCAGGAAGGGGGACACGTGGGCCTTCTCCCCACATAATATTATTATTTTCTTTTTATAAGGATGTAGAACGGCCCTGTGGGATGGGGTACCCAGGGCCTTAAGTGGCCTGAAGAGGGGGGCTATGCAGCCCCCTCCTTAAAATTTTTTTAAAAAATGTGGCATGCCTCGGGGGATGGGGTCCCCAGGGCCTGGATTAGCCACGGGAGGGGGTGTAAAGAGGCCACGCCCCTTTTTACACCTCTCTGCAATGCAGCTCCCTGGCGGATACTGGAGGTTACTGGTAGGCTAGTTGGTCCCCAAGGACCCCCAGTATTCAAGGGGATTTAGTTCCCACTCTGGAAACACGCCAGGGGGCTGCGTTGCAGAGAGGTGTAATGAGGACAAGCCTCTTTTTACACCTCTCTGCAAGGCATCCCCCTGGCGCATACTGGAGGTTACTGGTGGGCTAGTTGGCCCTCAGGGACTCCCAGTATGCAAGGGGACTTAATCTCCCAACTTAGAATGCACTGCGGGCGCGTTTGCACACTGGTGAAGGTAGGAGGCGGGGCTTGAGGTGATATGTGTGCAAACATGCCCTGTGGCGCGTTTTAAATTGGGGAATTAATTCCTTTTCAATGTCATTTGAGATGTCATGAGTGATGTCATGAGTGATGTCACTGACCATGTCATGAGTGATGTAATATGTGATATCATCAGCAGTGCATTGCGGGCGCGCGAGTTATAGTTAGCTGAACTAACTATAACGGGGGAATTTCAATGGTTTTGTATGAGTGAAATGTCCAGCTAACTATAACATGTGTGAAACCTATGTTTTTTTTGGTGAATTTTGAAGGTTTTTTAAATGCTAATTCCTAACTATAACGTGGCTGAAACCTATGGATTTTTCAGTGAATTTTTAAGGTTTTTTAAATGCTAATTCCTAACTATAACGTGGCTGAAACCTATGTTTTTTTCAGTGAATATATATTAAATATATATATATATATATTCAATGAAAAAACCATTGGTTTTAGGCCATATATAGTTAGGGATTTGCATTTACAAAACCTTATTTTACTCGCATAAAACCATTGAAATTCCATATATAGTTAGATGCGCTAACTATATATCGCGCACCCGCAATCCACTGCTGATGATGTCACATATTACATCATTCATGACATGGTCAGTGACATCACTGATGACATCACTGATGACAACTCAAATGACATCACTGATGACAACATCCAGTGACTGTATGTTTCTGTAAAGTTAAAATATGTCTTACATATTGAAGAATGAGTGGATGTATAAATGTCTGGATGAAGGATTTAGTAGGTGCATGACTGATGTTTTTTTCATTGAATTTTCAAGGTTTTGTAAATGCAAATTCCTAACTATATATCGACTATAACCTATGGTTTTTTCAGTGAATTTCAATGGTTTTTTAATAGCAAATATGAAAAGCTTTAAAATGTCAAGTACGTGATAGATAAAAACATTTTCGTATTTATGCACGCTGATGTGCTTTCAACGCTGCACCCCCCCCTCCCCTCTTTTCTCTTAGTAGTACTCTCTCTTTGCAGATAGTGAACGGTAGTTAACGCAGGCCTTTGCCCCCGTTGTAATCCGTCGTGCCTGCTTGTCTCTCCATTTGATTGATTGTTATCCAAGCATTTACTGTTTTAGAATTGGTTCTCTTTGGATCATTCTCTATTTACAAACAAGCACAAAGTCGCAATACTATGTTTAGTCTTTGCAGATAGTGAAAAATCGTGTAAAAAAATAAAAGTAATCGAGCAAAATCAGTAGGCCACTAATTGGATCTCTTTTTGACCTCGCTAAAATAGAAATATTAGGAACAACCCTTCATGAGAAATACGAAAATAGTGAGATGAACTGAGCTCCACACCATGAGGGCTGCAAGACAGCTAGACTCCGTCACCCACCCCGCCCAAAATAACGACAAACCCTATGCAAATATTAAAAATATAGACAACACACCAGCAAAGAAACAGGGTAAAACATTTTATTAAATAACTATTTACATAACTATTTTATACTTTTTATTGCCCGATCCGGCTAGCTCAATCGATCGAGCATGAAACTCATGCACTCTGATAGCAAGCGTTGCTACTGATGCTATGCAGACCAAAACTGGTTTTCAGTTTGTACATTTTTCTAGATTTTTCAATCCAAGGTTGGTTGACTTTGTAGAACGATGGCTTCAGATTTTCAACATACGGTGTGGTGGCGCGGACTGGGAGGGGGCGCTTCGCTCCTGCCCCCTCCCCAAGTAAGATTTTCATACGTGAAAGTACGTTAATGGTTTTGGTCCCTGAGTTGCTTCAATGTCACTGCCATTCTCAAATGGCATAAGTTCTGGATGTTGGGTGCCATAGTTCAGAGTTCTGAGCAGCGCTTGTAACACTGTTTGAAGCTTATTTCCACCTACTGCAGCTTCACTATTCTCAAAGTAAGTGAGTGTCGTTTGTGGACCTGACTGCATTTGAAAACAATGTGATATGTTACCTTCCTAAACAGCTTGACGGAGGCCCCCGAGGGGCGGTGTGATGGCCATGGACTCGGAGAAGACGCTTGGCTCCGACCCCCTCCCCAAGTCTTATAGCACTGGTGTAGCCTGAGATCGCCCCCGACATAGGCGGCCGGCTCCCGGGGTCCGGCGGAACTTTTTGCCTTTTGATGACTCTTCTATTCTGGACCTTGTCCCACAATCCGTTTGACCTGAAGACACGCTGTAGTGGGGCGCCCCTTTACCGTTTCAGTTGCCATTCCGCCCGCTTTTGCTACACTGTGCCTCTTCCGCCATTCAGCTGTTTACCGCCCGCTCTTGCGACTACAGCGTCTCGCTCACCATGTAGTTGAGTTGCTCCCGCTCTTGCGGTGCAGCGATAGGCGGCTGCCACAGGACTCTCAAAATGGCGGCCGGCTCTTCGGTTTTGGGCCTGGTCCACTAAAATGGCCCTGGGACACCTTTGAACTCGGACGCTTCCCTGATAGGGCTTGGGTCCCATTCTCGAAAGCGTCCCCTCAGCCGTGAAGATTCTACAAAAGTCTTGGGGGCCCCCGACTCCCGCAGGCTTCTGGTGGGGAGCGGCTGCCATGTCTGCTCGTGGAATGGCCACGACGGAGCTACGAGATGGTAGTGCTCTCATGCTGACGCCAGCTTTAGTCTGAAACATCCAGAAACACTGTAGACTACCAATTCGATCAGTTCCGGTAGCGCCCCAACATGACCCGGAAGAGAAGAACTTGACCTCCCCTCTTTGACTGATGGTTCTTGTTGCCTGTCCCCTCTGTTGTCATTTAACAGAACTTTTTGGACTGCTGAAAGGGGTTGTGTTCCGAACGCTGGTTGGTGGAGACATTTTGACTATATTCTTGACCTACGTTGTCGCGTAATGCGTTATATGACACGCCGCGTTAGCGCACCCGGAAGTGATCCGGGGCGCGGCGCGCAGCGCGTAACGTAAGCATAACAGGTCATGTGACTTGTTAATAAAACTTTTCATTGGTTCATTTTACTTTTGTTATTTTAATGATGAAAAGCTTGGTCATATGACCTAAAAATTACGCTTTTTATTGTTTTCGAACATTATTTTTTTTTAAACATATATGTTATAATATTCCAGGCTAATGTACTTTCCCGGAAAATTTACAACTGTCCTGCAAGTAAAATATATTCCTTTTTCGAGAAAAAGGGCGTTTCTTCGTTCCATGACGGAGCCGTTGAGTAAAAGAGACTCGGCCTGCTGTCTTAGTCGCCGATACGCCTGATTATCAGATTCTTATCGATCACTTTATGTTGCAGGAGTGGAAAACACAACTGCCCTTGACCATTTATCTTTACTACGTTCCTACATATTATACCTTTTATCCGTCATGTAATTGGACTGCTTTATTTCACTTGCCTTTTACTGATTCGAAAACAGTGACTAAAAGTAAAAACTTTACCAATGTAAATACTACTACCGTGTTTTGTTTTAAAAACCTTTATTGTGAAAATGTCAGTATACAAATACGGGCCTATAACCACGTGGGCCGGCCACGGAGCAAACTGAAATCGTATATGATGAGGAGACATTTACACTGTAGAGGAACGTAACGAGCGGGCCATTAGGTTGCAAGAACTAAGGTGTCTAACAGTTGCGGAATCGGTGGACGTACATTTTGTAATTAAAATAAGACAGGGCCACTTACAATAAAATTTTCTAGATATACATTTGCGGGCAAGGAGTTACGAGTCCCATTTATACCGGCGCCATTTTGGGCGAGGCCGGGCAGGTCCAAGATATAGTCAAAATGTCTCCACCAACAATCGGCCAGACCAGAACCCCTTTCGGCCCTTTATGCTACAAGATGGTGTCTTCCATTCAGAAAATATTGTTGGCAGCATTTTGAAAGGAAAGATAAACAGCCGTTCTCCTAGTGAGTCTCACATTGTTACATTTAGGAAGAATGTTGAAGAGTAATATGTGGAAAATCTGAAGCCATTTTTCTACAAACTCTCAATCAGCCTTGGATGGAAAAAAAAATCCTGAAGAATGTACAAACTGAAAACCAATTTTTGTCTGTATAGCATCAACAGCAACGCTTGAGTCAGCTTTGTGTCAAGCCGCCATTTTCATTCAATCAATAGCGTCCCCCTGCACACATTCAGGAACCTGGTTGTGTCTTCAGGTGAAACGGATTGTGGGACAAGAAGCAGAAAGGAAAAGGAAAAAAGTTCCGCCGGACCTCGGGAGCCGTCCGCCTATGTCATGGGCGATCTTTGGCCACACCAGGGCAATAGTGAAGCTGCAGCAGGTGCAAAAGAGCTTCAGACAGTCTTACAAGCACTGCTTTTCTAAACATTTTTTTGTATTTTTGCACAGTTTTATATATTTTTTTTGTTTTTGATGGAGGGGAAACAACAAAAAACAGGCATTGAAAAAAGCTCAACAGTGCAGGGCGCCTTGTGCTGGTTCCGACCTATTCACACATCGGTCCACTACTGACATCACCTCATAAGCCAACAGGGCACCCCACACTGACTTTCGGCGCAGCATTGTAGGATGGCCACACCAGTGCGGCAACTTGCTGGACACCACCTCGGTGCCATCCGGATCTCGGAGCGTTCGAGTCACTGTACCGCAAGAGTGACCGGAACTCAGCTGGTCACGCCGTCTTTCGGCGCAGCATTGTAGGATGGCCATACCAGTGCGCCAACTTGCTGGACACCACCTCGGTGCCATCCGGATCTCGGCGCGTTCGAGTCACTGTACCGCAAGAGTGACCGGAACTCAGCTGAACATGCCGTCTTTCGGCGCAGCATTGTAGGATGGCCACACCAGTGCAGCAATTTGCTGGACACCACCTTGGGCAACAGTGAAGCTGCAGCAGGTGCAAATAAGCTTCAGATAGTCTTACAAGCACTGCTCAGAACTCTCAACTATGGCACTCAACATCCAGGACTTGCCATTCGGATCTTGGCGCCTTGTGCTGGTTCCGACCTATTCACACATCGGTCCACTACTGACATCACCTCATAAGCCAACGGGGCACCCCACGCCGACTTTCGGCACAGCATTGTAGGATGGCCACACCAGTGCGGCAACTTGCTGGACACAACCTCAGTGCCATCCGGATCTCGGCGCGTTCGAGTCACTGTACCGCAAGAGTGACCGGAACTCAGCTGGACACGCTGTCTTTCGGCGCAGCATTGTAGGATGGCCACACCAGTGCGGCAATTTGCTGGACACCACCTCGGTGCCATCCGGATCTCAGCGCGTTGTGCTGCCTTCGGCCTATTCGCACATCGGTCCGCTACTGACACCGCCTCACGTGCCAACGGATTTTCTACGCTTTTTGTAGCCTTATGCCGCATAACAGGTCATGTGACTTGTTTATAAAACTTTTCATTGGTTCATTTTACTTTTGGTTTCCTAAAGATGGAAGGCTTGGTCATATGACCTAAAAATAACACTTTTCATTGGTTTAGAACATTTTTTTTTCCCAAACGATGAAAGTCCCACCTTGTTTCTGGATGTTTCAGACTAAAGCTGGCGTCAGCATGAGAGCACCACCATCTCGTAGCTCCGTCGTGGTCATTCCGCGAGCAATCATGGCAGCCGCTCCCCACCGGAAGCCTGCGGGAGTCGGGGGCCCCCAAGACTTTTGTAGAATCTTCACGGCTGAGGGGACGCTTTTCGAGAATGGAGCCCAAGCCCTAGCAGGCAAGCGTCCGAGTTCCAAGGTGTCCCAGGGTCATTTTAGTGGACCAGGCCCAAAACCGAAGAGCCGTCCGCCATTTTAACAGTCATGTGGCAGCCGCCTATCGCTGCACTGCAAGAGTGGGAGCAACTCAACAACATGGTGAGCGAGACGCTGTAGCCGCAAGAGCGGGCGCAACTCAGCTGGATGGCCGCCACCTGGGGAGGCCCGTTCACGCCGCCTCCCCCACGCCCCCCCCCCCCCCCGGGCCGCCCCACGCCAATTTTCGGAGCAGCATTGTAGGATACCAAAACCAGTGCGGCAGTTTACTGGACATCACCTGGGTGCCATCAACATCTCAGCGTGTTCTACTGGCCTTGGGACTATTCGCACAACAAACCGCTACTGACGAGGCCTCCCCCCGCACCACCCGGGACGCCCCACGCCAATTTTCGGAGCAGCATTGTAGGATACCAAAACCAGTGCGGCACCCAGGCGACATCACCTGGGTGCCGTCCAGAACTCAGCACGTTGTGCTGCCTTGGGACTATTCGCAAAAATGTTTAAAAGTTTTTACAGTTTTTGTTCCGTTCATTATATTTAAAAGTTAATAAAGTTTTATAATCTTACTTTGTTGGAGTGTTATAAAAAAAATTTTAAACGGGTGAATGGGGACTTGAATCGGGTTATTGTCATGTGTGGGCTTTGCAAGTGTACTGCTACAGGATCGGACATTTCAAACTCAAATGCACGTTCTTTTTCTTACCTTTCCGAAGCATGGAGCGCAATAGCAGGCAGAGAAAGGGTGATGCAAGTGTTGAACACTGCCTAGCCTGGAAGTTGCTGGCATTCTCCCCCCCCCCCCCCCCGCCCTCTCCTGAAAGAGGACACACACACACCGCCGCCCCGAGTACTTCACAGATCTTTAAAAGACCATGCGCTTGTTTATGAGGCTTAAATGGTTTATCACCCCTTCTAGAACCCCTGCATCGACCCTCTGACGTTTCCTGGAAGAATTACCACGTAACACAATACCAAGCCCTGTCAGCTGAAACCCCCGAGGAATCATGGGGCATATTATCAAGGGGGTTTATCTCCGCTTTTTTGGCTTTAAAAGCCAAGAAAGCGGAGATAAAATTATCTCCCTATTACCAAGCTGTCGCTAACACCAGTTAGTGACAGCTAAAAGGAGATAGCGACCATCGTGGGCCCCGCTTTGCATGTCAGTGATAGTGCCCTGAGCAGTTCTTAGCCATGTTATCCAATGGGAGGTGGATAACATGGCTAAGAGCATTTGCTCGATAATACATGAATATCGCTGACTTTTCTGCGATATACATGCATTGCGGCCGTTTTTTATCGCATTTGCGATAAACCTTGCTAATAGCAAGGTTTATCTGCGATAAAAATCGCCGTTGTGCGGCGATAATTTTTGTCTCTAAACAAGTTAGAGACAAAAATTATCGCTAGTTGTTGGTAATATGCCCCCGGGTTTTTGCTTGCAGAAATCGGGAGGCGGGAGACTAGCACTGAAATCAGTAGTCTCATGCCTGAATCGGGAGGGTTGGCATGTCTGGATTCTCTACAGCTGGGGCCATAAACTACATCCGCAGGGGTAGGTGATAGCCTGGGACCAGCCTGGCATCTAAAATGGCTGCCGTGCACAACAAAATTGTGGCATTGGAAAAAAGGCAAGATGGCGCAGACAATGTTTATCAATAAGGATTCATTTATAACAAAATATTTTATCGCAGTGACAAATTGGCGGTCAACACTTCCTGATTTCCATCGAATCGAACGTTAACAGACGTCACACAGCAAAAAAAATAAAAAGCTCACGCACAGCCGCTGGAAGAGATGTATCAACATATATGAGCCTCCTCAGCCACCCTCATGAAACATAGGGGATTAGGATACGTCTCCCGCACCCCCTTATACCTAGTAATTTAATTAAAACGAAGCACAAAATGGCGAATTCCCGTTTCGCTACCAGTTTGCGGCCCAGTTCGCGGCCCGTGAAGCGCTTCTACCGTGAAAAATCATTTTTTTTTTATTTTCCCCACGGGACCCTTTAATAACCCCAACAACATTCCTAGGGGGTCAAGAGGGGTATACCTTGCCCCCTTTCATTAAATTCCCCCTTCGTTTTTCACCTCTTCTTCTCTCTCGATCCTACCGAGAGATAAGATGGCGGCCGCTCCGGACTGTTTAGAATGTTGACAGACACCGGAGAGCCAATCAGCTTTCTGCGCTCAAAGTTCCGTTTCGCGAAAAGTAAGCGAACCGGAGCGCAGCCTGGAGCGCTGTTACAGATATATATCTTGTTTTAAATGTTAATTTCTCAAAGACTACTGGAGCACATATATTGAGACCTAGCAAAGGCACATCGGGCTAACAGTCCCTACAATTTTGCCAAGTTTCGTGCAAATCCATTCAGCCGTTCGAGCTAAAAGTGAGTCCAACCGCCCTATGGAAATTAACATGGGAAAAACGCGTTTTGGGACCCCCCTTTTTTCTCGGCCCCCCCTCGACAAAACCCCCCCAAATTTTCAAGGGCTGCTCAGAAACAAAATGTGCCATTTTCCTGAAAATTTCAGCCGATTCCGTCCACAAACGCCAAAGTTATTAGACATAGAATTTTCAAAAATCCCATAGGGAATAAATCCTAACTATATATACCTACTGGCGATAGCCAGTAGGTAATATATATATATATATATTTATATATTTATATATATATATATATATATATATATATATATATATATATATATATATATATATATATATTCACAGAAAAAACCATAGGTTATAGACCATATATAGTTAGGAATTTGCATTTACAAAACCTTGAAAATTCACTGAAAAAACCATAGGTTATAGACCATATATAGTTAGGGATTAGCATTTAAAAAACCTTATTTTATTTGCACAAAACCATTGAAATTCCATATATAGTTAGTTGCACTAACTATATATCGCGGACCCGCAATCCACTGCTAATGATGTCACATATTACATCATTCATGACATGGTCAGTGACATCACTGATGACATCACTGATGACATCTCAAATGACATCACTATATATATATATATATATATATATATATATATATATATATATATATATATATATATATATATATATATATATATATATATATATATATATATATATATATATATATATATATATATATATTACCTACTGGCGGTCGCCAGTAGGTAGTTATAGTTAGGATTTTTTTCAATGTTAAATCTGAAAATTCTATTTGGAATAACTTTGGCACCGGTTGACGAATCTGCCTGAAAATTTCCTGAAAATGGCCTCGTCGAGCTCCGGTCCTTCCTTGAAAGTTTGGGGGGGATACGTCAAGCGGGGGCTGAGATAAAAGGGGGGTACCAAAACGCGTTTTCCCCATGTTAATTTCCATAGGGCGGTCGATTTCACTTTTAACCCGAACGGCTGAATGGATTTCCACCAAATTTGGCAAAATTGTAGGGATTGGTAGCCTGATGTGCCTTTGCTATGTCTCAAGATATGTGCTGCAGTGGATTTTGAGTAATTTAGGTTACAAAAAATATATATATCTATAGCAGCGCACCGGTGCGCGCACCAGGGAGCGCTCCGGGCGCATTACGCGAGGTGCTCATGGAAAGCTGATTGGCTCTCGGGTGTCTGTAAACATTCGAAACAGTCCAGAGCGGCCGCCATCTTGTGTCTCGGTAAAATCGAGACATAAGAGGTGGCTAAAACAAAGGGGGAACTGACCATAAGGCGTCAGGGATAGACCCCTTTGACCCCCTAGGTTTGATGTGGGGGCTATAAAAGGGCCCCGCGGGGCATTTAAAATTTTTTTTTTTTTTTTCGTTTTGCGCGGGGGAAGCGCTCGGTGCGCGCACCAGGTAGCGCACCGGGGAGCGTAAAATGAGGGAAAAAGATGACAGAGTTTTAAAAAAAAATGAAGTTTTTATTTAGAAATTGGAGGTAGTTCTTAAAAGAACTTTTTTTTTTCTTCTTTTTGTTGTTTTATATTTTTTTTGTGTTTTTTGAACTTTTTGAACTTTTTTTGGCTTTTCAAAACAGTTTTATATTTTTTTTGTATTTTTTTAGGGGGAGAAACAAAAAAAGGGAATTGAAACTGGCTCAACTGGAGCAAAAAAACAAAAAACCCAAAAAATTACTTCTTTTTGGGGCACTTGTGATTATCACCTGCAAGGACGATGAGCTTAACGCTTTTTTCGCCATAGGCGATAAGCTTGCCACATGCAGAACAAGTGATTTTAAAATCAGCAAATCTCGGCTGAATGCAAGGCATCACCTCGGATGTTTCTGGTTCTGATGAGGTGGGTTGGTTTCTTTGAGAGGGGGTCCTTGATGACTGGGGGAGGTTACTGGCCAGTTCCCTGAACTCTGCTCGAGAGTAGTTGTTTGGGTGCTTTCTGGTCATGTGCCGAATCATGGTATAGTTACCAAAAGAATATTTTTTGTTTGGGTTGCCCCGTGAAAGTTCATCATTGCAGATGAGGCAAGTCACCTTGGGCGCATTCACCTTTTTTTTCCCCTCTGGGATTGAAAAAAACTGCCATACAATGTGAGGTTTGGGTTTGTAAGGTGTATTTTCTTCTGGCAGCCATCTTCTTCTCCCCTCCTCCTCTTCCTCTTCCTCCTCCTCCTGTTCTTGACCACCAATATAATTTGGAGCTGGTCCTCTTGGTGGTTGTGGTGGTGGTGGTGGGGCAGATGCACCAGCTGATGCTACTACTGAAGCCATTATTTGGAGCAAAAAAGTAGAGAGAGCAACAAACAGGTCTTCCTCAGTCAAAGGACAAAGTCAGAATAAGGAAAAAAGGTGGGGTCTTTCATCATTTAGAAAAAAAAACTGTCCTGAACCAATGAGAAGTGTTATTTTCAGGTCACAAGACCAGGGGCTTCATCATTATGAAACTAAAACTGTTATGAACCAATGAAAAGTGTTATTTTCTGCTCACATGACCCGACGCGCTTACGCTACGCGCCCGGGGGCACGCAGCGTAAGCGCGTCGGAAGTTTACGTTGTGCGATCGTATTCGCTCGAGTACTTCCGGGTGCGCTTACGCCGTGCGTATCACGCGGTCGCGGCTACGCGATACATCACGATCATGTTTTCGTTTGCGATATTGGCGCTCACGGGACGCTCCCCGGAGCGCGCCCGTGCCGCTTTTCAGAAATACGCTTTTCGGGGCGCACTCCGGGGCGCGCTCTGGGAGCGCTCCCCCCAAAAATTAAAAAAAAAAATGGGATAATTGTAGGGACAGGTAGCCCTATTCTGAAGTGGTTTGTAAAAAAATTAACTTTATAAAAATATGTATTGTGCTACATTGGGCTTAATATATGTTAGAGCCAAAATGTAGCCCAAATGTAGCCCAAAGTAGCCCAATGTAGCCCAAAGATGGCCACCAGAGACCAAAAATTGTAAATGTAGCCCAAATTTCAACTAGATGTAGCCCAACTGTAGCCCAATGACAGAATGTACCAGAGTGTTAAAAAGAACAACTAGAGTGCTAACAGTCTTATTTATAAAGTGAAACTTATAGTTAGGAATTAGCATTAACAAAACCTATGAAATTCATTGAAAAAACCATAGGTTTCACACCAGTTATAGTTAGGAATTAGCATTTAAAAAACCTATGAAATTCACTGAAAAAACCATAGGTTTCACACCGGTTATAGTTAGGAATTAGCATTTAAAAAACCTATGAAATTCACTGAAAAAAACGTAGGTTTCACACCAGTTATAGTTAGGAATTAGCATTTAAAAAACCTATGAAATTCACTGAAAAAACCATAGGTTTCACACCAGTTATAGTTAGGAATTAGCATTTAAAAAACCTATGAAATTCACTGAAAAAACCATAGGTTTCACACCAGTTATAGTTAGCTGGAAATTTTACTGATATAAAACCATTGAAATTCCCACGTTATAGTTAGTCGGACTCACTATAACTTGCACGTGCAATGCACTGCTGATGACATCACATATTACATCACTCATGACATGGTGAGTGACATCACTCATGACATCACTGATGACACCATCCTTGTGACACAGTGACAGACCTCCTCTCAGTGTAAAGTAACCCTTGAGACACATATTCAAAAATAGAAACTGAAATTTTTAAAAATGGACATATCTATATCAGTTACAACAAGCAATTCTGTACTTCCACTATCTATATACACATCCACTCATTCACCAACAGTTCTATATAGTCACTCATACATATACTCACTCATCATATGAAGAGATACACCTATACATCCTGTTACACACCGACATTCATCCAAAAGTTACTCACACACATATTCACACGTGCAAATAAACTATTGAACAACCATTTATTTGAATATAGAGTTATACACACACTTCCACCTTACTTCTATTGAAAATTACACATATTTATTCTCTTAAACAATCACTTATAGAAACACATACTTATTTAAACAGGAACTCTTACAATCTCTCACTCTCACATATACTCACTTATATACATCAATATTCATATATACTAGATTAAAACATATGTAGTTACTGATAAAGACACTAGTGAGACAGTCATTCACTCACTAACAAACACATATAGACACTCATCCACCCATACAGTCCTGTACATATGCTGTCTTCAAAACATATACAAACAAAGAGTCAGTCACTCATGCATCTATGTGCTAAGTAATACCCCCACCAAACCATATAGACACTCAAACTGATACTAATAAAAATATCAAATAACCCATATACATACGCATGTAGCTACTTATCAACACATGTAGCCACTTATACACAAAGTGAAACACTAATATATGTATTTAAATATTTAAACATAACTCACTAATATTTATTTTTCAGAAAGACACATATTCACTGGATGGTGTCATCAGTGATGTCATGAGTGATGTCACTCACCATGTCATGAGTGATGTAATATGTGATGTCATCAGCAGTGCATTGCACGCGCAAGTTATAGTGAGTCCGACTAACTATAACGTGGGAATTTCAATGGTTTTATATCAGTAAAATTTCCAGCTAACTATAACTGGTGTGAAACCTATGGTTTTTTCAGTGAATATATATATATATATATATATATATACTAGCAGCCCGCCCCAGCGTTGCCTGGGGCAGAAAGGGGCTGGGGGCAGTACACTCGCTCCCGCCCAACCCCCACCCGCCCTGACTCCCTCCCGCCCCCACTCCTCCCGCCTGTCCCTCTGTGCACACCCGCTCCCGCCCCCCTCCCGCCGCCAGCCGCCTCCCGCCTCCCGCCTCGCGCCTCCCACCTCGATTTCAATGAGCATTTACTTTACCTGAGCTGCCGCTCCTTCCCGTGATCTTCACTACACCGCCGCTCCTCTTCGCCATGACGCGCCTGCGCTCCTCACTTCACGGCAGCTCCATGTCTCTCCTCCTCGTCATCACGCACGTCCTCATCACGCACGTCGTGGCCAGCGCTACGTCGCGGCCAGAGCAGCGTCGCGGCCGGCGCTACTTCCAGGGCACTACTTTCTTTTTAAAGTTATATTTCTAAATGTACTTTTTAAAAAAATTTTATAGCCAATGTCCATCTGCACACCCTAACAATTTCTACAATGTATCGGGTGTGGGGATTGGCGCTGTGGTTCCCGAGTTTACCTGGCTCAAAGGTGCATGTTCTCTCTTTATAATAGTACTATAGATATATATATATATAGAGCGAGAGAGAGAGATAAATATATAGAGATATATAAATAATATGTTTAGCTTAAAGATTTTAAGCAAACACCACTGCTCTGGTTGGGCAAATGTAATATGTGGCAAGGTGCAATATTTGCTTTTTTTCTGTGTCGCCTCTTAGAACATTCCGCAGCGCATGTGGCGGAACACGGGTGGGCAGGACAAATAGAGCTGGGGCATTAGCCCAATCTCCTCCCTCCGCTAGACACACCACTGAAATTCAGCTTTGAGATAGGGAGTGGAAAAGAAGAGACATGACAGCATAAATAGAGGTTTGATGCGGAGAGACATTTGCAAGGGCAAACAAGAAAAAATTACCTAATATGAGTAAGGGCACAAGATGTGACCTGGATTGAATACAACTGTTGAAATAAGAGCAAACCGCCATAATATAGTGCGAACGAATAAAGCTAGAACAATCTAAATGTATTTTCAAATTCTGAATAACATGAATATCACAAATGCAATCTGAACGGAGCACAAGTTGCAATGTGTTTATTGCTAATACAGGAAAAAACTACTAATACGGCACAGCTCAAATAACAGTTTTTTACACTGATTCTGTCACAGTTGGGCAGAAAGCATCAAATTAAACTGTATGGTAGCAGGTCTTCACTGACACATTATTTAAAGTGAGCAAATTCGAGGTCTAGTCTACATATTCAGTATTTGTACATTTGTTACTAAATTGGTTTCAATGCCCATGCCTAGTCCGTTTTTTGCACATAATGCCCGTTCAGAACCTTCCAGAACACTCTGGAGTGTTTTAGAATTCCCTTTTGAGTGCCAATTGTCCAAGATGGCGTGCACATTTTCGCAATTGCTGCCATGGCTGAGTCATGCTACAATGGCTTTAGAAGGTGGCTGTGGGCTACTTCAGTGCCGTCACCAAAACCCTCCATGGAATGAACTGTACATTCGCTTCCCAACAGCTGTGGCTATGAACGGGGTCGCAGCTTGTTAAGTACCATCATAAACTGTGCAGTGGGGGCACTTAGCCCTGTACAAAGACACATCAAAGTATGACGAAAATGTTCGAGCAGGAATGCAAACCTGGTGCTAAATTAGCAGCAGCATTAACCTCTGTTTCAGAACCATAAAATGAGTGTCAGGCATCTCGAATATTGAGCCACATCTTTTAAAAGTCAATAATGAACCAGAAAAATGGTCTTTCTCACATTATCTTCGTACCACTGTAAAGAACACGGGCTGTATAAGTGTTCAATGGACGTTTGTACCTGTGGGGCAGTATCTTTTTATAGGCAGGTGGTAGTTATTAGTGCCATTCCTTCTATGTGCTGGCGCTATGACAATGGGGCGTTCTCTCATTTGCATACGGGTGTGGCCCTTTGCAAATGAGTGACGCTTTACCTTCGAGCCCCTACTGTATCACAGACGTGAGTGCAGAGGCAAGGAACCGATTAGGAGTTGCACTGACTGTGTGCCACATATTAGATGACACACAAAATGCCTCCCGAGCATGTCCCGTGGGCAGGAGAAAGGGTGGTTCCAGACACCACCCAAGCCTCCCCCGCGTGTGGGTGCAATTACATACTGCACCTGTCTGCAGGGTAAACTCTCACCTGCCCTTGAGACGGAGGCCGGTCCACCGCCTGCGATGAAATAGAGACAAGAAGCTTAACCCCTTGTATGCTGATGACGAACCCCAGCCGTCATGCACTACGGTGCTCGTGTGCTGATGACGGCTGGGGTTCGTCATGGCCCGCCCCTGTTCTTTTGTTTACCGCACAGCGGCGGAAACGGGCCAGCAGCGAAGGGGTTAAAACATCATGTCTGCCTTTCACAAATATGTGGTTTCCAGTGCAGGTACAGATTTGCCCCTGCACTAGGAACAATTTGTTGTGATAAGGTGCCCTGTCCCCATCTGTGTCTTGTGCACCCAGTAAAACGTGCACAGAGGTGCAGACCAAGGCGCATTTATGAAACTATGACACAGTGAATCAAGTCATTTTGCTGTACTACACCATAGGAAAAGGGCAGGAATACACCATATTCAAGGGAATACTGTGCATTCCTGTCTTTTCCCCTACGCTGGTGAGCTTTGGCCAGCTAGCGCCAACGCAGGTGCAAGGGTGTTTTAAGCAAGGTTGTTTTCGTGCAAAAAAGGACGACTAACTGAACAAAACAAAACCAATCCTGGGGGGGCATATACCTACCATATTATCTAGCGTATAAGACGACTTTTTAACCCTTGAAAATCTTTTCAAAAGTTGGGGGTCTTCTTATACGCCGGGGTCATTTTACAAGCAAGCGAATATAGCCCAAACCCTATATTTTAAAAGGAAAAGTAGGGGGTGGTCTTATACGTCCAGTCGTCTTATACACCAGAAAATACGGTATATCTGGGTGTACTGCAAAAGGCAGCACGCATAGAAAGAGGAAGTAACGAGGAGAAATAAGTACATTTCTCCTCATTATGCCTCCCCTGGGAAGGGGTAAGATTTTGGTGCATATCAAGCTTTAGAAGTTTTGTAAATCTGGGATGCCATTGAAATCTATAGGAGTTGCGTCAGAACACCCACTGCAATGCCCATGGAAGGCCGACCCAGGGCAGAGTAGCACAAAGCAGCAATTATTGCTGCATTGTGCTGCCTCAGATTTATGGAGCCACTCAGGGCCACGCAAAGTGGCTTTGCATGGCTCCATAAATCCGTCATAGAGGTGTGTGTAGCACGTGTACCACATTCCATGGTGCAAACACAATGCAATCCTCTTATAAATATGCCCCTAGTTGTATTACAGCAGAGATACTTCGGAGTTTACCGGTACTCAGGTTAGCGTCCTCAGAAGGAGGAAGAATAGTCCAGCCATCAAACCCAAAACCGCGTTCCATCACATATTCAGGTTTCAAGAGTACATCTCACTAAGACATCCTGCAGGCCTACAACCATGGTTGCTCCTTAAGATAGAAATGCATTCGGGTGACTCTGCCCTGTCAATAAAATGGTATTCAAAAGAATATGTTTCAACAGGAATATAAGCAGCAACATTTTTATATGAAAACATACTTTCATTGATATATCAGTGTTAGTAAATGTTTACATTTTTTCAGAGCAGCAGAAGTTGCACCAAACACGGTATATTCCAAGGAGAAAACGTATATTTCAGAGAAAATGAATAGATCTATGACCCATTATAGATCTTCATTAAAAGTATTGATTGGGACGCGGGAAACATTGATTGATGGCCAATAATGGTTAAAGCTAGTAATACTTCCAGCGGGTAATGTTTCATTAACGTGAAAGAGAATTTATTCTACTCACTGGTGCATATGTCTGTTGAACATATGGGGAATAGTTAATGCATTAGTTATGACTGATGGCTTTTGGCATTAAAGTGAATATTTCTTCTCATAAGCGTGTAATGGGAAAACTCGCACCTGTACTGTGGGCAAAGCAGCAGTGATGAATGGACTGGCAGTTTCCCAACAGTTTGTCTTTCTCTGCCAGTGGACCAGCCTTATTATGAAGAGGGGGCAGGGGTCAACAGAAGGCAGGTGCACTGAGTGACTTCATCCACCTGGGGGAATGTCTTTGGAGAACCTAGGCCCCTGCCCCATCCCGAAAACTAAACTTGAGGGAGGGCTTGGTTGGGGGGAGCACTGACTGTGACAATTGCTGCATTAAACATATTAGGTGAGCCTTTCATGAGCTTGTTTGCCCATACACTTGCATCAGTAACTTAGAGTTGGAGCAGGGGCAAAAATGTGCATGGGTCCACGACTAAAGTGATGTGGGAATGACCGTTAACAGTGCATGCATGCAAAGTGTGTGCGTGAGTGCTACGGTTTACAGACGAGGCGGTGGAAGAGTGTATTGCCGATTGCGCAATAAAAAAGTGCCTGATGAAGGCACACATGCACAATGCACCCAGAGGCACTTCCTTAATCCGGCAGTAGGTGGCCAAATTTAAATAGAAATTAGGAGGTGTGCCCTTAAATAGCGACTCAAAACAGTCATCTCACCATAATATTATGTCAAAATAGAATATTACAATAATATTGAAACTCTAATATATGGTTTACTATAAAGTCATTGTTTATGTTGTTTAATTGAATGGTGTTGTGTTTGCATATCATTAATTATGTCATTGTGAAATTTAATTTCAATTATTTAAAATAATATTATAGTAACATATTTTTCATTTGGGTTTTGGGTTTATTGCATGGTTATGTGGATAGTGCTTGTATACATATTAATTACATTTAATTGATTAATTTCATATTTTTTATTTGTTATTGGATTGTTAATTTATTTAATACATTTTAATGTGCTTTCAAATTTTAAGTTTGGGCTAAGGGATTAATTGGGAAATTGGATGGGGTAGTGTTTAAATAAAGAATATTTAAATTCACTAATAACATTTCATGTATTAATTATGTTTTTTTAATGTTAATATCTATATATATGCACTTTCCACAAAGTTTTATTTTTACTATATTAGTAACTTTAGTCCCGCTACTATGTATACACTTTCCCCAATGTATGTGACCCTGGAGTTACCATAGTAATCCTGCCCTGACACCATCATATGCACGTTCCCCAATGTTTGTTACACTGCAGTTAGCATAGGAAATACTCCCACTCCACTCCCCAATGTATGCACTTTATTTAATGTTTGTTAGACTGGAGTTAAGATAATAAATATGATCCCCTACTGTCAATGTATGTGTTTTCCTAAATGTTTGCTAGACTGGCATTAGAATAGTAAATATTATCCTCTAGCCCCAATGTATCCGCTTTCCCCAATGTTTCCCCAAAGTAAATCTGACCCATCTCCCTAAGTATTAACTAATGCTTGTTGGATTGGAGTTAGAATAATCACTATGCCCCAACCCAATGTATGCACTTTCTCCAATGTTAGTAAGACTCTCACCCCCATTTTAGTCTCACCCTCATGTATGTACATTCTTCAGTGTCTGTTAGCATGAAGTTAGATCCGTACATTTAACTCCCCACAGGCAATATATATATTTTCCCCACTTTTTGTAGGATTGCAATAAGAATATGTATTCGATTTGTTCTTTGTTTGTTTATTTTTCTTAAATAATTTGAAGTGAGGTTACTATTTATTATTTTATTTTGGCTTTTTAAATGATTCCTTGAGCATTATTAATTTAAACCAATATTCTTGAAAAAATATATTTAAAGAAATTTACATTTATAAAGTACAAAACATGGGTGCTGCTATGTATGGGGCCAAACTCTGGGGGCATTGTCCAACAAGAAATATCACCAAGATCGAGAACAACTTTCTTAGGCAGCCATTTGGACTTCTTCTTAGCACTTCACTTGTCCCTCTGCGTCTGGATCTGGAAATCAGACCAATTGCAGAAGAAATAGGCCTCAGACTGTTAACCTTTTGGTGGCGCATATGGGTGATCCCAGAATTGGCTGCATACAAGTTGGAGCTAATCGAAGTAATGGGTCAACCTGGTTCAGGGGAAATAGCATGATTTATGAACATCAGGGACACACTCCGTAGCATAGGAAGAACGATTTTATGGAGCAATCCAGAAGTACCATGTCCCTCAATAACAAGTAAGGAATTGGCCAGGAGTTACAGGGAAGGTAAACTTGTTCAGCCACAGGAAAGCTCAGCATTAGGTTCCCTAACAGTTACATTTATGAGAAGATTATTATAATCTTGAATATTTCCTAGATGAAATACAGCCAGAATTAGCTAGGAAATGTTATGTTCGATTCAGACATGGATCTCTCCCCCTGGGTGTATATTCCAACAAATGGGCAGGCTCCTCTTTTTTAAGGGTTTCTGGCCTGCAGCAATGCTGAGGAAACTGAAATCCATGTATTCTTGTTCTGTCCAGGTTATAAATCATTATCATCATCATATAAATCTTTATTTCTGTCCACAGACCATAAAGAACAGTACAAAGAAGGCCCCAATATTTAAAAACAAGTTTAAAATACTAAAAACCAAATAAGACTATATAAAATGTATACTATACATGTGTAAAAGAAAACAATTTGCATTCAGTTCATTTTTCATCTCCTAGGAAAACCATACGAATCCGCCACAAAGAGATTAAAAAACATGAAACAGCATATACAACTGGCGTCTGGGTGTTATATTTCAGAAGTCTAAATGCTTCTTCAAAGAGTCTTGTATGTAAATTCCTGCACAGTTGGATCAACCATTTTTGCCTAATTTTCTTGTACCCCGGACAAAAGAAAAATATATGTAGTTCAGTCTCCTCTAGGCTATTGCATGCAGGGCAACGCAGGACAGAACTGCCAGCCCATGTGTTAGTGCATGCAAGAATCGGAAGCGTGCCATGCCTAACCTGTAAATAGAGGTTCCTGGCTAATACCAGTCTTATCTCATCTAGACATGGCTCAAATGAATAGTTGTCCTTGACTTTTCGGAAATTGTGTTAGAGGACCAGTTGCTTAGTTTCCAAAAAGTTGTGCAAGTTTACTTGCCCTATAGCTGCTAACTAATTGTTTACGCAAAATTCCAGAGCAGGCTACCTCCGGCTTAATCCATAGACTCTCCCTACCTAAGTTGTGAAAACCCCCCTTAATATGTGCAAACCATACCAGTTTCCCATTTCCAGGAAGCCCCAGGACCCCCTTAAATGACGTCCTATACTCAGACAATTCAGGTTTCACCCTTAATCGCCGCCGGCATGTTAGGGGTCTACAGCCAATTTCCTCTGCGATTGGTCTTACCTCTAATTCCAAGCACAGTGGAATGAGTGGGGATAACAAGCTAGATCTAGGTGGTTGATCTATGTGTGTAGAAATAGGGGGTCCAAGCACTGTGAAGAAGCCTTTAGGATCCTGAAATATAACATCCAACAGCTGATTGTATTGGCTATCTTGCGCTTCCTATTTTCCATGTGGTGTATGCGCAAGTCTTTTTTGGGTTCCTAGACGTAAGACAGCCGACTACTCATCTATTAGCAAGACTCATTTAAATGTATTAAAACCTAATAGATTTATAATATGAGTAGGATTTTAAACTGTTTTTTACCTGAGGGAGCATCAAATACTAGTTGTAATCAGATTTTAAAGGAGTGTATCCTAATATGTAGGTTTCTTTTGGGTACACAACAACGCGATGGTCTGGGGAAACATCACATGTAAATAAGGACTCCCCTGGTATATTTGTATGTAATGGCTTTTTTTTAAATGGAATACTTTTATCACACTTGCACTTGATGGTCTATTGACTGAAATGAAGTATTTGAATGGAAAAAATTCTATTTTATTTTGTTTTTTAAATTATTTGCTATATTGTAGAATGGACACACCAAGGTGGTGTAGAGCTGTGTGAGGTAGTCTAGTGGTTGGGGGGCGGAGTCGTAGGAGGAGCAGGAACAGGAGGAGCCGGGGAAAGGAACTGGTCAGTTAGAGCAGGGACATTGAGTAAGCAAGATGTATTGAATAAAGCTCTTGAAGATAAACCATGGTGTCTGTGGTTATTGGTAGCTGGATGCTACAACTGGCGACGAGGGTGGGATCGAGCACCCTGTGTGACATGTGCTGATCCTGTGACGCTGCCCGACCCTGTGACCCTGTTCCCCGTCAGCGTGAGTGATAAGCCGGCCCTGAACCTCCATGACCGCGTGGAGCGGTAAATGCTGTGAATGAGCGTGGGAGCGCCGTCGCGCGTAGGAGGGTCGGAGCTCGCCCGTGTGTGGGGCTGGAGCACAAGAACAGAAGTGCCCACCGGGAGCTTACCCCGGCTGCAACTAGCCTGAAGCTCGCCCTGCGTGTGGGGCTGGAGCGTGGAGCTAAAAGCGCCTACCGAGTGCCCACCTCGGCGGCAGAAGCGCAAGTGAAAACGCCCACTGAGTGCCCACCTCGGCGGCGAACAGAGCGGAGCTCGCCCCTTGCCTGGAGGCTCGAGCGTGCCCACCAGAGCCCACCCGGCGGCAGTAGCAGTGAAGATCACCCCACGTGTGAGGAGTGGACAAGAGACAACCAAAAGCCAACCGAGGGCCCACTCCGGCGGCAAGAGACGAAGGAAAGAAATCTCACCTGCAGCAGTGACTCTGGCAGTGGATCGCGGCTGAAAACGACGAGTGGTGAGTGGAAAACTGCAGCCCCGAGTGAATGTGTGGCTCCGGTCGAAGGAACGAGCAGAGACGACCAAAATCTCGTTGAAAACGAGATTCCCGGCGGCCATCTTGGAGTCAGGCAGCATTGGCCAATCCCCTGCGAGGGATCATCGGCGGCCATTTTGAAGTCAGGCAAAGAGCCTGAAACATCAATGAAGCACTGGGAAATGCACTAAAGACAGCAAACAACCTTTGGCAAGTGTAAAGGCAAACAAGCACAGGCTGAGGCAAGAGGCAAAACACATAAACAAGCATTGGCTAAGAGTGAACAAGCATTGATACATGCAAACAAACAAGCAGTGATACATGCAATTAAACAAACATTGATACATGCAAATCAACAAGCATTGGTGCATGCAAAGACAAGTATTGGCCAAGAGTAAACAAGCACTGGTATATGCAAGTAAACAAGCAGTGATACATGCCATTAGACAAACACTGATACATGCAAATCAACAAGCATTGGTACGTGCAAAGAAACAAGCATTGATCCATGCAAAAGAGACACAAGCATTGATACACGCAGATCAACAAGCATTGGCGAACATAACAGAATCAAGCATTAGCGAAAGTAAATTAACAAGCATTGGCAAGGAACAAACAAATACTGTCAAGAGCCCACAGACGAGTCGTGGCGAATAGAAACAACAAGCAGTGACGAAAGGAAACAAACACATGCAGTCGACAAGCCTTGGTACATGACAATAAACATACACTGGTAAATGCCAAGAAAGAGGCAGTGGCAAGGCAAACACACAAACGTGGATAACGGCGCGTGAACAACAATTAACACGGATTGGCAACTGAAACAGAACAAGCACGTGCACACACGAGAATAAACCAACTAACAA
This sequence comes from Lissotriton vulgaris, assembly GCF_964263255.1. NCBI lineage: Eukaryota > Metazoa > Chordata > Amphibia > Caudata > Salamandridae > Lissotriton > Lissotriton vulgaris. The sequence continues at coordinate 739,885,341 of NC_141696.1, forward strand.
GCACGGGCAACCACAAGAGTTACTTACCACACATGCGTTGACAAAAAACGAATGTCAGCACGGGTGGCAACGTGGACGTTGAGCAACGCAAACGAAGAGCGCCGAAGAGACAAGAGCGGCTGGACTGTACTGCAGCAGACCCAGAGGAGGGCAGCCCTACAGAGGACCCCGGAGAGAGCAGTACCATCCAAATTCATTCGCCGACGCATACTTCGTTGGCTACAAAGACCATCAATCTCCAAGCAAACGACCAAACCAAAGACCCTGACCAGAATCTCCCTCTCTCATGGCGGGTGGAGACACAGCACGGCGGGTCACTCCATACAGTGAAGTACCGCCCCCGGCGATGCAGACTGATGATTGGATCTCGGATCTCAAACGACACCGGTGGCTCGAAGCACTAGAAGATTTCTTAAAAGCCAATGGTGAACAAAGAGAGAGGAAGTGTCTACTACTACTCCTCCATTTGGTGGGTCCGGAGGGCCGATGCCCAATCAGGACATTTTCCAAGGAGGACACCGAAATCTATAAAAGACTCCAAAGGGAGCTCTGTGCTCATCTCAACGCACAGACAGATGTGGACCATAATCGCATGGCTTTCAATACAGCACGGCAGGAACCAGGCGAACCGCTGCCAAACTTCATCACTCGTTTGCAAAGTATGGTACGAGGTTGCCACTTCAACACTTTCACAAATGAGGATGCGGTTCGACTTCGGATCGTTGAAGGGTGCACAAACCCTGACACAAAGCGTAAGATCCTGCAAGGTCATTGGTCGTTAAAGGAGATCATCAAGAAGGCCGAAATTGGAATGCAAATCAAAGCAAGAGAAGGATTGAAGGACGTGCACCTAAGCGCAAATCATCAAGATACCGAGGAAGATAGAACTCAGAAAACAAACAGAACTGAAAGGAGAGAGAGGGAAGGCAGACCAGCAAAAAGACAACGGGAAAGATACAGTGACAAAGAAAGTGACACAGATTATTCAGGGTCAGGCTCATCAACATCCGACCACTCGAAGTCAACCAAGGATTACCCGGAGTCAGATGACCCAGAGGCGACCATCCAAAAGACTGTTCCAAGAAGTCATTCACCTCCCAGGAGTTCCTCAAGGAGCCACTCAAGGTATGACACACAATGCTCTGATGGGGAAAGAGCATCAAGTGCAGATCGCACCCCTGGACAAGAGGGCATCCGGCACAGCAAGTGGGAGAGAGAGAATAACCAGAGAAGAAGGGGTCGCACTGGTCAACACCAGAAGTCGGCGCAGGAACATCAGTCGACAAGCAGTGAAGACGAGTCCAAGGAAACATCTGGCCGAAGAACACATACAACTCAAATCAGAAGTGTTGGAGCATCCAACAAGAGAGAAGGAGAAACAGGTCGCACAAGACGGACTGATCCTCCATTGCAACGAACCAAACAAGAAGACAATGAGACAAAAGCTTGGGATCAAGCACAAGGAACAAGCACAGGATCATCAAACAACCTCCCAAATGGGACGGCATTGAAGACGTTCCAACAAAGGCACCCGGAGAAACATCCCAACGACAACTCAAAGGGGAAGAACAATTCGCCATGGATTACGGACTTCAAAAATCCATTACCAAAGACAGTTTCAGAGAAACGTTGGAGAAGGAAAGGGGAGAAGAATCTCTCTGACACTGAGTGCACATCTATCCGATCCTGGAGGTCGACAAAAGACCTCTCTGACCCAGAAAGCACGTCCATGTCCAGAAACTCCTCTGACTCAGAGAGCGCGTCCGTCTGATCCTGGAGGTCAACAAGAGACTTCTCTGACCCAGAGAGCACAGCTGTCCGATCCCGTGAGTCGACCAAGTCATGGTCCCGACAACAGCCATGGCGTCAACCACCCGAACGCGCCATAGAACCAAAGGGCACCCTTCCTGTCAAGAGCAACGTAACACACACTAAGGTCTCTGATTGCTCAGCCACGCCACAAGACAATCTGTCATGTCAATCACAAACATATCCGGACATGGACCAGACACCGTCACCCCTGAAGGGGTCCGAAAGGCTGACTCAAAGGACCTATAAAAGGAAAACAGAGACAGTGGACCTTAGTCACCGGACGGGAAGGGACCTGCCAGCCAGTCCGCAGAGAAAGCCGGACATGTCAGTAGAGAGAGATCATCGGATGAGTGAAAAACATGCCCATGCACGGATAGACAACGAGTTCGTCAGACAATCCGAGGTTGTGCATGAGTTACCGAACCGAACCAAGACAGTCTCGTCAGATAAGACCGTACTGTCTGATGTGCATGACCCAGAGGTGAACGACAGTGTCGCCCTCGACCGGACAAGACAAGAGGAGGCAAGGGTAGGCGCAGGTGCCCATAAAAGGACCGGAACATTGTCCACTCATGAAAGGGACCGAGCATCCAAACCAACTGTTACACCACTAGAAGGAAGCATGAGGACTGCAGACCGTGAGAGTGAACAGCTCACCCGCATTGTGGTCAAGAACGCCCTGATCAAGACACCGGAAAGAGTGACCAAAGCCAAACCCACCACTGACTCGACGCTACTGAGGCTTGAAGAGCAGACAGTCCGCCAACCCGTGTGGTGGATTGAAGAACTGCGAACACTGAGGACATTAAGCTCACTTTGTTAGGAAAAGGGGAGATGTAGAGCTGTGTGAGGTAGTCTAGTGGTTGGGGGGCGGAGTCGTAGGAGGAGCAGGAACAGGAGGAGCCGGGGAAAGGAACTGGTCAGTTAGAGCAGGGACATTGAGTAAGCAAGATGTATTGAATAAAGCTCTTGAAGATAAACCATGGTGTCTGTGGTTATTGGTAGCTGGATGCTACAGGTGGTACTGCAGTTTTTGAGGGAGGCGAATAAACTCCTGGAGTGGGTGGGAACATTGACTGGTAGAACCCCTTTGTGGCTGGGGACAAACTGCTGGAGGTGACAGCTCTAACTGGCTTCAGGGGGTGGAAATTGATTGGGAATGACTACCTTGGGGGCATTTGGTAGGGGAACATCTCCCCCCCCGCTCCTACTAGTATCTCCAAAAGGAATACAACCTCCACCAATCACAGCAATATAATCATGTTAGACTCTTACATGCCCTAAGAACACATATACATAGTGGCTTGCCTCTTTCCGACTACTCCCCGCTGGAGGATAGGCTGTTGCTAGACCCTATAGCAGAGAAACCGACGTCCACGATTTATCGCAAACTCATAAACAATATACCTGACCCCCTAGTCACACTTAGAGAAGCTTGGGCCAAGGACCTTGGTAGCATAGATGAGAAGGAATGGCGGGATGCATTGCAGAGCCCTAGAGAGATCGCAATCCGTTCACTTTTTCGGCTAGTGCAGCTAAAGATCCTACACTGCACATATTATCCTCGCACACACCTGTATGCATGGGGCAGGATTCAGACTGTGCTGTGCATTAGGGGATGGCAACAAGAGGGCACCTTCTTCCATATCCTATGGGAATGTCTGGAGCTCATTCACTTCTGGAGAAGGGTCTCCGATACCATGTCTGAGGTGGTGGGGGAAACAGTCCTGATAGAGCCGAAGTGGCTCTTGCTGATGATTAAAGGAGACACTGCTTGGTCTAGATATATAGAAATATGGTTGGTCCTGCCTGCGGGAATTGCAAAGCGCAATATTGCAAGGGGATAGGGGGTACAGACAACCCCACTGCTGGAGGACTGGAAGCGGGACCTGGACTGGTGCCAAAGGGCCGAAGAAACTGTGTGCAAAAAAATGTAAAAAGTTTGGACGTCATGGCAGAACTACAGAGGGCTTGGAGGGGCCACATAGTGGTTGGTGGGATGGGGATTGATTGTTTTGGTTGCTCCCTCATGATTGTGTTACTGCTGATTTTTGTGCTATCTCTAAATATGGACTTTCGGAACTACTTTGTGGTGTATGGTCTCATGAACATGGTTAATAAAAATATTTTTAAAACATGAATAATTATGTTTTTGTGGTGCTCTATTCTTTAACCCCTTCGCTGCGGTGGCAATTCCGCCGCAGCGCTGGGGGGGGGGGGGGCGAGCGGCGCTCGCATGCTCGTGACGGAGCCGCTCCGTCACGAGCCGCGGTTGCGCTGTGCTCATGACGGAGCGGTTCCATCATGGCCCCGCCCGCTCAATAGAACGCGCCGCGCAGGCGCAAAATCAGCGCCGCGCAGGCGTGGTGGCAGGGCCATGACGGAACCGCTCCGTCATGAGCACAGCGCACCCGCGGCTCATGACGGAGCGGCTCCGTCATGAGCATGCAACGGGTTAATATGCATGTCTTTAATGTATATTTTATTTCAGAGTTATTGTTAATAGTACAATACATTTATTGTTGTTTATAATTTAATATTAAAATGCACTTTAAATTCATTATAAACATCTGTTTAATTATGTGGTTTAAAGAAAAATCTTTTTTGATTTTAAGGCATAACATACTATGCAACAACGACAGGCTGCCAGCAGGTCACGTCACTGAATACATCATATTGGTGTAAAAAAAGACGACACACAGCATCAGCATAAAATAGGAGTGGTCGGTCATAAACTTGGCTCAGCACTCGGGTGGGTACAAATAGGTGTCATTGACGGAGGAGTACTTACCCAGGGTTACTACAAGCCTCCCCACCCTTGCAGTCCATGAGGCACAGCGTTGCAAAAACAGAAATACTACGAGTCTGATTTCAACTCTATGTATTTCATTTTGGTGCCCATACATTAGGTGTTCATCTGTTCTTCATTATATTATTTCTTTAGTATAGGATTATTTTTCTCAAGGAGTGGTACGCGTGGGGCTGGTCCCCATGTGGCCCTGAAGAAGAGGTTTAGGCACAGTATACACATAACAGCTATACTTCCTCCCTACTATTAACCCCTTTTTATCCATACCAACTAGGAGCAGGAATAAATTAATCGCTGCCTAGCTAGGTATTTTTAGCATCACCTCTCCCCCATACACTGCACTACACATTTTTTCTCAAAAAGTGCTTCATCGTAGTTCCGCAAGTTGCAGCACGCCCCAGACATTAGCTGTCTGGGAAGGCCCCAATGATGAAGCATGTCACCTAGGGGAAACCATTGGTGAGTGAGGGGACTCAAGGAGAGAATTTTCCCTTCTTAGATTTGGGGTGTTGTTTCTCACATTTAGCGGAAGCCATTCCCATTAGTTAGGTTCTCTGATCTGTCATTTACAGATTTTTTAATAACTATACACAGTCTGAAGGATGAACCTAATGTCTACCTCCATCTCCCCACTTTTTGTTTATAGCCAATAGAAAGGTCATGGAGACAAGTCTGCGCACTGACCAGGGAATGTTCGCAGTATAGCCCAAAATGACCATTATGGGATTTGGTTGCAGTGTAACAGCAAATATTTGTATGACATGAGTGTTGACTGAGGTTCGGTATGTAGAAATGGTGGGGCATGTCCCTGTGAGATGTGCGAAATCAACTTGTGGGGGGCACCATTTGGAGGTGTGGTCAGATCTGGTGGGGTCAAATTTAAAGATATGTGAGGGAGTGATATAAACACAATGTAGAAATTTGAAATCAATAGTTTATGTCTGTGATTGAGAGATGCTGTTTGGATCTTGGAGCAGCAGTAGGTCCACATATTGTCAGTGAGGGGAATATCGACATTCTACACTAGTTATGTGTTTTTAAATAAGAACATTTTATAGTTTATAAATTAGTGCATATAGATCATTATTTATGTTATGTATGTTTGAACCTATTACCAATTTAACTTTTGTTTTAACTTATAATAATTAGGTCATTACAATTAAATGTCTACATATATTTAACATTATAAACCAATTTAAGTCTGTTTGCAAAGAAGTTCTGAGTACCTTAAAAATGCATGTGAACACATTGAAATAATAAGTGCTTAACAAATTACACATTTTCCACATAAAGGAGATTTTTTATGAGAATCTTGAGTCCCTTCAATTTTCTACCAGCACCTAGAAGTATAATCACTACAGTCTAATGAATATCACTTCCTTATCATTAACTGTGGACCTTCCTTCTAAATAAAAATTTTCAGACCTAATGGTAGTTATAGCTATTATAAGACAAGAGAGTGCTCATATGCTCAATGTCTCTCTCCCGCCCTCTCTCTGATCGACTCAGAGGATTTATTTTGTTCATCCTTTCAAAGCACCTTTTGAGACACCTTTGCCATCACCAATATTTCTATATAGCAGCTCAATCACGCTCAAATCCATCAATCTCCATTCTATCAATTTTCCCTAAATAGATAATGGACCCAGACGAAATTCAAATTACAGTGATAAAATTTGAATAATTTCTGGAATTTTGTGTTACATCTGTGAGGTCAAATTCCAGAAATTACTCCATTACACCATGTTACATAATTATGCCACAGTCTGTGGCAAACGTAGAGTGCTGGAATGGGGGAACAATACGAACAACCAGAAAGTGAACTGCTGTTGTTCACATCAAATGTGTTTTTTCGCACTATTTGTTAGGGTAAAATGTGTTCTCTCATCACAAAATTGACACTGGGATACATTTCCCACTAAAATATAGCATTAAATAATGGATTTGCATAATTCTGAAATAATTTTCCCCAATTTTCCCCAATTTACTCATAATTACACACAAGCCAATTATATGAATTTTGCAAACCCTAATAAATAACTAGCTAGTGGTCAGTGGCTACAACTTTTAACTCCAAGTTAATTTATTATAGGGATGCAAACAATTTGCCATGCTCCTTACAGATTGATACAACCAGTTTGTTTAGATTAAAGAACTGGTTGTTGGTGAGGTCTCCAGTCAAATTGCCTTCAACAGAGACACCAGACAGATATGACCTCTCTTCTCAAATTTTTATGCAATCTCCATGGAGCCCCTAGCAGCCCGCCTCTGGCAACATCTTGCCACGCATGGCCTCAACTACACTGCCCACCGGCTGATAGTGTCCATGTATGCAGATGATGTTACTCTCTATGTTGGGAAGCGGCCTGCACTGATCTTACGTGAACTCCTCTCCTTTGCTGTCTGGAATAACAGTTAACGGGTCAAATTTGACCATCTTCCCTCTCACGCAGAGTTTTCCACCATTTGCTACTGACCATCCCCTTGAGTGAGCAGATGGAAGTGTACTCTACTTTGGGATCCAGATCAGCAGAGACATCACCCAGATCTAGCTAGAGAATGATGACAGGGCTGTTGAATAGCTAAAAGAGAGAGTCCCTGTGAGAACTCAACTTCCATTATCACTTAATAGGTACGTGGCCGTTTTAAAAATGGTAAGGCTACCAAAGCTCTTTTATTTGTTTGTGAACATCCACATTCCACCAACTAGAACGTATTTTACCAGGATTCGGTCTCTCCTGATTCAAATTAAATGAGCAGGCCGACATCCATGACTGCCCTAAGAAAAACTGACCTTACCTTTTGAACAAGGAGGACTATGTGCAACCACCATTGAGCTTTACTATTATTGTGCACAGATCCACTATATATTCTACATGATACACCCAATCAAATTCCTGCCTCACACTGTGATAGAGGCAGACAATGTGGTGCATGCTCCCTACTCACAGTGGTTTGCTCTACATCAGCACAACCACAGAAGGAGGTTGACACGGTTCTATGCGTTGTGTCGACTCGCATCTGACTCTGCAGCAGAACCACTTTGGACTGCCTATTCCCAGCAGACCTTCCACTCACTGATAACCCGGCAATGGCCACCACTAGGGAAGCATTCGCCAATTGTCAACTGTGCAGGCTGCACCTATAATACCTGGGCAACCTGTACCCCGGAGGCAAATTCATATCCGGGCAGGGCCAACAGGCCCACACCTCCTGCACCACACTAGACATACTCCTATACTATAGACTACGCAGTACCTGTAGGGCCTCACACAGCACTTTTACCCGTGAACCTCTACCCCTGCAGACATTAGATCATGCGCTGGGTCACTCATCCCCCAAATGACTGATCACTCGCCTGTACTCTACCAAGCAAGATACGACCTCTGTGCTCACACCCAGACTACTGCAGTGGTGGCAGAAAAATCTGGGCAATGATCTAACAGAAGGAAAATGGAGGTATTGCTGCTCCCAGACTATTATACTGTTGCCCAAATTTAGGCTGAGGCTAATAAGCATAAAATTCCCGCATCGCACCCCCACAGACCTCTAGAAGATGAGTTTAGCCCTGGAGGCGCACTGCGAAAGCTGCAGAGCTGAGGGGGCGGACTTTTTACACCTTGAATGGGTAGGCGCTGAACTATCTGCATATTGGATGAGGTTCTCACTTGCATAGACTTCATGATTGGGAGTAACGTGCCCTGAAATCAACTTACGGCCCTACTAGGGTATGGGAAGGATATCTGAGCTGGCACAGCCACCTGATGGCATTGCTGCTACTTCTTGAGACGAGAAAGGTGGCAATGCATTGGAGAAGGCGCCCAAGCCCCAAACTTGGCAACTGTGATACTGACAAGAAAGATTAGAAGACTACTGTGTGCTGATGTCGGTAAAATCTCACCCCAAAGACATTTGGAGTCTATTCAGCTCCTATCTAACACTCAGGGCGGGTAGAGCAACTCCCTCTATGACGTCATTTTAAATGCAGCCTTTCAAACATGAACAGAATGCCAATGTTTCATCCCTACCTTTATTGGAGCACTGGTGTATTATTTGTATTTCAAAAGACTGCTTAATGAGATACAAGTCTTTCTTGTGTATTCACTGAAATTTCAAAGGGTAGCCAATGTTCTTTTCTTGTTTTCCTTTCCCTTTTTTACGGTTGTATATAATTATAAAATTCAAATAAAGAGAAAACAACAAAAAGAACTGTTTGTTCTCCCATACAAATGCTTCAACCGATATAATATTAGCAGAGAATGGCTGAAGTGACAATCTCTCAAAATTCTAAAGAATTGCAATAGAACTTTGCCGGTAGTTTTAGATCTCAACTTGACTGTTTCGCAATGCTCCATCGATATAATGCTGTTTCATAACTAAAGTCTGCTTAAAACCACTTTGTTACTTAGGTCTACTGAAGACCATCTGGTAACTTCAGTCTACTTAAGTTTACTGTTAAAAAGTACACCTAGGTAACTATGTATACTGATGCTGCCACTTTTAGAGTTATGAAGATTGAGCTATTTTATGCGCCACGTACATTTTGTCTTGCTTATATTTATAATCATATAGTAAGCCAAACAGGAATGTGCTACCTTTCTTTGTACTGTCTTTTGTACAATATGGCTCTTTTAAATGTTTACAATGTCAAGGTTTTAATTATTTACACAATACCATTTCTTTGCTATACTATTCCTACTTGAACAAGGCTTAACTGCAATACCAATTGAGTATGTGACATTATTATTATGCCTTTTTAACCAAAGAAGACGGCCAAGATAAATGACTGTCTGACAATAGAGGGTCTGGCACCTCAAAGGTTTGATAAGAAAACCCTCACACACCAACCTGGTTGGTGTCATGCTTCACCATCGCCATAATTTCTTTGACCAGTAAGTTAATAACGCATTTCGCGTTAGAGCACCACTTCCTTCATCCGGAAATGAAACACAATCCCATTGATAGGTAGCACTCTAGTTTTCAAACAGCAATAGACGTTTACCACATCACACGCTGCGTGCGTGATGACGCGCCCGCTACCCGGAAACGACTCCAGCGCCGGAGCGTTTCCGATAACGCATCAGTAACAAGCATTTACAATGCAACGGTTTCGCCTTTGGAAAAGTTTGAGCTATTGGCATTGTGAATGACAAACTTTATTTATGTGTTGGTTTTGAAAACAGATAAATAAATGGAATTGTCATTTACAATGGCAATAGCTTAATCTCTAAGCTAATTTTGGGGGATAAAGCAGTACAAACAAAAAGGACATTACCTCTAATTCTAGTTGCACTCCTTATTTAAATATTCGTTGTCGTCCAACCTAAACTTCTGTGATTTTCTCAACTTACTGATGAGCATGATGTTGGTAAAGCCTCAAATGCAGCCAAGGTTCACAACTGGCAAAGTGAGTATGATTCAAAATATTGTGCCACTTGCACTGTCCGTCCCAATGTTGGTAAACCATTAGAAATGAAATCCTCCACTGAGCAATACTTTGTAAACCTTAGACAATGGACTGATTAGTTATTTGCTAAGGCAAACGTCAAGGAAAAATCAATTCAATGGCGGGTGTTTGCAAAGAAATATGGACAAACGGTTCACTGCAAACAAAATGTATTTTTATTTGGAGTTTCTATAACAGATCCATGCGACCAATGAATGCTACAGAGTGCAGACACTAAAAGAGTAATAGTGCCAAAGGAGCGTAAGAGGGGCTAATGATAAGTGAGAGTCAGGAGCAAAGGGGAGGGGCTGGAATTTCATTTAGCAAGTGAGAAACCAGAAACTGCTAGAGCGAAGGAGTTCTGAGCAGGCAGAGGGGTGAATGGAAAGCTTCTAAGATCACAGCAAAACTACAAGAAGATAAACCCATCGCCTTTAAAAAAGAAATGCAGTGCTGTATTTTTAGAAAGGACACATTCTGAAGGGCAGATAGGAAATTTGATTGGAATGCTTTGGATACAATGAAAATTATTCAAGACTGCAAGCTATTGTGGCAGACTGATGTTGGCATATGCCGTCAACGACAGGGATAATGGGAAGAAACACGCAAGATCTTGTTCAGCTCACTGGATAGTACCTGTACAAGTAGCACTTGGGCTATTTGTTGAATAAATGAACTACACTGTTAATAGGGACGTTTTAATTAATGATATTCAAACATGGACGTTGATTCAATGACTTAAAGTAATAATGACAGAACTAGGTTAACACCCTGTTCGGCAACGCCCTCCTATTCACTTCATAATGGCTAAGAGGCTAAGAGAATAGCATGGGGTGCAAACTACAGAAAGTAAGCATGGCTCCTAATGGAGCATTTCCCTTCTGTTCTTATGCTTCTCCCTTGATCGCTGAGATCAAAAAGGTAAGCAAGGGTAGCGACAGTGGCATGAAATGGGAAGCAAGCAGTAATAGGTGCTACCCCAATTGCCGTCTTTGATTTCATAAAGATAACATAACTTCGGTATGTCTTGTTAAAATGCAAAACAGTATATCGTGAGACAAGATGTAAAATTTAGAGTAGGGAAAATGGGTAAATTCTAAGGAGAAAACTTGAAAAGGTAACTAAAGAAATAATGATTCCTGAAGGACATAGCATGTAGAGGGATTAGGACAAGAACAAGCATGGGTTGAAAAATACATGCCAACGGATAAACATGTCGAATAAAGTGTAATGCTAGGAATAGATTTAAATATCAAAGCTAGTAAGCAGCACTGGACATGAGAGATAAGAAGGAGTTGCAGAGAAAAGCCAGGCACAAAGTGTGAGGTGACTAATGAAGCTTAACAAGAAACCCAATACCGAAGGTGGAAATACTTTTGAAGATAATGGACAATAGAGTGGCGAGGTAAAGGAACGAAAATAGTAGTCCAGGTGGAAAATATAATAGTCTGGATGACCACTACAAAACAGAAACTGATTAATACATAAATTCACCCAATTTTATAATGCTGCTGTTGTCTAACCTGGCATGTGAGCACAGAAATGAGGAGTTACTCTGCAACTCAGAAATAAAATTAGAAATATGGAAAGGGACAGATAGGGGTGTCGGTAAAAGGAGAGGCAGCACTTCAAAACAGCATAAAATGCCTCTTTCAAGCAAGCAGAGTAAGGCAGATCCCATCCTAGTCTAGAAATTTCAGGTTGTGTGTTTTACTTCTGGAAAATACAGACGAAGTCGAGGAGTGAGGCTCAAATACTCTGGATAAGTTAAATCACTGGGACTCATATTGCTGAGAGACAATAATCTTACTGTCAATGTAGAGTTGTAAAACTCTAAAAGAGACTATATATATATACATATACATACACATACATACTAAGGGTGCATGGTTGACAATTAGAGAAGCAGAGGCCAGAACCATGGAAACCACAACCTTGTAGAATGTAGACGAAAGGGAGTCAAAGAAGTCCCTTGATAAGAGACTAAGCACTATTGATCACTGTGAAGCACATTCCATGGCCTGTGCTGAAAATATCCGGCGATGGCAAATAACTGAGTGAACAACAATATCAAAGGAAGCTAAAAAAAGTTAAGTAAAACCAAAAGAGTACGCTCTAGAAAGGCACATGATTGAAGTGAAGATAATACAGAAGTGGGAGAACTTTCATTTGATACAGGAATGTTAAAATACCTTTGGTGGAGAGTAGGCATTTATCTTCTATTAATGATGCTCTCTCTGGTATTTTATGGAACAAAGCCATCAGTGTAATAGGATAAATAATTACACTGCGAAGGGAAGAGAGCTACTGATTCACATTGTCCATTTCACTTTGTTAGGGTAACAATAAATTGGAAGCGATGTCACTCATCTGACAGCACCTGTAACTCTATACCTTTGGCATAGCCTTACATGTGCTGCCAGACGGCCCATGATATGACTCTGTTGCACGTATTTGTGGTGACTGGTAAGGGTGAGGAACAACTGTTATGAGAAATCTAGTAAGGAAGGGATAGTATGTACTGGCTGCTATGGAGCAGAATTGAGAGATGGAGAAGAACTTTATAGGGTAGCAGTGCATGGGGATCAACAGTGCCTGCAGTCATGCAAGGCACACTAGAGGAGAAATAAAGTGGAGCATGTGTAAGGAAAACTCTGTACCTTTACTGCCAACGTATACTCCCGAGACTGGATATAGAGCACTGGAGTTCTAAAAATGGGAAGACTGGATTGTATATAAGGATGATAGGCATTTTACTTGTGGGTCCTGAAAGGTATGGGATCAGAGGATGGTATGTTTTATAATTTCACCCATCTATCCTCAGAAGCATGCCAAGGAGGTGTATGCACTATACTTGATATGCAGTTTTACCCCATATTTCTAAAGCATATGGTACCTAGATGGAAGACTACATTGACATTGGGGTACATGGAAATGCCTCCACCGTCACACTTTATGATCATGTATATGGTAAAATGCTACGACAAGTTAATATTCAGTAAACGTGCACTGCCTGCCCTTACGCGTAGAATAGCATGTTAAGAGAGAATGAAAATTAAGGAAGGTATCCAGAAAACGTATAAGATATGAAAATAAGAATGGTATCCAGAAAATTTAGGATGATCATAGCTTGTAGAGGCTACTATATTAAGCCAGCATTCACGACGTGTACTGCTACTGAGAGTAGTACTATGACAGGATACTAGATACAGTACGTGTGCCGACAGCTGCCAAATCACCACTTTTACACTTAACGCTTATACAAACCGATTGCATATTTGTGAAAAATGAAATACAACTATTAGAAGGCGGGGTTCTGCTAGGTTAGCCTATTAATTTGGCTAACTGACAAACACTTGCCATACAATGTGTAACTAAGAACTTTAGATGTGCATCTATGTCGAGCACACAAGGGTATGGACAACGTTTCTGGCAAAGGAGTTCGCCGATTCTTCTAAAGTAAAGGGCTTACATGCAATTACTTGCTGACGGTACCAGGCGTGGTAGCCTGTCTTCATCCTCTGAAAAAAGTACAGTGATCAAATGCTGCACATAAAGGGCATAGGGTAGACCTGTGTGCCAGCATTTGCGAAATGTACCGTAACTTTACTCTAACTATACTGGCTGCCTCTGTGAGAGTTCATCTCCTTAGGTCTTATGAACCGCGCATGTTTGTCTGGCCATTGGGATGAAAGCTATGCCCGAATGATGTCTGGGCAAAACATCACACGTTCAGCTCTTGGTACTGCGCGCTAAGCCTGGGCGTCGATGGACTGCAGCTCATTGTCAGGGGTGTTAAAAATGTGATAGGTATACTTGAGGCTGTGTGCATTAAAAGGTATATTTTTTTGCATTTGGAGGATGAATAACTACAATACAGTGTGACAGTTCGCAGAAGGAGGGGTAAATGTACCTGTACTGCAAGCCTTTGCCGCCGCTACAGCCAGTACCCCCTGGCCCTCGAGGCCCGGGGGCGGTCTTGTTCGGCAGCCCCGGAACCTCCAGCTTGTTCTCGGTGTTGCAGACCCTGACCGGGGTGGTCTCCCCCTGCATGGCGACTCCGTGGACGCTAACCACACTGCAACCCCCACCCCCGGGAGCTACAGCCTCCCATGGTCCGCTCCCTGCAGTCTCCTCCTCGCCCTCTTCATTCCCAGGGCCTCTACAGTACAGCAGCTCAGAGAAGGGTCCCGGAGTTAGGATATTGCCTCCTTTCCAAAGTCCGCCCCGGCTTGGCGAACCATACACCCGCCTCCCATGGAGACACAGGGAAAGCAGGAGGCGGGACAAGTAATGACACCACAGCAACTACGCTTCCGGGGCCCTGCAGAACAGACGCTGGGTTACCCTTCTGAAGTCAAAATAGCGCCATTTTGGTTAAGGAGCAATACAGGAACAATAGAACCAAAAAATACTAGAACGTCGCGGTTTAACGGGAAGATCAGAAACTAAACTTGAAAAACACCTTCTTTAAGAGTAAACTATTGAAAATAGCAGAAAACGCAAACTTCACGCAGGAACATTTACAGACAATCTTCCTAAAAACAGTCAGAAGGCGACCGCCTGCAGTGCGCAAAGTGCCGCTCACTCCGAAAAGGGTTTTCTATTCGTATACTCGAGTAATGAAAGAAACAAGCGGCGGCGGGACTTCCGCTTGCTTGCAGCCCGGCCGGACCAGATTCGGGGGCGTTCCCGGCTTTTGGCTGACGTAGCATGACGTAGCCAAAAGCCAAAAATTCTCGGGAACGCCCCCGAATCTGGTCCGGCCATGACGGACGCCTCTCTGTTCCAATGGCTAGCCTCCATTTATGGAGCTAGCCAATGGAACAGAGGGCGGATTCCCGAGCAACATACTGTAATCATTAGATTTCTCCTGCGCAAAAGCTGCTTGCGCAGCTTTTTTGCAGTCGAAACCTAAAAACCAAGACGGGTGCCAGCCTGCTCCTGAGGACCCGATTTAGGTGTACCAGCGGACGAAACCTCCACACAAAGTAAGATCAAACCAGTTCAGGGTACAGTGGGTTTTCCCGCTGCACTCGCGTTAACCTTTTGAAATACTGCCTTAAGAGATAGAGCTTGTTAGAATACAAGCATGGATGTCCTCATTTACTCTCTCCTCCTTTTTTAACCCCCTTTTTACTACAGTATGTGACTTAAAAGACACGCGCTTCCCCTCCCAGGACAAGATATGAAAGCCTACAAATCAATTAATGTAATGATTTCTTAAGTCCTTATAAACTATATGATTTCACACAGCGCTGTATAGCTTAAATATATGCATTTTCACAGCGCACAGTAAATCTTTCTGATCTGGACTTCTCACATATTTGATCACAATAAGTCCTACAGATTAGCCACTGCCACCGTTTTACACATAAAGCAAGGCAAAAAAGCGCCTTTCTTACAGTATTGGAAGGCACAATCACCATACTCTTATATGTTGTATAGTGTGCATGGCATGTGTATGAAAGATGTTACACGTTTGTCTGACACCTCGCAAAGTAAAAAATGACCATATATCAACCACCAGTACTGGCTATATCCATGGAATGAATCTAATGTTTTCTTAACTATTGCATTGTACCATATTGTTTCTCCTTACAGGTACTGGACAATTTGTGAGGACCCACATAGGTCAGTACTCCACGCATATATAGCACTCTTTAGTGCGAGTGCTAAAAAATGCTTTTCACGTGGTAGCTATTTTTACCAGTCACTTGTTCACATCACTCACATTTGTTTTGAGAGGTCCTGAAGAAAGCCCCAATACTTTTTCTAGTGGGCTAAAACATGTCGACCGCCATAGGGTAATAATAGGCTACACATAGTATTTGTAGCCCATTATCCACTCTCCTGTTTTTAAACATACCATAGATCACCAGGAATAAATCAACGGGTAGAATTCTGGAGGTATTTTTATACTTAGACTCACTTCATTACATTCACCTGCACCTCAACCTGCTCCACTGTAAACAGGTGTCGCAGCACAGCTGGGTAGCATTCGGCTACCCGGATGGGACCCGATGATGAAGGATGACACCAACCAGGTTGGTGTGTGAGGGTTTTCTTATCAAACCTTTGAGGTGCCAGACAATCTAGTGTCAGACAGTCATTTATTTTGGCCATCTTCTTTGGTTATAAAATATTCCTAGGGACAAGGATGACCGTCCTACAGTCCTAGCTCTCTACATGTTGGTTTTGAATTAATACAATGCCATCAGTATAACACATTGATAGAAAAGTGCAGATTCTAAAGCCAGAGAATGTTCACAGTGCAGTTCAATATTTTCATCTGCTAGTTGAAGGCTGCATAAGAATTGTTGGAGTACACACCTTTGTTTTACACATTCATGTTCTTGAGTTTTTGCAGTAAATATCTCACCACCTCCTACCCCTATAGAAACTAAGGGCCAGATGTAGGTCGGTCGGTAACGGCCGAAAATCGGTATTTTCGGCCGTTACCGACCGGTATACATGATTTGGCATGTAGGGGCACAATTTTACAGAATCGGTAACTTTACCGATTCGGTAAAGTTACCGATTTTGTAAAATACCGAATCGGTAATTTTACCGATTCGGTAAATCTCAGATGTAGGTGGGACTCTTCTGAGTCCCAAAGGCCCTACAAAATCTGTATTTTACCACACAATCCTATTGTGTGGTAAAATACCGATTTCAGGTGTGCATGCACATGTGTGCATGCACACCTAGCCATGTGACAGACAGACATGCCCTTAGGGCATGTCTGTGTGCCACATGGTGCACATGCCTATTTGTAGGGTGCCAGAGGGTGTCAAAGTGACACCCCCTGCACCCTTGCAAAATTATAAACAGAACCGGTATTTCCCATTGATTCCTATGGGCTTTGAAGCCCATAGGAATCAATGGGAAATACCGATTCTGTATTTACAGAATCGGTAAATACTGAATGTTACAGAATCAGTATTTCCACATCTGGAAATACCTACATGTCGACCACATTGATTTACCGATTTTCAATTACCGAATCGGTAAAATTCGGTAATTAAAAATCGGTAAATCAATATTACCTACATCGGGCCCCTTGTTTTAGTGTTTAGTTTTTGGATTGCAGCCAAGAGTTTGGGACTTTAAAGACTCAGTGCTTAATTTGTCCCTGTTTTTTTTCCGATGCTCAGCACTGGCACTTGCTTTTTAAACACTGGCACTTATTTATGAGAGTACACAACATGCTGATGCTCTCAGCTTTTTCTCCTTTTTTTAGGGCAGCATGAGGGTTTTAGCAACTCAAAGTTATCCTGTAGCAGAGGCAGTGGCCGCAGTTTTGTTTTTGTACCTGTACTTGCCGTGTAGACTGCCAGACAAGTGGTGTTGCTGCAGCTTGTGCAACCCTCAGAGTGCTGCGAGAAGACAAAGACGTGGATAAAAAGGACTGAAAATGTATTTTTTTTTCTGGCATTTTGTTAGTCTTGATCCTCCAGGTAACTAAAAATAGCAGCACAAACTAATGGTGACACAGGTGTTTTTGCAGTGCGATCGTCTTAGATATGGGCAGTAGGTTAGCGACCTTCCATTTTAGTTGAGACTTTTTAGAGCTTCTCATTACTCAAAAGCATGTAATTTCTGACATTTATCTCTAACCATGTACTTCATTGCTTGGTATTGCTCGCCAGACAGTGTCACTCTATGTGTCACACATTTGGTCAGTGAATGTCACTCATAAGTACACTGAAACTATGAAAATGTCACTCATAAGCAATCTGAAAACTTGGCAGCTATACATTTGCCTCAAATAACTATCCCAAGTATTTACTAAAATAGTAATAGACAAATATTTATTATCTGTTTTCCTTAGTTCCCAGATAAACAATTTTCAAACATTGTTCATGTTACTGCTGTTTAACACATTCAACACCCAAACCTACCTGTGGTAACAATTATCTTGTTTTTCATTAACAATAATTCATAACTTCCATATGTGGTCTGCTTTTAATTCCTAGATTCTCTTTTCCACATTAATCTGATTGACAAAGTTGCGGAAGCCCATCTAAATTTTTATTGACATCTTTGGGCATAACCCAGCCAAGGGTAACACATAAGACAGCTTGCTGAGGCATGAATGGATCCAAATAGTAGCACCCTTTGGTCTTTAGGATATCAGCACTCATCCCTAACACAACACACACTCACTTTTCCCCACCTTCCATTCCAGATGGCATGGGAGAATTAATTTGATGTGGTTGAACATAACAGATCACTACACAGGGTATGAAACCCTGATGTTAGGGAATTGCCTGCCTGCTGTTGAAGGTCTGAGTGCCAATGATCCTGGAGTGCTGCTAGGTCCAGTGGCCAAGGGAAGAGAGGGAGCCTGAAGGTCTACAGTGGCAGCTGCTTGGAGCAGAAAAGCTGTGTGGTTAAAGCTCTCGACTAGTCGGGCAGATTGCGGGAGATAAGCAATGGCACACTCTTGTCTGAGTGTTGTCAAGAGACCTGTACATATGGTGATCAGCTCTGGAGATTTTACTAAGAAACTCTAGACTATT
This sequence comes from Lissotriton vulgaris, assembly GCF_964263255.1. Lineage (NCBI taxonomy): Eukaryota > Metazoa > Chordata > Amphibia > Caudata > Salamandridae > Lissotriton > Lissotriton vulgaris. The sequence goes on from NC_141696.1 coordinate 739,903,933, forward strand.
GTTTAAATTGTGCCCAGTACTGGTGAGGATGAAGATTTACTGCTCACGCTTTGACATTTCTCAGAGGTTTATCAAAGGACCAGGAAATGGAATGCAGCAACAGTCAGTGCCAGAGGTGACCTCCCAGGTTTTCTCAACCACTTGGAACTTGAAGAATTTGCTGATCTTTAGAGTTCCTCCAACCAAAGCTCCAATTCAGACTACTGAAACTTTGTTCGGCATTACACTGATGACAACAATCACTGAGCTCAGGTGTCTGTAGGCTTTCACATAAGATTCTTCAGTTCTTTGCTGGGTGACTCTCTCCAAGTCTCTCAAAGGTTATAGAACTTGTGCATGCCAGCATCTGCTGCCTCGCCCATAAGGCTTTAGCGATAGACTGAAGACTATTTCAAAAGTTACAATATCTGATGGCTTAAATCACCCACTAAAAGCAGCTCTGTCGGTTTGCAGTCTGGCCTTTTCTGTAGCCCCAGTCGCAATAAAGGACCCAAAGTTCTTGCATTTGTCAATTTGCAACACAGTATAGTGCAGACATGAAAGTAAGTCAATATTTACTTTTACATGACTCAATAATGTTGCAATATCATTGAGTATCACACCCTCCTTTCTGAACACCAGTGACTCCACTCATGGGGAGGAGAATGCAGATACTAACAGGGCAAACTCATCATCTGCTGGTTTGATTCATATTGAGATTTATGCAGAAACCAAGCACAACCGGTCCTGTGTCATGGAGAACAACAACTGGAAATGATGTATATTTGTTTAGGTAAAAAGACTGCTAACATGCCCTTGTATTTATTAAAACCATTATTATTAACAAAATGGCCACCTCTGTGTGTTCTTTCCTCCTATGACTGCAAAGCCACCAATGCTTTCACTGTTGCATGTATAGAACACTTCTCAAGCATCCAACATGACACACAAATATGCTGTTTAAGCAGCTATACTGCTGACCTTAAACACAACTCACAAATTAGTTAGCCTGCACATTGCACAAGCACTCAACAAAGTGCAGATATGGCATGTATTTGGGCATCAAAGTAATTACTACAACACTTGTAGTCATCAACATTTTGATCAGGTGCAGCACCGAGGTTGGGATTGCGCATAGCCTGATGCATGCGCATTTAGAATCTTTTCGAAAAGACTGGCACATGTGTGGCTGTTGAGAGCATAGTTACATAGTCTGTGGCAATGCTGTTCAAAATAACAATGACCTACTATGCTACTGCAATTTCTTAATACATGGCAAAGAATCAACAAAAACAGGCCTCAGAGTGACAGCAGCAGTATTTTCAGGGTGCTGATGTGGAATATCTCCTATCTGAGAATGGTGTCAGAACCCACATATTCACTCACTCATCCAACAAGTCATTCCTGTCAGTGAGATAAGCACCTGTTTCAGACATCTGTCTGTAACTTACATGTCATTCACGTCTTACCCCTTCATGCTCTGTGAGCAATGAAAGATTGTACAATTCTACAATACTGGATCTTTTCTTAGGAAAGACAAGATTGCAGTTATTTCCTTCTATGAGAAACAGATGCTTGCTTTGCTACTGCCACGCTGTACCTATTCTGTAAGAAACTAAAGCTTACATTGCTGCTTTTCTGATTTGTACCTGCTTATGCTGATGCTACCCTAGCTGTACCTGTACTCTAAAGAGGGGATATTTGCACGGTTTATGTTCTGTGATGAGAGCTGTTTACACTGCTGTTTACCAATCCTACACAAACAAATGCAAAGGATAATTTAAACACCCTTGCATAACATGCCAGGGCCAGTCAGAAGCTTTTGTTAGACCCAGGTCACAAATAGCTGTAGGCCCTGACCTAGAGGCCCTGTTTTCAGTTCCAGCTTCACTAAACTGTGTGACAAAGTACAATTACTTTTCATCACTCTGTTTCCTTTTCAGTGATCATCACATTTGAGAGCAACTTCAAATAATTGTGTTCAAAATGTGCACTGTACACAAACCTCTCTTGTATATGGTTGAATAGAACATAATGTTGCTCCATCTATGGCAATAGTAAAGGTCTTGTATGAGAGGCATAAGACAAGTGACTTGCCTCATGGCTCTGGTACACAGACAAAATATCAAATTTTAAATATCGATATACAATAATATCGAAGTTTAAATATCGATGGGACAAAATATTGAAGGTAAGTAATATCGACAGTCTTAATATCGGTATTAGTATGATATCAGTAATATCGAAGTTTTAAATATCGATGTCAATAATATCGAAATAAATAACTTTGATGTTACTAATATCAATTTTTTAATAAATTTAGTGTATATTTTATTGTATTTATTATGATTTATTATTTATTTTTAATGTAATTTAATTAAAGTTTGTCTTTTACTACTGTAGCGGGTTGTGGGTTTATAGGGGAATAGGGTGGGAAGTAATTTAATTATGTTAAATTAATTATTAATTAGTAGGAATTATTAATTAATTAATTGAGAATTAATTTTTAATTAATTTTAATTAATTGATTAATTGATAAATATGTTCTGTAGCGAGTTATGGGTTTATAGGGGAATAGGGTGGGAAGTAATTTAATAATAATTAATTAATTAATATATGTTTGTACATATTTTAATTAATATTTAATTGGTAATTAATTTATATTAATTAGTTAATTAATTAATATAATTTTGTACATATTTTTAATAATTAATTAGTTGGTAATTAATTAATATTAATTAGTTAATTACATTATTTATAGTAATTGTTTTATATATAATTATTTGTTATTCTCAATTAATTAATTTGGAAAAATAATATTAATTATTAAATTAATTACAGCTAATGTGCTAATATATTTACTTTATTGTTATTGTTAATTAATAATTAATTGGTAATTAAATAATATTAATTAATTTTGGGTAAAGGAGTATTTTTAGGGTTCAGGGTCAGTTTTCAGTTTTTGGGTAAAGGGGTATTTTTAGGGTTCAGGGTCAGTTTTCAGTTCTTGGGTAAAGGGGTATTTTTAGGGCTCTGGGTCAGTTTTCAGTTTTTTGGTAAAGGGGTATTTTTTAGGGTTCAGGGTCAGTTTTCAGTTCTTGGGTAAAGGGGTATTTTTAGGGTTCAGGGTCAGTTTTCAGTTTTTGGGTAAAGGGGTATGTTTAGGGTTCAGGGTCAGTTTTCAGTTTTTGGGTAAAGGGGTATTTTTAGGGTTCAGGGTCAGTTTTCAGTTTTTGGGTAAAGGGGTATGTTTAGGGTTCAGGGTCAGTTTTCAGTTTTTGGGTAAAGGGGTATTTTTAGGGTTCAGGGTCAATTTTGGGTTTTTGGGGTACAGGGATATTTTTAGGGTTCAGGGTCAGTTTGGGGTTTTTGGGGTACAGGCGTACAGGGTAAAAACAAAAAAAATTACATTACATCAATTTAATAACATTAAAAAAAATTAAATTACATTAAATTATTAAGTGTTTTATTTATTTTAAATGTATATGTATTAGTTTTAATTTTGTTTTAATATTTTTATTTAATATTTGTAAAATTATATGTATTTTAAAATTATTTTTACATTATTAATAATACATTTAAAAAAACGATATTTTTAATTCCGATATGTTTGTACAGAGATATTATTTTTTCGATATTTTTGTACTTACCTTTATGAAGATATGATTCCGATATTTTTGATGTCGATATTTTGGTTCCAATATTTTTGTATTTCGATATTCTGTCTGTCGATATTATGTCAGACATTCCATGGCTCTGTAATAAAAATGTAATTAGGGCAGAAGTGGGAAAGAATGCAGCGGTTCACTAATACAATTTTCATCAAGGCCGAAGGAGGAAAAAATGCAATATCCATCCAGGAGCTGAATTGCTCAATGTCTAATTACGAAACCTGGTTTTAATACCAGCTTCCAATGTTGACCAAATAGCGTGACCATCGGCAATTATTTTTCTCCACTGTGTGTCCTTTTCCAAGATTGCCACATTTGAGAGCACCCTGAAATAGTTCCGGATGCACACAGTACTACAACCCCTCTTGTTAATCATTTAATGGACCATAATGCTGCATCTATAAAACAGAAAGGTTTATCTAAGAAGAAACAAGACAACTAACTTGTCTTTTGAGTCATTAATACAATTGTCACACCAGAAAGGGTGTGGTTCACTTATTTTAATAAAGGACACTCAGAACAGTGAAACAATCTAAGGTGCTCAAGTTTAACAATGCAAAATGCTTTTTTTGTGTAAAGGTTCTTACCTCAGCTATAAATAAAGTGTCAGTGCCTCACATTTTAAGAAGAGCAGGAGGTCCAAGCTGAGCCAAGAGCTGTTCCCTTAAGTCTCCACTGCACTGCTTTTCCAGACAAGATTCAACACATAGGGGGCTGCAGAGAATTATGGGACCGGCGGTCACCACCTCACTACCACTACCCTATTGTTGTTTGCAGCGAAGCAGGAGATGCTTTGGTTATCTGGCGTTTAGTTCACGGGCTCAAGGCCTATGCACTCCCGCTGCCCACACCCAGACAGTTGCAAGTGTGGTTTGACAGCATGGACATGGCCTGTTTCATAGTACAGGCTGCAATTACAATGACTCGCCTTGGGAATCATGCTACATACTGACATACTCTCCAATAGCCTTTTGCGAGACCTGCCCTTTGCACACCTGAGGCCGGTGGACAGTACTTATGAAGCAGGGGTTGTTTCACAATTTTTTATGTGAGATGCCTATATTCATGGAGAAGACAAACCTCCACAGGGGCAATATTCAAGCACCAAAATAAGTCGATGGAAAAGAGACATGTCTGTTGCATGGCCCTCCTGTTGTTAAACTTGTAGTAGGGAGATACCAGTAAAAAAACCTTTTGCGCTCACCCACCTAGATTTTTAATGTATGTTTAACAATTTAACAAAGGGCAGAAATGAATGACGATATAAGGGACATACCTTGACCAAACTAGGGACCCCAATAACTAGGAGACTGGTCAAATAGTGAACAGTTGTCCTCTCAAATGCATCCCAATGCAAGACATGAAGACTACAGTTTAAGCATAATACGCAAGGTAGGTGGGGGTTCATCCTATATGAGTACATGAATGTATGGTATAGTCATAATGAGTTTGTATATTGCTTGCAGATCTGTACTTTCTGTATGTTTGTATCTGTTTACCAAAAGTATACAACAGCGTTTTAATGCCTCTCACTCACTCTTTACTTCATTAGCAACCTGAGTTGTACCCGTCCTGTGTGTGTGAGAGATTTGTGTAATGTTCTTTCTGCTGCTGTCATCTGTCTTTAACTGATTGTTTATTTTAAGGAAGGTTAAGCCATGCCTGTCAATGTACCTTTATTGCCTTTATTGCATAGTGAAAATAGGTATAAATCGTTCTACTCTGCATAAGAAAAATAAACATCCCCATTGCCAATGCTTGTTTTAATGCATGATGTTTGTGAAAGAGTGAACCCTCTCAACATATCTAAGCAGAATTTACTTGTGGATTTACACATAAAAGAAGAGGTTTTAGAAATGAAAAGGGTTTTTTATTTTACATTTAAAAGATAGCTGGCAAGTGGTTACAGGTCATGTATATGTATAACACCTCCAACTAATGTTTGCACATTAACCAACAGCACTCCTGGCTTTCTGCCTTTTTCCCTGTAATCAATCAGGGTTTAAGCAGCCCAGTGGGTGAGAGGGCAGTTGTACTCTTTAAAATGCAAATGTCAGCATCTCATTGTTCATGGACAAACATTATCACTCCTTGGAATACCAGCTTGCTAAAATGACCTATTTGCCAGAACAATGTCAGTATCAGCAAGATAGAAGTGTCTAGAGATATTGACCTTTTAACCCCTCTTCTCCAGTCCATCCTCCAGGTGATTCAGAGGGCATACTAACAGCACTGCTGTGATACACACTGTCTCAACAATTGCAGCACAGGCTGCAGGTACTGTCCTGAGAGAGACGCCAGTGCACTACAACACTTTCCTCGAAATATCAACACACATGAAAACATCAAGTTCAAAATATTTATTTGTATTTTTGGGGAATGTTCATACTACATGCCAACAAATGCCTAATTTGAGCCGGTGGTTCCCGGTGGGGGTGACTGACACTTTTTTCCCCAACAAATAGTCAGGAGAGCATCTTCCTGGGCCTTATTATGGAACTACACACAGATACCTGGTGCCAGGTTCTGATGGAACAGTCACAGGGGTTATCATGCAAAATTAGAACACACAATGGGCTTAAGCAGGGTTGCTTAGTAGCACCTCTCTTGTTTTCCTTGTATATTGCTGATCTCACAGCGTATTGAACACGGTGAGGGGAGATGCCTCTAGAATCGGCGCAGTGTCCGTTGGCTCTTTATTATACGCAGATGATGTTGCAATATTTGATCTAACGCCCATCGGCTTGCAACGTCGTCTGGATGCCCTATGTAAATATGCAGAGGCACATTCCCTGAAAATTAATATAGCAAAGGGCAAGATTTTGGTCTTCGGTAAGAAGGGGCTTAGAATAGAGAGATGTCTAAAATAGATGCCTGACTTTGAAAAATTGGAATTAGTCGATTCGTACTTATATTTGGGGAAAGTTTTCTCAAATATAGGCCGAGATTTGTATCACATTAAACACTGTGTTAGTAAGGCTGTCTCCCAGGTCAGTGCATTAAAAAGATTTTACAAAACTTGCGGGAGACCCCATTTCGGCCATGTTTTATCAATTTTATGAATTATTGGCTCTCCTTTGATAAGGCGGAAGGACAAATCCTGCGTCAAATTTGCAATGTAAATTCTTTGGCCGCTTCATATGTACTACGTCTCAAATTTGGTTTAGTTTTGCCTTTTATTTTATCCTTGGCAGCGGCTCTGCGGTGGGGAAATTCCCTCTTCTGGGGGGAGGAGGGTACACTTAGGGCTGCCCTGAGAACAGAAATTTTTGACACACTAAAAGATCAATCAACGTTTTTTAGATCTTTTGTAGTTGCATATTAAACATTTGGTCTTGGTATGAACCCTTCTTCTCCTATGCCCAAGTCTGCATTGAAACAGCTTTTAAAGATGTCTATATGCTCTATCAGTTTGGCTACAGATGTTGCCTTAAGTCAGTCCAGGCCCAATAATGAGGTGGTCAGTGGCAGGGCCGGACTGACTACCGGCCGTTTTGGAATTCTGCCGAGCTGGGGGCTGATTTCACTGCGGTGGGGGCTGATTTCATTCATGGAGACCTGCGTGTACTTTGAAATAGTTAAAGCAAAACAAATTTCGTTCAGTACACGCAGGTCCCCACCAACGAACCAACCCCAACCATAACGCCCAGTAGCCAGTATGGCCCTGGTCAGTGGGAGTGCCTTGGGGAATAAACCACAGCCTTATTTATCTTGGAATATCCCTCAAGGGACTAGAAGGCTGATACTCCTACCGAGACTTAACTTGCTGCCTCTAAGAGAAGTTACTGGTATCTGGGATAAAATACCAAGAGAGAAAAGGACCTGCGAAATGTTTCAATTACAAATTCAAGATCTAAATCATGTTTTATTTGTATGTACAACGTTGCAAAGTGCTAGGCGTGTATTCCTAAAGCCATTTTTTATCAAATTTAATATTCACTCTGCCCAGGAAGTGCGATCTCTGTTTCTGTCTCCCCGAATGAAATGGTTTGTCATAAGATATATCAATTTTTTAAAACAATTTGTCTATTTATTAGGATTTTTTATAGTAGTTTTATTCCTATGGTATAATATGTGAGAAGGTTGGGTATTTGATTGTCTTATGTATTTATTGCACTATTTTCACATTATACAGCACGCTCAATATAAGAATCACCCTTGGGAGGTAGCGATGTATAAGGAAGACTTTTGTATTGTATGTAAAGTTTGTCTTTTTTAATTTATTGATGTGTTTTTGTGGACCTCCGTCAGAGTTCCAAACCAAAATAAACAAATTGAATTGCAAGAGAAGGAAAAACACACAAAGCAGAAAAACTGCAAAACATCACAAAGGAAGAAAGTAGATATATGCAAGAGTGAGATAAAGGGTCAGAGAGTGTCTGATAGCAGATTAAAGAGGCATGAGGTGGATTTAAGACTAGTTTTAGCCTTGGTATTCAGCGCACAGATATAATTGCTCCTGCTGCACTCTTCTGGGCAGTGCTTTGGGCACGAGAACTTTATTTTGCAAATTAAGCACTAATGCTAACAAATTTGTACTGGAAACACAATATACATAAGCAAATCTGAGTTCTTTATTACATGTACATTACCAGTACATTTGTTGGCAAATTGCTTAATTAGCTAGCCCTGCCTCAGTGACAGTACATACTGCATATACAGATCACATATACAGACCCACACCCGAAAAGATTGGAGAGTGTTTGAGAAATCTTTTGGTGTGTCAGTTGTCCAGTGTTGTGCGAATAACTTAAAGGGTGGCTGCAAAAACAGGATAAGATAACAAAACATGTATGACTGATGCTCATGCATGTCCTTGGTATTACGTAAGGCAGTGCCAGATGCAAACAGCATCTACCACTATATTATGGAAGTAGATATGTTGCGGTGATTAAGTGTACCAAGAAAATGTGCATATATATATGTAATGTGTTGAATTTTGTTGTGCTGGTGATGAGTTGTTTATTTGTACTGTTGTGTTTTTGTAAGTCTAGAAAATGTCCATCTTTGGTGTGATTTCCACTACATTTTTACCCTTTCTCTTTTTCTGGAATTAGAACGCTGTGTCCTTTAGCCTGCAAAACAGGAACAAAGGGATTTTCCTCCTTTAATCATGGATTAATTGGCTTATCCCTGACTGATATATTCAACTTGCCTCCAATTTTTATTGTAGAAAATGCACTCAGGGCTTTGATGTTCAATGCCTGCTCTAGACTGCAGCACCTATTGTACCATCCAAAGTTTGAGCCAGTAAAACTTGGCTTCAGGCCTACCCTATGTAGCCAGACTAGAGCAGTCAAACAAACTGCTGTCAAAACAACCCTTTGCGGCTGGTCAGAAACCCTGCTTTTAAAAATCAATAAATCACCCTAAAATAAACCTTGTTTCCCACAAGATAGGGGGTCTGATATTTAAAAATTGAACATATTCTAAATTAATGGTGGCATATTCTGGAGAAACTAGCCCCCAAAACCTATTTTCCCTTGGAGGACTATGACTCGATTTAGAATATATCAAAGTACAGATTATAATATTTAATCTGTAACTTTGACAGGAAATGACTAAAATAGTCATTCAAGGACTCTTTTTCACATTTATTAAATGTCCAAATCATTAATAACGTTAGACTGTTATTTAAGATTTAGGAAAAGTAACTTTTAGAACGTTACATTTTCCCTGCCAGAGGCTCCAGGAGACTACTTTGCAGTAGCCTGTCAGCAGTTGCCCAGCCGATACCTGACCTTAACGAGGTGTGAAATTTCCTCCCAAAGCAAGACAAACACTTAGGCCTAGTGACAGGGTGGCCTGGATGTCAGGCATGAGATCCTTATCAGCTCTGGAAGGACCGCTGGGGAGGTTCCAGGAGCTTCCTTAACTTGAAAGGGACATAAGTGAAGCTTGCCCATTCATAATTCAGTGCAAGAGGAACCCTGGGAAGGGGATAGTCTGTGTTCCCCAGGCCCACACTAGCCAGGCTGGCTCCGTACTCACTGGGACGGAACCTAGGTGCAGACCCAGGTTGGAGGGAGTAGGGACGGGACTGCTCATTTCCCTGACCACACCTCTGGGTGGACACAAGGGCTCTGTACAAGAGAGGAAGTGAACTCCCATTTGGGATTTTAGGAGTAAGGTGTAATGTGGGATTATTTGCACTAGGGTATTCTGCAACTGCTGAAAATGAGGGAGTACTGGTCCTGTTACCTTTTACCCCATTAGTTAGGAAGGGGCCATAAGTTAACCCCAACCAGTGGCTAATGCAAATCCTAAATGTGACATCCCAAGGAACCTTCCTCAGAACGTGTACGACTCGGACGGAAATTCAGCCTCCAAATCGGATTGCTAATGCCGAACCCGATTCGGTGCCCTACTGACCGAGATCGGAATCGGTCCCTTGGTATATATACGACCCACGATCCATTGCAGTAGGTCTGAAACCATGCCTAGGTTCCGGCCTATCTCTTCCATTGACCATCATTAGTGCTTAGTGCTTTGGCATTATTGTTACTTAAAAATATAAAAATGTGTATCTCTGGTTCCCCTAACTGGATTTTGTTGTTTTGGTGTTATTTTGTTAACTAAATTTTACTCAATTTTTCTAATTCAGTTTGAATTTTTATTCTTTAAGTTTTGGCTTAGTTACGGTTGAAATACTGTTTAAATACTGCACAGATACTTTACATATTTCCCTAAATTAAGCCTGTCTGATCTGTGCTATAGAGACCAGGGGGCTGAGGCAGGTTAATTTAGTGACTTTTGTGGTGCTCCCTGACAAGTTAATGTCAATGTTCATTGTGTGGGTGACTACCTCGCCCAAATAATAATCCACTTTCTTACAATCATGCATTATTTCACTGTTTAGTTGTTCAGTTCTGCTGTATTCTATATTCACTGTTTTGTGTGTCTGCATCTTATGTTTTGGTTGTGCTGATGTGTGCTATGTCATAGTGCTTTGTTCCATTGGTTACTTTAGAAATGTCAACAAATGCTACTACAATTCAGTCAAAAACAGGATAAACCTTCAAAATTCATGCGACAAGCACCTGATGATATTGATAAAATACTGCTCCTGCTGCAGTTTAACTATTTAAGACACCAGACAGCACAGAGTGTGGCATAGACCTATGTTAAATTAAAACTTAGACATACATCCATGATTTTCAAGGTGGTTGTGAGTGGGCCCTTAATAACTTTCACCAAAATCCTGCCACAGAATATTCTGTACAATTGCGCCCGAGAATCTGTAGCTATGAAAGTTGCCTCATCTTGTTAAGTGCCATCACAAACTGTGCTGTGGGGGCAACCAGCCCTGTGCTAAGATCATTCACACATACAACACAAATATTTGAACAGGAAAGCACAGCAGCTGAATTTAAAACAGCATCCATCTTTATTTCAGACTCGTAAAATAAACACGCCATGCATCTGGAACATTGTGCTAAGTAAGCTTCAAAAGTGAATAACGTGCTCCCAATCCGATTAATTTTTTATTTTTTTTAGTAGCGCTCCGTACTGCAGAAAGCAACAAATGTCCATATTACCATGTTTAGTGATGTTCAAGTTACCATCCTCGGAAAAATGGAAGACTTGGTCAGACTGAGCTTGTGACCTGTAAAACACTAAGGGGTAGATTAACCAAATCTCAACGGAATGCAGCGCAGCCTCCCGCGAGGAGAAGTGTGGCTCAGGGGTTAGAGGCGGCAGACCCGGTAGCTGAGATCGGCCCTGGACCAGGGTTCAATTCCCCACCTCGACGGGGCTTGGGCTCAATAATTCCACGGACTCGATAATTCTCGCTTCGGTGCCTACTCGACTCACGGGTTCACACTCTGCGACTTTGGGCAATAGCTTGCTTAATCTCCACAACGGCCCCTCGCAGCGGGATGCCTGGCTTTCACCTTGTGGATACCCTACCGGGGTATCTCACAGGGGAATACCAGGACAGGTTCCCTAAGCAAGCGCTTAGATACCTGCGATGTGGGTGATTTGCGCTATATAAATACATGTATAATTACATTACGTGACAGAAAAGGGGCAGGAGAGCGTCATATTTTTAAAGATATGGCTCTTTACTCCCCTTTCCCTTGCACCAGCGCTGATTACAGCTGCCGTGCGCCACACACCACATGTGCGCCATATCGCTAGGTGTATGTGTGAGTCTAGTTTGTACAGGAAGGATACCCGTCCTGCATAAAAATACTATGCCTAGGCACGAGGGAAAGCTTTTCTCACTTTGCATGCGTGCTGAACAGTGCAGCACGCATGCAAAGTCAGAAAAGGAAGGAGAAATGAAAGCATTTCTCCTGCCTTATGCCTAGTTGAGAAGGGCGCAGTTTTCTCATGCTAAACACAATCTACTGTATTTAGTAAATTGGGTTTTGCGTGAGAAACCTGGGTGGTTGCATGGAAACGCCCATGCACCACCCTTGGAATGCCCCCCAGCGCTAACAAGTTTAGCCTTGGAAAGTAAGGGCCAGATGTCTCAAGCCTTTTGCGATTCGCAAAGGCCGAAATTCGCAGAATTTCGGCCTTTGCGAATCACAAGCGGCCTTTTTACATGTTTTGGAATGCAAGAAAAAATCGCAATTTAAGGAATCGCAAAAAATTGCGATTCCTTATTTTGCCATAGCATTTAAGGAATCGCAATTTTTGCGATTCCTTAAATGCTATGTATGTAGCAATTTCAATTTGCGAATTTTGGTTAAGAAATCGCAAATTACCACCAACTTGTTGTTGATGGTAATTTGCGAATTCTTTAAAAAAGGCACAAATTGTCATTTGTTAAGGTGGCATGTGACGCACACACATGTCCATAGGGCATGTATGTGCGCCATATGCACACACATGTACATTTCAGGGGTGCAGCAGGGTGTCTTTGAGACACCCCTGCACCCTTGAAATAATTCTCAAATTGCGATTAGCAAATTGCGAATTTGCAATTTGTGAATTACTTCACAATCATACCTATGGGCCTCCTGGCCCATAGGAATGCATTGGAAATTATTCCTCATTTGCGAATTCGCAAAATGCGAATTCGCAAATAAAGAATATTAAGGAATCGCTGAAAAATAGCGATTTTGTACATACATTCCATTTTGCGAATTCTAAATAGCGATTCGCAAAAAATTGCTATTTAGAATTCGCAAATTGGAATCTTGATACATCTGCACCTAAATTCGGAAAAAAAGTTTTTGCGCCGTTTATATGATGCAAACGCGGTGCAAAATCTTAGTAAATCTCCACCCTATAAGTTCCTTCTGCGATAATACTACACGCTGAGGAATCCGGCCGAATTGTAATCACAGTCGCCCTTTCTAATCCGGACGTGGGTTTCTGTAGTGCTGCCAGGTCGAGCTATCCGCAATAAATGTGCATTAACAGTGATTGTATCCATTGCATTTTTATATAAAATATCCTCTCTATATCTCCCTGTTGGCACAGGGTTACTTGTTTTCAGAGCAGTGGGAGCGGCAACAAATGCTGTCTGCGCCAAAGAGCAAACATGTGCCTCCGAGAAAATAAATGCATCCATTTCTATTGTAAATTATCACTAAAGATATCGATTAGGGCCCTGCAGGCATCGATCGGCGGCCATTAGTGGTTAGAGATCGTAATCCTGCCGATGATAAAGGTGCCATAATACGTGAGATGAAATGTATTCCGCTCACCCGGTCATGAGTCAGTTGAACGTGTGGGGAATAACAAAGGTACGGAGTATGAATAATCAGTGTTTACTTCACGCCTAACTTTCTGCCACAGCAGGTTAGAATGGTATATTAATTAGACCTTCAAGGCAGGTGCTTTTGTAAGTCGCTCCCTGGCGGCATCTGGCTCCATATCATGTGAAAGGGTCCAGTCTGATTTAGACGAGGGGGCACAGGTGTCGACAAGCATGTTAAGCAGTGCGTCACTTCCTCCACCTACCAGGGACATTCCTGAGAACCCCATGCCACGTCTCAAAAGCCACCTTCTGTGGCACACCATTTGACGTAACGCCGCGCGGCGAGGGGAACTGCTGTGCTGCATTACACGAAAAGGAGAACGCAGAAATACCTCATAGTTATAAAGAAATGGAGGGGCTTATTTATGAGCCCTTGCGTCACTTTTGCACCACTAGTGCGTCACTTTTTGTGACGCACCAGCAGTGTAAAAAATGCGCCTTGTTGCGCCACATTTACAAAGTGATGCATCTAGGTAGATGCGTCACTTTGTAAACCCCTGCGCTACATTATACATGCGCCAGGTATAATGTATGCAGGGGGGGTGTTCCCACGCAAGAAAGGGTCATAGAAGTGACGCAGTGAAATCTACCAGATTTCACTGCGTCACTTCTAGGACTCAAATGCATCAAAATCTTACGCCTGCCTCACAACAGGCGTAAGACTGATGCAAGCCCTTTCACATGGGGCTTGCCCCATGTGAAAGGATGCATTGCTGGAGTTGCGTCACTTTTGTGACACACCCCAGCAATGCGTCACTTTTGCGCCATACAGATACGTCAGAAATACTGACATATCTATAACTCCTTACGCAACGATTCGTCATACTGTAAATATGACCCATCATTGGTGTCCCAAGGAGGGCGCAATGAAAAGTGACACATCGCTGCTTTCACGCAGCGATGCGTCATTTCTCATAAATGAGGCCCGGAGCATTTTTGCTGTCTCCTTGCGCTGGCGCCCTGTGTGCTGCCTAATTCAAATGCAGGCACCCGTGCTCAATAGGGCTTGTTTTCCTGTTTTACGGGCAGGATTGTTTTTGTGCAGGAAGGGGCACCTTCCTGCACAAAAACAGTCCTTAGAGGCATATTCCTGTTTTTTCGCAGCACACATGGGAAGAGGAATTGAAGAGGAGAAATAAAGATATTTATTCTCATTACACCTCTGTCGGTTACCTGTACATTTTGGAGCTAACCCAGGTTTACGAGTCTTTGAAAATCTGGGTTTGCATCAAAACACGTGGGTGGAAGCATGAGAACTCCCATGCTGTACCCATGTACGCCTACCCAACACAAAGTAACACAAGGCCAGTTCTATGCGCTGCATTGTGCTATTTTGTAATTTGTATCCTCTAAACCTTGGAAAGCCACATAAACTAGATGTGCGTGGCTTAGTGAATGCAAAAAATTGTTTTGTGTCAGGGTTGTTTCACTTTTGTAAATCTAGTAAATATGAGCGTAAATGTGTGCTGCCTCCTATGTGCCGCACTGTCATGCACCTCCTGAGTGCTTGTTTGCACCTGCACCAAATAGGTAAAACCAGTGCTTAATTTAAGCTGGTCCTTGCATGTGGGGCCCACAGGCACTTTTTTTGGAACTGTAACCTATATTTCCATCTGACTTTGACCAAGCGCAAGAGAGCGAAAATCAGAAAATGTGGGAAAGAAGAGGATGATGAGAGAAAAACAGTGACAAGGGAAAAAGTAGGAATGAAAAAGAACTGAGTGACATAAACGGGGCTCGGAGGAGTGGATGTAGTGGATGAAAGTGGTATGAAGTAGAATTTATACTAGAACGTTTTAGTATTCAGCAACTTATCATTTGGCATCACCTGCCGTGGGCATCCGAAAAAACACAATTGAACACCGACATTAATTATGTTACAAATTAAGCATTGAGTAATAGGGAGAGTCTGCAGAATAAGAGGTGTGCTCTCGTCTGAGTTTAGACACCACCACCAGCCGTGGCCGGCAGTGGGAGTACCTGCAGTGCGGTTACGTGGGGAGGGGGAGGGGCAGGTTGGGGGGTAGTAATGTATGGATCACAGAGCTTCCCAGGTAAGTAAACATTTAAATAAATAAAACAAATTTCGTTGAGTGCACTGCATCCCCTAATGCAATGCAGTGTGCGCAACAAAATTCGTTTTATTTATTTAAATGTTTACTTACCTGTAAAACTCCGTAATCCATACATTACTACCCCCACCTGCCCCTCCCCCTCCACACGTCACTGCCCTGCAGGTACTCCCACTGCCGGCCGTGGCTGACCACCAAATGCAAATGAGAGAGTACCCCTTTGATATTACGTAGTTACAAAATGTGTGCTCGTGTGATGAGGGTTGTTCATAAAAAGATTCTCTATTTTATAGATTGGATTGGGAGTTTTTTGTGTTTTGTTTTCAACTTTTTAACTGTTTTGGTCCTTCTAAATGCTTTACATAGTTCCTTAAGTTAAGCCTGTCTGCTCTGTGTCTTAGCTGCCAGCTGTTGAGCTCAGGTTTCCTTTAGGAAACCTTTATCGGACATATGCATGTATGATGTCCGTAGATACTACGAGTTGCACCACGTGTACTTGGGATAGGCTGCAGCAATGAGCTGGTGAGGACATCCTCTGCCCCCCCCCCCTGCTCCTGTTATCCTCCCATGCCAGACAGCCAGTAACTCAGGGGAAAACAGTGAATGTTCAGTTCCAGTTTCTCAGTCTTCTGCAGTGGAGGTATCTCAAAATGGCACCTTTGTTCTTCTGGCTGATATCATGAAGGGTCCTCCTTGCGCCCCTTTAGATTTTTTGCTCTGACACAAACTTTGAAGGCATGGAGCTTGGTGTTCCCTAGGTTGCGCAGAGGCCGGAGGTCCTTAAAGGTTACATAAACTTTGGACTACTACATCTACCAAGCATCTAATATCTATCCTCTACCATTCTGTGCAAGAGGACCCTGCCACTACTGGCCTTTTGGCCAGGGCCAGATTGGCGAGAAGCTAGGCAGAAAGATCACTGATAAGACTTCCATTGCTCCCAGACTGGGATTCTCTCTCTGAGTAGCATACTCTGCATAATTCATTTTAGGTTCTGCACAGAGCACACCCTCTGGGATTTGTGGAATTGCAGACTCAAGGAAAACTTAGACTGCGGCAGACACGGGGTCTTTGAATTAGGTTTCCTCCCCCTGGTTTGATCCTGTGAAGGGGTTGAAAACATACTGTCCGTGAGTCTACAATGATTGGCTCTGTGATACTGCCAGATCCCAAGCCGGTACTGTTGGATAGGGAGGAAGGGGTTTCCACGACTCATATTAAATTTACTGCAGTGGTGGTGTTACTGGTTAGAATCACTCATATATTGTAATGAACAACTTGAATGTATGCAAAGCTCATGCCACCTTCTGCTAGACCCTGGGACATGTGCAGGCCTCTCAAGAGTTATCTGCGGTCTACTTATATACAACTAGACCCCGGTGGAATGGAGCCAGGCAGATGCATGCTGTCACTTTACTATAGCCTTATAGCCCGCCGTGGCGGGCTATACCGGCTATTCAAGGTCCGCTCCCGTGTTAAAGGCCTGAGCCGAAGGCGAGGAACTTTAACAAGGGACCAGGACTTTAATAGCCAGTATAGCCCTGCTACGAAGGGCTACAAGGCTATTAGAACATTCTGCCACTAGAGGGTAGAATGTTCTAACAAATAAAACAAAGGCCTCTCGAAGCTCGAGGGGAGTTAAATCCCCTCGAGCTCCGTGAGGCCTTTGTAAAACATTGGAATGTTGCTCTGCGGGCCTTTACCGGCCCGTAGAAGCATGGAGTATTCCATTGTCTACAATGGAGCTCCCAACATTCCAATGTTCTAATAGTACTTGTTAGACTTTTTGTCCAACTCCCCATTGCCCCGAACGCAGAAAGAATATGTGCGCCATTTGCTGTTTCCATTGTGTTATCTGGCTGCACAGTATTCCCTTTCTGTATAAATGCTTAGACACATTTCCTTGTGTGTTAGGGTGGATCTATGACGTACTCAATGCATGCGGCTACTTTGCTCTGTACCTATATGGTTGTGCTACACTGGTTTGTCAATGCTATTTGTCTAATGCAGAAAAATAAAAACTATAAACAATTGTTGGAACACAAGACCTAAATATAGACGCACCAAGGGAATGCCCATGCCCATGCCACACACATACACACATACACACATTTTGTAGAGTTGAAAGATAAGTTAGCTAACCACTATGTAAACTAAGATCACATTTTGCATATGTTCAAATTAATTTTGTGAATTTGTTCATGCACAAAAAGAGCTTTTTTTCCATTCTTGACTAACACAGATCAGGAAAAAAAACTTCATGCATCGAGGCCAAAATGTGTTACTCACCAACATTCGCATAAGTGCCACACTTTTATGCATGAGATAAAATGCACAATGTGAACCGCACAGAAAAGGTGTGCTTTGCCCACATGTAGTATCTTAAAATCAGAGTGGGTTTCTTACTTATGGCAAAGTGCAATGAGAAAGTAAAATGGGTTTTACAAGTGATTTAAAAAAAAGGGCAAAACAACAGAAGAGGTGTTCCTCTTCTAGGAAATATAAATAAATAAAATAATTACGGTAACTCCATCATATTCGCTTTAACTGGAACAGGGGGTGACATTTGACCGATGAATAATTTGCGCCTTATTTTAGACTCAGCAGTGTTCTGTGCGGGAGTTTGCTTTCTTGAGGGTGGAAACTTAATCATCATTGACTGCCATTGGCTACTTCTTGTACACACCCCATCTGCATGTCCCCATAATGTCACCTTGCAGCTCAAATCCTTTCTTCGCACAGTTTTGCGTTTACTGGCGTTTGATAATGCGCCTGCTTTAAAAATGCAGCAAGACATAAGTATGGTCGACCCAAGTGTATACAATGAAACTTTTTTCCTTTTGTAAAATGCTCATATTTGTTTATGAGCAAATCACAACATAGTTTAATGGTTGCAGACCAATTTACATGAGAATAAAGTATTGTGACTTTATGAATTGGACATGACATACCTACCATTCTTCCCTTATATATTTATTTTTGCATTATTCTAAAGTGGCCAAAGAGCTTTAGTGCACTTTACAAGAGATACAGTTGAGTTCTGCAACATAATTAAACAATACAGACAAGCACTACATTATACAGACATGTCGGAATAGCAAGCTGGGCGATGAAATTTAGAAAGAGAAGTGTTCTCGGTCGCAACCAAAGTCAGTCGCGGCGGCACAGGTAAGAGCAGTGGGGTGGTGGGGCAGGGCGGGGGTAATAGGGCACTGCGGGGACGGTGGGTCCGGGGTCGGGCAAATCAACATACGACAGGATAAGTTAAATTAAATTAAAAAATAAATAAAAAACACTTACCTTGTGTTTACTGCATTGCCGACTCGGCGATGGGGCAAGCGCAAGTTAGTGGTTTTATGTATTTTTTAATTTAATTTAACTTATCTCATCGTATGTTTACTTCCCTGACCCCTGCACCTTCCCCCCCCCACCGCCCACCGGTCTTACCTGTACCAGCTGCCACTGACCAAAGTGTCTACGCAACAGTACGACTTTACCCGTGCCTTACTTACCTCTCAAACCTCCTTCCTTCCTCTCCCATTCCTCCCTATCTTTTCTCTAATATCCCCTCCTTCTCTCTCCAGGTTCCCTTCAGTGCTCGGCAGCCACTGAACTACCAGCAGGACATCATGGCCCCTCTGACCATTGCTCCTATTTCACACTTCTGTCTCATGCCCCACCCTTCTACTTCCTGTTCACCTACAGCGCCTTAAAGCAGCGTTAGGTCGCATAAACACAATACAGGCACCAGTATAACGTCCATGATAAACAAGGAAGCCTAGTAAGAAGGATTTTAGCCTGTTTCAATTATTTGGCGACAGTGGCTGTTCCTCCGCTAAGACAGAGGAGCGTCGCCCCACTGCCAAGAGGAGGAGTGGTTGTCCAATCCAAAGTGCGCATACCTTTTTGGCCACCTCTTTTGGGCCGAACATAACAGTTATGCGCACTTTGCATGTACTGAACCCAGGCTGCATTGCATCCTGAGTGCAGAACATGCCCAGGCCCCCAGGCTGCAGTGTTGTGATTGGCTATGGGGAGTGAGGAGCCTTCTTCCTGATTCAGAGACGGCGGCGAGCGGACTGAGAGACGGCACCCTGAAGGTAAGTGTTATTTTTTTATATTTTATTTATATTTACAACCCCCCTCCTCCTCCTCCCACCCCGCCACCCTTGTATATAGTGGTCGCCACTGTTTGGCGAGCAAAACATAGTATTGGGTTGGCATTAGGAATATGCCTGCCTCGCTGTTCACCTCTGGCTTAGCTATCCATGGAGCAGCAGGTGCAGTGGCACCGTGACCCATAGACCTGAGGAGCCCATTGAACCCTGGTTATTATGATACTTTACAACCAAACTACTGTGAAGGGGCCGAGTTTCCTTCCTTACACAAGGGTGCAAGGCACCCTTGCTACACCACTGTGTTTCACCGATTTTGTTAAAGCATGACGCAAAGACAGATAGTTTAACATAAAAAAACAGTCATAACTTAAGTATGAAGACTGAACCTGTTGCACTGGTGCAATACAATGGCTAACTATCTGACCAATATGTTACTTTTAAAGTAAGGTTTCTTTATGTTGGGATTAAACTAAAATAGCATCCATGCAAGGATCTGAAATTAAATGAGGCTGTAATTGGAGAAAAACAATATACTGTGCTTAACAAGCTTTTTTTATGAGTTGTTTTATCTTCCACAACGCTTCGCGCTTTCTTGGGCCCTCATTACCAGTGGCCACTTAATTTTGATGAGGCTGGTAATGGCATTTAACAGCCCTATCTGTGTTATGAGATCAGAGGGAACACCCTGAATCTGTTTATTTTCACCGAAAGGTGCAGGGTGCTGAAAGCAGCAGAAAGTTCCAGGAGAAAATCTGAGCCAAAATGAGAATTTACCACGGGAATCAGACCCAGAGTTACTGATTCCTGTGGTAATTCCTCATTTTTTAATGGCCCCCTAGGATCCAACTCGTAATGGGCCACTTTTGTATCGCACCAGAGTTACAGGTACATTCAATAAGCAACGCTAGCCTAGTCCCTGAGCCACATGCGATGAGGGTCTTAGTCAGGACCACTGGAATTATGCGGCAGAGGAGGGGATCAAATTATGCGGCCAAGTTGACTAAATTATGCAGCAAGAAAAGGAAAAATATTACTTCATTTGCCATTTTTGCACCTGGTAACAGTGTCTGTGAAAAGAGTTCACCTTATTATTATCGATTTAACACCCAAATATAGCAATAAGCAACTAGTAGATGATCAGTCAGCCTTTGCGAAAAAGCCTTCCGGTGCAAAGGAACCCAAGTCACCATATTTTTTGCAACTTTTGATCCGTTTGTGCTAGATACCCTTTTTTGTGTTAAAATCTGCATATAGTGCAGCAGATGACGGATTATGTGGCAAATAGAGGAAATCCATAATTATGTAAAAATCGCCACAGCGAATTCTGGTGACCCTAGTCCTAGTACTTTATAGGTGCTCTGTTCATTCTGCCACCCTGACTACCCAACATGACCCTGTTCCAGAGCTGATTGATAGAGCCAAGTTTTCAGCCTCTTACTTTTTAAGACTATACTGACGAATTAGGGATCAGTAGGAAACATTTTTTAACAATACGCATAATTTGCATGAAAACTATGCAAAGGTAAGCACATCACGCAAAATAGACTTGGCTGCTAACTAGCGAAAATATTTAATGCACAATACCTTCAGGAGACTAGTTCAAGGAGCATTTTCTGCCCAAACCAGCCTCTCCTGGCAAAAATTACCCAAAACTCCAAAGGGTCAAATTGCAAAAAAAAATGCCGCACAATGTGCAAAATAGTAATTTATTTACAACGTAATAAAACGTTTGCTCGGACCTTACCTTCTAAACCATGACTGCTCCAGGCTAACATTCACCGTTCTTCGCTGCTATGAAAGAGAAACTCCATTTGAAAGGGCATATGATCTTCAAACTTGGATTTTCTTTTTCAAAGTACTGAGCCATTGCCATCAACATTTTCTGAACTGTACGCCAGATTTTAACAACACTTCTAGCTCAAATAGACATCACTTTAAAAGTGTCTCGGACAATTCCCTGAGCTCCTTTAGACCTTGATATGAAAAAGTTAAATATATATGTGTGTGTATATATATATATATATATATATATATATATATATATATATATATATATATATATATATATATATATATATTACCTACTGGCGATAGCCAGTAGGTATATATAGTTAGGATTTTTTCTCTATGGAACTTTTGAAAATTCTATGTCTAATAACTTTGGCGTTTGTGGACGGAATTGGCTGAAATTTTCAGGAAAATGGCACATTTTGTTTCTGAGCAGCCCCTGAAAATTTGGGGGGGTTCGTCAAGGGGGGGCCGAGAAAAAAGGGGGGTCCCAAAACGCGTTTTTCCCATGTTAATTTCCATAGGGCGGTTGGCCTCACTTTTAGCCCGAACGGCTGAATGGATTTCCACGAAACTTGGCAAAATTGTAGGGACTGTTAGCCCGATGTGCCTTTGCTAGGTCTCAATATATGTGCTTCAGTGGATTTTGAGAAATTAGCGTTTAAAACAAGATATATATCTGTAACAGCGCTCCGGGTAGCGCTCCGGTTCGCGAACTTTTCGCGTATCGGAACTTTGCGAAGCGAAGCTGATTGGCTCTCCGGTGTCTGTCAACATTCTAAACAGTCCGGAGCGGCCGCCATCTTGTCTCTCGGTAGGATCGAGAGACAAGAGGAGGCCAAAACAAAGGGGGAAATGAAGGAAAGAGGGCAAGGTAGACCCCTTCTGACCCCCTAGGATTGATGAGGGGGATATTATAAAGCCACGCGGGGCCAAAAAAAAAAAAATCTGATTTTTTCGCCGTAGAGACGCGTCTTGGTACGCGAACCGGGCAGCTAACCGGGCAGCTAACCGGGAAGCTAACCGGCAGTGTAACGGGAGTCTGAGGAGAAGCTGATTGGCTGTTATCATTGTAAACAGTCTGGAGCGGCCGCCATCTTGTCTCTCTGTGGGATCGAGAGACAAGAGGTGGAAAAAAAAAAGGTGTAAATGAATGAAAGGGGTAAGGCAGACCCCTCCTGAACCCCTAGGATTGATGAGGGGGCTATTAAAGTTCCCTGCGGGGCAAAAGAAAAAAAAATTGCGATTTTTCGCAGTAAAGGTGCTTCCTGGTACGTTAACCGGGCAGTTAACCGGCAGCGTAACGGGAGTCCGACATATTGTGTTTTTTGAACGTTTGTGATATGTGCACGTGTTGATTTTGTCTAATTAAGGTTAAAAAAATATATATATATCTTTAAGCGTGTTCTGGCGCGCTTACGTTTTGGGTTTGGTTTGCGCTGCAGAGACGATACGTCACGGTTATGCGATGCATCATGAGGCGTCTCACGGGCTACGTGATACGTCACTTAATAAAGAATATATTTTACAGCTATAGATATTAGCTTTTAAAAAACCAATGAAATTCACAGAAAAAACCATAGGTTATAGACCATATATAGTTAGGAATTTGCATTTACAAAACCTTGAAAATTCAATGAAAAAACCATAGGTTATAGACCATATATAGTTAGGGATTAGCATTTAAAAAACCTTATTTTATTTGCACAAAACCATTGAAATTCCATATATAGTTAGTTGCACTAACTATATATCGCGGACCCGCAATCCACTGCTAATGATGTCACATATTACATCATTCATGACATGGTCAGTGACATCACTGATGACATCACTGATGACATCTCAAATGACATCACTGATGACATCACTGATGACATCTCAAATGACATCACTGATGACATCACTGACATCTCATTTGACATTACTGATTACATCACTGATGATATCATTTATGTGATAATACATCTTCAGACTCTAATATAACCATAGATACACTCAGTGTAAACAGGCACTCACAGACTGTCACACATCCATGGAGTTACTCACACACCTAGTCAGTCATGCAAAGAATCAATCACATCTCCATTTCCTCAACTATACAGTTATACACACCTTACTTATTCAAACATATACTAACACATATTTACTCTCTTATACAATCCTTGATACAAGTTCACAATGATTCATACAGCCACTCTCACATTCACTGGCTCTTATGTTCAGTTATTTATATATGTCAACTCTCACATGGAGTGTGTTTTACATATGTACTTACTTTGACATGTAGCACTGAGATATCCATTCACTCACCAATATACTCATGCACACAGTCAACTGTCCATACAGCTGTTTCTACATGCACTTTTGAACCCATACACCTAGGGAATCAACTGCTCACACATCTATGCACAGAGTTATACACCTCCCAGCCACCTACACACATACTCAGTCTCCCATACAAATACTTGGGCAACCATTCAATAACCCATATCGTTTCTGATATAGCTACTGATTTAAACATGCAGCAGTTTACAGAACAACATAAATAATGATTGCCAAATTAAGACACTTTAATCACTAACCCATGCACTCAGTGAGACACATTTAATCATTCTCTCATACAGTCAGTCATGCACCTACTAAATCCTTCATCCAGACACTTATACATCCACTCATTCTTCAATATGTAAGACATATTTTAACTTTACAGAAACATACAGTCACTGGGTGTTGTCATCAGTGATGTCATCAGTGATGTCATTTGAGATGTCATCAGTGATGTCATCAGTGATGTCATTTGAGATGTCATCAGTGATGTCATCAGTGATGTCACTGACCATGTCATGAATGATGTAATATGTGACATCATTAGCAGTGGATTGCGGGTCCGCGATATATAGTTAGTGCAACTAACTATATATGGAATTTCAATGGTTTTGTGCAAATAAAATAAGGTTTTTTAAATGCTAATCCCTAACTATATATGGTCTATAACCTATGGTTTTTTCATTGAATATATATATACATATATATACATATAATAGAGAGAGAGAGATTGGCATTTAGAAAGTGTGTTTTGCAGCCCTCAGTACATATGTGCTCGCTTCTCATTGCGATGTAAGGGCCCTCTTCAGTAAACTGTTTCGCCGCTGCGCCAATTGTGAGAGCACATCTTTGAAGAGTAGCTGCCTGAATCACAGGCGAGGGAAATAAGGAACCTGTAGCATACGGAGACAGATTTCCAACCGTTAGCCCAGCACAGGTGTTACCAGCGGCGGATTCAATGCCCTAATCTAGCGCCTTGGATTGAATGGAATATAGTGCCAGCTCTTTCACAGGTCAGGACTTGAGAAATTTAGATTTAAAAACTGCTCTGAAAAATAACAAGAATTAATGTGTCTAAAAAAGCAATGTGGGCCCCAGTACCAATTTTTTCTTTTTTAAATACCAGTCACAACACCGTTTTTCAAAATGCGTCTCAACTGCGTTTGAAACAAGCACTGGGAAAGCCAATACGGCTGGCCTTGGCATGCTGGAGCAAGGGTTACTTTTTTTTTATTTTCAAGCATATGCCAAATAATAAAAACAAACCACACAGCTACTGCAACCTGATTACTATATACTTGCATTTAAAATGTTTAAAATGATAACACATTCACTGATGTGTCTGTTTTACTAGTGATATTGTTTTTAAAAAAAACAGGCCTTTTGGTTAGACCATGCATTTTAGTGTTATTATTTGTGAAGTAAAGAATGAAATACCACCCAACGCAGGGCAATCAAACTGCACGTAGTTGCATTGTTACAATGTCACTTAAACACTTTATTACAGCAACTTTAAAAAGGAGAAGGAAAATATATAATATAACTGCACCTGCACCTCAGGTGCAGGTCAAACAAAATAGTGGGTATTTAAAGATAATATAAGAATGCGTAAAAAACCAGTCTTTGAATTAGATTAGAATACCAAAGAGAACTTAAATATGTTTAGGGAGATGTGAACAATGTGCAGATGCCTTGTGCAGTTAATCACAGTTAAAGAAACCGGTGGGTGAAGTGTCCTGACTCATTGCCCCATGCCCTGTGCTGTGGTGGGAGGAGGCAATGTGAATGACAGTTTAACAGACCAGTCGGTGAAGCCCGCTGACCAAAAGCTGCTCTGTTTATGTATATTATGCATTTAAAAAAAAAAAAAAAACAACAACTGTCTGGTGCGACAGATAAACCTCACTCAAAGGCCAGACCTAAAAAGTCCCACTTTCAACGGATGCAGAGAACGCACAAATCAAAAAGGTGCATTGCACACACCTCAGTGCGCTTTGTGTATGTGTAACATAGGCTATTTATACAGCCATTTTAAGGCGTCAGAACAATGGGAAACTTCCCCGGGCCTTTAACTTCAAGGGGCCCCTGGAAACGTGATAAGGTGTGCATAAAAACAACTTCAATTTTAATTTGCCAGCTGGGCCTGCCGCGCCTTCTCGCCCTTAATCCCCATGTTTCCAAGTAGTTCATGCAATTAAATTAACATTTGTTCTGCCTTTCCCTCTGAAATTCACCTCACCTCACCTCACCTCTTCAATCTCAATCTTTTTGTCAACACAAGTATGTAAATTACTAAAATTGATGGTTGTTTTAAACGGGGTCCCCAATTTGTCTTGCCTACTGCCCCAAGTATTCTTAAAATGGCACTGGCTAGTTATGCATGTAACTTGCGCCCCCAGGTGGAGAGTGGGCGTCTTTAATGTGGTTATCGGACAAGGACATGTTACGACGTATTTATTGGCATTACCCACAATAATGCAGCTTGGATATGCTAATGCAGCCGCCATTTGCTGGGGAAGTCCTCGCAGAAGCGGAAGTCTGAGTGGACATTGCTGGGGCACCTGCCCTGTGGAATTAAGGTTCACGCAGTTTCTAGCAGCGGGTGCTTAACTCACTGAGCTACCCAATCCACTTTAAATAGCAATAATTGTCCACTCGGATGCTTAAGTCAGCCCGAAGAAGAATTTACTCATTATGAAATCATACGCCAAGGGGTCCTTTTGTCTTTCACTCACATAAACGATATATATTTTCTATTAATTCGTCGATTAATACCATTTTTCGATATTTAAAGGTACTTTAAATTAGAGTTGTCACTATTATCCTATTTGATGACTTTAAAGTTATCAGCTTGCAAAGGATGAAAGACTGAGCACATATTGCTCAGATTCGAACTTCTGATATCTCAGTCACATCAGATGTCAGCAGAGAGCGCTTAACGTGTTGACACGTTTTGCCTGGTGACCCGTTTCCTTTTATTTCAACGCTGAACAATGTCCACATCTCTTGTTGGTATAATCTTGATTAATACATGTGAGACTTGGGACTTGACTTATAAATTAGCAGTAACGCAATATCCGACAAATCCCTGAGGATGCAGTGAATCTGCTGTAGACAAGATGGTAGCTTGCTAGCGAAACCAGTGAAAGTCTGGAATTACCGTCAACATATTAGGTTTTTTTTGGGGGGTAGCAGTTTTTTTATATAGCGCAAACTTGACCCGAAGGTATTGGAGCGCTTTACATGATAGCCAGTTACATTACATAAGGACACATTCCTTTTTTGGTAGGCATGGGGAGGTTAAGTGATTTGCCCAGAATCACAGGATGTTGAGCCGACTCCGAGACGTGAACCTGGTTCCTCAGTTCCAAAGTTAGCAGCTTGATTGCTATGCCACATCCTCTCTCCAAATCTGTGTGGTGGTAAACCCATGGGCAGCAGTTCCACTGAAAACAGATTTTCTGCCTGAGCCGCAAATATTTGGCTATTTCATTATCAGAACCTTTTTGAGGCAATGGAAAAGTAGGCCAGTGCCCAGGATTGCCACCTTCCAAGGGGCTCCCTGGGAAAGTACACTTTTTCTCTAACTCATGCTTGTCTATTTCTGCAACTCAACCTTCAACATATAATTTAATATCAGTTGAATAACTAGAAAATGGGTAATACAATTCAAAGTTGTTCTAAACAGGGGCCCCCAAAATATTTCATGCCTGGGACCCTCAAAACCAGTAAGATTACACCGTACATTACAGCCCATATCCAAATAAGTCCCTAACTTGTTCAGCGGTATTGGAACAGGGAGCTGAAGAAATCAGGCCAGAAGAAGGCCTTGCGACACACCGCGTCTCTGCGCCCCCCCCAAAATAACTACACTCGGGATACAGTGTGTAAGTGTGTAACCTTGAGGTCCGGGCCTCACTTCCTTTTTATTAACATCCCACCCTCCCTTCTCACATGACTGCAGTCACGATCCCCATGTCCATGCTCAGAAGACAACTTGCCAAACACCACTTCCATTTCAAACACGTTGGGACAACCCCAGCCCAACGTCACAAGCAGCAAGGAAACTCGAGGCAGATTCAGAGCTTGTTACTGAGTGCTCTTATCTGGTCTCTCAGTGGTATTTTTTTTTCAAGTCCACAAAGCCAGCAATATTCTGTGAGGAAGCCCATTATCATGCATACATATGTTGCAGAGCAACTCATTCAGGCAACATACCCACACTTCATCAATAATACAGTGCAAAAGATATGTGTGTGTAATTTATAATTTGTCCATGGGGTTTTACAATACCGAGCTTTATGAATAGGGGCCGATCCCGGTGTTGTTAAGAAGGTCTCCAGACGGGTTCTGGAAAGTGCAAATCTGATTCGGAGCCTATGTTTCCGGTCGAATCATTCCCCTGTTCTGAACGACCAAGTACAATGTGAAGATCTCGTCTGCATTGACTGAATCGTTTCCTAACCTGATTCTGTCCGTCCAAGTCATTTGCAGCCGAATCGTGGCGCGCAATGGAGCCGGATTCCGAACGAGCGAGTACGGTGCACATTCTGGGCAGTCATATCGACTCGTCTCTTCGAGATGAAAAGGCTGTGGGAATCAGACTTTGGGGGCCGTAGCAGGCCCTCTTAACTCGGGGCCCTCCAAATCAGTAATGGGGGTGCCCATGGGCCACCCCGATCCAAGCATGCACAATGTGGCGGGCATCATGGTGTGCCGCCTCAGGGTGTATGCTTTTCCCCACCTATCACTTTTTGCTATTGGAGCCTGTGTACGCGTTCAGTATACAGGCTTCCAGAGAGTTCAATGGGAACCCGACCAAACCAAGTTTGTCAGCATACGGATGCATCGTACTCGTTCGGTCGGACTCTCACAGTGCGATTCGCTAATAAAGCCCTCTGGATCCGAGTCGTATGGAGGGCTTTCCTAGCAAGATCGGAATCTACCCCTAAGAAGGAAAGGGATGACAGACGTTCCTTCATTGGCTGGTCCCTGGAATAAGGGCAACCTAACACAAGAAAGCTCACAGACTCACAACAGAATGTCCGGTAAATAGAGGGGGAGAAACCCAGAGGAATAGTCATTCACATGTATTGCGTGTTTTCAGCTCCATAATGAGGAATAACACGTGGGAAAAATATTTACAGGGTCCAAATTGAATTGTTTTAAAAATTCAGAGGCAAGTTCTGTGCACATTTTCTTTGTGTAGCAAGAAAAACATGTAAATGGAAAAACACATATGGAAATAAATGTGGTTTTATCAGATGCTTCCAGCAACAGGTAAAATGTGTAACCTGGTGGGAGAGTACCCCCTGGAGATACCACTCTGCTCTGCACAACTCACAATGGGGCTCAAAGAGGGTCATTCCAAATGCTGGAGTATTTGAGTCTGAAAAATTTCACCAGAGTAATTGCGAGGAGCGGCTAGTGACATTTGAAAGTGGTGTGGCGAATCAAGAGTAGCAGGTCTTGGGGCTCACAGACGGCTAACAGGATGACCTAATAATAGCATGCACCCCATCAAATTAGTGTAACT
Organism: Lissotriton vulgaris; assembly: GCF_964263255.1. Lineage (NCBI taxonomy): Eukaryota > Metazoa > Chordata > Amphibia > Caudata > Salamandridae > Lissotriton > Lissotriton vulgaris. The sequence goes on from NC_141696.1 coordinate 739,933,143, forward strand.
ACCACTTTCAAATGTCACTCGCTGCTGCTGGTACCATGTAGGTTAAAATAAATCAAGTAACAGCCAGTCACAGCGCAGAAAAAGCAGAAGTGCGGTGTGAAGTGCTAGGTAAAACATAATTACCAGTTTCTATAGAGCTTTAACTTAGATTTAAAACAGAGCTCTCCTGACTTCCTTTTCAAATTAATTTGAAACCATTTTACATGAAGAGGGCTTTGAAAAACTGGAGGTTAAGCAGTATCAGCAGCAAATGCTGCCCGCACAGGTAAGAGTGGTGGAGTGGAGCATGGTGGGAGAGGAAGTCGACAGACAACGGTATAGATACAATTAAATACAAAATGAAGAAAGCCACTTATCTTGCCATTTCTGCGTCGCCGATCGGCGAACACAGAGATCGGAGTAACTCTGCCATGCTTGGTTGCTTCACATTATCCTTCAGACCAACAAAATTGACTGAATGTTGGTTGTATGTCTACCCATTCGTCTTATGATAAAACCAAGGGAATACCCTAATGTCCATTCTATGAGCCCTTATTTTCCAGATTTCCTTGAAACCTGACAAGAAACATCCCAGAGTCAGCTTAAGTTCCAATTTTCACCTTTCTTGCCTTCTTTTCGTACTCAATCTACATTAGGCCCTCCCCCACACCCTTATTCACCCCCACATCTAGTGGACCCACCTCCCTGTCCACCCCATCTACCACTCGCCCACCGATGGCTTGGCAGTTCAAGTGGGACTATTCTTGAAGCAAGATGGCAGCTGGATTATACGCTCATAACACAGCTCTCTGTCTACCCTCCAGGAACAATAAGCACGTTCAGATACAGAGCAGTGTGGCAGATGCAGAAGTGGTATGCTCCTTGGATATATTAAAGGGCTCTGCTGGGTTCTGCAAAAAACTTGCATTGGTGACACAAAGCACGCTTTGGCTTATTATAGAAAAAGGCAGCTACTAGCTTGGGAATGGCTGGCAGCTGTGAAAGAGGCATTCTTCACAGCCCATGTACAAAGCTGCGGCATTGGTGGATATCGGTGAGACTGCTGGAGGAGAAAGAATGGATGCTCAGGGGGAGAGTGGGGACACTGGAGAAAAAAGGAAAGGAGATTCCCCCCTCCCAGCATGACCACCCAGGGCTTCAATTACTGAGATTTTGAGTGGTCCGATGATGCAACCTAATTCCAAGACACCTGAGGGTATCCTGACAGCAGAAGCCATTGGTGAGACTCTGGAAGTGGGGGGCTCATGGTCAGCCTAAGAAGGGGCTGAATAGAGTGACTACAGTCGAGGAAGATTTATTCCAGAAGATGGGATGTGTACTGGCAGGAATAACCATGGACACACAGGTTGTTGCTAAGAAAGATCCACATCGAAGCCAGCTACAAGTAGGAGCAAAGCTAAGCCACCTCTCTTCTTCAACACTAATACAACTATCAGAAGGAACAATGTGACCCAATGAGAAAGTGAGGTCTGTGCGGCACTGAGAGAGATTCTAGGGGCTGGGGGGTAACCGTGGTTGTAAGCCGCAACATGAAATTCAACTCCCCCATGACCGCCATAAGGTTGCTAGACCTCGACAAAGCCTGTATAATAAAGGAGGTAAAATGTTGGCTCAGATATGTAAGGCTATGAATGGTTTTTTTCCCTGTTGAACTGCACAGAATGGTCTGTGGGGGACTCTGATCTGACATCTAAGTCTAGTGACAGTGCTCTAAGTAATAAAGGTGAGGATGGCACAGCACTTACTGCCCGTAAGGCTGTCAAAAAGAATGTACAGCAGGCAGCATCTGGGAAAGGTTTGAGATGGGACTACTCCCTGACAGACCAGAGAGTAGGTGCTATGTCATAAGGCTTTTTTTTGTAAAAATGATCCAGCACACAAATCAATATATTGAAAATCTGTACAATAATAGTCACTGCTCATGAGTCAAAAGATGGAAAATCATTCAGTAGCAGAATCTTTGGATGTTTTTTAGAAGTTCAATCTTTATTTGATTCTTCACACATGTAGCCAACGCGTTTCGTCCTCCACGGACTTCTTCAGGGCAAATAGAATGAACTCTTCTTGGGACTGAATAAATATATATTCTCTTCCATCCAGTCTAGAGGTAGTGTTATTTAAAATCTTTCTTTTATTTGGTAAATGACAGACACTTCAATTTCATTAAGTAGGATGACTCGGGTCAGATAGCCCAGTGTAGCAGGAATTTGCGGGAGTAGATCAGGCCGGCTCCATCGCGCGGCGTCTTCTCTTGTGATGTATGTCATAAGGCTACTATGAACAATCTAACTTCAACCCTCCAACCATGGAAGCAAAATATCAGTGCATCATGTCCCACAGAGAGGTGATCTAGCTTGACAGCTGCAGCGCTCAAGCTGGTACAGGTAAATTGCAGGGAGTTGTCCGCAAAGTAGCAAAGTCATGCACAGCTATGGGCAAATGATTGTCGGATTTGGAGACCAGGGCCTCTGACATGGAGTCTGATGTTGCGCGGGCTCAAGGTCAGGTTGAAGTGCATGCAGTTTAGCTAACTTGTGGTTCCGTAGTTCGAGGGTACGTGGTTCATAGGTTCTGAACCCGTTCAATAAAGGTCGTCGGATATAGACGATTTTGGTGTCAGCGGACCGCAAATCACGAGTGCGGTGTGTACGAGTGTTTTTGTCTTAATCGATCAATGAGAACACTATGTATTCAGGGGTTTCGTTTGAACCCTCGGGTTCCATTTTGTGTACGCCAGCCATTTTGTGTGGTTGCCCTCACATAGGCCGATGACTATGGCCGAGCGAGTCCTTGGGACACGAACACCTTAGCTGCCTCCTGAGTGACCTGGCCGAACTGACTCCCTTGCCCGAGGCTGACCTCGCTGAGCCAGTTCCTTGTTAAGCAGCTGGTCAGATAAAGATCAAAGAGCAGGACATTGCTGAGTTTACAGTACACTGCACCCACCCTTCTATCTTTCTTCCCATCTGTTTCTGCTCCTTCCTTTACGACATAATCACTGATTTGGGTTGAGGTTTTATGATGGATTTGTCCAGCCTGATCAAACAGGATATTGGAATGTGCTTGGTCATTTCTGGTGGGCTGGACAATGGAAAGTGGGATTGTCGTCATGCGCTACTTACAAAATGTCACACTGTGATTGGTTAGTTTGTATGTAATCGATGCTAGCCTGGAATGTGATTTTTGGCATAAAAGACCATGCTCCGCTCATTGAATTTGTGCAGTCTGTAGCGAACCACCTGTGTTGTGCTTCGTAGACCTCTGTTCCTGGTTGCAGCCAATAAACCTTGGTCTTTAACGTCATCAAGAAGTGTCCCGTGTCTCTGTTTGCTGAGGCAGAGGAATCCGAAGACTTCGAGCGTTTTCCCTGGCGCTGCTGGGTTCTAAAACCCGGTTCTTCAAACTGATGTTCAATGGAAACTAGAAGACCATGAAAATCATCAGAGACAGAAAAACTTGTGGGTATTAGGCTTCACAGAAGGTAAAGATAGGTACGGTACAAGACTATCCCTTGTAGAGGTATTTCAAAAAGCCTTTCCTGAACTGTTGGACTGGAATTGGTTCCAAGAGATTCAATGTGCTCACAGAGTTCATCTGGTTCAGAAGCAGATCAACCAAGTATAAAGAGGTAACCCCCTAATAAGGTGCTTGTAGGTATGGGTGCAGGGGTGAAGAAACACTAAAAGGTAAACAAGCATTTGAAATGCAATCGGTCTCATATTTGCGAGCGTTAGAGCTATTATAAATGAAAATGTCTTTTACCCAAGTGTTTTGGTTCAGAGTGCAGTGGATCTATGGGTTCAGAGTGAAATTATGAGGGTTGAATTGAAATTGTTAGTTGCTGAATTGTGTGGTGTGGAATTATGTAGCATATTTTTGAAGTGGAACTATGTGGCATGGTGAATAGGAGTGGGGGCTGCACAGAATAGATAGAAAGGAAAATAGAGAGGAATAGCTAGTTTGTGAACAAAGTGGTAAAGGAACTCCAGACAGAGGAGCAGAAAGAGTGTTTGAGAAAGAGAAAAAAGGGCAGGGCTGGCCACAGATGTAAAAAGAGAGTGAGTGCACTTCTGTACGCAGAGGACACCCAAAGAAGAGGACAGCGTGGGTATGCGGGACAGAACGTTTTAAAAGACACAGGAAAGAAACTGTGTCCGAAGACCTTAAGTGAACCAATATGAGACGGTCAGGAAGAGTGCAAGAGAGAACAAAAAAAGGTGTAAGAGAGAGAGGAACGAGTGAGAGGGGCACAGGGAGGAGGTGAGAGGTAAAGCAGTGCATAGCCCTGGAGGTACAGGAAGGTAGCATTTGTGAGCAAGCAGTATACAGAGGAGACAGGGAGTATGAAGGAGGGATTAGAGGGGCAGTGGAATTGTGAGATGAGAGGGGTAGTGGGAGAGATGAGAGGGGCAGTGGGTGTGTGGGGAGAGATGTCAGCGTTGTTGGAAGTGCGATGCAGAGATGGGTTGTGGAATTGTGTGCTTTGGGATTGTGTTTTGTGGAGTTGTGCAGTGGAAATATAAGGCATGGTGTGTTGTGGAATTATGTGGATAGTAATTAAACTGTATTAACTACTAGAATTATGCAAAGTGATATTGTGTGTTATGGAGTTAATTATGTGGAATGATATTGTGTGTTGTGGAGTGGTATGTTGTGGGATTTGAATTATGTTTTGTGTTGTTACATTTTGTGGTATTTTGTTGAATTCTGTGGTGTGTATTGGAGGCGTAATGTGGAATTGTGTTGTGTACTTAAAATATGTAGTTTGTGATTTAACTTTATGGTGCGTTTCGGAAATGTGTGAAGTTGAACTGTGTGGCTTTGAGTGAAATTATGCTTTTTGGATTTATGTCTTACGGTGTGTAGTGCATTTACGTGGTTTGGTAGTATGTGGCATAGAGTGTATTTATGTGGTGTGTTTTTATGTTGCATTGTGTGCAGTGTAAATATGTGGAGTGTACTAATTTGGACTCTCGGCCATGCTATCCAGACATTGCTCTTTTCTAATGAATGTATCCCTCTAACAGCCACACTTGTCCACAACTCCCAGTAAGATCCTACATCTTCCCTTTTATTAACCAACTTTAATTAATATAACCCTATTCACAACTGTAGAGTAAATGCACGGGATCTCTAGAGTACAAACCTAACCTTCAGGCAGCTGATCCTACTAGGAAAAGAAAGCACATATTCCTATCATTCTCGAACCCCGGGATCCGGAGTAATGTGCTACTTGCTGCAGAGCTCTCCAACACCTTATTAACCCCTTCGATGCTGGTGACAAAGCCAGCTCGTCATGGGCGTTACCTGCGCTGCGCGCATGACGAGCTGGCTTTGTCACGTAACCCGCGATTTTCAAATTTCAGCGCATCGCGGGAAAACCCGCTAGCGCGCATGCGGTTAAGACTAGTAAGCATTGTATACATTTAATTTACTATAGGAGCACTCTAAATATCTGCATATTAAAAACCTATCATAACAGTTTATATTTTAATGTGGCATAGCAAGTATCCTTAGAAATGCGATGTGCCAAAACGCATGTCTGTAATAAGGGCGACAAATCAATACATCTCCCCCAAGCAGCTTTCCGAATCCTCAATATGCAGTTTCCACAAGAAAATATGAGGATCAAATCAATGCCTTGTTGTAGGGGTGAGAGGCGGCAGCTTAGTGCTCCTTTCTCATAAAAGGCCTTTGTATTCTCTTAAAGAAGCTACGATGTGCTGTAAAAATAAAGAGTTGTGCTTTCTCAGCCACAGGGATCACCGCCTGCAATGAAGATTACTTATTTACTAAATCAATTCAGAAAAGGATTACAACATTCTACTATTAAAAAAAAAAAAGTTCAATGAGCTCACCAAACTGGAACAACAGTCAGATTCATTATAAGCAACGTAGAATCACTAGAAATGTCCAGAAAACACTGGCAGTACGATTAAAAGATGTGCAAGTGCTTCTCTTTGGGATTTCATCCAAAATGACACCCTTTACATGCACACCAGCGACAACACATTAAAGTGTCCTGTTAAAATGAGCCATTTACAGGAGCAGCTGAGCTGTAACTCAGGCCTGTTTTAACACATTGGAGATCAAACCGGGATGTACAAAAACAAAAGCGCAAATCAATTGGAAGGATGACTCCGCACTCGAGTTTCTTAAGTTGTTGTAATTGGTAGGGATAAGGTTTAGAAATGTGGTTGGTGCTGAATGTGAATTCCCTTTCTGAGCCACAGGGTTAAATATGGATACCAACACCTGTTTCTTGAACATCAAGATTCACATTCACATCCGCACTCTTGTAACTTTCATACGCGTGGTGGAAAACAATGTTTACTCAATTGTAGTTGTCGAATGAACTTCAATTTGTTAATTTCATTTTAATTCTCATGAAATTATTGTTTCTCATAATATTTTCATTGTTCCAAATTATCAGTATAATACATCAATTTTCATGCTGCCCGATGCATTTCGAGCTACACAGCTCTTCCTCAGGGGACTTTTTGTCTGAACCCTTTTCTCTCGGCAATGGGCGAGACTCGCAGTCGCAGCTAGAGTGTCGCACGCCAACAGCGAGAACATTAAGATCGAACAAAGATTTACACATGCTCCTCGACCATTGCCGAGAGAAAAGGGTTCAGACAAAAAGTCCCCTGAGGAAGAGCTGTGTAGCTCGAAATGCATCGGGCAGCATGAAAATTGATGTATTATACTGATAATTTGGAACAATGAAAATATTATGAGAAACAATAATTTCATGAGAATTAAAATGAAATTAACAAATCGAAGTTTATTCGACAACTACAATTGAGTAAACATTTTTTTCCACCACGCGTATGAAAGTTACAAGAGTGCGAATGTGAATGTGAATCTTGATGTTCAAGAAACACGTGTTGGTATCCAAAAACAAAAGCGTCCATCTTTTTGTGCTCGGGTGAGGCTCAAGCGGCGGTATCGTCAGCTGAACAAAAAAACATACTCTTTGCACCCAGAAGTACTGCCAATCTTCTGGAAGCTGGAAGCACCAAGATTCAAAATATTTAAAAAATGAATCGGTCTTCAGTAAGCTCGAGTTAGTAGGGTTTTGTGCTTCACTCTCAAAGCCACCATGTCACCAAAGACAAAATGGTGGCTGGGAGCAGTACCCCAAAGTACTTATACGTTGGGCTACATTTGGGCTACAAAAAAAGAAGACCAAAAAGAAAATGCCCGCCAGTGCTCTGCCTATCCCCAGCCCCCCCTCCCAAACAGCCCGGGGAGGGACTCAACTGCAGGGCTCTGTCCCCCTGCCTCCTCCTCACTTACGTTTAACTCCTCTAAATCTCCTTACAATAAAGCCAAAGAGACGGTCTTCGAGTCGGTGCTTTAAATCATGAAAAAAGGTGTGAGGCAGGGCCAGGAAAATGGAGAGTGGCATCTGGGACTACGAAAACTTATTTTTTCTGGTGATGGGGAGACTGATGACTGAAGAGAATAAAATAGTCTCTAAGCGCTCCCATGCCCGGTGTCCTCACGCACAGCAGTCTTCGGCTCAACTGTGTTTTTCGCAACACACAGCGATGCCCTCTCATTGACTCCTCCTATTAACTGAGATGATACTCCTGGGGAGCTGCAAATGCAAACTAACACTGCACTGCATCTCGGCAAACTGCTTTTTTTCTCAAGCATCCAATGTTTCAGTGCTGAACCACCTTGTGTTCTTTTGTATATTGTAGTTTTGTCCTAATTTTGGAGCGGGGAGGGGTTGTACTCCTTGGTTCCCTGCACCCTTGAAAGCCTCATATACTTTTCCCATTTCACCATTGTTGGCAGGAGGGTTCTTTCTTGCCTCAAACCTTCAGTCGTGTTCTATATTCCCTTGTAAAACATGTACAGGGACTGTAACTGTGCCTCACGGTGCACCGGCTGCTGAATACAGAGAATGGAGCCATAGGAAGCAGTCGAAGAGTGTGAGGAGAAGGGCGGGGCCGGCATCGGCCCTGCCGCAAGTATGGCAGGCGCACTGTCCCCCACCCGCTCTCTGTGGTGGGGCGCACCCTGTCACGTCACAATGACGCTGCGGGCGCCCCTCAACACTGATTGGACCCAGTAATTGAATCACTTCCGCGTCACTGTGGAGCAAAGGCCAGGCCAGTTAGAACTGGCATGGCAAGTGAGGGGTTAAAAGGCCAGGGTGCGTGGGAGTCTGCCTCTTTGACTCCGCGCTCCACGGCCTGCCCCTCCAGCCTCTAGGAGGCTGTAATTCTTTTTCTTGTTTTTCGCCCTTGCAGGTCTTCGGGGGCAACATAATCTGGAAGCTGTTGAGGAGTCTTCAGGCGCTGGGCAGCCAAGCCCGGGTGTGGGCAGGGACGGTGGTCCATCGGCATGGACTTCGGCATGGCGCTGATATTAAAGGTCGCCAGTTCGTGAGCCGGGGAGATCGTCGGGGAGGCTTGTTTGGCACTCCTTCTTCGGATCCCACAAGTCAGTGGAGCGGAGGACTTTCGGTGCGGGGCTACGGAGCGGGCAATCTTCACTGCGTGTGCTCTTCTGGGCCGGGACTTAAAGAGGCGCAGAGAGCGAGGGACCAGCGGTTCTGGTCTTCAGGGAAGCAGTTTGAGGAGTCGGGCGCTTTGCAGTGTGGTGAGCATCGGGCATGCAAGCACTTGGTCTTTCCATAGGGCTACAGTACACCCTTAAGCGTCGGGCGCAACGTTAAGGTTGGCGCACTTGCGGGGGTTAAAGCTGCAGAATTTTCGTAGCAGCTGTTTTTGATGAGGCAAATATAGAACAAGTGTTGAGTGCTACCGGGGGCAAGTTAAAGCGAGAAGGTTATTTGTATGTGCGAGCGAATGGCGACAATTGGTTTAAAAGCGGACCTGTCCACGTAGCGGTTAAGTTATAATTGCTGTCGTAGATGCCCACATTCAGTAGAGTTGGGCAGTATTTCAGCACCGGTTCAGCTTACCAGGCAGAGTGTACTTACGCTGAACATCAGTGCTTAGATTGATCAGTAATCGTTTTGGAACACATTGAAAAGAGCAACGCGCGTGTGTAACATAAATGAGGTCGATGTGTTAGTACAGCTGTGGGAGGTGCACGACCTGGTGCAATCAGCTGAGGGAAGGCCAGTTTGTATTGCCCCCTAGTGTAACATAAAAATCTGACCCTCTGCAGCAAGAGTTCGCATCTCCCACCACGCGCTCCATTAAATGCGGTGGGGGCAGGCTGTTGTTTTCCATTGTGTAATGTCCTCTTGTTTGCACTTTAAACAGGCGTGCGCGAGATTGGGGTGAGCGTGTGTTTAGCGCCAATGCCTAGCGGGACAAGTGTATTGAAAGCGGGGTTGGTGCTGCCTAAAGATAGCTCTCAGCGTTGTAATATTTCTTCAGCTGCCAGAGAAGGTGCATGTGGCTAGCAGCCTCATTAGTGGGGGATTGTAGCAGTTTAGCATGGAGCATCACTGTGGCCTAAGGGTTACGGTCGTGGACTCTTACTCTCAAAGTCAGGTGTTGAATTCCTTGTGTTCAATGCTCTGTTTCTTCAATGAAAGGTGTAGTCAAAAGAAAATTATTTAGCCTTGATTGGAGGCGGAGCTGGTTTTGTGTGGAGTGTCCAGAATTCTTCTGAGCCGAGTTTATCTTGTAATCCCCTCTGGTAAGGGTTCAAGGGGATTGGGGAAGGCGCAGGTGTGGCGTGAGTGTCCCGGAGCCAAGTTTTAGCGTGGCAAAAAAGCATTAGAAGCATAAAAATAAAGCATTCTGTCTGGGTAGCGTGATTGAGGCAATTTAGGAACAAAAAATTTGCTGGACCTGGACAGTCAATGCCTGCACTGTGTGATTGTGAGCACACCATCCATCGCCATAAGGGTGCATGGGGCAAACAGCTCGTTATTAGGTTGTTGCGGCAATTTTTTGCCTCAATAAGAGGCTTCACTTGATTCGCTCTATGGGTCAAAAATAGGAGTGCTTCCTGGGTCGAGAGTTGACCAACAACTTGGTTCTAGGACTTGATTTACTGTGATTTACAGTGCATAGGACATAGAAGGTTAAAAGCCTCGCATGTAGTAGACACAACAGGGTTTCCAGCCTCGTTTGGAGGCTTCGCTTGGTTCGGTTTGCATTTTGGCACTGCACCTGAAGGGTGAGGGTTTTATAAAGCCTCTTACTGACTTTTTTCCTTAAGTGATCTCATGGTGGGGAGGATTTAGGAGCCGCAGTATAAGTGTAGCTATACAATTATAGCAGGGGTCAAGAGTTACTGATTTGCGCCATAACGTGAAAAATCGCAGGCGGCTCATCTTTTCTGCATGGGTATGCATGTTGCCAATTAATGAATCAATACTAACAAATGCTCTCTAGTACCCTTACATAAAGGGAGCCCGGCTAGCTCAGTTGGTAGAGCATGAGACTCTTAATCTCAGGGTCATGGGTTTGAGCCCCACGGTGGGCAAAAACAAGTAATTTTAAAATGGGGATACGGAAGTTTAGAGTGTTCGCAGAACTTGTGACTAGCGTTGTCCAAGGCACAGTACACACATTGATGATCACAGATGCCATGGTAATTAGGATTTCTGAGCTGCCTTACATGTGTAGCTACGAATTTAAGTAAAACCCAAAGTTTATATTCTAAATGCGTGGACAGAGCTAAAAAATGGTAAGATAAGCAAAACGTCTAGTCTTATATAGGTACTTACCTACACCTCCTGCCTACATGAGTAAGGGACTGCATTGTAGATCTGGAGATAATAAAAACGTCACACAGGGGGCAATCCCCGCCTCACCCCTCTTAAGCGATAATGGGTTGGAACTTAATAGGGGCACTGGTCAGGCACGCGCGAGGTAACCCATGATGGGTGGATTCTGCCTTGATTTTGACCAAACGCCAGTCCTGTTTTGAAGAAACTGCTCTTTTCTGTGGACGTACAAATCATGTCTAGGAGCTATTGTCAGGATGAAGCCTCACCGTGCCTACCCAATTGTTAAGGAACTACATTTCCCATGAGCATCTGTTTCAGGAAGTATATGGGCGATGCAGGCAGGAAGGAAGTTGCACGTAATTCTGAGTCTTTGCATTGACTCTATCGGGATTGGAGAGGTTCCTGTATGCTGCGGCGCTTAGCTGTGAAATTCGGCTGGAACCAAGGACTCAACATCACTCGTTCTTGTGAGGTATTTGGGGCGGGCATTACAGCCGCTGGGAGCCGCTCTGCTCGCGCGCTGTATTTCCGTGGTTGCAATTATCCCCGTTTATGTTGCCGGAGGATACGCGTCGGCTGACGCGTGCTGGTTCTGAAGGGGGAAACTGATTTGTGGTTTTCCGCGGAACTGAGCGGCGGCCGCTGCCAGTTGCCGTGACATTTGTTTGTTCTTGGATATTGCCGTTTTCTTGGGCTTGATACTGAAGTGGACAAGGTAGTGTTCCGTTTATGAACACCGAGGGTGTTTTTTTGGTCACGTTTTTGCTGGGGTAGTGTGGTGGTCACAACTACCTACCGCCAGTGCTTTTGGATACTAGGTGATAGTTGCTTGCAGCGGAACGTAGTGGTGGTCGCAACCACACGTTACCGTTCAGCAACGTGGATGTGTGAAGGTTTCATTATTCTTTCCTTGCCCATTTTCAGTTATATGACAATAACATTTTTGAGTGATTAGAGAGCTTCCTCTCTTCAACTCTTTATGTTTTATGAACTACTGGGGAAGAGATCTATACTGCATTGAATAAGTAGAGGACTACAAGTCTATGGGGTCATATGAACAGTCCTATTCCTCATGATATGGTGTGTATGAGTATTGGTGGTAAAGAGCTGGAATGGAGGTGTAGAGATTAGCGATTGGTGTAATAACAACTGTGTTCTGTTGCAGGAAGCTGGACTATATCTGTCTTATCATGGTTGGAGGAAAGTGTACAGCCTCATAAGGTATTCGGGTTCTAGAGAGAATTTATGAGAGTAGAATTCAACATAGACTTGTGCTATAATTCCTATGTTTTGTCATTTCAGATCCCTTGTCCCTGCTGACCCTTTCCCTTCCCCGGTCTCTTTTCATTATTTATCCCTCGCCTGATGGTTCGAACCCCCTGTGTTTTACATCCAGGGTGTTGGTAACATCGGGAGGTGGACCCCTTTGTTCATCGATCGTATCCTGCGGAGCGGGCCCTGACAGCTATGGCAACACTCCCCTTGTAGAACGTGCTCAGGGACTGTAACTGTGCTTTACCGGCTGCTTAATCCCTGTCCATCCCCGCACCCATTACACTGGAAGCTCCACAAGGCTCCTCCCTCTCTCCCACCCTGTTCAACCTTTTCATGGAACCTCTTACTGATCTTCTCAGCCTTTCCAAGATTCACTTCCACATAAATGCTGACAACACCCAAATATACATCAAGATCCACTCACTAGAAGACATCAAATCTCTCAACACCACACTTCAAAAAACCCAAACTTGGCTGGCCGAAAACCATCTGAAACTTAACTCCCTCAAAACGGAATTCTTTCTAATCGCACCCCTTAACAAAACTCACACTATCCTAGACTGGATGAAGCACCTAACAGCTCTCAATGGACAACCGCTTATAGTCGAATCAGCGAAATCTCTTGGGGTAACTCTGGACAGCAACCTAAATATGCAGAGACACATCAGCACCTCAACAAAAGGAGCCAACATCCACCTAAAGACCCTCCGAAAACTGAAACCCTATCTGCCCGCCTACGATTTCAAACAAGCAGTTCAAGCCCTAGTTATCCCCCGTGTGGAATATGGAGCAGTAACCTTATGCGGCCTCCCAAGGTCATCGACAGCCCCGCTTAGAACCACGATCATCTCCGCTGCAAGACTCATCACAGGTTCTAAGAGAAACGCTCAATTAACCCCTGACCTGAGAACCCTCAAATGGCTACCGTTTGAAGCCAGAATTCATTTAAAAATCGCTTGTATGACACACAAGGCCCTCTACCACAACGCCCCACACTACCTAGCTCAGAAACTGGTACTCTCAGTGGGCAACAGAGCTTCCAAGAGCGCCAAGACTCTTCTCCTTCAACCTCAACCTCAACGATTTGCCAAGAAAAAAACGCATAACCGGTCCTTCTCTGGTATGGCTCCAAGAATATGGAACGCTCTACCCAGCGAAACAAGAATGAACCCTTTAACTGCCTCCTTCAAAAGAGAAGTGAAAGCTATCCTCATGGCTAAATTCACGTGAACTCTATGTCTATTCACTGTAATGTATTTTTCTTTTACTGTCTCTTGTGCTCATATTTGTCCATCTGTTTATTTTTGTTGGTGCTAGCTTAGCACTGTCTCCTCTCGATTTGTAACTATGTTTAACGTACCCAGATTGATCGTGGTGTTTACTACCCTCTGCTTGACTTGTAAAGCACTCTGATACTCGCGGGAGTCTTGTTCGCGCTATATAAAACTTTCAAAATAAAAAATAAAATAAAATAAAGCAGCAGAGAAACGCGAGTGCAAACAAATGACGACTTCTCAGTGCGCATGCACCTACTTAACTTGAGGGAAACAGGAATTTCAGTCCTCTTTTAAAGTCCGAACTACTAACAATGAGTTTTATTACTCACGCATTACTCCTGAGAGCAGTTCTGGGGTCTGATATTGAGAGAAAGGAGGAGGGGGAGCAAAGATGCAACAACAAAATACCAGGGAAACATTAGCAGGAAAGAAACAAAAAATGAGTCCCCCAAACAACATATAAAAGGCCACAGCGTAATGATACAGTACTTTGTTCCTGCTGTATGGGAGTAATCAGGCAGAGAAAAGGAGTGATAAAGAAATGAGGAACACTAGCCAACAAGGATTTTTAAAGGGCAATTAAACAAACAAATGACAAGCAATGGGCCATCTGTAAGCAAGCAAAGAAACAACTGATCTCGAAAGCTCGACCTAAAAAGGAGCACCCACTTGACCTGTATTTCTTCAATTAAGCTACTATATGCTATTGGTTCTGTTCCATTTATAATGAGATATTTACATATATGAGATTTTTCATAAGATCAAATTGATTATATTTTTTAAATATTTTTTTCAAAATGTCTCAAATTCCATATTAGTTAAAAGAAAAACAGCATACTTATTTAAACAGTCTACAAATACATTTCAACAACTCATTCTATGTATTGTGACATAGATGTTATATTAAACATAATAATATATTTTTTTATTTCTATAATAAACAGAGTATCACCATTGCCCAAAAAAATACAACTTCCCCCGTAATCAATCCTCTCAGTCTTACATGCACTTAAAATCAGACACTAACATACTAGACACTCATACTAACATCCCAGCATACTACACATACTTGAGATCAAGCCTCAGCATAGATGCAGAATGAATTGTTATCCGCTGTGATGTTGTGGGCCAGGATCTATGTTCCAATAAACACCACAGTGAACAACCATTCATTCTGTATCTTATTTTTGATCCAACAGCTATGCCACAATACATACGTAGAAGGAATAGGAAGCTGCCTAGAGAATGGTGGGGAATTGTTCTTTTGTTTGTTAAACCTGGTTTCTAAAAAAAGTCACGGTGGAAAGACGGTGGTGCCTTAATCAGTTAATCAAGCCATTGCAAGATGAAGGGGCGCAAGCATACTTACTGAACCCTGCACAGTTGAAAGTAGTCTGGAATAACACCACCTGAGTGTTTACATCCAAAATCCAGGCAAAGGAATATATGGGGACATACATAAATAATACTGCTAGATTTGTCAGTTGGGGAGAGGGCGACCTGGGATTTACTACCAGGCTGAGGTATAATATATTATTAACATGCACTAGCAACAGACATTGGTATTATAGTTCTGAATTGAGTATTATGGGCGAATTGTAGCACTGAGTGGTTATTTTTACATAATGATGCATGATTGGTGTTTTTGAACTAAGTAATTCTTAGGAGGAATCGTTTTAAGGTATTGGTATGCTGATTCCGGAGACTGGGTGGAGAGGCTGCTCACATCTTCACAGACCTGTGCACAGTCTGTCTGCTTCTCAAAAACCTAATATTAGGCCCGCCTTTTAATTTTTAATATCAGCAAGAACCAACATATACATTCATAATTTACTATTTCAGTATGTAGTACGTTGAAGCTTTCTACACAACAGTTATTGCTCCACATTACAAAAAGATAATATGTATGTACAGTTCCTGCCCTGAGGAAGATCTTTGCTAAAATTATCCAGGCCCCACAAGAAGGTCATAACGCATCAGAGTATATATAAATGTGGCCAGGAGACAGTCATTCCCTACAAAAGGAGACAAGTAACATACAGGAGAAGGCAAAGAGAGTATTGACACCTCTATGACCATTATAAAAAAACTCAGCTCACTAAGGGCCATAAGGTACTTTTGTGTCCTTAATTCTGAGGGTATTAAATGTCCAATGTTGATGGAAATGTGTCACCTTCGATGGATATTATTGTTAGACAGTAATGTTGTATGCTGTGCAAATAACTTTGGCAACGTGATGTCTATATTAAGTTGTCATCAATGCATATTATTTGTTTGTCGCACATTATAGAATGCATTAAGGGTGTTCTCTGAAGTAAAGATACTCAACCAAGTATAAAGCATTTATATACATGGCAATGTCTTTTTTTGTGTAAGTGATGGTGCATCAATGCACACAAAATATATGTGTGGGAGCTGAGTAGACAAAGATTTAGGAAAGGATAAGAATCCGTCATTGGCTATTACAGATATGGATGAATTTACATAGTTTGTGACAAGTCACAAAAGAATCCATGGTATAGGGAATACGAACATTTTCAATACATTAGTTTGATCCCCGCAACTTATTACCTCAACTAGATCACTCACCATCGAAATAGACACTTTCTAAAAGTGGCATTTCTAAATGTTGTTAAACCTAACTTTACCAATACAGAAGATTTATCATGACCATTACAAAGAAATAAAACCTGATGTAGCTGCTCCTTTCTAATCATGAATTACAGCTTAAAAGTGTGTTAAGGAATTCCCAATGCTAACATATGAGAGTAGTAGGTCTCACAGGTGTGAAGAACGATCTTGTGTGTTTGTCACAACTACGACATGCAAAACATACCAGCACATGTCCTACCTTTTACTTACACAGCATCCTGCCCTATGGGCTACTAGGGCCTACCTCAGGAGTTAATTATGTGTAACAAAAAGGAAGTTAAAGAGTTTCCAAAGGGTATTAAATGCCATGTTGAAGTAAACCGCACACATCGGCCCTGCAATGGCAGTCCTGAGAGAGGTTTGAAAGGCTACTTGTGTGGGTGGCAAAATTAGTGCTGCAGGCCTACTAGTAGCATTTAATTTACAGGCCTTAGGTGTGTGGTATACCACTTTAAAAGGAACTTACAAGTAAACGAAATACGCCAATCGTGTATACACCAATGTTACCATCTTTAGGGAAGAAGTGCATGCACTTTAGCACTGATCAGCAGTGGTAAAGTGATCAGAATCCTAAGGCCCTCAAGACGAATCAGCAAAAAGAAGAGGTAAGCAGGCAAAACGTCCGGGGAAGACCATACTAAGGATGACTGGTCTGACAGGTTTCTTCAAAGAGAGACACCCACACAAGAGCCCCCTGCCCAAAAGCATGAACACTGCTGCTTGGCTTCATTAAAGTACTTCTCCTGAGGCCTGTATCTGAAACTCATGACCTTGTTATCTTTATTTTATTGCAATGGCGGTTGGCACGGATCGGGGTGGGGTGGGGGACAGAGGGCGGGGAGCGGGGAGCAGGGGCGGGGTGAGGGGTATAGGAAAAAATAAAACGTACTTCCTCACCTCATACTCCTTATCGTCTCTCGATATCTTCCACCCAGTCTGGAACAGGAAGCACCCAGGTTTCCAGGCTCCCCTAAGCCAATCACAACACTGCAATGCAGCGCTTTGATTGGTCTGAGCACCATGGCTCGGCACTCCGCCAGGGAATGGGAGCCTGGGCATGCTCTCCACCCAGGCTGTAATGCAGCCTGGGTGGAGAACATGCAAAGTACGCATGACTGTTTGGCCGGCCCGAGAGGGCCAGCCAATCAGTCATTGCTCACTTACAGAGTGCTCACCAATCCCCATAGAGACGCCGAAGCAGGAACAAATAAAGAGATAATAACAACAAGTTATTATCATTTTACTTTTCCTTTATTTCCACTGCTGAAGGAGCGATGCTGCCTCGCCTTAGCGGATGAGCGGCCACTATTTTATTGTCAGTAATTATTTCTTCCTCATCTGATGTCAGGGGTTCAAGACCCTACGCCTAGTCACATCCAGGAAAGTTAGCCAGGCTGCACCTCATTGTGATGTTCCTGAGCAATCAAATGGGGGCCAAAATTGAGAATTACCATACTCATTAAACCAAAAATCTTTAAGATTACAGGTCAGAGTACTAATCTAAGACAGCAGAATGGAACAGATAATTATAATTGAATTCTCATCACGTCTAATCCCAGAAAGGCTAAATCAAGCCTTTCTTCCTTTTCAGGTCAGCAAATTGAGTACTAAGAAATAATGTTATTTACAGTGCTTAGAAATTTCAGATGTGCTATATAGAACAAGATGCTACGTTATTAAATGACTCAATTTTCTCTCAGCTCGATTAAAAGAATGTTTGAAGATTAATGCTATGGCAGCCATTTAGTCCACAACTCCATTTGTGGTGACAGGACATAAATAGGTATGGTCACGAAAATACATAATAGTAATTCCAAAGATCGAGATCTCTATGCAATTGTGCTGCAGAAATGCATTACAACCATTCTCTCAATGGAGAGCTGTGTTTGAAGGAGCTACTTGAAGTGTAGAAGTGGTTCTAAGCCTTTGGTCATAGTTTCCAATGCCTGAGAAGAGTGTATTAAGGGCCATATGTATGAACACATTTTCCCATAGACACAGAATGGGTAAAACCCTTTGATACATCTGGCCCATAGTGTAAACAAATAAACCCATATAAAGGGAAGAGATTCTAGGAGACTGCCAGCACTTTGCCTGTTACTTCAGAATTCAGTCTGGATGCTGTAAAAGTATTGTGCGCATATCTTTTATTTTATTTCCAGTCCACAAATGAAAATCAGTATTTATTACTTCCGAATTACAAAGAAAGGGGACGACTTACAATTTGTAAAGAAATGTATCAGTAGGTTATGACTGCTTCAACAAAAGAAACGCATTGAATGTGTTTGTAAAGAAATGTATCAATAGTTTGTGACTGCTTCAACAGAAGGAATGCATTGAGTGTTATATTGTAAAGAAATGTATCAATAGTGTGTGACTGCTTCAACAGAAGGAATGCATTGAGTGTTATCTACTGCTTGCCAGTAGCTAAACATTTGCAGAGTGGAAGCTCTAAGGGCCATATGTAAGGCCGTTTGCGATTCAGAATGGGGTCGCAAATTGCCTTCCTCATTAATAGGTACGAGCCAGGTGCAATTTGCGACACATTTGGGAATGGCTAGCACTGCCAGGGATAGTGGCCTGCTGGGGTCAGCAGACCACCTTATCTGTAACAGCTTTTTAAATAAAGAAGGTTTTTTTTTTTAAATGCAACCCATTTTCCTTAAAGGAAGAGAATATGCAGTGATCCATGGGACCAATGCCTGCTCTTAAAAAATATTTTCACAAGCATTCACAAAGGGGAAGGGGTCCCCCGGGGCCCCTTCCTGTTTGTGAGTGCCTTACCACCTACTTGAAGTAGGTGGTAAACTGCGAGTGTTTTGTGACCGCAAAACAGTCACACTTCGAAGTGTGACTCGCTATTAGGAAGGGATGCCCTTGCCACGCCCCTTCCTAATAGTGAGATGCAAACCCGATTTTGCAAGTCGGTAATAGGTTATCGACTTGCAAAATAGTGTTTGTACATGGGGCAGACCTATATAGCGGCAGCAAATTAGCCCATTTCCTGTTTGTGACCTCAAAAAATGGTCATACATCTGGCTCTAGGAGTGGTAACGTTATGTGTGCAAATGACAACGGTGGGCATGGGAGGAGCAGGTGGCTGTTCCTTTGACTCCTACATGATTCACCAGTATCCCTATCACAATGTGTCAGTTCTTTTCACATGACCTCTTCTGGCCATGAAAAGTGTAAATATAGCAGTCCGGGATCTTTGCGAGGGTAAATGCAAAGATGGAGGTCTCATGTTCCTTGCAGCAGTCCCTCTCTTCATTTGCAGCTGCACACATGTATTCACAGAAGGAATCCTGCTCTATGGATATTGATTAAATAGGAATTCTAAGAATCAACCATAATACGGCATTGCAACCACCGACATAAGTCAATTTAGCCAGCATTATACCTACACACAATCAATATCACATGGCAACCAACATCATATGCTAACACAGCCACACTGATATGTCAAAAAAAATACCACACAGATCCACAAGCAACTACATAAGTACACACAACTACCATCATTTTTCCCCAATGCCCCTCATACACCAATAAATCGACCATAAGGAATCTGTAAAAGTCATATCCTATGCCTATAAACACACTATCATAGGGGACGTATATCTAACATCATATCATAAGCCAGTAAACCATGGACCATACAGCAATGTACACACTATTACATGCCCATAAAATGAACACCACATGCCAACATATAAAAGCAACAACAAAAAAACAATTTCCATGAAAACCAAAGTTGAAAGGAGTTCAACTTGGCTAATAGCTGTAGAACTACACATGGTAAAGTGTTACCTTTCACCTTCAGTAACTACTAAGTCAGTCTTAGCTGTCAATGCTAGCATACAGTCTTCGTACACCTTTTCAAACAAAAATGAACAAAGTACAGAATATAAAGTATTATCTACATTTTATGTCAACACACGCACAGTAATATACTAACAGTTCTACCTGCATTCGTGCGCCCGCCTGCCAGCATATGGCAATGCATGCACTATCATCAGCCACCGCCCATCATCATAAATGGCTGCACACCCTCCATTATATGTATGCTGACCTGCCAATATATGCCTAATCACCTATCTGACCATCACACATTCATGCTTATACACTCACCCCCATAAATATATGCCCACACACCTACCATCAAATGATCAAAGCAAAAACAACCCAGCACACATAACATTATTGGTCCACAACCACCAGTATACCACCACACACCCCACGAGACAATTACGCAGCCTCTTTAATACACCCACATCTTGCAATATACATCCATACACCTATCATTTAATGCTAACAGACTTACCAGCGTGAACGTAAACACCCACAGTGTTAGAAATATACATCCAACATCATACAACCACCCACCAACATATGCCAACATACCTACCATCACGCACCAACACAGTCACCTTTTAATAGTGTTCTACAACATCACCCCAAGAAGTTAGTCAGCAATATTCATCCTTTTACAAACTCATAACATAATTAATGATTCTCTTAAGTCCATCTCATGTTAGGCTTTCTTGAGAAGTAACAGGGAAGGAGTTACAATTGCTTTGGCATAGTTTGTCTGTGACACAAGGTGAAAGTAGTATCTCAACTGGTCAATTTCATGACGTTGTTTTTGAAGCGAAGTCACCTTTCACCTATTAGTCAACCTGATCTCCTTTTCAACTTTTTGGGGCAATTTATGTATATCTGGCAAGAGGATTCAACTGTTACACGAATGATGGAAGCTCCCACCACCGGTTGTACTAATACTAAATTGAAAGTGACCATGGGGTTACGAGCATGACATAATTGATTAAGGTTTTACTTGTCTGTTAGTGTACCTCATTCGAAGGTGTACAAAGTCTGCCTGACAGCGATTTCAATGCCAATAGGTAAAGTAAGTGTTACACCTTTTTGTGGTTGCTGGTATGAATACAGCTGAGCTGGGCACTTCTGATGCATTTCATCCAAATATTGTCACCGATTTGTTGATGAAGCACTCTTTAAAAGTTTAATCGAAACCGTGAAAGAAGGTGTCCCATATTGAGAAGTTATTGATTCGGGTGGACTCAGAGGGGAAAGGAAAAGCTGAAGGCACTATTCCACACTGATGAATTACAACATTAGATTACTCCCCTGGATGATATTACAATTGTAAATCCGGAAATAATTCGCAACATTTTATAAGTAGTTGTGTTTTCATGGAAGTTTTTAGATAGAACGATACATTGAAAATAACAGTGCTGGTGATTTGAGGATTATGCCTCGTCCTTTTTGTTCCTGGTACCATTGACTATTTAAAGTTAACCCAGCATGAACTACAGCTCAACCTTACTTTTGAAATATGATTTTTTTTAATGCTTTGGAGTGGACGACTGTTTTGATGGTCATAACAAAAATGTAGCGTGCAGAAATTGGTGACAACTGTGCTTAAACAAATATGTGAAGTTCAGCATTTTGTTTACGGTAGTAAGGTAATATTTAAGGGTGTGTCTGTATTTTTAAAAAATGTAGACCCCGCCGCTTCCTCCAAGGTATATGATGCATCGACTTTGACAGAAAACAGTCTTCACTCATGAGTTCATCATGTAAAATATAGACAGTGGTTCACAAGCTGAAGCGAGCAGACATCTTCTGTGAAACTCCACATGTTTTCCTCATTCATTTTAGATATGGATTTTTGGCATTGTGAGGGACAGCTATGCTTGCTACAGCAGCATTTTGTCAGCTGATTCCTCAGTGTTCTGCTACATTCTCACACCCAAGGTGCAATAAAAAAATTGTGTTATAATTCTCAAATGATCACAGAGTAAAACAAGGCTCCTGTGGGTGCCATGTTGATGAAGCAGCAGGGAAAAATATGAAATTGAATTGCAGTCTTCTTCATGCAAACTTGAAATTTGCAGTTAAAAAGAAATGAGACAGGGAGTGGAAACTTTTGATTATTTAAAACTCCAGTCAACTTTAAATGTCTGAATATGTTTAACTAGCGAATCCCCCACATGTCTAGCTTTCCCTTCTCACATTTATTTTTTCATGCTATCGTCCTCTCTACACACATCCTAGATGACAAAATCTGACAACAGAAACACGTTAGAAGACAACAAAGGGCATTCAGAGCCTTCCATTAAAACGAATAAGAGTATTTTTTAATTCATGGTTTTGAGCCTAAATTGGTCAAATGGTGCTTCATAAATAGGGCCTGTTGTGATTTTTCCCCATTAATGCCACTTTCTCATTTCTATTTATTTCCTGTTGCTCTGCCATGCATGGAAATCCACAGGTTTTAAAAGTATTTTGGGTTAACAGTAGTAATTAGAATGAATCTCTACTAGCGGAATTTGTCGTTTTAATTTCGGATGTAAAATCAAATAAAAACAGGGACCTTTGCTCTTCGGTGATATTGCCAACTTCAATAGCACAATGCAACTTTTGTGCCCTGCAGCCAGATGTCACACAAACAAAGGTGGCTGCCCTAGACTTAAGTAGCACCAGCTTAATGGTACAGGGAACAATACTTCCTGCAGGCGAGGATGTTCCCAGAGAGCTGCGTGCTAAAGACAAAGTAGTATTACGGACAGAGGAGAGGCCGACTTAAACTGGGCATCGGCTCAAGATCCTGTGATGCTGGGCAAATTACTTAGGGGCATATTACCAAGGGCCTTATCGCCGCTTTTATCGCCCTATTACCTAGCTGTCGCTAACACCAGTTAGCGACAGCTAATAGGGGATAGCGGGCATTTAGGGCCCCACTTTGCATGTCAGCGATAATTTTTTCTAATGACATGCAAAGTGGGCGTGCCAAGATGTTAGCGACTGGAAACAGTCACTAACATCACTGTCCCCTATTACAAACATTTGGAAATAATTGCGCTAAGCGCGATTATCTCCAAAAGCTAACGCCTGCCCAGAGCAGTTCTTAGCCATGTTATCCAATGGTAGGTGGATAACATGGCTAAGAGCATTTGCTCGGTAATGCATCAATATTGCTGACTTTTCAGCAATATTCATGCATTTCGGACGATTTTTATCGCTTAGGAGATAAACCTTGATAATATCAAGGCTCCTAAGCGATAAAAATAGGCGAAGCTCGGCGATATTATTTTGGCCGCTAACCAAGCTTAGCGATAATTATAGCTATAGCTTGGTAATATGCCCCTTAATCTTCCCGTGCCTAGAAAAATTAATGTAACTGGTACTCATCTAAAGTGCTTCAATACTTTTGGGTTAAGTTTGTGCTATGTTGAACTGCAAAAGAGAAAACATGCCTTGCCTAAGCCAATAAGTCTGTTGTTGGCAGCCAGCCTTCTGACAATCCTTGTTTTGCTTTGTCATGGTTTTTTGTAAAACTTTATTGATTGGGAACATGCCAAGATCTCATTTAATATAAAAAAAAAAATATTTGCTACAGGAAAACCTTTTTTTGGTCTAAAAAAAACAGTTTACCACAGTGCTTCCTGACACTGAAGGAAACTACGTTGTGTGTGAATGTCTTTCTTGCAAAAGGGTAGCATGCTATAATATGAAGTGAAGTCAGCCAATGATTGAAGTGTGCTAACACTTTGCCTCCTAATAGATGCTGGAGTGGGTGGAAGAAACGTGAATGACACCAATTACAGACTAATGAATGAAGTCTGTCTAAAATCCCTATCAGTAACTATGTTAAACACACAAGGCCTCATTACAATGTCGGGTGGAAAGTCTCGGATTCGGAAATTGACCGACTCACGGTTGGCGGTTCCACCCGACTGATTGCAATATGACCAAACACTGTTGGGTCGGAGTCTCATTGCTCCCTATGTGAGCCCGTGTACCACCCGACAACACAGGCTCCTATGGGGAACTGTGTGTGTGTGTAAGATCCTGCACCCTGATGCATTCGGTGCCTGCCACACCGTACAGGGTTTTAACCGGGGTCCCTTAGGTTCCCCCTCGACCCCCAACCGGGGGCAGTAGAATGCAGGGGGCCCTGCTAGGGGCCCCCAAAGTCACTTCCAGACAGCCTTTTTGTGTCAGACTGCTGGAAATTGACATCATAATCGGTCATTCGGAAACGCTGTTCGTAGAGGTACACAATGCGGTTTTGACTTACACAGATACTCCGAGAGCTAGTCAGAACCAATTCAGAATGACAGTGTGGTTTACTTTCTGACCATGAACATAGTAATCGGTTGGGTGGATTGGAAGCCGACAGAGTCGGTCAGAAGGGTTCCGATGCGGTGTAGAGAATTCCGACTGTCGGGCAGAGGCTTTCCACCCAACATTGTAATTGTCCCCATAATTGTAGCAAAATCAAAAAGTCTTGGCTACCACAGACCTCATAAAGTGCAGTCAATCTGGCATTGGCTGGAAACCTAGTGACTTTAAGAAAGAAAGAAAGAAAGATAGAAAGAAAGAAAGGAAGAAAGAAAGAAGACAGACAAGACAAAGGCAAGAAAGATAGAAGGAAATAAAGTGAAGGAAAGAAAAAAGGAAAGAAAGAGAAGTAAAGAAATAAAGAAGGAAAGAGAAGGAAAGAAAAAAGGAAAGCAAAGGAAAGAAAAAAGAGAAGGAAAGAAAAGGAAAGAAAAAAGAAAGAAGAGTAGGAAAGAAGGAAGGGAAGAAGAGAAGAATAAGAAGGAAAAGGAGAAGAAACGAAAAAGAGAAGGAAAGAAGAAAAGTGAAACAGAAAGTTAGAGAAAGTGGAGGAAAGAGAAAGAAAGAAAGAGAAGTAAAGATGAAAAAGAGTAAAAGAAACAAGGAAATAAAGAGAAAGAAAGAAAGAAAGAAAGAAAGAAAGAAAGAAAGAAAGAAAGAAGAAAGAAAAAAGAAAGAAAGAAAGAAAGAAAGAAAGAAAGAAAGAAAGAAAGAAAGAAAGAAAGAAAGAAGGAAAGAAAGAAAGAAAGAAAGAAGGAAAGAAATTAGGAATGACCGAAGAAAAGAAAGAATTAAGGAGAGAAAGAGAAAAATTAAAAACAGGATAACTTAGTACAGAATAGTTTCAAATGGAAACAATCTGGTATGCTGGACGACCCAAAAGGAATTTACAACACCATTGGCAGGAGATGGGATCTGACAAAGATGAAACATTCATCAGAGCATCCTGCAATCACATCAGGCTCTAAACACAAACACAACACTAAAATAATTATGTAGTGAAAATAAAAACACTGGGGCTGATGGGAACTAGCTTGTGTGTGGATGTGCTCCTTGTGAAAAAGTAAAATGCAGTCACTCGAAGGGATGCTGACCAGTGGCTGAAGGCAAGCCATGAAACACACTAGCTTTCAGGAAACAGCTGAAAACCTGGTTGTTTCAACAAACAGCATAATGGCTGCTACCCCGGAAACTAGGTTCTCCTTTCAGGTCCCCGTATCTTCTGTCTTAGCGCCGGGGCACTCTGCTGGTTAGCTGCACGCTTTTAAGCTCTGTTTAACATTAACATTAACATTAACATTAACATGGCTTAAGTAGGCTGACCTACTGTCCGTACTATATGCTGTAGTGGGCGGAAGCAAAATGTGAATGTCACTACAAAAGACCAATGGATGCAAAGAGGTGGCTGAAAGCCGCAATATATAGGTATATTATACATAGTCAAATCAAAAGGTCTTGGCTAACGCCAGACCTAAACGAGCCAGTGTGGTGGGACAATCCTTCATGAATGTCAGAAGAGGCTGCAAAGGGTCCATTATGCTTCATATCTCACACTTTTCCAGAGTCTGCACTCCTTCTGCAAAGTGTATTTAGATTTTGAATACATCCAGTTTCTTTATGAGGCAGCTAATTGCTAAAACCACTAGATGGCAACAGAAGCTGGAGACGCCATGTTTTTTAAATTTTCATTTAGGTTTTTAATTCGATTTAGGATCCGGTGCTTGTGACGTTTAGAGCATTTCTAAGTTTTTGAACACGACTCCACAGAAACTACCGACATGCCTGCTGAAGTGAGTCGGCTAGCGGCTCTGAACAGCAGTGGGAACCTAGTCCCCCTGTCACACAGGTCTCCGTTTTACTGTTCTTTTCATTTACAAACGCCATATTCTCAATTTATGATGCTGACAAAGAAAATATATGAAACTTCAAAATACTGAGCTTTGCAACACCACACAGCCCTAGCTCCAACGCACTTTAAAAATATGTCCTTAGTTTGTAACCCAAAAGAACAAAGCTCAACCATTTCTAATGAACTGTACATTTTCTGAGATGCCTCTCCTTGTAGTAGCAGGTACAATAGCTGCATGCAGCTTCATTTCCTGCTTAACACATTAGTACTGGAAGGATTCTTAAAGCCGCTTGTACAGTAGCTTACCTGTGAATGCTGATGCATCTGTGATTTAGTTCACCACTCTAGTTGGTTTTAAGTCTATGATCATCAAATAGAGACTTTATGCAAACAAAGGTGTTATGGGAGTTTTCTTCCTGAACGTTGTGCATAGAGTGCAACTTGTAGTTTGACAGATATGATGTCATTTCCCGTTTTGTGAGTGGGGCATATTGGGCATGGACACTCCTTACGGCAATGCGCCTGCCCACCTTGACCCAACCAGACGGCGTGAATGCATCTGCTTCAACAATGTGCAGCGGAAGGGGTACTCCCCCCTTTTGTTCAGTCAATCTTTGTTTATTGGATAATTAATGAAAACCATTGCAATATGTAACTACAAAAAATCAAGATTAATAAAAAAAACTGCGACCACTAACATGCTCAAAAGAGATACAACGACTGATTATACCTTTGGAGGGGTAATTATAAATATTACTCTTAAGGGTCAAGATAGGACCTATGGTTGGGAGCAAGCAAATTCAGTACTCCGCGGTGGGTGGGGTAGCCGAAATTGCATATAATTCAAGGAGAATCTGAGTACGTAGCAACAGGCAAGTGTTTTATTAGGAAATAAAGTGCGTAGTGGTGAGTTAAGTGCATAGGAGAAAATGAATTGGTTGATCTTGCGCAAAAAGATCCAGTAATAGCAAACATTAAAAAACAGTGAGTAAAAAGGCACGCTAGGGGCAACAATTGATATGAGACATGTAAGTGTTGCACAAAGAGATTAGCTGTAATGTTATTATTCCATCCAATCTGCACCTTGCCAGTCTCATTAAGTTCTTAAAGGAGTTCCTGAAATATTATGACATATTTCTCAAATTGTGCCAGTTCGCATGGCTCCGTCATGGTGAAGGCAAAGTTCATGGCCTCCTTACAAGTTCGTATTCTGTGGGCTAAAAAAAAGTGATTTTAACAGTGTGTGCAAGGCGTGAAACAACATAAGGCAACAACATAATAAATTATTAAATGCCTCAGATTTATAGCCACAGAGCCTGCAGTTAACTATCATGGAAAGGGAGTTCCATTCCTTTGGTCTGGAGGCACATTAAACTTGCAGACATGAATTATTTAAGTCAAGCTTTTCCAGTCGAGCACTGATGGTAATGTTGTGGTCTTAAACAAGGCGTGTGCCTAATAAGATATGATGTGATATGGCCACTGCTTCAAGGACTGGTGTCCTCTTCAGCTTGGCCATATCACTTGGCATTGATTTTGTCTGTCTTTTCAAGAAGGTTTCAAATGCTGTGCGAGAGAGCCGACAATTGTTCAGTACAGACCGGTCTACTTGGAAGGTATCGAATGATTTGTTTAAGTAGTAGATCCAAGGGCTCTTCTTTATATTGAAGATGTATCACAGCGCTGATTTCAGTGTGTTATGCGGGCCTTGATGATCCTATAGTAGTATTTGAGGAAGGCATCCATGTTAGACCACATTTGGCCATCTAAGCCAAGCTCCAGTCTGATCACACAGCCCATTGAATATTGAGCTGATAACAATTGAGGCCGGCTCTAATCAGTAAGGCTGAGCCAAATACTATATAACAACAAGAGAAAACTGCCAATACTGATGGTTGGTTTCAACAAAATGAATTCCACATGTAAAAACAAGAGTTCAAAACACATGTGTGCTACTAAATAGCCAATTATTTTGAAAAAGTTTCGTTTGAACACACTTTTAAATTGATCATGGGGTTCAAAAAGACAACACAATATATAAAGGGGAACAATCAAAAGAAGGACACTAAAGTGGAATAAAACATCTCATACGAATCATCATTCATAGTGTTCAAGCATCTCACAGTCATACCACTCACATTCAATCAATCAAACAATGTACCCGACACCCACCGGGAAAGATGTATAACCCAATGGGGTGAGTAATGGGTCTGCTGTATTTATAAATCACTATTCATATGATATGCACCAGTACACTTCAATCCAATGCATTTAGTATTTACAATTCTCATTTAAATCAATACAGTTCAAGTGTACAAAAAAAGAGAGTAGAAAGTCAAGATGCACTAATTCCATTTATCATCTAGACCTAAACAGCAGACCAAAGATGGCCTACGCGTTTTGAATCCTCACTGTTGACAGGATTCTCATCAGGGCCAAAAAGCTCTGTGGAAAAGAAGGAAAGAACATGGGTCTAGCTTCAAAAAGAGTCAAGAATCTAACAGAGTACTACAACACCAGGAGATTCATTCAGCTTACCGACTGGTCCTTCAGTTAAAAGTGGAGAAATTTCAATGGATGAAGTATTAATCACCTAAAAATGGTGAAACAGAAATGAAAAGAAGAAAAAAGAAGAAGAAAGAGTTGTTTGTAAAGGATTCTTCAGTTAGTAAACGGTGAGTGGTGAGCAGGGACCATGACACATAATTGTCTTACCGAAACGACCAAGGGTCAATGATTAATCAAGTTGTTGTCAGTTTCAATAATGGAACAAGCAGTCACGTCCTGGGACCTAAAAGGTAAGCGCGACTGGTATAAGTTTCAGGTCATGTGACATATATCAACCCCAAGGGTACCGACAAAGGCAGCATTCTCTTACCGGAGTAGTTCTCGTTTCCGAGAGACTGACGGAGTCTGAAGTGTTGAAATTAGAAAGGCGCCATCAAAATGGATCGATAAATTTCCTGAATGGAAAACATAAAAAGGAATTTTGCGGTAATCCGATCTTAATTAAGGGTCCGAGAGGAGAAATAGTCGGAGTGGCTTTTCTACACAGGACGCTTACCGATAATGAAGAAAGCGTCTGTGGCTGGGATGAATCCTCGCTTCTGACACGGAAGCGTCCAGCTACGGGAGTGAATCCTCGTCTCTGGTACAACTCTGACAACAACGTCGGGGATCCTGGGTAATGTGCGAAAAACGTCGATCACACCCATGCACTGACCATAGCGCAGACACCATGGGGGATGTAGTTCCAAAAGGGCGCAAGTGGCGGACATTTGCGCTAAGAATTGTGGTATACGTGGTCCTAGCTTGCAACGTCACCATAGGGCACGGTCCAAAGGATTAATCAAGGGGAAGGGACTACTAGATGAACTTGACCAAATGCCCCCTCATGAATGCAACTGCTGTCAGGTGCAGTGTTTCCTTCAGTTGTACAGAAGTGTTCCCTTGGTGGATCCTAATTTGTCTGTTATAGAAGATTTTTTATATAACCAAATCGCTTTCACTCCACATGCCACCTTCTCTTGTTACCACCACATCATCATCATACTCCGACTTTACTTACCCCTTTGTTGCAAGTAGAACCACAAAGGGCACTTAACCTAATGAAAATTATTCTCAATGCCAATTATACAAAATATTCAATTTTATTAAAATAATTAAAAATATTTTTTTAAAACACTGTCTTCAATTGAAATATGTGCTTCTCTATTTGTAGCAGCACATCAAATGTCTACACTCAGAGAAAAAAATTACTGTTTTAAAATGCATAATCTACATTTTAACAATTCAGATAGGTATTTTGCCTTTTCCTCTTTGCCAGGATATTGAAGACTGACACTGAGAATGGGTAATTTTTGATAGGCTTTATCCAATTTCTCAATAGCCACTAATTAAAGAGCTGCAGGGTCATAACATATAAAGTAAGCAATGTAAGTGCTAACTTAACTAAGGAAGCGTTTTCTCAAAACATGTATACCTGGCACTATTTCTTGTAGTGATGTGATGTATTATGTTGTTTTTATGCTGCAGTGTCTTTTGTGCTGCATTACTGGAATGTGATGTTGTTGTGTTATACTGTTTTGCTGTGTTGTGTTCTGATTTGATTGTTGTGTTGTGTTAGTGCCCTTTCATATTTTATTTGTGTTATGTTGCTTTGTATAGGTTGGTGTGGTGTGTTTTACCGTTTACTTAACATATAACAACAAATGCAGCTATATTCCCTGCCAGACGCAGCAGCAGAAACCTGTGAAGTTCCCATGAAAATTAACCCTTTATCAGTGTTTAAGGTGATAAAATAGCACTGCTTCAGCTGTTCCATTATTGAAGACACCAGTCATTCCAAACCTGTGTGGCAGAAACCAACGGCCACATGCATCATTGTTGCCGTTTGGGATTTCTTAATTGTGAAAATTAAGGAATTGCAATTAAGAAATCGCAAACGGCTATGTACCAAGAAATCGCAATTTTGTTTGCGATGTCTTAAATTTCCTTAATTGCGATTCACAATTTGCGAATCGCAATTAAGGAATCCTTTCCCACTGATTCCAATGGGTCTAGAGGCCCATAGGAATGAATGGGAAGTCATTTTCAATTTGCGATTAGCAATTTGCGAAAAATGCAATTTTAAGGGTGCAGAAGGGGGTCCAAAGGACCCCCCCCTGCACCCCTGCAATTTAACTTCAAGTGCATTTTTCACACACACATGCCCCAAGGGCATGTGTGTGTGTAAAATGAAACTTTAAAAAATGCACTTTTGTGCATTTTTGAAAGTTTTCGCAAATTACCATGAAGTTCAACTTCATGGTAATTTACCTCTCCCTATTTCCGAATTCGCAAATTTAAAATGTTCATGCATTGCATTTAGGAAATCTCAAATTGCGATTTCTTAAATGCAATCGCAATTTTAGAAATCGCAACGTGATTGTGATTTCTAAAATTGCGAAAAACATGATGCATCCCAATTTTGTAAATTGCATTCGCAAACGACCGAAAATTGCGATTCGCACCTTTTGCGAATGCAATTTACTTTGATGCATGTGGGCACAAGCCTTAACTTAGTGCTTCCTATCAAAATGCAGTTAATAAAAACCACACAGTATCACAGCAGCAGTGCAACACAACAACATTATGTTGTAATAATGAAGCACAACAACACGAGAATGGAAAGGGAGGCCATTTTGGGAAGGGTTTAGAGCCCATCTCAAATCATGCTGGCCACCAGTAATGGGAGGGGAAGGGGAGTTACTTCAGCCCTTGGGTGGAGAAAATAGCAAAACATTTCAATGGTAGGAAAAGACAGAACCAATCTTTGGGGATGCCCACAAATGTAGGTGGGTGTTGATTTCCCAAAATTACAAGGCTAGCCATGCCTTCTTATGTCCATTTCCCACCACTTGAGTTTGATTTACTGCTATGGATTTGCCCATACTAGTGGCAGGGAAATCCAGAGCGGTAAACCCATTTATTGCTTCTATGATTCCCATTGTGATTTCCTGACAGGCATCAGTGCAGGCTATTCTGACCGTAAATATACATTTAATAACACAATAAAAAAATTTAATTTGCCTCCTAGTTAATTTGAGGCTGCAAGACTGCATCCTTATTAACGACGAGACTTGGAAGATGCTTATTAATATTTCATGGAACATAGCGCAGTGACCAAATCTGCTGAGCTGAATTGAGTAAGGGGGAAATACAGCACAGAGCAATATCTACAAAGATTGGCCTGTTGCTGATGTCATCCACAGTACTGATGCTCTAATTAGGCTGCCTTGCTTTACATAAGGCTTGACACCATAGCCAAATGTGAGTTAGAGCTGTCTATATTGGGATTTGTACTGGAAGCACACTCTTACAGAACAATTGTCTGCACCAAGACACATTTCAGAATGATACCGACCATTATGTGTGTGCTGTACACTTTATCACATATGAAATGTCTGGATTTTTTTTACAGAAATAACAAAGGGTTTCCAATTATTAACACCTGCTTCAAGGAGGTATAATGTTTTGATGCCAAGCCCGGTCTGGTTCTCTTAGTAGATCGGGCTTTGCAACATAACCTAGAGTTGTTTCATCCAATCAAGTAATATCTCTATGACGTCCCCTTGACGCAATGCATCGCTTTATGTTGCTTTGCATCACTTTGCGGCGCTTTATGACAGCGCTAAGCCTTAGTAAATCTGTGTCTAAGAATGCTAGCCTTTATTCTGCTCTGAGCTTCCTAGGCTAAACAAAACATATATATTAAATAGAAGATTGCATATCAAAATGGATTAACAACCTATGCAGTAATGTCAATAAATGTAATATATATATGAAATTTACTCTATTCCAATGGCATGTTTAACAACTAGTAAAAACTAATAGTCATTGAATAAAAGAAAGAAACAACCAATATTGAGTATTTGGACAGCTTGGAGCACACAGACTAGGACACACATTTTACACACAGATATAAACCTTAGGTACCTTGGAAAATATGCTGGCCAAATCTGTTTATTTTATGCATATAAACAGTTATACAACGCAATTATAAACATACATATATCATTGTTATGTTATATCATGTTATGTCAAATTATGTTATGGTATGTTATGTTTGCATAGCGCACTAATCACAAAAGAAGATATCCAGGTGCTTGGGCAGGTGTGTAGGTCTGTGGTCCCCAAGGTGCTTATATGAAGAACCAGGTCTTCAGCTTCTTCTAGAAATCAAGAAGTGAGGAAGAGGCGCTGGTGTGTTGAAGGAGGCCGTTCCATGTCTTGGGTGCGATGTAGGAGAGTGAGGGACCTCCATTTTTGTTTTTGGGGATGCGAGAATTTGCCTAAGTGAGAGTGAGGCACAGCGTAGGTGTCTGGTGGGTTGGTGAAAGTGTATGTGACTGTTTAGGTATTCTGATCATGTGTTGTGTAGGGTGATTTAAGTGGGCGTGAGAAGTTTGAATTGTCTGCCCTTGTAACTGGGCAAGTAAAGCTTCCTGAGGTGTGGTGTGACGTAGTTGCATCGTGAGAGATTTAGTATGAGTCTTGCAACGGTGTTCTAGATGGTCTGGAGGCTGTGTAGAAGTTTTTTGGAGATTCCAGTGGAGAGATTGTTATTATAGTCGGGCCTGCTGGTGATGAGTGCCTGTGTGACAGTTCTCCTGGTGTACTAAGACAACCATTTGAAGATTTTTCGCCGCATGCATAGGATGTGGATGCAGGATGTGCACACTGCGTTGATTTGGGCTTTCATGTTGACCTTGATGTCTAGGATGATCCCTAGATTTCTTATGTACTCCGCAGATGCAGGTGTTGGTCCTAGCTCTGATGGCCACCATGTGGAGCCCATTTGGAGGTCTTGTTGCCAAAGACAAGTTCTTCCATTTTGTCAGAGCTGAGCTTCGGGACGTTGGCTCACAACCAATCATTACGTTCATCAGTTTAGTTTCAGAGTTTAAGCATGTTTTTTTTCAATTTGGACTGAAGCAGCTAGCAGTGACGCATTTCCATAGTTCAATATTTCGACTATTAGGCGATTTTCAACTTCACAGAAGATTAACTTGCCAGCATGACACCCCACATTTATTTGAATATTTCCATTTTGCAATGACATTCAATACCACATTTCATAGGATGCCAATGTTATGTGAGTGACATCCAACAATGTCCTTCCACAAATTCGGATTTTTGGGGCAATCAAAAAAATCAGAGGTGAATACCCTGCACATAGACATTTGCATCTCCAACAAGCACATCTTTCTGGTAAGCTAAATCTTTCCATTTTCAGTGGTGTCCAATAAACTCGTAAAAGTATTTTCTCTTGTGTAAGAACAATATTCAGCTTTTCACTTAGTTTGGGTATTTGTGTCAGGTGTTTATTATCCAGCATTAAAACATATATTTTAGAACTTGTAATCTCAAGTGATGCTATCTGCATTCAAGCCTATGACCTGTGGGTAGAAGAACTCCGAGTAGCTGGTTCAATTAGTCCTGGAATTGCATCTGTGGGGCTTCATTTTAAAGGATAGTTGTTCCATATTTCGCCTGTCAGAATATCATAGTTATTAATCAGTTTTGGGGAGGATGTTATCATTTTATTAATTACTATTTAACTCACTGATTTGGGCTTGCCAACTATCATTGTTGTCAATGTACCAATTTAGATAAACAGATTATCGCATAGCAGAGTTTCCTTTAGGCTCTTAAAATGCAATTTATCTTTTTTTATAACATATTAGAATTAATTTTTGGCCACGCTCCTATTGTCCAATACAGCAAACGGTGTTCTATAGCTGTTAGAATAAAGAAATATGACAAATAGGAATTGTTTTTATTATTGCTTGTTTTTTCAAGCCAAACCTTGGAACTTGGAGGTATAGTTTGAGAACCCATACTGTATCTAAGAGAATATGAAGTCTGGTGATATTCTTTCATGCGTGAAGACAAGAGTCACATTTTTAACATGGGATTTTAATTGTATTTAAGAACTAAAGAAAGTCTCCATCACACCCAGTTAGGGCATGTACATGGAGCTATATCTCACAGCACATACATTCAGAAAAGTGGAAACTCGGCTGGGTACACCTTTCATTTTAAATGTGCTCATTTTGTGCCAAAAACCTAAATTAAATTTCTGCCATTTATCAAAGTCCACATTCAGTTCCCTTGTTAGTTTTTCAAAGTTGAAATTCAGTGTTAATCCAGTTTCCCTTGAGGGCACTTGAGCATGCCTGTGTGAGTGAGTAGGTGTGTGATGTTAGACGTCCTGGCATGTACATTCCACACTTTTAGAGTCCTGATGTCTGTAGATTCCTGTGGTTCCAGGGATCATGATCACATTTGTGTGTGGTGGCTACTCTGTAAGCAGTCGATTTGGTTGAGCTACATCCGATTCACTTACATATGTCCTCCATATACACAATTGCTGCTGTTTTAAGCGGATGTATGACGTTACAACGCATACTTTTACAACACCTACCTTTACAACGCATTTTTTACACCGCAACATCCATTACAACGCATACCATTACAACGCATACCATTACAATGAATACTTTGAAACTACCTTTACAACGCATTCCACTACAACGCATACTACATTTACAACGCATACCATTGCAATGCATAACATTACATTGCATGTAAGGTAAGTATTGGATAGTGTAGGGGTAAAAATGTCTATTCTAACTCCAGGGGGTACAACAGTAGGGTAAGTGTTGGATAGTGTAGGGGTTAAAATGACTATTCTAACTCCAGGGGGTGCAACAGTAGGGTAAGTGTTGGATAGTGTAAGGGTACTATGTGTTGTAATGCTATGCGTTGTAATGGTATGCATTGTAATGACTGCATTGCAATGGCATGCGTAGTAGTGGTGTGCGTTGTAGTGTCATGCGTTGTAATGGTTGCGTTGTAAATGCATGCTTTGTAATGGATGTTGCGTTGTAAAAGTTTCGCTGTAATGGTAGTGCGTTGTAAAAGTTGCGTTGTAAAGATTGTTTCCCGTTTTAAGCAGGTTTTACACCATCTGGTGGGTGGACTTCTTCAGTATAATAATTGTTTGTCAAGTGATATCAACCTTACCTACCACCAACTCTACTTGACTGTGGTGGCTCTACCTACCTAACTGTGTGCGAAGCAAACAGGTGTCTACTAAACAGTACATGTGAAGGCAGCCCTTGAGGTCTATAAATTAGAAATATTTTAGCACAAGTGTAAGGATAAGGAACTGTGCCACATCATGTCTTTCACACCCATAAGTTCTGAACATAACTTTGTCCAGAGATTTGTGATATGATGAAAAAAACATGTGGGTCTATTGAAAAGGGCATTCTTTTACATCCTTAAGATATCTTGGTGTCTGTTTAAAATGTAACCTTCCAAATAAGCAGTGCCTGTAAATTGTAAAGTTTAAAATGAGGATTCACAACAATATATGAAGTCAATCGATCAGTATAAATCTTTATTCGATCTTAAAAAGATGATAAAAGCATGAGATAAAAATAATTCAATCAAACATTGAAATAAAAACATAATATCATAATTTCCATTCTCAGTTCATTCAATTTAGCTAAAATCAGAAACGCATCTAACCCCAGGACAGCTTAACTGCCCTATTATCTCCCCTTCATTGACTTTCTGCTATGAATAGCCTTCTTAAGATAACATCGTATGTTAAAACAAACATCAGGGAATTTTAACATTTGGAGATAAGTTAAGACAGTCCTACAATTCTGGAAAAGCTAGCTTTTTCAGTAACGTTTTAAGACACAGCTCGAAGAACTTATGATTAAAACCACACAAAACAATGATGTCAGAAGCAATGGCATTATATTTGTGCCATGAAGCATGTGTGCTATCATTCTGCATTTTATAGTCACAGGCATTGTCAGCACTCATTATCTCCAGGAAGAGGTTTCCGACTTACCCATTATTAGTTGTTCAAATGCCATTCATGCTTGTAGTAGGATGGACTGTTTGGCTCTGAATGGAGCCATTCTGACATTATGAAGCTAGACACAGAATTTCTTCAAGAGTTGCATTTAGTGGCTGATTTCATGACCCATTGAGGCTGGTCCCCATTCATTCCTGATAAATTATGCGCGGAATCTTACCTAGAAATATAGCTTGACCCTAATCCTATGGTTTGCTTCTCAATGGCGTCCTTTTTACCTCAATCATGGAACATCAGGCGGCTGTTTAATCCTAGCGAATACATTTTAAACAGTTCTTATTAATTGTTTTTGATTTGCGATTTTTTTAACTTTGTTTTATTATTTTTATACTGACATTCATATAATTTTAGATTCTGCACTGATTGATTGATGTCTTAAATTGTATTCATCTGTACTTTTATGATCTTATATTATAAGTATCAAATAAAGTAATTTGACTGATTGACTGACTATTGTTTGACACTGGCTCATGATTAACAGATTAGCTTAATTTTTTTAATTAAAATGTTTAATTTTACAGAGTTTTATGTAGCGCAAACTTGACCCAAATCGGGTATCAGAGCACCTTACATAGTACCATTTCCATTACATGAAGACACATTCATTTATTTTTTTATTAGTTAGGCACGGGGAGATTAAGTGATTCGCCCAGAATTACAGGATGTTCAGCGTCATTGCCAAGACTCGAACCCAGTTCCCCAGATTCGAGGTCGACTGCCCTAGCCGTTAGGACAACTCCTCTCCCCTGATGTGGACCCTGATGACTAGACAAACAAACTTTAATCTCTGCTTAGCCTAGCATATTGCATTCTACTTAATTCTTCAATAAGGAGATTTGGGTATCCAGGTGTTTTGCCACTTCCCAAAAGTAACTATTTCATTTTAACATATTGTGTCTGTCTAAGAAAGAAATCAGATTTTGAAACTCTTGCAATATAGCCTTAGGTATGATATTCAATAGAAACTCAGTTGAAAGCGTCTTGCCTCCTGCAATGGCTTACCAATCAAAAAAGACTATCCCTATGATCCTGACAATTTGTATTTATTGTTTCTAAATAATTTCATCCATTTATAAAAGATGTTTGCATACTATGAACCTAGACAAAAAAAGCAGAGGAAGCCATTGCGTAACAGAGTACAATAAATACAGCAAGGTTATAGCTTCAGTTTAGGAGAAAAGAATAGTTTCTTAAGTTTGACAGGAACATTCTAAAGAGATGAGTTTTAAGCTATTTCAAAATGACCACAGATTAAGAATGAGACACAGCATTGCTTGTAGTTCATTCAACATGCTTAGTGCTTAGAAATACAATACATGTTTCATTGTGTTGGTCTTTTAGATTTGGAGGTCTCCATTTGAAAGCTAGCATTGCCTCTAGTGTCTCTCTCACTTTCCGAAGTGTGCAGATAGATGGGAAGGCTAAAATGTAGGGCCTCAATATGATGATAGTCAAACTTTTCGCCATCTTGTTGGGAATAGGACCACCCGACTAGATGTCGGCAGTCCCGACATCAGTATTAGGATGCGACTGCGTTCAAGGCGGTCACACAATCTATTCTTTGTATTGTGGTGGGTGCTGCGGACTGCAGCACATGCCGCAATACAAGAAAAACACATCAGACATATCCC
Organism: Lissotriton vulgaris; assembly: GCF_964263255.1. Classification (NCBI taxonomy): domain Eukaryota; kingdom Metazoa; phylum Chordata; class Amphibia; order Caudata; family Salamandridae; genus Lissotriton; species Lissotriton vulgaris. The sequence continues at coordinate 739,971,091 of NC_141696.1, forward strand.
TGCACTAAGTGGCAGGCACAATGCCTGCCACATGGTGCAGGGATATGATGTGGGGCACCATAGATGCTCCCCAGGACGCATATCAGAGGTCCAGTGGGAAAGGGAGCCCGCTTCGGGCCCCCAAGTCACTTTTCGCCTTCCTTCTCATGGTGGGTTCACTGCCATGGAACGGCCGGTGGAAAATGACCTTGTAATCCCTACGGCAGTGCCTGAGCAGGCACAGCCACAATTGTAGGGATTACAATCCGTCCGATGGTCTGACAGGCTCCTTGAGACCATCAGATTTGTGTTGGACGGTCTCGCCGTCCACCGACCATCCGCCTGCCATCCTAATGCGGCGGTAGATCCAACATGGTCCGATGGAGATGGGACTGCCACCTATGGCCTGATGGTGGCAGTCCCACCACCATCATAATGAGGACCATAGTGTTTTTGCTCAATACAGGCTATTTCAAAGTTGGTTCTGGCTTTGAGGGGGGGCCAGTGAAGTTCGACCACAGTTAGGGTGTTACTGACTATTTTTGGAACACCTTTGGCGAGACAGGTTGGCACATGGAGAATGGCTTTGAGATGATCTCGGAAAAATCAAGAGCATGGTGTATCCCCCTTCATGGTGTAGGAGGACCAAGGCCGGCATCGCTGTTTTGAATTCAAAGTGGAGAATAATAGTTTTCTTTTTTGTTAAACAATCAGAATGAGGCAGTTTTCACAAGTTTTGTGATGGGAGGTAACATTGAGAGATTTTGTTTGATGGTGAAGCCAAATGATTTTAGAAAAGGCACCGATTTGGACATCATTTATATTTTTTTCAAAAAAGGATTTGTAACGTCATATGGTTTAGATACTCCATGATGGAGTCAGCCAACACCAACATATTTGGGTTTATTGGCTTCTTTTCAAGGAGCATCTAGCCAAGTGGTTCCACATCGAAACTGAATGGTATGGAGGAAATGATAGCGCCCCAGCGCCTTGAGACCCTACGGGTATGTAGCGCGCTCTATAAGTGTCACTGATTGATTGATTGATTGGTATGAGGGACTTCGCATAGTTTCGGGAAAGTGGGAGATCCGAAGGAGTCTATTTTAATGACCTGTGGTCTAAAAACAAAAACAAGGAAAAGTGCAAGTGAGATCAAATCTGGACCCTTCATTCCCTCCTGGTGGATAATATACTGAGTAGTGTCTCCTGGACAAAGGTATCAAGTGCAGCAGACAATCTAGGCACACCAGAAGGCATGTGCCGTATGCATATTTTATTTGGGTTGAATCCATATTGGAAGGTGCCCAACATTGTTTGTCATAGATATACAATGGAAGTTGCAGACAGACTGCTTTCTAGATCATTTTACTATGAGAGGAGAGCTGGAAATAGGGCCTAACTTCTGGAAGTCCATTTGTTCTAGATTTGCTTTCTTAAGTAAAGGTGTAATCTGAACAGATCTTGGTGCAGATGGGAATATTCCTTCTTCTGTGGTACAGTTGATGACTTTGGGAATTAAAAAACTATTTTCTGACTGCAAAGAAACTAGAAGGTGTGCTGAAATTGGTTTGTCTACATACATTGAGAGGTTGACCAACACAATAATATGGGGTCTGTCTTGTGCGTTAAGCTTTTTGAATAAAAATACATATGTAATTTCAGGAAATTTTGCTGGAAATTTCGAATTTTTGCATGATTTTATTTTTTGTGTATTTTGAAGCTCTTGGAGAAAAAGTTGGCAGTAATGGTTGCAATAATTGATGAGTATGGAATGTTTGGATTTCCAATGAGATTGGTAGAGGGTTTGACTGTTTCATAAAGTACTCTGGGGTGAGTCAAGGCTTTGTAGATATATTATTTTCAAAGTAATTTGCTTTTGTGTCATGAATTAATTCTCTGCTGAGTTTTTTCTGTATCTTGGAAGCCCATATTACAGGTAACTAGGGCAGGGACATACTGTATCTTGACAAAAGGATATCCACATATTCTAGAAATCCTAGATATTTCCAATTATTGACTCATACTACCCCCTTTTATAATCTCGCTGTTTGCGTGGATAACCCTTGTGGACGCTTCCATCATGCCATCACATAGAGCCAAAACCATTAGACCGCTTTTCCACAATAACCTTGTAAGGCGGGGTTAAGGTAGTATGGAGGTGTGGGGCTGAAGGTTCCTCATATACAAATGAAGATTCACGTAAACCAATCACCAATAATATACCCTGCCACCATTTTTCTCACCTCAATGGGGCATTGTTGGGCTTGCGGTGGTAATGACCAAATTTGAGTAATGCAACAACTTCTACATGGCGCTCTCCATCAAGTGCACAAGACTTAAGTAAGTCTACAACCTTGCAGCACACCTCATCTTTAGACTCAAATGATCCAACCATATCCCTTCACTCTTAAGCTGCAGTTTAAGGACCTTGTTGACGTTAAGAGCTTCTGTCTAGCCCACAAGATATTTCATAGCAGTGCCATAGGGCATCTCAGCAATGTCTTCCCACACTACCAGCTTACACTATCCCTAAGGTCAGCTCTCAATAACAAAATATATGTCTAATCTAAAAGTACAAACATTTAGGCATAGATCCTTACCCATTCAAGTCTGCACTTCCAGACCTCCCCACCACCACCAACAACCCGCCCCTTTGCAGATCCTCATGGAAAGCGACTTGGTGACTTTCCACAAAGGGCAAAATACACTTCTGCTTTTCTCGACATGGATTAGAAAGATTTATTCACCATACCCGCACATTCTGACTTTATATTACCACTCTTTCCAGGCAGCTTTCATCTACCAATTCCCCTCTTCTGTCAAGAATCCCCTTCCCTGAATAGAATTCGGAGGCCGACAGTGTCAAAAACAATGCAGTAAAAAATAACAAAAAAATATTTAGCAGGCAGTCTCATGTCCAGCAACCAGATACCAAAGAGCACACCTTTTTTTTCCAAACTCATATTTGGTGGCCATTGTTTCACTTTGCTGGCCATTTCCATTTCAAGCACTGGTTTAAACAAGGCTTTCTAAATTCAGCTCTGGAAGAAATTCTACAACTTCTCCTACCACTGCAATTTTGAAACCTCACGTTTCCCTTTTTCTCTCCTAATATACCATGAATCAGCCTTGCTTTAGGTTGCCAGGAAAATTGCAAGGAATTATGAGGCATATTAGCAAGAACCTCGTTAAAATTATCGCCGTTTTAGCGGCAGGAAACTGCCACTAAAACGGCGATAATGGGCTTGCTAATATGGGTTATAGAATTCCAATAGAAGCCCAGGTTAGATGTGCAGGACGTCTAACCTGGGCTTCTATTGGAATTCTATAACGCATATTAGCAAGCCCATTATCGCCTTTTTAGCAGCAGGTTTCTGCCGCTAAAACAGCGACAATTTTAACGAGGTTCTTCATAATATGCCCCATAGTTCCCTGATGTCAACAGTGGGAGGAGAAAACATTGAAGTAGATTAAAAAGGCATACAGTCATGAGCATGCCGCCGATTCATATCCGCTTTGCTTATATCTTGAGCTATTTATTACATTGATTTCTGCTACAGACATCTAAAATAGAGCATAACAATGCCACAAAACAGACTAGGTACATTTGCAAGTCTTGCATTCAAAAACAGAAATCGAATTCAGAATGATTTGTGCTATATTATTTTGCTCAATGTAGCTATCAGAAAAAGGGCAAAATAAAGAGAACGCACCTAAAATCTCCAATGCACCTAATATCCTCACTGAATGGCCACAAACGTATCTGATACCACAATGTGGAAATATGATGCACTGCCACAGGTCACAACTGAGATCCTCAACTTTACAGTGTGCCTCATACGTGCTTACATTGCAGCGCTGAGGAGTTTATCCAAAAATACCCTCATCTCCAAAGTGTACGTTGCAGCCAAACAACAATGTGAGGTGCTCAACATGGTTTACCAAACCAAATACTTCGATCGCGACTAACTAACCAGCTAGGTTTTACTTCAGTGGAAGGAGTGAGTGAATAAGTGAGTGGATAGATGAGTTAGTGGGTGGATGGATGGATGGATGGATGGATGGATGGATGGATGGATGGATGGATGGATGGATGGATGGGTGGATGGATGGATGGATGGATGGATGGATGGATGGATGGATGGGTGGGTGGGTGGGTGGATGGATGGATGGATGGATGGATGGGTGGATGGATGGATGGGTGGGTGGGTGGATGGATGGATGGGTGGGTGGGTGGGTGGATGGATGGATGGATGGATGGATGGATGGATGGATGGATGGATGGATGGATGGATGGATGGATGGATGGAGGGAGGGAGGGAGGGAGGGATGGATGGATGGATGGGTGGGTGGATGGATGGATGGATGGATGGATGGAGTACTTGTGGCACATATTCCCTTGGGAATCTTGGCTTCAATTCTGAATTAATAGGTAGAGCGAGAGAGAACGAGACCGAGTTAACGGGAAAAAAGAGCCTTCAGTGGTTCAGGAAAGGAGCTTTGGTTTGAGAAACAAACAATAGAAAGCAGCAGCTGGTTCCGCGGCTTAGAAGCCAGGGCAGAAGAGCCTCTACTTTTAATCAGACCTGTAGAAAGAGAGAGATGTCACCTGGCAGGCAGGGCCCGGTGCCATGCTGACGGGCGCAGGAAATGACAGCTCCTATGCTCCAAAGCGGTGAACTCGACTTTGTAATTAAAACGGCAACCAGAAGAAAAAAACGCGACAGCAGCATTGAATGTAGGTGAATCCATGTACCGAAGGAGAGGACGCTGGGGAATATTTAGATTGACTAACAAACAATCATTTCGGTTTTGGAAGACGGGCTGGGTTTAAGTAGTCTGCCGTTCATCCCATCCCACCTCTGTGCTGCAGTGGGCAGCCGGAGAGCTGTCCACGGTGCTGATTTTTTTATCGCCGTAGCGGATTGCTGTGCTGACGTGACTTGTGGTGTACTGTAACGGGGGGCGGTAGGGAAGGCTTGAAATAACGGTACAAAGTGCGGCGCGCTCTTCTAGAGTGCACTGACTGACATTTCAGCAGCTGAAGCGTGCAGGCAACGAGTATAAAACACACGTTCCTGTCATGTTCTTCCCACAGCACGTCAAGCGCAGCACAGGGAGGTGGGTGAGGACATTGGGGGAGGGTGGGGGGGGAGGGTTGTCAAAAAAGTTAACATTCTACCGACGTGTGGGTGTTTGCTTGTGCGTGCTTGCTTTCTGGGAATACGCTCCGCTACTTTCTAAGAAGTAAGAGGGTGTTGTTTACCAATCACAGAAATGTTTGACCAGTTTGAAAAACAGGCTCTGTCAGCACTGAAGGCACTGCACGTTTAGAGCCCCGAAAGGATTAATACTACCCGGCATGCACTGGCAGCGGAAGAGTTTACACTGAAAGTGAATGGGACAGGAGTCCTGTGGTGGGGGTGAGGACAGGATGCTGAGCCCACGACTTGTGGAACCAATCACACTGGAAGAGCGAGAAAGGCAAAACAACGCACTCTTAGAGCTGTGCCAAGCCTTCACTAAGGTGTCACTATTGATCCTGTGCGCACCTCAGTCCCACCTCAAAACAAGCGCACCATGGAGTTCGGTTGAAGATGGAGCTTTAGGGGCGAGTGAGAGAGGAAGTGGCAGTTCCTGGATCCATCCGGCTTCCCCACATTCTACAACCCAAACGTTCCTTTGTTAGTAAAGTGTTACAGGCAGCAGCGTTCCTCCCAGCCTGTGAAATGCGCTGTTCCGGTCCACGGGGGGGGGGGGGGGGGGGGGGCCATGACCTGATAGCACCCACTGGTAGCAGTGCAGGTGCGAGGTGTTGCAAACACAGGCTGTCGAGAACGCTCCCTCATACAAGTCATTAAGTCTTGAGTCACCTGGAAAAGTCACTCGGCTCCAGTTCGTGGGAGAAATCTCCGGCCGCAATTGCACCTGCCCCAGCACCGCCTGAAAGCACGCATGGGAGAACAACCACGCGCGTGTTTTAAATTCGTGCAAAGGAACCGGACATATAAATTCACCCTCGCCGCAAACTGCGAACAGAACAATTCTTCAAATCTTCATTAAATAGTCTTAAACTCGAAACAAAACTGCTAAATATTTTCAGCTCTGGGAAAAAATGTCCCTCTCTAGGTCGCTGAGGAGATTTAGCAGGAAAATACCCGACCACGGGGATTGGGCAGTCTGCCCCGTACCCCAGGGAGCAACACCTGTCCCGCTCTCGAAGGTGACAGGAGGCGGCCCCTGCCTACAGAGACTGTAGCATGCAGGCAGGGTTATACTGGGAAGCCGCCCACGAATACATCCCTTTCTTGCTTTCGTTACCCACGTGTGTTTATCCCAGCTCTTCCTCGCCTTGGAATTGGTGCTCAATATAAGCAAACACATAAAGGGTCGGTGTGGCCCAGGCAGTACAAGTGCAGTGGATTAGAACAGTGCCATGTATCACGATGTGAGTGCGACCCATTGCAACAGGGCGAAATAATGGTACAGATGCACAGTGACTCGCAGACACAGCAGCAAAGAGGTATAGGAGCACCCTAGTACAGCCGAATGTTCCAGAGGTGCAACTATACAGCAGTAAAGTGGGAAAGTGACACAATGACACATGTGGAGAAGTGTGGCTCAATGATTAGAGGGGCAGACCCTGATGCAGAGGTCTAGCCCGGGACCAGGGTTCAATTCCCCGCCTTGGCGGGTCTTGTGCTCAAAAATTCCACGGACCTGATAATTCTCACCTCAGTGCCTATTCCAATCATGGAGTCCCACTCTGCAACTCTGGGCAATAGCTTGCTTAATCTCCACAACAGCCCCCACAATGCTAAGGATGCCTGGCCTCCACCTTGGGGGTGTCCAGGAGTAAACGCCTCACAGGGAAAGCCAGGATGGGTTCCACAGCGGCATTCGTACAAGCGCCTTGAGGCCCTTGCGGGTGAGTAGTGCGCTATACAAGTATCAATTTACAATATATTCATGCAGTTCCACAGTTGTACCGTGGCTAAGTAACATGCCTAACACCGTGGTACAGCAGCTCGGTGGCCCCGTGAATAATGCTTAGCGGTGCAGTGGCATGTAGAATTGTGGTATAAGACATTCACCCTTTCACCTTTTGGGTGACAGCTGACAGCGCATTACCGAGGATGGAACTGGAATTTCCCGAAAACTTGCCTCACTGTCATTGGCACTACAAAGTGGCCACATGTCACAAGCCAGCGCTTTATGAAGAAAATATAATAGAAATAAAAGTAGGCATTGTAATGCAGTGGCACGGTGGTGAATGATGAAAGTGAAAAAGTGACAGTGTCATTGTGCTTTTGTGGTGTTATCTTACAGACCCTCAGTGTCAAATGAATTTGGTGTGGTACATTAAGACATTTATAGAGTGGTGTAGTGACACGTAGACCCGCCACTCTAGATTTGAACCCTGAGGATAAATGTTGGTGTGAACACAAGGATGACAACTTTAGTGGTCTTGGAGTGGTAATGATAGCACAGATCAAAGATGGTATAGGATAAACATCCAACAGCACTGACCTGTGGCTGGGGGGAGGGCCACCCTTGCGGCCCATCACAGCGGGCACGCAGTTGGTGAGCTCGGTCCAGTCAGCATGCAGGCCGCAGCTCCAGCCAGTGGAGAAGCGTGAGAAGAGCCAGGTTTCCTGCCGGCCAGGCCGGTGGCACGTGCACTTCTTCTGCCCAGGCCTGCATTCACACGGCTGCTCCAGGCGGATGTTGCGCACCAGGTGACGCCCAAATGTGGTTCCTCCAGTCTTCTGGATATGCAGGAAGACCAGCACATCCTCACCCTTGATGTTGAAGTCCACAAAGCGTGCAAGGTCCTGGGTGCTAAAGTTGAAGCGGGGTGGTGAACGCGGGGTCGCGCCACCACCTTCCTCCTCTCCATCATCCTCACCTTCCTCATCCCATGGGAATGACTGTGGATCCGGGTCAGCGATAACTCCTGGCCTCAAACTTTGGCCAGAGCGGAAGTGGCAGGAGTGCGTGCCTGCTGGGCAGATGTACTGGTAGACAATCATGACAAAGAGTAGCGCCAACACGGGCACGAGCACCAACTTGTTGGAGCGGTCATCCATCATGCCCCAGTGGTACCAGCCGCTTTAGCACTGAATTGCCCCCCAAAAAACCCACACTTTTTGCACACGGGATAAGACCCAGGTGTCAGTCTTCCCCATTCCCTACTTCCCAACGATTGGTAATCCAACAGGCAGGTCCCCAAACTCCATGGGGTGGCGATGATCTCCCGAAAATACCAGATACTCCTTCTCAGAAACTTCTACTAAGATGCCCAACCAGATGAATTTTAAAGCATAACCCAAACAGCCCAAAATGGCCTTCAAAATTTCATGTAGATATTTTGAACAGTGCCCAATAAAGCTTCTTCGCGGTAAAACAGAAAAAGTCCCCCAAAATACTCCAAAACTCCTGAGCAGAAACGTTTAAAAATCATGCGATAATCCAGAAACTCGCGGAACTTTAACACCACGGGCAGAGCCCCTGTCGTGATGCTCACCTCCCGGACACTCCATGGGTGCGTAGGTACATGAAACAGAAAGAGTAGGGTCAGCGCTGATGGAGATGCCTGAAAGCCGCCGAATAGTGTATGCACCACATAAAACGGGCGTTAGATGAAAAATGCGCCTGAAATTCGCCTGGTGGTGTCCTCCAGGCTCGAATGTTACGCGAAGTGCCGGTTATGCTGAAAAATATTCGCGCGCGAATTTATGTGATGAATAGCCCCCTACAGAAACAGCAGACTTATTGGGGACAGCCGGCTTCCCTGTAGCGTGGAGATCCGCCACGTGCGATATCGCCCGCCGTTTCCCTCCTTCGATAATGAATGTGAGCCTAGACCGACGCTCCTGAGGCACCGGACCAGTGTGAGAGGTAAAGATGGGTCTCGTCCTCCCATATGGGGAGCATCGGCTGGCACAGGCTGGACGTTTCCTGCTGTCCGAGTGGGGCCTGGCGATGAGTGCCCTGCACCAGGGGTCTCCTGCCTTCGTGGGCACTCGCTGCAAGCCCCTGATCTCCCCTGCAGAGCTCCGCGGTGTCCGTGACAGAGAGTTATTCCCCCGTCTGCACAGCCTGCGTGCTGCTGCGGCACTGCTTTCTGCCAGCGAGGGCGAAGTTTCAGCACTAGTGAGCAGGACAGCGCTGCTGCTGACGACGCCAGCCTCTGACGCCGACTCTCTGCTCCCAGGAATGACGCCGGGGCTGCTCGCTCACCTCTCCCCGGCCGCTCTGGCTGTCTCTGATTCGGTGCAAGAGCAGCGCCTGGCTGCGGACGGTAACCCCCGGCACACGCTGCCTATAAACCCGGGGTAGACGCGATTTTTTGAAGGGAGCCTTGCTAATGATCCATGGGCCAATCGCTTCCCAGACTGTGCGGCAGACATCCAGTCAAATATAGGCGGGGAAGGAGGACCCTGACGCTGAAGCCAATGAAAGACCAAAGCAGCGTGCACGGTGTAATGGCAGAGTCTCAAAAGTGCGGAAGGCAGTCTATCTCGACTCTGCTCAACGCCAGGGAGTGGGAAGGCACGGCCGTGCTCTGCAGCCTGGAAAGGTTTAGGCGACAGATGCGGTGCAACGGGGCTGTCTCTTCTCCCCGAGAGAGGCAAGGGAGCTGTCTCATCATCACAGAGAGAGAGGCATGTGGGGAGTCAAATGTTGTAATATGGCTTTCTCTGTTTGCAACCACAGCACCGTTCAACGTCAGCATTTTATTTTAACTTTAGATGTATTCACATCCGTTGCTGTTAGAATATTCTATGTGATACGACAGGAGTGTGCTTCTGTTAACGATCATTGGTGAAGTGTAGTGGAAACGTGCGTTCAAGCTCCACAGTAGCACAGAACAGGACTACCATGGCAGGAACAGAGCAAGCTTCCCAGAGACGTTTTAAGGCAATGAGATAAGTGACCAATTGTCACAAGGCACACGTCTGACAATGGGCCCCATAGTGAAGGAAATGGAAAAGTTAAAATGACTTCCATAATAACGTTTTTCTTATTCTAATTTGACAGCCGAGTAGGCTTGGCAGAAAATAAGGGCCAGAATTACAAAGGGTTAGGCCAGGACCAAGTCCCACAAAGTGATGTACAGTAAAGTAAACCTTTGTAAGGTTATGTACTTTTCTGCACAAAAAGTATTTTGTGCTGGAGAGGTGTCTTTTTCTTAGCACAAATATCATTTTGCACCAAATTGCATCAAGGGTGCGTTACTTTGGTGTAAATTGGGCAGATTAGCCCAAGTACCCATTGTTTTTGCTACAAAAGCCCATTTGGACTTGGCCCTTTTTGCAGGGTCATCCCAGAACTTTTTGCCTTCCTCCTTTATTTTTTCAGGCCTGTTGGTGATTTTATGACTCTGGGCACTTTACCACTGCTGTTCAGTGCTAAAGTTCATGTGCTCTCTATGGTAAACTTGGTAAGATTGGTCAACACCTGTTTGGCATTTCTAATTTACCTCTCAGTCCCTTGTACAGTGGTATCCCATATACCCTGGGCCAGTAAATTAAATGCTACTAGTGGGCTTGCAGCGTTGCTTGCGCCACCCACCAAAGTAGCCTTTCAAGCCTGTCTCAGGCCACTGCCACTGCAGGGCCTGCGCGCTCAGTTTACTTCCACTATAACTTAGCACATAAAGTGGTTGCCACGTCTGCAACTCCCCTTTTACTATATATCAGTCACCCCTAAAGTAGGCCCTAGCCAGCCCTATGGGCGGGGTGCGGTGTAGGTAAAAGGTAGGACATGTGCCTTAACTGTGTAGCATGTCCTTGTAGTGACAAACAACCTATTTGGTTTCTCACTGCTGTGAGGCTGCTCTCTCATAGAGATGTATTGGGGATTTCCTGATATGTGCTTCAGTGGTAATTCCTGATCTGAGAGGGGTCGCATGATCAAGTTTCATACGTTTGAAATAGTAGCGATAAATCCTGCTATGGGTGAAAGTGGATTTATTATTACTATTTTAGAAATGCCACTTTTAGAAGGGGGTATTTCTGTGTGCTATGTGCCTTTGTGTCCTGCTTGAATGTGCATTGACAGTCTGGTTCTGACTGACAGGGGAGAGGGGATCTGCATTCACTTGAGCCTGTCCCAGTGGGGAGGTTGAAGTGTGTCCTGCCCTGACTGGGTGACTCAGCGCTGGGCTAAATAGACCTTGGCTGAATTTAGAGTCGCAGGAGGAGTTGTCCCGTTCACCTGAATAGGCCTGGTCTGCATTTGGAGTAGTGGGAGGAGTAGCACCTACACCCAAATAGGGTTGTGCCTGCCTTCCACAATGATGGCTCCACCCCCTGTAGTGTATCTGGAGCCAAGACTTACACTTTGAATGGGAAGTATTGTGCACTGTTAATTGTATTTTTAAAGTGCCCCTAGAACTTGTTAGGACGGGGCTCAGGGCCCAGTGCCAGGGGCAGAACAAAGACTTTGTGTTTATAAGTACTGGGGTTGTGTCCCATGTTGGGGGGAAAACTTGCTTGGGACGAAACCCAGAAGATACTGCATGGAACTTATGACTGGCAGGCTGCTGTGAGCCTATAGGAACTACCTAGGCACTTTGCCCCTCTGAACTGCTGACCTGCTGCCTATTGGGCTTGAGGGAGGCTACTAGCCCTGCCCTGAGGAACCCTATTACTGGCCTACTAGCCGGCGCCCTGCTGGTGTGTCCCTTGCCTTGAGGAAGCATAGTGCAGGTGAAACGCTTTCTGTGGGGCAGCTGTCAGCACTCGTGAGTGCAGTCCCTTTCTCCTGCAGTCGGGAAAAAGCACATGGAGTGCTTCATTCTTTTATTCCCTGTGTCTCTGAAGTGTTGTGTCTACGCACCAGAAGCGGGCTCCCTGTGCAGCCAAGGGAGGGTCTTCCCATCAACGAGAGCAAAGAAGCAAAGGGAGTGACCTCGACGGAAGCCCCTGATCAGGATCGCTCTTCTGTGTCGCAGCTGTGCCGCATGGTCACGGGCAGCTACCGTTTTAGCTGCTGCACCGGGGGCATTGTTCATTAAAGGAGACAGGGTGAGCTGCACCCCACCCACTTGCTTGTGGCGTTGGGCTCAAAATCGGGGTGAGACCTTGACGGAGGCCCCCAGTAGATAGAGTTACTGCATTTCGTGATATAGGCGGGCACATGGCCCAGAAACCTACAGAAAGGACACCAGGTACCGTCATAGGAGTGTGGGTGACGCTCCAACAGTTATTCGGTCCTAGGAGAGTGTTTTCACTGAGGTGGTGTACCTGGATGGGAATATCTAGGTGATGTTACATTGCCCGGGTTGGTATCACCTGTACAATGAGGGAATGCTCTTGTTCAGATGTGTGCACCTTATAAATGGTTATTATAGTGCACTGTTGATATGGTTTAACCTAATGCTTTTCCCTAATATGTGCACTGCTGCAAGAGTTTTGTAGTGCACTACTGCTGATGGGGCTGGTTATTACTAGGGGGCACTGTGGATAATTACGTTTTGCATACTGTCTTGTGCTCAGTGTAATACTACCAATAGTTACTGGTCAGCCTAACTGTGATGATTATGACAATGGCCTGATTTGCCAAATGATTTATGTAATTCCTGTGAAGTCATGACAAGTGCCTAGCGGCAAAGTGATATATATGGGATTGTGTTCTAATGTGTTTTTATGGATAATACAAATACTATTTTTATATAACCTTGTGTGGAGTTTCTTTTGTGGTGTGCCTAGTGTGTTGCTGCTGTGTGAGTGGGCTGCACAAATGCTTTACACATTGCCTCTGGGAAAAGCCTGACTGCTCTGTCAAGCTACCAAGGGGGAGAATAGGGGTTTTCTGCAGCATGTAACTCCCTTGCCCCGACTAGAGTGGTGGGTTCTGCCTGGCTTAGGTGCATACCCTGGGTAACCAGAAACCCCATTTCTAACAAGCCCGATCTACTAATATAGCCAGACTGGGGTTTTGCTGAAAACCCCCCTCCTTGAAGTAGGCACAAACATAAAGAAATATTTTAATATCTTCAAACATTCCTTACATTGCCTGTGTGCTGCACTGTCCAGCAAATATACAAATGTGAAATGTTTAGGAAGAGTCTAGGCATAGGATTCTGTACTAGAAATGTATATCTGCTATAAATCTGCTATAAATCAGATGCTGGACAGCACTCACACACCTCTGCACTACAGTGAAAATGATGTACATGGCGCAAGTCAACCTGTTGGTGTGCCATTCCAGGGGTAATGAGCATCAACAGGCCATTTTTAATACTTATGGGTCGGCGAAGCTTTCTCCCCCTTGCACAGTACAGCTCAGAAATGTTTTACATTCACCCTATCACAAATCTCTCTACTTCATATTTGTCCACCTCACCCCTTTCTCAATATAGTCTTTATCCCTCATTCAACTGCCTCTCCCTGTACCTCTCTCACATGACCTTGCCCTTCTCTTTTTCACTCTGTGAAAACATCTTTACCACCTCTCTATCTCATTTACCTCTCTAACTCATGTATCCCTCACTACCTCACCTCTTCCTACCCCACTGGTGTCTCTCACTACCTAACCTCTCAATTTACCTCATCATTAATTCATTACTTTCTCTATCCCCTCCCCTGCTCTTGTTCTACATCAGTGTCCTTTCATTCATCTCTCTAAAAATATTATTCCTTTCTATCTACCACTATGTTGCCTTTCATCAGCTGTACTCCCTCTGCCTCTTCCTCTCTCAAACAGATTTCTCTCTCTGGACCTCCTTCCCCATTTCAATTCACTTCCTCCACCTTATGTTTGTCTCTCAACATCTTTCTTCAAAGACCTGTCTACCTCACAATTATCTCACAACTCTTTCAATTAGAATAAACCTTATCTTTCTTTCTTTCTTTCTATATTTCATGTCTCTCACTTCCTCTTGCGCTCTACATCACATTTCTCTTTCTACCCTTCACCCCTATCTCTTCCTTTTTTGCTTTCCAACTACTCTCTCTACCTGACACTTTTTCTATATTTCTTCTCATTTATCCCTTTCTACCTTGCAGCTCTTTCCTCAAGTCTCTCTGTCGTCCTCCATCTCTAGCTGACTATACCTCTTTCTAATTAATTTCATTTTCTACATTAACTCTCATTCTATCTGCCTTGGAGTATGGTACACCACGGCCTCTCTCAACATTTCGCTCACCCTATCTCCATCTCTCTTTTCCTCTATACACATTCCTAACCCATTCCTATTTCTCTGCCTCTCTTTCATTACCTACATCTTACTCTCTTTATCTATCCTTCTGGCTACTGTTGCAGGGATTCTGCAAATACTCAGAACTATGCGCAGGAAACCAGGACCTCAGTAGATAGTGGTATACCAACCTACCCCTCAGTACCCAAAATCCACAAAACCGACAAGCAATAGTGTCTTATTCGTTCTCCGACTAACAGCGAAGCTACCAATAATTAGGCAACCCAGAACACGATACTCCCGACTCTCTCAGGAATCACGGGAGCAAGACAACTCTTTTGCTCACTCACGCACTCATACTTGTCCACAATGAGAGTATTCAAAGGCATGGTATAGTTTAAAATGTTTATTTTAACTAAAGCGCTCTATGGGACAGTACACATGCCATTACTTGAAGCAAAATGCATAAAAACAATATTGTCAGCATTGTCATAATTCCATAGAATACAAACGGGGATATCATTTCTATAAAGACAGTGGAAAGGGCTACAGTGCCAAACCACCATCCCCTTGCTAAGATATAGTTTATTATAAAAAAGAAGGCCTCTGGGTTTTGACAGCAGACCCCATACCTCAAGGCCTAGATGGAAGGTTTACATCTTAGGACAAGCACAGCTCTTCTCTCTGTAAGGTTCCTCTTCAAGTTTGTGAACAACTTGCTTAGCTTGCAATATTAAAACATACGATTTTCGGTAGCGCAGCTGTGTGTCATGTTATGTCTAGATGCGAGGGACTGACCAGAACAGAATATCAAGGGGCATTGTTGATCCACCTTGTACATCGTGTGGAGACTAAACCTCAAGGCACAGCAGAGAATGCAAAAAGCAGACAGTTCTCATGTGAAAAGGGCACAAAGTCTTGCAAAATAAACACAAGTAGTGTCATGTGCAAAGGTAGCCTAATGGCAGCAAAGCTCATGCTAACTTAGCAGTATCGGCAATGAACCCACCATTCACACTATACTTCCTCAGTTTTCTCTATCCCCTATACTTCTCACCCTAACTCACATATCTTTCTACATCATCTCTATCTCTACACTGTTCCCCCTTCCCTTTACATCTCTTACTAGACTCCATCCTTTGTCTTTGTCCACCTCCTGTATTTTGCCCTATCCCATTGGTCTTACTCCTCAGGACCACAGCTAACCATCTAACCAGAGAAGTGCACATATTAAAGAAGTGAAAAGTGAAATGGCATGGAAAGAGAAAGGTGTTAGTTTTTAAACAGTGCAGTGGTGAAAATCCTCATCCTTAGGTATTCCTTTTAAGAAAGCCACTAGTGAAGTTTTGCATGTCTTAGTAGTGAACAACTACTAATTTCGTTTTTCACTAATGCAAGACATATCCCTCCCTTAGGATAACCTTACCACAACATATGATGAAGTTTGATTGAAAGTTCCAGTTTAGCAAAGTACACTTTTAGAAAGTTGGCATTTACTTACTTTAGCCATTGTGTACCTGCTGCCTTTTCCCACATCTGGGGTGGGTGACAGCTGCGCTTTGTGCTTCCCCTTTACACAGCCACACACAGAGGGAGCTTAGGTGTGACTGAAGAGCCACCTACATCCTGATGGGCCATCCGGGCTGGATGGGAGGGAGGGGCTGACACTTACACCTTCTAATTGAGCTCAGAGTGACTCCAAGGGCACGCTGGCTTGCCTCCTGTTTTAAGACTCAGGGATATCAAAAACTTCAACTACCTGCATCTGCATCTGGTCTCTACAAGCTGTGAGTCTGCCCTGCCAAGTGATGCCACCCTAGTCCTGGAAGTGAGGCCTAAAATGCTTCTACAACCAGAACCCAGGCATCCTCATAAGAACAAGTGCATCTTTACTTTTTCCTAGGTCGGAACCGGCGCATCTTCATCTTTGCGTGGATTGGAACCAGCACAATCTTGTAGAAGCGTGGACCAGAGCTGGAACATTGGACTCGGATCCAGCGCATCGCCTTTGGACTCAGTACATTGCACTTGGAACAGATGCATTGTCACCAGGGTGTGGAGAATATTGACACATCCCGTCCACTGCATGGCTCAATACTGACACATAGCTTCGGCTAGACCTTTCATCGTAGTCGAGATAACACATCCCAAATCAAGGTACTTCAGTTCAGCAGGCCCAAGGGAGTCCCTGTATCCAGCCTACACTGTGGATTTGGACATTACCCTTCAAAGTAAAGTTTCAAGTTTCAATTAAACAACAAGTATTTCACATTAACATCCCTAAATACATGTAGAGGTTGTTTTCCCAAAGAGACAACAATAAAGTCTTTTCTTCAATTTTCAGTCTTTTATTCATTTTTCTTTAGTTAAAATTACTGGAAGCCAAATAGCCAACGCGTTTCGTCCGTTACCGGACTTCTTCAGGGCTGAAAAGAACGTGTCACGATCAATTTCACGTTTGACCCATGTTGTAGATAAGTTGTAGATTTAAAAGTATATATTTTGCCGTCCTCACTTAAAAGTATATATTTTGTCTTTTGTTGACTTTTTTGAAAATTCCCAATGACGTGTAGATCACTAAGACATGGATCTTAATCAGGCAGACAGTAAGCCCGAAGCGCCGCGGTCCTGTTTAATTTATAAAATTAAGCAGTGGCGGCTCCTCCGCTAAGGCCGATGAGCGTTGGTTCCCCCACTGCTCGTGTATCAGTGTAAAAAAATGAAATGGTAATAACAGAAGTTATTTCTGTTATTATAATATTTTTTGGGGGCCAAGTTGGGTGGGGATGGCTCCTGTGACGTTCGGGAGGCGGAGTGGTTGCTACACACTCCAAAGTGTGCAAGCCTGCTTGGACAGTCGCTTTGCGCCAGCCAAGCATTCCTTTGCACTTTACATGGTCCTCACCAGCTACATTACACAGCCAGGTGGGAAACATGCAAACCCTCCCAGGTCCAGTCTGAACTCCAAGCTATGGTGCTCAGACCAATCACAACGCTGCAGGGCAGAGTTGTTCTTGGTCAGGGGAGGGAGCCTGGCAGCTTCCTGGTTCCAGAGAGATGAGGGACTACACGACAGAGGAGAGTCGGCTGTGGACTCGGCGAGAATGTAAGTACATTTCTTTTTATTTTGTAATGCTCTTCCGCGCAACCCCCACCCTCCACTTTCATTCCCTGCCAGCCACTACTGTAATCAAGCACTATTTTTCAAAATTTGGTGTGGAGCCTTTTTGTGGTGTTTTCACTGTGTTACTGTTTGAATTGTTGCACAACAACTTTACACATTGCCTCTTAAGTTAAGCCTGACTATTCTGTGCCAAGCTATCGGAGGGTATGCACAGGATAATTTAGCATGTGTAGTGACTTTCCCTGACTAGGACTGTGCTTTCTGCTCGGACAAAGTGCATACATCTGCCAACGAGAAACACAGTTTCTAACAGAACAAGGAAGGGGAATTGGAAGGGGAATGGGAGAGATGAGGAAATTCGGTTTTACATTCATTTTATAGTTTGAGGGCTGAAGCCCTGGGGTTTAGTTTACCATTCGTAGTTCAGTTCAACTTGATATAGGTCCATGACCGCTATGTTATGTTATGTTACTGCAATCCTACTGTGAATTCTAGAGCTCAGTTTCACCAAACAGTCTCATGGCGCTAGGTAACTGAGTCAGCACAGCTCAAGGTGGTTATTGGTAGGCTTGCTTAAACAGTCAAGTCTTCAGCAGCTTTTTGAATTTAGCATAGTTAGTTTTGGTCCTAAGTGTGAAAGGCAGCAAGTTCCAAGCTCGGGGACAGTGACTGAGAACCTTGAGCCACCTGTCCTCTTCCTCTTAAAATAAGGGATAGTTAGATAGTGTAGATGACTTGATCTCAGTTCGCTGGTGGGGGATATTTAATAATTCAAGATTTGATGAAGGCTGGACTGTCCATATGCAAGGCCTTGAAGAGAGCGCAACACACGCTGAACATGGATCTCTGTGGAACTAGGAGCCAGTGGAGCTCTTTGGTCAACTGAGAGATATGGCAGTATTTTGTCAGGTTATTTATCAGCTGGGCGGCTTGGTTTTAAATCAGTTGGAGCGATACCAAAGGGATGATGGACAGAGCGCTTGAGTAAATCAAATACTCACCCCCAGTCAACTGATCTAGGTTCAATCCATCACCATTCTTTAGCTCACTCCACCACCCCAGTTCAGACATGGCCATATGCAAACCAGTCTGACCCTGTGCCTCATGGGAACAGTCCAGCCCGAACTGCCAAGCCATGTCTTCCCTGGACCGGAAACAAGCAACCTGGGACCGGTTTTGGATTCATAATCCTCATCAGCGAGGCTATCTTGAATCCAGTGGTAGAGTGAGCAAGGGACCCACGTCTGGGCATACCCTGCCAACTTAGGGCGAACAAAGCGATACCAATGGGGATGATGGACGGTGTGCTTGAGCAAATCAAACACTCACCCCCAGTCAACTGATCTGGGTTTAACCCATTACCATTCTTTAGCTCACTCCACTACCCCAGTTCAGACATGGCCATATGCAAATCAGTCTGACCCTGTGCCTCATGGGAACAGTCCAGCCCGAACTGCCAAGCCATGTCTTCCCTGGACCGGAAACAAGCATCCTGGGACCGATTTCAGATTCATAATCCTCATCAACCAGGCTATCTTGAATCCAGTGGTAGAGTAAGCAAGGGACCCACGTCTGGGCATACCCTGCCAACTTAGGGCGAACAAAGCGATACCAAAGGGGATGATGGACGGAGCGCTTGAGCAAATCAAACACTCACCCCCAGTCAACTGATTTGGGTTTAATTCATCACGATTCTTTAGCTCACTCCACCACCCCAGTTCAGACATGGCCGCATGCAAATCAGTCTGACCCTGTGCCTCATGGGAACAGTCCAGCCCGAACTGCCAAGCCATGTCTTCCCTGCACCGGAAACAAGCATCCTGGGACCCGTTTCAGATTCATAATCCTCATCAGCCAGGCTATTTTGAATCCAGTGGTAGAGTGAGCAAGGGACCCACGTCTGGGCATACCCTGCCAACTTAGGGCGAACAAAGCGATACCAAAGGGGATGATGGACGGAGCATTTGAGCAAATCAAACACTCACCCCCAGTCAACTGATCTGGGTTTAATCCATCACCATTCTTTTGCTCACTCCACCACCCCAGTTCAGACATGGCCATATGCAAATCAGTCTGACCCTGTGCCTCATGGAAGCAGCCCAGCCCGAACTGCCAAGCCTTGTCTTCCCTGAACCAGAAACAAGCATCCTGGGACCTTTTTGGATTCATAATCTTCATCAGCCAGGCTATCTTGAATCCAGTGGTAGAGTGAGCAAGGGACCCACGTCTGGGCATACCCTGCCAACTCAGGGCGAACAAAGCGATACCAAAGGGGATGATGGACGGAGCGTTTGAGCAAATCAAACACTCACCCCCAGTCAACTGATCTGGGTTTAATCCATCACCATTCTTTTGCTCACTCCACCACCCCAGTTCAGACATGGCCATATGCAAATCAGTCTGACCCTGTGCCTCATGGAAGCAGCCCAGCCCGAACTGCCAAGCCTTGTCTTCCCAGGACCGGAAACAAGCATCCTGGGACTGGTTTCCGATTCATAATCCTCATCAGCCAGGCTGTCTTGAATCCAGTGGTAGAGTGAGCAAGAGACCCACGTCTGGGCATACCCTGCCAACTTAGGGTGAATAAAGTGATACTAAAGGGGATGATGATTTAGGCCCAGAGCTCTGTACTGGGGTGAATGTATGACATTGTTCTGCATTCTGTCCATCAACTGTTGTTTTTGCATTTGTCACTCAGAGAGGGATGGGTAAGCTCAGACATGAGTCCCGTGCTCTCCACACCACTGGAGTCAAGCTATCCTGGCTGATGATGGCTGATAGCCAGAAACTGGTCCTAAGATGCTTGATTCCAGTCCAGGGAAGACATGGCTTGGCAGTTCGGTCTGGACTGTTCCCATGAGGCACAGGGTCAAGGCTGATTCGTATATGGCCATGTCTGAACTGGGGTGGTGTGGAGTGCAAAAAAACAATGGATTTAGGCCCAGATCTCTGTACTGGGGTGAATGTATGACATTGTTCTGCATTCTGTCCATCAACTGTTGTTTTTGCATTTGTCACCCGGAGTGGGACGGGTATGCTCAGTTGTGAGTCCCGTGCTCTCCACACCACTGGAATCAAGCTATCCTGGCTAATGACGGCTGATAGCCCGAATCCGGTCCTAGGATGCTTTATTCCAGTCCAGGGAAGATATGGCTTGGCAGTTCGGGCTGGACTGTTCCCATGGGGCACAGGGTCAAGGCTGAATTGTTGTTTTTGCATTTGTCACCCCGAGTGGGATGGGTATGCTCAGAAGTGAGTCCCGTGCTCTCCACACCACTGGAGTCAAGCTTTCCTGGCTGATGACGGCTGATAGCCAGAAACCGGTCCTAGAATGCTTGATTCCGGTCCAGGGAAGGCATGGCTTTGGCAGTTTGGGCTGGACAGTTCCCATGAGGCACAGGGTCAAGGCTGATTTGTATATGGCCATGTCTGAACTGGAGTGGTGTGGAGTGTAAAAAAACGATGGATTTAGGCCCAGATCTCTGTACTGGGGTGAATGTATGCCAATGTTCTGCTTTCTGTCCATCAACTGTTGCTTTTGCATTTGTCACCCTGAGTGGGACGGGTATGCTCAGACTTGAGTCCCTTGCTCTCCCCACCACTGGAGTCAAGCTATCCTGGCTGATGCTGGCTGATAGCCAGAAACCGGTC
The DNA here is from genome assembly GCF_964263255.1 of Lissotriton vulgaris. Lineage (NCBI taxonomy): Eukaryota > Metazoa > Chordata > Amphibia > Caudata > Salamandridae > Lissotriton > Lissotriton vulgaris. The sequence goes on from NC_141696.1 coordinate 739,991,994, forward strand.
CTAGGATGCTTGATTCCGGTCCAGGGAAGACATGGCTTGGAGGTTTGGGCTGGACTGTTTCCATGAGGCACAGGGTCAAGGCTGATTTGTATATGGCCTTGTCTGAACTCCGGTGGTGTGGAGTGCAAAAAAACGATGGATTTAGGATAAAAGGTCTCTGTACTGGGGTGAATGTATGACATTGTTCTGCATTCTGTCTATCAACTGTTGTTTTTGCATTTGTCACCCCGAGTGGGATGGGTATGCTCAGACGTGAGTCATGTGCTCTCCACACCACTGGAGTCAAGCTATCCTGGCTGATGACAGCTGATAGCCAGAAACCGGTCCTAGGATGCTTGATTCCGGTCCAGGGAAGACATGGCTTGGCAGTTCGGGCTGGACTGTTCCCATGAGGCACAGGGTCAAGGCTGATTTGTATATGGCCATGTCTGAACTGGGGTGGTGTAGAGTGCAAAAAAACGATGGATTTAGGCCCAGATCTCTGTACTGGGGTGAATGTATGACATTGTTCTGCATTCTGTCCATCAACTGTTGTTTTTGCATTTAAATCAGTTGGAGACTGCACGTGAGACATTTAGAGCAACATAGATAGAGGGAGTTGGCATTGTCAATTCTTGACATGATTGTAGCCATTTTGACTTGAACCAAGGTATCTGTGGCGAGAAATTTCTTTATCTACTTAATGCAGCGAGGTTGAATGAAGCTAGAGGACACCACTGTGCCAACCTGCTGCTTAAATGATAGCACCTCAACAGTGATAAAGGCAAGGCTTTTTACCAACTTTTTAAGAGGTGTAAGCCCATCTCACTGGGCCAGAAGGGAGGGTTACAAATATCGAGCTTGTTTTTGGTGCTTACTATCTCTGTTTTATCAGAGTTTAGCTTCAGATGATTGCAGTTCATCCAGTCCCGGATGAACAGAATAGTTTCCTGAAACTGCAATCTGGAAGTAGGGCTGTCAATGATTGTAAACAACAATTGCATGTCATTGGAATATTAAAAATGTTTCCTTTCCTATTTTTTGAGAGTCAATCAGGGGTTGTATAAACAGAGTTAATAGATGAGGGGAGAGAGAGGAGCCCTTTTGCACCCCGCAATTCAATTGCATCTTCGAAGAGTTAAATTGGGAAGTCTAACCGATTGAGATCTGTCTCTAAGGAATGAGGAACTCCAGTTAAAAGCTGACCGTGTCAGGGCCACTATCCACTTCCTTTTGCATGTCATCTACTACAGAGAGATCACTGCTTCCGTGGAATGTGCCGGCCGTATTCCCACTTGGCAGGTGTCAAGAAAGACTGAGGCCTCAAAGAATGAACAGAGATGAAGGGCTACATGTGCCTCAAGTAATTTTGATAGAAAGGGGGAAGGAAACTGGTCAATAGTTTTTCAAGTCAAGGGAATCTATCCCTGCTTTCTTTTGTAGTGGCACTATGATTGCCTTTTTGAAGGACGTTGGGACTGAACCTGTATTGATAGAATGTTTGTCAAATAATAATACCAGATCTGAGAAGAGGGTGAATTATACTTTTAGGGTATTTGGGGTGCAGGTGTCATAGCTGACCCTGACTTGATTTTTGTCAGGAAATTAGCTAGGTCCTCTTGAAAGAAGATGAGTGTGCAAGTACTTGTATCAGTGAGCAAGAGGGTATTGTGAGCTGAACAAGGGGGAATGCTCTTTTTGATGGACTCAATATTATTAACAAAAGAGGAGTTAAGAGAATCACATAGGCTTTGTGAAGGAATGACGGGCAACGTGACTCTGTCTGGGTTGCCTTTGTCAGTTTTGTTTGAACTGTAGTGACACGTCTGGTACCTCTGATATTTCTCCATGACGACAGGGTCAATCTTTTCATCCCGTTGAGGAATAGAAAGAAATACATTGTCTTTACTGGGAAGGCACAGTTAATTACAGACTCTATATATTGATTTCATGTAACAGTGCTCAGATTTGTTTTCTTTGTACTTTTCATAAATTTTCAAATGATACAGCATTGATAAAATATTTGCTTTAGTTCTTGCACCTTTTTCTTTTTGTGCAATTGTGCATCTTTTTTTTAGTTTTCTCTTTTCTTCTGTTAATTATCTTGTGCTTTTTAGTAAGTACTTTCACCATTATTCTTCCTTTTCTTAATTTGCATTCTAGCTCCCGTTCTGTGCACACTTTTTGTCCAAACTCAGTTATGCCACTGTATACTGCCTATGCACTACAATTATATCAATTCATTGTATTGCTTTCATCTTGGATGTCTGGTATACTTTGCTTACCGGTGCATCGTAACTATTGAAACTGCCAAGTTCACTGTTCCATTGTTGCCATTTTGTTTTCTGAAATTATTGTCCTTTTACTATGAATTCCAACATTGCATTACCTCATGCACAATGTGCTACCAGATTGCCAATATTTAACTTCATATGTGCCATATAGACATGTGCCTTCTCTCAACTGTTTCAATGTATCGTGTAACTGTTTTACAATTAGAATGATGACCAGATTTATTCGAGATTACTCTTCAAGGTCAAATAGAGAATGAGAAGTAGTGCCACAGAGAGAAAGAGAGAGAGAGAATGAGAGAGAACAAGAGAGGGAAAGAGAGAGAGAGAGTGAGAGAGAATGAGTTAAATTGGGGTAGGATTCCAAACCGGGAAAAATGGTCCTGGTGATCGGAAAAAAGCTACTGAGTTGAAGAAATGGCAGAAGAAGGATGCACACATGCAAGGTGTACTGTGAAGAAAGGTAATGTAAGGGGTGATGGGTGACAATGAGTTTGAACCCAGAAGTGTATGGTACAGGAAAAAGTAGGGCAGTAAAGTGGGGACAGTTGGGCACAGATGAGGGTAAAGTGAAATGACATGCAGTGGTGTAGCAAGGGGGGGGCGGTCTGCCCTGGGTGGCACAAGTTTCGAGGGAGGCAAAACCTCCGCTCTTACCTGTGGCCATCACGGTGCGGCAAACGCAGAAATTAGTAGCCCCCCTCTTACCCGCGCCCATCGCGGGGTGGCAAACCCAGGAAGTGCCAGCACATCCTGCTCTTACCTGGGGCCAATGCGGGTTAGAAAATGCAGGGACCGCCATGGGCGGCTAAAGGTCTACCTACGCCGCTGATGACATGGCAGATAGTGTACCTGGTAGAGGAGGAATACATGAGAGAGAGTGAGTGACAGAGGGTGTTGTATTAAAAAGGAGCACACAGAGAGAAGGCAAGTGAGACGAAGAATAGGATGTATGTTGTTACAACGCATACTTTTACAACGCATACCTTTACAACGCATTTTTTACACCGCAACATCCATCACAACGCATTCCATTACAACGCATGCCATTACAACGAATTCTTTGAAACTACCTTTACAATGCATTCCACTACAACGCATACTACATTGACAACGCATACCATTACAATGCATACCAATACATTGCATGTATGGTAAGTATTGGATAGTGTAGGGGTAAAAAATACTATTCTAACTCCAGGGGGTGCAACTGTAGGGTAAGTGTTGGATAGAGTAGGGGTAAAAATTACTATTCTAACTCCAGGGGTTGCAACAGTAGGGTAAGTATTGGATAGAGTAGGGGTAAAAATTACTATTCTAACTCCAGGGGTTGCAACAGTAGGGTAAGTGTTGGATAGTGTAGGTATGCGTTGTAATGGTATGCGTTGCAATGACTGCGTTGTAATGACATGCGTTGTAGTGGTATGCGTTGTAGTGATATTCGTTGTAATGGTTGCATTGTAATGGCATGCGTTGTAATGGATGTTGCGTTGTAAAAGTTTCGTTGTAAAGGTAGTGCGTTGTAAAAGTTGCGTTGTAAGTGTTGTTTCCCCGAAGAATATGATATTGAAATAGTGACGCTTTTGTATTGTAATATAAAATACATACTATATCTAAGAATAAGACTCCTAGTTACTACCATTAATAAACAGTAAGGGCCCTATTTCTCAAGACGTTGTGTCTCTTTTGCATCACCCAACAGGGTGCATGCACAGCGCAACCTTAAAATGCTATATATCAAGCCCCACAAGGCCACTTCGCATGGCCCCGTGTGTCTTGATAAATCCAGAGTAACGCAACACAGAGTAAATCGCTGAGTTTCATTACTCTGTCCGAGGGAGGTGTTCCATGGGTATTGAGTCTGTGTTCCCATGCAACTTCCTTGGATTTTGATGCATTCCCAGATTTACAATTACCAGTAGGCCTCGGCATGTTCCAACATTCTACACCTTCCCTGGTGAGGAATAACGGGGAGAAACATCTTTATTTCTCCTTGTTACTTGCTCTTTCTATGTGTGCTGAATTCTGCTGCACAGATTAAAAGAGAAAAATGCCTCAGGTGCCCCTTCCTGCACATAAAATCCTGCATGCAACACGGGCATACTTGTACCATGGTGCGGGGCTGCCTGCATTGGCGGTACGCAGCCCATTGGGCATCAGCACTGGAAAAATGCAGGAATGCCCTGTATTGTGAGAAATACGGTGCATCCCTTCCCATTCTCTGTAATGCAGTGTAGCAAGGTGACTTGCTGCATTGTGCTGCATTACTTTTGTTATATATGGCCATCGGTATCCCTCCCTAGGTCAGCACTTGCCTTTTTCATTGTCACACCATATTTCAAACAATGACATTCAGCACTGCGCTGCAAATCTATTCAAGCTGTTTGAAATAAATAGGCACAACACATACAGAAAACAGGGAAAATAAATTGTGCCTCTCCAACCACCGACTATACATGACAAAATCACTATAATGAATCGACCGAGACTGTCAGACATAATGAGCAAAGTGGGTAAGCAAAGCTGGCATCTGAGAGATAACGATTTCAAGCATAGTGCAGGGAATGCCGGAAGAGGAGTTATTGAGAGAAAAAAAGTAATAACAGTCATATCATATATTTGCATATTCAGTGATGTCAATCCCATGATATCCAAAAGTATGCTGTAGATGTCTCTAATAACAGTGGCACACAGCATTAACAACACAATTTGAGCAGCCATGGTAAGAATTAAGTCATATTATCACCCATATATCAAAGCAATAAATATGAAGCACAGAACTTAATCTTCAGGTCTAGGATAACGTACTGTCAGATACCTAACCCAGTATTAGAGCTTCTGTTCCTCTACTTTTCTTGTCCGCTCTTCAAACATACACAATAGAATCCATTTCAGGCACTGGGTCAGTCAAAGTTAGTCAGTCAGTCTTGTCTCTGTGGTGACTGTTACATAAAGGCATTCCGTCCATCATTTGTTTGCTGTAACACTTTTCGCACTAAGTTGGATGGGTATGCTTACTGTGCCACTGGATTCAGGCTAGCCTGGCTGAAGAAGGGTGACATACCCTGAAACTGGTCCTAGGATGCTTGTTTCCGGTCCAGGCAGGACCTGGCCTGGCAGTTCGGTCTGGACTGTTCCCATGAGGCACGAGGTCAAGACTGATTTGCATATGGCTGGGTCCAAACTGGGGTGGCGTAGTGGGCAAAAGAACGATGGATTTAACCCAGATCTTTTGACTGGGGAGAATGTTTGCATTGTCGGTATTCCGTCCATCATTCGTTTGCTGTAACACTTTTTGCCCTAAGTGGGATGGGTATGCCCAGACGTAGGTCCCGTGCTCAAAGGGCCACTGGATTCAAGCTAGCCTACCTGAAGAAGGATGACATACCCAGAAAATGGTCCCAGGATGCTTGTTTCCGGTCCAGGGAGGACCTGGCATGGCAGTTCGGTCTGGACTGTTCCCATGAGGCACAGGGTCAAGACTGATTTGCATATGGCTGGGTCCAAACTGGGGTGGCGTAGTGGGCAAAAGAACAATGGATTTAACCCAGATCTTTTGACTGGGGGAGAATGTTTGTATTGTCGGCATTCCATTCATCATTTGTTTGCTGTAACACACAAAGGAAACACAGCACAGGTACTACCATTATTTTGATGCACCATTTCATCTGTCCATTACTTAATTTTGACTGCAACATTACTTGGACTAGGATTGTTGAGCTATTTAATCGCAATGACCTTTAAGTTTAACTCTATTTAATATACGGATACACATACCATCTCTTACATCCAATTAGCTGACAAGGAGCTGGAATAATAATGAACTTCCGGGACTATATGTAATTGGAAACATCCCCACTCCATACCCTCCATCTCCACGGTTGAAATCTTAAAACATGTGTAGAGAGGAGAAATGACATAATATCAATCCAACAAATATCAAAATATACTAATATCGGATATTAAATAATGAGAACAAAAATATTGACTCCGTATACCTAGCTATTAAAATCACAAATATCGAGCGCACAAATATCACTGTCATCATTGACAAAAACACTAGTTTTTACATATATTGATAACAAAACTATTGGAAAAACAAATGTCGTCACCCATAAATAAACATGTTGAAAATATTGATCTCCGTGATCTCCGTGATATTGGATACAAGATTATTGTCAACATAACTAATAAATCATTCAAAAATACACCTCCAATTTTTTTTTACATAAAACAATTGCTTTAAATAAATGCAAAACTTGTAATAAACACCTAGAATTCAAAAAATATATTACATCAACCATAAATCTAACATTCAACCCAAAACAATCGTGCACTTAAATTACATATTAAAAACACCAAAAGCATTAATATTAATTATAAACATTGAAACGTAAACATAAATATAAATAAATATATTTTTAAACAAATAAATGTATATGTAAATAAAGCAAACTATATATTATACTGTAAAAAAAAACATACGTTAGTGCTTACCAAACAATGACTCAACTAATAAAAAAATTCAAACTATACTAAACGAATCAATAAAATAATACTAAAAGCAACTGTAACCAAAAAGTCACCCCGCTATCCAGAATTCTTGAGGCCAGAAAACATCCTGGTTGGTCCGAATGGTACGCTGTGAGCTGGTCCTGAGCCACTGGCCACCCAGAACTCCTTCTTGCCTTGTGCTAGGTGTCTGAAACTCAGAGTGATGTAACTGACACTGACTGAGGCTAGACAATGTTACCCTTAGAGGCACATGTGATATTGGGGTTCGCAGTGCTTACTGGAGGCTATGGAGCTTTGCTGATCTCCCTTATGCGGTCCAGTGGCTTAAATTGCTGGTACCACTGATGCAGCACAGGCTCATATCTGATTGTATTGTTTCCATACAAGCGGAGTAAGGCGATCTCCTTTCTTTGGCAGGGGTGTTCTGGGGACTAGGCTTACGTAGATTGCTGAGCTTCTTGTGGGCTTGCAATTTTAGTGGATCTGGGTTCCCCAAGCAGAAGTACATTTTTTATGAAATCATTATTTTCCTTTCTTAGGTGACACGACTGAGGTTTGGGTCAGAATTTGGGTTGGAAATATGTTTCCTCTAGCCTAATGGTTACCTGGCAGGGGGGTGATCAGACTACTGCCAGAGAGTGGGGAATGGATTGGGGAAGGGATTTTTTGTTCTTGTTTACTGTTTTGCTACCACAGTTGGGGATAAAGGAGATAGATGATTCTACATATTATAGAAATGGTCAACTTGTACCGGGGCGGTGTCCTCCTTTGTGGGTGCCAGGCTCATTCCTTTGACTTTTTCAATATGTCTGGTGGAAATATGCATAAACTGTTGTCTTGGAATGTGCAGGGTCTGAATAACCCACAGCAGAGGAATAGGGTCAATGCTTATCTGCGCAGATAGAACATAGCAGTCTTCTTGCAGGAAACGCACTTATGGGGGACTGCATTAAAAGTCTCAAACAGAGCTGGAGTCTAAAGAAGTCAGAATCAGAATACATTTCATTTTTTAGTTAGTTAAAACCATAACAATGTACCGGTAAAACTGAATGAGTTACACTATAAAAATATACCGTTAAAAATGTTGATTTACAACAACGAAAAAATTACGCAATTAAAGGATACATGTTAAAAATTGTGGTTTACAATAATGCAATAAAATGAAGGGAAAAGTAGGTAGAGGGTTTTTTGAGGCGCAATCTCAACGGTTATGTAGTGCTTATCCCCTCATTCCATGTTTCATTAGTTTCTAGTACTGAATTAAAAACTTTACTAAGGTACAATTAAGCTGTGGGTCATTCGGGTCGAGACATTTTAATATTGCAGTTCTACATGTACGAATGTACCTTGTGTTGAACAGTTTTTTCAATATTAAGTGACGGTATAGATTTAAAACTGAACGGATGCGTATTAAGTGGATGAAGTCCTGTTTTGGTGCTTCACAAAGGCTACATGACTTTGGGCCCTTGTATTGCCAGCTTGGTTGGTCTGCGTTAGACGGTAATGATCCAAAATGTATTGCTAGAAACATAGCACCTTATTTATGAAGGTCTTGTGTCGCCGGTGCATCACTTTTGAAATGGGAAAAAGTGACGTACTAGTGGTGCAAGGCCTTCATAAATGAGGTTTTAGATGGGGGAATAAGTCAGAACGAAGTAGGTTGCCTGTTGCAGTTTTGTATACGATTGTAGGACCATCCATGCTTGGGCTCACATACTTAATCTGGTTTTATCTTCCATTAGCGAGTGCTTTGTTGCCACTTTAATATTTATTCAAAGGAAGAGAACGGTAAATTCTGTCCCCAGAGACCTGTTGTGTTTGTAAGCTTTAAAGAGGATTGTAAATATTTGGTGTAAGCAGACTGGGGTCTTCGTATAGTGCCTTCCAGGGAACATTGTTGATTGGGTTTAGTCCTTTGGTCCAAATTGTGTACCACATTTTTATTAATACTATCTTCTGTGTAGGTACTGCTGATACAGCCCAAATTCCAGCCGGACCTGGATGGTGAAGAATTGCGAGGTAAGGAAAATACTGTTTCGCATGCCCGTGTTTTTGAGGCTGTCCAGGATTGCTGCGACTTTCCCATGCTGGATTTCACTTGGGTAGGCCACAGTTGGCAAGAGTTTCACTTTAATACCTGCCATTAGTGGAGAGAACGATGGGCCTTTTAAGCTCTTTTCAATTGAACAGAAGGCGTATATTAGACCATTACCTTTTTTCAGTAAGTTCTCGTGTTTTTGAAAGGTTAATCAGTTATCCATGTGTGCACCTAGGTATTTGTAGCTGCTGACCACTTCCAATTTTGTGTCACTGATTTTGAATAGTAGTTGTTTGTGGATGCAGCAACTTATAATAATAGCTTTTTTTTGTTGTATTTATTTCTAGCATGTTGACCATGGCAAAATGCCTCAGGCCTATTCTTGTGTGACTTAGAAGCAGTACATTGTCAGCATAAGATAGGTGTGTGATAGACAGTGAGCTGAGGCGTGGCAGGTTTAAGTTGACCTCGTCTAGCATTGGCGAGAGGTCGGCCATAATAAGGTTGAACAGATGTGGTGCTAAAACGCAGCCTTGTTTTAATCCCACGTTCGTGCAGATTTTTCTAGTGAGCCTCTTTCTGTCAGCTATTTTGATTTGCATCATCGTGTTTGTGTAAAGTTGCATTACGGCTCTGAGTATTGGTTCCAGGAGACCCCGCTGCTTCAGTTTGTGTCATAAAAGGCCTCTGTTGACTCCGTCAAATGTGGCTTTGAAATCTATGAACCACAGATAAAAAAATCTCTGCTGCCGTAAACCCCTATCTGCCATTAGGCCTAGGGTGAGAATGTTTGTGGTGGTGCCAGTGCCCCAGCGGAATCCTAACTGGTTGACAGGGATTATGCTGTTGTTCTCAGACAAGTCTACCAAGTCGGCGAGAATCAATGAAGCGTAGTATTTTGCTTCTGAATCTATTCAAACGATCATTCGAAAATTGGCTGGATCTATTTGATCACCTCCTTTGTGCACTGGGTTTATTATTGAGCCTTTCCAACTCTCTGGAAGTCTGTTTGTACTGGCCACCTCATGGAACAGTCAGGTCAATGGGACCACCCAAAAATTAGGACCAAAGTTAGTAGATTGCTTGTGGTATGCCGTTTGGCCCTGGTGCCACATCTAGTCTGCCCAAACATATGACCTTGGATGTTTTGAGTTGGTGGTTGCTCTATTGCTAATGCTCTCTCTATGATGCTTCCTATTTCTTTGGGGGTCATAACTATTGAGTGTACTAGGTTGGCTTGATTTGTTAGACCAGCTAGTTCTGTGGGTAATATGGATGCACTTGTGTTTATTGGCATAGACTGTGTTGTTGTATTGTAGTTCTTGGAAGGAAAGTAGTTTGGAGTTTCCGGTGCTTCGGGCTATTATCAATAGCTATGGAAAAAGTGGAAATGAAAGAATGTTCCAGGCTGACTCTGTGACACAAGCAATGTTTATTACCTTTGGGGATCTTGAAAGGCCATTTACTAACTCCCAGAAGGCACTTGCGTTTGAATGTTTGGCGTTGTTTAGAAGTTTGGGCCAAAAGTTGTCTAGTTGGGTTCTTTTATCTTCCCAAATTTATTTTTTGTACTGCTTCTTGAGGTTTTTTTAATTTGTTTCCATGTGCCCCTTGTGGGTCTGATCACACCTGTTAGATCTTTTCTTAAGCTCCTGGCTATTCTAACCACGTGTTTGTGTTGGCTGCCCTTCACACTTTTGTACTGGTTTGTTATTGAGCCTTCCTTTAGTAGGTGGCAAAAGCTTTTACCAGTGATCCCTCCTGTGGTTCGTGAATTGTTATCAGTTCCTTTGCCCTTCGCAGCTATTTTGGGGAGTGAATTGCTTGTCCATCTTAACCATTTGAGGTTGATCTTATTTGTTGACCCTTCCTCAGGTGGTGCTATCATGTGTCTTGGAAAAGAGGTTATCAGTTTGAGTTGTTGGCAAGAATGGTCACTTTCGGTGGTGTATTTGATTGAAAATTAATTTGTTTGGGAAATCAGTGGAAGGGTGAGATTTGTGGAGTCTATTATGGAGCCGGCGTTGGGGCCACGGTATGTGCAATTCAGTGTTCTGCCCTGTTCGGTACTCCCATTTAGTACACTACTCTCATCCCTAGATGCTCTAGGTCTGTCACTAGTTTTTATCCGTATGAGTTATATCATTTGTGGGTTGAATGGTCTTGAGGGTGTATTGCCCATATTGCATTTGCTGCTGATGTTGTCATCTTCCTCTGGTGTATGTATTAGATTTTAATTAAAGTCACCAGTTACTATTATATCCCATGCTGGATGTTCGAACCTTATTTTAGCTACGGCAGTTATCAGTTTGTTGAATAAGGTTTTTTTATTCTTTTGTTTCAGGTGTGCGTAAATCTTGATAAGAATAATAGTGTGTGCCACATTGTTGGGTCCCAAGCCAATTTTTATTATTTGCAGTAGAGAATGTGAATGGAAAGGCCAACCTTTGGTGTACGGCAGCGTTGGGGTCTTGTTGCTTTCACATGATGGAGAATGTATGCTGCAACCTGGACTGGTGTAACCAACTATGTTATGGCCGGGATGCCTTTCACCCCCTCCCAACACAATCCCCAAGGATGGGAAGACGGACGCCGTTCTGAACGTTTGGAAGGCGGGAGGGAGTTACCCTCCCGGCCGTATTTTTTAAAATATGAAACAAAATTAAAACATTAAAATAACAGTTTCATATCATGTACAATTTTTCATTTATACATTTCACTGCAGTCACGTTTATTGGCTAACCTTAACAAATCTCTAATACAAAGGTTCTCCTAGCCGAGTCTAAACATCCTGCAAATGCATACTTTCTAAATAAAAATTGTATATCCTAGCATTACGGGCCAACGGCAAGGTCGTAACCGGTGTCAGATCCCTACTACCAGAACTCCCCCCTCACGGTGTGAGGGGCGGTCGCACTGAGGACTGTGCCTCTGTGCCAACTTCCAATTTCCCTTGTCTTAGCGGGGGCCCCTTATTTAACTTGACGCCATCTTAGTGGTCGTCCGAGGACTCGTGTGAGGTGTCTAGAAGGTAGCGTGGACCCCCCTTACACCCCACACTGTTCACCACATCCGCCGTCGCGGATATCCTGGCCCCGGGAAATTCCTAGGAGGGGCATCGAGCCGCCTCCTCCCCTGGGAGGGGCCTATGACCGCCTTCCCTTCGGCGACCCCATACTTAGTGGGTGCCGCCACCCCTTGTGAGGGGCCAATGGCCGCCTCCCTCCGGGCGCTCCCATCCATAATGGGTGGCGCCCCCTCTAGGGATCTTGAAATTACTGCTCACCGATCATGACCTTACCGCCCGACCAAAAAATAAATACGACGTTTTTGAACCTAATGAAGAGAGCGATAAAGCGGTTACCTGGACATTGTACTGTTCATCCACTTATCTACACATGCTACACATTCAATTAGACTGTCATACTCCGCTCAACTGGATGAGAAAATTGTTATGAAGCAAATTACTTTATTGCAGTTCAAACATTTGACATCTTTATTACACACTAAATAAAACCTTGGAAAAAAGATACTATCAACGCAAATCCACTTCATTGCATTACTAACGTTGCCATAAGGGGCTGGTGGGTGGGTCAAAATTGCTCCTTGTTCCGTCTAGGGCTCACGTGCAACAAGAGGGTGCAGCTTCCTAGCACAGGAACAAGAGGATGCTTCTCTGGATTGTTGCTCCTTTTATTCCTCTTCGGGAGGGTGTGTACCCTCCTCTGGTACGCCTACAGGGCGTGACCAACGGTGTAGGTGTCTAGGACAACCCCTTCTTGGGCGGGAAAAAAGCGCGCCCCGGCTACGCCGCTTCGGGCATACCAGCTGAGACACACCCCCCGCCCAAAATGGTTTCCCGGGGGGATCCGGGCACCCTGCCATACGTTCGGGGGGACCGAGTGGTCGCCCCTTTCCATATGGCCGGGATGCCTATCACCCCCTCCCAACACAATCCCCAAGGATGGGAAGACGGACGCAGTTCTGAACGTTTGGAAGGCGGGAGGGAGTTACCCTCCCGGCCGTATTTATTAAAATATGAAACAAAATTAAAACATTAAAATAACAGTTTCATATCATGTACAATTTTTCATTTATACATTTCACTGCAGTCACGTTTATTGGCTAACCTTAACAAATCTCTAATACAAAGGTTCTCCTAGCCGAATCTAAACATCCTGCAAATGCATATTTTCTAAATAAAAATTGTACATCCTAGCATTACGGGCCAACGGCAAGGTCGTAACCGGTGTCAGATCCCTACTACCAGAACTCCCCCCTCACGGTGTGAGGGGCGGTCGCACAGAGGACTGTACCTCTGTGCCAACTTCCAATTTCCCTTGTCTTAGCGGGGGCCCCTTATTTAACTCGACGCCATCTTAGTGGTCGTCCGAGGACTCGTGTGAGGTGTCTAGAAGGTAGCGTGGACCCCCCTCCCACCCCACACTGTTCACCACATCCGCCGTCGCGGATATCCTAGCTCGGGAAATTCCTAGGAGGGGCATCGAGCCGCCTCCTCCCCTGGGAGGGGCCTATGACCGCCTTCCCTTCGGCGACCCCTTACTTAGTGGGTGCCGCCTCCCATTGTGAGGGGCCAATGGCCGCCTCCCCCCGGGCGCTCCCATCCATAATGGGTGGCGCCCCCTCTAGGGATCTTGAAATTACTGCTCACCGATCATGACCTTACCGCCACAGGCCGGATAGTTGGCTGGCTATCCGGACCCCCCACACTCCTACTAAAGGTCATGACTATACAAACCCCGTAACCATGCTATGAAGTCTCCTATGAGTAAGACATTCCCCTCCCGGGACAAATGAACCCCGTCTTCGAGATACATGTTATCCCCCCGGATACATCCATGCGGAATACAGTGCAACTGTCCTGAACGAAACAATCTACCCAGCTTGTTATTAACTTTCTTTACTGAATGATTCAAAGCTGACACAGAGAGGGCCCCCCGCCACACCTTCCTTGGAATCATGTGTGACCATGCTATCGTGCACCCCGGAATCCTCTTTGCCAACCAGCTAACAGTGGATAGAACCTGCTCGAGGAGTACTCGCCGACCGAGCGCCACCAAGTCATTGCCCCCCAGATGCACTATGATTATAGACGGCGGTGACCTTGTCCGCCCTAACAGTTCCTCGACAAAACACTGAAACCGGTCAATACAGAGCCCGCCCCTTCCATGGAAGGTCACCCTGTACCCATATTCCCCAGCTACGTGAATCATGTCACCTGCTTTGAATACGTCCCCGGCACGCCTCACGTATGAGTGGCCCACGACCCACACCACTCTTTCCTCAGCCGGTGATCTTTGACCGCTGGTTCCCAGGTGTCGGGTCGACTGCACAGTCCGCCCAGCCTCGCAAGCTCGCGAAACTGTAAACCAAACAAAAGACAAGAAGCGTGAGTGCATGACATTAGCTTCACAACATGTGCAACCGCACATACCTTTTATAACAGTTCGAGGACCATCGTCCCAATTGTTTCACCATTTCCACACTTTGACCCCTGGCTGTAGCTTCTGTAGCAGCCCCTATCCTGAAGGAATGGGTCCCAAAATCGCTCGGGTCCAAGCCCGCTGCCGCGATTGCCAAAGTTAACACCCGCTGAAACTGAAACCTTGTCAGTGGGGTGGTGTCGGTGTGTCTCAGCAAGCTTCCCCCCCATGCTACCGCCCTTTGCGCCAGGTATTGCTCAACGCACTGCACCGGGCACATGGGGGACCCTCGCACGCGCTGGACCACAATACTGTCCCCCATCGCACCCTGGTCGGTTTTAGACCTGGCTATTGTGATTACCATTGAATCACCCTTGATCTGAACGTGTTCCCGACATAGACCTCCCCCCACATCCTTCTTATTTCTTGCCACCAGCTCGCTCACCCGCATATCCCCATGGAATGCTAATGCGAAAGCGGCCCGGAACAGCACTACTTCGGACTGGGAGGAACATGTCGCGGGGAGCACTGACATCAACAGGGACAATCTTTCTAACCCAATCGGGCGCCTCTCGTCTACTCTACGACCCTCGAGGCGTTGCCACCCTCGTAGTGCCTTCTTAACCAAAAAGGACGATGTAGGGTCCTTGATGCCGTAAGCCTGCGCCATGAATGCAATGGCGGCCCGGTGCCTATTGGCCGTCGCTGCTGATCGGCCTGCCTTGTGGAGTGCTACTAAAAACTTCAGTACATACTCCTCCTGTCCCCACTTATCCCCTCCTGCTGGACCCAAAAATGCACAATAGGAACGAAACGCTCCTTCGTACGCCTTCCATGTCCTGGGGGCTAAGCTGGCTCCCACGAGGTCCTGTAATCCGGGGCACCGTGTGACCAGAGAGCTTCGGGAAATGGTGCCGCCACTAGATCCGCAGAAGGTAGATAACCCCTGAAGGCCTGCATGTGGGAACGAGAGAGTGCATCAGCCGCCTGGCACATGCCTTGCCCTAAACTGAACGTTCAGTCTCATGCACAGTAGGACAATTTCCTTTAATAATCTCAAAATCAACTTGCAGCGTGCTGCCTGGTTATTTATGCATTCAACAACGGTCATGTTATCGGACCAAAACACCACTTAGCGATCACGGAAATTGTCCGGCCATGCCTTCAGGGCCACCAAAATGGGGAACAACTCAAGAAACCCAATGTTACCTGTTAGCCCACTGGTGTGCCACCACGTCGGCCATGTTTGCGCCGACCATTTATTACCAAAGATGGCGCCAAATCCCACGCTCCCTGCCGAGTCGGTCCACAAACCCAGCTCGTCCGAGGATGCTGGTGGTTTGCTCCATACCACTCGACCGTTGAAATCCGCCAGAAATGCCAACCATATGCGCATATCCTGGCGAACCTCTGCAGACAGTCTCGTGCGGTGGTGTCCTTCTTTGAGACCGACCATGGCCTGTGCAATAGAGCGGGAAAAGGGGTGGGCCATTGGTATCACTCTGAGGGCAAAGTTAAGCTGGCCCACCGCTTGCTGCAACTGATGGAGAGTTACCTTCTCTTTGCTAATGCACAATTCTAGCGAGGCCCTAAATTTCATTACCTTGTCCCTGGGCAAACGAAAGCATCCCTCCACTGAATCGAGCTCAATTCCAAGAAACTCGAGTGAAGTAGATGGCCCCACCGTTTTCCCCGGTGCCAATGGCACGCCGAACCGTTTCATGAGATTGCAAAATTCCAGTAAAGCCTGTGCACATTCCGTGTCACCGGCTGGCCCCAAGAACAAAAAATCATCTAGGTAGTGCATAACCTGTGTATAGCCCGTAGCTCTGGTGAACGCCCATTGCAGAAAACAGCTGAATTTCTCAAAATAAGCACAAGAGATGGAGCAGCCCATGGGCATACATCTATCCATGTAATAGCGTCCTTGAAACACAAAACCTAACAGACGCTGATCTTGAGGATGTACCGGGAGCAACCGGAATGCTGACTCGATATCTGATTTAGCCATCAGCGCTCCGGGCCCCAGGAGATTCAACATGGCGACGGCCTCATCAAAGGATGCGTACCGCACCGAACAGACTCCAGGATCAATCGCATTGTTTACCGAAAGACCCCTAGGAGCCGACAAGTTATGAATTAACCTAAACTCACCTGGGTCCTTCTTGGGGACTACTCCCAACGGTGAACAAATGAAATTAGGAACAGGCGGGTGCCTATATGGGCCGGCGACCCGGCCCCGGGCAACTTCCTTCGCAATCTTGTTTTCTACCACCATCGGGTGCTGCTGAACGGACAGTTGATTTCTGCACAGTGAGTCCCCCCGAAAATCCCCCGCCGGGATGTGGAAGCCATATGAAAAGCCGTCCCGTAACACACCAGCGGAGACATGATCAGGGTATTCGTTTAGCCAGGGGATCATTGCCATGATATCTACGGTGGTAGGTAGTGGTACCCCTTGGCCGATATTAGACCTGTTTGGTACCTCCTCTACCCCCGGTATGCCCATTCTTGGCTCTGCACGAACTCTCCGGGTGTGAAGAATGCCCGCAACCTGCACACTCATGCCTGAACTTACACGACCCATGTGGCCTCGTGCACTTGCCTCTGTTAAAATTCCAGCAAACCCCTTTTCTACCCCTATTCCCACTACTCCTGGGTTGGTGATCACCTGCGGAGTTTGCTCGAAAGGGCGCCGCCGATTGATGGCGGGAAGGCGCCGACCCACAGTCGCCAAGCGAGGACGACTTCGTCGTGCCCGCCAAGAGCTGCTTCTGCCAAGAGACGGAGTCGAGACAGTCCCACGTCAGAGACGAATCGTGCTCCTTGGCCTTACGAAACTTACTATCATAACCCCTCCATAAATCGCCCTCATATGTTTCATAGAAATCCATTATACTTGTCTGATAACAGGCTAATTCAGTCATAATTTCTGGCTTACGTTCACCCATAATAGCAGTAAACATCCCAAAGGCCTTGGCCCAATTCGAGATCGTCTCATCCACCCTGAAGCCCGCCATTTTTGCGCGCCACACAATCGGATGCAGCAAATCCTTCTGAGCCTTAACATACTCAATCTCGTGATGATCCGTCAGGAGCGAAAACATATTGACATATTTATCAGCCCAAATCATCTCTTTCGTGGCCAGAGGAATATGCTGAACTACTTTCTCCCTCCTTGAGGGCAAAGACCCCCCATTTGCCATTGGCAGTGGCTGCTTACCAGACTCCATAGCCGGTCCTGCTGATTTTCCACCGCCAGCCGCTGGTTCTTCCGAGGGAATCTGTGAGGGGACAAGAGGGACATTCGCCTTCGCAGCATCTCGCGATTGCCGCAACTGCTTCATTAGCAACCTAGCCTCCTTGGCCGTGTCCCCGGGCGCCGCTGCACCCTCGGTATTCTTTCCAAGCCATGCGGCCAACTGGGCGGCCAACTCCGGAGGCATTTCCTCCTCGTTGGTGGGCGTAACTACTACCGGAATCGGCTGGCCCGCATCCGGGATCGGTACAGGTACCGGGGCCTCGACTGGACTAACCGGGCTTACCGGGGGTGACTCGGGAACTGGGGACTCCCCCCCTGCCGCCCTATTCCTGGCCCTTTTACCTCTCCCTGCGGGGACTACTCCCGGCAATGCAGGTCCGATGACTTTCTTCGGTCTGCCCGTATTATTCATTGCCGCCATTTTCTTTTTCATATCCGCCATGTCTTTCACCAGCATGCGGAGCATCTGCTCCGTCCCTGCCTTCCTTCCGACCTTCTTGCCAGGCATCGTTGTCTGAGACTCGACCCTTGCTGCTTAGCTGCTCGACGAGGTCCTGGATCCGGTGGAGAAGGCTCCTGGAAGAGAAACACAAAAATTACAAGTTCTCAAAATTGCTCCTTGTTCCGTCTAGGGCTCACGTGCAACGAGAGGGTGCAGCTTCCTAGCACAGGAACAAGAGGATGCTTCTCTGGATTGTTGCTCCTTTTATTCCTCTTCGGGAGGGCGTGTACCCTCCTCTGGTACACCTACGGGGCGTGACCAACGGTGTAGGTGTCTAGGACAACCCCTTCTTGGGCGGGAAAAAGCGCGCCCCGGCTACGCCGCTTCGGGCATACCAGCCGAGACACGCCCCCCGCCCAAAATGGTTTCCCGGGGGGATCCGGGCACCCTGCCATACGTTCGGGGGGACCGAGTGGTCGCCCCTTTCCATTCTTGAAGGACTACTATTTCATAGTTTTTCCAACTGTCCGGTGGTGTGTTGTCCTGCAGCTCATGCTTTGAACCTGCTATGTTCCATGACAGGAGGTTTAGTGGCGAGGGCTGAGATTTCCTATGTTTGCTTGTATGCCATTCTCGTTGTGTGTCCATCCTGGATCTGTGGTGTCACTGAGTAGAAAATGTCTTGTGTCTTTGGTTCCTTGTGTCTCTGTTTACCTCATGCCCTTTATAATTCTGAGGGTGCTGGGGTAGCGCCAAAAGGGTCTAGCCGCCTATTGAGCAGGTGTAGCAGGGGTAAAGGATAGCGTTGCTTTATGGGTTTTGACAGTGTTATAACCAAGGCCTCAAACTGTAAAGCTGCATTTTGAATTAGTGAAACGGTCTCTGTAGTCTTCCGCCAACTTCCCTCTATGGGCCAGAATCTTGTGGTTGTACCTAAAGTGAAGAGGTTCCATGCAGGAGGGCGCTCCTTTTGTGTGCTGGCCTCTAAACTCTGTAATGCACTCCCCACTTCTATCTGCAGTATAAAGACCTTTCTGCCTTTCTGTAAAGCTGTGAAAACATTTCTCTTCCCCCCGTTATAAGCTGTCTTCTGCTACAAGCTGAGCAGTATTCGGTTTTCAGCACCGGGACGCCCCTTTGCTGCGGCTGCCGTGCGCTCTACAAGTCACCATAACATAACATAACATAACATAACAGAGTATTTTCGTTCAGTTGTTATCCCCCTGCTTGGTGAACTCAATTGCTAACAGGTCAGATGAGGATAGATGGTTTAGCATTGGAATGGCTGCCATTAGGTTCAGAACGTTTCCTCTGTTTAGGTAGTCTTGTGGCCCTTATGATGTATAATGTGGAATTAGTAGTACCTGATTATTAAACATTTTTATTGGCTCATTGGCTCTTGATTGTGGAGCTCGAGGCATTCAGTTTGTTGGTTTGGCTCTTGGCTCTTCGTGTTACTGTGATGTAACTTTCCATTTATCAGTATCCTCTTTTGCTGGTCTTGTACTTCGTCATTTGTTGGCACAGTTTTACCAGGCTTAGGTAGTTTTTATTCTTGTTTTTCCCGGTTATGTTTACGTTGCTCGTGGTTGGCCGTGTTGTGCTATTTGTGAGCTTTGTTGTATCTATTGGGATTGTCTTTATCCAGGCCCCTCTGCTTAAGCACTTCTCATTTATTTTGTTTGAGCCATTTGTTCCCACAGGTTCTACGGATGTGGAGTTTGGTGAGTCCAACATCGTGGCATACTCGTTGGACTTGTTTGTTTTTTCTTCCATATGAACTTGGATTATTGTAGAGATAATTGGATTTTGGCTTTGAGGTCGAAGATTGGCTAGTTTCTGTTCGCCTGCTGTTCTGACCATTTATTGCCCTGCTGCAGTTGTCTGGCCCTCCTTGAACGCTTCCTCTGTATTTTTGTTTGAAAAAGGACTAATGTGTTAGTTTGGTAATTTTGAAAGTTTGTCGATTTCTCAATTGAGACTTGGTTTACGTCGACTGGGATGTTAGGTAGGGATGATAGGGGTTCTGTAGTGGATGTTTTATCATTTTTACCTAGTACTTGCGTTAATTTATCAGTTGCCGGGGCGTTGTTTTTGTGTGTTTTGGATTAATCTATGGGCTTTGTTGTGTTTTTTCCCATTTTATGATTCAATCATTGATGTACCGGGTGCCACTGGTGTCTGGTTAGTCTGTTTGCCCTCTTTCAGTATGGTAATTAAGATAGTTGGAACCTCACTTGGTTTATCGACTATTGCACCACACGCAAACTGAGTTGTTGGCTTGGAAGTGGGTGTGTTATTTTTCAAATTATTAGTCCCGTCGATGTATTGAGTTTTGACTTTATGCCAGAAATATATGCTTCTATGATGTTTATCAGATTGATCTGAATGTCAAGTTTGTCTGACTGCATATTAAGAACACTGATTGAGGTTTGCAGTGTTTAGTAGAGTAAAGTTTGAAAGGTCTTTCACTTTTGTGTCTGGGTTGTCATCTTTTCCCTTTGACTGGTCAGTGGTGGCCGATTGCCTTAAGTCGATTACCTCCTTTATGGGTCTGGCTCTGTTGAACATACAATTGGTGGAGTCAGTGGCGGCTGGTGACATTTGAAAGTGGCAGGGTGTAAAATTATTGTCGTATTGCACTATGGCGCCAACAGCCTACGGGGGGTTTTGAGTTGTTCTCCCACCCGAGAAAGAGAATGACAGACTGAATAAAGGGTTGCTGTAGAGAAAGAGGTAGCAACAGAGGATGAAGGTAGTGAGAGGCAAGTTAGGAGGAACCAACAAGGAGAAAGAAGGGAGGTGGAGAGGTGAGGCCGTGAATAAATGTTAGGCAAATTGAGATGTTAGCTTGTGAGTGGGATGGGGTACAAAGATAAGAGTGAGTGAGGTGAGGAAGAGAGCGAAATGAGATGGAGGTGGTGAGTGAAAGAGTGGGGAATGAAGGGTGGCGAGAGATGAGGTAAAGTGAGATGAAAAGAGAAGAGTTAAAGGAAAAGACGAGGGTGAGAGAGAGGTGAGGCAGTGAGATGGGAACAGTGCGCTGAGGTGCAAAGAGAATAGCGTCACTGTGAGGTCATGATAGTAGGTAACAGAGAGGTCAGGTACATAGAAGTGTACCTGTGAGAGGTGAGGGGTGCTGTAGAGATGTGAGCCAGACAGAGGTGAGCTAGGAGTAGGAACATCAAGATGTAGAGGGTGTGGGTTAGAATACATGAGGCAAAGTAAGGACAGAGGCGTGAGACAGAGATCGGTGAGGGCATTCCTTAAATAAGTCTCTAGGGGCAAAAGTCAGTGAAGTATTCCATTTGCATAAAACATAGTTTGTGAATTTCCAGTGTTTGTAAATAACTCATATGGTGGGCTAAATAAACCATGTATTATGTATTTGAATGACCGTCCTTCTTGAAGCCCACTTACATGCATTTATCCAATTCAGATTACTGTGCCCTTCATCAAGAGCTGTAAACATTTAACATTTTCAATTCAGTTACTGTATATTTCAGATAAACAATGAAAAGCATGAAATATCATAGGGCTTCACATGTGCAACACTCGGGCTAATTTGAGCAAGCGCACACAGACGTGTTCCTATATAAATTACAAAATAGTCTTCACAAGGCATGTATAAAGGTGCTCCTGTCATCCTTTTATTGGACCCCTGCCTATATCTTTTTCTTCTCTGAAGGAAGCTATTAACCTCCAGTTTGAAAATTATTATTTTTCGGGCAATAGCATTTCTTGCTGTCAAGTTTACTTGAGTGCTTTGAGTGACTGAAAACAAAATAAAACAACCTCTGCATTAAGGGGGTCACACATAAGCATAGAAAGTCTCTACCCATGTCCCCACTACCATTAAGCTAAGGCTATCTGTTTCTGGGGTAGCCAAGACGTGAAATCGGGCTGACTAAAGGGAGTCAAGTTCCAGGCACTTTGTTATGCAGAACTGGAAAATCGCCCATTCACACATACTCTTCAGCCACAGGCGGGGAAATAGAAACACTCACCTCACACTTCCAAAGGATGAGGGTCTTACATGGAGGATGGGGCACTGAGGGGCTGTTTCCTCTTAAAGAAGATAATTAACTAAGATTACACCAGTGTAACAAAAAAATCACTCAGGTTTATTACCAAGTCTGACAGCATCAATATACATGTTGATGAGAGCACAGTCCTGTCTTGAAAAAATTATTTCAAACAATTAAACTCATAATCTGCTGGTTTTTGTGCCATAAATCATGTAATATGACCGCCACCGAGCTCTGATTTTTCCTGCCAATGCGGCAGACTCGCGGTTGCTCTTGGGCGCATGCCAAGCTCCCCCATGGGTTTATACTTGCGTATATTTTTTTGTGAAGGGTGCTATCCGGCTTGGCGCAGCAGGTCCCCGGGCTGGGGAGGAGGAGCTTCGTGGCATGAAGGGGTGCACAAACAGCCTGATTCATCATACTCCCGTTTTGCGAGGCCCTAATAGCGATTCATAGCGAATCGCTATTAAGGACTCGCAAAACGGGATTCATGTAGAAATTGCATGAAGAAATGCGATTCCTACATATTCCTTATTTGCGATTAGCAAATTGCTAATCGCAAATAAGGAATAACTCACCATTCATTCCTATGGGCCAAAAGGCCCATAGGAATGAATGGGGAGTATTCCTTATTTGCGATTAGCAATTTGCTAATCGCAAATAAGATAGCGATTTGAAGGGTGCCAGGGGTGTCCAAAGGACACCCTGTAGCACCGCTCAAATGAAACTTTACGCAGGTGTTGCACACACACATGTCCAAAGGACATGTGTGTGTGTAACATTCAACTCAGAAAAATGCATTTAAATGCATTTTTCTGAGTTTTTGCAATTTACCACGAGGTCTGACCTCGCTGTAAATTGCGGCAAGAAATTGCGAATCGCAAAATGAAATTGGATGTTGAATTGCATTTAAGGAATCTCAAATAGAGATTCCTTAAATGTAATTCCTCGCAAAATTGCGAGATCGCAATTAGCGATTTTTACATTTGGGATGCTGAATCCCAAATGCAAAAATCGCTCTCGCAAAGGGCCAGATTCTCAGAATCTGGCCCTTTGCGAGCGCTATTTTCTTTGATGAATCGGGCGGTTTGATGCATGGCCTAAACAAGCCTTGGCTGCACCTTGGCAAGGGCGCGGGAGTTGGCTGACAGAAGTGATGCTCTCAAGAGCACGCTCTGTTTGCTTTAAAGGAACATGAAGCAGGTTTGGGGTAATGAGCCCGCCACTGAGGGGGAGGGTTGCATGGGGGTTATCGAGCGAGGGGTGGATTAAAAAAGAAGAAAACGTACCTGACGGCCCGCGCTGCCGGTCTCACGCCACCTCTGTTCCTGAGCAGTAACAGGCATGCTCCCTCCTCTCCTGTAGCCAATCACAATGCTGCAATGGCAACGTTGTGATTAGTATAGGGTCCGGGGCAGTGTCCAGCCGGGCACCAGTAGGGATTACATTACCTCTTTGCAGGCTGCCTACATAGAGAAAATGTAGAGTGCGCATGACTGCTTTGTTCGGCCCCAGGGCCGACCAAGCAGTCTGGGCACTTAGGGGCATATTTATGAGGCCGTTGTGCCTCTTTGCGCCGCAATTGTGTCACTTTATTTGACGCAACTGCGGTGCAAACAATGCGCCCTATTTACAACGTGACGCATCTAGGAGATGCGTCACGTTGTAAAGCACTGCGCCATAAGGAGGCGTTCCTGCGCAGGGGGAGGTGTTCCTGTGCAGGAACGCCTCCTGAAAGTGGCTGAGTGAAATCTATGGGATTTCACTCAGTCACTTTCAGGGCAATGCTGCGTCAAAACCCTGCGCCTGCTTGAAGCAGGCGTAGGTCTTGACGCAGCATTGTGCACATGGTGTACCCCCGAGCCTTGCTGGAGCTGCGTCGCAACTCCAGCAATGCGCCACATTTCCGGCACAGATGCGTCACGCATCTGTGCCGTTTTTGCACCATGGTGTGCTGCATTATAAATGCGGCGCACCATGGGTGGCGGATCTGTGGCGCACTGTGGCGCATGTTAACTGGCGCATCCCTGGGGATGCGCCAGTTAACATAAATCTGCCCCCTGGAGTGGTCCAGCCACTCCTACCTGACCCGCCCACGGACCCGCCCCAACCAAACAATCCCTCCCACCCGCCCCAACCAGGCATATCCCTGACGTCTGCTTTCTTGCAGCGCGAGAAGCAGATTAAAAAATGGTATTTAAAATACCATTTTATTTTCTGCTTTTTGCACTGCAGAGAAAGCAGTGGGCCGCGCTCCAACGCCCTAATGGGGGAGCCACCACTGGTTGGAGTGTATTTGGACCAGTTTGCTTTGTTGTTCATTGTTTATTTTATTTCATGTCGCCACTGTTGGTCTTTTCAATGGAACTCAATATGTCTATTATTGTTTGTTGCCGGGATTCCGGTTGGTTTGTCTGTGGGATATTGATTTGAGTGTTATCTGGGTTCTTGAGGATGATTTCCATTGCCTACACACTAGGTCCATGTTGCTTGTCATTGAAATTGATTCAAACCAGGAGTCAATAGTTTTTTCTGCATTGTGGGTAACCTCCTGGGTGATGTCTTTCCCTGTATCCAGCCTTGAAGTGCAATGGGTCACATTTCTGGTGTGAACTTGGGGGTGGGTGACTATGCTTTTATTGCCGTTATGGATTACATTTGCTTCCTCCTGCTGGTG
Source organism: Lissotriton vulgaris (assembly GCF_964263255.1). Taxonomy (NCBI): domain Eukaryota; kingdom Metazoa; phylum Chordata; class Amphibia; order Caudata; family Salamandridae; genus Lissotriton; species Lissotriton vulgaris. The sequence continues at coordinate 740,016,670 of NC_141696.1, forward strand.
GTCAGTTGCCATTAGATTCGGGTTTGTGGTGTGGTTTGGGTCCCTTTCAGATGCTATTGGACTCTGCTCTGCACTGAAGATAGTGTTTTTGTCCTGTGAGGTATCGAACTTTTGGGTATCAAAGGTTTGGTGAGGCCTGAGAATTTATCTGATGTTGAGTAGATTGCCGTAGTTTGGTCCTTTAGGAAGATGAATTTCCCGGTAGTATTCATTGACCCGAAAATTGAATATATTGGTGATATTAGTGTTGCAGCAAGGGATTGAAGTGATTTTGGCGAGGTTGCTCTGAGAGTTTTAGTGCTTTTGTTTTCGGTTTTTCTGTGCCGGTTGTTTCCTGATCTTTCCCAATCTCATTTTCCTGCTGTCATATTAAAGAGTCAACATGATTGAATCTCGATCCACTGGTTTCTATACCTTTATTATTTGTTTGTTTGGTTGTTTCTTGTGCCAATTTGACTGGTGTCAGAGTGTCCTAGCTGTTCTTTGCAGTTTCTTATTCTTCTTGATGTCGCTTGTGCACCTGTGTGCATACGTCTGTTTCGAAGATTCACCAGGGTCGAGGGTAGCTCACCAGGCCATTCGCAAGCCACACCCAGTCCTGGCTGGGCCACTTCTGCAAGGCGTGGGCTCACTCTTAGCAGACAGTAGCTACTACTGCAGTGCTCGCGCCCGGGTCTTGGTCTCGCCAGTGAACAGCCACCAGCTCGCCTAAGAGGTTGAAGGTGTCTGTATGTGTCTAGCTGACTCTTGCTCCGATGTTCCCCATGCCCCTGTTTTTTTAGGGGATACAGCTCTGGCCCCTTGCCCTGATAGACTGAGGGATAGAAGGTAGTAGGGATGAGGCTGGGATGATGGTGGAGGGGGCAAAACCAGACTGACTGATCTTGAAGCTGTGCGTGACAGCGGTCTTGGAAACTACACCATTACACCACTTCAGAAATCTTCCGCCCCCAGGTCGAAGGGGCCTGGCTGGTCATAGTTGGCTGGCCTGGAGAAATGAGTAGGCAACGTACCCTACTGCTCCAGTGCTGAATAAGGGACTATTGATTTGTTTGCTGAGGTGATCGTGCTCGTTTTGGCACTATGGCGGGCACAATCGCACTGGCACTATGGCAGGTGTGAGTATGGCCAAGGTGGGGGAGAGAGAGAGACTAAGCGGGGCTGGGCAGGAGCTGCACTGGACTGTGTAGTAGTGGCTCTCAGTGGCATCCAAGCTGCACCAGCGTGGTACCGGCCACTTCCGCACAGCTGTGAGCCATGAGGTTTGCAGTGTTTTGGGTGCTGGCTTCTGGCTGCACTGCTGTGTTCTGACATGCTTCCTAGGCCTCAGTGGCATGGAATGGCGTAGGCTGGGCTGTAGAGGAGGCATTGGCTGGTCACCGAGCTGGCAGCACAGGACCTTGAAGTCCCTTCCAACACAGCCCGCTTGCCTTTCCATATTAATGTGGATCAGAAGGTCCTCAGTCATGCCCTCTTGGCTAGTATACTCCCATCTGATCAATGCAGACCAATCGGGATTAAGCCTGCATCTTAATACAGTACATACATTTATACCGACTGACTCAGCTGTTGCATACCCCGGAGATTTCTGATGATTTTTATGTGCTTGCCTTACTTTATATTAAACAGGCTTTTGACTCAGTAAGGTGGGAATACATCTGGGGGTACTGGAGAGCCTGGAATTAGGTCGCAATTATATCAAATGGATCAAGCTGCTATATAGTTCCCCCATGGCCAGGGTCAGGACTGGCTGGGTTGTCTCTGATATCATAACTTTGCAAAGGGGCACCCACCAGGAGTGTACCCTGTCACCATTGATCTTAGCCATTGCGATGGAGTCCTTAGCTTGTCGGCCCCGACAGGCCCTGCCTGGTTGGGGCATTTGGGTAGGCAATACGCAACACAGAGGGGGGCAGATGTACGATGGCCAAAATAGTGCCTCGCAAATTGTGATTCTTTAGGCTATTTAGGATTTACAACAGTGTATAACACACTGTTAGCAATTCCCAATGGGGTCGCAAATAGGGAGGCTTATGAATATTATTGAGCCTCTCGCAATTTGCGACCCCATTGGGAATGGCAGGGCCTCCCAGTTATGGTGGCTTGCTGGGCTCAGCAGACCACCATGTCTGGGACTGCTTTTAAATAAAGCAGTTTTTTATTTCAAATGCAGTCCGTTTTCCTTTAAGGAAAATGGGATGCATTTTAAAAAAAAATGCTTTTGTTTCATTTTTTAAGGGCATGCAGTGGTCCCTGGACCCACTGCCTCCCCCTAAAAAATATTTTTCCCTGCACTTGCATGCGCAAACGGGTTCGCAAACGCGTTTGCGCATGCAAAAACCGTTGTACATCTGGCCCAGTGTCTCTCTACGCTGATGATGCTATGGCTTAGCTGTGGCAACTTGAGTGGTCAGGGCAGATATTGCTTAACATCTTGGAGGAATTCTGTAAGTATTCGGGATTGCTGGATAAGAGTGCTAAATCAATGCTTTACTCAGTGAGTCTCTTGCAGATGGCCGCCTTGGACCGACTCCCTTTGGCTGTACTGCCCTGGAATGTCAACCAAGTTAAATATCTGGACATGTGCATTGCGCACGGTGAACAGCACTTGTTTGACTTATATATGGGTCGGGAGCTCCGAGATCTCCAATCCTCAATCTCGTTCTGTTATACTCTGAAGCTGCCGCTGATGCAAATAAATGCCTTGATTAAGATGGTGGTCTTACCTAGATGTTTATATGTCTTCCAGGGACCATGTCCAGGATCTCCAGAGCAGTGTTCTGAAAATTGGACTACCTGATGCTGAAACTCCTTTGGACGGTAGGTGGTGTATAGTGGCCCTCAACACACTCCACAGGGAATGGGACTGGGGGGGAGGAGATTCCAAATCTGAAGCTTTACTACCTGGCAGTGCATTGGTTAGATGGCGAGCTGAACTGGGAGAAATCCCTGTTGGATGACACACATGATGGACATCAACTCTGCGCAGCCGGGATCTCCCAGACTCTCTTCCTCATTTGATTTGGCTCATGGGTAAGCTTTGGGACTGATCTAGATATCTGGATAATCCTCCCTTTTGCCCAAATAGCTGATGGTATGGCAGTTGATCAATGGCAGGCATACTGCTGTCAGACCGTTACCCAGAAGGTTGCTTCCTCACGGTGCAGAAGGCGGCGGAATCCTTCGATGTAGGAGGGGGGCAATTTTTGTAGTATGGTAAAATAGCGGCCACAGTACTTTAAATATGGCCCTCCTTTCCCAAGTCACACTGGTGGCATTGCTGTCGATGGCAGGTGGGCACCGACTCATTACGCATATATACAGGGCATTGCGTGCTGGCCAGAGGTTGCCGCTACTTCCAGTGGAGAAGGCCTGGCAGGCAGTTAGTGACAACCCAATAACCCTGAAAGACTGGTCAAAAATCAATGAGGGGGTTTGAAAGATATCAGTCTGTACAAGATTCAAGCAAATCCATTACAATGTGTTCACTCCTAAGATGCTACACTTCATCTATCCAGACAGAAGGCACTGCTGTCCCCATTGTGCTGCAGTGAAAGCAGATTATTTCCACTTGATATGGCACTCTCCAGGTGTTATACCCTTTTGGTCTGAATTTCTATCTGGTATTAAACATGTTACGGTTTAGGGCATCCCTATGCGGATTCCTAGTTGCATGCTAGGGCTCCTCCCTGATAACCTAAGTAGGAGATACGTGCAGCTGGGGTTCATTGTGGCAAAGCGGAGAATAGTGATCCATTGCCTTAGTCCCCCGCCCCCCAATATAGAGGCTTGGAAATGGGGCCTTATTGAATGGGCTGGTGCTGAAGAAGACCATATGAAAAAACCTGCACGGACTAGAGGACTGCTGAAGCCTTGTTGGCTTTGGGAGATATAATGCAACTTCTGCTTAAACCCCCGGGTGAGTCAGACACATTGGAGACTATTGGGATGGAGGAGAAGGGGTGAGAGATGCACATACTCTAGAACTTTGGGCCAGATGTAGGTGTCCAAATACCGGTCGGAAACGGCCGAAAATAACAATTTTCGGCCGTTTCCGACCGGTATTTGGACATTGGTATGTAGGAGATAGAAAAACGTACAGATTCAGTAATTTTACTGAATCGGTAATTTTACTGAATTGGTAAAATTACAGAATTGGTAAATTTACCGATTCTGTAAATTTTACCGATTCGGTAAAATTACCGATCGGTAAAAATACCGAATCTGTAATTTGCTATGTAGGTAGCACTGTTGACAGTGCTACAGGCCTTCAGAATTCGGTATTTTACCACCCAATACAATTGGGTGGTAAAATACAGAATTCAGATGTACATGCACATCTGTGCATGTACACCTGTGCCATGTGACACACAGACATGCCCTTAGGGCATTTATGTGTGCCACATGGCACACAAGCCTGTACTTGGGGTGCTAGAAGGTGTGTAAGTGGCAGCCCCTGCACCCTTGCAGGATTCGGTATTTACCGATTCGGTAAATACCGAATCGGTATTGCCCATTGATTCCTATGGGCTTCAAGGCCCATAGGAATCAATGGTCAATACCGATTCGGTAATTACCGAATCAGTAAATAACGAATCCTACCGATTCGGTAAAAATTACCGAATTTTTACCTACATCTTATTTACCGATTCATAAATACCTAATCGGTAAAATTCGGTATTTATGAATCGTCAAATAAGAATTACCTACATCTGGCCCATAATTCCTTGACTAACCATGTTTAGTTACAATTGTTTGACCTTGTGGTACAATTCATTGTCCCTTACTGAGCACTCATCCCAATGCACCATTTCTGTATATGAGTGGAAGCTAGTGCAGTGGGTGAGGGTGGGATGGTGGTGTTTTGTCATATTCGAACAGAGGGTGCGATACGGAACAGTATCTGTAAAGTCTGCTTGTAGGAAACCTTATCCTACTTAGCTATCTTTCTTGATGTAGTGCATTTATTGTCTGATGTATTGTACATCACCCTGTCATTGAAAATGTGAAAATAAACAAGAAAAAAATCTTTAACCATTCAAATCAAACAAACAATAAAATCAACAATTTAAAAGGAATACTAAATAAAACATTGAAATATTCCAAAAATATTCCAAAAGTGACAAACAAGAGGAGGAAATTCTGCCAGATTCTCACAACCAAAGATTTAAAAGAAAATACATCTTAACAACTACATAGTCAAGTAAGTAATACTTAAGACTGCATGCCCATATATTTAAACTGAGAATTAACTGTTATTAAACTAAAAAATATAATTTAACAAAAAAATTGTAACAAACTCTGTAAGTTTTATCTTTTTACATAGACTACCTAAAAGAAAAAAAACTAACAAACCAACAAACTGCCAGAAAATATCAACTATTACAAAGCAAAATTAACATATAATAAAGCAAGAATCCATAAATAGTAAATTATAAACTGTCCCAAATATCCACCAAAAATGTATCTAACACTGTAAAACCTCACCAAACAAGCAATAATAAATCATTTTTAATTAATCTAAGTTTTTTTCTATTTCAACAGAAAAGTAATCACTTGCTGCAAGTTAAAACAAGCTCAAAAGAGAAGCTGCATCACTGTGTCAAACATCTCAACAAAACACACAAGTAAGCAAATTACAAAGAACTGCTTTTTTTTTACATATTATTAACAAACTTACAAAAGTTAAAATATAATACATATATATACTATTAAACTACTTGAAGATAAAATGACAGAAGCCACCAAATGTATCACTTCACATAAAGGAAAGCAAATATTAAATCACATGGGCTACACGTACAGCTAAGAATGTGCATCAATAGAAACTTTAAACTGGAAATGTACTAAATATTATTTGAATGCATACTACGGGAGGGCAACTTCATTTTTTTTTAAATATATTTTTTATTGATGAGTTCATTGCAATAATTCATGTTACAAATGACGACCAAGAAAGGAAAAAAAGAAAATCATCATTTTACACCCTAGTTTACCCCCCGAACCCAAGGCTACAATATTACACCTAGTCATATCAAAACAATGGTACAGATCATCTTACTGATTTGGTAAGTCTAAGCAAATGTGGGACATCAGGGAAAAATAGAAAACCAGAAACTACAAAGTGCCTTGTGCATGACTGTCAGGGTTCCACAATTCTATCCAATCTGTAAGCAGCCTCCACCTCCTGAGGCCCTTCATTTTATTACGAATCCCCTTTCTCGAGAAGAATGCCTTTTCCATATTACCGGTTGCTAACAAACGGGATAGCCAATGTTGGAACACTGGTGGGTTCTTTTCCAACCACGCAGAAGCAATGCATAAACGGAAAATGGCCATGGCAATAAAAACCAATGCCCTTCCTCTTGACAATTTTTCTCCAGTTGCGACTCACAGAAGAATTACAGCGGGGCTCAGGGATACCTGAACATTCAATTTGCAATTTGCAATTAAAAAGTTCTGTGATCTCGCTCTTTATAGGTGTTAACGACATGCAGGTAGCAAAAATGTGTACGATGTCAGCCCCCTTTAGGTGACACCTGGGGCATCAAGAGCCTTTGCCTTTACCGTCCCTCCATTTGATGATACTACTGGGTGTATAATACAGAATAAAACAGGTTTTAGAATACTGTAAAAACAACTTTGAAGATAAAAACGTTGTTTGAGCCAGAGAGAAGGATTCTTGAAAACTTGATTCTGGGTATCCAGTAGCTCTTGCCGTTTCAGGGAGTGTTTGTCCATATCATCCTTCACTTGTTTATTAAGAAGTGGGTAAACAAAACCAATGGAGGATTTATGCCCACCTATCAATACGTCAGCCAGATCAGACCTTTGAAAACTGATGGGGCCCCCAACCTTGCAGTATAAAAAGTCCCTGACCTGGAGGTATTTAAAAGAAAATTCTGGGAGATGCCAAGTTCATTTCTGATCTCTTGGAAAAGCCTTAAACCCATAGGGAAAAAAAAGTAACCCAGTCTGTTTAGGCCACCATTCACCCATTGGAGGATATATTGATCCAGAAGATTTCTTGGAGGTGCTTATTGTTGTTTAATGGGGTATAAAAGTTTAGTCTCCCCAAATGCATTACTTTTTTAACTGAAGACCAAACTCTAAAAGTGTTCGATAACACCTTAAAATAAACTTTCTTGAAGTAGTTGTAATCGATTTCCCTCCAGAGGTTCCCCCACATCCCTTCACTTATCAATAGCTCGAAAGGAGAGGGGAGGAGCTCCCATACTAACTGTGATAGTGGTTTTACTTTAAGCAGAAGTCCTAGATTCTGTAGCACTGTGGCCCAATAAAACAACTTAAGGTTTGGCAACCCCCATCCACCTCTATCCTTAGGAAGGGTAAGGAATTTTAATGCTCTCCTTGGTTTGGTGTATTCCCAAATAAATCGGGACATCAAATCAACAAGTTTCCTAAACCAATTCTTACCTACCTCTAAAGGGATAGCCCAAAACAAATAAAGAATTTGGGGGGAAATAATAATTTTAATAACATTACATCGCCAACTAAAGACAAATATAAATTGTTTAATCTAAGTAATTCTTTTTTTGATTTATCAATCAGGGGGTCAAGATTTTCTTTAATAATCCCGTCTAAGTCCGGAATGAGGGTCATTCCAAGATAAACTGCCCTGAAGGCTACTCGGAGATCCACCAGGGAAATCTTATTATTAAACAAAAATACAGTTTTTTCCCTGTGTAATGAGTAGTCCTAGATGCGCCCGAACCTATTTGCTTCCTTTTCTATCTTGAGTAATGCTGACTCAGGTTTGGGTGTAACCAGGGCAATATTGTTGGCATAAGCAAGCACTTTTGTCTCCCAACTACTACAGATCACAAGAGAGATATTATCATTAAGTCCTAGCCTGCAGATAAAAGGTTCAATGTAGAGGGTGAACAGGAGAGGGGAGCAGGGACAACCCTGTCTTGTCCCCCTTGAGATCTCGATAGCAGTCAACAGCTCCCCGGCCACTGACACCCTCGCTTCCGGTTTAACATATAGGGCCCTGATAGCTAGCCGAAACTCCAGTCCTATTTTACCCTTTTTAATACAGACCACTGATAGTTCCAGGAGACCTTATTAGAAGCCTTCTCAGCATCCAGGAAGATCAGGGCCATAGGGTCTCATGTCCCCTGGGCTGCATCAAATAGGGTGATTACCTACCTGATGTGGTCCGTTGTACTCTTCCCAGGTATAAACCTGTGTTGCCACTTGGTTACCACATTACTGATCGCTGGGGACAGTCGAGAAGCAAGGATCTTTGAATATATTTTAGAATCGCCATTAATCAGGGTGATTGGTCTACATTATCCAAATTCAGTAGCCAGTATATTTTTTGGGAGAAAAACTACAATCTTAGCTTGTGACCATGAAGGTGGAGGATTATTACCTTCAAAGATATGGGTAAAAAGCTTAGTTAGGCAATCTTTTAATTCAGCCGCATATACCTTGCAAAAATCTACGGGGATACCATTAAGCCCTGCAGCCTTCCCAGCGGACAGCAAGGAGATGGCGGCTAAGATTTCTTCCCACCTGGGGTTCCCCTCTAGTCCTTGCCACTCTACTTCACTAAATATTATAAAATAATTTTTATCTTTGCCCTTCAATTTCTGGGTTTCACAACACAGTGCCTGATAAAAGCTTTTGAATGCCAGCCTAATTCCTGCCAGATCAGTGATACTCCCTTATGCTGGGTTCCTTATTTCTCTGACTTCGCTTTGGCCGTCCTTTTGTTTTGCCCTAATGGCAAGCATGTGAACCACTTGCTCGCTGCATTCATAGGATTGTTCCCTCCTGACTGTAAATGTATCTGTAATTTTAACTGCTGAGATCTTATTAATAGCTGCCTTTGCTATCCTGACCTCCAACTGATCCTCCTGCGAGTTTCACCCCTGTTGGGTAGCAATGATCAAATTCTTCTCTTTCATTGCTAGCGTGGTATATAACTCCTGCAATCTCTGTTTTTAAATCTTCCCCTGCCTCAAAGTAAACTGGAGGATTTCCCCCAGGTTACCTGCTTTCAATGCATCCCACACGAACTCAATAGAGGCGCTGCCTAGATTTTCCCACAGAAATAATGGTATCCAATTCCTTATATGATATAAGTAGTCATTGTTGACCAGCAGAGCTTGCTCGAAGGTCCAGTTATTGCTTTTATTAAAATGCCTTGCCTTTTTGATTAGTAATACAAGAGGATTATGGTCAAGCATGACTCGGGGTACATCTCGGTATTGCAGTATTGAACTATAGACTGTGATGTAAAAAAAAACTCTTGTGGATTAGAGAAAAACTTGTAGCCCAGTTTGGTCGGTTTCTTAACTTGCCATACATCCATTAAGGTGTGATCCCTACAAAGGTTTTTCCTGGCCTGAAAAACCTTGAAGTTCCTTCTATGATATTTAAACTGTTCTTCGCAGGACCAGCTGATAGGTAGGGTAATATTTAAGTCCCTACACACCACTATAGGAGTAGCCCGAGATACCAATTCATTAGTCCGTCAATCGAGTAGACCCAGATCATCAGAGGGGGATCCATATAGAGTCTATCGCTACATGTCTGTGTGAAAAACTGAAGGAGATTCTTTTTGGCTAATACAGCCACCCCAAAGGTACGTGTGCCTTGAAGGGTTCCCCCAACTAATTTGAATCCCAATGTATCGAATAACGATAATCAAGCACCCTCTATATGAGGCTCCTGGAGACAGGTAATGTCAGCTTCTAAGGATTGTAGTTCTAGGGCGACTTTGGCCCTCTTTCTCTCATCGTTAAGGCTGCAGATATTTACCGAGGCAATTCTTAAATCACTCATTGTCTCCCTCCTTTAAAATCCTTGTCAGGGGCTTTGATCCCTCCATATTGACACTGGCTGCCTGGAAGGGACAGCTCTTCCTCCAGACCCTGTACCTCTTCCATGTATCTGTACCCAGTATCCTTCTGTGTAGCATCCACCCAACCTGACCACCAGTGCCCCCCTCCCCCTTTGCCTACCATCCCCACCCCCACCCCACCCCCCTCTAAATGAGCAATCAGGCAGTACGCCTGAGTGATGATACAGTGAGAAAAAGCCCCCGTAACTCCTTGACCATGACCCCTATAAACATTATCTAAAAAAATAGCCATAATGACCCCAACAGTAACAGCAACTATCCATTACATTTGGCCAAACTTTTGTAAGCATTAAGGGGGATCTGTGGGCCTGTTGTATCTCTGCCTCCCAGTCCCATTTTCCTTTGTCTACGAAGGCCCCCCTAAACAGCTTGATGATATACGCCCTGGTATTTGTGGCTTTCACTCCCTCTGGAACTCCTAGTACTCTCAGGTTGTTATGCCTTTGTCTATTCTCTTGCTCTTCAAGTTTCCGACTAATGATCCCTCAACTGTGGAAGGTTGGGGTGTCATGGCAACCTCTGGACCATCCTGATTTTCTGGACTGTTCCTAGGATCTTTCCCTGAAAGGGTCAACTACATTGCCGAATAGTCCCAATGAAGGTGGTCCATTGAGTTCTCTTTCTTGCTAATGTGAAAATCCTCAAATCTGGAGCCCCTCTCCTTCCTCTTCTTTTTCTTCCTCCCCTAACTCTTCATCACAATTCTATGTTGAGTTAAACAGGAAGTGTTATCCAGGGCCTCACTGAAGGATGAGCATGAAGCTAGCTCGTCGAGAAAAGAGGACGATGAATCCTCCATATCGTACAGATCTGACTCATCTATGAGTGAGTAAAACTTCTCCCCGATGTTTGGGGATTTGGTTATAACAGGCAGAAACTTCTATGTAAAGGGGTTCACAGGGCCAGGAGTGGTTGTGGAACCTCCAACTAAAGCGTAAATAATAGGCACTTCTTTATGGGTGGTTGGCGTCATTTGAGTCGCAGATGAGGTTCCCGAATATTGAGCAGCAGACAGGGGTTCTGATTCAGGATATTGCTCCTTTGATAGTGCCTGTACCCAAGGGTCATGCCTTTGGTCTTTGTCGCAGAGTCCATCTCCCTTACCCCCTTCATAGATAGTCACAGAGGATGGATTGCCACAGTTTGTACAGGAGTTAAAATCCTCAAAGGTAGAGAGGGATAACCCTACATCCAGTATCCCCTCACCCTGGATCATATATGGGTTGAGTGTCACATCTGCGTTACTATATGACAGAGAGGGGGAAACATCCACCCTCTTGCTGTCTGCTAGGGTAATATTACAGGCATTTAATGTCAGTGTTTGCCCTTTAGAATCACTGGATACCCTTTTGTTACTACTAGTGAGGAGAGTTGATATCAAAGGCTGGGGCCCTTTTAAATCATCTGGCAACCCCACCTTGCCCAGCCGCTTGATATTCCTTCGGCCTGTAATAGCGTTAGTACCTCTATCCAGGCTGTCAGATTTTGCCTTGGCCCTCTCTTCTAGATTCCCCCTCATCACCTTACCGGAGTCCAGAGAGGGGATGAGGAGTCTGCTCGTTGTGCTGGCTGCCGCAGCCATTTTCCTGGCATCACAGCCTGGCATCCTCTGTTTCGGCTTCTGCGCCGCAGTGCAACAACCATGAGGCAAAATGTACTAAATACGCCGAAGCAGCCACAGAGGAAGCTCACTGGGCTGACGCACCCAGCGGGCCCACGACTTGACACGGAGAACATCCTGCAAACAACAGCCATGGAATTAGAAACTGGACTGCTCTCATTGCTCCCTATGTGACTCCTTCTGTAGTGGATTGAGGCCCCGATACACTTACCGGAGCATGCAGTCCGATTTCTTCTTCCATGGGAGGGCAACTTCAAAAGATAACTTTGTAATTAATGTAAAAGAGTACGACCACCTTCCAAATGTGACAGAAATAGAAGTTAAAGAAATCTTACAAGATATAAGAGAGTCAATAACAAGCTCCCTGGAATCCATAAATAAATCCTTAAACACATACTACCCAAATTCCCCGCACACATGGCAGGCCAACTACCACCCATCACCGACTCAAAATATTTAATTGTACACAAAACAGCCGCCAGCGATACCCCATCTGCCCATAGAACATATCAACACATACACATACTTGACCATTTAACAATTACACTTATTGAGGTCCCCTTCCTTTTACACAACAATTTAAATAATGAAAAATGTTAATCTTCTCCACATGAAACAACTTAATGAAACTTACCCATTATCAAACTTGGATGACAGATGGGACCTTCAAAATTTGTCTCAAACCATTCACTCAGATATACACCATACATGGTGAATAACAACACAACAATATCCCTTTCATATATGCTTTACTACAAAACAATCAAAACAGCACCTACTATGAACTCCTAAACTATATAAAACAATAAACAAATAACTAGTACCCTCTCATAGACTTTGAACAAGCCATGATTCAAGCAATTCTAAAAATATACCCCTAGGCAGATCTACAAGGCTGTTACTATCACTTTAATCAAATTATATGGTGGCACCCCTAAACCATGAACATCGAATCACCAAAATGTCAGGGGTAGTGGAAGTGACCTGATGTTACAGCAAGTGACATCACATGAACTTTGACCTGATGACATCAAAGGAAGTGACCTCACCTGCCCTTTGACCTACCCTGATTATGTCACAGGGAGTGACATCACACACATGTTGACCTGGTGACATCACAAGAAGTGACATCACCTGCCCTTTGGACTCCATGAAATTAAAGGAAGCAACACTGCATGACCTTTGACTTGGTGCTATCACGGAAAGTGAAGCATCTAACTTTTGGTAATTTACATCAGACACAAAGGCTCGAAAATCTATACATATACAAAATAAGTACCCTATAAACAGAAATAATTCAAATCCTATTGAAAAATGCAGCTGCATACATTGTTCCAGGTAGTATCTTCAGATATACAATGGATAATATAGCCTTAATTAAGAACCTATCAAATAGTGTACAACAATGGAGAATACACTTGTCACGTTGAAATCAGCCATTATCATTATCAAATAACTTATAGAAAGGGAAGGTTGATGGGCTTATAATGTTCAAAACAAGTTCAGTTTATCACTTGTTTTAGAAACTTAGAGTACCATGTAATTAAATCTAAGTCTTGAAACGTAGATACCAGAGCTATTTAATACAGGTCATGTTATCCCAGCAAACTTCCTTTCCATGAAATGGTATACATACTTCTAAACCTGTGGAACCATTGAACCTTTCCAAGTTTACTATCATTAGTTTCTTCAACAGCAATTATGCATATCAATGGTACAGTACACTTGTGTTGATCAATATATAATTAGCAATTTAAAAAGTGTTATGAAAATTTAGGCAGATTTTACTCACATGGACGAAGACACTGGCTATCATGTTGATACTGCATTAACTATAAGAATGGATGCTGCTGCTCAGCTTCCTTGGAAAAGAAGAAGTCACCAGTTTTAGTGATGACTGGGTCATCCACCAATGTAGAGACTGACTTGAGGGTACGTTGATGCTGAACTAATATCAAATCCAGACTAGCCTGACAAATCTCTGAATAGGATACTGGCTGGTACAAATAATTGTTGCTGTCCTGATAATTGTTAGTCTTGAAGAGAGAACAAATAGTTGGGCAGCAAGGGCTTGGTTACAGGAAATCAAGGTGGCCAACAGTGCTTTGCAATACTGGTTCCATATTTCTGCACATGACACGCTGATGTGATGAGGTTGCACATCCACTGTGGCAGAAATAAATGAAATAAACAGCAAGTTAGTGCTTTGCCAATAGTGTTGAGAAGTATGATGGCTGCTCGCTTCTTGCCACTGCATAGGTTACTGACTTCTGCGATCACTGGCAGATTAGGTGGCATAGGCCTCAAAAGGAATAGAGACTGCTTGAGTAGTAACTGTTGTTTTCCTGGCCATCAGGAAAAGGCCAATACATTATCGGTGTGTAGTATCTGTTGTCTTCATACTCCTGCATAGGCTATTGGGTTCTGTGATCACTGGCAGATTTCTTCTGGTGGCATGGGCCTTAAAGAAAATAGAGACTGATTAAAGATTAACTGTTGTGTGCCTGGAAAAAGTGTGAGGCTGCTTCTCTGAATGAGGTAAAGGAGCAGCTCATTTTTTAAGAATATACCTCTGGTGGCGCATGTCAGCAAATCTGTTGATGGCTTACTTCAAATTTTGCTGTTTAACCTCATAAGGTTCACAAGCCATTATCATTAAATCATTGAGTCTCTTGTCTCCACATTTATTATGCAATAAATGTTTTACCCTTTTCATGCATGAGAAGAATTTTCATTTGCATCAGTAGTAATAGGTAATTTAAGAACTATATGTAAAAGATCCATAACCTGAGGAGATGCTCCTGGTAGATACATGAGATACTGCCTGACAGAGTGAATACCTGGTACATTCTTGTCTGAATGGTTTCGATTTTGTAGTTTCCAGTTCAGATTATAGAAGATGTTGGTCTACTGCAGCCTCTGAATATTTGCAACAATAACTCGTGCAGAGGAAAAGTCCCAAAAATGTACAGCTTTTGGATTGAACATTCCAATAGCAGACATGAGACCCATTTTGACAGTACATTGAGCTTCAAACTCATTTACATTTTACACAAGGTAGAGAAATATATTTCCTGCTGTAAGTGCTCAGATAATGGCATTAGACTTTCTAGAGCATCAAAGTGGCTGGATCTTTTCCCTGCAGAGTTACGGAGAAAATAATCTGTCAATTTGTCACTCAATGTTTTGTGTCTCATAAGTAGAGCCCTTTGTAGTGTCCGGTGGGCTCCAAATAAATTAAGGAGTCATCTGATGACAGGTTTAAGTCTTCTTTATTCCTGTCAGCACACAGTACAGATCAAGACCATCAGTCAGCTGCGGAGGTCTCAGTGCAACTGCCGAACTTCTGAACCTCACTGCTCGAACACAGAATACATGCCATATAAAGATTCTAGTGCCCACTCTAAGAAGCAATGCAAATGGAAACAAGACACCCTTGGATTGAATTTGTCTTGAATCTCAGTTCCACACTGCTCTGCTAAGTGCTTAGCCTGACTTAGCAATTTGGTCCACTGACTGTCTTGATGGAGTTTCACTAAATCCAATCCAATCCAAAAATTCTTTATTTCGGCCATTTAGGCCATAAAAGATGCATAAAAGACATACATACATTTAAAATTCAAACATATAAAGTGCAACAGAGAGCTAGTGACAACATTCATGACATTTAAAATCAGGATTATGGAGTAGATAAAAGGAATAAGCAACAGCATTTCATATCATTGAAAATGAAATTAACGAAGTGTTATAGGAGACGCTGTTAACGGGAGCCAGATGTTACAGTGGTGTAGGCATACATCTTAGGATGGTTTTACCTTGATCAACTTGGACCTAATGCGCCACATGGCTAAAAGATATTTTGCAACCGCGAAGACAATGTGGGGGGAGGAATCAGTTTTCAGTATTCTGAAAGATGTTACACAGTTCCTTATTGCCAAATTCCTACATAAGGGCACAAGCCAATATTTCCTAGGTGAGTTGTAGGAAGGGCAAAAAAACAGAACGTGAATTTCCTCTTCATCGCAGGAATTACAGCCAGGGCATGTTTTGTCCCCTCCATTAGTCCATTTACTGGTAAAGGATTTGATGGGAAGAGTGCCAAACCGCCACTGTAAAAATAGCTTCCTTGCCATGATTGGGTAAATAAAATCCATAAAGGTTTCGAACTTATAAGAATTTTTGGATTCAGTAAAACGCTGTGTTAGGGTGCTGATGCAGGGTGCAGTCACATGGGAGACAAGATTTTGTTCCTTGTAAGCTACCACTAGTCTTTTCCGGGGGACCCTAATACATCCTGTTTCCGGGGCCTCCCACAGCTCGTTAAAACTGAGCCAGAACAGTTCTCTTTTGACAAAGGATAACCAAGGGATCTTATCACTGTGCTTTAGATTCATAACATGCCCAAGATCTTGCCTGTAGTGTCTGAGCTCATTTGTTGACCAAAGTCTGTGCCAGAATCTTAAAGGTTTGGATTCAAGGTCCTCCCTAATAGATGGTAGACCCAAATCTAGGCGTAGAGGAAATAGAGGCGTTGCAGTCGGGAGGGCCAAAAGACACCTCAGAAAGTTGTTTTCAACACGCACCAACTCATTTGCAGCTTGATGTCCCCATAGTTCACTGCCGTAGAGTGCAGCTGATTTCGCTTGTGTTTTGTACATCTCAACTGCAGGAGCTATGGGTTTGTAGGTTGAGGTGTTCGTAGCCCTTAAGATAGCCCCAGAGAGTTGAGAAAGCCTTATTCGCGAACTTGAGATCTGTGGACTCCAGGATAGGTTTTCATGTAGGGTTACACCCAGGTACTGAAATGTTTTAACCCTCTCCAATTCCGTGGAATTTAGGGATGGGTTGGGTCTGGTTGTGGGAGAGGGGTTGAAGATCATGAATTTGGTCTTCCCTGTGTTGATCTCAAGGCCGTACTGCCTGCAGAAAAGACAAAATCCATCTAGGATTCGCTGAATTCCCATTGGGGATTTGGAGAGCAGGAGGGTGTCGTCAGCAAACATAATTGCCGGCACCCTCCTGCCTGCCAAAACCGGGGCGTCATTGTCCCTAACGTTGACTAGGTGTGAGATGACATTGTTCACGTAGAGACAAAAGAGAGTAGGGGCCAGGACACAACCCTGCCTAACCCCCCGGGAGACAGGAAACCTTTTTGTCAAAACTCCACCACGCCCACATCGTACCTGGGCGAAGTTGCCCTGATGGAGTCTTATTATGGCCTGTAGTAAGTTAGTGGGCACTCCCATCTCCTTCAGGACCTCCCAGAGTTTTTTCCGTGGTACCAAGTCAAATGCTGACTTCAGGTCTACGAACACCATGTACAATCTCCCTCCCTCGATGCTAACCGATTTCCAAAAAAGGAGGACAAGGCGGAAGATTTGGTCCATGGTGGACGTATTTTTCCTGAAGCCAGCCTGGAGGGGGCTTAAGATTTCATTATCCTCCATCCAGTCCAGGAGTTGGTCCAATAGAAGTCGTGAATAAAGCTTTTGGGGGACGTCTATAAGGCTAATCGGCCTGTAGTTGGATGGGAGCAGAGAACAGCCCTTCTTGTAGATTGGAACTATCTCTGCCCCCAACCAAGTACAGGGGATCGCCATTCCACGTGCAATTGAATTGAAGAGAATATGAAGGTAAGGCGCCCAGATCTCTGGCCGGGACCTAAAAAGGTCACCTGGTAATTTATCAAGGCCCGGTGCCTTACCCGGCGCCAGACCATCTATTGCACAAACCACTTCCCCTAGCGTAAACTCTAAGGTGTCTCCCGGAAGGGATAGGAGTGTAGCAACAACGGCATCAGTATTCTCTAGGGTATCTGCATAGAGGTTGCTGAAGTGGTGTTCCCATAAGTGTGCAGCAATATTGGGTTCAACTGCAGCTTTGGGTTCCCCTGTGCCAGTGGTGACTAGAGGCCAGAATCTTCGTAAGTCCTTGGTTGTCAGGGCTGCTGAAAGATCTTGCCATCTGTCCCAGTCCCAGTCTGACCTCGCACGGGCCATTGTGGCCTTGTACTGGCGCCGCAGTTCGGCCACCCTGGTCCGAGCAAGACCATCTTTGACTGCAGTAATAAGGTCAGATTTGGCCTTTCTGCAGTCGGAGTTGTACCAAGAGGAGGTTCTGGTCTTTTGCTTGGACTTTGGCACCTCAGGGTAAAGGACCTCACCTAGAACTCCCACTAAATCTTCATGAATGAGAGGTAGAGTTTTAAGTAAATCCTGGGAACTGGATTGGCTAACTAAATCACTCAAGGCCTCGAGTTTAGGCAGCACCAGATCATAGATTTTCCCAATATTTTCTTCTGACTTGGAAAATTTCTGCCATTTCACCCTACGCCTATTAGAGGTTAGTACCAAATTACCCCGATCATCTCTATCCTCAAGTGTTGGTGATCCGGGATATACTGGGAGGTAGGCCAGAGAAAGTAGGAGAGCAATGTGGTCACTATCTGTGCGGGGAATTATTTTGAAATCCTCAAGCTTTGGCCAGAGACTGGTATCTACAAAGATGTAGTCCAGTCGTGACTCATGATTTTTTCTATTAAATGTACATTTTGAGGGGGTGTCTGAGGGTGTACGTCCATTGCAAGCTCTTAACGCAAAGTTAAGGGTCAGCGACATAATTTGGACCGCAAGTGGGGACCAGGATCTTGGGTGGGGCGATTGACACACTGGAATGCCCCAGAAATCGTCTTCAGCCATAAGGGCCCCTTCCCTCAGGCCCTCTAAGGGCTCGAAGTGGCAGTTAAAATCTCTACCCATTATCACCTTATAATCGGTCGGCAACTGGCCTAGGTCCGGTGGGCTCCAAATAAATTAAGAAGGAGTCATCTGATGACAGGTTTAAGTCTTCTTTATTCCTGTCAGCACACAGTACAGATCAAGACCATCAGTCAGCTGCGGAGGTCTCAGTGCAACTGCCGAACTTCCGAACCTCACTGCTCGAACACAGAATACATTCCATATAAAGATTCTAGTGCCCACTCTAAGAAGCAATGCAAATGGAAACAAGACACCCTTGGATTGAATTTGTCTTGAATCTCAGTTCCACACTGCTCTGCTAAGTGCTTAGCCTGACTTAGCAATTTGGTCCACTGACTGTCTTGATGGAGTTTCACTAAATCACTTCTTGTTGACTTAATTAGATAACATGCTGTCGGCAAGTCAAGGTCTTTGCTCTGTAGTACTTCAGATAGACTGTGAATCTTTTGGTGTATGAGTTCCATACACTGCAAAGTAAGCAAGAAACCAATGTTTTCAAAGTTCTTAACTAGTCTCCTTGTCACGTTGTTATGATTCTATTACACAGAGAACAACGATAAGAGACTTAAATCACATCTGTACGTTTCTAACACAGGAGTACCAGTAAAATCACCTCGTACCTGAAAGTCTTTCTAGCTCCAATACATACAGATTACTCTCTGAGCTTTTATAAAGAGCTCATACCTTGGTGAACTTTGTGAAAGAAATGCATAAACTGCTTGTTATGTTGAAAAGAAATGTTTTACTGGTTGTATGTTATTTACTGTTTGCACTAACACAAGGTTTAGGCGATGAGCATGGAAATCTTACTTTTGCTTGGACACCATTAAAACAGCCACTCATAAAAGATGCTCTATCATACCACTATGCAACACATTTCTTCCAGTCAAGTCCAGCTTTCTGTACTGCTTCAAAAATGGCTTCAGCCAGGCTGGAGGAATCTAACTTCTCCATCTGGTAACACTCTAGTGCATTCTCCTGAACATTCCATCACCATTAAAAAGCAGATAATAAAACTCAGCTGCTTTTTATATGAGACATCTTTGGTTTCATCAACTAGCACTACAAAATATTTTGTAACTATTTGGGCAAAACGCTCACAGCCAAGTGCTGCCACCACAGACATCATGTAATTTTGGTAATCAGGAGAGGTATATTGCCATACCTTCTAGACATTTTTTCTTTTAACCTCTCATCTTTATCAGAAATCATCTCTAATAGTTCCATGTATTGTGAGAATGCTCAGCCTCATCCATGGCGCAGAATACAAGCCCTTGACGACCCAAGAAATATACTACCTTATGCAGCTTCTCCACATGTCTATTCTCCTCAATTTCCTGTTCCAATCCTTTTACTATCATGGAAGAAACTCACTTCTGGTGGTTTGTAGATTGCTGTAATCTATTGAAGTTGGTTCAAGCAATAACTGACATTTTATGCTTCTCTGACTGTGAATGTTTGGACAAAGAATGATTAAGCTTTTCACAGTTACTGAAGCCAATATCAAAGGATGCAACATTGCCAGGTTCACATCCTATTCCGCCCACAGAACCAGCACTAAAAAAACTGCAAGAAAAACAATAAACTGCATCTTTACAGACTCAATACTCTACCTAAAGATGGGTTTTGTAATCTGAATTAAACTTACTACATGCAGTTATCAGGAATGTTTGAAATTTTGGTTGCACCAGGTCGCTATAATGATTCAGTGATAAGTCGTCTGCCAGGAATTCACTTGCCGAGGGACTTTTTGATGTTGGTGTCTGACTAATTTCTTTGATTTGAGGGGGCTCTATTCTGTCACTGCTCAAAAAAGAGCTGTATTGTCATCATAGGAGGATGTACAGTCAGCAAGGCCAGCCAGGGAAGAACTGTTGTCTAACTTGCCAACATCAGAAGATGAATCTTCAACCTCAGTGTGAAATGAACACTCAGCATTGTCAGCATGTAAAGAAAAATCAGTAATATCAACAATGGCAGAACTATCATCAACACAGGGAGAAGTAGCTGCAATGGCATCAGATGATGTTTCAGGGATGTCATAAGACTGTGAGCAAATGCCTTCACTACTAGACAGAGCAGCTTCAGAGAACTCTTTTGTTCACTTGCCTTCATTAGAGCCTTCGGTTTTCCTTTTTTAGTGAACAAATCCGATCTTTGTTTTGGATCTTGGGTTTTGTAGTAGGGAAAGGGGTTTTTCTGTGTTCCTTTGTTTGCAGCTGAACTCAGCAATTCCACTGCTAAAATGTCAAACATGCAGAAAATAGGGTTAGGGCATGCAATGGTACACTGCACATAATAGTGAGGAAACATCCAACACAAGACAGTTAACAAACATCGGACCATGCTGGGTAGGAAGGAGGGGGCAAATGCATTGGCTCTGACAACAGAGGGCAGGGAGGTAGTGTGTAGGGGCAGGAAATTAACTCTGCAGAGCAGGCAGGAAGGACAGTCGCAGAACAACGGTCACACAGGACTGGACATGGTAGAAGGGGTTTGGACTTGGACAATGGAGGGCTAGGAGGGAGGGATAGGGGTAACAAGTTTGGATGGGGCATCACAATGGACAATGCCAGGCCAGACCCTGCATCCAGCTCCCATGCCACGCATTGCAATGGACATCTTACTTCATGTTACAAAAACCCTAGAAATTCACTGAAAAAAACAAAGGCTAAAATGACATTATAGTTAGAAATTGTAATAATACTTGACTTTACATTAACAAAACCTTAGAAATTCATTCGAAAAGCAAAGATTAAAGGGATGTTATGACAATGTCACATAAAACATACCTTTTGAAACTAACAAAACCACTGAAATTCTCCCTAAATTAACTATTACATGTGCCCTTGCCATGCATTCCTTTTGCCATTTAGAGAGAAAGAGAGACACAGTCAGAAATAGCCAGAGAGAGGTAGAGAAATATTTGTAAAGAGTAAGAGGTGAGAAAAAAGATACTGAGAGATAAAAGGGATCTTGGAAGGTAGGGGACTTTGACATTTTCTGCATAGCTCATTCTTTAAAATGTCTCTGCTGTTTTCTTGCTTTGGCAGGCTGGAGAGTGAAGAAGGTAGCCCAGCCATAGTGAGGTGAGGTGATGAGCTTGAATGTCCCTTACTGCTGGGAAAAGGATGAGAACTACAAGCATCACCCAACAATATTAAGAGCCTTAATTGAAATTCAGTTATTGCCCATTAAATTATTACCAATAGGTTTAGAAGTGCCCTTGCAGTCCTAATAAAAGTCCATTTAAAGTGGCAGCCAGTGCTACCTCCTTGGAAGAGGCAGTACTCATTGAATGTATTATATGCTTAATAAACAACCTAGTGTGCTCCCAGGTTTGGGGAAGGGCATGCTTAGCATGGGTCAGTGCTGCTCTAGGACATAGGCATCAGTGAGTGTAGAGGCCGTGCCAACAGCCCCATGAAGGCTCAAAGGATACACCAGCCCTCTTACTAGCATTGTTGCTCCTGCAACAGTGCTCAATGAGCTGTGAGAACTGATGACATCCGCTGTGACCCGCAGGTGAAGTGTTGTAATAAAGGCAAAACTAAAGCATCCTTCTGCGGCTGGAATATTGAGTCTTTTTCAATTGGGTAAAATTTACACTTCTACAGACAGTCCTTACAAAAATGCAAAGTGACGTGTTATATGAAAGTACATGACCATCCTCTACAGTTAAGAGTATCAAGTCTATGTCCAGCAGCAGAACTTTGATCACCAACAATCGAAGCAGACCAGGTGAACACCTCAGGAAGCACAGCTAGTGAGACACAGGGCCTCGCTCGTCTTATTTCTCACTCTCCCTCTTTAATGCACATGCACACACAAAATTCTCTACTTCTTACCTTTTCATCACCCTTGATCTCACTACTTTTCAGTCTCTTTGGTCATGTTTCAGTCTTTATTTCCTTGATCTCTCTTTCACTCACTTATGGTACTCCTTTCTCTTGCCCTTTCCTTTACCACAATTGTACACTTTCCATCCAGCATTTTCTTTCTCATCTTTGCATCTTTCTGTGCTTCTTAATCTTTTCATAGCCCTATCTCTGTTGTTTCCTCCCTCCCATCCCACACCTTCCTGCCCTATCTCTTCTCCAGGATCTCCTCTACTCTTTCTCTGCACCCTCACTGGTTAAGGTTTCTCCCAGTTCTCTCTCTTTGCCTCCTCCTCCTCCTCTGGTGCTCCCAAGGTCCGTGGGCTTGAAGGGACAGCACTGTTGCACGATATGTGCAGAGAGCCTGTTGGGGCAGGGACAAGGACAACGTAATGCTGGAACTGGAAAGGAGGTGAAATTGTGAAATGGCCCACCACATCTGATGCTCCAGCGAGCCTGCTTAGGGTCCCAACCTACATCTATCATGCGCTAGTGGGGCAGGGGAGAGTTCAAATGAACGATGCTGCTGGCCTCATACCGTGAGGAATGGGGTGAAAATGGCTTTCACAGCTTATTTTTTCTAAATCAAACGCTCCTTTGAAACCTGGTTGAAGGGCAAATGTTTCTCTTGAAACACGCCGATGGGAGGCATGTCTTGCATGGACAATAACATCCGTAATGTTTAGGTGTTTTAAATATTAACTGTTTTGAAAATTAAAAATATATATGTTTTAGATAAATCAATTCTAATTAAATGATATGGGCCGCAGATGGGTGGGTTGAAAGTTTTAAGCTAAAAGAGATGTTGATGTATGTCAGAAGTGTTTTTGTAGCATCCCTCTACTGCATTTCTCCTCCACGGGCTCCCTATAGCAGAAAGGATAGCATTTAATTCAGCATGTATTGCCCATAGGGCGCTGTTTGACAAAGGGCCTATGATTGTTATCCTTTTACACTCCAGGGAGAGCACTGTGCTCTATTAATGCCTTTTTTTACGAAGACACTTGTCATTAAGAGAGTAAATTATGGTGGGCGTTCATTCCTATACGGCAAAGCAAAACTGTGGAACAGCATCCCCCTCTCTCTTCAATCTCTCGGAAAGGAACTTCCTTTTTGAAAAACACTAAAGACATGGGGCAATATTATCAAGAACAGGCGATAAAATTATCGCTGCGTTTTCGGCAGGAAACTGCTGCTAAAGCGGCGATAATGGGCTTGACAATAGGCCTTTGTGAATTCCCATAGCAGCCCAGGTTCTGGTGTTAACCTGGGCTGCTATGGGAATTCACAAGGGCATATTTTCAAGCCCATTATCGCCGCTTTAGCTGCAGTTTCCTGCCGATAAAAGCAGCGATAATGTATCTCCCTTTCTTGATAATATGGCCCATGGCTTTTTCAAGATGCTTAACTTGACCCCCTTCTTTATTCTATGTGCACAAACAGCGCTGGGATGCCTCTGAGAAGCTATGCTCTATATAAGCTCCTATAGAATAGAAAAGAATGTCTCCCCGGCACCCCCTCTAAATGCATGCATGCATTCAAGGGAATCACGGCAAGTTAACAGGGCAGAACAAATAATTATGCCAGCCAGTCAGGGCCATCATTTACTGCCACTGGCTGTTGGTTGCTTTCAGATTCTACCTGTGCTTGTGCTTGACTTGGCTTCTGGCTTGGGTGGGGGCCATCTTCGCAATGAACATGCATTACACAGCCTCCAAGAGAGAGCACCACCATGAGGTCTTCTGACGAGTTGGAAGGAGGAGAAAATGTGGTGTGTGACGCGGTGAGGGTAGATGGATTGAGAGAGCAGGTACAGGACAAAGTGATATGATTAGTGTGATATTATACAAGGGCCATCATCGGTAGCGCTTTCGCACGCTCCTAAAGATTGATGGCCCTATGAGCAAACACACCACAGGGGTGGTCACATGATGCCAAAATACACCACTATAGGGTGATCACATGGTGTTAATGTTTAAAAAAATAAAATAAATAACCGCTAAGGCCACGTAAGCACTGGCAGGCTGGCTCTGGGAGGTTGGAAACAAGAGTGAGAAGTGAGTGATGATTATGGTGGCCAACGGGTCGCAAGTAAGGTGGCAGGTGTCACAACGAGTGGCCTGGGGTCACAGTTGCGACCTCTGGTGACTGCTAATTGACATCCATGCTCCACACATCTGCATTAAGTGTAGATGTTAGACATAGCCCTTTTCAGGGGATTTTTCCTAAAACATTTTGCTTTTCCTTCTCCTGGTTTTTGCTGATTTTCTTTCTGTGGCCTCAGGACTCTGGGCACTTTCCCACTGTCATGCAATGTGAAAGTGCGCGCAGCATTCCTTCAGATGTTAGGAAGTGATGCTTACTTGATTGATTTAAGTGTTGTACCTGTAAGTGCCCTATAAAACGGTACAGCACATACCCAGAGAAGGTACATCACTGGCTGATGGTGGGACGCAGCACTGATTGGCCACCCACTGGAATAGCCTTTCAAACATGTATCAAACCTGCCATTGCAGGCCTGTGGGTGAAAAGTCAAGCCTATGCTCAGGTTGGCATTTTAACTCATTAGCCAACCCTGAGTGGGCCTTCCACTATCACTAGAGCACCCCTAGGATAAGCGCTGAGGCGTGGAGCAAGGTGTAGGCTAAAGGCAGGGCGGGTATGCTTGAGTGTTCCTTGCCCAGGTAGTGAAGAACCCCCATGTGGGTTTTACCTACCTAAGAGGTTAGCTATTCCCAGGCGACAAAGCCTGCCATTGCAGGCCTGGGGATGTGCACTTGCATGTATGATGTTTTAAAACATGTCTCCAGCCTGCCATTGCAGGCATGTGCACCTATGGTGTGTTTAAACATGTTCCAAAGCCTGCCATTACAGGCCTGTGTGCGTGCGAGGACACTTATGCTCAGGTTGGCCTTTCTAACCCACTGGTCAATCCTGAGGGGCCATTCACTACAACTAGGGCACCCCTGGGGTAAGTCTTAATGGGTGAAGCAAGTGGTATGTAAAAGGCAGGGCAGATACATGTGTTCCCTGTCCAGGTAGTGAAGAATACCTATGTGTGTTTTCACTACCTATGGGGTTTTCTTTTCCCATAGGTTAACATGGAAGAATGGTTGAAATTACTTCAAGCTGCAATAGTACCTTGTAGTGAAGCAGTCTCATAATGTTTACTATCATTGGATTCACAATGACAAAGTCTCTCTTGTGGTAAAGAGGGCTTTGTTATTAAAAGCTTAGAAATGCCACTTCTAGAATTCATTTATTTTCTTTGCTCTAGAATTCTTTGTGTGACTTCTAGTTGGACTCCAGTCCACACTGGAGGATGAGGGAGCACATCTGGGCATTCCTCAGAGACAGCTATAAACATTAGGCATGCAACTTGAATGACAGGCCTCTGCTATTTGATGGCCTGGCTGGATGGATTGGAGGAAGAGGTTTTGACATGTGGCTCTAGGAGCTCGATCATAGCCCCACTAAAGATTACGATCTGCATTCCATGGCCTATGATAGACAGGACTGAAAACAAGAGGAGACATATGTAGTTCAAACGTAAACCCTCTGATCCATCCCCAAGTTCAAAGGCACACTACAGTGTAACTGCTGGTGCCATACTTCAGCAAGGGAGAGATACACTTGTTGGGACTTGGGAACGGAGCTCCTGGAACTGTGTGGTGCACACTGCCAGATTAATCTGTTGAGCACAAAGAAGATTGCTGCCATTGGAAGGGACCATGAACCCTTCCTGAATAGTGGCTGGCCCGGGCTGACTACCTACTGCTGTGTGGCACCCTAAAGTCTGTTCTCCAAGGGCTTGTTGTTTCGCCCTCTATTCTCTGGTGGAGGTGTCAGGGATATCAAAGACCTCCTGTGAGGGACCCACTCTATCTACTTATAAAACCTGGAGAATGATGCCTTTTTAAGTGCCCACACAACAAAGAAAGTTGCTAGCCCTCTCAATCGTTTAGTCTCTAAACATTTTGAGACAACAAACAAAAATGAATCAATTGTTTGTAAGGGTAATTTTATTTAACCCTTTTGAACTTATTTTAGTGGTATTTACTTTTTTTAAAGGCGAGAAGAACACTTTACAAAAAACTTTACAAAACACAATAACACATATTTACAACTACTATACAATAAACATATATACAGTTAAACAACAGTTATGCACAAACTTCTTTTACAAAAAAATATAGTGATTATGTCCACAAATTATTACTCTTTGCGAAATTTCAAACCACTACAAAACCCACAAAGTGAAAGAATGGCAACAAGAATTGAATTTTTTGTTTAGCAGTCAATTCAGAGATACTGAATAATCCCTTCAGGGGCAGATAATGTTATAGTGCCTGTCTGCCGTTTGCCGACGCGTTTCGAATCTGTAAAGAATCGCAGATTCTCCTCAGGGCTCTTTCATTGTAGTTGATCTATACAAATAAGGATATAAAGGAAGTTTGTTTTAATGAATGATAATTAGACAGTTGTCGACCCCCTATGGTCGCTAAGAGTTACCGGACTAGTTGCCTTCGTGAAAAGGCGGTATGGTCTCGTGGTCCAATTGCTTACGAGGGGCTGTGAGCCGCAGATATTCAATATAACAGAAGATCAGTTCTGCAAAAAAATTAATTCACATGCTTACTAAACCACCCGGGGCAGCACAGTGTTACTGACTCCAGACTGGAAAGGCACAAGTTTCCTACCTCTGTCTGGTATGACGGTAAGGCTGTGTCTAGATCCTTTCAGTGGTCAGTATAATTGCGATGATACCTGTAAGGCACAAATGTTGTGCTCAGTATTAGAATCTACTTTGACACCCTGGACTAGTAAGGTTATGCGAGGGAGTGTTTGATCACATACCTATTGTTAGAAGGTAGAGCGGAGAGCGCCCGTCGCCATGCCGTTTTCTCCTTATCGTTCTCTGTGTGAAGTTTTAGTCAATGGCGGGGACCAGGTTAAGTTCCTCCGGGATGTTCAAAAAGGCGTGTATATCAATCACGCTGGAATGAAAGGGTAGATTTCCTTAGTTTCGGGCTAAAGATGTTGAGTTTGTCATAGTACGTATGGAGTCTCGCTTACACTCACCTCGCTCTTGCTTTGTCTGACCAGGAAATGCGAACTCTTGGGCAGCCGTGTGGCCGTCTGGAGCTCCTACATCATAGTGAACCATGCATTCGGCATTGTGGGTGTTGTAGTTCTTCAGGGTTAGATCGCGTGGAAAACTTCACAGCCGCGAAATTTCCGAAAGTGAATTCAACCCAGTTTGAGTGCTATTAAACTTGAGTATTAGATAGGCCTCCTTTCTCAATAGGATTTGTTCAATGTTGGTACCTGATTTTGGCTGGTTTATGTTAAATAGCACAGTCCATGTGAAATCATTTTCACCATGCTGTTTATCTGAGAAATGCTGGACTAAGGGCGCAGTTAGAACTTTTTTCTTGATGCGTGACCTGTGCTGTGTCATACGTGTATTAACCTGTTGGTTGGTCTTGCCGATGTAGATTTTGAAACAAGGGCAAATGATGGCATAAACAACATTTTTAGTTCTGCAATTGGTAAAGCCTGTGTGTGACCATGTTGTGTTGAGATGTTGGAAAGTTTTACCCTCAATAGTTGTGTCGCACGCGATGCAATTACCACATCTATGGTGTCCTTCAATGGGTTTAAGACCCCATTGAGACAACAAGTCACTTTTTGGTTTGGCTATTCTTATATCTGCACGGACTATTTGCTGGCCAATATTTTGATTTCTTTTAAAAGCAAATATTGGGCGGGGAATAGGTGTATCCAGTTCTTCGAGTAAATGCCAATGTTTTAGCACCATTTGACGTATTTTGTGGGTTTCAGCACAAAATGTCGTCACACAAACCAGGTTCTCAAGGTCACGCTTGATTTTGGTTTCAAGAAGGCACTCTCTGGGTGTGTAGCGTGCTCTCTTGAAAGAATGTTTCAATAACTTTTTGGGGTACCCCCGTTGCGTTAGTTCTTCACAGAAGTTCTGCCCATGTCGGTCAAATTGTGCCAGCTCCGAACAATTCCTCCTAATGCGCAGGAGTTGTCCGTATGGCAAGTTGGCCCTCAAATTTCTAGGATGCGAGCTATTGTAGTGGAGTATGGTATTTTTGTCTGTGGCTTTCCTAAATAGGGAGGACTTTAGGGAGCCTCCAACATCTATCATTTCCACATCAAGAAATGTCATTTTCACATTGCTGGAGTCAACCGAGAATTTTATGTCCCGGTGTCTGGTATTGAGCCACTGGTGAAAGTCACTCAACTTGGTATGGCTCCCCTGCCACAGGAGCCACACGTCGTCGATGTAACGATACCAGTGCACAATATGATGTTTGAAAGGGTTATTTTCCTCCACAAATTTTTTCTCGTATTCGGCCATATATAATACAGCCATTTCCGGAGCATAGGGGCACCCCATCTCAGTGCCCTTGATTTGCAAAAAGAAGTCATTATTGAAACGGAAGTAGTTTCTTTTAAGGGTTATTTCGGCCAATCTCAAAATAAAGGAGGTGGGAACTCTATTGGGACTTTCACGTGAGTCTAGATAGAGTTCCAACACCTCTAATGCCTCGTCCTGCGGTATCTGGGTGTACAGTGACGTGACATCCATCGTCACCATGAGTTGTGATGTATGATCAAACTGGGTCCCTTCTACCTTGACTAGAAAATCAGTCGTGTCCCTTAGATAAGAACTGACTTTGGCCACGAAAGGTTTTAGGAAGAAATCCACGTATTTTGACAGTGGCTCTAGACATTAATCACAACCCGAGACGATCGGTCGTCCCGGGGGATTCAACAGATTTTTATGAATTTTCGGCAAGAAATATGCCACAGGAGTTCTTGGACATTTCTTCACCAAGAAGTCGCTTTCTTTGGGACCAAGAAACCCACTTTCTTTACCTGTTTGGACTGTCTCCAAGATCAGTGACTGGATTTGTTGTAGCGGGTCCTCCTGCAGTTTTCTGTACCATTCTTGGTTGTTTACTTGCGAGAACCCTTCAGCTAGGTATTGTTCTCTCGGCCAGATCACCACAGCACCGCCCTTATCGGCCTGTTTTATTATTACAGAGGGGTCTTCCTTGAGGTTTTTCAAAGCTAGTCGCTGTCCTTTGGAGATATTATGTTTAACAAATTTCTGGTTGTTCTCTAGTTTGTTGATTGAGGACAGCAAAATTTGTTCAAAAGCATAAACCTGTTTCGGAATATTCTGGTTCGGTACAAAGGTGGATTTGTTCCTAAGGCCCGTTGTTTCCATGTTGGTACTTGGAGGTTGGTTCGCAAAGAAAGCTTTGAGTCTGATCTTACGGCAAAATTCTATTGCTTCCAATTTGATCTTTGTGAAGTCTGCCTGTCTAGAAGGGACAAATTTGAGTCCTAAATTAAGGACAGATTCTTCTTCTTTTGTCAATGTTCGGGTAGATAAGTTCACTATGGTGGAGGGACCCTCTACGTTTTGTAGTAGTTCCTCCTGGTTCGTATTTCCCATGCTGGTTTGAATCTTACTTTTTGTTGTTGGCCTTTTTCTAAAAAAGGAGTTTGTTTTTTGGTATTGTTCCCTCTGCTTTCAGAGCCTGAAGACTCCGAAGTCTCAGAGAAAGTCTTAAATCAGTTTCTAGACCTTCCTTGAAAATTTGAAAGTGCTCCTCGAGATTCTGTTTGGGAGTAGTAGTCGTCTTTAAGGAAGGGATAAGCCCTTTCTAATGTGAAGGATTTAGAATCCCTTTCGTACTGAGCTGTCTTGCTATTGATGGTATTATCTTTAAAGGTCTGTATTTCTTTGTCTAGTTTCTCTAACAGGGCCTTAGAGTCCGGAATCACCTGACTGTCCCTGATGGCCTTAGTAAGTTCCTCGATTTCCTCTAACTCCTTTGCACACAATCTCAGCGCTCGCTATTTCTATGGTGTGGACCATCAGGTCCCTGCTGCATTTCGTGTTTATCCAGCTGAAACTCTTTTAGTAGTCTGCGTCGTCAGTGAAAATCACAGGGACATTCTTAACCTGAAGACCCCAAGGGATGGTGCCAGCCCCTAGGTGCTTGAGGAGAAAATGGCCGTGTAATTCTGTGCGAATATGCTTTTTGCGAAGTCTAGTCAATTTGTCAGTTTCATTCTGCTGTTGGGCTGAAGAACTTAAGGTAACCTCAGCGAAGGGGGAAGTGGCCAACAGATTTTGGATGTGGCTCTCAGAAAATGATAAAGTGTCCTTCTCGCCCATTCCTTTGGAGGGACAAGATGTCTCTCCCAGCTGTCAGCTCAAAGAACTTCCACCGTGGAGAAAATCCTGATGCCCTAGGAACTCTCGCGGGTGTGCGCCCGCTCTAAAGTTTGTAAAACAACGGAGTCTGGTCCTGGGACGAGGGGGCAGCTGGACCAAATATATCATACAACAAAGAAAGTTGCTAGCCCTCTCAATCGTTTAGTCTCTAAACATTTTGAGACAACAAACAAAAATGAATCAATTGTTTGTAAGGGTAATTTTATTTAACCCTTTTGAACTTATTTTAGTGGTGTTTACCTATTTTAAAGGCGAGAAGAACACTTTACAAAAAACTTTACAAAACACAATAACACATATTTACAACTACTATACAATAAACATATATACAGTTAAACAACAGTTATGCACAAACTTCTTTTACAAAAGAATATAGTGATTATGTCCACAAATAATTACTCTTTGCGAAATTTCAAACCACTACAAAACCCACAAAGTGAAAGAATGGCAACAAGAATTGAATTTTTTGTTTAGCAGTCAATTCAGAGATACTGAATAATCCCTTCTGGGGCAGATAATGTTATAGTGCCTGTCTGCCGTTTGCCGACGCGTTTCGAATCTGTAAAGAATCGCAGATTCTCCTCAGGGCTCTTTCATTGTAGTTGATCTATACAAATAAGGATATAAAGGAAGTTTGTTTTAATGAATGATAATTAGACAGTTGCCGACCCCCTATGGTCGCTAAGAGTTACCGGACTAGTTGCCTTCGTGAAAAGGCGGTATGGTCTCGTGGTCCAATTGCTTACGAGGGGCTGTGAGCCGCAGATATTCAATATAACAGAAGATCAGTTCTGCAAAAAAATTAATTCACATGCTTACTAAACCACCCGGGGCAGCACAGTGTTACTGACTCCAGACTGGAAAGGCACAAGTTTCCTACCTCTGTCTGGTATGACGGTAAGGCTGTGTCTAGATCCTTTCAGTGGTCAGTATAATTGCGATGATACCTGTAAGGCACAAATGTTGTGCTCAGTATTAGAATCTACTTTGACACCCTGGACTAGTAAGGTTATGCGAGGGAGTGTTTGATCACATACCTATTGTTAGAAGGTAGAGCGGAGAGCGCCCGTCGCCATGCCGTTTTCTCCTTATCGTTCTCTGTGTGAAGTTTTAGTCAATGGCGGGGACCAGGTTAAGTTCCTCCGGGATGTTCAAAAAGGCGTGTATATCAATCACGCTGGAATGAAAGGGTAGATTTCCTTAGTTTCGGGCTAAAGATGTTGAGTTTGTCATAGTACGTATGGAGTCTCGCTTACACTCACCTCGCTCTTGCTTTGTCTGACCAGGAAATGCGAACTCTTGGGCAGCCGTGTGGCCGTCTGGAGCTCCTACATCATAGTGAACCATGCATTCGGCATTGTGGGTGTTGTAGTTCTTCAGGGTTAGATCGCGTGGAAAACTTCACAGCCGCGAAATTTCCGAAAGTGAATTCAACCCAGTTTGAGGGCTATTAAACTTGAGTATTAGATAGGCCTCCTTTCTCAATAGGATTTGTTCAATGTTGGTACCTGATTTTGGCTGGTTTATGTTAAATAGCACAGTCCATGTGAAATCATTTTCACCATGCTGTTTATCTGAGAAATGTTGGACTAAGGGCGCAGTTAGAACTTTGTTCTTGATGCGTGACCTGTGCTGTGTCATACGTGTATTAACCTGTTGGTTGGTCTTGCCGATGTCTGTGAAGAACTAACGCAACGGGGGTACCCCAAAAAGTTATTGAAACATTCTTTCAAGAGAGCATGCTACACACCCAGAGAGTGCCTTCTTGAAACCAAAATCAAGCGTGACCTTGAGAACCTGGTTTGTGTGACGACATTTTGTGCTGAAACCCACAAAATACGTCAAATGGTGCTAAAACATTGGCCTTTACTCGAAGAACTGGATACACCTATTCCCCGCCCAATATTTGCTTTTAAAAGAAATCAAAATATTGGCCAGCAAATAGTCTGTGCAGATATAAGAATAGCCAAACCAAAAAGTGACTTGTTGTCTCAATGGGGTCTTAAACCCATTGAAGGACACCATAGATGTGGTAATTGCATCGCGTGCGACACAACTATTGAGGGTAAAACTTTCCAACATCTCAACACAACATGGTCACATACAGGCTTTACCAATTGCAGAACTAAAAATGTTGTTTATGCCATCATTTGCCCTTGTTCCAAAATCTACATCGGCAAGACCAACCAACAGGTTAATACACGTATGGCACAGCACAGGTCACGCATCAAGAACAAAGTTCTAACTGTGCCCTTAGTCCAACATTTCTCAGATAAACAGCAGGGTGAAAATGATTTCACATGGACTGTGCTATTTAACATAAACCAGCCAAAATCAGGTACCAACATTGAACAAATCCTATTGAGAAAGGAGGCCTATCTAATACTCAAGTTTAATAGCACTCAAACTGGGTTGAATTCACTTTCGGAAATTTCGCGGCTGTGAAGTTTTCCACGCGATCTAACCCTGAAGAACTACAACACCCACAATGCCGAGTGCATGGTTCACTATGATGTAGGAGCTCCAGACGGCCACACGGCTGCCCAAGTGTTCGCATTTCCTGGTCAGACAAAGCAAGAGCGAGGTGAGTGTAAGCGAGACTCCATACGTACTATGACAAACTCAACATCTTTAGCCCGAAACTAAGGAAATCTACCCTTTCATTCCAGCGTGATTGATATACATGCCTTTGTGAACATCGCGGAGGAACTTAACGTGGTCCCCGCCATTGACTAAAACTTCACACAGAGAACGATAAGGAGAAAACGGCATGGCGACCGGCGCTCTCCGCTCTACCTTCTAACAATAGGTATGTGATCAAACACTCCCTCGCATAACCTTACTAGTACAGGGTGTCAAAGTAGATTCTAATACTGAGCACAACATTTGTGCCTTACAGGTATCATCGCAATTATACTGACCACTGAAAGGATCTAGACACAGCCTTACCGTCATACCAGACAGAGGTAGGAAACTTGTGCCTTTCCAGTCTGGAGTCAGTCGCACTGTGCTGCCCCGGGTGGTTTAGTAAGCATGTGAATTAATTTTTTTGCAGAACTGATCTTCTGTTATATTGAATATCTGCGGCTCACAGCCCCTCGTAAGCAATTGGACCACGAAACCATACCGCCTTTTCACGAAGGTAACTAGTCCGGTAACTCTTAGTGACCATAGGGGGTCGACAAGTGTCTAATTATCATTCATTAAAACAAACTTCCTTTATATCCTTATTTGTATAGATCAACTACAATGAAAGAGCCCTGAGGAGAATCTGCAATTCTTTACAGATTCGAAACGCGTCGGCAAACTGCAGACAGGCACTATAACATTATCTGCCCCTGAAGGGATTATTCAGTATCTCTGAATTGACTGCTAAACAAAAAATTCAATTCTTGTTGCCATTCTTTCACTTTGTGGGTTTTGTAGTGGTTTGAAATTTCGCAATGAGTAATTATTTGTGGACATAATCACTATATTCTTTTGTAAAAGAAGTTTGTGCATAACTGTTGTTTAAGTGTATATATGTTTATTGTATAGTAGTTGTAAATATGTGTTATTGTGTTTTGTAAAGTTTTTTGTAAAGTGTTCTTCTCGCCTTTAAAATAGGTAAATACCACTAAAATAAGTTCAAAAGGGTTAAATAAAATTACCCTTACAAACAATTGATTCATTTTTGTTTGTTGTCTCAAAATGTTTAGAGACTAAACGATTGAGAGGGCTAGCAACTTTCTTTGTTGTATGATATATTTGGTCCAGCTGCCCCCTCGTCCCAGGACCAGACTCCGTTGTTTTACAAATTTTTAAGTGCCCACATCATCTACTGGATGCCAATTGGTAGTCCGATGTCAGCGTGGACCTAAGAATTGAGCCTAGATACCGGATTTCCTTTTGCGAAGCACCAAAAAGTACTGCATGTATCTAAGTAGTATGGCCCTGCATCGTGGGGGCTCAACGTGCATAAGCGTCTTGTCGGTGGTGAGCAGATTCACTGGTTGCAGGACGCCACATGGCCGGCTTCATTGATCATGCTGCATCTCTTTCGTGCAAATACACCAACTGCATTCTCATTGAGTGTGATGTCCCATTCGTAGGTTGCGACCCTTGAAAGCGAGGGTGTATCCATAGAAGTGTTTCATTTTTCCTTGGTGGCACGGCTTAACTTGCACCGATGTGTATGACTGGAATTGTCTGAAGCTACTCAGATCTACTCACACCAGATGTTGTGCCTCATTTGCAGGGAGCTACAGAATTAGCATCTCTTTGTTGTGTGTGACAAAATTGTCTGGTATCATTCAAAACAACGTGCACCAGAGTTGTGCCTCATTTCCAGAGAGGTACAGAATTTGCAACTCTTCGTGTGTGTGACTGGAACGGTCTGGTGTGACTCGTACCAACGGGCACTAGACGTTATGCCTCTGTTGTAAGTTTCAGTGCAAAGAGGGGGTGGGGGGGTCTTGTGCAAGAGATTACCAGTCTCAGGGTGTAGCCATAATAAAACTTAAGGTCAGGAATAACAGGCTTGTTATGGCCTCACTTGTTTAATAGGGAGGTTGGTAAAACAGTCTCTTTTTCCTGCTGTTTTACAATAACACAACTACTACCAAAAGGGAAAAGACAAGGGTACCTGGAGTCTTAGTCTCTACAGAGTGGCAGGGTTATCAAAATAAACAAGTCTTTGGGGGTCCCAGTTCCAGCTGAGGGGCTTCTTGTCAGGTCCTCCTGGGGCTTCTCACGTCCTGTACTCCCGGGATACTCCCTTCGTCCAGTGAACGGGGCAGGACCGAAAGCGAATAAGAACAAAACAGGGGTTAGTCTCCTGTTTTATATCCCCAGAGTGTGTCCTGTCACCAATAAGCTGCACAGTACCAAAAGGGAGGGAAAAGGGGTGAGGAACTTTGTATCAATTGACCGTGCCCTTGATCATGCTGTCTACCCCTTCGCCTCCCTCCCTGCCAAACTTTTGAAATACTTCAACGAAGGCACTTGCCTGGGGCCACGATCCACCAGGACCGCTGTAAGGGGTATCTTGGTGCCCTGAGCTCCTCTGGGATATCCGGATACTTCATCGTCTTCCTGGAATCGGTCTCACCTCTTCTCCACGATTCTCCAACTTCTCTGCTGCTCCGCTCCATCCTTTCCATGTCCTCTTCTTTGTTGGTCGCTCAGGCGTACGTTTGGGGTCATCTTGGATTTCTCGGCTAAAGGGAACTCCGTATTGCAGCCTCATTTCCAGGGAGGTACAGAATTTGCAACTCTTCTTATGTTTGACTGGAATTGTCTGGTGCGACTCGTACCAACGCACACCAGACATTAGACCTCATTTCCAGTGAGGTGCAGTGGAGCAGATTTGTGTTCCGTGGAACCCGCATTAACCGTGTACTACTTTGATCAACGAGTGTCCAACAGGGTGCCTTTTTCTTCCAAGAGGCTCTCCCGCTTCATCCCCAAATTCATTGATTGTTCCTTTCATGCCCTCAGTGCAGCAGATCAATTGCCCTCTCCTCATCCGGCCCTGACGACTTCTTGTTACCACGTAGTACTGGTCCGGACTTGGCGGGGGTCGAGAAAGTGATTGACTGGGTTAAGGAACACTTCCGAGAGTGATCAGTAGCGGGACAAGAGACTGCATGACCACTCCATGCTTCACTGAACTGGGCTGGTGCCTGAAGGCACAGTGAGGAATCCCTTGAATGAACAACTATCGCCCTCAGCCCACTTCTGATCCGCATACCGTGGGTGAACTTCCTGAGTAGTTGTCAAACCTCCATTTATCGACTTACACCTAATTCGCCCTGCTACATAACTCCACTTTCTTCCCTGGGACTTTGATTTAGTGTGACTCCCGCCTCGATTGGCCTAGGATCCAGGGGAAGGTTTCCTTTATCTCCAGCCGATAGGTGTAGGGTGGTCAGGGTTAGCTGACTCATACAGGAGGGCTTGGGCCAGGGGGTCTTCATGTGCATTATCAACTGACTTGCCAGATATCCATGCACTGCATTAGGGTGCTGTGTGCGAGTGTGTGTGTGTGTGAGTACTCCCCATATGGGCCCACCTGTGATATCTGTGGCACCAAGATTCGTTGCTGAGTGAGTGAGTGGTAGTGACTAGCTGTTATTATCTACACCAAACTGTGGATTTGCTTTACACAATGATTTTCGCCAAAAGAATATGATGTTTGATGTTGGTTTTTACCCATGCAGCCTTGGCCCACGGTGCTGCTTAAAAGTTTTCATTATCTGTGTTTTCATATTTCTGATATTGTTGTGATCTGGGGTGCACCCTATAACTGCATGGTATTGAATTATAATAAATGCCGGGGTGGGCTTCAGTCTGATAACATTTCACACTGTATAAGGGTGCTGGGGGGGTAAGGTAGAATCTTTCCCAGTTATGCATATTATTGATGCCATTTTAACACAGTTGTGCCTAGTACTGGTAGTGATATTTCCAAATGTGAATTATGCCCAGTAATACATAATGTTAATGTTGTGTTAATTCATATGTGCGTTGAATACAAACTTTATTTACATACACCATGCGTGAAGTCTCTTTGGTCACTCTCAGTGTATTTATTGAGTGAGAGTGCTTTGCCAATGCTTTACACTGCCTCTGTGATAAGCCTGAAGGCTCAGTGTCAAGCTAACCCATGGTGAGGGCAGGTTATACAGTGAGTGCAATCACCCACCCCTGATGGGACTGGTAGGTTTAGCTTGGGTAGGGTCTCACCTCAGTCAAACAGAATGTGCCAGTTCCAACAGCAGCTTACTCCACTAACAGCCAATTTGCTTTCAAAATCAAAACAATTATAGCACTAGCCTACGTTCTTGTCACAGCGATAGCCAACCACTATAGCTTCCTAATGGAAAGCCCCTTCTACCAGCAAAATGCAGACACATTTAGTACCCTAATCGACTATTTCAAAGACACTTGGGTTGGCAGACTGCATTGGTCAGGACACAGACACCAAGCATAATTCCAGCTACCATGGTGGAATGTCTGTGGCAGCACCTTGGCACAGGAAGCTAAAACAAGCAACTCAGTGGAAGGTTGGCACCATGTCTTCCAATCCACACTAGGCAGAACTCAACCTACTTATATAAATTTACTGAAGTATTACAAAAAGAGCAAACCTATCCTCGACTAAGACTAGGGCAATACGTTACCCAAAGTGGCCCTAGACTTAGCAAACAAACTTAAAGTATGTAAGACATGCTACAATTTAAAGTCAAATACTTCATAAGTAACAAAGGATTAAATTACTAAGAAATGATAGCCAAAACCACTAAAACTACAACAAACTGTAAACCAACAAACAAAATCCTTTTGTTTTTGAAATAATAATATAAATATTTTAAAACATCAGTTAAACAATTTTATAAAATCACAAAGTTAATAAACACTGATTTAATAAAAGTGTATGTATTAATTATTTGAAAAATATAACAATAACAAACCAACCAACTTAAAAATAAAATCAATGCATCACATCAAATAAATACAATGCACAAGCCAAACAATTCCACATAATAATAAAATACACATAAATTAAACAATATATTATCACATTTCCCGCCCACAAAAAAGTAAGAAATAAAACGTATTGTTTTGTAGATGCAAATCCTTCTCCATCTCCACGTAGCAAAAAATAGTAATTCACAAGAAGATGAAGAAAGCAAATTCAAAAAGCCCTCTAAAAATGCAAAATTATTAACAATCCAATCGATATCCCGCAAAGGAATCTAAAGTCTGTAGAGTAGATTCCATATGAAAAGAAATGAAAACAGTGTTTGAATAAAAGAACTGCTAGTGGAAACCTAAAAAAAAGAAAAAAACATTGGTTTATGAGAAACCAAAACTGATTTCCTCAAAAAGTATGGTAAACTCAAAATTCTCATAGAAATTGTTTGCAGACAAATACCTCTAAAAGAAACGTTAAACACGCACCCGCACAATACATTACATTTCCAAAAATACAAACACATTTATTCATCAAAAAATAAATAACAACATAATTTAACATAAAGCAATCATACATTAATAAGACAATTAAAAAAAATGCAAAACAACAAAATAGTGCAACACACTGCCAAAGTACATCGCAGTATACCAAAAACTCACAAAACTATACCCAAGTTTCAAACACACATCCTAAATCTTCTTACTCTCAAAACCCTTCACAAATCCTTAAAAAAGGACTTACCTGTTCCAATGTGCAGCAGCACCTAACTGCGCCACTGCAGGTTCCCTGTGACCCCGGCAAATCGGGCCCTGTGCAAAAAATCACAGAAAAAGACCCTGAATTCTTCTCCTTCTCTGATGAAGTTGAAGATGAATGGGGGGATACATGTTTTGTAACAGATGAATCAGATAGCCTGACCGATACAGGCGAGGAGGTTATTACTCTTACTGTTAACCAAAAGCGGAAAGCCACCAGTAAGCGAGGGAATAAGTCTCAGGGGGCAGTCCTTGACTGGGACCATACCCATACTGAACAGCTGACCCCCGCAGCATCCAACTCTACAACTCCCCCAATGCTTAGATGCTGTCTGGCAGGCAATAGCAGCACACCGTGAAGAGACTTACCAGGACGGACGCAGGGCTCAAGCAGCGCTACGCAAGGTTCAAGGAGTTGTACGAAAGCTCGCTAAAACATGTAGCCCCTTTAAGGACCGTCTAACTGAGGTAGAGTCTAGAACCCTAGCAAAATGAGGTGGAAGTCGGTGCCATCAGGGAGTGAGTTGAGTCCAATGAAGCCCAGATAGGAGACATCAGGTGGAAGCTGGAGGACTTCGAAAACCGCCAGCGCAGAAATAATTTGCGCATTTTGGGGTCCCGGAAAAATCTGAGGGAGAGGATGTTCGCACTTTTGTGATTAACCTTCTTCGTGACTCCCTCCCTGAGCTTTCCGACTGGAACTGGGACATTGAAGTACAGCAAGCCCACCGAATGCCACTAACCCAAAGAGTCCCTCCAAAACCGGCGCATATCCTAGGGCTATCCTAGTCTATTTTGAAAATGTTCTACTTAGACAGGCGGTTTTCGAGAAGGCCAGACCTGAAGCCAAGCGCTCTTTCAAAGACATTTCATACTTTACACATCCAGACTTCTGCCACACCACCGTTGAAAGAAGGTGGAGGCTGGTCCAGCTTATAAAACCCTTTCAGGACAAAAACGCAATTGTATACCTGAACAATCCTGCAAGACTCAAGGTTATATTTGGTGGTCAGACAAAGTTTTTTGTATCCGAGATTATTGCGCAGGAATACCTTGATAGTTTAAAATAGTTTAAAGTAAATTGATAAAAATGGGGGCTTTCTTTTAGGGAAAAGTGAACTAAACTTCTCCCTGCTTCCCCGAGACTGTTGAGTCTTATTGAGCAATGTAACAAATGTAACATTGTCGGTATTGCACGAGGGGGTGTGATACGTATATAGTGGCACCGGTGTGGGTCTTTAATGGTTCCTCATATGGCGTGGAGCATTATTTTCTATTGTTTTTTTTTTCTATAGCAAACCAGTCTGGCAGTTTGATAGTCAGTACTCGCTTTACCAAATGAATGATATTTGACGGATGTTTCTTCCGCAATTGAGCTCTTTATGGGTTTTTTCTCTCTCTCGTTGTTTTTCTCCTGTTTTTGCACTTGGTCGAGGGCCTGACAGCACGGGCACCTCCATCACTTTTTAGACTCCAATGGAGTCTTTTTGCCTTAATTTGGGAGCAAGGGGGGTGGGAGTGGGAGGGTGGAGAAGGGGAGAAGTGGGGGGAAGGGGGGGGGGACACAAAAAATACAGACAATTTCATTCCGAAAAGAACTAATCGAATATTTTAGTCACCAAACTACTGATTATAAAACGAACACACATAACAACACACACAACAATATGAGTAACAATATGAATAAGGGGTCAAACAATCTAGTTCCATGGGGAAGATAACTATTTGTAGCCGGAAGGTGGCTGGGCTACATGATAGAGATAAACGGGGGCGGCTGTTCGAGATAATTAAGCGTAACTTGCCAGACATTATCTGTCTGCCAGAGACGCACATACCTTGGGCTAAGCGAAGCTTACTAAAAATACAGGGCTATAATGTTTTAGCAACAACAAATCATACGACAAATACTCAGGGGTAGCCGTATTAGGTAATAATCACATTGGGATCCCTAACCGTCAGGCCCTAGTCCAATATGGAAGATGGGTAATTGTAGAGCTAGCTCTAGAATTAACCCTGTGCTCAGCATATGGCTCTAACTTGGACGACCCAGCGGTCTTTGAGAGTTTAGAACTTGAGCTGGCTGGTTGGCCCGGCCCTTTAATTTAACTAGCTCCACCCGGAAACCCTCAACCTGGACATTTGACAGAAAACTATTGGTTAATAGTGAATATATTAACTTCATTAGAAACTGGGCTCAGGGCTACTTTGATATCAATCGTTATAGTGTTCCAAGGAATTTAGTATGGGACAGCTTGAAAGCTGCACTCAGGGGAGAAACCCTTAGTTATGTAGCCAGACTCAAGAAGCTGCGGTCCTCTGAGTATTCCGAGAAACTAGCTGAACTAGCCAGATTGGAAACCGCTCACACAAGGTCAATTGTAGAGAAAACAGATGGATCAAACCTACTTCATCAGATCTTAATCCTCAAAACTGATCTAATTAAGGGGTTAACCCAGAAGTCAGCCGAAACCTTTAGAATTCATCAAAGAATTCTTTATGAGAATGGGGAAAAGGTTGGCAGACAATTAGCCTTACGAACAAGCAAAAGGTCTCCTTTAATGCAATCTCTTCTATTAAAATAGATGACCAAGATAACACGCAAACAGAGGATATACTGGAGATATTCCAGAAGTACTATCAAAATTTATATCAAAGTGATATTACTCATAGTGGGGAAGATACAAAGAATTTCCTTAGCAGTTTTCTAACCTGCTCAGACAATAGCTTAGATGAAACGGCAAAGAATGATTTGGAGAGAAAGATCTCAATGGCCGAAGTTGAGCTTGCACTTGCAGAACTTGCCCCTGGGAAGGCTGCCGGCCCGGACAAAATTCCGCTGGAGCTATACCAAATTCTAGGTAAAATCATTTTGCCAATGTTGCTAGATCTTTTTCTAGGGGTACAGTGGAACGGAAATACACCCACCTCTTGGAAAGATACCAATATTATCATCTTCGCTAAAAAGGGAAAACCAACCAATTCCCAAGCATCTTACCGCCCGATATGATTAATAAATTCTGATTCTAAGCTGTACTCGAAAATTTTGGCCAATCGGTTAGGGGGAGTCATTGAGCATCTGGTCAGCCGTGGCAGCATGGTTTCATTACCGGGAAGGGTACCACCGACCACACCCGCAGAGCAATTGCATTATTTGATATTATGTCGGCAGCGGGCGGCCAGATGTCAATAATTCCCCTTGATGCCGAGAAGGCATTTGACCAAGTGTTGTGGGAATTTATGTGGGCTATTTCAGAACACTACAAATTTGGGCAAGGCTTTATTAAATCTGTAAAAGCAATGTAAGTTGATCCTAAGGCTAGGCTTCAAATTATGGGGCGCGAATCGGGCAGTATTTGCATCTCTGGGGGAATGCGACCGGGATGCCCGTGCTCCCCGATTTTTTTTGCCTTATATATCAATCCTCTGATTTTGGAAATTTTAGCTAATACCAGAATTAAGCCAATGGTGACAGGAGTGTTTGAAATCAAAGTCTTAGCCTACGCCAACGATCTCGCCATTTTGACACCTGATACTGATGTAGCTATAAATGAGATTGAGGCAATCACGCAACAATTTTGGTCCTATTCAGGCTACACTCTTAACAAAAACAAAAAGGTCATATTATGTACAGAAAACATACATTGCATTGACTCTAGACGGTCAGAAAAGGCGACATATCTTGGGGTCTGCATATCGGCTGAAATTCAAAATATCACCAAAAATAACTACGAACCCCTCATTAATTTAATTAAACAAGATTTAACAAGAGTAAATAGTCTACACTTATCTACTATAGGGCGAGGGAATTATTTAAAAATGACTATCTTTCCTAAAATATTGTATTTATTCCGAGCAATTCCCTTATTAGTGGAGGCCAATTGATCAAAACTCTTGACTCCCAGAACTCAAAATTTGTGTGGCAATATGGTAAGATCAGGAGATCATTAAAACTCTGATCTCTGCCATTTGATAGAGGGGGACTCGCAATACCGCATTTACTGTTTTATTTTTGGGCAGCCTACCAGCGACAGTTCGCCCCAATGATTAACATAGCATGTAGCAGTGAAGTAGTGGGCATTCCATCAATATATGAATTGCCCTAGGTTATAAAGCCAGAGGACTACTTCTAAGACAACATTGAGCCCAGCTACTTCAAAAAAGTTAAGTTTAAAATAATAAATGGAGCATGGAAAGTGTGGACAAAAGTTACTAAATGTATATATGTATGTATGTATTTTAATGCTTATTAAGCGCAGCTGTCACCCAGCGGGTATCCTGGCGCTGAGATCAGTTCCACCATCAGTTCTACAAATTATTCTGCTCTAGGGAAGAGAAAGGTTTTAAGGTCCTTTTTAAATAAAATCAAATTTTGACTGCTCCTCAGTGTTAGAGGTAGAGTGTTCCACATTGTGGCGGCCGTGAAACTGAAGGCGCGGCCGCCCATTCTCACTCTGTTTATTCTAGGGACTTTCACTAGGAACGCTGAGGCGGATCTCAGAGGTCTGGCAGCCTGATACCACGAAAAAAGATTTTGCAATGGTATTGGTCCTTGACCATGCAGTGCTCCAAAAACCAGGCACAAAGCCTTATAGGAGATCCTCTGCTGGACCGGCAACCAATGTAAGATTGCCAGAGCTCCCGCAGAAGACGCCGAGCGAGGTAGGGATAGGGCTAGTTTAGCCGCCATGTTTTGAACCCTCTGTAATTTATGGATCAAAACCTTTGGGGCTCCTAGAAGTAGTGCGTTACAGTAGTCTAACCTACTGAGGATGGTACTACGCACTACTTCTACTCTGGCATCCCGCAGGAGAAGCGGCAGTATCTTCCGTAGAGCACGGAGCAGGCCCATACATGTCCCAACAGTCCTGTTCACCGAGACATCCAATTGTAGGTTCGACTCGAACATAACTCCCAGATTGCGGGCCGAGTCTGCTACCTCCACCGAGCCTGGAATGGAGCTAGGCCAAAAATCTTCCGGCAATGGGCGAGGGAGTCGGTCAGAAGAGCAGTGCAATATCTCCGTCTTTGTGCCATTGAATTGGAGTGAATTGGCTTGCAACCACTTTGCTGTGGCCGACATACACTGATGGAAGGTGTCCCTCGACACTGCCTCTGAACCCTCAAAAGAAAAAATCAATTGGGTATCATCGGCGTAGTTGATGACTTGAATACCGAAAGATCTTATAAATTGTATCAGGGGGCGGAGGTACAGATTAAAAAGAATCGGACTTATCGCCGAACCCTGGGGGACACCCTGGTTCACCTGGCGTATGGCAGAGCGGAACGGTGGTAATGTTACTGCCTGTTGTCTGTTATCCAGATATGATGATAACCAGGCTAGTGCTGAGCCCGTTATTCCCGCATTACCGAGACGGCCCAGAAGGACCTCATGGGTCACCGTGTCGAACGCGGCCGACATGTCAAGCAGTACTAAAAATGCTGACTTGTCCCTGTCGACACGCGTTCGCAGATCATTCAACACGGTAACCAGAGCAGTCTCAGTACCGTGGCCCGGTCTGAAGCCAAACTGAGCTACATCCAGACTGGAGTTGGATTCCAGGAAATTGGCCAAGGCTCTCGTAACCCACTTCTCTAAGATCTTTATCGCGAATGGTAACAGCAAGATAGGCCTGTAATTGGCTGGGCAGAGGGGGTCCAAAGTAGCCTTTTTTAGCAAAGGTGTTACAATAGCCAATTTCCAGCAGTCTGGTACAGATGCAGTAGCTAACGATTGGCAACAGATAGAGTGGAGCGGGGGAAACAGCTCGTCCTGGAAGGCCTTCCAGATCTTGTGCGGCATGGGATCAAGAGGAGAGCCAGATGATACACAGTTAGCCAGAGCACAAAACTCCTCCAGCGAGGGTATTGGAAAGCTCGGCAACTGACAGGCAGGCTCCTTGTTCATATTTGACTCAGAGGCCGGGTGACCTGGGAACACAGAGGGACAAGAACCAGATGGCATAGGTTGCGTAGAACCCTCAAGGCCCTTCAGAATGTTCCTAATTT
Organism: Lissotriton vulgaris; assembly: GCF_964263255.1. Taxonomy (NCBI): domain Eukaryota; kingdom Metazoa; phylum Chordata; class Amphibia; order Caudata; family Salamandridae; genus Lissotriton; species Lissotriton vulgaris. Next base: position 740,061,326 of record NC_141696.1, read on the forward strand.
TGTCATCAAAAGCTGTGGCTAAAGAGTCACAAAGCTCCTGTGACACCGGTGGAGATGGTATGGCACATGTAGGATTGGCTAAGCTCTTTACCAATTTGAACAGGGTCTGTGATTTGTTCGATGCCTTTGCCAATGTCTCTTCCAAGAATTTGGCTTTGGCATTTCTTAACTGGAGCTTATATTCTAGTAAGATGCCTTTATAGGTGGCCCTGTCCTGCTCTGAATACCCTTTCCTCCATGTGCGTTCTGCTTGTTTACAGCGTAGCTTCACCTGGCCGAGTTCCTCGGTGAACCAACCATTGGTCCCTCTGGATCTGTCCTTCAGTTTCCGTAAGGGTGCTACCTCGTCCAAGGTTGTTAAGATTTGCTGACAGAGGGCATCATAGCTCTCACCTACGCTGTTCTTTAACTCAAATGTTCGGGCCAGGAACATAGGTTGCTTAATCTCCTTTAACAGGCGAGTCCATGATCGATTGAATGTAGTACTCCCCGAACTAACTGGTTTTAATAGGGCCGGCTGAGCTACAGTAAAGAGGATCAGTGAGTGGTCGGTCCAGCATTGGGTTAAAATGTCCTTCACTGAGATTAGTTCATTATCCGCAAACACCAAGTCCAGTGTATGCCCCTTCGTGTGGGTGGGGGAGAGGACAAGTTGTTCAAGTTGAATGTTCTCACACGCTTGGCAGAGTTCTCGAAAGGCAAGGTCGTGGGGCCCAGAGGGCCACAAATTAAAGTCGCCCAAGACAAGGAGCTTGGAGTGGGAATTTGAAAGATCATATATCAGGTCGACCAGGGATTGAAGGGCCGCTGTAGTTGACGAGGGTGGTCTATAACACAATAGGCCAGCCATCCACGTACCACCTTGGGTCCCGATAGAAAAGCCCATGAGCTCAAAGCCCTGAATTTCCTTTAGCACAAGCGGTAGGAGGGAGATCGAGTCTCTAAAAATACATCCGACTCCTCCTCCTCTACCAGAGGCACGAGGAACGTGCCTCACGAGATATCCAGGTGCAAATCCCCAAATTAACCCGATATACTCCACTCTGGCACTCATCGGTACTACCACTAAGTGTAAATGATAGAACTTCAGCTAACTGGGAAAGACAGGGGATAGTCTCCCTCTTCGACTTTTTAGGTGTAGACAAGAACTGCAGCTTTGTCACCCGGCAAAATCAGTTTAACATATCTGCGCCAGACTATTTTAAATTTTACCAAATAAGAACAAGTTTATACTGTCGGCTGCCCCGCATAAATTGGGATAGAATACCTCTAATCAAAGATATTCTTAGACCATCTACCAGAATTGGCACTTTTTATTCTACCCTCCTTGAAAAGTCGCCTGATGATATGGAACATACCGAAGTAGCCTGGGCAACAAGACTGGATAATCCAGACATAGATATTGATAAGGTTCTGGCTCTTGCATCACAATTACTAATATCCACCAACTTAAAAGTGCAGCTTTATAAAACATCATATAACCTTTACTATACCCCCGCAAAACTTTATGTATGGGGGAAAAGAATCAATGACCTCTGTCCCAGATGTAATCAGGGTCCAGCAATGCTTTTACATATGTTTTACGATAGCACCAAATTAACAAACTAAAGAAAATGATATGAGAATTTTGTAAAGAGGTTTTTGGTTGTGAATTGCCCATATCTTCCGCTATTTGTATGCTCGGATATGATGGCACGTTAAACGTGAACCATAGAGAGGAAGCTATTCTTTTCATTGGAGCCGCGGTATACCGAATTATACTCGCTGCATGATGGAAGGAGAATGATTCTCCTAGTTTTCAAATATGGCTAGCCCGATTCTTGGGCGTTTATAATCAAGAGATAGCAATTTATGCCACTAGGGGGGTGAAGTCTAAAAAGCGAGGGGAAAAAATGTGGGCTCCTATCATGGTTTGCAGCGCCTGGGCAACTTCAAATTGAATGGTTTAAATTGGGTATGCTCAGTCATATGTATATGTATATGTATAATAGCTATGATCCCCTTTTTTCTTTTTTCTTTTTCAATTTCCCCTTTCTTCTATTTTTCTTTATGGAAAAAGTAACTTATCTTCTTTTGCAATTTATTTTTCGTTCTTTGTTCCTGTAAGGATGCCCCTGGGGGCCCATGACCAAGAATGCTTTCTCAATTAGTGAGAATAAATTCTTGAGAAGCCTTGTAAGGGCCCCCAAAGGCACTCCTTTAATACCATTATTGCTGGACCTAAATGTTAAAAGAACAGATCACTACACCGTCTTACGACCCCTAATGTTTTGGGTGAGACTTTGGCTAACACCAGAACTATTGGACTATAGGAATGGGCTAAAAGAAGTAATGCACCTTGATGTATCAAAATCTAACATATGGTTAAAACACGTTCGACTACGGTTCACTAAAATAAGCCTGCCGCAGTTCTGGGATAACCCGGAATCCTTACCACATAACTCAAAAAATCTGGTGAAGCTCACTTTTTGGAGTTTCTTTCAAAGCATGACGACTAGTGAAAGTAGAGGTGGTACGCGAACAAACAATTTCTTGGCCTTTAAGGATGAGCCTAGCTTTGAGAGCTTCCTTGATGAAGTCTAGCCTCCTCTAGCCAAAACACTATTTATGAAGCTGAGGTATGGCAATTTTGTGACCAATTCAACCTTGGCATTTTGGTCCAGGAGTGCAGGAGATGACCAAAGAATCAGTGAAATTTGCACTATGTGCCAGGGAAATCATAAGGAGAATGACCAGCATATCCTTTCCTTCTGTTTGGCCTATGAGAAGACGAGAAGAAAGTGGATTAAACCTCTGTGCATTCTCCTGGGCATAAGATCATGTAAGGAGGCATTGAGAATCATCAAAATTGATACGACTAGAACAATAGTATTTAGTGTCAGTAGATTTCTGCTCTCTATTTATCTTGTACGCAGGAAGAAAGGCTTAAAACTATGATGAAATCTTCTAATCGACTCAATCCAAATTGTAACCCAACTTGTTGTAATTTACTTTTAAATGTTTTTATTCTGTATGGATAACTAAAAACTGATATACAGGTCTACCTTATTGTACATATATGATTTTATTCTGCAGCTCCCCGTACACTTGTCTACTCAATGGTTTGTAATCCTGTGTACTTTTAATCAAAATGTCCATCCATTATTAGCATTGTATTTCTTAATCATAACTGTTCATTTTGTATCAAAAATGGTTTATGACATGTATTTTAAAAATGTATTGTTGTTTTGCAAATCTTTCTTGGCCAAGTTGTGCCGAAATAACGATGAAATTAATGAATACCCCTCGTCTATGTGTTTTTTGCGTTTTATATGCTGCTTGTTATATGATTGTATTAATTTTGTGGTGAAAAGTTTATATTCAATTCTAATGAAGTTGTCTAAATAAAAAAAATAAAAAATATGGGTTGGCAGACTGCATTGGTCAGGACACAGACACCAAGCCTAATTCCAGCTACCATGGTGGACTGTCTGTGACAGCACCTTGGCACAGGAAGCTAAAACAAACAACTCAATGGAAGTATAGCACCATGTCTTCCAATCCACACTAGGCAGAACTCAGCCTACTTATATAAATTTACTGAAGTATTACAAAAAGAGAAAACCTATCCTGAACAAAGAATAGGGCAATAAGTTACCCAAAGTGGCCCTAGACTTAGCAAACAAACTTAAAGTATGTAAGACATGCTACAATTTAAAGTCAAAATCTTCATAAGTAACAAAGGATTACATTAGTAAGAAATGATAGCCAAAACCAAATTATAAATTAAATATCAACCTACCAAGAACCACTAAAACTACAACAAACTGTAAACCAACAAACAAAATCCTTTTGTTTTTGAACTAATAATATAAATATTTTAATACATCAGTTAAATAATGTTATAAAATCACACAGTTAATAAACACTGATTTAATAAAAATGTATGTATTAATTATTTAAAAAATATAACAATAACCAACCAACCAACCAACTTAAAAACAAATCAAAGTGTCACATCAAATAAATACAATGCACAATCCAAACAATTCCACATAATAATAAAATACACATTACATAAACAATATATTTTCACATTTCCCACCCACAAAAAAGTAAGAAATAAAACGTACTGTTTTGTAGATGCAAATCCTTCTCCATCTCCACATAGAAAAAATAGTACTTCACAAGAAGATGAAGAAAGCAAATCCAAAAAGCCCTCGAAAAATGCAAAATTATTAACAATCCAGTCGATATCCCGCAAAAGAATCTAAAGTCTGTAGAGTAGATTCCATATGAAAAGAAATGAAAACAGTGTTTGAATAAAAGAACTGCTCGTGGAAACCTGAAAAAAAGAAAAAAAGAAAAAAACATTGGTTTATGAGAAACCAAAACTGATTTCCTCAAAAAGTATGGTAAACTCAAAATTCTCATAGAAATTGTTTGTAGACAAAAACCTCTAAAAGAAACGTTAAACACGCACCCGCACAATACATTACATTTCCAAAAATACGCACACATTTATTCATCAAAAAATAAATAACCACATCATTTAACATAAAACAATCATACATTAATAAGACAATTACAAAAAAATGCAAAACAAAAAAATAGTGCAACACACTACCAAAGTACATCGCAGTATACCAAAAACTCACAAACAAAACTATACCCAAGTTTCAAACACACAGATCCTGAATCTTACTCTCAAAACCCTTCACAAATCCTTAAAAAAGGACTTACCATCCCAATGTACAGTAGCACCTAACCGTGACTTGGTACCAGGAAAAATTACCTAAATTAACACCAATAGACTACACCATAGAAGGTAGCGGTGACAAAAAAAGTCAATGAAATTAAAAAAAGACTATCTCCCCATAGAAATGAATGGAACATATTGTAAAAACGTTTAGTAAATGTGAAATAAATGTAAAAAATTATTGAAAATGTCAAACAATGTTGTTTAAAATTTTGAAAAAGTAGTATAGTTTACATTTAATAATAGTATAATATATATACGATATTTTGTACATTCTGTTACAGAATATGTTAAAATAATGTTGGAAAATGTTTTTTAAAAGCTTAAACATGTCTAAAAATTGTAATCAAGAAGCAATAGCATTTGAAAATGTACATTGTGCAAATATATATACAATCTGATTTACTTCTGTTTTTTACAATTGAAAAGTAATAAAAAATATTTTATTTATTTTACTTTATAATTTTAATTAAAATATTTTAGTTAAAATATAAAACTGCAAAAAATTAAAATTGTAAAAAAATGACATCTTTAAAATATGTGTGACATATTTTTATTATATTAAATTTACAGGGAGGAGTGGCTTGGAGCGCCAAGAGTGTCAAGATGGCTGTCGAACTCTGGGAGTGCTACAGACCCCTCCGTCATCTGCTCCCATTCTCACACCATCATGGATTTCCAACCCCATCTACCAGTCCTGCGGCTGCCCGTGGACTGGTTTGGTGTGCCGCAGGGGCTCAGACAACCCTGGGCTCTTGTGTAGTATCCCTATTCCTAGGAGCTGTCTCCGTCATGGTGGCATCTGCGTGTCCTGGTCTTTCAGTGACCCTGGGACAGCGGAACGCTGAACATCCTGGGGTGCCATGCTAGGACGCCACCTGCTCATGCCACAACTATGGTCTGTGACGAAGAATTGATGCTTTTGGAAACCAGCCTTTCTCACCTTGCAGCAGCTTTTCGAACCTATGGCTGCCTCAACTCAACCAGCGGCACCCCAGCCGGCTAGAACCTGGGCCCCACTCGGCAGTATCCGGACATGGGGACTCGACCAAAGGACCTCTCAGTAGACTTGGCCCTATCAGGAACACCATGGGTGAGTGGAGGGGGTCCTGACCCAGACTTTGAGGCCCTCGGGCCCTCTGGGGAGGGTCTGGCTCCCGCCCGGTGTCCTGTGGCCCTGTCTGGGCCCTGTCTTGGGGCCGGCTGGTTCCAGTGCATTCTCATGGCATTCTTGTTCCTCCAGGGGCCAGTAAGATCCATCACCATTCCCCCTTTCCCAACCTGCACCGTGGGGATGACCCCCCTGAGACACTCTCTTACCTGGTGGCATGGGCCATCCCTTTTCATACTCACCACAGGTATTAGAGACAGGGCTGTCAAGGGGGTCTCTGCCATATTGGGGGTTCTGGATGAATGCTCACTGGCCCTCTCCTTCTGATGGTGGCATAGTTACACAATTAGCTCTCAGTTGGAGGGCCGAGGGGTGGCGATTTGATGCTAACACCAGCTATGAGTTTCCTGAGATTTTCGCTTGATGCCATTGGACCCTGACTCTGGTAGCCTTACAACCCCTCCTACTTGCCGATGCCGCAGTGTGGTTTTGCCTATCCTACATGCTTTGTCTCCCCGCCCGCTGGAAAGAAGGGATGTGTCCCCCCTCACGCCAGGCCGGTAGCCTCCCATGCACTGGTGGCTCTGAACTCCTTGGTCTGGGCTGATCCCACACTTTCAGACTTTGTGGCCCATGGGAGTCCTGGGAGACATATACTGGAGCGCAGACATGGGTTTGGCCCAGCGACGAGTGGCCAGACCCACTGAAACTTTCACTGCCCACCCTGTATGGACTGTGCCCCTCTAGTGCCCACCCACACTACCTCATCCAGGCGATCAACCTTCTCGTCCCCTGGGCAGGGGCCTTGCTCTAGCTGGCGACGGTCATCCCAGCTTTTGCTGTCCCCGCCTGATCCTCCCTCGTCCCGGTGGAAGCCCTGTGAGATCCCTCTACTACGCTTCCTGAAAGATTGCTGGTCTTCTGCTATGCTGGTTCTGCACTGCTAGACCGGCACAGCTGCTCATATTACCATAGCATTGTGGCAAGCAGGTTGGATCCCCTGTTGAGCAATACTGTGTGGCCCGTCCCTCCCCCGACATGGGCAAAGATTAACTCACCCATCTGGCAACCTTCTAGACCCACAAAGACCAATTCAATACAGGGGCCGGAAGAATGGGGGTGCCGGTGTAAAAAAGAAGCCTTCATCAGACAGTGGCCTCACCAAGATTCTTCAAGTCATTCAATCCTCCCAAGCTACTGTGGAACCCTAGATCAGCGAGGTACGAGTGAACATTGCCCTGCTACATCAAGACCTGCAAAACATTACAGTCAGAATTTAGGGTTGCTGAATCCAGCATATCCACAGTTCAAGATGATGTCACCACTCTCAAAGTTCAGGTCATCATCCTTCTCATGCGCACAAAAGAGTTGCATCATCGCACTGAAATGCTGAGAACCATTCCAGGTATATTAATGTGCTCATAGTGGGTGTTCCGGAAGCAAGAATACGGCAGCAAGTTTCAGAACATTCTTGAAACTTGGATCAAATCCCGGATGCCCCCTGACCAACTTTCCCCATGGTCGACCAAGAGCATCCTCCAGGCCACTGATTGCCTAAACCCTTAACTTTAGGGCTATAGATGTACTTTTGAGAGAGACCCTGACCACCGTTGCGGCAATGCCAAAGATTTCCTCTTCCCTGACTACACCAAAGAGGTTCAGCAGCAACTCTGCTCCTACCTGTTGGCCAAGCAGCAGCTCAGTCCATATGGCCTTCAATATCGCTTCCTATTTCCAGTCAAACTCTGAGTAGTTCACACAAGCAAGTCCCACTTCTTTGACATCCCAGAATCTGCTTGGACATGGCTCACAGTGGAGCACCCACTCCATGGGCCTGGCAGGGTCCCCCCTGGGGAACTGGGCCCACTGAACCAACCCTTACATCTCCAGCACCCAAACAGCGGTGCATACACACTCATTCGTGCAGGAGACATACCACCAAACAACTTAAGAGTTCTTCACGGTCCCCCAGACACAGGACCAGTCCCCATCTTCAATGCATTCCCTCAAGGAATTTGATGTGGCAGAGTGTCCTCTGACCCACGCAGATCCCACTGCAATGACACCCACACCTTCTGCTGGTCTGCTGGTGGACACTGATTTATCGCAGAGTCTGCGCTATGATTCCTTAATCGCTCTTTGTTTTAGGACACTAAGTCATCCACTTTTTGCATTTGAAATTGTATTCTCCTGATGGTTGTTACTTATCCTACATCATCGAGGGGGCCACCATTCACTTGCAATTTGTTTGGTGTCTTCTCTTTCCTTGTCCCTTTCAGGGCAACAGATGTTTCTTGAGTTTATTTGCCACTGCTCCAGGACATCTATGATAATTGTACAAAATTTGTTTTTGAGGGTGTCCATATGTTAGGATTAACACTGTGAATGAATTTTAAGATTTTTTGTTATTGTACTGTCATCATATAGTTTTTGTTGTCTAGTATTCTATATGATTTTTAACTATGTTCATTAAAACTGTGATTGTTTCTATATGATTTTGGTCTTACCTTTCTTTGCTGTCATTTTAAGTCACTTGTTTTTCAATATTTGAACTGTCTAGGAATTTTTATTCACACACTATCAGGGGCATGTGCTGACTCAGGCTTGGTTTGGACACCGGTTCTGTGGGCTCATCCAGGCATTATACTCTAATCCCACAGCACTGGTTCAAATAATTGTGTGCTTTCCAATAGTTTTTCTGTCAGGAGGGGGCTAGGCAGGGCTTCCCCCTGTTTCCTCCCCTCTTCGCCTTGGTGATCAAATCATTGGCATGGCTTCTTCGTGGTGATGCTCTAATGCCCAGTTGGAAGTGGGGAGCAGGACATAAGGATCGCATAGTCCTCTTTGCGGAAGACATCCTTCTCTACCATGCAGAACCCACCGTAAGCGGATCTCACTTCCTCTATCTTTTCCAATGGTATGGAGGATCCTCTGGCCTCCGAGTGAATTCATATAAATTAGTGTTGTTCTGAGATTGTTTTGGCTGGCAAAATAATATCCCTAGTTTTAAATACTTGGGCGTCTAGGTTGTGCTTAACCCTAAGCTTACCTGGTCCCTCAACCTCGGGCCTTTGATGCAGAAGGCTAAGGAGGATTTTGCCAAATGGCAATGTGATGGGCCATATAGCCTTATATAAAATGATAATCCTGCTGAGATTTCTTTATATCTTCCAGAATTTCCTGATATCTATACCACGGACCTGTTTCTGTGCTCTCAATCTGGTCGCAACCAATTTCTTGTGACATACGCTAGACTCTGTCTTGGTTTTCCCCATTGTCAATGAGCCGCTTCTAATGGGGGTGTAGGAATGGCCAATTTATACCTCTATTATCGTGCCTCCCACTTTCTAGTTATACACTACTGGTTTAACGGGGTTAGTCAAACCCTGCTTACAGACTAAAACTCTCACTTTTGGCATTTCCCCTATTATGGCCATGATCTACAGATCTCCGATCCCTCGCACCACTTCCCTGGTGACTAGTGTGGTTCTCTTTGCCTGAAGGGCTGCACTCCGCCATACACAGTGGACTACTACACTTCCAGAGCAAAAGCTCCTATTGCACAGCACCTGATTGAGGGAGGTAGCGGCATTGCAAGGTTTTGGGAAATGGGACCTCATTGGTATCTCACTGCTGGGTGACATGTGGTCAGGGTCACACAAGCGGTCCTCTCAAGGGGGCTAGAGTACCTATTCATCTCTACACAATTCTATAAAATATCTCCAGTTGTGGCACACACTGCTCATTCATTTATCTCAGACCAAACCTCTCCTTGAATTTAGTCCACAAGAGGTCAAGCTTCTCATGGGTTTGTTGGGCAAGGGAGGGATCTCCAAAATCTACAGTACACTAATAATAAATGCCCCCAGAACCCTGGATAACCTTAGGTCTCTCCAAAAGGGCTGGCTGGGTCCCCTTGAAGTCAATGACTGGAGGGATGCAATGATGGCACCCAGGATTATTGCTTTCTCCTCCAGGCTGCATCATCTTCAGATATACTATCTATACTGTGCCTACCTTACCCCAACTAGGTTTCATTGTGAGGGTCTCCTTCCCGAACCCACTTGGCCCACTGTAGGCAAGCACCTGACAAGTTTTACCACATGGTGTGGTCGTGCTCTAGGATTTAAGAGTTCTGGACCGCGTTGGTGGGTGACGTAACCTAAGTCCTGGGTTGGGAGGTTGCACTTTCACCCTTGGTGACCCTGTTGCAGATGATAGAGGGAACCTGGGGCTCGAAGGCTGATCAAACATTCTTGTGAGCAGCCCTTATGGCAGCCAAGTGGGACATCCCTACTCATGGGAAGAATCCCATCCCCCACCCTCTTACAATGAAGGTGGGGGTGGACTGATGCAGGCAACAAGAGCGACCTGTTTATGAGGCCTAGGGATGTTACTTGAATCATGGTCGAGTATGGGGGAAGTGGCTGGGTCAAATTGCCGGGGACCCCTACTCTTGATATGTGTTGGTGTGTTGCCCTTACTCCATGATAATGTACAACTCCTATGGACTGTACCGTGACTGACAGCTGTATCACCTCCTACTGTAACAATTGCATGCCATATTATACTTCTCGTGCAAAAATTCAAATTGGAGAAAATCTTGGACACTAAAAGGGTGGCATGTACTATTTCCACACCATCCTAAACTAACTTTGGGAAGGTGCTGGACACTAAATGGAAGGCATTTGCTAGTCCAACTCCAATCTAAACCAACTTGGGGAAGGTGTTGAACACTAAGGAGAAAACATTTATCATCATCATAACCAAACCTTTTATTTCGGCTGAACGCCATAAAAAGTTACACACATAAAACATACGATTCAATATCATTAAAAACATCATACAAGCTTCCTTTTCACAATAAGTTAAAAAAGCAGCAATAAATTAAGATGAATCATTATTGGATAAAACAGTTCTTGTAAACACCATATATAATATATACTTATCCTAGGGCGAACTGGCTTATCCTATTATGCAAATATCCATCATAGAAGTAAAAATCCATATATAAGTAAAACAATCATTACATAGACAAGGCATACACATGACATAAGCCCTAATATCTATATTATAATTATAAAAGAGGGGAAAAGATCGGACACTGAATAGGCCTTCTAGGACTTTTTCTACGACTAGCTATCTTAGATGGAGAATTCTCTATAGCCTTCTTTCTCTGAAACCAGGCACAGAGCAAGTAGGCAAAACTGATAAAGCTAGTAATTCCCTTGTGCCACTCTTGAGAAGCCTTACTGCTTCCTTAAAGTGTCTCACTCCCATAGATGATTTGAGTGCCGCTATCAGCCATTACTTAGGTGCATTCCTGTATTGGGGCAGAAGAACATAAAGTGCTCTACCGAATCCACAGTTTTGGGTCAATTTGGGCAAAACTTGGATTTTGACGGTCCTTATCCCATTTTACGGTGTTGGCTCTGAGGGGCAATATACCACGCCTACACTGGACATATAGGCATTTGGAAAGATATGGATACATTTGGTCCATATAAGGCTCGAGGCTGGGTACACATTTTTGGTTGAGGAACTGGTCAGTTATGCTGTTATCCTGGTATACTCTCCATGTTTGCAGCAAAGTTGCCTCCCAGAACCGATTCTTTACTTCCTGTGCATCACTTTTAATGATCAGCTCTGGAGTGTTCCATAAGTTGACCATATCTATTCTGTGTGATATATCTTTTACAGCCTATAGCCAAAGTGTGCTCTGGTCCCTGTCAAAAGTCAGAAGCTCTTTTACACAGTCCGTATAAGTTGCTAGTTCACTAGTGGACCAAAGTCTAGTCCAGTATAGCAACGGATTGAATACAATCGTTAGACCTATTGGGTTAAGGGCTAAGTCAAGTCTCAATGGGGTAATAGGGAAACTTGGGGGGAGTTTAAAAAGGCCCCTTATAAACTTATTTTTGATCTTTGTCAGCGTCTCTGCTGAGGCATAACCCCAAATCTCAGCTCCGTAAATCGCAGATGCTACAGCTGATGCTCTATATTCAGCAGTAACCGGTGACAGAGCGCCTCCCGAGGTAGCCCTATATTTTCTCCCTATAGCTGAGGTTTTCATTTGGAGGATGGCTTTACTTTTTTCAGATGCTTGATTCCGGTCTGGGAAAGATATGGCTGTTGTAGTTCGGACTGGACTGTTCCCATGGGGCACAGGGTCAGAGCTGATTTGCATAAAGCCATTATCTGACCCAGGGTGGTGTGGAGTGCAAAAAACGATGGATTTAGGCCCAGATCCTTGTACTGGGGTGAATGTAAGACATTGATCTACATTCTGTCCATCAAATTGTTTTTTGTAATTTACTTTTTTCTAGCTGAGGGCCCCAGAACTAGCCATCACTTAACCTAACTCCCAGGAAATCAAAGTGCAAGACTTTCTCAAGGGGGACCCCCCCTATGAACACATTTCCTCAATATGTTCTGTGAGGATTAATGGTCATAAATTTGGACTTAGTGGGGTTTAATTCTAGACCTCTTTCCTCACAGAAGGAGGCAAAGGCCTTTTATTCAGCTTGCAGCTCCATTGCGGTTCGTGAAATTAGCAAGGTGTTGTCTGCAAACATGAAATTAGGAGTAGACACACCTGCTATTTTAGGGGCATCGTGTTTGCAGTCCATCAGTCTGCCTACTGCTCCATTAATATATAGGCTGAAAAGGGTGGGGCAAGGACGCACCCTTGTCTTACCCCTTGTTTGATCTCAATACTATCTTTCAAGTCTCCTATATTATTCCACCTGACCTTTGCATGCATGTTTGCATGTAGGACTTTCAGTAGCCTTAACAGGTCTAGGAGGATGCCATACCCATCCAAAACATCCCATAGGGTTTCCCTTGGACCAGGTTAAAAGCTGCTCTCAGATCGATGAAAGCGACATATAGATTGTCACGCCTCAAGATAACATAGTTCCAAGTTTTCACCTTAAAGCGGAGAACCTGGTCCTGTGTGCTGATCTTTGGTCTAAACCCTGCTTGCGCCTCTTCTAGAATGTTGTTCTGGTCTATCCAATCATTAACTTTGAATAACACCTGCCTACAGAACATTTTCTGAGCGTTTTCTAGCCGGCTAATGGGTCTATAATTAGAAGAGTTTGATCTTTCTCCCTTTTTTGTAAATGGGTATAATATTCGCTCCATGCCATGTAGGGGGAATAGGATTATTTTTTAGGATGCTCTTAAATACAGCATTCAGGTATGGTACCCAGATGTCTGGTTGAAACAAGAAGAGATCACCCGGTATACCATACATCTCTGGAGCCTTTTCTTTTTTACTTATTTTTATTGCTAGATGAGTTTCAGCTATGGTAAAACAGAGATGACCATTTGACGTAGCAAGTCTACTGCTCTCCGAGCTGATTACATTTCCTGCATCGGTACTATTAGTCCCTATGGGGAGACTTGCCAGGTTGTTTTGTTTCCGATTTCCCTTATACAGACTACTGAAATGTGAGACCCATGTTTCAGGTTTTATAGCTAATTCTAAATGATTGGCACTAGTAGAAATAACAGATCTCAATTTCAAAACAGTATTATGGTCTCCCTTTTCTGAGGCTTTGGCAATTAGCAACCACTGATCCTCCTCCCACTCCCTTTTGGGCTTTACATAACATGGTTTTATACCTATTTCTGGCATCTGAGATTTCAGGGCTTAGGCCCTTTTTGATAGCAGGGGGGATTTTTCCAGACGGCAGGATTTTGTACACCAGGAAAATGTTTTCTTTTGGAAAACACCTCCTTTCTGCTTTGTCGCGAAGCATGATCTTAGTATGCCCGTAAGTTCAAAATGGATAGAGGCAGAGTTGATACTGCCTAAATTTGTGAGGTCTACCTGAGAGAGTTTGTGCACGAAAAGGTTATATAAATGTGGCATGCTCCTGGTATCTGTCACCATGACTGCGTAACATCTAATATTCCTTAGATTACTTGTGGGGTCTATAGGGGACATGGTCACCACAGGTTGTACTTTTACATCGGTGAACGCAATCATAGAGAAGATTGCGCTTAGCGCCTGGTGATCACTATCTGGTCTGGGGACCACCTTCATATCGTATAGGTCTGGCCATAGCTTGCTGTCCACTAGTATGTACGCTATTTGTGAAGTGCTCAAGCCTCTTTTAAAGGTAGGACGAGGGAGGCAATCAGATGTTGTATTCCCAATGGCAATTCTCATGCCATGATTTAATATTAGGTCTACAATTTGGGCGCCCAATTTGGTTATTTTTATTCTTTTCTTATGGTGGAATGAGTGTCTCATGGGAGTTCTTATATCTATCACATTGTTAGTTTCCGGCAGATTACACCCTGTATTTGATGGTATTTGAGTGTTAATGTGTCCACTACAATGCAAAAAGTTAGTATGGAGGAACAAATATCTATCCACTTATTTAATCATAGGGAACATCAAATTACCCTATCAATGGTACAATGTCCCATTCCAATTTTTAAACAATTTAAAAAATACACATACCACAATGACTTCCTTTGAAAAAAATCAATAATTATTTTTTGTAAATGGAAAAAATAAATAAAGTTACACATATATAGACACCTGCATAACAAATATATATAGACAAGAACATAAACCAATTTTTTGTTGCCTATACCCACATAGTTTTACAATACATCAGTGTTCGCGTGCTCACTATAGGCGATACACTGTGAGGTAATCCTTTTTGCACGTGAGGTTTCTACACCTCTACAAACACTTATTGAATGTGCCTTGAAATACAATTATAAATCTTGTTTTCAAGTGGATTCCTCCCATCAAAACTGTCGACGCGTTTCCACCCCCATTCATTCTGGGCTTCATCAGGACAAGGGTAAAGGAACCAACCTAAAATATTCCAAAAATAGGCAGTTACACAAGCTAAAAAACTGTCCTCTAAGTACCACAGGATGTGTTGAACCTAGGGCATGGAACAAGTGCCCATATTATCTAAAAAAACATGAGTGCACAGACTACGAAAATTAACTGTGCCTGGACACCCCATAGTGGTAGACCCGGAAGGCTGCGGTTCACTAACAGGGCCCAAACGAGTGCATGTAACAAAAGGCTCACACACCCGGCCAGGGCTTTAAGTAGGACGAAAAAAACTGGGGGATCTCTCAAAGAGGCGTGGCCAATGTAATTAAGGGCGTGGCTTAAAAACATGTAACAAAAAATCTGTGATTAGCGTAGTTTGCCACCCGACTTGTCTTTTGCTGTTCCTGTCATTTCATCTAGATATATCATATAAGAAGTAACGTTATACCTACAACAAGTCAGGACTTTTGACTTTGTCAGTGGTTGTTAGTTGCATGAGATAAATAAGCAGCAACTATGGCTTGTATATAATGTTGAAAAATGTTTTCTATTAAAGCCCTGGTGACACCACGACAATTGTGCTGCTCCTGAGTTTCAAAAAGAGTAGAGAAATTCTGAGAAAAAATGAGACTCTGATGGATTTCCCTTCCCCTACAATGCTCACCTGGCATGACGTCATGCTATAACTTCTCCACTAGTGAGAAGTGAGCAGTGTGAGCAGCGCACATTATGTGCCTGCTGTCACTGCAGTCCGGAAAAATACGACTGCAGTGACAGCAGGCACAAAACAGAGCCCAATAGAGACCCGTTTCTAGGCCACCTTTAAAAAACTGCTGGTGCTCCGACTGGTGAGACCCGGCCCACTTAAAGCCCTGCACCCGGCACTGTTGAAGTGCAGCAAATACAACAAACAAACCACACCCACATGGCCTTAAAAAATTCAAGCTCTTTTGCATTCTCCAGGCAAAGCAGTACCCCACCATGGGGAATAATATCACTGCCGTACAACGTTGTTAAATCACCTGCAAAAGGTAGTGGATACTATCAAAAAAACTGGGATGAGGAACTAATCAAGGCCAAAATTCTATCACTGCAAAGTAAAAACCCTACATACCTCTCGGCTATTAAATATACTATAAACTATGGCATCCAACCCTGGTGTACACTTGCTCCCTCTGTGGTAGTTTCCCTGCTGATAGTACAGGATGAGACTGGATTATACAAAACGTCTGGCAAATAGAGATGGGGACAGCCCACAAAATGTCTGGGCGATTCAACACTCACCGACTGCCATCTACGGATGGTTGCTCCGGTAATTTTCTACGTTGGTACCACAGCCAAACTACAGAAAAGACTCCAGCGCGTAAAGAATGCCTCAGCACAACTTATCCTGGACACTCCCCGCCTCAGCCACATCTCTCCCCAGCTGAGAGACCTGCACAGGCTCCCCATCAGCAAGAGGATCACGTTCAGACTCCTAACCCACGCACACAAGGCTCTCCACGACATGGGACCGACATACATCAACAACTGCCTCACATTCTACACGCCCACCCACCAGCTCCGCTCCGCCAGCCTCGCCCTCGCCACCGTCCCACGCATCCGCAAGACCACCGCTGGAGGAAGATCCTTCTCCTACCTGGCAGCCAAGACATGGAACTCCCTCCCCACCCACCTACGACGGACCCAGAACTATCTTTCCTTCAGGAAACAGGTCAAGACCTGGCTCTTCGAATAATAGCGGACCTCCCCCACCCCTCCCATCGCCTTGAGACCCTACGGGTTAGTAGCGTGCTCTACAAATTCCGTGATTGATTGATTGATTCCAAAGACATATAAGCTCCGACGCGCTGCTATTACTGATTCACAAAGAGCTTAAAAGCAGGAAACTACCAGCGGGCATGGTCACGTTTTGACCACATCACAGTCTAATCCAAGGACATTGAAAAAAGACTCCTGGAGTCTTGTGTGTACGTCGTCATGGTAACCTAAAAACATGAGAAAATGTTGAATACTTTTAATGTATAAAAAACCAAGTGTAAATAATCCTTGCAGTCTAATCCGTAACGGGCAAAAGGAAAAAACTATGCCCCTTCATTAAATAAGTCATGGGGTGTTTAATATAGACAGAACCTAAGGAAAGATATCACAGGGGAAGGAATTAATAAAGCAAGACTCCCAGAGTGCTATAATAAGGTCATCATAGGAACCTAGTGGACAAGGATATAGCTCCACGTCTTCCTTAAATAAAGTAAGGGGTGTTATATTTAGACTGAATCTGAACGCAGGGTCCAGGGCTATGTCATAGGAGACGAGGTCAATGGACCAACCACTCCTGGATTAAAAATATGGAGGGGCAAAAAAATCTGATAGCCTCATGGAAAGCATCAGCCAAATGTCCACATTTCAGCAAGAGATACAAATAGAAATGGAAGGTCCAGTTAGAAAGGGACGGTAAATCTGCTTGCACATCTAACTAAGAATACAACAGCCTTTCCTGGGGGTTCCCAACGTTCTCAACAACCTACACTCTCAGCACATCCTGTGTACTTGGGACTTACAATACACTATTACATAATAAAATAAAAGACAAGATAGTGTGTCACAATTCAATATGAGTATGTACAGAACCCAGTTCACTGGGGGTCATACCTCCAATCAGTTCCGGTATAATCAGAGGTTCATACTTAATCAGATATGTGTGGCACCAGTTCGGGGATGAGATTATACAGTCGCTTTCAAATCAGAGCCAAAATGTCATCCTGGTCATTGAGGTTATTCACCGCTGACTGGTATTTTTCAATCATACAGGTATAAAGTCTCTTTAAGTTAAGTTTATTTGTAGACTCGCTTTATTGTTTGATTTCACCACCAGAAGAACAGACCAAATTATATAATTTTCATTGTGGTCGCACTATACAAAATGTTGTACTAATGGTGCACCCTGCGCCTTACAGCGTATTGTTGATTTATGTTGTGACACCCGCATTTTCACTGCTTGCGTTGTCTGCCCAACGTAAGTCTTACCACATGGCATGTGTCATTAGGGCTTTCCGATTGAACTTCCCCATCAACGCATCTAACATATCCACAGTTAAGGATTGGATGTTTGGACGAACGGACCTAATATAGATGTTCACTGTTTGGCCTATTTAGGTCGAGATTTTGATTTCAATGGCTAGTAAGTCCCTAGAGCTGATTGGAACTGATCTAACAACAGGGAACAAACCCAGACGTAACCAATTTAGCAGCCCACCTGAGGGGCGACCAGCCAGGGAGGTTAGAAAACCTAGTTGGGATGTTGAGTTAATTGCCCATGTTTTTTGGAGAAGTATAATATGATGCGAGTCGACAAACGTGTTCCACTCAGGGTCTTGGGGTTTGGACTTGATACCAGCTACATTCCATGATAGCATATTTAGATTGTCTTTCTTTTTCATTATTTGGGTCCTTGAGGTAGAGCCAATATATTCCCCCTGTTGTGTAGAATGATCTTTTCTACTTTTAGGAGTATTAACTCCCCTAACCCTTATCATGGAGTTCGCAATGGAAGATATAATAGATGGATTCCCTGCATCGATAGGTGGATACTGTCCACCTAGATCTCCAGGGCAATCAGGGCTCCGGTTTCTAAGTCAATCGATATCTGAGGTGTTCGTGAGGCTAAAAATTTCCCTGGGGTTGGGTTGCTTATTGATTGTGGGTAGATTTTGCTTCTTTCTGAATGGCAAGTCTAAGGTAATGGATGGGGGTTACGTTTTAATCTTATATGGGTGTCATTAGATGGTCTGAAAAGAAGTTCTAGTGTAAGTAAGCCTTCTACTAGGACCTTGTCATTAAATGCCGCTCCAATATAATCCCACTGTTGGTTATCAGATGAAAACCGTTTGACATTGCATATATCCTCCCTAAATATAGATCTACAGCCCCTATTGTACTGAATCCAATGAATCACCTTGTTTAACAATGCCCCATTGCTCTCCTGGTATGGGCTTTGGATTTTAGGGGTGTTAATTATAAAGAGATCAAAAGGTTTGCCACATATTTTTCAGGGGTGTCTTATTTAATGCCAAAAAAACGGAGTTCCCCTTAATCTCACCACCTAACGGCAACACAGACATTCAAGTTTGGATCTAGGCTATCACAGCACTCAACTGCTCTCCTAATGTTGTGGACTCTGCCAAATCCCTAGGAATTACCTTAGACGGCAACCTGAACATGCGGGGCCATATCAACACGATAGCCAAAACTGCCGGATTTCACTTGAACTACCTAAGGAACCTAAAACCTTTCCTCGACCCCCCAGATCTAAAATCGGCAATTCAGGCTCTAGTCATCTTCAGGCTAGAATATGGTTGCTCCACCCTCGCTAGCCTACCTAAGACCTCTCTGGCACCCTTGAAAGCCTGCCTCAATGCCGCTTCTAGACTTTTAACTGGCTCTAAGAAGTTCAACTATATCTCACCCCACCTTAAAGCTCTGAACTGGCTTCGGCTTGAGGCCAGAATCCAATTTAAACTGGCTTACATCACCCACAAGGCTCTCTACTCCAAGTCTCCTGCCTTTCTCGCACAGAAACTTGAGCCGCACCAAGATTATGGAACTTACTCCCACCCGCCATCAGAAAAATACAGTCTCTAGCTCACTTCAAAAAGGAAACCAAAACTTTCCTAATGAGCAAATTCCTCTCCTAATGCTCATGTTACACTCTCCTCCGTAACCTGACTTTACCTATCGTTATGGAATTATACCTGGCCCCCTCTCCTTTTGTTACCTACCCTGCTTTGCCGAACAGTCTTCCAGGGAGTTGAGACTGCTTCTCTAGCTTATTGTATAATTTTGTGCCTATCCCAACAGGCAGTCGGATATTATGAATGTTTTTCTTGACATGTACTGTATCCTTCTATGTGTTCCCTTTCCCTTTACCCCCCTTTTTTTGTCCTGTTATCCCACCCGATACTACTGTAAAGCACTCAGATACCCTCACAGGTCTGGTCCGCCCTCTATAAAACACGAAATAAATGAATAAATAAATGTACCCTAAGGGTCTCAACTTGGAGGGAAGGCTGTCGGCTTCCACTCTCCCTAGGCAAAATTGTGATGGTGAACTGGTAGACGGGCTAGGGCTTCTAGCAGGATGGGTTAAGGAGGGTGTCAGGATCCAAAGGGGAGGGATGGGAATGTGGGTTGGGAGGATTGTAGGGAGGATTTGAGGTAGCGGGTTTAGGGAGGCTACTGATGGCTTGCGTTGGTGGCCTGGTAGATGGGCCTGGACGTCTAGAGGGTTGGGCTAAGGGGGGGTGTCGGGATCCGTAGGAGAAGGATGGGAATGGAGGATGGAGGTTGTGAGTGTGGGCTCATCACAATTGGTAGGCTCTGGATGCATAGTTGGGGGGCTCTGACGGCCAGTGTTGGGAGCACTATCTAGAGAGGTTGGTGGGAGGGCAAGTTCTCTTCGAGGTTGTGGCGGGGGATGGTGCAGGGGGAGTGTGGATGAAAGGGGGTCGTGCACATGTTTTTAAGGAGAGGGAAGAGGTCCGGAAATTTGTTAAGGTCTTTAGGTGGAGCTTGGATCAGGATGATGCCTCTTTTATATAGGGTAATGGTGAGGTCAGCATGCAGGTTAGCGGAAGGTGAGATCGTGAGCTTGCTGCCGTGAGGAATGTTCCTAGTATTAAGATATAAGGTCATTGATTATTGAGCCCTTGTCCACGCTGGATCGATGGTCCGAGACCAGGGTCTCAGGGTGCCTTTTCAGCATGTAGTGTTTAAAGGATTTTGTGGTGGTTTTAGAGAGTTTGGAAGGATAGATAACGGTGTATGCATTGTCGCCAGAGGGGGTCAGACCAGGTCCGGCCATGTTGAGGAGGGTGTGAGAACTCTCGTCCCGGAAGTCGGTTGAGAGTAGTACAGAAAGTGGTGAGTCGGGGTCCACAAAAGGTCTGTCCTATGAGGAATGCTTGACACAGGACATGTCAGTGGGGTTAGGGAGATCAGATATCCGTTGGAGTGATTAGAGTGGGGAAAAAAATCCAAGATGCCAGCAACAAAAGCTCCAAAAGTCCTCTTTCTTAAATCCAGGTACATTTAGAGCAGTCCTCTTTCGCTTTCCATGAGGGTGGATATGAAGGGATAGCGAGATAGATCAGTCCGCTATCTAATTCCATGAGTGCTTAGGAGTAGTCTGCTTTCACTTTCTATGAGGAGGGTCAAGCAGCACCATTAACAGGCTCCCAGAAGCACAACAAAGTAGCCCTATTCCTTAAAATGGCTGACCCGGACTGGTTCAGAGGCCGTCATGATGGGGCGAGGTAGCATGCTGCTAAAAGAGGATAGAATTTTAAGTTAGTAAACTGGCCCAACTGGTGTTAATGCAAGTAAAACCAGCGAGCGAGTTGATGGCAAAGATCATATCAAGGACAAGAAGAATGGCGGTGATTAGGATGCCATCCGGCACCCGGGGGTTGAGGACCACGGCGGGATGAAGCAGCCCCAGAGGAGAGTGGTATGGGGTCGTGTTTGGAAGCACTGGAGAGTGCGCAGCATCAAGTCTGGGCCCGAGAGGGGCAGGTGCGCTCATCGAGGGCGAGGATAGCCCAGGTACTGGCTGGCTCGTCGGGTCAGGGGAGCACCTTCCAGGTCAGCCCCGCGGCCACAGCGTCACTTAGACCGGTGCAGCACCAGTCTCCCCGGATCTCGCAGGGGTGAGGCAGCACCGGCCCGCAGACTCTCGCAACAGATCCGTCCCGCAGACGCCTGCAGCACCGGCCCGCAGACGCCGGAGCAGATCCGGGGTCAGTACGACAGCTTGCAGCAATGAGACCAAGAGCACTCAACCGAAGGACCCGACCCTTGCTCGCGGCGCAGCTCCAGCACACACAGGCTTCAAGGCAGAAATCAGGCCGATCAGCAACCCCAGGGAGTCTCTCAGCCTCCACGTCCGACTCGGAAGCTGTGCCATCCTCCGTCTGTCCCCGATGTCGGTGAGTAACCCCAGAGTAGGGGTTTGTCTTAGACGAAGTCTGTAGTATAGTTTGGGGGTTGTTGTGGGTTGTTGCAGGTAGGTTGGCCGGGTTAATCAGGGATATTCACCAGTATTGGCAATCCCAAACCGAGGAGCTCCGGCACTGGGCTCCTACCAGGACACCATCTTCAACTCACATGTGATTTATAAATCCCAGCAGATGTCATAAGTAATCTGGGGTTCCTGTCAACCGCTCTAGCTTTTACATGCGTCCGTTCTCACAGAGAAGAATGGTCAGGTACTGTAAAGGTATCGGCCAGTAACTTTTACTTCATGATGTGACCAAGGAAGTTAGGATTCACATGGTTATTCTGCCCTCCGTTTTGACTGTCGGTCATGCTCTTGATCATATGGGGAGCACAATGCCCTGTCTCGATGGCTTGTTTTGATGACCCTTTGGCTAAAACAGTGAGAGTGTCCAACTTAGCTGTTAGTAATCTGGCCATCATTTCCATACTCTCCCTCAAAGAGTTAATTAAATTCCTTAATGCAGATAATTGGTCATCTATACTCGCAGAATGATTGCTCGCTCAGGCTCTCACAATATCTCCATCTCCCTGCAGTTGTGGGGAGTTGTGTTCCAAAGTCTTTAAATTTTCTAGCGCTGAGTATTGATGGGATTTGAGCATTCCACATTAGCAGTAATGCACCCCACCTTCCTGTTTGTTTGTACTGCTATAAACTTAGGGGAGAGTACAGGAACTATTGGTGGATCCCGGGCACTCAAACTTGTAGCTAGAGTAATAACTGGAGTGATTTCTGGTAGTTGGTCGAAATAGGAGTCAATGCTTACTTGGTGCTTTAGATTTTTCCCCTTCCCCTTCCTGTTTATCACCCTTCCTGAGTGGTTTGGCCCTTTTGCCTTTGATTTAGGAAGTAACTGGTCCTCCACTTCCTCAATAAGTTCATCAATTTCGTTCAGGGTGCAGTTTTTGGCGGCATGTCTTGGAATTTTTCTTGCGCTACCTGCTCCTGGATGGACCCATAGCTTATTCTTGTCAGGTCAGAACCAGGCCACGAGGTAAACCATGCTGGTCCCACCGTGTGTGTGGCGCATACCCCAGGACACGGTAGTGGCCATGCGGACCCTAGACCGAGTGCTGCAGGCAACAACGGGATAAGGTGGGTAGCCTTTAGGCACCTCAAGAAGATGTGGGCTTCCATTACTCGACATGGACACTGAGATGATCCAGGGTAACTAGGGAACATCCTGCATTGGCCCCATCTTGGGAGTGGAGCTGCGACTCCTTGATGGTGGAAAGCCTAGAATGTTCAGTTTCAGTTTATTGTTATTTGTTAAAAAACACCATCACAATACAAGTTGAATACATATAAAAAAATAAGCTTTTTTTTTTTAAATAACCAATTTTCTTAAAAACATGAATTAATAATGTTGCAACATTGAAGAATATCTTGGATTTGTTAAAATAGAACATAAAATGCATCCGATTCATAATTGTATATACACTTCACATTTTTTTTTTAATGTAGCGTATGCGTCTGTAGAAAAAGAAGAAATTCTGCAGTTCTAGATATCAACAGCCCACTATTGTTTTGTCATCATACTATAGCGGGAATTCCGTTCTCCTACAGAACTGTGCATAGAGACCTGGAACCTCGGTGAATTAGGATGGCCCAAAACTCACCTCAGTACCCAAAATCCCCTTACCGAGCTAGCTACAGTGTCTCATTGGTCATAACAAACTCCCAATGCTTAGACAGACCAGAACATGAACTTAGAGTACCTCAGGAATCGTGGAACACATGAACACTCTTTCGTTATATAATCATCACAAACCAGAACGAGGAGTAAAAGAGGACACGTGCACGTTTGAAATATTTATTTACTAATGCAAGGTTCTCAAACGCAGTATCTTGTATAATACTAACAAACATATTATAAGCAACAAAGTTATCAGCATAGTTATCAGTCCATAAAAGGCGAATGGTGAGAGCATACTAATAGGCTGAAATGAATAGAAATTAACAATGTCTAATTCACACTCTCCCTATTTAGCATAGTATATTATATCTATGAAGGCCTCATTTGGGTTTTAGCAGGGCGGGCCCATACCTTAAAATCTCAGTGGCAGGTCGATCACATCACCTCCCACCAGCTTTCTGCATGCGAAGCATATCAAGTGTGTTTTTGTGCGTGCAGCATCACAATATAAAACTCGCCTAGAGCCCGATTTTGGCAACAGCATGTGTATTATGTCTATAAGGGTGCGAAGATCAGACTTTACAATAACACTGGGTTAAGTTATCCATGTAGCCTTCAGCACTAGGTGTGCAGACAGAGTGCAGAACAAAGCTGATATCAGAGCAATAACATATTATTTCTCTAGTAAATCACAAAGCTCTTCTGGGTTGAAAGCTAAAACAACAATTATGTGCCGTGTGCAAAAGTGAAGCAAGAATGAAAAACGGCGTGCAAACATTTAATAAACTCATGCTATCATTACACAATATATAGAAAAGAAGTAACTATATGACAATACCAATATCTTGTAGTCTTACGTCTGGACAAGATCCTTGTGCTGTTGTATACTACTTACAATTCAGTTTTACTGCTTTGTCATGAGATTGTAAAAAACTTCTAAAGTTTACAATTTAACTGAGGATCTGTGGAGTCCAGACTTCTCATGATGGCTGTTCTACACGTTCGAATTCCTGGCTCATTAAATAAGCGATTTAAAAGTGCTCAACGCACATTGTTCAGTTTGGTACATATACAGACCAAATGCACAAAGTCCTAGTCTGGGGCATCACATAGTCTGCACATTTTTGATCCTTTATATTGCCATACTAGTTTGTCTGACAGAGACGGTCAGACAGAGACTGGTACCTTCTTGCTATGTTTTGCCTTGTCAGTCCGAATTCCAAATGAATTTGGGTGGGGGACGCATTACAGGGCAAACGGAAAACCTGTTTATATGTTTTGATTTGCAGTCTGTGAAACATTTTGGAATCCCTACCATTCATCACCATACTTGTGTAGGTTGGAGAAGGAAACTATTTTGCTTTAATAACAGAGAGAAGTGGTTGGTAGGAGGAACCGTCTAGTTTTTTTGCAAGGAAGCTGAATGCATGTATTAAAGCATTGTTCTTCCTAACCATATACTGTTGGTTTACATGAAAGTTGAAATTTTTATCAAAATTGAAACTCAAATACTTATAGGTACTGACTTCTTCTCTGATTACGTTATCTAGCTTGACCTTAAAGCCCTTACATGCAGGGCTAATTCCCCCGCGGTAAGGGGGCGAGGGGGGCCGCGTGCTGCGCCGCGGTACTCATGACAAGCCCTGATTGTCATGCTGCACAGCGGAGCTGTGCTCATGAAGAGCTGAGCTTGTCATGACTCAGCCCACTCCTGTGGAACGCTCGCAGAGGAGGGGAATTCGCCCGCATGGGCGTTACGCTGCAGTTATGACGAGCTCAGCTCGTCATGAGCACAGCTCCACTGTGCCTCATGACAAGCTGAGCTCGTCATAAGCGCCAAAGAGGTTAAAGAAGCATTGGGATTATTCCTAATAAGCATGAATTTTGTTTTGGTAATGTTTATTTCTAATTTGTTAAGTTTTGTATACGCTGTATTTCTTTGATCAATCACAAAGTCCTATTTATGTATGACTCAGCAGCACAATATCATCAAGCCTAGAATGGACCTCCTACCACACAGTTAGACAAGCATTACTTTAGGCCCTCTTCATTTTTCCCTGGTGACAATACTGCCCTGGCTCAAACGAGAATCAAGGGGGGTCCTGAGTGGCCCACAATTCGAGGGGACATTTAGAGCACACCCTTGGCCCACATGAGTGCACCTGCTGCTCAGTCTGCCACCCAAAGCCAGGAGCAGGCTGTGAGCCATCTCTAAACAATGTCATATAGTTGACGAAGGCTCGCCAAGATGGCACAAAGCGTGGCATGCATTGATGGGTCCCTGGCAGGGAATACAGATCCTCCCTACACTCTGGAATTAAAACAGCTGATTCTAGGGGACAACAGGGTAATAACAGAGATAATTAAGGGGATGCTGATTACAGTGGTGTTGCTGCACCAGGCATATGGGCAAAATTAAAGATTACCTAAAGGAGTTGGGCACCAGGGCAGATCTTATGTAAGAGGTTCTGGGGGATGCTCCTGTCAACTGGAGGCACAGGAGCGATGTTTAAAGTTACAGGAGTGGTGGATTTGGAAGACAGGACATGACATTCGCATACTGGTGCTACAGGAGGGGACAGTGGAACAATATCTAGAGATCTGGCTGCCTACTATACACAAAACACACTAAAAATATTACATTTCACACATGAGCAAGCAGAATACTTGTCAACTATGAATGCCAAGTCACTTGGATACACTCTGAACACCAACCTCACCCTTGAAAGCATTTCAGACTCTGCACTGACCTCCTTTAAGGGCATTCTACACACCACGTATGTCTCAACCAAGGCCTGAAGACATTTGATCACATAGCCCACATTATAATTCTCTCTAGCAGAAATGCGTACCATCTCTGATGGCACATCGAGAGCTAGGGCACTATCAAACTGAAGACAAAGAAATGTCAACAAGAAAAACAAGGAAAGCAGACTTTTCTATATATGACCTCAGGATCTGGAACACCAGCTCTGTATCCATCATCCCAAACTAGATCAAATTCAAGAAAAATTGAAGACACATTACTTTAAAGAAATTTGCATCCTAATGTAATAACAATAGCTTTCAAATCATTTCTTGAATGCACCCTTGTATTTTACCCTCGACAGCACTTGGTTGATTTTGGCTAGGTTCACGCTATACAAATACCACACATACACACAGGCATCCATTCATACATACTTCCATACATGGTACAATAAGAACTGCTCATAAGTCAGTGGAGGGCAAGGTCTAAGTTGATAAGTTAGAGTCATTAACACATTCCCAAGATTTGGCTTTTACTGCATGCTTTCCCTTTACTTATAACAAGATGGGTCAGCCAAAAATGTTGAAAACATAAACTATCTACAAGACGTAATGAATTGTCTTAAATATATAGACCATGTATCGACTGCACCTGTTCATCTTAGTACTGTTCATCTGCTGCTTTTTAAATCTGTTACAAAAGTAAGTATTAATTTGCCACAATACTTTGAGTAATATGAGTAAATATTACACTGGTTATGACTATAACCATGAGTACTTTTTCACAAAGCCATGTCACAAGTATGTTTTATTTTGGTTGGCTTTTATCAATGCACCAACAAGAAAACTGTTGTTTTCTCCCTAAAAGTGTTTATTTCGTAAAATAAAAAATATATTTTTGAACAATGCCTTCATATATTATTATAGACTTATAATCCGCTGCTGATGGCTATGTAAGTTGTTAAGTGCCCTGAACTCCAGTGTTTTCAAGAACCTATAATGAGGGAGAGGGCCTTTAACAACTTTTATATCCCAATACAGAAGAGCTATAAGGCTATAAGAAAATGTCACCAACTGAAGGTTGAATGTTCTAAATTTAAAAGGAAGAAACAAAAAAGCAAACACTGGAATGTCGAAGCAGAACGTTTATCCCTGCAACTATAAGCCCTGAATCATTTCCTTGTCTTCAATGAAGCTCTTAAAATTTAAATTTTCTAATTGCTCATAGAATACATCTTATATTGCTCATAACCTGGACTCTTATACCCTAAAAAAGATGCTCAGCCATCCATACCCGCTTGCATCTCTATGGTGAACCACCTATATAAAACCCACTGCTTGGCGCACTTAGTTGGGTTTGGACAATGACATTTTTTTCATAACCAGACTGTGATATTTATTAAGAACTCCTTGTATCAATGCCATATCAGTCCTCTTAATATTCTCATAGTTCCTTCATCAGCACATACATGTCTTGTTCTAGAGCTTTAATCACTGATGCAAATGTCATTCAAATAGATGAGAGGACGCATGAATTATTCCTTACGCATCAGTAGACTGTTTTACTCCATTATTTGCATAACATCCACACTTTGGACCTATATTTAATAAGGCTCCTGGTTTATTGCTCAGATAGAATGAGGAGAGGCCAGTCACAGTTAGTACACACAGTTAGTGTTGCTGCATTCCCTAGAAGCATTCTTGCACTGCCTTGAGATTGCTCCCTTGACCCACCTGTAAGAAGACCACAAGACTCCATATTTTTAGTAGCTTTCATTTATGCTTTTCAATCAGCAGTACAAGAAATATCAGAGGATATTTTGTACCAAGACACTGACATATATATATATATATATATATATATATATATATATATATATATATATATATTCACTGAAAAAACCATAGGTTATAGACCATATATAGTTAGGAATTAGCATTTACAAAACCTTATTTTACTCACACAAAACCATTGAAATTCGCATATATAGTTAGTTGCACTAACTATACATCGCGCACCCGCAATCCACTGCTGATGATGTCACATATTACATCATTCATGACATGGTCAGTGACATCACTGATGACATCACTGATGACAACTCAAATGACATCACTGATGACAACATACAGTGACTGTATGTTTCTGTAAAGTTAAAATATGTTTTACATATTGAATAATGAGTGGATGTATAAGTGTCTGGATGAAGGATTTAGTAGGTGCATGACAGACTGTATGAGAGAGTGATTAAATGTGTCTCACTAAGTGCATCGGTTAGTGACTAAACTGTCTTAATTTGTGCATCATTATGTCTGTTGTTCTGTAAACTGCTGCACTAGTTTGATCAGTAGCTATATGAGTAACTATATGGGATATTGATTGGTTGCCCTAGTATTTGTATGGGAGAGTGAGTGTGTGTGTGCGGGTGGCTGGGAGGTGTGTGACTCTGTGCATAGGTGTGTGAACGGTTGATTCACTAGATGTATGGGTTCAAAACTGCATGTGGAAACAGCTGTATGGGTGGTTGACTGTGTGCATGAGTGTATTGGTGAGTGAATGGATATCTCAGTGCTGTATGTCAAAGTAAGTACATATGTAAAACACAGTACATGTGATAGTTGACATATATAAATTACTGTGTATAAGAGCTAGTGAATGTGTGAGTGGCTGCATGGATCATTGAAAACTTGTATCAGTGATTGTATAAGAGAGTAAATATGTGTTAGAAAATGTTTCAATAAGTAAGGTGTGTATGACTGTATAGTTGAGGAAATGGAGGTGTGATTGATTCTTTGCATGACTGACTAGGTGTATGAGTAACTCTATGGATGAGTGACAATCTGTGAGTGTCTGTTTACACTGAGTGTATCTAAGGTTATATTAGAGTCTGAAGAGGTTCATCGTATTATCACATGAATGATGTCATCAGTGAGGTTGTCAGTGATGTCATTTGAGTTGTCATTAGTGATGTCATCAGTGATGTCACTGACCATGTCATGAATGATGTAATATGTGACATCATCAGCAGTGGATTGCGGGTGCGCGATATATAGTTAGTGCAACTAACTATGTATGCGAATTTCAATGGTTTTGTGTGAGTAAAATAAGGTTTTGTAAATGCTAACTATATATAGTTTATAATCTATAGTTTTTTCAGTGCATTTTTAAGATTTTGTAAATGCTAATTCCTAACTATATATGGTCTATAACCTATGGTTTTTCAGTGAATTTCAATGGTTTTTTAATAGCAAATATCAAAAGCTGTAAAATGTATTCTTATTTTAATGGAAAAATATATTTTATATGTTTTTAATATAATTTTTTTATGTATATTTTTTTTTTATTATTATTTTTTTGTTTCGCTACCGGTCCGCGCACCGGGTAGCTTCCCGTTAGCTCAATTTGGTTCCGCGACCCGGTCCGCGAACCGGTAAACGTTCCGTTAGCGCAACTACCGCGTTAGAAAACAACATCATGGCGCGTCGCGTAATGCGTCTTATGACGCGCCGCGTTAGCGCACCCGGAAGGGTTCTGGAAGGTCCTGAAAGACCTCTCATGTTTACAAACTCACACAACAATGTTTCAAATGAACTCTGAACTCTCAGTACACCTGCTAATCCACTGCAATGTTTCTTAAAATCATTTTTTCTTAACCATTCAAATTACATCTTTCAAAGAACACATCCATGCACCCTAACTTTCTGTTTTCAGAAATGGAAATCCACCAATCACTGCTAGTGAATCATTAGCACTGAAACTCCACAGTTTTTTTTCTTTACAAACTCCTACTGTTTCAACTGCCATTTCATTCCCACACTTCATCTGACTGCAGCAGAACCTCCTCTCACCATGTTTTCTGTCTGGATTCTTGGACATAGCTACATCCACTGGGCTCACTGGTATCCTGATAACAGAAATTTACACAACCTCAATTTACAAAATGTGGAAATCAAATGGATTGTCCAAAGAGGATTGAGATGTCACCAATTGATACCATTGGTGAAAACCTTTTTACATTTGCCAAACCCTGACCTCGTAATAGTGCACTGTGGAGGAAATGATTTGGGCACTTTGACTGGGGTAGGTCTGGAAATGCTCTTAAAGGACACCTTTGAGCAATTACTGGCACTTTTTCCTCAAACTGCCTTGGTATATTCCAATATATGCCAAAGACAGAAATGGAGGTGGTCCAATCAAATTTGTCCACAAATTGAGAAAGCGAGGAAGCATGTAAATAAGTCTGTTTCAGCTTATATCAGAGACCATGGAATGGGCGCCATCTACAACAATAACTTGCGTTACTACATGCAAGATATCTACAGAGGAGATGGTGTGCACTTCTCAGATGAGGGAAACAAAGTTTTCATACAAAATTTAAGACTGTGTATTGGTACCTACTTATAAGTACCTAGAACTTACACAGAACCCAAAAGCTCTTTTCAGAGCTACCTTAACTATAATTACTCTTTTAAAATTTCGAATGTACCTTTTTTCACTAATTTTCACTTATGTTCGCTTCCCGGTTCGCTACCCGGTTCGCGTACCGGCAGCCAACTGGGCGAAAAATTAAAAAAAAAAATTCGACATATATGAGCCTCCTCAGCCACCCTCAGAAAACCTAGGGGGTCAGGATACGTCTCCCGTGCCCCATAATACCCTATCCCAACATTCTTTATCCTCCATCTCGTGTCTAAATTCATCCGAAACACAAGATGCCGGACTCCCATTACGCTGCTGGTTAGTTTCCCGATATGCTATCCGGAACGCTACCCGGTTTGCGTACCGGGTAGCGCTTCTACCGTGAAAAATTGAATTTTTTTATTTGCCCCACGGGACCCTTTAATAACCCCCACATCATTCCTAGGGGGTCAGGAGGGGTCTACCTTTCATTAAATTCCCCCTTCATTTTTCTCCATCTCTTGTCTCTCGATCCTACCGAGAGACAAGATAGCGGCCGGTCCGGACTGTTTTGAATGTTAACAGACACCGGAGAGCCAATCAGCTTCACTTCGCGAAGTTCCGTTACGCGTCAGGTACGCGAACCGGGGCGCTAACCGGAGCGCTGTCACAGATATATCTGTTTTTTAAAACGTTAATTTCTCAAAATCCACTGGAGCACATATATTGAGACATAGCAAAGGCACGTCGGGCAAACCATATCTACAATTTTGCCAAGTTTCGTGTAAATCTATTCAGCCGTTCGAGCTAAAAGTGATTCCAACCGCCCTATGGAAAAATGAATGGGAAAAACGGGGTTTGGGACCCCCCTTTTTTCTCGGCCCCCCCTTGACGAAACCCCCCCAAATTTTCAAGGGCTGCTCCGAAACAAAATGTGCCATTTTCCTGAATATTTCAGCCAATTCCGTCCACAAACGCCAAAGTAATTCGACATAGAATTTTCAGAAATCCCATAGGAAAAAAATCCTAACTATATATACCTACTGGCGACCGCCAGTAGGTAATATATATATATATATATATATATATATATATATATATATATATATATATATATATATATGTATTTGTAAAGGTCGATGGAAGAATAAATGTTTAAATAAGTGTGTAAATGGATGTTTTTTAAATAAAAAATTGATTGGTTAACTGGCTTATTAAGTGTATCTTAGTGAATACATATATTAGCAAGTAATTTTTAAATATTTAAATATATGTATCAGTGTTTCACTTTGTGTATAAGTGGCTGCATGGGTTGGTGACTGACTCACTGTTTGTATGTGTTTTGAAGACAGCATATGTGCAGGACTGTATGGGTGGATGAGTGTGTATATAAGTGTGTTAGTGAGTGAATGCCTGCCTCACTAGTGTCTTTATGAGTAAATACATATGGTTTAATCTAGTATATGTGAGTATTGATGTTTATAAGTGAGTATATGTGAGAGTGAGATATTGTAAGAGTTCCTGTTTAAATAAGTATGTCTTTCTATAAGTGATTGTTTAAGAGAATAAGTATGTGTAAGTTTCCTTAGAAGTAACGTGCTAGTGTGTGTATAGCTGTATATGCAAATAAATGGATGTTCAATAGTTTATTTGCATGTGTGAGTATGTGTGTGAGTAATTTTTGGAAGGTTGTCGGTGTGTGACAGGATGTATATGTGTATCACTACATATGATGAGTGAGTATATGTATGAGTGACTATATAGAACTGTTGGTGAATGAGTGGATGTGTATATAGATGGTGGTATTACTGGATTGGTTGTTGTAACTGGTATGGGTATCTCTATTTATATGAAAATTTTAGTTTCTATTTTTGAATATGTGTTTCAAGGGTTACATTACACTGAAAGGAGGTCTGTTACTCTGTCACAAGGATGGTGTCATCAGTGATGTCATGAGTGATGTCACTGACCATGTCATAAGTGATGTAATATGTAATGTCATCAGCAGTGCATTGCAGGCGCGCAAGTTATAGTGAGTCCAACTAACTATAACGTGGA
Organism: Lissotriton vulgaris; assembly: GCF_964263255.1. Classification (NCBI taxonomy): domain Eukaryota; kingdom Metazoa; phylum Chordata; class Amphibia; order Caudata; family Salamandridae; genus Lissotriton; species Lissotriton vulgaris. Next base: position 740,093,879 of record NC_141696.1, read on the forward strand.
ATTTCAATGGTTTTATGTCAGTAAAATTTCCAGCTAACTATAACTGGTGTGAAACCTATGGTTTTTTCAGTGAATTTCAAACGTTTTTTAAAAGCTAATTCCTAACTATATCGAGTTTCTAACCTACGATTTTTTTTATAAATTTGCTGTTTTGTGTAAGTATTAATTATTATTTTTTATTTTTTATAATAATATTTTTTTTAAAGCATTTTTTTAATCATTTTTTCCTGGGGCGCTCTGGGTGCCCGCACCGGTAAGCTCTCCGGAAAGCGCACCCAGAGCGCTACTTGCGTTCGTGAAAAAAAATATGAATGAAAAGTAAATAATAACGCAAGACATTTAGTACCAAACATATAAAAGCAGTTTTTTTGAATAAGGAAATGAAAATGATTTTGCATTTCCGTGAAACTATCAAAACGTCACTTTGGCGCGCCGCGTAAGCGCTCCCGGAAGTGCCTTTATTCGCGCCACGTATGCGCCCCCGGAAGCGCCTACGTTCGCGCCGCGTTAGCGCCCCCGGAAGCGCTTCGGTGCACGCAGCGTAAGCGCGTCAAGTCATGTGACCTTAAAATAACACTTTTCATTGATTGCTAACAGTTTTTTTACAAAGAATGAAATCCCCACCCATTTCCTTCACTTCTTCTTTCACTTTTGTGACTGAAAGACCTGCCTTTTTGCTCTCGGTTCTTTGTTGGATATCTTGGATTATCATGGCTGCCAGACCATCCAGCAGTGAAGATGACTCCAATGATTTCATTGATGGAGAGTCTCCTCAGCCGAAGGTCAAAGGACATTTCATCTGGACATTTTTTTCCATACCTAATGACCAGAAGAAGGTAAATGCTCCAAAAGTGGAGTGCAGGATCTGTCACACAGTCCTGTCACAGGGTGGCCCCACTAAATATTCTTTTGGGAACTCCACAATGATTCGCCACGTGGAGAGGAGGCACCGCCAGAATTTTGCCCGGGAAAGTGTCAGGGCTCTGGCACAAGAGATTCCCAGTGATGGGGCCTCTACATCAACCGGAGGACCAACAACATCGGTGAGGGGGAGATCACAAGAGCTGGTTCCGAACATTCAGCCTGCATTTAACAAAGGCGTCCTTAAATGCAGATACTGTGATCAGCTACTTTGCTTTGGGGAGCAAAGTGTTCTGCTCATGGTTCGATCATTGGAGAACCATCGCTGCTGCCATTCCCAGCCCTAATTTTTTATTTATTTTTTGCTCCTGTTGAGCAGTTTCTATTCCCTGTTTTTGTTTTTGTTCTAAAAAAAGAAAAAAGAAGAAAAAAAAATTATTTTCAGAACTACCTCCAATTCTCATCAAAGAGCTATATTCTTAAAAAAATGAAAAAGAGTAAGTGAAGTGGAGTGCATTGACAAAGGAAAGGAAAATGAGTAAGAAAGAACTGAAAGGTATGAGAGGAGAAAGGAAGTGAAGTAGGGGGACTGAAAGAAGGTGATTGTTGGGAAGGAAAGTAAGGAGAAGGAGAGTGAACATGGGGAATGTAGATATTCAAAGAAAATGTAGAAAAGGAAGGGTAAGAAAAGATGCATTGCTGGAGTTGCATAATTTTTGTGACGCATTCCAGCAATGCATCACTTTTGCGCTTACAGATACATCTGAAATACTGATGTATCTGTAAGTACTTGCGACATAATACGTCATATATTTAATATGACGCATGAGTAGAAGACTGAAGTCCTCATTTATGAGGCCATGCGTCACTTTTACGCAACCGGTACGTCACTTTTTGTGACGCACCAGTGCTGTAAAAAATGCACCTTATTGAGTCATATTTACAAAGTGACACATCTAGGTAGATGATTCACTTTGTAAACCCCTGCGCCGCATTATACCTAAGTCAGGTGTAATGTATGCAAAAGGGATGTATTGACGCAAGAAAGGGTCGTAGAGGTGACACAGTGAAATCTGTGAGATATCTCTGCGTCACTTTTATGATGCTGTTGCGTTCGAATCTTGTGCCTGTTTCACATCAGGCGTAAGACTGATGCAGGCCCTTTCACATGGGTTTGGCCCCATGTGAAAGGATGCATTGCTGGATTTGCATAATTTTTGTAACGCACTCCAGCAATGCATCACTTTTGCGCCTACAGATACATCTGAAATACTGACGTATCTGTAAGTACTTGCGACATAATGCATCATATATTTAATATGACGCATGAGTAGAAGACTAAAGGCCTCATTTATGAGGCCATGCGTCACTTTTACGGCACTGGTACATAATTTTTTGTGACGCACCAGTGCTGTAAAAAATGCACCTTATTGAGTCATATTTACAAAGTGACGTATCTAGGTAGATGCGTCACTTTGTAAACCCCTGTGCCACATTATACCTACGTCAGGTGTAATGTATGCAAAAGGGATGTATTGATGCAAGAAAGGGTCATAGAGGTGACGCAGTGAAATCTATGAGATATCACTGCGTCACTTTTATGACGCTGTTGTGTCCAAATCTTGCGCCTGTTTCACAGCAGGCGTAAGACTGATGCAGGCCCTTTCACATGGGCCTGGCCCCATGTGAAAGGATGCATTGCTGGAGTTGCATCATTTTTATGACACACTCCAGCAATGCATCACTTTTGCACTTACAGATACGTCTGAAATACTGACGTATTTGTAAGTACTTGCGATATAATACGTCATATATTTAATATGACGCATGAGTAGAAGACTGAAGGCCTCACTTATAAGGCCATGCATCACTTTTACGCCACCGGTACGGCACATTTTGTGACGCACCAGTGCTGTTAAAAATGCACCTTTTTGAGTCATAGTTACAAAGTGACGCATCTAGGTAGATGCGTCACTTTGTACTTTTACGCCACCGGTACGTCACTTTTTGTGATGCATCAGCAGCGTAAAACATGCACCTTATTAAGTTATATTTACAAAGTGACGCATCTAGGTAGATGCGTCACTTTGTAAACCCCTGCGCCACATTATACCTACGTAAGGTGTAATATATGCAAAAGGGGCATATTGAAGCAAGAAAGGGTCGTAGAGGTGACGCAGTGAATAAACTGGGTTTTCCCCATGCTACGCTCCCCGGTGCGCGTACCGGGCGCTCTCACCGCGAAAATCGAATTTTTTTTTCTCCCGCGGAGCCCTTTTATAGCCCCCACATCAAACCTAGGGGATCAGGGGGGGTCTACTCTGCCCCTTATGGTCATTTCTCCCTTTGTTTATTCCACCTCTTGTGTTTCGATCTTACCGAGACACAAGATGGCGGCCGCTCCGGACTGTTTCGAATGTTTACAGACACCCGAGAGCCAATCAGCTTTCAGTGCGCAAGTCGCATAGTGCGCCCGGTGCGCTCCCCCTGTGAGCGTCCCGGGGCGCGGCCATAGATATATATATTTTTTTGAACCTAAATTACTCAAAAACCACTGGAGCACATATCTTGAGACATAGCAAAGGCACATCGAGCTACCAGTCCCTACAATTTTGCCAAGTTTGGTGGAAATCCATTCAGCCGTTCGGGCTAAAAGTGAGGTCGACCGCCCTATGGAAATTAACATGGGGAAAACACGTTTTGGGACCCCCCTTTTATCTCGGCCCCCGCTTGACGAATCCCTCCCAAACTTTCAGGGAAGGACCGGAGCGCAGCGAGGCAAATTTGAGGAAATTGTCAGGCAGATTCCTCAACCGGTGCCAAAGTTATTCCCAATAGAATGTTGAGATTTTGCATTGAAAATAATCCTAACTATAACTACCTACTATATATATATATATACACATGTGTGTAAGTCTTGTAAAGTGCATTGCTGCCCTGAGGCGTCGTGGTGCTGTAGACCGCTGAGGAACCCGTCCTGGCTATCCCTGTGAGATGGTCCCTACTGGGTATCTCCAAGGTGAAACCAGGTATCCCCGGCGAATGTGGGGGGCCGTTGTAGAGATGAGGCAAGCTAATGCCCAGAGTTGCCGAGTGTGATCCCGGGTTGGAGTAGGCACGGAGGCGAGAATAATCGAGTCCGCTGACCCTGGTCCACGACCCTGCCGCGTCGGGAATTGAACCCTGGTCCCGGGCCGTTCTCTGCTTCCAGGTCTGCCGCCTCTAACCAGTGAGCCACACCACTCCATATATATATATATATGATTGCAATCTTCAATCCAGCCACTGGAACCCTCGTCACGGTATCCCAATCTTAGAAAAGAGTGGAACACCCAATTTGCAGGTGAGCATTCAATTTTATTGTTTAGTGGAAGCGCACCTCGCCAGCACAACGTTTCGGCCTGCCCAGAGGCCTTGGTCACATGACGCAATGGGGAAGGAGAGCAATATTTAAAGTGCAAGTGCTAAATTTACAATGAATGTGATTGGTTGAATCAAACATGAGGCCCAAGTTGTCAAACAAACATAGAAGACATACTTGTCGACTGGAAATGGCGGGATAATCCCAGGGAATTCATCACAAATGTAATACAAATACATAGTTTGAAATTTATCCGGATAAAATAATTCTTGCTATGTACAAGATTAAATTCTAGTAAAATTCAGCTAAAACAAATGATTTCTACCATTTACAAGATTAAATACATGTAAACAAAACAAAACCCCCGTATAAAAATACCAATAATTTAAAACATTCCATAAATCATTAGTGTAAACATTATGTATTAAAAAAATGTTGCCTCATATCGGGATGACTGCCCAACACGAATGGTGCAGACTTAGGTTAAGTTGCTACATGTATGAATACATATTGTAAGCATCCCTGATTGAGTATGTACTTTCATTTGCAAAGCCCCGTTTTTGCCAGCCTGCACATATGACCCATGTGGGTAAATGCCCCTAGTTGTGGGTTCAACCAACTACGTGTGTGAGTGTAAATTGTGTGAAGAGTAATAACTAAAATTAAACAAAATTTGTGTAGGCTACTCCTAGACTACATCAATTAATAGAATAACCACACTTATCAGAACCGGGCTGTATATATATAAATATATATATATATATATATATATATATATATATATATATATATATATATATATATATATATATTCACTGAAAAACCATAGGTTATAGACCATATATAGTTAGGAATTAGCATTTACAAAACCTTATTTTACTCACACAAAACCATTGAAATTTCATATATAGTTAGTTCCACTAACTATATATCGCGCACCCGCAATCCACTGCTGATCATGTCACATATTACATCATTCATGACATGGTCAGTGACATCACTGATGACATCACTGATGACAACATCCAGTGACTGTATGTTTCTGTAAAGTTAAAATATGTCTTACATATTGATGAATGAGTGGATGTATAAGTGTCTGGATGAAGGATTTAGTAGGTGCATGACTGACTGTATGAGTGAGTGAATAAATGTGTCTCACTGAGTGCATGGGTTAGTGACTAAACTGTCTTAATTTGTGCATCATTATGTCTGTTGTTCTGTAAACTGCTGCATGTGTTGATCAGTAGCTATATGAGTAACTATATGGGTTATTAAATGGTTGCCCAAGTATTTGTATGGGAGACTGTGTGTGTGTGTGGGTGGCTGGGAGGTGTGTGACTCTGTGCATAGATGTGTGAGCAGTTGATTCACTAGATGTATGGGTTCAGAAGTGCATGTGGAAACAGCTGTATGAGCGGTTGACTGTGTGAATGAGTGTATTGGTGAGTGAATGGATATCTCAGTGCTACATGTGAAAGTAAGTACATATGTAAAACACAGTACATGTGAGAGTTGATATATATAAATAACTGTGCATAAGAGCCAGTGAATGTGTGAGTGGCTGTATGGATCATTGTGAATTTGTATCAGTGATTGTATAAGAGAGTAAATATGTGTTAGAATATGTTTGAATATGTAAGGTGTGTATAACTGTATAGTTGAGGAAATGGAGGTGTGATTGATTCTTTGTATGACTGACTAGGTGTGTGAGTAATTCCATGGATGAGTGACAGTCTGTGAGTGTCTGTTTACACTGAGTGTATCTAAGGTTATATTAGAGTCTGAAGAGGTTCATCGTATTATCACATGAATGATGTCATCAGTGATGTCATTTGAGATGTCATCAGTGATGTCATCAGAGATGTCATTTGTGATGTCATCAGTGATGTCATCAGTGATGTCACTGACCATGTCATGAATGATGTAATATGTGACATGATCAGCAGTGGATTGCGGGTGCACGATATATAGTTAGTGGAACTAACTATATATGAAATTTCAATGGTTTTGTGTGAGTAAAATAAGGTTTTGTAAATGCTAATTCCTAACTATATATGGTCTATAACCTATTGTTTTTTCAGTGAATTTCAATGGTTTTTTAATAGCAAATATCAAAAGCTGTAAAATGTCAAGTACGTGGTAGGTAAAAACATTTTCGTGTCTATGCACGCTGATGTGCTTTGAACGCTGCCCCCCCCCCTCCTTTTTTTCTTTTAGGAGTATTCTCTCTTTGCAGATAGTGAAGGGTAGGTAACGCAGGCCTTTGCCCCCGTTGTAATCCGTCGTGCCTGCTTCTCTCTCCATTTGATTGATTGTTATCCAAGCATTTACTGTTTTAGAATTGGTTCTCTTTGGTTCATTCTCTAATAACAAACAAGCACAGAGTCGCAATACTCTGTTTAGTCTTTGCCGATAGTGAAAAATCGTTTAAAAAACAAAAGGAATCGAGCAAAATCAGTAGGCCACTAATGGAATCTCTTTTTGACCTGGCTAAAATAGAAACATTAGGAACAACCCCCCATGAGAAATACGAAACTAGTGAGATGAACTGAGCTCGACGCCATGATGGCTGCAAGACAGCTCGGCTCCGCCACCCACCCCACCCAAATTCTATCAGTTCCGGTGGAGCCCCAACGTGAACAGGTAGAGAAGAACTTGCCCTCCCCTTTTTGACTGAAGGTTCTTGTTGCCTGTCCCTTCTGTTGTCATTTCACAGAACTTTTTGGACTACTGAAAGGGGTTGTGTTCCGACCGCTGGTTGGTGGAGACATTTTGACTATATTCTGGACCTACGTTGTCGCGTAATGCGTCATATGACGCGCCGCGTCAGCGCACCTGGAAGTACTCCGGTGCGCGAGGCGCAGCTTCCCGGAAGCGATCCAGAGCGTGGCGCGCAGCGCGTAACGTAAGCATAACAGGTCATGTGACTTGTTAATAAAACTTTTCATTGGTTCATTTTACTTTTGTTATTCTAATGATGAAAGGCGTGGTCATATGACCTAAAAATAACGCTTTTCATTGCTTTCGAACATTTTTTTTTCTTAAACATATATGTTATAATGTTCCAGGCTAATGTATTTTCCCGGAAAATTTACAACTGTCCTGCAAGTAAAATATATTCCTTTTTCGAGAAAAAGGGCGTTTCTTCGTCCCATGAGGGAGCCGTTGAGCAAAAGAGGCTCGGCCTGCTGTCTTAGTCGCTGATAGGCCTGAATATCAGATTCTTATCGATCACTTTATGTTGCAGGAGTAGAAAACACAAAAGCCCTTGACCATTTATCTGTACTGCGTTCCTGCGTATTATACCTTTTATCCGTCATGTAATTAGACTGCTTTATTTCACTTGCCTTTTACTGATTCAAAAACAGTGGCTATTATTCAAAACGTTACCAAGGTAAGTACTACTACCATGTTTTGTTTTAAAAACCTTTATTGTGAAAATGTCAGTATACAAATACAGGCCTATAACCACGTGGGCCGGCCACGGAGCAAACTGGAATCGTATATAATGAGGGGACATTTACACTGTAGAACAACGTAACGGGCGACCCATTAGGTTGCAAGAACTAAGGTGTCTAACATTTGCGGAATCGGTGGACGTACATTTTATAATTAAAGTACGACAGGGCCAGTTACAATAAAATTATCTAGATATACATTTGCGGGCCAGTACCATGGGTGACGTTAATTCGAACTTTCAATAGTACAGTAATCAATAACACATCAGAACTTAATATCAATAGGGATGTCCAAATGTTCAATCAATTCTCGTCCCCGCCCGCCATGTGCTTCAAAACTGCATACGTATCTCGTGATATCAAGGTTGGGCAACCAGTACACAACAAGGAGGTACGAGTCCCATTTATACCGGCGCCATTTTGGGCGAGGCAGGGCAGGTCCAGGATATAGTCAAAATGTCTCCACCAACCAGCGGTCGGACCAGAACCCCTTTCGGCAGTCCAAAAAGGTTCCGTTAAATGACAACAGAAGAGATAGGCAACAAGAACAATCAGTCAAAAGAGGGGACGCTTTCGTGAATGGGGCCCATGCCCTAGCAGGCAAGCGTCCGAGTTCCAAGGTGTCCCAGAGCCATTTTAGTGGACCAGGCCCAAATCCAAAGAGCTGGCTGCCAATTTGAGAGTCTTGTTGCAGCCGGCTATCGCTGCACCACAAGAGTAGCCGCAATTCAGCTAGATGGCGGGTGAGTCACTGTACCGCAAGAGCGGGCGGAACTCAGCTGGAAGGCGAGTCAAACACTAAGAGGCGCCCCACTGCAGATGAGGTGCCTTCTCCTGGGGAGGCGGAAAAGGTCCGTTTACGCCACCTCTCCCCCCCCCCCTGGGCACCCCATGCCATCTTTCGGCGCAGCATTGTAGGATGGCCACACCAGTGAAACTTGCTGGACACCACCTTGGTGCCATCCGGATCTCGGCGCGTTGTGCTGCTTTCGGTGTACTGTAGCAGCAAGAGTGACCGCAACTCAGCTGGACACGCCGTCTTTCGGCGCAGCATTGCAGGATGGCCATACCAGTGCAGCAACTTGCTGGACACCACCTCGGTGCCATCCGGATCTCGGTGCGTTGTGCTGCCTTCGGCCTACTGTAGCAGCAAGAGTGACCGTAACTCAGCTGGACACGCCGTCTTTCGGCGCAGCATTGTAGGATGGCCATACCAGTGCAGCAACTTGCTGGACACCACCTCGGTGCCATCCGGATCTCTGCGCGCTGTGCTGCCTTCGGCCTACTGTAGCAGCAAGTGCGGGCGCAACTCTGCTGGACGGCGTGTGAAACACCAAGGGCACCCCACGCCGTCTTTCGGTGCAGCATTGTAGGATGGCCACACCATGCAACTTGCTGGACACCACCTCGGTGCCATCCGGATCTCGGCGCGTTGTGCTGCCTTCGACCTATTCGCACATCGGTCCGCTACTGACGCCGCCTCATGGGCCAACGGATTGTGTACGCTTTTTATAGCCCAAAGCAGCATAACAGGTCATGTGGCTTGTTTATAAAACTTTTCATTGGTTCATTTTACTTTTGGTTTCCTAATGATGGAAGGCTTGATCATATGACCTAAAAATACCACTTTTCATTGGATTAAAACATTTTTTTTTCCCAAACGATGAAAGACCCACCTTTTTTTTTCTCACTCGGCAATCAAAAAAGGTTCCGTTAGATGACAACAGAGGGGACAGGCAACAAGAACCATCACTCAAAAAAGGGGAGGGCAAGTTCTTCCCTACCGGGTCACGTTGGGGCTCCACCGGAACTCATCGAATTGATAGTCTACAGTGTTTCTGGATGTTTCAGACTGAAGCTGGCGTCAGCATGAGAGCACCACCATCTCGTAGCTCCGTCGTGGCCATTCCGCAAGCAATCATGGCAGCCGCTCCCCACCGGAAGCCTGCGGGAGTCGGGGGCCCCCAAGACTTTTGTAGAATCTTCAAGGCTGAGGGGACGCTTTTGAGAATGAGGCCCAAGCCCTAGCAGACAAGCGTTCGAGTTCCAAGGTGTCCCAGGGCCATTTTAGTGGACCAGGCCCTAATCCGAAGAGCCGGCCGCCATTTTAAGAGTCCTGTGGCAGCCGCCTATCGCTGCACCGCAAGAGTGGGCGCAATTCAACTAGATGGTGAGCGAGACGCTGTAGCCGCAAGAGCGGGCGGTAAACAGCTGAATGGCGGATGAGGCACAGTGCAGCAAAAGCGGGCGGAAAACCGCTGAATGGCAAGTGAAACGGTAAAGGGGCGCCCCACTACAGCAGACGAGCCTTTTAATGTGACACATAATTGTGAAGACTTTGATGTACAAAAAGGCATCCCTGGAATCTTCGGCTTCAGGCTCGGTCCCACACACCCTCATAGTGAGAATCCCCTCCCCAATCACAACACAGGATCGTTATCAGATAGTAGGAACGCGTGTGGTGTGACGGATCTCATCGGGTGGGGGCCTTGATCTACTGTAACTCCTTTGAAGAGGGGTGATTCTTTACAGTTGAGGCCATAAACTACATCCGCAGGGCTAGGTGATAGCCTCGGACCGGCCTGGACAATTAGACACAGAGGAAGAGGAGTGTCAGAGGGTACGGTAGTGAATAGGGTGAAAGGGAGGTGTCGGGCGGGCACAGGGTGTGATTCTCAGGGAAGAGCAGTGCAGATGGGGGGAGGTTTATGGCCCATGCATGAGAGAGAGAGCGGGGGTGACCAGTGCGTGGGGGAGATGCTTGCGAGGGTGGGGAGCCATGCTGAGGATCGGAGGCGTGCAGAGAGTGGGTCTGGTCAAGGCATCTAAAATGGCTGCCGTGCACGACAAAAGTGTGGCATTGGAAAAAAAGCAAGATGGGGCAGACAATGTTTATCAATACGAATTAATTTATAACAATTTTTAACAATATATTTACTCGCAGTGTCAAAATGGCGGTCAACACTTCCTGATTTCCTTCGAATCGAACGTTAACAGACGTCATGATCGGCGGCGTGCAGAGAGTGGGTCTGGTCAAGGCATCTAAAATGGCTGCCGTGCACGACAAAAGTGTGCCATTGGAAAAAAAGCAAGATGGCGCAGACAATGTTTATCAATACGGATTAATTTATAACAATTATTTTTAACAATATATTTACTCGCAGTGTCAAAATGGCGGTCAACACTTCCTGATTTCCTTCTAATCGAACGTTAACAGACGTCACGCAGCAAAAAAAAAAAAAACGCTCACGCACAGCCGCTGGAAGACAAGTATCAACATATATGAGCATCCTCAGCCACCCTCAGAAAACATAGGGGGTCAGGATACGTCTCCCGTACCCCCTTATACCCATTTCTCACATTGTTTTTCCTCCATCTTGTAATTTAATTAAATCGAAACACAAAATGGCGAATTCCCGTTTTTCGCGTCCCGGTTCACTACCCGGTTCGCGAACCGGAGAGCGCTTCTACCGCAAAAAATCTATATCGTTTTATCTGCCCCACGGGACCCTTTAATAACCCCAACATCATTCCTAGGGGGTCAAGAAGGGTCTACCTTGCCCCCTTTCACTAAATTCCCCCTTCGTTTTTCTCCTCCTCTTGTCTCTCGACCCTACCGAGAGACAAGATGGCGGCCGCTCCGGACTGTTTAGAATGTTGACAGACACCGGAGAGCCAATCAGCTTCGCTACGCAAAGTTCCGTTACGCGAAAAATTCGCGAACCGGAGCACTATCCGGGACGCTGTCACAGATATATCTGTTTTTAAAACCTTAATTTCTCAAAATCCACTGGAGCACATATATTGAGACCCAGCAAAGGCACATCGGGCTAACAGTCCCTACAATTTTGCCAAGTTTCGTGCAAATCCATTCAGCCGTTCGAGCTAAAAGTGAGGCCAAACGCCCTATGGAAAACTCAATGTTAAAAACGCGTTTTGGGACCCCCCTTTCTTCTCGGCCCCCCCTTGACGAAACCCCCCCAAATTTTTAGGGGCTGCTCAGAAACAAAATGTGCCATTTTCCTGAAAATTTCCGCAGATTCCGTCCACAAACGCCAAAGTTATTAGACATAGAATTTTCAAAAGTCCCATAGAGAAAAAATCCTAACTATATATACCTACTGGCGACCGCCAGTAGGTAATACATATATATATATGTATATATATATATATATATATATATATGTGTATATATATATATATATGTATATATATATATATGTATATATATTCACTGAAAAAACCATAGGTTATAGACCATATATAGTTAGGAATAAGCATTTACAAAACCTTATTTTACTCGCATAAAACCATTGAAATTCCATATATAGTTAGTTGCACTAACTATATATCGCGCACCCGCAATCCACTGCTGATGATGTCACATATTACATCATTCATGACATGGTCAGTGACATCACTGATGACATCACTGATGACATCTCAAATGACATCACTGATGACATCACTGATGACATCTCATTTGACATTACTGATCACATCACTGATGATATCATTCATGTGATAATACGATGAACCTCTTCAGACTCTAATATAACCTTAGATACAATCAGTGTAAACAGGCACTCACAGACTGTCACTCATCCATGGAGTTACTCACACACCTAGTCAGTCATGCAAAGAATCAATCACACCTTCATTTCCTCAACTATACAGTTATACAAACTTTACTTATTCAAACATATACTAACACATATTTACTCTCTTATACAATCCCTGATACAAGTTCACAATGATCCATACAGCCACTCACACATTCACTGGCTCTTATGCACAGTTATTTATATATGTCAACTCTCACATGTACTGTGTTTTACATATGTACTTACTTTGACATGTAGCACTGAGATATCCATTCACTCACCAATACACTCATGCACACAGTCAACCGCCCATACAGCTGTTTCCACATGCACTTTTGAAACCATACATCTAGTGAATCAACTGCTCACACATCTATGCACAGAGTCATACACCTTCCAGCCACCCACACACACACTCAGTCTCCCATACAAATACTTGGGCAACCAATCAATAACCCATATAGTTACTCATATAGCTACTGATCAACACATGCAACAGTTTACAGAACAACAGACATAATGATGCACAAATTAAGACAGTTTAGTCACTAACCCATTCACTCAGTGAAACACATTTAATCACTCACTCATACAGTCAGTCATGCACCTACTAAATCCTTCATCCAGATACTTATACATCCGTCATTCTTCAATATGTAAGACATATTTTAACTTTACAGAAACATACAGTCACTGGATGTTGTCATCAGTGATGTCATCAGTGATGTCATTTGAGATGTCATCAGTGATGTCATCAGTGATGTCACTGACCATGTCATGAATGATGTAATATGTGACATCATCAGCAGTGGATTGCGGGTGCGCGATATATAGTTAGTGCAACTAACTATATATGGAATATCAATGGTTTTATGCGAGTAAAATAAGGTTTTGTAAATGCTTATTCCTAACTATATATGGTCTATAACCTATGGTTTTTTCAGTGAATTTCATTGGTTTTTTAAAAGCTAACATCTGTAGCTGTAAAATGTATTGTTCTTTAAATCCAAAAATATATTTTAGATGTTTATTGATATTTTTTTTTAAATATTTTTTTTCTTCGCTTCCAGTTCGCGAACCGGGAAGCTTTCCGTTAGCTCATCTTGATGCCGCGACCTAGTCCGCGAACCGGTAAACGTTTCGTTTGCACAACTGTGACGCGTCGCGGAAGCGCGACGTATCACTTTGTCGCGTAATGCGTCTTATGACGCGCCGCGTTAGCGCTCCCGGAAGTGCTCCGGACAGCGAACCGGAAGCGATCCGGGACGCGGCGCGCACCGCGTAACGTGAGCGGAACAAGTCATGTGACTTGTTTATAAAACTTTTCATTGGTTCATTTCACTTTTAGTTTCCAAATGATGTAAGACTAGGTCATATGACCTAAAAATAACACTTTTCATTGGTTTAGAACTTTTGCTTTTCCCAAATGATGAAAACCCCTCCTTCTTTCCTCACTCTGACTTTCATCTTGGTGAGAGAAAGACCATTTACCTATAATTGAGCAATGGCTTCTGTACTTGCTTCAGCTGGTGCACCCCCACCACCACCTCCACCTCCTCATGAGAAGAGAGGACCATCATCTCGGTTCATCGCCAACACAGAGGAGGAGGAAGAGGATGAACTTGAGGAAGAGGAGAGAGAAGAACAAGAGTTCTTACAGGAGTTGCCCCGTGTTTCCCGTCGGAAAACTAGTTTTATCTGGCAGTTTTTTTCAATCCCTCAAGGGGAGAAGAAAGTCAATGCAAAATATGCCACCTGCCTTATCTGTAAACAAAGGCTATCAAGAGGCACTGAAAAAAAGTATAGCATGGGAAACTATACTTTGCATCGCCATAGGACCAGGTGGCATCCACTCAACTACAGCCGTGCAGAGTTGCGTGACCTGCAGGATAATCCCCCAACAACTCCTGTGGCCAGGTCAACCTTGCATATCTCTTTGACTGGAGGAGAGGCACAGGAAACCGTGCCAAACATTCAAAAGAACTTTAAACACATGAAACTAACCTGCTTGTATTGCGGGGCATTACTTTCATGTGGGAACATGAGCATAAACTTAATGAACATTGCTTTTTGTTGTTTCCCCTCCTTCAAAAACAAAAAAAACATAAAACTGTTCAAAAATACAAAAAAATCAAAAAATGTTTAGAAAAAAAAAAAAAAAACAACAAAAACATAAAAAAAAAGTTCTTTTCAGAACTACCTCCCCTTTCAAATAAAATTGCTAGAATGTTTAGCACTCTGGCAAGCTCTATTTCTTTTGGTTCGCTTTCCCGTTAGCTGCCCGGTTCGCGAACTAGAAGCGAACCAACATTTTTTTTTTTTAAAAAAAGAAGAGTTAGTATAAGGGAAGTAAACAGGGAGTAATGTTAAAAGAAAGACAGCTATAGGGAGTAAACCAGAGATACTGTTTAATAGATCTATTTAACGAAGAAAAGATGGAAGAGGGTATAATTGCGAAAAACAAAATGGATAAGGAAGTGAAAGAAAAAAAAGAGAGTAGAACAATAACAAAGAAGAGTTTCTTGGAGAATGTGAGTGAATGTTCAAAATAAGATTAAAACATGTGGAATAACAGAGAGAAAAAATAGAAAACAGAAAAGAAAAAATAACTGAAAAAGATTAAATGAAACAGCAAAGAAATGTAAATAACATAGAGCCATATCATCAACATAGGCAATAAAAGTTTTGCTTTTTTTATCAGCAGAAATATGTCGCCAAAGCATTCTAAGTAGCTTGATACATATGACTCCAAGTGAGGCCTGTCTTGCAACATGGTGCATCTTTTTCATCAGTGCTGCATCGGTTTCATGTGGCACGGTTTTAAAACAGCATAATACATTTGCCTAAATGCATCAATTTGTAATTTTGACGCCTCATAACATATCTTTTGCACCGCCACTGCGTCACAAAACTGACGCACAGTGGCGCAAAAGAGGCATACATATATCATAAATCTGTCCCTAACATTTTAAATAATTAATTCAGGATGACGATAAGGTGTGGTGTCTCCTCAGGTTTGTTTAAGGTGAGACCTACTCAGGGTTACAGATCAATTTTACGCTTGTTGAAGAATACAGAGGAGATAATACATGTGAAGGCCTACCAATGAAGTAAGTCATGTCCTCTTATTACATCATTCATGACATGGTCAGTGACATCATCAGCAGTGCATTGCGGGTAAAAAGAGTAGAAAACATTTACCTTAAAATTCTTGTAAACTTTTTAAAATATTTTTTCATACTTTCAATCTGTAAAAGAGAGAACAAACATTTCCAAAAATATTAAAACATGTATTTAAAAATTAGAAAAGAGAAGGGAAAAGGTTCAAAAACAAACTGTTTTTCAACAACTTTGACATTTACAGAAGCCTCTGTTGCAGATAAGATTTTCACTGAAGAAAACAAAGGAGATAATACATGTAAAGGCCTACCAATGAAGTAAGTCATGTCCTCTTCACTCTTGAACAAAGGGCAGACCTCTTTTGAATCTGTGGTCACACCTAAACTTCATCTGCACAATGTCATTCATAAACTTAGGAAACACTAGTGATGTAATTGAAAAAATGTGGAGTTTATTTTCCTCATATCAGAATTACATCACCTGTGTTTCCTCATTGACTTAAAATATCTTTAATACACATGAAAACGTTTTTTGGAATGCCCTAGCACCATTTTTGGGACATTATTAACATGGCTATTTAACTCCCATAATCTAAATCTAAATTTGCCAAGCACAGGTGGGAGCGTATTTACAACAAACTTGCCCCATGAGGAACGCTTTCCATTTAAAAAGGGTAAAATAACATAATAGACACTCATATGCCTTATAAATATGACCCAAAACAACCTATGTAGCTCTAGCAGTACATATCCATAAATGTAATTCATTTCAAAAAATCGTTTTTAAACACAGCATATAAATCAATTATATACCTGCATTCAAGAGGAAAAGACTGAAAATGTCCTTGAGACACATGATCGCGTTTTTTGGAATGCCCTAGCACCATTTTTGGGACATTATTAGCATGGCTATGTAACTCCCATAATCAAAATCTAAATTTGCCAAGCACAGGTGGGAGCGTATTTACAAGAAACTTGCACCATGAGGAACGCTTTCCATTTAAAAAGGGAAAAATAACATCATAGACACTCAAATGCCTTATAAATATGACCCAAAACAACCTATGAAGCTCTAGCAGTACATATCCAGAAATGTAATTGATTTCAAAAAATCGTTTTTAAACACAGCATATAAATCAATTGTATACCTGCATTCAAGGGGAAATGACTGAAAATGTCCTTGAGACACATGAAAGAGTTTTTTAGAATGCCCTTACACCATTTTTGGGACATTATTAACATGCCTATGTAACTCCCATAATCAAAATCTAAATTTGCCAACCGCAAGTGGGAGCGTATTTACAACAAACTTGCACCATGAGGAACGCTTTCCATTTAAAAAGGAAAAATAACATCATAGACACTCATATGCCTTATAAATATGACCCAAAACAACCTATGTAGCTCTAGTAGTACATATCCAGAAATGTAATTCATTTCAAAAAATCGTTTTTAAACACAGCATATAAATCAATCGTATACCTGCATTCAAGAGGAAATGACTGAAAATGTCCTTGAGACACATGAAAGCGTTTTTTGGAATGCCCTAGCACCATTTTTGGGACATTATTAACATGGCTATGTAACTCCCATAATCAAAATCTAAATTTGCCAAGCACAGGTGGGAGCGTATTTACAAGAAACTTGCACCATGAGGAACGCTTTCCATTTAAAAAGGGAAAAATAACATCATAGACACTCAAATGCCTTATAAATATGACCCAAAACAACCTATGAAGCTCTAGCAGTACATATCCAGAAATGTAATTGATTTCAAAAAATCGTTTTTAAACACAGCATATAAATCAATTGTATACCTGCATTCAAGGGGAAATGACTGAAAATGTCCTTGAGACACATGAAAGAGTTTTTTAGAATGCCCTTACACCATTTTTGGGACATTATTAACATGCCTATGTAACTCCCATAATCAAAATCTAAATTTGCCAACCGCAAGTGGGAGCGTATTTACAACAAACTTGCACCATGAGGAACGCTTTCCATTTAAAAAGGGTAAAATAACATAATAGACACTCATATGCCTTATAAATATGACCCAAAACAACCTATGTAGCTCTAGCAGTACATATCCAGAAATGTAATTCATTTCAAAAAATCGTTTTTAAACACAGCATATAAATCAATTATATACCTGCATTCAAGAGGAAAAGACTGAAAATGTCCTTGAGACACATGAACGCGTTTTTTGGAATGCCCTAGCACCATTTTTGGGACATTATTAACATGGCTATGTAACTCCCATAATCAAAATCTAAATTTGCCAAGCACAGGTGGGAGCGTATTTACAAGAAACTTGCACCATGAGGAACGCTTTCCATTTAAAAAGGGAAAAATAACATCATAGACACTCAAATGCCTTATAAATATGACCCAAAACAACCTATGAAGCTCTAGCAGTACATATCCAGAAATGTAATTGATTTCAAAAAATCGTTTTTAAACACAGCATATAAATCAATTGTATACCTGCATTCAAGGGGAAATGACTGAAAATGTCCTTGAGACACATGAAAGAGTTTTTTAGAGTGCCCTTACACCATTTTTGGGACATTATTAACATGCCTATGTAACTTCCATAATCAAAATCTAAATTTGCCAACCGCTAGTGGGAGCGTATTTACAACAAACTTGCACCATGAGGAACGCTTTCCATTTAAAAAGGAAAAATAACATCATAGACACTCATATGCCTTATAAATATGACCCAAAACAACCTATGTAGCTCTAGTAGTACATATCCAGAAATGTAATTCATTTCAAAAAATCGTTTTTAAACACAGCATATAAATCAATCGTATACCTGCATTCAAGAGGAAATGACTGAAAATGTCCTTGAGACACATGAAAGCGTTTTTTGGAATGCCCTAGCACCATTTTTGGGACATTATTAACATGGCTATGTAACTCCCATAATCAAAATCTAAATTTGCCAAGCACAGGTGGGAGCGTATTTACAAGAAACTTGCACCATGAGGAACGCTTTCCATTTAAAAAGGGAAAAATAACATCATAGACACTCAAATGCCTTATAAATATGACCCAAAACAACCTATGAAGCTCTAGCAGTACATATCCCGAAATGTAATTGTTTTCAAAAATCGTTTTTAAAAACAACATATCTGTTTCAGCTTACATAAGAGACCATGGAATGGGCTCCATGTACAACAATAACTTGTGTTACTGCATGCCAGAATGCTACACCGAATATGCAATTAAAATTTAAAACCAAAATCTATTTGTATATCACTAGAGACAAAGTCACATTATAAAAACACAGCTTTCTTCATCATTTTCTCCTTAAATCATACTATTCTCTATCTAAATTAAATAAATCTTTTCTCACCTTAGCAAATACTTTTTGAGTTTTGAAAACAGTCTCAGAAATACACCAAATTGTCTTCAGCAGAAGAAAGAGGATGCACTCCAGAGGCTGCAGCTATTGAAAGCACAGAAATACAGATATTCATTTCACATATCTCTCATATTAGCCAATCATAACTCTTCCCTCACTTTTTTCAAATCAAAACCCTTCCCCCCTCTGCCCTCTCTGCCTTTTTTCCATAGCAACCACCTCCTGGAAGACCTCTCATGTTTGCAAATTCACACAACAATGTTTCAATTGAACTCTGAACTCTCAGTGCACCTGCGTATCCAGTGCAATCTTTCATTAAATGTTTCTTCCTTGACCATTCAAATTACATCTTTCAAAGAACACATCCATGCACCCTAACTTTCTGTTTTCAGAAATGGAAATGCACCAATCACTGCTAATGAATAATTAGCACTAGAAATCCACAGTTTTTTTCTTTACAAACTCCTACTGTTTCAACTGCCCTTACATTACCACACTTCATCTGACTGCAGCACAACCTTCTCCCACCATGTTTAATGTCTGGATTGTTGGACATAGTTACATCCACTGGGCTCAAAGGTATGCTGAGAACAGAAATTTACCTAACCTCAATTTACAAGATGTGGAAATTAAGTGGTTGGGCCAAAGAGGATTAAAATGTCACCAATTGATACCATTGGTGAAAACCTTTATGCATTTGCCAAAACCTGACCTGTTAATTGTGCACTGTGGAGGTAATGATTTGGGCACTTTGACTGGGGTAGGTCTGGAAATGCTTTTAAAGGACACCTTTGAGCAATTAATGGCACGTTTTCCACAAACTGCCTTGGTATATTCCAATATATGCCAAAGACAGAAATGGAGGTGGTCCAACCAATTTTGTCCACAAATTGAGAAAGCGAGGAAGCATGTAAACAAATCTGTTTCAGCTTACATGAGAGACCATGGAATGGGCTCCTTGTACAACAATAACTTGCGTTACTACATGCAAGATATCTACAGAGGAGATGGAGTTCACTTCTCAGATGAGGGCAACAGAATTTTCATTCTGAATTTAAGACTGTGCATTGGTACCTACTTATAAGTACCTAAATGTACCATAAACCCAAAAGCTCTTCTCAGAGCTACCCTTCATCTGATCACTCACAATTATTATTTTTTTCTAACTTTTTTCACTAATTTTCCACAAAATACGCTCCCCGGGGCGCTACCCGGTTCGCTAACCGAAAGCTAACCTCGCAGAATTTAAAAAAAAAATGTTTTTTTCCGCACATATAAGCCTCCTCAGCCACCCTCAGAAAACCTAGGGGGTCAAAATAAATCTACCATGCCCCCTTCTACCCATTCTGAACATTATTTGCCCTCCATCTTGTATCTTAATGCGACCAAAACACAAAATGGAGGATTCCCATGACGCTTAAGGTTCGCGGTCCGAGCCGCTTCCCGGGAAGCGGTCCAAAAAAAAGGTGGGAAAGTAATTTACAGAAAAACGACTAGAGACACTCTCACCAAATATAGATTAGCTCATACTACATAACAATCCCTTTTATTTTCACAAATTTGATTGAAATTCCATTTAGCCATTTAGCCTGTAGACCTCTCTAAATACCGTGAGGTGAATTACTTCACAAAACACATCCGAAGTGTTGGAATTGACAACCAATGAAAATGTTACTTTCATTTTCTACTTTTATTACCTGACATTTGATTGGTTATATACCTGAATATATATAAAGGAAGAGAAGGAAACACAGCCATTTTGACTACTACTTCTTGTTGTATATATCATTTGGAATATCACTAATCACTTCAACTTGTTTCTAAAGGTAAGTTGTTATTTTTAAAACTGAAGTATATTGTGCACTATAAGTAAATATGGTAAACTTTTTGAAATAGTTATATACTATCCCTCTGTAGTAGTTATACATTTAGATAGACTTCTCTGTTATAGTTATGGATGGACTTAGACTTCTCTTGTATAATTATAAATTTTCTTACATTAAATCACATACACTTTTTTATATTCCTACTTCCACTCTGATACTATACACTTCCCAAAGATAAATTCACTGATAAAAAATGCCTATCTAAAATTAATCCCAACAGTGCCCTATCTCTACTAATATATATTTTTTAAATCCAAATTTCAGGCAAAATGGAAGGCGAAAACCAAGTTTCTTTTGAAATGGACCTGCAAGAGAGCAGCCAAGAATTGATTGATCCAATTGATCAAATTGACATTGAATTTATGGACGAAACTTTGGACAAAGAACTACTGCAATGTGTCCAAGCAGTAGATGACCTCCTTGAAAATGAGGACATTTTACAACCTCACAGATTGCAAACAATATTCCAAGAAAATAATGACATTTCAGACACTGAAATGTTAGAAAGTTTAATAAATTATGAAACACAAACAAAATAAAAAAAAAGCTTTAAAAATAAAGAAAACAAAAAGAAACAACAAAAACAACAAACAATTAACATACAGTATTTGAAAAGTCTATCATTCTTTTTTCCTTATAGTACGCTGCCCAGAACGCTTCCCGGTTCGCGAACTTGGCGCTCACCCTGCTGGGCCCTTTTAAAACCTCCACATAAAACCTAGGGGGTCAACGAGGATCTACTATGCCCCCTTATGGTAATTTCCCCCTTTGTTTTGGCCTCCTCTTGCCTCTCGATCCTACCGAGAGACAAGATGGCGGCCGCTCCGGACTGTTTAGAATGTTGACAGACACCGGAGAGCCAATCAACTTCGCATCGCAAAGTTCCGTTACGCGAAAAGTACGCGAACCGGATCGCTGCCCGGAGCGCTGTTACAGATATATATCTTTTTTTGAACATTAATTTCTCAAAATCCACTGAAGCACATATATTGAGACCTAGCAAAGGCACATCGGGCTAACAGTCCCTACAATTTTGCCAAGTTTCGTGCAAATCCATTCAGCCGATCGAGCTAAAAGTGAGTCCAACCGTCCTATGGAAATTAACATGGGAAAAACGCGTTTTGGGACCCCCCTTTTTTCTCGGCCCCCCCTCGACGAACACCCCCCAAATTTCCAGGAGCTGCTCAGAAACAAAATGTGCCATTTTCCTGAAAATTTCAGCCGATTCCGTCCACAAACGCCAAAGTTATTAGACATAGAATTTTCAAAAATCCCATAGGGAAAAAATCCTAACTATATATACCTACTGGCGACCGCCAGTAGGTAATATATATATATATATATATATATACCACATGGCAGTGGTCCAGGCTGCAGCTATAAAGCTAACAGCGTGAAACTGGAAGGAAGGTCGTTTTGCAGGTGAAATAACACGGCGCAGGTTAGAGATGAACAAGTTGCTGGCTCACTGGAGTTTTAATGTTTTGATTTATGGACATTTGGGGAGCAGCGCTGAATGCGTGATGAGATGACTACAAGCACCACCATGCTGTGCGAGAGACAACGCCCACTGGGGCAGGCACTAATGATTGAAAAACTCTGTGGCTCCTTTCAAGTGTTGCACAAGCCTCTGAGGAAACGCTCGTGAGAGCGTGAAACGCGTCAGGCTTTCAGATTTAAACAGAACTTTGCTGATTCCTTCCTGCGCTGTCAAAACCTGCAAATAAAAACGTATTTTATACCTACCTGATTGCTGGCTCCTTGAAAGTTGGGATAACTTTTACGTTGGATATATATATATATATATATATATATATATATATAGATATATTACCTACTGGCGGTCCCTAGTAGGTAGTTATAGTTAGGACCATGAGGCAGATGTATCAACATCCTGATTTGCAAATCTAAAGTAGCGATTTTTTAGAAATCGCTATTTGAGATTTGCAATTAGGGATGTATGTAGGAAACCGCAATTTATTTGCGATTTCTTAAAATTCCTTAATTGCGATAAGCAAATTGCGAATCGCAATTTATGAATAATTTCCCATTCATTTCTATGGGCCAGGAAGCCCATAGGAATGAATGGGAAGTTATTCTCAATTTGCGATTAGCAATTTGAGAATCGCAAATTGAGAATGATTTCAAGGGTGCAAGGTTGTCATAAGGACACCCTGATGCACCCCTGAAATGAACATGTGTGTGCATATGGTGCACATACATGCCCTAAGGGCATGTATGTCCGCCATATGGCACCTTCACAAATGCCAAAAAGTGCATTTGTGAAAGAAATCGCAAATTACCACCAACTTGAAGTTGGTGGTAATTTGCGATTTCTTAATGAGAAATCGCACAACTTGGGTGCTTCATACATAGCATTTAAGGAATCGCAATTTGCGATTCATTAAATGCTGATGGAAAATTAAGGAATAGCAAATGTTGCAAATCCTTAATTTTGCGATGCGATTTTCATCATACATCGCATTTTCCGTTTTTTTTGTCGCAAATGCTGCTTTTTTGCGAATCGCAGCATTTGCGACTAAAAAAAGGGATGTTACATATGCTCCCATATTTCCATAGGAAAAGCATGTTTTGACTTGTCCATAACTTTGGCACCGGTTGACACATCTTCACAAAACGTTCCCCCAAAAAAGTGTCCTGCGGATTTTTGTTCTGCATGGAAAGTTTCTGGCTGATCTGTCAAGCAAGAACTGAGAAAAAGGGCGGGGTTAAAAAAAGTGTTTTTCCAGTGTTAATTCCCAAAGAGATTTTCGTCACGACTACAGCCTGAACCGCTGGATGAAATTAGACCACATTTGGCAGAAAGATAGCTCTTGGTCCTGAAAAAACTCTTTTTATTTGGTGTAAATCCATTCAGTGTTTTTGAGATACAAAAAAAACTAATTTGTATATATAAAGATGCGGATCCTTCGAGGATCTGACAGTCCCAATACTGAAATCTGATTGGCTGCCAACACTTCAACCAGGAAGTGTTGGCAGCAGTCTTGAGACCCAGTTTCAGACAAGTCCCAGAAACA
The DNA here is from genome assembly GCF_964263255.1 of Lissotriton vulgaris. NCBI lineage: Eukaryota > Metazoa > Chordata > Amphibia > Caudata > Salamandridae > Lissotriton > Lissotriton vulgaris. The sequence goes on from NC_141696.1 coordinate 740,117,579, forward strand.
ATATTTAAGAAAAAGAAAAGGTGGCAGGAATACCCTGACCCCCTAGCTGTAGTCTTGGGGTCCCCTTATGACCCTGAAAAGCCAAAAAGCACTTAAAAAAAACTTTGCAGCAGGAACACAACGGATCCACAAACCTGAAGCAAAAATTATTTGTTTTAAAAACAAGTACAAGCTCCTGCACTGTTTTTTCATGAAGCCCCGGGTAATCAAAAGAGGGGGTACTAAGGCTCTTAGAGCCCAGAGGACCACTGCCTCCACTTGTTTTTTTTTTTAAATAATGACGGAGGGGGAGCATGGCGAGCCCTCCTCCGGCTCTATTAGCCCCAGGGATCACCACCTCCTAGGGGCAAGCATACACTTAGGGGGCCATGCATACTCCTCTAGCCCAAAGGACCACCCCCTCATGGGGCTAAATAACACAAACGTGGGGCCCACAAACACCCTGGATCCAAATACTTGTTTAAAGAATGGGAGCGGGGCCTTGCAACCCCTCTCCCAGGATGTTCACAGCCCTTGAAACAACCACCTCCTCAGGGCAGCCCATGTACCCAGAAAGGAGGTGGGTCATGCAACCCCCTCCTGGAGCCAAACATGGCCCTAGGACCTCACCGCCCCCCCCCCCCCAACTGGCTAGCTCCTGCAATGTCCTGGAGTGCCCATTGCTACAACGTATCTGTTTGCTTTTGGTTGACGGGAGAGCAAAAGCAAACACTCCGGATCCAGCAGGCAGGAGCTGTCAAAGTGCTCCTGGCTGCTGGAAGCAGAGGTTACCTTACCCATAGACATTCGAGCAGGTAAAGCGATGAAACAGATTGCTCCTGCACGGAGGGAGCTTCCTTTCCAGCTGCTCCTTCCATGCAGGAGCAATGCAGGCCCCTGCAGGAGGTGGGGAGCCATTTGGGAACGCAGAGGCCTTGTGGCTCCCCCCACGGTCCGGGAGGATAAGAGAAGAAAGAGGCAAGGTAAAGGTCAGAAACTAGCAGAAAGAGGCAGAATAAATGTCAATGAAGAGCAGAAAGTAGCAAGATGAAGGTCAGAAACGAGCAACAAGAGGCAGAATAATAGTCAGAAATGAGCAGAAAGAAGCTGAATAAAAGTCAGCAACGAGCAGAAAGAGGCAAAATAAAGGTGAGCAATGAGCAGAAAGAGCAAAATATAGGTGAGAAACGAGCAGGAGGCAGAATAATTGGCAGAAATGAGTAGTAAGAGGCATAATAAAGGAAAGAAACAAGCAGAAAGAGGCAAGATAAAGGTGAGAAAGGAGCAAAAAGAGGCAGGATAAAGGTCAGCAGTGAGCAGAAAGAGGCAAAATAAAGGTCGGAAGCCAGCAGCAACAGGCAAAATAAAGATAAAAAACTAGCAGAAAGAGGCAAAGGAGAGGTCAGAAACCATCAGCAAGAGGCAAAATAAAGGTGAGAAACAAGCTGAAAGAGACAAAATAAAGGTCAGCAACGAGCAGAAAGAGGCAAACTAAAGGTCAGCAATGAGCAGAAAGAGGCAGAATAAAGGTCAGAAGGGAGCAGGAAAGGGCCTAATAAATAATACAAATGAGCACAAAATGGCAAAAAAGAGGTCAGAAAGGAGCAGCATGAGGCAAAATAAAGGTGAGAAATGAGAAGAAAGAGGCACTATAAAGGTCAGCAATGAGAAGAAAGAAGGACAACAGAGGCAGAAAAACTAGGAGAAAAGGCAAACCAGAGGTCAGAAAAACAAGCAGAAAAGGCAACTCAGAGCAGAATAGGGCAAAACAGAGAGCATTCACACACTCACACATCCACTCACAGACCCCCTCAGGCACTCTCACACCGACTCAGAGTCCCACCCAGAGTCTCGCACAACCACGCACAGACTCACTGAGACACTCAAGCCCTCACTCACACAATCACTGTTAAAAGGTAGTGGTTACATTTAGGAAATAACATTTAAAAAATCTTAGAGATTCACTGAAAAAACAAAGTTTACAGTGCTAACTATAACTTATGCCCCCGCAATGCACTGATTATGACCTCACATATTACATCACTCATGACATGGTCATATTACATCACTGATGATATCTCAAATGACATCACCTATGACATTACTGATGGCATCATCCACATAAGCACTCACACACTGACTCACACCCCTATACAACCTCTCATACACCAACTCACACACCCACACAACCAATCCCATACCCTTTCACAGACCCATATAAGTACTTACAGAACCACTCACTTATCCATAGAGCTATTCATACAACCAGTCACTTACCCATACAGCCACTCATGCAGCCACAAACTCACCCATCCAGCTACTCACACACCCACTTATTTACCTACACAGACACTCACACACCCACTCACTCACCCATATAGCCTCTTAACAAAGCCAGTCACTCACCCTTAGAAGCACTCACTCACGCACTTACCAGCTCACTCATACAACCATTTATATAGCCATTCACATATCTATTCAAGCACTCACGCATCCGCTCACCCATTCATTCATTCACACAGACACTTACTCTACAATATAGCCATTCAAACACCAACTCACATAATCAAACATCCTCTCACTCACCCATACAGCCACTTACACAGCCAATCACTCACTCATACAGCCCTTAAGATACCCACTCACTCACCCATACAGTTACTTACCCACCTACTCACTTCCCCATACAGCTACTAACTCACCCACATGCCACTGACACACGCACTTACTCACCAATACAGTCACTCAGACAGACACTCAACCACACATCTACACAAACAACTACTTATACATCATTATATTCACATTATGCACCGCCTACCCAACGAGGAGCATTGTCTACGATGAAGCATGACACTCGCAAGTGTGTGTGAGGCCATTATATCCAACATAATGGATACCCTGGGGTAGTTCTCTACTGAGCACTCCCCCCCTGCTCCTCAGTGACTATTTGACCCGTTAGGAACAGCCTAGTCTCCTTTTGCTTGCGTCATCAGTAATGTCATATATATATATATATATATATATATATGTCTGTTCAACAATCTATTCTTGTTTGATGGGAAAGTGTTTAAACAGCGGCAAGGTGTCGCCATGGGTGCATGCTTCTCCCCCAGCTACGCGTGTTTACACATGAGCTGGTGGGAGTAGCATGTACTCAGGGGCAGACATAAGAATTTGGCTGATAAACATCTGATGCACATCTGGAGATATATAGACAATATATTTATTGTTTGGAAAGGAAGTGAATCTGAAGCACAGGCATTTGTCAATACCATCAATGATAATGAATTGAATTTGCTGTTCACCGCAAATATAGATCAACATAGAGTGAACTTTTTGGATATTGCAGTAATCATTGAGAATAACCAGATCACCACACAGTTGTACCGTAAACCCACAGCAGGAAATTCCTTGCTACATGCTTCTAGCTTTCACCCACAACATACCATCACTAGCCTGCCATACAGCGAATTCCTAAGAATACGAAGAGCTTGTAGTACCACCATAGCTATGACAACAGCGCAACAAGCAGCCAAAAGCAGACTGCTACAACGTGGATATTCAGCCAAGTTGTTGGACTCTGCATTAGCTAAGGCCAATGCTAGGGACAGGAATGAACTGCTCAACACACAACAAGACAGGAGCTTGACACAAGCAGTGATACCGGATGGAAATACATCCAATACAGAGTCGAGAGTTAGCACTATGTCACCATGTAGGTTTATATCTACATATAGTAGACAGGCAAAGGCAATCAGAAGTGTTATCAATGCCCAATGGCCAATTGTACTCACTGATACAGTCCTGGCGCAAACACTACCTATAAGACCCAACCATACCTATCGCAAAGCTAGATTAATGCGTAGTGATTTGGTTAGAACTAGCCCAGAACTGGATATCAACAAAAATGGGCTTACAGCTAGTTTGGGTTTCTTTAAATGTAATACATGCCGTGCTTGCAAGTTTGGTATCAACACCAAGACTTATACTGATGGCTTTTCCAATGTGCCGGTGAAACTAAAATGACATTACACATGCCGCACAGACCATGAGGTTTATGTGTTACAATGTGGCTGTGGACTCCGCTATGTGGGGAGCACTAAGCTCCCAGTCCACCAACGAATATTACAGCACCTTCGGGCTACTGTAAATTCGGATAGTAAATATCCGGTGGCCCGCCATATTAATGAAGAACATAGCAGCAATCTAAACATGCTTCAATATTATGTCATTGACTGTGTGCCTATGAGCAAACAAGGTGGTGATCGTGAGAAAAGGTTGCGACAACTTGAGACTAAATATATTCTCAAACTCAATTCCAAGACGCCCTATGGGTTAAATATCTGTGAAGATATTCATCATTTTCTGTAAAGTCATGGCTATGACCCCAGGACATTTGGTGTACCCCTTAGGGCTGTATGATTTTTTAGCACACTGTAACAAGTCCATGCTAACTCAATTGATCTAATATAATGAGTATGATTGATTATAGATCTCAAGTCAGCAATCTACTGCTTTTCTGATACCTGACCCTTTTTTGATTTAACTCATCTGACTCTATATATTTTTCCATATCAATTTTTCTGAATATATCTTTGGATTATGTCTGGATATAAAATCCTTCATGTTGATTGATTCTAATGTCTTCTTACAAATTGTCAAACATTTACCCCCGTGAAGTGACCTTATATAGGTCAAAGTGGTGATAGTAAATTTTATGGAAGATTCAACCATGCCTATCCTTCTCAACCAACATAACACAGTGTACGGGATACACTTTTTAGTTTAGTATGTTGACCTTTTTAAAAATACTACACTTTTTTGCACATTAATAACACTTTGCACATATTGTTTTTTCATACTGCGATTATATTGTTGAGTTAAGGCGTTATCAAACAGTGGGCACCAATAGGCAATTGAAGTTCTGTTTGAAAAGCTGCATTGGGTTGAAGTAAGGCTTTAATTACAAGATAAAACTGCTTGGTAGTTGGCCACAAATTGTATTTGTACAAGGAATAATGCCTCACTCACGAAATTGTTAAAATCTTCTGTTTTCATCCTTTACAACAAATATATTGGTACAGATAATAACTTCATATTGCCCAAATCAACTAAGGGTCAATACAATGAGTGTTTAATGTTTAACATTTGTGCATTTGTTTTATAATGACAAATTAGAAAACAATTCTGTAGTTCTTATCGCAGTATATTTTCACTTTCTACTACTTGTGTAGTTTCAATAATCACGTGATCAGCTACACCAATGTATTTAAATTAAATTGTTTGAGCAGCGGAGTTATGTGAGCAAGGCTACACGTTAGCCGAAACGCGTCATCCTGTCTGACATCTTGCACCAACTTTAATAAAAGTCACTGCAGCCAGAACAGTGAGCAAGTTAATACTGGAGTCCGTGTCTTTCTCCGTTTGCGGTAATTGGATATATATATATATATATAAAAAAAGACGATTCCTGCATAGAAGAACCGGAGAGACACAGCGGGGATCACAGGAAAGGATTTTATTCCAGTGTGGCATGACGCGTTTCGACAACAATGTCTTTTTCAAATGCCTGTTACACCTTCAAATCTGCCATATATATATATATTTATATTTATATATGCAGGACAACTCCACAGCAACCTCCGGTCCTAGGAACGGCGAAGTAGGAAGACAGACCACAGGATCAGGTAGGTGAAGATTTTATTTTAAAATGGCAGCATAGACGCATTTCGGGCTCAAGAGCCCTTGTTCACAAGCTAAGAACATCAACCAAACACCATACTAGGATATTTAAAGAGATACTATCACCACCTCCTCTGATCACATGATCAATAGGCATAGTGAACAGACTATCCAAATTGGCTGGTGCAACAAATTACTGCAGATGAATTTCAAAACCAAAATTGGGCAGCATAAGTAAAAAGCATTTTAAAAGGCACACATGCAAGTAATAAATTATATAACTGTATAAATACAATAAATATAAATGAATAAATCTTAAAAGCATTATACATTATTCAATGATTTTTGTTGTATCAAGCACCTATAGTTGAAGATATTTTTCAAATATGGATAGTAGGACATACATACTGTTTGAGGGTATATAATACACAATCTCTTATTTAAAACCTCGCAGCAAAAAATGGTCAAAGTGCAAAACTGTGCAAAAAGTGAAAATTGAGAAAAAGTTTTTTTAGTGCTATAAAGTGCTAACTGTGTGATGAATATCAATTGTACCAAATAGTTGTTGACATAATGTTTATATTCTATTTGGAATAAGTTCTGTTCTGATATCCCAGTATCATCAATCACAGTTTTAAAAGTGCATAAAGTGATAATATTTAGGTTGAAATGAAAGGCAAGTGGAACTATTAGTGGAAATGTTTTTCTCATATAGTCCACTGAACCACTGAACTCCTAAAGGGAGGGGTTGCAAGTATCTATAGCAGCAAAAAATAGGCACCTTGAAAAGGCCCATTACTAGAAAATGCCAGAAATAAAACTTGCAAACCCCAAGTCGAAAGACATCAGTGCAACAGAAATTGGCCTTCATACTCTGATCATAGTGAAAATATGCCAAGTGTAAATCTGCTAATAAATAGAGTATAAAAGTACAAAAATTACATAAACATACAGATGTAAAAATTCCCAGATATGGATATGCGGATACATTGGAGGAAAAGATTTACACGACATTTAAAAATTACTTCACATTAAATTCCAAAAACACTCATATACATGGCAGCCGGGGGAAATGTAGTTCATAAAAAATTGTGCATGTCCTCCACGTTATTCAACCCATTAGGCCATTTACTATCGAACTCCAAGATCATAGTGGTTTCCAATTGTCTTAATCTGAGTTCTCTATTCCCTCCTCTATGTGCCTTAGGAATGGCCGCTACCACATAGTATTTTAAAAATGTCAAATTGATGTCGTGAAATCTTTTAAAATGACGTGCCACAGGGTAAGATTGATTGCTGTGCAAAATTGCCCTGAGATGTTGTAAAATCCTGACATGCACCTGTAGCTTGGTGCTTCCAATGTAATTCAAGCCACAGGTGCATGTCAAGATGTACACAGCATGATCAGTTTTGCAGTTGAAACTGCCGGCTATAGCAATTTCCTGAGAGCTAAAGGGAGTTTTATAGTGTGTTTTATTTACTCCAAATTTACAGGCTCTGCACGTGGAGCATTTGTAAAAACCACGTGCTGGCTGTAACCACATAGATTTTAGACTCACCTCAGGGCTTGATTTGTCTAAAAGTGATCCCATACTTTTAGCCCTTCCGAAGGTGATGAGAGGGGAACTAGGTAGTTTGGACCCAATCACAGTGTCCGTCAGAATTATGGGCCACTTTTTCTTGACAATGTTCCTGATTTTATTCTCCTCATTACTGAACGTGGTGACTAGTCTGGGACATTGAAGAATTTCTGAGGGATTATTACTATCCTCACTAGTTTCAATTACTTCAACATCAGTAGATATTGGAAATGGCAGACTCTCTCTCGTTTGTAAATTGACTTTTCACTATAGCCTGATTCAACATACTATCCAAATAGCCTCTCTTTTTCAATCTTTCCTTCATCTAACAAATACAAAGGTTAAAATCAGTAGCGGTGCTGCAAATTCTTTTCAATCTCAATGCTTCTCCATATGGAATGCTGTTGATGGTATGTTTGGGGTGTAAATTAGTGGCATGGAGAGTAGTATTTCCTGCCGTGGGTTTCCTAAATAAGGTGGTTTCTATTCTGCCACTTTTGATGTGTACTTTAACTTCTAGAAATTCAATTATATATATATATATATATATATATATATATATATATATATATTTTTTTTTTTTTTTTACGAAGGAGTACGAAGTGATCAGAGGACTCAGAGAGCGACCCGCAGCAACCACACACCCTCCAAAAACACCAAAAGGAAAACGAGGAGGGGGAGGCGGGGCGCCCAAGGAAGATCTACTCCGGTAGTAACAAGGAGTGCTCGAGGGAAGACCTGGAAAGGACCATGATGAATCCGAAAGAAAACACAATAATTAATCTTTCGGACCGGATACTGACCTCGAAAGAAGAAGAACTGTTGAAACTTGGACTCACTTTTTGTCCGACTCCAGCATTTAACTACACGCAGACGAGGATAGATCTCTTTCGATTTATCAGAAAATTAAAACTGCAGAAACTACATACTCTCAACCCGAAAGCAGCTGATGGAACCAATATTGAAGGGAGAGATCCCTTAGCAATGATAACAGGCAAAGATCTTGAGGCCATTGCGGTAGCACAAACACTGATTGGAACGAGCCATTCCCAAGATTGGGAGATCCAACCTACACAGGCTTTGGAGGACTGTGGTATCATTCAACAAGGTTGCAAAAGTGGAATGACTATTAAATCAAAAACCAATCCAAGGACACCGCATGATGGAATAGACACTTTCCAGGAAATTGTCATTGAAGAATTAAAGTATCTCCAAATGGAAAGCTTCAATTCCAACAAGAAAAATCTGAGCAAGGAGGAATGGGCGGTGATTCATAATCTCAAAGAAGATGATAACATAATTATAAAACCCAGTGACAAAGGGGGTAATATTGTCATTTTGAAACGAGGACAATATGAGGATGAGGCCCTATCCCAACTAAACAACAAGGAACATTATGTGGAGATAAAACGAACAAAATACACTGAAAGTATCAAAGCATTCAATGACCTAATTGACAATTGGAAGGATAAAGGAATCCTTGATTCAAAGACTGGAAAAACCTGAAGTGCGACTTCCCACAAATTGCGACATTCTATCACCTGCCGAAGGTGCACAAGAGTAAAATTTGGCCTCCAGGCAGACCTATCGTGTCCGCCAAAGACAGCTTACTGGAAAAAACATCAAGCTATATCGATAGCTTCATTGCCCCTTTCGTGAAGGATCTCAGCTCAGCTATATATATATATATATATATATATTACCTACTGGCTATCGCCAGTAGGTATATATAGTTAGGATTAATTCCCTATGGGATTTTTGAAAATTCTATGTCTAATAACTTTGGCGTTTGAGGACGGAATCGGCTGAAATTTTCAGGAAAATGGCACATTTTGTTTCTGAGCAGCCCCTGAAAATTTGGGGGGGTTTCGTCAAGGGGGGCTGAGAAAAAAGGGGGGTCCCAAAACACGTTTTTCCCATTCATTTTTACATAGGGCGGTTGGACTCACTTTTAGCTCGAACGGCTGAATGGATTTGCACGAAACTTGGCAAAATTGTAGGGACTGTTAGCCCGATGTGCCTTTGCTAGGTCTCAATATATGTGCTCCAGTAGTTTTTGAGAAATTAACGTTCAAAACAAGATATATATCTGTAACAGCGCTCTGGGCAGCGATCCGGTCCGCTTACTTTTCGCGAAACGGAACTTTGCACGCAGAAAGCTGATTGGCTCTCCGGTGTCTGTCAACATTCTAAACAGTCCGGAGCGGCCGCCATCTTATCTCTCGGTAGGATCGAGAGAGAAGAAGAGGTGAAAAACGAAGGGGGAATTTATTGAAAGGGGGCAAGGTATACCCCTCTTGACCCCCTAGGAATGTTGTTGGGGTTATTAAAGGGTCCCGTGGGGAAAATAAAAAAAAAATGATTTTTCACGGTAGAAGCGCTTCACGGGCCGCGAACTGGGCCGCAAACTGGTAGCGAAACGGGAATTCGCCATTTTGTGCTTCGTTTTAATTGTTTAGAGACAAAAATTATCACCGCACATCGGCCACAATGCATGAATATCGCTAAAAAGTCAGCGATATTCATGCATTATCCAGCAAATGCTCTTAGCCATGTTATCCACTTTCCATTGGATAACATGGCTAAAAACTGCTCTGTGCGTGAGCTTTTTTTTTTTTTTTGCTGCGTGACGTTTGTTAACGTTCGATTCGATGGAAATCAGGAAGTGTTGACCACCATTTTGTCACTGCGAGTAAATATTTTGTTATAAATGAATCCTTATTGATAAACATTGTCTGCGCCATCTTGCGTTTTTGTCCAATGCCACAATTTTGTCGTGCACGGCAGCCATTTTAGATGCCTTGACCAGGGCCACTCTCTGCACGCCGCCGATCCTCAGCATGGCTCCCCACCCTCGCAAGCATCTTCCCCACGCACTGTTCACCCCCGCTCTCTCTCTCATGCATGGGACATATACTTCCCCCCATGTGCGCTGCTCTTCTCTGAGAATCACACCCTGTGCCCGCCCGACACCTCCCTTTCACCCTATTCACTACCGCACCCTCTGACACTCCTCTTCCTCTGTGTCCGATTGTCCAGGCCGGACCTAGGCTATCACCTAGCCCTGCGGATGTAGTTTATGGCCCCAGCTGTAGAGTATCCAGACATGCCAACCCTCCCGATTCAGGCGTGAGACTACTGATTTCAGTGCTAGTCTTTCGCTTCCCGATTCCTGCAAGGAAAAACCCGGGGGCATATTACAAACAACTAGCGGTAATTTTTGTCTCTAACTTGTTTAGAGACAAAAATTATCGCCGCACTTCGGCGAATTTTATCGCACATAAACCTTGCTATTAGCAAGGTTTATCGCAAATGCGTTAAAAAACGGCCGCAATGCATGAATATCGTTGAAAAGTCAGCGATATTCATGCATTATCCAGCAAATGCTTTTAGCCATGTTATCCACTTCCCATTGGATAACATGGCTAAAACTGCTCAGGGCAGGTGTTAGGTTTTGGAGATATTCGCGCTTAGCGTGAATATCTCCAAAAGTTGGTAATAGGAGATAGCGATGGTTAGGGACTGTTTCCAGTCGCTAAAGTCTTGTCACGCCCACTTTGCATGTCATTAGTGATAAATATCACTGATATGCAAAGCGGGGCCCAAGATGGTCGCTATCTCCTTTTAGCTGTCACTAACTGGTGTTAGCGACAGCTTGGTAATAGGGAGATAATTTTATCTCTTTTTTTTTGGCTTTTAAAGCCAAAAAAGCGGAAATAAACCCCCTTGATAATATGCCCCATGATTTCTCGGGGTTTCAGCTGACAGGGCTTGGTATTGTGTTACGTGCTAATTCTTCCAGGAAACGTCAGAGGGTCGATGCAGGGGTTCTAGAAGGGGTGATAAACCATTTAAGCCTCATGAACAAGCGCATGGTCTTTTAAAGATTTGTGAAGTACTCGGGGCGGCGGTGTGTGTGTGCCCTCTTTCAGGAGCGGGCGGGGGGGCACTGCCAGCAACTTGCCAGGCCAGGCAGTGTTCAACACGTGCATCACCCTTTCTCTGCCTGCTATTGCGCTCCATGCTTCGGAAAGGTAAGAAAAAGAACGTGCATTTGAGTTTGAAATGTCCGATCTTGTAGCAGTACACTTGCAAAGCCCACACATGACAATAACCCGATTCAAGGCCCCATTCACCCGATTTTTTAAACATATATAGCACTCCAACAAAGTTAGATTTTAAAACTTTATTAACATTTAAATATAACGAACGCAACAAAAACTGTAAATATATTTAACCATTTTTTGAAATTAACCAGAACTATAACGATAACAACAACAACAACAATAATATAACTTTTATGCCTAAATTACGCAAACACTTAGCTAATCTGCTAAAGGGGGGAGTCGCCATTTCTTTACAATAATCAATAATGAAAAATCCACATCAATAGGGTTGTCCGTTTTCTCGATGCAACACTATAGTGCAATATACACAGCACCTGGGGTGTCAAGAGTGAACAGGTCTTTCTTTGTTCCTTAAGATGTTATCTGTGTCAACATCTTCCGAGAATGCTGATGCGTTAGGATTTCCTTGTGTTTCTTAATAGCATTGGTGTCTGTACACTTCTTTGTCAATTCTGTCAAGATGATAACTGCTTCATAAACAGACGATATCTTTGTTTAGTCATTAGTGTTAAGTGTGTCTGAAACTACAGTGACCTTCTGTTTTTTTTTCTTCAGGCTCCACAGAGTTTTGTGTGTTGTTCTTTTGAGCGACAATTATTCCAGAGGTTTCAGGTTCACTTGTTTTGTCCTGCAGTGAGTTAACAGCTTTAGAGAGTTCATGTTTATTTGCTATGTCCTGCTGTTCGTCAACTGCTTCAGAGACGTCAGCCTCATTTGTTATGTTTCAGTAGATCCTGGACCTGCCCGGCCGCGCCCAAAATGGCGCCGGTGTAAATGGGACTCGTAACTGCTTGTTGTGTACTGGTTGCCCAACCTTGATATCACGAGATACATATGCAGTTTTGAAGCACATGGCGGAGGCTTGTCTGCTGTAGTGGGGCGCCCCTTTATCGTTTCAGTCGCCATTCCGCCCGCTTTTGCTACACTGTGCCTTTTCCGCCATTCAGCTGTTTAGCGCCCGCTCTTACGGCTACAGCGTCTCGCTCACCATGTAGTTGAGTTGCTCCCACTCTTGCGGTGCAGCGATAGGCGGCTTCCACAGGACTCCTAAAATGGCAGTCGGCTCTTCGGATTTGGGCCTGGTCCAGTAAAATGGCCCTGGGACACCTTGGAACTCGGACGCTTGTCTGCCAGGGCTTGGGTTCCATTCTCGAAAGCGTCCCCTCAGCCTTGAAGATTGTACAAAAGTCTTGGGGGCCGTCGACTCCCGCAGGCTTCCGGTGGGGAGCGGCTGCCATGATTGCTTGCGGAATGGCCACGACGGAGCTACGAGATGGTGGTGCTCTCATGGTGACGCCAGCTTCAGTCTGAAACATCCAGAAACAAGGTGGGGCTTTCATCTTTGGGAAAAAAAAATTTTTAATCCAATGAAAAGTGTTATTTTTAGGTCACATGACCTAGTCTTACATAATTAGGAAAAGAAAAGTAAAATGAACCAATGAAAAGTTTTATTAACAAGTCACATGACCTGTTATGCTTACGTTACGCGCTGCGCGGCGCGCTCTGGATCGTTTCCGGGAAGCTGCACCTTGCGCACCGGAGGACTTCCGGGTGCGCTAACGCGTCGCGTCATATGACGCATTACGCGACAATGCAGGTCCAGAATATAGTCAAAATGTCTCCACCAACCAGCGGTCGGAAATCAACCGCTTTCAGCAGTCCAAAAGTTCGGTTAAATCTTAAGAGCGGGAGCAACTCAACTACATGGTGAGCGAGACGTTGTAGTCGCAAGAGCGGGCGGTAAACAGCTGAATGGCGGAAGAGGCACAGAGTACCAAAAGCAGGCGGAATGGCAACTAAAACGGTAAAGGGGCGCCCCACGACAGCGTGTCTTCAGGTCAAACGGATTGTGGGACAAGGTCTAGAATGGAAGATTCTTCAAAAGGGAAAAAATTCCGCCGGACCCCGGGAGCCGGCCGCCTATGCCGGGGGCGATCTCAGGCCTCACCAGGGCAACAAGACTTGGGGAGGGGGCAGGAGCCAAGCGCCCCCTCTCAGTCCGCGCCATCTCACCGCCCCTCGGGGGCCTCCGTCAAGCGGTTTAGGGAGGCACCGTATCACATTGTTTTCCAATGCAGTCAGGTCCACAAATGGACCCCACTTACTTTGAATAAGGTTTAAACAGTGTTACAAGAGCTGCTTAGAACTCTGAAGTATGGCACTCAACAACCAGGACTTATGCCATTTGTGTAAGGCAGTGACATGGAAGCAACTCAGGGACAAAAAGCATGAACGAACATTCACGTATGAAAATCTTATTTGGGGAAGGGGTAGAATCCAAACACCCCCTGCCAGTTCGCGCCACTACACCGTATGTGGAAAATCTGAAGCCATCGTTCTACAAACTCTCAACGCTTGTTATCAGTGCATGAATTTCATGCTCGATCGATTGAGCTAGCCGGATCGGGCAATAAAAAGTATAAAATAGTTATGTAAATAGTTATTTAATAAAATGTTTTACTCTGTTTCTTTGCTGGTGTGTTGTGTATATTTATAATATTTGCATAGGGTTTGTCGTTATTTTGGGCGGTGTGGGTGGCGGAGTCGAGCTGTTTTGCAGCCCTCATGGTGTGGAGCTTAGTTCATTTCATTATTTTCGTATTTCTCATGAAGGGTTGTTCCTAATGTTTGTATTTTACCGAGGTCAAAAAGAGATCGAATTAGTGGTCTACTGATTTTGCTCGATTACTTTTATTTTTTTACACGATTTTTCACTATCTGCAAAGACTAAACAGAGTATTGCGACTTTGTGCTTGTTTGTAAATAGAGAATGATCCAAAGAGAACCAATTGTAAAACAGTAAATGCTTGGATAATAATCAATCAAATGGAGAGACAAGCAGGTACGACGGATTACAACAGGGGTAAAGGTCTGCGTTAACTACCGTTCACTATCTGCAAAGAGAGAGTACTACTAAGAGAAAATAGGGGAGTGGGGGGGGCAGCGTTCAAAGCACATCAGCGTGCATAAACACGAAAACGTTTTTACCTATCACGTACTTGACATTTGACAGCTTTTGATATTTGCTATTAAAAAACCATTGAAATTCACAGAAAAAACCATAGGTTATAGTCCATATATAGTTAGGAATTTGCATTTACAAAACCTTGAAAATTCAATGAAAAAACCATTGGTTTTAGGCCATATATAGTTAGGGATTTGCATTTAGAAAACCTTATTTTACTCGCATAAAACCATTGAAATTCCATATATAGTTATAAGCGCTAACTATATATCGCGCACCCGCAATCCACTGCTGATGATGTCACATATTACATCATTCATGACATGGTTAGTGACATCACTGATGACATCACTGATGACATCTCAAATGACATCACTGATGACATCACTGATAACATCTCATTTGACATGACTGATCACATCACTGATGATATCATTCATGTGATAATACCATGAACCTCTTCAGACTCTAACATAACCTTAGATACAATCAGTGTAAACAGACAGTCACAGACTGTCACTCATCCATGGAGTTACTCACACACCTAGTCAGTTATGCCAAAAATCAATCACACCTCCATTTTCTCAACTATACAGTTATACACACCTTACTTATTCAAACATATACTAACACATATTTACTTTACTCTCTTATACAATCTCTGATACATGTTCACAATGATCCATACAGCCACCCACACATTCACTGGCTCTTATGCACAGTTATTTATAGATGTCAACTCTCACATGTACTGTGTTTTACATATGTACTTAATTTGACATGTAGCACTGACATATCCATTCACTCACTAATACACTCATGCACAGTCAACCGCCCATACAGCTGTTTCCACATGCACTTTTGAATCTATACATATAGTGAATCAACTACTCACACATCTATGTACAGAGTCACACACCTCCCAGCCACCCATACACACACACTCAGTTTCCCATACAAATACTTGGACAACCAATCAATAACCCATACAGTTACTCATATAGCTACTGATCAACATATGCAGCAGTTTGTAGAACAACAGATATAATGATGCACAAATTAAAACAGTTTAGTCACTAACCCATGCACTCAGTGAGACACATTTAATCACTCACTCAATCAGTCAGTCATGCACCTAGTAAATCCTTCATCCAGACACTTATATATCCACTCATTCTTCAATATGTAAAACATATTTTAACTTTACAGAAACATACAGTCACTGGATGTTGTAATCAGTGATGTCATCAGTGATGTCATTTGAGATGTCATCAGTGATGTCATCAGTGATGTCACGAACCATGTCATGAATGATGTAATATGTGACATCATCAGCAGTGGATTGCGGGTGCGCGATATATAGTTAGCGCTTATAACTATATATGGAATTTCAATGGTTTTATGCGAGTAAAATAAGGTTTTCTAAATGCAAATCCCTAACTATATATGGCCTAAAACCAATGGTTTTTTCATTGAATATATATATATATATATATATATATATATATATATATATATATATATAATCAATCAATCATTGACACTTATAAAGCGCGCTACATACCCGTAGGGTCTCAAGGCGCTGGGGGGGGGGGTGCCGCTACTGCTCGAACAGCCAGGTCTTCAGCTTCTTCCTGAAGGAGAGGTGGTCTTGGGTTAGGCGCAGGTCGGTCGGGAGGGAGTTCCAGGTCTTGGCGGCCAGGTAGGAGAAGGACCTTCCTCCTGTAGTCGCTCTTCGGATGCGGGGGACGGCGGCGAGGGCGAGGTTGGCTGATCGGAGGTGGCGTTTGGGAGCGTAGAAGTTGACTCGGCTGTTGAGGTAGCTCGGGCCTTGGTCGTGTAGGGCTTTGTGTGCGTGGGTGAGGAGGCGGAAGGTGATTCTTTTGTTGACGGGGAGCCAGTGAAGGTCTCTCAGATGTTCGGAGATGTGACTGGTTCGTGGGATGTCGAGGATGAGTCTGGCTGAGGCGTTCTGGATCCGCTGGAGTCTCTTCTGGAGCTTGGCGGTGGTACCGGCGTAGAGGGCGTTGCCGTAGTCCAGTCGGCTGGTGACGAGGGCCTGGGTGACGGTCTTTCTGGTCTCGGTGGGGATCCACCAGAAGATCTTCCTTAGCATGCGTAGGATGTTGAAGCACGCCGAGGAGACGTTGTTGACCTGCCTGGTCATGGAGAGGGAGGAGTCCAGGATGACGCCCAGGTTTCGTGCATGGTCTGTTGGTTTGGGTGCGGTGCCCAGGGCGGGAGGCCACCAGGAGTCGTCCCAGGCGGAGGGTGAGGAGCCCAGGATGAGGACCTCCGTCTTGTCCGAGTTCAGTTTCAGGCGGCTGGTCGTCATCCACTCGGCTACCTCTTTCATCCCTTCGTGCAGGTTGGCTCTGGCGGCGGCGGGGTCGTTGGTCAGGGAGAGGATCAGCTGGGTGTCGTTGGCGTAGGAGATTATGCTGAGGTTGTGTTTGCGTACGATGGCCGCGAGGGGGCTCATGTAGACGTTGAAGAGGGTGGGGCTCAGAGATGATCCTTGGGGGACGCCGCAGATGACTTCGGAGGCCTCTGACTTGTACGGTGGTAGGCGGACTCTCTGTGTTCTTCCGTCGAGGAAGGAGACGATCCATTCCAGCGCCTTGTCCTGGATGCCGATGTTGCTGAGGCGCCGTACTAGGGTGCGGTGGCAGACCGTGTCGAATGCCGCGGAGAGGTCTAGGAGGATGAGGGCCGCTGTTTCTCCATTGTCCATCAGGGCTCGGATGTCATCGGTGGCGGCGATGAGGGCGGTCTCGGTGCTGTGGTTGGCTCAGAAGCCGGACTGTGAGGGGTCGAGGGATCCGTTCGTCTCGAGGAAGGCGGCCAGCTGCTTGTTGACGGTCTTCTCGATGACTTTGGCTGGAAACGGGAGGAGCGAGATGGGGCGGTAATTCTTGAGTTCGGTGGGGTCCGCTGTGGGTTTTTTGAGAAGAGCGCTGAGTTCGGCGTGCTTCCAGCTCTCGGGGAAGGTGGCGGTGTCGAAGGATGTGTTGATGATGTCTCGCAGGTGGGGTGCGATGACAGCGTCGGCCTTGTTGAAGACGTGGTGAGGGCAGGGGTCGGTCGGTGATCCGGAGTGGATGGAGTTCATCGTGCGGATGGTGTCTTCGGTGCTGATCGGGGTCCAGGCGTGGAGGGTGGTGGTGGGGGGTGGTTGTTCGGTCATGGTGTGCGTTGGTTGGTTGTTGAAGCTGTTGTGTATGTCCGCGATCTTGTTGTGGAAGTATGAAGCGAGGGAGTTGCAGAGGTCTTGCGATGGGGTGATGTCGTTGTTTCCTGCGCTGGGGTTGGAAAGCTCTTTCACGATGTTGAAGAGTTCCTTGCAGTTGTGTGCGTTGTTGTCCAACCGGTCCTTGAAAGCTGTTTTCTTGGCGGCGCGGATCAGCTGGTGGTGTTTCCGGGTGGCAAGTTTGAAGGAGGTCCTGTTGTCCGGTGTCGGTTCCCTTTTCCAGACTTTCTCGAGGGCTCGGCAGTTCTTCTTGGAGCTCTTGAGTTCGTCGGTGAACCATGGGGCCTTCTTGCTGCCGGGTCTGCTAGGCGGGGTCCTCAGTGGGGCGAGTTCGTCCGCGCAGTTGTTGATCCACTTTGTGAGGTTGTCTGCGGCCTGGCTGGGGTTCGCTGAGCTGGCAGGAGGGTGCTGGCTCAGGGAGGTGGCGAGCTGGTCTGCTGTGATCTTGTTCCAGCTTCTGCGGGCGGCCTGTTTCTGGTGGTGGTGGGTCGTCGTTCTCTTGAAGGTGAAGTGGACGCAGCTGTGGTCCGTCCATTGAAGCTCTGTGGCGTGGCTGAAGTCGATGTCTGTGCTGGAAGAGAAGACTGCGTCGAGTGTGTGTCCGGCGAGGTGGGTGGGGGTGGACACCAGTTGCTTGAGTCCCAGGTTGGCGAGGTTGTCGAGCAGGGTGCTGGTGTTGCGGTCGTTGTTGTTCTCCAGGTGAAAGTTGAGGTCTCCCAGGAGGATGTAGTCAGCAGAGGGGAGGGCGTGCGGGCTGACGAAGTCGGCGATGTCCTCGCTGAATTGCGTGCGTGGTCCAGGGGGTCGGTAGATCAGGGTGCCTCTGAGGGTGGTGTTCGGGTTGGTGTGGATCTGGAAGTGCAGGTGTTCGGCGCTGGTCAGGGTGTTGTCGGTGCTGGTCGTGAGACGGATGGTGCTCCTGTGGACGATGGCGATGCCTCCTCCCATCTGGTTGGCGTTGCGGTCCCTCCGAACGATCTTGTAGCCCTCTGGGATAGCGATGGCGATGTCGGGAGCTGAAGAGGCGTTCATCCAGGTCTCCGTGAGGAAGGCAACGTCAGGGGCTGTGGCGTCTAGGAGGTTCCAGAGTTCGATGGCGTGTCTGTGGACGGAGCGGGTGTTGAGCAGGATGCACTTGAGGTGGGTGCTGCTGGTGTTCGACTTGGCGGGTGCTGGTGCGAGGCTGGTCCGGGTGCAGGAGAACTTGCAGGTGTGGCAGCTGAAAGGTCCGTGGGTACCTCGTGGAGCGGCTAGGTGGCATTCTGGGAGTCGGCCGGTGTTGAGTGCGTTGAGGGTGGCGGCGGAGTACGTCAGGCGGGTAGGTCGGGCTCTTCGGGGGCCAGGGGTCCTGGCGCTGGTCGCGATCCGGTCGCGATATATATATATATATATATATATATATATATATATATATATATATATATATATATATATATATATATATATATATATATGGTCTTGTGACCAAGCCCACGGACGTGGTCTTTGCTGCCAGGAATAAACCTCACCTGCTGCATCTATCGTGTGGGCTCGCTTGATTTCCTTTTCTTGCTGGATCTCTGCTCTGCAATATATATATATATATATACATATATATATATATATATATATATACATATATATATATATATATATATATATATATATATATATATATATATATATATATATATATATATATATATATATATATATATATAAATATATATAATATATATATATGAATCATAACGTCTTACTGACTGACTGATATCACTCTAAACTAAAATTCAGCAGTTATAGCTATTTCAATTGGCAATGGGTGTCCTACGCTGACAACACGCAGCTCATCCTCTCCCTCACCAACAACCCAGAAGTTACTAGACTCAGCTTCCAGGAAGGAATGAGAAACGTGCCCGTCTGGATGAAGGACAGCTGCCTCAAACTGAACTCCGAAAAGACGAGGTTCTCATCTTCGGACCCCGCCCCTCTGCCTGGAGCGACTCCTGGTGGCCTCCCGCCCTCGGGCCCCCACCCACCCCGACGTACCATGCTCTGAACCTCAGCATAATCCTCGACTCCTCCCTCTCCATGAACCACCAAATCAAAGCTATCTCCTCCACCAGTTTCAACTGCCTCGGGGTCCTACGAAAGACCTTCAAGTCGATTCCCCAGACTGCAGAAAGACCGTCAACCACGCACTCATCACCAGCAGGCTCAACTACGTCAACGCCCTCTACAACAGAATCAACAAATCCATACTACGCAAACTCCAAACCATCCAAAAAGCGGCCGCCAGGCTTATCCTAGGGATACCGCACCACGAACATATGACTCTACATCTGCGAGAACTCCACTGGCTCCCCGTCGAGAAGAGGATCACCTACAAACTACGCACACAAGCCTACAAATCCCTCAACAACATCGGACCCAAATACCTCAACAACCGAATGAGTTTCCACGCACCCAAGAAGAGCCTCCGTTCAGCCGACCTCGCCCTGGCAGAGGTCCCCCGCATCCACAGAAGCAGAGCTGGAGGGAGAGCTTTCTCCTACACCGCAGCCACAGCATGGAACACTCTCCCAGTAGAAATGAGACGCTCGCCAACCCTGCACACCTTCAGACGGGCTCTCAAGTCCTGGCTTTTCGACTGACCGGAGCAACCCTACCTTCCCTTCCCCAGCGCCTTGAGACCCTCACAGGTGAGTAGCACGCTTTACCAACCATGATTGATTGATTGATTGATTGAATGATGTAAGTTCAGTTATTATCAGTAATGTTATCAAGGATGTCACTGAACATGTCATGATTGTTGTAACATGTGAGGTCGTACGTACTACGTGGCGAGGGTGCGAGTTATGTTACATTCAAACTAACAGGTTCACTTATCTGTATATAACATCACTCTAACCTTTGTTTTTTCAGTGTATTTCTGAGGTTTATTTCTTCATGCAAGTGAGAATATATTACCATACCTAACCGTTATGTCAATTTAACCTTTGTTGTTTTCAGTGAGTTTTTTTTTACCATAAAGTAATATTTTATTACCATACATAACACTACTGCTCTCCTGAGCATGGCCTTCAGCCATAGAAGGCATCGGGTTGGCTGGTGGGGCTGGTCTGTTACCAAACAGTATGTCCAACCCCGCACAGCAAGCCCACCCCCCATTGTGCACGGAATTTCACCTGTTCACAGAAGCAACCCCACTGCAAACACTCAGGAACCACCCCATTTTCAAAATATTTGCGGGAGCCTTTCGCTCCTGTGGGAGTGAGGCAGCCAAGGGTTAAAAAAGCCCCCCTCAGCCTATATGATTGCTCTTTTATTTGAAGTTGCATGATCGCGACCCCCCACTGTCAACCCATCCTTCGAGATGTATTAGGTTTTTGAACCTTAATTTCTCAAAAAGTACAGAACGGATTTACACCACATCACAAAAATCACATTTGCAGGACCAAGATTTTGGGGCATATTATCAAGGGGGTTTATCTTCGCTTTTTTGGCTTCAAAAGCCAAGAAAGTGGAGATAAAATAATCTCCCTATTACCTAGCTGTTGCTAACACCAGTTAGCGACAGCTAGTAGGAGATAGCGACCATCTTGGGCCCCACTTTGCATGTCAGTGATATTTATCACTAATGACATGCAAAGTGGGCGTGCCAAGATGTTAGCGCCTGGAAAGAGTCGCTAACATCGCTATCTCCTATTACCAACTTTTGGAGATATTCGCGCTAAGCGCGAATATCTCCAAAAGCTAACACCTGCCCTGAGCAGTTCTTAGCCATGTTATCCAATGGGAGGTGGATAACATGGCTAAGAGCATTAGCTCGCTAATGCATGAATATCGCTGACTTTTCAGCGATATTCATGCATTGCGGCCGATTTTTATCGCATTTGCGATAAACCTTGGTAACACCATTGTTTATCTGCGATAAAAATCGCCGCAGCTCAGCGTTAATTTTTTCACGCTAACCAAGCAACAGCGATAATTATCGCTATTGCTTGGTAATATGCCCCGTAGTCACATTTGGTGTAATTCCTGCGTTACCAAACTAAAGAGTACAAGCTCCAGCTCTGGTCATGTTTAGAAATGTCAATACATTTCCCTGGGGATCTATTCTATAGATTCCTGAAAATATGGGGTTACTTTGTAAGTCAAGCCTGCAGACACGTGCCGATCTATAGTGCCCCAAAAAACAAAAAGCATCTATGAAAGGGCTTTTAGCCCATTTATTATTTACCACTTGTTGGCATTATTTTCACTTTTCTTTGCTGCCTCCTAGTTAACCAGCTTTTGCCAGTGTTACTTCCTTTTCCTTCTGTGGCGCATGGACAAACCACAAATTGATTTATAATAATTCTGTTCACACTGTGATTGAGGTACTATTTCTTTTGTTTTTACCATTTTGATATATAATGAACTCGACTGACCTGATGGTATTGGTGAACTTTACAGAAGCTCCAGTTACATTGCACAAGTTCAGATTCATTTTGTGCATTTTTAGAAGCAGGAACTCAACCAACCCAAATGTTTGGAGCACTTTACATGCGCACCAGTAATATTACACAAGTTCACATTAATTTTTGTGGTTTTTTTATATAGCGCGAACTTGACCTACCCACAAGTATTGGAACAGTTTACATGAATGTGAGATACATTACACAAGTCCACATTCATTTTTAGGGAGAATTTTTATATAGCTCAAGGTTAACCAAGCCAAAGGTATTGGACCTATTTACATGAATGCCAGTTACATTACACACGTTCACATTGATCAAATCCATTTAGCACCCTATGCTTTATTAACTTTATATGCTAAAACAGGGAGTGATCAGAAACAATTCAGTTTGCCTTTTGCATCCTGTAGGAGAGCATGAATGTTTTAATCTGTTCAGTGTGCTGCTGTATTTGTGCAATATAAATGAAACCAATGGTAGTACACCAGCATAGCACTGAGATCCCTGCACCGTGCCCACTTCCTGTAAACTGTTCAATGTTCTTGTACACAAATGTGTGTGGTTATGTGCATATGTATTTCTGCTACTTACTTGTTAGCTTGTTTCTAAACTTATGCCACATTAAAACACAGGTGGATATGGAGGGGGCTGTAGTTTGCTCAGAGTCACACACTCTGGACCTGATTCACAAAGGTAAAGATACACTTTAGTGTAAGTTTACGATTGCTTGCTATTCACTAAGGGATTTACGAGTAGTATCTTCATGAGTGTGGAGTCCCTACACATAAAAGACCTATCTTTTTATGCGAGGAGACTCTACACTCGTAAAGATACTACTCATAAATGCTGTTATGAATAGCAAACAATTGTAAACTTACACAAATGTGTTAGTTTGCCATTGTAAATAAGGCCCTCTGTTCTTAGGGAAGCCTAGGGACTGACCCAGCAGTTTGTCATTTAACCAACAAATCTTTGAAGCTGCCTGCCTTTTCACTAGCAAGTGGCAGATGTACAGTAATGGCTCGCTACGGCCAATTGCACCCATTTTGGTTATGTAAAAAAGAAAAAAACAGCTGTCTGGGCTTGTGGGTATTATTCAGTCTCTGCAAGGTGCGATGGCTGTCTGAAGACGACAAGGCAAGTGTTTAACTGGGCACCTCAGGCTGTGACAGTTGCTGCTGTCAAAGATTCTGTGCACATTATTTAGACACGTCTATACACTTCTAGGGCTAGATGTAGGTAAATTTCATTTACAGACTCTTAAATACCGAATTTTACCGATTCGGTATTTAAGAGTCTGTAAATGGGAAGGGGTTAGATTTAGGTAATTTTAAAATCTGAATTACCGAATCTGTAAAATTCGGTATTTACCAATTCTGTACATACAGAATCGGTATTTCCCATTGATTCCTATGGGCTGTGAAGCCCATAGGAATCAATGGGAAATACCGATTCTGTATTTACAGAATCGGTAAATACCGAATCCTGCAAGGGTGCAGGGGGTGTCACTTTGACACCCTCTAGCACCCCAAGTACAGGCTTGTGTGCAATGTGGCACACATACATGCCCTAAGGGCATGTCTGTGTGTCACATTGCACAGGGGTGCATGCACAGATGTGCATGCACACCTGAATTCGGTATTTTACCACCCAATAGGATTGTGTGGTAAAATACCGACTCTTAAGGGCCTGTGGCACTGTAAACTGTGCCACCTACATTTGTAATTACAGAATCGGTATATTTCCCGATCCGGTAATTTACCGAATCGGTAATTTTACCGAATCGGTAAATATACCGATTCTGTATTTTTCAGCCCCCTACATCTGAAAACCCTAATACCGGTCGTAAACGGCCGAAATCGGCTTTTTCCGACCGGTATTAGGGCTCCTTACAGTGTTCTGCACTATTGTCATAGTTCTGCACCCTTCTCTAAAGTAGTGTATACACCTTTTCGAGGGCTGCTCAATTTTAAAAGGGGTGTGGGTCCATTTTTGGTGAGATTTTCGTATTAAAAGGGGGGTGGGCCACTTTTAGGTGAGTTTTTCTTACTTATGAGAGAGTTTAGTAAACATTTTTTAAATTCTGCATTCTTTAAAAAAAATATGGTTCTTATGCAAAGAGTCTATACTCTTATAAACGATTGGGGCATAGGTAAGACCTATTATCTTTGCCAATGCTTATTTGTGAATTCCCTGCCCAGATTGGGGCACCACCTGTAGTAAAATATATCTATAAATTATCCCATGAAGGGGTTTATGGGGTGCTCCTTGCTAGGAGCATTTATTCACTTTTTTATTTTGCATTTCTTTTTTGCGGGTGTCTCGGTCCCACCCAGGATACCTGTGATTTAAATTTTGTTGTGGGCTATGGGGGGTGCCCATGTTTCCCACAGCCCCACCAGCTCCCTGCAAGCAGCCCTATTCCACTGGGCCACTCAGGAGCCAGCCACACATTTTTTTTCTTAAAGTAAATCTGGGGTGACCCTGTGCCCACCCAGGGAAGCCCACAGCATTTTTTATGCAGGGAACTCCACAGGAGGTCCATGGCCCTCAGCCCCGCTTGATCCACAGGCAACACTGATACCAGGTGTATTGGGAGCCACCATTGCTCCCACCCAATGGGAGCTTTTTTTTCCCTCTGAGCGAAAGCAATCATATGTTTGTGTGTTTGAGAAACGTTTGTGCTCCCATCTGGCAGAGGCCTTGCTACTCCTTCCAGGTTATGTTATGTTATGTTAGTATGAATTTGTAGAGCGCACGTTCGCCTTGGGGTTTCTTGGCGCTGTGTACCGCTGGGGAACCCGTCCTGGCTTTTCCCTGTGAGATGGTCCCTATTGGGCATTCCCAAGGTGAAGCCAGGCATCCCTGGCAGCGAGGGGGCCGTTGTGGAGATTAAGCAAGCTATTGCCCAGAGTTGCAGCGTGGGACCCATGGTTAGAGAGGCACCGAGGCGAGATTTATCGAGCCCGCTGAATTGGTTCCGTACCCTGCCGCGTCGGGAATTGAATCCTGGTACCGGGCCGACCTCTGCTTTTGGGTCTGCCGCCTCTAACTGGTGAGTCACACTTCTCCACTAGGTGGGATCACAAGAGACTTGTGCAGAGAATCTACAGTGTCCTGGGGGATTGGGTCCCTGCAAAACCTGGACTGACCCTGCCCCGGGGACTGGGGCCCTGGGGCACAGCAAAGGCTCAGGGAGATGGGCTGCATGCCACCCTCCACCCATTTATGTTTATCGGCTGAAGGGGAAGGGGTCCTTTGGACCGCCTAGAGGCTCAGGGAGGATGCCTGCACACTCCCTCACTCAATTTTAAAACTGTCCCCAGGGGGAGCTAGGGACATACTCCCTCTCCTCTATTAAATACATTGTTTCCCCCGGGCCCTGGCCAACCCCAGGTTTTTTTTTATGTCTGCACTGTTTTTAAAAATGTTGCTGCAGATCCTCTGCGAATTTGCCTCAAATTATTTTTACAAAAATGATGTATTGGATTGTGAGGGGGCTAGAATCCTTCCAACCAGGCTTATGGGAGTAGATTATCTCAACCCAGCCCTCTATATATATTTTTGTTAGGACAGGGGACAAAGTCACCTGAGTCCTAAAATGGCTGCTGCCACATCTTTGTTAATTTGGTGACAGCGAATGAGATCTTATCTTGCTGCTGCCTGGATCCTCCACAATGTGAAATATACAGAGTTAATGAGCCTAAATTTCTGAAAAACTACTGAACAAATTTGCACCAAATCACATAAAGCATTTTTTCAGGACCAAGATCAGGCTTTCTTTTTAAATTTGGTGTGTTTTTTCAGCAGCTTTTGTGGTATAGGTGTTCAGTTTTTCTATAGAAACATGAGAGGGGAAAATGCATTTGACAGATCACCCTGACACTTACCAAGAAGAAACTGAGGTTGATGGGACTTCTTTCTTTAAAGTCTTGTGAAGATTCGTCAAACAGCACACAAGTCATTGGCAAACAAAAAACCTATATATGCACATACATTTTTAAACATATGACACCCATGATAGTCTTCATGGTGTCATTGTCAAAGAGAAATACAGAAGACACCATTTTGAAGAAAGACATGAATTTAAATGTCCGAAGGGCGATTTATAATGCAATGTAAACTGATGATTTTAAGCACCTTCCAGGACATTCTGAATCCTTACTTTAACTTTCCTTCCTGAAAGTTCTAGAGCCTTCTTTAAATTTTTGTAAAGTTCCAGAACATTAATTTAGTCTCCAATTGAATATGCAGAAAATTCCTGTTGACAATTATTTTCTGTTTTAGCTCTACATAAAGAGATCAGAACTGCTTATCCCTGTTTTGTAACAGGGTTGAAGTATTTCATATCTTTCCTGAGTTTGTTTACGCCACATCAATCCATCCTTAGATAACTTCTCGCTTACCTCAGTAGTGACTTCCTTTCTTTTATCAAAACTTCATTTACCTACTCCAGTTTTTTTTGCCCTGTTGTGTTCCCTCTTTTGCCAGTCTACATTCAATATTATACAGAGCAATAGTGGCTACTGTAGGGCATCACCCATAGATCGGACAGACCAATGCCAGATTTAAGAGGATCCACAGCATTCAGCCCTTGGCAGCCTGGTTATCCAAATGATTGTCCTCTGATTTGTCCTCCTTTTGTAAGGCTCTGCGCAACCTTATCAACCCACTGCCCTGAAGCAGCACAGAAACTTTCCAAAATGAAAAAGAGCTAAAAACATCAGGTCATCATGCTCCACTAAAGGGACATGGTTCGTTTTCTTCCAAACTCTTCTGATGTATATTGGAAGAAATGTGGAAGAATATTTTTATATGGAATTTATATGAATATTTTATGTGGATTTTGTTTCTATATCTACCCTACTTTAGCGTCCTGTATTACTAAGCATTAAGGTCCAGATATAATAACGTTTTTGCGGGCGGACATGGATTTTAGACCCGATTGCGACCGCAAAAAAATGTGTGGCCCATGTACTAATCCTATTTTGCGAATTGGAAATCTATTTGCGACTCTCAAAATATGATTAGCGACTCGCTATTAGTAAGGGGCGTTCCAAGTGAGTCCCTTCCTAATAGCGACTCCTGAAGCTAAGTATGACTGTTTTGCGACCGCAATTGCGGTCACAAAACAGTCACAGTTTACCACCTTTCACAGAAGGGTGGTAAACCACTTGCAAATGGGAAGGGGTCTCCAGGAGACCCCTTCCCCTTTTTGAGTGGCTCTAAATATATTTTTTCAGGGCAGGCAGTAGTCACGGGGACCTCTGCCTGACCTTAATAAATTAAACTGAAAAGTTTCATTTTTATTTTGTAAATGCATCCTGTTTTCCTTAAAGGAAAACGGGCTGCATTAAAAAAAATGCTTTATTTAAAAGCAGTCCCAGACATGGTGATCTGCTGGCCCCAGCAGGCCACCATCCCTGGGAGTGCCAGCTATTCCCAATGGGGTCGCAAATTGCGATAGCCTCATTATTATGCATCCCAATTTGTGAGGCGCAAAAGCGGCGCATTTGAGACTCGCAATTTGGTGAGTCGTACATCTGGCCCTTAGTCGAAAGTGTAACCTCCATCGTTGTATGGGCTATAGTATGTTATGTTACAATGTTTTTATATAGCGCAAATCACCACTGGTCTCTAAGCGCTTTCACAGAAAAAGTACATAACCTGCTGCAGCCCAAGACGCTATTCCGCCATCAAACCCCATTAGGGTATTGATGTTATCTTTTTAAACAGATAAGTCTTTAGATTCTTTCTGAAAGAAAGTAATATCGAGTCTCCCTGCCATTTTGCAGGTAGCTCGTTCCAGATTTGCGGAAGGAGTACCGACAGGGCTCTGCCACCTTTAGATTTGAGCTTAAATCTAGGTTGGATCAATTTGCAGGCTTTGCCAGAGCGCAGAGCTCTACCCGGAATGTACTTCCTCAAGCGCTCTTTGATATAATTAGGA
Organism: Lissotriton vulgaris; assembly: GCF_964263255.1. Lineage (NCBI taxonomy): Eukaryota > Metazoa > Chordata > Amphibia > Caudata > Salamandridae > Lissotriton > Lissotriton vulgaris. The sequence continues at coordinate 740,145,554 of NC_141696.1, forward strand.
GCCTTTCCAAAAATGGCTTTGTGGGCCATACAAAGACATTTGAACTGCACTCTAAATTTAATAGGCAGCCAGTGCAGCTTCAAAAGAAGGGGGGTCATATGAGAGATCCTCGGCAGGGAATAGATCAACCTGGACGCATCATTCTGCACAACCTGCAGTTTCCTCAGGAGTTTCTGCGGGAGGCCTAGATACAGAGCGTTACCATAGTCCAGCCGAGAGATGACAGTGGCGGACACTATGGATTGCAATGTAGAGGCAGACAGAATGGGTACCAGCTTCCGGAGTTGCCTGAGCACTCCCACGCAGGAGCCTACCACCGCAGAGACTTGGGGGGCCATAGATAGATCTGCATCAATCTTCAGGTCTAGACTTTTCACCACTGTTCCAGGAGTTGGTGTTGTCCTTAATTCTGAAGGCCAGAACAGCTCAAACTCAGTTTCTCATTCATAGCTGTTCAACCATTCTAGGAACTCTTGAAATAGAGCTTTAGAACTCATCCAAAACTTATACAGTAGTTCAGTGATTGAATACACACCAGAAATAATGTAGCGCAACAGACTGTCTACCTATAAATTTCTGAAATATTAAAAAAGTGGGTATTTAGAAACTGTTTTTGCAGAGTCAACCCTCATCCATTCAACATGTGCTCAATTTGTAGATATCTTCAACCAACTTCAGATATCAGTTCTGTTGCCAAAAATATCTGAAATACGATTCAGAATTTTATTGTAATTGTTTTCTATCAACGGACACTGTACTTCACATGCTGTTTACTGTTTTTATGACTAAGGCCGGGTCCTTGCTCAACACCTTTAAAGGGAAACAAGCTGGAATTGCAATTGAAAAATTATGCATTACCCACCTTTACATTCATACATTTTAGAATTGCACAGTTTTGTCAGATGCATGAATGAAACATTTTATCTCTTTTACATCCTGGATTCATTTAACCTTTCTTTGAGGAACATATATGTGGTATGCTAAAAGCAAGGAAAGAATTAGAGTGACTATGCTTTCTCAATCAGAGAATTTTGGTGTTGTGTTTAGAGATTCCCTTTTCATTGAGAAACATGTGTTTAGCAGATTTAGTGACATTTAGAGACCTGCTGGAGGTATATTAGAGATGTTTTAGCTGCAAAATCAGGGTCTGGCTCTTTGAAGTAGTTGAAGAATGAGGGTGTGTACAAAGATTTTTTTCCATTGGCAAAGATTTGCATTCCAGCTTTCCCTTTCCCAATCTCATTTGTTTTCTGCACTGTAAGATATTTTTCATAGAACAGAGAGGTCATTTGCACTCTAATCCAAAGCTAATTGTGGAGTTTGGTCCAGTCCTATCCTCCTTTAGCACCCCCCCCCCCTCTTCTGTGACAGTTGTTTCAAAAGGGAGGAAAAATTACTGCATTGATAGTGAATGAGGATTGAATGTCTTAGAAATTAAGTTATTGGTAGAGAGTCGTGGAAACTCTTGCTATCAGTAATGGAGTGATGGTTGGATGCAGGAATCAGGTTAATCCTTCTGAAGAGTTACCTTCTCAAGTTCGGTACAAAGATTTCCATTTGATTAGGAGGAGGCTGTCAGGAGGAGGCATTCTGCACAAAGAGCTGGTGAAGTGTCATGGACAATCATTGATGTATTGCAAAGAGGCAGAGTCACTGGAGCTTTGTATTGGTTTATCTTCATGGATAGTTTCTGTCAGCACAAAGTGCAGATTTTACGCTGATGGTCACAGTCGCCCTGAAGAACAGGAACCCCTGGAGCTTTGAGTTAGTGGTCGCCCTGGGCAGTTGATTCTTGGTGAGAAGAGGTCACTTTCCGATTGTGAGGAGCCCACACCGTAGGATTTTCAACCTTCATGAGGAGAGCTCACTATGATGCCAGCCAAAGGCCCAGGGACCTGACGTGGAATGGCTTGGAGATCAGGACTCATTTCAGCAGAGGCCAACAGCAGGGCGTAGGCAGGTCCATGGAGGTTCAGTTGGTGCTGGCCAGCTAGGCAGCTGAAAAGAGGCCTCTGGAAGCTTGTTGCTTCCCTGTAGCTCAAACTGGTGGTCAGCCAGCTGACCTTTGGATTCCCTCTGCGTGGCCTGGGATCAGGGCACTCAGGACCAATCTTCCTTCTTCAGTCCGCAAGGTAGGTCTGACAGCATCAGGGCCAACTTTCTTCTGAATCTTCTTCTGAATCTTCCATAGGTCCAGGAGTGTTCTTATCAGTGGTTCTGAAGGTCCATTTTTACACCTGGTTCCAGCCTTTGTGAGGGTATTTCACTGACCTACCTGCCAGAACTGGTTCTGTTCAGTTCTACCCCTTCCCGAGGGGTTGGCTCCAGCTGTCTAGAACAACAAAGACAAAGGCAAGCCTGGTGTCAAGTCCCTTTGCGTGTGCTGCAGGCTGGGGCTTTTAAAATGTAATCAGGGCATGCAACAGCTTCCATCCTGTCAGGAAGACCCTCCCACCTCAAACCTAGACTTTTCTTGCCTCACTGTCTGGAAGCAACACACAACCCACAACAGCAGAGCCAGTCAAAGTCATGTTATCCAGGACATTGGCTGAAAGGCACAGTTGGTTTGGAAAGAAAATGTCAACCTTATAAATGTGTCATTTTCTAAATTGTGACTTAAAATCTGACAGCACCATTAAAGAGGATTTTAAAGTACAATTTATAATCTGATTGCACCATTGAAGAGGATTTTAAAGTACAATTAATTTCAGTATAAACTGTGTAGGTCTATGCACTCCCAATCTGAAGTTAAACTATATTAAATGTAATAAGGAAACTCAGTGTTAGTCTGTGGAAGAGATAGGCCTTACAACACTGGAAAAGTTTTTCACTGTCAGGACATGTAAAACTTAAATACACGTCGTACTTTTTAAATACCATGCACCATGCCCGGTGAGCCTTTAGGGTCTACCTGAGGGATGAACTAAAATTGTTAACAAAGATGAATTAGGCCTGTCACATGGTTTCTTTTTCCAAGCCAAAATGGCAGTTCAAAACTGCATACATGCTGCAATGGCAGCCTGACCCATGTTTTAAAAGGCTTCTTTAAAAGGATGGCACAAAGAGTGCTGCTGTCGACTAGTAGCATTTAATTTGTGAGGCCTGGGTATAGGTCGTACAATTTACAAGGGATCACGAGAAAATGAAATGTACCTATCAAGTGTACCATGTTTTAAAGAGCGAGCATAAGCACTTCAGCACTGGTTAACAGGGGTAAAGTGCACAGAGTCCTAACGCCATCAAAAACAATTTCAGCAAAAATCAGGGAGTCAAGGCAAAATGTCTGGGGGAATACCATGCTAATGATGGCAGGGCTAACAGAATTATAATTTTTACTTCTGCCACTTTTCCCTTTAAGAACTGTCTGCAGCCTCTGTGTTTGGAAGTACCAGTTGTTTTATTGCCCAGGTACAATTGCAGAGCTTTCAAGACCCCCATCCTAACACCAGGTAACAGGTAAAGGGCAAAATGAATCAGTGTGGAAAGAAGGTAGAGGTTGGATCGTGAACTTGTATTTCCATTTCCACCCTGCCTATGGGAACAGAATTGAACTCCATTGGAGATGCCTAATAGTGTGATGCAGGAGCAGTGACCCTGGTTCAGCTGTCCATGCTTGGCTGTGTCTGTTCATGTGATAGTGCAGGAGTAGCAGAAATCTAGCTGAGGGAAGCCTGGCTAAGGTTACATTTGATTGCATTGTGACAGGCCACCAATATGCACTATCTCCTGTGATGAGACATCTTATGAGATGAAGAACAAGAACTCAGACATCTTTAAATCTGGGGGAGGGAGGGGTGGGAGAGAAAGAGATAGTAGCATTCCTATTGGTGCAGACACAGTATTAAAGGTATCAGAAACAAAGGCTCAGCTAGAAGGAACAATAATGATTTCAGATCCAAATAGGGGGATGCTCAGGGGCAATTTTATAACAATTACTGTGAAAGTCAATGGGTCTGGTGTATGCTCCCAGCGGTGTGGCTTGTCAATGACTTTGCTAATATAAAAATAAACATAAATTTAATCAAAATAAATTGGTGCCGCAAAGCACACTTTCCCTTGGCAGTCCACGCTGCTGAAAGGAACTATGTTTTGTGGATGTACTCTTTGTGGAAGAACAGAATTGCATCACTAACAGTTAGCCAAGGACCGAAATTGACTGACAGATTGTCCATGCTACATAATGTAATGGGCAAAATGAAAATGACAATGACAATGACAAACCAACGGACCAATGGATGAAGAGACTGGATGAAAATCCCTATATGTTCATTATATTATACTTCTGTTTACTTTAGGCATCTGATTTACATTAAATTTCAGATTTCCCATATTCTGTGGGATCGTTTGAGCTTGGTAGACCTGTATCATCAGGACTTGTTTTCTTATTGCCACATGTATCTGCTGTACTGGTATATTTTGCATCTGAACTCCTCCCTGCATGGACACATTTTTGTTTGCATTATCAGGATTAAATCTACACTCCCTCTTCCAATGCCCGACCTTGTGACAGATGTGACAAGGAGTCATCTGCCATAATGCTGAAAACTCCATTCCTGAACCTGGATCAATAGGCACACATCTACGTCTACCCTTTGAACACCAAACCATCCAGAATTTCCCTGGAAACCAGCCCATCGAACAACAACCTCTTGCATACCTCCCTGATTCCCTGCAATAAAATAATTCTGGAAATCCTTCTCAGCCACTTCTACGTTTACCAACCTAAATATCTCTTTAACCTTTTTCTGTTTTCATTTATAGTTCATCACTGCAATATTTTTGCATATTGCATGATCTCATTAAGTGACTTATTCTGCCAACAGATTACACTTTGGCCCAGATGCATCAACCTATTTAGGAAGTGCAAACGGTGCGAATCGCAAAATTCGGCCGTTTGCGATTCCTAAATAGGTTTCTGGGATGCATCAAGCATTTTTGGTAAAATCGCTATTTTTAGCGAATTCCAAAAATGCAATTGCTTTTAAGGAATCGCAAATTTGCGATTCCTTAAAAGCAATGCATGATTATTTTTAAAATTGCGAATTCGCAATTAGGGGGTGCAAATTACCACGAGGTTGAACCTCGTGGTAATTTGCGAAAATGTGTCTAAATGCCCAAAGATGCATTTTAAAACACTGTCATGTTATAGACACACATGTCCTTAGGACATGTGTGTGTGCAACATGCACTTCAAAATACATTTCAGGGGTGTAGGGGGGGTCCTTTGGACCCCCCCTGCACCCATGGAATGCATCAACATTTTGCAAATTCTAATTTGCGAATTCACAATTCCCATTGATTCCTATGGGCCTTTTGGCCCATAGGAATCAATGGGAAATGCGAAATCGCAAATTGGAATTTGCATAATATTTGCGATTCGGTAAAAAATTGTGATTTTTACCGAATCGCAAATTTCATGCAATTTCAATCATGCATCCCGTTTTGCGATTCCTTATTTGCGATTCCCTAAAAATCGCAAATAAGGAATCGCAAAAACAGACTTTGATGCATCTGGGCATTTGTGTTATATGGGAACTGATCTCTGGTCTTAAATCTAACACGAACTAAGGGACAAAAATCATCACGTCCTTCTCTTCAGGGTATTCTCTTCCACTATGCTGCTGAAACACTTGCAACAAACATTCATAATATTCATGAACTGTTTCTTTTGCTTCTTTAGCTCAATACATTTTCAACCAATCTAAGTCCTTTGGAGGCGTTCTGCCTTTCAAAAAGGTAATCAATGCTTCACATTTCTCAATAGCTTGAGGAGATGGTGCATTAGTATGTACATCTCTTGGTGACTCATCACGTGGCCATTGTACAGTAATCTTACATTCAGACTACAAATCACTTGGTGCCACAATATCAAATAATGTATCCAAATCAGTCCACAACACCTTTGAAATGTTCACAAATTGATCAATGTGGATGTGCAACTGCACAGGTTTCTCTCTCAGCTTGGGGAAATTCTTCATAAATGCTACAAGATCACCTCTGCTCCAAGGCACATGAACATACACTCCTTCAGCTATCTCTTTAATGTATAAGCTAAAGCTCCTTTTTCGTCTGGCTCCATATTTTCTTTTCCTATCTCTTTCAGTTTCTTTTTCTTTTCATGTTTCTTTGTCTATTTGTTTTCTAACTTTTCAAAATCACTTAATTTATTAATATGTTTTTATTAATTTAGTAATGTTTTAACGCATTCCTATAGGGCGCATATTTGCAATAGCCACATAATCCAATTGTAACCTATAACTTTTCTGGCACAAAGAACTTTTTGGAATATAAACTATTATATTTCTGCGCCAATCCAGTCAATTTTTCATGTGTAGTTGCTGCTCATCTTACAATGTCCTTACATAGGTAAATTAATTATTTTTCTTGGTACGTACTCAAAAATTCTAAATACAAGTATCCCCTAATAATTTCCTCTAGTTAAATTTTTTATCTTGGAATATTTAATGCCCTCTCCTTTTCAGGTTCTGGGCTGGTCCTGTCCTCTGAGCCTTTTGTCTTTTTAATACCTCCAGCTACCTCAACCCTGGGTGGAAAAAGTCCATCCTCAATCAAATTAGTCTCCTCCTGGGTCATTGGTGTCATAAAGATATTTCTTCCCTCATCTATTAGAGCTTGAGATTTCTGAGGTGGTCTCCACACACCAATCTGTGAATTTTGAGAAGTCGGGACAATTCCTGTCACAGGCAAACCTCCTACTGCTCCCTGTGTCTCCCTGGTCAGGTTAATATTTACTGGGGCATTTGCAACTAGTCTAGGCACTGTCTATACAGTCTCTATTTGCAGTGCTTGCACCTGTGCATGCATAACAGGTGGATTTGCCACAGGTGGAGGTGTAGTGTAGTTCCTATTTTCCCAATAGGCTCTGCGCATTGGAATAACATAAACAACAGTGTAGACATAGGACTGAGGTCGACTAGGTCTCTATTGAATATGTTAGACTTAATTATGAAATGCCAGCTAGCTCAGAGGTCACTAGAAATGTTCTCGAGTAAACAAGAAGTTGTTAACTTTCCTGATTAGACAAGAAGGGATTAGTTTCTGACAACCGCATAAACATGACAACTTTGCTCCCCCAGAATAAGGAGTATATCTCCAGAGTCGCGGAAACAATAGATAGCTATTTCACTCAGTTAATCGTGCATGCTTAGTTTCACCAGAAGTGCAGAGAAATAGAGAGACAGGCGTTTTCAATAAAAAGGTTATTTATTGAGCAGTCTACTTTCTCATGCAAGAGAAGTGAATTGCCACAATTGCAATACTTGTCATAAAGTAAAGTGCGTACAGTAAAATTAGTATTATGAAATAATACTGTAAAAGCATTTAAATGGTTTCTAAGCCATAAGATACTTAAAATTGATAAAATACATACAACGATAAAATAATGACTAAACGTACTCAACTGGTGTTTCTAAGGTACGCCTACCCCGGTGTACCTAACCTAAGCCTTGTACAGGGAAGGAGTAGATGAGTTACAGTTTTTGCCAAGAATCTGAATCAAGAATTCTCTGTGGGTCTAATCAGCTCCGTACCTTGGTTATAGAATGAAGGAGGTCTTGTATCTCTTTCTCAGGACTCGATCTCCCAGCAACCTGCAAGGGTGACAGGGAAACACTGGAGCTGGATTTCTCGGCAGGAGAAAAGACAGCGTCTCTCACAGTGCATCAGCAGGGAGGGTCAGCTTCCTTCAGCACTCGCATCAGCAGGGCGTCGGGCAAGTAGATAGCCGATCTGCTCCAAACCACTTTGTGTTGCTTAAGGCAGATGCTGGTATATTTATACCTGGAAGGTGCCGAGTTTGATGTAAGGTTCTAGGACAAATCACTACAGAAGCAGGGGGAATTCCTGGGCTGCTGGAGGCTTGGTTTGTTTAAGAACACATTGTGCTTTCTAGGAGTCTATGGGAGTAGCCTTTCAGTATTTGGACTGCATTGGCTATGTCTTAATATGGGTATGATTCTTATTCTTGTATAAGGGTATGATTTGATATAACCACATAAGGGCATGAAATCGGGAATATTTACTAGAGACCTAGAATCATCTACGACACCCACTCCACGTATAATGTCCATCATTACTAAATACTAAACAATGTTTAAGCATATCTATGCATGTGTTTTCCATCCCACCCCAAAATACATAAGATGCATTTGAAATGGTATATACACGAAAATGAGTATTAGACTGTATGTTTTTGTAAGCAGTGGTGTCATTCAGATAATGCATATATTGTATATTTCTAATGTTGGCTGAATGAATCACGGAATTTACATTTATGACATGGCTCTTGATACAGAAGAGAAGGTCGAGACCATTTCATCACATAGTTATACAAGACTGTACATGTGGGAGAGGCTAAGTAAAAATATTGTCTCTAGAGTTTCTAAAAAATAGAAATCTTGTTCTCTAAGAATAGTTCTACTTTAAGCAGAGTTTCATGTGCCAAAAAGGTGGGAAAAAAAATCAATTTCGCTCTCTGGGGTATAAATAGTTCCATAGTTTTTTTAGGTTTTGTTTACCAAAACTGAAGGCCGAATTCATATTTCAGGGAACACCATGTGCTTGCTTTTTCAACAGTTATTCTCGTTGTTAGGGGAGAACATCAACTCAGATAGGCTGGCAAAAAATTTGTCTACAACAGTAGGTGAAAGTTGGGCCATTTCTGAAAAAGTGGAAATAGTGCATATGTGAGATGTATTACCGTCAGTGTTATCTGGATTAGCAATGTTCACAGAAGGTTGTACCTGTGTGCCGCTTTCATCTCGTACCTCACCGCCACCTAATCGTAATGGTGAGGTCTTAACGAATGCCGTCATCAGAATGGGTTGTCGCTGGGGACAACACATTGCATGAGCCGTTACCGAACCAAGCAAAGTATCGATATCCATAGGTACTGCTGATGGAAGTGGGAGACAGATGTCTAACACGCATTCTTCTCCACATAGCAGGCATCGTAGAACAGGTAAGATTCAATCTTGCCAGATTGGTCTGAATGAAAGAAACCAGGTCGTATTCAGATCTCTTAGCCGAGGAAAGCCGAGGACTTTAGTAATCCGCTCTCGGTATTGCATTGCTAGGATTGTGTCTTCCATTGTAGCCTGAGTTTTGTTTGTGATTTGACTTGCCATATCGGAGCAGAAGGAACAAAAATAAGATTCCTGCGACGATTCCCAAGATGAGAGGTAGGCTGCTGAACACAGAGTGCACGAAATTCGGGAAGATGCTCAGGACTGCTTCAAAGGGTGCTAATAGTCCCGAAAAAATTGTCTTAAATACATGTGCGATGCCACTGGTATCAGACATGTTTGAGATTTGGCTTAACATTTCTACGAAATGTACGGGGCAATTTGTCGATAATAATGAATGTATCTCTGCTGCTGTCCTGGCAACTTGCAGATCATACGTTTCTGAAGACGAGGTTAAATGCACAGTTGTTTGTAAAAGAATAGACTTCATTCTGCTTAAAGTATCAATTCAAATAGAAGAGATATTCAAAGAAGGCCATATTGCCGCCTCCATGTCTAGCTTGTTGTTTGGATACAATACTTGCATACAACAAGTGACCCTGGAAGTAACGCTCACGAGATAGGCCGTTCCTGGCACCATGCCACAACAGCTGTGGTCACTTATTAGAACGTAGCTGCCGTTGGAAAGCTGTCTGAAAATAGGCTCTATCTGTGTAGCAGGGGTGCCGTGCAGGTGGCATGAAAGGTTAATTGATGAACCTTTGCAGGCTCCGTGTAAGTTAATTCCTTGACACAGAAGTGTACCGCTTAGTGAATTTTTACAGTTGTTACCACTAAGGAATACCTCTTTCTTGCCCCCACTCCAACATCTATGTGTGTAAGGTAAATTCCAGGTTGACTTGATGTACCCTTTACCCAATCTTTCATACAGGCCTGCTGGTATATATTTTTGGCAATATTGAAACTGAAAAGTTGTTATAGGAATTGTAATGGTGCCATGTATTATCCATTCAATGACAGGTTTTTCGGAGACTGTCAATGGTAATCTTTCTAGTTTTTCAATGCTCAGCACCGTATAGTCTGCCCCTCTTTGTGCCAAAGAGATTTGTTTATCAGTAAGGTTAAAGATAGAAAATAATGACGTTGTGTTTATCAGACGCCATGGCACGCGCCTGAACGCAGATTTCTAACGTCCAGCCTAACTGTACAATAGAACGTAATTGGGACTGGCCATGTTGTAACATTAGCATATCCTGTTCTATTATATCAATAACAGATGATACAATGCTGTCCAGAGAATAAATTCTGGAAAACAGAGTCGTTAACCCATTGTCCACTACAGACAGTGATTTTTCCAAATTAATACAATCAATTTCTCGTATTTTTTCTGCAGTTTCAATTTGTTTTACTTTCCAAACTTCATTGTAAGCTGCGTATATACCGGCGTATATGAAACGTTTTTGACGCTGTTTGCGAGGTCCCAGTAAGAAATCTCGCAAGTCAGCACCTTCTTTAAGTGAAGTCAAGTGTTGCTTAATTTCAGGTAGTGTGGATTTCTGTAGCCATTTGAGGCATAGTTTTCCTACACTATAGGTTGTTATTATCCCTGGATGATTTCTCTGGGAATATCTTGGGTCTGGCCTATTCTGTTTGAACCCCTGTATTTTGTTCAGGAATCTATCTTGACAGTTATTAGTGTCTATGGGCCAGATCAACCATTTTTTCCAATTAGGAATTGTTCTGTTATGTTTTAAAATAAGGGATACGTCTATCTCCACTTCTGTAGTGCTATCACTATCAGGTATGGGATTTGGTATAGAGGGTTTGTTTAAGTCTTTTATCCTGGCTAGGCCAAGACAGGTCGTTTGTTGAATGGTGTCATTCAGGAACATTATTTGTTCTGGGATCATGCAGACTCTAAATAATGATTCTAAAGCCTGTACCTGCCAGTCTTTTGTACCCCAGACAGTTTTTGTCTCAATGTTGTTTTTCCAAAATTCAAAACCAAACGTAGACATTTTTTCATAACATTTTTCAGAATAAATCAGTTTAGTATTTGTCAACATGTTTTTCATTCCTGTCTTATTCATAATTTTAAAATAAAACGTTTCTGGATCAGTTATATTAAATCCTGAAAAGTATGGGAATTTTTCATAAAATGTTTTTGAGCTGCCTTTTGGCGGAGTTGGACAATGTTCCCATTGATTATACATAAAAACATTTCTAGGATTTGCTGATTTATGCAAATAGTGATGCCCATAATGAATATAGCAATACATTTCTTCATAATTTGATGAACCTTGTAAATAATCTTGTTCTGTATATTTAGCTGACATTTCTAAATCTAACATCATATTGTTAATATTTTCAAAGTCCCAATCATCAGAGAAAGTACTAGGTGATACAAAGGCACTTAAAGAAATCTTGAACTGATGTGGATATTTCAAGAGTTCAACCGGGCCATAGATGTCCTAATCCGTAGTGTCCCACGCTACACCACCAGGTATAGAATGGCTGTGATGTTCACTGATGATAGTTCTCTTTTTTCAATGTGAGAGGATCTGTGAGGTTTTAGAACCAAGTTGATGTTCTGACTTGCTGTGTTCATTGTACTGTATTTTCCATCAATCATTCTTCCCAAGCTTAGAACTAAAATGAGCCAGAGCAGGAGGAAAAGTACACCTAACACAATCCACAATTCAATCCACGGTGAAATCAGATATGTTTCCCCAAGTTGATGAAAGAGTTCTGTAATTTTGACTTTGAAAGTTTTGTTTGCTGGATTGTCTTCATGTTCACTTGGATCATCAGAAAAGTCATCGAAATTGATGAAGTAGCCAGATGCAGTTCTATCAATTGTTTGAATGGCATCAGGATTGTTATTAATCTTTGTAGTTGCTTCTTCCTTTTTCATAGAGGTATAGTCCGAGGCTACATCATTGTAGACAGGTGTTTCTTGATGAACTGTTGCAATTTGGGTTTCAAGTGGCACAAGTTCCATGGCTTTGTTGCATAGTCCTTTTTTATTCACTGCAGGTTTATCGAATGTGATTAGTCTCTCAGTGTGAACCTCTTGGATTGTAGCACAGTTTGGTCTTCTGCTACTTCTTGGGAGTCCACTGGGACTAATACTTATTATTTGCCACATGGTTGTGGTTTTACCAGGTCGATTGATACAACTCTGTTCTCCTTTTTACCAGCAAGGGCCGGTAGTACAACTGATCTTGTTCCGCTGATAGCTAAAACAGGTACTGCTTTTCAGTAAGAGGGCCCAAATTCCTTCTTTACGGCAATTTTTTCTCTGACCAGATCCCCAATCTTTGGAATCCAGACAGGTCTTGCTGGGACAGGTGGTTTTTCTTCAGTGGCCGTTGGCTTTAGCTTTGTGTTACTTAGACTTCTTCTTGTTTCTTTAAAGTCCTGTAAAACAGCCAAACGATCTTTGATATCAAAAGCTTTTTGTTCCACCATTGAAGTCTGACAATCGAGATCTTCGATTATCATTCTTGTACCAAATAAAAGTTCATACGGAGTGATTCCACCCAGAGAATTTCTTGGCAGATCATTAAGACTACGTTGGACACTTATTGGATGTTTGACCCACACATCACCCGAACCTAATACCCTCGCTGTTATAGATTGCTTTACGTCACAGTTTTTTTCTCTCCACTACCGCATTTCCCTCAGGATGGAATGGACTAGAGTACCGCAATGCAATGCCCATGCTGGTCATGGCCTCCTTGTAAGCTTGAGAGCTAAACGCAGGACCCTGGTCAGAATGTAGCATGCCAATTGCGTATGTGCCCATAAAGACTCGCAAATCTTTTATAACAGTTCTGGCGTCAGCCGAGCGCTGGGGCCACATCCAAATGAATCTCGTCTTAATATTTATGGGATCGCATTTGTCCAGTCGGACGCCTGTGTGTAGATAGTCTAATGCTGTCTAATAGTGGTGTCTGGGCTGGTCTTACTGTGCTTGAATCAGATATCTGGTCCGGTTCATAACTGCGATCTCAATTGCAGTCCCGACAATCCATGGCAAAGTTATAAACTTACACGCTCATTCCCGGCCACCAGTATCTTGATTGCAATTCTATTAGAGATTTCAGGATCTCTTGGTGCCTCAGACCCATTCCCATGTGTGCTTCTTGAATCAAGAAGACTCTCCGGTTCGTGTTTGGAATTACTCTATCCCCCACTCCAGGGATTTGAGCAAAAGGAATGGAGTTCGCATCAATTATGTATGTATTTCCAAGTGGATAATTCAGAGGTAACGCCACATAATTTCCTTCCATAGAGGCTTTTACTGCAAGTAGCGTCTCACCATCTATTTGTTTTTTAGAACGCTTTTTTGTAGCTACGGCAGCCGGTTGACCAGCTGCCGCTGTGGCTTATTAGCCAATGAATTCCCTGCAACGTGAACGCCATCACGTTGAAGACTCTGCGTATGTATCACGTGAGTCTTTTGTAGTTCTTTCTGTAAAAGAATTACCCGTTCCCAAAGCTTTTTATGCTTTATTGTGCAACCTCTTTCATCTTTGTAACCATTTTCAATCCAGGTCTGCATGGAATTATTGTAAGATTCGACGCAGTAATGCGAATCGCACACTATTAGTGTGGGGAATTCGCAATCTGCATTTTCAAGCTCCATCCTAAAAGCATGTAGTTCAGCTCGCTGAGCTGTACAGTCTTGAGTGATTCAGTTTTAGTGATTAACGGTCTAAATTTACCTATGCGCCAGCGACCTTTTACAATCGCGCACGCAGAACTATATGCTTTTTTATCCACAACGTAGTGTTGTGCAAATCTGTCTGTGTAGATTACACAGGTGTACTGTTCCAGAGGTAGAATTTCAGTTGGCAGAGGACATTCGTATTCGTATTGGAGAAATTCTTGCGTTTTTAAGTTAGGATCAAATTCGTATACTATGTCTGATGCAGCAAGAGAATTAACACATTGTATCCATCTCGGATGTAAGGCTTTAGCATTCGGAATGCTTGCTCTTGTTACTGCTTCTAGGGCAGGTATTGTTGTAACGATTATTATGCGTTTACCTTGTTTCAGGGCTCTTTCTTTTGCTACAGCAGTTTGTACCGGTTAGAATTTTTTCAGTGGAACTGAATTTCATTTCAGCTTGTGTGTACAAGTGTGATTTGTAAGCTATTGGTACCGTTTCTCCCTCATCAGAGGTTAGGTATGTAAATCCGCATCTTCCTGGGATGACTCGGATTACAAGGTTGCGTTCGTTCGTGCGTGTTTGCAGTTTTGTTTTAGTTAACATGTCTGTTTGTAATGATCGTAAAATTTCTGTGTGTTTCTGAGTCTAATTAATTGCTTTGAAATCAGGTTTTATTAGCTCGTAGAGCGGTCTTACCCTCTCTGCATAATTTGGAATGTAAGTTCTTCCAAAGTTCAGGAAACCTAGAATTGATTGTAAGTTTTTCAGCATTTTTGAGGCTTGGAGTACTGCGCACTTCTCTAAGAAGTTGTCTGCTAGGCTTTTGCCTTCACTTGATAACTCATATCCTAAAAATAGGACAGTGAGGTGAGCAATTCGTGGCTTTTTAAAGTTAAATTTGTACCCTTCAGATGCGAAACCAAGTATTATGGTGTTCACTCTTTTCTAGTGTGTCTCCAGATCAGCGTCTGTTAGATAGATATCGTCGACATAGGATAATGCCTCATCCTCATACATTTGTAGTAATTCTGTTACTCGTGTTGAAAATAATCCTGGGCTATTCTTGAATCCCTGTGGGAGACGACAAAATTGCTTTTGGGCCCCCATACTGGAGAAAGCGGTCAAATACCTGCTTGCTGGTGCAATGTTTTGACAGAAGAAACCATTTGAAATATCTAATGTTGTTTTATTTTTTTTGCGTACGATCTTATTCATCAGTGCTTCACAGTGTGAATTTTGTACTGCAAATGTTTTGCAACAGGAGTTTAAGTGTCTGTAGTCCGATACTAGACTATATGAATTGTTTGGTTTGGATACAGGAAACAAAGGATTGTTCATTTGTGAGGCGCATGTTTCAATCACCCCTTGGTACTCAAGTTGATCTAAGATCTCCCTGACTTGTTTTTTAGCTTCATGCTTAACAGGATACTGTCTCTGTGCAGTAGGTTGATTTTTAACTGGATTTTATGGTGAGGAGAATCCTCATCCCATCCTACATGATTTTTATATAAATCAGGAGCTTGGGCCACTGCCCATTTTCTAGCATATGTGCATTTTTTTATGAATTGAAATGTGATTTTAGAAGGCAGGCATAATCATTTCTTCGCCATGTGGGCACTCCCTGACAAACTCTGTTGGTCAGTCCTGTTCTGCTAGAAGGATATACTAACCTTTATATAGGTTCTCCCAGAAGAAACCTCTTATTTTCCTAGTTTTGTCCCCCTCTATACGTAATGTTATTTCATATAATTTATGGGGCACACTGACTCTGGTATCTGCAGTTTCCACTTGAATGTATTCATTCGTGTCCACTGTCTCCAGAAGATTCATCAGGATCTTGCGAGCTATGGTCACTTCTCCTGCGCTGTCTAGCATTGTCTGGGCCCATTCTCCGTTCTTGAGTTGTGTCCTCAGAATCCTCGGCATGTTTTACTTTAATACTAGCTACCTTCTTTTTGGGAAATTGTAATTTTTTACTTTGATGAGCAGGTTCTTTGTCTTTGGACTTGGCGCGCTCTTCTTTATGTTCTGAACATCCTCTTCTTTCCGATTTCTGTGAGGAAGTCTGAAAATATCGAGAGGGACGAGTATCAATATCTTGATATATGAGGTCTTGTCAAATTTTCCCTATTTCTAAGGTTATATCTTTTCTCAGAGGGCTCCCATTGGGGAGACCTACCCCCCGATCTGGAGATCTATCTCTCAGTTGGGGAGACCTTCCTCTGGTCTGAAATTGTTTTTCTCTTGAAGTGGGTTGCTTATTACCCTCCCACTTCTTTTTAGGAGTTATTAAGTTATTTTTAATTAAAGTCTTTTCAGGATTTTCTGTTGTGGTTTTAGTGGTTTCCCACCCAAACTGTCTCTCCCTAATTCGTCATAGGATTTTTCAATTATTCTGGCAAGTTCAAAAGTTTGTTCTGCTATATCTGTATCTTTTAATTTCTGGCGGCAGGTTGTACCGTCAATTAGCAATTGAACTAATTGCCTATATGCTTTTGTTAATTGTTTTAGTTGAACTAAAAGTTCTCGGCATGATATTTCTTCAATGTCAGGATGTGGTGTATAGCTGGCTAGAACCGGCCATGTGGCTCCTGGTCTACCTAGTACACCGAGCCTGGTAATGTTATTTTGATGTTGTAGGGCGCCATTGAACCAGAGCTCATGCTCTTGGTAAGTTAGTGGAATTTCAACATCCTCAAAAGGGGTGTATTCTTCTGGAGGTTCCCCTGCTTTGTAGTAGTGGAACACGCGTGTTACAGCATTTGCTGCTGGAAAATGTATCCAAGAATAGAATACCTCTGTCTGCCGACATTCTTGTGCCTCTACCATAAATATGACTGTACCACCTCTCTAAGATACACCATTTTCTATAAGTTTTATAGTTACACTGTTCCTTACATTTACCGGGATGAGTATTGCATCCGGTTCATTTTGTTGGAGACTTGTGTCTTCCGCTAAAAGTTGAGCTGCTAGTCTAGCTCTCTCTCTTTCGTCGTCACTTTCCGTCATTTTGCTGACAGAAAGTTTGCAGATCAAGTTTTAAGGAAACAAAGATTAGGTGCACAATATTTTGGAACACTGTATCCTTCAACATTGACTAAACCAAAAACGAATACATAGGAATCTCTTCCTTCTAAGTTCTGGCAGATATTAACCTTTTACCCACTCCAGACATCTATTGGAGTTTTTACGGAAAAAAGGGGTCTGTGTGAAAAGCACGACTGAGTTACTTTATTATCTAGCGTTAAATTATCGCCTTACCAAACATTGGGCGCCATGTAGTGTAGTTCCTAGTTTCCAATAGACTCTGCGCATTGGAATAACATAAATGACAGTGTAGACGTAGGACTGAGGTCGACTAGGTCTTTATTGAATATGTTAGACTTAATTATGAAATACCAGCTAGCTCAGAGGTCACTAGAAGGTTTTAACTTTCCTGATTAGACAAGAAGGGATTAGTTTCTGACAACCGCATAAACATGACAACTTTGCTCCCCCAGAATAAGGAGTATATCTCCAGAGTCGCGGAAACAATAGATAGCTATTTCACTCAGTTAATCGTGCATGCTTAGTTTCACCAGAAGTGCAGAGAAATAGAGAGACAGACGTTTTCAATAAAAAGGTTATTTATTGAGCAGTCTACTTTCTCATGCAAGAGAAGTGAATTGCCACAATTGCAATACTTGTCATAAAGAAAAGTGTGTATGGTAAAATGAGTATTATGAAATAATACTGTAAAAGCATTTATATGGTTTCTAAGCCATAAGATACTTAAAATTGATAAAATACATACAACGATAAAATAATGACTAAACGTACTCAACTGGTGTTTTTAAGATACGCCTACCCCGGTGTACCTAACCTAAGCCTAGTACAGGGAAGGAGTAGATGAGTTACAGTTTTTGCCAAGAATCTGAATCAAGAATTCTCTGTGGGTCTAATCAGCTCCGTACCTTGGTTATAGAATGAAGGAGGTCTTGTATTTCTTTCTCAGGACTCGATCTCCCAGCAACCCGCAAGGGTGACAGGGAAACACTGGAGCTGGGTTTCTCGGCAGGAGAAAAGACAGCGTCTCTCTCAGTGCATCAGCAGGGAGGGTCGGCTTCCTTCGGCACTCGCATCAGCAGGGCGTCGGGCAAGTAGATAGCCGATCTGCTCCAAACCACTGTGTGTTGCTTAAGGCAGATGCTGGTATATTTATACCTGGAAGGTGCCGAGTTTGATGTAAGGTTGGACATAATACGTCACTAAGAACTCGCAGTTCTTTCAGGACTCCAGGAGTTCTAGGACAAATCAATACAGAAGCAGGGGGTATTCCCGGGCTGCTGGTGGCTTGTTTTGTTTAAGAACACGTTGTGCTTTCTAGGAGTCTATGGGAGTAGACTTGCCGTATTTGGACTGCATTGGCTATGTCTTAATATGGGTATGATTCGTATGCCTGTATAAGGGTATTATTTGATATAACCACATATGGGCATGAAATCGGGAATATTTGCTAAAGTCCTAGAATCATCTACAACAGAGGAACAATCTGTCTCTGAGCAACTTGTGGTGGGGTACTCTGAAGTATTTGAAATGGTCTCTCAACTTGCATCACCTGAGTTTTTACAGGAGCTGTCACTACTGTACTGCTTGCTGTGGCACTACTTCCAGGACTATCAGCTATAGTTGTATAAGGTGGGGGCATGGCATCTAATATCTCCTCTAATATATAATCTACAGAATTCCTATCAGTGTCATTTTCATCCTCTTTCCCTCCTTGTCTTCTTATTTAGTATCTTCTTCTTCCCCTGCTCTGGCATTTCAGTAGAAATTGCTGGACGTAGTCTAGTGCCTTCGATTTTGGCTTTCCTCCATCTACTCTGTTCCTCATCCCATTGAGGATCTGCCTATTTACGCATTGCTCTTTTTGTCCTTTTCTGGTATCTTTCTCTCTCCTTGCCTCTTGCAGCCTTTTCCCACATGCTTGAAGCTTTAAACAGCACAGATCTAGGTGGTGGCCTCATCTCACATAATTTTTCTCTTAATTTACCAAAAGTTCTTATTTCAAAACTGCAATATTTTTTAAACTTCAATGGACGCTCTTTCTCAGTAATCTTGCACTATTGACAAAGCCACAAACATGTATCTAATCCCACCTCTGTTGACATAAAATGGGCATAAGTACCCTCAATAGGTGCCTCTTCACCTATCCGTATGCCACCACATACCTACTCGCTCCTTCCTCTCCTAAATAAACTAATAACTCATTGTGTTCACCCGACACCGATCTAGCACCTTTCATCCAAGCTATCACCTGATCATTTGCCCTATCTTTACTCATTTAGACCTTACTTCCCTTACCCCGTCACCTCTAGTTTTATGATCTCTTTTCTTGTCCCACCTTCTACAGTCGTACCTCGAGCCGGGCTTACGTTTCTCCTCTCTCTTTCAATTGCGACCTTTTATTTGATTACCCCTATCCTACTTCTAACCAACCATGCATTAGTTCTTTTCCTCAGCTATCTGTTCATTTCATCTACAAGGCTTCATTCCTTGCTCATGCGGCCCATTCTGCATATTTACCCTGACCCATCTTTTGAGTTCTTTCAGACGCAAATGTGACCCTACATCCATATTTTATTTTTACCACTGATTAAACAATGAAATAAGAATATTTTTATGAACCCTTACAATTAGAGTTCTACTTTGTAACTAGCAGTAACTTTATTGCATCTCCTTCTCACGAGCCTGACTGCAGCCTTGAACCGCTCAAGCAAGACCAATGACCTGACATTTTTACAGCTGTTTGGCACTTGTTTCCGTTCATTTCTGGCAACCGTGTGTCAAATACATTACACGGCGAGAGCTGCTGCCAGCTCATTCAGACCGCATCTTTCACGCAGTACAGAAGACGCATTCTCGAATTTTCCGAGTTACCAATGTAAGTACTTGGACTCTCCTGTCCCTATGCTCGGCCCTTGCTTTTGCCACACAATGCGCCCTTACCCCCACTTGGAGGCTTATCACCACGTTATCCTGTGTTCTTCATCCTGCATTGTTATACAGTCGATCACCCATTTCATTTGACGCATTTCAATTTATCCTAACCCATGCGGCCCAAATTCTAGCTCAGCTATGTTTAATTCTTTAATTTGGCTCATTTTGGACGTAATATCCCTCCATCCCTTACGTATTGCGTGCTACTAATTATACCTTACCTCCAGAGATGCATTAATATTACTTCAATTTGTATCTGTCACTGGGCCTAATATTTGCCCCACCTAGGCTGTGTTATCTTACTTAGGTGATGCCTTTTTTTACTTCCACTAGAACCCACTTATTTTCACACCTATTGGTTTTTGGCTATCTCTGTGACTCTTTGGCTCACACACTGGCTATCGTACTTCACAGGTTTTTATACAATCAACCTTAAGAGACTGATCAGGTAAGTTGAACTCGACTTACAATGGAAGTGTCACAAAATACTAGAATTTCACAAATCCTCCACAACTGCTTATTTCGCATGTCCTTGATGAGGTCCATACAGAATGTATAGACAATAACGACTTGAAACCACTTATCATCTTTAATTTTCTTTTGTGAAAGCCCTGCGATATCACAAATGTTATTATTATTTAGTTTTTAATCACGTACTTGGGAAAGGACTCAACGTAACTTGAATGTATTTAATCTTTTTGTCCTGTGCTATCTCGAATGTAAATATTATTTCCTCTTAAATCATTGAACAAAATTGAAATGTATTTGATCCTGTTGTTTACTTATGACCAATGTGAACATGCTTTCCATTTTCATTGGTCTTGTACGCTCAATCACCCTCTAGAGGGGCCCTAAATTCACACATTCACCCTTGGATTTATGAATAAGATAACACACTAACCTCTTGTATTTATGAATGTACACATACCCACATGAGGAGTACTACACCTTCTAAATTATCGGCTGTATTTATATGCCCAATTGATCACTCACCTGTGACTATCTCTGATATGGCCTTACCTTTCTGGTTTTCATTCAATTTCTATTCTAATTCTAATTCTTCTTCTCACACACTCAATCAATCAATCACAGGCATTTATATAGCGCACTACTTACCCGGAGGGTCTCAAGGCGCTAGGGGCCGGGGGGGTGCTGCTACTGCTCGAATAGCCAGGTCTTGAGCTTCTTCCTGAAGGAGAGGTGGTCTTGGGTCAGGCGCAGGTCGGTCGGTAGGGAGTTCCAGGTCTTGGCGGCCAGGTAGGAGAAGGACCTTCCTCCTGTTGTCGTTCTTCGGCTGCTGGGGACGGCGGCGAGGGCGTGGCTGGCTGATCGGAGATGTCGTTTGGGAGCTTAGAAGTTGATGCGGTTGTTGAGGTAGCTAGGGCCTTGATCGTGTAGGGCTTTGTGTGCGTGGGTGAGGAGGCGGAAGGTGATTCTTTTGTTGACGGGGAGCCAATGCAGGTCTCTCAGATGTCCGGAGATGTGGCTGTGTCGTGGGATGTCGAGGATGAGTCTGGCTGAGGCGTTCTGGATCCGCTGGAGTCTCTTCTGGAGCTTGGTGGTGGTTCCGGCGTAGAGAGCGTTGCCGTAGTCCAGTCGGCTGGTGACGAGGGCCTGGGTGACCGTCTTCCTGGTCTCGGTGGGGATCCACCGGAAGATCTTCCGTAGCATGCGCAGGATGTTGAAGCATGACGAGGAGACGGCGTCGACTTGTCTGGTCATGGTGAGGGAGGAGTCCAAGATGAAGCCCAGGTTGCGTGTGTGGTCTGTTGGTTTGGGTGCGCTGCCCAGGGCGGGGGGCCACCAGGAGTCGTCCCAGGCGGGGGGCGAGGAACCCAGGATGAGGAATTCCGTCTTGTCTGAGTTCAGTTTCAGGCGGCTGGTCGTCATCCACTCGGCTACGTCTTTCATCCCTTCGTGAAGGTTGGCTCTGGTGGCGGCGGGGTCGTTGGTCAGGGAGAGGATCAGCTGGGTGTCGTCAGCGTAGGAGATGATGTTGAGGTTGTGTTGGCATGCGATGGCCGCGAGGGGGCTCAGGTAGACGTTGAAGAGGGTGGGGCTCAGCGAGGATCCTTGAGGGACGCCGCAGATGACTTCTGTGGCCTCTGACTTGTACGGTGGTAGACGGACTCTCTGTGTTCTTCCGTCGAGGAAGGAGATGATCCATTCCAGTGCCTTCTCCTGGATTCCGATGTTGCTGAGGCGCTGCACTAGGGTGCGGTGGCAGACAGTGTCGAATGCCGCGGAGAGGTCTAGGAGGATGAGGGCCGCTGTTTCTCCGTTGTCCATCAGGGCTCGGATGTCATCGGTGGCAGCGAAGAATGCGGTCTCGGTGCTGTGGTTGGCTCGGAAGCCAGACTGTGAGGGGTCGAGGGATCCATTTGTCTCGAGGAAGGCGGCCAGCTGCTTGTTGACGGTCTTCTCGATGACTTTGGCTGGGAACGGGAGGAGCGAGATGGGGCGGTAATTCTTGAGTTTGGTGGGGTCCGCTGTAGGTTTCTTGAGTAGGGCGCTGAGTTTGGCGTGCTTCCAGCTCTCCGGGAAGGTGGCAGTGTCGAAGGAGGTGTTGATGATGTTCCGCAGGTGGGGTGCGATGACCGTGTCGGCCTTGTTGAAGACGTGGTGAGGGCAGGGGTCGGTCGGTGATCCGGAATGGATGGAGTTCATCAAGCGGATGGTGTCTTCGGTGCTGATCGGAGTCCAGGCGCGGAGGGTGGTGGTGAGGGGCGGTGGTTTGGTTGTGGCGTGCATCGGTTGAGTGCTGAAGCTGTTGTGTATGTCCGCGATCTTGTTGTGGAAGTAGGAGGCGAGGGAGTTGCAGAGGTCTTGCGATGGGATGATGTCGTTGTTTCCGGCGTTGGGGTTGGAGTGCTCTTTGACGATGTTGAAGAGTTCCTTGCAATTGTGTGCGTTGTTGTCTAGCCGGTCCTTGAAAGCAGTTTTCTTAGTGGCGCGGATCAGTTGGTGGTGCTTCCGGGTGGCAAGCTTGAGGGCGGTCATGTTGCCCGGTGTTGGTTCCCTTCTCCAGGCTTTCTCGAGGGCTCGGCAGTTCTTCTTGGAGCTCTTGAGTTCGTCGGTGAACCATGGGGCCTTCTTGCTGCCGGGTCTGCTAGGCGGGGTCCTCAGTGGGGCGAGTTCGTCCGCGCAGTTATTGATCCACTTCGTGAGGTTGTCGGCGGCCTGGCTGGGGTTCGCTGAGCTGGCGGGGGGGTGCTGGCTCAGGGAAGCGGCGAGCTGGTTGGCTGTGATCTTGTTCCAGCTTCTTCGAGCAACCGGTTGCTGGTGGTGGTGGATCGTCGTTCTTCTGAAGGTGAAGTGGACGCAGCTGTGGTCCGTCCAATGGAGTCCAGTGGCGTGGCTGAAGGCGATGTCTTTGCTGGATGAGAAGACGGCATCGAGTGTGTGTCCGGCGAGGTGGGTGGGGGTGGATACCAGCTGCTTGAGTCCGAGGTTGGCGAGGTTGGCGAGCAGGGTGGTGGTATTGCGGTCGTTGTTGTTCTCCAGGTGGAAGTTGAGGTCCCCTAGGAGGATGTAGTCAGCGGAGGGGAGGGCATGCGGGCTGACGAAGTCGGCGATGTCCTCGCTGAATTGTGTGCGTGGTCCCGGGGGTCGGTAGATCAGGGTGCCTCTGAGGGTGGTCTTCGGGTCGGTGCGGATCTGGAAGTGTAGGTGTTCGGCGGTTTTCAGGGTGTCGTCGGTGTTGGTCGTGATGTGGATGGTGTCCCTGTGGATGATGGCGATGCCACACACAATTGTTCTTTGGGAGTCACTTTTAAATATACATCTTTCCACCTCTCCTTCTCTACCCACTTGTCGCTACATATTTCTCTCCACTATTTCTCTTTCTTTACACTCCCCTCATTCTTATCCTTTCTTTGCCTTTTCTCTCTTACCTGTGTACGAATCACCTTTCTGATCTTGTTCTCTCCGTTCAATATATATATATGCTGATGTCTCAAATATTCTTATTTGCATCACCTTACTCCCACATTTCTTTCTCCCTGCTATCAACTAGGAATGACATACTTTTTGATTTATCCCTTTTCCTTCGACTACTCTGTATCATTTCTCTGTCGTCTAAAATCAGCCTTGAAAAAGCCCTGGCCTGCTGGCCTCTGGGCGAAACACAGGCCGGCTGTTCCCTTGATTTCTACACTTGTCTTTAAATAAAAAGACTACTGCAAACAAAGATTCAACCCTTTGTTGTTTGTATGACGTCCAATATAAGTTTGGGGGATTCATTCACCCTAAAAATTACAGGAACAAGAAACAAAGCACAGAACCAATCACTAACACTAATACTGTTTACATTTGTGTTGGTCGTGGTACATCATACTCTACTAAATCTCACACAAGGGGGTCTCAAAGGAGCATAGATACCCAAATTCACACGTACTGCTCCAAACTTAAATCTCAAACTCACACTCTGTAGGGGGTAGAAATATAAAGAAATCTGTAGTGGGGAGCACTGATAGTGTTCGGACGAGAATCCTCACTAACCATAGGGTGAAATGCTTCATCATAGGGTCCCCTCCGCACACTGGGACCACAAGGTTCCCAGTTTGGGCTACGAGTTTCCCCTAAGAAAGGAGCAGGGGTGTTCTATAGTACATGTAGTACTACTACCTCAAAGGGCAAGGGCTAAGAAAAAGTGAATTAAAACGATCTCATTGGTGGCGAATGAGCTTTATTCAAATGCCCCAATGGATAGAAGTAAAACCATACTGGAATAAGGAAATGGATAGTCCTTTATCTTGTGGTCAACATGTTTCTGCCATGTACGACTTCTTTCTCTTGATGGACCTTGGAATGTTGTATTAAGAGTGAAGGAGCATAATTAGACATCATATACTTAAATAGTATCAACAGTTTTAAGTTCAGTCAATGATGAGAGCTTAGATAGATTTTTCCAATACCTTTATTAAGAGATACGTAAAGTTATTCTCTTTATTTTTGTCTTTATTTCAGTTAGTATATAAATCAATTAAGTTTACAGAACTTTTATTAAAAAGAATGGTTACAACAAGCATCAAAAATATAATGCAAGAATGGCGAGGAAAAGAGTGAGATCAAGAGAGCATAAAACTTCCAACCCAAATCAAAGTAGCAGAGCTCCCTATAAAGACTAGTTCTTAAGACAAAGTCGAGTCTCAATGAATTCAAACAAACCATCATACAGTTGCAGTAACAATCTGTTGAAAAGCAGATATCAAAGAGGCTGAGGGAAACAAATCCAGAAGTAGCCCCAACTGTCAGGGGTCTGGGGCAATCCTCTTCAGAGCTCAGGAAGAGTGGCACATCTACCTAGAAACCTGCACTAACATAAAAGTACAGAAAACACTCCAGGAGCAAATAGAATGGCAGTTCTCTTCAGTAAGCAGGTTTACCTCCTCCGTTCCCACGAAAATACAAGCAACTTGGCACTTTATTGCTAGGTTAGATACAGTCAGTTTTTGCGTAGTTAGATTCTGGAAGTAATAGGCCTTAAAACACAGATCGAACTTCCACATATGAGTTTGTTTCACTGCGAGAACAATGAACTATTAACTAAATGGCACAGGGGCAGATGTATCATCACCATCATTTGCGATTCTCAAATAGCGATTTTTTAGAAATCGCTATTTGAGAATTGCAATTTGGGATGTATGTAGAAAATCGCTATTTTTTTGCGATTTCTTAAAATTCCTTAATTGCGATTAGCAAATTGCTAATCGCAATTAAGGAATAATTTCCCATTCCTTTCTATGGGCCAGGAGGCCCATAGGAAGGAATGGGAAGTTATTCTCAATTTGCGATTCGCAATTTGCTAATCGCAAATTGAGAATAATTTCAGGGGTGCAAGGGTGTCTTAAGGACACCCTGGTGCACCCCTGAAATTTACATGTGTGCGCATATGGCACACATACATGCCCTAAGGGCATGTATGAGCCCCACATGGCACCTTTACAAATGCAAAAAGTGCATTTGTAAAAGAATTCGCAAATTACCACCAACTACAAGTTGGTGATAATTTGCGATTTCTTTGTGTGAAATCGCAAAACATTACTGTTTCTTACATAGCATTTAAGGAATCGCTTTTTGCGATTCCTTAATTGCTTGCGCAAAATTAAGGAATCGCAAATTTTGCGATTCCTTAATTTTGCAATGCGATTTTTTCATACATCGCATTTGCCAATTTTTTTGTCGCAAACGCTGCTTTTTTGCGAATCGTAGCGTTTGCGACAAAAAAAAACGGATGATACATCTGCCCCACAATCACTGATAGGCAATGCATTGTTTTTTATTATGGATCAAGCATCTTTGCTTAAAATGCACAAATTATTCCATTCAAATGTTATATGAAACTGAAAGTAGGAAGTTCATAAAATGTAATTAAAAAAGTGTCGCTTATAAGATAATACATTTGTTAAAAAAGATCATTCTACAGTTATGAGAACATTTCTCAACAAGTCAATTTAAGGTCAAGCTTCTAATTTACGTTTTGCACATTTCAGCCATATTAGGCTCTGCTTCTAGTTAAAGGAAAATTGCTTCAGAGCTTTTCTATGGCCTACGGCTAACTGTGACTGCCTATTGAGAATCAGCACGTTTCAAATGTGTGTCTTTTTCTGCATCACATTTTATTTTTTTCAGTGTATCTTAAACTACTAGATTAAATATTTTGATATTAATTCATTAACTCTCCCAAAGTCAAAAGGTCTTGGCTAACACCAGCCTTAAAATCAGTGAAACACCATGAAAAGACCTTCACAGTAAAAGTTATACAGTAAAAGGACAGCAAAGTAATTCATCTGGGTTTTGGCACAGAGAAAGTATAATACCAAGTAGGAAAAGGTAAAGTTTGAGATCATGTTCCTGGGTAAGCACACTAAAGGCAGGGTTAGGGCATATGTAATGGGCCTGTTAGTCCTTTTCTGCTGTCATATTATGTTCTGGTGTATGTTTGAAATGAAGGGAAAATGTGCTTTTATAACATTTCTTAGCAAAAAACACAAAATATGGCTTACAAATCATCTTCCTGTGCCAGCAGCTTTGCTGAGCCCTGCATGGCATTAAGTGTAAGCGGGCAGCAGAGGTGTTGGGTAGAATAGGAATGGCTGATATAATGCAATGACCATAAAGCGGACAGTAGCAGAAGGCAGGCGCTAGCCATGTATTCGTGCATTAGACTGGAACAAATGAGTCCCAGTGAGGAAAGCATTTCATTGTGGCAAATACTATCTAGGCGCGTATTACTAAGGCCATTATAATGTCTAGACCTGCAAGACTCATGGGAAGTGATTAAAATTGAGCAGGATTGCTCGTGAATGCTCCTTTTCACATGGGAGACGCAGGAGAATTAATGTACATCTGGTGCTTGTCTATAGTACTGTCTTGTTTGCAGCAGTGCCTGAAAAGATGTCGCGATTGGTTGCAATCGTGAGACAGATTACACAACCTCCTGAACATTTCAGGAAGAAAGAACAAATGACCAGCAATAGAAAAGGGATTACCGGGTTACATTCCTTGAAGAGGTTTTTTATCAAGGATGTCAGCGGTTGATAATTTACTCCTTGGTCTGCATGAGACCATGGGCTTTTCAGAAGAATAGTCGCAGATCGCAATGGTCTGGGCAGTCGTTGATCTGTAAAGTGTATTGATACTCACAAATGGAAATTTGAGAAATTGGGTCCAATTCTCAAAATGCATTTTGGGGTACGTAACGTAGTCTTGCTGTGGAACTACTTCACATATTATAAAATGCAACTTGCAAATCTACTGCCAGAGATCACTACCTTCGACTCTACTATGTTTTCTATGCAGAGATCTCTACCCTGGTAGCTAAGATCTCGAAAAACAGGCGACAAAATGTGAAGATTATCTTTGCACTCCTAAATTCAGTCGTAGGAGTCTCTGAGGCAGCGGAGACTAAAGCCTACACCATGGTGGAGACGAAAGTCTAGGTGTAAATCTCCAATCGGAAATGGTGTACAGTATAAGAGTTGAGTTTCACCTGGGAGTAGTTGATCCGCTTGTGAGTAGATCTGCATATGCAAACATACCTTTATGAATCAGGCCCAATTTGTCTGAGATCAGTTTCATATTCAATTTGCTTTGCCTCTACCTACTCATGCTCTCATTCAGATTTTTAACATGCCTTGTCATTGCCTCTCAACAAAGCAAATGTTGAGTGACGTGATCTGCAAGAGAAAACATGAATTTCGTGTCTTGCAGCATAAATAGAAATAGGCAAAATAGGCTGGAATATTGGGAGCAGCACACTAAGATAGGGGTTTGATCTTTGACTTTACTCAGATTACCCTCATTTTATGTGTAATATATACCAGTGGCACTGGCGTTGTCTCTCCGTTGACGCTCTGGATCACCATGAATTGCGATTCAGAAAAATGCCACACAGTGGCGTAACGAAACTCGGGGGGGGGGGGGGATACTGTAAAGTGCAGGGTGGGGCTCCCTTCCGAACTTACTCAGAAGCTCGCAGGCCAGTGTACTGTGCTGAGGGGGGGCCCAGCGTGGGGTTTGCAGGGGCCTTTGTTATGCCACTGATGCCACGGGGGCAAAAGTGACATTACACACTCTTTGGCCTCGGATGACATCATTGTGTTGACCCTTTCAACCACCTTCCAACATCCTCCTTTATTCTGTTGAGAGGTTAAAAGAGAGGGCCTGGCTTCCAGAATGGAATTACATTCATACACAGGAGTATGCACACAGATTGGAATAGTGCGAGAATTTCTATACGCTGACAGATTTCAGCAGAAAAAAACCTGGTGAAATTTATCAGATGAAAACAACAGGAAATACAAGTCTGAAGATGAGGAATTAGGGATAATAAACATTGAGACCCAGATTTACTAACACTTTGTGCCAGGTTAGCGTCACAAAAGTGAAGCACACTTAAAGCAAAGTGTTGGGGTGAGATTTTCTATCCAACGTAAACCAGCATTTGGATTGGAAAGTTTCCTTGTGTGATATATGTGGGTTTTGATGCAAACCCCTATTTACTAACATTCGTAGACAGGGATTTTCACCAACATCTTACTCCTCCTTGAGGTATGCGTAACAAGGAAAAATGTTTTCTTCCCATTTTGCCAACTTTGTATGTATGCTGCATTGTACAGGGAAAAAAGTGGAAAGAGCTTTAAAAGGTTAGTTTTTGTACTGAAAGTACTCTTCCAGAACAAACCTATGCTTTAGAGAGCGCAAACAACCTTGCAATATGGTGCAAGTGTGAATGCATTGGTGCATGTCAGCCAAAAGTGCACCAGCACTAGAGGTCAGAAATAATACGCCACATCTTAGTAAATATGGCAAATTTTTATCTCTTCCTTTGATGCTGTGCTGCATTGTGTCACAAATGTGTTAATCTGGGCGCCAGGGCCGGCTTCAGGGCAGTGCGACCGGTGCGGTCACACTAGGTGCTGACCTGTGGAGGGGGGCGCTGACCTCCGGGTGGGATCTGTGTTCAGTAATAATTTATGATTGGAGAGATGAGGGGCACTTTTGTCCGCTGGTAGTGAGAGAATCCGACGAGGTGGTCATAGGGTGTGGGGGCACCAAAAACAGTTGTCATACCGGGGTGCCACCCGCGCTAAAGCCAGCCCTGCCTGGGCCTGAATCCGCATGAATACCTAATTCCTGCTAGGAAAGTTCAGAATAGCAGTTAGTTACTGAACAAGTAAATACCTGATGTGGGCAGTCGCGGCCGCCATAACTCGCAGAGGGAGTGGGGGAGGGGGCGCGGGGAGGGTGGGGGGTTAATTTAAATAAAATAAAAAATATTCAAACTTACCTTTGGCTCCGGTCACGCGCCGCGTCTCCTTCTCTGCTCCTCACAGGAAGCAGGCAGCCTCCCTCCCCTCCCCTAAGCCAATCACAATGCTGCCATTGCAGTTTTGTGATTGGCTGGGACGCCAACCCCACAGGCATCTATGGGTAGGCCGTTTTCTCCATGCAGGTTGCATGCAGCCTAGATGGAGAAAACAGAAGAGTGCCAAAGACTGGTTTGGTCGGCCCCGGGGCCAACCAAACAGTCAGCGCCCAGAACAGTGTGCAAGCCTCTCCTCTCCGGCCTGGAGCAGGACTGCCTACCCTCCCGCCCCAAACAAATCCTGCCATCTGCTTTCTCGCAGTTTGAGAAGCAGAAACATAAAATGGTATTTAAAATACCATTTAATGTTTCTGCTCCACGCACTGCGAGAAAGCAGTGGGGTGATGCTCCTCCGCCTACGTGGAGGAGCCGCCCCTGGATGAGAGGTAAGAATATTTACTTTGTGAGTTAAATTAAACACTGTCTCCTGTTCCGCACATCCTGTGATTGGTATCTTAGAGTACTGTTTCTCTCATTTTCGTACTACTGCTTTCACATCCCTTGATACAAGGGAGAGCAATGTCAGTTCCGGGGCCCCATACAGTAAGTCAAAGACAGCAGCTGCTACTTCCGGCTACTAGCAATTGACATGCATGCAACTGCCCTACCTGTCAGCAATCAAAAATACACATCCACAGAAAAGTACTGCTTTGCCTCTCAAGCTTGATGCTCTACACACTTCATAAAACTAACATGAGTCACAGTGAAATACTGCAGATTAACACAGACACTGTAAGGACTTTTTTCGTTGCCATGTTTCATTCACCCTTTACTTCGTTTATAGGGTGAATGTATTTAACCCCTTCAGTGCTGATGACAAAGCCAGCTCGTCATGGGCGTTACCTGCGCTACGCGCTTGACGAGCTGGCTTTGTCATGTAACGCGCGATTTTCGAATCTTCAGCGGGAAAACCCGCTGGCGCGCATGCGGTTAAAGACAGTTTTGTTACAGAGACATATCTTGCTGATATTCTGATTAAAATTACATTTACAAACTCTATTTGATGAAGGGTAATTTTCTCACACTTGAGAGGGTTCGAAGGCTTGAACTAAATGACAAATTAGTGCAATGTTCTGCAACTTGGTTATTGAATTAAGAAACATTCACCATTTCAATGCCTTTTTGAGCTTTGGTTTTCTGAGGATGCAGACCGTTGCCTGCAGTTTCTCGTTTATTTCAATAGATGGGGTCCGGGGCTCTTTAAGCATAGTGGTAGACATGTGGGCCAAGACCACCAAAGCTGTATAAGTGTAGTGTGAGGGTCTTGTGTTTCAGTGACTGAGTGTCAATGTCTTCCTCTTTCAGTAAGTGCAACAACTGCATCAAGTGCCTTAATGTCAGAGGCTGGAACTGTTCATGTCCTTTTAACACTAAGGGCCAGAGTTGGGTTTGGGGGTCAGGGAATTGAACTCAAACACAACGGATTACCCTGTCCGCCAAACTCGCTGCGTCAGGTCTCATATCAAAATTTGCTGGATGGTAGCGCCTCAGAGTGGCGGGGGTAATGTCCTCTGCCCGACGGATGGACTGTACTTTGTCTACCAAACCTAAAATCAGCCCCTGTTTGGGCCAGAATTTTCTGCTTGGAGACTTCAGAATAGCAGTTAGTTCCTGCACCAAGTAAATACCCAATCGGGGGAAAGAATATTTACTAAGTAAGTTAAATTAAAAGCTGTCGCCTGTTCTGAACATCCTTTAATTGGTATCTTAGAGTACTGTTATTCTCCTTTTCGTACTACTGCCTTCACCACACAACCCCTCTGGGCGGACCACCACTGAGTACACTCCCACGTTGAGAAACCCATCGCCCGCAAACCTGCACCCTGCCCCCACGAAGGAACTGGAGCAAGGTCACCGAGGAGCACCTCAACTACAGCCTCAGCCGCGTTGCCCCCTCCACCTCGACCGACGCCAACCTCACAGCCAAAGTACTACGCAGATGGATCACCAACTGCGTAGACAAACTCACAAACCCTTCGCAACCCAGACAGACAGCGCCCCAGTAAGGCCACTTGGTTCACCACCGACCTCCAAGAATCCAGAAGCACCTGCAGACGTCTTGAGAAGAATTGGCAAACAGCAAAACATCGATGACGACCGCACCACATACACAAACGCCATGACAGAATACCACCAACTCATAAGTTCAACCAAAAGGACCTTCATCCAGAACAAGATCACCGCCAACTCCAGAAACTCGAAGGAACTCTTCAACATCATCCAAGTGTTTACCAAACCCCCCAGTGAGGCCATGGACATCACCCCTCCCAAGGACCTCTGCAAAAAGCTCAGTTCCTACTTCCATCAGAAATTCAAGTCCCTCTACAACAACTTCAACAAAAGGACACCGGCCTCCTAAACCACTCCCTCCTCAAACAACACCAGCCAACCCACCATCTCTGCCTGGACACCAACCACCACCGAAGACACCGAATCAACCATGAAAGGAATCCACTCAGGAGCACCCACAGACCCCACCACCTTCAAAACCAGCATTTTTCCCGATGACTGGAAACGAGCAGAAGTCAAGCCCCTGCTCAAGAAGCCCACAGCAGATCCTTCGAACCTCAAAAATCATCAACCTATCTCCCTCCTCTCCTTTGTGGCCAAAGTAATCAAGAAGACCGTCAACGTCCAACTAACAAAATTCATTGAAGAGAATTCCATCCTCGACCCCTCCCAATCTAGATTCTGCAGCAACCACAGCACTGAGACCGCTCTACTCGCCGACACAGACGACATCCACACCCTCCTCGACCAAGGACACAATGCGGCCCAGATCCTACTTGACCTCCCTGCAGCCTTCAACAGCAACTCCCACCGCACACTCACTGCCAGACTCCGTGACGCTGGCATACAGGGAACTGCCCACTAATGGCCCGCTCCTTTCTCACCAGCAGAATCCAAAGAATCAGACTGCCGCCCTACTCTCCGAACCCACAGAGATCAAATGCAGAGTACCTCAAGGATTGTCACTCAGCCCTACTCTCTTCAACATCTACATAGCCCCCCTCACCACCATCAGCAGAGAACACATACTCAACATAGTATCCTACACCCAAGACACCCAGCTCATCCTCTCCCTCACCAAGTATCCCGTCACCACCAGACTCAGCTTCCAGGAAGAAATGAAGGACGTTGCATCCTGGATGAGCAGCAACTGCCTGAAGCTCAACTCGGAGAAGACAGTGGTGCTCGTCCTCAGACCCTCCACCAATGCATGGGAAAACACCTGGTGGCCAACCACCCTCGGCAGCCCGCCCACATCCACGGACCACGCCCGGAACCTCAGAATCGTACTCGACTCCTCCCTCTACATGACCCGACAGGTTAACGCCATCACCTCCACCTGCTTCAACTCCCTCCGCATCCTTCGCAAGACCTTCAAATGGATCCCCCCTGAATCAAAGACCATCACCCACACACTCATAACCAGCAGACTGGACTACGGAAACTCCCGCTATGCTGGAATCAACAACTCTCTGCTCTGCAAACTCCAGACCGCACAGAACACCGCAGCCAGACTCATCCTCGGCATCCCTTGACAAGAACACATCACCCAACACCTGCAAGACCTCCACTGGCTCCCCGTCAAGAACAGAGTAACCTTCAAAACACTCACCCACACTTACAAATGCGTCCACAACACCGGACCCCAATACCTCAATGAGAGAATCTCCTTCCACGCACCCAAGAGAAATCTCCGAACTGCCGACTTCGCCCTTCCCGAAATCCTGTGCATCTTCAGAGCCAGAACGAGTGGAAAAGCCTTCTCCTACATCACGGCCAACACCTTGAACAAGCTCCTGATAGACATCAGACATGTCCCCTCTGTGCACATCTTCAGGAAGACCCTCAAGACCTGGCTCTTCGACTGACCCGAGTTGCTCACCTCCCCCCTCCCAGCGCCTTGAAACCCTCAATGGTGCATAGAGCGCTTGACAATTCCCTGATTGATTGATTGTGTACCCCTGTCATTGTCAGAGACATTTTGGTCATGTCGGTAATGTGTTTTTGCTGCATTGTTAGTGTGTTCCTGGTGATTACAGAAATCACTCTCTTGGTGCCTATTGGCTCCTTCTCTTAGGCCCTGATTACGTCACACACAACTGCCAGTGCTTCATGGATAATTATTTGCCCCACATCTGTGTTGGTGTTGTGTATCTCAGGATTTTCTGCCTACCGGCCCAACAAAGAGAAACATGTTTATTAAGTTTTCCTGTTATGACGTCCTATCATGATAGATTTGTTTCGGCACATCATGTCGCTATAGCTGCTTTATCCTACGCCTATGCAGCCCCGTATGTTACTATTTGTAATTGCTAAGTAATGTACAGATAAATAAAGGCCACTTGAGGTTATGAGCAAATTGTAAAGTCACTGATGTGTAGGTTTGCCACCTCTGATGTCATTAATAATAATAAGCATTTATAGAGCGCTCCGTTATCCATTACAGGTATCTTGCCGCTGTAGCATCTTTGCCTGGTTTTTCTTCTGCATCTTAAAGTGAGTCTATATCAGTTTTGACACCCCATTTACTGGCCTGCCCAGTATTTTTCTGTGAAGGCCAGCAAAATATGATGGCAACCCTACTCATGTGACAGCACATGTTATGCTAAACATTGAAAATGTTATTGACATGCATAATGCTGACAGTAAATCACTTAAAATGTTGTTTAATGTCATTGAAAGGTAGAGCCATTCTGAAGTGTCCTAATACTGATTTGCATTGTTGTTGATTCTGTATTTTTCTTTACATTTTTGGATACATTTTTTGACAGGGTGAAAAGAAACCCATCATGTAGCCTTGAACACTGGTAGTTTTGATTGAGATGAGCAGCTTTGTCTCCTGCGTGTCTGGTGCATTTTTCACTTTCACTCAGCATGCCAGCAATTT
This sequence comes from Lissotriton vulgaris, assembly GCF_964263255.1. Taxonomy (NCBI): domain Eukaryota; kingdom Metazoa; phylum Chordata; class Amphibia; order Caudata; family Salamandridae; genus Lissotriton; species Lissotriton vulgaris. The sequence continues at coordinate 740,179,963 of NC_141696.1, forward strand.
GTTCTATTTCAGTCTCTGTTCTATTAAGCAACTAGCAGCCCGTCCCGACGTTGTCTGGATACGAAAAAGAATGTCTTAAATGGTTAGAATAGGCAAGGCAAAGTTTTTTTTAAAGTTCATGGCATAGTACATTTATTGTTTCATGCGACTTGCCTGTGCGGCTGCTCAGAACCCCTCTTTTTGTTGCGCGGAAGGTGAGCGGGTGCTCTGTGGTTTGTTGTCCTTTCCGCAGAATGCGAACATGTGTGTCTGCTCCTGCCGATGCCCCTGATCAGTCCTGGCATGCACACTGAGGGCGTGTGCCTTAGTAGGTTCACGCACTCCCCAAAGACTTGCTTGGTGCACTTAGACGCCCCACATAGCGTCACTGCCAAACGCCACAACTCCAAGTACGCTATTCCCCCTCTCTGCAATGCTTCCAGCGTCTCTGAAGGCACACGTCCACAACAATGCTAAACGACATGCCCCATTCAAGACGTGTCAGAACGCTATTCTCACACAAAACGCTTTTCGCAAGCATTGCTTTACAGCAGAACGCCCACGCCCACAACAGACTACTTTGTCCCAAAACGGTCTTTTTCACTTGTAATGTATATCTTGGGCTGGTGTATAGCCTATGTCCATCTGCTTATACTCACCTTTCCAATGCTGTATTGGGTGTTCTGATTGGCACTGTAGTTCCGGAGCTTACCCGCCTCAAAGGTTTGGGCTCTCTCTTTATAATATTAGTGTTGATATAGATACCGCAAAAATATGGCCAGGTATAATTTTTACTTCATCATAGTTCTGCTGTTTTGTTTGTGTGGGTGTTGTAGTACATGTGGTACTGCTATGTTGTCATTCTAGCTCGTGAAATATGCCTTTTCCCTGTGCTGGCGCACAATGGGCTGCCATGTGCCAACGCAGGCCCCCTTACGCTATGGTGCAAGGGTGTCTGCATTGTAGGGATGATTGTTTTTGTGCAGGAAGGGACAACTTCCTGCACAACAACTATCGAAAGAAGTATTTTCTTCTTTCTATGTGTGCTGCCGAATGCAGCACACAAAGAAAGAGGAAAAAATAAGGAAAAATAAGGATATTTCACCTCGTAGCGTCTCCCTAATGCCACCCCTGAGGTAGTGTTAGAAGCCGGAGTTCCCGCGTGCACCGTTGATGTCAAGTGCGAGACCCAGACCACCCCATTCCCATGTTAGGCCAAGAAAGGACACTGTCCGAGACAGCCCTGCTCACCCACTTAGTAGCTTGACACGAGCAGCCAGGCTCATCTCCAAGGCACGAGTGTTCAGTATATGCAACCACGCCCACAGCAATCCCAATGATGTCACCAGAAATGGACTCCACACAAGTTTGTATAAAACGAATATACTTTATATAGAAATATATATGAAATGACCACATGATACAACTTCCACACATATACAACGGGTAGTATTGTTCCCGGTGTGTTGGGCGGTTCCAATCCCCAACCACTGCTTCTAACCAACAGTTACGCTGACCTTTATCAGTTCTCAACAGGTTAGGTACGTCGTATCACTAGAATCACACACCTTGCAAAATACAAGAAATACTGCACTACTTAACAATGGGTTCCTGTACAGTGCCACAGTGCCACGATCATGTACTGAGTCAACGATCATGATCATGTACTGAGTCAACACAAGATAATGCACCTCGGTTCGCTACCAGCATGCCCTGTTCAAGGAAGAAATACAGCAATGCGTCACGCTGCAATTATGTACCGTGCAATAGGAAGACAATGCAATGCATATCGAAACCAGCATGCCCTGTGCAAGGAAGGAATAAGGTAATGCGTCACAGTGCAATTCAGTACAGTGCAACAAACAACTAATGCAGTGCGCTACGCTAGGATCCTGTACCCTGCAAGAGAAATATAACTGAGAGTGTAGCTCACTAACCCCTGAGTTTGTTAAGCACCACTAGTGTCAGACGTTGTACAATAGTTCGTTAACAGCAAATATGCAAAGTGTTATACAACTGTTGTTAGAAGGTATGCAACTTGTTGCCCCTACCATGGATCAACGATGACACCCAAGTTACACTCTGGGCCCTGGCCCCTGTACCGCCCCGTCCAGGACCAGCACTGGCCGAGATCTGGGCCGAAGCAACAGGCGTGCACAATTGCCAGAAGTGAGAGGCCGAGAGAGTGTCCCTCCGGGCCTGCACACCGCCCTAGGTGATGATGCACTTTACCTGGGGGGTAGGCGTGTCCCCACTCTCCTCTCCTGCAGCAGCGGATTGGCCTCACTTCAGAACCTTGTCACCACAGGCAAGGCGCACTCGGGCCGGTAGTTCAGCTCCTGCAGGGCTGCCGGTCCGGGCCGCCAACGTTCAGCACTAACTCCTTCCACATAGCCTTCCACACAACGCTGGTGCCACCCCACGTTGCCTTCGAGGGCCCGATCACTTGGCCCTCCTCTCCAGTGGTGATAGGACTTCTACGCTCCCCGGTGCTCACCGCTCCCTGGTACTCCTCACCAGCACCTTCGACACGCACCCCCAGCGCGTCTGGGATTCGCTCCTCCTCCGGCCTCCGAAGACCAGGTGGACCTCACTACGCCTGTTAGGGTTTGCTCCATACAAAGAGTTTGTCCCTTATCTTAAACCTTAACTTTTGGTTTATGTACTGTTTCTGCCCATTACTAGGTGTAAATATAAGCATGTGTGAGCATAACGTTATATATTTAAAGTTCAGGGCAGAAGGAAAGTTTTATCACTCTTATGTAGGCTAATGTTGGTTTTGTCAAGACTTATTTGTCATGCTTCCAAATCCCCTTTCCAGGTACAGAAAGCCTGTTTCAAAACTGTATGCAAATTAGTGCTGCAGGTTTTTAAACTGTCTTTGCTTAAACGTGCAGCACATGTGAGCCTCGCCCAATCTCGCCTATAAAAGGATCCCTGGAACAGCGCTATTTGCTTGCGCTCGTCATTCTTCATCCAGCTTACCTGCGTATCCTGCATCGTCCAGCTCCATGATTCCTCTCCTGTCATCTTGACAACGACGAGACCCGAGTCTTCCTGTTTCACGTCTTTGTCCATCCCCGCATTTCTTCCTCTGCGTTTCCGGACACTGGCATTTCCGGACCCCTTCAAGAGGCAATTCTCCTGTAAAGAAAAGACAAGTAAAACAGTAAGATTACTGAGAACAGAACAAAAGACATTTCAAGTAAGTGCAATTACTTGTAAATAAAAGACGCTATCAAACCATGTTTATTTCTGATTGAACTCAGCCAAACAGTGCTACGGAGAGAAATAGACACTTGAAGTTTGTCATGAAAACAGACTTGTTAACCTTTTGGCATCGAATTCAAGGGTGTCACAAACTTTGCTACAGACTATTGAGAAATATTATTATCTTTTGTCAAGCACAGACAATCCAGTTTTGATTTTGAATGAACAATATTTACTGAACTCAATTCATAAGAACATTACATAGAACAATAATTCAGTGAGTGTTTTATTTCAGGTTCCTGATAAAGGAGTAGGGTGACAATCGAGTTGTAAAAGTCATATTATGTGTGTAATAGAATATAATCAATCTTTTGCTCTTGTTTCCTAAAAGGGATGAAGTCTATTCCTGTTTAAGCCATAAGCTCTGGTGAGCTACAGAACCAGAGTAGAGAGGTACTTTATATGCATGAGTAGAAAAAGTAGTGTTTATGAAAGAATTCTATATTAAGAAAGGTGTGTGATTTAGGACTTTTGTTATTTGTGTCTTTTAGAGCTAACAGTAAGAGAACAGTCATTCTACAGTGCAACTGAAATCACCTATGGAAACATTACAAGAGGAGCAGTGTTTCTCTCTCTCTTTATTTATTTTTTCCACTTCCCCCTACCCTTGAGCTTCTTGTTCCTGCACACTGTTTAGAGTCAGTGTAGTGGGAGCAAGGGGTGCAGGGGTGGGTTCGAACTTTCGTCATCTTCCCAACAGAAGAACTTTGGATGTGCAGGTGAGCGGGTCTTGACAGAAGAGCAAGCCGCCACTTTCTTCTGTTTGAAAGATGAATACAGGGGAAGATTCTGATGTCATTAATGCAGCCGACATGGCAAAAGCTTTAAATGAGGATTTAACATGCAATGAATCTGTGACACTTTTGTTTCAACAATTGCAAACAGAGTTGGAAAGTTTAAAGGTAGAAAATGCAACCTTGAAGCAGGAATTAGTGCGATATAAACCTAGAGAAAGCCAGTGGGACACTCGTTTATTTTCCACATTTAAAAAATCTTCTGAGACAGGTGCTAGGCCCAAAACCTCAACTCCTACTCTGCTCCCGTGGAAGTTACAGTTAATGTGCCAAACGTTGTGCCTTTAGCAGCCCCAGAACGTTTTCATGGAGACAGTAGTAAATTTCAGGTTTTTCTTAATCAATGTCAATTACATTTTGTTTGTGAACCTCAGCAATTCCCTTCTGATGCTACTAAGGTAGCTTTCATTCTTTCTTATCTGTGAGGAACAGCAGCAAATTGGTCTATCCCTTATGTAGATAGAGATGACCCGATACTCCATAATTGGACTCAGTTTAAGAGAACTATGACTAGATTATTTGCGAAACATACTTATATTCAAGCTAGTGATAATGAGTTGTTAAATTTGAAACAAGTGTCTAAGGACCTTTTGACTTATCTTACTAGCTTCAATCGACTGCTTACTGAGAACCAGTGGCCAGAAGAGAAAAGGGTCTCTCTCTTTTATAAAGGTTTAAGAGACAAACTTAAAGATGCTTTAGCCCATATAGTTGACCTTCCAGATGATTATTCAGATTTTGTGGATTTGGTAGTTAAATTGGACCATCGTTTAGGAGAAAGGAAAGGAGATAGGGCTAAAATGGAGCATAGATGAACTTTTATAAAGCATGACAGGAAAGAGGTGGAGTACAAATTCCCAGAACCAGAACCTATGCAGATTGGTATGCTCAGGGGCCCTTTATCCTCAGAGGAGAAAGAAAGAAGGAGAAAACTTCAACTCTGTCTATATTGTGGCAAATCTGGCCACTTAGCCAGAGATTGTCCAGTCAAGCCCAAAGTCACAAAAAGAGTCAATCTTTTATCTGCAGCAGAATTGGAGTCGGAAAACGAAGACGCTCGACAAGAGTAGAGGTCACTTGTTCGAGAGAAAGGCATAATCAGACCTCTCTTTCTGCAGCTTTTACTGTTCCACAGATTCCAAGACATTTTTTGATTCATGTAATTCTGATCATAAGTACTCAAGTCAGGTACACTCTCCCAGTGCTCTTGGATTCAGGAGCTACTGGAAATTTTGTAGATAATACCTTGGCTAAAAAATTAGATTTACCAACAGTTTTGAAGAAAAATCCTGAGATAGCTCATGCAGTAGATGGGTCAGATTTAACATCTGGCTTAATAACTATGAGAACCACTCCCATTACCATGGTATGTCAAAATGGCCACACAGAAGAAATTAGTTTTGACTTAATAGATACTCCCAATTTTGGGTTGATTTTGGGTGTACCTTGGCTTACTACCCATAACCCAAATATTGATTGGATTGCTCGAACTGTTACTTTGGATTCTTCCTTTTGTAGGATAAATTGTTACAAAGAAGCAAGTCATGATCATCTCTCTGTGTTACACTGTACTGCCACACATTCCTTGGAGGAATTAAATATTCCTTCAGAATATCAGGAATTTCAAGACGTCTTTGACCCAATAAAAGCAAGTGTTCTTCCTCCACATCGGTCTTATGACTGTAGAATTGATTTAATCCCTGGGGCACCGCTGCCGAATATCCAGGTATATGCTCTCACTGAAAAAGAGACTGACTACTTAAAAACGTACTTAGATGACTTGTTGTCATCTGGTTTTATTCGACATTCCACGTCCCCTGTGTCCTCTCCCCTTTTTTTTATACCAAAACCAGATGGTTTGTTGCGCGCGTGCATCGATCATAGAGGACTTAATAAGGCGACTATAAAAAACAAGGACCTACTCCCTTTGATACCAGTTCTTCTAGATCAATTGAGGAATTCCACTATTTACACTAAATTAGATCTCCGGGGAGCATACAATTTGGTTCGTGTTAAAGAACACGATGAATGGAAGACGGCTTTTAAGACCAAGTTCGGTTTGTTTGAATACACAGTAATGCCCTTTGGCTTGTGTAATGCCCCAGCGGCTTTTCAATTTTTTATTAATGAGGTCTTGCACGAATTTTTGGACGTCAGTGTAATTGTGTACATTGACGACATCCTTATTTACTCCAAAAATCCAGAGGAACATACTCAGCATGTCAGGGCAGTTTTAGCAAAACTGAAGGAAAACCATGTGTTTGCTAAATTAGAAAAATGTATCTTTAATGCAACTACTGTAGATTTTTTAGGATATTGTTTATCACCACAAGGAATAACAACGGATACATGGAAAATTCGAGCAATCACTGATTGGCCAGAACCAACATCCCTCAAAGAAGTACAAAAGTTCTTGGGGTTTGCCAACTTTTATGGAAGATTTATTTCTCATTTTGCAAATATCGTGGCTTCTATAACTAAACTGTTACAGAAACGACAACGTTTTCAGTGGAATGCTCAGGCTTCACAAGCATTTCAGCTTCTAAGACAACAATTTACTTCAGCCCCGATATTAAAACATCCAGATCCAGACCTTCCATTTTATGTAGAAGCAGATGCATCGCAGGTAGCCTTAGGCGGGGTTCTTTCACAAAGAAACTCAGTGGATGTCAATTACATCCGATTGCCTTTTACTCAAAGAAATTGTTACCGGCAGAACAGATTTACACTGTAGCGGAGCGAGAATTATTAGCTATCAAAATTGCTTTTTCTGAGTGGTGTCATCATTTAATGGGGGTTAGGTTCCCCATCACTATCTTTAGTGATCACAAGAATCTCCAATTTTTTAGTTCCATTAAAACATTGACACCGCGACAGATGCGTTGGCTACATTTCTTTAGTAATTTTGACTTTGTCATCACTTATAGACCAGGTACACAGCAAATTCAATCTGATGTGCTATCTAGGTATGGCCATTCTGAGGGTACAGTTCAGGAAAAGAATAAGGAGTCAATCATAGCTCCACAAAACATTTTAGCCCCCATACAACAACAGGACTTTGTGAAAAGCTTATACGAAGCTCATTTACAGGTTAGTCCGAAAGAGTGGCTAAAACAACCCTTGAATACTATTCAACAAGGTCTTTTATATCATGATTACCTTCTTTATGTGCCATCTCTTGATTTACAAATACAAGTCATAGCTTGGAATCATATTTCTGTTTTGGCAGGACATCCTGGTTGGATTAAAACGTTAGAGAATGTCAAGAAACAGTTCTGGTGGCCTACTATGAATCATGATGTGAAACAATATGTCAATCCCTGCCCCACATGTGCACGTCAGAAAGCATCACATAGAGCACCAGCAGGTTTATTGGTTCCATTGCCGATACCACAAACACCTTAAGTATTGATTTTATTGTTCACTTACGAACTAGTAACAAATATACCACTGTGCTAGTCATAGTGGATTTTTTTATCCAAAATGGCGCACTTTATACCTTTAGTAAAATTACCCACGGCAAAGGAGTTTGCTAACATTTTCTTAAAAGAAGTTGTGCGTCTTCATGGATTGGCAAGTAAAATTGTCTCTGATAGAGAACCACAGTTCAATTCAAAATTTTGGAAAACACTTTGCGACAAATTAAAAATTGAGGTAGCTTTGTCCACCGCATTCCATCCAGAGACAGATGGACCAACTGAACGTCTAAATCAAACCTTGTTGCAAACCCTACGTTGTTTATTAACTGAATATACTAGTGAATGGGTGGAGGCTGTACCACTCGCTGAGTTTGTATATAATAATACTGTACATTCAGCCACCCACTGTACTCCGTTTTATTTCATGCAGGAATTTCATCAAAGAACTTTACCTATTGTTATCAATGATTCTCTCCTCCCAACAGTAACGGAAATATTAACAAGTTTACTAGATATTCATGAAAAGGCCAAGAAACATATGAACACAGATAAGGAATAGATGAAAAAACAAGCAGATAAACATAGAACAGAGGCTCCAATTTATAACATCGGAGATAACATTTGGCATTCCACTAGAAATTTAAATATTGAAGGATCTCGTAAATTACAGCCTCAATTTATAGGGCCTTTCAGTATAGTTGCATTATTGAATCCCGTAACAGTACACTTACAACTTCCTGATGACTACCCTGTACAATCAACCTTCCATGTGTCTTTGCTTAAACCATACAACCCGGATACCCGATCAGAAGCTCCACCCCCTCCCATTACCATAACTGGTCATCTTGAATATGAGGTACAAAAGATACTAGACACCAAAAGAATTAAGGGACGTCTATTTTATTTGGTTTCTTGGAAAGGATATGATAACACTGAAAACTCATGGGAACCCGCTTCCTTTGTACATGCCCCACGTTTACTTAGGACGTTTTATTTACAATATCTGGGTAAACTACGTCCGATAAGGGGACCTTTGAAGGGGCGACTGTTAGGGTTTGCTCCATACAAAGAGCTTGTCCCTTATCTTAAACCTTAACTTTTGGTTGATGTACTGTTTCTGCCCATTACTAGGTGTAAATATAAGCATGTGTGAGCATAACGTTAAATATTTAAAGTGCAGGGCAGAAGGAACGTTTTATCACTCTTATGTAGGCTAATGTTGGTTTTGTGAAGACTTATTTGCCATGCTTCCAAATTCCCTTTCCAGCTACAGAAAGCCCGTTTCAAAACTGTATGCAAATTAGCGCTGCACGTTTTTAAACTGTCTTTGCTTAAACGTGCAGCACATGTGAGCCTCGCCCAATCTCGCCTATAAAAGGATCCCTGGAACAGCGCTATTTGCTTGCGCTCGTCATTCTTCATCCAGCTTACCTGCGTATCCTGCGTCGTCCAGCTCCATGATTCCTCTCCTGTCATCTTGACACCTACGAGACCCGGATCTTCCTGTTTCACATCTTGGTCCATCCCCGCATTTCTTCCTCTGCGTTTCCGGACACTGGCATTCCCGGTCCCCTTCAAGAGGCAGTTCTCCTGTAAAGAAAAGACAAGTAAAACAGTAAGATTACCAAGAACAGAACAAAAGACATTTCAAGTAAGTGGAATTACTTGTAAATAAAAGACGCTATCAAACCATGTTTATTTCTGATTGAACTCAGCCAAACAGTGCTACAGGGAGAAATACACACTTGAAGTTTGGCATGAAAACAGACTTGTTAACCTTTTGGCATAGAATTCAAGGGTGTCACGAACTTTGCTACAGACTTTTGAGGAATATTAGTATCTTTTGTCAAGCACAGACAATCCAGTTTTGATTTTGAATGAACAATATTTACTGACCTGAATTTATAAGAACATTACATAGAACAATAATTCAGTGAGTGTCTTATTTCAGGTTCCTGATAAAGGAGTAGGGTGACAATCGAGTTGTAAAAGTCATATTATGTGTGTAATAGAATATAATCAATCTTTTGCTCTTGTTTCCTAAAAGGGGTGAAGTCTATTCCTGTTTAAGCCATAAGCTCTGGTGAGCTACAGAACCAGAGTAGAGAGGTACTTTATATGCATGAGTAGAAATAGTAGTGTTTATGAAAGAATTCTATATTAAGAAAGGTTTGTGATTTAGGACTTTTGTTATTTGTGTCTTTTAGAGCTAACAGTAAGAGAACAGTCATTCTACAGTGCAACTGCAATCACCTCTGAAAACATTACAAGAGGAGCAGTGTTTCTCTCTCTCTTTATTTACTTTTTCCACTTCCCCCTTCCCTTGAGCTTCTTGTTCCTGCACACTGTTTAGAGTCAGTGTAGTGGGAGCAAGGGGTGCAGGGGTGGTTTCGAACTGTCGTCATCTTCCCAACAGAAGAACTTTGGATGTGCAGGTGAGCGGGTCTTGACAACGCCTCGGCTGGGACGTTGACACGCACCCTGTGCACCCGAGTCTCGCTCCATCTCCGGGTGCACAAGTTCTCCAGGCACTCTCCTCCAGTGCTGCAACTGCCCCCCACATGCACCCTGCATGCTGGAGACCAACTTTGTTTCTTGGTGCACACGATGACCCAGGCGCTCTCAACTAACGCCCTGGTCGCACCACGACATGCACACTGCGCGTCTGAGTCTCACCTCTCCTCCTGGTGCACACAAGGTACCAGGCGCTCTCCACTAACGCCCTGGCTGCACCACCACACGCCTACCCACGTGTCGGAGACACACACTCCTTCTTAGTGCCCAGGATGTCCCGGCACTCCTCACTAGTGCCTGGACTGCACTGTGACATGCACCCTGCACATCCCGAATCTCGGCTCCCTTCCACGATGCCAGCAATCCACAGGCATTTTAACACATGTAGCTGCACCAAGACACGCACCCTGCGCATCAGAGTCTTGATTCGCTCTGGGTGCCCACGATCACCTTAGGCACCCCTTCGTAGGTCTCAGGCTGCCATGAAACGGTCTCACCACCGCAACACTTGAGACTTCCTGGAATCTTTTATGTTCCTGTGTTTCCGAACAGGGAGCCAGCTCACCTCGGGCCCTTGGGGTACAGGATGCAGCACACAGCAATGCCCTGCTCAGAAAGATGGGGGGACACAACCCACTGCAGCCCCCCTTCAGTCTCTCCTCAGTCAAGAGCTACAAACTGCCCACGAGCCCCAGATCATGAAGCAAGGGTCAAGTGTCTCCCACAGCCTATTCAGCAACTCTTCCTGAGGCAGAGAGGTTTTCTTCTCGATCGCGGACTGGTCAGAGCCGCCATAGACTCGACCAGCCCACAGCGCTTCAAACCACTCCCAGCACTTCTCTGAATGATACCGAGATCGTTCTTGACAACATCAACAGCGCCAGAATACCCTTTGAGCGACAGTGCGCTTTACAAGTGCCCGATACAATACAATACCCTAACCAAAGTCTTGGGGTTGCAGCTCCTTCAGTTATATCCCTCATTGAAGTTTCCTTGTACTCAGGGGTCCCAGACCCCTCCCTAAATCAGTTTTGCGTATCTCCCCCCCAGTGTCACCATCCTCTCTGTGATACTGGGGGCCTGAATCTTTAATCACTCAGAGGGAGATGGGTCTTTGTTTATGGCTCTGACCCAGGCCTCTTCACGTCGCAAAGCCTCTCCTGCTCTCCGCTCCAGGTGCAGGGCCGCCTGGCGCCGTCCCCACCCCTCCCCCGGGGCATGGCCTCCCTCGGTTGTTCTCACGTCTCCCAGATCCAGGTAGGCAATTCACACTCTGCTGAGACACGCAAACAGGTCTAAAGCATAAACTCAGCCATTTTCTCAAACAGCAGTTTCTGGTCACACTACAACAAAACCATCTATCCAAAATGATGAGTTATGACGCTGTGAATTCAGACATACCAAACTTTACTATTCCATTTCCAATTCTTGGGAAACTAGGCTCAAGTTAAAAATTATCCTCAGGTTTTTGACCAGCTGGGATGAGATGGCCTGGGGGTCAGTAGGGAGGGCAAGTTAAAAGGAAATGAAAAGGATCAGGGAGAGGGAGGAGTGGTCTGGCACTTGGCATTGACGTTTCTGGGATGATGAAGCGGAAGATCCTAAAAGTATTTGTGCCTCTGTGTGTGAAGGAGAAAATCTATTCAAATGATGTCCCTGATACCATTGAGCCTTCCTTGAGCTGGCTTAGCAGGATGATGTGGTCATGTTGCAAGCATCTAAGAGGCTTAGGGTTATCAGACCTCATTGAGTATGACAAGTTCTTCTTCACAGAACTCTCCTAACCATTTTTCCCTCATGACATTGTTTCAATGGCATGTTTTGCATTCTGCATTGTACTAGTCTGTGGGTCGTTCTGTTAAAATCCATTAAAACAAAATATGTTATCTGAAAAAATAAAACATGACCTTGAATTAATAAATGCATCATTTACATTAATAGAGTGTTCATTTCCAGTGGCAGCCAGTATTTGTAGCAGGGAAAGGGGCCACACACATATGCATACACACTCTCTCACACCCATGCATTCACATACACACACACACACATTCACAACTCTCACTCACTTAAATACACACACATACATACATTCATACATACACACATGCACTAAATATAAAAAAAGCTTACCTTCCCTGCAGCTCTCCAGGATGGAAGCCTCGGAGGTCCCAGGAGGGTTGGGACTGCTGCCTTCTCTCACTGCCAATGAGGGAAGGCAGCAGTCCCTCTCTTGTCACAGAGTGGGATGGGGTCAGTGAGACTGCTCCGTGATGAGTTGTCACTGATTGACACATGGCCCTGGACACTTCAGGGCTTAAAACTGAAGCACCCAGGTCCAAGGCAATCAGTGACTCTCCCCCTTGTCATGAGGTGGAGGGCCTCGAGGCACTTCTGCCCAGCTGAAAAGGTCACGCTCACAGGGCAGTGATTATCTCAGCCTGCCAAAGCTCAGGTAGCCAAGAGCCTGCACGATTAGCCCATGTCTAACTCCTGGCTGCCTGACCTGAACAAGAAGAGCTTCTGTCAGGCTAACCTTTCTTCAGCTTGACAGACACTCTTCTTGTCGGGAAAAGGGTGGAGGTGGGGATCCTCTGCCCGTTTGTAAGGGCCGCCGCTGTTCATTTCATAGGTTTTTCATAAAAGTTACAGAGGACCATACAAGATGATAGATGCTATGTGAACATGTGACACTATATAGTTTCAAAAAGTCAGGCCTGGACATAATAATGGTAATTCTGTTTGTGGGGGTCCATTACATGATGATGCCCTCTACTAGAATAATATTGACCCTGCATAAAGTTAGCAATTCTTGGAAAATTGCTGGAATCCATAGCACCTATAGCACCCATAGAATTACGCTAGTCCTTGCAGTCCTTGCACAATTGTGGTATTTCATAGCATCCATGTAATGGTTGTGTCCTCGTGGATAGTGTGGCCCTGGAAAACTGTTAGTTATTCTTGCTTTACTGGTAGAATCCACAGCATGATGGCGCACTATAAATGCATGCTGGCTTTGACGTAAAGGTAGTACTTCTGAGCATATTGTATTCATCCAAGATATGATAAGCTTCATCTCCTTTGCGATGATTGGCTTGCATCATTGAGACAATTCATGGCATAGTGTTGACACCCACATTATGAGTTAGGGATATATAGGCAATGTCAGAGACAGTGGCGGCTCCTCCGCTACTGGTGGAGGAGCATCGCCCCACTGCTCACGGAGCAGTGTAAATGGAATATTAAAATGATAATAACTAAAGTTATTATCATTTTATTTTTCGTATAGCCAGGATAAGACGGGGCTTGGATCCACTGAAGTTGGGTAGGAGGAGTGGTGTTGCACTCTGTAAAGTGCGCATTAATATTTGACCGACCCTCTCAGGCTGGCCAAACATTCATGCGCACTTCACATGTTCTCCATGCAGACTGTGATGCACCCTGCATGGAGAACATGCCGAGGCCCGTTTGCCTGTGCCTGGCTGAGCGCCGACTGAGCTCAGACCTTTCACAATGTTGCATTGCAGCATTGTTATTGGCTATGGGGAGCCTGGGTGCTTCTCGCTGGCTATGGGGAGCCTGGGTGCTTCTCGCTCCCCGGAAGAGACTCACTCCACGTGGGAGGAGACGTGGCAACGGAGAGACATGGCAAGATCAGGTAAATGATTTTTAGTTTTTTTTATTCAAACAACCCCCCAACCCCGCAACCCCCGAACGTTCCCGGCCGCCACTGGTCAGAGGATGACATGTACTAACCTGTATGATGCTGTTGTTAGTCCCACAGGAGAAATGCCGAGCCAACACTCCCTCGGGATTACCACCAGAAAGTATCACACCACAAAGTATCACAGGGAGAGCAACACCCTTGCGCGGGGTGAATGAGAATGAGAGAAAAAGAGAATGCCTTTTGGTCTGCTTGGGCCACACCCGTTGAGTTGGTATGCTTCCTTAGTCTAGTCATGTGCTCTGTGCTACATGTGATGTACTGGGCATAAGGTCTTTATGGTGGAAATGGAAACAGGTTGAATAGCATTCATTACTTCACTAAGCATCAGTCTACATTTACTCAATTGACCATGGAATTCCCTCGCTGGTTACATATTTGCTAAGGAGGTTTTTCCTGCACTCTCTATCTCTAATGCTGTACAGAGCAAATTGTCCGCGAATATTCTTTTGTTCTATGAAGATATTATAAGCAAAGTAAATGCAGGTATGTTACAGATACTAGTGACAGAATATTAACAAAACGTTAATCCGAAACATTCCCCTATATAAGCATATTCTCGTGGTGGAGGGTTCTGGAATTCTCTCTTCTTTATGCATTACATTATCCATTGATTTGATAACTGAGAGTGCTGGAGTTGCAATTACATAAAAACAAAATATTTGCCGATAACATCTACACAACTGGCTATCTGCATGGAACCAGGTGAGTTTTCAATGCTGCACCTCAGCACCAATTTTGTTACACTGTAACATACGGTAAAAGTCTGTAGTTGGCTCAGTATCTCTAAACAAAGGGGCATATTTACAACGACTTATCGCCACCAGAACGTCACTTTTAGTGACATTTTGGTGGCGATAACTGCTTTGCCTTATTTACAAGGCGGCGTTAAGCTACTTAACGTGACTTAATGCCGCCTTGTAAATAATGCCCCTTTCACGCAGCCCATAGCGCGAAAGGGGCGGGCAATGGGGGCAGTGGGCTTTCCACCACAACACCCATTGCTTTTTGACACTGCCCACTATTTACAAGGGTAGTGTGAATATAGGGTAGTGCCAAAAATAAGACCAGGTCTTGACCTGGTACAAAGAGAAAAAAATGACTAATTGCTCCTTGTTTTTGCTGTTTCTAGAAAGAGTAAATCGCCAGTAGTGATTGTTCATGTGCAGGAAGGTGTCCCTTCCTGCACATGGACAATCCTTCCCTGCAATGCCTTTGGTGCAAGGATGCCTGCGTTGGCCCTAGGCAGCTAAATTTAGCACCACCCCTGGGTGGTGCGCCGTATTATTGTAAATATGGCGTATCCCCCATTTCCAGCATCTCTGCACATGACGTTACCAATTGTGGTGTAACAACGCCCTCCGCCATTCTGTTGTACATACAGCTCCAAAATGCACATGAAGCAGACAAACTGAATTCCCAACTGATTAATTAGCTACCCTTAATTGGATTTTGATCTTCCAGCAGGTTTCGAAGAAAGAACTTTGAAGCAGTAGCTAGAACTGAAAAAATGGAGGTAATGAGTCCTATCACTTTGACAATGAAGAACATGATGAAGCACTTCCGGAAAATAAATGTGCTGGGATCCGCTGGTTTGTAGTCTGAAGATCTGGTGCCTAAACTGATGCTGAAGCCTCTTGTTCGGAAGTTTCAAAGGCCAGCATACCAGTACAGAGTGGGCATGGCTTTTATACAGAGTCACAGCCAAGAGCTAAAGCTAGAGGAAGTCTCAAATGCAAGTAGATCACTGTGGACAGGGTGTTGCTTTCAAACCCAGCCACACCCAAGCCATACACAGACAATCCATAACAGGCATAAACGGTAGAAACTTTCCATCTGTGACATAAGTACATGTGAATGCCAGGATGAAAATGAGAAACTTTTGTTAGGACACGAAACATGCATTTACGCAAAATTGTGTTTTAGGAGAAATTGTGCATTTTTTATGACAATATTCACTTTATGTTTCGGATAATTGAGTTTTCCATTTACTCAATTAAAAGCTTATTTGTGATAAAAACGTGTACGTGCTGAAAAAACAGGAATTTAAAAGCACAATTGTTGTATCTAAAAGTCCAGTGTAAACCTGGTCTTGTTGGCAGTTTTATGAGAAAACAATAATGTCAGATGCCCTATATGTCTCAATTGTTTTAAAGATCTATTTTGGGGAGAACTCCCAAAAGTCCCCTGGAGGGTACTTGTTCTAATAACACACACAGTGCAATCCAGGGCTGGTATTGATGCCACTTTTAAAGATAACCAACCTACACTGAAGACAGCACGGTTCAATATTGACCTTTTAGGTAAACATAAACTAGAGGCACCATGGGCCACTCTATTTCAGGGAACCAGGGATGACAAGTGAAAACATGGTTTGGTTGTATTGAAAAAGATGCTCGTCATTAAGACTGTGCTGACAGATCTTATCAGTTAATTGGTGGGACATTCAGACACTGATGACATGATGTAGTGTTAAAGTTAATGGTTCCCTTAGCATTGACGAGTGAGATAAAGTAGAAGGAAGCCAGATAAATCAGTAATTAATGGAAGTTTAGGACCTTTAATCATGTACAATGCAGAAATCTTACACATACAATATATTCTTAACACGAAAAGCAAAAGCAAGATTTCACTGTTAAAATGGGAATGATACTAAGATTGTGGATGATGATAGTTTAAGTACTGGCAAACTTTAGACAGTGACAGTGGTCTTGGGTTGATGTATCTATATTCAAATCTAAAAGATAGGAATCTATGATAGGTCTTATGTGGAATTTTAGGCTAGATCAGAATTGTGGTCAAGAGTGCCGGTGAAGAAGTGGATGTGACTTTGGAAAAAGGGTCTGAGCGTGCATGCCTGAGATGGAATTCTCTATCATTGAAACGAAGGGGCATATTTTGAAGCCCCTAGCGTCACAGAAGCATCACTATTTTTGACGCTCAAATAGAACTTTATGCAAACACAGATTTACCTGGCAGCGCTCAGCCACTTTGCGTGGCTTGACGCAGCCTTGTAAATATGGCCCTCTGCAATGCAGTTTTATTCCGCAAAGGAGCATGCATTGGGTGTTGTTGTGGGCATTCCCAGCAACACCCAGGGATTTCACACTGCTCCAGATTTACAAGGATCTGTAAATCTGAGGCAGAGCCAAAAACTAACATCTTTCAAAAGGAGGTGTTAATGAGGCGCAACAAAGAGAAATGCTTTTATTTCTCCTCCTTTTTTGATACCATTACTTATCAACACACACACTAAGATACGCAGAAGGAAAACACTCCCAACCCTGACTTTCAGATAAAGAATATTCCTCCTGGCTCCAGTTTTTAACCATTTTGCACGGACCCCAGAATAAAGTTTTTCATGGTACTAGTGCGATACTTATAACTCACTGACACCACTCTCCACACACCCGCACTCACCACTGCGGCATTCCTCAAAAAGAACTCCATGAACTAACCCTCTTGCTGGGCCCGTGGGGGACAGCAGCACCACCCCCACGAGGAGCAACGCCCAATGATGAAGCACGACACCCGCTTGGGTGTGCGACTGCACTTCTTCAAAAAGGAGGAATTCCCGATATTCCTTAAGGAGGCTCCTTCATCTGTCCTTCCAGCGACCTAATAGGTCAGCTTTTTTTCTAGGAACAGTTACCCTCCAGTGATTGACAAGCCCCTTGTCACCCCTGATTTTTGCCCTGATGATGGAACCTTGTGTGAGTAAAATACAATCCAACCAACCAATATGTGGAGCGACAGTTAATGGTAAAGAGCATAAGATGGCAATTTCTGCCGATGATATCCTCTGTTTCATTACTGACCTGGACACTACTATCCCAGCATTGATGGGGGGCTCGACTCTTTCTCCCAAGTGTCAGGCTTTAATATCAACTTCTCCAAATCGAGGGCCATGCAAGTGGCAGACCCACAACAAAGCCTCAATGACCCAGTCCAGAGAAGCAGTTTCCTGTGGGAGACATCAATCATGTCAGTCAGTCAGTCAAGAATCTTTATTCGATTTAGTTAAAAATCATACAAAGAGATAAAAACATTAAAATACAAATAAAGACTATTTACAATATCATACAAATCAGTACATACAATGGGGTACAATTCCATATTATGTATGAAAGGAGCGAGTTAATTCATTTTATAAAAAATTTAAAAATAATAAAACTCATTTAGAGGGGCCCATTACTATGTTGCATTTTTTTTTCATTCTAACTGCCGCCACCAATCAATCATGCCCTACCTGCAAATTTGACTCCCACCACATACAAGAGACATGTATGCTAGCAACATGTCTCACCTCCCTATTTTCCTCTTCAAAGAGCTTTACCGTTGAAAAAAGTTAGAGATCTCTTGGCTAGGCAGGCTTAATAGCCTAAAAATGAACTTCATGCTGTGTCCTCTATAAGTCCTATAGAGCCTCCCTCTGGTCATCACCGAAGTGATCCGCTTGCAGATTTGGTCTAAAATGCGCAGCTTTGTGTGGGGTGGAAAGCCCCCGAGAGTAGCAAAAACATCTCTGTACAAACCAGTAATGGACGGTGGCTCGGGCTTTCAGATGTTTCAACTTACATTTTAGCAGCACAACTCAGTCCTTCCTTTGATTGGAATTATGACCCTGAGGACAACCCCTAGGTCCAGGTGGAGCAGGCTTTATCCCCCTTACCTCTGTCAGGGCTTTTATGGCTTCCGTTCTAGGCATGAACTGAGGCTCCACAACTACTGCCTTTGACAGCTATACTACTAGCTTACTGGAAAGAGGCGCGCAAGCGTAGGTCATTTCCATGCTATCCATTCTAGATTTTCCCCCGATGCATAATCCACACTTCCCCCCAGGCAGGGGTAATCCAGGCTCTTTTAATTGGATACAGGGCAGATCCCCTGCTCTACATGACTTTTATGACAATGGCAACTTACATTCATGGGACGACTTGACCACTAAGTACTAAGTTCACATTGACCAGGCAAGACACCTATAGGTTAAGCCAGGCTCTCCACTGGGCAGGAAGGCCGCCGGCATGACTGGCTATTCAGCGCAAGGCTATACCCCTTGAGTCCCTTTATCTTAATAATACTCACCGAAGAGGCATATCATGACTGTACATTCTACAATTGATCCCTCCAAAAAAACACGTGTGTTTCCTACAATGGGAAAAGGAACTGGATGCTGAGATTTCTGATGACACATGGGGTGCCATATGGCAGATAGCTGATAAATTTGCATTTGTTACAAAGAGAACTTTTTTATGATACTAACTCGTCTGTACCTCGCCCGTCAGACTTGCAAAGATGTTCGCGAGCTCAGACCTATGTTGGAAGAGGTGTAGTGAACGAGGCACATTTTTACACACTTGATGGTCCTGCCCACTGATCCATACTGTTTGGGTGGAGATCCAAAGCACAATACAGACCATCACAAATCTCTTGCTACCGTTCGATCCATTCATGGTCCTTTTAGGGGACCCTGGGGTGGATAGGCTTTTTCCTTCAACTACCCCAAAGAGCCACCTGTTTTCCCATTTACTGTTGGCAGCATGACTGTGTGTGGCCCATATTTGGAAGCAGCCTCTACCTCCCTCTCTGAATATATGGTGGGGAAAGATCTGGTCACTATACGCCATGGAAAAATGAACTGCTATTATACGAGATCAAGTGGCCAAGTTTGATGTCATATGACGGCCCTGTTCTTCTTACATATGATGACGGCAGCGAACGGGAGGGCTCTACATGACAATGTCGAGGAACTCTAAGGGAGTCTGATATGCACATCATTTCCCCATCTGACATTGAAGGGGGTTTATCGGGAACTGGCGTTACAACTGGCTGACAGTCTTCTATTGGGGTCGTATGAAGGGAATTACGTTTTTCTATATGCGCTGTGAGTAAGACTGCAATTCATAGGTGCTAATTGGCTTGGGTGGGGGGATCAGGCTATAATTTCCATTTTATGCAATTCACACTGCTTCATTTAAAAATGTACTGTGTTTCATGTTCTTTTTCTGGAATTGCAAAATAAAACAGTTTTAAAAAATGACCATAAGAATAAATATAGAATTTTTTGACACTGACATTGTTCCACAACTCTTTGACCCTAACAGTGGCCAAGAATAAATCCTTTTCTAAGATTTAAACCCCACGTTCCCATTGGCCAGTGTTGTATACTTAATAGAGGGGGAAAATCGTTCTATATATAGTATTTGCAAGTATACCTGGGTGAAGGTTTCCTAACATACCCTCCAAATCATATACATCTGAAAGCCTATTGAAATTTACCTAATCATATTTGGATTGGTATAAAAGCCATAAAGTTTCTAAAAACCTAGTCACAAAGCGATGAATGTGAGCTAGCGCCACACAGGATGCTTGGAGTGCTGCCTGGTTTGACTCCGACATTGTGAATCTTTTCCCCATATCCTCTTTAAGGGCTAATAGGATTTCCACCAGTGTCCCAGGGACAGACCCTGGAAAAATTACTTGGGTTGCTGGGGTTGCCAGATCAGGATGAGAACTCAGATAGGCATCCTGCACTTCCAAGAATCTATTAGAAATACCAGGCATAGGGTGGATGGTAGAGAAATGATCCCCAGACAATTCAGCCTCCACCTCCCCTAAACCACTTGTGGGATCGGTAAGAACAGGGGACTGCATGGTAGTCAAAGATGGATCTGGCAGGCCAAAAGACTTGGAAGAAGGGGAAATTAAAGGAGTGTCAGACCACAAGCTGTTGGACACCAAAAAGCTTCCCTTATTGGGGCACCAGTTCGTGGAAGTAGACCGAACCTTATAGAATGTTTTTAATGAGGGAGTAATTCTCACTTTAGAAGATGGAACTTTCTTCCCCCTGCCTCTCCCTCTTCCCTTGGCTCCAGTTGTAGTCTCTGTGATAGTAATATCTTTACACTGCCTAGGAGACACTCGAACCTCAGCAACAGGAGGGGGGCCGGGTCGGCGCTGTAGTCTTAATATTAGCAGAAGAATTAATAGCCCTAGTACGCAGGGTATTCCTACACACTTTGGATGATGAAGCACCAACTTGCTGAACTTGGGCAGTACGTATCTCCATACAACATAGAGACCCTCCTTACACTCTTCCAAACTCTGACAGCTTTCCCTGTCGAAATATAATGACACAACAGTCAGGGTGATCCAACAAGTCACAAGAAAGGCAACAGAGGCTCTGACCTTCTACCGAGGAGAAAACGTCTGCATCTGGTTTAATGGGTGTGTCGTGGCGAAAGCGCCCTACCTTGTTCACGTGCCCTACCACTCTCTTGCCTCTCCAGACGGCAGCTTCATGCTTCTCCAAGCATGAAACTCCCCTTCCTTCTCTCCCTGCACCAGACGTGGCTCTCGAGGCATGTGTAATCACTGGAGCTGCCTTCTCCGGCTGTGACCCGGAACTGGAACCTAGAGCAAGGGACACCACTGTGCCGGCACTCACGAGCTGTGCCCACCAACCACGAGGCTCGGAGCGCCGTCAAGCTGCCGCTGGACCCAAGCACCATTCACTTTGCCTGGACAAGTCAATTTTCCGGGCAGGAGGGATTAAGTCAAAGGTGAGGATGAGGTAAGGGGCATTTTTCAGACTAAAATTAAATCATACAAGGCCTCCGAAAAGGAAATCAGCATGCAGCCCGAGGGAGCATCGGCCACAACCGCTAGCTTACACCTGCCATGCTCCCCTCTTCCAAGCATCCTGTGAGGCGCTAGCTCACAAGTTGGAGGAGGTTTCTCTAAGAACAGACGCATTGGAGTTGGAAATTCCAATAGTGAAGGAGGCACTCCGTACCTCCACAGCGGAAATGGCCAAATTAGCAAATCAAAACAGGGAACTAAAAGATGACTTAGAGAGTCTGGAGAACCATACTAGAAAGAACAACCTTAGACTTATCAAAGTTCCCAAAGCTCTTGAAGGTGCTGACATTAAAGGTTTTGTGGTATCTCTGCTGAAAGAAACGGTTCTAAAGGATTCTCCTGATTTAGACTTGGCTCATGAAATACAATGAGGCCATCGTGATCCATTTAAAAGAAACCCAGCCAAACAGAAGCCTAGGAAAATCTTAATAAATTTTCTTATGTACACTGTTAAAGAAAATATTCTATCTGCGGCTTTGAAGAAAGGTCTGAAAAACTCACGTTCTTTTTCTAATTCCTTTTCTTTTTCTATCAGATTGGACATTTCTCACATAACTGCCACAAAACAATGGAAGCTGGGTAAAAGAATGGAGACTTTGAATAAGCTAGGCACCTAGGCTCAAATGAGGTTTCCAGCATCCTTGCGCTTCACGTGGAGCAACCACATGTACATGTTCTGGTCAGTAGAGGAGGTGGATGACCTTATCGATAAAATAAGGAATGAGAGTGGAGTGTAGGGGGGGCATTGGTGGAAGTGAGATTGGGTCCCCTGGAGTGATCTGGGCTATGAGTTGTACGTTATTTTCTTCTTTTTAAGTAGCCCGAGGGTCAAAGGCCAAATAGTCTCCAAACCTAATTGTAGGGAGGGTTCTCTCGGGGGGTCATGGGTGTGATGGGGAGGTTGTTGGTGTGGTGCACAGGGGGGTTTGCAGTGGGAACGAGACAAGGCGCTCGTCAGGAGATACAACGATTGATATGTACAGTCGCTGTGAATGTGGAGACTCACTTCTGGAGTACTTTTTTACCCCTTTGGAAACCCTGGCAGCTGGTATGAGCAAACAGGCTGTGCATGGTTGACATAGAACAAGTGTCCAATAGTGGAGTGGCAGCAAATTGTGCGGCCCTGATGAATCTGCCAAAATTGTCCTGGCAGTGAAACATGTTGGAAATAAGTAATGGTGTGCATGAATAGCTACCAGCCTTTTTAATTCAACAGCACACACTCATTTCTCTACGAATAAAGTTATGGAGAGGTGTGTCTGCTGTTTTTAAAGCACTTTTTGATTGTCACTAGCAGACTTTCTCTGCTTCCACTGTTTTATGCACTTTTTTGTTTGTTGTTTTGGACACATTTTCTTTTGAACCGGATGACAACCGATGATGAGACAGGGGCCCTGTCTGGAGATTACATACCAGTTGCCCCGTTGGTGGTGTTTCCGTGAGGTGTCATTCGGTTCTTCACATTTTTTCCTAAGTAGAACTTTGTCTAATCTTATGTGGTGGACACCTGGTACTGATTAAGGTGTCGGACAGTTGTTTGTTTTTTGTTCTGTGTGACTGTCAAAGAACTGCTGGCCAATTGGGTTTTTTCTTCAGTTTTAAAGATTTATGGACGGAGTGCAGTGAAACGTCCCCTTATCAAAACAAAAATATATAGGGGGAGGATAACAGTTATCAGTACTGACAGACTGTTCTGTTATGAAAATATAATCAACTGACATAATTCACGTCCTCAAGACAGGGTTTTTGTTGTTGACTAGTTTCTGAGTGGAGGGCAACCCTAACCGTTCTTTCCCTCTGAGCTCCTCTTTTTGTTAGACCTGAAAAAGGTACGCCTGAAAGTCCGAAGGGCTGCTCTCCGTTTGTGGTACAAGGTCAGATGTGGATGGGGTATTGGTTAGTACTCTGATTTTGCTCCGGTCTGGGATTCCTCCGGGACCCAGGCCTGTTTGAAAGATAGCCTTGCGACTCCAATAAAGAGGGTTGTTATTTCCATATGGTCTAAACTTTTATCATCAGAAGGTGTCCACCCTTGGGAAGTGTTAAGATCTAAAATTGGAAGCGTTTTTTCCAAATTCAAATATTTACAATTGGTCTCCTGGTTCTCAGCAGAAAAGGAGCCCATTAGTGGTGATTGGGAAACCAAGCTTATCTTGCAAGACCCTCATTCTAAGAGAAAGGAAGTCACATTATGGTACAAGAAGTTCCTGGAAGCTGATGATGTGGAATATCCCCCACAGTATGCAATCAGTCTCCCTTAGACTCTAATCTTGAAGACCTATTTGACTTATCATTGCAATCATTATATAACTTTGTCAAGCCGGCATGTTTAAAAAATAACCACTTTTATGTTATCATCAGGATGTATTATACTCCGGCGAAGATAGCTAAATTCGCTCCTCAATCCTCGACTAAATGCCCAAGATGCGACTTTCTTAAAGCTGACGATATCCATATATTCTTTGAGTGTTCTAAATTAAGTGCATTTTACAAAAATGTGGAACACGTTTTATCTTTAAAGTTAAGCTGAAAGTTAATTCCACCATAGTAAACTTCGGCATTGTTAGAGACTCTGTCAATCTTTGACAGCCATCACAAAGAAGTTTACTGTTATATTTAAATCTTATTGCCCAAAGAGAAATTTGTCAGCTACGGAAAGATCTGCGGCCCCCACTATGTGAGGATTGGCTGAAAGCCGCATATGCTATGGCACACTTGGACCAGCGGGTTTCAAATGAGTATAGTACAAATATTTGGCTGGACTTTATATCCTGGGGAAGTGAGATGAGACTGGTTGATTGCCCCCGGGTCCTATGATTACACCAAGCTTCGAACAAAGGAGCTGTCCGGGCCAGGCCTAAAGCGAAAGCAGTAGCCGTGGGGTGCATAGATCTGAAGAACGGCTTCTTGTCAGAAATTGCAGACGCTAAATGGTAAGATGAGGTAAAAAAAATGAATGTATGTAGGAATGAAGGATATATTTTAGTAGGTTGGCAAAGGGAGGTGATGAGCGTAGAGAAGGTGGTGAACAAATGTTCAATGGACAGTTAATATAGCACAATAAACAATGGGGTTGGTTGCAGGATGGCTTAATATTCCTGCAGCAGAGATCTGTAACCTAGTCTGAACTATTTAGAAGAGCCTGGTACTTTAAGTCAAGACCTGCAGACAACTTCCGGTCACAGGTTTTCATCCCAGTAATATTGCATAGTGGGATGAGTTCTGGTTTCAGAAATTTGTGTACTAACAGCAGGTGAAATATTGAAATCCAGGCAGTGACTACACAGGGGCTGGTTCACAAAAGCATTCACCAGAATGGGAAGTGGTATTACAGGAACACTCTTTTATGTACTTTTACAAGTTTTTTACGAACCAGCCCCACAACGTCCAACTCCCTATGAGTAGAAATGCAAAGGTGCACAGTCCTCTCTGTTTGTACTAAACGTATATGACTATTCCCTGCAAATTACCATTTTGTTCCCAACTTAGATGCTTTGGGGCAATTCACAAAGGTCTGTTACGAGAATGTTAAAACATTCTACAGAAGTACTACTTTACCTGCCTAAAAATGCATTGTAAATCGGTCCCTTTGTCTTTAATCCTTCTGAAGTTGATAAATTGAGCAGCATTTACTTGCACAACAATAAAAGTCATTGCAGGCGCGAAAAGCCAATGCAGCTTCAAATAGATCGAACGTGACCTGATGATTACAGACATTACCTTATCTAACTGAGCTATTGAAAGATATTTCTTGCCTTTGGGAATAATGTTATATTCCTTCCATTTGCTTTCCTTTCTTGCATCGTGCAGCGGTTCTTTAGAAAACCTCATGAAACAGGCTCGGTTTCCTGTGGATAGTTCACGGCAGGCACTGCTGTGACCATTCAACACATTGTTGATTAAAGCTTCCATACGTGTCCCAGCTGTCATAAACCTTTTAAGTGAGATTTCTGAAACATTTGGCAAGTCCAGGGAGTTTAGAACGGCATGAAAATCCATGTAGGTCAGAATCTGACAGTCGAACATCTTTGCCTCGTGATTAGTAATATTCTTATTACTTTCAGGATGCGTTTCCTTTGTCGTGTTAGTACACTTTGTATCTGTTACCTGTTTAGATTAAATCGTGTCGTTCTGTTTCTTGTATTCGTCATCATCTCCTTCTGGGTCAAAGTCTAGACCTCAGCAAGGACACCAAATGGGAGGATATGGATGCCTTGAAGACATTTGAGTTATCTCTGTGTGTGGAGGTGCTGTGTCCAGATGTGGTTGGAGCTCAGGTATATGGCACTTTGCTATCTCTCACAGTTTTTTATTTTTTTTAATTGGGTTTGGTCCAAGCTGAGATGTGAGTGCAGCATGCTTTCGGCTCTCTTTCTGGCACCTCGTTTTTGCAATGTGGCAATGGTCTGGACTTCAAGCTTATTCAGTAACACCCCAGTGCTCTGACTTACCTGCAATTAACTCTCCCCACACAGTGTGGATTTAAGGTCAGCCAAACTAGGGCATGATCAGAAGTGGCTCAAACATCTCTCTAGGAGTCAAGCAGTCTAGGGAGTAAGGAGTGAAAGACTAAGAAGAAGTCCAGCCGGGAATACGCCCTATAGACGTTAGAGTAAAATGTGTAGTCGCGTTCCTAGGGGTGGTGGTGTCGCCAGGCATCTATGAGGGTCAGGTCTAGGATCCCCCAATCATGGTCTGCGGATGTGTGAGACTCGACCCGTCTGGGGTGTGAGCAGTCAACTCGGGGGTGGTCCAATGATACATTGAGGTCACCACCCAATATCATTTCCCCTGTCTGAAAGTAAGAGAGTCTCGGAAAGAGGTCATCATAGGATTCTTCTCTATCCTCATTGGGACCATAGATCAAAGTTACAGTCAGCGGGGTGGGTGCCAAATAAGCCCTGCAGCCCCATCTGTCTCCCTTCCCTATACCTGCAGGTGCTATTTAATTTGAAGGAGAGGTCACAGTGGAGGAGGATAGCCACTCCCAGGGATTCAATAGTGTGGCATGGGTGCCAGTATGAATGGAGACATTTGGTGTCTGTTCGAAAGAGGTGTGTCTCCTGTAGAAGCAGAACACCCACTTCTCCATAGCTTAGCCACTTCGTTAACGCTCTAAGATTCGGTGAAGTATTTAAGCCTCGGACATTAAGGGAGATAATGTGGAGGGTGGTCCTGGATAGGATAGCTGGCAATACCTCAAGGAGTACAGAGAGGGGCAGTCTAAGCCAGGCTCCCATTCATCAAAACGGAGTAAAATGCACCTGTTTATCAATAACAGAAAAAAAAACAAGAACAACAATATTAAAAAGAACAACCATTCAATATACTGAAGAAAGTTAGTGAGAAAGTTCACAAGATATAATGACACAATTCAGCACGGAAATGGGCAAGCTCATGTGTAAATCCATAAGAGCCCCCTCCTCCCCAAGGCCATCACTGTCTGTTGTATGTAGCAAGATCACTGTTCATCAGGAGGAAAGAGGCAGAAGAAAGGAAAAGCAACCTCTATGGGAACAAAACATGAAAGCCATAATACATGTATGATTCTGCAGGCACCAGCAGAGAGGTCAAGGTGGAGTATTGTCATCCGAAGAAGAGGGACACTGGTCTCTATCAGTTTGTTGCTAGCACACCTTCTTATATGCTTGCTGTGATGGCTGGAGACACCAGTACCCCCGTATAGCAATGTGCGGTCTCTCAACTCATGGGGGTGATCTGTGTTGGAAGTGGAAAATGGCCAAGAGCCTCGCAAGCCTCCTGAGGGGTACAGGCCGCAATCATCTTTTCCTGGGGTGTGAAGTGTGATGTATGACGTTACAAAACATACATTTACATCGCGGGACATTACATCGCGGTTTTACAATGACTTGCATTGGAGGGCGCTGGACTAAGGAGTAGTATAATTTAGTATTCCAACTCCAGTCTACATACAGTAGGGAAGGTGTTGGATAGTAAATTATACTATACCTTGTCCTAGAGTGCCATCCAGCGCAAGTCATTGTAACGACTTGCGTTGTGAAAACCGCGATGTAATAGCATGGCAATGTAATCCCCGCATTGTAAACAATGTTTCCCATGAAGTGGATGTGGAGCGGCAAGCCCCAGGGGTGTGGAATCTTGTTTTCTTGTAGATGGTGGGTAATGCCCTTAAAATCTTTTTAACAGGCTAATGTGTGGGCCTAGATATTCAGGTACAGGGAGATGAAGTCCCCATGGAAGACAAAACGGT
Organism: Lissotriton vulgaris; assembly: GCF_964263255.1. NCBI lineage: Eukaryota > Metazoa > Chordata > Amphibia > Caudata > Salamandridae > Lissotriton > Lissotriton vulgaris. The sequence continues at coordinate 740,207,533 of NC_141696.1, forward strand.
TCTTGCTTGCGGGCTGGCGGCTCGCAATATCTGCTCCTTCTGGTGGAAATTATGTACTCTGATTTTGATGTCCGAAATCAAGTTTTCCTGCTGTTGGAATGAGGAAATATAAATTTTATGGTCAAGTAATGTTCCCTAGCGTGTACCCCACCGTCTCCATGTACCAGCTTAAAGTGCATGTAACTTCCCTCCTGTGCCAGCTATGAAGACGCAAATACATTTGCGTCCAACGTTAACATGTCCTCTTTCAGACCCACCCTGAATGGGTTGAATATTCCGTTTCCAAGTATACTATGCCAACGTCTTTTTATGGTGTACTCTACACGTTTTTCAGCTCTGGCAAACTAGGCCCTGAATTCTGCCATCGAGCCTTTTTTCCTCTGCTTTCTGACTCTGAAAGCCTCAGCCCAGGCTGTCTCTGTACTCGTGACCTCTGTCTTACTCCCTGTGCGGCTCATGGCGCTTAGCTCAGCCTGCTGCCTGCCAAGACTGTATTCAACCTTCGAATTATCTGTTCCACTCCTCGAAACTGCATTCCTGCCTACTAGTTTAAGTAAACATCCCCCCAGCTGCAGAGCAAAGGGCCCGGCCTCACTGTCTCCGTGCAAGTAATTCATAGCCTCTGTTACCATGGAAGGCCCATGCCCCTCGCATCCCATGCAGACACTTAGGCGCTTATACACGCACTCACAGTCAGTATAGAATAGCTTCTGCCCCAGAGACCATGGTTCCCAAACATCAGATATCAGATATGATAGAAGTACAAGTTGATCTGACATGCCAGTCTTCTGTCTCTTTCCGCCAGTGTAAATGTCAAGTCCCCTGCACCCGTCTGTTTCACGTCAATCATACGTCATGCAGCTGCGCGCGCATCCATGCCTCAGATTTCTGCTGACATTACAAAATTCTGCTTTGTTGCCACCCACTTGTGACACCTATCTGTGACGTTTCTAGTACACACCTCCATGTTCACGCCCAGTTCACGCCTTCTAATTACGTATCACTACCACGTGGATGCTGTTATCTTGTTTCTCTCAGCTGTTACGCCTACTGTATTGGTTTCTATAATGCAACTTAAGTATATAAGCTATGTATTGTCAATAAAATATTGCTCTATCCCTTCCTGCACCCCAGTGGTGGCAGGAACAAGATATCCGGTCTTGACCATTCCTTTTTAAGGAATAAAACCCCTAAGAACTCTAACACCACGGACTCTGCCTCTTTCTTTCCGATTGAGTTATTATTGATTAAGTACTTACCTGCATAGAAATTAGGACGGTAAATCAAATATTTACCACATTATTCTGGCGCCCGAATAGGGACCCCTCCCCCACCCCACGCGCCGGTTGGTGCGTTGCAAGCTCTGTCCCCTGCCATCAGTTAGACGGAAACTACGCGTACTGGCAGGATTTCCTGTATCTCCCTCTGGCCCACGGAGGTGACGAAGACTGCGATCAGCACCCAGACGAGGCGGTGAGGAGTGCGGAGGATCCCGACCAGAGCCTAGCCGAAAGAAGCAAGGTCCGAGGTGTCAAGAGGCCCACCAGTTCCCGAAGTATCCACGTGTCGAGTCGAGTCCAGTCCGGTCCAGTCGAGTTTTCCGAGGCCTTCTGTTTCCGTGCTTCCCGGTGAGTACCATTGCTGGGACGTATCAAGACGGGTTTGGGTACACAAATCCGGTCTGCACTGTTTTAGACAGTGTATCTGTACTGTTTAGCAGTATATCAGTTATTTCAAGTTCTTGCACTGTTCTTAGCAGTGTATCTGTGCTGTTTAGCAGTACATCCGGTATAGGGGGTAGTCATATATGTCTCAAATGTCTTCCATGTGATTAATGTCGTGGTATGAGTGTGACTGTTTTTAATGTGCATTATTGTGTTCTTGTGTAACTAGCTGTATTCAGTATTAAGTAGCAAGGATTGAGCATTCAGTATTAAGTAAACAAGATGCCGTTTTTCAACAAGTTAAAGCAGATAGGAACTAGGAAAGGGATACTAGAGGAAGAAATTCCTATCCCCCCTAGGGACACTCCTGGAAATTTTATGTACCACAAGCATGGCTTAGATGCCATATTGTATCTAGATTTATGGGCCAACTATACTAAGCATCTAGACGAAAGACATAGATGGCCTGTTACCGGAACATGGGATGCCGAGTGCATCATGAAAGTAGAAGAAGCACTATGGAAAAAGAAAGCCAGACAATCTCAGAAAGACGCCATAGAATTTTGGCGTAAAGAATCACATAAGCGTGCTGAAAAAGCACTCCGTAGAGAAGACAGACTTAAAGAATCAGATAAGGCCCAAGAAAACGAATTAGTTACTGAAGGGATCCGAGTAAAATCAGAGCAAATAGACCGTGCACGAAATAATCTCGTAAATGGCATGTATCTAGTGGCCGAGGGTTCGCCTGAGGCCACTTCAGGAATACCGAAAAATCTGCCGCCACCACTGGTTCCAACTAAAGTAAATCACAGGACTACTAAAGACATATTCCTGAATTCCTATCTAGAGGATGGAGCACCCGCTTACACCAATCTGCCTGTCCGCGTCCCGCCTACCGACGGTGACGGAGGTGGCAACCCGCCTACAGACCCTATCCCACCAATACCGCAACAAGGTTTCCCCGGTCGACAGTCCTCCGTTCCTGCACCTCCACCACTTCCCGCACCTAAGATTGATATACCGAAACCGCTTCTACCTGATCTTACTAAAAGACAAGTTCAAGTACACATACAGACTCCACAGAGAGATAATGTCCAAGCTTCCGCCTCAGGAGGTGCGACAGGGGGTCTTCAGACCCCACCAGCAACACACAGATTACACCTTAGGGACATACAGAACCACTTTACGTTCCAATCACCCCGTCTCGACATACTCAAAGAACCGCTTCCAGTTTGCAGATACGATCCAGTACCCGGCAAAGACGATAGGATGTTGATAGCATCACTACGATTGCGACAAGCTACAGATTACCTAATATTATTCTCAGGAATGAAAGAGCACTTAGATAGAATATACCATTTTGTACAGACTGGGGAAGACCCTGAAAGTATTAAAGAGGCCATGGCACATCAGAAAGTTGACACTCAAGCATATATATTACGTTTTTTCATAAATTGTCTAATAAGAGAACGAGACAGGCCTGAGACAGAACAGGATGAAATAGAGGCACTCAACAAGTGGGGTCAAAATATATCCGAAGGAAAACATGATAAAGGGGGTTGCATAGCCAGTATGTACAAGAGAATAAGAAAAGCAGTGATAGAAATACACGAAAAAGAGAAAGAAAAAGCTTCCTCCGAGGAGGAGGAAGAACCTGAAGAACAAGAAAAGACTACAGACACGATAGCGTATGTAGGTAAGGGAATTTACCTTAGGAAAGGCATTCGTCCGGAAAGCAAGAGAGTTTTTCTCTCTGGCATAACAAAACCGAATTCTCCGGAACATCAGTTCCAAGAGACTGATAAAAGGCTTCGAGAACGAATGGGGTACCATGTACTCAATTCTATTGATGAACAAGAACAAGCCCGGTCAGCAGTACTATGGGCTGACAATCCGAGCATATACAATGATGACACAGTAGCGCAGACATTTCTGAACCTCTCCCCAGACGAACAGAAATTAGCAGGTGTATACATGATTCAGCACCTCCTCACGTTATACAGAAACCAACATTCTGATCCAGGTCCCTTACACGATACATTAGAAGCATTACTCATGGACAGATGGAGAGGTCTAAGTACCAAGTTAATACAAATAATTCTAGAACAACGACATAGATACAACACTTTCTTAAGTACAGAATATGTTCCCGCTCCGCCCCCAGAAAGAAAAATGTATCATATGGAGCGTCTGCATGGCATTGAAAGTCAGAACCCCTTACGAGAAGTGCATCCAGTTATGGGTACCGATAATAACCTGAAACGTGTGTATGTACACACGCCTCTGACCAAGTTAGAACTATTGGAAATGAAGAAACTAGTACCCTGTCATGATAAAGACCCTGCAGGTTTTCACAGAGAACTTAAAGATATGTTGCTGATGGGAGATTACACATATGAAGATATCATGAAAATGTTAAAGGTACTGCTGCCCACAGGCATCTACGAGAAACTCAAGGAAAAAGAATGGGAGGTAGGAGACAAAAAGATTGTATGGGCAGAAATAGAAGACGAGGAGGAAAAACGTACCCCAGGGCTAGGCCTTGGGGAGAAAACTAAAGCATTACCAGGTTTAATAGTACAGGTTCTGCCAAGATTACTGACAACTAGAAAGGAAGATTGGGACGCAATTTCGGCCTGTAAACAGAAGCAAGATGAAGATACTAGTGACTTTTATTCAAGATTCGAGAAATGTTTCATTATTAATAGTGGTCTTAAACCAAGTAGCGAGTCGTACCCGCATCTTTTTGTATCAAAGTTAGTCGAGAATTCCCTGTTAGCAGTTAAAAACCGTGTATACAAGGTTGAGAGTACATGGCAAGCAAATACGCCATCACAGATGTTACAAATGTTACAATACCATCAGAACAGAATCAGAGAAGAACAGGATCATGAACAGAAACGCATGAAAGACACGAAAATGAAAATGTTAGTGGCCCAATCAGTTCCAGCCGACAGCCAGAGAAAGGGTACGACCCAGACAGGTCACGCCGCAGCTCCCGTTAAAGGGACATGCAACTATTGCAAGCAGCCAGGTCACTACGTACATGAATGCCCAGTCCTGAAACATAATATAGCAACAGGTAAAACTAAGGAAAGACCGCATCCACCTAGACAAGACCAGGTCCAGCAACAGACTTCACAGAATATACAGCCTATGCAGAATACACAGCCTACGCATGTTTCATCTCATACAGCACAGACGGTAGCGGTACCACAGCCACAGCCCATTGCCGCGACTCAGCAAGTTTCACAACAGATGTACCAGTATGCCCAATCTGCTTACCCCGATTATCCACGATACACATGAAACAGCCTAGAGAGGGAGGTTGGCTTGCCTCTTATTGAGATTCCTGTAGATCAAGAGGGTCCTTATGTACACAGTCAAGTATTGGGAAAAGACAGAAAGTTTTTAATTGACACAGGGGCAAGCCGCACAACAATCAGCCATGATGAAGTTCCAGGGGCACCCCTCTCAGGCTCACAGAATGTTTCCCTTGGTTTTTCAGGACAACCTATTGTAAATGAGATATCAGAACCAGTCCCCCTGGCTGTGGGTCCATTATCACGTGTTACAGACCTATTACTTACAAAATCATGTCCAGAAAATCTGTTAGGAATAAAGACATTGAAGGCTCTAGGAGCAGTGATATGTTGTTCTCCGGAAGGAGTTAGACTCTTTTTGCGAGATTTCAAGGGTCACTATGTATTACGAGAGTTTGATATCAGATTGAAAAATGTACCAGATCACCTGTGGGCACAAGGCCCAACCGATGTAGGCTGCATGCACATTACCCCATACCGTGTTACACTGAAACCAGGTGTTGTTTTACCGAGAATCAGACAATACAAGTTACCGCCCGATGCTGTAGTGGCTTTACTGGAAATCATTGAAGAGCTCATTGCCCAAGGAGTGGTCGTAGAGACCGACTCCAATATCTGTAATTCCCCTATCATTCCGATTCTTAAACGTACTGATCCCAATGCACCGCCAGTATATCGGCTGGTGATTGATTTACGAGAACTGAATAAATGCATCGTTCCACAGTACCCTGTGGTTCCCGACATCTCTTCCCTATTGACTGCTATTGATTCAGAAGCAACGTTCTTTACTGTAATTGACCTCAAGAACGCCTTCTTTAGTGTGCCTATTGATCCAGAGAGCCAATATCTTTTCGGATTCAGTTTAAATGGACGAAGTTTCAAATTTTCACGCGCACCTCAAGGATTCACAGAAAGCCCCAGCATCTATAGTCTAGCACTGAAAAGACAACTAGATTGTATTCAAATGCCAGTTAACACCGCCTTACTGCAATACGTCGATGATCTGTTGATCACCGCACGAAATGAACCCGAATGTGAACAAGCATCACTGACAGTTTTACACTTTCTGGCCGACAAGGGACACAAGGTGTCTCCTTCGAAGCTACAATTCTGTGTTCAGCAAGTTGTGTACTTGGGTCACTTGCTGTCCAAAGTGGGGAGACAGCTCACTCCTGATCGCATCCAGTTAATCGTAAATATGCCACAACCCCAGACACAAAAGAAAGTGCGGGCCTTTATAGGCCTCACCTCGTACTGTAGACAGTGGATTCCTCAGTATGCATTTCTAGCTAAACCACTCATTCAGTTGACAACACAGGAGGCAGCAACTTCGACTGCCCTTCCGTGGACTCAGGAACATACACAAGCCTTTGAAGAATTAAAGAAAGCTTTATGTCAAGCACCAGTTTTAGCGACACCATGTTACAGCAAACCTTTTACACTTTTTGTTACAGAACGTGATGGTACGGCGTTGTCTGTCCTCACTCAAGATCAAGCAGGTTCACATAAGCCTTGCGCTTATTTTTCAGGTACATTGGATCCAGTAGCCCAGGCGCTCCCTGCGTGCTTAAAGTCAGTAGCAGCAACAGCACTAGCAATCAGACAGAGCGACTCAATTGTTTTAGGACATCAATTAACAGTACAAGTTCCACATTCTGTAGAGGTTCTTTTAAACAGAACTCAGACTCAACACTTGACTATAGCACGACTGACAGGTTATGAATTAACACTATTCCACCACACATAGAAATCAGACGCTGCAGCATTCTGAACCCCGCTACATTGTTACCTTCAATAATGACAGATCCAGCCCCGCATGATTGTATAGAGATCATTAATGCAGTAACAAAGCCCCGACGAGACTTAACAGATGTTCCATTGACAAATCCAGACCTGACACTTTATGTGGATGGTTCATGTATGAGAACAAGTACAGGAGAATTAGTGGCCGCATATGCAGTGACCACTGAAACTGAAGTCAAAGAAACATATCGTATTGATACGTTGTCTGCTCAAGCGGCAGAGCTTATTGCTCTGACCCGAGCCTGTATACTAGCCAAGAACAGAAATGTTAACATATACACGGATTCCCGTTATGCGTTCGGAGTCGTACACGACTTCGGAATGTTGTGGCAAGAACGAGGTTTCTTGACCTCTCACGGTGCCAAGATCCAACACGGTCCCCTCATTCAAGCACTGTTAGAAGCAATACATCTGCCTTCAGGCATATCCGTCATGAAGTGTAAAGCACATACTAAAGTTACAGATTCCGTTTCCCAGGGTAACGACCTGGCAGACCAGACAGCAAAACATACAGCATTGACTCACATTCAGACAACTGACGTGACAAAGACAATAGTACCGACACATTGTATGACAGTTAGGGATCCCGCCCTAGATGTAATCGATATTCAGACACATGCTACTGCAGATGAAATAAATAAATGGACCGAACTAGGAGGGATCCAGACAGATCAAGGATGGATGACGAAGGGAAAATCTACATGGTTTCTCCCCGACTCTATGGTTCAAGTCATAATCAATACAGCACATAGTCCAGCACATCTAGGAGAGAAAGCGATGTTAGACAGTTTACAGAATCTCTGGTATAACAAACACTTACGAGCAGCAGCAAAACAGAAAGTGCGTACTTGCATGATCTGTTGTCAGTTCAATCCAGGTAAAAGCGTCCCTGTAGAGCAAGGTGGATTTCATCCTCCCGATCACCCTTTTGAAGTCCTCCAGATGGATTATATCCAGATGGACCGTTGTCGAGGATTCAAATACGTCCTTGTAATTGTTTGTGCACTTTCCCGTTGGACCGAAGCATATCCAGTCCCAGATTACACTGCTCCGACCACTGCCAGGCAGCTGGTTCGAGAATTCTTCCCATGATACGGCTTGCCTCGTGTCGTGTACTCAGATAACGGACAGCCATTCTCATCCGAACTCATGAAACAGGTTTCCTTGCTGCTAGGATATCAGTGGAGATTCCATTGTGTCCGACATCCCGAAGCCGCTGGCCTTGTAGAGAGGCATAACCAGACACTAAAGACCCGCCTTGCTAAAGTTTGTAAAGAGAAAGGGGTCGACTGGATAGTCGCCCTGCCAGTTGCACTGTTCTACATGAGAATGGTTGCCCATTCGAGATCAGGACTATCCCCGTATGAAGTGGTCTTTGGCAGACCACCGAATATGTGGGGGACGCCCATACCAAAGAAAATTACCGATGTTGATTGTAATATGCTGACAGATTACCTTGCCTCCTTGATGTCTGCACTCCAATCATGTCGTTCACAGGTTGCCGCAGCCTTTCCTGACAACACAGATGTAAAGCCGCATGATGTCCGTCCCGGCGACACGGTGCTAATTAGGAACTTCGACAGGAAAAGTCCGCTGGAGCCCCGCTGGAAAGAGCCGAAGACCGTCCTTCTCACAACGCGGACCGCTATCAAAGTTGAAGGCAGAAAGGGGTGGATCCATACAAGCCATATAAAAAAGTGCAATGAACTGATGCCAGAAAAAGACTCGTTCACCCCTTCCAAAGACTGTATCGAACCTAGTGACTTTAAAGTTCCGAAACAAGAGAAAACTCCCCAAGAGGAGCACGGATTGAAACTCCGATCTAGCAAGTCAGACAGTTTAATTGTTTAAGTCCTCCCCTAGGTGAATCGGTTACATAGTTTCTGACATGTATCCCCTAGATCGAGATAGAGAGAGAGAGAGAGAGACAACTCAAGAAACGTACATATTGTAAATCACTCCGTAGTCACTGTATAGTGACATTATTGATTATGTTTTTTCTAAGCCTTCTGATTATTGTTGCTAGTATATTGCTTTCCATATACTACCCTATTTTCAAGCGTGAACAATCTGCTTATAATGACACTGCCGAACATTCCTTTAGTGAATTACCTCCCCACGAACTTTCTTACAGACTTGCGCTGCGCAACAACACATTCATTAGTATGTTACATCACTCCCATCAGACTAACAACGCTACAAACTGCTGGATATGTGGCCGACTCCCTCCCTACCAGAAATACAAGGGAGTTCTGCCCCTCTTTCCGTACCCGTTCACACACAATGGCTCCTGTGGTGCCTGGTTTAGAATAATTAATTCCGTAGATCCTGATATTGCTGTTTTTAAAGGGAGCTGGGTTTGGGGAAACTTGAACTTAGTTCTGCTTAATGCCTGCTATCCTGACAAGAAGGGACTTCCCATTAGAATAGGAACTGATCTAGAAAATGAAGTATATGGATTAGGTAATTATACAATTAACCTTATGATTCTTACTGTCGAATCCGAAGCTGCACCAGTTCTCCCTGCTATGTCAGTATTACCAGTCACTGGTGAATTATGTGTCAGTAAGAAGGGTTCAGTACACTTAGGTCATAGCAAATGTACTACTGTGGTCGAATTCAGTGACCAAGGCAAATCTTCCTTTAGAGCTACTCGTCATTCCTACTTTGTTTGTGGCCATACCGCATACATACGCTTACCTCCAGATAGGGATGGTACCTGTTACATTGCATTCCTTCTGCCACCTGTTTTTCTAGCTCCTCCTGATTATCACAGAAATACAAATCTAGTAAAGAATAGACTCCGAAGAGATCTCCCGATTGTCGACTATACTGAAACGGCATGGGAGCAGTACACAGATTTCAATAAAGGATTCTTTTTCTTCACAGGCCCCGTCCAAAATAGTAAACTAATCCGCAGATTAACTAGAACACTTGAAGCAGTAGTGAATGAAACTGCCTCTGCCCTGGGTAACTTAACAGAGGAGCAGTCCGCCATGCGGGTTGTTGTCCTTCAGAATCGTCTTGTTATTGACGTCATCTTGGCAGACAGAGGCGGAGCTTGTAAGGTCATCGGGTCAAGTTGCTGTGTTTTCATCCCAGAAAACGCGCCAACAGTATACCAAGCTATTACACGTCTTCATAAAATTGCAAATCTGATACATCAGAATCCAGGCACCTGGACTTGGTCCGGTTGGTTCTGGACAACGTTAACCGCTTGGGGATGGACGATCGTATCCTTCCTAGGCATTGCCCTCGTCATAGTATTCAGTTGTTGCCTGTGCCTACAGTGTGGGCCAGCGATATGTGGACTGTGTGCCACATCGTGCATTGAACATTCCAGTTTTTTCTCAAAACGTGAAAGAAAGAAAGATGAGCAAATGATGTTACAAGAACAGACTGATCGATTCATGAGGATCGATATATCATGAAGGGTCCGTAGGGAACAAGGAGGGAATGAGGAAATATAAATTTTATGGTCAAGTAATGTTCCCTAGCGTGTACCCCACCGTCTCCATGTACCAGCTTAAAGTGCATGTAACTTCCCTCCTGTGCCAGCTATGAAGACGCAAATACATTTGCGTCCAACGTTAACATGTCCTCTTTCAGACCCACCCTGAATGGGTTGAATATTCCGTTTCCAAGTATACTATGCCAACGTCTTTTTATGGTGTACTCTACACGTTTTTCAGCTCTGGCAAACTAGGCCCTGAATTCTGCCATCGAGCCTTTTTTCCTCTGCTTTCTGACTCTGAAAGCCTCAGCCCAGGCTGTCTCTGTACTCGTGACCTCTGTCTTACTCCCTGTGCGGCTCATGGCGCTTAGCTCAGCCTGCTGCCTGCCAAGACTGTATTCAACCTTCGAATTATCTGTTCCACTCCTCGAAACTGCATTCCTGCCTACTAGTTTAAGTAAACATCCCCCCAGCTGCAGAGCAAAGGGCCCGGCCTCACTGTCTCCGTGCAAGTAATTCATAGCCTCTGTTACCATGGAAGGCCCATGCCCCTCGCATCCCATGCAGACACTTAGGCGCTTATACACGCACTCACAGTCAGTATAGAATAGCTTCTGCCCCAGAGACCTTTCCCTCTAGATAGTATGGTTCCCAAACATCAGATATCAGATATGATAGAAGTACGAGTTGATCTGACATGCCAGACTTCTGTCTCTTTCCGCCAGTGTAAATGTCAAGTCCCCTGCACCCGTCTGTTTCACGTCAATCATACGTCATGCAGCTGCGCGCGCATCCATGCCTCAGATTTCTGCTGACATTACAAAATTCTGCTTTGTTGCCACCCACTTGTGACACCTATCTGTGACGTTTCTAGTACACACCTCCATGTTCACGCCCAGTTCACGCCTTCTAATTACGTATCACTACCACGTGGATGCTGTTATCTTGTTTCTCTCAGCTGTTACGCCTACTGTATTGGTTTCTATAATGCAACTTAAGTATATAAGCTATGTATTGTCAATAAAATATTGCTCTATCCCTTCCTGCACCCCAGTGGTGGCAGGAACAAGATATCCGGTCTTGACCATTCCTTTTTAAGGAATAAAACCCCTAAGAACTCTAACACCACGGACTCTGCCTCTTTCTTTCCGATTGAGTTATTATTGATTAAGTACTTACCTGCATAGAAATTAGGACGGTAAATCAAATATTTACCACAGGAAGGTCGCGAACATCCAATGGGTACGATCTAGCAAGATCAGAGAATCGTCGGGCAGCTGGAGAAGATGTGCAAAGAGGGCTTGAACATGAGCCGTGAGATCTATTGGCGGGATGGTGGATGCAAGGTCTCTGATGCAAATGTTATCACACCTTGAACGATTCTCGAGGTCGTTAATCTTATAGTGAAGTGCCTGCTGTCCTCATTTCAGTTTCTTGCTGCAGGCTGTTCGATCAACGTTGTCAAGAGCTTGATCTGCTACAGCAGACTCCACAGTCATGTGATGGACATCAGTTTGACGTAAGGACACCACTAAGTCAAAGCTCTAGTGAAGCCTTGTGAGGGAGGTAAGTTCCTTCTGAAATTCAGCGAGGAGAAGTTGAATGTCTTCTTTAGTTCCAGGGGCCTCGAAGTCCAAGCCTATTCCCTGACAAAGAGGCTGAGACTGAGGGCCACCCTCCGTTAGGTATGGTGGATCTGGATTTTTGATTATGTCTCGTATTGAGGAGGAACAAGGATGCTTTGTCCCGTTCTTCACCCTTATAATGGGTCAGAAATGAGAGATTAGTCTTCACTGGCCACTCAGCATCACAATCTGGCCCACAACAGAATTTGTACGGGTTAAATCTACACCCCCGGATAGTGTATAGGTAATAGGTACCAAGAGTGGCCCGCAAGTATCACATAGGTACCACTTTCTTGGAACTGATAGGCCTTAACAGGTTTTTTATTTTTTTTACAGAGTTTTATATAACCGAACTTGACCCGAAGGTATCGGGTATCAGAGCGCTTTACATAGCGCCAGTTGCTTACATGAGGACACATTCATTTTTGTTAGGCACGGGAGATTAAGTGATTTGCTCAGAATCACAGAATGTTCAGCGTCATAGCCGAGACTCGAACCCGGTTCCTAGATTTGAGGTCGACCGCCCAGCCGTTTGAGTGAGGTGAGTTGCCTCCAAGCTTGAGAGCCAGCAATGTTACTGTCTTGGGCTGGCTATTCAGAGAAAGAGGGCCAGATGTGCTTTGTACTAAGAAATATGTTGCATGTACTCCCTGGCTGTCTGCAGACTGCCACTTTAGGTATGTAATGGGAAGGCTTTTTTGGACACCTAGAAGAGAGCGTGCAGTGCACTCTAATATCACAAGGCAAGAAGGAGAATCCATCAAGTAGCCGTGGGATGGGGCCCAGGCATGCAGTGTTGTATCAGTAGGCCTTATTTCCCCATCAGGCTCTCTGATGATCACCCCTAATCCACTGTGCCGCACTTACTCTCACGTCCGGGGGGCTGGGGACAATCATGGTCTCTATAGTGCAAGGGGCAGCTGGTTTCAGGCCTTTCCAAACACCTCTCTCCCTCTGCGTCGTTGGTGCTGGATGGGTAGGGCCTCTGCAGATCTTTGAAGCAAAAAGGCACAGCTGCGCAAAGGGCCGCTGCTCTGCTGATCTGGTACATATAAAGGGGATCCCCGTAAGGAAAATTTGTTGTGTTACAAAACCAACATTGATAATTCAGACACTTTCAAAAAGGAAGAAAAAAACATCAGAAATTACTTTCAAAAATGAGTATTGTAATTTATTAACAATACCTTGCACTGATACTTTAAAGGAACTTTATGCAATTGTTGCAATTGGTGCCCCGGAAAAGAGGGGAGAGGTGAAGGGGAGTGCTCGGGGGGGTGTGTGAAAAGAATGAACACAGTTGAAAAGACAAGTGATAAGTACAAAAAATACCAACACATTCAAAACGAATTACAGATACATAAGCCAAAAAATATATAAGGGCATATGATGATTAGTTATTTTACAAAAAAACTTTCAACGGACACACAGTCAGTACTAAACTGTAGAGGGCAAGTGCCGGAAGTTTGCTGAGAGACACCGTCGACGTTTCGACCCCTGTATGTAGGCTGAGTTCAGTCCTTAAATGGGGTCTTCATCAGGACAAAAGCGACAAGGGGAGTGAGGGGCAATCCATGGAGTCGTGGCCCACTTGAGCTCGCGATGTGGAACAGCAAAGGACAGTGGGTTAGTCACAAGTCGATCGCCGGGGAAATAAATCTCAGAAAAACTTGGCTCAAAGAAATGGAGCGAATGAGTAATAACCCACAATTTCAAAAGTTGACAAACGTTCGGAGCGCTGTAGTGGAGATCGAGGCTTAATTATTAACCTGGATCGTGAATCTATGTTGTAAGAAGCGAGGCAAATCAGTTTCAACCGCACGGCTTAGCCGTTCTACGTCAGACGCCTACTTCGCTCGATGGCTCAATTGTCGAACTAGGTCATGGTTCATTTCGCTTTGGCGTAGCAGTGCTTGCGGATTTCTGGACCTAACAGCAGCGAAATGAACCATGACCTAGTTCGACAATTGAGCCATCGAGCGAAGTAGGCGTCTGACGTAGAACGGCTAAGCCGTGCGGTTGAAACTGATTTGCCTCGCTTCTTACAACATAGATTCACGATCCAGGTTAATAATTAAGCCTCCATCTCCACTACAGCGCTCCGAACGTTTGTCAACTTTTGAAATTGTGGGTTATTACTCATTCGCTCCATTTCTTTGAGCCAAGTTTTTCTGAGATTTATTTCCCCGGCACTCGACTTGTGACTAACCCACTGTCCTTTGCTGTTCCACATCGCGAGCTCAAGTGGGCCACGACTCCATGGATTGCCCCTCACTCCCCTTGTCGCTTTTGTCCTGATGAAGACCCCATTTAAGGACTGAACTCAGCCTACATACAGTGGTCGAAACGTCGACGGTGTCTCTCAGCAAACTTCCAGCACTTGCCCTCTACAGTTTAGTACTGACTGTGTGTCCGTTGAAAGTTTTTTTGTAAAATAACTAATCATCATATGCCCTTATATATTTTTTGGCTTATGTATCTGTAATTAGTTTTGAATGTGTTGGTATTTTTTGTACTTATCACTTGTCTTTTCAACTGTGTTCATTCTTTTCACACACACCCCCAAGCACTCCCCTTCACCTCTCCCCTCTTTTCCGGGGCACCAATTGCAACAATTGCATAAAGTTCCTTTAAAGTATCAGTGCAAGGTATTGTTAATAAATTACAATACTCATTTTTGAAAGTAATTTCTGATGTTTTTTTCTTCCTTTTTGAAAGTGTCTGAATTATCAATGTTGGTTTTGTAACACAACACATTTTCCTTATGGGGATCCCCTTTATATGTACCAGATATCGCCCAGGTCCCCGTGACTGCTTGGGTTAAACCCCTCCTTTTGTAATGCTCTGCTGATCTGGGCCCTGCTGCTCCGTGCCAGGTGGGACCCCTGCTGAAAATTGGGCTCAGCCTTGATTTAGCCACTGCCCTCCTCTTACTGCTTCATTTGTAGGCAAGGGTCCAGTCGGTGAGTCGGAGGCTTTAAAAGGCTGTGAGTCATCCTTTTCATAGGCTGCGGTACCCCAAGGTCAGATGCAGGGCCTCCAAGAGAGGCCCCAGCCCACGTTGTGTCCCTTGCTCCTCCCCAAGATGTCCGCCGCTAGTACGCTGCTCTCTCGGAGTAAGTACTTCAAGTCATGGAACGACAATTATGGGCATAGCTGGGGGCCACCAGGGGTCACTTCACTGGAGGAACTGGGGGGCTTGGAGGGGGATCATTTTCCAGATGATTTTAGAACATTTACGGGGGGTTGGAGCTGTACATCAAGAGCTCAGGGGAGGTGTGTCTTGCCAGGTCTTCTCCCTGGCAACGCCCCCATCTCATGGTCATTTTACTGAATGAAGTAGACAGGTGATTGCTCTTGCCCTTACAGAATATATCGCTAGTGCTTAATTTGAGTTGGTGGGGGCCACCGGAACCAATTTTTGGGGTTTGGGGCCCGGTTCTTATTTTTTCCCATCAGAGATGAGAGGAAGAGAGGGAAAACACACAAAACAGAAAGATGGAGGAAAAGAAAGACAGAAAAACTGGTAGAAATGGAGAAAGTACGAACCTGCCAGAGTGATATAAAGGGATAAAGGGGGAGGGAGTGTCTGTCTGTGGATTAAAGAGACATGATTTAGCAGCCTTCGTATTCAGCATACCAACATTCAATTTCACGGGCTCCTGGCTTCTGAGAAGAACCCTGGGCACTGTCACTCATTCTTTTACATGTTAAGATCTCTGGAGCATATTTAGCAAGGGAGTTACCTCATCCTCACGTAAGGGGCTGCAGGTTGACACACAATCTTTGATGAGCCACACACGGCCACCATGTATGGCCCTGCGTGGCTTTTTAAATCTGGAGTAATGCAAGGCAGCGCATGTCACTTCTTTGCAATAATTTACCCCAGGGAGCCGTCCCATGGATGGAGTGTGGGTGTTCCCATTAATCTACCTATCGAGTCTAAAGCATTCCCAGATTTATCAATACTGGTAGATCTGTGAAGGCTTCAGACCGCTACATCTTCCCAGGGGAGGCATAATGAGGATAAAATTCTTTATTTCTCCGCGTTGTTTCCTCTCTCCTTGTGTGCTGCATTCTGCAGCCCATGTGGAAAAAGGAAAAAGTCTCAGAAGATTGCTTTTGAACAGGAAGGTATTACTTTCTGCTCAAAATCAATCCTACCAGTAACACAGTCACCCTTGAACCATGGTGCAAGGGTGCCTCGGTTGGTGCTAGGCACCAGTTTGTGTGCCAGCGCAGGCAGAGAGCAGGAATTCACCATATCGTGATAGATTTGGTGCATTCCTGCAGCACAGGACAGCAAAGTGTCTTGCTGTGCTGCTTTACATGAAATAATGATAAATATGTTGCTCAATGTGCACTATGTTATGCTCTGAGGTGATTTTCTGAAGAAAAGCTGTTCTTGGTGGCAACAGGTGCAGAGAATGTGCAGCGAAGAAGTTGTGTCTCAAGATTTTCTTGACAATCTTTTGAGTCATATTTTAATATTCGGTAAGAAGAAGTGATTTCCTAGTTTCAAAGCACCAGATCTTGCCTGCTCAGGCAGCATTTTCATGTATGTATTGCCACTAACCTGTATAACAATGTGCTCGCATTTGCATGTGATGTGCCACATGTACTGCTAGGACATGAGCAATTATTAGGCGGGA
Organism: Lissotriton vulgaris; assembly: GCF_964263255.1. NCBI lineage: Eukaryota > Metazoa > Chordata > Amphibia > Caudata > Salamandridae > Lissotriton > Lissotriton vulgaris. The sequence goes on from NC_141696.1 coordinate 740,224,051, forward strand.
ACAGTTGAAGTACCTCCATCCTGGTCAACCATGTCATGGAAATGTTCCATGTTCATCAAGTGTTTGTGGTATAACACACAAACAGCTGGCTGTGTGCCATGATCTAGAAGTATTTTTAAATGTACAGCTATCCTGTCTGGGCCAACCTAGCTATTTACAACCCATGACTTTCATAAAAAACAAGCAACATAAACTCTTTCTCAGAGAACATATGATCATTCAGAACATCTTATGCAAAGCCCTTGTAAACAAATACACATGCACCCCCTTTCTCTATTTCTTTCTCTCTCTCTCTGCCTGTTTCTCTCTCTCTCTCTCTCTTTCTCTCTCTCTCTCTCTCTCTCACTTACACACACAGATGTGAGGTACCATTCCTTAGCTTTCCACTCCCATGGGTAGATACATGTCATCAATCCCTGTCCTATTGTCCTACACCTACTCTTGGGCAACAGTACAATCAACAAAGATGCTGTACATTCACTTGTGAGCAGGTCTGAGGCCAGTCCCTACTATGTTACTGTGGGTCCATACTGTAATGGGCAGTGCCTTGAATTCCTACATGCAAAGCAACAGAAGTTCCTACTCAGGTCAGACCCTTTTGGTGGTGAAATAAAATCTGAGCCACTACCATGAAATTGCTTAGCTTGGTTACTAGCCCTAGATGGTGACTCATGTCACCTACTTACTGCCTACCCAAGAATCATTGGGGCTAAGGGCAATATGTATGAACACATTTTCCCATAGACACAGAATAGGTAAAACCCTTTGATACATCTGGCCCTAAGTCTCTTACGAAGGTCCGTTTGGTGTCTCTTATGAGCTGGTGGTATTCCTTGAGGGCGCTTCTGTGGTTGTTCTGTGCTTCCGTGGTTTTCCGATTTTTCCAGGTTTTCTCTAGGCATCTGCAGGAGCGCCTGGCTTCTTGGAGTTCTGTGGTGAACCAGGTGACCTTCAGAGGGCATTGTTTGGTGGGGTGGCAGAAGGGTGCGAGCTTGTCGGCGTAGCAGGAGATCCATCAAGTTCTTTGGCTGCGGAGTTGGCGTTGGTCGTGGTGCTGGGGGGGTCTTGGAGGAGGGTGCTGTTGAGGTGTTCCCCTGTGAACTTGCTCCAGTTTCTTCGTGGCGGGTGCGGTGGTGGTGTTGAAGATGAAGGGGACACAGTGGTGGTCTATCCAGTGGGGCTGGGAGGTGTGGCTGAATCGGATGTTGGTTCCTCCTGCGAAAATGGGGTCGGGGTGTGTCCAGCTATGTGCGTGGGTGTGTTGACCAGCTGTTTCAGTCCGAGGTTGGCAAGGTTATCAAGGAGGGTGGTGGAGTTGGGGACGTTGCTGTTGTCGAGGGGGAAGTTGAGATCTCCGAGTGGAATGTAGTCGGTGGAGGTAATGGCATGTGGTGCGCCTAGCATGGCAATGGTGGTCGTGGACCGGGTGCGAGGTCCCAGTGGTCTGTAGCTGAGGGTGCTGTGTAGAGTGGTCCTGGGGCTGGTCTGGATCTGGAAGTGGGGGTATTCTGTGTTGGAATGGGGGTCACTTGTGCTGGAGGTGGAGAGTCGGAGTTGAGTCTTGTGTGCTATGGCAAGTCCTTCTCCTGGCCGGTGTGGGTGGTCCTTTCTCTGGATCTTGTAGCCGTTGGGGATGGCGGTGGCGATGTCAGGGCTGGAGGTGCTGTTGGTCCAAGTTTCCATGAAGAAGGCGACTTCGGGCGAGAGGGTGTCGATCAGGTTCCAGATCTCTACGCTGTGTCGTTGCAGGGAGCGTAAGTTGAGGAGGATGCATGTTAGGGTTTTGGCGGTGAGTGCATCAGGTGGGCCTTCGGCGGTGGCGGGGGCTTTGTCAATGGTGAAGGATCTACGGCAGGGTCCGCACAAGAACTGCCTGCTGGTGGTGTTCGGCGAGGATCTTTCACAGTTGGTTAGTCTTCCGGGATTGAGTGCGTGGAGGAGTCGTAGTGGTGGGGCATGGGGGGGCCAGGGTTCCTGGTGCTGGCCGGAGTCGGATTGCGGATGGGCGCAGACAGGCTTGCCTTAGGCGTGCCTTTGGCGCGTTATCGGCGTGACCTCGTAGCATTATGCATTATGTAGGGGAGGGGAGGGACGCTTATCTGGGAGACGGGAAACAGGCGAGGGCAGGGGGAGGGGCCGAGGGTCAGCACAGCAGGAATCAGGGAGAAGGTAACGGCGTGGGGAGGGAGAGGGGTACAGTGAAAGCACAAAGTGAGTGAGGAGCAAAAACACAACAATGCACAAGAAGGGAAATAAAGAGTCGTAGCAATGAGCACAGGTGAAAAAAGAAAACAGTACAATCAGGGGTCAATTACCAACAAATGCCGGGATGCGGCAGGTGGAAAAAGGAGAGGGCAGAGAGCACAACAAAGCACAAGGAGGGAAATAAAGATGCACAGCAAAGGGCACAAGTGAAAAAAAGAAAACAGTACTATCAGTGGTCAATTACCAAACAGATACCGCGATGCGTCAGGCAGACAAAGGAGCAGGCAGAGAGCAGCCTCGAACACCCAGGCTGGGAGCTCAGCGGTGGCGACGGAGCGAGTGGAGCTGCGGGGGAGAGTGCAGGCCTGTGACCGGGGCAAGAAAAATATTTAAAATATTAATCTAGTCATGGAATTTTGTAGTAAAGGAAACCCTTCCAGTACAAAGCCTATGCTAGACTCACACACACACCCTTGCACTGCGGAGCAAAATATGTGTGTGTGGCGCTGATCAGCAACATTCTGCACCGGCGATGGGGAGAGGGGAGGCGTTTTCCCTATCTCTGTAGATAGGGCGCTCTCTTGTCCCTCTGTCACGCAGCACAGCATTTTTGGCTTTTGTGCCGCATTGGGTGACTCTTTTGTAAATCTGACCCAAGAGACAGCAGATATGTGCCATATCTTTGCAAATATGGCGCATTTCTGCTGTCTCCCTTTCTTTCGCGCAACGATACACATCAAGTTACCTTGCTGCCTTGCGTTGCATGAGAAATTAGTAAATATTCCTTTGAATATTCAGTACACTGGTTGGGGACACTATAGATCTGCCCAAATCAAAATCACAAAAAGTGCACCTACAATTGCCTGGGGCAAATTTTGAAATTTCAGAATAGCAGATTATCAATATTATCAATATTGCCCCCAAAGGTCTCCTTAGCTAGGATGATAACTCATCATTTATATCGAGTTCTTGCCCCTGTAGCGTTGTTCTTTTGTACTTTTATAGCATACTAGCTGCGATCTCAGAAGAAAGGAAATTTAAGGAAACTTGTTATGATAACATTCAATTTACATTGTGTAATTTTCATTGAAACTTATTCATTTTAATATGGAAAACATTTTAAAGTGTTGTTTTATTCTGTTTATTTATTCGAGTGCTTGTGGATACACTGTTTTTTTTGTTTTTCCGTCTGGTGCGTACACGAATAAATCAGAAGGTTTTCCGACGCGTGAGCTGGCCACATACAGTTGTCCATGTGAGAAGCTAAACGTAGTCCACAAACTTGCAGCGATTGTCCTTATGCTTTGTTGATGGTCATTGCAAAAGCGAGTCAAACCGGATACTGTAAACGTTCAGTTTTGGAAAGATTATGAAGGCCCTGGGGGGCCGGGGGCCGATATTTAACACATTTTTTTTTTTTTTTTTTTTTTTTGCCAGAAACCTTCGCGGGAGTGTACTCAACAACTTCCCAAAGTTTCATGGCGATCGGATGAATGTTGTAGTAATCCATAAAGGACAAACAGACAGACATACATTCTTTTTTTATATATAGATTCCAACTCCAAACTAACAGCAATACTTTCTATTTTATTACTTGGTGATCGTTTCCTGATTTGTTGAACATTTAATATATTTAATGTTTAGAACGTGGGTATTTTACTTGCTGATGAACAGACAGTGTGTTTCTTGATATGGTGGATATTTCCTCCTATTTGAGACGTTTTCTCTGCTATTCCTAGCAGAAAACGCACTGATAAGCTAAGAAATTGCCATTATTTAAATAGGTGGAATTCTAGAAAGAAATTCTGGCAAACCACTTTAAAAATTGACGCAAATAGTTCTGCGAATCATTTAAAATCAATGCTATTGTTTCCTAAAAATAAAACAACTATATAGACTCTCGTTATTTATTGAGAACACTCCGAATTATCATTTGACATTTTCTTGGGAGTTGTCGGCTTATCACCGAATATATAAACAGAAACGCGATTAACAAAGTGAACAATTACTGCCAATAAACTTATCCAGTCCTGCTTCAAGCCCACAAACACGAAATATTTAGTTGCCTATAGCCCAAAGGACCATTAGAACTTGAGCAATGGTACTCATTTTCATACATATCTGATGATCAAGGCAGCCAGCTGGGCTAGCAAGAGCTAACTATGAGGCTTATTAAATGGGTCCTTGTTCTGCTAGAAGCATATTCAAAACTGCACTTCTGAATCCACTAAGCTGTTTCACTAGCCAACTGGACCTTATCATGTATTCTGCTTTGTGGGCTGCACCAGCAAGAGGTAAAAGAGTTTTAAGTGATTTCCTTGGGATTTCAGAAAGCTGGTCTGTAGGCACTCTTACCCTCTGACTGTGCGTTTGTTTTCAAGCTGTTGAGTGTCTGTGTTCCCATTCCCATCCTTTATGGAGGTGTTTTGTTTTCTTGTCCATTTTTGCCTTTCCAGAGTACCCGTTTTCTAAGTGCAGTGACTGTGCGAACATCTGCTGTCATGACCAATGAAAGCTGCTAGTCACCTGTCAAAGATACAAGGGTATATTTACAATGAAATGGCACAGTGCTGCTTCACTGCATCCCTGTGCTCACTCCATGCGCCGGCGCTAAACAAGCTGCCTAGCGCCAATGTAGGCACCCTTGCGCCATGGTGCAAGGGTGCCTGCGTTACCAGGGTGAATGTTTATGTGCAGGAAAGGACACCTTCCTGCACATAAACAATCAATAATGGCAATGATGCTCACATAGCAAGAGTCTAAAACGAGAAGAAATAAAAGTAGGTCTCCTCATTGTGCCACTCTAATGCCTCCTTCTAAATAGTGTATGTTTTTGGCGCTACCTCCGATTTACACATCCTCGTAAATCTCGGACAATGTCAAAAAGCAATGGGTGTTGTGTGGGTACACCCACAGCAACACCCATTGCACGCCCCTTTGATGCAGAAAACTGTGTCAAAGGGTACAATTTTTACAATGCAGCATTAAACCACGCAAAGTGTATTTATAGAGGAGGACATTTCACCAGTGAAGCATTGTAAAACGTGATGTTCCGTGGTGCAATGCCCTTATAAATATGCCCCCAAGTCCTAATAGAGAATCTGTAATTAACAGTGTAGGCTGGGAATATTGAGTCCTGAATATCAGCAGGACAAAATTTAGTTACAAGAATATCGAATGACGAAATAGAAAACGGTTAGCTATAACTAACTCCACATATGCATTCCTTGTTGATATATATTTTCAACATATGTAGATGTGGAGCTGCGAATAGTAAAACCTTATCTTCCTCTGTGAACTTATCTTTTGATGTTTTGGCCCACATATATCATGACTTTTTGTGGTTGGAAACCAGTGGTGTAACACAGGCCTCCGTAGCCCCCGCGGTGCGGTGGGGCCCAACCTCTAGGGGGCCCCCTTAGGAACAGAACTATGGCCCGAGAGCTCCTGATTTAATCCGGAGGGGGGCCCTTACCGTACCTTGCAGTCGGACCCCCTCAAATTCTGTTACGCCAGTGTTGGAAACATCCTGATCTGGCCAAAAATGCATATTGGTATGTATGAATTCCGAATTGCAATTTGGACTTGTGAATACATATTGATTGGGTATTAGGAAGGAGAGAATTCAAGGCATCACTTCTTAATACCGAATCGCAGCAGTATGTAGGAATGTTTTTTGACTGAAATGGGGTTGCAAATTCTTCAAATGTTACCACCTACTTTAAGTAGGTAGTAACACATTCGAAAATGGGAAGGGGTCCCTTCCCCTTTGTGAATGATAGCACAAAAAAAAAATTCTGAGCAGGCAGTACTTTTTTCTTTTTTTAAATGTGTCCTGCATTCCTTTAAGGAAAACGGGCTGCAATGAATGAAAAGACTACTTTACTTCAAAGCAATCACAGCCATGGTTGTCTGCTGACCCCAGCAGACCACCATCCATGTGATTTTTGCGCTTCCTAATGGGTCACAAATTACGACCTACCGCATGAATATTAATGAGGTAGGTCGATTTGCGATTCATTAGGAAACACTAAACGAAACTCATGGAGGTAAATACATTCAAATAGCGATTACCTAATTGCGATTCACAGCGAATTGCAAATAGGTAATCGCTATGCCTAATAATGATACATATGGCCCAAAGTCCAGGCCAATGGGGCCAACGCCAAGGAACTGTTCAACATCATACGCAGCTCACCAAACCCCCTAGTGAAGCCACGGATGTCACACCCTCCCAGGAACTCTGCAGCAAGCTCAGCTCCTACTTTCATCTTAAGATCCAGGCCCTCTACGACAACTTTAGTGAACAAACTCCGGACTCCACCTCCCACCCGCCACTGCAGACAAGTCAACTGTCACGACCTGGAATGCCGCCACTATCAACACATCACCACAACCATGAAGAAAACCCACTCAGGGGCCCCAATGGACCCCTGCCCAGCGCACATATTCCACAGGGCCGCCATTGCACCGAATTAGGACGGACCATCAACGCCTCCTTCAGATCTGACATCTTCCCAAACTACGGGAAGTAGGCAGAGGTTAAACCCCCCTTCAAGAATCCAACGGCCGACCCTACAGACCTGAAAAACTACCGGCCCATCTATCTCCTCCCCTTCGCGGCCAAAGTCACTGAGAAACTTGTAAACGCCCAGCTGACCGCCTTCATCGAAGAGAACTCCATCCTCGACGCCTCACAATCTGGATTCCGCAGCAACCACAGCACCGAGACTGCCCTCCTTGCTGTCATAAATTGGCAGCAATGGGTTAGGTTTAGCAGAAGCCATCTTGTATTTCTGGCAGCCATCTTGTCTGCCATGTGCTGCAATGTGCTTACCATGTGCTTTGTCCTACCTTCCGGTTAACTGCGCCTGAAGTCTGCCCAGTAACAGGATATACTTAGCCGCCTCCACTTTAACGCATGCGCAGACATGCCCGGTAGGGTCTGCAGCTGTTACTGATTAGTTTCAGATAGGAATGTGTTTACTACTTTCTGAAAACTGTTAGCTCCTCCCACTTGGTTGAGCAAGTAGAACTTGCATGTCCATATTAGGCATTTTTGTATGCTCACATGAGCCAGGACTGCCCCTTGCATCTATGCTTACTATGTAACTCTAAAACATATATAAAGCCCCAGGTTTCTCCATTCTTGAGACTGCCTCATTCAGTTGCTAAGGCTTCTGTGTGACGTAGTCTCAACTCATTTGAGTTTAATAAATATGCATTTTGATATTACAGTTTTTGTGCCAACTTTTGTGCTGCTTTTAAAGGACCAAGTATTGGTGAGACCCCTGAGAAGGAGTTTTGATTTCTACAAATGGCGCGCCAACGTGGGACTCATCAGAGAGTTGGCTATCTGAAGGAGCGATCTTGTCAGGAGACAGAAATCTACTGAGGAGGACAAGACAAGTTACTACTAAGGAGGTACTCCGTGCACGGAGATTCTGGGGATTCTTTGTCTCTGCAGCCCAGTATGTTTCTGATCTTCCTGATTTTGATCCTCCACATGATGTCACCCCTGACTGAGAACATTTTTGGCGTGAGTATTCTAAAAAAGACCGTTAGGTCATTCAGAACTTGGCAGTTAGAACCTGGACGCTCTGGGAGTGGTAAGAACCGTTGTACGGTACTTGCTGTGAGCTTTTGAAGCCTGTGAGTGGTAGGGCAGTTTTAGAATACGCTTGCTGTGGCAAATTGGATTGTGATGACTAGTCATATGTGTATGTGTATGTGTATTGTGTATGTGTAAGATATGCAAATTGCAATTTGTGTAGGCAGGTAATGAGGAGACTTTTCTCTACTTTGTATGAAATTTGAACGGTGCACATACGAAGAGTACTTTAAGCACTACTTTGGGTATAATATTGTATATTTTGCAATATTTTTTGGCATGCCTGTTTCAAGCTCACATCAAAGAATGTGTTGCTTTTTGGAAGGTACCATAGTGAGATGTGAATTAAAATTAGCCGGCTCCGCTAGAGGGAATACCTAAATAGGTTTAGGAATAAAAACATATTTCTTCCTTGGTGATTTTGTATCCCCAGGAAATTAAAATATGGACATAATCCTTTGTTCTGTGCAATTTTATGAATGGAGATATGCAGAGCGATTTTTTGGTGTTCTGCCAGCCAATACTAGTGAATTGAGTGTATTTTGGCTTCTTGGACATACAGCAGTCTGTTGGACTGTTTTTTGCAGTCTTTTGGAACACTATTGAGAAGCGTTTCTTTTAAATATGACTTACAACTAGTATTTACAAATGGTTTGGTTTAAGTACAGTCTGTGGGCTGTCCTTTCTTTCAGTCCTATGTGTTGATCTGTGGGTTAAATGTGTGTTTAAATGTCTATGTGGTTTTTCCCATTAGTGTAACTTCTGTAAGTAAATAGCGATGGCGCTATTTATGAAACAAATGGCTAAGCGCTGTATTGTGTGTCCTGAGTGTTTGAACCCTTTCTGTTTATGTCTGAATTGAGCTCAATGTGTGTTTGTGGGTTTTCTGATGTTTTCAGTCTGTTAAGTAAAATGTCAGATGAATTAATATTAAGTAGAAATTAAATAAAAATCCAGCAATTTACCATGTCATATGCTAAAATAGCTATATGTTGCTATTTAATTTATAGACTAAGTAAAAACGCATATGTACAAACTGTTAAATGCTTAAAAAAGATAAAATTAAAATTCACATTCACTAGGACTATAAAAGGCCTCAAAAACAAATTGTGTGTTTTGTAGAAAAACAAATTTATAGCATTTTTTTACTTACATACATTGTATTACATGTAAACAGGCAAACACTTCAGCTAAAGTGAATTTTTGCTAAATTCAAATGCATATTATTGCATACACATTTTAAAACTTGAAATGTCTGTTTTAAGTAAGACTGCCACCGTGCTCAGGTTTCAACACTGTGCAGGGCTCTTACTGCCGTTAAGGAAGCAGATATTGTTTTTTGAAGGCCGCGAATAACATAGGAATGTTTATTTAGCCAGGACTTCGCCGTTACTTAATCACGGTTGGAACTTTGCATTTCAGAACAGTGTTTTAGAGGGTTACAAAAATAAGGTTAATTATTTTGTATCACATGAAGACATTTCAATTGCGGTTTTCCTCTCTTTGAGCATTTTTTGTAAGCATATTCTTGGTTCTGTTGCTAAATAATAATTGTCCTTTTAAATAAAAAGTGGCGTGAAATCTGTCATGTTTTAAGTTAGGCTTCTGTGCTTAGGCTCATAAATGAATGCGTCTAAAAATGATAGGCAAAGGATGCAGCTTGCTTTTATATGTGGAATTATCAGAAAAGATTGGGTTTATTAAAAATAATTATTAATTATGAAAAATAATTATTAAAAATAAGTGCTTCTAAATTCGTTTTTTAATATTTATAAAGCTTAATACTTATACTATGACCTCCTAGCATTAAAATTTAATTTCAGTTGCGTTTTACTGCATAATGAGGACTTTTACATGTGGATTTCACTTGGCGCAGGCGTAAAAACTCATTTTTTTAAGGAATTAGATGAGAGATGTCTAATGTCCAATCTCTGCAATCTGTAAAGAACATTCTGAGGATGATTAATAAGTAATGCAATTGTAGGATCTTTATTTTTAAGTGCCCCAGGTATCAAAGTCGATATTGAGTTAAATAGACTATTTAAACAGTATTCTTGCCATTTACAATAGCTTTAAAGTGTCTCAGGCTTTAGTAAATGCATACATTTGTGTATAATACAAATTTGCAGGTTGTTACCATTTGAGGTTGCTTTTCATAGCTCAGTGAGCCAATGTGCCCGGTGCAGAGGTTTGTGTTTAATATCAGGGTTGAAGGTTCTAACTCTAGCTGGACCTACTGAGGCGTTCATCCATTTAAGGTTGATGAAATGAGTACCATTGCATAGGGTAGTAGCAAACATTTGTTCTAAAGCTGGTATGTTATGTTATTTTGTTCTGCGAATTATTCACAGTAAATGTTTTAGTAATCTAAGAATAAATACATTGTAGCCCCTAAAAGAAGTCATTTATATAACATGTGTTTTTAAATAGGGTTGATTATTGCAGGTTAGAAAGAGTTAGGAAGGCTTTTTGTCTTTGTCAGCTTCGGAGTGAGGGAAGAGAGAGGGGGGCTGAGGAGCACGGAGCACGGAGCGCGCAAGGCAGATTTTGACCTTAAGGTCAGTGAGGTGGGGTTTAGAAGTAAGTGAAAACAGATGGAGAAATCACTGCTTGGAAAAGCTTCTCTGACGAAAAGAAATTAAAGCTTGCACATTGCGAGGCTTTCACGTCGACACCTGCAGCCTAATAAATTAGGGCTTTGTCTCCGAGAAGTGCATTCCTGACTGGCCTTGAAAAAAAAATTAACAGGGCCTCAAAGGGGGTTGGCGCACGGGACTGTGAAAGAGTTTTATTTTTGGACAGTCAAAATTAAGGTGGTTTAGCATGTTTACAAAAGATGGTTGGTTACAGTTGATATTTTGTGTGTTATGTGCAGTGTCAGCAGTATGTTGAAAAAAAGATGTGTTTTTTTTTATTATGACTACTTTGAAAAGAAATGTTCGTGCATTTTTCATGTTTTTGCATTTTATCCTTTTATGAATTGTTCCTGCTGGTCCTGTATGTCAGAAGCGACACAGTAAGTTGTATTTGACAGCCGATCTCCACTAACTGGTGATCTTCTGTCAAAAGGATGGTGAGGAAAGTAAAAGAAAGTAATTTTGGTGTAATTTCGATTTTAAGCCTGACAAATTAAGCAGGCCAGAATATTGAGTTTTGGGCTGCAGGTTCACAGTGCATAAAGTGCATGCAATGGTGTTGTGTGTCACTGCTTATTTACATATGCTATTGTACTTTGTCTATGCTTTTTGTGCTTGATATACAGTGCGTATATCTGATGGCTTGGCATGTGTGTGTTTTTTATCCTATGCATGTTTTTGTTTTATGTTGTTGCTTCTTATACTATTACAAGTTCCCCTGTGTTGTGAAGGGATCTTCATGACGATGCATATCGCTGCACAACAGTTGGGTGAATTTGCTCTGATACTAAATTTCACAGATATGATATTTTCATGCTGTGAACAAGACAGACAACACTTCACCAGTGTATGTCTATTCGGCTATAATGGTATTGAAGAAAAATAAAAAGAGATATACAGTATCAAAGTGTGTCACCTGCAGCTAGTCATGTTACTGCCCCTTCCCTCAAGGAACAGGCAGCCCTAGATTTATGTTTCCTTGATTGGACCTAAGGATGAAATTATAGATCTGTGACTCTTGTACAAGGTGACCTAATTTCTATATTGTATTAGTTAATCATGTTCTGCTTCCTAAGTAGTATATGGCTTTGTTCCTTAAAAGGAAACCAGGTTTCATTTGTTCCTGAAAAAGGAACTGGAACATTAGCTGAGATTACCGTATATGGTGTAGGGGTCAGCGGTAGAGTTAAAATTTGTGTACTAGTTTGACTTTTGTGTATCACCCATACTCTTGGTATTATGTCACAAACTTGACTATCACCCGAGTAATTTCTTGTTCTTCCTATAGATTTTTCTTCTGCCGCTTCTCCCCTGATCGATGTCGCATTGTGCCTAGTTATTGGGGATTTTAGCTGTGTCCCACTCCCATTTCCCTTTTCGTTATTCCTTTCACCAGTCAGCCCATTTATTATAATTGGTGTATTGTTCAGGTTCACACTTCCAGACTGCAGTGATGTACCAGGGACTCCCTTATTATGTATAATTCCCTTTTGTATGACCAGACTGGTTTTCAAGAATTTTCTTTAAGCCTACTTTGATGTTTTCCAGTCTGACTGTCAGGGTAGTGATATACTGGTTAACTGACTTAATATTATAGTAAGACAAGTTTTCCACTTCAATAGGAGATACCTTATGTTTATTTTTTGAATATGACAAATTCAATGCCTATTCTAATTTGGTTTTCAGTTCCTTTTTTCTGCTGCTTTAATTTTTGATGGACCAGATGTGTTTTAATAATGGAAATACCAGGACTCTCTAGTTCTTGTCTTTTTGTTTCCACATTTTGATCATTAGCCTTTGTATTGCATAGTGCGCCTGATGCACAATTATTAAAAGGGAGGTATCTACGTTTCCCTGATAATCTGCATTATGTGATTTCTCTTTTGAGGTGTTCTAGATAAGGAATTTAGGAACACTTAGACTTAATCGTTGAGAAAAAATGTTTACCCCATTAGAAGATGTCACTATGTGTGAGGACATTCATTCATATAGAATTCCCATGTAGTTATCTAGCCTTAGATGGTAGGGGATATGCTCTCACATGGAAACCCAATTGAAGAGGCTAGAGGCACTGTTTTGCCTAATGCCTTTGTCTTTGTATTCTATGAGAATGACAGTGTATTTTAGATCACAGTAGCCCCATGGCATATGGCCACTTCTTTGAAGATTGCAGGCCACCTGTTTGCAGTCCCCTTGTTAAATACATTGAACTGTGTTTGTACTAAATTGAAGGAAACTAACAACTGTGTCACATTTCCTACGTCATTAGGTTCTGCGGTATCAAGTCATAATAACCTGCAGAACTCTGATTTAAGCCTAATTCCCATCAGTGACAGCTACAGATGAGGGCCGGATGTCTTGGCCCTACAGTCCCAGCACCCAGAAAGTAGCAAGGCTGGACAGTGATTGCCAGCACGCCATCAATGGTATCTTCAAAGCATTGTGCTTGCTTCATCAGAAGGCGTTGAACATCAGAGAAGAAGGAGGATCTGGTTTTGCCACAGAACCAGAGTTTCAGTGCAAAAGAGCAAAAGCTACCTGTCATATGCTGGTAACCTCTGACAGTGTGCAGTCCCTTGAGCCCCTTGGCCTGAGTTTTGGCCACACACACCCCCTTTTTCCTTTGCTCCAACGGAAGGGCAGTGCACCGGAGGATACAAGATTGGCAAAAGGCACTACATTATGGTGCCCATGAAAGAGCAGCCTGAGCGTCCTCTGACACTGAATATTGAGTGTTGGAGCTTGAGAATGTAGACCCAGGTCTGCACGAGATGATCTGTGCCCATGATCAATGAAGAGCACACTATCTGTAGTGTCTGCCGCAGAGGAGAGATACTGGTGCACTGCATTGAGACTTTGAGACTTTCGAGTGAGCTGTGAGTGTTTGCCAGGAGGGCACTCCAACGGATACTGAGAAGCACTATTTTCATGGAAGGCCTGAATCAAGAGGCCCAATGCAACAATGGAAGCAGATTTGATGGATGATAGAAGCCTACCAGAGAGGCTTTGAACGGACTCTGGGCATAGTTGTGGTTGCACAAGCGGTTTTCGTGCGATTGCATAAAATGGGTGTTTGGAGACTGATTCTTATTGTTTTGCTGGCATTGTTTCAGAGTAGTATTCTGTTTAGTAAAAGCAGAATAAAGTTCATTCTCTGTGGAAGAGTATCCCTATTGAACCTGAGAGCATTGAAGGATCGCCACTTTTTCACCTGAGTATATAGTGGTTACTGAAAGGCATGTGAACTATGTGGGTGTTTACTGGATGATTTTAGGATTTGATTTTGCTTAGGGTTGTGAAAAATGATCATTTTGTTTGTAATAGTGGTCATTACTTTCTCCTACTGTCTGTATGTTAATTATGACCCAATGCCTCGTTCTCTTTGTATTCCTGCTCATACCCTTAATGAAATGTTTAGAATGGAAAATGCTCACCTAGCAATGAATTTGGATAGTGATAAAATAATGAAAATTAATGAGCACATGTTTTCTATGTTCCTACTGGATCATAGGAATGTCTTCAGCTAACGCTAAAACAGCCGTCTGTCGTAAATTGGTAGCAATGGGTTAGCGTTAGCAGAAGCCATCTTGTATTTCTGGCAGCCATCTTGTCTGCCTTGTGCTGCAATATGCTCACCATGTGCTTTTTCCTACCTTCCTGTTAACTGCGCCTGAAGTCTGCCCAGTAACAGGATATATTTAGCCTCCTCCATTTTAACGCATTCCCAGACATGCCCGGTAGGGTCTGCAGCTGTAAGCATGGGCGAATTTTGCGAATTCGCGATCCGCAAATTTGCGGATTTGCGAATTCGCGATCCGCAAAATAATTCTTGAATTTGTGGGAATTTGTGGATTTTTTTATTTTTGCGTGTTCGCGGGGCGATTGGCGTGTTCGCGGGGCGCTTTGCGTGCTCGCGATGTTTTGTTTTTGTGCGAGACCGCAATGCGCCCTCTGGTTCATCACTGCCACCCTCTCGTTTTTTGTGCCCTTCTGCCCCCTGCCCCACTCGTTGTTGTGCCCTTCTGCCCTCTGCCCCACTCGTTGTTGTGTCCTTCTGCCCTCTGCGACACTCGTTGCTGTGCCCTTCTGCCCTCTGCCCCACTCTGTGACCTTCTGCCCTCTGCCCCACTCCTGTTTTATTTTAGAATGACGCCAGCAAGCTGCCAGCGCCATTCAAAAATAGTTACTAAGTTAGCTTCATCAGGAAGCACTAATAGATAAAATAAAGCAGGTGCTCGAGCACCTGCATTTTATCTATTAGTGCTTCCTGTTGAAGCTAACTTAGTAACTATTTTTGAATGGTGCTGGCAGCTTGCCGGCGCCGTTCTAAAATAGTTACAAGCTTGAAGCTTGAACTTTTACCCCCCGGATCCGTTCTGCTCGCGGATTTTTGGCAAATTCGCGGGAATTCGCGGATCGCGAATTTGCCGAAAATCCACGAGCGGAACGGATTTTGCGCCCATGCTTATGCAGCTGTTACTGATTAGTTTCAGATAGGAATGTGTTTACTACTTTCTGAAAACTGTTAGCTCCTCCCACTTGGTTGAGCAAGTAGAACTTGCATGTCCATATTAGGCATTTTTGTATGCTCACATGAGCCAGGACTGCCTGTTGCAGCTATGCTTACTATGTAACTCTAAAACATATATAAAGCCCCAGGTTTCTGCATTCTTGAGACTGCCTCATTCAGTTTCTAAGGCTTCTGTGAGACGTAGTCTCAACTCATTTGAGTTTATTAAATATGTCTTTTGATATTACAGTTTCTGTGCCAACTTTTGTGCTGCTTTTAAAGGACCAAATACTGGTGAGACCCCTGAGAAGGAGTTTTGATTTCTACATTGCCACCATGGACGACATCTGCATTCTACTCGACCAGGGACAAACCGCGGCCCTCATCCTCCTAGACCTCTCCGCAGCCTTCCACATTGTCTCTCATCACATGCTCAAAGCCAGATTTCACGACGTGGGAATACAAGGACCTGCCGTCAACTGGATCCAATCCTTCCTCTCCCGCATAACCCAGAGGATCAGACTCCCTCCCTTCCTCTCCGAACACACTGACATCAACTGCGGAGTACCCAAAGGATTGTTGCTCAGCCCCATACTTTTTAACATCTACATGCAGGGTGTGTGGTCTCACGCAAAAAGCCATGTACAACTGACACAGTGAAATTTACAACATTTCACTGCAGCAAAATCCCAACGCCTGCTCAGACCAGACGTAAGGAATGACTCAAGGCTTTTTAAATGGGGCTCACCTATCAGCTGTGGCTCATTGCTGGAGCTGCATCACTTTCCTGAGCAACTCCAGCAATGCATCATTTTTGGGCCCACGAATGCTTCAGAGTTTCTGAAGCATCAGTCATTCATTGCATCATGGTGCGCTGTATTGTAAATATGGCGCACCATGGTGGCACAAGGGTTTCGTATGGAGGCGCAGGGAAACTGATGCATCTGTACAGATGCGTCAGTTTTTTGTAAATCTGCCCCAAAATGTTTGTAAATCTGGGCCCTAGTGGTTCAAATCTCCAACGTAGGCACCCTTGCACCATAGTGCTAGGGTGTCTGCATCACTGCCAGGATTATTTTTGTGCAGGACAGGACCCTTCTTGCACAAAAACAGTGTTTAATGGTGTTTTTCTATTTCTACGGTGCTGCAGTATGCATCACACGTGGTAAGAAGGCCGCCGATGGAGAGGAGCTCTCTTAGGATGCTACGGGCTTGGGATAAACTTCGGTTAAATCACTAACCTAGCCTATCCATCCCCCACCATCGCCCGTGGATTCCTACTTACCGACGCAGCTGGCTCTCCGATTGCATGCTGAAGGCCAGATCGGGAGGTCTTCTTTCTTGCAACTGTTTGTCGAGCGTTCAGCCGACTGGATCGCAGGTTGGCCCCCCTGCTTTAGCGGACCACAATCACCCATCTCAGCTGGGCCCCCTTGATCCTGCACTGCTGATCTTGGACGAGAGGCTGCACAGTCACTGAGCTGGTGGGCTGCGGGGGCATTTGTGGTGCTTAGTTGCATAGCCCTCAGTCGTGAGTCCGGTGGCTGTTTACTTTCTGACTAAATGGGTAATCTGAACCGGTTTGGGAGCTGCTGACTGGCATTGGGCGAGCCCCCCGTGCCTCTCCCATGACGCTGAGGACCGAGTCCTGCGGCCCAGTGGCTGTTCATTTCTGACTATGTGGGGGATAGGACCCACTGCAGGAGCTGCTGTCGGATTGCAATTGACTCTGGCATTGGGCAAGGCCCCCCAATGCAAGGAGAGAAGCAGTGGGCCTCTGCGCGTGTATGGAGGGGAGCACCGCCGTGCTGCAGTAAATCTAACTGGGTGTGGTCTGGTAGCTCTTTGGCTGATCAGACTGAGGAGCTGCCATGATAGTCACAAGCCTGACGACAGAGAGACCAGCAGAGAGGGGGCACCTTTCTAGAATTCACTAGCACAAGGTGAGGCTCCAAACACCCCTCTGCCTCCTTCCTGAATGTTAAGTTTCCGCGCACTCATGTTCCTTGCTCAGTCTGCACCTCCATTTTGTCTGGACTGCCCCTCAATTATTTCCTCCCTCATGGCAGCCATATTCCCGTCCTCCCTGCCACCACTCACCTCGTTGTCTCCTACACCCTTGTCAGGTGACTCTGATTCCTGTCTAAGCCTTGAGCTCTACCTTGTGGCCACAATAAGAACTGACGTTACCTAGTATGCTGGCATTTTCTACATGCACATGGAGCTACACTGCCTGTTTTGTTCTGGTTGCATTTTTCTTGCTCCTTGCCGAGAAATCATACCGTCTTTGCTCAAAACTCCTATTTATCGGATGATAGGAGTTTGGTTCTAAGCAAAGCATTCTAGCTTTTGAATCCTCATTGAATTATTGTTCTGTGCACCACCCTTACTGGTTAATTATCTAATTTTCTGCCTATTACTTGCCTACTCTTCTCTCATTTAGGGACAAATTGGTGACTTTCTCAAAAATCTCACATACCCCTCAAACTGATCATCTTGATCACTAGTTTTTATCACCGCTCCTTCAATTGTCCCGTACATCCGTCTTCTGTGACCTAACCATACCTATTCCAATTGCTCACCACTCTTTGTCACTCCTCCACAACATTAGGTTCTAGCTGTTGATACACTCCTGCATGTCGCATCATCAACTGTTAACCAGCCACTAAAATGTCACTTACAAGGTTCACCCACAAACCTCTCAACACTGCACTGGCCAGATATGTCCCTTACTCATGGGCTATTGCTTATCCAGTTCATATCTCCAATAATGCTAAAAAGAATCTCAGACACAAACTACTGAAACAGCACCTGGAAACAATCATTGCTGATACCTACTGTAATATGAACAATGGCATAAAAAAACAACGTTGTCTTCCCTTCCAAACACCCAGCATAATGGAAAAAACATCTTCCTTCTCCTCCTACAAGTGACCAAGACTATCAAGATATCCTATGGAATAAAACTGACAACGTCCCCCTCCCCATCTTTTAGAGGTGAAATTGATATATACATTCTCAAGACAGGAAACATTTTTATACAAGCGACTAACCCTCACCTCTCCTTATTCGATTAACACTTCCTATAATTTTCCAGACCTCTCACACAACAGGGCTATCTGTCCCAAATGCCTTCATCCCCCGACCTCTGACATTCACCCCAGAACCAACCCGCCTTCTTCCCCCCTCTAATTCACCGTCCTTCTCTGAGTCACCCCCTGATGTGACTAGCAAACTTACCTCCCCCACCAATATAACAAGTACACAAACGACCACCGGTGGGGCTTCACCTGTGCTTATCCTAACTGACAGTCACTCGGTATCTAATCACAACATTGGTCAGCCCAAGCCTATTTTTGTTGGGCCTCATCTTTAGACCAGCTTCACCAGAACAATCAGCGGATGCATCCCTCCCTACCACTGCTGACCCTATTCAACCCATTCGGATTGTCCACAAGCCTAGTCCCAATGACAAGGAGCACTCCGATAGCAAAGCACGCTCTGCTCCTCTCTACCTGGGACTTGACTCACATCCTCCCTCTCTCAATGATTCAGGCTGCAAAAACACATGCACTCAGATCTTGTCCTGAATGGAACAGAAACTTGACTCCCTAGCGAATGACACAGCACACCTAAGGCTTAACATCTCAAGTCAGGCCAAGCTATCCAGCTCTCTCAACCCCGATTGTTATAAGTTACCTCCACACACAAGCTTTCCTACCACAGCCTGTAAACACATCCCTTGGCCCTGCACTCCTTTATGTCGTTTGTCCCACAGACCACACCGTTATGTTATGTAACGTCTCTTTTATAGCGCACGGCTACCCCGAGGAGTGTCCCGGCACTTTGGCAAAGAGACCTGAGAGAGAAGAACACAACACAGCTACTCGCAGGGGTCAAGAAGCATCAAACGGAAAAGAGCCAAGTCTTCAGCTCCTTTCTGAAAGAAAGGAGACTGCTGGCTTTCCTAAGGGCAACAGGGAGTTCATTCCAACAGCGTGCAGCCAGATAACTGAAGGATCGACCTCCGATTCGGGCAAATCTAATAGGAGGAACCTCAGCTCTGGCCAGCAATTCCGATCGCAGGGTCCTCCTTGGCGCATAAAAAGCCATGCGCGTCCTGATGTAAATCGGGCCAATGGAGTGAAGGGCCTTAAACGCCAGGGTCAAGATCTTAAATGTGATTCTTTTAGAGATAGGCAACCAGTGCGATCTCTTGAGCAATTCAGAAGCTTTTGCTCTCCGTGGAAGGCCAAAGATGGCTCTTGCCGCTGAGTTCTGCACAATTTGCAGGCGAGCCAGCAAATATTTAGGTATCCCTAAGTAAAGGGTACTGGCGTAATCCAATTGCGATCCTATTAGCGCCTGAACGACGATTTTTTTGTGTTGCGTGGACAGCAGCGGAAGAAACTTTTGGAGCATCTTCAAAATGCCGAAACATTTTCCAGCCATCCCGATGATCTGGGGTCTGAAAGAGAGGCCGTCATCACACAGCACCCCAAGGTTTTTAGCTTGGGTAGAAACCGTATCAGGAGGAAACATGTCCTGAGGCCACCAAGTTTTCCAGCTAGGATCAGGTGGACATCCGAAAAAAAGCAGCTCCGACTTATCGGAGTTGCATTTCAGGCTATGCCGCTGAAACCAGGCGAAGACCGCACTCAGGCAATCTTTGATCCTGTCACCATCAAAAGCCTCTCCCTTCCTGCATGTGAACAGGAGCTGGGTGTCATCAGCGTAAGATATGATCTGGGCACCGAAAGCCTCCGCCACCGCCGCCAGAGAGGCCATGTAGATATTAAAGAGTGTGGGGCTCAGGATAGACCCTTGAGGCACCCCCACCTCTAGCGACGGTATTTCAGCGGAGAACGGAGGTGCCCAGATCACCTGTCGACGGCTGGACAAAAAAGATTTAAACCAGTTCAACACCGTCCCACGAATCCCGATCTCCCAGAGTCTTAAAAGGAGACCGTCATGGGGGACGGTGTCGAAGGCCGCCGACAAGTCAAGCATCACTAAGATAGCCTTTCCCCCGCGATCAAGAGTTTCTCTGATGGCATCGGTGATCTCAAGAAGAGCTGTCTCCGTGCTATAATTAGCCCGGAAGCCCGATTGAGAATCATGGAGAATGGTATTGCTCTCTATAAAGTTGGTAATCGAGTGCTGCACATGTTTCTCAATCACCTTCGCCAGAGCAGGAAGAAGGGAGATCGGCCTGTAGTTAGCGTGCACAAGGGGATCTAAAGTGGGCTTTTTGAGTAGCAGCAAGATCAAAGCATGTTTCCACGCCAAAGGAACCACTCCCGTACTCAGGGAGAGATTGAGCATAGGATTAAGCAAGATGTTAACTGCCGTTGCTACTTTACCCAGGCATTTCGCTGGACAAGGATCCAGTGGCGATCCAGAATGAAGTCGGGACAAAAGATCGAGAGAGGTGGCACAAGACAAAGGCGGTAAAACCGATAATATGGGGCACTTCTCTTCCGATAGTATGGGGAAAGAAATCGGTTTACCGACCGATGGAATGTGGTCCACATCCGGGAAAGAGTCCTGGATAGCCTTGATTTTATGTACAAAGAAATCCCCAAGTTGGTTAATCCAAACTTCGGAATGAGAGTGAGATGGCGAACAAGAGGCAGGGGAAGCAAACTCCTTTACTATTCTAAAGAGTTCTTTACTGATGTTTTCTGCTTCATCGATTCTGCGCTCTAGATACACTTTTTCCCCTCAGAAATGTGCTTATGGTAAAGCCTGATTGCGTCCCGATATTTTAATTTATCATCAGGGTCATATTTGCGCCGCCAAACTCTTTCGGCCTTTTTGCAGTCCTGACGCATTTTCCTTAAAATAGGAGTAAACCAGGGGGCAGAGACATGACCAGTCACAGATTTTGCTAGCTTAGCTGGGGCTAGCTCATCAAATCTGGCTGTCAGCCACTTTTGAACCAAGTCTAAATTTTCTTCCAAGTCATCCGTAAGCAAACAAGGATGTTGGTGGAGGGCATCAGCTAGCATTTGTGCTGTAACTGAATAAAAGGACCTCGATTGTCGTTTCGAGTCTTTCTGCACTCTGTGGCCAGTCATAGCCAAGAAGGGAATATTGAAATTAATTAAAAAATGATCAGACCATAGCACTGGAAGCGGCAGAGACACAGCAATCTGCCTGGTAGAAAAAATCTGATCAATTGTATGACCTTTGTTGTGGGTTGGGCTGTCAATGTACGAAACTAGCCCCAGCAATGAGGTAATATCATATCCTGCAACTTAATCGTATCAGGGTCCGCTGCAATGTCCATATGAAGGTTCAGATCCCCCAACATAATACAATGCTCTGATCGTAGGCAGAAAGGGGGTGGTGATGAACAGAGTGTCTGAATTAAGCAGACCACTCTTACCCAGTCCAAAGATCAGGGCTTGATCGATCATCGTTATTTAGCTCACTGCACCATCCCAGCTCAGAACCTGGCTATATGCAAATCAGTCTGTCCCTGGCCCAGTGCATCATGGGAACAGGGCACACTAAACTACCAAGCCAATTCTTCACCAGAAAGGAGACAAGCTACCGGGGACCGGTTTCTGGCATTTCAGCCGTCGTCGGCCCGGCTTGCTTGAATCCTGTTGGTGCAGTGAGCAAGGGACTCATGTCTGAGTATACCCTGCCACACCTATAGTGGCCAAAAACGATTCAGAAAAGGGAGTGGTGATGAACAGAGTGTCTGAATTAAGCAGACCACTCTTACCCAGTCCAAAGATCAGGGCTTGATCCATCACCGTTATTTAGCTCACTGCACCATCCCAGCTCAGAACCTGGCTATATGCAAATCAGTCTGTCCCTGGCCCAGTCAAAAACGATTCAGAAAAGGGGGTGGTGATGAACAGAGTGTCTGAAAGCTTGTTTCCTTCCCAGTGTAAGAATTGGCTTGGTAGTTTGGTTTGCCCTGTTCCCATCATGCACTGGGACAGGAACAGACTAATTTGCATATAGCCAGGTTCTGAGCTGGGATGGTGCAGTGAGCTAAAAAACAGTGTTGGATCTAGCCCTGATCTCTTGACTGGGTGATAGTATTCTGCTTAATTCAGAAACTCTGTCCATCACCACCCCTTGTTGTTAAATATTTTGTCCACCATAAGCGTGGAAGGGTATACTCAGATGTGAGTCCCTTGCTCATTGCACCATCAGGATTCAAGCAAGCCGGGCCGACGACGGCTGAAATGCCAGAAACCGGTCCCCGGAAGCTTGTTTCCTTCCCAGTGTAAGAATTGGCTTGGTAGTTTGGTTTGCCCTGTTCCCATCATGCACTGGGACAGGAACAGACTAATTTGCATATAGCCAGGTTCTGAGCTGGGATGGTGCAGTGAGCTAAAAAACAGTGTTGGATCTAGCCCTGATCTCTTGACTGGGTGAGAGTATTCTGCTTAATTCAGAAACTCTGTCCATCACCACCCCTTGTTGTTAAATATTTTGTCCACCATAGGCGTGGAAGGGTATACTCAGATGTGAGTCCCTTGCTCATTGCACCATCAGGATTCAAGCAAGCCGGGCCGACGACGGCTGAAATGCCAGAAACCGGTCCCCGGAAGCTTGTTTCCTTCCCAGTGTAAGAATTGGCTTGGTAGTTTGGTTTGCCCTGTTTCCATCATGCACTGGGACAGGAACAGACTAATTTGCATATAGCCAGGTTCTGAGCTGGGATGGTGCAGTGAGCTAAAAAACGGTGTTGGATCTAGCCCTGATCTCTTGACTGGGTGAGAGTATTCTGCTTAATTCAGAAACTCTGTCCATCACCACCCCTTGTTGTTAAATATTTTGTCCACCATAAGCGTGGAAGGGTATACTCAGATGTGAGTCCCTTGCTCATTGCACCATCAGGATTCAAGCAAGCCGGGCCGACGACGGCTGAAATGCCAGAGACCGGTCCCCGGAAGCTTATTTCCTTCCCAATGTAAG
This sequence comes from Lissotriton vulgaris, assembly GCF_964263255.1. NCBI lineage: Eukaryota > Metazoa > Chordata > Amphibia > Caudata > Salamandridae > Lissotriton > Lissotriton vulgaris. Next base: position 740,246,957 of record NC_141696.1, read on the forward strand.
AATTGGCTTGGTAGTTTGGTTTGCCCTGTTCCCATCATGCACTGGGACAGGAACAGACTAATTTGCATATAGCCAGGTTCTGAGCTGGGATGGTGCAGTGAGCTAAAAAACGGTGTTGGATCTAGCCCTGATCTCTTGACTGGGTGAGAGTATTCTGCTTAATTCAGAAACTCTGTCCATCACCACCCCTTGTTGTTAAATACTTTGTCCACCATAAGCATGGAAGGGTATACTCAGATGTGAGTCCCTTGCTCATTGCACCATCAGGATTCAAGCAAGCCGGGCGACGACGGCTGAAATGCCAGAAACCGGTCCCCGGAAGCTTGTTTCCTTCCCAGTGTAAAAATTGGCTTGGTAGTTTGGTTTGCCCTGTTCCCATCATGCACTGGGACAGGAACAGACTAATTTGCATATATCCAGGTTCTGAGCTGGGATGGTGCAGTGAGCTAAAAAACGGTGTTGGATCTAGCCCTGATCTCTTGACTGGGTGAGAGTATTCTGCTTAATTCAGAAACTCTGTCCATCACCACCCCTTGTTGTTAAATATTTTGTCCACCATAAGCGTGGAAGGGTATACTCAGATGTGAGTCCCTTGCTCATTGCACCATCAGGATTCAAGCAAGCCGGGCCGACGACGGCTGAAATGCCAGAAACCGGTCCCCGGAAGCTTGTTTCCTTCCCAGTGTAAGAATTGGCTTGGTAGTTTGGTTTGCCCTATTCCCATCATGCACTGGGACAGGAACAGACTAATTTGCATATAGCCAGGTTCTGAGCTGGGATGGTGCAGTGAGCTAAAAAACGGTGTTGGATCTAGCCCTGATCTCTTGACTGGGTGAGAGTATTCTGCTTAATTCAGAAACTCTGTCCATCACCACCCCTTGTTGTTAAATATTTTGTCCACCATAAGCGTGGAAGGGTATACTCAGATGTGAGTCCCTTGCTCATTGCACCATCAGGATTCAAGCAAGCCGGGCCGACGACGGCTGAAATGCCAGAGACCGGTCCGCGGAAGCTTGTTTCCTTCCCAATGTAAGAATTGGCTTGGTAGTTTGGTTTGCCCTGTTCCCATCATGCACTGGGACAGGAACAGACTAATTTGCATATAGCCAGGTTCTGAGCTGGGATGGTGCAGTGAGCTAAAAAACGGTGTTGGATCTAGCCCTGATCTCTTGACTGGGTGAGAGTATTCTGCTTAATTCAGAAACTCTGTCCATCACCACCCCTTGTTGTTAAATACTTTGTCCACCATAAGAGTGGAAGGGTATACTCAGATGTGAGTCCCTTGCTCATTGCACCATCAGGATTCAAGCAAGCCGGGCGGCGACGGCTGAAATGCCAGAAACCGGTCCCCGGATGCTTGTTTCCTTCCCAGTGTAAGAATTGGCTTGGTAGTTTGGTTTGCCCTGTTCCCATCATGCACTGGGACAGGAACAGACTAATTTGCATATATCCAGGTTCTGAGCTGGGATGGTGCAGTGAGCTAAAAAACGGTGTTGGATCTAGCCCTGATCTCTTGACTGGGTGAGAGTATTCTGCTTAATTCAGAAACTCTGTCCATCACCACCCCTTGTTGTTAAATATTTTGTCCACCATAAGCGTGGAAGGGTATACTCAGATGTGAGTCCCTTGCTCATTGCACCATCAGGATTCAAGCAAGCCGGGCCGACGACGGCTGAAATGCCAGAAACCGGTCCCCGGAAGCTTGTTTCCTTCCCAGTGTAAGAATTGGCTTGGTAGTTTGGTTTGCCCTGTTCCCATCATGCACTGGGACAGGAACAGACTAATTTGCATATATCCAGGTTCTGAGCTGGGATGGTGCAGTGAGCTAAAAAACGGTGTTGGATCTAGCCCTGATCTCTTGACTGGGTGAGAGTATTCTGCTTAATTCAGAAACTCTGTCCATCACCACCCCTTGTTGTTAAATATTTTGTCCACCATAAGCGTGGAAGGGTATACTCAGATGTGAGTCCCTTGCTCATTGCGCCATCAGGATTCAAGCAAGCCGGGCCGACGACGGCTGAAATGCCAGAAACCGGTCCCCGGAAGCTTGTTTCCTTCCCAGTGTAAGAATTGGCTTGGTAGTTTGGTTTGCCCTATTCCCATCATGCACTGGGACAGGAACAGACTAATTTGCATATAGCCAGGTTCTGAGCTGGGATGGTGCAGTGAGCTAAAAAACGGTGTTGGATCTAGCCCTGATCTCTTGACTGGGTGAGAGTATTCTGCTTAATTCAGAAACTCTGTCCATCACCACCCCTTGTTGTTAAATATTTTGTCCACCATAAGCGTGGAAGGGTATACTCAGATGTGAGTCCCTTGCTCATTGCACCATCAGGATTCAAGCAAGCCGGGCCGACGACGGCTGAAATGCCAGAGACCGGTCCGCGGAAGCTTGTTTCCTTCCCAATGTAAGAATTGGCTTGGTAGTTTGGTTTGCCCTGTTCCCATCATGCACTGGGACAGGAACAGACTAATTTGCATATAGCCAGGTTCTGAGCTGGGATGGTGCAGTGAGCTAAAAAACGGTGTTGGATCTAGCCCTGATCTCTTGACTGGGTGAGAGTATTCTGCTTAATTCAGAAACTCTGTCCATCACCACCCCTTGTTGTTAAATACTTTGTCCACCATAAGCGTGGAAGGGTATACTCAGATGTGAGTCCCTTGCTCATTGCACCATCAGGATTCAAGCAAGCCGGGCGACGACGGCTGAAATGCCAGAAACCGGTCCCCGGATGCTTGTTTCCTTCCCAGTGTAAGAATTGGCTTGGTAGTTTGGTTTGCCCTGTTCCCATCATGCACTGGGACAGGAACAGACTAATTTGCATATATCCAGGTTCTGAGCTGGGATGGTGCAGTGAGCTAAAAAACGGTGTTGGATCTAGCCCTGATCTCTTGACTGGGTGAGAGTATTCTGCTTAATTCAGAAACTCTGTCCATCACCACCCCTTGTTGTTAAATATTTTGTCCACCATAAGCGTGGAAGGGTATACTCAGATGTGAGTCCCTTGCTCATTGCACCATCAGGATTCAAGCAAGCCGGGCCGACGACGGCTGAAATGCCAGAAACCGGTCCCCGGAAGCTTGTTTCCTTCCCAGTGTAAGAATTGGCTTGGTAGTTTGGTTTGCCCTGTTCCCATCATGCACTGGGACAGGAACAGACTAATTTGCATATAGCCAGGTTCTGAGCTGGGATGGTGCAGTGAGCTAAAAAACGGTGTTGGATCTAGCCCTGATCTCTTGACTGGGTGAGAGTATTCTGCTTAATTCAGAAACTCTGTCCATCACCACCCCTTGTTGTTAAATATTTTGTCCACCATAAGCGTGAAAGGGTATACTCAGATGTGAGTCCCTTGCTCATTGCACCATCAGGATTCAAGCAAGCCGGGGCGACGACGGCTGAAATGCCAGAAACCGGTCCCCGGAAGCTTGTTTCCTTCCCAGTGTAAGAATTGGCTTGGTAGTTTGGTTTGCCCTGTTCCCATCATGCACTGGGACAGGAACAGACTAATTTGCATATATCCAGGTTCTGAGCTGGGATGGTGCAGTGAGCTAAAAAACGGTGTTGGATTAGCCCTGATCTCTTGACTGGGTGAGAGTATTCTGCTTAATTCAGAAACTCTGTCCATCACCACCCCTTGTTGTTAAATATTTTGTCCAACATAAGCGTGGAAGGGTATACTCAGATGTGAGTCCCTTGCTCATTGCACCATCAGGATTCAAGCAAGCCGGGCCGACGACGGCTGAAATGCCAGAAACCGGTCCCCGGAAGCTTGTTTCCTTCCCAGTGTAAGAATTGGCTTGGTAGTTTGGTTTGCCCTGTTCCCATCATGCACTGGGACAGGAACAGACTAATTTGCATATAGCCAGGTTCTGAGCTGGGATGGTGCAGTGAGCTAAAAAACGGTGTTGGATCTAGCCCTGATCTCTTGACTGGGTGAGAGTATTCTGCTTAATTCAGAAACTCTGTCCATCACCACCCCTTGTTGTTAAATATTTTGTCCACCATAAGCGTGGAAGGGTATACTCAGATGTGAGTCCCTTGCTCATTGCACCATCAGGATTCAAGCAAGCCGGGCCGACGACGGCTGAAATGCCAGAAACCGGTCCCCGGAAGCTTGTTTCCTTCCCAGTGTAAGAATTGGCTTGGTAGTTTGGTTTGCCCTATTCCCATCATGCACTGGGACAGGAACAGACTAATTTGCATATAGCCAGGTTCTGAGCTGGGATGGTGCAGTGAGCTAAAAAACGGTGTTGGATCTAGCCCTGATCTCTTGACTGGGTGAGAGTATTCTGCTTAATTCAGAAACTCTGTCCATCACCACCCCTTGTTGTTAAATATTTTGTCCACCATAAGCGTGGAAGGGTATACTCAGATGTGAGTCCCTTGCTCATTGCACCATCAGGATTCAAGCAAGCCGGGCCGACGACGGCTGAAATGCCAGAAACCGGTCCCCGGAAGCTTGTTTCCTTCCCAGTGTAAGAATTGGCTTGGTAGTTTGGTTTGCCCTGTTCCCATCATGCACTGGGACAGGAACAGACTAATTTGCATATAGCCAGGTTCTGAGCTGGGATGGTGCAGTGAGCTAAAAAAAGGTGTTGGATCTAGCCCTGATCTCTTGACTGGGTGAGAGTATTCTGCTTAATTCAGAAACTCTGTCCATCACCACCCCTTGTTGTTAAATATTTTGTCCACCATAAGCGTGGAAGGGTATACTCAGATGTGAGTCCCTTGCTCATTGCACCATCAGGATTCAAGCAAGCCGGGCCGACGACGGCTGAAATGCCAGAAACCGGTCCCCGGAAGCTTGTTTTCTTCCCAGTGTAAGAATTGGCTTGGTAGTTTGGTTTGCCCTGTTCCCATCATGCACTGGACAGGAACAGACTAATTTGCATATAGCCAGGTTCTGAGCTGGGATGGTGCAGTGAGCTAAAAAACGGTGTTGGATCTAGCCCTGATCTCTTGACTGGGTGAGAGTATTCTGCTTAATTCAGAAACTCTGTCCATCACCACCCCTTGTTGTTAAATATTTTGTCCACCATAAGCGTGGAAGGGTATACTCAGATGTGAGTCCCTTGCTCATTGCACCATCAGGATTCAAGCAAGCCGGGCCGACGACGGCTGAAATGCCAGAGACCGGTCCCCGGAAGCTTGTTTCCTTCCCAATGTAAGAATTGGCTTGGTAGTTTGGTTTGCCCTGTTCCCATCATGCACTGGGACAGGAACAGACTAATTTGCATATAGCCAGGTTCTGAGCTGGGATGGTGCAGTGAGCTAAAAAACGGTGTTGGATCTAGCCCTGATCTCTTGACTGGGTGAGAGTATTCTGCTTAATTCAGAAACTCTGTCCATCACCACCCCTTGTTGTTAAATACTTTGTCCACCATAAGCGTGGAAGGGTATACTCAGATGTGAGTCCCTTGCTCATTGCACCATCAGGATTCAAGCAAGCCGGGCCGACGACGGCTGAAATGCCAGAAACGGGTCCCCGGAAGCTTGTTTCCTTCCCAGTGTAAGAATTGGCTTGGTAGTTTGGTTTGCCCTGTTCCCATCATGCACTGGGACGGGAACAGACTAATTTGCATATAGCCAGGTTCTGAGCTGGGATGGTGCAGTGAGCTAAAAAACGGTGTTGGATCTAGCCCTGATCTCTTGACTGGGTGAGAGTATTCTGCTTAATTCAGAAACTCTGTCCATCACCACCCCTTGTTGTTAAATATTTTGTCCACCATAAGCGTGGAAGGGTATACTCAGATGTGAGTCCCTTGCTCATTGCACCATCAGGATTCAAGCAAGCCGGGCCGACGACGGCTGAAATGCCAGAAACCGGTCCCCGGAAGCTTGTTTCCTTCCCAGTGTAAGAATTGGCTTGGTAGTTTGGTTTGCCCTGTTCCCATCATGCACTGGGACAGGAACAGACTAATTTGCATATAGCCAGGTTCTGAGCTGGGATGGTGCAGTGAGCTAAAAAACGGTGTTGGATCTAGCCCTGATCTCTTGACTGGGTGAGAGTATTCTGCTTAATTCAGAAACTCTGTCCATCACCACCCCTTGTTGTTAAATATTTTGTCCACCATAAGCGTGGAAGGGTATACTCAGATGTGAGTCCCTTGCTCATTGCACCATCAGGATTCAAGCAAGCCGGGCCGACGACGGCTGAAATGCCAGAAACCGGTCCCCGGAAGCTTGTTTCCTTCCCAGTGTAAGAATTGGCTTGGTAGTTTGGTTTGTCCTGTTCCCATCATGCACTGGGACAGGAACAGACTAATTTGCATATAGCCAGGTTCTGAGCTGGGATGGTGCAGTGAGCTAAAAAACGGTGTTGGATCTAGCCCTGATCTCTTGGCTGGGTGAGAGTATTCTGCTTAATTCAGAAACTCTGTCCATCACCACCCCTTGTTGTTAAATATTTTGTCCACCATAAGCGTGGAAGGGTATACTCAGATGTGAGTCCCTTGCTCATTGCACCATCAGGAATCAAGCAAGCCGGGCCGACGACGGTTGAAATGCCAGAAACCGGTCCCCGGCAGCTTGTTTCCTTCCCAGTGTAAGAATTGGCTTGGTAGTTTGGTTTGCCCTGTTCCCATCATGCACTGGGACAGGAACAGACTAATTTGCATATAGCCAGGTTCTGAGCTGGGATGGTGCAGTGAGCTAAAAAACGATGTTGGATCTAGCCCTGATCTCTTGACTGGGTGAGAGTATTCTGCTTAATTCAGAAACTCTGTCCATCACCACCCCTTGTTGTTAAATATTTTGTCCACCATAAGCGTGGAAGGGTATACTCAGATGTGAGTCCCTTGCTCATTGCACCATCAGGATTCAAGCAAGCTGGGCCGACGACGGCTGAAATGCCAGAAACCGGTCCCCGGAAGCTTGTTTCCTTCCCAGTGTAAGAATTGGCTTGGTAGTTTGGTTTGCCCTGTTCCCATCATGCACTGGGACAGGAACAGACTAATTTGCATATAGCCAGGTTCTGAGCTGGGATGGTGCAGTGAGCTAAAAAACGGTGTTGGATCCAGCCCTGATCTCTTGACTGGGTGAGAGTATTCTGCTTAATTCAGAAACTCTGTCCATCACCACCCCTTGTTGTTAAATATCTGATCTTAAGCAGGGCACAGAAAGCGCCGCCTGCAAATCGTCAAAGAAGGATCCAATAGGCCCAGGAGCTCTTTAAATAAGGAGCCCAGTGCACGTCTGACGCGGCGATACGCCAAGAGTAAAACCTAAAGCTTCACACCCTGTGATGTTATCAACAGGAAAAGTCGTGCACATTAGACCTTTATCTACAATCAGAGCCACGCCCCCTCCCCTGCCCCCAACTCTATCCTTTCTAAAAATGGTATAGTTCAGAGGTATGGCACTAGCCAAATCCGGGCCAGAGCTCTCCCCAAGCCAAGTCTCTGTTAGAAATAGGCAGGATATTTTAGAGTCAGACAATAAATTCCAGATGTCCGTGGAATGTCTGCAGAGGGATCTAGTATTGAGGAGAGCACATTGGCAGTATACCATAGAAGGATCAGACACGGTCCCCTTCAAAACACCTGGCCGCCACCCACATGTCGGGCAGCCTTTCTTAAGGAGGCGGCCTCCAGGAAAAACATACTGGCAGACAGGGGAATGTTTGCGCAGAGCGAACAGCCCAGCGGAGCTATAAGCAACCATCCTGAACTAAACTTTACAATCTGCAAGAGACCATAGCGAAAAGACTCCACCAGAGTCCTACCTCGGCCTCCTCCGAGACGCGGCGAGCGCAGACGGGCAGGACTCTGGCACGACTCAGGCGCAGGGAAGGCGCTCCCGCTGAGCGTCACCGCTGCGCGTCAGGAGGCGAGCTTTAAATAGCCTGCTCTGAGCGTGGCCGGACGCAGGGACGCTCCAAGATGGCGTCCGCTACTCCTGCCCAACCCAAGATGTCACTGTGCTCTCTGCACCCTATCTGATCTCGATGCCGCTGCTCTCAGCAAATCCTACCTTTCTTTCCAGACTAGTTTTCCACAATCTCTCTCCAGAATCCCAGTAATTGTGAGCACAAATAGAATCTCCTAAACATTCAATGAGCCCAGACCCCCAGCTCAATTCACCACCATTCAAACACTACCTTCCCCTAAGGATAAGCCATGCCCTCTTTCTTGCATGCTCCTCAACTGTAGAACAGCAGCCAAACACGCTACTGATATCGCAGAATCCATTCTCAGGGAAGAACTAGATGTTGCTTTCCTCATGGAATCGAGGCTTAATGAACACTCCACCCCCATACTTAACCTGCTGTCCCTACCTGGGTACACCCTAATTAGATAAGACAGACCTAAAAGATCTGGTGGCGGTTTAGCCATAATTCCCAAAATAGGAATATAACTTTACATGTTAAGTAAGGAAGAATACTCGACCTTTGAATACCTTGGGGCTGAACTTATAAGCAAAGGCTCCCCTGCTATCAAATTCCACACCATCTACCACCCTCCTGGTGATCGTGCCCTCTTCGCAGAAGAGGTATCTGACCTAATTACTCAGTTCTCCTTAACTGACACGAAGGATGTGTTCCTGAGCATTTCAACATTTATTGGAACAACTCAAAAGACACCTCAGTCTGGCCACTTACGAACCTTCTTTAAATTAACGACCTTAATGCAATGAACAAACACACATCAAAGGTTCCACTCTAGATGCGATTACCACTAAAAAGGACCTGATCTCCCTCAGCTTCATCTCACCTATTGACCACCATCTAATTCTTTCCAATATCAGTACCCCATTCAGACCCTTCTTATATGTTACAAAGAAGCCTAAGCAGTTGACCAGAAATATCAAACAAGTGCCAATTCTTGAACTTGAATCCAAGATACAGCATCAAACACCCACATACACCACTGAGGATATCCCTACACACTACAACACAGCGATGTTGGATGTTCCCCGTCAAGTGGCACTGCCTAAACCAAAATAACTGAGATCAAGAAAATGAAAATTGTGGTTTAATCAAACCTTAGCAGTGAAATAAGACAACTAAGACAAGCAGAAAGGACATGGAGATAAAACACCTCGACAAAGCACCTAGCACTACTTAAAACTACAAGGGTATCAAACAACAAACACTCCTTTAGAGAAAAAGCCTCTTTCTCCCGCATCCAATTGGACAGTGCAAATAATAGACCCAGGGAGCTCTTTAACATTGTCAAATGGCAAACTATGTCTTCACCCCCTTATGATATAATCACAACTTATTAACATTGTGAAGAAATTGCTAGCTTTGTCTCTGACAAAGTCGCTACAATTGAGCAATCCTTCTTAGAAGTCTCCGCTCTTCCCTTCATCCTTACCACCCTCACCGACCCACCTCCCCCCTTGGCAGCTCCACCGCCAGATCCCACTATTGGCCAAAGGACCCCTAAAGGAACTAACGACTACCTTAGTCACTCCAAACTGAAAAACAACGCCAACCGGTATGACTTCAAACCTTTAACTGAAACAAAAGTCTTCAATATAATAACAAAATTAAAGCCATCGGCCCACATTAAGGATCCCCTCCCATCCACAATGGTAACAAATCTCAACCACATCATTGCCCTGTTCTGGACTCTAATGATCAACACATCTCTCACCTCAGGCTGTGTACCGAACTCTTTCCAACTAGGACAAATCACACCCATTCCCAAAAACCCAAAGGCTGACCCTAATGATCTCAATAACCTCTGACCTATCCTCAACCTCCCGTTCCTAGCCAAAACTTTGCAACAATGTGTCATACAACAACTTAATCATCATATATCTAAATTCACCCTCCTTGATACCTTCCAATTCGGGTTCAGGAAAGGCTGTATTACTAAAACTGCCATGCTCAATATCTCAGATGGCATCCACAGATCCTTAGACGAGGGAGATGCATGCCTACTTATCGTACCTGACCTATCTTCAGCTTTTTATACCATTAATCACCCAGCCCTACTTGAATCACTGAGGTTTCGCTTCGGTATCAATGGCACCGTCTTAAGATGGTTCAAATTTTACGTACATCATCGATCGCAACAAACCAAAATCAACTCATGTCTATCAAAACCCACACAGGTCACTCTTGGCATGCAACAGGGTTATATTCTCTCCCCTTCCTTTTTCAATCTCTACATTGAACCCCTAATGGTCATCCTGAAGCAGGCAGAGATCAAATATCAACTTTATGCTGATGACACTCAAATCTTTTACAAAATCAAATCACTCAGTGACATTCAACATCTCAACTCCACACTGAACAAGATACAATCTTAGTTTAACTCTAACCACTCAAAACTAAACCCCAACAAAACAGAAATAATTCTATTCTCCCCCAAAAGCAACCACTTACCAATCCACGAATGGCTCAGTGACCTGAACGCTTTAAATTGTTTTCTCATTTTATCCAACTCCGCAAAGTCCCTTGGCTTCTTCCAGGACAACAACATGTCAATGAAAGAGCACATCAAAAATTCAGACAGTGGAGCACTTTACACACTAAAAAAACTCAAGAAAATTAAACCATTCATTTCCACCGAGAAATTCAAGATTGTGGTGCGATCCCTGGTCCTCTCCAAACTGGACTATGGTAATGCCTTTTTCACACGGTCGCCGAAAACTCACCTGGTCCCCCTTAGATCAGTTCTAAACATGGCAGCCCGGCTCCTCACAGATGTTGAATGGTATGAACACATCACTCCTGCTCTCAAGAGCCTCAACTGGCTTCCTATTGAAGGAAGATGTACTTACAAGACTGCCTGTATCATCCAAAATGCCCTTCACTCACATACACCCAACTACTTCGAAAATAAGCTTACGAAAGCTGGAACGACTAGATCTTTGAGAAGCTCCAACGCACTTTTGCTCCTACATTCCAATCTAAAATAAAAACATTGATCAGGTCTTGCTCTTTTTCGGGAAATGCACCTAGCAAATGGAACTCTTTGCCTACAATGCATCCCCTCCTTCCCTAGCTTCAAAAGAGACGTGAAACTCCTCCTCCTCAACAACTAGTATATCTGTATGCTTATTGAACTTGGATAATTATCTTTCGTACAGGACTAGACCCTCTGTCATAGTTGGCTGTTTGTTTGCTTATACAGTCTATTATATCTTCTCAAATTGTTCTCTTTTTTTTTCTTTGATATGTACTATAATCTATTGAGTTCTCGCTTTATTTGCTATTGCATTCTTGATTTACTGTATTCTTCATGATCATGTAAAGCGCTCTGATACTTTTGGGTCTAGCTAGCACTATATAACATTTATAAATATTAATAAATAACTTGGAGGAATAAAGATATTTCTCCTCATTCTGCCTTACTGGAGAGGGTGTAGCATTTTGATGCATTCCCAGGTACACAAGTCTTTGTAAACCGGCCAATGCACCAACATCGATGAATCTTTGGGAACCCTTAATATGTCTTCCCAAACTCAAGGTGACATAAGGCAGCACTATGTGGTGCCTTGTGTTTCATTTGAATTCTAAACATTGCACAGTCACACAAGGGGCCTTTGTGTGGCTCACTAAATCCCAGATAAGTAATTGTGTTGCTTGCATCATGCAAGGACAATGCAAGTCCTTAGTAAATCTGGGCCAGAGTGTCTAAGACCTTGGCTTAATAAAAGTGATTTCAGGGGTGGAGGATGAATTTGAGTTGCTCATTTACACACTTCAGATCTGAAGAGCAGGACTTGAAATTCAGACAGCAAACTTGGTCAAAGAGTGTTAATCTGGGCAATTCACCTTATGTCGCTATGCTTGTTATCGGTTCCTTTTCCAGTCTGGCTTCCAAATTTACCTCTGCTACATTATAATGGTGTACAATAGGGGGAAATGAGGGTTTATTGATATCTGTGGAACCCCAAAATCCAATTCATATGGTCCAGTCTATCTTTGGCTCCTCATTAAAATGTTCTGGGAAGTAACATTCTGGAGTTTAGGAAAGCACTCATCTTCCCCATCCAGCGCAATGTACATTCTGAAAGGACAAAAATCGGTAAAGACTTCCAAGTGCTATTTTCTTTAGAGAGCGTGAAATAGAGGAGGGACAAATGGGGGATATAAGACCTCGAGTAATAAAGGAAGGGATCCAGAAGGGAGAAAAGGTGTGGAAGGAATAAGTTATGAAAGGAGAATAATGGAGTAAGAGGGAGCGAAAACAGGAGATCATAGATGACAGGGGCATGAAATGAACAAATAGGAGCATGAGAGAGTATAAGGATAATACAACAGAAAGAGATTAGCAGAAGACAGCATGGAGTAAGTGGGAGCAGGAAATAAGCAGCCAGAAACGTGTTACAAAGGAATATAGGTAATATTTATTCACGAACTGAAAATGATGGTGGAATGACTGTGGTTGCATGACCAATGGCATTGAAGAAGGCAGTGCTGTGACGTCACCCGTGTAACTGTGTGCAAATGTCTGTCATTGTTGTAGTGTCTCTGTTGCTACTCCCTGGTAGGATAAATGAGCTTCAACACCCCTCCAGAGGCGTTTTTTGTGTTGTAAAGCCATGTCTACCTTTTGTAGTAGATAGGAATTTGCATATAAAACCATGGAAGGTTGTATGAGAATACCCATGTAACACCATGAGATTCTCCTTCAGCGCATATCAAGATTTCTGGTGGAAAGTAAATTCCAATTCAAGACGGTTTGAGACACTGAACCAGTGCAAAACTTTGAGCGATCTGGCCCAAAATTAATTAGAGTAACTAAAAGTGGCTGAACACAACAACCTAATTTGTAAGCACTGTTTATTATTTGAAATTATAAGTATTCCAAGAATTGGTTCTAACCTCGTTTGGTCAATTTGGATGTTAAGTAAACCAATTTGAAACTGAGATGTTATTGTTCTTGTTTACAAAACCTTGGTAAGCCTTAAAACTGTAAATTTGATTTAATTTAAAAACATGGTAATCTGTAATAACACAAGGGGGCATATGTACAAGGACTGGCAATAACTACCTCTAACGCTAGTTAACGGCAGTTTTCTTACCGCCGTGTGCCGCTGCAAACTATTGCCTTGTTAGCGAGGTATTTACAAGACGTCGCTACATGGCGATAATTTCAAGGATCAGCGGGGAAAACTGCCGGTAACATTAGCGTGATTGCAATAGGAATTCCGACATTAGAGGGCGAAAAAAATGAAAGGCCCATAAGCGGCCAAACAACACATGTTAGTCAGCCCAACGTGAGTTTTTTTGCCTCTATTTTAAGAAATAACCTACCAGTCGACCTCCAATAGAAAATAGGCAACATTAAAATGAAATGCAGCATGGAGCAGCCAGGGCCAAGTGCAGCACACATCAACAACCCCTTCAAGCCACCCAGGATGACCAGGATGAGAGCCTAGATGCCTCGCTGGACCTGCACCTGGAGCCTAAATGCCCGCTGGACCTGCCTCTGGAGCCTGGATGCCTCGCTGGACCTGCACCTGGAGCCTGGAGTGGGATGCGGAGGAGCTGTGGAGTCGATGAGCCATGGCGGTAGACATTGAGGCGTGGAGATCGCCCGTACCTGGTGGTTAGGTCTGGCAGGTCAAATGAAGACACATTGCTAACCTGTGTGAGAAGGCTTCCTTGAGCCCATTGGAGTTGTGAATGGAAGAGGTGCTCGTGCGCACCAATGTAGGGAGGACTGCATCGCATATTACGATCCACCACTCCACCGGGGTGCACGGAGCGGATTACCAATGATGGATGGCGCCTCCCTGCATCATAGGCCAGATGATGTTGCGCTGACCGGATGCTGTGGAGGGTGAGGTCCCTGAGCTGCGCCAAACTTGTGTGGTGGGAGCGCTGCAACTTCACGCCTAAGAGGGCCCTGCTGTATCGACTGAATCAGGAGGTTCACCAGCGAAATTGTCGGCGACTGCTGTACCCAGGCTTGTGAAATCCCACCTGGCTGATGCTCCTGCTGGTGGAGTCACAGATTTGGAGAGAGTGATGCGGATTGAGCCACGGTGTCAATGTCCAGGTAAGGAGAAAGTGGGATGCATAGCCGAGGAGGCCCGGGAGTCGAGTCGCTCAGGCCTACCACCTGTAGATGATGCACCCCCAGTGGGGGCTCATCCGCTATAGAGGAAGAGCATCGCCCCACTGCTTTCAAGCAGTGCAAGAAGCAGAAAAATCAACACATGATGATAACTTCTTGATGTAATTGTATTATTTTTCCTTTGAGGGTGGGAGTGTGGGTAGGGCTGCTCCACTAACGGAGCAGGGGCGGAGTGGCATGCCCACTCAAGTGCGCAATGACTCTTTGGTCGGTCCACTCAGGCTGCCCAAAGCAGTGATGCGCACTGTCCTGTTTGCAATGCAGGCTGCATTACAGCCTGCATGGTAAACATACCCACCCCTCTAGCCCCTGGCTGAAAGCCTTGTCCCGGCACAAGTTACCAATTCCAATACCGCATTGCAGCGTTGTGCTTGGCTTAATGGAGGGAGCCTGTCTGCCTACTTCCTGTTCCTGGAAGCAGATTCAGGAGAGCAGGAGCAAAGAAGACACAGGACCCGGCCTCGAGGTAAGATTTCTCTCATTTAAATATTTACAACTCACACACACATTGGCTTCCCATCAAGTGTCCTATCTGGAGTTTCCCAAATCCCAGCTGCCCAGTCCCCCCCCAGCATTTCTCAATGGAGGCCACTGTGCAGCCATGTGCAGCGTGTGTACCACTGGTGTGCCAAAGGTATATATGAAGTTATAACATACACCATTACATCGCATTCCATTACAATGCATACTAACACTAGGCATATTGCAACAGTAGGGAAGGTGTTGGACAGCGAAGATGTAAATATTACTATTCCCACTTCAGTGAGTGCAACCCTAAAACTAACCCTTGCACCCCAAAGCAAGCCCTGAATCATAAAATTCATTGTTGAGTCCCAAAAAATATCCCATTACTGACCTCACAATGCTTTGTAATGCCTGCGTTGTAATGGACATCTCCTGTGCCAAAGGCAAGCCCGTCTGCTTCCGTCTGCCCCTGGAATGCGCTCAGCTCTGAGCACCCTTCCTCTCGGACACTCCACTGCTATGACACCAGCACCCTCCTCGTCATCAAACCCGGATGCCACATCGCCTGCCAGGAAAAACCTCTGTTCCAACCTGGACATCGCCATCACCATCACTGACTGCTACTAAATCACCGGCAAGGACCACCCGACCGTCCAGGAGGCATTGCCATCACCTACAGAAGCACAATCCAACTGACCATGCACTCTAATGACCCAACAGTGACCATGGAACCACTCAACTTCCAGATCCGGATCAAACCTCAAGCCCATCCTCTGCGGCACCCTCATCTGCAGACCCCCGGGCCATGGACCCCCATTCTCCGATACCATTGTAGACCTCATTGCACCCCAGGCTCTCCCATCCACCAACAACATCCTACTTGGTGAACTCAAGTTCCACCTGGACAACCCCAGTGACCAGAAAACCACCCCCTCCTGGGGAAGCTCCCCAACATCAGACTCAAGCAGCTAGTCATTGCAGCAAGCGACATAGCAGGACACACGGTCAAGCACGTCTCCTGCGCCAGCGGTAACTTCAACTACAGTCACACCACCGGACTCTCCTGGGCCGACCACTAGTGTCAACGTCATGTCTTCACCATGCCCACTGTACACCGCCACCATATTCGCCCCCTTGCAGCTGGATCAAGGCCACCGATGAGCATCTCGTCAACTCCCTCAGCACCATCACTCCCCCTCGTGCTTACAGATGATGACACCGCAGCGCGCAACCGCCACTGATGGATCTCCAACTGCGCCGACACCCTGGCACCCCGCAAGAACGGCACTGCGTCAGTACCTTACGCCTGCCTGATGGTAGGCATAAGGGTGACGCAGTGCCACAGGGATAGGCTGGCTCCATGCATTGCTAGAATAGCATCATGCTTGTGACACGATTGCAGCAATGCATGACTTTAGCGCAGATAGATATGTCAGGATTCCAGACGTATCTGTCATTTCCTGTGTCATGGAGCACTGTCCAGTAAATACATCGCATCCATGGTGTCGCAAGAAGGGCATAGTGAAAACTGTTGCAACGCTGTCTTGTCGCAGCGCTGCAACACTCTTCATGACTGAGGCCCAGGAATGCACACTATCTTACTGATGGTGCGTATTCCTGCCCTGTAGTTTTGTCGCAGGGCAGCGCAGCAACATTGCTTGCAGCGCTGTCCAGCACCAAAACCTGCTGCAATGAACTCCACGGGTTATCTCCATTTTTAAGACCAGCTATTGTCTGGTCTTAAAAAACTGCCTCTAACTGCAGTTAGATGCAGTTTTTTTGGTACTCCTACCTTCAAGAATTCCCTTGTAAATATTGCGAAGTGGGGTTTGCGGCCGAGTTTGCACGGGAAAGCCTCCCTTGCATGTAATTATCGCTAACAGAAGTGGCAATCTTTTCTATGGACATTTTCGCCGGAAAACTGCCGCTAACAGAGGTTGGCGACAGCTTATACATATGGCGGTAACATTTTTGCCGCAAAACCGTCGGAAAAGTGCCACTAATGCAGCGTTAACTCCTTGTACATATACCCCAAGATTTCCACATGGCTACACCATTTTGCAATAATAATGCACACTCAGAAAAACGCCACGTAAAAGTTTAAGCTTGAAAAAGATTCACAATGTCTTTGAAGTAATGTATTTTTTGGAATAATTTTTAAATTTGTGAAAATGTGTAAACTGTAGTTTTACAGCAGTGTGTGAAGGTTATTCTAAATCCATTAAATTATTAGGATGTGTAATTTCTTCTGGAACTATTCTCATTGATCAGCCGAAAGTTTAACATGAGCAGGCTGAAGCAAGTACAATGTTTTCTGAAGTTTCCCAACTTCTATCAGAAATATTTTCTGAACTTCTTCAATCAAGTTGCACTTTTGACATATGTTAAGAAGATGAGACTTTTATGTGGAGTGAAGACACTAAGAGAGTCTAAAGTTTGCTAAAATGAGTTTTGAAGGTTTATTCAAACTTTGGAAAGTTCATACATTGGACAGTTTTTTTATATTAACAGGAAAAAATACTAAAGGAGTGAATTAAACGCGGAAAAATACTGTAGACCAAACTGTTGCATCAAAAAAAAAATTTGATGTAAAAATATCCTACTACACGTTTTTTAAAAGAACTTTTCCCTGTACAGGCAGATTCTGATAGGAAAAAACCTCTGTGATATTGTGAAAATGTCACCTTCATATAATTTAGTAACGGGGGAATATGGGCTTAGAGGAGAATAGAACACTTTTTTCTTTTCTTCCTCAGTATTGCAGCTACATCCTTTTGCAAACAGATGCCTCTAATGCAGCACTGATCCGGTTGCGTTTCGAAGTCATTTGGATCTCAGTGCGCACCCAATAGCTTGCTTCTTTGTAAAGCTAAATAGGCAGAAAATAATTATGCTGTTTTTGCTGAAAAATTGATTTCCATAAAATACATTTTGGAAACATTTCCATTATTATTTGGAGGACACAAATCAACCCATATATAAAATTGTGGTAATCAAGGACAGTCTCATTTGATGTTATATATTTTCACTTGTATTCTCATTTGTTAACCAAATGTGGCACATTTTACGCATCACACATGCAGTAGATACTTTCCAGGGTCCCCTTCTTTTACATTTCAGAGCTCATGGTGGCCCTGGGCAGGGAGCGTAGGTAGGGGCCCCCGGAAGAGGGGGTCCGGGCGGGGCAAGGCGCGGAGGCCAGTGATGAGGGGGGGGGGGGGGGGGGGAGAGGGTGTTTGGAAGTGGAGCAGAGCCGGAGGCCACCAAATCCCTGCCAGGGGCCGCCACGCAAATATGTATCCATCCTCAGAGGATTATTATATTAAGGATATATATTGGCGTGGTGGCCCCTGGGGTTTGGTGGCCCTGTGCAGGTGCACAGCTTGCACATGCCTAAGGCCGCCCCTGATGGGATGGTTCTAGTGCATATCTATGAACAGCCCCAGTGTGTGTGTTTAATTAAAACCAAACCAAACCAGGTCCCATGCGTCATGGTGAATACTAGAGTATGTAAAAATGTACGCATAGAAAGTGCCTTACGTAAGCAACCACCAAAGAGAGATGGGCATGTTTTCGCCACCTTTCTCACTCTTTCATCATCAGGATCTTTCTTTTATAGGGAATGGAACCAACAGCCGAACAAGTGCAAAAGAATGTTGTGTGTGTAACCTAAAAACCTCTATCATGTGTGGTATACGTCTCAACAAAAATTGAGTTGCGAATAGCACACTGTGCGCATCTTTAATTTGTTGTGTCTGCATGCATGGTTAAAAACATACAATATTTATATCATTTTAAGCAGAACCACTTACATGTTTCATTGCCACCTTACTTTTTGACAAATTCTTCATGGCACGAGGACCCCATTCCACCATCAAGTGCACCAGACCATGCGACTACAAGAATGGAGCCTACCTGTAGGCCACAGGCAGGAGAAAGGAACAAGTTAGGGGAACAATACTTAGTCATTGCTGTGCTTGGCGCTTCAGTGTCTAAGCAACCTGAAACAGTGAGCAAGTTGGCGAGAACCTGCAAATCGCTCTTTGGTGATTGATTGATGTTCTGAGTGGAGGATGCCCTTGATACTCTTTTTTCGCTCTATTGCTCATCTTTAACCGTTGATAAAATGTGGCCAATCATTTGCAACGAGTGAACAGCTGATTATGAGCTGCAGGGATGTATGACGGAACCCCGCATGCATTTCTCATGCATGCTCTTACTCTGCAGTCACTACCCCAACTGCGAAATTACCACATGTTCCTTTACCACGCAAGTCATTACAATGACTTGCCTTAGGGGGCGCTGGAATTTGGAATAGTATATATTACTATTGCAACTCTGGGAGGTGTAACAATAGGGACAATGTTGGACTTAAAATTCAACACCAATCCAACAATGCGCCATAACTTGCGTAGTAAAGGAACGTGTGGTAAAGTCGGGGAAGTGACTGCGGATCAAAGGCAGGTTGCGGTTCTGCCTGCGGGGTAGAGGATGTTTCCCAAAACTCAGCATACAAGTAGGTATATGGTAAGCAGAAAGAGGCAAGTATTTCAAGCACGCTTATGCAGTAAGAAAGTGGATTATTATTTGGTGTGGGAGGTTGCCAACCTCAAAGAATATTGACTCTAACTTATCTTGGTCAAGTGCAAAGTTACTAAATTAACCTGAGCTCAAACACCAGGTAGTTATTTGACATAGCAGACAAGCTTAACTCAGGGCACTGTGTAAAGGATTTATGCAGTATCAAAACAGTAAAAAAGTCAAAACACCAAGGAATAAAAATATCAAACTGTATTAGAATGATAAACTGAAACTTCATTAAAAGAAATCACACCAACATGACAAAATCCAGTTAGGGGAACAAGAGATAAGATTTTTAAATGTTTTAAGTAAAAGAAAAATACAGTCACTAAACGCCAATGATAGGATATGGCACAGGTAGACTGGAGCTAGGCACGATTTTATGCCAAACACAATGGAGCACCGATCTGATACACCAACCAGGCTCATCCCGTGAAGCTGCAATGAAATTGGACACGATTGCCGTGAGGTCACCGAGAAGGCTTCAGAGGTCTTGGAAGTCTTCGCTTTCCAGAGTTTCTGGAGCAGCTTCTTTGGGTTGATGCTAAGGTTCGCGGGACCTCAGAGATAGGACTTAGGGACCAGGCATCACTCCAGCAGAGGCCACAAGCAAAGTCTAGTCCCGGTCCAGTGCATATTGCTCAACTGACCAGGAAAGATACGCCTTTTGCATCTTTAGCCACACACGACGTCAGCCAACTGACCCTTGGAGTCCACGTCTTTGTCCTGGGTACAAAAAGGGACAAATCCAGTCCTTCAGGGTTCCTCTCAGGTCCAGTCCTTTTCTGATCTTCTACAAAGAGAGTTTTCCTTGGGGTGTTACATTTATGTTTGGCTCTAGGCAATAAGTGGGGATGACTACTGGACACCCTATAACC
Source organism: Lissotriton vulgaris (assembly GCF_964263255.1). Lineage (NCBI taxonomy): Eukaryota > Metazoa > Chordata > Amphibia > Caudata > Salamandridae > Lissotriton > Lissotriton vulgaris. The sequence continues at coordinate 740,266,924 of NC_141696.1, forward strand.
AATGGAAGCAATCCTACTCACTTTTTCAGCAGTTCTTTTTTGCCCTACTGCAAACAATCCTACATTGCCCCTCACTCCTAAAATCAAAGGTAAAGAAACCCTTTCTCCCATGTGCTGAGCTCTTTTATCCTCAGAAGTGTGGCCAGGGAAATGAGCAGTCCCCTCCCCTATGTCCACTCCTACCAGTTCTGGGCATATCTTCCCTCTCACTGGGTTCAGATCCTGCCTGGCTACAAAGGCTTTCTCTTCTTTATGTCTCTCCTTACACTAAATTATGAGTTGGTTGGTCCCTTTCAAGTTAATAAGTACATAATCTGTAGTTTAACATTTTTTAGCATCCAGACACGGCCCTGCCAGTGAAAATAGCTTTTGCCGCTAGTCACTGAAGGAACATGCAAACTTTAATTTTACACGTTTTACTTTTAAATGTGAGGCACCCTACCTTGTGGGTGACAAGGTGTACTTTGGGGTGACTTACTAATAATTAAAAGTTTTGCAGTCTGCTGCAAGTAAACTTGGTGGGCCTAAATCAATGTTTTATAGGCCAAACCTGTGGATCGCATCATTGGTGCTGTATTTCATGAGTGGCATTTAACATCCAAGCCCTGGGTGTAAGTCCTACATATCATCTCCAAGGGATTTACAGGTAAGCTAAATATGTCACTCAGGAGTAAGCCAAATCACGGTTCAAAGTATGCACTGCAGTCACAACATAGCATTACGGATTGCTGCCAAGCTGGTGTGTGACAACTGGCAAGTACAATCCAGACATCAGCTGCCAGGAGAGCCCTGCTTATGAGCACCCAGGTGTTGTTTAGTATTTTTTCGGACCCGGAAGAATGGCATGTGTTGTGAGCTCTGATGCCTGTTGTTGGCCCTGGGGAAGTTGATTATTTTTACGAAACATTTATCTCCTATTAATCTCTTAAAGGGAAAATAAACTTTTGAAACTTCACCAAACCTCTCTTTATTGCCTGATCATCAAATGCACATAATGATGACTATTTTGTGTGATGCTCCAGTCTAATACAGTAACAAAAATTAATCAACTTAGGAAGGCGTGGAAAGTCCAGGTTCTCTAAGTACATTTTAAGGATACGTTACTTGTGGAAATTTGTATACAATTTCTGCGCTCGCAAATCTGGTAGCAGAGGGTAAATTTAACACCCTGTATGGAGCTTTAAAATAATACCCAGAAATAATGAGTAGAGTCAGCGATTCCTGAATCCAATGTCCAAAACTTGAAGATCTGGCAAAGCGGAACTCGAAGGCGGTTGCGGTTTGAAGATGTGAGTATGAATAGGGTAAATGTGTTGTGGTGGTGATTGTGTGCTTTTGCTGGTTTGAATGAATGTTGATTAGAATGAGTGGGTGAGGGAAAATAGTTGAAAAGTGGTTGAAAAGGTATTTGAAGACTTCAGACTGTTTGTAGCAGAAAGATCCCGGAATAAAATCATAATTGAGAACTTGTTTGCAGAGACTTTGAGGTGATGTGTGAGGCACCCTAATCTACACCAGTAATTTAGGGTTAATAAGTTGTTGTGATCGATTAATATTGATCATTGTTAGTTTAACCTTATTGCACAAATGAAGGAAACTGCAATGATTTGGATGATTTCACGTTTTTCAAGATCTTAATTGCGATTGTTGAAAATATTCTTGAATGTGCTGGAAGTTTTATTACTTTTAGTAGAGAAAACAAGAAAGAGTTTTTGAGATTATTTGTTAGAATTGTGCGGGTATGAAGAAAATGGTAAAGGAGGGTGAGCCGCTGTGAGGAGTGGGGCTGTATGTCACAGTGTTTTGAGCTGGGAATAGTCAGTTAGTGTACTTTTGCGCTGTGATTGGTTGGTGACATAAGAGTCTTGCACTGGGATTAGATAACCTAAAGGTGAATCTTGAATTCGTATTTGTTATTAAGAGACTTTGAAAAATAACAACTGGAATTTAATTGGTTCAGCAGAAAATTGACGTATACAGAACAAAATCATAACATTCAGTTTATTGTGTTATTTCAGATTTAAACTGTCAAGATGAAATGCTTTAAAGATTTCAAAAATGTGATAAGAGTGGATGTTACTATTATAGTGTATAAAGGTGGAGAGGCGCCTCCTGAGTGTACATCTACATACATTTTGACTACAGAACATTGGTTAGATACTTGTGCTTGGCTTCACTAATGGAGGGAGCAGGATTACTGAGAAGGCGGGTGCTTTGAGTTTTCCTAGATATGGGACATTTAGTACTAGGGTTCTTGATTATTTGAAAGGAAAGTTGTATGAAATCAAGCCACCACCTCGACCCCTTCAGTTTGATGCATGGAAGAGAGTTGCCTGGAAAAAAGAGAAGGATAAATATCAGAGGACTAATAGGGCAGTGAAAAATTAAGCCAATGCCAGCTGGGGTGAAGATCATTGTAGATGAAGAAGGGCCATCGTAGAAGGGACTAGATTATATCCAGTTCTTACTTCAAAGACTGCTAAGAGAAGAAAGCATAAAGATTCAATTACAAAAGAAGGGAACGAGTTAGATACTGATTCAGGAGATTAACATTTTTGAACAAATTTTGACTTTAAGACCGCCACCACATGTGACCCAGCAGAACAGAGTGGATCAGGCACCAGTGCTAGTTCAATAGTTCGACCTGCTTCAGTACAGCAAGGTGCATCCCAAATGGAACCAACCCTGTAAATATTTCAGATTGCCATACCAATGGTAGCTCGACCACAAGTTGCTGTTACAACAGTGACTTCTATGGCTGCAGTGGCTAGTATGGAGCCAGTAATTCCTGTTAATGCTCCATCTGTAACTCAGGTGGCAGCAAGAACTCCTCCACTTATAGAAAAGAGACCAGAGCCACATTAGTAACTTCTTCAGGATTTGTCCCAACTGCCAAAACTCACAGATAGTTGCCTGGAAGCCATGACTAACGGTGAAAGCACTCATAGATGGAGGGATGGTAGTACTTCCGCCCCAATAGCATCAAAAGAAGTAGTTGTGACTGAGGAGGGATATATAGCAGCCTGGTTTGATGAAACACAGGTGCTAGTAAAGCAGAGAATGTGGGGACACCTAAAAGATTAGTGGTCGAAAAAGAAAAGCCCCTGAATGTCTCACAACTAAAGGTTGAGTTAGAGGAAATAATAAGGGGATGTTTAGAATTTGAACACAAAGAACAGTATCAAAAGAAAGAATTAATGTACCTGTGAAAGGAAGTTACGAGAAAAGCAGCCATAACTCATGACAAATTAACTGAACTAGCTCAGGGTTCTGAAAAAGATTTTATAAAAAAATATGCATCTGCACAGAAGGTATAGGGTTCAATTGGATGACCCGGCATTTGAAAATATGAGGATTACAGGACTGAGATTGCATATTATAGAAATGGTCAAGTGCATTCGCAGATGGGATGATATTGAAACATTAGAAAGTAATTGGGCAAAGAAGCATGAAAAGAAAAAGAGGGAAGCAGGAAAGCAAGATGAAGGAAGTGAGGAAAAAGTGACACTTTATCCAGTTAGAGAAATAGCAGGATGAACGTATGTACAGGTTCGTTGGTGTCATGGTGATTTAGCGGCATTCACAAACAATTTTCCCAAATTTAGAGACAAGCCGGCACAGTGGTATGCACAGGTGGAAAGGTTCATAAATATTTCAAAGGTACTGTGGACTAATTTTATTACTTTTTTTGACATTGTAGTGCTAGCTGATTTGTGAGCTGAATTTAAAGCTGAGGTGCAGTGGCCCAGAAAATAGAAGGTAAGCCTTGTGTTGCCCCTTCATGTTATTGCGCATTATAACATGCCTTCCCCCACTACTAATTGAGACCGATATGGCCACTGCACCATGATAACTTATACTTGATGTCTATGTTTTAAATCTTATTCATACAAAGAGAATCGGAACGAGAAGTGATTTCCTTCAATTTCTTTTATCAATACTGAATATTTAAATCAAAGAGTAGGTCACCGTCACTCATTTAAAATAGTTCAGAATGCTAAGACATTCACAATTTGATGCATTACAAGCGTATACATTTATCCCCACAGAATACATCTCTTTTTTATTGTATCCAGGAAGCTTAAACCATCAGGTCACGCAAATTAACAGATCTTTGGACAAGTAAGCGTTACCCTCTAGACGTAGTATTTTTTTATTTTTAAGTTTTGATTGTGGTGATTATCAAAAAAGTAGGCATCTTTTACAGCTGCGTACTGGCAGGTATAAGGCGTAGCACAATATATGGGTTAGAATTCAATACACAGCCATTCAGTCCACACCCCTGAGGTCGGACGGCGTATCAAGGGAACAAATTGATTAGAAAAGCAATACAAATCCTGCGCCGCACACAGAAAGGATAGCTGCACAACGTTTTTTTTTTCAATCAAAAACAGAACTTGAGAAACAAAAGAAGAAAGAAAAAGGGAAAAAACACAAATCCAGCATAGAGAGTCATTTAGTATACTGTCTGTCCCAGGGGTCCAACTCGGACCGATGATGCTTCAGCCGCCTTAGTATCTCACTAGTATAAAAACAAAATCAGAGGACCATGACAAGCGTCTCAAAGCTCAGCAAACCACATTCGGAACAAGCCTGTTACTATTTAGCGTGAAGTTCTACCCCCAGGTCGTACACGGGGCAGCGCCAGTTCGACTGTTGGAGAATCAAACAGTTCGCCCCTATACGCATTCCAGTGTCCCCATTTCCTGTCCCACGTCTTTGGGCAACCTCTTGTCTTATATACAGTCTTCTCAGCAATCATGCATCGATCCATCTCCACCACCCAGCCCACCATCAATGGCCTGTCTGGGGATCCCCACTTCATCGCTATGGAACATTTGGCGAGAAGACAACCTAGCGACGCCCATTGTAGCTCTTGGACATTCAAATCATTGGCCCCGCAGATATTAAGGACACACTCCCTAGGCGAGGGAGAGATTGGCTTACCCAAGGAGCTGCTCATTTTACTAAGCGTGCCCCCCAGAACCGCTGGACCACTGGGCATTCCCATAAGATGTGATAAAAGGTGCCAGGGAGGCCACAGCCACGCAGGCACAGAGCGTCTGGTCGCCGCCCGATTTTAGCCAGGGTAAGGGCGGACATATACACTCTGTGTGACACTTTCAGTTGGATCAATCTAAACCTGTGACAGATAGCTGATTCCCTCTGGGACATTAGTGCCGACCTCCACTCCCCCTCATCGAAAGAGCCCAGGTCTGCCTCCCACCTGGTCCGCAGTGACAGGAAGGGATCAGGAAGATTGTTGCAGAGCTTACGGTAGGTAAGGGAGATGGCCCTCTCAAGAAGTGGCTCCAACAGCAATCTGTCCTCCAGAGGGGAGATTTCGGGTATGGAGGTAAGGTCTGGAATAGCGGCCCTGATGGCTTGTGTGATTTGCAGGTATCTAAAAATTTCAGTGGGTGCAAGGTCATATTTAACTTGGAGATCACTAAAGGTCAGCAATTTGCCCTTATGGACCAGGTCCCCCACCTCAGAGATCCCAATTGTGTCCCACCTGTCGAAGCCCTGGAGGAAGCTGAGGGATCTAAGACGTTGTGTAGGCCACAGAGGCGTGGCTTTAGTGAGTCTGTGAGCCCATCCCAGTCTTCTATTAGCCCTGTGCCAAATTTCCACTGTATGTGACATAGGCCCAACGTATCTATTTCTGGTTGGCCTACTGTAGAGGGCCCCCAAATAGCCCTAGGGCCCGGTCTGACATCTGTCCAATAGGAAGGCCGGGTTCAAGGGCGAGCCATGTACCCAGTGGTTGACAGCCACCAGCTGCGACGCCCAATAATAAAGGCGGAGGTTGGGCAGGGCGATGCCATCATCATACCAGCCCTGAAACAACTTGCAAAGAGCAATCCGAGCTGTACCCCCATCCCACAGCAGCAGTTGGAGCTCACTTTCTACCGTTGTGAAATACGAGCCCGGTATTGGGAAGGGGCAGTTTTGTAAGACATACAGGAAGCGTGGTAGCGCCAACATCTTGAACAGCGCCGCCCGACCCGGGAGAGAGAGCGGAAGTGACCTCCAGTGTGTGACATCACTGCGAAGCCTACGCAGGGGGCCCAGCAAGTTGTGGTCGTAGAACTTTTTAAAGTCGGGAGTAACATAGAGGCCGAGATACATAAAGCCTTCCATGGGTATTGTGATGGAGAACCCTCGAGGCATGCGGGGCGGCGAACCATGGAGCATATACAACACCGATTTAGTCCAATTTATAGCGTATCCCGATTATTTCCCGAAGTTGGTGAGCACGTGAAATAGGCTGTTTGAGGGTGAGGGCAAACAACATGGGGGATAGGGGGCAGCCCTGTCTGGTACCCAGACGAAGGGGGAATCTCCGGGAAGTGTAATTATTGACTCAGACTTGACCCAGAAGATCCGTATACAACAGGCGCACCCAGCTAATAAAGTGGGGACCAAAACCAAAGCGGTGGAGGACCTCGAACAAATATGGCCATTCGATTGAGTCAAACGCCATCGCAGCGTCAAGGGACAAGATGGCCGCATCTTGTTGCAGAATGGGTTGGCGACTCATCACATTGTGGACTCTCCGGAGATTTAACGCTGTGTTGCGGCCCAGTAGAAAACCAGACTGGTCGTCATGTATCAGGGAAGGGAGCACTAGGAGAAGGCGAGTCGCTAGTACTTTAGCCAAAACCTTGGCCCCCACGCTGATCAAGGAGATAGGCCGATAGGAGCTGCAGTCGGTGGGAGGCTTGGTGGGTTTGAGGATGACCGCTATGGAAGCTAGCCTTTGATCAATCGGGAGGACCCCGAGTTCAAGGCTCTCCGTGAACATATTTAGTAGATGAGGAATAATGTCGGGGACCATGCCCTTCAGGAATTCAACAGGGACTCCGTCAGGACCCATAGCCTTGCCGGAGTTGACCGCGAATAGTCCCGTAGTAAGCTCCTCAGCCGTAATGTCGGCATCTAACGCAAGCCGTCCGAGTCCGAAATGGTCTGGAGGCGCATCTCCTCTAAAAGCTGTCTGGATTCAGCAGACGAGTAGCTAGCGCCAGCGGTATAGACCCTTTCCAGATGGTCGGCAAAGGCCTCCGCAATGTCCTGCGGGTCCACCACCACGGATCCGTGTGGTCTAGTTATAGATGTCACCCATCTTGAGCCCTGGTCTTGACGCTCCAGCCAAGCGAGCATCTTGCCTGCACAGTCTCCAAATTCATAGACCCGATGGCCTGTATAGAGCGACCGCGCCTGCGCCCTTTCCTGTGCAGAACATTGCCGATCCCCCCCACACCTCTCCCCCCCCCACCCTGCTTCCCTGCCCGCGGATTCATAACTATCCACACCCCAACTCGGCAGAGTGCCTGTCGCCCTCCCACAGATGATCGGGGTACTAGGTGAGCTGTTAACGCCTCTTGCCCGACTCAAAGAACCGTTGGAAATAACATAAACATGTAAGACCACATCTTCAATTCTGTATATCATTCACACAATAGAAAAGTTACTTGTCAATCAGCTGGTGCAGCCCGGACGGGTCTGGAAGACAAAGGATTCAGGAGCACAGGCCAGTGCATTGTGGAAGCAGGTTGCCCCCGACAGCAGCCACAAATCGCCAGAGATCCGCAAATCAGAGATCCCAACCTACTCCAATAATCTCGGCCATAGCCGGGAGATGCTACTCTCCCCCATCAGCAGTTCCAGTAAACAGTTCTTTGCTCCCTGGCATGTGCTCCTCATGTGGGTGCTCGTCCGGTGCAGTCCGGTTCCGCGGAGATCTCCCAACCCGACTCCAGCCCTCCAGCCAGTCCCACACCTCTTCTGGCGAGAGTAAGAACCATGCTTGCCATCCATTTCGATGCGTAGTTTGTCACGCAGCGCCCGTTTGACCTCTAGGAAGCTACGATGCCTTGCCTGAACTTTCACCGTGAAGTCCGGGAACATTGAGATGCGAGCGTTTTCCAGGAGAAGAGGCGGTCCGGATCTGGCCGCTTGAAGGATGGAATCCCGATCCCGAAAGTTGAAGACCCTCGCGATGATGGGACGAGGGGTGGCTCCAGGCCTAGGTTTACCTCCCGGGACCCTATGTGCTCTCTCTTTGGAGAAATAGTTCGAGAGGTGTTTCGGTTTAAGATGTTTCGTAACCAGGTACTCCACAAACAGGTCCGCAGAGGGCTCCTCCATGCGCTCCGGAACCCCAGGATACGAATGTTGTTCCTTCTAGCCCTCCCTTCATAATCGTCCAGCTGTTCACTCATCTGCTGCTGCTGTTTCTGGAGCTGGGCGACCTGTTGTTGAAGTGTGGACGTGTCGTCTATTAAGGCTGCTGTCTTGACCTCAACATCTTTAACTTTAGTGTCCATTTTGCGCAAGTCCGCTCGCAAGAGAGTTACCTCAATGTTTACGGAGTCAATTCGGGTCTCCAAGGAGGAGCGGACTCCTGCAATAGCCTCCATTACGTCCTCAAGGGTAAGCGCCTTTGCTCCCTCGGATGGGGACGCAAGCTTTGGGTCGCCGGGGGGAGGAGTTTCCTTATTTTCACCCCTAGCACCCCACGAGTTCTTGGTGATCTGTCTCTGAGTTGAGGGCTTTGACCCCTTGCCAGACGCCATTGCGGCTGCCAGGTGGGCTTTCGGGTCGACCGAGAAAGAACAGGACCAGTCACTCCACACAGTGTCAGGTATAGCAGGTCAGGAGCGCACGCCACACCACCCTCGGCACCCTTTCGCTGCAGTACTAGCAAGACTCACCCCTTCAGAGTCAAGAGGCCCAAGCGAGATCGTTGTCCAGGATCCAGTCGTGGAGAGCGAGACCCCTCAAGGAGGTTAGTAGGGTCCACAAGGCAGCGTCCAGGGGGTCTGAGCCCCATCCAGGTTGTAAATCAACTGCGCCCAGCGAGTCGCCGTGGTGTCATTGGTTTCAGGTAGTTTTTAGGAGGGAGGGGCCTCCACTCGGGTACAGGATGAAGGGGTCTGTTGCAAGGGCCTTGATGAACACGGGCCCAGGAGCGTAACCACCTTGATGATGTTGGTCCGGGCGACGGGTCCGCCACGAGGCCAGGCAGTCTCAGGTAGGCCCGTACACGACCCAGATCTTAAATGGGTCCACCCAACGTCAGAGACAGTTCCCAAAAAGGGCCCCGATGTCTGGGGGGCAACTAGTCGGCAGCCAAGTCCTCCTCAAGCGTTTGGTCGCAGATAGGATGTGGGCCCAAGTCGGGGGGCCGCCAGTCTCTGTATGGCCAAAGGAGGGAGCACTCGAGCTCCGAAGTGGATCACTTAAACAATATCGACGGACCGAATATCGACTACAAAAATTATCGACATAATTATATAGACTACAAAAATATCGACTCTATATACTTAAACATAAAACTACTAAAATATTGACTCTAAAATATCGATACTAAAGAACCTCAAAAACAACATTATCGACCCTAAAAAATATCGCAATTAAAATATATCGACTTTCAATACACATAAAGAAATAATCAAAAATATCAAAAACTAAAATATAGACCACTAAAATTTCGAAAAATAAAATATCGACTGCAATATACATAATAAATATAAGAATATATCCATACAAATACACTTTAATCATAACATAAATCAGCATACTTATATAACATATAACATACTACAATTAAACAATAAATAAACAGCAACATTTAACACATATAAATCATTTTTATAATACAATAATTTCACATGATATAATCATATAAAACATTATACAGGTCATATTACAAAACTATATTAAATAATTAAAACAATTCTATAAATGCACAACAATATAAAATCTTTACCTACCATCTACAAAACGATTCACTGAACTAGCAAAAAAATTCAAAATGTCTCAAACAACCAATAAAACAGACCAAACAATTGCATCGATCGATGAGATCAACCAACACATAATTCAAACACTATATCAAGAAAGAAAACACACAATTAGATACCACTTGGTGCCACAAAACGTGAAGAAGGGGAAACTCTGCCAAACTTTCACCAGAACAGAAAACTGCTACCATCAAAAAAAGGATCAAGAATACCAAAGTACCTGACATTAACTACTAGGCTTAACACTACAAACTACAAATAATACATTAAACTATAAACTAATCAATTTCTTTCATTTTTACATTTATTGCAGATACACCACAATTAAAGAAAAAAAGGCAACATTTACAAACCTATCAACTCTAAAAACAAAGTAAGTATACAAACTGAAATAACAGAGACATGTTATAAAACGAAACTTAGAAAGAAAAAGTCCAAGTGAAAAGGAATCCAATACTTGAGAACAAAACATATACAATAAATTATTTTTCTTATACCAACAGAGCCATCTACAAAAGAAACAGAGAAGAAAACCATCAAAACACAGAGCTCAGCCCTCCAAACAACTGAAAAACTGGTAAATATACTGTGCAAATGTGATTAATGTAATGATAAGCGTAAAACAAACTTAAATTTCTCTATGTAACATTTATTTACTGTAGAAAGAAACCAGAACAATGACAGAAGAAGCTAAATGTGTAACTTCACAGAAAGGGAAAATGCTTCTTTGTTATATGGGCTACACATATACCCAAGAAAAACAACATCAATTGAAAGTGTTTTGGAAATGCAGTAAACATTACAGTAATAATTGTTATGGATGTGCTATAACTAATTTAACAACTGTAACTAAGACAACAGAACATAACCACCCTCCCAACGTTACAGAAATAGAAATTAGACAAATGCTTGACTCACTAAAAGAAGCAAGCACTAACACAGAACGCCCATCTACAACTATTCTTAAAGACCGTCTCCCCCAACATGCATCAAGTCAAGTCCCTTCTATAGATTTTCTAAAAAGGACAATAGCTAGGCGAAAAAAGAATAACTACAGCTACACCACCTGCCCCAAAAACATTTGAGGAAGTCCAAATACCACCTGAACTAACAATAACCCATAACAATGAACCTTTCATCATATATGACAATGCATATAAAGAAAAAAGAATTATAATGTTTGCTACAGCTAACAATATGGTGAAATTACACCAATGCGATACATGGATGATGGATGGCACATTCTCAGTGTGCCCAAAACCATTCTACCAATTATACACCATCCATGGACACTATCAAAACTGCAATATCCCCTTTATATATGCCCCACTACCCAACAAACAGCAAGCAACCTATACTGAGGTACTAAATAAAATAAAAGACCTTACAAATAATTACTTCCCCCAAAAAATTATCATTGACTTTGAGAAAGCAATGATTAATACTATTCTAAAAATCTACCCTCACACAGCAATCCAAGGTTGCTACTACCACTTTAACAAATGTATATGGAAACATATACAAAAATCTGCCCTAAGCAGCCAATACTGCAATGACAGTACTTTTGCCTACCAGGTAAAAAAATTGATTGCACTGGCCTACGTTCCAGTTACAGACGTAGCAGAACATTACAACTTATTAATAGACAGCCCCTATTATAAAAAAAAATGAAACTAAACTAAGCCCTCTCTTAGATTATTTCGAAGATACATGGGTAGGGAGACTACACAGATCAGGACACAGAAGGCAACCCAAGTTCCAAATCCCCTGGTGGAACGTCTATCTAAGTACTCTAAATAAACAAGCTAAAAGCAACAACGCTGTCGAAGGATGGCACAATGCTTCCCAAGCAGGTACAGGCAGAGGTCCCCTAACCCTACATAAACTCCTTCAAGCATTACAAGAAGAGCAAAGCTATCAAGAACTCAGAATGGAGAAATCTATAACACAAATAGGCCCGAAACTAACTAAAGAAACTAAAAAAATGTACAACACATTACGAAGCCAAGTAACCCTATACCCAACTACCAGAGACCTACCATAACTATCTACCATAGCTAAAACAATTCTTTAAACATAATTCACATACCTACAATATTCAAATAGTAAACATAAAATATAGATCTTAAAGACATGTTAGAAACTGTAACAAAATTATTGAAATATATTTAATATATTTATTTAAATATATCTAAATAATTTCCTTACAATTACTAACATATACCATAAAATTACATAAAATATAACATAACAAACCCACCCAATAAAAAAAATAAAAAATACTTACTCACTTTGTTGCTGAAGAAAAACCTTAGTAACCAAATAAGTAATTCCTTGGAAATAATCCACCAAAACAATCCAAAAATATGCTCCAACACAATCCACTAGGAAACCCTTAAAAAACCCGAAAATAGTTCACAAAAATAGAAAAAACGCTCCATGGAAATGAAATAGAAATAAAATTAAAAAAACAGATCCATAAAGATTCTTCTCCATAATGGATCCAGCGATAAGCCATTAAAGACCCGAAAATAGTGTAAAACATAAAAAACGCTCCAGGAAAAAACGAAAATGGTAGAAAGTGTGTCTCTAATATCTTAAAAAATAATAGGGACCCTTCTTACGGAAAAAAACGCCATCTTCTCCCAAAAACGAAATCCACATTAAGTACCTGTAAAATAGAAAAAATACATACCCACCCGCACACAATACACCCCAACATACACTATAAAACATTGTTAAACACAATACTAAACATTACATTACATTTCTAACCCTATTCCTACCTCATCAACATACTAACCCAAGATTAGTAAACCGGAACCACAACGAAAACCGTAACTACCTCCTAAAACACAGACATCGTACAACTACAAAACAATAGAAAACTTACACACAGTCCACAAACACTCAAACTAAACATATAACTTATATAAAGTACTTAAAATTAAACTTACCCTTCCACACGCGAAGCAGGCTCCAACCGCGAGCTCTTCCAAGTCGAAATAACCCAAAATAACATGGCGCGGTTACAAAATAGGCCCAAACAAACAAATAGTCCCATTTCTATTAACATTAAATAACAATTAAAAAATATTTTACACATGTAACAATATACATTATGTAACTATTGTATTTTTTTCAATTGAATAAAATTGTAACATTGTTATAAATATTTTTCCAATGTACTATATGTTATTTTTAATGACTTTATATTAAAAACAAAAACATTTTTCTTATTACAAATTACTTACATGACTGTATGAATATACAATACTGTTATTAATATTACTATTATTTACTGTTTGTATAAAGCAATATTTTACCTAAAAACATAAGCAATGTATCTGTAATAATTATTGTTAATAATATTTTATATATTAATAATAAAAATGTCTTTAAAAAATATACAAATGTAAATATTATAATAATGTTAACAAAACCTAACTTTTTGTATTAATGTTTATAAATATGTGTACTACCACAATGTTGAAACATTCTAAAAAAAGTTGTTATATATAACATGCCAAATATTTTTTTTTACATTAAAATCTGTGAAATAAACAATAAAATGTACACTGAATAAATATTACTTTACTTCAAAATAATTGTAATAAATTATGTTTGCAATAATTTTTTCAAACAAATGTACAACTGTGATGCAAATGTAAATATGTTTTATTGATTTAATAAAAATAAAAATGTACAGATAACATTAAAAAATGTCAATAAAATTATTTTCTGATTTCTTATTTTACAACCTACTTTTTGAAATTAATAAAATATTTTAAACATGCTGTGACTCTAATTAATGTTTTTTTAGTACAATTACGAAAATAACTTAATATTGTAATAATAATTTTACCATACAACATGAGTTCAACATAAATAATATCATTATATGTACATTCAAAAAATATAAAACATTGATATATTATAATTTACTATTCCCACTCCACCAAGTACAAACTCAAAGAAAGTGCTGGACACAAAACCCATATAATTTACTATTCCCACACCACCAAGTACAAAGTCAGGGAAGGTGCTGGACCCAAAACCCATATAATTTACTATTCCCACTCCACCAAGTACAAAGTCAGGGAAGGTGCTGGACACAAAACCCATATAACTTACTATTCCAACTCCACCAACTATAACCTCAGGGAAGGTGCTGGACACTCAAACAATGTAATTTACTATTCCCACTCCACCAAATATTAACTCAGGGAAGGTGCTGGATACCAAACCCATATAATTTACTATTCCCACTCCACCAAGTACAAACTCAGTTAAGGTGCTGGACACAAAAACCATATAATTTACTATTCCCACACCACCAAGCACAAACTCAGGGAAGGTGCAGGACACAAAACCCATATAATTTACTATTCCTACTCCACCAAGTACAAAATCAGGGAAGGTGCTGGACACAAAAACCATATAATTTACTATTCCCACACCACCAACTACAAAGTCAAGGAAGATGCTGGACACAAAACCCATATAATTTACTATTCCCACTCCACCAAGTACAAAGTCAAGGAAGGTGCTGGACACAAAAACCATATAATTTACTATTCCCACACCACCAAGTACAAACTCAGGGAAGGTGCTGGACACAAAACCCATATAAGTAACTATTCCCACACCACCAAGTATAAACTCAGGGGAGGTGCTGGACACAAAACCCATATAATTTAATATTCCTACACCACCAAGTACAAATTCAGGGAAGGTGCTGGATACAAAAACTATATAATTTACTATTCCCACACCACCAGTTACAAACTCAAGGAAGGTGCTGGACACAAATACCATATAATTTACTATTCCCACACCACCAAGTACCAACTCAGGGAAGGTGCTGGACACAAAACCCATATAATTTACTATTCCTACTCCACCAAGTACAAGTCAGGGCAGATGCAGGGCAGATGCAGGATAATCAAACAATATTCCTAAGTAATCCCACTGCACCAACAACAAACTCAGGTAATATAGTGTACACAAAAACCATTATATTTTTATTTTTCTTTTAAATAGTTTTTTTACATTCAATTACATTCTAACATTTTAATAAAAAATTATACAATTTCAAATTTTGTAACAACTCCACATCCTATACCCATAAATACACACATCCCACTCTTAAATGTAAATGTAAAATTTTCTAATTTTGATCTACTAATTACATTTTTTTAAATAATTTTTAATACATTCAAAATGTTAAGGTAACTACTGTCCATATTCACATTAAAACACACATCACATTTCGAAATCTAAGTATACATATAGAATTTTTTTTAAAATACTTGTTTAAACAATTATTTACACTTTATTAACAATTATACATTTTACAATATTCACAACCCTATTCCCCTAAAAACCCACATGTCAATCCTAAATTTTGGTAAATTTTTATTTGAATTTAATTTTTTATTGTGAAATTTAAATTTTATTAATAAAAATACTAATTTTTAACAAAAAGACCACCCAAATTCCTTAAAAACACACATCCCACTCCTAAAATTTGAAAAATAAATTTAAATATTTAAAAATAATTTCATTTTTTACATACATTTTTTCTTAAAAAATCAATTTTTTACTACACTCCCCACCCTATATACCTCAAAAAAACACATCCCACTCCCAAATATTTTTCAACATTTTTTCAAATTTTTAAAATATTTTTTTTAATTTTAATTTTTTTTAAATCAAATATAATTTTTTAAAACACTCCCCACCCTATTCCCCTAAAAACCCACATCCCGCTCCTAATTTTTATTATACATTATTTAAAAAAACTTAAATTAATTTTAACATTTTAAAAAAAAATTAAAAATTAACATTTTCAAATACAAATTATTAAAACACTCCCCACCCTATTCCCCTAAAAACCCACATCCCGCTCCTAGATTTTATTATACATTATTTTTTTTAATTTTAAAATAATTTAAAAATTAAAAATCAAAAAACACTCCCCACCCTATGCACTTTAAAGACCTACTGAAGGCTCAGCATTTACCAAGAGATATCGATGTAGTAAAGTGTTAAGCATATCAAGGAGGTAGCGGATATGTTGCCATGGGCAATCAAAGCGCTGACTCACAGATATTTGGGACAAACTGAAATGGGTGCAGTAAAATGTGTCAGAAGCCGAAAATAATGGTTGGAGAAAGGCTGGTTGCGAGAAAAATGCAAATGATTTCATTTCAAAAGTGCTTTATTCGAGTATTACTCATAAAAGCAGACATACAAAACATATAATAAAAAACAATTAAATTTACAGAGTCATTTAGACACAGCACATTACACAATTTAAAAATAAACTGTAACGCATCATAGATACAGGTGCAAAGTTCATTTCTATTAAGAATACCAAAGAAATGATAATCACAATGACAGTAAAAAATCCTCTAAAATTCATACCATTAAAATTTCATACCGATGATACATTAAATGAGCGTTTGCAGAGAATAGACTCAAGTCTAGCAGTCTCTGATCAGCTAAATAAGATTAACAGAGAATAAACATTAGTCTAGCAGTCTCTGAACTATTAGTAAGTAGTTACAGAGAATAGACAATTGTCTAGCAGTCTCTGATCAACTTGGCAGTAAGTAATTAGCTTACCAGCAATCTCTGCCTTATAACCCACGCCCACCCCAAGTACTTTGCGGTGGCAATTATGATCCAATTTACAGTAGTGGATTTTACAATACGCAGCGCTACCATGCTACTTTTTGTGCCTAAGTTCCTGCACATAGGAGCCAACCAAGCTCGCCTTGGGGCAGAATATGCTGGGCAAGAAAACAAAAAATGACCAAGAGTTTCTTTTCCTACCCCACAGACAGGACAACTTGCTGCACCCCCTGATTTCCACTTAGATGTTAAATTACGGAGGGGGAGCGAACCTACCCTCAATTGGAAGAGCAGTTTTCTGTCCATGGGGTTCGTTATGTAATCCCAATACATTTCATAAATAGGGTACATCTTAACTTCTAGGAAACTGGTGGTCATGGACCCACTGTTAATACTGAGCATACTCCTATTAACAACATATTCCCAGAAAATGTTTTTTAAAGTGGACTTAGAGGGAAATGAAGCCCCAGCTGGATCGGTCCATAAAGCATTTAGTCCTAAATCGAACAATGCAATCTTTAATGTTTTAAACCATCTGATTTTATTATAACGGTCAGCTTTAATAACATCTATGAAGCCGTCTGCGTAGTGGGAGAGCTCTGGCGTAGTCCAAAGTCTACGCCAGTATAAAATCGGACGTAATTTTGCCATTTCCGAAATTTCTCTCCTGCCTAGCTCATAACGCAGGGGCAATAGCGGACTGCTCTGTGGGGTACCTGTCAATGACCTTAAGAATTTATTTTCTGATGTTTGGAGTTCCTGGAGATTTTCATGCCCCCATAGCTCCGCACCGTACAAAGCAGACCCAATTGCTTTTGCCTCATATATTATCAAGGGTGGTTTAATAGGTTTAGTCAGTGATTTCCTATGTTCCTTGATAATAGTGCCAGCTAGTTGCTTATGCCTTAATGTAGCAATATTAAGATGTTGCTGCCACTTATTGTCATTAGAGATAAGGATCCCCAAATAAGTGAAGGATTTTACAACTTCCAGAATGCGACCACTCATGGAAATTTTTGATTTAAAGTTTCTGTGTGGATTAAAAACCATGAGTTTTGTTTTGGATGCGTTCACCTCCAGTCCGTGATCTACACAGAACTCATCAAATATTGCCAATGCTTTTTGCAGACCACTTGGGGTTTTAGATAAAATTAAGGTATCATCGGCGAACATTAAAATTGGGACTTTATCACCTGCAAGAAAAGGAGCATCCACAGCCCGAGATTGCATGCGGGAAACAATACCATTGATAAAAAAGGGTGAACAAAGTAGGGGCCATTGAGCATCCTTGCCGGACCCCGCGCTCAACGGGGAATTCGGCAGTGTCATTTCCATATCCACCCAATCGAATTTTGGCATAATTGCCCTCATGCAATCGCATAATTAAAGTCAACAAGTCCCCAGGGACCCCTAGAGTCTCAAGCACTTCCCACAGTTTTGCCCTTGGTACCAGGTCGAAGGCAGCCCGCAGATCAACGAATGCTGCATACAGGCTGCCTCCGCCTAGCACCACGGTCCTCCACTGGATCAGTTGGAAACGAAAGACTTGATCCACAGTGCTGGTTGCCCTGCGAAATCCAGCCTGGAAGGGAGATAGAATGTTGTTATCATCGGCCCAATCGAGCAATCTATTAACGATTACTCGCCCCACTATTTTTTGAATAGTATCTATTAAACTAATAGGGCGGTAATTACAGGGCTGTGCTCGATCTCCTTTTTTGTATACCGGGATGATTACAGCACCCCGCCAGGTTACTGGGATATCTACACCTCTGGTAATATAGTTTATTAGCAGATGGATGTATTTGCACCATCTTTCAGTATCATTCAAAAAAACATCTGCAGGAACCCCGTCGATACCAGGGGCGCGAAGGGCAGTCACTATTTCGCTCTGCGTGAAAATGTCATCGTCTGCTAGTAAAAAAGGCAGGCATCTACTGTCTACTCTCTGATCTCTGGAAGCGTACTGTTCACTAGAAAATTTAACCCAGGCGTCCTGGGGGACATTGTTAGTACTAGCCTCTTCCAACCTGTCATGTCCCCATTTGACTATATGCCAAAATAACCTAGAATGATTTTGGTCGCTTGCACTTTTTAGCTTATTCCAGTGGGCTTCATCCCAATCTTTTTTCGCTTTAGCAATGCACTGCTTATATTGCTTCCTGGCTGTTCTAATAGCCTCCAGGTTTTTATTCTTAATTGCATCTCCCAAGGCGATTCTTGCCACCCTACAGTCGTGATTGTACCATCTAGCGGCTCTATAGGCACAGATCCTCTTTTTATTTACCGGTTTCAAAAAATGGCTTTTAATTTCATTAAAGAGATCTTCATGGACCTTGGTAACAAGGTTTTGGCTAGGAGGATGCCCAGCCTCACCCTCAAGGGCCATTATAGCCTTATCGGTCGCCATGCTTATTTTTTCTAAAACCAGCGGATCTGTTCTAACGTTAGTCCACCTCAACCTGCGTAAGTCATTAGTTGGCACAATCAACGGGGGCAAGGAATCAGCACAAATACTAGGAGCAATAGCATCAGACAGCCACCATTTATGGAGAACACATAGAGGGTTGTGATCACTCTCGGGCCTTTCCTTAACAACCATATCAGTAACAGATGACCATAGGGGCATACTACATATAACGTAGTCAATGCGGCTCTCATATCTCCCATTGTTAAAAGTCATGGCTGGTACTCTGTCTGACTTAGTACGACCATTCAAAGCCCTTAACCCATGTTCAAGGCACATAGCATTTAAACCTAGAATATCCTCGGTCCAGCGAGTTATTGGGGTTGTATCGAGTGTGGGGATGTCCCAAATCTTGTCTTCCTCCGCACCTAAAAAAGCCTCACCAGTGTCTAGCGGTTCAAAAGTGCGGTTTAGGTCGCCTGCCAGTATAATGTTATTCCCAGAAGAGTGAATGTCTAGGAAATTATACAGAGACGATAGGACCACTGATTTTCCTGCGCTTCCACCTCTAGCGTATATATTATAAATGTCAATGGAGGTGGATGAGTCCCTCGTAAGTCTAATGAGCTGAATGTCTTTTTGATTAAGCTCCAGATTTTTCACTACGATCTTCAGGGACTGGCGGACCCATATGGTGAGTCCCCCCATCGGACGCCCTTTGGGGCCCTTGGTAGCCGGTACATGAAAATTCAAATACCCCAAAGCAAAGACGGGATCACAGGCCCATGTTTCTTGAAAAATACAAACATCATACTGGCTTACAAACCTAAACCATTCTCCACAGACCATTTTGGAACAAAGCCCAGCAACGTTCCAAGACAATAGGTTCGCGGTGGCATATACCGTATTTGATTCAGAACTATGATCAGACCCATTCAACATTACATCGTCATTAGCAATATCATTTACATTTGCAGAAAATAGTCCTACTGCGGCATCAGAATTGCGTGACTCGTTATGTGTAACTGTAAAATGACTATGCTCCCCTATTATACAAGCAACCAAAGGGATTTGCAACAGAGGCATGCATTTAATTGTTTGTCAATCACAAGCATCTAAGTTGGAAAGGGCAGAGAATCTGTTTTCCAGACCTAGACCCCACTCAACGGAGCCAAAATTCTTGCTGCCCCTTTTGGTTACAACATTCCATTTTGTTCTTAAGGTGCTTGAATTGGGGCCTCTGCCTTTCCGGGGATAGAAGAAGTCTAGAGTCAGTGGAACAATAGAAGTAGATCGTCTCTGTGGAGGGAAGATATTAGGCAAGATGTTTGGTAAGACCTCAGGGTCAGAAAGATTGAGCACGACGCAATCTCCCTTGAACTTTTTTTCCCTGTTCCCAATCCACTCAACTCTTCTAGCGTTTACCAGTTCTTCAGCTAATTGCTGTTTGCCCCAGGGAGATATGGCCATGTTGTTAGTTAGCCATGATAAGGATTTATTTAGAAGTGATGATGTTGATTCTGCTTCACCAGGAGCTAGTGGGGGTACATTTGCTAGTACAAGAACTAGTGGCGAGGCTTCCACCACAAGCTCAAATGACCCTTTCGAAGTATTAGGTTCACCATTAAGAGAGGCAGAGGGTACAGCACCAAAGGTGTTATCAGGTGGATTTATCAGTGGAGCCATTGGGAGGTTTGGCACAACAGCAGGAATCAATCCGTTGGTTTTGCTCGATTGAATTTCACTCACCAATGGCTGAACACTGGACGTGATGACTTCTGGGAGTTTTCCCACCTCCCCCAAAGTTTTTCCAAGTAAACCTTCAAGTTTGGTTACCTCGGCAGATAGTTTGTCAATTTTACTTATCAAAGGTTTAACTATTCCTTTGATTTTTGTGTCCATCAAGCTGCAAAATTTCTGAAATTGAGCGTTAGAAAAGGTCACATAAGTTTCCCCAGTCAAATCATCCTCCTCCTCATCAAGTATTTTCCTTGGTGGCGTAGCAACTTTATTTTTAGCTGACCTTAATCCCCCCCGTTTTTGTATGGCTTTTCTTTTGCCCCCTGTAATCCTCGGTGCAGGAATAGGGACAGCAGTGGGGATGGTGGACTCACTATTTGTAGGGGTCACAGTCACTACTTCATTGTCACTGTTTTCTTCAGTGCTAGCTACTATGCCACTGGGCTGGATAGTGACAGTGTCCTGGGTAGAAGCATGTGCCACACCAGAGAGGCTGCTATTTAACAGAGCAAAAGAATCCTCTGCCTCTTTGTCTGCTAGTGGAGATTGTGTAGATGAGTCTAAGCCCAAAGAAGACCTTCTATCGCTATTTATTTTCGCCACAACTTGGACAAGGTAGTTCTCCATGGTGTTTGTAACTGGAGTTAACCTTTTTCCAGGCATTTATACCGATGGATTGAGAACTTGGTGCAAGATCGTGGCTCACAAGAAATAAAAGGTGTTTGTTTTACCTGGAGATTGATGGTTCAGGAACACTGTGACCGTCTGTGGGCCTAGGAAAAGTAGGGCAGAGTCCTTGGCCCAACCCAACCTTGGCCGACCTCGGACGGCCTCAGACGGCCCGCCCTTTGCCCGGGCTTCGCCCCGGGCGTCCCGCGACGCGGGTCTCCTTCTCCCTTTATGCTTCCTGTGAGCGCTCGCTGGCGCGTGTCGCGTCACCTCCACGCGCCGCCGCGAGGCCTGCCAGGAGATGTAGTCCCCCGG
The DNA here is from genome assembly GCF_964263255.1 of Lissotriton vulgaris. Lineage (NCBI taxonomy): Eukaryota > Metazoa > Chordata > Amphibia > Caudata > Salamandridae > Lissotriton > Lissotriton vulgaris. The sequence continues at coordinate 740,288,506 of NC_141696.1, forward strand.
AGCGGCGGCGCGGAGTCTAATGCCCAGGAATGACTCTCGGCGGTGGCGGCTTGGGCGTCAGCTCTAGTAAGTTTGATTTTGGCCTGGAATGACTCTCGGCGGTGGCGGCTGAATGTCAGCGCAGGTAGGTTCAGGTAAGTGCCAGGATATGACTCTCGGCGGTGGCGGCAGGTACGTTGGTCTCCCCCGCTCTGCCGGTCTCCTTCTCCCTTTATGCTTCCTGTGAGCGCTCGCTGGCACGTGTCGCGTCACCTCCACGCGCCGCCGCGAGGCCTGCCGGGAGATGTAGTCCCCCGGAGCGGCGGCGCGGAGTCTAATGCCCAGGAATGACTCTCGGCGGTGGCGGCTTGGGCGTCAGCTCTGGTAAGTTTGATTTTGGCCTGGAATGACTCTCGGCGGTGGCGGCTGAATGTCACCGCAGGTAGGTTCAGGTAAGTGCCAGGATATGACTCTCGGCGGTGGCGGCAGGTACGTTGGTCTGATATTTGGATGTAAGCAGATGGGAGACTGGCATTACCGGATAGCTAGTTGTTTTCAATGACACAATACTAACATGGATACACACACTTAGGGAGAGACTCAATGGTGAGACTTTTCAGGCAGAATTGAAATAACCCCTTTTCAGGATACTAGCAAGAAGAGGTTTGCCATAGGTTTGTAACCTGTCAGCAGTTAAATGTAGGAAAACAAACACATTCCACTCTAACACACCTAGGGAGATCAGATGGCCAATTCAACAGGATGCCAATGGATATTATCAAGATGCCTGTGCCCATAACGGGCTGAGATATATCCTGGTGATTGTGTGTGTCTTGTCAAGATGAGTGGAAGCCTACTCAACTAGAAGAAGTACCAGCCTCACTGCAGCAAGCTTGTTGTTGAGTGAATTGATACCCAGGTTTGGCATGCCGATTTCTCTTGAGTTAGATAGAGGAACAGTTAGATAGAGGAACACACTTCACCAATGAAGTTATGAAAATTATCTGCACAACTATACAGATTGAACAAAGATTACATTGCAGTTACAGACCAGAAGCTTCTGGAACCGATGAACAAATAAACAGAACCATTAAGTCTAGATTGGCTGAAATCTTTGCATCCACTTCTCTAAAATGGCCTGATGCTTTACCATTGGTGCTGATTAATATTTGGAGTACACCTGGCAGGAAGACAAGGTTATCCCCTCACAAGATCCTAATGGGGAAGGCAATGAGATTACACACTGTTCCTGCAAATGCTCTAAAGGACTGGATGCCATAGTCTGTTCTGTCTCTCATTAGGTCTCAGATGCCACACAAAATCTGCATCAAGAACAATGCCACAACCTCAATCATAGTGATTAGGACATGATCAAGAAGCACGTTCCGGAAGACTTGCCTTGAACCCAGATGGAAAGGCCCCTTTTAGGTGATCCTTACTACACATACAGTTGTTAAGTGTCCTGTTAACCCAAACTGGATTCATACCTCACACACTAAAAGACTGAGCAATCCAGAAGAAGTGCCTTTGGTCTTTGATCCTGAATGAAGAACATTGGTGGTTGCACCACCTGTCGAGAGACTGCCTAGACCCGCAGCACCATTGCCAGTTCAGCAACAAGGGAATGGGAGGGGTGAAGACTAATTGGCAGAATATCAAGTGCAAGTACCTGAAATAACACAGAGTGGAGAGAAGATCTATAATGAAAAAGAAGCTGAGATCAAATCACTTGGAGAAAATGCTGCTGATTGGGCCTGAGACAAGAAGATCCAGGCAGAGGAACCAGCACTAGAACAAGGATGGTAAATCAACAAGCAAAGTAGCCAAGAAGCTATGAGAACAAGAATCCAAGGAGACATTTTTTAATACCCTGAGTACCAGAAATAATACCTAAAGAGGCTAAGTCTAATTATGAAAATAGCCTAGACCAGAAACAGCAAAACCTAAGAAGATCAAAAAGATCATAAGTGCTCTCTCACAGAAATTCAGCACCTGAAAGGTCATACTTTGTGAACCCTTCTTTGAATGTCACTTTGGAAGATTTGTATAATGTAAAACCTGAACTATTTGAACCTCCCTGAAAGAAAGAAAACAAACAACAGAAAATATTTGGGAAAAATGTGAGGCTAACCAGACGAAGAAAGAGAGTTGAACTGTGTCTACTGGAGATTTGTTATTTTAGTTCTTTATTTTACAGAAGACCAACCTAGGCCCCAGCTGAAAGTTACAGAAGAGTAGGGACAACATTTTAGAAAAACACAGGTTAAGGATTGTCTGGTTAGAAACTTAACTGCAGAAGGAGAGAAAAAAACTGTTTACTAAACTTCGCTAACCAGCTATTGGACTAAGGGGTTGAACTGACTCAGAGAATGTGTTGCATTAGAAATAAATTTAAACATATTATGGGTTAAACGTTCGTAATAATAATAATAATGATCACTATAGTACTAACAGGATTTTATCTATCACCAGAGTCAGAGGTTAGGGCAAAGAATGCTACTAATTTGCACAATCACTATTGCACTAATGTCTGCTCATAAGAATAATACTAATGCCATGAACACATATCTTATTCTATTTCTTGCTGGATTTGATTATCTTTAGATTATAGGAGAGGACATTTAGAGTATTTTTATTCTAATCATGATCTAATACGTTCCAGTGTACCATTAATAGAAAGCATGAATTTACACTGACAAGCAAAGGAAATGGATACAGCCTGGTACTACTAACAGACCCATAGATAGTGTAAAAGCATATTCAGAGAATGTAACCTGCTTAAAGCGACCTATAGAAAAGGCATATATAATGGCTTTAGAAGAAAGATACACTAACATGACACACACTACTGACAAAAAGAGGTGTGCTGTAGAGAATACCTGGAGGAAAGAGGAAAATAAATTTAGAAAGAAGATGGTTAAGCATAAACTGAGACTTGACAGCCAACACAAAGAGAAAATGTGTGTGGTATAAATGAAGGACAGCTAATAGAACCAGACATGTAGGGACTAGGAATTGCGCACATACTTTTAAATTGACAGGTGGATCTTGGCAAATTTTGCAGGGAAACAAGAATGTTATTCCAGGTGTTTATTATATTTGTGGACAGAATGCTCACATCTTATTGTCAGCTGACTAAGAAGGGAACTACTATTTAGGTATAGTAATTCCAAAAATGTATCATGTAAAACGTATAGATGCACTAACGTTAACACCCGCACATAGTCAAAAACAGGAACTGGCTTAGTAGGAGACATATTTGAAGATGTCATTCCACCTGTAGGTGTCATCTTAAACAGCAAAAAGATTAGAAAATTGTCAAAAGGTTTAAAAAAAAACTTGCAACTACAACATTTGGAGCTTTGCTTGTGATAAATACGGACCTAATAGATATATGGTCGATGATTATACAAGACCTTCTCGCATTATGTTTTCCTTGCCAAAAAGTGTAGAGTCTGCTGAATGCTTAAATCAACTGTTGCACACACATACCTCATGAGAGTAAAGAAATAGAAAGCTTTGCAAAGAATATTTCAAGTTTGGAACCTGAATTGCAGGATATGGAAAGTCCAAGTTTGTTTGAAAATGTTAAGAAAGAAATTACCACAAAATACAACTGGTTTTCAACAGCTGGAAAGGGTATTGCAAAATCTATACTAATGCAAATAGTAATAGTGATGCTTTGTCTTATATTTCTTTACGCACTATTCTTGGGCTGTAAATACCTGCTTCAGAAAAGAAAGGAAAAGTTGGAAAGGAAATGGTATGAGAAGGTTTTCTGATTAAGGGGTATTATGAATGATGACTACATGAACTCATCGACATTTAGAAGTCTAAAAGGAAAAAGGCGAGACTCAACTGACAATAAAAATGCACTCTGAAATGGACTCACTTGGGAAACTTAGAGATGTGATGATTTTCATCATCAGATGGGGGTTGAGGAAGTTGAAAACTTTTACGAAAAATGTACCACCTATTAATATTGAAATGTACCTTAATCTTAATATAAAAATGCATATTGTTAAATGTGCAAAAGTGAATATGCTGCTTATTTCTGTAGAAAGCTCTCACTTCTATTGTATGCATCATTTGTCCCTCTGTTTCTCATCTGTGATCAAACTAGTCAGTATCATGCTCCCCCAAACACTGAAACTACAAGAACCTAGGGGAAGAGGTAAAAGGCTCACAACCACTAGCAAGTCAGTACCCTCTTCAATCAGGTCCATGCCCAGCACATTACATGCCCTTGTAGAAAATGACAATTGTCAGTCAGTCAGTCAAATTTGCTTTATTCGAGATAAAAACTCATAATAGCATAATTAATAAAACATTCCTTTGTTAATACAAGATCTTTACAATTAACAATGTTTGACACATTTAATAATACAATTAAAAGAGATAATTTACCAAAAGTAATAAAAAATCATTTTGACAGCACTAATTTAAAAAAAACTATAAAAAACAATCACAAAATTCATATATTCACGGAAGCCCTATGATCTCTATCATTTGCTTTAGACACAAGTTTAGTACACTTAAAATTTCTTAAGTCATATACACACTGAGGGAGCTCAAATTAATCATAGCAAAAGTTTTTATCTGATGGCCCACACCCACCCCAGGTATTTAGCAACTGCAACTGTAATAACCAGTAAAATGCGAGTGCAAATTAATCTTAATGCCACCATGCTATCCCTTGTGCCTAACAATTTGCACATAGCTTTTAACCAAACTCGTCTGGGGGCGTTGTAGGCTATACGGACAAAAAGAAGATGGGCAATAGTCTCTTTGTCAGTTTGGCAAGCCGGACACATATTGGAACTACCTTCAGCCCATCTATCGGTTAGTGATCTTATAGGGAGTGACCCTGCTCTGAGCTGAAAATAGAGCTTCCTATCTCCGGGTTTTGTAATACTATCCCAATAGGGCTCTAAACTGGGAGAAGATTTGAATTCCAGGAAACGACCCTCCATAGTAGAGGGATCAGCACCATTCCAATTCCGGTACGCAACCATTTCCCAGTACTTTTCTTTTAGGATGTCTTCAGATGGAAATGGAGCTACCTCGGGGTTCTCCCACAACCCCTGCATACCCATTCCCACCAGAGTTTTGCAAAGTTCCTTCAGCCAGGTTAACTTATGAAAATCATCATTTCTGATTACGTCCAAAAATCCCTGGGCACAATGGGCAATTTCAGGGGCTACCCAGATCCGTCGCCAATATAATATAGGGCGCAATCTAGCCATATCTACTAGGGCCTTCCTGCCTAAGTCGTATCACAGTGGTTTCATCGTGGTACTCTTGGGAAGACCGCCAAGATTACGCAGGAATTTGTTCTCTGCAAGTGTTAGTGATGTTAGTTTTTCATAGCCCCATATCTCAGCACCATAGAGTGCCGAGCTTAGGGCTTTCGCCTCATACACTTGGAGAGCTGGCTGTATCGGCTTAGTCTGGGATTTCTTGTGCTCTGAAATTATCGCTCCCGCATTTTGGCAGAGTTTCAAAGCCGCCATTTCTACGTGTTTCCCCCACTTAATACCTTTTGCCACATGGATACCCAAATAGATAAAATCCGACACCATTTCCACGTTTTGCCCATTCATAAAGAAAATTGCCTTTAAAGCTACGGTGCGGATTAGGGGCCATATGTATCAAGGCCAAATAGGTTTGCAAACGCCGAAATTCGCAGAATTTCGGCGTTTGCGAACCCATTTTCGCAAAATGGTATGTATCAAACAATTTGGGTGCAAAATAAGGAATCGCAAAATTTGCCATTCCTTATTTTGCGATTGCATTTAAGGAATTGCAAATTTTGCGATTCCTTAAATGCAATGTATCAAGGAAAAAAAAATCCAAAATGCCCTTAAGGAATCGCAAATTACCACCAACTTCTAGTTGGTGGTAAGTTGTGAATTCTTTTAAAAAAGCATTTTTTGAAAATCCCATGGTGCCATGTGACGCTCATGTGCGCCATATGAGCACACATGTCATTTTCAGGGGTGCAGCAGGGTGTTCTTGAGACACCCCTGCACCCTTGAAATTATTCTCAATTTGCGATTAGCAAATTGCGAATCGCAAATTTAGAATATTTTCCCATTCATTCCTATGGGCCTCCTGGCCCATAGAAATGAATTGGAAATTATTCCTTAATTGCGATTAGCAATTTGCTTATCGCAATTAAGGAATTTTAAGGAATCGCTAAAAAATAGCGAATTTCTTCATACATACCATTTTGCGATTTCTAAATAGCGATTCCTTAAAAATCGCTATTAAGGAATTGCAAAAAGGTATGTTGATACATATGGCCTTAAATGCCATGAGCTTTGTTTTTGCTACATTGACTTCCTGCACTTGGTCAACACAGAAATCCTCAAAAATCTTCAAGGCTAGCTGAAGGCCACTAGGAGTTTTAGATATAATAAGGGTATCATCCGCAAATAATAAAATAGGAGTTTTCACTCCAGCCAAAGGAGGGGCGTCTACACATCCCGAGAGCATGCGTTCAACTACCCCGTTGATGTATAATGAAAAGAGCGTGGGGGCCATAGCACAGCCTTGGTGCACCCCACGCTCTACCGGGAATTCAGGTGTGACTTGCCCATGCCCCCCCATTGGACTCGTGCAGCCTCATCACTATCGTTAAAGTTTCTGGTGGCATGCCCAACTTATTTAACACGTTCCATAGCAGAGATCGTGGCACCAAGTCGAAAGCTGCACACAAGTCAATAAAAGCGGCGTAAATGCTGCCTTTTCCTAATAGTACAGTCCTCCAGTGAAGTAAGGTAAAACGAAAGATCTGATCAGTAGTACTAGTTAATTTGCGGAAGCCAGCCTGAAAGGGGGACAAAATGTTTTCTCCTACTACCCAATCTAATATTTTGTCTAGGGTCATTTTTCCAATCACCTTTTGTACTGTGTCAATCAAGCTAATAGGCTGTGTTTTATCGCCTTTCCTATGTACAGGGATTATTACGGGCCCTTGCCATGACTTTGGTACTGGAGCCCCTAAAGCCATGGCAATGGCCAGCTTCATAATATACAGGCCCCAGTGCATTTTATCATGGAGAAAGATGTCCGCTGGAACCCGTCTGGCCCTGGTGCTTTTCCCCTCGAGACAGATTTAAGGGCCACTGCTACATTACTGATATTAAAGGGTAGGTCTAAACATAGGGTATTATTTACGGATTCTCTAAACCTGTCCTCAGGGCAGCATGCGTATTGGGGACCGAAATGATCTACCCAACTTCTCTGGGTTAAATAATTTATAGGTGGTTCTGGGTGGCCTCCTTTCCCCCACTTAACAATACTCCAGAAGAGTTTTGAGTCCGTTGCGGTACTAGCTATTTTGAGGTCCTGCCAATGTTGTTTGTCCCATAGTTTCTTTGCCATATATAAACTTTTCTTGTAATTCTGCCTGGCTATTCTGACAGCATTAGGGTCTCTTCTTTTGATGGCAGTTCCTAGGGATGTTCTTGCGGATCTACAAGCATCGTTATGCCACCCCACTCTTTTTGGGCATATTTCTTTGCCCATTGGCTTTGTTACTACCTTAATGAAGTGGCCCCTTATGTTTTCAAAGAAACTGTCATGGAGATTTGTGATTTCCCGCAAATCATTCTCTGCCCCAGCTATGGTGTCCATGGCGGAAATAGTTTTATCCAGTTCCTCATTAATATTATCCAACACCCTTTTATTCATCATGACTTGTGCCCACCTCACCCGCCTCATGTCATTACAGGAACAATCTCAGCTAAAGCCTGCTCGATCCTATTCAACCCCCCTTGCTCCCCCCCCCCCCACAAATGATGTATTATGCATAGGGGGTTATGATCACTCTCTTGCCTGGCAACTACCTTCATATCCTTCATAAAGTGCAAAATTGCCATATTACAGATAACATAATCAATCCTGCTTGTTGAGCGACCATTGTCAAAAGTGTTTTCACCTTGTCCGTCACTCATAGTTCTGCCGTTCAATGCTCCGAGCCCTCTTTCACAGCATATCTCATTAATCTGGATTATACTATCTGTTCATCTATCTATCGGTTTTAGATCCAGTTTGGGAATCCCCCACTGGGAATACTCTTCTTCTCCTGAGTACCAGTCACCTATTGTAAGTGGCTCAAAGGTCATGTTTAGGTCACTGGCAATTATCATGTTATTCTCGCTCGGCTGTAGTCCAATCAGGGAATCCAGGGCTGCCAAAACCTGAGATTTCCCTCCCCCTGACCCTCTAACATAAAGGTTATAGATGTCCAAAGTACCCAAAGAACCCATTGTCAGCCTAATCAACTGGATATCTCTATTCTTAGCAGGGAGCTCTATGACTCTATCAAAGAGTTCTTGTTGTAACCAAATAGTTAGCCCCCCTTTTGGCCGACCTTTGGGACCCTTAAGGGCAGGCACAAAAAAATTCAGGAAACCATGTAGAAACTGGGGCTCACACACCCAGGTCTCTTGAAAGAGACAGATATCAAAACCATTTATAAAAGTAAGCCATTCAGGGGATTGCAATCTAGAACCCTGCCCTGCAATATTACAGGAGATTTTCTTCCCCCCATCCCCACTAAATTCTTGCAGTAGCCCTGTAGTAACTAGATTAGGTGTACTTGAGCCATTCACACTTAAAAATTCCGTTCCTATATTTAGAGCTAAGTTTGGGGAGAGAGGACACCACTCCAACAGTAGTGCTGGGCTTGTCACCATTTACGGGGTAGTCCCCTGCCTGGCCCTCATTATCAGTCCCCTCACCCACTATGTGAGCGACATCAGGATCCCTCTCTCTCGTCCCCGATATTTCATTGATCATTTTCCCATCCCAATATTTGGCAGTCAATCTATGGCTTCCAGCCCAGAGCTACTTTTCCTAAGCCTATTTCTATTTGAAGACATGAGGGAAACACGTGAAAATGGAGGGGGGGGGGGGCACCTTCCTCAGCTGTATGCCTGAATAAGTTGGCAGGCTAGATCTAAACTCTAGTTGGAATAGATTCTCAGCTAATTCCTCAGATCACAGTGTTAATTCAATAACATCATGGTTTCCCCAGAGTGACTCAATCTCGTCGCTTTTAATATGTCGTCTCTTATGACCGATCGACAGCTTCTGACGTGACGCAGCCAATGAATGACTTTGTTAGTCAAAGAGTGCACCCCTTCTCTGAGGCAGTCACCCCTCCTGTCTTGTTTTGGGACGTTAGTCATGTATATTTTGTTTATAACTAAATTACCCTTCATATGTACCTCCCCCCTAGTAGGCTCTACACTACAATTTGATGTCCCCTTGTTTTGATAATTAGAGGTGCTACTTTGCGGTAACCCTGCAGTCGATCTTATTGCCTTTCATTGAGCCATCCCCACTAGACCACTGCCCCCATTAGGGCTCCTCGGGATCCTCTGTTCACTAGTTCTAATCTGGTTTTTTAATCTATTTTCCTTCGGGGAACATTGTACCCTACTTGTGGTAGCCTTAGTGATACTTGGCAAACTTTTCGCACCTCCTTCTACAGGACGAGTCGAAGATAGTTTATTACCTATAGAGTCACATTTCCCTAGAGATGGATGATTTCTTTGGGTAGGTTTGGCTGGATAAGCGATAGGTTTCTTTTGTGCGACCCCAGATTGACACCATGGATCGCCAGGAGTAGGTTTTATTGTTGAAGTTAGGTTAATGATTAATGTTTTCATGATCTCAATCTCATCTCTCAATAATGAGACTAGTTTAACTAAGTCGCTAACAGTTCCTAAACTATCTTTGGAGCTTGTAAGGTCACAATCCTTTCCTACTTCTATACTTTGGGGCGGGATGGCTACACAACCAAGGATGGCATTAGACTCCTTGTGCTGTATATCCGCCAAAACCGTAAATCTGTTGGAACATGGTATTAGGTCATTATCAATTACAGATTGGGCAGGGGCTTCTCTATCTTGACCAGGGCTTTCATCACCAGGATGACCCTCCTTCGTACCCACCAGGGAAAGCCCTTTCTCTCTTTGTTGCGATAGATTTACCACAACGGATTTACTCTTTGTTCGAAACATATCAGGATCATAATAGATGGACCTACTAGCTCTTGCACGACAGCCTCCGCCCCTCCCACCACAGGGGCAGAGCCCATCATCCCAGAGGTCCCCATTTCATTAGTCAAAATTACGTGGCATTCATCAACGACAGAATCAATCCTGTCAAGAACACAATTCATGGCTGCATGTTTTGGTACATGTTTTGGTGCCCCCTTCAATTTCTTTCTTTTACTCAGTTTTGATGGCTTCACCGACTCATTCACTCCCCCTCCTCCTTCCATTGTTTTCCGCTTACCCAAGCCTTAACCAACTTTCTAAAACACTTAATACAAAAAGTCAATTAAAAGGAGCAATGTGTCTATAGTAGGCTCATTTTGTTTCTACAACATTTCAGTCACATTTTTTAGGGGATTGGGAAGGTTTCTGTGCGCATAGCTCGCCGTCAGACTCTGAGGAGAAATTGGAGCCCAGTCAAGGAACAAAGAAGGACTCCAAAATCCCAGAGTATTTACAACTTCCCACTGGAACCTCAAGATAATGTAATTAGAGGAAAAATTGATGTGTTCCCTACACCAGCCTGCTCCAGTGAGAAAACTAGACCTCTCGGGCTTAACACTGTCAGCCGAATGAGCAATGGCCAGAAATATGGCCACTCTCTCTGATGGAAAATATAACCCTACTTTGCCCCCAAAGCGACAAAAGGCCCTTAGGTAGCTACGGAGAGTGCTGTGCCATATTTTTACAAGCCCAGCTACAAGGGCCCTGGAACTCAGGTTGAGGCATGTGCTGCAGTATCCCCAGACCTGACCTGGAGGGAGAATAAAAATAAGGACCTGTTGTTAAACTGCATTTTTTATTACATTTAGCAGTACTACTGAAGTACTATAGAATGCAATGTATAAACCTACAAGTGTAAATATCTCCCTACACCTCTCCTATCTTTTCTATGAGGAGACCTTCACCCTTGTGAGTTTATTGCTTAGTGACGAGGGGGGTGGCGTGATTTTTTTTGTAAAAATGCAATTTGTGTGCATTTTTTATGTTTATTTTGTTCTACATTTAAAATAAATATATAAGTTATATAAAACTAATTTACTTTACCATGTAACATCAAAACATTTTTATTAATTGAAATAATTAATTAAATGAACTTTTTACTTTTCCTTAAACTTTACATTAGATGGGGTGGAGTTCCCCCTATGGTACACTCATGCAACCCCTCAGACCCTCACGCACCCACTCTCAGACCCACTCAGAAACTCACACATCCACTCACATACCTAGTGAGACACTTATCCAGCCACTCCCAGACCCACTCAGACACTCACACACCCACTGAGACCCTCATGCACTCTCTCACAAAGGGTACAGGTATAACTATGAGATGGAAATCACGGAAACCCCAAGATGTATAGAACTGACACCCGGAATTACTGCGGTGTTGGCACTGCTGAGAGTGCGGCACTGCGTAGAGAAGAAATAAGGGGCCTGCGAAAAACGCCAATAGCACTGGAGTGGGGTGGGATGGGATGCTGGAAGCCATAAAATCGGCAGATGCAGATTAAGACCATAAGCATGATATACAACTGACTGCGCAGAAGGGTAATTAAATCTAGTTAACAGCGCATAAGTCAGGGAGATATATTATAAAAACACATGGATTTGACATGTACATAGATCGGAAGATGCAAAAGGCACCAGATTTATTTATTTATTTATTTACTGACATTTATAGAGCGCGAACAATTACCTGTGGGCGTCTCGGCGCTAGACTACAGTGATGTCCCTCCCCAGGCTGAAGTGTATGCGGACTCGTGTGCTGTATTTATTGGTTGAATAGCCATGTCTTCAGTCTTTTCCGGAACTGAAGGAGTGAGTGGCTTGTTTTTATTTGGTATGGCAGAGTATTCCAGATTTTAGGAGCCGCAACTAGGAAGCGGCGGTCGCCCCAGGAGACTGTTCTGCTACGTGGGACCACTAATTGGTTAAGTGAAGTGGATCGGAGTTGTCTGACCGGATTATAAAGTATTAGTTGATCTTTAAGGAAGCGAGGTCCTTGATCCTGCAGTATTTTGTAGACTGTGCACAGTGATTTGAACTTTATCCTGTTTTGGACGGTCAGCCAATGGTAGGTCTTCAAGGTATCTGAAATGGGCACGAATTTAGGTTTTTTAGAGAGCAAGCGTGCAGCCGCGTTCTGTACAGTCTGCAGCTTTTTGGTGACTCTGTTTTTTGCATTAAGAAAGAGTCCATTGCAGTAGTCTAATGAAGTTAAAACCAGAGAAGTAACCAAAGTCTTGGCAGCCGTATCTGGTAGAAAAGGGATGATTTTTCTTATCATTCTGAGTTTGAAATGGGCAGTGGCCGCAACCTTATTTGCATGTGCCATAAAATTGAGCTGGTCATCAAATGTGACTCCCAAGTTTCTAACCTTAGAGGTAGGGCAAGGTGGGGTGCCGAAAGCTGATGGCCACCAGGCTGCAAACCAGGCTGGCGAAAGAGTGCCAAAGATAACCACCTCCGTTTTATCGGAATTGAGCTTCAGGCAATTACTTGCCATCCACTCACCAATAGCAATCATTCCATTTTGGAACCATGCTGCCACCTCTTGCCCATCACCCTTTATGGCCAACACCAGTTGTGTGTCATCTGCGTATGAGGTTAGGCTCATCCCGTGTGCTTTGATGACACTAGCAAGGTCCGACACATATATGTTAAATAGTGTCGGACTTAGGGATGAGCCTTGAGGAACCCCACACGGTAACGACAGATTGGCCGATTGGAATGGTCCTAAAGTGACCGCCTGAGTTCTGTTGGCCAAGAAGGAAGCAAGTAGGTCTCTCGCAGTGAGCTGTATACCCATCTTTTCGACACGGTCGACCAAGATCTTGTGGTCGACCGTGTCGAAAGCTGCCGAGAGATCCAAGAGTACCAGCAATGCTGTTCCTCCTTGGTCGCGGATGATTCTGATATCATCTGCTGCTTTGATGAGAGCGGTTTCTGTTCCATGGTATTTATGGAAACCGACCTGGGTGTCATCCAGCAAATTGTTACTTTCTATGTATTCCGATAGCTGCTGATTCATGGCTTTTTCCGTCACTTTCGCTAGAAAAGGGAGACTTGCTATAGGCCGGTAATTTTTTAATTCTTCCCTGTCTAGATTTGGCTTTTTGAGCAGTGGTTTGATCAGCGTGTTTTTCAACGAATCAGGATAAGTTCCAGAGTGCAATATCGTATTGCAGACATGGGTAATAATTGGAATAATTGTATCTGATACCATGGCAAGTACAGAAGTAGGACATGGATCCAGGGCTGATCCAGATTTGATAGATTTCACTATGCCCTTTGTTTGATCAATGGTTAGGGATTTGAAACTAGTCATGGTATTTCTCAGGATGGTCAGGGGGGGTGGTAACACTACTGATGCTAGGTTCTGAGGTAAAGGCTTGGTATATGTAATTTACCTTCGAGAAGAAAAACTCGGACAAGGCGTCGCATAATGATTGCGATGGGGGCGGATTTAGGTCCGGTGTGTTACCGGCTAGGGTTTTGGCAATGTTGTATAGTTGTTTGCTTGAATTTTTTGCTTTTTCAATGTGTAGTGAGAAAAAGTGCTTTTTTGCTGCCGTTATCATTATTTTGTAGGTGGCGAGAGCTTCTTTATATTTTTTCTTATTTTCGCTATCATAAGTTCTGCGCCAGTGCCTTTCCCTATTCCTTGTTATTTGTTTTGGGGTTTTTAGTTCTTCTGTGTACCACGGGGCAGTTGGCATGCTCCTGTTTCTTGAATGGGATTTGGTAGGTGCCAACTGAGTCGTGGCATCGCCCAACCATTCGTGGAATTGGTGAGTCGCAATGCTAGGATTGATAGATAGGTCAGGGCTGGTATTGTTCAAGAGTACATTTAGATCATTGTAGTTTATGTCCTTCCATGCTTTAAACGTGCCTGGCTTCGGGTATGAGACCTTCTTCCTCAATGATCCCTTGATGGTCAGGCTACTAAATATGACCAAGTGATCTGTCCAGGTCATGGGGAGAATTGCCGTTATATGTAAACCTTCAACGTTTGTGAATATACCATCCAGCCTGTGACCTGCCTGGTGGGTAGGAGCCATGACCAATTGTCTGAGGCCCATTATTTCTAGATCTGATGTAAGGGTGATGGTATCCCTGTCATTGTATTGTTCCAGATAGAAATTAAAGTCACCCATAACTGTGGTGGACTCTTCAGTAGCTATTGATTCAGTTATGGTACTTAAATTGGTGAGGAACGCTGATCTGGTACCAGGAGGTCGATAAAGAAGCACTCCCTTAAAGTTGCAAACAGGTGTGAATTTTATATTGAAATGTATTGCTTCACATGATGTGATGGGAATAGGCGAGATGCGGACCTCATATTGGTCTCTTACTATGATGGCCAACCCTCCGCCTTTCTTTATGGCCCTGTCCTGCCGATAGGCATTATAGCCAGGTGGAACTGCCGTAACGAGGTCGGGGGCGGATGCCTCATCCGTCCATGTTTCTGTGATGTAGAGGGCATCTAGGTTAAAATCGCTAATGAGGTCAGCTATTTCTTGGCAATGTTTGCTCAAGGATCGCGCATTGATGAGGGCCATAGTAACGTGCTTATCACTCTCCTTCTTTAGGGTTTTAGTAGAGGTGGTAGAATCGTAAGTGGAGAGTATGGTGTTACAGTGAGAGCATTGTGCGTTAGCCTCCATGGGAATATTCGATAGGTCGAATTTTTTACAGTGGGGGGCGTAGGTAGGGCAGAGCTCCAATAAAGCACTGCGTTTGTACGAGAATGTACGAGCAGGGGTTGTGGCCCTAGGGCCGGTCCTGGCGCGGACGGGCGCAGACGGGCTTGCCTTTGGCGCGCCGCCGGCGCGCCCGCTGCGCCCGCCCGCTGCGCGGACGGTATTGCATCTCCTTATATCTGGTGTGATGAGGGCGTGAAGCGTCCAGCATCTGCAGCGCTACACCTCCCTCACCCAAGATGGCCGAACCCTTCTCTCCAGGCGCCACGGAGTGAAGATGCGCTCTGGGAGTCAGTTCGAGGGGGCAGAGACCCGTGCAGGGGTTATTAATCAACTATCCTACACAGTACAGTTATTCTGGTATTAAAAGCGAGTGTGATCACGTGCAGCGATTTTTTAAAATCAATACAACCAACACAGTAAAATACACAATTCAGAGTGCAGAGTGCAATATTAAAATATCAGAGCACAGCGCCCCCGGCTTCCGCCTCAGGGGAAAGACATCGGTAGAGTCAGCGAGGCAGCGCTGCTTACCATTTTAAATACTATGGGAGGGCAGGAAGCGTCCAGCATCTGCAGCGCTACACCTCCCTCACCCAAGATGGCCGAACCCTTCTCTCCAGGCGCCACGGAGTGAAGATGCGCTCTGGGAGTCGGTTCGAGGGGGCAGAGACCCGTGCAGGGGTTATTAATCAACTATCCTACACAGTACAGTTATTCTGGTATTAAAAGCGAGTGTGATCACGTGCGGCGATTTTTTAAAATCAATACAATCAACACAGTAAAATACACAATTCAGAGTGCAGAGTGCAATATTAAAATATCAGAGCACAGCGCCCCCGGCTTCCGCCTCAGGGGAAAGACATCGGTAGAGTCAGTGAGGCAGCGCTGCTTACCGTTTTAAATACTATGGGGGGGCGGGAAGCGTCCAGCATCTGCAGCGCTACACCTCCCTTTAGATGTACATGTACATGTGAGACTGGGGAGGATTGGGAGGGGGGAGTTGGGTACTTTTTTTTTTGTATTAACGTGATAATGCACTACCATCACTTGGGATAGCTATCCCAAAAGAAATGTGTCTTGCTACAATTATTATGTAGACTGATTCTGTATAGTTACATTACAGCAGGACTATGTCGCCAATATGTACAATTGATATAAAGAAAAGACTACTGATGCTACAACTATGTAATGCGATGATATGAGATGTAAATTTCAAAAACCAATAAAGTATGTTAAAAAAAATATTATCGATAATGTTAGTGGGGTGTTTCAGCACAGAGGCCGTGGGGCGGAGTAGTGATGTCACCTTGGCAATGGCTGGGCATAGCTTGGCAGCGCCAGCTAGCTTTGGCACCCTTGGCAATTCAGGCTCCCAGAGACTCGTGCACGGGCGGGTACGGCTATGGGCACTTTGAATATCGTGTTCCTGGTCCGGGCACATAGAGCGGCAGTGTTCAGCACTGGATCTGGTGGTGCCTGGTAGCTGACAAGCTCAGCTCAGCAGATTCATGCTCAGTGGTGGGCTTCCTGCTGCTGGACAATGCCCTCCTCCTCAATATCACGCCCCCCTGTCTTGTGACCAGGGCCGGCACTAGACTTCAGCAGTGCGGGCAGCCGCCCCGGGCCCTGTGCTCATCTTACCAACAAGCGCCCCTCAGCAGCGCCCACAGGCCACGGCATGGTTTCACAGATGTATCTCTGCCCACTCTGTATGCTCCTCTTGTGCCCTAACCTCGGTTCATTTAAGGTAAAAGGCATGGGTACCTTTAAATGAGGTGTTACCAAGCAACAAGAGTCTCTGTCCCGGCTGCTGGGGTATAGGGGTCTCCCTGCGCCTCACAGCTATGATCCATGCTACAAGGCCTAGGAGAGAGGGGGCCTTGTTTAGGCCTAGTATTACTACATCCTAGCTCTGAAGCCCAGAGAAGGGGGCCCCATCTTCCGGACTACGAAACACTTCACCATGACTGAACCTCATGTGATGACTTAAACATTTTTAAACTTGATGAATTATAACTGATTGGGCATCTGCAGTTCTTTCTTTTTAAACTATTTCCTATATTAATTATTATACCTAGGTATTTATTTGTATGTGTAATAACTGTTATTGTTTGTATTTTTATGAATGTTTCAAGCTTTTAAGATCGTAAAAAGATACAGTCGAATAAAGCTTTCCTTGACTTGACTGTGGAAGAACAGTAGAGAAATTCTGCGTCATGGTATAGATGTCCACGTCACAGGGGGGTCCTTTTCCCAGAACTCACAGTAATGGTGTAGTGCTGTGAGGCCCTGGAAGAGAGGATTAACACTATAAAAATGCCACCCAAAATAATAATAATAACGCAGTAACATGAAAAAAATGTTTTAACATTGATGTAAAGATATACGTTTTGGAGACAATGGAACCAAGCTTTTGAACCCAGTGTGGCTATTAGAATGTATTTCCACTTATATAAAGTATAGATGTATTTACTTTATTAGGGTTGTTATTTATTTTTTCTTGATTTATTAATATCTGCATCACAAAGGTTGCTTCTTGCAAAGACGGGTCAACAATGGCAGAGGTTTCACAGTTACTTAGGGTGCATCTGGCCATTTCACGTCATATGCAAATTAAAGGGGTCCACATATTCCAAGTCTGCCCAGGGCCCCACAAATCATAGAACCATCCCTGCTTGTGACTACAACAGCAATGCTTCTCCTTCCTACCTATGGTGGCTGGGCCGCTTTCTGTCCTTTTAAATAAACGTGAAAACACTGTATCATAGAATGACATGCAATGTCTTTATGTTTAACTCATAAGCCCTACAGAGACTGGCCCCAGTCCACAGTATGCAACTCTATTCACCACTGTCCTCCGAGAGCACTTTTTCAGTACACCCACCCATCAGCCTTTGTCTTTTTCATGGACCGGAGCCAGTAAAATGTTTCCCTTTCATTAAAAAGCACACCTATTGCATATTTAGTTATTGATGAGAATGTGTCCAGGATGACACGGTTTCATTGACTGGGGAAACTGGAATGAGAAATCCGGTCGCCTAGGGACTAGCTCGATAAATTATACTGTCTGTGTCATCGAATAAAAGGTAGTTGTTGATCATGCGTCAGAATGTGTGCCGCAAAGTTCCCACACACAAGGGCAGATTTACCTGCCCCTTGCATCACTTTTGTGTCACTTTTCCCATGTTAAAAATGTCGCCAAAGTGGCAAAAGGGGATTGTAAATAAGCCCCACAGTCCCTAAAGTCTGGCCTTATTCTCTTTGTATGTGCTCTCTTGCAAGAACATATCCCACTTCTTTAGGCGATACACTTACGATTTTTTTTAATGCACAATTGGTCAAATTCAAATTCAAAAGCTTTATTCGAATATTTTTAAAGAACAATCATAAAAGCATACAGAATATATACAGTATACATCCATTATAACAAACTCTAATGCAAATCACTAAAAAGGACAAGTTAAAAACGTTAATAAAAATACAGAACATGGACATGGAGATAGTGCCGCTCATGATATCTGAAGATCAGCAGAGTTAATTAGAAAATCATGCTTTTCCTAACAGACATTGATTTTAAAATATACGTAGCTGTGAAAAAGCAGATATCTGGGTCGTCTAGGGAGAACAGTAACTTCATCGCAGATTTTACCGTCGTTACTGCCTCTTTTTTAAATAAAGGTTTTAAATAAGCAATCCAAACATGCAAGTAAAGATCACAGATAAATAGGAAGTGTATAGTACTCTGTTTAGTAACCCCATCACAGGGGCACGGCGTGGAAGGATAATTTTTCATAAGAGGGAACGTCACCAAATGGTGAACAATTCCAAGTCTCAATCTAGTTAGGACAAACCGGTGAGACGGTCTCAAGACTACCTTCAAATAGTTCGGGAAGCCAGATGTAATCCTGTTGGAGTAATAGTACTGTGGAATTGTTAACAGCATACTAGCTTGTGTACGTGCTTGGGCTTTCTTACTCAGTTAGAGGCACTTGAGCTCTTTTTTTGGAATGTCAGATAAACTATCAGGGTCAGCCAAGATGTTTGAATTAAATAGTTCCCTAGCAGTAATTATGACATAATTAATCCATGGGATCAGTGTGCATTTATCTAGGCGGGTGCAATCACTAATAATACTGGGTGAAACTGGTTTCATCCTTCCGCCAAATTGCTCTCCACACCATCAATGGTCTTAGGCTAATTAGGTCGGACAAATAAATGTAATGTAATGTAAAGTAAATGTAAATTGATACTTGTATAGCGCACTACTCACCCGCAAGGGTCTCAAGGCGCTTGTACGAATACCGCTGTGGAACCTCCAACCCTAATTCCTGGTGTGTTATCTCAGTGGAGGCTGACTTAGGTAGACATAACAATTTTTTTATAAAGCAATTTTCTTCCACTTGCAAATCCACATGGCGGCAGTACCCCCAAACACCCGATCCGTACAATGCAATTGAAGCACATCTACAGCGGTATATGTGCAGCATATCATGTATACTAGGGTCCCCAAGCTTGATCGCAAATTTAAATACTCCGTACGCACTTTTAGACATCTTGGCTTTTACATTCGTTATCTCCTGAGACCAAATACCATTACTGCTAAACGTTATGCCCAAATAGCAGAATCTTTTTACAATTTCTATTTTTTGGTCCTCTATATAAAAAGGTTTCAACTTCCTCAATTTCTTTCCACATGACATAATAAAGGTTTTAGAATATTAATTTTTAACTTCCTTCCCTTTATAAATCCCACAAATTTATCCATTAATCTCTGTAGACCACAAGGAGTTCTCAATAGGAGTACAGAATCATCAGCATAAAGCAAGACTGGGATAGCCTGACCATCTACTTGTGGGGCATCAGAATTAACCTGCTTAAGCTCAGCTTCGATTGCGTTAATAAAAAGGGAGAGAAGAAGGGGCGCAAGGACACATCCTTGTCTTATTCTTAAGTTTACTCTGAGGCTATCAGTACATTCACGCCCTTGGCCATATCTTATACGAGCAGACAATTGGGAATTTAATCTAGCCAGGAAATAAATAATCCCTGGAGGAGCACCTTGATCTAACAGGGTTGACCATAACAGGGCATGGTCAACTAGGTCAAACGCGCTACTTAAATCTGCAAAGCAGAGAAAAAGCGAACCCTGCTTTGCACGCGTATACTTCCCTATTATGAGGTCTAGATTTATACATTGTTCAATGGTTCCCAACCCCTTTCTAAACCCAAATTTGGACCGTGCAAGAATTCCACTATCCTCCACCCATTCCTCTAACCTGGCCAGCAACACTCGACTCATTATTTTTAGTGATGAATCTAAAAGGGAGATAGGGCGGTAGTTTTTCGCATCCGACCTATCTCCCTTTTTATATATCGGTATAATTACAGATTCACCCCAGGTATGCGGGGTGCTTTCTATAACTGCCGCATTAAACACTTTGGTCAAGACAGGGCCCCACAAAGTAGTGTCGGCCTTGTATAGGTCGATAGGCACCCCATCAGGGCCAAGTGCTTTCCCTCCCTTGCTACGCTTAATTGCGTGTTCTACCTCCGGTACAGTAATGCTTAGGGGGATGGCTGGCCATAGGTCAACCTCCCCAGTTGCTGAATCAACCACCCCATCCGGGTCAAAAATACTCGAAAAATGTGAGACCCAACGTTCCTCGCTTACTTGGGCAGTAAGAACAGGGGTATTATCACTCTCAAGAAAAGGACAGTTGACCGTATCCCAAAAGAGCTTACTGACTGACAGTTCGACAGCCCTGGTCAGATTATCCCATGCTTCCTCTTGTAATTCCCGCTTCCTACGCTTTAGCTGCCCTTTATAAGCGGCCCTAAGATAGATAATTATTGATCTATCCCTGGGCCTACTGGATAGTGCCTTCTTTAACTTCTGCAATGACTCCTTACAAGCAGAGTCAAGCCATCCTATTCTGGGTTTTTTACTGCTATGTTTGGAGAAGGTCGTGATATTTACAATTAGAGCATTAATCTTATTAAAGTTTGTCAGAATTCCCCTGGGATCTGTATTCTCATCCAAATAATAGTACAAGTTTGGCAAGCAAGCCGCCACAATTTTAGTCAACAGTTTTTCAGAATTGTCTCCACTCCACTTAATCCTATGGCCATTCGGTCTACAAGGGTCAATATCAGTGACAACAGTTTTAGCTGCTAGTACGTTGTTACCCCAAATAAATAGTGTTAACATGATACAGTTATGGTCGCTGATCGCAAGATCCAGTACAACCGGGGTATCACAATACATACAGATATCATCCGAGATCAACAGATAATCAATAACCGTAGAGGCATTCCTCCCAGTGAAGGTAGGGACGGGATTTCCCTCTCGGCCCTTTGCTGTCTGTAATATAACTAAATCATATTTTGCCAGGACGAAGTTCAATGACTCTCCGTAAGGGCTATGAATAAAGTGTAAAGTGGATGCAACCATCCCCGCTATCGTCATTGAACCCACATGTCTTGGTTAATGATAAAGGGCACATGTGAATATTAAAGTCCCCCCCCCCCCCAGATAAAAACAAAATTAACACGATTGACCCGGCAGATCTTATCAAGGGCCATCTCCAAATCATGGACTACAGACAAGCGTAGGTGATCAGGGCAGTTATTATAGTGGTTGATCAACAAAACGTTACGGCCGTTCTTATGTCGCAGCCATAGCAATTGAGAGTGGCAACCAACCTTTTCGTATGTAATAACTTGCACTGGGAAATTGACAGAGAGCAGGATAAAGAGGCCGCCTTTTGCTCTACCCATGTTCGAACCCCGTGCTGGTAGGTTAAAGGAGGCATATCCCTCGTATTAATGTCTTCCACACTCCATGTCTCTTGAAGACATAGTATGTCATATTTATCCAAAATATCTCTCCATCCCAGGGAACCCAATTTACTATTCCAGCCGGCAATATTCCAACTAGCTAGATTGTACCCACTCCCCCCAGTTTCTATCCCTGACTCTGGGGAACCAGCCGTTTCCCTAGGTATAACAACTATAGCCCCTATTTGTGTTAGGTTCGGGGTGGGGGTACCACTTCCTGGTTTAGGCGGGGTACCCTCACAGTTTATGTTACCCTGGTCCACAATGCCTAACATCCCTATGGCTTTGATACCAGCAGGATCACGGTCCTCCAAAATAATCGATTGCACTCTATTCACCCGGTCCAGCGATCCTAAATGTAGACCTGCAGCCCCTTCCTGGTCCAGACGGTTCCCTGTTTCCTGGGTTGAATTGTACAGTCAATCTACTTCCTCTAGGCAGCTGAAACGGTTATAACTGGGAGGAATTTCTGGGGTATACATAGGATACGGTCTGCCCCACATCCCCCTATTCACACCCCTCCTTGCTACTCTTGTCCATTCGTTAGGATTTCCCTTGTCTGCCTCTGCACTGTATGGTGGGTAAAAAAAGGTTAGAGGTAGTGTCTGGATGGTTCCATCCATCCCTTGGTTTAGCCATGCACATATGTGAGAGACAGTTCTAGGGTCTCTAAAGGTGGCCACTATACAGTCCCCTTCTATACTTTTAGCTGTTCTACCTATCCATGGGATCCTCCTAACCATTACAATCTCACTCACAATGTGGGGGGGGGGCAGCGGCCTGTTCAATTTAAGGCAGTTAGCTACCTTATTTTTAAGTGAGGCAAAGTGTTCCTTCACATGCTCTCCCAAAATAGGCACACCCGCTAAAATAACTACTAAGGGATTAGCTTCTGGGGGCAAGTCAGGTGTTAATATACTCCCCTTCCTACTATTGGCTGCTATTCCCTTGTCTTTGAGCGGGACATCTAGCTTCTTAGATATAACCTGGTCTACCACAGTGGGCCCGGTAGTTGTACCATGACAATGCAGGGGAGCAGTATTGGTAATAGCTGGGATTTTACTTGCTGGCTTACTGGTGGTGACAGGTGGGGCTGCCCGTGTGGCCCTGCTTGATTCTTGAGTCTGGCTGGCAGTCACAGTTGCCTTTGTAATCTCCCTGGTTTTAGCTAACTTATCCAATGTACAGGTGTTGGCTATCACCGTCTTTTCTAACTGATCTAGTTTGTTATTGATCAATCGTGTTCGTTCTAGTAGGGGTAACATTAATAATTTCAATAAGATTTCTATTTTGCCCAAGAGCTCATCATTTACCATATGTTCGGAGGCTAAATCGTTATGAACAAGAGGCCCAGTAGGTGGACTAGAAGGCAGGGGGCTCGGCCTTCGATGGATTATTTTTGGGATTTTGGCCAAACTCCCTTTCTGGGATCTACCCCCTCTTTTCCTTTTACTATTATTATTAGTCCTTTTAGGATTGGGCTTGTTGTTTTCCTTTGAGTGGAGTGGTGTGACTCAATGGTTAGAGGCGGCAGACCCGTAAGCAGAGAACGGCCCGGGACCAGGGTTCAATTCCCGACGCGGCAGGGTCGTGGACCAGGGTCAAAACAGACTCGATAATCCTCGCCTCGGTGCCTACTCTAACCAGGGAACACACTCGGCAACTCTGGGCATTAAGCTTGCCTCATCTCTACAACGGCCCCCCACAGATGCCGGGGATGCCTGGTTTTACCTTGGAGATACCCAGAAAGGGACCATCTCACAGGGAAAACCAGGACGGGTTCCCCAGCAGTCTTCAGCGCCAGGATACTCCATGTAGTCACAGTGCGCTTTACAAGTACACCTACATTTACATTTGACACCCGGCTTAAGGTTTCAGCAGATGGGCTAAATGATGGGGGAAAGTAGTAGAGATACTTAGTAGTGAGGGAGACTCTGTGGGTCCATCAAGAACTAAACTGGTAATAGTAGAATTTGGAGTAGCCTCTACGGAGTCTAACTCTACCAACATGGAATTAGATGTAACACGTTGGGCAGCTGTTAAATCTAATAATCCTTGATCAGGGGAAGCAGCTACCCCGATAAGACCCAGAGATGAATGCTTACCTGTCACTAGGTCTAAGGACAATCTTTTTTTCTGTCAGGGCTATTTCTTTCTCTAGAATTACCGTAGCCCGTTTGAGAAATTGGTCCATGGTCCCAGTGACAACCCCCCCCAGCAGTTGAAAGGGTTACCTTTCTCCCCTTCCCTGAACGGAGGACCATAGTGATAAATATAAACAATATAAAAATGGACCTCCATATATAAACCATAAATCGTACCTGTTAATACAAGAGAAAGAGAGTGGGCCCGGCCCGGCCTTGTCCGTCCACGGACGGCCACAGACGGCCCGCCCTTTGCCCGGGCTTCGCCCGGCGCCCACCCGTGCGTGTCCCGCATCGCGGAGGAGTAAGGTCAAATTTAACCTTCCTAGCAATGGGCGTGTACACCGGGGGAAGAGGCACCAGCTGTGAGGAAATGTGGCCTGCTGGTCCTCGAGTCCCCCGGTGGTTCCCTCCAATTACAGCAGATAAAACTCTCCCAATACGGCACCCGTGGAGCGGGGACCGTGAATGCAAAACAAAGTTCAGGCACGAATCCTCCAAAGGTCTCCAATCACCTCGAAGTCAGGTAAGGATCGGCAGGGCAGAGAGAGCGCTGTGAGCGGCTCCCGCGGAGCGGGGGCCGCCAAAAGTTAATAAAGGCACCTGGCAATGGGCGTGTACACCGGGGGAAGAGGCACCAACTGTGAGGAAAATGTGGCCTGCTGGTCCTCGCAGTCCCCCGGTGGTTCCCTCCAATTACAGCAGACAACACTCTCCCAATACGGCACCCGTGGAGCGGGGACTGTGAATGCAAAACAAAGTTCAGGCACGGATCCTACAAAAGGTCTCCAATCACCTCGAAGTCAGGTAAGGATCGGCAGGGCAGAGAGAACGCTGTTGGTACATGGACAACCCACCCGGAAGACCAATTGTCTCCGGTATTGGGTCAATACTCGAACCCCTTTCAAAATTTGCTGACGCTTTTCTACGCCCACTAGTGCAAGCCACTTATACCTATCTCAAAGATACCAAGGCAGTCTTGCAACTACTACAAAATACAACCTTTAATCCAGACACCCAGGTACTGCTTAGTCTGGATGTGGAAAGCCTATATACCAGTCTGCCACATGAAGAAACATTGGCCATTATTGAAGAAGTTCTGTACACCACTAATTGGCAATATAAGACACCCGGAGGGGTAGTACTGGAGTGCATAGCACTAGCCCTCACGAAAAACTTCTTTGAATTCAATACCACAATCTACCTTCAAAGGCACGGTACGAGCATGGGAAGCACCTTTGCTCCAAGTTTGGCGGGGCTCTATGTACACCATATGGAGACAAACAAAATTCTCCACAACCAGAATCTCTTTAGACAGCACATAATCACTTGGAAAAGATACATCGACGATGTGTTTGTCATATGGCAAGGAGACCTTGGATCAGTCACACAATTCATGGCATGGCATGGCTAAATACACAAAACAACTATCTGAAATTCACGCACTCGTGAATTTTGCGAATTTGCGATCTGCGAATTTGCGAATTCGCGGTCCGCAAAATTCGCAAATTTGTGCGAATTTGCGGATTTTTGTTTTTTTTGCGTGTTCGCTGGTTTTTTGCGTGCTCGCGGGGTTTTTTGCGTGTTCGCGGGGCTTTTTTTGCGTCTTAGCGAGCCACTTGCATAGCGAAGTTACCCATGCAGTCGTTTATGGGAGAGGGAGAGAGAGATAGATAGATAGATAGATAGATAGATAGATAGATAGATAGATAGATAGATAGATAGATAGATAGATAGAGAGAGGGAGAGAGAGAATGAGAGAAAGAAAGAGAGGCCAGATCTCTGAAGGGCCAGATTCCTGAGTTGCCCCTACAGAACATACAGCTTTTTATTTTTAGCAAAATGCATATGAAAATTGTGCTGTAAAGGTCTCTTTTAGTTTAACCCCTCCTGACAACTCAAAATGGGTGTATTTGCCATCCTCTCCCTTCTTCCTGTTTTTTATATCTGTAAGTGCTTCCTGATGAGGTTTAATTCCTTGGACAGGTGCCTCGTTGCCTACTTGTAACTATTCTCTGACCCTGCTTCAAGTGTCAGAGCAGGGTCAGTGAATAGTTGCAAGTAGGCAACGAGGCGCCAGGAAGCAATTAGCAGCAGGTGTCCAAGTTGAAGTTAATTTGTTTGTAACCCTTTTGTAAAAGGTTACAAAGAAATTAGGTTCAACTTTTGCACCTGCTGCTGTAACCCTTGCTTGGCTGAAAATTCGTCCCCGCTGATTCGCGGATTTTACAGCGATTTCGCGAGATTCGCGGATCGCGAAATCGCGGAAAATCCGCAAATTCGCCCGCAAAACAGATTTTACGCACTTTTAGACATCTTGGCTTTTACATTCGTTATCTCCTGAGACCAAATACCATTACTGCTAAACGTTATGCCCAAATAGCAGAATCTTTTTACAATTTCTATTTTTTGGTCCTCTATATAAAAAGGTTTCAACTTCCTCAATTTCTTTCCACATGACATAATAAAGGTTTTAGAATTATTAATTTTTAGCTTCCTTCCCTTTATAAATCCCACACATTTATCCATTAATCTCTGTAGACCACAAGGAGTTCTCAATAGGAGTACAGAATCATCAGCATAAAGCAAGACTGGGATAGCCTGACCATCTACTTGTGGGGCATCAGAATTAACCTGCTTAATCTCAGCTTCGATTGCGTTAATAAAAATGGAGAAAAGAAGGGGCGCAAGGACACATCCTTGTCTTATTCCTAAGTTTACTCTGAGGCTATCAGTACATTCACGCCCTTGGCCATATCTTATAGGAGCAGACAATTGGGAATTTAATCTAGCCAGGAAATAAATAATCCCTGCAGGAGCACCTTGATCTAACAGGGTTGACCATAACAGGGCATGGTCAACTAGGTCAAACGCGCTTCTTAAGTCTGCAAAGCAGAGAAAAAGCGAACCCTGCTTTGCACGCGTATACTTCCCTATTATGAGGTCTAGATTTATACATTGTTCAATGGTTCCCAACCCCTTTCGAAACCCAAATTGGGACCGTGCAAGAATTCCACTATCCTCCACCCATTCCTCTATCCTGGCCAGCAACACTCGACTCATTATTTTTAGTGATGAATCTAAAAGGGAGATAGGGCGGTAGTTTTTCGCATCCGACCTATCTCCCTTTTTATATATCGGTATAATTACAGATTCACCCCAGGTATGCGGGGTGCTTTCTATAACTGCCGCATTAAACACTTTGGTCAAGACAGGGCCCCACAAAGTAGTGTCGGCCTTGTATAGGTCGATAGGCACCCCATCAGGGCCAAGTGCTTTCCCTCCCTTGCTACGCTTAATTGCGTGTTCTACCTCCGGTACAGTAATGCTTAGGGGGATGGCTGGCCATAGGTCAACCTCCCCAGTCGCTGAATCAACCACCCCATCCGGGTCAAAAATACTCAAAAAATGTGAGACCCAACGTTCCTCGCTTACTTGGGCAGTAAGAACAGGGGTATTATCACTCTCAAGAAAAGGACAGTTGACCGTATCCCAAAAGAGCTTACTGACTGACAGTTCGACAGCCCTGGTCAGATTATCCCATGCTTCCTCTTGTAATTCCCGCTTCCTACGCTTTAGCTGCCCTTTATAAGCGGCCCTAAGATAGATAATTATTGATCTATCCCTGGGCCTACTGGATAGTGCCTTCTTTAACTTCTGCAATGACTCCTTACAAGCGGAGTCAAGCCATCCTATTCTGGGTTTTTTACTGCTATGTTTGGAGAAGGTCGTGATATTTACAATTAGAGCATTAATCTTATTAAAGTTTGTCAGAATTCCCCTGGGATCTGTATTCTCATCCAAATAATAGTACAAGTTTGGCAAGCAAGCCGCCACAATTTTAGTCAACAGTTTTTCAGAATTGTCTCCACTCCACTTAATCCTATGGCCATTCGGTCTACAAGGGTCAATATCAGTGACAACAGTTTTAGCTGCTAGTACGTTGTTACCCCAAATAAATAGTGTTAACGTGATACAGTTATGGTCGCTGATCGCAAGATCCAGTACAACCGGGGTATCACAATACATACAGATATCATCAGAGATCAACAGATAATCAATAACCGTAGAGGCATTCCTCCCAGTGAAGGTAGGGACGGGATTTCCCTCTCGGCCCTTTGCTCTCTGTAATATAACTAAATCATATTTTGCCAGGACGAAGTTCAATGACTCTCCGTAAGGGCTATGAATAAAGTGTAAAGTGGATGCAACCATCCCCGCTATCGTCATTGAACTCACATGTCTTGGTTAATGATAAAGGGCACATGTGAATATTAAAGCCCCCCCCCCCCCAGATAAAAACAAAATTAACACGATTGACCCGGCAGATCTTATCAAGGGCCATCTCCAAATCATGGACTACAGACGAGCGTAGGTGATCAGGGCAGTTATTATAGTGGTTGATCAACAAAACGTTACGGCCGTTCTTATGTCGCAGCCATAGCAATTGAGAGTGACAACCAACCTTTTCGTATGTAATAACTTGCACTGGGAAATTGACAGAGAGCAGGATAAAGAGGCCGCCTTTTGCTCTACCCATGTTCGAACCCCGTGCTGGTAGGTTAAAGGAGGCATATCCCTCATATTAATGTCTTCCACACTCCATGTCTCTTGAAGACATAGTATGTCATATTTATCCAAAATATCTCTCCATCCCAGGGAACCCAATTTACTATTCCAGCCGGCAATATTCCAACTTGCTAGATTGTACCCACTCCCCCCAGTTTCTATCCCTGACTCTGGGGAACCAGCCGTTTCCCTATATATAACAACTATAGCCCCTATTTGTGTTAGGTTCGGGGTGGGGGTGCCTGAACTTTGTTTTGCATTCACAGTCCCCGCTCCACGGGTGCCGTATTGGGAGATTGTTGTCTGCTGTAATTGGAGGGAACCACCGAGGGACAGCGAGGACCAGCACGCCACATTTTCCTCACAGTTGGTGCCTCTTCCCCCGGTGTACACACCCATTGCCAGGTGCCTTTATTAACTTTTGGCGGCCCCCGCTCAAAGATACCAAGGCAGTCTTGCAACTCCTACAAAATACAACCTTTAATCCAGACACCCAGGTACTGCTTAGTCTGGATGTGGAAAGCCTATATACCAGTCTGCCACATGAAGAAACATTGGCCATTATTGAAGAAGTTCTGTACACCACTAATTGGCAATATAAGACACCCAGAGGGGTAGTACTGGAGTGCATAGCACTAGCCCTCACAAAAAACTTCTTTGAATTCAATACCACAATCTACCTTCAAAGACACGGTACGAGCATGGGAAGCACCTTTGCTCCAAGTTTGGTGGGGCTCTATGTACACCATATGGAGACAAACAAAATTCTCCACAACCAGAATCTCTTTAGACAGCACATAATCACTTGGAAAAGATACATCGACGATGTGTTTGTCATATGGCAAGGAGACCTTGGATCAGCACACAATTCATGGCATGGCATGGCTAAATACACAAAACAACTATCTGAAATTCACGCACTCGTGAATTTTGCGAATTTGCGATCCGCAAATTTGCAGATTTGCGAATTCGCGATCCGCAAAATTCGCGAATTTGTGCGAATTTGCGGATTTTTGTTTTTTTTGCGTGTTCGCGGGCCGCTTGCATAGCGAAGTTACCCATGCAGTCGTTTATGGGAGAGGGAGAGAGAGATAGATAGATAGATAGATAGATAGATAGATAGATAGATAGAGAGAGAGAGGGAGAGAGAGAACGAGAGAAAGAAAGAGAGGCCAGATCTCTGAAGGGCTAGATTCCTGAGTTGCCACTACAGAACATACAGCTTTTTATTTTTAGCAAAATGCATATGAAAATTGTGCTGTAAAGGTCTCTTTTAGTTTAACCCCTCCTGACAACTCAAAATGGGTGTATTTGCCATCCTCTCCCTTCTTCCTGTTTTTTATATCTGTAAGTGCTTCCTGATGAGGTTTAATTCCTTGGACAGGTGCCTCGTTGCCTACTTGTAACTATTCTCTGACCCTGCTTCAAGGGTCAGAGCAGGGTCAGAGAATAGTTGCAAGTAGGCAACGAGGCGCCAGGAAGCAATTAGCAGCAGGTGTCCAAGTTGAAGTTAATTTGTTTGTAACCCTTTTGTAAAAGGTTACAAAGAAATTAGGTTCAACTTTTGCACCTGCTGCTGTAACCGTTGCTTGGCTGAAAATTCGTCCCCGCTGATTCGCGGATTTTACCGCGATTTCGCGAGATTCGCGGATCGCGAAATCGCGGAAAATCCGCAAATTCCCCCGCGAAACAGATTTTACGCCCACCCTTAGTCAAAAGACTCACTTGTTTTTTTGGACCTGAACATTTATCATGAGGAAGGAACCTTAAAAACCACCACCCATTTTAAACCAACAGCACGAATTATTGAATTATATTGAGGTTCGACAGCTTTCATCCCCGACACCTTCGGGCGAATTTACCCTACGGCCAGTTCCTCCGCCTACGGAGAAATTGTACTGACCTAGTCACCTACAAGTCCCAGGCATCTGACCTTAAAACCAAATTACAAAAGAGGCAATACCCAGACAGGATCATAAATGCCGCCATGAAGAGTGCGAGAAACAACAACAGAGAAGCCCTTTTGGAAAACAGAGTACAAACCAACACGGAGCAAATAAGACCCATATGTGTAACTACATATAACACATACTCCAACGAAGTGTCAAAGATCATTAACAAACATTGGCGCATTCTGTCCAGTGGATCATTGGGTTTTGAAAAAACACTTTTTGCTCAAAGAAGAGGGAGAAATCTCAAGGACATGCTGGTCCATACTCGCCCAAAACCTGATCTACCTCAGCCACTTTCCCAACATGGAATACAAGGCCACTTCCCTTGTGACAACTGTGCAAGTTGCCATTTAACAAAAAAGAGCAAACAATTGATATTCAGCAACGGAACCAAGTGGGAACAACGACGAATGACCAACTGGAACAGTATGAATGTAGTGTACATGATTACCTGCCCCTGCGGCCTAGAATACATAGGCATGACCACAAGAGCAGTTAAAGTGCGGCTAAATGAACTTAAAAGTAACATACGGTGCAAGAAAAGCACTACCAAAATGTCCACGCACTTCCTGGAAGCACAACACTGTGTTAATGATATTAGCTGGACGGTAGTGGAGCAATTACCATCAGAGGCGGGCCTATTTGAAAAAGAACAACGGTGGGTGTTCCGATTGGGCAACCACATCAGAGGCCTTAATGATGAGATTCCTTGGGGACAACTATCATGAATAAAATGTGAGACACCAACCCACCTCACTAATGACCGTTCATAAAAGCAAGAAGATTAAGCACTCTCACTGTGTACTGAACCAATATGATTGATAGCTTAACAATGTGCATTCATGAAAGTAAGTAGACTTGTAACTCCCATTGGGTATTGAGCCTCTAAATGTAAACTGCCATCAGCTACTGTCAACTTTAGGCCACATGTGTACCATCAGACCCATCATGTACCAAACTACATGTATTTTTATACAACTATGAACAACGTCTGTCTAGTGTATAAGTTACTCCCATGAAGCAAACGTAGTAAACTCATAATTGTTAATATAACCGAACCCGTGGACAGAGAAGAAATAATCTGGAAATATACACGCAATGCGCATGAATTGGAATACCCGTCCCTACAGCAGACATGCGCAGTAGGTAACACCACCGTAACACAGACAGCGCGCATGCGCTAGTGTTAGTCTTCAACACGGTTATGCGCGATGGACCGCTAGCTGACAATGGAGCACCGGGATACCCATGTTTGGGCACATCCGACCAATTAAGGGCTCAAATTGACAATTAAGGGCAGTATAGAACCAATGACCCCACAACAGACAACGCACTCTCAGCGGAGCCGCGTATGGGGCAGTCAGGAAGGAGTTTCCTCTAGACTTTCGTGAGTATGTCACTTTGGAGCAGAGATGAACACCACAAAGAGATTGTGAGTACTACGGAATGCAATAACTGTACATCATTTGCAGGTAGCGAATCTGCATGGGGACCCCAGCGTTCCAGAGGCTCATGAGGCATTGGAATTGATTTATAACAGTATGCTCTTTCAATTTCTTTTTCCTCCCATTACCTCTCACTATATCTACCCCGGAGCTTTATTATCACCCTTAAGCAACGAAATGGACAACAAACCTGATCTTAGAGTGTGTGCTTTATGTTGAGTGTACTGTATGTCTTGTATTTGTCCTTTTTTTCACGCCAGGCACAAATTCACAAATAGCATGACATTGTTGTCTAGTGATTCAGAAAAGGGGGTGGTGATGAACAGAGTGTCTGAATTAAGCAGACCACTCTTACCCAGTACAAAGATCAGGGCTTGATCCATCACCGTTTTTTAGCTCACTGCACCATCCCAGCTCAGAACTTGGCTATATGCAAATTGGTCTGACGGCTGAAATGCCAGAAACCGGTCCCCGGTAGCTTGTCTCCTTTCTGGTGAAGAATTGGCTTGGTAGTTTAGTCTGCCCTGTTCCCATGATGCACTGGGCCAGGGACAGACTGATTTGCATATAGCCAGGTTCTGAGCTGGGATGGTGCAGTGATCTAAATAACGGTGATGGATCAAGCCCTGATCTTTGGACTGGGTAAGAGTGGTCTGCTTAATTCAGACACTCTGTTCATCACCACCCCCTTTTCTGAATCGTTTTTGGCCACTATAGGTGTGGCAGGGTATACTCAGACATGAGTCCCTTGCTCACTGCACCATCAGGATTCAAGCAAGCCGGGCCGACGACGGCTGAAATGCCAGAAACCGGTCCCCGGTAGCTTGTCTCCTTTCTGGTGAAGAATTGGCTTGGTAGTTTAGTCTGTCCTGTTCCCATGATGCACTGGGCCAGGGACAGACTGATTTGCATATAGCCAGGTTCTGAGCTGGGATGGTGCAGTGAGCTAAATAACGGTGATGGATCAAGCCCTGATCTTTGGACTGGGTAAGAGTGGTCTGCTTAATTCAGACACTCTGTTCATCACCACCCCCTTTTCTGAATCACTGTTGTCTAGTGATCGGAGCCCGCACAATGATATTACTTCTCCACAGGTCAACGGAACGGACCACCAGAAAATATTTTTTGTCCTTTTCCTTTTCAGGTCGACTGTATTGCGACTACTGTCATAATTTACAATACAAAAAAGATGCGGTAACTGTTAAGTTAGAGCGCACAGCAGGTAAAGGGGTATCACGAACGAGTATCTGAAATGGTGCTCTGAATGAATGCAAGTCGGTTACCACGACTAGAGATATGCTAAAATTAGCTCAGACAAATTATAATATTTCATTGAGCACTCAAAAAGTCCAATAGAAGTCTTTTTCAAGTTATGCAGTATTTTTTAATCTTTGACGTTTTCAATTCCTTTCTTCATTGAAACACACTCTTCAACATTAGTCTCCAAACTTTGCAGCCAACACGTGTTTCGTCTAGTCTGATACGACTATTGACTTCCTCAGGGCTGCAACCCAAAACAAAGTATAATCGCTATTATAACATTGTATCTTAATTTGATATAAACACACTTGTCAATAGAAACCGTGATCAATAGGGAAACATCCCAAAGCCACAGTGGTGTTTAAAAAGAAGTATATATAATAGTAGAGTTCTCACCACCAAGTGAAAGCTGGAATTCTCCACAGTGATTACTTAAATATGTATAGTTCAATATAAGTATGGTTTATTAGATATGAGTCTCTTATTGTTTATTCTCTTAAAAGAGAGTGCAGTATAGCAAAGATTAAGTGTCTGAAACTAGGAGAAAGACCATGTTAGAGGGCGTCATACCTAAATGCCTCTTCGCTGCGCCCACGCTATCCAATGTTGTCCTTAAGTTTCAATTTTATTATCTAAAAAGTAGTATGATAATCAAAGTCAAAAATAATTCTATCGAATAGAAGAAATAGGGTTCTCAGTCATGTAAACTGTTACTATCTTACCTCGTAATCTTGCTTAGTTGCTCATATTAAGGTTGAAGGTGATCGTATCTGTCACCTAAAATAAGCACAGGATTCTAGTGTTAGAGTCTCAGAATATGTCTAACGTTGGTTAGCCCTATTTATCTAATAAAGTTGTACACTAAAACTATTCTTACCTCGAGTCAGTGCATCTGTACTTCGAATCGCGTCTTATCGTCTCGGCGTTCTAGTATAGCGCCATCTTGCTATTCTAATTTATACTGTCAGATGGCGGGATGCACCATGTTGGCAAAACGAGTTGATTAAACTAGTAAAGGTACTCGAAAGTTACACTAAATGGTAAACGTCGGATGAGTAATTCCTATATTAAGAAAGTTACATTTTACGGGGTGTATCGTATTCCATAAATTGATTTATTAGTCCAAAATACGTAAAATAAATATTCGAGTAACTCTAAAGCTCCTATAATCCATGTATATATATTAAATTACACTGTGAATGTTTTCAAGTGATTAGCACTATATAAGTATATTTAATGCCTAATTTCAGGAGATGCGGACATAAATCAAAACAGCCGCCATCTTGGAATGGGCAGTCAAACGCTCATATC
Organism: Lissotriton vulgaris; assembly: GCF_964263255.1. Classification (NCBI taxonomy): domain Eukaryota; kingdom Metazoa; phylum Chordata; class Amphibia; order Caudata; family Salamandridae; genus Lissotriton; species Lissotriton vulgaris. The sequence continues at coordinate 740,322,782 of NC_141696.1, forward strand.
TTTACGGTATAATCTATGTGATATAACAGGTAGAATTCGAACATTACCTAATGAAATTAAATGATATAATCTCGCAACTGATTTACTGACCATGGGCATCCCTATATCTATCTAGGCAGGTATGAGTAGAACTTCTATACTATTATAAACAATCATAGTAAAACAATAACCGCCATCTTGGAACGGGCAGTCAAAGTACGTATCTTACAGGATAATCTATGTTGATATGCCAGGCAAGATTAGGACATTACCTAATGAAATTTAAATAACTCTTATTGTAATATGGAAACTATTTTATTAACCATGAGCATCCCTATTTATATTGTCTAGGTAGATCTAAGTAAAAATCAATTTTATATTAGTGTGGACAATCATTGCAAATAGATAGGCGCTACGTTAAGGCACATAAGCAATCCAATCCTCACCATTGTCGAAAAGTTCAGATAAGCGTATTTGCAAGAGTAAATAAGGGGTTTAGGTTCGGAAATGGAGAGCAAAGTGGTGTAATCATCATATTAATTACATTCTATATATTGCATTGAATATCATCAGGTTTACACAATGTTAGTCAATTGTAGAAGTTATGATGCATCCACTGAAAGTTCATGTAGTTGTATAAATGAACATTAGTTCTATGAAACAATATACTGGTAATAGTTCATTATAACAAGCATTACAAGTCAATACATATCAGTTACAAGAGTTAAAGTACAGAAAGCCATCTCATGGTATAAATTAATAAATGTTCAATCATTTCCTAGGAAGAATTCAAACTCATTATCGACATTAAGTCCCTTCTCTACAGCCTTAAGTTTTATAAGCCATGTCACTTCCTTTCTCCTAAGTGCTAAAATCCTGTTCCCTCCTCTGGGTTCAGGATCTACACAATCAATACCATGGTAGCTAAATATGTGTTTATTGCTATCATGAGAGTTTCTTATCAGGTGTGCAGCTGTTGGATAGCGCGTATCACCTTGTTTGATAGCTCTAAAATGTTCTGCCATCCTGTCTCTGAGTCTCCTTATGGTGCTTCCAACATATATCATTCCACAACTACATGAAATGATATAAACAACATAGGTCGTGTCGCAATTTATAAAGTTGTGAATAGTATATTCCCCTGTATCATTGTAGTTGAAAGTAACTACTTTTTTCTTTGCCCATCTGCATGAAGAGCATTTACCACATTTGTGGAAACCTCTAGATCCAGACAGCCAATCTTTGTTAACATATTTCTTGGGGTAGCTGGGACTCAATATGTTAGATAGAGTCAAGCCCTTTCTATATGTAACAGAGGGGTATTTGTTAATGAACGGTGTAAGATCTGGGTCAACTATTACTATTACCAGTATATTGTTTCATAGAACTAATGTTCATTTATACAACTACATGAACTTTCAGTGGATGCATCATAACTTCTACAATTGACTAACATTGTGTAAACCTGATGATATTCAATGCAATATATAGAATGTAATTAATATGATGATTACACCACTTTGCTCTCCATTTCCGAACCTAAACCCCTTATTTACTCTTGCAAATACGCTTATCTGAACTTTTCGACGATGGTGAGGATTGGATTGCTTATGTGCCTTAACGTAGCGCCTATCTATTTGCAATGATTGTCCACACTAATATAAAATTGATTTTTACTTAGATCTACCTAGACAATATAAATAGGGATGCTCATGGTTAATAAAATAGTTTCCATATTACAATAAGAGTTATTTAAATTTCATTAGGTAATGTCCTAATCTTGCCTGGCATATCAACATAGATTATCTTGTAAGATACGTACTTTGACTGCCCGTTCCAAGATGGCGGTTATTGTTTTACTATGATTGTTTATAATAGTATAGAAGTTCTACTCATATCTGCCTAGATAGATATAGGGATGCCCATGGTCTGTAAATCAGTTGCGAGATTATATCATTTAATTTCATTAGGTAATGTTCGAATTCTATCTTTTATATCACATAGATTATACCGTAAAGATATGAGCGTTTGACTGCCCATTCCAAGATGGCGGCTGTTTTGATTTATGTCCGCATCTCCTGAAATTAGGCATTAAATATACTTATATAGTGCTAATCACTTGAAAACATTCACAGTGTAATTTAATATATATACATGGATTATAGGAGCTTTAGAGTTACTCGAATATTTATTTTACGTATTTTGGACTAATAAATCAATTTATGGAATACGATACACCCCGTAAAATGTAACTTTCTTAATATAGGAATTACTCATCCGACGTTTACCATTTAGTGTAACTTTCGAGTACCTTTACTAGTTTAATCAACTCGTTTTGCCAACATGGCGCATCCCGCCATCTGACAGTATAAATTAGAATAGCAAGATGGCGCTATACTAGAACGCCGAGACGATAAGACGCGATTCGAAGTACAGATGCACTGACTCGAGGTAAGAATAGTTTTAGTGTACAACTTTATTAGATAAATAGGGCTAACCAACGTTAGACATATTCTGAGACTCTAACACTAGAATCCTGTGCTTATTTTAGGTGACAGATACGATCACCTTCAACCTTAATATGAGCAGCTAAGCAAGATTACGAGGTAAGATAGTAACAGTTTACATGACTGAGAACCCTATTTCTTCTATTCGATAGAATTATTTTTGACTTTGATTATCATACTACTTTTTAGATAATAAAATTGAAACTTAAGGACAACATTGGATAGCGTGGGCGCAGCGAAGAGGCATTTAGGTATGACGCCCTCTAACATGGTCTTTCTCCTAGTTTCAGACACTTAATCTTTGCTATACTGCACTCTCTTTTAAGAGAATAAACAATAAGAGACTCATATCTAATAAACCATACTTATATTGAACTATACATATTTAAGTAATCACTGTGGAGAATTCCAGCTTTCACTTGGTGGTGAGAACTCTACTATTATATATACTTCTTTTTAAACACCACTGTGGCTTTGGGATGTTTCCCTATTGATCACGGTTTCTATTGACAAGTGTGTTTATATCAAATTAAGATACAATGTTATAATAGCGATTATACTTTGTTTTGGGTTGCAGCCCTGAGGAAGTCAATAGTCGTATCAGACTAGACGAAACACGTGTTGGCTGCAAAGTTTGGAGACTAATGTTGAAGAGTGTGTTTCAATGAAGAAAGGAATTGAAAACGTCAAAGATTAAAAAATACTGCATAACTTGAAAAAGACTTCTATTGGACTTTTTGAGTGCTCAATGAAATATTATAATTTACTGGCATAATTTGTAGGTACATATTAGAACCTGCACTATATCTCACTTTTGTAAATTCAAGTAATTTTTTAACTAGAGAAACGTGAGTAAGGTGTGGATTTGTGTACCCTGTCCTGAAGAAGGAGCTCAGTCTCCGAAACATGTTGACACACACACATGGGAGGAAATGCACATTGTCCTGCATAATACACCTCCTTTTTCTGCACGTTTTTAATAGCGCCAGCCCGAGGGCTCATTAAAATTGTTTCTGACCCCACGAGCCAGGCCCTTTTTAAACATCACTCGCCTCAGAACCCCACCACTCACACACAAGTAACCCTCACACACACACCACACATAGTCACCAGTTGAAAGTGCTCCCACGTAGTCGTAGGTCGAAGCACGCTGCATCCCGTAGAGGGGTGCGAAGACCCCAATGATGAAGCATGACACCAAGGGTCCTTTTGGTGTGTGAGGGGTATTTTACAAACATAGGGTGCTCCCAACCATAGTAGGTAAACCCTTCCATTGTAACAGTGCATTCTTTTTGTTTATATAGGGGTGACTGGGGGACCACAGCACCTGGCCTAGGAGGTCAGGGTATGCCTACCCTGCCTCCTTGTCTTTATTTTTAAAATTTTTGCGGGTCTCAACTGATGCAGAGTACCAAGGTGGTTGCCAACACTTTCTGGCTGAAGTGTTGGCAGCCAATAAGATCTCTGCATAAGAGCAGGAGGATTCATGAAGGGGTCCTGTCCCTAGCTATACAAATTTGGTGTTCTTTTAAGAACTCTAAAACTACACCAAACAATAAAAAGGTCGTTTTCTGGACTAACATCTAGCTTTTTGCCAAATTTGTAGTAATTCAGCTCAACTGCTCGGGTTTCATTTGTGTCTAAAATTCCCATGGGAATTAACATTGAAAGCCATTAGCCCAGGGATGGCTCCCTATATCCTGGAACATAGCATTTAGCTCTCTGATGACAGATGGAAGAAATGGCCATCCATTCCCAATACATGCCAGGTTTTGTGGAAGCCAGCTTGCTCATGCTTGAAGCTCATTCCTGAAAATGTATCACCTAGAATTCCCTGCTCTCTGCTTAGTCTCCACCCCTTCAGGTTAAGGATGGGAGAATTAATCCAGTTCACTTGTGGCTGGCTGCTGCTAGCCTGCTCACACCTGATGCATATGATTACTGTGAGCTCTTTTAAGGCCCAGATCCCTTCAGTTCAGCGTTGGTCATTGTAGCTATGTACCGGTGAGACCGACGCCTGTTTCCTGAGGTTTTGATATCCTTGTTTATAGTGTTTCCTGAGGTTTAGTTATTCCTTGTTCCCGAACTGCTGTTGTTTTCCTTGTTCCTGAATTAGCACTGCATGCAGTGGTACCTTGACTCCTGAGCTTTAGCTCAATTATAGTTATTGTTCCTGCACTGCCGTCAGTGCTACTTTGTTTTCTTGATTCCTGAACCAGCATTATTCTAGTATACCCTTACAGTAAGGCTCACATTTCACATGCAAATAACCATAGACATTCAGCAGTTATATTTACCTGAGATGACAATAACTGCTTATGATCTGACAACATTACATTAACCCTATTAATAAGAGTTAATATGTGAAATTAAATAAATATATAATAAAAAGATACATTAATAATACAAACTAAAGAATAATAGACAAAATGTTGGAATCAGATTTACTATTCTAACTCTGATGTATGCAAAAACGGGGAAAGTATTGGACTTCAAATGGGTTTACATTGACTATTTCCTCTCCAATATAAGTAGTAAGAGTCGTGGACTTTAAAGGGATTTGATTCACCATTCCCACCGCAATTTTAGCAGCAGTAAGGGAAGTGTTGGACTTTGGCGAGGTTAGATATACTATTCCAAATCCAATCTAAGCAACAGTGTTAAATTTAGGAGGGGTCAAATTTCATTTTCCCATTTCAACTTAAGCAAAAGCAGGAAAATGTTGGATTTTGGAGGGGTTAGATTTAGTATTCCAACTCTTAAACATTTGTAAAAACATTTAAATGAAATAAAAATATGGAAACATATTCAAAATAGAAAATATATTCACTATGGTTAAATAAAATTAAATTAAACTAATAAATACTATTTTCATGTTACAAAATAAGTAAAAAGATCTATAACAATTAAGTACATTTGAAATAAATACACTTCCCTTCCTACTACCAATCATAACAAACCTTACAAATAAGAGATTTACTATTATAAATAATGCTAATACTAAATTGATTATTTAATATAACAATCCAAAGTATAATAATAATTAATATTATTTTTTTAAATAGTTATAATAAAATAAACTGATTGATCAACCATAAATTACAAAACAACAAATAGTTAAAATGACAAGTAGTCAATTAATAATTTACATAATTATCAACATTTAATCAACATTAAAAAATTAATTAAAATAAAAAAACAATAATGTATATTTTAGATACATTTTCCCCTTAATTCCTATAAACCTAACAATCCACTACTAGATTAAAAAGGATCAATCACATTTTATAAAAAAATACATTTCACCTTAAAAATGACAAACTATACTAAACTAAATAAAACAACAATTAATCAAATAAATATTTTACATAAATAATTATTAAAGCACAATTTTTAAGCATATGAAATAATTTAAGAAAACAGTAATATATATTTTACACAACTTTTAATCCTATTCCATCACAAACCTAACAGCCCGCTGCTAAATTTTCAATTGCTACTTACATTTAAAATAAATTACATATAACATTAGAAATATTACAAACTGTATTGAAAAAATAAAAAACAAATATAATTTTTTCAAGAAAACGTATTTGATTATAAAAATAATCATAAAAGAGCATGATAAGACATTGTACATCAGATTTAAAATACATTAGATTGATATTTATTAAAAGTGAATCTAAAAATTTATTGAATTGCGGCAGCTCAAGGCATTCTTTTAGAAACTCCCCACAGCGTGACATATGACAAGTTCAGGCAACATACGAAGAAAACAAAATGCTGGCCTATATTGTAAGAAGGAAAGAGATTATAAAATGGGTAATAGCTGTAGCTGGAAGGCTCATAGGGGCATATTCGCAAGGATTTACCTCCGATTTTTCTCCACCTTAATGCATTAAAAGTGGAGATAGAACTAACACCCCATTCACAAGCTGGTGCAAATAACAGACATCATCAGAATTCCCGGGGTAACAGCCTCAAGCCCTAACACCATGGCGGACACCACCAACTAACCCTAATGCGATGCAGAGTAGGCACTCCCGTGCAGAAGCACATGAAAAAACAATAATATCACTTTAACAACAACCTGACAGATCGGCGAAGTGAACCAAAAACAGGTGATAAGCCACGGTAGCCGTAGGTATTTAACCCCTGCCACAAGCAGGTATAAAGACAGACGACTACCTGCAGTAGACAACGGAGCCCCACACACAGCCATACCCGAATAACAAACGACGCCATGGAGCTACTCATCATGCTGATCGGAGCCCTAGCAGGGTCACAACACCCACCACCACCACCCCCATGACCCAGACCTGCCCCACCCCCTGACCACCACAGAGGCAGTGTAGAGTAAGACAGTGGACGTACCGAAAACGCACCACTCTCACAGACCTAACGCCCAAGGAAGTCATTGCCCACTACAGGCTCAAAAGGACAAGCATCATTTGCATCATGACCCACATCGCCCACAGGTTGACGGTGCCAACACAGCGGAGAACCAACATCCCTCCCCAGACAAAGCTGCTGGCTGTGCTGCTCCTGTTGGCCTCTGGTACCTTCCAACCAACAACTGCCAGAGTCGGAGGGGTCTCACAGCCAGCCCTCTCAAAGTTCATCACACCTGTCCTGGAAGCCATCCTCAGCTTCATACCCCAGTACCTTCACTTCCCCAACACTGCGCAGGAACAGCTGGAGACAAATTGAGGCTTCTACGCCATAGCCGGAGTCCCAGCCGTGTTGGGGGCAATCGACTGCACACATTTCCCATTTGTGCCCCCTGTGGATACTGCACACCACTACGGCAACAGAAAGCACACACATTCCATCAATGTGCAGGCAATAGTGGACCACCGGGGACTCTTCACCAATGTTGTTGCCAACTACCCAGGCAGTGTGCATGATTCCTTCATCTTCCGACAGTCCGTCATCAACCATCGCTTCCAGGATGGCACAAATGGAACAGAACTGCTTGTTGGTAAGTACCAAATCAACACACCACACATCCCAAAGCCTCCAAAGCACAATGCACAACTGTGGGGATGCATACGTGACCAAACTACATTTAACATGTCAAACTACACGACCACCTACCAGACACGACCACACCACTCTATGGTCATCCTGGGATACCCCTGTAATACAGACATTTCATGGCACCACAGCCACACACCAGCTGAACGTGTGGAGATGACGAATGACGTCCATCACCACCCCCTTTTGTACCGCTTTTGGCCGCCTTAAGTGTGGCAGGGTATGCTCAGACGTGAGTCCCTTGCTCACTTTGCCACTGGATTCAAGCAAGCCGGGCTGAAGACGGCTGGAATGCCAGAAACCGGTCCTCAGAAGCTTGTTTCCGGTCCAGGGAAGACATGGCTTGACAGTTCGGGCTGGACTGTTCCCATGAGGCACAGGGTCAGACTGATTTGCATATAGCCATGTCTGAACTGGGGTGGCAGAGTGGGCTAAAGAACGGTGATGGATTAAACCCAGATCTTTTGACTGGGTGTGAGTGTTTTATTGATTCAGATGCTCCGTCCATCACCACCCCCTTTTGTACCGCTTTCGGCCGCCATAAGTGTGGCAGGGTATGCTCAGACGTGAGTCCCTTGCTCACTTTGCCACTGGATTCAAGCAAGCCGGGCTGAAGACGGCTGGAATGCCAGAAACCGGTCCTCGGAAGCTTGTTTCCGGTCCAGGGAAGACATGGCTTGGCAGTTCGGGCTGGACTGTTCCCATGAGGCACAGGGTCAGACTGATTTGCATATAGCCATGTCTGAACAGGGGTGGCAGAGTGGGCTAAAAAACGGTGATGGATTAAACCCAGATCTTTTGACTGGGTGTGAGTGTTTGATTGATTCAGATGCTCCGTCCATCACCACCCCCTTTTGTACCATCTTTGGCCGCCATAAGTGTGGCAGGGTATGTTCAGACGTGAGTCCCTTGCTCACTTTCCCACTGGATTCAAGCAAGCCGGGCTGAAGACGGCTCGAATGCGAGAAACCGGTCCTCGGAAGCTTGTTTCCGGTCCAGGGAAGACATGGCTTGGCAGTTCGGTCTGGCCTGTTCCCGTGAGGCACAGGGTCAGACTGATTTGCATATAGCCATGTCTGAACTGGGGTGGCAGAGTGGGCTAAAGAACGGTGATGGATTAAACCCAGATCTTTTGACTGGGTGTGAGTGTTTGATTGATTCAGATGCTCCGTCCATCACCACTCCCTTTTGTACCGTTTTTGGCTGCCATAAGTGTGGCAGGGTATGCTCAGACGTGAGTCCCTTGCTCACTTTGCCACTGGATGCAAGCAAGCCGGGCTGAAGACGGCTGGAATGCCAGAAACCGGTCCTCAGAAGCTTGTTTCCGGTCCAGGGAAGACATGACTTGGCAGTTCGGGCTGGACTGTTCCCATGAGGCACAGGGTCAGACTGATTTGCATATAGCCATGTCTGAACTGGGGTGGCAGAGTGGGCTAAGGAACGGTGATGGATTAAACCTAGATCTTTTGACTGGGTGTGAGTGTTTGATTGATTCAGATGCTCCGTCCATCACCACCCCCTTTTGTACCGTTTTTGGCCGCCATAAGTGTGGCAGGGTATGCTCAGACGTGAGTCCCTTGCTCACTTTGCCACTGGATTCAAGCAAGCCGGGCTGAAGACGGCTGGAATGCCAGAAACCGGTCCTCAGAAGCTTGTTTCCGGTCCAGGAAAGACATGGCTTGGCAGTTCGGGCTAGACTGTTCCCATGAGGCACAGGGTCAGACTGATTTGCATATAGCCATGTCTGAACTGGGGTGGCAGAGTGGGCTAAAGAACGGTGATGGATTAAACCCAGATCTTTTGACTGGGTGTGAGTGTTTGATTGATTCAGATGCTCCGTCCATCACCACCCCCTTTTGTACCGCTTATGACACATTTGAGGCACTGCTCTACCCATATGACCCTCCCCCAGTCTCCCACAGGTCAGCGTCCCATGGCGCTGGGCCCAGGTCGCCCGCTGTGCATCTAGGGCCACTAGCCCTGCGCGACTCATGTCATCCCCCCTTGTAGTTCTGACATTGCATTCCTGAGTGCCTGATGACTGTTGGTGTATTTGCCAGCATCAGCTTCTCCCTGCGGGCTGGGTTGCACTCACCTCTCACACAGCCAGCACAGGCATCACTGGATTGGTGGACCTGCCATCACATCCTGCTGAACCAAGTATTGACAGTTTTCTCCCTGCACTTTAACAGGTGATCAAGGATATGCACTCTGCCCTTGGATGATGACACCCTCCAAGACCAGGCAACACCCGTCCAGAGGCAGTACAATGCGGCCCGGTAAACAGACAAAATATCGACTACAAGATATCGAATGGACATAATATCGAGTACAAAATATAGGCTGGACAGAATATCGAATGGACAGAATATAGACATCAAAAATATTGTTTTGAAGGTAAGTAATGTAATATCGAATTTTAAAATATAGATAGTCAAAATATCGAAGTACATAATATAGGTTAATAAAAATATCAAACATTTAATATTATCGAATTTTTTATAGTGTATTTTATGTGTTAAAAGTGTTTATTTATGATATAATGTAATTTAAATAATTAATTTAATGTTATTTAAATTTTGCGTAATTTATCTCATGTAGTGGGGTGTGGGTTTATAGGGGAATAGGGTGGGAAGTAATTTATTTAAAATTAATTAAATATGTAAATTTATTTATTGGTATTTGTTTATAATTAATTGTTAATTAATTTTTATTTTGTAATTAATTACATTTTAATTGCCAATTAATTTAATTTAATTGATTAATTGATAATTATGTTAATTTAACTAATTTAATTTCTGTAGCGAGTTGTGGGTTTATAGGGGAGTAGGGTGGCAAGTAATTTAATTATAATGAATTAAATATGTTAATTTATGTAGTGTTATTTATTTATAATTAATTGTTAAATAATTTTTATTTGGTAATTAATTACATTTTCATTGCAAATTAATTTCATTAAATTGATTAATTGATAATTATGTTAATTTAACTAATTTAGTTTCTGTAGCGGGTTGTGGGTTTATAGGGGAATAGGGTGGGAAGTCATTTAATCAAAATTAATTAAATATGTTAATTTATGTAGTGGTATTTATTTATAATTAATTGTTAACTGATTGTTATTTGATAATTAATTACATTTTAATTGAGAATTAAATGTATTTAATTGATTAATTGATAATTATGTTAATTTTACTAATTTGTTTTCTGTAGTGGGTTGTGGGTTTTTAGGGGAATAGTGTGGGAAGTAATTTAATTATAACAAATTACATATGTTATTTTTTGGGGGTATTTATTAGATTTTAATTGTTAAGTAACTTTTTAATTACTAATTAATTAATTGGTAATTTGTAATTAATTAGTATTAATAGATAACTAATTGTAATGATTAAATTAAATTAGTATTTGTAATTAATTAATTATTATATTATATTAAATTGGTAATTACTTTTAATTAATTTTTTTATAGATATTAATATATATATATATTTAAATAATATATGAAGTATCTACTTTCCCTACTGTTGCATCCAGTGGAGTGGGAATACTATTTTTTAACCCTACGCTATCCAACGCTTTCTCTACTGTTGCACTCTCCGGAGTGGGAATAGTAATTTTTACCCCTACGCTATCCAACACTTTCCCTACTGTTGCACCCTCTGGAGTGTGAATAGTAATTGTTACCCCTACGATATCCAACCCTTTCCCTACTGTTGCACTCTCTGGAGTGGGAATAGTAATTTTTACCTCTACGCTATCCAACGCCTTACCTACTGTTGCACTTTCTGGAGTGGGAACAGTAATTTTAAACCCCACACTATCCAACGCTTTCCCTACTGTTGCACTCTTTGGAGTGGGAATAGTAATTTTTACCCCTACAATATCCAACCCTTTCCCTACTGTTGCACTCTCTGGAGTGGGAATAGTAATTTTTACTCCTACGCTATCCAACGCTTTCCCTACTGTTGCACTCTCTGGAGTGGGAATAGTAATTTTTACCCCTACGCTATCCAACGCTTTCCTTACTGTTGCACTCTCTGGAGTGGGAATAGTAATTTTTACCCCTACGCTATCCAACGCTTTCCCTACTGTTGCACTCTCTGGAGTGGGAATAGTAAGTTTTACCCCTACGCTATCCAACCCTTTTCCTACTGTTGCACTCTCTGGAGTGGGAATAGTAATTTTTACCCTACACTATCCAACGCTTTCCCTACTGTTGCACTCTCTGGAGTGGGAATAGTAATTTCTACCCCTACGCTATCCAAGACTTTCCCTACTGTTGCACTCTCTGGAGTGGGAATAGTAAGTTTTTACCTCTAAGCTATCCAACGCTTTCCTTACTGTTGCATCCTCTGGAGTGGGAATAGTAATTTTTACCCCTACGCTATCCAACGCTTTCCGTACTGTTGCACTCTCTGGAGTGGGAATAGTACGTTTAACCCCTACGCTATCCAACCCTTACCCTACTGTTGCACTCTCTGGAGTGGGGATAGTAATTTTTACCCCTACGCTATCCAACGCTTTCCCTACTGTTGCACTTTCTGGAGTGGGAATAGTAATTTTTACCCCTACGCTATCCAACGCTTTCCCTACTGTTGCACTCTCTGGAGTGGGAATAGTATTTTTTTCCTTTACGCTATCCAACGCCTTATCTAATGTTGCACTCTCTGGAGTGGGAATAGTAATTTTACACTTCCGCTATCCTACGGTAATAATATTGGATATTTTTTAATTATATTATGTTACTATATATATATGTTTTAACAAATGTGATTGTAAAAACATTTTTTATAACTTTAATTATTTATTTAATTATTATAAGGTAATTTAAGTATTTTTAAGTATATTTTAGTAAATAATTTTTAATATTAATTTAATTTAACATTGCTTTTAATAAAGTCGATATTTTTACAAACTATATTTTTGTAAATGATATTTTTTACTCGATATTTTTGTACTTACCTGTTTGTAGATACAAAGTCGGTATTCTGTCTGTCGATATTTTTTCGCCCATATTTTTGATAGTCGATATTATGTCCCTCGATATTATGTCAGTGATCCATGAGGCCCACATACGCACCAGGGGCATCGTTGAACGCACATTTGGCATGTGAAAGTCATGTTTCAGGTGCCTGTACGGCACAGGTGGGAAGCTCCTGTACAGCACGGACATTGTGTGCAAGCTGATCGGTGCATGTTGTGTGTTGCACAACATCTGTGTTCACACCAGGGCCCCATGGATCCCAATTCCAGAGGAACCGGCCAATGATGGTGGTGATGAGGCAGGTGGCCCACACTCTACTGCAGCTGCGGCAGGAATGGCCCATAGGAATACCTTCATTGACACTTACTTCTCATGAGCACATCACATTGTGACCATCCATGGCAATCATGCGACATTAGAAGATGTCCAAATGCACTGCATGTGTCAATAAAACATATTTGCAGGTTACAGGTGGTACTTGTACATTGTCATGTTACATTTCCCTGCGATTTGCATTCGTGGTACTCCGCTGTTGATGAATGTTGTTCTGTGGCATTTTCCGTATGCTGATCTTGTGCTTTTCCCCGCATTGAGCGTGAGTATTGCTGCCTCAACAGCCGGTGTACCTCAAGTCCGACATCCTTACCCCTAGTTAACAGAAAAGAATACCACAGTACTCCATACACAATGTTCAAGAGACAGATAAGGTCCAAACAGTAGTGACTTGTGTTAAAAAAGGGGGGTTTAATGTAGAAAAAAAAATGTTTTGAGTATTTCTCAGTATTTTCTGGTTCCATAAGTGTAACTACTCGAGTTTTCAATACATTGATGACAGCCACATGTGTTTCATGAAAGTGACTTTTTCAAGGCTTAGATATTTAAACTTATTGGTGCGGGGAGAGGATGCCAAACAAATTTCGTTTCGTTTCTAAGTGGCACTTTCATTGGCTGGTTCGTGCTGCTCAGAAAGTCAAAGGATGTGAACAACCAAATAATCAAAGAACGAGCCGAGAAAGTGCATATTCACTAAAGTACAGTAAATCCTCTAGTGCGAGTTCAAGGGCGGCTCCTATGTATTCAGGTAGGGTTATTGTAAGGCGACCATATGCCAATATTGGCATCACCCACGCACACAAAGCACTCCACAATGCCGAACTTGCCTACCTGAACAGCAGACTCAGCTTCCACACCCCCACCTGCCAGCTCCGCTCCGCCAGCCTCGCCCTTGCTGCTGTCTACCGCATCCAACGAACGACCTCCGGCGGCAGATCCTTCTCCTACCTCGCCGCCAAGACCTGGAACACCCTCCCTACCCACATACGGCAGACCCAAGACCTACTCACCTTCAGAAGACTCCTCAAGACCTGGCTCTTCGAGTGGTAGCAGCACCCCCCCTTCCCTCAGCGCCTTGGGACCCTCACGGGTAAGTAGCGCGCTCTACAAGTACTGTGATTGATTGATTGATTGATTGATTGGTCATGATACAAGAAAAGATTTGGGACCCTGATAAGTCCCTATCCTTTCCCGAGCTCTCTCCTGGTGTGTGATGCATGTGGGAGGGCACAATCACGGTGTCAGTGGAGGAGAAGCAGTAAGCATTGATGCAATGATTGAATGCAGTATGTTTGTTCCCCCACAGTGCGATCCAGAGAAGGTGTGGAGCTGTGGTGCTAGTAGCCCGATTGCTCATGGAGGAAATAACGAGGAATAATAACCTCCTACAAAAGCACATTTCCTCTTCATATCATCTAGAGCAATCCCGTAACCCCTGAATTGCAGCCCAATAAGTCAGAACTGGCAAGCATTTAAGTTTATAATCTTCTAGTAGCAGTAGTATCTACTTATTTCTGACTCTGCCCGAACAAGTTCCCAGCTGCATGGATTAGGTAGGAGCAACAATTGAAATGCAGTGTAACCAACTACTTGGAGAGTCAAAGGTTACCCTTAAATATGAAAAATCACTTACCCGCGTGATAATTTGCCCTTTAATTGAAATGGGTCTAATTTTGCTATGTCAGAGTCAGAAATCAATTAATTCGAACTGTATACAGATCATAAAAGTTAGAATATACATAATTCATCAAGTTTCCACAATAGAATGTTAAAATATTCAATTAAAACAATCATTTAAAACAGTTAAAATACTTAGAATTCCTTTCAGTCAATTGTGAAATCTACTGGTCTTTAAAGAAAGTCATAAAAAGGACACAACACAATAGCAGACAAAATGATCATACAATATTCGTAAAAAAACATTCCTGGATGACATTATCTGAATTTGTGTTTGCGCATAATTGGCAATATAACCCATTTATGATGTTCCAAATAAAACTTACAGAAGAAAAAGATATGTAAATCAAGTTGGGGGGATACACCATCACATGGACAAAATGGTAGAGCTTGTACAGAAAAAGTTCCTGATGGGTAGCCCAACATACAGGGTATGAGGTATAGCCGGAACCTAGTTAATATGAATCTATGGCGTAAATTTGTCACAATCGATAAATATGTGGCTTACCCCTCAATAGGGATGGGGCACTCAAGATAAGCTTTGGAACTATTAATTTTAAATCTTTTTTCAGCCATAAAATTTAAAAAGCGAATTTTGATTGTTTTTTTGAAATGCTCGAGCAGTTACTTTGTGTTTCAAAGATAGTTTCTAAACCCAAAGAAATTACGCTCTTTTTAACGTTCATGATCCAAGGGATTCTCAGTACATGTTCCAATGCGAGACAATCTAGGGTGACTTGTTGGGTAAGGTTAACGGATTCCCTTCTCCAAATGGTGTGCCATAGCAGAACTGGGGCCAGACATATCTGGTCTGATATATTGGGGACATTCAGCTTGAAATGGCAATTCAAATTTGAGCAGACCAACAAGTATATTCCAGAAAGTGTTTTCTATTGTTTGAATAGCTGCAGGGTTAGTATGATCCCATACACCAGCTCCACAGGTAGCTACTGTGGTAGATTTTGCCAGGTATACTTTTTTTACAACATCTAGTGGTTTTTACCCTAGCTTTTTAATAAAAGAGTATAGACCGATAATACTTTTTTCCAGCATTAGGCCTCTGTTCGTCACCATATGGGACCATGTTGTCATGGAGGGCGTGGCTAGCTGGCTAAGATGGCGGACGTGCTTTAAGGCAGCTCCGCATGGTGGCCCGTTTATCCACATAATTTCATAGCCACTAACACCGCCGAGACAATAAGGAGATTGTTATTAAACGGGGGGTAACCCAATTGGAGTCAAAGGACCTGGGTATCAAGTATTATAGACAAAAAATGGTCCTAGACATTGATTCAGCATATGCAGTGTAAAAATATATATCAAATATTCTTTTGATCACCATCCGATTGAATCCGTTATGGTTAATACAGGTCAGAACACAACAATTAAATTAAATTAGCCCAAAATATCAATTGATACAAGAAAAACACACTTAAAGCAAACAACTGTGTCTCACCAAGGTCCGAGAGACTCTCTTATTTAATATAAGCTTAGAGAAATAACAGACATATTTCCACAAGGTAAAAAATACAGTTATTTACACATGGGGTTCACTGTCAAGTGATGTGCACAGAAAAGAGTGATAGTAAGTGCTCGTGAGGTAAAGTGACCAAGAAGGTCCGTATATTAAATAAGAGAGTCTCTCGGACCTTGGTGAGACACAGTTGTTTGCTTTAAGTGTGTTTTTCTTGTATAAATTGATATTTTGAGCTAATTTAATTGTTGTGTTCTGACCTGTATTAACCATAACGGATTCAATCTATAATACTAGAGACAATAAGGAGGGCACCACAGATGGATTACAGTATACTCGATCCTATGACCACAGAACCGGGAGGCAGTGTGCAGCGCAAAGCCAATTCTGAGACCGAGCCTGTACCCTGGAGACAGTGTGATCACAAAGTCTGAGTTGATGTGTGGGGCAATACAGCGAGAAGCAGGATTGACGGAGCTGGATGCAAAGAGACACACGTCTGTGAAAAAGATACTGAGAGCTAATGCCATTTACACCAAATGGTAAAGGTAACCCAAGAAGCAGTGGGCCCACTGGATTCTAGAGATATTAGCACTGTAAATTCTGAGGCAGCTCGAACAGTGCAGGCTCCTGGTGAACAGGAGAGATGAATAAACCGCCCAGCACAGCTCCATAGTGAGCCGTAGAGAGGAGGAGTCCTCCCTGTTTTGGAACTGTAACAACGCCACCCCATTGCAAAACGGTGTCTGAGGAGTCGGAATACAGAGGAAGTGCCCTGCCTAGGGCAAGTGCAGCATTGGTGCTCAAGTTATACACATCAGACGGCAACCATGGGCAGACAACAGGCAGGCTCTAACATACCAGCTGCACAGTCCACAGCACCTCCCAAACAGCCAGGACCAGAAAGGGAATCAGAAGAAATTGTGGAAAACCCCACACTGGGATCGAAAATAGACACTGTGCTCCAGGCTGTGACGCAGATCGGCGTTTCCCTTATGCAAACCTGCATGCACTTAGAGGGGCGAATACACAAAATTACTACAGATTTCACGCTACTTGGTGTAGATTACCGTAAACTGACAGAGAGAGTAGACAAAATAGAAGTGGAGCTGGAAGACGTCGTCCCAACTGCAAAAGCCTCAGTCGCAGAAGTATGAGAGCTCAGGAAGAAACTACATACGTTGGAACGTAGGGTGGACTATGTGGAAGGCTGCTATTAACGCAGAAATGTCCATGTAGTTGGCCTTCCTAAAGGCTCAGAAGGGAGAAATGCAGTGTACTAGACAGAATTCCCGGTTTATTCCCTCAGAGTACAGAGACAGAGAAGCACATTCACAGCAGTGAAAAAAAATGCGGGAGTTAGACATAAAATACTCACTGCTATTCCTAGCTCGCCTGCGAGTAGTCAAAGACAACACCACACACTTCTTCACTGCAGCAGAAGAAGCATGGGACTAGCTTGAGAAAGTAGGCCACCACACATCACCCAGTAGACAGACTAACACTGCTGACTCAGCGCTGGGTGTCTGTAGGAACCAGCGGAGACCCCGGAGGCAAATCAAGAAGGGCCCATTGCAACTTAGATCAGCCCCAAATTTGGAACAAAAAATACAGGAGTGGTGAGAGGCCCGACAATAAAGACACAGATGCATCTTCGGAAAGGTCAATGAGCGACGGCAGTTCAACAGTGTTGTGGCCGCAGGAAGTGGACTCGCAGATTATGCTGGACGTGACGCCCCAAACTGCAGATTATATTGCATGAACATCGGAAAAACTGAAGAAGGAGTCTACATATAGATTTTAGTGCTCGCACGCATAACAAACTGATCTTACACGCACAAGCATAACATACCAGAGAGTAGTCCTAGCTGTGCTGATTGAGAAGCTAGAGGCAGGCACACCTGCACGTTCCTCACCGTGTATACCCTTGCCCTTCCCCCTTTCCCCCCCTCTTCTCCTCACTCAGTTATTTTCCCCTTACCTTCTCTGCCAGGGAAGGAATTGCAAGATAGAATAGGCAGTGCGCAATGAGCACAAATATGTGTTGATACAGGGCCCGAGCCTCCGCTAGCCCACTGCTAACCCAGCCAAGCTCCCCCTTACTTAGTGTGACACGGCCCAAAAGGGCGATAGTTGCCGTAAGGCAAAGTTCATGGTTTGGGCAGATACCTGTTGTCACTCTGCCCTGTCCCAGTTACATAACATCATGTTTACACCCCCACACCATGTCTCACAAACATTGCACCTGAAACCTCAAATGTTGGGCTCGCAGCGTAAGCCTTGTACGCATACATACGCCCACTGCATTACCAACTGGGTGACAGATCTGCTGACACTGCAAGTATACTCAATAAGTCAAAATGTAATTCCCTTTGGGCGAATTAACATAGAAAGACTAGTTCTTACAAACAAACCATATAAAAATACACCGTTTCAGAACAAGTAAACAACAAGGAAGCAATGTAAACAATATTAAAAAAAACAGTGAAAACACTATAAAAAAAGTAAATCTAGACAGTTTATTCATATACACTATATTTTGTTAAAAAATGGGAAACATACAGGACGGAACTCTATAAAACAAATAAATCCAACATTCCAATAAAAAAGGAGGTACAGGTTGAGGACTAAATTCAAACAATTATACAGAATTTTCCTCAATTTCTTGACCCAGTATTACTCCTTGTGCATCAACGCGTTTCGGTGGTGAATAAGAGATTAGACCACCTTCATCAGGACAATTGTAATGACAGTTTCCCAATAGTTCTAAGGATTTAAAACAGAACCAATCTTAGTTACAGATAATAATGGCAACATAATACAGTTCTTCTTAAAAAACATAGTGTGTATATATTTACGCAATCCTAACAAAATGTATCAGCACTGCTTCCATGTTATACAAAACAAACATTACACATTGTTGTAACAACATAACATAATAGTCAGACACATCCCCTAAATATGCTTATATATAAGAAACTGAATTCATAGTCAGTACATTCACGGTGATCATATCACTATCTACCTTATCTTGACAGTAACATATATAACTTGTACAGGTTAATAATGATCCCTGGAAGGGTTAGTCTAAGAGGAGCTAACTAGCTCCATGATAGTTTCACTGCTAAACATAAAGGGAAGTGCCATAAAGAGCATTACTCCAAATCCCCATGTACGCAAACATCTGTCTCCTCCATAGATAGTAAGAAAATCCATAAGTAAATCCATATGAAGGATATCTATATCCAGATATACATTCATATACGAACAACTCATACTAAATATTCTATGGACAGCATAAACTATGGATCTATACTAAGCCTATACTGAGCCTAAATTATCTTTCTAAGTAAACCCGATACATCAGAGTTATGTTGCCCCAATGATACGGTCCCATTCTTCTCTCGAATTAAGGCCTCTTCTTACAGTGTCGAGATAGGAGATATACCATTGTTCTCTCTCTTTTCTTCTAGAGACAATTTGAGAAGATATCTCGCTGGATGAATATCTTTTCTGACTGGAAAGGAGGCTGAGTACCCCTTACTATAATCCTAACGATATTTAATGATTGAGGAAGGTGATATACCAAGTGTATCTTATTATCTACCTCTCTTGTCTATAATGGACTAAATTACATCAAGTGAACGGACTAAAAGGGCTCTAGTATTTAATGCAATTGAGTTGAGAAATGGAAGTGCACTATAATGTTCTTTTGATGACTCATTATTAACCTGTACAAGTTATATATGTTACTGTCAAGATAAGGTAGATAGTGATATGATCACCGTGAATGTACTGACTATGAATTCAGTTTCTTATATATAAGCATATTCTAAAGCCTGCCAGGTGCCCCTGGAGTAGCTGATGTTCCTCCAGGAAAGATGAAAGTGTTTTGAGAACATGCTGTTCCAAAACTTTTGCCAGGTAGGGTAGCTGAGAGATGGGCCTATAGTTTGAAGGGTTGGCCGCGTCTGCCCCTGGTTTCTTTAGCAACGGGATGACTCTAGTCTCCTTTAGGTTAGATAGCAGATACCCGGTCTCCAGAGAGTTGTTTAACATGGTGAGAATCTGTCTTTCCAACCCGGGAAGGGCCAGTTGAAAAATTCTAGGAGGGCAAGGGTCTACAGGAGAACCTGATTTAGTCCGATTCATCAGGGAAACTAGGGAAGCTAAGTCTATTTTGGGAAAGGTGGTGAGCAGCTGACAAGGGGGGGCTTGGAGCTCGAGTAAGGAGCTTAGATTGACAGGAGTGTTGCCGATCTCAGAGAGGATATCCCTGACCTTCTGAAGGAAGAAGGATTGGAAGGCATTGCAGTCAATAGACTCGGCTGCGGGTTTCTGCTCCGACTTTTGGCTCCTTCAAAATTCTGAAGGTCTCTTTCTGTTTGTTTACTGCGACAGAGATTCTAGTCTCATAGTACTCTGCTTTTGTGGTCATGATAGAATTTTGTTTAGGGTGAGTAAAGTCTTATAAATTTCCAGCTCAGCTGGGTCATTGGCTTTACGCCACTGTCTCTCGGCTTGGCAGAGTTTTTACTTCCTTTCCCTCAGCAATTGATTAAACCAGGGAGCCCCTTTACCCTTGTCCCTGACCCTATCCCTTCGCTCTGGTGCCACTAGGTCTATGGCTGTCCTCAGACTACCCATGAGGGTTTCGCTTTCCTGGTCCAAGTTTCCAATTTCAGATTTAGGGGGGGGAACCTGTGTAGGGTGTCAAATAAGTCCGCTGGCCCAATTCTTTTCCAGCTTCGCACCTTTTTGCATTCTTGGGGTGGTTTAGGCAGTTGCCTGTTCACCGGGACTCAGCAACTAATTAACGAGTTGTCAGACCAAGCACAGAGGCTGATGTTCATTAGACTCTTGACCTTCCAGGTAGGTCGCTCTCCGCCCGCTGCAGCTTCGCCAGCTGCTCCTCCCTCCCAGCTCCCCTCAAAATGGCGGCAGCTGTGTGGCCGCACAGCGGGCACGCCACTCGCGCCCCAAAGGCATGCCTAAGGCAAGCCCCTCTGTGCCCGTCCGCGCCTGGACCGCGCCCAGCTCCAGAACCCCTGGACCCCGCGAACGCCACAACACCAGACTCCACTACGACGCCAGCAGCCTCATGCACTCAACGTCGGCCAAAACCACACCTGCTTCCAGGCCACCTCGAAACTGACCCACGGACTCTTCTCCTGCTGCACCTGCAGCTTCACCTGCGACAGAACCACCAAACCTCCAAGGACTGGACCCAACCACCTCCGCTGCATACTCCTCAACACCCGCTTCGCATGCAAACACGCCGTCGAGCTCTGGGATCTGCTCTACACCTCCGCCCCAGACGTGGCCTTCCTGACCGACACCTGGTGGAACGACTCCTCGGCGCCCGACATCGCCATAGCCATCCCGGACGGCTACAAGATCACCCGCAGGGATCGCGCCAACGGAATCGGAGGAGGAATAGCCATCGTCCACAAGTCCACCCTCAAGGTCGTCACCCATGCAGACGACACCCTCAACACCGCCGAACACCTGCACTTCCAGGTCCACACCGACCCCAACACCCCCCTTTTTGCGTTGTTGGCCTCTAACTCTACATCATCCATAACCACAACAAAGGCATATAAATGACTAGATTTAACTTACAGTAAATCCTTCCCATGCAATGCTAAAAATGAATGTAGTGCAATGATGTAGAGGAGAAATTAAATAGGGTCTAGAATGCATCCTTAGTGAACACCTCTGGCTAAATCAAAGGGTTCAGTGTGTTCTTTCTCTAAACCATATGAGAATAAGATAGTAATCCTGGGATGCAATGCTTGGAGAAATTCAACCAGTGGATGGGGCAAATCTATTTTGGATAGAATGGTCTGCAATTTGGCGCTGTTTACATGATCAAAAACATTGCTGCGATCCATGAGAGCTAAAAAGAGTGGGCTTTTCTTAGCAACTGTATACTTCCCTAGTATAAAATGTAAATTAAACACTGTTCCTGGGTCTGTAGGTCTTTTCTGAACCAATACTGCAGAGGACTTAGGACTTTATTATGAGTTTGGTGATCACGGACCGCCAAACTCACTGGTATTCCAACTACCCTATAACAAGTTGGGCGGTCGGACAGACATGGGACCACTGCTGCTGCCAGGGTTCTGGCAGCACTACCAGGCACATTAGGAGTTTCCTCACCACCACAGTTTTCATGGCAGTGAGCCCTCCATGAAACATGTGGTGGTGAGGAAACAAAGAGTGCCTTTGCGCCAGGTGATGCATGCATGGCTCCCCAGTTCCTGCAGGGCAACAATATGACAGTTCATGCCCTGCAGGAACGTGCAATGGTATTATTTTTGCTGTGCCTTGCTAAGGCTCACCTATGAGCCTTAGCACTGCACCTTCATGGTCCAGCTGCCGTAGGACCACCCAGCCTGGATTCCAGTCAGAATTTGGCGGACAGTCACATTAAAGCTTCGGCCTTGTGGCAATGAGTCGCTGCCATGGCAGTCCGCTGCCGCACTGCCAAAGTCATAATAAGGCCCTTCTTATGGCATTTTGCTGTACCCATTACTCGATCTTGTGTAAGATGATGTGCCCCACAATCTAGACCAAGGAGTCTAATAATAAAACTAGTTTGCGGCATCAACAATCCTGTCTTCCACCCATTTTAAAAACATGAACAATGCTGGTCGTTTGCCAGGAGGCTGGAATTTTATGGTAAACTGCAGCATTTAAAACTTTGGTAACTATTGGTGGCCGTAGGGGGATTTTTTCCTTATCAATCATAACTATCATAATACTAATACCTTATAATAGTACAACATACTATATTTTTAAATTAAATAAAAATAATATTGTACATAACTCTATAAAAGAAGACAGTAATATAGACTGCTATATTTGTAAAACAATCTTGTACTTTAAAAAACGATATTCTGATCTTCGATATTCTCTCTCATGATATCTGAATTCATGATATATTTTGACAAGATATTCCTGCATCACAATATTTTTCCCTCAATATTATTGTCAAAGTACCTACCAGGTATAACTATGATTACATTATATGACTAAAAAAAGATGACATTCTGGGGTTGATAGAGGATGATGATTGGCAGGAAGCAATCCCGAGCCCCGGGGAAATTGCCATCAGGGCACGATTCTGGCTAGCTCAGCTGAGAGTACTACACAGGTCTTACACCACCCGGCCGTCAGGGGCGGCTCTAGGCTCATGGTGGCCCTGGGCAGGGAGCGTAGGTAGTGGGCCCCGGAAAAGGGGGTCCGGGCGGGGCAGAGCCCCTCCCCCCCGCCCGGAGCTCAGGAAGGTGTTTGAAAGTGGAACAGAGTCGCAGGCCGCCAAATCACTGCAAATATGTATCCATCCTCAGAGGATTATTATATTAAGGATATATATTGTCGTGGTGGCCCCTGGGGTTTGGTGGCCCTGTGCAGGTGCACAGCTTGCACATGCCTAAGGCCACCCCTGCGGCCCTTATACCATAATTAGGCTGGGCAGGCTCAGGACTTTGCATCAGGGGCTGCGGGAGGTGGCCACATTCTTTCATATAATCTGGGAATGCCCTGCAGCACAACGATAGTGGAGTAGCATCACCCGAGTGATGTCTGAGGCCCTCGGTACACAAATAACCCTTGTCGGTCACTGGCACTTGCTGGGCATCACAGGCATAACTCACTGGCCGCCTCATGTGAAGACCTGGCTGGCTTTAGCCTCCGGCGTGGCGCAGCGCAACATCGCTAGATTATGGGGGGACAAGAAATAGGGACGCTCAATGCTTGGAAACGAGACCTTGACTGGTGTTACTTGGCTGAAAAAACTGTCTATCAGAGCAGGGGATGCCCCAAAAAGTGGGGGAAGATATGGAATGCATGGGACAAGTACAGATCCTTGACACAAATGGGCGCAGCCGAAGGGGAATAATGATACAAGCAAAGTAAACAACTGAAGGAGGGGTGGATCCTTCCCCCCTGACCATGACATGTAATACTGCATGCTCGTCCTGCACTTCAGATGATGTACAACGTGTTAATTATGTGTAATGAATGATGGGATGTTTACATGTTGATTTGTTTAATAAAAAGAATTTTTAAACAAATAAAAAAAGATGACATTTACTAACAAACTTTATGACTCTTTCGATTGGGTCCTGTGTGGAATGAAGGAAGTGGGCACATAAAAGGCACTAGTGTAAAAATTGCTTCTTTTTAAAGTGTGCAAATATTAAAAACGGCTCATTTTGATTTGGGCATTTTAATAGTGGAATGTGGTGGAGTTAAGTTTTGAAGTATAGTGAGAAAACAGTGCACATGTATGTTACCCTTGAGTGCATTCATAGCTGAAACCAATCAGATTTTTTCATTGTTAAAGCCTCTGCTTATTTGCTGCAGGCGCTGGTTCAGTAACAACAGTATTTTTAGAACCCCAATCATTTTTGTGCGTTGGTGCCCCTGAACAGCACCCCCAGTGCGAAAAATGCCCCAGCACCACCGGTGTGATGCCCATAATGCGATTGCTGTGAATCTTCAGTACGCACAGCAGTTATCTTTTACGATCTAAGCATTGATTCAAGTTGTAAAGCTTGAAATGATCTTCGATTTCATGTGTGCATTGTTGGTGATGTTATTAATGTTCTGTGTAATAGATGCTCAGCTTTCTCAGAATTGCTTATGGATAACTCTCTCTCGCTATTTTGTAGCCACGTTTTGCAATCGTCTTGTGTTCTACAAGACATGTGATGTCACTTTTTGGCACGCAGAGCTTCTTTGCCACAAGTGGAGATCTTTCACACATTCTGGTGACGTGAACGATTAATGACGGTTACTTTGGTCAATCAAATGTTGCCCAAACTTAAATTACAGCATGCAGTCGTTTCAATTAGGCACTTTCGGTGAATTCATGAACTCCGGTGCTTAATTCAGACTTTACTGAACGTAGGGTGGGTGACACCAGACGACACGGATAGTCCCGGTTTTATCACCAGCTGTCACGGCAGATCCCAGCAATTTTGGCTCATGTCCCGGTTTTTACAGGGGGCCGACTGAAAACAGTGAGAGGCACTTTTTTGGGTGTTCTAAAGCTGGGCTAGTTAGCAGCTGTTATAAGTAAGCAATTTAATTAATAGGTATAAAGTTGGGGGCATGGTCTCGCCGAGAAGCAAGATGGCCGCTCTCTAAGTGTGCTCTGCCGGCCGAGTCAGGACTCTATAAGAATTCATCCTTAAATTGCACCAACGGCGCTAACAGCAACGACAATCATATCCCTGAGGCTGCAGTCAGTATAATGGTGTCGCTCTGCCGGGAAAATGGCAGAAAAATGCTGCAGTAGCTGAGAGCTGCGACAGGCCTGGCGGTAAGTCCTGCAAATCGTGATGCAGTGACAGAGTCTGCATCGGGCCACGCTGTTGCTGTTACCTGGTGTGGCATCCTGAGAAATGTAGCTGCAGACGGAGCAAGCCCCTGCGGAGAATCCTGCTGTGTTATCCGGGTGTCGTGTCAATTGGCCAGGCAAGGCACTGCGGATCCAGCACTTTCGGAGTCGAGGGCCACAATGTTGAGGTGCGGGAGCAAAGAGCAGATGCGTGCTACACATCACTGCAGAGACTGCACTGGTGCGGGTCGGTGAGGCGGAAGACGCTGAGGCAGGCGCCTACTGCACCGGCTGGCGAAACCTTCCCTGGGTGAGAGACAAACGCAGAGAAGAGGTAACAGGGGAGGGTCGTGGGGGGTCTGGCCTCACTTGCTCTGCACTGTTGGCCGGTTGCGGTGGTGTGCACCTGGCCTCGCCTGACATCCATCGAACTGAGCAACTGGGGCATGTGGGGGCCCACAGGGTCCAACACACAATTTATACATCGGCACATTAAGCCGCCAGGGGCAACGGGACTGCCGCGGCAGGAGATGGCACCCGGGCAATAACAACCTTTGGAATAAAGGATTGCTGAGAGGCCAGGGGGTCTCTTACGTAATTGCCACAAGCGTCACCCAGCTCGTGAGCGGTCAGTTACGCAATTGCTGTGAGATTGTAATCCCATAGAGACCTATATCCTACAAGTATAACAACTGCCTCTCCTGCACCCAACTACGAACGGAATGGCTATGCCTGGGTGGACAGAAACCGTATGTAAGAGACTGCTACTGTCAATGTGTGTGCTACCTGGGGGTGCAACAACTATTCGCCCCGCACCCTACACCCTCGTGCATACCAAGTGAAGAGAGCATTTGCTAATTGTAAGTGTCAGGACTGCAGACTAACATAGAGATGGGGAAGACAGATACTAAGCAGTCAAAGCTAGCCTTTGACAACAAACGACTTACACGACAAACAACCTCTGGGGCTGAAGGGAAAAGGGATAACCCACCCACAGAGCCAACAGAGGACTGTGGCGAGGACCTTCGTGCACTCTTGCTGAAATGAGGTCCAGTCTTAAGTCCATTGACACCAAACTAGACGTGCTAACCTCACAACTGGACCAAGTAGGGAAACAGGTTGATATGCACAAATCAAGGCTGAACCAACTTGAAAATCGCACCTCGGATGCCCATGACTTCCAGGTTGAATCCAAAGAACAGTTGTTACAAATGGACAAAGTCCTGACCCTAATCAGAGCCAAAAAAGATGACTTAGAAGCCAGGTCAAGGCGCAACAACGTCTGCATAATGGGAATTCCCGCGACAACAGCCATTTCCAAAATGGAGTCATATGTGGAAGAACTACTGCATGACTTGTTTGGGCCTGACCTACCGTCAGTTTTTATTGTTGAGCATGCGCACCGCACCATGGGCCCTAGACCACCTGTGGGCTCCACTCCTCGACCGATACTGGCCCGGCTACTGAATTACCAGGACCGAGATGTGGTGCTGCGCCTGGCCAGGGAACATGGGTCCCTACAATATAAAGGCAACACGTCTCATTTTTTCTGACTTCACTTCCACGGTCCAGGCGGCGAGGTGGGAATTTGTGGCAGTTAAATGCCTGCTCCTACAGGCGGAGATCCCGTAGGCTCTGCTGTACCCCGCAAAATTGAAAACTACACATGACAGCACCAGACATTTTTCACTAATGCTAAGTCCACGATGAAGTTTGCTAAACATGTGGGGGAAGCAACGCACTGCTGCCGCCAAAGGTCACTGGAGTCCTGAAAAGAACCTCAGCGATAATGACTGAATGCTTTTTTATGTTGGTGCCTATTCTCTGATTCTAATTTTCATTGAGTTGTGAGCACATAGGCACAGTGTCATGGTAAACCCAGGTGTCTGCTAAGGCTAGAATTACGTAAAATATGCAGGTCATGGACATTGAACACTGCTGTTCACCACGCGCCGCGGGTGCTCTACATATCTCTCGGCCAACCTGCCTTCGAGCAGGGCTGTGTGCCCCCAAGTTCTGCTACCAGGTCTTGACCTGGGACATATTGTTTAATCTGTTTTGTAAGGGGGTATTCATTGCAAAACCTAATTGGGGAGTTGGTGTGGTTGGGTGGGTGGTGGGGAGGCAATGTTACAGTTGGAAGGTTAGACAGGAGAGCACTATGTACTTCTAGACGCAATGCTGTTATTCACCGTACACCAGACAGTACTTCTCGAGACCAGCCAGGGGGGTGGTGCTCCAGTTGGGGTACAGGAGACACCATGCACACAACTACAGCTTAGTATGATAGGGTTATTCGGAGGTTATATAGCTATCAATAGGACATGACAAACTTTAGAATTTTAACTTGGAATATCCGCAGGTTGAATGACTGTAGAAAGACCAGACTTGTCCATGCTTATCTAAGTAAACATCACATAGACATATGTATGATTCAGGAGACCCACTTAAACAGCACATCGCATGTAGAACTAGACCACAAGCGCTGGGGGAACACCTCCTCCTCTATTTATTCTAATTATGCGAGAGGAGTAGCAATACTGATCCGACAAGGACTGCATTGGAAAACGATAGAATCACAGTTAGACGCCGATGGCAGATTTGTGATACTTTATTGCCTGTTGGGAGGAGTTAAGATGAAGCTTGTGGAAGTTTATGGTCCAAATACGGACTGTCCTGAATTATTTTGAAATGTGTGGGCAAAAGCTCACATTTTGGGGTGCGACACAATAATATGGGGAGGTGATTTTAATGCTGTGCTCAATGACACACTGGACAGGAAAGGCACCTCCTGCGGTATGCATCATAGCTCATGTGAGGCCCTAAACGCGTTAATGCGAGACCAAGGATTGACAGACAATGGAAGGTAGGTGTGTATCAGCGTATCATGGGGCGTGGTCCCGGTTGGACTTTTATAAAATAGAACAAGATAAACCCTGCCACACAGATAACGGGGTCCTATTACAGGATCCAATCAGTAAACAAATGGGGTGAACATGAAAACCAGAGCCATAGACTTCACCATTCCTCTTTTTTTAGTACATGATATTTTTATTTTTTTCTTAAAAGATGATTTGTCTTTTCACAGTGCGATTTTTAATTAGAAAGACTGTTGATACATAGTTCATATAAAATGATTACATCTAGGAGAAGGACACATTTCATTCAAGATAAGGGGAAATTAGATACAGTACACAAAAAAGTTCTTCACATTCCCAAGCATTCCAAAAGAAAACATTTTTTTGTTATATATACATAATCACTCAAAATACTCATTCACTTCCTCATTCATTCAAATTCACTCACAAACAAGTACAACCGTGCCTGCAACAACAGGTGTAAAATAGTTGCATAGGTTAAAGGTGGACGGAGCGGACAAAACTAGTGGGAA
Source organism: Lissotriton vulgaris (assembly GCF_964263255.1). Classification (NCBI taxonomy): domain Eukaryota; kingdom Metazoa; phylum Chordata; class Amphibia; order Caudata; family Salamandridae; genus Lissotriton; species Lissotriton vulgaris. The sequence goes on from NC_141696.1 coordinate 740,351,513, forward strand.
AAGATTTTTATGGGGACCCAGAAGTTGCCGTCCCGGTTGGACTTTTGGCTAGTCTCACAAGGCATTGCAGCCTGAACCTCTGATAGCACACATTTCCCCAGAGCACTGTCTGATCACTCCCCTTTCATGTTACAAGTGATGATTCCTGACACCCCACTACAGATGTTTAATTGGAGATTGGCCCGAATGCCCTTCTTGATTCCGCTTTTAGAGAGGAGATATACAAGGACATTAAAGAATACTTTGAAACAAATGCTGGCTCTGTGTCCACACATGGAACATTCTGGGAGGCATTCAAGGTGGTTATATGGGGAAAATGCATATCATGCCACACCGGGGTGCTCAAAGCCGTCAGAGGCAGGCTGGCCTCTCTCGAAGCTCATATCAAGGAGCTTGAGACTAACTAATATTTAGCTGCAGACCCTAAACTATTACCAACTATTGGGGAGCTCGTCACTAATTTGAGGAAGAGGCACAGCACAAGGTAAAATTTGTGGGAAAATACACACAAGCTAGGCGATATGGGAAGGGGAACAGACCTGGAAAAACCCTAGCAAATATGCTGAGGACGCCACACACGGTTACGTACATATTTGAAATTATAGGTGAAGACTCCACTATAATAAGAGGCCCTCTGGAGGTTCTAGGTGAATTCACTAAGTTCTACACCAAGTTCTATACATCCAAGCACCAGACAGTACTAGAGGAGCTCCAACCCTTTCTTGAATCTATAGAGTTCATATGGCTAGGAAGGGCACATAGGGAGTATCTGGATGAGCCCTTCACTTCCAATGATATACTGCAGGTAATTGGCAGTCTGCCTGCAGACAAAGCCCCCAGGTCAGATGGGTTAACTACTGAGTTCTATAAGGCCTACGCAGACCTATTGGCGCCTGGCTTGCTTGAGGTATTCGAGGAAGCTCAAGCTACAGCTGCGCTTCCCCCTTCAATTCGAGAAGCGATTATCCTGACTCTATTGAAACCCGGTAAATCCAGCCATGAGATGGACTCCTATAGGCCACTCTCCTGAATTAACATGGATGTCAAAATTTATGCCAAGTTACTGGCCAACAGGTTACAACCTCTACTCCCTATGATAGCAAGACCTAATCAATCTGGGTTTATTCCTGGCAGATCCATGGCCCATAACCTCTGCACCGTCTTCACAGTGCTGCACTATTTGAACCCTGAAGCCAATTCACTAGTGGCATTCTTGGACGCTACGAAAGCATTTGACGCATTGGAGTGGCCTTATCTGTTTGACATATTGGGGAAGATCGGAGTTAGTCCAAACTTCATAGCACAAATCAGACCGCTATAACAACACCCGTGGCGAGACTGCTGCGCATGAACGGCGTGATATCAACCTCCTTCTATATATCCCACCGTATATGCCAGGGTTGCCCTCTCTCCCCGCTCCTGTTTGCCATAGCAATGGAACCAATTCGCCAACATCATGCTGCAAGAAGGTTGGGTTTCAGCACCAGGAGGCAACTGATCTCGTTGTATGCAGATGACATGACGTTCTATATAAGTGACCGAGAGGTCAATCTAGATCCACTACTCAGGGAACTCCCAACATTTGGCGGCCTCTAAGACATATATATAAATTGGTCCAAATCTACCCTGTTTCCCCTCACTACGACTACTGAACCTTTCAACCTGGAATACAAGTCGAAATGGGCGGATGGCCCGGTAAAATATCTAGGCATTTGGTTAAGCCAGGATGAGCAAGAGCTATGAAATCTACATTTTGGTCATGCTATCTCTTGGCTAGAAGGGAAAATTAAGGTATGGGCTCGACTGCCGAACTCTCTCGCCGGCAGAATAGCCATCGCATAAATGGTTGTCTTGCCCAAATTTCTATATTTATTCATAAATATTCCACTTCCACTCACCCAAGCCTTTTTTAACATTCTCTGGTCGCTCATGATTTCCTTGGTTTGGGCAGAGAAGCAAGCTTGCCTTACCTGGGGAATACTTACTCTCCCCCTCACACAGGGTGGGTTGGGGGCCCGGAAATGCCATTATATGCGTACTGTGCACAAGTGCAGTTTTTGCAGGATTATAAATTGATTGGAACACGGTTCCTAAAACTGGAGTAACCTCATCGGCTAGATGTTTATATACCTCATTTGGGAGGGCATCCAGGCCAGATGCTTTCTTATTTTTTAAAAGCCTAATTTGGGTGCCTATCTCTTCTAAGGAGATCGGGGAATCCAGAAGGTCTTTACCTGTTTGCGTAAGGGAAGACAGAGTTTTAGTACTCAGCCATGTCCGAATTTGATGTTGTGAGGGAGATATATTCTCTTCATATAAGTATGTTAAAAGGAGAGCAAGCAGTTCGTAATGTTTACAATATCTTTGGATCTATCCCCCTCCTCATTTATAATAAGTTCACTGATGTTATTTTTAATACGCTCAGATCTGGCTTATCATGCAAGCAGGGCACTGGCCTTCTCACCATACTCGTAGTTCTCCATGTTCTTATTTACCCATTGGGCCTTACATTTATCCTCTAGCTTACCTCTGAGGTCTTTTCTTGCTAGGTCAAGATCTTCCTGTACCTTAATCGTCCTTTCTATAGGCCCCCTTGTTATACTGACCAGGGCAGCCTCTAAGCTTTTAATTTTACCTTCCATTGTTGTAATCTCCTGACTTTCAGCTCAATTTTTAGAACATATAAGGCTATGAAGCCAACCCCTTAAATTAGCCTTAAAGGCATTCCAAACTATCTCCATCCTCGTAGAGCCTACATTGATCTCGAAAAACTCTGTGGATGATACTTTAATATTCTGAATAATGTCAGAATCCTCCAACTTTACCCTGTTAAGTGTCCACCGAGGCGGAATTGCGTTGGTCGTTACGTTATAAGAAAACAACACAGGGGCATGGTCTGAAAGAAGAAAGGGAAGAATTAATATTGAAGATGTTTTAGTCAAGAGTTCTTTACTTACTAATATATAGTCAATTCTTGAGAAGTGGTGTTTTTTTTACTATAAAAAGTAAACCCAGCAACCTCTCTCATCATCCTTCTCCAGGCATCTACGAGGTCAAGGTCATGAATCAAATTTTCCATTACTCGGCGGATACGGGGTGCCCCAACATAGTGGCTTTGATTTGACCTATCTTTTAGGGGTTCCAGAAGGACGTTAAAATCTCTCCCGACGATCAATGGCAGACTCTCCAGAATCAATTTGGAATAAAGTTTGGAGATGTAAGATGCATCATCAACATTTGGACCATAAAATGAGGCACAGGTCAACTCCTTACCCTCAATGCTTAAACGTGCTATAATCCATCTCCCTGTTTAATCTGTCTGAATCGAATAAATAGAAAACATCAACCCTTTCTTTATTACAATCGCGACTCCCCGGTTGTTTATGGTTTGACTAGAGAAACAAAAGCTCTCAACCCAGGAGGTGTTAGAGAACAATTTATAATCCTACAGGGAAAGTCCCCAGCTCCTGGAGAGAGGCAACCATTGTTTTAATACCTAAGCCCTGGAAGGACCCTTTGAGAGCTGACTCCTATCGTCCGATCTCCCTGCTGAATTCCGACTATAAAATCTTTATGGGTATATTAGCAGGGAGATGGGCCAAATTGGCCCCCGGATTGGTCAATTTTGACCAAAAGGTATTTATAAATGGACGATACATACAGGAGCAAACGCAGCTTCTTATAGGTAATATCGATCTTGCCACAGCTAGAGCGGACCCCTTGGCGGTAATTGCCTTAGATGCCGCCAAGGCATTCGATCGAGTCTGTTGGTCCTATCTTTGGGAGGTATTGAAAGCAATGGGTTGTGGGCCGGTGTTTATCTGCACTCTAAGACAGTGCTATGAGGGAGCCTCAGCTAAGATCTTGATCAATGGCTCACTCACCCCTAGTTTTGAGATCAGAGAGGAACTAGGCAGGGGTGTCCCCTATCGCCCCTGCTGTTTGACCTATATATAGAGCCGTTGGCTCAGGCAATAAGGCTAGACGAACAAATCCTTCCCTTTAAATCTAAGCAGTACTCGTCAAAAATTGCGTTATATGCGAACAATATTATCCTCTACACAAGGGATCCAGCAGTAACCATTCCGAGGGTTGAGACCCTCTTGGGGGAATTTGGCCTAATTTTCAGCTATCTGGCCAATTCCTCCAAGACGGAGGTAATGTGCTGGAATATCGAGCAGTAGGGGGGCCAAGCCAGCACGGAATTCAAATATCTAGGCATCACGATTGTGAAAGGTCTTGACAGAATTGCACCTTTGAATCTAGGGAAAGTTACTAAGGAACTAGATCGTCTGTTTGCTAGATGGAAGAATCTCCCCTTAACCATATTTGGTAAGGTAAATCTGGTTAAGATGACCATCCTTCCCAAACTAACTTATATTTTCAATGCCATCCCCTTGGCATTCCCACAGCAGGCCATTCAGAAAATACAAAGTAAGATAGGGAGTTTTATATGGGGAGATAAAGGAGTGAGACTGACATGGAAGAAATAAAGGCGGCGGTTGGTTAAGGGCGGGCTTGCCCTTCCAGATATTAGGTGGTATCTGGTAGCATTTCAATTTAAGGCCACATGAATGCTCTTGGCTATTCCGGGAGGTTCAGTATGGGGATTGTTGCTTGAAGAGTTGGTTAAGAACGATGGGAGCGATAGTACAGAAGGGTTTCTCTACAAATTTGGGGCATCGAAGTTTTTCAAGAAAGTGCATTTGAAGGTTCCAAGGAATGCACTTGAAACCTGGTTTAAAGTAAGGACTAGGAGAGGGATAAGTTACTATTCAGACTACGCCCCTGTCTGGGACTCACCAGGAACCCCCTTGTCTTAAGGATGGGTTGGCTGTATCTATTAGGAGAGCTGGAGTCTCTATTTGGTCAGACCTGGGGGACCTGAATGGAATACATCCTTGGGAGGTACTAAGAGCCAGATTAGGTACTGGTTTATCCAGGTTTAAATTTTTACTTACAACAAAAATCGTGGCTTGAGGGGGAGATCGGGGGGATAAGGGGAGATTCGGATTTAGAACTTCTTTGTCTATCACCGCAACTGTTGAAGAAAGAAGTCTCAATCTGGTATAGGAAGCTGGTGGAAGCAGACGATCAGATTATCCCAACGCAGGCCTCCGCATGGAATCAATCCCCCTTTGAGTCCACTATAAGGGATCTCTTAGAACCTTCCTTAACACTTCTCTACAAATACACTAAATCTGCCAGTTTAAAAAAGAATCACTTCTTTGTGACCAACAGAATATACTACACCCCAGCAAAAATTGTGAAGTTTGTGACTACCCCAGTGCCGAAATGCTACAGATATATGGCCCCTAAAGCGGACGACATTCATGTTTTTTTTGAGTGCCCGGTATTGGTCCCGTTTTGGGAAGGGGTGGGGAACTTTCTTCGTAAGATTTTTGATATGAACATAGCAGTAAATATGTCTCTGGTCTTCTTTGCCGATGATCGCATTTCAACAAAGGACCTGGCAGTGATGGACAGAGGACTATTGCTATGTCTTATTTTGCTGGCCCGTAGGGAAATCTGTGCAAAATGGAAAGATCCTAGCCCCCCAAGAACGGAAGAGTGGTTTCAATCAGCATTGGCAATGGCCCGCCTCGACCGTGCTGGCATAGGCAGCACTCAGAGTAATCTTTGGCAACCCCTTGTGAGCATGGGTCAGGAATTAAGGTTGCTTAGGTAAACAGTAGCGTGGGCACCCGGTCCTATGATTGCACCTTAACTCAGGTAAAAAGGAGTTGGTCAGGCGACCTAAGCAACTGCAGTTGGCCGTAGGGAGCCCAGAGATGCAACAACGGCTGTAACACTCTGCTATTGGCTTATAGGTGAGATGAGGACATACTTTATTTATTTATTTTTTTAACCCCCCCCCCCAAAAAAAAACCAAGTGTAGTTTTTGCATTTCTGGTTACATCGCGTCCTGTTCCAGCCCCAAGTGGCTGTCGAAATGGGCATTACAGCTCCTATTCTCCTTCAGGTGGCCACTTATCAAAAATACAAAAGGCTGAGGGACGGGATAGATACAGCACAAACCCTAAAGTGGGCCTGGGACAGACTACGCATCAGAGCTGGTTTGGAGATACTATATGCCCCCTCTGCCCCTTTATCTCGTAACCCACAACTTTCAGCCATGGCTAATGATGGAAATGTGGCATTGGCAAAATCAATAGGGCTGGAAACATTTGTGCATCTGTACCCTGAAGACACTTTCTGTGCTCCTCCAGAAGCTATAGCCATGGGCTTACAGAATGTTTTGGAGCTATTTCTCTATTTTAAGATTAAAACCACTTGCAGGCAATTACATGCCACCTTACCAAAAAACTCCAAACACTTACCAGTACAAGAGCAGTTGATATGTACTACAAGTTACCGCAGACTAATAACGAGAATTTACTGCTTGATGTAAGCCACAGCACCTCTGGCTATAACTGAAGCCCAGCAGAGCTGGAATGAAGAGCTTGATGGTCAGGTAACAGACGAAAAGTGGATCAACTCCATCTACTCTCACCCAATTATAAACTGAGATCAATACATTTTAAATACTTGCACAGGTTCTGCAGAACCCCCACCCAGTTATACTGCATGAGGTTGAGGCCAGATGAGAGATGCTGGAGATGTGGCCATACCCCTGCCACCTTTTTATATATGTCCTGGTACTGCCCACTCATTGCCTCATGCTGGACTACCATTTTTTGTAAAATTCATGAAATATTAGGGGTGCCCAGCGAACCTCAGCCGCACATTGGGCTTTTGGGTTATGTAAAAGACACTAAGGCTGAGTACCGCAAATTACGTGCTTTTTTACTCCTCATGGCTAAACGCAGAGTATCCATACATTGGGGTACAAAAAAGCACCTGCAGTAAAGGCTTGGATTCAAGACGTCACTTTCAGCCAAACTCAACTCTCGACTTTCTGGGAGCTAATGCCCATCGCCTCCAGGCCACAAGATATATGGGGCCCCTTCATAGATTGGCTAAAAACACTTCAGAAAGATATTCCTGCCTCTCCTATCTGAGTTACATCTCGCACTCCCAGTCACCGGAACCACATGCAGATGCGCACCCAGATTAGGTCAACTCTATTAAATGGTTGTCAAAACTTGACATTTGTAGGCCGCTCACAGCAGGTTCAAAATGAGTAGTTGATAAGTATATTGATATGATGTGCCCTCTACGAGGACTATTCCACTGCCTAAAATTAAATTCCGACAAGACGGAAGTAGTCATCTTTGGTCATCTGACCCCGGAATGGTCCTCTTGTTGGTGGCCCGTGTCATTGGGCCCTCCCCCTGAGCCGGTTAGCAAAGTGAGGAATCTCTGAGTCATTTTCGACGACCGTCTCACCTTTCTCCCTCACGCTAACCAGATTACGTCCACAGCTTTTCACAAACTAAGACTAATCAAAAAAATCCTCCCCTTCCTTCCCGAATCAGCTGGCAAAACACTGGTCACCTCGCTGGTACTGTCGACCCTGGATTACTGCAATGCTCTGTTCTTGAATGCACAAGAAAGAGTTTTGAATAAAATGCAAATAATCCAAAACTCAGCAGCAAGACTCCTGGGCAGAATCCCCAAACACCACTCCGCCTCTGCAACTATCAGATAGCTACACTGGCTACCTATAAGGAATAGGATAACATTTAAAGCTCTCTGTATAGTGTTCAAGGCCATGCACAATATGGGACCTGCCTTCTTCATGCAAAACTTGACTCCTTACTGTCCTTCTAGAACCTTACGTTCCTCCAGTCTAAATGACCTCGTGGTTCCACGCAGCAAATCTGTTTCATGGGGAGACAGAAGATTTTTGGTTTCAGCCCCTAAACTTTGGAACACCCTGCCTTCCTCGATCAAATCAAGCCATTCACTCTGGTCTTTTCGTAAACAACTCAAGACCTGGCTTTTTAACCAGTAGACCCAATCTTCCCCTCACCGGTTAAATTCTGCAGATATTCTAGCGCCGAGACGCCCTTGGGCCTTTGTTCGCGCTCTAAAAATTTTATTAATAAATAATAAATAAATAAATACTGTTTTCGGCCAATATCCCAGCTCTCATTCCTCTCTAAAGTCCTCGAACAGCATGTGCTCACCTCACTCACACACCATCTGGTGGCTAATCACCTCTTACAGTTCAACCAGGCAGGTTTTCGAGCACATCATAGTACAGAACTTGTTATGCTTTCGGTACTAGACGGACTGAGACTGAGGGCCGACTCCAAGTAACTATCAACTGGATGTCGGCCAACTCTCTTAAAATCAATCCAGATAAGACTGAGGTGTTGGCCGTCACCTCTGTCACCAACCCATGGAATAGCCTTTTTTGGCCACAAGAATTGGGCAAATACCCCGAGCCAGCCTCGGTAGTAAAAAGCCTGGGCATCAAGATTGATAATCAATTAAGTATGGCCCTACAAGTTTCGACAATAGTGGGTGTCTGCTCAAACCTACTAAGGCAGTTGTGGAAACTGGCCCCCCTCCTCACCTTTGATACCCTCAAACGAGTGGTAGTAGCACTTATCATATCTAGGTTGGACTACGGAAATTCGCTCTACCTAGGGCTGCCAGACTACCAATTGGCCAGACTCCAGACCATTATGAATGACGCGGCCCGCCTACTGTTCAAGGTCCCCCGTTGCACCCATGCCTCCCCCCTCTTGCGCCAACTTCACTGGCTTCCGATCAGGCAACGGATAAAATTCAAAGGACTCTGTATCGCACACAAAGCCATCTTCAGCCAGGCACCGAAATACATCAAAAATAGCCTACCCAACTATGCTCCAATCAGAGCACTCCGATCCTCGGAGGCGAGGCTCCTAGCCTGCCCCTGCTCCCGTCTGGTTTCCCTTGGAGGCAGAGCCTTCTCCACCATTGTCCCACAGATCTGGAATAAACTCCCCGACAACATCCGAAAGGAACATGCCCTGTTTCCATTTAGGAAACAACTAAAGACCTTACTCTTCAAGGAAGCCCGGGGCACACAGTAAGGACCGTCTCCCCACCATTAACCTAAAGCAGTTGCCCTCTCCTTAGCGCTTAGAGACCGTTGGTGATAATGCGCTATATAAATATAAATTACAATTACAATTACAATGTCTGTCTTCAACTCTGTGATGTGTGATATGTACTAAGCCTCCTGTCTGGTTTTTAAATAGTTCCCCTCTTTTTTGATTTTTGTTTGATTGTTCGCACATTTGGGTCAAAGATGCTTTATGATTATTCCATCTTGATAAAACAAACTGAATGTGTATTGTTAAAAAAAATGCAATAAATACATTTACAAAAATAAAATAAATTATAGGTATGATGTTGGTTGTAGAAATTACATTTTATTTATTTTCTTAATGCATCTTCTGTGATCCTATGTCGACGAGAGCTGTCATTCTGAGTCATTCCGTGGGTGAAAAATTGTGGTCCTTCTTCTATATTTCCAAAATGTCCCGGTTTTTGCTTCCCAAGATCTGGTCGCCCTACTAAATGGGAGATTTCTGAGAGAGAACTCGAGCAAGATTATTCCGCGAGAGAGAAATGGTGACAAGCATTGGTGAAAATCAGTGAGATTCAACTTTTAGAGTGCAAGTTACATACCCCAAGTGTGGTTATCATTTCTTTAGGAGACCCAAACAAACAGCAACCTACTCACAGGTAATGACCACAGAGGGGACATACTGTGCATATTATCTCATACTGAAAAGAGCACAAGTTGCTAGGCACTTGTTTCTGTGGCAATATGCCCACTGCAATGCACACTTTTCATTGGTAACGCTTGCTTTGATTTTTCATTCTCTGTTCAGAACAGGCATATTAGCAGAAGCTGATTTCTGGTGCTGCGCAGCAGTATAATGATGTGTTAGTGCCGTTACTGAGAAGAAGGAATTCACTCTTGAAACACGGCCATTAGGATGCTGCACTGCCTTTTTCTTTTCTGAAAAAGATGATGATAAATGATAAACAAGTGATAGAGCGCCATGTTGTTTGAAAAATTGTAGGGGTGCATCATAACCTCCCTTCGTCAGCACCCGCATATTTAGAGGACCCTACTAATGTTTGGTTTTAGAACTGTCGGACTAATCGAGAGTGTTGTAGTATATAGAATCATGCCCATGTCATTTACTGATTAATGTAGTGCTTAACCGAGAGAAATAATGTTTTAAGTATTTTAGGATTAATGTGCCTCGAGATTAAACGTGCCATATTGAAGTTGCACGTGTAGGTTGTTTAATGAGAAATGTAATGCTTTAACATGAGAATAATGTCCGTTAACATAGAGAGTAATGTTAGGATTTATTAATGAAATGCTTATGATGATGTATTAGAAATGCATTTAAAAGAGTAAAGGCCTGAGAGAAGAAACGTTAGCATAGGCCTAATTGTGGTTTTCTTAGCATGACTAGAAATGTTGGGCTGAGAATTGTACCTTGAGAAAAGCTTATGTTTGCAGTTGAATTTCGAATTGTAACTTAAAGCGTGCAGAGGGATTGTTTTCATGCATTTCTTTTGTAGGTGCAAGGCAATGTAGCTCGTTAGGTAGAATTAGCCATTGCTTAGATGTTAGATTGGTAGGAGTGGAGACAAAGGGAATGTGCTGGCAGTTGCATTTGCAACATTTGGCGGAGAAGGTGCCTGGGATCCAAGGACACAGTAATGGTTTTTGTAAGAAGAAGGTTCAACACTGGAAAAGTACAAGAGGCTGTACCTGCTGAAGCAGGAGTGTCCTGGGCGTACCCCTTGTTTTTGGGATTTTGTATTAGGGAAAGTGCCCCAAGGGTGGAGAGTTAGTTCGGTCTTAGTGAAGCTAGGCTTAGGGTCAGTTGGGTTTAGACTGGGTCCTGTCTAAGGCAGTCCGATTGGATGTACAGTTAGACATGGGTCTTAGTTTGGACTAGGCAGGAGAAACTAAGGAGCATCTTAGAACGAGTACAGTAGTTTAGGCTGCTTATTTGGAAAAACTGAATGTCCTTCTTAGGTAGCCTTCACAGCTGACAACTTTTTCTCTTGCCTGGGAGGTATGTTAAGTAGGGAAGCCACCTTAGAGTTAGTGTAGGGACAGACTAATCTTTTCTTTCCATTGGAACAGATGCAGCCGAGAGTTCCAGTGGGCACAGTGATTGAATGCCTGATGCTTCTTGAATTGACTTTGCTCTTTATTCTGAGTCGTCTGAGACTCTTGCATAGGATTATGTTTGTATTAGTGCCAGTTTATTTCTTGATCCTCTTGCCGAGGTGATTGTATGTCCAGTTATTTTTGGCTTTGTAATTTATATTCAACATTTTTATTCAACTTTCCTCGGAGTCAGTAGTCCTTTAGATTAAAAGTATTGATTTTGATAATCTGTCAAATGAGTATTAAATTTAAGAACTTCCTTCACACTTCCATGCAGACTAAAGAGATCTGTCGACCTGGGGATTCCTCGGAGTGGTAAGGTAAAAATCTAGGTGGGAATCCCAGCATCACCACAAGCACTGGCAAACGCAGGAGCTCCGGCTTTGGCTGTTAGTCTTCTGGCTGGGCAGCTCCTCCGCTACGGCGGAGGAGCGTCGCCCCACTGCTTTTGAGCAGTGTAAAGGAAAGGAAATATAAAATGATAACAACTGAGTTATTATCATTGTATGTTTCCTTTCTGGGCATGCGGGGCTGCTCTGCTCACGGAGCAGGGCAGGGGAGGAGTGGTTTGCCCAATCCTTAGTGCACAATGACTGTTTGGGCGGCCCGAGCAAACCAGTCATGCACACTTTCCCCGTTCTCCATGCGGGCTGCATTACAGCCTGCATGGAGAACATGCCCAGGCCCCCATTCCCTGGTTGAATGTCAAACCAGGAAGCTCAAAACCAAACATAACCCTGCATTGCAGCGTTGTGATCGGTCATGGGAGCCCTGCTGTTCTTCCTGGTTTCCTGTCCCATGACAAGAGTAGGAGCAAGAAGCAGAGACGCTGGACCTGGCAGCAAGGTAAGTCTATACGTTTTATTTTATTTTTTTGTTTTACATTGTGCAACCTGGCGCCCCTGTGCCGCCCTCATCACCCCCGCTCCTGTCCCCGCACCGCCACCTGCGAGTCATGCCAGCCGCCACTGTTGCCAATGCTTGCTTTGTTTGTCATGGTTTTCGCAAAAGTTTATTGCTGGGGAAAAAAACATTGGCTAACAGGAAAAATATTTATTTGGTCTAAAGAAAAGTCACATTTACATAGTAGTCCATGATGGAGTAGGGAACTACTTTGTGTGTGGATCTGCTGCTTGTGAAAGAGAAGAATGCTGCTATTCACAGTGAAGTTTTGACAGTGACTGAAGTGAGTGGATCCTTTGCTCCATGCTTTATGCTGCAGTGGGCGGGAGAAAAATGTGAAGGACACACCAAAAGACCAATGGATGAACAGGACTGGCTGAAAGCCACCAAGGGAAAGTATATTATACTTATGACTTTAATGCAATTAAATGGTCTTGGGTAATTCCAGACCTAATGCGAAGATGTAGTGATGTATACAGTTGTTCTGATTTAGCACTGGGATGGGCACAGTGGAATGGAGCTTAGGGCAAGGGTCAAATGCATTTAAAGTTAGCTAGTTCTCTGCCTATGGGCACAGGCTTAATTTGAAAGAAATAAGTTAATGGCCCATAGGTTTTTTCGTAGAAGGATGTCACCATCTCTAGTGATTGCCGCATGCTGAACACCAAGGATGACTAGTCTTGATTCCACCACAAGCCTCTTTCTTCCATCACCTTACATTTCCTGCTTATTTATTTGACTCTTGAAGTTCTATTTCATGCCTGTCTTTTCCCTTTGCATTCTCAAGCGTTTTTTTAAATAGCTCTTTATTAATTTCACAAGTATTCATCCACATGGCGCAAACATATCATAAAACAGCAGCAGGAAACCTGTGTAACTACCCGGTTCCCTCCTCTACTGATCACATTCGCCATGCTGTGCAAGTAGCTACAACCCATGCTCTTGTTCCCCTGATTCGGAAACAACAATAAAAAAACAATGAACCCCCATTGTGCATCAGGTACTACAGTTCTTCTCAGATTCACCCCCCGCCCCCCACAGTCCAGCATTCCGTCCCATGCGATCGACCAGCTACACGTATGGGGTCTCTCAAGCCAACTACCTTCATAGTGGTCCAAATGTCACCTGCAGTGCCTCCCTCTACTCATTGTTTGTTGATTACCACCATGTTTAGGTCCCACGCACCCCTGGCCATGGCTCACCACTAAGTTTCCGGTCTATTGCACTATCCAGCTGAGAAAGGATTACAGTCTCAAGGAGGTTCTCCTCCCTCCTGCCTCCCCATTTTAACAATTTATACTTTCCACACTGTTATGCCTAACATTTTGCCACTCTGCTTACTTATGTTGGTAATGGTGCTTTGCTCCACTTTGGCCCATTTTATCAGGTCTCTGCACCAGAGTGACAGTGATGCCTTCCGAGCCATCGCTATGCAGCATTAATTTATATAGCATCAGTGCTAGATCAACCATCTTGCACTTCAACCAATGTGCTTTAGGTGTGGGAATCCATCCCAGTAGGCAGAACTCAAGGTTGGAGGCAACAGCGGCTCCTCCGCTAAGGCAGAGGAGCATTGCCCCACTGCTCTGAGTGCAGTTTAAAATGGAAAAATAAAAGGATAATATTTCAATGTTAATATAATTTTATTTTTCTGTTCCTGTGTTGGTGCAGGGTGGGGCTGGACTGGCCAGAGCAGGAGCCAGGGGGGAGGAGTGTTACGCACACAAGTGTGCATGATGGTTTGGTCGGCCGTCTCCGGACAGCTAAACAGTTATGCACATTTTGCATCTTCTCCACCGGCTGTATTGCACAACCTGGGTGGAGAAAATGCACAGTCCCCCAGTCCCTCTCTGAGCACTGAACCACAGAGGTCAGACCAATCACAATGCTGCTGTAAGGCAGCTTCGTGATTTGCTAGGGAAGTCTGGGAGCCTGTGTGCTTCCTGCTCTTGGAGTCAACCAGGAAGCCAAAGAGGACCGAGAGGCGGAGGACGGCTTCAAGGAAAGTGTTTTTTTAATTACTTTTTTCATTTACCACACACCTTCTACCCCGCCCTGCCACCCCCATTAAGTATCAGCCGCCACTGGTTGGAGGTTTAGATTCCTATCAACCACCTCCGCTAACTTTGTTGGCACTGATCGCCAGGCATTTGCTATCTCAGGGCACTCCTACACCATGTGGAAGATGTGAGCTTCATGTATACCACACCTGGGGCACTAGGAACTCGAGCCTGGGAACATACGACCAATACTATTCAGAGACAGCTAGGTTTTATGGGGGTAACCAAACTGCAAAAGTGAAATCTCACATTCTGTGACAGCAGTTTATTGTACGCCATTGTGACCTCCCTTTGCTTGTCAAATATATCACGGTTAAGGAATTGTGACCACGTAGCCCAGACATCACCACATGGGTGCAACAGTAGTGACTGCAGTGCAAGGTAAAGTATTGGTATGATCCTGTTGTCTCGTCCTATGTGTTAGTGGGCATTGTGGTACCGTGTCCCTGGGAGGCTCCCAGTCCATTTCCTACAATCAAACTGCTCATACACCTCATGTATCTCTGGGATCAACCACAATGAGAGTTATGCAGCATACTGCCACAGACCTCTTCTCCTGTGTATTTAGTCCAGCAGATCTTGGATACCCTTTAAGGCCTACGTAAATCCACAATGCGTTGGGTGGATTCAAATAACCAGTCCACAATCTTCTTGTGGTCCAGTAGATGTTCCAATACCTTAACCTCAGGTCCGCCCCGCTTGGCACTACAGTTGTGCCGCAGCATTTTATCATTCATAAGTCTTGCTACAAGCCCTCACTTAGAGAGAGGGAGCTGCTTTGTGCTAAGCGTCAATCTCTTTCTCCCTCCCCCCAAAATCCAGTCCGACAGCAGCTCAGGTAGGCCAGTGAAGAACAAGTGCGTTAGCAGCTCCAGGATCATGAAAAAGAAATAGAGTAGCCTTAGGAGAATTAGCATTTTGGCTATGGCCACCCAGCCCACCGGAGACAGAGGGTGGCTACCCCAGAATTTCAGTAAACCCTTTGTTACCGATACCACTCCCCCCAGGTTTCCAACTATCAGGTCGTCCTTTTCATGATAAATATTCACCCCCACCTACTTTAGTATGTCAGCCCTCCATTGCAACCTGGTGGGAGGAAGTGCTAAGTGACCTAGCACCAGACTCCTGGTCATTGGAAATAGGCTGGCCTTGTCCCAATTAACTGTCCTGAGTGCTCGCCAAAATGATCCAATTCCTGCATTAGTCCTGCCAGGGATTCTTGAGGATCTCGGAGACGCGCCAAGGAATCATCAGCATAAAGCAAGATCATGTTCCACTTGCTGACATTTGAAATACCCCACTCCGGCGCCCTGCTGCTAATAAACATGTCAGCGGCTCCATCCCTAAAGGGAATATGGGCGGGGATAGAGGACAACAAGTACCATGCGCCACCTCAAAGTCCATGGATATCATGCTAGCTGTGCACACCCTAACCATTGGTCTCATGTACAATATGCACACCCACCTGTGGTAGCGAAAGTCCAGTTCCATCTTTTCCAGTACCATCTGAAGATTCTGCCAGCCAAGCGTATCAAACACTTTCTCAATGTCTAATGACTCTGCCACTTCCGCTTCCTTTCTCCTTTCAGCTTCCACCATGAGAGCAGTAGTAATAGTTTGTTAGCTAGTATGCAGCTCAAAATTTTAGAATTCTGATTGAGAACGCGTTATTACTGGATGTCCAAGTGGTCCTTCCCCTTGTTGGGAAGCACCACAAACAGTGCCTCAATCACAGAGCATGGGAGTTCAAAAGCCATTTCAGCTGCCTGATACAAGTTGAGTAATTTGGTGGCTAATGTTGTTCTATAGGTGGCAAAAAATGCAGCCGGCAGTCCATCCAGATCTAGCATCTTGTTGCATGCCATCTGAGATATTATGGCGTGCACCTCCTCAATTTTAAGGGATTCATCCACTTCCTGGCAGTGCAGTGAGTCAATGGTGAGAATGGGGATCTAGCGTAAGTTATCCCCCACCCTATTAAGGTCCAAGGTTCTCTGTTATGCGTATAATTTGTAATAGTAGTCTTTAAATACATTGTTAAATGTCTTCTTGTGAGCCAACCACCATAGCATTTGGGCCTCTTATGGCCCTGATTGGTTGCCTGTTACCCTCTGATTTCCGCAACCAGGCCAACATTCTGTCCGCCTTGTCTCCCTTCACATGTTGCTGCTCTACGTCTTCCCTGTACGATATATAGATCAATCATCAGAGCAACTCAGAGTGCCTTTAAGGAGGCCTGGCAGTGCCTCCGTGCCATCATGTGGCACCTACCATATGCTGTTCTGCCGTCTTTACCTCCTCTTCCACTGCTGTCAACTGCCTGCGTAATGTGGACTGCACACCCCACAAAATTGTGATGCTGTCTCCTCTGGCCACTACATTAAATGTGTCCTATTTGACTGTCCTATCCATGGTGGATTCCTCTTTTACAGCAAAGTACTGCTGTAAATGCTTGCCTACCTTCTCGCGGAAGGAGTCATCCAGTAAACTTCTATTTACAATTTACATATGGGGACTCTTCGTCGTGTCCCTCCCCACTCCAGTAACAGTTACAGGGAGTTATGATCCAATATGGTGCAGCCCAAGTTTTCGGACGTCATTATGTTTGTGCTTACATCTTATGTGCACATCCAGTTCTCCAATCTGGGGTGTATATGGTGCACTGGGGAGTGATAGGAGTATTCACTGTCCTCTGAGTGCATGGGGTGCCATGCATCCACCAGTTCCATATCCCGGCACCATTTCCTAAATTCCTGCATTGCCCTATGGACTAGCGACCCCGGTAGGGATGGGACCAAAGATCAACGTCTGTGTCCCCCACGCAGTTGAAGTCCATCCAATATACAATGAGTTTTAGGGTCCTGTCGTAGGGTGCAGAAAAACTCTACCTGTTTCACATTTGAGGTGTGAATTACAACTACTGAGAGCGAGTCACCCTTGAGGCGGCCCTCGACCACTACATATCTACCCTCTGAGTCAGTCTTGACATGCTAAATGCTACAAGGGGACCCCCCAGGGCAACCCATATTAGAACCCCCAGGCTTAGACTGAGTAGGACGTCCTGTGTGTTTGTCCCCACCACTCTCTATTTAGTTTCTTCAGCTTGGACCCCATCAGGCGCGTTTCCTGTAGACAAGCAAAATGAGTGAGACACCGTCTTAAGTAAGTGTAATTCCCATGGCTCTTGCAGAGCTGGCCATCCCCCGGATATTCCACAACAAAGAGTTGTCTATTGTCACCATCTGCAGGACTGGACTATAAAGTATGTGTGCAGATACATGTACGTGATATCTCAGGCGCTCGCAAAGTGATCTCTTTGTCGAACTACCAGTTGGGGTCATTGTAACAACCTTTAACCAACCTAAATCACTCCCAACGTGGAAAGTCCCTGCGGTTCTCCTCCAGAATAATTAACACAATGCAGGTGTATTTGAAGTAGTGCCCAATGGTCCTTCATCTACACAGTGGTGTAGGAATAAATGGCAATCAAGGGTTTGCATCCATGCGGGCCTCACCCCCAGGCCCTCCTACCTGCTGTCCATGCACCATTACCAGCAGGAGTCTAGCCCACCAGCATCACTGTTACCTTTTCTCAGCGGAAGCTCAGACCCTTCATTATTTTTAAATCTGTTTTTAGTAGGATTTCTCATTTTCATAAATTGTACAAGCATTCACATTTTTGCATTTTGTAGTTGCATATTACAGAGATCTCCTGATGACGCGTTGACTGTGTTTATATCATTACCAAGAATTACAAGTGTTTAGACATTTAATGCGTGACTACTACATGTAGAACATAACATCTCTTTCAAATGACAACTTGCAACTTTGGTTATTGGTTAATGAAGACTTACAGGATTTTCCAGGTGTGTGTTATGTGTCAGTAGAGGGAATGAGTAGTACCTAATGTTTTACTAACTATGGAGGCGGTATTTAAAGAAACTGTGACAAAAAGTAAATATAATGGGGGGGTGTATCTTAAGAACAGAACTGGTTCCCTCAGATAATACTTCCATTATGCTGGCATTGTTGATTGGTGTTATGGCAGTGGTTTATAACAGGTAATGGAGCGGTTTATGGGAGTATGCAGTGTTTGTTACCGTAATCCTGTACCTCTTTCTATGTCTCCTACTTTTTCTGTTATATGTCCTTAGGGCATAGTTGGGTTTGAGAATGGTGTGCTAGTATTGTGAATGTGTGTTACAGCCAATATTGCATCCCAGCTGGTAGCGAGAGGGACCTTGCGGATACCTAAAGTGTCTTCACGGTGGAGTGCGAAACTCTCCGCTTTAGCACCATTGAGCAGCGAACGTCGCCACGCTATTATATGAGGGGGTCAGGGGCTTTCCACTTCTTGGTGATCAATCTTTTTACCACTGCCAACCCCAAGTCTAAAAACCTGGAGGTCACTATGTTGCTACGGTTTCTCTGTGTAGGTGCAGGATGTATGTGAGCAATTCAGCCGGGAGAACACGGTCCGTGCATCAAGACAGAGTGTCTGCCACTGTTTTCCTGTATTCTACCAGAGCAGGGCATCCCCATAGCATACGCAGTAGGTCCGCATCAGGAAGTGAACATCTGGGACATGCGGCACCTTTACGCTTAAATTACTAGTTGAAATTTGTGGGTGTGAGGTAAGCTCTGTGTGTGATATAAAATTGGAATTGGCGTGGGCTTACATTCCTGGGGATGTGTATCGGACTGGCTAGAACTGAGGACCATTGGGAGTTTGTGAGTTGGCGGCTTATGTATCCTTCCCAGTGGTGTTGGAGCGGCATTAGGTTGATTGCTGTGTGATATCTTAGTGAGGCTGTGAATCATTTGGTTAAGTGTCCCTCCTGCCCCATAACATGCAGAGATTGTATGGTGAGGGGGGTCTCTGGTTCAGTGGAAGCCCAGCCCCTTCATGGGGGGTTAGATGATGTTGCCTGCTGCCCTGTGTGTGAACACAGGCCTCTAGTGGACCCTCACTCAGATGATTACGAGTCAGAGCCTCCAGCGGATGCCGCAGATTCTCAAAAGCAAGGGGGTGATTGGTTGGGGTCAGAGATTTGTCTTGGTACATCTGCCACCACCTGTTCTCTTGCTTCCGCCACTCCTTCTGTTGTAGGCCACTCAGGAGCTCCATAAAGCACATCTTAACTGGCTGCCATCTTTGCCAAGCCGCTTAAGATACCCAAGCTTGAGGGAATTTTTGAAAGAAGTCTATATAGATCATGATTGTGGACATAGTTTAAGTTCACTGCCCACATCATCATACTCTCCAAGCATAGTCCAATCACTTGAAGAATAGTATGAAAGAAGAACTTGAATTTCTGCTTGGATGTATAATTGTTCACAATGCATATCTCCCTTCTGTCCAATTGGTTCAGAAGTGTACCAGAATCCCTGTGGATGGCATACAGCCACATTTTGTCCCACATTTGGTGTATAACAATTATGCTACGCGTGCAGTCTTCACATACCTTAACTGTGGACTTACATACAAATTAAATATGCCAATTAATTTTTCCAAATTACTCACTGTGTTTTTAAGATAAAGACATACAAGGAGATCTTGGTTGTATCCTTTCACTGTCCCATGGTAATAGATGTCAGAAATTCAGGTAGATAAGATTTGAAACGTCTGGGGAACACATAAATGGTGTATAGCCTGAGTCACAGTAACTATCTGATGCACACGGCACTGTTGATGTCTGTAATATTTGGCATTATATACTCAAATACCTCTGAATTTCTTAATATCACGATGGTCTACCGAATTCGAGGCACATATGGCATTGTGGCCACACAGGGCTAAATTGAGACTGGACTTTTATTTGCCTATTAACTATTCAACAATGTCCTTTTCTGAATTTATAGGATGAATTCAAGACTACCAGTCAAGGTGTTTTAATATCTTAAGATTAGAGAG
Organism: Lissotriton vulgaris; assembly: GCF_964263255.1. Taxonomy (NCBI): domain Eukaryota; kingdom Metazoa; phylum Chordata; class Amphibia; order Caudata; family Salamandridae; genus Lissotriton; species Lissotriton vulgaris. Next base: position 740,371,494 of record NC_141696.1, read on the forward strand.
CTCTCTTCAAAGGCAAGATGGAATTAATGTGTTAGGTTATCCCACACACTTTAACGGCTCTTTCTAGGTGTTTAACTGCTGTCGGTATTAAGATTTTTTAACTTCTTTCTCCAAGACCTGGAGGATAGCATAGAGGAAGCCTGGGCTTGCGCACGGTTTAGTTGGCCAACAGGTCAATATAACTTTGCCTCTCATGGAATCCCCCCCAGAAGGGCACTTCAATACACTTCCCTCTATACTTAAATTACAACAATATTGACTTCTTGATCACTTTTACATTACTCCAGCTAAAATCGAGTTGAAAACAGACTACACATTTTCTGGAGACTGCCCACAGATGTGTGGCTTCTCTGGCTGACAGGGTCAACACGTTTGCAACGTGCCCGCTAATTTTCTTTTTTTGAAATGGCAATAATCTTAAGTGTGCCTTCAAGTACTTTTGGACTTTCCCCACCATGATCCAGGACACATTTGTTAAAGTGGCCAATGTATAAGTGTACCTTGAACAGACAGCACTGAGAAGGTTTTTAATAGGCGCTTGCAATAGTCAGCCGTCAGCAAGAAAAGTGACATATAATGGAAACACAGTTTATTCTTAATAAGTAAAAAGCATGAATCAATTTAAAGCGTGGTGTCCTGAAAAAGCCTGACAGGATTTTGGATGCTTAAACATGAGCATTATTCGAACACAGGAAAATGGATTGGTGCCTTCAGAATTGGGATGTAAAAATTGGAAACTCCGGGGCATATTTATGAGAGTTTTGTGTCATGCTTGCACCATGCAGCGTGGTACATGTGTGATGCAAACCTCTATTTTTGAGGTCACACAAAGCCACTTTGTTTGGCTTTGAGTTGTTTCAAACATATGGAGTAATGGAAGGTAGGCAAATCGCAGCATTGCATTACTCTGCACAAGGGAGGCGTTCCATGGGCAACACAGTGGGTGTCCCCACTCAACTTCCATGATTTTTGATGCATTCCAAGATTTACCAAATCTGGTAAAACTGGGATTGTGACAAAAAGATACGCATACCCAGGAGATGTGTAACAAGGAGAAATGCCTTTATAGATTGTTTTTGTGCAGGAAGGTGAACCTTTCAGAGCAAAAGCAATTCTGCATGTAACACAGGTACCCTTGCACCATGGTGCAAGGGTGCCTGAGTTGGCCCATGTTGCCATTGTACACCAGTGCTGGGGAAAAGTACAAGAATGCTCTGTATGCTTTAAATAGGCGCATTCATGCCCTCTTATTGTGATGCAGAAAAGCACAGCAAAGTGGCTTGCTTCGCTGCCCTGCGCCACAATATTCATAAATATTGCTCAAATGTTTTTGTGTTAATCCTTACAGCAGTGGAAAGGTTTCTCTACCCTTGTGCTGTTTTCTGTTACAATGGAGAGCAGTTAGTCGAAGTTGAACCACTGAATATACCCTTTAGTGATAATGAACTAATGATGCAATCAGGATAAATATTTTATTGTCAGCTTCCATACAGTGATGTCGTTTATAAAAAAATATTTATATGAAAAACCTTTCACAATGGCTTGAATTTTTGTATACAGTGTATGATATTGCTGCAAAGAATGGATTAGTGTGAGGCAGTTTCATATATAAGGCACTACCATGCTGTTGTGTAGTTCCCACGTATCTGTAGGACCTGCACATTTCTTGACAACATAAACTTTGGTTGAGGTGCCTAGAGTGATTGCAAGCACCCCCGCAGGATATGTTGATGTGATACAAGCACCAAAAGAGCAAATAGTAGATATACTTCTACCATGGTGTTAAAACAGTCTTTGAGGCATCATGATAGTGTTGTGTGAAGCTAGATGTGTAAACAAAGTAGTTTCAGAGAAACGAATCCAACATTGTTGTGCACGCAAATATGTGCAACAAGTCACAGCAGGAATGTTATTGTGAAAATAGCAAAATTTCAGAAATTAGTCGAATCTCTACATGGGCCTAAACCGGGTACATAACAAAGCAGACACATTCTCTATACAAATTCCTTGAGGCATGCTTAATGCCCTCTAGGCTAGGACCACATTATTTTCCTAGATACTTTACAGTAGAATTAAATAATAAATATCTAATACCTTGTCAAACCTTAATTAATCATTACACGAGGGCTGAATAAAGCATTGGCAATTGCAGGTGCTCAATCATATTATAAGCTGCCACCTTTTTAGGCTATTTACTTCTACAATCAGCAACCATCAGCTCATCAGTGGACATGATGCATGATTTCCCTTATTGAGATCAAAGGGAATCAAAACCAACACTCACCTATCAGGATCCTTGTTTGAGAGTAAGAGCTTACATTCTTCAAATAGCTCTTCAGGCCTCCTCTTCTTAATACCGTTATCAGATTTCAATTTTTGAAACTCCTCCATTTTTCAGGACCAATTCACAAAATGTTTACTATGAGTAGGTGTGTCTTACACAATGCTTCAGTGTGGTTTTTCATGAATATCCAGATGAGACACACTTATGCATGGTTTGCACCAATAATCATGCCTTACTCCTGGAAATTCAATCAATTAACCCCGCTAGGGTCTCAAGGCGCTGGGGGGGGGGGGGGGGGGGGGATTAGGGCTGCTACTGCTCAAAAAGCCAGGTCATGAGTTGCTTCCTGAAGGAGAGATGGTCCTGGGTGAGTCGTAGGTGGGTGGGGAGGGTGTTCCAGGTCTTGGCCGCCAGGTAGGTGAAGGATCTTTTTCCGGTGGTGGTTCTGCGGATCCGTGGGACAGTGGCGACGGCGAGGCTGGCGGAGCGGAGCTGGCGGGTTGGCGTGTAGAACGTGAGGCGGTTGTTGAGGTATTCGGGGCCCAAGTCGTGGAGAGCCTTGTGTGCGTGGGTGAGGAGTCTGAACGTGATCCTTTTGCTGACGGGGAGCCAGTGCAGGTCCCTCAGGTGGGCAGAGATGTGGCTGTGTCGGGGGATGTCCAAGACGAGTCGTGCTGAGGCGTTCTGGATGCGCTGGAGTCTTTTCTGTAGTTTGGCGGTGGTCCCAGCATAGAGGGCGTTCCCGTAGTCCAGACGGCTGGTGACGAGGGCCTGGGTGACCGTTTTCCTGGTTCCAGTGGGGATCCAGCGGAAGATCTTACGGAGCATGCGGAGAGGGTTGAAGCAGGAGGAGGTAACGGCGTTAACTTGCTTGGCCATCGTGAGGGAGGAGTCAGGGATGAAGCCCAGGTTGAGTGCGTGGTCCGTGGGCTTGGGTGGGGGGCCCAGAGCAGGGGGCCACCAGGGATCGTCCCAGGCGGAGATGGATGGGCCGAGGATGAGGACTTCCGTCTTGTCTGAGTTCAGTTTCAGGGGGCTGAGCTTCTTCCAGTCTGCGATGTCTTTCTTTTTTTTTACTTTTTTTTATTTTCAACAAGTCTTTATTAAGGTTTGTATCTTTTTTTTACAGCACGGTTAACCCCCCCCCCCCCCCCCCCCCCGGGACGCCCCCCCCAGGACCCCTCCTCCCGGTACAGGTGACAATTTGAAAAATAGCAATTAAAAATTAAAAAATTAAAAAGAAAAATAGAGAAATACAGGCTACAGGCTTCGAAGAATAAGAAGAGTAAAAAAAAATACATCATTACATTCCTTACGAACTCGATACATCTCGGTTACATTATTGATCTATACTGGGCTCCCTAGCCATAATCTAACTGGGTCCCACATTTTTAATCCCTTTATTTTCTTCTTGATACCTTTCCAGCTATAAATGGCAATATCCAGATTATATGTAGCTAAGAAGCGCGTCCGCCACTGTTGAAATGTGGGTGGATATTGATCCAGCCATGCGGAAGTCAAACAGATTCTTAAGACTGCCATAGCAATATAAATGAGTCCCTGCATGGCGATAGGTCTGGTAACATTATCCACCCCTAACATAATTTCTGCTGTGCTGATCTCTATATTGACTTCGAATATTTCAGATAGGAAGTTGGAGATTTCTCGTTTAATATTATCTAATGTATGACATGTAGCCAGCATATGTATCAGATCCGCTTTAGGCCTATTACATCTGGGGCAGAGAGTCCCCTTCCCCTCCCCCATTTTGAAATTTTTTCCGGTGTATAATAAAGGTCGAAAATAGTTTTGTAGAACTGAGCTTGTAACTTGGTGGACATTAGGATAGAGCTGAATAGTTCAAGTGCTTTGTGAGCTAGATCCTCTGTAATATCGATCCTATTTTGCCAATTATTTGCATGTTTATCCACATCGTCTGGTAGTACAGCAATTAGGTCTTTATAAATATCTCCAATTTTTACCCTGGCCGAGCTGACCACAGTGTTAATTGTTGGGATTTTCTTAAAGCAACCATTGAGTCCCCCCTTTTTGAGAATAAAATCTCTTGATTGTAAAAACTTTAAAAAATCGTGCGAATTCAGCCCGTATTTATTTTTTAGCGATTCAAATGAACAAAAGCCCGTGGAATCGTAAAATGAGCCGAGTTGCGAGATTCCTAAACTAACCAATCACCGCATACAGGAATCCAAAAAAATTTCAGGAAGATTTGTATTGTTTTCTATCGGAGTATAATATGAAAACCTGCAGATCGCCAGATGTTTCCGAACCATGTTCCAAACTGTGTAAATACCCTTGAGTGTTTTAAATCGTTCTTTTTTTAGATGGCAATCATAAGGTAGTTTCCAAAGGTGGTTATTAGCGTTATTACCCAAGATTAGTTCCTGTGGAGTTGGATTTGGACAAATGGGCGTTGAGTCTTGTTTGGGGGTTAAGAGTAGACGACTGTATTTGATGGTTGTAGCCCACCAATAGAATTTGAAATTAGGGAGCACTAGGCCACCTCTATCCCTTGAGTGTATGATATGTTCTAGGCTCTTCGTGTTTTTCCATAGCCCCAAACGAAGCGAGATAACATATTATCTATTTCATTAAAAAGTGATAGGTCAAAGTTAAGACAGATTGCCCGGAAGAAGTACAAAAATTTGGGCAGAAAAACCATTTTAATGAGATTGCATCTTCTGATTATTGTTAAATGCAGGTTGTGGAGTCTCGATAAGGTTTTATTTGTCTGTTTCAATAAGGGGTCTAGGTTCAGGGCCACTAGATTATTCAGAACGGATGTAATATTAACGCCAAGATATAATGCATTATCAGTGACTCTTGCATCGTCCACGCTGATGTTATTATTTATTACAATCTGGGTTTTAGTTTGATTTAGTTTGTATCCCGAAATCTCCCCGAACCTTTTTGCTTCTTCCTCCATTATCCTAGCTGTTGTAATTGGATCTGATGTAACAATCGCAATATCATCTGCGAAGGCTAGAGTTTTAGTTTCATCATTCAATGTCTTAATGGGTAGTATGGATGGATTCATTTCTAGCTTTGCGATAAAAGGATCGATGTAAATGGCGAAGAGTAGGGGAGAACAAGGACACCCTTGTCTTGTACCTCTAGTCACTTTGATGATGTCCGAGGTGACCCCATTGATCATAACGACTGCTTCGGGAGTGACATACATTTTCTGTACTGCTTGAATAAAATGATCCCCGATCCCACTCTTTGCCATGGCCGACCATAGATATTGCCAGGAGACCCTATTGAATGCTTTTTCCGCATCTAACAAAATTAGACCCATAGGGTCTCCTGCTACCTCGGCAATGTCAAAGAGAGTTATCACCCTCTGGACGTGGTCTGTGGTTGATCTTCCAGGGATGAACCCGTGTTGCCTAGCAGATTCAATTTTATGAATTAAAGGTGCCAATCTGCTTGCTAACAGTTTGGAATATATTTTAGAGTCGTTGTTAATTAGGGTAATAGGGCGGTATGTGCCTAGTTCTGTCGGATCTTTATTTTTTGGGGGGAATACTATAATTTTTGCACATGCCCAAGAAGCCGGAGGATGTCCATTCATGAAGACCTGAGTAAACAACTGGGTTAGGATGTCTTTGAGTGAACTACTGAATCTGACATAAAATTCCATGGGAATACCGTCTAGACCTGATGCCTTGCCAGATGGAAGACTGCGTATGGATAGTAAAATTTCTATCCAGTCTGGAGTTTCAGCGAGAATTCCCTCATCAGCTTTGGATAGGCAGGGCCTTATATCCGAAATTAGATACTCATCGATTTTATCTTGCTTGATATCTATTTCAGAATAAAGCTCTGCATAATATCTCCTAAAGGCATCCCTAATTTCGTTTGTATCATGAGTTAGGCCGAGAACAGGGTCTCTTATTGCTTTGATCGTATTTTTTGAATGTTGTTCTCTAATAGCTAATTGGTGCCCTACCTGTTCGCTCCATTCATAGATTTTTTCCCTATTTGCTGTAGCTTTGAGGATTGCTTTACGAGTGAATAATTCAGATATTAAATTTTTTGCTATCGCTACATCTCTAATGGCCTCTTCTATGTTGTTCCCCCCTTGAAGTAGTCTAATTAAATCTTCTTCTTTCCTGGCCAGATTCTCCTCTAGATCTTTTAAGTTTTGTTTGGCTTTTTTGTTATTTTGGATAGAAAATCTGAGGGTTTCCCCCCTTATCCCTGCCTTTAATGAGTCCCAAACCACCTCTAGCGAGGCACTACCCATGTTGAAACTTAAAAATTCGGGGATCCATTGATCCATATGAGTACAATATTTATTGTTGGTTAGCAGGGCTCTTTCAAAGGTCCAGTTGCTACGATCAGATTTAATAATGTCAGTATCAAAACTCATAAGTAGAGGATTATGGTCAGAAAAAACCCTAGGCAGCCTATTTATTGAGCATTTGGAGAGAATTACATTGGAGATGAACATATAATCCAATCTAGCTAGTTTGCGATGGGGGTGGGAAAAAAAAGTATACCCATGGTTTTGCGGTGTTTTCATCTCCCAACAATCTACCAGCCCATGTACATGACAGAGTTCCACCAAGGCCTTATATGTTCTAGGTTTCCGTCCTTGATATTTAAATGTTTGTTGGAGAAAGCCAAATTGGTGGGAGATTGATGTTAATATCCCCGCACATGATCATGGGAACGGGCCAGTGTGCTAATTCGTTGGATAGGAACTGTAACAGTGTTGGATCGTCTGTGACGTTGCCATAGATTGAAGAGACAGTAATTTTTTTCCCACTTGTACATTGACACTCTGTGATAGCCCATCTACCAGATGGATCTGAAGCTGATCTTAAAAAACTCAAACCCCCACCCTGCGCTAAAATAGCTCTGCGATGTCTTTCATTCCGTTCTGGAAACTGGCTCTGGTGGAGGTGGGGTCGTTGGTGAGGGAGAGGATCAGTTGGGTATCGTCGGCGCAGGAGATGATGTTGAGGTTGTGCTTGCGTGCGATGGCTGCGAGGGGGCTCATGTAGACATTGAAAAGGGTGGGGCTAAGCTAGGAGCCTTGAGGTACGCCGCAAATGATCTTGGTGGCTTCTGCAAGGAAGGGCGGGAGACGGACTCTTTGGGTTCTGTCGGAGAGGAAGGAGGTGATCCATTCCAGGGCCTTTCCTTGGATCCCGGCGTGGCGGAGGCGGGTTGTCAGGGTGCGGTGGCAGACCGTGTCGAACGCAGCCGAAAGGACGAGCAGGATGAGGGCGGCAGATTCTCCGTTGTCCAGCAGGGTCCGGATGTCGTCGGTGGCTGCGATGAGGGCGGTCTCGGTGCTGTGGTTCGCTCGGAATCCGGACTGCGATGGGTCGAGAGAGCCGTTCACCTCCAGGAAGGCTGTCAGCTGTTTGTTGACGGTTTTCTCGATGACTTTTGCAGGGAAGGGGAGGAGCGAGATGGGGCGGAAGTTCTTGAGGTCTGAGGGGTCTGCGGTGGGTTTCTTCAGGAGGGCGCTGATCTCTGCATGCTTCCAGCTCTCCGGGAAGGTGGCGGATATGAAGGAGTTGTTGATGATGTCCTGAAGTTTGGGTGCGATGATGCAGTCGGCTTTCTTCAAGATGTGGTGTGGGCAGGGATCGGCTGGGGAGCCCGAGTGGATGGTGTTCATCGTGTGGGTGGTATCTTCCGTGCTGACCTGAGTCCAGGAGCACATGGTGGTGGTGGGGGGTGTAGGTTCGGTGATGGGGTACGTGTTCTGAGCGCCAAAGCTGTCGTGTATGTCGACGATCTTACGGTGAAAAAAGGTGGCCAGAGAGTTGCAGAGGTCTTGAGAAGGCGTGATGTTGTTGTTGCTGACGTTGGGGTTGGAGAGCTCTTTCACGGCATTGAAGAGTTCCTTGCTGTTGTGGGTGTTGTTGTCCAGTCGTTCTCTGAAGGATGACCTTTTGGTGGTGCGGATCAGCTGGTGGTGTTTGCGGGTGGCGTTCTTGAGGGCTATCATGTTGTCCGTTGACTGGTTGTGGAGCCAGGCTTTCTCGAGGTCACGGCAGGATTTCTTGGAATCTTTGAGATCGTTGGTGAACCACGCGGCTTTCTTGCTGTTGAGGTTGCTGGGAGGGTTTTTCAGTGGAGCAAGGGTGTTTGCACAGTCGGAGATCCACTGTGTGAGGTTGCGGCCTCCTTCGTTGGGGTCCGTGGTGTTGGTGGGAGGGTTTAGGCGCAAGGAGGTGGTGAGTTGATCGGTGGTGATCTTGCTCCAGCATCTTCCGGGGGTTTGTTGAGGGCGGTGGTGGGTCGTTGTTTTCCTGAAGTTGAGGTGTACGCAGCTGTGGTCGGTCCAGTGGATATCGGTGGTGTGGCTGAAGGAGATGTGGTTGCTGGAGGAGAAGACAGGGTCGAGCGTGTGGCCGGCGTAATGGGTGGGGGTGTTGACCAGTTGCTTGAATCCGAGGTTGGCGAGGTTGTCTAGTAGGGCGGTGGTGTTGTTGTCCTGGTCGTTCTCCAGGTGGAAATTGAGGTCTCCAAGGAGGATGTAGTCGGGGGAGGTGAGGGCGAGTGGGCTGATGAAGTCTGCGATGGCCTCACTGAAGTGTGAGCGTGGTCCCGGGGTCTGTAGATGAGGGTTCCTCTGAGGGTGGTCTTGGGGTCGGTGTGAATCTGGAAGTGCAGGTGCTCTGCGGTGGCGAGGGTGTCGTCGGTGTCGTCGGTGTTGGTCGTGATGCGGATAGTGTTTCTGTGGGCGATGGCGATGCCTCCTCCGGTCTGGTTGACTCGGTCCCTCCGGATGATCTTGTAGCCGTCCGGGATGGCAATGGCGATGTTGGGGGCTGAGGAGTCGTTCATCCAGGTTTCCGTGAAGAAGGCGACGTCTGGTGCCTTTTTTGTCCAGGAGGTCCCATAGTTCGACGGCGTGCCTGTGGATGTAGTGGGTGTTGAGCAGGATGCACTTGAGGTGGTTGTTATTGGCGGCTGTTTTGGCTGGCGTAGTGCAGGACTGAATGCAGGTGAAGTAGCAGACGTGGCAGGTGAAGATTCATGGGTGCGTTTCGGGGTGGCTTGGTAGCAGGCTGGATGTCGGCCGGTGTTGAGTGCGTGGAGGGTGGCGGCATCGTAGTTCAGTCAGGTTGGCTGGCTCTGGCGGGGTCCACGGGTTCTGGCGCTGGGCGCGATCCAGGCACGGACGGGCGTAGATGGGCTTGCCTTTGGCACGCCTTTGGCGCACAATCGGCGCGCCCGCTGCACGTACGCACGGTCCCCGCCATTTATGGTGAAGTGGGATGGAGGAGCAGCTGGGAGGCAGGAGCGGGGCGGCGAAAGGGGAGCGGGAGACAGGAGAAGGGGGCGGGGCCGCAGGAGAGCAGCGGCGGGCAGCAGAGGGGGGTTGGAAAGAGCGGGAAAGCGGAGCGGGGGAGAGCGAGGGCAAGCATAGTGATTTTTAAGAATTTTAATTTTTGTTTTTTCTAAAAGGCTCTTGTCTCAAGTAAAAGATGCCTAATTCTAACAATAATTTGAGATGTTCTATTTTAAGAAGATGTTGGAAAATGTCTTCTAATTGTGTGATTTTAATATTTTTGGTTTGGTTAATTTTAGCTGTCATTTTTCCTTTTGGAATTGACAAGGAAATGTACAAAGCTAACATGACTAGTAAAGCTGAGACTAAACAAGTTATTCATGATGTAAGTGGCAAGACTAATAGAGTCATTGAGCACAAACCAGAGATCCACCAAGATAGATCTGTTGGTGATTTTTCTAGTAATACTTTTTCTAGACTCCTTTCTGAATATGTCAAAGTGATGAATGTCAAAGATTGCTATATTTGTGTGAAATTACCTGCTTCAGTTTCAGAAGGGGTGACTTATAATATGCTACCCCTTACCTGTGGCATTACTTGTAGTGTATTAACAAGCTTGTTTTATAAAACAGGTCGGTTGGAATATTATTATTATGACTTTGATGAAATCTTTGCAAATCTAACAGTTGTAAATAGCTTAAATAAAGTAAGGCCTGCGAAACAGATGAGGGAATTTTTCTTAGTGACTGGTGAACTTAATTATGAGTATGCGTTCAAAAATAATCTGAAAATGTAAGTTGAGAACAGAAGAAAAAACCTTACTAAATTTGGTGGAAGAGAGAAGAGCAATCTATAAGAGAAACATGATGACGAAACATACTAAGTCAGAGTTTTGGCAAAAGGAGGACGAGAAACTTAATGAAAGAAATGAAAATGTTGCTATTAACATAGATAAACCTGATAGAGGAAAGCTTTGCATTAGAAGAGATAACACACTTTACGATAACTATTTTGTGGGGGCAAGTCAATGTGAAGATACCTATCATATTATAGGGGGTTGGGGACTTAAAGGGGGAAAAGATCCAATTTTTCCTGGTATTTATTTCATTTGTGGGAATAAAGCCTATTACAGTCTTCCCAACCATTGGTATGGGACCTGTTTTGTCGGTTTAGTTTTCCCAAAGATATTTCATGTAGATAGAAATTCAAAGGGTTCATTTGAAATTGGTGATCACCGAAGCAGATTTAAAAGAGAAAGCTTCACAGAAATTATTGGAGATATATTTGGTGCGATAATACCTATGGTAGGAATTACCCTGAATGCAAATAAAATCAGAAAAGTATCTACAATTGTTGATAGATTGTCAACAGACACTGCAAGTGGATTTCAATTAGTTGACACTGAACTTGTTGCCATGAGATCCATGGTAATGCAGAACCGTCTTGCTTTAGACATTCTGCTAGCAAAAGAGGGAGGAGTTTGTGGGATATTACATGTCCAACACTGCTGTACTTTTATCCCAGATAAAAGTAAAGATATAGAAATGTATATAAAGAATCTAACAGAAATTAATGCTGAAATTGAACCTGTTGAAGATGAGAGTTTTACAGAGCGCTTGGCTAAAAGATTTGCAACAATTAAACATTGGTTCCAAGAGATTGGTAGCTCAATCATTGGGAAAATACTTTATCCTGTAATAGTTATAGCTATAGTGATACTTTTGTTAAAGATTAGTTGCATGTTACACAAGAGAAAGAAATTTGTGAGGGAAAAGAAAAGAATTTATAAGCTCAGAAAAGAACAAGAGAAGGAAATAGAACTGGAAGAATTTTGCATGGCTCAATATGAGAGCAGTAGACAAATTGCAGAATCTAAGCTTTAGAAAAACTGACACAGAGAATGTTCAAAACATGGTTAATATAGATAAAATTTCTGCAAAAAAATTTTGGGTGTGGTTTGGTGATTATGAAATCACCAGATGAGGGAGTTGATGGAGCGAGATGTTGTTCAACTTCCATAATAAAAATAATCGTATTAATAGCATGTGTTTAAATAATTAATCAACCTAGATTAAAATTGCATACATTACACACGGGATTAATGTGGTTTCATGTTGTACTTGTAAGTGTGTGTGAAAAATAATAAACTAACCTTGTCTATCGTTATTGTCAGTATTAATTGCGGCTGTTTTATTAATGGCATGTGCTATATTTGTGTGCATATGTTTTGTCGTGTCTTTTCTGTGGCAAAAGCTAGTGGAGAATCCTGCTGCTGACCTGAAAAGAAGGTTTTTATAAATGCTGCTTTTTGTGCTTTGCTAGGTAACATAATGAATGGGTTAATATTTAGCAAAGGGGTGGGTAACAGAATGGGTTTCAATTCTTTAATAAATGACTGTCTTGTGTCTGTTTATATATTAGTTCTCGAGTGGGCCTAAGAAAATGGCTGACTGGCAGTGCTGGAAAATGCGAAACTTGACCAGAGTGAAGTCTTCACTCACATGCAGAAAAAAGAGCCTTTTTGCTAAACAATGGAATAATAAGCGGAACTGTTTTTGGTCGAGTTGTACGTGTTCTTGGAGAAGAGCACCACCGACAAAAAGCCTGAATCACCTGCCAAGATTAGGAAGTAAAAGTTTTATGTTCGGTGAAATGTTTCTTTTCTGATGAAGCTAGAAGGATGGAATATAAGAACATTAAGGGCTTTAAGATGTGCCCCGGACTTGGTCAGGAAATAATGACATAAGGATGATCTGACATCTGTCAACCAATGGGAACTCTGATGGCAAGGAAAAGTGTACTTTTTGAGAAGATTAGCTAGCTAGAAAGGTATAAAAACTGGCCCTACAGGCAGGAGGGGCCTCTTGCTTCCCGATTCCTGAATAATGTGCTGTCGGACTCTTGGTGCACGTAAGGATAGCAGCCTTTATTAATATTTCTTTTAGGTCAAGGGAGTTTGAGTTTTAGTCAGGGAAATAGGTCGTAGGGAATGAGAACTTTATTTTGCTTTAATGCATGCTAAATGATTTACTTTGAAATGTCAGACTAATAAACCTATCCTCGAATGATGCTATCAAATTGCTAATAAAATAATGGCTTCTGAATAAAGAATGCTTTTTCTTTGAATAAAATAAAGTTAATAAATTAGAATTTTGAAACAACAAGCTGGTCTTGTTTATTCATGGTCTAGTTATCATTATTAGATCCATTCACCTATGTGACTTAATTAATGTTGTGTGATCAAAACCATGGTTAGATTTATTAAACTGCAGTTGTATATAATTATGTAAATAGTTTTTGAATAGAGTGTTTTAATTAGGTCAAATGATTCAGTCACTCAAAAATTGTCTCGTTTATGGGCCTAGATAGTGATTCATAATTAATGGTGAGTATTGTGGAGATGGGTAGTGTTTGTGAGACAGTTTTTAATTAGGAGCGCTGGATCAATTATATGGTAGCAGAGTTACGGTTACTATGGTAACTGACATGCTACATGTAGATAGATAGGATACATGTCTAAAACATGTTAAGTTTGTCCAGTTGTTACATGTAGTCGAAAGGTCTTTTCCAGTAGTGTGAAAATTCCTAGTGTGCCGGCAAGAGTAGTGTGACAAGTGAGGTTACATAGTGCATTTGTTCTGTTTCAAAATAGTGGTATTGACATATATCACTAGTGTTGTGGACGTACAGCACAAGTTTAGGGATTTTAGGTGTGAAAAGGTGTTGAATGTGTAGTGAGGATTGTCTATGAAATCGTAGCTTTCGAGTATAGGGACAACTGTCCTGCTTTAAAACTTACTGTGAAAAGAGTAGTAGAATTTATCCAAGCTTGAGTGAAGGGTAAGGAAGCGTTGTCTATTCTTACTAACAAGTGAGGATTTTTATTGGCGGGTTAAAGTCCTTCCATAAATTTCATGTATGAATGGTTAGGGATTCTTTCCGTATGATTGCATATGTTAGAACGAATTCAAATAGTCTGTGAAAATAGCGTCGTCTATTTCACGCGAAAGGATACTTGAATGATTGTAAAGGCTATCTCTTTATTTTAGCGAAACAGACAAATGTTTTTTTTATATGAAGTTACTAACTGAATTTCATTGAAAGATTTGTAAAATATGGCGCTGTAAAAATATTTTGTAAGGGAGGGGTCAGTTCAAGGAGTGGATCGGAGACGGTGAAGCTGCAGCGGCAGCATATGTCACCAGGTTTGCGCTGTGATTGGCTCACATACGTCACAGTATTCGTGCACTGATTGGCTCATGTGACTTTGCAGGCTTTTATCTGATTGGCTCATTCTGAAATACGGCAATTCTATTAGCCGAACAGAATAGTGACGTAGCTTAACCTGGTTGGCTTGTTGGTGAGTTTTGCGCACGGATTGGCTAGAGTAGCGGAACAGCAAGAAAATATTTACGATCCCTTTTAAGAAAGCGGATTTGATTAAAACATGAGTTATTACTACATGTATGATGAAAAGAAGCCTTCATGGTTTCAAAAATTAAAAAATATTTTCAAAAGTGACAAGAAAATTGAAACGCGAGGTGGAAAATTACTTCATAAGTATAAAACACCCGCAGCCTATATGGAAGGTGAATTTGGTTATCATACTTGCCTTTGGATGGAGAATTGGATGGAATAGACCAAAAATTATGGTTTATTGGCATGGCCGAAAGATGGGTCATTTAATATGAAGGTGATGAAAAACTTGAGAGAAAAAATGATGTCTCTTGTAGCAAAACCCAGACCCACACAATTTGAAGCTTTAGCTGAATGGGAAGATGAGATGTTTGATTTAGAACGAGAGAACAGAGGTGTAACAAGAGGCACTAGAATGAATATTAACAGAGAAAGTCATGAAGATAGAATGCGTCGTTGGAGACAGGCAGACATGTGTAATGGTTTATATCCAGCAAGATTTGGTGAAGAATCTGGTCAAAAGAGTTCACCAAAGAAAAACAATATGGCTGAAGATAGTAAAATAGCAGATCCAGTTTTAGAAGAGATTTATATTACGAAATCAAAACAACCGCCACCTTATCAACCAGTTTGATGATGGTCTACCCCGAGAATTCCTCAATGGACTTCTCCAAGTGCTCCTCCTAGAGAAATTGATGATGAATCCTTATTTAGATCAAATCAGAATAATGTAAAATTTCCTAAGAGAGTAGAAACACAAGTTAATTCTAGTCCTTCTGGAGAAAGTAGAAATTATACTGAAACTCCAGCTCAAAGAAATGAAATCCCAAGAATTGTAATAAGAACAGAAAGACTTGAGGACACTCCAGAAATTTCAAAATACATTAGATCAAAAGAAGAATTAATACAATAGTTATCTAAAGGAATGGAAGCAGTAACGGTACCAGTAACTATTGGACCTGTTATTCCAGTTTTTGATCAAAAAGAGATTAGACATTCAGCTCTGACTGTCCCTTTAAATGCAGAAATTCAGAAAGTGGCTGAAAAATTTTATTCAGATTTATCAGAAATTCACAGAGAGAAAGAGATGCCAGACTTAACTTTTAATCAAAGCTTTTCAAATGGTCAATCTCCATTTGTTGCAGAATCTGATTCAGGTACTCAAGAAAGGAGTATGAATAGGTCCTCAGAATCTAAATTACTTGATGTTGCAAAATTGAAAGCAGATTTGGAGGAATTAATTATTGGCACAATTGGTCCTGACAGTTTAAAGTTATATCAAGATGATGAATTGTTGTTTATTTGCAAAAGCATACAATGGAAAACGAAAAATAAATATGATCTATTAGAAGAAATAGCTGCTGAATTAGATGTTGATTTGATGAGACAGAAAAATGTGCAGAAACATTATAGAGTAGATTTCTCTGAAAAAGATATTGAAAACATGAATACCACAGGAAGGATAACTCATATAAAAGAATTGATAGTGTTTCTAAAAAGAATAGGTGAATTAAGCAAATGGAGAGTGAAATGGACAAAGAACAGAGAGGAAGAAAGAAGAGAAAGAGGGGAAATTGCAAATGAGTTTCCTATAAGAGAAATAGCTGACGGAGGGTATGTTCATGTTTCTTGGTCAAGACAGGATATTTTACTGTTTACAAATGATTTTCCCAGACTGAGGGAAAAACCTGTGGAATGGTATCGTCAGGTAGAGAGATTTGTTAAGGTCTCAAAAGTTCTGTGGATTGATCTTGATGGATTATTTCACATTGTTGTTCCTTCAGATCTTCGGACAGAATGTAAAATCTCTATAGATTGGCCCAAAGAAGAACCTGTTCGAGATAAAGTAACAGGTGCACCTTCATCAGATGTAATAAAGCTGTATGATAAAGTAATTGTATGGCTGAAAAACAAGATTCCCCCAAAAGAAGTAGATTGGGTTAAAATTGACATAACAAATCAAGAGCCAAAAGAGTCAGTACATTAGTTCTATGAAAGATTACTGCTGGTATTTAAACAATAGAGTGGTTATGAAAAGCTGAGTGAGAAAGATATGAGACATTTTATTTACAAATTTGTATATGGTTTGAGACCTGAAATTGGTGAGATGACCAGATCAGGAATAGTTGGTTGGCAATCACTTACAGTTGATGACATCCTGAGAAAAGCAAAATATTGCAGTGATGAGATAGACGCTAAGCAAAAGAAGCTGAAAGAAAAGGCAATGTGGGCGCAGGTGAAGGTAGCTGAACAACAAATCGCAACTTTAGAAAACAAAAATGTTAACCAGAATCAAGGGAAATTTAAGGGTAATTTTAGCAAGCCAAAATTAATGGGTAATATTGAAGAATTAAAGCAGAAACTCCCATGTTTTAATTGCGGCGAAATTGGACACTGGAAGCGTGAGTGTAAAAATCCGCCCAGAAGTTTCAAAAATACATCATTAAATCCACAGATGCAGAATGAGGTAAATCAGCAGCAACGGCTACAGCGACAGTTAAACGAGATAAATAAGCAGCAACAGCTACAGCGACAGTTAGTGAATCAGCAGAGTCAGATTCCACAACCGCCACTCCCAAATTGTATTAATGTACAGAGATACAATTCTGAAACAGGATTCTGCGGAGGTAAACAGGTAAACAGATCACCAAGAGTGAATGTGTCGAATGTTTCTCAGCAATATTGGTTGAAAGAAAATGATGGTAGCGAGTCTGATGATTACTTAAGATGGTGCCTGAGAGAGGAGGAAGAGTGTGTGCTTGGAGCCACTCTTGAGGTAGATCAGTCCGGTCCATTTATTAATGGTAAAGTGAACGATGTAGTAATCACTTTTCTAGTGGACACTGGTGCTACCCGTTCTACTGTTAGATCAGTGGAAATAGAAAACCTACCTCTCTCTGGTGACACTATCCAAGTAGTTGGCGTAGCTAATCAACAAATTAAAACAGATTTAGCAAAACCAGTTAAAGTTGAAATTGGTAAATTTAAGGACAAACATAGATTTGTAGTCTGTGATAGCAGTCCTGTAAACTTGTTAGGAAGGGACATCCTTTGCAAGATGAATTGCAAAATATATTGCTCACCGGATGGTATTGAGCTTCAAACTCCAGATGAAGAAGATGGTCTTTATAAATTAACAATGTTAATGGTTGAAGCAGAAGAAAGTAAATTATTTCCTGCTTTTGACAAAAATGATTTACCTGAAGAATTAAAAGAAACAGTCAATATTAGAGTTTGGGATTTAACTGGAGATGAAATGGGTTTGATGAAACATGTAGACCCAGTACAAATTACAGTAAAACAAGGAGCAGATTATCCAAATATTCCTCAGTATAAAATGAAAGCTGAAACAATTGAAGGAGTAATTCCTGTAATTGAAAAATTTATAAAACAAGGTGTTTTAAAAGAAATTGAGAGCAGTCCATGTAATTCACCGATTATGGGAATCAAAAAGCCAAACGGAATTTACAGAATAGTTCAGGACCTGAGAAAGGTTAATCAAATAGTTGTTCCATGTTGCCCAGTCGTACCAAACCCAGCGGTAATTCTTTATCAGATTCCGCATGATGCAGAATGGTACACAGTTATAGATATCTGTAAAGCATTTTTTACTGTTCCATTGCATCCAGAGAGCCAACAAATTTTTGCGTTCAGATTCCAAGAGCGCATATCAGCATGGTGTTGTATCCCACAAGGGTATACAGAAAGTCCATCTATTTTTAATCAGTTGCTAAAGAAATCCCTGGAAAATCTAGATTTGCCTGGTAAATCGACACTAGTGCAGTACATTGATGATCTTCTTGTTGCTGCAAAAACACGAGACAACTGTGTGACAGATACAATTACTCTTTTAAATCACTTGGCAGATGAGGGACATAGAGTATCTCCTGCAAAAACAGTTTTGCAAACAAGAAGTAAAATATCTTGGTCACAGGATTGCAAAAGGAATTAGACAGGTAACGATTGAAAAAATAAAAACGATCCAAGCAATGCAACCTCCAAAAGCACAGAGACAGGTCAGAATGTTTCTAGGAATGGTAGGTTATTGTCGTCAATGGATTAGTGGATTTTCGGTAGTTGCAAAACCATTACAGAGATTGACAAATGCAGACATAAAAGACCCGATTACCTTAACAAAAACTGAATTAGAGGCTTTTGAACAATTAAAAAGAAGTTTCTGTGAAGCAGCAGCATTGGGTATGCCTGATTACGAAAAGGAATTTGAGCTGTATTGCAGTGAAAGGGAAGGATGTGCATTATCAGTTTTGATTCAAAGACATGGAAAACTGAGAAAGCCAATTGCTTATTTCTCAGCAGTTCTTGACCCTGTTGCAAAAGCATTACCAGGTTGCTTAAAAGCAGTGGCTGCAACAAGTGTGAGTCTGGAACAAAGTGCAGGGATAATAATGGGGTTTCCTGTAAAAGTATATGTTCCCCATTCAGTTGAGATTCTTCTTACCAGAAGTAAAACTCAGCATTTAACGAGAAACAGACTGACAAAATATGAAAAAGTTATTCTGGGATCAGATAACGTTTCGATTGCAAGATGTGTGAATTTAAATCCATCCACATTATTGCCTGATGGTGTTGTGACAGAAATCAGAAATGAGAATGACATTGATCACGAATGCCTGGATGTTTTAGAATATTGCACCAAACCAAGGCAGGACATTAAAGATGTTCCATTGCCAGAGTCAGATTTTGTTTATTTTGTTGATGGCTCATGTTTGAGAACGGATCAAGTTGTTCTGAGTGCAGCATATTCAGTCTGTACAGTTGCAGATGTGGTTGAAGCTTCTTGTCTCAAAGGAATTCGTTCAGCTCAAATAGCAGAATTGATTGCTTTGATTCGTGCATGTGAAAGAGCAAAAGGATTGAAAATTACCATAGTGACTGATAGTCAGTATGGATATGGCATAGTCCATGACTATGGCCAGCTTTGGTCTCAAAGAGGTTATTTAACTTCTGCAGGAACACCAATCAGAAATGCAAAATTGATCAAAAGATTGATCGATGGCATTCAATTAGCAGAGAACATTGCTGTGGTAAAATGCACGGCTCACAAAAAGGGAAACGATTACATGACTAAGGGGAATGCGTATGCAGATGAAGTGGCAAAGTTTTGAGCGAAAAACAATATGTCAGTTAATCGGGAAAAAGACAATGATCATGTTTTGAACTCACTCATGCTAATATCCGTAGTTGAGACATGGCAAGGAGTAAAAGATTTACAAGATGAGGCAGATGATGATAAAAAAGACACATGGCTAAAAGCAGGTTGCAGGCAGCGAGAAGAAGATGTCATTTGGATTTACAAAGATGACAGACCAGTAATGCCAAACTGCATGATTGCTGACATGGCACAAATGTATCATGGTCCAGGTCACTTAGGTACAACCCAAAATTCAGGATTGTTGCAGAATCTTTTTGCCAAAGATGCTTGATCTGTCAGCAGATTAATCCAAACAGAAAAACAGTTGTAAGCCTGGGAACCATAGGACGGGGGGGTTGTCTTTTTACTAGGTTACTGATTGATTTCATTGATATGCCTCCACACAACAGATTGAGATATGTCCTAGTGATAATCTGTCTGTGTTCAAGATGGGTGGAAGCTTTCCCGACTCGTCACAATGATTCAGTTACTGTGGCAAAATTGCTTTTGAGAGAGATCATACCTAGGTATGGATTTCCAGTGACGGTTGAAACTGATCGCAACACACATTTTGAAAACAGATTGTTACAGATGATTTGTGAAGCACTTGGTATAAAACTAAATCTGCACTGTGCTTACAGACCAGAAGCATCAGGTGTTGTTGAGCAGGTCAATGGTACTATCAAAATTGACTTGCCAAAATGTGCCTGGCTACAGGACTGAAGTGGACTGACGCACTTCCACTTGTCTTTATGTCTTTGAGAAGTACTCCAGATAGAAAAACTGGTTTAAGTCCTCATGATCTTATCATGGGCAGAGTAATGAGACAAGCATTTGTTACAGTTGGAAAGGTACTTAGCATTAATGATAGTGCAGTTACGGAGTACTGTAAAAACCTATCTGACGTAGTGACTTCTGTGTTCCATCATGTGGGAACTGAAGTACTCACAAAAGAAAAAGAACAGGCTCATGATCTTTTGCCAGGAGACTGGGTGAAGACAAAGGTTCATCGAAGGAGAAATTGTCTGGTACCCAGGTGGCAGAAAGCGAGACAAGTGATACTTGTTACAACAAATGCAGTTAAGTGTAGAGGTCTGAAAAGGTGGATACACGCAAGCCATACTATTCGAGCGCCACCACCTGAGAATTCTGACGAAGAAGGTGATACAACAACTGATTCAGACTCTGAAGGGGAACCTGAGAATCCAGATATTGAAGATCGACAAGAAAGTCGAGATCTGGAAAATGCAGATGTGAATCAGGCATCAAATGAAAATGACCTAGTAATTGTGATATTAGACTCTGAAAATGATGAAGATCTGCTAGACAAAGAAGCAGATAAGGAGTCTGATCAAGTAGTGATTCAAGATCAGGAAAGTATTGAAAAGCAGACTGGAAGCTCTGAAACTGGTGGATTGGAAGTAATTCAAGAAGAAGAGGAAGACGAACTACCGAGTACCAGCTATAAGGATTAGGGGGCATATTACCAACAACTAGCGATAATTATCGCTATGTTGGCTTAGCAGCAATATTTTTATCGCCGAGCTGCGGCGATTTTTATCGCTTAGGAGCCTTGCTATTATCAAGGTTTATCTCCTAAGCGATAATAATCGGCAGAAATGCATGAATATCGCTGAAAAGTCAGCGATATTCATGCATTACCGAGCTAATGCTCTTAGCCATGTTATCCACCTACCATAGGATAACATGGCTAAGAACTGCTCAGGGGCAGGTGTTATCTTTTGGAGATAATCGCGCTTAACTGGTGTTAGCGACATCTAGGTAATAGGGAGATCATTTTATCTCCGCTTTCTTGGCTTTTAAAGCCAAAAAAGCAGAGATAAACCCCCTTGATAATATGCCCCTATGTTTCTAACGGAGCGAAGAAGCTGCCGAGTAAAGAAGCACCTTAATCTAGAATTCAAATCTCAGAAACAGAAAGTGAAACAGATGAAAGTGATGAAGAATCTAAAGTGAGAGAATTCAGAAAAAGAGCTTGGAGGACTGAATACAATCAATCTGAGCCAAAGAAGAAACTGTTCAGAAAAGGAGATAATTGGTCAAATGAGAATGGAGGCCTGAAATTCAAATTAGTGAATAAGTCAAAAGAACAAATAAACGAGCTTTCAAGTGAGAGAGGTGAATTGGATAAGAAAAATCAACCAGGAAAGAAAATAGAAGTGATTAGCAGTAGAGGAAAAAGACCATTAAAGCCAAATCAAAACTATAAGTCACCTGAATGGACCTACATCATTATTCCACCAGTAGTGGAAGTGAGCAGCAGTAGTCAGGAAGAAATAGATGACACAAGTGACATCGATTGAATTTGTTTTAATTTCAGGCTAGAATTGTGATTGACATAAGTTCGAAGAAAATGTGTTAGGTGACACAAGGTCGAAGAAATTGTGTTAGCTGGAAAAACACATTGTAAGACGTAAGGTCGAAGAAAAGCTGTTAGTGGATTCTTTTTTTTTTTTTAAATTAAAAAGGGGTTGTAATTTTTAATTTAGTGATTTTTATGAATTTTAGTTTTTGTTTTTTCTAAAAGGCTCTTGTCTCAAGTAAAAGACAATACTAACAATAATTTGAGATGTTCTATTTTAAGAAGATGTTGCAAAATGTCTTCTATTTGTGTGATTTTAATAATTTTGGTTTGGTTAATTTTAGCTGTCATGTTTCCTTTTGGAATTGACAAGGAAATGTGCAAAGCTAACATGACTAGTAAAGCTGAGACTAAACAAGTTATTCATGATGTAACTGGCAAGACTAATAGAGTCATTGAGCACAAACCAGAGATCCACCAAGATAGATCTGTTGGTGATTTTTCTAGTAATACTTTTTCTAGACTCCTTTCTGAATATGTCAAAGTGATGAATGTCAAAGACTGCTACATTTGTGTGAAATTACCTGCTTCCGTTTCAGAAGGGGTGACTTATAATATGCTACCCCTTACCTATGGCATTACTTGTAGTGTATTAACAAGCTTGTTTTATGAAACAGGTCGGTTGGAATATTATTATTCTGACTTTGATGAACTTTTTGCAAATCTAAAAGTTGTAAATAGCTTAAATAAAGTAAGGCCTGCGAAACAGATCATTTTTCTTAGTGACTGGTGAACTTAATTATGAGTATGCGTTCAAAAATAATCTAACATGTAAGTTGAGAACAGAAGAAAAAACGTTACTAAATATGGCGGAAGAGAGAAGAGCAATCTATAAGAGAAACATGATGACGAAACATACTAAGTCAGAGTTTTGGCAAAAGGAGGACGAGAAACTTAATGGAAGAAATGAAAATGTTGCTATTAACATAGATAAACCTGATAGAGGAAAGCTTTGCATTAGAAGAGATAACACACTTTACGATAACTATTTTGTGGGGGCAAGTCAATATGAAGATACCTATCGTAATATAGGGGATTGGGGATTTAAAGGGGAAAAAGATCCAATTTTTCCTGGTATTTATTTCATTTGTGGGAATAAAGCCTATTACAGTCTTCCCAACCATTGGTATGGGACCTGTTTTGTCGGTTTAGTTTTCCCAAAGATATTTCATGTAGATAGAAATTCAAAGGGTTCATTTGAAATTGGTGATCACCTAAGCAGATTTAAAAGAGGAAGCTTCACAGAAATTATTGGAGATATATTTGGTGCGATAATACCTATGGTAGGAATTACCCTGAATGCAAATAAAATCAGAAAAGTATCTACAATTGTTGATAGATTGTCAACAGACACTGCAAGTGGATTTCAAATAGTTGACACTGACCTTGTTGCCATGAGATCCATGGTAATGCAGAACCATCTTGCTATAGACATTCTGCTAGCAAAAGAGGAAGGAGTTTGTGGGATATTACATGTCCAACACTGCTATACCTTTATCCCAGATAAAAGTAAAGATATAGAAATGTATATAAAGAATCTAACATAAATTCATGCTGAAATTGAACCTGTTGAAGATGAGAGTTTTACAGAGCGCTTTGCTAAAAGATTAGCAACAATTAAACATTGGTTCAAAGAGATTGGCAGCTCAATCATTGGGAAAATACTTTATCCTGTAATAGTTATAACTATAGTGATACTTTTGTTAAAGATTAGTTGCATGTTACACAAGAGAAAGAAATTTGTGAGGGAAAAGAAAATAATTTATAAGCTCAGAAAAGAACAAGAGAAGGAAATAGAACTGGAATTTCGCAGAGCTCAATATGAGAGTAGTAGACAAATTGCTGAATCTAAGCTTTAGAACAACTAACACAGAGAATGTTCAAAACATGGTTAATATAGATAATATTTTTGCTAAAAATGTTTGGGTGTGGTTTGGTGATTATGAAATCACCAGATGAGGGAGTTGATGGAGCGAGATGTTGTTCAAAACTCGCAAAGTTAAACTTCCATAATAAAAATAATCGTATTAATAGCATGTGTTGAAATAATTAATCAACCTAGATTAAAATTGCATGCATTACACGCGGGATTAATGTGCTTTCATGTTGCACTTGCAAGTGTGTGTGAAAAATAATAAACTAACCTTGTCTATTGTTATTGTCAGTATTAATTGCGGCTGTTTTATTAATGGCATGTGCTATATTAGTGTGCATATGTTTTGTTGTGTCTTTTCTGTGGCAAAAGCTCGTGGAGAATCCTGCTGCTGACCTGAAAAGAAGAAGGTTTTTATAAATGCTGCTTTTTGTGCTTTGCTAGGTAACCTAATTAATGGGTTAATATTTAGCAAAGGGGTGGGTAACAGAATGGGTTTCAATTCTTTAATTAATTACTGTCTTTTGTTTGTTTATATATTAGTTCTCGAGTGGGCCTAAGAAAATGGCTGACTGGCAGTGCTGGAAAATGCGAAACTTGACAAGAGTGAAGTCTTCACTCACATGCAGAAAAAAGAGCCTTTTTGCTAAACAATGGAATAATAAGCGGAACTGTTTTTGGTTGAGTTGTACGTGTTCTTGGAGAAGAGCACCAAGGACAAAAAGCCTGAATCGCCTGCCAAGATTAGGAAGTAAAAGTTTTATGTTCGGTGAAATGTTTCTTTTCTGAGGAAGCTAGAAGGATGGAATCTAAGAACAATAAGGGCTTATGAGGTGCCCCGGACTTGGTCAGGAAATAATGACATAAGGATGATCTGACATCTGTCAACCAATGGGAACTATGATGGCAAGGAAAAGTGGACTTTTTGAGAAGATTAGCTAGCTAGAAAGGTATAAAAACTGGCCCTACAGGCAGGAGGGGGTTCTTGCTTCCCGATTCCTGAATGACGTGCTGTCGGACTCTTGGTGCACGTAAGGATAGCAGCCTTTATTAATATTTCTTTTAGGTCAAGGAAGTTTGAGTTTTAGTCAGGGAAATAGGTCTTAGGGAATGAGAACTTTATTTTGCTTTAATTCATGCTAAATGCTTTACTTTGAAATGTCAGACTAATAAACCTATCCTCGAATGATGCTATCAAATTGCTAATAAAATAATGGCTTCTGAATAAAGAATGCTTGTTCTTTGAATAAAATAAAGTTTATAAATTAGAATTTTGAAATAACAAGCTGGTCTTGTTTATTCATGGTCTAGTTATCATTATTAGATCCATTCGCCTATGTGACTTAATTAATGTTGTGTGATCAAAACCATGGTTACATTTATTAAACTGCAGTTGTATATAATTTTGTAAATAGTTTTTGAATAGAGTGTTTTAATTAGGTCACATGATTCAGTCGCTCAAAAATTGTCTCGTTTATGGGCCTAGATAGTGATTCATAATTAATGGTGAGTATTGTGGAGATGGGTAGTGTTTGTGAGACAGTTTTTCATTAGGAGCGCTGGATCAATTATCTGGTAGCAGAGTTACGGTTACTATGGAAACTGACATGCTACATGTAGATAGATAGGATACATGTCTAGAACATGTTAAGTTTGTCCAGTTGTTACATGTAGTCGAAAGGTCTTTTCCAGTAGTGTGAAAATTCCTAGTGTGCCGGCAAGAGTAGTGTGGCAAGTGAGGTTACACAGTGCATTTGTTCTGTTTCAAAATAGTGGTATTGACATATATCACTAGTGTTGTGGACGTACAGCACAAGTTTAAGGATTTTAGGTGTGATAGGTTGTTGAATATATAGGATTGTCTATGAAATCGTAGCTTTCGAGTACAGGGACAACTGTCCTGCTTTAAAACTTACTGTGAAAAGAGTAGTAGAATTTATCCAAGCTTGAGTGAAGGGTAAGGAAGCGTTGTCTATTCTTACTAACAAGTGAGGATTTTTATTGGCGGGTTAAAGTCCTAAAATAAATTTCATGTATGAATGGTTAGGGATTCTTTCCGCATGATTGCATATGTTAGAACGAATTTAAATATTCTGTGAAAATAGCGTCGTCTATTTCACGTGAAAGGATACTTGAATGATTGTAAAGGCTATCTCTTTATTTTAGCGAAACAGACAAATGTTTTTTTATGTGAAGTTACTAACTAAATTTCTTTGAAAGATTTGTAAAATATGGCGCTGTAAAAATATTTTGTAAGGGAGGGGTCAGTTCAAGGAGTGGACCGGAGACGGTGAAGCTGCAGCAGCAGCATACATCACCAGGTTCGCGCTGTGATTGGCTAACATACGTCACAGTATTCGTGCACTGATTGGCTCATGTGACTTTGCAGGCTTGTAAATGATTGGCTCATTCTGAAATACCGCAATTCTATTGGCCGAACAGAATAGTGACGTAGCTTAACCTGTTGGCTTGTTGGTGAGTTTTGCGCACGGATTGGCTAGAGTAGCGGATCACTGGTTAAATCAAAAGGAACTTTTTCTGCCTTTTTTTGGAAAGAGTGGGGTCCTGGATGCTGCGAAGAGTAAATGGAAGCAAATTCAGGCCACAGCAGCCCTAAAAGCAAGAGAGCTGCCACCCATCCTTTGCAAACGAAAGAGAGGTAAATGTGCTAGAAGCTGAGAAGCTGAGCGAAGTTGTCTAGCTCGAGTGTACAACATAAAGCGTTTCCTTAAATAGATTGGGCCGGAATCATGTAGGGCACAATGCGCCAGGACCAGGGCTTTGAAATGTACACGTTCGGCTACAGGCAACCAGTGGAGTGTGAGCAAATGCTGTCTTACACTGCTTCTTATTGGGATGTTAAAAAGAAGCCTTGCCGCAGCATTCTGGACTACCTGTAGTCTGTTAAGCAAGTAGTCCAGTTGGCCAACGTACAAGGCATTGGCATAGTCAATACGCAAAAGTGTCAAGGCCCGAGTAACCGTTTCCTTGACGGCCCCAGGGAGGAGTGGTAGAAATTTTCTGAGGGATTTGAGTATCCCGAAACAGTTCCCAGCAAGTTTCCTAATCTGAGTGGGGAAAGACAGGTTCTCTTCGAACCAGACCCCAAGATTCTTAGTGGGTTGCCCTGTTGAGGCAGGCGAGGGATAATCAGCCAGCCAGAGTGCAAATTCCATAAAGGAGGATTTCTGATTTGTGCCCGTTGCATTTCAGTTATGCAGAGGAAAACCAATGAAAAACAGCTGTCAGACAGTTTTTTGCACAGGATGTGGAACACTTAGATTTTCCCCAAGTAAACAGGAGCTGAGTGTCATTGGCATATGCAATAATTTTGGCTCCAAGATCTCCGCCAACTGAACCAAGGGAGTCACTTAAATGTTAAAAAGAAGGGGGCTCAAAGAGGACCCCTGCAGCACACCAGTGGACACCCTCTGCGGTGTGGAAGCGGACGGGGGAGCCATCTCTGTTGCGAGCGGCCCTTCAAGAATGATTTCAACCAGCACCAGGCAGTGTCTGATATTCCTATGTCAGCAAGTCGAGTAAACAGCAAGAAGTGCAGAACGGTATTGAATGCTGCCGAAAGGTCCAGCAAAATCAGAGCTACCCTTCCGCCAGAATCCAAGCATTCCCGAATGGCTTCAGAGACTTCCACTAGAGCTGACTCAGTACTATAAGCGGCTCTGAATCCAGATTGGTCCGGATGAAGTAGGCCCGAGCTTTTGATGAAGTCGGGAAGTTGTTTATTAACAACCTTTTCACAGACTTTAGTCATACTGGGTAAAAGGGAAAAGGGACGGTAGCTCACTGGGTTCAGCGGATCTAACAACGGATTTTTACAAGTGCCTGAATATTAGCCTGTTTCCATGCAGCGGGAATAAGGGCCTCCTGGCGGGACAGATTGATGAGTCAGTTAACTTCCGGGTTAACTGTCTCTGCGACGGAAGCCAGTAGTCTAGCTGCACAGGGGTCAGATGGGGAACCTAATTTCAAGGCCTTGAGGACTCTAAGTGAGTCATGCAGATTGATAGGTGTAAAGGCCACCAGGAAAGGAGGTGGAACATGTGGATCCACGGGGGTAAGGTCATGACTGTGGCCTGATTGCAGATAATGAACAACACCTGTATAGAGCGGATGTTATCAATAAAGAAACTAAAAAGTTTCTCGCACCAGGCCTTAGAGGAAGGAAGCATAATCGATTCAGCTCTTGGGGCCAGAAAACTCTGAAAAAAGGAGAAAAAGTTCTCCTTCGAGTTATTTCTGGCTAGATCAATGCGAGCCGCATAGGAAAGGCTTTTAGCATGAGCTATAGCAGTATAATACGTTTTCTGGGTTTTCCTAAGCGTCAGCTTCGCCAAAGGACAGAAATTCTTCCACCAACAACTCTCCAATTGTTTACATTGCTGCTTCAGTTCTTTAGGTTCAGGCATGAACCAAGGTTTTGAGGGAGAATCCCAAGACTGCCTGTGGAAGGGTGAAGGAGAAAGGAGATCCACTGCTTGCATGATCCAACTGCAAAAGCTAGCAGGCGCTCCCTCTAGGTCATTAGAAAGAGCTGGCCTTGACCCAGCTAGAGCACGGTTGAAAGTTAGGGGGTCTATTTTGGTGGAGGCAGGACCATGACCAGCCCTGCCTGGTAGATTAGTGCCATCAGAATCCCAGGAGAGTTCACATCAAAGGCAGGATTAAGACACAATTACCCACAGAAAATGCTTTGTGAATTGGGCCATCCAAGTCCTCTCACCACATTTAACCTCCTCAGCATTCTGGGCAATCAGCTACATCCACCTTTATATGTGCATAGAAAACTCATTTTTCAATTTTATTTTTATTATTTTATTCAATGAATGGTAAGCACAAAAGAAAGCAGGTAAAGGTGATCAATGAAAGATGGTCATAAAATAAGGAAGGATCGAGAGGCAAGATAGAGGGAATTAAATAAGCGGGTTATGCATCATTGGATATTGGTTGGATTTGCCAGACATATTCAAATGCTACGGTTTGAAATACTTTCAAAGAAGAAACAATGACAGGTGTGCAGACATGGGAGGGGCACTGCCTATCAGGCCTGGACTGGCCTTCTAGTCCATACAGCATTTTTCTGGGGGCCTGGAAACATTGGTGGCCTGGTCCCCTGCTAGAGCCTTTATCACTTTCCATAGCTTCTGGGGTTTATTGCAGCTGGCACAGGGAGACTGAGAGAGAGTGAGAGAGGGAGAGAGAGAGAGAGAGAGAGAGAGAGAGAGAGAGAGAGAGAGAGAGAGAGAGAGAGAAAGAGAGGAACAGAAAAAGAGAGGTCAGAGAGGAGAGAGAGACAGATGGATGGAAAGAGAGAGAGATAGAGGGAGTAGAGGGAGGGAGCAGGGCTGGTTTGAGCATTTTATCCAGGGGAGGTTTTGGTTCCCAGTTTGGCTCTGCTGCCAATATTTAAAAAGTGATTAACTGAAAGTCTGAGCAGAGACAAAGAGAAGTGGATGGAGTTTTAGAGGTCTGGAGAAAAGAGGAGGTTTGCGACCAGGAAAAGACCACCACGTTAAGGGGATAAAGAGGCAGTTGGATATTGGCAGAAAAGTTGTTTAGCTTGCAGTCCTGCACCACCATAGATCGTATGTACCAGAGAGTAGCAGGAGTAGCCTTATTTATAGGAGACTTGGACTTCTTCAGGATGTTTATCTTTTATAGAGATTTTTAAAAGTAAACCAGAGACTGGTGAAATGAGTAAGGATAATCTGTTGGGGTAGTTTTTATCCACACGCTAGTCAGGCCCCATTTTACAGCTTTTTGTGAAACATGTGAGTTTTGCTGTGCACATTGTAGTTCCCAACAATAAGATGATTTGGGAGCAAGTATAACAATTCCTCTTTGCATATGCAAATGTAAATCCAGAAAGGGTTGTGCAAGTAGACAGCAGAAAAAAAACAATACCTGGGAGGTGGACTATTGTAAAACTCCAGAGGAAGGACCCATAGAAGAGATTTCAAGGATCTCTGTGTGTCGTCACATACTTCCTAGCCCATAGTAATTGGCTCACATATCTGCCACAGATTATGGCTGGTATCTACAGCTTTTGAATTTTACAGTGGCACTCTTCCCAGGTATATAGATAAATACCTTTGATTATTTTACCTTTCATTAGAAGATATTTTTAATGTTTCCAACTAGTCACTTCATGTATAGATGTTTGTAATGTGGGAAGGGGTGACTAGCATTGTACATGTCACTACATTGTGTGGTAAATAAGGATAATCAATGCAGGACATGATTGTTGTTGTAAACAAATTTGAGAAAGTAATAAGACCTCAGGAAGTAAAGGTTTTAGACGAAGGAAGAAAAGAAGAAAGTATTAGCTGATGACAGTGTTGAAAAGTAAGCAGAGCCCATCAAGGAGATATTTCAAAGTTTCAGGACAGAGTATGGGGCATGAACAATCTAACCCAATTACTCAGAAAGAAAGAATTAGTATGGGCAAAATGGTGAAGCAGTGTAGTACAAAAATAGAAACAGAGAACCAGGCCAGATCTATTTCACTGTTTAATATTTGTGTATTTCAGTAGTGTTTTTCACATCTTTTGCTGATCGGTGTTTATTCAACTGCCTCACCCCCAAAATAGACAAAAACTGTGTTTTTAAAGTGTTTACAAAACATGTTGTTTTTGCAGTGATTGCTACAAAGCGCATATTTAATTTTAACGAGAATAAACGCAGGATAGGTAGTGTCTTTCCATTGGCATTGTTTCCAATGAACTTATGTTAGACTGCTTTAGGCATAGGAAAGTCTACGTATTGCACGCTCACTCACACTCACATCTCATTCCATCTCACACTTACTGTTAGAAATCTGGTTTAAAAAAGGAAAAGTGTTATATTCAAATATTTTAATAAACAAGCTCCTGGACACAGTTGGGAGTCATTCACCCTCTGCTTATTGAATATTTTGACATGGTAGAAGTGGTCAATCCTGCCAACAGCATAGCACCATGTGAGATCTTTAAATATTTGAATTACACCAGATGAATTTGCACACATACAAAAAAACTGGAGGAAACATAAGGAAGAAGATATAATATTTTAGTGACACACCTAAACAACAAAACTCAAGCAAAATAATCTTAGACCAGGCGTTCTTGAGGCTAACTTTTATAACTAAGTTACATTGTGTTGACCCGTTCAGGAAGAAATAAATATGATTAATTCTCTCTCAGCTTCCTTTCTTTGAATGGCATTTTAGCTTGTGGCTGTAAAGGTATTTATCAGATTTTATATGTTTGCAGTGATGAGGGTTGTTTCTTTTTCCTAGTGATTTATTAGTTATTACAGCTATAAACCTTGTAGAAGGTAGCCTATCTATGGCCCTCCCAGTCTATACAGGCCCAGGCAGGAGGGGCACCAGTATCTATACCCTTAGTAGTGCTCCCATCAACTTTTGTGTGTTTCATGTACCATCCTAAGTGGCAAGAATAGGCCCAGAAGTGAGTCCAGTGCTCACTGGAACCAAGTTACACCCGATTGATGAGACCCAATCACTGTGTGATGATTTGCGGGATGACAAAGAGGCAGAACGTCAGTAATATTGGCTCACTATCTTTTTATTCCTCACAAAAGGGGGAATTTACCTATAAAAGTTAAAGTGGTCTTCTTTTTCTCCTTGGTTCTTCGGGATTACTTCTTCCATCGAGTTCCCCAGCTGTGACCGTCCCTCTGTAATAAGATAGAAGCTCAGGTAAGTGGTTTGTCCTTTTTTCTACTACTACTTTAAGGGATATAGGAGTGGGGAGCCTATCACCAAAACAATTCCTCCACCAGTGACGCAGTGCTTGGAGATTTTATAACCATATGGACAACATAGGCGAGAACCCGTCTCCCCAGTGTTAGACTTTCTCAGCGTCTGAACCCTTCCTGCCAAGGATACCCCTAAGATGTCCATGTACCTGGGAGAGCCACGCTCTTCCAGAAACATGGCGGGACAGCTCGTGGTGCTGCTGACTTCTCAGCGCTTCTCTCAGGACTGGATTCATCACGTAGATTTCCTGCTCCTGTAGAGGTGAGTCTCCCAACCGTGGCTGCTCAGCTGGACGTCCTCTCTCCCTTCAATTTTTCATTCTCGTTCCTCCCTTCTCGAGTGCGCCTCTCTGCTCGAGATGCTGCCGCTACTCCTCTCGTAAAGTCTAATTTTCAATAGGCAGGCGCCCAGAGAGCCGGCTGTCAATCCTGCTTGTGACTCTGTGACATGAGCACAATAGGGTTCCAGGAAGTCGTTTCTTCTTAAGGGAGTCGTCCTCTTCAAGGTTGACGTTCTCAATTTGAAAACAGTATGTGGGGGGGGGGGGGCAGAAAATAGAGGAGAGGGGAAACGTAAGGAGGGACCGGGTTGTCTTACTCTTCCCTCTCTTCCAATATGCCGTGGTGTCCTGTCACTTCGTGACACAAAGCAAAACCAATTCAGGGAGGACCTGGCCTAACAGTTCGGGCTGAACTATTCCTATTGGAGCTGGGTCACAATAGATTTGCATATGACAATGCCCAAACTGAGGTGGCTTGGTGGGCAAAAGAATGATGGGTTGGAATACTACCCCAACCAGTTGCCAGTGGTTAAACACACTAGAAGAATTCTTCCCATCAGGTTTTGTGTGCTTGGTGGATGTGGCTTCATTTGAGTGTAGATAGGTTCACCACAGTGAGATTATGGGTAGATGGAAGAAGTGGGAGACAGGCCAAACGCCTTGCATCCTGAGGGGATAGCTAGAAGAAGAGAGCCATGGCAGCACTATGTTCAAGGATCTATATTCGAATATACGGCTGGTGAAGCACCCTAGCCTGACTATTTACCCTCTTTTGATATATGTGGAAGCCAAACTGGAGACAAGGAAAGCCGGAGTCGAGCCCGTAGAGCAGTGGTCTTCAAACTTTTTAAAGCTGCGCCCCCGCAAGTGAAAAAATTTAATTAAACGGGCCTCCTCTCCGATTTTGTTATAACTATTCCATTATATTGGCAATGTTTGAATATGTCCCGATTTATTTAAAGAGGAGACATATTCAAACATTACAGTTAAATTCTCTTACTGTTTAAAAATGCAACCAAATAAATGATTTCCAAACATACTATTCTGGTCAGGAAAGCCTTACTAACATGTAAAAATACCCCCAGTGTGATTATTAGAAATGGGGTTGGGGGTGTAGGAGAATATTTGGAGTCCCTTCCCTTTTGACACCTTTTCCCAGCCAGATATAAATGACAAAAGATGTTAGTGATGGCCCATTACCTAGAGGCTTACTGCCACAAATCGTTTTCCTGCTTAAAACAAAGCACTGCTGTGAAGTTAATGTTTCCTTTGGCCACAGCCTGGCGCCCTCCTGGGAACACTTGAGGCCCCCTTAGGGGAGCCCGCCCCCCAGTTTGAAGACCTCTACCTTAGAGTCTAATGGATGAGCCAGCATGGACAGCATTGAGGTAGGACTCCAATTGGTGGAAATAGAGATGCTTGGTTTTCTCCATGATTTTCCTTTAACCTTTGCCAGACTTAGGAAAGATGGCATATGGAGACTGGAAATTATGGCATCTAGACCTCCTAGCCTCATGGAGCAGTTGGCAGGGCAGAGGAGAAACCTGGCAAGGTCTTTGGTTCTTGATCGGTATTTATATACCTTATTTACCAACACCACTTCATTCATGTTATTTGATAGACCTGATATCCTTGGCGCGATATTCCCCCAAACATTTTTCTTTTTCTCCTCCTGTTTTGCTGATGTCATTTTTGTTGACTTTATTACTCTGTGCACTTGACCACTGCTAAACAGTGCTAAAGTGCTTATACTCTGTTTTTCAAAGATGTTAAAATTGACCTTCACCTAATTGGCACATTTAATTTACTTGTGAGTCCTTAGTAGGGCCTGTACATTAAATGCTACTAGTGGGCCTGCAGCACTCATTTTGCCACCCAATAAAGTAGCCTTTTAAAACATGTTTAAGGCCTGCTACTGCAGACTGTAGTACAGTTTTGAACTGCCATTTCGGTCTGAAAAAGTAAACCGTTTGCCAGGCTCAAACCTTCCGTTTATCACTTATAAGACACCCCTAATGTAGGCCTTAAAGTATCAAAGGGCGGAGTGCATTGTATGCATGCAAATTTTACATGTACTGGCAGTAAAACACTCCTAACTTCATTTATCAATGTTGTAAGGCTTAACTCTCCCATTCACTAATGCCGGGTTACCTTATTACATTTATATAAGTCCTAACTTTGTATTGGGAGCAGATAGAGATATGTTGTTTAATCTCAAATGAGTTGTAATTTAAAATGATCTTTTATGATAAAGTCAGATTTTAAGTCACAATTCTGAAAATGTCACTTTAAAAAGTTGGTATTTTTTAGTCTCAACCATTTGTGCCTTCTGTCAGTGTTCTGGTTCACATGGTTGTGAACAGACAGCTGTTTGGTTTTGTGTATTCCTTCAAGACAGTGACACAAAGGAGGCTTAGGTGTTGACAGGGTGGACTCTGCTGACAGGATGACTAGGGAAGGGCTGTAACCAGTCCCACCCAAGCTTCAAAGATATTTGCCTCCTGCACATACAAAGGAATTTGAAACAGGGCAATCCCTGCCTTTTGCCACCCAAGTCAGTGTTGAGACTTGACAGGGGAAGGATAAGAACTTTCCAGAACCCAATGTGGGGATAGGGCAGAGAGTCCCCATACACAAAGGCTGGCACCAGGTATAAATATTTGACCTCCAGAGCCACTTATCAGAACACTCCTGGAACTTTGGAAGTTACAGAATAAGGACTGTCCTGCTGCCAGTTGACTGTCCAGCTGTTTGAAGACTGACTGTCTGAGAAGGAAGCTTGGACCTGC
The DNA here is from genome assembly GCF_964263255.1 of Lissotriton vulgaris. NCBI lineage: Eukaryota > Metazoa > Chordata > Amphibia > Caudata > Salamandridae > Lissotriton > Lissotriton vulgaris. Next base: position 740,405,727 of record NC_141696.1, read on the forward strand.
TTGCCTTTATTCCAGCCCACTCAGAGCTTAACTGTAGGTTCCATCCATACCGGCCTTAAGCAATGCTAAGCCCAGCAAGCCTTGCCACACAGCTGACATCTTCATTAGAAATGGTGCCAAACGACATAAAACCAGACAAAGCATCACTACACAGCTGAGAGCTTCATCTGAACCAATGCTGAGAATCGCAATGCTCAAAATCAAAAGCACAAGGGTGGCTGGGCCCAAGGGGAAGGAGGGTAGGCAGGGCCACACAATATGAAATAGAAATGTTTGCCTATGCCTCCACACTACTTCAAGTGCACACTCATTCACATGCAAGTAAACCACAATTTGTTAGTTTACAAAAAACACTTTATGTTTTCAATCTTTTTTCAATTTTTTTCACAGTTTACAAAAGAAAAATTCACAAAAGACAGATCTCAGACCACTATCAACCTCATGTCTTAGCCATATGTAATTTCAAAACACTTAATACAAATGTGCGATAAACAAATAAATGGTGAACAATTCAAACAACAGTGACTTTTTAACGTGAAAAACATTACCATGAATACATGGACCTCAAAGACCTATGCATTAGTGAAACAGGAACTTTTTCAAACAGTTAGAAAACACGGGGAGACAATAAAACACAACGTTTTCAATAGTTGGACTCCCACGACCTGAACAGGGATTAGTCAATTAAATTACAGGAGTATTGCCCATTTCTGCAACAACTAACATTGGCCAACTGGCCAAACAAAAACCCAAAAAGAAGGGGAATGCCGACGCGTTTCGAATCCTGATTAGCGACTTGCAGGATTCTCGTCAGGGCAGTCTGAATCTAGTCCATGGGAACTGTTTAAAATGAAAAACAAAACAAAATGTTTACTATCTAGCGGGTCCTCTAGCCACTACTCTCAGGACAGTGCGATTACCATACAGTTCATACCTTGTATGAATCCTGCCCACAGTCAGTTCTGGTTGAGTGGAAAATGTCGTCTAGGCTTATTGGCTTGCGCTGAAACAGAGTAATGGGGTGGCTTAGGATTTAAAAAGTACAAAGGGGGGGAACGGGGGGGGAAATTTGCTTAGAAGCCATTGTTGCTCATTTACCTGCGTTATTCCTGGAAGCTTAGCCACATCTTCGCCACATGGGGTGAAGTTCTTCTATTTTTCTGAAAGGAAGTGACAGAGTGCGACTTAGTGCCCTGCTCACTCAGTGCCACGCCGATCGCGTGTGAGTATCAGTTGATAAAATAATAGACTTACTTAGACACCAAACCGCGGTGGTCGTAGTGGGGGTTCCGATTACACAGCCGCGTTTCTCCGCCCAAAAAGCAGTTTGTTAAGTGTCCGTGAGGGTTCCGATTATCTCCGCACGGAGGGCAGTTGAATGATTGTCTGTGAGGGGTGAGGAGAGGGGGGGTGTTACCGCGTGATTGTTTTTTAAGTTGCATTGGTAACAATTAAAAGGGTGGCCGCTTCCATGCTTACCGCAAAATGTTTTGGAAAGCTTCCGAACAGTATACTAGCTCCACCACAGCAGACCAAGGGTTGTCAGTGTTCTTGGGTGTCGCTGGTCTTACAACAAAACCACGTGGTTGGTAAGAGCCAATCAGACAGGCGGCCATATGATGATGTATGATGGGACCTGTAGTGTCAAGGAAACAATGAAGGTTTCTGACAACCATTGAGGTGCATTGTGGGACATGTAGTGTCACCCACCGGGCCTGGGAAATTTTACGCCCTATTTATTTCACTGAGACTGTTCAGACCTTTATTAACGCTGTCAAATTTTAAAATTAAATACGCCTCCTTGCGCAACAGCATTGTGTCGACATCTTGGAAATGTTTGTGGTCGATCCATGCCAACGTGGTCCATTTAAAGTCAATCTCAGAATGGCCGTTATTGATAAAATGTTCCACCATGGGGGCAGTCAGGACTTTTTTCTTCAGCCGGGAGCGATGCTGAGTGATCCGGGCATTGATAGGTTGATTTGTTTTGCCTATGTATACTCTGTTGCACGGGCAAACCACCGCGTAGACGACATTTCGAGTCTTGCAATTAGTGAAGCAGTCATGCTTCCATCTAATGCCATTATTTTCAAAAGTGTCACCTTCAATGGTGCTCGAACATGAAACACAATTGCCACATTTGTGGTGTCCGCATATTGGCTTCAATTTCCACTGTGTGACAAGATCGCTTTTTGGTGCTGTGATATGACAATCTGCTTTGATTAGGTGTTGCCCTATGCTTCTATTTTTGCGCATAGCGAAGATGGGTTTAGAGAGGGGGTGCTCCAAAGTCTCAAGAAGATGCCAATTATTTCGAATTATATTCTTGAATTGATTCGTATGTTGCCCAAATGTTGTTACACAAACCAATTGTTCCAGATCTTTCTTTTCTTTCTTCTCAAATAATGTCTCTCTAGGAGTAAATTTGGCCCTGTTTTTAGAATGTTTTAACAGTTTCTTTGGGTATCCTCTCTCTGCCATCTCGCTGCAAAATCTCATTGCGTGGGAGTCAAAATCACAAAGGTTAGTACAATTTCGCCTGATCCTCAACAATTGCCCATAGGGCAAATTGTTTTTCAATGATTGAGGATGCGAACTCGTATAATGCAGAATGGTATTCCGATCGGTTTCCTTCTTATGCAAGGAGGTTGTCAACTTGCCCTCACAGGAGCCTACCGTGACGTCCAGGAAAGTCATTTCTTTTGCCCCACAAAGCCTCACTGCACAGCTGAAAGCTTCATCTGAACCGATGCAGAGTGATGGGAATCCTTGCAAAGCAACACCACACAGATCTTGCACCAATGACATAAGGTACATCTACCAGCTGGTCAAACTCGGTCCTGTGCCAAGAATGCACTCCATAGTGGTCGGCCTGAACTTGTGACTTTGTCCCAGTCCAGCGCAACCAGATAACCACAGTTGGCACTTTGTGCCTTTTGGCGCTATTTCGATCCAAATCTTCAAAAGCCAATATCTCTGGTTCTACTGAAGTGTACTCAATTTTTTTAATTGGTTGGGATTTTTCTTGTATTGTGTTTTCACTTTATTACTGCTTGTGTGCTGCATAAATACCTTACAACCTGCCTCTAAGTAAACATTATTTGCACCAAGCTACCAGAGGGTTAAACACAGGTTAATGTAATCACTTTTGTGGTTCACCAGGCCAAGGACTGTGTTTGTTGTGTGAGTAAGATTTCCAATCTCTCAACCAATAATCCCATTTCTTACATTATTGATGTACAGGTTAAACAAGTGTTGCAAGTATAAAGACCTTTCAAACATAGGGCCCGATTCACAGAACTAACTTAAGACAAAATCCTAAACTTACTACTTTTGGTATTCACAGAAGTTAGGACTTTGTCTTAAGTTTGTCTTAAGACAGACTTAAGACAGACTTAAGTTAGGATTTTGTCTTAAGTCTGTCTTAAGTCGGTCTTAGACAAACTTAAGACAAAATCCTAACTTCTGTGATTACCAAAAGTAGTACGTTTAGGATTTTGTCTTAAGTTAGTTCTGTGAATCGGGCCCTCTGTATTTACCGTAAAATCAGCCGATTAGACTTCCTATATTGGGCATTTGTCATGCTCTCCGCATACATTTTTATAATCAAACATTCATTGTTCTAGGCACATTTGTCAGAAAAAAAGTCTTACAATGTGCCTCTATCAATAAAGGTGAATGCATTTTTGGAGAAAGAAATGTGGGATAAAATCTGCTATTAAAAACTGTATGCTACCGTATTAGCTATACAAAAACAATCTGTTACCTTATGGGTGTATGGATGCTATATATTGTAGGCGTTAAATCAATTGCTTTATTATCTTTCAAAGAACTATTTTAATGCCTGAATTGAAACTGTATGCAAATGATCAATCTGAAATTGAATTATTCATATTAATGCTACTGCTCACAAGATCTTGTAAAAATAACTGACATTTTGAATTAACATTTCGTATAAATGAACAGCATAAACATAGGCTGAAGTGACTGCATAAATTGTTAAATAATATATAAACTTGATTTGTGATGGTAAATTGAGGTACGAAAGGTTGATTAGTGATTCATTTCCTTTCTCTTGTTTTAATCTTTTATGTTGTGTGAGCACCTTTTATTTTTCAAGTGTGGCTTACGAGATATTAAATCAATGTAACACTTATGTGAAGAGATGTCTCTTGCATGTATAAAACTTCCATAAACCTAAATTAGAATAATATTATGACATGAAGCTTGCATTGAAATTCAGAGCGAAACACTTTGTATTTCATGAAATAGGTTGGCGCGTTTAAAAGGCCAAACAGCATCTCTGAACAGTAGGTTGCACTGATACAAATTACAGGACAGACAAACTGTGGAAAGAGAAAAAGGACAGCAGGCAGTTAGGCACGGCCAGGCCAAGGGTCTTATCAGAATAAGCTACCCATTTTTTGATGGGGATCTGACAGAGGAGCCCATTATTTGTATCCTAGTAATGAGCAGTCGTACCATGTACCTCTCTTGTATATGAAGCTACTGTGCTGCAGATTGTGGATCATTACTTTAACCATTGTACCATCACTACTTCACAATTATTTCCACATGCCTGTAATTAAATCCTTATCTTAACGTTTTAATGGCTATTACTTCAACCTCATCTCTTTGGCCACACCATCACTCACTATCCCTAACTCCCTAACCCTAGAGCTAACCTTTACCCTAACCCCACATGGAGTAAGATTTATATAGTATAATATGACATGATATATGATATGATATGATATGGTATGATATGATTTGATGTTATGTTTTATCATAAATTTGCCTCACCCCAACAGCACTGTCTCTAAATACACATCTGGGTTGGGTGACAGCTAGACTTTGTGCATTCACTGCAGACAATCACACACAAAGGGAGCTGGGGTGATACATTTGCATCCAGATGGTCCATCACCAGGTTGATGAGCATTCCTAAGGTAGATCGGGAGGGAGGAGCTGTTATGTTTCATAGGATACCCCAATATGGGCCCGAGTATTCTCCTAACCCCTCACTTACATTTACCGTACCATTACACTACATAACAGGTTTTGGTATTGGCATTTTACCTAGTTAAGTGCTGCGTAAAATGTTGTGTGGATTTCCCCGAAAACTAGCCTCATTAATTATGCATGAAGATTCTCAGAATCACATCTGGATTACCCTCTCCTGCATAATAACTATGTATAAGGGTCATCCCTTCCGTCATCCTCGGCCAACATGACACAGCAAGGTAGAATCCCCTGAGGGTACCTTTTGCGCATATATACGCAAGATCTTTGCCAAGGCAGGCAGAGGAGAAAGACTTCCATGCTGACACACTGACGCGAGACGCTGAAGTTCCTGCATGCAGACATTCCAGCTCGCAGTGGTCAGACATCCCTCACGGGGTGTGCTTCTCGATACGAAGACGGGGTCCCACAGTCTCTCACTTCAGGTAATGGGGTTGTGTTCAGCCTAGGGGGATTCTTGGCTCTAGACCTACATACATGCTAGGTACACTTCTATACATCTAGTTAGGGTTGCATCGAAGGAGTATGCATTATTATTGTCATGCATATATATGCTAGCATATATCTATTGTTTTTGCTCTGTGGTAGAAATCTACCATCCATTTACTCTGTTGGTGCTTTGTTTCTGTCTTATGGTTATTTCAGCACACTTATTTTACACTAGAATAACGCTGGTTCAATAAATACTTATTGAAAAACGTCCCCACCGCTTATTCTGTGTTTCTCTCCTAGTTGCCAGGAACTATTCTCTCCTTTGTAAGAGGAGTTTATGGTGGCACTGGGAGATAGCTAGGTATACAGGCAAATATACCCGGTGGGGGTGTCTGGAATCAGTCTGGACACCAATCCCACAGTTTATGTTGTTTAAACGTGCAGATCCTATATAGGTTTATTGGAACTACACGACATGGCGCCGCCAACATTATTTTGGTACTTATTCAACGTCAAATCTGAGTAGTTCAGTTGTGCTTTTCTCAGAGACTCCTACTTACATTATTCCAGAGATGTCTGGAGTGGGAGGGAAAAAATCTGCCACAGCTGAATAAGCATATCCCATGTATTGGCTGTAGGTTTATTCAAGCTTGAAGGACAAATAGTTCCTATTGTGCATAAAACCTTATCTCAGTTTCCATGAAACTCTTTCAACAATGGCTGACGAAGACAACCCTGCACCAGCACAACGTGCGAATGGAGTGGAGAAAGGACAATAAGAAGGCGAAATAAAAATTTCAGAAAATGTCAGAATTGCCCTTACTTTGAAACTAGCAGACTATGGAGTCACAGCTAGGGGTGGAACAGTAAGATTCGTGATTGAGGCACACACATCATATAGAACTGAGGAATTCTATTCATGGGTTAAATTCCCACAAGCAGCTGCATGCACAAATACATTTCATTCTTACACTGAAGAAACACCAGAGGAATACTTTCCATATGAGGACGTTGAAGTTCTGCTCACCAACCTGGAGCACATAAACCAGTTTAAAGGTGACCTCCCACAAACAAAAGATAAAGTAAGACTTGGTCCGGTCGGAAGAGACAGAGCAACTTGGCCGGTCCGAGCAGCTTACACACCGCATACAGACATTGACACAATGCCGGTAGCAGACTTACGTCCGCTACACAAACAAATAATACAACTTTACAGAAACCTGACACAGTTAGTCATGAGAACACTCACACTTCAGCCAACAAGGGCTACACCAGCAGTACAAATTCATGGATCTAAAACTAAAATAACTCCACAAACGCTACACGCAGTAATGGGTATAATGCCCACTAGAAGTGAGCAAATACAATTCTGAATAGCTCAGAAAATCACACAGTTAAAGGCAGTGTTTCCACACACAAGCCCTCAAGAAAAACACAGCATGCTAACAATCTTCTTGCCAATGGGAATAGCTCCCCAGATAGAGGACTGTACCGCTTGGGGTACAGTTTTTGCTGCAATATATACCAGAACACATGGTATCCCACCAATAACAGTAATACCAGATGTATTAAGACAAATACAGAATAAGTATTTAGCAGAACCTGTTCTGAACGTAGGGATGAAATTGTTAGGACATTTTGCCCAGGTATCAACTATTATATATTAGCAAATATAAAAGAGGAGGCAGCAGCAGTGGCAAAACGCCGACCCCTGAGGGATTTCACACCCTTACAACAGGAACGCGAATTATCTAAAGAATATCGAAGACACATATGCCAAATTAGGTAGAGATAGTTTGGGAGCTAGAGATACAAAACCTCAACTCATGGGTGGACCTGAAAAGGATAACACCAGCAAGCACCTGATTCTTCCAAGAAGAAATGGGATAATAAAAAATAAAAGTATAGAGAGAATAGGTCACAATCTAGGGGTGGGTCTCCTCAACATGAGCCCTCCGAAAGGAGGTACAACCTTAGGAATCGCGATAACATAAAAAACCTGACAGGTCTCAGCATACTGATACACATTCCTCTCGTTCCTTTCAGGGTTCATCAAAAATCTCTCTACTGTGTTGGCCTGCTGCCTGCTGATTGCTGTGCTGTAGGAGGGAGTGCCACTTTGCTACCTGCTTTTCTGTGTTGGCCTGCTGCCTGCTGCATCTTGCCTGGAAGTGAGAATGACTGCCCTGCTCCGTACATCCTTGATCCCAAGTTTCTCCAAGGGCTTGCTGGCTTCCCCCTGTTCTTGAAGTCTCAGGGCCATTAAAGACTTAATTCAACTTTGTTCTAGCTGCTGGACTCTGCCAACTGTGAGTTCTGCCCTGCCAATAAGTACCAATCCAGTCCTGGGCCTTGAAGGATGGTTCTGCAGCTGTTTTCTGTCAAGAAACGAGGAAGTGATGACTTTGTGTCAATTGGATCTGCCCTTCAATGCTGACGCAGTGCGAATCCAAGGACTCCCTTCACAGCTCGACAGTGATGCGGGTCCTGTCTGTAAGGTCAACGTCGACACAGCCCTGACTAGAAGACATCACTGTGAGGTTCGCCACTGACACAGCGCCTATCCGAAGACACCCTTCCAAGGCTCGACAATAACACATTGCCTGTATTGTAAAGAGTTCGATGAAGATGCGGGGCACAATGTTGAGGTTAAACTTTGATGCATCGACCCGACTACGTGAATCAGAACCGAAGCATCGAGACTTCAATGCCAACACTTGCTCCATCCAAGATACTTTTTCAGCGGGCCCTGCATAGGGCCTGTAACTGGCCTGCTCTCCACAACGGTAGGCCTGAAACTTTGGATTTACCCTGGTCTAGAGTGACCTCAAGTAACACCTAAGGTCTATTGACTTGAAAACACTATATTGCAGTTTCTTCTTTAAAAATTCATACCTTGAGTTCTACGTATTGGATTTTTGTTGTTTTGGTATTGTTTTACTCAGATACATAGGGGCCTATTAGGATGGCGGGCGGTCCATCCTCCACCCTAGTGGTGCTGAGACCGGCCACCAGTGGTGCGGCGGTCCCGCACCGTCAATTAGGATGCCACTGCCACGGTGGCATCCCCCATCCACATCATTGTGGTGGGTGGTGCACACAGCACCACCCGCCACAATGCTGGGGCTGCACACTGTGTATTTGCATGCACAACGTGGCAGGCACCGCGCCGTGTCTGCCACGTCATGCATGCAAATGTAGGGGGTATCCTAGGTACCCCCGTGTGCCCCCCACCCACCAACATCCTGGGGGCCCGCAACGGGCCCCAACAGAGAAAAACGCATGCCTTTCCATGGTGCCACGCCGCCACGCCGCCACGGAAAGCCTGCTTCCCACATACATTATCATATGGATGGCTGTGTCTAGCAGACACCTGCACCATATTCAACCCTTTTCCGCCCAGTCGACTAGTTGACCAGGCAAAAAAGCGGCGGACAGTCTTCCCATCCGCCGCGGTACCCCTGTCATCATAATATGGCGGGGTAAATGGGAGGCGGACAGGAGATTATGTTGGGCGAATCGCCACTGCCATGTGGGAGGTAGCGATCCACCCAACATAGCAATAGACCCCATTTTCTCTATTTTCGTAAACTGTTGTGGAGTCTTTTTGTGGTGGTTTCACTGTGTTACTGTGATTAAAGTGTGCACAAATACTTTCCACATTGCCTCTTAAGTTAAGCCTGTCTGCTCTGTGCCAAGCTACCAGAGGGTGAGCACAGGTTAATTTAGGTTGTGTATCTGACTTGCCCTGACTAGGATTGTGGTCCCTACTTGGACAGGATGTAAACCTCTGTCAACTAGAGACCCAGTTTCAAACAAAATGCAACCCGAATGTATGGAACCACTTAAGTTGAAAGGAGGGGCTTACCAGTTATCCATTCAATCTACCCCCTCTTTGGAAATATAGATTTTGTCCCCCGAATTCTATAGAATCTCATTTGAGGTCTGAAAAGTGGTATGATGCATGATCGTAGTGAACATCTTCCACCACAGCTTAAACAGTCATACTCACAACATATATATGAATATGGCCTTTCTGAAGACAGTTTCTACTAACTACAGCTATGCCACTAGGTTATGCGCCCTAAATTAAAGAAAGGGTGTGTCAAAGACTTGACACAAGCTGGAAATGTTATGATACTAAGAAAAACAAGGGAACCCTACTCACAAGGAGCCAGGTGTCAGGGGCTGACTCTAAGCGCCTACCAGACTTCACAGGAGACTAAAACTACATCTCCCAGAATTCCTGTTGGGCATGGGAGGAGCCAAGGTTATATTACCCAGCAATCTCCAAGATGGAGCGCGCGTAATTCTGTTGTGGTAGCTAGAGGCTGCCCATCTTGGTATCCTGTGTCAGTCCTGGGAACCTTTCCATTCATTTGTTGATCTGTTCCCGTTTGTTCTGAAGCGCTGGTTAAGTGCTTCGAGGTTTGGGAGTGATCGTGTCCAGAAGAAGCTCGCTGGTTCGGAGCTGCCTCTTCCCTTCGATCTCCGCCGCGCTGAGGGAAGCGCTGGCGAAGATAATTCCGTGGATGTCGTTTCTGGAAGTATGAGTCAACCGCTGGCTGAGCACGACTCGTTTTCTTCATTTTCTCTACCGCGCTGAGGGAAGCGCCGGTAAAGGGAAATCTATACCTCCACCGTGCTAAAGGAAGCGCTGCCACAGAGGTTCTCTTGGAGCTGCCGGTATTTCGCCTTTCAGCGCTGTGGAAGAGCGAGTTAAAATACCTATCTGTTTCCTCGCCGCACTGAGGGAAGTGCAGGCCGAGGGAAACCTTGTTTTGACTGCATATGGGAATTGGTGAAAAGAAGAAGAATTACCTTGTACCTGATAATCCCGCGCTGGGAAAAGCGCTTGTTGAAATCTTCTTTTCTTGTGGCTTACATTTCTGAGCTCGAAACAACTGAGAACTGCGCTGAGGTAAACGTTGGTTCTTCAGAGGAAGAAGGGGAGACCTTATCTACTGTGAGAGACATTGAGACATATTGTTCTAAGGTTTAGGGAATACCTGTTTACTTTGGAGTGTACGTAACTTCCATATTGAATCTAAGCGGATAGCAAAGGTTCAAGCTGGTCCCTTGTATCTTCCTTTCCTATTGTTCTCTTCTCATCTTACCTGGGACTTATATATATATATATTCTTGGGTATGTATGGTTTGGTATTTTAAGCTAGTAGTGGAATGCTAGTTGAAAAGAATGGATGACTAATGCTGTGCCTTCTTGTTGTAGAACTACCCTGAGGTCAAGGAGAGAAGTATCTCCAGTAGGACTGTTGACGCCATTATCGGAATACAGATATTGACTCGACTTAAGCCCAGGAATTAATTAGACCTAGCGAGAAATATATGAGAGTAGGCAGAATTGCATGTGGTACTAACAGATGTCTTTTTGTTGCTGGTATCCCTCTTCCCGCTGTTCCCTTCCTAATGCCTTCCCTCGCCTGATTACCTTACTACTCTGTGTTGAGTTCCAGAGTTGGGGACATCAGGAGGTGGACCCCTTTGTGCATCATTCGGAGTCCAAGGAGAGGACGTGCATATTACACCAGGGTAGTTACTGAATGTCACAAAACAGTGGTTCATGTGGCAAAAAATCATGTACAAATAATGATAATTATACTGCGCAATGGCATTCAAAATGGATCATACGGACATCAGACAGAGAGGAGACTGAATACAGTTTGATTGAATATTTGCAATTTATAACAATTATTTGAATAGTTTTCACATAGATACAACAACATTGTTTTTTGTGTCTCCAGTGTGTTTTGGAGCCAAAAGAAAAAAAGAGCGAACTTGTGACAACAGTGATATATACAATTTGGTTTCCTTCATATGAGAAACGACCATTTAAAATAGTAGTTATTTGTCCAAACACTGTGTTCAGTAAACATTGCTGATGTAGTGATTCGTTTCTCTTTTAAGTCGACAGCGTTTCGATCCCTCTGTGGGTGTGGTGTCTCTTCAGGACCTAATAATGTAGGGACATATGAAATTTAAACAGGAGAGTGGCATCAGCTACCAATAAAGGGGAGTGTGCGTATTTCATGTATCAGAACTGAAGGGCCAAGACGTTACCTGAACGATTAAGGAACAATATGCGCAGCCATGTGCAATTAGTGAAGAACACTGGTGTGTGAATAAAGTAGATAGAATACTCACACTGGACCCAGCCGGGTGCTACATGTGTGAGAAGAAATACAGATATAATTAGAGAGGTGGTAGCAGTAATAGTGGCACTGGTCATGGGGGGATGTGTCGAATGTTGCTTACCTCAGTGTGAGGCAGGAGAGGAAAGGAAAGGAAGGGCCGGCAACCAGTGACGAGGCACAGTGGATGCCACTGCCTGTTGTCGTGTCCCTAATGTAATAAGGACGGACACAAGGATATATGGTCAAGAGCTTTATTTCACACGTCTTAGTCTATCCCTGTCCCTACTCTAACTGCCCCTATCCTGTCCAGTCCCCTCCTCTTCCTTTCCACCCCACTAACTCCGCCCACCCAGCTACTAGAATGCTGACCACATAACATCTTCCCCTTTCTTAACAAAATAACAAAATGACATTTTAATCCATTTCTTCAATGAGTCTCTTTGGTGGCTGTATGTCTCGACGGGGTCGCGTTGACATGGTTCCAGTAACAGTACCACTCAAGGGTTCACTTGACTGACTCCTCTGCTCTCGATCACCTTGGTCAAACTCTTCCGGAGTGGGCATGTCCGTCCCGTTCACCAAAGGTCCTTTCACGTCTCGTGGACATTTCTTGAAATGCGAGATGTTTCTAGTGACTCGCCTTTGCTCAGATTCTGCGGTTAGCATGGTGCCCTTCTGATGAGAGACCAATAAAGGTTCATCTCTGAATCTACAGTCAGTTTTTCTTTGCTGATCCTGTTTGACAAGAACATAATCTCCCTCGTGCAAGGACGATGACCTCGCTCTCCTTTTAGTGTCAGCATATGACTTCATTTTGTCCTTGTTGCGTTTATCCGTCACCATCATCTCTTGATGGTCGTGGAGTGGTGATGATGCTTGCAGAGCCCCTTCCCAGGTTGGAATGCGAGTTCTCATGGGACGCCCTAGCATGAGTGTTGCAGGGCACTTTCCAGTGGTCGAGTGAGGGGTCGTCCTATATGCTCTGTGAACCTCGTTGAGGGCTACTTGCAGGTCCTTCTTTTCAGCAGTGGCTTGTTGGAATTAAGCATGAGCGGATTTTGCGGATTGGCAATCCGCGAATTTGCGGATTTGCAAACTCGCAATCCGCAAAATCCGCGAATTCCCGCGAATTTGCGGATTTTTTTTTTTTTTTGTGTTCGCCCGTGTTTCTGCCAGTTCGCGAGGGTTTTTACAATTTCGCAATTTGCGAACTTACCTGTCGGGTCGCAAGTTTTGCGAACTTGTTGTTTCTACGTGTCCAACCTGTTTGGGACACTCTTCTTCATCACTGCCACTCTCTGTCACCACTGCCACTCTCTGACTACTCATGCCACCCTCTGGCCCACCCATGCCACCCTCTGTTTCATCACCACACCCTCTGGTTGTCCAGTGTACATTATTTTTGGCAAAGCAAAGCACACCTTCCCTGCCTCAAGTGACCTGAATTAATTTGGGGCTGATTAATGTGTCACAGAATATTTTTTTAGCTGGCACCTGCTTCCTTAGTGCGCCCTGATTAGTGATCTTTTGCACTTGCTAAGTGCTTTCATTGTTGCAAAATTAGTTACAACACCTGCCCTGCCCCAACTGACAATAATGAATTAGGGGCTGATTAATGGATTTTAACTTCCAGCCTGGCTCCTGCTTGTCTCCCTTAGCTGTAATTCAGGACCTTTGTGGCATATGTGTAACTATTCTGAGGTTCAGAGCAGGGTCACATAATAGTTGCAACTGGCAACTGAACTCTGGAGGGGCCCCTCAGGAAGCACTACAGGAAATGGCTACTAATGATGAGCCTGAACTTTTGAACCTGGTAAGTAGTTACTTTCAGTTTTGCTAAAATCGTATTTCTGCAATTTCGCACTTATTCGCGGGGCGCGAACTCACGCGAACAGTGCGAGCAGTGCGAGCAAAATCCGCTGCTTGCGGATTTGCGGATTTTTCAGGAAATTCGCAAATCTCGCGGATTGCGGATTTCCCGAAAATCCGCAAAATCCGCGAGCGGAACGGATTTTCCGCCCATGCCTATTGGGGATAAGCCTGCAAAGAGGGCCAGGTCTAACAGGCAGTGCCTTTGCTTTCAATGCAATCCATACTGTAGTAGGCATGCTCATGCAGGAGATCAGAGTACAAGGCTGCCACTGAATGTTGTAAAATAAGTCCTCCCATATTGTAAACTGAGTGTCAAATGAACAGAGGGCCTGCAGGTTTAAAATGTAATCAGTTAATCTACTGTGAAGCAGAATATGTGATCTCCATTGTTCAGAATTATTTGTCTAATTTAGAGTTTGGTAACACTGAAAATCTTCCAATTTCTTTATGAAATGATGAATACAGAGAAAGAACCACCAGGTGGATTTCCTTAACCATGTTATGTTATGTTATGTTAATGAGTATTTGTAAGAGCGCACTGTCACCATGAGTTTCTTGGCGCTGGTAGGAACACTGAAACTGAACAGAGGGATTTTAATGGGGGTGTGAAAACAACAGAGTTTTTAGGGGCTTCCTAAATGGTATAAGAGAATGTGAGGATTTGAATGAGAGCGGGAGGGAATTCCATAATTTGGGGGCCAGATGGGAAAAGCTGCGGCCACCCAATTTAGTGAGTTTGAACCGGGGAGTGACTAAGAGCTGGAGATGAGTAGACCTCAGAGTTCGGGAAGGGCAGTAGGGAGTAACCAGGGACTTCAAGAAAGCGGGAGAAGGACCAGTCAAGGCTTTGAAGACCAGGCAGCCAACCTTAAAGGCAATTCTTTCGTTGACTGGTAGCCAGTGTAATTGATGTAGTAAAGGTTTGGCCGACTGCCATCTGGGGATTTTAAACGCCAGTCTGGCAGCCTGGTTTTGAATGATCTGTAGCCTAGACAGCAGGGATTTAGAGAGACCGAGGTACAAAGAATTAGAAAAATCCAGACGGGACAGCACCAATGCTATTAAAACTTGTAGTAGGGCTACAGGGGTCAGTAGGTGGGCGGCTTTCCGAATCCTGTGCAGTTGGAACATGCAGGAAGATGTTACGGCGCTCACCTGAGCCTTGAGAGTGAGCTCAGAGTCAATTATGACGCCGAGACTCTTTACACAGCTGGCAGGGGAAGGGGATGAACCAAGCTCAGATGGCCAAAATTGCGGGCCCCAATGGGAAGCGCTTCTCCCAGGAAGGAGAAGCTCAGTTTTCCCAGGGTTGAGCTTTAGCTGATTTTGGTTCATCCACTGCTGGATGTGTAACATGACCGCCTTAAAGTTGGTGATGGCGTCAGGAGAAGAAAGGGGAAAAATAATTTGTAAATCATCCGCTTAATTAAATACGGTGACATCCCAGCTACCAAGGGAGTGGATAAGAGGCTGAAGGTACAAATTAAAAAGGAGAGGGGAAAGGGAAGAACCCTGAGGAACCCCACAAGGAGAAGGTGAACTGGTGGCGCTAAAGGGGCCCAGACTGACTGCTTAGGATCTGCCCTCCAGAAATGATTTAACCCAGGACAAAGCAGGCCCACGGACTCCGGCGGACTCGACACGGTGGAGTAAGATGTTATGGTCCACCGTGTCGAATGCTGCCGACAAATCCAGTAGGACCAGTGCCTGGGGGCGGCCACTGTCTGCATTACATCTGACGTTGTCCAGCACGGCAAGGAGCACAGCCTCGGTGGAATGGGCTGGTCTAAAGCCGGCTTGGTTCGGTTCTAAGAAGTTAGACTCCTCGATGAATTGCGAGAGGCAGGTGGTCACGTGTGCCTCCAAGATTTTAGACAGGTAGGGCAGGAGAGAGATGGGCCGATAGTTAGCGAGGACAGCTGGGTCTGCGCCAGGTTTTTTTTAACAGAGGCACCAGTACAGCCTCCTTAAAGGATTTAGGAACTGTGCCGGAGATAAGGGAAGTGTTAAGTAAAGGTAAGATGCAATGCGGGAGAGTGTGACAGATGTCGCGAAACACAGAGGGGGGGCAGCAGTCCTTGGGGGAACCCGATTTCACCCGAGTGGCTAGCTTAGCTAAGGAGACGGGGTCAAGGATAGGAAAACAGGGCAAAGTGGAGGTGTTGATGGACGGGACTGCGGCTACTACTGAAGGAGAGGAGTGAGGAATGGAGTTTTTAATTGCCAGGATCTTATCAATGAAGAAGGTGTTTAAGGCACTACAAGACTCAGCAGAAGGGGGCAGGGTCGAAAGTGTCCTAGTGTCCGATGTTAGTTCGCTAAGGACCTTGAATATCTCTTTGGATTGGTTGGGAGCTGTAGATATTCTGTCTGAAAAATAGGCAGCCTTGGTTGTAATAATGGCTTTTTTGTATGCCCTCCGTGCGAGCACATACACGTCCCTGTCAGAGCTGAGATAATTACGCCTCCATCTACGCTCCAATTGGCGCAGCTCAATGTGTTGTGACTTTAGTATTAGGTTAAACCATTTATGAGATTTACTGTGGCGTGAGCGGGGGAAGCAGGATAGGGGAGCAAACTTGTCACTAGCGGTGGTAAGCCAATGGGCAATGTTGGCGTCCAAAGCATTAACGCCTGAATTATTGCTAGGAGGGGGCTGAGTCTCTGCAAGAAAGGAGAGAAAAGCAGAGGAATCAAGTGCATTCCACTTCCGAGCCATCCCGCCCTCCCGCAGTGGTGGCTTGACCAGACCCTCTACAGAGATGAACGAGTCGATCATGAAGTGGTCGGACCAGACGCAAGGGGAGATATTCAGCACGGTGAGCGATACCCCCTGCGTCCAGATGTGGTCAAGGATGTGGCCACCAGTGTGGGTGGGGGTGGCGACATGCTGGATCAAGTTTAAGCTAGAAAGTGCCTCGAACAATTCAGTAGCGTGGGGGCCTGCGTCAACATGGTTAAACCAATAATTAAAATCGCCAAACATGGCGAGACGAGCAGAGGAGGTCATCAAGGCGGCGAGCTGTTCACTGAGGGCAGCAGGGAACAGGGGCATGGAGGTAGGAGGACGATATAGGACAATGAGAGTCAGAGCGCCCACTTCCGTTGCCAAGCTGATGACTAAATTGTCAACGTCAGAAAGACATAGAGAAGAAGACGCGATGAATGTCAAGTCCTTCCGTATAATTGCCGCCACCCCCCCGCCGCGGCGGGCTGCAGGCCGGTTGGCATTCAGCATATAGTAGTTAGGGGGCAGAGCGGCCAAGATATCAGGAAGGGAGAAGTCAGAAAGCCAGGTCACCATACTAAACTTAAGTTGGAGGAAATCTGGCCAGTGATTTCTTCTCATCATTTACCATTCCCTTCAAATATTTGAGGATTTTTAGTTACCAACAAGCTTGAATTCAGGCCATATATCTCTCTGGCAGATCACCACCCCAAGTCAATCAATCAAGCAATCAACAAATCTTTATTTCAGCCGCCAGGGCCATAAAAGAACAATTCATCATACAGCAACATGCACTGTAAAACTATTAAAAAACATCAATTTTCCTAAAATCATGTAGGATATATGTCTATATACCATTATAAATGGATGTTTATAAATAAGACATATCTTTAAAAGTGGGGTATTGAAAGAAATAATCCTGAAAGGGCACAAATAAAACGAACTTAAAACTGAATCATTAGACATGTGATCGACCTAGGACTTTCTTGCGCAGGACCCACATTGCATACAAATATTTTACAGCAGAGATGATAAGTGGTATGGAAGAGTCTGATCTGAGAATGCGAAGGGCATCCTGGTTATTCTGTAGACAGAGTGACCACCATATGGGTGCCAGCCATTTGTGCCGAGTGGATGAACAACCTGGGCAAGAAAACATAGCGTGTGAAACACTTTCTTTCTGGTGATCACCCGAAGGGCAAGTGCTACCTCCTTCACCCTTCCAACATGCTGCGAATGACCTATGGGGTAGGGTACCTATACGAAACTGGAAATAAAGTTTCCTATGCAATGGTACCGTTAATACATCCCAGAATAGTTCCCGCCCCCACCGTATCTTGATGTCCATGTAGTCGCTTAGCAGTGGCACTACTCCCAGTAAGCTGTAACCTTACAACTGTCTGACTTTATATTTCAAAGGATTAACTAGAACCCTAAATATCCATCTTTTTAATTTTTAAAACCTAGAAGCTGTCTTTCTGGCTATTGGCATTTTTTCAAATGGCTTGAGGATAAATGTCTTGGTTTGACATTTAGCTGATTTACTATTCTATATATTTTTCAGTCAAGCAGTAACTCAATCGAAAATTATATCTCAATTGAGAGTTGGGCTACTTAGCTTCTGTTAGTAGACCTGGGGGTAACCTGCTATCATCTGCCAGCTGTAAATCGTTCTGGGATAAAATCAAGGATGAGGGGGCATTACTGATTTAAATCTCTGTCTGAATTAGTTAAGTTAGTTAAGTTAAGCACCCTGCTGTGACAAGATCTATTTATCAAAGAGTGCTGTCAGGGGAGGAGGAGCTACGCTGGCAAACAAGATGGCTGCTTAGGCTCCCGGCTCCGCTGACCTCCGTATCCCGCCACAAGATCCTGTACATTATCCTGATTTTACGCCCAGCCCCTGTGTGAATGAACGGTTCCTCACTCCGATGGTGAAATCCGGAAACTTTTATCGGCTGGTTTGATACGTCGAGTTGAAAATTGTGGCCTACTCCAGCGATGAAGCCGGGGCCTCGAGTATCTGCAAAGCCAGGCTGCAGTGCAACAACATCGGCTGAGAGACCCAGGCAGGGTCCGGTCAATCGTAGTGGAGGCTTCTTTCACGCCCGAATTTGGCGGCAATTGTTTTCTTGGCTCAACATTGATGGAGGAGTGACTTTGCTGCTGCTGACTGTGGGTGGGGGTCCCCGTCCCGCGGTCCCGGTGTTGGTCCCCGCCGGGGTTCGTTGGGTCGGGGCCCCGGCTTGCGGCGTTAAGCCGGGTGACCGCGGCTGCAGATAACGACGGGTCACCCTCCACATTTGCCCTTTTGTGTTCCTGTTTGTCTCCCCCGGAGATGCCAGATTCACCCGGGGAGGTGATTGTGATTGGTATCGGGCGTGAGACTATGGATCGAACGGTGCCTGAGCCATCGCTGAGGTCAATATTGGCAGAAATGTGGGCGTTTCACTCACAAGTGGATCTTTTATTGAACAAATTGGATGCAAGCCTATCTGAGATGTTGCTTGTGGTACCGGACCCTGCCCCACTGTTGAAACAGCAATCTGCAGCCATTCAAGCCGTGGCCATTTTGACTCCGTGCGAGGACCCCGTGGGGAAGCGAGTGTTGCAACCATCGGATGGTGCCTTGGAAGACGGTGTTCCCGAGGTCGTGAGTGTACCACCGAACCTTCCATCACTATTGACTTTGGAGGTATCAAAAGGTGTTCCCCCCCGGAGACTTGTGTTGTAGACTCTTCTTTCATCTTGGGGTCGTCTTCTCCCTTCTTGGAGATTTTACGACTCCGGGGCAAGATACATCGGAACTGTCCATCTAGGAGAAGGAGACTTTCTTCGTCTGAATTTCTTGTGGACTTACTATCTACGAGTGGTAACGGCTTGACTCTCGATGACTTCCTTCTCCTCTATGACTCCTTTGTGTGCTTTTGGGTCTCCCTGGGGGGGGGTCGTGTGTAGGCATGGGCGGAAAATCCGTTCCGCTCGCGGATTTTGCGGATTTTCGGGAAATCCGCAATCCGCGAGATTTGCGAATTTCCTGCAAAATCCGCAAATCCGCGAGCAGCGGATTTTGCTCGCACTGCTCGCACTGTTCGCGTGAGTTCGCGCCCCGCGAATAAGTGCGAAATTGCAGAAATACGATCTAAGCAAAACTGAAAGTAACTACTTACCAGGTTCAAAAGTTCAGGCACATCATTAGTAGCCATTTCCTGTAGTGCTTCCTGAGGGGCCCCTCCAGAGTTCAGTTGCCAGTTGAAACTATTATGTGACCCTGCTCTGAACCTCAGAATAGTTACACATATGCCACAAAGGTCATGAATTACAGCTAAGGGAGACAAGCAGGAGCCAGGCTGGAAGTTAAAATCCATTAATCAGCCCCTAATTCATTATTGTCAGTTGGGGCAGGGCAGGTGTTGTAACTAATTTTGCAACAATGAAAGCACTTAGCAAGTGCAAAAGATCACTAATCAGGGCGCACTAAGGAAGCAGGTGCCAGCTAAAAAAATATTCTGTGACACATTAATCAGCCCCAAATTAATTCAGGTCACTTGAGGCAGGGAAGGTGTGCTTTGCTTTGCCGAAAATAATGTACACTGGACAACCAGAGGGTGTGGTGATGAAACAGAGGGTGGCATGGGTGGGCCAGAGGGTGGCATGAGTAGTCAGAGAGTGGCAGTGGTGACAGAGAGTGGCAGTGATGAAGAAGAGTGTCCCAAACAGGTTGGACACGTAGAAACAACAAGTTCGCAAAACTTGCGACCCGACAGGTAAGTTCGCAAATTGCGAAATTGTAAAAACCCTCGCGAACTGGCAGAAACACGGGCGAACACAAAAAAAAAAAAAATCCGCAAATTCGCGGGAATTCGCGGATTTTGCGGATTGCGAGTTCGCAAATCCGCAAATTCGCGGATTGCCAATCCGCAAAATCCGCTCATGCCTAGTCGTGTGCTGGTTCGGAGGGGTCAAGGTTAAGATCATTTAGATCGGGACAGTTTGGAGTGGTCATTATGGATATTCGATCTGCAATTGTTTGATTTAAGAGGCTGGGCGGTGTATCACGGTGCCCCCTAATTTCTTTTATAAGGGTGGTTCTACATCGGTCTTTTTGCGACAGGGGGTGTCTGTTTCTGGCGGGTAGACTAAAGGGGCAGGGAGCACACACAAATATGCCCTCCTCCATTCTTTTTCCTACTTTTAGGGTTTTAGTTATTTGGGGCGACAGGCACGCTGCTAGTGGGGTTAGGCTGTAGCCATCTGCAGGGGTGCAGGGTGGGGGGTCGGAGGGGTTTTTTATTTTGCCTTTATTATTTTCTATGGCCTTTTTCTTCCGTTCCTTTCTTTCCTTTAGGATCAGTATAGCTCGTGAATTATTCTGATTTTTACGGTATTCTGGAGTTTAGTGCTCATGCTTCATACGTCATCCGGATTTCCGGGTGGGCAGGCCCTGTGAACTGGCGCTTACGAAAATGTATATTGTATTGTTGTTTACTCCGATTCATATGCTTTGGCGCCAGAGTTCCAATTACAGCTGTTCTTAGGTGCATATCCTGTCTCTCGGCCTGTCCCCCGCATTCTTTTGTTTGATTGTATGGCACCTGACAATATAAATAAAATATACAAGTTCTATCCTGAATCGCTAGCGGACCTTAGGGTTGTCGGCTGATGAGCTGTGTCGTACTGTGATATAATGGGTCTTAATTATGTTTAGCGGCCGGCCCCTGCGGTTGTAGGCCCATGCTTGTATTTTATGAATGCTGCAATAAAGGTTTTTCAAAAAAAAAAAAAAAAGAGTGCTGTCAGGGACTTTCAATCTCGTGAGAACTAAACACAGTTGGCTAGTCTGTCTCTAAGTCATCTGTAATACTATTGTCCTCTTTGAGAGGATCTGAAAATATGTTTATTTTTCATGTGGGAAAAGATCTTTTCATTTAGAAAACCACCCAATATTTTGAATTCTAGCTAAATCTCTTGGTCTGATTGACATAGTTTGAATGAAGTAACTCTTATAGCACATTAGTTCGCACATTATACTATAGGAATAGGAATATTTAGGAAGGAAATTACTTTAGTATTTAATATATTTCCTAACCCAATATTTGAAATTTGCTACACACATAGGGAGGAAATACATTGGATCTGACAGGTCAACCACTCAAATGTTCTCCCTGCAAAGGACTTCCTCAAGGTTTTTAACAGGATATTGTCATGAAGTAGGGCCAGTGATAGTAAATATTTCCACACTGTGTTTTAATTTTCAAGATGTCAGTAATGTTGATTGTCCTTCCAGTTGCACTTGAATTTCACTCTATTAGAATTGTTGTTATCTCCATGTGTTCTACAAAAATCAGGTGTGGATGTCAGAGTTTTTTTTATTTTAGACAGCGTCGGTGTAAAAATAAGAATATTATGCGCAAGTACCTGAACTGACTCTGAGCCTTGCCCTGATACTCAGGCCAAGCTACCTAAAGTGAGAAATGCTTATCCTCAATGAATCTTGTTTATCAATGTGAGCTGAACTCCGGGTAATTGCCTAGTAGGTCAGTTCTAACTTCTTACCATGCAATATACAAATCTATTTAGAAGATGCATATGCGCCAGCACTTTTGTCAATTATTTTCAGATTTTTGGAGGAAACCATATACATTTAGAACAATTTTTCCTCTATCTGTTTGGCTCCTTGAATTCGCTTTTAGACTCCCCAAATGTATATCATGCCTAGTTATTGATAGGATCTTCCAGTCCTAGTATTTGATCAAATCACATGTTCTGGGCCGATTCTGGAATCATACAAAAAATAGATTATTTCCAATATTCAAAAAGTATTTATGGTCCTAGGAAGGTTTTGCCAGGTGATATTACCAGATCATATTCTGGTGGAATATCCATGGTTCTAACATTTATATTTCACCATAAATTAATGCATTTTTCTTAATAATCTATTCTGGGAATAGCTAAATAAGGAGGAGATTCTTTTTTCTAGATATCCGGTCACATCCAGTAGGGTTGACTGAATCACCATATGGATGGAACAGTAAAAATAGAGAATGATAATTTGTTATTACAGATCTTGATACAATCTTGAAGAAAATAAATTCAGGCACCTGGTGCAAGTTACAGAATTCTCAGGAAGGTACTGATATGGACATCTATTAAGAATGTACTCCAATGTAATTTCTTGTTAGAATAGTGGTCAATATCACAATCTGTCAAGAATGAACTTCAACAATGATGTGTCCTTAGCCTGAATATTGTGTATGATTTTTTTGATACAGCTCTCTTCAGACATTGTTGGAAATAATTGACATCGTAATCATGCTTGTTAGGAAAATTATGGGAGAACTCCAACCCAAAGTATCTAGATCAAATGTCAGGGAAAGCTTCAAGAGGACAATAGGATCAGTCTTTGGATTTGAAAGATAATTGTTACAGTAATCAGGGAGATACAAAACAGTCAAATATGTTGTGTGGGACTGTAAAACATACATACATTTAAAGAAGCATGTTGAAAGGTTAGTCCAAATGAGTATACAGGCAAGTGCTGCTTTTGATAACATAATATTGTCATTACTATTGCAATGGAAGCCTATAATCACTTTACCATTGGTAAGAAAATGTATACAACTTGCAGAATTTGTATAAAATATACTGTAAAAACAAAATGCTTCTTAGCTATTTATGTGATTTACTTTATTATTTCGGATTTGATAAATTACATATGAAACTTAGAAAGTATATTGTGTGTCAGACTAGACATACAAATATGCTCACTCTCTCCTGAACCTGAAGTTTAAGGTGATGATTTACATAAGGAACCCGATGCTTGTAAACTAATGCCGTCAATGTGTAAATTAATTTTCATATTTGAAACTAATGATGGCTGTGCAAAGGTCTTTCTTTGGGTAGGGTGCAACATGGCTGACTCTTGCAGATAGTCTATGTTAATAACAAATTTAAATCAGAACAGACTTCCTTGGTGTTAGACCTAGCTTGCTCAGTGGGTTTATCCCCATACTTTTTGTGTTTTGGCCTTCAGTTGCTGACCTATTTTTGTTGGTTTTATGACTCTGAGCACTTTACCACAGCTGATCAATGCTAAAGTGCATATGCTTTCCTTGTAAATTGTTATGATGGATTGGTGTTTCCATGTTTGGTTATTTGATTTACTACTAAGTCCCTAGTACAGTGCACTGTGTGTGCCCAGGGCCTGTACATCAAATGCTGCTAGTGGGCTTTCTGCACTGATTGTGCCACCCAGACAAGCAGCCTTTCCAAAGTAACTCAGACCTGCCACTGCATTGTCCGTGTGCAGTCTAGTACTCCCATGTCAAGTTGGCAAGTGCACCCACTTGCCAGTCCCTAATCTTCCCCTTTCTTACATATAGGTCACCCCTAAGGTAGACCCAAGGTACCTGTGTGGGCAGTGTGCTGTGCATGTTAAAGGTAGGACATGTACTGGTCAGTAGCGGCTCCTGGAGGGAGTGCTACCGTGCAGTGACGCAGGGCGGGGGAAGGCAGGGTGGGGGTAGTAAACTCCGGATTATAGCCGAATGGAGATAAGTATTCAAATAAATAAATAAAATGAATTTTGTTGTGTACACTGCATCGCCAAATGCAATGCAGCGCGCGCAATGCAATTCGTTTTATTTATTTATTTGTATACTTACCTCTGTTAGCCATAATCCTGAGTTTACCACCCCCCACCCTGCGCTCCCCCGACCTGCGTCAACACCCGACAGCACCCCCTCCAGGAGCCGCTATTGGTACTGGTGTGTGTGACATGTCCAGGTAGTGAATTACAGTGTATTTCGTTTTTCACTACTGAAAGGATATCTGTCCCATAGGATAGAATGGAAGTTTATTTATAACATCTTATAAATATAACTTTCCATTGGGACAAGATAGGAAAGTAAAGTTAGTATGCCTGGACTCAGAATGTGAAAATGCATCTTTTAGTAAAGATGATTTTTATGTTCTGTGTTTCACAATTGTCCAATTGGAATGTGGGCTATCGCACTACAATACGTATACACGTGTTAGATTTTCTTTGAGATGATGGGCGCCGTTATGGTGAACCCTCCTGGGCGTGAGGGCGTAATGATACAATCTGCGTTAGTTCCTGTAGGACTTCCGTCTCCAATAGTGTTGGGAATTAGAGTGGGTTTCAGCTCCCTGGTCTGGTCTTTTTCCTTCTTTCTTTTTTTGTATTGGTGTCCTTCCTTTGTTTCCTTGTTTCGGTAACCCCGCCCCCTTACCCTCCTTGGATATAGGTCGCCAGCACTAGGGCTCTGTGCTTGGTTTCTGACCTTGTTGGCGTTTTTCGGAATTCGAGTTGGTAGGCTTTCTGAATTGCTTCGTGGGAACCTGTGGAACATTTTCCTATCGCTGCTCGACAAGCGGATGCTTCCTGCTGCACGAGGCTTCGTGTCAGCCGCCCGGAAGGGTGCCGCTCCGGTCGTCTTCCTGAGCGAAGGGGAATCAGCGGTAAACGTACAAAAGCGGCCGCTTTTGAAAACGCGTGTACTGTCTGCTGCTGTGTTGACATTGAGTATTACGGGACTGCGCAAAAGGGTTTTCCTCGGCGAGGGAAAGTCGGAAGCTTCTCCGGGTTTTTTGGGCACCCGATGTGAGAGTAGTTTTCCTTCGCGCTACAAGTAGAGGCGTGTTTTAGTCTGTGGCCACAGATAGTGGTATTCAGTTGGACCCATTAGTACTTAGTATGCACTTTTGTTTTCCGTGCGGGGGTTTTTTTGATGTCAGACGTATGACTTTTTTCCCCTCGTCACACATCGTGCATTAAGCAGTTTGACCTTGCTATTGGATTATTTGCTCTTCTCGGATACCTCCTGACAATTACACAAGTTAGGATCTCCTTCCCCAAGCTACAGAAGAGGGATTGCTGTGCTGCAGCAAAGAGAGAGAGCATTGGCTTTACTTTTCTTTGGTTTACATTTTTCCTACCTTCTCCCTTTTCCCGGTTCGCGCTCACGCTGTATCTAAAGTGCGTGCGGCGATCCGAGGGGAGGCAGATGAGTGGGGCCATCCTCGCTTCCGTGGTTGTGGGTTAAGCTGGCGAAAGATCCAACAGAAAACCAAGCCCACGAAATTATAACCACCTGAGCGAGAATGGATGAGGACGGGAATGAGTTAGATGAAAGAGCCCCTACTGTTCAGGAATTAATAGGGGCTGTTAACGCACTGCAACTCAAGGTGCAGGAGTTACAACAGGAAAACCAAGGGTTACGTCAGGAGATGAGTGTAGGGAAGGTTAAAGCGTCAGTTTGGGGAATGGGTAAAACTCCAATAGTACATCCAGCTACTTTTCAATTTGACAGGAGCACGAGTGCCAGTAATCCCCCTTTAACAGTTAATGTGACTACACCCTCCCCTGTCCCGTTGGCGGTTCCGGAAAGGTTCACTGGTGATTCCAGTAAATATAGTATTTTCATGAACCAATGCCATCTGCACTTTATGTGTCGACCAGCTTCATTCCCTAATGACTCCACCAAGGTGGCATTTGTTATATCTTACCTAGCAGGTACGGCGGCGTCATGGGCTGTGCCGCTAGTAGAGAATGAGGACCCTGTTCTGAACGATTTTGTGGCTTTCAAGGAACAGATGCGTTGTCTCTTTGCAAAGCATGCGTTTATGCAAGCGAGCGACGCTGAACTACTGAAGCTAAGACAGGGAAAACAAGACCTAATGACTTATGTCTCCACTTTCAACAGGTTAGTGTCTGAAACCCATTGGCCCCCTGATAAAAGGACTTCGTTATTTTACCAAGGGTTGTCAGAAGACCTGAAAGATATTGTCTCCCAAGTGATGAATCCCCCTGAAGATTGTGTGGAATTCATAGACCTTGTGGTGAAGCTTAATCATAGGCTAACGGAGCGTAGAGGAGAGAAAAACCGCTTTCACTTCTCTCGTGTGGTTCCGGTTAAGGGTGAGTTAACGAGTTCCGTAAAAGGGGAGGGTGGAACAACCCCTGAGCCCATGGAAATTGGTGGGGTGCGGGGTCCTCTCTCGGCTGATGAGAAAAGTAGAAGACGCACTCATAATTTGTGTTTGTATTGTGGGCAGGGAGG
This sequence comes from Lissotriton vulgaris, assembly GCF_964263255.1. Classification (NCBI taxonomy): domain Eukaryota; kingdom Metazoa; phylum Chordata; class Amphibia; order Caudata; family Salamandridae; genus Lissotriton; species Lissotriton vulgaris. Next base: position 740,432,015 of record NC_141696.1, read on the forward strand.
ACATTATGCCAGGGATTGCTCTGTCAAGCCTTCTTCCAGGCCATCCAAGAAGGTGGTGGCCTGTGTGCAACCTCCTGCTGAATTGGTGATGCAAGATAGGCATAATCCCTCCTATCAGATTTCGGGCATAGTCAAAAGAGTGCCCAAACATTTCATGATCACTGTCTGCTTAGTCATTTCTAACAGTCACAGGACTCCGGTGTCCGCCTTATTGGATTCAGGGGCCACTGGCAATTTTATGGATCTTAAGTTAGCGGAACGATTGAAAGTGCCCTGGCTTCTGAAGGAGCAACCAGAACCGGTGAGGGCTATTGATGTACGGAATTGACCTCAGGTACAATCACTAAACAGACTGAGCCCTTATGTATGGTGTGTGATAATGGCCATTCAGAGTATCTTAGGTTTGATTTGATTGATGCCCCGTCGTTTGGTGTTGTGTTGGGGGTTCCCTGGTTGCAATCCCACAATCCCCGCATCGATTGGTTTAGGAGAACGGTGACACTTGATTCAGCCTTTTGTCTGCAGAGTTGCTATAAAGTGGCTACTGATTGGGTTACACCTCTTTCTTGTGCGGTTGGAGATGGATTGCGGTGTAATGTGCAAAACATACCGGAAGCTTATGTGGAGTATGCGGAGGTGTTCGATAAAGGGCGAGCGGGGGACTTGCCTCCCCATCGTTCATTTGATTGTCGCATAGACTTAATGCCAGGGGCGACTTTACCTTGTTGTCGAATCTACGCTTTATCTGAGCCGGAGGAACACCACTTAAAGGAATATATAGAGGAGATGTTGGCTAAGGGGTTTATTCGACCTTCCTCTTCTCCCGCTTCCTCGGCTATCTTTTTCATCCCCAAACGAGAAGGTGGTCTTCGCGCCTGTGTGGACTATAGGGCGCTCAATAAGGGTACTATTAAGAACAAGTATCCCCTCCCTTTGATCCCGGTGTTACTGGATCAGCTGAAGCATGCGACGGTGTTTACCAAATTAGATTACCGAGGGGCATACCATCTCATACGAGTCCGTGAAGGCGATGAGTGGAAGACCGCCTTCCGGACTAAGTTCGGCCTGTATGAGTACTGCGTTATGCCCTTCGGGTTGTGTAATGCCCCGGCTGCTTTTCAGTTTTTTATCAATGAGGTGTTGAGGGAGTTTTTGGATCTGAGCGTGATTGTCTATATTGACGATATATTGATCTTCTCGAATACGGAAGCGGAACATGTCACTCATGTTCGGCAAGTCTTGCAGGCTTTGAAAGACAATCAGCTCTTTGTCAAACCTGAGAAATGTGCTTTTCATACCAACAGGGTAGAGTTCCTGGGTTTCGTTGTTTCAGCAGAAGGTATTCGAATGGATCCTCGGAAGATCGAGGCAATCACTTCGTGGCCCGCCCCAAACAATGTGAAAGAAGTACAGGTGTTGTTAGGATTCGCTAACTTCTACCGGAGGTTTATTTCACATTTTTCTGAAATCGTAGCTCCTATGACTGTGTTGTTGCGGAAAGGCGTGCCTTTTGTGTGGTCTTATGTGGCGCAAATGTCTCTAGATCAGTTGATAGAGAGGTTCACAACAGCTCCTGTTCTTGTTCATCCTGACCCTGCCTTACCCTTCTTTGTCGAAGCAGACGCTTCCTTGGGCGCAGTGGGAGGGGTTTTATCTCAGAGGGATGTGGAGACCGGATTTATGCATCCCATTGCCTTCTTCTCAAAAACTCTGTTGCCTGCTGAAAGAAACTACACGGTTGCTGAGCGAGAATTGCTGGCCATCAAGTTGTCCTTTGAGGAATGGAGACATCATTTGTGGGGGGCCCGTCACTCCATTACCATCTTTACAGATCATAAGAATCTTGAGTTCTTTCGATCTGCTCGGGCCCTTACCCCCAGGCAAATGAGGTGGGTCTCATTCTTCAATGAGTACGATTTTATTATCACCTATAGGCCTGCCGCTCAGCAATTGAAATCGGATGCTCTATCCCGCATCCATGTGAAACCAAATGAGTGGGGGACCGACAAGGACTCGGGGTGTTTTATTCCATCAGAGAGGATAGTGGGGAGCATTACACTGGATGATTTTGTGGCCTCTGTGAAAGATAAGTTGAGGGGTTTGGATTTAACACCTTGGTCCTCTCTGCCTTCCTTTGCACAGAGAGATGGGTTGCTGTACCACGGCTCTCAATTGTTCATACCTCCCCCTTTACGGGACACTGTGTTGGAATGGTGTCATTCATCTGCTTTGGTTGGGCATCCCGGAATTCATAAAACCAGGGAATTCTGTTTACGTTGGTTTTGGTGGGAGTCACTGACCCAGGACGTACAGCAGTATGTAGCTTCTTGTCCGGTTTGCGCTGTGAGTAAACCATCTCATTCCAGCCCATCTGGCCTGTTGAGACCTTTAACAGTACCTCCTGCACCTTGGCATACGATTAGTATGGACTTTGTTACCGACCGACCTTTGAAATCAGGTTGTACGGTGATTCTTGTCGTGGTTGATTCCTTCACTAAGATGAGCCATTTCATCCCCTTGCCTAGACTACCCACGGCCAAGGAAATGGCCTTGATATTTGTGTCATCTATTGTGCGGCTGCATGGGCTGCCTTCTTCCGTTGTGTCTGACAGGGGTTCCCAGTTTGTGTCCCGGTTTTGGACTGAGTTAGGGGAGGCCCTTCATATGACACTCTGCCTTTCCTCAGCCTATCATCCTCAGTCCGATGGTCAGACAGAGAGGGTTAACCAAACCATGGAACAGTACTTGAGATGTTTGTTGACTTCCCTAACTTGTGATTGGGTGGTGGCCCTCCCTCTGGCTGAGTTCGCGTACAACAATAGCTTCCATTCCGCTTTGGGGATGTCTCCCTTTTACTGTTCTATGGGTTTTCATCCCCGGGCTATCCCCATTCAACCGTCTGGTCATGTGCCTGCTGTGGATGCTTTAGGGACAGCTTTGAGCCGGATCTGGGATTTGGCAAGGGAACATCTGGTAAAGGCGAAAGAAGACATGAAGCGACAGGCAGATAGACATAGGAGCCCTGCCCCGTCCTATGCTGTAGGGGAGCGGGTGTGGCTGTCTACTAGAAACCTGCACCTGGAGGGCCCTAGGAAACTGCAGCCTAGGTTTGTGGGTCCTTTTCCCATAGCTCAGGTGATCAATCCGGTTGCAATGAGGTTAGAGTTACCGGATGAATATCGCATCCATCCGGTGTTTCACACCTCATTGTTGAAGCCCTATGCAGACACTGATCAATCCTTGCCCCCTCCCCCTCCAGTGGTGGTTGAAGGTGAGGTGGAGTTCGAGGTTAATACTATTCTAGATGCTAGAAGGAGACGGGGGAGGTTGATGTACTTGATTGATTGGAAAGGGTATCCCCCTGAGGACCGTTCCTGGGAACCTGCTACTGGAGTGCATGCTCCCAGACTGGTTCGGTTATTCCATCTTCGCCACCCGACCAAACCTCGCCCGGTGGGGAGGCCTTTGAGGGGAGGTACTGTTGGGAATTAGAGTGGGTTTCAGCTCCCTGGTCTGGTCTTTTTCCTTCTTTCTTTTTTTGTATTGGTGTCCTTCCTTTGTTTCCTTGTTTCGGTAACCCCGCCCCCTTACCCTCCTTGGATATAGGTCGCCAGCACTAGGGCTCTGTGCTTGGTTTCTGACCTTGTTGGCGTTTTTCGGAATTCGAGTTGGTAGGCTTTCTGAATTGCTTCGTGGGAACCTGTGGAACATTTTCCTATCGCTGCTCGACAAGCGGATGCTTCCTGCTGCACGAGGCTTCGTGTCAGCCGCCCGGAAGGGTGCCGCTCCGGTCGTCTTCCTGAGCGAAGGGGAATCAGCGGTAAACGTACAAAAGCGGCCGCTTTTGAAAACGCGTGTACTGTCTGCTGCTGTGTTGACATTGAGTATTACGGGACTGCGCAAAAGGGTTTTCCTCGGCGAGGGAAAGTCGGAAGCTTCTCCGGGTTTTTTGGGCACCCGATGTGAGAGTAGTTTTCCTTCGCGCTACAAGTAGAGGCGTGTTTTAGTCTGTGGCCACAGATAGTGGTATTCAGTTGGACCCATTAGTACTTAGTATGCACTTTTGTTTTCCATGCGGGGGTTTTTTTGATGTCAGACGTATGACTTTTTTCCCCTCGTCACACATCGTGCATTAAGCAGTTTGACCTTGCTATTGGATTATTTGCTCTTCTCGGATACCTCCTGACAATTACACAAGTTAGGATCTCCTTCCCCAAGCTACAGAAGAGGGATTGCTGTGCTGCAGCAAAGAGAGAGAGCATTGGCTTTACTTTTCTTTGGTTTACATTTTTCCTACCTTCTCCCTTTTCCCGGTTCGCGCTCACGCTGTATCTAAAGTGCGTGCGGCGATCCGAGGGGAGGCAGATGAGTGGGGCCATCCTCGCTTCTGTGGTTGTGGGTTAAGCTGGCGAAAGATCCAACAAATAGGCACACCCTATGATGATTTGATTAAATTTCAATAAATTTCATTCACTCTCATATGCATCTTGTACTTAATCTTTTTTATTTATTCTTCATATGTAGATCTTCATATTATTGTCTTCATAGTATCTCATGAAACTTTTTACATTTTCCACCCAATGCATTTCGGGCAGGCGCCCTTCTTCTGGGGTATTAATTCTGAAAGCATACAAGTGGAGCACATTTGTAACAACAAAGCGACACGGTCGCTTAACATCAAGTATGGTGAACATGTCAGTGGGTAGCAACAGTAGTGTGACAACGTGAACACAGTGAACATAAAACCCTTGGAACCAAGGGTCAAGAGCCTGGCTTTTCAGTGACTAGTATTCACAACACTGGCTGGAGTTGGAATCACTATGTTTTTGGAAGAAAGAAAAGGATTTTTCTTTCTTGTGTCCCCTCACTCACCAGGGTTTCCCCACGGTGACATGCTTCATCATTGGGGCCATCCCAGCCCTCTACGGACTGAGGCGTGCTGCGACTTGCGAACTACGTAGGAGCACTTTAAGTGATAGACTATGTGTGGTGCAAAAGGTGTTGTGAAGTGGAGTGGTATTATTTAAGTGGGTTAAAACTACCTTCCTCGTGAGCTACAAATGATTTATTCTTGCTCCTGGGGGGTACATTAAAAACGGGGTGGGATGCTAGGGATCCCACTGACAATGAGTTAGGTGTACCTAGCAGTTTCTGTCAACATGTTTCGAGCTTCCCCAAGCTCTTCTTCAGGACTACAAAGGGACCAGCCCTGTGTTCGCCACTCCTAAACGTGCTCTAGTGAGATTAATGTAAAAAACAGATTAAATTAAATGCTGCAATAATAAGGCATGCATTAGTACATACGCAAAATAATGGTCACGTAGTATCTGTAAGAAAAAAGAAGAAAACACTTATATGGTTAAGGGGGTGCATGGCCCCTCATGGTATTCGCATCTTTTATACATACACCAGACACAGATCATAGCAATGACTGTGCCTTTGTCCATACTTGAATATAAGAAAAGCCAAATGGCGTGAGATTAAAAACCGCGTGTCACTAAATACTATCATTAGCACTCAGTGGTTAAACGCACACATACTACATGGAAAAAGACAGACCATTACATACATGTATAGGGACCTAACTTTGCCCCATGGAATGCGGAGTGTTGCTCGTATCCCTTCCAATCTGGGGAGAGAATGAGGGGAAAAAAGGGTTGCCGTTTTAGTATTCAGCAATGTTATGATGCAGGAATGCCAAGATGTTGGTGGCTGATTGCGCTGCCAAAAAGCAAAAAGGGGCCACTGCAGTCCGCTGTTGGTCAGGGCCCGTGGGGATAGAAGGCACTTACTTGGATTTCGGGATAGCAAGGCGGAATCACCTACGCTGCAACCTCCGGACCGCATATTGAAGAGTGTGCGTCCGACAGTTGTTTAAATTAAGCATGGGTGGATTTTGCGGATTTTCGGTAAATTCGCAATCCGCGAAATTCGCGAATTTCCAGCAAAATCCGCGAGCGGAACGGATTGGGTCAAAAGTTCAAGCTGACTTTTGTAACTCTTTTAGAATGGCGCCGGCAAGCTACCAGAGCCATTCTAAAATAGTTACAAAAGTCAGCTTCAACAGGAAGCTCTAATAGATAAAGTAAAGCAGGTGCTCGAGTTGAAGGTCAAATTCAGTTACACAATCATTAATCACCCCAAACTTGAGGTGATTAATGATTGTGTAACTTAATTTGACCTCCAACTCGAGCACCTGCTTTACTTTATCTGTTAGAGCTTCCTGTTGAAGCTCTTTGTAGCTATTTTAGAATGGCGCTGGCAGCTTGCCGGCGCCATTCTAAGTGGGGCTGAGGGCAGAAGGGCACAAAAGTGGGACAGAGGGCAGAAGGGGATAAAAAATTAGTGGGGCAGAGAGCAGAAGGGCACAGAAACGAGTGGTACAGAGGGCAGAAGGACATAAAAAACGAGAGGGTGATTAACCAGGCAAAAAAAAAAGCCCGCAAACACGCAAAGCGCCCCGCGAATACCCGCGAACACGCAAAGTGCCCCGCGAACACCCGCGATCTCGCAAAAATTAAAAAATCTGCAAATTCGCGAATTTTGCGGATTGCGAATTCGCAAATCCGCAAATTCGCGGATCGCGAATTCGCAAAATTCACAAAATTCGCCCATGCTTAGTTTAAATGCTGATATTTCCGCATTGTCACTGCGGTCTGCATGGACCGTGCGTAGCTCGTCTTTCTCGGCTTGGCAAACTTGGCAGCCATCTTGGGGGAATGACCACTAGGAAGGTCAGCACACGCATAGTGGAGCACCGGAGTAGCATTAGGTGCAAACGAACCAATACTAAAATGACCACTCATTTCCTTGAAAAATAACATACTCCGAATGACATGAGGTGTGTGGTCCTGGAAACTATACAGAATCAAACACACATGGAGAAAAAACAGTTTGAAAAAGAACAACGCTGGGTTTTTAAATTGCGTTCTGATACCCATGGCCTTAATGATGACATACCATGGGGGCAACTCACACAATGATCCATTTTGCCATACTGTCCAGAATGTTTCTACCCATTTCCCTTTTAAGTGTCAAATGCAATGAAAATGCATTTTTTCTAGTACATATTAAGGTATATAGTTTTTATGTGCAGACAATCCCGTGAACTTAGGTAAAAATCGACATACCTCTAATTGACCACTACCACATCTTTACCAACATCCTAAATTCTTCTTCTTCCTTTTATGGATGGGAAGAACACCAAATTCCTTTATTTAATTGGTAAATAACGGCCTATGCCCTTATATGCCTTAGAGTCTCTTTTTAACTCCAAAAAAGTGTAAATTACTTTATCGGGACGATATGATCAGGCGGATCACTAGAAAATAAGAATCTGTGGAAAACGAGCGTTATACATGTTCTATTTGGGTTTTGAAAGTTGGCAAAACATTCCCCCAAGATGGCCGCCAACTTTTGTCTAGCCGACATAGACGAGCTACACACGGTCCACGCTGACCGCGGTGTCAATGCGGAAATATCAGCATTTTTTCCCAAAAATAATGTAATATTACTTTTTTGTGACTATGGGCCCGATGTAGGTGGCAAATACCGGTTGGAAACGGCAAATTCAGCCGTTTCCGACCGGTATTTGGCATCTTGAGATGTAGGGGGCCAGATTTTACAGATTCTGTAAATTTACCGAATGGGTAAATTTACAGAATCTGTAAAATACCGAATCAGTATTTTTACAGATTCGGTAATTCCCAGATGTAGGTGGGACTCTTCTGAGTCCCAAAGGCCCTACAAATTCGGTATTTTACCACCCAATCCAATTGGGTGTTAAAATACCGAATTCAGGTGTGCATGCACATGTGTGCATGCACACCTAGCCATGTGACAGACAGACATGCCCTTAGGGCATGTCTGTGTGCCACATTGCGCACATGCCTATTTTTGGGGTGCCAGAGGGTGTCAAAGTCACCCCCCCTGCACCCTTGTGAAATTCGGTATTTACCGATTCGGTAAATACCGAATCGGTAATGCCCATTCATTCCTATGGGCTTCAGGAATGAATGGGCATTACCGATTTGGTATTTACCGAATCGGTAAATACCGAATTCTTCCGATTCGGTATTCCAGCACATCTGGAATACCTACATACTCACCCCTTAGATTTACCAATTTTTAATTACCGAATCGGTAAAATTCAGTAATTAAAAATCGGCTGAATACTAAAATGGCAACCCTTTTTTTCCCTCATTCTTTCCCCAGATTGGAAGGGATACGAGCAACACTCTGCATTCCATGGGGCAAAGTTAGGTCCCTATACATGTATGTAATGGTCTGTCTTTTTCCATGTAGTATGTGTGCGTTTAACCACTGCGTGCTAAGGATAGTATTTAGTGACATGCGGTTTTTAATCTCACGCCATTTGGCTTTTCTTATATTCAAGTATGGACAAAGGCACAGTCATTCCTACGATCTGTGTCTGGTGTATGTATGAAAGATGTGAATACCATGAGGGGCCATGCACCCCCTTAACCATATAAGTGTTTTCGTCTTTTTTCTTACAGATACGTGACCATTATTTTGCGTATGTACTAATGCATGCCTTATTATTGCAGCATTTAATTTAATCTGTTTTTTACATTAATCTCACTTGAGCACGTTTAGGAGTGGCGAACACAGGGCTGGTCCCTGTGTAGTCCTGAAGAAGAGCTTCTGCTGGTTTGTTGATTGACTGTCTAAATTTTGAGTGACAGGGCCTGAGGATGTGCATACTCTCAGGCGGCCACCGGGAGGGTTGATGTGTGTCCTACCTTTCCTGAAGAAGCCAGGGTGGGCTGAATAGACCTGGGCTGCATTCAGAGTAGTGGGAGGAGGTTTCATTAGCACCTGATTAGGCCTGGTATGCATTTAGAGTGGTGAGCGGAGATTTCCCTTGCACAAGAATAGGACCTGTCTGCCTTGGACAATGCTGTCTCCTCCTCCTGCCGAGCAGCTGCACCAGAGAGGACAGAACTGGTTTTGGATGAGCACAGAGGCTCTCTGCACCAAGAAAAATAAGGAATTTACTGCATAAGTATTGGGGCCCAGACCCCAGAACTGTAGATTACTGTTGAACTAAGGAACCGAGAAAGCTGGAGGAAAAGTACTGCCCCTGTGCTGTGTGCTGTTGGGGTTGGCCTGCAGTGGTTGCTTCTTTCTTGGGCAGGAAAAGGACTGGACTTTGGTTTCATCATACTGCTGTTAGAGTTTCCTCCAAGGACTTGAAGTAGAGCTTGCCCCTGTTGGAAGTCTCAGGGATAGAAAATACTTTGGAGATTACTTCTGGGAATCTAGAGGAACCTTTGCAAAGGAGAATAGCTGGAGAAACTGAGGAAGGATACTCCCCCTGCGCTGATTGCTGTCTAGGGTTGGCCTGCTTTCCACCACGGAAAGGGAAATGGACTTTGCTGTGTGCTGTGACCCCTGCTTGAGGAAGATCTCCAAGGGCTTAAAGAAGAGCTTGCCTCTTGTTCTGAAGTCTGAGGGACACAAAGACTTTAAACCAAGCTCCCCTGAACTTCCTTGCTGGGAGTTCTGACCTGCCAAGAGGTGCGGCCTGTAGCTTTCTGGGCCTCTGGATGTTGGCCTGGATGTTGGGAGCAGGAAAAGCAATGCAACAACGAAAAGCGCAAAGCATCTGTACCAGTTTCCGACGCATTGCCGAAAAAACAACTGAGCACCCGCCACATTGGGTGCACTGATCTCCAAAGTCTGAGATCCCTGCACCGATTCCAAAGCAAGCTCTGCTGTGTGGCTGCAAGAACCCACACATCATCCTGGATTGTTGCATCGCATCGAGGCGCCAGGTCTGACGCATCGTTGGGGATCGCAGTAAGAAACCAATGCATCAACTCCCCACACAGAAAGAAACCAAATCATCACCTCCTCTCCGGTAAGGTACTGACGCATCACTTCCCCTGCGCAGCAGTAAGGAACGAATGCATCTACTCCTCCGAAGCAAGGAACCGACGCATCACCTTCCCTGCCTGTAAGGGACCGATGCATCACCTTACCTGCAACCCTTTTTGTTTGTGTGTGCGATGCATCCAAGGTACTTTGTGTGAAAAGTGTTACAGCTGCAATTTGCTTTGATCTGAACTATTTCTACCACCTGTAAGTTATATTTGTATTACTATATTGTGGAATTTTGTCGTTTTGGTCTTGTTTGGTTTAGATAAAGATTACTTATTTTTCCAAACTGGTGTGGTGTCCATTTGTGGTGTTTTCACTGTATGATTGTATGTGTTCACAAATGCTTTACACACTGCCTCTGAGATAAGCATGTCTTCTCTTGCCAAGCTACCAAAGGGGTGAGCAGGGATTATTTTAGAAGTGTATCCCCCTTACCCTAACTAGAAAGAAGGGTCCCTACTTGGATAACGGTGCAAACCATTGTCAACTAGAGACCACCATTTCTAACATTTGGATATTGCCAGTCACTGATATAAAATGTAAAGGGCGATGTATAATAGCAACTTATGTATTCTTCAAGCCTGTGATCATGAGTGTCCTAGGAAAAACCAGTGCTACTAGTATGCCTGCTGGGTTTGAGGATTTTAGTGAGTAAAGAACACTGAATGTAATATTCTGATTTGCTTTGAAAGCCAGGTGCCATGTAAAGGATCTTCTGGCGTCTATTGAATCCCTGAATGTGACCGTCGGTCAGCAGAATTTGCTAAGTAGCTTATTGTCCTATGATATCATTACCACAATTGCTGAACCACTTTATTTTTTGTGATATTTACTAAACACTTAAAATGTGACAAGCCACAACTATGCTGTCCCACCACCTATAACGGTAGGACCACACAGCTTCCAGCCATGCAATGCAAATATAGAAAAGAAATCGCTACAGATAAAGTCAGGAAGGTGATGAAAGAAAAGAATATATTGACAGGAACCAAACTAATTGGCAGATCCTGTCTTACTTTTGTTCTAGTGGCTCAGACAATGTTAGCAGCACAAATAAGCATTAATGCCTGAATATATATTTGGGAATTCATTTGAATACATGTAACTGTAAACAGGAAAAAGCCTAAGACACGTTGCAAGGCGAGTGACTAGTGTCAATATCTGCAATTACCCTACTTCTGACTATTAACACTATACGCCTCTACATCTATTAGCCCACACCCAATGTCGAGGCAGATGAAAAAGCTATGACACTGGCACTAGACCTGTTGCCAGAGCTCAACCAATAGGCATTCACAACTCTGGAGATGTCACCAACAATGCATGCTTTAAGGCTCGTCAATAGGCTATCATTTAATATCACAATGTCCAGGTACATATTGTGGCAGTGGATGCACAAATCCTGAATTCAAAAATGACTGCATTGAAAACTATCCAAATCCTCCAATATATGTCTGAGCTCCATAGTGATGCATGGAGAGCAACACAAGCATGATCCACAATGGTAGGCATAATTGGTACATCACTACTAGACACTATATGCAACTCAAATCACCCTCCTTATACAATGTTTTCGAATGCTGCTTTTCCACATTTCAAGAACAAACAATGTGTAAATCCCTACAGTTTGAGTGCCTTGAACCTGCCATAGATGTTCCTATTTCTGTGGGAATAAAAACACTGCTACTCAGATGGTAAAACTTCAATTTTTATTTCGTTGGTACCCTAGAACATGATCATGCTGTCAGATGTTCAATCACCAACATGTTTTAGTGAATGCAATGCTCTAAATGAATGCTTCAAACTTAAAACCCAATATAAAATTATACAGATTGTGCAACTAGAACTGCACATACACACATGCACACATACAAGTACATAAGCATGCACCTGCATACACAGCAATGCACACCAACATTGCATGAGCAGTTCATCAACATGCCTCAGTTGCTTATCACTGTCCATATGCATACAATTCGGGAATTGAACATGTTCGTAAGATTCATCGTCTATAGAATAATATGAGCAAAATTGGGCTGGATCTTGGAAAATTTTGGATTTTCTGCACTGCTAGACAGATAATATAACAAGCATTTACAATGCAATGGTTTCGCCGTTGGAAAAGTTAGAGCTATTGGCATTGTAAATGACAACATTTGTATTTATGTGTTGGTTTTGAAAACAGATAAATAAATGGCATTGTCATTTACATTGCCATTAGCTTAATCTCTCGCAAATGTGAGACCTATTGCATTTGCACCCACACATACACACAGAGCTGGGCCCTATTCTGTGAGCGAGGCAAGATTACAAAACGGAGACATGTTCAGAGGGAGGGGCTCTTGCATGGCTGCCGTGGGTGGGTAGGTGGATTGATGTTTCCCCCTGACAGCTGGGACTGAATATTTCGCTACAGGCTTGGTCAAAGTGCTCTTTCTCCGCCTGCGTCAAGGATACGCTCCCACGTAGGGCTTCTGACTAAACAGCTCGAAGTTTTAGCTCCTCGCCGAGGAGGCCCGTTGAAGATTGAGGCCCGTCAGGGTGGCGAGTTCCTGTACTGATTGGGCATGGCTGGGCAGCCCGGGCTCTTCTCCTTTTGCGGCAGGGCGAGGACTGATTTCCATATAATTGGCCCTCCCAATGTGGTCCTGTCACTACTCGAAGCAGCTGTTAACAACACAAAATCATTTGTGACGGCATCCAGGTGGTGAAATGTGGGGAAGTTAAAATGGCAAAATGGAGTGACACGAAAGACTAGTCTTCAAGCCTAGAACAGTGAGTATCTTCTTCAAATGGTGGGTCAAAGGAATATTCAAATCAACAAACACCTTGGCTGGAGTACAAGTCAGATCAACAGAATGGACTGATTTGTGAAGAAGTCTACGACAAAGAAAATGACCACCAAGGTTTATATATGATGTGTATATGATGTACATATATTGTCATTACCCAGTTTGCATTCAATTAATATAGACTATTAGGATTGAATTGTAGTTCTCATATGTTATATATATATATATATATATACACACACACACATACATATACACACATATCGCTTATGTTTTATTAGTAAGTGGAATGTGTCGTTTGTTGATAGCCAGTGCTACAGAATGTAGGGATGGAATGTTAGAAGGGAAAGGTTTTTTCTGAGATAGTTGAAGTCAGGAGCTTACCTGAGCTGGTCGTGTTGTTGAAACTTCAATAAAGTGACTTCTACAGACTACAAATCTCAGGATTTATTGGAGAATAACAACGTTTCAGTGTGCAAATGTATTAAACTTATGAAGTTATGTGGAATTTGTGCAAATTCTTAGTCGTACACAAACACTATGGCTTAGGTTTAGACAGACGCGTGCAAGACGTGCAGCTTTATACAAAATATAAATTATACAAAATCTATGAAGAATGTCAAAGTATTCAGACATTGAGTGCGTTGGTTCTCGGAGGAAAATGTTAAACTAATTAAAGAGAACTGGCTCCCTGATTAGGTTTAAATTAAAACGCTTTCTGGTCCGAGGAAAAATGTGACCGTAAGGTATTGTAGCAGGCAATGCACTCCGACCGGGAACAGATAGTACAGTTGGTCCTTAAAACCCATCAGGAATAGGATTCATGAAAATAATAGAACTGCAGACCTTAAGAGTCCGCGGGAAGGCACTAATGGAAGCTTTGACAAGTAAGTTGGGTCAGGGCAGAAAATAGTATTTTCTTATCTTGCTCTCAATAAACTAACCCTTCTGGCTGTCAGGGTGCAGGTTATAGCTGCTCTGCTCATTGGCAAACTACTGCTGTAAGGAAAATCACAATCTAGTTCATGGAATAAACGAAAAGAAAGTAGTGAAAAAAACACCCCGCCAACTGCTTCTCTTTCCGTAAAGCATTATTTTGACGGATGTTTGCACATCTCCTTGTGCATCTGGATTCTGTCAATTAAGGAACGAGGGATACATTTGGTCAAACTGGATTAAGAACTCTGGTCTTCTGGCTGCACAGAGGACAGTTTAGCAACAGGCCGCACAGACATAAATAGAGATACATTCCGCCTTAAAATAACTACTGATTGAGGCAGTTTACCGGGTGGGCTTATTCACCAGTAACAACTGGATTTTAAAAACCAAAATACAGTTAAAGGGCTCATTTAATTTAAGTGAAGTTCTAATAACTGCTCTTTATGTCACTCCTGGGTTTTTTTTAACAGATTTTTACTATAAACAGGGGGCGTAGCAGGTTTACTACACAGATGATGTACTGCTGCCTACCCAGCAATGTCTAATGTGGGCATAACAGAATGTGATATTTGCACTGCTACGGCATCGCATGTGAATTAAAAAAAAGCACTTGAGCCTCGCTGCCAAAATGTGACCTGTATTAAACGAGCATACTTTGTTTCACTTGCCTCTTTCAGAAAACGAAGTTCAGTTCAAAATAGACTGCTTTTGTATGTTAAGTGCATCCAGAAATAGCATCTCCTTTTACAGACACTGAAGCGGTTTTTCTATTTAGTTCAAGGCCAATTTAACCAACCACTTGAAGAAAAGAGGATGGCTACACAACACTCTTCCCAGATATATATATTTTAAACCTAGTCCACTCAGCCCGGTATCTCCCATTATGAAGTATATTATATATAAAAAAACAGCGGACATGCACAGCAACATATGGGAAAATGTCCCTATCAAACAGAGCAGGAGGTCGGAAGCACCCCTTTTTTATCAGACATCGACCAAACTCTTGCTACCCTGCAGCACACGGGCAGCGGGAGGGGGCGGGAACGGGCACAGGACAGCGGGAGGGGGGGGGTGGGAACGGCGCACGGACAGCGGGGGGGCGGGAATGGCGCACGGACAGCGGGAGGGGGGGGGCCGGGAACGGGCACAGGGCAAAATACGGACACTTACAAAGTGAAAACACATTTATAAACAAAATGCTCCTTACCTGATCGCTTCGTGGGAACTCGAATCTTGCAGCCAACTCCAACAACAGACACTTGTAAAAGGAAGAAAACAGGCCGACTCGAAAAAAAAAAATAACACACACCCACCGCCGCGATGACGAACAGAAGTGGGTGGAGAGGGAAAAAATAGCGGGAACGCCCCCGAATCTGGTCCGGCCTTGACGGACAGATCCGGCTCCCAATGGCTAGCCTCCATTTATGGAGCTAGCCAATGGGAGCCGGGGAACGTTCCTGAAGCCCCTATTGTAAACAAAAGATTTCACCTGCGCCGAAAAGCTGCGCACAAGTGCGCAGCCTTCGGCCAGGCGAAACCTAAAAATGTGAGTAAGTAAATCTTTGGAAGAAAGTGTTATATGTGTTGTTACAAATGCAGATCAGCCAGTATAGGTGGTGATTTTTTTTTTAAACAGGGTACAAATATGACTTACTACTAAATCAACTTATGTTAGGTTCTGAACTTAAATACAGGTTCTGCGATAGACATTGTGCTACTAGAATGACCCTTGCTATCTTGATACTTCCACACTACAGTGAGTATGAAACATGCGAGACACCCCTGCTTTGCTGTGCTACTCAGTACAAAGAGAAGTCAATAGTCGTAATCCTCTTCATGGTGTTTGGACAATGTCCAATATATCCATGTATCAGAGCACTGATTAGAGTGTCTGAAGCAGGACTTCATGTCCCAGAACTGTGCAAGGCAGCAAATGAGACCCTGGTCATCAGGCACATTAAAATCCCAAGATACAAAAAAAACATGGGTAGCACATCCTTCTCAGACCAAGCAGCAAAACTATGGAACTCTTTACCCACTAACATCAGATCCATGGATAACCACCTTATCTTCAGAAACTACATAACCACCATACTCAAACTGAAATATACAGCATATCCCTCTGTACATAAGCATTTATTTGTACTATAGATATGTACCTATATATATGTATGGCTTTTTATTAACACGTAGAATAATTATGTTTAAAAAATATATATATAGCTATTCATTAGTTTTGCTCAAAACATGTACATATTACTGATAGTTACATTATTCTATGTTTTCAAAATGTATGTAAGTGACTGCATAAACAAATAAGTCTGTTATCATAAATATTTATCTACAATTGCTTCACTATTGAATTGCAAAAAAATATTTATAAATAAATAAAATGAATTTAAAGTACAATAACACTTTAAAGCCGGAGTTCATTTAATGCATCTTTACTCTGCATATACTACCTCCCTTTATGAATCTATATACCTTCCATGTACTTATGGATCTATATATTTGTTACTTTTCTTCTAATTCAGCATAACCAGTGCACTACCCTATTTCTCACCCTATACCGCCCTCAATATATTTTCTATCTCAACTCTCTGAGTCATCTCAAACCTCTTTCTACTACTCTTTCCGATGCCCTACCCTATTTCTCACCCATAACCTCTATCTATATGTATCTTCCACCTCCAAACTCTCATTCATTCCACACCCCATCCCAATACTATGATCCCCAAAGTAACCCTTTCTAGACTCTTCCCTACTCTACCCCTCCTTGCATCATCTCATATCTCTTTTACTACTCCGATCCCCCAAAACAAGCCTTCATAAACCCTACCTCTGACTCTTCCCCCTCCACCTCCCTTTTACTTATCCCAAGCCTCCTCCCACTGCTATGAGCTCCAAAACAAAAACAAAAAAAGATTTCTAAATCCTTCCCTCTTCTATCCCTCCACTTCCTTTTTCAATCCAAATAACAAACTAACATGTCCAGCACTCAAATTAATTTCAAATTTTACAATACTAATTCACCACTAATCCTTAATGGGTTCTGAAATAGCGTGCCACTTGCCAAAAAAGCTCTTCAACACCTTATCAGGGGTAGCAAGCGTTATGTAAATGCAAACCTTTTTCCCTCTTCTATCCCTCCACTATCCTTCTCAATCCAAATACCTGACTACCATAGCATAGCTTGCGAAGGAACTGCTCTGAGATGAGAGACTTTTTGATTCAGGCAGATATCCTCCGGGAAAAATTAACAAGTCGAGGATATCCATATAGATTGATTAGGTACTCCTTTAAACGTGCGAGGTACTTTAATAGGGGCTCCATGTTCGAAGAAAAGTGACCCCCACCCTGGATAGGTTGGTCTGCGTCACAAAACATTCTACCATTAACTATAAGGTGAGACCAACCATCAACTCCCTCTGGTACTGGCTGAACATTGATGAAAGTGACGGCAAGAACCCCAAACCCCTTTTTGCCTTCAGGCGGAACAAGAACCTCAGGAACCATTTGGTTAAAGGCAAAGCGCCTAACGCCATTGAGCCACGCCAGACATCCTTGCATGGTACTAATCCCATACTAGGCAACCACCGTTGTGGTACTTGTCAACCTTGCCCGAATGCCATTGTGGGCCCGTTACTTCAGGTTAATGATCGCTCTGTCACCTTGCATGAAATGAGTAACTGCCGCTCTTCCAATGTTGTTTATATCATCTCTTGTTCGTGTGGGCTCATATATGTTGGCGAGACGGGTCGTGAGTGTAGAACAAGAATCGTAGTGCATAAATCTAACATCCGAACAAGAAAGATCAATGCCCTATTGGTTCAACAGTGGCTGGCTAAAAACCACGATGAATCGGACCTCAAGTGATCCATTCTGGAAAAAGTGTGTGTTCCCCCCCCCCCCCGGAAAAGATCCCACCATAATAAGGAAGAAAAGAGAGGTCTTCTGAATTTCTTTCCTTAACGCTGTGCAAAAGGGACTTAATGAACATTGCCCATGGGAAAATGCCATCACATGATTAGCCTGTTTGTGACATGTGTCAAAATCTTCCTTGCGCATGGTATTTAGACTGTACCTTTAGGAGCGGAGTGCGGCTTTCCCCTGTGTGGACTGAGTTCATCCTTCTGCAGTGGGATTTATTGTGGAGGATTACTAGTTTATTTCTGAGATTTGGCAGGGAGGGCCTCCTCCATACGTGCTATTGTTCCCTCTGTTTTGAGGGTTGTAAGCCTGTTTTTGAACCTGTAGCCTGCTGCTTAAGGTTATCACCACCTCTTCACATTATAAACCATCCTACTGATGGTCCTTGGTGGGGACCCCTCCTTTTTTGGTTGCCGTTCATCTTGGGGCCACACCGCCTGCTTCTTTCCTTGTGCGTCCCCAGTTATAGCCCCTTCCATGGTATTTTGTGTAATAGCTGTTGCCCTGGTATTAGGGCCACCGTTTATTTAACGGTGTTGCCCTATTTCTATTTCCCCGTACCTGCTGTACCCCCGCCACCTCCTGGGCGTTTTTTTGTTGTTGTCGAGCTCGCGGGATATTTAAAAGGCGCCCTCAAGCAAACCCCCGCCCGAGAGATTTCGAACCTCCAACTTCCAGGAGAACCGGATGCCGCTTTTCGCCTGATGAAACTTTATCACAAGGAATGAGGTATGATGTGCGATGGGTGCGATGGGGACGATGGCGCTTTGCACGATTTCTTTATGAAGCAATATTTTGTTGGCACCATAGCGAGCGAACAAAATCGATACCTGGGTGATATTCTCCATGCTATTTGTTGTTGAACTAGGACTAGTTTCCGACTAATGTAACACGTTTTAATGCATTGCAACCAACGGAAACGTGTTCACGTTTCTCCATTTAAACAGCTTTGCACTCTACACTTGACGTTGTGCCCCGGCTGTGACCTGCATATTGAGTGTTCACGGGGGTAGCCTGCCTTTCTCTTGTGCGTATGATCATTTGCGCCCATATTGTGCTGTACTTTATTTTTAGCCCTGTGTTTTTCTCCACCTGTCAGACTTGATCCTACAGCGTACACACGGCTTGTATGCCCTCTTGTCAACCCCGAGTTCCTTAACATCGCTGCCCTGCTAACTTTTATCTGGGTAAGTCCTTCTCTGAGCCTTGATGGACTTATTGAAAGAACCAGACTGGGATCGTCTTAGGTAGCTTATTAAATTTGTTATTATTTCAGAACAGCAACTCATAACGCGGCGACGTACCAGCCCTATCATCGCCTAAATAAATTCAAACGAAGCTCTTTCCGTTTGTTCAGGTAAGTTTTACGGTAGACCTAGGGAATGCTAGAATCTCGATGTTGCCTGACAGATATTTGCACATGCCCTGCCCACCGCAAGACTCATCTAACGTTGCTGAACCACCTCTCTTGTTTTCTTAGTCTGTGCCCTAGACGTGCAGCGTGGGTTATTCTGTGACTCCTGTTGAGCAAGTTTTCCCCTGGATCACTGGGTAGGTAAACTGTTTTAGGACTTTTCTATACTCCTTCTGGGTAGGCGGACAGTCTCCTGCTAGGTGTTTTATACGTTTCCCTTCCCTATCATCGTATTGCTATTCCGTAGCCCAGGCGAGGACCGGGTTCTTTTAACTAGAACCGGCTGGGTTTTTCTTTTATATCCTTTGCCCAGTTAGATTTTATGGAGAGCTGGGTTTATCAATGACTAGATGTGGGATATCATCCCACCTCCTTTGCAGTTTGGAAAGGGGTATGGCATACTTTACAGCTTTTTTATTGTCATGTTCATTGTTCACGATTGCTTTATTCGTTCTGCACGACTTCACTTGGTATATTTTTTGCTCTTTGGGCTTCATTGCTCATGATTATTTCCCTCCCAAGCGCCTAATTCCCGGGTGGTTCATCTTAATCTATTATAATTGTTGATATATCCTTGTCTGAAGCTAACTGTTTGAATTTCACTATAGATATTTGAATAGCGAATCTTACTGTGTGTTTTTGTAATGAATTGTTAAAGATCTTGAATAGCTTTGTAGATACTAGAATATGTTAATTGATGTGTTTTCTCTGATGAATTATTCCAGATTTTGCTGCTGTCCCCCACCCTTCCCTAGTGTGCCCTGATGAAGGTGTGGCCTAAGTTTAGGCCGGACACCGAAACGCGCGTCGGCGCTTGAAGCTAGTCCCAGATTGCTCGAACCAGCCTCATTTCTGTCTGAGACCCCACAGGACCTTAGTCATCGCATCATCAGTTGGCAGCTATATTGTGTTTATAGATGGGTGTTTGAATTGTTTTGATGTATGCTTGCCTTAGTATGATTGCCTGTATGTGTGAAGGGATGTGTGGGACACTGTCAGTGTTGTGACTATTTATTATGGATGCGTAATTACCTTTTTATCAATATGTTCTAATTGAAAATTTGAAAACAAGACAAATGAAATATTTTTTCTATAATCCTTGTGGCTCTATGATATAAATTGTGTGTACCAGTCCGCTTCAGATATCTTTAAAAATTTGGGGACTCAGGTTGAGCCCTTATAATTATCATATCTAGGCAGTAGCTTTGTTTGCTCTGGTTCTGACTACCATAGCAATCATTCAAATTACTTTCATATTTCACTATATTAATTTATCACTAATACTTTATAGGTTCCAGAGTAGAGTGCTACTCACCAAAAAAGCACTTCAACACCCCATCAAGGGTAGCAAGCACTATATAAATGCAAACCTTTTTCCCTCTTCTATCCCTCCACTATCCTTCTCAATCTAAATAATTGACTAACACGTCCACCACTCAAATTACTTTCATATTTCACAATTCTAATTCACCAAAATATGTTTATGGGTTCTGGTTTAGCATGCTACTCGCTGGAAAAGTGCTGCAACACCCCATGAGGGGTAGCAAGCATTATATAAATGCAAACCTTATTCTCTCTTGTATCCTTCCACCATCCTTCTCAATCCAAATAACTGACTAATATATCCACCACTCAAATTGCTTTCATATTTCACTATACTAGTTTACTACTAATCCTTATAGGTTTCGGAGTAGAGTGCCACTCACCGAAAAAGCACTTTGACGCCTCGTCAGGGGTAGTAAGTGCTATATAAATGCATTTACAATACAATACAATACATCTGCAGCCCCCTTCAGCGCTATATGGCACATTGTTCGGACCTGCGGCGCAGGAGTGGTTGCGACTGGATATCGTGTCCCAGAACTCTGCAGGGCAACGGAGGCGGTTCTTGTCATCAGGAACACCTGCAGCCCCTTTAAGCACTATGTAGTGATTGGCATGGACCCGCAGTGTGGGAGTGGTTGTGACCAAACTTCGTTTCCCAGAACTCTGCCAGGCAACGGGGGCGAGCCTTGTCATCAGGCATACCTGCAGGCCCTTACAGCTCTATAAAGAGCATTGTGTGGACTCACTGCGCAGCCCACTTGTGGGCCATGCCCTGGTGGTGCCCAGGCCCATCCTGCGCCCATCAACGCCTGAAAGAGGCTGGGCTGGACCACTACTCTGAAAACTCAGGTCTGTAATCGCCATGAAGTAAGTTCTTTTCTGTGACCATTTGCTTTTTACTCTGAGTATTTCTGCTTGACCAGAGTATGGATTGTGCTGATATGGGAAAGAGATTGTGCAATATGCAAGGTTGAGCCCACTGTCAGGCACAATAGTTTCTTACCTAACAAATGCCATGGGAGATGGGATCTGTTGAAGAGCAACCATGTACTGTCATGAAGTTTATTTCTGGGAAAAGTAGCAGGATAGAGCCTACTGATCGTAGTGAACCAACTGAGAAAAGCAGTAGTTCTAATGTTCCCTTGTGACTGTCAGACACTAGGGAGAGAAATCCATTTGCAGCAAATATTCTGACTCCAGCACCCCCTCAGACCCCTGCCCACACCACATCTTCCACAGAGCCACCCCTCCATCGTCCCAGAGCTCTGTCACACCATCAACTGCTCCATCGAAACCGCCACCTTCCCTGAAGACTGGAAAGACGCTGAGATCAACCCCCTGCTAAAGAAGCCCTCCGCTGACCCAATGGACCTCAAGAACTTCAGACCCATCTCCCTGTTTTGCAAGGCCATCGAGAAAGTCCTCAACACCCAAATCTCTGAGTTCATTGAAGTAAATCACTTCCTGGACCTCTACCAATCCGGCTTCCTAAGCAACCACAGCACAGAGACCCCGTCCTCGCTGCTGCAGATGACATCTGCTCCCTCCTTGACTGAGGCAAAACAGCCGCCCTACTCCTGGACCACTTCGACACTGTCTTCCACTGCACCCTATGCACAAGACTCCACAATGCACTGCATCTGCGATAATGCCCAAGTATGGATCCGCTCCATCCTCACCACACAGAGAGTCAGACTACCAAGTTCCTCTTAGAACCTACAGAGATCAGCTCCTCCCTGAGCTCCACCCTCTTTAATGCCTACATGGCCCGCTCACTGCCATTGTCAGGAACCATGGTCTCAACATTGTCTCCTACGATAACGACACCCAGCTGATCATCTCTCTGACCAACGAACCCCCAGTCGCCAGGAGCAACTTTCTCAACAGGATGAAGGCTGTTGCTACCTGGATGAGAGACTGCTGCTTCAAGCTCAACTCAGACAAAACCAAAACACTCATCCTGGGCCCCACCCCCTCTTCTTGGGACGACTTTTGGTGGCCTGCTGCACTAGGAACACCCCCACACCCACGGACCATGCATGAAACCTTGGCATCATACTGAACTCCTCATTTACCCTGACCCGCCGAATCAACGCTGTCTCCTCATTCTACTTTAACACCCTTCACCTTCTTCAAAATATTTTCTAGTGGATCCCCACTGAGTCCAGAAAGACGGTCACCCACACGCTCATCAGCAGCAGGCTCGACTACGGCAACGCACTGTATGCTGGCATCACCCAGAAACTCCTGATGAAACTGCAGAACATTCAAAACACTGCAGCCAGACTCACCCTCCACATCCCCTGCTGCAGCCACATCACCGAACACCTGACAGAACTCTACTATCTCCCATTCAACAAAAGAGTAAACTTCAGGCTCCTCACACACACCTACAAAGCCCTCCACAACACAGGACCTGCGTACCTCAACCACCACCTCTCATTCCATGCACCCACTAGACACCTCTCCTCCGTCTCATACCTTGCAGTCAAGACCTGGAACACTCTGCCTCTCCACCTCAGGCAATCACCGTCGCTGCCCCAATTCAAGAAGGACCTCAAGACTTGACTCTTCGACTAAACCACAGTACCTAGACGGATCAGAAGCAACCCCCTCCCCCTGCACCTGGTGACCTTAACAGGTGAGTAGCCACGCTTTACAAGCATTTGATTGATTGAATTAACTAATCTTATAGATGTTGCATATGATGTACTCACTGTACCGATTCCACCCGACTCAGAATGCTCGTGGCCTCTGGCAAAAAGAAGTGCTCTCAGCGCAGGAAAGGAAAGGCCACACTGGATGCTTGTTTGATAACTGAGGGTGCTGTGCTAGCAATGGCAGGGTCCTTGGTGATGACTTTGGGTATAGTGAGTAAGATCTCTTGCTTGGAGGATAAACTAGCAAATTTTATCTCTGCCGAGATGGGTAGGCTGGACTCTTTGGAGGCTCATACGATTGGCAAAAATCCCTGTGGCCACCATTCCAGACCTCTGACTAAGGATGCAAGTACAGCTACTACAATTGATGGGGGCCATGCTCTTGATCAGAGGGGTTTTCCAGCTCCTTCTAGGCCCTCTTTGCAAAGTCAAGTGATTCAACAATGCTCAGCTTGGGAACTCTGTGGCACAGGGGTCAGTCATAAGGTGGTCTCTGGTGATAACATTGCTCGAACACATTCTACGAAAGAGGATCAGTCACTAATATCTTCTCCATTGGACCGTCAAACGCTTCAGCTACCCCCACCAGTCACTCCTTCTGTGCTAGTTCTCAAAGGTGTGCCTCTGTTGAAGCCAAGCACTTGTGAAAACTATGACCAGCTCCTAAATAGGTTATTGCAGTGTGTGAATAAGAAGGTGGATTGTCTAGGACAACTACACAATGGTCTTGTGGGTTGACAACCTCACAAAACTAGATAGCAATAATCGTATTGTTGTGAATTTTAGGAACAGAGATACTGTTAAGTACAGCCCGGGCAGACATAAGTTTCCAACGCACAGCTGTTCAGCTATTGATATCCTCCTGCTGGGCTATTTTTATAGACCACCTAACAAGCCTACCTAGCCACTAAAAGCTCCACTAATTGTGTCACAACTATGAATAGATTTCAACCTTTTACAGAGATAGACCAACTGGATCGACTCACAAATAAGTCTGCCGACCCCAAGGTTTGTATGGATAGTGTGACATGCCCATCCTTTCACTGAGGGCGGTCATGCCTTTAAATCCAACTCAGGAAAACCCTGTTATTAGGGGTTTCAGAAGCAATGATGGCTAAAGAAAAAAATGTGCATCCTGGAATGTGGCATGCCTGGGTGCAAATCTGGCGAATCCAGACTGGTTAGATTTTAATAAACCTTAGCAGTTCTTTGATTTCAAGAGCCATGGTTTCTAGAACCTGCCTTCATCGGCTTATTGAACAAACAAGGGGGTCACTATGAGCTAGGTGAGAGTGGATAAGGATGTGTTCCTCTCTAACCTAATAGCTGCAAATGAATGTGATTTTACTGTGTGCCTGGAGGTGAACATTAGGTTGGGAGGCTTGAGATAATCTGCAGTTTTGATAGACTATGTGCAACAACATGGAAAATGCTCATACTCAGGACAAATATTTATAATAACAAGTGTGTGAGGTGGTTTGACACAATTTGTAC
Source organism: Lissotriton vulgaris (assembly GCF_964263255.1). NCBI lineage: Eukaryota > Metazoa > Chordata > Amphibia > Caudata > Salamandridae > Lissotriton > Lissotriton vulgaris. The sequence continues at coordinate 740,456,473 of NC_141696.1, forward strand.
CAAAGCCTATAACCAGCTATTGCTGGCACATAAAGTTGTGCCAGGAGACCCAGAATAGGTTCACACCTGTAGAAAGAGATACAAAGCTGCCCTATTTGCTAGGAAAAGGACATTAGGGGAAGAAGCTTACCTTTATTTAGTAAGGGCCAGTGAGCTGAGAGAAAGCAAGCTCTTCTGGCAAACAGTGTATTGTAATTATCTGGAGAGAGTCAAATACATGTTGTGCTTTTCAAAGCACAACGTGACAGGCACCACGTGGTGCCTGCCACGTTGTTCTTTGAAAGGCAGCAGGGGCGTACCCCCCATTTGCACCCCCTACCCCCCGGAGTCCATGGGGGCCCGCAACGGGCCCCCCTAGCAAACTCTGCATGCCGCCACGGAAAGGCATCTGTAAACCCACATCCAAATATGGCTGGCGGTGTCTAACAGACACCGCCACCTTATAGAACCCTTTTCTGCCCGGTCGACATGTCGACCGGGTGGAAAAGTGGCGGACTGTCTTTCCGTCCGGCGCGGACTCCCCAGCCATTATAATATGGCGGGCCCATCACTGCAGGGATGGCGGGCGGATCACCCCCGCCAGGCCGGCAGTGGCTATCGCCGGCCTGGCGGGGGCAATCCGCCCGCCATCCTAATGGGTCCCTATATTCGGATCCTGTCCTTTCTGATAGGCATGCTTTGAGCAAGCCCCAGATATCAACACCTGTAATTCCAATAGCTCTTTCAAACTACTTTGCACCCTTGAGATCGATATAACTGATGTGGTAGTGGCCATTAACAGGTGTCCCACTGCAAAAACATCCGGACCAGATGGGTCTCTTTAGGGCAAATCTTTCCGTCTGGGTTCTTCTCTTGACCAATGTTCTTAAGCCTGCCTTATCTATGTGCCCACCTATGGCTTGATCACACGTGGCAATTGTCCCAGTATTTAAGAAAGGATCTAAGGGGAGAGGGGGACCCAAAGTTGTATCACCCCATTTCTTTAATAAATTCTAAGGCTAAAATAATGGGTAGGATCCTGATAGAACCTATGCAAACCTGAGCAATGGAAAATAATGTGCTTTCAGGTCTCCAGTTTGGATTTCATGTCGCCTCGGGACAATAAAGCAATGTTTTAAGCTTTACCTGTTTATCAATAAATGTACCATTTGGAAGCAAGGTAAAATTAATTTAGCTTTCATGGATCTGAGCTCGGCCTTCGATTCTATCAATAGGTCATCAGAACTCTGGTAATTGCAGGTCGAGCCCAGACATTTTTTAAGGGAGCTTCATTTGGAGGTAACAGCAAGCATGAGGTATGGCCCAGGAGGGGAAACTACAGCTTCAAACTTGACTGTGGTGTGCGCCAGGAGTACATATTGGCTCCCTTTCTTTTTTCCCTTGCACGTGAATGGCTTAGAATAACATTTATTGAAATTTAGAGCTGATTGCCCCATGGTCAGCAAACGCAGTATACCTGCTTTAATCTGTGCCAACGACACTGTCCTACTAGCTAGAACTGAGATTGGATTGTAGCATTTATTAGATCAGTTCTGTGCCTTCATGAACAGATTAGATCCGATGGTTAACTAATCCAAAACACATATAATGATTTGGATCTCGAAAAAAGCGCCAGGATGCTTCTTCCGAAGCGACAGTCGCGCTTTATAAATACCGCTTCCAATTCCAATTCCAATTCCAAAAAAGGACAATAGGGCTATCTATGTTAATGGTGCGAAAATTAGAAAGGTTCCGTCTTATTTGTATCTGGGACATTCAATGACACTGGCTTGGGGCACTCTGCAAGCTGGCAGGGCTGCTGCTCTAGCTAGAAGCACAGAAACAGTTTTGGGTTTTGCAGCCAGACTAAGCAGAAAGGCAATAAAGGAGCTGCTAAAAATGTATAAATCCAAGCGCTGCCCAAGCACCACATATGGGGTCGGTGTTTGGGATTTCGGCAATCAACCAGGGCTGGAGAAGGTAGAGAATGATTTTATAAAAAGGTGATAAGCCTGCCCAAGTCCATCAGTAATTTAATATGTCGTATGGAAGTCCGACCTGGGTACATGTGTGACTTTGTTAGGCGACAACCTGTCCTGCTATGGTTGAAATCCGGACTACGGAGGAAACCGTATTGAACCACACTATTTTAGCCGAATGTCTGGAAATGGAAACGTGTTTGAAAATTCCATGGATCGATATATATCTAAGACCTGTAATTGGCTGGAACTAAATTAATTGTTTTTGAACCCTTGTGCCTTTTCTGTCAACTTTTCCAGAACATTGATTAAATTATTTTTAGTTAAATGTGCAGAGGACAGAATGCTAAAAATGCAGGAATGACTACTGTTGTTGCCCATGTTCAGATTCGCACTTGTTGAGGCACTAAGGGGTAGATGTATCAAGCCTTTTGAGATTCCCAAAGGCCGAATTTCGGCCTTTGCGAATCGCAAAAGGCTTTTTTGCATTTTTTGAAATGTATAAAAAAATCGCAAAATAAGGAATCGCAAAAATTTGCGATTCCTTATTTTGCTTAAGCATTTGAGGAATCGCAAATTTTGCGATTCCTTAAATGCGATGTATGTGGGTTTTAGAAATTGTGAATTTGGGTTAAGAAATCGCAAATTACCACCAACTTGTACTTGGTGGTAAATTGTGATTTCATTTAAAAATGCCCTATTTGGCATTTGTGAAGGTGGCATGTGACGCACATACATGCCCATAGGGCATGTATGTGCGCCATATGCACACACATGTAAATTTAAGGGGTGCAGCAGGGTGTCTTTGAGACACCCCTGCACCCTTGAAATTATTCTCAATTTGCGAATTCGCAAATTGCGATTCGCAAATTAAGAAATAGTTCACAATCATTCCTATGGGCCTCCTGGCCCATAGGAATGCATGGGAAATTATTCCTTAATTTCAAATTCGCAAATTGCGAATTCGCAAATAAGGAAGGCTAAGAAATCGCTAAAAAATAGCGATTTTCTACATACATTCCATTTTGGGATTTCTAAATAGCGATTCCTTAAAAATCGCTATTTAGAAATCGCAAAATGGTATCTTGATACATCTACCCCTAAGACTTACATGACTTGGGTTAACAACTTACACCATAGGTCTATATTATCAGACTGTGCCTCAACACTGAATACCCTTTTTTTTCTTGTTGCATATCCTAGGCAAGATATGTTTGCTGCTAACCTGCTGGTTTACCCATTTGATGGAAAGTCTACAAAAAGCACAATGCCCTTTATGCTTTTTTGTAAATTGTATTCCTTGTGAATTAGAGTGCTTATTTTACCTTCCTTGAAGAAGGCGAATTATAGACAGTGCTGGGCTGCTATGCAGTTTTTACAAACACTACAGACTGTGAAAATATGCTTTGCGATTGTAACCTATATACAGAGATCGATACGAATGCGCGCTGCAACTGTCTAATGAACTGATACTTTTGTACGACATGTCCTTAGTTTATTCTTCTTAGAATTTGATGTGATTTTATATGATAATGGATGTTTGGATTTTGAAGATTTTTTGTATATATTTTATGTGATTTTATTGTATTGTGAGCCTTGTATGGTCACTGGATGATCAAATAAAGATAGATTAATGATGATGTTGATGATGAGTAACCCTCTCAGGGATGTGTCAGTGTGGTGATGTTTTAAAGAGGCCATCTACATATTGTCTAGGCTTCAGTACAGCCCTCTGAATGTATCATTATCATTCCTGGGCTCAGTGTCTTAAGCCGAGGTGGAAGTTGTAAACAAGGACATTCCCCTGAACAAAGGGTCTGGATTTTAGATACTTAAGCTCAAAATGATGCAGCTGAATCCAAGACATTAAGCAGTGCCTTTGTGCAATCCAATACTCTCCTGTCCTAGAGCCTGGTATGACTAGCCCTTCTGAACTCGAGGTCTGTTCAATGTGTCAGGCACCCTTTAAGCACCTATATGCACCCCTATCTCAGATCCTAAAGACAAGGTGCAAGGATTCAAACTGCTATTGCACCATATATGCAGAATCTGTACAAACTATATGAAAAAAGTCTGTCTGTAATCTGCTGTCTGTCATCTGCTTGAACAGTCTACAAATGTGAACCTTGGGAATATTCTTGACACACTGTAAACCTAACACATTTTTGATCTAATAAATGTACATAACTCCCCAACTTTGTACAGTTTTGGTCTGCTCACGAATTTCATGTATACAAACCTTTCCATTAAGATCATCTCCAAATAGCAATATTTAAGTAACAAGTATGTTCATTATAATCTCAAGCTCTGTGTCATGTATCAGTTAGTCCCAATACAAGAGCAGATAAAAAAAAATATAATACCAACGGATATCATTGGCTTGACATGCAAACTTATATATTTAACATGTCCGATAGATTATCTGCCTCAACGTCATCTACACATTGAAGGGTAAATCAAACAGAGATTCTTCTCACACAAAAGGAGTTATCACCTTATACCAGAGTATAAAGTTTCAATTTTTGAAGAACACGTAATACAAATATTTTGCCCTTGGTAGAATTTTCCTGAAGAAGCCAGCACATTGTTAAGAGACTGCCAACATTAAAGGAGACATTACTAAAGGATGTTGATGTTGGATGTGTGAAAAACAAAGGACTTTGGGGCAGATTTACAAGCCCCTTGCGCCGCCGTTGTGCCACTTTTGCGCCATGGTGCGGGCTATTTACAATGCGTTATGTTGTAAAGCCCTGCGCCTTAAGGAGGCGTTCTGGTGCAGGGGGGGGGGGGGGGCGTTCCTGCGCAGGAACGCCTCCTAAAAGTGGCTGAGTGAAATCTACAAGATTTCACTCAGTCACTTTTAGGCCAATGCTACGTCAAAACCCTGCGCCTGCTTGAAGTAGGCGTAAGGCTTGACACAGCATTAGTAGAATGGATCCCCCAGAGCATTGCTGGAGCTGCGTCGCGCATGCGATGCAACTCCAACAATGCGATACCTTTACAGCACAGATGCGTGACGCATCTGTGCCGTTTTTGCCCCATGGTGCCCCGCATTGTAAATGCTTCAGAAAAGGGGGTGGTGATGGACAGAGTATCTGAATTAAACAGAACACTCATACCCAGTCAACAGATCAGGGCTTGATCCATCACCGTTTTTTAGCTCACTGCACCATCCCAGCTCAGAACCTGGCTATATGGAAATTAGTCTGGCCCAGTGCATCAAGGGAACAGGGCAGACCAAACTACCAAGTCAATTCTTATACTGGAAAGGAAACAAGCTTCCGGGGACCGGTTTCTAGCATTACAGCCGTCTTCGGCCCGGCTTGCTTGAATCTTGATGGTGCAATGAGCAAGGGACTCACATCTGAGTATACCCTTCCACGCTTATGGTGGACAAAATGATTCAGAAAAGGGGGTGGCGATGGACAGAGTATCTGAATTAAACAGAACACTCATACCCAGTCAACAGATCAGGGCTTGATCCATCACCGTTTTTAAGCTAACTGCACCATCCCAGCTCAGAACCTGGCTATATGCAAATTAGTCTGTCCCTGGCCCAGTGCATCATGGGAACAGGGCAGACCAAACTACCAAGCCAATTCTTATACTGGGAAGGAAACAAGCTTCCGGGGACCGGTTTCTGGCATTACAGCCGTCTTCGGCCCGGCTTGCTTGAATCCTGATGGTGCAATGAGCAAGGGACTCACATCTGACTATACCCTTCCACGACTATGGTGGACAAAATTATTCAGAAAAGGGGGTGGTGATGGACAGAGTATCTGAATTAAACAGAACACTCATACCCAGTCAACAGATCAGGGCTTGATCCATCACCGTTTTTTAGCTCACTGCACCATCCCAGCTCAGAACCTGGCTATATGCAAATTAGTCTGTCCCTGGCCCAGTGCATCATGGGAACAGGGCAGACCAAACTACCAAGCCAATTCTTATACTGGGAAGGAAACAAGCTTCCGGGGACCGGTTTCTGGCATTACAGCCGTCTTCGGCCCGGCTTGCTTGAATCCTGATGGTGCAATGAGCAAGGGACTCACATCTGAGTATACCCTTCCACGCTTATGGTGGACAAAATGATTCAGAAAAGGGGGTGGTGATGGACAGAGTATCTGAATTAAACAGAACACTCATACCCAGTCAACAGATCAGGGCTTGATCCATCACCGTTTTTTAGCTCACTACACCATCCCAGCTCAGAACCTGGCTATATGCAAATTCGTCTGTCCCTGGCCCAGTGCATCATGGGAACAGGACAGACCAAACTACCAAGCCAATTCTTATACTGGGAAGGAAACAAGCTTCCGGGGACCGGTTTCTGGCATTACAGCCGTCTTCGACCCGGCTTGCTTGAATCCTGATGGTGCAATGATCAAGGGACTCACATCTGAGTATACCCTTCCACGCTTATGGTGGACAAAATGATTCAGAAAGGGGGGTGGTGATGGACAGAGTATCTGAATTAAACAGAACACTCATACCCAGTCAACAGATCAGGGCTTGATCCATCACCGTTTTTTAGCTCACTGCACCATCCCAGCTCAGAACCTGGCTATATGCAAATTAGTCTGTCCCTGGCCCAGTGCATCATGGGAACAGGGCAGAACAAACTACCAAGCCAATTCTTATACTGGGAAGGAAACAAGCTTCGGGGGACCGGTTTCTGGCATTACAGCCGTCTTCGGCCCGGCTTGCTTGAATCCTGATGGTGCAATGAGCAAGGGACTCACATCTGACTATACCCTTCCACGACTATGGTGGACAAAATTATTCAGAAAAGGGGGTGGTGATGGACAGAGTATCTGAATTAAACAGAACACTCATACCCAGTCAACAGATCAGGGCTTGATCCATCACCGTTTTTTAGCTCACTGCACCATCCCAGCTCAGAACCTGGCTATATGCAAATTAGTCTGTCCCTGGCCCAGTGCATCATGGGAACAGGGCAGACCAAACTACCAAGCCAATTCTTATACTGGGAAGGAAACAAGCTTCCGGGGACAGGTTTCTGGCATTACAGCCGTCTTCGGCCCGGCTTGCTTTAATCCTGATGGTGCAATGAGCAAGGGACTCACATCTGAGTATACCCTTCCACGCTTATGGTGGACAACATGATTCAGAAAAGGGGGTGGTGATGGACAGAGTATCTGAATTAAACAGAACACTCATACCCAGTCAACAGATCAGGGCTTGATCCATCACCGTTTTTTAGCTCACTGCACCATCCCAGCTCAGAACCTGGCTATATGCAAATTAGTCTGTCCCTGGCCCAGTGCATCATGGGAACAGGGCAGACCAAACTACCAAGCCAATTCTTATACTGGGAAGGAAACAAGCTTCCGGGGACCAATTTCTGGCATTACAGCCATCTTCGGCCCGGTTTGCTTGAATCCTGATGGTGCAATGAGCAAGGGACTCACATCTGAGTATACCCTTCCACGCTTATGGTGGACAAAATGATTCAGAAAAGGGGGTGGTGATGGACAGAGTATCTGAATTAAACAGAACACTCATACCCAGTCAACAGATCAGGGCTTGATCCATCACCGTTTTTTAGCTCACTGCACCATCCCAGCTCAGAACCTGGCTATATGCAAATTAGTCTGTCCCTGGCCCAGTGCATCATGGGAACAGGGCAAACCAAACTACCAAGCCAATTCTTATACTGGGAAGGAAACAAGCTTCCGGGGACCGGTTTCTGGCATTACAGCCGTCTTCGGCCCGGCTTGCTTGAATCCTGATGGTGCAATGAGCAAGGGACTCACATCTGAGTATACCCTTCCACGCTTATGGTGGAAAAAATGATTCAGAAAAGGGGGTGGTGATGGACAGAGTATCTGAATTAAACAGAACACTCATACCCAGTCAACAGATCAGGGCTTGATCCATCATTGTTTTTTAGCTCACTGCACCATCCCAGCTCAGAACCTGGCTATATGCAAATTAGTCTGTCCCTGGCCCAGTGCATCATGGGAACAGGGCAGACCAAACTACCAAGCCAATTCTTATACTGGGAAGGAAACAAGCTTCCGGGGACAGGTTTCTGTAAATGCGGCACATCATGGGTGGCGGAGGCATGGCGCACAATTACTGGCGCATCCCTGCTAATTTGCAGAGATGCGCCAGTAATTGTAAATATGCCCCTCTCTCCTTTTGCTAGAAATCAGTTTGTACAACAGGAGGCAGAGAAAATGGATTAGCTCTATTCTGTTTCTTTGTGTTTCTTTATGGTTTTTCATACATTTGATATAGCTGGGCAAACATAATGTTCTTTTCTCTATCAGGGTGAAGTGATGTAAAACACAATTTTACATTAATGACGTGCAAGGAGAAGCCTAAGTATGTCAAGAAACTTTGAATCTTTCTCTGGTTGAGAATATCCCACTTGGGTATTGTATGCTCGCATTCTCATGGGGTTATACAGTGTCTACGTTTCTAGGCATGTTCGTTTTTAAGAAAGACGAGATTTCTGATAATTAATCAGTATGCCAGAGTAAACATTGGAAGTACAGTGTATTAGCTATCTCGAGGACTGGCCCTCACATTTGGGGACCAGCGCATAGTTTTTAACATCAGACTTTGATCCAAAGCAGGAGAAAGAAATACAAAAAGGGATACAGTAGCCATACAGTGACAAAGGGCGAACATAGGGATATAAAAGGACCTGCGAATGTGTGATAAACACACAGGAAGAGTAGGATGGCGAAAGACACGCATTAGGCGGACTCAAGACAAAACAACTTTGGTATTCAGCAACTCATGCATTCAGCCGCCAAGTTGGTTCTGACACTTCCTTTAGAAATCTGAGGATGTTTTTGTTAACAAACCGACTGTCAATCAGGCCATAAATGCGAACAGCCAGGTTGCCTCATCCTGATCAAACGTGACAAGGTGACATTTGATGGTAAAGATGATAAAATGTTCTTTTGTGATGTGAATTATTCTCACACAATATTTCAGTCCACTCATTCGATAAAAGCCTGTAAAACGCTCTCCTAAGCAGAGACCGGCAAGGAATGTCTTTCAGATTAACATGGACACAAATCTTTATTGATCTGAGTTTTTCATTAACACAGATCTTCAGCTTCCGTGAAGTGTGAATAACCGTTTTGACAAGCGATCATTGACTGGTAGTGATTCATGTCCACACCATTTTTTTTTCGGATTTTCGGAAGTGCGTGAATTTCTTTGCATGATGAAGGTTGGGGGAGTCATTAATGTTCCTAATAGTTTGGAAGCCACTGGTCACCTCAAATATACAAATTTGGTATTTTGTTTGTGTCTTTTGTTCAAGAAGAAACTGCATGATTTATAAACACTGAGGGCCTTATTCACAAAAGTAAACTTACTTAACAAAACTAATTTATGAAGTCTGGCGCAAAACTCCAAGCATAAAAAGTTAGGAATGCCCTACATTTTTATGTGCACTCGGTCTCGGCCACAACTGCGGAGTCTCCGCACCCTTAACCCTCTGACCGCGGTGGGAATTCCGCCTCGGTGCGGGTGGTTTATGACTGGGCGTGGTTAGGACTGCCCCCGGCCGTCCTCCGCACACGCCCTCCGTGACGTCGGATGGCCGGGGGCCGTCCAACGCACGCAAAGGGTTAAACTCACTATTGGAATGCAGTTTTGTGAATACTGAAAGAGTGTATCTTTGTGAATCAGGCCTTGAGTGATTTTGTATGGCTTTCAGTTCAGTACGATGTGTTTTGTATCACTTCAAGATGCTCAATTTTCCTGGATTTGTAGACTGACTCAGCACTGGCTTAATTGCATTGTCCTCCTCTAATCCTCTATGACAAAGCCTAGTGACGGTTTGCATGTTTGTCCATTTTAGAAGATCTATCTATCTATCTATCTATCTATCTATCTATCTATCTATCTATCTATCTATCTATCTATCTATCTATCTATCTATCTATCTATCTATCTATCTATCTATCTATCTATCTAGCTATCATAAGACAGACTGAAACAGTGATGAATTCAAAATGTCCTCATTGAGAACAGGATGACTGTATTGCTAGGTAAACAGCACAAACACTGAAGGGGTCATTTAGAATTTTGCAGATTTTTAGATCCGCCAAAATATGGCAAAGGCCCCTCCTACCAAACTCAGGGTTTGCCCCACACATTGAAAGTTGGGTGCAGGCCCGCCCAGGGTGGGATGTCTGGGGACTTGTGTATTTAAGGCGGTCTTCTACCAGGAAGACAGAAGTGATGGTCTCCGCCAACCTGGCTGTCTGGCAGGTCATCTGCTATCAAAGGCAGACTGGCCGTAGCAGATATCGGGCATTTGCCCAGGAGGCTGGAAGGGTGAGGGCCGGTTTTGGAGCGGTGGGGGCTGGTTTTGTTACTGGGGGGCAGTTTCGCTGCAATTGTGCAATATCAGCCCCAGCAAAAAAGCAGCAGCAGTTTTGTTCAGCAGCAGTGCTTCATGTATGGATTCACGCTTGCCGCCCCTCCCCCACCGTGGGTGGGCTCCGGTCCCTGAAAATTGGCTGGGCTACTTTGAGTTCCCAGTCCAGCCCTGTCTGCTATACACCATATGAACCGCCCACATCCCCCACAACCCTCCCTCCCCCATCTTTGCAATTCCTATCTGTGACTAATATGTTGCTTGGCATTATGTGCTAATCACAGCACTAAACAGTTATTTCCTTCTTCTGTTGCCTTAATTTAAATCTACTTACTGCTGCTCTTCATTTAAAAATTAACTTCCTATTCTGCAGTTTTTTCAAGTCTTACAATTTCTCTGAAATACTTTAATTGTTTTGTTAGGTTGGCATAGATGCTGGTGAATGGAATTGTGTGAAAGCAGCCGTGGTATTTGGCGAACACGTAATTTGGGCAACAACGGGCTACTACGAAAAGCTTTAGGTTTCCGCACTGGATTTCTTTTTTTTATTTACAAATTAAGCTCTGGAAAAGGCAAAGAGTTTGCACTGCCCACTACAGCCTGTCACTTACATAGCCATGTCTACAATAACAAGTGGGGAAATTGAAAAAAATACCACTGCATTCTGATTCATAGAGTGATCATTGCAAAATCCCCTTACTGCCATAGTAGAAACATTCAGAGCATAAACACAATTGATTGCAATCCCTATCATTAATCATGCAGTCCACCAACATTGTAGACAACATAGATGAACAATGTCATTAATCAAACAACATTGTTGTGAAAAACATGAAGTGACTAAAAGGGTAGTTGGTCTGCTGCTTCCTCCAACTGTATTGAGAATATTGTTTCTATTATATCTTATTGACATCATACGACAAGATGTTAATATTAATTTTAAGAATTCCAATATAAATTGCGAATTATATCCAATACGTATTAGAACTCAGCACAGTATATCATAGCAAAACAACTTATTCCAACAAAGAAAGATCTGAAGCTGGCTTCAGATAACAATCTTATATCATAAGAGATTAGAATTCAGGCAATCAAGAAATTATTAATTTTATTTATCGTAGGTGATTACTATTGAAGTTAAGATCCTGTTTGAGGCCCAAGTGAAGTGTGTCAATATAAAGCAATTAGGAGTCAAAGAGGCATGTTTCCATAGTTCAGCAACTCTGCAATGGCTAGTAGGCGCCATTTTGAAACTGGTTGTGAATTCGGCAAAGGAGGAAACCAGTTGTATATCAGCTGGAAGCGAATTTGGAAATGTTGAAATGTTGGTGAATAATGAGCGTTTCAGGGTAGATATTTTCTTGAACCTGTGGATTACATGTCACAGGATTGAGGTCTCTCTCAGGGTTCTGTTTCCTCCTGAGATGGCACATTTACAAAAGGCAGGAAATTGTTAGCGCCCAAATGATATGCCTTGTATGTGTTACAGACAGCCTTCGAGGTGCTTCGGGTTTCTAGAGGTCTCCTGTTCAATGAGACATGATCGGGTTCATGGGATAACATTATTTACTCCTGGAGATAACTAGAGCAGGTGAGTGCATCTCGTAAAGGTGCAATGATAAATGTACTCAAAGCAGTGGGGTAGGGGACTACATTTGTAAGTTATAGGTAATGCTAAGGAATGGGAGCTATGGTAGCATGCAGAGTATTTTAGCCGTAAGTTTTATGTCACACTATAGAACACAGGGCTGGCTCTAGGGCTGTGCGATTGGTGCCACTGCACCGGGCGCTGACTTGTTCATCCTTTTTTAAAGCACCTGATGCCAGGCACATTGTCCCAGCAATTTTCAGACCAATAAAAATGACAACTCCAGTGATTAATGTTCTTCCTGGAGAGAGACTGGAGCTTTGTTTAGTGGAAGTGTTGACTCCTCATAGTGCAGAGGGTTAATATGCCTGCTGCAAAGAACGTGTCCCATCAAAATGTGCATATAATATAAATAAGTCAATGGGTTACTGCTGTTTTTCGGAGATCCTTTTGTTACCTTCAGTTTGGAAGTTAAAATCCTAATAGTGCAGTAAGCGCTGCATGCAAACTGCAAGGAAAATATTAGAGCTATATTTTTGCCCAGTCTTTCGTTCCCTTAATATTGCAAAAGGGGTTAATTTGGTTAGAAATCCATTCTTATTATTGAAGAAAACCCCAAACAATGGTGTTACATTTTAAATTCAGAATTTGTGCCAACAAACCTTGCACAGGGCACGCCACCAGTGCTAAAGCCGGCCCTGATAGAACAGATGCACCATGCTCAAAATTGAATGTCAACTGAAAGAGAATGTTTTTCGTGGTTAGATGAGCTTCTATTTGCCATGGTTAGCTGTCTGTAGAGCAAATATATGAGATTTAAAGGACGTAACTTGCACATATATACCGTAAACTTTAAGTAAGAGAGCAGGCTTTCGATAGTAATTCAACCAGGTTTGTCGAAATGCTTCTTAAGAAACATGGGCCATATTATCAAGAACAGGCGATACAATTATCGCTGCTTTATCGGCAGGAAACGGCCGCTAAAGCGGCGATAATGGGCTTGATAATATGTCCTTGTGAATTCCTATAGCAGCCCAGGTTCTGGTGTTAACCTGGGCTGATATCGGAATTCACAAGGGCATATTATCAAGCCCATTATCGCCGCATTAGCGGCAGTTTCCTGCCGATAAAGCGGCGATAATTTTATCGCCTGTTCTTGATAATATGCCCCCATGTTTTTTAGATATTTATTGAAGACAGGAGGTAAGTGACGATTTTAATGTGAACGAAAAGCATATTAAAAATATTTGCTGCATCGTTGAGACTCATTAGGATTACATTTTAAGATGATCACTAAACAATTGCGAAACAACAAAATATTAGCAGGCACATTTGCTATTATATCATGTAACACGGCAGAGCAACCGAAGTTGCTGTGCATAAGGAGAGAACAGGACAGTGCCATAATTGATATTAAGATATGGCGCTGCTGCTGTCTTCCCAAGTGCTGGTGCACAACTAGGCTGCCTTGTGTCATGCACACATCATGGCACTATAATGCAAAGGTGTTTTCATGATGTCTAGCATAGGTTTTTGTACTGGAAATGTACCCATCCAGTACACAATACTATGCTCAGACATAGATTACAACTTTTCCAAGTGTGTATGTGTGCTGTGCAGTTCAGCACACATGCAAACTTGGAAAAGGTTGGAGAAGAAAAACTTTTCTTCTACTTTGCTCCTGCCTTAAGGAGCCCTTTGTTTGACACAAAGCCCTGTTTACATGTATTACTAGATAGGGCTTTGCAGCAGAAAATAAGCGTCTTAGCGTGGGAACGCCCATGTACAAACCATGCAACACCCCCTTAACACGAGTAATGCAAAGCAGTGCAACAAGCTAAATTGTGTTACTTTAAGGCTACTTTCCAGTGCAAAACAAGTTTTGTGCTTGAGAGTAAATAACAAATCATCACTTTGTGCCAGTATGCCTCACTTTTGGTGAGTTTGCACCAGCGCAGAGTGTTGATAAATGTGACTCTTTTCGCAATTCCTCAAAAGGAAATGTGCAATGTGCTCTTTTTCTTTAAAAGGGGTGTGAATTTATCATTTTACTCAACACACACAAAACTGTCCTTTAAACTTCAACTTTTGATAATGGTATCTGGGCGTGATTACCTGCACTGCTTTTTAAGGGATACAGGCTGTTTTCATTGAGTGCATGTATCAGTCAGTGGCCATTTGAGGACAGCTAGCGGTGGAGCAAGCAAATCCTTTTTTTTAATCAATCAACATCCCTTTTTGTATGAGTTTAGATTGTAATTGCAGCACAATGTACAGCTCTTTAGGGTGCTAGCTGTTTTTTTGGTAGATCAGTGAGAATAGCCTATCTAAATTCGAAAAGGGATATTACAAAGTCCTCAACTGCTAATTTAGGATGTTGTTCAACAAATAAGTGTTTTAGGTTCTTGAACTTCTGAAGATGACACTATGTCGATGATAGGTCGTACTTGGAAATTGTTGTTATTTACAAAACTCGGAGTCTAATGTAAATGTATTCACAGAAGAGCTCATCCACATGGCAAAATAATCCTAATGAAAGGACTCTCATCCAGCACAGTTTCACGGAAATTTATGATATCGCAATTCTTGTCGGGTATGGATGGGTAGTCCAAGTAGGCGCTTATTGTTTAATTTAGAGATAGGCTTGTGTTTTAAAGGGTCTAATGCAGTTACACTCTCACTGCAATGGATGCCCACTCCTTGGTTTTCCTTCTATTAGAACACCGCCAAATTAACAAAACAAAAATAAGCAACCTCTCTGCATAGTGTGAGGACATGTAAACCTGATCACCTCATAAGTATTTGTATCTGGATTCTCGATATCCAGATAGAAAGATGTGGTATAAGAGAAGACAAGGTAAATGACTCTGTTAATGCCAGCAGAAATATCACTTATTCCATCGCTTTGCTAAGCTACTGATACTGATGTTTCCCCTAGCTGTAATATTATTAGCTGGAATATCGTGGAGCTCAGATCCAAAAGGGATAATCCAAGTTGGCTCAGTTTTAAAAAAATATGATATTATTGCTCTTCAGAAGACTTGGGAGAGGGAGAGCAACTTTTAGTTGGATGGGTTTAAATCCTATTGCTCGCCTGCTCGACCTATGTCGGCAGGTAGAGCCAAGGGTGGGTAATGCTCCTCTTTTCCCTAAAGCTAAAAGGGCCCTTAAAGCTGTTGGAGGTTAGCTCCCACAATTGTCTGATAGTAGAATTAAGTACCCCCAATCACCCTAAAATCTTATGAATCAACTTTTACAATTCGGGGTAATGTGATTCTAGAAATGAACACCTTTCTTATTTGAAATGTTTTTTAGAAGGTTATAGATCAAAGCAATCCACTTTTTATTATACTATACTCATGGGTGATTTTAATGTACGCCTGTGTGATCCGAATTGCCATATTCCCGATGTCTTGGGCCCTGATTATTCTACACTACCCCACTTTGAGCACCCACTAAAGGGTGAGGCTCTGGAGGATCTTCTGGTAGCAGCCCATCTCTTTGAACCTGGTTTCCATGATCCATCAGAGAGGGTAACAACATTTAAGGCCAGGGGAAGAGATACCATTATTGATTACAAATTTTCCCCCCTCAATGCTAGGTAACGTAGTGTTTTATAATGCTAGGCTGTCTCCCTTTAGTAACCATAACTCAGTAATACTGGAGCTAAATAAAGATATGGAGCTTTTGTGCTCTCTGGTCAAGGACAGGGTTGTCAATCATGTGGCAACTAGAGACCAAGGGAGAAGACTCAAATGGTCCAAGGTAATACCTGATTCCTTTTTTTCTAACTTATGTTAGAAGGTTAAAAATGATATTGCAAAGTGCGGATTATTCCACCCCGAAGGACAAGGCCATTGAAGTTATTTGTGGTCAGGTTGCAATTGATTTGACTGTTACAAGTAAGCCCAGACTTAATTCAGGGGAAAGATGGTTTGACGCAAAATGCTCTAGGGCCCATCGAATTCTAATGCAAGCCCTGAAAAACAAACCAAGAGACAGGGAGCAGATAGTTAGTCTTAGAAAGCATTATAAAATAGCGGTATCTACCCACAAAAATGAGATTAAATCAGAGGCCTGGAATGCTTTAACGTCCATTTTGAAGAATAGCTCAAAATTTTGGGCTATTGTAAATAATCCTTTTTTCTCAAGGCAGGAGAATGGTAGCCTGGAAACTAACATCTCTGAGGAGCAGTGGTTATCACAATTTGAGAGTATATATGGGTCAACTGAGGTTCAAGAGGCTTTTATAGCTTCAGATATTCATGGTGATTTCCCTCTGTTGGTTTTTAAAAAGGAGGACATCGAGAGGGCAATAATAGATACATCTAGTAATAAGGCACCTGGCCCTGATGGTGTTCCTGCAGACCTTTATAAAGGTGAACCTAAATTCTGGGCTAACATTTTTGCAAATGTATTCAATGCCTCAGTTGTCCAGGGGTTCCCTGCATCATGGTCTCAGTCTACTACCATACCTGTTTTTAAAAAGGGTCAGAGAGGGGATCCAAGTTGTTACAGACCAATTTCTTTGATTGACTCTTCTGTTAAAATTTCAAGTAAGGTGATTTTGGTGAAAGTCACGGAGTGGGTAAATCACAATGGGGTTTTATCCAATCTTCAGTATGGCTTTAGAAAAGGTAGATGCCCAATGGACCAGTGCCTTAATCTGTATTTATTGACAGGTAAATACACCGTAGCTAAAAAAGGTTCCCTGCATATGGGTTTTATGGATCTTTCCTCAGCTTTCGATCTGGTAAACAGATCGAAGCTTTGGTCCATTCTACTCGACATAGGGATTGATCCTTGTCTGGTTTATTTTTTAGCAGATCTGCATCGGGACCTTCTGGCTGCTGTGAGGGTTACTCAGGACGGCAAATGCACAAGACATTTTAAGTCTGGTAGAGGCGTTTGCAAAGGCTGTATATTGGCACCATTACTTTTTACTCTTTACATTAATGTCTTAGATAAAACCCTAGATAAGGCTAACCGGGACATCGCGCGTGTAGGAAACAGGGCCATCCGGGTCCTCCTCTACGCGGATGATGCCATGTTACTTTCCCGAACTCCCAAAGGCCTCCAGAGACTCTTGGATGCATTTGGGATTTATATGAAATCCCTGGATCTGGTGGTAAATATGTCAAAATCACATGTCCTGACAATTGATTAATTGTGCGGCTGAAAATGAATTCCCTTCTACCTGGGGTCAATCGATTATCATCCCTTTACATAAGAAGGGCGATAAGTCAGAGGCCTCTAATTATCGCCCAATTTCACTATTGGATGCCTCAGTAAAGGTGATGAGCAGGATTTTGCTAAAGAGGCTAGAAGACTGGGCAACTGATTTTAACATCTTAACTAAAGTCCAATATGGTTTCCGCAAAGGTCTGGGTACACTGGACCAATGCGTAAACCTGGACCTTTTAATCAGTAAATATACTGTGGCCAAAAGTGGCAACCTCTTTTTATGTTTTGCTGATTTGAGCAGCGCATTTGATTTGGTTAACCATAGTATTCTTTGGGAGGTTCTGCTTGATGCAGGGGCACCAAGGGAAATAGTGTATTTTTTAGCCAGACTATACGAAAAACTCTCATGTAAAGTCCGCTATGGCACCCTTGGCGAATGCACCCCGTTTTTTAAAGTGTCTCGGGGCATTCGTCAGGGTTGTGTTTTAGCCCCGCTTTTATTTTCCCTTTTTATTAATGGTGTAGACCGATCCCTGACCAACATTTTAGCAGATGCCCCCCTGATTGGCGGTAAACCTGTTCCGCTGTTACTCTATGCGGATGACGCTGTTCTTTTATCTCGAACACAGTTGGGCCTACAGCGCCTTATTGATAATTTCACGCAGTTTATACAAGCTAGGCAGCTTCGTGTGAATAAAACTAAGACATATGTAATGTCATGTGGTCAGGCAGCCAAGCAGGTAAAACATACTTTCTTCCTAGATAAGGAAAAGCTGACCTCTGTTAAATCTTTTTGTTATTTGGGAATAACATATAGTAACAGTGGGTCCTGGAATGCGGAATTTGATGCCGTAAAAATAAAAATGTTACGGTCCACCAGTAGCATTTTTCGTTTTGCCTCTAAACTTGGCTCACGAAGTATCTATGATATGATGAACATATATAATGTATGTTGTGTTTCCTCTGCTCTGAATGGGGCAGGGGTGTGGGGTCACTGTGAGGGTATTCTCTTGCAGAAGGAGGAAAACAAGTTCTTAAGGAGGCTATTATGCGTTCCTCCCTCCGCCTCCATACAGTTGATCCATGACGAAGTTGGGATCGAGTACATCTCTGACTTAGCAGCAGTTCGGCCACTTTTATTGTGGCGATCTATTTGGGCTAAGTCGGAGACTCGATTCACTCAGGATATTATCCTTGACTGTATAGGTTTGGATCATTCCTCACGGGTATTATGGTTAAGATACATCCACCATTGGTATCTACTTTTGTTTAACATTAATGTGTTCCGTGAGCCGGAAAAGGTTGTATCTATTACAAAAAAAGAAATTAAGATAACGTTCCTTAAATTTCGTAAGGCTGAGCGAGACAAAGCTGTTGGTAACCTTGCTACTTTGAAATTTTACAAAGATTTAAATTTAGCTCCTGGCTTGCAATCCTATCTTGTGTTTGTGACCCGCCCTTCTCACCAGTATGTTCTAACACGGGTCAGATTGGGTATTGTACACCACTTGGTTGCTTTTCCAAACATAAAGACTAGTTCAAACACACCTTGTCCTTGTGACGGTACTTCGCGTCAGAGTAGTTGCCATTTTTTACTTTTTTGTAAATTTTACCAGTATTTTAGGCTTAAATACCTTAAACCAATTTTTATCAAATATAACATCTGTACCACACAAACAGCATTGATAATTTTATCCTTACTAGTGAACGAGGAGATTTGTTTCTTCTTGGCTACTTTTATTTTAAAATGTACAGCTGCCAGGAAAAGTATTGTATTTTAGAAAATTGTTTACTGACCTGTCTGTACTTGTGTTATACAGCTGCCAGGGTTTATGTATGATGAAATTAATGTTATTATCCCTGTCTGTATATATATGTTTTACTTCTCCTTGAATTTTATATCAATGTCTGTATTAAGGTATTTATACAGTGTTCCACAGTATTGAATGATTATTTAACAATTTTTAATATACAGTTCCCAGTAAAGGCCTAGTAAGTAATTTCTACTGACTCCTAGGTAGTCCATGTAAGAATGTCGTGTATTTTATAAGATTATGCCGACCTATAGAGGCATGTTTATTTTCTACTTGCTGCACTTTAGCTTTTTCCCCTTTTTCAGGAAAGATTATTCGTGATTTTTAATATTTCAATTGTGTTTTGCTTGTATGATTTGTATGTACAAATCGAATAAAAGCTTTTGAACTTGAACTTGAACTTGATGTCAAAATCACATGTCCTGACAATGGGTCAAAGAAACAAAAAAGTTAAAATGTTCTCATGCAATGGAGCTGAGGTGACTAGAGTGACTGCTTTTACATATTTGGGGGTTTTATTCGATGATAGATGCTCTTGGGCCCCCCAACTTAAAGCCAAAAAGAATGCAGTAGTGAGATTGTCGTCAGCGCTACTGGGCTTCTCACAGCGATTGTGAGGCAGGCCTTTTGAGGCAATTCTTGCATCTATAGATCTAAATGTTTGACTATTGCCACCTATGGCGCTGCCGTTTGGGGCTATAAGCAATTAGCAGGGGTTCAGTTGGCAGAGAATACATTTTTAAGTACCCTTTCGTCCGTCCCCCAATCAACCCCAACTTATGCTGTTCATCAGGAACTGGGGATGAGTTACTGATTTGGTGGGATTGGCTCCCCTGGTCTGTTGGATGAAAACTTGGCTCAACCGAGAGCTAACTTTGAAACATCAGATTTTAAGGGATTGTGTTGCCTTAGATAAAGCCAGCAGTATCCAGTGGTTGTCGTATGTTAAGGGTATGTTTATTAAACTTAGGCGTCCTGATATCTATAACGCACCAGAAGGGATTAAAAAAACGATATAAAATGGGTGAAATCACAGTTCTTGAATATACTGAGGTTGGAACGGGAGGATCAGGAGATACAAAAACCTTTGGCCAGGACTCATTAGCTTATAATTTCCTCGCCGTCAATAGAGCCCTATCTGAGAATTGTGACCAAACCATTCCATTGCTGGCTTTTGACTAGGTTTCTTTTCAACTTAATTCACTTTTCCATGAGCAATCTCCCTGGATGGTGTAAATCAGAAGATGTAGCCCTGTGTAACTGCAACAATTTTTTACCTCAGGACACTATGCATTTTATAATGTTTTGTGACTT
Organism: Lissotriton vulgaris; assembly: GCF_964263255.1. Taxonomy (NCBI): domain Eukaryota; kingdom Metazoa; phylum Chordata; class Amphibia; order Caudata; family Salamandridae; genus Lissotriton; species Lissotriton vulgaris. Next base: position 740,476,702 of record NC_141696.1, read on the forward strand.
TTATAATGACATTAGGAGGAGGTTTTTAACCACTCTTTTGAGGGGAAAATGCTTTTTACAGGTCAGACCAGCATTAATGTACCTTCAACTGCTAGATAACACCTGGAATATTTTTAACATTGCCAGTTTTCTAGTTGCTGCTGTCTGCCTTAGGAAAAATAGATTCCTTATGACGAATGATATATGAATTTTTCTGATCTCCATATTATTGTAACTGTTTTTATCGGATATGTTTTAAGCTTTGATAAATTATAGACTTCATGTAGAGATTTTATATTTTTTATATCGCCCATCTGTATTGAAAGATAACATTTTTGTTTTTTGTTTTGTGTTTTGTATTGTACTTTTATGATTTTAATTAATCGAATAAAGTGGGTTTGACTTGACTTGATTTGATTTGCTAAGCTATTCAAGAACAAAATCCAGTCACCAGGCCAAAGAGGTAAAAACATGTATGCAATAGAACCTAGAAAAAGCTGTAAGACATGTTTACAAATAGTGGTGAAGAATAGGCACATTCACAGACATGCAGGCCTTTATGAGGCTACTGTAGGGGCAGCCAATTGAAAGAAATATTATCTGATAACATATCAGCTTTCCAATAAGTGAGTGGAAGCAAACAATGGTCCATACTCACAAAAGTATTGTTGACTGTAAGTGTATATTTATTTCGGAAAATACCTCTTTTTACTCCTGCCAGGAATTCACAAAGGGAAATTGAATTTACTTCTACGGATTCCTGCACCACGAGGGTACTGAAATCTGCAACAGAGCATCCCACTCAAAAGTTGGAAGTGGGTGTTTCAGGGTGTGATTTGTCTTAGAAGTTTGGGAACACCCACAAATATGTACATTGGTGCGAATTCCCGAACTCCTCTCCGTCCCCTTTCCACCCTGGAAATGGCCAGAGAACGGATAACTCACAGACTTACTGAAAGTCTATGGAATGAGCTGACTTCCAAGACGAATGTTTTTCCCTCTGGAAGAAAAAATCTAAAAAAAAATATGCTGTACACTGGAGGCTACTTTCCCTGCACAGATGTCTGTAATATGCAAAACTCAGTGTGGAATAATCACATGATATTCCTAGCGTTGCGTCTCGAAACCTGCGCTTGCATGGGAATGTTGATGAATATCATGAACATAAAATACCTTCAGGCGGAGATGTTAATCTCCTGCCATACTTTTACATTTGTATTGGTAAATAGGACCCTCATACACAGATTTTTATACCTTATTGTTAAACTAGAGCTATGTAGTGCACACAAGAAATCAAGGACTCTCCACCATAGTTTTTTTCAGAACAAAATTGTTCCCATCATGGGAAAAATAGTCCCACTTATGATGACAGTGCTTCCCCTCATTGCTACACACTGATGAAGACCTTACAGAGCCAACCTCACAGGAGAACTGGCTCCCAATAGAGTGGAGGTTGAAATACAAAATTCCATCACATGTAAATAGGGCTATCATGCCTGATTCTACCAGTGTACTAAAGTTAACAAATATATTCATTGATACAATATAAATAACAATGTCTGTCTATAGCAGCAGGATGACTGCGTGAAGAATAGGGGTTCAATATGTTAATATGTATATTCATTGGTGGAATATTTACTACTGCTGCTCAAAAGCAAATGGGTAGGAATGTACAATTAGTAATAGAACAATGAAGAACCATGGTGTGAAATGTTAATTAGCAAAATATCTTGTTGTATGTCAGAAATGTGAGTGTAGCATGTACTATGAATTGTCACAGTATTTCAATACAGGAATATTAATGTTACGCAATGCTTTTATGCTTTTATATGTGTTTTATATGTTTTTATCAGCCTTGGAAAAGTGGATATTCTGTGAAACACGTGTTGGCTGTAGAATATTAACTGAGTAGTTTGGATATCTTCAATGGGGATGACTGATTGTGAAGCACCAGATTTTAAATGCTGAGAACTGATAAACTGCTAGTAAATTGGATTCAATATGATTGAGTATAATTCAGGACAGGCCTTGATCCTGTATAAAGGATCACTGTTCTTCAGTCAGTACACATCAAGCAAAAAAACTTGTTATGGCATCAACGTGTACATGCTTTGCAAGAGCTCTACTGCATGCTACCTCAGAGTATATGTAGAGAAGGGCTCAGCTATAAATCCTGCAGGTTGCCCTTCACAGCTGGGAATCAGGGCAAAAGATTGTATGGGAGGTTGCCCACATCCTTCTTCATAAAGGTTATAAACGTAATGTGGACAACTTCCATACAGTAGTCAACCTGTTCAGTGAACTGTACAAAGCTGGCACTGAGGCATGCTGTACAGGTCGATGATGCTGCAAAGGATTCCCTCAGAAGCTTGTTTGTAAGAAGCTCCAAATGGTCTGGGTATTGAGTTGCGTTTTTGTGAACTGCTAGCAGTCAAATTCTCAAATTGGCAGGATGTATAGATGCTCACTACAACCCATGATGAGAGTATTTCCCCAGTTGGAGTTTGGGATCAGTTGACAGATGTTCACAAGCCCAGTTCTACACTTGTTTACAACAAGAATGTGGGTGGAGACAATCAGAATGGCTAGATACGTCAGCCATATAATGCAAGCCCCAAACTCGCACATGGTATAAGAAGTTGTTTACCCACCTGATCCAGTTGGCGACATACAAGGTATATGTTGCTTACCATCAGAACACCACAGGAAGACCAATGTCTTTCCATGGCCTTTAGTTGGCTGAAAAGGGTACCACGTCATCAGATAGATGCTGGACGAGGTCACAGTGTAGTGGTTGACTTTTGATGAGAAAACGCTGAGCGAGAGTGATTTGATTTTCACAAGCAAAGAAGGTCCTTCACTAGTCAGATACTTCTCATGTCTTGGCCCAGTGAAGACTTCTACCTTCGGACTTGGTCACTTTTTTAGAACTCAGATGCTTCCAGCAGGGCAAGGCTGTATGCTGCAGCCGGAAAGGGATCCACAAGGTCAGATACCTTCTCCGCAAGGCCCCAAAGAATGGGATTTCTGCTGAGAGAAATTTCTGAGTGGAGAAACCTGGATCTTAGGGCCACCTAAATTGAATAATCCTGGCAGACTAGCCTCTGTCCTCCGGATGTCTTTGGAGCCAAACAAAATGTTTTTAAGTCCCAGGTTTCAGGAAAAGATAGGAGGAGTACACTTTGACACCAGCCAAGCGTCCTGGACCCTGGGGACAGCACAAGGGTGTGAGGACTGGCTCCAGCAAAGGTCAGCAGGAGGGTTCGGGGCCGGTCCAATTACGACTGGTCAGCTGGGAATTTGCAGAAAAGGACTCTTGTAGTCTGCTGTGTGCCTGTAGCTTGGCAGGAGGTAAGCTGTATGACCTTGGAGTCCACTCTGTCTCCTGGATACACGAGAGAGAGCAGGCTCTTCTCAGTCACACACAGCAGGTCCAGTCCTCTTCTGTTCTTTCACAGGCCCAGAAAGTGTTGTGAGGAGGGTATTAAGGTTGTCATATTTATACATTGCACTAGCCTTTGAGAGGTGAAAACTCCTGGCTGCTCCTTAGCCAATGGGATAAAAGGTCCCAGGGGAGACCTTGCCCACTTTTAGAGCATTTCCTGTGTGCTCTGCTGTAAACAACCCCACAGCGGCACCCCTCTCTACCTGAAACCAGGATCGCAGAACCGTTTCCCCTTGTGTAGCGTTCCCGTACCCACCTTAGAGATCTGGTCAGGAAAATTAGCAATTTCCCCTCTGGGATCACTCAAAAGTGGTTCCTCCCCACTGGGATTGATGCCTGGCTTGCTGGGCCAACAAAAGAAGGGCTAGGCCCAGGTGTTAGATACATTTGCTTGTGAAGGGTAGGCCTCTTTGAAATTATTTAGGTTCCTGGGAATAGCCCAGATTGTCATACTGTCAGAGGTTAATAACACCTCCCCATACCCAAGCCCTTTGTCTCAGCTCTGGGATCAAGTTCACACCTCATAGAGGGGGCTAGTCAGTTCCTGGGTGACGGTTGTAGCTCATGCAAAAGAGCCTCTAGAAACTTTAAGTACGGAAGATGTAACTCTCTAAAAGTACTTTTCCAAATTATTTACTACAAACCTGATTTCACCTGTAAATTGGACTTGTAATAAATATTTTAAAAAGTCCAAAAGTGAAGTTTGTAGCTGTTTCATAACTATACATAACATTATTAAATGTAACAGTGTATCCCCAAGCTTTTCTATGGAACAGCCAACCCAGTGAAAATAACTTTTAAGACCTTTTCACTGTAAGGACATGTTTAACATTACACTTTTTTGCATGTTGTACTTTTAAATACTATGCAGTGTAACTTGTGAGCAGTAAGGCCTGCTTAGGGGTGAGTTATTAATACACAAAAGGAAGAGTTAGGCCTGTCAATAGGAGTTATTTTGAGAGGTCAAATATTCTGTTTAAACCTGCATAGTCAGGCAACACATGGCAGGTCTGCAGTCATGTTTACACGGTCACCATAGTGGGTGGTACAATGGGTCCTATGGTCTATTTGTGACATTTAACTTATAGACCATGGGTACACTTTTGTACCATACACAAGGGACGTATAAGTAAGTTAAATGTGCCAATGAGGTATATGGCGATTTCATCAAGTTGAAAAGGGAAGCACAGGTCCTTTACCCTGGTTAGCAGGGGTGAAGTGCACAGAGTGCTACAGCCAGCAAAGACAGTCTAGGCAAAAGTCTGGGGGAACACCATTCAAATGATGGTCAAATACAACAATGTATACTACTTAACTAAATCAAACTATAAATGAATACATATAGCATTTTCATCACATCTTCATACATAAAGCCAAATTCTAACTTTCAGAGACCTTTTCTCTCAGACATGTTGCAAGGGGTGAGTGGCAAGGGGTGGCAGGAGGGAAGAACATGTTTAGTTCTAGCTGGGGGGCCTTCTCCTGCATGCCGCACCCAAAGGGCTGAAAGGGGCGGTGCGCAGTAGCTGTCTATAGCCGCACAGTTCTACTGACAAATGCCCAGGTCGGTTGTCTCCGTCTCTAGAATTATCTGGTACAGAATTTGCAGATTCCATAACTACAAGGCCCAGAGACCAGTGCCAAATGGGGAACCATAAGCAGCTGTGGCAAAAAACTCAAACCAGGCCTGGTACCTTCCTGTCCTCGCTCCATCGCTCTCAGTTTTGTTGACTAATCCATCATGGCCACTAGACATATTTATTAGATTGCCTGAAGTGATAGAGGCCAACATAAGCCCTAGGGAAGGTAACAGATCACATGCGTCTGGTGGCCATGTTACCACTAGATCAGCAGAGAGGTTTACTAACAAGCAACAAGCAAAGGTTTCCTGATCCAGTTGGTGTACAGTAGTGGGAGAAGGAGAGGTGGCATCAATGGTTCAGAGAAAGGTTTTCTGATTGTATTGCCAGGTAGAAGGATGGGGGACAGAAGGTGAGGATGACACAAGCAGCAGAGAGGCAAGGATGACTTGAACAGGAAGAGCAATTGCAGAGGGGGGTGCATGATGAGAGGGACAGTGTAGCAGAGGAGGTGGCGATTACAGGGTGAGTAAATAGGAACAGGATGGGAGACAGTAAGTGGGAAACGAGTATGATATGAGCAGTCAAGCAATGAACACCTTACACTACAGCACCTCAAGCCTCATTTCATTTCAAGACCGGCAGCACTACTTATTTTATTTATTTATAAAGTTTTATATAGCGCAGACTTGACCCAAGAGGGTATCAGAGTGCTTTACATTTAGGATTTTTGCATTAAACGTTACATCAGTTACTAGAGCATAGTAAGGTACATTATTTATTTATTTATTTATTTACGAAACGTATAAAGCGCAAACAAATGCCCAAGGGCGTCTCGGCGCTGTGAATGTGGCAGCAAAAAGAGAAGTCGAGGAGAATTATTGATTAAATGACCAGTCTTAATTTTTCTCCTGAAGGTGGCAAGAGTAGGGGAGGATCTGATGTCCATGTCCAGGGAGTTCCAAAGTTTGGCTGTTGAAACAGTGAATCGATGATCACCCCATGAGACTGTTTTGGTCCGTGGTACCGACATTAGAAGAGCATAGGTGGATCGTAGTGATCTGTTGGGGACATAGAATGCCAGGGAGTTGAGAAGGAATGGTGGCCCTTGCTTACGGGAGGCTTTGTAGGCAATACACAGTGCCTTGAATTTCATACGGTTTTTCACAGCTAGCCAGTGATAGCCTTTGATGATTTGGGCAACGGGTTTAAACTTTGGGGTACCTGAGAGCATTCTCGCTGCTGCATTTTGTACAGACTGCAATTTACGGGTGACTTTGTGCTGGGCATTGATAAGGAGTCCATTGCAGTAGTCCAAGGAAGACATGATAAATGCTGTGATCAAAGTTTTAACTGAGTTGGGGGGAAGAAAGGGGAGTTTTTTTTTATAGATTTGAGCTTGTAAAAGTACACTGAGACAATGGAGTTTGCGTGAGCAGCAAACGTTAGTTTGTCATCGAGGAGTACTCCCAGGTTTTTAAACTTTGTGACAGGTTTGGGCGGAGAGTGGAATTTAATTTAAGGCAATTGGTTGCCATGCAATTACTGATGGCAATCATGCCATGCTGAAAGTTGGCCGATATTTCCTCTTTGTTGTTTTTTATGGCCAGGACTAATTGAGTGTTGTCCGCCTAAGTTGTTAGGCTCATCCCACAAGCCTTGAAGACTCTTGCTAGGTCTGCCACATAATCATTAAATAGCGTAGGATTTAGGGATGAGCCTTGTGGGACGCCAAATGGTAGTGTAATCTGGGCATAGCTGAAATTGCCCAGTTGAACCGTCTGGGTGAGTTTAGAGAGAAAGGAGGCGAGAAGATCTTTAGCTTTATCCTGGATGCCTATGGCATTGACACGGTCGATCAAGATGTTGTGATCTACCATGTCAAAGGCTGCCGATAGATCAAGCAGAATAAGCAGTGCTGTCCCTCCTTGGTCGAGAATGGTTCTTATCTCCTCAGTGGCTTTAATAAGTGCAGTCTCAGTGCTATGATACTTGCGGAAGCCGAACTGGGTGTCGCCCAATAGGAGATGGTCTTCAATGTATTGAGAGATTTGTGTATTCATCCATTTTTCTATGTGTTTGGCCTCAAACGGCAGACTTGCAATGGGTCTATAATTTTTAGAGTCTTCGGCGTCTAGGTGAGGCTTTTTCAGAAGAGGTTTGAGAAGGGTGTCTTTCCAGATGGTAGGATAGGCACCAGTGCGGAACAAAGAATTGAATATTTCTGTGAGTTGGGGAGCTACTATGTGGGAAACTGGGAGGAGTATTGCAGGTGGACAAGGGTCATTGGCTGAGCCTGATTTAATGGTGGTCATGACGTTGATTACTTGGGTAACATTGATTTATGGAAACTGTCTAAAAATGGACTGGGGATGATTTGTAGGTTGGAAAAGGGAATGGTCTATAGTTCGGTCCGAAAAATTGGTGTATATATTATTGACTTTGTCATAGAAATAGCTGGCAAGGTTATTACAGAAAACTTGTGAGGGCACAGGGACTGATTGTGGGGGTAATTGTGAGAGTTTGGATACAACCTGGTAGAGTTGTTTATTGGAATGTTTAGCTTGTTCAATCTGTGAGTAATAATATAGGCTTTTTTCTTGGAGGATCATGGTTTTATATTTAGTAAGTTTGTTTTGTAGAGCAGTTTCTCTTCGGTGGAGTAGGTCTTTCTCCAGTGTCTTTCTCGGTTTCTGCATGTCTGTTTCTGCTGTCTAAGAGCATTGGTGAACCAGGGCGCCGAGGGTGAGTTTCGATTTTTTAAGCCAGTGGGTGTATTCTTTGGCCGCTGTGTTGGGATCGTTGGAAATCTCTGGCTGCGAAGGGGGCAAGATTTTCATGAGCAGTTGATTATCAAGATCTTTCCATGATTTAAAGGTGCTGGAAGTGTGTATTGTGATTGCTGGATGTGAGGGAGAGTCAAGAGAAATTTCGAACATCACAGCGGGATGGTCTGACCATCCAAGTGGTAGAACCTCTTGTATCGTGATGTTTTTGACATTAGAGAACAAACCATCTAAAGTGTGACCTGCTCATGTGTACTTTTGGGGACCAATTGTGTAAGACCCAGGGACTCTAGTTCTGATATGAGACTATTGGTGTCTTTGTCTTCTAAATTTTCTAATGGAAAATTAAAGTCACCTAGAATGGTGATAGAGTTATCAGTAGCTAGGGATTCTACCATGTCAATAAAAGTGGCTAAGAATTGTGATTTACTACCAGGTGGACGATAGAGTAAAATGCCCTTGAGGCGTTGAGAGGGCCCTAAGGCAATGGAGAATTGTATAGCCTCACATGTGGTGAGAGGGACTTGGTTTATAGAAGTTTTAAGGTGGCTGTGATAGATTATGGCGATTCCACCTCCTATTTTCATGGTTCTGTCTTGTTTAAGAACATTATAACCTTCTGGAATGGCTACTAGTAAGTCTGGCTCTGATGAGGGGTTGGTCTACATCGCCGTAATAAAAAGAAGGTCTAGTTTGTGGGAGATAATTAAATCTGCAATTTCTTATTTGTGTTTGCCCAAAGACCTAGCGTTAATGAGTGCTGCTGCAATATTGGTCCCTTTTTGTTTGTTAGCAGAAGCCGAGTGGTGAATGAGGTGTGGCCTTGGTTCAGTCTGTATTTTAAAAAGGCAGCGTGGACAGACTTTAGGGAGGGAAGGGGTTCCGTAAAAGGTAAAATGAGTACCTGAGCATTTAGCTGAGGAGCGCAGGTTGAGGAAGGCCGTGCTGGAATAGCAGCGCTTGACAGCTAGGTCAATTGTACCAGGGGGTGTGGCCCCGGGCCCGGTCCAGGCACGGACGGGCGCAGACGAGCTTGCCTTTGGCGCGTCTTCAGCGCGCTGCCGGCACGCCATCTGCGCACGTTCGCTGCGCTCGCGCTTGCTCTGTGCCCTATGTACTCTAGGGACCGCCAGAGACTGGAGCGCTACCTTCGCCATCCGCCGGAAGTGGAGAGGTGAGGAAAGCTCCCGGTTTAGCCCTCCGATCAAGCGGCACAAGCCGTGTCGGAACAGGGCCTCGGGGCGGAATGCGGCTGAGAACAGGTTTGAGCAAATAAGCAGATTAGCAAGCAACAGTTTTAAAAATTAAAGAGCAAGTGATTAAAAATGTATCAGAGCAGCTAGCGGCAACTGTGATCATCAGGCTGCGCGCATCCACTGTGATCGCCCCTGCTCTGTGCCCTATGTACTCTAGGGACCGCCAGAGACTGGAGTGCTACCTTTGGCATCCGCAGGAAGTGGAGAGGTGAGGAAAGCTCCAGGTTTAGCCCTCCGATCAAGCGGCACAAGCCGTGTCGGAACGGGGCCTCGGGCGGAATGCGACTGAGAACAGGTATGAGCAAATAAGCAGATTAGCAATGAACAGTTTTAAAAATTAAAGTGCAAGTGATTAAAAATGTATCAGAGCAGCTAGCGGCACCTGTGATCATCAAGCTGCACGCATCCACTGCGATCGTCCCTGCTCTGTGCCCTGTGTACTCTAGGGACTGCCAGAGACTGGAGCGCTACCTTCGGCATCCGCCGGAAGTGGAGAGGTGAGGAAAACTCCCGGTTTAGCCCTCCAATCAAGCGGCACAAGCCGTGTCGGAACGGGACCTCGGGGCGGAATGCGGCTTAGAACAGGCATGAGCAAATAAGTAGATTAGCAAGCAACAGTTTTAAAAATCAAAGTACAAGTGATTAAAAATTCATCAGAGCAGCTAGCGGCAACTGTGATCATCAAGCTGTGTGCGTCCACATATTATTATACATAAACAATGACGCAATAATTCTTAGGAGGGAGGGGAGAAAGGAGTAATAGCGGAGAGACGATGAGGAACTGTGCCCAATGTCCGGCTGGGTAGGTGACGGTCAAGGGGGAAACTGGGGCCAATCTCCTCATTAGCTGTCTAGCAGCTCCACAGGGCATCAGCCATGTTGCTCAGGTTTCAGCGTTCAGAAAAAACAGTTTTTAGTTTATTTGATTTGAGAAATGTATATAGCGCTAGCTAGACCCAGAGGTATCAGAGCGCTTAACCAGAGGATTGTTGCATTACAAGGTACATCTAAAAAGGTTTATAGAGCGCTGGCTAGACCCAGAGGTATGAGAGCACTATACCCAAGGAACATTGCGTTACAAATTACATCAGTTACAATAGCATAGTAAGGTACAGTAAACAAACAACGAGGTTGAGAGAATTTGTAGGAAAGGAGGGGAGGAAGGAGTCATAGGAGGGAGACAAGGAAGAACTGTGTCCAATGTCCGGCTGGGTTGGTGAAGGTCGAGGGCAAAACCAGGGCTAATCTCCTCATTAGCTGTCTAGGAACTCCACTGAGCATCAGCCATGTTGCTCAGGTCTCAACATTCCGGAAAAACCGTTTTGAATAGATACGTAGGCTACAGTAACAGAGTCAAGTAGTGGTAGAGCATGACCCCACTAGAGGATAAAAGTAAAAGAAGGAGGTGGGGGGAGGGAGTAAAAACAAACCAGAGAAGAGCTGAGGATGCCATTTAGGCCGATGGGGGATGTGTTCAAGGTCTGGTCGGAGTCCGATGGTAGGGAAAACTGTGGCATCCATCTTGGTGTCAGGCAAGGGATTCTGCCCTTGGAGTTACAAACAGTCTGTACCCATTTTAGTCTTTCGCTCAAGGGGGGCCTCGAGTGGGGACATTGTAGTGTATTTTGTGTATTTTGTAAAGCGCACAGCTGCCCCAAAGGGGCATCCCGGCGCTGTATAACGCTGTGGAACCCTTCCTGACTCTCCCTGTGAGATGCCTCTCCTGGGCACCCCCAAGGTGAAGCCAGGCATCCCAGTGTTGTAGGGGCCATTGTGGAGATTAAGCAAGCTATTGCCCAGAGTTGCAGCGTGGGACCCATGATTAGAGTAGGCACTGAGGCGAGAATTATCGAGTGCGCGGACATTGAGCCCAAGACCCTGCCGCGTCGGGACTTGAACCCTGGACCCGGTCCTGATCTCTGCTTCAGAGTCTGCCGCTCTAACCAGTGAGCCACACTTCTCCACATGCCTTAAATGAAGAGCTATTCAAGGAAAAATTCACAGAAATAAAACAACTATTGCAATGACAACAGGAGGACAAACATTAAAAGCCAATATAAAATTGTGAGACTAAAATACTCCAGTGGGTTGACCTAAGGAGTGATTGGCAATGTCTCAAGCCAATGGCTGAAAATTAAGATAAAAAAGAAACCAATGGCTGAAGAAAACGTACCCAAAGATCCTGTCTTTATGTAGAGCAAAAGTATTGAATGCATATTTGCCATGAACTCACAAGTGCCATTGCATGTTAAAGCTAAACAAACGTTAGCAAAGGCAATAGGTTTCGCCTGTAAAACCTATTAGCTTTGCCAATGCTTGTATTTTCCATCACATGTTTGCCATGCCTGCAGAAGCCATCTTGAACTGATTTTTTAAAGCAAAAGAAAAATCATTCTAAGATGGCAGTTCTTCATGAACACAAATATGTGAGGGACATCTTGGGGGGGGGGGGGATTTTGTTTAACTTTATTCTTACTTTACTGTTCCGAGATGACTGCCTGCCTTCTTGACAAGGTAAATGAATAAACATTATTTACTCATAGAATGCCATCAATAAGGGACAGTAGGTCCAAGCAAATGAATGAAAAGTAGCGGAGTGATAGGGTGAAGTTGAAGGCACAGAAACTGTATTTGGGGCATGTACCCAAGTGCTAGTGACCTGGTAGCAGTGAGCAACTGCAGGGCCCTCATAAAAAAAATAAAACATAAATTTCTAAATATAAAGTAGAGGGAATGAGGAAGAGCAAAAGAAAGAAATGCACTCCCATGTAGGGCTGACTGCCTTGTAAAAAAAATAGTCCCATCATGCCAGCAGTGGAAGCATTTGTCAAGCAATTTAAAATATGGTAATGCAAAACGCACCAAAACAAAAAAAAGAAAGGAAAGTCATGGAATAAGTAGCAGGGAACTGAGATTAAAAAGCCATCCAATCAATCAATCAAACAATCTTTAGTTACTTTAATTTATACCATAAAATATAATATAATATAGTACGCTTAAAAACAAATATAATTACAATTTCAATAATCCAAACAAGTATGTAAAGCTTTAAAATTTTTAGGATTCTTCCATAGTTGGCAATAATATTCTTATTTTCATAGCTGTGTGTTAACAACTCAATACGGCAACAAAAATGAAAGATAAGAGATGGTCTACCTTGATTAAAAGCCAGTAAGAGTTATTTTTTAAAAAGTAACATAAAATTCACAAAAAAAGCATAACGTGCACAGTGCTTTGTATTGAACATCCATCACAAGGATAGGGTATGGCCTTTCTATTTTATTGACCCCCTTCCTGGGAAGACCACCAGAAGATAGATTGTATTGAAGCAATGGAGGTAGTTCACTGTATTTTTCCTCAGGCAAATGTATATCAATGCACCACTAACGATCATAAAAGGTAGCAAGCATTTGCTTTTAGTGTAATCTTCAGACAGTGTTTGAATGACTTTTGCGCTTTTTTGGCCAACTTTTCTTTGACCTGCATTTCTCTTCACATGCGGCCAGTCCAACAAGCGCACATTTATCTGAGGTAAACATCAACACTGCACATTAATCTTCTTCACTTTCACTTGACATTGATACTGAAGAAATGTTTGATGATAAATTAGATGACGATAAATTTCATTTGGTATCAACTTGCCTCTACTGGTGTAATTGCTTGGCCTTGTGGGTGTGTGTGTCAAACATCTCTTCTGAAACATTCAGGTGGCCATTTTCATCTTTGTGCCCCAACACACTTATTTCCTTCACCTTGCCAACTGTCACAAAATGGTACTCCTTCCCACAGCCTTTGCAAACCTGTCCAATGTTAGGATATTTACCTTTGTGTGGAAACGAAAATCCACACCTGAAATACAACATCTTTTTCCGTGAAGACATCACGCTGCATCCCTCTGCCTTGTGGTTTGGATTACTTTTCATGTTCGTGACCAGCTCACAATGGGCACCTCTGGCCTCCATGCCAGCAGATGGTTGATTGGCACATTCTTCAGCTCTGGCAGTCATGAGAAATCACTCCAGCCTAAGAGTTTCTCTAAGCATTCGTCGTCTGAATAAATCTGATAGCTGTCCGTCATAACTCTGAGACGTATAACTTCCTCATCATTATAATAATTGAATTTACAGTGTTTGATGAATGTATCCAGTCTCTCAACAAATTTGTCAATGGTTTCACCAACTTTCTGTGGTTCTTGACTGAAAATGAGCCTTTTATATTCTATATTTGGCATTGGATTGAACTTGAGAGTCAAGGCTGCTTTGATTTAACAGTATGTAATTTCGTCAGCTAGCAGTATTTCCTTTATGGCTTCTTTTACCCCTTCACTAGCAAGATTCTTTAGGTATTTGATAACCTTCTCGTTATCTGTTTTTTCTATCGCATCAATAAAATCATCAAGTGTCTCTATCCAATCAGTCCATCTGTCAGCAATATTTTGCTTTTCGGGGATTTCAAATGGTGGTGGTGATTTCAAGAAGGAGGCAGTATTGTAACCATTTATAAGATTGGCTGACACTGAAGGTGGAATTCTCCGCAACACTGCTGTCCGCTAGGACTTGCTTTATTCATACCATCTAAGGCCCTGTGCTGTACTGGCATCTGGGTCATTTTGGACAGTCCGCAGAACCTTGACCTCCCTCTTGGTCTCCATTTGAGCCCTTCACTTTTATGGAGACCGTGGGAGTTTCTATAAGCCACCACACAGCAGCTTAGGTGGCGTGCCACGTCGTGGATGGACGACTCTGTAAGCACAACCCTGTGCACTTCCTCTGGGGCTACTCCACCCAACACTGTAATATGATGACTCTCATTAACCAGTTCTGGTAAGTAGATGACCGTTTCTTGTATTTGATTTGCTTTGCCTTTAGATATCTCTTTGCACTGTCTGACACCTGGTTGATCTCTGCCTCGCAGCGCTTCTGATTGCAGTGTTATTTTGCAATCTATTGTCACTCTTTTTCTGTTCTTTCTAAACATTTGGGTATGCACCTTTAATGATATCACTCCATAGGATGTATAGCTTTAGGTTGCGTAGTAGCGCAGAACCTCTTTTTTGGGCCTTCCCAGCAAGTTTTTGGGCAAGCTTCTCAGTGATGCTTTCCTTCTCTTCAAAATCTTTACACTGGCTGGAGTTGCACTTTGATGCAAGATACGCCCCACGTCAATTCTGCACTTCGACTGAAGCACATGTGGCATGCACAAGCAGTTTGCAGGACCCAGGCAAACTCTCTGGGAGAGCATGTTGATCTTCAGGTTACTTATCCCCTATCTCATTGCAAGTTATAGTGGCCCACATGCATCAAGCATTTTTGTAGTCGCAAACGGTGCGATTACTTAAAATCGGCCGTTTGCGAATGCAAAAGTGCTTTTTGGGATGCATTAAGCAATTTTAGAATTCGTAACATTGTTGCGAGTTCTAAAATTGCGGGTGCTTTTAAGAAGTCGCAGATGTGCGATTTCTTAAAAGCAATGCATCATTACTTTCACAAGTGCAAAGTCGCAATTAGGGTGCCAAATTTACCGAGTGGTTGAACCACTCGGTAAATTTGGAAAAAGTGTTTAAAATGCTGCAAATGGTTTTTTTTCTACATTCATGTTTCACACACACATGTCCTTAGGACATGTGTGTGTGAAACATGATGCGAAAAATACATTTCAGGGGTGCATGGGGGGGTCCTTTGGAACCCCCCCTGCACCCATGAAATTTTCAAAGTGCCACTCGCAATTTGCTGATGCCTTCCCATTGACTCCTATGGGCCTTTTGGCCCATAGGAATCAATAGGAATTGCGAAAATGCACTTAAGAATTCGGTATTCATTTGGGATTCGGTAAAAATTGCGATTTTTACCGAATCCCAAATGAATACCGAAAACAATGATGCATAGCATTTTGCACTTCTTAATTTGCGATTCCTTATTTTTCGCAAATTAGGAAGTGCAAAATGTAACAATGATGCATGTGGGCCAGTGTCCTCTCCAGCCTGGGTACTCACCAATGACTGCACCACACATGGAGCTTAGTATAACACATCTTCATTCTTCTGAGTGTAACCACGAACTCAACATTCTTAACCTGCGTTCACTTCTCTACATTCTGACACTTAACATAACATAACATAACAGTTCTACAGAGTCCCCCAGGAGCCAAAAGGGTTTCGTCATTGCTAACTCTAACGACACTACACAAGGCAGTCCTTCCAGCAGCAAGGCAGTCCTTCTGACAGCTTGGCAGTTGTTCTTCTGACTCTTCTACAAATGCAGGAGTGTTCTGAATGTAGGTTCTGAAGGTCCTATGTTCATACCTGATGCCAGTCTTTGTATGGTCAAAACTGGTTCTGGTCAGTTCTTCCCTTCCCCCTGGTACTGGCTCCAAACTGTCTAGGGTGACAAAGGCAATGACAGGGCTGATGTCAGATTCCTTTGTGAGAGCTGCAGGCAGGACCCTTTGTAATGTAATAAGGACAGGCACAACTCTTTCCCGGCCATCCTCTCTCCCATCTAGGCTTCCTTTATCTCACTGTCTGGCAGCAGTAGGCACACCCTAAAAGCAGTGCCATTTGCAATCATGTGACCCAGGACACCGTCAGAAAGACACAGTTGGCTTGGAGAAAAAAATGACAACTTTCTAAAAGTATACAAAAAGTGATGCACCTATAGATCTCATGCTTTGCCGTAACTTTGTATGATTTACACAACCGAACCCACTGGTTAGATCCATGAAGCTCAAGTACAGAAAACCCTATTGTGCCTTATTATATTCATCACTGAAATTGTATGTCAGACAGGATTGTGTTTTCATCCTCCCAACTTCCAATTTATCTAAGAGGACTCTTCCAAGTATCTTAACTGAAGAGTCCAGTAGGAATTTTGGTCGCTAGCACTTTGGGTCATCTCTGTTTTCCTTTTTAAAAATTTAAACAATTATTAAATCAGGCCAAGAGGACAGAAATTCACCCTGCCCCAGACGTTAAAAGATTGGGGGATATTTAATAATACATTTTTTTCATATGAATCAAAGTGAATTTATTCTTATTCTTATTCACAAACAAATGAATACTGCATGAATCATGAGGAAGTGTCAATGGGTTACTTGGAAGAGGTGAAACCCATGATTGCACACTACCTCTTTAGTGAGAAAATAATAGGCTGAGAGGATCTTTGCCTTCTCTGCCTCTGTAGCGTCTGTTTTTTTAAGAAGCCAGCTAAATCAAATCAAAACGTACTGTGTTATCTGTCACAACCCTGGCTGTTGGTACAGTTCCTTTCATTAACGCCTTTTGCATGGTGTTGATTTTGCGCTTCTCGGGGGGAGGCAGTAGATAATTCATATTGAACAGCCACCCATGCATTCAAGAGCGTTGCTGCACATATTTGTAGGCGCACATAGTGTTGAGTTCAATCCGGGGTCAGTAGTTATAGTGAAATCATTCTCAGCCCACCCTGTGGAGTTCAGATGAGCTCATACAATATAAATGAAGACAAAAGGCCTCTTATTTTCATTGTTTCAATGTAAGTTTTTAGTTCGTTTTCTCTTTCTTAGTTTATTTCGCTTGTATTTTGGAGGACCACATTTACATTTTAGCGTGCCTAGTTTCAAAACAATTTCTTTTCTATCATGAGGAATTGCTCCTCCTTCTCTACACCTCTTTCATCTATTTCTACAACAAATTACATTTATTACATGCGCCCTATTTTTATTGAGTTCACAGTCCTTCAAAACGTTCCTATAAAACATATCTTGCAGTTATCCATTCACTAATTGAGTTCAAGACTCCCTCAAATGTAACTATGGCATAATGGTAGTTATTTATTTATGATTTTTCATACATCGTGAATGCGCTTTACATAGGAGCAAGCTATAGGAAAAATAAAAATTTTGTAAAGGCTGTCTTCTCCGAATAGCGTTCAAGGGTTAAGTGCGCTTACTGGATATTTGGCGTCCTCTCACATGGTAGATGACTATATACACATATATATATATTTTTTTTCACCAAATGATCCCTTTGATTTAGCACGCTCACGATTGGTGCGAGTAGTGCAGAAAAGGAATCAAGATCTGCATTACGTATGTTCATCAAAGAAAGGATTACTCGCAGTCCAGGAGATTGATTTACCTGGCTTATTTAATCCAGTGTGTAACAGCCAACACCATCAAGTCCTCCCACGAACCAACGCGTTTTGACCGACTTGGTCTTGATCACGGTTAGCGGTGATCCACCTTTTGTGTCTATTTATACACAATTACCCAATCAACCATTATGATGCATTATGGGAAATGTGGTTTTCATTAACAAAGTGATATAATATACAATGCATGGCTATGGGAAGTTAAACAAATACTATATTCTATGGGCCTCCCAGAGCTATGGCTACATCCCGAAAGTTCTAGCTTCCCTTCGAAAGTGGAATTTAAAGAACTATATTGGGCTGTTAAAAAATCTGTACTGGTCACTCTCTCCTCTGTTAACAACCTTACGGGACAGTTTCTAATGCACAAGATAACCCCATTTCTTGAACCTTATTGGGACCTGATATGCAAAACACTTGATCGCAAACTGTACCACCAGTTTCGGGTGGGAACGTTGCCGATCAAGTCATTTACTGCTAAGTGGGCAATAAACCAAAGCAACAAATGCCCCTTTTGTCCTGATCAGGTAGAAAGTCTAGGCCATATATTCTTTGCATGTCCTGTGTATCGATCACCTAGACTAAAATGGTTGAAACCAATCTGTAAAACACTCAACTGTGGAAGTAGTCACGCAGCCCTGCTCAAATTAAGAGACTCACGCACTGCTAAATCAGTGATTTGTATTGCAAAAGTTTTGGGTTGGCTGTGGCTCATTCGTGCTAAGAAACAGTAAACCGCCTTTTTATCAGTTTTAATGTTTACATATTGCTGCACCAATTTTTTTTTTTTATGTATTGGGGGATCTAATGTACAATCCAGTAAGTCTGAAAAATGTTTTTATATACATGTAGTTGGTTGTCTTTTATGAATTTTTTTATTCGAAATAAAGACTAATTGAACTGAACTGAACTACAATGCATGTTATTCTGTATACAATACTTTTTGTGACCCCTTTTGGCATTGTTTTTTGTTATGCATTAGTAAATTATTATTATTTTTTAATAATTGGCCCAGTCTTTCTTTCAGATAGTTCATTACATCATGGCTGAGTGCCTTGGGGTTAGTCAGTTTGGCCCAATCTTGACAATTTTTTGTTTCCATTGTTTCAGTTATAATAAATTTTTGTTTAAAATCTGTATTGATGTGTAAGTTGGGTGAAATGACGCGTTCAGTATTATAAGATACATACAGGCAGGGTAGCCACTAGGGTAAATATGTACCCACTGGGGTAGAACACCAAACATTACCACTGTCTTTTAGCCCACTGGGGGGCATTGTGATTTAACGATTGTTCTGAGGCAGTCACCTTGTTTCTTATGGAATCTATGACCAGCCACGTAGATTGTGTATATATTTTTTTTATTGCGATTTTCATCCAGAAGCTGGATACATGTGGCCAGGGTCCCTTGTTGTGCACAAGGCCCACTAGGGCAAGAGTTTATGCGCAAAGGCTTTTACCCACTGGGGTGGTGTAACTTAGGAAGCAGTTCTGTGAAAAAACAGAGCTTGAGGGTAACATGACGATTTTATTGGTTTTTGCCAAGGATTACTTAATTGAACCCCATACCGATTTGGGTATGATTATAATGCCCACATGGGTTAGGATTAATAAGGATATTGTGCATAATATTAGCCCACGCTGGCAGTATGATTAACATGCAAGGTCGAAATCAGTGGTCTGAGATGCATGTTCCCTCAATAAAGCTTTTGTTCAAAGACAAACTTTATGCGCACACACAAGAAATCATGAATTCACATAGGGATCAACAGCAAGTACCAAATGGGCAACAAACTATCCTTTTTATTCGCACTTGCAAAATGAATTAATTTTGTATATTTGTGATTTTGAATGTAAACAAAAATTTGCATGCTAGCATGGCAGAAAAGGATCTGTGAATATATCTTTCACGATATATATTATGTTTTTGGTAACATTAGCAAGTCTTTTTTGTTTGTTTACACGGAGGTGTGTCACATGATAAATTAAAAAACACTGTGTTTGTGCATTCACGTTACTTGTGAGCAAGGAGCGGACGCTCTGAAATGCGTAGAGTGACATTGTGATTTAATAAATCATGCTTAAAGAAGTCTTGGGCCTTGGCGTGTTGTTTAGGTGATTCAGAGAACGACGCTGTTCTGGATACGTAGGGGCTTGCGACCCTCCCACGGCCCCCATTGTCAAGCAGCTTGGGTTTCTGACTGAAATCGAGTATCTGGCCACCCGCAGCCCTGGGGACCGCCACCTCCTCGGGGCTTCAATTTAAATAAATATGTGTGGGGGGCTCCTGCCCCCCACACTGCCCCGGGAACCAACAGCTCCCGGGCACTAATTATGCTAATGAGGGGGTCCATTTCGGACCAACACCTCCCTGGGGCTATGTAAATGTTGGGAGGGGGATGCACAACCCCCTCCTGGAGCCCTAGATGGCCCCGGGGATGGCCACCCCCCAGGGCCGGCTCCAGCAATGTCCCGGTGTACCCACCACCGGGACATTGCAGTTTGATATGGCAGGGTGGGAGCACAGCTCCCGCCCTGTCAAGGCAACCACTGCTTTGCTTCGTGGAAGCGAGACCAGTCAACCTGCTCTCACTTCCACAAATCTTGCTTCCACGAAGCAAACCAAAGCAAAGCAGAATTGCTTTTGGGCAAGGGGAGCTGCATGTCAGCAGCTTGTTGGGAATAACCACGCTCCTCAGGATCCGGGCGATGATCAATGGGTCCACCTCCAGACCTCCCCAAGCTAGGTTCTCTTAGACACCCCAAGCTTAGAGGCGATCTGGCGAGGGAAATATGTAAATGGCCGGGATGGTGCGGCCAGGGGGATGCCAATCTGGAAGACAAAGAAAGAACCCGTTAATTCCACTCCTGGGCACCAGTCTGACTATATCAACTATACTGTCGAGCTCCTACCTTGCTAAGAGGACTCGCGGAAAGAACCACACTGTCGCCTGATGCCCTCCTCCTGCGTAACGCCCCGGGTAGTTTCCTATGAGAACATAAACACAACGTTATTCCCCTATACTCCTCAAGGTTTCTCCAACTCAGTATCTCCCGTCTATGTACCTACCGGTGACACACGCTCTGAGGACCTTATGGAAAACGTCAGGTCTCACAGAAAACCTGGTCGCTTAGCAACCAACCGAATATACTCCCCCTGTTCTGTTAATGTCACAGAAGCCAACCAGAGAATCTGAAGTTATACACCAGAGCCCGGAAAGCAAAATAAAGAAATGATAACGAGGCAGGATCACTTGGGAAAAGAGATCCTGCTCGCCTTACCCCCACACAACCGGAGTCAACATAGCAATGGGCTCCTCAGTACGAAGTGAGCAGTCACCTTCATAAGTCTCAAAGCACTCCCCCACGAGATAATCCCTCTCAGAGAATAAGAAGCCGCAGTGGCCTGTGTCTTCGCACAAGTTATTGCGAAGCACCACAGCATTCCAACGAAGCACCAGCCGCCCACTGTTCTGCTGTCAAGGCGTTCCGATGAGGGCTGTGTCTTCGCGTTAGATACCGCGAAGCACCACAGCGTATCAACCACGCATCAGCCGACGCGCTTCTTCGCTACCGCGGAGGTTCGATGGGGGCTGTGTCTTCGCGTCTCCCAATGCAGCGAAGCACCACAGCGCCTCCCAGGCGCAACAGCTGTCACGCCTCTCCACCACCAATACGAAATCCGACCCCGATATGGGTCCGCAACACTATTCCGTGTCTTCGCGCTAGCACTGCGAAGCACCACGGGTCCTTCAGTTCAACGGGCGTCCGCACCACCAACCAAACAGGAAGCATCACTAATCCGATAGAACCCGACTTCCGGGTCCCATGATACTTAATAGTTTCCGCCTTCCTGCCGCTAAGGCTTCTGGGACTCGTAGTCCCGATATTAGGCAGGCGCGTTATATCATGATTCAGAACCTGACACAGCTCCCCTTATCCAAAAGCAATGCTGGTTCCCCCAGGAGGTGGGGAGCCGGCAGGGACCGCAGGGGCATTGGGGCTCCCCCCGCGGTCCCCAAAATTGAGGCCACTCCCTTTTAATTTATATATTTTTTTTAATGGAAGGCCAGCACTGGGGGATGGCATACCCAGGGCCATAATTGGCCTCAGGAGGGGGACCAGGCGGCCCCCCTCTAAATTTAAAAATAAAGGCTGGCCATGTCCTGGGGGATGAGGTGCCCCAGGGCCAGAAATGGCCCAGGGAAGGGGGTAGGCTGGTAATCTAGTTGGCCTCTAGGGACTCCCAGGATTCAAGTTGCCTTAATCCCCCAACCCAGAATGCACCAGGAGGCGTGTTTCCAGAGTGGTGGAGAGAGGGGGCGTGGCCTGTGTCCACCTGTCAGCTATCCCACTATCTGGGGCATACTGGAGGTATCAGGTAGGCTAGTTGGCCCCTAAGGACCCCCAGCAGCAAAGCATGCCAGGATGTGCACCATCCAAGAGCATGCCAGAAAGTGCGTTTGCAGAGTAGTGGGGAAAGGAGGCGTGGCCTGCTCTGAGAACTTACCAGTCCTGCTGTGTGGGACTTACTGGAGGTAATAGGAGGGGGAGTTGGACCCCAAAGTTGGACTTGGGGGCAAACTACCCCTCCTGTTATCTCCAGTAAGTCCCACACAGTGAGATTGCTTAGAGGTCTTCGGAGGCCACACTCACCTTTCTTCACCACTCTGCAAACGCACCTCCTAGCACAGTATTGGTTGGGGGATGAAGTCCACTTTACTCCTGAGGGGTTTTGGTGGCCAAGTATCCCTCCTGGTACATCCTGTAAGTCCTATGCAGCAGAATGTCTGAGTGCTGCTCGGAGGCCCAGGCCCCTTTATGCACTACTCCACAAACACGACTACTACCTTATAGTTAGAAATTAGCATTTAAAAAACCTTTGAAGTTCATTGGAAAGGTTTCTGGGATGTTATAGATAGTAATTAGCATTTAAAAAACCTTAGAAATACACTGAAAAAACATAGGTTTCAGGGACGTTATAGTTAGTAATTAGCGTCTAAAAAACCTTAGTAATTCACAAAAAAAACATAGGTTTCAGGGACGTTATAGTTAGAAATTCGTTTTAAAAACCTTGGAAGTTCACTGAAAAAACCACAGGGTTCAGGGACGTTATAGTTAGTTAGACATTTCACTCGTACAAAACCAGAGAAATTCGGCCGTTATAGTTACTTGGGCTAACTATAAATCGCGCCCTGCAATGCAATGCAGATGACGTCACATATTACATCACTCATGACATGGTCAGTGACATCGCTGATGACATCACTGATGACATCTCAAATGATATCACTGATTATATCACTGATAACATCATCCACTTAATATCTGATGCACCTCATCACACCCTAATATAACCTTTCATATACCTACTCTAAATTACAGACTACCATTCTCGAAACCATAGACACACCAATACCAGTTACTACATACCCACTGACTGATTCATAGGTCCACACACGTAGTCACTCATCTATACAGCCACTGATATATGCACTCATACACCTATATAAATACACACCACCACTCACCCATAGAATTACTCATACACCTAGTCAGTCACCCAAATTATCAATCACACTGTGATTTACTCATTTTACAGTTATACACACACCACCTCACTTATTCATACAGATACTAACATGTACTTACTTTCTTCTACAATCACTGCCACAAGCACACACTCATCCATGCAGCCACTCTCACAATCACTCACTCTCACATATAGTCACTTATATACTCCAACACTCACATATACTGCCTTTCACATATGTAGCAATTTACACATGTACCTCTGAGACCTCAATTCACTAGCCAACACAGCCATACACACACTCACCCACCCATACAACCCCTCACAGATGCACTCATACCCAGTGAATCACCCACTCACCCATCCATGCATGGAGTCACACACCCCACAGCCACCCACACAGAAACTCAGCCACCCATTAAGTTACTCAGACAACCAATCATGAACCCATATAAACAGTTATATAGGTACTCGCCAACACATGCAGCCGCTTACACACCAACTGAAAGACTGATACAGACATTCACACAGATTAGTCACTAACCCATGCATTCACTAAGACATGTTTAATCACCCACCTATACAGTCAGTTACGCACCTACTAATTTATCCATTCAGACACTCATACACCCACTCATTCTTCAATACATCTTGGTGTGTGTGTGTATATAAATATATATATATATATATATATATATATATATATATATATATATATATATATATATATATATATATATATATATATATATATATATATCACTGACCATGTCATGAGTGATGTGATCTGTGACGTCATCAGCAGTGCATTGCGGGGGAGAGAGTTATAGTTAGCTCAACTAACTACAACAGCTGAATTTCTCTGGTTTTATATAAGTGAAATGTCCAACTTACTATAACATCCCTGATACCTGTGGGTTTTCAATGAATACATATATATATAGTTGGGACTGCTAATACCAGGATGCAACAAACTGCATACGCTTAGATACGCCCACAAAGGCGGGCTTTGCTTAAATAAAGCAGGTGTTCCCAACTAAAGGTTGCTGTGTTTCCTGCATGCTGCGTGGCTCGTGATCAAGGGGCAACCCGAAATGCGTAGAGCTGTGTGTTTTAATGTACAGTGCTGGCAGCAATTGGCGGAACTCTGGGCGGCTGAAGGTGTCCTCCGCTGTGGCCTCCTTACAAGGGCAACCTTCTGTGTGTTTGTGTATATATATATATATATATATATATATATATATATATATATATATATATATATATATATATATATATATATATATATATATTACCTACTGGCGGTCCCCTGAAAGTTTGGGGGGGATTCGTCAAGCGGGGGCCGAGATAAAAGGGGGGTCCCAAAACGCGTTTTCCCCATGTTAATTTCCATAGGGCGGTCGATTTCACTTTTATCTCGAACGGCTGAATGGATTTACACCAAACTTGGCAAAATTGTAGGGACTAGTAGCCCGATGTGCCTTTGCTATGTCTCAAGATATGTGCTCCAGTGGATTTTGAGTAATTTAGGTTAAAAAAAAAATATATATCTATAGGCGCGCTCCGGTACGCGCACCGGGGAGCGCACCGGGCGCGCCACGCGACTTGCGCGCAGAAAGCTGATTGGCTCTCGGGTGTCTGTAAACATTCTAAACAGTCCGGAGCGGCCGCCATCTTGTGTGTCGGTAAAATCGAGACACAAGAGGTGGCAAAAACAAAGGAGGGAATTGACCATAAGGGGGCAGGGTAGACCCCCTCCTGACCCCCTAGGTTTAATGTGGGGGCTAAAATAGGTCACTTTTTAAACCGTGCGCCACATTATATCTGCATCAGGTATAATGTATGCAGAGGGGGTGTTCCCCCGCAAAAAGCTTGGTAATAGCGACGCAGTGAAATCTATGAGATTTCACTGCGTCACTTTTAGGATGCTGTTGCGTCAAAATCTTGCGCCTGCCTCACAGCAGGCGTAAGACTGACCCAAGCCCTTTCACATGGGGCTTTCCCCATGTGAAAGGACGCATTAATGGAGTTGCGTCACTTTTGTGACGCACTCCAGCAATGCGTCACTTTTGTGTTTACAGATACGTCAGAAATACTGACGTATCTGTAACTCCTTGCGACATGATTCGTCATACATTAAATATGACACATCTGGAATGTCGTAAGGAGTGCGCACAAAAAAGTGACGCATCGCACCAGCGGTGTAAAAAAATGCGCCTCGTTGCGCTATATTTAAAAAGTGACGCATCTAGGTAGATGGGTCACTTTTTAAAACCCTGCGCCACATTATACCTGCGTCAGGTATAATGTATGCAGAGGGGGCGTTCCCCCGCAAAAAGCTTGGTAATAGCGACACAGTGAAATCTATGAGATTTCACTGCGTCACTTTTAGGATGCTGTTGCGTCAAAATCTTGCGCCTGCCTCACAGCAGGTGTAAGACTGACGCAAGACCTTTCACATGGTGCTTTCCCCATGTGAAAGGACGCATTACTGGAGTTGCGTCACTTTTGTGACGCACTCCAGTATTGTGTCAATTTTGTGTTTACAGATACGTCAGAAATACTGACGTATCTGTAACTCCTTGCGAATTGATTAGTCATAAATTAAATATGACATATCTGGAATGTCATAAGGAGTGCGCCCAGAAAAGTGACGCATCGCTGTTTTCACGTAGCGATGCGTCACTTTTCAGAAATGAGGCCTCCAGTTTATTCACTGTGTCACCTCTCCGACCCTTTCTTGCATCAATACGTCCCTTTTGCATATATTACACCTGACGTAGGAATAATGTGGCACAGGGGTTTACAAAGTGATGTATTTACCTAGAAACGCAACTTTGTAAATATGAATAAATAAGGTGCATTTTTTTTTGGACTGTTGTGTCACAAAAAGTGATGCTTTGGTGGCGTTAAAGTGACGCATGGCTTCATAAATGAGGCCTTCTACCTTCAACTCCAGCAATGCATCTTTTCTTATCCTTCAACACTCCTGTTCCTTTTCAACATTTTCATTGAATATCAACATTCCCCATATTCACTCTTCTTCTCATAACTTTCTTTCCTAACACTCACCTTCTTTCAGTCCTCCTACTTCACTTCCTTTTTCCTCTCATACCTTTATGTTCTTTCTTACTCATTCTCCTTTCCATTATCAATGCACTCTATTTCACTTACTCTTTTTCATTTTTTTAAGAATATAGCTCTTTGATGAGAATTGGAGGTAGTTCTGAAAAGAACATTTGGTTTTCTTCTTTTTTCTAAACAGGAACAAAAACAGGGAATGGAAACTGCTCAACAGGAGCAAAAAAAACAAAAAAAATTAGGGGTGGGAAGGGCAGCGATGGTTCTCCAATGCTCGAACCATGAGCTGGACACTTTGCTCCCCATAGGTGAGGAGTTGATTGCAGTATCTAAATCTGAGGACACCATGGTTAAATGCAGGTTGAATGTTTGGCACCTGCTCCTGTGATTGCCCCCTCCCAGAAGAAGTTGCTCCTCCGGTGGATGTAGAGGCCCCATCACTGGGAACCTCTTGTGCCAGAGCCCTGACACTTTCTCGGGCAAAATTCTGGGGGTGCTTCCTCTGCACATGCCGGATCATTGTGAAGTTCCCAAAAGAGTACTTTTCAAAGGGTTACCTCGTGACAGCTCTTCTTTGCAGATCCTGCACTGCACTTTTGGAGCATTTACCTTTTTTTGTCCAGGTGGGATTTCAAAAAATTTCCAAATGAAATGTTCCTTAACTTTTCGTTGAAGAGGCTCTTCATTGATGAATTCTGGGTCATCCTCACTGCTGGATTGTCTGGCAGCCATTGTAAAACCAAGAAATATCCTGGAGCAAAAAGGCAGGTCTTTCAGTCACAAAAGTGAAAGAAGAAGTGAAGGAAATGGGTGGGGATTTCATTCTTTGTAAAAAAAACTGTGAGCAACCAATGAAAAGTGTTATTTTAAGGTCACATGACCCGACACGCTTACGCTGCGCGCTCCAGAGCGCTTCCGGGTGCGTTTACGCGTCGCGAACGTAGGCGCTTCCGGGCGCAAACGTGGCGCGAACGTAGGCGCTTCTGGGTGCGTTTACGCGGCGCGAACGTAGGCGCTTCCGAGGGCACTTTTGTTGCGCGCCGAAGTGACGTCATCAAACTTTTACAGAAATGCATAATCATTTTCCTTATAAAAAAAAACTGATTTTATTTGTATGGTACGAAATGTTTTGCATTATTATTAACTTTTCATTCATATTTTTTTTCACGAACGAAAGTAGCGCTCTGGGTGCGCTTTCAGGTGAGCTCACCGGTTAGCTTACCGGAAAGCTTACCGGAGAGCTTACCTGAAAGCTTCCCGGAGCGCGCACCCAGAGCGCAAAAGAAAAAAATTATATAAAAAAAAAAAAATGAATACTTACAAAAAACAGCAAATTGTAAAAAAAAAAAAAAAGGTTAGAAACTCGATATAGAAAGGAATTAGCATTTAAAAAACCTATGAAATTCACTGAAAAAACCATAGGTTTCACACCAGTTATAGTTAGGAATTAGCATTTAAAAAACCTATGAAATTCACTGAAAAAACCATAGGTTTCACACCAGTTATAGTTACCTGGAAATTTTACTGACATAAAACCATTGAAATTCCCATGTTATAGTTAGTTGGACTCACTATAACTTGCGCGTGTAATGCACTGCTGATGACATCACATATTACATCACTCATGACATGGTCAATGACATCACTCATGACATCACTGATGACACCATCCTTGTGACAGAGAGACTGACCTACTTTCACTGTAAAGTAACCCTTAAAACACATTTTGAAAAATAAAAAATAACATTTAAAAAAAGTGGACATACCTATACCAGATACAACAACCAATTCAGTAATTCCACCATTTATATACACACCCACTCGCTCACCAACACTTCTATATAGTCACTCATACATATACTAACTCATCATATGTAGTGAGACACATATACATCCGTTAACACACTGACAGTCTTCAAAAAGTTGCTCACACACATACTCACACATGCAAATAAACTATTGAACATCCATTTATTTGCATATACAGCTATACATACACTACCACCTTACTTCTAAGGAAACTTACACATACTTACTCTCTTAAACAATCACTTATAGAAACACATACTTATTAAAACAAGAACTCTTTCAATCTCTCACTCTCACATATACTCAATTATATACACCAATACTCACAAATACTACATTAAAACATATGTAGTTACTGATAAAGACACTAGTGAGACAGTCATTCACTTACTAACACATACATATACACACTCATTCACCCTTACAATCCTACACATATGCTGTCTTCAAAACACATACAAACAGTGAATCAGTCATTGATGCATCTTTGTGCTAAGTAACACCCCCACCAAATCAAACAGACAATTATAAAGATACTAAAAAAACATCTAATAACCCATATACACACACATGTAGCTACTCACCAACCCATGCAGCCACTTATACACAAAGTGAAACACTGATACATATATTTAAATATTTAAACATTACTCGCTAATATATGTATTCACTAATATACACTTAATAAGGCAGTTATCCAATCATTTTTTTTTTTTAAACATCCATTAATACAATAATTTAAACAAATATTCTTCCATCGACCTTAACATACATATATAAAACATATTTATTTATCTGAAAGACACACATTCACTGGATGGTGTCATCAGTGATGTCATGAGTGATGTCACTGACCATGTCATGAGTGATGTAATATGTGATGTCATCAGCAGTGCATTACACGCGCAAGTTATAGTGAGTCCAACTAACTATAACGTGGGAATTTCAATGGTTTTATGTCAGTAAAATTTCCAGGTAACTATAACTGGTGTGAAACCTATGGTTTTTTCAGTGAATTTGATAGGTTTTTTAAATGCTAATTCCTAACTATAACTGGTGTGAAATATATATATATATATATATATATATATTGCTAGAACGGGCGTCTCTAGTTGGCAGAGGTAGGTACCTCTGTCCAAATAGGGACCCTTGCTTCTAATCAGGGTAAGGAGGAAACACTCTTAGATAACCCTTGCTCACCCCCTTGGTAGCTTGGCACGAGCAGTCAGGCTTATCATAGGCAATGTGTAAAGTATTTGTACCAACACTCACAGTAACACAGTGAAAACACCACAAACTGACTCCACAACAGATTAGAAAAATAAAGGTATTTAATCTAAACTACACAAGACCAAAACAACAAAAATCCAACATACACAGTTCAAGAATATGGTTTCAAAAGTGTTCTTAACGTTGGGTTAAAATAATCCACAGTTGCATCATGTTTTTAGCCAACTGTTCCAAGTGAAAGCTGTAGCGTTGAAAAGCAAGCGATGCGTCACTCCTGAGACCCTGGGGAGGTGATGCGACAACCACGCTGGACGTAGTGGGCGTGTTGCGGTGACTGCAGTCTGTATGGGGAGGGATCCAATACCTTGCGTGGATTCTGGTGCACAGGTTTCGGTGGAAGCGGCTCGCAAAAGGTACGATGCAACAATCTTTGGGGCAGCGACGATCTCCGGTGCGGCGACAATGCGCGGCTCAGCGGCGATCTCCTTTCGCGGCCCCTCGATGCGATGGCTCTGCGACGACTCTCGCAGGGACGTGATGCGGTCAGAAAGCAAGCGGTGCGACGATCTCACCCAGTGACAACAGGCTCTGCCACGATACTGGCAGCGATGGTAATCTTCCCGCACTGGACTGCTGCGTCCCGCAAACGAAGGATGCAAAGACTCTGGCAGCACCAACAGGCGCTGCAACGATCTCGACCCTTCCGGCAGCGGGAATTTCCTCGAGCTGACGGGGAGGCGCTCCGCAAGCAAGCGATGATTGAAAACTTGCAGAAAGTCTTTAAAATTTTGATTTCCAGCTTCTCAACACAGGTACAACTTCCAGAGGCACCACAACAGGCCCAAGCACTCTAGGAAGGACAGAACTTTCTCAGCAGAGTTCAGTGAAGCTGGGGGTGTAGTCCTTTTGTTCCTGGGACTTCTTAACAGGGAGCCAGCTCTTCTCAGTCCCTTGGAGATTCCTTCAAGCAAGGGGACACAGCACAAAGCAAAGTCCTTCCCCTCTCCTTGGCAGCAAAGCAACAGCATGTCAGTCCAGCAGAGCAACAGAGGGACAGTCTTCCTTCTTCAGTTTCAGCTTTCTCCTTGGCAGAGGTTCCTTCTGGATTCCAGAATGATCTAATTTCCAGTAGTCTGGAGTCCTATACTTATACCCCTAAAAGTCTTTGTTCCCTTTGTGCAGGAGGGCTCTGAGCCCGGTCTAGACCAGTTCTGGGTGTTCCTTAAGCACTTTGTTTTTCTGACTTCTCCTTTCCTTGCAGAGAGAGGGGCAGGGTCGCCTGCCACCCAGCAGGAGGTGGAGCCAGCATTGTGGAAGGCAGGCACAGCCCTATTCAGGCCCAGGTGCTATCCCCTCCCACCCTCAAGATGCAGATGCAATCATTCAGCCTAGGGCTGACTCATCCAGCCTCCTGGGGGCTCCCCAGCCCCTGTCGCTCTCAAACCAGACAGTCAATTCGCAAACAGGCCAAGGCACACAGAAAGGTCAGACAAGAGAACAACCACTTTCTAAAAGTGCTGTTCTCAAACACAGGATTTAAAAAACACATTTCCTAAAAGATGTGTTATTAAATTCTGAGTTCAGGGATACCAAACTTGTATGTCCTATCTTGCTCCTATGGGAAGATATGCTGGTAGCACTGTAGCCAGCATTCCCCATGCTAGCCTATGGGGCAAGATAGACTTACAATAGTAAAAAACAAAAATGGCTGTAATTCAGTACCAGAGCATGTCACCTGCACAAGTACATGCTGTACCTTTCGCATACACTGCACCCTGTCCAAAGGGGTGCCCTGGGCCTTCCATAGGGGTGACCAATGTGACCAGAGAGGGAAGGGTTAGTCCTGGTCAGTGGAGACACTGACCAGGAGGACATGGCAGTTCACAGACTGCACATAGGTACTGCCGTGGCAGGCCTGAGACACCATTTTAGGGCACTCATGTGGGTGGCACAATCAGTGCTGCAGGCCCAATAGTAGCATTTGAATCACTAGCCCTAGCACACCCAGTACACTTTACTACGGACTTCTTGGTGATAGAAATATGCCAATCATGGATAACCAATTACAATAACAATTTACACAGGGAGCACTTGCACTTTGACACTGATCAGCAGTGGCAAAGTGCCCAAAGTATCTAAACCAGCAAAAACGAAATCCATTACAGCATCAAAAATACAGGAGGTAGAGGCAAAAAGAAAGGGGAAACCAGGCCAAAAATGCCAGGTCTAACATGTGTCCCCTCCAGCTGAAAGTGGGGAGAACTGCCCACCCTCTTGGGAGTTCTCTTCACTAAGGCGGTGAATCTGGACAGACCATCAGCGTTGGTGTGTTCTGTACCAGGGTGGTGTTCCACGGTAAAGTCCATACCCTGTAGGGAGATGGACCACCTCAACAGTTGTGGGTTCTCACCCCTCATCTGCATTAACCATCTGAGGAGCCTGTGTTCTGTCTGGACACAGAACTGAGTCCCAAACAGGTAGGGCCTCAGCTTCTTCAGAGCCCAGACCACAGTGAAAGCTTCCCTTTCAATTGCACTCCACCTCTGTTCCCTGGGGAGTAGCCTCCTACTAATGAAAGCTACAGGTTGGTCCCAGCCCTCGCCGTTGATTTGTGAGAGTACTGCTCCCACACCATGCTCTGAAGCATCTGTCTGCACTATGAACTCACTGGAGAAGTCAGGGGCCTTGAGCACAGGTGCAGGGCACATGGCAGTCTTCAGGGTATCAAAAGCAGTTTGACATGCATTGGTCCAATTCACTTTCCTGGGCTGCTTCTTGGAAGTCAGCTCTGTCAAGGGGGCAACGACGGTGCCATATCCCTTGACAAACCGGTTGTAATACCCGGTGAAACCTAAAAAGGCTCTCACCTCTGTCTGGGTCTTGGGGGGCTCCCAAGCCAGAATGGTATCAATCTTCACCTGTAGGGGCGCCACCTGGCCGCTCTCTACCTGGTGTCCCAAGTATACCACAGATCCCTGCCCTATCTGGCACTTGCTGGCCTTGATAGTGAGGCCTGCCCTCTGCAGAGCCTTCAACACTTCACAGAGGTGTTGCAAGTGTTCTTCCCACGTGGAGCTGAACACAGCAATGTCATCCAGGTATGCGGCGATGAATTCCTCCATCCCGGTCAGTACCTGGTTAACCAGTCTCTGGAAGGTGGCAGGGGCATTCTTCAACCCAAAGGGCATGACTCGGAACTGGAAGTGCCCCTCTGGCGTTGAGAATGCAGACCTCTCTTTGGCCCCTCAGTTAAGGCAATCTGCCAGTACCCAGAAGGTAAATCAAACATACTGAGGTACTGGACAGCTCCCAACCGATCCACGAGCTCATCAGCTCTGGGGATGGGGTGTGCGTCAGTCTTGGTGACAGCATTGAGCCCACTGTAGTCCACACAAAACCGGAGTTCTGGAGTGGCACTGGGCGCAGCAGCTTTTGGCACTAAGACCACTGGGCTGGCCCAGAGGCTGCTGGAGGGTTCAATTAACCCTAGCGCCAACATCTTGGAAACCTCTTCCTTGATGCTGGCCCTGACCTTGTCAGCTACCCTGTAACATTTCTGTTTCACTGGCAGACTATCTCCAGTGTCCTACATCATGGACGCACCAATTGGGGACACCTGGGGTCAGGGAGAACAGGGAGGCACACTGATCCAACACCTGGTGACAGTCCCTCTGCTGTTCTTGGGTCAGGGTGGTCGAGAGGACCACACCATCCACTGACCCATCTTGCTCTTTGGCTGCCAGGAGGACAGGGAGAGGATCACTATCCTCTTCCCTTCCAGCATCTGTAGCCATGAGCATTGTCACTTCAGACCTCTCAAAGTGGGTTTGAGGCGGTTCACATGCAAGACTCTCAGGGGCTGCCTGGGAGTCTTCAAGTTAACCAGGCAGGTTACTTCGCTCTTGCGATCCACCACCTCGTATGGCCCAGTCCACTTGTCTTGGAGCGCACAAGGCTCCACTGGTGCCATCAACCACACTTTCTGCCCAGGTTGAAATTCGACCAGAGAGGTATTCAGTTCGTACCATCTTTTCATTTCTTCCTGGCTAGCTTCTAGGTACTCCTGAGCGAGCTTCCTGAAGCATTGTGTCTGGTTGCGGAAGGCCAGCACATAGCTGAACACATCCTGGGGGTTTTTCCCACAGGATTTCTCCCACCCCTCCTTCACCAGTGTGAGAGGTCCTCTAACAGAGTGGCCATACAGCAGTTCAAAGGGACTGAACCCTAAAGACTTCTGAGGCACCTCCCTGTAGGCAAACAACAGGCATGGTAGAAAGACGTCCCACTTCCGTCTCATGAGCTCCCATAGGCCCATTATCATACCTTCTAGGGTGCAGCTGAACGTTTCAACCATCCCATTTCCTTGAGGGTGGTAAGGAGTGGTGAACTTATAAGTTACCCCACACTCCTCCCACAGAGACTTCATGTACCTAGAGATGAAATTGATACCCCGGTCGGAGACCACCTCTCTGGGGAACACCACACAGGAAAAGATCCCCATCAATGCACGGCCCACCACGGGTGCTGTGATTGTCCTGAGAGGGACTGCTTCCGGGTACCGGGTGGCATGGTCCACCAAGACCAGGATGAACCTGTTGCATAAGGCTGTCTTGGTGTCCAGGGGTCCCACGATGTCGATGCCCACCCGCTCGAAAGGAGTGCTCACCACAGGAAAGGGTTTGAGGGGTGCCTTGCACTTCCCTCTGCTCTTGCCACTGGCTTGACAGGTTTGGCAAGATCTACAAAAGGTACCAACGTGCTTCTTCATCCGGGGCCAGTAGAAGTGGGTGACAAGCCTTTGGAGGGTCTTGTCTTGCCCCAGATGTCCTGCGAGAGGCACATCATGAGCCAGACCCATTAGGAAGTTCCTGAAGCACTCGGGTACCACCAGCACACAGAATGCACCGGGCTCAGTAAACTTAGGCTCACTATACAACAACTCATCTTCCCAGTAAATAAGAAGATCCTTGGACGCTCCATCTGCTGTCTGGTCTGCAGCCTTGTACCGCACACCAATGAGGGAAGGGCACTCCTTCTGCGCCTTGCAGAATTCCTCCCTGGAGGGCCCACCTTCTTGCTGCCAATGGGTCAGCTCAGGCAGGTCTCCCAGTTTGGCCACCTGTTCCCCTGTAGGTTCCAGGGCATCCCCCGCAGGTTCTGCTCCTTCCTGGACCATGGGAAAGGCCGGGGTGGGGTTGCCATGCCCCCTGCCTCTTCCTCTCCTGGCAGGTCTCTGGGCCACTGTTTCAGGCTCCAGTTCTGCTGAATTACCATTACTGGCTGCCATAGCACGTGTGGTCACACAGATCCACCAGGCAAACCCAACATCTCCAGATGAGCTTGGTGCTCCAAATCCTTCCATGGAGAAATCTCCAGGTCATTACCTAGCAGACAAGCTACAGGCAAGGTTTCACTGACAACAACTTCCAAGAGACCAAATACCCCCCTTCCATTCAAAGGAAACACGGGCCACTTTGCAGAGGCGCACTGAGCTGTCAGCTGCAACTACTGGGCGGAGTACATTGGGAATGACCTGCTCTCCAGACACCCACTGACACCTCACGGATGTCACACTGGCTCCTGTGTCTCTCAGAGCCTTTATCTCCCTCCCATTGATGATCACCTTCTGCCCATATTTCTTAGTGATAGGGGGCAGGAAGGTTTCCTGGACCATCTCTTGGTTCCCTAAAGAGACAAGGGTCATGACTGCTAGTCCCTCCTCCCCACTAGAAATTAAATCTCCTCCCAAAGCTACACTTGCTAACTCTGGGGCTGGAGCACCAGTAGGTGCTGGTTTTTTTGGGGGGCATTTAGGAGCAAAGTGTCCCACCTCATTGCAATGATAGCAGGTAGGGGGACCCCTGTTGTCCCTGTTGTCCCGCCTGCCCCTAGGGGCCATGGCTGTCTAGGTCTGGGGGGTTGTGATTCCTTTCCCTGGGAACTATTTTGGGGCCCTTGAAAGAACTCCTTTTGGTTACCCTTGTCCACCCCACTCTTCTGCTGGGGACCCTGCCCACCTTTGGCTATGCTACCCACAATTCCTCTGTGGACCCTGGTATTGGTCGAGCGGTCCGCCTCCATAGCATGCTCAACGGGGTCTGTCAGCTTGCTTTCTAAAAGATGCTGGTGCAGCTCTGGAACAAAAAGGCTACTCAAGTGCTCCCAAATAATTAAATGCAACAACCCCTTATAATTAGTTACTTTGCTGCCCTTCATCCAACCTTCCAGTGCCCGCAAGTACACATTCACACACTCCATCCAAGTCTCAGACTCTCTCTTCTTAGAGTTCCTAAGCTACAGTCTGTACTGCTCTGGAGTAAGTCCATACCTGAGACATAAGACCTCCTTCATATTGGGGTAGGTCATGGTACCTGCTAACTCTAAGGGCTCGAGAGAACTCCTCCCAGAATCCTCCAAATGTTTCCACAGGCCCGCCCCCCAATACTGCTCAGGCACACCATTCATTCTCAATGCAATTTCATAAGAAGTAAACCAGGCATAGATATCCTCACTCCTATTATAATTTTGTAGCAAATCCTTGGGAATATATACTTTACCCCCTGGCACTGGCTGTGCGCTGCCACAAATTGAATCCACCTGCTTGGCCTTGATATCCAGTCCACTCATGCTCAACTCATGAGCCAAAATTAATTTCTTTTCCTCCAGGGCACAGGCATTTTTGCTCTCCTCCGTCGCCCTTTCTCTCTCCTTTTCCAATTCCAATGGCTTCATTTTTAACCTCATGACTTCGAAGTCATAGTCTCTTACTCTCTGATTCTCCTCTAACTCTTCTGGAGTGAAACCCCTACTGGAATGGTTGCTGCCAGTGCTTGAGCCTGGTCTGCCCATAGGCAGATCTTGGGGTTGAAAACCATTCCCTCCACTTGCCTACTACCAGGCCTTCCCTCTTGGGCATTTCCCTCTTGGGCCTACCACCAGGCCTTCAAGATGCTCTGCAGCTCCTCCTTCCTGAAGTTGTTCTTCATGGGACACTCAAACTTGTTGCAGAACTGTCTAAGCTCTGTAAATTTGTAACAATAAAAATCCTCAATGACAAACTCCAATTCTGCCTCCACACTGGTTGCCTTTCCTTTCACAGACATGATGCTTTGAAGAGTTACTCAAAAATAGAACCGATCAAAAATAAAACGTAGTATGCGGTGGCGTAGTGGTCTGCACTCACTAGTGATGTACACCAGTCACTGTGGGTCTAGTACAAATACAAGTTCAAATCCCACCGCTGACCAACAATGTTAGAACTGGGGGTCTCTAGTTGGCAGAGGTGGGTACCACTGTCAAAATAGGGACTCTTGCTTCTAGTCAGGGAAAGGGGGAAACACTCTTAGATAACCCCTGCTCACCCCCTTGGTAGCTTGGCACGAGCAGTCAGGCTTATCAAAGGCAATGTATAAAGTATTTGTACCAACACTCACAGTAACACAGTAAAAACACCACAAACTGACTCCACAACAGTTTAGAAAAATAAAGGTATTTAATCTAAACTACACAAGACCAAAATGACAAAAATCCAACATACACAGTTCAAGAATATGGTTTCAAAAGTGTTCTTAAGGTTGCGTTAAAATCATCCACAGTTGCGTCACATTTTTAGCCAACAGTACCTTTAGATGAGACAAAAGTTCCAAGTGAAAGCTGTAGGGTTGAAAAGCAAGCGATGTGTCACTCCTGAGACCCTGGGGAGGTGATGCGACAACCCCGCTGGACGTAGCGGGCGTGTTGCGGTGACTCTGGTCTGTATGGGGGGGGTGCAATACCTTGCGTGGATTCCGGTGCACAGGTTTCGGTGGAAGTGGCTCACAAAAGGTACGATGTGACGATCTTCAGGGCGGCGACGATCTCCGGTGCGGCAACGATGCACAGCTCAGAGGGGATCTTCTCCTTTCACGGCCCATCGATGCGATGGCTCTGCGACGACTCGGGCAGCGACGTGATGAGGTTTGCAAGCAAGCAGTGCGACGATCTCACCCAGTGACGACAGGCTCTGCAACGATACTCGCAGTGATGGTATTCTTCACGCACCGTACTGGTGCGTCCCGCAAACGAAGGATGCAACTACTCTGGCAGTGGCAAGAGGCGCTGCGACGATCTCGACCCTCGCGGCGGCGGGAATTTCCTCGCACTGACGGCAAGCGAGCAATGCGTGAAAACTTGCAGAAAGTCTTTAAAATCTTGGTTTCCAGCTTTCCAACACAGGTACAACTTCCAGAGGCACCACAACTGGCCCAAGCAGTCTAGGAAGGACAGAACTCTCTCAGCAGAGTTCAGGGAAGCTGGGGTTGAAGTCCTTTTGTTCCTGGGACTTCTTAACAGGGAGCCAGCTCTTCTCAGGCCCTTGGAAATTCCTTCAAGCAAGGGGACACAGCACAAAGCAAAGTCCTTCCCCTCTCCTTGGCAGCAAAGCAACAGCAGGTCAGTCCAGCAGAGCAACAGCGGGACAGTCTTCCTTCTTCAGTTTCAGCTCTCTCCTTGGAAGAGGTTCCTTCTTGATTCCAGGATGATCTAATTTTCTGCAGTCTGGGGTCCTATACTTATACCCCTAAAAGTCTTTGTTCCCTTTGTGCAGGAGGGCTCTGAGCCCGGTCTGAACCAGTTCTGGGTGTTCCCTAAGCACTTTGTTTTCCTGGCATCTCCTTTCCTTTCAGTGGGAGGGGCAGGGTCATCAGCCGCCCAGTAGGAGGTAGAGCCAGCATTGTGGAAGGCAGGAACAGCCCTATTCAGGCCCAGGGTCTATCCCCTCCCACCACTCAAGATGCAGATGCAATCATTTAGCCTAGGGCTGACTCATCCAGCCTCCTGGGGGCTCCCCAGCCCCTGTCACTCTCAAACCAGACAGTCAATTCACAAACAGGCCAAGGCACACAGAAAGGTCAGGCAAGAGAACAGCCGCTTTCTAAAAGTGCTGTTCTCAAACACAGGATTTAAAAACCACCTTTCCTAAAAGATGTGTTATTAAATGAGTTCATGGATACCAGACTTTTATGTCCAATCTTGCTCCTATGGGAAAATATGCTGGTAGCACTGTAGCCAGCATTCCCCATAATAGCCTATGGGGCAAGATAGCCTTACAATAGTGAAAAACGAAAATGGCTGTAATTCACTTCCAGAGCATGTCACCTGTACAAGTACATGCTCTACCTTTCACATACACTTTACTAGGGACTTCGTGGTGATACAAATATGCCAATGATGGATAACCAACTACAATAACAATTTATACAGGGAGCACTTGTACTTTGACACTGATCAGCAGTGGCAAAATGCCCAAAGCATCTAAACCAGCAAAAACGAAATCCAGTACAGCATCAAAAATACAGGAGGATGAGGCAAAAAGACAGGGGAAACCACGCCAAAGATGCCAGGTTTAAAATATATATATACATGTAGCTTCATCAATTCTCAGTACTGTAACGATTTTGTATTTTTATATTAACGATTTTTTATAAAAATAGGTATTTATTCAATCATTTATATATTTATATATTTATTTGCCAAATGATTTTTAATCATTTTAAATGCCACAATCCATGTTATGCAATCAAAGAACAATGTACAGTACCATATGTTGCATTTAAGCACACGAATTATCGTTAACATTTGTGGTGTTTCATTATGTATTTAGCAAATGTATGCATATCATTTTAAATATGGTGTCACAATGCACAAAGAGACAAAGGCAATAATGCCAGCAGTGTTTTCTTTATGTTTATTAATCACATGATCGCGGTGTAAGCATCACGAAAAAAACAGGGCATAAAAATAGCAAGCGGACTGCGTTTCCACTAGTGATCTAGGATGCTAAGGTATTCGAACCATGTCTGAATATGGCTGAATAAATCAAGCCTGCTAAAAAACCACGACAATTGGTGTCCGTTTCCCGTTTCTCAGTGCATCACCGGCTGGAGATCATGAGATTGTGGGGGAAAATACTGTTTGGATGTTATCCCGCAGAAACCCGGTTGATTTCACCTACGGACCCCCTACCCCGGAAGTGGCAGCCGCCTGCAACCTCTCTTGGACTCTTATCCTGAAAAGATTATCTCAGCAGCAGCCCCCGAGT
This sequence comes from Lissotriton vulgaris, assembly GCF_964263255.1. Taxonomy (NCBI): domain Eukaryota; kingdom Metazoa; phylum Chordata; class Amphibia; order Caudata; family Salamandridae; genus Lissotriton; species Lissotriton vulgaris. Next base: position 740,515,604 of record NC_141696.1, read on the forward strand.
GAAGTGCGAGGACCGGCACCGAGCGAGTGTGAACTGTAGCAGGGTTGGAGGACTCTCCAGTCCAGCACATACGGCGGTGAGTGTCCGGGTACAATTACACTCAGTGGGTAGGTGTGGGCAGGCATAGCGAACTCTCAAATTTGAGCTAGCATAACACACGCATACAGCCATCATGTCAGCGGACGCGGTCCGCACCCACGAAGCAGCAGCTGACAACCTGTTCAGCAATCTGCCAAAAGTAGTATAGCGGGAAAACAGTGAATCCAATAATACAAATGTGAAAGTTGACAATACTGCTAAAACCTTACTGAAACGGCTCAAAAAATGCATGCAGGTAGAAGTCACCAAATGGTGGGAAAAAAAGTCCCTAAGCAAATATGAGGAAGCAAGCCGGGTACCCCGTGGACTACGAATTCTCCTGGCACCCAGTTACGAGGATCCGTACCATGACATGTTAAGAGAATGGGGTGCCAGCAACTTGGAGCCTCAATGAACCTGGTACAAATACAAAATAAATATGCGGAATCAGATAGACTCAAATTACTGGATGAGATCGAAAGCATCAATGAAGCACTAGGCAAATTGGAACCTAATGAACTGATAAACAAAACATGGAAGGAAATACAAGATCGACTGACAAAACAGGAAGAAAAAATCAAACAACAAAAGGTCTACAAATTCGCCAGAGACCTAGCTGACTATGAGCAAGGAAGAATATACACATTTGTGCGCAAATATGATACAGCAAAGAAACTTAAATCTAATCCCACTAAAGATAGTGTACAGCCAAAACCCCCACAAGCAGGATGTTCAACAGAGGGTAACTCTGATACTAGTTCCATGTACAGTGAAACAAGCTCCAACTGCAGCAACAGAAGTGCTCCTGAAGACAACATGGAAATGAGAAGGATGGATCTAGGGGAAGAAATTGATTTTTTTAGTGGAGGACCGGCGCAACACCTTAAGGCCCCGGAAACCGACACAGCCTTAAACAAAAGTAGAAATGCCAAGAGGCGAGAAAGGCGCAACAAAGTTCAACTCAAAGCCAAAAAGAGGATACTGGTGCAAATTATTGAGAATAATAAAGACGATAAAACAATCATAAACCTGACCGACATGAAACTCAATGAAAGAGAACAACAAATCCTGAAACTTGGTCTGTCGTACTGCCCGCCTAACAACTTCAATTATGCTCAAACCAGGATAGACATCTTCAATTACATTTGCAAACTCTAATTAATAATAATGTTCACAGTGAGAAATGGTTTCGCGAATAGACAGACACTAATCACCATGGATAAATCCAAGAAAAGCAACCTGCTGGTCACAGACATCCCAGTATTATTAGCTGTTCAATCTATTGCTTCCAACAATGAAGAAAATGATACAGATTTGTCAACTCAGCAACAATTACAACAAGCGGCAATAATTCAGGCAGGGGCGGGCAGCAGTCCTTTCAAACAAAAATCTACTTTTGTTCCACAAATGGCCAAAGATGCTATAGACATCTACCATGAGAGAAAAACAGACGACATCAAACAACTTTACTATCGTCTAAATCACAAACAAAAAAGAAAGTGTACAATGAAATGCAATATGTTAAACTCAACCAAAACCAATGCTGGCAACCACAAGGGAGGGAACAGAATAAAAAGGGAAAAGGCAAAAACCAGGAAAGGGAAACTAACTCACTCTCTACCACAACGGGGAGGGACACAGGAACAAAAACGGACAGAAATCCCCCACGAGCCCGTGGGAGACAAAAAAGGGGCAGAAGGGCACTGGAAACTCCTCAGCAAGGCACAGGAAACGAAGGAGCCGGATACCAAGGCCACAACAATGGCAATATCGAGCAATGAAAAAGAGGTAGGACTCGATTATATACCCATAGCCCAGGTCATGTGATGGTGGCCCATGGTCACAGAAACAGGACTAACTGCCGATTCCTAACAAACAGATTAAGCAAAAACACTGAGGTGATCATAAAGCCCTCGGACAAGGGAGGAAATATAGTCCTTTGGCCCAAAAGTGACTATCTTAAGGAAGCCCACAGACAACTATCTGATGAAGCATGTTACAAACAAACCAACACCAAAGAATACACGGATGCCATAGAGAAACTCAGGAAGCATCTCCAACAATTCAAACGGGATGGCATGATCTCTAAAGATAAATTCAACTTTTTATGGAGTGAATATCCAACAATCCCCTCCATATACTTTGTTCCAAAGACCTGCAAAGGCATCTGTCCCATTACAGGTTGACCAATTATATCAGCGATAAACAGTGTCGGAGAACACCTATCACAATATGTCGACTACTATCTACAGGATTTGGTTAAAGATCTTCCAACCTATGTTAAAGATACGGGTGACTTTTTAAAATAAAATCAAGAACATCCAATGGGATGCCAACATGAGATTAATAACTTTGGCCATAGAATCATTATATACATGCAATGACCATGATGTGGGGCTTAAGGCGACCAAACACTTCCTGAATAACAAACCAGCAGAGTGTTATGAACACAAAAAAATCATAGTCAAGAGCATTGAATGGTGTCTTAACAACAACTATTTCATGTTTGGCACACAGATATATAAACAGTTGAGGGGAGTAGCGATGGGATCCTGCTTCTCCCCCAGCTATGCCTGTTTAATGGTAGGCTGGTTGGAGGAGCAGACCCTCAAAATGGAACATCGAGAACAATATAACACACATGTCAGACTCTGGCTCAGATTCATTGATGTTTTTATTGTTTGGTATGGCAATGATAACATTGCTAATGAGTTCCTTAATGACCTCAACAACAATCAGGTCAATCTCAAATTCACCTCACATATCAGTGACAAGGAGGTCGAGTTTTGGGATGTGAAAGTATATGTGTAAGCTGGAACAATTAACACCACGCTCCATAGAAAAGCTACGGCGGGCAATTCCACGCTCCATGTGACAAGTGCCCACCCCAAACATTTAATTCAAAGCATACCTTATGGTGAGCTACTGAGAATTAAACGAATATGTAGCACCACTGAGCAACAGGAAGTATGCAACAGAGGGGTACTAGAGAGATTTCGCAGGAGAGGATATAGCACATCCACTCTCAACCAGGCACTCAGCAAAGTCAACACAAGATCTAGAGAATCACTATTAGATCCTCCCGCTGTCATTAGAGAGCCCATCAATGAAAAGAACACACCAAGACTCATCCTCACTTTTAATAAACAGCATCGCCAAATTCGATCTATTATCAATCAGAACTGGCCGATAGTTTTGACGGATGCAGTCATGGCTCCTGAAGTATCCAGCACTCCGGCTATAACATATCGTAGAGGAATCTCTTTGAGATACCAGGTAGTGCGCAGCAATCTGGAAATCCCCAAAAATAATAAAACCACGTGGCTAAGGCCTCGAGAGGGTTTCTACAAATGCACATCATGCAGGGCCTGCAAATTCGGAATTACAACTAACAAATACAAAACTCCATTCAGCCCATATGAAACCAAAGTTCAAGGATACTTCAATTGCAAAACTGAGTACGCCGTAAATGTTCTGACATGCACCTGTGGCCTCAAATATGTAAGCGATACAGAAAGGGGGTGGTGATGAACAGAGTGTCTGAATTAAGCAGACCACTCTTACCCAGTCAAGAGATCAGGGCTTGATCCATCACCGTTTTCAGCTCACTGCATCACCCCAGTTCAGACCCTGGCAATATGCAAATTAGTCTGACCCAGTGCCTCATGGGAACAGGGCACACCAAACTACCAAGCCATTTCTTCACCGGAACAAAGACAAGCTTCCGGGGACCGGTTTCTGGCACGTCAGCCGTCGTCGGCCCGGCTTGCTTGAATCCTGGTGGTGCAGTGAGCAAGGGACTCATGTCTGAGTATACCCTGCCACACCTAGAGTGGCCAAAATCGATACTGAAAGGGGGTGGTGATGAACAGAGTGTCTGAATTAAGCAGACCACTCTTACCCAGTCAAGAGATCAGGGCTTGATCCATCACCGTTATTTAGCTCACTGCATCACCCCAGTTCAGAACCTGGCTATATGCAAATTAGTCTGATCCAGTGCCTCATGGGAACAGGGCAGACCAAACTACCAAGCCAATTCTTCACCGGAATAGAGACCAGCTTCCGGGGACCGGTTTCTGGCATTTCAGCCGTCGTCGGCCCGGCTTGCTTGAATCCTGGTGGTGCAGTGAGCAAAGGACTCATGTCTGAGTATACCCTGCCACACCTATAGTGGCCAAAATCGATACAGAAAGGGGGTGGTGATGAACAGCGTGTCTGAATTAAGCGGAGCACTCTTACACAGTCAAGAGATCAGGGCTTGATCCATCACCGTTATTTAGCTCACTGCATCACCCCAGTTCAGAACTGGCTATATGCAAATTAGTCTGACCCAGTGCCTCATGGGAAAGGGGCAGACCAAACTACCAAGCCAATTCTTCACCGGAACGGAAACAAGCTTCCGGGGACCGGTTTCTGGCATTTCAGCCGTCGTCGGCCCGGCTTGCTTGAATCCTGGTGGTGCAGTGAGCAAGGGACTCATGTCTGAGTATACCCTGCCACACCTATAGTGGCCAAAATCGATACAGAAAGGGGGTGGTGATGAACAGAGTGTCTGAATTAAGCAGACCACTCTTACCCAGTCAAGAGATCAGGGCTTGATCCATCACCGTTATTTAGCTCACTGCATCACCCCAGTTCAGAACCTGGCTATATGCAAATTAGTCTGACCCAGTGCCTCATGGGAACAGGGCAGACAAACTACCAAGCCAATTCTTCACCGGAACGGAGACAAGCTTCCGGGCACCGGTTTCTGGCATTTCAGCCGTCGTCGGCCCGGCTTGCTTGAATCCTGGTGGTGCAGTGAGCAAGGGACTCATGTCTGAGTATACCCTGCCACACCTAGAGTGGCCAAAATCGATACAGAAAGGGGGTGGTGATGAACAGAGTGTCTGAATTAAGCATACCACTCTTACCCAGTCAAGAGATCAGGGCTTGATCCATCACCGTTATTTAGCTCACTGCATCACCCCAGTTCAGAACCTGGCTATATGCAAATTAGTCTGATCCAGTGCCTCATGGGAACAGGGCACACCAAACTACCAAGCCAATTCTTCACCGGAATGGAGACAAGCTTGCGGGGACCGGTTTCTGGCATTTCAGCCGTCGTCGGCCCGGCTTGCTTGAATCCTGGTGGTGCAGTGAGCAAGGGACTCATGTCTGAGTATACCCTGCCACACCTATAGTGGCCAAAATCGATACAGAAAGGGGGTGGTGATGAACAGAGTGTCTGAATTAAGCAGACCACTCTTACCCAGTCAAAAGATCAGGGCTTGATCCATCACCGTTATTTAGCTCACTGCATCACCCCAGTTCAGAGCCTGGCTATATGCAAATTAGTCTGACCCAGTGCCTCATGGGAACAGGGCAGAACAAACTACCAAGCCAATTCTTCACCGGAACGAAGACAAGCTTCCGGGGACCGGTTTCTGGCATTTCAGCCGTCGTCGGCCCGGCTTGCTTGAATCCTGCTGGTGCAGTGAGCAAGGGACTCGTGTCTGAGTATACCCTGCCACACCTATAGTGGCCAAAATCGATTTAGAAAGGAGGTGGTGATGAACAGAGTGTCTGAATTAAGCAGACCACTCTTACCCAGTCAAGAGATCAGGGCTTGATCCATCACCGTTATTTAGCTCACTGCATCACCCCAGTTCAGAACCTGGCTATATGCAAATTAGTCTGACCCAGTGCCTCATGGGAACAGGGCAGACCAAACTACCAAGCCAATTCTTCATCGGAACGGAGACAAGCTTCCGGGGACCGGTTTCTGGCATTTCAGCCTTCGTCGGCCCGGCTTGCTTGAATCCTAGTGGTGCAGTGAGCAAGGGACTCATGTCTGAGTATACCCTGCCACACCTATAGTGGCCAAAATCGATACTGAAAGGGGGTGGTGATAAACAGAGTGTCTGAATTAAGCAGACCACTCTCACCCAGTCAAGAGATCAGGGCTTGATCCATCACCGTTATTTAGCTCACTGCATCACCCCAGTTCAGAACCTGGCTATATGCAAATTAGTCTGACCCAGTGCCTCATGGGAACAGGGCAGACCAAACTACCAAGCCAATTCTTCACCGGAACGGAGACAAACTTCCGGAGACCAGTTTCTGGCATTTCAGCCGTCGTCCGCCCAGCTTGCTTGAATCCTGGTGGTGCAGTGAGCAAGGGACTCATGTCTGAGTATACCCTGCCACACCTATAGTGGCCAAAATCGATACAGAAAGGGGGTGGTGATGAACAGAGTGTCTGAATTAAGCAGACCACTCTTACCCAGTCAAGACATCAGGGCTTGATCCATCACCGTTATTTAGCTCACTGCATCACCCCAGTTCAGAACCTGGCTATATGCAAATTAGTCTGACCCAGTGCCTCATGGGAACAGGGCAGACCAAACTATCAAGCCAATTCTTCACCGGAACGGAGACAAGCTTCCGGGGACCGGTTTCTGGCATTTCAGCCGTTGTCGGCCCGGCTTGCTTGAATCCTGGTGGTGCAGTGAGCAAGGGACTCATGTCTGAGTATACCCTGCCACACCTATAGTGGCCAAAATCGATACAGAAAGGGGGTGGTGATAAACAGAGTGTCTGAATTAAGCAGACCACTCTTACCCAGTCAAGAGATCAGGGCTTGATCCATCACCGTTATTTAGCTCACTGCATCACCCCAGTTCAGAACCTGGCTATGTGCAAATTAGTCTGACCCAGTGCCTCATGGGAACAGGGCAGACCAAACTACCAAGCCAATTCTTCACCGGAACGGAGACAAGCTTCCCGGGACCGGTTTCTGGCATTTCAGCCATCGTCGGCCCGGCTTGCTTGAATCCTGGTGGTGCAGTGAGCAAGGGACTCATGTCTGAGTATACCCTGCCACACCTATAGTGGCCAAAATCGATACAGAAAGGGGGTGGTGATGAACAGAGTGTCTGAATTAAGTAGACCACTCTTACCCAGTCAAGAGATCAGGGCTTGATCCATTACCATTATTTAGCTCACTGCATCACCCCAGTTCAGAACCTGGCTATATGCAAATTAGTCTGACCCAGTGCCTCATGGGAACAGGGCAGACCAAACTACCAAGGCAATTCTTCAGTGGAACGGAGACAAGCTTCCGGGGACCGGTTTCTGGCATTTCAGCCGTCGTCAGCCCGGCTTGCTTGAATCCTGGTGGTGCAGTGAGCAAGGGACTCATGTCTGAGTATACCCTGCCACACCTATAGTGACCAAAATCGATACAGAAAGGGGGTGGTGATGAACAGAGTGTCTGAATTAAGCAGACCACTCTTACCCAGTCAAGAGATCAGGGCTTGATCCATCACCGTTATTTAGCTCACTGCATCACCCCAGTTCAGAACCTGGCTATATGCAAATTAGTCTGACCCAGTGCCTCATGGGAACAGGGCAGACCAAACTACCAAGCCAATTCTTCACCGGAACGGAGACAAGCTTCCCGGGACCGGTTTCTGGCATTTCAGCCATCGTCGTCCCGGCTTGCTTGAATCCTGGTGGTGCAGTGAGCAAGGGACTCATGTCTGAGTATACCCTGCCACACCTATAGTGGCCAAAATCGATACAGAAAGGGGGTGGTGATGAACAGAGTGTCTGAATTAAGTAGACCACTCTTACCCAGTCAAGAGATCAGGGCTTGATCCATTACCATTATTTAGCTCACTGCATCACCCCAGTTCAGAACCTGGCTATATGCAAATTAGTCTGACCCAGTGCCTCATGGGAACAGGGCAGACCAAACTACCAAGGCAATTCTTCAGTGGAACGGAGACAAGCTTCCGGGGACCGGTTTCTGGCTTTTCAGCCGTCGTCGGCCCGGCTTGCTTGAATCCTGGTGGTGCAGTGAGCAAGGGACTCATGTCTGAGTATACCCTGCCACACCTATAGTGACCAAAATCGATACAGAAAGGGGGTGGTGATGAACAGAGTGTCTGAATTAAGCAGACCACTCTTACCCAGTCAAGAGATCAGGGCTTGATCCATCACCGTTATTTAGGTCACTGCATCACCCCAGTTGAGAACCTGGCTATATGCAAATTAGTCTGACCCAGTGCCTCATGGGAACAGGACAGACCAAACTACCAAGCCAATTCTTCACCGGAACGGAGACAAGCTTCCGGGGACCGGTTTCTGGCATTTCAGCCGTCGTCGGCCCGGCTTGCTTGAATCCTGGTGGTGCAGTGAGCAAGGGACTCATGTCTGAGTATACCCTGCCACACCTATAGTGGCCAAAATCGATACAGAAAGGGGGTGGTGATGAACAGAGTGTCTGAACTAAGCAGACCACTCTTACCCAGTCAAGAGATCAGGGCTTGATCCATCACCGTTATTTAGCTCACTGCATCACCCCAGTTCAGAACCTGGCTATATGCATATTAGTCTGACCCAGGCCTCATGGGAACAGGGCAGACCAAACTACCATGCCAATTCTTCACCGGAACGGAGACAAGCTTCCGGGGACCGGTTTCTGGCATTTCAGCCGTCGTCAGCCTGGCTTGCTTGAATCCTGGTGGTGCAGTGAGCAAGGGACTCATGTCTGAGTATACCCTGCCACACCTATAGTGGCCAAAATCGATACAGAAAGGGGGTGGTGATGAACAGAGTGTCTGAATTAAGCAGACCACTCTTACCCAGTCAAGACATCAGGGCTTGATCCATCACCGTTATTTAGCTCACTGCATCACCCCAGTTCAGAACCTGGCTATATGCAAATTAGTATGACCCAGTGCCTCATGGGAACAGGGCAGACCAAACTACCAAGCCAATTCTTCACCGGAACGGAGACAAGCTTCCGGGGACCGGTTTCTGGCATTTCAGCCGTTGTCGGCCCGGCTTGCTTGAATCCTGGTGGTGCAGTGAGCAAGGGACTCATGGCTGAGTATACCCTGCCACACCTATAGTGGCCAAAATCGATACAGAAAGGGGGTGGTGATGAACAGAGTGTCTCTGAATTAAGTAGACCACTCTTACCCAGTCAAGAGATCAGGGCTTGATCCATTACCATTGTTTAGCTCACTGCATCACCCCAGTTCAGAACCTGGCTATATGCAAATTAGTCTGACCCAGTGCCTCATGGGAATAGGGCAGACCAAACTACCAAGCCAATTCTTCACCGGAACGGAGACAAGCTTCCGGGGACCGGTTTCTGGCATTTCAGCCGTCGTCGGCCCGGCTTGCTTGAATCCTGGTGGTGCAGTGAGCAAGGGACTCATGTCTGAGTATACCCTGCCACACCTATAGTGACCAAAATCGATACAGAAAGGGGGTGGTGATGAACAGAGTGTCTGAATTAAGCAGACCACTCTTACCCAGTCAAGAGATCAGGGCTTGATCCATCACCGTTATTTAGCTCACTGCATCACCCCAGTTCAGAACCTGGCTATATGCAAATTAGTCTGACCCAGTGCCTCATGGGAACAGGGCAGACCAAACTACCAAGCCAATTCTTCACCGGAACGGAGGCAAGCTTCCCGGGACCGGTTTCTGGCATTTCAGCCGTCGTCGGCCCGGCTTGCTTGAATCCTGGTGGTGCAGTGAGCAAGGGACTCATGTCTGAGTATACCCTGCCACACCTATAGTGGCCAAAATCGATACAGAAAGGGGGTGGTGATGAACAGAGTGTCTGAATTAAGTAGACCACTCTTACCCAGTCAAGAGATCAGGGCTTGATCCATTACCATTATTTAGCTCACTGCATCACCCCAGTTCAGAACCTGGCTATATGCAAATTAGTCTGACCCAGTGCCTCATGGGAACAGGGCAGACCAAACTACCAAGGCAATTCTTCAGTGGAACGGAGACAAGCTTCCGGGGACCGGTTTCTGGCATTTCAGCCGTCGTCGGCCCGGCTTGCTTGAATCCTGGTGGTGCAGTGAGCAAGGGACTCATGTCTGAGTATACCCTGCCACACCTATAGTGACCAAAATCGATACAGAAAGGGGGTGGTGATGAACAGAGTGTCTGAATTAAGCAGACCACTCTTACCCAGTCAAGAGATCAGGGCTTGATCCATCACCGTTATTTAGGTCACTGCATCACCCCAGTTGAGAACCTGGCTATATGCAAATTAGTCTGACCCAGTGCCTCATGGGAACAGGACAGACCAAACTACCAAGCCAATTCTTCACCGGAACGGAGACAAGCTTCCGGGGACCGGTTTCTGGCATTTCAGCCGTCGTCGGCCCGGCTTGCTTGAATCCTGGTGGTGCAGTGAGCAAGGGACTCATGTCTGATTATACCCTGCCACACCTATAGTGGCCAAAATCGATACAGAAAGGGGGTGGTGATGAACAGAGTGTCTGAACTAAGCAGACCACTCTTACCCAGTCAAGAGATCAGGGCTTGATCCATCACCGTTATTTAGCTCACTGCATCACCCCAGTTCAGAACCTGGCTATATGCATATTAGTCTGACCCAGGCCTCATGGGAACAGGGCAGACCAAACTACCAAGCCAATTCTTCACCGGAACGGAGACAAGCTTCCGGGGACCGGTTTCTGGCATTTCAGCCGTCGTCAGCCTGGCTTGCTTGAATCCTGGTGGTGCAGTGAGCAAGGGACTCATGTCTGAGTATACCCTGCCACACCTATAGTGGCCAAAATCGATACAGAAAGGGGGTGGTGATGAACAGAGTGTCTGAATTAAGCAGACCACTCTTACCCAGTCAAGACATCAGGGCTTGATCCATCACCGTTATTTAGCTCACTGCATCACCCCAGTTCAGAACCTGGCTATATGCAAATTAGTATGACCCAGTGCCTCATGGGAACAGGGCAGACCAAACTACCAAGCCAATTCTTCACCGGAACGGAGACAAGCTTCCGGGGACCGGTTTCTGGCATTTCAGCCGTTGTCGGCCCGGCTTGCTTGAATCCTGGTGGTGCAGTGAGCAAGGGACTCATGGCTGAGTATACCCTGCCACACCTATAGTGGCCAAAATCGATACAGAAAGAGGGTGGTGATGAACAGAGTGTCTCTGAATTAAGTAGACCACTCTTACCCAGTCAAGAGATCAGGGCTTGATCCATTACCATTGTTTAGCTCACTGCATCACCCCAGTTCAGAACCTGGCTATATGCAAATTAGTCTGACCCAGTGCCTCATGGGAATAGGGCAGACCAAACTACCAAGCCAATTCTTCACCGGAACGGAGACAAGCTTCCGGGGACCGGTTTCTGGCATTTCAGCCATCGTCGGCCCGGCTTGCTTGAATCCTGGTGGTGCAGTGAGCAAGGGACTCATGTCTGAGTATACCCTGCCACACCTATAGTGGCCAAAATCGATACAGAAAGGGGGTGGTGATGAACAGAGTGTCTGAATTAAGCAGACCACTCTTACCCAGTCAAGAGATCAGGGCTTGATCCATCACCATTATTTAGCTCACTGCATCACCCCAGTTCAGAACCTGACTATATGCAAATTAGTCTGACCCAGTGCCTCATGGGAACAGGGCAGACCAAACTACCAAGCCAATTCTTCATCGGAACGGAGACAAGCTTCCGGGGACCGGTTTCTGGCATTTCAGCCGTCGTCGGCCCGGCTTGCTTGAATCCTGGTGGTGCAGTGAGCAAGGGACTCATGTCTGAGTATACCCTGCCACACCTATAGTGGCCAAAATCGATACAGAAAGGGGGTGGTGATGAACAGAGTGTCTGAATTAAGCAGACCACTCTTACCCAGTCAAGAGATCAGTGCTTGATCCATCACCGTTATTTAGGTCACTGCATCACCCCAGTTCAGAACCTGGCTATATGCAAATTAGTCTGACCCAGTGCCTCATGGGAATAGGACAGACCAAACTACCAAGCCAATTCTTCACCGGAACGGAGACAAGCTTCCGGGGACCGGTTTCTGGCATTTCAGCCGTCGTCGGCCCGGCTTGCTTGAATCCTGGTGGTGCAGTGAGCAAGGGACTCATGTCTGAGTATACCCTGCCACACCTATAGTGGCCAAAATCGATACAGAAAGGGGGTGGTGATGAACAGAGTGTCTGAACTAAGCAGACCACTCTTACCCAGTCAAGAGATCAGGGCTTGATCAATCACCGTTATTTAGCTCACTGCATCACCCCAGTTCAGAACCTGGCTATATGCATATTAGTCTGACCCAGGCCTCATGGGAACAGGGCAGACCAAACTACCAAGCCAATTCTTCACCGGAACGGAGACAAGCTTCCGGGGACCGGTTTCTGGCATTTCAGCCGTCGTCAGCCTGGCTTGCTTGAATCCTGGTGGTGCAGTGAGCAAGGGACTCATGTCTGAGTATACCCTGCCACACCTATAGTGGCCAAAATCGATACAGAAAGGGGGTGGTGATGAACAGAGTGTCTGAATTAAGCAGACCACTCTTACCCAGTCAAGACATCAGGGCTTGATCCATCACCGTTATTTAGCTCACTGCATCACCCCAGTTCAGAACCTGGCTATATGCAAATTAGTATGACCCAGTGCCTCATGGGAACAGGGCAGACCAAACTACCAAGCCAATTCTTCACCGGAACGGAGACAAGCTTCCGGGGACCGGTTTCTGGCATTTCAGCCGTTGTCGGCCCGGCTTGCTTGAATCCTGGTGGTGCAGTGAGCAAGGGACTCATGGCTGAGTATACCCTGCCACACCTATAGTGGCCAAAATCGATACAGAAAGGGGGTGGTGATGAACAGAGTGTCTCTGAATTAAGTAGACCACTCTTACCCAGTCAAGAGATCAGGGCTTGATCCATTACCATTGTTTAGCTCACTGCATCACCCCAGTTCAGAACCTGGCTATATGCAAATTAGTCTGACCCAGTGCCTCATGGGAATAGGGCAGACCAAACTACCAAGCCAATTCTTCACCGGAACGGAGACAAGCTTCCGGGGACCGGTTTCTGGCATTTCAGCCATCGTCGGCCCGGCTTGCTTGAATCCTGGTGGTGCAGTGAGCAAGGGACTCATGTCTGAGTATACCCTGCCACACCTATAGTGACCAAAATCGATACAGAAAGGGGGTGGTGATGAACAGAGTGTCTGAATTAAGCAGACCACTCTTACCCAGTCAAGAGATCAGGGCTTGATCCATCACCGTTATTTAGCTCACTGCATCACCCCAGTTCAGAACCTGGCTATATGCAAATTAGTCTGACCCAGTGCCTCATGGGAACAGGGCAGACCAAACTACCAAGCCAATTCTTCACCGGAACGGAGACAAGCTTCCGGGGACCGGTTTCTGGCATTTCAGCCGTCGTCGGCCCGGCTTGCTTGAATCCTGGTGGTGCAGTGAGCAAGGGACTCATGTCTGAGTATACCCTGCCACACCTATAGTGGCCAAAATCGATACAGAAAGGGGGTGGTGATGAACAGAGTGTCTGAATTAAGCAGACCACTCTTACCCAGTCAAGAGATCAGTGCTTGATCCATCACCGTTATTTAGCTCACTGCATCACCCCAGTTCAGAACCTGGCTATATGCAAATTAGTTTGACCCAGTGCCTCATGGGAACAGGGCAGACCAAACTACCAAGCCAATTCTTCACCGGAATGGAGACCAGCTTTTGGGGACCGGTTTCTGGCATTTCAGCCGTTGTCGGCCCGGCTTGCTTGAATCCTGGTGGTGCAGTGAGCAAGGGACTCATGTCTGAGTATACCCTGCCACACCTATAGTGGCCAAAATCAATACAGAAAGGGGGTGGTGATGAACAGAGTGTCTGAATTAAGCAGACCACTCTTACCCAGTCAAGAGATCAGGGCTTGATCCATCACCGTTATTTAGCTCACTGCATCACCCCAGTTCAGAACCTGGCTATATGCAAATTAGTCTGACCCAGTGCCTCATGGGAACAGGGCAGACCAAACTACCAAGCCAATTCTTCACCTGAACGGAGACAAGCTTCCGGGGACCGGTTTCTGGCATTTGAGCCGTCGTCGGCCCGGCTTGCTTGAATGCTGGTGGTGCAGTGAGTAAGGGACTCATGTCTGAGTATACCCTGCCACACCTATAATAGTTTGGTCTGCCCTGTTCCCATGATGCACTGGGCCAGGGACAGACTAATTTGCATATAGCCAGGTTCTGAGCTGGGATGGTGCAGTGATCTAAAAAACGGTGATGGATCAAGCCCTGATCTGTTGACTGGGTATGAGTGTTCTGTTTAATTCAGATACTTTGTCCATCACCACCCCCTTTTCTGAATCATTTTGTCCACCATAAGCGTGGAATGGTCTACTCAGATGTGAGTCCCTTGCTCATTGCACCATCAATATTCAAGCAAGCCGGGCCGAAGACGGCTGTGATGCCAGAAACCGGTCCCCGGAAGCTTGTTTCCTTCCCAGTATAAGAATTGGCTTGGTAGTTTGGTCTGCCCTGTTCCCATGATGCACTGGGCCAGGGACAGACCAATTTGCATATAGCCAGGTTCTGAGCTGGGATGGTGCAGTGAGCTAAAAAAACGGTGATGGATCAAGCCATGATCTGTTGACTGGGTATGAGTGTTCTGTTTAATTCAGATACTCTGTCCATCACCACCCCCATTTCTGAATCATTTTGTCCACCATAAGCGTGGAAGGGTATACTCAGATGTGAGTCTCTTGCTCATTGCACCATCAGGATTCAAGCAAGCCGGGCTGAAGACGGCTGTGATGCCAGAAACCGGTCCCTGGAAGCTTGTTTCCTTCCCAGTATAAGAATTGGCTTGGTAGTTTGGTCTGCCCTGTTCCCATGATGCGTTGGGCCAGGGACAGACTAATTTGCATATAGCCAGGTTCTGAGCTGGGATGGTGCAGTGAGCTAAAAAACGGTGATGGATCAAGCCCTGATCTGTTGACTGGGTATGAGTGTTCTGTTTAATTCAGATACTCTGTCCATCACCACCCCCTTTTCTGAATCATTTTGTCCACCATAAGCGTGGAATGGTATACTCAGATGTGAGTCCCTTGCTCATTGCACCATCAGGATTCAAGCAAGCCGGGCCGAAGACGGCTGTGATGCCAGAAACCGGTCCCCGGAAGCTAGTTTCCTTCCCAGTATAAGAATTGACTTGGTAGTTTGGTCTGCCCTTTTCCCATGATGCACTGGGCCAGGGACAGACTAATTTGCATATAGCCAGGTTCTGAGCTGGGATGGTGCAGTGAGCTAAAACATTGTGATGGATCAAGCCCTGATCTGTTGACTGGGTATGAGTGTTCTGTTTAATTCAGATACTCTGTCCATCACCACCCCCTTTTCTGAATCATTTTGTCCACCATAAGCGTGGAAGGGTATACTCAGATGTGAGTCCCTTGCTCATTGCACCATCAGGATTCAAGCAAGCCGGGCCGAAGACGGCTGTGATACCAGAAACCGGTCCCCGGAAGCTTGTTTCCTTCCCAGTATAAGAATTGGCTTGGTAGTTTGGTCTGCCCTGTTCCCATGATGCACTGGGCCAGGGACAGACTAATTTGCATATAGCCAGGTTCTGAGCTGGGATGGTGCAGTGAGCTAAAAACCGGTGATGGATCAAGCCATGATCTGTTGACTGGGTATGAGTCTTCTGTTTAATTCAGATACTCTGTCCATCACCACCCCCTTTTCTGAATCAAATATGTAAGCAGCACAAAACTACAGGTGCATGTCAGAATTCTCCAAAACCTTAGGACCATAGTCAACAACGATACCGCGTACCCAGTAGCCAGACACTTTAAAGCAGTGCATGTCAATGACCTTAAATGCTTGCAATACTTTGTAATTGCAGCCATTCCAGAGTACCCTAGGGGAGCAACAGAGAGAAAGCATTAGAAAACTTGAGTCCAAATTCATACTGGAATTGGACAGTAAATATCCTAAAGGGCTTAACAACACAGAGGACCTTCACAACTTTCTCTAACTTACATGAATTACTTAAGTGTCCTAGAAAACATACACTGTATACACTTAAAGGTTTTTATCACTGTAACTAGATTTCCCTTTATTCCCATGAATCTGTTTTTTAATATACATATTGACTTTTTAATATGCATATTTTTTAACATAACCCCTTTTTGTGTACACATTTACTATTTGCACATTAGCACAACTATTTTGCACTATTTCAACACTCCTATGGCAGCTAATATGCGCAAACACCCTATCTAGCATAGCATTTGCACACTGCAATTTTGCACATATACACAGACATCTATCCCGAACACAATTGTCTTGGGACTGTCACACCTCAGGAATTTATTCCGACATATAGCTTAATCAATTCTCAGTACTATAACGATTTTGTATTTTTATATTAACGATTTTTTATAAAAATAGGTATTTATTCAATCATTTATATATTTATTTGACAAATGATTTTTAATCATTTTAAAAACCACAATCCATGTTATGCAATCAAAGAACAATGGGCCAGATGCATCAAAGGGTTTTGCCCATTCTGTGTCTATGGGAAAATGTGTTGATGCATATGGCCTGTGCAGTACCATATGTTGCATTTAAGTACATGAATTATCGTTACCATTTGTGGTGTTTCATTATGTATTTAGCAAATGTATGCATATCATTTTAAATATGGTGTCACAATGCACAAAGAGACAAACACAATAATGCCAGCAGTGTTTTCTTTATGTTTATTAATCACGTGATCGGGGTGTAAGCATCACGAAAAAAACAGGGAATAAAAATAGCAAGCAGACTGCGTTTCCGCTAGTGATCAAGGATACTAAGGTATTCGAAACGCATCTGACTATGGCTGAATAAATCAAGACCTGCCAAAAAAAACATGACAATTGGTGTCCGTTTCCCGTTTCTCAGTGCATCATCGGCTGAAGTGCTTGAGATTGTCGGGGAAAATACTGTGCCGCCATTAGGCGTTTTGGGAAATCCCTCCCTTGATCACATGACATAAATATATATATATATATACATATATATATATATATATATATATATATTCACTGAAAAAACCATAGGTTATAGACCATATATAGTTAGGGATTAGCACTTAAAAAACCTTATTTTATTTGCACAAAACCATTGAAATTCCATATATAGTTAGTTGCACTAACTATATATCGCGGACCCGCAATCCACTGCTAATGATGTCACATATTACATCATTCATGACATGGTCAGTGACATCACTGATGACATCACTGATGACATCTCAAATGACACCACACAAGTATATATTATAAAAATATATGTATTTATTTCTAAATTACTCCCCAGTACTCTTTATGAGGAAAGGGGCACAAGCGTTAAATCAAAAGCACAGTAAAACATATAAAGTTGCACAATTATGGATGAGGGCGGGTGGCCACTCAGACCATATACTAAAAAAGTGGTATAAGGAACACTTATCGAACAGTGGTTAGGCCTAGGGCCTAGAGATTCGCTGGGAGAAGTCAGGACTAGCAATGCTGAAGTCGGGAGTAGCCCACAGGAGACGGGTGCAGCACGGAAAGTGCGGCTCGCACCAATGCAATGTCAATGGTGCGTAAAAGTTAGTTAAAGTGAATTAAAAGATACTTCCGCTGAACCTAGAGGAACAAAACTTTAGACACAGACCCTAGAGGTGTGTACCAGTGTATGTACACCGGCGTTGCAATGTTACCTCACCCACAGGCCGTGGGTGCACAGGGTCGAAGTGGCGTCGGGTCTTGACACGCAGGCTCTTGGTGCTTGGAGCTGTTGCAGCTGCAGGCGATGTGAAGCAGAAGTGTCCGGTGCGATCCAAGGGTGGATCGAAGTAGAAAAGTACCTGAAAGAAGAGGGGACAGAGTCTGGGTCACTCAGCAGTGACCAGGGTGGAACCAGGACGGAACCAGGCAATGTCGGGCGCAATCAGGTGGTTGTTGATAGGCTTCTCTCCGCTGTCACGTGGGCTCTGGGGCATATGCGACGTCCAGGAGCAGGTCACGATCTGTCCCACGTAGGCTCTCGCCGTCAGCACCGTCGGCTTCAAGATTGCAGCAAACAGCACTTGGCAAAAGCAATCCACACGGAACCGGGAGATTGCTTATCACTCGAACCAGGAGGGTCAGAGTGGGGGCTCCTTTTCACAGGAGCTGGTGCAGATCTGGAGCAACCAGAAAAGCAAGTCGTATTTCAAGTTTCGTCGGCACAGGGGCCACAAGCCAGCTGGCAAGTGACCGGGCCAACGCGTCGAGCCAAAACAAGCAGAAGGGCCCCACGCAGCACTCGTCGAGTGTGGAGGGGTGAGCTTGGGGGCAAGTGTAGCTCGGGGTGGGGGCTTCTCAAACCCCGGTGCACAGCTTCGAGGATCACTCGTGGGCTGCACGTTCAGCGTCTCGTGGCCTTTTCAAGATGGCGGGCCCCACGCTTCTGGTCGCCTCCACTGGTCTCAGCTCTGCAGGGACTGTGGATCGGGCAGGTAGAAGGCAGGCAAGCTTGATCTCGTCAATCTCTGTTGCTCGAGTTCCGGCGGGAACTGCAACAAAGCAAGGGTCGAGGGCTGGATGGTGCCTGTTTGCACAGGGTGGTCACTCCTTGACCACAAGGGAGATTCTTCAGTCTTCTGCGTTGAGTAGAAAGTCGAAGGGTCCAGAATTCGTTTCTTATGTTTCTTCAGGATGATCTGAGTTGCATTGGCACTGCTCCCACTCTTATTCGAATCTGGTGGGCTGGACATCCTGCTAGGTCCCCTCCTATGGGTGGGACCCAGGAAGGGGGTGGTTACACCCCTTTCCTTTGATCCAGGCCGCGCTGGGACAGGGGCTGGGAGGCCCCAGAACCGGTTTGGCCGGATTATGCAAGGGGCAGCCTTGTGCTCCCCAGGCAGTGTCTGGTTTCTTTGAAACCTCCCTACTACAATCCACTATCTCCTGTCTGGGGTGGTTTAACACCGCCCTGCGACAGGAAACCCTTTGTCCAGGCCTCCTCTGCCGAGTTTCGGTCAGCAGCAGGAGGCCAGACCCGTGTCTGTGGCAGGGGCATCCATTTTGTGGATCTGAGGCTCATTTTAAATCAACCGCGTTTCAGTAAAGTAACATGTCTTCTCCCTCTAGAAGGGTGGAATGCTACCCCCGTCACCAGAACTGGCGAGGGGGTAGTATTCCAATTCGTATGACACCTTACACGACATGTTTTGATAAAGCCAAACCAAAGTTGCTATATAACCGCGAGGATTATAAGGCGCTTAAGAGTATATGGTATGGCATTATCCCGGATCAGCTTAGGGAGTTGTTCCCGACAGCTGCAGACAGGCTCAGCTCATGCCAGAGCTCCATCTCACATAAAATCACGCACTCTGCCTCCAGGATTGATGAGGCCTTCCATAGGAGTGGCTTACAGGCTATATATGTGTCCAGATATAGGTTTAGATATAGGTATACTATATCTAAGCAAGGGGTGATTACACCCACTTGCCCCAGCTGAGTGATCAGCCAGTTGTGTCAATTTAAGAACCAGCCAGGGGTGGCAAAAGCTATGCTTCAGCCCCTGGTAGGCCTTGGTGGCACCTATGCCCTAAGCACCTATAGTGCATGGTACAGGGGCTGACAAGGAGTCCATTTTACAGAGAGAGCAGATAGCCTGGGGCCCTGATTAGCAGGGAACCAGGCCAACTAAGTCGAAAACCAGCTAAACACAAGGCAAAAAATCTGGGGTAACCATAGTCAGGTAGCCACCTTCCTACAACATATATATATATATATATATATATATATATATATATATATATATATATATATATATATATATATATATATATATATATATATATATATATATATATATATATATATATATATATATATATATATATATATATATATATATATATATATATATATATATATTCACTGAAAAAACCATAGGTTATAGACCATATATAGTTAGGGATTAGCATTCAAAGTGATGTCATCAGTGATGTCACTGACCATGTCATGAATGATGTAATATGTGACATCATTAGCAGTGGATTGCGGGTCCGCGATATATAGTTAGTGCAACTAACTATATATGGAATTTCAATGGTTTTGTGCAAATAAAATAAGGTTTTTTGAATGCTAATCACTAACTATATATGGTCTATAACCTATGGTTTTTTCAGTGAATTTTCAAGGTTTTGTAAATGCAAATTCCTAACTATATATGGTCTATAACCATTGGTTTTTTAAAAGCTAATATCTATAGCTGTAAAATATATTCTTTATTAAGTGACGTATCACGTAGCCCGTGAGACGCCTCATGATGCATCGCATAACCGTGACGTATCGTCTCTGCAGCGCAAACCAAACCCAAAACGTAAGCGCGCCAGAACACGCTTAAAGATATATATATATTTTTTTAACCTTAATTAGACAAAATCCACACGTGCACATATCACAAACGTTCAAAAAACACAATATGTCGGACTCCCGTTACGCTGCCGGTTAGCTGCCCGGTTAACGTACCAGGAAGCACCTTTACCGCGAAAAATCGCAATTTTTTTTTTCTTTTGCCCCGCAGGGAACTTTAATAGCCCCCTCATCAATCCTAGGGGTTCAGGAGGGGTCTGCCTTAGCCCTTTCATTCATTTACACCTTTTATTTTTTCCACCTCTTGTCTCTCGATCCTACCGAGAGACAAGATGGCGGCCGCTCCGGACTGTTTACAATGTTGACAGTCAATCAGCTACTCCTCAGACTCCGGTTACACTGCCGGTTAGCTTCCCGGTTAGCTGTCCGGTTAGCTGCCCGGTTCGCGTACCAAGACGCGTCTCTACGACGAAAAAATCGGATTTTTTTTTTTTTGGCCCTGCGTGGCTTAATAATATCCCCCTCATCAATCCTATGGGGTCAGAAGGGGTCTACCTTGCCCTCTTTCCTTCATTTCCCCCTTTGTTTTGGTCTCCTCTTGTCTCTCGATCCTACCGAGCGACAAGATGGCGGCCGCTCCGGACTGTTTACAATGTTGACAGCCAATCAGCTACTCCTCAGACTCCCGTTACACTGCCGGTTAGCTTCCCGGTTAGCTGCCCGGTTAGCTGCCCGGTTCGCTTACCAAGACGCGTCTCTACGGCGAAAAAATCGGATTTTTTTTTTGGGGCCCCGCGTGGCTCTATAATATCCCCCTCATCAATCCTAGGGGGTCAGAAGGGGTCTACCTTGCCCCCTTTCCTTCATTTCCCCCTTTGTTTTGGCCTCCTCTTGTCTCTCGATCCTACCGAGAGACAAGATGGCGGCTGCTCCGGACTGTTTAGAATGTTGACAGACACCGGAGGGCCAATCAGCTTCGCATCGCAAAGTTCCGATACGCGAAAAGTTCGCTAACCGGATCGCTGCCCGGAGCGCTGTTACAGATATATATCTTGATTTAAACGTTAATTTCTCAAAATCCACTGAAGCACATATATTGAGACCTAGCAAAGGCACATCGGGCTAACAGTCCCTACAATTTTGCCAAGTTTCGTGGAAATCCATTCAGCCGTTCGGGCTAAAAGTGAGTCCAACCGCCCTATGGAAATTAACATGGGAACAACGCGTTTTGGGACCCCCCTTTTTTCTCGGCCCCCCCTTGACGACCCCCCCCCAAATTTCCAGGAGCTGCTCAGAAACAAAATGTGCCATTTTCCTGAAAATTTCAGCCGATTCCGTCCACAAACGCCAAAGTTATTAGACATAGATCGTAAATCAGAAATTTCCATAACATAGTGCAGTGAAAATGTTTCTTACGTTGAATGTAACTTATAAAACATTATGGAAGATGGTGCAGTTACTCACAATCTTCTACATAACTAGCTGAATATAAATGTACGTGCATTTCATGTATGCAGCTTACCTAACCTTTTGCCCCATAGAGTGACTGTCCTTGGTCAGGCCCCCTTCCACAAGGATATCCAACTCCTCAGGAGTGAATTGTGGGCCCTGTAACCTGATTCTTTAGACATGGAGTACCTAGAGACATTTGAAGGCATGGGCAAAGTGGGTTCTGGCCTAGGGCCGCAGCCTCTCAGTGCCCCCATGCTGGAGCCTGCTCTGTTCTTTCCCTGATGACCTTGAATAATTCTTAACAATGTTTTTAAATATTGTTTTTCTTTAATTTATTTTTAACATGGGTGATGTATTGGAGTCTATTACAGACATCTGGCCGATAAATGTTTGCTTTTTAACACCATGCAATATCCATAAAAACAGTTTTTTTAGATCAAGGCAGGACCTCATATGTGAAAAATGGGAGGGTGTTGCAATGGTTATTATTAACAATAATATTACAGTGAGCTGCTGCTGAATTATAATATTGAAAACACACGTCATTATCCCTGAATAGTGGATGTAAATACATTTAGAATTTGGTTCAGTGTGCCTGTGCTCTGCCAGTGACCTCACCCAACAGGGCATGAAAGAGCTGAAATGGGATCATAAATTTAAAGCTGTTACGAACATGGGTCCCCCAAAATACATTTGGCCCAGCGCCCCCAAAATCCTTAAAATGTCCCTGGGGTACCCCCCAGAAAATGACCAGCAACTGTTGAAGAGGTGTGCTACATGTGATGGCTTGAAGGCAAGTGGCCTAATGACCTTAAAAACCTGTACTTTAACATGATGGAAATTCCGTCAACGTATGCTCCATATACAACAAGTGGCAGACCTTGCACCAAGGAGAGCCTGGCTTGTTGAAAGGTTTCCAAGATTATGCTGGTAAGATGTTTTGTCAAAAAGTTGTGGTTTCCAAACATAATTTCACTTACTTTTGTTATTTTATTTTTCAAGCTTTAACTCATCCTAGCGATATGTGGCTTTTAGCACCTCTGAGAAACCCAACAATGCCAAGGGAAGCTGACTTCTATGAGGCCTTTGTGCAGACATGGGATCCTGGCATGGGCTTTTGGACTCCTAAAGGCCCTGTTCAGGTGCCTGGGCAAGACCAGTGGGGCCCCCATATAATTTCCTAATAAGGTATGCAAGAATGTTGTGTTGTATGATTCACAGCATTGTGCCATGAAGAAATATTCCATTCACCCCTCATGATGATTACTAATGGGAACCCCAGGGTGATGTTGGTGACATGCATCAGCAACGTGTCAGTGCTGTGAATGGAAGCAATGACCTCAGGTGTGAACTCGTGGAAAATATCCCTGCCTGATGGTAAGTGGCTCTAAGCCTAACAGCATTTGTTTGTATTGCTTATGGACATATCCTCTTTTATAATTTATACCACAAATTCATTAATTTATTTCCAGATTTAATATTTTTCAATATACTCAAAGTAAAATAGTTTTTTGCCAAAATCTTACATATACGGATGAGCATGCTATTTGACATGTTTTTATTAAGCTATTAATGTTTGATTCTCTGGAAATGGATTAAAAAAAAAGGTAATACACCATATATATTAAAAAATATAAAGTTAGCCATTAGCATATTACTATTTCTGCTTAATCTTTCCCAGGTCATGTCATCCTATCATCTACTGGTACACTAACAAGACATAGGTGGATACTTTGGTATGTAGAACACATCCTGGTTATCAAGAGATCTGCAGTTCAGGGTGCATGACAATAGGTGGAATGTTTATGAAAACATTAATGGTACACAGCCTTTCAGTTACGGAGTGATACATATGTAAATATGTTTCATCTAAGGCATTTGACACATGTTGTTTGCTTGTCAAAGTTGAGATCTCGGACTTTATGAAGTGAACTGTGGCATATCTGTTGACATTTGGTGTAGTTTATGACTGCATCTGAGCATAATATCTGTGCAAAACATGAAGCCTGTCAATGTGTGACTGCAGACTGTAGGTTTTGTTGGTAAAGTATTTAGGAGAACAGATATTAACCAAATGTAACACTAACTTTATAGCTTCACATTAGGTGAAATAATGATATATATTGGAATGTAAAAGTTGTAATTTCTTAGTCATTTTGCCTCATAATACTTTTTTTGTTGTATTCCGTACTGCCTAATGTTCAGTCTTCTCAGCATGGTCTCAATGCAGACAAGTGTTTGTACATATTGCTGAAATTTCCTTAGCTAAAAAAGCTAAAGAAAAAAATGCTAAAGCATCCAGACTTCCGAAGTAAGGGAAATATGAGTGACTTCTAAAATGGTATGAAAACCCCCTCCAAAACCAAAAACTAGACCCATCTCCAGCATTATTCGATCTTTAGACATTAAAGTGGCTTCCTTAGTGTCCCACTGATAATTCATTCAGATAGCCTTTAGCCTGGACTTCAGATATTAATGTACATATTTTAGTCTTTAAGTTAATATCAGAAGGGACAGGTGAGTAGAAATTCTTCAGCCCCGATATTTTGAAGTGGTTTAATGAGCTGTCTTAACCACCATATGTTTTCCACCCTAACATGACAGAAGTCAGGGCGCACAAAAATCATTGACCATTTTGGCTGTGCCGAGAATCGTGATGGGTGCTCTCTAAATAGCTTGCCTAAATAAAAAGTTCCCGAAATACACCAGGACAGCTCTTGGTCGATTTCCATCTTCTCTGGAAAGACTGCCCCGTTTATTGAGTATCAACAGGAATTTGTCTACCCTTTGCCCCTCCAACTCACAATTCCATGAAGATAGCAAGAAATCTCAAGTTATTCCACCGTTGGCTGTTCTCAAAATTCTCAATTTTCCACATTATGTCAGAAATCTGGGATTCCATTATATTTGAAAGAAAGGGGGCCCCTGCCTAATAGGATGAACCCTGGCAAGGATACAACAATGGAGGTAAGAAAGAGTTAGAATGCACCGGGTTTTGTGCTTGATGTCCTTAAGAGAGAAAAAGCTAGAAGCTAATGACAGAAATCACACTATATTGATATGTTCTCTTATTTTATTTCTTTTTATATCATTTTATTTTTTTATTTTTAGAAAGTATTTCTTTTATATATCATATTGTGAATTATTACATACAAAAAATACATATAATATAATAGGTGTGAATAATAATAAACAATTCATTTGATTTATAAAATACAGAAGTGCATTCCCATTTCAACGCGTTTCGGCGTGAGCCTTCTTCAGGAAGTCTGTATTCATGCACAATTATGCAGACTTATTATGAATTGGTAGAATTGGCAAACTGAAATCCGTAATTCTGGCACTAATAGGGTGCACCAAAACTATAATGCGTGTGGCCTTGTGTCTACTCTGGTAGAAGGGCTATGTTATTTCAAAAGATGAAGCGAACCATCGGAAAGGGAAAAGATGTGAAGGACAGATGGGGCGCCCACTTGAATTTACTTAATAAGAAGATGTATTCCAAGTGATCAAGATACTCTGGTGAACTATAGAATGACCAATATTCGTCATTACTACTACATCTACTCCATTATGAAACGGACGGCTCGGTTCACAAAGCGGTTGTCTTACTGCAGTTCTTCCAGTATGTGGTAATGCTGGTGTTTACTCAGACGATGAACCAAAGGTGCTTGGAGCCTTGTGTAATCTGGAGAGAGAGCAGGGCTTGTTGAATGCCAGGCTTAGGATAAATACACTAGACCCTGGCTATACCTACTACTCTGCTTACGATGGTTCTTTTGCCCTGCTTGATCACTTTTTTTTATACTTGGTTTACTCCAAGGGTGTCAATTTGAAATATTCCCTTGTCTTATGTTGGATCACAGCCCCTTGGTAATTTATCTCTTGCCAGCTGGACAAATAGGATCTGTTCACATGTGGTCTTTGGAGAAAGGCCTTCACATTGATCCAGATTACATTACACACATGAATGCTTGGATCCCTCATTTTTTTTATCTGAATAAAGTCGTGCCCCAGTTGGGGTAGTATAGGATGTTTTTGAAGCCAGATTAAGGGGTGAAAGCCTCATATTTAGTTTGAACTGCCAGAAGCACACTCAACTGCTTCTTAGGGAATTATATCAGAAAATTTGTGTGGCTCATCTCATCTCAGCGGTTATGGCTGGGGTAGATCCTGAATCTGACCAACAGCAGATAGCCTTGATTAAGGCTGAGCTCAATGAAATGACGGCAGACAAAACAGCAGAGAAATTCCTGTCTCGAAGGCAGGAATGCCATGAGTACAATGAGCGGGTGGGACACCTCCTGCCCGTACGCACTCGGCAAAAGGCATCTGCTGGTGACATTGCGAAAATCAGGAATTTTCAGGGTAATGTGGTCACAGACCCTGAAAAAATCTGGGATCTGCCATCTCAAGAGAGCCTATGGCTGTAGCCCTGTTGGATAAATAAAAAGCATTCAACAGGGTATCCTGGGATTATTTGTGGAAGGTGATGGGCTCGTTCGGACTTGGTACCCGGTATATCAAACCTGTTCAGGCAGTATATTGTAAACTTATAGCCCGGCTCTAGATAATGGGGGGACAATCAGGTCCAATGCAAATCAAAAGATGCACTTAGCAGGGGTGCCCTTGTTCCCCCCTGCTTTATACCGAACCTTTTATTCAGAGACTTGAAGCCAATTTAGCTATAGAACCTCTGCTATGCCATGGTTGGTAAACTACAATCCTAGCTTACACAGTTGACATCGCAGTTGTAATTGCAAATCCTGACAAATCAGTACGGGTTGTAGAGGAAGAGGCCGCAAAATTTGGCTAATTTTCTGGTTACTCCTTAAAATGAAATAAAACACAATTGGTTGTGAATTGGGAAACTCCAACATTGGAGGCACTCGTGGAGCCAGGCAGTATATTTGGGGGTTAGTATCAGTGCCGAAGTTGAACAGATTGTCAAGTCTAACATTGTTTCGATCATCAGGATATCTGTGTGACTTAGAAAGGTGGAATAATCTACATATATCAATAGTTGGCCGGTGTAATATCATTTAAATGTCATTCCTGTCAAAGGTCTTGTATCTCTTTCTGGCAAGTCCCCTTGAGTTTGAAACTTGTTGGTTTAAAATGATGGATGCAATGGTATCTAGATTTATTTGGTCATAAAGCAAACCTAGAAGGGCGCTCAAGAATTTGTCTCCGTCTAAGGAGAGAGGGGGATGGCCTGGTCCAAATCTCAAGCCATACCAATTTACCACCGCATTGCAATATAAGCGCCCTCTTTTAAGAAGGAACACGGAGAGTCAAGTCTCCGAAGAGCGTGTCCCCTATACGAGTTGCTAATTGAACATGACGCTAAGGGCTGTTTTTATTTAATTTGCTGAATCAAATTATTACAAAAAGGAATGATTCAAAACATTGGGGGCAGTCTTTAAGAGTTGGGCTACTTGATCAAAAAAATGTGTCTTGGCAGGTTTACTTTTAAAACCCCTCTACAGGGTATTCTGCTGTTCCCAGGTATTTTGCATGATGCCTGTTTGTTAAGGTGGGATAGGCAAAGGCTTTTGAAATGAGGGGATATTATTCAAGGACAGGATATGGTAAAATTCGGTTACGGGTCAGCTTTGATATAAATTAGAGAGACTTTTTTAAATACCTACAATTTCGTGACTTCCTGTTTAGGCAAGGCGAGGGCCATTTTTTTTTCTAAAGCTCCACTGATGCAATTGTTAGTGGGGATGGTGGAATGTACATTTAGTCAAATATTTGAAAGTTTGGACTCCCCTATGCCTGATGATCTTGAGAAGCATAATAGTAAATGGCAGAATAGACTAGAAACTACAGATCTTAGGGCCAAGGTATGGCCATTTTTCAGCAGTCACAACTGGAGAATTGGCCCATTTGTGACTGCTAAAATGGCTGTTGCAATGTACTAACCCTATTTTGCAAGTTGGTAACCTATTATTGACTCGCAAAATAGGGTTTGCGATTCCCTATTAGGAGGAGAGTTTCCAAGTTTTGCCTCTCTAATAGCGAGTCGCAGTGTTATGTATGGCTGTTTTGCAACCGGAATGCTGTCGCAAAACCTTTATATTTTATCGACTCCATGAATGAGATGGGAACTCATTTGCAAATAAGAAGCAGTCCCCAAGGGGCCCCATCCCCTTTGTGAATGCGTGCACCAAAATGTTTGAAGGCCAGACAGCGGTCCCACAGACCACTGCCTACTTTTAAAAAATGAAAAAATAAACT
The DNA here is from genome assembly GCF_964263255.1 of Lissotriton vulgaris. Taxonomy (NCBI): domain Eukaryota; kingdom Metazoa; phylum Chordata; class Amphibia; order Caudata; family Salamandridae; genus Lissotriton; species Lissotriton vulgaris. Next base: position 740,543,571 of record NC_141696.1, read on the forward strand.
TTTCTTTTTTTTTTAAATGCATCCCATTTTCCTTCAAGGAAAACAAGCTGCAATTCAGAAAAAAAAATTGCTTTATTTAAAAAGCAATCACAAACATGGGGGTTATGTTGACCACAGCAGGCCACCATCCCTATGATTACAGGCCATTCACAATGGGCTGTAAATTGTGACGAAAATTCATGACCTACCTCATGAATTTTAATAAGGTAGGTCCTTTGCGACCTCATTGGGAATCTGTGGTACTCTCGGTCCTTGACAACCTCAGGGAGGGAATGGATACCAATAAGACCCAGGCCTTGGTACTGCTCGATCTCTCAGCCGCCTTTGACACGGTTGACCATACCATCTTACTCTCCCGTGTCAGGGCGGCGGGGATCGGAGGTACTGCACTGGTCTGGTTATCCTCCTTCCTGAGGGACCGCACCCAGGCTGTTCGCCTGGGTGATTTTACCGCAGATTTCCGGAAAGTTCAGTGCGGGGTTCCCCAGGGCTCTTCTCTTTCTCCCCTCTTATTCAATCTTTACATTGCCCCGCTCATCTTCTCTCTTCAGCAGATGGAGGTCTCAGTATATAACTATGCTGACGACCTCCAACTTGTTTTTGATCTCTCTTCCTCTCTGTCTTCTATTTCTAATTTCCAATCTACTATGACCCATATTCGTGACTGGATGAACCACAACCATCTAAAACTTAACCCAGATAAGACCGAACTGGTGTTAACAGGTGGTTCATCCAGCCCCTGGTCTTCTTTGTTCTGGCCCCCGTCTCTCGGTTCCCCACCTGTCCCTTCTTCCTCAGTAAAAACTTTAGGTATCAAGCTCAATCCACAACTCACTCTTCACTCCCAGGTTAGTTCCGTGGTGTCCTCTGCCTTTCTCTCACTGCGTACTATACGCAAGGTGTCCCGTTTCTTTTCTTTTCAAGCCCTTAAACTGATCACCTTGGCGATGGTCATCTCCCGCCTGGATTACGGCAACGCCCTGTATGCTAGTATACCTGCATATAGTCTTAGGCGGTTGCAACAGGTCCAAAACCAGGCGGCCCGCCTGGTGTTCAAATTACCCAAATTTCACCATGTCACCCCCCTCCTTAAATCTTTACACTGGCTCCCCGTTCGCGAGCGTGTCCAGTTCAAGCTAGCTTCCATCACTTTTCAAGCGAGACTCGGCACGGCTCCAGCTTTCATCTCTTCTGAGATTACCTCCTACGTCCCCACTAGAGACCTCCGTTCATCCACCCAGTCCCTTCTTACGGTCCCGCGTTTTCGGAGGAAGAAATGGGGCGGTTCGAAATTTGCGACCCTTGCCCCTCTCCTCTGGAATTCCCTCCCCCTTGAGCTTAGGACCCTGACTCTTTATCCCCAGTTCAGAAAGCAACTCAAGACCCTTTTGTTTTCTAAAGCCTTTAATTAAACTACTCCCCCCATAATCTGAATTATTTATCATGTATGGGCTTGCCCACCCTGTTTCTGTTTGTTGTAGCGCCATGAAGCCGCTGGCGAACGTGCGCTTTAAAAGTAATTTTAAATTCAAATTCAAATTCTTAATGTGTCTGAGAGACAATAGTAGTTTTCATTTTGCAACTCGTTAATTGCGAATTGTTAGAAATCGCAATTTGCGAGTCTCAAAATGAAATGGTTGTACATCTGGCCCTTAGTTTTTATGAGTCTCTGACACTCGGCCAAACTTTGGTCTGCTCAGCGGGGCTGCAGGCGCAGCACTACAAAACGATTTTCGACTTGGATCTTACCCTAGCGAAGATTGCTAAACGGAGGGGGTACCACTGGTATTTTCTGTCCACAATGTCAAAGCCTGGAATCAGACCTGGTTCATATGTGTTGTTCACGTATTGCTCTAGACACAATCAGGCACGAGGTCTCTAAATGTATTGGTGTTATTTTATAAATTGATTTTACTCTGACTCCCCATCTGAAGCTATTGGGAGTATATGATGAAGGGGTTGCTAAACCAGGCCAGTTTTTTGTGTTTTGGCCCCGGCCATGGTCCACATATGTATTGCCTTGGCGCGGCTGGATCCCCAAACTCCCCTTTCTCAGCAATGGTTAAAAGGATTGCTTAGAAATTGCATTATATGAGGGCAAAGCCAGGAAGGCCAGAAAAAAAGGGCAAACAAATCTGGTCGCCCCCTGGACTTGGTCAATTCCCAGTAACCATGTTATTCATCAAGGTAGTCAAATCCTGGTTTGATTGGTTTTCTGGAGAGCTGTTAATGGTGGGCTGACCTAGGAACAGATATTCATATATCTCCAGACTGTCTAATTTGTTGGAAAGAAACTCTGTAAGGGCAGAGATGCACAATTGGTATTTTATATGTTGGTTGCTCACTGTTCTGGGTTTAGATCAAGTGATTGTATTTTGCCTATGTTGCACTTCACTCTTCTTATGGTAGTTTTTTAAAGACATATTAAGTATTGATCATAGCAAGCTCGTTTATGGAAATCTCCAGCAATTCATGAGTTTGATGGAACTCGAACCAGTTGTATCTAACATTCAAAATTAAAAATATATTATTGGGTAATACATTTATGTAAAATCGAATTTAGATTAGTCTGAGCCATGTGGAATATCTGTCCAGAACTAAGCCAATTTGCCCTTTAATTATTGTATCAAGACTGTTGAAAAAGAACATAACATCTTGTGTTTAATCTTTGATATCTTGGAGTTTTGAATCTATTTTGCAATGATTTTCATAGATATGCCATTAATAAGTCTCATTATTTAAAATTGTATGGATATTTGATGAACTGACACCTGCACTCTTATTTGCTATATGTGTTGCCACCCATTGTACTCTGCAATTTTTTTAAAAAAGAAAGAAAATGTAACAAACCACTATAGATGTAGTTAGACATACTGAGATCACACTCATTAAAATTTTAAATTGTGATGAAATGTGTATTATGTTTATATAATAAATGGTTGGGAAATATATGTGATGTCTCGCGAAGTATATATGTTTTCATAACACAGCAATGCAACATTCAATTAATTTTATTTGAAAAAGATTGAACACAATTTTTTATTATTTTATGAATTAGAATAAAAAACATAAATTTGGATTCTCTGAAAATATTTAACTTTATGTTGGTTGAGGAATTAAAGCTGTGCATTAATTGCTTGGAGTGCTTTTCCAGACCACAGTTCATGAGGGCATTGTAAATGTGTGGACATAAGGGAGATAAGGTGAATAGTCCTAATCCTCACTTTAGGACTTCACTTTTTTAATTTCTTGGTGGTGGGCCCTTGGGTATTGTCCTCAAGCATGCCATATGAAAGACCCTTTGTAAGGACTACTGAAGTGGCTTGAGTGTGAACAGGGGAGTAGTGACAGGGGCTCTGTGTGGAAATGTCATGCTTTGCATGGAGCTGCCAGTTGTAGATTATTCTGGGACTGACCTTGCATCGGATGCTGCTTGACCATTGAAAGCAGCAGGCTAAATGAGACACTGCTGTAGACAATGTTCTGAATCCAACCTGCACCACACCAGAATGTAAAGTGTGAATACTCAGGTGACACTTTAAGAGATTATTTTGGGCCCTCTGGTTCTAATTCTGGGTCCTCATAAGACTGTTCTGAGAACTTAGAAGTTCAGTAATCAAGAGCAGTTGTTCCTCATGCTACATAGCTGCATCCATCACATATCTGTGTATGGTGTTGGCATTGGTGACATACCTCTAGCCTCCGTCCCCAAAACAGTCCACCCCAGCCCCAGCACTTCAAATCCTCCCTTTGACCTTCAGTGGGTGGCCACAGGTGTAATGTTTCCTGGCTGCACTGTAGATATTATGGATGTGATTGTAACAGGCACCAGGACAGCAATGACCACAGCTGGTGGTGTGGAGCCACAGGGGGCTCTTAGGTGCATAATGGGGGCAATAATCTGCTGGACGTATTAGATCTCATGTCTTGAAGGAGAGCCATAGGGTGCTGGCCAACCAAACATTATGGGCCAGGCTTGTCTTTATCAGTATTGTTGCATCCACTGATGGCTTAGGATCTTCTTTCCTGAGGGAAGGGGTTCAACTCTGTCCAGACTGATGAATGAGATCTTGCTGCGTCACCTTGATAAAAACTAATAACAAAAACCTTTAGACAATGATAGCTTATACTAATTTTAAGCAATATATCAACTCAGCAGTATTTTTCCTTTATTCATGTTTATAATATCAAATAACTGCTCTTTAATGTTTTCTGACACTACTGTCCAAATTGGGGGTCCAATCAATTTTTTGCATTTTTATTAATCTACAAAAAGTTGAGAAAGAGCTAGACAGAGTAGAGTGAGGTTATTTGTGGTTTCACAATTCAGGGATAGGCCAGCGTGATTAAGGTGTCAAACCTAGGGTAGTTTGGCTCTGCTGCCCAAGGTTCCATCGTACTATGGCTCAGCAACACTATGAGAAGTACAGTCCCTCAAACACTTGCATGTCAATATTTGCAATGCTGAACAATACCAGCTTTCTTATGGTGGTTACTGGGGACATGATCATAATATTTCTGTTAGGCAATATGCAGGTCTGGTTCAAATACATATAGGTTGGCTGATTCTGTGTCACTCCACTTTTTTTGTTGAAAATGTTTTTATTTTCTGCAATAATCAGCATGTCATGTACAACAAGTCACTCATTATGAATTACATTACTTCGTACATTGTATGTTCGCAGCAAATAATACGGAGACCATTGCATTTTCTTTTACGTAACATCCCGAAATATTCGTAAATCCCCCACCCTTAACTGCCCCTGCACTTCTACATCTTCCTCTTCTGTTACAGGTTGCACTGAGTCATCATCACTTCTTGCAATGTTGTCTATTAATCCTCCTACTTCCAACACTCTCAATACCTTCTTATTGACATCTTATTTTTCATCTGCTGCACCCTATTGTGCGATCTCTTTCTGTTCTTACAGCGTACAAAGCCTCGCCCCCACAGTGATGACCTAGTAGCCTGCAGCGACCGCCCCTTAATGTACATTCCCGCTCCAACCACATGAGGGGAACCGGGGTCAGAAGGAGGAGGGGAAGGGTGATACACATGGGGACAGTGGTGGGACAGGGGGGGGAGGAAAAACCGGGAGGGGCAGGGGGGGTGGAAGGAAAATAGTGGGTAGGGGAGGGGTGGTGGTGTGCGGGTGCATTGGGGCGTGGTCCCACCGCCACAGCTTTAAAACCACAGCATTGCATGTTAACACCTTTCATCTATAGCAATTCAAATACATCACTTGTTTCAAATTCTTCAAGTAAAGCGGACCACTCCATTGAAATATGTGTTTTTCTGAGGCCTCTACGCTCCTCCCTCTGCAGTTCCATCCCTCTGCCCTCCCCCATCGTAGCACCTCTCCACACCAGACCCCAGGGTCAGGCGGTCTAGCTGATTTCCACCTCATCATTATTGTTCTCTTAGCCAGGAGAAGGGCCAGATCCGTGAAGCGTGTGGTGGTGCTTCTCCGCTTTTCAGTGGGGCCCAGTCCCAGTACACTATACAACGGGGAAGAGTAGGGGCGTCTGGGGGCTATCCCTGTCAAAACCCTATGTATCGTTCCCCAGTAGCATCCCAACCGTGGGCAGTCCCATAGCATGTGTAGGAGGCCAGCATCCTCAGCCAAGCACCGGGGACATGTATCTGCCGCGTCCGGGAACATGGCATGCAGTCTGTGTGGGGTGAGGTATGCCCTATGTACAATCATTAATTGAATAACTTTAAATTTAGGGTTTCGTGACACCTTCTTGGGGAACTTCAATACCTTCTCCCATTCCTTGTCTCTGAGCGCCCTGCCGATATCTTGTTCCCAGCGTTTCCGTGTAGGTTGAAGGGAGGTCGCCCTGCTGGCCCGTATGCCGTGTGTCAGCCATCTTGTTAGATGGCTGCCTGTCCCCATCAAATATAGCATGGTGAGTAGTGTGTTTGTAGGTGGCTCTGCGTCGTTCTGCGCCCATGTCTTTGTAATGTAACGTGACACCGGTGCATGTAGTAAAAACAGCGTTTCAGGAGCCTGATGCGTTTGTGTGAAATCCGCGTACGTCATAATAGCGCCATCTACAAAGAAATCTCCTATCTGTTGGACACCGGCGGCTTGCCATTGTCGGAGTCCTCGCTCTGTCAACGTGCCCGTTCCAAGGGGGAGCCCCAACAGTGGTACTGTGGGCGCGTAGGAGGTCGCCGCATTCGTGTATCAGACAGCTTTGTTCCAGCATCGAATTGCAAGGTGTAGCAGGTGTGGCGTCGAGCTTGGCATTCGAGCTTTCGGCAGTAACAGTCTGTGTATGATACCGTTATCCCTGTCCGTCGTGGTCATCTCCATTTCATGTAGGTTACAGCCCGCCAGCCAGTAGGCCAGCCATTGAAGTTGGCAGGCATAGCTATATGCTGTCATGTCTGGTGGGCAGCTGCAGTTTACTGTGTCACTCCACCAACCCACTTTTGTAGAGTTGGATCTATTAGCTAGATACAAAGTAGAGGTGCAGCACTACCACTCATTTATTACATGTATCTATGACAGAATTTTTCCTATAGAAAGTAACACTTGAATGGAACAAATGAACCCCTCTGGTCAGCACATATAGGGCCTGATTTACAAGTTGGGGTGAGGGAACACCATCGCAACTACCAACATAACGGTCCGTAGGCGGGAAGACTATAGTTTGGCGAAAAAATCCATCGGGCCCACCTAATTTGTGTGAGCAGATATGCAGCAATTTTTCAATGCTCACCACCACCATTAAAAATCTGGTGGGATCGGGCACTTAAAAGTGCTTAATTCCCCACTCACCATGGGAGGAAACTCCCATGGCAAGGGGGGCATTGTTTTTTTTATTTTCAAAGAAGAAATCCAGTTTTGGGATTTTCTCTTTAAAAATTCAAAAAAAAAACCTGTAATTTTTACGTTTGACTGTCATGTTGACCAAGCTGTACATCGAAATACATTGCCTTGGCAGGAGCCACCCTGACACCGGTTTCTGTCAATGCTTGAAATGTCTGCTGGACCAATGGGCAATTCAAAATGTAGCAGGTGGCACCTGCATCAGGGCAATTTAATTTACTCTGTCCCCCTGGCAGAGGACGAGCCATCTGCCAAATATTGAATCAGGCCCATAGTCTACTTTGCAGTGCTTTTCAGTGACTTACATATATTTCAGTTGATTTGCATTTCTATATATATAAGGACATGGATATGCGTCAGTTGTTTAAATAAGAAAAAGAAGTGCTTGCACGTGTTAGAAGCAATCAACTCAACATTACCTGTGATGATAACGTGTGCAAACGTAGAGTGTTACTTAGAAAAAATGGTTACATGTCATTATAATGCCACTTTTCCATTCTGTGAATTTTAGGTATAATTAAATCAATGTTTGGTTGTACAGTAATAAAATAATAATATACAATAAATCCAAGAATGCAGGGATATATGATTTCCAAAGTCCAAACTGGAACCTTACAGTCCTGGTGTTGTCGGCTACCACTCAGTATTTTTTTTACATTGTATCAGATCAAGTGAGAGATAGTAGTATGTGTAATATGAATCTGATAAGAGTGGGTATAGTGTACATTTCTATGAGTAACTTGATTGATGCTGTCTACATGTATGGGATGTGTGCTTTTTTGCCTAAATATAAGATTACTCATGTTTGAGTGTGTTTGCTATATGAGTTGTTGTAATGAGAATGTTGCACCAGAGTGAGTATAGGTGAGATTATGAATACATAATGTATGTAGTCCGTTGTGACAGACATTTGTTAGCATATTTGTGTGAATAAGCTGTCATTAGTATATTTGCTTACATTCTGGATTAGGGGTGTGCAAATGCAGGATGGGTAAATTAGTTAATGTGTGAGAGTTACAGTTGGTACTTACCATTCTCCACATTTCCTAAATTTTCCACAATGTATTTCAGTGTGGAGTATGACAACACCTTCTCTTCCCAGGACATTAGGTGGAGAGGCCTAGGAGACTCACCATAAAGTTATCCCATCACTTGCAGATGTTCTCCTGGGAGTGTCTGGTGTTGAAGACAGCATTCAGCTTATCTACTATTTTGTCCCACAATTGCCTTTTATGGCACGTTGTTGTTGTCTGGATCAATGGTCCAAAAAACTGGGACTTAACCATAATTACCTCATTCACTATGAAAGTTAACTAATGTTCTGAGAAAATGGGTTGCCTTCTTCAAGACCTATTGAAAGAAAAGAAGAGGCAGTGTGGTGCTGGTGCATTGTGTTATAAGTTTAAAATGGTTTGTGTGGTTAGACAAGTTTGTTTGTAGTGGGATCTCCAGGTGTTGTTTGTGAGTAGACTGGATCAGTTGGTTGTTGACTGACACACACCTTCACATTGGCAGAAGCATCTTTCATTGGAAATCTGGTACGCCATTTAGTGTCTTCCGTTGTGCGGGTCTCTCAATCCTATAATGATGATGTTCACCATTAACTATGGCAGACAGAGGTCTGCCAAACCAAGGTTGATGGAGTTATGTTCTTTGACGGTGGATGGGGTACCAACAACCCACCAGCATGACGGATGGCAGGCCACCAGGCCAATCCCTAAATATGACAGATAACTAGCCACCAGCCTGACTAACTGATCAGTCCTTCCATGAGGAACAACAGGCTGTCTGCCAACATCTACATTAAGCACTTTAGACTCAAATATTTGCAATACCTCCCTCTGAATTAGTCTTGTGTCATTAGTGTAGATGCTTATGTTATGGATTTGGGGTTTGAACATGCAGGAAGGGTGAATTAGTTATTGTGTGAAAAGTAGTGTTGGCATTTACCTGTCTCCATATTGCCTCTATTTCCCACAATGTCTACAGTGTGAAGTATGGACAACACCTTCTCCTACCTTCTCCTACCTTCTCCTACCCGGATATTAGGTTGAGGGGGTCTAGGAGACCAACCATCAGCTGCCAGGATGTCTTGGTGTGCTTTTGAAGTGAGGAAATTGACTCTCCCCACAGGTCATTCCATTCCTCGCAGATGTCCTCCTTATGAGCTTCTGATGCTGAAGACAGCATTAACCTTATCCACGATGCTGTTCCATATTTTACATTCCGTTGCTCATGGTTTTTGTCTGGACCAATGCTAGAAACAACTTGGGCTTAGCCTTAATTAACACATCACCATGACAGTTAACACATTTTCTGAGAACCCGCGTTGTCTTCTTCAAGACATTCTAAAAAAAAAGAAGAGGCAGGACTGGTACTTGCGCTTTGTGCTGTGAGGCATGTATGGTTTGTGTGGTTAGAGGAGTGTGCTTTGTGGTGGGAGTTGCAGGTGCTGCTTGTGAATAAATCTGGATCAGGTGCGTGTTGACAAACGCCTCCGTTAACATTAAGGGAAGCATCTGTAGTTAGAAATCCGAACGGCATTGGTGTCTTCCATCATGCAGTTCCCTCAATCCCACTGTGACAATAGACAACTTTAATTATAAGAGACAGATGTCTACCATACCAAGTTTGATGCAGTAGCATGAAGGATGTCAGTTACTCAGGCTAAACCCTAAATACAACAGATGAATGTCTTCCAGTCTGATGGACAGATTAGTGGGCAACCAGCAAGCATAGCATTCATTACAATCACATGTAACAGGCATGTATTAGTATGCTGGAAGATCGTTTTTTGACTTAGTCTTCACTGAGTTCGATCTGAACAATGCCTGTCACTTAATGAACATGAAGTAAACTACATGTTTATTTGTGTGTTTTAAAGGAATGCCTGGTGCCTTTTGTCATTCTTCTCCTGGTGAGTGAAGTGGCCCAAGTTGAAGTCTGATGATTTTCTGTTCACTTAGCGTTGCATAGTTCGGTGCATTTCCACACTACTTTTTTTGAACATATTACTGTATGGGCAGATCCAGACTTCTTTTGAAGGTCATTAAAATTAAAAGTAATTCCAATAAAAGTCACTTCAACTAATTAATGTCATATCCCAGCCTTCCTCTTCTAAAAAAATGACCCTCTTTCAATGAAATGAAATAATTTTATTTGATTCAGTTCTTTTACGAGAACAACAAATTTATAGACAATTACGATTACATTTTTTTTCTGATAAAATTATTGCACTAATAAAATTTTTAAAATGTTTTTAAAAAGTTATACATGTTAATACACACAAATTCATTTGGTGGAGCTTGGGAGAGTGAAATCAAATTCTGGACCGAATTTATTTTACATTTCATTTTGATTGGGGTGATGTATCTGTTCCTGGCTGCTACCACAGTCTCATTTGGACAAATGAACAGCATGTGTTCTAGATCTTGCACCCCACCTTTACATTGGTCACAGAAATTAGTCCCTCCTTCTTTTGATGACCACTTGAAAGTGTGTGATTTTAGGGGTAATATTCCGAGCCGTAGTTGTATGATGCTTCTCCTTACTCCATGATTTAAATTGAAGAAGATATATGGTTGGTTTTTTTTAAAATATTGTATCCACGTACTGGTTGTACGTTGAGAGCCTGGAGCAGTGTTGAATGTCCAATTCCATACTCATCCTTGGAGTTAGGTGCTTCAAGCAAAGTTTCAGTTGAGCTGGTGACCAAGATTTTAACATTTCTAGGGAAACTGATGTCAGTTTAAAAGCAGTGCTTAGGTTTTAACAAAAAACGTACTTCGGATAGTCTGGCTAGAGTGACTCTATTTTTTACAGTGCTCTTAGGGATCCTCGGTCTGCATGAACCAGGTTGTACGCCCATCTAATTATGTTTGAGATTCCTCTGGTGTAGGAACTAACTAGTGATAGTTCTAACCTGAGAGCTTGAACCGGGACTGCTTGCGACATCCTGGTTAATTTCTGCAGTATTTTCCCTTCTGTGATGTCAATTTGCTTCTATTCTGTTATTGGTATATGTTCGATAGCATAAGACAAAACGGCTGGAATTTTTTAACTATATACCTGGAGCAAGGAAGAGAAGTGCCTTTGACCAGTAGAAGAATACAGCCTTTGAAGAGCCCCTGAATGAATATCTGCATTTCGACCCATCTTTTAGAGGTGAGGCTGATTGTACAAAGACTGCGTGCAAGTTCTCCCAAGATATATGTATTCTTTTACGATTTCCAATGGTTTTCCCCCCAATAACCAGTTGTATTTGTGATGAGTCTTCTTTCTTGTAAATGGTAAAAATGTTGTTTTGGTGACATTTGGAATTAGATCATTTTCTTCGGTGTATCTGATAGGTGTCAACAGATTTCTTTGGAGGCCAAATGGGGTCAGGTCGAGGATTACTACATCGTAAGCATACATCAAACAATGTATTTTAGTAGAAGCAATCTTCGGTGGAAAGTTGTCGACCTGGTTAAGATTTCCTGGTAGATCACTCAAGTATAAAGAAAGCAATAAGGGGGCTAAGAGACACCCTTGACGCAGGCCGTTTGGAGTTGATATTGGGCAAGTAAGGGCCAGATGTAGGTTGCCAATTACCGGTCGGTAACGGACGATTTCGGCCGTTACCGACCGGTTATTGGTTTTTGACATGTAGGGGCCATTATTTTACAGAATCGGTAAATTTACTGATTCAGTAAATTTACCGATTCTGTAAAATACCGAATCGGTAATTTTACCGATTCGGTAAAACCCAGGTGTAGGTAGCACTGTTGACAGTGCTACAGGCCTTCAGAATTCGGTATTTTACCACCCAATCCAATTGGGTGGTAAAATACAGAATTCAGGTGTACATGCACATCTGTGCATGTACACCTGTGCCATCTGACACACAGAAATACCCTTAGGGCATGTATGTGTGCCACATGGCACACACGCCTGTACTTGGGGTGCTAGAGGGTGTCAAAGTGACACCCCCTGCACCCTTGCAGGATTCGGTATTTACCGATTCGGTAAATACCGAATCGGTATTTCCCATTGATTCCTATGGGCTTCATGGCCCATAGGAATCAATGGGTAATACCGATTCTGTATTTACTGAATCAGTAAATACCAAATCATACCGATTCGGTAATTCTAAAATTAGAATTACCTACATCTGCCCCCTTCCTATTTACCGACTCTTAAATACCGAATCGGTAAAATTCGGTATTTAAGAGTCGGTAAATAGGAATTACCTACATCTGGCCCTAAGTCCCTTCTCCCTCCCCATTTGAACTTGGCACCATGTCCCTGAATAAAGTAATGTTATTAGTTGGAGAAGGACTTGTGGGATTCCCATTTTTTGGAGTTTGAGCCAAAGCTTAACTCCATCAACCCTATCGAAAGCGGTGGTAAAATCTACTAACACTGCATATACTACTTGCGATTTTTTAACCACATATTTTTCAAGTAATGTTTGGAGTACTGCAATATTGTCTGTGACCGAGTGTTTGGATCTGAATCCAGCTTGACAAAATGGGATTAAGCCAGTTGTAAATGCCCAGTCTTTTAGATGGTCTAAGACTGCAGCCGCAAAAATCTTCCCGGTTGCGTCCAGGAGAGCAATCTGGCGGTAATTACCGGGTAGCAGTCTGGAGCCTTTCTTGTGAATTGGAATTACAATACTTCCCTTCCACGACTTTGGTATTTCCCCTGTTCTGATTATATAATTAAACATGGATGCTAAAAGCGTACTCCACTCCTTTGAGTTTTTCATTTAGAACCATTATAGGAATTTCAATTATTTCCACCTCTAGTAATTCCATTTTTGATAAAATTGTGAATGAAGGTAAGGCTTTTCAACCTTTTCTGATTGCCAAAAATGAAAAATTGCAACGGATTTGGATTTCATGGGTGGCCACGGAGAACAGACTGGATGTGATGGGACAAAGTATAAATGATGTTTAAGATATTACTTTAAGCATCTCAAAGATGGAGTTGGAGGTACATATGCTTCAAAGGCACACTGAAATTATTGAGAACGGAAAAACAAAATAATCTGCACCCATATGCTCTGCAGGAAGGAGTTGAAGGGGATGGCCTGCTTATGATTTTTTAAAATATTTATTCCTGAACTATTGGACATTATTAAGTTACGTCCCCTCAACGTGTAGAGTGCTCATCGCATAGGTTGAAAAGAAACCTTGACATTAATATCTTGCAGAATTATTTGTTATTCCAGGTATATACTATGTACAATAGGCTACTTAGGGCCTGATTTCAATGTTTGACAACACCGTTTTGGTGAGGGAACTGTACGACCATAGGTCGTGGTTCCGCACACCTGATTACAATGTGACCGCGCATGCTATGGTCACAAACTCCCATTTCTCTAAGGAAGATTGTGCGGTAGGCAAAACTACCTGCAGCACAAACTCCAATTGAGAAATGGGAGTTTGTGAAAATCCCTGCACCCTGTGGCAGGCACCGTGATGGTGCAGGAATTTTCAGGGGTGCACAATAGGTGCCCACCAGGGCCATATATGGAGGGCCAGGGGGGAAGGGGTCCCGGGTAGGGGCTCCCAAAGTTGCATTCTGACAGCCTTTCTATGTCGGCAAGGTCAACATGGAAAGGCTGTCAGAAACTGTCATCATAATCTCAACTGCGGAAACACCATCCTTAAGGGTCTATGAGGCCATTCTGAGTGGGTGACGGGTTCCTTAAGCACATCAGAACTGTGTCAGAAAGCCTCTTTTCGACTGACATCCTAATCATGCCCTCAGTGTACTAAACGTTGCAAAAGACAAAAATAAGCTACCATGTTCTGGTCCTAACAAATACCTCTCTCAAGACCTGTTTACAGCTAAGAATGCTAGACAAATACATTTTCACTGTGAGACCTATTTTTAGACAGTTGCATATAAGATTTGGTATATTCCATCAATGTATTGTAAACAATCTCATGATGGTATCACTCATGATGGTATCACTCAGTCGTTTGAAGATCCTACCAAGTACAAAACCTCCCAATCTAAACTTAAATAGTTTCTTACATGCTTTGTCCCATGCTTCTTAAGCATGTTTGTTTTGCATTCTCTGGTGGTTATCTTTGTCATGATTATGGATATAAACTAAATGTTACTTAGGTTTAAATTCTTCTTTTTATTCAAAGCATCTAATCTGTAATTTGTTTTATATGCTCTGCCAGTCATCTTTGCCATGTTGTCAATGCACAATTCTTTTTCTTGCACATATTTCTCAAGCCACGATTCGGTCTTTTGGTTTGCTGTCTCTGGTTCTTATACTCATTGTTTCTCTTCTGCTTTCTTCCATTCTCTTCTGTTTTACCTTTTTCTCACTCGCTTCTCACTTTTTGTATATCATTTATTCTTAAATTCCTTTATATTTGTTTTGTCCATAATTATTGCAAAACTGATGTACCTATTGATTTCCTTACAAATTGTCTTGTTTGTTTCTGTTTCTACTCCTTCCTAGGTGGCTCATTAAGAAACCTCTGCTCGACCCTTTACAGTGGGCCAACTATAGACCAATCTCCCTCCTCCCTGCTCTGGCGAAGGTGGCAGAGAAACATGTTCAGCATACTCTTACCACCTTTATAGAGAATAACAAACTGCTGCATGACTCCCAATCTGGTTTCCGTGCCAATTACAGTACGGAGACAGCTCTTGTGGAGGTGACCGACGCCATCAGGGAAACGCTTGATCTTGGGGGAAAGGCTATGTTGGTCTTGCTGGACCTGTCGGCGGCATTCGACACCGTCCCACACGCCGGCCTCCTCCTAAGACTCAGGGAGGTAGGTCTGCGGGGGACGGTGTTGGACTGGTTTCAATCCTTCTTAACCGACCGTCGGCAGGTGATCTGGGCTCCTCCGTTCTCCGCGGAAATGCCTTCGCTAGAGGTGGGGGTGCCTCAAGGATCCATCCTGAGCCCCACCATATTTAACATTTATGTGGCCCCTTTGGCGAAGGTCGCGGAGGCATTTGGAGCCCGGGTCATCTCATACGCTGATGACACCCAGCTCCTGTTTACCTGCAGGAAGGGAGAGGTTTTTAATGGCGACAGAATCAGAGACTGCCTGAGTGCTGTTTTTGCATGGTTTCAACACCAGAACCTGAAATGTAACTCGGATAAGTCCGAGTTGCTCTTTTTTGGCTGCGCTGAGGACCCTGGCTGGAAATCGTGGTGGCCTTCCGACATGTTCCCCCCTGAGAAACCATCTGCCCAAGTAAAAAATCTGGGTGTGGTATTTGACGACAGTCTTTCTTTTCGTCCCCACATCACGGGCCTGGCGGGGAAATGTTTCGGTATCTTGAAGATGGTGAGGAAATTTCTCCCACTGCTTTCCCTTCAATATCGCAAGAACATCGTGCAAGCACTTGTGGGCTCGCGTTTAGACTACGCTAACGCACTTTTCTCTGGTCTGCCTAAATATCTGGTATCCAGATTGCAAGTTGTCCAAAACTCGGCGGCCAGAGCCATCTTTGGCCTTCCACGGAGAGCCAGTGCCTCTCTACTGCGCGGCAGGCTGCATTGGCTGTCTATCCCTAGCAGAATTAGTTTCAAGGTCCTCACGTTGGCGTTTAAAGCCCTCCACTGCATTGGCCCAGCTTACCTCAGGAAGCGGATTGCTCTCTACGTTCCCCGGAGGAGTTTGAGATCTGCTGACCTGGCTAAAGTGGAGGTACCAGTGATCAAACGCGTGCGGATGGGAGGCCGGTCTTTCCAGTTTATGGCGGCCAGGCTGTGGAATGAGCTCCCTCTGTCACTCCGCAAGGCTAACAATCTTCTGGCCTTTAGAAAGGAGCTCAAGACGCTCCTCTTCTCCGCCTAACCAGTGGGCCTACAGTGTTTCTGCCGCTGGGTTTTTCTTGGTTGTGTTCAGGACTCTCTGCCAAAGCGCCGGGACACCCGATCTGGGTAGCCGTGCGCTCAAGAAATATAGTTCTAACATAACATAACATAACAAAACTGATCAAATTGCTCCATTTCTAACAAATATTTTGGTTGGAATCTTTTGAAAGATAAGGGAAGATATTTGATCAGTCAATTATGGGATGGCTATGGTATCTCAACTGTATCTACATATGATGTACTATTTTAGTTTGCTGCTAAATTAGATTTTTTGCAGGATTCCTTATACAATACACATTCAAGACTTGGAATACACATGAATCAACTCGTTTACCACCAAAGGATCTCCGTGTTCTTATTCTGAGTGGCTCAGTTCTGAAAGAATCTAGTATATATGAAACACTTAAACAACCAATTTTTGTTAGATCTAAATCTCCTAATAAAATCCTGTGGAAAAAAGACATTCAATATAGTTTGATGTACAAACCTGGGACAGGATATAACGGATAATTATTTAAAACATCAAATTCAGTAGACGTGACTCAAACATTGAATTTTATTATAACAGGCTACTTGCTATGCTTGTTCATAGAAGTACATTTGCTAATTCTGGATAGTCTTTGCTGGTCCTTTGCAATTGAAATAGTAACACTATAGTGTGCACGTTATTGATTTTAGGAAGTCTGTTTAGTTTAAATGTATTGTGTATTGAAATTGTGCTATTCATCTATCCTTCAACAATATTTTCCTGGGGTTGTCAGCTTTTCACATGAAAATCCCACATACATTGCCAGTCTACTAAGTATTTTTACTAGTAGTGCTTTTAAACAAATAACTTCTTCTTGGAAGGACCGTGCTAAGTTGTTCTATTATTTCTGGTGGAAAAGACTATGTGACAAACCTATAGTTTAAATTGCTTCCTCTTCTCAGCTTCTCCTCTTCTCACCTAAAAAGAAAACTGAGACTGATTGTTCTGGTTACATCTTGTTAAGTATTTATCATCTAGGCCACCGTCAAATATTTCAAATTAAAAATGTGTTAGTAATGGATAAATTACTTCCAGGATTACCAGCATTACTTCTTCACAAGCTTCAGAAATCATTTCTCTACTCATCTCTTTGATTTTTGCTATCCTTTTCACTCTCTTCTCTTTTTTTCTCGTCGCTATATTTCCAAATTAGTTTATACAATTGAATTATAATATTATGGTATGTTTTATTTGATTTGATTGATTGACAAACTGTTTGGTATTTTAAATGTTTCATGTTCTAATTCTGGATTTAGCTCTTTCATCATCAATAAAAATTGCAAAAGAAAAAAGAATTTACAGACTTATACTGACAAAAAAAAGTAGGGTAAGTAAATATTTTGCTGTGATTTGGGGGATGGTGAACGCAATCATTGACAAGCTTCTGAGAATTCTTCTGTATCTGGACTATGGGTTATAGCACAAGAAATAGAGGCAGCTTTGTCCTTTACTTTATGTACTGTAGATGCCCCTAACTATAAAGATTCCAAGTTCTTTGCAAATTTGGCTTTTGAAGTGGTAAATTGGCGGCGTTGTCTTTTGGTTAGATGTGACGATAAATTCAATCTAATTCCTAAATTAAACAAATCGAATTGCAACTGCAAGAGCAGGCGATGCAGGACTAAAGAACATCATTCTTTTTATTGTGACAATGGAACTAAGGAATCGTTGGAGGCGGTCAATATTTGTGATCCAGGATTTATACTTTTTAATCTAGATCACACAACCAATTTTAGCACTCACTTCTACTACTTTTTCACAATAAACCTGATTGTACAAGCTCATCATTCTTAAATTTGCAGAATATTGGAGGCCCCAGTCCTACCAAGCATTATTTTAAGGATTATAATTCTCTTGAAATTAGAGATTTTGTGGCAAATAATGAGAAGAAGCACCCCTCAGCCTGGTTAAGAAGAGCGTAAAAGCTTATATTAAAGGCCTTACATAAAGTTTATCTGCAGTGATTTAGAAAGTGTGGAGAGAGGAGGAAGCAGCCCTAAGCAAGCATCTTCAGAGATTACAAATAGAATATGCCAACAGAATACGGAACTAGGATAATAGCAGACAGAATATTCTTTCTCTTGCCAGCCAATGTTTTGTGAAAATTTAGGATATACATCTTATGATTTGATGATTTGATTCGGTATTTATATAGCGCAAACTGTCACCCTATAGGTATCCTGGCGCTTCTGACTGAAGAGAAAGACCTTGGTGGAGAGGAAGGTTGAGCCGAATGTATAGGAGGCAGAGAACTAAGCTTTAGGGAAAAGCCAGGTTTTAAGGCTCTTTCAGAATTCTAACAGGGTGTCTGCTTGTCTCAGATTCAGGGGAAGTTCATTCCAGAGGCGGGCACCCACAACATTGAATGCCCTCCTTCCTGCCCTGGCCCGTTGGAACCTGGAGACCGACAGAAGGCCGGCACTAGAGGAGCGGAGGTGCCTCTTGGGTTGGTTCCACATGAACTTTTCCTGCAAGGGAATTGGTCCTAACTTATGCGCTGCTCTGAAGATCAGACATAAAGATTTAAACTGGACCCTTTCCTTGATAGGCAGCCAATGCAGCTCTCTCAACGCCATGGTAGAGGATGAACTTCATGGCCTATTGAGTGCTAATTTCGCCGCTGCAGACTGTACTCTCTGTAGTCCCTGGATGATGTATTGTGGGGCACCCGAAAACAGAGAATTGCAATAATCAAGCCTACCTAGCACGGTGCTTCTTACCACCAGTGAGCGTGACTCGGTGGGTAATAGCGGAAGTATTTTTCGTAGCAACCGAATTAAGGAGAGACATACATTAGCAGTCTTATTTGCATGGGACTCCATCTGGAGGTTGTCATCGATTAGAACCCCCACATTGTGTACCTTCTTGGCCGGCGTTATTGATTCCTCCTCAGGAGGTAATTTAAATTCACAGGGTAGAGGTTTAAGTATCCTTGCAGAGGAGAGATACAGCACCTCGGTCTTTCCGCTATTGAATTGAAGGAAGTTTCTCCTGAGCCAGCGAGCCGTGCATTGCATGCATTGCTGGAAAGTATCCAAGGAGATCGCATGTTCACCTCCTAAAGAGAACGCCAACTGAGTGTCATCAGCATAGCTAACTAAGCTGACTCCAAAGGATTTAATAATAGGAAGCAGGGGCTGCAGGTATATATTAAAAAGAAAAGGACTGATCGCAGAACCCTGCGGCACTCCATATATTACCAGCGATTTGCTAGAGGAAAATGGTGCTAAGGACACAACCTGTTGTCTCCCCATCAAATAGGACTGGAGCCATTGCAATGCTCGCCCCTTCACCCCCAGCCTCCAGAGTCTCTCCACTAGGATGGAATGATTTACCATGTCAAATGCTGCCGACATATCGAGGAGCACTAAAAGAGCTGCATTCCCGTTGTCGGCTCCCATGCTCAGGTTGACCATCGTGGTGACAAGCGCCGTCTCAGTCCCATGGCCTGGTCGAAACCCAAATTGGGCTCCATCAAGCAGGCGGTTATCCTCCAGAAAGCACGACAGCGTCCGGCTGACTGCTTTTTCCAGGATTTTGACCGGATAGGGCAGAGAGATGGGCCTGAAGCTGGCTGGGATTGATAGATCAAGGGTGGATTTTTTGATCAGCGGGGTCACCACCGCCTGTTTCCAGCTGACCAGGACAGTTCCTTCCACCAGCGATTGATTGCAGATCTGTCTCAACCATGGGAAGGTGTCTTTACCAAAAGTCTTCCAGACTTTAGGAGGGAGAGGATCACAAGTGGACCCTGACATGACACTATGTGCCAAGCTATTAAAGACGTCATCAATGAGGACCAGAAAGTTATCCAAGACCATTGGCTGGGGAGAGTCATCAACCACCGGTTGTTCTAAATCATCTTGGCATTCCTTATTGGGATTATGCATATTAACAATTTTTGTGATTTTGTCCCGAAAATAATGAGAGATGACATCACATAACTTTTGTGAGGCTGCTACCTTGTTATTTAAAGAGGTAGGAGAAGATAGGTCCTTGATGATTTTAAAAAGAGCTTTTGCTCCATTCGGCGCTTGTATTATGGAAGTAGCATAAAATTTGGCCTTTGTTTTGAGAATGAGTTCTTTATATTTCAATTATATAGATCTCAAATCTTTTTTCCCTTCCTCAGTGTATCCCCTTCTCCATTTCCTTTCCGCCTTCCTGCAGAGTGTACACAGCTGTTTCAGGTCTTCATTGTACCAGGGGGCCATGATTTTATTCCTATTTTTTATTCTCTTTATAGGGATTATCTGGTCTAGAGTATCAGTCATAGATCTGTGTACTTTTTGTAGTTCTCTTCAACAGTCACCAATGATGAGAAATAATTATCCTCCTTATCAGGTAGGAGAGGACCAGACTTATCTAATTTTGCCCAATCCCTACCGCTTCTGTAGGAATTCTGCCGTCTGGTTTTGACCTTTGAGCAGGGCTGCCAGATCTCAAACTCAATAAGATAGTGGTCGGTCCAAGACTGAGGTAGTATATTTAGTATCTTATACTAAAAGAATCCAGAAATAAGATCTTAATTAAAGAAATAATGAATAAATGGCAAGTAATACTGGTCAAATTCCACAGGTCTTCTGCCAATATTCTTTGATCCTTCTTTTGCACATATAACCAGGCCACCGCAGACCCTCTGGTATACTATCTCAAGCAGATCATCTCACCAATAAATGGGAAAGATCTGAGCTAGAATCTCTATAAGCGAAAGCTCTAGCTGAGGTTATGTCTACACTCCCTACTCATACTGTAAAAACACTAGGACCTGCCCTTGTCCAAAATGAAATGTATAAACTCTTCACAAACAACACTGCTCTTTTACTTTTGAAGGTGGTGCAGGAGACAGAAAAACTAACAGAGGCTTGGAACTAGGCTACTGAAGTAGTATTTCTAAAATAAAATAGAACAGAAACCCCCACAAAATTGACTTTATTGCAGCCTAATATCCTTACACTATCTAGGTTAAAATGTTTTGATAAAATACTTGCTATGCTTTTTTCAAAAGTCATAAGCTACATACCACATGATTCACAGAATGTCTCTTTATCTCCATGTGGAACACTACAGCATATACAATTTTAGCAATTGGATTGCTCAAATGACCCAAAGAACTCAGTCAGAATAACTTTATTTCGCCGACATGATGAAGGCATAACAGTATACTACATGTATAAAAGGATAAAAGATAAAAACATTCCACATTCTTACAGTACAATAATTGTTAATAACTATACAATTTCAAAATTTATGATAAAAATTAAAACTTGATGAAGTTCATATTACAATTAATTGGATACCCAGATTGAACATCTCTTTTTTAGAGCAGTTAAAAGAAAGGATGCCACAGAGAAACAGATAAAGGGGTCAGACAATAGCTGTAAAGAGTAAAAGGCCACACAACATCGTCTAAAGTTAATTTTTCGCAAAATGGGGATTATAAACCTTTTCCTCTCATTATGGTAATGATTACAAAAAAGCAAAAAATGCATATCATTCTGTATTGACTGATTATCACAAGTACAGAGTGGGAGATCGGCAGCAACATAAACATTACCAGGGATACCCAACATTAGAGGAATATAGTTTAGATGGAATCTCACCATGATGTACCTATGCTGCAGATTATTTACAAAAGTTAGGTATGTTGATTTTTTTTCCATTTGTGAGATACTCGATACAGTTAGATATATTTTAACTGTTGACAACTTGGCGTTTAAGATCTCGCTTCCAATCTGCATATTAGATAATAGCTGGGCTTTCAGATTGTTCTTAGAAATAGAACAGCAGCTTATAGGATCTAAAAAAAGGTGATGTAGCCCCGTTAGCTTTTAAAGTAGATTCAACATATCGTAACCAGGTTATTTTACTCACCCCATCAAGTTTCAGGACATCACTTATAATATCTCTTGTAAGAGTGAGGGTCTCCTTTCGCCATATTGAGTGCCACAGTAATATTGGACCCAAAGAGATTTTATCAGAAAAGTAGGGGGCATTCATTTCCATATGTCATTTAAAATTGGTGCAAGACTTCGGTAATGAGAGTAACTTTTTTTAAAAAAAATCTTCAATTGATTGGAGTTTTGTACATTCTCTGACTCCCCAGATGGCCGCTCCATAAGTGGCAGCAGACACCGTCTTTGCTTCATACACTGTTTTTATAACATGCAGAGGTTTTAGACTGGTTTTTTTATAAACTTAATTTAAGCCCCAATATTCTTTTCCATCTGGGTTGCTCTATTTACAATCATGTTTTGGCAATTATGAAGAAATGTGGAGGCAGCACCAATTGTGAAGTAATTCGTAAATGTAGTATCGAATGGCAATAACAATGTACAAAAAGAGCAGTCCTTGATAAGCTGCAAACGCGCACCAACGTGCCGGCCCCCGTTGGAAAGTATCAAACCTGTTTGATACTTTCCAACGGGGGCCGGTACGTTCGTGTGACTTTATTAAGTTTGTGCGCGTTTGCAGCTTATCAAGGACTGCTCTTTTTGTACATTGTTATTGCCATTCGATACTACGTTTCTGACCTCTAAACTAGTCGAATGAGGATGCTCTTACAACTTTGTATTTGTTCTACATTCTTAGCGGCCCCTCTGGTTTTGGATATGCTCGTGTGATTTTGAATTCACTCGTAGTGTGTGCTCCTTGGACCATTATAGTGGTACAGCATCTTTTCAACTTCGCTGTATTGATAGTGGGGACATATATATTGACTCTGCCTTGACGAAGCTCCCATGGTTGGGGAGCGAAACGCGTTGGCTGTCCTCTGCACATTGAAAAAACAAAAAGAAAAAGAAAAACATTTTTTGAATTACTTGTGGTCTCTTGCGAATTACTTCACAATTGGTGCTGCCTCCGCATTTCTTCAAACTTTCTGTCTGGGATTCCAGTGGGACCGAACCACAGCAGGTCTTGGAGGTTGTACAGCACAAGACAAGTTAATATTTTATGGGACTTTGGAAATTGGAGGTGCTTTTCCTTGGTCCGCTGTTGAGAACTTTTGTTACTATGTTTTGGCAATTAATTTGCCTATCAAACATGATCCCTAAATAATTAAAAGAGTCAACGACTCCCATTTTCCCCTGCTCAGTGACAATTTGGGGTTGTTTCCGCAATTTCGGACCGGCCACAAGGATAAAGGACTTGGAATAATTAACTTTTATATCCAGGGAGTTCATATATTGTGTGAAATCCAGCACTAAATGACACAGTGCATTACTAGTACGTCCTATGAGCACTGCGTCATCCGCATAAAGTAGTATAGGTATCGGCTTGGAGTTTATATTAGAACTCAAATCCCCAATGGTAATTGTATTGTTGGGTGGAGTAAAAGCAAAGCATTTGATGTAATCTGACAGGGATTTTTGAGGGAGCACGTCACGTTAATAAAACGGAACACATTTTTCTCTAAAGAAATTGAAGGGTTTCAAAAGCTACCAATTCATGTGTGCAGTATAAAAAAAAGGACAGCAGAAGAAAAGCACACATTTACAGCGTACCTGTATCCTAAACAGCTAAAAAGTTACTGTTAGATATTGTGTTATCAATTGATTAGAGTGAGTTCCTACCTTAAGTAATAATCACAAACCTTGTCAGGCTGAACCCTTAAAGTCACTAACTAGCCTGCGCTCAAGCCACTGATAGTTAAGCACAGAGCAAACAGGCTTAACTTAGAGGCTATGTGTAAAGAATTTACCCACCTCACTCAACCCCACCACTGACTCATCCAACCTCAGAATCATCATCGACAGCAAACGCACCATAAGACACCAGCTTAAGTCAACTGCCTCCACCTGTTTCAACACCCTCAAAATACTGCAGAAAGTCTTCAAATGGATCCCTACAACACCAGAAGAACTGTCATCCATGCCCTCATCACCAGTCGACTCGACTATGGGAACGCCCTCTATACCAGGACCACTACCCAATTCCTCAATAACCTCCAAACCATCCAGAAAGCAGCTGCAAGAATCATCCTGGATCTGCCAAAATGGGCCCGCATCACCCCCCCACCTCCGTTGCCTACTCTGGCTCCCAATCAAGAAGAGATGCCACTTCAAAAAGCTCATACACCCCTAAAGAGCTCTCCACAACTCAGGACCAGAACACCTAAACAACAGTCTGACCTTTAACCGGCCCACCAGACACCTGCGGTCTTCGCCCTTGCCCTCGCCACCTTCCCACAAATCCCTCACACCCAAACCGGAGGTCACTCCTTCTCCCACCTCGCAGTCAAAGCCTGGAACGACCTTCCAATCCACCTCCGAACATCAACACCCCTCGCCGAGTTTAAGAGCGGACTCAAGACCTGGCTCTTTGAATAGACTCACATCGCGCTAGCGCCTGGATACCCCTCGGGGTGATTAGTGCGCTATACCAAATGCTGATTGATTGACGGATTGAATTATGCAGTATTAAAACAGTAATAAATAAAAATGCAAACCAATAACAATCCCAAACCTAATTAGAAAGAGAGAACAAAACTTTATAAACAAACATGACAAAAACCCAATAACAGGAATAGGAGGCCAAGAAGCACAAAGTACCAATGAAAGCTAATGGTTGCGGTAGAATATAACCTAGGCAAAATTAGACATTGACGGTGATGGAGCAGGGGCCGATCTACTAACCAGATTCATCCTAGTCAAAGATTTTACCGTCAGACTTTCGTCCTTTAGGTTCCAATCCACCACTATTGTACACTTCAAAAGCCCCAAAAGACCTCAGGGTAGTCACTTAGAGACTTGCATGGTGGTAGGCAGATGTTAGTCCTGATCCATTTGTCACTGATCAGCTGGGCACACAGGAAAGGCCTCTTTTAGCTTGTTGTATAACTGTAGCTTGAGCAGGAGGTCTGCCTTATGACCCTTGGAGTTTACTTCTTTATATTAAATACAAGAAGGGGGGCATGTATATTCCTTTAGGACTCTTTTCAGGTCTCATACAGCAGCTTCTGTCATCTTCTGGTCTTCTACAGGTCCAGAAGTAACCTGAAGTGAGTGCCTGGAGATGCCACATTTATGCCCGGCACGAGCTAGTAGGTGTAAATGACCCTTGGAGGTGCCCCACCAATGGAGTAAAGGTTTCTAGGGATAATCCCACCCACTTTGTACATTTGTAATATGGATTAAGTCTTCATCCACACTAAACTTGAACTCAACGAGTTGGGTGGGGGGTGCTCTATAACTCTAATAATGTCCTTTCACATCTAACACTAAAATACAGTTTTAGAACTCTCATGTATTCATACCGAAGTCAGAGACAGAAGTCTGGTAAAACAAAGTTGAGTGTTCAGCAACCAGACAGTGGATACCCACAAATTAATTTGGCATTCTCTTTCCCTCCTTTAAAGTGCGTCCCAAGTGTCATATGAAAAATCCCACCAGACCTGTCAAGCAGGCCTTGACAATCCAGCAGAGTCGGACACTGTGATGTCAACAAAATGCCCACTGTGATGTACGCCAGTCTGGCTGGGGGACAAAAGAATGGTGCAGGCCTGGGTGCTACATCTTCTTGTGACAGGGTAGACCTCTTTGAAGATATTCAAGTATTTGTATCCAGCCCACAGGCCGTCCTATTAAGGTAACATCAACACCTCCCCGCATCCAAGGCCTTTGGTCCCTGTCCGGTTCACACCTCATTCACACTTATTCAAACACTAATTAATGGCTGGCAGAAGAGGGAGGGCAAAATGCAGATTCAGCTGTCAGGGATTTCAGGGAAAGCAAGAGAGCAAAGGTAACTTTCTAAAAGTCATAATTCTAAAATATGTATTACAAATCAAACTTCATCAGTCTTTGTAATTAATATTTCAAAAAGTCAAAACATTAAATTTGTAGCTGTTTCCTACATAAAAATAGCATTTATTTAAACCTAATATTGTATCCCATTGCTTTCCCAAGAATCTGCAAACCCTGATACAGAAAAAAATGCTTTTATGTTTTTTGGCTCTAAGGACATGTTTAACAATAAACTTTTGCATATACTATTTTTATATACCATGCTCCCTGCCTTATGGGCAATAGGGCCTAGTTAGGGTGACTTATTCATAAATAAACAAAAGGTTTGGGTCCCTCAAACAGGTTATTATTACAGGTTGCATTTGTAGTTTTAAATCTGCATAGTAAGTGTAGTGATGCTTGTATTATTTAGTTTTAGTTAAGTAGTGTTAGATTGCTTATGTGTCACTTAGGTAATGTTAGAACTATTATATGTCATAATTAGAATGTATGTGTGTCAAGATATGTTGTACTCGGAGTGTTAGCCAGTCCAGAGTTCTTCTTCAAGCTGGCAGCACCTTATTACCTGTACTACTTATCTTGGAGAATAAAAGAAGATTTATACAAATTCCTGTGTAACTGAGTCACTGCAAATTTGGCGACGAGGGAAACCGCTAACCTTTTGAAAAACCTGCTTCATTTTTATTTTCGAGGATTCAACTTTCCTTCACCAGTTTTTAAAGAATCTCCTTCCTTGGAAAAATTCATCCTTTTTTCCTGTTGAACTAACTTCGCTACAAATGCGGTGAGATTTTATTTGTTCTTTTTAAAGGAAAAAACTATTTTATCACTGTTTCCTACAGCGCCCTTGCCGGCGTCCTTTGAATTGTGCCGTTCGACAAACCGCTGCAGCGTCCTCGCTTCTCCACCAGCGATTTCAAACGACGCGGCATTTTCCTTAGAACCTTTGTTTGTTGCCGCACATCACTGCAACTTACGTCAATCCTCCGCATAGTGCATTGTGGGTACGACCTCACGTAAGGTCACGCCGGCGGCCCTTTTGGATTGGTTTTCTTACCAATTCCTTCGCAATTCACCGCATTTACATCGTTTTTCGAACTGGATACTTGGAACATTTAATCTTATGGTATTTACCAATATTATTTTTGCTTATTATCATTTACTGTTTCTAATTCATAAGTGTACACAGAACTTGCTTGATTTAAGGTGCTGCCTGCAATAATTTTTCGTCAAGTACAGAAACTTATATACAGTATTATACAAGTTTATTTCTTTACATTATGCCTGACACTAACAGTGCCACAACATCTGGTGAAAAGCCTATGCATGGCTTAAACTTAAATGCTCCCAGAGAGTTTTTGGTTGTTCCTGGTGATCCTCCTGTTGCTTGGTTGGACTGGAAGGAATATTTCCTAAACTATGTTGCAAATCTTGAAGATGTGAGTGGACCTTTCACTCCTGAAAGGAAGAAAATAATTTTATTGTTAGGTCTTGGTCCAGAAGGATTAAGAATCTACAACCAATTGGACAAAACTGATAGATCTGCTGGTGATGTTGATGTTTTCAATTCAGCACTCTTAGATATGGATGATTATTTTTCTCCTTGTGTCTGCATTGCTGTCACCAGACATTCCTTCTTTCAATGCAAGCAAGAGAAATCTGAATCAGTAGAGGATTACAATTCAGCACTTAGAAAATTTGCTGTTAAATGCAAGTTTGCTCAACTTCATGATGATCTTATTCGTGATCAAGTTGTCATGTACACTAAAACTAAAACCATTCAAAACAGGTTATGGGTTGAAGGTGATGGAACTTTGAAGGAAATTATCGCCATGGTCAAAAAAGCGGAACTCTCGGAACGTTGTGCTAAAGCTTCTTTTTCTAGTGAAAAAAAGGAAACTGAAATTGTTAACAAAATTTCTGAAGGGAAATCTTTTGTTAAAAGTAACAAAGATTTCAGGTCTGGTAATTCTAGAAAGGAAACTTTTGATTATAAGAAAACTTCTGACCCAGTGTGTTATAGATGTGGTAGTCACTCTCACCTTGCACATTATCCTAAATGTCCAGCTAAGAACACTAAATGCTTGAACTGTGGGGTCTTGGGGCATTTTGCTAAGGTTTGTAAGAAGAAAATGTTTAAGAATTCCAAAGGTAAAATTGCTTGCATTCAAGAGGTTGGACAGGAGTTTACCTCATCTTCAGATGAAGAAGTGCTACTGGTACAAAATGTAGTAAAAAAAAAAGTAGTGTTGAATATTTCTGATATTGATTCTAGTAAACCCTTATGCCAAGTCTCATTAGGTGGAATCATGACACAACTTGCTGCGGATTCAGGATCACCCTATACTATTGTGAATAAGCATGTTTGGGATCAGAAATTTGTGAACCAAATTGGAAATTGGTTGGAACCTTCTGATATCTCACCTGTTAGTTACACTGACAACACTATTGAGATTTTAGGGTTCAGGCTTATGATTGTTAAGTTTAAAGGGATGCATGCTACTTGTAAACTATATGTTTCTAAGGATGGCCCTTCTGTTTTAGGTTGGAGGGATGAAAAAAGTCTACACATAATTTTAGATCCTAACAGTAAGGAACAGGTTTTGGTTTCTTGCATAAGTGAAGACACTAAAAAATGGGTTATTGATGAATATCCTTCTGTGTTTACTGGCACTATTGGCAAACTGAAAGGTTTCACACATCAAATCAGATTAAAAGACAATGCAGTCCCAAAAATCCACAAAGCTAGGAACATTCCTATCATCATTAAAGATGAGGTTAAATCTGAATTGGATAAATTGTTAAACTCTAACATTATTGAGACAGTTGAGGCGGCTGAATGGGTTTCGCCATTGGTCGTCGCACGCAAGGCCAATGGTAAGGCCCGTTTATGTGTGGATTTGAGATATTTGAACAGTCAAATCTTGGTTGATCAATATCCACTTCCACGCATTGATGAAATGTTGTCTTTAACCAAAGATGCTAAGGTATTTTCCACTCTAGACCTATCAGCAGACTATCATCAGGTAGTCCTTGATCCTGAAAGTAGACATCTAACATCATTTGCCACTCCATTTGGGTGTTTTAGATTTAAAAGAATGCCATTTGGTTTAGCTTCTGCTGCGGCAGTATTTCAGAGGTTAATGGGCAATCTTTTTGGACACATCAAGGGTGTAATTATTTTCCAAGATGATATTTTAATCAGTGGGAAGGATAAAGATCACCATGACAGCCTCCTGAGAAAGGTTCTAAAAATTTTAGCTGATAATGGTTTAGTTGGGGAACTCAGCAAGTGTAAATTTTCAGAAAGCTCTGTTACATACCTAGGTCATGAAATCTGTGATGGAGGTATAAAACCAAAAACAAAGTTAGTTGAAGCCATTGTGAACTCACCTGAACCTAAGTCCAAGGATGAACTTAGATCATTTCTTGGATTAGCTGAGTTTTACTCAAAGTTTGTTAATCAATTTTCACAGAAAACTTTTCACATGCGTGTTCTTATGAAGAACAAATCACCTTTTGTTTGGGATGAAAAATGTAGAACTGCATTTAAGGAAATCAAATATGCCATAGTTAATGCACCTATGCTACAAGGTTTTGATCCTTCTGCTAAAACATATTTGACCACTGACGCCAGTGGAGTTGGGTTAGGCAGTGTTCTATCACAGGTTTCTGAACAAGGTGATGAAGTCGTCGTAGCTTTCGCTTCACGTTCCTTATCGCCTTGTGAGGAGAAGTACTCTGTGATTGAGCGCAAAACTCTTGCTGTTGTATGGTCAATGGAACACTTTCGTAAATGTATTTGGGGTAAACAATTTATTTTACGTTCGGACCACAAACCTTTAACTAAACTTCTCACTACGGAGGGTTTGTGCAGGGCATCAGCCAGGATTGCTAGATTATCCATGAGACTTCAGGATTTTATGTATACTATACAATATGTACCTGGGGCAAAGAATGTGGTGGCTGATTTCCTAAGTAGGTTACCCTTACCCATGAAGGAGATTGATTTGAACTCATGGAATGATTGTTGTGTTGCTGGAATTTTTTCTGATCCTCATGGCCTATCAAAGGAAGATTGGGACTCAGCACCTGTCAAAGATGTAGTACTTGAAACAATCAAGACAAAAATTAACCAAGGTTGGTTTGTTCTAGCTAAATCTGATATCCAGTTTAAGCCATTCTGGGAGGTCAAGGATGAACTCAGTGTTGACGGTGATTTCTTGTGTCGTGGTGACAAACTTGTGCCACCGTTAGGTGTACGTCAAAAGATTATTTCCATAGGGCATGAGGGACATCCTGGTATATCCAGAACTAAGAGTGTCATAAAAGCCTTGTACTGGTGGCCTGGTGTTGATTTGGAGATTGAAAGGTCTGTTCGAGATTGTGTGCAATGTGAATGTTCAGATAAGAGTCAGAAGACGCTGAATCCTCCTATGTCCTCTCTTAACTGTCCCAAATTGCCATGGGAGGAGTTAGCGTTAGATATTATGGGACCTATTGTGTGGCAAGATGACTCTATCAAATTTGTCTTAGTCTTGGTAGATCTATTTTCTAGATGGATCGAATTGAGAGTTGTTGATAAAGTAAACACTGACACTGTCATAGCATTTTTGGATGAGTGTTTTATCAGAGAAGGTTTACCTGCTTCTATTCTAACTGACAACGGTGTTCAGTTCAAATCTAATACCATGAAGGTCTTTATGGAATCGTCTGGTATCAAGCAAAGATTTTCTGCTGTGTATCATCCTCAAGGTAATTCTGTTGTAGAGAGGGTTAACAGAGTCATTAAAGGAACTTTACAGCTTGCCAACAAGAACAGAAAGAATTGGTATGTTGAACTTGATAAGATGTTATGGTCATATAGAATCACTATTCATGAAACTTGTGGTGAAAGCCCTTTTGGTTTGATGAGAGGCAGGGTTCCTTATTCCAAGTTGAATCCTGTGTGGATGGGCAGGAGTAAAGAATACATTTGGAGTGCTGACAGTGTCAGTGATAACATTTGCAAATCCCAGGACAAAAGCAAACTGTATTATGATAGAAAATATGGCACCAGGGATACTCATGTTGATGTTGGTCAACTAGTTAGAGTTAAGTCTTCCAAAAAAACGGGTAAGTTGCAACCTCGTTTTTCAGATCCCAAAACCATTACTAAGGTAATGCGTAACACTGTTATGTTAGATGATGGTTCCATTCATCATATGAGTAAGATTGCTTTTGCCAGAGGATCTGATTCTTTTAAAAATAAGAAACGGGATGTGGGCGATGTTGGTGACTTTTGGTGGTTGACTCCAGTTGGAGCCTTAGACTCCAGTATAGATTCTCGTGACAAGGACAGTGCAGTTATTCAACCTTTAACTCCTCTTGATGATTCTGAGACGTTGGTTGAAGAGTCTGATCCTTTACCTTCATCATCTCTTTCTGCTATTCCCCAAAATATTAACTCTGATTCTTCTCAGATTTCTTGTGATGCTAATCCTTCTGCTTATAAGGGTTTGCAATCTCAAGTCTCTACCAGGAGTGGAAGAAATGTTGTTGCTCCTAAATTTTTGGATGATTTTGTGTGTAAGTAAATTTTTCCTTTAATAGTTTTTTTTTATTATTATTGTTTTAAGGAGGGGGATGTGTAGTGATGCTTGTATTATTTAGTTTTAGTTAAGTAGTGTTAGATTGCTTATGTGTCACTTAGGTAATGTTAGAACTATTATATGTCATGATTAGAATGTATGTGTGTCACGATGTGTTGTACTCGGAGTGTTAGCCAGTCCAGAGTTCTTCTTCAAGCTGGCAGCACCTTATTACCTGTACTACTTATCTTGGAGAATAAAAGAAGATTTATAAAAATTCCTGTGTAACTGAGTCACTACAGTAAGTCACAACGATAGAACTGGAGACATGCTTTATAGACCTTCTGGAGTGGATGGTACAATGGGTGCTGCAGGCCCTGGCTTTAATTTACTGGTCCTGGGTACACCTGGTACCATATACTAGGGATGTATGAGTAAATTAAATGATGTGCCACTCAGGAGTACATCGATTTTAGCATGTTGAAAGTAGCAACACAAGCACTTTACCACAGGTTAGCAGTAGTAAAGTGCACAGAATTCTATGGCCAGCAAAAAATAGATTTAAGCAAAATGGCAAAATAAACCAGGGTGAGTCTGCAGAAATGGAAAGTTTCCAATATTTATTTTAATCCATATTCTATAAACAATTACAAAAGCATGATGCAAGTAATTGCACAGAGCCAGGTGAATGAATCTCTTCTGCTAGTCTCTTGCCCATATTTCACTCAGCCCTGGGATAACCAATTACTTCTGCAATAAACTCACACTGTAGTCTTGTTTGCTAGGCATGTCATCACTTATCTTCACTAAGACAAAGCACTATGATGATCCCCTAAGTCATGGTTTAGCAGCAATAGGGTCTATTTACTGAGTAAAAAACACAATAAATAAGATATGCACAATTGTATCATATGTTTATTCACACTTATGGCATTTAGCTCTACTGGAGCTAATCTCTACTCCACAATTTATGTTGATCATGGCTAAAGGGAGTGTAACAGAGTGAAATATTGGGTACAAATCCAGTACACAACTTGGATAACCATGTCCAGGTACTATCACTTGCTTATATTTCAAGTCATGGTATCCAATAATCTTTAGTTGCAAAAAAGGCTCGAACTCCACAATATTTTTATTGAAGGGAGGAGAAAGGATTTCACCACAAGGAATTTTCGTTTGATATGAGAAAGAGACCGGGACAAGTATGTGTAAAAGCACATTTCTACTAGCAAAAATTCTGTGGATAGTCCTCCGGCAGAAAATCCAAAGGTTTACTGTTAGGGTTAAGAAAATACACAAATAATGTTTTTGTTATTTCTTCATTAGTGATATACGTTTTATGGTGGGATAAACATCCTCCTTCTGTCCAGTGAAATATGTGTGAATCTGGAGGTTCTCCACACCAAATTAGCATACTTGTGCAAGGCTTTTTGGCACGTAATGTGAGTGTGCGAATCTGCTGCAAAACATAATCTGTAAGGTTTGTGAAGACCTACAAAGTTATTGACCATCCCAATGGTCATCCTGCAGACACAATCCATTTCCTCACCAGTACTACAGAAAGTGTGCTGTCCTCTGGACATAAATATGTGTACATTCTAATTTAGTTAAACAAGATGCAGAAATTGTCCTGCAGGGGCCTTTTTGTATACATTGTGTCCTCTCCTGGCTTTGCTGAGAGAAGGCCTCTTTTTGACATTGCTTATTTCCCTTGCCCAGAGTGTTAAGCTTTATGCTTGAATCCTCAACTCTTTCCATTAAACCTGAAACCTGATTCATCTGTTGCTGGCACCATCCTCATAGAATTTCCACTTGACACTTTCAATACTTTCTTTAGAATGGGGAAATTCCTTTATGGAATCTACTTGGGTCATATTTTTCTTACTGCATATTATTCCATGTTGCATATTCTTTTTGATCATGTATAAATTTAGACTGCATGAATATGAGTCTCACTATATTTTTTTAGCAATTTTGCTGAGTGATTTGATATGTAACCTTAACTAAATGTGATAATAAAGCCCTTAAGGTTTGGTAACCATCATCTCTGTCATTTCTGTGGAGACATTGGTTTCACTATAATTGCAATATAATACTGATGTTAGCTCCTTTCTTACACTTCAGGTCGACAATCAAAGGTCGATATGACCAGTGGGGGATTTTGTTTGATGACTTCACCAAGAGACTGAGATTAAAGAAACCTCGCTCTATCAGAATCAAATGCTCTGTAGACTGTATTGTACATGATAGTAATTGCCTGCATTTCGGCTTGTCAAACCAGCTGGAATTTAACAGAGGAAAAAGGCAATTATATGCAGATTTCGTTGCAGCAAGCACCAAAATCTGCATGGTATTCCCCATTGTAGGGAAAACTTGTGATAGGTGATATTCATTGCACCAGATAAAGTACAATTACTGCAGTGTCCGTTTTTAACTGATGCGACAACTATACCCATTCAGAGCCTATAAAACAACAGCTGGAAGAGAAAACAATTAGAGTTCTCGGAGACCTGTTTTCTGTCGCTAGTGTTGTATGCGCTCTAGCTTATGGACGCTTACGCGAGGACGCGTAACGTCATAAGCTAGAGCGGCACGGCGCACGCGCAGGACTATGAAAGGAAAGGCGCGAACAGGATAGGACAGTTGGCGGCTGGAGATGGTCATAGCCAGACGCTCGGCGCCCTTAGCTATTTGAATTTCTTGTTGTATGAATAAACCTGTTTCCTGATACCAGAAGTCTCCGTGTATACTGTGGGGGAGCAAGGAACATTACAGTGGCGACGAGGCTGAGATTCGAACACCACCAGGTGCTTGAAAAATAAAAGAAGAAGAACATAGGACACCTCCACAGTCTGCACCCACGGACCAGTGAAGCACAGGTACCACACACGAGCAAGGGCGTGGCAGCAGCGCAACAGCAAAGGAAGGAACGTTCCCAGGCATAGCAGCAGGTCAGTGCGGCCCAAGGCTCCAGGAATCCCCAGGCAGCATCCTGGCAACCAAAGGAGACACCCCCACTCCAGAGGAAGGGGGGAAGGGTGCACAGACAGCGCACACCACAAGGGACAATACTCCGGGCAGCCCTAGGGGCCAAGGTGACACGACAGGGAACGCAGGAGCGTCCGGTGAGCCTACCCAAAGAGCCCAGGAAGGAGGACCCAGAGGAGAAGCCAGAATGACGAGTCAAGCGTCAACACTAATGGCGCCCGTCCCGTTCCTGACCAGACCAGGCGAACCTCAACTAAA
This sequence comes from Lissotriton vulgaris, assembly GCF_964263255.1. Taxonomy (NCBI): domain Eukaryota; kingdom Metazoa; phylum Chordata; class Amphibia; order Caudata; family Salamandridae; genus Lissotriton; species Lissotriton vulgaris. The sequence goes on from NC_141696.1 coordinate 740,577,851, forward strand.
ATGGGAAGACTGGAAAGAGTACTTCCTCAATTACATCGAGGCACTAGAGGACGAAAGTGAAGGTGAATACAAACCGGATAGAAAGAAAAGACTATTGCTCCACAATTTAGGCCCAGAAGGGGTACGGGTCTATAAGAACTTGGTGCCTAAGGAGAGGGGTGCAGAAGAAACGGATGTCTTTGTGAATGCACTGGACGACCTGGACAGCCACTATCGCCCAGCGGTCTGTGTCTCGATAGACCGCTACAACTTCCAGCAGAGGAAACAAGAGGCGGGAGAATCGATCGACGACTATGTAGCTGCCCTCCGCCGACTAGCAATCACGTGTAGGTATGGGAACCTGCAAGACGAATACATCAAGGACCAAATCGTAATGCACACCACCAGCAGAGCAGTCCAAGACAAGCTGTGGGCAATGAATGAGACTACCCTGAAGGAAGTCGTGGCAATGGTCAAAAAGGCGGAAATGTCGAAGAGAGGCGCAGACGCGGCAAAAAGAGAAAGCGCGCCAAAACAGATGATCAATAAAATCGATGAGGCACCCCATTCCAGCAAACAGAGAAGTGTCAGTGGAGACCGGAGGAAGGACGCGAGAGGGCCTGGGAAGCAGATGCCTCGCTCCAGCCAGGGGACGAAGTTCGCGTGCTACAGGTGTGGCAGCGCCGCACATGCGGCCCAGGACAGACGTTGTCCCGCGTTTCGCGCCAAGTGCTCATACTGCGGACTGACGGGGCATTTCGAAAAAGTCTGCCGGAAGAAAGGGATGAAGTCGACGGTAAAGTGCATCGAAGCGGCCACAGCCGAAGCGAGTGGGGAAGATGAACCGGAAGAAGACGACCTGGTGCTATGCATAGAGGACCAAGTGCTGGACGTGTCGGGGAAACGAAGGGACAAGCCCCGCACTGACATGCACATCGGAGGCGTCAAGGTACATGTAGCGGTGGATTCAGGATCCCCATGGACGATAGTGCAGAGGTCGATATGGGAGGAAGATTTTGCCCCGGTTTTAGGACCCGACCTATGGCCACCAGATATCAGACCCATCTCGTACACGGAAAATGCCATTCCCCTAGTGGGATGCAGAGACCTGAAATTCGAATTCAGAGGAAGGACGGCCACGTGCACACTATATGTGGCGGAGAAGGGCCCGTCGGTGTTGGGATGGAGAGATGCGGGTGCCCTCGGCATCGTACTTAACCCAGGAGGGAGAGAACAGATCTTGCTGACAGAGGAATGGCCCCTCTCGAAGGAGGAAGACTGGAAGGCGGCTTACTCCAAAGTATTTGAAGGCACGGTTGGCAAGCTGGAGAAATTCGTGCATAAAATGGTCCTCAAAGAGGGAGCAAAACCAGTCGTGCACAAGGTTCGGAACATACCGATATCCACTAGCGAGGCAGTGCGCCAGGAACTACGGAAGCTGGAGGAGCTGGAAATCATCGAGCCGGTGGACAGCGCGGAATGGCTATCGCCCTTGGTGGTAGTTAAAAAGCCCAACGGCAAGGTCAGGCTCTGCGTGGACCTGAGGGAGCTCAACAAAAATCTCATAGTGGAGAGGTTCCCACTCCCCAGAATAGAAGAGATGTTAGCCAAGACTAAAGGGATTACGCACTACTCCACCATAGACCTCACGTCCGCCTACTACCAAATAGAACTGCACCCAGCGAGCAGGAAATACACGGCCTTCATAACGCCATTTGGATGCTACCAATTCAGAAGAATGCCCTTCGGACTGGCATCCGCCGCGGCCGTGTTCCAGAAGCTCATGCACAGGCTATTCAAAGACATCCCGGGAGTGCAATACTTCCAAGATGACATCCTGGTGATGGGCTCCGACAAGAATGAGCACGACAGGAAACTGCACCAGGTGTTGGGAGTGCTACAGAACAGAGGACTGACAGCAGAGTGGAGCAAGTGCAGAATTGGGTCTCGCTCAGTGACCTACCTTGGGCACGAGATAGGAACGCATGGCATCTTGCCGAAAGAATTGAATGTCAAGGCCATAAAGGACGCCAAAGCCCCCACGACCAAAGAAGAGGTGCGGTCATTCCTCGGAATGGCCGAGTATTACAGCAAGTTTGTAAGACATTTTGCCACAAGGACGCACCGGATGAGGCAACTGATCAGGCACAATACGAAATTCGAATGGGACGAGGAGGCCCAGTCCGAATTCGAATCCATCAAAGACTGCATCAGCCAGGCCATTCCGTTACAGGGATACGTCCCCACGGGCAAGACCATCGTAACTACAGATGCGAGCGACAAGGGCTTGGGGGCGGTCCTGGCGCAGGAAAGGACAGACGGAACGAAAGAAACAATCAGCTTTGCTTCCAGGGCGCTGTCCCCGACGGAACAGAGGTACAGCGTGATAGAAAAGGAAATGCTGGCCGTCACATGGGCTTTGAATAAATTTCGCCAGTTCATATGGGGCACGAGGTTCAAGCTCCAAACAGACCATAAGCCGCTCGTCAAGGTATTGACGTCATCTGGCCACGACACTGCCACCCCGAGAATAGCGAAGATGTCCCTGAAACTGCTAGACTATACTTACGATGTCGAGTATCTTCCGGGCACGCAGAACAGGGTGGCGGACTACCTCAGCAGGGCAGCAGCTATGGAAGAAGCTCCGAGTGTCACCCCCGACACAGAAGAGATGGTCGCCAGCATGGAGGACCACGAGACTGCCATCAGCGCACAGGAGTGGCAGGCGGCCTATGAACTCGACGAGGATAAGAGAGAAGTCCGGAAACATCTCACGTTGGGTTGGCCGGACAAAAGGAAACTGACGGAGAGTGTCCGCCGCTTTTATGAAATAAGGGAAGAGTTGTCCGTGAGTGACTCGGGGATATTCTTATACCGAGGTGAGAGAGTGGTGCCCCCGATGACATTGATACCACGACTACTGAAAACACTCCACGAGGGGCATCTGGGCATAGTGAAAACCAAGGCGTTGGTCAAACAGACGTATTGGTGGCCAGGAATGGATGCCCACATTGAGAGACAAGTTAGGGAGTGTGTGCAGTGCCAGGGAGCGGACAAGGTGCTCCGGCCACTCCGACCGGCTCTGGGGAAATTCGACACGCCACATGGCCCCTGGGAGGACGTGGCGATAGACATTCTGGGGCCTGTACTGGACAATAGGGGTGTGAACAAGTATATCTGCGTGTTGATGGACAAGTATTCCAAGTGGCCAGAAGTGGACATACAGGAGTCGATGGATACGGGCACGATCTTGAAGTTCGTAACAGAGGTGTTCCTAAGAGAAGGGATACCCAAAACGATCCTCAGCGACAACGGGCCACAATTTGTGTCGGACAAATGGGGAAGATACATGAAACGGAATGGGATTGAGGTGAGACACACGGCGGTGTACCACCCAGCGTGCAACGGCCAGGTCGAAAGGTTCAACAGGGTGCTCATGGGTTCCATCCAGGCAGCCATTTCGCAAGGTAAAGACTGGGAAGTGGAAATGATGAACATGCTATGGGCCTACCGCATAACACCCTCCGTGGTAGGGTATAGTCCCTTCCAGGTGCTAAGAGGACGGCATCCATTCACCAGGGACAATGTGGCATGGAGGGAAAAGACCATCACCAGCAAGTGGTCCCCAGCGGTGGTGCAAAGCAATCTGGAGAAGGCCCAGAGGATATATGCAGCGCACTACAACAAGCGACACGGCACTAAAGAAACGTCGCTGGAAGAAGGGGAGTGGGTCAGGATCAAACTTCCCACCCTCCAAAAGAAGGGCGACAGCAAATTCAGCCAACCTCTCCAAGTTAAGGAAGTGCGTGGGAGAGCGGCCCTCCTAAGTGACGGCAAGGTCTGGTCACAAGATCGCATGGCCAGAGTCAACAAAATATTGGTCTGGCCGAGGACGGAAGAAGCAGACAGGTACACGGATCACCCAGAAGAGAGACCTCATCAGGAGCAGAACAGCCAAGGAGTCGAGGCAGACGAGGTCAGTGAAGCGGGCGCCCAGGGAGCTGGGCAGGCCGGAGGAGGAAGAGTGCAAGCGAGTGCAGAGCAGAGCACAGTGGTGAGAGATGCGGGGATATCCCAGGCACAGACAGAGACGAGGGAGAACGTGCCGGTAAGACACACCCGCAGTGGAAGGGCAGTTGTGATGCCTTCTCGTTATAATGACTTTGTGGTGGAAGGACACTAGTAAATACGGCCCCGGTGCCTCACATAGACAATGGGTACGGAGGTGGACAATGCATTTATAGAAGGGGGGAATGTTGTTTTCCTTGTTTCTAAAGGGGGGAGATATGTGGTATGCGCTCTAGCTTATGGACGCTTACGCGAGGACGCGTAACGTCATAAGCTAGAGCGGCACGGCGCACGCGCAGGACTATGAAAGGAAAGGCGCGAACAGGATAGGACAGTTGGCGGCTGGAGATGGTCATAGCCAGACGCTCGGCGCCCTTAGCTATTTGAATTTCTTGTTGTATGAATAAACCTGTTTCCTGATACCAGAAGTCTCCGTGTATACTGTGGGGGAGCAAGGACATTACAGCTAGTTTCCAGTCTTTTGCTTTCCTCAAATTTTGCTAAACCCTCGTCATCAAAGAGCAGGTTGTTCTGCGGTATATGGATGGAACATAGGGCCAGATGTACAAAAAAATCAGTTTGCGATTTCCTAATTGTGAATTTTTGTGATGCGCAATTAGGAAATCGCAACCAGCTATGTACAACAGTGTGTCAGACACTGTTTGCCATTCCCAATGGGTCACAAATGGACCTGCCTCATCAATATTCATGAGGCAGGTCGCAATTTGCTACCCATTGAAAATGGCTACAATCACAAGGGATGGTGGCCTGCTGGGGTCAGCAGACCACCATGTCTGTGATTGCTTTTCAAATAGAGCAATATTTTATTTTTGTAATGCATCCCGTTTTCCTGAAAGGAAAATGTGCTGCATTACAAAAATAAAAATGAAAAGTTTTCTTTTAATTTTTCAAGAGTAGGCTGTGGTCCGTGCTCTTAAAAAATGTTTTCACCCACATTCACAAATGGGTGACTGCCTCCCAGCCATGGTCAGTGTAGGTAACAGCAGTGGGGCCGAGTGCGGGTTGGGTTTCGAGGGACGATGCAGAGGAAAAATTAAATAAATTATTAATTTTCCATCAGCATCGTCCCTTGAAATCCCCCCCCCCCCCCCCCCCTCCAACCCGGCCCCACTGCCTACAGCTGTTACCTCCACAGACCATGGCTGCTCCCTCCTCTATGGAGTTGGTAAATTATGAATCTTTTGAGATCGCATTCCAGTCGCAAAACATTCATACACACTTGTGGTATTAGGAAGGGACGACCTAAATACACCCCTTCCTAATATTGATTAGCAAAAGAAAAATGTGAGTCGCATTTTGCCTTTTGTACATGGCAAAATGAATTTTACCGGTCTTGTGACTGGTAAAATGCTTCCTACATTTGGCCCATAGGCTCAGGCCAGTGATATTATCGGGTCAAAGAGATTTGTCATTTTCGCTGATCAACGCATTATAATGAGTTGATGTCAATGACTTAACACCTGTGAGTTCCTAATGTAGCGTTGCACCGTTTGATTCTGGAATATTCTTTCCTTAGATGAAGAACGGATTACCCTCTTCCTCTGCACGCTCTCTCAGCAAAGAACAGTTCCTGTTTTTTTGTTTTTTTGCTTCCCTGAACCACGCGTGCTGTAATAGCAATGCTGGCTGAACTGCACAGTTCACTGGAGCTGTCGATACGGAGTATAATAACATCCAGGCACAGAGGAATGAAAAGGCCAAGAAAGAGCATTAACAGCCAAGGAGAAGGGAATAAAATAAATGTGGCGGCAATAAAAATAGATTATTCAATAAAAAAATGTATCCAAGGGCAGATGATCACCGCCGAGGGAAAAATGTGAAGATGTCCATACATTTATTTCACATATATTTACATGTTTCAACATTTACATTCCACTGTATTTGAGCCAAGATGTAGCAATGGCTCTGTCTCCGCCTCATTACAATATAATTTTAACAGAGCTATCGGTTCTCATTTATTATTGGTGCTTTTGGGTGTATTTTTCTATTTTTTTTTTAAGGCATTTCATTTCGTTACTGCTCTGCAGCCATTTGTCCTCTGGAAATAACTGGCACACTGCAATGAGCAAACATGTAATTTGCTGCTGAAAATGAGATTTTGAGGCTGGGAATGACTTTAATTACTTTTAAGTTTAGTCCTTGCTTGGCATACCATGCTCGCTCGCGCTAATAGGCATCCATTTCAATCACCGCAAAGCAGTAAAATAGATAACATTATTCCTAGTTGCTTGGATTACTTGGGAAATTAAATTCACAAAAGGAAAAAAGAGAAACCTTGCCAGTCGTTAATCTTTCCTTTGCAGGACAGCAGCCGATCATGTATCCTGACGTGTCAATCTATTCCCTTCTCCCAGAAAGACAGTGGCCCCCTAGCTAATCTAACAGGATTCCCAAGAGCGCATTTGCACGTTTTCAGAACTACAGTAAACTGAGTTCTGGGATGTTAGGCCTAAATCAGACCACTATTTCCCAGAAAATGGACTGGATTGTAAGAGTAATGTGATAGGCAGCAGACCCGGAAGCAGAGAACGGCCTGGGACCAGGGTTCAATTCCCGACGTGGCAGGGTTGTGGACCAGGGTCAACGGACTCGATAATTCTTGCCTCGGTGCCTACTCTAATCAGGGATCACACTCGGCAACTCTGGGCATAAAGCTTGCCTCATCTCCACAACGGCCCCCCACAGACGCCGGGGATGCCTGGTTTCACCTTGGAAATACCCAGAAGGGACCATCTCACAGGGAAAGCCAGGACGGGTTTCCCAGCTGTCTTCAGTGCCAGGACACCCCGAGATGGGGTAACAGTGCGCTTTACAAGTATCATCATTACATTAAATTGCCTAATTTTACATCCGCCAGCAGAATCCTCCCAACCTCGAAGCACAGGGGGTTAAATCCCAGAAAAAGTATATTGTTACGTTCCAAAGTTAAAAAAGCCCAAAAAATCCGGACCACTATTTAGGTCTTAGATAAGGAATGTGTCATAGGCCAAAAAGGACACCACACCCTGATGTTTGCTTGTGTGCTCAACTGTTTACCACGGGATGGGGTTGGGAAGCAAATCGATGAAAGTTGCGCAGGAGGGATTTAATATTTTTATTGTTGTTTAAGCCCCAGTTAATAGCTTTTCTGTCTATTTTTGTGTTTGTCCAGCCAACTGAAGAATGTAGCATCTCCCTGATTTTTGATTGGTTGAGTGTGTCTTTCCACTGCTGACTTAAGACAGCTATTCATCTATTTTTATTTCTCCAGTTCTCTGCCATTTGCAACTTAGCACTCGGCGGGAGAGCACATCCTGCTCCTTCCTCTCTATCTCTCTCTGTTATGGTTGCTATTTTCATCTCTCCCCTTGTCTCTGTCTTCAGCCCTCCAGTCATCCTCGGTTTCCCTACAACCCCATTGGCTCCGTCTCTCTCTCTCTCTGTCTCTCTCTCTCTTTCTCTCTCGCTCGCAGCTGTGGCCACCATGTATGAACCTTATTTTCTACACTTCCAAGATGAATGCCTCGTAGCAACGAATTGCCACTTTATGGCTATCCTGGGAGTATAGAAAGTAACACTACAGTACGGCTGCCTACTGCTGTTGCCTTTGCAAATGCTTATGCCACATTGACAAAGCAAGACTGATTGGCAATGCTTGTTGAAATATGCTGCTGTGCTTTTCGCACGCTGTTAAGGGTTCTGAAGGTAGACTTGGGGATTTTTTCACATGTGGTCATTCTTGGGGTAGTGAAATTTGGGCTAGAACATATGAGGCCTATAGTATCGGGGAGAGAAACCCACATCTAGACTTCCAGAGTTCCATATCGCTTAAGGCCCATGGCCTGTCCAAACACTCTTCAACCCTGCCCCCCTCCCCTAAACGGTGTGCCTGGGGTTTCTGTGCGGTGCACAGGAGTTTTTGATAGATGTGATGGGATTGTATGATGCTTGTGAGGGTGTGGAGTACAAGCATGTCCTTCCTGATGCAATGCTATTTACAAGCAATTTTCAGATCTGCTGTGAGGCCCAATTATGTCTTCTGAAAGCAGGCCATCACCTTATTTGTAGCACCAGATGGACCTTGTGCCTGCCTCAGTCACAGCCAAAAATGCACCTGGTGCAAATGTGCCAGAGAAATGCAGGTGTGGTTCCAGGGCAGAGAAAACCTAGAAATGCTGTCTGGGGCAAAATATTTTTCACCTTTCTGATGCCAGTTACACAAGTTCTCCATCCTAACATGAATGTGTTAAGGTATACAGCATATGAATTTAAAACAGTTAATAAATTAACAAAGACCATAATAGGTAGACAAAATCAATTCTAGGTAAAATACTAATGGAGCAAAAATAATGGCAATTAAAAGGATAAAATGTGCTTGTGCTTCCAATATGAATTTTGTATTTGTACCCTACAGTAAAGGTTTATTCTAGAAAACCCTTAAAGTCTATGGCAGAACAGAAATTATGTCTATCCACCCTCTCCACCATTTCCACGCCCTTTTGTAAGGGTGGTGGAAGGCAGTCTTCACAATGCTTGTATTGATGATGTACGTAAAGCTGTACATGTGTCCCTGCTGGGAGAAATCTCTGAGCAGAACAGGAAGATCATTTATGTGAGTACTCCAAATGTACTTTTATTTCCGCTACCCACAGATGTTGACAATAGCTTCACTGTGTCCTTTGGGCATGGCGGGATTGTATTCATGTTTTAGTGATAGCAACCCAGGATGAAATTAGACATTTTCTTTTTGGGATAGCCAAGCTTTTCCTGGTGGTCTCAAAGAAGGGGGAAAAAACGACACCAGACCTTTCACTATAAATCAGTCTGATGACCCAAATTCATCAGGCTGCTACTGTGGGGTTTTCACTAGATAGTGGAAACCATCAGTGTAGTCAATTGAGGGTTCTGCCAGTGGAAACATGACAGTCAACCTAACCCTATATAGAGCAGGTAGACACCATCAATCTGGGAGGCAGTGCACTCCTACACATTTGTCCACCAAACTCTAAATCACACCCTATGTTTCTAACTACTAGGATGTCAAGATTTTTGGAATACTTTTTCAAATGTAGTCCTTATTCTACTTCCATATAGCAGTCATTCTGCATGCATGCCAAGAGCTCAGCAGGATGATATTAGTTGATTTGTGATTATTAGAGGATAACTGTGTTGAATGTTGAAGCATGCCAGACTTACTGTGGAATGCATGAATAAAGAAGGAAGACTTAGGACCTGACTTAAGGTATGGCAGTCTTTACTCTGTCCGTCAGGAGGGTGGAGTACATTCCATCCACCATCCTGATGGGCACAAGACTACATATTTAGAGAACACCGGTGGCCCAGCTGTGATTTCTGTGCCTTAAGAGGAAGTGCAGTGACGATGGTTCCTCTGAAGTATGCAAAAAAGTGATGGATGGAGTGGTTTTATTATTCTCAGCCAGTGGTACTGGGGTGTATCCCAATCTATCTTTATTATGGACACCATGTCACCTCAGTTTGGACCCAGCAACAGCTGCTAACCCAGATCCTCCCTGAAACGGAACACAAGCAACTCAGAACTGGTGTCCGCCTAATTATGGGCTCATCAGCTCAGCCTAACCCTCCTCCAATCTAAACATTCCAACCCAAACTACCATTCCAAGTCCTGCCTGAATCAGAACACAAGCAACCCAGAACGGTTTTGCATGGGCCCGCGTTTGGCATACTCGTCCAACTTAGGGTGACACACTAAAGTATACAAAAAAAGATGGATGAAATGCTTGAATTAATCTTCTTCACTGGTAATTACTCGGGCAGCACCCCAATCCATCATTATTTTGCAGGCCATGTCACCTCAGTTTGGACCCAGCTATATGCAAATCAGCCTTGACCCTACTCCAATGTGAACAGTCCAGCCCGAACTGCAAAGCCAGGCCCTCCCTGAACAGAAACACAAACAACCCAGGGCCAGTTTTGCCCAGATTATGGGCTCATCATCTGGTTACAGCTTGGTTCCAGTGACACAGTGTGCACGGGGCCAATGTCTGGGCATACATGTCCCACTTACACCGATACACTAACATTTACAAAAAAGTGATGGATGAATGCTTGAACTAATCTCAGCCACTGGTAAATGTTCAGGAGAGCATCCCAATCGATAGTTTTTTTGCACATCATGTCACCTCAGTTTGGACCCAACTTTATGCAAATCAGTCTATACCCTGCTCCAATCAGAACAGACCAGCCCGAACTGCCAAACCAGGTCCGCCCTGAAACAGAACACAAGCAACCCAGGACTGGTTCCACCCTACTTATGCCCTCATAAGTCAGCACAGCTTGGTTCCTGTGACCTGGTGTGCATCTGCAGAAGCAAGTCAGTAGGGTGCCCCTTCTCCTTCATCGCGGCCAAGAACTGGAATGAACTTTCACAACTCCTCATGACTGCTACTTAACTTCTCAATTTCCGCAACAAACTGAAGACTTGGCTGTTCAGCTGGGAGCACAGCACAGCCTACGTCTTTGCTCCAACACCTGGATTCCCTCATTGGTGATAATTTGTGCCATACAAATGTTCATAAATAAACATTACCAAAATTGTGGGAAAAATTCAATTTAGCCTTCAACCAGCCTTTCAAATTAAACTGACAAACAGTTAACAAATAGAAATGCTTTTCCAATTAAAAACAGTGTAAAAATTCTGCAAATAGAGCACAACAAAATGTTTCTGGAAAAACTATTACTTCAGTACAGCGTCACTCAGCTGGACTACACATCTATAAAAGAAGACTTCAACACTTCAAAGAACCGCTAAATACTACAAACAGAGTAAGTTTGACATTATTGAAAGCTACCACAGTAATACAAATCTAAAGCAATGCTAAACTATGCTGCATACATTTTCCTCTAACATATTGGTGCATACTCTACAAGAAATAAAAACACTAAAAGTAAAACAAAATAAAGACACTGATGCCAAATAACTCAAAATACAGTAAAAGGACCACCTTGAAAGTGAGTTTTCTAACTTAAGCACAAAACTAAAATTAAAGTAAAAATACCACTTTGGCATATTTAAAAACAACTGAAATAAACAAACTCCAAACTAAGGGCGTCATTTCAATGCTGGTCAGACCACCACCGACAGCCTATCTGTGGCGGTCCGACCCTACTGACAGCCTTTTGGTACGATCGTTGGATTATGGTACCAGCGGTCGGATCATTTGCTGTAGGGAGGAATACTTCCACCTCCGAAAGTAGAAATCTGTCGGGCAACTGTCGGACTCGTATCACTAACATTGCAGTGGTGCGTGCGCAGGCACTGCAATGGGGATTATGATCGAAGAACAGGAAAAAGCAAATACTGGGGCTATTTATACATACAAATAAACCAATCACTCGTATCACTCAAAGCAATTGTTATCATTTTATTTTGGAAGCTAAATACATTTTTATTTTTATTTCAATTTTGTATTTAAAATATCCTTGTGGGGATCTTTTTACTTTTTAAACATATGCTCGAAAGACAATTTTTCTCAGGACCGAACATGAATATTTACAATTCACAAATAATGTACATACATTTACATAATACATACAAGGCTAATAAACAAAAAAAAACAAAATATACAAAAAAATCAAAAAGATTTGTGAAAAAGGTAGAAAAGAAATTCTACGAAGTTTTAGAAGGAGAAAGAAAAAGAAAGTAGGGGACATACAATATCCAACCAATTTTTGGCACAACAGTTTAATGTTCAGGTAGAATAATTCAATCCTTGTAATTACATATGTGTTAATACACCTGACACCTTATTCAATCACAGCACTTGTTTTTGGCAAAAGAGAGAAGGTCTACGCATTTCTAACCCTACATAAATCTTTTCAAGGGTTATCCTCAGGACCTAGTCGATTAGGCTATTAAAATAAAAGATAAAACATAAAGATAAGATTATACTCATGTCTCTTACAATTCCACTCATACGCCTGTATTCACTACCAAGCACAATTACCTTAATATTATAAAGGCACAACTCTTCTTGAGAAGCCGATTTATTTTTTATTTTAATTTCTTATATCGCGCAGGAGTTGTTATTCCAACCTTGTTTTTTCTATCGGGGTCAAAAAATATTTCCCATTAACATTTTGACTCAACCGCAGAAAATGAATTCCACTCTATGAAAAAGAAGAACACTCCCTTTACCTTCACAACAGTGGCTAGTCAGCACACTGTAAATCCTTAGTAAATCGACCACAGCTGCGGTCATTGTTGAAAGTTCACTACAAATAAAAAAACGCAGTATTAACTTGCTAATGGTGTCTGACAAACTGCTGGCATATCTTACACCAATGCATATAGCGACAAAGGTAGACAGTCAAAATATCGAGTTGGAAATATCGACCTACCATAATATCGAGTCTGAAATATCGAAGGAGCATAATATCGAAGGCAAGAATATCGTAGGACAGAATATCGACCCAAGGTAAGTAATATCGAAATACTTAATATCGATGTAAGTAATATCGAAGTTAGTAATATCGATAGCATATATATCGATGTTAATAATTTCGATGACACTAATATCGATATTGGTATTATTTTATAGTTTTTTATTATGTATGTGTTATATGTTTAATTTAAGTATTTAAAATAATTACTATTATATGTGTATACATTTTCTATAATAATATAGAAATTTATAAGGAAATTTGATGTTTTAGTACCGGAGCGGGTTGTGGGTTTATAGGGGAATAGGGTGGGAAGTAATTTAATTATGGTAAGTTGATTAATAATTAGTAGGATTAATTAATTAATTATAATTATTTGCTAATTAATATTGATTAATTGGGAAATAATTAATTGATTAATTGATATATATTTTCTGTAGCGGGATGTGGGTTTATAGGGGAATAGGGTGGGGAGTAATTTAATAATAATTAATTAATTAATATATGATTTTAAATATTTATAACTAATTAATTGGCAAATAATTAATATTAATTAGTTAATTAATTAATATAATTTTGTACATATTTTAAATTAGTAATTAATTGGTAATTAAATAATATTAGTTAGTTAATTACATTATTAGAGTAATTTATTTATATATATAATTTTTAGTTACTGTTAATTAATTAATTGGGGAAAAATGATAATAAATTATATTAATTACAGCTTATGTGCTAATATATTTACTTTATTGTTATTGTTAATTAATTATTAATTGCTAATTAAATAATATTATTTAACTTTGGGTTAAGGAGTATTTTTAGGGTTCAGGGTCATTTTTGGGTTTTTGGGTAAAGGGGTATTTTGAGTGTTTAGGGTCAGTTTTCAGTTTTTGGGTAAAGGGGTATTTTTAGGGTTCAGGGTCAGTTTTCAGTTTTTGGGTAAAGGGGTATTTTTAGGGTTCAGGGTCAGTTTTCAGTTCATGGGTAAAGGGGTATTTTTAGTGTTCAGGGTCAGTTTTCAGTTCATGGGTAAAGGGGTATTTTTAGGGTTCAGGGTCAGTTTTCAGTTTTTGGGTAAAGGGGTATTTGTAGGGTTCAGGGTCAGTTTTCAGTTCATGGGTAAAGGGGTATTTTTAGGGTTCAGGGTCAGTTTTCAGTTTTTGGGTAAAGGGGTATTTTTAGGGTTCAGGGTCAGTTTTCAGTTCATGGGTAAAGGGGTATTTTTAGGGTTCAGGGTCAGTTTTCAGTTCATGGGTAAAGGGGTATTTTTAGGGTTCAGGGTCAGTTTTCAGTTCATGGGTAAAGGGGTATTTTTAGGGTTCAGGGTCAGTTTTCAGTTCATGGGTAAAGGGGTATTTTTAGGGTTCAGGGTCAGTTTTCAGTTTTTTGGTAAAGGGGTATTTTTAGGGTTCAGGGTCAGTTTTCAGTTCTTGGGTAAAGGGGTATTTTTAGGGTTCAGGGTCAGTTTTCAGTTTTTGGGTAAAGGGGTATTTTTAGTGTTCAGGGTCAGTTTTCAGTTTTTGGGTAAAGGGGTATTTTTAGGGTTCAGGGTCAGTTTTCAGTTCGTGGGTAAAGGGGTGGTTTTTGGGTTCAGGGTCAGTTTTCTCGACTGTTCCACTCTCTGGAGTAGGAATAGTAATGTTTACCCTTACGCTATCCAACGTTTTATATAATTAATTGTTAAAATATCACATGTTTATTTTATTTTTTATATTACTTACATTTTATGTATGTTATTGTTTTATGTTTGTACATGTATTAGAAAATTAGAATATATTTAATTAATTTAGAAATTAGTAAATTAATTATTAATACTTATTGTTCAGTACATATATATTATATCTTTACTGTATATATTTAATTAATGTATTATTAATATATATGTTTTATTTATTAATTTTAAACATTATTAGATACTTTTAAATATGTATATTTTATTTATTAGTGTTATATACTTACTTTTACATTTATATATATTAAAAAAAATCGATATTTTTAACATCGATATTTTTTACAACGATATTATTTTTTCGATATCTTTGTACTTACCATGTTGTAGATAGGATGTCGATATTTTTGCCCTCGATATTGTTGACTCGATATTCTTGTAGGTCGATATTTTTGTAGTCGAAATTCTGTCATAGATCCAGCGACAAAATCGTAATGCCTACCTTATTTAAAAGCCACTCGTCTTTGTTGTTTGTATTGCTGTTATAAATCCAACAACACAAGGTCTCTAAAACATAAAAATTCATATTATTCAGAAAAACATTCGAAGAAACGTGCCGGTAATCAAGCACAGTGCGTGCTTTCTTCGCGAGCGTTGTAATTGACCCGGAATGGACTTTAATATTTATTTATTTATTTTTAGCATTTGTTGAGCGCGAACAATTGCCCGCAGGCGTCTCGGCGCTGTACTTTTATTTACTCTCCTGTATGGTCTCATGAAGTTGTTTAGAGGTTAAATAACCAGGTTTTCAGTTTCTTCCTGAAAGACATTAGGTTTGGGCTGGAGCGTATGAATTGCGGGACTGTGTTCCATAGTTTTGGGCCGGCCACTAGGAAACGTCTGTCTCCCCAGTTGACCAACCTGGTCCGTGGCACCACCAGGTTGTTCTGTTTTGCTGAACGAAGTGTCCGGGAGGGAATGTATGGAACAAGATGGTCTCTCAAAAATTGCGGTGCTTGATGATGTAATGACTTGTAAACAATACACAGTGTTTTAAATTTAATTCTGTTCCTAACAGGGAGCCAGTGAAAACTTCTCAAAGTCTCAGCAATAGGCTTAAATTTAGTAGTATTTGAGAGAAGTCTGGCCGCCTCATTTTGGATTACCTGCAATTTCTTAATAATAACGGTATACCATGGGGCCGAAGGGGAACTTCTATTCCTAGACATCCTTTTTGTTGGTACTAGTTTATTGGCGGCCTGGTCCAGCCATGCTTGATATTGTTCAGTAGCAGTTTCTGGGTTATACGGAAGTCATCGCGGTGTAAAATTCTGGCGTGTCACGTCATTGCTCATGCGCCACCCCGTCATTGGCGAGTTCTCAGCTAAACTTTATTGAGCCTCCTAGAACTGACAGACTAATCCAAATAGAAGCTCAAAACCATAGCCATGGTATGTTCAAGTTCGGTTTATTTATATTGAACAACTTTAAAGACCTCCAATTGTTTTGTGACGTCCTGAGATGACATTTTTAACATTAATAGCAGTAGTCACCACAGCACAAGCCTCAGTAGAAAACAACTTTCTGACCACCACCAAGGTGGCCATGTTGTAATTGGGTGGTCGGCCTGCCGACTGCTGATTATCGGATGGTGTCCTGCCCGTGGTGATGGTGGTCAGCAGTCCGACTGAGCACCATTGTAATCAGGGCCTACATTTTAAATAATAAAATAAACTGACATCTATCAAATCTCTTCCTTTTAGTAGACTGCAACCAACAAACAAATCTTTGTCAATAACAACACCAAACAGGCCTGCAAAGCAAAAATTGACAACTAAAACGAAATGAAGGCAACATGCAGAAAATAAGTTGAAATGCGCAGCTGCAATGTAAAACTGGTAAAATAAATATTAAAAACAGATTTTTTTTAATTAACATTATTCTCATACATATATATTCACTGAAAAAACCAGAGGTTTCACACCAGTTATAGTTAGGAATTAGCATTTAAAAAACCTATTAAATTCACTGAAAAAACCATAGGTTTCACACCAGTTATAGTTACCTGGAAATTTTACTGACATAAAACCATTGAAATTCCCACGTTATAGTTAGTTGGACTCACTATAACTTGCGCGTGCAATGCACTGCTGATGACGTCACATATTACATCACTCACTATGGTTTTTACATTGAATTTAATAGATTTTTTAAATGCTAATTCCTAACTATAAGTCTCACTTTATAAGTACATTGGTCTACATTGGGCTACATTGGGCTACATTTGGGCTACATTTGGGCTCTAACATATATATAGATCAATGTGTCCCAATATTTTTTTTTTAAGTTAATTTTCTTAAACACCACTTGAGCATATATCTTGAGACATAGCAAAGGCACATCAGGCTACCAGTCCCAATTTTGCAAATTTTTTTTTGTATATTTTATTATTTATTTATTTTTTTTGCATTGGAGCGCTCCCGGTGCGCGCCCCGGGGAGCGCAACGGAAAGCGTACTATTATGAAGCGCCCCGTCCCGTAAGCGCCATTTTCGCGAACGAAAACATGATCGTGACGTATCGCGTAGCCACGTCCGCGTGATATGCACGGCGTAAGCGCACCCGGAAGCACTTGAGCGAATACAATCGTGCAACGTAATCTTCTGACGCACTTACGTGACGCGACCCGAGGCACGTAGCGTAAGCGCGTCGGGTCATATGACCTAAAAATAACACTTTTCATTGGTTCATAACAGTTTTGGTTTCAAAATGATGAAACCCCTGGTCATGTGACCTAAAATTAACACTTTTCATTGGTTCAAGATATTTTTTTTTCCAAATGATGAAAGCCCACACCTTTTTTCCTTATTCTACCTTTTTGCTTTGAGAGAGGAAGACCTTTACTTATATCTGTCGAAAATGGCTACATTAGCTGCAGCTGCTGGATCTTCTGGACCACCACCACCACCACAAGGACCTCCACAACTTCACAGTGGTGGAGATCAAGAACATGAGGAGGATGAGGACGAAGAGGAGAGTAGATTCGTCTGAGAGGACAACATAACCTACAAGCCAAAAGAGCACATCATATGGCAATTTTTTTCTATCCCGAGTGACTAAAAAAAGTTAATGCACCTAAAGCAACCTGCCTAATCTGTCATCAGGAGCTGTCAAAGGGGAATCCCAACAAGAAATACTCCTTTGGCAACCACACAATGATTAGGCATATGCTTAGAAAGCATCCCAATAACTATTCTAGGGCAGAGGTCAGGGAACTGGCCAAAAACCCTGTCCAATCTTCTGCCAGCACCTCCCAAACTACTGTTTCCACCCCATCGGTACCGGAAGATAGGAACACATGCTCCATCATACAAACCAACTTTTCAAATTTTAAAATGGTTTGTAAATTTTGTGGTCAAACAAGTTGCTATGGTGAGCAATGCAGCACTCTTATTAATCGTGCTTGGGAAAACCACAAGTGCCAAAGGAAATATTAATTTGTTGCACTTTTTTTTTCTCCTGTTGAGCCCTTTTGAAATGCCTGTTTTTTGTTTCTCCCCTTAAAAAAAAAAAAAAAAAAAAAAAATGTTCAGAAAAACCAAAAAAAGAAAAAAATGTTTATAAACCCCCCAAAAAAATATAAAACAACAAAAAGAATAAAAAAACAGTTCTTTTCAGAACTACCTCCCATTTATATTAAATGACTTAAATGTTAAAACTCTGCCATTCTCTTTTCTCCCTGGTGCGCTCCCCGGTGCGCGTACCGGGCGCTCCCCACGCGCAAATCGAAAAAATATATATATTTTTATTTTGCCCCGCGGGGCCCTTTTATAACCCATACATTAAACCTGGGGGTCAGGGGGGTCTACTCTGCCCCCTAATGGTCTTTTTCCCCTTTGTTTTGGCCACCTCTTGTGTCTCGATCATACCGAGACACAAGATGGCGGCCGGTCCAGACCGTTTGGAATGTTTACAGACACCCAAAAGCCAATCAGCTTTCCGTGCGCAAGTCGCGTAGCGCGCCCGGAGCGCTCCCCGCAGCGCGTACCGGGGCGCGCTTACAGATATATATTTTTTTTTAACCTAAATTACTCAAAATCCACTGGAGCACATATCTTGAGACATAGCAAAGGCACATCGGACTACCAGTCCCTACAATTTTGCCACATTTTGTTGAAATCCATTCAGCCGTTCGGGCTAAAAGTGAAATCGACCACCCTATGGAAATTAACATGGGGAAAACGCGTTCTGGGACCCCCCTTTTATCTCGGCCCCCCCTTGACGAATCCCCCCCAAACTTTGGCGGGGATTATCAAAGACTGGTGCAGGCATTAAAGACTGGTTTCATTCACAGTAAGTCCTCAACCCTTTGAAGAAGTGCGGCAGAGAGCACGAAACACGTCAGGGCTGGACATTATTCTTGTGAGGCAGCAAGCTGTTCCTGCGCTGTTTGCATCATCATTAAAAGGCAAAATCGAATTTTCTTGTTTGTGGCTCCCTCATTCCAGGCAAACCTTGTGTGATGGATTTAAGGTGGCTTGTTGCCTGAGCCACGAGGTGAACCCAGCTGCAGTTTGCAGTCCGAGCTGAAGCATCAAGCGATGAGTCAGTGAGAGGAGCAGGGAAAAGCCGGTGATGTGATTAATGGGGTGTTTGAACTGTGACACTGACCCCACAACCCACTGGGGAATTTTATTTCAATTTTGCACCGAGAATGAAACATGCAAAAACTTCTGCACTACAAGAACCATCAGGCCATGGTTATGGCCACGCCCACTGAGGCGGGGATTATCAAAGACTGGTGCAGGCATTAAAGACTGGTTTCATTCACAGTAAGTCCTCAACCCTTTGAAGAAGTGCGGCAGAGAGCACGAAACGCGTCAGGGCTGGACATTATTCTTGTGAGGCAGCAAGCTGTTCCTGCGCTGTTTGCATCATCATTAAAAGGCAAAATCGAATTTTCCTGTTTGTGGCTCCCTCATTCCAGGCAAACCTTGTGTGATGGATATATATATATATATATATATATATATATATATATATATATATATATATATATATATATATATATATATATATATATATATATATATATTCAATGAAAAAACCATTGGTTATAGAACATATATAGTTAGGAATTTGCATTTACAAAACCTTATTTTACTCGCATAAAACCATTGAAATTCCATATATAGTTAGATGCGCTAACTATATAACGCGCACCCGCAATCCACTGCTGATGATGTCACATATTACATCATTCATGACATGGTCAGTGACATCACTGATGACATCACTGATGACATCTCAAATTACATCACTGATGACATCTCAAATGACATCACTGATGACATCACTGATGACATCTCATTTGACATCACTGATCACATCTCAAATGATATCACTGAAAACATCACTGATGACATCTCATTTGACATTACTGATCACATCACTGATGACATCATTCATGTGATAATACGATGAACCTCTTCAGACTCTAATATAACCTTAGATACACTCAGTGTTAACAGACACTCACATACTGTCACTCATCCATGGAGTTACTCACACACCTAGTCAATCATGCAAAGAATCAATCACACCTCCATTTGCTCAACTATACAGTTATACACACCTTACTTATTCAAACATATTCTAACACATATTTACTCTCTTATACAATCACTGATACAAGTTTTCAATGATCCATGCAGCCACTCACACATTCACTGGCTCTTATACACAGTAATTTATATATGTGAACTCTCACATGTACTGTGTTTTACATATGTACTTACTTTGACATGTAGCACTGAGATATCCATTCACTCACCAATACACTCATGCACACAGTCATCCACCCATACAGCTGTTTCCACATGCAGTTTTGAACCTATACATCTAGTGAATCAACTGGTCACACATCTATGCACAGAGTCACACACTTCCCAGACACCCACACACACACACTCACTCTCCCATACAAATACTTGGGCAACCAATCAATAACCCATATCGTTACTCATATAGCTACTGATGCATGCAGCAGTTTACAGAACAACAGATATAATGATGCACAAATTAAGACAGTTTAGTCACTAACCCATGCACTCAGTGAGACACATTTAATCACTCACTCATACAGTCGGTCATGCAACTACTAACTCCTTCATCCACACACTTATACATCCACTCATTCTTCAATATGTAAGACATATTTTAACTTTACAGAAACATACAGTCACTGGATGATGTCATCAGTGATGTCATTTGGGATGTCATCAGTGATGTCATCAGTGATGTCACTGACCATGTCATGAATGATGTAATATGTGACATCATCAGCAGTGGATTGCGGGTGCGCGATATATAGTTAGCGCATCTAACTATATATGGAATTTCAATGGTTTTATGCGAGTAAAATAAGGTTTTGTAAATGCAAATTCCTAACTATATATGTTCTATAACCAATGGTTTTTTCATTGAATTTTCAAGGTTTTGTAAATGCAAATTCCTAACTATATATGGACTATAACCTATGGTTTTTTCTGTGAATTTCATTGGTTTTTTAAAAGCTAACATCTGTAGCTGTAAAATGTATTCTACTTTAAAACCCAAAATATATTTTACATGTTTATTGATAATTTTAATTGAAATATTTTTTTTCTTCGCTTTCGATAAGCGAACCGGGAAGCTTTCCGTTAGCTCATCTTGATGCCGCGATCTAGTACGCGAACCGGTAAACGTTACGTTAGCGGAACTGTGACTCGTCGCGGAAGCGCGACGTATCATTGTCGCGAATGCGTCTTATGACGCGCCGCTTTAGCGCTCCCGAAAGTGCTCGGGACCGCGAACCGGAAACGATGCGGGACGCGGCGCGCACCGCGTAACGTGAGCGGAACAAGTCATGTGACTTGTTTATCAAAGTTTTCATTGGTTCATTTCACTTTTGGTTTCCAAATGATGTATGACTAGGTCATGTGACCTAAAAATAACACTTTTCATTGGTTCCGAACTTTTGCTTTTCCAAAATCACGTAAACCCCTTCTTCTTTCCTCACTCTGACTTTCATCTTGGTGAGAGAAAGACCATTTTCCATTTTGATTACAATGGCTTCTATCTTTGCTTCAGCTGGTGGACCCCCACCACCACCTCAACCTCCTCATGACAAGAGAGGACCACCATCTCAATTCATCTCAAACAGAGAGGAGGAAGAAGACGACTTAGAAGAAGAGGACACTGATGAATCTGAATTTATTCAGGAGTTGCCCCGTGTTTCCGGAAGGAAAACAAGTTTCATTTGGCAATTTTTCTCAATTCCTCGAGGGGAGAAGAAGGTTAATGCCAAATATGCCACCTGCCTAATTTGCAAAAAAAGATTATCTCGAGGCACAGAGAAAAAGTATAGTATGGGCAACTATACTATGCATCGCCATATGGTCAGGTGGCATCCATTAAATTACAGCCGGGCAGAGTTAAGGGATCTGCAAGATAATCCCCCGACAACTCCTGTGGCCAAATCAACTTCTAATATAAATTTGACTGTAAGAGAGGCACAGGAAACTGTGCCAAACATACAGCCAAACTTCAAGCACATGAAGTTAACGTGCATACATTGTGGTGCTATGCTCTCATGTGGCAACATGAGCGTAAACTTAATAAACTTGGTGTATGAAAACCATAACTGCCCTAACCCACCCAAGCAGTAATTTTTTCTTTGCTCCTGTTGAGCCCTTTTCGATGCCTGTTTTTTTGTTGTTTCCCCTCCATGAAAAACACAAAAAAAACATAAAACTGTTCTAAAAATACAAAAAAAACAAAAAATGTTCAGAAAAAAAAAAATAATAAATAAAACAACAAAAACATAAAAAAAAGTTCTTTTCAGAACTACCTCCCCTTTCAAATAAAATTGCTAGAATGTTTAACACTCTAGCAAGCTCTATTTCTTTTGGTTCGCTTCAAGTTCGCTGCCCGGTTCGCGAACTTGAAGCGAACCAAAAAAAATTTTTTTTTTAAAAAAAGAAGAGTTAGTATAAGGGAAGTAAACAGAGAGTAATGTAAAAAGAAAGACAGCTATAGAGAGTAAATCAGAGATAGTGTTTAATAGATCTATTTATTAATTCAGGATGACGATAAGGTGTGATGTCTCGTGAGGTTTGTTTAAGGTGAGACCTACTCAGGGTTACAGATCAATTTTACACTTGTTGAAGAATACAGAGCAGATAAAGCATGTGAAGGCCTACCAATGAAGTAAATCATGTCCTCTTATTACATCATTCATGACATGGTCAGTGACATCATCAGCAGTGCATTGCGGGTAAAAAGAGTAGAAAACATTTACCTTATAATTCTTGTTACCTTTTTTAAATATTTTTTCATACTTTCAATCTGTAAAAGAGAAAACAAACATTTCCAAAAATATTACAACATGTATTTAAAAATTACAAAAGAAAAGGGAAAAGGTTCAAGAAGAAACACTTTTTCAACAATTTTGACATTTACAGAAGCCTCTGCTTCTCTACGTCCCCTACACAATCCTAAAGATATATATTTTAAATAAACAGTATCTTCATGCTGATGAACTGAGACCTATTTTGGAACATGGTACTTCTTTTGCACTGCTGATGTCTCACAATAGTGATGCAATAGCAGCGCAAAAAAGATGTAAAGCCATCATAAAATTGTCTCTAATATTTTAAATGATAGTTTCAGGATGCAAATAAGATGTGTGCTTTGAAGAGCTTTCTTTGAGGTGAGACCTATTCCTTTTTTTTAAAAAAACAGTACCCGGAAATACAGCACTATAAGCATTAAAATTGACACTTACAGAAGACTCAGTTTTTCCATATCTACCTCACATTTCTAAATGTATATCATAAGTACAAACAGAAGAACATTAATTATACATGTTATATGGTTCATTTTTGCTGTTCTCAGAATGTATCAAATTTCACTTAAATCAGTGACTTGAACGTATTCATCATGTAACAGCGGGGAAAAAAAACACAATCAAAATGACTGTGTTTAAAAAACCCATACAACCTAAGAAATCTGATTTCAAAACTCCTTAAAATTAACTTACTTTCAATGACGTCGAAGGATCTCCTATGAACAGCATTCACTCTGTTGTGCTATAAATATTTTCAGCCCGCCACTTTCTGAAAGAAAACCTCCATCGATACGAAAAATATGTTACATAGAAGAAAAGACTTCTCTCATTCTATCACATGTTTCCACTAGGCCAAATCATGTTGCAGCGATTCGCTACTCTTGTAATTCTTCCAATCAAATCCCGACATTTTCTATTTTCGCAACTTTCAAAAAGAATACATTTAAGATTATTTTTACAATCCTGGACTACTAATATCTTACCCTTCTTTGTCACTCATGTTCTCCTTTTCCTATGACACTGATACTGCTTACTATGAAGCAGACTTACTTGCATCAGGTTTATATAGTTGGATTTTTAAATTGACATTATAATTAAAAGTTTTGGACCAATAATCTAGACAGCATTGCAGACTTACATTCCCTCTACTTCATGAACCTTTTGCAATTCTTCAAAGGAAATCCCGAGATTCTTTCATTAAAATTTTAGTTTTAAAAACACCAGGTAAGAATTTTTAAGGTCAAACGGCAATTTTTTTTTGAAAGTTACAACGGAATCATTGCAGAATGACCAGCCGTTTCGAGACTTTAAATAAGCTGTATAATGTCCTGATGTTGTTGAAGGACCATCGTGAAAGATAATTGCTACAGTTACAAAAGTCCTTCCTGATATTGAAAGCTGAGAAGCCACAAATTTATTTATTAAAGTTGACAATTTTGATCCATCAGGCCTACATCGTTGAATCATTAAAATGACATACTGTCCATATCTACGTATAAATAATGTTGACTTCATTTCAGATTTACATTGGCTACACTCCATGTTGTGATCCGCTGCATTTACTAGCTTATTAAAGGAGACTGATTTACTGTCTGGCAAAGTTAAATATATAAATCTTTCTGAGTCTACACTAGTAGTACTTGATACCCTACAATTCTCGCAGTCATGCTGCCATTGATAAGAAAGCCCAAACAGGTGATCTACATCTACACCGTCATCTTGCAATACATCAAGCATATACATTAAAAACTCCTGACAATCTTGCTGATTATTTTCAGAGAAGTCTGTTTGCCCTGAACATTCATCTAACAGATAACAAACTTCAGACACACTTTCTACTTTTGTTCGATCACTGCTACATTTCTCGAAAACAGAATTCAATAAACAGCATAAAATTTGTTCTGAATTCAACAGAATCTGTTCTTTTAAACTCTCTAGTGAAAAGAGAACATTAACCACTACATTTGCATAGCAGTTGACACCAGAACTGTTTTCAAATTGAAAACCGACAACATCTTCAACAGAATCCACTTTCTTTCTGCTAACAATTTTCGGTTCATTGACTTTTAGTCTTTTTGCAACAACCTCCCTACTATTACTGATATTTCTACGTTTGCGGCCTACCACACGTTTCTCAAACAAAGGATATTGAGGCAAATGTGGCGCATACTCTCTTCTTAACCTATTGTATTCCTTAACACAATCTAGATCCGCACAAATGTTTGTGACATCACAGTCAATCAAGTACAATCCTGATAAAGTTCTTACTCGTGACAATGCCACATATGCCATACCCTCCTTGAACACAGAACTGCCAATATTCACCAATGCACTGTCTACACTTAAACCTTGCGATTTATGAATTGTTACCGCATATGCCAAGCAAACAGGAAACTGTTTACGGCGAACATATAAGTCTTTAACAAGCAAAAACCTAGCAGAACAACGACCAATTAGCTGTACTTCCTCAATGCCATCAAATTTAATTTTTAAAAATTCTATTCCATCTCTATTTCTGTACTTCTCAAAATCAACAGCATTACCCATTGATCCATTTACCAGACCTCTTTCAACATGTAAATTTCTTCTCAAAATGATTCGGTAATTTAAACACACATTCAAAGTCTTTTCAAAACCCGCTGTTTTAGATATAGTCTTCTCTAATGAATCCAATTTTGATTTCAAATTCTCTGACAAAATATTGTTGATCCCATGTGCTCTATTTTGTCAATAGCTTCAAGTTTCACAATCTCTTGCTTTTCTAAATTCAACATTTTGTTGTTGAAGATGGCACATTCTGCAAGAGTTGGCATCAAACATATTCCGGATTTCTTCTCAGTAATTTTCTGAAAAATATTCTCAGCCACAATCTCTTGTTCGGGATATAAATTTGAAAGTAATCGTGCATTCAAAGCTTCTTTTCCATGCTCGGTCACTTTTCCAATTCTAATATCTTGTAGAATATTCTTGTAATCTTCATCTTTTGCCTGACGCATATTTTCATGCAGTTCAGCATAATTGAAGTTTAACCATATATTGACGTTGCCAATGCTCCCTAGGCACTTCCTGGTATCTTCATGCGTGAGTATTTTGAACACAGGTTCTCCTTTTACTGGTGTCAGCTGCAGAAGATCTCCGAAAACAATGATGTGTTTGCCACCAAATAACACATCATATTCAGTTTTAAGTACTTCTTGCATTCTCAAATGCACAAAGGCAAGCATGACATTGGAAACCATGCTTACTTCGTCAATGATAAGTAGTTTCATTTTCCTCAAGACTCTTGAAACTTCACAGCAAGCATCCCCAGATAACTTGTGATATTGTAATTTGTTGTCATGCTCCACCGGCAGCATCAGTAGACGATGCAAAGTAATACCTTTAATGTTATGTGCTGCAAGTCCAGTAGGAGCGGTGACAACACAAGACAGCGATGACTCAGTCCTTTCCTGCAGATAGCATGAAATTGCTTTAATGAGGAAACTTTTTCCAGTTCCCGCTTCTCCACTCACATACAGTAGGACAGGCTTCAACGATGTACATGAGCACTCTTTCTTCTCATGACTTAATCCATGCTCAATTTGCTTCGTAACTTCATCATATATTTTCCTCTGCTCAACGTTGAGTTGTTTTTCCAAGTCTTCTAAGTTAACTGAATCCTCCTGAGCATGTGCCATGGCTCTTTCCACTTCATTCATAGCAGTGGCAGCTTCATTTTCGATAATAGGTCCTCCAAGTGGATCTTGACTCAATGAAACAGAACTCTGACTGTCCTGAGAACTGTCTCTTGCAATCTCGGCTGCAATCGTTGCTTCCTGCTCAATTTCCAAAGTTAGCATTTCTTGATATTTGGGAAAAGCAGGACATTCTATGGTCTCCTTAGCAGCAGTGAAAGAGTCTTCGTAACAGAGGAAATCTCCAAGCAGTTCCTCTTCTGCACGCCAAGGCTTGAAAAGTTGCAAAAGTGCTAAATAGAAAAACTCCTTTTTTTCTGGAGATTCGCCACTCAATTTTCGATGGTTTACTAATTGGCATTTTCTTTGCTTGACCAGGCATCCCTCACTTCCAATTACAGCATACACTCCTTTCTCAATATCTTCTTTGATGTTCCTCTTGAATATATAATTTTGTAGAACCTCATATAGACAAACATTCTCAAGGTGACTGCTTCGATTTGGATAATATGTATCCAACATGTTGGTCTTCAAAATGTCAGTACTGTTTGGTTCCTTTTCTGCCAAATATTCAATTTCCCGGACAGGTTTTAGAACCCGATTTCGCGGTGCAGCAAGACCAAGACTCGCCCAAACAATACTCCTGGATTTGGCATAGAGACTTGCTGAAGACAATCGATCTGAACATTCGTAAGCTCCGATTTCTCGATGCGACAACATCTTCAGACTGAAACTGTACAACTTCTTGCTGAGGCTCTTTTCATGGGAAATGTCCTCCCACATATCCTTCAGTTCTGTCTTTTCTTTTTTGGTGATGTAAGATGTCACATACCGAGCCACAGCCATACAGTTGTCACCCACAAACTGTATATCCATGTTAGCATTCCACATGGACAAAATCACTGGGTTGTAGTCGTTGATGTACTTGGACTCTTCGTTCCTTTTCAAATTGTATGTATTTTTGGGTGATTTCCTCGTCACATTATGTCGCAGTGAAGACATCAAACTGTTCACTTTTCCTTTAGAAATCACCGGTCGTGGAAAGTTGAAACGACATTTGGTGTAGAACTTGTCCTTGTTTCTGAATTTACGACGACAGTACTTTCCACAACGATGGCTTTGGAAACGTAGAACTTGTTCTCTTAGGCTTTTCTTCTCCGTTGCGTTTGGAACAGCACACGTAGAATACTGTTCTATGAAATTCATCACTAAGTCATCCGGATCTGTTCCAAATTTAGGTGCATCCTTGATCCACAACAACATATGTATATGAGGAGCACCTCTTGCTTGGTACTCCTTTCTCCAGAAGAAATCCAACACCTCTCCAAGAGGTGGATTCTTCTTATTTGTGATGAAAGACATCATAGCTTCAAATCTATGATTGAAGTACCTGCATACATTCACAGGATCCAAAGAACACAGTTCTCCAGGTGTCTTGAATTCAATGTTTTCAATATTTCCATTTGCCTCTCGTAGAAATTCAAGTAAGTCTTCCCAGCCATACTCGGCACAGCTCAGAGTGAGGAACCATGTCGGAGTTCCTAAGTTCCTCAGCATACATTTTAAATCACCATGACGACGGTACCAGTACTCATTAGTACCACGCTGACACGCCATGAGATTAATTAAGTGAGAATCCAAAATACTGTCTTGGACATTGACTTTATGCATAAAGTCCCTTGCCGAGATATTTCGCATCTGTATACCACTTTTTAAGATGTGGTTCACTGCATATGACAGTCCAGACAGATCGCCTTCAAACAGGAGATGAAACAAATAGGGAATGCATTGACGAAACCTAGGATCGTCTGCATACAATCGTAAAGTCCGGTATTCAGACGCAGGAATTTGATGAGGTCGCTCATCATATCTTCCTCCTCGACCTGTGGGAAATAGCTGTGGGAAACACCGAGCTTCCAAACTTTCCTCCCAAACACTAATGGGACTCCCTTTAGCTTGTTTCATTTGAAACAACTCAATAGCATTCCCCATGACTTCCTTGGAATGCAAAGGATGAACACTATAATGTTCATATATTTCTTCACTTTTAGAGGCTTCTACTTTCTCAATTTGGCCAGCACACAAATCGCTATCCTCTTCATCACTTACTTCCTCTTCTGCAACATATACATTCTTATAGTACTTATTATTTGTCTTCAAAAACACTGTTGCCTTTTTGACTTTCCTAACATCCACTAAATCTTGCCATATTTTCTTATTCTTTGTCGGAACCCCATTAACTAAGATAACCAGAGGTTCCTCTTCCACTTTTTCTATTCCAATTGTGTTAATGTTTTTGTTCAAATCTAGAGGCAAATAAACAACTCTTCCCTTTAATCCTCTCTGTAAATCTGCTGGAGGCAACTTCCCTGTCTTTGGCTCCATTCTTACAATAGCCTGAAAGGGATGGATACTTTGAATCAAAACACATTCATAAGTATTTAAATCCTTCAATTCAGAAGGAATCTCAACCAATTCCAGATTATTATGAACTGCCCTAGCAGGCATCTGGTTTTGGTTTAATTTATTACAACAATAAGTACACACACGTTGATCCGATCCTAAATCAAAATAATTTTCTACCATCAAGTATGTGGCAAAATCCTTCCATTCACTATTATTTTCCCTTTCACTTTTTGCATATAAATCCACTACTTTAGTCTGATTCTTATAATAAGTGCGTCGACAACATACACAAGTGAAATTAGGTCTCTCACTTGATTTCATCTGAAAAGTGGCAATTTCCTTCTGAAAATTATCTGTACTGGAAACCTGTACATTATCTTCAACATTACCCTCTACTTCAGGGTCAATTTGAACATTCTCATCTTTACTACTAAAGTAACAAAACTCAATTTCTTCACAAATATTCTTCACATCTATTTCAGAACCATGCAAAAGAGCATCACATAATTGTTTAAGCATAATTGCTGGACTCTTAGCATAATACAACATTCTCACTAATTTTCTCACTTTATTATGATGCACTGCTAGCATCCTGAAATGATGAAAAACACTCTGGCATACTCTCCTGGAAAGACAAGCCAGTGAATGACCACGCAAACCTGTCATTTGTCTCACTCTGCAAGGATCTAAATTTTGCAACAACTTCATTTTCTGCTTCAAACTTTTCTTATTAAATGTCCGTATAAAATCACAAAGCAAATTGATGGAAACCTGTCGCACACTGCAAATAGAACTACACTTCCAAATGTACACAGGACCCTTAGGACGTCTTCCTAAAACCTCATCACTTAGCACCTCTTCTGTCTCTGTTGTCACAAGTTTTTCCTTTTCAACTGGACAACCATCCTTCACTTCATAAGCTCGACCACTGGTGTCAACTGCAAACATCAAATCATTATCCTGAAAATAACTCTCCTCATTAAAAAATGCCTCAGAACTTGAACTATGCATCCATTCTCCGGAAAAAACTTCACAAAAGTTACAACGATTTACTACTCTCTTCCATCTACTGTTTGTTTTGAAATCAGAAATTACCTTGCTTAGTTTCCTAATTCTATTGATTACCAAAATAAACAACTTTCGCTTAATTTCAAAAGCATGATCAATAATTTTCTCTACATTTTTCTTCTTCTTATAAAATGCCGCTTTCTGTTGGCCTTTTTTAATATTTCTTAATAAATTAACTATTATCCTGTTACGGAACATTCGTTTTCGAATGTCCCTAAACTGTTGTTTCCTTCTACTATCATGCACAGAGTTATCTCTTCCTCTACCAATAACATTTTTGATGGGTCTTTCCTTTCCATTTAAATTACTCTTCTTTTTCTGAACTGAAACATTTTGGCGAAAAATACTTTTTTTACTAAAAATATTTTTTAAGAATGATTTTGTGCTCTTACCCGGAGCTTTCTTGGTGTTTTGATAAGTATTTGGGGAAGAGGACTGCTGCAATAAAACATCATCCTGCTGTCTTTGACGTTTTCTAGCCTTTCTAATTCTATTTTTCGTAGGCATTTTTCAAATTTAAAAAAGATCTGCAGTTGAATCTGTGGAAAAATATAGTAAAAAATGTTATTAACCACTATTACCAAACAGTAAATGAATAACAGTCATCAAAAACTTAACGCCCTACTTATTATTTAACATAGAAAATCTTTTGCACCAGCACTGCATCACAAGGACATTTTCAGTCATTTCCTCTTGAATGCAGGTATACAATTGATTTATGTGCTGTGTTTATAAACGATTTTTTGAAATCAATTACATTTCTGGATATGTACTGCTAGAGCTTTATAGGTTGCTTTGGGTCATATTTATAAGGCATATGAGTGTCTATAATGTTATTTTTCCTTTTTAAATGGAAAGCGTTCTTCATGGTGCAAGTTTCTTATAAATACGCTCCCACCTGCGAAACGGAACTTTGCGATGCGAAGCTGATTGCCTCCCCGGTGTCTGTCAACATTCTAAACAGACCGGAGCGGCCGCCATCTTATCTCTCGGTAGGATCGAGAGAGAAGAAGAAGTGAAAAACGAAGGGGAAATTAATGAAAGGGGGCAAGGTATACCCCTCTTGACCCCCTAGGAATGTTGTTGGGGTTTTTAAAGGGTCCCGTGGGGAAAATAAAAAAAATATATTTTTCACGGTAGAAGCGCTTTCCGAACACCGAACTGGGCCGCAAACTGCTGGCGAAATGGGAATAGGTATAAGGGGGTGCGGGAGACCATTTTGTGCTTCGTTTTAATTAAATTACTAAGTATAAGGGGGTGCGGGAGACGTATCCTAATCCCTTATATTTTCTGAGGGTGGCTGAGAAGGCTCATATATGTTGATACATGTGTTCCAGCGGCTCTGCGTGAGCTTATTTTTTTTCTTTGCTGCGGCACGTCTGTTAACGTTCGATTCGAAGGAAATCAGGAAGTGTTGACAACCAATTTGTCAGTGCGATAAAATATTTCGTTATAAATGAATCCTTATTGATAAACATTGTCTGCGCCATCTTGTCTTTTTTACAATGCCACAATTTTGTCGTGCACGGTAGCCATTTTAGATGCCAGGCCGGTCCCAGGCTATCACCTAGCCCCAGCTGTAGAGAATCCACACATACCAACCCTCCCGATTCAGGCGTCAGAGTACTGATTTCAGTGCTACTCTCCCGCCTCCCGATTCCTGCAACCAAAAACGCGGGGGTATATTACCAACCACTAGCGATAACTTCTTTAGAGACAAAAATTATCGCCGCACATCGGCGATTTTTATCGCAGATAAACCTTGCTATTAGCAAGGTTTATCGCAAATGCGATAAAAAACGGCCGCAATGCATGAATATCGCTGAAAAGTCAGCGATATTCATGCATTATCCAGCAAATGCTCTTAGCCATGTTATCCACCTCTCATTGGATAACATGGCTAAGAACTGCTCGCAAATGCGATAAGAAGCGGCCGCAATGCATCAATATTGCTGAAAAGTCAGCGATATTCATGCATTATCCAGCATATGCTTTTAGCCATGTTATCCACCTCCCATTGGATAACATGGCTAAGAACTGCTCATGGCCCCATGAGGAACGCTTTCCATTTAAAAAGGAAAAAATAACATTATAGAAAAGAATCGTTTTTAAACACAACATATAAATCAATTGTATACCTGCATTCAAGAGGAAATGACTGAAAATATCCTTGAGACACATGAAAGCGTTTTCTGGAATGCCCTAGCACCATTTTTTGGACATTATTAACATGGCTAGGTAACTCCCATAATCAAAATCTAAATTTCCCAAGCGCAGGTGGCAACGTATTTACAAGACACTTGCCCCATGAGGAATGCTTTCCATTTAAAAAGGAAAAAAATAACATCAATTACACTCAAATGCCTTATAAATATGACCCAAAACAACCTATGAAGCTCTAGCAGTACATATCCAGAAATGTAATTGATTTCAAAAATGGTTTTTAAAAACAACATATCTGTTTCAGCTTACATAAGAGACCATGGAATGGGCTTCATATACAACAATAACTTGTGTTACTGCATGCCAGAATGCTACACCGAATATGCAATTACAATTTCTCAAAGTAACAAAATCTATTTCTATATCACTACAGACAAAGCCACAGTTTAAAAACACAGCTTTCTTCATCATTTTCTCCTTAGCAAGGTTTATCGCAAATGCGAAAAAAAACGGCCGCAATGCATAAATATCGCTGAAAAGTGAACGATATTCATGCATTATCCAGCAAATGCTCTTAGCCATGTTATCCACCTCCCATTGAATAACATGGCGAAGAACTGCTCGCAAATGCGAAAAAAAACGGCCGCAATGCATGAATATCGCTGAAAAGTCAGCGATATTCATGCATTATCCAGCAAATGCTCTTAGCCATGTTATCCACTTCCCATTAAATAACATGGCTAAGAACTGCTCAGGGCCCCATGAGAAACGCTTTCCATTTAAAAAGGAAAAAATAACATCATAGAAAAGAATCGATTTTAAACACAGCATATAAATCAATTGTATACCTACATTCAAGAGGAAATGACTGAAAATGTCCTTGAGACACATGAAAGCGTTTTCTGGAATGCCCTAGCACCATTTTTTCGACATTATTAACATGGCTATGTAACTCCCATAATCAAAATCTAAATTTGCCAAGCGCAGGTGGGAGCGTATTTACAAGACACTTGCCCCATGAGGAATGCTTTCCATTTAAAAAGGAAAAATAACATCAAAGACACTCAAATGCCTTATAAATATGACCCAAAACAACCTATGAAGCTCTAGCAGTACATATGCAGAAATGTAATTGATTTCAAAAATTATTTTTATAAACAACAGATCTGTTTCAGCTTACATAAGAGGCCATGGACTGGGCTTCATATACAACAATAACTTGTATAACTGCATTCCAGAATGCTACACCGAATATGCAATTACAATTTCTCAAAGTAACAAAATCTATTTCTATATCACTACAGACAAAGCCACAGTTTAAAAACACAGCTTTCTTCATCATTTTCTCCTTAATTCATACTATTCTCTATCTAAAATAAATAAATCTTTTCTCACCTTAGCAAATACTTTTTGAGTTTTGAAAACAGTCTCAGAAATACACCAAATTGTCTTCAGCAGAAGAAAAAGGATGCACTCCAGAGTCTACAGCTATTGAAAGCACAGAAATACAGATATTCATTTCACATATCTCTCATATTAGCCAATCATAACTCTTCCCTCACTTTTTTCAAATCAAAACCCTTCCCCCCTCTGCCCTCTCTGCCTTTTTTCCATAGCAACGACCTCCTGGAAGACCTCTCATGTTTGCAAATTCACACAACAATGTTTCAATTGAACTCTGAACTCTCAGTGCACCTGCGTATCCAGTGCAATCTTTCATTAAAAGTTTCTTCCTTGACCATTCAAATGACATCTTTCAAAGAACACATCCATGCACCCTAACTTTCTGTTTTCAGAAATGGAAATACACCAATCACTGCTAATGAATCATTAGCATTGGAAATCCACAGTTTTTTTTCTTTACAAACTCCTACTGTTTCAACTGCCCTTTCATTACCACACTTCATCTGACTGCAGCACAACCTTCTCCCACCATGTTTAACGTCTGGATTGTTGGACATAGTTACATCCACTGGGCTCAAAGGTATGCTGAGAGCAGAAATTTACACAACCTCAATTTACAAGATGTGGAAATTAAGTGGTTGGGCCAAAGAGGATTAAAATGTCACCAATTGATACCATTGGTGAAAACCTTTATGCATTTGCCAAAACCTCACCTGTTAATTGTGCACTGTGGAGGTAATGATTTGGGCACTTTGACAGGGGTAGGTCTGGAAATGCTTTTAAAGGACACCTTTGAGCAATTAATGGCACTTTTTCCTCAAACTGCCTTGGTATATTCCAATATATGCCAAAGACAGAAATGGAGGTGGTCCAACCAATTTTGTCCACAAATTGAAAAGTCGAGGAAGCATGTAAACAAATCTGTTTCAGCTTTCATGAGAGACCATGGAATGGGCTCCCTGTACAACAATAACTTGCGTTACTACATGCAAGATATCTACAGAGGAGATGGAGTTCACTTCTCAGATGAGGGCAACAGAATTTTCATTCTGAATTTAAGAATGTGCATTGGTACCTACTTATAAGTACCTAAATGTACCATAAACCCAAAAGCTCTTCTCAGAGCTACCCTTCATCTAATCACTCACAATTATTATTTTTTCTAACTTTTTTCACTAATTTTCCACAAAATACGCTCCCCGGTTCGCTAACCGAAAGCTAACCTCGCGGAATTTTTTTAAAAAATGTTTTTTTTCCGCACATTTAAGCCTCCTCAGCCACCCTCAGAAAACCTAGGGGGTCAAGATAAGTCTACCGTGCCCCCTTCTACACATTCTGAACATTATTTGCCCTCCATCTTGTATCTTAATGCGACCGAAACACAAAATGGTGGACTCCCGTGACGCTTAAGGTTCGCTAACCGGGCCGCTTTCCAGAAAGCGGTCCTAAAAAAAGGTGGGAAAGTAATTAGCAGAAAAACGACTAGAGACACTCTCACCAAATATAGATTAGCTCATACTACATAACAATCCCTTTCATTCTCACAAATTTGATTGAAATTTCATTTAGCCATTTAGCCTGTAGACCTATCTAAATACCCTGAGGTAAATTACTTCACAAAACAACATCTAAAATATTGGAATTGACAACCAATGAAAACTTTACTTTCATTTACAATTTTTATTACCTGACATTTGATTGGTTATATACCTGAATATATATAAAGGAAGAGAAGGAAACACAGCCATTTTCACTACTACTTCCTGAACTACATTTCAAGAGCCTTTTCACCTCCCTGTAAAGTTATTTGATAATTTGTAAGTGGCACTTTAAATTAATTTGTAAAAACGTTTATTGATAATTATTTACTGTCCCCCTGCTATAGTTATAGATACAGATAACCTCCTCTGTTACATTTATTGATTGACTTACACTTCTCTGCTATAATTATGAATTTACTTACTTTAACTTCACTGTTAAAAAAACAGAACTACATGTCTGAACTTAAACCCAACAGTGCCCTAACTCTTCTAATATAATTATTTTTTTTATGCAATTTACAGCAAAAAAATGGAAGGGGAGCAAGAAAAAACTAATGTTTCCTTCGAGATTACATCCGAAGACATTGTAACTGAAGAAAATGTGGATGAAGATTTTATGGATCAATCTTTTGACGAACAATTTATTCAAACCTTACAAGAGACAGAAACATCCATGTTTGACGAGATACCAGATGATATAATGCTGGAAGTTTTAATGAACTATGAAAATAATAAATAATTTTTTTTTAAATCAAAATAAATAAATAAATAAAAAAACGAACAAAAACAACAAATAATTAACATACAGTATTAGAAAAGTCTATCATTCTTTTATCCTTAAAGTACGCTGCCCAGAACGCTTTCCGGTTCGCGAACTTGGCGCTTACCACGCAAAAAAAAAATATATATTATTTTTTTTTTGGACCCTCCTAGGCCCTTTTAAAACCGCCACATAAAACCTAGGGGGTCAACGAGGATCTACTATGCCCCCTTATGGTAATTTCCCCCTTTGTTTTGGCCTCCTCTTGTCTCTCGATCCTACCGAGAGACAAGATGGCGGCCGCTCCGGACTGTTTAGAATGTTGACAGACACCGGAGGGCCAATCAGCTTCGCATCGCAAAGTTCCGATACGCGAAAAGTTCGCTAACCGGATCGCTGCCCGGAGCGCTGTTACAGATATATATCTTGATTTAAACGTTAATTTCTCAAAATCCACTGAAGCACATATATTGAGACCTAGCAAAGGCACATCGGGCTAACAGTCCCTACAATTTTGCCAAGTTTCGTGAAAATCCATTCAGCCGTTCGGGCTAAAAGTGAGTCCAACCGCCCTATGGAAATTAACATGGGAAAAACGCGTTTTGGGACCCCCCTTTTTTCTCGGCCCCCCCTTGACGACCCCCCCCCCAAATTTCCAGGAGCTGCTCAGAAACAAAATGTGCCATTTTCCTGAAAATTTCAGCCGATTCCGTCCACAAACGCCAAAGTTATTAGACATAGAATTTTCAGAAATGCCATATGGAAAAAATCCTAACTATATATACCTACTGGCGACCGCCAGTAGGTAATATATATATATATATATATATATATATATATATATATATATGTATATATGTATATATGTATATATGTATATAAATATATATATATATATATATATATATATATATATATATATTCACAGAAAAAACCATAGGTTATAGTGGATATATAGTTAGGAATTTGCATTTACAAAACCTTGAAAATTCAATGAAAAAACCATTGGTTTTAGGCCATATATAGTTAGGGATTTGCATTTACAAAACCTTATTTTAGTCGCATAAAACCATTGAAATTCCATATATAGTTATAAGCGCTAACTATATATCGCGCACCCGCAATCCACTGCTGATGATGTCACATATTACATCATTCATGACATGGTTAGTGACATCACTGATGACATCACTGATGACATCTCAAATGACATCACTGATGACATCACTGATTACAACATCCAGTGACTGTATGTTTCTGTAAAGTTAAAATATGTTTTACATATTGAAGAATGAGTGGATATATAAGTGTCTGGATGAAGGATTTACTAGGTGCATGACTGACTGATTGAGTGAGTGATTAAATGTGTCTCACTGAGTGCATGGGTTAGTGACTAAACTGTTTTAATTTGTGCATCATTATATCTGTTGTTCTACAAACTGCTGCATATGTTGATCAGTAGCTATATGAGTAACTGTATGGGTTATTGATTGGTTGTCCAAGTATTTGTATGGGAAACTGAGTGTGTGTGTATGGGTGGCTGGGAGGTGTGTGACTCTGTACATAGATGTGTGAGTAGTTGATTCACTATATGTATAGATTCAAAAGTGCATGTGCAAACAGCTGTATGGGCGGTTGACTGTGCATGAGTGTATTAGTGAGTGAATGGATATCTCAGTGCTACATGTCAAATTAAGTACATATGTAAAACACAGTACATGTGAGAGTTGACATCTATAAATAACTGTGCATAAGAGCCAGTGAATGTGTGAGTGGCTGTATGGATCATTGTGAACATGTATCAGAGATTGTATAAGAGAGTAAAGTAAATATGTGTTAGTATATGTTTGAATAAGTAAGGTGTGTATAACTGTATAGTTGAGAAAATGGAGGTGTGATTGATTTTTGGCATAACTGACTAGGTGTGTGAGTAACTCCATGGACTGTCTGTTTACACTGATTGTATCTAAGGTTATATTAGAGTCTGAAGAGGTTCATGGTATTATCACATGAATGATATCATCAGTGATGTTATCAGTCATGTCAAATGAGATGTTTTCAGTGATGTCATCAGTGATGTCATTTGAGATGTCATCAGTGATGTCATCAGTGATGTCACTAACCATGTCATGAATGATGTAATATGTGACATCATCAGCAGTGGATTGCGGGTGCGCGATATATAGTTAGCGCTTATAACTATATATGGAATTTCAATGGTTTTATGCGAGTAAAATAAGGTTTTGTAAATGCAAATCCCTAACTATATATGGCCTAAAACCAATGGTTTTTTCATTGAATTTTCAAGGTTTTGTAAATGCAAATTCCTAACTATATATCCACTATAACCTATGTTATTGGTTTTTTAATAGCAAATATGAAAAGCTTTAAAATGTCAAGTACGTGATAGATAAAAACATTTTCGTATTTATGCACGCTGATGTGCTTTGAACGCTGCACCCCCCCCCTCCCCTCTTTTCTCTTAGTAGTACTCTCTCTTTGCAGATAGTGAACGGTAGTTAACGCAGGCCTTTGCCCCCATTGTAATCCGTCGTGCCTGCTTGTCTCTCCATTTGATTGATTGTTATCCAAGCATTTACTGTTTTAGAATTGGTTCTCTTTGGATCATTCTCTATTTACAAACAAGCACAAAGTCGCAATACTCTGTTTAGTCTTTGCAGATAGTGAAAAATCGTGTAAAAAAATAAAAGTAATCGAGCAAAATCAGTAGGCCACTAATTGGATCTCTTTTTGACCTCGCTAAAATAGAAATATTAGGAACAACCCTTCATGAGAAATACGAAAATAGTGAGATGAACTGAGCTCCACACCATGAGGGCTGCAAGACAGCTCGACTCCGTCACCCACCCCGCCCAAAATAACGACAAACCCTATGCAAATATTAAAAATATAGACAACACACCAGCAAAGAAACAGGGTAAAACATTTTATTAAATAACTATTTACATAACTATTTTATACTTTTTATTGCCCGATCCGGCTAGCTCAATCGATTGAGCATGAAACTCATGCACTCTGATAGCAAGCGTTGCTACTGATGCTATGCAGACCAAAACTGGTTTTCAGTTTGTACATTTTTCTAGATTTTTCAATCCAAGGTTGGTTGACTTTGTAGAACGATGACTTCAGATTTTCAACATACGGTGTGGTGGCGCGAACTGGGAGGGGGCGCTTCGCTCCTGCCCCCTCCCCAAGTAAGATTTTCATACGTGAAAGTACGTTAATGGTTTTGGTCCCTGAGTTGCTTCAATGTCACTGCCATTCTCAAATGGCATAAGTTCTGGATGTTGGGTGCCATAGTTAAGAGTTCTGAGCAGTGCTTGTAACACTGTCTGAAGCTTATTTCCACCTACTGCAGCTTCACTATTCTCAAAGTAAGTGAGTGTCGTTTGTGGACCTGACTGCATTAGAAAACAATGTGATATGTTACCTTCCTAAACAGCTTGACGGAGGCCCCTGAGGGGCGGTGTGATGGCCATGGACTCGGAGAAGACGCTTGGCTCCGACACCCTCCCCAAGTCTTATAGCACTGGTGTAGCCTGAGATCGCCCCCGACATAGGCGGCCGGCTCCCGGGGTCCGGCGGAACTTTTTGCCTTTTGATGACTCTTCAATTCTGGACCTTGTCCCACAATCCGTTTGACCTGAAGACACGCTGTAGTGGGGCGCCCCTTTACCGTTTCAGTTGCCATTCCGCCCGCTTTTGCTACACTGTGCCTCTTCCGCCATTCAGCTGTTTACCGCCCGCTCTTGCGACTAGGCGGCGTGAACGGGCCTCCCCAGGTGGCGGCCATCCAGCTGAGTTGCGCCCGCTCTTGCGGCTACAGCGTCTCGCTCATCATGTAGTTGAGTTGCTCCCGCTCTTGCGGTGCAGCGATAGGCGGCTGCCACAGGACTCTCAAAATGGCGGCCGGCTCTTCGGTTTTGGGCCTGGTCCACTAAAATGGCCCTGGGACACCTTTGAACTCGGACGCTTCCCTGATAGGGCTTGGGTCCCATTCTCGAAAGCGTCCCCTCAGCCGTGAAGATTCTACAAAAGTCTTGGGGGCCTCCGACTCCCGCAAGCTTCTGGTGGGGAGCGGCTGCCATGATTGCTCGTGGAATGGCCACGACGGAGCTACGAGATGGTAGTGCTCTCATGCCGATGCCAGCTTTAGTCTGAAACATCCAGAAACACTGTAGACTACCAATTCGATCAGTTCCGGTAGCGCCCCAACATGACCCGGAAGAGAAGAACTTGCCCTCCCCTCTTTGACTGATGGTTCTTGTTGCCTGTCCCCTCTGTTGTCATTTAACAGAACTTTTTGGACTGCTGAAAGGGGTTGTGTTCCGAACGCTGGTTGGTGGAGACATTTTGACTGTATTCTTGACCTACGTTGTCGCGTAATGCGTTATATGACACGCCGCGTTAGCGCACCCGGAAGTGATCCGAGGCGCGGCGCGCAGCGCGTAACGTAAGCATAACAGGTCATGTGACTTGTTAATAAAACTTTTCATTGGTTCATTTTACTTTTGTTATTTTAATGATGAAAAGCTTGGTCATATGACCTAAAAATTACGCTTATTTTTTTTTAACATATGTTATAATATTCCAGGCTAATGTACTTTCCCGGAAAATTTACAACTATCCTGCAAGTAAAATATATTCCTTTTTCGAGAAAAAGGGCGTTTCTTCCTTCCATGACGGAGCCGTTGAGTAAAAGAGATTCGGCCTGCTGTCTTAGTCGCCGATACGCCTGATTATCAGATTCTTATCGATCACTTTATGTTGCAGAAATGAAAAACACAACTGCCCTTGACCATTTATCTTTACTGCGTTCCTACATATTATACCTTTTATCCGTCATGTAATTGGACTGCTTTATTTCGCTTGCCTTTTACTGATTCGAAAACAGTGACTAAAAGTAAAAACTTTACCAATGTAAATACTACTACCGTGTTTTGTTTTAAAAACCTTTATTGTGAAAATGTCAGTATACAAATACGGGCCTATAACCACGTGGGCCGGCCACGGAGCAAACTGAAATCGTATATGATGAGGAGACATTTAC
The DNA here is from genome assembly GCF_964263255.1 of Lissotriton vulgaris. Taxonomy (NCBI): domain Eukaryota; kingdom Metazoa; phylum Chordata; class Amphibia; order Caudata; family Salamandridae; genus Lissotriton; species Lissotriton vulgaris. The sequence goes on from NC_141696.1 coordinate 740,618,466, forward strand.
ACTGTAGAGAACGTAACGAGCGGGCCATTAGGTTGCAAGAACAAAAGTGTCTAACAGTTGCGGAATCGGTGGACGTACATTTTGTAATTAAAATACGACAGGGCCACTTACAATAACATTTTCTAGATATACATTTGCGGGCAAGGAGTTACGAGTCCCATTTATACCGGCGCCATTTTGGGCGAGGCCGGGCAGGTCCAAGATATAGTCAAAATGTCTCCACCAACCATCGGCCAGACCAGAACCCCTTTCGGCCCTTTATGCTACAAGATGGTGTCTTCCATTCAGAAAATATTGTTGGCAGCATTTTGAAAGGAAACAGAAACAGCCGTTCTCCTAGTGAGTTTCACATTGTTACATTTAGGAAGAATGTTGAAGAGTAGTATGTGGAAAATCTGAAGCCATTTTTCTACAAACTCTCAATCAGACTTGGATGGAAAAAAAAATCCTGAAGAATGTACAAACTGAAAACCAATTTTTGTCTGTATAGCATCAACAGCAACGCTTGAGTCAGCTTTGTGTCAAGCCGCCATTTTCATTCAATCAATAGCGTCCCCCTGCACACATTCAGGGACCTGGTCGTCTCTTCAGATGAAACGGATTGTAGGAAAAGAAGCAGAAAGGAAAAGGAAAAAAGTTCCGCCGGACCTCGGGAGCCGGCCGCCTATGTCATGTGCGACCTTTGGCCACACCAGGGCAATAGTGAAGCTGCAGCAGGTGCAAATAAGCTTCAGACAGTCTTACAAGCACTGCTCAGAACTCTCAACTGAGGCACTCAACATCCAGGACTTGCCATTCGGATCTTGGCGCCTTGTGCTGGTTCCGACCTATTCACACATCGGTCCACTACTGACATCACCTCATAAGCCAACGGGGCACCCCACGCCGACTTTCGGCGCAGCATTGTAGGATGGCCACACCAGTGCGGCAACTTGCTGGACACAACCTCGGTGCCATCCGGATCTCGGCGCGTTCGACTCACTGTACCGCAAGAGTGACCGCAACTCAGCTGGACACGCCGTCTTTCGGCGCAGCATTGTAGGATGGCCACACCAGTGCGGCAATTTGCTGGACACCACCTCGGTGCCATCCGAATCTCGGCGCGTTCGAGTCACTGTACCGCAAGAGTGACTGCAACTCAGCTGGACACGCCGTCTTTCGGCGCAGCATTGTAGGATGGCCACACCAGTGCGGCAATTTGCTGGACACCACCTCGGTGCCATCCGGATCTCGGCGCGTTCGAGTCACTGTACCGCAAGAGTGACCGCAACTCAGCTGGACACGCCGTCTTTCGGCGCAGCATTGTAGGATGGCCACACCAGTGCGGCAATTTGCTGGACACCACCTCGGTGCCATCCGGATCTCGACGCGTTGTGCTGCCTTCGGCCTATTCGCACATCGGTCCGCTACTGACGCCGCCTCACGTGCCAACGGATTTTCTACGCTTTTTGTAGCCCTATGCCGCATAACAGGTCATGTGACTTGTTTATAAAACTTTTCATTGGATCATTTTACTTTTGGTTTCCTAAAGATGGAAGGCTTGGTCATATGACCTAAAAATAACACTTTTCATTGGTTTAGAACATTTTTTTTTCCCAAACGATGAAAGCCCCACCTTGTTTCTGGATCATTCAGACTGAAGCTGGCGTCAGCATGAGAGCACCACCATCTCGTGGCTCCGTCGTGGTCATTCCGCGAGCAATCATGGCAGCCGCTCCCCACCGGAAGCCTGCGGGAGTCGGGGGCCCCCAAGACTTTTGTAGAATCTTCACGGCTGAGGGGACGCTTTTCGAGAATGGAGCCCAAGCCCTAGCAGGCAAGCGTCCGAGTTCCAAGGTGTCCCAGGGCCATTTCAGTGGACCAGGCCCAAAACCGAAGAGCCGTCCGCCATTTTAAGAGTCATGTGGCAGGCGCCTATCGCTGCACTGCAAGAGTGGGAGCAACTCAACAACATGGTGAGCGAGACGCTGTAGCCGCAAGAGCGGGCGCAACTCAGCTGGATGGCCGCCACCTGGGGAGGCCCGTTCACGCCGCCTCCCCCACGCCCCCCCCCCCCCCCGGGCCGCCGCACGCCAATTTTCGGAGCAGCATTGTAGGATACCAAAACCAGTGCGGCAGTTTACTGGACATCACCTGGGTGCCATCAACATCTCAGCGCGTTCTGCTGCCTTGGGACTATTCGCACAACAAACCGCTACTGACGAGGCCTCCCCCCGCCCCACCCGGGACGCCCCACGCCAATTTTCGGAGCAGCATTATAGGATCCCAAAACCAGTGCGGCACCCAGGCGACATCACCTGGGTGCCGTCCAGAACTCTGCACGTTGTGCTGCCTTGGGACTATTCGCACAAAAGACAGCTTCTGACCATTGTTGCTTTTTTGGGTGAAAAATGTTTAAATGTTTTTACAGTTTTTGTTCCGTTCATTATAGTTAAAAGTTAATAAAGTTTTAAAATCTAACTTTGTTGGAGTGCTATATATGTTTAAAAAATCGGGTGAATGGGGCCTTGAATCGGGTTATTGTCATGTGTGGGCTTTGCAAGTGTACTGCTACAAGATCGGACATTTCAAACTCAAATGCACGTTCTTTTTCTTACCTTTCCGAAGCATGGAGCGCAATAGCAGGCAGAGAAAGGGTGATGCACGTGTTGAACACTGCCTGGCCTGGCAAGTTGCTGGCAGTGCCCCCCCCCGCCCGCTCCTGAAAGAGGGCACACACACACCGCCGCCCCGAGTACTTCACAAATCTTTAAAAGACCATGCGCTTGTTCATGAGGCTTAAATGGTTTATCACCCCTTCTAGAACCCCTGCATCGACCCTCTGACGTTTCCTGGAAGAATTAGCACGTAACACAATACCAAGCCCTGTCAGCTGAAACCCCCGAGAAATCATGGGGCATATTATCAAGGGGGTTTATTTCCGCTTTTTTGGCTTTAAAAGCCAAAAAAAAAAGAGATAAAATTATCTCCCTATTACCAAGCTGTCGCTAACACCAGTTAGTGACAGCTAAAAGGAGATAGCGACCATCTTGGGCCCCGCTTTGCATATCAGTGATATTTATCACTAATGACATGCAAAGTGGGCGTGCCAAGATTTTAGCGACTGGAAACAGTCCCTAACCATCGCTATCTCCTATTACCAACTTTTGGAGATATTCGCGCTAAGCGCGAATATCTCCAAAACCTAACACCTGCCCTGAGCAGTTTTAGCCATGTTATCCAATGGGAAGTGGATAACATGGCTAAGAGCATTTGCTGGATAATGCATGAATATCGCTGACTTTTCAACGATATTCATGCATTGCGGCCGTTTTTTATCGCATTTGCGATAAACCTTGCTAATATCAAGGTTTATGTGCGATAAAATTCGCCGATGTGCGGCGATAATTTTTGTCTCTAAACAAGTTAGAGACAAAAATTATCGCTAGTTGTTGGTAATATGCCCCCGGGTTTTTGCTTGCAGGAATCGGGAGGCGGGAGACTAGCACTGAAATCAGTAGTCTCACGCCTGAATCGGGAGGGTTGGCATGTCTGGATACTCTACAGCTGGGGCCATAAACTACATCCGCAGGGCTAGGTGATAGCCTAGGTCCGGCCTGGACAATCGGACACAGAGGAAGAGGAGTGTCAGAGGGTGCGGTAGTGAATAGGGTGAAAGGGAAGTGTCGGGTGGGCACAGGGTGTGATTCTCAGAGAAGAGCAGCGCAGATGGGGGGAAGTATATGGCCCATGCATGAGAGAAAGAGCGGGGGTGACCAGTGCGTGGGGGAGATGCTTGCGAGGGTGGGGAGCCATGCTGAGGATCGGCGGCGTGCAGAGAGTGGCCCTGGTCAAGGCATCTAAAATGGCTGCCGTGCACGACAAAATTGTGGCATTGGATAAAAACGCAAGATGGCGCAGACAATGTTTATCAATAAGGATTCATTTATAACAAAATATTTACTCGCAGTGACAAAATGGTGGTCAACACTTCCTGATTTCCATCGAATCGAACGTTAACAAACGTCACGCAGCAAAAAAAAAAAAAAAAAGCTCACGCACAGAGCAGTTTTTAGCCATGTTATCCAATGGAAGGTGGATAACATGGCTAAGAGCATTTGCTGGATAATGCATGAATATCGCTGACTTTTCAGCGATATTCATGCATTGTGGCCGATGTGCGGCGATAATTTTTGTCTCTAAACAATTAAAACGAAGCACAAAATGGCGAATTCCCGTTTCGCTACCAGTTTGCGGCCCAGTTCGCGGCCCGTGAAGCGCTTCTACCGTGAAAAATCATTTATTTATTTTTTCCCCACGGGACCCTTTAATAACCCCAACAACATTCATAGGGGGTCAAGAGGGGTATACCTTGCCCCCTTTCAATAAATGCCCCCTTCGTTTTTCACATCTTCTTCTCTCTCGATCCTACCGAGAGATAAGATGGCGGCCGCTCCGGACTGTTTAGAATGTTGACAGACACCGGAGAGCCAATCAGCTTTCTGCGCGCAAAGTTCCGTTTCGCGAAAAGTAAGCGGACCGGATCGCTGCCCGGAGCGCTGTTACAGATATATATCTTGTTTTGAACGTTACTTTCTCAAAAACTACTGGAGCACATATATTGAGACCTAGCAAAGGCACATCGGGCTAACAGTCCCTACAATTTTGCCAAGTTTCGTGCAAATCCATTCAGCCGTTCGAGCTAAAAGTGAGTCCAACCGCCCTATGGAAATTAACATGGGGAAAACGCGTTTTGGGACCTCCCTTTTTTCTCGGCCCCCCCTTGACGAAACCCTCCCAAATTTTCAAGGTCTGCTCAGAAACAAAATGTGCCATTTTCCTGAAAATTTCAGCCGATTCCGTCCACAAACGCCAAAGTTATTAGACATAGAATTTTCAAAAATCCCATAGGGAAAAAATCCTAACTATATATACCTACTGGCGATAGCCAGTAGGTAATATATATATATATATATATATATATATATATATATATATATATATATATATATATATATATATATATATATATGCAAAACACAAGTTGTCCTTATTGAATGAAGCCGCACAGCCAAGGGTGAAAGTATAGCAGTTTAATGTAGATGAAAGCTGCAGCCTGCCAACTCGCACAATGTTCTCAAAAGGTAAAAGCCCAACGCGTTTCGTGCTTCCTCAGCACTTGATCACGGGCGGAGTTCCTGTATGCAGTCCCGGAGTCAATTACCAGCACTCGTGTTTATAATGACGCTCGCCTCGGGAGGCGTGACTGCAGGCTGTTGCCTGCTGGTATTTGAAGTGCTGGCCAGTGTTCCTCCAGTGAGATACTCTCGGGGTGCACTGATAAAAGACGATGAACACCCCAGTGGGTTTGAAACAAAGTCCTGAGTTGCACAGGTTGCACTGTGTCGCTCCATCCATGCTCCTTAGCTCTCAGAATGCTGTCGTCGTGAGGCGGCAGCTGAGATCCGCTCACGCGGCGGGGTTCCATTCGCGACCAGACAAGGCCGCTATTGATGCAAAACACAAGTTGTCCTTATTGAATGAAGCCGCACAGCCAAGGGTGAAAGTATAGCAGTTTAATGTAGATGAAAGCTGCAGCCTGCCAACTCGCACAATGTTCTCAAAAGGTAAAAGCCCAACGCGTTTCGTGCTTCCTCAGCACTTGATCACGGGCGGAGTTCCTGTATGCAGTCCCGGAGTCAATTACCAGCACTCGTGTTTATAATGACGCTCGCCTCGGGAGGCGTGACTGCAGGCTGTTGCCTGCTGGTATTTGAAGTGCTGGCCAGTGTTCCTCCAGTGAGATACTCTCGGGGTGCACTGATAAAAGACGATGAACACCCCAGTGGGTTTGAAACAAAGTCCTGAGTTGCACAGGTTGCACTGTGTCGCTCCATCCATGCTCCTTAGCTCTCAGAATGCTGTCGTCGTGAGGCGGCAGCTGAGATCCGCTCACGCGGCGGGGTTCCATTCGCGACCAGACAAGGCCGCTATTGATGCAAAACACAAGTTGTCCTTATTGAATGAAGCCGCACAGCCAAGGGTGAAAGTATAGCAGTTTAATGTAGATGAAAGCTGCAGCCTGCCAACTCGCACAATGTTCTCAAAAGGTAAAAGACCAACGCGTTTTGTGCTTCCTCAGCACTTGATCACGGGCGGAGTTCCTGTATGCAGTCCCGGAGTCAATTACCAGCACTCGTGTTTATAATGACGCTCGCCTCGGGAGGCGTGACTGCAGGCTGTTGCCTGCTGGTATTTGAAGTGCTGGCCAGTGTTCCTCCAGTGAGATACTCTCGGGGTGCACTGATAAAAGACGATGAACACCCCAGTGGGTCTGAAACAAAGTCCTGAGTTGCACAGGTTGCACTGTGTCGCTCCATCCATGCTCCTTAGCTCTCAGAATGCTGTCGTCGTGAGGCGGCAGCTGAGATCCGCTCACGCGGCGGGGTTCCATTCGCGACCAGACAAGGCCGCTATTGATGCAAAACACAAGTTGTCCTTATTGAATGAAGCCGCACAGCCAAGGGTGAAAGTATAGCAGTTTAATGTAGATGAAAGCTGCAGCCTGCCAACTCGCACAATGTTCTCAAAAGGTAAAAGCCCAACGCGTTTCGTGCTTCCTCAGCACTTGATCACGGGCGGAGTTCCTGTATGCAGTCCCGGAGTCAATTACCAGCACTCGTGTTTATAATGACGCTCGCCTCGGGAGGCGTGACTGCAGGCTGTTGCCTGCTGGTATTTGAAGTGCTGGCCAGTGTTCCTCCAGTGAGATACTCTCGGGGTGCACTGATAAAAGACGATGAACACCCCAGTGGGTTTGAAACAAAGTCCTGAGTTGCACAGGTTGCACTGTGTCGCTCCATCCATGCTCCTTAGCTCTCAGAATGCTGTCGTCGTGAGGCGGCAGCTGAGATCCGCTCACGCGGCGGGGTTCCATTCGCGACCAGACAAGGCCGCTATTGATGCAAAACACAAGTTGTCCTTATTGAATGAAGCCGCACAGCCAAGGGTGAAAGTATAGCAGTTTAATGTAGATGAAAGCTGCAGCCTGCCAACTCGCACAATGTTCTCAAAAGGTAAAAGCCCAACGCGTTTCGTGCTTCCTCAGCACTTGATCACGGGCGGAGTTCCTGTATGCAGTCCCGGAGTCAATTACCAGCACTCGTGTTTATAATGACGCTCGCCTCGGGAGGCGTGACTGCAGGCTGTTGCCTGCTGGTATTTGAAGTGCTGGCCAGTGTTCCTCCAGTGAGATACTCTCGGGGTGCACTGATAAAAGACGATGAACACCCCAGTGGGTTTGAAACAAAGTCCTGAGTTGCACAGGTTGCACTGTGTCGCTCCATCCATGCTCCTTAGCTCTCAGAATGCTGTCGTCGTGAGGCGGCAGCTGAGATCCGCTCACGCGGCGGGGTTCCATTCGCGACCAGACAAGGCCGCTATTGATGCAAAACACAAGTTGTCCTTATGTTTCAAACCCACTGGGGTGTTCATCGTCTTTTATCAGTGCACCCCGAGAGTATCTCACTGGAGGAACACTGGCCAGCACTTCAAATACCAGCAGGCAACAGCCTGCAGTCACGCCTCCCGAGGCGAGCGTCATTATAAACACGAGTGCTGGTAATTGACTCCGGGACTGCATACAGGAACTCCGCCCGTGATCAAGTGCTGAGGAAGCACGAAACGCGTTGGGCTTTTACCTTTTGAGAACATTGTGCGAGTTGGCAGGCTGCAGCTTTCATCTACATTAAACTGCTATACTTTCACCCTTGGCTGTGCGGCTTCATTCAATAAGGACAACTTGTGTTTTGCATATATATATATATATATATATATATATATATATATATATATATATATATATATATATATATATATATATATATATATATTCTAACACCCGCAGATAAAATGTTGGAAACAGAAAAATCCATAAAATTCCTAAAAAGGGAAACTATTATTAAATTACATACTTATAGGAAGGAGAGCACCAATAATGAGAAAACATACTGGAATGGCACCAGATATTATTCAAAAGCATGTCAGAGCTACTATTAAAAAATGAAATATTAGAAAGTGTTAAAAGGACATAGCCACTCCCCTAATATTACTGAAATAGAACTCAGAAATATTTTTCATGACCTGAAAGAGGCCAATATGAGTTCACAAGAACCAAGAGGAGCTATACTTAAAAATGTTATACCAAATGCTCCTGAACAGGCAACAGGTCAACTCCCCGCCATACCTGACCTTAAAAAAAATGAATTGCCAGAAAATGAAAAACAGCGAATAAAAAAAACACCAATAGCACCTAAACATGGTTGTATGTGATTCCATAGATAAACGACTTCATGGAATGCCATTACTGAGAAACCATTTAATCTAAACTGTTTAATGGAAATTTTTCTGAATTAATGGAATTTACCTTTTTGTAGAAACCAATTAATAGAATGTTTTTTTGGGGTTGGAATTGACATTTGAATGATTATGTTTTAAGTGTAAATGCAAAGGTTGCAGGTATTACTGTCTGGGATGTTTATTTCAATTTTTACTTCAGGGGACATTATTTCATATTTATATCTTTTATATTGTCAAATAATTACTTTAGATGCGTTTAATTTGCTGACCCATCACAATCTGGAAACACCATCAGTCGTTGACTTCTCACAACCCCAAACACAATTGATCCTGCCCCTAAAAACCCCTACCCACACCTAAACCACACTTGTCCCTGAATCCTAAAAGCCATTTCTACTAAGAAAATGTCACCATCCTGGAACCCTAAAATCACTCTTCACCCCTAATTCAACGCATTACTGAGCCCTAAAAACCCTTATTGGCACTTAAAAACCACTCATCCCACACCTCTTAATACACCTCAGCACACCCAGACTCCCCCATCCCTGAACCCTAGAAAACCCTGACTGTCCTTAAACCCCAGCCATTCACTCCTCAACCCTAAACCCTAAAAACGCCCTTTCTAGATATAAACTCCACTCATCCCTGAATCTTTAAAACCCCTCACCACCCTAAATTCACCTCATCATGAACCCTAAAAACTCTTCACTACCCCAGCTGCTACCCATAATTGAACTTTAAAAACCCTCATCAGCCCTAAACTTGGCCCATCCATGGACCTTAAAACCATTCAAAACCTTTACACTTTACCCATACTAGAAACCTAAAAACGCCTCATAAACCTAATCCCCACTCAATCGTGAACCCTAAAAACCCCTCACCACCCCTACACTCTACCCATCTCTGAACACCAGAAACACCTCTCTATGGCCGAACACCAATTATTCCTGACCTGTAAACCCCCCCATCACTCTTAACATTACTCATTCCTGGACCCAAAAAAACCACATTATTCCTAAACTCCACCCAATTACATTTCCTTAAAATTGTCTTATCTTAAAATTGGTTATCCATGATTTGGTTTCCTCCAATGTAGTTTCATATGAAGAAATAGACATACCCAAAGCTTACTAATCATATATAAAAAAGACACTGTTTTCTTCTCTGAAAACCTCAGTAACAATACATGAATGATCATTTATGCTACTAATAACAAGTATTTAACCTTAATGCAATGTAACACATGGATGATGGACACAACTTTCAAGTTGGCCCTCCACCATTCTGTTGGAAATGCACAATACATGGTCAATATCAAAATACAAACACCCATTAGCATATGCACTGTTACTTAACCCCTTCGCTGCTGATGACGAGCTCAGCTCGTCATCAGCCACGGGTGGCGTGTGCTGATGACGAGCTGAGCTCGTCATGTAACGTGGTATTTTTAAAAATGCCGCACAGCGCAAAAATCACCGCAGCAGCGATGCGGTTAACACATCAAATGCAGCAAACAATGAAATGCTAGCACGAGTAAAGCAACAAACTAACATCTATAAACCACAAAAAATAATCATAGATTTTTAATAGGAAAGGATTTATCCCAAACTTAAAACCTACCCACACACTGCAATCAATTCAGGGAGGCCACTATCACTTTGTCCAGAGCAAATGGAGCCACCTGCAAAAAGCCACCATGAGTATAAAATTTTCAACTAACAAAGAATTTCCACACAAAATAAAACATCTAATACCTTTAGAACAGGTCTTTGTAACAGAAGTCACTAAACATTATAATATATTGATTAAATACCCCTTTTACCAACAGCATAAAACAAAACTAGCTCCACTAATGAATTCTTTCGAAGATACTTGTGTTGGTCTCCTGCACCGATTAGGTCACAGACGCCAACCCAAGTATCACATTCCCTAATATATTATCTATGACAACAACATGTCCCAATAAGCAAAGACAGAAAGGAAGGTTGGTACAATTCCTTCCATGTAAGCCACTCTACAAATTCCTAGAAATATGTAAAAAAAAAACAAAGCTAAAAGGATCTTAGAATACAATATTCTCTAACCAAACTCATACCAAAAATCTCCAAACTAAACAAATGCATGAACTCCTAGCCTGCAAAGCAACACTATTTGCTAACAACCAATACACATCAAACAACACCAGTTACCCTCCCTAAAACAAGAACATTTAAACTTTAGCAATATTTATTTTAAAATATTATTAAAGCATATTTAAAATAACAATCTAAATAAAAAACAATTGGAAAGACCAAAATTGAGATTGATATTGACATTTTACCATAAAAATGTTTACCTGTGGGTGCCTGTTGTGGGCCACCAGGGACTGCAGGGGGGGTGGACATGGGGGGTACCTATGGTACCCCCCTGCATTTTAAAGAAAAATGTGGAAGGCACCGCACGGTGCCTGTCACGTTGTGCTTTGAAATATACTACATGCATTTTTAGCATTGCGGCGGCCCGCCGCAATGTTAAAAATACAGGGTGCGCCTGCACTGTGGCGGGCGCACCCTAATTTCCCCCACGGGACCCCCACCCTTATGGCGGGCGGTCCCTTTCTACGATGGGCCCCATAGAATATACACATAAAATGCAAATAAACATTATTACTTCACAGTGAGACCTAAGGCAGTACCATAAACTAACATATGCTACCTTAAAAATAATTCTAAAACAGCATCCAAAAACAAAGAGTAGCCCAACTAAGGGCCTGATTATGATGTTGGGTGGTCGGACTGCCAACAGCCATAGCGGTGGTTGGGAGACCGCCCGATGAGAATGTGGCGGTCTGACCGCTGTATTGTGATCGCAGATCTGGGTTGGAGGTCCGAAGTCAGTACTGCCATGGTGGGCGGAGGCATGTCACGGCCACAGAAAAGTGTTGCAGCACATGCCCCCACTATACAATACCTCCTGAACGTCCGTGCACTGTGTGCCATACACTACGTAGTGCATAGCACTTGGGGCAGGGAGTTAAGTGCAACGGAAGGGGGCTACCATATGTGCCCCAAGGGACAATATTACTTGGCCTACGACAGCCGGGGGTCCTGTTTTGGGCCCCCAGTCCCTTTCTGACAACCTTTTCATGTTGGCGTTACTGCCATGAAAGGCTGTCAGAAAAAGATATAATAACCCCGAGGGCGGTGCCTGCCTCAGCACTGCCACTATTCTGGAACGCTCTTCTGGCCACTGCACTGTCAGGTTCTATGATCCTGGCAGAGGTGGTGGTGTTGCACTAACAGCTGTGCGTCAGACCACCAGTATCATAATATGGCAGTTGGACTGAAGGGCTGTCGGCGGTCAGACTGCCATCGACGGGCTGTCGGCACTCCGACCGAAGACGAAATAATCAGGCTTCAAGTCTAAACACCTCTCTCACCTTTGAACAGTTACAAAATACGTTTAAAATACTCTTACCTGAACCAGACACTAGCAATTGGAAACAGTTACAGCAAACTCCACAACCTGGCAAATATGACGAAGAAGGAATAAAAAATCAAAGAAACTGGAAAAATGCAAGAGAAATGACAATTAAAACAACTCCCATCCCATGGAAATTAATGTAAAAAAATTATTTATTTATGTGCACAATCATAAAATGCAAAAAATGTTTTACAAATACAAGGGTATGCTAGACACTGTAGTTCATAGTGCTGCCCTTGGACTCAGAGTTCCTCTAATCAAGTGGAGGCTGCTCCTGTGCCTCAATTGAATAAATATTCCTGGTCAGGAGAAAGGTTTTGGCAGTGCTGCTTCCAACTGCCACTGTGTTCCTGCGGCTCAGGTCCCCAATGTCCCAACAGCACCTGTGGTTCCAAGTGCCCATGATCCACTAACCAGAATCAGGGCATCCTCGCGTCCGGGCATGGATGCATTTCATGTCCCAAAAAAAGGTTGCCCTTGTGAGGATGCCACGCACATCAGGGTTACCGCACTCAGCGCCTCAGGCAGCAGTGTAGTAAGCAGGTTGATTCCCCCCTCTGCAGCCAAACGCGTTTCGGGTTTCCATGAGCCCTTGATCACTGGTGGGAAGGATACGGAATGAAGGAACATGTGCTTTATTTGCATATGGAGTCCCACCCATGTGGGCCAAAGGTATGCTGAACACAGTAGTTCATAGTGCTACTCTTGGACTCGCAGTTCCTCTAACCAAGTGGATGCCGCTCCTGCGCCTCAATTGAATAAATATTCCTGGTCCTGAATATTTATTCAATTGAGGCACAGGAGAGTCATCCACTGGGTTAGAGGAACTGCAAGTCCAAGGGCAGCACTACAAATGGAAAGGGAAGACCACTCGGTCCCCCCGAACGTATGGATGGGTGCCCCGATCCCCCCGGGAAACCTTTGTGGGTGGGGGGCGTGTCTCGGCTGGTATGCCCAAAGCGGCATAGCCGGAGCACGCCCTTTTCGCCCAGAAGGGGTTGTCCTAGACACCCGCCCGGAAGTCCGCGCACGGATGGGCGTACCTGAGGCGGGCCCCCGCCCTCCCGCAGATGGATAAATGGAGCGGGAATTCAACGAAGCTTCCTCTTGTTCCAGTGCTCTGAAGGCTGCACCACTCGTCGCTCGTGAGCCCTCGAAGGAACAAGCGGCAATTTTGAGAACTTGTAATCTTTGTTATTTCTCTTTCAGTGCCAGGCGTGTGGAAGATCGAGTACCCTTGAGGATCGAGTTGGACGGAGTAACCAAAGTCATGTCTGGCAAGAAGGCGGGAAAGAGCTCCGAGATGGAGAGGATGCTACGCACCTTGGTGAACTGGGTAGCGGTGATGGACCGGAAGATGGGTAAAGTGGATGACATCGGTCGGGGCTTAGCGGCCATCAAAAAGCAGATGGCGGCCCAGAGCACCCCCTCGGGCGGCCTAAAAAAGTCATAGGACCGGCCTTGCCGAATGTCGCCCCAGGGGGTAAGGGTAAGAGGAATAGGGGGAGGGCAGGTTCCAGGGAGGTCCCAGTCCCAGAAGTGCCTCTATCGAGCCCAGGCGCAGACAGCCCAGTCGCGCCGGTAGATAGCCGGTACCAGGTCCGGATGGGGGTTTACCGATCCCGTTAGTGATAACGCCAATTGGGGATGACCAAATGCCCCCTGAACTGGCCCTTCAGTTAGCAGCGGTGTTACCTTGGCTAAAGAAAGGAGCAGGGGGATCAGTGGCCGCGGGCGATCCGGCTGAAGAAGCCAGATTTATTATTGAGCAGTTGCGGCAGTCAAGGGATGCCGGGACAGCGAATGTACTTCTTGTTCCCCCGCAGGTAGTGACGGGGGTCACGACGGACGGTCGAGCTAAGACAACGGAAACGGCTGGGAAGACGGCTGAACCCGGTAAGACACCATTGCCATTGGTCGGGGAGAGTTCAGTACCTTCAAGGCGGGAAAGTTTATCGCAGCATATTCCTATGGCTACGAAAGAAATGATATGGGGAGATAAATACATCAACATGTTTTCACTATTGACTGACCACCATGAGGTGGAATATGCAAAGACCCAGAAAGATTTGTGGCACCCCAGCGTATGGCGAGCCAAGATGGCGGAATTCAGGGTCGACGAGACCATGGTGAACTGGGTCAGGGCCTTTTCTATTTTTACGGCAGTTATGGGTGAGCGTAAACCTGAAGTGTTGCCCGACCTATCATGTTATCAGAATAGGATCATGAATTTCTATGCAATGTATGGGGGGAATGAATAGAAAGGTTATGACGTTACCTTTAGATAAGCAAAAGAGTTTAACAATGCTTTAACGTGGGATTGTCTGGACACGGTGTCGTGGCATAACCAGCTTTTGCCGGGACCGGCGGGTACGTCGGTACCAAGCACGAGCGTGCCTGGGACATTCCAACAGAAGCCGGCACAGCCCTTTCGGGCAAATGCCGGAGGGGATCCGCATCCCAGGCCCGGCGGGAACGGAGGGAAGCGGGGGGTTTGTTGGAGATTCAACAAGGGAACCTGTAACAGGCCTCAAGGTACGTGTAGGTTCCGGCATGCATGCTCGGGCTGTGGGAATTCCTCACACCCAGAAACTAGATGTCGATCCAAGTCCAATGGTGCGGGAGGTAAGGGGGGACCCAAGCAGGATTGAGGTGGCGCCTTGGAAGAAAACATCTTCGCCCATTGATATCTTGGCTTTGACCCCCTGGCTGAACCGATACCCAGATCATTTGTCCGCCGGGATTTTGAGGAATGGCTTTCTGTATGGTTTCAAAATCCCGACAGGAAATTTTCAGGGGAGCCCCTTCTGTAAGAACCAACTGTCTATTCAGCACAACCCGGCGGTGGCCGCCAGAAAAATAGCGAAGGAAGTCAGCCTGGGGCGGGTAGCGGGGCCATTTGCCTGCCCGCCAGTTGCGGACTTTGTGTGTTCACCTTTAGGAGTGGTTCCGAAGAAAGACCCGGGGGAATATAGACTCATTCACAATCTATCGGCCCCGAAGGGGGCCTCGGTAAATGAGGCTATTGATCCTGAGGTATGCTCAGTCAGATACGCATCGTTCGATGATGCAGTCGTTCTGTTGAATTGCCTGGGCCCCGGTGCATTGTTAGCAAAATCAGACATTTAATGGGCATTCAGGTTACTCCCGGTACACCCTCAGGACCAGCGCCTGCTGGGATTCACGTTTCAAGGGAAATATTACATGGATAAAGGTATGCCCATGGGTTGTTCAATTTCATGTGCCTATTTTGAAATGTTTAGCTCCTTTTTGGAATGGGCGTTCACCGAGGCCACAGGGCATAGACAGGTGATGCACTATTTGGATGATTTCCTTTTTCTAGGTCCGGCGGGCACTCCGGAATGTGCACAAACACTGCAGGACTTCTGCACACTCATGCGGGGGTTTGGGGTCCCATTGGCGCCAGGTAAGACGGTGGGGCCATCTACCTCACTGGAGTTTCTGGGGATTGAGCTGGACTCAGTGGAGGGGTGTTTCCGTCTGCCATTGAGAAGGTGGCCAAGTTCAGGGCTTCCTTGATACAATGTCTTCATAAGGACAAAGTGACCCTACATCAGTTACAACAGGCAGTGGGGCAGCTCAATTTTGCCTTAAAAGAGATACCGATGGCTCGCCCCTTCTCACATTCCATAGCACAAGCTATGGTGGGCCTGAGGGAAGGTCACCACCGCACTAGACTGTCGGCAGAGGTTCGCCAGGACATGCGCATTTGGCTAGCATTCCTGGCGGATTTCAACGGTCGAGTGGTGTGGAACAGACCCCCAGCATCGTCTGATGAACTGGGCTTGTGGACCGACTCGGTTGGGAGTGTGGGATTTGGCGCAATCTTTGGTAACCGATGGTCGGCGCAAACATTGCCGGCATGGTGGCACTCAAGTGGCCTAACAGGTAACATTGGGTTCTTGGAGCTATTCCCCATTTGGGTGGCTCTGTTGGCATGGCCGGAAGACTTTAGGAACCGCTCAGTGGTGTTTTGGTCAGACAACATGACGGTGGTGGAGTGTATTAATCACCAGGCGGCACGCTGCAAGTGGATCTTGAGACTGCTGAAAGAAATTGTATTGTGATGCATGAGATTGAATGTACAATTCAGGGCAAAACATGTGCCAGGTGTACTGAATAATGCTGCTGATGCACTCTCTCGTTCACACATGCAGGCTTTCAGGGGTTATCTACCCACAGCGGAACTGGTGGCGGCACCGTTCCCCGAAGCACTATGGCGGATCGGTGCCCCGGATTACAAGACCTCGTGGCAGCCAGTTTAGCGCC
Organism: Lissotriton vulgaris; assembly: GCF_964263255.1. Classification (NCBI taxonomy): domain Eukaryota; kingdom Metazoa; phylum Chordata; class Amphibia; order Caudata; family Salamandridae; genus Lissotriton; species Lissotriton vulgaris. The sequence continues at coordinate 740,634,555 of NC_141696.1, forward strand.
CAGGACGAGGAAAGCTTATGAGGGAGCGTTTCGTTCATACTGCGCCTTTTTAGGGCCAGTAGGGGGACATAGCTGGGGGCGGGAAGAATCCTTCCTCGGGTTTTTGGTGGCACTTCATAAGGAAGGCCGATTGGCGGCGACTGCCAACAGATATAGGGCAGCCGTATCATTCATGGCACAGCTTCACGGGATACGGGACCCGACGGGTTCCTTCTTAGTCAGGAAGGCGCTCCGCGGTTGGCAGCGCCTGGAAGGTCGCAGACAAGATACAAGGCACCCGATTGGGCTAGACAGATTGTCCTTGCTACTAGCAAAACTGGATGAGACATGCTCCTCGCCCAGCGAGGTAATTCTGTTCCGAGCGGCTTTCGCATTGGCATTCCATGGGGCCATGCGGGTAAGTGAACTCGTAGCAAGGAACAAGAAGGATGTGGAGGGAGGTCTATGCAGGGATCATGTTCAATTGCGGGGTGATTCTCTGTTGATCTCGATAGCCAGGTCCAAGACAGACCAGGAAGCGTTGGGGAATAGCATGGTTTTGCAGCGCGCCCGTGGGAGCCCCAGTTGTCCCATAAGGTATTTAGAGGACTACCTGGCACAGAGGTCGACAACATGGGGGGGGGGCCCTGCTTAGACACAAGGACGGCACCCCGTTGATGAGATTTCAGTTTCGGAGGGTGCTGGCAATTACGATTGCTGCGGCTGGCTTGAACCCGTGCGATTTTGGGACCCACTCATTCAGAATAGGGGCTGCTACTGAGGCTATGGCTCAAGGTCTGGGTACGGAAGAAGTGAAACAGTTAGGTCGTTGGTCCTCGAACTGTTTCAAGAGGTATGTGCAACTGCACATGTTGTAAAAGACTGATGAAATGCACTCACGCTTGTTGTCTTTTGTTTGGATTACAGTTTCGCAAGCCTGTGACGCGGGGCGGAAATTGGGATCGGCCCAACACCAGAGGACCAGCGGTCAAGGATCACCGACTGGAGATCAAGTGGTATGGGTCGTGGGCCACTCATACGTGAGCACGCCTCACGTATGAGTGGCCCGCGACTATGAGTCGAGTCACCTGCCTTGAATACATCCCCGGCACGCCCGGGGACGTATTCAAGGCAGGTGACGCGACTCACGCATCTGGGGAATACGGGTTCAGAGTGACCTTCCATGGGAAGGGAGGCCTCTGTTTTGACCAATTTCAAACCATTGTGGAGGAACTCTTAGGGCGGCAAAGGTCACAGCCATCTGTAATCATAGTACATCTGGGAGGCAATGACTTGGTAAGACTGGGAAGCCGGGTGTTAGTAGAACACATATTGTCGGCAGTTAGGTGGTTGGCTAAGAGGCTCCCGGGGTGTACGATTGCCTGGTCCCACATGATCCCCAGAAGAATCTGGCGGGGGGTATCTCTGTGTCCGCGTTGAACCACTCGGTAAAGAGGGTCAACAACAAAATTGAGAAATTGTTTCGCTCCGCGCATTTACAAAGCATTCCCCATGGGTGTATTCGGGGTGATCACTGTTATTTGAATGATGGGGTTCACCTGTCCAGGGCTGGGAATGATTTACTCATAGGAGACTTCATAGCATGGCTAGTGGCATTGAGGAGACATGACCTTTAGGAGGTGTGGGGGGCCGGATAGTCGGTCAACTATCCGGCCTGTGGCGGTAAGGTCATGATAGGTGAGCAGTGATTTCAAGGTCCCTAGTGTCAGACTTGAGCTCCGCAGGATCCGACTGAAGCAATATGAATTCCACCTCCCGACTGCACCAACACCCTAATTATTACACAGGGTGTTCGAGTGATCAAGTGAGGGAAAAAAGATAGCAAAATAATAACCAGGAGGGGAAGGAAGGGGACAGCTGGGAAGGGATTGCTGAAACGAGAAAACACACAAGTTTACAACACATACATTAATCCTATTCTCATTTTATTCTCGCTACCCTCCCTTTGTGAAATAATCACCTGTCTCATTGAAAGCACTGCTCCCCTCTTTGACTAGCATCAAGTACTATCACGAGGAAGCTGTTTCCTACACAAATGAAAGACACAGGTTATTGCCAAAGAAAACATCCACTGAAATATATATATTGGAGGCCACACCTAGACAGAACCTACCCTCCTGTTTTAAATGAAGACTCTTAATCATATCCACAACTGAGTTCCACTCAGAATAAAAACGTTCTTCAAAACTGATAAGTGATTCTCCCAAAACGACTGTCTCCAAAGAAAACTGTTTGGATAACTTCAGTATTCAATCCAAGCTGCAAAGCTCTCAACACGGTGTGATGTAGCGACCCACTACAATCCTCCGCTCTGTATCCAGTTGCAATATTTACAATGTTCTTTTAGCATCAAACAAATTGACAACTCTCCAGATACGGTAGAATGTAGGGAGCTACCCCACTATCCTCCGCTCTGGCACTTAGTGAATCCTCCCCGTTTCCTTTGATGCAACTAAAAAAAAGCAGCTTACACGGAAGTGCTATCGATCAAATGTCCAGGCTCCTAATTTCACGTTTGTTACCTCTAACTCCCCGTGTCTAATAAAAAAGGGGACTTGCCTCTAATATTCCAACAGGCTTTCTTTTCGAGGGTTCAACAACTCCAGCCTATGTCCATGGAGTATCGCGTTTAAACAGCAACGCTTACCGTGTCCACCTGCGCGACTCGAATTGATTTGTCTCGCACTTCCCAAACGAGCTTGCTGTATCTCACCTCCGAGGTTTCTCCCCTCTTGCTCGGGGAAGAACGAAAACGCCAATTAACTGCACGGCGCCAACTGTTCAACTCACAATCCGCCCGTGCTTCCTCACCGCAACCGGCAGAACTCCGTCCCCACAGCCTGTGGAAACTCCTACCCTTTTTTCCCTATTTTCCTCTGAAGTCGCTCTGGATCCAGCAACAAGGACGCCTCCAGGAACACACCGGAAAACAAATTACGTGCAATGTCTAAAGGCCACGCCCCCTCTTTTATCCCACTAGAAAGTACAGGGAATTCTGGGCGATGTAGTTTTAACATTGGGCAGGCACGATATTGTTTCCAAATCCTGACACCTAGGGGGGGCGCCACCCAGTACGGATGGGAGCGCCCGGGGGGAGGCGGCCATTGGCCCCTCCCACAGGGAGGCGACACCCACTACGGATGGGTCGCCTAGGGGGAGACGGCCATAGGCCCCTCCCAGGGGGAGACAGCTATATGCCCCTCCTACGAATTTCCCGGGGGCCGGATATCCGCTCCGGCGGAAGAGAGTGTGGGGAAGGGGGGGAGTCCACGCGGTCCTTCTTGCGGATACCTCGCACGAGAACTCGGACGACCTTTAAGATGGCGTCGAGTGAAAGGGGGCCCCCACGACAAGGGAAGTTACAGTTGGCAGCGAGGGTAAAGTCCTCTGCGCATGCGCCACTCACACCGTGAGGGCGGGAATTTGGTAGTAGGGATCTGACACCGGTTAAGACCTTGCCGTTGGCCCTTAATGCTAGGATGTACAATTTTATTTTAGAATGTTATGCATTTTCAGGATGCTAGACTCGGCTAGGAAACCTTTGTATTAGAGATTTGTTAAGGTTAGCCAAAGAACTTGTCTTCATCAAAATGTAATGGAAGAAAAATTGTACATGATTCATGAAACATTTTAATTTAAAGTTTAAAATTTTGTTTCATATTTTAATAAATATGGCCGGGGGGGTAACTCCCCCCCGCCTTCCAAAAGTTCAAACCTGTGTCTGTCTCCTCCCATGGGGAATTGGTGTTGGGAGGGGGTGGCGGGCATCCCGGCCCATATACCCACTGTGACACTTTTTTGGCAACATTTCATGCAGATTGGTCAAACTACGCCAAAGTTATAGCCAAGCCAGTAAGCCTGGCGCATACTGGAGGTACCTGGTGGGCTAGTTGGCCCACAGGGGACCTCAGGATTGAAGAGGAATTAATTCCCCAACTTAAAACGGGCCACAGGGCGTGTTTGCACACATGTCACCTCAGGCCCGCCCCTTCCTTCACTATTGCGCAAAATATTCCTCTAAAACAGCCGAACTACGAATTCCGATTTACTTAACTATTATCACGAGAGACGTCAGTGCTGCATCTTTGAGCCCAGTACGGACCCTGAAAAGTAAATCTAAGCGTACTTACCAGTAACCTGTATTTCCTTCTGCTGACGCTGACGACACCCAACTGGTGGTGTCCATCAATCAATCTAACACTAGCCTGGAAAATCTCGCCAGATGTCTCGAAGGTATCCCACATTGGATGTCTGACTCACGACTCAAGCTCAACGGCGACAAATCGGAGATCCTTCTCCTTGGCAACCAGAACAAACTACCCACTAACCTTTCCTGGCCACCCTGCATGGGTACTTACCCAACCCCTAAAACCGAGGTCAAAAGCCTAGGCATCTGGCTCGACCAGGACCTTAATTTCAAAACCCAGGCCAGAAAAACCTCAGGGACCTGCTTCGGCCTAATTTGCATGGCCCGAAAGATCCTCCACCTGATTCCCTGTCCAGGAAGTTACTGATGCAGGGACTGGTTAACTCAAGGTTAGACTACGGCAACGTCTTGTACCTGGGAGCCCCTGCATCAGTCATTCAGAAACTACAGGTGGCTCAAAACGCGGCAGCTAGAGTCCTAACAGGAACCAAAGCTAGAAGCTCGGCGAAACCAGCCCTCAAAAGCCTACACTGGCTCCCAGTAAAAGAGCGCATCACCTTCAAGACGCTCTGCATATCGCACAAAATCTTGCACGACAAGGGCCCCCCAATACTCAGATCTCTGATGAAACCACACCAGTCTGCCAAACATCTAAGATCTAATACACTTGCCTTGGCCTCCATCCCAAGAATAAAAAAGGCAAGATCTGGCGGCCGCTTGTTTGCCTACAACGCGCCAAAGCTCTGGAACACCCTCCCATTAGCCATGAGGAGAGATCACAACCTCCTCTCCTTCCGAAAAAAGTTAAAAACTTGGCTCTTTCCCTAAACCTCCCTGTTTACGACCTCCACATGGAATTCCTAGGTCCTCTCTGTGCTGGGATGCCCAAGGGTAGCTATGCGCTCTACAAATCCACTTCCAAATCCAAATCCAAATCTTCCATAGGCTAACATTGACTGGTTTCCTAAAATCATCCGAACTACGAATTCCGATTTACTCACCTGTTATCAGGAGAGACCTCAGTGCTGCATCTTTCAGCCAAGTACTGATCCTGAAAAGTAATTCTAACCGTTCTTACCAGTAACTTGTATTTCCTTCCTTAGGAATCCATTGTCTGGTTTGTTTTCACCAGAAAAGTTTCTAAGTGTCTATTTTCACAAACTAAAAATATTCCTTAAAAATCGCCTGTATGACTTAAACGCATTCTTTCAACTGTTTACAGGCGATGCACCAGTGCTGGATCCAGGATCCACCACTGAGTAAGAAAAATTATGATAACACTTCTTACCTGCTAAGTGAATTTCCTCCCATAGGATAACATTGGTGATTCTATATGAAAAAGTTTCTAAGTGTCAACTTTAAAAATACAATAATATTCCATAAAAATCACTACTGTAACCAAAACGCTTTCACTCAACTGTTTACAGGAGATGTCCAAGGACTGAATCTAGGATCTAGTCCTGTGGTTAGAAAAGTAATCCATAAAGTAACTAATTGCATTTAACTAGAAATTCACATTGAGCTCAATGTTGCATAGTGTTTAAATTGTGTTGCCCATTGCAACAACTGTAACTACTGTACTTAAACCTCTATTGCGTATTTGAAAAGTATTTAAACTAAAGTAATTCATTCTGAGAAAGTATATTTTGTAATGTAATGTATAATGTAATTATGATGTAATTTAAAAAATAAAATATCTAAAAATAAATAGTTTAAAAAAATGTAGTAAATCAGTATTAAAAAAATAAATATAAAAATTAATACATTTAAAAATTGTCATTTACAAAACCTTTGAAATTCACTGAAAAAACGATAGGTTTCAGACATGTTATAGTTAGGAATTAGCATTTAAAAAACCTTTGAAATTCACTTAAAAAACCAAAGGTTTCAGACGTGTTATAGTTAGGAATTAGAATTTAAAAAACCTTAGAAATTCACTGAAAAAACCATAGGTTTTAGGGGTGTTATAGTTAGCTGGACATTTCACTCGTACAAAACTATTGAAATTCCTCTGTTATAGTTAGTTTACTAAGTATAACTCGCGCGCGCGCAATCCGCTGCTGATGATGTCACATATTACATCATTCATGATATGGTCTGTGACATCCTGATGACATCTCAAATGACATAACTGATGACATCATCCACGTGACAATCTGATACATCTCATCATACTCTAGTATAAGCTTTCAATACTCATTATAAAATATTGAGTACCATATTTGAAACCATTGACACACCAATATCAGTTTCTTAAAACCCACTCAGTGATTCCTGCATCTACACACACATCTAAACACTTACCTATAGATTCACTCATACATGCTAACAAAGATCAATAGAACACTATTAAATATACTTATACACCTACATGACACACCAGCACAAATCCTATTCACTTATGCAGTCATTCTACTCCCTAACGCAAACAATCGATCATACTTAAATTTACTAAGCTACGCACTTATACAAACACCACTTTATTTATTCGTATAGATAGTAACTTATACTTAGTGTGTTATATAATCACTATTACAAGTATACAGTTTTCGATACAGTCACTCATACAATCCCTGAGTCTTATGTATACTTATTTATATACAACTGTCACATACACTGCTTTTTATATTTCTAGTTTGTTGGACATGTATCATTGAGAAATATATTTACTCATCACCACACCCATATAGAGATTCACTCACCCAAACAACTGTTTCCACATACAGTCTTAACCTCATATACCTAGTAAATCAACGATTTACACATCTTTGGGCAGTCACACACCTCCCACTCAACCACACACACATTCACTATCCCATACAAATACTCACTTAAATAATAAATGAGTAATATAGACTTTCACATAACTAGTAACCAACTTATGTCATAGTTTACGCAACAAGAGATAGAGTGATACAGGTATTCACACAGTTTAATCACTATCCCATATATTTAGTGTAACACTTTAAATTAGTCACTTAAACAGTCAATCACATTGCTACTAAATCCTCCATTCAGACACTTATACATCCACTCAGTCTTCAAGGCAGATTGCTATATATATAATACTTATTTAAATATCGAACCCAACCACATTCACTGGATGATGTCATCAGTGATGTCAGTGATGTCATTTAAGATGTCATCAGTAATGTCATCAGTGATATCACTGACCATGTCATGAATGATGTAATATGTGACATCATCAGCAGTGGATTGCGGGCGCGCAAGTTATACTTCGTACAACTAACTATAACAGAGGAATTTCAATGGTTTTGTACGAGTGAAATGTCCAGCTAACTATAACAACCCTAAAACCTATGTTTTTTTCAGTGAATATATATATATATATATATATATATATATATATATATATATATATATATATATATATATATATTCACTGAAAAAACCATAGGTTATAGACCATATATAGTTAGGAATTAGCATTTACAAAACCTTGAAAATTCACTGAAAAAACCATAGGTTATAGACCATATATAGTTAGGAATTCGCATTTACAAAACCTTATTTTACTCACACAAAACCATTGAAATTCCATATATAGTTAGTTGCACTAACTATATATCGCGCACCCGCAATCCACTGCTGATGATGTCACATATTACATCATTCATGACATGGTCAGTGACATCACTGATGACATCACTGATGACATCTCAAATGACATCACTGATGACATCACTGATGACAACATCCAGTGACTGTATGTTTCTGTAAAGTTAAAATATGTCTTACATATTGAAGAATGAGTGGATGTATAAGTGTCTGGATGAAGGATTTAGTAGGTGCATGACTGACTGTATGAGTGAGTGATTAAATGTGTCTCACTGAGTGCATGGGTTAGTGACTAAACTGTCTTAATTTGTGCATCATTATGTCTGTTGTTCTGTAAACTGTTGCATGTGTTGATAAGTAGCTATATGAGTAACTATATGGGTTATTGATTGGTTGCCAAAGTATTTGTATGGGAGACTGAGTGTGTGTGTGGGTGGCTGGGAGGTGTATGACTCTGTGCATAGATGTGTGAGCAGTTGATTCACTAGATGTATGGTTTCAAAAGTGCATGTGGGAACAGCTGTATGGGCGGTTGACTGTGTGCATGAGTGTATTGGTGAGTGAATGGATATCTCAGTGCTACATGTCAAAGTAAGTACATATGTAAAACACAGTACATGTGAGAGTTGACATATATAAATAACTGTGCATAAGAGCCAGTGAATGTGTGAGTGGCTGTATGGATCATTGTGAACTTGTATCAGGGATTGTATAAGAGGGTAAATATGTGTTAGTATATGTTTGAATAAGTAAAGTTTGTATAACTGTATAGTTGAGGAAATGGAGGTGTGATTGATTCTTTGCATGACTGACTAGGTGTGTGAGTAACTCCATGGATGAGTGACAGTCTGTGAGTGTCTGTTTACACTGATTGTATCTAAGGTTATATTAGAGTCTGAAGAGGTTCATCGTATTATCGCATGAATGATATCATCAGTGATGTGATCAGTAATGTCAAATGAGATGTCATCAGTGATGTCATCAGTGATGTCATTTGAGATGTCATCAGTGATGTCATCAGTGATGTCACTGACCATGTCATGAATGATGTAATATGTGACATCATCAGCAGTGGATTGCGGGTGCGCGATATATAGTTAGTGCAACTAACTATATATGGAATTTCAATGGTTTTGTGTGAGTAAAATAAGGTTTTGTAAATGCGAAGTCCTAACTATATATGGTCTATAACCTATGGTTTTTTCAGTGAATTTTCAAGGTTTTGTAAATGCTAATTCCTAACTATATATGGTCTATAACCTATGGTTTTTTCAGTGAATTTTCAAGGTTTTGTAAATGCTAATTCCTAACTATATATGGTCTATAGCCTATGGTTTTTTCAGTGAATATATATATATACATACATATATAAACATATATCATCTGTATATCTATATAAATACAAACATAAATGCATGCATACATATACTTATATGCATACAGATGCATGTTATTTACATGAAAGTTGAAAAAACACTAATAAAAGCAAAGCTAAAAAGCCACCTCATTACAAACAGAATGGCTTTAACTTAAACGAGGGCGAGATCTATTGCATTTTCAATGCTTGTTTACTTTGGTTCCATCAAGAAGGCATTCAGATGTGTCACACATTTGCCATAAATTCTGAATGTTAGCACTCTAGTTGCACATTAGATCACTGTAGTAAAGCTACTGCTCACCAGGGACGTCTGCTGCTGGTATTCAAAGTGCATGTTTCAGTCTGCATGTCAGAATTGTTTTAATGAAATAGAAGAGGATTTGAGAAGTCACTCAAAATGATCCCTAATTTTTCTTTCTGAAGCACTAATCATACTTTCTATGGCAAAATTAACCCCCTCATGTTGTTCCTTTTTAAATTGAGTGTTTTCAGATCTACCACTTCATTCCAATCAAGATGGCTTCTGGTGTGCCATACTTTTGTCATAAGTAAGACTGTTAGCGCTCTAGTTGTTCTTTAGAACACTCTGGGACATTCTGTCATTGGGCTATACTTGGGGTACATCTGGGTGATATTTGGGCTACATTTAGGCTCTTTTGTCTCTGGTGGCCATCTTGGGAGACTGTATGTCAGAATTTTTTAATGAAATTGAAGAGGGTTTGAGAAGTCACTCAAAATGTGCCCTAATCTTTCTTTCTGCAGCACTAATCATAATTCATATGGCAAAATATACCCCCTCATTTTGTTCCTTTTTAAATTAAATATTTTAAGAGTTACCACTTTATTCCAATCAAGATGGCTTCAGGTGTGCCATACCTTTGTAATAAGTAGGACTATTAGCGCTCTAGTTGTTCTTTAGAACACTCTGGGACATTCTGTCATTGGGCTATACTTGGGCTACATCTGGGTGATATTTGGGCTACATTTGGGCTCTTTTGTCTCTGGTGGCCATTTTGGGAGACTGCATGTCAGAATTTTTTAATGAAATAGAAGAGGATTTGAAAAGTCACTCAAAATGTGCCCTAATTTTTCTTTCTGCAGCACTAATAATACCTTCTATTGCATAATATACCCCCTCATTTTGTTCCTTTTTAAATTAAATGTTTTAAGAGTTACCACTTTATTCCCATCACAATGGCTCCAGGTGTGCTATACCTTTGTAATAAGTAGGACTGTTAGCGCTCTAGTTGTTCTTTAGAACACTCTGGGACATTCTGTCATTGGGCTATACTTGGGCTACATCTGGGTGATATTTGGGCTACATTTGGGCTCTTTTGTCTCTGGTGGCCATTTTGGGAGACTGCATGTCAGAATGTTTTAATGAAATAGAAAAGGATTTGAGAAGTCACTCAAAATGTGCCCTAATTTTTCATTCCGCAGCACTAATCTACTTTCTATGGCAAAATATACCCCCTCATGTTGTTTCTTTTTAAATTAAATGTTTTAAGAGTTACCACTTTATTCCAATCAAGATGGCTTCAGGTGTGCCATACCTTTGTAATAAGTAGGACTGTTAGCGCTCTAGTTGTTCTTTAGAACACTCTGGGACATTCTGTCATTGGGCTATACTTGGGCTACATCTGGGTGATATTTGGGCTACATTTGGGCTCTTTTGCCTCTGGTGGCCATTTTGGGAGACTGCATGTCAGAATGTTTTAATGAAATAGAAAAGGATTTGAGAAGTCACTCAAAATGTGCCCTAATTTTTCATTCTGCAGCACTAATCATACTTTCTATGGCAAAATATACCCCCTCATGTTGTTTCTTTTTAAATTAAATGTTTTAAGAGTTACCACTTTATTCCAATCAAGATGGCTTCAGGTGTGCCATACCTTTGTAATAAGTAGGACTGTTAGCGCTCTAGTTGTTCTTTAGAACACTCTAGGAGGCTGCAGTAGAACACAAAGGAATCAACTGACAGTCTCTGTCCTTGTTGGATGTACATGTTTTACTGAGAATGTCAGACTTCATTTTCACATGACTGAGAAAGATAATGTGAATTTACAGAAAATATGCTTTCAGTTTAGCTTATAGATCCCCTTCCAAACCACTGTGGGAAAATCATGAGATATTAGTTTTCTTTCAAACAATATTCATGTTATCACAGCAGAAGGTTTTTTCACATGGTAAAATAACCTTAGAACCCACCACAATTCCTAAAACGAGTATGGTACCATCAACAAATGATTTATAATGTAACTAAAGTCCTAAACCCCTCTATTAACTACAATGCTTTTTAATGAGGTGCTATCATGTATATTGGTCCCAAGATGGCTGCCAACACTTCTTGGATGAAGTGCTGACAGCCAATCAGATCAGATGTGTGGTTAGGCTCCGCCCAGATATATATCTTTTTTTGAACCTAAATTACTCAAAATCCACTGGAGCACATATATTGAGACCTAGCAAAGGCACATCGGGCTAACAGTCCCTACAATTTTGCCAAGTTTCGTGCAAATCCATTCAGCCGTTCGAGCTAAAAGTGAGGCCAACCGCCCTATGGAAATTAACATGGGAAAAACGCGTTTTGGGACCCCCCTTTTTTCTTGGCCCCCCCTTGATGAAACCCCCCCAAATTGTCAGGGGCTGCTCAGAAACAAAATGTTCCATTTTCCTGAAAATTTCAGCCAATTCCGTCCACAAACGCCAAAGTTATTAGACATAGAATTTCCAAAAATCCCATAGAGAAAAAATCCTAACTATATATTCCTACTGGCGACCGCCAGTAGGTAATATATATATATATATATATATATATATATATATATATATATATATATATATATATATATATATATATATATATATATATATATATATGAAACAAGCACCTCCTCTCTCTGAAAGAAGTGGAAACCTCGAAGGGGAATGCAGGAAAGACATCATTTATTGCAGTAAAGTGGCGAATGCATTTCGGCCGGATTGGCCTTCATCAGCGCCTGCGGTGATTAAAAAGGAAGTCCTGACGTCCTGCAGTGAAAATGCACACAGCCGCACCCTGATAAGTGTAGGTGAAGCTCCGCCCCTCGGCAGTAATTAACTCCTGAAATGTTCCAGCCGGTCCGAGAAGAATAACGGACTCCAATCCCCAGGATGCACCATGGCACCTAGGTGAGTATAGCCGAGAGACGTCTTGATGAAATACCAAGATGATAGTGGGGGTTGTGGGCACTGCAGAACGTGAACCCGCAATAGAAACAAATGGTGCTCCCTTGAGTCCCCGTGCCTCACCCACCGGCAGTCAAAGTGTCAAATTCGCAAGGACAGGCAGACAATGCAACCCGCCCGGGCCGAGATAATATCTCAATGAGCCGCTTCAGATAGCTGGGAATGCCGGCGAGCCTGGAGATATTCGCCCAGATATATATCTTTTTTTGAACCTAAATTACTCAAAATCCACTGGAGCACATATATTGAGACCTAGCAAAGGCACATCGGGCTAACAGTCCCTACAATTTTGCCAAGTTTCGTGCAAATCCATTCAGCCGTTCGAGCTAAAAGTGAGGCCAACCGCCCTATGGAAATTAACATGGGAAAAACGCGTTTTGGGACCCCCCTTTTTTCTTGGCCCCCCCTTGATGAAACCCCCCCAAATTGTCAGGGGCTGCTCAGAAACAAAATGTTCCATTTTCCTGAAAATTTCAGCCAATTCCGTCCACAAACGCCAAAGTTATTAGACATAGAATTTCCAAAAATCCCATAGAGAAAAAATCCTAACTATATATTCCTACTGGCGACCGCCAGTAGGTAATATATATATATATATATATATATATATATATATATATATATATATATATATATATATATATATATATATATATATATATATATATATCAGCGCAAACTCCAAATGCAGCCACTACTGGTTCTTGTGGGAATCAGAACCCTCCAGGCAATGAGGAGACGGACCACGAACTGGATACACAGATGGTTTATTGTTCAAGGGTTGAAAACAGCAAGGGCAAGACGCGTTTCGGGCTTCCAAAGCCCTTGTTCACATGCATCGATTCAACGTCATTTTTTCATTTTTATAATGCAGTGCAAGCCCGCCTCCCCGCCATTTCTCTCTTAGGTCACATGGTCATAGACATAAACAAAAGAGTTTATACATAATTAAATTACGATATGACAGTGCAATGGCAATATAATATAAATAAATTATATTTGCTGTTGGTTAATTGTTCACATGTTTTTCTAAATATAAGAATTGCATTAATTATTTTAACTTTTCTGGGATAAATCCCGAAACAGGCACTGACCTATGTGCAAGATTACGCAATAACCACCGAGACATAGTAAACATGTATAATTCACTTTCCTTAATGGTTTGGGATAAATCCCTGTGCAAATTATAGCTAATGCCTATACAAGCAATAACAAATGTGCAAAATTACGCAATGATGATGGAAACTTATGGGATAAATCCTTGTGCAAATCTTAACAAAGACCTGTGCAAATGTAGCATATGTGCAAAATTATGCAGTTTGTATGGAACAATTAAATTGATATCAGTTTTTTCTACTTGTACAAATTATATTAAAAATTGTGCAAAATATCGTGACCTTTAAATGATAGGGGAACGGGACAAATGGTGAAAGTGCAAATCTTAATGTGTCATTGAATCGCAGTCTGCAATTCATGGAGATAATAAAGTGCATAAATGCTAATAGAGGGAAAATGAACCAAAAGAAAAGGGAAACAAAGTGCTGAGAGCCTATGATGATACAAATCTGTGTACGTGGTACATGTATGGTAATCTAGACATAAATGAAATATAAATGTATCTCCTTATTCTTAGTCTGAGTAAAATCATACATAAAACCTATTAATACCAGTATAAATATATCATCATCTTAAAAGATATAGAAAAAGACACCACATATATAAATAAGTGTTAAAACCAGTTCTCACATCTAAGGTACATGAATAAATACCTACAACCCAGTGAAAAAATATATACATTAAGAAGAAGTAGAGCAATATATAGGAAAGTGGCTGACAAGGAACTTGACCAGCCACTTGGATTACATATATGAACAAGATGTTTACAAGGTGAAACTGAAAATAGATGGTCACCCTAGATCACAGGGATCCTGACTTATTTAGGGGGCTGTAAAGGTGCTAACAGGAAGTCTAAATTAATTATAATAGTTGCATTTGGCAGATATTTTAGAGCGAGTGATTATAAAAAGTGGCGTAGATCCTCGGTATTGTTAAGGCCATTCGGCCATTTGCTGTCGAATTCAAGGATCAAACTCGACTCTAATCGCCTTAACTTGAGCTCCCTGTTGCCTCCTCTTCTAGGTTTTGGGACAGAAGCTATCACATAGTAAGAGAGACAATTAAGATCTTTATTATGTGTACTCTCAAAATGGCGAGCCACCGGATATGCCTGGTCGCTATGAAGGATAGCTCTGATATGCTGCAGTATCCTGACGTGCACTTGCTGTTTTGTACTGCCAATATAGCTAAGGCCACAAGTGCACGTCAGGACGTACACAGCATATTCAGTTTTACAGGTATGGCTACCCTTGATCGGAATATCAGCAGCAGAAAAAGGTGTTCTGTAGTGGGTCTTATTGATTCCGAACTTGCACGCTCTGCAAGAAGTACACTTTCGAAAACCTGCTGATATTAACCAATTGGGCTTTTGTTGCAATTCAGGGCTACTTTGATCAAGAATTGCGCCCATGTTTTGTGCCGCCTGAACGTGACCAGGGGTTTATCAGGTAGCATACATCCCAAAACAGTGTCAGTTTGAATAGTAGACCAGTGTTTGTTTATAATCTGTCTGATTTTAGTTTCCTGGCTACTATAGTCTGTGATAAATCTTGGACACGCTGTATCATCTGTTTCACTCTCATTGGTGGACATACTATTTTTGTTAACCAGTAAACTTGCTCTAGACAATTTCTCAGCCTTTGCTAGAGCCTGGTCAAAAATCTGGTCAGAATAGCCACGGGCCCTCATCCGTACTCTCAATTCGTCAGTGCATCCTTTAAAATCCTCATTAGTGCTACAGATTCTTTTTAGCCTTAGGATTTCTCCGTAAGGTATGCTGTGGATAGTATGCTTTGGATGTAGGCTTGAGGCATGAAGCGTGGTGTTGCCAGCCGTGGCTTTTCTATGTAAAGTAGTCTGGATGCGATTGTTGTCATCTACTTATATCTTGACATCTAAAAATTCTGCTTGCCTGGCACTGATGTTAGAGGTAAATCTTAGATTAAGGGGATTGTTATTGATTTCTTCATCCCCTTGCCAAACAATAAATATGTTATCGATATATCTAAGATATTTTACAATCTTCTCTCGCACCCAAGTCTGGTGTAAGACCTGGAGGACCTGCTCCTCCCACCAGCCAATGTGTAAACACGCGTAGCTGGGGGAGAAACAGGCCCCCATGGCCACACCCCTTAATTGTTTCCAGATTTCTTTTCCAAATGTAAAATAGTTGTTGTTTAAACACCAATCAATCAAACTTAAAATCACCTTACTATGTTCATATATTTCAACAGGTCGTTGGCCAAGATAGTAAGTTATTGCATTTAAGCCATCCATATGAGAGATGCTGGTGTATAATTGTTCGACATCAAGGGTGATGAGTTTTATGTCCTACATAGGGCATACCTGACCCCTGATAAATTACATAAATACTTCCCGGCACACCCGGCGTCCTGTCCGCGTTGCCCGGCGGATCCCGCCGACTTCCAACACATGTTCTGGTCCTGTCCTGAACTGGGGCCCTTTTGGGAGGAAGTAGTGGAGGTTCTGAGGGAGGTGATGGAGAGAGACCTGCAACTCACCATGGCACATTGCATACTACACTGGTTCCCACACACATCAAAGAATAAAGTCACTAGCAAGTTTCTGGACTTGGGGCTCCTCCTGGCGAAGCGGGCCATTACGTCCCAATGGAAGGTGGCCCGGGCCCCCGTGGTAGAGCGCTGGAAGGCTGAGCTGCTAAAATGGGCCAGATGTGAGGGTGAGCTTCGCCTGCAGGCCGCGCTCAGGATAGACAATGACATGGCACTGGAGAGAGCCAGGGCGTGGGAGGGGCTGGTCCTAGATCTCACGCTCCTGGACGTGGAAGAGGAGGACTCCCCGGTGGACTCCCCGGTGCATAGTCCGGCTCCGGCGGGGCACCCGCCTGACGGGGAGATGGCTTAGGCCCACTTTGCTGCTTCACTGCCTTTGCGTTCCAATGTGATGATCTACGAATGTTTGCTGATGAATCCTGGAGCCATGCTTCAGATCGGATCTTGGTGGAGGGGTAGAGAGCTCGGTTGGTGATACTCTGGCACGCCTGGGGGGGTGGGGGGTCCGGGCAGGGGTAGGGGATGGTCAGGGGGGATTCTAGACGAGGGTAGCGGGGTAGGCGGGATGAGGGTGTTATGGGGGAGGGGGGGGCTTATGCAAGGAGGGTGTACAGTGACTCTTGGTTCAAACTGGACTTGGGACATGGGAGAGAGGGTGATAGGACCCAAAAGCAGCTCTGCCATTTCCCACCCACATGGTGGCTACAGCCATATTCATAACGCTCCAGCGCAGCTTCTTTGTACCCGTGACTTTGCCGCTCGACCTCCGGGGTGTGAGCTAAATGGCTGTGTGATACAAGGGTGAGGGAGCGGCGCATTCACTGAGCTCCAAGGGAATGGATTAAATCTACTGTATGCCTTTCTGATTTTGCTGCAATAAAAAGATACTTACAAAAAAAAATCAAGGGTGATGAGTAACATATCATTGTGCCATTCCAAATCATCTATTTTAGCTAAAAAGTCAGTGGTATCACGAACAAAACTTGGAAGTTTGTGGACCCAATCCTGTAAGAAAAAGTCTATATACTGTCCCACATTTTCTCCACAGCTGTTAATGGCGGAGATAATGGGCCTTCCAGGAATTGGTTTTGTTCCTTTGTGGACCTTTGGAATTAGGTACAGGGACGGCAGTACGGGATGCTCATTGTACATGAATTTAAATTCATCAGCCGAGATGAGGCCTTCTCTGCGATATTTCAGAAGTAGTTTGTGCAGAACCTCATTAGCTTTTGAGTACTCTTTGTTATTTGATTTCGTGTAACAGGCAAGATCTTGCAATTGTCTTAATGCCTCAGCAGAGTATTCAGATTTTGGCCAAATAACAATATTATCCCCTTTATCGGCAGTTTTTATTACAATATTGGGGTTGTCTTTTAGCTTTTTCATAAGTTCAAAGTATTTGGCCCGTTGCACATTGTACTTCTTTTTCTTTTGATTGTTGGTTCTTTTGTACAGATCTTTGATGTCTGCAATCACACAATCCTGAAAAACATCTACTGCATCTTTTGCCATGATCGGTACAAAGTCAGATTTACCTTTGAATGGCGTGATACCTGCACCTTTTTGAACCACATGGATTTTTTCTAATCTTTTTTGTGTGCTGGTATCGCCATCATTGATCAAGGGTTGAGAGTTAGTTGCATTGTCTAAATCATTTATGTCAAGAAATAGTGGAACATCAGAGGCAGTAAGTTGTGCCATACTTTCAATATTGTTCATGCCAATATTTGTGTCTTTGTTAGAAGTAGATTTTAATTTCTGTAATGCAAAGATTTTTTTCAATTTAAGTTTCCGGATGAAGCGATATACATCTACTCTAGTGGGAGCATATTTAAAGTTCTGTTCAGGGCAGAAATTGAGACCCAATAGTAGAAGTTGTTGTTCCGCTTTTGTTAAGATCACATCCGACAAATTTACAATGGACTGATTTAATTCTGTTTTTTCTTTTTCCATGTCTGATTTGTTTTCTTGTTGTTGGTCCATCCACCTTTCTTTGCATTTCCTTCTCCTTTCCCGTCTTTTTTTATTTCTGCGGTTGTTGTTGTGTTCTTTTGGCGTGGTCGCAAAGTGCGCAACCTCTCTTCCACTAAAAAACCCATCTCTTCATCTATTTCAAAGATGGGCAATGGAAAAGAACACAACAATAACCGCAGAAATAAAAAAAGACGGGAAAGGAGAAGGAAATGCAAAGAAAGGAGGATGGACCAACAACAAGAAAACAAATCAGACATGGAAAATAACCAATCATGCATTTTCTTGGGGACAGCCATTGAAAGACCTTTGTGTTAAACTCATGCAAAATGTTTTCTCCTGTATGACTTTTCTCCATGGCAAACATGCCTAGTGTTGCATGTTTCCAAGCAGCTTTAAAAACGTTGTCCGGGTCAACACCTGCGTTTAGCTTTGCATTAACCCCTGAAAAAGAGACCCAGTGTGCAGTGATGCACATGTAATCAATGGCTTGGCAACTGGTCCACATGTCTGTTGTCAGATGTATAGTGTGAACAGCACTCTTCTGCAAAGCTGCCCCAATCACCTCCAGCACATCTTCATGTAGTGCTGGAACCGCAACTCTGGCAAAATAGAACTGGCTAGGAACCTTCCATTTAGGGCAGAGCGTTGCCACTAATTCAAGAAAACCAACCCCTTCCACAAAAGAAAAAGGGAGAAGGTCCAGCGCTAGCATTTTAGCCAGCTTAGTGTTATACAGACGCGTCATTGGGTGGTTGCGTTCAAATGGCGCATCTGAAAACAACATGCTTCTAATGGTGGGCTGGACCATTTTATGGGATGATGATGACTTCTTCGACCCAGTTACGCTCGGTGATGATGAACTTTTTCGCATTGGTGTCTCACTCTCTCCCACACTCTTAGTGTAGCTCATATATCTTGCAGGGGGTGTGCTGCTGACAGGGGTACTGGGTGTAAGTGAAGAAATGTTTAACGCTTCTTCCTCCTCGTCATCGTCAGACGAAACATCAACGGATACAGTTTGTTGACTTGCAATTCGGGCTTCCTTGATCTCCTTTAGGTGCGCATGCCATTTGACAGTGTGCTGTCTCTCAAGATGACCTCTCTGGCCTCCGGTACCATAGTTGGTGCCAAGCTTACCACGACTAACTCGAAGCTTACAAATGGTACAAATGGCTATGTTTTCCCTTGTTGGGCTAACACTAAAGAAGTCCCAAACTGCGGATTTCAAATGTCTGTGGGGGGTAGAGGAGGCGATACTGGGAATGCTAATGCCAGATGAAGTGGAGGATGTGTGTTGCCGAACTTTACTACGTTGTGCACTTGCAGCACCACTAATTGAGGCCGAGGTGGATGGAGGTCCCTTCTGGCAAGAAAATATGGAAGCGGTAGGTGGTGGTGTACTAGTTAACTGCATTGGTGGTGGTCCAAAACCACGCCGCCAACATCACGCTCAGCAGCATTTCGGGCTAGGGTAAAAATGTCTGTTTGCTGCATGCACGCAGAGCCTGGAGTGGCGTTTATGATGACTGCGTCATCGTCGTGAGAGTCTTCATCAGCAGGAGTATACGCCACTTCTTGTTCAGCATCATCAACACACTCCATAACTATGAGACTTTCGGGGACCTTCCTTTTACGCTTAGCTACCTTTGTCAGATCATGGTGTGCCTCACTCTCAGACGGCTGTGCTGGTTCCCAATTGTCATCCTTATCATCAGAAGGAAGGGTGCTTGAAGAAGATGTAGGCACCATCCTTGATCTTTTCCTTGCTAGGGATCTGGAAGACAATGAATAAGGAGGAGGAGTGGCTTCCTCAAATGATACCTCGGCTTGAATGTCGATTTCCTGATGTGCCCCTATTTCGGGAGGAACAACTATTTTGGGCACTTGTGCCGCTCCATGCACCTCTGTTTGCGCATGTCCTTGCGCTGCCTCTCCTTCCACATGTACTTGGGCTTGTACTTGGACATGTGGTTATTGTTGCAGCTGTGGTTGTTGAACACTCGTCAGATGAGTTACAACAACCTGTGTCGATTGAGGGATGCTGCTACTTTCTTGCGATGAGCCAATATCACTGGTCGATGGTGATTGAACAACTAGACTGGCTGCCTCTGCAGCACTCAAGGGCTTGGACTTAAGTTGGCGTGGTGGTGGTGGCACTGAGCCCAATGGAGCGGGGGTGCTGCTCCCAGCTTGGTCCCCAGGAGACCCCGCTGCTACTGAAGGCGCACTTTTTTTCCCAAAAAATGCGGCGGTCGGCACACCAGTCTCCTTGGTAAGTGGCGCCACTTGCTTCTTCTGCTCCTTACTGGCAACTTTCTTGCTAGAGGAGCTACGGGCAACTTTTTTTGGGGCCATCTTCTTCAGATGTCAGAACAGCAGGTTGCAGTTGCACAAGTTGCAGAGTTGTCTGTGGCCACACGTGACGTTGTGCTGCACACACCGCAGCAGGACTTGTTCCTGGCACTGATGAGGAACGATGAGGCTGATGATTCGTCTTTCTGCACCTAAAAGCAAACGAAGCCAGAGGAACATCAGTTAAATAAATGTTGCGTATGTAGCGCTTCAATTAATAGTTTGCAAGTAAGCATTTTTATTATACCCACCCCCCAAAATGGAAAGACCAATAAAATGCACCACTGGGCATAATGGATGAAAGCATGGCAGACTGGGTGCAGGCCTATGGCACAACAAAGCACACTGCCTGGCTTCAAAATGCCCCCTAGACCCCCACCACATGGCCAGGCCCTGCCTGTACCAGTCCTCAAAATGGCCCCCACCCACACGGACAGCCCCCATCAACACCCCAAAAAATCAAAAAACACACAAAAATCACCACAATCCAATGCCATCCATGCCCTCAATCATGTTTAAATTCAAGACACCCCATAGAAAGACTAGGCCCATGCGCCACAGAGTACCGCTGGGCAAAAGGCCCCAACAACAGCCCAAAAATCGAAAAACACACACAAATCACCACAATCCAATGCCATCCATGCCCTCCATGATGTTTACATTAAAGAGACCCCACAGAAAGACTCAGTCCATGCACCACTGAGTACCCCTGGGCAAAAGGCCCCAGCACCACCACCAAAAATTGAAAAACACACAAAAATCACCCCAATCCAATGATTTCCATGCCCTCAATCATGTTCAAATTCAAGACACCCCACAGAAAGACTAGGCCCATGCACCACTGAGTACCACTGGGCATAATAGATGAAAGCATGGCAGACTGGGTGCAGAGCTATGGCACAACAAAGCACACTGCCTGGCTTCAAAATGGCCCCTATACCCCCACCACATGGCCAGGCCCTGCCTGTAGCAGTCCTCAAAATGGCCCCCACCCACATGGACAGGCCCCATCAACACCCCCGAAAATCAAAAAACACACAAAATCACCACAATCCAATGCCATCCATGCCCTCAATCATGTTCAAATTCAAGACACCCCACAGAAAGACTAGGCCCATGCACCACAGAGTACCCCTGGGCAAAAGGCCCCAACAACAGCCCAAAAATCGAAAACCACACAAAAATAACCACAATCCAATGCCATCCATGCCCTCCATGATGTTTACATTAAAGAGACCCCACAGAAAGACTCAGTCCATGCACCACTGAGTACCCCTGGGCAAAAGGCCCCAGCACCACCACCAAAAATCGAAAAACACACAAAAATCACCACAATCCAATGCCATCCATGCCCTCAATCATGCTCAAATTCAAGGCACCCCACAGAAAGACGTGGCCCATGCACCACTGAGTACCCCTGGGCATAATGGATGAAAGCATGGCAGACTGGGTGCAGGCCTATGGCACAACAAAGCACACTGCCTGGCTTCAAAATGGCCCCTAGACCCCCACCACATGGCCCGGCCCTGCCTGCACCATTCCTCAAAATGGCCCCCATCCACATGGACAGGCCCCATCAACACCCCAAAAAATCGAAAAACACACAAAAATCACCACAATCCAATGCCATCCATACCCTCAATCATGTTCAAATTCAAGACACCTCGCATAAAGACTAGGCCCATGCACCACTTGGTACCCCTAGGCAAAAGGCCCCAACAACAGCCCAAAAATCGAAAAACACACAAAAATCACCACAATCCAATGCCATCCATGCCCTCCATGATGTTTACATTAAAGAGACCCCACAGAAAGACTCAGTCCATGCACCACTGAGTACCCCTGGGCAAAAGGCCCCAACACCACCCCCAAAAATCGAAAAACACACAAAAATCACCACAATCCAATACCATCCAAGCCCTCAATCATGTTCAAATTCAAGACACCCCACAGAAAGACTAGGTCCATGCACCAGAGAGTACCCCTGGGCAAAAGGCCCCAACGACAGCCCAAAAATCGAAAAACACACAAAAATCACCACAATCCAATGCCATCCATGCCCTCCATGATGTTTACTTTAAGAGACCCCACAGAAAGACTCAGTCCATGCACCACTGAGTACCCCTGGACAAAAGGCCCCACCAACAGCCCAAAAATCAAAAATTCCAAAATTGTAGTTGCAGCAACTGTAATGCCCCAAACAAACTTACTTGTGAAATTTCTATCCAAAAGTGATCCAAAGAAAGTCAAAAATGCCTCAAATCCAAATATCCAGCAGCATCCACAAAAAGTAATCCTTCCAGGTCAAGATCCAAATCAAAGTGACCAGGACATGAACAAAGCACTGGGAGGAGCCTGCTGGACAGGAAGAGGAAGTTGGAGACTGTGGGGCACTTCCTTCCTCCCTCCCCCCCCCAAAATGGACTCCTTGCAAAAGAAAGTGCAGGCAAATGTCAACCTGAAGAGTTATTCTGATAAAAAATCATCATTTTCAGAAGGTTTATGCTGCTTGCTGGTGGATTTCTTGAGCAGAAGTGCAAATTTTGCAATTTGGCGAGTGCGAGATTGTTGCTGCCCGCCGCATCTACGTGTTCGCAATTGTTTACCCCCGCGAGGCGTGATCACGGGCCTTCATGACGTACTCACGTTGACAAACTCTCGCTGTGCAAGGTGGCAAGCCGCGATGACATAATCGCGGTCGACAAACTCCAGCGGGATCCCGCAGCAAGATCCAAAATGGCGCAGCACACGCAAAACATGGAGAAAAACAACTCTGCAAACGCTGCATGACGGTAAGTGAACGCCGCTCGCCGCAATATTGTATCACCAAGCAAAAAAATCCGCTGCGTGCGAATTTTCGGGAAATTCGCAAGAATTCGCAGGTTGCGGATTTGCCGAAAATCCGCAAATTCCGCGAGCGGAACAAATTTTACGCCCATGCTTAATACCAATACCAGTTACTTACAACAACCTATTCAGTAATTCTAGGATCTACATACACATCCACTCATTCACCAACAGTCCTATATAGTCACTCATACATGTACTCATACACCTATACATCGTGTTACACACAGCCAAACATCCATAGAGTTACTCACACACAGTCACTCATGGTAATAAAGAATTAAACATCCATTTACTTGCATATACAGTTATATACACCACCACACTTACTTCAACAGAAACTTACACATACTTACTCTTTTGAACAATAACTTAGAGAAACACATACTTATTCATACAGGAGCTCTTCCAATCTCTCACTCTCACATATACTCACTTATATACACCAATACTTACTTATACTAGTTTAGAACATATGTAGTTACTTATAACAACACTATTGAGACAGTCATTCACTCACTAACCCACCCATACACACACTTATCTACCCATACAGTCCTGCACACATACTGTCTTCAACACATACAAATAGTGACTCACTCATTCATGCATGTATGCACTAAGGAATAACCCCCACTGAACCATACAGACACTCAGACACTCATACTGATACTTGAAAAACTAAGAAAGAAATGTGTTTATTGTAAATAAAAAAGGTCTATGTTAAAAGAGATGGAAAGAAAATGTATATAACAAAATCTAAAAAAATATGAAACTTTACAAAAATGATATTAATAAACAAACAGTTTGTATTATAAATTACAATGGGCCTGATTACGACTTTGGCAGTGTGGCAGTGGGCCGCCACGCCAGAAGAACAGTTGCCATACTGCCAAAGCCGACCACTCGCCAGATTAAGAGTTTTCTCTGGTCTGGCAGGTGGTGCTGTGGCGGTCTCAGGCAGTGAACCTTAGAAAGGCACTGCAATGGGAACGCCAAGCACGTTCCTGCACGGACCAAACTGCTGTTGTGCATTTCATTCCTTGCAGGGACGTGGGGGTGCATACAGATAGGGGAGCATACCATGTGGCCCCCTGCATGCACCCTTGTGCACAGAGGTACAAGGCAGTTTTTTCACCACCACCCTTTTCATGGAGCGCTCACCGCCACGAAAAGGAGGGCAGTGAGGAAACTCAGAATATGTCTGGCAGTGCAGCAGCTGCACCGCCAGCATAATATAACCTCTGACCGCTGTGCAACCACCACAGGATCAAGGATCCCAGCAGTAGCAGAGGTCCTGTGGCACTCCCACTATCATAGTCATAATACGGCGGGTGGACTGCCCCCATGGGTTCAGCGGTCACATGGACCGCCAAACTTGTAATTAGGCCATATAACTAGTGAAAGTACAAAATAATTAATGCAAATAAATGCTAACAGTTTATGGATTTCACATTTCCTATTCGCAAAAAAACTGTTGTAATTTATGGAAGGCCTAATATACTGCTCTCACTCCAAATCTAACCCCAGTTGGGAAATGGTTTGACTTTGAGGGTTTCAGATTTGTTATTCCCACTTCAAACGTAACCACATTGGGAAAAGTGCAGGACTTGGGGTGCAAGGGTGAACTTTACTATTCTCACCCCAAACTAAACCAAATTATAAAAAGCTTTGAACTGTGAAGGAATCAGATTTACTATTCAGACCCAAAACTTAACCATACTGGGGAAAGTGTTGGACTTTGGAGAGTTAACATTTTCTTTTTCCCACTACAAATACGTTGGTGAGTTTCAAAATTAAATTATAATTCCCACTCCAAATGTTATCACTTTGGAGAAAGTGTTGGACTTTGAGGGGGGAGGGGGTCATAGTTATTATTACCAATCCACCCTTGTCACACTGGATAAAGTGTTTTACATTGAGGAAATCATCCTTACCATACTCACTCCAAACTCAATGGCCTTGTGAACAATGCTTGACTTTGGAGGGGGCATATTTACTATTCCCATTCCATACTTAATTACATTAGGGGAAGTGCTGGACTTTTAGGATTTAGAATTAACTGCTCTCACAAAATCATAATAGACAATACACTAAAAATGATAGCTTGTAAGAGTCCACTTTAATTATCCCAAAAAAGTCAACCATATGACTTGCATAAGAAAAATTGGCAGTATAATTTCCCAAAAATATTTACTATGACTTTATAATTTATAGGTATATACATTTTATAATAAATACAATAAGTAAAAAATAACAATATTCTACATTTTAAACTCAAATTGCATAATTTGCTAACTGCCAAATAAAAAACAAATTACAAAATGTACTCAAATGATAAATTACACTGCTAATAAAGACATTAAGAAAAATTATTTTAAAAAAGTAACAACACATGTTTACAAAATTATATTAGTAAAAACATACTCATAACAAACTTTAAAGCCTATAATATTATTATGACATGTAAAAAACATTACATATAAAATGTTAATTTAGAAATAATGAAAAAAAACAAATAATTTAAATATACTTGATTAGAAAAATATTTAAACCCTTTTTTACATTTAAAAAATTACACAAAAATAGTTTTAAACATTATAAACTTAAAAACCACAAATGTCAGTGTACTCTCCACCCTATTGCCCTCTAAACCAATAACCTGCTCCTAAAATAATGATACAAATAATACAAACATTTTAAAATCAAATATAATATACTAATGCATAAACAACATATCCAAATTCCATTTTAAAAATTATATCCATTCCAACAATAACAAATATTCTCCCAGTGATATTCTGACCTATGATATTTTTGACTTTACAATATTCAAGACAAAATATTTGTGTCTCACAATATTCTTGAGACAATATTTTGTTGGAAAACCCTGTACTCCGTTGTGCCATCAGAGTGAGTTTTCTGATAGCAGGGCCAGCAGGGAACCAGTATCAGAAAACTGACAGTCTACGTGACTCTGAGGGGTGGATCACCTGCTAGGTCCCTCCTCTGGGTGGGACCAGGAAGGGGGGCGGTTACACCCCCTTTCCTTTGTCCAGCTCCTCGCCAGCCCTGGGTCTGGAAAGTCCCAGGACTGGTTTGGACTGGCTTATGCACGGGGACACCTTGTGTGCCCCGGGCATGTCTCAATCTATTCAGCCCTGTCCTACCCAATACACAAAATCCTGTCTGGGGTGGTGCTTGCACCTCCCAAGGCAGGAAACCCTTTGTCCAAGCCTTCCTCGCTGGAAGGACTCCCAGCAGCAGGAGGTCAGACTTGTGTCTGTGCTGGCAGCATCCATTTTGTGATGCTGAGGCTCTGGTTAACTTTAACCGGGGTTAAGGCTACGCACGTGTTGTGTCCCTCTAGAAGGGTGGAATGCTATCCCCGTCGACAGAACTGTCGAAGGGATAGTATTCCAAATCGTATGACACCTTACTCGACATGTTTTGATAAAGCCAAACCAAAGATAGCATATAACCGCGAGGATTATAATGCACTTAAGAGTATATGGTATGGCAATATCCCGGAACAGCTAAGGGAGTGGTTCCCGACAGCTGCAGACAGGCTCAGCTCATGCTAGAGCACCATCTCACATATTTCCAAGCACTCTGCCTCCAGGATTGATGAGGCCTTCCATAGGAGTGGCTGATAGGAACATATGTGTCCAGTTTAAGGTTAGATATAGGGATACTATATCTAAGTAAGAGGTGATTACACCAACTTACCCCAGCTGAGTGATCATACAGTTGTGTCAAATATGGAGGCCAGGCCAGGGGTGGCACAATACATGCTGCAGCCCCTGGTAGGCCTTGGAAACACCTATGCCCTGGGTACCTAGGGTACACTGTTACAGGGGCCAATAAGGTGAACCAGTTCCAATTCGTAATGCACCTAGGGTGCATTGGCTGTAATTTAGAGAGAGAACAGCAGGCTGGGGGTCTGATTAGCAGGCCCACAGCCACATTAAGTCATAAACCAGTGAAGCAAAAAGCAAAAATTTAGGGTGACCATAGGATAGCAGACCCTACTCTCCTACACAACCCCCCCAAACGCAGGTACATTAGACTAACCTTGACCAGTTGTGTCTTCATGTTCGAAGTGGAAGTACCTGGAGAGACCATCTGCGTTGCCATGGTCAGTCCCTGGGTGGTGCTCCACTGTAAAGTCCATCCCCTGTAGGGAAATGGACCACCTGAGTAGTTTGGGGTTTTCACCCTTCATCTGATTAAGCCATAAGAGGGGATTATGGTCGGTCTGAATCTTGAAGTGAGTGCCAAACAAGTATGGTCTCAACTTCTTCAGGGCCCACACCACAGAAAAGGCCTCCCTCTCTATAGCTGACCAACGTTTTTCTCTGGGGGTCAGCCTTCTGCTAATAAAATCAATGGGCTGGTCGTGGCCATCTACATTAAGCTGTGAAAGCACTGCTCCCACTCCCAACTCAGAAGCATCTGTTTGGACAATGAACTCTCTTGAGTAGTCAGGACTCTTCAAGATAGGTGCAGAGCACATGGCCTTCTTCAGGTCATCAAATGCCTTTTGACAGTTTACTGTCCACTGAACCTTTTTGGGCATCTTCTTGGATGTCAGATCATTAAGAGGAGTCACAATGGACCCATAGTTCTTAACAAACTTCCTGTAGTACCCAGTCAGGCCCAAGAAAGCTCTGACCTGAGTCTGGGTAGTTGGAGGGGACCAGTCCTTGATGGTCTGGATCTTACTCTCCAGTGGTTGAACTTGGCCTCCACCTACAAGGTGGCCCAGGTATACAACCTTTCTCTGCCCTATCTGGCACTTTGTGGCCTTGATAGTGAGGCCTGCCTTCTGCAGAGCCTCAAGCACTTCCTTCAGGTGGACCAGGTGATCCTCCCAGGTGGAGCTAAAGACAGCAATATCATCCAGATATGCTGTGCAAAAGTCATCCAACCCAGTAAGGACTTGGTTCACCAACCTTTGGAAGGTGGCAGGTGCATTTTTCAAACCAAAGGGCATCACCACAAATTGATAATGCCCACTAGGGGTAGAAAAGGCTCTCTTGGCTTTAGACTCCTCAGCTAACCTGATTTGCCAGTAGCCAGCTGTCAAGTAAAATATGCTCAAATATTTGGCAGAAGCCAACTTGTCAATGAGCTCATCTGCCCTTGGAATAGGGTGTGCATCTGTCCTGGTGACAGCATTGAGTCCTCTGTAATCCACACAGAACCTCATCTCTCTCTTGCCATCTTTGGTGTGAAGCTTGGGGACCAGAACCACTGGGCTAGCCCAGGGGCTCTCTGAAGGCTCAATGACACCTAATTCCAGCATCTTTTGCACCTCAGTCTTTATACAGTCCCTGACATGATCAGGTTGCCTGTAAATCTTGCTCTTTACAGGAAGACTGTCACCAGTGTCCACCACATGGGTACACCAGTTAGTCTGACTGGGTGTCAATGAGACTATATGCCTGTATGCCTGCAGAACTTGTCTACAGTCATTTTGCTGATGTTCAGTGAGGCTGCCATCTAAGACCACACCATCAACTGAACCATCCTCAGGGTTCTGAGTGAGCAGGTCTGGGAGAGGTCACTCTCTTCCTCCTGTCCCTCATCTGTAGCCATGAGCAAGCCCATGTCTTCCCTGTTGACATATGCCTTTAGTCTGTTGACATGGAGCACCCTGTGGGGGCTCCTGGGAGTTCCTAGGTCCACCAAGTAGGTAACCTCTCCCTTCTTCTCCAGAATTGTATGGGGTCCAGACCATTTGTCTTGGAGTGCTGCTGGGGCCACTGGCTCCAAAACACATACCTTCTGTCCTGGCTGAAACTCAAACAAGACAGCCTTTTGGTCATGCCAAGCTTTCTGTAATTCTTGGCTAGCCTCAAGGTTTTTGTATGCCTTTTCCATGTATTCAGCCATCCTGGAGCGGAGACCAAGTACATAGTCCACTATGTCCTGTTTAGGCTTTTTGAGAGGTAACTCCCATCCTTCCTTCACTAGACATAGGGGTCCTCTGACAGGGTGCCCAAACAACAATTCAAAGGGGCTGAAGCCAACCCCCTTTTGAGGGACCTCTCTGTAAGCAAACAAAAGGCAGGGTGGAAGGATGTCCCATCTGCGCCTGAGCTTTTCAGGTAATCCTTTGATCATACCCTTTAGGGTCTTGTTAAACCTTTCAACAAGCCCATTACACTGTGGATGGTAAGGAGTGGTGAACTTGTAGTTGACACCACATTCCTTCCACATAGCTGTCAAATATCCTGACATGAAGTTGGCATCTCTGTCAGATATTACCTCCTTAGGAAACCCCACTCTGGAGAAAACTCCAAGTAAGGCCCTGGCCACAACAGGAGCTGTTGTGGTCCTAAGTGGAATTGCCTCTGGGTACCTGGTACCATGGTCCACCACCACCACCAGTATGAATCTGTGCCCAGATGCTGTAGGGGGATCCATTGGACCTACAATATCAATCCCCACTCTTTCAAAGGGAACCCTCACCACAGGTAGTGCTATCAGGGGGGCCTTTGTGGTGCTACCTGCTTTACCACTGGCTTGGCAGGTTTCACAGGAGCGACAAAACTCCTTGGTGTCTTCAGACATGTGAGGCCAGTGAAAGTGAGGAACAAGCCTGTCCCTGGTCTTATTCTGGCCTAGGTGTCCTGCTAAAGGAATATCATGGGCCAAGGTGAGAAGGAAACCCCTAAATTGCAGAGGTATAACCAACCTCCTGGTTGCACCAGGCGTGGGATCTCTACCCTCTGTATAAAGGAGTCCTTCATCCCAATAAACTTTATGGGCACCTTGAGCATTCCCAGCAGCCTCAGCAGCAGCCTGCTGTCTGAGGGGTTCAAGAGAAGGACAGGTTAACTGAGCCTGCCCCAAGTCTGCCGTAGAAGGTCCCCCTGTCCCCAGAAACTCAACCTGGTCAGGTTCAAGTTCTTCAGAGACAGTTCCTTCAGGGGTCTCAAGATCAGTTTCCTGTGAAGCCTGATCCTCACTTGTAGGCAGTTGGGAAGGCACAGCCTTTACCCTCCTGTTCTTTTTCTTGGAAGGTGCTTGGTCCATTGTTCCAGGATCCAAGACCTGAGGTTCAGAGAGGCACTTTTTGGCCTGTGACCTGGTCACAGCAAGGACATGTGATGATATCCCTAACAGTCCTCTGTTCATGTTTACGCGAAAGTAGGAGGTGCACACATGAAAGGAATTCATTACCTCGTAACGTTGAATATGGGTGGGGCCACTTTAGAAAAAAACCTCGAAGTAAGAAAATATTATTAGCATCGAAGGCGTGTGGAAACGCCATGAAAGTATGAAGCAAGACGTGATTTTAAGCACCCTGGGGACCCATTGAGCATGGTAAGCGTAAAATAGCACTAAAGGTCGTATAACACAGAGGGAGAGAGAATTGCGGGGTTAGAAAGTACAGAATATTACAGATGAAATGTAAGAGGGAAAGTGTAGAAATATGAGAAGAAGCAATGTCATAATTGGTTATATTTTTAAAAATGACTGATGTTTGTAACAAAGTATTTAACAAAAGTGAACCGGTCAGTTAAAATTGATTTTTATATTTGTAGATGCCCCTGAAGAAGGAAAAGCTTTTTCCGAAATGCATTGGGCCGTTTTAATAAACATTATGGGATGTGGAACCCACATTGGACTCCTGAGCTTTTGTGAAATAATTCCGTTCACCGAATAATTGAGTAAAATGAATTGATAATACAAGTGAAGAAATGAATTAGAACAGTTAAAATAACGAAGAATGAGTAAGAGAAAAGCGAAAACATTGATTCAATTGATTCAATTAAAAAGACTAGCTGTGCAACCTGACGGAATCGGAAAAGGAGATTCTTTGTATATGACATCCCTAACATCTCTGCATGAGTCCTGTACTCAACTTCTGACCATAGAGAGCTCTCCAGGTTATTGCCCAACAAACATTCAACTGGGAGATCAGCACTAACCACAACTCTTTTTAGGCCAGTTACCCCCCCCCCCCCCAGGAAAAGTTAACAATTGCCACACTATGGGTAGTGGTGACATTGCTGGCATTGGTCACCAGGTAATTATCACCTGGCATGTATTGTCCAGGGTCCACAAAGTTAGGTGTCACCATAGTGACACTGGCACATGTGTCCCTGTAAGCTTGAGCCACTTTGTTATTAATCAAAGGTGTCTGTCTGTATTTGCCCAGATTACTGGGACTTATGGCAGGGGCCAAATCTATGTCCCCCTCATAAATCAGAACAGCCTGTGTAAGGGTTCTGACTAGGTCAGAATCTCCTTCAGTTCCCAAGGTGATACCCACTACCCCCTTGGTTTGTAGACCAGCACTGCTAGCTGTACTAGTGGGTGCAGGTGCCTTAGGGGCTGCAGTGCTGGGGGCTCCACCCTTTTTACACTCACTTGTCCAGTGAGAGGTGTTTTTACAAGTACTACACCAGGGTTTTCTTTGACCTTCTTTCTTCTTCTTCTTAGAAGTTTGGGACCCACCCTCTGCATTAGTTTGGGGCCCTGTTGAAGACTTCTGGTCTTTAGTTTTCTGCTCCCCACCCTTCTGATCTGTTTTCTTCTGGTCACCACCCTGGTTCTGGTTCTTTTGCTTAACTCTGGTTCTAACCCATTTATCTGCCCTCTTTCCCAATTCTTGGGGAGAGGTCAAATCTGAGTCAACCAAATGTTGATGCAACTGCTGGTTCTGACAATTATTTAACATTTGTTCTCTCATCAGCAAATTATACAATCCTTCATAGTCTGTAACCTTGCTTCCCAGCAACCATCCCTCCAGAGCCTTAGTGGCACACTCAACAAATTTAGACCAGTCCTGAGTCTGTGTCTTCTGGGTGTCTCTGAACATTAACCTGTACTGTTCAGTGGTTAAGCCTAACCCATCAATCAGAGCACTCTTCAGGACCAGGTAGTTTCTAGAATCCCCATCACTAACTGTGAGGAGTCTGTCTCGGCCTCTACCTTCAAAGGAGAGCCACAAGATTGCTGCCCACTGCTCCTGAGGGATCTGCTGTACCTTGCAGGCTCTCTCAAGTGCAGTCATCCATTTGTGGATATCATCCCCAGCTTTGTAGGGGGGCACAATCTTACTCAGGTTTCTGTTATCAAAAGGCCTGTCTTTATCCTTGTGGATATTGCTGCCACCAGTGGGTTCTATTACCCCACTCTCTCTAGGCTGTCTTGCTCTAGCAAGTTTCTCTTGGGCCAGGGCAACTTATAATTCTTGTCTCTGGATCCTAAGTTCAGCCTCTCTCATTTTGGCCTCATGTTCCCTTCTCTGAGGGCTAGTCATCTCCCTTCTGGAGTGACCATGAGAACCTCTAGAAGCCTGGGAGGTATTGGATTCACCTGAGTGATTCCTCCTCCTCCTATGCCCCTGGTTAAGTCCACTTGGGTGCTTGGGCAAGGTCATCCTTGCTTCAGTCCCAAATATACTTAAGTTAGCCTGGTTAAGCCTACTGACTAGCACCTGGCTATTTCTACCATCATCAGAATCACTGCTCCCCCTTCTGTCTCTTCTTCCTCTTCCTCCTCTGGATCTACCTGAGGAGCTCCAGTGATGGGGACTTCCTCATCTACCAGGAATATAGGGACAGGGGTATCAGCATTGTCATCCTCAGAAGGAGAGCCTCCTTCAGCATTCCCTGTGGGGTCTGCTTTAGAGGTCTTTAGAGTCTCAGACTGATCCAAGATCTCTCTAAGGTGGTCTGTAGTAGGGGAAGGCCCTGTCTTCAGACCCCTTAAGGCACAAAGCTGCCTTAATTCCTTAAAGGAAAAGATAGCAAATTTGGATGGTGCCCTTGGAGGGTCACTCTCAACAGGAGTAAGTCCATTGGACCCCTCTGCTCCAGACATTGCTGTAGTGTGGTGGATGTGTTGCAATCTACCTACACTGGTGTCTACCTACTAAACCTATCTAGTAGTTGTAGTCAGGGTGTGCTACTCCCTATCCTCTACAACAACTAAGTTCAGTAGAACTTAATCAATGTATACTAGTCTTGTTTTATATGTACCTGTATGATCTTTCAAATGATACTCTCAAAGATTGTAATGGTAAAACAACAGCAAGCTCAGATCCCAATCCGCTGCTCACCAATGTGAGAAGTTGGCCTGGTATATGAGGCTCACTAGTTCTAGTGATCACCTTGTACCATGCCAAGCAACCCTTATGATGATTGGTTGTAAGTCAACCTTATAGACCAGTTATCCTAGTGGTAACGTGGACAAAGCAGTCTTAGGCTAAACTCTGAAAGGCATGTGAAGCCAGCTGTATTACCATACACAACCCCCTTGAATACCGAATGAAAGGACACCATACACATATATATTGAAAATATATATATATTTATTAACTACAAATATCCCCTGAACTCTTTATGAGCACAGAAGCACAAGCGTTAAACAAAACACAGTTTAAAATACACAAAAGTTGCACAATAAGGATGAGCCCTAGGGGCCACCTAAACCATATACTAAGAAAGTGGTATAAGAGATACCAATCAGAGAGGAAACAGGCCTAGGGCCTTGGGAATCGCTGGAGCTGATCGGGACTAGCAGTGACTAAGTCGGGAAAGGCCCGCGGGACTTGGGTGCAGTGTTTAAAGTGCACGCACTCACCAATACAAAGTCTATGGTGCGTAAAAGTTAGAAAGTTAGTTAGTTCGGAACCTTCAGAGTGACCTAGAAAGCTGAAACTTGAGACACAGGCCCTAGAGGTGTGTACCAGTGTAGGAACACCGGCGTTGCTGATTTACCTCACCCACAGGAAGCGGGTGCATAGGGTCGAAGTAGTGTCGGGTTTAGTCACGCTGGTCGATGGTGCGCCGAGCTGAAGATGCTGCAGGCGCTCGATGTGAAGAGTTCCGGTGGATCCAAGGGTGGATCTGAAGATGTGAAGACCTGAAAGCAGAGGGGACAATGTTCAAAGTCACTAGCCAGTGACTACCGTGGAACCAGATTGGAACCAAGCGATGTCGGGTGCAAACAGGCATGGAGGTGTAGCTTCTCTCTGCAGCCACGTGGACACCGGGGGTCAAGGACGTCCAGGAGTCGGTCACGAGCTGTCCCACTTGGGCTTCTCGCTGTTGGCGGTGTCGGCAACTTGATTGAAGCAAACAGGCCTTGGCTAATGCAAGCCACACAGGAGTCAAAAAAGGCTTGTTACTCGGACCAACAAGGTCAGAGCCGGTGCTCCTTTTTACAGGAGCTAGGACAAGTCTGGAGCAACCAGACCCACAGTGTAGTTCTTCGGTTTCATCGCCAAGATGGCAGCTGACCATGTGGCTAGTGGCCGGGATGGCGCGTCGAGTGGCACAATGCAAAATCGACGCAAAAACGACGCAGATCGTGGAGATGCTGGGGGGCTGATCTTCGGTGCAAGGGCTGCTCGGTGGTGAGGGTTCTCAGTCTCCAAAGCACAACGTCGAGGGTGCCTCTGATGCTGCGCAATCAGCTCTTTGGGGGTCTTCCAAGATGTCCGGTCCCACATCTCTCGGTGCTTCCACGGGTCCCTTCTTTGCAGGGACTGTGGATTAGGCTGTGAGAAGTCTGGAAGTCTGAGTCTTGTCAGGCTCTGGGCTCGGGCTCCGGCAGGAGGCGGCGGCAAAGCAGACGTTGATTTGCTGGTTGGTACCAGTGTTCACAGGGTGGCCACTCCTAGGCCACAAGGGAGATGCTCTTCAGTCTTCTGTGCAGGAGATTGTCGAAGTCCAGTCGTCTTCTTAGTTTCAAGTTGATTCAGGATGATCTGAGGTGCTATGGCACTGCTCCCACTCTTATTCCCAATCTGAGGGGTGGATCACCTGCTAGGTCCCTCCTCTGGGTGGGACCAGGAAGAGGGGCGGTTACACCCCCTTTCATTTGTCCAGCTCCTCGCCAGCCCTGGGTCTGGAAAGTCCCAGGACCGGTTTGGACTGGCTTATGCACGGGGACACCTTGTGTGCCCCGGGCATGTCTCAATCTATTCAGCCCTGTCCTACCCAATACACAAAATTCTGTCTGGGATGGTGCTCGCACCTCCCAAGGCAGGAAACCCTTTGTCCAAGCCTTCCTCGCTGGAAGGACTCCCAGCAGCAGGAGGTCAGACTTGTGTCTGTGGTGGAAGCATCCATTTTGTGATGCTGAGGCTCTGGTTAACTTTAACCGGGGTTAAAGCTACGCACATGTTGTGTCCCTCTAGAAGGGTGGAATGCTATCCCCGTCGACAGAACTGTCGAGGGGATAGTATTCCAAATCGTATGACACCTTACTCGACATGTTTTGATAAAGCCAAACCAAAGATAGCATATAACCGCGAGGATTATAATGCACTTAAGAGTATATGGTATGGCAATATCCCGGACAGCTAAGGGAGTGGTTCCCGACAGCTGCAGACAGGCTCAGCTCATGCTAGAGCACCATCTCACATATTTCCAAGCACTCCAGGATTGATGAGGCCTTCCATAGGAGTGGCTGATAGGAACATATGTGTCCAGTTTAAGGTTAGATATAGGGATACTATATCTAAGTAAGAGGTGATTACACCAACTTACCCCAGCTGAGTGATCAGCCAGTTGTGTCAAATATGGAGGCCAGGCCAGGGGTGGCACAATACATTCTGCAGCCCCTGGTAGGCCTTGGAAACACCTTTGCCCTGGGTACCTAGGGTACACTGTTACAGGGGCCAATAAGGTGAACCAGTTCCAATTCGTAATGCACCTAGGGTGCATTGGCTGTAATTTTGAGATAGAACAGCAGGCTGGGGGTCTGATTAGCAGGCCCACAGCCACATTAAGTCATAAACCAGTGAAGCAAAAAGCAAAAATTTGGGGTGACCATAGGATAGCAGACCCTACTCTCCTACAGTTATTGTTAAGTTGTGTTAATTATTACCAGGGCCACTGAATTTATGCAGCAATGGAGGAACAAATTATGTGTCTAAATTATGCAGCAAGAAAAAGTAAATTATGCAGCATACTGTGTCAGAATCTGTGGTTGTATTATTTCACTGTTTTGTAATTTAACAGACATAAACGCTGTTTGCGAAAAAGATTCATCTTCAACAGAAAGGTTGCTGGTAACATAGGGAATGGGTGATACTGTGCAACACAATATCTAGCGCTTATTTAGTAACTTTTAAACTATTTGAGCATGCTTAGATTGTGGATTATGTGCCAAGTATGATAAATTCATAATAATGAAACAAAATGCCTTGGTCAAAGAATCACATAATTCTGGTCACCATGACTTACTTCTCAAATACTAAATGAAAATGTTTTTTTTGAAGGGTGAATTTTGCAAACTATTCTCTCACTATTTTTGCATTTGATAGATTTAAATGAATTCTAGGGGAACTACGGCTTTTAATCAAACCAACCAGCACTTCACATAAGGGTAGTAAGCGCTATATAAATACTACAATACAATACAATATAAAAATGTGCAAGAATACAAAGGAATTCTTAATAAAAGGAGAATGATTTCAGCACACGTTCTTTTAACTTGCTAATGTTGATTTGCTAGAGTTACGCAAGAGCTAATACAGTAAAAAGATTGACTTATCTTATTAAAATATCATCACAAGACATATTACCAGCCGTAGAATGAGAGTGCTTAGCTGAAGAGCCAGACAGCATAATTAAATACCATAAAAAGGAAATAAAAATGACTAAACACATTCACAAGAGATGCTCTAAATTACTGCAGAAAATTGCTTAGGCGTAATTAAAAGGAGTGGTAGTTGGATTTTTGTTCATCTAGTGGCAATCTACCTTGACAGTGCCACCATATTAACAATATGACTTATCGTGTAGCCTCAGCCAACGGCAGAGCCACGCACCTCTGCTATTCTGCATGAGTGGTGCACCCAGGCACTATGAGCACTAGAAATAGACTGAATTTGGCTAAATCAATTGACAATATATTCTAATTATGTTTCTTTTGTCTTGTGTTGTCTGTGTTTCCTTACCTTTGCAGGTGCCTTTTATTTTTAGTCTCTAAATTTTAGAGGCTGGAGGTGTGTGCGTCCTACCTTCGGGTGGTGAAGCCCGCCTCTGTGTTTTTGTGCACTTCACAGACTTTTTAACTTTCAAGCCCTCTGGTAGGGTGGGCCTTAGAGTGCCCATACCGCCGAGGTTTAACACCATAGGTCCTGACGAATGCCAGGTTAATGATACCACACCGGCTGAAACATGTCCATGTCGACCATTCACATATTCACTTAATGCTAGAGGGAGTAAGACCATCCAATTAGTTGGCCCTACTCACCTACACATTTTTTAACCTTGCCCTTGATGGTCTTTGATTAAAATTAAATTTTTGACACATACAAGGCAATTTTAATCTCACCACTTGACACTATTCACGTATTTTTCCACATAGCCCTCCCATCACAAAAACCAGCTCCGCAGTAATTCTGGCGTCGAAGCACACCGGGGTGACATTCGGTCACACCCGGTGGGGCCCGATGATGAAGCAAGTCACCGACCAGGTCGGTGAGTGAGGGCTTTCCTAACAAACCTATTGGGCTTTGTTGTTTCCTTGTGCTCTGTGCCTTTTTCCACCTTAACCAGAACAGGAACACTCTTTTGTTGTTGTTGCATATTATAATTTGGGGACTAAGAGTGTTCACGACTCTCCCTCTCTCTCTTATTGTTTGTAAATATTTAAGCAGCGCACAGCTGTGAGAGATTTTCTCTTTTCCTCTTTTTTTCCCTCTCCTGCAACCAAAGGGACCCTCAATTGGTTTACTCTCAACTCTGATTGAGTACCACCCACCAAGCAGATCCCATAATGTCGAATCTGGGTCTAACCTTCTCGGAAGCAGAAATAGACGCGATAATGGCAGATGCCAATCTCTTTGCAGACCCGGCAATCTCACAAGCCATAGCACACACCTCAGACTGGGAGAAATTAACGGAACAGAAACGTGATCGTATACGTACCATCCTACATGGGACGATAATGAAGCAATACCTGACTTCCAACTCAGCACCAAAAGGCCTTTTGGTGACCAATGCCCCCCGCATCTTTCTAGATGATGCGCAATTTAGGAAAGATTGGGCCATGATCGCGTGGCATTGCACGCGTGATTGGCTCGTCCTGATCATTAAGACTGCCCTGCGTCTCTCTGACATCCTACTGATAGAAATACAGGAGACGGAATCACAATTTAAAACAACTGTGACCGGCTACAAAAAGAAACTAGATGAGATCAATCGTGAAATGAATGAATATAAAGAAAACCTATTGCAGTCTAAACTAACCAAATTTCAGAAAGACCTTAAGAAATTTGAATTCAACAAAACTTACCCTTACGCTGACCCTGATTATACAGCACCTACAAAGGGCTTGAATGAATCAGATGCAACAGATGATAATTCCTCCAATAGCAGTGGGTCAAGCACAGGCTCATACAAACGAGGAGGGAGACGAGGCAATAGAGGCCACAGAGGCAATCAAAGATTCCAGAACCACAACCAAGCACCAAGTTGGGCAATGGCACCACATGCCGGATACGGACCGCCACCATTCCCCTTTCCACACCCACAATTTCCTATGATGGGTTGGAACCCAGGATGGCATCACCCTCCTCCTCCTCCCCCCCAAAACCAATACCAGCAGCCTTTTTTAGAACGGGGCCGCAGAGGCAGAGGGAGGAACAAGAGAACCCCCAACCAAGTTTCCTGGCAAACAGACGAAGCTGTCGGGAACCGCACGAGGAGCCACACACCACAACCAGGGACCAGCAACCAACAAGTCTAATCACCAACTTGTCGGATTTGGAACTCACACCTACGGAACAACGAGTATTAGAGAAAGGACTGGGGTTTGTGCCTACAGCTCGTCCTGATAAATTCAAATTACATTGTGAACTCACCGATTTTTTCCGCAAATTAAAACTGAAGGCCTTTTTTGAAGGGAAAGAGGATCCTGATGCAGAAATGCGTAAGGGAGATACTGGCCTGAGACCAAAATCGACGTTTGTACCCCCTCCGCACACTGTACCAGCTGCTATTACAGCTTTCGAACAAGCAGTGTTCTTGGACTTGGAAGCATGCCCCGAACCGCACCACTTTGGCAACTTCAGCGCCGAAGAGTACCGGGCACTTGATAAACTAAAAAACAACAACGCTATCACCATCAAACCAGCCGATAAAGGCGGCGGCATCGTAATCCAAAACACTAGGGATTATGAGAGGGTATGTGAAGAATTACTGAGTGACACCAACAATTACCTACCACTTACCACAGATCCCTCCCCTGAACTCCAGAATCGTATCACTAATCTGGTCCAGGAGGCCGAATCCAGGGGTCATATATCTAAAAATGAAGCAGACTTTCTCTCGAGGAGTAATAAAATTATTCCATACTTCTACACACTCCCGAAGACTCATAAAAATAAATTGCCCCCACCTGGACGCCCAATTGTGTCAGGAATCGGGTCCATATTAGAACCCCTGTCAACCTTTTGTGACCAGTTCTTGAAACCAATTGTGCAAAACACACCGACATACCTCAAGGACACGAAAAGCCTGCTACATCAACTGCAATCAATCTCTTTTGAGCCAGATACCATCATCTTGGCCACCTTAGACATTGAGAGCCTATATACCAGTATCCCGCAAGATGAGACTATAACGGTACTAAAGGCCGCCCTGCACTCTACCACTTGGGAATATAACACCCCCAGAGACTTTATAACTGAATGTGCCACCATCGCACTGAAAGAAAACTTCTTCGCATACCAAGGGCGTCTCTTCCTACAATGCTCGGGGACCTCGATGGGCAGTACATTTGCCCCCAGCATAGCGGGGTTGTATGTCGCAGACTTCGAGGCTAAAAACATACTGTCTATTAACAACCCGTTCAGCAGAAATATCACATACTGGAAAAGGTATATTGATGACGTGTTGCTCATCTGGAAGGGCAGCATGGAAAGACTTAAGGAGTTCCTGAACTGGCTTAATACTCTTAACAGATACCTGAAATTCACCCATACAGTGAGCACCACGGAGGTGGTGTTTCTTGATGTGGTTATCACTAAGAGTGGAACAACCTTAACTACCAAGACTCATTACAAAGCTACAGCTAAGAATAACCTGTTGCAGTTCTCCAGCTTTCATCCTCGCCCGTTAAGGGAGAATCTCCCGTATGGTCAATATTTACGGATTCGCCGGAACTGCAGCAACTTAGTTGATTTTAAAACCCAATCAACTGATCTAACAGCTAAACTGGCACAAAGAGGCTACCCCAACCACCT
This sequence comes from Lissotriton vulgaris, assembly GCF_964263255.1. Classification (NCBI taxonomy): domain Eukaryota; kingdom Metazoa; phylum Chordata; class Amphibia; order Caudata; family Salamandridae; genus Lissotriton; species Lissotriton vulgaris. Next base: position 740,674,937 of record NC_141696.1, read on the forward strand.
ACTAAACAAAGGCTTCAAACGTGCACGGAATCAACCACGGGAAGCACTTCTGGAACCGACTTCGAAAATAACAACAACAGAAGTCCCCCTCACGTGTGTAACCACGTACGGTGCACTATCCAACCAGTTGAAAAAATCAATAAACAAGAACTGGAAAATCGTCACCAGCATCAAGAAGGACTGGCAAAAACCACTGTTTTCCTTTAAGAAAGGGCACAGTCTCAAGGATGCTCTGGTCCACACCAGACCTAAAATACTACCTGCAACCCCGATGAGGAGTATAACTGACACTTGGAACCTTCCTAAAGTGACGGGCCACTTCCCGTGTTCAAACTGCTCTGTCTGTCACCTGACTACCCCGACAAAATCCTTGACTCTGGAACCCGGGAAAACCTGGTGGCAGAAAGCCCACACTAACTGTAACTCTGTCAATGTCGTGTACCTCGTCACTTGCCCATGCTCACTCCGTTACGTGGGTATGACAACCCGTAAAATAAGGCTACGAATATGTGAGCACAGAAGTAATATCAGGTGCAAAAAAGCGACGACAAGAATGAGTGACCACTTCCTCCAGACCAATCACACCACCAACGACCTGAAATGGACTGTGATTGAACAGATCGTTGGGGGCCCCAATATATCTGAGAGACTGTTTGAAAAGGAACAGCGTTGGGTGTATCGCCTTGGCACCCATACTAATGGCCTTAATGATGACATACCTTGGGGCTCTGTTCTCAAATAAATGACTGAAATGAATATATGTTATCCCAAGATCTGTATCTGTTCCCACTAACTCCCTCTGTCTGCTACGGTGTTACTTTAACTTTCTTAATTTTCCTAGATCAGTTTTACCACTCTACTGGTCTTGATAACATCCATCCTGAACTCATGAGCCAGTTATACTTTTGACTGACTCTGATTATACCCCTCACGCGCACATCGAATTGCGCTCTTGTGTTTCCATTCGTGTTCTAGTCTCACCTCGTCTGCGCATGCGCATTACGAACAGTGTCACTATCCAGAATTCCGAAGGAAATCATGTCTGCGCATGCGCCTCCATCCGCGCGTAATGCCCGGAAGTGAGTACCCTGCCCGGACCAGGCTAGCAGTCTAGCCCTGGAGTACATCCTCAACGCATGCGTGGTAGGAAGGCTGAGACTCCCGGAAGTGGTGTCGCGCCCTTTTTTCTCACCGGCAACGCATATAACCGCCTTCGCCCTTCCCAACCGGATCGACGAGACCCGGTCCTGAGGGCGTGTAGGCTTATCTGCAGGAGACGGACGCCGTGGGCGTGAGTACGAGTCCGGCTGAGAAACCATTCAGAGCTAAGTACTGTTAACTGCTGCTTGACCAGTTTTTGGTGTCCCTTTTCTTCCCTCTGTTTTGCTTTACAGGATGTGCCAAATGCGCCGTCCCCTCCCTCCCGCGGTCTATGGGGTGGATTTTCATCCCTGGTGAAGTGAGACTCTCCCTCTTTCTCGCCACTTTTTGACTGCTTCATTGCTGACTGGCCACCGGCCATTTGGCCCATTGATCGATGAGTGACAGAATGTTGCGTGTTTATTCTCACTGCCATTTCGCCCTCATTTCACGTATCAATACCCTCCCCTGTGCACTTACACAGTTAGATTTTGCAAAATTGGCAATCTACCTTGACAGTGCCACCATATTAACAATATGACTTATCGTGTAGCCTCAGCCAACGGCAGAGCCACGCACCTCTGCTATTCTGCATGAGTGGTGCACCCAGGCACTATGAGCACTAGAAATAGACTGAATTTGGCTAAATCAATTGACAATATATTCTAATTATGTTTCTTTTGTCTTGTGTTGTCTGTGTTTCCTTACCTTTGCAGGTGCCTTTTATTTTTAGTCTCTAAATTTTAGAGGCTGGAGGTGTGTGCGTCCTACCTTCGGGTGGTGAAGCCCGCCTCTGTGTTTTTGTGCACTTCACAGACTTTTTAACTTTCAAGCCCTCTGGTAGGGTGGGCCTTAGAGTGCCCATACCGCCGAGGTTTAACACCATAGGTCCTGACGAATGCCAGGTTAATGATACCACACCGGCTGAAACATGTCCATGTCGACCATTCACATATTCACTTAATGCTAGAGGGAGTAAGACCATCCAATTAGTTGGCCCTACTCACCTACACATTTTTTAACCTTGCCCTTGATGGTCTTTGATTAAAATTAAATTTTTGACACATACAAGGCAATTTTAATCTCACCACTTGACACTATTCACGTATTTTTCCACATAGCCCTCCCATCACAAAAACCAGCTCCGCAGTAATTCTGGCGTCGAAGCACACCGGGGTGACATTCGGTCACACCCGGTGGGGCCCGATGATGAAGCAAGTCACCGACCAGGTCGGTGAGTGAGGGCTTTCCTAACAAACCTATTGGGCTTTGTTGTTTCCTTGTGCTCTGTGCCTTTTTCCACCTTAACCAGAACAGGAACACTCTTTTGTTGTTGTTGCATATTATAATTTGGGGACTAAGAGTGTTCACGACTCTCCCTCTCTCTCTTATTGTTTGTAAACATCTAGTGAATAGCCAAAAAGTAGCAAGCTTACTCAAAAGTGTAAATTACTCAAAATTTTACAGCCCCCAAGCCCTTCAATTTGGTAGCGACATGTGAGTTAAACGTTTAAAGTAAATTTACTCTCAGATTTTGTGAATAGCTAAAAAGTAGTAAACTTACTAAAAAAATGTCAATTACTCAAAGTTGTAAGTTATCTTTGTGATTCAGGCCCAGAGTGTGTCAATGAAATTGGTGCATTGGATCTTTCAGTTAGTGTACATAGTCAAGTTCATACTTACACCTTTTGCCTTTGTACAGCTCCTGGATTACCACCAGCACTGTGTCACTGATACTTACATACTCACAATAAAAGTGAAATAAAAATTATTTGCAAGTCATACCACAGGCCCGTAGGAATGAATGGGAAGACAATCTCAGTTTGCGATTCTCAATTAGAGAATCGCAAATTGAGATTGCAATTTCAAGGGTGCCAGAGTGTCAAAAGGACACCCTGTTGCACCCCTGAAATCTGCATATGGGTACATCTTGCACACACATATACCCTAGGGGTGTGTTTGTGTGTAAAATGGAACTTTGAAAAATGCACTTTTAATGCATTTTTCAAAGTTTTTGCAAATTACCATGAAGTTCAACTTCATGGTGATTTGCGACCCCTATTAGTGAAATCGCTATTTTTTTTACTTTAATGCATTGCATTTAAGGAATCTCAATTTGAGATTCCTTAAAAGCAAGTAATCGCAATTTTGCGATTTCTTAAATAGCGATTTTTGCATTTGGGATGATGCATCCCAAATGCAAAAATACCGGTCGCAAATGTGCAGATTCTGAGAATCTGCCCCTTTGCGAACGGATTTTAGCTTGATGCATCTATGCCTATGCGCCTGATTACGAGTTTGGTGGGCTCACCGCCAGCACGCAGCAGCGGTAGTTGGGATAGAATGCCAACAAGCCGACGGCATCCCATCCGCTACATTACACCATGATTGACGGATGAATCTATCTGTACTAAATGTACGCTATTGTTTGGAACACTAATACAGATGTAATACTGGTGTCAAAACATAAACTGTATTGGAATAATATTACTAGACGTGTAATGATGTATGCAAAGATGAAAAACAATAAAAACACATTAGAAAGAAAAATGACTGACGGATGAATGACGGGCTGGCGGTGGGACTGCAGCGGTTCCACGGCAGTGGCATGCCTCGGCTCATAGAGAGAGCCCGAAGCAAATACAGTGTAGTGCCGCTTGCACGTCAGGTGCACTGTGTGCCATGCACCATGTCATGCATGGCAGACAGTGCACGCACAACAGTGCAAATAGAGGAGGGGACATCATGTGTCACCATACACAGTCCCCAATAGGCAAAATCACCCTGGGCCCTGTTTGGGGTCCCTTCCCTGCCTTTATCAATTGTAGAATTTTCCGTATAAATTTAATTTGGGGTGCTTGAATCTCGAACCAAGACTTCAAATCATATATAAATTAACAAAAGACAGATACTTCACTTTGTGGATAACCTTTAAGTCAGCTAACTAACTAACATTCCATAAATGTCAATACCCTATCAACATGAACATAATGTATGCAGTCTGGATTTACCATTGTATCATTCATATGAGGTAGTTATTATTTTATAATTTTATAATTATCATTATCAGTTTATCAATTGTAGAATTTTCCGTATAAATTTAATTTGGGGTGCTTGAATCTCGAACCTTGACTTCAAATCATATATAAATTAACAAAAGACAGATACTTCACTTTGTGGATAACCTTTAAGTCAATCAAAGTACATAATACACAGGAATAATATTGGTTTGGTATGTGGAATATTAATTTTAAAAGTTGGTGTAAGGGGGGATGTATGGGAGGTAGAAGGGGCCACTGGGTGATAGTAGTACAGACAAGGTTACAAAAGGTCCTGGGTAAATAAAGTTGTACTGCATGAAGCAATGGCATTTTCTTGCAAAGTGAAGAGGGGTTATAAATAACTATCTTTTAATTATTGTATAAATTGTGAGAGAGATTAAGAAAATTCCTGAAACACCGAAATGGATGTCGGAAAATCCATGGGACCCATTAAGCTATGGAGAACATTGCTATGTGTTGTATATAAGGAAATCTTTCTGAATGAGCTTTTTATAATAAACAACCATGACATCATCGTGGATTGTTAAGTGTTTTGAGGTAGAATGTGGGTGTCTCACACTATAATTGGGACGCAGTTTCCCACATCTAAAGTTTGTTTTTTATCGTCTTTATCCAGACTTGTCCCCTGAGGTAAACTGGGTTACTAGTGAAAAGATGGTAAGCATTCCAGGTGAAACCATGAAAGGTCACCCGTTCAAGATAGCAGACCAGGACATATCCATGATTTAATGTGAACCAGACATCTTGTCACCGCAATAGTATAAATGACCAAGTGAAAAAGGACTCATAATCTGTGTAACTTGTTATTCGATTGGACTGTAGTAGGACTTCTGCTGCTCTCTGTGATGCTCCATTTGATGTAACCATTTCATTGGTGCTTCTTCTGGATACCAGTGTGGGAGCCCCGTTTATGCACTTTAAGATTACCTGGTAATGAGTCAGTTTCCTTTGTTGTCTTAAATGTGCCTTTAGGAAGGTGAGAGTGCTGGTAGCTAGCATGTTACCTGTGTGTCCTTTTGTGTTCTTAAAGGTGATTGTCTTGTTTTCTCTTAGATGGCATATTTACTTGTGGTGTTTGCATCGTGGCAGGCTGACTCACTTGCTCAGCTTCCCTTGCCTTTGTGGGTAAAAGTGATATGTGGGTGAACATGAGACAGATAGAGATGGTAGGTTTCTCTTTTTAGTCACTCAGTATTTTTATACGCAAATCAAGCTGTTCGATAGCTGCATTCTTCCAGTTTATCATGTACATACCTAAAAATGACCAAAGTTCACAAGAATAGCCGGTGTACGTCGCGCGTGGGTGTTTAACCAAGTATGAACGAGTGTGGGGCAAATGGCTTGGCCTTTTGGGTTAATACATAAGAGAGGTGTGTAATCGTCTACTCCTTCGATTCAATGTTCTTGATGTAAAGACACTCAAAAGTATTAAGAGTGGACCTCTCCGCGTATCATGCATTATTTATGTCATGCAGTGCACGTTCTTGTACTATGAACTGTCGTGTCTACCGGTTATCTTGTTAAAACCCAATAAAATTCAGTATTAAAAAAAAAGACCAAACTTAGGGTATCAGTGGGATTGGGAAACTTAGGAAATGTTACCAGAAGTGCTTCCCATGAAACCAGTGGTATAGTTGTACTGGTCTCCTGGGGGAGGATTTGGCTTCTTTTTCTGTATGTTACAAACATTGTTTAACAGGCTCCTTTACTTTGCATAACTAAGAATGAAGATTCAGTTGGTGGTCTTTGTCTTTAATGTTTTTTTGCGGAGCCTTGCGGGCAGTAACAATTTCCTGCGGCCCTCCATTTCTTACTTCAAGCCTGGATTTTCAGTTCATTAAAGTGGGACAAGCAAGTCTGACTCTGGACTTTAGCCAGATCCAGGGCTAAACAAGGCAAAGCGATAGAAATAAGGAATTAAAAATTGGAAAGTTGTCTCATGATTCTATTGTCCTACTTTCATTTTGTTGCCTTCGTATTTTTTTTAATGAAGCTTAATGTGATGTGAGGTATTTAGTCTGGCCTTTATGAACAAGCTTGTGTCACGTGACTGTCTGTCAGTCCTTCTTTTGTTCTCCATCTTTCACCTTAGGCGAAGAACAAGTAGATTCGTTAATATGTACACTTTACAATTAGGCCCAGCTGTCTCTTCACAAAAAGTTACATTTCTGAAAGGTTGGTTAATGAATTGCCCAGTTTTAGATAATCGAAAGTAGTTTTTTTCGAAGAGGTTATGTTAAACCCATAGACTGCAGACAGAACAAAGTAACCAAACACACCTGTTAAAAAAAGGGATACAAATGAAACCTACATGTAAGTGCGGCCAATGAAATGGCTGGCTGGACATGATAGTCGAGTTCTTCCAGCCCCACGTGCAATTCTTCATCATCCCGAATAATGGCGTGCATATTGCAAGATTAAATACATTGTAGAGGAAGGGGTGCCACTTGCCTGCCCAGTGGTGCCATCTCTTGCTTCCACTGATCTTTTGATGTGGAGTAAGGACTGATATTGTGTCTTCCCCTCCATCCTGCCTGGATCCCAACCTGGATGGGGTGTGTAGCTTGGATGGCACCACTGGTGTAGGCCTCCATGGCGAATTGCACTGGACTGCCTGCTGGGGTCAAAAGTGACTTAGTACTTGCGAGGGCAGTGCCCTTCCTCCTCACTCACCCATCTTTGGATCTGCAGGGTGGACCATGGGGTGGGCCTCTCGGAGGCGCTGCTGACTCCAAGGGGAGAGTTTCATGAATAGAAGATATGAGCTATAAGCCTGGATCCTAGCTGGCTCTGACAGTGGGTGACATTTGGCGAACTTGAGTGGGGTTGTGGGGGCACTGTGGACCACCATGGCACCACCTGGGAGGACCACAAGACTGAGAAGAGGGTTGGCACCGACCAGTGCTTAATTTGAGCCGGAGCTTTCAGGTGCTGAGCACCTGCACTTAATTTGTGCCCGGTGCTCGCACCTAATTGTCAACATTACACTTAGGGCAGTCTGCCACAAGGTGGAGCTCCTCATGTAATTTAGAGATGAGCAGTTTATCAGTTGTTTAGTAAAACAATATACGTTTAAAAAAAAACTAATACCTGCCTCCCCAGCCATTCCTTTAGCAGTGGGGACCTGGAATAATCTGAACTGTCGCATTTACATTCGAGAGAGATGGTTAGTAGATGTTTTGGCAGCGACGACAGGGGCGATGGGTGGTGCAAGCTACAGTGGCCTCCTGATCAGAGCCCTGGCACTTAATATTTTACAACCTAAGCACTGTCACCGACAGCCCCTACTCCACCTTGGCCAGAAGCAGATGACATCTGGCACAGCTGCATGAGACCAGGGGTCACCCTTAAACTGACCTGTGCAAACGTGGGCCCTAATGGGAGGTAGGAAGTGAGGGACCCTCCCAACAGAAGCAGTGTGCTGACAGTTCTCTATAGATGAAGCTGCTGGTCTGTGACCCTTGGTGGCTAAAGCTTTCTGATATTGTTGATGTACCAATATGAATCCCCGTAAAAGGTCATCCTAAGTGGTAATCCTATAGTGCCTCCCTCCCCCAACCCAGCTTATTGAAAAACAGCAGTGGAGTATGATATACCCGTGCACATTTCAGTGCTTCACCATCTTCCCCTGCAATGCACTTGCAGTCTCTCTGGTGAGAAACTGTCATCTCAGCAAACTCACATTTTTTTCTTTTTCTCTGTTTCCCAGCAGAAAACATTTTCCAGACCTAGACTTCTATTTATACCTGGCAACGTCTACAGCGTCTACTTATGACACCTGAACATATGGGACCAGCCCACTACGGATAGCCCTTCTACATCACCACCAAATGTAGAGGTAAGCCATTACCCTTTGGAGCCTGGACGGCAATTTACTCCAGCCTGTAGCTAAAGAAAACTCTGACCATTTACATGGTGAAAAAGGGTCACATCTGTGTCAGAGAATGCCCACAAACCTACATGTTTGTGGACTTTTCCAAACTTCCAATGCTTACCATGCCATTGGCTCCTGCTTGCGACCCCTTGAGTGGCATTTACCACTTCAGATCTCTATGAAGTTGTGGCAAAAACATCTGCAGTAGAAAATCAATGTATTTCCTATCAGGAATAGTTTTGTGAAGTCCTGCCAGGAATAAATGAGGTAGTTTCGCCTCTAAAGCTATTTTTACGGCAAAAAACCTCTTCGAGAATAAGGTTCCTTTTGTTTTTCAATGTATGATTTATGTTTGCTTCGAAAAACAATAAAAATGTTTTATAAAATGAAATGTAATTCACATTAGCTGAAATAGCTTTCCTTGCTCTATTTTCATCACTATGTCCCAACTTTCTATTTGTTACACTGCCCACTTCGATGCCCTCCAACAATACATCAGACAAATATTTTCTCGAAAGCAGAAATAACTCTGTTTTTAAACGTTTACCATCAATCTCAATCTTCCCTGAATGTCAGAGAGGGGCATTTAGTTCAGAAGGGTGAGTGACACACGCATGAGACTCATCGACCAATTTCATCTCACAAAATTGCAAAACTAACTCCTGTGGGTGTTGTGGATCTAGATTAGTTTTTTTTTTCCAGTAAAACTGAACTTGACCTGTTTGTCTACATCACACACACATACACACACACACATGCACATGTACGTGTGTGTTTGTGTATCTATATATGTATGTATATGTATATGTATAAATGTGTGTGTGTGTAAGTGTTTGTGTCTGTGTAAGTATATATATATATAACAAGAACATTTGAGTATGACACTCGGTTTTAATAAGCACAATTTTGCACATTAGCACTATTTTGCACTTTTTTAATAGCATATTTTGCACGTTCCCTAATTTTGAGACTTCCTGTTGCAATTTGAATCTTTGTATACAGCATTTGGAGTAAATCATGAATTTGATGGGCAATGCACTTTATTCCATAGGCATCAGTATGAAATGATTTATTTATTTGTAGATAATATGTAAATATATCAATTTGCCTTATTAAGTGTTTACATTAGTATATATGAATGTAAAATGAACTTGCCTTTTGCACATGGACCATTGTACATTGTTAATGGGATTTAGATAGCAGCTCCGTTTACGCAGTATTTTTTCCATGTTCATGTTGTACTTGAGTCTCAAAGGGGACATTCACAGTATATAAGCACACTTATTGGTTCTTAAAAGTCATGTGATCAAGGCTGCCGTGTTGCAGCCGAAACGCGTCATGCTGGGGACAAAAGAACAATAAACCACCCTTGAATTGAAAATAAGCGCAGCATTTGTGGTCTGTACCTACATCAAGGAGTCGGTACCTTTGCCGAGGAGTAGGAGTTGGAACGGATATATATATATATATATATATATATATATATTTATTTACTTAAAAAACCATAGGTTTCAGGCCTTATATAGTTAGGAATTAGCATTTTAAAAACCTTGCAAATTCACTTAAAAAACCATAGGTTTCAGGCCTTATATAGTTAGGAATTAGCATTTAAAAAACCATTGAAATTGCTCCTATATAGTTAGTTGTACTAACTATATTTCGCGCACGGGCAATCCACTGCTGATGATGTCACATATTACATCATTCATGACATGGTCAGTGACATCACTGATGACATCACTGATGACATCTCAAATGACATCACTGATGACATCACTGATGACATCTCATTTATCATCACTGATGACATCATCCAGTGACTGTGTGTTTCTGTAAAGTTTAAATATGTTTTACATATTGATGAAAGAGTGGATGTATAAGTGTCTGGATGAAGGATTTAGTAGGTGCGTGACTGACTATGAGTGAGTGATTAAATGTGTCTTACTAAATGCATGGGTTAGTGACTAAACTGTCTGAATGTGTGCATCAGTATGTCTGTTGTTGTGTAAGCTGCTGCATGTGTTGATCAGTAGCTATATGAGTGGCTATATGGGTTATTGATTGGTTGCCCAAGTATTTGAATGGGAGACTGAGTGTGTGTGTGGGTGGCTGGGAGGTGTGTGACTCTGTGCATAGATGTGTGAGCAGTTGATCACGAGGTGTATGAGTTCAAGAGTGCATGTGGAAACAGCTATATGGGCGGTCGACTGTGTGCATGGGTGTGTTGGTGAGTGAATGGATATCTCAGTGCTACATGTCCATGTAAGTACATATGTAAAACACATTGCATGTGAGAGTTGGCATATAGAAATGACTATACATGAGAGCCAGTGAATGTGCGAGTGGCTGTATGGATCATTGTGTACTTGTGTCAGTGATTGTATAAGAGAGTAAGTATGTGTTAGTATATGTTTGAATAAATAAGGTGTTGTGTGTATAGATGTATAGTTGAGGAAATGGAAGTGTGATTGATTCTTTGCATGACTGACTAGGTGTGTGAGTAACTCCATGGATGAGTGGCAGTGTGTGAGTGTCTGTACAGGTGTATGAGTGCATATGATAGTGTTGTATTGATGAGTGACTGTATGTATGAGTGATTCTATGGGTGAATGAGTAAATGTGTGTGTAGACCTAGGAATCAGTGAGTGCGTATGAAGTAACTGGTATTGGTGTGTCAATGGTTTCAAGAATGGTAGTCTGTATTTAACACTGGGTGTATCAAAGGTTATATTAGAGTGTGAGGAGGTGCATCGTATTATCACATGAATTATATAATCAGTGATGTCATCAGTGATGTCATTTGAGATGTCATCAGTGATGTCATCAGTGATGTCACTGACCATGTCATGAATGATGTAATATGTGACATCATCAGCAGTGGATTGCGGGTGCGCGAAATATAGTTAGTACAACTAACTATATAGGAACAATTTCAATGGTTTTTAAGTGCTAATTCCTAACTATATAAGGCCTGAAACCTATGGTTTTTTAAGTAAATTTGCAAGGTTTTTAAAATGTTAATTCCTAACTATATAAGGCCTGAAACCTATGTTTTTTTAAGTGAATTTGCAAGGTTTTTTAAATGCTAATTCCTAACTATAATACTATATAAGGCCTGAAACCTATGGTTTTTTAAGTGAATTTGCAAGGTTTTTTAAATGCTAATTCCTAACTATATAAGGCCTGAAACCTATGGTTTTTTCAGTGAATGTGCAAGGTTTTTTAAATGCTAATTCCTAACTATAACAGGCGTGAAACCTATATTTTTTTCAATACATTTCAAAGGTTTTTTAAATGCTAATTCTATTAGTGGATAACGTTTATATATGTTATTATCCTTCTGGGACCACCTGAGCAGCCATCTTGTTTCTCAGGAGAAGTGAGGCACAAGAAAGCACAAAACAACAGTGGAAAACGCAAAAAGGGGGCAGGGTAGAGACCCCCTGAACTCCTAGCCCTTCTCAGGGGGTCCCAGAAGGACCACCAAGTGCAAAAAAACATTTTTTTTTTTAAATCGCGGGGTACGCGCACGGTACGTGTACCGTACGAGTACGGTGTGCGTACCCCTCGATTTTTTCAAAATTTTTTTTTTTTGCCCTTGGGGGTCCTTTTGGGACCCCCTGAGAAGGGCTAGAGGGTTGGGGGGTCTCTACCCTGCCCCCTTTTTGTGTTTTCCACTCTTGTTTTGGGCTCTCTTGTGCCTCAGTTCTCCTGAAAAACAATATGGTGGCCAACACTTCCTGGTTTGGACAGTTTGGAATGTTGACAGTCGACTGCCAGCCAATCAGAAACTCGCTTGTGCATGTAAGGGTACGCACACGTACGCGTACGGTACGCGTACGGTGCGCGTACGGTGAGCGCATATAGATATATAATTTGCTCAAATTCAATTTTCTCAACAACTACTGGAGGGATTTTCACCAAATATAGAAAAGGCACTACTGCATACCTGTCCCTACCATTTTGCCAAGTTTGATGTAAGTCCATTCAGCCGTTCGGGCTGAAGGGATGTCTAAAGGTCCCATAGAAAATGCCATTTGAAAAATTTCAAATTCAATTTTCTCAAGAACTACTGGAGGGATTTTCACCAAACATAGCAAAGGCACATGTGCATACCAGGCCCTACCATTTTGCCAAGTTTGGTGTAATTCCATTCAGCCATTCGGGCTGTAGCCGTGTCTAAAGGTCCCTATGGAAATTAACATGGGGAAAACACGTTTTGGGACTCTCCTTTTGGCCCCCGCTTGACAAATCCCCCCAAAACTTTCAGGGAAGGAGCGGAGCGGAGCTGGCCAAAATTCTGGAAAATTACACGCAGATTCCTCAATCGGTGCCAAAGTTTTTCCCAATAGAATGTTGAGCGCATATAGATATATAATTTGCTCAAATTCAATTTTCTTAACAACTACTGGAGGGATTTTCACCAAATAAAGAAAAGGCACTACTGCATACCTGTCCCTACCATTTTGCCAAGTTTGTTGCCCTAACTATATATCGCGCACCCGCAATCCACTGCTGATGATGTCACATATTACATCATTCATGACATGGTCAGTGACATCACTGATGACATCACTGATGACATCTCAAATGACATCACTGATGACATCACTGATGGCATCATCCAGTGACTGTATGTTGCAGTAAAGTAAAAATATGTCTTACATATTGAAGAATGAGTGGATGTTTAAGTGTCTGGATGAAGGATTTAGTAGGTGCATGACTGACTGTATGAGAGGGTGATTAAATGTGTGTCACTAAGTGCATGGGTTAGTGACTAAACTGTCTTATTTTGTGCATCATTATATCTGTTTTTCTGTATACTTCTGCATGTGTTGATCAGTAGCTATATGAGTAACTATATGGGTTATTGATTGTTTGCCCAAGTATTTGTATGGGAGAGTGAGTGTGTGTGTGGGTGGCTGGGAGGTGTATGATTCTGTGCATAGATGTGTGAGCAGTTGATTCACTAGATGTATGGGTTCAAAAGTGCATGTGGAAACAGCTGCATGGGCAGTTGACTGTGTGCATGAGTGTTTTGCTGAGTGAATGGATATCTCAGTGCTACATGTCAAAGTAAGTACATATGTAAAACACAGTACATGTGAGAGTAGACATATATAAATAACTGTGCAGAAGAGCCAGTGAATGTGTGAGTGGCTGCATGGATCATTGAGAACTTGTATCAGTGATTGTATAAGAGAGTAAAAATATGTTAGAATATGTTTGAATTAGTAAGGTGTGTATAACTGTATAGTTGAGGAAATGGAGTTGTGATTGATTCTTTGCATGACTGAGTAGGTGCATGAGTAACTCCATGGATGAGTGACAATCTTTGAGTGTCTGTTTACACTGAGTGTATCTAAGGTTATATTAGAGTCTGAAGAGGTTCATCATATTATCACATGAATGATGTTATCAGTGATGTCATCAGTGATGTCATTTGAGATGTCATCAGTGATGTCATCAGTGATGTCACTGACCATGTCATGAATGATGTAATATGTGACATCATCAGCAGTGGATTGCGGGTGCGCGATATAAAGTTAGGGCAACTAACTATATATGAAATTTCAATGGTTTTGTGTGAGTAAAATAAGGTTTTGTAAATGCTAATTCCTAACTATATATGGTCTATAACCTATGGTTTTTTCAGTGAATTTTCAAGGTTTTGCAAATGCTAATTCCTAACTATATATGGTCTATAACCTATGGTTTTTCAGTGAATTTCAATGGTTTTTTAAAAGCTAATATCTGTAGCTGTAAATAGTATTTTTATTCTAATTCAAAAATATATTTAAAAATTTTGTAATTTAATGTTTTTAATTATATATTTTTTTAATTATTTTTTTTTTGTTTCGCTGCCGGTTCGCGAACCGGGAAGCTTTCCGTTAGCTCAATTTGATGCCGCGACCCGGTCCGCTAACCGGTAAACTGCCGCATTAGAAATCAACATCGTGACGCGTCGCAGAAGCGCGACATATCACATTGTCGCGTAATGCGTCTTATGACGCGCTGCGTTAGCGCTCCCGGAAGTGCTCCGGACCGCGAGCCGGAAGCGATCCGGGGCGCGGCGCGCAGCGCGTAACGTGAGCGGAACAGGTCATGTGATTTGTTTATAACACTTTTCATTGGTTCATTTCACTTTTGGTTTCCTAATGATGTAAGACTAGGTCATGTGACCTAAAAATAACACTTTTCTATGGTTTTGAACTATTTTTTTTCCCAAATGATGAAAGCCCCCACCTTTTTTCTCACTCTGACTTTCAACTTTGAGAAAGGAAGACCTATTTTGCTCTGTGAAAAAAATGGCTTCAGTAGTAGCTGCAGCTGCTGGACCCCCACCACCACCACCACCACCACCTTATAACAAGAGAGGACCACCTCCACAGTTCCTTGGAAACCCAGAGGAGGAAGAGGATCCAGAAGAGGAAGAGGAAGAAGAGGCACCACGATTTTTGAAAGAGTTACCCCGGGTATCTCATTACAAAAATAGTTTTATCTGGCAGTTTTTTTCTATTCCAGCAGGAAAGAAAAAAGTTAATGCACGCTATGTTACGTGCCTTATATGCCAAGATGAATTATCCAGGGGCACTGAAAAAAAGTACAGTTATGGAAACCACACGATGCACCGACTTATGCAGAGGTGGCATCCACTAAATTATAGCCGGGCAGAGATGCGTGACCTGCAAGAGAACCCTCCTACTTCTGTGGCCAGGACATCAGCTGATATTTCTCTGACGGTTGCAGAGGCACGCGAAACAGTGCCAAATATCCCAAAAAAATTTGTTCATATGAAGTTTACTTGTTTATATTGTGGCACTTTAATTTCATGTGCTAATATGAGTGTTAAATTAATAAATTTAGCATTTGAAAAGCACCAATGCTCTAAACGCCCCAAGCAATAATTTTTTTTTGCTCCTGTTGAGCCCTTTTCAATGCCTGTTTTTTGTTCTTTCCCTTTCAAAAAAAACAAAACAAACATAAAATTGTTCAAAAAATACAAAAAAAACAAATAATGTTCAAAAAAGAAAAAAATATATAAAACAACAAAAACATTAAAAAAAGTTCTTTTCAGAACTACCTCCCCTTTATACAAAAATTGCTAGAAAGTGTAACACTCTGGCAAGCTGTTTTTTTTTTAGTTCGCTTTCCGGTTCGCTCGCCGGTACGCGAACCGGCAGCTAACCCCAAATTTAAAAAAATAAATAAATAAAGGAGTTAGTACAAGGGAAGTAAACAGAGAGTAATGTTAAAAGAAAGACAGCTATAGGGACTAAACCAGAGATGCTGTTTAATAGATTTATTTACCGAAGAAAAGATGGAAGAGGATATAATTGTGGAAAACAAAATAGATAAGGAAGTGAAAGAATCAAGCATTGAAAATGCAATAGGTCTCACAATAGAAGAGTTTGTCCTTTTGGTTTTGCAAATGGATGAGTGGTGTTGCGTGGATGAGTGGCGTTGCGTGGATGATTGGCGTTGTGTGGATCATTGGCGTTGCGTGGATGAGTGGCGTTGCGTGGATGAGTGGCGTTGCGTGGATGAATTGCGTGTGTGAGTGGCGTAGTGTGTGTGAGTGATGTTGTGTGTGTGAGTGGCGTTGTGTGTGTGAGTGGCGTTGCATGTGTGAGTGGCGTTGCGTGTGTGAGTGGCGTTGCGTGTGTGAGTGGCCTTGCGTGTGTGAGTGGCGTTACTGTGGGGGAGGAGTGGGGGGGACGAGAAATGCACACGGCGGACAGGGGAGGGGACGGAGCGGGGACAGCAGAATGAGGGTGTAAAGCAGCCGGGGCCTTTGAAGTGAAGCTAATCTTCACTTCTAAGGTGTGGGAGGAGTGCGCCTGAGGGAACAGATGGCGATTTGGTAATGTGCACACGCATTTTAGGTCAATGCACTTGTGCATTGACCTAAAAGCCACGGGCACAGCTCCAAATTTCCACATTTAGTTAAACTTTGTTTAAAGCTCTATAGACTGAAGCCCTATAGTAGGTGAATGTGATAGAAATGTAACGAAAAGAGTAGAAAACATTTACCTTAAAATTCTTGATAACTTATTCAATTTTTTTTCATACTTTCAATCTGTGAAAGAGAGAAGAAACATTTGAAAAATATTAAAACATGTATTTAAAAATTAGAAAAGACAAGGAAAAAGGTTGAAGGACAAACAGTTTTTCAACAACTTTGACATTTACAGAAGCCTCTGCTTCTCTAGGCCCCCTACACAGTCCTAAAGATATATATTTTAAACTAACAGTATCTTGATGCTGATGAAGTGAGGCCTATTTTGGAACATGGTGCATCTTTTGCACTGCTGATGTCTCACAACAGTGATGCAATGCCAGCGCGAAAGAGATGTAAAGCCATCAAAAATTGTCCCTAACATTTTAAATGATTGTTTCAGGATGCAAATAAGATGTGTTCTTTCCAGAGGTATGCTTGAGGTGAGGCCTACTCAGGTTTCAAAATAAAACAGTACCCAGAAGTGCAGCACTGTATGCATTAACTTTGACACTTACAGAAGCCTCAGTTTCTCCATGTCTACTTCACATTTCTAAATGTATATCATAAGTACAGAAAGTAGAGAATTAATTATACATGTTAAATGGTTTATTTTTGCTGTTCTCAGAATGTATCAAATTTCACTCAAATCAGTGACTTGAAGGTATTCATCATGTAACAGCGGGGAAAAAAAAACACAATCAAAATGATTGTGTTTAAAAAACCCATACAACATAAGAAATCAGAATTCAAAACTCCTTAAAATTAACTTACTTTCCATGACGTCGAAGGATGTCCTATGAACAGCTTACACTCTGTTGTGCTGTTAATATTTTCAGCCCGCCACTTTCTGAAAGAAAACCTCCATCGTTTTGAAAAATATGTTACATACGATAAAAGACTTCTCACATTCTACCACATGTTTCCACATGGCCAAATCATGTTAGAGCGATTTACAACTCTTGGAATTCTTGTAAGCAAATCCCGTCATTTTCTATTTTCGCAACTTTCAGAAAGAAAACGTTTAAGATTACTTTCACAATCCTGGACTACTAATATCTTACCCTTCTTGCTCACTCATGTTCTACTTTTCCTATGACACTGATACTGCTTACTATGAAGCAGACTTACTTGCATCAGGTTTATATAGTTGGATTTTTAAAATGACATTATAATCAAAATTTTTGACCAATAATCTAGACAGCATTGCAGACTTAGATTCCCTCTACTCCATGAACCTCTTGAAATTCGTCAGAGCACATCCCGAGATTCTTTCCCTAAAATTTTGGTTTTAAAAACACCAGGTAAGAATTTTTAAGGTCATACGGCAATTTTGTTTTTGAAAGTTATAACAGAATCGTTGCAGAATGACCAGCCGTTTCTAGACTTTAAATAAGCTGTGTAATGTCCTGATGTTGTTAAAGGACCGTCATGATATATAATTGCTGCAGTTACAAAAGTCCTTCCTGATATTGACAACTGCGAAGCAACACATTTTTTTATTAAAGTTGTCAATTTTGTTCCATCAGGCCTACATCGTTGGAACATTAAAATGACATACTGGCCATATCTTCGTATAAATAATGTTGACATCATTTCAGATTTACATTGGCTACACTCCATGTTGTGATCAGCTGCTTTTACTAGCTTATTAAAGGACACTGATTTACTGTCTGGGAAAGTTAAATATATAAATCTTTCTGAGTCTACACTAGTAGTACTTGATACCCTACAGTTCTCGCAGTCATGCTGCCAATGATAAGAAAGTCCAAACAGGTGATCTACATCTACACCCTCATCTTGCAATACATCAAGCATATACATTAAAAACTCCTGACAATCCTGCTGAATATTTTCAGAGAATTCTGTTTGACCTGAACATTCGTCTAACAGATAACGAACTTCAGACACACTTTCTACTTTTGTTCTATCAGTGCTACATTTCTCTAACACAGAATTCAACAAACCGCATAAACTTTGTTCCGAATTGATCACAATCTGTTCTTTTAAAGTCTCTAATGAAAAGAGAACATTAACAACTACATTAGCATAGCAGTTGAAGTCGAGGAAGCATGTAAACAAATCTGTTTCAGCTTACATGAGAGACCATGGAATGGGCTCCATGTACAACAATAACTTGCGTTACTGCATGCAAGATATCTACAGAGGAGATGGAGTTCACTTCTCAGATGAAGGCAACAGAATTTTCATTTTGAATTTAAGACTGTGCATTGGTACCTACTTATAAGTACCTAAATGTACCATAAACACAAAAGCTCTTCTCAGAGCTACCCTACATCTGATCACTCACAATTATTATTTTACTCAAACTTTTTTCACTAATTTTCAACAAACTACGCTCCCCGGAGCGCTACCCGGTATGCGAACCGGAAGCTAACCGCGCGAAATTTCTAAAAAAAAATGTTTTTTTCCCGCACATATGGGCCTCCTCAGCCACCCTCAGAAAACCTAGGGGGTCAAGATACGTCTACCGTGCCCCCTTCTACCCATTCTGAACATTATTTGCCCTCCATCTTGTATCTTAATTCGTCTGAAACACAAAATGATGGACTCCCGTAACGCTGCTGGTTCGCGTACCGGGGAGCTCCCCGGGAAGTGGTCCATCAAAAAAGGTGGGAAAGTAATTTACAGAAAAATGACTGGAAACACTTTCACCAAATATAGATTAGCTCATACTACATACCATTCCCTGCCATTTTCATAAATTTGTTTGGAATTCCATTTAGCCATTTAGCCTGTAGACCTATCTAAATACCCTGAGGTAAATTACTTCACAAAAGACATCTGAAGTGTTGGAATTGACAACCAATTAAAATGTTACTTTCATTTTCTTTTTTTTTTCCTGACATTTGATTGGTTATGTACCTGAATATATATAAAAGAAGTGAAGGAAACACAGCCATTTTCACTACTACTTCCTGAACTACATTTCAAGAGCCTTTTCACCTCCCTGTGAAGTAAATTGATAATTTGTAAGTGGCACTTTAAATTAATTTGTAAAAACGTTTTTTGATAATTATTTACTGTCCCCCTGCTATAGTTATAGATACAGATAGGCTCCTCTGTTATATTTATTGATTGACTTACACTTCTCTGCTATTTTTATGAATTTACTTACTTTAACTTCACTGTTAAAAAAACAGAACTACCTGTCTGAACTTAAACCCAACAGTGCCCTAACTCTTCTAATATAATTATTTTTTTTATGCAATTTACAGCAAAAAAATGGAAGGGGAGCACGAAAAAATCAATGTTTCCTTCGAGATTACAACAGAAGAGATTTTAACTGAAGAAATTTTGGATGAAGATTTTATGGATGAGTCTTTTGATGAACAATTTATTGAAAGCTTACAAGACATAGAAACATGCATGTTTGAGGAGATTCCAGATGATGTAATGCTGGAAGTTTTATTGAACTATGAAAATTCTGACCAATAAATTTTTATTTAATCAAAATAAATAAATAAATAAAAAAAACAACAAAACGAACAATCAATTAACATACAATATTTGAAAAGTCTATAATTCTTTTTCTCTCATAGTACACTCCCCGGGCCGCTTACCGGTTCGCGAACCGGGAGCTTCCCACGCAAAAAAAAACCTCCTCATCAAACCTAGGGGGTCAGGGAGGATCTACTATGCCCCCTTATGGTCATTTCCCCCTTTGTTTTGGCCTCCTCTTGTCTCTCGATCCTACCGAGAGACAAGATGGCGGCCGCTACGGACTGTTTAGAATGTTTACAGACACCGGAGAGCCAATCAGCTTCGCTTCGCAAAGCTCTGTAACGCGAAAAGTACGCGAACCGGAACGCTGCCCGGGACGCTGCCCGGGATGCTGTCACAGAGATATATCTTTTTTTGAACGTTAATTTCTCAAAATCCACTGGAGCACATATATTGAGACCTAGCAAAGGCACATCGGGCTAACAGTCCCTACAATTTTGCCAAGTTTCGTGCAAATCCATTCAGCCATTCGGGCTAAAAGTGAGGCCAACCGCCCTATGGCAATTAACATGGGAAAAACGCGTTTTGGGACCCCCCGTTTATCTCAGCCCCCCCCTTGACGAACACCCCCCAAATTTTCTGGGGCTGCTCAGAAACAAAATGTGCCATTTTCCTAAATATTTCAGCCAATTCCGTCCACAAACGCCAAAGTTAGTAGACATAGAATTTTCAAAAGTCCCATAGGGAAAAAATCCTAGCTATATATACCTACTGGCGACCGCCAGTAGGTAATATGTTATGTTATGTTATGTTATGGAGCTTTTATATAGCGTGCAGCTACTCACAGGGAGTGTCCCGACGCTTTCCACCCTCAACTCATATTGAAATAACACAACACAGCTAAAAACAAGCAACAGAACGGAACAGAAAAGACGATGGGCAGTAAAAACAAACTAAGAGTTAAAAAGCCAGGTCTTCAGGCCCCTCCTAAACTGGAGTAAATTAACAGTACTCCGCAGAGAAAATGGAAGCTGATTCCAAAGCTGGGGGGCTCTGCAGCCAAAAGACCGCCCTCCCGCACGAGCCTTCCTCACCCGTGGAACCACTGCTCTGCAAAGAGCTTCCGAACGGAGGGAACGAGCCGGACGATAAAAAGTCAGTCTCCTCTGCAGATATCCCGCTCCTGAACCATGCAGAGCCTTGTGCATCAGGGTCAGGGATTTGAACTGGATCCTCTTCCTAATGGGGAGCCAATGGAGCGACTGGAGCAACCCAGACGCTCGAGCTCGTCTCCCTAGACCAAAGATCGCCCGGGCAGCAGAGTTCTGCACCACCTGAAGGCGCTGGACCAAATAATCGGGAAGGCCAAGAAAAAGAGCATTGGCATAATCTAGCCTCGAACCGACTAGAGCCTGCACTGTAATCCTCCTATGCTCCTCAGATAACAAAGGCAAAAATTTGCGGAGCATTTTCAATAGTCCGTAGCAGGTGCCGGCCAGGCCAAGGATGTGAGTGCGGAGCGACAGCTGATTGTCTAGCTTGACGCCCAGGTTTTTGGCCACCACTGAGGACTGTACAGGAGGACTCATGTCGGACGGCCACCAATGCTGCCACTCAGGATCGGCAACGCAACCAAAAAAAAGAATCTCAGACTTTCCCGAGTTGGCCCTCAGACCGTTCCGCTGGAACCAGTCGAAGACCAGCGCAAGGCAGTCCCGGATTCTCTCTCCCACAAACTCTTGGTCTTTCCCGCATGTGAAGAGGAGTTGCGTGTCGTCGGCATAAGAGACGATCTGGGCCCCATACGCCTCTACCAAGGCCGCCAGAGGGGACATAAAGATGTTAAATAATGTGGGGCTCAACACAGAACCCTGTGGAACCCCAACTCCCAGTGGCGGCATCTCGGCGGAGCTCTGGGAGACCCAGACCGTCTGGCGGCGGCCTTCCAGGAAAGAAGTAAACCACCTCAGCACCGTCCCCCTCAGGCCGATGTCATAAAGCCTGGTTAGAAGCGTCTTGTGGGGGACGGTGTCGAAAGCCGCCGAGAGATCTAACATGACCAGCATGGCCCTGCCGCCGGCATCGAGAGTCTCCCTGATGATCTCGGTCACCTCAATCAGAGCTGTTTCCGTACTAAAATTAGGTCGGAAGCCCGATTGAGATGGATGGAGCAGATTATTGGCTTCCAAAAAACTAGAAAGAGCGCCGTGAGCATGTTTTTCCGTAAGCTTCGCTAGTGCAGGTAACAACGAGATAGGCCTGTAGTTCGCCAGGACTTCGGTGTCAAGGCCCGGTTTTTTTAGGAGGGGGATCACCATCGCTCTTTTCCAAGAGCTAGGGACCCGCCCCTCCCTCAGGGAGGCATTGAGGATAGGGTTGACTAAAGGGTTCACCACTGCCGCCATCCCGGCCAAAAATTTGGCGGGGCAGGGGTCAAGTGGCGAGCCAGATTTGAGGTTGGCCAACAACATAAGAGAGGCCTCGCTGGTAACAGTGGGGAAGTCGGACAGCACTGCCACCGAAGTCTGCGGCAGTCCAGAGTCCAGCTTCACACCACTCCCTCCATCCGGTTCCTCCACGAAGGTGGCCTGAATGGCCTTGATCTTATTTGTGAAGAAACCAGCGAGATCGCAGGCCCAAGCGTCCGCCGAAGCTGGGGGGGGCGGATGGGAGCTGGGGATCGTAAACTCCTTCACAATAGTAAAGATCTCCTTGCAGGAGTTCGCAGATGCCTCTATCCTCCTAGCCAGATAAACCCTCTTGGCACCGAGAATGTCCCGATGGTAAGCCTTCAACACCGCCTTGTAGGCAAGTTTAGCCTCCCCATCGTACGCAAGGCGCCAGGCCCTCTCAGCCACCTTGCACTGCCTACGAGCCACACGGAGCGCCTCCGTAAACCACGGGTTTACCTACTGGCGTTAGTTATAGTTAGGATTTTTTTCAATGTTAAATCTCAAAATTCTATTTGGAATAACTTTGGTGCCGGTTGACGAATCTGCCTGAAAATTTCCTCAAAATGGCCTTGCGGCGCCCTGGTCCTTCCCTGAAAGTTTGGGGGGGATTCGTCAAGCGGGGTCCGAGATAAAAGGGGGGTCCCAAAACGCGTTTTACCCATGTTAATTTCCATAGGGCGGTCGATTTCACTTTTAGCTCGAACGGCCGAATGGATTTACACCAAACTTGGCAAAATTGTAGGGACTGGTAGCCCAATGTGCCTTTGCTATGTCTCACGATATGTGCTCCAGTGGATTTTGAGTAATTTAGGTTAAAAAAAATATATATCTATAGGCGCGCCCCGGTACGCGCACCGGGGAGCGCACCGGACGTGCCACGCGACTTGCGCGCAGAAAGCTGATTGGCTCTTGGGTGTCTGTAAACATTCTAAACAGTCTGGAGCGGCCGCCATCTTGTGTCTCGGTAAAATCGAGACATAAGAGGTGGCAAAAACAAAGGGGGAAATTGACCATAAGTGGGCAGGGTAGACCCCCTCCTAACCCCCTAGGTTTAATGTGGGGGCTAAAATAGGGTCCCGCGGGGCATTTTAAAAAAATATTTTTTTTTGATTTGCGCGGGGGGAGCGCCCGGTACGCGCACTGGGAACCGCACCGGGGAGCGAAGCACGGGGAAAATCCAGGACCATATTTATGAAGGCCTTGCGACAGTTTTGCGCCGCCTGTGCGTCACTTTTTGTGACGCACCAGCGGTGTAAAAAAAGCGCATCGTAACGCTATATTTAAAAAGTGACGCATCTAGGTAGATGGGTCACTTTTTAAAACCCTTCGCTACATTATACCTGCGTCAGGTATAATGTATGCAGAGGGGGCGTTCCCCCACAAAAAGCTTCGTAATAGCGACGCAGTGAAATCTATGAGATTTCACTGCGTCACTTTTAGGATGCTGTTGCGTCAAAATCTTGCGCCTGCCTCACAGCAGGTGTAAGACTGACGCAAGACCTTTCACATGGTGCTTTCCCCATGTGAAAGGACGCATTACTGGAGTTGCGTCACTTTTGTGACGCACTCCATTAATGCGTCACTTTTGTGTTTACAGATACGTCAGAAATACTGACGTATCTGTAACTCCTTGCGACATGATTCGTCATGCATTAAATATTACACATCTCTAATGTTGTAAGGAGTGCGCACAGAAAAGTGACGCATCACACCAGCGGTGTAAAAAAATGCGCCTCGTTGCACTATATTTAAAAAGTGATGCATCTAGGTAGATGGGTCACTTTTTAAAACCCTGCGCCAAATTATACCTGCCTCAGGTATAATGTATGCAGAGGGGGCGTTCCCCCGCAAAAAGCTTGGTAATAGCGACACAGTGAAATCTATGAGATTTCACTGCGTCACTTTTAGGATGCTGTTGCGTCAAAATCTTGCGGCTGCCTCACAGCAGGTGTAAGACTGACGCAAGACCTTTCACATGGTGCTTTCCCCATGTGAAAGGACGCATTACTGGAGTTGCGTCACTTTTGTGACGCACTCCAGTAATGCGTCACTTTTGTGTTTACAGATACGTCAGAAATACTGACGTATCTGTAACTCCTTGCGACATGATTCGTCATACATTAAATATGACACATCTGGAATGTTGTAAGGAGTGCGCACAGGAAAGTGACGCATCGCACCAGCGGTGTAAAAAAATGTGCCTCGTTGCGCTATATTTAAAAAGTGACGCATCTAGGTAGATGGGTCACTTTTTAAAACCCTGCGCCACATTATACCTGCGTCAGGTATAATGTATGCAGAGGGGGCGTTTCCCCGCAAAAAGCTTGGTAATAGCGACGCAGTGAAATCTATGAGATTTCACTGCATCACTTTTAGGATGCTGTTGCGTCAAAATCTTGCGCTGCCTCACAGCAGGTGTAAGACAGACGCAAGACCTTTCAAATGGTGCTTTCCCTATGTGAAAGTACGCATTACTGGAGTTGCGTTACATTTGTGACACACTCCAGTAATGCGTCACTTTTGTGTTTACAGATACGTCAGAAATACTGACGTATCTGTAACTCCTTGCGAGTTGATTCGTCATACATTAAATTTGACACATCTGGAATGTCATAAGGAGTGCGCACAGAAAAGTGACGCATCGCTGTTTTCACGTAGCGATGCGTCACGTTTCAGAAATGAGGCATCCAGTTTATTCACTGTGTCACCTCTACGACCCTTTCTTGCGTCAATACGTCCCTTTTGCATACATTACACCTGACGTAGGAATAATGTGGCACAGAGGTTTACAAAGTGACGTATTTACCTAGAAACGCCACTTTGTAAATATGAATAAATAAGGTGCATTTTTTATTGGACTGATGCATCACAAAAAGTGATGCTTTGGTGGTGTTAAAGTGACGAATGGCTTCATAAATGAGGCCTTCTGCCTTCAACTCCAGCAATGCATCTTTTCTTATCCTTCCACACCCCTGTTCCTTTTCAACATTTTCTTTGAATATCAACATTCCCCATATTCACTCTTCTTCTCCTTACTTTCTTTCCTAACACTCACCTTCTTTCAGTCCTCCTACTTCACTTCCTTTCTCATCTCATACCTTTCTGTTCTTTCTTACTCATTCTCCTTTCCATTATCAATGCACTCTATTTCACTTACTCTTTTTTCATTTTTTAAGAATATAGCTCTTTGATGAGAATTGGAGGTAGTTCTGAAAAGAACTTTTTGTTTTCTTCTTTTTTCTAAACAGGAACAAAAACAGGGAATGGAAACTGCTCAACAGGAGCAAAAAAAAACAAAAAAAATTAGGGGTGGGAAGGGCAGCGATGGTTCTCCAATGCTCGAACCATGAGCTGGACACTTTGCTCCCCATAGGTGAGGAGTTGATTGCAGTATCTGCATCTGAGGACACGATGGTTAAATGCAGGTTGAATGTTTGGCACCTGCTCCTGCGATTGCCCCCTCCCAGAAGATGTTGCTCCTCCGGTGGATGTAGAGGCCCCATCACTGGGAACCTCTTGTGCCAGAGCCCTGACACTTTCCCGGGCAATATTCTGGGGGTGCTTCCTCTGGACATGGCGCAGCATCGTGAAGTTTCCAAACGAGTACTTTTTTAAGGGGTTACCCCGCGACAGCACTTCTTTGCAGATCCTGCACTCCACTTTTGGAGCATTCACCTTTTTTTGGTCAGGTGAGATTTTAAAAAATTTCCAAATGAAATGTTCCTTAACTTTTTCTTGAGGAGGCTCTTCATTGATGAATTCTGGTTCATCCTCACTGCTGGATTGTCTGGCAGCCATTGTAAAACCAAGAAATATCCAGGAGCAAAAAGGCAGGTCTTACAGTCACAAAAGTGAAAGAAGAAGTGAAGGAAATGGGTGGAGATTTCATTCTTTGTAAAAAAAACTGTTAGCAACCAATGAAAAGTGTTATTTTAAGGCCACATGACCCGACGCGCTTATGCTACGCGCACCGGAGTGCTTCCTGGTGCGCACACTCGGCGCGAACGTAGGCGCTTCCGGGGCGCATACGTGGCGCGACCGTAGGCGCTTCCGGGGGCGTATACGCGGCGTGAACGTAGGCACTTCCGAGGGAGCTTACGTTGCACGCCGAAGTGACGTCATCATACTTTTACGGAAACGCATAATCATTTTTCTTATTAAAAAAAACTGATTTTATTTGTATGGTACGAAATGTTTTGCATTATTATTAACTTTTCATTCATATTTTTTTCCACGAACGAAAGTAGCGCTCTGGGTGCGCTTTCCGGTGAGCTTACCGGTGAGCTTACCGGAAAGCTTACCGGAGAGCTTACCGGAGAGCTTACCGGAGCGGGCACCCAGAGCGCCCCAGGAAAAAAATGATATAAAAAAAAACTCAAAAATTAATACTTACACAAAACAGCAAATTGTAAGAAAAAACATAGGTTAGAAACTCGATATAGAAAGGAATTAGCATTTAAAAAAACTATGAAATTCACTGAAAAAACCATAGGTTTCACACCAGTTATAGTTAGGAATTAGCATTTAAAAAACCTATTAAATTCACTGAAAAAACCATAGGTTTCACACCAGTTATAGTTACCTGGAAATGTTACTGACATAAAACCATTGAAATTCCCACGTTATAGTTAGTTGGACTCACTATAACTTGCGCGCCTGCAATGCACTGCTGATGACGTCACATATTACATCACTCATGACATGGTCAGTGACATCACTCATGACATCACTGATGACACCATCCTTGTGACAGAGTGAGAGTCCTCCTTTCAGTGTAATGTAAGTCTTGAAGCACATATTCAAGAATAGAATTTAACATTTTCAAAAAAGTGGAGATACCCATACCAGTTACAACAAACAATTCAGTAATTCCACCATCTATATACACTTCCACTCATTCACAAACAGTTCTATATAGTCATTCATACATATACTAACTCATTATATGTAGTGATACACCTATACATCCTGTTACACACTGACAGTCATCCAAAAGTTACTCACACACATATTCACACATGCAAAAAAAGTAATGAACATTCATTTATTTGCATATACAGCTATACACACACTACCACTTTACTTCTAAGAATACTTACACATACTTACTCTCTTAAACAATCACTTATATAAACACATACTAATTTAAACAGGAACTCTTATTATCTCTCACTCTCACATATACTCAGTTTTCTAAATCAATACTCACATATACTAGATTAAAACATATGTCGTTACTGAAAAAGACAATAGTGAGACAGTCGTTTACTCACTAACATACACATATACACATTCATACATCCATACAGTCCTGTACATATGCTGTCTTCAAAACACATACAAACAGTGAGTCAGTCATTGATGCATCTAGGTGCTAAGTAATACCCCCACCAAACCATACAGACACTCATACTGATACTTAAAAAACATCTAATAACCCATAGTGATTGTTTTAGAGAGTAAGTATGTGTAAGTTTCCTTAGAAGTAAAGTGGTAGTGGGTGTATAGCTGTATATGCAAATAAATGGATGTTCAATAGTTTATTTGCATGTGTGAGTATGTGTGTGAGTAACTTTTGGATGACTGTCGGTGTGTAACAGGATGTATAGGTGTTTCACTACATATGATGAGTGAATATATGTATGAGTGACTATTTAGAACTGTTGGTGAATGAGTGGATGTGTATATAGATGGTGGTATTACTGAATTGGTTGTTGTAACTGGTATGGGTATCTCTATTTTTTTGAAAATTTTAGTTTCTATTTTTGAATATGTGTTTCTAGGGTTACATTACACTGAAAGGAGGTCTGTCACTCTGTCACAAGGATGGTGTCATCAGTGATGTCATGAGTGATGTCACTGACCATGTAATGAGTGATGTAATATGTGACGTCATCAGCAGTGCATTACACGCGCAAGTTATAGTGAGTCCAACTAACTATAACGTGGAATTTCAATGATTTTATGTCAGTAAAATTTCCAGCTAACTATAACTGGTGTGAAACCTATGGTTTTTTCAGTGAATTTAATAGGTTTTTTAAATGCTAATTCCTAACTATAACTGGTGTGAAACCTATGGTTTTTTCAGTGAATTTCATAGGTTTTTTAACTGCTAATTCCTTACTATAACTGGTGTGAAACCTATGTTTTTTTCAGTGAATTTCAATGGTTTTTAAAATGTTAATCCCTAACTATAAGTCTCAGTTTATAAGTAAGACTGTTAGCGCTCCAGTTGTTCTTTAGAACACTCTGTGACATTCTGTCATTGGGCTATATTTGGGCTACATCTGGCTGATATTTGGGCTACATATTTTTTTGTCTCTGGTGGCCATCTTTGGGCTACATTGGGCTACATTGGGCTATATTTGGGCTACATTTGGGCTCTAACATATATATAGCGCAATGTAGCCCAATATATATTTTTTCAAAGTAAATTTTCCTAAAAACCACTTGAGCATATATCTTGAGACATAGCAAAGGCACATCGGGCTACCAGTCCCTACAATTTAGCCAAATTTTATTTTTTTATATTGGTTTTTTTTTTAAAATATTTTTTTGCTTTGGAGCGCTCCCCGTGCGCGCCCCGGTGAGCGCCCTAGAAAGCGTAGTTTTATGAAGCGCCCTGGGGCGCGCACCGGGGAGCGTCCCGTAAGTGCCAATATCGCAAACGAAAACATGATTGAGACGTATTGCGTAGACGCGACCGCGTGATACACACGGCGTAAACGCACCCGGAGGCACTTGAGCGAATACGATCGCGCAACGTAGGCGTCCGACGCGCTTACGTGACGCGCCCCTGGGTGCCCCGGGGCGCATAGCGTAAGTGCGTCGGGTCATGTGACCTGAAAATAACACTTTTCATTGGTTCATAACAGTTTTGGTTTCATAATGATGAAGCCCCTGGTCATGTGACCTAAAAATAACACTTTTCATTGGTTCAATATACTTTTTTTTTCAAAAGGATGAAAGACCCCACCTTTTTTCCTTATTCTGACTTTGTCCTTTGATTTAGGAAGACCTGTTTGTACCTCTCTGTACCTTTTTGATCAATATAATGGCTTCAGTAGTAGCAGCAGCTGGTGCATCTGCACCACCACCACCACCACAACCACCAAGAGGACCACCTCAAGATATCATTGGTGGTCAACAAGAGTTTTTTTCTATCCCAAAGGGGAAGAAAAAAGTAAATGCAGCAAAGGTGACTTGCAGAATCTGTGGCATGGAACTTTCCAGGGGAAACCCGAACAAGAAATATTCATTTGGAAACAACACGATGATACGCCACATGCAGCGCAAACATCCAATAAATTATTCTGCTGCAGAGATGAGGGAACTGGCCAGTAACCCTCCCCAATCCACAAGCACCACCTCAAAAAGGAAGCAACCCACTCCGTCTGCACCAGAGGAAAGTGAGACGATGCCGTACATTCAGCCACGATTTGCAGATTTCAGAATTATCTGTAAATATTGTGGGAAGACCATCTCCTACGGAGAACAAAGCGTAAAGCTCATTGTCCTTGCTGGGGACAACCATAAATGCCCCAATAACCCCTAATTATTTCTTTTCTTTTTTTTTTTGCTCCAGTTGAGCCATTTTCAATTCCCTGTTTTTTCGTTTCTCCCCATGAAAAATACCAAAAAATATAAAACTGTTCAGAAAACCCCCAAAAAGTACAAAATGTTCAAAAAAACAATAAAAAAATATAAAACAACAAAAAGAAGAAAAAAAACAGTTCTTTTTAGAACTACCTCCAATTTATAAAAAAAGGCTACATTTTTTTAAAACTCTATTATTCATTTTTCCCGATGGGACGCTCCCCGATCCGCTCCCCGGTGCGAGTTCCGGGCGCTCCCCCCGCGCAAATCAAAAAAAAATTTTGCCAAGTTTGGTGGAAATCCATTCAGCCGTTCGGGCTAAAAGTGAGGTCGACCGCCCTATGGAAATTAACATGGGGAAAACGCGTTTGGGACCCCACTTTTATCTCGGCCCCCGCTTGGCGCATCCCCCCTAAACTTTCAGGGAAGGACCGGAGCTCCGCGAGGCCATTTTGAGGACATTTTCAGGCAGATTCGTCAACCTGCGCCAAAGTTATTCCAAATAGAATTTTGAGATTTAACATTGAAAAAAATCCTAACTGTAACTACCTACTGGCGACCACCAGTAGGTAATATATATATATATATATATATATATATCCAAAAGAAAAGCACTCTGCATGTGAGGGCCTCACCCATTGACAACTTTCTCTCTTGTTGGCAGAATGAAAGGCTTGCAGACAGAATCCTTTCATGCATATTTATTCAGCATGCCATCATTTCCAAACATGTTTCGGGCAGCATTGCCCTTGATCACTGGTGTCGGCAGATTTCACGAGGCAGCAACAGCACCTGCGCCTTGTTAAATACACGCCCCTCTCGGCTTGCACTCACTTTGCATTCTTGTAGTTGTAGTCTGTACGATATATTTTCACAATGCGTGCTGCCACACGAAAAGCACTGTTAATCCCATAGTGGGTCTGCATTCAGGTAACTACTGCTCACCTTTCCAATGTCCAATTTCCACCAAGAATGCAAGAATGTAAAGCTAGTGCAAGCCGAGAGGGGTGTGTATTTAACAAGGCGCAGGTGCGCATTTGAACTGTTGCTGCCTCGTGAAATCTGCCGACACCAGTGATCAAGGGTAATGCTGCCCGAAACATGTTTGGAAATGATGGCATGCTGAATAAATATGCGTGAAAGGATTCTGTCTGCAAGCCTTTCATTCTGCTAACAAGAGAGAAAGTTGTCAACAGGTGAGGCCCTCACATGCAGAGTGCTTTTCTTTTGGATGAATCACGGTCTGACTCAGATCGCGAGTGCCCCACTGCTGAGGAGCAGGTCCCTGGCGCTATGAACCTGAAGCGCTGAGGGAAACGTTGTGTTACCAGTTGGTGGAAATTGGACATTGGAAAGGGGAGCAGCAGTTACCTGAATGCAATATTAATGAGCTGTGGGGGGCACGCAGCCACCCCGCAGCCCCGGGGGACTGCCACCCCCTGAGGCTTCTTTGTTAATCTGTGGGGGAACCTTGGAGGCCCCACCAAGCCCTGGGGACCACAACCCCGGGGCTTTTAATAAATTAGCGGGGGCTCACAGCCCCCCACTACCCCAGGAACCACCACCCCCGGGCTTTATAAAAAAAATGTATACACCTGTGTGGGGGGGCTCAAGCCCCCCCACATGCCCCAGGGACCGCCACCTCCCCGGGGCACTAAAATTCTAATTTGGGGGTCCGTGATGGACCGACCACAACCTCCCTGTGTGCAATAGGTGGGAGGGGGGCCAAGTGGCCCCCTCCAGGAGCCCTTCATGGCCCTGGAGACCGCCACCCCCCAGGGCCAGCTCCTGCAGTGTCCCGGGACACTGCTGTTTGCTATGACATGGCGGGAGCTGTGCGGCTCCGCCCTGTCTAAGCAAACTTGGTTTTGATTTTGGAAGTGAGAGCAGGAACCTGCTCTTGCTTCCAAAATCCAAACCAAATTGCTTTTCCACACGGGGAGCTGCATGTTAGCAGCTCCCCATGAGGAAAAGCAATGCCGCCTCCCACAGCATGCGGGGACCCAGCAGGGACCATGGGGGCATTGTGCTGCCCCCAAGGCCCCCAACGAAGAGGCCAGGCCCCGGGGGATGGGGTCCCCAGGGCCAGAACTGGCCAGGGAGGGGGGCCCATAATGAAAATAAAAAAATACAAACAATAACCACGCAAAGGCCGGTCCCGGGGGATGGGGTCGCTGGGGCCGTAAATGGCCTGAGGAGGGGGACCACGCAGCCCCCCTCCAAATAAATTTTAAATGAAAAAAAACACTGGCCATTACCCGGGGATGGGGTTACCGGGGTCGAATATGGCCTCCGGAAGGGGTCCACGCTGTCCCCTTACATTTAAAAAAAAATAGTGGTCAGGCCCTGGGGGATGGGGTCCCCAAGGCCCAAAAAAAGGAAAGAGGAAGAGGGCCACACACCCCCCTTCTTAAAAAAAAAAATTAATTACCCTATCTCGGCTCGGCCCCGCCCCTCCCTGCATCACTCAGCAAACTTGCCCCCTGGCGCATTGTAAGTTGCTGAATAATTCCCCTTGAATACTGAGGGTCCATGGGGGCCAACTAGCCCACCAGGTACCTCCAGTATGCGCCAGGGAGCTGCGTTGCAGAGAGGTGTTCAGAGGCCATGAACTCTTTTACACCTCTCAGCAACGCTTCTCTGTGGCGTTTACCAAGGTACCTGGTGGGCTAGTTGGACACCAGGGACCCTCAGGATTCAAGGGGACTTAATCCTGCAACTTGAAAGGCGCCAGGGAACGCGTTTGCACAGTGGTGAAGGGAGGGGGTGGGGCCTGAGGTGACATATGTGCAAACACACCCTGTGGCGCATTTTAAGTTGGGGGATTAAGTCCCCTTGAATCCTGAGGGTCCCTGGGGCCAACTAGCCCACCAGGTGCTTCCATTAAGTGCCACTGCGCTGCGTTGCAGAGAGGTGGTCCCGG
The DNA here is from genome assembly GCF_964263255.1 of Lissotriton vulgaris. Lineage (NCBI taxonomy): Eukaryota > Metazoa > Chordata > Amphibia > Caudata > Salamandridae > Lissotriton > Lissotriton vulgaris. Next base: position 740,707,449 of record NC_141696.1, read on the forward strand.
ACACGCCACTTTTTACACCTCTCTGCAACACAGCTCTGTGGAGCTTACTGGGGGTACCTGGTAGGCTAGTAGGCCCCCAGGGGTGCTCAGAATTGAAGTGGACTTTATCAACTTAAAACGCGCCACGGGGCACGTTTGCACAGTGTGAAGGGAGGGGGCGGGGCCTGAGGTGCCATGTGTGCAAACACATCTTATGGCGCGTTTAAAGTTGGGGAATGTATTCTCTTTCAATCCTGAGGGCCCCTGGGGGCCAACTACTGCAGCAGGTGCTTCCAGTAAGCGACACTGCGCTGCGTTGCAGAGAGGTGGTCCAGGTCATGCCCCTTTTTACACCTCTCTGCAACGCAGCTCTGGGGGGCCTACTGGAGGTACCTGGTGGGCTAGTTGGACCCCAAGGACCCTCAGGATTCAAGGGGACTTAATCCCCCAACTTAAAATGCACCACGGGGCGTGTTTGCACAGAAGTGAAGGGAGGGGGCTAGATGGCCCCCAGGGGCGCTCGGGATTGAAGTGGACTTTATCCCTCAACTTAAAACACGCCACGGGGCGCGTTTGCACAGTGTGAAGGGAGGGGCGGGGCCTGAGGTGCCATGTGTGCAAACCCACCTTGTGGCGCGCTTTAAGTTGGGGAATTAATTCCTCTTGAATCCTGAGGGTCCCTGGTGCCAACAACCCCACCAGGTACCTCCAGTAAGCGCCACTGCACTGCGTTGCAAAGAGGTGGGCAAGGCCACGCCCCTTTTTACACCTCTCTGCAACGCAGCTCTGTGGTGCCTACTGGAGGTACCTGGTTGGCTAGTTGGACCACACGGTCCCGCAGGATTCAAGGGGACTTAATCTCCCAACTTAAAAGGGCCACAGGGCGTGTTTGCACGCATGTCAACTCAGGCCCCCCTCCCTTCACCACTTTGCAAACGTGCCCCGTAGCACGTTTTAAGAGGTCGTTTTAACCCCCCTGCCCTATTATGTACTAGGGCCTTACAGAGAAGGTCATGCTAATCACAGGGGTACCCCTACGCATAGTGTTCCCTAGTGTATATAGGTGTTTTCACTGTATTCTAAGTGTCTTTTAGGATAGCACTGGCTCTAGGCCTGGTTAGTCAGAGTCAGTTACCACCATTACCCGTCAGAAAAAGTTGTGGGCACAGGATGATTTTGCAACAAGGCCTCTTTCTGCTCCTCTTTTGGTTCTTTCTGCACATGTCTTGCTTCTTCATGCACTTTTCTCCGTCTTTGTGGACTTCTGTTGCTTCTTTCTGCATTTATTTTGCTTCTTTCTGTGTGTTTTTCTTATTTCTTCACATGTCCTACCTCTGTAGGCATAGTTAGAAACTAGCATTTAAAAAACCTTTGAAATTCACTTAAAAAACCATAGGTTTCAGGCACGTTTTAGTTAGAAATTAGCATTTAAAAAACCTTTAAAATTCACTGAAAAAACAATAGGTTTCAGGCACGTTGCAAGTAAAAATTAGCATTTAAAAAACCTTAGAAATTCACTGGAAAAAACATAGGTTTAAGGGACGTTATAGTTAGTTGGACATTTCACTCGCACAAAACCATAGAAATTCCTCTGTTATAGTTAGTTCAGCTAACTATAACTCGCGCCCCCGCAATGCACTGCTGATGATGTCACATATTACATCACTCATGACTTGGTCAGTGACATCACTCATTACATCATCCATGTAATAATTTTATGCATCCTCTCACACCCTAATATAACCTTTGACACACCCACTCTAAATTACAGACTGCCATTCTCAAAACGATAGACACTTCAACACCAATAATTACATACCCACTCACTGATTCTTAGGTTTACACACACATCCACTCACTCACCCGTACAGTTACTCATACTTATGGTCACTCAGTACAGGACTTTCATATGCACTCATACACCTATATAGACACTCACACACCGCCACTCATCCATAGAGGTACTCACACACCTAGTCAGCCATGGAAATAATTAATCACACTGTCATTTACTCACCTATACAGGTATACACACACCAGCTCAATTACTCATACAAATACTAGCACATTCTTACGTTCTTATACAATCACTGATACAAGCACCCACTCATCCATACAGCCACTCTCACAATCACACACTCTTACTTATAGCCATTTATATACTGCAACACGCATATATACTGCCTTTCACATATGTAGTTACTCACACAAGTACCACTGAGATATACATTCACTCACTAACAAACCCATACACATACTCACCCACCCATACACTCCATCACAGATGCACTCGTGAAACCATGCATCCAGTGAATCACCCACTCACACATCTATGCACAGATTCACACACACCACACCCACACAAACACTCAGGTACCCATACAGATACTCAGACAACCAATCAATAACCCATATAGACATTCATGTAGCTATTCTTAGACCTATGCAGCCGCTTACACACCAACAGACAGACGCATACAGACATTCACACAATTTAGTCACTAACCCATGCATTCAGTGTGATACGTTTAATAACTCACTTATAGAGTCAGTCATCATCCATTCAGACACTTATACACATACTCATTCTTCAATTTGCTTTTCCCTATGTATATTAAACATAGTTAAACTTTACAGAAACACACAGTCACTGGATGATGTCATCAGTGATGTCATTTGAGATGTCATCAGTGATGTCAAGACTGATGTCGCTGACCAGGTCATGAGTGATATAATATGTGACGTCATCAGCAGTGCATTGTGGAGGCGAGAGTTATAGTTAGCTGAACTAACTATAACGGAAGAATTTGTATGGCTTTGTACGAGTGAAATGTCCAACTAACTATAATGTCCCTGAAACCTATGTTTTTTCAGTGAATTTCTAAGGTTTTTTAAATGTTAATTTCTAACTATAACGTGCCTGAAACCTATGGTTTTTTCAGTGAATTTCAAAAGTTTTTTCAAATGCTAATTTCTAACTATAACGTGCCTGAAACCTATGGTTTTTTAAGTGACAGGGATCAGGGTAAGAATACCCCACCCACTAGGCCCTTTTTCGGGGTCCGAGAGGGACCCGGCCAGGGCAAACAAAATTTGTTGTTTTAATTTTTTCTGCGAATGCGTGATAGAGCAAGAATCCACTGTAAAAACTGTTTATTAAAATTGTTTGTGTTTATTATAGCCAAAGGATGGGCCAGGTCCCGTGGGCATATTATCAAAATATGAGGCGTAGCATGAGCCCCCCCTCCTAGGGCTTGTGAAAGCTCAACAGACGCTCACCTCCTCAGGGCAAATATGTATAAATGAATATGGGGGCCTATGCGCTCCCGCAGCACCCTGCAGCCTCTGGGCCCTTGAAAATATGTATGTAAGCAGCCTGCCCACGCCCTAGGGACCACCACCTCCCCAGGGCAAATCTGTTTAAATAAATGTGGAGATGACAGCATGTCCCCCCTGCAGCCCTAAAGACTGCCATCTTCCCGGGGCACTTGAAAATATATATCCGGGGGAGCCTGTTGTCCCCCCCCCCCGCAGCCCAGTGACCACCACCTCCCTGAGACCGAAATAAATTAATGTAGGGGTCCATCGCAATCGACCAGCCCCAGGGACCACCACCTTCCTGGGCTAAAAACTGCATTGGAGAGGGGCCGTGAGGCCCCTTTGCGGAGGCATGGTTGGCCCTGGGGACCACCCCTGCCGGGGCCAGCTCATGCTACTTCCCGAGGTGCCCACCCTCAAGAGGTAGATGTTTGCTTTGGCTTGGTGAGAGCTGACACATCCCACCAAGCTGAAGCAAATATAACTCCGCTTTCTGCAAGGGGGAGCTGTCAAACAGCTCTGGCTTGCAGATAGCGGGGTTATCATCTGCTTTCCTGCATGCAATTATGCATGCAGGGAAACAGATGAAAGCATTGCTCTGACAGACAGGGAGCTGCCTTTCCGAAGACCCCTATCTGTCAGCGCAATGCCGGCTCCCGCAGGAGGCAGGTGGCAGCTAGTACTTTGGGGGCCTTGAGGCTCCCCACGGTCCCTTTGCTCACTGAGTGCCTTGGGGCCACCCAGGAGACATGGCCAGATCCCAGGGATGGGGTCCCCTGGGCCGAAATCAGCCCCACTATAAAAGTGCAGCTCCTCAGATGTGTTGGTCTCCTATCCTCGTAATGCATACAAGGAAGCCCAACCTTTGCACTTGTGATTAAACTTCAAATCAGACACTGCTACATTTCTTCTTTTTTTGCACACTATACCCTGTGCCCAAGAAAGCATTTCTAACTCTGCTACTCAAACTCTTGAATATCAGAAGGAGCAGACCAGCTATGTTCTTTCTACATCTTTTGCAGACAAAGCATATCTGTATGATGGTCTACCAATTTGTTTTTGCTGATGCTCGCATGAGAAATTTAGTTGGGCAATAAGTAAATAGCCTCCATTTATTTGGTATGATTGTTAATATCCCTGAATTGGGTTATGATAGCGCAATGCATGAGGCACTTTATTACTCTGCCTACATAGACATAGTATGAGGTGAGAATTCATGAAATATGCTTTAGGATCATACAAGCATTCTGTGATATCTGTGTGCACAAGCATAATGCACTTTGTAAATGGAGATATGGGTACATAGGTCGAACTTATATACTTTGCTTTTATATTTGGTTTTATTAAATGGCTAGACCGTATCCACTTTATTATCTCGGCCTTATACTGACTTTTGCAAAAACATTGTTTGCATATGAAATCTGTGTGTCAGGATATTGCGGTCTGATCAACTGTAATGTAGTCATGAGATGTATGTATCTTTTATGGTTTAATGCTTGAGAAAATGATGAAGATAATTTTGATTTGGTTCAATAGTATGTAAATGACTGTTTAGACTAAGCAGTCAGGCTTGAGAAGATCTACCCTTGTCATTTCCTGAGAGATGTAACATGTAAGGTCATAAACTTCATAAACTTCAATTGATTCAAAATGCGGTGGCCAGACTCTTATTTAACATCTCGAAATGATCCAGTGTGAGGCTACTTTTACGTGATCTACACTGGTTATCTGTGGCTCAGCGGGTTCAATCCAAGATCTTGACAATGGCCCATAAAGCCCTTCACGATTCTGGACCATTGTATATCAAGAAGCGCGTGGCCTTTTACAAACCCGGCTGCTCCCTTCACTCTGCCTCTCTTTTCCTGCTGGCCATTCCCCGGTTTCGTCGCTCTAAGATGGGTGGCCAGTCGCGGTCAGTAAAAGTGGCCACTCTAGGGAACAGCCTTCCCGACCTTTTGCGACACACTCAGGATCTCGGTGTCTTCAAGAAACTACTTAAAACTAATCTTTTCAAACCTTCCATCTAGTTAATTTGGGCCCCCTTGGTTTCAATCTGATCATGCCAGGATACTCGCTACGCGCTACAAATCATATATAACATAACATAACATAAGATTAGCATGGCAGCAGCACAAGTTATAGTTAGCTTGCTGAACTAAAGAGGGAATTTCCGTGTTTTTTGGGAACTAAAACATCACATTATCACTGCCATTCTCACCGAACTATTAAGTCCTTTTAATATTTGTTTTTTCAGAGAATGTTTGTGTTTTTTTAAAGTAAGTTAAAGTCCTAACTATAACCTCACTTTACTTTTGTTATTTTCAATGAATTTCTGGGTTTTTTAACGTAAAGTAAGATCTTATTAACATACATAACTGTATTGTAACTCTAACCTTTGTATTTTCCAGTGAATTTCTGTGTGTTTTTTTATTGTAAAGTAAGTTATTATTGCCATACCTAACTATAACGTCACTTCTACTTTTTTGTGGTGAATTTATTAGCATAGTTAAGTGTAACATCACTCTTATATTTAGTTTTTCCAGAAAATCTATAGTGTCTTATGATTTCAAAACTTAAAGTGAAATATTATTTTGATTTATTTTTTTACCTCTCATATGTATGGAAGTATACCTTAGAGATCCATAGAACTAAAGGAAGGGTACCACGGCAGTCCTTTGGGTTGTTTACTTTCTGTTCCAGGTCTCCACTGGAGTAGCGTGAGACCCTTAAAAATATTTTTTAAAGTTGTGTATAGTATGAAAGGCAGATTTTGGTTATGATTTATCTTTGATCCTAGAGCTATTCTCATAGGCACAACTAAGGAGGATGTCATGGGTATTAGTTAATATTCTGCGTCTTTGGTGGTCAGGTGCAGCAATACCTGAAAATGGTACAGGGAACCTATGACAGGATAGAAAGACATCTGATCACTGGTTTGCTCAATTTACAGGACATTCCCATCCCTTGAACCTCATTTCGGCTTACCACTTGAGTGTGTCTACCTCTTGTTGTGGGCCCTACTGGTTATTTGTCCTTTTGCAATTTTTATAGGGGGTTTCAACTTCTTTAAAAATTGCATATGGACAGGAGAGACCAGAGGAGATAGAAGAAGAGCAGGAAGAGACACCAAGGACTACAGGGGAGTCTCTAGTGTGGCAGTTTTTTCCATCACTCCAGGAGAGATAAACGTTTAATAAAAAACTGAAACAAAAAAACACTCTTACAAAGATTTATCCAAGGGTACTGTTAAAAAATACTCCCACTGTACTTCTCATATGTGGAAACACATGGGAGTATGCCACCCTAAAAATCTGGTCCAAGCTAAGCACAGACGTGATGAAGAGAAGAAGGCAGCATCATCGGCTGCACCATCCTTAGAACCTGGGACACTGTCCCATCAGAAGGTCTCCAGAGGAATGGAGACATCAACCCTGATTACCAGCACATGATCATATATTGTAGTAAGTGCGCAAAGGTGGCGGTCATGGGGAAGAATAATGCCTCTGCAAGAGACAAGTTGTAGTCCGAACATCAGTGTCATCAGTAGAAATAATTTTTTCAGTGTCCAAGGTGAGATGCATATTTTTTTTATCCCCTAAAAAAGAACAAACATTAAAACAAATAAAAAGTTTTAAAAACAAAAAATAACTTTTATTAGAACCACCTTAATTGGTTTGAAAATAGACAAATGTAATGTTGTTGGTCATGTCTTTCTGCTTACATTAGCATTTCATAATAGTCTGCTACAGCACTCTATATATAGAAGAAAAAATGTAAGTCTACTGTTTTAAGTGTAAGTAAAATGCAAACACTTATAATAATAGATTTGGGCCTGATTTACAAAGATTTTGTTTCAGGTTTGTGTTACTTTTTTAACACATACCTGATGCAAAATGTAGGTTTGTATTCATTAAAAAAAACACAAATCATGATTTGCGTTGGTTTCTAACCAAAAGTAACACAACACACCACAATGTTCCGCCTTGCAATACTTTGCGTTAAGGTTGAAATCCATGGGTGGTGGATGGGCATTCCCATTCAGCTACCCATGTATTTTGATGCAAATCCATATTTACAAAGACTTGTAGACATGGATTTGTTCCAAAATTCTGGTCCTCTCTGAGGCTGGTGTCATGAGGAGAAAAACACGGTGTTTCCTCTTTGCACATGTGCTGCATTCAGTAAAGAGGAAATTGCCTTAAAACATGATTTTTGTGCAGGAAGGGCCCATAACAAGTGTAATAAATAGCATTCTACCCTAACCTACCCCTCAAAAGAATGTGTCAGAGAAATCTGCATTCAGGGATTCACACCTAAGGGTGCTTCAGTGAGCTTCAATCACCTTCGGTGTCTACAGAGACTGGCCTGTCTGGCAAAGGTTATACAGAGAGCAAAGACCAATTGCAGTAAGACCGTCCTACCCATTTCATGATCACTTCCGTAAGAGATAAGCTACCCACAAAGGGTTCAGGGCAGTGCAACGGCTGTGTGAAATAGGATCTTGATCACCTAAGGCATCTAAAGGGAGTGGATTCTCCATGAAGAACTGTGTACAGGGTAAAGACTGTATGCAGTAGCGACTATGCCACCTAAGGTGCCTTGAATGTTTACAGGGAGTGGACGCTCATTGAAGGGGCTGTGCACACAGTGAACACCATGCTTAACAGATATTTGTGCACCCATATGTTGATTATTTCCCATAAAAGGTCAGCTATCTGCCAATGGTTTAATACAGGGTAAAGGCTATGTATTGTAGGGGTGTGGCCATCTCAGGGGGCTTTAGTATCTGGAGGAAGTGTGCTGTCAATCAGGGGTTGTATACAGGATGTACTCCGTGCATAACAGATACTTATCCACCCATATATGGTTGGTTTCCCATGAGAGGGCAGCTATCTGCAAACTGTTCGGAACAGGGCAAAGGATGTGTGTAGTAGTGAAGGGGTTTGAGTGTCTACAGGAAGTTGACTTTCCTTGATGGTGCTGGGCACATGGTGACCACTGCGCACAACAGATATTTGCCCACTAGTCTATGGTTGTTGCCCCATAATAGACTGGTATCACCAAAGTGTTCAGTACAGTGCAAAACTGTGCATAGTAGGGGCTTGGTAACCAAATGGGACTTGGGTATCTGGAGGGGTTAACTCTCTGTGAATAGTTGAGTGAAGGCTGTGTGTAGTACGGTCTTGGTCCTTTAAGGGGCCTTGTTTGTCTAGAGCATGGGTACTCACAAACTTTCTCTCGGGGGCCAAATTTACAGTGTGGGTTGTGTCCGAGGGCTGTACCAGTGGGGGCGGGGTCAGTGGGGGAGGGGGCGGGCTAGAGCAACAAAAAAAACTGTGACCATGAGGTTGGACACAGGTCCCTGCAACGGATGGCTTCATCCACTGAGCCACCAGCCCCAGCATACACACATCTCTCTCTCTCTCTCTCTCTCCCCCTCTCTCTTCCTCTATCTCCCTCTTTCAACCTGTCTCTCCCTCCCTCTCTCCCTATTTCTTCCTCTGTCTCACTCTGTTTCTCTCCCTCTCTCTCCCTCTCTCTCTCCCTGATTCCCTCTGTCTCGCTCACTCTGACTGTCTCACTCCCTCTCTCTCTGTCTCTCTCTCTCTCTGTCTCCCTCACTCTCTGTCTCCCTCTCTCTCTGTCTCCCTCTCTCTCCTTACCTCTCCCTCTCTGTCTCACTCTCTTATTTCCTCTCCCTCTCTGTCTCCCTCACTCTGTCTCCCTCCTCACTCTGTCACCCTCCTCCCTCTGTCACCCTCCCACTCCCTCCGTCTGTCTGTCTCCCTCCCTCTGTCTGTCTCCGTCTGTCTCCCTCCCTCTCCCTTTCTCTGTCTCCCTTTCTCTGTCTCCCTTTCTCTGTTTCCTTTTCTCTGTCTCCCTTTCCCTCCCGCCCTCGCTCTCCCTGTCTGCCTCCCTTTCCCTCCCTCCTTTCCCTCCCTCCCTCACTCTCCCTCTGTCTGCCTCCCTTTCCCTCCCTCCCTCCCTCGCTTTTACCTGTCTGCCTCCCTTTCCCTCCCTCCTTTCCCTCCCTCCCTCGCTCTCCCTGTCTTCCTTCCTTTCCCTCCCTCCTTTCCTTCCCTCCCTCACCCTCTGTCTGCCTCCCTTTTCCTCCCTCCTTTCCCTCCCTCCCTCGCTCTCCTCTGTCTGCCTCCCTTTCCCTCCCTCCCTCGCTCTCCCTGTCTGCCTCCCTTTCCCTCCCTCCTTTCCTTTCCTTCCCTCCCTCGCTCTCCCTGTCTGCCTCCCTTTCCCTCCCTCCTTTCCATCCCTCCCTCGCTCTCCCTCTGTCTGCTTCCCTTTCCCTCCCTCCTTTCCTTCCCTCCCTCGCTCTCCCTGTCTGCCTCCCTTTCCCTCTCTCCCTTGCTCTCCCTCTGTCTGCCTCCCTTTCCCTCCCTCGCTCCCCCTGTCTGCCTCCCTTTCCCTCCCTCCTTTACCTCCCTCCCTCGCTCTCCCTCTATCTGCATCCCTTTCCCTCCCGCGCTCTCCCTGTCTGACTCCCTTTCCCTCCCTCCTTTCCCTCCCTCCCTCTCCCTCTGTCTGCATCCCTTTTCCTCCCTCCCTCGCTCTCTCCCTGTCTGCCTCCCTTTCCCTCCCTCTCTCGCTCTCCCTGTCTGCCTCCCTTTCCCCCCATCCCTCGCTCTCCCTGTCTGCCTCCCTTTCCCTCCCTCGCTCTCCCTGTCTGACTCCCTTTCCCTCCCTCCTTTCCCTCCCTCCCTCTGCCTGCATCCCTTTCCCTCCCTCCCTCCCTCGCTCTCTCCCTGTCTGCCTCCCTTTCCCTCCCTCCCTCGCTCTGCCTGTCTGCCTCCATTTCCCTCCATTACTCGCTCTCCCTGTCTGCCTCCCTTTCCCTCCCTCCCTCGCTCTCCCTCTGTCTGCCTCCCTTTCCCTCCCTCCCTCGCTCTCCCTCTGTCTGCCTCCCTTTCCCTCCCTCCCTCGCTCTCCCTGTCTGCCTCCCTTTCCCTCCATCCCTCGCTCTCCCTGTCTGCCTCCCTTTCCCTCCCTCCCTCGCTCTCTCTGTCTGCCTCCCTTTCCCTCCCTCCCTGGCTGAACGCGGATGCCATGTACGCCATGTACGAGATTACCTGCCACGTCATGTGGGGATGCTGTTGCTGGGAGAACGGGGTCACTGTAGTGATACACTTGTGCAAAGTGCACATCACTCAATGTCATCAGCCGGGCCTCGGAGCAGCGCGGCGCTCAGGCAAGAGCTGGAGAGGCTCTCTGCTACAAACGGCCTCTGTTTTAACCCCCTGTTTCCCGGGGATGTCACACGAGATCTGGATCAGCAGGGACACCCACAGTCAGGATTAAACGGGGGCCTTGTTTATGCAATTTTACAACAAGGCATTGAGAATGCAGAGCGCGCGCACTGATGATAGAGCGCATTAAGGATGCTCACTTAAGGATATATGATAACTCAAAAGACTCACAACGCCGCACAATGGCAGTATGATTTTCGATTTCACTTGTAACTCAATTTGAGTCACTTATAAAGGTGAAAGTATTTAGACAGAGCACTTCAGAGATGGGCAGAATTAAGCAAAGTCCCAGCCCTGACCTCAGGGGTCTCACACACCTAGACCCCACCCCATTTGTGACTCACTCTGGCATCAGCCTTGTAGGTAGCCCAAGGGCTTTAGGTTTAAGCCCTGTAGTGCCCAGCCGTAACTGTCAATCAGACTTAATCACAGCCGCACCGTGCACTTCACAAGACCATTTGTATGTTAATGAGGCTTTTGTATTTCACCTCTTAGCGCCCCTGCAGCCCCACTCTGTCTATGGATGGAATGAATCGCCCGGCCCCCACAGAGCAGCAGAGTCTCAGAGCGCAGTGTTGCAGACACTTTTTTTCTCTTTTTTGGAACATGGGTAAATTGTCTGCAAGGTCCGCGGGCCGCCAGGGAATGCTTGCCGGGCCGCTGACGGCCCGCGGGCCGTACTATGAGTACCCCTGGTCTAGAGGGAGTGTGCTCTCTGGGAACAGTTACATTAAGGTCAAAAACCGTATGTAGTATGGACTTGGTCAATTCAAGTGCCTTTCATGACTACAGGAAGTGGGCTCTTTGAGGAGGAGTTGTGCAAATGGCACGCACAGAGCACAATAGGTATTTGTCTGCTCCACTGTGGTTGGTTGCCCACAGGAGGTGAGCTACCGAAAAGGGTTTGGTACAGGCTGGTGATTGTTTGTAGTATGGGTTGCCAACATAAAGGGGATTGAGTGGCTAAAGGCATGGCGCTCTCCATAACCGGTTGTGAACATAGTGAAGACCATGCACAGCAGGTACTGGCCAACCCATGTGAGGGTTTGCTCCCCACAAGAAGTTAGTTATCTGTGAAGGGTTCCATACAGGGCAGAGACTCTGCATTGTAGGGGCCTGGCCACCTAAAGAGTGTCTGGAGGGAGTGGGCTCTCAATGACTTGTGCCTACAGGAACGTGAGTGTTCCTTTTTTTTTCTTTTTTTTTTTAACTTTTTCAGAGGACCCATAGTACTTCTTCTGGACCATATAAACTCATGGCACTCTTAATAAAACACCTCTCTCTCAATCAGACTGCTCTATTTTGTTGGAGTACCGCAGTAATGCCATGGGACGAAAATTCAACACATCACTAACTTTTTAACCTTATTTTCTCAAAAAAGGCTGAATAGCTTTACATCAAATCACAAAAATCATACTTTCTGAGTAATGATCTAGCTTTCTGCCAAATCTGGTGGCTCTGTTCAGCTGTTTTTTCCTAAAAGACATCTTAAACTTCCTATGGAAAATTGCATGCGGAAAATGAGTTGTGAACCCCCCCCCCCTTTTTTCTCAGAACCCACTTGACGGATTACTCTGAAATATTCCAGGAAGAATATGAGGTAAAAAAACATTTCTGGGAAAGTTCTGTGAAGATTCTTAAATGGTGTGACTTTATTAGAAAACGTGCTCTTCCTCTGGAAAGTCTGATCTAACTTTAACTACACAGTGGCAATTGTGGATAAAAAAAGCATCTGTTCCTTCCATGCCCAAGTTTCCACGTTTTAGCAGCTATGTTCCCAAGACTGGCTGATAAGCCAGACTGTGTAGAAGTCTCAATGACCTTCTTTGTAGCCTTTGGCCAAGAAGGGTATTTACAGCCAACAAATGACCCTTAGTCTCGAATCCCTAGATCAAGGTTCCTCTCTATCTAAAAGCACTTCAATATAGTTTATATATCCTGTCTGAATGGTGCTGAACATCTTCAGAATAAACAATTAATACTGAAGCCCTTTTAACCTCTTACCTACTTAGATTCTGTGAAATATAGCTTTGTTTGAAAACAATAACAGATGAACAAAGTTACATGAAACCTTGTTTATTGTTTAAAAAGAATAACTAGAAATTCAATGAAAACTATGCTAAAATAAAACAGGAATATATTCAAGTGAGCTCAATTATCATGTTGCAATGAAACATACTTCTACGATACTTGCATTTATGCATTTACATTTGACACATATTCCCCAAAATATTTGCATAGACAATTCAAAAGGGGGATACTAAAAAATAGAAATTACATAAAGATAGATGTCCATTGACACTTACTCTTGCCATAGGATTTTCACACAACAGACCTTGGCCAAAATTGAGCCAGCTCAGGATCTGCCACATGAAGAACCAAATTAATGAACCAAAAGCTTCACCAAAGCCTTTAAGTAGCAGTCCGCAAGGACTGGAAAATTCACAAATGCGGACTATCGCGATCTGTACCTGGCAAATACAATCTCATTTGCCCTTGCCAGGCATGATCCATTTTGGACTTGATTAATTTAGGGAAGGATCATTTTAGATAATCAATTGGCTAAGGCTTCAGTAAGGAGCATGGCCTCAACATTATTTAAAGATTTCAGCATGTACCAATGGCACTGGTCTGGGTGCTTACCCATCTTAGGCAGCATCATAATCGTGGCTATCTGTATGTGATCCAGCAGAGAGCCATCACTGATCCTGTTGTCTGCTATGTTATGCCTATGTTTGTACATTTTGAAAAGCCTGATTACTAAAAGCTCATGTCTATAACAGCAGTTGAGCATGATGGTAGCTCTGCTGTTTAAACATAAAAAATGTAAGATATGTAACACCTGAGGAAGCACTCTGATGTGAGTAGTCTAAGCCAGTAAGCTCTGTGTCATCATAATCATCAATATTTAAAATATTTCTGTGGATGGTCTCTCCACCATAAAATGGTCTCTCCACCATAAAAATAAAAAAAACAATATAGTCTTGCAATATCTTTTTTTGATAAAAAAGAACCCTTCTTCAGAAATATGGGTTGTTCCATTACAAATGCAATATTTGCCACAAAATGTCAGTAAAATTATTCTTGTGGAGAACCATTAGATGCATAAAGCCGTTTTTTAATCTTACAAAGTTTCAACCAATTTCACTGCTCAGATATGCTTGCAAATGCACCATTTTTTGTTATGTTTGCCTCCAAATCCCCTGGCAAAAAAACAGCCCCCTAAATAGCACCAGTAGGGGTTACAGAGTGGAGCTCTCCTTTTTCCCTGGATCTCTGTGGGCAGGAGTCTGGGCTTAGGTTGGCATAACGATAGTGTTAACCCTGTGAATAAATGTGAAGGGCTTGATCTGTGACCCTCATGAGATCCAGTGTAGTAGCCTCCCTCCCCTGCCAGTTTCCCAATATGGTGGTGGTTGAGCTGCCAGTCCAATGAGGTGAAAAGTGGCCTCAAGTGGCGTGTTTGAAGTCCAGGCCATGTTGAGGCCTCGAGAATAATGTGGAGGGAGCTACCCAGTGTTCATGGCAATTCACTTGGACCACTAAAGGCAGCCTCCTGTTGATGGAGATGGCTCTAGTGAGGAAGTGAGGAGTGAAGGGTGGACAATTGAGCTTGTGGTAACTCAGGAAGAGCAATGTAGGTGTGGATGTTGTCACTGAATGATTGCTGCCTCTTGGAGGCCTGATTTCCACATCCAATGTATAGATTTATCCTAACTTTGTTGTCTAAGGAAAATAAGAAAGTAAACAAAAGAGATAAGACTTTTATTTACCTGCGATAACACCATGTATTGGCAGTAAAGAGCCAAGGTTGACTGAGACAGATTGTGCTGGTTGGAATGACAGTACATGGAAGGCACTGAGACAGGACACGTGGGCATTTTTAATACTTTAAAGGCTGCAACACACAATCTTAAGTATACCACCACCAATATCAGAAAGAAATTACTTCCAATAATGCTAATATGGTCTCTTTCAATCAACAACTGAAAAAAGGCAGGTGAAAATGTTTGAGAATGCTTCTAAGAAAATGCAACTAAAGTCTTCAATTCAAAGGTGCTGGAGCACAGAAAGGTTCAACAGAGTTTTTAAAAATGTGCCACTCGAGATTTCATGTGATCCATGTAGAAGAACAGATTTGGGCTTTCATTGTACATGTGGCTCAGGTACCTGTACATTTTATGGATGAAGAGAATCTCTTTGCCTCAATCCAAAAGTCGTTGGTTACTAAAAACTATCCATCTGCCAACTCCACTAGAATCAGGGTACAAAAAGCACATCAGCTTCCAAGAAGAGGTATGAAAAGGAACAAGGACTCTGGAGGTACCCCTGTTGCATAATTCTCTTCCAAGCTGGTAGGTTTCCGGGGCGGCAGCCACGGCTGAACCGACATTAATAGTATTAACGTACCCTCCACTTGTTTCTCGAAGAAGCAAGGTTATCGCCCTAATGGGGTTGGTCTTCTAATAAGGTACCTCAGTGTTAGGTTGCTTGCAGTGCTTGGTTCACATGTAACACTAATATTGAACCAACCACTTTGTAGATAGTGTGCATATTTGGTCCTGAAGAATTGCTACATGATCCCACAGACACACCAGGCAAGAAACATGTCGGCCACCACTTCATAGCCACTACTGAACATTATCTCAGCTGTGGCTCACCTCTAATGTTTTTAATTGGGACCAGTGGGCTTGCTGATTAAATTGGATTTAGAGCACCACAGAGACCCATTTTAGCCCCCCCCCCACATCATTTCTTCACACCCACATCTACACCACAAGGCTCCATACCGACGCTGCACCAGGCCTGGGATAAAAAGATATCTGACAAAGAGCCCCTCATATGTTTCCTGTCAAGCATTGCAGTGCCGGTCTGACGAGGAGCTAACCCTATGATGAAGCATGACACATAGCCGGGTGTTTGAGGGCCCCATTTCCCAATTTGGGAGACACCCTGTCCACCACAGGGTTTGGGTGATAGACCGACCCAGCCTCTTCTCCCTTCTGCCCAAGGATCTGTATACTGATTCTGCTTGCTTGATACCCTAGGGGCTCGTATGCTGGACCTTTAAGCGCCCCTTCTTTTTTAGGTCTCGCCTACGCAGCACGCATGCGCTGCATAGGAGGACACCTTTAGCCATCGTTCCCTTTTTTCCCCAAAAACGTGCATGCGTTTCATTGCCTTCAATGGCAACGCATGCATGTGTGGCGATTGCCTTGCAGGAGCGAGCGGCAGCACCATATGGTATCAATTATCGCCGCTGGCTCACGCAAGGGAATTGGCAGGCCCCCTCTCCCTGCTGCCGCGCGAGGCACACGTGTGCTTTTGCTTGTTAATTTTGTTTACCTAGATGCTTCTGAGCTCCCCAAGCTGCCAGCGCGAGGTGCGCACGCTTTTTTAACCCAGTGTTGAGCGCTACCAGTCTGGACCCTACGGGTGGGAACAATGTGTGAAGCACGGTTAGCAGAACCACTCAAAGCCATTACTCAACACAAACATGAGGTCTATGGTGAACTTATAACACATGCACTGGTCAAGGACATCCTGCTTAACTGACGAAGGCCTAGGCTATTAGCCGATAATAACCATGCAACCTGCAGAGAGTCATTCAAAATCTACGTTCCACTGGTTGACGTTTTATAAATGCGTTTTTTGAAACATAGACCCTACTTCACATCAATCTGACCACTAGCAGGAAAATATTCATTGATAGATGCTAATGAGTCTGAGGCATAGGCACAGAAATCGCAGCCATAACACACTCGTTTCATGGAAGTTTCTGCTTGAACATGTCGGGATCTTATTGGAAGCCCAATGAGGCGACAGCTGGTGCCGCCCCCGCTCAGCCCACGCTTAGGCGCTATTAGACCAGTCACGCGCATTAAGCTACTGGTTATTTACATCTCTCTCATGAACCTTCTTAACATGTGAAATTAACTCTACACAAACCTTCATATCCTGGGATATTGACCCTACACGTCCCTGACAACGTGGAAAGGCAACGCGCAAATCTTCATGGTGCCAGCACCAAATAACGCAGCGCCCACCTTTAGTAACACTCATTACAGTAAAACAACTCACCATTGTGATCCGTGGATGAAGTGCGGGGTCTTCGACGCTGCTCCTGGCTTCTCTTGGTCCAGACGTGCGACGGGTCTTCGGCACGCGCACACGCATGCACCTTCGCCATGCTTTAAAAAAAAATTCCTTTAAGATCATGCTCGCGCACCACTCCCGGGCTTGTTCTGTTTGTAGATGCACTTCACGAGAATTCTTGTTCGGTCTTGAGCACTAAGCATCCCCCCCCCTCACCAGTAGGCACCCTCATATTTCATATGGCAAGCCTCACCTTGTGCAACCAAAAAAACTCCTTCACAAGACTCATCCGTGTGAGCCACTTTTGCCCAAAGATTGACAGCTGTTGTCCTCAGCGAGTATCTTGTCTTTCCAACAGTCTCAGCCATACCCACACCCATGCATCGGTTAGTGTGGCCGGTGGCAGCCCAATGATCCTCTGTTTGAAAGCTAGAGGCAGCAGTTGCGAAGAGGTAGTCATAATAGATCTCAGTCAGACTCCATGCTGTTAAATAGAGTGTGACTGCATGGCTCGTGCAAGGCTATCAAAATAATTATAAAAGCAGAATGTCTTCTCCCGAGTTCCATCTATTTTGCATCATGACATGATCTGTGCCTGATATTTTGGGCTTCACTTCCCGACCTAATGTGATAAATGCAGAGGGTTGCTCTATCCAAACCAGCAGCACCATTTCATTAACCTACTGGGATAATAACTCTGCGCCATGTGCCCTCGCTGCTGCTATCTGTTTCATTTAGTAAAGCATGGTTTTAAACACCTTGATACAAATGTTCTCCCCTGCTGTCACAGCTGCCAGCTCTGGGGACACAGTGTTATCCCCATGGTTACCGGTCGTGGTGGTCAGTCCCAGAGTCGGAATGGTCACTCTCGGGTTCATGGTGGTCAGCCCAGGGTTCAAGGGCCACAACAGATCAGCATTGCACAGCACACTCTTCAAATAACACAAACATACACACATACTGTCTACTTTCTTCCACCAAAGTCTGCCTCTACAGCACAGCTTGCCCCTGTAATCAGCCCCAGAACTGAGAAGTCTGTGTAGTCGTCTACCCTGCAGTCAGCAGGGCACATGGGTCACTGCAGGCTTGCCCTTATCGTGATTCGCAGAGTTGAGAGGTCATTGTGCTATGGTAGGAACTGGTCTGTTCCTGGGCCCTTGGTCACATTAGTCAGCCTACAGATAGCAAATGTAACTGACACCAGTAGTTAGTTCAATTGTTACAGCGTCACATGGCCAATTGCAGTGATTCTGGGTTGTACAGATGTCCTTTGGGTGTGTAAAGATGTTCCTTCAGTGTGTAATGCAAGCAAGAGCACAGAAACTAGACCAAGAAGAATGCATGCAGACAATAGCATTTAAGAATATTTTCTCAATGCATTTTTATCTCAATTGCAATACTTATTAACAACCAAAAAACATCTCTGTCTCCCGTTAAACTTCCAAGCTTTACAATTTCCCTTCATGTTCTTTTGAGGTGGACAACATGGCTGAAATGCTTTTCAATGTTTCTTTATCCCTGTTACACAGCAGCAGTGCTGCTGTGCAGCATGACTGAAAGTTTAATCCAAACAAGCATTGCCATAGCCAATAGGTCTCGCCTTTGGGACCTTACAAGTGTTTAGTTATCAAGCACAATATCCTTGGCACAACAAAATTAACTGCTACATGGCTAGGGAAGGAGCTACGGCAGCGATCAAGATGGCCGCTTAGGGGCTCGGCTCCGCCGAATCCTCTCGCCTGCCCCGTTTTCCTGGCCATTATCCTGAGCCCCGTACACACCCTCTTGTGAGGGAGTGGTAGCGACGCCCGTGGGACGTTTAACGAACCGCCCGAGCTCAGCCGGCGGAGCAACAACGTCATTAAGATAGCGGCCTACCGCGATTGAAAGCCGGGGACTTGCGTGGTGATGTGGCCACCGCCTAGTGTGACAACATCGGCCGCCGGGGACCGGATGGGGTCGGCCCGATCGTGAAGCGTGCTGCTGGTGGCCTGAGGTGAGAGGCGGGCCCCCTCTGCGGAGGGGTGTTGACTGGACAGTGGGGGGTAGGGATACGAGGCTGCCCCCGAGATTTGCTTGCTACTATCGCCAGTGAGTGCCCTAGTAGATTGGGACTTGGGGGCTGCCCAGTGAGCTCTGAGATTGCACCGAGTGACTGCAGTCATGCGTGGATGGGGGTGGCTTCTTCCTTCTGGGGTCTAAGTATGTCTGCTCCCTGCCAGCCGCTTTAAATAATGCGCCTGGATTAACCAGATGCTGCATGACACTGCCACCTTGCCTTGAGATGCCCACTGGAGGCACTGCCATGGAGGGCATGGATTGTGAGGCCCACGGTGGGAAGGACTATTGCCGAAGGTGGTGAGGAGTGCACTGGTGTAGCGACTGAGTGGCCTTTCCTGAATAGTCTCCTAAGTGATAACTGAGGCTGACCGTGCCCACCCGGAAGGAGCTGCGCCCGAGCCCTCGGACACGAGGCCGTGGGGAGTGGTGAGGCGCTGCCTTATAAATTGAGTGAAGAACCGCCCGGAAGATATGAGAAGTGGCCGGCTGTTCAGTGGGGTCTGACCCGGCGGGGAGCAGGGTGTGGCACCCCTATTGTTGCACGTCCCTTGCCTGTGGAGAGGAAACGTAGGCGGGTGAGCGCCCCTGAATAATAACACAAACCCTTGGGTGCTATACAATCTACGAGATGTGACTTGGGGTGTTGTCTGGACTCGGCTTGGTGAGGTGTATACGCTATATCTCGAGACGGCCCTTTGATTGTTTGATAATCTGATCAGGAGGTGTAACACGACCTTAACGAGAGTGGTGGAGAGGGCGTATACGCTATCAGAAGGCGATAAGGTGGCAAGAGCCAACTCAGATAAATCCCAATCCAAGGCCACTAGAGGTTCCAGAACTATTCAGTCCAACAAAGTGGACCATTACACTCTACCTAAAGGGTCCCCGATGGATCCGAAGAAGGGCCCCACGGGGGTGCGGAGGACGTTCCTACTGGTGGCGAGCCGACACTGGCGGATCTCATGGTTGCCATCACCGGGGTCCAGACTTCCCTGGGCCAGAAGATGGAGGTCTTAGACAGTAAGCTTGATACCGTCACAATTGAGATGGGGTTAATAAGAGCAGACCTCAAAAAGGCAAGTGAGAAAGTCAAATCGCTGGAAGTCAAAACAGCTAGCCTCATAGATGATGTGAACTTATTGCAGCAAGAGGTGTGAGATCTTAAGGCCTCACGAGTTCTCACCGACCGCAAGCTTGATGACTATGAAGGAAGGATACGGCCCAACAACGTTCGTATACTGGGGATGCCAGAGAATTCGGAAGGACATACTCCGGATCTATTCGTGGAAAATCTTATTCTCAAACACCTTAAACCTAAGGGCTTGAGTAATTTCTTCACTGTCGAGCGTGCCCACAGGATTCAGGGAGGTAGACCTTGACTGGGGCCCCTCCCCGTCCTATGATCACCAGAGTTCTGAATTTTCGGGACAGAGATGCGATCCTTCAGATGGCGCGGACCGGAGCTCCCCTAAATTTGAGAAAGCAACTCTCTCCTTGTTCCGAGACTTCACTCAAGCTGTGCAAAAACAAAGACAAAGCTTCATGGCGGTGAAGAGGAAACTGAGAGACAAGGGTATAAAATATGCCATGATGTTTCCGGTCCGCCTCAGAGTGGAACTCAACGGGAAGGCCTGATTTTTCGATAAACCTGAGGTTGTGGCTGATTAGTTGGACAGTACTCACATGCCTGGTATGGGTAATCAAGACCGAGAAGAGCCAACTCAGATAAATCCCAATCCAAGGCCACTAGAGGTTCCAGAACTATTCAGTCCAACAAATTGGACCATTACACTCTACCTAAAGGGTCCCCGATGGATCCGAAGAAGGGCCCCACGGGGGTGCGGAGGACGTTCCTACTGGTGGCGAGCCGACGCTGGCGGATCTCATGGTTGCCATCACCGGGGTCCAGACTTCCCTGGGCCAGAAGATGGAGGTCTTAGACAGTAAGCTTGATACCGTCACAATTGAGATGAGGTTAATAAGAGCAGACCTCAAAAAGGCAAGTGAGAAAGTCAAATCGCTGGAAGTCAAAACAGCTAGCCTCATAGATGATGTGAACTTATTGCAGCAAGAGGTGTGAGATCTTAAGGCCTCACGAGTTCTCACCGACCACAAGCTTGATGACTATGAAGGGAGGGTACGGCCCAACAACGTTCGTATACTGGGGGTGCCAGAGAATTCGGAAGGACATACTCCGGATCTATTCGTGGAAAATCTTATTCTCAAACACCTTAAACCTAAGGGTTTGAGTAATTTCTTCACTGTCGAGCGTGCCCACAGGATTCAGGGAGGTAGACCTTGACCGGGGGCCCCTTCCCGTCCTATGATCACCAGAGTTCAGAATTTTCGGGACAGAGATGCGATCCTTTAGATGGCGCGGACCGGAGCTCCCCTGAAATTTGAGAATGCAACTCTCTCCTTGTTCCCAGACTTCACTCAAGCTGTGCAAAAACAAAGACAAAGCTTCATGGCGGTGAAGAGGAAACTGAGAGACAAGGGTATAAAATATGCCATGATGTTTCCGGTCCGCCTCAGAGTGGAACTCAACGGGAAGGCCTGGTTTTTCGATAAACCTGAGGTTGTGGCTGATTAGTTGGACAGTACTCACATGCCTGGTATGGGTAATCAAGACCGAGAAGAGACGGAGGAACAATGAGCTTGTTCATATCGAACCTAATTGGCTCAAATTGTTGTAAGCTGCTGCCGGGCTGAATGGGGCGTGCAAATATTCCCCTGTTTAGCTTTGGTTTGTATTGAGTTTGTGATTTCAACAGAACAGGGGAGGCGAGGGGGATGGGGGGGAAGGGGGTGACGGGTCTTCCCATTGGCCCTCCTCTGTTTTCTACTTTTAGTTACCGTTAGACTAGATTAAGGGCGACAGGCACACTGCTAGTTCGGATTTGCGTTGTTTACATGCAGGGGTGCAGGGTGGGGGGTGGAGGGCTCAGTTTTGTGAGTTGGATTGGGTTTTGGTTTGTTCATTGTTTATTTTCCTTTGTTTTGCATCAGGTGACAATATCCTATCTCTATGTTGGTGGCTTGGGGTAAATGTCGAGTGCTAATCAGGGATCGGGGTGAAAGTGTTGAGTTGGAATGTCAATGGGCTGGGTGACAAGATCAAACATGGAATGGTGAATCAGCTAATTAGGAGGTACTCCCTGGAGGTGGCGTTGTTGCAGGAGACACACCTGGTTGGAAATCAATGTCTGGCCTACATAGAGGTGGATACAATTTAGCGCATGCTGTGTTTACGTCTGGTTCTAGAGGGGTTGGTATTCTGCTTAAAAACTCTTGCCCGTTTGAGCTGCAGGCTACATGGTCGGACCAGAGGGGCAGATATGTAGGTGTTTTGGGGCAGCTAGGGAGTAGGACAGTTACCTTCTTATCTATATATGTGCCGCCGGGCCTTCAGTCAGACACCTTTAAAGATCTGAGTTCCATCTTTCTGACCCTGCCTTTTGGTCTTCTTGTTCGGGGGGTGACTTTAATGCTGTGTTGGATGGTGGAATTGATAGATTCCCTCCATGTCCACATGTAACATCACAGAGGTGGCTCCCTGACTTTCTTGAATCACTGGGACTGGTAGATAGCTGGAGATTGCATAACCCAACTCAGAAATTTTTCACCCATGTCTCGGCTGCGCACAATAGCATGTCTAGATTAGACTACATCTTGGTTCCTGCGGCCATGGCACACACAATTAGAGAGGTAAGATACTTGGGGAGGGGCAGTTCTGACCACTCACCGGTGTGGTTGCAACTTGAGATGGGACAGCCTGCAGGGGGTAGAGTTGCACCGATCAATGCCTGGCATTTGAGAGACCCTGCCACAAAAAAGGAGGTACGCCAGATATTGGAACATTATTTTCAGGACAACCTAGGTACGGTGGATTCAACACAGACCCTGTGGGAGGCATACAAGGCTGTATTGCAGGATGCGGTCCATTCTTTGATTGCGGGGGAAAAAAAGAGGCACCAGGCCTAGGTGGTCAAAGTGGAGGCGGAGGTTGTAGATTTGGAGAAAAAGGTGGCAGATTTGGCGACTCAGGAGGAAATGCATTTGTTAACATTGAAACAAGATGAATATAAGGGCCTCTCGAGGGAACGTGCTATCGCACAGAATAACGATGTGCAAAGCCGAATATACGAACATGGAGACAAGGTCGGTAAATTAATCGCTTGGCTTGAACGTGGGGAGCGTGCCTCTCATCTGGTACCAGAGTTGGAGGGGTCGGGACCTGAGAAGGTCACATATCCACAGGCAGTGGCAGACACCTTTTCTGAATATTATAGGGAGGTGTACACCTCTACGAATGGTTTTACCGAGACAGAGAATGGAGAGATGATTAGAAATATAGCCATGCCCAGCCTGTCAGAAGAAAATAGGGAATACTTGGACTCACCAATTACAGACAACGAAGTTGCACAAGCAATTAGAGGCATCAAGTCTGGGAAGGCGACAGGCCCTAATGGACTGCCTGTGGAGCGGTATCAACTGAATGCCAATAAAATCGCTCCCCATGTGCGTGCCATGTTCCTTTAAAGTAGGGACCTGGGGCAATTGCCTTATGATCAACGGGTGGCAAATATTGTCATCATCCATAAACCAGGGCAAAGTTGCTTGCCACTAGGTTGGTCAAGGTCATCACTACTCTGGTACACCCATATCAGTCGGGCTTCATGCCGCGTTGGAATACAGCCCTGAATCTGCGAAGACTTCATGAAATATTGGGCGGCTCTTCGAAAATACTAGAACCATCAGTCTTAGTGTCCTTAGATGCCACCATGGCATTTGATCGAGTTGAATGGGCCTATCTCTTTGCTGTTCTGATTAAATTGGGCTTTGGCCCTGACTTCATTAGATGGGTTAGATTATTGTATACCGCTCCACTGGCCAGAGTGATCGTAAATAACTGCAAATCAGCCGACTTCGCTCTTGGAAGGGGCACGAGGCAGGGATGTCCGTTGTCCCCACTTCTCTTTGCGCTAGAATTTGAGCCGCTGGCGGCATGGGTCCGGTGGGACCGGTCAATATGTGGACTGCGCTGGACATTGGACTGGGAGGATAAAATCTCGCTTTATGCAGATGATATTTTGTTACATCTCACAAAACCTAGTGTCTCCATTAGTAATTTCCTAGATGTTCTGGCGATATTTAGCAGATATTCTGGGTTTGCAATAAACTGGACAAAATCAGTGTTGTTTGTCATATCTGGTGATCTGCCTGTTGTCCCACAGGCATGCCCTGTAAGGATAGAGCAGGTGGGATTTAAGTACCTAGGGATATATATATAACATTGGATCCAAAAGTGAGATATATTAATAATTTAGAACCTCCCTTGAGTCGGTATAGAATGGACGTGGAACGATGGAGGGCCCTCCCCTTGTCATTACTTGGTAGGGCGGTCCTGTTCAAAATGATGGCCTTGCTCCGGTTTTTGTACATACTCCAAAACTCCATGGACCCTGTGCCTGTTACTTATTTTCGGGAGATTGAAGCACTCCAGCGGCAGCTTCTTTGGGGGGTAGTGCTCGTATAGCCTTTGTCAAACTTGCTCTTCCTTGGTATGATTGTGAAATTGGACTGCCAGACTTGAAGAATTACTAATGGGCCGCTCATCTCGCGGCAGTAAATCACGTGATGTACGGCCCTCCCGGAGACCTTGGATTTGTAATGGATCGTGGACTCGCCCCTGGTGGAGACATAGTCGGAGCATTATATGCCAGACCAGGGAGATTTTCTCTGTCGGGTCCGACGGCGCATGCAGTGCACATCTGGCATGCGGCCACCAGGGATTTGCGATGGGAAGGGAAGTTAACGATGGCTACTCCCCTGTTCAACTCAGAGAGGCTTGGGAGTCTGTGGCGTACCAAGGGGTTTGATAAATGGGACCTCATTGGTGTCAGTCAGAATAAGGATGTGTGGGGGAGGGGCTGTGTGCAGACCTTCGAGTCACTCCAGAAACAGAATAACTTGCATACCAATTAACACTTTCGATATCGTCATATTAGACACGCCCTTCTTGCTCATATGCCGTCGAATACAGAGCTCACGGAGGCTTCCCCCCTTGAAGATCGAGTACTTGATGGGCATCTCCCTGAAAAGACTGTTTCGCTGATCTATAAGAAGCTAATTAATAACATGGAAAATCCGCTTGGTAATATCAGGGATGCGTGGAGTGCAGATGGATTGGAACTGGATGATGAGGATTGGACAGAGGCGGTCTCTTCCCTGAGGGTTGTAGCCGTCCAGATGAGGCTCAGGTTGGTGCAAATTAAAATCCTACATAGATCATACATCACAGGGCCAAGGCTGGTTAAGATGGGGATTGTGACCAGCGGGGATTGCAGGAGGGGGTGTGGTGAAGTGGGCTCGTTCATACATATTTTGTGGCACTGTGACGAGATACAAACTTACTGAATGAAAGTGCATGATGTTATGGGAGAAGTATTGGGGATGGTTATTCGTCCGGAAGCCCGTAGATGTATATTGAATGTGTGGGAACCCACTGATTCAAATGGCTACCAGAAACAATGGGTGACGTTGGCGTGTATGGTGGCGAAACGTAACATCGCTCAGCTGTGGGGAGCCAACCAATCACCACAGCCTGCCAAGTGGGTTCAGGATCTGGACTGGTGCATGTTTCGGGAGAGGGCTGTGTATGTGGCTAGGGGCTGTCCCGAGAAATGGAGGAAGATTTGGGGGGCCTGGAATAGCCACCGGGGCGAAATATGTACGCCCCCGCAGACACTGAGAGATGATGCAGTGCTGGAATCCCCGTGATCCCAATTACTATATATACTGTAATGATTATTTGCACGATTGACAGTAATACCCCTATCATATTGTCAAGATTTGCGCACCTGATGTTTTATTTGTTATGTTGTTCTTTGTTTAATAAAAAGATATTTTAAAAAATACTGTTGCATGGCTAAACACTTATCAGGTCCCAAAGGTGAGGCCTATTGGGTATGCCAATGCTTGTTTAAATAGTTGGGCGATACATATGCCAAGGGAAAAAGTTTGTGGGAGGAATTACCCGACTGCAGTCATGGACGGCCACTGAATTCTAATGTTCCCAGATTACAGTCACACAAATCAGAGCAGATGGCAGGGACTCCAAGTCTTTAAGAGGGAAATAATCAGCTAGGATTTGACACATCTTTCTGGCATCCAACAAAGTAAAAAGTGGCATATGACAGGAAAAATCCCATGCCTCTGCTCAGGTTGAGGTAACAGAAGCTTTTGGCAGTGAAGTGAAAGTAAAATATTTTGGAGTGATTGAGGGGTGGTGGCTTACTGGATTATCACAGGACACCTAAATAAGAAAGCAAGAAGCCAGGCTCTCATTTGTTTGGTAGTCTTTGTGGGGATGTATTGCCCAAGTATGGCGCCCCTTTATGTTTTGCTCTCTTTTTTTCCCATCCTCTGCTTTTATTGATTTTTGTTTAGAGTCGTATCGGGTGATGTTTTGAAATATAGAGCTGAAAATGGCAATGGTCAATATATTGTCTGATTGGAGCTGTTTATACTTCTTGGCTCTTGTAGCATTGTATTACCTTGGTTTCATGCATATTGACTTTAAATGTATTTGAACCCTTCAGCCATCACCAAGACTTTTCTGCACCACATGTTTGCCATGCTTGGTTGTTTTAGTGTACTTGTATGGATAGGCAAGGAACAGAGATTGGCAAAGACAAAAGGTCTTGCAATTGATACCGGGAGGGGAACTATTGGTTTTGCCAATGTGTTTTCTTTTTTGCAGATCGCCCCTGAATGTGTGCACATATATATAGATATAAGCTGTCTTGAGATACTTTTTCGTGTAGAATAAGAATAAAATTGCAAGCAGACAGGGCACATGCAATCATCTTGATAAGGTTTTAAAACATTCAACAAAGGCTGCCTACTGCTGTATTAGTTGTAGGCGGTACAAAAGGGGTTGGTGATGGACGGAGCTTCTGAATCAATCAGACACTCACACCCAGTCAAGAGATCTGGGTTTAATCCATCACCGTTCTTTAGCCCACTCTGCCACCCCAGTTCAGACATGGCTATATGCAAATCAGTCTGACCCTGTGCCTCATGGGAACAATGCAGCCCAAACTGCCAAGCCATGTCTTCCCTGCACCGGAAACAAGCTTCCGAGGACCGGTTTCTGGCATTCCAGCCTTCTTCAGCCCGGCTTGCTTGAATCCAGTAGCAAAGTGAGCAAGGGACTCACGTCTGAGTATACCCTGCCACACTAATGGCGGCCAAAAGCGGTACAAAAGGGGGTGGTAATGGACGGAGCATCTGAATCAATCAAACACTCACACCCAGTCAAAAGATCTGGGTTTAATCCATCACCGTTCTTTAGCCCACTCTGCCACCCCAGTTCAGACATGGCTATATGAAAATCAGTCTGACCCTGTGCCTCATGGGAACAGTGCAGCCCGAACTGCCAAGCCATGTCTTCCCTGGACCGGAAACAAGCTTCCGAGGACCGGTTTCTGGCATTCCAGCCTTCTTCAGCCCGGCTTGCTTGAATCCAGTGGAAAAGTGAGCAAGGGACTCACGTCTGAGTATACCCTGCCACACTTATGGCGGCCAAAAGCGGTACAAAAGGGGTTGGTGATGGACAGAGCTTCTGAATCAATCAGACACTCACACCCAGTCAAGACATCTGGGTTTAATCCATCACCGTTCTTTAGCCCACTCTGCCACCCCAGTTCAGACATGGCTATATGCAAATCAGTCTGACCCTGTGCCTCATGGGAACAGTGCAGCCCGAACTGCCAAGCCATGTCTTCCCTGGACCGGAAACAAGCTTCCGAGGACCGGTTTCTGGCATTCCAGCCTTCTTCAGGCCGGCTTGCTTGAATCCAGTGGCAAAGTGAGCAAGGGACTCACGTCTGAGTATACCCTGCCACACTTATGGCGACCAAAAGCGGCACAAAAGGGGTTGGTGATGGACGGAGCTTCTGAATCAATCAGACACTCACACCCAGTCAAGAGATCTGGGTTTAATCCATCACCGTTCTTTAGCCCACTCTGCCACCCCAGTTCAGACATGGCTATATGCAAATCAGTCTGACCCTGTGCCTCATGGGAACAGTGCAGCCCGAACTGCCAAGCCATGTCTTCCCTGGACCGGAAACAAGCTTCCGAGGACCGGTTTCTGGCATTCCAGGCTTCTTAAGCCCGGCTTGCTTGAATCCAGTGGCAAAGTGAGCAAGGGACTCACGTCTGAGTATACCCTGCCACACTTATGGCTGCCAAAAGCGGTACAAAAGGGGTTGGTGATGGACGGAGCTTCTGAATCAATCAGACACTCACACCCAGTCAAGAGATCTGGGTTTAATCCATCACCGTTCTTTAGCCCACTCTGCCACCCCAGTTCAGACATGGCTATATGAAAATCAGTCTGACCCTGTGCCTTATGGGAACAGTGCAGCCCGAACTGCCAAGCCATGTCTTCCCTGGATCGGAAACAAGCTTCCGAGGACCGGTTTCTGGCATTCCAGCCTTCTTCAGGCCGGCTTGCTTGAATCCAGTGGCAAAGTGAGCAAGGGACTCACGTCTGAGTATACCCTGCCACACTTATGGCGACCAAAAGCGGCACAAAAGGGGTTGGTGATGGACGGAGCTTCTGAATCAATCAGACACTCACACCCAGTCAAGAGATCTGGGTTTAATCCATCACCGTTCTTTAGCCCACTCTGCCACCCCAGTTCAGACATGGCTATATGCAAATCAGTCTGACCCTGTGCCTCATGGGAACAGTGCAGCCCGAACTGCCAAGCCATGTCTTCCCTGGACCGGAAACAAGCTTCCGAGGACCGGTTTCTGGCATTCCAGGCTTCTTAAGCCCGGCTTGCTTGAATCCAGTGGCAAAGTGAGCAAGGGACTCACGTCTGAGTATACCCTGCCACACTTATGGCTGCCAAAAGCGGTACAAAAGGGGTTGGTGATGGACGGAGCTTCTGAATCAATCAGACACTCACACCCAGTCAAGAGATCTGGGTTTAATCCATCACCGTTCTTTAGCCCACTCTGCCACCCCAGTTCAGACATGGCTATATGCAAATCAGTCTGACCCTGTGCCTTATGGGAACAGTGCAGCCCGAACTGCCAAGCCATGTCTTCCCTGGATCGGAAACAAGCTTCCGAGGACCGGTTTCTGGCATTCCAGCCTTCTTCAGCCCGGCTTGCTTGAATCCAGTGGCAAAGTGAGGAAGGGACTCACGTCTGAGTATACCCTGCAACACTTATGGCGGCCAAAAGCGGTACAAAAGGGGTTGGTGATGGACGGAGCTTCTGAATCAATCAGACACTCACACCCAGTCAAGAGATCTGGGTTTAATCCATCACCGTTCTTTAGCCCACTCTGCCACCCCAGTTCAGACATGGCTATATGTAAAGCAGTCTGACCCTACCCTATGCCTCATGGGAACAGTGCAGCCCGAACTGCCAAGCCATGTCTTCCCTGGACCGGAAACAAGCTTCCGAGGACCGGTTTCTGGCATTCCAGCCTTCTTCAGCCCGGCTTACTTGAATCCAGTGGCAAAGTGAGCAAGGGACTCATGTCTGAGTATACCCTGCCACACTTATGGCGGCCAAAAGCGGTACAAAAGGGGTTGGTGATGGACGGAGCTTCTGAATCAATCAGACACTCACACCCAGTCAAGAGATCTGGGTTTAATCCATCACCGTTCTTTAGCCCACTCTGCCACCCCAGTTCAGACATGGCTATATGCAAATCAGTCTGACCCTGTGCCTCATGGGAACAGTGCAGCCCGAACTGCCAAGCCATGTCTTCCCTGGACCGGAAACAAGCTTCCGAGGACTGGTTTCTGGCATTCCAGCCTTCTTCAGCCCGGCTTACTTGAATCCAGTGGAAAAGTTAGCAAGGGACTCACGTCTGAGTATACCCTGCCACACTTATGGCGGCCAAAAGCTGTACAAAAGGGGTTGGTGATGGACGGAGCTTCTGAATCAATCAGACACTCACATCCAGTCAAGACATCTGGGTTTAATCCATCACCGTTCTTTAGCCCTCTCTGCCACCCCAGTTCAGACATGGCTATATGCAAATCAGTCTGACCCTGTGCCTCATGGGAACAGTGCAGCCTGAACTGCCAAGCCATGTCTTCCCTGGACCGGAAACAAGCTTCCGAGGACCGGTTTCCGACATTCCAGCCTTCTTCAGCCCGGCTTGCTTGAATCCAGTGGCAAAGTGAGCAAGGGACTCACGTCTGAGTATACCCTGCCACACTTATGGCGGCCAAAAGCGGTACAAAAGGGGTTGGTGATGGACGGAGCTTCTGAATCAATCAGACACTCACACCCAGTCAAGAGATCTGGGTTTAATCCATCACCGTTCTTTAGCCCACTCTGCCACCCCAGTTCAGACATGGCTATATGCAAATCAGTCTGACCCTGTGCCTCATGGGAACAGTGCAGCCCGAACTGCCAAGCCATGTCTTCCCTGGACCGGAAACAAGCTTCCGAGGACCAGTTTCTGGCATTCCAGCCTTCTTCAGCAGGCTTGCTTGAATCCAGTGGAAAAGTGAGCAAGGGACTCACGTCTGAGTATACCCTGCCACACTTATGGTGGCCACAAGCGGTACAAAAGGGGTTGGTGATGGACGGAGCTTCTGAATCAATCAGACACTCACACCCAGTCAAGACATCTGGGTTTAATCCATCACCGTTCTTTAGCCCACTCTGCCACCCCAGTTCAGACATGGCTATATGCAAATCAGTCTGACCCTGTGCCTCATGGGAACAGTGCAGCCCGAACTGCCAAGCCATGTCTTCCCTGGACCGGAAACATGCTTCCGAGGACCGGTTTCTGGCATTCCAGCCTTCTTCAGCCCGGCTTGCTTGAATCCAGTGGCAAAGTGAGCAAGGGACTCACGTCTGAGTATACCCTGCCACACTTATGGCGGCCAAAAGCGGTACAAAAGGGGTTGGTGATGGACGGAGCTTCTGAATCAATCAGACACTCACACCCAGTCAAGAGATCTGGGTTTAATCCATCACCGTTCTTTAGCCCACTCTGCCACCCCAGTTCAGACATGGCTATATGCAAATCAGTCTGACCCTGTGCCTCATGGGAACAGTGCATCCCGAACTGCCAAGCCATGTCTTCCCTGGACAAGAAACAAGCTTCAGAGGACCGGTTTCTGGCATTCCAGCCTTCTTCAGCCCGGCTTGCTTGAATCCAGTGGCAAAGTGAGCAAAGGACTCACGTCTGAGTATACCCTGCCACACTTATGGCGGCCAAAAGCGGTACAAAAGGGGTTGGTGATGGACGGAGCTTCTGAATCAATCAGACACTCACACCCAGTCAAGAGATCTGGGTTTAATCCATCACCGTTCTTTACCCCACTCTGTCACCCCAGTTCAGACATGGCTATATGCAAATCAGTCTGACCCTGTGCCTCATGGGAACAGTGCAGCCCGAACTGCCAAGCCATGTCTTCCCTGGATCGGAAACAAGCTTCCGAGGACCGGTTTCTGGCATTCCAGCCTTCTTCAGCCCGGCTTGCTTGAATCCAGTGGCAAAGTGAGCAAGGGACTCACGTCTGAGTATACCCTGCCACACTTATGGCGGCCAAAAGCGGTACAAAAGGGGTTGGTGATGGACGGAGCTTCTGAATCAATCAGACACTCACACCCAGTCCAGAGATCTGGGTTTAATCCATCACCGTTCTTTAGCCCACTCTGCCACCCCAGTTCAGACATCTCTATATGCAAAGCAGTCTGACCCTGTGCCTCATGGGAACAGTGCAGGCCGAACTGCCAAGCCATGTCTTCCCTGGACCGGAAACAAGCTTCCGAGGACCGGTTTCTGGCATTCCAGCCTTCTTCAGCCCGGCTTGCTTTAATCCAGTGGCAAAGTGAGCAAGGGACTCATGTCTGAGTATACCCTGCCACACTTATGGCGGCCAAAAGCGGTACAAAAGGGGTTGGTGATGGACGGAGCTTCTGAATCAATCAGACACTCACACCCAGTCAAGAGATCTGGGTTTAATCCATCACCGTTCTTTAGCCCACTGTGCCATCCCAGTTCAGACATGGCTATATGCAAATCAGTCGGACCCTGTACCTCATGGGAACAGTGCAGCCCGAACTGCCAAGCCATGTCTTCCCTGGACCGGAAACAAGCTTCCGAGGACCGGTTTCTGGCATTCCAGCCTTCTTCAGCCCGGCTTGCTTGAATCCAGTGGCAAAGTGAGCAAGGGACTCACGTCTGAGTCTACCCTGCCACACTTATGGCGGCCAAAAGTGGTACAAAAGGGGTTGGTGATGGACGGAGCTTCTGAATCAATCAGACACTCACACCCAGTCAAGAGATCTGGGTTTAATCCATCACCGTTCTTTAGCCCACACTGCCACCCCAGTTCAGACATGGCTATATGCAAATCAGTCTGACCCTGTGCCTCATGGGAACAGTGCAGCCCGAACTGCCAAGCCATGTCTTCCCTGGACCAGAAACAAGCTTCCGAGGACCGGTTTCTGGCATTACCACCCCCTTTTGTACCGCTTTTGGCTGCCATAAGTGTGGCAGGGTATACTCAGACGTGAGTCCCTTGCTCACTTTGCTACTGGATTCAAGCAAGCCGGGCTGAAGAAGGCTTGAATGCCAGAAACCGGTCCTCGGAAGCTTGTTTCCGATCCAGGGAAGGCATGGCTTGGCAGTTCGGGCTGGACTGTTCCCACGAGGCACAGGGTCAGACTGATTTGCATATAGCCATGTCTGAACTGGGGTGGCAGAGTGGGCTAAAGAACGGTGATGGATTAAACTCAGATCTTTTAACTGGGTGTGAGTGTTTGATTGATTCAGATGCTCCGTCCATTACCACCCCCTTTTGTACCGCTTTTGGCCGCCATAAGTGTGGTAGGGTATACTCAGACGTGAGTCCCTTGCTCACTTTGCCACTGGATTCAAGCAAGCCGGGCTGAAGAAAGCTGGAATGCCAGAAACCGGTCCTCGGAAGCTTGTTTCAGGTCCAGGGAAGGCATGGCTTGGCAGTTCGGGCTGGACTGTTCCCACGAGGCACAGGGTCAGACTGATTTGCATATAGCCATGTCTGAACTGGGGTGGCAGAGTGGGCTAAAGAACGGTGATGGATTAAACCCAGATCTTTTGACTGGGTGTTAGTGTTTGATTGATTCAGATGCTCTGTCCATTACCACCCCCTTTTGTACCGCTTTTGGCCGCCATTAGTGTGGCAGGGTATACTCAGACGTGAGTCCCTTGCTCACTTTGCCACTGGATTCAAGCAAGCCGGGCTGAAGAAGGCTGGAATGCCAGAAACTGGTCCTGGGAAGCTTGTTTCCGGTCCAGGGAAGGCATGGCTTGGCAGTTCGGGCTGGACTGTTCCCACGAGGCACAGGGTCAGATGGATTTGCATATAGCCATGTCTGAACTGGGGTGGCAGAGTGGGCTAAAGAACGGTGATGGATTAAACCCAGATCTTTTGACTGGGTGTGAGTGTTTGATTGATTCAGATGCTCCGTCCATTACCACCCCCTTTTGTACCGCTTTTGGCTGCCATAAGTGTGGCAGGGTATACTAAGACGTGAGTCCCTTGCTCACTTTGGGCCCGATTCATAGAATGAACTTAAGACTCAATCCTAAACTTACTACTATTTTGGTATCCACAGAATGCACTTACAACTTTTGGCATTCACAGAATGAACTTACTACTTTTGGTATTCACAGAAGTTAGGATTTTCTCTTAAGTTTGTCTTAAGACAAACTTAAGCCAGACTTAAGACAGACTTAAGACAAAATCCTAACTTCTGTGAATACCAAAAGTAGTAAGTTCATTCTGTGAATGCCAAAAGTAGTAAATGCATGCTGTGAATACCAAAATAGTAGTAAGTTTAGGATGGAGTCTTAAGTTCATTCTGTAAATCGGGCCCTACGCCACTGGATTCAAGCAAGCCGGGCTGAAGAAGGCTGGAATGCCAGAAACCGGTCCTCAGAAGCTTGTTTCCGGTCCAGGGAAGGCATGGCTTTGCAGTTCGGGCTGGACTGTTCCCACGAGGCACAGGGTCAGACTGATTTGCATATAGCCATGTATGAACTGGGGTGGCAGAGTGGGCTAAAGATTGGTGATGGATTAAACCCAGATCTTTTGACTGGGTGTGAGTGTTTGATTGATTCAGATGCTCTGTCCATTACCACCCCCTTTTGTACCGTATTAGTTGTAGGTGGCAGCTGAAGTGCAGGGTGGGGCACAGAGGTATATTCTTTAAATAAAGAGAGAAGTGGGGGGGGGAATAGTGGCATGTAGAACAAAATAGGAGAAAATAGCCTTGTATGAGCTTCAGGGCAAGGGTACGACACGAGCAGTGGAAGGATACATCTCGTCCAATCAAAATAAGATGAGACGGATATGCTCCTTTGTCAGGACAAGCACAACAATAGGAAGGAAAACTATCTAATCAGAAGCGGGGTAACTAGATAGACAAGAAAGACATCCAATATTGAGCTTTTGGCCAGACACAAAGCCCACCCCCTCTAAGTCTATATTGGATAAATAGGTCTCTTGCCAACAGACAGCTAAAGCTGCTGGTAGGCTAGACCTAAACATGAAAGACCGAAAATTGGATTGATAGTGGAACAAACCAACTGAGATTTAGAATGCACTTCACAAGCGTGAATGTTAAGAAATAGGATTTCAGCAAGGAGGAGGGCTTCATTACCTTTGAGAAAGTAGTCGGATACGAGGAGGAGTAGCCGGTGCGATTGCAATTTTCTTTCTACTAAATAATGCTATTTTCATTAAACACCCAGTACGTTTCTTAGCTCAGAACTATGACGCTTGATTTAATTCCCAACATTAAAATGCTTGTGGTGCATTTAGATGTCTTCATTAATCACTTACTGCTAGACCTACTGGACTTCAATCATCAATTTGCATTTATGCACTTGTAATTTACAGTTACGTTGGCAAATGATTCACAATGTCCTGCCAAACAATGTCAGATATGTTAAAAAGAAATAAAACATTTCTTAAGTACTTTAGAGAGCAGTGCATTAAGAGTTGTCATGATCAATGAATGCCCCATTTGTCTTTATTCATTTGCATTTAAATGCAACTTTTTCAAATTACACAAATACAATCTTAAGGGCCTGGGCTATTAGTCACTTGTGTCATTTTACTTTACTTCCCAAAGTAGGGTTTAATTTTGCACAACCTACTTGAACATTTCTGGGACATTGTTGCGAACCTTTAAGATTATCAATGAATGTATCCACAAATGTTTAAAAACACAACTATTTGTAAATTAGTTTGTTGCCTAGATTCACCTTTCCCTTAATATTGCAGGCTCAATTGTATTTGCCGCAACTTTGCACACGCTTGCTGAAATGGAAATGAAGTCCAGTTGGACCTGCTATATATGGTTTCTACTTAACTTATTTTTTATTTTTATTTATTTATTTATAAAGTTTTGTAAAGTGCGCATGTGACCCCAGTGGGTATCCAAGCGCTTTACATGACAGGGAATAGTGTAACATTTGAAGAAAAATAAACAGGAAATGCATGCGTGAGAACCAAACAAATCTAAAAGTAAAATATTATAACACGGATTGGTCTTGTATAAAGACAGTAATAGGAGGGTACAATCCACATAAGAGTTGGCTGGCTATACATTTTCAATGTGGCCGTTATATTGTCTTAATGTAAAAACTTCCTCAGTAGAAAAGATTTGGCTTCTTTTTTGAAGGAGGTAGAGGAGATTAGGCGAACATCCGTTGGTAGAGAGTTTCATATCTTGGGTGCAATAGCCGAGAATGCTCTGGCACCCGTTTTCATTTTGTGAGTTTGTTGGGGTTTCAGGAGCAAGGTGAGCACACCTGAGGATCTGGTGCCCCCTGATTTTTCCAGCTTTCAGCCAGGTAATTGAGGGTATTGAGATGTAATGCCTTATGTGTCATGTAGCAATTTTCAGCTGGATTCTTGCCTCATACGGTAGCCAGTTTAATGATTTTATATCCAGTGAGATTTGTGTGTTTCTCTTTGTTCCAAGGACAAGTCTGGCTGCGGCGTTGAGGGATGCTCTTAGAGGGGCCAATTTGTATTGAGGTAAGCCACATAGTGTGGCACTACCATAATCCAGTCGGGTTCACAGAACTTTCCAGTTACATATTGGAACTGGTTGTCGTTTTCTACTGGTGTATACTGGTTCAATTGTTTAGTCAGTTTAACCAGCAGTGGCAACTGATGAACTTTGTACCTGAAGGGGTGTAAATATCCTCCCCCATACTATTTTGACCTAACCCTCGCAAGATAGGTTTGGAGGGATTCACCCATAAGAACATTCTTTGTGAAATGGGGCTGTAAAAATGGGGGTGTGTATCTATGCCATCTCTACCAATTGTACCTTTACCACTAACACTTTCACCTCAATTTTCCTTTTGTTAACAACCTTGCTTTTGGGGGCCCTCAAACTTCAAATTTGTTATCACCAGGGGTTGCCTTTTCGGTGAGCTTTGAGAGGAGAATGCCTAAATGTGTCTCCTACCATCTTAGGGCTATTTATCGCACCTAGTAAATAACAATTCCACAGGGTACATTATTTATCGGGTGTGATAAAAAGTATCTATTTTGAGTTTAGGAGAATCACATAAGGATTTAGGTGTTTAAGGAACCAAAATCTGCATGGTACGGTAAATACTGTTCGCATTTCGCCCGCTAAATGTTGACAAGTATGACCTGCAGGAATTACCAGAGTTTGAGGTATTTAACGCATCCGATAATTATCGGATGCATTAAATTCCTTCCAACGCGTAATTCCATTCCTTGCATAATCAAAGACTTATTCTTGGGTCAGAATACACAAACCCCACTTATAATTAGGTCCCTAATCTCTCCACAACGTTCTTGTTTTTTTAAGTGCATAATGGCCTTTAGGGAAGTTGGATCCTGACCCTGCATGAAAATTAAGATGGTGGAATAAAACAAGCAGGTGTGTGTGTGTGTGTGTGTGTTTTATAGGAGATACCATTTTCCTGAACAATACTTACTGCAGCACCGCCAGAACTCCCTCCACCTTCAGTCATGACAGTTATCCATTAGTATTCACAGTTACTTTTGCATAAAAAAATGACATTTTCAAGTTGTAGGCTGTAGGCTGCCCACCTATACCAACCCCATCTCACACTTCCTCTTTCCATTCCTTTTTGTTTTGGGGCCTATATGGAGGGGCACCAGATAGTTGATTTGATTTGATTTGATTAAGGATTTCTAGAGCGCGTAGCTGCCCTCGGGAGTCCCAGCGCTAACGTAACAGCTTGACAGTACTCCTGGAGATGGATTATTGGGGGAACAACCAGGTTTTCAGCAGTCTGCGGAATGAGAGTAGATTGTTTTCTTTGCAGATGTTGAGGGGGAGGCTGTTCCAGAGCTTGGGAGCGTTATAAGAAAAGCAGCGGCCGCCAGTGTGAGCTTTCCTTATTCTGGGTACGCTCGCCGGAAACAGGGTGTCCGAACTGAGCAGTCGGGTCGATTTGTGTGGCTTGATGAGAGGTCTCAGTATTGGTGGACCCTTGCCTTGTAAGATTTTATGGGAGATGCACAAGGCTTTGAAGGAGATGCGTTCTTGGATGGGAAGCCAGTGAAGCGCCTTGAGGGAGGGTTTGGCTGAACATCTAGATTTCGTTCCCGTCCGTAGTCGTGCTGCAGCGTTCCGGGCGAGCTGAAGTTTTTTTATGACAGCTACAGGTGCACCTAGGTATAGGGTGTTTCCGTAGTCTAATCTTGATATGATGAGGCCCTGAATCGGAATTTTCCTAGACTGGGGGGAATAAGCGGGAGGATCTTACGGGCTGCTCGCATGAGCCCAAAGCAGGTGCCGGCTGTCTTTCTTGCTTGGGCTCTGAAGCTGAGGTCCTGGTCTAGCCAAAAGCCCAGGCTTTTGATTTCTTGCTTTGGTATGGGGGGGGGGGGGGGGGGGCCATGCTAGCTGGCCAGGCAAGGGTTTTGGGGAGTTTGTTTGGGTCGCCTAGAAGCATTATTTCGGATTTCTCTCCGTTGAGTTTGAGCCTGGAGTCGCCCATCCATATAGATATATTGTGCAGGCAGGAGACCAGGTTCTCCATTGATTGACCAGCCTGGTTGATGGAGACGACTAGTTGTGTGTCATCGGCGTACATGACCACCTTTATGCCGAATGGAGAGGCGATGTCGTCCAAAGGGGCCATGTAAACATTAAAAAGTGTGGGGCTCAGGGAGGAGCCCTGAGGGACTCCACAGTTTAGGGGGAGAGATTTAGAGTGACCGTGGCTGTCGGCCACTTGGAAGGTCCTGTGTTCCAAGAATGATTTTAGCCATGCCAGGGCGGTCTCCGAAATGCCAGTTTTTCGGAGATGGTGGAGAAGGATGGTGTGGTCCACCGTGTCGAAGGCAGTACTCAGGTCCAGGAGGATCACTGCCACTGATCCTCCTGCATCCAGAATGGACCTTGTCTCCTCTGTTACGGCCAGAAGGGCCGTGTCAGTCCCCTGTCCAGGTCTGAACCCTGTCTGTGAGTGGCGAAGGAGGTTGTTAGTCTCTAGGAATGTTGAGAGCTGTTCATTTACAATTCCAGGAGCAGTCAATAGAAGGTGTAATTGGCCCTCTGCAATGCATTCAGTGGAGAGGATCGTCCAAGTCTCCTCTCTGAGAAGGGCGACTGTGTCTTAGCCTGTTTGACAGGAATTTTAAACTGTAAATATATGAGCAGTGTGTGATACAGTGGGCATCTACCAAGCCGTCTGACTTTAGGATATAAGCCGGAGATGCTCACTGATTGTTTAGACATTGGCCTGTATGGACTCTTCTGTTGGTTTTGGTGATTCCAGACTGTAGAGCTGTGTTCTGCCCTCTGGGCTGGGAAAAGCTTGATGACCCTGCTAAAGTTCTGCAGATCTGCCCCGCAGCTGGCCTTGCCCTTTCCATAGGGAAGACCCCAGTCAGTTCAAGTAGTCCAGAGACACTTAAAAAACACCACCAGATTTGGTGGGTGTGTAGAGGAAGAGCTTTCCCCTAGGAGGAAAAATGTAATAGAAATAAAGTGCCATTGCACAGAGGGCTACTCTTCCTCTGTGTGGTTTTCTCTGTCATGGATAACTCAACACAGTGGGAATAGGAGCCAGTGGGAAGAGACACCTGCTATTTCTTTTAGCATCCCTGGCAACCTGCTCCAGACGTACTTCTGAGAATGGGAACGAATAGTAAAATGTTGTAAATCAGCACCTGTATATAAATCTACGTGTGCAAATTGTTTGTGTACAAGGCTCAGAGTTGAAAAACATAAGTTCTAAATACAATGTAAGCTGAGGCAATTGAAATACTCAGGGAACCAAAACTACACTGTTAGACTCTTCGTTAAAGTACTAGGCTTCGTACAGGAAGGAGAACCCATCTGAAACTGAATCCTAGTACTACTTAGCCAACCCCATCCATACATGTGCCCACAATCTTTAGAGGTAATCAATCACCAAATACAATAACTGGAACTAGTGTTTGAGAAAGCAAAGGGGGGGGGGGAAAGGAATTCCAGAAGGAGAGGTTGCATGCAGAAAAATATGTGAAGGTGAACGAGTGAAAAAAGAGAAAAAGGACAGGACCGACACACTCAAGGTAGCACTCTTAATGAGAACATACTAGATAAAATTTGCAGATTGAATGTGCTCTAAGTGCATTTTGTTCTATTTTTCCACACCTCTGTGATCACATTTACCCCTCTATGGTGCTGAGAAGCAGTCATTTTATTCTTTTTGTGAACATTGTTTTCATGCCATCAAAATTACAAATGTTGCTGAATTTACAATTCTTACCCCTCCGAAATCCCCCACTTCCCTATTGAAGCACAGACTGGAGTGGGAATCATTCTCACAGCGCAACTTACCCTGGGGAAATGCTGCATCTTTGCCATTCCGGCTGGGAGTGGAGATCGCCGGTCGGGACCACAAATCCCAGCATTCTCAGCGGCAGGAAACGCCGGCCACGCTGCTGCAAAGCGCCAGGAGGCTCTTAAAAACAATGCAGGGCTCCCGCAGCACGGGTCACGCGTGGGACTCGCGCAGGCGCTGCCCGGGCAAAGCCTGGGCCAAGGGAGGGCCCGTCCGCGCCCGTCAGAGACCGGAGGAGGCTGGGCTGGGCCACTTCCCTTTCATCTGTGTTTTGCTGATTCCAAACCCTCTTAGGTGAGCCAAGTATATCTTTCTATATTTATTACACACATAAGTTAATGTGACTATGGTGAAGCGTGTGGGACCACCGGCATTTAGGCCTGCCACAACAAGCATTGATAGTATGCTAGAAAGAGCGGTCAGCATTGTCAGCAATGAAATTGAACTGACCGAGAGGCGCCTCTCTCTTTGCCTGGGGGTACCACTGCCACCCATAATTCCACCAGTGGAGGGCATCAACTTCAATACCAGCGACTTAGACAACTCCATCATTACTTGTGCGGATCCCAGAGGTGACACCATATCCCATGCCCCTGCATCAGACATTAACACATCAGCCACCCTAACGAACATTGATGCACCTATTGGGGCGAAACTTAAAAGGAAGCCAGTTGAAGCAGGAAGCGCCAAGAGGAAGCAACCGACTCATCCCTGTTCATCCCATACAACACTGAATTCTTGGATACGCCTTCCTACTAATCTTTCAACAGTTGTGGCAAAGGTGCACACACCAGTTATTAACTCCCTCTGTCGCTCCATTGGAACTCAGACTGAGACTGACTTGTTCTTTATTGATTGCAGCAATAGGAGTAAAGTGGCCATAAGCCATATTGTGGATACCATCACTGACAGTATTAAGACTGCACTTTATAGCTTCCTTGCCACTTTGAGGGATTTTCTGCTTGTGCCACAATTTGTGCCCTCTATGCCTCAGTCTGTGATTTCTAATACTGCTTCACCCGTAAATGTTAGTACGATTGTGTCCAATGATTTGGTAATGCCAACTATGCCACCTAATAACGCCCCAGTTTACCAACAGACCCGATTGATGTCCCCAATTTGAATTCAGGGTCTACTCATTGTGATATGTGTAGTAAAATTTGGTTGTGTTTTGAACGTGGGGGTACTGGTGGGGCAAATTTGAATATTGTGAATGGTGGCATAATCCAAACTCTTGATAGAAATGCCACACAATCACGCCATCCACTTGTATTCCCTCTACGGCCTCAATTAACACTCATGCTGTTGGCAACACACTGTAAGAGGGCGTTACTGACTCCACCTGTTTGTTAGACCATAAGGGCAATAGGGAGGTATTAAATCTACCTCCGGAAGCGTTCCCCTATGTCGTGGTTTTAGCAAGTGTGCCCCCTTTAAGGGCCGGCCAAACAGAATCATGGGAGCAATTACGCTATAAGAGCTTGGACTGGCTCTCCAAACATAAAAGGTTTAGGGCATCACTAATAGAGAATATCATTATGGTACGGAGAGTAGGATGGGTGGGTATGTCCCCAAAATGTATCAAGGGAGATTGTATAGTTATTAACTTTCGCAGAACATCTGTGGCTAAAGCAATACTATTGCTGCAGGAGGATCAAGCTAATTTAACTACCAGTATCTGGGGCTTGCCATTGGGCTATTTTTATAGGCCCTCACCAGAGGCATTCCGCTCTGATACGTCTTTTACCCCCGCCATTTTCCCTTACTTAACAGATTTATGCCCTTATCAGGTTTGGATTGTCAGGATTGACTGCCTATTCCCCTCATAAACTCAGAGCCACCAGAGGTAGAAGAGCCAGTACCTTGCCGAATTTGCCCCCTGTCTTGTGAATCCAACACTCCAACTGTACTTAATGATGAGTCTACTCTCAAAATATTAAGTTGGAATGTCGCATTTAAATTAAATTTACCACATTGGTTGGAGTTAATTTACAGCCAAGACATCGTAATATTTCAAGAGACCTGGGCAACCCGGGAGTTATTCTTGGAGGGGTTTGAATGTTTTAACATTGTATCCCCTACCCCAGATTCAGGACGTCCAGTTGGTGGCCTTTCAACGTGGGTTAATATTAGGGCAGGGGGACGTGCCAGGGTTCTCCATACTAATAACGATAAATTCCAGGCCACAATCTACACACAGGAGACTGCTCTACTTGATTAATTTTTTTAACAATGATTTTAAAAATGTATCCAATATGAACTTTTTCGAGTTGTTTAAATGTATTTCTAATTTACAAATAGTTAGTTGTGGCGTTAAAGTCAAGAGCATTTGCTTAGGTGGTGATTTTAATGTAAAAATCCCAAAGGGTATCTACTCAGCAATTGACCCCACTGACACGACACGTTATGTCACAGAGGAGATCAGTTACTAGATCTTCTAAGTGCCAATAACTTCTTAGATGTTATGGAGCTTGCAGCTGTGCCCACTAGGGATGGCCACATAGAACTCACCTATAGAGGTAGGGGTTCAGCCTCTACTATCGATTACATTTTCATTACCTCTTGTTTAGAAAACTGTGTGTTAAAAGCTGAGGTAATTCCAACACACCATGGGGACCACAACCCGATTAATTTGACTCTGAGCCTCACGTTCAGACCAATTTATGACAATGTGCAGGGTGCCAGTGATTTGACTCCCACTACTGACAACCTTAGACTGGTTTTGGTGTGGTATAGATAACAAAGCAGTATTTGATAGGATGGTAAGATCTTACCCTGACCTGATTAACACCTGTTTGACGTTCAGAGAATGTAACCCTGAGGTAGTTGGTGCTTTCTCACCGCTCTGTTCCGGTATTAAATCCTTGTTGTCCAGGTCCAATAAGAAAACTCACTTAGATCCAGGCTGGTTTAATGCCGACTGCTCCTCAGCTAATTGAGCCCTTCGAAGGGCGCTTGCCAACAAACCTAGAGACAGCTCTCTTATTAAATCATTTAGGCTGAGTTATACGAGAGCTATTGCAATCAGAAAGGAGGAGATTACAAAAGAGCATTGGGACAACCTTGTTCAGACCAACTCTCTAAAAAAAGGCAAGGATTTCTGGCTGGCTGTTAAAGGCATTAGGTCTCTGGCAAACTGTATGTCGTCAATCAGCTGCAATATTTCCAGTGAAGCTTGGGAGGCTCATTTCAGTAAGATCTATGCTGCCCCGGCTTCCCCCTCTGCTATTAAAGAGAATACACCAATTACTAGGGTCCCGATTGACTTATCGGAAGTAGAGGAGGCTATTGACCAGAGCCTGGAATGCAAAGCTCCCGGGCCTGATGGTTTGACTATCGACCTTATCAAAAGCCACCCTGACTTTTGGGCACCACTATTGCAAAATGTTTTTAATAACGTAACTAAATCCCCTATACCCCACACTTGGTCATCCAGTATTATAGTGCCGATTTTTAAGAAGGGGGACCGCTCAAATCCGAGTTGCTACAGGCCGATCTCCCTGATCGATAATACTTTGAAAATCTTGTGGAGGGTACTCTACAACAAAATTAAGTCATGGGCCGAAGAATGTCAGATTTTACACCTGTGTCAGTTGGGGTTTAGGAGTAACGTCGGC
The DNA here is from genome assembly GCF_964263255.1 of Lissotriton vulgaris. Classification (NCBI taxonomy): domain Eukaryota; kingdom Metazoa; phylum Chordata; class Amphibia; order Caudata; family Salamandridae; genus Lissotriton; species Lissotriton vulgaris. The sequence goes on from NC_141696.1 coordinate 740,750,678, forward strand.
ACTGTGGAACAATGCCTTAACCTGAACTTAATTATTAGCAAATATAACATAGCCAAGAAAACACCTGTGTATCTGGCATTCATGGATCTTAAGTCGGCCTTTGATTTTGTCAACAGATCTCGGCTGTGGGCCACTCTTTTAAATTATGGTCTGGAAGAGTTCCTCGTTTCTTTGTTAGCTTATTTGCACAAAGACCTACACGCCCGGGTGCGCATTAGAAGGGATGGTGAGGTCTCCAAAGCCATTGAGGTAGGTAGGGGGGTCAGGTAGGCCTGCGTCCTGGCCCCCCTCCTATTTATCTTATAAATCAACGATTTAAATAAGTCTCTGGTAGAAATAACTCAGGATGACAGACTTATCAACGGTAATAAACTCCCTGCATTGTTATATGCCGACGACGCGGTGCTGATGGGGCATACCCCAAAAGCTCTCCGTTCCTTGGTCCCTGGTTTCGTAGAGTTGATGGCAGCCCTGGACCTCTGCACCAATTTAAAAAAATATTTTTTAATGGCTGTGGGTCTAAGAAGTATTTTAACTCATCTATAGTTTTACAGAGCACTCGCACTTTCCCGTACCTTGGTTTGGTATTTGCATCTAATGGGTTGTGGACTGACCACATGGCCTATTGTAGGAGGAAGTTCACAAATTCTAATAACACAAGACTATGGCTTCCTAAGCCAATGAATATAGAGTGGGTGCCCGCAATTATTAAGATCTTCAGACTCCAATGTATACCAGTTGCAACCTACGGTGCTGAAGTCTGGGGGCATACTAACAGTGCTAGCATCCAGGGTGAAGAGAATAGATTCTGTTGTAAAATCCTGGGTGCACCCATCCCATAATCTAAGTATGCTAGTCACGGTGAATTAAATCTGCCATACATTGAAGACTACATTAAGGCTCGCCCTGCCCTATTTTGGTTGAGAATCGGGAAAAACCCCGCTGCTCAACTAACCAGAGAGATAATCTTAGATTGTCTGAAATGTTACAGGGGGATGGAGATACCATGGCTGGCTGCGGTTCACAAAAGCTTAACTAGTGTGAACCATGAATCTGTATTCCTAAATCCCTTAGACCTTGGTACCATTACTAGTAAATCCCTTCAAAGGACACTCTATGCATCGTATAAAAGTGCTAGACTGGTCACAGAGCGTAAAAAAAAGTCAGTCGCCAGATATATGCATATTGAGAACGTCCCTCACGCGGTCTCAAGTTATCTGTCAAAACCAATTGGCTGTTGGGAAAGGGGCTTACTCTTCCGGCTGAGGACTGACACCATGAAATGTATGCTCTCATTCCCCGTGGGTTTTATTCCTAATCTTGACCTTCTGTCCTGTCCGTGCAATAACCAACACAAACAATCGATGCTGCACTTTTTATTTTTCTGTTCTGACTATTTAATTCTCACCAAAAGGTTTTCTATTCCTTATTTTAAAGCTTCATGTGAGATTGAGTATAAGGCAGCTTATGGGATGGTGATTGCTCTAAGTGATGATGAATTAACCTTTCATGTTGGCTCCTTTTTTGATGGCGGCGGTGCGCACCCGTAACTCTATGCGCCCCTGCTGAATTATAGCACTTTATTTCATGTTTTTAACCTGAATTGTCAAATGTCTTTTTAATGATCTGCCTCATTATTAGGTTGTGCACTGTATTACTGGAGGTCCAATTTTAATTTTATATGATGCCCTAATGGCTTTTCTGTTTTTGTACTTTTATGGATATGTATTTTTTATCCGAATAAAGTTTATATTGAATTGAATTGGAGTGGGAATAGCAATGCTTACCCCTCTGAAGTCCAAAACATTCCCTACTGTTCGCCTGGAGTGGGAATAGTAAATGTAACCCCTCTGAAGTCCAACACTTTCCCTACTGTTATGCAAACTGGAGTGAGAATAGTAAATGTAATAATCACTCTGAAGTCCAATGCTTTCCCTACTCTTTGTAGTATTTTTAGCTAAAGTGTTTTGGGGTGTTTTAAGTTTGTAATATTTAATTTAGTGTCTTAATTGATTAATATTTTTTAGTTATAGAATTGTTTATATTTTGCCAATGTATTTTATGGATTTTGACTTGCTTTGGTTTAGTGAGCTCAGAGTGGTGGTGGCGGCCTCGCCCAGGCAGGGAGGCACTCTCTCCTCTGATGATGACTCTTTGGGGAGCCAGACCTACCGAACGCCTGCTTCCAGCCCTCTCCCTGCTAGCCCTGCACCGAACACCGGGAACTGTCCAAGCAGTCAAAAAACCCTAATCCGCAATACGAGCAGACTTGTGTATGATATTTCCAGACTTTTTAATTTCAGACACTGATATTTATATTATATTAGGTAAATCTTCCATTACCGCTTTTTGTGATAGATTTGTATGATTTTCAAGAAACCAAACTACTGTGTGTGTGTGGCTCTGTGTGTGTGTGTGAAGTTCTGTGTGTGTGTGGGTTTGTGTGTTTGTGTGTGGAATTTGCAAGAGATTAAGCGATTGGCATTGTAAATGACAATGCCATTTATTTTTCTGTTTTCAAAACCAACATATACATAAAAATTGTCATTTACAATGCCAATAGCTCTAACTTTTGCAAAGGCGAGACCGTTGCATTGTTAATGCTTGTTTGATGGTGTGCTCCAGGTGAGGGGAAAATATTGATTAATTTGCGGCGGACGGCCGGCTGCGCCGCGCAACACTGCAGCCTGGTCACCTAACCAGCCTCAGTCTCTGGTCACTTGGATCTGGAGGCGGAGACAGAATCTATCGGCAATTTACAACAGCAGCACAGTGCAAGTGCGCACCAGGCCCTGCGCAACTTTTGGAGTAGGCAGTGAACGTATTTACGAATACTTGAGGCATACAGTGCGTGCACTCCATATGGTCTGCACCTCGGACATGCCCTGTCGGGCCGCCAGCCCTGGGGCCCAGCCGACCAGGAGCTAAATTATTGACCTCGCCACCTGCCGTAAATTATTTCTGAGCAGCCGGCCTTCTCGGTGTGTTAACTGTTGTGCACTTTTCGGCTGTTATGAAGTAGGTGTTCGCTTTCCTGTAAGAGAGTATGTTTCATACTTTCATATTTTTCCCTACGTACGATGTTGCTGTTCGTCGGCATGTGTTTAAAAAAGCTTCATGCTTCTAAGTCATTCTGCTCATCGAGTTAAACACAGTGTTGTACAAATTACGATGAGATAAGTGGTAGAACTTTAAAATATGTACGTTTAAATGCATATATAATATATTGCATACTTTGGTTGTACACACTGCTCACAGTAAACAGACACAATATCATGCTGTTGAAATTGAAAGGGACTCTGGACCATCACGACAATGCACAGTATATCTGTCATCCTGCGCCTCAGCCCGGGCCCCCAGTAATTATTGCTATGGCCTGGCAACACTAGAACTCCTCATGAACACATGCCATAGGTCCGGGAGAGGCTGAGCAGGCGGTGTTTAGGGTAGGAACACCTCTCACATTAGCCAAGCAGTGGCAGTTAAGAATTGAGAGCTCTTGGGGGCTCCCCACCATGGTCGTGACTTGGGACAGACTGACTTTGCTACTGTACAGCAGCTGAGTGTATGCAGTGAGCCGAGCCAGTGAGTGTGACACAGACAGACTCACAGGGACACTTTTCAAAGACATCGGCAGCTGCATTTGTTTTTATTTCACCCCCCCTCGGTGCAGCAATATAGTGTTGTGACTTTATTAGAGACTAGAGACAAGGCTACCCGGGAAGGGGCACTGACTTAGTGCTTTTGTAAACTGTAACTGGGGTAGGCTACCCCAGTGACAGTTTACAGGGGCACTAAATTGGTGCCCTTCCATTTCTGGTGATTTGCAGCAGTTTTAAGATTTTCTTAGTTTCTTGTTGCTCAAATGGGTGTAATCGCTGATATTTATGTTTTCCTCGTCTTTATTGCTTTATTTTGCTCGCAGGATAGTGTCACTCATAGTGGTTAAAATGTCACTCCTAATTACACTGAAATTATGAAAATGTCACATCTAGCAATCTGAAACCTTGGCAGCTATGCCGAGGCTGTAGTGTGGTGGGCCAGACAGGCCAGGGCTGGGGAGGGGTCAGTCATGAGTAGGGTGTGCCACTGACTCTGCCCCAGCCATGTCTCCCTTGATGAGCTCAGAGAATGCTGTTGGAAGTTCTCACCATTGAGTGAAAGTCCATATGTGCGTGGTTTAGGGTTAGGCCTGGCTGTAATTCACCAATCTGTGGAATCCAAAGATACTGATTGCCGTGAAATAGGGGTGTGAGATGAGGGCACCCTGTCAGAGACTGTCTAATAGCACGAGCGCATTGCTGACAGGGAGATGACCTCATTGTTGGGCTAGAGGGATGTCAATATCAGGAAACCAGCAACTGTTGTAAAGCCCCAGCTCGCACTACTGAGAAGGGGCCGCCTGACCCCAAAATGGCCACCAATAAAGACACAAACTTAAAAACAAAGGACTCGCTTACACCAGCTTTTTCACCCATCGGAGATGAACAGAGTCTCACTGCCCGCATTCTCCAACAAGACAATACAGCCCCCAGGCAGGAGATACGTGCCTCTGTCTGTTCAAACCTTATGCACCTTATGCAACCTTCCCCCCTCTCCGCTCCTACTCTTTCCAGTGATCCAGCGCCCCTAAAGAAAAACTGTCTTAGCAACGCTACCTATCTCCACATTACTCACCATTAATCATGAATCACTTACCAAGGCCAATAAATCATTGAGACAATTTTTGAGCGACTGAATCATGTGACCTAATTAATCAGAACTATTTATAAAACTATTTACACATTTATATACAACTGCAGTTTGTCATCTTCATAACCATGGATTTATAACGGGAAACTTTTAATTAAGTCACTTAGGTAAATGGATCTACTGATGGTAACTAGACTAAGAATAAACAAGACCAGCTTGTCATTTCAAAATCTCATTTAATATTCAAAGAATGAGCATTCTTAATAAGTAACTTTTTTATTAGCAAAATAGCGGATTAGCAGTATTCATTATGGTAAAGGCACACTTGAACTGACATTTCAAAGCTTATTCAGAAAACATGAATAATAATCAAAAACGATTTTCATTCCCTAAATCTATTTCCCTAACTAACTCACTTCACCTAGGAGGGAAAATGTAAAGTCAATAAACCCTATTATCTTTACATGAGCAAGAAGTCCAACAGCATGTCACGTCATACAGGACTCGGAAAGTGAGGAGCACCCTCCTGTCATGGGGCTAGTTTTTATACCTTTCTAACTTACTAATCTTTACTAAAAGTATTCTTTTTCACTGTCATTCAGTGTTCCGATTGGCTGACAGCCGTCAGTCCATATGAGATCATAACTTTTTCAATCCAAAGTCGTGCCTTTCTAAAACGTCTTTGTCCTTTATCCACAGGCAACATTAGCTTCCTTGGAATTGCAACATCTATTAAATAACAGTTCACTGCTTCCTCAGCTTGGCTGATCTGCCATTTCCTGTCCTTGAGGTTATCCAACCCAGAGCACATCTTGCACAGTTCATTTATTTTATTTTTCTGATGAACGTCATTGTGGCAAAACTTTCTACTTTCTTTGCTGTGCTCGACTCATCACGACAGGATTCCAAACACCCACTTAAAAACACTAGGCCTTTTTCTTGAAGGCTAGTATTCAAGCAAACACAAAACATTAATTAATTTGAGTAATGAAAACTATTCTGTTACCCACCCCCTTTACTAATGTTAACCCATTAGTTTATGTTATCTAGCCTTAAGCACAAAAAGCAGCATTTATATTAACCTTCTTCTTATAGGCCGCAGAATCCTCCACGAACTTTTGCCACAGAAAAGACTAAACATAAGCACAGAAATGAGCACATGCTATTAATTAAACAGCCGCATTTAATGTTGACAGAGACAATAGACAAAGTTAATTCAATATTTCCACGTACTTGCATTTGCAACATAAAGCATATGAATTAGTCCCATGTGTTGTGTATGTATTTTAATCTAGGTTGATTAGTATATTTCATGCATAAACTTATTAATACGATTATTTATTATGGAAGTTTAACTTTGCGAGACAAAACATAATGCATTTCTGAACCTCGCTCCATCACCAGCTTCTGTCCTCTGCCCTCCCATGCCCTTTCCCTTTGTCCCCACCCTGTTTTTCTGTGAACCTTAGACTGACTTCCTTTCGTCTCTATGGTTGTCTCTTCCCTTCTCCTCACTCCCTCTCCTCCCCTACCCTCCACTACTTTCTCTCGCCTTTCACTCCTCCCCTAATTGTATTGCTAATTGTTTGATTTAATGTTTACTTGTTGATCTTCTTCTAGTATATTGTTGAACCACATTGTTGCACTTCCTGTTGTCTCTCCTATCGTCTCCTACCACATCCTCACTCTATTTATATCTCTCCCTCCCTCCTCTCTCAATGTTTTGAGACTGAACTATTTTGTCTGATGCCCGATGGAGCTACTTGGTTTAGCTATAGGGGAGATGGGCCTTGGATTCCCTCCTTGGTCGTCACCTACCAAGTCGGTCTTTAGGCTGACTTCTTTTTGTCTCTCCTTATTGTCTCTTCCCTAGCCCCTATCCTCTCTCCCCTGAATCTCTCCCCTTGCCTGCTACTCTGCCTACCCCCTGTCCTTTGTGCCCTTTGACTAACCACTCCTTCTCCCCTTGTTGGGGTAAGATCCAATATTTATACTCTGGAGTCTCAGCGAACCCGCTGAGTGAGTCCACTGCGCCAAGAGAGCCACTCACACTTGAGGTATGGTATGGCACCCCTTGCCAAAGCACTCCCTCTCCCCTTTTGGGGGAAGTATCCAGTATGTAGGCCTTGGAGTCTCGGAGACCTCTCTGAGAGAGTCCACTGCGTAAAGGGAGCCTCTCGCAATAGAGATAGGGAAGGGATACCACTTCCCTTTGGATCACAGCTTACTGGACTTTGGACGTTGCCTTGACTAGCCTATCTGTTTGTGTCCCTGTCACCCTTCCCCTCTTCTCCCCATGCTGTGTCTCTCACCCTCCCCTCACCTCCTCTTTACCACCTTCTTTATCTGTCAACTTCCCCTACTCCAACCCCCCTGAATCTCTCACCTTGCCTTCTTTTCCCCGTACGTATTTGTGCTTATTGTTTTTCTCGACCTTACAAGTAACTATGTTGCCATGCTCTAAGAACTGTGTAACCTTTGAAACAATGTAACCTGTAACTATGATCTGATGCTCATGTAAAGCGCTCTGATACCTCCGGGTCTAGGCAGCGCAATATAAAACTTTTTAAAATAAAAAATAAAAAATATTACAACTCCAGTTTGTGCTGCAGTAGGGAAGTGATGAAATTCTATGTTTTTCTATTTTACACAGATTTGGTGGCAAGGGTCCCTAAATGTGGTGAAATTTCAGGGGCCTTTTCGGTTGAAAAGGGATCTAAACAGGGGTGCCTACTGTCTCTGGTGCTTTTTGCCATTGCAATAAATTGTATGATGGAATGGATCTGATTTGATGCGCTCTTGTGGGGATTTGAATGGGTGCCCTGACTAGCAGAAAGGGTCTCTTTGTATGCGGATGACTTGCTACTGTTTCTTCAGAGGACAGAAGAGACTGACAAGTATTCCAAACAATCAGGAAATATGCGTGTGTGTACCCAAAAACTGAGATTTGCCCAGTGAAACTGGAGGTGCCAAACTTCCACTGGAAGCCTGATGTGACATTTGCTTCTGAGAGGGTTCGAATATGTTGTCTATATTGCCAGGCACGAAACATGTGCCAGGGAGTGCAAACTAGCACACCTTATTGTGAGGCTACTGAGTAACCTTGTCTTTCGGTCCCCTATATGTACAGGATACCTGATAGAAGTATAAGGAGTATCATTTTGGGATTCCGAATATGTGGTGTTCCTGGTTGGTGAATTGCTGGCTTCAGAAAAAAAGTTTATGAAAACCATAGGTAGTTCCTGTGCAAATTTAATCAGAAATTCTCAGTGGTAAATCTTCTCCTATACTGTCCTCCTTTTGTTGGAGAGAGAAAAAGGTCCTCATCCCGGTGTTAGGTAGTAAGGAATTAGAGTACACAATGATGCACAATTCATGGTATGGTCTTTAAAGCACTTTGACATCGCAATAGCTATTAGAAACTATATTTGCTTAATTCAGGCAAGATATTTGTAGTAAGGTATCCTCGTTCTCTACATTTTTGTATTGATTCAAATATTTTGTATTGTTTTTAATAGTTGTGAAATCCTGTATGTTGTAATAGGAATCTCTAATCTGTTGACAAATGTAAAACTAGGATATAGAGGGTTTTAACTTTGGTACATTCTTAACATTTTAATTTTTTCCAAAACGTGGACGCAGGTATTTTATCTATATTATTGATTTTCTGTAAGAATCAATTTTCGGAAATAAAGACATTGAGCTGAATTGGAGATGCTCACCCCTGAGACAGCCTTAGAGGAGCATAGGTAAAATATGTTGGTGCATTCTCAGATGAGGACTGGCAGATGACATGGATGGTATTATGCGAGGAAGCAATTGCCACCCAATTCCTAGGATTCAGCTGATGTTCTTGCACAGGACGTATATTATACATCAAAAATGTGCCAGTTCTGGAAGATTGACTCCCCTCCCTAAAGAGCTGTGCTCCAGCAATGGATCACTGTATGACCCATGAGATTCCATTATGCCAATCACATGGCTGCCCATAGAAGAAATGGGGGACTTGGATGGACTACGTAGGCGTCACAAGCACATTGAATATTAATGGCAGCATGTGGTAAATCTGCCTTTTCTGCATGGTCATCCCAGATGCTTTGCTTATTTCAAGACTCAATTATTGTTGGACTTAGAAATCTACGCACTCAATCCCTGCTAAACAGGAGTAAAATACTTGTGCTCTTCCTTTAACCCCATGCATGCTATCCAGATTCCCCCCCTGTGCTGGGCCCCAATGCAAACGGGCGGGGTCATGACGGAACGGTTCCGTCATGAGCACAGCTCAACCGATGCTTATGACGGAACCGTTCCGTCATTAGCAGCGAAGGGGTTAAACATGTCAACATTGCCTATTTAACTTTCATATAAGGTCATAGTATATGGTGCACAAATACACCTAATGCATGCAAAGTTAAATGTTATATGTGGACTGCAGTTCTGATTGTGCTATCCACTACAGTGACAGAGTAAACATGGTTTCAAACGTGTCCTGTGTAGCCTGAGATCAGTACCCTCAACCTTGCCATACCATCTGTCAAAAAACCCTTTTGGAAGGTTGGGAAACCCTGCTTTTAAATATTAATAAGTCACCCCTAACTACACCTTGTCACTAACTAAATATGGTGCTGATATTTAAAAGTGGAAAACATGCAAAATTAAAATAGGAATGTACTTCTAGTGATTGGGCCTCAAAAGCAAATTAAGAGGCAGGGCTATAGCCGAATCCTAGAAAATGTCAAAGTTCAGATTATAAACTTTAAATCTGTATATTGTGACAGGAAATAACCACAAAAGTCATTCAAAGACTTTCTTTCATATTAAGTAAAATCCAATTTAATGGCAAAGTAAGATTTTTTTAATAAATATTTTGGAAAAAGTACCTTTTGGAAAGTTACCTTCCTGAACATATAGTAGGCTATTTAGCATTAGCCTCCTAACAGCTGGCATGTGAATGTTTGACCGTAATGAGCATAACAGAGCATCCCAGAGCATAACAATGCCCTATGTATGGCCCCTTGCAAGATGACCAGTAAGGGTGGACCCAAGAACTTCATTAATTTGTAAAGGACCATGCCCTTTCACAAGTGAATATAGGGTGAAACTAGGAGAAGCCAACCCTTTATACTCCCCCCAGCCAGTTTGGCACCAATCCCAGTGGGAGGGGACCTACAGAAAGAACCGGGCTTGAGTCGCTACAGAGAAGGGGAATGCTCAATTCCATGTCCACGCTTGTGGTTGGGCATGCAGGCCCTGCACAAGAGAGGAATGGGATCTCCATCTTGAATTTCAGGCGTGAAGGGCATTGTGGGATTGTTTGCAGTAGCTCAAACAGGAACTGCTGCAAAAGGGGGTAGGGTTGCCTCTCAAACTTGTATCCCAATGGTTAGGGTGAAGCCAAGAGTCACACCCACCCAGAGGTGGTGCCAACTACTGTATGTTTACCAATAAACAGGTGTAAATTAAGTCACTGATCAAGAGTGACTTTTCCCTGCCTAAACCTGTATTTACCAGACATAAGGAGGGTGGAGAGATACAGAAAGTCAAAAATGATTTTATTACAAGGCTACTGTTATTCCCACAATCAGTTGTCACTTTTATAGTACATGAAGAACTAGGGTTGGATTATATTACGGACAGACTGGCTCTTTCACCACCAGTTCATTGGTTTACAATTTGGTCAAGTGTCGAGCGAGGGCTGAACCAGGCTATCATAAAAGATTGTGGGCCAGATGTAGGAGCCCTAATACCGGTCGGAAACGGCCGATTTCGGCCGTTTTCGACTGGTATTAGGCTTTTCAGATGTAGGGGGCCTACCGAATCGGTAATTTTACCGATTGGGTAATTTTACAGATTCAGTAATTTTACAGATTTGGTAAATATACCGATTCGGTAAAATACCGAATCGGTATATTCACCAAATCGGTAAATCCATATGTAGCTGACACTCCTAAGAGTGCCACAGGCCCTTAAGAGTCGGTATTTTACAACACAATCCTATTGTGTGGTAAAATACCGCATTCAGGTGTGCATGCACATCTGTGCATGCACACCTGTACCATGTGACACACAGACATGCCCTTAGGGCATGTATGTGTGCCACATGTCACACAAGCCTGTACTTGGGGTGCTAGAGTGTGTCAAAGTGACACCCCCTGCACCCTTGCAGGATTCGGTATTTACCGATTCGGTAAATACCGATTCGGTATTTCCCATTGATTCCTATGGGCTTCAAGGCCCATAGGAATCAATGGGCAATACCGATTCGGTATTTACCGAATCGGTAAATTCCGAATCTTACAGATTCGGTATTCCTAAATTCGGAATTACCTAAATGTGCCCCCTTCCCATGTACAGACTCTTAAATACTGATTCGGTAAAATTCGGTATTTAAGAGATTGTAAATGGGAATTACCTACATCTAGCCCTGTATTTCCTTGGAAAAAGGTCCTTCCATCTTGTGGCTGCACTATAATAAAGTCTGGCTGGAAAAACTGGAGTGTCCAGAGATATATGAGGCACTGAAGAGGATTACCAAAAAAGATTGTTCCTGAACAGTAGTGGTCGGTAGTGGGAGCGCTGCTGGGCAGTGACGTGGGGCGGGGGAGGGGCAGGGTGGGGGTAGTAAACTACAGAATACTGCCAAATGCAGGTAAGTAAACATATAAATGAATACAATTAATTTTGTTGCGCGCACTGCATCGCCAAATTCGATGCAGTGGCGCAACAAAATTCAATTTAATTTATTTATATGTTTTCTTACTTGAATTTGGCCGCATTCCATAGGTTACTACCTCCCCCCCACCCTTCCCCTCGCCCGCCCCAAGCCACCGCCAGGCAGCACTCCCACCACTGACCGCAACTGGTTCTGGATTAAAAAGCTATTTATGACAAGAGGTACAGCGGATAGAGAAGATAGAGAAGTTTTAAAACCCACAGTTCGGGCCCATATACTCCTAAAAACAGATGTTTCTATGGAACCTTATTTATTTACTGTCATATCACCCATCATCACTTTCTTTTAACCGATTTTAGATTTAATCATTCGCACAGGCTTTTAGCAGAATTCCACAGACAGCATAAGGTGGAAGACCAAGGGCCATGCTCATGTGATAACTTCTTGGTCCACAATACAGTGCAATTTATATTTTTCTGTGATCATTACCAGACCCTAAGACATTGTTATATTTTACCGTTGCTGAGAGGGAAGGGATTTTGGCAGCTAAAACCAGCCCTGATCTACCTTTAAACGTTACAGTCCCCCAATATTTGCATTAATGTGGCAAGCTTTTTGGCGGATGTTCTAAAAAGTAGGAAAAAATGTTTGAGCAGCTGAAATTAGGTTAAGGCCTTTTTGAAACTGAATCCATTTATAGTATTTAAATATTGAAGATATGTATTTATGATGAAATGTACTTTTTATCTTTGTTTTTATACATGTGATGTACTTTGATGTTTTTTATTTACAGAATAAAGTATCTATTGATTGATTGAGCTGGTGCCAGTCATCAATCATTCAGTAATCAGCCTCCTCTCTCTCTCTCTCTATCACTCTCTATCTCTCTCTCTCCCACACACAGGATGAAACTGTTCTCACAGCATGATGATCAAGTCGTCCACCCCAATCCCCAACCACTGTGGCTGCAGGTGAGGAAATTGAGTTGTGACACCTAGTGTCCTTTTGTTGGTCGGATGATGTTGTGGACGTCAGTTTGGCTTCCAGGCTACCAGCCACAAAATCCATGTAGGCAGAACAAGTTTGTTAAGTGTTGTGAGCTAAAAGGCCTGAATACATTTCAGTTTCGCCTTTCTGATATTCTGCGCTTGGACTAACACTTGACCACAATTATTACTATTAACAAATAAACTCCACACAGTTTATTATAGTAGTTTTATCATGTTTTATTTCTTACAACATTTACCCATTCAACCATTTAGACTTCTGAAGAAGGTACCTCTGCCAATTGAGTCAAATTTCAACACAATCAACACAATTTAAAAATGCAAATGCAAACTTCACATAATATGCACAGTGCACATGATCTGACCAACTCCAGCATTATAAGTGACAGGGTAAGTGACCTTTATTTAAATCTCTGACTAATGGGTCATGAAATCCACATCCTAGCCTCTATCTGGAGTTATGACTGAGCTGGTCGACTAGATGAAGTAGGTACAAACCTTTTCACCAACCTGAATGTCATCTCTTTTAAGGCAGATTCCAAAGCTTGTCTTGCATACGAACAAGGCTCGATAATAATGAGAAAGATGTAGTCTACTAAGATAAAAAATTAATTGACACGCAGACTGAAAGGGATTTAAAGACAAATATAAGCCCACAGTTAGCTAAAACATATGTGACATCTAAATTGCTGGAAAGCCAAGGCTATCATCTTGAAAGTTGTTAAAAACTCATTGAACCAACTAAGAGGACAATATCCTAATATGTTCTATATGCACTGGAAATGCTATGACTTTGCTCCATGCTGTGCTTTTGTGAAGTGATGATTCTCCCAAAGCTTTTCTGTAACACATTTTGTTGTGCACTTGGCTAGCGTTGGGTGGCACTGGTTGGCACTGGGATACTAAACAGCTATTGTGGAGCAATCATCTACTAAATTCATCTCTAATAGAGAGTGCTTTAAATTGATCAAGAATGTTTAATTTGGAAGAGATCCAAAGGTGTATGTTTTAGAAAGCAGTTCACTTGGCACTCTCTAGGTTATCAAGGCAGATTTCTGTCTTTTAAGAGTTCTTGCCAATCAGAAACCAGACTGGGCCCTATTTTCATGCTCAGGTACTGTGGGAGCTGCTTCATCCGCTGGATGCGAATGCCCACACTTATTTTGAAGGCACTCACCTCATTTTCAATATCCTTGCAACTAAGGTTAAGGATTCAGCAGCGCCCGCAATATTTACTACAGGAACCCAGGCTCAAAGACTGACTAAGCCTCGATGATGCCAAAAACTGAACTACTTGTCTGAACTGCCCGTTCCAATTAAAAAATCTTAAATTCGTGAACCTCAAGATTTAAGTTTGGAAACCCTGCCCATTACTATTTTTAAAGATGGTCTCCCTCAAAGTTCTAGTCTTATCTTGGATTTCACTCTCTCCATGTTAACGATATTACCAGGTCGACCTAGTATTGTCATAAACAAATGAATCATATGAAACCATATTGCTGAAAAGACCATCAGACCCTCATTGGGGTCATGCTTTCATATTGGTGGTGAAGTGATGCAATACTTTCCAGAATACCGGAATCCTTGCAACAATATTTGAAGGCGATTCAAAATTCAGCAGGAAGATTCACAGTCAAATGTTCCCAAAAAGCGTGAATGACGCTAGTGATCCGCAAACTAAACTGATTTTCACCTGTATTTTTTGTCTTTTTTTCAAGATTGTACCCCTGGTGCACAAGGGGGTCCATGGTAAAGCAATTTTATATCTGGGAAAAAAAACATCAATAGTATCACTTCCCGTGCAATAAAAACTCCAACACCAAGATAAAAGCTTAAACTTGAGAGGTCACCTCTTTCCAAAATTCCTCTACAAATTCGAAATATGGAGGCCTTCATAGCACTTTCCCGGCCAGAGTCCGCTTATGCTTCACCCACGGCTTGGAGGGCTATTTATTCCGATGACCCACGTGGCCACGGGGGTCATACCACATCTCTTCCAACACCAGGGGCCATATACACATGCCCCCCCCTGGCTGGAGGCAATAATGAAAACATCCTTGGTCGCTCCAGTTAAGTCCCTGGAGCGACACAACAGTAGTCAAGGCTTTCATTTTGTAATGTAATTCCTTAAATAGTTTTCTAACAGATTGGGCTCCCATTAGGGATTTTCATAAACAGTTCAAACAGAATTTAATAGTTGGCAATAAGCACAGCGCAATTAGTATGTTTAATTTGTTATTCAACATCTGAATTATCTAGGAAGATTATAAAACATGTATGCCCACATGCATCAAACTGAATTGCATTCGCAAACGGTGCGAATCGCAAAATTCAGCCGTTTGCGAATGCAATTCATTGATTTGGGATGCATTAAGCTTTTTTGCTTAATTTATTTGCGATTTCTTAAATTGCAATTGCATTTAAGAAATCCAATTTAGCGATTTCTAAAATGCAATGCATGATTTTTTTTAAATTGCTAAATCGCAAATAGGAAGTGGTAAATTAACATGAAGATACACCTCATGGTAATTTGCGATAACTTTCAAAAATACACAAAAGTGCATTTTTGAAAGTTTCATTTTACACACACACATGCCCTTGGGGCATGTTTGTGTGTAAAAAGTACTTAAAGGTACATTTCAGGGGTGCAGGGGGGGGCCTTTGGACCCCCCCCCTGCACCCTTGAAATTGCATTCTCATTTTGCGATTCCTTAATTGCGAATCGCAAAATGAGAAAGCCTTCACATTCATTCCTATGGACCTCTAGGTCCATAGGAATAAATGAAAAGGGATTCCTTAATTGCGATTCGCAAATTGTGAATCGCAATTAAGGAAAATTAAGAAATCGCAAAAAAATTGCGATTTCTTAATGCATAGCCGTTTGCGAATTCTTAATTGCGATTCCTTAATTTTCGCAATTAAGAATTCGCAAACGGGAACATTGATGCATGTGGCCGATACCCCCTACTTGAATCTTTTTTCTAAAAAATATGACAATTCAAACCTGCTTGTTCCACTGCAATCGAAACCTTATAGATCATCGTAGCACAACATAACAGCCTCATCCCCAGGGCATACAGAAGCAACGTGCAGCTTAATTACAGCAATGCGGCATGTTAAGAAGAATTCAAAGTTTGAAAATGTTTCATCTCAGTATTCGCTGAGCGCCACTACTTCTGAACAGCAGATACGAACAGGAATTTCAGACACATTTTTACTTTAATAAATGTTGCTTTATTCTCATTCTTTCTTAAGAAAGCTGAATCAAATCTAATAATATTTTCTCATGACCTTTGTAGCTGTTCCAGGTATTTAATTAATTCGCAAGTGAATTATTTTTTCAAATCCTCTTTTTGTGAAATGTACATGTTTTGATTATTGGAAGAAGCACTATAACACGTAGCTGTTCTATGATAGTTCATATAATTTAATTAACTGTCAAAAATACCCTAGAAGCAAGCTACAAGCTTCATTAGAATGTGTATTGTGTACGAACAAAGATAAAGTCCCTCCCCTTGAAAAAGCAACAGTAGGAATATTTTAGTATATCATAAAGACACCCTAGAGCCCCTAAATGTGGCCATTGGTCGACAAGTGTACGATTTTTAAACCCTTTATTTGTATAGTGTTGACACTGACAGAATATATTTTACAGTACACGTATGTGTCATTTCGTGCACTTGGCTATGCTACATCATATCTAAATCTGTTCCTTTCCATTTCAAGCACGTTTCACAGCCGGAGAAGACCCTGTGTGGTAGTAGGGGTGCCTGTTTTTTCCATTGAAATGCTAAGCTAAGGTTCTCGACCCCAAAGCAGTTCCCCATCACTAATTGATTTGATTTGATTTAATATTGCACACAGGCCGAACACAGGGGACAGGATGTGGCATTATGGCCTTAGCTGCAGACTTTTGAACTGGAGAACCAGGGGGCATATTTACAAGGGCATTGCGCCACTGGAGGTTCACTTTTTCCGATGCTCCGGTGGCACATTGCCCATATTTTCAAGGAGCGCTAAGCTGCTTTGCATGGCTTAATGCCGCCTTGAAAATATGGCCCTCCCTGCCGCAGTTTTCTGCCACAAAGGGGTATGCAATCGATGTTGCTGTGGGCGTTCCCAACCAACAACCATTACTTTTTGACACTGCCCCAGATTTACAAGGATCTATAAATCTGAGGCAGCGCCAAAAACTAACGCCTTTGTAAAGGAGGCGTAAGAGTGTGCAAAGAGGAGAAATTCTTTTATTTCTCCTCATTTTTGCTCTTTCTATGTGAGCTGCATTCTGCAGGACACATAGAAGTAGCAAAATGACATTAACCCCTTGGGCGCGGCCGCGATTCTGCGCCTGTGCGGCCGTTTTAATGAGTGGGCGGGTTCATGACGGCCCCCAGCCGTCATCAGCACACGCCCACCGTGATGCATGACGGCCGGGGGACGTCATCAGCATGGAAGGGGTTAATGATTGTTTTTGTGCAGGAAGGTGTCCCTTCTTCCACAAACACAAAAATCCCTGCAATGCGCTTGGCAGCTTGTTTAGCACTGGCGCAAGGGAGAACACAGGGCTGCACTGTATTCTTCTAAATACTGCGCATCCATGTGTTTTTTAAATGACGCAGAGTGGAGTAGCAAATTGCTAGCCGCGCAGCGCCATTTTGCGGTAAATATGTCTCCAGGTTCGAGCCTAACGTTCGGCTTGTGATATACCATGATTCTGGGCAATTCATTTAATCTCCCCGTGTCTACAATAAAAAAACATGAATGTGACCTTGTGCCAGGTAACTGGTGGTCATGTAAAGCACTCCAGTACCTTCGGGTTGATTTCATGTAATAAAAAAAAACAGCAATAAAAAACCCTGAATGACAAATATAATGCTTCCTGGGATAGGATTCCACAGGATATACTTTATGGTTGCTGGAATTTCTTTCCAAAAGGGTCTGATAGCAGAGCATGCTCATCAGATGTGTTGGAAGTCTACCAGTCCACCTTATCTGCCCATCCTGACGGAGGTGATGCCTCCAACGGTTTTCGATAAATAATTAAAATCCCAAAAAGCCCCTGCAATGAATTTCTCAAAGACTGCTAGATTACTGATCACCGCCACCCAGTTCTCTGAAAGCATTACCCAGTGTTGTAATTGGGCCGAGTGACCTCAATCGCCCTCACTAAAACCAAAACCTGCCTTACATTTATTAAAGAATAAATAGTCCCAATGTCAAAGAGGTCAGCCTTTTCAAATGGAGATTCCCTCAGAGATGGAGTAAAAGATGCATTGAAATGGATGGGCATGTAAGGTAAAGTAGTGAGCCCCGGGCATTGGCACACCTTATCCTAGACCATATAAGTTTTGTTTAAAGAGTTATTTATGAAATTGGCAGTCTGTCCTTTTTTTGTTTCCTAAGGTAGGTCCCATAGTGATCTGCCCAAGAGAACCCTATGGGCGTGTGAGGCCATATTTTATCAATGGACTGCAGGGGACAATCTACAAGCTCACACAATTAGGATGTCCTATAGTACATGAAAAAAATCAGGAAGGCTCAAGTCTCTACGTTTAATAGGGCTTTGAAGAAGTTGTATGATATTGGTGGACTTTGTATATCCTAGTTGAATCTTAGTGTCAGTGGCCCACATGCATGAAGCATTTTTGGAGTCGCAAACGGTGCGATTCCTTAAAATCGGCCGTTTGCGATTCCAAAAATGCTTTTTTGGATGCATCAAGCAATTTTAGAAATCGCAATATTTTTGCGATTTCTAAAATTGCGATTGCTTTTAAGAAATCGCAAATTTGCGATTTCTTAAAAGCAATGCATGAATACTTTTGAAATTGCGAATTCGCAATTAGAGGGATAAATTTACAGAGTAGTTGAACTACTCTGTAAATTTGCAAAAAGTGTAAATTACACAGAAAATGCATTTTTTAAACACTCATGTTACGGACACACATGTCCTTAGGACATGTGTGTGTGCAACATGATGCGAAAACATGGGTGGGTGGATGGGTGCAGGGGGGGTTCATTTGAACCCCCCCACCATCCTTGAAATGCAATCAGGATTTGCGATATTCAATTGCAAATTCGCAATTCCCATTCATTCCTAGGGGCCTTTTGGCCCCTAGGAATGAATGGGAATTGCGAATTCGCAATTTGAAAATCGCATTTTTTATGCAATTCGGTAAAAATAGCGATTTCTACCGAATTGCATAAAAAATGAAAAAAATAATCATGCATAGGCTTTTGCGATTTCTAAATTGCGAATCGCTATTTATCGCAATTTAGAAATCGCAAAAGCCGATATTGATGCATGTGGGCCATTGTCTTTAGGGCTTTGAAGAATTGCTTCTTTGTAAGTAATGTGATTGGCCTTAAACATGTATAAAACCCAGAGGATGACTTTAGTTTTAATCCAATTTAGTCTCCCCGGTCATGAAAAGAGTTCAACATTCTCCAATGTCACCTCATAAGGCTGGGAATAAATTCTGGAAGTATCAGGCAAGCCGAACAGGGTGGGGATAATGTTGGGACATAAATAGGTGGTGTGCAGAAACACCCAGAGAAAGGGGAAAGAGGTGACCAACATTTCCACTTCCATTCTAGACTGCATGAGATTCAATAACTCAGATCTAGAAAGGTTGACCTTGAATCTAGCTACCTTGTCAAAAATCTCCAATTGCCTCATTAGGCTCAGAAAGGAAGTTGCAGGTGAGAATAAGGCAAGGGTCATGTCAAGATCGTATTGAAATTTGAGCCAAATGATATCCCATTGAGCGACAGGTCCTCTGATTTATTTTTAGCGAAGGGTTCAATACTTAAGGCAAACAGATGTGGGAATTAAGGTGTTAGAGCGTTTTTAATAAACGCAAATTAATGCAATTGATGTGTAGAAGTAACGTGTGGGCCTAAAAACGAAAAGCCACATTTTAAATGACAGATGGGAGCACTAGGCTTCCATAGCAGAGCACGTTAAGTTAGAAATGTTTCTGAATACAGTTTTCGTTTTCATTTTTTTACTGACCTAAGGTCAACCTTATTAGTAATGTGAAGACGTGAAGAGTCCAATGGTACAATATGCTGAGCAAACATGATTTAATAGATAAAGAATGTTTCAACTTTCCTATAGAGATATTTCTCATAGAATCCAATAGTGCACTAAATAATGTCGTTAGAGTTTATATAAAGGTTTCTTTATAAATAAGATTTGTAAGTTAGAATATGTGAGAAAGGGATGATTTCATTATGGAATGACAGACCTAACTGTGAACAGTTTTCTTTGTATATTAGGAAGCAGTGGGAGCCAAACCACAACTTGTACAATGTTGGCATTTGATTGATTTACTAATTCTATTATTTATTGTAAATGTGGTGTACTTGTAACTTTCGTACTGGACGTTTCTGTCTAGTTTAGGGTGGCACTTTTTTGGCAGAGGGTGCTTACAGTGAGTGCACACAGTGTGGGATATATTCCTTGATTCTCTGAAAAAATACTTGATAGATAACAGGTTAGGTGTGACTCTTGTTAGTGTCCACTGCCTTTTTCTTTTTGTATGTTATGTTATGTTATGTTAAAAATGCTCTTTTATAGCGCACGGCTACTCCTGGGAGTGTCCCGGCGCTTTGGCAAAGAGCCCTAGGAAGAAGAGAAACATAACACGGCAGAATGGAAGAAAGGAGGAGAGCAGTTACTGAGCAAAAAGCCAGGTTTTAAGTCCTTTTCTAAAGGAGAGCAGCAATTGTGTTAGTTACAGATATCAAAATGTTATATTAGTGCGCATTCCTAGACTAGGGGAGAGCGTTTTCCTCACAGAGTCACTCGGACTCTCTGATGCTCTGGCAGACCTTTCTAAGCTCTTTGCTGAGACCCATTCATTTTTCCTTGCCAGAATCTATGCTATATATCTGAGACTCCACTTATTTTTCTGAACTTCTCTTCATGTGAAAGGATATTTAAATTGCTTGCAGCATTATGCTTTCACTTCGATTTCGAACTCTTTCCAGATTGTCCAAACACGTTTCTCTTCATAAGATTTAGAAAAGGGATTTACTTATATGGAACTTGATTAATGCTTTATGTTATGTATTGTTATTGAAAATAATCTATTGATGATTAATAAAGAAATACTTACTAAAAGATTTGAATAAAACCCTTTAAACTCACATCAAACTGACTCCTAAGAAATGATGATTTAACTGTAATCAGTAAGTTTTGAGTTTTGAAATGCAGCTTCTGATGAGTTCTTACCTGAATCCTCGGTCCAGAGCCAAGGGTCCAGTAAGAGTAGGATTTTGAGACACAAATATTGACTCAGAAACCAAATGTTTATAAACGTCCTTGCTTCTCCGGAGGACAACTCTGCCCAGGGCCTCTAGTTAGTTTGATGGGGTTGGAGATTTTTCCATTTAGGTTTACTCTGAAGATATGGGGAGTAGAGTCAATTAGAAAGGAATACGCAGAATAATAATTCTAACCGGCCCCCTTTTTTCACAATTGAAATAAAATTCTGGTAGAAAATAAAATTCCTACCAAGATAACAAGTTCCTTGTGTAGAGCCAAAGGGAAGGGAAGGGAATGCTGCCTCTTCCAGGGGAACTTGCAGCAGCAGAGAGGCAACAGCTCCGCAGAATGACCAGGGCCTGCTCCTGACCCCGCTGTTGCCTGGGACACCGAGTCTCTTCAGTCTCTGTTTCATTTATTGTGCTGTATACAGCTATGGGCTCCTTTACCGTATATTACGGCGTTCTCAGTAATAATGCCCCTGGCCATGTCTGAGAGTGTGCGTTTTCAAGCAAAACACGCCGGAGATCTGAGCTCCTCTTTTCAAACAGCTGATACCGAAAATGGTTAACTCACTGTTAGTTGACAGCCTTCATTGGTACAGTATTGTCACGTTTGCCTTTTATGCTTTTATGCATAAAAGTCAAAGGTCGCAAACACTTTGGGGCCTATTAGGATGGCGGGCGGACCTGAGTCTTCCCGCCATCCTAGCTGGAACGGGACCGCCTGCCTGCCATGCAGCGGTCTTGCACCCCTGATCATGATGCGACCGCCACCGCGGCAGTGGTACCTGGCATTTTAATATTGCGGCTGGTTCTGCTGGCTGCAGCACCCTTTGCAATGGAAAATGCCATGTTGTGCATTTCCATGCACAAATGGCTGGCACCACGGGGTTCCTGCCACCTTGTGCATGGACATATAGGGGGGAACGGTAGGAACCCCCCAAGAGCACCCACCCCGGGGGCCCACAAGGGGCCTCTAAAGCATGTCCCCGCCAGACTTTCACTGGAGAAGTGTGGCTCACTGGTTAGAGCGGCAGACCCTGATTTAGAAATCTGACCCGGGACCAGGGTTCAATTCCTGTCGCGGAAGGGTCTTGGGCTCAATGTCCGCGGACCCGATAATTCTCGCCACGGTGCCTACTCTAATCATGGGTCCCACTCTGCAACTCTGGGCAATAGCTTGCTTAATCTCCACACCGGCCCTAATCGCTAAGGATGCCTGGCTTCACCTTGGGGTGCCCAGGAGTGGGCGCCTCACAGTAACAGGCCAGGATGGGTTCCTCAGCGGTACAGCGCGGGGACACACTGGCTAGTGTAACCAGGCGCTTTATAAGCTCAGTTACTTTACTTTACTTCCATGGCAGCATCACCGCCTTGGAAAGGCCTTAAAACCCAAGCATCATAATATGGATGGCAGTGCCTGCGAGGCCCCGCCACCATATATGAGCCCTGCTCTGCCAGGCCGGCAATCATAACGATTGCCAACCGGCAGAAAAGCAGCAGATGGACTCTCCGTCCGATGCGATACCCACTGCCATCATGATATGGCGGTGGGTAAGTCACGTTATAATGGTGTGATGGTCGCCTTTTTTGTAATTAATTATTGATTGTAAACTGTTTAGGAATACGCATTGGAGTTTAGATAGAGCAAAGTACTAAAAGGATGCTAGACCGAATGTTTTGTCTCTGCATGGAATCTGCAACCAGCCAGTGTTGAATACATTTTTGGCATAATCTGGGACGTTGGTGACATCGTTGCAGGCTAGAAGACATTTTGGATCGTGGAAGCATATGGTGAGGGTCCTTTGACATCCATGTTTTCAAGAAGAAAAAGGGGGTGCTGACAGACAACTGGCTGAAGATGTGAAGCACAATTTGTATTCTTAAATCATTTATTAAAAACTACTTCTATATTATTCTACTGCATAAACCCATTAAATGTGAGCGGGTGCTACAGACTAAGGCCAATGAAAAAAATAATGGCAAAGCCAATCATTAGGCCTTTTTAAAGCCAATACCTATTGATGTTGCTAATACTTGTTCAACTGGACAATAAATTAATCTCCAGTTCCAACAACATCCGTCTGAATTCTTGTGTGGTAAATCCTAATTAGTTCTGTGTAAAGCTCACACCCAGATGACAACTCCCTCACGGGAACTACATCCACTTCTCCGTTGTGGCGTTCTTTTATTCCAAATCTTGTGGTACTCTCTATTTATATGTGCACACATGCGTAACTTGCTTTCTCACTTTGCTGGTGGTCTATTCCTGGCTTTCGTATATATTTATGGTGACTGACCAAGATGTGGGTTATTCCTATTGCTAGGTGGTTACACGTTAAAGGAGACCGAGCTCTTTCTCAATCTCTGTATCATGAACCCTGGGAAGACCAAACATTGACAGATAAAAGAGTGGGGGTGAGGAGAGAAGCCAGGGAGCTGACTCTAGGGGGCTGATTACGATCTCGCTAGGAAGGCCTCCAGGTGGTTTGCCGGAACAAGCTAATCCGATTCGGAGCCTATGTTTCTGTAAGAGTCGTCCCCCGCTATGAACGACCAAGTACAATGCGAAGATTTCTTCCGCGTCGACCGAATCGTTTCCGAACCAGATCTTGTACATTCGACTCATTCGGAGCTGAATCGTGGCGTGCAATGGAGCCGGATTCCGAACAAGCTAGTACGATGCATGATTTGGACAGCTGTATTGACTGGGTGTCAGCGAGACAAAACTGCTGACGGAATCAGACTTTGGGGGCGATAGCAGGCCCCCCCTTCACCGGGAGCCCTCCGAATCAGGGATGTACGACGGTTCGACGCATGGTTTTACCACGCGTACCATTACAACGCGTTTCTTACAACGCAAGTCGTTACCACGACTTGCGTTGTAGGGGTGCGGACTTAGGAATTTTTTTATTTACTATTCCAACACCAGCCTACGTACAATAGGGAATGTGTTGGATAGTAAATTAAATTATTCCTTGTCCTGTAGCACCCTCCATCGCAAGTCGTGGTTACAACTTGCGTTGTAAAAGACGCGTTGAAAGGGGACTGCGGAGTAAAATCTGCGTGGTAAAGGATGTTCCCCCCGAGTCAGTCGCAAGGTGGTGCGCATGGGTCCCCCGATCTAAGCATGCACAATGTTGCGGGCAACATGGGGTCCCCTACAGGGTGTACGCTTTTCCCTTCCCACCCCTTTTTTGCTATGGAAGCCAGTGTACGTGTCAGACACAGACTCCCATAGAGTTTAATGGGAGTCAGAGCACATTGAACTCGTTCGGTCGTACTCGCACAGAGCAATTCGCTAGGAAAGCACTCCGGACCTGGTGGGTTTTCCTGACGAGATCATAATCGAGCCCTAGGATGTAAACCCAGAGGATGTTTAAGAATGACTACTAACGTTTCTACTCACACCAGGGCTCAGGGAAAGCCATATTCTCACCCTTGGTACAAGGAAAAAGTATTTTTTTGTTGCATCTCCCTGCCCTCACTGCTGCCTCTCAAAAACAGATAAGCATGGTAGCTTCTTTAATAGTGTTGTGGAAGATGCACAAACCAGTGATGACTGCCTCGGAATGGGGTGGGGTGGTGGGAACGGATTTAATAAATAAATAAATAAATAAGCTCACCTTCTCCGCTGGGACGTGCCGCGTCCGCCTCTCCTCCATCCTTTTCCGATCTGCTGCAAGCATCGGAAGCACCCAGGCTTCCGGCCTCTCCCAGTCAATCACGACAATGTGATCTGAGCTGCTTGTTTTGCCGCTCAGGCAGTGCTTGGGAGGCTGGACATGTTCTCCACAGGGCTGTGCAAACTACTCCTCGCTCTGCTCTGGCATCACAGATCCCAACCCGCACCGACTTTGAGTGCTGCATAGAAAAATAAAATGATAATAATGTCCTGCTCTTATCATTTTCTTTTATCTTTTATTTAAACTGCTGAAATAGCAGTGGGGCGATGCTGCTCTGCGTTAGCGGAGGAGCTGCCACTGGCACATACTCAATTCCATCCTTAAAAGATACAAATCTTCGGTGCATACACACTTTACAGCTGCAACCTTGAGAATTGGCTTTCCGGAGACACTGAACCCTTGGTCATGTGCTATGATGATGAAATGAATTTATAAAGGGCAACAGCAGGGTATCCTGGCGCTAAGCACCTGAAACACGTTATGTCTAAATGTATCCTTCCGGTGGAACCCAGACAGGGCCTATGTGCCCTTGCCTGCACCAAATCTCACTGCCAAATGCAATTGGTGTAGTCTTAAATATGTAAAATGATGACATTCATTCCCTCGAGAATTTCCTAGAGCATTCACACACATCACATGACCTCTCAAGTGTTTTTGCCCAATGCACAAGGAGGCCTTCTCTAGCTTTAGAAGGACTGGGAACTAGGATAGTCCTCCAACAAACAGCATGATCAACAAGCCAACATATATAGTTTGTGCTCTGTAAAGTCTTCAACATTCATCAAGTTAGTGCAGATTATGTATCGAAACTAAGCTACTTTCTCAGCTTGTGCTGCTTCTTAGGTACATTTTTCCTAAGCTTACTTAAAAATCTCAGCGCCAGGCAGCTCTCAGTACTTCCCTTTACTGAAGAATCTAGCAAAATATATCTTCTTAACAATGTTGTGAACTCTTACATCACCCCCTCACTCATGATATATCGAGACAATTCTGGGAAGTTAACTACCCTATATTGCTGCACAGTGCTTCTAAGCGCTACACCTACAGTATTGTTTACAAGTGGGCTGGTTCAGTCTCCAATGATTAGGGTATGAATGCTTGGTGTTCAGTAGGATTTTGTGAGTTTGCCTGGGGACCATATAGGCTGTGAATGATGTCTAAAAACAATACATGTAGCACAATATTGGGGTTATATGCATTATGGTTAAAGCCATTTTGGTTTTTTTTGCCCTTGGAGCAACCACTTTGGTCTGTGTCTCAGTGACCTGCAGTGGTTTCCGCTGTCCCTGATTCCTGATCAACAATCCACATCCATTTCAAAGTTATGCAACAGCACCTGCAAAAACAGTTTTGACTTCCTGAACAGAGTAAGTGCTTACTCTGTTCAGGAAGAGCTTATCTCCATCGAAGTCTTCACTGACTAGTGATCCAGGACTGAAAACATTAGTATCCCAAAAAGGTGCAATGGGATCAGAAGTCAATAAAAGTCTTTGAAATCACTTACCCTTGCAAGGACATAGTCTAGAAATGCTTGTGCTAGCATCTAGCCGCAGAAGCACTAGAATCGCACTTGGGGTCATAGCATATCTCAGCTATAAATGGTGCTAAAAACCACCATGCTGCTTTTGAAGCATCCTATTGTAACTATTCTACCATTTCATGAAGTAAATAAAGACATAGAGCCATATGTCTAGTTTTCACTTAGTCCACAAGACATACTCCGTACAGCTTGTACAGCGCCTAAACCAAGCAGTATCCACAAAGACATTGGATACAAAATGTAATATCTCTGAATAGCTGAGTTTCCAGCTTCCTTTTGAAGGATATCAGACGATATCAGGCAGACAAGAGTTGATTCCATAGTCTAATTGTGCCTTGAGAGAACAGTTTCCCAGAGTAATCCTCTTAAAATATGGAAAAACAAAGAACTTCTGATCCTGGCTTCTAGGATGGCCTCTAGATGCTTACCACTGGAACTGTGACTCAGGGTCGGCTTTAGGGCAGTGCGACCGGTGCCGCCGCACTGGGAGGGGACTTGTGGAAGGGGCGCTGACCTCAGGGTCGGGGCTGTGTTTAGCAATAACTTATGATTGGAGAGATGAGTCATACTTTTTCCCTATGGTAGTGAGAGATTTTGAGGCGGCAGTCATGGGGTGTGGGGATGCCAAAAAGTATTGTCATGCAGGTCGCCACCAACATTGTGACTACTAGTAATTTGGCAATTTATATTAATCATTTTGTACACCATTTTCAAAGCCTTATTTTCAACTTGCCAGGCAACATTTTTAAAATAGGGATCTTTTGTTCGCTCTGAGGGGTGCCCACTATCAGGCTTGCGGCATGATTCTGAATTTTCCGCCGCCTGGACATGATCTTCATAGAAGCCCCTATTAGGAGCTTATCACAATAATCGATATGAGAGCCTGTAATGACCTTGAGTTGGTGGAGTTGAGTTTTCCATCCACAAATAGACAATTATGGCAACTATTTGCAGCAAATATGAACCCCACTTTTTGGTTATGAAATTGACATGTGCCTCAAGATTCAGAAGCAGGTCAAACAATACCCTTGAAGCTTTCAATAGATGCAGACAGAATGATCAGCACCAAGGGCGCAGATCTACCCTTGCCCACCATCTCCACTAAGTCAAGAATCATACTCTTACATCCAGAAGAGCGGGTTCTGTGCCTTGACTTGACCGAAAGCCTGGAGGCAAATCCTTTAATAGATTGGGCGACTCTCGATGAATAGGGGCTTACAATGCTTCCCAACACCTTTTCATGCAATCATTGCAAGCCCAATAGGCCTGGTTTGGCAAGCTGGTGTTATTCTTTGTTTTTTGTTTAAGTAGCATATTCACAAGAAACAAAAGGAGAAAAAATAAACTATACCATTAGCTAAATGTGCTAGCCTAATGCTCGTGTAAAAATATAAAAAGAATTCACTGATACAAATGTGATATAGTAAGTTTAAAGAGCAAGGGTAATATTTACAGGAAAAGGGAAGGAATGCGGCTTATTTATTACAATACGGCAGATTCCTGTCCTTTCCCCATTTTTGGCTCACAATGGGCTACCTAGCGCCAACACAGGCACCCTTGTACCATTGAGCATGGGTGCCTGCTTTGCATGCAGGACTGTTTCTGTGCAGGAAGGGGCACCTTCCTGCACAAAACAACCCAGAGAGGCATTCTGCAGCACACATAGAAAGAAGGAAGTAACTAGTAGAAATTAAGATATTTCTCCTTGTTACGCCTCCCTTGAGAAGGCATATCTTTTTGGTGCATTCCCAGGTCTACCATGATGGTAAATCTGGGAATGTGTCAAAATCCATGGCAGTTGAGTGGGAACACCCACACAACTGCCGTGGAACGCCTTACCAGGGCAGAGTAAAGCAACACAGTAATTTGCACTGCGTGACTCCTGCTTTATAAAGCCTCTCAGCGCCACGCAAAGTGGCCTTGCATGGCTTGATAAATCGCATTTTGGGTTAGTGTTGCGCATGTTCCACAGTGTGATGCAAATGCGAAACAACTCCCTTCATAAATATGGCTCTAATGCCCACATGCATCAAAGTCAATTGCCTTTGCAAACGGTGTGAATCGCAATTTTCGGCAGTTTGCGAATGCAATTGACTAATTTGGAATGCATCATGCATTTCGCAATTTTAGGAATCGCAACCATGTTGCGATTTCTTAAATTGCGATTGCATTTAAGAAATTGCAATTTCAGATTTCTCAAATACAATGCATGATCATTTTTTAATTGCGAATTCGCAATTTGGAAGAGGTAAATTAGCATGAAATGGAACTTCATGCTAATTTACCGAAAACTTTCAAATATGCACAAATTGCATTTTTGAAAGTTTTAATTTACACACACACACATGCCCTTGGGGCATGTGTGTGTGTAAATTGCATTTAAAGTTACATTTCAGGGGTGCAGGGAGGGGTTCTTTGGACCCCCACTGAACCCTTGAAATTGCATTCACATTTTGTGAATCGCAATTTGAAATTCGCAAAATGTGAATGCCTTCCCATTGATTCCTATGGGCCTTTTGGCCCATAGGAATCAATGGGAAGGGTTTTCCTTAACCCCTTCGCTGCTGGCCCGTTTCCGCCGCTGTGCGGTAAACAAACGAACAGGGCTGGGCCATGACGAACCCCAGCCGTCATCAGCACACGAGCACCGCGAAGCGTGACGGCTGGGGTTCGTCACCAGCATACAAGGGGTCAATTGCGATTCGCAAATTGTGAATCGCAATTAAGGAAAAATACAGAGTCACAAAAAAGATGCAAATTTTTAATGCATTGCCGTTTGCGATTTCCTAATTGCGATTTCCCTAATTTTCGCAATTAAGAAATCGCAAATGGACACTTTGATGCACGTGGGCCTAAGTCTTTTAGTTGTTCAGTGCATTTTAAATTTACTGTTTGTGAAGGCAACAAGAATAAATCATTACCAAATTGAGCATACAAACCTAAGGCACCTAGAGCATTGCACTATCACTTAAACACTTTATAAGAACTTTAATAAAAAGGAGCCTGAAAATAAATTACCAGTATCTAGGCGCACAAAGTTGAAGCAAAATAAATAGCCCGTATTTCAAGTTAATATAAAAAATATTTAGAAGTAAAAAACAGACTTTGGATTTGCTTTGCAACTGAAGAGAAAATACCTATTTTTAGGTGGATGTTAACAGTGTGCACAGGCTTTGTGGAGTCACTCACAGTAAAGGGAGCCAATGCGTACAATGGGCTGGTGCACTTCCAATGCTATTTGCTATGGTGAGCTGAAGTAACCACTATTTCAGAGAGCAGTGGATGAAGCTCAATTATGAAATGCTCCACTACGTATGCATATAATGTATGCTTTTTTCGAAAATACACAAGGCCTCCCTGAAGGATAGAACGAGCGCAATGTATGTAACTTACTAGTTTCTCAAAATTAAAATTAGTTTTTTTTAGTGTAGGTGTGGTCCATGATTCTTTTAGTCTGATTGTGGCCTAGCCCTCTCTGAGTAAAGCATTAACAATGGTATCAATAAAATGGCCAAGTGCTTGCACAAGGTTCTCAACTAGGATACTGCCCGGTAATCTCTACACAGTGTCTCCCTCTGTGTTTTATTCAAGTGCAAAATCAGGTTGAACTGGTTGTCAGATTACTTTTACCACTTGATTGTACCCCTTTTGTTTTTATTTCAATGGGAAAAAATAACAAATGCCCATAGTAACAATGTTACTACTGCTTTGGCAAAATTACGAACACAATTACCATCGGACGTCTGATTATTGCATATTACTTGCATTACTGATTTCTGAACATTGCACAACACATATCAATTTTACAGATACACATATTTCAATATATATTCAGAGTGAACATGTGCAGTGATGCAGCTTCTGCTCACACTCACTGTCTGCAAGGGACAGCCTTGATCCTCATTCTTTTGTAAAGGTATACAATGATTTGAGTCCTTTTCTGCATTTCAACCACGTTTATTTATTTTACTATCATAATTAAAAATTCTTTGTACATTTTTATAAGATTTCAGTGACATTTGCAACTATCAATTTGCAGGTGTCTCTGGACCTCAGATTCATCTGCAAAATTCTGTATAATCATATTTGTTTCCCTTTCGCAACTGCAAATTCAGATTCCTGCGGCTTTTATCCTTCGTGACATTTGTGTGACAAAAACTCTCCGAATCAGTGAGAAATCTGATCACATCATGACACGCGGATACTGACTCTCAATGCTGTTTGCTCCTGGTGGTCGTGACCAGCCCACTTGAAAGAGAGCCTTATTCTCATTATTACAGTCTTCACTATAGCATTCTTGCATCTGATAGCTTTACCTCCTTCTCTCTCCCAGGAAGGCCCTCTTTACAAGTCTGGCCAATCTGAGTGGACCAGTATACCTGCACCTGGTTTGGAACCAGGAATACCTGGCCCACATTTAAAGGGTGCATTACCACGCCCAGTTAAAACATCATTGGTCCCCTTGACACTATCCGTCTGTTTAGAAGAAGTGGAAAATGTCTGTTTTAAAGTCCTCAGAATAGTCAATTTGCATGCACTAAAGGACAGGTGTTTCTGTGTCGACAAGTTAGTTCCCATTCAGGTCACTTTTTATGAGACCTGGGGCCTCATTTATGAGGCTGTGCGTCACTTTTACGCCGCTGGTGCGTCACTTTTTGTGACGCACCAGCAGCGTAAAAAATGCGCCTTGTTGCGCCATATTTACAAAGTGACGCATCTAGGTAGATGCGTTAATTTGTAAACTTCTGCACCACATTAAACCTGCGCCAGGTATAATGTATGCAAGGGGGACATATTGACGCAAGGAAGGGTCATAGAAGTGACGCAGTGAAATCTATGAGATTTCACTGCGTCACTTTTAGGTTGCCGTTGCGTCAAAATCTTGCCCCTGCCTCACAGCAGGTGTAAGACTGATTCAGGCCCTTTCACATGGGGCTTGCCCCATGTGAAAAGACGCATTGCTGGAGTTGCGTCACTTTTGTGACACACTCCAGCAATGCGTCACTTTTGCGCTTACAGATACGTCAGAAATACTGACGTAACTGTAACTCCTTGCGACATGATGCGTCATACATTAAATATGACGCATCAGGAATGTTGCAAGGAGTGCGCACTGAGAAGTGACGCATCGCTGCTTTCACGCAGCGATGCGTCATTTCTCATAAATGAGGCCCCTGGTATTTAAAGGAACCTGCTGGACCTGATCTGAGAGAGAGAGAGAGAGAGAGAGAGAGAGAGAGAGAGAAAGAGAGAGAGAGAGAGAGAGGAGAGAGAAAGAGAGAGACTGAGTGAGAGGAAAATCAGCAACAGCACAAGGACTGAGACTCAGAAGGGGGCCTTCACAACCCTACAAAATACACTCTGACGACAATCCCACCCTAGAGAGTCCAGAATAAGTCGGTACGGACCACTCCCTTGAAAGTGAAGCTAAGTTGTGCACCAGTTGAGAGTGCTTACACCTTAAAATACTACCCACAAATTACTCCTTCAGGAAAGAATGCAGTTCAGATCCTGGAAGTGTACTTTGGGTGGTGTGACTGGTGAGGGCCTTATTTTGAGAACCCCTTGTCTTGAGAGAGAGGAGTGCTTGGCAGAGGCATAACTCCTAGAACCAAAGCGCCAGAATGGTCCACTGGGCTCAATCACTTCGGGTTACATTGCCATTAGAGTGAGTGAGTCCCAAACGTCATGGCCTCCTTCAAGGGATAAAGCGGCCAATTAGTAAAAGAGATGATCTTGACACCCCACAAAAACAAACATATGGAAGATATGGAAAAGCCAGGGGGCTGCTCAGGGGAACATCTCCCAGAGTCATGAGTGTAGAGCACAAACCACATTTCGTTTTGAGAATCTGCAAACCTTTTTCACAATATTCTAAAGATGGTGACAAAAAGAGCTACAGCATCCTTCTTATAGCCACAGTGGGGAATAGTTTTATAAAAGTCATACAGGGGTATCACACACTCACGAGTACGAACATCAAAACACCTATAAGCCATTAGATATATATAGAACTGATCAATGTTGTAGAGAGAGAGAGAGCCAATTAGCCATGGTACCCCAAATCTTATGAGATTGCCCCACATATGCAACTATTGGAGGAAACTCATCAGGGCCATTCAACACACAGGCCCTTATTACAAGGTACACTGCACTGGCACATTTCTGGGCAAAAAGGTCACCACCGTACCGTGCGGTTATGAGTACAACCCCATGGAATTGGGAATCACAGCCCATGTGGTGCCAACATTTCCACCAATGAAACCACACGGAATCCCTTATTCTATGCAGTTCCACTGTGTACACTTACCACCTGCTGTGAGAACAGGGTACATTTATGGGGGAGCAGGAGCATAGAGTGGGGGGTAAATTAGTGCGGTAGGAAGAGTAGGGTGAAGAAGGCGTAGGAGTAGGGGGAGTTTTTTTATAGCTTTTGGAAGGATTATATGCTTTCCACTGTTAAAAAAAAGCGGCTTGACACTTTGCTGCAGCCAAAGACTCATGCAAATTTTCCTGCCAAAAATGTGGGTCATGTTCTCATGCCCTCAGTAAATACGAGTGCTGAAAAACCTTGTCCATACTTAATTCCATTTTGCCAGTCTTGTAATGAGATAACTAATGTACATAACGATTCTGATATCTTCCAGCTGTTCTATATTGGAATGGGTGGGATAGTGCGGGGAAGTAAGAGAATCTGCTTTCCACTGAATAATGTTACCTTTACGTGCCATATAATCTCTCTTAGCTATACAGAGTTCCGCACCCAGGTGGAAGATCGGTACAGCAAATTATGTTATGTCCTTGGCATGGAAAAGATCCCAGTTTCTATGTGTGGCGTTAGGAAAAGCTTATCATCTCTCAGCCCATCTTTAAAAAGTTTGACATTTATTTGTGCTCCAGTTCCAAATAAAAAGTTGGTAATATAACATGCCCCTCTGCTTTGCAGCAGAACCAAAATGGAGTAATATTGGGAGTTTCATATAAAAAACTGAACGGTTAGCTGCATTTCACTCATATGAAAATAATTTCACACACCATAAAAATGAATAATTTATTACACGCTAAATTTTGCATAAAGCAATTTTAAAGTGTAATTTTAACAGTAACCATTTTTTCTTGAAAGGCATTACCATGCTGGTACTTATTTCTCTTTAGCTCAAAATGTAGAATGTTCTGACAATGGACAAAGACCATGGCTCGTGAAATAACATTTTAATAATTGGATATTTTTGCATACGCCTTTTGTGGAGTTTATACGATAACATTTTCTCAATGGGTATTTTATTATGCATGTTGGTGTAACTAAAAAAGGGACAGTTGTCCATGACGTTGTCGCCTTTGTTCAGAAAAAAAATCCGCTGGCAGTGTATGCATAAAACTATAATCTTCTGGGGATGATACACCTTTCTGACAGTTTACATCTATATCACTATCACTAGAACCTGTGTCGGTCTGACCAGCTGCAACCCGTGCAGGTAAGAGCGGTGGGGCCAGGTTGGGGGAAGGGAGGGGAGGGGAGGGGGGGGGTGGAATTTTGACAGACGACGAGGGAAAAATAATTATTTATTTAATTTCCACCCGTGGTTGTCTATCGAATCTCCCCCCCCCCCCCCCCCCCCAACCCGGCCCCACCACTCTTACCTGCACGAGCCGCGGATGGGTCTGACTGAATCATAATATATCGCCTCTAGTGTCTGGCTCGTTTAGAAGGCCTGGCATAATCCGGGTTTGCAGTAATAACGTTACTACTCTGCATCACCTCCGGATCGGGACCCTAAGTGCCAGAGTAGGGCAAACAAGGGTGCACATTGAACCTCTTGTAATTACCACTGGCGTGTGGTGTAATCATTTTGTGGGTTCGCAATTCGCACTCAGCAACTCTGGGCAATAGCTTGCTTAATCTCCACAAACGTCCCCATCAATGCTGGGAATGCCTGACTTCACCTTGGGGGTGCCCAATAGGGACCATCTCACAGGGAAAGCCAGGACGGGTTCCCCAGTGTTATACAGCGTCAGGAAACCTACGGATAGCAGTGCGCTTTACAAGCTCAAATACATTTACATTTACATACATTCCATTCAAAGTTCCAGACCACGGAATGAGGATAAAGGAGGGGCAAACTGAATGTTGTGCTGTGCATTCACCCAGGGCTTATCTGACGCAAATCAGAAAGACAAACGCTGGTTTTGAGCAAAATTTGTGCCCAATTTATGGTACAAATTCTGGCACAAACAGGGGCCATTTTATGCAGCCTAAAAAAAAATTGATGGATTAAACCCAGATCTGTGACTGGGGTATGCTTGATGTGTTCAGCATTCCGTCCTTCATTTGTTTTTGTTTTTTTTTGCTATTATTGACGCAGGAGCAAGCTCAAACAGCTCCTTAGGAGGTGCCCTGACTGTGCACCATAAAAAGGTGGTGCACTGTCAGTACACCCCGTGATGACAGCTCTCTGTAAGGGGTAACGTGGGACCCATGGACACCCCAGACACCACCGGTAGGTGCAGTCATTCACTGCACCCACCTGAGGGAGAATCTCTCCTCCCTCTTCAAAGTACAGGCGGATTGTTGCGTTGAAAAAGCTGCTCTGTTTTTCACTGAATGCGCTACCCCCAAGGTCAGTCCTGGGTGCAGCACTTTCTTTTCTTTTCTTTGTGCCTGTCTGTGCCCAGTGCACCTTTTGAAAGATGTGCCGGATGCAAAACAGGGAAACTGCGCCCTATGCCTCACATAGCCCCCAAGTCAACAATGAAAACAAGACTTCCGGCCCAGTAGAAGTTGGAGCCTTAGCATCCTGCACAAATGTATGGGTAATGACTGCATTAGTGCAGCACGCTAACCCTGTGGCAGTGGTACATTTTGCATCAGTATCAATACAGAACGTTTCCCACATGTTTGAATTTTTTCACCAGTCCAAGACATAGATCAACAGTTATCTTTTTTGCACAATAGTGGATATCACACCATGACAATTTGGAGAGGTAACTATTGCAACATGAAGAAAGAAGCCACAGTTCAGCCGTGATATCTTTCAACAAGCAAAAAAAGGACACTTTCATGCAAATTGTAACTGTAATCGCACTTCATACCCCTTGCAAGGTATCATAGTGCATTGCTTCTTTTAAGATCTCTATTAGGCATCAGTTCACCCTATCTGGTCTTTTAATTTATCGCCCTCCTGGGTGTGATGCTGCTTTTCGTTTGGCTCTTCCTGATTATGTCAGTTCTATAGCACTACGCTGCGCAAACTTCTGTATCCTTGGAGACTTGAATCTCCATTTTGACTGCACCCATATGCCCGCTATTAGTAATATTCTGGCCGATTTGGAGGCCCTTCAGCTTAGTCAACTGGTCACCTCCCCCACTCATTCGGGGGGTCACATTCTCGACCCTTTTTTACTAATCTAACTGGGGTCAATGTTATTAGACCTAGTCCAATAGCTTGGACTGACCATTTTTTGGTGAGAATCTCTTTTGTGATTAATGAGCACCCGTTTAAACCCCAAGATAAAGTAGTAATGAAACGCAACTGGAAGAAACTCAAACTGGAAGATTTTTACCACCTTCTGGAGGTCAACCCATTAGGCTCTCACTCTAGTGTTGAAGCTGGGTATGACGCCTTTTGTGATTGGGTCTCCGGTGCGTTGGATGCTCTGATCCCTGCTGCCTGGACTAAATGTCGCTCTAGAGCACCCAGCCCATGGTACGACAGTTCCCTGCCTCAGTTAAAAAAAAAAAAAAAAATCTGTAAACAGGCTGAAAGGGAATGGCGTAAATCTTATGAGGCTGTGAAGAAAACTGCCTATCTCGCTAAAATTAAATGTTATCATCGAGCCGTATGAAGAGCTTGTGCGGCATATTATGCCCAGGAATTCAGGAACAGTCCCAATCCCTCCAAACTAGTTTTTAAAGTCCTTAAGGACCTGATGACTAAA
This sequence comes from Lissotriton vulgaris, assembly GCF_964263255.1. NCBI lineage: Eukaryota > Metazoa > Chordata > Amphibia > Caudata > Salamandridae > Lissotriton > Lissotriton vulgaris. The sequence goes on from NC_141696.1 coordinate 740,786,483, forward strand.
AGAGGCACTGAGGCAGGAGTCCGCTCTGTGGACCACTGTGAAAATGTGGCTGTTTTTTTCAGGGGAAAAGTCCTGGCTATCTATCGTGCCTTTCCTATTACCAATCAGGGAGATGAGCTCTCTTGTTCTGTTCCTACTAGAAGTGAGGCTTTATCCTCCCTACCTAGTCTTTCGATGGAGGTATTCTATAAACTGGTCTCTAAAATTAAATCCGGCTCTCCAGAAGATCCTTTGAAGCCGGTCCAGTTTAGGGATTCCGCTGCTGTCTGCCTCCCTCCATTATGCCATCTCATTAATCTCTCTCTCACTACGGGCACTGTCCCATTAAAATGGAAACAGGCTGTTGTGGCACCCATTCTCAAGAAGGCCACCCAAGACCCCCTTAAACTTGAGAGTTATCGCCCCATCTCCCTCCTTCCATGGGCCGCGAAAATTGCGGAAGCCCATGTGAACGCAGTATTGACTGAACATCTTGCAAGGGAGTGTATTCTGGATTCTACCCAGAATGGTTTCCGTGCAGGTCATAGCATAGAAACCGCCCTACTCTCTATGACGGAACATCTTCGGACTGTGCTTGATTCCGGTCAGACTGCGGCATTGATACTTCTCGACCTCAGTGCCACGTTTGACACGGTTTCGCACAGAATCCTACTTCAACGTCTGCTAGAGGTAGGGGTTGAGGGCATGGCACTCGATTGGTTCCGCTCCTTTCTACCTGACCGAACCTTTAAGGTTGCCATCCCTCCGTTTGAGTCCAAACTCCATCCCCTGGATCTGGGTGTGCCTCAGGGCTCATCATTGAGCCCCACATTATTCAATCTGTATGTGAGGCCGCTGGCTGATGTCGTCAGGCGGTGGGGTCTGACTATGGCCTCCTATGCTGATGACACACAGCTGGCGGTCACACTGAGTGGGGACTCAGATCTTGACGCTCCCAGATTCCGGGAAGGACTCCTGGCAGTAGCTAGCTGGATGAATACCAACTTTCTCCAGCTCAATGCCAAAAAATGGAGGTTATGATTGTGGGTAAGCGAGCGGACCTTTGGGGTGACGAGTGGTGGCCCCCTGAGCTGGGTGCTACCCCTATTCCAGTGACAGAGGTGAAGAACCTGGGGGTTTGGCTTGACCCTGCCCTCAATTTTCGTGGCCACACGAAGAAAGTAGCGGCCACATGTTTCGGCATACTTCGAGGGCTAAGACCTATCTTGAGGTTTTTTGACGCCTTGACTAGGCAACTGGTTATCCAAGCATCTATATTATCACGGCTTGATTATGCCAGTTCATTGCTCCTGGGGGCCAACCAGGCAGAAATTATGCGGATGCAACGCATTCAGAATGCTGCAGCCAGAGCCCTTGTGGTACTTCCTAGGTTCTGTTCTGCTGAGAGCACCATCCGCTCGCTCCATTGGCTTCCGGTTTTACAGAGGATCTATTTTAAGACCCTCTGTTTGTCATTCAAAATTCTCAGGATGGCCTCCCCGACGATTCTTGACAATCTCTTGAACTTCTATGTTCCTTCACGTGCTTTGAGATCTCTGGGCCAAAATTTGGCTGTTATCCCTCGTTTCAGACTGAGCAGAGCGGGAGGTCGCTCTTTTCGAATTCTGGCGGCTAAGCTGTGGAATTCTTTACCTTCCAGCATTCGAGAAATTGATGAGCTGTTGAGTTTTAGGAAAGCCATTAAAACACATTTATTTCCTCACCCCTCTTAAAAATTATTTTCTGTGTGCCTTTCTCACTGTTCTGATGTGTTGTGTTTGATGACCTTGCCAGAAGCGCCGGGACGCCCCTTGGCTGGGGCAGCTGTGCGCTATAGAAATGTTATTAACATAACAGGGTGCACCCTGCCCCCTAGGGGACTACTTGGTATGAAGGACGTTTATTGTGCAGGTTCCCTTGAAGATATTTTTATTGTATGTGACAGCTGACCCATCAACCAAATTATGTGCTTGTAGACAACATTAGAGGCTCATATTCTTTTTAATTTTGGAAAGGATTTGACAAAAAGAAATGACAGTTTAGACATCCACCAGAATGGAATGCATTAGATGACTGGTGCTATCATTTGCAGTGTTAATTAGGATAACAAATATTTGATGGTGTTTATTCTTGAATCTAGCCAGATTTGGATCTGCAGAAATGAGCCATCCAGTTGTACTACAGTTGCAGTTCATAGTGTTTTGCAGAACAGCCGCAGTGATGGGTGTCAGATCTCTTTATGCATTATAACCTTGCCTTCACAGTAGTGTGCAATTGTTTCACAGAGTTCCCGGTGGTTGTCTGATAGTTTGGGCGTCCTATGGCTTCTCTCATTTCAGGTTATCCTGGTATTATTGTTTCTCTGGGTCTAACCCGGGGAAGGAGGCATGTTCCAGTCATTTCTAATTAATGGCAGTCAGGAGCAGAGATAGTGATAGGAAAAATCTAGAGAAATATAAGCCTACTCTGGGGCTTCCACTGATTACAGTTGGCTATGGTGATACTGAGTTGTGGTGGTTTCCGAAAACTGGCCTTGCTCCTGTGTTTGTGTTCCTTGATCCATGTGCTATGTTTTGACTTTGAAGTTACTCAGTTTCGTGGAATCAAGAAGGCAAGTTTGGGTTTGCATCCCTCTTTTAGCAAAAGCCAGGTCTCTACAACCTCTCTGAATCCCAAATAGACTTGTTTCGTTTGTGTCATTGGTGGCAACGTTTTCCAAAGCTTTGCTCCCGGTTCTCAGAATGCTGTGTCTCCAAAGGCCTTTTCCTAGTAGGTGGGAATGGTTAGACAAGGTGCTAGAATTAATCAGATAGGACTGTTCTAGGCATATCTGTGTAACTCAGCTTGAAGGTACCGTAGACCTTTTGCTAGGATACCTATTAGTTGAATCACATTGCCTTCAAGGCAGGCCATCTAGCTCTCAGCAGCTAGTAGTCTTGCTCAGTGTTTTGGATAGTTTGCGATTTGCATAGTAGGAAGCAGGGCACTCTTAGGACCGGTACTTTTACGTACTCTACCTCTAACACCATATGGGTGAGAATGGCCTTTAGTATCTGTGTCTATGATAGGTGAGGGATGCTGTGTCGCAGTTTCCCCATTCTATGGAATATACACATTCCGTCTTCATCCACATGTGGGCTCCTGGATAGGTTGGAGTCCATGATTGATTTGAGGTGTCTAACTCCTTTGATGTTGGTGACGGAGCCTCTACGTTCATGGGCCAGATTGTTGCAGGTTGGTAGTTACTAGATTGTTAATATGCCATGTGTGGAGTTTGGACAGGTGAGGTAAACAGTGGCATTGATACATGACTTTGTAAGAAATTTTGTATATGAGAAAAGTCGTTTAGTCTGTTTTTTGTCTTGTATTTGTATGTCATGCTTTTATGGTTTTTTGTCAAAATACCGAATAAAGCTATCTTGAATTGAATTGAATTGAACATGACTTTGTATATCTTTGAGATATGAAGAGGTCCAAGTTAGTACATTTCCTCTTACACCAATTTCTTCCAGTCTGTGTAGTAGAGTGCAGTGGTGAATGGTGTCAAGTGATGCTGACAGGTTCAGGAACAGTAGGGCACCCACTCCATTGTTGTCCACTGTTAATTTCAGATCCTCCTAAAGATTTATCAGGGTGGTTTCTATGCCTGTTCTGGGGTAGGACTCGGATTGTTGATCGGGCAGTTCCTTGTTCTTCCACACAAAGTTGGAGACATGGGAGAAGCCTTTTTCAATCAGTTTTCCTAGAAATGGGCCACCGGACATCGGTGTGTGGATGGCTGCATCTGATAGGCTGAGATTTTCTTTTACGGGTGTTCTTTTGAGGGAGTTGTTTTGTTTGGAGGGGAAGGATTGTTCATTATTCAGGAGGTTCCATGCCATAGCCCCAGCACAGGGGTTTAGCAGGATGCTTTTGAATGTTCTTGCCAGTACAGGAATCTGCTGTGGATCCAAAAGTCTTTCTTGCCCTGATCAGGTTATTGAGTTCATTACTTGCTTTGTGATTGAAGGAGGTTAATGACTTTTGGTTATTTAAAATTGTAGTTCTGTCCGTCCAGGTCTTTTGTCTGTTGAGCAGTGCTTGATTTATTTCTGAGTTAGTCTTACAGTTTCATTATTTAGTTAACCAGGTCATTAGCGATTGTTTTTGCAAAAGATTTGTAAATGTAGAATCTCAGTGGTCACGCATTCTGAGTTGCAGAAATCCGAAGTAATTCTTTAGAAAAACATGTTGCATTGCTGATCCCTGTGGAATAATGCAATCTCTTTGTGAAATTTGTATTTCCAATTAGTTTGCTCTGTTGTCAGAGGACTACGTCAAACTTGTTAGTCTTTCTCCATTTAAGTTACAATGCACCAAGTCACTTTTCATTTACTTTGTTTTCATTGATCGGGAGGGGCTCTCTTCTATGTTTAAAGTTGGTGCATATCTTGATAAAATATGTGCCTAGATTGGATAGGTTAGGTTTTTTTCAGTGCTTTGAGCTTTTTTCGTTGATTGTCTCTTGCTTGGGATATTAATATGAAAGTAGAGGACAATATGGTCACTGAAAATAATGGGGGAGTTTCCTGTTATTGTGGCATATCTTGCTGGTGCAAAGATTAAGTCCAAGATGTATTCTGCTCGGTGTGTTGATCCAATCTTGAGCAGGGGCGCATCTTAGTAACAGATTTGAGGTGGGGGGACTCTCAAATGTGCCAATTAATAAAGCAATAAGTGCCATGTTGGGGGGTGAGATGCAAAAAGGGTTCTGTCACCATGAAAGGTCAGAAACTTGTGAATTAAGTTTTCTGATGTTTTATTTATATTGAGATCATTTCTTTTTATCCAATGAAAAGTTTTGGAAAATTGTGCTGTTAAATGAATCGTTAAGCCCCAAATTGTATTCGGATTTTGTTGCCAGGATAGCCCAAACCTTCCTTGAAATGGGTGAACAGTCTTGCTGCGTTCTCTTAGTGCAACAATGGGCTGGAATTCAAACATTTTCCAGGGCTAGTTTTAGCTCCCATTCTAGCTAAGCAATATGAAACATGAAATTATTGGGTTGTTGTGTGCTTTTTGCCCTACTGTCCTATTACACACTCCACTATCGGAAAAAAACAGGGAAGAGGACAATTGATATTATATTTCACTTCTCAATCCCATGAGATATTGAAATTGGGGGCCAAATTCACAAAGCCAAAGTTGTGTCCAAAAATGTTTTCCTCAAAGTATCCATCAAAGAGTACCTAGAATTTACAACTGCAGAATTGTATGTCACATTTTTGTACAATTAAGTGGTAGTAAAACCCATGCCCGGAGTGTGAATTGGGTGAATCAGCCATGATTTGCCTTGAGAGTTTGTGCATATCCATCATCTTGTAAGTTTGTGGGCTTCTCAAACTCCTCTCTGACCCTTTTCATTCTTGGTAATTGGAGATGTGTTTCAACAAAGTGCTGCAGTAAATACCCTTCCAGGGTGGGATGGGTTACAGATACCTGTTAGACCTGGCACCATTGGCGTGGGTCTCCCTTCCATTTTGTTGCAGTTGCCTCCTGTATTTGTGCTATGTTTTTGCTGGTCTAGATTCTTTGGGCACTTTGCCACTGCTATTTAGTGCCAAAGTGCAAGTGCTCCCTATTGTAAATTGTTGTAATGGATTAGTTGCTACATGATTGGCTATTTGATTTACTTGTCAGACCCTAGTACAGTGCACCATGTGTGCCCAGGGCCTGTAAATCAAATGCTGCTGGTGGACTTGCAGCACTGATTGAGCCACCCACAGGAGCAGCTTGTAAAATGTGGCTCAGGCTTGCCATTGCAGAGCCTGTGTGCAGTCTGGGACTGCCATGTCGACTTGGCAATTGCACACACTTGCCAGTCCCTAAACCTTCCCTTTTCTACATGTTAGTCACCACTATGGGCGGAGTGCATTGTATGTAAAAGGTAGGACATGCCCTGATGTGTGTGGCATGTCCTGATAGTGAAATACAGCCAATTTTGCTTTTCACTATTGCAAGGCTACCTGTTCCCATAGGCCAGAATGGGCAGTTTGATTATAACATCTTATAATCCTAACTGAACCAGGGAACAAGGTAGAAATTCGTGTTTAGTATGCCTGAACTCAGAATGTTAAAATACATCTTTTAGTGAAGGTGACTTTTACATTCTGTGTTTGAAAATACCACTTTTAGAAAGTAGGTATTTTCTTGCCTAGCCATCCAGTTGTAATTTCTGTGTTTGTGTATTCCATGTCTGGTTTGTGAGTGACAGGGTGCTGGAGAGGGCCTTGGCTCCAGCAGTCTTATGGGTCACGGCTGGGCTGAATAGAACCTGCATTGAATAGAGTAGGGTAAGGAGATTTCCTTTCACTGCCCTGAGCCCTCATTGACTAGAGACTAGGGGCGGAGATTTCCTTTCACTGACCTGAGCCCTCATAGAATAGAGAGTAGGGGGAGGAGATTTCATTTCAGCTACCTGGGCCAGGTCTGCTCTCAAACAATGCTGTGTCCACCTCCTGCCAGGAAGCTGCACCCAGGAGGACAGAACTGGTTTTGACCTGGTACAGACACTCTCTGCCTTCAGAGAACAAAGGATTTTGCAGTATAAATATTGGGGCCCGGACCCAAGAACTTTAGATCACTTCTGGGGCTCAAGACGAACCTTTGCCAAGGAGACGAACTGGAGAAGCTGAAGGAAGATTATTGCCCCTGTGCTGTTTGCTGTTGGGGTTGGCCTGCAGTGGTCACTTAATTGCCAAGGAAAGGAGAAAAGGAAATATGTTGTGTTTACTTTATAATCTTGAGGAAGATCTCCAAGGGCTTGTGACTGAGCTTGCCTCCTGTTCTGAAGTTTTAGGGACACAATTACCTTGTTGGGAATTCTACCTGCAGAGAGGTGCCTGCTGTTGTTTGGGCCTCTGAGAAGACTGAGTGTGGCTGGGAGCGCGACACAACAAGGAAGGAGCGTGTCGCCATTGCAGCAGTTGCCGTTGCATCACAAAACAAGCGTGTCGCTGCCGCAGCTGTTCGCCGTCGCATCACCGAGGAAGAGTGTTGCATCACCGGAAACACGTGCCGGCACCACAGAGGTTGTCGTCGGATCACCGGAGAAGCGTGTCGCAGGGCCTGTCGCGGCTCCAAAGTTCATTGATTTCACCGCACACGGCCGTCGGGCGTGCACGCATCGCATCCACATTGTTGCATCGCATCAAAGACGCCATTCTGTCGCATTGCACTGGATCGTCGCATCGTTTCGAGGTGCTATCTTGTCGCATTGTAACCGGAACACAGTAAGAAACCAACGCACCACCTCCTCTCCGGTAAGGAACCAACGCATCACCTCCCCCGAAGCAAGGAACCGACGCTTCACCTTCCCTGTGACTCTTTTGTTTGTTTTGCGCGACGCATCCAAGGTACTTTGATAGTAAAGTGTCGCATTTACCATCTACATTGAACTAAGCTATTTCAATCAATCAATCATCTAATTTGTAAAGCGCACTACTTACCCATGAGGGTCTCAAGGCGCTGGGGGTGGGAGGTGCTGCTACATGTTCAAAAAGCCAGGTCTTGAGGAGTCGTGGTTCTGCCGTAGGTGGATGGGGAGGGCGTTTCAGGTCCACCATTTTAAAGTCATATTTTTATTACAGTATTGTGGATGTTTATTGTTTGGTCTTGTGTTAAGTCTAGTTTTGATTACTTATTTTTCTAAACTGGTGTGGTGTCCATTTGTAGTGTTTTCACAGTATTACTGTATGTGTTCATGAATGCTTTACACACTGCCTCTGATATAAGCCTGTCTGCTCGTGCCAAGCTACCAAGGTGGTGAGCAGAGGTTATTCAGGAGTGTATCCCCCTTTCCCTGACTAGAAGCAAGGGTTCCTATTTGGACAAAGGTGTATACCATTGCCAACTAGACACACACATTTCTAACAATCACCAAAATATTTTGTGGGTGAGAAGGGTTTTCTCTGCAGAGAAAATTATTATCTCTGGGTAGAGTAAAAAGTCCATCAGCAAATCTGTGTTTCCCAGTGAGGAAATGTACTGTGCCTATAATCAGCATTTTGGAAAGAGTAAAGTTCAAAATGTTACATGGCTAAAATGCCACATGACTTCTCTTAGTAGCATATCTTGAAGCTTGTGACTGCCCCAGCTTGTCAAGCCTACTACACCAATGTTAGTGAAATAAGAAAAGTAGTATATCTGCATCCAGACATACAAGACATTCTACAAGGCAGATTTACTAAATTTTTTGTAAATCAGTCACTATGCATAATTAAGTTCCTGATCCAAAAAATAAAGAAGTTTAACCATTTATTCTTGGTGAAATGACAATGAAAGTACCCTTTTAAGTATAAAAGGCTATTTTGCATCAAATCTGGAGACAAACCCACACTGACACAGCAGACTCAGGAGCCTAAGACCGAAATACAATGCCAAAAATGCATTTATTTGAGAGATGTCACACCCCAATCACCCCTGAAGCTACACCCGTGATCATGAGTTCAGGAATGTTGAGTGACTTTAGATTTGTTATGATAGATCTTATTTGTGCCAACTCAGGATTATCAAACCAGATACTTCTGTCCCCTACGACACATAAATGAATGTAGTTTATTGTGTGTTCCATCTCAGGGTCAATTAAAGCATCTGTAATAGCTCAGTTCTGGGGAGCTCGACTGGGTGGCCAATGTGTTAGAAGGAATAAGCAAACTAAGGTAGGTGAGGAGGCACATACCAACATAGATTCATATTCCATCATGGTAAGGTTTTCAGTGCTTGTTGTCTTTATTATTGCTTTGGGGGAAACGGCTAGCCCTACTCCTACCTTCTTAATATGTTTTTGATATAAGATTTCAAATTCTGGAGGAATGGCCTATAACAGCTAGTGCTCCATCAATAATATAGGCTTCTGTAATGGATAGGAGTTCTGGCTATGAGTCTCAGATCCAGTCAAAATGATTTAAGCTGTGCTTGCTCATGAAATGGCTATTGATGAGGGAGCAATTTAGTTTCTGTAAGGATGATCCACTGGTATCCAAGGAAGAATGAGTACAGGATGGAAGGTAGTAGCAGGTGTAGAGGGAATTGGATCAATAGGAGAGCTGGGATGTGTAGTGATTAGCCGGCAGTTGGTCAATTTGGGTATTAGATAGGGTAAGACTGAGGGAGTGGGAGTTGCCAGACAGTGCAGGTGTAAACTTTGTGAGCGGGAGGCTGATGGCTTGGGAAGGGGTGGTTGTTAATGGTGAGTAAAATAGGAGGGGAAAAGTAAGTTGCAAATGCAGCTGGAGTAGATGAGTGGAACACTGGCTTAATATGCTGGTTTACTGGGAGAGACGTTTTGAAGGAGTGTGACGAAGTGTTAAGTAAGCAGGTTGTGAGGGTGTCATTAGTAAAAGAAGGAAGTTGAGGAAGAAGCTTGAAAGGGACAGGAGAGGGGGAGGCAGAGTATGTATAAATATAAGTTAGAGTGGCATGGGATCGGTTAAAGGGGTAAAGATTATATGGAAAGCTGGCCAACATGCCTTACCTTGGTGCTTTATTCAAAGGGGGATATGTATGAGAACTGCTGATAACTAAAGCTAACGCTAGTTAGCAGCAGGCTTCTTAACGCGGCCTATCACCAAAAACTAACACCCTGTTAGGAATGTATTGACAATACATCGCTACATGGCAATAGTTTCAGGTAGCTGCGGTGAAAACTGCCGTTAACACTAGTGCGAAGGCAATACAAATTCCGGCGTTAGCGGGCAAAAATTGAAGAAAGGCCAACTTGCGGGTAAAAAATTCACTTTAGTCAGCCTAACGTGAGTGTTTTTGCCTCTAGAGGCAAAAATAGCCTATAAGTCCACCCCTAAAGAAAAATTGGTACAAAACCAATGGAATGCACATTGGAGCAGCCAGGGCCACGTGCGGCACCGATCAACCACCCCCCAAGCCTCCCAACCAGCCAGGATGACCAGCCAGAGTCCCAGGGTAAGAGGAAATAAAGGGCTACATTCATGAAAAGAGGTGCATCGCTGGGCAAAACTAGTGATGCATCACTTATCATTGCACACTCCTTGCAACACCATGGCATCCAAAACCTTGAAAGGGCAGAAAGTCTTCTGGGTCCAAAGGCCTTGCTGGACCTGCGTCTGGACCCTGGAGTGGGATGCTGGGTGCTGTGGAGTAGCAGGCATATTGTGGTGGATATTGAGGCGTTGGCGATCACCCTTACCTGGTGGTGAAGTCTGCCAGGTTGCATGGAGACACGTTGCTGACCTGTGTGAGAAGTCCACCTAGTGCACCTTGGAGCTGTATTTATTTATTTATTTATTTATTTTTGATATTTATAAAGCGCAGCATATACCCTAGGGCGTCTTGGCGCTAAACCAGTTACTTGAGGTGAGAAACGTGGGGACGGAGGAATCATTGATCGAACAGCCAAGTTTTTAGGAGCTTACGGAAATGAAGGAGGGAGGGGCTCTGCCTGATGTTCAGGGGTAGAGTATTCCAGAGCTTCGGGGCTGCCACCAAGAAGCGTCGGTCACCCCAGGATACCGTCTTTGTACGAGGAATGACCAGTTGGCCGAGGGTAGCTGAACGTAACATTCTGCTAGGTTTGTGTGGTTGCAGCTGCTCTTTCAGAAAGTGAGGTCCTTGGTTATTGAGTGCTTTGAAGACGATACAAAGGGACTTGAAATGGATTCTGTTTCGAATGGTGAGCCAGTGGTAATCCTTTATGCTTCTTGATATTGATTCATATTTTGTTTTGCCTGAAAGTAGGCGTGCTGCTGCGTTCTGGATAGTTTGTAGTTTGGTTATTACTCTGGATTGAGCGTTAAGAAAGAGGCCGTTACAGTAGTCCAGAGCGGAAAATACTAGGGAGGTGACCAATGTTTTGATGGCAGACTCCGGGAGAAAAGGTCGAATTTTTCTAATCATCTTTAGTTTTAGATGTGCCGTGGAAACTGTTTTATTGGCATGATCCATGAAGTGTAAACCTTCATCGAAAATGATTCCGAGGTTCCTAACTTTGGCGGTTGGGGTGGGAGCGGTACCGAAGGCATCTGGCCACCAACTTGATGACCAGGCTGGGAGAAGAGGTCCAAATATGACCACCTCAGTTTTATCTGAGTTTAATTTGAGGCAATTGGTGGCCATCCACTCTCCTATGTCGACAAGTCCCTTCTTAAATTTTTCAGCCACTTGATCTCCGTCACCTTTGATTGCCAGTACCAACTGGGTATCATCGGCATAGGAAGTTAGGCTCATCCCGTGTGCTTTGATGGTTTTAGCAAGGTCCGAGACATAAATGTTGAAAAGTGTCGGACTAAGGGATGAGCCTTGAGGAACTCCGCAGGGAGATGAAAGTTGTGCCGATTGAAATGAGCCTAAGATGACAGCCTGCGTTCTTTTGGCTAGGAAGGAGGCGATTAGATCTTTAGCAGAATGGCAGATTCCGAAACCCTCGACACGATCGACAAAGATGGTATGGTCAACCGTGTCGAAGGCTGCTGATAAATCCAACATTACTAGGATGGCTGTTCCCCCCTGATCCCGGATTACCCTGATATCATCGGCGGCCTTAATCAAGGCTGTCTCTGTCCTGTGGTATTTCCGGAATCCAAACTGCGTGTCATCCAGGAGATGGTGATTTTCAATAAATTCAGAGATCTGAATGTTCATGGCTTTTTCGATCACCTTAGCCACAAACGGGAGACTCGCAATGGGCCTGTAGTTTTATAGCTCATTTTTATCCAGGGAAGGATAAACAGTGGAGGCGCTCCTGGGCACCAACGTTTGGGGGTCTGCATTGCATACCACGCACCACCACTACACCGTGGTGCACGGAGGAGTTACCCAATGGTGGGCCAAGCCTCTCTGCATCACAGGCCAAAGGATGTTGATCTGGCTGGACGCTGTGGAGGGTGATGCCCCTGAGCTGCACCGAACTTATGTGGCGGGAGTGCTGCAACTTCATGCCTATGGGGGCCCTGTTACATCACCTGCATTCAGAGGTTCACCAGAGAACTTGGTGTCGACTGTTGTACCCTGGCTTGTGAAATCTCATCGGGCTGAGGATCCTGCTGGCTGAATCACAGATTTGGAGAGAGTGCAGCTGATTGCCCAGGTGGGGAGAAGGTGGGATGTGTAGCGCAGGAGGGCAGGGGGTCGAGTCGGGCACAGGCCTAGAAGCTGTGGGTGATGCACCCCCAGTGGCTTGGCAGTTCGGGCTGGACTGTTCCGATGAGGCACAGGGTCAGACTGATTTGCATATAGCCATGTCTGAACTGGGGTGGCAGAGTGGGCTAAAGAACGGTGATGGATTAAACCCAGATCTTTTCACTGGGTGTGAGTGTTTGATTGATTCAGATGCTCCGTCCATCACCACCCCTTTTTGTACCATGTAGCGCAGGAGGGCAGGGGGTCGAGTCGGGCACAGGCCTAGCAGCTGTGGGTGATGGCTTCACCCCACTGCTTTCAAGCAGTGCAAGTAGAGGAAACATAACATCATGATAACTTACTGATGTACTCATGCTATGTTTCTTTTGTGGGCGGGAGGGAGGGTGGGGCTGCACTACCCACGGAGCAGGGCAGGGGCGGAGTGGTATGCCCACTCAAGTGTGCACTGACTGGCCGCCCCTCTCAGGCCGCCCAAAGCAGTTATGTGCATATCCCTGTTCACAATGAAGGTTGCATTACAGCCTGCATGGAGAACATGCCCACCCCTCCAGCCCTTGGCTGAATGTCTCGGCACGGCGCTCAAGAACAATCACAGCTCTGCATTGCAGTGTTTTGATTGGCTTAGGGGAGGGAGCTCGGCTGCCTGCTTCCTGTTCCTGGAAGCAGACTCAGGAGACATGGAGCACAGAAGACACGGGACCCGGACTTGAGGTAAGAATTAAAAAAATATATCAATCCCCGCTCCCCCAGCGTCCCCTCCCCAACCAGGGTCCTCTCCTGTGTTTCCTGCCTCCAAGCTGTCAAATCCCCTATGCAGCACTACATAATGGCAGCCTCATGCAGCCATGCGCAGTGGGCGTACCACTGGTGTGCCAAAGGCAAGCCCGTCTGCGCCGTCTGTCTGCCCCTGGACCGCGCACAGTTCCAAGGACCCTCCTGCCATCTAGCAACACTGTAGAATTCTTGCACCCCACAACTGTCAAAACTGCAAACACACCTTCTGCGACATCAGTACACCAGCGCCTCCTGCCGCCCAGCCGAACAAGTGACAACTTGTAAATAAGGCAATAAAAAAATAGCCGCAATAACGTCAAAAAATTGATGCTAAATAGGCCCCATAGTTTCTCTCTGGCAGCTTTGGTAGTTGGTGAAATATTTGAGTCTTTGCAGTCATGGATTTATTCAGTTGGTTTATTGTTCTTTTTTACTTTTATCAGGCACAGATCTTGTGCCTCTCTTTGGTGGCGCAAAATCTCGGCTACTAGATGAAGAAAGATGCATTGTTTGGAGAGTGTATCTTTCACCTCTTGCTTTTCAGCTTTTGTTATTTATGTAACCTGTATATGACTCGACTGCGGTGGATACTCCACCACAGCATCAATTGGTGATTTGCTTCTTGGCCTGTAGACATACAGGTTAATATTTTGGTATCTTGTGTCTCTTTCTGGCATGACGTCAGCTCAGCTGCTAAATGTTAATTATGATTTTGCTGTGGGATAGTTCAACCTCATGTTGAAGTAGTCATAGAGGCCCAACAGCCTACAGTAGCGAGTTTGTGTGGTGGTAGGTAAATCAAATGCTGGCAAGAACAACCAACTGTGTAATTTAGAATGTAATTGGGGATTGTTCTAGAGAGAAAATTGAGTTGGAAACCCCAGATCGATACCTTATCTCTCAAGTTTGCCCAGCTCTCAGGGTGCCTGGTCAAAGAACAGAGATCATCGCAGACGAAAATGATAGGTCCTGCCTTAAAAATCTTTAACCTCAGGATAGGTTCAGCGATCTTGTACGGAGCGGACCTTTGGGGTTTTGCAGACCTTTCTCCCCTGGTCAAAGACCAGAATAAATTTCTACGGAACTTAACTGGCCTTCCCTGTTCTAGTCCCATCATACCGCTGTTAATGGATTTGGGCAGTCACTCTATAGATGATATTGCTCGTTTCAAGCAAGTGGCCCTCTGGAGGAGGATTTGGACCACCCCCGAACTGGCTCTTTTTGCAAAATCTATTTTGGATGTTAGGTCCATAATGGGTTCTGGTAATATCTCCTGGTTCAAACAGGTTAGACTCCTCCTGGAGACCATGGGCTTGAGGAATTTGTGGACTGACCCTGTTAATGGCAGTTTTCCTTCCAAAAAAGTATTTAAAAGCTTGTACTGGTCGGCTGTCCGCCAGAAACAAATCTGCCAAACATCAGCAACTTCTTTGTCCGGTTTGTTTCTGGAGCATAAACTCGACCCTCTCTTGGAAGATTATTGGGACATTATCACCAAGCCTAGCGACAGGAAACTGTATCACCAGCTAGGGGTCGGCTCGCTTCCCACCAGATTATTTACCAAAAGATGGAAGGGCCAGGAGGCCGCTTTCTGCCGTTGGTGCCCTGTCCACGAGGAATCCGTCGGACATATATTTTTCTAATGCCCGGCGTATGTAGCCTCTCAAGCAAAATGGCTTAAACCCATCTGCCGTAATATGGGTACCAGGGTCGGGTTGGAAGCTTTAAGGATTATTAGGACGGAGACTAGTGAACCCATTGGAATTGCGGTAGCGAAGTTCTTAGGATGGGTGTGGATTATAAGGAATAAAATGTAACCATCCGACTGGTTTTATGTAGCCTTGTTACCTTGTCTTTCCTATGTATTTTAATTCACTTCTAAATATTTCTTTTTTAATATGTTACCATGTAATGGCCATGTGTGCATACACATCTTTTCTAATGTTTTTTAGACTAATTCCAATTTTTATCTTTTATAAAGATGTATTTTATTATGTATCGTCTTTTATGATGAAAATAATTTGAAATAAAGACATATGAACTCAACTGAAAATGTTAGAGCATCACTTCACAAATATTGTGCAATGCGTAAACTTTTTAGAGTTAAAAAGACATAGCAAACATTATGCTATGTACAACACATGCAAATTCTTTTATTCACTCAAACCAACTTAAAAGACACTTAAAAACACAACCCAAAGCAATAAGCAGTTGTTGGATTAGAAAATAGCTTTTTCTGAATATCCCATACACTGTATGACTTAAGTTAGCATTTGCTGCACCATTTTGTATTTAGCCGCCATTTTGAGCAGTGATCGAAAACTAACTCCTGTCTCACTTTGTGTTTGCTTCACCGAAAAACAGCTGGCACTGTTCCTCTGTTAGTGTATTTCTCCAAGGCTGAGTTTGCTGTGCTAATTAATAGAATGTTTTATTAGTGCATACCTTTCTGACTAGATAGGCTCGCTCCCACTGCTCAGAGAGGCGAGGGCAGGGAGAGTAACCTTGAATACAAGATAAAGTGTGCATGGTCCCAGGATTGTAACTCATCCTCTGAGCCTCCTTTGATCTTTAGCTCCCAACTGGAAAAATCCAGTCTGGGCTGGTCTTTAGGGATGCTGGAAATGTATTTTACACCTTCCCATGTTGTCGGAGGTCAGTCCCCTCTGCAGCAATCCAATGAGGCTGGTCAAACTGGACTCTGCTCAAGTGTATGACTAATAAATCACTTTGGTTTGTATTCTTTACTGTCTGACCGACTTTTCATTTGTGTGGAAGGCTTAGAGGTGGTTGCGAGTGACCCGGGTAGCCCTAATCGGGTCACTTCCTTCACAATATAAAAACAAAGCATCCAAAATGTACACCTTAGGTCACTCCTCTGTAGAGTCACAGGTTGCTCATCCACATACATTCTCTCCCTCAGTTCATTCAGAACATAACCACTGCCATTTTCACCATTCTTGATGCACTTGGTTATTCGAATCATATTTTTTTTTTTTTTTTTTTTTTTTTTTGGTGTAAAAACTTTTATTGATGTTCATCATCCATTTAACAACAAGACAATTACACAGTAATCATGACAGGAGAAAGGAACATGATGTCCCGTAGCAATACACAGCTATTTAGCCGACAACCCTCCGGTCCGGCAGCAAAGGATGAGGATGATACGGCAGACCATCAGGAGAGAAACATCGGAGTCATGAAGTTTTACTTTTTTAAATAACATTTTCGCTAACTGTTCCATGTATAAAACGTTGAAAAACAAACCAAACAAAGTGGCCCAATAATAGTGCTTAGATGCGAAGCAATATAGAACAGAATACGCTAGTAGAACACACCGACCCCCCACCCAGGCCTAACCCCATCACCCCCCGCAGGACGTGAGCAGGAGTTCCCACTATATGAGTACAGTAGTAGTCTTGCCCCGTGGCAGCCCACAGGTTAGCCAATCATCTCCTCCTCATCTTCCGAGTCTTCGTCTTCAGCCTCCTGAAGCGGGTCACACATGTCCCCTCTGTATCTATTCCAGGCCTCCCACACCCCGTTCCATTTCCTTGGATTCGCTCTCATTTTGTAGACAGTTCGTTCAGTTAACATCAGTTTGTCCATATTTTGACACCATAGCGACAAGGTAGGTAACTCAGCCACCCCCCATCTCTGTGCGATATCACGCTTAGCCAGCATTGTTCCAATTGTAACCCACTGCCGTTGTCTGAGGTTAAGATCAGTGCCCTCCCAAACATTCAGAAGACAGAGGCGCGGTTCGGGTGTGAGGGAAGTGTCAAGGGCCTGGGAAATCGTGCGCATGACCTGTTGCCAGTACCGGGCAATGAGAGGGCAGCCCCACAACGTGTGCAGTAGTGTGCCATCCTCCCCACATCCTCTAAGACAACGAGGGGAGTCAGCCCTGTGCATTTTGTGTAGGGTGGTCCTCGTGTAGTACGTTCTGTGCAGTATTTTCAGTTGTATGAGTCTGAACCTTGCGGAAACCCCAGCCTCCCTCGGGGATGCTACAGCAGCGTTCCAGTCCGTCTCATCCATAGCGCCCAGCGCATCCTCCCATTTTTCTCGCAGGGTCTGTAAGGGGTCAGGGAGATTGTTCAGCAATTTACGGTAGGTGAGTGAGGTGGCTTTCGTTTGCATGTAATCCGTGAGGAGCCGGTCTTCTAGGGGCGAGGATTCCGGGATTGTGGTTCCCGGCTCCAACACCGCCAGGAGAGCGTGCCTGATTTGGACGTACCTATATGTTTCCGTGGGGCTCAGCTCATATTGTTGTTGGAGTTGCTCGAATGGTATCACCCCAGTGGACGTCCAGAGGTCCCCCACCGTAGAAATGCCTATATTGTCCCATTGGGTGAACCCTTTACTGGTCCTCAGGCAGCCCAGTTTTTTAGTGTCCCAAAGCGGGGTAAGCTTCGTAATGACTCCCTTCCACTGTAGCTTGGTGAGTGCCCTGTACCATAGGGTGATTGTGTGTTTAGTGGGCCCAATCAGGTTCTTGAGTAGACTATGGTTATAGAGGGGGGCCAGGAGACTCTGTGTCCCGAGTTGGGCCCTGTCCGCCATGTACGCCGGGTCAGTGTGTGGTGCATGGATCCATTGGTTAAGGACCTTAAGTTGGGACGCCCAGTAATAAAACTGTACGTTCGGTAGCGCAATGCCACCATCGTACCAGCCGCGGTTCAGTTTGAGGTGCGCTATCCTCGGGGGACGCTCACCCCAAAGTAGAGTGGTAACCATCGCGGTAATCTTCTGGAAGTAGGAGGGCGGAATCACGACAGGCGCATTCTCAAAGACGTATAGGAAGCGCGGGAGCGCCATCATTTTGAACAGCGCAGCGCGGCCTAAAAGTGTGAGCGGCAGGGACGACCAGTGCCGCACGTCTGCCTTCAAACGGAGGAGGGGGGGCGCTAGATTTTGGTTGGTGAAGACGGTCATATCGTTAGTGACATGGATACCTAAATATTTGAAGGAAACATCTGTCACCACCAACGGACAATGGTCCGGGAGGACTGGGCGAGGGCCCTTCAGTACATAAAGGACCGATTTCGTCCAGTTAATTGTGTAACCAGAGGCCGCACCGTGCTTGTCGCAAAGCGCCAGTAAAATCGGGACACTCAATTCGGGTGCCGATATGTACACCAGCATATCATCCGCATACAGTGATATTCTATCTTCCCAGGTCTCCGTCCACCTGATGCCCCTCAACAGTGGTGTCGTTCTGAGGACGATCGCGAGGGGTTCAAGGACCAACGCGAACAGTAATGGGGAGAGGGGGCAGCCCTGGCGGGTTCCACGCGCCAAGGAGATCGCCCGAGAGATATGGCCATTGGCCGCTACGTGAGCTACTGGGCCTGTGTAGAGTAGTCGGATCCAGGATAGGAACTTCGGACCGAAGCCCATCCGGTGCAGGACTGCGAACAGGTACTGCCACTCCACCATGTCGAAGGCCATCCTGGCGTCCAGCGACAGGATGGCTGCTGGCTCTGTCAAGGAGTGCGCACGCGCCAACGCGCCGTGTACTCTACGGAGATTTAATGCTGTACTCCTGTGAGGCATAAAGCCGGATTGGTCCGGGTGGATCAGCTGGCCAAGGTGTGGGGTCAGTCGATTAGCGATCACCTTCGCCAGGATCTTCGCCTCTGCATTGAGTAGCGAGATCGGGCGGTAGGACGCACAACATTCTGGAGGTTTCTCAGGTTTTGGGATAGCTACTATCGTTGCCAGGCGCTGATCCAATGGCAGCGTTCCTGACTCACGACAGTTCTCGAACATGGCCAGTAGCGGTGGGCCCAGTGTGTCGGACATCGTTTGGAACCATTCGATTGGGATCCCGTTCGGGCCCAGCGCTCTGCCCGTGTGCAGTGCGCCTATCGCCATACGGAGTTCCTCCACCGTGAGATCCGCTTCCAGCTCGGTTTGCGCCTCCGGCGTTAGCCCCTCCACCTCAACCTCTTGGAGCGCCAGTTCTGCCTGTCTCGGCGTGACCACCACTTCTGGGGTGTAAACTGATTGAAAGTGGTCTGCCAGGAGGTCAACTATCTTGGGAGGGTGCGTGTGAAGCGTCCCCGTGTGGTCTTGCAACTGCAGGATATGCCTGCCTCCGTCCCGCTTTTTGTCCAACCAAGCCAACAACTTGTTGGCTTTGTCGCCTACATCATAAACTCTGCATGCCGTCGATTCGATCCGCTCCAACACCCTACGGCGGAGAAAGTCGTCATGTTTTAGCTGGCAGAGAGTCAGCGCGTGCCTGGTGGCCTCTGACGGTGTGGCCATGTGGGTCGCATTTGCTTGTTCTAATTGCAGTTCCAGTTCGACCATTTCCAGTTTCTGTTTGCGTTTATGGTCGGCTATGGTCGAAATGGCCTGGCCCCTGAGCACCGTCTTGTATGCTTCCCAGAGAACCGTCGGCGAGGACACCGATCCGGAGTTCTCCTGGAAGTAAAGTTTAGTGGCAGTTTTAAGGGATTTTCGGATCGGGGGAGTTTTAAGATAGCTAGGGTAGATGGGAAAGAGACGCGTGCGGGCCGTGGCAGAGCAGGACAGCGTAGCGAGCAGGGGAGAGTGATCTGAAATACCCCGTGGTGCGATGTGTACATTGTCAAAAGTGAGTTTACCGCCCCCCAGTGTGAGGAAATAGTCTATGCGCGACAGGCAAGCATGAGTGGAGGAATAGTATGAATAGTGGCGATCAGTAGGGTGAAGCTGCCTCCAAATGTCTACCAGACCCTGTGCCTCTAAGAAGTCCCTGAATTTCGTTGGGCCAGTAGGGAGGGGGCGAGCCGGGAACCTGTCCATATCAGAATCAGCCAATGCATTGAAATCTCCGCCCACTAACAAATCCCCTTCCGGGAGTTCCAAAAGAAATTTACCCAGGGCCGGAAGTGCCGATGAATGTAGCGCCGGCGGGATGTACGCAGACACCACGTTGATGGGCACGCCCTCCCATTGTCCACACACCGCCGCGAAGCGGCCATGTTGATCTGTTTTTGTGGAGTGGTGAATGAAACGTGACGTCCTTTTTACCCATATCCCAGTTCCCCGGGATCCCGAAGTAAAGTCTGAGTGTATCAGCATACGGTATCCTCTCCTATCCAGGGCTTTGGAGGCAACCCCCACTAAATGTGTCTCTTGGAGGAGGGCGATATCACAGTTCAGTCTCTTAATACATTGTAGGACCAGCCCTCTCTTCACTTTATCACCCAACCCCCGCACATTCCAGGACACTACCCGAAGCGGTGGTACCGCCCCCACCCCAGTGTCATGCGTTACTACAGCAGGCCGCGGGAGATCGGACAGTTGAGCGCCCTAGAGGGCGGGGCGGAGGCATAACAAATAGGGGAAACCCCAGGCCATCGTAACTAAGCGTGTGTGAGTACCGATACAGTGATCGAGGAGCAGAGGCGATATACCCGGTGTAAGGAATACGGTCAAGCGTGAACACTAGCAGTACCAAGATAAGAAGTTGAGCCAAACATTTCAAATTAAACAACCAACACAACCCCCCCATTCCCAACAACCCCACCCTCCCTGCTTCCCTGCTACACGGACTCCAAACTGCCCGCCACCCCAATCTAGCAGAGTGCTTCATCCCACCCCAAAGAAAACACACAGTTACTTGCTCGTTGGGGGTGAGGAGCGCTCCGGAATCAGCGGCCCCTCATTCCCTCCACGGAGGCCCTCGGCCCAGTGTCCATGACGGTTCCAGCCACAGTACCAAACTTTTACAGTGCACACATGTGGTCAAGGGTCCACCTCCGGACTCAAAGCAGTTTCGTCTCGTATCGGAGAACTTCTGCCACTGTTCGTACCCTCGGCACCTGCAGCGGTGGAATCAGAGTGAGGCGAGCCGGTCTTAGTCCGTCCAGGGCGACGAGAGTGGGAAGCCGGACGCCAGCCGTCCAGCCAGTCTCGTGCAGTGCTTGGGTCATCAAAAAACCATGTTCTATTTTCCGCCACCACCCGAAGCCTGGCTGGGAAGATCATAGAATATGGGAGTTCCCGTTTCCTAAGTTCTCTTTTAATGTCCAAGAATGTCTTTCGCCGCCTGGCCACTTCCGCCGTGTAATCCGGGAAGAAAGCTACCGTTGAGTTAAGAATTTTCACCGGCGGCGAGACACGTGCCGCCTGCAGGATGATGTCCCGGTCACGGAAGTTGAAAAGTCTCGCTAGGATCGGCCGCGGCGCGGCCCCTGGTTTCGGTTGACCACCCGGGACTCTGTGGGCTCGCTCCACAGAAAAGAAGGCCGACAGGCCCTTGGGTTTAAGATGAGTCTTAATGAGTTCCTCCACATAGAGATCCGTAGCCCTCACACCTTCTGACTCCGGAATGCCAAGAATGCGCACATTGTTTCGCCTGGAGCGGCCCTCCTGGTCGTCGAGTTTGTCCTTAAGGTGCTTGTTTTCGGCCATGACCGCTTCCATGGCCGTCTGCAGTTCCGAGACATCCTCCACCAGCGACTTCGTGACGAGCTCCAGAGAGCCTACCTTTTCCGCCATTTTATGAAAGTCAGCGCGGATTAGGGTGATTTCTGTTGAGATACAGCCCACCGTTGCCTGGACCTGAGTGAGAGCCTTCATGATATCGTCCAGTGTCGCCTTCTTCGGCCCCCCGGACTCGCCTGGTTTCACAGGGGGAGTTTTTCCCTCCGCCGGAGGGGAAGCGGTCCTGTCGCTGGTGAAGCGGTCAATACGAGTCTGGGTTGTGCCGCCTTTCACACCTTTCCCGGCCATCGTTCGGTCACGGAGGGAATACAGTTCGTCGGTCCGGTGGGGTGCCAGGTAGACGGGCTGTTGCCGCGCTGTTCCCGGTGCCGGATGGAAGGACCTCTGTCGTTAAAAGTTAGACTCTTACACGGTCTGTCGGGCAAAGTGTGGTCGGTGGCTTCGGTAGTTTGCGGCCACCCTTCCAATGAGACGTCGCTGAAGAGAGCGAGTCGAATGACGCAGGACAGGACCGTTACTGGGCGTGGGGCTCCTGCACCGACCACTTCCTGTCTGCGGCTGCCAGGCAGGCTGCACTTCCGGTCGGACTCAGCTAGCACTTGAGGGCCCGGAGGTGGGCCTAGGCTCCGGTCGATTCAACTTTCGACGATAACTCCGGCATTCAATGTTCGATTATCGTCTGGAGACCTGCCGCCAGTCCCGCCCGGTCCCGGGCGTTCGGTGCCGCCGTTGGAGGTAACAAACAGTCACGGATTATCGTGCGGATAGATGGAGAGGTCGCTTCCCCGCCGGAGCTAGTCCTCTATGCTGCCGCCATGTTCGGCTGCCAGCCACGCCCCCCTATTCGAATCATATTTAACATTTCTTCACCTATCAATTTTTATTTACAAAAACCCTGACCCTCTCAGACACCAAACACATCGATGCTCATCTCACTATTGTTTTTTCTCACCCTTAAATTCTACTCAAATGTCAGACAATTTTTTATAAATTTACTTAACCACATTTTGTAAAACATTCACTACTTATAAGGAATCACTGAAATTGACTCACTTTTTCCCAGGGGTACTGCCTTCTTCATTGTTACCCACTGAACCACTATTTCTCAGCTGTTTAATTTCTTCTCATCGAGAGAATGTTTATACCTCTCCTGTACAACCTTCACTCTAAACTCACATCATTCACCTCCCATTCCATTCTTCTAGGAATATTTATCCAATCAAGCATAATGCATGAATTCAGCATTCTATCTACTTACGGCAAAAGGAGAAATCCTAGTGGTAATATAAGCTGCTGTCCTAAAAGCCTAGAACATCTTCAAAACCTCGCCCTTCTATGATAACATTACTTTCACGGACAGTTATCATGCATCTATTATTCCCCAATTAAATTGTTTTACCATCCCATTTTCATGAATGACACAGAGAAGTCACAAAGGGCCAGATGTAGGTAAATATAATTTACCGATTCTAAAATACCGAATTTTACTGATTCAGTATTTTAGAATCGGTAAATGATATGTAGCTAATGATTCAGTAAATTTTACGGAATCGGTAAAATTTGGTAAATACCGATTCGGTATTCCCCATTCATTCCGATATGCCTGGAGGCCCTTAGGAATGAATGAGAATTACCGATTTGGTAAATACCGAATCGGTAAAAGGGGGTAGACTTACAAGGGTGGCAGGGTGGCACATTGACACCCTGTTGCACCCCTGTATAGTGCATGGGTGCACATGTGGCACACATACATGCCCTAAGGGCATGTATGTCTGCCACATGGCACAGATGAAACAAGCACAAAATTGATTTTTTTTAGGGTTTTTGATATTTACCACCAACTTGTAGTTGGTGGTAAATAATGAATCCTTACAAGTGAAAAGCACTCACTTGAGTGCTTCCTACATTAAGGATTCAGTAATTTACCGAATCGGTATTTAAGAATTCAGTAATTTACCGATTCCTTAAATTACCGATTCAGTAAATTATCAAGGGCCAGATGTAGGTCGCCAATTACCTTCGGTAATGGCCGATTTTGGCCGTTACCGACCGGTAATTGGTTTTTGAGATGTAGGGGGCCCGAATTTTACCGAATCTGTAAATTTACCGATTCGGTAAATTTACAGATTCGGTAAAATACCGACTCAGTATATTTACCGAATCGGTGATTCCAGATGTAGGTGGCACTAAAAATAGTGCCACCGGCCCTTAGGAATTCGTTATTTACCATGACATACTATGGCATGGTAAATTACGAATTCCTGTGTACATGCACATCTGTGCATGTACACCTGTGCCATGTGGCACACATACATGCCCTAAGGGCATGTATGCGTGTCACATTGCACACAAGCCAGAATCAGGGGTGCAACAGGGTGTCAAAGTGACACTCTGTCCCCCTTGTAAATTCAGTAATTTTACTGAATCGGTATTTACCGATTCGGTAATTGCCATTGATTCCTATGGGCCAAGGCCCATAGGAATCAATGGCAATTACCGAATCGGTAAATACCGATTCGGTAATTACCGAATCTTACCGATTCGGTAATTGATTCGGTAAATATACCTACATTCCGATTGCCAGTTCTTAAATACCGAATCGGTATGATTCGGTATTTAAGAATCGGTAATCGGGGACTACGTACATCTGGCCCCAAATCCATAAATTAGGCCCCTACATCTGAAAAGCCTAATACCGTCCGGTAACGGCAGAAAATTGGTCATTTCGGCCGTTACCGGCCGGTATTAGGCTTCCTACATCTGGCCCAAAATGTTTTATTCCTAATCCACTTGAAACGTTTTGCATGACATCAGATTTGAATTGTGCTTGATAACTATGTTGGCATTGTCTTTCTTTGAAATATTTCCCAGCCATGTGCACTCACTATTCACAATAGTGGCTCTGACTACTTGCTGAAATAATACATCATTACAATTACGTACTTTTGTGAAAGGAAAATCTGCCTGTATTGTCAAAATTATATATATTGTCCTTCTCTCCCAAGGTAATCTAGGACAAAACAAAGCTATAAACTAAGGTCTGAGATTTGTTGTGACTTGTCAGGTGATTGGCACAGACTACAATTTGTCACCATTCTCTTTTCCTGCATATTAACACCTCGCCAGTCGCCACCAATATGCATTACAATATCTCCTTTTAGTACTGCATACACTCTAATGCCCCCCGTGGCACAACTTCTTAATTATTTCTCTTAAATCCGATTGAGACATTACTTTATATCTTCGAAGCAAATACTCTCTTTCGCTACAGATAATTCCACTCGTTTTTCCGACATGGTACTCTCACAGTCCACCAAATCACCAGAGAGACAGTCAATTGCTCATTCTTTCCGAACTGCGCAGTCTGCAGTTAATGCACCAACTCAGATAAATCATTTTTTAAATGTTTGCGCATTAGAAACTGCTAATGCATAGAAACGGATTCACAGATCTGTGGTAGACAGCACAGCTGTTCGTTTTATGGCCCAGGTCTCTGTAATGCTTCTACATGCACAAGCGTGGGATGAAAGTAAACTTATTTACATTCGATAGTCAACCTCCACAAAGGCACACATGCACTATCCCTAACCTAATTCCCATTCACTGAACTACTCATGGTTTACAAACACTTTCTACTTTCTACCAGTGTCTCAATAAACTCCCCAACAAGTACCACATTTTTAAAAATCACCTCACTACGCAGAAGTCCTTTTCTCACCCCTAAAAAGTCTCCGCTTTCTACAAGTTGGTAATTAGTAACACATGGAATACCTAACGACCATAGGTCTGTGTTTCAATTAATTTCCTCTCTTGGAGACAGATGTGAGGGGGGGCACTTGGAGCTAGTTTAGAAGATTCAGAGCCCGTGCTCCTATGGGTACATCAAAGACTTTTTAAGAAATTAGGGCTACTGTTGTTCCTGAGGAGGGAGAAAAAGTGTTCCTAACAGGTGTTTCTAGACCTATCTCATCAGGAAAGCCAACAAGACTGTCTCATGTTACCCTGACACACCCCAAAGAGGATGTCATTCTTCATCATATGGCGGTGTCCTCGTCAGTCCAGTGCTGAAATGCCCCACGGGTCCCCCGAAGGGTCGCTGTGGCAGAGATCTTTTGTTAAGAGATGTCGTATGATGCGTGCAAGTGAGGTGATTGGTGAGGTGGAGGAGTGGAACATGGTTGCGAGTTAAAACTGGAAGGGGAGGTCACAAACTATCATTTAATAAGTGGACTGCCCTGTCGTAGCTAAAAACCTATAACAGGTAAATGCTACCCTAGAGGTTTAAAAGGAACCCTGGTAGAAGTGTGCAACAACTACCAGGGCCATAGTGACCCTTCGGGGGGCCCGTAGGGTATTGCAACGCCGCTCAATGAGGAGTACCGCCCTATGATGAAGCATGACATCCCCTTGAGGGTGTGTGAGGGTAACATGAGACAGTCTTGTTGATTGTCTTCATGACATAGGTCTAGACACGCTGGTTAAGAACACTTTATCTCCCTTCTCAAGAACAGAAGCCCCAATTTCTTTGACCATAGGTCTGTGCTTCGGACACCAAAACTAAACAATACTTTAAGAATAGTTATAGCACCAAAGTCTTCAGGCAGCTCACACATTAGAAAGGTTAACCAATTGTGTCCTTTAGAAATATTGTACAGACAATGTCCGGTTCTTGCCAACACATTCAGTATCCCAGTCTTATGTTGCCAATGTACTGATGGATTCCAATGAGACCCCCTTTCTGCATTCACCAACGTTCTGCCTTCTGGAACTTGCAAGAAGGATCTGGAGGTGGAATACTCGAAGTGTGAGAGAGTGCAGCTAAAGAAACTGTTAAATAAATAAATTGGAGTCCTATCTTTGACTAATCCTAGCGAGTATGGCAAGGTCAAGTGTTCCTCAGCAATATTGAGAGGCACCCTTAGAAACCTGATTCCAATAACGCTCCTACCATAAAGGGGATACAGTTACTGGATTTTTCTAACTGCATTGATCTCAAACCACCCCATTTGGGCCCAGTTCCCTAGTGAACTCAGTTTTGAGCTGCATGTCAAGGATCCCTTCAACCGAAGCTGGTGAACTGTGCACTGAGATGGGCTTTTAGCTAGTTATAGTGCACCTGTACTGGCCTGTTGCTATCATCACGAATGGAATGAATGTCGGGATATATACCAATCCGTTTGTGCACTAGTACCTTGCTCTGAGCCTTGTGGCAGGAGCGTTTATTTTCTAGTTGGAGCATGGGGGTTGTTTAGCAACAGTAGTATTTGTCTGTCTTTTGTTCAAAAAAATAATTATTGCTATTTTTGTGCATCCAGGCATTCAACCAACAAGTACTTTCAATCAATTAAGTCAGGATAAATACTCATCAAGTATATCAGTGCATCAGCTATGCACCCTCTCCAACAGAATACTGGTATCGCATTAGCTCTTTAGCTGACGCCATAGCCAAAATAAGCTACATTCATTGCAAGTACAATGTCATTGACACCAACAAAACCTTCAGTTGTGGACCAAGGTCAAGTCAGTGGGTTTAGACGTACTGTTGTATTGAGAGGTAAGCAGAAACTTTAAGGGTTATTAAAGAATCATTGACTATGGGAAAGGCAATCCCCTTCTTCAGAGTTCTGTAGTATAGCTTAATTAACTATTTTCTATTATATAACAGTCGCTTGGTCACAGGGGTTTGTTGTCATTCTTCCTTAGTTGGGAAAGGAAAGAGAATAAATAGTCCTATTGTTGCGCTGTTGGTGCTTCCTCAGCCCCCTTTTTTTTTTTCGTTATGTGGTGCTTGCTATCTTCTCAGCCCCTGTCCATCTTTTTGAAGCATCCTTGAATCAAATAACAGGAAGAGGTCCTGTGCTTTAGATGCCATTGTGATAGCCCTCTTCGCTATTAAAAGCGTGAGATCCAGAAGCTTGGATCCACCTTCTTTAGGATGGTGGGAAGCCCAAGAGTTCTTCCCGTCCCAAGACCTCTGACAGCACCTCTGTGACTGACTTTCAAAATTCTTCCACTTCAGGGAAAGCCCTAACTTTGCGTCAGATAGTAACCTGTCTGGAGGAATGCACAGCCGAGACAAATCGAGAGGCTGCCATCAATTAAACGTAGGGGGGGAGAAAGGTGATGTGTCGACCCAGAGAAAATAACATTGGCAAACACTAACTAAATGGCTGACATGCATTACAGCAACGTTTAACTTTAAAACGTTAATGTAATGCATATAGGTGATCCAGGTAACATAAAATAAAGTAAAATAAACCTTCACTCACCTTGCTTGCTGCAGGCCCTCAGATCCTGGTGTTCTTCTCGTCATCCAGCGCAGGCCCCAGCCAACTCCCCTAACCAGTCCAGATGCTGCTCTCATGCTGTTAACCAGCATGAGAGTAGCACCAGGATTGATTGGAGCGGGCTGGATTAGTGTTCTTTCAGGCACTGGGTGCCTGTGCCTTCTCTGCACCCGGCTGTCCAAGACTCCTGGGTTGGAGAAGTTTAAAGTGTGCATGTCAGGCTGGCCGTCGCAAGACAGCTAACCAAAAAAACACGCGCACTTTAACCTTGTGCACCACTCTTCCCCCCTGCTGCCAGTATGCAGCAATGGCTCCAACCTCACAACCAGCTCAGCTGGAAAGGGAAAAATAAAATGGTAATAAAGTAATTTTATTCTATTTAATTTTCCCCATTCTCTGTCCCCTCAGCAGAGGGGGAGACGCTCCTCTGCTCAACAGGAGAAGCCGCCGCTGGCAATATATTTTGCTAATGTTTTGCAGAGTACGATAGGTGATAGGTAATAGATTTAACTGAATGTATTGGAACTTGGTATTATGGGAGACGTTGTGTGGGTAAGTCAATTGTTTTTCATTCAGTCTCATTATTCCCTGTGCTGAGGTCTGCTTTTCCACCTATTCCGCAGGCTTACTAACGAGATGCTGGTTAGTCTGAGGAGACCCTATATATCCAAGTTAATAATATCCTCCTATCTCATATAGTATATGGTGAAATATTGATCTTGTTTGAGAGCCCACCAGGGGTATCCCAGGATCCTAGGCTGAATCTGAGATGTCATGTTTAATCACTTTTGGTACCATCTCAATGCCACTAGTATTAATCTGGGAAGTCTGTTGAACACTGATCTCAGGCAGGAAAAGAGGATATAGTTGACTCCCACTGGCCTGTGTCATCAAAGAGCCTAACTTTTAGATATATTTGCCACTTGGCCAGCTTGCAGCCCACTGTAGCTGTGCTGCTAAATAATTCAATTCAAAGTCAGGTGTATTTAGACAACCCTGTGCCGTCAGTATGTTGGATTGGGCAATTGCCCATATACATCTATCTCAATTTCAAATCAACTCTGCCAGGAGTCTGTTTCATACCTGAAATATTGTCTTCAGTTTCAGTAGAGGCAGGTTAGTGAATTGGTAGAAGAGCCTGGAAAGCATCACCATCTTGGATAGGGGAACATGTCCTGTCACTGTCAGCAGCAATGATCTCCAGAAGGAGAACTCAATTCCCAGCGAACCAAACACTTCCACAACATGTCCATCTAGCATTGTCACTGTTTTTTACAAGTACACTGCTGCATGTTGCAGGTTGTGCAATTAATTGCTATAATCAATAATTGACTTACTGTGTGTTGCTACGGTGTGTTGCTGTTAGCCACTGTAGCCGCTGCCAAAAGGTAGGGTGGGGGCCGGGTCACTGCAGGCTCTGTTCTGAGGGGAGCCCATCTTTCCACCACTCGGTAGGGCTGTTTGACAGATGCCATCTTGGGAGGGGCTATGAACAAGAAAAAATGCCAACCCACTTTGTTTAGTTTGCTATGAATTATAAGCAACACATCAATATTATTTTTGATATGTTAGGTATATTTATTTTTTACCTTTTCTTTAAATCCTTTTTTTGAAAAAAATCATTGGTTTATGTCAGAAAGACAACACAACACATATATCACATATATAAATGAAATGAACTTATACAAAACATTTACCAAAAAACATTATTACATATATATACAATTATACATTCACTGTACACAGCATGACTTATGCATTTCTATTTTTAACTGTTCCAAGGGCAAATATCAACTCTTCGCCTTATTAATCATCAGTGATTACAATGATGAGAACAGTAGTGAACAAAGTCACGATCAACCAGAGATATTAAACGATAGTTCTGTAAATCAATAATTATAAATAGTTCTAGTTTTTATCTCCGTTCTGCCGACGCGTTTCGAACACCATACAACAGTTATGGGTTCTCCTCAGGGCCTTGTCACTTCTATCTGCATGTGTGTAGAGAACAGAGAAAAACACCAAAGGTGTTTTAGTGTCATTTCTCATAGCCTCCTGTTTTAGCTTCCATTATAATGTATGCAAAATACATGTTACCTTTCCTGTAGCCGTTTTCTCTCCTATGTCTGAATCTGGGTCTTTGAGCTGCAATCGACAGGATATCAATAAATCCGGTTAGAGCCACACTCAGTTTTCACATTACGGTTGCTTCACAAAAACACTGCAAGACATACCTGTTTCTATCTGTATCTGGTCGTCCCCCTATGGCTTGGAATCACTTGTGACCTACGGGCAATATAAGGCTGGTTTACTATTTGTGGGCTTATATGACAACTCAGGTGTACTAAACAGCTCTCAAGTGGTTTCGTACCTTTCTAGATCCACCGGTAGCTTAGGGGCGTCTCACTTCATGTTCACGATGTTTTATACCTGTGGGCAGTCTGTCAAAATATAACGTTATACTGATTCTTAGTTCAAATGTTTGGATCAGAGCGGCTGTATAAAGTTCACAGCACGTCCGTACTGACCTTGTTTAAATCGGTCTACTAGACTCCCGCTGCGCACACCACGTTGTTCCCCTCGGGTTGCTCTCACATTCGTGCACTGTTGAAATTAAGAGACGGTGCACGGTGTTACTCCCCATATGTTTCTCAACACCCGTTGGGAGCAGTCCATGTCCCATTCAGGTGCTCCTAACCTCTTTCCAACTTGCTACAGCGTCTTACTAGCTTCACTGTGGGTGGCGGCGGCCATGTAACCTGGTTACTTAAAGCGGTCATGTGACATGTGTGCTTCTGGGAAATGTAGTTTTACATTTCTGTCCGCTCTGGTGGCAATTATATTGGACCTGTATACAACATTATTCAGATCAGGGTCACGTATATTTATGTGTATTATGTTACCCGATTACACGAAAACTCGTATTCCAATTTGCATCACTATTAGTTTGCCATTCCTGAAAAGGGGAATACCAGTCTCACATGGAGCCCTATGACAATTCTTGTATTTTAAGTTACAATCTCGATACCTCAGAAAGAGTATTCAATCCGTTTTGTGTACTATTAAATTTGAGGATCAGATATGCTTCTTTTCTAAGCAAAGTTTCTTCGATGTCAATGGGACCTTTATTTCCCGATGGCACTATAGTACTCAATATAGTCCACCGGAAATCAGTTTCACTGTGATTTGAGTCCAAAAAATGTTGGACCATCGGTGCACTCAACACCTTCTTTTTAATTCTGGACCTATGTTGGGTGATCCTACTGTTAACCTGCTGTGTGGTTTTGCCTATGTAAATTTTTCCACAGGCACACACGACTGCATACACCACATTACGTGTCCTACAGTTTGAAAAGCCATTGTTTTTCCTCTTTATGCCCTTGTGTTCGAATTCAACTCCCTCTATTGTTGAATCGCACAATATACAATTGCCACACTTGTGGTGACGCTCGATGGGTTTGAGGCCCCATTTCGAGAGTAGATCACTCTTCGGTTTGGGGGTTAGTACATCCGCTCTGATGACGCATTGGCCAATGGCCCTGTTTTTCTTATAGGCAAATATGGGCCGTGGGAAAGCACATTCAAGCTCTTCCAACAAATGCCAGTTTTTAAGGACCATTTGTCGTACTCTGTGGGTGTCCGGACCAAAGGTGGTTACGCATACCAACCTGTCCAGGTCGCGTTTTTCTTTTCGTTCAAGTAGGCACTCCCGTGGGGTGTAATGTGCCCTTTTCCTTGAGTGACTTAACCGTTTTTTTGGGTACCCTCGATTCCTCATCTCCTCACAAAACCTTACTGCATGTTTTTCATACTCAGTCACCTCAGATCAGTTCCTTCGAATCCGAAGTAGCTGCCCATACGGCAAATTGCCTTTTAGGCTTCTGGGATGTGAACTTCGATGGTGAAGGATCGTATTTTTGTCAGTCTTCTTTTTAAAAAGAGATGACTTCAAATGTCCATCTGTGCAATTTATTTCAATATCAAGAAATGTCATTTTTTCATTACTGGACTCCAAAGAAAATGTAATGTCCTGGTGCCTTCTATTGATCCACAGGTGAAAGTCCATCAACTCCACGAGGCTCCCCTGCCACAGGAGCCACACGTCGTCAATGTACCTCAACCACTGTTTGATATATTTACTGAAGGGGTTGTTGGTATAAATTAATCTGTTTTCATACTCTGCCATATACAATATGGCCATTTCTGGCGCATAGGGACAGCCCATGGCCGTACCCTTGATCTGCATATAAAATCGGTCATTAAACCTGAAATAATTTTTCTTTAGTGTTACTTCTGCTAGTTGCAGAATAAACGAGGTTGGGACTCGGTGTGGTATTTCTCTGCTTTCGAGGTATAGTTCTAATACCTCTAACGCCTCATCTTAGGAGGGGCAGCAGTCTAGTTGTTAGACCGGCTTCCCCCTCAGCTATTTAATGAAAGCAGCAGCACGGACGCGCACTGTGGGCGTGCCAAAGGCAAGCCTGTCTGCACCCGACAGCGGCCAGCGCAAGTCACGCTGCCAAAATCACAAGTACCCAGCTCATTACCTGGTCCAGAGACTCTCTTATGGCTCTTAGGGGGGTTCCTTGTAGTGATGGGACCTGCCTGGATCTGGGGGCAGGAAGCATGGAGCTTGGTTGCTTGCAAGTTCAAGCTGGAAACACAGTTAGAGCTAGGATGGGGAACAGTATCTATCTCCTTGTCCCACTTCGATAGATCATCGAGAGTGAGAGCCTGCCTTATCAACAGCAGATCTCTCGCGAAACATGCGGATGACATCTGTCGGTCATTAGACGATACTACCTGGGATATGATGTTCCTTACAGAAACCTGGCTGAAGGAGGGTTAAAACCCCAACATGGCTTTTGGCCGTCCCTCCATGTTTTTTAATTGTGTGTGCAAACCGGAATTGAGGTAGGACTGGGGCGGTGTAGCTATTGTCCTAAGAGATAACTGGGAGTTCTCCAGATCAAGAGTGGACCAAATTGGAATTATTGAGGGCCTGACCTTTTGCATCAAGCTCTCACCAACCTTCTCCTTTGCAAGCCTGCTGATTTACAGGCCACCTGATTGTCCCCATAGGCACATGATAGAGCTCTGTGACACCATTGCCCAGCTGATATTACAATATACAAATATCACAGTCCTGTGGGACTTCAATCTATATGTGGATGATCAAAACTCTCACAGGCATACCAACTGATCTCTACATTGAATGGTCTTAACCTTACTCAGAACTTAACCTTACCCACACACAGAGCAAGCCAGACGCTAGACCTAATTTTTCCCAACTATCATAAGGTCGGAGCCGATGACCCCCCTACCCCGGTATGGTCAGACCACTTCCTGGTCCCTTCTTATTTCTGCTTCAGGGCCAGGTCAGGCAATAATCTAAAAGTGTTGGAAAACAGGAGAAGCTGGAAAAATTTAACTGAAGACAACTTAGGGCAGGCTCTTCAGGAGTCTGTGCCCCAGATATCTAGCAATCCTGACCGTGACACATATTCCTTTATCTAATGAGTCACAAACTCCCTAGACACGGTAGCCCCAAAAAGACCATTTACTTTCTGTAGAGCTAAACCCTCAGCTCCATGGTTCTCAGACGAACTGAGGGAGGCGAAGAGGCATTGTAAGAAGATAGAGCACACTTAGAGAAAATAGTAAAACCTTGAAGACAAAAATGCATATCAGGAGGCTCTGAAATTATTTTGCAAACTGAGGAGGAGTAAGATGAGGGACTACTTTGCCAGTTGCATTGAGCGCTCAGAAAACTCAGTTAAAGATATTTTTAATATCACTAAGTCCTTTGTCACTCCAGAAACAAAGGACAATACTTTTGGCTATATCCCATATTAAACCAGATCTGGAATTCTTCCCTACAACTGGGTAGTTTTACTAGTGTCTTGAAACAAGCATTCTTACGGCCTGAACAAGCCTAATGCGGACCCGAGTATTCTTAGTAATTTCAGACCGAACTCCCTGCTGTCAGCCCTAGCGAAAATTCACAAAAAGGTGATTCAGAAACAGCTCACACATTTTGCAGCAACAACTAACCTCCTCCATGACTCTCAATCGAGTTTCTGAGCAGGATATAGCACAGAAACCGCATTGCTGGAAAATGATGAATCAGTACAAGAGCCTGCAGAAAGCAGGGATGCAGCCATGGTAGTACTTTTGGACCTGTTGGCAGCTCCCGTCATGGTCCCACATTGGATCCCGCTGGAGCGCTTATATCATCTGTGCGTGAGGGGAGTGGCACTCTCATGGCTTCGGTCATATCTGGAAGATAGCTCTCAACAGGTGTTTTTACAACCTTTGTCATCCTCACCAAAACCTTTGGTGTGCGGAGTACCTCAGGGCTCTGCTTTGAGCCACTGCTTTTTAATCTCTACTGAGCCCCCTTAGCCACCATTATTCCATCCTGGGGCATGAAAGCAGTCTCCTATGCAGAAGACACACAGCTGGTTTTTCCCTTCACAGAGCACTTCCCGGCGGCATTCAATAAATTCAAAGAATGCATGAAGCAGATTTTCACGTGGATGTATGATAACTGCTTGAAATTGAAGCAGATAAGACTGTGGTCTATCAGAGCTCACCACCGCCATCCAATCTCTGGTGGATGGAGGAATTGAACCCGCCTCCTACGCCTGCCGAGTCTGCAAGAAATTTGGGTATTCGGTTTAATACTGATCTCTCTTTTACGGCACACAGCCAACAAGTTTCAGCCACATGCTTCTGGAAGTTACGGGCCTTAAAGACATTTTTACGAGATCTGCCTGAGGAAAGCCGTAAGATCATCATACATTCCTTAGTTACCTCCCAGATGGACTATGCAAACAGTCTGTATATTGGGCTCCCGGCATATCTGGTTCACAGACTAACTTTTCGAGCCATAAGGGGTGTGGGACCCTGCTATTTTAAGTAGAGGCTTAGCCTGTACCAACAGGATAGAATCTTGAGATCTAGACACTTGAGTTTTACTTTGTGTGCCACGAAATGCCAAAGAGCGTCAAGGGGAAGGTCATTCTCGGTCAGGATGACCAAACTCTGGAATGCCTTGCCCCCCAACATGCGCCTGATCAAGTCAGAACTAGAGTTCAGTAAGACCTTAAAGTCTCTGCTGTTCTCACAGATGTAGTATCTCCGAGCTGACCCTCACTGTCAGTCTGCACTAGCGCCGGGACACCTTTTTTCAAGGTAGGTTCTGCGCTCTACAAATGCACTTTGATTGATTGAAGGTCCAGATCTCAGTGATAAACATTTCTCCCTAAGTATTGGAATGTAGTCAGCCCCAATTTGATATTGTCGTTTCACAATTTAACCCATTGATAGGGCCGCACCAGGGCTAGTGGGAAACATTCTAGCCTTTGCCAGTTCATTCTAAGCCCAGACACTATTTCAAACTCTTTTAGCGTCTTGGTGAATGGTCCCCGGACGGCCTTCACTTCCGTAACCAATGTCATCATGCTGTCCGGGTATAGTGATGCTGAGTGTACCATCTTCTAGAGATAGATAGGCCAGTGCTGCCCTCTTGGAGTTCATCTGCAGGTAGCCACCATAAAAACATGCCTTCCGCCATCAGTGGAGTCACCCCTCGGAGCGTGCCATCTTAGCTTGCCGGATCGTTTGATGGTGTGCCCTCTCCGGTATCATCCAACCTAGTTTCTTCAGAGCTTGTTCTTGCTCCTTCTTTTGAAAAAACTGCTGCGACTAACATCTCTTACCTTTCAGAAATTACTTGTTTGGGTGATGAGGCTGCTGCTATTGGGGTCTGCAGTTGCTGCCTATTTCTAACGTTCCTGTGTCAGGGGAGTGTTTTCTGGTGCTCCAATTGTGTGGTTTCTCCTGCTGTCCTAGGAGCCCTGCATTGCTCTTCCCAGTCCGTGCTGCTTCCAAAGTGGTGAAGAAGAAAGAGTGTTGTTACATTATTATGTTCATCTTGGCAAGGGGTGAGTAACATGGCATAGTTCACATAATTCATGCCCATTTTTCTCAGTGTTCATTTCACTCTTAGAAAGGAGCTTTGTTGGTGTTATACCGCAAAGGTTTAATCAGGATTTGTGATTATTTTTCCACTGTCCTTGCCAAAATGTCCAGGTGTTCTTGCTTCTTACCAGATCCTGTCCTTTTCAATAAAAAGTAATAGCTTCACCCCCACCACAGGCCAGGGTGGGGAGCCAGGTGGCAGTCATCGGCCAGGGACTAGGTGTGCCCACTCTGTTGAGATAAGGAGAGGCTTGGTTGAGGGGTAGAGCTCAACCAAAGTTCCAAGTAGCTGACCATATGTGTTTCTTCCCTGCCATCCGGCAGCCGCACTGCCCAAACGTTGTGCACATTACGGGGCCTTCCGCATCTTTCGCTGACCCTTCTGAGAAATCGATCGGCTTGGTGCTGTCTAATATTTACTTGCCCATCTTAGTCAACTCGGGGTGTAGATCCTGCAGCAATGCCTCATTCTGGGACCTCCAATCTGACGGCTGACCTGGCCTTCCTAAAGGAGGCCAAAGTCGACCGCCACTGCCTCTTCTTTAATTTCCAATGACTCTCTGGTCATCTCAATGGCCTAAAAAATTGGAGGTATTTGGGGGCAGATTTACAAGCCCCTTTCGACACTTTTACGCCGCCGTTGCGTCGCTTTTGTGAGGCAGCGGCGGCGTAAACAATGAACCACGTTGCGACTTATTTACAACGGGCCACATCTAGGCAGATGCGTCACGTTGTAAAGCCCTGCGCCACATGAAACCTGCATCAGGTTTCATGTGGGCGTTCTGTCGCAGGGTGGGCGTTCCCTCGCAGGAAAGCCCCGTAAAACTGACGCAGTGAAATCTACAAGATTTCACTGAGTTAGTTTTACGACACTGCTGCGTCAAATCCTTATGCCTGCTTGAAGCAGGCGTAAGGAGTGACGCATCACGTTGAGTATGGGTGGCTCCAGCAATGTGCCGCCCATACGCCACAAGATGCTTCACGCATCTTCCCTTCCTTGCACCATGGTGCGCCGCATTGTAAATGCGGCGCATCTGTGGTGGCGGAAGGAGGGGATTGCATGACGCATCTGTTCTGGCGCATCCCTGCTGATTTACAGAAATGCGCCAGAACATGTAAGTATGCCCCTTGATGTTTCTCTACTCGCGCTGCTCTTTTCAGTTTGGTCTGGCCCAGTGTCTATATTGTCTCACCATTATGTTTGATTTTGGTTTCCTCATCCTCACCAGCTGTGCTTCCACGGGTGGTATGGGAAATGGGGTGGGGGGTGGCAGCTCCACTTTTAAAACGGGAGTTATTTACCTAGTAACTAAACAAAATTATATAACAATATATTATATTGTAGCATAGTTGTATTTATGTAGCCACTGACGAGGCGTTGAAGCGGCCACAAATGGGCTTGCAAAGCGTTACTTTTAGGGAACATTTGGAACTAAAGCTGCGGCTTAGTTTCTCAATATCTGAACTTGATGGTGAGAGAGCCGCTGCAGCAAAATGTCCAGAAAAATACTCCTGTAATACCAGCCACGAAGGGAAACGAAATTGAAGTGACATTATGTGAAAGGCAGTTACTGAGTTTCAAATGTCAGCAGCCGGTGCCTTTTGACAAGAGAGAAATGTATTTTTTTAAAGAAAGGAAACAATGGTTATTGCCTCGCCCAGGCTACAGCGCCGCAGAAGTCAGTAAGCACTCACTTTTGATCTCTTCATTTATTACAAATATGTTATTCCTTTCATTTTACGGGGCCTGTTACAAAGTGACAGTTGATCACCAACAAAAAAAGTTCTTATTTTCCATTTGCAGTAAAACAACATGACTGACAGATATAGTTTGAGCTGCGAACAGGTCATATACAATGAACATGAGTGCTGCATTATACTTTGGCTCTTTTTAGCATCCACTAGCATTTCGAAAGGTTACTCTCCATTACATTACACACCGTGAGGGTGTGTGCTCTTTTGCTTCCATTTTGTTTTTAGGTCTCGCCTCTCAATGCGCAAGCGCATTGAGCAGAGCGAGACTATAGCGTCTTAAACAGACTTTACCTAACTGGGCGATTTGGTGCTGTGCCTGTGGCTTTTAGGTCAATGCGCAAGCGCATTGACCTAAAATGCGCGTGCACATCATCAAATCGCCGTCTGTTCCCTCAGCCGCACTCCTCTCACACCTTTGAAGTGAAGCTTAGCTTCACTTCAAAGGCCCCTGCTGCTTTCACCCCCTCTCCCCGCTCTGCCCCTCCCCTGCCCGCCGTGTCGCATTTCTCCTCCCCCCCCTTCTCTGCCTTCCCTCCGTCTTGTTTTTTTTAACCCTTTCCATGTTTTGGTTTTCCGGACTAGAGTGGAATGTTAGAGAAGGTTGACATTTGGTGCTGTGCTACCGCATTTTAAGCTGTTATCAACTTATGTTGATACTCCGATCTGTATGTTACTGCACTTTAAAACCCATAGCTCTGTCATCTTGAATAGTGGCATGAAAGGGACACGGTGAAGCAGTCTGTTACAGTTGATGCTTGTACTTGTGGTTTGCGCAGACCTGTTCTGGTTTCACGCCTTTTCTTGACATTTTTTCCGTGAAATGTATTGTGAAAGACAAAAGGTGTTTATCAACTGTGCCTGGGAGAGCTGCAATCTGACCCTGGCACATCTCGCCACATGCAATTTCCCAGATAGAAAAAACGTGTTAGGCTGAAATTCAACACTTCTCTTCAACCCCCTCCGTTTGTGTGCATGTCTGTGCTGCCGTCTTACGGCTAGAGCAGCCAATTTAAATGGGAACATCAGAACATGTGTTTTTGAGAGATTTCCGGTGCCGAGATTTCTTTAAAAGGCGACAATATTTTTTTTGCAAATTGGTTAACAGACAACCTGTCATGCTGCACTGTAAATGTCACATTGATGGAGCAATAACTTGGACGTAACTGTATATAGAACTGTGCAGACGGGTAATAACATCGGTGGCACACGAAATTGCTACAATAAATTGAGTTGTCCAAACCTCCCCTTCTATTCCAGAAGGCACCCTTCACATCAAGTACCTTTTTAATGCAGCGCTCTCTGCGTGCTTGTAATCATATTGTTTGCCATATAGTTAGAGGTGCGTGCATCGTTAAGTCTTACATCCCCAGTCTCCTAGTGCTAAAGTTCTCGATATGTAACACATACCCACCTTACGTTTTCAGAACCCATGTCTGCTGT
The DNA here is from genome assembly GCF_964263255.1 of Lissotriton vulgaris. NCBI lineage: Eukaryota > Metazoa > Chordata > Amphibia > Caudata > Salamandridae > Lissotriton > Lissotriton vulgaris. The sequence goes on from NC_141696.1 coordinate 740,825,302, forward strand.
TTCCTGTGTCAAACAATCATGTGGTGATTTAACTGTGAGTCAGTCGGGAGCACCGACTTGTGAATTTCTCTCATCTCTACCTGATCTGTTTGATGAAGGAGTTTAGTGGAACATTTCGCCATATACTTTGAAGTGTATGGCTACCTCCCCATGAGGCACACGTGAGTGACTATAATTACTGGTGCTGGATGGGTATGCTACTCTGTGATTTCAACTCTTGACCATTATGATGGAGGTCCTGGTAAACCTGGTTCAAGGTTCGGGAACTTCTGCTCACACCAGGTACTTCTGGGTTTCGAAGTGCAGGCTTAATACTCAGAACCATATGTTAGCGATCAGTTGTTGCAGTATCTCATCCATCATAAAATTACACCATTTCTGTTAGCTGGTGACACTCGGGAACCATCTTTTGGCATGGTTACCTCATTGGTTTTTGTAGGGGGTTGCATTCATTAGTAGCATTTAACAGTGCCATGTAACATGTATTTTGCATCCACTGCCCTATCCTTTACAGTGATTGCTCTCAGTCACACATAGTGTAGTTAATAGCCACTGCAAAGAAATTGTGCACGAGTTGCTTTACACACGGTGTTATTTTTAGCTTTTGCATAAACAGAGCTTGCAACATCTCTTCTAGCAGCAGCAGCAGCAGCCACAACAAAAACATCTTAAAAGGGTCTTTGAGCCCGGCCACTACTTACTTTTGCTTACCATTGGTTGACATCCACGTCACTCTTTTTCTTTCTTCCTGTTGGTCCACGTCTGCTACCTGCTTGGCTCCACGTTTTCGGCCTTACTGTGGAGCTTGAACCAAGTACTTCTTCCTGTGGCTACACCTTCAATGACCATGCACTTGTAACATACTTTATTTACTTTGCAGAGTCTGCATTCTGTTCATTGCTTGCCTGTCCTTACCATCACCTCACTTCCTTTACTGCATGCCCTTTCCCTGTTCGTTGCAGGGCTGTCACTCCCACCACCTTGCTGCTGTCACTTCATGTCCGTTCTCCACACAGTCGCTAGTGGCTTTCCTCCTACCTCCACCATCACCACCACATCCACCATCACATCCACCATCACATCCACCACCACATCCACCACCACATCCACCACCACCACCACATCCACCACCACTTCACCACCGCATCCACCACCACCACATCCACCATCACATCCACATCCACCATGACATCCACTGCCACATCCACCACCGCATCCACCACCACATCCACCACCACCACATCCACCACCGCCACATCCACCACATCCACCACCGCCACATCCACCACCACATCCACCACCACCACATCCACCACCACCACATCCACCGCATCCACCACCACATCCACCTCATCCACCACCACCACCACATCCACCACCACATCCACCACTTCCACCGCATCCACCACCACCACATCCACCACCACCACCACATCCACCACCACATCCACCACCTCATCCACCACCACTTCACCACCGCATCCACCACCACCACATCCACCATCACATCCACATCCACCATGACATCCACCGCCACATCCACCACCGCATCCACCACCACATCCACTACCACCACATCCACCACCGCCACATCCACCACATCCACCACCACCACATCCACCACCGCCACATTCACCGCCACCACATCCACCACCGCCACCAGATCCACCACCACCACCACATCCACCGCATCCACCACCACCACCACATCCACCACTTCCGCCGCATCCACCACCACCACATCCACCACCACCACATCCACCACCACCACATCCACCACCTCATCCACCACCTCATCTACCACCTCATCCACCACCGCATCCACCACCACCACACCTATCACCATCACTTCCACCACCACATCCACCACCACTTTCACCACATCCACAACCACCACATCCACCACCACCACATCCACCACATCACCACCACATCCACCATCACCACCACATCCACCATCACATCCACCACCCCCCCACCACCACATCCACCATCACATCCACCATCACCTCCACATCCACCATGACATCCACCGCCACATCCACCACCACATCCACCACATCCACCACCACCACATCCACCACCACATCCACGACCACCGCATCCACCACCACTGCATGCACCACCACCACCACACCCACCACCACTACATCCACCACCACATCCACTACAACCACCACCCCATCCACTGCTACCACCACCACCGCATCCACCACCACCACCACATCCACCGCCACATCCACCACCACATCCACCATCACCACCACATCCACCATCACATCCACCATCACATCCACCACCACCACCACATCCACCACCACATCCACCACCACATTCACATCCACCATGAAATCCACCGCCACATCCACCACCACATCCACCACCGCCACATCCACCACCACCACCACATTCACCACCACCACCACCACCACATCCACCACCACATCCACCACCACATCCACCACCACCACGTCCACCACCACCACCACATCCACCACATCCACCAGCACATCCACCACCTCATCCGCCACGTCATCCACCACCGCATCCACCACCACCACATCCACCACACCCACCACCATCACTTCCACCACCACATCCACCACCATCACTTCCACCACCACATCCACCACCACTTTCACCACATCCACAACCACCACATCCACCACCACCACATCCACCACAACACCACCACATCCACCACAACCACATCCACCACCACATCCACCACCATCACCACCACATCCACCATCACCACCACCACATCCACCACCACCATATCCCCCAGATCCACCACCACCACATCTATATGTGTGTGGCTCTGTGTGTGTGTAGGTGCAAATGCAATGTTCTTGGATTTTCGTCACAACAAAATAAACTGAACATAATCTTCACAAAAGTTATTTACAAACGTTTAAGCTATTGCCATTATAAATTACAATAACTTTTATTTAAGTATTAATTATTTACAACATTAAAAGCCATTGTTATTTGTAATATCAATACATCTAAGTCACGTAAATACAACACACATTGCATTACAAATGCTATAGGTGTCACATTTGCAAAAGTTAAAACTATTGACATTGTAACTGATAAAGCTATTAATTTGGCTACTTTCAAAACCAACACATAAATAAAAAAAGTGTCATTTACAATACCAATAGCTCAAACTTTCCCAATGCGAGACCTATTGCATTTCCAATGCTTGTTTGGGGGTGGGTGCTGTTTTGCATTAGGAAAAATCGTTGCACTTTGTCCGTGTAGACAAGATATGAACATTGCATTATACTACCAGAAAACAGCACAGACCACCTAAAAAGAGAAATGAGATCCAGTACCACACTTTTTCACAATTAAATACGGAGCTTTTTAAAAAAATTAAAAAAAACACACACCTGTGAACAAGTTAGCCTACTCTGCTTGGATGCTGTATGTTGCCCCCTAACGAAATCCTAGGAGATTTTTCGGTTAATTCGAGCTCAGTAACATACCACCAGTTAGAAGGTCCTATGTTTATAATAGGAGCATCAAGTAGGAATGTATAGCCATATATATATATATATATATATATATATATATATATATATATATATATATATATATATATATTCACAGAAAAAACCATAGGTTATACTCCATATATAGTTAGGAATTTGCATTTACAAAACCTTGAAAATTCAATGAAAAAACCATTGGTTTTAGGCCATATATAGTTAGGGATTTGCATTTAGAAAACCTTATTTTACTCGCATAAAACCATTGAAATTCCATATATAGTTATAAGCGCTAACTATATATCGCGCACCCGCAATCCACTGCTGATGATGTCACATATTACATCATTCATGACATGGTTAGTGACATCACTGATGACATCACTGATGACATCTCAAATGACATCACTGATGACATCACTGATTACAACATCCAGTGACTGTATGTTTCTGTAAAGTTAAAATATGTTTTACATATTGAAGAATGAGTAGATATATAAGTGTCTGGATGAAGGATTTAGTAGGTGCATGACTGACTGTATGAGTGAGTGATTAAATGTGTCTCACTGAGGGCATGAGTTAGTGACTAAACTGTCTTAATTTGTACATCATTATATCTGTTGTTCTACAAACTGCTGCATATGTTGATCAGTAGCTATATGAGTAACTGTATGGGTTATTGATTGGTTGTCCAAGTATTTGTATGGGAAACTGAGTGTGTGTGTATGGGTGGCTGGGAGGTGTGTGACTCTGTACATAGATGTGTGAGTAGTTGATTCACTATATGTATAGATTCAAAACTGCATGTGGAAACAGCTGTATGGGCGGTTGACTGTGCATGAGTGTATTAGTGAGTGAATGGATATCTCAGTGCTACATGTCAAATTAAGTACATATGTAAAACACAGTACATGTGAGAGTTGACATCTATAAATAACTGTGCATAAGAGCTAGTGAATGTGTGAGTGGCTGTATGGATCATTGTGAACATGTATCAGAGATTGTATAAGAGAGTAAAGTAAATATGTGTTAGTATATGTTTGAATAAGTAAGGTGTGTATAACTGTATAGTTGAGAAAATGGAGGTGTGATTGATTTTTGGCATAACTGACTAGGTGTGTGAGTAACTCCATGGATGAGTGACTGTCTGTTTACACTGATTGTATCTAAGGTTATATTAGAGTCTGAAGAGATTCATGGTATTATCACATGAATGATATCATCAGTGATGTGATCAGTCATGTCAAATGAGATGTTATCAGTGATGTCATCAGTGATGTCATTTGAGATGTCATCAGTGATGTCATCAGTGATGTCACTAACCATGTCATGAATGATGTAATATGTGACATCATCAGCAGTGGATTGCGGGTGCGCGATATATAGTTAGCGCTTATAACTATATATGGAATTTCAATGGTTTTATGCGAGTAAAATAAGGTTTTCTAAATGCAAATCCCTAACTATATATGGCCTAAAACCAATGGTTTTTTCATTGAATTTTCAAGGTTTTGTAAATGCAAATTCCTAACTATATATGGAGTATAACCTATGGTTTTTTCTGTGAATTTCAATGGTTTTTTAATAGCAAACATCAAAAGCTGTCAAATGTCAAGTACGTGATAGGTAAAAACGTTTTCGTGTTTATGCACGCTGATGTGCTTTGAACGCTGCCCCCCCTCCCCACTCCCCTCTTTTCTCTTAGTAGTACTCTCTCTTTGCAGATAGTGAACGGTAGTTAACGCAGACCTTTACCCCTGTTGTAATCCGTCGTACCTGCTTGTCTCTCCATTTGATTGATTATTATCCAAGCATTTACTGTTTTACAATTGGTTCTCTTTGGATCATTCTCTATTTACAAACAAGCACAAAGTCGCAATACTCTGTTTAGTCTTTGCAGATAGTGAAAAATCGTGTAAAAAAATAAAAGTAATCGAGCAAAATCAGTAGGCCACTAATTGGATCTCTTTTTAACCTCGGTAAAATACAAACATTAGGAATAACCCTTCATGAGAAATACGAAAATAGTGAAATGAATTGAGCTCCACACCATGAGGGCTGCAAAACAGCTCGACTCCGCCACCCACACCGCCCAAAATAACGGCAAACCCTATGCAAATATTATAAATATACACAACACACCACCAAAGAAACAGAATAAAACATTTTATTAAATAACTATTTACATAACTATTTTATACTTTTTATTGCCCGATCCGGCTAGCTCAATCGATCGAGCATGAAACTCATGCACTGATAACAAGCGTTGAGAGTTTGTAGAATGATGGCTTCAGATTTTCCACATACGGTGTAGTGGCGCGAACTGGCAGGGGCCGTTTGGATTCTACCCCTTCTCCAAATAAGATTTTCATACGTGAATGTTCGTTCATGCTTTTTGTCCCTGAGTTGCTTCCATGTCACTGCCTTACATAAATGGCATAAGTCTTGGTTATTGAGTGCCATACTTCAGAATTCTAAGCAGGTCTTGTAACACTGTTTAAACCTTATTGGCACCTGCTGCAGCTTCACTATTCAAAGTAAGTGGGGTCCATTTGTGGACCTGACTGCATTGGAAAACAATGTGATACGGTGCCTCCCTAAACCGCTTGACGGAGGCCCCCGAGGGGCGGTGAGATGGCGCGGACTGAGAGGGGGCGCTTGGCTCCTGCCCCCTCCCCAAGTCGTGTTGCCCTGGTGAGGCCTGAGATCGCCCCCGGCATAGGCGGCCGGCTCCCGGGGTCCGGCGGAATTTTTTCCCTTTTGAAGAATCTTTCATTCTGGACCTTGTCCCACAATCCGTTTCACCTGAAGACACGCTGTCGTAGGGCGCCCCTTTACCGTTTTAGTTGCCATTCCGCCCGCTTTTGGTACTCTGTGCCTCTTCCGCCATTCAGCTGTTTACCGCTCGCTCTTGCGACTACAACGTCTCGCTCACCATGTAGTTGAGTTGCTCCCGCTCTTAAGATTTGACCGAACTTTTTGGACTGCTGAAAGCGGTGGAATTCCGACCGCTGGTTGGTGGAGACATTTTGACTATATTCTGCACCTGCATTGTCGCGTAATGCGTCATATGACGCGACGCGTTAGCGCACCCGGAAGTGCTCCGGTGCGCAAGGCGCAGCTTCCCGGAAACGATCCAGAGCGCGCCGCGCAGCGCGTAACGTAAGCATAACAGGTCATGTGACTTGTTAATAAAACTTTTCATTGGTTCATTTTACTTTTCTTTTCCTAATTATGTAAGACTAGGTCATGTGACCTAAAAATAACACTTTTCATTGGATTAAAACATTTTTTTTCCCCAAACGATGAAAGCCCCACCTTGTTTCTGGATGTTTCAGACTGAAGCTGGCGTCACCATGAGAGCACCACCATCTCGTAGCTCCGTCGTGGCCATTCCGCAAGAAATCATGGCAGCCGCTCCCCACCGGAAGCCTGCGGGAGTCGAGGGCCCCCAAGACTTTTGTACAATCTTCAAGGCTGAGGGGACGCTTTCGAGAATGGAACCCAAGCCCTGGCAGACAAGCGTCCGAGTTCCAAGGTGTCCCAGGGCCATTTTACTGGACCAGGCCCAAATCCGAAGAGCCGGCCGCCATTTTAAGAGTCCTGTGGCAGCCGCCTACCGCTGCACCGCAAGAGTGGGAACAACTCAACTACATGGTGAGCGAGACGCTGTAGCCGTAAGAGCGGGCGGTAAACAGCTGAATGGCGGATGAGGCACAGTGTAGCAAAAGCGGGCGGAATGGCGACTGAAACGATAAAGGGACGCCCCACTACAGCAGACAAGCCTCCGCCATGTGCTTCAAAACTGCATATGTATCTCGTGATATCAAGGTTGGGCAACCAGTACAGAACAAGCAGTTACGAGTCCCATTTACACCGGCGCCATTTTGGGCGCGGCCGGGCAGGTCCAGGATCTACTGAAACATAAAAAATGAGGCTGACGTCTCTGAAGCAGTTCACGAACAGCAGGACATAGCAAATAAACATGAACTCTCTAAAGCTGTTAACTCACTGCAGAACAAAACAAGTGAACCTGAAACCTCTGGAATAATTGTCGCTCAAAAGAACAACACACAAAACTCTGTAGAGCCTGAAGAAAAAAAAACAGAAGGGCACTGTAGTTTCAGACACACTTAACACTAATGACGAAACAAAGATATCGTCTGTTTATAAAGCAGTTATCATCTTGACAGAATTGACAAAGAAGTGTACAGACACCAATGCATCAGCATTCTCGGAGATAACATCTTAAGGAACAAAGAAAGACCTGTTCACTCTTGACACCCCAGGTGCTGTGTATATTGCACTATAGTGCTGCATCGAGAAAACGGGCAACCCTATTGATGTGGATTTTTCATTATTGATTATTGTAAAGAAATGGCGACTCCCCCCTTTAGCAGATTAGCTAAATGTTTGCGTAATTTAGGCATAAAAGTTATATTATTGTTGTTGTTGTTGTTATCGTTATAGTTCTGGTTAATTTCAAAAAATGGTTAAATATATTTACAGTTTTTGTTGCGTTCGTTATATTTAAATATTAATAAAGTTTTAAAATGTAACTGTCTTGGAGTACTATATTTTTTTTAAAAATCGGGAGAATGGGGCCTTGAATCGGGTTATTGTCATGTGTGGGCTTTGCAAGTGTACTACTACAAGATCGGACATTTCAAACTCAAATGCACGTTCTTTTTCTTACCTTTCCGAAGAATGGAGCGCAATAGCAGGCAGAGAAAAGGTGATGCACGTGTTGAACACTGCCTGGCCTGCAAATTGCTGCCAGTGCCCCCCCGCCCGCTCCTGAAAGAGGACACACACACACCGCCGCCCCGAGTACTTCACAAATCTTTAAAAGACCATGCGCTTGTTCAATGGGAAGTGGATAACATGGCTAAGAGCATTTGCTGACTAATGCATGAATATCGCTGACTTTTCAGCGATATTCATGCATTGCGGCCGTTTTTTATCGCATTTGCGATAAACCTTGCTAATAGCAAGGTTTATGTGCGATAAAATTCGCCGAAGTGCGGCGATAATTATTGTCTCTAAACAAGTTAGAGACAAAAATTACCGCTAGCTGTTGGAAATATGCCCCCGGGTTTTTCCTTGCAGGAATCGGGAAGCGAAAGACTAGCACTGAAATCAGTAGTCTCACACCTGAATCGGGAGGGTTGGCATGTCTGGATACTCTACAGCTGGAGCCATAAACTACATCCGCAGGGCTAGGTGATAGCCTAGGTCCGGCCTGGACAATCGGACACAGAGGAAGAGAAGTGTCAGAGGGTGCGGTAGTGAATAGGGTGAAAGGGAGGTGTCGAGCGGGCACAGGGTGTGATTCTCAGAGAAGAGCAGCGCAGATGGGGGGAAGTATATGGCCCATGCATGAGAGAGAGAGCGGGGTGACCAGTGCGTGGGGGAGATTCTTGCGAGGGTGGGGAGCCATGCTGAGAATCGACGGCGTGCAGAGAGTGGCCCTGGTCAAGGCATCTAAAATGGCTGCCGTGCACGACAAAATTGTGGCATTGGACAAAAACGCAAGATGGCGCAGACAATGTTTATCAATAAGGATTCATTTATAACAAAATATTTACTCGCAGTGACAAAATGGTGTTCAACACTTCCTGATTTCCATCGAATCGAACGTTAACAAACGTCACGCAGCAAAAAAAAAAAAAAAAAAAAGCTCACGCACAGAGCGGTTTTTAGCCATGTTATCCAATGGAAGGTGGATAACATGGCTAAGAGCATTTGCTGGATAATGCATGAATATCGCTGACTTTTCAGCGATATTCATGCATTGTGGGCGATGTGCGGCGATAATTTTTGTCTCTAAACAATTAAAACGAAGCACAAAATGGCGAATTCCCGTTTCGCTACCAGTTTGCGGCCCAGTTCGCGGCCCGTGAAGCGCTTCTACCGTGAAAAATCAATTTTTTTTTATTTTCCCCACGGGACCCTTTAATAATCCCAACAACATTCCTAGGGGGTCAAGAGGGGTATACCTTGCCCCCTTTCAATAAATTCCCCCTTTGTTTTTCACCTCTTCTTCTCTCTCAATCCTACCGAGAGATAAGATGGCGGCCGCTCCGGACTATTTAGAATGTTGACAGACACCGGAGAGCCAATCAGCTTTCTGTTATCCAATGGAAGGTGGATAACATGGCTAAGAGCATTTGCTGGATAATGCATGAATATCGCTGACTTTTCAACGATATTCATGCATTGTGGCCGATGTGCGGCGATAATTTTTGTCTCTAAACAATTAAAACGAAGCACAAAATGGCGAATTCCCGTTTCGCTAGAGCGGGGTGACCAGTGCGTGGGGGAGATTCTTGCGAGGGTGGGGAGCCATGCTGAGAATCGACGGCGTGCAGAGAGTGGCCCTGGTCAAGGCATCTAAAATGGCTGCCGTGCACGACAAAATTGTGGCATTGGACAAAAACGCAAGATGGCGCAGACAATGTTTATCAATAAGGATTCATTTATAACAAAATATTTACTCGCAGTGACAAAATGGTGTTCAACACTTCCTGATTTCCATCGAATCGAACGTTAACAAACGTCACGCAGCAAAAAAAAAAAAAAAAAAAAGCTCACGCACAGAGCGGTTTTTAGCCATGTTATCCAATGGAAGGTGGATAACATGGCTAAGAGCATTTGCTGGATAATGCATGAATATCGCTGACTTTTCAGCGATATTCATGCATTGTGGCCGATGTGCGGCGATAATTTTTGTCTCTAAACAATTAAAACGAAGCACAAAATGGCGAATTCCCGTTTCGCTACCAGTTTGCGGCCCAGTTCGCGGCCCGTGAAGCGCTTCTACCGTGAAAAATCAATTTTTTTTTATTTTCCCCACGGGACCCTTTAATAACCCCAACAACATTCCTAGGGGGTCAAGAGGGGTATACCTTGCCCCCTTTCAATAAATTCCCCCTTCGTTTTTCACCTCTTCTTCTCTCTCAATCCTACCGAGAGATAAGATGGCGGCCGCTCCGGACTATTTAGAATGTTGACAGACACCGGAGAGCCAATCAGCTTTCTGTTATCCAATGGAAGGTGGATAACATGGCTAAGAGCATTTGCTGGATAATGCATGAATATCGCTGACTTTTCAACGATATTCATGCATTGTGGCCGATGTGCAGCGATAATTTTTGTCTCTAAACAATTAAAACGAAGCACAAAATGGCGAATTCCCGTTTCGCTACCAGTTTGCGGCCCAGTTCACGGCCCGGGAAACGCTTCTACCGTGAAAAATAATTTTTTTTTTATTTTCCCCACGGGACCCTTTAATAACCCCAACAACAATCCTAGGGGGTCAAGAGGGGTATACCTTGCACCCTTTCAATAAATTCCCTCTTCGTTTTTCACCTCTTCTCTCTCGATCCTACCGAGAGATAAGATGGCGGCCGCTTCGGACTGTTTAGAATGTTGACAGACACCGGAGAGCCAATCAGCTTTCTGCGCGCAAAGTTCCGTTTCGCGAAAAGTAAGCGGACCGGATCGCTGCCCGGAGCGCTGTTACAGATATATATCTTGTTTTGAACGTTAATTTCTCAAAAACTACTGGAGCACATATATTGAGACCTAGCAAAGGCACATCGGGCTAACAGTCCCTACAATTTTGCCAAGTTTCGTGCAAATCCATTCAGCCGTTCGGGCTAAAAGTGAGTCCAACCGCCCTATGGAAAACTCAATGTTAAAAACGCGTTTTGGGACCCCCCTTTTTTCCCAGCCCCCCCTTGACGAACCCCCCCCAAATTTCCAGGAGCTGCTCAGAAACAAAATGTGCCATTTTCCTGAAAATTTCAGCCGATTCCGTCCACAAACGCCAAAGTTATTAGGCATAGAATTTTCAGAAATCCCATAGGGAAAAAATCCTAACTATATATACCTACTGGCGATAGCCAGTAGGTAATATATATATATATATATATATATATATATATACACATATATATACACACATATATATATATATATATATATATATATATATATATATATATATATATATATATATATATATATATATATATATATATATATATATATATTCACTGAAAAAAACCATAGGTTTCACACCAGTTATAGTTAGGAATTAGCATTTAAAAAACCTATTAAATTCACTGAAAAAACCATAGGTTTCACACCAGTTATAGTTAGCTGCAAATTTTACTGATATAAAACCATTGAAATTCCCACGTTATAGTTAGTCGGACTCACTATAACTTGCGCGTGCAATGCACTGCTGATGACATCACATATTACATCACTCATGACATGGTCAGTGACATCACTGATGACACCATCCTTGTGACACAGTCACAGACCTCCTCTCAGTGTAAAGTAACCCTTGAGACACATATTCAAAAATAGAAACTGAAATTTTTAAAAAATGGACATACCTATATCAGTTACAACAAGCAATTCTGTACTTCCACTATCTATATACACATCCACTCATTCACCAACAGTTCTATATAGTCACTCATACATATACTCACTCATCATATGAAGAGATACACCTATACATCCTGTTACACACCGACATTCATCCAAAAGTTACTCACACACATATTCACACGTGCAAATAAACTATTGAACAACCATATATTTGAATATAGAGTTATACACACACTTCCACCTTACTTCTACTGAAAATTACACATAATTATTCTCTTAAACAATCACTTATAGAAACACATACTTATTTAAACAGGAAATCTTACAATCTCTTACTCTCACATATACTCACTTATATACATCAATATTCATATATACTAGATTAAAACATATGTAGTTACTGATAAAGACACTAGTGAGACAGTCATTCACTCACTAACAAACACATATAGACACTCATCCACCCATACAGTCCTGTACATATGCTGTCTTCAAAACACATACAAACAAAGAGTCAGTCACTCGTGGATCTATGTGCTAAGTAATACCTCCACCAAACCACATAGACACTCATACTGATACTACTAAAAATATCAAATAACCCATATACATACGCATGTAGCTACTTATCAACACATGTAGCCACTTATACACAAAGTGAAACACTAATATATGTATTTAAATATTTAAACATAACTCACTAATATTTATTTTTCAGAAAGACACATATTCACTGGATGGTGTCATCAGTGATGTCATGAGTGATGTCACTGACCATGTCATGAGTGATGTAATATGTGATGTCATCAGCAGTGCATTGCACGCGCAAGTTATAGTGAGTCCGACTAACTATAACGTGGGAATTTCAATGGTTTTATATCAGTAAAATTTGCAGCTAACTATAACTGGTGTGAAACCTATGGTTTTTTCAGTGAATTTAATAGGTTTTTTAAATGCTAATTCCTAACTATAACTGGTGTGAAACCTATGGTTTTTTTCAGTGAATTTCAAAGGTTTTTTTAATGCTAATTCCTTACTATAAGTTTCACTTTATAAATAAGACTGTTAGCACTCTAGTTGTTCTTTTTAACACTCTGGTACATTCTGTCATTGGGCTACAGTTGGGCTACATCTAGTTGAATTTTGGGCTACATTTACAATTTTTGATCTCTGGTGGCCATCTTTGGGCTTCATTGGGCTACTTTGGGCTACATTTGGGCTACATTTTGTCTCTAACATATATTAAGCCCAATGTAGCACAATACATATTTTTATAAAGTTAATTTTTTTACAAACCACTTCAGAATAGGGCTACCTGTCTCTACAATTATCCCATTTTTTATTTTTTTATTTTTTGGGGGAGCGCTCCCAGAGCGCGCCCCGGAGTGCGCCCCGAAAAGCGTATTTCTGAAAAGCGCCCCCGGGCGCGCTCCGGGGAGCGTCTCGTGAGCGCCAATATCGCAAACGAAAACATGATCGTGACGTATCGCGTAGCCGCGACCGCGTGATACGCACGGCGTAAGCGTACCCGGAAGTACTCGAACGAATACGATCGCAAAACGTAAACTTCCGACGCGCTTACGCTGCGCGCCCCCGTGCGCGTAGCGTAAGCGCGTCGGGTCATGTGAGCAGAAAATAACATTTTTCATTGGTTCATAACAGTTTTAGTTTCATAATGATGAAGCCCCTGGTCTTGTGACCTGAAAATAACACTTCTCATTGGTTCAGGACAGTTTTTTTTTCTAAATGATGAAAGACCCCACCTTTTTTCCTTATTCTGACTTTGTCCTTTGACTGAGGAAGACCTGTTTGTTGCTCTCTACTTTTTTGCTCCAATGGCTTCAGTAGTAGCATCAGCTGGTGCATCTGCCCCACCACCACCACCACCACCACCAAGAGGACCAGCTCCAAATTATATTGGTGGTCAAGAACAGGAGGAGGAGGAAGAGGAAGAGGAGGAGGGGAGAAGAAGATGGCTGCCAGAAGAAAATAAACCTTACAAACCCAAACCACACATTGTTTGGCAGTTTTTTTCAATCCCAGAGGGGCAAAAAAAGGTGAATGCTCCCAAGGTGACTTGCCTCATCTGCAATGATGAACTTTCACGGGGCAACCCAAACAAGAAATATTCTTTTGGTAACTATACCATGATTCGGCACATGACAAGAAAACATCCAAACAACTACTCTCGTGCAGAGTTCCGGGAACTGGCCAGTAACCTCCCCCAGTCATCAAGGACCCCCTCCCGAAGAAACCAACCCACTTCCTCGCAACCAGAAACATCTGAGGTGATGCCTTGCATTCAGCCGAGATTTGCTGATTTTAAAATTACTTGTACTGCTTGTGGCAAGCTTATCTCCTATGGGGAACAAAGTATTAAGCTCATCGTCCTTGCAGGTGATAATCACAAGTGCCCCAAAAAGAAATAATTTTTTGGGTTTTTTGTTTTTTTGCTCCAGTTGAGCCAGTTTCAATTCCCTTTTTTTGTTTCTCCCCCTAAAAAATACAAAAAAAAATATAAAACTGTTTTGAAAAGCCAAAAAAAGTTCAAAAAGTTCCAAAAACACAAAAAAAATATAAAACAACAAAAAGAAGAAAAAAATAAGTTCTTTTAAGAACTACCTCCAATTTCTAAATAAAAACTTCATTTTTTTAAAACTCTGTCATCTTTTTCCCTCATTTTACGCTCCCCGGTGCGCTACCTGGTGCGCGCACCGAGCGCTTCCCCCGCGCAAAACGAAAAAAAAAAATATATTTTAAATGCCCCGCGGGGCCCTTTTATAGCCCCCACATCAAACCTAGGGGGTCAAAGGGGTCTATCCCTGACGCCTTATGGTCAGTTCCCACTTTGTTTTAGCCACCTCTTATGTCTCGATTTTACCGAGACACAAGATGGCGACCGCTCTGGACTGTTTGGAATGTTTACAGACACCCGAGAGCCAATCAGCTTTCCATGCGCACCTCGCGTGTCGCGCCTGGAGCGCACTCCGGTGCGCGCACCTGTGCGCTGCTATAGATATATATATTTTTTGGGACCTAAATTACTCAAAATCCAGTGGAGCACATATCTTGAGACATAGCAAAGGCACATCGGGCTACCAGTCCCTACAATTTTGCCAAGTTTGGTGTAAATCCATTCAGCCGTTCGGGCTAAAAGTGAAATCGACCGCCCTATGGAAATTAACATGGGGAAAACGCGTTTTGGGACCCCCCTTTTATCTCGGCCCCCGCTTGACGTATCCCCCCCAAACTTTCAGGGAAGGACCGGAGCTCGACGAGGCCATTTTCAGGAAATTTTCAGGCAGATTCGTCAACCGGTGCCAAAGTTATTCCAAATAGAATTTTGAGATTTAACATTGAAAAAAATCCTAACTATAACTACCTACTGGCGACCGCCAGTAGGTAATATATATACACATATATATACACATATATATATATATATATATATGGGAAGCAAACGCTCTGGAGCTTGGGAGGGAAGCACGACCATGGTCCGCCCTCCGGCCATAACATGCAGCCTGCTGTTACCTTCGTGTTTGTCATTGTCTCTGCAAGCTAAAATGACACATGCACTTTGGAAGCAGGCAGCATTTTCAGCCCGGATGGGAGAGGAACGTCGAGTGCGCCTCCAAGCCCCAGGCGTTTGCTCAGTTATTTAAAACACGGTGCTCTGGCCGTGGGAGGCAGCAACATCGTCAGCTGGGACTGACAAACACACTTTCCAGCAGATGAGGCCGAATTCTCTGAACTGTTCAGAAAAGGGACCGGCACATTTCTCCATATGCAAAAACGGAACCTGTTCCAAAGGACATGACAAACTCAGAGGTACAAATGTAGAAGATAATTTTTAAACTCACAAAAGAACTTACTTAAAGACGAATACCAATCTGCATAAAGGACTCCATGCCCCATAATGCACACAGGAGTGCGTAATGCCAGACACGCCCTGTGTGGGAAACATGGGAAATGAAATAAAATGCCGAAAAGAAAATGCAGATCTCTTGTGTGGTGTTTAATGCCCAGGAAGAAGGGGCTGATGGCCCTGAAACGCGTAGGCAAGCTAAAATGACACATGTACTTTGGAAGCAGGCAGCATTTTCAGCCCGGATGGGAGAGGAACGTCGAGTGCGCCTCCAAGCCCCAGGCGTTTGCTCAGTTATTTAAAACACGGTGCTCTGGCCGTGGGAGGCAGCAACATCGTCAGCTGGGACTGACAAACACACTTTCCAGCAGATGAGGCCGAATTCTCTGAACTGTTCAGAAAAGGGACCGGCACGTTTCTCCATATGCAAAAACGGAACCTGTTCCAAAGGACATGACTCACTCAGAGGTACAAATGTAGAAGATAATTTTTAAACTCACAAAAGAACTTACTTAAAGACGAATACCAATCTGCATAAAGGACTCCATGCCCCATAATGCACACAGGAGTGCGTAATGCCAGACACGCCCTGTGTGGGAAACATGGGAAATGAAATAAAATGCCGAAAAGAAAATGCAGATCTCTTGTGTGGTGTTTAATGCCCAGGAAGAAGGGGCTGATGGCCCTGAAACGCGTAGGCAAGCTAAAATGACACATGCACTTTGGAAGCAGGCAGCATTTTCAGCCCGGATGGGAGAGGAACGTCGAGTGCGCCTCCAAGCCCCAGGCGTTTGCTCAGTTATTTAAAACACGGTGCTCTGGCCGTGGGAGGCAGCAACATCGTCAGCTGGGACTGACAAACACACTTTCCAGCAGATGAGGCCGAATTCTCTGAACTGTTCAGAAAAGGGACCGGCACGTTTCTCCATATGCAAAAACGGAACCTGTTCCAAAGGACATGACTCACTCAGAGGTACAAATGTAGAAGATAATTTTTAAACTCACAAAAGAACTTACTTAAAGACGAATACCAATCTGCATAAAGGACTCCATGCCCCATAATGCACACAGGAGTGCGTAATGCCAGACACGCCCTGTGTGGGAAACATGGGAAATGAAATAAAATGCCGAAAAGAAAATGCAGATCTCTTGTGTGGTGTTTAATGCCCAGGAAGAAGGGGCTGATGGCCCTGAAACGCGTAGGCAAGCTAAAATGACACATGCACTTTAGAAGCAGGCAGCATTTTCAGCCCGGATGGGAGAGGAACGTCGAGTGCGCCTCCAAGCCCCAGGCGTTTGCTCAGTTATTTAAAACACGGTGCTCTGGCCGTGGGAGGCAGCAACATCGTCAGCTGGGACTGACAAACACACTTTCCAGCAGATGAGGCCGAATTCTCTGAACTGTTCAGAAAAGGGACCGGCACGTTTCTCCATATGCAAAAACGGAACCTGTTCCAAAGGACATGACTCACTCAGAGGTACAAATGTAGAAGATAATTTTTAAACTCACAAAAGAACTTACTTAAAGACGAATACCAATCTGCATAAAGGACTCCATGCCCCATAATGCACACAGGAGTGCGTAATGCCAGACACGCCCTGTGTGGGAAACATGGGAAATGAAATAAAATGCCGAAAAGAAAATGCAGATCTCTTGTGTGGTGTTTAATGCCCAGGAAGAAGGGGCTGATGGCCCTGAAACGCGTAGGCAAGCTAAAATGACACATGCACTTTGGAAGCAGGCAGCATTTTCAGCCCGGATGGGAGAGGAACGTCGAGTGCGCCTCCAAGCCCCAGGCGTTTGCTCAGTTATATATATATATATATATATATATATATATATATATATATATATATATATATATATATATATATATATATATATATATATATATATATATATATATATATATATATATATATATATATATATATATATATATATATATATATATATATATATATATTCAAAGCTCTAAACACCAGCCGGTGTCACACGTGAGCGGGTGCACACCAAACGGGGGTGTACCCGTTGTATTTATCACAGCTTCACCGAACCGTCTGTTCGTAAAGAAAGCAGCACACACAGGGGGTAGTTCCACGTAGATTTTATTCGGGAACTTCACAGCATACAACGCGTTTCGCCAGAGGGCTTCGTCAAGATATGCAAAGAGCGGAGGCGCTCAACTCATTTAAATCAAATGTCTTACTTCCGCAATTAAGTTAGAGAACAAAAAGGGACTATACATGAAGTGACTAATGGATCGGCCATCTTAAGATGGTGTGGTGAATTACCAATGTGCCACATTCTTAGGTTAAACATATACATGATATATGTACAATCAATAAACATATACGCAAGTCCCACAATAGATAGCTTGGGGACTGCACTTGTTATCCCGCCGATGATGGGCACCAATAGTCCAATTGTCCTTCTTTTACATTAGCGCCCCGGATGGGCTAACCTTCGAACAGGTGAAAATATACTCAATGTTGTGGTGCAGGCAATGTTAATGAAATCAGACACTAAGCAATGTGATGAACCATGTGAAAACATATGAAAACATAATCATGGCATACGAAAACCCGAGTAAAGATACTCCAAATACATGGGCTTCCAGAATCATAACTCTTGCTATAGTGTATAAACGCACCCGTTGTAATATTGCATACATGGCAACCATGGATAATGCCCTGGATGGGCAAAGTATAACACCTGTACGAGGGTATTCAAAGTAGCGTGGGATGTAAGGCCTAATTATAAGTACAAAAATTACAATAAAAAATTTCATAAAACCAGAAGTTCTAAATACATGTACAGACAAGGGAAGATACCAATCAAGAATACAGTGCTTATGCCAACATGGACGTCCATCATAAATAGAGGTGCATGAGAATTATCCCAAATGAACTGAAAGTTCTTCATGCATGTTGAGGCCATTCGGGTGTTTACTCTGCAAGTCAATTATGTATCTGGACTCTAGCCTTCTAAGCTTGAGAAGGCGTTCGCCACCCCTAATGTTAGTGTACTTCCAATGCTGTGTCTCCCACGGACATCTACTCCGAGAATATCACCCCGAGCAGCAATTCTGATCCCATGAGGCACAACACCAAGGCATTATGGGACCTGTAGTTCCACAACGCGGGGCTACAAAGGAGTGCCGGTCGTCACCAAGGGGGCGGAGCAAGATTTTGCAAACAGCAGCGTGGCGGATCTACAAACACCGCAGCACTGGCAGCAGTTGGAGAGGGGCGCTGAAGAAGGCTGGTATTGCCGAAATGCATTCGCCTGGGACATTCAACCAATAAAGTGCTGCTTTGTTTCTCCCTTTGGGTCACAGCTTCTTTCTTTGGGAGGAGGAGTATCTACAGACATTTTTGCTACAAGCCAGTATGCAATTCTGTGCACCCCCGCCGTACAAGAGGTTTGGACTTCCTGGCAGGCTCCCTTGGGAGCATTCTTTCGTTGGATTGCGGTAGCAGTCAAGTCCAGCACCCACCCTGACACCTGGCTGATATTGCGGGCAGGGGATATTCATATCCCCTCGTTGGGCAACCAGGATTCCTGTGCTAGCCACCGTGAAGTATTCCGGGTGTTGAGGTGACGGCGTGAAAAGAAGGGGGACTCGAGGTGGCGCCGAATTGACTGATTGCCCCACCTCCCAGTGAACTTCCAATGCTGTGTCTCCCACGGACATCTACTCCGAGAATATCACCCCGAGCAGCAATTCCGATCCCATGAGGCACAACACCAAGGCATTATGGGACCTGTAGTTCCACAACGCGGGGCTACAAAGGAGTGCCGGTCGTCACCAAGGGGGCGGAGCAAGATTTTGCAAACAGCAGCGTGGCGGATCTACAAACACCGCAGCACTGGCAGCAGTTGGAGAGGGGCGCTGAAGAAGGCTGGTATTGCCGAAATGCATTCGCCTGGGACATTCAACCAATAAAGTGCTGCTTTGTTTCTCCCTTTGGGTCACAGCTTCTTTCTTTGGGAGGAGGAGTATCTACAGACATTTTTGCTACAAGCCAGTACGCAATTCTGTGCACCCCCGCCGTACAAGAGGTTTGGACTTCCTGGCAGGCTCCCTTGGGAGCATTCTTTCGTTGGATTGTGGTAGCAGTCAAGTCCAGCACCCACCCTGACATCTGGCTGATATTGCGGGCAGGGGATATTCATATCCCCTCTTTGGGCAACCAGGATTCCTGTGCTAGCCACCGTGAAGTATTCCGGGTGTTGAGGTGACGGCGTGAAAAGAAGGGGGACTCGAGGTGGCGCCGAATTGACTGATTGCCCCACCTCCCAGTGAACTTCCAATGCTGTGTCTCCCACGGACATCTACTCCAAGACTCCAAGAATATCACCCCGAGCAGCAATTCCGATCCCATGAGGCACAACACCAAGGCATTATGGGACCTGTAGTTCCACAACGCGGGGCTACAAAGGAGTGCCGGTCGTCACCAAGGGGGCGGAGCAAGATTTTGCAAACAGCAGCGTGGCGGATCTACAAACACCGCAGCACTGGCAGCAGTTGGAGAGGGGCGCTGAAGAAGGCTGGTATTGCCGAAATGCATTCGCCTGGGACATTCAACCAATAAAGTGCTGCTTTGTTTCTCCCTTTGGGTCACAGCTTCTTTCTTTGGGAGGAGGAGTATCTACAGACATTTTTGCTACAAGCCAGTACGCAATTCTTTCCACCCCCGCCGTACAAGAGGTTTGGACTTCCTGGCAGGCTCCCTTGGGAGCATTCTTTCGTTGGATTGCGGTAACAGTCAAGTCCAGCACCCACCCTGACACCTGGCTGATATTGCGGGCAGGGGATATTCATATCCCCTCTTTGGGCAACCAGGATTCCTGCGCTAGCCACCGTGAAGTATTCCGGGTGTTGAGGTGACGGCGTGAAAAGAAGGGGGACTCGAGGTGGCGCCAAATTGACTGATTGCCCCACCTCCCAGTGTACTTCCAATGCTGTGTCTCCCACGGACATCTACTCCGAGAATATCACCCCGAGCAGCAATTCCGATCCCATGAGGCACAACACCAAGGCATTATGGGACCTGTAGTTCCACAACGCGGGGCTACAAAGGAGTGCCGGTCGTCACCAAGAGGGCGGAGCAAGATTTTGCAAACAGCAGCGTGGCGGATCTACAAACACCGCAGCACTGGCAGCAGTTGGAGAGGGGCGCTGAAGAAGGCTGGTATTGCCGAAATGCATTCGCCTGGGACATTCAACCAATAAAGTGCTGCTTTGTTTCTCCCTTTGGGTCACAGCTTCTTTCTTTGGGAGGAGGAGTATCTACAGACATTTTTGCTACAAGCCAGTACGCAATTCTGTGCACCCCCGCCGTACAAGAGGTTTGGACTTCCTGGCAGGCTCCCTTGGGAGCATTCTTTCGTTGGATTGCGGTAGCAGTCAAGTCCAGCACCCACCCTGACACCTGGCTGATATTGCGGGCAGGGGATATTCCTATCCCCTCTTTGGGCAACCAGGATTCCTGTGCTAGCCACCGTGAAGTATTCCGGGTGTTGAGGTGACGGCGTGAAAAGAAGGAGGACTCGAGGTGGCGCCAAATTGACTGATTGCCCCACCTCCCAGTGTACTTCCAATGCTGTGTCTCCCATGGACATCTACTCCGAGAATATCACCCCGAGCAGCAATTCCGATCCCATGAGGCACAACACCAAGGCATTATGGGACCTGTAGTTCCACAACGCGGGGCTACAAAGGAGTGCCGGTCGTCACCAAGGGGGCGGAGCAAGATTTTGCAAACAGCAGCGTGGCGGATCTACAAACACCGCAGCACTGGCAGCAGTTGGAGAGGGGCGCTGAAGAAGGCTGGTATTGCCGAAATGCATTCGCCTGGGACATTCAACCAATAAAGTGCTGCTTTGTTTCTCCCTTTGGGTCACAGCTTCTTTCTTTGGGAGGAGGAGTATCTACAGACATTTTTGCTACAAGCCAGTATGCAATTCTGTGCACCTCCGCCGTACAAGAGGTTTGGACTTCCTGGCAGGCTCCCTTGGGAGCATTCTTTCGTTGGATTGCGGTAACAGTCAAGTCCAGCACTCACCCTGACACCTGGCTGATATTGCGGGCAGGGGATATTCATATCCCCTCTTTGGGCAACCAGGATTCCTGCGCTAGCCACCGTGAAGTATTCCGGGTGTTGAGGTGACGGCGTGAAAAGAAGGGGGACTCGAGGTGGCGCCAAATTGACTGATTGCCCCACCTCCCAGTGTACTTCCAATGCTGTGTCTCCCACGGACATCTACTCCACGAATATCACCCCGAGCAGCAATTCCGATCCCATGAGGCACAACACCAAGGCATTATGGGACCTGTAGTTCCACAACGCGGGGCTACAAAGGAGTGCCGGTCGTCACCAAGAGGGCGGAGCAAGATTTTGCAAACAGCAGCGTGGCGGATCTACAAACACCGCAGCACTGGCAGCAGTTGGAGAGGGGCGCTGAAGAAGGCTGGTATTGCCGAAATGCATTCGCCTGGGACATTCAACCAATAAAGTGCTGCTTTGTTTCTCCCTTTGGGTCACAGCTTCTTTCTTTGGGAGGAGGAGTATCTACAGACATTTTTGCTACAAGCCAGTATGCAATTCTGTGCACCCCGGCCGTACAAGAGGTTTGGACTTCCTGGCAGGCTCCCTTGGGAGCATTCTTTCTTTGGATTGCGGTAGCAGTCAAGTCCAGCACCCACCCTGACACCTGGCTGATATTGCGGGCAGGGGATATTCATATCCCCTCTTTGGGCAACCAGGATTCCTGTGCTAGCCACCGTGAAGTATTCCGGGTGTTGAGGTGACGGCGTGAAAAGAAGGGGGACTCGAGGTGGCGCCAAATTGACTGATTGCCCCACCTCCCAGTGTACTTCCAATGCTGTGTCTCCCACGGACATCTACTCCGAGAATATCACCCCGAGCAGCAATTCCGATCCCATGAGGCACAACACCAAGGCATTATGGGACCTGTAGTTCCACAACGCGGGGCTACAAAGGAGTGCCGGTCGTCACCAAGGGGGCGGAGCAAGATTTTGCAAACAGCAGCGTGGCGGATCTACAAACACCGCAGCACTGGCAGCAGTTGGAGAGGGGCGCTGAAGAAGGCTGGTATTGCCGAAATGCATTCGCCTGGGACATTCAACCAATAAAGTGCTGCTTTGTTTCTCCCTTTGGGTCACAGCTTCTTTCTTTCTTTGGGAGGAGGAGTATCTACAGATATATATATATATATATATATATATATATATATATATATATATATATATATATATATATATATATATATATATATATATATATATATATATATATATATATATATATATACACTTCAAGTTCTGCCTCAGCCCAGCCAAAATATACTTCAATATTTCTATCTTTGAAGAAATAAAGCAATTTCTGCTAATCCTTGCCCCAAATGTACCTATAAGGGCCTGATTACGAATTTGGAGCAGTTGTGCTCGCTCTCTGTGAACACAGCTGAGCCAAACACGCTCAATGACCTCCCATCGCATTACGAGTTGAACTTGTGTACGGCGGATGGTTCTTCGCCTTTCCCATGGCGATGCCTGGAAAATAGGCACCACAATGGGAACAGCAAAAAAGTTCCAGCACGATGCAGGAACTTTGGGGGAATACAGAGAGGGGGCACATGCTGTGTCCCCCTGAATGTATCCCCATAGCAGGGGGCATGGGGGCCGGGTAGGGCCCACTATATTCCTGCACTACCAGACTTTTCATGTTGGTTCTCCGGCCATGAAATAGCTGGCGGTGCAGGTACTCGTAATATGTTCAGCAGGACTGCACCAGTCCAGCTGGGCATGTTACATTGCGGCGCAACTCAGCCACTGCCACGGAATGACAGTTCCCTGGCGCAGCTGGTGGTCCTCTGCCGCAACTACTTTTTAAGTCGTATTACAGCAGGCGGACCAACGCCACTGCAAGTCTGGAAATCACAAGACAGCAGTCTGAATATAGTTTTCTGAGTCCCAGAGTTTCTCGACTCCCTCGCTCCCTAACATCTACTCCCAACCACCATTTTAGGTCTGCTTGACAGCACAGCTATGTGCCAGAAATATTGTTACCAATTCTTTAAAATTTAGAAAGTGGCCTTTAACACTACCTAGTAGAGAATACAATTTTTCCTTATGCTGTTGACTCTATGGCATATCACTCCACCTTCCAGAGCGTGTTTCCTCACTACTTCTCCTCTATCTCTACTTATTTCTAGATCTCAATCCATGTGTCTCATTTTTCTTTAGCTCATCCTCCTCCAAAATACACCTCACTACCCCACCACTCTCTACCTCTGTCATGACCTGACCTCTCTCTCTAACATTCTCTGTGCCCACCACAACACTTCTAACCTTCTCTATTCCTGACCTTTCTCTCTTCCTTACCCTTATATCTACACTGCAGGACTCTGATACAACATCACCTTTCTGCATTTTCCTTCTTTTTCTGTCTCTTAACCTCATACCTTTCTCTACTTTACTTCATTCTTTGTGGATCTCTCTAGTGCACACCTCTCTCTACATTTCTTTCTTTACTCTCCCTACCTCACCATTCTTCCTCATCCCTTCCTCTCTCTTTTCTCTAACTCACATCTCACTCATTTCTTTATACCCATCTCTCACTCTCTGTCTCTTGCAGCCTTAAACTACTTAACATATCAATTTACCTCACCTCACCATTCCCTACCTTACCTCTCTACCTTCCCAATCTACCTTTGTTCCTTCTACCTCAACTCTATCTGTATACTTCACCTCTTTTCTCTCTACAGCTCATCTATCATTCTGCCCTTCACCATTCTTGATCTACCTTACTTTCAGTCAATAAATCTCATTATCTTACCTGACTTTCTGTACCTCAATTCTAATTATTTCTCTTTCTCTACCTAACCCATCTTTCTCTACCATGCTTCGCTCCATTCTTTTCTCATTATCTCACCTCTCTACCTGTCTACCCTAATGTATATTAGCCATCTTATTCCTTCAACATTTCGTTCTTATTATCTTTTGCACTATCTACCTCACTCCCCAACATTAGTTGTCAGTCCCCCTATCTACCTACCGCTTGCTTTTTTTCTTCTAGGAATCTTTCATTTGGGTTACCTCACATTTCTCTCTTTACCTAACATCTCTCCCTACATCATGCAGCTCTCTACCTCAAGTCCACCTGTAACTCCCTTCTTCATCTTCTTCACCTTTCTTGCTTACAGAGGCGGAGGATCATCGCCTCACTGCTTTCTCACAGTGCGAGAAGCAGAAACATAAAATGGTATTTTAAATACAATTTTGTGTTTCTGCTTCTCACACTGCAAGAAAGCAGAAGGCAGAGTTTGGTTGGGGGTGGGCAGGTGTGCATTCCTGCTCCAAGCAGGGGAGGAGTGGCTTGCCCACTGTTGTGGACACTGACTTTACAGTCCCAGGGCCGACCAAACCAGTCATGCACACTCTGCATTTTCTCTATGTAGGCTGCATGCAGCCTACATAGAGAAAATTGCCTCCCCATAGACGCCTGTGGGGTTGGTGTCCTAGCTAATCACAACACTGCAATTGCAGCATTGTGATTGGCTTAGGGGAGGAGAGGGAGGCTGCCTGCTTCCTGTAGAAGCAGAGAGAGTAGATGCGAAGCGGGACTGGAAGCAAAGGTACGTTCAAATAAAAAAAGAAACATTTTAATTACAACCCCCCCTTCCCGCGCAACCCCCTGCCCCCCAGCCGCAACCCCCCTGCCCCCCCGGCCCCCCCTGCGTCATGCCAGCTGTGACTGTTTGCTAAACCTTTCTCATTAACTTCCTGTTCTGCTCCTTTGTCATGTCCGATCCTATTTGCATTACTCAGCAAATGTGGATTCAACTGCTTGGTCAGATAAAGAAAGGAGATACAAGGTAGGGGAAAATAGCTGGGTCAAATATGCTCTCAGAATTCACCCAATTAATGATGAAAATACTCAGAGCAGGTATGAAGAGAGATTTATTTGTGCTAGAGAATGCCTGTCAAAGTTACAAATCCAATGTTACAAAACAAGGCAGGTTGACTAACCTTGCAATCCAGATATAGAAGGAGCGATGTCGTTGCTATATTCTTCCCTTCCTTGGAGAGGTACCTCCAGTGAGTATATATATATAAACACTCCCCTTTGAGAACCTCACCCAGGGAAAGGGAAAAGTGGAGAAAGAAAATATAAAGGCTGGCAGCCAGAAACCATCTACAGCAATTGATGACCAGATAGGCACCCTCTGTAGTTCTGTGATTTGGGTTCCTGCAGAAAAGACATAAGCGATAGATATAAATACAAACCCCCCCCCCCTTTTTTCTTCTGACTATCAGTCTATGTATGTATATGTATGAATTCAACTTACTCAAGAAGACTGCCTCAAACATCCAAGAAAAAGGTCGTAAGAAAAAAGGTAATTGGTTGTAGCCGTCACAGGTAACTAGTCATTCGAATAAACAGCCACTTAGCTTATGAAAATGTTCCTTCTCGCTAGCAGCACAGGGTCTGGATAAATCCAAAAAGAGATTCCGAAGCAATCGCTCTTGCCTCCTTGTACTCTCCTTAATATACGATCCAAGCCACTCAACAGCTCTGATGGAAAACGTGTAATTCGTTCCTTGTCCGAGTTCAAACAAGTAGCTACTTGTCTCCAAACGATAGTTCAATGCATACCAAACACCAGTATCACAGCGAGCTTCCTCGCGGTTTTCTCCAGTGCGGCTCCAGCGATACGGGTCAAAGTTCACGGTACGCCGCGAACACAGGGAGCAGCACTTGCCGCCGCGGTTATCCAAAGTAAGAACCAACAGCGAAAATAATCCTGAGGGAGGACACGGAAAGTCCAGGGTAACACCACAGGTGACAAGCACCGAGTGCTAGCAGGAAGAGGAAATTATAGAATACGAAGAACAAACAGAAAGAGAAACAGAAGACAGACCACATAAACGGGCATTCTGGGAGACGTAGTCTCCAGTCTGATGTACCTGAATCGTGACAGAACCCCCTTACTGCGACCGCCGTCCCGGCGGTCCATAAGGTTTAGAAGGATGTAAACTATGGAACCGCCTCAATAGGTCAGGACAATGAAGGTTATTGTGTGGTTCCCAAGAGCGTTCTTCTGGCCCATACCTCTTCTAGTCGATCAGATACTGCAAAGCACCCCTATGTTTCCTTGAATCAAGCACCGCCCGCACCTCGTATTCCTCCTCCCCCTCGATCTCCAAAGGACAAGGTCTCCCTACAACCCTGGTACCCACATATGGTTTCAACAAGGACACGTGGAACACAGGGTGTATGTGCCAAGAGGGGGGTAGCTGCAACTTCATGGCTACGGGATTAACCACTGCAACAATGGGATAAGGACCAACAAACTTGGGTTGTAAACGAGTATTCCCCTTCAGTTTCAAGTGTTTGGTACTCAACCACACCTTATCTCCCACTACATAAACCGGCTCAGGGGTTCTTTTTCTATCTGCTTGTAGTTTGTCATGGTTTCTGGCTGCCGCCAGATGCTCCTTAGCATCCTGCAAAACAGAAAGAAGATGAGTATGATGTTGCTGGACAGAGTGGAGGGGATACACACCAGGTTGTTCAAATGGTAAAGAATTGGGGTGATACCCATTAAGGCAAAAGAAGGGCGAACATCCCAATGAAGAATGGGTAGCGCTATTGTAGGCAAACTCAGCCATCCACAACAACGTTCTCCATTCCTCATTCTGCTGTAGTGTAAAACACCTCAAATACTGTTCCAGCGTTTGGTTAAGTCTCTCAGTTTTGCCATCCGTCTGCGGATGATAGCTTGTTGACAAACGAGCGTCGATACTCATAATGTCACACAGAGCATTCCAGAATTTGGAAGTGAACTGTGTACCCCTGTCCGTGATGATAACAGAGGGAACACCATGTAACCGTACCACGTTTTGTAAGAAGACTGTGGCTAATTCTCCTGACGTGGGCAACTTAGTTAATGCAATAAAGTGACCCATTTTAGTTAGATGGTCTATCACCACTAGGATGGTATTGTTGCCGAAACTGAAAGGCATTTCCACAATAAAGTCCATGGATACAGTATGCCATGGTGCAGGAGGTATGGGTATGGGACGAAGTAATCCACTGCTTCGTTGGTGCAATGCTTTGGCTTGAGTACATATAGGGCATTTGGCAATGTACTCTTCGATGTCTTTCCGTATCGACTCCCACCAGAAGTATCTGGAAGTGGTCTGGATCGTCTTTTGCACTCCCACATGTCCACTCAAGGAAGAATCGTGAGTCCATTGTAGGACTTGAGTCTGTAGGTCTTTCACCGGTAAGTACAATTGCCTATCTCTAAAGAGTAAAATGTTTCTCCATGTTCTCCGTAGCGGTTCTTTAGCTATCCAGGATTTAGCATCCATGTGTTTGTTTTCAGAGGAACAGGTGATTGCTGAGGCAGATGGAATAAAAGAGGCCTTTTGTAATATGTCAGGAGGGTCCTCAGATTCGATTGTTTGATCCCTCATTCCTGATTCTGGTCTTGAAAGAGCATCTGCTTTGCAGTTTTGTGGGCCAGGGCGGTATTTGATAACGAAGTCAAAATCCGAAAAGAAGAGGGACCATCTCAACTGGCGTGGTGTTAAAGCCTTCGCACTCTTTAGAAAGAGAAGATTACGATGATCGGTAAAGATCTCAACAGTGTGTCGAGCTCCCAGGAGATGATGATGCCATTCCTCACATGCTCTCTTTATAGCCAGCAATTCTTTGTCCGTGATACTATAGTTAACCTCACTAGAAGACAACTTCCGAGAAAAGTATGCCACCGGATGTAATTGGCCTGATTCAGGGTTTCTTTGCGATAAGATGCCTCCAATAGCATAATGTGATGCATCCGTCTCCATCAGGAAGGGTTGACTGGCATCAGGATGCCGCGAGATGGGCGCAGTGATGAAACGGGTCTTCAATGCTTGAAAGGCACATTCAGCGGGGTCAGTCCACTTGAAGACCGCTCCTTTCTTTAACACCTTCGCTGCTATTGATATTTTTCTCCTGTGCTGATATTTCATCACTGCCATTGTTCATGACGAGCTCAGCTCGTCATCAGCACAGCTCCACTGTGCCTCATGACGAGCTGAGCTCGTCATGAGCATCAAAGGGGTTAATAAATGGGTCAAAGACTGTATGATTCTGGAAAAGTCTTGGATGAGTTGTCGATAAAAGTTTGCGAATCCCAGGAAACTTTGCAAAGCTTTTACACAGGTGGGGGATTCCCACTGGATGATAGCTTGTGTCTTTTTGTGATCCATCCGCAATCCATTCGGGCCAATGACATACCCTAGAAACTCCACTTCTGTGGTATGAAAGAAGCATTTCTCCAGTTTGGCATAGAGTTCATTTTGATGCAACCTTTCCAGTACATACATAACATGCTTCACATGATCTTCTGGTGTGGGTGAATAAATCAAAATATCATCGATATAGACTATGCATGATACGTCCAGCAAGCTCCTCAACACCTCATCCATAAAGAATTGAAATGCCGCAGGGGCATTGCACAGGCCAAAGGGCATGACCAGGTACTCGTAAAGCCCATATTTGGTGCGGAATGCTGTTTTCCACTCGTCTCTGCGGCGGACTCTCACCAAGTGATACGCACCCCGCAAATCAAGCTTGGTGTATATTTTGGCGTCCTTCAACTGATCTAACAGGTCCGGTATCAAAGGGAGAGGGTACCTGTTCTTTCTGGTCACCCTATTAATGGCCCTGTAATCAATGCAGGTGCGTAATCCTCCTTCCTTCTTAGAGTTGAAAAATAAAGGAGACGATGCAGGAGAGGTAGAGGGACGTATGAATCCTGATTCCAATAATTTCTTTAGATAATGTTGAAGATAAGTGTTCTCAGCCTCCGGAAGGGCGTATATCCTGCTGCAGGGAATACTAGCTCCAGGCTCCAACTCGATGACGCAATCGTACTGCCTGTGTGGGGGTAGTGTGCCAGCTTCCTTCTCGCTGAAGACGTCCTGATACTGCCTATAGACCTCTGGAAGGCTGGTGACAGCATTTACACACAAGGAGCTCCCACCGTTTGCTAAGGAACTTGCTGGGGTTTCCATCTGGATTTCCTCATGTATACATTGAAGGGTACAATGATCAGCACAATAGTCAGAGCTGAGTGTCGTACGAGCTGCCCATCTTACAACAGGATCATGTTGCGTTAGCCACGGCATTCCCAAGATCAACTTAAACTGAGGGGCATCAATCAGATCAAAAGAAATATGCTCGTAGTGGTTTTGCCCTACTTGCATGACCAATGGCGAGTATGGTAACACACCGGTCTCGACGTCAAGTCTGACCCGTCTACTGCCTTCACGGCTTCAGGTATTTCCTTCTGAATACATGGAACTCCCAGTCCCTTGGCGTATTGAAGATCTATGAAATTACCCGTAGCTCCAGAATCCAACATCGCTTAGGCTGTATGACTACGTAGGCTTGTCACTCTGTCACAAAACAAGGCAGGTTGACTAACCTTGCAATCCAGATACAGCAGGAGCGATGTCGTTGCTATATTCTTCCCTCCCTTGGAGAGGTACCTCCAGTGAGTATATATATATAAACACTCCTCTACGAGGACCTCACCCAGGGAAGGGGAAAAGTGGGGAAAGAAAATATAAAGGCTGGCAGCCAGAAACCATCTACAGCAATTGATGACCATAGAAACTGCGATGGGGGTTTTGAGAGAAATCAGATACTAGGGGCGCTCTGCCTCAATTAATACGTTACAGTGTGTGGAGTAAGTAGTCAAAGAGTAGTGCGTGAAGAGCAGACGGAAAAAACCCTTAACCGTCTAAAAAGTCCAGGACTTAGCAATAGTACACAGCTGTGCTCTCACAACTACAATGGGGTGGATAAGTTTAGTACAATGACAAACACAATACAATAAAACAAAGCAGATCCTTTGGTGTTTCTCTTGTCCCAGCAAGATGAAGTTTTAATGTATCCAGACTTGAAGAACAGTCATAGTAAGCCGACACGTGTTTCGTCGTGTACAGATGAGTCAACACGACTCTTCAGGGCTTTTAACTCAACTCCGAGCAAGTGAGTTGAGAAAAGTCTGGTACTCATGGAGGTATTCACTGAGTGTGTATGTGCATGTGTACTGGTCAGTAGGACCGGTACATCCAGTAAAGCGCAAGAAAATAGTCTTGCTGCTATGTTCCGTTCAATAGGATTAGTCAAGTTTATCAGAGTTTTCCACTTAATACTGGTGTGTATAAGGCAGTAGCCGGGAGGGGATCCATCTGCTGAGGCACTTTAGAAAAACGGGTACGTTATTCTCCAGACGCGGTGTGCGGTAGTATGGTATCCCTCCTCCGTTGTTTCCCGGTCGCCGTCTTCCGTGAACGGACCAGTTGAGTTAAAAGCCCTGAAGAGTCGTGTTGACTCATCTGTACACGACGAAACACGTGTCGGCTTACTATGACTGTTCTTCAAGTCTGGATACATTAAAACTTCATCTTGCTGGGACAAGAGAAACACCAAAAGATCTGCTTTGTTTTATTGTATTGTGTTTGTCATTGTACTAAACTTATCCACCCCATTGTAGTTGCGAGAGCACAGCTGTGTACTATTGCTAAGCAATTGATGACCAGATAGGCACCCTCTGTTGTTCTGTGATTTGGGTTCCTGCAGAAAAGACATAAGTAATAGATATAAATACAAACCCCCCCTTTTTTCTTCTGACTATCAGTCTATGTATGTATATGTATGAATTCAACTTACTCAAGAAGACTGCCTCAAACATCCAAGAAAATGGTCGTAAGAAAAAAGGTACAAATAAAGAAAAGTAAAAAGAAACAAAGTCTACCCATGAATTGCAGTTCTGTTGGGCTATTGGTTGTAGCCTTCACAGCTAACTAGTCATTCGAATAAACAGCCACTTAGCTTATGAAAATGTTCCTTCTCGCTAGCAGCACAGGGTCTGGATAAATCCAGTAAGAGATTCCGAAGCAATCGCTCTTGCCTCCTTGTACTCTCCTTAAGATACGATCCAAGCCACTCAACAGCTCTGAAGGAAAACGTGTAATTCGTTCCTTGTCCGAGTTCAAACAAGTAGCTACTTGTCTCCAAACGATAGTTCAATGCGTACCAAACACCAGTATCACAGCGAGCTTCCTCGCGGTTTTCTCCAGCGCGGCTCCAGCAATACGGGTCAAAGTTCACGGTACGCCGCGAACACAGGGAGCAGCACTTGCCGCCGCGGTTATCCAAAGTAGGAACCAACAGCGAAAATAATCCTGAAGGAGGACACGGAAAGTCCAGGGCAACACCACAGGTGACAAGCACCGAGTGCTAGCAGCAGGAAGAGGAAATTATAGAATACGAAGAACAAACAGAAAGAGAAACAGAAGACAGACCACATAAACGGGTATTCTGGGAGACGTAGTCTCCAGTCAGATGTACCTGAATCGTGACATCCAAGCACGATGGGCCAGATGTGCAAAGCATTTTTGAGGTTACAAATGACTTTATTCGTAAAATTGGCCCGTTTGAGATAGTAAAAATGCATTTTTTATTGTACAAATGGCAAACTGCAATTCATTAACACTTCACTGAATCGCAATTTGGGTTTGCAACCCAATACCAATTTGATATTTGGAAGGGGCGTGTTTAGGACGCCCCTTCCAAATACCGATTCTGGTTGATACATAGTTATATTTTGCAACCGAAATACGGTCGTAAAACATGAATCTTTTACCACCTCCTCAAAGGTGGCTGTAAGCCATTCGCATACAGGAAGAGGTCCCAAGGGAATATTGACCAAAGCATTTTTGAAGTGCACCACTGCCTATTCTTAAAAAAATGTAACTTACGCTTTTCAATTATTTTTAAAATGTCCGCTTTTCAATTATTTTTAAAATGCATCCCTTTTTCCTTTTATAGAAAACTGTTGCATGTAAAAAAATTGCTTTATTTAAAATCATGTGTATACATGGTGGTCTACTCACCACAGAAGACTACCATCCATGTGTTTGTGGCGATTCCTAGCGGGTCGCAATTTGCAATCTATCTCTTTCATATTCCTGCGGTATGCCGAATTGAAACCCACTAAGAATTGGTAATTTGCAAGCAAACCTATTAATATATATGTTGGTTCACAAATTACCAAACTAGTTGCAAAAACGCTGGTTACCAATTGCAACCAGTATTTTGCAACCAGTTTTTAGGGCACCTGGCCCTGTGTGCATAGGACGTATCATAATGTTGGTCACAAGTTCACTCAAATCCCACTAAGCGACCATGACTGTGTCCGTCCTACAGTAGGAGGAATAATCTGGTTAGATAATGAATTATACTTACATATTTTTGCAAGAAAAAATCTAGAACCAACCAAAAAAAGAAATTGCTTCATTACTGCTGCTTCAGGATTTGTTTAATTAATAATTTACAGCCTGACTACTGACCAATACAGCTTGGGGTTGTTATTGTGTGCCCCTGCTTCTGGAGGTTTAGGCTATGATAACAGTGTCCATCATGTGGCCTTTAATCAGCAAAAATATTTTTCCAAACAGTGATCCTTAAAATATGTTTTCTCCTAGCCCCCAAAAATTCTTAAGCTGACACTAGTGGTGAATGCCCTTGCGTAAAGACTTTCAGTTATGCGTGGAAGACATATTGCTGTTTTTTTTTTTGTTGCCCGTTGGTACATAAAGTTCAGGGTTTAAAATTGGCGTAATATGCAGTTAGGTACATAAATTAAGAGAAAGAAAGATGCCTGGATACGTGGCGCTATTGGAGGTCTCAAAGATAATGATGGATTATCACTTTACGACAAATTTGTTGTTCAAGTCAATTTTTCGTGTAATCTCCAGGGTCTGATCAAATTCCTTTGGGGATTGCAGAATAATTGGAGCTTGTGAAGTCTTACTCAAAACTATTCTATATCAGAAAATCAGATTCCTAATGCATCAATTGCAATTTTGTTTGTTAATGTCTTAAAACAGGAACATGCTTTTCTCCTCTATCATCTCAAACACTGTTGAGTGAAAGACTGTTGACTAAATCAGCAAAAGACACAAAATTAATGGACGGCATGCAGAATAAATCAAAACATTCACCTCCAGTCAAGAAATCTGTGTTAAATCCATAATCCTTTTGCTCACCATGCCACCCCAGTTTAGACCTGGCCATATTCAAATCGGTTTTGACCCTGTGCCTCATGGGAACAGTCCAGACCGAACTGCCAAGCCAGGTCCTCCCTGGACCGGAAACAAACATCCTAGAACAGGTTTCAGGGTTTCACCTCTCATCAGACATGATAGCTTGAATCCATTAGCACAGTGAGCCTGGGACCCACGTCTGGGTATACCTGGCGCACTTAGGGCGAGAAAGCAAAAGACACACAATTGATGGATGGATTGTTGAACAAATCAAAACATTCACCCTCAGGCAAGAGATCTGGGATAAATTCACCATTCTTTTGCTCACCAAGCTACCCCAGTTTAGACCTGGCCCTATGCAATCAGTCTTGACTCTGCCTCATGGGAACAGTCCAAACTGAACTACCAAGCCAGGTCCTCCCTGGACCGGAAACAAGCATCCTAGGACCTGTTTCGGGTTACACTTCTCATCAGCCAAGATAGCTTGAATCCAGTGGTGCAGTGCACCCGGGACCCACCTCTGGGCATACCCGGCACAACTAGGGCGAGAAAGCAAAAGACAAACAATTGATGGAGGGAATGCAGAACAAATTAAACATTCACCCTCAATCAAGAGATCTGGGTTAATCCATCATTCTTTTGTGCATCATCCCACCCCAGTTTAGACCAGGCCATATACAAAACAGTCTTGACCCTGTGCATCTTGGGAACAGTCTGGCCCGAACTGCCAAGCAAGGTTCTCCCTGGACCAGAAACAAGCATCCGGGGATCGGTTTCGGGGTTTCACCCATCATCAGCCAGGATAGCTTGAATCCTGTGGCACAGTGACCCAGTCACCCACGTCTGGGCTTACCCAGCGCACTTAGGGCGAGAAAGCAAAAGACACACAATTGATGGTTGGAATGCAGAAGAAATCAAAACGTTCACCCCAGTCAAGAAATCTGGGTTAGACCCATCATTTGTTTGCTCACCATGCCACCCCAGTATAGACCTGGCCACATGCAAATCAGTCTTGACCATGTGCTTCATGGGAAAAGTCCAGACCGAACTGCCAAGCGAGGTCCTCCGTGGACTAGAAACAAGCATCCTAGAACCGGTTTCAAGGTTTCACCCCTCATCAGCCAGGATAGCTTGAATCTAGGGGCAGAGTGAGCCCGGGGCCGACGTCTGGGCATACCTGGCGCACTCAGGGCGAGAAAGCAAAAGACACACCATTGATGGACAGAATGCAGAACAATTCAAAACATTCACCCCAGTCAAGAGACCTGGGTTAAATCCATCATTCTTTTCCTCACCATGCCACCCCGGTTTAGACCTGACTATATGCTAATCCGTCGACCCTGTGCCTTATGGGAACAATACAGACCGAACTGCCAAGCCAGGACCTCCCTGGACTAGAAACAAGCATACCAGGACTGGTTTCGGGGTTTCAACCTGCTTCAGCTAGGATAGCTTGAATACATTGGCACAGTGAGCCCGGGACCCACGTCTGGGCATACCCGGCGCACTTAGGGCGAGAAAGCAAAAGACACACAATTGATGGACGGAATGCAGAACAAATGAATACATTCACCCTCAGTCAAGAGATCTGAGTTAAATCCATAATTTTTTTGCTCAACATTTCAGCCCCGTTTAGACCCGGCCATATGCAAATCAGTCTTGACACTGTGCATCATGGGAAAAGTCCAGACCAAACTGCCAACCAAGGTCCTCCTTAGACTAGAAACAAGCATCCTAGAACCGGTTTGAGGATTTCACCCTTCATCAGCCAGGATAGCTTAAATCTAGTAGCACAGTGAGCCCGGGACCCACGTCTGGGCATACCTGGCGCACTTAGGGTGAGAAAGCAAAAGACACACAATTGATGGGCAGAATGTTGAACAAATCAAAACATTCACCCCCAATCAAGAGATCTGGGTTAAATCAATCATTATTTTGCTCACCATGCCACCCCAGTTTAGACCTGGCCATATGCAAATCAGTTTTAACCCTGAGCCTCATGGGAACAGTCCAGACCAAACTGCCTAGCCAAGTCTTCCGTGGACCAGAAACAAGTATCCTAGGACTGGCTTTGGGGTTTCAGCCCTCATCAACCAGGATAGCTTGTATCCAGTGGCTTAGTGAGCCCGGGACCCACATCTGGGCATACCCGGTGCACTTAGGACAAGAAAGCAAAATACACACAATTGATGGACGGAATGCCGAACAAAAGAAAACATTCAACCCAGTCAAGACATCTTTGTTAAATCTATCAATCTTTTCCTCACCATGCCACCCCAGTTTGGACCTGGCCATGTGTAAATCAGTCTTGACCCTGTGCCTCATGGGAACAGTCCAGACCGAACTGCCAAGCCAGGTCCTCCCTGGACTGTAAACAAGCACTCTAGGACCTGTTTCGGGGTTTCACCCCTCATAAGCTAGGATAGCTTCAATCCATTGGCACAGTGAGCCCGGGGCCCACGTCTGGGCATACCCGGCGCACTTAGGGCAAGTAAGCAAAAGACACACAATTGATGTACGGAATGCTGAACAAATCAAAACATTCACCCTCAGTCAAGAGATCTGAGTTAAATCCATCATTTTTTTGCTCAACATTTCACCCCAGTGTGGACCTGGCCATATGCATATCAGTCTTGACCCTGTGCCTCATGGGAACAGTCCAGACAGTACTGCCAAGCAAGGTCCTACCTGGACTGGAAACAAGCATCCTACGACCAGTTTCGGGGTTTCACCCGTCATCAGCCAGGATAGCTTAAATCCAGGGGCACAGTGAGCCCGGGACCCACGTCTGGGCATACCCGGCGCACTTGGGGCGAGAAAGCAAAAGACACACCATTGATGGTCAGAATGCAGAACAATTCAAAATATTCACCCCCAGTCAAGAGATCTGGGTTAAATCCATCATTCCTTTGCTCACCAGGCCACTCGAGTTTAAACCTGGCCATTTGAAAATCAGTCTTCACCATGTGCCGCATGGGAACAGTCCTGACTGAACTGCCAAGCCAGGTCCTCCCTGGACCGGAAACAAGCATTCTAGGACCGGTTTCAGGGTTTCACCACTCATTAGCCAGGGTAGCTTGTATCCAGTGGCACAGTTAGCCCGGGACCCACATCTGGGCATACCCGGTGCACTTAGGGCGAGAAAGCAAAAGACAAACAATTGATGGACGGAATGCAGAACAAATCAAAACATTCACCCCAGTCAAGAGATCTGGGTTAAATCCATCATTCTTTTGTTCACCATGCCACCCCAGTTTAGACCCGCCATATGCAAATCAGTTTTGACCCTGTGCCTCATGGGAACAGTCCAGACCGAACTGCGTAGCCAAGTCCTCCGTGGACCAGAAACAAGTATCCTAGGACTGGCTTTGGGGTTTCACCCCTCATCAGCCAGGATAGCTTGTGTCCAGTGGCACAGTGAGCCCGGGACCAACATCTGGGCATACCCGGCGCACTTAGGGCGAGAAAGCAAAAGACACACAAATGTTTGACGGAATGCAGAACAAAACAAAACATTCAAACCAGTCAAGGCATCTTTGTTAAATGCATCATTCTTTTCCTCACCATGCCACCCCAGTTTGGACCTGGCCATGTGCAAATCAGTCTTGACCCTGTGCCTCATGGGAACAGTCCAGACAGAACTGCAAAGCCAGGTCCTCCCTGGACCGGAAACAAGCATCCTAAGACCTGTTTCGGGGTTTCACCCCTCATCAGTTAGGATAGCTTGAATCCATTGGCACAGTGAGCCCGGAACCCACGTCTGGGCATACCTGGCGCACTTAGGGCAAGTAGCAAAAGACACACAATTAATGGATGGAATGCGGAACAAATCAAAACATTCACCCTCAGTCAAGAGATCTGAGTTAAATCCATCATTTTTTTGCTCAACATTTGACCCCAGTGTAGACCTGTCCATATGCATATCAGTCTTGACCATGTGTCTCGTGGGAACAGTCCAGACCGAACTGCCAAGCCAGGTCCTCCCTTGACCGGAAACAAGCATCCGATGGCCAGTTTCGGGGTTTCCCCCCTCATCAGCCAGGATAGCTTGAATCCAGGGGCACAGTGAGCCCGGGACCCACGTCTGCGAGAAAGCAAAAGACACACCATTGATGGACAGAATGCAGAACATCTCAAAATATTCACCCCCAGTCAAGACATCTCGGTTAAATCCATCATTATTTTGCTCACCAGGCCACCCGAGTTTAGACCTGGCCATTTGCAAATCACTTTTCACCCTGTGCCTAATGGGAACAGTCCTGACTGAACTGCCAAGCCAAGTCCTCCCTGGATCGGAAACAAGCATCCTAGGACCGGTTTCAGGG
Source organism: Lissotriton vulgaris (assembly GCF_964263255.1). Lineage (NCBI taxonomy): Eukaryota > Metazoa > Chordata > Amphibia > Caudata > Salamandridae > Lissotriton > Lissotriton vulgaris. The sequence continues at coordinate 740,863,541 of NC_141696.1, forward strand.
TTTCACCCCTCATCAGTCAGGATAGCTTGTATCCAGTGGTACAGTGAGACCGGGACCCACATCTGGGCATGCCCGGCGCACTTAGGGCGAGAAAGCAAAAGACACACAATTGATGGACGGAATGCAGAACAAATCAAAACATTCACCCCAGTCAAGAGATCTGGGTTAAATCCATCATTCTTTTGTTCACCATGCCACCCCAGGTTAGACCCGGCCATTTGCAAATCAGTCTTGACACTGTGCATCATGGGAAAAGTCCAGACCGAACTGCCAAGCAAGGTCCTCATTAGACTAGAAACAAGCATCCTAGAACTGGTTTGAGGATTTCACCCCTCATCAGCCAGGATAGCTTGAATCTAGTAGCACAGTGAGCCTGGGTCCCACGTCTGGGCATACCTGGCGCACTTAGGGTAAGAAAGCAAAAGACACACAATTGATTGACGGAATGCAGAACAAAACAAAACATTCAACCCAGTCAAGACATCTTTGTTAAATCCATCATTCTTTTCTTCACTATGCTACCCCAATTTGGACCATGTGCAAATCAGTCTTGACCCTGTGCCTCATGGGAACAGTCCAGACCGAACTGCCAAGCCAGGTCCTCCCTGGACTGGAAACAAGCATTCTAGGACCTGTTTCGGGGTTTCACCCCTCATCAGCTAGGATAGCTTGAATCCATTGGCACAGTGAGCCCTGGACGCACCTCTGGGAATACCCGGCGAACTTAGGGCAAGTAAGCAAAAGACACACAATTGATGGACGGAATGCGGAACAAATCAAAATATTCACCCCCTGTTAAGAGATCTGGGGAAAATCCTTTATTTTTTTGCTCACCATGCCACCCCAGGTTAGACCTGGCCATATGCACATCAGATTTGATCCTGTGCCTCATGGGAACAGTCCAGACCAAACTACTAAGCCAGGTCCTCCCTGGACCGGAAACAAGCGTCCTACGACCGGTTTCAGGGTTTCACCCCTCATCAGCCAGGATAGCTGTAATCCAGTGGCACAGTGAGCCCGGTAGCCACATCTGGGCATACCAGCTGCACTTAGGGCGAGAAAGCAAAAGACACACCATTGATGGACAGAATGCAGAACAATTCAAAATATTCACCCCCAGTCAAGAGATCTGGGTTTAATCCATCATTCTTTTGCTAACCAGGCCACCCCAGTTTAGACCTGGCCATTTAAAAATCAGTCTTCATCCTGTGCCTCATGGGAACAGTCCTGACTGAACTGCCAAGCCAGGTCCTCCCTGGACCTGAAACAAGCTTCCTAGGACCGGTTTCAGGGTTTCACCTCTCATCAGCAAGGATAGCTTGAATCCATTGGCACACTGAGCCTGGGACCCACTTCTGGGCATACCCGGCGCACTTAGGGCGAGAAAGCAAAAGACACACAATTGATGGATGGAATGCAGAACAAATCAAAACATTCACCCCAGTCAAGAGATCTGGGTTAAATCCATCATTCTTTTGTTCACCATGCCACCCCAGTTTAGAACCGGCCATATGCAAATCAGTCTTGACCCTATACATCATGGGAAAAGTCCAGACCGAACTGCCAAGCAAGGTCCTCCTTGGACTAGAAACAAGCATCCTAGAACCGGTTTGAGGATTTCACCCCTCATCAGCCAGGATAGCTTGAATCTAGTAGCACAGTGAACCCAGGACCCACGTCTGGGCATACCTGGCACACTTAGGGTGAGAAAGCAAAAGACACACAATTGATGGGCAGAATGTTGAACAAATCAAAACATTCACCCCCAGTCAAGAGATCCGGGTTAAATCCATCATTCTTTTGCTCACCATGCCACCCCAGTTTAGACCTGGCCATATGCAAATCAGTTTTGACCCTGTGCCTCATGGGAACAGTTCAGACCGAACTGCCTAGCCAAGACCTCCGTGGACCAGAACCAAGCACGTAATGCGGAACAAATCAAAACATTCACCCCCTGTTAAGACATCTGGGTTAAATCAATCATTTTGTTGCTCACCATGCCAACCCAGGTTAGATCTGGCCATATGCACATCAGTTTTGACCCTGTGCCTCTTGGGTACAATCGAGACCGAACTGCCAAGCTAGGTCCTCCCTTGACCTGAGAGAAACATGGAAATGGGTTTTCCCTAACTACCAAAAGAACAAAGTTCTAATCGCACATTCAGCTAACCCACACAACCACAAGGAAGATTTATTTATTCAAAGAAATTTTTAATTTTAATTTTTTATATATACATTGTTTTCATAGAAAAATAATTTCATTAAGACAGTGAAATAGTATCTGAAAAACTTTTCATAATCATATACAGAAATACAATGTAAAAACTAGGACACGCAAAGATAATTCAAAAAAGGCACTAAGTACATTCACTCATACATTCAAACACACCTTTTGTACAATCAAATTCATACACAAGCATTCACACATATCACCACACACAAACGCGCCGACGCGCGTTTCGGACAAGTGCCAATACAGGCTTCCTTCATCAGGGCGCACTTGGAACAGAAAATAGGCAGAGACAGTAAATGACGTCTGACACAAGGTCCTGAGGAGCGGTCCTAGTAGCAGCAAAGGCTGAGGGTGGGTATTCTGTGGGCAGAAAAAGCAATATAAGAAAAACTGCAAAATGTCAATCATTAAAAAGAAGGAAGGTCTTGATAAGAGTCAGCAAAGAACAAGAATTCAGGTAACCAAGTCCACACATATCACAAGGGTAAAGTATCCTTATATCCCAGAATACGCGTCATGAAAACAGCCAAAGAAAATTGTGCACGGAATGTAGCCAAGACTGGCAAAGTGTGTCAGGAAACCAGAAAGTGCATGGAAAGACCACCACATAAAAGGTACAACTACAAACAAAGTATGTTTAAAACAACAGGTCGGAGGATGGCAGCCTACCTAGGGGCCCTCAAAAACGGGACCACTGAGATGTTTCAGAAGAATAGCAGGTAATTGGCAACAACAAGTATAAAAGGAATCCAGTAGGTGCATGCGCTCGCTAGGCGGTCGAAATTCGGAGCATCACAATTTCAGGGGCCTGTAGAGAGTCCAGGCGAGGTTCAGGGAGGGAGCTGAGGTACCACTGCGGGTCAGGGGGGCAAAATAGACCAGCCAAATGTCTGAGAAATACATGTGAGGAGAAATAAATAACATACCACTACAGGCAAAATGCTAGGCCTATACATCTAGAAACTAGGTAAATAACAAAAGAAAAAATGAATGAACACGGCAAGCATGGAGTTAGGCTAAGGGTCTAAGAGTAGGCAATGCGCGCAGTGTGTAATAGACTGTAACTAGATGAACATGGCTCAAAAGATAATAGACAGGCCAAGCACAATACAAAGCCTATACAAAGCCTATATGTATACAAAATTAGGCTCAGTAAGAAAAGGGGCGAGCATAAAAGGTAAAAGATTGCCTGAAACAAGCATTCTAGGACCGGTTTCAGGGTTTCACCCCTCATCAGCTAGGATAACTAGAATCCATTGGCACACTGAGCCCGGGATCCACGTCAAGGTATAACCGGCGCACTCAGGACGAGAAAGTAAAAGGCAGACCATTGATGGACAGAATGCAGAACAATTCAAAACATTCACCCCAGCCAAGAGATCTTGATTAAATCCATCATTCTTTTTCTCACCATGCCACCCCAGGTTAAACCTGGCCATATGCAAATCAGTCTTGACCCTGTGCCTCATGGGAACTGTCCGGACACAAAACTGCATAGCCAGATCCTCCCTGGACAGGAAACAAGCATCCTAGGACTGGTTTTGCGGTTTCACCCCTCATCAGCCAGGATAGCTTGAATCCAGTGGCACAGTGAGCCAGGGACCCACATCTTGGCATACCCAGCGCACTTAGGGCGAGAAAGCAAAAGACACACAAATGAGGGAAGGAATGCAGAACAAATCAAAACATGCACCCCCAGTCAAGTGATATGGGTTACATCTATCATTCTTTTGTTCACCATGCAACCCCAGTTTAAACCTGGCCATATGCAAATCAGTCGTGACCCTGTGCCTCATGGGAACAGTCCAGACCGAACTGCCTAGCCAGATCCTCCCTGGACTGGAAACAAGCATCCTAGGACTGGTTTCGGGGTTTCACCCCTCATCAGCCAGGATACCTTGAATCTAGTGGCACAGTGAGCCCGGGACTCAAGTCTGGGCATACCTGGCGCATTCAGGGCGAGAAAGCAAAAGACACACAATTGCTGGACAGAATGTTGAACAAATCAAAACATTCACCCCCAATCAAGAGATCTGGGTTAAATCCATCATTCTTTTGCTCAACATGTATTGGATTTGGCCCTGCTTGCAGGGTCATCCCGAAACTTTTTGCCTTTTCCCTAGCCCTTTCGCTGTGATGGAATTGGTGGGTTCAGGATGTTGGACACTTTGGCGCTGATTAGCAGTGCAAAGTGTGTGTGCTTTCTGTCTTAAATAGGTATATTAGGAACCCCCCTTTAGGGGACATCTCCCCCATGGTAGGAAATGTATATGCCATGTTTGGTGTGAGAGGAAAATAATAAATGCTGTGTAATGGTGTACACACCTTTATTTTCACCATTGCAGAAATGTCACTTTTAAAATGGACGCCATTTCTGTCTACTTGTGGCGCCTGCCTGAGGTGGGTTGGCGGTCTAGTGTTTGAAGTGACAAGATGCTCTACACTTCCCCCAGTGACAGTGAGGCTGGAATCTGTCAGGGACCTTTTAGAAGCTTCCAGCTCTTTCTGGTAGGTGGGAGGAGGGGTATATATGTAGAGCAGTAGAGCAGGGGTGGCTCTAGGCTCATGGTGGCCCTGGGCAGGGAGCGTAGGTAGGGGGCCCCAGAAGTGGGGGTCCGAACGGGGCTAAGCGCGGAGGCCAGTGAAGAGGGGGGGGGTCAGGGTGTTTGGAAGTAGAACAGAGGCAGAGGCCACCAAATCCCTGCCAGGGGCCGCCACGCAAACATGTATCCATCCTCAGAGGATTATTATATTAATGATATATATTGGCATGGTGGCCCCTGGGGTTTGGTGGCCCTGTGCAGGTGCACAGTTTGCACATGCCTAAGGACGCCCCTGAGTAGAGATGCCATGTGCTGAGACTGAGGGTGGACTGGAATGAGAGGGGACACTCTGCCAGGAAGTACCGCCGCATGGGCCTGTGTGCTGGCCCCTGAGCCCATCTGTACCCCTCTGCTGTCCACAGGGCCAGTGAGAGCCTTTGCTGGAGTGAAGACTGCTGTGTCAGGAGTAGTGCCACTTTATGGGCGATGACTACTTTTAGGAGCTGCTGTCCTCTACTGATGAGTGGCCACTGTCTACTGATCTTGCCCAGCCTGGCCTGCCTGCTCTCCTGCCCTAGCGCCTCATGAGTAAGCATGGGCGAAAAATCCGTTCCGCTCGCGGATTTTGCGGATTTTCGGCAAATTCGAGATCTGTGAATTCCTGCTAATTTGCCAAAAATCCAGGAATCCCCGAGCGGAACGGATGCGGGGGGCAAAAGTTCAAGCTTCAAGCTTTTAACTATTTTAGAACGGCGGAGGCAGAAGGGCACAAAAACAAGTGGGGCAGAGGAGCACAAAAAACGAGAGGGTGGCAGTGATGAACCAGAGGGCGCATCGCGGTCTCGCACAAAAAAAACCCCCGCGAACATGCAAAGCGCCCCGCGAACACGCCAAGCGCCCCGCGAACACGCAAAAATAAAAAAATCCACAAATTCGCGAATTTTGCGGATCGTGAATTCGCAAATCCGCAAATTTGCGGATCGCGAATTCGCAAAATTTGCCCATGCTTACTCATGAGTGCTATACTTTGACTGCCTGAACTCCAAGGAGGTGAGGAGCGTGGGTGCTACTCCCACGGGTGGGACCCCGGGAACTGTGAGTCACCTAGCGCCTGGTGAGCACCATATTTGAAGTGACGGTGCCGCAGCATCAGATGTGTTGTGTGTGGATTTGATTTCCTTGCCCTCACGGAGCTACAGGGGAAAACAAGGAGCCTTCCTTCTAGATATCGCTGCAATATCGAGGCTGATACCGGGGACGAGCCTTCTACATCTTCAGGACTCGTAGTCCCAGGATTCCCTTGACCGCCCACACCTGCATCGGGGCTTTGAGCACCGCCCTCTGCTGATGCCTACTAAACACCTCGCCGCACCCGCTTCGCAGGTGCCGCAGTGTCAGAGGTGTTGTGTGTGGATTTGATTTCCTTGCCCTCACGGAGCTACAGGGGGAAACAAGGAGCCTGCCTTCTAGACATCGCTGCAATATCGAGGCTGGCACTGGGGGCGAACCTTCTACATCTTCAGGACTCGTAGTCCCAGGATTCCCTTGACCGCCCACACCTGCATCGGGGATTTGAGCACCAAGGCCGTCAGAGGCCGGAGGAGGCCGGGCTGGGCGTCCACTCTAATGTTGACCATCAAGTAAGATCCTTGCCTTACTTGACTTTACATAATCATCGTGGGAAAAACATTACATTCCTGGTTTCAATTTGGTTGGAGAAATAAAAGCGTTAGCAATGGCTGTTAAATCAGGGAAAGGAAGGAATTGTATTCCTGGGGTCATAGGTGGGTCGGTTACTGGCACATTAGATATGTTTATAAAACGGGCAACATCAGGGCTGGAGCATGAAATCGCAATCACAGAACGCTGCTTGTCACTAGAACCTTTATACAACAGGCGTTCATCATTGGGCCCAATAACATTGGCAGTAACGCCCAAGAATTTAGTCCCACAAAATCACCATGATTCTAATTCTCTAATATTAACGTGTGGGACTATTAATGAATGTAGTTCCACAGTAGAGATTAATGAATCCAATTTATCTGACACAGCAAGGGGATTAACCCCACAGATACAAATAAAAACTGGCCTAAATGATAAATTAAAATCAAGACCTAGTATACAGGCAAAAAATCAGGTGTTAGGTCTGGGTCACAACGGCAAGCGGAAACGTGGGGGTACTCACTAGAAGGGTAGATCTCCTAAACAAATAAAATAACTAAAAAAGCTGGAAATCCGGCAACACGGCCCCAGTCCTTATTTTTCAGTACTACCCAAACTTCCACTGATCCCATATTTATTCCAAAGCAGGTCTCGGAGTCTGTGCATCCAAACCCTGAGCCAAATTGAGCAATTAGTAAAGTCACTTATTTTACCTTTACTAGAAAGAATTACAAATTTAACTGGAAAAATAGGGTGCTTGGAAAAGACAGCACTGGCAAATTCCGGCCTACTGAGGAAAATAGATGCTAACTTCCATAATAACACCGAAGTACCTAATGGTTCGGGAAAATTTGCTACGGGAAATACTCCTGTTGTATCCTGTAGTTTGGCTAATACCATAATAGGGAATCACAACGGGCCTTCCCAAGTTGAGGCACTACCAGGTGACAGGTTTCAACCCCCAATTAAAACAGGTACAAAAGGAATTGAAAGTGTGGTAAAAAAAGAATCTGTTGCGGGGGAGCAGCCCAGAAAAATTAGACATCAAGAAGATGGTAGGGTCACTAGCAACAAAAATAAGATCATATATCCACGTATTGACCTGCCCCTGCAATCCGTAACATGCACAGTGGTCCTGACCAGGGTGCCTGAGCTGAATAATGACCAAAGGGAAATCTACTCAGACCTAAAAAACAAAGTAACCTTTTAGCTTAACACTAATAGACCTCTTCCACCCCATTTACATGCCGAAATTTTACATGTTCGGAGAGTAGCCTGGGTGGGACATAAAACAAAAGACCTTTCTGGTGATTGTATACTAGTCAATTTCAGGGATAGATGGGCAGTGAGGTTTATCTGCAATTGGAGCGATTGTAGAGCTAATGATGGAATACAAACCCTAGATTTAAATTATTTCTATCTGCCCACATACATAAATCCTACAAAAACAAATCAATGGCAGAACGGGTATTCTCTGATGGAGATAGAGATAGATTCAATATCCCTATGTTTAACCGCTATGAAATATTGCAGGGGTTGGAGGATGTTGATTGACTCAATACCTATATTTGCCCTGTAAATTTGGGCCAAACTGCTAAAAATGTCGGTCAAAAGTCATCGAGCTTGAAAGAAGAAGGATCTAAGACCCAGATAAATGTTGGGATTAGGAATACCGATATTATTGTGAACGAAGAGGGGATTCAGATGGAGTTAAATGAAGACATAAACGCTGTGATTAATTTTGAGTCCCATTGTGTTGCAAGTTTGATGGGTAGCGAGATCCCTAGGTCATTCTTGTATTGGAACATTGCAGGCCTAAAATCAAAACTGGGGAATGAGCACCGGGTTAATCTAGTGAACATGTATGATTTTGTGAGTTTACAAGAAACCTGGTCGACCGTCCCATTTCATGTGTGTGGATTTAAAACGTTCTTTTCTCCAGCCATTGACTCTGTACATGGGAGGGCCAAAGGGGGTCTAACCACATATGTGTCTAATTTGTGTCACTGTTTGAAAAATGAGATTATTTTTAACAACACGTATTATCACATAATCAGGATAACTATAGACAAAATGTTTACACTAGTTTTGGTAAACTTTTACAATAATGTCCCTGCAGAGGTGGTGAAAGACATTTTTAAAACCTTAGGTAATGATATAAAATCGACGCTAGGTGGGAGATTTAAAGATGTTTGTGTCATTTGGGGCGAAGATTTTAACTGTTCTATATGCCAAAGCGGTGAGAGAGGAACCTGCGGCAAAATGCTGGATAATGATGTTAGCTGAAGCCACTTTGAGCATACTAAGTGTGGGGACCTTCTTAACTACATCATTTTTGGATAGGATATGGGTTTTGTGAATAGAATGGTTAAACCTGAGATCCCCTTTGAACCCACCTTTAATGGTAGAGGGGTAAATTCAACTATCGATTTTATATTGATGACGGCTAGACATGGGGGAAAGACCCAAGCTTTTAATGTCCTGGATAGTCCGTTGAGCGACCATTTTCCACTTAGCCTAGAAATTCTAGGCAAACCCAAAGATCCCCATGGAAATAACATCTTAAAACCGTGTGTGGATAATATTGCCATGGTTAGGAAAACGGGTATGCTCTAAAATGGACCACTGAGATTCCTGCAGATTTCCTCCATAAGTTGATTAAGAAATGCGAGCCCCAATTCCACGCCTGTACAGATGAGAATATTGATGAATTAAATTTGATTAAAAACTTTTTTAGATATTACCTCCCAAATAAAGAACAGCCTATGCATTGAATCGAAAAACCTCAAATAGACTCAAAATAGTTGGTTGACACAGCTTGTACTAAGGCTTACTCTAAGCTAAAACACGCCTTAAAAGCCTTTGACAAGCATCGTACTTTAATCATAGCCTTGAGAAATGATTATAAGAAGGCCTTGAAAAAGAGAAAGAATACCCTAAAAAAGGAAGCGTGGGAATCATTGTGCGAGGCATCTTTAAACAGAGATTATGCAGCCTTTTGGCAAGTAGTGAATGCACCGCCAATAAATGATAATGTTCCTGCCAGGATAGAAATAGCTATTACTGAGAGTGAATGGGTGAACCATTATTCAGATTTGTATTCTGTGATGACTTCTGAGGATGATTCCTCAGCAATGGATAATATCACGGAGGATTCCCATCCTACTCTGGTTCCCCTCAATCCAGCTATATCTGTAATGGAGGTAACTGCAAGTATAAATGCTAGTAGGGCAGGGAAAGCACCCGGACCCGATGGGGTTCCGATGGACCTATATAAATATATTACCGGTCTGTGGGCCCCGCTTCTCACACAGCTTTTTAAAAAAAAATGTTAAAGACCTTTATTGAATGTACTAACAGAGGAAATAGATACATACCAGGGCCTACAACCCATCGGGCCGGCCGCCTCAGACGTATTCAACATCCAAACTGTTCACTAGCACACAGCCATAAGGCCGGCAACCCTGGGGTCCGGCGGCGCATCATAAAGGTCATTTCCTACATATCATCCTCTAAATCGTGTTTTACAGTTAGTAGGTCTTATCATTTTTATATCTTTATGCTGTCTGTTTTCATTGTTTTTTGGAGAAAGACAAGGGGGACCCAGTAAATGGCTCAGGACCATGGGTATCAAGTATTTTAAAGGAAACAAGTGGTCCTTAGCATATAAGAATAAGAGTAAACAAAGATATTATATAGACCACAATGGGCTGCTATATAGTTCACAGTCCCTTGTCCAGCCGGACAGGGAATTTTGATTGATCTGGTAGGTTGTTCGGTGTGCGAATACAGCACATAACCAAAACAATAGGGGTTACAGTAGAGCACAGTCCTGTGCCGTACGTGGGAAAGAAGTAAAAAGGACAGTAAGTGAAAGAAATATCAGGCAAACAGGGTGAGCTTGCAGGTCACTGATGTGAATTTAAATTAACAGTGTATGCTGGAGTAAATCAACCATACAATAATACAGTGGGTTCACATGTATGGATCACTCATAAAGGAGTCAACGTTTCGATCCCAAGCTCGTTTATAAGGGGATCATCTTCAGGACTTGAAAAATGATTTTGCCTGAATAAAGCTTTTTAAACGCCTGTCAGAAAAGCAAAAGAGGAAAACAAGACATGAGTGCAGTCAATAATTAAAGCAATGCTCAGCACTAGCTATTCAGTTACAGTTATCGGAATCGCAGTGAAGGGTGTAGCCAAAAAGGCGTGGGCATTCAGTGCAATCCTTTAGAACACCATGCTACTGTAAACGTTTTTAAGATATATACACACTTTCATATGTTTTGACAACTTTGCAAGGCAGACGTAGTGTTTTAGCAAGATATCAGATGCAGGTGAACGAGGTCAAATGGTTCTCGCAACAGTGGTTTGGCGTGGAGCCGTGGTAAGAAGGTGAGCCGGAGTGAATGTGAAGGTTCGGTAATAAGGCTGAGTGTTGTAGTTACCGTCAAGAAAGTGCACCAATCGAACCAGATATTGGAATTCTAAGCGGTAGATGGAGGAACCTACCAAGTCTGCGTCTGTGATTAAGGTTTTGTCCAAGTGGATGGCCTCAATGCAAGGACTGCAAACTGTCGTCCTGTTGGGAGTGAGGGATCATTTTACTAACATGGTAATAACTACCTGCTGGTTAAGGGAAGAAGCATAACATCTCATTTACCATGCTATGTGGTTTTCTCTGGTATAGGTGGATATTTAAGGGCACAACAGAGGTGATGCTTGCGTGCAATGTGCATATACCACGGTGCCGTATGCGATAGTGTCGTTGCTGTTGAGACAAAATTAAATGAATCATGGATGAAACGTTTCTTGGAGAAAAATTCGATATGCTTCGATATGCTACGTGGGATGGCAGTTACGCATTACCGTTAGGTCTGCAAGAAAAATGGGGAAATACGTCCTGGGCGGAGGCGCTCTCTCAGAGAATTTACGCTTGTGACTTTTCAAGCTGCATTGTACCAATTGGTATCGCTGTAGGAGTAAACAAGGGGCAGAATTAATACTAGGATCGGGAGAATAACCGCAGGCAATTTGCGGCAGGGGCTGCTTTACCTTTAGGTTCCGTTACCAAATTACGTGTTTACGATGTTCGGCGTGCTTTTAAACGCTGTCTCGGTCGCGGTCAATTAGGTAAAGGATCGCTAGAGGGGTGAAAGGAACCGGGATTAGTTGATGGTAAAAAGGGGGAGTTTTTAAGGAAGCGCGTGGGGTAAACAATACTTTACCATGTTGGTTTCTTCTAATGTGGAGAAATCCGGAGCGCGGCGTTGTCAATGGCGCCGATTACAATCGTTGCGGCCAGAGGGTGACTGGTCTGCTAAGGGGCAGGATAAAAAGTTATTAAGGTGGTTAAGGGGCGAGTTACTGGTGTGCTCATTCAGAGGGCATCGGTGAGGACGAACTTACCGAGGAAATGGCGAGGCAGTGGATGAGCCGGTATCGCTTTGTGACTGGCAGGATCGCTTCCGTGTTGTGGGACATGGAGCTAGTTATTGGACAAGCAGAAGTCACGTGTCTGTGGACTAGAGGGGTCCACAACGGCTTCAAGTTGTTGACGGGCCGCCATCTTGGAATGGTCAAAGTTAGCAACACGAATGGAAGGAATTCGCCAGATTCCTCTTGGTGATGATTACATTAATATATAACCACAGGGGGTGCATGCTGTTGCGTGAATATATACCTGGGGTGTGGGATTAATGATTTAAATGTTGAGTGCAGTTACCAGTGCTCAAAAATTGTGACAATGGTGTGGAATGAAACTCACAGTTTACAATTAAAATTCATGAACTTATAAAACTGAGGTACATCAATATTACAGTAGGAGCATTTAAGGTGTAGCAACTATGTTTGGATCCAAGTTTTTGTTTTTTGACATCCCGTGGTGAGGAAGTGAAGCCAATGTTTATCCAACATGGGTACTACAGGAGGGTTGTCCAATCCTCACTTCTGTTCAATCCTGTGTGGATAGTGTCGGATTGAATGATTGTCTTTAGTTCCTCTCGGTTGAGTAGTTGGGCAAGGCTGCCTCCCCTCTGTGGGAGTTTGACTGTCATTAGGATTGTCCATTTGATATCATCAGCAGAGTGTTTCAGTTCAGCAAAATGTTCGACAAGAGGTGCGTTCGGAGTCCCACATCTGATGCGACTTCGGTGCTGGCATATGCAGGTCTTTGCTTTTTGAGTGGTCTGGCCAACGAACATTTTTGGGCAGGGACACAAGATGGCGTAGATGACATTATGGCTTTTCATTGCTACTGTCACACCATTATGACTGAAATTCCGTGCTTCAATCGTGAACTCACACACAGTGCAACAACCACACTTAACGTCTGTTTTCATTGAACATAACTCAAAACTGCGGCTCACATTGTTATTTGCACCCAACTGCCATTTCCATGCCTGCCTCCCTCTACTGCTTAATGTCTTCGTGTACCTGGATGTAGCCACCAGTCATGTCTCACTCACAGTTACTCTCTTAATTCCTCTATGTGCTGTGTCGCCCACCCGTGCCCACTATACATCCTCTTCGTCCTCATCCGAGCTCATTTCGTCGACCTCAGGTAAAGGTTCACACAACTCTCCTCTGTATTTATTCCAATCGGACCACACTTTGTTCCATTTACGAGGGCAGGCCCTAAGCACATATACCGCTGTCTCCGTAAACAACAATAAGTCCATGTTCCTACTCCACTTGGACGTTGTAGGTATTTCTGAGGTTTCCCATTTTTGTGCAATGTCTCTTTTTGCCACCATGATAGCTAACGTGGCCCATATGAGTCCATATCTATTTAGGTTGTTTGGTTCCCTAATGTTTAATAGGCATTTGCGTGGTTCAGGGATGAGGGAGATTTGTAGTGTTTGGAGGATGGTACGCATGACCTGTCGCCAAAATTCTACTATGTGGTGACATTCCCAAAGTGTGTGGTACAGTGTTCCCTCTTCTCCGCAGCCACGAAGACAGAAGGGGTGCGGTGCTCTATGTATCTTGTGTAGCATGCACCGTGTGTAGTACATGCGGTGTAGGATTTTGAGCTGCACTAGTCTGAATTTCACCGATATGCCCACTTCCTTTGGGGAGGCTAGCGCTTCATTCCATTCTGAGTCGTCAATATCTCCTACGTCTCCCACCCATTTGTCTCGTAACGCTACTGTGGGGTCTCTCAGATTGTTGATCAATTTCTTATATGTAAGTGAGGTAGCTCGCTGCATGTAGTCGGTAAGTAACCTATCTTCCAGTGGTGAGGAGTCTGGTACTTCTGTGCCCAACGGTATCGCTTGTAGTAGCGCGTGCCTAATTTGAATGTACCTATAGGTTTCGTTCGGGCCTAGTCCATATTGTTGTTGTAGCTGCACGAACGTGATTACATTGTCTTTTCCCCATAAGTCCCCCACCGTGGAAATACCGATATTATCGCACTGTGTAAATCTTTTACTGTGTCTCAATTGCCCGAGGGCCTTCGTGTCCCAAAGAGGGGTTAATTTGGTAATTTTCCCCTTCCACCCCAGCTTCGCCTGCGCTGCATGCCATAAAGTGATTGTGTGTTTTGCTGGCCCAAACAGTCTCGAGACTTGTTGTTTGTTGTACAGCGGTGATAGCATACAGTCCGTTCCTAGCTGTGCCCAATCAGCTCTATACGCAGGGTCATTTCTTCGCACGTGTATCCACTGGTTCACAATTTTGAGTTGCGCCGCCCAGTAGTATAAATGTATATCTGGTAAGGCAATGCCCCCCTCGTACCAGCTTCTTGTCAATTTATCATGTGCGATGCGTGCCGGGCCATTACTCCACAACAAGTTGGACACTAACGCTCTTATTTGCCTAAAGTAACGCAACGGGACCAAGTATGGTGTATTCTCCAGGGCATACAAAAGTCTTGGTAATGCCATCATCTTATACAGCACCGCGCGCCCAAGGAGGGTCAACGGTAGGGTTGCCCAGTGCTTGACATCTTTTCGGAGACGTTCCAAGGGGGGCTTCAGGTTTTTGTCAAAGAAGTCTGTGGCGCTGTCTGTGATATGGATACCTAAATACTTAAAGGAGTCCGACGTTAGTGCAAGGGGGCAGTCCGGCGTCAGCACCGGCCTTAGTCCCCTCAGCACGTAAATCACTGATTTTTCCCAGTTCAGTGTGTAGCCCGACGTCTTTCCGTGCGTGTCGCATATCACTAAAAGCGCCGGGATGCTGCCTCACACAGCTTTTTAATGTTACTTCTCGTAAAGGCCTTCTATCTTCCTGGTGTGAGTCTATAATAGTGCCGATATTCAAGAAAGGCGATAGAGCAAGTTGTCGTTGCTATCGCCCAATATCGCTCCTGGACTCCACTATTAAGATTTTCGGCCGTGTGATTCTAAACAGACTTCAGTCCTGGGCGGAAGAAAAGGTAATAATTACCGACCTTCAATATGCTTTTAGAAAAGGATTGAGTATGATTGATCAGTGCCTGAATTTCTATGCCGTTATTGAAAAATACACTAAAGCTTAGGATGGCTGTATGTTTTTAACCTTCGTTGACTTGACGTCAGCATTCGACTGCGTCACCCATTGCAAACTATGGCAGATCCTTGAGAATCTAGGAGTTGAGAACTGAGTAGTCCAATTTCTTAAGGAACTCTATTCGAGGGCAAGAGCCAGAGTTAGGTACGGGAAAATGTGAATGTACAGAAACATTTGGAATTGCTAGGAGAGTACGACAAGGTTGTGTCCTTGCCCCTTTTCTCTTTGCACTCTACATTAATGATGTGGAGAGGATATTAATACGGGAGGGCAAGGACATGCCGATGTGGGTAAAAGACCGATCCCAGCATTATTATACGCAGATGATGCTGTCCTAATGGCAAGAACACCAATGGCTATGCAAACTATAGACACTTCCTTTACTGACTTTATGACTAGTCTGGATCTAAGGATAAATTGCTCTAAGACCTTTAGCATGAATTGTGGCCATGGGGCAGCTAGAAATAAAAGGTCAATTTTTATCTCCACG
Organism: Lissotriton vulgaris; assembly: GCF_964263255.1. Lineage (NCBI taxonomy): Eukaryota > Metazoa > Chordata > Amphibia > Caudata > Salamandridae > Lissotriton > Lissotriton vulgaris. The sequence continues at coordinate 740,878,967 of NC_141696.1, forward strand.
AGCCCAGTTGATATTACCCTAATTTTCCCATACCTAGGCGTTTTATTCGACCATACTGGTCGATAGAATAACGCAATCAAAACAAGAAGGCTACTGTTCTGTAAATCAATAATGGCCCTAAAGAATTTTAGCAAAAGAATGGGTAGAAACCAAATTAGGGAGATGCTTACCGTGTATAGAGCGAACTGTGTAGCAACTGTCACATGTGGTGCTGGACTGTGGGGGCATGCTAATGTGAGATCATTACAGGTGGTGGAAAACTCCTTCATGAAATATCTTTTAGCTGTACCAGAAAGTGTATCTACATATGTTTGCCATACTGAACTTGGAGAACCATATTTAGAAGATACAATAAAGGTCGCCCCAGTTCTGTTATGGCATAGGGCCTGGACCACCGAAGAATGTAAATTAAATCGCTCCATCTTGAAGGATGTGATGAGGCTAGACAACGGTGGTAGGGTTGGTTGGCCAAGTTATGTAAGGAAGTTTCTCACTGACCTAGGTCTGGAAAATTATTTTACTGAACCTTTATCTATGTGTGATATTTCTAGAAAAGCGCTCAAGGAAAAGTGCATGTGTCATCTAGAAAAGTGTAGAACCACCAACGAGATGGTGAAACAAACGGTGGTTGCTCATCAGTTGACAATAATCACTTTAAAAATGCAGCCATATCTAAAATTGCAAATGAGCGATTATGAGAGGTTTTTTCTAACTCGTTTTAAATTAAACATTATATTCTGGTCGCTTAGCTTCCCCAACATGAATGATTGGACAAAAAGTTTACCTAAATGCCCATGTGATGAAATTTCTGACCAATCAGATATCCATATCCTTCTCTTTTGTAAATTTTATTCGATTCCAAGACAAAGATGGATTGTTCCGTTGTTGAAGACTATGGAAATGAATCATTGTCGTCCTGCTTTCTTGGCTGTTCAAAGTTTGGATAATATTTTAACTGTCGCTTCTATTTCAGCGTTTTTTAAAAATGTTTTTAGATCAAGGAAATCTATTATATCTTGATTGGCGATGAATTATTTGTATCTTATGATAAGATTTTGTAATTGTGATTTTATTGTACTTTTATGGTTGTTCTATTTTAATAACCAAATAAAGATTTGATGATGATGACTGTGCTGCTCTGCCTGCACTCTAGCGCCTGGTGGGCACTGGTCTCCTTATTACACTATCTTCTGTCCCTGAAGCTTCTAGTGGGACCTAGTGCCTCGCAAGCACTATATTCAAGGTGCCAGGGGAAGAGGACCTGACGCCTGCAGCGATGTGCTCTCAAAGCGCTATATTTCAATTCCCCTGCGTGTGTGCTACATTGGGGTCCTGCCAGACTGCCATATTTGCATTGACTGTGCTCTGCTTGCTGCCGAGGCGCTACAACTGTGCCCAGGAGGAGAGGAGCGGACATCTGCAGCTCCAGGATTCTAAAGCTCTATGAGGGGATCCCGGAGCGTGAGATTCCCCCCTGCCTGCTTGGGTGACAGTGGACAGCTGCAACATATTGGGGGGCATTGTACTCCTCAGGAGAAGAGAGAGAGGAGTGAGAGACACTCCTGCTCTGCCCCAGTGCTTTGCACACTTTGCTTTTGTTGTTTTTGCAGCCAGCCCTGACTTTGCGCGACATAGGGCATTTGAGCCCCGGAGAGAGGCCAGTTTTAGAGTGCTGTGCCCCCGATTAGGGCAAACTGTGTTTATGCTGGCGAGGCATATTGCCCCATATGATTTCTTGCATAATATTGTTGCACAATGCATTTCTACCTAGGATGATACCTAATGCTTTTCCCTCTGATTTGCAGTGCTGATTTTGTGCCATTGGTAATTTGAGAGCCCCTGAGTAGGGGCTTCCCGGGCGCAGTAGCGCCAGAAGCAAATCTGCAACCTTGGGGCAGCTATTCCAGGTGTATTTACATTAAGCGTACTGTTAATGTTGCTTATGCCTAATGAATGTGGTTATATCGCTAATGGTTTCTTTCCCCCCCTAATGCTTACAGGACGTTTGGGGTTTACTAGAGATGCACCATTATGCTAATGTTCTGTCCTAATGTGCGCAAGGATGAAATGCCTCATGTGTATGTCCCATTCTAATATGATTAGGCCCCATGTACTGCAGGAGGTGCCTTATGCATCTGCTAATGCCTTAGGTGATGTTGCCTAGCGTTTTTAACCTAATGAGAATGCTTGATGCCTACTATGTTTATGCCAATAGGTTGATGCCTAATGCTTTTCCCACCTAATAGGTTATTCATACTGTTTGTATGCCTAATGCATTAATGCTGGCAATGCTTTCCCCCTAATGCTACCTTGTGGGGGTCCTGCATAAAGTGCCTAATCTAAGGTGATTTAATGCTCCCATGGTTTAGGCCCCAGCTGAGTATCGTGTGCCTAATGATATGCAGAATATGCTCACCCGTTATGCCTAATGCATTTGTGTTTTCAGGTCCACTGTGACGGTAAGCCTAAGGTGTTGATTCAGGCTTTATGCCTGACCACTGTGCGTTTTATGCCTAGTGCTAATGGTTTCTTTTCCCCTAAGGCTGCAATGCTGGTGTTCTGCATACTATGCCTAACCTGAGGTTCCCATTCCAGGCTACGGCAAGGATGATTTATGACTGAAGTTATGCATAATATGTTTTCATGATTAATGCCGTTATGCTACTGTTTTCCCTAATGCCTACGTGGCTGGTTTTATGTTTAGGCCTACCTTGACAAATGCCTAAAGGGATTTATGCCAAGTGCATGTCTACTCACCAGTAGGTATGGCCGGTGAGTCGTTATTGCTTATGGACTTTCAGTTATCCTTAGACTCGTGATGGTTCTGGCAGCGGCCCGATTTGGGCTGCTTGTATATAGTCCCCCTGTGAATTATTCCCCGGTACTGGCTGGCACAGTTTATTTGCACCTGTGATTCCCTTCTGGTGTGTTTATTTTACAATACACATACTGTTTTTCACCTAACCTGGTGTGAAGTCTCTTTTTGTAGTGTGCCTTATGTGTCGCCTGTGTATCCAGCGTGGATGCTTTACACATTTCCTCTAGAGTTTGGCCCCCCCGCTCTGCACCACTCTACCCGTTTCTAACACCATGCCACCCCAGTTTAAACCTGGCCATATGCAAATCAGTCTTGACCCTTTGCCTCAAGGGAACCGTCCAGACCGAACTGCCTAGCCAGATCCTCCCTGGACCGGGATCTTCCGCAGGGTGCGCAGCAGCACCATACAGGTGGACACTGTTTTATTTACGAAACCATCCAGTTGTAAATTGGGTTCCATCGTCACTCCCAGATTTCGAACAGAGTCAGCCGCCGCTACCGTGCCCTGAAAGGATGAGGGCCAAAAGTCTTGTGGTAAAGGTCGATGGATACGATCTGCTGAGCAGTGCAGCACCTCGGTTTTAGAGCTTTTGAACTGTAAAGAATTGTTGCCCAGCCATTCCGCCGTAGTGACCATACAATGATGGAAGGTCTCCTGTGACACTGCATTCTTACCCTCAAAGGAGAAGATAAGTTGTGTGTCATCGGCGTAATTGGTGACTGCAATGCCAAAAGAGTTAATTAGCTTGATCAGGGGGCGGAGGTAGAGGTTAAAAAGAATGGGACTAACGGCCGAGCCCTGAGGTACGCCCTGCCCAAACCTTTTGATGGTAGACTTGAAGGGAGGCAGGGCAACTACCTGATGTCTGTTGGCAAGGTATGAGACCACCCAATCCAGGGCCAGGCCCGACACTCCAGCCTCCTCCAATCTCCTGATCAAGATGGCATGGCTGACCGTATCGAACACTGCCGACATGTCGAGCAGCACTAAAAATGCTGCTCGACCTTGGTCGGCACGCGAACGAAGGTCATTCAAAGCAGTCACCAAAGCTGATTCAGTTCCATGGACTGGTCTAAAACCAAACTGCGCCGCATCCAGACAATCATTAGTCTCCAAAAAACTGGACAGATGTTTTGTGACCAGTTTTTCCAAGATTTTAATTGGAAAGGGGAGCAATGATATAGGTCTGTAATTTGCTGGACACAGGCGGTCCAGCTGATTCACAGACAACCCGGAAGAATGGTCTCCGCAGGCTGCAGAGAGGCTCTGCTCATGCAGCCAGGTTCTGAGCTGGGATGGTGCAGTGAGCTAAAAACGGTGATGGATCAAGCCCTGATCTTTGGACTGGGTAGGAGTGTTCTGCTTAATTCAGATACTCTGTCCATCACCACCCCCTTTTCTGAATCGTTTTGTCCACCATAAGCGTGGAAGGGTATGCTCAGATGTGAGTCATTTGCTCACTGCACCATCAGGATTCAAGCAAGCCGGGCCGAAGACGGCTGTAATGCCAGAAACCGGTCCCCAGAAGCTTGTTTCCTTTCCAGTAAAAGAATTGGCTTGGTAGTTTGGTCTGCCCTGTTCCCATGATGCACTGGGCCAGGGACAGACTAATTTGCATGTAGCCAGGTTCTGAGCTGGGATGGTGCAGTGAGCTAAAAAAACGGTGATGGATCAAGCCCTGATCTTTGGACTGGGTAGTGGTGTTCTGCTTAATTCAGATACTCTGTCCATCACCACCCCCTTTTCTGAATCGTTTTGTCCACCATAAGCGTGGAAGGGTATGCTCAGATGTGAGTCCCTTGCTCACTGAACCATCAGGATTCAAACAAGCCGGGCCGAAGACGGCTGTAATGCCAGAAACCGGTCCCCGGAAGCTTGTTTACTTTCCAGTAAAAGAATTGGCTTGGTAGTTTGGTCTGCCCTGTTCCCATGATGCACTGGGCCAGGGACAGACTAATTTGCATGTAGCCAGGTTCTGAGCTGGGATGATGCAGTGAGCTAAAAAACGGTGATGGATCATGCCCTGATCTTTGGACTGGGTAGGAGTGTTCTGCTTAATTCAGATACTCTGTCCATCACCACCCCCTTTTCTGAATCTGCTCATGCAGGGGCACCCTCTCACATAAAAACCCAGCACCCTGTCTTCAGGATTGTTAAGGCCTGCTATTTGGCTGACTTATACATTTTAAGTGTAGTGACCATTAGTTATAGTGAACCTATAAGTAAGTGGTGCTAGCACCATCTTACACAGGCTGCAGTAGCAGACTTAGAGTTCCATTTTGCATGGCCTCTCGTGGGTACCATAATACATGCTTCAGCCCAGGGGAGGCCTCTGGGGTACATATGCCCTGGGTACAAGTGTACCATATACTAGTGACTGATGAGGGTACCCCAGTATCCAATCTGGAGTGAACCAAAAGTACATGTATGTCAATTTAACGGAGAAAGCAGATAGACTGAGGTCCTGATTAGCAGGATCCTAGTCAGACTAGTCAAAAACAGTGAGACATCAAGCAACAAAAGTGGGGGTAACCAAAAGAAGCAGATCCTACTTTCCTACAGTTTGAACTGGACTATGCAAGCCGGCACCAAATGTGCCCCTCATGCAGACTGAGTGGTGCTGGCAAGCACACCCACCCGGCCCCAATGCACTAAATCCTGTCTGGGAGGTGGTCACACCTCCCTGTGACAGGATACCTGTTGTTATGGCTTTCCCTGCTCGAGCTTGGCTCAGCAGCAGGAGGGCAGGATCATGTCTCGGGTCAGCAGAAGCCATGTTGTGCAGTCCAAGTCTAGGAGACTGGTACTGGGAGCACTGGAAGCCTAACAGAGGCCGTTTATAGTGCTTGTAAGCATACCTACCACACTGTTTATTGTGTGGGGATATGATTCCAACATGTTTGATACCGAACATGATAGGGTTCGTTACAGCCACTTTTGAGATGATCATTGCGTAATTATGCGGTGCCCATCTATATGGTATATGGCTGCTTCACTTACAACCCAATAGAATTAATTCCGTAGGCTGTAGGGGTGTCCTGCTCATACAGGGGCACCTTCACTGTCAGAACCAAGCACCCTGCCCTCAGAAATGTAAGGGCCTGCTATAGGGGTGACTTATAGGGTTTAAGTGCAGTGACCATAGATTTAGGAAACCTATATCTTTCATAAGTGGTGCTAGCAGCAGCATACAAGGCCTGCAATGGCAGGTCTGTAGTTACAGTTTGAATGATCTACTACAGGTGGCATAATACATGCTTCAGCCCATGGGGGACCTCTGGGGTACTTTGCCCTGGGTACCTTAGTACAATATACTAGGGACTGATAAGGGTACCCCGGTATCCAATCCGGGATGTACCTAAGTACTGAACATAACAATTTAGGGGAGAAAGCAGAGAGACTGGGTTCTGGTTTGCAGGATGCCAGTTAGACTAGTCAATAACCGTTTAGCACCAGGCAAAAGTGAGGGGTAACCATAAAGCAGATCCTACTTTCCTTTTCCTACAACCCCCATTTGCTTTTGGGAGCTATATGAATTTAATCAACACTAAGAAGGGACTCACTGGGCATTTTGCTACAAAGGAACGGGTCAATGAAACAAGAGTTTGCTAGCACAGTTGAATATATGACCACAAGCAACACTTTGAACAACAGAGTTCCTGGATAGAAACACTAACCCAGAATTTCCAAACCACAAATCCCTACATTTCTAAATCCAGGAAAGAGACCAGAGTAAAACTAGAGAGACAAATAAAGCCTGGTGATTGACTCACTCAGAAGAGGGGAAAGGAGATTATAATGCTCAATTAAACAGTTGCTGAAAAACTCCCATATATGGCAAAATCTAGACCCCTATGTATTAATGCCTTTGAAGCTGAATATTCATGGGCTCTAATTATAGTTATAAAGATGTTTAATAGTCCTTCTAGCCTTTCAACTATTCTACCCTGTTCTCAAGTGTCTTGTAATGAAAGAGGTACCTCTTTGGACTCAATGGTGAAGAAGATGTAAGAGAGCATAAGACAACATTCTTGGAAGAACCCACTTTCTATCCCTCCTTAGAAGTTTGGGTGGGCCCTTTTGGGAAAGTCTATTCTAACCCTGGAGTAGGATTTAGGAGCTGCTGAAAATCTGGCTCCATGGAGAACTCCTGTCCGCTGAAAACTGTGTGGGTCTTTGCACCCTGTATCTCAAGTTGATGCCAGTTTTCTCTCCTGGTTAGCCGTGGATCTCAATGAGATTTTGGTGTTCTCTTTCATCTTGGAGAAACTCAAGGAGACACTGATAATTATCTGCTCATTCCCACCTTTGGAAAACTACTGGCAAGAATGTTATCCAAAGAGAAATCAAGCTACCTTGAACATCTTAATATTCTTGACACCGAGTAAACAGGATTCCTTCCAGGGCAGGGAACTAGAACAATTCTGGTAGCAGCACTAGATGAGATCAAGACCATCCTGGATGAGAAACATCCTGCAAGGTTGTTGTGTTTGGTACAGTGAACCAACACGTTTCAGAGGCGAGGTGAAATTGACAGAGGCAAAGGGATGGAGTAGTTTAACATTGTTTTGACCAATCACATTCAGACACTGCCATTCTACTCCCTGCCTCCCCAGATCAGACATGTAGTTTAGTGTGCCAGATGTAGTGTCTCAGGGATGCCATCTGCAACTGATTCTTTTCATATCTATATTCATCCTGATTAGATCATTTGGGTGCTGATGATACCCAACTAATTATCAGTCTAGGCAAGTATGCCCCTGCCTCCATTACAAATGTAAAAAGGTATCTGGCAGTCATCCATCAGTGGATGAGCCACAACTGTTTCAAGCTCAATGTCAATAAAACTGAGATATTACTCCAAGGAAATAACATCTCTCCGGGGCAAAACACTTTGTCAATATCAGTCACCAATTAGGAACAATTATGGACAAGCAAGCTTCCATAAATCCACAGGTCAGGGCTGTGGCAAGGGCCTATTTCTACACTCTCTGCTTGCTGAGAAAAGGTCTCCCTTTCCTCCCTAAAGACACGCATGCACTAGTTTTGGTGGGCTGTGTTTTCTTGAAAAACAGTCTTACTTGGGACTGTCTACAAACGTCAATACTTCAAGTAGCCTGAATCTTTGCTGCCAAAATGGTGCAGAGACTTCGTAAATCTGACTATGTGTTGGATACACATTGATTACCCCACAGAACAGAGGGAACACTTTAAAAGCCTATTATAGCAGTGTCACATTTTCTGTGTGGTTTATCTACATCTAGATGTTCCTCTTTCTGGGCTAGTTTTACAGGTATTTTAGCACGGTGCTCTTTGAAGATGCCTTTCAATTGGTAAACATTGTTTACAGCGAAGTCGATACAACGTATGCCATTACAACGCGGTCATTACAATGACTGTGTTGTTACATTGCATACCATTACAACGCAAGTCATTACAATGACTAGCTTAGGGGGAGAAGGTGATGGATTTTAAATTCAACACCTTCCCTACTGTTACACAGACTGGATTTGGAATAGTAAATGATACTATTCCAAACTCCAGGGTCCTCATACAGCAAGTCATTGTAATGACTTGCGTTGTAATGTTATGTGTAGTAACAATGCTATTGTTGTAATGACCACGTTGTAATGGCATGCATTGTAAACGCGTGCATTGTAACGCGTCCTATTCATTTCAATCTCATTGTGTATGCCCTTGGTCCCCATAATACGAGATTAAACTGGCTTTTAAAAATGTTCTTTAAGGCCACAGTAGTTGGAATGGAATGTGCATCAATGGCATGAACGTTAGTTAAGTGTCATATACTGGCTGCAGTGTACATTTAAATTCCCCACATTAATTACAAGAAAAGCCTGGCTTCAGGTGCACCCTTCTGATATGGCTGGGTGAAACCTGAAAACTCTGTTGTAAAAGATGTCAAAGGAAAGTGTTTTGCCATTTATAAAAACCTAGAAAAGTCACTACTAAATATGCCTTTGTAAATTATGGCACTACAACGAACAGCTACAAAACTGTTTTCACCAGACAGGTAAAGTTGCCTTGTCAAAGGGTCTATTGTAATTAAAAGTTTTATTTTACAATTTCGGCTGCTAAAAACTTGATTGAAAGTTTCTTTCTTAATACTCATCAAACCGTATTCAATGGTGTAGTTAGAGGTTGATTAACTGCATTGAGAAGGTACATTTTAAACAAGCATTTGCATTGCAATAGGTCTCGCATTAATTAAGTTTGAGCTATTGGCATTGCTAAATATTGCAACATCAATTGCAACAAAAGTCTATAAATTGTAGGCCAAAAAAATTTGTATTTATTTTTGTAGCAATGGTGGCATGCTGCGCTTTAGATGAATATGTTTAAAAGTAAAGTGCGCCATACTGCGATTGCTACAATTGTTAATTGTGGTTGCGTTAACAATTGATGTGTGCACTGATAGCAGGTGCTGTGTGTGCCTGTAGAAATTGTGCACTGATGGCTGGTGGTGTGTGTGCCTGGTGGAAGTGGCACTGACGGCTGGTGGTGTGTGCCTGGTGAAAGCGTGCACTGACGGCTGGTGGTGTGTGTGTGCCTGGTGAAAGCGAGCACTGATGGATGGTGATGTGTTTGTGCCTGGTGAAAGCGTGCACTAATGTCTGGTGGTGTGCGCCTGGTGAAAGCGGGCACTGACGGCTGGTGGTGTTTGTGTGCCTGGTGAAAGTGTGCAGTGATGGCTGGTGATGTGTGTAAGCCGTTGAAAGCGTGCACTGACGACTGATGGTGTCTGTGCCTGTTGAAAGTGTGCACTGACTTTGTGGCTGTGTGTGTGGCTGTGTGTGTGGTTGTGTGTGTGTGTGGTTGTATGTGTGGTTGTGTGTGTGGTTGTGTGCGTGGTTGTATGTGTGGTTGTATGTGTGATTGTGTGTGGTTGTGTGTGTGTGAGTGTGTGTGTGGTTGTGTGTGTGGTTGTGTGTGTGTGTGGTTGTGTGTGTGTGGTTGTGTGTGTGTGTGTGGTTGTGTGTGTGTGTGTGTAGTTGTTTGTGTGTTGTGTTTGTGGTTGTGTGTTCGTTGTTGTGTGTGATTGTGTGTGTGGTTGTGTGTGTGGTTGTGTGTGTGGTTGTTTGTGTGTGTGGTTGTGTGTGTGTGTGGTTGTAGTTGTATGTGTGTGTGGTTGTGTGTGTGCTTGTGGTTGTGTGTTTGTGGTTGTGTGTGTGGGTGTGGTTGTGTGTGTAGTTGTGTGTGTGAGGTTGTGTGTGTGATTGTGTGTGTGGTTGTGGTTGTGTGTGTGGTTGTGGTTGTATATGTGTGTGGTTGTGTGTGTGCTTGTGGTTGTGTATGGTTGTGAGTGTGGTTGTGCGTGTGGTTGTGGTTGTGTGTGTGTTTGTGTGTGGTTGTGTGCATTGTGTTTGTGAGTGTGGTTGTGTGTGTGTGTGGGTGTGTGTGGTAGCGTGTGTGTGGTAGTATGAGTGTGTGGTTGATGTCAGCACCGGATGGCTCAGCTCGCTGTGGAACAGGAATCAGTTTGTTTGACAAAATTACAAGGAAAAAACAGCGGCGCCCAGTTAAATGTTAGTAATTCAATTACCTTTGGCACTGAACTTGACCTGACACACACTCGCAACAACACGAGTGATCAAATTCAGAAACAAACTGAATCAGAAGTTATATGCCAAGCATGTATGATCACAGAATCAAGTCAAGGACTAATGACTTGTGAAAGAGATCGCAAAAGGATAAACACTGCTCAACAATGGAGGAATGTGGCAGCATGAGCCTACAGTCACCGGGTGAAGAAAACAAGGAAGCAGAGTCTGAGGACACCGTTGAAATCCATGAATATGGATAAAAACTCACTTTGAAAATGCATTGGCAAGCCAGAGCGAAGGGTAATTAAAGTAATTGACAGTTACGTACTGACATCAGCGGTGCGTAGCTCTGAAAGTGAACTATTCTATTTCGGGGCTCACAGTCTAAGCCGCCAGTACTTAACCCCTTGAATGTTGCCGCGGGCTCCTGGCCGTCATCAGCATGCAAGGGGTTAAGGAGGAAATATAAATAAATAAAACTCAACCAGTGCCTTGGGAATAGTTCGAATTCCACCTGTTACATGCAAGCATAGATGCAAATTGACATGAACAAATAGTCAACTCTGAGCATAATAAATGCTTAGCCCAAAACGATTGTATTTAGGTTGAAAAAAAAGGTAAAACAAATTATTTGCATAAGTGGTGAAAGTGAATAAAAGTGAATAGAAGTGATTCAAGTAATTTGAGAATGGCATGTAAGCACTATATACACTATTTAAAAAACAGTGAAGAGAACAAACAGTGTCCGATGGATCCCTAAATTCCCTGGGAAAAGGAGTTAACATACAAAGAATACCTGTACATCACAGGAACATGTTGGAAAGATTTGGAGCATGAATCTGGGCAAAAACGCGCTTTGAGAAGGCTTCAGCAAGTCAGAGCAAAGGGTAATTAAAGTAAATGACAGCATCTTACAGACAACAGCGGCCCAAAGCTGTGGAAGTGAACTATTCTATTGCAGGGCTCACCGCTTAAGCCGCAAGTATGTGAGGAGTAATGTAAACAAATGGAAGTTGTCCACTGTTTTGGAAATAAATCGAATTTCAACTGTTACAAGCAAGTACAAATTTAAATTGACAGAAACACATGGTCAACTCTGAGCACAAGAAATGCTTAGCCCAAAACGATCGCACTAGTTTAAGAAAATGGAATAAAGAAACTGTTTGCAAAAGTGGGGAGAGTGAACAGAAGTGAATAGGAGTGAGGAAAGCAATTCAAAGAACGGCATGAAAGAATTACAAACACTCTCTGACAAACAATGACAAGCAGGAAGTGGGAGAAGGGAGGGGGTGTCAAATGGTGAGCACTTTCGCGGCCGATTTGATGTTCTCAGTGGCCGCGCGGCTCACTGAGAACATCAAAGCGGCCACAAAAGTCCTTCCAAAGGCTGCAGGTGGACAAATGGTGTGCGCGCCCGGTGCACATGCACTGTGCCTGATCCGCCTAGAGACTTTGGGAGCATTTTTGAGAGCCCCTAAACTCATGCAGAGCAACGCATGCACGTTGGCTCAGCGAGACCTAAAAACACTCTGCATTTCGGGAATACCTAGCAGTTATTAACCAAATGTGTCTGTTTTACCTCTTACCCAGTGGCATAAATGAATACCCTGATTAGTAGCAAAAAGATCCTCCAGGCCTAGAGAAAAATGGCGTGAGGTCTACTGGTAGGAAGATTGGGAATCATTACAAGCCACTTAACTTGGAATGGTGTCACACGAACAGAAAGTATCATCAAGGGGAACATCTGATAGCTGTTGTTTTGTATATTTATGCCAAGAGAATGCTTTGGTGGCTTCTGCTCCTAGTAGGGGGCTATTACGTTCCCACATCAAGAAGGAAAGGTGGCTTCTCGTTTCCATAGGCAGAGGAGACTAGAAGCTTTGAAGGATGGAGCCTTGCGTCTACTATTTTGGACAAGGGCTTCCAGGATAGTCTACAGGAAAAAAAACAGGAACTGCTCCGAAGATGGTACATCTAGTGCTGGGAATTATGCAAAGATTGAACCAGGAAGTCACCAATGACAGGACAAGGTATAAAGGGTACCACACTGCCAGATCATCAGACCAGTACTCTTAGGAGAGACAAGAAGTCTACTTCCTGTCTATCTGCGAAGAATGAGGTGAAATCTGCTGAACACTTGTAACCTGAGTCTGGAACTACTCTCCAAGCATCAGCTAACTGGCCCACTGTACAGTCTCAGGGACACAAAATGCTGAAGAATGAATCCATGTATGGGGGAACCAACAACGCAGTTGACATTGGACTCCACTGGGTGCCATAGGAGCCCTGATGGGTATCCAATGAACCATCCATGAAAGCCTGACTGCTGTGGGAGAGATAGGAGTGAATGTTTATCCACCATCAAGAAACCGGGGATCTTTGTTGTAACAGGAAACAGGTCAGAAATGCCTGTCTGACACTTGTAGCTGTGATTGGAACCCTAGGGAAGAGCTGCAGGAATATTAAGAGCATTGACTATACCAGTGTGGAAGGGTGGTGACTCTGTGACCATGTTTAGAACACTGCAACCACTGACTGAGTGATGCACCAGATTTCTTGCTGTAACAACATGGATCCCTGCTCCACTGTTCCAACCCTACATTCCCTGTGGTTTAACACTGTGCCATAAATATGAAAGGGCAAGACTAAAGAAGAAGAAAGGTGGCTATGCTTAGGGAATGTGGTTTTGTAGAGTTCTGCTTTCACATAGCCGTTACAAAGTCTATGAGAGAGCACCAGACAAGAGCACCAAGTTGAAAAATTATTTGAAAGGATTAAAGCATATAGTTAATATCCCACCCTGCCCAAACAACTAACACCCCCTGTTGGGATACTTTCGTTCTTCTGTCCTTTCTCACTCCTTCTTAAGACCTCCCTCAGTGAGTTTGCGAGACAGGCTCTCTTCTGTGTCACTGTTGAGCACGTTTACTTCTTTTTGTAAAATCTGAGTTTATATTTACTCCCAAACTTTCATTTACGCTAGGATTTTGTGAATAGCCAAGAAGTAGGTATTTTAGTAACAGGTTTAAATTACTCAAAAGTATATAGGGCCTCATTTATGAGGCCGTGCGTCACTTTAACGCCGCTGGTGCATCACTTTTTGTGACGCACCAGTGGCGTACAAAATGCGCCTCGTTGCGCCATATTTACAAAGTGACGCATCTAGGTAGATGCGTCACTTTGTAAACCCCTGAGCCACATTATTCCTGCGCCAGGTATAATGTATGCAAGGGGGCGTATTGACGCAAGGAAGGGTCGTAGAAGTGACGCAGTGAAATCTATGAGATTTCACTGCGTCACTTTTAGGACGCCGTTGCGTCAAAATCTTGCAACTGCCTCACAGCAGGCGTAAGACTGACGCAGGCCCTTTCACATGGGGCTTGCCCCATGTGAAAGGACGCATTGCTGGAGTTGTGTCACTATTGTGACACACTCCAGCAATGCGTCACTTTTGCGCTTACAGATACGTCAGTATTTCTGACGTATCTGTAACTCCTTGCGACATGATGCGTCATACATTAAATATGACACATCAGGAATGTCGCAAGGAGTGCGCACTGAGAAGTGACGCATTGCTGCTTTCATGCATCGATGCGTCATTTCTCATAAATGAGGCCCATAGCTCCTAGGCTATGGTTGCCAACTGGCCGGTTTTGTACCGGCATGACTGGTATTTTAATGTCCGGCACAGTACAAAAAAAACTGAAAAACCACAGAAAGCCATTATTCCCCCCCCATTATCAATACATACTTCGAACAGCATATATAATAGGAAAGCACATTAAATGACCGCTAGAGCTGCCTTAATGATCCTTGACTGTTAAGTAAATTATACAAAAACAGAAAAGTCATGTTATAAATGAATACAGATGACTTTATATGACGTTCTATTTACGTATCACCTCCATGACTTTGCAAACTCTTAAAACATGAACAAATAGACAGTATTTTTTCTTTTGAAAAGGTGGCAACCTTACCGAGACCTTTCAAATTGCCTTGTTCTTGCTCTTCATACCCTAACTGTTGCTGCTGACTACCGGGAAAGCTGAACTTTGCCGTTCCCTGCCTGGACTGCCTGGATTGCCGGGGAGAGACTGAAGTCTGTCCGGTTTGTGAGGGCGGGACTGCGAGTCCCTGCAGGAGTAGCGCTTCGGACACCAGCGCACCTGTGACTCTTCCTGCCCTCTCTCCTCCCCCAGCTGCTTCAAGACGCCGCGGGAGCCGCTCGCAGCCTTGCTCTTGCTCTTCATACCCTAACTGTTGCTGCTGACTACCGGGAAAGCTGAACTTTGCCGTTCCCTGCCTGGACTGCCTCGATTGCCGGGGAGAGACTGAAGTCTGTCCGGTTTGTGAGGGCGGGACTGCGAGTCCCTGCAGGAGTAGCGCTTCGGACACCAGCGCACCTGTGACTCTTCCCGCCCACTCTCCTCCCCCAGCTGCTTCAAGACGGCTTGCGGCCCCCGCTCTGCGGGAGCCGCTCGCAGCCTTGCTCTTGCTCTTCATACCCTAACTGTTGCTGCTGACTACCGGGAAAGCTGAACTTTGCCGTTCCCTGCCTGGACTGCCTCGATTCCCGGGGAGAGACTGAAGTCTGTCCGGTTTGTGAGTGCGGGACTGCGAGTCCCAGCAGGAGTAGCGCTTCGGACACCAGCGCACCTGTGACTCTTCCCGCCCACTCTTCTCCTATCTACATAATCCCATCCACCAACGCGCACGCGAGACGCGCGCGGGTCAGAGCCCGGGGCGAAGCCCGGGCCAAGGGCGGGCCCGTTTAAGCCCGTTCAAGACCGGGTAAGACTGGACTGGGCCACCCCCTTGACTTTTGATGATTGGTACCTCCTTTATTGCTAAACACTGTCTGTCCTATTCTATTATTGTGTAGCCTTATTCTTAATTTCCTACCTGGGTCCTACCAATACGAACTATGTCTCCCAGAGGGACAAGGAGCAACAAGGCGCTTCATAGTGCTCAAACTACAGGCCCAATTGATCAATTTATTGCCAAAGCAAATGACGCCATAAATCAAGGCATCCTTCTACTAGAACAGAGGGTCTCACAGGATTTGACCACCGCGAAACGCTCCTCGTTGGGCATACTGGCGGCAGCCAAAACTCCTTTGCGCACTTTAGAAGCTGATACTCTGTTGGCTGATTCTCATCCTGTTCCTGGTGTTGTGGACCTGTCAGTCTCACTTGAGCTGTCAGCTCTTCAAGCATCTCAAGCATCTCATTTATCAACGTCTTTGGAGCAGACACCAGCCCCTCTTATTAGCCCGATCAGGGATGACCCTACTGCTACCACAATTCGGGGTATCAGGGAGGGAGCAATACCCAAGAACAAAAAGAACAAAAAGAACCAACAGCATAACAGGACCCGCCAGCAAACTAACATTTCGAATAAACAATCTCAAATTTCAACCCTATCCCTTCCTACCCATCAATCCCCTAAACAAGTTGCCCCCACACTGGACGAAGGGAATCTTATTCCCCTAGATATAATAAACCTTTCTATCACTTCAGCTAATCTTAGCGCTACTTGTAATATTGATAATAATAGTGATCCCAATGGTCTAAATAATCAACTACTAGACAAATTGGGGGCCCTAATTAAATCCTACCTCCAACCGCTTGAATTTACCCTTTCAAAAATAGAAAAACAACTAGAAGAGCTATCATCAGTGATAAAAACTAACAAAGGATCTGCCCCTAGCCTTACATCAGGACAACTGAGGGCTCAAAAGCCACAACTTAAAATTCCAGCTGGTGGGGCGACAGCACCAAAGCCAACTCCAAAGCCAACAAAGACAAATACCACAGTAGGGGCTTCCCAGCCTAAACCTTCTTTCCCAAGGGCAACTAATAAACGACCATGCCCGCCCCTCCACCGGAGCATTCTACTATTCCGCCCCCTAAGCCAATTAGTAATTCAGGGACACAAAGCACCACCTATAAGAACAGAAGGAAGGGGGGGCATTCTATCCATCTTCCCCCAGAAGCTGCCCCATATGTTGTCATTATGACAGGGGTCCCTGAGCTGAATCATAACGTGGAGGTACCAGGCTGATCCCTTAGGAATAAGGTACTCCATTGGCTTTCTGTTAATAGGCCACTCCCCCCTTATTCTGATAACAGAGTTACAACAGTTCGTAGAGTCCCCTGGATAGGAAGAGAGTCAAAATACATACCGGGCGATTGTGTCATCATTAACTTTGAGGACCCCCATACTGTAGAACATATTTGTTCCTGGGGCACACAATATACACCCGATGGAATTAGTACCAAGAGACTTTCCTTCTTCTATCCTCCAGTGCACCACTATAACTCCGGTCCAGAGTAGAACTGGACGCAAGTTGGTAACTGGAATAGGAGACGTGACTGGGTCGACTCGTCAAACACCGGGGGTAGAGATGTAGCCCCCACCTTTGGATGGAGAGGTGTCCCCCTGACCAACAGATATGACTGCCTGGAGATGTTGGACTGACAACAACCCAACAGTCATCTGGATAACATTGCCACATTTTCTCCAGTGCCTACCTTACCCGATCATCCCGATGATTTTCTGTCTTCCTCTTTCCCAATTAGTAACCCATCCATTTCTCATGCAACAACGTCAGAAGTTCAAATTGCTGTACCAGCACTATATTTAGATTCTGTTACCAACAAAGAAATCCAGTCAGATATAGCATTTGTTGAATTATTAGCACACTCCCCTCTTACCCCAGTTACTTTAACCCTAGAACAAAATTTTAATATTAAAAAGTCTACTCCTTCCACTTATCAACTTTCAGTTTTATTCTGGAACGTTGCAGGTCTCCGTTCGAAAATAAAACTTAAACCATGGTTGGAGACGGTAACTCCCCATCAAATAATTTGTTTGCAAGAAACATGGGCTATAGATCCGATTCATATGCAGGGCTAAAACGTTCCATTCTCCAGCCAGCATCACCACACACGGTAGATCTAAGGGAGGTCTCGCGATGTATATTTCAAATAATTTATCTGTAATTGGCTGTATGTCTTACATACCACTTCGAACTTTCAAATCGTTAAAGCTGCATTTAGTAATCATACAATGTATCGTTTTATTAATTTTTATAATAACTTGGCCCCGGTTGAATGTGTTAAATCCGTAAAAGCAATCATGTCTGTTGTAAACGAGCACTGTAACAAGCATTCCACACTTGCTTGCTTTGTGATATGGGGGGGAGATTTTAATGTCCCACTGTATGCCAACTATATGAAAGGTATTTGTGGTTTGTTAGACGAACAAGACTGTCCATTAATCCATTTTACACACTCACTTCTGGGTAATGTTTGAACGACTGTCTTTTCACAATGGAACTAGATTATGCAAACAATCTAGTAGATATTCCCGTTGAATTTAGACCTACTTTTCATGGTAGAGGTATGTTTAGCACTATTGATATCATTTTATGTTCTACGGTGCTAAAAGGTAATCTCCAATGGTTTAGGACTGGTACAGAAATCTCCAGTGACCACTTCCCTAATAGTATTCTCTTATCCATAGAAATTGGTGCCTCTCATTGTAAAAAGGTCAGTCAACTAACCCAGCAATCACTGACCATGGATAAACTAAACAGATTTTCTGTGAAATGGTACAAAATAGATCCGGTAGTTATTAGTGGCAATGTTGTATCAAAAACCCTTCCTTGGATAATCAACTGTTTAGCAGAGGATTCCCCACCCGAGTTGATCCTTAACAGTTTTTCTGAGATTTTATTAGCAATGCGGTCAGAGCTATTCCGTAATCATAAACCAGGTAATCAGGGGTCCCTAGGATGGTTTGACACTGCTTGTCGTAAAGCCCTATCCGCATTAAAAAAGGAACTACATAACCCAATTAGAAACTCAAAGGAGATAGCTAACTTAAGAAAGATTTACAAAGCTGCTCAACAAAACTGTAAAAGGGAGCTAAAGAAAACTCTATGGGCCCAACTACATGAAAGTTGTCTAACTAAAGACAGCTCACAGTTTTGGCGTGTCGTTAAGTCACCTTTTTTAACTAATATTAACGCTCCAAAGCATCTTGACGTGGCTGTGCCCGCTGATGCATGGGTGACCCATTTCACAAAAAATTTGGGGGGGTCACCAGTAGATACTATAAAATAGGCGAACCCAGTAGATGACCCCGCGAGGTCTCAGGTCTATCCTATTGAATTATCTTTTAGCCATAGTGAGGTCATTCAAGCACTAACATCTGCTAAATCTGGTAAGGCGCCTGGCCCTGACGGGGTCCCCGTAGACATTTTTGTAAACAACATAGAATTGTGGTCTCCTGTCGTCACCCAGGTGATGTCGGCAGTTACGAAAGTCGGCCTTATAGATTCTTGGTCCTCCTCCATACTACTACCTATTTACAAAAAGAGGGATCGTAATAATCCTGCCTGTTATAGACCCCTTTCTCTCCTGGACTCCCTGGGGAAAGTCGCCGGACGCCTGATCCTGGAACGTCTGCCGAATTGGGCGTCTGAGAACAACATCATGACCGACCTTCAGTACGGGTTCCAGGAGGGTCTTGGCACAGTCGAGCAGGCATTAAATTTAACCCTCTTAATAGGTAAATATTTCGGAGCGAAGGGCGGCAACATACACATAGTATATGTCGACCTCAGCTCTGCTTTCGATTGTGTGATCCACCCTAAGCTATGGTCCATTCTTAGTGAGCTCGGGGTGGACCCCCCTATTATTAAATTCCTCCGCGAGCTCTACTCCGACGCCTCAGCTTGCGTGAGATATGGGTTATGTGGGGAATTAACATCTTTATTCACAATAAAAAGAGGAGTAAGGCAAGGGTGTGTCCTGGCCCCCTTCCTGTTCAACCTCTACACCAACGGGGTTGAGAATGCCATGCTGGAGGGTAATGCCATGCTGGAGGGTAGCCAGGACTTACCATCTATCAAACATCGCCCAATCCCAGCGTTATTATATGCTGATGACTTTGTCATTTTAGCTAGGACACTAACGCAGCTACAAAAACAACTAGACAAATATTGCCAGTTTATGCTATCTCTGGGGCTAAAATTAACAAGAGTAAGACCTATGTTATGCATTTTGGTCCCAAGGTGAAGAAACCCAAATCGGACAGGTTAGATTGGAGCGTGCTAGACAATACCCATACCTAGGTATCCTAATGGACGACCAGTTAGATTGGAAAGCAGGAGTTACAAGTAAAAAAATGCTCTTTCAAAGAGCGACCTCTGCTCTTGTTTCATTCTCGAGAAAATTGGGTAAACCGGCCCCAAAAGAGCTGCTTAAAATTTACCATGCAAAATGCCACAGTGTTGCCATCTACGGTGCTGGCGTTTGGGGCTATGCCTCTGTGGATGGATTACAACTGGTCCAAAATGGGTTTTTAAAATATATTCTGGCACTTCCTCCTAGTGCTCCAATATACGGATCCCATATCGAGCTGGGCATCGATTATATAACTGATATTATTAGATGCCAGCCGATACTTTTATGGCACCGTGTTTGGACCAAACCCCAATGTCACCTAACCCGCTCTCTATTACAAGACTGTTTATCATTGGAGAAATGGAAAAAAATTCCATGGCTTCTTTATGTTTTCAACTTCTTAACAGACCTGAATTGTGCTTTCTACTTCACTGAACCATTGACCCTGACAGAGATCAGCAGAAAGGCGCTGAAAGCTCTCTGTTTAAATCATCTGAGAGACCTCCGCCTTCTAAGTGAAGTATCTAAGCCTACTAATGTGCAAATTCTTATGGTTCAAACCTCCCCAGGTATTCAGCCTTACCTTACTTTCTTTTTGACCAACCATGAGAAATTTGTCTTAACGAGGTTTCGATTCAACTCTTTTTTTCGCCTTGTAACCTTCCCCACGATGTCAAATTGGTCTCATGATCTGGCAAAGTGTCCTTGTGACGGAGTATTACCGCAATCGACCATCCACCTTACTTTGTTCTGTCGTTATTATGAACAAACTCGTAAACGCTGGATCATTCCACTCCTTCGTAAAATGGGGTTAAGAACATGTCGGCCAGCCTATCTGGCACTTCAGATGTTAGACACACCGTATGTGGCCAAATGTGTCGCTCTTTTTCTAAAATCATGTCTGAAAATGCGTTCCAACTTAGGGCTATTATCACCCTGATTTATTATAAATTGCCATACTCTGATTATCTTGATATTATCAATTTTTAGCTATGTCGCAAATTATTAATCTGTTCCTTTTAACTGTACATAATTTGTGTGTTTTTATAGTATCTGAATTTGTAAATGTACTTTTCATGATTTAACACAATGTTAATCGAATAAAAGTCTTTGAAACAGATAGAGATTTGTAAATTACACTTTTGGAGTAAATTTACACTCGGATTTCGTGAATATCCATAAAGTACTAAACTTATTCAAAAGCGTAAACTACTTAAAAAAATGTAGGTAACCATTGTGAATTAGGCCCAATTTATTAAATAACTTGAACATATTATTAGGTAAAGAGTGCTTCCTAATGTCTAGGTTTTAAATTATCCACAGCTGCTAGTTATATCAAGCCGGTTCTCCGAGGCCTGTGCAGCTCAAGGGCAGGTAGGTAATCCTTCTGACAAGTAGTCCATTGTTCCTTTAAACACAAACACCAGATGCCTCTGCAAGTTCACTAAATTGGCAAGTATATAGTATTTGGGCATGGACTTCCAGGGTTAGCAAAGCTGAACATTCCATTTTGGAGGGTTGTGTGGGGTGGATGCCTAGTTTAGGCAGCACATGCACCACTCAGAGTAATGACATTTCCAAGCAAACAATATTCCTCAAGCAAAGATATGAAATGTAATTAACATCAAGAAAATATGCTATCTAACTTTGTAAGTTGTTTTGCAATTAATTAACCTTTTTAAGCAGTACCTTGCAAGCAGTGCACCCACTCCCTTTTACCTCCGGCTACAGAGAGGTTCATTGTTGAGTGCTGCAGGGACTAGCCCTCAGTCCCATTCTTTTCAACATCTATATGCCCCCTCCCCCCCCCACCTCCATTGTACAATTTTGGGATTTCAAACATGGTGTCCTATGCATATGACACTCAATTGATGTATGCCTTCAACCACCTGGATGATTCTGTCACAGCCAATTTCCAGGACTGCCTACTGGCAGTAGCTGAGTAGATGCACAAAATGTGTCTCTGCTTGAACTCTCAAGAATCTGGGTACCTAGTATTTGGCACATCCTCTATATTCGATCTGACCTGTCTGTGGCCCGTAGAATTGGGCTAAACCCGTGCACCTACAACGACTGCAAAAAAATCTAGGTGTAAAACCAGACACTGCACTATCTTATAAGCCACATCTGAAAGCCACTGCAGGTGTCCGTTTTTCCTTTCTGAAATATTTTTTTTAAATCCTTTGTATTTCAGTTTGAACATACCATTAAATTCCTCACCCACGCTCTATTGCCATCCATACTTGATTATGCAAACATGCTGCTTCTTGGGAATCCTCAAGATTTGATTAATAGACTACAGCAGGTACAAAATGCAGCAAACAGGCGGGTTCTGAACAATCCAAAAAGCCAACCAACTTGGAAGGGCTTAAAACCCCCCCACTAGCTACCTATTAGCCAAAGAATAAAATTAAAAACTCTCATGATCAAGTTCAGGGCAACTCAACAGATCAGCCCAGTATAAATCTGCGACAATATTTAAAGATACCATCCCCGCAGAGCCCTTTGATCTGCTAATGTTATGCATCCCCAATGTTATGCATCCCCAAATTAATAAATCAAGAGCAAGAGACCACTGTTGGAACTGGCCCTTCTTCCAGGGTCATCCCCAAAGTTTTTGCTTCTTCCTCCCTTGTTTTTCCTGACCCGTGGCTGTTGACAATAGGACTCTGAGCACTTTACCACTGCTGACCAGTGCTAAAGTGCATATGCTCTCTGTGTAAATTGTTATTGTGATTGGATATACATAATTGGTATATTTGTATCACCACAAAGCCCCTAGTAAAGTGCACTGGGTGTGCCAGGGCTGGTGATGACAAATGTTACTAGTGGGCCTGCAGCACTGATTTTGCCACCCACATGTGTAGCCCTAAAATGGTGTCTCAAGCCTGCCTCTGCAGTGCCTGTGTGCAGTCTAGGAACTGCCGTGTCCTTCTGGTCAGTGTCCCCACTGATCAGGCCTAACCCTTCCCTTTTTGTGCACATTAGTCACGTCTCTGGAAGGCCCAAGGTAACCCCCTGGGCAGGGTGCAGTGTATGTGAAAGGTAGAGCATGTACTGGTGCAGGTGACATGCTCTGGTAGTGAAAGGCAGCCATTTTCGTATTTCACTATTGTAAGGCTATCTTGCTCCATAGGTTAACATGGGGGATGCTGTCTACAGTGGCTACCAGCATTTGTTCCCATAGGAACAAGATAGGACATAAGAGTCTAGTATCCCTGAACTCAGAATGTAATAACACATCTTTTAGGAAAGGTTGTTTTTAAATCCTGTGTTTGAGAACAGCACTTTTAGAAAGTTGCTGTTCTCTTGTCTGGCCCTTCTGTGTGCCTTGGCATGTTTGTGTATTGACTGTCTGGTTTGAGAGTGACAGGGGCTTGGGATTCCCCAGGAGGCTGGCTGAGTCAGCCCTAGGCTGAATGACTGCATTTACAACCTGAGTGGTGGGAGGAGTTAGCACCTGGGCCTGAATAGGACTGTGCCTGCCTGCCACAATGCTGGCTCCACCTCCTGCTGGGCAGCTGACGACCCTGCCCCTCACTCTAAAAGGAAAGGAGCAGCCAGGAAAACAAAGTACTCAGGAGACACCCAGAACTAGTTCAGACCGGGCTCAGGGCCCACTTGCACAAAGAGAACAAAGACTTTTAGGGGTATAAGAACAGGACCCCTGACAACAGAAAATTAGATCATCCTGGAATCAAGAAGGAACCTCTGCCAAGGAGAAAGCTGTATCTGAAGAAGGAAGACTGTCCTGCTGTTGCTCTGCTGGACTGACCTGTTGCTTTGTTGCCAAGGACAGGGGAAGGGCTTTGCTGTTGTGCTGTGTCCCCTGTCTTGAAGGAATCTCCAAGGGCCTGAGAAGAGCTGGCTCCCTGTTCTGAAGTCCCAGGAACAAAAGGACTTCACCCCCCAGCTTCCCTGAACTCTGCTGAGAGAGTTCTGTCCTTCCTAAGAGTGCTTGATCCAGTTGTGGGGCCACTGGAAGTTGTACCTGTGCTGGGAAGCTTGAAACTAAGCTTGAGAGACTTTTGCAATTAAAAAGTGTTGCATCGCTCGCTTGCGGAGCGCATCCCCGACAGTGAGAGAAGTTTCCCGCCGCTACGAAGGTCGAGATCGTCGCAGCAACTGACGCCGCTGCCAGAGCCGTCGCATCCTTCATTTGCGGGACGGTGCGGGAAAGTCGAACATCGCTGCGAGTGTCGTTGCAGAGCCTGTCGTCGCTGGATGAGATCGCCGCACCGCTTGCTTGCGGACCGCATCACGTCGCTGCGAGCATCGTCACAGAACCATCGCATTGAGGAGCTGCGAGAGAGAGGATCACCGCTGGACCGCGCATCATCGCCCCGGAGATCGTCGCAGCCCCTACGAGATCGTCACATCGTGCCTTTGCGAGAACAAACTTCCGACGGAACCTACGCACCGGAATCCATACAAGTTGCTTCCTCCCCATACAGACCGGATTTGTCGCAACACGCCCGCTGCTGCAGCGGGGCTGTCGCATCGCCTCCCCAGGGTCTCAGGAGCAACGCATCGCTTGTTTTCCACCGCACCAGCTTCTGCTTTTGGAACTTTGTCACAACTAAAAGGTACTGTGAGTAAACGTGACGCAACTGTGAACTTTTCACGCATCTGTGGATTATTTTATCACAATTTAAAGAACTTACATTACAACCTTAAGAACTCTTTTTGAAACCCTATTCTTGAACTGTGTATGTTGGATTTTTGTCGTTTTGGTCTTGTGTAGTTTAGATTAAATACCTTTATTTTTCTAAACTGTTGTGGAGTCAGTTTGTGGTGTTTTCACTGTGTTACTGTGAGTGTTGGTACAAATACTTTACGCATTGCCTCTGGTTAGCCTAGACTGCTCGTGCCAAGCTACCTAGAGGGTGAGCAGGGGTTATCTCAGAGGGTTATCTCCTTGCTCTGACTAGAAGCAAGGGTCCCTATTTGGACAGTGGTACCTACCTCTGCCAACTGGAGACCCCCAGTTCTAACAGCCACTATTTCACTTTTTTAGCCCCAAAACTGCAGAATTCTCTCCCTGAACAGATTAGGAGCATATCATTATCAAAGGCCACCTTTAAGACCCTCCTGAAGACATCTCCTTAACAAGAAAGATCGGGCTTACATTGTATAGTTTCATAGAGCTCTCTTCTCTTGCTTTTTCGCTACAACCCAGCACCGGTATGCTCCTGCTAGAGAAGCTGTCACTCTCTATAAATCTTGCTCATTCATTCATTCATTCATTCATTTAATATTTTTGCGACTATGCTTTTTGCACAAATGTAAGAGGTTGCATTTAGCACAGCTAATTCCATCTAATAACCAAATACAATAATGCACTCCAAGAGGGATGTTAAAGCATAGTTAGATACCTGGATGTAATCTGTATAGATTGCCTCGACATGGCTTTATGAAAACTGGGTAGAGGGGCCTCACTGCTCAACTAGTCCTTGTCAAAATAGGTTGCACTGCCTGGAGCCGCAAGCTATTTAGGGGGATAGGTGGTAGTTTTAGGGTGCAGTAGGGAGGGTATAATCCCACTACATTGGAAACCAGTGTACTAGGTTGCTCTAGTGTGTCGCCATTGTGCTGGGACATTTTGTTTGGTATGGGAACTATAGCAATTGTTTAGAGCCCAATAGCACACTGTAAAACCCTACAGCTGACCCGCATTACTGTGTAAAGTATTTTGTTTTGCTGTCGCATTAAAGTACTTTTCTTTTTACTACGAAAATCACTAGGTTGGACCGTGAGTATCATGACAGTTGTTTGACTATTCAAATTCTGCAGCTCTGTCCCTCTACACTACATCACTGAGAAGGCTCAGACTGCGTGCCCTTCCTACCTAATGATTCAAGAGCAGAAAGGGTTATCAGACCCAGTTTGCAAAGCCATGGTAGAGCGAACCTCAGAGGCAAACTACCACAACTCCTATGATTGTGGCCCAGTAGGCCATGAATTCCCTCTGCCCCCCCACCCCCAGAATGGGGTCTGACACCCACACTGCCATGAGGTGTCTATAACTGCTATATCCAATCAAGGCAAGAGATAATGCTCCACTGCCCTGCAGGAGGCATCATGTGGGAAGACTTATTTCCTCTGTGAACCCCTGCAATCCACACTGATGTGAGACCTGATGAGATACACCCCATGAGGTGTGCCATCACAGTCGTAAGCCCCTACCTCCTGCAGGTGTGAGATTGCGTCTGACTGTGAGGGGTGTTCCATCATCCCCTTAGCCCTTTGCTACCCTACCTGAAGATGTACCTTTGTGCCAATATCCCCAAAGCTTTGATGGTAGCTTACACAGAAGAAGATCATACAATACATTTGGTGTACTCTACCACACAAAAGGGGGGTTTCCCTTTCCAGGATGGTTCCCCTCACACACCAGAGGTGTCATGCTTCATCATAGGGGTGCTTCCTCGCGTGAGAGACCTAGTCTTCACGCAGGCTACAAACCCCTCGCTGTGAGGGAGGAGCTCAGGGAGGTTTTTATTGAGTAAGGGCGGGTGTACAAAAACCCTATGTGAGCCTGGTGTGTTCAGAAAAGGTGCAGTGCTGTAATGTGAATGGTTAAAACTGGCTACAGGGCTAGGTATGCTGTAACTATATACAGCTACCCGGTGTCAGGATTAAAAACAGTGAATAGCTGGTAACGCAGATGCCGTCATTAGAGGCATCTGTGTAAATACTAGACCAACATGTTTCGGCCAAGGGACATAGAATAGTGTCATGTCCTTCTTCAGGGTCCATAATTCAGCTACTGCAATGAATAAGTGCAATGAACGTGAAAAAACATTAGAAAACATGTGCGTAAAAGTAATAGTGTAATACTGAATCATTGGATTGATTGTTCAGTATGTCCAACACACAACCACTGTTGGTTGTGAAGTTCACTGCCCCTGTCCCGGCATACTAGCCATATGGTATGTGTGCTCAAACCACAAATTGTGGAGTCCAGGGACCAGGTAACGCACGTCCGTGAAACAGGCAGCCTGTTGAGTATTGCACTATTACTTTTATGCACATATTTTTTCACGTTCATTGCACATGTTCATTGCAGTAGCTGAATTATTTATTACACAAACACGCACGCACACTAGGGCAATTAGAGAGGGCAAGCAGTGCTCTTAATTGAATTTTGGTTTAAATATATATAATGTGAAAATCCTGATTTCACATGCGTACTCTCACCACCTTGAGACCATATGTTATATTATCTTATGTTATGCAGGTTTGTAGAGTACACAATCACCCATGAAGGTATCCTGGTGCTAAGCAGGTATGAGTGTAGGCACACCTAGGGCCTAGTGGGTCTACTCGAAAAGCAAGGCCTTCAGCTTCTTGTGGAATTCAAGAAATGATAGAAGGTCCTTATGTGTTTAGGAAGGTCATTCCATGCTTTAGGAGTGATGCCAGATCGGGTTTTCCATATGCGTAGTATTCGTCAAGTAGGAGTCTGGACAAGCGAAGGTGTCTGGAAGGTGGGGAAAGCAGATGTGATTTTTGAGGTATACTGGCCCAGTGTTTGTAGTGCCTTGAAAGTGTGGGTGAGGAATTTGAATTGTGCATGTTTGTGAATGAGGAGCCAGTGTAGCTCCTTTAAGTGCATTGTGATGTCAAGCGTGGTGTGAGAGGTTGAGAGTGATTCCTGCCACCATGTTCTGAATGGTCTGCAACCTTCTGGTGAGTTTTTTGCCGGTCCCGGCATAGAAGGTGTTCTTAAAGTCCAGCTTGCTTGTGACCAGGGCATGCATGATGGTTTTCCAGGTGCTGATTGGGAGCCATTTGAAAATCCTCAACAGCATCTTCATGCATGAGTCATTGATAGCATTGAATTGGGAGGTCATGTTGAGTTTGCTGTTGATGATGATCTTGAGGTTCTTGGCGTGGGTGCTGGGGGTAGGTGTTGGTCCTACATCTGTAAGCCATGAGGTGAATCTTCACGGCATGGTGCTCTTCCTGAAGATCACAATTTTGGTCAAGCTTTACACAGTTAGTCTTCATCCTGTCGGAGATTTTAGCCATGCAGGCATTGAACTTGATCCTTCTACTGTGCGTTTTGTCCATAAGGTACAGAATGAGTTAAGTGTCATTGGCGTAGGAGAGGACGTTGATATTGTGAGTGCAGATGATGCAGATTAGAGGGATCATGTATGCGTTGAAAGAGGGTTTGCTAAGGGAGGATCCTTTGGTACTCCACAGATGAGGTCGAGGGCATCCACGGTGTACAGTGCCAGGCTGACTGACAAGGTCCTTCCAGTCAGAAAGGAGCAGATCCATTGGAGTACTTGTCCTTGGATTCCAATGTCATGTAGGCATTGGACGAAGATGGGGTGGGAGACTGTGTGAAAGGCTGCAGAGAGGTCTAGGAGGATGAGGGTCACCTTGCCTACTGTGTCCCGAGAGATGCTGATGTCATCTGTAGCAGCTACGAGGGCAATTTCTGCGCTGTGGTTGGGTATGAAACCAGATTAAGTTGTGTTCAGTAGTTGGTGGTCCTTGAAGTATTCAGTGAGGTGCCTGTTTATGATTTTCTCCAAGATCTTGGTAGGGAATGGTAGAAGGGAGATTGATCTGTAGTTGGCCAGCATTGAAGGGTCTGCACATGGTTTCTTAAGCAATGGGAGGACAGTTGCGTGTTTCCAAGCATCTGGAAGGGTCTTGGAAGGGGTGAAGGCATTCAGAATTGGTGTGAGCATTGTATGAATGGGTTGCAGTCCTCTGGAGTAGGCGTGGTTGGGGTAAGGGTATGATGGGGCTTCTGAGTGGATGGACTTCATGGTGGCTGCTGTTTCTTCAGGGGTGATGCTGGGCCCAATGGATAGCATTGGTTCTGTGGATAAGATCGGGAGCCATTTGGAAAGTCTATCTGGTTTGGTTGCGGGTTGAAGTTGATGTTAATGGGGGTGATTTTGTCGCTGAAAAATTAAGAGAGATTGTTGCAAAGATCCTGCAAGGGGGTGATTGAATTGGAGGCGGCCGATGGTGAGGTGAAATCTATCACAATAGCAACAATTCTTTGCTTCTGTTGATGATGGCATCAATGCAATCGGCCAGAGCCTTGCATTTGGTGGTCTGAATTATTTGGTGGTAGCGTCTTATTGTGCATTTGAACATGCCCCTGTCTACATTGTCCCGACTCATTTTCCATTTGTGCTCCAGTTTTTTGCATTGGTGTTTCATCAATCTGAGTTGCTCTTTATACCAACTGACCTGGGGTCTCGATCTTGTTCTATTGATATGCTTGAAGGGGCAAGTGAGTCGGCCCAGGAGGTGATCCAATTTTTAAAATTCTTGATGACTTGGGAAAGACTGTTTGCTTTGTTTGGGTCGGTGGATTTTGAGAGCGGTTGTCCAGTCCTTGTCAGTGATGCTGTTCCTGTTTCGGTGGGCTAGTCGGCGGATGGTGTGTGTGCATTGGACCGGGGACTGGGGATGCTGATCTTGACAAGGGCATGGTCTGTACGAGGAACTAATGTGGACTCATTGACCCCGATGTTTCTAAAGTTGGCAAAAATAGGGTCCAGGTGGTATTCAGCGTCATAGGTAGGTCCCTGTACTGTTGCGTGAAGCCCAGGCTTCCAAGGTCTTCACTAAGTGCTCTTAAGTTGGCGGCGGTGGAAGATCAGGTCTCTGAGTAGGATGTAATTGTTAGGTTTGAGACCGAGTGGTGTGATGAAGTCCATGATGTTGTTGGTGAGGTTGGTGTGCGGTTTAATGTTGTCGGTGACGTTGGTGCGCAGTCCTGGTGGTCTGTAGATGTAAGTGCCATTTAGGGCATAGTTGGCTGTGACATGGAGCTTGAATGACAGGTGTTCCATGTTGAAGAAGACATGTACATGGATGTGGTGCAGCTGATGGGGTTCATGTGGATAATGGTGATTCCACCTCCGGACTTGTGAAGTCTGTCTTGCCTGGCAATCTTGTAGCTGGAGTATGGCTGTGGCAATGTCAGGTGCTGATGCAGAGCGCATCCAGGTTTCAATGTGGAAAAGCAGGTCTGAGGCAATGTGGTGCAGAAGGTCCCAGATCTTTGTTGCGTGTTTGATGGGTGACCGGGTTCTGCATATCAGTTGGGAGAGTTGTGTGGGTAGGTGCAGGACTGCATGAGTATGAGAGAGTGGGGTGCTGAGCGCTGTCAGTGCTGTAAGTGTTGGGTGTGGGTAAGAGCTAAAACTTGCACAGGAAGCTCAAGAGCATGCTCCCTCTTAATTATGTGGTGCAGTGAGGCAGGAGCAGGTGGAGCAGTGGCCAGGATTTAAGGTGCGGATGGTCACAACATGTTTGTGGAAGGGAGGGTGGAGCACCAAGGTTCCTGGCACTGGGCTCAGTCTAGGTGCTTGGTTTCTTCTTTTAACAACAGTTTTGGCTGGAAACTGGTGATGCCACTTCCTGTGCTGATGGATGATGGGAAATCAAGTGATGTCACTTTCTGTTGTGAGGGATGATGGGAAATCCAGTGATGTCACTTCCTGTGCAGATGGATAATGGGAAATTCAATGATGTCACTTTGTGTGGAGCTGGATGATGGAAATTACACCTCTTCCATGGCTTCTTCCTTTAAATAGAAGATGGTACTCTATTATTTCCTTTGAGAACCTCAGGTAGCCTGATGCCATAAAACGTCTTAAAGTTACTGAGCATGATTACTTAAAATAATACTCCTTTTCATCCAAAGAATAACACTGCTTCGACAAGTAATTTTTTGGGGAGTAGTACTTATGCTAGGCATACTTACCACCACACATCAACCTCCAAGAGGCAACTTTAACTGCCCAGTCCTTCAACCTGCTGAAAGCCAAAGCATAAAAAGGAGACCATTGGTATTTTAGTGAGCCTGCAGTAGTATCTGTTTTTGCACTTCCAAAGACAGTTGTTTTACTTGTTATAAGGATTTCCTAACTCCCTTGAGCCGTGAAAGCCCCAATGTACTGGCCAGACAATGCCCTCTGCTGACACTCAGCCACCTGCAGTTATTTGCGGACACCCCTAACTGGCCTACAGTCGGATTTCGGAGGCCATTAGATGACCTTCAGAGATCCTCTGTTTGCCTAAAAAGACCCTCACCTGGCCCCCAGAAAACCCTAATCCATTTTTATTTCATTTCTTTATTTGCATTTTTATCAGTAGTTTTCATTAAAATATTGATATAGATTTCACATGATATATAGTATAAGAGGTACAATAGGATCAGTCATATAAACTCAATACGTTCTTATCATGCTTATAAATACAAACAAACATACAATTTGGATCTGTTGGATGTGCCATGCATATGTTACAGTTCTGAAACCACTAGCTATAATTACAATATTTTTGTTTCATTTATGCGCCCTATAAAGGCATTTGCAGCTGCCCCTTTTTTTTGTTTTTGCCAAACATCATAACCCGGTGTAAACATGATCGGATCTGCCCAATGCAGCTAAATTGTATCTCCAGAAAAGATGAGCCTCAGTAATCCTCAATCAACCCTAAACTTTGTTCTACTTTCCCTTACAGTCCCTCAACTCCCTCTACTTTTTCCATTGTTTTTTCTCAGAGATGCTCAGCCTTCCCACACACACCTTTAACTGGCTATCGGCCTCTCTCAACAAATTGTAACAATACCTCCAGCTGTCTCTCAGAGACCACCAGTTGACCCAAACGGGATTCCAACAATTAATTCAAGTTCAATATATATACTTTAAAACAGTAACATAAGCAGGTAGGTGGATAATTTAATAATAATAATACTGGCATTTATAAAGCGCGAACAGCTGCCTCAACTAGGAGGCGTCCCGGCGCTGTGAGGGCATGGCAAGAAAGCTAGCTGGGAGTCTGCGGCTTAGAGAGGCTCCGAGAACAGCCACGACTTAAGCTGTCTCCTAAAGCTTGTTTCTGATTGGGCCTTTCGCAGCTCAGGAGGTAGGGAGTTCCAGAGACGGGCCACGTTGGCTGAAAACGTCCGGCCGCCCAATCTAGCCCTTTTGATTCGCGGCACACTTAGTAGCACCTGATCGTTTGAGCGAAGGGAGCGGGTCTGTGTGTATCTGGGCAGACGGGCTCTCAGATAATTAGGGCAAGTACCATAGAGGGACCTGTAGGCCAAAGTAAGAGTTTTAAATGTTATTCTACTGGCAATCTGGAGCCAATGCAAGGCCTGAAGATGGGGGGAAATGTGCTCTTTGAAAGGAATATGCTTAAGCAGCCTGGCTGCCGCATTTTGCACCATCTCCAGCCTTTGGACCAAGTATTTCGGGAGACTGCTATACAGGCCGTTAGCATAATCCAGTCTCGATGTGATGGTGGCATGGATCACGGTTTTCTGGCATAACTCAGGCAAAAGTTTCAGGACTGGGCGGAGATTCCTCATTTTGCTCAGGCAGCACCCTGTGACCTGATGGATCTGGGGCACAAAAGAGAGATTTTCGTCCCACTTGACCCCCAGATTTTTTGCCCACTGGGAGGGGGGAGGTGGGGTACCCATCTCAATCGGCCACCAGAGCTCAGCTGGAGGGTGACTGCCTTTGCCAAAGAAGATCACTTCTGTTTTTCCCGGATTCAGTTTCAGCTTATTAGTATTCATCCAGGATGCCACATCCTGAAGGCACCCCTTAAAGTTTGCAAATGCCGCTTCTGAAACCTCTGAGTAGGGAAAAACCAACTGGGTGTCATCGGCATAAGATATTGCGGTGACTCCCCAGTTGGCAATGAGGGAGAAAAGAGGGGCAAGATAAACATTAAACAAAAGGGGGCTTAGGGCAGATCCTTGCAGGACCCCGCATCTCAGCGGCTTACTCTTTGAGGCACATGTGCCTAGAGTGACCCTCTGCGTTCGGTTTGACAAGTAGGACTGCATCCAACCAAGTGCCTGATCTTGTAGACCAATTTCTGCCAAACGTTGGACCATCCTAGCATGATCCACCGTATCAAACGCGGCCGAGAGATCCAGGAGCATCAGCATAGCCGAGTCTCCTGAATCTAACGACCAGTTCAAAGAATCAGCCACCTCAATCAGCGCCGTCTCCGTGCTGAAGCCGGGTCTGAACCCGGACTGAGTCTCATGAAGGATGTTATTAGATTCGACATGAGCATTCAGCTGGCGCTGAATTAGTTTTTCCAGCATTTTCCCGGGAGCTGCCAGCAGAGAGATAGGACGGAGGTTAGTTAAATCCTCTGCATCCCCGTTTGGCTTCTTCTTCAGTGGAAGGAGCGTCGCATGCTTCCAACTCTCCGGAAATTCCCCAGTGTCTATGGATGTGTTCCAGATGTGTTGAAGCATAGGTGCAATAGCGTCCGCTAAAGGATCCCACAGTTTAGGTGGACATGGGTCCTCTGGGGAGCCTGACTTACACCGGGTTATCTCTTGCCTTGCCTCATCCAGAGCGGGATTGGTTGAAATTTCCTCAAGGAGACTGGGGACCGGCCCCCACTCTCTCTATCCTCCTTGGCCGTAGGTTTATGTGGGCCAAAGGAGTCATAGACCATCTGTATTTTATTGTCAAAATAGATAGATTTACTGTATAAATTATTAAAAGCAATTAAAATAATATTAAATCACTCAAAAAACAATCACAATTATATAAAACTAGGTATGAAAATGTGTTAAAACCTCGCTAGTACACAGAAGTATTTATCATTCCCTAGATAACACAAGTAAAAAGAATCTCAATAAAATAAGAGTAGCAGCAGATTGTAATTACAATTACCTCTAGTCAAAGACAATAAATAACTGAGCAACACTCTCAGTGGGTACTGGACAGAGCTATCTAAATCCTAACACAGCATGCAGAGCAGAGCTCTGGGGACTCCTATCTGAGGGCTATCAGCTTAGTCTGACCAGTGGTGACGTCAGAGCACTTCACCACTTTCAATTGAAATGGAGCCCTGACTGAAGGCCCCCCATAGAGTTGAAAGGGATGAAATGCGTGTGCTACACTTTTCTCCTGGTAGTGTTTGCTCATTTATGGGGCTTCTTCACCAAGTTTTCTCGGGAGTTATCTCAGACGCACTTGGCTATGGTTGATAACTTTCTCAGAGAACAAATACCAGCCATTTCTACCCGTTTTGACAATCTTGAAGGGCCAGAAATTGATATTTATATAACAAATTGTTTACAATCCTATTTATTTATTTCAACACCACAATTCTGCATCAATTTGCTTTCAATATCATTTAGGAATAATTTAAAAAACATAGTGTAATTTTGAATGTCTTTTTATCATGTATTTGTTGCTTTCATTCTATACTTGAAATGGAAAGAGTATTGGATTGCGTTGATTTTCCTTTTCCACTGATCGAGCCGGTAAAATAAAAAAAATTGTTATTAGAATAAAAACGGCGGGGCAAGCTGGTGGGGTGTTTGGCTGAATAAGAGTGAGAACAAAGCTGACACTTAAATATACTATTTTCCCCTTTCTCCTTCGCTGTCCTATGTGCTTGGAGGAGCCTGCTGGCTGCCCTCTTTTGCCTTTCTTGGCCCTTTCCCAACACTCACAGCCTCATTCTAACTTGCTGTGACGTAGCACATGTTCACCTCACATAATCTGCTCAAGTCATGTTTAGGATTCCGCATGAGCAGATAATGTAACATAAAACACAATGGGCCCGATTCACAGAATGAACTTAAGACTCAATCCTTTTTTTTTTTGTTTAAGAAATTTTTATCAGGCATAAAAAAGTAATACAAACAACATGCCATGAAAAGTTAGAAAAAAGTACATAGGAATATAATTTTAAATGACATCAGTCCAGAGGAGTTTTATGAGGAAAAAGGGGGAGAAGGAAGAAGAAGAGAAAGAAAAGAAGGAAAGAGAAAGAAAGAGGAAAACGAAAGAGAAGGAAAGAGTAGAAGGGAAAGAGAAGAGAAAAAGAAGGTATCCAGAGGAATCATGTGGGAGGAATAGCACGTGGTAAGGGAGAGGGATTAGAGGAAAGATATGAAGTGAAGGGAAGCCATAACAGATCGGATTTAATTTTTAGAGGTACAGAGGTGGAGGAAGCAATAGAAATTCTGTGTTCATCACAAATGTAGTTCCACCATGTGTGGACAGACAGTTTAGAATTATCTTTCCAACACGATAAAATAACTTTAAATGCAAGAGCAATACACAGGTCTAATAATTTAGCAGATGAGGGTGTAACAATATCAATATCATCAGATAAAGAGCCTAAAAATATGTGTAAAAAAGAAAATGGGGAAGAGAGAGAAA
This sequence comes from Lissotriton vulgaris, assembly GCF_964263255.1. Classification (NCBI taxonomy): domain Eukaryota; kingdom Metazoa; phylum Chordata; class Amphibia; order Caudata; family Salamandridae; genus Lissotriton; species Lissotriton vulgaris. Next base: position 740,913,742 of record NC_141696.1, read on the forward strand.
ACATTTTCATGCAAATATTCCAAACATTAGTCCAAAAAGATAAAACAGGGGAGCAATCATATAGTTGGTGTTTTAGAGTGCCTGGAACTTTGGAACAAGGCCAACATAAAGGAGAAGAGGCATGAGAAAATTTATGAATACTAACCGGGGTAATAACAACTCTATGATATATAAAAAGTAAGAATTGGGTAATGCGTGCGGCAATGGAAACTTTAAAAATCTTGGACCATAACCGATCCCACATTGCAGTATCGAGGGAGACATCTAGATCAATCTCCCAAGCAGTCTCCACATTAGATTTTGAGCGATCAGAGGTATTGGATAATAAAATTGAATATATATGAGCAGCTTTAGGGAGTTGAGTAGAAAATAAAGGATAAAGTGGAGTGACAGGAGTGAAGGAAGAGAAAGACTCAGAAGAAGAAGATAGGGAAGACAAGTGAGATTGAATAGCAGATGTTATAATAGTATATTCAGAGAGAAATGTTGAAGGTAAATGAAACATGTTTTGCAAAACTGGAAAGGACATAAGAGAGGAGTCAAGAAAAAATTGATGTACAAACATTATATCCTTTTCCTTCCAGTGTTTGAAATAGAAACGATTTCCTTTGTATCTAAGAAATTTGTTGTACCAAACCACAGAGGATAAAAAACATTGAAGAGGGGAAAGGGTAGAGGAAAAAACAGTTTGTAATAGAGATTGGGAATATTTCAAAATGGGATATTTGGATAAAAAAGTACAATTTGACATAAAGGTGATATGTTTAAAGGGGAAATCTTTCAGAAGTGAGCGTTCCAGGAGAACCCACTTAGGGACAGGAGTATCAGTGAAGTCATATGCCAAGGAGAAGGATTGTTTGATCAAAAAGGCAGAGTGGTATGAGATAAAGTCAGGGAATCGAACACCACCTTCATGTTTAGGTCGGATCAACTTATGCAAACCAATACGGGGATGTTTATTATTCCACAGGAATTTGGTACATAGAGAATTAATATGTGAAAAAAAGGATTTGGGAATTTTGAAAGGAAGCATAGAAACAGTGTACAGAACGTGTGGGGTGATCATCATTTTGATGGTGTCCAATCTACCCCACCAGGATAGAAATAAGGGGGACCAAATTTGAAGAAGGGATTGAATTTTACTAGTCAATGAATCAAAGGTTAATTTGAGGGTATCCTTTAGAGAGGAGGAAAACCATATACCAAGGTACTTAATTTTAGATGGGCACCAAGCAAAATCAGTGTTATTAAACATGTATTGAAAACATATTGAGTTAAGGGGAAGCACTTCCGTTTTGGATACATTAAGCTTATAGCCTGATATGGAGGAATACAACTGAACTTCATTCAAAAAAGGTGGGAGGGAGGATTCTGGATTAGACATGTAAATGAGGACATCATCAGCATACGCAGATAGTTTAGTATCAACAGAGGAAAAATTTGGATCACTGAAATAATATCTACTACCAAAATATCGAGTTCCCAAAATATCGATGACAAAATATCGAGGGACATAATATCGACTTTCTATCTTCACTAAGGTAAGTACAAAAATATCGACTTTAAAATATCGAGTGTTAAAAATATAGACTGTCAAAATATCGATTTTTTTATGTCTTTAAAATAAGTTAAAACTATTATAATATTACATATATTTAATATAAACATTGTTAAAATTATTAAATAAATGTAACATTATTACATAATTAATGTACATTTAAAAATTAATAATAATAATACATATATATATAATTACATGTTATTAATAAAACATATAGAATATATTTACCGTGGCATAGCAAAAGGTTTAAATTTAATGTAACCACTCCAGTGGGTGCTACATTACAGAGATCATTGGATAGCGTAGGGGTAAAAATTACTATTCCCACTCCAGTGGGTGCTACAGTAGAGAAAGCGTACGCCTGTACCCCAAAAACCCTAAACTGACCCTGAACCCTAAAAATATCCCTGTACCCCAAAAACCCCAAACTGACCTTGAACCCTAAAAATACCCCTTTACCAAAAAACCCAAAACTGAGCCTGAACCCTAAAAATACCCCTTTACCCAAAAACTGAAAACTGACCCTGAACCCTAAAAATACCCCTTTACCCAAAAACTGAAAACTGACCCTGAACCCTAAAAATACCCCTTTACCCACAAACTGAAAACTGACCCAGAACCCTAAAAATACCCCTTTACCCACAAACTGAAAACTGACCCTGAACCCTAAAAATACCCCTTTACCCAAAAACTGAAAACTGACCCTGAACCCTATAAACACACAACCCGCTACAGAAAATAAATTTTAAAAAAATAATTCTTTATCAATTATTTATTTTAAATTAATTACCAATTATATTTTAATTATTTACCAATTATTATTTAATTAACAATTACATTAAATTTACATAATTAATTAATTATAATTAAATTACTTCCCACCCTATTCCCCTATAAACACACAACCCGCTACAGAAAATAAATTACTAAAAATTATTTATCAATTAATCATTTTTTATTAATTAACTATTATATTTTAATTAATTACCAATTATTATTTAAGTAACAATTACATTAAATTTACATAATTAATTATTTATAATTAAATTACTTCCCACCCTATTCCCCTATAAACCCACAACCCGCTACAGATTTATATTACTCAAATATTATTAAATATTAATAACTTACCTTATTTTCGATATTTTTGTTGTCTATATTTTTTCTAGTCTATATTATGTCTAGTCTATATTTTTGATTCGATATTTTGGCTATTCTAGTCGATATTAGTCGATATTTTTGTTGTCTATATTTTGTCTAGTCTATATTTTGTCCAGTCTATATTTTTTACTCGATATTTTGTCCAATCGATATTTTGGACTCGATATTATGTCTGTTAACCGAAAATTTTATACCAGTAATAGCAGGGTTGGAACGAATGCGTTCAAGAAAGGGCTCAAGACATAAAATAAATAACAAAGGGGAAAGGGGACAACCTTGTCTTGTGCCTCTGGTCAAAGAAAAGAATCTGGAAAATTGGTTGTTAACAAAAATACTGGCACGGGGGGAGGAGTAAAGGAGCTTAACCAAGGATATAAAAGTTGGACCAAAACCAGGGAGGGTACGGAACATAAATTGCCAATTAATACGATCAAAGGCTTTCTCAGCATCTAGGGAAAGGGCTGCCAAGGGGACTTTGACATTCTTACTATGAGCAATGATATTAGAAAAAAGGCGAGCATTATCAGCAGCAAGTCTGCCCTTAACAAAACCCACCTGGTCAGTTTTGATTAAGCGAGGGATAATGGAATCAAGGCAAGAGGCAAGGCTTTTGGCAAAAATCTTACAATCATAATTAATCAAAGATATGGGGCGATAGTTTTTGCATTGTGAGTGATCCTTGTCAGGTTTGGGGATAATGACAATGAGAGCATCCAAAAAGGAGCCAGAGGCTTTAGCATCTGAAATAAAGGAATTAAATAACTGAAGGAGTTTAGGGGCAAAAAAGGAATGGAAAGAGGAATAAAACTCGACAGGCAGACCGTCGGGGCCAGGGGCTTTTGATTTTTTGAGAGGATGGATAGCTGTGGTAATTTCCTGGATAGTAATTTCACGTTCCAAGTGAGAGAAGTCCACCGGGAGGGAAGGAGGGGAAGGAAGGCCATCAAAAAATGTCGTTAAGTTTGCATCAGAGGGGTGTGTATCATCGGAGTATAGGGCTTGGTAATAGTTGTGAAATACTTCAGCAATGTCTTCATCCGAGGCAACTAATTTATTTAGAGAATCATTAAAGATTGGGCCAACAGCTTTGCGTTCTGACTTTATTTTCAAGTAATTGGCCAGCATTTTCCCTGCTTTATTCTGGCCACCATGGAATTTAGATTTTATTTTAAGGAGGGTGTGACAAGCTTCATTAGTGATAATTTTGTTAAGGTCTGTTTTGGCGAGAATCAAGTCCTGGAGGGCAGAAGAGGATTTAGAAGTAAAATATATGTCTTCAAGGTTTTTAATCTGTTTAAGCTGATCTTCATACTTTTGTCTATTAAGCTTCTTTTTTGTAGAAACATATGAAATCGTAAAGGCTCGAAAAGAAGCTTTAAAAGCATCCCAGGTGATGGGAATAGAGGTATCTGAGGGCTTATTAAAAGAGAAGTATTCATTGAAAAACTCAGTACATTTTTTCATGAAAGTGGCATCAGATAAAAGAAAAGAATTAAATTTCCAGCGACTAAATTTAGAGGAGGTAAGGGAGAGATCTAGGGTAGTGTAAACAGGAGCATGATCGGAGATAAAAATAGAGCCAATAACAGATTTTTGGATGGAGGGTAGGAGAGACTTACTGATCATAATATAATCAATTCTTGAGCGAGTATGATGAACATTAGAAAAAAAGTATATTCCAATAAATCAGGGCTACACATTTTCCAGGAGTCATATATAGGGCGCGAGGCAATGGCAGATTGAAAACTCTTATGAGATTTGTCAGGTTGAAATTTACTAGAGGACAATCGGTCTGAAAAAGGATCTAACCATTGGTTAAAATCGCCAGCCACAATAAAATCAGGACAATCTATGGATGCAATGAGAACTTTGATATCTTTCCAAAATGTTGGATCTGGGCGAACAGGGCCATATATATTCAGCAGAACCATCGTCTTATTTTGTATAACAACCTTAGCCATTACCCAACGTCCTTCATCATCATGTTGAGAGGAAATAATCTGAACATTCAAAGCTTTGTGAAACAATATAGCAACCCCTCCCTTTTTGTGAACAGCAGGAGAAAAAACAACCTGACCCACCCAATGTCTCTTAAGCTTAAGCGATTCAACATCCGAGCAATGTGTTTCTTGAAGAAAAACAACCTGTGAATGAAATTTGGTTAAGTGAGACAATACCTTCTGACGCTTGACAGGATGACCAAGACCTCGCACATTCCAAGAGACAAAATTACACATGTTGGGAGGAGGGGAGGATGGGCGATAAATGGAAGCGACACATGGTAAGGAGATCACTACAAAAGGGAAGACAAAAAATACCAGTTAGACAGTGGATTCTGAAGAGGCTCACAATAATAAAACCAGCAAGAGTCAAAAAACGAGGAAACAATAATTGGAAGAAGAGAAATGAAAGTAGAGACCATTTAGGAAAAAGATAGCAAAGAGAGAGAAAGAAGAGAGAAAAAGAAGAAAGATAGATAAGGAGAAAAGCCAGATCAAGGCACAAAGGCCTGATCAGAGAAGGAGAGAGTAACCAAGACATCTGAGGCGAAGATGCGCCAGAGAAAGAACTCAGCCCATGAGCAACCAAGAAATAGGACGTACACAAAAAGGAAACACACAAGGATGTGAGGACAAAACCTCAAGGAGTAGATCTAGAATAAAGGAGAAAAAGCAAAAGAGGTTAGAAAAAAATCGAACAACAGCAGTTAGCAAAGGAAGGGAAAGAAAAACACTAAAGAGCAGTGTCCATATTGGACGGAGAGACACTCAGAAGATATTCGTGAAGTTTTTGCGGATCATCATAGGATCTGGTGCGGCCATTATGCGTGATCTTGCAGAAACAGGGATGCAGTATTCCATATTGAATGTTCAGTTGTCGCATTAAAGGTCGAAGATTCAAGAATTCTTTTCGTCGTGCATTCGTGGCCGAGGAAAGGTCCTGTGAGATAAAAATGTTATGACCAGACCACTGGAGACGTCGTTTGACCCTGGCAGCTTTCAGGACAGACATTAATTCTGTAAATTCGAGGAACAGGAGAATGATGCCACGTGGTTTGGAGGAGTTGGAATTAGGGCGACCAAGCCGATGAGCCCTCTGGATATTAAGAGGGTGGGATGCTGGTTGGAGATCCAAAAGTTCCTGAAGAAATTTACGAATAAAGGAGACCATATCAGGGCCCTCCAAATTTTCCGGAACACCATAAACGCGTAGGTTATTCCTACGATTGCGATTTTCCAAATCCTCAGTGTGCAGTTTGAGTTTGAGGATCTCCTGTTCCAACAATGGAATTTTAGTTGAGACATCCTGAATATCGCTCACACGCTGTTCCAGGCTCAAAACTTTGCCCTCCATAACAACCCAGCGCTCTTCAATTTGTTGAAGTTTTGCATTATTAGCGGACATAAAAGGTTGTAAACCACGCACCTCTTCAAGAATGGAGTCCAAAACAGGATTAGATGAAGATGCAATAGGAGAAGGCGGGTCATTCTTAGGCCTCTTAGGTTTGGTTCCAGTTTGTGACACTTTAGGAGAGGTGGAATTATTTGCCATGATGACGGATGCCTGACAAATTGCCGTATGGAGGTATGTACCAACAGAGATCAGCAGGGTCCAATGAACTGGCTCAGAGATGCTTAGGCAGTAAGAGGGACATACAGAGCGTGGCTCAAAATGAAGCAACCTGAAAGAGGAGCCAAAAAGACGCACTACTCTTGAGTGCTGATACCCTCACTGGACAAAAGGCAAGAGAAAACCAGCAAGACTGTGTGATAAGAACCACAGCATAAATAGAGAGCATCAATGAAAGCCAGCACAAGTATAAAACAGCAGTTCATAAAGGCAAAGTCACTTCGAAGATGGTGTCACCAAATGATGAAAGTAGAGGCACACTGGAGAGTAAGCCTAGTAACTCCTAAAATGGCGGCCATGGTTTCTCCACACAAGAAGGACAAAATATGTCCAATATAAAAAAAGAAAAAAACACTAGGAAGACACAGGAGGCAAAGGACGTGAGCTCAATCAAAAAGAAAAAGAGCCAAGGAAGTCAGAAATAAGGTCTCAAAAGCAGGCACAGGAGAGACCTTCAAAAAGACATGCAGCAGTGCATATGTAGTGGACTTAAAATGGTGGCCATTTCTCGTCAGAGAAAATGTAAAAACAGCAAAAATAGGAGGCTAAATGCATTTGTTATCAAGTAAGGATTAAACCGCTGATATAATGATGAGGCCACGCTGAAATAAGCATTCAGAATCATCAGCATTAATGTAGGCAGAAGCGCAGCATGAGAAGCAGATGCTGGGAGGCATTCGCGGTAAACATGAAACAAAATGTCGGCCACCCGATGTGAAGAGAGAGTTCAGATTACCGGAGCAAGTATCTGCCGTTCCGCTGCTGGGAGACACTGCAAAGTTGCATCTCCATAATCTGCAAGCCTTCCGACGCCACTGCCGATGAGAAAAGCCGTTCGAGAAACGGCTGGGAAGGACCTCACGGCATCCGCGTTGTCGTCCGAAGCGGAGCTCACAGGAAGTCCGTCCTCTGCAGCCGGCGCGCAAGCCAAGACTCAATCCTAAACTTACCACTATTTTGGTATTCACAGAATGCACTTACTACTTCTGGCATTCGCAGAATAAACTTACTACTTTTGATATTCACAGAAGTTAAGACTTTGTCTTAAGTTTGTCTTAAGACAAACTTAAGACAGACTTAAGACAATCTTAAGACAGACTTAAGACAGATTTAAAACAGACTTAAGACAAAATCCTAACTTAAGTCTGTCTTAAGTCTGTCTTACGTTTTTCTTAAGTCTGTCTTAAGTTTGTCTTAAGACAAACTTAAGACAAAATCCTAACTTTTGTGAATATCAAAAGTAGTAAGTTCATTCAGTGAATGCCAAAAGTAGTAGGTGCATTCTGTGAATACCAAAATAGTAGTAAGTCTAGGATTGAGTCTTAAGTTCATTCTGTGAATCGGACACAGTGTGCAAGAGGGCATGCAGCTTTAATGTGGTTCAAATTACTGCTGCTAGTGTACATAGTCTACAGATGTTCACTGCCATCAGCACTGGCAGCAGTATTGTGCTTCTGCCAGCTGCATTATAATCAGAATGTTTCAGCCATCGAACCCAAGTCGGAGAAGTGGCACAGTGGTGCTGCTCTGTGGCATTCCTCTATGGCAGACGCGTATCACATCCATAACCCTCACTTTGGAATACAGCATCGTAAACAGTGTGCATGCCTCTATTTACCAACCAGTGTCTGTGCCTCTTTTCACTAGATCACAACTGTATGCTGGTACTACAGGATAGTTTAGTTCCCTTAGAACAGGGGAGTCCACCATGGGTCCAGGAGGCCCAAATACTTGCCAGACTTTGAAGTTTACAAGTGGCTTTGTAAGTGTGCTTCATTTAGGTACATTATATATGTATTTACATTATGTGTCTATCCTGAATAACTGGAATGGATCTGGCCATCCTGGACATATGTTTGGATGTCCTTGAAATAGGGATAAACTATGTGTCAGAAGACAGAAAAAACCTAGGAGGAAATATTTAAGACATCCTGGCACACTGTTTTTAGTACTACTAGCAGTATGTATGGATAAGGATGTTTATTGCATGTCGGGGTGTGGTGTAGGTCCAAGAAGGTTACATACATGCCAAATTTTTCGAATGTTCATATTGTCTAAATTTACTCATTTACATTTAGGGCCGTTTTAGGGTGCTGCGACCGGTGCGGCCACACTGGGACCTGACCTGGAGGGGGGGTCACTGACCTGGAGGGGGGGTCACTGACCTTAGGGGGGCGCTGTGTTTAGTACTATTTAGGATTTAAAAAGCACCTGCTGCAGAGTTTCTTGTGCTAGCTTTCAGGGAGCAATAAAAATGTCAAGATAACTATTGTGATTAATGTTCCTGCTAGACAGAGAGATTGGACTTTTGTCTAGTGGCAGCCTTGACTCACCATAAAGTAGCCAGGGGGTTACTATGCCTGCTGCAAAAAACATATCTGTATTTTATATAGATAGCTGGGTGGATTAGTAAAGCCAGCCTTTTCCAGCACTTTAAAATAAATAAAATGTATGTGAGAGAGGGGCTATGGAGAGATGAGGGGCACTTTTGCCGATTGATAGTGAGGGAATCCAAGTAGGGGATCATGGAGAGGGAGGGCGACAAAAAAGATTTGTTGCACCGGGAACCTGTTTACATTGATAAGTCTGAAATGTTCACATAAATTCGGCCCATATGTTGGACGCTCCTGCTATGACAAGGAGTTGCATTCTAGATCCTCTAATTAAGCCACCAAGGATTTTTCTGCTAATTGTAGAAAAACAGGACAGACAGCTTGAAGGCTATCAGACATTTTTTACCTGGGTCTCCGTCTTGGTAGATGAAAGTATAATTTACATTATATAGAGCACAGCACTAATGATCTAGAGTAGAGGTGGTTGAGCTTGACCCAGCCTTAGCTCTGCCTCAGCTGCAGGTCTTCTTGAGCCCTTCAACCCAAAACAAGCAGAGACTTCATGCAGCCACTGCCTGCCACCTACAGTCTACCCACAAGCGCCAATCATTAAAAATACAGCATAACCTTTCAAGTTATGGAGGAGAAAAAGAACAAGCCATCTAGTAGCTGAATTGCATAATGTGAAACCAGAAAACACTTGATCAATGCTGGCTTCCTTGGTTGACCAAATAGTGTGATCCTAGGCCAATACTTTATTTTACAGTCTTTTTTTCTTTGGGATCACACATGAGAGCACGTTCAAATACGGGAGTTCATGATGTGTGTTATATTAAAACCTCTTGAGTTTGATTAACCAACTATCACGTTGCCCTATCAGTAGTAAGAATCTATTCCACATAGGGTGCGTAACAACTGACTTGCTTTCTAAGTTGACTAATGGCATTGTTGTCAGGATGGGAAGGCCAGCAATGTGCATAGCTGCTACATTTCCAGATTGTGTATGTGTGGCACATCAGTGATTTGAGTGTAAACATGAGTGGCATTCTATAGTCAAAAGTGTGACACTTCGAGTTACAATATCTCAGGAAAAGGCCATACAATGCAGTCCTTGAAAAGAGATAAATAGAACGAATGACCCCATTTTGATGCTGCTCTTCACTTGGCCTAAGGAAGTGGACTCGGTCGGGTTGGCCGAAAATTGCCTGTCTGCTGTCTTTCGCTGGCTTTCCAATGCCCAGTTGAAATGTAATGAAGGGAAGTCTGAGGTGCTGTTGTTCGGCTCCTTTCCCTCTGATTTCAGAGAAAGGCTTTGGCCTTTTGGGTTTCTCTCGGCCTTCTGAAAGATCAGACGCGGTTAAAAACCTGGGCGTTTGGTTCGACCAAAACCTGCACTTTGTGACGCACGTCAAGAAGGTGGCGGGCTCATGCTTTGGCATATTGAAGAGCTTGATGAAGTTTCTTCCTCTTTTGCCAAGTGCCTCTAGGGAAACCGTGGTCTGGGCATTGATCCTGTCCCGCCTTGACTACGCTAATGCGCTCCTGGTAAGCTGCTCAGGGTCTCTGGTTAAAAAACTGCAGGTAGTGCAGAACTCAGCGGTCAGACTCCTTATGGGGCTCTCTCCCAGAGATAGTGTGCGGACTCATTTGCGCGCCATGCATTGGCTGCCAGTTGAGTCCCGCTTAAAATTCAAAATGCTTACCATTGCTCACCGGGCCTTGTACGATATGGGCACTCTTTACCTACAGAGAAGATTTGCTTTGTATGTGCCTGGCAGAGTGTTGCGGTCCTCGGCCCTATGGCTGATGCAGATCCCGAAGTTCAAGAGCCAGCGTCTCAGTGGAAACTTCTTTGTGCGTAGGGCTGGCCTGGCCTGGAATCTACTGCCTTTAGCCTTAAGGACTACCCAGGATCCAGTGCTTTTTAGAAATAAACTCAAGACCTTGCTGTTTTAATCTGACGCATGTTCATTCTCTCTTCAGGAGCTAGCGCCGGGACACTTTGAGTATCTGTGCGCTCTATAAGCTTAAGAAACATAAACATAAACATGACTTAGAAGCTCTAAGAGGGCCCTGAAACTTCTGCAAAAACCCTGAAATAGAAAATCAGTACTTGGTGATTAAAACACTTGCTTGAGAAAGATGTGAATTCTAGTCACAGATCATACAAGTTGTGTATGCCTGCTGCAATGCACAACGTGTAACAAGTAGGCCACAGATTTATTTATTTAGATTGGTCAGTGGATTCCTTATTCAGCTGTAGAGATCGTTGGATTAACTGCATGTCACAAGTTATTATTATTTGTGTAATACACCACAGTGAGTTGAGAATCCGCATCAAACAGCTGCATGCAAACTGCACGGTTTGAACCTCAGTGTTATTTGCATTGTTTTAAGGTTGGTAAAAGCATTTATTTGGGTTGTAATGAGAACTTATTTGTAAGTGCTATTTAAATAGTTATTAGTGTAATTACCTTCCTGCTGTGTGTGCATATCTCTTACATACAGATCTGGAAACGCAAAATCCTGTCTCAAATCCCTAGTTTAACTCAATGAAGTAACACGCAGAATTTCTTTGTTTCCTCAGTTGCACTGGTTTCAGACAAGACTGGTCCAGGGACTTCATGATTCTGCACCCCTAAGCCCCACCACACTATTCTCTTGAGTACCCCTGCCTGAGATCGTGATCTGGTCTCCCGAGACACCATGCAGTGTTAGTAAATTTCAGAATCCTCCCTCCTACTATGTTGCTGTGACTAATTTGTCTGTGCTAAGTGTCCTCCGACTGCTTTTCCTAATTCCTGCGGGTTTATATTTTTGTGCATCATTAATAACATGCAGAATGCATTTTCACACTAGATTCCACACATATACACTGATATAGTACTATTGCTTTGAAGCGAATTCTCTTAGTGTAGAAATGTGGTTTTCTGATATGTGTTAACTAGGCCTCAACCTAGATATTAACCCCATCTTTTCCAAGCTGTAAGTCATCCTGCCACTCAAAGTCCCCTCCAACATCTCTCCTCGCAATTTCTGCAGCACACAGTCTTGTTAATATATACTGTTATAATTCCACTGTTATTGTTATACTGCTCAGTAGAGCTGCCAGCCAGAGACGATTTCTTGTCCGCGTGTACGGGGCCACCCTGCAGTGCTGCTAGGAAGCAGTGGTCAGGGACTGGCCACACCAAGACCTATTCATACCTGCAGGATGTTGCAAAAGGTACTTAGTGCAGCTGTTGGCTGGTGAGCTCGCTGCTTTCAACTCCGCAGCCAACCCTGGGGACAGTGCACAGTCAAGTGACTAGACCCGGCTGAATGGTTGCATCTTTTCTAATGTGAGTTCTGGAGTCCTGGGTTGTGACATCCCCGATTGTTCACAGTCAAGTAAAGAGAACCGGCTGAACTGTTGCACCGTCTCTAATGCGAGATCTTGAATCTTGGGACGTGATTGCGACACGACTGGCTGCCAGGCTTAGGAAGAATTCATTCTACTGCACTATCACATAATGAGAGTGCCAAAAAGAGCCACCTGTATGGATGGCAATCAGAGAAAAAAACATTGTCTAAGACACTTTGTGCAGTCCAGTCATGCCAGGTCACATGAGTTTAAGGCAGTGGTTTGGCACAGATGATGCTCTCTTTACTATGTTGCACTAGACAATAAAAAGATTTCTAGCTAACGCATCAAGAATTTTCAGGTATATTAAGGACACAGAGGCGAGGATTATGCTTCTCTTTCTTTACTAGAAAATCACAGCAGCCAATCAAAACTTTAACCTACATAAACCATGAGCCCTCACGGCTCCTTCTCCCACCAATCACAGAGGGCCATGACTGTCTATAAATGTCCATCCGACAATAGTTCTTCCTATTTCTTTGCGCAAAAATAACATAAGTCCATAAAACTTTGATCCATCTAGACTGGACCCGAACATCCACCAGACAACTTCACGGGCCAGCTCCAACAGGCAAAGATCAGGCCACCTGAAAGTTGCCTTGTCATTGATGCCTGAAAGGAAAAAATCAAAGCCATAATGCCCTAGCTCCAGAACTTTCTGTCATTTCCCGGTGGGGAAATCACATTAGTCACAGAAAATCATACTGTTAAAGCATCACAAAAGCATATGAAAGCAAAATACTGCATAATTCAGTAGACAACCTCCAAGGGTGGGATAACAACTGGTTTATGATAAAATACTTTTAAAGTTGAATCAGAAGACCAATCCGCTGCAGCCATAATGTCTTCTAGACAAGAACCTGTGGAAAAGGCTTTAGAGGCCATTGCCCCTATCACTGAATGAGCTCCAAAAATGGAGACATCAATTCCAGCTTCAGACAACAACCATTTAACCCAACGAGCCAAGGTAGCCAAAAATACCAGGCGGAAAGGTTGCTGCACCGAGTTTAATACTTGTCCTGTAAAATCATTGCACAATTCATGCATACAGTCTTCATAACACTTCAGACACTTGACAGCACACAATTTCTGATGATGTGGGAAAGCAGTATAACTCACACATATGGAACCAGTTTTGGTTAATCTATAAATAGTAAAGGGCACCCCAGAGGAGTGAATACTCTACCTGCTAAAACCAATGCCTTCACATCTGAGACACATTGACAAGAAATCATACACAAGAGGAGAGTGAGTTTTGCTAAAAACTGTTTACGTGAAAGAAATCTGTGATGGGGGTTTTGAGAGAATTCAGATACTAAGGGCGCTCTGCCTCAATTGATACGTTACAGTGTGTGGTGTAGGTAGTCAAAGAGTAGTGCGTAAAGAGCAGACGGAAAAAACCCTTAACTGTCTCAAAAGTCAAGGACTTAGCAATAGTACACAGCTGTGCTCTCGCAACTACAATGGGGTGGTAAAGTTTAGTACAATGACAAATGTAATACAATAAATAGAAGCAGATTCTTTGGTGTTTCTCTTGTCCCAGCAAGATGAGGTTTTAATGTATCTAGACTTGAAGAACAGTCACAGTAAGCCGACACGTGTTTCGTCGTGTACAGATGAGTCAACACGACTCTTCAGGGCTTTTAACTCAACTCCGAGCAAGTGAGTTGAGAATAGTCTGGTATTCATAGAACGGACCGTTCACGAAAGACGGCGACCGGGAAACAACGGAGGAGGGATACCGCACTACCGCACACCGCGTCTGGAGAATAACGTACCCGTTTTTCTAAAGTGCCTCAGCAGATGGATCCCCTCCCGGTTACTGCCTTATACATACCCGTATTAAGTGCAAAACTCTGATAAACTTGACTCACCTTATTGGACGGAACATAGCAGCAAGATTATTTTCTTGCGCTTTACCCACTGGATATATCAGTCCTACTGACTAGTATACATGTACATATACACTCAGTGAATACCTCTATGAATACCAGACTATTCTCAACTCACTTGCTCGGAGTTGAGTTAAAAGCCCTGAAGAGTCGTGTTGACTCATCTGTACACGACGAAACACGTGTCGGCTTACTGTGACTGTTCTTCAAGTCTGGATACATTAAAACTTCATCTTGCTGGGACAAGAGAAACACCAAAGAATCTGCTTCTATTTATTGTATTACATTTGTCATTGTACTAAACTTTACCACCCCATTGTAGTTGCGAGAGCACCGTTGTGTACTGTTTACGTGAAAGGCCCTCATTCGTGGGCCACTGTTAGGTTTAAAATTCCCCTGCCAACATTATGCACTTGCTTATGCTGTATTATGTTAGCAATATGTGGCTAAATAGATGTCATTTTGTGTTCATGTCATGTAACCCACTGAGCTGTCCGTGCAGCATGCAAGCTTCCGTTAGCCTGTATGACTCCATTTTGTATTTCGTAATCCATAATAGACTGCTTGGGCTGTGCTCGTATTTGGCCTTAGTATTCAGAACCGCTTGCCTCAGTAAAGCACTGTACTTCTTTAGTATTTTCTGTTCTGCTCAAGGCTGTAACCCGACTTACTAATGAACTGATATTTTTGATCTGCATTCCAATACCGATGTGTAGCTCTGCTCCCACGTTAGGAGACGCTGAGACTCGGCGCAATGGCCTTGGACTACTGATAGTGTGCCCATCTGGCAGGTGTTAGCTCATCTCTCTGTACCCCCTTTGTTCATGCCCGGCTGAAGCCGGTAACTTTCCATTAGAGGCGTGGGCGAAGTCTCCAGAACGGTTTATTATGTATTAGCATACCCTAGAGCAGGGGTCTTCAAACTGTGGGGCGCGACCCCCAGGGGGGGCGTGGAGTGTTACAAAGGGGGTCGCGCATTCCCAGGCAAACTTCTGCCCAGGCCCATAAAACTACAAGGGTTTCAGCCCCCCTCCTCCTCCTGTGTCTCAGCCCGGGCTGCTGCAGTGCAGCTCGAGCTTCTGTGGGCTGGGCAGTGTCTGGAGTCTTATCTCCGGCACACCAGAGATTTTGACAGGTCGTTAAAGACCATTTGCATATTAACATGCCTTTGTAAACTGGTTACAGAGGCTTTGTGTTTTTTTTGGTTCCAGTACCCCCTGGGCCCCCACTCTGCCTATTCCTTACATTTAAACAGTTTTATCAAGGTAGCTGTGAATAAAACCCCAGGAAGTCAAGAATGTCACAGGTTAACAACAATTAAAAATAACCAAGAACAGAAAAGACATTCATACATCTTAAAAGGTTTTTTTCTGTACACCAAGGGGCGGATTTACAAGACGCTCGCCCCACTTTTGCATCACTTTTCCCATGTTAAAAGTGACGCAAAAGTGGCGCAAGAGGCTTGTAAATCTGCTCCAAAATGTTTTTTACTTTTGCCAATTTCTATTATAAGACTACTTTATCTTATAAAAACATTATATACAAGTCCCATTGCATCTCGGCACTCGTGAGAATTTGGTCCTGTGGATGTACTGGAGTTGTAAACATTTTAAAGCACTTTAGGGCAGATTTACAACAGTAATGCAGCGCAGTGCAGCAAGCCATTTGGCTGTGCCGTGCTCTGTTAGTTTGGAAAGCACAGAGATGCAACATATTTACAAGAATATGTTGCATCTCTGTCCTTCCCCTGCGCTGGCCCACAAGCTTCAGCCATGCGCCGGCGCAGGAACCCTTGCACCATGGTGCAAGGATGCCTGCGTCGTGGGGAGACTGTTTTGTGCAGGAAGGGGTACCTTCCTGCACAAAAACAATCACTGCAGGCATTTTCCTCTTTCAATGCATGCTGGAGAATGCAGCACGCATTGAAAGAGGAAAAAATGAGCAGAAATTAAAAAAATTCTCCTCGCTACGCCACCTCTAAGGTGGCATAGTATTCACACACATCTCCGGATTTACGATTTCTCGAAAATATGGAGATGTGTCTTGTTCAATGGGTGTTGCGTGGGAATACCCACAGCAACACCCATGGAACTCCCCTTCCATGCACAGTGCTGTATGTGAAAGGGCCATATTTACAAGGAGAGGAAAAGGCTCGCAGGGTGGCTTTTCATCATCTTGTAAATATGGAGGGGCCTCCTGCGCCACCAATACGTCACAAAAAGTGAGGTAGAGGTGGCGCAAGGGGCTTGTAAATCTGCCCCTGATTATGTAAGCTTAGGAAACCGTTTGTTAACCTGCGGCACTGGCAGAGCCATGAATCCAGGCTTTTTACCCACTCCTGCTCTGGGACCAAAACTTGTTATGCTGCCTGGACCAGAGCTGGAGTTTGATGCATGTGCAGATTCTACCTACAAGTTTGGAAATTTTTGTCATGAGGGGGTCCTTACACCTGAAAATGTCGACAGGGGGGTCTCGGCATCCAAAAGTTTGAAGACCTCTTGTAGGAGAGTAGGGTCTGCTATCCTATGGTCACCCCAGTTTTTGCTTTTTGCTTCACTGGTTTTCGACTTACTGAGGCTGTGGGCCTGCTAATCAGACCCCCAGCCTGCTGTTCTCTCTCTAAATTTATAACACATGTACTATAGGTACATACCACAATTGGAAATGAACCCCTTGTCAGCCCCTGTACCATGCACTATAGGTGCTCAGGGCATAGGTGCCACCAAGGCCTACCAGGGGCTGAAGCATAGCTTTTGCCACCCCTGGCTGGTTCTTAAATTGACACAACTGGCTGATCACTCAGCTGGGGCAAGTGGGTGTAATCACCCCTTGCTTAGATATAGTATACCTATATCTAAACCTATATCTGGACACATATAAGCCTGTAAGCCACTCCTATGGAAGGCCTCATCAATCCTGGAGGCAGAGTGCGTGGTTCTATGTGAGATGGAGCTCTGGCATGAGCTGAGCCTGTCTGCAGCTGTCGGGAACAACTCCCTAAGCTGATCCGGGATAATGCCATACCATATACTCTTAAGCGCCTTATAATCCTCGCGGTTATATAGCAACTTTGGTTTGGCTTTATCAAAACATGTCGTGTAAGGTGTCATACGAATTAGAATACTACCCCCTCGCCAGTTCTGGCAACGAGGGTAGCATTCCACCCTTCTAGAGGGATAAGACATGTTACTTTACTGAAACGCGGTTGATTTAAAATGAGCCTCAGATCCACAAAATGGATGCCTCTGCCACAGACACGGGTCTGGCCTCCTGCTGCTGACCGAAACTCAGCAAATGGTGGCCTGGACAAAGGGTTTCCTGTCGCAGGGCGGTGTAAAACCACCCCAGACAGGAGATAGTGGATTGTAGCAGGGAGGTTTCAAAGAAACCAGACACTGCCTGGGGAGCACAAGGCTGCCCCTTGCATAATCCGGCCAAACCGGTTCTGGGGCATTCCAGCCCCAGTCCCAGCGCGGCCTGGATCAAAGGAAAGGGGTGTAACCACCCCCTTCCTGGGTCCCACCCATAGGAGGGGACCTAGCAGGATGTCCAGCCCACCAGATTCGAATAAGAGTGGGAGCAGTGCCAATGCAACTCAGATCATCCTGAAGAAACATAAGAAACGAATTCTGGACCCTTCGACATTCTATTCGACATAGAAGATGGAAGAATCTCCCTTGTGGTCAAGGAGTGACCACCCTGTGCAAACAGGCACCATCCAGCCCTCGACCCTTGCTTTGTTGCAGTTCCCGCCGGAACTCAAGCAACAGAGATCGACAAGATTAAGCTTGCCTGCCTTCTCCCAGCCCGATCCACACTCCCTGCAGAGCTGAGACCCGTGGAGGCGACCTGAAGCGTGGGGCACGCCATCTTGAAAAGGCCACGAGACGCTGACCGTGCAGCCCACGAGTGACCCTCGAAGCTGTACACCGGGGTTTGAGAAGCCCCCACCCCGAGCTACACTTGCACCCAAGCTCACCCCTCCACACTCGACGAGTGCTGCGTGGGGCCCTTCTGCTCGTGTTGGCTCGACGCATTGGCCCGGTCACTTGCCAGCTGGCTTGTGGCCCCTGTGCCGATGAAAACTTGAATACGACTTGCTTTTCTGGTTGCTCCAGATCTGCACCCGCTCCTGTGAAAAGGAGCCCCCACTCTGACCCTCCTGGTTTGAGTGAGAAGCAATCTCCCGGTTCCGCGTGGATTGCTTTTGCCAAGTGCTGTTTGCTGCAATCTTGAAGCCGACGGTGCTGACGGCGAGAGCCTACGTGGGACAGATCGTGACCTGCTCCTGGACGTCGCAGATGCCCCAGAGCCCACGTGACAGCGGAGAGAAGACTCTCGACAACCACCTGATTGCGCCCGACATTGCCTGGTTCCGTCCTGGTTCCACCCTGGTCACTGCTGAGTGACCCAGACTCTGTCCCCTCTGCTTTCAGGTACTTTTCGACTTCGATCCACCCTTGGATCACACCGGACACTTCTGCTTCACATCGCCTGCAGCTTCTCCAGCTCCAAGCACCAAGAGCCTGCGTGTCAAAACCCGACGCCACTTCGACCCTGTGCACCCACTTCCTGTGGGTGAGGTAACATTGCAACGCCGGTGTTCCTACACTGGTCCACACCTCTAGGGTCTGTGTCTTAAGTTTTGTTCCTCTAGGTTCAGGGGAAGTATCTTTAAACTCACACTTTGTGTAACTTTTACGCACCATTGACATTGCATTGGTGCAAGCCGCACTTTCTGTGCTGCACCCGAATTCCGTGGGCTACTCCCGACTTCAGCATTGCTAGTCCTGACTGCTCCCAGCGATACTCTAGGCCCTAGGCCTAACCACTGTTCGATTGGTATCTCTTATACCATTTTTTTAGTATATGGTTTGAGTGGCCACCGGCCCTCATCCAAAATTGTGCAACTTTGTATGTTATACTGTGCTTTTGATTTAACGCTTGTGCCCCTTTCCTCATAAAGAGTACTGGGGATTATTTTAGAAATAAACACATATATTTTTATAATATATACATGTGTGGTGTCCTTTCATTTGATTACAGGATTGTATGTGGTAAAACAGCTCGCTTAACACGACCTCTTAAGTTAAGCCTTTAAGGCTGCTTAGTCCATGCTACCACTAGGATAGCTTGTCTAACAAGGTTGACTTACAACCAGACATCTTTGGGGTTTGTTTGGACCGATACCAAGTGGTTCCAGAATTGGAAACACTACATATCAGGCCAACTTCTCACACCTCTGCCCTAGAGCGTCAGTCCCCCTTGGCAGACATCTTAGGGTGAAGGTCTAAATGGACTCCTTTGCAGTAAAAGTCAGTTTGCATTCTCTACTATCTGAGCGACTCTTCATTTTGGAGAAGGTATAGCAGGTGGTTGTATTTAACCCGTGGAGCCCTAGAGGGCCTCGTCCTTCGTGCTCAAACCCTTGTCGAATATTATTTTGAACATAGTGTGCCACCTCTATACAGGGCACCCATTCAGTGGATCTGAGATGAACTATATTTTTAGAATCGAATTGGAGATTTTTGTTGGTCTGAACATTCGACGTGACATGGCGCGACTTGCGTTTGCGTTTAGTCGTAGGCCGTTGCTCTTCCTGGGAATCTTCAGAGTCAGAGGAGGGAGGAGAACATGGTGAGGATGCATCCACCACCCGAGGGGTGGAAATCGTGGAGGATACCAATGTGCATTGCGAAAAAGAACTCTGATAGCCATGATCCCTAAGGACCAGGGAAACCATTTGCAACAGAACCTCTGACGAGGAGGAACCCTGAGAAACAGCATCACTGGCATAGCCTGATTCACTCACATCCACACCTTGCACATTTGAAACCTCTGAAGGACCCCCCAATAGATGTCTCCCATAACCTGGCAAGGGTTGGCTAAAGTGTTGCAAAGCCTTGAACAAAGCACAATTTATGGAGTTCTGGATATGTGAATCTAATGCATCTACTTACTGCTCTTCCAAGTGGTGCTCATAGGGCACCACTTCCTACTCCACATAATCATCATCACCCACCTCGGCGTAGTTTGCCATCCTGAAAACTGGAGGGGTGGAGGAGGTTCAGGGCAGTGCTTTAAATGGGCCGGTACTCACCGGTACCGGATACCGACACTTCTCAGATTTATCACTCTGAGTACCAGCACTTCTCTACTGGCGTGGAGAGTACCGGTACTCATGAAAAGTAAGGCTCATTGGCTGTGCTGGTGAGCCGGAGTGAAACGTGTGTCTGGCCGCCAAGGTGCTGCTTCTCCAGCCCCCGATCTGAGCCCCTGCTGAGCTATTCAAGAGGGCTTATTTGAATAATGTCCTGGTGCTCACAATCACACTGTGCTTGACGGAGCAGGTTCCGTTCAGGCCCTGTGCTGTCAATCACAGCCACACTATCCTGCGGATTTGTGCAAACAAGTGTCAGATGACAGAGGTTTCCGAGAGAGTGGTCAAAAAGAGCATGATACAACGAGTCACAACTTTCATGGAGAATCTGATGAGGCATTGAACGTTGTATTGATAGTGTAAATGTTATGGATGGATGAGTGAACACGGGTGGATGTATGAATGGATGAATGAACAGATGGATGGATGAGTGAAAGCATGGATGGCTGGGTGAAAGGGGGTGGATGATTGGATAAAAGGGCGGATGATGGGTGGATAAGTGAAAGATTGGATGGATGAATGAAAGGGAGGGAGGATGGATGAAAGGGTGGATGATGGATGAGTGAAAGAAGATTTAGTGAAAGGGGGGATGGAATGAAAGGGTGGATGGAATAAAAGAGTGAAAGGGTTGATGGATAGATGAGCGAAAGGATTAATAAATAAGCGAAAGGGTGGATAAAGAGATGGATGAGTGAAAGAATGAATGGATAGGTTCGGAGATGGATGGACGGATGGCTAGGTTTGAATATGAAGGGTGGACAGATGGAATGGTG
Source organism: Lissotriton vulgaris (assembly GCF_964263255.1). Lineage (NCBI taxonomy): Eukaryota > Metazoa > Chordata > Amphibia > Caudata > Salamandridae > Lissotriton > Lissotriton vulgaris. The sequence goes on from NC_141696.1 coordinate 740,934,655, forward strand.
GAAACTGAATGATAGACAGAATAGACAACAGAATGTAAAGGTTAAATGGTGGACATCAGCAGGTAAGTGGTAGGATGAAAGGATGAACGGATAGATCTATGGAAGAGACCAGAGATATCTTCTGAGGAAGGTCATGATGATTTGCTTCATTCGCTTGGTGCCATTAAGAGCTTTGGTGTGACGTGGGGGTATTTTCAGTTTCTTCCTACTCGAGCTGAAAAATATATGGTTTTGTGCCAAACAACAGCAACTAACAGTATGGCATTAAGAAGGTGCATATATTGCAAAAAATGAAATGTTAACATATTATAGCATTTCTCTTTCATTTTGTGTAATGAGTTAACTTGCTTTTGTTTATATAAACACATTTCTCATGTGTTTTGGTGTGTGCTGCAACTAATATAGAAGCCATGAAGTATCATCATGTCTTGCCTTTACCCCCACCCCTAGCCCCGCCCCCTCTCTACACCTCTATCTTATTTTAATGAATACCTGCACTTATATTTTCCCATTTAAAGCACTGGTTCAGGGGGAGAGTAAGCCCAAAAGATGAAACAATCTGAGAGACTCAATGCCATGAGCCCAGACTAGCAAAGTCTTATAAATGTACCGTATTTTCATAAATTATAACAAAGACTTTATTCTGCACAGATTCTTGTGGAGGGAGCGACCGCAAAACTCTCCTAGGGAAAAGGCCTGCAATGTTTTTGCGCCCTGTCGGGTGTTCACAGGGACAGAGGGGCACCGGGAAGCACACAAGCAGCCGATCAGAAGAGGAAACAAGCATTTACAATGCAATGGTTTCGCCTTTGGAAAAGTTAGAGCTATTGGCATTGCTCATGACATTTCTTTTACTTATAAATAAATGGCATTGTTATTTACATTGCCAACAGCTTTCACAGCCCACACAGCTCTCACAGCCCACACAGCTCTCACAGCCCACACAGCCCACACAGCCCACACAGCCCACACGGCCCACACAGCCCACATGGCCCACACGGCTCTCACAGCCCACACAGCCCTCACAGCCCACACAGCTCTCACAGCCCACACAGCTCTCACAGCCCACACAGCTCTCACAGCCCACACAGCTCTCACAGCCCACACAGCTCTCACAGCTCACACAGCTCTCACAGCTCTCACAGCCCACACAGCCCACACAGCTCTCACAGCCCACACTATGCTGCTGTCTCTAAGAGAAGCACTTCCCAAATTCAAAACAGATCTCAGTTTCAGAGATTCATTCCCAAAATGCAACTACAGACATGTGCTTTCCCAAGGAAATATACTGCAAAAATAAAACAAGCATTTACAAGTGGGGCCGGAGACACGGACAGCGGGAGGGGGGGCGGGAACGGGCACACGGACAGCGGGAGGAGGGGCGGGAACGGGCACACGGACAGCGGGAGGGGGGGCGGGAACGGGCACAGGCACAATCAAAAGGCAGAAGGCAAGAAAAAATAAAACAAAGTTGTATCTGGTATTTTGGTGCAGGCTTGCCATTCTTCAATAAATCTGATAAAGCCCAGATCAAAAGTGAAACAACATGGGATCAAACATAAAAGTGAATAGGTCACCTAGCTAAAATAGGTAAAGAACAGAACTGCAGGGCCACAAGTAGAAATGTGGAGGCAACTGAATGGACAGTTGCGAGACATTCTTAGGAACAAGACACTTATGAGTAATGACGGGTTGTAAGTTTCAGACTGTCTGTGAGACATTACAGCTGAGTTTGAAAACTACGCCTTGTTGGCAAAGCTGCGTGTCTAGCCTGGGGCTCCTGTCACTCTGGGGACAGATGGCACCGGTGCCATGCGGGCCGCACGGGCAGGAGGAGGGGCTGGGCTCACCTGGAGGGCGCCGCCGCCTCCTGGGGTAGAAGCCATGTTTGTTTACTCCCGGCGGAGCTCGGATGTCCCGGGGCTCTGGGGCTCCCTCCTGGCAGTGCGGGTGAGCGCTTCTGGTTGCCCGACGGTCCCTCGCTGGCTACAACGCTCGGTCCCCGCAGCTCCTGGGGCAGTGCTCGCACCCACCTCCTCCGCGACCTGTGATCACGGATCGAGTTGCAGGCCGGGTCGGTCAGGTGAAGGAAGCCGGGCAGAGCCAGAGCCCTGCAGCAGCTGGAGGTGGATTCCTGCACATCTGCTGAGGCCTGTTTTCGGACCAGGCTGTAAACGTATTCAATGCTGGGGATGGTCGAGTTACTGTTCAGCTGGTCAAAGCATTTTTTAACCGAAACGAAACTGCCGAAAGGCCATATGGGCTTTCCAGTTCATTTGCTATAAATCCGTGGAAGGGACCTCAAACATCAAATATGACCGGGAACCCCAATGAACGCTAAGCCGGATTGTCACAGGCCTAGCGGTGGCGGTCGCCGTTCTGAGGAGCGGCTGCAGGAAATGGACAGCGGTACACAGCTGAATCATTCATTTCAAAATGGAGAGAGGAATCCCTTGATCGGTCCTCGCCGCCAGTCTCGTTTAAGTGAATCGACACAGGGCTTTCTAGAATATCGACTGCACGTAAATGTTTAAAAGCTTGACATCAGCCGACGAGGCCTCGTGAAAGTAATAGCCTCGCACAGCGCCGTAGGGGGGAGCATGGGAAGATGCCCGCAAACCCCAGGGAGAAAAAAAGTTATTAATTCCGCCCGCTGTCTGGGGCGCGCTGCTCGTCTGTCAGGCTGGGGTACAGGATGAGTGACCGGGAAGAGCGGCCGAGTGACAGACGGCGGGGCTTCCAGAAACAGACAGCCCCTCTCTTTCAACAGACTTTTTTTTGCTGTTTTTTTTGGCGCGAACTAGAACATAAGGTATTGTGTGCTTTACGAGTACCGTTTACATTACTCAAGGATGCAGGTTAAGTGATTTGCCCTGAATCACATTATGTTGACTCGAACCTGAAGCCGAGGCTCGGCAGAGCCGGGCGTTAGTCCAGGGCGTCAGAACGGATGGTGGCAGCGTGGGTATATACCCCACCCCCCTTCCGATTTTGGAGTGTGGGTAATATAGGAGATAGTGCCCTGGCACACCCCATCATTTTGAAATAGACACTGGAAATTAAACAGACACACGGACAGCGGGAGGGGGGCGGGAAAGGAACGGACAGCGGGAGGGGGCGGGAAAGACACGGAAGCGGGAGGGGGGGCGGGAAAGACACGGACAGCGGGGGGGCGGGAAAGACACGGACAGCGGCAGGGTGGGGGGGAGGAACGCACTCACCTGGACTTCTTCCGGCGGCCGTGGTCGGCATGAAATGAGGAAAACTGCTTTGACCTCTGGCGCAATAATCTAGCAGATTTGTTTAACGGGTATTACCGTTTACAAAACACCCCGATATGTACTGCGTGGGAAATGGAGGCCGTGGTTACTAACTACAAACCAGGAACAACTGCCAAACTGGGAAGGAGACACCTCACACTGTGGCAAAACAACATTTAAGTGGATCCCTTCGTTTCCGATAACCTCCTGGCGCGGAAGATACCGCAGCCGGGATATTGCGATGAGCAACAGGTGCCATGGCAAAACGCCAAATGATGACTTTGGATGCAAAAGTTAGTTATAAAGTCGTCTTCGTGATTATTTCTACATTTCAGAAATGCAATGTGATCCCGCGACATCATCCGCCTGCCACCTATCAATTATGTACTCAAAATAGGTAAATAAACAGAGCAAGGCGCCAGACAACGGTATTGCATGCAGACAGCCGTGCGAAAGCAACAATTAACACACAGTCTATCTAGTAAATAAGTACTGAACGACCAATTCCGACCCCTCACATCGGCAGGAACTAGCGCTCACTAATCTGGAGGTGCTTCGGTCTTAAAGTGCCAATGCAAACCATCTATGCGTGCATATAGACGTGCATAACGTGAACCCAGCTAGTAAGTAATGGATAGCTGTAAGCCGTGGAAGGGCCGGGCGGATCAGGGACACGCACAAGGTGGAAGGGGGTAGGTGGATGGCGTTCTCTTTACGTAAAACGCAAGGAGTCAACGCTCTTATCTAACGTTGAAGCTTCCAATCCCCTTATTTCAAAAGAGCCGCGCTGCCCCGTCATTCATAAAAAGACATGAAGAACGGTGGTACCCAGGACCCAACAACGTCCTCATGAACATGAACACGCTCGCTTGCTGGTAAGCGGCACAGGGCCAACCCGGTGGGTGTCTGACGCCGCCGCCCTTCAAATCACCTCCGGCTACATACCCCCCTCCACTCCCCCCACAGAATAAGTGTCTAAAAGATTTCCATATGCCAGGGAGCTGGACATTTGGATGCTTTTGGTTTGCCATTCAGGTTTAAATAATCAATGTTAATTTCACCCACCCCCTTCGCACCAGACGCCAACAGCGTCACAGCTCACTGTGTAAATCAGAAACTGCTATTAATAGGACAGCAGAGCTCCCTCCCCCTGTGCAGGGAGGGGGAGGCTGTAGGTGCTAGGGATGAGGGCAGGGAATCATCAACACGCTGCCACTAAATGTGAAAACAAGCAGCAGAAACGTGGTGGGCAGACACACGGACAGCGGGAGGGGGGCGGGAAAGGAACGGACAGCGGGAGGGGGGGCGGAAAAGGAACGGACAGCGGGAGGGGGGGTGAAAGGAACGTACAGCGGGAGGGGGGACAGGAAAGGAACCACTCACCTGGACTTCCTCGGCCGGCGGTCGGCCGCCAAATGGCCCAAATAAACCTTGACGAACCAAAAAAAAAAGCCCTGCCCACCGCCGCATGACGTGGCCAAAAGAGAAAAATTCTCGGGAATGCCCCCGAATCTGGTCCGGCCTTGACGGACAGATCCGGCACCCAATGGCTAGCCTCCATTTATGGAGCTAGTCAATGGGAGCCGGGGGACGTTCCTGAAGTCCTTATTGTAATCAATAGATTTCGCCTGCGCCGAAAAGCTGCGCAGAGCGCAGCCTTCGGCAGGCGAAACCTAAAAACTCCAATCAGCCTCCCGCACGAGGCGAATTGGAGGAAAAGAGGGCTCTCTCTTCTACGGCAGAGTATGTCAGTCGTACTCCCGCTCCACAGCTGGTCCAAAGATCGGGAGGCGATGCCCCCGGGAGCGCTTGATTCTCAAAAATAACAATAAATGGTGAACACTCGCACTTCAAACAATGAAACTATTATGCCTCATTCACATTACGACAAGAGAGGATTGGATAAACGCACATAACTGAGCTGTCATAGCAGCAAAGAAAGAGGAATGATTACGGCACATTTATAGACATTCATGGTCCCCTATGCTTGATGCAGAAAATGAGGGTTCATGGTTTATATAGTTTAAAGTTTTGTTTGGCTGCTGCGGTTCTCTAGTAATGAAAAAGAAGCATAATGTGAAGCCTCGGTTCCTGACATAGAATTATAAAAGTAAGCAAACATCTTAGCATACATCAGCTTTAGAATGATTGTCATAGCAACAAGCCACCTTTCCAAAACCTCGGCCTGGCTCATTACTTCTGCCTGAGGCAGCACAGCAAAAGAAGGCTGGATACTGAGTCAACCATTGCCAATTGCTGCACTACTATCAGCCCGATTCATGAAGCTAAATTGCGCTCGCAAAGGGCCAGATTCTGAGAATCTGGCCCTTTGCGAGTGCAATTTTTGCATTTGGATTTCATCATCCCAAATGCAAAAATTGCTATTTGCGAAATCGCATATTTGCGATGAATTGGATTTAAGGAATTTCTATTAGAGATTCCTTAAATGCAATTCATTAACCAATTGGATATTGCGAATTCACAATATTTGGTCGCTATTTACCACGAAGTCTGACTTCGTGGTAAATAGCGAAAAAATAGTAAAAAGCACTTTAGTGCATTTTTTTCTGTTGCATGTTACACACACACATGTCCTTTGGAAATGTGTGTGCGCAACACCTGTTTAAATTTGCATTTCAGGGGTGCTACAGGGTGTCCTTTGGACACCCCTGGCACCCTTGAAATCGCTATCTTATTTGTGATTAGCTAATTGCTAATCGCAAATAAGGAATACTTCCCATTCATTCCCATGGGCCTTTAGGCCCATAGGAATGAATGGGGAGTTATTCCTTATTTGCGATTAGCAATTTGCTAATCGCAAATATGGAAAATATAGGAATCGCAATATTTTTTGCAAATCCTACATGAATCCCGTTTTGCAAGTCCTTAATAGCGATTTCTTATGAATCGCTATTAAAGACTCGCAAAACGGGTCTTTGATGAATCTAGCTACTTAATCTCATTAACGCCCGCTCATTATGCAAACATAGCCAGGAAGTAGCTGATCTCATCGTTGATAACAAGCTTGATATTCTTTTTGTCACCGAAACTTGGACCAACGAGTCATCAGAACCAGACTTGGTCACCGCGGTACCTAGCGGTAACAAAGCCTATCGGCAAGACAGAGCAAGGAAAAAAGGAGGCGGTCTAGCTATTATAGCCAGAGACCGCTTCACCGTCAGAACCACTCCTATCCCTTCTACCTTCTGTGAAGCACTACAGTTTAGAATAAAGCTTTGCTCCCTCTTCAATTTCAAGGGAGTTCTGGTTTACCGCCCTCCAGGGACAAAAATTGTTTTTCTTGCCAATTTTACTACAATGCTGGAAACTTTAGCTACAGAAAACACACTAACTGTTTTAGGCGATCTTAATTTTCACTTAGACCAGGTTGACCAAACCGACACAGCCACCCTTATATCGGACATGGAAACACTGGGATTGAAACAATTAGTCGCCACGGCTACGCACTCAGCAGGCCACACTCTAGACGCCATATTCTCTAATGTGGACGGTCTCCAAATAACGGACATTCTTCCAATGCCGTGGACCGACCACTATGCCATATTTGGTAAAATCACTACCAACTCCTTCCAAAATAAGACACTCGCCACAATAGACCATGCTCCCTTTAAAGATTGGAAGAATATAAATCTAACAGAGCTGAAAACTCAGTTGGACAATACATGTCCAGTGGTGTCCACCGACCCTTACGAGGCTACACAACAATTCAACACCTGGCTTGTCCAGGCAACCGAGAACACCGTCCCCATTAAAACTTTATCCAGGAACAGATCAAAACCCACTGCTCCATGGTACTCCGACGAGCTAAGACAGCAAAAACAGATCAATAGGAATCTGGAAAGGTGTTGGAGAAAAAACTATGACATCGCAAGCAAGAAAGCCTACAAAGATGCTCTGGCACGTTATAAATCCATGATCATTAATGCTAAAAAATTATTTTATACAAACCAAATTGATCATGCTAAAAATTCTAGTAAGCGTCTATATGAAATTACTAAGACATTGGCAGGAAACTCCCCCGACCTTATTCCCCCTCCTTCACAAGCACTATGTGAGGTCTTAGCGAAATTCTTCTTCACCAAGGTGGACGATATTTTTCAAGTTTTCGCATCCAAACCATCTACGACGAACATGGCTCCACCTGGCCCACATCCGACTACTGCTTTTACTAGTTTTCAGAAACTGACAGAGGACCACATAAAAAGCATAGTCTCAACAATTAAAACAGGCTCTGCCCTAGACCCTTGCCCTTTTTCAGTTTTACCACCAGTCCTGGACTCCATCATACCAACGCTGACACAAGTCTGCAACTCCATCCTGTCCTCAGGGAATTACCCGAATTCGTTAAAGAAAACTTTATTGAAACCGCTACTAAAAAAACCTTGCCTAGATAAAAACGAACTTAAAAACTATAGGCCCATCGCGAGTCTACCGTTTTTAGCCAAAGTTGCCGAAAAGGCAATGAATTCAAAACTCTCAGATTACATCGAGAAACACCGACTGTTGGACGATTCTCAGTATGGCTTTCGGAGATATCACTGGACTGAAACTGCCCTTATCAAGGCAGCTGATGATGTTAGGGCCATACGGGATCAAGGTGGGACGGCAATCCTAGTTTTGCTGGATTTATCAGCAGCCTTCGACACGGTCGACCATAACATACTTGTCGATCGTGTTGGAAGGCTAGGCGTTAGTCACTCTGCCAAATACCTGCTTGCCTCCTTTCTCGCGGAGAGAACTCAAGCGGTCACCCTTGGCCCGTTCCAATCGGCTCAACTCACGCTGCCATGCGGTGTCCCCCAAGGCTCATCCCTCAGTCCGACACTATTTAATATCTATGTGTCGGACCTTGCCAATGTCATCAGAGCATATGGGATGAGCCTAACATCTTATGCGGATGACACGCAGCTGGTACTGGCTATTAAGGGTGATGGAGGACAGGTTGCTCAAAACTTCAAAAATGGATTGACCGAAATAGGAGCATGGATGGCTACAAATTGTCTTAAACTTAACTCAGAAAAGACTGAGGTAGTCATCTTTGGACCTCTTCTCCCAGAATGGCCTTCATGCTGGTGGCCACCGGCCTTTGGTACACCGCCCATTCCAACTTCAAAGGTCAGGAACCTGGGAGTCATATTCGACGAAGGTCTTAGCTTCATGGACCATGCAAATAAAGTTGCGACAACGGCCCACTACAAACTAAAAATGATCAGGAAGATTAGCCCCTTTCTTCCGGAGAGATTAATCAAAACACTGGTTTGCTCCTTAGTCCTGTCTTCATTAGACTATTGTAATGGACTTTTCCTTGATGCTCAGGCTAGGGTCATAAATAAGCTTCAGTCCATACAGAATGCGGCGGCACGCTTGCTTTCTGGAATAGCTAAATTTCACTCCATTTCAGAAACTATAAGACAATATCACTGGCTCACCATCAAAAATAGAATAAAGTTCAAGTCCTTATGTTTAGTTTATAAGGCACTCAACAACCAAGGACCTTACTCTTTGAAGGATCAATTGAAACTTTATATTCCCCGCAGACATCTCCGATCCTCTGCTCGGCACCAATTAGTCATTCCACGGTCGAAGTCGGTGTCCTGGGGCGACCGCCGTTTTCTAGTGGCTGCTCCTAAACTATGGAACACTCTTCCTCAACACATCAAGACGAGCCCTTCACTCCTCCAGTTTAGGAAACTTGTAAAGACATGGCTGTTCAATCAATGAGTTCATCCGCACAATTAAGTAACATATGATCTGCTTAGCGCCGAGACGCCTTAGGGTATTCGTCGCGCTCTATAAATGTTAAAAATAAATAAATAAATAAATAGCTGTAAGAGAGCTGCAGCACCCAGTAAATTGCTGCACACATCAGAAGCTACCTAATAATGCATGACATAACATTTTTGTGCAAGTTACAGCAGCACATGCGTGTTACGCGATCTGTTGTACTTTTCAGGGCTGAATGTGTATCAATTCATGTTTAAAAAGTATCACTTTTGAAGAACCTCTCTTCTTGCATGCATGTACTAAGGTGATATCCTTCAGCATATTAAAGATTTAGAGGGAGATTTTTTAAAAAAAGCATGCAATGCAGCGCAGCCGCCGCGAGGCTGCGCTGTGTGAACTGGAGGGAGCAGGCGATTGCCATATCTTCAGAGTTATGGCTCTCTCCTCCCCTTTCATTTGCGCCGGTGCTGATTTCAGCTGCTGTGCGCCATGTACCCACTTTAGTGCCTCAGCGCTAGGGTGTGTGCATGAGTGTAGCATAGGTTTTGTACAGGAAGGGTACCCTTCCTGTACAAAATACTATGCTAGGCATGATACAAAGCTTTTCCCACTTTGCAAATGTGCGACACAGTGCAGCACGCATGGAAAGTCAGAAAAGCACAGAGAAATGTAATCATTTCTCCTGTTAGTGTCTACTTTGAAGGGGCATTAACTTTTGGCGCAAAAACATCATTATAAATCTTTGTAAATATGGTTTTGCATCAAAAGGCATGGGTGGTTGAATGGGAACACACATGTACCATCCATGTAACACCCCTCAGAGCAAAGTAACACAAAGCTGTGCTTCGCGCTGTTTTGCTCTACTTACAGGGTACTTTTCAGCGCAAAACAAGTTTGGAAAGAAAATAGGAGAAAAAAATTGCGCTAGTTTGCGTCACTTTTGTGGCGCTAAACCAGCGCAAAAGGTATGAAAATCTCCCTATATACTTTTTGAAGGGTGTATCATGTTTTAATGTGACATTTTTTGCATGATTTACGTCAACTATTTTTATTGTAAACCTCGTTTTTCTTGTTCAATCTGGCTTGGCTCTTCCTATTAACTTGTTAGTTTTTCGAACTCTACTATGGAGCACCTCCATCCTGTTTTATAACGCTAGAAATAGCACTAAGGAGTTTGCTCCTGAACACTGAGCCCGCGCTTGAAATCGTGGGTAGCGATTGGACCACCTTTCTCTCCAATGGCAATCAGGTAGCGGTCCTCGTAAACCAATACTGAACGTCGCCGTTACGTCACTAACGCTGTCTGAAAGCTGCATTTTAAGCAACCTCTCTGTACGCTTGAAGCTCCCGGGGAGACTAGAACGATTTGCGGAAGTGAACGTCTCCATTCTCTAGGAGATTCGTGGCAGGGTCACGTGGCTGCGTGTGCAGCGATTGGCTGAGCTTCCCCGGGCATCTTTCGCACAAGAAGCATCTTACCTTTGTTGGAGGCAATCGTCGCTTCTGTGGTTTTGCCGGTATTTCAGGCAGTATCGTCCTCCCAAGGTCTAGCGGCTCCCTGCCACGTAGTGCAATCTGCCCCCCTAACGGTCTGTGCGAGATGGGTCCTTCCTGGTTGCTGCTCCTGTTTTGTACCCTTTTACTGGCAGATCTGGGGGTGCAAGCATCAACAGTTAAAGGGGTGACTGCCAGCCTAGCTGCAAAGTGGCCAACAACCCCTCTGCTGCTGGAGGCAAGGTGCGGTATGATTTTCAACTATGTCCTGTATTTCTGCAGCTGTTGGTGTAAGGCCAGTTATTGTTAGTACTGTCATCCTTGAAAAACGTTTTCGGAAAAATAGAACCATTTTAATACCTAGGTCCAAATTGGCTTTAAGTTGTAAGGCTTAAGTAAGAAGAAAAAAACAGAGACCAAGGAAGATCATTTTGCCTATGAATAGCGAAAAATACTCATTCTGTTTCTCTGAACGGAATGTCGGTGTACTGCCCATCATTTCAATCTGCCGTCAGTGATCTAACTTACATTCCTGTCAAGCGCACATTGTCATGTTTGCAACTTAACTCTTCTTAACTTTTAGAAAAGCAATAATTTGGATGGAGGCATTATAAAGCCCTTGCTTGTAATGGAAAATATGAAACACTAAAGTGCTTTAGCACACAGAGCTAAAAATAGGTGAAGGTTCTGCACACAACACTGACCACTTGGTAGCTAAAAATAGCATATACTCTTTTAAAATCTTTAGGACCAATTCACAAAGGTGCTAAAGAGTAAATGAAATTCAGTACTGCTGTGTGTATTCTTAAAGGCCTTTGTAAATTCGGCCCAAAATGTTCAACTTCACATTAGTATAAGTGCATATGTCATAATCCTTTTAAATTTGTACTAATTGTATATGAATATTTTCAGTTTAGATGTTTTGGGGCCAATTCACAAAGGCACAGGAAATAGTACAACTGGAGTACTGTGAGGAGAACAGTTTATTATATAGTGTGGTGTGGAACCTCAACGTTTGAAGAACCTTTGCCCAACCCTGGGTAACTGTGGCTCTGATCAGTCATGCTTTATCATAGGAACACATGTTAAGAAGTACAAAACATTTGAATGAGACAGATACAAGACTCCATAAAAATCTGACACCAGTTTGTAAACATAGGTGGTATTTTTATCTTTAAATAAACATGTCACTTAAAATAATCCACCTGAGGGTTACAGAGATATACATTTTCAAACTTGGTATGTGGAGCTTCCTAGCCTATCCCCAAGGTGTGGCGACCAGGGGACTACATTCCCACAGAAAACAATGGTTTGACAGCTGCTCCCCTCTCTCTGTTCCTGATGGCAATCTTTCTGCAAGATCAAAAGAGCAGCCCCTCTCGTGTGTGTCCATCATTTGCCCCTCATAGGCTTAAAGCGAGCTTCCCCTTCGAAGCTCACTTAGTGAACTCACACCCAGTTTGGCCTTCCTCCCAATTTGAAGTCACACCTCTTACAACAGCAGGCCTTTATGTTCCTTCCTGAAAGTCATTCACACCTGCCTGCTGGAGGGCAGACGGATGTCTTGTGGCCAGCAACTGTAAACAATCACTAAAAAACTTTGAGCAACAAATTTGCTACTTACTAAAGTTGCCACCCATGTAAAAGTTACATTAAATTCAACTTGGGCATCAAGTCGGGTTTAATGCAATGATTATCTTTTATACCTTGAGTGTCAGCGTGTTACATTGCACTTGCCAATGGGGCTACTTGCCTTTCCACTGTAATATCGACAGTGCAGTGTTTTTACTGTTAGGACACATTGAGTTTAGAACTACATGTCCAACTTTTTAATAAAACATTGTGAGCTTCAAAAGCTCTTTTGTGTATATATAAACAGGGAAGGCTCTCCATCCATTCCACCCCAACCAGTGGTTATTTTAATAGTTGCATCCTGTTTTTTGTTGTACCTAGGACTTATAGAAGAGACGCATACCAAGTTTAGTTTTATTTTTAGTGACTCATTTATGGTATTGGGGAGTTGTGAGTGTGTGCCATAGGCTCTGGTGCTGCTAGTGACCTGAGAGATTCCTTACAAAAGATGAAGATGCACATGTGTATATCTTGTTCAAAATTACTTATGTGTACGCCAATTCATGTTCGTATCAGCTTAATGTTAGCCTGGGCAGGAAACATTATTTGTAGTTGGCACAATAGTATTACATTCCCCATCATTGGTGTAGCAGTAGTATGTCTCAGTATATTGTACATAGTATTAAGTGTGTATAGTAGTAACACTTCACAGTAAATTAAAAAACACAACAGCTCAGTTGCAGTAGGTGGTATGTGCTAAATGTGTAAAGTAACTGTATGTAGCAGTTTCTCATTACTATACATCACACGTGATAGCGTCTCTATGTAACTCATTGAGAATTCAGGAAACCTTTCTTGCCTTCAATGATGTGTACTCTTCAATCAGCTGTGTCCATGTGTAAAATAATCCTAAAGGCCACTATGATTAAACTGGCTGTGACAAAGATCAATCAAGCTATGCAGTTGCTGTTACCCAATTCCTATTGTGGTGGAGGTTGTGCCTTCCCCTTTAAGAATTCATCTTTAATCAATTATTTGATCAAACAATAACAAAGAATATCTCACAGTTTACCTACATACCCAAGGCGGCCATTTAAACATAAACTGCTAATATTTGCTGCTGTGGAAGTCTATTGGGTCATTTGTGTGGTGTGATGACTTAAGCAAGAAATGTTAGCGAATAGTTGCTTAATGCAGAATAAAACCCAAAACATTTTTTCGAAAAAGCCCACCCAGGAACGTCAGCTCTTCTCCTCTACCACCCAAGTCTTCAACATGCATCTTCAGGACACCAGAATACGTTATATGTTGAATCCTCAATAACTCGTAGTTTCTTCGTGAACAGAAAATTGCTCACATCAGGATATAGAAGAATCATCGTGAAAGTGCAATAGGCCCCTCATTTACACCTTCATAATTGCCTCTCTCTCAACATTATCTCGCATCAAGACCCTGGTCTAGTGTGCTCAATAACCAGGTTTTCAGAGTCTCTTGAAACATAAGAAGAGATAGTTAACTGTGTGGGACTAGGTGTAAAGTGTTCAAGTAGCTGGCTGCAGTTGTTGAAAAGCTCTATCATCATAGGTATCAGTGCATGGTCTAGGAACAGAAAGAAGAAATTGGTATGTTGATAAAAGAAGTCTCTTTTGCCTTTATCATGTAAACTCCTCGGCCATAAAGTCAGTACTTTCCGCTTAATGCTCTATAGGCAATTGGCATGGCCTTAAAGAGAAAACTCTACTGTGAGTGGGCAGCCAGTTTCAATATTTCAGTGTAGGCGATATGTGTTCATGCTTAGCCAGGCTCATAGTCAAATGGGCAGCAGGATATTTCACCAACTGCAAGTGGTGCGGAAGCCTCTATGGGCTCTAAGTAGTTTCAGTTGCCATTATCCAGCCATGACTGGACTAGCTCTATGATCAGAGCCATGTGGTGATGGCTTCCAATGAAAGAAAGAATTTTCTTGAAGGACCTCAACTGAAAAAAGCATATAATTACAGCGTTGACTACCTGAGTGTTCGGTGACAGGTTGGAGTGTAGATTAAAGTCCAAGTTACTTAGTGACTCATTAGGTGCTAAGGACATAATCTGAGGCCAAACTGAAGCACCACAAGTGGTGGTATCATGACTGGTAGGATTGAGATTCATCATTCAATCAATCAATCATTTAATTTGTAAAGCGCACTACTTACCCGTAAGGGTTTGAAGGCGCTTGTCGAAGAGTCAGGTGTTGAGTTGTCTCCTGAAAGTCAGCAGGTCTTCGGTTTGTCGTAGGCAGAGGGGGAGGGTGTTCCAGGTCTTTGCGGCGCAGTGGGAGAAGAACCTGACTCCGGAAGTGGTTCTGCGGATGCGCGGGAACGTGGCCAGGGCGTGGTCAGCAGAGCGTAGTTTCCTGTTGGGTACGTAGAATGAGAGTCGACTGTTGAGATAGGCTGGTCCGGTCTTGTGGAGTGCCTTGTGTGCGTGGATAAGGAGTTTGAAGGAGATTCTCCTGTCGACGGGGAGCCAGTGCAGGTTCCTCAGGTGGGGGGTGATGTGGTCGCGGCAAGGGACTTCGAGGATCAGGCGTGCAGAGGCGTTCTGGATTCTCTACAGTCTGTTGATAAGCTTGGACGAGGCTCCGGCGTAGAGAGCGTTACCGTAGTCGAGTCTGCTGCTGACTTGGGCCTGAGTGACTGTTTTCCTCGTGTTTGTCGACATCCATCTGTAGATAAGCAGGTGGAGGAGACCGCGATGACTTGTTTGGTCATGGTGAGTTTTGAGTCGAGGATGACTCCCAGGTTGCGTGCGTGGTCGGTGGGGGGCGGGGGTCCCCAGTGATGCGGGCCACCATGAGTCGTCCCATGCTGAGGGGTTGGACCCGAGGATGAGGATCTCCGTCTTGTCTGAGTTCAGCTTAAGTCGGATTTCCTTCATTCAGTCGGCGACTGCCTTCATTCCCTGGCGGAGGTTGGATTTGGCGGTGACAGGGTCCTTGGTGAGGGAGAGGATCAGCTGCGTGTCATCGGCGTAGGAGATTATGATGAGGTCGTGCTGTCGGGCGATGCATGCTAGTGGTGCCATGTAGACGTTGAACAGCGTCGGGCTGAGGGAAGATCCTTGTGGGACGCCGCAGATGATCATGATTCATGAAGTTGGCGGGCATCCCCCACCATGTACGTCGCAAACAAGCAGTCTGCTTGTGAGTTGAAAAGTTGTGCCTACCGCAGAGAATATGAGGCTGGCCAAAGACTGGCTTAATGTCATCAGCATATACATCTAAAATCATTTGCCAACAAATTGGAGTAGGTTTGCTAATGGGTGCACTTGCATCTATGATAGTCATCACAGTGTTTCTAGTCGAGATGTACCACTCCGACTTGACCACCACAATGATGGTACAGCGCAATGATGTGCTTATGGTTTTCTTCCACCACAATGATGGTACAGCGCAATGATGTGCTTATGATTTTCTTCCCTGAGTCTTTCCGAAGTGTGCTCATTCCAGCAATGCTCATGGGCAAGCAACTGAATGTAGATATTCAGCATTTTCTTGTAGCAGACATGTTGTGCTTTTGTAGACACGTTGGTGTTGAAGTCACAGCTTGATGATAAGTTTCCATGTCTGCAGCCCTTTAACGATCTATTCCATAGATGAAAACTTCACCATTCCATATACTTCAAAACAGCCTAGTAACAGTTTCTAGATTACTTACAGTTGGCTCATATGGTGCCTGTTGTATCAAGGATAACTATGTTTGTTTGCATGGTGTATATGCAGATGTCAGTGAGTGATTTTCATTACATTGGGCTGTGTTTGCTCACTATATGCCTTCTATCTTCTGTTATCCCCATGTGCACTCATCAGCCTTAAAAAATGCCCCATTCTTTAGGCACCTACTGGAGGAGGGTGATCATTCGAGCTGGAATATCACCACAAACCACTGAGGATTGGTTTTCTTCGGTGGAACCCTGTGGCACAGGTTACAGGTCCCCTTCCTTTTCTTTAATAGCCAGCCGTCTAACCTACAAGGGGACTGATGGGGTGGGGGGGATGGGTCACATGTCCCCTACCTCATTCCTCAGCCTGGGGAGGCTGAAAGCACCACTAGATAACTGGTGAAAAATATATAATGAGAAAAATGGAGTGGGGCTCCCGCTTTCTGGCATTGGACCTAAAACATTTCCAGCCCCTCTGGAAACAGGTTGGAGAATTACATGGCCAACCTGGTCCCTCAGTGGGGCTGAAAACTAAAGTAGGTAGCCAATCTTCCTGTCAAAAGATGTGTTTCTCTCGAAACTTTTACACAGCATCTTCAGTTCAGCTCCTTGTCAGGCCGCAACTTGAGGGTTTTATCACCAGCTGTTGGCTGTTTCCTGGGAACGTGAGGGGAACTTCTCGTGCTACTCTTCCCACCTTGAGGATGCTGTTCTCTCCTTTCGCTATTGCAGACAAGTCTTTCCCAGGCCATATTGCTCCACAGCTACAGAGAAAATAATGTAATTTAAATAATAACAAGTGTATCACATTCCAAAGAGCTCTTCTTGAATTTCACAAAGGTAAAAATGCAAACAACCCCTTGGCGAGGCCAAGCCTACCATGATATACCCTCGCAGATCTTAGTCACAAATGGTTCCTTCACAAGCTGAGAGACTGTTTAACCAAAATTCTGTTAAAATTATCATGAAGTATGTTTTTCCTCAAATGATTACTAACAAAAACTTCGTTTCCAATCCACTGCCATTGTTTGGGTCAGTTGGATTGATTTGAGTTTTAATTTGTACTCTTTAGGGCTTCTTTTACAAGAAAGCTACGCCAACCCATCTTCTGCCGAGCCATTCTTTGCTCTTGATCGGATTTCCATGGCAGTTTAACTGAATGCCGCTCACCTGAATCAGTGTAAAATGATGATAGAATAGAGATACCTCCGTTAAAGGTGACACAAACGCACCCACAGTACAAATCTTTTGTTTCTCAGGTTGGTGGAGGTATTGAATTTACTGGCATCCAGGCAGGCTATACTTAGTTTATTGGGTTCTGCTTACAGTGCTGCTCTGGCTGCCACCTTGATGAAGGTTCTGAGCCAACAACTTGCAATGAGGTTATTGCCAGCACGCCAGAAGCCTCCCTCAGTCCAGTTAGGCCAATGAAGATCAATCTACTTTGAATGAATGAATGAAATAATTGTATAAAGCGGGCAGTTACCCTAAGGTGTCCTAGCACTGAAGGGAGGACAACAGAGCGAATCGGTCGCTAAACATGCAACTAACTCTAACAGCAGCTTATTCCACGGCTTCGGTAAACAGTCAAGTCTTTAGCTGCTTACTAAATTGCATCAGGGCAGGTTGGCAATGCAGAGTTAGAGGCAGTGAGTTCCACCATTTTCCTGCACAAAAGGAAAATGCTCTACATCCCCATCTTGATTTGTTTGATCTAGGAATGATGACGGTTCGTGAAGAGCTAGATCTAAGATTCCTGCTCAGCATGTACCAGGAGAACCTTTTCTGAAAATACTTGGGACCTGTCTAATGAAGGGCCTTATGGACCAGGCACATAACCTTGAAAACAATCCTTTTTCTCACTGGAAGCCAGTGGAGACCCTGTAATGATTGGGATACGGGTGTAAACTTGGGGATTTTCAACACAGTCTCATTGCTGCATTTTGTAAAGGCTTTAGTTTCTTTACCTCGTATTTTAAGAGCGCCTAAATGCAGGGCATTGCAGTAAAAAAGCTGCGAGAAAAAGAGAGCTGTTAACTCTGTTTTTTGCAAGTCAAAGGGAATAAACAGAAAGATTTTTTCAAGGCCTTCAACTCGAAAAAGCCTGAAGAAGTGATCACATTTATTTGCTCAGAAAAGGATAATTTTGTGTCAAAAATGACTCCTAGATTTCTTACTTTCTGGACCGGGACTGGTAATGTGCCTAAGATTGAAGGCCACCATGACTCATTCCAGAAAGAGGTCTCTTTTCCAAAAAGCAGCACCTCAGTCTTTTCAGAATTCAGTTTCAGACAATTATTTTGCATCCAAATTGCAGCTTTGGACATGCAGTTGCAGAAGTTCCTTGCCTCCTTGTTTACGTCCGATGAAATAGACACCGTTATCTAAGTGTCATCGGCGTATGAGGACACTGCTAAGCCATAGCTGTGAATGAGGTTGATAAGGGGGCTAACATAAATATTGAACAGTGTGGGGCTGAGGGAGGACCCTTGGGAAACACCACAGGGTAGGGAGAAAGGTGAATAGCTTGCATCTCCCATCTCCACCGCTGTTGTATGTTACTCAGAAATGAGCTCAACAAGGTCAATGCCGAGTTTCTGAAGCCTAGCTAATGGAGCTGCTTTATGAGGAGTGAATGGTGAACCATATCAAAAGCGGCAAATAAATTTCAATAAAATCAATGCAGCTTTGCCACCCTTGTCGATTACCATTTTGAATTTCTCTGAGGCTGCTACCAAGGCTGATTCAGTGCAATGATTTGCTCTAAAGCCGTACTGTGAAGAATCAAGCAGCAGGTTAGCTTCCAGAAAAGCTAGCGTTTCCTCATTCATTGCTTTCTCTAGTATTTTAGCAGGGAAAAGTAGGCGTGATATCGGCCAATAGCTTCCCACCTTCTTTGGATCCAAAGAGGGTTTTTTTCACCAGTGGATGGATAGATGCCTCTTTCCATATAATCGGAAATTGCCCCGTAGTCAGCAAGTAGCTCACTGTACTCCCCTTTGTTTTGTAAGTTAAGTACGGTCTCCCTGTGCCAAGTCTGCAAAAAGGACAGAGGGCATGAGCAATTTCAACTTTAAAGGTGCTGTGGACTTTCCCAACTTATAATGTTACTTTGAGTGATTAGATGTGTGCTCCAGAAACTGCAGAGGAACTACTAGCTCATTTTATTGAATGCATTAATTATAAGTGTAAGGATTAAGGACTTTGGCGTTGTGTCAAAGCAAGGTCCTCCCACTGATTGATTGCAATCCATTCAGCCCTACATAGTGGAATATCATTTTTATTTCAGCTCTGTTCACTGTAGGTCATTGTTATCAAGACCATCCCATTCATACACCTACACGTCCTATAACAGTACAACATTCATGATATTTATTTATCATCTCTGGATAGCTAAATCAGTTGCTTCCCTGAGGCAGAATGATATGTATTGGTTGACTGAGTGGGGTGGGGACCAGAGGTGTCATGAACCCTCCCCACATCCCCTCGCTTTAGCAGCTACAGTAGGGTTTAGTCATTTAGAGGCCACTTCTGCCTGTAACTTGCCAGGCGAAAGCTCATAACTAACACCATGAGGAAGAAAGAACGATTTGTGATGGGAAAGAAGGTTGGAAGGTTAAAAGGAAGGAGAGGTGAAAGTAATTAAAGGTGAAAGAAGGGTTATCGCAATCATAGACGGATAGGTTAAACAGTGGCAGAGTAAATGGAAACCCGAGAGTGTGGATGGGTGGATAAATTGATGGATGAAAGGCTTTATTGCTGGATTGGCAAGTAAAAATGATTGATGTATAGGAGTATGGATCTGTGGATGGGTGTATGCATAGATAATGGTTGTGTGTGTGCATAGATGTATAGATGGATGATCTGACCTAGCTCACTTGCTTTGCTTACTTGGTAATGTCAGAGCTTTGACTCAAAGTGGGGAGTATTTTAATTTTCTGGCTACTCTGTTGAGAGGAGTATTTGTTAATCCTGTGATATCATTGTACGCCGCTCTTCCAGTAGTTTTATATAACAAGGCTGGCATTTGCATGTAAATAGTTTTGATCGTTAGTTAATTCAGACTAAACTTTTATTTTAAGCCTAGATTGATAACTAATGTGATGTTTGTTGCAGATAATTTGTTATGGAACTCCTTGGGACTTCTTTTACTTCATTTTGTTTTTGTGTATATGTTTCTCTCCCTCTTATAGTAAAATAATATACTTATTTATACAGTAAAAATTGCTTAGGTCTCATTGATGTTTATTTAGCTTTGTGGTGCAATAGGAGTAACATGTATATGCTATGTAGACAACTAGTTTGCAACGCAGTACTATATTAATGGATGCTTGTTTGCGGTTGTAAAACACATTTTCTATTGTTTGTTTTCAGTGAATTCATTTCAGAAGAAGGTAACGAGAAATTTTGGCAGTTTTTGGACACTGTACGAGAAATGACAGTCTATAAGAATGGAGGTAAGCACAACAGTCTGAGAGATGGAGAGATGCTGCCCTGTAAAATGTATTCACCTTTTTGTCTACAACCAGTAGGCATACGTGCCCCATAGCCCATGTTCAAGCTGAAGATCTGTTTCAAATAGAAACCAGATTGTGATTCTAATTGGGGGACAATAGTATTATATCCTAGAAGCTAGATGAGAAGCTAAATGATGGCATACAGTGAACTATGATTTGCTTGTGTAAATTCTCTGAGGTATGCCCTTACAGATTTCTACACAAATACAGTCTGAATATGTGCTGGTGCTTAAGGGTGCTGAGCACCCGTACTCCTGTTATAGGGCCCAGACACTTTTAATCTCTGTTACAGACACAGTTCGACAGCCCTTAAGCTTCACCGCAGCCCTCGCCTGGCATACTGAGTTTGCAAACAGCCTGATAGGGCGATGGCCCCTCTGGGTCACAACACTGCACAGGGCAATTTGCCTCTTCTGTTATAGGGATACACTAGAGTGGCTGCCCTAACCTTCACAATGGATCCCTTCATGGTGTTTGAGGGTTGTGGGTGGCCCGATTTGTGCTGCGGATCCAGAAGTGGGCTTGTATTTCACACTCTGAATCAGGGCTCCTAACGACATGGTCCCACTGGGCCTTGCTCCTTCTAGGCACTCTCCTCCTCCCCATCCTCAAAGAACCCTATGGTCTCTGTAGTCAGGGAGATGCTGGCTCTCCAGGGAAAGTAGTCTTGATTTTCCTGGGTGATGTCCCTTCACTCAGCGAATGAGACTAGCAGACCTTAGACCCCAGTATTTGTCACAACAGGCAAAAGTTATCCTGGGCTTCCCCACACTGATGTACAGCTACAGGTTGACACTTTTGGGAGACTCAAACTCCCCTTTTTAGGTTGCAGCATACTGGACAGCACAGAGGTCTGATTTGCTAAAGATATCCTCGAGGGAATCAGAAAGTTGACTTAAGAATGCATTCCGCCCGTCGCCTTCCATTGTCTTTGTGGTTTGCAACTCACATTTTCTGGCTTTCTATTTGCTGCATGAGTTCGTCCCTCCTGTTGCCCAAACCATGTTTACCGTATTCTTCCATGAACTGCAAACAGGCCTTTAAATCTTGTTCTTATTTTGTCATATTTGCCGTGCTTTCAAAGATGGAGGTGAAATGTCGGGCCGTGTCTTCCAGGGAGTTTGATATTTGTGTTTCTTTCTCTGACTTCAAAGTGAGAGGATTTATGTGACAATCATGCTGGCTACTAGGGTCTGCTTGAGGAAGACTGAAAGATAATACTTTTTTTTTAGCACACAACACAATGTAAAAGTCTGTATATGAACTGTGCACTGTATACATTTATCAGTAAAACTGTATGTGAGTGAAAATGTAATGGTCATTTCAATTGAAGATGTGTTGTCTGTAATGGAAGTGGGCTACCGTACCGTGCATATTCCATGTTATTCCACTCCACTCTACACTACTCCACGCCACTGCACTCTACTCTACACCACTCCACACCACACTGTGTCACTGCTCTCTTATCTGCACCATTCTACTCTTCACCACTCCACTACACGCTAATGCACCCTACTCCACACTACTCTACTATGCACTACTGCACTCTTTACCAAATCACTCCACTCTAAGCAACCCTACTCTTCAACACTGACCACTATACACCTGCACTCTACGCCAATGCACTTTATCTGAACCAATCCACTGTACACCACTGCAATCCATGCCAATCCCCTTGACACCACTCTAATCTACTATGCACCATTGCACTCTACTCCAAGAGTCTTCATCTTTTTCTGTAGTGAGAGCCACTTCTGATCAGTGAAAATCATTGTGAGCAATTGAAGGCCAAGCCACTCGTGCAATGTTAGCAGACGCCCCCACATCCAGTTCCATTACATTTAAGCCTAATGTCCATCAAGCCAAAGACTATGGTTTGAACAAAATACTTTTGACAGGGATGTTGTGTGTCAGTGAAAGCATGGTTTTTGGAGATGTAACAACACGTGTGCTGACGAATGGGATATATGTGTATGGGTGAATTGGAATCTGTGTCCTGTGTACGTGTGGCAAAGGACATACCTTTTGCCATATGCGGCTCTGAATGTATAACACAAACATACAACCATTTTTTATGGGAGAAATTTAAAGGGCAAAAAAATGTTCTGCAAAAAAAATGTTCATAACATGGGACATTTTTCTGCACTTTAAATTTCTCCTACTTAAAAAAAAAGTCAGTATTTTTCAGTTATAAATATGACAGTGTGTCTACTTGCCACTGGGAGTAAGATGCCTGCTGTGTGAAATGGGAGAACATTAAACTGAAGAGTTAACTTTATGTTCATATGGATTCCATATATTAATAATTAAAATGTTCTCCCATTTCAAAATGTCCTATTTGCAAATACTTGTATCCTCTTTAAATATCTCCCATTTGGAGAAAAAAATACATTATCTTTTATTCATATGGCACAGTGTCTACTGGCCACTGGGAGCAGGAGGCCTTCTGTTTGTAAATGCAACACTTTGTAATTGTATAACATTAAAATGTAGAGTTAACTTAATCATTAAGTTAACTTTTCATTTTAGTTTTCTTGAATTTAAAAGCATTCTGAAACATCATTTTGTTCTCCTGCTCCCCAATTGAGTTGACAAGGGCTTTTTAGTACATTTTTTATTTATTGTATGGCAGGAAAAAAAAGGGAAAACAAGAGAGAGAAAAAAGAAAGAAGGAATACAAGCGGCAGATCCGCAAAATCCCCCACTCAAGGGGCCTGTAAGAATCCTAAATAGAGGCACATGAGGTAACATATGACATCAATAGGGGTCAGTTCTCAGAGTCAGTGCTTGCCAACGAAAAGAAAGGAAATCAGAGTCAACCTTTCCACGGCCCACCGGCAATCCTCGCCAAAGGGAAGACCAGGTCCCATAAGAAGGCATTGCTGCGGAAGTCCCCGAAAAATCTAATAGCCTCTACCGGCCGTGCAGTGCCGCAACAGGTAACAAACAAACAACCTCAACTTATTTCCCACCCAACCTCCCCCCCCCCCCACCCCCCAGGTGGTGGCGCCAACATACACTTTCAGTCTCAGTCCCTCAGTCATACAATCTGATTAAATCTGGAAAAGGTGAAGGGCACGCAGGGCAGATGGGCAGACTGCAGAGGGCAAACCCCGTGACAAGAAGCGAACCAATGGCCCCCAACGAAACAGAAAATTCTTAAAGTTGCCCAAGAAGATGTCCGCCATTCTCTCCATGCTCAATAATCTCCAAAGCCTTGCGTGCCATAGCGATATAGCTGGGGCAGTCGGTTTCTTCCAGGCTGCAGCTAGCGTAAGCTTAGCGGCTCCAAGGCAGAGCCATAGAATATGTTTATCCGCCTTTGTTTGATGTTCTAACACCGGATCTCGAAGACCCCGGAGAACATGGGACAAAGAATCCGGGATCGGATACCCTAGGATGTCCTTGATGTGGGACAGAATTTCGGCCCAGAACGGCCGGATGATTGGGCAGTCCCACCAAATGTGGCGGAAGTCTCCCAACAGACCACAGCCCCTCCAACACCGGTCCGAAGAAGCCGGGAATATGCGATGTAATTTGGATGGGTAGAGGTACCAATCTAGCATGGTTTTAAGATGAGCTTCTCGTAAATCCACAGAGTGGTTGTGAGCTGCAATATCCCGCCAGAGACCCTTCCATTCCTCCCCGGTAATGTCACGGGCCAGAAGGACTTCCCAGTGGTCCATGTAGCGGGGGCGTGGAGAGACCGCAGTGGTCAGCAATAGTCCATATAGGAAGGAAATCGTCCCCTTCATCGTGGAAGATCGGAGGATAAAGGCCTCAAAAGGCGAGAGCGGTCTCATGGCAGCCTCTCTCAATCCCGCCGAGGTTGCCCAGTGGAGAAGCTGAACGTGACGGAAGCGTTCCGTGGTCGGGAGACCAAAGTCACGCATGCAGTTATGGAATGTAAGAGGTTCCGCTCCGTGGAATAAATGCGTAAGAGCTCTGCATCCCCCCTCTCTGCATAATCGGAAGGGTCCCTCCTGCATCGCCGGCGGGAAGGCCGGATTAAAAGGTAGGGGAGTAAAGGGGGACGGAAATGTTGTCCAGTGGTCATCACCCGTGACCGTGTCCCACACCTTCAGGACAGTGCTAGTGGGCGTGCTGATGTAGGCATTCTTGGGCCTGTCCACCTTGGGCTTCCAGGCCAGATCCCAGATTGATCTCCCGGCCACACTCCTGTCCATATGCAGCCAGTGCTTCTCTGAAAGCTGCTGCGACCACTCAACCATCACTCGCAGTTGCGCGGCTTTGTAGTACAAGTGCATGTCAGGGAGACCCACTCCTCCCTCCTTCCGCGGGCGTCGCAAAGTTGCGAAGGAGAAGCGTGCCCGTCCTCCCTGCCAAACAAATTTCAGCAGTAAGGTTTTAAGGCGTCGGAAGAAGTCCATCTCTATGGGGATGGGGAGGGCCTGGAAGAGATACAGAAATTTAGGGAGGAGGATCATTTTGATAGTGTGGATCCTGCCAAGCCATGAAATATATTTCGGCTTCCAGCGGTCCAGTTCCGTTCGCACCGCCGCCAGCATTGGTGGGAAGTTCGCTGTGAATAACGATCGAATAGTAGGGGTCAATCGAACTCCCAAGTACAATAGGGAGGTAGACGCCCATGCCAAAGGCGTGAGCGAACGCACTCGCTCCAATTCTGCTGGAGGGAGAGTCAGATTTAGAATGTACGATTTATCAAAATTAACCTTAAATCCGGCCACTGCTTCAAATTCGGACAGCAATGTTTGAATACGTGGTAAGGAATGAGCTGGCTCCCCCACCGATAGCAACACATCATCTGCGAAGAGGGAGATTTTGTGCTGTTCCCCCGTAAAGGGGAGGCCCTTTATCTGTTCCTGCTCTCGCACCGCAAGGGCCAGGGGCTCGATGCTCAAAGCAAAGAGGAGAGGGGAAAGGGGACAGCCCTGCCTTGTACCCCGGGAATGAGCAAAGCTGGCGGATCGATGGCCGTTGATTACTACCCTAGAGCTAGCGCTGCTGTATTTCGCACGGATCATTGTTATTAACTGGTGCGAAAAGCCGAAGGCCTCCAGGGTACAGAACATGAACCTCCAGTCAACACGGTCAAAGGCTTTTTCCGCGTCGAGCCCCACCAGTACCGCCGGGATACGGAATCGGGTGGCCTTCTCTATTAGGTGTATTACCCGCCGCAAGTTGTCATGTGTCTGTCGACCTTTAATGAACCCGGATTGGTCCGGGTGAATGATTGCCGGCATCAGATCCTGGAGCCTGCGTGCAATGATAGAGGAGTATAATTTAGCATCGACATTGAGGAGTGCTATTGGGCGATACAACGAGCATTTGTAGAGATCCTTCTCCGGTTTGGGGATCACGGTTATCATGGCTTCGGCCATAGTGCCCGAGGTTTTCCCAGTGACCGCCATTTCGTTGAAAAGGGACACCAATAAATCGCACAGCTCCGCCGCAAATGATTTATAAAAGAGGGCAGTGTAGCCGTCTGGGCCCGGCGCCTTATGGAGCTTCAAATCCCTAATAGCATCCAGCACTTCTGATCTGGAGATGGGGGCAGCCAAAAGCTCATTCCACTCCTTAGAGACCTGTGGTATGGGGAGGTCAACCAGGAAACGTTCCTGAGCTGCCTGATCCAAAGAGTCGCCCTCATAGAGTGCCGCATAGAAGCGGCCAAAGACATCTGCCTTATTCACATCCCTATGCTGCAGTGAACCCGCTGGGTCCTGGATTCCTCCAATGTAGTCCTTCTCTCTCTTATCCCGGAGCTGACGGGCCAAGTGCCTTCCCACCTTATTCCCCTGTGAGTAGGAGATACGCCTAAGCCGCAATAGGGTAAACTCAGCACGATTGTTGTAGTGGGCTTTCAATTTACCCCGCACGGCCGTTAACGGCCTGAGAGTCGCTCTAGACGAGTTCGATTTATGCGCCTGCTCTAAGACGACAAGTTCTGCCTCTAAGTCCTCCCGCTCCTTTCTCCTCAACTTATTGAGGTTAGCATTGAGGCCCAAGCAGGTGCCCCGCAATGAGGCCTTGCACGCATCCCACGTGTTGAACAGCGAAGTGTCCGAAACCGGGTTGAGGGGCAGAAACTCCCCAATGGCTTTCCGTAACTCCTTACAGGATGTATCATCCTGGACAAGCGCTGGTGGGAAGTACCATATCCTCAAGCCATCACCCCCCACCGACCAGCGGAGCCCAAGAACCAGCAAGCTATGGTCCGACACTGAGACCGGGAAGACGCTAGAAGCACGGACATCTCCCCTGAGGGCTTGGCTCAAAAAGATATGATCCAGACGGGAATAGGAATGATGGACGTGGGAAAAGAAGGTATAATCTCGGGCTTGTGGATGCAAGGAGCGCCAACTGTCAATCAATCCCAGCTCGCCCACAAGACGCTGCGTTTCAGTAGAGAAGACCCCTGTGTCCGCTCTTTGGGCTCGGGAGCTGTCTAAATCCTTGTCCCAGACCATGTTGAAATCCCCCATTAAGAACAGGTGCCCCTCCACAAAGTCCCCCACTCTATCCAACAAGTCCTGGAGGAAGCCATTCCGCCCAGAATTGGTAACATATACCACCACAAACGTACACACTCTGCCGTAAAGCAGCCCCTTGACCATCAACCAGCGCCCCTCCTTATCACAACATACCCCCATAGGTTGGAAGTGGAGGGACGCCCGAAACAGAAGAGCCACCCCCCTGTGTTTGGTGGATGCAGAGGACCTATAGATGAGGGGTGTGAGAAGTTGGCCTGATATGTGATGTTTCCAATTCTGGAACCACCTTGTATCAGTCCAAACAATCCCTTATGGTGTCTGGTTGTAAGTCAACCTTGTTAGACAAGCTATCCTAGGGGTAGCATGGACGAAGCAGCCTTAAAGGCTTAACTTAAGAGGTCGTGTTAAGCGAGCTGTTTTACCACATGCAATCCTCTAATATCAAATGAAAGGACACCACACAAGTATATATTATAAAAATATATGTGTTTATTTCTAAAATAATCCCCAGTACTCTTTATAAGCAAAGGGGCACAAGCGTTAAATCAAAAGCGCAGTATAACATACAAAGTTGCACAATTATGGATGAGGGCGGGTGGCCACTCAAACCATATATTACAAAAGGGGTATAAGAGATACCAATCAAACAGTGGTTAGGCCTAGGGCCTAGGAAATCGCTGGGAGCAGTCTGGACTAGCAATGCTGAAGTCGGGAAAAGCCTGCTGAAGTCGGGAAAAGCCTGCGGGATTCGGGTGCAGCACGTAAAGTGCGGCTTGCACCAATGCAATGTCAATGGTGCGTAAAAGTTACACAAATAGAGTTTAAAGATACTTCCGCTGAACCTAGAGGAACAAAACTTAAGACACAGACCCTAGAGGTTTGTACCAGTGTGGGAACACCGGCGTTGCAATGTTACTTTTCCCACAGGAAGCGGGTGCACAGGGTCGAAGTGGCGTCGGGTTTTGACACGCAGGCTCTTGGTGCTTGGAGCTGAAGATGCTGCAGGCGATGGGAAGCAGAAGTGTCCGGTGTGATCCAAGGGTGGATCGAAGTTGAGAAGTATCTGAAAGCAGAGGGGACAGAGTCTGGGTCACTCAGCAGTGACCAGGGTGGAACCAGGACGGAACCAGGCAATGTCGGGCGCAATCAGATGGATGTCGAGGAGCTTCTCTCCGCTGTCACGTGGGCTCTGGGGCATCTGCGACGTCCAGGAGCAGGTCACGATCTGTCCCACGCAGGCTCTCGTCGTCGGCGCCGTCTGCTTCAAGATTGGAGCAAACAACACTTGGCAAAAGCAATCCACGCGGAACTGGGAGATTACTTCTCACTCGGACCAGGAGGGTCAGAGCGGGGGCTCCTTTTCACAGGAGCTGGTGCAAATCTGGAGCAACCAGAAAAGCAAGTCGGTTTAAGGTTTTCGTCGGCACAGGGGCCACAAGCCAGCTGGCAAGTGACCGGGCCAACGCGTCGAGCCAACACAAGCAGAAGGGCCCCACGCAGCACTCGTCGAGTGTGGAGGGGTGAGCTTCAGTGCAAGAGTAGCTCAGGGTTGGGGCTTCTCAAACCCCGGTGTACAGCTTCGAGGGTCACTCGTGGGCTGCACGGTCAGCGTCTCATGGCCTTTTCAAGATGGCGTGCCCCACGCTTCCGGTTGCCTCCACGGGTCTCAGCTCTGCAGAGACTGTGGATCGGGCTGGAGGAAGGCAGGCAAGCTTGATCTCGTCTATCTCTGTCGCTCGAGTTCCGGCGGGAACTGCAACAAAGCAAGGGTCGAGGTGCTGGATGGTGCCTGTTTGCACAGGGTGGTCACTCCTTGACCACAAAGGAGATTCTTCAGTCTTCTACGTTGAGTAGGATGTCGAAGGGCCCAGAGTCTTGTTTCTTATGTTTCTTCAGGATAATCTGAGTTGCATTGGCACTGCTCCCACTCTTATTCGAATCTGGTTGGCTGGATTACCTGCTAGGTCCCCTCCTATGGGTGGGACCCAGGAAGGGGGTGGATACACCCCTTTCCTTTGATCCAGGCCGCGCTGGGACTGGGGCTGGTGTGCCCCAGAACCGGTTTGGCCGGATTATGCAAGGGGGAGCCTTGTGCTCCCCAGGCAGTGTCTGGTTTCTTTCAAACCTCCCTGCTACAATCCACTATCTCCTGTCTGGGGTGGTGTAACACCGCCCTGCGACAGGAAACCTTTTGTCCAGGCCCCCATCTGCTGAGTTTCGGTCAGCCGCAGGAGGTCAGACCCGTGTCTGTGGCAGAGGCATCCATTTTGTGGATCTGAGGCTCTTTTAAAATCAACCGCGTTTCAGTAAAGTAACATGTCTTCTCCCTCTAGAGGGGTGGAATGCTACCCCCGTTGCCAGAACTGGCGAGGGGGTAGTATTCCAATTCGTATGACACCTTACACGACATGTTTTGATGAAGCCAAACCAAAGTTGCTGTATAACCACGAGGATTATAAGGCACTTAATAGAATATAGTATGGCATTCTCCCGGAACAGCTTAGGGAGTTGTTCCCGACAGCTGCAGACAGGCTCAGCTCATGCCAGAGCTCCATCTCACATTAAACCACGCACTCTGCCTCCAGGATTGATAAGGCCTTCCATAGGAGTGACTCACAGGTTTATAGGTGTCCAGATATAGGTTTAGATATAGGTATACTATATCTAAGCAAGGGGTGATTACACCCACTTGCCCCAGCTGAGTGATCAGCCAGTTGTGTCAATTTAAGAACCAGCCATGGGTGGCAAAAGCTATGCTTCAGCCCCTGGTAGGCCTTGGTGGCACCTATGCCCTGAGCATGGTACAGGGGCTGACAAGAAGTCCATTTCCACTTGTGGTATGTACCTATAGCACAGGTATTACAAATTTAGAGAGAAAACAGCAGGCTGGGGGTCTGATTAGCAGGCCCACAGCCTCAGTAAGTCGAAAACCAGTGAAGCAAAAAGCAAAAATTGGGGTGACCATAGGATAGCAGACCCTACTCTCCTACACAACCCCCCCCCCCCCCCCCAAACGCAGGGACATTAAACTTAACCTTGACCAGATAAGTCTTCATGTTCTAAGTGGAAGTACCTGGAGAGACCATCTGCATTACCATGGTCAGGCCCTGGGCGGTGCTCCACTGTAAAGTCCATCCCCTGTAGGGAAATGGACCACCTGAGCAGTTTGGGATTTTCACCCTTCATCTGATTTAGCCACAAGAGGGGCTTATGGTCTGTCTGAATTAGGAAGTGAGTATCAAACAAGTATGGCCTCAACTTCTTCAGGGCCCAAACCACAGCAAAGGCCTCCCTCTCAATAGCTGACCAACGTTTCTCCCTGGGGGTCAGCCTTCAGCTAATAAAAGCAATGGGCTGGTCTTGACCATCTTGATTAAGTTGTGAAAGCACAGCTCCCACCCCCAACTCAGAAGCATCTGTCTGTACATTGAACTGTTTGGAGTAGTCAGGACTCTTCAGGATAGGTGCAGAGCACATGGCCTTCTTCAGGTCATCAAATGCCTTTTGACGGCTACCTGTCCACTGAACCTTTTTGGGCATCTTCTTGGATGTCAAGTCATTCAATGGTGTCACAATGGACCCATAGTTCTTTACAATTTTTCTGTAATACCCAGTCAGGCCCAAGAAGGCTCTGACTTGTGTCTGGGTAGTTGGAGGAGCCCAGTCCTGTATGGTCTGGATCTTGCTCTCCAGTGGTTGAACCTGACCCCCACCTACTAGGTGGCCCAGGTACACAACCTTGCTCTGCCCTATCTGGCACTTGGTAGCCTTGATAGTCAGGCCTGCCTTTTGCAGGGCCTCCAGAACCTTCTTCAGGTGGATCAGGTGATCCTCCCAGGTGGAGCTAAAGACAGCAATATCATCTAGATATGCTGCACAAAAGTCATCCAACCCAGCAAGGACTTGATTCACCAACCTTTGGAAGGTGGCAGGTGCATTCTTCAAACCAAAGGGCATTACCACAAACTGATAATGTCCACTAGGGGTAGAGAATGCTGTTTTGGCTTTTGACTCTTCAGCTAGTCTGATCTGCCAGTAGCCAGCTGTCAAATCAAATGTGCTCAGAAACTTGGCAGAAGCCAATTTATCAATGAGCTCATCTGCTCTTGGAATGGGATGTGCATCTGTCCTAGTGACCACATTGAAACCTCTCTAGTCCACACAAAACCTAATTTCTCTCTTTCCATCTTGGGTATGAGGTTTTGGCACAAGGGCCACTGGGCTAGATCATGGGCTCTCTGATGGCTCAATCACTCCAAGCTCCAACATCTTTTGCACCTCAGCCTTTATACAATCCCTGACATGGTCAGGCGGCCTGTAGATCTTATTCTTCACAGGCAGACTGTCACCAGCGTCCACCTCATGGGTGCACCAGTTAGTCTGGCTGGGTGTGAGTGAAAACATATGCCTGTGGGCCTGCAACACCTGTCTGCAGTCCACCTGTTGCTGCTCAGTGAGGCTGCCTGCCAAGGCTACTCCATCAACTGAACCATCATCAGGGTTTTGGGAAAGCAGGTCTGGGAGAGGGTCACTCTCTTCCTCCTGATCCCCATCTGTGGCCATGAGGAGACTCATGTCCTCCCTGTCAACAAATGCTTTCAAACGATTTACATGGAGCACCCTGTGGGGGCTCCTAGGGGTTCCAAAGTCAACCACATAGGTGACTTCTCCCTTTTTCTCAATGATAGGGTAGGGTCCAGTCCATTTGTCCTGGAGTGCTGCTGGGCCCACTGGGTCCAACACCCACACCTTCTGCCCTGGATGGTACTCAACCAGAACAGCCTTTTGGTCATGCCAAGCTTTCTGTAATTCTTGGCTGGCCTCCAGGTTTTTGGATGCTCTCTCCATGTATTCAGCCATCCTGGAGCGGAGACCAAGTACCTAGTCCACAACATCTAGCTTAGGCTTTTTGAGAGGAAACTCCCATCCTTCCTTCACCAAACATAGTGGACCCCTCACAGGGTGGCCAAACAAAAGTTCAAAAGGGCTGTAGCCAACCCCCTTCTGTGGGACCTCTCTGTAAGCAAAGAGCAAGCAGGGTAAAAGGGTGTCCCATTTCCGCCTAAGCTTCTCTGGTAATCCTTTTATCATTCCCTTGAGGGTCTTGTTGAATCTTTCCACAAGCCCATTGCACTGAGGATGATAGGGTGTGGTAAACTTATAGTTTACTCCACACTCCTTCCACATCGCTTTTAAGTATACAGACATGAAGTTGGTACCTCTGTCTGAAAAAACTTCCTTTGGAAAGCCCACTCTTGAGAAAACTGCAATGAGGGCTATTGAGACCACAGGTGCTGTGGTGGTCCTCAGGGGAATTGCCTCTGGGTACCTGGTGGCATGATCCACTACCACCAGTATAAATCTGTGCCCAGATGCTGTTTGAGGATCCATGGGACCCACAATATCTATGCCAACTCTTTCAAAGGGTACCCCCACCACAGGTAGTGGTATCAGGGGGGCCTTTGTGGTGCCACCTGACTTACCACTGGCTTGGCAAGTGACACAGGAGCGACAAAACTCCTTGACATTTTCTGACATATGAGGCCAGTGAAAGTGAGGAACAAGCCTGTCCCAAGTCTTGTTCTGGCCTAAGTGTCCTGCAAGGGGAATATCATGGGCCAAGGTGAGAAGGAAATCCCTAAACTTCAAAGGTATAACCAACCTCCTGGTGGCACCATGCTTGGGGTCTCTAGCCTCTGAGTAACGGAGTCCATCATCCCAATAAACTTTATGGGCACCTTGAGCATTCCCTGCAGCCTCAGCAGCAGCTTGCTGTCTGAGGGGTTCAAGTGAAGGGCAATCTAATTGGGCCTGCCCCAGGTCTGCCATTGAGGGTCCCCCTGTCCCCGGAAACTCAACCTGATCAGGTTCAAGCTCATCAGAGACAGTCTCCTCTTGGACTGCAGAATCAGTTTCCTGTGAAACCTGATCCTCAACCTGGGGCAAGTGGGAAGGCACAGCCTTAACCCTCTTGCTCCTACTCTTGGGTTGTGGTTGGTCTAATGTTTCAAGATCCACCACTGGTTCAGGAAGGCACTTCGTAGCCTGAGACCTTGTCACTGCAAGGACATGAGCTGAAATCCCTAGCATTTCTGCATGAGTCCTGTACTCCACTTCTGACCAAACTGAGCTTTCAAGATCATTGCCTAACAGACAGTCTACTGGGAGGTCTGCACTCACAACAACTTTCTTTAGGCCATTTACCCCTCCCCAGGAGAAGTTCACAACAGCCACACTATGTGAAGTAGTGGAGTTGCTTGCATTGGTCTCTAGGTAACTTTCACCTAGTACAATCTGACCAGGGTCCACAAAGTCAGGTGTCACCATAGGGACACTGGCACAAGTGTCCCTGTAGGCCTGAGCCAGTTTCTCATTGATTAAGGGAGTCTGCCTATATTTGCCCAGGTTACTGGGACTCACTGCAGTGGTCAAAGACAAGTCCACATCATATAGGAGAACTGCCTGTGTGGGGATTCTGACTAGGCCAGATTCCACATCAGTACCCAAGGTTAACCCTACTATCCCCTTAGGTTGTGCACTACCACTGCTGACTGTACTAGGGGGTGCAGTTGCTTTAGGAGCTGCAGTGGCAGGAACTGGATTTTTCTTAGTGCATTCACTGCCCCAGTGTGAAACTGATTTGCAGGTATTACACCAAGGTTTCTTTGAGCCATCATTCTTCTTTTTCTTTTTGTCATTTTGGGAACCACCCTCCTTATTACTAGTTTGGGGGCCTGAAGACTTCTGGTCCTTTTCTTTATCTTTCTGATTCCCACCCTTCTGGTCTGTTTTCTTCTGTTCACCATGGTTCTGGGGTTTCTGCTTAATCCTTGTTCTGACCCATTTGTCTGCCTTCTTTCCCAATTCTTGGGGAGAGGTCAGATCAGAGTCAATAAGGTATTGATGCAACAGCTGGTTCTGACAGTTGTTAAGGATCTACTCTCTCATTATAAGATTGTACAATCCTGTATAGTCTGAGACTTTACTTCCCTGCAGCCAACTCTCCAAAGCCTTAGTGGCACAATCAACAA
The DNA here is from genome assembly GCF_964263255.1 of Lissotriton vulgaris. Lineage (NCBI taxonomy): Eukaryota > Metazoa > Chordata > Amphibia > Caudata > Salamandridae > Lissotriton > Lissotriton vulgaris. The sequence goes on from NC_141696.1 coordinate 740,968,449, forward strand.
AATCAGTCCAGTCCTGAGTCTGTGCTTTTTGGGTGTCTCTGAACAACAACCTGTATTGCTCAATGGTTAGGCCAAACCCTTCAATAAGAGTACTCTTCAGGACAAAGTCGTTTTTGGCATCCTCAGGTCTAACTGTGAGGAGCCTATCCCTCCCTTTCTCGGAAAAGGAGTACCATAACATTTCAGCCCACTGGTCCTGAGGAACCTGCTGTACCATGCAGGCTCTCTCAAGAGCAGTCATCCATTTGTGGATGTCATCCCCTTCCTTGTAGGGGGGCACAATTTTTGTCAGGTTTCTATTGTCATAGCTCCTGTCTTTCTCTTTAGGAATATTGCTGCCACCAGTGGAATCTAATCCACACACCTTTCTTTCTCTTGCTAAAGCAAGTTTAGCTTGAGCCAAGGCTATCTCTTCCCTCTCTATCTGGAGTTGGACAGCCCTCATCCTGGCCCTATGCTCTTTCCTCTGGGGGGGAAGTCATTCCACTTTGAGATTCTCTTGAGACACTAGAAACATGAGAGTCTCCTGATGAAGATCTCCTCCTTCTGTTGCCTGGGAGAATTAAGTTATGGGATCTGGGGAGGTGCTGGCCCTCTCCACTCCCATGTAGGTCCAAGTTGGTCTGGTTAAGCCTGCCAACCTGTGCCTGGGTCACCCTCTGATCCAGATTCTCAGGCTCCTCTATCTCTGAGCCTTCTTCCTCCTCTTCCTCCTCCTCCTCTTCCTCTTCTGGAGAAATCTCATTCTCAGGGGAGTTCACTCCCTCTCCTGTCTCTAAGGGAGCCTGACTCACCTTATCTAAGTCATCCTTTTCCAGGATGGCTATCAGGGAAGGAATGGTAGGGCCTCTGCCCTTCTTTAGCCCTCTTGCAGTGCACAAGGCACCCAAGTCTTTGTGGCTAAGGTTGTCATATCTGGAAGTTGCCTTGATGGGGTCAACTATCACAGGGGCAGAGCCTGAAGCTCCTCCTGTGTTAGACATGGCTGCTAGTGAGGTGTAAGTGGTGCACTTACCTACACTAAGTGTTTTCCTACTGTACCTTGCTAGTGAGTTGTAGTCAGGGTGTGCTAATCCCTTTAATCTACAACTACTAAGTTCAGTAGAATTTAATATGCTAAGCTTTTGATTTATATGTACCTAAGGTACTTGATGTGATCTTTCAATTTGATAAAAAGATTGCAATGGTAAAACAACAGCAAGCTCAAATCCGCACCGCTGCGCACCAATGTGAGAAGTTGACCTGATATGTGATGTTTCCAATTCTGGAACCACCTTGTATCAGTCCAAACAATCCCTTATGGTGTCTGGTTGTAAGTCAACCTTGTTAGACAAGCTATCCTAGGGGTAGCATGGACGAAGCAGCCTTAAAGGCTTAACTTAAGAGGTCGTGTTAAGCGAGCTGTTTTACCACATGCAATCCTGTAATATCAAATGAAAGGACACCACACAAGTATATATTATAAAAATATATGTGTTTATTTCTAAAATAATCCCCAGTACTCTTTATGAGCAAAGGGGCACAAGCGTTAAATCAAAAGCACAGTATAACATACAAAGTTGCACAATTATGGATGAGGGCGGGTGGCCACTCAAACCATATATTAAAAAAGTGGTATAAGAGATACCAATCGAACAGTGGTTAGGCCTAGGGCCTAGGAAATCGCTGGGAGCAGTCTGGACTAGCAATGCTGAAGTCGGGAAAAGCCCGCGGGATTCGGGTGCAGCACGTAAAGTGCGGCTTGCACCAATGCAATGTCAATGGTGCGTAAAAGTTACACAAATAGAGTTTAAAGATACTTCCGCTGAACCTAGAGGAACAAAACTTAAGACACAGACCCTAGAGGTGTGTACCAGTGTGGGAACACCGGCGTTGCAATGTTACCTCACCCACAGGAAGCGGGTGCATAGGGTCGAAGTGGCGTCGGGTTTTGACACGCAGGTTCTTGGTGCTTGGAGCTGAAGATGCTGCAGGCGATGGGAAGCAGAAGTGTCCGGTGTAATCCAAGGGTGGATCGAAGTCGAGAAGTATCTGAAAGCAGAGGGGACAGAGTCTGGGTCACTCAGCAGTGACCAGGGTGGAACCAGGACGGAACCAGGCAATGTCGGTCGCAATCAGATGGTTGTTGAGGAGCTTCTCTCCGCTGTCACGTGGGCTCTGGGGCATCTGCGATGTCCAGGAGCAGGTCACGATCTGTCCCACGCAGGCTCTCGCCGTCAGCGCCGTCGGCTTCAAGATTGGAGCAAACAACGCTTGGCAAAAGCAATCCACGCGGAACTGGGAGATTGCTTCTCACTCAGACCAGGAGGGTCAGAGCGGGGGCTCCTTTTCACAGGAGCTGGTGCAAATCTGGAGCAACCAGAAAAGCAAGTCGGTTTAAGGTTTTCGTCGGCACAGGGGCCACAAGCCAGCTGGCAAGTGACCGGGCCAATGCGTCGTGCCAACACAAGCAGAAGGGCCCCACGCAGCACTCGTCGAGTGTGGAGGGGTGAGCTTCGGTGCAAGAGTAGCTCAGGGTTGGGACTTCTCAAACCCCGGTGTACAGCTTCGAGGGTCACTCGTGGGCTGCATGGTCAGCGTCTCGTGGCCTTTTCAAGATGGCGTGCCCCACGCTTCCGGTTGCCTCCACGGGTCTCAGCTCTGCAGGGACTGTGGATCGGGCTGGAGGAAGGCAGGCAAGCTTGATCTCGTCGATCTCTGTCGCTCGAGTTCCGGCGGGAACTGCAACAAAGCAAGGGTCGAGGTGCTGGATGGTGCCTGTTTGCACAGGGTGGCCACTCCTTGACCACAAAGGAGATTCTTCAGTCTTCTACGTTGAGTAGGATGTCGAAGGGTCCAGAGTTTCGTTTCTTATGTTTCTTCAGGATAATCTGAGTTGCATTGGCACTGCTCCCACTCTTATTCGAATCTGGTGGGCTGGATTACCTGCTAGGTCCCCCCGTATGGGTGGGACCCAGGAAGGGGGTGGATACACCCCTTTCCTTTGATCCAGGCCGCGCTGGGACTGGGGCTGGTGTGCCCCAGAACCGGTTTGGCCGGATTATGCAAGGGGGAGCCTTGTGCTCCCCAGGCAGTGTCTGGTTTCTTTCAAACCTCCCTGCTACAATCCACTATCTCCTGTCTGGGGTGGTGTAACACCACCCTGCGACAGGAAACCCTTTGTCCAGGCCCCCATCTGCTGAGTTTCGGTCAGCAGCAGGAGGTCAGACCCGTGTCTGTGGCAGAGGCATCCATTTTGTGGATCTGAGGCTCTTTTAAAATCAACCGCGTTTCAGTAAAGTAACATGTCTTCTCCCTCTAGAGGGGTGGAATGCTACCCCCGTTGCCAGAACTGGCGAGGGGGTAGTATTCCAATTCGTATGACACCTTACACGACATGTTTTGATAAAGCCAAACCAAAGTTGCTATATAACCGCGATGATTATAAGGCACTTAATAGTATATGGTATGGCATTATCCCGGAACAGCTTAGGGAGTTGTCCCCGACAGCTGCAGACAGGCTCAGCTCATGCCAGAGCTCCATCTCACATTAAACCACGCACTCTGCCTCCAGGATTGATAAGGCCTTCCGTAGGAGTGACTCACAGGTTTATAGGTGTCCAGATATAGGTTTAGATATAGGTATACTATATCTAAGCAAGGGGTGATTACACCCACTTGCCCCAGCTGAGTGATCAGCCAGTTGTGTCAATTTAAGAACCAGCCAGGGGTGGCAAAAGCTATGCTTCAGCCCCTGGTAGGCCTTGGTGGCACCTATGCCCTGAGCACCTATAGTGCACGGTACAGGGGCTGACAAGGAGTCCATTTCCAATTGTGGTATGTACCTATAGCACATGTATTACAAATTTAGAGAGAGAACAGCAGGCTGGGGGTCTGATTAGCAGGCCCACAGCCTCAGTAAGTCGAAAACCAGTGAAGCAAAAAGCAAAAATTGGGGTGACCATAGGATAGCAGACCCTACTCTCCTACACGGGGTAAGTGTTTGTGTCGGAGCCGGAGCTCATCTCTACGTGCCAGATGGGTCTCCTGGAGACCCACGATATCTAAGTGGTGATCAGATAAGTATTTCCAAAGTTTTTGGCGTTTCTGAGGGGAGTTGAGACCCTTTACATTCCATGTTCCGATACTAAGCGGCATGGGGGACCATCAGAACCCATCGCTGTGTACTCGCTCCGATAACATGCCCCCGACCCCACCCCTCTAAAGGCAGCCAGACATCTCTTCGTTCCCCGCCCATCTCCCACCCCCCTCCGTCAAGCCCATCCCCCCCAAACCCCAACTCCCCATACCAAGCCCAAGAACCCCTCGGGACCCGATCCCACTGCATCCAGGATATAGTTACAGTTACAGCACTAATCCAGCGGGCACTTCCGCCCAGAAACCTGATAGACAGAAGCCCATTCGTCACGCCTTTAGAGGGGAAAAGACACACTGCAAGCTCACTCCGGTCGCCACCACCTCCCTGCCCAGTTCCAACCCATTCCCCACAACCCCTCCCTCAATTGTTCCCCACGCCCCTCCAGTCCCCCCCCCAAAGAAACAAACAAGAACCTGAACAATGTACTTAGCAGTCCCAGTGGATAGTAATTCGTAAAGTTCCTCCTGGGCTGGGGACGGGGCACCACTGTTGGGTCCCCTAAGGCCACGGTCCGGGGTGTCTTCTCAAAAAGTACAACCAAACCCACGGTACCCGAATTCACGTGCCCCTTCGGCACCAAACAGCTAGCGGCTCAAGGATCAGGCCTCTCCGGAGCTCTGCTGGTAGGACGCCAATGTCGCTGAGGCCACTGATGTGACTGCATTCCCCCTCTCCTGTAGGCTAGCAGTACGATCAGGCCGTCTACGGTCCGTGTTCGGGCCCACTCTCTGCCAGGAGGAGGACCGCCTACGCCTCTGTGATGGTGAACTGCCAGCCTCCTGCAAAGGAGTCACGTCGTCCAGGCCCAGAAGATCCTTCGCCACTTGAAGAGAGCGAATTTGTGCTAGCCTGTTTTGCCACCTAAAGATGATGCGGAAGGGATGACCCCACGAGTAGGAAATGTTGCGTTCTCGAAGAAAGGTGGTCACTGGACGGAACTCCCGCCTCTTCTGGAGTGTCGATGCCGCTAGGTCCTGGTAAAGCTGCGGCCGGTGCTCTCTGAACTGCAATGATGGAATAGCCAGTGCCTTGCGGAGGATACGTTCCTTTAATAGAAAGTCATGCACACAGACTAGAATGTCCGGGGACGGCCCTCCTCCACGCCTAGGCAGTCCGACCCTGTGGACTCTGTCCATTCTGATGTCCTGTATATCCTCCTCGTCCGGTATCTGCAGGAAGAGAGCCTGGACATAGCTTCGCAGGTCACCTGCTTCACCGTCCCACAGCACCGCGTGAATGCAGATGTTGTTCCGGCGGGAACAGTTCTCCAGGTCCGAACGCTTCTGGACAACGGGAAAACAGTTGCCCTCATCCTACTTGACCTCTCCGCCGCCTTCGACACAGTCTAACATAGCACCCTCATACAACGCCTCAGCAACATCGGCATACAAGGAAAAGCCTTGGACTGGATCATCTCGTTCCTCGCCGGGAGAACCCAGAGAGTCCGACTCACCCCATTCAAATCCGAGGCCACCAAAGTCATCTGCGGAGTACCACAAGGATCATCACTCAGTCCCACCCTCTTCAACGTTTACATGAGTCCACTCGCATCCATCGCGCGACAACACAACCTTAACATCATCTCTTACGCTGACGACACCCAGCTGATCCTTTCCCTCACCAAAGACCCTATCGCCGCCAAAACCAATCATCACGAAGGCATGAAAGAAGTAGCCGAATGGATGAAAAAGAGCCGCCTAAAACTTAACTCAGACAAAACGGAAGTCCTCATCATAGGATCTTCCCCCTCTGCCTGGGACGACTCATGGTGGCCATCGGCCCTAGGCACGGCACCCATACCCACAGACCACGCACGTAACCTAGGCTTCATCCTAGACTCCTCCCTCTCGATGACCAGACAAGTCAACGCCGTCTCATCCTCTTGCTTCAACGTACTTCGTATGCTCAAGAAAATCTTTCGTTGGATCCCCACCGAAACAAGAAAGACGGTCACCCACACAGTGGTCACTAGCCGACTTGACTATGGAAACACCCTCTACGCCGGAACCACAACCAAACTACAGAAAAAACTCCAACGCATCCAAAACGCATCAGCCAGAATCATATTGGACATCCCTCGCCAAGCTCACATTACCGGTCACCTGAAAGACCTCCACTGGCTTCCCGTCAACAAGAGAGTAACGTTCCGTCTCCTCACCCACGCACACAAGGCCCTTTTACAAACTAGGACCCGAATGCCTCAACACACGACTGTCCTTCTACACACCCACCCGCCAACTATGATCCTCCAATCAAGCCCTCGCAGCAATTCCGCGCATCCACAGATCCACCATGGGAGGAAGATCCTTCTCCTACTTGGCGGCCAAGACCTAGAATTCTCTCCCCACTCACCTCCGCCTCACTCAGAACCACATTTCCTTCAGAAAGGAACTTAAAACCTGGCTATTCGATAAATAATGCACCCCCTCCCCCAAGCACCTTGAGACCCTCTGGGTGAGTAGTGCGCTATACAAATTCCTGAACTTGAACTTGAGGTCCAAGTTCTGCTCTGTGAGCCAAATGATATCCTGCTGCAGTTGGTGGACATCGTTCGCCATGCTTAAGTCGTGGACTTCCAGGGTAGCCACCCGCTCTCCAATGCCATCTACATCTCTCCGCACTTCACGGAAGTCCGATGCCAGTTGGGCGCGGAGTTCAGAGATGTCCTCCTTAATGGAGGCGAAGAGTTCCGTCATGAAGGCCTTGGTTGCAGGGGCCTCGTCGTCCGATTGCTTGGGCGACACGCTGGGTCCGGGGGACGCCGGCTGCTGAGAATTTTTCGATGCGCCATCTTTGCCAAGCTTCCCTTTGCGCAGCGTAGAGGACATCGTGGCACCCCTGCACAGACGGGGAGTCAGGACGGTAGTTTCCCCTCCAGCAGCCACAGGTCCGTCAAATCAATCGCCCCTCCCGCACAAGTGCCGCCGTTGCAGTGTTCCGTACAGGGCCCCCTGCCAACTAGATCTTCCAGAGATCAGGTCTCATCCCGCACCTCAAATGTCCGCCGCCAGGGCCCTCGCTTCAGGAGGCAACGATGCTACGTCCGTGGCTATCGGCCCGTGGTCATGCGTCAAGCTGGACCTCCATCCTAGGGGGTATATCCGGCGCCGTGGCGGGCCGCCGCATCTGCTCAATGCCAGGCTCAGTCTCCCCCCGCTCTTTCAGCGCCGCCGCCGCCCACCGGCCAGGCCCCCCAGTGAAGGCTTACCGCTGTGGCAGTGCAGCAACGCAGTCTCTCAGGCGCGGCACAGGCAGGGAAGCGTGGGAGCTCCCCCAGGGGTTCCCCTCAAGTGGCCCGAGTCTCTGGAAGTTGCACCACAGCCAGGCATCCCCAACCGTCAGATCGGATCAGGGACGGGGGGGAAGAGGTAAAGCAGCTGCTGATCTCGCCGTTTTCCACTGACCTACATCTTCGACACCCACCTTCCGGTCCCAGCGGGGCCTCTCGTCAAAGTTGCACTCCTCCGGCGTCCAGCGTAGCACCCCCGGCAGGTAGCAAGCCGAGAGCGCCGATAGCACTCTCCGTCGTGGCCACCCTCCACTGACTCCTCCTCCCCTCCGCAGTGCAGGGAGCCCGGGCCTTCCAGTCACGCAGGGCCGGGGATCGCAGGGACGCAGTCCGCCAAGGCACCGAAGCCCTCCTTTAGGCCTCCGCCGGACAAGAACGTGTCGCCGGACCCAACCACTCCGTCTCGGGTTTCACATCAGGTCTATATTTGGGGGGAGATTATCTCGGCAAGGTAGCCCCGCCCTTCAGGTCGAATCAGGGACGGAGGGGGAGGAAGTAATGCAGCCGCTGCGCTCGCCGGTCCACGCCGACCCACACTGCCGGCACTCCCCCGCCGGCCGCAGCGGAGTCTCTCTGCGATGCCGCTCTTCTCCGGAATCTGGCTCAGCTTCCCCAGCAGGCGGCGAGGTGAGAGCCGAGAGCGCTGGGCCCATCGCGGCCCTCCGCCAGCGTATTCTCCGTACTGCCGCGGAACAGGAAGTCCGGCCCCTCCTGCCACTCGAGGCTGAGTATCGCAGGGCCACAGTCCGCCTCTGCGCCCAAGTCCACCTCCAGACCTCCGCTGGGCGAAACCGCAGCACCGGACCCGACCCCTCCGCTTCGGGGGTCACAGCAGACCACAGGGAGTCGATTAGCACGCCGCTTCAGGTGCTAAACAATGCTAAGCTGGGCTTGGCGCCGGAGGGACTCGGAAAGACGTCTCACTCCGTCGCCATCTTGGCCACGCCCCCTTGACAAGGGCTTTTATTTAGGATTTAAATACCTCAGTGCATCATTTCTTCACCTCTGTGCCCTGGGTCATACATCTGACTTCATCACTGCTCATTATCAGGCCCAGCTATCTGCTCCTTGAAGATAGTGTAAAATGAAGACAGCCTTCCCTTAACTTTAAAAGCAATTGTGACTCTGTGCTTATTTAAAAATGAACTCAAGGTTGTGAGCTACTCTGAAGGTGTCTGTGACCTGCTGGTAACTCATGATCTACTGGTTGGAGACACCTACTCTACTCTAGGCCACTGCACTCTGGACCACTGCACTCGGCGCAACTACACTCTACTCTGCACCCCTCCCCTCTACTCTACACCAGTCTACGCCACTGTATCTATGCTACTGTGCCCTACACCACTGAACTAAAAATCAATGCACTCTAAGCCAATCTACTCTGCACCACTGCAGTCTGTGCCACTGTACTCTATACCACTGCACCCTACGCCACCATATTCAACTCTGCATCACTGCTCTTTGTGCCAATCTACTCTACACCACTCTACTCTGCGCCACTGTACCCTCCACCAATGCATTCCACACCACTCTACTATACACCACTGCACTCTACAACTGTATACTCTGCAACACTGCACTTTCTGCCACTCTACTCTTTGCCACTGCATGGGGGCGTGGTCAGCAAGATGGCTGACCGGCAGCAGTAGGAGAGTGCTCATGGCCCGATTCTATAATCCTTCACGATCCTGCGGTCCAGGAGCCCTGCAAATCCTGTGCCTTAGCTCCTGCTCTAGGGTATGCTTGGAGGTCGTCTTGTTGGCTCCCCACGGCTGATAAATGCCTGTCAGTCTCACTGTCAACTGTGAGGCGCATCCCCGGCGCAGTAGTAGAGGGGAAGGCCTTCGAGGTGCGTGACTTCTGCAGAGCGAGGCAGAAGCTCAGGCTAGGGGCCTGGCCCCTGCAGCCGTAGACTGGTGGTGAGGTGGTACACCACCGGAAATTAAGCACTTTTCACCCCCTGGCCGCCGGGGACATTGAGCGGCAGGCAGCACCTTACTGCTCAGTTGCGTTAGAGGGTCGGTGGCTGCAAGAGTTGGGAGCCCTGACTGCGATACCTGGTGACATTGCGCTGTCACGATTAAAAGTAGAACTAGCGCTTAGAAGCCAATAGTGCTCTAAGTGTTAAAAAAAAAGGTAAGCGCTCAACAGGGACAAAGTCAAGAGTCCAGACTGCCCATGAAGTAACACTTTTACCCTTGATTCCAGAAGTGTTTCTTGATGCAGGAAAGCGGTCTACAGCACCAGCCAAGGGTTCAGAAGCTCTGGTTTGCCTCTATGGGTCTGGGTCTACAACTTCCACAATGCACCTAGTCAATCCAACTAAACTCCAGGTGAAGCTTGTCAGCTGGAGTTGTCCTCATTGTTGATGTTGCAAGTAGCCCTTCCAGCACTCTTCAATCTGTTGCTGATGAGGGAGTCCACTATTTATCTTTTAAGACAGGCAAAGTCCTTTTGTTGTAAAGTTTGTGAGTGCAGCAGGTGCAGTCCACATGAGTGCAGTCCTATCTTGTGCATTCCAAGGGTCAAACAGGGCAGTCTTCTTCTTCTGGGGTTTCTTTTGGGTCTTATAGGGTCCACAACACCAATCCAAGGTTCCAGAATTTCTGAGTTGCTCCCTGGGACGTTGTGACTACAAGACCCCTAATTCTAAAAAGTCCTCTGAATGCTGTAGAGCTGGGTTCATCTTGGCGGAGATGATGTAGGTGGAGCTCTTTTAACCTGTTGTTTTTAGGGAGGCCACTCTGTCAACTTTCAGAGCAAGGAAAAGTCCTTTTTGAGCTGAAGACCAAAGTGTGCAACAGGTGCAGTCCTTATGAGTGCAGCCCTCTCTGGTGCAGTCCAAGGGTCCAGCAGGGCAGTCCTCCTTCTTGTAGTTTCAAGGCGGGGATCTGAGCTGCTGGGCAGCTCCGCTATATTTATCCAACATTCTTGGGTGACAAGCAGAGGGGCACAAATGACCAATGGGGTGCAGGGTGCCACCCAGAAGTTAGACTGCTTCCTCCAAAGTGTTGCATATTCTTGTCCCAGAAACCACTATACATTTAAAATCCAAAATTAATAAATTCTCTCCAGGAGGATAAGATCCGGCTAAGCCAACACACTGGTGTCTCTAAGTTTCCCGAACACTCCCCTTCTAGCCAATCTGCTTATTCAATTACTGGGGCTCCGGTCTGTCTGGAAGTACAGAATGTGTGGGTGAGTCAGTATCCTGTCCTAACTGTCATTCCCTCTTTGAAGACCAGTTAAGCTACACCACCTCAATCTAGCCATTTGTTCTGCAGCTGCAGCTCCCCTCCCACCGAATGGTCTTTGTCTCTATGCAGGTCACTTCGCACCTCATCAGAGCAGTTTGGCTCAGCCTCTCAAAGGATGGCCAGTCTGGAGAGTCAACTGAAAGGCTGGATTTTGGCTCACCAGAAAAACAAGGTCTATATCTTCTTTTCTGCAATAGTTTTAATAAATGTAACACTTGCAAGTGGTTGGATTTATTCTAACTATAATTTTGAGTCTTTGACTTATATTTGTAGCTCACTCCTCTTATTTGTTATACTTTATTAAAGTACTCCCATGTTAGCATATGGAGCCTCTGTGCTACAATGGGAAAAACTAAATTGGCAGTTTTCCTCTCACCAGGGCATATAAAACATCTTTTAAAATGTCCCTGCTTATAGTTGCAAGTGACCATACCCCTGGGGCACTAAGGGGGACCTTAGGGGTGATTAAATGTAAAAAAAAAAAGGTACTTCAGGGCTTTGGCAGTACCTTTAATTCCAAAGTCGAATTTGCATATGATTTAATTTTCAAAGCAGAGCTGCCTATAAAATGACAGCATGCAACACGACAGTGCACACTAAAGTGCATTAAATGTGCTGGACCTCTAAACCTACATGCCCTACCATGAACTAGGGGCTTACAGGTAGGTTGTCAGTTCCGATTGTAACTATACCTAATTACCATGTACTTTATATCAGAGCCCAGGGCACAACCAGAGTCAGAAAATGAGCTTCTTTTAGCCAAAAATGGGTGCAAAATGTTGGTTTCTCACACAGGGGCACACTGCAGATTTGGCGGGGTGCTATGCCCTCATACACAATGTTCTGGATGGTAGGAAGATCTGCCCCCTTAATATATATGCACCCAACAACAATGATGGTGAATTTTTTGGGCTACTGGAGGCCGAGCTCCTACCCTATATAGGAATGCCCCTGATATGGGGGATTTTAACCATGTCCTGGATGGCCAGATGGCCAGACATCCTCCCCAGGCTGGGTGCTAATCCCCACATGGTTCTGGGTTCACGTTAGACAATAGCCAGGTTACAGTTGGCAGACCTATAGAGGAATCCATACCACACACCAGGAAATGTTCCTGCTCCACGCCAAATTATAGAGCCAAGACCGCTTCCGATTAATCTGATCATTGAACGTCCAAGGACTGAAATACCAAGTGTGTTTCTTATCAGACCATGCCCGCTTGGTGCTAAAGTGCAGGTTGAGGAGGCGCAGAAAGGACATCCCGTTGTGGAGGTTGTGGTCAGAGTCACTGGGGGACCCTGAATATATGGGTGATATGCAGCTGACACTGCAGTGTTACTTTGACACCAACTGGAACTCTGTTGGGCTTCTGAAGCTGGTAGTTAAAAGTGAAAGCCTCAGTAAGACCCATGGGACTAGAAACAAGTTTGAGTGTGAGCTGAGGGGGGGATAGAAACTTACTAGCTTACAACAGTGGATGGTGGGGCAGGAGGCGGGAGACGCAGGAATGATTGAGGTGTTGAGATGGGTAGCGACCACCTGGAACAGACTGGACTAACAAGGTCGAAGAGATTATAGACCATAACAGCAAAGGGAGGGAGACCAGTCAGGACACATGCTGGCCTGGTTACTCAAACACGAAAAGCCACTCCCGTCGATTCTGTGTCTTAATAGGCTGGAGAACGAAATAGTAGTGGGGTAGGCAGCGGTTAATTCCTCTTGCGGGGCTGCCGGCCTGGGCCGCCAATGTTCAGCTCAAATTCCTTCCACGAAGCCTTCCACATGACGCTGGTGCTACCTCACGTTGCCTTCGAGGGCCTGATCACTTCGCCCATCTCTCCAGCGCTGTTAAGACTTCTTCGCTCCCTTTGAGCTCACCGCTCCCCCGGTACTCCTCACCAGTACCTCCGATGGCACATTCGACTCGCACCCCCGGTGCGTCCGAGACTTACTCAGTCTCCTGTGCACACGGTCTTCAGGCGCTCTCCACTGACGCCCGGTTCACACCATGACACGCACACTGCACATTTTAGTCTCACCTCTCCTCCTGGTGCACATGAGGTACCAGGGGTGTGTTACCGCTACAACGCATCTTTTACAACGTAATGCTGTTACAACGCAGCTATTACATCGCAAATACCATTACAATGCATGCCATTACAACGCATGGCATTACATAGCAGATGGTATTACAACGCATACCATTACATCGTAAGTATTGGTAAGTATTTAATTTTTATTTTTATTTTATTTAATATGTTATTATTGATTTAATTATTATTAATTATTAAAAAATATTTATTTCGTTTTTAAATATTATAAATTAAATATATTAATTTAAGTTTTTTTTTTAAATAAGTATGAGTATAGGAGTATATGTTTTGGGGTACTGATGTATATGTTTTGGGGTGTTTGGGTATTTTTAGGTTTTAGGGCAGTGTTTGGGTTTTGGGGTACAGGGGTGTTTTTAGGTTTTAGGGCAGGGTTTGTGTTTTGGGGTACAGGGGTGTTTTTAGGTTTTAGGGTAGGGTTTGGGTTTTGGGGTACAGGGGTGTTTTTAGGTTTTAGGGTAGGGTTTGGGTTTTGGGGTACAGGGGTGTTTTTAGGTTTTAGGGCAGGGTTTGGGTTTTGGGGTACAGGGGTGTTTTTAGGTTTTAGGGCAGGGTTTGGGTTTTGGGGTACAGGGGTGTTTTTAGGTTTTAGGGCAGGGTTTTGGTTTTGGGGTACAGGGGTGTTTTTAGGTTTTAGGGCAGTGTTTGGGTTTTGGGGTACAGGGGTGTTTTTAGGTTTTAGGGCTGGGTTTGGGTTTTGGGGTACAGGGGTGTTTTTAGGTTTTAGGGTAGGGTTTGGGTTTTGGGGTACAGGGGTGTTTTTAGGTTTTAGGGTAGGGTTTGGGTTTTGGGGTACAGGGGTGTTTTTAGGTTTTAGGGCAGGGTTTGGGGTTTGGGGTACAGGGGTGTTTTTAGGTTTTAGGGCAGGGTTTGGGTTTTGGGGTACAGGGGTGTTTTTAGGTTTTAGGGCAGTGTTTGGGTTTTGGGGTACAGGGGTGTTTTTAGGTTTTAGGGCAGTGTTTGGGTTTGGGGTACAGGGGTATTTCGACTTTATATAAATTAAATTAATGAAATTAATTTTATTTAATTAAATTAAATTAATAACAATATTTACAATTATTAATTTAATTGTATTAATAAACGATTACAATTAAATTATATTATTTAAAAATGTTTAATTAAATTCTTTTAATTTTATTAATTATAATTATATTATGTATTATTTATAACTTAATTAAATTATAATTATATTTATTGTAATTAATTGCATTATAATATTTTCTATTTATAATTTTTTTACATATCATTAATTATATTATTTTAATTATATAAAATTAATATATTATTAATTTAATTGTATTAATAAACGATTATAATTAAATTATATTATTTAAAAATGTTTAATTAATTAAATTCTTTTAATTTTATTAATTATAATTATATTATGTATTATTTATAACTTAATTAAATTATAATTATATTTATTGTAATTAATTACATTATATTATTTTCTATTTATAAATTTTTTATATATCATTAATTATATTATTTTAAATTACTATAATTAAATTAATTACTGTTTTAAAAATGTTATATTATTTTTATTATTTTAAATTAATTTAATTATCTTTATTACATTTTTAAAAAAAAAGATATACTTACCAATACTTACGATGTAATGGTATGCGTTGTAATACCATCTGCTATGTAATGCCATGCGTTGTAATGGCATGCATTGTAATGGTATTTGCGATGTAAAAATCGCGTTGTAACGGAACGCGTGGTAAAACATCGCGTTGTACTGACACCAATCCGGTACCAGGTGCTCTCCACTAATTCCCTGGCTGCACCACCACATGCCGACCCCCATGTCAGAGACTCACTCCTTCTTAGTGCCCACGATGTCCCAGCACTCTTCACTAGTGCCTGGACTGCACTGTGACACGCACCCCCTGCACGTCCCGAATCCCGTCTCTCTTCTACAATGCCCACAATCCACAGGCGCTCCAACACCTGCAGCACACCAAGACCCGCACCAGGTGCGTCAGAGTTTTGATTCGCTCCGGGTGCCCACGATCACCTTAGGCACCCCTTCGGAGGTCTCAGGCTGTCACAACATGGTCGCACCACCGCACCACTTGAGACTTCCTGGAAACTTTTATGTTCCTGTGTTTCCGAACAGGGAGCCAGCTCACCTCTAGCCCTTGGGGTACAGGACGCAGAACGCAGCAAAGTCCTGCTCAGGAAGAAGGGGGGCATGAACCATTGCAGCGTCTCTCCTCTGTCAAGAGTTACAAACTGCCCACAAGCTCCAGACCACGAAGCAAAGGTCATGTGTCTCCCGCAGCCTATTCAGCAACTCTTCCTGAGGCAGAGGTTTTTTTTCCGATCGCGGACAGGTAAAAGCCGCCAGAGACTTGACCAGTCCATGGCGTCCTCAAAGCGCTCCCAGCACTTCTCTGAACAATACTGAGACCGCTCTCGACAACATCATCAACATAACCAAAGTCTTGGGGTTACAGTTCTTCCAGTTATACCCCTCCTTGTCTATGAAGTTTCCTTCTGCTCAGGGGTCCCTGACCCCTCCCTAAATCAGTTTTGCTTATCTTCCCCCCCCCCCCCCCCCCGAGTGTCACCGTCCTCTATTTGATACTGGGGGCCTGGACCTTTAATCACTCAGAGGGAGATGGGTCTATTGTTTTATGGCTCTGAACCAGGCCTCTTCACCTCGCAAAGCCTCTTCTTCTCCGTCTCCAAGTGCAGGGCAGCCTGGAGCCGTCTCCACCCCTCCCCTGGGGCATGACCTCGCTCAGCCTTTCTCACCTCTGGCAGATCCTGGCAAGCAATTCACATTCTGCCACACACAAAAAGGTCTAAAGCACAAACTCAGCCATTTCCTCAAACAGCAGTTTCTGGACACACAGCGACAAAACCAGCTACCCAAAAAGATGCGTTATGACGCTGTGAGTTCATACATAACAAACTCCACTGTTCCATTTCCAATTCTTGGGAAACTAGGAAAACAATACTACACCCAGCCTCCCCCATTCTGTCCTATAGGCAGAACGGCCTTTCACCAGGGAAAATGAAATGGAGCATTTTCCACTGTCAGGGCCTAGCACCCACACTGGCACAGATCCTGCCTTTTACTTACACTGCACCCTGCCTAGGGGTTACCCAGGATGTCCTACAGGGTGCCCCATGTGTATGCAAAAGGGAAAGTAAGGCCTGACCAGTGGTAGCACTTGTCAGGACAACATGCTAATTTTGCATAATGTGCGCAGGCCCTACACTGAAGACCTATGTTCCGTCTGCGCATTTCTTTAGTACTAGGTTTGGCACACACAGTGCACATCACTTAGGGACTTGCTAGTAAGGCAAACATACCAATCAGAGACAACCAAACACCACTACAATTTACACAGGGAATATTTGTACTTGCACACTTATTAGCAGTGGCAAGCACCTACAGCATCTAACTTCACAGCTCTCTGTCAAGAAAACGGTCTAGGGGAAAAGCAAAAAGTTTAAGCGAACTTTAGCTAACAAGGCCAAGTCCAACACTTCTGTATTGGGCTCCCATAATGAGTGTGCGCACCGGACAGATAGTATACGATGCGTTCAACATTGAGAGAGGAACCAGGCAGTGATGTGCACTTGTCATGGAGCTATTAAAGATATATCTGAGGGCAGAACTGAGGGGCTAGGGTGTGCAAATGGGCAACGTGACGCGGATGGCTCCCTGATGTACGTGAAAGACCTGGGGCGCACGGTGCCTTGCATCCTGCTGCTTTTGGCTAACTTTGAGGGGGTGTCTGGCCTCCACATTATTTGCCACAAAATGGATCTTTTCCAGCTGGTGTCCCAGGTGAACATCACGGAGAGTCGTCTCCCAGCAGTAAGTCTGCCATGGGAGGTACTACAGTTCTGTTCTTTGGGAATGCAGATAACACATGATCCCCACCAACGATATGAACTAAACATGGGTAGGGTGTTTGAAGGCCTCGCAGCCTCCATAGAGTTCTTAAACGCGATATGCTGTTGGTTATGGACAGGGTGGCACTAAGTAAACAGTGTCACTACCCTGATACCTCTATGCTATGCAGAACTCGCCCTGCATCCCACTGAACTCCTTCTTTAAGGGCTGGATAGATTGTTGATGTCCCTGGTATCGGCGGGTAAACAAAGCATTGTCCAGCTAGAGATCTTAAAGCTGGACATGACCGAGGGCTGACTGGGTCTCCCGGACCTTAAATCTTGTTACCTGTCAAGACTACTCCAATATGTAGCACTGTGGTGCGATGACAACTACAACTGGGAAAAGTAGTAACGGGAGAAATCCACTATTGTGGATGACCTCCCCAGGTTGCTTAGGAGGGGCTGTAGATTGCTGGCCGATAGCCCCTTTATAGTCTGACAGGTCGCACAAGCCTGGGCAGGGGCAGTTACTCACGTTCTGAAACGGACGCCCTATGCTAAGTTGCTTCCCATTTGGTGGCTGTATCCACTCATATGTATTTGTATGGACTTTACATGCTGGGTGGAAGGCGGATGCCAACGAGCGAGACACCTATTTCTAAATGATACTTTCATAACCGTGGAGGAGGCAATAGTGCACTACGGTATAGGTCCTGGGCAGTTTCTGCCATGCGCCAGTATGTCTTGCACTAACAGGGTGTTGTGGACAATCTTTCCAGCTGAACCTGGTGAATCAAACGTTCTGAGGGTGCTGTTGGACCCAGTAACCACAAAGGCTATTATCGCCCGGCTATATATATGCTGCCCTAAAAAATGATATGTATTTGTGAAATAACAACCTAGGCAATTATATAATCTTGTCTATACAATGACAACTAGAGGAGGCAACAATGGAACAACTAAGGTTCTGCTTATTTATTGACACAATTACATTTTATAACACATGTTATGTTTAAAAAGACTTATTTCCATAAGCAATTGGACTAAATCTGACAAATTTATTAAAACAAAAATCACAAAATTAAAAGAAAACAACAAGTGGCACAATAATTTCTAAATTCGACGCGCGTTTCGGCGAACCAGCGCCTTCCTCAGGAATTGCCACGTATTATCTAGAGAAAAGTATACAATAAAATACATCTATTAGAAACATCTATTGTATCACAAATAGAAACACAATAGTCACAGAACTTATAGTTGTAGAGCTAAAAAAACAATTAAGTACCTCTTACTAGAAAGTGGACAAGAAAGACTTATAACAGATAAAGTCTATTAAACTAGGTTGACCTCAGTGCTCATTTTAAAACCAATGTTTTATACCATTCATTTAATTATAACAGTTGAATGCCATATATTCCACCTAATTAAGAACATTTCGATCTATCGAGATTGTGGCAGAGAGATGGACCATATCTGTTATGTTCAAGGATTTTTAGACCTATTTAAAGACCATTTTTATATATAACATTTGTTTCGTTCTAAACGTTAAATGCTAATAACACCACCTGATTAAAAACATTTCAATCTAGTGGGATCATGGCCAAACCATGGACCATGTTATATACAAGGCCATTGATATTTGATAAATTCATTGATTTACGACCTGTTTAGATTGTTACAAAACTTGTTACAATAATTACTCAGCAGACAATTTCACGTATTTGATGAAATGTGAAACTATAATCATTTAACTAAGGTCTAATCCCAGATCTCATTTATTACTTACATAAATATCCCAATTTTTACTTCTTGGAATCTTATTCCTCTATTTAGACGAGCTGTTTATGTTCACAATGTCAATTGAAGACAGCCGCAACGCAGATAATTATGCATCTATTTTCATACTGCTAAAACAACTATTTGGACAACGTTGTGTGTTTAATGGAATGGATATCATTGTCATATATGGCAGGCCTAAATATAAAAAGAGGAAAAATGGCGCATATAAAAAAATAGACCAACGTCAAAAGATACACAAGATCAATTTTCTAGTCCAATACAGAATGAAATTCATAATATTGTAAGCGTAATTACCCAATATCATAAAACGGTCAACGTAATCGTCTGGTATGTGTAGAACTGTTAGAGCGTACAGCTAGATTCTGATAACAGCGAACATAGCCTTCTGATATCCAAAATAACTTTCAAAACACGAGGCTGCAAGATCAAGCAGAAGGACAATATTAAAAAATGCTATTTAAAACGAGAATAAAACTTGCGAGTCTCCCCTAAATAACCTGTTTCAAGGCTATATATAATGTCTATAGGCACATGGATTTAACGTCCACAAGGGATAGATGGGATGGGGACCTGCATGGCCCCTCTCGGATGGAGAGTGGAGACGTGCGCGGAGGCAGATGCAGGAAGTGCTAGCAGCGCCAGGTTTAAATTGGCAAACTTTTATTACTTACACAGGGCGTACCTGATGCCGCTGTGTCTACATAGGTATATCCAATACACTCTGATGAGTCACGAGATGCAGAGTTTCACCAGCCGGCTTTGTCCATGTCACATGGACGTGCCAGAGAATTCGACCGTTTGGGGAGGAGCCTGTGACTCATGTTGACCTGTGACAACTCCTTCTCAAGCGTTTAGAGACCTGCCTTTGATTTGCGCTATATACAAATCAGTTAACATAACATAACATGACTAGTGAGGGAACTGCAGAAAGTGACCGGTATACCCCTTCGCTGTGGGGCTAATTCCCCCGCGGTGCGGGGCAGAGGGGGCCGCTCGCGGTGCTTGTGACGAGCTCGGCTCGTCACGCAGCACGGTGGCGCTGTGCTCATGACGAGCTGAGCTCGTCATGTACACACCCGTTTCTTTAGAACGCTCAGCACAGCAGGGGAATTATCCCCGCGTGGGAGCGCCGCAGTGGTCATGACGAGCTCAGTTTGTCATGAGCACAGCGCCACTGTGCCTCATGACGAGCTGAGTTCGTTATGAGCACCGAAAGTGTTAAAGACTGGACTAACAAAACAACACTGCTTATTCGGACTGTTGCCACTCCCAAAAAAGAGTAGCAAGATGAGATATAAGTTCACCCACTTGGACTTCTTCTTGCCAGAAGGCTCTTTGCAATTCACTGGGCAAGCCCAGCACCATCAATAGGAAATAATTGGAGGGCCGGTAGCCAGTGACATGCCTGGCTGCGACAAGCTGGTTGAGTTCATCCATTGGGTATCACAAAACTAAAAGCCTGTGCCTCCTTCATGCTAAGTAAGTTAGCTGTGACTCCTACGTGATATATTACACAAGTACGACACTCGAATATTCGAAAATATAGGCCCTTCACAGAACTCCTGAAAGAGTAGTTCACCCTGCATGACCGGCCGTTTATCCTGAAAGATTCAATCTGCTACTTTCTCACTGAAATCCAGCAAGTCTGCCTTCAATAGCAACATCACAGTCCCTCCACTGATACCTGTTGCCACATACAGAGCACATTCACCCTTACACATAAACAAAGTTCTACAAGTGAAATGTAGCTTCCTGTGAATGGAATACTGTGCCACTGACCAATAGCTAATTTTAAAAAATGCACACAGTAAGGATACTAGTAAACCAACATCCCTGAAGTGTCCTAGTATCTTAGTGGTTTCATTATTGTCAGATATATTTACAAACCAAAACATAGACCCTTCCAACTTAGACTGTCACCAGGCACCAACATCCACAACTCCAATTGCAAAGGAGAATAACACACAGGTTAGGAAATAGAATGAACACTAGCCGACAGATCCACACACCTTGTGCCCAGTTAAGACTACTATGTTAAATAAAAAATAAATACTGTTGTATTGGTTGGCTTGGGCACTGCTGCTTGTTTTCGTAGGCTAGAACACTGACCATCTAAAGATGGGTTTCCATCCAGGGCATGATCCTTCCTGTTGCTGCTGACAAATTTTGACTGATGGGAGTTTGATGACTTCTCTTTCATCCTCTTGAGACCTTCGAATACTTCCCCTTCTCATTAAGCATCACGTTCAAACATCTCTGCATCGTTTAGGTTATCCACAGCTTTATACCGACTACCCAGCCGTGGTCCGTGCAGGTAACAGCGGTGGGGCTGAGTAAGGGGGATTTCAATGGACAACGCTGAGGGAAAATGAATTATTTATTTCATTTTCCCTCTGCATCGGCCCCTCAAAATCCCCGTTTACCCGGACCCCCCCACCCACCGCTGTTACCTGCACAGACCGCGACTGGTACTACCTTCTGGAAAACTCACTCTGTCGGCTCCCGCAGCACCGGCCTGATAAAATCATAGACCTCTAAGGTAAGGAATGAAAAATCAGGAGGGTGGTCTTTTCATCCTTTGGACCACCCATCCCACTCCACCACACACACAAACACACAACCACTCCTCAGCTTCAGTTTTGTGCTGTTGTTAGAAATGTTTGTATCCACCTTCACTCAGGTTACCCTCCAGGAGCTTGTGTACATGCCCACTTGTGCTTTTGTAGCTCCCATATACACTTAAACCCTGATTCCCAGAATCTGACGTTTCAGTACCACCAACTCTGTTTGCTGGCAAACACGGAGATTCACAGTATTCAAACGAGGGAAAGGGAAACCAGGAAGGCTGTGGCAAGGAGATTGTTCTCCAACAAGAGGTGCACAATGAAAAAGGCATGGTCCTAAAAAAAGTTCAGACGAATGAGACAACAAATGTAGTAAACATTTACCACACATAATAGTATCAGTTGTTACTAATAAAGCTACATATGGCCTTGAACCTGATTGAGAACTGCAACAGAATTCCCAAGACAATGGTACACATGAGTGAATGCAGGGGAGATCCAGCAAGCAGTATGAATGAAAAAATCATGCTGATGCATTTGAATGAATAAAAAACAACCTATATGAAGCATGTATGAACACTTGTGGATGCCATATAAAATAGCTGAATGAAAATGTTTCTAAAGTTCTAGGAGATACAAGTGTATTCAACCTGTAGCTAAAATATTTTTTTTCTAAAGGTTCTGAAATAACAATTTTGTACAAAAGCAATCCATTAGGAAAAAATACTTCTGAAGCATTATGCGAGAAACTTAAGTATGGCTTCCTATCAATCCGCTTTACAAAAAGCTACATTATAGTAGTCACAAAGTATGAATGCAGGCTATCTCTAAATCATTACTGGACCCCAAACATAGAGGTGGCAAAGTCTATAGCAACATTAAATAGTGCGATCAAATTACAATGCTGAGTTCCCAGTAAATTTTACAGACAACAGAATGTCTAGCACCAACATAAGGCAGTAAACATCGATAGAAACCCGCTGTTTGTAGACTTCTCCTCCCACCTAGATTTGTAGATTGTAGTTTCCTTTTCTGTGTCTTCATGTTTTTTTATAAACTATAATGATTAATACAGTAATAATTATATTCAAGTAGCGTGTTAAAAAATTTAACAGCATATGGTTTTAATGCTTCCATTAAACGAACACATGCACACGCACGTATGGTTAATAGTCCCATTATAGTGCCTGGGTTCTTTGCTCATAAAGAATAAATGCTTTAAAAAAAGGAAGCGAGGAATGTCAGTGATTCGTGTGAATAGCTACTTCCTTACTGTACTGTCCATTGTTTGACTCATAAAAACTTTATTCACACGAATCACTGACATTCCTTGCTTCCTTTTTTCAAAGCATTTATTCTTTATGAGCAAAGAACTCAGGCACTATACTGGAACTATTAACCATACCTGCGTGTGCACAGGATCTGTTTTCATTTCAGTTGGTCTTGGCCTGCCTAGATCACTTTAGGGGCCTTTTTCACGAAGGGTTTGTGTTCCCCTGTCCTGTTTTGCACCACGTGCCTACTGCACAACGATCTCAACTACAACATCATACTGCTCAGAGCGCCACTACTTCCTACTCCTCAACACAAACCCGGTCTCCTACCAAAAATTAAACGAACACAAGTTTAAAAATGTTATCAACAGTCTGAAATACAAATATTTACTACATTAGTTTCCAAAACATTCGTATTACAAAAATGTTAATTTTTAACAAGTGTAAAACCTAGCAGTTAAACTAAATCGTATCTATCACATTTATTTAATACTCTGTACTAATCTTTAATTGATCTTAAACCCTCGGGTTTTTCCCAAGAAATAACAAATAATTGTTATTATTTTTTTGGGGAAAAACTTTATTGTGCACATGAATATGATTACACTTATGGGCCTACAACCACAGGGGCCGGCCGCTAAACAAGCAATAGCGATCAACATTTACCACAATTCCATAGCCGACATCCTAGAGGTACGGCAGTAGTGCAGGATAATGTTCGTAGCAACTCAGGATGGAGTCAGGATACAATAGTATTTTGTTTTTTATAAAAGGAACAAAAAAGAAACAAAACAAGTCTCAAGGCTTAAAACAGTGAACATGAAGTTGCGCTCGTACAGGGGGAGCCTCAATTGCAAGATGACAGTTTTGTAAACCGTGGAGTGTGTCTTGGTGGGGTCTGTGAGGGGGTCAAAAAAGCGGTAACAAATAAGAATTAGACAAGGAATGTCAGATCAGGGAGAGAGGGAGACATCCGCATTATCTTCGAACGGGGGGGGGTACATCTATTCCCTCTATAGGTGTTCCACTGACTCCAAATCGCAGTCCACGCCCTAGGCTTGCCCGTAGCCAAATACACAGTCTTCTCTCTGAACATACACCAGTCCATATTTTCCTTCCATACTGACACGGTGGGCGGCCGCCGGGAGCCCCACAGCTGCGCAATATCTCTCTTTGCATTCATGTTCCCAAGGGCCGCCCACCGCGCCTGGCCGACGTTGTAATCATTCGGCTCCCACACATTCAACAAACATCTCCGGGCCTCAGGCAGCAAAGCGATCCCAGTGACACACTCCATCACAGCATGCACTCGATTCCAAAATGCGGCCACCTCCTGGCTTTCCCAAAGGATATGGAGGAAAGTAGCACTCAAACCACAGCCACGCTTGCATAACCCATCCGCTGAAAAACCCATGGAGACCAACCGAGGACCAGTGACATACACATGATGAAGGATCTTGAGCTGGACGAGGCGGAGATGGGCGGGAATGGCCACCTCCTTAGGGGAAGATAGTGCGGACTGCCAGTCTTCATCATCCAGTTCCAGCCCGTCTCTAGTCCAAGCCTCCCTGAGGCGTACGAGGAGATCCGCCCGATTGTTAATCAATTTTTTATAGATTAGCAAAATTGTACTATCGGGCAGATGACCATCGAGTATACGATCTTCCAACGGGGAAGACTCAGGAATGTTGGGATCGGAGGCGAAGACCGCGGTCAAGGCATGCCGGACCTGCACATACCTAAAAAAACTCCCTGTCACTCAATTCATATTCATTCTTTAATGCCTCAAAAGTCTTGACAGCACCCTTTGCCCAAAGGTCACCCACTCTACTAATTCCAATCATGTCCCATTTCTCAAAACCTTTCGTTGTCCAGAGGCATCCCAGTCTCTCCGACGCATACAATGGAGTCGCACTTGTCAATCGATCCTTCCAACCCAAGGCAGCAGTTGCGTCACACCAGACTCGCACAGCAATCTTAGTAGGTCCTGTTAAATGTCTCCCCGCTCCCTTAGAGTAGAGCGCCCTGTTATAATTTCCACCCGGAAACTGATACTTGTCCATCTCAAATGCCGGGTTGGGGCTGGGTGCATACATCGCGTGATTAATCGCGCTCAACTGGGAGGCCCAATAGTACCGCCTGATATCCGGGAGCGCCATGCCCCCGTCATACCAGGGGAGGGTTAGTTTAGCGAGAGCAATTCTTGCGCGCCCATCCCAGATAAGCCGCCTCTGTAAGCTTTCCACCTCCCGGAAATAACTCGCCGGGAGGGTGTCGAGCGAATTCTGTAGTGCGTACAAAAACCGTGGCAGGGACATCATTTTAGAGAGCGCGGCACGACCGAGCGGCAATAATGGCAATTTGCGCCAACGTGCCACGTCAAGATTCAGCCTCTGGAGAGGGGGGAGCAAATTACGCTCATAACGAGCGGCAGGGTCCAACGATATAAAAATCCCCAGATATTTGAAACCCGTGTGCGAAACCTGAATGGGAAATCTACGCGGCAATGGGGGAAGATCACCCGAGATCACATAGATACATGATTTGGTCCAGTTGATCACGAGACCTGAATTTTTGCCAAACGAGGTAAAAACATCGAACAAGACGTTAAGTGATTTTCGGGGGGAAGTGAGGTATATTAGGATGTCGTCCGCATAAAGCGAGATGCGGTCTTCAAAGTCGGGGGTCCACTGAATGCCTTTTATCGAAGGCTCCCAGCGGAGCCAAGCTGCAAGGGGCTCCAAGGCTAGCGCAAAAAGTAAGGGGGACTGCGGGCACCCCTGTCTCGTGCCCCTCCCAAGTGTAAAGGAACTGGACACGCGACCGTTGACAACCACCTGGGCCAGATGGTCCTTGTATAGTAGATTCACCCACCCGATAAACTCCGAACCGAAACCAAATTTCGCGATGGCGGCCCAGAGATAAGGCCATTCAATAGTATCGAAGGCCATCGAGGCGTCCAAGGAAGCCAAGATGGCCGACTCTTGAAGTGACCCTGCCCTCGCGAGAACACCAGGCAAGCGCCGCAGGTTGAGGGCGGTGTTACGGTGCGGGATAAAACCAGATTGGTCTGGATGGATCAGGTCAGCTATCACCGCAATCAACCGGTTAGCCAAAACTTTAGCTAAAATTTTGGGCTCCGCGTTCAACAAAGAGATGGGCCTGTACGAGGAGCAACGATCTCTAGGTTTGCCCTCCTTGGGAATTACCACAATCGTGGCCAATCGCTGATCACAAGGGAGGGCGCCATGGTCTTGTGACTCCAAGAACATATCTCGGAGATACAGTGCAACT
This sequence comes from Lissotriton vulgaris, assembly GCF_964263255.1. Lineage (NCBI taxonomy): Eukaryota > Metazoa > Chordata > Amphibia > Caudata > Salamandridae > Lissotriton > Lissotriton vulgaris. The sequence goes on from NC_141696.1 coordinate 740,994,034, forward strand.
TTATCAGGGCACAATTTATATAGTTCGATGGGCAAACCGTTCGGGCCCATGGCCTTGCCGAAGCGAACAGAACAAATAGCGATCGCAATCTCATCAGCAGACAAAAGCCCCTTCCATCAAGTCACGGTCCACCTCCGATAGGCTAGGCAACGTAATATTGCGTAGTAACAAGTGGGAGTCATCCTCATCCCTATCAGACACAGGGGAATACACAGTACTAAAATAGTCCGCAAAACACTCTACAATTTCGCTCTGTTCAGTCACACTCTCGTCATTCAAATTCCGAATCACAGGAACCACACGATTCGCCCTCTCTTTCTTATCCAGCCACGCTATCAATTTACCCGCCTTGTCCCCGACATCATACAACCTGCCCTGTTGCTCCCTGTGCATCGTTTTGGCAGCATCCGTGACAAGGGACTTATAATCCAATTGCTTTAGACCAAGCGCGTGGAGTCTATCATGGGTAACACCTGATTCTAAGTCCTTCTCCAGCTCGACTATTTCGGCCTCCAGACGCACGACCTCTTGATTCTTAGTCTTCTTAGCTTCAGAAATCAAGGATAAAGCCTGCCCCCGAATGACAGTCTTGAAGGCTTCCCATAGTGACACAGATGAGGACACAGACCCCTCATTTTCAATGAAGTAATGATCTAGGGACTTTACCAAGCTAGCGCGGGTTTTGGAATTACGTAGGTACCAGGGGTTTATGGGAGCCACTCGCCCCGCGCTACTCACTCCAGCATCCATACGAAGCCACATTGGGGAGTGGTCGGAAATGCCCTGGGCAAGGTGTCGAATCTCTCTAATTGAAGGGGACTGCGCAGCAGGCACCAGGATGTAATCAAGTCTGGGAAGACTTCCATGAGCCCCAGAGTGAAAAGTATACTGACTCTGCGTTGGGTGCATCAGCCTCCAGACATCCACCAGACCAAAAGTATCCAAAAATCCAAGAAGCCATGACTGGGATTTGAGAAGATCCCTGGGGGGATGACGATCTACGGTACCAGAAACAACAGAGTTAAAATCCCCGCCCATAACCAAAAGACCCTCAGGAAGCCCCAGCACAATTCGCCCAATATCTGAAAAAGTGGAGGTCTGGAGACCCGGGGAAACGTATATGGTGAGCAACGAAATAGTCCTACCCTCCCATCTGCCAGTGAGGGCGGCGTAGCGCCCCCTGTCGTCAAGAATTACATCATCAATCTCCAGGGGGAGAGAGGACCGAACCAGAATGCCCACCCCCCCTGGAGCCAGTGGTGAAACCAGAGTGTGCGGCCGGGCGATAACCCCACCTATTCATGGCTTGACATGTATTGCCCACCAGATGCGTCTCCTGTAAAAGAACCACATTGGGAGACAGGCGATGCAAAAATTGTAGCACCACACCCCGTTTTATCCTGTCACCCAATCCATTAACATTCCAAGATATTAACCTCAACCCCCTACACCCATCCCAACAAGCAATGCAGAACTCACCCCACAAAGAGCACAACATTCGAGTCATAGAGAAAAACAATACGTTGCCTTGAGGAAGAAAAACAAACTTACAAGCAACCCTCCCCACCACCCAACCGAATCCCGTTACAACTCCCCCCTCCCTGCACCCCTGCATTAGACTAGAAAGCCACCCCAACCTGCAGTGTGCCTGTCGCCCTACCATTACCCAATCTACAAAAAGACCCTGGAGGAGGAAAGAGACCCACCACCCCCGCCACCCTCGGGCATACAACAGTGAATTACAAAAATAAAGAAGTTATAGAACCCAGCTGCACAAAGTCAAATGTTCGGAGATCAGGGTCCGAGTTATCGTTTCTGCTCCGGCCCACCACCCTCAGCACCACCAGGGCGCTCAGTTCTGTCGTTCCGGGCAGGCAGCGGATCCAGCCAGTCACTCACATTCTCTGGTCGGTCAAAGAAGAATGTCCGGTCCTCGTATTCCACACGAAGCCTGGTGGGGAACAGCATAGCGCATTTCACGCCCAAATCACGGAGGCGTCGCTTCACACCCTGAAAACCCATCCGTTGCCTCTGGACAAGTTGTGTGAAGTCCGGGTAGAAGTTGACTGTTGAGTTTTCGAATTTTACCAGGCCGCTCACCCTCGAGGCCTGCAGGATAACATCCCGATCTCGGAAGTGAAAAAGCTTGGCAATGATAGGCCTTGGAGGGGCGCCCGGTTTCGGCCTTCCACCCGGAACGTGAAGGGCACGTTCCACTGCAAAGAACTTACTCAGTCCCGTAGGAACAAGGTGGTTCAAAACAAGGTCTTCCACCAGGTGGTCCATCGAGTGGTTTTCAGGGTTTTCCGGGACACCTATGACGGGATGTTGTTTCGTCTTACCCTATTCTCGAAATCCTCCAGTCGATGAGCCATGAGATCATTGGTAGATTTAAGGTTGCCGATCTCAGTTTGAAGTTCGGACACATCGGTCTTCAACTCCAACGATTTCACCTTCTCGTTGGTTTTGGACAAATCGGCTCTAATCAAGGTGACATCGATAGCAACCGTGTCGATTTTGTGAGCTAGAGCCTCATACTGCTGGCCGATGGTCTCCTTCATGCCGGCAATGGCGCTCATGATGTCGTGAAGAGACGGATCAGTAGGCACGGTGAAGTCTTCCTTGGCGTCCTCCGGGGTACGGCTGTTGCCACCAGGGGATCCTTTAGGTTGCGTATACCGATCCATGACATTGGTTTGGACCGACCCCCCGCGAACGGGCGCCTTAGTTTTCCGTTTTTCAACGTCGCCCCTCGCCGCCATACTGGGAGATAAGCCCCGGAGGGGCCCGCCAGACCTGGTGAAAATGGCCGCCTGCGGGCAAGTCACCAAAAGTCTACAACAGCAGGCTCGTGCGGCCGAGGCAAAGATGTAGTTCAACACAGCTGCGTAGAGGAGAGAAGGCACACTCTGACACAACAGAGCCTGGGTGAATCTCCAACTGAACGGAACTGTTGCGCCATCAGACAATGCCAGGACCCGAAAGTGAAACCGAAAGTCGATGCAAGGCTACTGGGGGAAGACCCCTCAGCCGTTGTTGTTCAACTCCGTCCCGGCGTGCCAACTTGCCAAGTCCCCGGCTCGCCGAGAGGTGGGCCTCAAAAGTTTGAATAAGCGTAACTTCGGTTCCCAAAGTCCAAATCAGAATTTTAAAAGAGCAAAACGATCAGCAGAGGTTCATCTTCAAGAGCCCATCTGAAAATTCAGGATAAAGTCAGGATAAATTGCAAAGAGTGGCGAAGGTCTCGGGAGCTCTGTGCTCACGCGGCCATCTCAGACGCTCGTGTAGCTTCTCCCCCAATAATTGTTATTGTTAAATGTAATCGCGCTTAATGTAGTGACCATGGAAGGATGAAAGGAAGGAAATGATTTCATGAACCTCAGGTCACATTCGTAGGAAGTAGTGAGTGATTAAATAGCTCAGCCCTCATATTATACCATTGCAAAAAGTATGAAATGTGATTTAATGTAAATGCTTTCGCATTTTTGCCGTTGGCTGAAAGATAAATAATTTCCCGCTGAATATATGAGTTGAAAAGACACACATTATTATCAGATTTCAAACTTAACTAGGATTCAAAAATCTCCTTTATTAGTATTCGCATAAAGAGCAAAGTTAGGCATTTTACTTAATAAATAACAATAACGTTAGCATTACTTTGTCTTCCAACTTCTCGTCTGTAATGCACAAGCATCCATTCATTCCTTGAAAGTTTTCCATTCAGATTTTTTTTTTTAAGTGTGATCGACAAACCTTTAAAATGTACTAATAGTAAAAAAGACCATATTATATTCGAATCTATGTGACGTTTAAAAGTATAATACGGACGTATACTGCAAGTCACCCTACCTTTGGCCTTTAATAGGTGGGTTTGTGTCCGCAAGTGTGCGCTAGTCATCTTTTATAAATACATAATTTGCAGTCTGTGCTAGAAGACTGTACCAGTTCTGTGAAATGCTAAGAAGTTTACACAGATTCTGCTCAAAGCTCATGGTATGCACATGATTTTTGGGCTTCAAAATAACCACACTTGTCAGTGACTTCTGACATTTTTGTTAGATCTTCCACCACTTATAAATGACCAATTTGTTTTCAAAATACAGTAAGATAGTTTTCACCAAAACAAATTGGGTTCTGCTCCTGATTTCTCCTTGATCCTATCCTGGCCATGCCAGAGCTACTGATCTAACCTGGTTGTCCATTTCTTCCTTTCAGAACATCTCGCTGCCAAATATCGAATTGTGGCTCTCCTTGCTACTTCAGATATATCACTCAATAGTAGAACAATGCCTCCATGTCAAATTCTAGGCCTTCCTTTTCTGTTGTGCAAGATATTGGTTTCTTCCATATTCCAGTGTGCAGTAGACATCGCAGTGGAAAGTGATAGCATTCTTCCTACAGACCAGATGTACATACATCATTTACTTTGCCTCCTCTTAAGCAGCATGGTGCCCACTAGGAATCTCTCACTTCTACTAGATCAAAAACTCTCCTTTCTCTTGGGTATTTTTAACTTTCTCAAATAATGTGGGTTAGTTGAGACATCATATGCCTGCTACTTCTGAAATGCAATAATGCCAATTCATGACTCAGAGTCAAAAATCTAATTTTCATCAAGTTGACTGTGGCTCATGCTGACATAAGCCCTAAGACTTGGTTAATAAGAACTTTTTAAAATCTTTATTTCTGGCTTCAGTATTCCATGAGCATGTTAAGTTGATTGGTCTACTCCTGCTGCATATTCTCTCCAGTATTATTTTATGGGAGCGATTCTGCATTAAACACATACAATAACGGCTCTCTCTCACAGATTCTGCATCATATCCCTGGAGGTGGTTCGCATTTCTTTCAAATCAAATTTGCATAGTTTGCCTGCAGTTGCTACACATACCTTCGTATCACTTTCATTGCAGTTGTGGATTGCTGTTTTAGTTAGGCCGACTACCAAGCTGTCTCTCATACCCTGCCTTCACACTCCTCTTAATTGAATAAAGCAAGGCACTGTTTTCAAGAATCTGCCAAATCTGTCAAAGTTTTTATTGACCATGTGGCCGACAAAAGGCAAATACCATATACTGAAATGTCTTTGCGATCCATGTTTGCTGACAGCCAATAGTTACCGCATCTCATTAAATGAAGCGAGCTGGGTGCCCAACAAAAAGAAGGCCATCTATTGGCAATAGGTACAAGTTGGAGATGGGTGAGGGTGTGTGGGAAGTTCTTGAGGGGAGATTAAAAGGGCAAAATAGTATGGTGGCAGAGAGGAAGCAAATAGTCGCGGTTCCTCAGAGTTCAATTTGTAAATCAAATGTAAATTAGAAGGGTTTGGTCACAATATTACGCAGGGAAGAGAAGCTCCCTCATAGTTACAGACCAAGGTACAGCATGGCACTTAGCTTTGCCTTGGGACCATCTGCACATATTTTCGAGCAGAAGCAGATTCCTGGACTCGCAAAAGGTGGGTCATTTTGCTATCCCATTTCCCCGTTAGCAAAGGTCATAAATAGCATATTAACTGCCCACTGGATCCATAATCTTCCATGGTCAAACTTCAGTGGGAAGGACCTTTTAAATGAGTTTTAAACATGTAGCCAGTATAATGCAGTCGACTCTCTACCTGTCTGGCAGTGCAGGTTTTAAAGTGACTGGTAACAACTTGTCGTCGTGTGTTTCCCAATTGGCGGTCGTAGGTGTCACTATCAGTCACTGCTGACAAAATTCCATAGCCAACATATTCTGAGAAGTGTGAGGAGAAACTGCAGAGTTATACAGTGAGAAAGCAAATAGTGAAGAGGGTGCTGAAGGAGAAAAAAATGAACAATTGCCCCCAAGGAATGCTTTCCATAGTTTCATTTCTAAGAGTTCATTTATATAACACCTTTTAGAAACTCTTAGCTTATTCCTAAGCGCTCCAGAATTGGGCAGAACATGGAACTGAGACACAGTTCACGATTATGGATATTGGTCAAGTCATATTAATTGCAGATGTCAGGCCGAGTTCTCATGTAAGGCAATTGCAGTCACCACCGAGCTGCCTGAAAGAGAGAAAATTATTTTTCCCTAGCAGTCAGCCCTCAAGATTAAGAAAGTAGGCCTCACCTAAGCTTTGTTCTCTGAGCAAACCTGGCCGCCCAACCCTAGGCTCAACTCGAGGGAGGTGGGTGGTGGTGGTGGTCAATCAATCAATCATAGCATATGTAAAGCGCGCTACTCACCAGGAAGGGTCTCAAGGCGCTGGGGGAGGGGGGTCCGCTACTGCTCGGACAGCCAGGTCTTGAGTTGCTTCCTAAAGGAGCGATGGTCCTGGGTCAGCCCTAGGTGGATGGGGAGGGAGTTCCAAGTCTTGGCTACCAGGTAGGAGAAGGATCTTCCTTCGGCGGTGGCTCTGCGGATGCGTGGTACGGCGGCGAGGGCGAGGCTGGTTGATCGTAGCTGGCGGGTGGGCGTGTAGAAGGTCAGGTGGTCGTTGAGGAACTTGGGGCCCAGGTCGTGCAGAGCCTTGTGTGCGTTTGGTGAGGAGCCTGAACGTGATCCTCTTGCTGACGGGGAGCCAGTGCAGGTCTCTCAGGTGGCCGGAGATGTGGCTGTGTCGAGAGATGTCCAGGATGAGTTGTGCGGAGGCGTTCTGGATGCGTTGGAGTCTTTTCTGAAGTTTGGCTGTGGTTGTGGCATAGAGGGTGCTCCTTAGTCCAGTCAGCTGGTGACGAGTGCCTGGGTGACGGTCTTCCTGGTCTCGGTGGGGATCCATCGGAAGATCTTACGGAGCATGCGCAGGGTGTTGAAGCACGATGAGGAGATGGCGTTGACTTGTCTGGTCATCGAGAGGGAGGAGTCCAGGATGAAGCCCAGGTTGCGTGCGTGGTCCCTTGGCTTGGGAGTGACAGCCTGTGACAAGGAAGAAGGGTGCTACTAGGGATTAAAATAATACCACTCTCGTCATCCCTAGATGTTCAATCCTACAAGTACCCAATCACAGGCTTAGTTAGACAGGCAGGCAGTACCTCTGAGTCCCCTTGTCCGCCTGTCTTCTGGTATGCAATTTGAAGGACTGGTGCTTGTTTAAAATGTTTTTTACAACCTGACTGGCTACTTGTTCTGTTTGTGTACAAGGGTGCGGTGGCAGACAGTGTCAAACGCTGCGGAAAGGTCCAGGAGGATGAGGACTGCTGTTTCTCCGTTGTCGAGCAGGGATCTGATGTCATCGGTGGCTGTGATCAGGGCGGTCTCGGTGCTGTGGTTGGCTCGGAAACCGGACTGCTAGGGGTCGAGGGATCCATTTGTCTTGAGGAAGGCGGGGAGCTCTCTGTTGACGGTCTTCTCAATGACTTTGGCAGGGTAGGGGAGGAGCGAGATGGGGCGGAAGTTCCTGAGGTCGGTGGGGTCCGCTGTTCGTTTCTTCAGGAGGGCGCTGAGCTCGGCGTGCTTCCAGCTCTCCAGGAAGGTGGCGGTGTGGAAGGAAGTGTTGATGATTACCCGGAGTTGGGGTGCGATGACGGAGTCGGCCTTGTTGAAGACGTGATGGGGGCAGGGGTCGGTTGGTGATCCGGAGTGGATGGTGTTCATCGTGCGGGTGGTGTCTTCGGTGCTGACCGGGGTCCAATTGCAGAGGGTCATGGTGGGGGGCGTTGGTTTGGCGGTTGGGTGCGTGGTTGGTGCGCCAAAGCTGTTGGGTATGTCGGCGATCTTGCGGTGGAAGAACGAGGCGAGTGAGTCGCAGAGGTCTTGCGAAGGAGTGATGTCGTTGTTTCCGGGGCTGGGATTGGATAGCTCTTTGACGATGCTGAAGAGTTCCTTGCTGTCGTGGGCGTTGTTGTCCAGTCGTTCTTTGAATGCTGTCTTCTTGGTGGTGCGGATCAGCTGGTGGTGCTTGCGGGTGGCGTGATTGAGGGCGGTCATGTTGTCTGTGGTTTGGTTGTGGCGCCAGGCTTTCTCGAGGGTGCAGCAGTTCTTCTTGGAGTCCTTGAGTTCGTCGGTGAACCAGGGGGCTTTCTTGCTGCCGGGCCTGCTGGTAGGGTTCTTTAGTGGAGTGAGGTCGTCGGCGCAGGCGGTCAGCCAGTGAGTGAGGTTGCTGGCTGCTTCGTTGGGGTCCGTTGTGCTGGCGGGAGGGTTCTGGCCGAGGGAGGTGGTGAGCTGTTCGGCGGTGATCTTGCTCCAGCTCCGGTGAGGAATCTGTTGTGAGTGGTGGTGGGTGGTGGTTCTTCTGAAGCTGAAGTGGACGCAGCTGTGGCCAGTCCAATGAAGTCCGGTGGAGTGGCTGAAGGAGATGTGCTTGCTGGAGGAGAAGACGGGGTCAAGCGTGTGGCCGGCGTAGTGGGTGGGGGTGTTCACCAGTTGCTTGAGTCCGAGGTTGGTGACGTTGTCCAGCAGGGTGGTGGTGTTGCTGTCCTTGTTTTTCTCCATGTGGAATTTGAGGTCCCCTAGGAGGATGTAGTCAGTGGAGGGGAGGGCGTGTGGGCTGATGATGTCTGCGATGTCTTCGTTGAATTGTGTGCGTGGTCCCGGGGGTCTGTAGATGAGGGTGTCTCTGAGGGTCGTCTTGGGGTTGGTGTGTATTTGGAAGTGGAGGTGTTCGGTGGCGGTGAAGGTGTCGTTGGAGTTGGTCGAGATGCGAATGGTGTTCTTGTGTACGATGGCGATGCCTCCTCCAGTCTGGTTGACGCGGTCCCTCCGGGTCATCTTGTATCCGTCCGGGATGGCTATGGCGATGTCGGGTGCTGAGGAGGCGTTCATCCAGGTTTCTGTGAGGAAGGCGACGTCTGGTGATGTTGTGTCGAGCAGGTTCCAGAGTTCGACGGCGTGTCTGTTGATGGAGCGGGTGTTGAGCAGGATTCACTTGAGGTGGTTGTTGCTGGTGCTCGGCTTGGCGGGTGCGGTGCAGGTCCGGAGGCAGGTGAACATGCAGGCTTGGCAGGTGAAGGGTCCGTGGGTGCGTTTCGTGGAGGCTCGGTAGCAGGTGGTGATCCGTCCAGTGTTAAGTGGCTTGAGGGTGGCGGCGTCGTAAGTCCGGTGGTGGTGGTGGTGAGTCGAAGTACAGTGCAACACAGTTATCACAATGTCTGTAAAGTAAACATGTCCAGCAAAGATTGGGTACACAACGCTTTTAGTGGAATCACATACATAAAATTTATTTTTACAGTATAAACAGTAACCAAACTATAAATGCTCAAAACTATTCAAAACACAATACCAATGATATGGAACTCACTCAGTTAACCAGTAATGTGGCTGGGTGAATTGTTCTCTTCTGAAGAAACCTGCAAGACGGTTAAATGGACATTAAAAACATTAATTAACCCTTTCACTGCTGGGCCTTTTGACGTTAGAATGCTAAGCCTTTTGTTGGCTATTTGGGGTAGTTCAGGCTTAGGCCTTTATAACTTTTTTCCGCATAAAGAATCAATGCCACATTTGCATTTTTTTCCCAACATCCTGGGGATTAAGGTACCCAGGTTTGTGGATTACTCTCGAGGGGATCGAGAAAATTGCCAAAATATAGCTACATTTTGTGCTTTTTGGGGGGGAAATGGCAAAAAAAAAGTGGTCTGCAAAAAAGTGTCAGTTTTATTACCAAAATATGGCATCAATGAAAGGTTTGCTGTGCTAAAGTCACCATCTTCACAGTTTTCAGCAACATGCAGAGCAGAATTAAACATTTTCTTTCTATTATCACAGTTTTGGCATTTTTGAAAGAGGTAGCCCATTTTTCCAAATTTTTGTGCTTTCAACCTACATCCAGTTTGTGGTGGAAACAGGTGGGAAACCCATGTGTTATCTTGCTGGACTGGTCCCATGAGGCACAGGGCCAAGACTGATTTGCTTATAGCTGTCTGAACTGGGGTGGCGAAGAGAGCTAAAAAAACGATGATAGATTCAACCCAGATCTGTGACTGGGGGCGAGTGTCTGAAAAGTTTCAGCACTACGTCCATCATCTCCTTGTCTTTGCTTTGTTCGCCCTAAGTTGGCAGGGTATGCCCAGACGTGGGTCCCTTGCTCACTTTGCCACTGGATTCAAGCTAGCCTGGCTGATGAGGGGTGTTACCCCAAAACCGGTACTAGAATGCTTGTTTCTTGTCCAGGGAGGACCTGGCCTGACAGTTCCGGCTGGACTGTTACCGTGAGGCACAGGGCCAAGACTGATTTGCATGTGGCTGGGCCTTAACTGGGGTGGCAAAGTGAACTAAAGAACAGTGATGGATTCAATCCAGATCTGTGACTAGGGGTGTGTCTCTGAAAAGTGTCAGCACTCCGTCCAGCATCTCCTTGTGTTTTGCTTATGAAAGCAATATACCATTACTTCTGCTCGGCCCTTCTGGTTGTGTGGCTATATAGGATGTGTAGGTTTTCCAGGAACCGGAAGTACCCAGAGCCAACAATTGATATGCACCTGAAAATGTTTTTCATTGTGTACAGGGTATAGAGCAAATCATAGGGATACAGCCTTTACAACAAGGTTTTTGGCTTGTGCCTTTACCGCCCAGTTTTAGCATGCATATTTTTACCACGTGCATGCCTTTACAACTCATGCCTTTACCACACATTTATGGTAATTTGGGGTGAGTGGTGGGGTCTCCCCCGCCCTCCCACAAATACATTGTTTTGCTATATAAAAACAATGCTTGATAATGGCATGCGTTGTAAAAGCATGTTTGTGGTAAAAACATGTGTAAAAAATGCTTGGTAAACACATGCAATGTCTTTACCTGCGTTGTACTGTCGTACAACCAATTCATATGGCAAAATATATAAAGAGTGAAAAATGGGTATGAAGGAAACCTATATCTTTCTCAAATGGACACCAAATATGGAGTTTAGGAGTAGTGGTTATTTGTAGATCTCTGAATTTGTTTGTACCGATACTATCATGTGATTCAAAGGGCATTTTTCAAAATGTCTTCTTTCTTATACACACTGACTTACGTTTGGAAGGCACAAATGTGGTGAAATCCAATTGGTAATAGCACATATTCTACCATTCTGTGCTCCCACTCTTCCAATAAAAATTGTACCTCACTTGTGTAGGCCGGCATAGTGCCTGCTACAGGAAAGGACCCAAAATGAAACCTGGACACGTTATATTTTTCCACTGAAACTGACCATTTTTTTGTAAATGTGGGCAGCTGTGGATTTTGGGCCTTAGTTCAGCCTGTTCCTAGGGTAACCTAGAAATTCTGCACATTTCTGATAAATAGACACCCAGGGAAATCCAAGGTGGGGTCGCTTGTGGGGCTCTTGCCAAGTTTTCTTACCCAGAAGGCCTTGCACACCTCTAACTTTGACTACAAAAACACATTTTCCTCAAATTTCTAAGATGAAAAGTTCTGGAGCTCTAGGATCTGTGGGGATCCACAAATTTCCTACCACCCAGCATTCGCCAAGTTTCCTGATAAACATGGTACCTCACTTGTGTGTGGGTAAACTTAGTCCCTGCGACAAGAAATGACCCAAATTGCAACATGCACACATCACATTTTTCCACTGAAAACTGACACTGTTTTTCTAATGTGGGGAACTGTGGATTTTGGGCCCTCGCTCGGCTGACACCTAGGGAAATCCAGCAAACCTGTTCATTTTTGCAACCTAGACACCCGGAGGAAGCAATTGTGTGGTGACTTCTATGACTTTCACCAGGTTTTCTTTACCCATAAGCCTTTGCCAACCTCAAACTTTGACTAAAATACATATTTTCCTCACATTTCTGTGATGGAAAGTTCAGGAATCTGTAGGGAGACACAAGTTTCATACCTACTAGGGGTTTTCATAATTCTCCTGATATAAACAGTACCTCACTTATGTGGGTAGGCCTAGTGCCCGCGACAGGTAAAAAGCCAATTACGTTTTTCAACTGAACCCTTTTTTTGTAATGTGGGTGGCTGTGGCTTTTGGACCCTACCTCTGCTAGCACCTAAGGAAACCTGGCAAACCTGTACATTGTTTTAAATTAGACACCCAGGGACATTTAGAGTGGGGTGATTTGCATGGCACTCACCAGGATTACCTACCAAGAAACCCTTAGAAATCTCAAATTGAGGGTAAACAACATATTTTTCTCACATTTCTGAGAGGGGAAGTTCTGGAATCTGTGGGGAGACACTAATTTCCCAGCATGCCCCCAAATTTCCTGATACAAAATGGTACCTCACGTGTGTGGATAGGTCAAGTACCAGCTACAGAGAAGGACCCAAAATAAAACATGGACACATCACATTTTTCCACTGAAAACTGACCTTTTTTTTGCAGTGTGGAGAGCTATCCATTTTGGGTCCTAGCTCAGCCAGCACCTAGGTAAACCTACCAAATCTGAACATTTTTTAAAACTTGACAACTGGGGTAGTAGGTGCCTAGACATCTTTCTTCTGCTTCAGTGCAAACTTGATCTCACCTTGCCTTTCTGACTGCCATTTTTCCTGTTAGCTGCTCGTTATACCCCGACTTGGTAACTACTCTTTCTTTGTTTGTGCAATCTCTTCTATCTGGCCCTTGTCTCACCACCCCCTCGCCTTGGGCACCAAAGACTTTATACTCCTAGGCAATTTCAAGTTTCTTCTCAACAGCTTCATGGACTCAAACTCCATGGACTTGCTCAAAAGTCTACAGAACATCAGCCTCAACTAGCTCGTACAAGGCTCTCCACACATCGCAGGACACACCCTGGACCACATCTCCTCCTCCAGCGACTAAGTTAGTGTCTGTCACATCACTCCACGTACATGAATGGACACCTCCATCGTCCACTTCCACAATACAGGGCCACCAACCACCCCTGTGGAGTTAAGCAACACCATAAGCTGCTACTGGAAATAAATCTTCAGAAATGGAATGGCTCAACATTAACCAACTACTACCCAGACCCCACCATCTACCTCATCAATGACTCAATCAATTTCAACAACTGAATCACCACCTGTGCCAATACCCTGCCGTCCCTGAAAAACACGAACCCAAAAGATTTAACAATCAAGCTAGCTGGTACAACACTGTCCCCAGAGAATCTAAGAGAGTTTGCAAACAACTCAATGGAAATTGAGAGCCACGTGAGGAACCACCGCAGGAAACACCTATACGGCCGCTTAAACACTATCACCATCAAGTGAAAGAGACCAATAAAAAGTCCCTGACCCTGAGAATCTAATCTAGCTCCAACATTTATAAGGAATCTTTTGCCATCATCCAGTAATTAACCAATCGAATAGCTGCAACCAACACCATCACCCCTACAGAAAAGCCCTGCAACAACCTCTTTGACTTCTTCCATGAACAATTCGTCAATATCTACAGCAGCTTCGAACCCCAGCCAGCCTCCATCGACCTACCCATCCTGCTAAGCTCATCACCCACAGACTACCAACTGACAGCATGGAACCCTCTATCCACCAAGGGCACTTCATCAATAATGAAGACATTCCACTCGGGGGCGCCCACAGACCTCTGCCCCAACCATATTTACAACCTGGAAAGAGAAACGATCAGTGCTGCACTTCCTTCCATCATCAAAAACTCCCTCAACACAGCCACCTTCCCAGATATATGGAAACAGGCCAAAGTCACCTGCCTCCTCAAAAAACCCTCAGCCGACGCAGGAGTACTCTGCAACTACAGACCTATCTTGCTGCTCCCCTTCCCAGCCAAAGTCATTGAGGAGAACATCAACAGATGACTCTCTGACCACCTAGAAAGCCACAAACTCCTGGACACCTCGCAATCAGGATTCTGAAACAAACACAGCACCGGAACAGCCCTTATCGCTGCCACAGAAGATATATGCACTGTTCTCGAGCATGTACAGACTGCCGTCCTCATCCTCCTTGACTTTTCCACTGCTTTTAACGTAGTCTCTCTCCACGCACTCATCGCCAGACTACACACAGCAGAAACACAAGGACCAGCACTCAAGTGGATAGTTTCCTTCCTCTCCAGAAGAACATGAGTCAGGCTCACACCATTCACATCATAACACAAGGAACTCATCTGCAGAGTCCCACAGGGATTATCACCCAGCCCCACACTTTTCAATATGTACATGCCTCCTCTGGCGAACATCCTATCCAATGGAATCAAGATCTCCTACGCTGATGACACCCAGCTAATCCCCGCAAAAATAAAAGCCTTCCTGGCTCCCCTGGGGGGCAGATGGGGCATTAGCCCCATATCTGCCCCTCCAGTGGGAGCAAAAAGCCCACTAGACACCAGGGATATTTTGGGGGCAAATTTGAATTAGGGTGGGGGCTCCCAAAATGGGAATGGCCATGCCCCCACCCCCGCAAAAACAAAAGCCTTCCTGGCCCCCCTTGGGGGCAGATGGGGCAGTAGCCTCCAATCTGACCCCTTAGGGGGCAAAAAGCCCACTAGACGCCAGGGATTTTTTAGGGCAAATTTTAATTAGGGTGAGGGCATTGGCATGCCCGTTTTGGGCAGCCCACACCCTAATTAAAATATGCCCAAAAACTCCCTGACTTTCTGCCCATCCTGGGGGGCATATGGGGGCATTAACCCATAATCTGCCCCGCCGGGGGGCAAAAAGCCCACTAGACGCCAGGGATTTTTTGGGGGCAAATTTGAATTATGGTGGGGGCTCCAAAAACTGGCATGCCCATGCCCCCACCCTCTCCCCCACAAAAATAAAATCCTTCCTGACCCCCTGGGGGGCAGAAGAGGCAGTAGCCCCCAATCTGCCCCCCAGGGGGCAAAAAGGCCACTAGACGCCAGGGATTTTTTTGGGCAAATTTTAATTAGGGTGGAGCTGCCCAAAACGGGCATGCCAATGCCCCCACCCTAATTAAAATTTGCCCCAAAAAATCCCTGGCGTCTAGTGGACTGCAGATGGGGGCATTAGCCCCCAATCTGCCCTGCCGGGGGGAGCAAAAAGCCCACTAGACGCCAGGGATTATTTTGGGGCAAATTTGAATTTGGGTGGGGGCTCCCAAAACGGACATGCCCATGGCCCCACCCCCCTGCAAAAATAAAAGCTTTCCTGCCCCCCCTGAGGGGCAGATGGGGCAGTAGCCCCAAATCTGCCCCCGGGGGCAAAGAGCCCACTAGACGCCTGGGATTTTTGTGGGGCAAATTTTAATTAGGGTGGGGGCATTGGCATGCCCGTTTTGGGAAGTCCCCACCCTAATTAAAATTTGCCCAAAAAACTCCCTGGTGTCTAGTGGACTATCTGCCCCTCAGGGGAAAGGTGGGAGCATTAGCCCCTTATCTGCCCCGCCGGGAGGGGGGGGCAAAAAATCCACTAGACGCCAGGGATTTTTTGGGGGCAAATTTGAATTAGGGTGGGGACTCCCAAAATGGGCATGCCCATGACCTCAACCCCTCCCCCGCAAAAATAACAGCCTTCATGCCCCCCTGGAGGGCAGATGGGGCAGTAGCCCCTAATCTGCTCCTCCGGGGGGGCTAAAATCCCACTTGATGTCAGGGATTTTTTGGGGCAAATTTCTATTAGGGTGGAGGCTGCCCAAAACCCCCCACCCGCAACAATTACAGCCTTTCTGCCCCCCCAGGGGAAGATGAGGTAATTTTGAAGTCTCCACAGTACGATTTGCGCCATTTCCTATTGCAGCCACTATGCCTACCCACACAAGTGAGGTACCATTTTTATCGGGAGACCTGGGGGAACGCTGGGTGGAAGGACATTTTAGATCCACGCAGATTCCAGAACTTTCCCACTCAGAAATTTGAGAAAAAAGTGAATTTTTTGGCAAAATTTAAGGTTTGCAGGGGATTCTGGGTAGGAAATGGTGGGGGGGACACACAAACCATACCTCACTGGACTCCCCTGGGTGTCTAGTTTCAAGAAATGTGTGGGTTAGGTAGGTTTCCCTAGATGGCCGCTGAGCCACGGGCCAAACACTCATGGGACCCCCTTGCAAAATCAGGTTGGTTTGTGATAGGTAATTTTGATGTCACCTCAATAGGTTTTAGGCCTTTGCCTGTCGCTGGTCCTTGACCCACCCATGCAAGTGAGGTACCATTTTTATCGGGAGACTTGGAGAAAGGCTGGGTGGGAGGAAATTTGTGGATCCATGCAGATTCGAGAACTTTCCACCACAGAAATGTGGGGAAAATGTGTTTTTTTGACAATTTCTTAGGCTTGCAAGGGATTCTGGGTAATAGAACCTGGTGGGAGCCAGTCAAGTCACCCCATCCTGGATTCCTCTGGGTGTCTAGTTTTAAAAAATGTATAGGTTTGCTAGGATGGGGGAAGGTGCCGGCAGAGCTATGGTTTAAAAACTACAGCTGGGCACTTTGCCAAAAAAGGTAATTTTTCACAGCGAAATTGAGATGTGATCACGTTGCGTTTTGCCTGTTTCCTGCCGCGGGCACTAGGCCGACCCACACAAGTGAGGTACCATTTTTCTTAGAAGACCTTGGGGAACGCGGGGTGGGTGAAAATTTGTGGATCCCTGCAGATTTCAGTACTTTCCACCACAGAAATGTAGGGAAAATGTGTTTATTTGGGCAATTTTCTAGGTTTGCAAGGGATTCTGGATAACAGAAGATGGTGGGAGGCAGTCAAGTCACCCCATCCTGGATTCCCCTGGGTGTCTAGTTTTCAAAAATGCATAGGTTTGTTAGGTTTCTTTAGGTGCCGGCAGAGCTATGGTTAAAAAACTACAGCTGGGCACTTTGCCAAAAAAGGGTAATTTTTCACTGCGAAATTGAGGTGTGTCCTCCTTGCGTTTTGTGCCGTTTCCTGTAATGGGCACTTGGCCGACCCACACAAGTGAGGTACCATTTTTCTCGGAAGACTTTGGGCAACGCAGGGTGCGTGGGAATGTGTGGATCCACGCAGATTCCAGATCTTTCCACCACAGAAATGTGTCGAAAATGTGGTTTTTTGGTCAATTTTTTAAGTTTGCAAGGAATTCTGGATAACAGAAGCTGATGGGAGGCAGTCAAGTCACCCCATCCTGGATTCCCCTGGGTGTATATATTTTTTTTTGAAAGACCTTTATTACCTGAAGCACAGTTACACAGCTTCTGGCCTACAACCCAACGGGCCGGCCGCAATCATTGAATCAGAAGCACATATGGGTCATAGCACACAGCCAGAGTACCGACAGCCAGAGGCCCGGTGGCGTATCAAGCAGTATCTAGCAGTAGAGAGCTCGGAGCCAAACTTAGGGAGCATTAAGGAATCCATCTGAGGTCTCATTTTTGCTTTTACTTTAAGAAACAATAGGAAACAACGATAACCCCCCCCCCCCAACCCACCCCCCCGGGTGTAGTACAGCAATTGTGCAAATATCGCATGGGACATCAGACACGATGTGAGGGGACCGCCCTCCATAGGTGAGAGTCACTGCAGGATAATAGCCAAGCCATACATTAAGGGAACCAAGAAATTGCAATAATTCAGAAGGGTCAACCACAGGTAGGAGCTACGCAATCAACGGCAGGGCACCGGCCAGGCGATCAGCGTAAATCCAGAGGCATCAGAACGAGGCAGCAGTCAAGAGAACTGGAATGGCCAGCAGCGTGCCATCCCCAATCTGGCATCCCCCCATGCAACAACAGGAGGATATGGGCAAAACTAGTCTTCGTCAGACATTAGCGCCAACATATAGGTGGTATACTGTCCCCAGATGTCACGGGGCGGGAGCCCGTTGGTAGGTGTGTAGAAGTATATCTCAATTGAAGGTTGGGTAAACAGGTTTCTTTATTCTTATCAGAGGAAGAAAGGATCTCATCTACAGCAGAGATAAGCAGGCAGCAACTGACACAGTCTTGATCAGATTAGAACCATAACATGACTACATCATCAGATTCTATGAATAACATTCTACTAAGGGTAAGATGCAGATGCAAACATAGAGAAGGATACCAGAGAAGGATACCACACACCTTCCCCTGAAACACAAAAAAAACAATAAGGAGAGAGGAAACAAAAAAAACTATTTCAAAATATAATCATTTAGAGAAGTAGGGGCACGACATAAACGGATGCTTTTCCTAGTGGGAGCATCAGACACAACATCAGATTTAAGATGCACACATTTCTTGGCCAAATTGTTTTTCGTAGCTTGCTTCCCAGTTGGACCTAAAAAGGGAGCAATGCGATTCAAATTCCAAATTCTTCCATCATTTAACTTAACAGCATTACGAAACAATTTTGAAACAACAAAAGGAGAAGAAAACTTTGGCCCTGAAGATCTAAGTGGAAGATGAACTCTCACCTGATCCCCGACACATACCTTGGTAGAAGCGACAGCATGTCTGCTATCAAAATTCTCTTTTCTCAGTTCAGATTTCACCTTTTGCTTTAGGACTGAATCCTTGTTAAGAGTACTTGTTTCCACACCCAAATTTCTCATCCAAGTCTGAAATAAGGAAGTGTTTGGAGTGCGACCACGAAAAAGTACAAAAGGTACCTCACCTGTGGAGGAATGTGGTGTAATTCTATAAATCATGACTCTCTCCATAAGGTTATCCTTCCAATCTGAACCTTGGTCTTTAGAAATCTGAATGAATTCCTTAAGGACACGGTTGAACCTTTCCACCATACCGTTACATTCCGGATGGTAAAGTGAACAACGCTTGTGTTTAACACCTTTACTAGCCAAAAAATCTTCCATCTCTTTTGATACTAACTGTACTCCATTATCAGTAAGGATAGTTTCAGGAAACCCCTCCCTACTGAAAACATCACGTAAAACTTTTACAACATCTTTAGTCTCAATATTTTGGGTAACTTTTATTTCTGGCCAACGTGAGAACATATCTATCATGACCAAGACATACCGTTGAGAGTTCCCTGAAGAAATAGGACCTAGGATGTCCAAAGCAACATCTTGCCAACAACGCACAGGGGTATCCCTAATAACCATCGGTTGTGTTCTTGTCTTACAAACCTTGTCAGAGGAGTTACATTCAATACAATCACGAATCATCCGTTCCACAAGAAGGTCAATACCTGGCCACCAGAAATGTAATCGTATCCTCTCCTTAGTTTTGGATATACCTTGATGTCCTTGGTGAGCCAAGAGAAGAATTTTTTCCCTAATCAAAGAAGGTGGAATAAGCCTTGTACCTCTCCACAACAAACCATCCTTTAAGGATAGCTCATCTTTGACGTTCCAATACCTCTTGGCACTATCGCTCAGATTCTTCAGACATGGCCAGCCATTACTCACCAAATTACAAACTTCCTGTAACTCAGAGTCTGTACATATGGCATCCCTCCAATAACATTCCTGAACAAGTCCTTCAACAATCTCACACACCTTAAACTCAAAAATCTCCCATGAATCTTCAGATGATTCAACATTCTGGTCATTCTGTTCCATAACCAATCTAGAGAGACAATCAGCAACTTTATTGTTCACCCCCGGTAAGTACTTTACTTCAAAGTCAAATTCTTGAAGGGCAATAACCCATTTACAGATACGTGAGGAAATGGCATCTAAACCTTTTTTATAAAAGACCTCCTTCAGTTGTTTATGATCAGTGTGAACCACAAAAGAATTACCCCACAAGAACTTCTTCAGTTTCCTAATGGCCCAATAAATGCAAAGCGCCTCCTTTTCAATCACCGAGTATGACAATTCTGGACCAACTAAAGATCTTGACAAGAACAAGATGGTAATCTCTTTCCCATCCCTCACTTGCTTGAGCACAGCTCCTAACCCTAGGGAACTGGCATCTGTGACCAAAATTGAACTATTATCAACATCAAAACTTTGTAATGAGGGAGCTAGACTTAAATCCTGTTTAACAAGTTCATACTCCTTTTGACAAGCCTGAGACCAAGAAAATTTTATCCCTCTTTCAACAAAGCTCTCATGTTAGAAGTCTTATTGGCAAAGTGTGGCACAAATTTATTATAATATTCCGCCATGCCTAAAAAAGTGACTAACTCTTGTCTAGACCTTGGCCTAGGCAAGCTATGTATGGTCTTCACTAACTTGTCTTTAGGTTTCACACCACCAGGAGTCAAAAAGTGACCTAAATAGTCAATTTCAGTCAAATTGAATCTACACTTGTTTTCTCTCAAAGTCAAACCTCTGTCTACAAAACGTTCCAGGACAGATCTAACTCTTACATCATGCTCACTCTGCGATGACCCAAAAACAAGTACATCATCCTGATAAATTTTGACTCCCTTAATACCTTTCAATACATCCTCCATTACTCGCTGAAAAACGGAGGCTGCAGATATTAAGCCAAAAGGTAGGCGAGTAAACTTAAATGTTGCTAAAGGTGTGATGAAGGTAGTGAAACCCATGGAAGTCTCATCAATCCTCACCTGATGGTATGCCGCTCTCAAGTCAAGAGTGGAGAACATGCAGGCATCTCCCAACTGAGTCAACATGGTATTAATATTAGGAAGAGGATATCTATCTGCCACGACCTCCCTATTGAGAGCCCTGAGATCAACACAAAAACGAATCTCGCCTGAGGGTTTACGAGCTAAAACGACAGACGAAACCCATTCACTCGCTTCAGTTTTTACCATAATCCCATCATTCAAAAGCTTTTCCAACTCTAACCGCATTGGTTCCTGCATTGCCAAAGGAACATTACGCACTTTACCTGCTACGGGGACAGCATTTGTCTTTAAGACAATGTTATGAACATAACCGGAAAGACAACCAAGTTTGTTACTAAAGACCCCTTCAAATTCCTTTCGCCAATCAGGAAAAGACCCTTCACTCTTATACAAATCAGAGGCTTTTTGAACAGATACTTCATTACAGCCAGATGTACAAGGAGTCACATCCTTTAAGAAAGGATAATTGAAGATGGCGACCGGGACGGACGTGTAAGCTACAGGCTCCGCGAGCCGTCCGATCCCGCAACGAAATCCTGCCACTCATCCTGACTCTCCCGTGTCCAACCACAGACACGCGAATGCTTATGCCATCGGTGCTCCTTTGAGACCTCTGCCGATTCTCTACGCGGTGAACTCGCGCTGTTTACCGACCCCTGCAGCCGACCCGGGACCTGGAGCCGATCGCCGCCCTTGAAACGGCCGGGAGCCGTCAGCCGATCTCGCTCGCAGGGCACTAGTTTGGTCAAGAGCGCTCCTGCTCGCGAAAAGGAACCACATCGCCCCTTCTGACCTGGTAAGGCTCCCGGCCGGCTCGCCCCGCTGCCACGATACATGTGACTTCGATCCGCATTGTCTTTCTCCCGGTGAGCCTGGGACTGCCCGGAATCCATCTTGGGGTGCCCGCCCTGCCGCAACTCGTCCACTTCGCTGGCTGGTTTAACAGCGTTTGTTCTGCCTCGGCTCCGACCTGTGTGCTGCTTGCTAATCGTTGGCTCCCACTCTTCTAACTCCAGCCTGGATAGTCGCCCCACTGCTTTTACCGCTGGCTTGCTGCGGAGGTGACCATGCCACCCCCTCCCGTGTAGAGGGAAGATGGCGGATTCCTCGTCCTCAACGGGAAGGATCCTGCCTATGCCTGACCAGGTGGACACCGGGGCGGAGCGCCCATTCTGTGCGGGTCGGCCAGCGATGGGACGGGAACCGACCTATGGCGATATCCTTACTGCCTTGCTTGACTTGCGGGCGCACTGGCGGCGACAAACCGACATCTTGGAACGGCGGATAGTGGAGGCTACGGACGGTCCGCTACAACTGCCTTTGACTGGCCCCTTGCTGCCGCTGACTAACCCTGCTCAGGAGACAGTGTTGCAATGCGGGACTGTGCAGAAGAGAACAGAATTTGGTAACGCAGTAGACTGTATCACTCCTGGGGAGGCTACTGTTGCGAGGCCGCCCCTCGACTCGCTGCCTGATACTGTTGCCATTGACTTAACACTGTTGCACCCCTCAGAGACTCTCCGGGCGATGGATTCCCTCCCTGCCCTCATTGTGACTTTTTCTCCTCGCTTGCAGTGTGTGGGTCACCTAACGGAGGGGAGGGCGCCCCACCGTTTGCGCGTTGCTGGTGATGTCTACTGGGGGCGCTCGTACCTTCCTCCTCTTCGCCTTCCCTGCTGGAGGAGGCCATTTTGTTCCTTTGTCTGGCCGATGAAGAATGCATGGTGGTGGACATGTTTGGAGATGTTTCGGCGCTCTGGCCAGGGCTGAGGATGCTCACACTCTATCTTGCCGACTGACTGGTGAAGACCTGGCCTCGAATGTTATTTGTTGTGCATTACGCATCGGCGGGGGGGGCTTCTTTCCTTCTTTCACGAACGTTGTATTAGTATCCTCTTGTTGGTCTATGTGGTTAAGATCTTGGTCCTGGGCGAAAAAGGGGGTCTGGTAGTGGACTACTCGCTTATAATTGCTGCGGGGTCCTCCAATTCTGAAGCGCTGTTTGGGGTAGTAACCATTGCACTGCTCGCGAGCCTGGAAAGCTTGATATTGTCGGCTCCTCCCCACCTTCTTTATTTTTGGGGGGTCATAGACTTGTTTGTATACTCGTCTTCCTCCTTATATGTCAAACGTGACTTTTTTTCTTTTCTGCCTTTCTTCGATCCTTGGATCTTATTTTCTCTTTCTTTTTCTTCCCCTTTTTCTCTTTCTTGCTACATTTCGGGTTTATGGGGCGACAGACACTCTGCTGGGGGGGGGGGCAGGCCATAGCCTCTGCATGTGTGTAGGGTGGGGGGTTATATTTCAGTTTTCGTTAGTTTCTATGGTGCCTATTTATGTTCTCTTTATAATTTTCTCTTTTTCTGTACTGGGTCAGTAATGGGGTTTGTAAGGAGGGGGTGGCGTTGTGGGTGGTATGCAAATGCGGACTGACGCTCCTGTCGTTTAGTACTATACCGCCATATTTTTGGGGGACTTATCACTCCTGCCATGTTTACTGCTGCCTGCATGTGTTGCGAAGCGGATTGTATGGACTCAGTTCTCCTTGACTTAATTTTTTATCGATTTATGTTTAGATCAAAAACTTTAAAATTAACCTTCACTGCTCCTTTTCCTTGGCGGCATTACTCACCCTAGTGTAACTGCTGTTACTTGTTGCTATTTTGCCTGATACCGCTGAGGGACCTGGATTGTCTGCATTTGTGCTTAACTGTTTCGTGGCCGGCCTGACGGTTGTAGGCCCGTATTTGTTCCCTTTTTCATGCACAATAAAGGTTTTCAAAAATTTAAAAAAAAAAAAAAAAAGAAAGGATAATTGTCACCAGAGTGAGAACCTATATCCCTTAGAATAATGCAAGGGTTTTCACCAGGGAGTAAAGCGAGATGTAAGTCCGCCTGATGAAACCAACTTAAGATGCTGTCACCCCTGCATGAGATGTAAATTTTACCTGCAGTGAGTCGTCCCTTGTAGTCAATTTGACCAATGAAGTAACCCACAATTTTTATAGGTTTTCTCCCCTAGGCCAATGGTCTTATGTCCGGTTTAAGAACTTTTACCTTCCCAAAAAGTTTCTCATCAAAGAAAGTTTCAGGTATTAAAGTAATCTTTGCCCCAGAGTCAAATAGCATCTTGACTTCACAATTATCAATGCGTACAACATCAACAGCACCTTTACATTTTTTTCCATCGGACAAAGATATCTCACCACAGTGCAGTTCATTTGAATTAGGATCAAAGTCTTCATTAAACACAGAAATTTCACCACAATGTAAGTCATCTGAATCAGAGTCAGAGTCATCATCAATCAATACCTCTTTCACTTGTTTCTTCTTTTTGATCAACTGAGATCTGCAAGCCTTTGAGAAATGCCCTACTTTACCACAGTTATTGCATTTAGAGGACAAAGCAGGGCATGACTTATCATTGGCTAAATGATCTAAGGCATTACAACGAAAACATTTTAACTTTAAATTAGCAGAACTTCTTTGAAAATTATGAGAAGAAGAAGGTGCATTAGATACTTTCTTAGAGATTCTAGTTATTGATCTCTGGTCTGGTCTCTCTAAAGATGTATTCTTATTAATCACTAAGACTTTTTCTTCAGAGATCTCTTTTTCTTTCTTAAAAACTTTAACACACGCATCAGAGTGCTCGAGTCTTTTGGCTATGGCAATAACTTCATCTAAGTTAGGATCATCTTTGTGCCACAATTCATCCTTAATTTTTTCTAAACAACATCCTAACATGAATTGATCACGCAATCTTTCTTCTAAGGTACCTTCGAATTTACAAGTGGCAGCTAACTTTCGTAAAGCTGTGACATAAGTCTCAATAGACTCTTCCTCTTTCTGCATGCACCTGCCAAAGTGGTACCTTTCTAAAATGGTACTCACTTTTGGCAAATAGTGTTTATCAAGTTTCTTAATGTTGACCTCAAATTCATTTAAATTATTAGCCTCTTCAGTAGTTAACTCAGGCAAATGTTCAAATACTTCTTGCCCTTCTGAGCCTAAGCAGTGCATTAGAAGCGCAGACTTCCTTTCTGCAGAAAGAGAAGTGCCACATACTCTTGCATAGTTTAAAAATACCTTTTTCCATTTAGACCAGCGAATAGGTGGATCCCCTGGTTTCGAAAGGAAAAAGGGTGCAGCCGTAACGTTTTGCATAATTTCAACAATTAAATGAAATAAATAAAAATTAAATGGAAATCAGTATACCCTGCAAAACAAGATGACGTCAAGTTAAGTATCAATATCAAAAATGAAACATCAATGAAATAGATAAATAATAAGTAAAAGAACAATCTGTGACTCAAATATTAAATATAAGTATAACCTGTAAATAAAATGTTATTAGCACAGACTGTAAATGAAAATGGTTATAATCACGAAGAAACGTATTTCTTAAAGTGAAGTTCAACTGCACACATGAAAGAAGCTGAGTGTGTCAGCGCAGATAAGATCTCCCAGGACTAGGAATCAGCAACACTTGTCCAGTAGAAGTCTTTGAGTCCCAAACAGTAGAAGTCAAAGTTGATTATATCAATGTTATTTCGAAATTAAAGTTGTAGAATAAAATATTACCTCTTTACCTTTCGTTTATTAAGTTAAATGAGGAAGCGCTGATATAATAAATTGTTCATAAAGTGAAGTGCCGCTGAAAACAGGCACTCTAAAATCCAGTTACCAAGGATCAGAAGCGTTGTCATGTAAGGAGGTTTTAAGCGCCGCTAAAGAAAGGCACTTGACGATCCTGTTGCCAAGGAAAGTAAACGTTGCTAAGCAAGGAGGCCCACTGTGACGCCAGTGAAGCGCAACGAATGAGACGCAGCGTCGCTTGAAGCGTCAGTGACGTAGCGCAACGAATGAGATGTAACGTTGCTTGAAGCGTCAGTGACGTACACATCCAGGAGCGTCACCGCGTGTGACAGAAGGAAGAGCAGATGCCGGTGATGGAGCGTGAAGGCGCGCAGATGCCGGTATTT
This sequence comes from Lissotriton vulgaris, assembly GCF_964263255.1. NCBI lineage: Eukaryota > Metazoa > Chordata > Amphibia > Caudata > Salamandridae > Lissotriton > Lissotriton vulgaris. The sequence goes on from NC_141696.1 coordinate 741,019,286, forward strand.
ACTTTTAAAACATTAAGCATGTAGACTCAATCGGTGAATGTTCAAAAGCCCCAACTGTTCGTATGTTAAGGGACAGCGTGTCTTGACTCGGCGGGCAGGCACTATACGCAGCAAACACATCAATCCAGCATATTACTCATCGCCTCAACCCAGCATTTTATTCACAATGAGCGCTATATGCAGCAAACACCACGCTTTAGTCATATAAACAATCCAGCGAATTAGCGCTTCAGGTTATAGGCTAATAAGCATCTTGGATGTATAAAGTCAATTATATGAATGAACAAAAGTAATTCAAATCTCCGCATGAAGAAGTCTGCTGTCTTTAAATTACGTGAAGAGCAGACAGATAGTATCAAGCCTCAGGAAAATACATTAAATAAAGGCAATTAATGTATAATAAATTCAAGTCTCGTTATGCTGCCAAGCCATAGAGTCAATATATGAACCAAACAGTACCTTGAGTTGAGGCTTGGTGTTGAGATCCTTTTTGTGATCTTTTCTGTTAAGAGAAAATTTCCTTTTTAAAGATAAAGTTGCTTGTAGTAGGGAACCTTCTTTCCTATCCCACCCTTGTCGCCAATGTGAAGAAGTACATCTCAATTGAAGGTTAGGTAAACAGGTTTCTTTATTCTTATCAGAGGAAGAAAGGATCTCATCCACAGCAGAGATAAGCAGGCAGCAACTGACACAATCTTGATCAGATTAGAACCATAACATGACTACATCACCAGATTCTATGAATAACATTCTACTAAGGGTAAGGTGCAGATGCAAACATAGAAAAGGATACCAGAGAAGGATACCACAGTAGGTCCTCATAATAGCATGTCAATTGATCTCAACAGTATGCCATGTCCTTCAGCCAAGTCTTCACCTCCGGCGCCCGTCTCCCCCCCCCCAGCAGGTCGCCACTCCATGCTTGGCCAGCTGCAGCGCCAGTGCCACCAACCGCCTCTCGCCCAAAGGAACTCCAGACACTATACCCAGCAAACATACGGCCTCAATGGTCACCGAGGTCATAGCAGACAATGCCTCAGTCACTGCTATCCAGAACCTAGACACACGCGGGCACATCCAAGCCAGATGTATAAAATCAGCCACAGCAGCCCCACAGCGCACACACGCAGAGGAGTCACGCAGACCAAATTTAAAAAGTTGCTCCGGAGAATAATACCATTGTTGCAAGAATTTATAATGCAAGAGCCTAAAATTCCCATTAACAGCGAATTTCCCGGTCATAGCACAGCACTCCGCCCATTCATCCTCCAAAAGGGGCTCCAGCAGACACGCATCCCACCTAGCCTTCTCAGCCACATCCATACCACACTCCTCATCTTGTGAGATTTTGTATAGCCTCGAAACCATTTTGACTCGAGAAGTAGCTGTATACATGACTGCAGCGCAGCCAGCGCGGGCGGCTCCATTGGGAAGGTCGGAAAATGAGCACGCACTGGGGCTCGCAACCGGACATACATACAGGTAGCCATAGTGCCATTGTTTGTTTGGTCCAATATTGTCGGCAATGCCAGAAAGCGGCCCGCCGGGAAGATATCCCCCATTGTAGTTATACCAACATCCTGTAGTAGGTGGAGAGCCCCTATCTCACTCGAGACTAATATATGCTCACGATGGAGCAGGGGCATGGCCGGCGCGTAAAGCGGCAAGGAACCTGCGCGCCTGCCCAACTCCCGCCACGCTCTCACCGCACTCTGCACCGTGTCCACCTTGCCCCTCTCCCCTCTCATATACAGAGTGTGAGTTTACAATCATCGCTTTTAACGACAATGGATGCGTTGCTGCCGCCTCGATCGCCACGTGTGGCGTATATGGCGGCGCCGATATCCAGTACGAGGCGAAATGCGCCTGCGCACATAGATAGTACAGCATCATGTCAGGCACCGCAAAGCCGCCTCTCCTATGGTTTGGTCAGAGTGTCCCACTTCACTCACGGTTTCTTCCCTCCCCAGGCCAAGGTAATTAGCAGGGACTGCAACGTCGTGAAAAAACTAGATGTCAAGCGGAGCGGAATGTTTACGAAATAATATAAAAATGTGGGAAGCACCACCATTTTGATCAGAGCTACGCGGTCCGCGAGCGACAGTGGCAACCGAATCCAGCGCGCTACTTGGTCTTCTAATTTGGAAATGGCCACGCCGTAGTTAGCCCGAATCATTTCTTGTGTATCTCTATGTATCCATATGCCCAAATAGCGGACAGGCTCCTCAGCCCACTCCAAAGGAAATTCCAACGGAAATGGGTGCGTAATATCTGTCAGCGGTAGCACTACGGACTTCCCCCAATTGATCGACAGGCCGGAGAAACGTTCAAACCGCACATATTCCCTGAGCACCCCATCCAGATATCTGTCTGGCTCTCGAATATAAAGCACCATGTCATCCGCGTACATAGACACCGCCAGGGAGCGGAGACGAAAACACAGAGCCGAGGATGCGTGCCGTTGGCGCAAAATACAGGCTAGGGGTTCCAGAATGATGGTAAACAATAAAGGCCTCGTGCCCCTTTGTATTGCAAACGGTTCCGACACCCGCCCGTTCACACGCACACGGGCCACAGGATTAGTGTACAACAAAGCGATCAACGACGTGAAAAAGAATGGCACCCCCATGCGATGCAGTATTGCCATCATGTATTTCCAGGCCACAGAATCGAATGCTTTGGCAGCATCCAATATAACCGCCACCGCAGCTAAGTCAGGTTTGAGTAGGTGTAGGACGGCAAAAAGTGCTCTTAGGTTATGCGTGGTGGAGCGTGCCGGTACAAATCCAGATTGGTCCGGCAACACCATTACTGGTAAAAGTAGTTGTAATCGCGTGGCTAACACCTTGGCAATGATCTTAATATCTGTGTTCATTAACGACACCGGCCGGTATGACTCACAGCTGTCCAAAGGTTTACCCGGTTTCGGGAGTACCACCAGAAGAGCCTCCCACAACGTTGCAGGTAGTTGCCCACGTTCAAAGGCCTCTTCCAGCACCATCGCCAGATGTGGCAGCAAAAGATCCACATACTCCTTATAGAATTCAGGTGGTAGGCCATCCGTACCAGCAGCCTTGCCGTTGGGCAGAGCCGCAATCGCATCCCTCAGTTCACCCTCCGTGACATGGTGCATCAGAAAGTCCTGCTGTCCCTTCGAGAGCCAAACTAGTGCGATGTCTTCTAGATATTCAGAGATTTCCCCCTCGTCTGCCGTGCCTTTATGTGCATACATGTTGGTGTAGTACCGAGTGAAACAGTCCAAGATACCTTCCGCATTGGTCACAGTTCTATCGCCTCCCTGATTTCCTGCACTGCACAATGTTTAGCCCAAGGGTCCTTTATCCTATCCGCCAGTCCCCGCCCAGGCCTGCCACCTTCTCCGTAGTACCGAGCTCTAACACGTTTGGATAGATATTGAACTTCCTGGTCTGCCAATTCATTGTACTCGGAGACCTTCAAGCATACGTCGGCCAGTAGGTGATCAGAGGGCCGCTGCTCGCATTGTCGTTCCAAACATAGCAACTCACGCTCCAGCCGCTCCATAGAGGCCCTGAGCAATTTAAGTACCCCAGCCTGCATACCAATGCATGTGCCCCGCATTGTCACCTTAAACGCCTCCCAAATCACACCCGCACTGGACACTGATCCAACGTTCTTATCAAGATACAATTCAATCGCTTCACGCAAACTCTCTCGCAGGACCTGATCTTTCAAAACACCAGGAGGCAACCGCCATGCAAACGGTACATGCGCATGCATTGGGAGCCGAACTTCCATCAGCACAGGGACATGGTCGGATAATGTGCGAGCCAAATGCGCAGTCCTCGCTACCCAGCGACTCACATCTTTCGTCACCAGCCAGTAATCCAATCTCGACCAAGTGTCACGGGCGGAAGTATAACAGGTGCCCTCCCTCACTCCAGGGTGTCCCAGTCGCCACACATCAACCAGCCCCAGCACCTCCATCCCATCCCTGACAGCACCACACGCACGCTTCATAGATGACTGGCGCGTTTCCTTTTTATCCAACCCTTGATCCAGCGTCACATTCAGGTCCCCCCAGCAAAGAATCGCCGAGGGAGGCAGCTGATAAACCTTATTCCACAACGTGACACAAAAGTCCGGATCCTCAATGTTGGGCCCATATACATTAACCATTGTGCTAGCGTACCACACAGTTTTCCATGCAAGATGATATAGCGACCTTCCTTATCAATCTCCTCATGCAAACTTACAAATGGGACATCTTTTTTAATGAGGATCATGACACCTCGGGCATAGGAGGAGTACGAGGTGGCCACTCTGGTACCAGCCCAACGGCAAGCAACCGCGCCGATGCATTTCCTGCAGGAAGACCACCTGCACTGCATGCCTATTCAAATACGCAAGCATCTGCCTAGTCTTTTGTGGTCTGTTGAGACCCAGCACATTCCACGTTATCCAATTCAGTGTTCCCCCCACTAGAAAGAGTGACAGGTAATACATATACCAAATCGTCTGGTCACAAATGTACGTTTCGGCCAGTAAACATTGACAATTGCGTTCATTCCCATGTCCCACCCGAGACAGCCCCCAGCACCACAGAACAGACCCTCCTTGCGTGTACCCCCATGAGTCAACCACCCTCCCCAGAACTGAAACCCCTGGCAAGCAGATCCCCGCCCCCTCGCCCACTTCAGCACCCCCAACCTGCCAAAGCCATCCCCAACCCCTCGGTGTCCAAACCCCGAACTTTGCACCAAACAAATTGTGGGGAACTCCCATACGTGGGGGCGTAGAGGTGCCCAACTCCCACTAGCTAGCTAAGCAGGAGAGGATCGAGCAATTCGTCTAATCGTCCATCCCCGTCCTCCCGCGCTGCGACACACACCAGAACATTCCAGCAGCACCCAATGGCGGAGGTAGCAGTACATCTATCAGCATGTGCCAGCATACAACTAGGAACTGACAAATAAGCAGTGCAACAAAAACAGTCCCAGAAAATAGCCAGCCCCCAGACTCCATCTGTAGGTCTGGTACATCCCTTCCATATAAGACAGCGCTGAGGTCTAGGAGCCAAACCTCAATGGACAGCATAACAAACAGCAGTGCAGCATAAATCCCCATCCAGGGCTGCGGCGTCACCATTATATCTGCATAGATGTCTCGGCCCACCACCCAGCAGCAACCGTGAAAGAGGTCCGTGCACCGAGCCCCAACAGTTAGGAAATCATCGGCACATTAGTCACAAATCTTGAGCCCGGTCACTGGCGGCATCGTTGAGAATGCAAAGTCGCACAGGCCCATCAACCACCAGCAGTAAGGAAAGAGCACTAACTAGACAGCTATAAGAGTGAAGCGTTAAAGTGTAGCAATGCCCTAGAAAGTGTGACCAGGATGGACGATCACATTGAATAAGTACATAGACCTATGCAGCCTCATCACGTATCTCCTCCTCCCTGTCCTGCGCTGCATTGGAGTCTCGTTTTCTTTTTTTCTGCTTCTTCACATAGTCCATGGCTGCCTTGGGAGATGTGAAGATTGTATTATCTGACGGTGCCCCAATCCGGAGGCGGGCCGGGTAGAGCATGGCATATGGAATATCCTCCGCCCTGAACAGTTGCTTCACCACATGAAATTCTTTCCTCGCTGTTTGCACCGCCATTGTAAAAGCAGGATAGAATTCGAGTTTGTTGCCCTGATAGTCTATAGTGCCCTTCTCCCGGGCCAGGCGCAGAATCACATCCCTGTCTTTATAATTGAGTATGCGGGCGATGATGGGACGGGGCGATGCTCCAGGCACTGGTCGTTTCGCCAATGAGCGATGCGCCCGCTCCACGATGAACACTCGGGATAACAGATCCGCTCCAAAGATATCAAGCAACAAGCGCTCCATGAAATCTTTCATCTGGCCCACATTGGTAGACTCCGGCAGCCCCGTGACACGGATGTTGTTGCGTCGGGACCGCCCTTCCAACTCCTCATTCTTAGCCTGGATGACCTCCAAAACTCGCTCCATGTTGAAGACCTTGGAGGATACGGTAGCCAGACCATCCTCAGTGGCAGAGACTCTCTGTTCAACCTCTCCCATCCGTTCATTTTGTCTCTCAAATTGCGTAGCCATATGGTCAAGTCTGTGATTCACTGCCTCCATGGTGCCTTCTATGGACTGCAATGTTTTTTGCATTGCCACAAGCACAGCGTCTAAATTTGGCGTATCCCCAGACGCCCCAGCAGGCTCCGTATCCGGCGGCGCCTGCGAGGTCGACATCGCAGTCTTCTTAGCGTCAAAAGTTAATTTGGGCTGATTCCTTTCAGGCCTGCCCATGGTACCAGTGAACCGTCACAACCAGCGCACAAAGTCACTGTAGCCCACACACTGTTCGGAGCAGTATCCGCAATTACATTGAAGGGCAAGCAATCTCAACTTCCAGGGAGAGGGAGCTCCAGAAGCCAAACAGGCAGCACCACCAGCCTGAGAAGCGCGATCAAGAAAGGCCCAGCTCACGTCCCTCTGGGCGCCAATTTCACCTCCTCAGGCCTCCAGCAAACCCGATCCCCAGAGCAGAGCCCAGGCACCCCAGAACCTCCAGGCGCTGTAACGTGCTGGCACAAAGCAATGCAATAAGGGCGGTAGAGCAGAACTGCGGCCCCGCAGGATGCCACCTGCAGCGCTGATGGCCGTTAGGAAAGCGCAGCGGGCGCCCGGTAGGCCCCACCACCAGTTAGCAAGCTACAGAGCAGTCAGTCCGCAGCCACTCTCACGCGGCTAGCGCTCAGCCGCAGTCCCAGGCAGTATGCTGCAGCGTTCCTCCAGGCACCGCGGAGCCGGCACTGATTCAACCGGTCCTCGCAGTCGCGCCCGAGCGCACCCCGCCCCCACCAGCTGAAGCTCGCGCGGAGCGGCCCAGTGCGGCCTAGCGCCACCTCCGCAGCCCCGGGCTTTCCCAGGCCGCCTCCCCACTCACCGCAACCAGCAGAGGCCGGGGCCAGCCCAGGCAACGGCCGCTCGCCTCCGCCGCCGTGCAGAGCCCCACTCCTGGCCTCAACGAGACCGTCCGGCCGTTCGAGTCGCTCCCGGAAGCCCCGTTAGGCGCCGCAGGTATCCACCACAGCAGGCAGGTCTCAGACGCGGGGCCGTCCCAGAGCTCCACGTTGTCAGGGCCCAGCCAGCAGCACAATCAGCAGCAGTCGCCACCAGAGACGGCTAGAAAGCCGAAAATATATCCAAATGATGCCGCCTCGCTCCTCGCAAGTATTACTGCAGCACTGGGGAGTTACGAGGCCAGGATGTGAAGGATATTGAAAGGATTATGGCTCCATCTGGCGGAGCCTCACATGCGTGCGGCCATCTTGCCTGGCGCCCTCTAGCGCCCCCCTCCCCCTGGTTGTATAGTTTTCATAAATGTATAGGTTTGCTAGGTTTCCCTAGGTGCCGGCAGAGCTAGGGTTAAAAAATGACAGCTAAATACTTCGCAAAAAAGGGTAAATTTTCCTTGTGAAAATGTGGTGTGTTCACGTTGGGTTTTGAGCCCTTTCCGGTCGTGGACACTATGCCTACCCACGCAAGTGAGGTACCATTTTTATCGGGAGACTTAGGGTAATTCAGATTTGTAAAGCAACTGTTATTACCTATTGATTTTTGATGCATTTCTGCCTTCCAAATGAAAGACATTGTGTAAAAAAGTCATTTTGAAAAATGACCAATAATTCTCATGCTAGTATGAGTATTCCCAATTTTGAAAATGTGCAGATATGTATTGTTTCTATACTCTATAATTTGTACCCATTTCAGAAATACATAGGTGTCTTTTATACCGATTTTTCCATGTGTACATTTTCAAACAATAATTGCAATATACCGGTACATAATAAAAAGCCAATGCAAATTGCTACTCAGTTTTTTACTCTGGGTTCGTCTGGTTCTTGGTGACCCTACAAGTCCTATATATCCCCACAACCAGGAAGGTCAAGCTGATGTAACGGTATATTGCTTTGAGAGAGCTGTCATAATTACAAGAAGTTACAGGTGAAAATGTTGACACAAAAGGCTGTTTTTTTCAACTACTTTTCAATTTTTCCAATATTTAAGTGTTAGTTTCTATAAAGAAACCTTAATAGATCTACACAAATGACCCCTTTCTGAATTGAAAATGTTGTCCACTTTTCTAAAATGTATAGCTTTCCAGGATCCATTATTGCTTTCACACTAATTTTTACCATTAACTGGAAGGAGGTTGAAAGCACAGAAAATAGCAAAAATAGGCTATGGTCCAGAAAAATGCCAAAACTGTGTAAAAAATGTTGGTTTTCTGACAAAAGTCTGCAATTCCCTAAAAGCTGGGAAAATTGTATTTTCTGCCACACAAACCCTTTTTTGATAACATTTGCAGGGAAAAACCCAGACGCTTTCATTTGTAGCCCGTTTTTCCAATTTTTCCAAAACAAACCCCCAAAATGTTGCATTTTGGCTAATTTCTGGGACCCTCCAAGGGACTCCACAACCCCTGGGTACCTTCAGAATCCCCATGATATTGGAAGAAAAGGACGCATATTTTGCGCGGATACCTTATGTGGTCAAAAAGTTACAGGGGCCTAAGCGCGCACTACCGGAAATAGCCAAAAAAAGGCTTAGCACAGGGGGAGGAAAAGGCCTAGCAGCGAAGGGGTTAGACAGAAGCCCTTGCAAACATTAAACTTTAGCTAAAAAAACTGTTTTCCTCACATTTCTGGGATTGAAAGTTCTGGAATCTGTGAGGAGCCACACATTTCCTACCACCCGGCATTCCCTAAAGTCTGAGAGTAAAAATGGTACCTAACTTCAGTGGGTAGGCCTATTGCCCATGACAGGAAAGGGGCCAAAACACAAGATAGAGACATCAACATTTCCTGGAAAACAAATGGCCTGGTTTAGTAATTGGGGTAGTTGTGGTATTAGGGCCTAGGCTCAGCAGCCACACAGGGAAACCAGCAAACCGAAACATTTCTGGAAACTATACAGCCGGGGATGTTCACAGTGGTGTGCTTCACATGGATCCCATGATATTTTCTTACCCACAATGGTGTGTAAAACTCAAACTTTCTCTAAAAACGCACATTTTTCTGTGACGTAAACTCACGGAAACCTCAGGGATCCACAAAATTCCTACCACCCAGCGATCCCCCACTTAAATGCTACCCCACTTGTGTGGCTGGGATAATAGCCTACGGCAGGCACAAATCAATTCATGGTCAAAGAGAGCCACTACGCGAGACTCCCATTCACCTTGATTGATGGAAGACCTTAAACTGAAGGAAAGCCTTAACTTTCCCTCCCCTGCCGAGGCTGGAAAATGACTGCAGTGGCCACAAGGGTTCATAAACTGCCCTCAATTACCTTCAACTTCCCAGCGATTGGGCGGATGATTCTAATATCTAAACACATGCTCTCTGTATAAATATCGGGAAAAAAAATAACGTTGGACCCAAAAATATGTATGTGTATATAAATAAGTTTTGCTGATTGGTACACCTTCTTGACCTTATTTTCTATTACACCAGCGTATATGGTTTATGTTTCCTGACAGTCCCATTCACTCTATACGTCTTGTCAATTGTTTCGTCCTAATATAGAACAGAGCAACATTATCAATCTATGTTGTCCTGAGTTAGAAAGGGAATCTATGAATGAATGAATACTTTATTTTTCGATTAGTACAAATCATAACAAAACACAAGATAGCCCTTGACCACACAGAAAATAAAATGTGGCCATTGCAATCGGTACTGCCAATCTAACGTATTTTAAAACCTACACATTTCTTCGTTTAATGGAATGATTAGCATATTATAGGTCTTACAGTTCGTTTGGCGGTATAAAAGACTGAAAACACCCTATTAGTACTGAAAATAAAAGGAGTTTGTTTGTGGAAGTAGTGGATCCAATAAAAATACAATCTCAACTCAAAGTATTCGTACTTTGAATCCAAGCTGGTCATTTGATTTACAGAAACACAGCGCCAGGGCACCCTTTACAGAAGGTATGCTGCTTTTAAGAACCATTGTTTTAATTTAAAACAACGTTGGTGTTCATTTAAAAGAAATGGTAGATAAATATGATATTTATGAGTCTCTTGAAGCCTCGCAAAGACAGCATTTTCTAGATGACATCTGATAAATAGCCCAGCCTCAACAAAATTTATAAAGTGGACAGAATCCAACTTGCAGTCAAATTAACTTCATTATGCACGACTTTGGGTACACAGACGTGCATATTTGAGTTTTAAATAGAAATATTCTAAAATACTCTGAGAACTTTGCATGAATAACTTCCGGTCATTGGAATGATAAAGAGGACTTGGATTGTGCTTAACTTGTTTTTTAAATGCATTTCCTTACACGCATGCCCCTGATGTCCCTAATTTCAAGATCAAGGGGCTGATATATATACCACCAACATAATGGTCTGCCCGCCTGATTTAGAGGCAGGCGGTCCATAGGTTTGGCTACGCCTGTAACTACTCTGTCACCTCCATAGCCAAACCTCCCTGACGGAGTAAGGACCATCTGAGAAATGGCCATATGCCCGCCCATGCAATTAGGATGGGCGAACACATAGCCATTGTTTTATTGTCTGTCACCGAGGATAGTAAAATGGTGATAATGCTCATCTTTCAATGGGAGATGATTCTCATGGCGAGGGAGCATTACATTTGTACTGTTTTTTCTCTTTTTAAAAGGGCAAAAAGAATCTGTTTTGATGTTGCCCATCACCAAACGGTGACGGTGGTTCCTGCCAATGCATTTTAAATGACTTCCTGCTTGACTGTCATTTATAAATGTGACGAGCAGTCCCTCCAAGGGGGGTGGACGTGGGGGGGGGGGGGGGGGGGGGGTTTATTCCTTTCCCCTGGTGCAAGAACGTGCCGTCTGCCCACAATTAAATCGGGCCCCTAGTTTTCATACCAACCTATGTGTGCCCATATCAAGCCTTTGTGAGTGAGCTGACTTGCGTCTTTAGCTTCCAAAAAGTGTTTTATAAAAGTGGTTTTAGAAGCAAACTGGTTATGTCAGCCCAAATTCTAATTTTAAAAGAGCTTGTTTTACTGCTCACGGAAGCAAAAAAAAGATTTTTTTAAATAAGGATGTTGAGTTAAGTTGAGTCACTCGGCAAATCGTCCAGAGAGCTACGTGGGAGTATGATAATGCAGAAGTAAACCATGCTCCAATAATTTAATATGCTTTGTGACGAAGGACTTTCCAATTTGCTTTACAGTATGGTAAGAGGAAAAAGTCAGATTCGCTGTCTTGTGATTTAATTTTAGCATATTATATCTTGGTGAACAATTGTCCTGCTTCAAGACCCCTAAATCATTTAAAAAAAATAATTTTCTTCATCTTGTTATCATTAAAAAAAGATATTGGTGATTTTTTTTTCTCCCGTGCATTAACAACCAATTTATGTTCCAGATTAAACTCACAGAGAGCATTCAACACTCCCTGTAAACCAGAACACTGTTAAAGCATAACATACTGTCATGGGCTTCCTGCAGAACTGTGATCGGTGTCCCCCCTAATTTTGGTGAATGTAGATTTTTACATTCTAAATGTTTTCCCTGTGTGCAGTAGTGCATAAGCTAAAAAGGAATTGGGCTATTACAAAGCCTTGTTCAGACCGCGTTGGTGAATACTTTTTAGACAGCGTTGTTCCAACTGCTCACATTACTGGTACCGAAGTATCCTCAAACAGGGCGTGAGTAACTGTGAGTTTAACAAGTGTAGACATCTGTTACCACTTAGGCCACAGTGTATTCCGACTGGCTCCATCCAAAGCAGGTCGATTATCTGTGTAACAGCTATAAATATGAAACCCCTTTCTTCTAGAGTACTGATGGACTAGCATAAAATTAGCCAGTGCCAGCTGCCACAGAATAGTACAGGTAGGGCGGGGGATTAGGAATCAAAAAATGTTCACCTACCTGGCTGCCGACCGCCGGTTCTCCTCTGTCCTCTTCTGTCCTCTTCTGTTGACACACAGATGCACACAGGCTCCCCTAAGCCAATCACAACACTGTTGTCACCAGCATGACATAGCTGTGATTGGTCTGAGCGGCCTTTTTCAGCGCTCTGACGGGGAGTGGGAGCTTGTGCAGGTTTTCCAGCCAGCCTTGCAGTACAGCCAGGTGAAGAAATGCTAAGTGCGCATGTCTGTTTAGCCGGCCAAACTATCTTGCGCACCGAAGTAAACAAACCAAAAAATTAAATAACATTATGTTATTATCATTTTATTTTGAATTTTTGCACAGCTCTAAGTGGAGGAGCAGCGGGGGAGGGAGGGAGAGGGAGAAAGAGAGAGAGCACACGCAGTGGGTCACATCAGCACCGTCCGCTCTCTTCACTGTAAGGGCTTACATTTAGCTTTTGCACATGTGCACGTCCACCTACAAGGTAGTCCTTTTCATTCCAGGGCTGGTATTTGTTTTGAATGTGGCTTCTCACCAATAAGCCACACTCAATCACGGCACTCCCACCTGGGAGGCAAATATATCATTACACCTTTGAATAATAGACACTTTTGAGAATGTCTTACCACCCCTGGCACAGCAAGACTGCAACACAAATCAAACAGCATCTTTTGAAAAGGAGTTTTATTTAACAAAATGCAAAGACTATCACTTTTAGAATAAGGCTTGGGGTTTATTACATAACACTCTCTAATCAAAGGCTGTCTCAGATACCAAATGCATTAGATTCAAATATATGTAGCAGACGTATAATCTAAAGGCATGAATCAATAACTGAGCAAACTATAATACTGATTAATAAACAAGCAATAACTGATATAAGATAAGATACACTGGACGTCCTGCAAGAGATCAGAAAGATATATATATATACAGAGTAGAGGATCACTCTGGATGTGCACCTCCCACACCACAAAGAAAACACCTCAAACAATCACAGCCACTGGCTCACATCACAATGGCAATAATCACAAAACTCAATACATCACCTGATGCATACATTGCCCACTTCTGGCCGGGGGAAGTCTTCATACAGCCGGGGATCAGAGCTCAGCAATCAGGGTTCAATCCGAGATACACGTCTTCTCTCACTCGGAATCTAAACTCACAAACTTCCACCAGACCAGTGGAGGCTCCCCCTTTTAATACTAGTAAAAACGTTGGTCGAAGCTTCTAGCAAGCCTCGCCTCCTTTTCCCATCAGATTCCGTACCACTCCGTGCCAAGGACACAGCATCGGTTGATCAGGCCTTTGCTATGACTTCGCGAAGGAGCCTGTACATTCCTCCGACAAGAACCAGTTTCTACTAGCACACAGAGTACAGAAAAAGCTAAACATGCTCTATTCAACTCTGCAGCTTTGTGCAGGACAGAAAGGCCCAAAGCAAGATGGAATTGAGAAGCAAGAGGACATGAGAGCATGTCAAAGGCAAACCATAAAGCAAGGTAAAGGCAGAAACAGAATGGTCAAAGCCAATAGTAAGAACTCATAATTCTCACCAATGCACAATACAATACACATTCCTATACAACTGCACACCTTCAAATGCACATCCCACATGCTCTGCTCTTAGCAAGACTGTTCCACTCAGTAACAGCTCCCACTGAAAGACAGCAAGATTACAGAACAGAAGAGAAGCAGGCAAATGCCGGACCATCCTACATTAAGGAACACATTAAAATCAATTAAAATGGTGGTGGTGAGGGTCATCATAGGGTGCCAAAATCACAAGAGTGGCTCACTTATTACAGTATTCAAATTTCTGCTTCCATTTAAATTTTTATTTATTTATTTGTGCTATGAGTCATTATTTATTTACTTTGTTTTTAATGTAATCTTTCCAAAAGGGGGAATCTGAGCTATGCTCATGATTGTTCTAAACAATGTTGTCAGTAGCTTTGTCCGGCATTTGGATGTCATCCACGAACAATGCAGTTGGTAGGCCTTTGGGGCCAGGTGCGCCATCCAGTGGAGTAGCTATAATTTTTTGCTGTACTGATCTGATAGTTTAGCTTGAATGTTGTGGAATCATGATAAACCATGTGGGAACACCGGGCTGCTGACTCAATTTGCACATTTATTTTACATGTGATTCCCAGTCAGAGGAATTTTTCTAAATAGTACATGCAATTTGCACTTAAGTGCCTAATTTTGCACAAAGGAAAACACACCTTCTATACATTCATAAATGTTTAGTGTTGGTATAAAATTGTTTTAATGTCTGTTTTATCTAAAGGCTTATGGTCTAGAGAGGACAGTTGAATTATAATTATTGAGAAACAGTTCTTGGCACTTGGTGATTCATTTTAACCCCTCCCCTGCTGGTGACGGAACCACTCCCTCATCATCCGCGGTCGACCTGTGCTGATGACGGAGCGGTTCCGTCACGGCCCGCTCGGCACCCCTGCGCGGCGCGGATTCCGCGCCTGTGCTGAGCTTTCCATTGAGCGGGCGGGGCTGTGACGGAACCGCTCCGTTATGAGCACAGCGCGACCGCGGCTGGTGACGGAGCGATTCCGTGCCCAGCATGGGCGCGTGGCACGGCCCCCCCGGCCCCTTAGCACTGCGGCGTAATAGCAGCAGCAGTGAAGGGGTTAACTAATGTTTATCTTGGTTACTTGCCTAAGAGATAAAACTACTCGCATCCATGAAACTATTGCTCTAGTTTTCCCCTAAGTGGATTGTAATTTGTACAAAGATGAATGTTAACCCTGAATGGAAATAATATGGAAGAAATGTTCCCATGGTAGGGGCGTTGAGGTTTGTTTTATCATGAAATAGGAGATATTTTAAATGTTTTTCGACATTGAAGGGCCATGGGTAAAATGAATACTTGCTGATTTTAAATGCTGGTATGTAGACGGGTAAATTATATTAATAAGAGATTATTTTTTAGTTGGAAAAGTATATGTTTTTAAATAAGATCTGTGTTTTATGTACGTGAATTGTTTGTATTGCCTTTTTAGGCATGATATCGAACTGTTAACAGACAAAGCAAACAAAAGAATCCCAATCATTACGGCAATTGGCAAGCAGGTACAGTTTAGACACGAAATTTAACAAAGGTTAGGCCCCTATGTAATGTGGGGTTGATCTTCTGTGCTACATCTGGTTTATTGTGTTTCAACAGATCATTTAAACAACTTCTATTTAGTAAATTGGCTTAAATTGGGGGTAGAATACGGGTAAGTGTCTGCTCCAATTTACAACATAGGTCATCAGTAGTATTAAAAAATGTATCAGGGGGGGGGCGTGGCCAAGATGGCGTCGGAGTAGGACGTTTTCTCGAGCCTCTCCGACGCCGATCCTGCATAGCGGCTAATTGCGGGGTCCCGAGGCATCCTACCTGCGCTGTTCGATCGGCGGGGGCTGCCGATAGCTGGCGGTGTGCCCCGGTGTCCTCCCTTCGACGGAGAGTGGCCGGCGGGAATAGAGAGCTGGGAGCTGAGCTGCGGCCTGCGAGGCGGCGGCCTCGCGTGATCTGGTGGCCGGAGGAGGCGGAGCAGTCCCGGGCCTTGGCGCAGCACCGGCGCAGGGTACATCGCGCTGAGCGGGAGCAGCGAGGATCAGGACCCGCCGGCGGAAGGAGCGCTCACTGAAGGGCACTGGAAAGAACAATCGGCGGGCCGGGCCGGGCCCGGACCGGTGACTAGACGACACCTGGGGCCGGCGGAAGGTACCGAGGGGCGGCCCCCTGAAATTCGGAGCCGATCCGAGAGCTGCAACGTCGGCCCGACGGAAGCAGAGCAGGGGGATTCCTTACCCCAGGGGGCGGCAGTCCGGTGTGCCGGCCGGCAGAGGGGGCAGGCGAGGTTGCGAAGTGGTGAGGCCCCACATCTGCGCAAACACACGCGCCACATTGGTAACTGCTGGATTTGGGCCTGATCAGTGCTGGTGGCTGGAGGGCCGATGCGAGGTCTTGCACACGCCTGCACACAGCGAGGTGAGACACGTTAAGCCTGGCGGCCGGCCCACGGTAGCAGCTGATCTTTGGATACCATCGGGGACCCTGGACACTGCTGATAGAGTCTGTGGAGTGGCTTGCCATTGCATTTGAGGTGGGCTCTCCGGCGGCGCCTAGGGGAAACGGAGCATTCGCAACTTGCCAATACGGATTTTGGGGAGCGGCGCGCTGTGATTGCCGCCACTTGGACGGTGGGCCCTTGTTGCGGCCGAGCGCTTGGAGCCAATTTGGAGGTGCCCTATCGCTGACTGACCGGTCCGGACTGTCCCTGGTCTCGGCTATTGGCGGAGACGCGTGCCGTATAGGGGTCCCATAGGCCCTGAGCCTGGCAGTCTGCATTGGGGTGCAGGCCTCCCCGGCCGCTTTCTGCCCCTGGATTAGACTGAATCTTGGACACTGGCACATCGACGAGTCGAGGTGACCTGGAAGGAGCGAGGCCGCACTGCCGTAGGGGTGTACCGGACTGACCACTGGAGAGGACGAACAGCACCGTCGACAGGCCGCCCTAACGCACTGAGTCGCCGTCCCGACTCCCGCCCTCCGAGTGGC
The DNA here is from genome assembly GCF_964263255.1 of Lissotriton vulgaris. NCBI lineage: Eukaryota > Metazoa > Chordata > Amphibia > Caudata > Salamandridae > Lissotriton > Lissotriton vulgaris. The sequence goes on from NC_141696.1 coordinate 741,035,780, forward strand.
GGCTATCTGGAACCTAAGTGTAGGAGAGTGGAAGAGACTAGCCACCATGTCCAACTCGCAACGCAGAGGGGGGAAGACGGGGAAGGAGGTAGTCCCCAAACCATCGCAGCAGCCGGCTTCACCAGGGGCCAGTGGCTCCTCCAGACAGTCAGATGATGAGGCGCCAGCGACTAAAGCCTTCATGAAAGAACTCTTCGCAACTATCAAGGACGATATTTCCGAACTCCGTACGCAGTTGGCCTCGGACCTCCGAGAGGTGCGGAGAGACGTGGATGGGATCGGCGAAAGAGTGGCGACGCTGGAGGACCATGACCTTAGCATGGCGAATGATGTGCATCAACTCCAACAGGACATCATACGCCTTACGGAGCAAAATCTGGATTTACAAACCCACGCAGAAGATTTGGAGAACCGCTCCAGAAGAAATAACATTCGTATTAAAGCGGTGCCGTGGGACAGCGAGGCGGGAGACCTGCGTGGGTACGTCCTGGCCCTGTTTCTCCAGATCCTGGAGGATGAAGAGGTGCGTAACATCCAGATGGACAGAGTGCACAGAGTGGGGCTGCCCAGGAGGGGCGGAGGGCCGCCTCCTGACATCCTTGTTTGCGTACACGACTTTCAGTTGAAGGAAAAGATATTGCGGAAGGCGAGAACCACTACCTCGTTGCAATTTAGGGGCCATCGCCCCCTGCTTTACCAGGACCTGGCAGCGACGACCTTGCAGAAGCGGAGGGACTTCCGCCCTGTGACCGCCTTCCTCCGGGAACGCGGAGTATCCTACTCCTGGGGCCATCCCTTCCGAATCATCTTTCGTTGGGAGAATCGGTTGCGACAGATCAACTCCCTGCGGGAGGCAAAAGACCTCCTAGGTATTGAAGAAACGGAACCGACGCAGGAGGCGCGTGGCTCTTCATTTCGAAGGCGGCGGCGCTCTTCATCATGGCACAATGTGGGCCCAACCACAGAACGACGACGGCCGGATTCGGCGACTAGCGAGCAGGAGAGAGGGGCCGCAGTGGCTTCGGTGGCCTCCGCCACCATGACAGATTCCCAGATGAGCTCTGGAGCAGCGTGACCCCGAACTCATGGAGTGGCGTCGGAGGGGCTCTTGGCTTGAGGTCCCCGGGGCATGATGGTACTTTTGGAGAAGACACCCCGGACTGTGGACCCGGGGGTCCCCAGGTGGACCCCCCTGCCCCGACCCCAGTCCAGTGGGAGACTTCTGAACCACGACCTACTGGAACTGAAGACTGCGAGGTTCAGGTTCAGTGCCTTGGTTTGCATTTTGTTGTTCCTGTTTGTTCCTGGGGGGGGGGAGGGTGGGCCTATTGAAGCTCTGAATGTGGATGTCATGGCGGGGTGGTTTGGTTTGGGGTTGGGGGTACAGGGGGTGGCGGCGGCGGTGTGTGGTGAGTGTATATTGAGAGTGCTTTCGATGACAATCTCTTCTGTATTTGCATGTTGTTTCGGGATATGCCTTTTCATGACCCCTGTGTGCCTTCGGGACGTGAATGCCGTACGAGGCTTGCGGTATGACCATGTGGGCCTTTCGGAGTGGTTGTGGCTGGGACCCTCCCCTCGAATCCTTGTGTCTGCTTCCCTTCCTTGGACTTGGGTCCTGCTGCATGTGCGGGGCCGATGCGGGCACCGTGGCTGTCTGGTTGTGAACATGGCGTGGACTCTGTATTGCCTCTTATGTCTGTCAGCATAGGAACTTGGAATGTAAAGGGCCTTAACTCCCCGCAGAAACGGCAGAAACTCTGGAAGTACATCATGGATCATCATTTGGATGTGGTGGCCCTCCAGGAAACCCATCTGGCTAGGAGGGATGAGTTGAGTCTTCGTCATAGGCAGTTCCCCCTTATCTACAGGGCATCTGCGGCCACGAAGCACAGAGGGGTGGCCCTACTCTTCCGGGCTTCCCTGCATTTTCAACCCATGGGCGTCAGTGTGGATAAGGAAGGTCGTTGGCTGCTGGTGAAGGGATTGTTGCGTGGCCGCCTGTGTACTTTTGCTGTGTTGTATGCCCCTAATGCGGGACAGAATGGTTTTCTGCAGGATCTGCTGGACAGGATGGGGGACTTTGTGGAGGGTCACTTACTCTTATTAGGAGATTTCAATATGGTTTGGGACAGGGGTCTGGATAGTTCTGGGGGCCGCAGGGCAGACACTGGAGTCTTTTCAGATGAAACTAAACGGCAGATAGGAGACATGGGACTGATTGATAGTTGGCGCTTTCTTCACTCACAGACCAGGGATTACACCTTTTTTTCCAACGTACATCACTCGTACTCCCGCATTGATTATGTCTTGGTTAGTCAGGCCCTTCGGGGGGACATACAATTAGCTGATATTTTTCCGCTCTCACTATCGGACCATAGCCTCGTGGTTCTGGGACTGCACTGGGCCACCGGGGGGGGTGGTTGGCGTAAGTGGTATTTCCCGGCGGCTCTGGTGCGGGATGGGGAATCGTGTAAGGCCCTGCGCAAGGCGATTGGTGACTTCTTCCTCTTCAATCCACCTGCGGACACGTCGGTGTATACCACGTGGGACGCATGCAAGGCCTCTCTACGAGGCACGTGCCTCGCCCTCAATGCGAATCTGAACAAGCTGAGGCGCAAGGAACGGGAGGCTCTGGAGCTGGAACTGGCTTCCTTGGAACAGGCCCACAAGGCGAACCCCTCCAGGGTGACTCTACGCCCCCTGACGGCGGTGCGAGGGAAACTGAGGGCCCATTATAATAACAGGGCGGAGTTTACTCTTCTGCGTCTTAGGCGCACCTCCTATTCCCAGGGCAACAAGATCGGGCGCCATCTTGCCCGGCAACTCCGGGACAAGCGTGAGAAAGATTATATAGGGGGTATTCGCGACCAAGTGGGCTCTGTTCAGCATAGGGATGCTGACAAAGCGACCAAAATTGGGCCGCTTTTATGCGGCACTCTACTCGAGTGACGCTCTCGATTCGGACGCACAATCCAAATTCCTGGAGGGTCTGTCTCTCCCGAAAGTCTCTACAGAATGGAATGATTCACTGTCCTCCCCCATCACCCGGGAGGAGGTCTTAGACGCCATTAAAGGCCTGAAGCTGCACAAGGCCCCAGGGCCTGACGGCTACACGGCCCTCTTCTACAAAACGTTTGCCTCTGAAGTGTGTGACTACTTAGTCTCCCTCTTCAACGCAATGGCGGTTGATGGCAGAACCGCGGACTCTATGGCCGAAGCACTAATCACTGTCATTCCCAAGCCGGGGAAGGATCCTACTCTCTGTACATCCTACCGGCCGATCGCACTTCTCAACTTAGACGCCAAGCTCTATTCCTCTATTCTGGCGGGTAGACTGCAGGATCTGATGCCTACTCTGATCCATCCTGATCAATCGGGGTTTATTAAAGGCAGGCAGACCCATGATAACCTGCGCCGCGTCATACACCTCATTGAAAAGGCGGAACGATTTCGCATACCTGCGGTGCTAGTGGGGCTCGACGCGGAGAAGGCTTTCGACCGCGACGACTGGGGGTTTTTGCACCAGACACTGGTGGCCTTCGGTTTCTCGCCTTCTTTCGTGAGGATGATTGAGGCCAACTACAGCGGCCCTACATCTCGAGTGTTGATCAACGGTCATAGATCCTCGAGTTTCCATCATTCCCGAGGGACGCGTCAGGGATGTCCCCTCTCGCCCCTTCTCTTTGCTCTTAGTATTGAGCCGTTGGCATTGGCGGTGCGCGAAAATGAGAGGATTTTGGGACTTCCCTTTACAGGCGAGCAGCACAAGATTTCGCTCTTTGCGGACGGCGTCCTGTTGTCTATCAGAGAGCCTGCGCTGTCGCTCCCGCATGTCCACTCGGTGCTCTCCGCCTACGAGAAGGTGGCGGGCTTCAAGGTTAATTTCGATAAATCCTACATCCTAAATCTGACCCTGTCGGCGGGGGAGGTACAGCTGACCCGGCCGCTCACCTCGCTCGCCTGGGCGTCGGAGTCCTTGCTTTACCTGGGCGTGCGGTTGACCCCCTCCGTGAATGCCCTGTTCCAGGCTAACTTCCCTTCGATGTTATCTTCTATTAGAGCGGAGCTGGAACGATGGAAGCCTAAATTCATCTCGTGGCTGGGCAGGATACACGCTCTTAAAATGGTGCTCCTTCCCAAACTGTTGTACCTCTTTCAGGCTTTGCCTATTCCGATAGGGCTAGATTACTTCCGTAGACTGAAGACTGTGATGCTGAAATATGTCTGGCAGGGTGGCCGTGCAAGGCTTCCGTTTTCGGTCCTGCGGCGCCCACGCTTGGAGGGAGGGGTTGGCTTTCCGGACATGCATTTGTACTACAAAGCCGCCCAGCTGAGGGTCATCGTGGAGTGGTCCCAACAGCTATCGGAAAAGCACTGGCTCCACATGGATCGGAGTGTTGCAGGTCGCTCCATCTGGGACTTGGCCTGGAAGCCTAAAGCAGACCGACCCAAAAATGCCTACATTAGCACTCCCACGAGCACGGTATTGAAGGTTTGGGATACGGTGAGCGGTGACGACCGCTGGACCACATTCCCGTCCCCATTCACCCCGATTCATTTCAAACCGGCTTTTACCCCGGCCCTGGAGGAAGGTCCCTTTGATGCTTGGAGGGAGGGTGGCTGTAGATCCCTCACCCACTTGTTCCATGGCGCGAACCCCTCTCTTTCCACAACTGCATGAGGGACTATGGCGTCCTTCCGACAGAACGCTACAGACATCTCCAACTCCTGCATTGGGCGACGTCACCTGCCGTAGTGGACGCGGCTACCAGACCCTTGTCGAAATTCGAGTCCTTCATTCTTCACACCTCCACCATGAAGGGGACGATTTCTTTCCTGTACAAACTGTTGTTAGACTCTACCGTGGCACCGCGACCGCGCTATCGGGACCATTGGGAATCCACGCTGGGGAGGGACATCTCTACTACTGAATGGCAGGCCCTATGGAGAGATGTGACAACGCATAATCACTCTACTGACCTCAGAGAAGCTCATATGAAACTCATCTTTGACTGGTACCTGTATCCCTCTAAATTACACCACATATTTCCTACTTCTTCAGATAGGTGTTGGCGGGGCTGTGGGATGTTAGGAGACTTTAGCCATATATGGTGGGACTGTCCCGCCATCAAGCCATTCTGGGCTGAGATTCTCTCCCACGTAAAAGATATCTTGGGTTACCCGATCCCAGACTCCATGGCCTTTGTTTTATTAGGGCTTAGGGACCCGCTGCTTGAACATCAAACTAGAGCGGATAAGCGTGTTCTGTGGTTATGTTTGGGTGCGGCCAAGATGACTCTAGCAGCTGCGTGGAAATCCCCATCTGCCCCAGCTCTTTCCTTGTGGCATGCTCGGTTGTGGCGTCTGTTGAGCATGGAACGCCTCTCTGACATCTTCCTGGGGAATTTTAAAAACTTTATGTACAACTGGGGCTCGCTTGTGAGATTTCTGTCCCGAGGCTTGCCTTCGGCTGTATGCCCGTCAACGCTGCGGTCTCTTCATCTTTTCCAACTTTGATTACGAGAGTGTCTGTATTGCATTGTGTGCTTGTTGGTCGCCGCCACCGGGGGGAGGGTGGTGTTGGGGAGGGATGAGGGTGGAGGGATAGTTGGGGTAATTGTCTTGTGTTCTTTCTTTCTTACTTCTCTCTCTTGCTACGGCTGGCTATGACTGGGGAGGGTTGCTGGACTATGGGCGGAACGTGGGCTGTTCTTTTGATCTACGGATACCTGTTCTGGACTAGAAGCTGCACTGGGTGGAAACTCCCCCGTTGCTTGTCGGACTATTGTTGGCTACCTGTGAACTATGGAGCCCTGTCGCCTTTCTTTTTTGAATGCGCCCTCCCTATTTTTTGTGCCCCCTGTGTGGGGTTGAGTGGCGGTATGTCGCCTGTCTTTTTCCCCTTTTCTGATTCCCCTCTTACTGTTTCCCACCCCCTTTCCGTTTCAACTGTTATACTGCAAAATAAAAATTTTACAACAAAAAAATGTATCAGTGGAACAAGTGTTGATTATTGCTTCTTCCTTTATGGCTTTATTGCGTGTACCTCCTCATTTTCTTTTAGGTGGTGGCTCCAAGGGGGTTGTACAAACTGGCTCTTGGGGGAAGTCTGTTGTATGTCCACGTTGATACAGGATTAATCCGCCCGACCTCCAACCCCCCTCCTCCCTCCACCCTTGACCCGCAGGGTCCGTAACATGGAGGCCCGAGTTTTCGCTAGAGCCAGTTCTAACCACTTCAAGCGAAAGACAGCGTTCAGGCAGTTCTATTTCTTTTGATAGAACTTCTGCCACCCTTGTTAAAAAGGAATCCAAGGTGTTAATAGTCTCACCTCCTCATTCTTGCTGTTTAATCTTTCTTTTTCCCAAGCAATCCGGTGGCCAATCGCCGTCTCCACTCCCCCATGGTTGGCTGGACCCTTCCAGAGAAGGCTAAGCAATCCCCTGAAAGCAGATCTCCCGGTCTGGTAGGCCAACAAGTCACACCCGTGGCTGCAGCCCAAGCGACAAAATCACAGCTTAAGAAAGTCCATTATGGCAAAACCTGGAAGAACCGGGAGGAAGGCTGCTAGACCGGAGAAGGAATCCACCCTCAGCAGCTGAAAGGGGGGCGCCCCTCACCTCACTTCTACTGTGCTGTCACTTCAGTTAACCGTCTGAAGACAACATGGCAGCCAGGCCTCAGATCACACTGGTTTTCATGCGAGAGGCCGCAGCTGCCTCACGGGCGTTCGAGATGGGGAGAACAGCACCCCCTGGCACTTGGCATAGCACTGGGAGCTTGCTCTAGATCCGCAACGATGCCCCTCCCCCGAGTCGATGGGCAATCCCGCAGCCTGCATCAGTGTCCCAGTACACAGACAGCAGGTGCTTTTCCCCCTTCGTCTCCCACTGATGTGGCTGCTCCTTCCCGGCACCAGGTGTTCGGCTCAATGCAGCGCGCTGATGCTGTCCGAAAACTCCGACCTGGGAAAGCAGCAGCAGCTCTGTGGTCTTAACAAGAGACGGGATTCTGCTACGCAAACAAATGATGGAGGGAATGCTGAATGAATCATACATTCACCCCCAGTTAAGAGATCTGGGTTAAACCCATCGTTCTTTTGCTCACCATGCCACCCCAGTTTAGACCTGCCATATGCAAATCAGTCTTGACCCTGTGTGAATTTAAAGAATTCTTCAGATAGGGGCTCACAAATGATGTCTTTCCCAAATGTCCTTGGTAGCCCATACCTCTTAAATATAGGGGGTCAAATGTACCTCCTCTGCGGGTGTCTGTGGCTGGAGTTCAGCACAAACTAAATGCCAGGAGACGTGTGGAGCTCAGAACTGGCCACCATCTAGAGCAAGTGATCGAGATCCACTAGGGCCTGGGGGGTCAAGGGAGCGAAGAGAGACAAACCACTTAAGGCCCCAACTCCAACTTATTATAGCAGATGAAGGTTAAATGTTAAGAATATGGGGCTGAGCCTAGGCAGGAGGGGGCAACAAGCAGCAAGGGGGACAGCAGAGAAGGACTGGGGGAGAAGGAGTAGACCTTCGAAGGTGCAAGCCTCACCGGACGCTTCCAAGCCAAACAAAGGAAGCTGCAGCACTGGCTTTACCCATGACCACCATCGCCGCCTTAAGTCCCCAACTTCCTGGCTCTCCACCCACACACAAGACCAGCGTTGACCACACTCTGCCTGACCGGCCCCTTGAGAGTAGGGGGGGAGCGAGTCCTGATGTCTGCTACAAGGTGGCTAATGCTGGGAGCCACAGAGACTGCAGTGAACCTCCCCGATGCACACCCTCCAATGCACGTTTCTGGGTTGCTTTTGCGATGGCTCCATGTCATTCACTACTTAATGGCTCTGAGGCAACTGAAGATTTTTGAGGTTCCAATGTCTTCGTAGCTGTCCAGTTTGAGGAGTATTTGTGTGTCATCTGCATGGTTGTCATGTGAGCTGAAATTCCATTGAGCATTGCTGGTAATGACTAAATGTAGATGTTGAAATCATGGGTCTGATGATAGAGCCTTAAGGGACCCCTGCTTTTGTGATGTATGGTTTGGATGAAAAAGAGGGAGCATGGATGACATTTGTTCTGTTTTGAAGGTAGGATGTGATCCAGTTGAGAGCAGTCCCCTCTATGCCGGCTTTGTAGCGACTTTGTATTAGAGTGTCTTGTTAAACTATGTTGAAGGCAACATGGAGGTCCAAGAGAAGTAATGTAGTTTCCCCGATCTGGTCTACTGTATATTTAATGTCATCCCAGATGGGCAGAATCCTGTCTGGTAGTCTGAACGTATGGAGTTATCTTCACTGAATTGTGACATCTTGGGAAAGCTGCTCTTTATATCAGTTTGCCCAGTAAAGGTCCCTCTATAATTGTTGGAGTCATGCAGGTCTAGGTTAATTTTCTTTAATAATGAGCATTTGTATACCTTTTTTATGTCTTATGGAAAGATTCTCATAGTTGAAGAATGATTGATTCTTATTCTTACTGGTGTGGCAGCAGAGGTAAAAGTGAGTACAATGTGAGTTTTTAGCAAACGTTTGAGGTTTGCAAGGGCTTCTTATAAACCAACCCTTGTGAGAACCCCACAAGTCACACCACCCTAGACTTTCTTGGCTGTCTGGTATGGTAGGTGTTAGAAACGGGGTGGGGTCCCTGGCTGGCCAAGGCTCGCGCCAAAGTCAGTCAGAGACCACCATTCCCAAATCAGGGCAAGGGAGTTACACGCCAAGATAACCCCTGCTCACCCTCTAGGTAACGTGACGCGAGCAGCAAGGCTAATCTCGGAGGTGATGTGTAAAGCGTTTGCGCGCGCACCCAGCAACAACACCCAAGGCCCACCACAAAGGAAACTCCACACAAGGTTATATAAAAAAATAGCCTTTGTATTATAGTAAAACTCATTAGATAAAAAACACACACTTTACAATGTGCCAACAGACACGGGCAGAATTCACAGGGGATTATGTACAGGACAGGGCCACATGGATCACTGTCAGGGGTATGCACTTTTTAGAATTAGCACTTGTTGTAATTAGCACTTTGTAGGAATAATAATACTTGTAGGTATAACACTAGTACATAGAACATATAATAACTGTAGCATCAAAATAGTACATGTAGCACACAACCAGTAATTACTGGTAAATGTAAATACCTCCTACGCAACCCTAACCACCTTAGGAAAATCACGCAGGGAACTAGGATCTTACTTGCAGGACCTATAGAAGGAAAAACAATCACCTAAGCAAATAACACATAGCAAAGGGAAAGAAGCAAAACACATGATGCATAAAAACATTCAGAGGTGTAAGAAGAACAAATGCGCAGGAATCACATTGGCAAGTAAATCATAAATTGCGCAAGATGCACATAGGCAAAACACTAGAACTGTCCCTCAGGCCCTCTGGCCTCGCAAGGGCTGAAATGACCTTAGTCCAAAATGTCAGGGCAGGCTGCGCAGGCAGCCAAGAACAAGCCTATACATGGCAGCTGCCCACTAAGGGCTGGGCAGCTGAAAATACTGATGGGGCCAACGCTGGAGCCTCGTGGGCTCAAGGACAACAATGGGGCCAAGCACAGCGTGGGAGCCTCAGGCTCTGACCAACTAACTGTGGGCTGGGGGGCCTTGTGGCCCTAAACAAATACAATGTCACCCAAGAGCCTCTCAGGGCTCGTAAACAATGTGGGCTGTGAGCCTCTCTGGGCTCTAAAACAACTGTGGGCTGGGAGCCTCACAGGCTCTAAATAAAGAATGCCGCAGGGCCTTTCTGATTCAAAAAAGGGGGTGTTGATGAACAGAGTGTCTGAATTAAGCAGACCACTCTTACCCAGTCCAAAGATCAGGGCTTGATCCATCACCGTTATTTATCTCACTGCACCATCTCAGCTCAGAACCTGGCTATATGCAAATTAGTCTGCCCCTGGCCCAGTGCATCATGGGAACAGGGCAGACTAAACTACCAAGCCAATTCTTCACCAGAAAGGAGACAAGCTACCGGGGACCGGTTTCTGGCATTTCAGCCGTCTTCGGCCCGGCTTGCTTGAATCCTGATGGTGCAGTGAGAAAGGGACTCATGTCTGAGTATACCCTGCCACACCTATAGTGGCCAAAAACGATTCAGAAAAGGGGGTGGTGATGAACAGAGTGTCTGAATTAAGCAGACCACTCTTACCCAGTCCAAAGATCAGGGCTTGATCCATCACCGTTATTTATCTCACTGCACCATCCCAGCTCAGAACCTGGCTATATGCAAATCAGTCTGTCCCTGGCCCAGTGCATCAAGCCCTGATCTTTGGACTGGGTAAGAGTGGTCTGCTTAATTCAGGCACTCTGTTCATCACCACCCCCTTTTCTGAATCATTTTGTCCACCATAAGCGTGGAAGGGTATACTCAGATGTGAGTCCCTTGCTCATTGCACCAACAGGATTCAAGCAAGCCGGGCCGACGACGGCTGAAATGCCAGAAACCGGTCCCCGGAAGCTTGTTTCCTTCCCAGTATAAGAATTGGCTTGGTAGTTTGGTTTGCCCTGTTCCCATCATGCACTGGGACAGGAACGGACTAATTTGCATGTAGCCAGGTTCTGAGCTGGGATGGTGCAGTGAGCTAAAAAACGGTGATGGATCAAGCCCTGATCTTTGGACTGGGTAAGAGTGGTCTGCTTAATTCAGACACTCTGTTCATCACCACGGACTCTTCTTTCAGTGCGGGCTCTCCTCTACTCATGGGAGCCCCGCGAGCGCCGGCAGCCTTCCTCCTTCCTCCTTCCGCCAGCACGTCCCATCGCGGGGTAGGCTCCCGCCTGGGCTTCCTGTTGTCTGCTCGACCCGCCTCCGGCCTGCCTGACTTCCGGTTTGGGCGCCGGGCGGTGACAGGGACAATTGCGGGCACGGTTTTACGGGGCAAGTGAGGGGCGGCACCCTCGGAAGTGGAATAAAAGCGCTATTAAGCGCTTGGGGGGAAAGTAAAGCGCTCCCAGCGCTACAAGTAAAATACGGTACAAAAGGGGGTGGTGAAGGACGGAGCATCTGAATCAATCAAACACTCACACCCAGTCAAAAGATCATACCCTGCCACACTTATGGCGACCAAAAGCGGTACAAAAGGGGGTGCTCAGACGTGAGTCCCTTGCTCACTTTGCCACTGGATTCAAGCAAGCCGGGCTGAAGACGGCTGGAATGTAAGAAACCGGTCCTCGGAAGCTTGTTTCCGGTCCAGGGAAGGCATGGCTTGGTAGTTCGGGCTGGACTGTTCCCATGAGGCACAGGGTCAGACTGATTTGCATATAGCCATGTCTGAACTGGGGTGGCAGAGTGGGCTAAAGAACGGTGATGGATTAAACCCCGATCTTTTGACTGGGTGTGAGTATTTGATTGGTTCAGATGCTCTGTCCATTACCACCCCCTTTTGTACCACAAGTAAAATACAGCGCTATAAGTGAAATAAAGCGCTCTCAGTGCTAGGCAGGGAGTCACAGCGCTCCCCAGCGCTGAAGGACAAGAGACCACCCCCTTTTGTACCACAAGTAAAATACAGCGCTATAAGTGAAATAAAGCGCTCTCAGCGCTAGGCAGGGAGTCACAGCGCTCCCCAGCGCTGAAGGACAAGAGAAAAGCGCTCTCAAGTGCTAGGGGCAAGGATAAAGCGCTCCCAGCGCTACAAGCAAGATAGAGCTCCAGCCAAGGTCTGGAGGCAGGCAGGGGGGGCAAGGCTGGGCCCAGAGCCAGCTCACTGGGCCTCCAGGCAGGGAGGCAGTCCAAGTGGTGGTCCACCTGGCGCCCAGCAACAGCAACAGCCCCCCTCAGACAGGATCCCGGAACAGAACAACTTGTAAGGGGACACAGCCCCTTCTTATACTGTAAAATCCTTTGTCTGGCTTCAGGGTGAAGGGAAAAACCAGTTGCAGCTGGTTTGTGAGCACTCTTGATGTGCTCAGCCCCTCACTCTATTCACTGGCAGGGCTAGGGTCATTAGACGCACCACAGGGGGCGGAGCCAGCATTGTGTGGGGAAAGCCCAGCCCTATTCCGGACCCAGATGCACCCCTCCCTCACATCACTCATGCTAATCTCTCCACTCACCACCGGGCAGGCCCATCCAGACTCCTGGAGCCAGGCTCACCAGCCAGCTCCAGCCAATCACACACCAGCACACTTACTGCACACACACACCAATGTCTAGAAGTGGCACTTCCCCACTAGACACATACACGCTGCATACATCATTGCGCAGCATTCAATCTCACAAGTTCGCACATACCAAACTCGAGCCTGCACTCCCCACACATCAGGAATTAACACGGACACACACATTCCCCATGCATTCCTATGGGAGGGCAGGCCAGCCTCACTACAAGCACGCACTTTACTCTGGGACACAGGGAAAAAGTGCCCCGAGACCGAAAATCACTAACACAGATCACATATTAAGAGCAAAAAGATTAGGGGTGAACCTGCCAGAAGGGCCAAGTCCAACAGTAGGTTTCTTAGGGTGGTAGCTGAACTGGGGCCCAACATCTTCAGCTACCTACACTGTAAAAAAAAGTATTTTTGCTGGTGAAGTATGATATCTCCAGGTTGCGTTTTGGGGTGTTGTGTGCCGCTTCAGGGGCTAAGCACAGCCACACCAGTGAGATACCATGTTTATCCAGGGACATATGGGTCCACAGAATAGTAGAATATTTGTTATTACCAATTGGATATGATTGCATTTGTGGTTTCCAAATGTAAGCCAGATTGCAAGAAAGAAGATGTTTTGCAAAATGACCTCTGAAGACCTAGTGAAGTAGTGTGGCTCACTGGTTAGAGGCGGCAGACCCGAGAGCAGAGGACGGCCCGGGACCAGGGTTCGATTCCCGGCGCGGCAGGTTTCTGGACCAGGGTCAGCGGACTCGATAATTCTCTCGCCTCGGTGTCCACTCTGATCAGCGATCACACTCGGCAACTCTGGGCATTAGCTTGCCTCATCTTCACTAACGGCCCCACCAGACCGCTGGGGATGCCTGGTCTCACCCTGGAGATACCCATTAAGGGACCATCTCTCAGGGAAGCCAGGAAGGGTTTCGCAGCGGTCGAAGCGCCTTGGGACCCTACGGGTAAGTAGTGCGCTATATAAATGCCTATACATTACATTACATTGAATCACATGACAGCGTGGACAACTACAAATTCAGAGGTGTACAATTAGCCACTGCTCCTAACCTACGTATCTTGTGTACATTTCAGCAATAATAGGTTTCCTTCATGCTCATTTTCACTTCTTTGTATTTTTCCGTATGAATTGCTGTGTGGTTGAAACACAATGAAAAATCATTGTAAAGTGCAGCTCATTTTTTGGTTCTGGGTGTCAGATAGGGGTGGGCGGACATTTCCGTTCCTCCCAAGGAATGGGCGGAGATTTGCCCCTTCCGCAAAGAAGGCAGGGAAACGGGGCAAATCTCCGCACACTCGTGCGTGGGCGGAATGGAAGTTCGCCGCCTGCCTCCCGCCCGCAATATTAAACATTCATTAAAGCCTAAAATAAGATTTAATAACACTTACCTTGTCATCTTCCTGGTCTATCACGCATTCTTCTTGAAACTGCGCAGGCGCGGGAGCCTGCACATGCGAATTCCTGGTGAGGAATCATGAGCCACAACTTGATCTGATTGACAGTGTCAAAAGCACTTGATAGGTCCATGAAGGCAAGATATAAAGAGCTCTTCATGGACCTAGTTTACTTATTTACAATCAGGGACAAATTGAGGCATTGCTCAGTGATTCCCAATCCTTGCCGAAAACCGTACGGTACTCTTGACAGTACATGATTGTCGGCTGCCCATTCTTCTAATCGAGCCAGGAGGACTCCTACTAAAACCTTTACGGTGGAGTCAGTTAATGAAATCGGACTGTATCAGGACGGGTCTTTTTTTGCCCCCCTTTTTAAAAACCAGAACCACTATCGCCTCACTCCAAAAGGACAAAGGGCCGACAATAGCAGCTCTAATAACATTAGTTATTAGTGGAGCCAGAGACTTACATTGTCCTTAAACAAATCTAAGAGCACCCCATCTGGACCAGGCACTTTAAAGCGAATGCCCTGAGTAATAGCATGTTCCACCTCTTTTACTCTTTCCCCCGCTTTTACGGCCCCTACTGGTCCGTGAATGTCTAAAACGTGTACATCATTTGAAAGGTTAAAACTATGAATAAAATGAGCCTCCCAGACTTCCCCTAATATCACAGATTTCATTCTAAAAGATAAGGTCAAAGGATAGAGCATAGTTACAGTGGCTCTCCTAATAGGAATGGAAGGTGGTGCTTCCCATAGGTATTTCACGCAGTAAACACTACAGCCCGTCGCTCACTGTCATTTATAGTTATTCAGGTTGATCACGTGAGAGCACCTACAACAGAAAAGTACACCCATTAACGCACACATACCCATGCAACCGGAAAGCTAAATAAAATAATACATTAACTAACATTTTCTGGCCATCGGTTTTACTTCTGAAACTAATAATAAAGACTGCCACCACTTTAAACCAATGGGACAGACTAAGTTGTATTTCAGTAGAACATAATCTTGTTACAGGCATGACCGCGGCTGGTGCAGGTGAATTGCTCTAATCGAAAACAGAGGGTTTCTCGTGGGAAGACATATTTCTCGTGATTATGTTTGTTTTTGTCTTTTCCTTTGTCGGATCATGTACTTGGAAATGAGGACATAGTAAGACATGAATATTTTTTCATATTGATGATTTAATTTTACAGATGCAGATTCTTCTTATTACAACCTGATTCTGAAGAAGGCTGGACAGTTCCTAACTGATTTGCAAATCAGTCTGTTGAAGTTTGCTATTTCCATCAGAGCATACTCTCCAACAGTTCAGATGTTCCAGCAAGTAAGTGGTACCTTCTGAGATGCTTACCCCCCCCCCCCTCCCTTTTGCAGTGTTTTTAGTGGGAGAAATGCACATTTAGGAATCCAGCCCACTGAGTTATGTTTTATTCATTGTTAGGCCTGGCTACACACAGCTCTAGCCCTGTGTCAGACAGGTGCTTTCTTACTACTTCTTAAAAAATACATAGAGCTCCTTCATGAGAGGTACCACTCTCTTACCACATGCTGTTGGGTTTTTTCAGTGTATGATTTCGCCAATTATGGAGAACTTCCATCACAATGGTTGAGGGACTATTTTGCTTCTCAAAAGAGCAGTGAATTATCACACTCCTCGCCCTATCACATTGAATCATTTGTCCCCATTGGATTCTGAATACTACGTTTTCTCTAGCACATGGATTGAAAGCACTTTTAATGCATTTGTTAAGCTTGAGTGTGCACCTAATATGGCCTCCTACTTGCTTTTCTTAATATTACTATGATCATTAGGCTGCACTGACCCCAAGTTAGCAATCCCGAAGTCTCACTGGATCTTGACTTTTTTTAAGCTGGTGGCTTATCTTCATTGCTGTTAGGCAACATTTTTTGTTTTTAGTCACCTGAAAAGGTTGGGTTTTTTTCCCACTGGGGCAGAATAACTTTATTTTCTTTTATCTCCTGGTGGACAGAGTTTGTGTTTATTTTCTCACTTCCAATCGTGGGCTAAATATTTTTCTTCACCTAAATGTTATTTGATATAGTCCTGCTATCGTGTTTCTAGAAACAAAATCAAGACTATAATTAACAGTACCTCTCTCTCAGACAGTTTGATACTCCCGTGCCTGCTTTAAATGTCACAGCTCTTGTTTTTCCCCAGTAAGAAATTGGGTCTCTAGTTGGCAGTGGTTTGCACCCTGTTGAAGTAGGGACCCTCACTCTAGTCAGGATGAGGAAGTCTCACAGCTATGATAACCCCTGCTCACCCCCTTGGTATCTTGGCACAAGCAGTCAGCTTATCTCAGAGGCAATGTGTAAAGCATTTGTACATATACACACACAATAACACCGTGAAGACACTACAAAAGAAGTCCGAAACAGATTAGAAAAATGGCCAATATTTATCTGAATACAACAAGACCAAAACAACAATAAATCCAAAATACACAAGTGAGGAGATCACTTTTTAAGGATTAGGCAGGTTTAGTCCATTGAAATCAATGGATGTGTTACTTTTAGCACACAGTACCTTGGATGCGTCAAAACTCAAAGATGATATGAGGTGCAGGGGAGGTGAGGCGCCAGAAAAACAAATTGCTGGAAGGGGAGGTGATGCGTTGATCTCTGAACAAGTGGCCTTGTTTCCTTAATGCTGGGCAACGTCGATGAAGAGACCGCGTCGAAGTACAATGCTTTGAAAATCCAGACATGCTGCGTCGCTGGAGAGGCAATGAAGCAAGCAGTGCGTTGATTCTTCAGCCACAAAGCAGGGGCTGCGTTCTAGTCGGAGAGGGTGCCACAGACGAGGGTGGCTCTGTGCTTGGGACTTGGGCTTGTGGTGATTTTTCACCTGCACAGCAGGCACTGCATCGATTCTTCGACTGCACGGCCGAGATGCGCTAATTAGTCAGCCGCACAGTGATGCTCTGTCGAGAAAACAGCACCGAGAGTCGATGCATGGATTTTCTCACCAGTTTGCACCTCCAAGGGACCAGAAGTTGGATTTGGCACTACTTGGCAGGTCTGGGCTCTCAGCAGAAGAGCCTAGGCACTGGTAGGTAAAGTCTTTGATGGCCCTGAGACTTCTTAACAGGATGCAAGCATGCACAAGCTCTTGGAGAACCTTGAAAGCAGTATTCAGAAAGCAAAGGCCTGTCCTTTCACTCTCAGGACAGAAGCAGCCAGCAGAAGGCCAGCACAAGAAAGCAACGGGCAGAGTGTCAGTCCCTCCTACAGCATCCAACTCTTTTTCCTGGCAGAATGTCCTTTATCCAGAAGTATTCTGATTTGAGAGTGTCAAAGGTCCAATACTTATACCCATTTCTGCCTTTGAAGTAGGCAAACTTCAAAGGAAAGTCTTTGTAGTTCACAAGACCCTGCCTTTGCCTGACCTGGCTCCAGACACACTACAGGGGGGTAGAGACAGCTCTGTGTGAGGACAGGTATTGCACTATTCATTTGTCAGTGACAACTTATCCCACCACTCCAGCTCAAGAAGGTCCATCAGCCTGGTGACGCCCCATCAGGATAAGCAAGGCACACCTTCAGCTTCCTTTGTGTGACTGTCTAGAGTGAATGCACAAGAGCCCAACTGTCATGCTAACCCAGACGTGGATTCTATAGACAGGCAGAGGCACAGAATTGTTATGCAAGAAAAGGCCTACTTTCTAAAAGTTGCATTTACGAACACGCAATTTAAAAAACAACTTCACCAAAAGATGTACTTTTAAATTGTGAGTTCACAGATCCTAAACTCCAAATCTCTATCAACTTCCAATGGGAGTTTAAACGTAAAAGATATTTCAAGGCAGTCTCCATATTACCCCGTGGGAGAAATAGTACCTGCAATATAAAACCCGAAATTAGCAGCGTTTCACTATTATGTTATGTAAAACACAACAGTACATGTCCTACCTTTTAAATACATTGCACCCAGTCCATGGGGCTACCTTGAGCCTACCCTAGAGGTATGATACATGTAATAAAAGGGAAAGTGTGGGCCTGGCAAGTGCGTGCATTTGCCAGATCAACATGGCAGGTTAAAACTGCACACACAGACACTGCAGTGGCAGATCTGAGACATGGTTAGAAGGCTACTCACGTGGTGCAGGCCTACTAGTAGCAGTTGATTTTACAGGCCCTGGGCACACCTGGTGCACTTTACTAGGAGCCTCAAATCAAATATGCCAATCATGGATAAACCAATCTAAAATACAATTTATGCACTTGAGCACTGGTTAGAAGTGGTAAAGTACCCAGAGTCCTAAAGCAAACAAAACAAGTCAGAACAAATAGAGGGAAGAAGGCAACACGTTTGGGGATAACCCTGCAAAAAGAGCCACGTCCAACATCCCCTAGTCACTAACTTGTGGAATGGGATCCTTTTCATCTACTTATTTTTTAGGTCTCGGCTGGAGAAAGCAGCGACCATGCGCTGTTCTTGGCATCCGAGAGCTTCTTGGAATCAATTCAGACTCCAAAGCTCTCGGAGGCGGAGTTGAAGCCCCGCCCATCTTTTTTTTTTTTCACAACAAGTTTATTGACAAAGATGAGCATATGTAATATGATGGACCCCCACAATCGGGATGGCACCATCAAACATTCCGGTACAATCAAGAAAATAGAATTGAGTACTGAGTAGTTAGCCGAGGATCATTGCAACACAAGGATACAAGAAAAGATCATCTCTGTCTTTATCATCAAATTACCCACTCTCCCCCAACTCCCAGAGCCCACCCCGGATCCCACCCTAACCCTATGCATGTGTGTATATACGGTGTCGATGAAAATTCTTAGAGTGGCAAGTGTATGTGTGGGGGAACGGGGCCATCTGGCCATAAGGAGTTAAAGATCTTCCTCTGGTTCTGCCGGGGGGTCCAGCGACAAGCCCCTATAGTCCGCCCATCTCTTCCATATCTTAATGTGCTTACGGGGGCACCCTCGGGCTTCGAAGATCGGCTGTTCCAGACCCATGCAGAAGTCTATGCCAGCCTTCCACGCACTCAGGGGGGGGGGTCTCACATCCTTCCATACTCTGGCTAGGTCTCTCTTGGCCACCACCAGCCCCAGGAGGAGCAGGTGTCTCTTGTAGATATTGCCACCAACCCCCTCTAGAATATGCAGCAGACCCAGACGGTGGGTACGAGGGAGGGTCCAGCCCAGCACCTCCGATAGGCAGTCCCACACACCTCTCCAGAAGCCAACCAGCCTAGGACATGACCACATTGTGTGGAGCAACGTGCCCCTCTCCACCCCACATCTCAGACAGTCTGGGGACTCTATCAGTCCTGCCTTCCACAACCGCTCACGAGTATAATAGGCCCTGTGCAGAATTTTGAATTGAATGAGTCGGAATCTGATGGCGATGGCCGCGCCCCTCGGGGATTCCAAGGCCTCTCGCCAATCATCTTCATCTAGCTGACCAATGTCCACCTCCCAGGCCGCCTTTAGCGGGAGGAGGGTGGAGGAGCAATGGATGACCATTGTCTGGTAAATGCGTGATACTTTTTTATCTCCAAGATCGCCCATGAAAACCCCGCCCATCTTTTTAATTGACCAGCGTCATCCTAAATGCAAAATGCTGGCTTCTGATTGTAAAGGAGGCTTCTTTGTTGCCGCCTTGTCTCCTTTCGGCCACGCCCACTGGGATTTGATATTTTACCGGCGGCGTGACACTCTCTCCCTCATTAGGTGGGACGCACTTTTTTCCCCACATTCGGCTATGGCAAAGGCTGCCGCGTGTTTTTCCCATTGTGCTTTCACTTGAAGTGAAAATGCAATGGGAAATTAAACATGTGACTGTCTTTGTGGCATCGCGCTTGTTTACTGACCTTCCATTCTGGTCCCAAGAAAAGAGGTACATTCTGCTCCTTTGCGGTATCCCCACATTCGGCTTTGGTAAAGGCAGCCATCTGTTTATTTTCCATCGCGCTTTCACTTAAAGTGAAAGCACGATGGAAAATTAAACACGCGGCTGCCTGGCGAACGCTTGGTGAAATGGTGTCACAGAGACTTGTTTTCATTGCTCTTCCCTGTACCATTCGTCTGCCTGTCTATTCCATCCTCTCCTTGCCTGTTACCTCCCTCTCTGCCTGCCCTGTCAGATCTTCTGCTGTGTTCCTCGTTACCCACCTACAACCCCCTGCACCCTCTCCTAACCCCTAGTATGTATATCTCACCCAGACAGGCAAATGCTTCCTCTGCGACGAACCATGCCTGCAGAAGTCTGGAGTTTCAGCCCCTTGGAAGGATGCCCGCTTTGACCTCAACAATGTCCCAGGCGTGGGTGTCATGTTTGGGAGAGCTTCATATCTGCGTTGCAGACAATATTCACAAGGCATATGCTGTGCGACTGACCAAAAGTAATGTATTGTGTTTGGCTCACAAGCGTCAGATCCAGTGAACATTGAAAATAGAGAATTTTATAGAGGCGATGATGCAGTTTATTCCTGACAGAATGGCTTAGTGGATTAATGCGCCAGCAGCATCTGCTCAGGAAATCGGCATACAGTATGCCCGGTGCTTTAGTGGGCCGGGTCCTGCCGGTGCTTTTAAGTGTCCCAGATATTTTCTGTGTGTCCTAGATGGTCCCAACAGAACCAGCGCCTGGGCATTGCCTCAGTCTGCGCCACAAATGTGCTGCCTCCGTTCCCTCTCACATCTTATCTTATCTTATCTTATTGTTTTGGTAAAGCGCTTCAGCTGCCCCGGCAATGAGGCGTCCCGGCGCTGGAACCCAGATCAGATCCTAAGCGTGGAGAGTCCATGGACAGAGGAAGGATTACAGGCAAGGGAATAGAAAAGTTTTCACTGCTTTGCGGAAAGCTGATAAGTTGTCTATCGAGCGAATATGATGTGGTAGTTCATTCCACATCTTGGCTCCCAGGAACCTAAAGGAGCGGCCGCCCATGCGGCAGAGTTTTATGCGTGGGACGCATAGAAGGTTTTGGTTGGAAGATCTTAGGTTCCGTGACGGCGCGTAGGGAGTGAGAAGGGGTTGAAGCAGAGGGGGGGTCTTGAGTTTGAGGGTCTTGAACTTGATTCTGGAGTCAACAGGGAGCCAGTGCAGTTTTCTGATGGTCGCTCTGGCTGAGCATCTGCGAGGAATGCCGACCAAAGTTCTAGCCGCAGAGTTCTGCACGCGTTGGAGTCGTGCTAACTCACATTTGTTGGCACCAAGAAGGAGCACATTGGCATAGTCTAGACGCGAGAGGATGGTGGCTTGGATGATGAGTTGGCGGGTCTTTGCGTCGAAGAAGCCTAGTATGTGGCTGAGGCTTCTCAGTAAGCCAATGCAGGTGCCAGCAACTTTTTTGGTGTGGGCTCGAAAGTTGAGTGAGTCGTCCATCCAGACACCCAAGTTTTTCACTAGGGTTTTGGGGGGAGGGATGGTACCAAGGGAGGACGGCCACCAGTGCTCATTCCAAAGGCTGGTGTTTTTGCCAAGGAGAAGCACCTCTGTTTTTCCGCCATTAAGTTGTAAACAGTTCGTTGTCATCCATTGGGCGACCGCAGAGAGTCCGTTTTTGAAATTAGAGGAAAAGTTGGAAGGACCATCTGAGAGAGCGATGGCCAGTTGTGTATCGTCAGCGTACGATACTAATGTCAAGCCCCATTCTTTGGCCACTGCCGCCAGAGGCTGAACATAGAGATTAAAAAGAGAGGGGCTTAACGCAGAGCCCTGCGGGACTCCCTGTTCAATAGGGTGGGGTTTAGATAGAAAGGGGGGGGCAGAAACTCGAAAAGACCTGTTCTCGAGAAAGGATCTGAACCACTCCAAGGCATGACCAGTTACTCCAAAGGTCTCCAGACGATTAAGAAGGATGGCATGGGATACCGTGTCAAATGCCGCGCTGAGATCCAGAAGGATCAGCGCAGCACTTTGACCGGCATCTAAGATCGTTCGGAGGTGCTCTGTGGTGGCTAAGAGAGCAGACTCAGTGCTATGGCCTGGTCTGAACCCATTTTGTGATGGGTCCAGAATGTTGTTTTTGACCATATGCTGGGATAGAGTGCTGTTGACATGCGCTTCAGCGAGTTTGGATAGCCATGGGAGCAGGGAGATTGGACGAAAATTCTCCGGTTTAGATGGATCTAGGGTGGGTTTCTTGATGATAGGCGAAACCCACGCTTGCTTCCAGGCAGATGGTACACACGCTGAAGTGAAGGAGAGGTTCAGGATGGCGGTTAACGCTGGTAGGAAGAAGTTGAGTGACTCTAGGAATTGAGCCGGGTGCATGGGGTCTGCGGGGGAGCCAGATTTGACTTTATTGCATAGTCTGATGAGGATGTCTTTGGAGATTTCTGGGATGTAGGTCAAGGTCGAGTAGCTAGGAGGAACAGAAGGATTGCTGATAGTACTAGGGGCGTGCTGGGGGAAGGAGGTGTAAATTTTCCGTACCTTGTCAACGAAGAACCTGGCAAGTTCTTCGCATTGTTGCTCGGAGGAAATAGTAGGGAGGGGTGTTTTGCTGCTCTGCAGTTCTTGTACAAGTTTGAAGATTTCTTTAGCGGGGGTGGGACTAGATTCGATTTTGTCGGCGTAGAAAGCGGTCCGTGCAGCACGGATGGCTTTGTGATAAGTTTTCTGTAACAGAAGGTATTTAGCTTTATCTTCTTTGTTATATTCCCTACGCCAGAGGCGTTCTGCCTTTTTGCACTCTTTCCGTAGATTTTTGAGTGTGTCGTTGTACCAGGGGTTGGATGGAGAGTTACGACCTTTTGTCCATTTTGCTGGGATGAGACTGTCTAGTCCGCCCGTAATCCACTCATGAAACGTGCTGTAGTTAGCGTTGATGTCAGAGTTGTTGTCAAGGTAGAAATCCCCTAGGGTCTTGTGTAAGTCCTCTTGAGACAGTTTATGCCATGGTCTTTTTAGGCGGCTGGTCGATGCCGTATTGAGCCTGCTTTTATTGACCAGAATGGCCAGTTTAATAAGGGAGTGATCTGTCCATCCCATAGGAAGGGGTGGCTCTGAGGTGAGTTCTTCTAAGTTTGAAAAAACTGGGTCTAGGATGTGGCCAGCTAGGTGAGTTGGAGTGGAGATGAGGGGGTTGAGTTGCAGTGCGGAGAGGTCTGCAAGGAGTGTTTTGATCGTAGGGTCATTAAGTAGATCAAAATGAAGATTAAGGTCTCCCAGAATGGTAAAATTGGGGCTTTTGGTTTTTAGAGAGGTTGTTGACTCAAGGAGGGCCTCAATGAATTTTGAAGAGGGGCCAGGTGGGCGGTAGATGTAGAGACCCGACACGGTGAAGTTGGGATTTATGATGATTTTGAAGTGGGCACCTCTCATTATCCCAGGCTGTTCTGCTATGTCCCTCAAGCGACTGCACTGTGCTCCCTGGTCCCAATTGCCCTAACTGTGTCCTCGCATGCTGTGTATACCTGGCTAATTATAACAAGCATTGAAAATGCAATATGTCTCGCCTTTTATTAAGTTAAAGCCATTTGGTTTGCTATAGAATACCATTAGCAATGCAAATGGCTTTAACTTAATCAAAGGCGAGACCTATTGCATTTTCAATGCTTGTTGCTATGGGTTGTCAGAGACATCAGTGCTGGTTCGTCTCCTTCCAGCTCATGTGCTAGTCTTGGTTTAAACTAAATACGAGTTAGTGTATTCCGCTAGGTATTACTATGTGTCTTCTCAACGCCCCCCCCCCCCCCCCCCCTCCTCTCC
Organism: Lissotriton vulgaris; assembly: GCF_964263255.1. Classification (NCBI taxonomy): domain Eukaryota; kingdom Metazoa; phylum Chordata; class Amphibia; order Caudata; family Salamandridae; genus Lissotriton; species Lissotriton vulgaris. The sequence goes on from NC_141696.1 coordinate 741,059,032, forward strand.
TCCACCTGGGTCTGGGCAAGCCTATCCACTTGTGAGAACACATTTACTTCACAGTGAATTACTCTGATGCTCCCAATAACAACATTGTGGACAAACGCTATGTTATCTTCACTGCAGACAACTGTAAATGGGAATGTGCCTGAACAGAGAGCCAAACATATTTGCTGATTGATTTCAATATGAATGTACATATAAGCCTCTGTTTTCTTCAGAATCTTCTTTCTTCCACCGCCCCGTTTCTGAACCAGCTCCTCAGCATCAAGAAGGTTGTTGTCCTTGATGGAGACGGTCAAATAAACTTAGCTAAGAAAAAACATCTGCATTCTTCTCTGAAAGTTTAAATAAGAGCTTTTTCATTAACTCTGTTTTCATGAAAATCTAAAAACTTTTTCCCAGTGGAGAGGTATTTTTACTTATCACATTATCATGCATGTCCAGCTATCTTTCCCAACAATAAATGCTATTCACGCACCCAGTGAAATAGTGAAATGTTACAGTTGTTTTGAAGTGACTAATTTCTAAATTTAACAAGAATTGGCAAAGGCAGTAGTTCAGGCTTTAAGGCATGGAAACACAGACGTGCGTGATTATATAGTTTACATACATTCGTTCATTCAAGCCAGATCTATTGATATTGCCAGTGCTAATTTTTAGATAGTGCTCCCAATCCTGAATTGAGACTTCTGAGTGTTTCTGTAGCAAGAGGAGGAGATTCCGAGGGAAATAATACGAAACAAGCATTAGTAAAGCCAGTAGGTCTGGCGTTGTCTACCATTTTAGCTGTGTCTACTTGCTTTGTGATGGGTTCCGCAAAACTTTGTTTGGGAAGCTGCCTCAATGTTGAAAAAAAAATATTGGCTAAAAGAAAAACAGTGTCTTGGTCTCTCTAAGTATGCGTTGTCAATGTAGGCCCTGACACTGAAGTGGAACTCCTTTGTGTGTTTATATGCTCCTTGTGAAATGGCAGAATGCCATCACTCAGAGTGAAGTTTGCCAGTGGCTAACGTGGCCCACTGTCTTATTCTGTAGTGGACGGAAACAAATGTGAATGACAGAATACTACACTAGTGGATGAAGAGGTTTGGATGAAAGCTCTATCAATAGGTATATTTATAATTTAAGTAAAAATAAAAAGTCTTGGATAATGCCAGATGTAAAAAGAAGAGATAATCAGCTGTTAGCGCTTGCTTTTTTAGTAAAGATGTGCATTTGTACAGAAAGACTATTACAGACTAAAAAAACGATAATTCACTTTCACTCCTTCCTGACCAAGGTGTTACATTTTATCCTCATTGTTTTCTCCTGTACCTTTAAATCCTGCTTGTTTTCCTTTAAGTGTTCTTAGAACACTACTGTGTCCTTGCCTACAGGTCAGTTGCACTGTTCCTGTGGACCAAGAGACTGCTGTTCATGTTGCTGTGCTGCTCAATAAACCAACCTACTTCTCCACCTGTTCCAGTGGTTATTTAACAAAATTGGCGACGAGGGTGACCTTCATTGGTTAAAGAGCAGCACAGAGGTGGAGTTTATCGATTTTCTTAAAAAAAAAAAAAAAACCTACAATCAAGAACTTCTTCCCTCAAAGAAGCATCTAGGAAGATTGGCAAGAATCACATTCACAAGAAGAAGAAAATCCGATTCCAAGAACTCCTACCAACGCAAATCTGATGAATTAGAAACATTTTAAGGTAATGCTGTGTGTTTACCTTTGAATTACATGAATCTGGCTGGTGGATCGGTTTTGATGCGTGTAATAGACGCGAGACTACATCAGCGCGAGTCTGCATCAGCTGTTGTCTGGAACGTGTCCATCTGCGCGTGAGAGCCTGCTCGAGATTTGATTGTCAGCTGTTGTCTGGAACGAGTCCATCTGCGCGTGACAGTCTGCTCGAGATTGGATTATCCGGTGGTGCGCGAGGTTCGTCATCTATACCAGCTGTGCAGCGAAGGAGTCCTCGCGCTACAAAACATAAAGACACAGGCGCCAAGGCGGATCAGCGCGTGATGACGTAATCACGCATTGGAAATAAGCGCGGCGGCCATTTTGGATTGGGTTGGTTTCAGGTTGCGTTTCCATAGCAACCAACCACCGTTTCACTCCGTTTTTGTTTTCTCTTCACTCGCATTTAAGACTTCATCTAAGAAACGAGAATATCATCAGGAAGATACAACAGAAAGACAGAACATCTTCATTTGTCGGGTATTACATATTTTTGTGTCAGTAATCAAAATTTCGTTTTTGCTTCTTACTCTGGAAGAAAACACATGAGACAAATTTTACTTCAGCAACTTAAAGAAGCCATATATATTATAGTTTACTCTGGTGTTTTTGATTTATCTGCTATTGTGTTAATTTAGAAATTACTACACTGTGTTTATTTGTTTGACAAATTGGTTATTATCATTTTAGTTTCATTATTTTAAAAAGGGAAAGGTACTGAAATAGAGAGTATGCAGTTTGACCCACCTGAAAAATTTTTGCAGAATAAGGGTGATCCACCCATTCCATGGACTCGTTGGAAAGAAGAATTTTTTAACTACATGAAAGCAATAGATGGAGAACGTATGGGTTCCGAAAGGAAGAAAAGCATTCTCTTACACTGTTTGGGTTCTGAGGGGCAAATGGTATTTAGAGCTTTACCCCCTATTCCGCCTGAGTTAGGTGAAGGAGAAGGTACCAATGTATATAAAGAGGCTCTTCTTAGAATTGAAAAACGTTTTAAACCAGTTTCTAATATAGCGCTTAATAGGTATAAATTTTATACTCGGGCGCAACAAGAATCTGAATCGTTTGATGAATTTATGACTGCTTTGAGATCTTTGTCCATTCATTGTAATTTTGGTGCCATTTGTGATGAGATGTTGAGAGATCAAATTATAGTTCATGTGAAAAACAAGAAAACGCAAGAACGTTTATGGGAGTTAGGTGACCCAAAGTTATCTGAAGCAATTGCTATTGCGAAGTCTTTAGAACAGTCGGAGAAATGGATGCTCACTGTTCAAAAACATGTTACCAATAAGTCTAATTCGCATGATGAGGTTTGTCTTGTTAAACATAAAGAAGGACAAATCAATGAAAGTCAACAAGTATTTTCCAATACCAATAGATTCAACAACACAACTAATTTTAAGAGATATGGTAAAGCTATGGTTTGTTATAAATGTGGTAGTAAAATGCATGTTGCTTCATATGCTGGATGCCCCGCTATCAACAAAGAGTGCAGAAAGTGTGGAAGGTTAGGACATTTCTCCACTGTTTGTAGAGATTCAAGGATGTCTGTGCAAGGTCCCAAAGATAAAGTTGCTCTTGTCACAGAAGATCTTTCAAAAACTTGCAGTTGTGCTTGTACTAGTTTAGAGCATTGTGATTCACCCAATAAAGGTTTTGTGGTTTATTTGGCTGGAGAGATTTCTTTGATAGATGACAATGATCAGCTTATTAAAAAACCCATTTGTGAGATGTTTGTTTTGGGTGTCAGTCTTAACTTGATGGCTGACTCTGGTTCACCTTGGACTATTATTACCAAGGATTACTTTGAAGAACGGTTAAAACAGGTTCTGAATTTAAAAGACATTCTTCCTTCTGAGATTAGGGCAATTAGTTTCAATGGTACTATGGTAACAATGTTAGGTCTTTTCCAGGTCAGAATTACTTTCAAATCCAGGACTGTCAATATTAAATTATATATTGCAGTCAAAGGTGTGAATGTCGTTGGATGGAAAGATTTATGGAAATTTGGCATTATTTTAAATCCTCGCGCAAAAGATCCTGTCATTTTAGGTGAAATTTTTGAAGATGATAACATTTCCGCCATTTCAAATGATGGAGGTTCTGATATAATTAAAGGTGAATTTAAGGATGTTTTCTCTGACAAACTAGGTATGCTCAAAAATTTTTCACACAAAATAAAACTGAAATCTGGTTCTGTTCCGGTTAGGCAAAAGCTGAGAGGGGTACCCATCAATGTGAGGGAAGATCTGAGGAAAATGTTAGATGACTTAGTGGCTGAGAATATTATTGAACCCATTGATTCTGCAGAATGGGTTTCCCCGATTGTTTTAGTCAGGAAACCGGACAAATCTTTGAGAATGTGTGTGGACCTCAGGGCACTTAATTTGGCCATTATTGTGGACTGTCATCCCCTTCCAAATATAAATGAGGTGGTTTCCATGCTGGAAGGCGCAAAGGTGTTCTCTACCCTGGATCTAAGATCGGCTTATCACCAGATCACACTTACTGATGAATCCAAGTGTCTAACGTCTTTTATTACTCCTCATGGTCTTTTTCAGTATAACAGGATGCCGTTTGGTTTAGCCTCAGCTGCCTCAGTTTTCCAAAGGGTCATGTACAACATTTTTAGGGATCTAGATCATTGTGTGAAATGTTTTCAAGATGACATTTTAATTTTTTCAGGTACTGTGGAGGACCATATGGGTCATTTACGATCTGTGTGTGAAAAACTAAGGAATAGTGGTTTAACCTTGAAAGCTAGCAAGTGCAAGTTATTTCAATCTTCAGTTGAATATTTGGGACACACATTATCAGGTGATGGGGTAGTGCCGAAAAGATCAAATGTGGATGGTATCAGTAATGCTCCACCGCCTACTAACAAAGACCAATTATTATCATTTGCAGGAATGTGTGAATATTATAGTAAATTTGTAAATAATTTTGCCACCAAAATGGAGCCTTTGAGGAAGCTTTTGAGACATGGAAATTCTTTTGTTTGGGAAGAGGAACAACAGGTAGCTTTTGAACGCATCAAGTCTGATATTTTGCATGCTCCAACACTTAGACCTTTCTGCCTGAATAAGTTGTGTGTCATCACGGTGGATGCCAGTATGTATGGTCTTGGGTCCGTCTTGTCTCAAAAGGCTGGCAAAGATGAGTGGAATGTGTGTTTTGCGTCCCGTACCCTCAATGATACGGAACGTAGGTATGCGGTCATTGAAAAAGAGCTTTTAGCTTGTGTGTGGGCCATTGAGCACTTCAGGAATTTCATTTGGGGAAATAAGTTTGTGCTGAGAACCGATCACAAACCACTAGTTAACATTTTATCCCCAGGTGGAGGTTGGAATGCCACGGCTCGCATTTCCAGACTTACTTCACGACTCCAAGAATATTCTTTTACTCCGGAGTATGTCCCAGGGAAAAGAAATGTGGTGGCAGATTTCTTGTCTCGTCATCCATCTCCGGTTTCTGAGTGCAAGAGTTTGAATGACACTGATGTGGTCACTTGTTTGCAGGATGTTCTATCTACTGCTTTCATTGAGATTTCTGAAGATTTATGGAAAACTGCTGATGAACAAGATCTTACTTTACAAAATATTAAAAAATTCATTCTAGAAGGTTGGCCTGATAAAAAATTGTTAAAGGAAAATTTTATGCCATTTTTCAATATTTCAACTGAGCTTGAGTTGGAGAATGATTTGGTTTTTAAATCGGGTAAATGTGTTCCACCTTTTGATATACAGAACCTGATTCTAGATCTTGCACATAAAACACATCCAATAATAATAATAATAATAATATAAAAGCTTGTAGAGCGCTCAGTAACGCCATCCCGGCGTGTCCCCGCGCTAAAGCCATCAGTGAGCAGCATGACATGAGGTCCTTAGCTCTAAGCCGTGTATAGATGAGTTTTAAGTAGGGATCTGAACCGTGATTCACTGTTCTCCAGTCTCAGTACAAGGGGAAGTTTATTCCATTGTTGAGCTGCATGTAGCGCAAAGGAACGCCCGCCTAATCTGGCCTTCCTAATCCTGGGGACTATCAGCAGTCCGGCACCCTCCGAACGGAGAGTCCTGGTCGGTTCATAGCGATTGACTAAATCCTTCAGGTAATCGGGCGACCTGTCCCAGACAATTCGGTGACAGAAGAGGAGACACTTAAACAGCACACGTTTCTTCACAGGCAACCAATGAAGCGCATCCAGTGCCTTTTGCGAGTTGGCTCTCCTAGGTCTTCTTAGCACCAGCCTGGCGGCGGAGTTTTGTATAACCTGAAGGCGGCCTAGGCTCCTCTCGGTTGCCCCTAGGAACAGTATGTTTCCATAGTCCAACCGCGAGGTCACCAGTGCCTGAGTTAGTGTCTTTCTGGCCGCTATGGGTAGGAGGTCTAGGGTTTTATTTAGGGTCTTTAGGACTCCGAAACATTTGCCTACCAACCGCCTTATGTGGCCCTCGTATGAGAGAGAGGGATTCATCCAGATTCCTAAATTCTTGGCCTCCTCACAGGGTGTGGGAACAGGACCCAGGCACGCCGGCCACCACTCAGCTGACCAATTTTCACTTTTCCCCCCCACCACCAACACCTCTGTTTTAGAGCCATTGAGTTTTAGACAGTGGGAGTCCATCCACTCAGCCAATGCCTGCATGCAGGATTTAAAGTTGGCTGGAGTATTAGAGGTGTTCTGCGATAGGGAGATCAGCAGCTGGGTATCGTCGGCGTACGATACCAATTCCACCCCAAATGATTGTACCACCTTCGCCAGGGAGGCCATATAAAGATTAAAAAGAGTGGGGCTCAATGCTGAGCCCTGAGGCACTCCCTGATCTAATGGCATCTCCACTGACCGACATGTCCCTTGCTGTACCTGGAAACATCTTTCCGTGAGGAACGACTGCAACCAGCGCAGCGCAGGACCAACGACCCCGGCTTCGTTCAGACACCGCAGCAGAATGGAATGTGCTACGGTGTCAAAAGCCGCGCTTAGGTCGAGCATGATCAGGGCCATAGTTTGGCCTACATCTGCCCCAGCTCTTAAAGTCTCAGTGGCTCTCAGGAGCGCCGTCTCCGTGGAATAGCCTACCCTGAAACCTGACTGAGAGGGATGAAGTAAATTCCACCTCTCAAGATGTTCCGTCAGCTGGGTATTGACCACCTTCTCCGCCACCTTCGCCACGTAAGGCAACAAGGAAATGGGTCTGAGATTTTCCAGCACCTCCATGCTTACATTCTGTTTTTTCCTTATTGGTAATACTATGGCTTTCTTCCACTCCACAGGAACTTGTTGAGTGAGAAAGGAGGTTTGTAGGACGTGTCTTATGTGAGGTTCCAGGGCTGTCAGGCCCTCGGAAATGACCCAAGCGGGAGCCGGGTCATTGGGCGAGCCCGACTTCACACTTCGACACAGCTTTATAAGCTTGTCAGCTGCGGGGACCACGAATGTTTGTAATGAGGATTCGGGGGCTGCAAGGAAACTACCTGCTTTGAAATCTGTGCCTTTATCTGGTAGTTGGGAAAAGGAATCATAGATCGCTTTAACTTTGTTGGAAAAAAAGTCAGCGACTCTATTGCAACCCTCCTTAGAGGCCTTAGTGGAAGTGTTAGAGCTAGAGACTAAGGATATTTCTTTATAAATTTTGAACAGCTCACGCGAGGAGCTCTGGGCCGCCTCAATGCGTGTATGAAAATATTTAGCTTTAGCTCTGCGCACCGCATACTGATAGCTTCGGTGAGCTGAGCTATAACTGTTCTTTGCTAGCTCATTCGGGTTCCTTCTCCAGCTTCTTTCAAGTTTTTTGCACTTGGACTTGATTTGCTGGAGTTCAGGGGTGAACCAGGGGGCAGTACGTTGTCTGCCTTCTCTAGCTTTGGCCTTACTCATTGGGGCTATCTCATCCAGAGTGGCGGTCACAAGTAGATTGAGTTCATTGTTCGCCTGATCACTGTCAGTGGCACACAGAGGTTGTGCTTTCTGGATGGCACTTATAAAGTGCTCTTGAGAGTACTGTCTCCATTGGCGCCTCATGATAATTCCCTTACCTATCTCAGTGACCCTAACAGGCTGAAAAGAACATTGGAAAGGGACCAAAAAGTGGTCGGTCCACGGGAGCTGACAGGGAATAGAAGCTTGTATCCTATCCCAGCTCGCAAAAATAGGGTCCAGACAGTGACCCTTCTGATGTGTGGGCGCCACACTTAGCAGGTTAAGCTGAAGTTCTTGTAGGACAAGACGGACTTCCTCTGCCTCCTTTTGTGAGGGATCTTCTAGGTGTAGGTTCAGATCACCCAACACCAGTACTTTCTTGTGTTTAATCGCAGTCTGGGCAGCCCCTTCTAGTAAACTACTACGGAAGTTGCCCAGCGAGCCAGGAGGTCTATATATTAGGAAGCCCGAGATTGTCTCGTGTGGAGCCAATTTGACACAGAAATCTCCAGCTTCACAATCTTCAATTTTTGCTGGTTTCAGAACACACTCAATAGGGTGTTTTACAATGATGGCAATGCCACCTCCCCTTCCTTTTCCTCTATCTAGTCTGTGGAGAGTGTAGCCTGGCGGAATAGTGTCCACTATGTCTGGATCCGAGTGTTCTCCTAACCAAGTTTCCGTTAGAAACAGTATATGTATGTCCTCATCCAGTAAAAGATCCCACAGCTGGAGAGCATGTTTACTAAGAGATCTGCAATTAAGAAGGCCCCCTTTAATACTAGGCGCTTCAGAGTCGGGGACAGCGGCCGCTAACCGACTTCCTCTAAATGAACAATGAGAGCACGGACCTAGGTTCAGTGGCTCCATCGTGTGACGACAGGGGGGATACGGGGCGGGGCAGAGGTCTCTCAGCCTCTTACTTGTATAGGACTGAGTGCGGCAGACGCGCGATGTAGGGGGTTGCGCCCCTAGCCCCGGCCGGTCGCGGACGGGCGCAGACGGGCTTGGCTTAGGCGCGGCTTCGGCGCGCGTCCGGCGCGCCCGCTGCGCCAGCCCGCTGCGCCGTCTGAACCCTAGGCACATCTTATAGGAGGTGAGGAGGGCGTGAGGCCGGCGCGACTAGAGCGCCGCCCCTGCCCACACCCAAGATGGCGCCCGCCGCCGCCTCAGCCGGGAATCAGGAAACGGCTGGGCGAGGCTGTCAGCGACGAGAGTAGCGTGTGTTAGGGTGTCAGAGTGCCTCAAGACTAATTCCCACGTTAATCTAGGAATAAAAAGCCCCCCTCAGATAAAAATAGTAGTAATCACAAAACACGATTTAAAAGCACACAATAGCACAGGTTCAGCAGAGGCTCTGTGCTGCTCGACTGACAGCTCGCAGCCCTAGTCCTCCCTCTAGGGAGAGCTCTAATAGGCAGCGAGCAGCTGAAGAGGCACTGTTTAAAAAGACTGGGAGGGCGGGAGGCCGGCGCGACTAGAGCGCCGCCCCTGCCCACACCCAAGATGGCGCCCGCCGCCGCCTCAGCCGGGAATCAGGAAACGGCTGGGCGAGGCTGTCAGCGACGAGAGTAGCGTGTGTTAGGGTGTCAGAGTGCCTCAAGACTAATTCCCACGTTAATCTAGGAATAAAAAGCCCCCCTCAGATAAAAATAGTAGTAATCACAAAACACGATTTAAAAGCACACAATAGCACAGGTTCAGCAGAGGCTCTGTGCTGCTCGACTGACAGCTCGCAGCCCTAGTCCTCCCTCTAGGGAGAGCTCTAATAGGCAGCGAGCAGCTGAAGAGGCACTGTTTAAAAAGACTGGGAGGGCGGGAGGCCGGCGCGACTAGAGCGCCGCCCCTGCCCACACCCAAGATGGCGCCCGCCGCCGCCTCAGCCGGGAATCAGGAAACGGCTGGGCGAGGCTGTCAGCGACGAGAGTAGCGTGTGTTAGGGTGTCAGAGTGCCTCAAGACTAATTCCCACGTTAATCTAGGAATAAAAAGCCCCCCTCAGATAAAAATAGTAGTAATCACAAAACACGATTTAAAAGCACACAATAGCACAGGTTCAGCAGAGGCTCTGTGCTGCTCGACTGACAGCTCGCAGCCCTAGTCCTCCCTCTAGGGAGAGCTCTAATAGGCAGCGAGCAGCTGAAGAGGCACTGTTTAAAAAGACTGGGAGGGCGGGAGGCCGGCGCGACTAGAGCGCCGCCCCTGCCCACACCCAAGATGGCGCCCGCCGCCGCCTCAGCCGGGAATCAGGAAACGGCTGGGCGAGGCTGTCAGCGACGAGAGTAGCGTGTGTTAGGGTGTCAGAGTGCCTCAAGACTAATTCCCACGTTAATCTAGGAATAAAAAGCCCCCCTCAGATAAAAATAGTAGTAATCACAAAACACGATTTAAAAGCACACAATAGCACAGGTTCAGCAGAGGCTCTGTGCTGCTCGACTGACAGCTCGCAGCCCTAGTCCTCCCTCTAGGGAGAGCTCTAATAGGCAGCGAGCAGCTGAAGAGGCACTGTTTAAAAAGACTGGGAGGGCGGGAGGCCGGCGCGACTAGAGCGCCGCCCCTGCCCACACCCAAGATGGCGCCCGCCGCCGCCTCAGCCGGGAATCAGGAAACGGCTGGGCGAGGCTGTCAGCGACGAGAGTAGCGTGTGTTAGGGTGTCAGAGTGCCTCAAGACTAATTCCCACGTTAATCTAGGAATAAAAAGCCCCCCTCAGATAAAAATAGTAGTAATCACAAAACACGATTTAAAAGCACACAATAGCACAGGTTCAGCAGAGGCTCTGTGCTGCTCGACTGACAGCTCGCAGCCCTAGTCCTCCCTCTAGGGAGAGCTCTAATAGGCAGCGAGCAGCTGAAGAGGCACTGTTTAAAAAGACTGGGAGGGCGGGAGGCCGGCGCGACTAGAGCGCCGCCCCTGCCCACACCCAAGATGGCGCCCGCCGCCGCCTCAGCCGGGAATCAGGAAACGGCTGGGCGAGGCTGTCAGCGACGAGAGTAGCGTGTGTTAGGGTGTCAGAGTGCCTCAAGACTAATTCCCACGTTAATCTAGGAATAAAAAGCCCCCCTCAGATAAAAATAGTAGTAATCACAAAACACGATTTAAAAGCACACAATAGCACAGGTTCAGCAGAGGCTCTGTGCTGCTCGACTGACAGCTCGCAGCCCTAGTCCTCCCTCTAGGGAGAGCTCTAATAGGCCATAGACAGGTATGTCTGCCATGAAAAGACTGATTAGGAATTATTTCTGGTGGCCATCTTTGGATCGTTTAGTTGAACACAAGGTCAGAGAGTGTGCTGTGTGTGTAGGAAATGACAAAATGTTGAAAGTTAACGTTCCCCCATTGAAAACGACCCCTTGGCCCACATTAGCTTGGAAAAAACTTGCCTTTGACATTTCTGGCCCCTTTATGTGTCTTCCCTCTGATTCCCGATATGCTCTTGTGTTAGTGGATTACCACTCAAAATGGCCAGAAGTCAAATTTGTTTCTTCCACTTCCACCAATGTTGTTATAGAATTTTTCAAGGAAGTTTTTTCTAGAGAGGGTTGTCCGTCCATTTTGGTCACGGATAATGGCGTGCAACTTACTTCTCTAGAAATGGAGACTTTTCTCAAATTACATTCTATCAAGCACAATACTGTCTCTTTTTATGAACCACATGAAAATGGTTTGGTGGAGCGTTTTAATAGAGTTTTAAAAGGTTTTATATCTGAGGTCTGTAAGTCTAGGTCAGATTGGAAGACTTTTTTAAGAGAAAAGTTGTGGTGTTACAGAATTACTCCTCATTCAACCACTGAAGTCAGCCCTTTTCGTTTGCTTAAAGGACGTGATCCTGTTTCTACCATTTGTCCTTGGTGGTTCAGGGATAAATGTCTCAACAAGTCGTTTTCACAAGACTTGGTTGAACAAGCACCTCAGAAGGTTGAGAACAAACAACAAAAAAGCAAATTGTGGTATGACAAAAAGTGGAACGTAAAATCTCCTGATTTTTCTGTGGGAGATGTGGTGAGGATCAAGAGACCTGGCATTCTTTCAAAATGTTCGAATAAGTTTGGTAAGCCAATGAAACTGGTAAAGGTTTTTAGTAATAGTGTCATTACCCAGGATGGCAGATTATGGAACTTTAAGCGGGTTGCAAAGTGTCCCACTGTGCAACAATCTTCCATTTCCGCTGTTCCCAAGCATACCAGCAGTTCCATCGCTTCAAGGGTAAGATTATCCAATCGTCCTAGATCATTGCCTGTGAGGTTTCATGACTATGTTTCTTAACAGTTAATCTTTCTTTTATGGAAGGGAGATGTGTTACATTTTATCCTCATTGTTTTCTCCTGTACCTTTAAATCCTGCTTGTTTTCCTTTAAGTGTTCTTAGAACACTACTGTGTCCTTGCCTACAGGTCAGTTGCACTGTTCCTGTGGACCAAGAGACTGCTGTTCATGTTGCTGTGCTGCTCAATAAACCAACCTACTTCTCCACCTGTTCCAGTGGTTATTTAACACAAGGCCTTCGAAATGACTAACTAATACCCCATTCAGTTTGGTATTATTCAAAGGCAGTTAAATGATTGAAGGCCATTTGATTCAAGACTGGTTCCTATGCTTTAGAGAAAATCGGGAAATATAGCATTTCTTTTTTTAAAGGAAGGAATGACAATGAGGACATTGGGCAATTTTTTCACTGAGTGCATGAGCTCAGTGTATATTCTGATGGGCTCTTGCGTTTTCAAGTAACTATACACTGGACTATTCTGTCAAAAACAATGTTTTATGTTGATGTCCAGTGCAGATTCATTATCAATTCACATCCTTCCTGCATTGGAAACAGTTAGTGATCAATCTATGCCTTTGCATATAATCCGTTGATGTCAAATGAAACTATTACAAGCCACATGAACATAATCTTGTTACATCATAATGATGTTCATAATATCTAGGCTTCCCAGCTAAGCCTTGTCTGAAAAGACTCCATTGGTTCTTTTTAGGAGCTCTGAGGGTTGTTAACGGTACTGAATGAAATTCCATAGGTATTTGAACACTTTGTTAGGAATGGTATTCAAAGAAGTTGGTTAGTGTTAGAAACTAGGTGTACTGGTTGACTGAGGTGTAGGCCCAGGTCAAACAGCACTCACAATCCTATTCAGGGTAAGTCACAAGCATACACCACATGAACTTGTGCTCACCCTCTGGTAACTTGGCACAAAGTAGTCAGGCTTAGCTTAGACGAAATGTGTAAAGTGTTTGTGCAACAGTTCAAAAAATAAAACAGTAAAAACACCACACATAAAACACCCCACACCAGGTTAGTCAAATAGATATGAGTTATAAATTAAACAAGCTCGAAATGACAATGACCAACATCTAATCAGTAGAACCAGAGTTATACATTTTTAAAGAGTAAACTGTAAAATAGCACCTATAAGCATGAAGCGTCAACTAGGGACATCTGTTAGCGCTGGACTGAGTCAAATTCAAAAGTGCAAGCCAACCGCGATGAAGCGCTAGTCCGATACAGTCCCAGATTAGTCCCACTGAAGTTTTACCTTCTCAACTTTTGTGTCTAGAGTCACGTCCGTGGGTAAGAAGTTCACCGGAAGCAAGGAGATACTCACTGACGATGGTCAGTGGGGCATCGGGGGCGGACTGGCTAGGGCATTGTGGTGATGATCCATGCAGGCGGAAGAGGCTTGCTGGGTGAAGGTGACTAACTTGCTGTGGCTCGTGCCGATTCTCCGTGTGAGCTGTGCGGCTCAGGAGCGAACAGGCCCATTCGCAGTTGTAAAGAGTCCAAAAGCTTGCCTTTTAGAGCTCGAAAATCACACTAAGGCCCCAGGGGGTGAAAGGCGCCTCTTGGGGGAGCTGGAACTCGAAGACGTGTCTGAAAGCTGTGGGGAGCCTTTTATGTCCCTTGGGCTCGATCAGGAGGTCTGCAGACTAGTCTTTTGAGTCACTCTGGGTCCTGAATTCAACATGGGTTCCAGGTCCAGTGCTCCCTCCCCAGGCAAAGATGACAGCAGGGAGCAGGTCAGCACAGCAAGTTAGCCGCACCTTCAGAGTGTCAGTCCTTTCAGCTGCACAGCAGTCCTCCTTCCTGGCAGAGAGAGAATCCACTGGTCCAGAAATGTACTTAAGTGGGGGTGTCTGCAGTCCAGTACTTATAGCCATTGGTGCCTTTGAAGTAGAGGAGACTTCAAAGACATGCCTTTGAAGTGAACAGATCTTCTTCCTTCCTGCCCTGGCTCCATACTCGCTATAGGAGGTTATGCAGCCCATTGTGTGGGGCCAGCACACAGGCTACTCAGGTGTAAATGAGCCTGTACACAGCTCCCTTCCTCCCATCCTGAAGAGATGGCCCATTGAGACACACCCAAGCTCCCATCCCGTTTGGCTGTCTAGGAGGGATACACAAAGCCCAACTGCCAGCTACACCCAGTCAAGTGATCAGAGACCGGCTACAGGCAACACATGTTTAAAGCAAGAAAATGCCTACCTTCCAAAAGTGGTCTTTTCAGGATTGCAATTTAAAATCCAACTTCACCATAAGTTTGGATTTTAAATTGAGATTCAAGAGGCACCAGACTTGAAGGATTCATCTCTTCCCAATTGTAAATGACACCTATAAAATGTAATCAGTTAATCCCAATATTATTCAGTGGGAAAGATGGGCGTTGCCGTAGTGAAAAACGAATTTGAGAGTTTTTCCACTACCAGGATATGTACAACTTAAAAGTATATTCCTGCATTTTGAATATATTTCATCCTGCCGTCTGGTTTATCCAGGGCCTACCTTATGGGTGACTCATATGTATAACAAGCATTTACAATCCAACGGTCTCGCCTTTGCAAAAGTTAGAGCTATTGGCATTGTAAATGACAATTTTTTTATGTATGTGTTTGTTTTGAAAACAGATAAATAAAGGCATTGTCATTTATAATGCCAATAGCTTAATCTCTCGCAAATGTGAGACCTATTGCATTTGCAACCACACACACACACACACACACACACACACACACACACGGAGCCACACACACAGCCGCACACACACACACAGCCGCACACACACACACAGCCGCACACACACACACAGCCGCACACACACACACACACACACACACACACACACACACACATAGATGTGGTGGATGTGGATCTGGTGGATGTGGTGGTGTCGGATGTGGTGGTGGTGGTGGATGATGTGGTGGTGGTGGTGGATGTGGATGTGGTGGATGTGGTGGTGGTGGATGTGGCGGTGGATGTGGTGGATGTGGATGTGGATGTGGTGGATGTGGATGTGGTGGATGTGGAGGATGTGGTGGTGGAGGATGTGGTGGTGGTGGATGTGGTGGTGGTGGTGGTGGATGTGGTGGTGGTGGATGTGGTGGTGGATGTGGCGGTGGTGGATGTGGATGTGGTGGATGTGGATGTGGTGGATGTGGTGGATGTGGATGTGGTGGATGTGGTGGTGGTGGATGTGGTGGTGGTGGATGTGGTGGTGGTGGATGTGGTGGTGGTGGATGTGGTGGTGGTGGATGTGGTGGTGGTGGATGTGGTGGTGGTGGATGTGGTGTTGGTGGATGTGGTGGTGGATGTGGTGGTGGATGTGGTGGTGGTGGTGGTGGTCGATGTGGTGGTGTTGGATGTGGTGGTGGGGGATGTGGTGGTGGATGATGTGGTGGTGGATGTGGTGATGGTGTTGGATGTGGTGGTGGTGGGTCCGTACCCTTCTCTTCCTGTCTCTCTCCTTTGTAGTTACAGATATGTATAAACAGTGTTATATTCATCTGTATCTGGACCTATATAGACGTGCTCGTGTGTGGAGCGCATGTATCCGGTACATATGCTTTCTCACGAATTGAGACGCATGGTTACAGACACCAAAATGAACGCGCCGGTGAGAGTGTACATCTATCTGGCTTAGACATTGGAATTTGAAAGTACTCATGTGGCTGTAAGTGTGTGATGTGTGTGGAGATCGACTGGATGTGTGCGGCAGAAAGGGAGTGTGTGTGTAATAGACTAGGCCTGTTTGTGTTTGCGACCCACCTTGTGTTTATGCACGTGTGTGGGCGAACAGGCATGCATGTGTGCATCTGAACGCGTGAGTATGCCTGTCTGGCTCTTGTATAAACTCGCGTGCACACCCACCCCCAGAGGGTTTTGCTATCTCCACAGACACACGGGCCTTATCTCCCGGGCCACTGCCACTGTGGTGCTCCTGTGCCTGGCCCAGGGGTCGGCTCCCCGGCTCAGCTATTGCTTCACAAGCCGGAGAGCAGAGGGCCCGACCTGGACTTGTAAACATAGGCATGTTTACATTCCCGGCACAAGGCGCAATCACGTACTTCAGCGAGGAGGGCTGTGGAAATGTTTACATCGGTTTCCTCTGGGTTTTCCGTGGTGCTGAACGTGTCGCTGTGCGGCCACTTCAGAGCGTATCCTCTGCAGGAAGCCTATCTGCGTGCCTGTGCACGGTGGTAGCGCAGAAGGCGCAAGGATTGAGTGGAGGCCCCGAAATAGGACGGGTGGTATAGCTGTAGGAACCCAGAGGCCCCGAAATAGGATGGGTGGTATTGCTGTGGGCACCCCGAGGCCCCGAAATATAACGGGTGGTATATCTGTGGGCACCCCACTGCCGCCCATGGGTTCCATGCAGGTGGGTGGACATAGCTAACAAACAGGGCCCAGCGTTGGTCTTGTGATCCTGTACGTGTGTTATAAACATGGTCTCAGCACTCGGCATTGCAAAATGAAATGCCATCCATATAACTTTCTTCATGTGTTCTGTATTTTAGACACCTGAGAAATAGCTGCAGACACCCCGGGTATTCATTCACAGATTTAAAAAAAATTAATATAGAGCAATGGCACATAGCAAATGACCTTTTAATGATGGATTGCGGGGGCGTGGACGGTGGGGAGGGGAGCCATATGATCATTTGATGGATTCCAGAGCCGTCCCTGCGAGATAGGCCCCCTCTCCAGGTCATCTTTCCAGGAACGGACCTCGGGGAGCGGCCCGGCTTCTCGTGACTTTTCTTTGAGAGATGCCACCCATTAGCCACGGGTGGGAGGCGCACACGATTGTGAACGAGGGGCAGGCTCCGTCTTGTGTGTCGGAGGAGTCGCATATATCCTGTGTATTCCGTCCTACGCACACAATGGGGCTGACACTTGTGCTCGGTGGGGCGGTGCCTGACATCTGCCCGCTGTGACGGCCAGCTGTGATTTTTAGGAAATATGCGATAACGGGATTTGAATAAAACCAGTGTTTGAGCAGGAAGCGGCGGACAGTTTACAGCAGATGCGCAATCCACATCTCACAGACACTAAACTCGAGCCGTGAGTGTTGTGTGCTGTGGGTCAAGGCAGTCGCAGCGCAGTGTGACATGCGCAGACAAATTCGAATGTAACTTCCAGCAGGATTCCTTTATTTCGAGATCAGACCTGTTCGTGTTACCCGGTGCTGCTTGTTGGAAAGCACAGGGCGATTCTTGCTTTACAGTTCCCGCCAGTGCAACTGAGAACGTGGAAACTGAAACTTGCTTTCATTTTTATTGGTTTGTTTATTTTGGACGGCGATGCATCTGATTCCGCTTCTTTAATTTTTTGGGGAGACACGGCTGGAGGCAATATATATTCAGTTGTCTGTCGGTTAATCCCGATTTTTGGAATTGATTTACAATGCCCCGGGTTGCAGTCTCAATGTAGGTTAGATACGCGGCTGCTATTTGTTGGGGATACTGCAGTACACACAATGGTTTAATGTCACGGACGTGTGTGCTCCGTGGGCAGCTGTGTAAATGCACGTGTGGGGTAGCGCGTGAGTCTGCGTCTGCGTGTGGGATGTGTATGCATGTGTAGAACTGTGACTCGGCGTGAATGCGACGTTCAGGCACCAAACACTCTTCGTATATGGCTGCGTGAGTGAAAGTACACACATACACCTCTCGAGCAGGCCGGAGGCTGCACACACCACAGAAAGAACAGTGGGCGTGTGTGTTCTAGGAAACAAGGATTCAACCGCTATTGTTGTTAATCGGACGAATACCATTGTTTGTATCTACCCTTTTGCGTTCAGTCGTTTATTTCAGATAGACGTAGTTGTAAATTGCATAAGCCACCCCAAACGTATCCGATTCTTCCCTGAAGCCCAGCACAGTGAAAAGGGGGAAAACTCGAACACGACGCAAACTTTGCCTGTCTCTGCGCCCATTCTGTATGTGCTGTTTTATTAAATGCATTATTTATTAATATAGAGCAAATGTATCTATTTTATTAAAGGGTAAGACGTGGTTAGTAAATTTTTGTAAATTGTGTTTTTTGGTCGCTTATAATCCGACCTTGTTTTCTACCATATTACCACAGCCACTATAGTGCCAGCCACAAAATACATTCTCTCTTGGCGCTTTTTAAATCTCTAGCGTTTTTATTGCGCCGCTTAATGATATAGATGTACTCCGCTGCCGGGCTAGGTGGTGAAAACCTCGGTAGGTGGCAGCCCCGCTTGAAGGATGCCCTTTATGGAATGATCTCCCGATGCATCCAACAAGCCTGCGACCACCGTAAAATAAAGGGCGGCTCTGATTCCCTGCTGTGGGCGGCTGCTCTGGGCATCACTGGGCGTCAGGTGGATGGTCCCGGGCACTGGGGTGGCCGCGTGACGTGGCCACTGCGAGGCACTGGAATATAAACCTGATTATCGGGTAAATCCCCAGGTAAAGGAGAGCGATTTATATGCGCCACGTGCGAGCTGTCACCTCTCCTTAGTGTGAGGACACACATCAGTGTGACACGCACACACACTTGAATAGAGACTCCCTGAGCACCACGGCGCAGCCCCCAAGACCGGTTAGTAAACTCCGAAGTAAAGGAAAGCGATTTATGTTCAAGGGACGAGTTGTCACCCCCGAGTGCCGAGGTGGCCTGCCGGTGCTCGCTTGAATCTCTGGGTAAAGAACAGCGATTTATGTGCGCATTCTCTGTTATAGTAGCTGTCGCCTCACCAGCATGTAAGGGCACGCACATGAACGTATGGACTACCTAAGCAGCAGCGGTGCAGCACAATAGACCCGCCTGCTCTCGGTAAACCCCGAGTGAAGAAGAGACATGTGTGCAGGCCTTTACCGGAGAGCCCTTGAGGCCGTCACCCAAGGCTCAATTATGCACCCAAAGCTGCCTGCCCTCGCGGGCACGCTGAGGTAAAGAACAGCGATGTATGCGGCCCTTTCCGAGAGAGGGACATCACCTTACCAGACCAATGTAGAAACAAGGAACCGAACCAGCAGAGGAGGGGCAATGAAGAGGGAATGAGAAGAATAGGAGCCGCGGACGGAATGAAAGTGATAACGAACGACGACAAAGGGTAGCTAATGCCAAAAGCTGAGTTTGTTTTGCCCGCAAAGCACAGAAACGCTACATTCCTACCTCAGAAGTGAAACGCTAACATTCTCCCGATCGCACTCGCAACCCGCCCGCCCCAGCTCCATGAAGAAATGGCAGCCGCAAACATCGTAAAGAAAAAATTGAGCTAGCCCCAATGGAACAGAGATGCGGGACAAAGCCACATACTGTTCTAACATAAGATTTCACCAGCGCGAACGCTGCTGCGCAGGGACGCCAGGCGAAACCTAAAAAAGGAAGGTTTAGACAAGGCAAAAGATGTATTTATGAGACGTAGTTAAAGAGCTAAATAAGTGAGTGGCACGATAGTGGTGCAGGCCCACTGGTAACATTTAAATTATAGGCCTTGGATATATGTATTACAATTTTACTAGTGAAATCTAAGTAAATTATATATGCCAGTTGTGGGTGAAAGAATATTACCATGTTTGGAGGAGAGAGCACCAGCCCTTTGCACTAGTTAGTAGTGGTAAAGTTCAGAGTCCTAATACGAGCAAACACGAGGTTAGAAAAGTGGAGGAGAAAGGCAAAAAGTTGGGGTAAGACCACTCTAAGGCTGTCCGGTCTAACAGTTAGTATCACAAGTCTGGATAGCTAACATTACTTCTTTTAGAAATACAGAAAAAGAGTTACACCTTATGGGTAATCTCATTGCCAAATTATAGTAGGATCAGACACCTTAGACACATTTTAAAAACTTTATTCTCAGTCAGAATCTGGTGAAGAAAAGCATTTTACAAGAGTAATTGTAGGATACCTTGCAAATCAAATGAATATTAATCTCCAGTCTTCTTTCAAGGGTCTCCTTTTTTCTCAAGACAGACGCTACTGAACTAAGGGCCACATGTCTTAACCAATTTTGCGCTCGCAAAGGGGAACCCAAATAAGGCTTTTACTTGTATCAAAACACATTTTGCGATTTGGTAACGTGTTACTGAATCGCAAAATGGGTTTGCGATTCGGTATTTGGAAGGAGCGTGTTTAGGCCATCCCTACCAAATAGTGAATCCTAATGGTATGTATGAATGTGTTGCATCCGTGAATGCAGTCGCCAAACATTTGCATTTTACCACCTACTTTAAGTAGGTGGTTACCCATTTGCAAATGCTAAGGGGTCCCCTTTGGAAATGGTTGTAAAAACGTTTTTTTAAGGTCAAACTCTTAAAAAATTGAAAAAAAATATTTTTTGTTCTTTTTATGCACAACCCATTTTCCTTTAGGGAAAACGAGCTGCATTTAAAAAAACAGATTGCTTTATTTAAAAGCAATCACTGACATGGTGGTCTGCTGACCACAGCAGGCCACAATCCCCCTGTTTTAACGATTCCTAGGGGGTCGCACGTTGTGATCTACCCCATTAATATTACTGAGGTAGGTCGATTTGCGACCCACTAGGAATTGGTATATGAAACTCATGGCGTTTCATACATTAAAAATTGCGATTACCTGATTCCGATTCTCAGAAAATCGCAGTTTTCAAATTTGGTACATGTGACCCCCAAGTTCTGTTATTTAAGAATGAATGCCCCTTTTTTCTTATCGGACTTTCTGGAAGTCTTACGTACTAATAGTTTAAGTGATACCCTTCTATTAGGTACCATTCATAAAATGTGTTAAGGAGGGAACCTAATGGAGAATACATTCAAAATATCACTTTCAGGTGAACTACTCTGGGGATGCCCTTGATGTTTTCAAAAGCAACATATATTCTTTTAAGAGTTAGTAGCTCAAATGTTTTCAAACACTCAAAATCATTTTATTTCCTATCTTGCATTATATTGTTGTTTTACTAAAACCAAGCCTTATGCAAGAAAGAAAAAGTAAGTGAATACAAACACGTTACTCCGTCAAACCCCCAAAAAAACATCCTTTGGACTAAAGGATCTAATAGCTTGCCAATGTCTTTTCAGTATATCTCAGTATTGCTTGAATGGCTGTTTCTCACAACTCCAAGAAAAAGCTGTTTTATAGGTTTTGCAGATGTTTATCTTGGCATCATTCATATGTGTTTGTTCTAGTCAGCGGTGGTTGCTTACTGAAGTACATTTTTAGGTGCACGAATAAAGAGAAGACTTTCAAGTGCTGAATTTTTTTTTTACAATGTTTCACCCTTTGTTTTCTGGTGGGTGTTTGTCCTCAGTTGTATAGGTTAGTCGGATCAGATTGACAGCGGAGCACAAACACCTTTGGGCTCCTTGCGACCCACTTAGTGGTGTACTCATTGGGCCTACGGCTCTATTTTTTAGACTCTGCCATTTATTTTGGCATGAAAACGTTTCCTGAACAGACAGTTGTAGTTTGGGTCTCTGAGGGTTCTGGCGACATTCTGGCTACACCATGCACTTACCAAGCTAGTAATAAGTCAATAAGTCAAACCATTTGTGGTCATCTTGATAGACCAATTTATTGTAAAATGCAGATCAATCATATATGTAGACTTTTCTTTAAAACTTTCAGCAGCTTTCTTTAGTTCGCTCTGTCTCGCTACCTCTGCAGAATTTGAATCTCCAGGTGTCTTATTTCACCTTTTTCTAAGCTAGTGCTACTAGTAATGTTCCAAACCATAATTTTGTATGTTTGCCGTACATTCAGCTTGTATCAACCTTTTTTTCCGAATATCTCCATTTTATTTTGGAGACCTACTAAGACTTGGTGGTGTAGAACCCTCTCATGATGAAACGTAATCTAAGTACACCCATTTATTTGGTCTAGTGGCCTTGAATTGGTATACTCAATTTTATTTGTGCTGATAAAGCTTGCCCCAGATCAGTCATCCAATAGACGGCACACAAAAAACTCAATCTGTCCGCTTAGTCAGCATTCCTGAATATATTTGATGGTGGTTTAACATGTTCCTCTCATATATCAGTTGTTACTGTTAAAACCCGAATATGGCCGGTTAGATTGGGATAAATTCCTTTGAAACTGAATGCACAATCTTTAATAGCAAACTATTGAGTTCATCTGAATGTACCTGCGAGAGGATCTTTATCTCATTATAATGTGGAGACCCTACATTGCTGATACCTTGTATCATTACAGCTATTTGTTTTAAGACCAGGAAGTGCTACCTATTGTCCTTTTCTGCGGAAAATGAACTGATTATGAAATAAAATAGTCCTTCCTAAAAAAGGGTCCTGCACAGTGACACATTCTATTTTTTATTTGTCTCATAAGACACTGTTACTTCCATGTTCTCTAATATGCTGTTGTCCTAAGAATATCTCAGCCAGAGAAGCATTCTCTTTTTACCAAGTTAAATGTTTTGCGACATTGATCCAGAAAAAGACACAATCAAGTACTAAATTGTTTCCGTTCACTGGCTTTAGGCAGTTTATAACAACTGACAAACCACATTGCCTGTCTGACTTGTGCACCTGTTACAGCTTAGTTAATGGCTTGTAACAGGGTAGCTAAGTTGTGATGCATACATGACCATTTCCTGGGTGGTTAAAGCGAGGTGGCCTAGTTGGCCGGAGCCATTGTTTCAACGGTTATGTCTAAACCCAATTGCCCATCAACCAAATGTGAGCCGAAGCAAACCCACACGTAGGGGCTTTGTTGATTGTTGGAAAAAAGGAAGTTGGGCACTGTCTCTAATTTGATAGTGCAGTGGACCACAGGAGTGGTTTCAATGCTTCTGAAAATAGACCAGTAGCGTCATTAACTGGTGGTGGTTAGTGTTCGCGGATCCAAATGATACTTGGGGCATGGATTAACATGTTACAATTGTCATTTAAAACAGTCAGCAAATTTGAGTGCATGATATATCCGTCAAAGCGAGTCACAGTAAATAACATGATCAATCAAAACACACTTGGATCTGGTCACCCACAGGACTGACGCACACACACCAGCAACCAAGACAATACCCTGAAATACATCTTAGGATGATTGATTAAACTCTTCCACACTAGACTCTGGATGACCAGCTCTCTGCAGTCGGACACACTCTAAGGGCATACAGTGAAACAGAAACACCTTTGTGTCTTTCTCGTCCTTGGGGAAGAAGCAATAGCAACTCCCAAAATGATTAGCAAGCGGAAGAGCAGTGCAAGTACATCAACATGCATGGACCTTTGACTTTTTCAAGCAGGACATTTTCATAACTTCAATTAGATATAGAATAGTCTTTCATCCTTTATTAATTGAAAGTAACATGTAGTCAGTGTAACTTGATACTCTAAAAAGCGAAATTCTAAGTAGGGTTTGGTTATAACTTCCAAGTTGTTCCTAATTTAAATATACTTTCCTGTTTGCCGTCTGTTTGTCCCACAGAATTTTAGTATACAGCTACTCATTGAACCAGTGCTTCGTAATAAGAATTCTTCTAAGAATTTTGCATTTATTTTTCATTACCTCTTCTTTGTTTTTTGTGAAATGTGCTTCTTTCGTTGCATAATCTGTTGTGTTTATCTCTAGTTTGTTAGCAAAGGCAAAATCATCTGTTAGATCTGCAAGAGATTTCTGTGGGCCCACTCTTGTTGTGTGGCACAGTAAGATGATATCGTCCACGTAAAAAAGGTGCGTAAGGGTGAATGATACTAGTTTCTGTGGGTGCGAGTTTACATGATCAAGCTTGGGGGACAAATCAGCCATTAAAAATGTTGGAGATATAGGGCCAGAACACAGCCTTGTTTAAGATCAATGGTTGTAGATATTCTACTAGATAGTCTTAACCCGTCTCCCAGCTTGATTTGTACCAACTTATGTGTATACAGTTGCTCAATGGTTCGCAAGGTTTTGTCATGGAGGCCCCACCTCCTTAGTTTTCTCTACAGGAAGCGCTCTGTCCACCTGATCAAACACCGCTTTAAAATCTGTGAAACATAGATGTGATTTCTTCTTTAGGCACTTGCCCTTTTCATCAATTGTTGTACCAGCTAGCATATTGACGGTCATTCCATAGTGTTCCGGAACGCTGTTTGGTTTTGGGGGGATTGGACCATTCAACTAGGTCTTCTAGGGTTAATGTAGTGTAATATTTGGCTTCAGAGTTAACGAGCGAAATGAGCCTGTAGTTCGGTGGTTTCGATCGCCCCTCCTTTGTAAATTGGATTTATTATTGACCCTCTCCAACTGCTAGGGATTAGCCCAGTAGACTCCACCTCATTATATAACGCTGTTTGTCGGTTCACCCAATATTTGAGATCTAACTTCTACATTGCCTGTGGGATGCCATTTGGGCCTGGTGCTCCATTGCGTCATCCTGCCTAGATCACTTTTGCCACTCTAACCGTTGTATGGCATTGATTTGCTAGTACTGGTGAGTGGTGTGACATCCTTCTTGTAGGACTAAGCAGATCTTTTGTATCTTTTACCCCAGCATTGCTTTGCTCTTGCTCTAGAGTATATTTTTGTTCAGAAAAGGTCATTGACAAATGAATTGCCCAATGTCTTTCAGAGACACTTGAGCTACTTACTATTCTTACTTCTCTACCGATCCTATGAATGGTTGCCCAAAAAGGCTTTTGTGTTGGTTTATTTGGAATTGTGTAGAAGCTTTGCCCAGAATTCATTGGATTTAGTTTGCTGCTCTTCCCAGAGTTGTTTTTTATATAGCCTCTTCAGGTTTTTCATGTTCTCCCATGCTGCGGTTGTAGCACAGGGTTTTCTGAGCTTCCTCATCCCCCGTCTCAGTTCTTTTCTCAAGTTTAAGGTTTTTTTCCATCAGTGTCTCTGGTTGCCTGGCTGTTTGCCTTGTACTTGTCTTTAACCCCTCCCATGCTCATGACAAGCTCAGCTCGTCATGAGCCACGGTTCCTGTGTGCTCATGACGAGCTGAGCTCGTCATAACGGTTAGAACGCTCACACGCGACGCTAATTCCCCTGCTGTGCGAGCGTTCTACAGAAACGGGTGTGGCCGCGACGAGCTCAGCTCCTCATGAGCACACGACCACCGCGGCTCATGACGAGCTGAGCTCGTCATGAGCACAGGGGCGCTGTGTGCGCCCCCTCCCCCCAGCACAGCGGGGAATCAGCCCCACAGGCAAGGGGTAATGCTGCACCATGCGTTGGTAATCTTGTCGAGAACAATGTTGAGACTATTGTTAGGGTGGCATGAACGGTTGTATTGGACTTGTTTTGCCTTAAGAGCTACCTTTGCAAGCATGCGGTGTGACCATTTTTAACGTTTCAAATTGATTGCTTCTAGGCTCCCAGTTTCCACCGGAGCAGGCAAGTGTCTTTCAGGGTTTAACCTCAGCACGAGATGTTGGTACAAATGACCACTCTTCAAAGTGCTTTTGATTTTATGTTTTCTTAACTGGTTTAATAGTGGCAGGGAGAGTATTGTGTAATCAATAATTGATCCTGAAGTTGCTTCGTAATATGTGAACCTAAGGGGGTTGTCATCTTGAGTTCTACCATTAACTACCCTTAAGCCCAGATGTTCCAAGGCAGAGACCAGATCTTTCCCTGTGCACTCTGGCAGTTTTCGGGGTTGGCTAGCCTGTGGGAGCACTGCCAAAATCGCGTTTTCTGCTGCCAAATGTTCTTCTTCATCCAGTGTGTATATCAGGTTGGTATTAAATTGACCTGTCACCAGTGTTTCCCAGGTTGGATTTGTAAATCTGATTTCTGTTAGCTCATTGATTAGTTACTTAAATAATACTGTTTTCCTTTTAGCGTTCGGATGAGCATAGATATCAAATAACGTTACTTGGGGCAGCACATAATCATGGGAGAAATTTAGTTTAATTATCTGTAGATCTGAAGTTGAACTTGGTAATTGCTATGTTGTAGCTTTTAGTGCTGTTAACATGTATTCTGCAAGTCCTCCACTAGGCGTCCCTGATCAATGGTGTTTATTAGCATCCACGTGGTGCAGAACATAGCCAGCCAGTTGCATTGGAGTGGGCTAAAGAATGATGATGGATTCAACCCAGATCTGTGACTGGGGTGAGTGTCTGAAAAGTTTCACCGCTCTGTCCATCATCTCCTTGTGTTTGCATTGGAGTGGTCATGCCAGGTTTCTTGAAGAGCTATGTGTTCGTATTTTTCCAAATTAGATGGTAAGCGTTGTCAGTAAGTTTGTGCTTTGCTCCAGTGAATTTCCAGGAAAGAAAACTCAGAAGACCACTCTTCATATAGTTTATCCGGGAAGTCATTCTTTCCATGGGACATTAAAAGCAGATGCTTGTGAGCGGCATTGCTCTGGCCTTTCTTCTGTTGCTGTTTTATCCAGTTTGGGGTCTGTTCTCATCCGGCCATGAGCATTTTGAGGGCATTGCGGTTGTTGTTGAGTCTCATCTAATGTGTATTTATTCATTTGGGTATTGAAACCAATTGAGCCATTAGCGTTTTGTAACACAGAATACACGGGGAGAGCCCAAAGACCGTTACTGTCCTTTGCACCGTTATTAGCAAGGGTGATGGATAACGCAGTATTGTTGGAGTAGAAAGAACTATACCACAACATTAAAAGTGTTGTTTTGCGCTGTTAATTTGGGGGGCTATCTCCTCCGAACTTCATGTGGTGAGAGTTTGCTGTGGGAGACTGCGATCTTTATTTGGCAGGAATCTGACTGATAATAGATCTGTTGATTGAATGTGCCGCAGAGTCAGAATCACTGCAACTAGCCTCATGAAATTTCCTCTATCCAGAGTGTCTTGCTGGCCTTGCAACACTTGCTGGGGTGGGAAGACAATTTGCAGAGTGAAACTATTTGATGCTCAAGAGAAATTACTTAAATGTGACAAATCTAATGACCGATCCAAACTTGTAGTTTGTGACGGCCTTATGTTATTAGTTATTAGTTCTTCCTGTATTTTGGGTGTTGACTTTAACCGTGACCTTATCATATGCTGGGGGGTCCTCTGCATAGGGTGCCTGATGAAGCATTGCTTTGGCTGCACCTCCCTCCCTGGAAAGGGAGTAAGATATGATGCCGTGTGTTGCTTTTAGAGCTTTCAGGCCCATTGGCTCTGCATTTCTTATTGGGAGAGGCAAAGTCCATAGCCATCCTTACAGTAGGCCCGACGTTCCCATTGGCTGGCGTGATCCCATCTGCATCTTTAGTTTTCAAATGACAACAGTTGTTTGTTTGTGTTACCAATCTGCTGGCTCTCCCCAGGTTGATCAGCATTAGCTGACTGGGTCTCCTGGGCAGTGCCTGACCTCCCAAAAATTGATTGTGGTATGTTTGATGTAGCTGAAGGGGGCACGCTTGTCCTAGTTCTTCAAGTAACTCATATTTGGCTGGAAATGATACATTTGTCTCTAGTTTTTCGGCTAACTCAAGTTTGGCTGGAGAGGACACATTTGTCCCTAGTTTTTCAGGTAACTCCAGTTTGGTGGCTTCTAGCAAAGACATTGGGGGATTGGTTGCTGAGGAGTCTTGGCGTTTCTGCTTAGCAGTAAAAATAGGGTATAAATTGTGACTCTCTGTTGCACTTTTCCCAATGGACTGACCATTCTTTCTTGCCTTCCTTGCACTTTTCATTTGTCTTAGTTTTCGTGAGGGACATGGGTTCGCCAGGTCCAGTGGTTTTGGACACAGATGATACGGAGTGTAATGAAGCCTGTTCCTTAGTTTTGGCAGATGTCGTGCAAGAAATAGTGGATGTATTTTTTTGCCTCAATTTTTACTTCTATTTTTTGCTTGTTGTCTGTTATTGACACTTGTCATCCAGTACACCCACCAAGCTGTGCCTGGTTAATGTGATTGCCTTCTCACGTTTTTTAATTTCATCTAGGATGTCCGTTAGGATAGTTGGTAGGGCACTTAGCTTGTCGATGATTGGGCCACACCTACAGGCATCTTGTTGGATTGGGGGCTCATTGCCTGTCCAGTAATAATCAAGTGAGTTATCTTTTCCATTTGGTGTTGATGCCGGCAGCATGTATTCATGAGATCAATCTGGAGATCCAGTTAGTCTGATTGCATGTTGAGTACAGAAATTGAGGTCTAGAAAATTCTTAATAGTGAGGCATGTAAAGAAGATATGTTCTCCCTTTTTGTCAGTTTCCAATGCTCATTTGATTTGGATCCTGTATGTGCTTCTTTACGATTACTACCTTCCTGCATTCTGGGTGAGGGGCTATAATTCCTACCCTCTACACCAAACTGGTCTGACTTATGACCTGGTGAGTCGTGTTTTATTAATTCTTTAGGGGCTCAGGTTTGATCTGCTTGAGCCGATAATACCGAATAGCTTGAAATTTCTATAATTGAGGGAACTATGATATGTTTTGTCATCTCTGTGATGTTGATTAGTTCAGCTTGAGGTGGATGACCTGTTTCACTTGGACTCTCTGCTAGTGAGGACGCACATACTTCATCATTACTGGTCAAATTGACGGTTTTGGAGGCCCAAGGCACAAATAAGATCCTTTTTGTTCATTATCCGCATTGAGTGAAGCCATGATTTCTCTAGGTCTTCATTTGAATTGTGTGACTTCCTTGTGTCGGCGCATGAATCTTTGTCTTTGTCTCACTATGGGCGTGGAGTGCTGGTACCTCGGGGAAATGTTGATACCCGTTTATGGGCTATGTTGCAACTGGGTAGTGGGACCGCTTTTTGTTCTAGTCCATGTGCTGTCTGTTGGCTGTTCGATTTGTTAACCTGTGCCTGGGTAGTAACAATGCTGCCCCTGGGTGGCACACCTAATGTTCGGCTGTTATAGTTTGCTTCCACAGTGGCGTCTTGATACAAGGCCAAATTGGTTGTTAAGTCAGTTGTTAGAGAGTTGTGTTTATAAGGTATAAGGGGATTTGGCAGGCAATCAATGTTTTCTGTTGTTGAATAAATGGTTGCAGCTAGATCCTTTAAAAACGTAACTTTGTCGGGCGTTGTGTTTCCCGAATAAGGCTTGAAGTAGTGATATTAATGTGCTAACCTGTCCTGTGGTGCCATTTGATGCGTTGGTTGACCCTCTAGATGACTTTAGAGTCCTTGTTTTTTGTTTTTTTTATTCTGGATGTGCTCCACGTAGCTTGTTTTTGTCTGACCCTGCTGGATCACGTTACTTTTTAGCCTGATGATGGTCTGCTTAACAGGGTAGACAAGTTTAGTTATCTTTTAATTAGTTCAGCTCTTTGAATAGATTTGAAGATCGTTTTGTTGCTTTTTTTTGCTTGATGATGGGCTACTTGACAGGTTGGACAGGTTTAGCGATGTTTTAGTTGCTTCAGCTCTTTGAATAGATTATTAGATGCTTGTAATAGCAACAGGCAGATGCTGTTTTGGGGTTTCAGTCTGCATCCCTGCCTACTTTAGGCAAATGTATACAATAGTGCAGGCTGTTCCTGGAGACTCCGTAGGGTGGGAGAGGTGCACTCTCCTGATTGCAGTTAGTAGAGGAGAGGAGTATTATGCACCACCACACCTTTGCACCCTGCAGGGGGCACGAACGCACAGATGAAGTGCAGATGAGCAGCAGGGGAGGTAGGGGATGTCGCCCTGTCAAAGCATGCTGCACCGGCCTGGTACCGGTCTCTTCTGCCCCAACGAGGGAACTGCAGCTCAGAGCCTTGTCCTTTCTTTCGAGCTCCACTTTAGTACGCCTCCCACTGCCATCACCTACCAGCGCTTTCTACCTTTCCTTACGGTGGAGGGGAGAAGGGAGAGGGTAGAGATCTCACTGCCCTATTCGCAGGCTGACTGAATCCGCTTTATGCTGCTTTATTCCACTGTAGGCGCTGCGAGCCGGGTGTGTATCCGGCCTGGCTGAGCTAATGGCACCGGCCTGTGCTCTGACCTTGAGTTATGATGTTGGGCGTCGAGTAGCTGTCAGTGGGAACCAAAGGCACTCACTGCACCACTTCTCGCCTCCATGTTGGTTTTTTCACCTCGCCTTTCTCCGCAGAGCCAGAGCACAGCTTCCAGAACTGGAGCTCTAGCTCGAACACCACCAGTCCTCCTCCAAACGCGATGCTGCAGCGACCTGACCCGGATGCGGAACTCTGAACAGAAGTCTACCTGTGCATTGTGAGAGGGCAGACACAGCCCTATTCAGGTGTCAGTGACAACTCGTCCCACCACTCTGGCTCAGGAAGGCCCATCCACCTGGCCAACTGTCAGTCTAAACCAGACATGGATTCCACAGACAAGCAGAGGCACAGGATAGTAAAGCAAGAAAATGCCCACTTTCTAAAAGTGGCATTTTCAAACACACAATTTAAAAACCTACCTTCACAGAAAGATGTGTTTTTAATTCCTGAGTTCAGGGAACCCAAATTCCAACTCTTTCTCTTCCCAATTGAAAGTTACACTAGTAAGATGCTACAAGGCAGCTCTAATGATAACCTATGGGAGAGATAGACCCTGCATTAGCGAAAAACGAAATTAGTGGTATTTCACTATCAGGACATTTAAAACACACTAATACATGTCCTATCTTTCACATACAGTGCACCATGGCCCATGGGGCTACCTTGGGTCTAACAAAGGGTTCCTTAGATGTAATAAAAGGGAAGATTTGTAGGTCGACATGGCAGTTTTAAACTGCACTCACAGACATTGCGGTGGCAGGCCTGATACATGTTTACTGGGCTACTCATGTGAGTGGCACTATCAGTGCTGCAGGCCCACTAATAGCAATTGATTTACAATCCCTGGGCACACACAGTGCACTTTACTAGGGACTTACGAGTAAATCAGATATGCCAATCAAAGACAGCCAATCATAATCACAATTTACACAAGGAGCACTTGCACTTTAGCACTGATCAACAGCGATAAAGTGCCCAGAGTTAAAAAACCAGCAGAAATGAAGCGAAAAAAAAAGGAGGAGGGCAAAACGTTTGAGGATGACCCTGCAAAAAGGGCCAGGTCCAACAACAGTACATTGTGGCGCACCAGTGGCAGCAGATCCACTGGTAGATGCAACTCTCCCCTGCACCTCACACACTCATGAAGAGCTAGAGGTGGGCCTCGCCTGAGCCTAGGAGCTTGACTGGAGACCCCTATTTCCGGCTCCAGTCCAGCTGGCTCACTGGTCTAATGGCTCTTACTGCGTCTAGTGAATAAATAACTCCTCTGATATGAGACCTCACTTGTAGGAGAGTAGGGTCTGCTATCCTATGGTCACCCCAATTTTTGCTTTTTGCTTCACTGGTTTTCGACTTACTGAGGCTATGGGCCTGCTAATCAGACCCCCAGCCTGCTGTTCTCTCTCTAAATTTATAATACATGTGCTATAGGTACATACCACAATTGGAAATGGACTCCTTGTCAGCCCCTGTACCATGCACTATAGGTGCTCAGGGCATAGGTGCCACCAAGGCCTACCAGGGGCTGAAGCATAGCTTTTGCCACCCCTGGCTGGTTCTTAAATTGACACAACTGGCTGATCACTCAGCTGGGGCAAGTGGGTGTAATCACCCCTTGCTTAGATATAGTATACCTATATCTAAACCTATATCTGGACACATATATAGCCTGTAAGCCACTCCTATGGAAGGCCTCATCAATCCTGGAGGCAGAGTGCGTGGTTTTATGTGAGATGGTGCTCTGGCATGAGCTGAGCCTGTCTGCAGCTGTCGGGAACAACTCCCTAAGCTGATCCGGGATAATGCCATACCATATACTCTTAAGCGCCTTATAATCCTCGCGGTTATATAGCAACTTTGGTTTGGCTTTATCAAAACATGTCGTGTAAGGTGTCATACGAATCGGAATACTACCCCCTCGCCAGTTCTGGCGACGGGGGTAGCATTCCACCCTTCTAGAGGGAGAAGACATGTTACTTTACTGAAACGCGGTTGATTTAAAATGAGCCTCAGATCCACAAAATGGATGCCCCTGCCACAGACACGGGTCTGGCCTCCTGCTGCTGACCGTAACCCGGCAGAGGAGGCCTGGACAAAGAGTTTCCTGTCACAGGGCGGTGTCAAACCACCCCAGACAGGAGATAGTGGATTGGAGTAGGGAGGTTTCAATGAAACCAGACACTGCCTGGGGAGCACAAGGCTGCCCCTTGCATAATCCTGGCAAACCGGTTCTGGGGCCTTCCAGCCCCTGTCCCAGCGCGGCCAGGATCAAAGGAAAGGGGTGTAACCACCCCCTTCCTGGGTCCCACCCATAGGAGGGGACCTAGCAGGATGTCCAACCCCCCAGATTCGAATAAGAGGGGGAGCAGTCCCAATGGAACTCAGATCATCCTGAAATCAACTTTAAACTAAGAAGACGACTGGACTTCGACATTCTGATGATAGAAGACTGAAGAGCATCTCCCTTGTGGCCTAGGAGGGGCCACCCTGTGAACACAGGCATCACCCAGCACCTCGACGTCTGCTTTGCCGCCGCCTCCCGCCGGAGCCCGAGTGCAGAGCCTGACAAGACCCAGCTTCCCAGACTTCTCCCAGCCCGATCCACAGTCCCTGCAAAGAAGGGACCCGTGGAGGCACCGAGAGACGTGGGAGCGGCCATCTTGAAAGACCCCCGAGACGCTGACTGCGCAGCACCCGAGGCACCCTCGACTCTGTGCTTTGGGGTTTGAGAAGCCCCACAACCGAGCAGCATTTGCACTAAAGATCAGCCCTCCAGCATCTCCACGATCTGCGTGGGGCCCTTTTGTTTTGTGCCACTCGACTCGCCATCCCGTCCGCTTGTCACGTGGTCAGCGGCCATCTTGGCGACGAAACCTACAATTTACACTGTGGGTCTGGTTACTCCAGACTTGCCCTCGCTCCTGTAGAAAGGAGTACCCGCTCTGACATTGCTGGTCCGAGTAATAAGCCTTTTTCACTTTCCCCGTGGCTTGCATTAGCCAAGGCTTGTTTGCTTCAATTGAGTTGCCGACACCGCCATCAGCTAGAGCCTTCGAGGGACAGCTCGTGAACGACTCCTGGACGTCCTTGACCTCTTCGTGTCCACGCAGCTGCAGAGAGAAGCAACCCCTGATCACCTGTTTGCACCCGACTTTGCCTGGTTCCAATCTGGTTCCACGGTGGTCACTGGTCAGTGACTTTGAACATTGTCCCCTCTGCTTTCAGGTCTTCACCACTTCAGATCCACCCTTGGATCCACCGGACACTTCTGCTTCACCTCGCCTGCAGCTGCAACAGCTTCAAGCACCAAGAGCCTGCGTGTCAAAACTCGACGCCACTTCGACCCTGTGCACCCACGGCCTGTGGGTGAGGTAACATTGCATCGCTGGTGTTCCCACACTGGTACACACCTCTAGGGTCTGTGTCTAAAGTTTTGTTCCTCTAGGTTCAGCGGAAGTATCTTTTAATTCACTTTATCTAACTTTTACGCACCATTGACATTGCATTGGTGCGAGCCGCACTTTCCGTGCTGCACCCGTCTCCTGTGGGCTACTCCCGACTTCATCATTGCTAGTCCTGACTGCTCCCAGCGAATCTCTAGGCCCTAGGCCTAACCATTGTTCGATAAGTGTTACTTATACCACTTTTTTAGTATATGGTCTGAGTGGCCACCCGCCCTCATCCATAATTGTGCAACTTTATATGTTTTACTGTGCTTTTGATTTAACGCTTGTGCCCCTTTCCTCATAAAGAGTACTGGGGAGTAATTTAGAAATAAATACATATATTTTTATAATATATACTTGTGTGGTGTCCTTTCATTTGATTACAGGATTGTATGTGGTAAAACAGCTCGCTTAACACGACCTCTTAAGTTAAGCCTTTAAGGCTGCTTAGTCCATGCTACCACTAGGATAGCTTGTCTAACAAGGTTGACTTACAACCAGACATCTTTGGGGTTTGTTTGGACTGATACCCAGTGGTTCCAGAATTGGAAACACTACATATCAGGCCAACTTCTCACATCACTCCTCATCGATATTCTGGCTGCCTGGAGCCTGACTGGCAGGCTAGTTGGTTGTATGGGCATCATGATTGAGGATGTCAGAACTCAAGACATGAGGACACGTGTTGGGACTTGGAAGGACTTTTTAAACAAGGGTGGGGGCAGACAAATATGGTTCGAGCAGGCCAGTAATGCTTGCGCTTTTGTTTGCACTACTACATATTGACAGCCCTACGACCACCAATTAAATTGCCAAAAAAGGTTCAAAAGGTTACCTTTTAATTGTGCCTGAGAGCGCCTCAGGCGTTAGGTGTCACGTGGCCTCACACCATAGCTAAAGGAGAGTGTACAGTGTGCAAAGAATACAAAAATGAAGCCTGCACATTTTAGACATTACCCCTGATGCACGGCATGGTTGGGGGGTGTCGAAAAAAGTAGAGGGTCAGTTAGGACCCAGCTTCAAAGTCTATTTTTTTTCACTTTGCCGGGGGTGGACCCTGGCAGGCCCCAGCTCCATTAGAGTCCTGCGAGTCATTCTTCCAAAATATACAAAAGTGTCCTAATGACCTACATTTATGAACGTAAAATTTGAATCTTTCAATGTAAATTTAGATTACATATATTACATTTAACTCGCATTTGTCTTAAATTGTGTGAAAAAATACATGAAATCTCTGTTCTGTCTTTTGGCATTCTTGTCTGTTGTCAGGTGGAGGGTTATTTATTGGTTTAACAATATTCAATTCAATTTCTTGAGCCCTCCTTCCAATCCTCCCTTTTTTATTTTTAACTTTTTTCTTCATTTGCATACAGGCTCCTTGTGCGACTCTGATAATTGTAACTCGTATAATGGCTCTTTGTTTCAACAGCATACATACATAAACCTAATAAAATGAAAATGTAGCCACAATCACAATCTGCTTTCATAAGATTCGAGTATTTCATTCGATAATCTTACAGGGACTCAGTTCGGCATGGAGCAGTGTTTTTATTAATCAGCAGTGAGCACCAAATAGGCAACGTAATCTCACAGCATCGGTCATATGCGAGTGAGGGAAATGAACTAAAGTGAAGTCTGGTCTATTTTTGTAACTGCGATAATAAATGTGATATTGCAGTTGATATACAGTTTTAGTGAGAAGATCAGAATTCTTGTAATTTGATTCTTTTTGCTGTTTATATGTGTTCACGGGCTGCCGTCTACTCAGCAGTGATAATAAATTAGGTATTATACTTGTTCTGATGCATGTGACTCATGTTGATCTGTTCAATCCCCCTGTGTATCTGCCTTCCAGTAAGTCTGTGACGGCTGCTGCTCTCTCTGTTTGTATTATCTTGCTACCTCACCAAAAATTTCTCTTTCTTCCTCACTCACTACCATGTCTCCTTTTTTTACCTATTTCTCCCCTTCAATTTCTATGATGTTTCCCTAACCTCTATTTGCTTTTTTCCACCTTCTTGTCCACTAGGCCTCCTTTCACCATTTTTTAGGTCTCGCCTAGCGTTGCAGGGCGCATGCGCGGCTCGCTCTGCGAGACATTGGGTAGAGTAGATTTTACAAAGGGACTTGAAGCCCCGCCCCTCATTTTCATTGGGTCGTGTCCGTAAAGGGAAAGAGAAGAGATTGATAAATTTCCTGCGTGGTTGGGGCGGTTGATATTTTTCGCATCTAAGATCAGCTGTCCTCCCCCCCCTCCCCTCCCCCCCAGTTCTCAGCGATGATAAATATACTGAGGCTTCAAGGCCCTGTTTCGACCCCCCCTCTCTAGCTTCTCTTTTGATGATGGGACGTGCCGAGGCTTCAATGCGCTGTCCGTCCCCTGCCCCCAAGTTCTCTGCAATGAAACATATACTGATGCTTCAATACGCTGTCCCCCCCAGCTCTCCACAATGAAACATATACTGAGGCTTCAAGGAGCTGCTTCGCCCCCTCCCCAAGCTCTCTTCTGATGATGAAATCTGTGCCACGGTTTCAAGATGCTGTCTGTCCCCCACGCCCCCCAAGCTCTCACCGATGAAATATATACTGAGGCTTCAAGGCGCTGTTTCTCCCACTCTCTAAGCTCTCTTGTGATGATGAGACATGTGCTGAGGCTTCAAGGCACTGTAGTGGCGTGTCCCACTGAAGCTCCCTCGCGGTGCTGCTGTGCTCTGTGTCACACACAGGGACCAAGATCCTGCACAGAAACATGCCCTCCTCAACACCGCCCCATCCTAACCAAGGCCTCTCTGGGTGGATATTTAACAACAAGGGGTGGTGATGGACAGAGTTTCTGAATTAAGCAGAATACTCTCACCCAGTCAAAAGATCAGGGCTAGATCCAACACCGTTTTTTTAGCTCACTGCACCATCCCAGTTCAGAACCTGGCTATATGCAAATTAGTCTGTTCCTGTCCCAGTGCATGATGGGAACAGGGCAAACCAAACTACCAAGCCAATTCTTACACTGGGAAGGAAACAAGCTTCCGGGGACCGGTTTCTGGCATTTCAGCCTTCATCGGCCCGGCTTGCTTGAATCCTGATGGTGCAATGAGCAAGGGACTCACATCTGAGTATACCCTTCCACGCTTAGGGTGGACAAAAATTTCCCCCCCAGTTCTCAGCGATGATAAATATACTGAGGCTTCAAGGCCCTGTTTCGACCCCCCCTCTCTAGCTTCTCTTGTGATGATGGGACGTGCCGAGGCTTCAATGCGCTGTCCGTCCCCTGCCCCCAAGCTCTCTGCAATGAAACATATACTGATGCTTCAATACGCTGTCCCCCCCCAGCTCTCCACAATGAAACATATACTGAGGCTTCAAGGAGCTGCTTCGCCCCCTCCCCAAGCTCTCTTCTGATGATGAAATCTGTGCCACGGTTTCAAGATGCTGTCTGTCCCCCACGCCCCCCACGCCCCCCAAGCTCTCACCGATGAAATATATACTGAGGCTTCAAGGCGCTGTTTCTCCCACTCTCTAAGCTCTCTTGTGATGATGAGACATGTGCTGAGGCTTCAAGGCACTGTAGTGGTGTGTCCCACTGAAGCTCCCTCGCGGTGCTGCTGTGCTCTGTGTCACACACAGGGACCAAGATCCTGCACAGAAACATGCCCTCCTCAACACCGCCCCATCCTAACCAAGGCCTCTCTGGGTGGATACGCATTTATTCGGCCTTTCACAGTTTTTTAACCAAGAAGCAGCTGATATCGTTTGCGCTGAATGTCCTTGGTGTTTCGGTGCTCATGCTTTGAAGTGGTCCCCCCTTCCCTGTAGTCACCGCCCACCCCCCGTGGTACCTTTTTGATATTTATCCCAGTTTGACTGAGTGAACCATTGGAGGGTCAGAGGCGGATATCCGCTGATTTTTGCTTATATCACGGCTGCCGGCTTTAAAGACAGCCTCACCGTGCGAGAGGTAGAAGAGCCTTGAGTGGGCGAGACCTGGGTGACCATCAGTTGGTGGGGAGGACACGGAGAGACGCTGAGACTCCCCCCGAAAAAAAAAAACCCTTAGTTATCCCAGGGAGGTCAGTGAACAATCCCTGTGGACTTTAGTGTGGAAAGAGCCCTTCTCGGGCTGGTCATGCACTCTCTGCAACAATTTCCGGCTCATCGTTCCTTGCACTGTGTGATCTCGGGCTCACCGTGTGACCGTGTGAGAGGAGGCGATATGGCGGGACACAGGGTGGGGCCGTCTGTATCTACAATTCTACCTGCACCCCTTCCCTTCCGGGATTTTAGAGCTGTGACTCAGTGCACTAGGCGCTGCCTCTGCCTATCAGACCCCGGAGCCCATGTCTCCCTGGTGAGGTAATTTTTATATTATTGTTCACAGCTGCATATATTAATCTTATTATTAAACCATAT
Source organism: Lissotriton vulgaris (assembly GCF_964263255.1). Taxonomy (NCBI): domain Eukaryota; kingdom Metazoa; phylum Chordata; class Amphibia; order Caudata; family Salamandridae; genus Lissotriton; species Lissotriton vulgaris. Next base: position 741,096,647 of record NC_141696.1, read on the forward strand.
ACTATATAATATACAATACATAATATATAGTATACAACATTATATATAATTGTTATTCTCATCTGGATTATTAAAATTACCATCATCATCTGTATCCCTATTCTTTTTATCATCACCTTATCGCCCATGGCTGTTCACATGTGTGGCACACGACCATTGACCCCCCCAACAGCACCCGAGCGTGCTCAGCCACCCCCGGGCGCTCGGCCGTCCCCAATACCCTCGGCCTGAGGACCACTCCTGCACATCCGAAGGGGACTGCACCCCCCCCAAACACAGCTGGCCTCCGCACCTCGTACACCACTCCCCCAACCCCCCTCACCTCACACTGCAAGGACAGCGCCTCTCTCCTCTGTAACATGAGCTGCTCTCCCGCTCTCCCGTCGGCTGGTCTGCGCCTAGGACCACGTTAATTCCCCCTTTGGCCCCCCGCTTTCCTTACAATTGTCCAGCGTGCCCCCATTGACTAACTCGCAGATCTACCCTGTGCACCCAACATCCTGAGACGCCATCCTCCCTCACGAGCATTACCCCTACCCCCTCTCACCCCCTTGCCGTATTATGTACCGACTATTAACCACCTCCATCCATATTAGTGCCCATACGTTTCTACCCCCCCCCCCCCCACCCCCCTTGCTATCCAGGGTCATTTAACCGCTCTTTATTATTCTTCATCCCATGCCCGCACCTTATATCTCATGCGTTGCAGCACGTTGTTGGCCTAAGCCCCCGTACCCATCACTCGCCTATGAATGGCACTTGATCCCTGCTGTGCCATTCCCCCTAACCTGCCAATTCACTGCAGATCCTGTGCAATTTACAAGATATTTACGCTGATGAAAGAGAAATTGTCCCAGTAAAATGAGAAATAGCTTGTGGGATTAGGTACAGAATGACTGATTCCACAAGTAATTTCTAGTTTTTTAAGACTACACCTAATAAGACATGACAATTCTGCCTCCAGGAGTAACTGATACCCCAGCTATAGGTATATTGGTATATTTGCTGATGTTTTGTTTCGAGAGAGAATGTACTATAGTAAAAATGCAATGGAATAGATTTCACAATTACAACAAAGTGAGCTGTTGACATTTTCAATTACATCATTTGATTAATGCTTCACGAAGGGAAAAAAAACAATAACATTTTCAATGCCAATAGCTCAAAATATGTAATTGCTAGACCTATTACATTGTAAATGCTTGTTTTTACTTGTGTTCGCTATGCCCCTCGCCCCCTTCGGTTACCCTTTTCCTGCTCTTCCAACCTAGTGGCAGCTCTGAAATGTACTCTCTCCATTGTCTTCCGCCACCAGAAGAGGGTGGATATTAATTTGTGCCAACAGTTTTTGTTACCCCTCAGTGCTTTTCTTAACACGATATTACACATTTCACGTTCACATTTTGCAGTAGGATGCTAATACCTGTAGGGATAAGTTTACTTGCATGTAATGAATGCTGCTATATTGAAAATTGCATAAATGCGACAATGGTTAAACCCGTTTAATTCTTAAAACGGTTCACATTCCTAGACCGTTTAAATTGAATTGCTAAGGAGTGCGGTCACGCGCACGCGTGTATGTGCTGCGCGGCGCGCTCTTCTTGACCCAGGGCCCTCTTTTGGAAGAACGGTCGTTCTCAAAATAATAGGCATGAGAACGGACCCTCAGAACCTATTAAATTATGGCGAATCATCGTGCCTCAAAAAAAAATCTGACAACTGTCCAGAAATTTACCGTGCAAAAACCTGGCTAATGGCGTCTTCACGATAATAGATCGTGCTAATGTTGATTTACGGGACCTCACAGCTGTGTAATCGCAGAGAGCTCAGAAAAAGATGACACTCCGAGGATCGCGCGCTGTACAGCAGGTGGATTATATTCCTGTGAACGATAGGCACACTGAAGGAAATGAGTTTCAATCGGCAGGAGAATGGGAATGCATTTATTTTTTATTTTTGTAATTGTGCAGAAAAAAGTAATCAGTGTCAGCGCACGTGAGGGAAGATTTTAATCAAGCCATTGGCTATATTTCAGCTAGAAGTGCAATTATACTGGTATTGGAGTTTAATCATTTGGAATTTCAGATTGCAGTTGATGAGCCACCACCGGAAGGCTGTAGTGCATTTGTCATTATTCACGGGGAGCACACCTGCAAGCCGAGTGACGTGAAGAAACTTCTGAGAGGAGCATCCGAAAGGTGAGTATCCTGAAGCGGATTTTTAATGTTCGGGCAAATGAATGGTTGGACAAGTGGTTTTCCCACTTTTTTGTTTATTTAAAATGCTCACCTTATTTTTTGTGCACTCTAGTTAAGCAGAAAGGGTGTTCCATCTCTAAATACGCATTGGCAAATCAAATCAGCGTGTCTTTAATGTACAAGAGTATTCAGACAGCGTTTGTGCATGCATATGTCGTCATATTAATGCCAGACATAATGATTTTTCCAGTGCATGCTTATCAGTATATATGTAAATTGTGTTTTTCCAGATCCTCTCAGCATTCCTGAACCCTCAATAGAAATTAGGTATAGAGTTTTAGGATCCACAGTGTCAAAGAAACTTCACCTACGCATGCACCTGGAGCACCATGGATATATAACAGTAGATGGTTCTTAAATGTCTGATCTGCTAGAGATTGTACCAGCAGATTCCTCACCTTAGAATTATCCTCAGGCGTCCGACTGGACCTGGGTATTCTTGTGCAGTGCCCCTGCGTGCCTACAGCGTAACGTTGCCCATGCCAGGAGTGATGTGCGCAGTGCCTATATAGGAGCTACCCATCGCGCGAACATGAGTTCTTTTTCTTCCGCGCCAGTCAGTGCAGAACCGGAGAGAGCTACTTCCAGGCAGTTTTTGACTGACATTTTGTCAAAGCTATCTTTGAGATTTTTTCCTCTCCTGGTGTGCTAGGGATGTCCCCTAAAAAACAGCTGTTTTCAAACCTTGTGGTGCCTGTCACAGGCAGAAATCTGTGACACACTGTTGGAACTGGGGTCACCAGTCCCCTAGGGTAGCATGGCACGAGCGGGTAGGCATCAGAAAGCATATGTGTTAAGCGACCATGCAGCACACGCAACCACTGAGTCAGAAACATGGGCACGCAATTAGTGACACCACTCCAGTGAGCTTGTGTAAAAACTCAAGTTAACTTTATTAAGATAGAGCTGGGTCAGGGTATTAGGAATTCATCATAAAATTAGCTTATTAGCTTTCCACTAAAACACATGTGTGAGAACACTTGGCAATAAATACTGGATGAATAAATAATAAATATTAGATGTTCCATAAATATTAAATATTAAATATTAAATAACCACAGGCCTGACCTTGGCCTGGTATCTCATCATCACCTGTAAGAAATACATTATAAGGTCATGAATACAGCACTGCGTTAAGTAATGAGGAAACATTCGCTGTGCATAACTCTTCTCCCATATTAGGAGTAAACATCTCATAACTGGATAAATAATGTATCATAACTGACTAGAGGTCAAAGTTATCACTCTCCTCACACAGGGAAAAGACTTCAATGTAAAACATTTCATTTAACCAGCATTACCCATTTCATCAGGTAAGAATCAACCTTTCTTTTAACTAGGTTAAACTACTACAACACCTGAGGCTGGAATAGCATTCAGATAACACTGCCTTAGGCAGAAATATACATATCCTACGTTTGGGAACAAACCATTTTAGTATCTAGCTGTAGGAGTTTCAGGAAACCTGGCACTAGGCTAGATTTAACATGTCGTTTAATAGGCATAAACTGGTCATTTACTTGAATAGACAGTTCCACTCTAATCAGGGTAGCCTTTCTCTGAGCAGAAATAAACATTTAATAATAGATCAACCATTTCATGACTCAGACCGGCACATTTAATTGGGCCTATGCAGAGCATTCCCCTAAATAAGGCAGTAATAACTAGGCCTATTGTAATACGGGCATTTCATTAGTAGCACAAACACTGCATTTCTCAGCAATAACATTTCCTAAAAACGCAGGAATAAACAGTGCCTCAACAGTTCAATAATCCCAGAATAAGTCAGGCTTCAAGCATTAGTGAACATTACCTGGGATAAAATAACCACCTTTCCTTAGGCATAGATCAGCATTTCCTCATGAAAGGGAAAACATTTTATGTAACCAGAATGGACATCCCCTTAGGTAACTGAGGGCCTTCCTAAAGGCAATGCACTACAGGAGTAACATTTAATTAGCCAGTACCAAGTATTTCAGTAGGCCTATTCACTTGACTTGTGCATATAACACCTCTCCTCGGGGTCACTGAACACTCTGTACCTTCCCCCTGGCCTTTCTGTGGGAAGGGGGCTCTGTAGGCAGTCCAGGGGGCTGTAATAACCTCCTGGTTCAGTTCAGAGTACCTTTTTCCAGTTACAGGGCCCAACTACAGTCCCGGCAGGGGAGGGGCGGCCCCGCGTTCACTTCTGTGGCTGCCCTCCCCCCCCCCAGGGTTTACCTTTTGGTCTTCGGCTCCTCAGGGAGCCCTTGCGAAGGATTCCGGTGGTGGGGAGGGCTCTTACTTCTTTTGAAGCCCTCTAGTGGATGTGGGGCCGACCCGGTCGCGCGGCGCAGCCGGGCTACTCAGGCCCCAGCGCCGAAGGTACAGCCAGCCTCAGGGGGTGCAACACGTCAGAGGGGGCTCTCACTCTTCCGGGCCCCCTCCGTGAGGATTCCCGGCCTGTCCGGGCTTGCGTTGGCCAGTAGGATCTCCTGTTCTCTCACGGGCCCTCCGGAGTCCCGTCAGGCTGTTCCCAGACCCACCCTGGCCTCCAGGCCCGGGGACCGATTGGGAGAAGGCTGGTGGAGAGGTCCGACCCCGGCAGCCGATGGCTGCGCGGCTTCCGGCGGGGGCGCGGCCAATGACGCGGCCGAGCTTCCCCCGTCACGTGGGTTGAGTGCCCGGCTTCCCAGGCCTAGCGCGGCCTGACTGAAATTGGTGGCGGCCCTCTCCTGGATCCGAGGGCCGCCGAAGGGGCGATAAGGACGGCACCGGCACCCACAAGAGAGCGCTGGGCCGCGACGGTGATGACCAAGCCCAGAGGTATGTTGAGCGGCGCTTTCGGTGGCACTGCGCTCAGCAGATGTAGCGCTTCTGGGATCTAGCGCTGCAGCGCGAGGGTCACCACACGACAGGTCGGCACTTCCCCCCCCTCCTCAGGGTATAGCGCGAGGAAGCAGACAGCTCAGGACACTTAAAGCGCTTTCAGCAGCAAGTCTTCAGGCGGTCACAGCGCTCGGGGGGAAAAACAGTTCAACAGTTCTGGCAATACAGCTGGTGACACAGCGCTATCTTGGCACAGCACTTCAGGGGTCGACAGCGCTTCTCAGGGCCTCCACCCCAGAGAGCGAATTGCAGCACTTCTCGGGGGGGGGGTAATTACCACAGCCATTCTTAGCACCTGAGGGAAATATCGCTCCTCAGGGCACAGCCATTCCGGCAGCTTACAGCGCTGGGCAGTCTCAGCAATAGCGCTTAGTGCAGTGAGCTGGATACAGCGCTTCACAGCCACAGTCTCTTTTTGTAGCGCTCAGTGGAACAAGGACAGCGCTTCGCAGCAGGTTCCACAGGTCAGGTCACACCACAGTGGCAAACCAGAATCAGGGATCCCGTGTGGCGTCAGGGGGCGCGGGGAGCGTCACAGCGCCATTTCCAGGTTGATGGCTTAATAGTCCTGTGGTGGTTTGGTTTCTTCTTGGCGCAGCTGTTTCTTGCGCCCTTGTAAATAGCAGTTGCTTGGTTTCTTGTTTCCTTTGGTTTCTTACTCCTTGAAGGGGGTTAAGTTGGTGGCTGGTGTTGGTTCTCCTCAGCCAATCCCCTCAAGTGGTCCCTGGGGGTTCCCTGCCGCGGGGCTAGGTCAGTGGGGGGGGAACAGGATACCTCAACACTTGCAAAGCAGCACACTAGGCCCTGTCATTCCAGCATCATAAGACCCTGCCCTGACCCCCACTGCCTATCCTCCTGCGGAGGTACTTCCCCAGGTCTTCTCTCCTTCTTCTCCTCAGGAAAGTTCCCTCCCTTTCCTTTTATAGTGCCAGTTGACAGTTGGTAGTGTCAGTTGGTGTCAGCTCACCTGTTCCAGAAGGTTCCAGGAGGTGCTAGGTGGTTCCACCATTCTACCTATGGACAGGCTGGCAGGCTAAGATGGATACATTGCCTGAGGGTTCCAGCCTGCCCCTGGCTACTAGAATGCGCCCTCTAAACCACGCTGCTGCAGCAGTGGTCTGTGGCGGCCATGTTAGGGGTAGAAGGCACCTGCCTTTTAACACTAGTTTTACACTACACAGGCCCTTCAGCACTACACAAGACCTACACATTGTTGTTTCAAGGGGGGCATTCTAAATTAACAGGGGATAAAAAGCGAAAAATTTCTGGGGAAAGGGCCAAGTCTCACACATCTCCCCCCCAGCCAAAAGCCAGGGTAGACCGATCATTCCCTTGATGGGCTTCCCTGCTTGGGGCGGAAAAAGGTGGACGCAGGCCCAATACCACCATGACATCCTCACTAATCCAACCACCCCACTGGTGTTCCTAGTGGGATGCGGCCAGGACAGACCTCCAATCCAGAGGTCTCTGGCCCTTACTCTCTCTCAGAGTGGGGGGCCGTCGCCCCAGGCCCGTGGTACCTCTTTCCACTCTCCTCCTCAACCTAGGGTCTAAACCCTTAAGTTGAATTGGTGACAGGGGCGAGACTTACCTCTCCCTGCACCCCCTCCCAGGGTTCCGCACCCTCCCTCCTAGATGACACATCGGGACAGCCTAGTCTCCCAACCTGGTGTCCTCTTAAAGCACACGCCAGGCCCAGTGACCACAGCTGGGGCACCTCGGGACACCCCTGGGAGTCACAACCGGAGGAACTCTGAATACAGAGATTCCTCCCGCCAGGTCAGGCAACCCCTGAACCTGGCCACCCAACCCAGGATCTTAACCCCATGGCTGGACCGGTGCCAGAGGAGAGTCCTTCCTCCCTCTGCACCCCCTTCCAGGGTTCCGCACCCTCCTCCCCGGATAGGTACCCCTGAAAGTCACAACCGGGGGAACTCTGAATACAGAGATTCCTCCCGCCAGGTCAGGCAACCCCTGAACCTAGCCACCCAACCCAGGATCTTAACCCCGTGGCTGGACCGGTGCCAGAAGAGAGTCCTTCCTCCCTCTGCACCCCCTTCCAGGGTTCCGCACCCTCCTCCCCGGATAGGTACCCCTGGAAGTCACAACCGGAGGAACTCTGAATACAGAGATTCCTCCCGCCAGGTCAGGCAACCCCTGAACCTAGCCACCCAACCCAGGATCTTAACCCCGTGGCTGGACCGGTGCCAGAGGAGAGTCTTTCCTCCCTCTGCACCCCCTCCCAGAGTTCCGCACACCCTCCCGCCCGGAGAGGTACCCCTGGGAGTCACACCGGTAGGGTCCATAGTTACTGGTACCCCACCCTCCAGGTCAGGCAATTCCTGATCCTGAAACCCCAGTCCAGGTCCTTCCCCCTGTGACTGGTCCAAACCCCGAACCTCGGGTATGCTGCCACCATGGAAGCACCTGGTACACATAATTTCAAGGCCTTCAGCTCTAACTCTGTTAGCTGAAGCCTGTGCACCAGCCTCCCTCTCATCCATTGCAAGGCTCTCACACTCCCTCTCATGCTCTATCATCTTAGACGACGCACACCCCCTTCCAAGGTTCTCTGGTGTGCCCGCCTCCCTGGGTGTGACCTGCCCCTCCTGTCCCCCATCCCCTCTCCCCTCTGGGTGGGCTCCTACCCATGCCCTCAAAGCGGTACGGAGTTCCTTCTTCCCGGTTCTCCGCCCAACAGGCACCCCCATCCCCTGACAAAACTCCATTATGCCAGGTGGGGACTCAGATGAATCTAGGAAAAGATACCAGGACGTGGGTGACAGGTTTAGGTCAAACAGATCTTGATACACTCTACAGGCTAGACAATGGAGGGGTCAATTACTTTGGCTTACACACACAATAATTGTGCAGCCCAATTGCTGTGCACCCTGTCCCAATGGAGGGTGCTGCATGGTCACAAGTCCTGGATCCCACCGCTCGACACCAATATGTTGGAACTGGGGTCACCAGTCCCCTAGGGTAGCATGGCACGAGCGGGTAGGCATCAGAAAGCATATGTGTTAAGCGACCATGCAGCACACGCAACCACTGAGTCAGAAACATGGGCACGCAATTAGTGACACCACTCCAGTGAGCTTGTGTAAAAACTCAAGTTAACTTTATTAAGATAGAGCTGGGTCAGGGTATTAGGAATTCATCATAAAATTAGCTTATTAGCTTTCCACTAAAACACATGTGTGAGAACACTTGGCAATAAATACTGGATGAATAAATAATAAATATTAGATGTTCCATAAATATTAAATATTAAATATTAAATAACCACAGGCCTGACCTTGGCCTGGTATCTCATCATCACCTGTAAGAAATACATTATAAGGTCATGAATACAGCACTGCGTTAAGTAATGAGGAAACATTCGCTGTGCATAACTCTTCTCCCATATTAGGAGTAAACATCTCATAACTGGATAAATAATGTATCATAACTGACTAGAGGTCAAAGTTATCACTCTCCTCACACAGGGAAAAGACTTCAATGTAAAACATTTCATTTAACCAGCATTACCCATTTCATCAGGTAAGAATCAACCTTTCTTTTAACTAGGTTAAACTACTACAACACCTGAGGCTGGAATAGCATTCAGATAACACTGCCTTAGGCAGAAATATACATATCCTACGTTTGGGAACAAACCATTTTAGTATCTAGCTGTAGGAGTTTCAGGAAACCTGGCACTAGGCTAGATTTAACATGTCGTTTAATAGGCATAAACTGGTCATTTACTTGAATAGACAGTTCCACTCTAATCAGGGTAGCCTTTCTCTGAGCAGAAATAAACATTTAATAATAGATCAACCATTTCATGACTCAGACCGGCACATTTAATTGGGCCTATGCAGAGCATTCCCCTAAATAAGGCAGTAATAACTAGGCCTATTGTAATACGGGCATTTCATTAGTAGCACAAACACTGCATTTCTCAGCAATAACATTTCCTAAAAACGCAGGAATAAACAGTGCCTCAACAGTTCAATAATCCCAGAATAAGTCAGGCTTCAAGCATTAGTGAACATTACCTGGGATAAAATAACCACCTTTCCTTAGGCATAGATCAGCATTTCCTCATGAAAGGGAAAACATTTTATGTAACCAGAATGGACATCCCCTTAGGTAACTGAGGGCCTTCCTAAAGGCAATGCACTACAGGAGTAACATTTAATTAGCCAGTACCAAGTATTTCAGTAGGCCTATTCACTTGACTTGTGCATATAACACCTCTCCTCGGGGTCACTGAACACTCTGTACCTTCCCCCTGGCCTTTCTGTGGGAAGGGGGCTCTGTAGGCAGTCCAGGGGGCTGTAATAACCTCCTGGTTCAGTTCAGAGTACCTTTTTCCAGTTACAGGGCCCAACTACAGTCCCGGCAGGGGAGGGGCGGCCCCGCGTTCACTTCTGTGGCTGCCCTCCTCCCCCCCAGGGTTTACCTTTTGGTCTTCGGCTCCTCAGGGAGCCCTTGCGAAGGATTCCGGTGGTGGGGAGGGCTCTTACTTCTTTTGAAGCCCTCTAGTGGATGTGGGGCCGACCCGGTCGCGCGGCGCAGCCGGGCTACTCAGGCCCCAGCGCCGAAGGTACAGCCAGCCTCAGGGGGTGCAACACGTCAGAGGGGGCTCTCACTCTTCCGGGCCCCCTCCGTGAGGATTCCCGGCCTGTCCGGGCTTGCGTTGGCCAGTAGGATCTCCTGTTCTCTCACGGGCCCTCCGGAGTCCCGTCAGGCTGTTCCCAGACCCACCCTGGCCTCCAGGCCCGGGGACCGATTGGGAGAAGGCTGGTGGAGAGGTCCGACCCCGGCAGCCGATGGCTGCGCGGCTTCCGGCGGGGGCGCGGCCAATGACGCGGCCGAGCTTCCCCCGTCACGTGGGTTGAGTGCCCGGCTTCCCAGGCCTAGCGCGGCCTGACTGAAATTGGTGGCGGCCCTCTCCTGGATCCGAGGGCCGCCGAAGGGGCGATAAGGACGGCACCGGCACCCACAAGAGAGCGCTGGGCCGCGACGGTGATGACCAAGCCCAGAGGTATGTTGAGCGGCGCTTTCGGTGGCACTGCGCTCAGCAGATGTAGCGCTTCTGGGATCTAGCGCTGCAGCGCGAGGGTCACCACACGACAGGTCGGCACTTCCCCCCCCTCCTCAGGGTATAGCGCGAGGAAGCAGACAGCTCAGGACACTTAAAGCGCTTTCAGCAGCAAGTCTTCAGGCGGTCACAGCGCTCGGGGGGAAAAACAGTTCAACAGTTCTGGCAATACAGCTGGTGACACAGCGCTATCTTGGCACAGCACTTCAGGGGTCGACAGCGCTTCTCAGGGCCTCCACCCCAGAGAGCGAATTGCAGCACTTCTCGGGGGGGGGGGTAATTACCACAGCCATTCTTAGCACCTGAGGGAAATATCGCTCCTCAGGGCACAGCCATTCCGGCAGCTTACAGCGCTGGGCAGTCTCAGCAATAGCGCTTAGTGCAGTGAGCTGGATACAGCGCTTCACAGCCACAGTCTCTTTTTGTAGCGCTCAGTGGAACAAGGACAGCGCTTCGCAGCAGGTTCCACAGGTCAGGTCACACCACAGTGGCAAACCAGAATCAGGGATCCCGTGTGGCGTCAGGGGGCGCGGGGAGCGTCACAGCGCCATTTCCAGGTTGATGGCTTAATAGTCCTGTGGTGGTTTGGTTTCTTCTTGGCGCAGCTGTTTCTTGCGCCCTTGTAAATAGCAGTTGCTTGGTTTCTTGTTTCCTTTGGTTTCTTACTCCTTGAAGGGGGTTAAGTTGGTGGCTGGTGTTGGTTCTCCTCAGCCAATCCCCTCAAGTGGTCCCTGGGGGTTCCCTGCCGCGGGGCTAGGTCAGTGGGGGGGGAACAGGATACCTCAACACTTGCAAAGCAGCACACTAGGCCCTGTCATTCCAGCATCATAAGACCCTGCCCTGACCCCCACTGCCTATCCTCCTGCGGAGGTACTTCCCCAGGTCTTCTCTCCTTCTTCTCCTCAGGAAAGTTCCCTCCCTTTCCTTTTATAGTGCCAGTTGACAGTTGGTAGTGTCAGTTGGTGTCAGCTCACCTGTTCCAGAAGGTTCCAGGAGGTGCTAGGTGGTTCCACCATTCTACCTATGGACAGGCTGGCAGGCTAAGATGGATACATTGCCTGAGGGTTCCAGCCTGCCCCTGGCTACTAGAATGCGCCCTCTAAACCACGCTGCTGCAGCAGTGGTCTGTGGCGGCCATGTTAGGGGTAGAAGGCACCTGCCTTTTAACACTAGTTTTACACTACACAGGCCCTTCAGCACTACACAAGACCTACACATTGTTGTTTCAAGGGGGGCATTCTAAATTAACAGGGGATAAAAAGCGAAAAATTTCTGGGGAAAGGGCCAAGTCTCACACACACCCACACTTGGTTTGTTTGTGGCGCTTGGAGCGGACTATGAGTCAAAGACTAGCAGAAAATTCTGCGTATGAATCCTGAGGCGCTGTAGGACAGTTCCTTGAGGCTCCACACCATCTAGCATCAAACCACTCAGCAGCACTCCCGGTCATGTGGAAGCTCCCAGGACCTCTCGCAGTACCACTCCTGCGACCACTTGCGCTGCTGCTTCTGCCGATCATCATCTCAGTCCAAGTCGTCAGATAAGTCTCACAAGCCTAAGAACTTGAAGCATTCTTCAACTTCACTGCGCCCGTCCAAGTCTTTGCATGAGGTACGGGAACGATGACACCACTCAAGGCCTCTCTCCACCGTGGAGCCTGCGCCTGGGCATACGCCAGGCCTCTCAGAGTTTCCTGTAGCCGGAGTTCAGAGTGAAACCCAAACAACTCAGAAGGTTTTATGAGACCATGCCCCTCATATTTGGGTGGGATAACCACTCTGGAGTGCCTTCGAGCCCCATGGGTTTGGGGGGGGAGATGCCTACTGAATTCCCACTGGTCAATCAATCAATCAATCAAGAACATTTATAGAGTGCGCTACTCACCCGTGAGGGTCTCAAGGCGCGGGGGGGGGGGTCAGAATAGCCAGGTCTTGAGTTGTTTCCTGAAGGAGAGATGCTCCTGAGTCAGACGTAGGTGGGTGGGGAGGGAGTTCCACGTCTTGGCAGCCAGGTAGGAGAAGGATCTTCCTCCGGTGGTGGTTTTGCGGATCCGCCGGACGGTGGCGAGGCTGGCGGAGCTGGCGGGTGGGTGTGTAGAATTTGAGGTGGTTGTTGAGGTATTCGGGGCCTATGTCGTGGAGAGCTTTGTGTGCGTGGGTCAGGAGCCTGAACTTGATCCTCTTGTTGACGGGGAGCCAGTTTTGTTCTGTCAGGTGGGTGGAGATGTGGCTATGTCGGGGGATGTCCAGGATGAGTCGTGCCGATGCGTTCTGTATGCGCTGAAGTCTTTTCTGTAGTTTGGCTGTGGTACCAGCATAGAGGGCGTTCCCGTAGTCCAGACGGCTGGTGATGAGGGCCTGGGTGACCGCCTTCCTGGTTCTGGTGAGGATCCAGCGGAAGATCTTACGGAGCATGCGAAGGGTGTTAAAGCTGGAAGAAGTAACGACGTTGACTTGCTTGGTCATCGTGAGGGAGGAGTCAAGGTTGAATCCCAGGTTGCGTGTGTGGTCTGTGGGCTTGGGGGCGGTGCCCAGAGCAGGGGGCCACCAGGAGTCGTCCCAGGCGGAGGGGGATGGTCTGAGGATGAGGACCTCCGTCTTGTCTGAGTTCAGTTTCAGGCGGCTGAGCTTCATCCATTCCGCGACGTCCTTCATTCCTTCCTGGAGGTTTGCTTTGGCGGTTGTGGGGTCGTTGGTGAGGGGGAGGATAAGCTGGGTGTCGCCTGCGTAGGAGATCATGTTGAGGCCGTGCGTCACCGCGAGGGGACTCATGTAGACATTGAAGAGGAAAGGGCTGAGCAAGGAGCCTTGGGGTACGTCGCAGATGATCTTGGTGGCCGCTGCGCGGAAGGGCGGGAGGCGGACTCTCTGAGTTCTGTAGAGAGGAAGGAGGTGATCCAGTCCAGGGCTTTTTCTTGGATCCCGGCGTGGTGAAGGCGGGTCCTTAGGGTGCGGTGGCAGACTGTATCGAATGCGGCCGATAGGTCGAGGAAGATGAGGGCGGCAGTTTCCCCGTTGTCAAGCATGGTCCTGATGTCATCGGTTGCTGCGATGAGGGCAGTTTCGGTGCTGTGGTTCTCTCGGAAGCCGGACTGCGATGAGTCGAGGGAGCTGTTCGTTTCGAGGAAAGTGGTCAGCTATATGTTGACGGTCTTCTCGACGGCTTTTGCCCGGAAGGGGAGGAGCGAGATGGGGCGGAAGTTCTTGAGGTCCGTGGGGTCAGCGGAGGGTTTCTTCAGGAGGGCGCTGATCTCTGCGTGCTTCCAGCTCTCCGGAAAGGTGGCGGACGAGAGGGAGTTGTTAATGATGTTCCGGAGGTGGGGTGCGATGATGGAGTCGGCCTTGTTGAAGATGTGGTGTGGGCAGGGGTCGGCTGGGGAGCCGGAGTGGAGGGTGCTCATCACGTGGGTGGTGTCTTCGGTGCTGACGGGGGTCCAGGTGCGGAGGATGGTGGTGGGGGCATTGGTTCGATGTTTGGGTGCGTGGTCTGTGCGCCGAAGCTGTTGTGTATGTCAGCGATCCTGCGGTGGAAGAACGTGGCGAGTGAGTCGTAGAGGTCTTGCGAAGGCGTGATGTCGTTGTTGCTGACGCTGGGGTTGGAGAGCTCTTTGACGATGCTGAAGAGTTCCTTGCTGTTGTGGGTGTGGTTGTCCAGTCGTTCTCTGAAAGATGTTCTTTTGGTGGTGCGGATCAGCTGGTGGTGTTTCCGGGTGGCGTTCTTGAGGGCTGCCATGTTTTCTGTCGACTGTTCGTGGCGCCAGGCTTTCTCGAGGGTACGGCAGGCTTTCTTAGAGTGTTTGAGGTCGTCGGTGAACCATGAGGCTTTCTTGCTGCCTGGATTGCTTGGCGGGGTCTTCAGTGGAGCAGGAATGACGCTGGATGCAACCGACTCACAACCAGAGCGATTGCGTAGTCAGTGGCACTCAAACATCACACCTAGTTAAGAACCATTTGCTTTTCAGGGGATGTCCAGGCTTCCCTTATTGGCATGCCATTTATTGGCTTTCCCCTCATTGGCAAAAAGGCAGATTCAGCACTGGAGCACTTTAAAGACCGCAGGGTTACGGCCAGATTCTTGGGCCTATCCATGGCTCCTTCAAATCTCCAGTCTGCCTTTCGCCCCTACCGGGGCTACAGTAGAGGCTACCAAACACGTCTTCTCCTGCCAAGCCACCTAGGGCCAACAGGATTCCTACCCTTTTTTGGCTTTAGACGCAGTTCCCACATACAACGTTGGACCACAAGCCAGGAGTTGAGCTAGTCCACTGATCTCCGGCAGCTGCAACCCCCATGTCTCTTTAGTTTGTTCTCATACCAGCACTGGCATTTAGTGGGAGGCAAGATTCGCCATCACTTGCCCCATTGGCAACCCATAACATTGGACAAGTGGGTTCTTCAAACTGCCCAGAGGGGTTACTCCATCCCCTTTGTGGAACCTCTTCCCCCCCCCCCCACCTATGCCATCTTCTCACGACTGACTGGCGTAGGACCTTCTCTCCTTTCTCCACTGGGCACTACTAGGCAAAAGAGCTATCAAGGGAATGCCAGTTTCAGAAGTAGGAAGTGATTGTCATTCCTGCTTCTTTTTGGTGCCCAAAAAGGACAGAGGACTCCATCCTATTTTAGACTTGCGCCTTCTTAACTTATTCCTGAAGGAGAAGTTCAAGATGCTCATGTTAGCTCAGGTCCTATCTGCTGTCGACCCGGGAGACTTGATGGTTGAACTGGACTTGCACATTTGCACAATGCCTATTTCCACATCTGGGTCATGTCTGCCCACAGGCGTTACCCATGGTTCTCGATGGCAACAAGCACTTTCAGTTCGCTGTGTTCCCTTTTGCGTTACCAGTAGCCCGCAGGTGTTCATCAAGGAGTTATTGGTTGTTGCAGCACATCTGCAGAGGTCATGGGTTCCAGTCTTTCCCTATTTCGATGATTTGCTGTTGAAGACCGGTTCGCCGCAGTCAGTAGTTTCCCATCTTCAGACTAATGCGGACCTCCAGCACTCGCTGGGGTTAGCTATCCAAGTGCTGACGACACCTAACTCCATTTCATCAGAACTGTCCTGGACACAATGCAGTTTTAAGCCTATCCTCCATAGCGGCGAGTCCAGAATATTCAGGCTATGATTTCAATGTTTCAGCCTCTAGCCTGGATTTGGGTGAGACTGACTCTGAAGCTGTTGGGTCTCATGGCCTCCTACATCCTGCTGGTGACACATGCATGTTGGCATATGCAGCTCCAATGGCCCTAGTATGGTCCGTTGCCTTTGGTAGTTCTGGGACCCGAAGAGGGCAGTTGACTTATAGATGCTGCTAAGCGATCCCTGTATGCCAGGAAATTAAAGGCTATTGCTCTGTATGCGCTGTGAAGACTCTGTGCATATCAGGATGGGTTAGTAGTCCAGAAAGAGGGCCTATCGCCCTAGGACAGCGTGCAGTCGTAATTTTTATAGCTGGTTGTGACCTGCACAGTGGAAACAAAGTTTCACTTGCCTAATACAGGAGCACCCAGGATCCTCTGCCAGATGAAGAAGCCTTACTGCTGGATCAGAGGAGCTCCGTGGGTGTTTGCTGCTGTAGATTTCCGAGTTCTGCTCACCGCCAGGTCAAGATCGTGAGCACAGGGGCTCTAGACCACCTTCCCAGTTAGTTCGGGTAAGACTGATACCGGGCGTCAGGCTCTGGGGGAATTACTGACACACCCATGTGCAGGGACACGCAGATTTTTGCTGAAAGCCCTCTTAGAACTTCTAAGACTTGAACCCACTCTTGGGGCTTAGCTTGGATGTTGCTTTACATGAATGGGGACTCATCATCAACCATAGATGGAGATGTGGGACAGGAGCTGACCCAGGTAACGCTAGCGGGCCTGCCTTAAGAAGACTGTGTATATTGTTTCCAGTGTATTGTGGCGTTCTAATCTAGGATCCTGATCGATACTGTGACCTTATGCCCCTATTCGGCTATAAATCCATTTATTCCCTATATTGGCATAACCGTTCAAGTGCAATATTCAGAAACTCATCTCAGGCCTCACACGAACAGAGCCACATTCCAGAATAGCTTTCTCTGCCACTTCCTTTGCAACCAATTAGTGCAATGACAGAGCAGAAGTTACTATCTGATATTCCTAGATTAACACTCCGAGTTCTTCAACAAGATAAAAACTCAGCAAACCTGGAAATCCCCGCTTGCTGTGTTTTGATTAGTAATAGAACTATAATGAGCACTGATAGACAATCACTTCCTAGTGACATCTTTATTGACGTCTTATGTCCAGCAAACTTACGTCAAACAAGGCACCTTTCAGGTATAAATATTACCAACGTTGCCTTAAGCAAAAGCTGCCGCTGTCTCGTTGCTGTTGGTGAAGCTGATGCTGCCAGCTATCACGCTGCTGCTGAAGAAGCTGTCATGCGGATGATACCATAGCTGCTATCGCTACTGCTATCGCTGCTAACTAGCGAACGATGGTGTGGTGAACCTAGGAGCTGAACAGCCGTCCCCTGCAAGAGCCCAGCAGATGCAAGCTGCCCGCGGACGCTGCCCCTCCTCCTCCTCGACGCGCTGAGAAAAGACGCTGTCTTTCTCCTGCAGAGAAATCCAGCTCCGGCGTTTCTGGTCTACCCTTGCGGGTGACTGGGATATCGAGTCCTGAGGGAGATACCAGACCTCCATCCTTCTATTCCAGAGGTATGGTGTTGACTAAACCCTTGAGAGAGAATTCTTGAAGCAAACCTTGGCAAAACCAACTTAACTTAAAGCTACTTACTTACTCCCCTCCCAAGTATTAGGCTTAGGTCAGGTACACTGGGGTAGGCGTAGTTAGAAGTACCAGTTGAGTATTTTAGCCTAATGTATATATGAATGTATGTTTATTCCTTTTAAACCATTGTATGGCTAAGAAACCATATCGATGCTTTTACAGTATTATTTCGCAATACTTATCTTACTGTACGTACTTTTTATAATAACAAGTCTCGCAATTGTGGCAATTAATTTCTCTTGTATGAGAAGAAAGACTGTTCAATAAATGTTAACCCTTTATTGACAAACGCTTGTCTCTCTATTCTCTACATATTGTGAAAGTAAACTGCACCAACCTGACTGAGTAAAATAACTGTCTATTGTTTCACACGACCCTAGAGATTGACTCTTGATCTGAGGAGCAAAGTTGTCATGTTGCACGGTTGTTGGAAAACTGAATCCCTTCTTGTCTGTGCCAGGGAAGCTGATCACTTCCTATTTCAGTCAAGAAAGTTTCCAGTGACCTCTGAGCTAGTTGGTAACAAACCCAATTAAGTTTAGCATAGTCAGTAGAGGCCTGGAAGATCCGCACTTCTACTTCGATACTACTGTTTGTTATTCCAATGCGCAGGGCCTATTGGGAAAACAGGAACTACGCTACATGGCACCCAACGTTTGGTAAGGCGATAAACTAACGCAAGACGTTAGAGTAACTCAGTCGTGCATATTTCACACAGACCCCTTTCTCCCGTAAATACTCCAATAGACGTCTGGAGTGGGTGAAAGGTTAAAATCCGCACGAACTCAGTAGGAAGAGATTCCTATGTAAAGCTCTGGTTTATTCAACGTTGAAGGATACAGTGTTCCAAAATATTGTGCACCTAATCTTTGTCTCCTTGGAGACCTACTCTGCAAAGCCTGCATTAATAAAATGTCAGACAGTGAAGAAGAAAGGGAAGCAGTTAGACTGGCAACCCTACTAATAGAGGAAGACACGAGTCTCCTACAGATAGAACCGGATGCAATTATCATCCCGGTACATTTAAGAAAATCTATAACTTTAAAACTTATAGAGAACGGACTGACACCACAAGGTGGTACAGTAATATTCGTGATAGAGGCACACGAATATCGGCAGACAGAGGTATTCTATTCATGGATAAACTTTCCAGCGGCAAACGCTAGAACAACAGAGTTTCACTATTACAAAATAGAGAAACCACCGGATGAGTACGCTCCTTTCGAGGAGACTGAAATCCCACTAAAATTCCAAGAGCACCTGCTCTGGTTTAATGGCTCCCTAAAACATAATGATCATATTACCAGGCTCGGTCCACTAGGTAGACCAGGAGCAACGTGGCCGGTTCTAGCCAGCTACACACCACACCCGGACATTGCAAAAATGTCAAAGGAAGAGCTGTTAGTACAGCTAAAAATACTTATAAAAATACATAGGCAATTAGTGCAATATGTAATGCGGACTGCAACAGTCCAACCAGCTGTTAATGTACCACAGCTGACCCCTCATCAGGGCAACACTAATAAAATCACACCACAGAACATACAGTCATGTCTTGGTAAAACACCCGTAAAACGGGAACAAATTCCTTTCTGGTTAGCACAGAAAATCACTCAAATAGAGGCAGTATTTCCGGATACTACCCCTATTGAGAAACACAGAATCTTGACAATCTGCCTTCCTATGGGAATCGCACCACACGTGGAGGACTGCGACACTTGGGGTACAGTCTTTGCTTCCATTTACTCAAAAACACATGGTGTTCCGTCTATGGCAGTAATACCAGAAGTGCTAAAACAGATTCAAAATGAATACGGTCCAGAGCCCGCTTTAAATCTTGGTATGAAATTACTGAAAGACTTTAAGCAGGTCTCGGCTATATTATTAGCCAACATAAAGGGAGAAGCAGCATCTGTGGCGATCCGCCAGAAGTTGAAGGAAACAGATATAACAGATCAGCCAGTTGAGCTTGCCAGAATCATGGAAAAATGCTATGAAGAATTAGGTAGAGACAGCTTGGGTGGGAAACCAGTAAAGCCCCAACTGCTCGAAAATCCTGAAAAATTATTTATTAAAAATAATTCAAACACTCCTAAAAAGAGCTGGGATGGAAATAAACAATCCACTCCCAAGGAAAAAGTTTTCCAGCCCAGAGGAAGGTCTCCTCGACGGAGGGAAAGAACTCCGACTCGAGAACACCAGTCTCCCCAGAGGGAGCCCTCTGAGAAAAGATATAACCTTAGAAATAGGGATAATCTGAAAAAACCTGATAGATATCAAAGTATTGATACATGTCCCTCTCGATCTTTTTTGCAGAAATCGGAAAGAAGAGGACGGTCAGACCCAGGAGAGCACACCAAGTCCAAAGACAAGGAACCTGCTCAGAGTAAAAAATCTCAATTTCCAAAAAAGAAGGTAGCCAGTATCAGAGTAATCAACCATGCCCAGAATACTGAGGACACAGTTGAAAAACGGGGAGTGGGCATTGACAATGTTGGACAGTGCAGCAGAAATCAGTATAGCGCGCAAGATCCTGATGAGTCATCTGGAGACAATGGACACAAATGAATAATTCAGGTTGAAACTGCAGACACCAGACTTAGCGAGCCCCATAAAATATACGAAATAACATTGCGTATAGAGGGTGATAAGACTAGGAAAATAAAGGGTCTATTTTGGGATAAGCTCTCAAAAGGCTATGATATTCTGTTAGCTGAAAAAGATTGGCCCCCAGAGTTTGTCAGGGAGTGCCCTCGTGGCGAAGAAGTGATTATGCCTGCCTTCTCGAATCACATTCCGATTCACAAAAAATATACATATGCAAGGAAATGGGCAGTAGCCCAGGCACCGGCATTATATAAAAATCATGTAGGATGGGATGAGGTCTCTCCTCCCCACAAAATCCAGTTAAAAAGTGAATCAACTGCCCAACGGCAGTATCCCATTAAGCAAGAAGCTAAAAAACAAGTCAGGGAGATCTTAGATCAACTTGAATACCAGGGGGTGATTGAAACATGCACCTCTCAAATGAACAATCCTTTGTTTCCTGTCTCCAAGCCAGACAATTCATACCATCTAGTTTTGGACTACAGACACCTTAATGCATGTTGCAAAACATTTGCAGTACAAAACTCGCATAGTGCAGCCCTAATGAATAACATAGTTAGGAAAAAATATAAAACATATCTAATGGTTTCTTTTGTCAAAACATTGCACCAGGAAGCAGATATTTGACCGCTTTCTCAGCATTTGGGTCACAGAAAAAATTCTGTCGACTCCCACAGGGGTTCAAGAACAGCCCAGGACTATTCTCAGCTAGGGTAACAGAGTTACTACAAATCTATGATGATGAAGCATTATCTTACGTAGATGATATTTATCTCACAGACGACGACTTGGATACTCACTTGAAAAGAGTGAACACCATTATACTTGGGTTCGCAGCAGAGGGTTACAAATTCAACTTTAAAAAGTCTCGAATTGCCAATCTGACAGTACTATTCTTAGGGTACGAATTATCAAGTGAAGGAAAAAGCCTAGCGGGCAACTTCTTAGAGAAGTGCGCTGTACTCCAAGCTCCAAAAACGCTGAAGAATGTACAATCCATACTAGGTTTTCTGAATTTCGGAAGAACATACATTCTAAATTATGAGAGAGGGTTAAACCTCTTTACGAACTAATTAAACCTGATTTTAAACAAATCAATTGGACTCAAAAACACACAGAAATTTTGAGATCACTGCAAACAGACATGTTAGCTAAAACAAAATTAGATACACGTGACAACACACGCGATCTTGTAATCCGAGTCATCCCAGGAAGATGCGGATTCACGTACCTGACCTCTAATGAGGGAGAAAAGGTACCAATTTCAATTAAATCTCACTTGTACACACAAGTAGAAAAAACATTCAGTCACACAGAAAGAACTGTGAAAGCAGTGCAAATTGCATTAGCAAATGAACGAGAACTAGCACATGGTAAACGGATTAATATCCTCACAGCGGAATCCGCCTTCGAGGCGCTATTCAGCCCAGTAAACCTGCCTACAGTGTCACTGGATCCGAAATGGATACAGTGTGTAGATTCTCTAGGAGCGGAAGATGTGAAATACTATTTCGCCCCGCAATTCGAAGAACTGAATGATTTAGAATATGAAGAAGAATATCCTCTGCCAATCGAAATTCTGCCTCTCCCACATTACGCCTGTATAATCTATACAGATAGATTTGTACAGCATTACAACGTAGAGAGCAAATCCTACGATGCAGCCTGTGCGATTGTTAAAGGACGTTGGCTGTGCGGTAAATTCAGACCGAAAGTAACAAAAACTGAATCAGTAAGAAACTGTTCGGCTCAGAGAGCTGAAATCAGATGTTTAAAGATGGCGCTCGAAAATGCAGAACGTGAATTCCTGACACTTATAGTGTTCGATTCTCATTTTTGCGTCAACTCTTACAATAATAAACTGCAGAGTTGGATTGAAAACGATTACAAAGATGACACAGGTGCCACAGTAAAGCATAAAATGCTCTGGAAACAGGTAGCTCTTTTACAGAAAGAACTACAAAAGACTCGCGTGATACACGCACAGAGTCTTCAATGTGATGGCGTTCACGTTGCAGGGAATTCATTGGCTAATACAGCCACAGCGGAAGCAACTAAACCGGCTTCCGTAGCCACAAAAAAGCATACAGAAAAATACATAGACGGGGAAACCATGCTGGCAGTAAAAACGACCGTAAAAGGCGACTGTGCAGCACTACCCGTGAACTATCCACTCAATTATGCATGCGTAATCGATGCAAACTCCGTTCCTTTTGCTCGAATCCCTGGAGTGGGGGAAAGGTTAATTCCAAATAGGGGCCGGAGGGGCTTCCTCATACAGGAAGCACATATGGGGTTGGGTCTGAGACACCAACCAATCAGGGACTCTCTGAGAGAATCGGAATCAGAGTACTGGTGGCCGGAAATGAGTGAAGGCATTCATGAGTTTGCAAAGAACTGTGAAGACTGCAACAGAGATCGCAGTGGAGAACCGGCCAGTGTAGTGTCAGAAGCCCTAATAGAAAGCATTTAGGCAATCTATCCCTGCTATCAAAAAAGTTTACTTTAGTGCATTTTTCAAAGTTTTTGCAAATTACCATGAAGTTGTACTTCATGGTAATTTGCGTGACCTATTAGCGAATTCGCTATTTTTAAAACTTTCATGAAATGCATTTAAGGAATCTCAATTTGAGATTCCTTAAATGCAAATAATAGCAATTTAGCGATTTCTCAATTTGCGATTTTTGCATTTGGGATGATGCATCCCAAATGCTAAATACCGGTTGCAAAGGGGCAGATTCTGAGAATCTGCCCCTTTGCAAGCGGATTTTTGTTTGATGCATCTAGCTGTAAGGGTCAGGTCCCTTTAGATTCTCTTGTAGTGTCTAATGCACACAAGAGGGCTAATTCACAAAGCGCAGGCGATACCCTCCTCCTGATAAGGAATACAATCTTATAGACTCATCTTGAAAACGTATCACGTCACAGGCTCCAAATCATTTGCTGATTGCCAATGCCCAAGCTTTGTTGGCCAGATATGACAGAGCTCACTATGATGAGCTTGAAAAGCTTATGCAACATCTCCCTGACCAATATAAAGACAAAGCTAATGACCTTTTACAGGAGGGGAAATTAATAACAAATAAATCTATTAAATGTGCGCTTGATGCCGCTGATACGGCATCTCGGGCTATTAATACCAGCGTTTTGCTACGCATTCACCCTTGGCTCTGAATCTCTGGATTCAAACAGGAAGTGCAGTCCGCTATTCTTAATCAGCCTTTTTACCAAGAGCATCTTTTTGGACCCACCGTCGATACATCTTTAGAGAAAATGAAAAAGGATAAGGAAACTGCCAAGTCCATGGGGGCCTTGCAATTATCTTACCCTAGAGGTTTTTTTCGTTGCTCTTTTTAGAGGGCTGGCTCGGAAACTATCGGCTTGGAGCATCTCTCTTCTACCTATAAAAGCCCCAATCAAAACAATTCCTCCACAGGATACTTTCGTGGATGATACAGAGGCAACAATGGTAAGGGAAGAGGTTGCGGTAACAATACTGGCCACTCCCGTACCACCCGCAACTCCCCTACCACCAAGATACAAATATCTGCCAAATAGTTCACTTTAGAGAGAGCGGTTTATAATAAGGTGTCTTGTAGAAAATCTAAAGCATGGTATAGGAGGTGGTATCTTGGATTCTGTGTAGCCAAAAGCAAAGTAATTACTGAAAAGGTACAGAAATGCTGAGGAGCAATTCAAAGACTACTATGTGGTAAATGTCCCCAGACAGTTGAGTGACCTTATGGTTATAATGTTGCATTGTTCCTAAATAGTACATGATGTGACACCGATGCGCTGAGGGCAAGACTATTGCAGGGATGATCAGTGAAAGACACAGCGATAAAATATGAGGCTGTGTTTTTGTCTTAGTTTGGGGGTTGCTCTCAGTTCATATAACGCCACATCACAGTAGAAGAATTTAAGACCTCTTTCAAACTCGTAAAAGGTTCAAACTAAAATTCCATTGAGAATTTTTGTCTGTCTACAGAAAGTATTCACTGAAGATGATGAAGGATAGTGGTCTTCTTTCTAAATACTGAACATCATATCATGCATGTGGCACGCATTTTTAGGACTCTTGAAAGTGAAAGACACATTATGAAATTTGAGGAGTCATTTAAGAGTAGGAAATGTAAGAAAATTCCCTTTGAGTAAAGAAGGTGGAGTGAAAAACAGCAAAAGGTTCATACCATTTCCTATGATCATTGAATGGCACAACAGTCCTGGATAAGCAATGACAATTCGTGCCTGCTTGTCATTAGCAGGTATGGTAATGGGTAGTCCAGGTTGGGTTAGCAGCAGTCTTTTGCTTTCACATTGCAGATTATAGATTTCCCTAAATTATGAGGCTAATGCTGTGAATTGTGCTTACTTTTCTAGGCCTAGGCCGTATATCTATAAGGCTGATCACAAATACCCTTCACTCAGCCATGATGCACCCGTGGCTATTCTGTACGCAGAGGTAGGAACAAAAGATTTTGCTACATTTCACAAAGTCCTGTCGGAGAAGGCACAAAAAGAAGAAATCGCCTATATACTTCGTCACTATGTTCAGGTATGTTTTTTTTTCTTTTTTAGTAGGAGGCAGGTATGTCACTGATAGGCTACATTTCTTTGTTACTCAGAATTTGCAGTTGAGTTGATGTGTTTCGTATCTATTGTTTCACAAAAATACATCAATATCATCAATTTCATGAGGAATTTGTGTGAAATCGTTGAGTTAGCCACATAAAAAACAGTCTGCTGCAGAATTACTCAACTTTACATAACCGTGTGGTTTATTGTAACTAATGATGTGCAGTTATTTAAGAAAAAAGGGTGCAGAAATGTTATAAATGTTATTCTAATCCCTCGTAGTCACTAATTTCAGATATGTTGCTCGTTCTTTACAGTCACTGTAAACTCGTGTAGGCATTAGTCTTGCATTGTTGAGAACTTCATATAAAGACACCACATTTTAAATAACATTTCACAAAACGTGGCACCGTTGCCTTGTTTGATATCATGCCTGACCGCACACCCAGCCCCCCCCCTCCCCCCCCTTTCAACAGCTAGGCTGTAGTTTGTTCTGCCTTCGGTATTTTTGCATAATGTAAATAGCAAATTGACAAAGAGAGGTGTTTGGTAGTATATTCAGTGCTTGGACGGCGTGTTTAAAGTACTAATCCTAGTGTTGAAAAAGAATCATTTTTACTTACAGATGTGCTTTTAAATATTCATTATTTTTTATGTAAATGGAAATTTGAAAATTGATTTAACAGGGATAATGCATCGGCTTGTTCGAGAGCACCCAAGGTAAAATGTTGGTTCAATGAGTAAGAATGCATGTTTCAAACACGTTAGCAATGTAGAATGTGTTTAATGAACTGTCTTTCAAGCTGTCTGCTTGCTTGGGGGAATGATCCTTCCTCCAGAATGTTCACATGCCATTAAAAGCCTTTTGCATTGTGACGTTCCCTCTTTTTTTAACGTGGTTTATATAAAAGCCATTTGATAGTGTTCGCTGAGGATCACTCTTTGCAATGATTTGGGGGCATTAAGTTTACCTGACATACTGAAGTCAATAATAAAGCGCTTTCGGGTACATCTTTTGCTGTTAGCTGTTATTGTGGGGTAACGCGGTGTAAAAATATAATGCTTCGTTTGTCTCGGGTGCATTGGGAAATATAACACCTGATATGTAAATGTTTTGTATTTATATAGCGCCTTCTACCCAGAGGTCTCATAGCGCTGTATTCATACCGCTGTGGAACCCTTCCTGGCATTCCTGTGAGATGTCCACTTCTGGGCACCCCCAAGGTGAAGCCAGGCATCCAAGCGCTGCTGGGGCCGTTGTGGAGATTAAGCTAGCTATTGCCCAGTCACAGAGTGGGACCCATGATTAGACTAGGCACCGAGGCGAGAATGATCAGGTCCAAGGAGATTGAGTGCAAGAGCCGCCGAGGCGGGAATTGAACCCTGGTCCCGGGCCAGACCTCTGCATCAGGGTCTGCCGCTCTAGCCACGCTTCTCCACGTAAAACGTAAAACGTGCATCGTTTCATGGAGAGCTATTGTGAACATTTTCTATTGTTTATGGATGTACCTTGGCTGGAGCTCAACAAGAGCCTCCTTAGATTCTCTTTGTTTTAAAAATACTTTGCGTAAGACTGTGGAAAGAGACTGCAGTAATGGAACGTGATGAAACAGTAGTGTCTCGGTGGAGAGTGATAAAGTCAGTTCTAATAAACAGTTATATTCTACTTCAGTACAGCAAGAGCAATAGCATAATGATGGAACCTGTGTTGCTACCCCTCCATGAAGCTCTTAAGCGCCTCATTGGGATCGGACTTGCCTACGGTGGCTGGCGGGGCCGGCCTTTACTCCAATAGCGCCCTGGGCGGAGCCAAATTTAGCACCCTTGCTCTTGATTGTGTGTAAAATAAGGCAATAGGAAGTGCATTTTGTGTTCAGAAGCAAGTCATTGGATGATGACATCAGAGGAGAGTAGCCTTTCCTCCCCCACTCCCAGCTCTGCTGAATCACACACAGCTCAGCTGCTTCATGCTAGAGCCATGTTATTGGTAAGGGCAGGTTGGGGTTTGAGGTGCAGCGTGTGTGAGGTAGATGGGAGTAGAAGGACAAGGAAGAAGGTTAGGCGAGGGTTAAATTCAGCTGTCAGTGAAACATATTAAAAACCAACTGATTGAAAGGAGATTAACTTGAATCCCTGGAGTCAGATCCAGACAGTTTGAAGTATGCCTTCAATGGAGGCAGCTTAGTGCAACTCTCTGAAGGTTGGCGCCCTGGGCATGGGCCCTGCCCATCCATGCCAAAGGCCAGCCCTGATGGCAGGTTTGACAGATCATTGTATGGGCTGTTTTTTTAGCACTTGTTGACCAGTTTAAGGCCATTTGGGCCGGTTTTGCACGCTGCATAGGAAAAGACCTGGTTCGCTGCCAACAACGTGCACACATTGCATTGCTTTGCACGACATCGTTGCACGTTTGGTGATTCCCTTGCAGGAGCGAGCTTTCAAACCATCTGTTAATTACAAACAGATGGTTCCTGCTCACTCCTGCAAGGGAAACAGGCGCAGGCCCCCTCCTCTCTCCCCTCGTCTTTTTTTTCCCCTTCAAGCGAGGCACGCGTGCTTGTTTCGTGAGGAGTGGGGTGGCAGGTCACAGAGCAATGCACAAGGCGGTAAAAGAACCACCATTCAAAAACCACAATCCGAAATGTAGTATAAGGGTGAAGGAAGTTTTATCCACAGGTTCCAACACATGCAATGAGCCTGTTCTTCTAAGCTTTAAAGCCACAGAATGCAACAGGCATGATACCCAAAAGCAGAAACTTTTATTGGGCACCCCTTGAGACCAGTCTAACTGACAAAAAGCGTTGTAGAGAAAAATAGATAAAAAGGTGGAGGGGTGATCCGAATTAAATCTAGTTACAGAAATCAGCAGAAAACTGAGTGAAGCCTCAAGTCGTCAGCCGAGAAAAAGCTGATAAAAACGTATCACTCCGGGCACCACCTATTTACATTTTTTTGCAGGGATTTTCATTACCTTTCTAGAGACCTGCTCTGCCTGTAGGCATTGCAAAAAGGGTATTAAGGAAACGGTCACCAAGGACCCACAACAAGCATCAATGCTGCCATGAGACCGTAGCAGTTAAGAGGACAGGAAGGCATACCTGCATTGAATTCTACATGGTGTATTGGCAGGGACACAATGGCAGACGGCAAATAGAGGGCACAATTAAGTAATGTACAAACTACCTCGGTCGTCCTACTGGAAGATATTTATTGTAAGTGGCAGTTTGATTTGTATTTAAAAGAATTTCCTTTTAAAAAATGTGGCATGGATTTTATGATTTGTGAAAATGTGCAAACATGGGTATCCGCGAAGTAGAAAAATATAATTTAGTCATTTATTTCATGTTCAGGGGAGCTACAAAATTTGTGATACTGATAAGAGGGGAGATGGTACCATATTCTAGATTTTACGTATTCGCTCTTGTACAGAAGTAAGAAAAACCGCGACCACAATAAGCATGGGTAAAAAAAATGACACAGGTGGGGCAAAAAAGTCCACTAGCAGACAAGTAAGTTGTTTATCAAGCAAAGAAAACACTCAATATGTGCAAAAATTATGCTAAAAGCGAAGCGTTGCAAGTAACAAGAACTCTACCCAAAATTGTAAAATTCTTTTTGGAAAATAAACAAGAAAATCCCACCGAGATGTGCCAATCGTTAAAAGTGCAGTGCACAGGTGGAATCAACTTGCACTAAGTGGGACAAGGCCACAAACTATCCATACGGTAGTATTACATGTGTACGCAGACTGCTGTATTTTTTCAGCGCCACAAGTTGGGGGGTGTACAAGTTAACCTTACCTAATTTATGCCCTTTTAACTGACGACCATTCTCGCCCTCCACGGCAGCCTGGGCATCTTCAGGACGTTCAAACTGCACGAACCCAAAGCCACGGACCATGTTGTGTGCTGGAAAAGTAACAGCAGGGCAAGAACAGTTATATCTCCAGGACAGCACTGTCCACCTGGCATGTCACAATCTAAAATGGCCTACAGAAAACTACTATTTTCATCACTTCTGTCCCGAATTAAAGTGAGCATACAAGCAGCTCACTTTAAACAGCTGCTTGATCCACTATGTAAGAGTGGTGGTGTACCATGGATTTGGTCTACAGCCACGGTCAGAAGAAGGAGCCAGTCAATGCAGCGTGTGCGTTGTAGCGTGTGTTGTATGTAGCGTGGGTGCTAATACTAAAACGTATCTGATGAGAAATTTGCAAAACAAACTCTACATAGAAGAAACAGAGGTGATTTGCTAGTTCTAGCACACAATGTTTAAATATCAG
Source organism: Lissotriton vulgaris (assembly GCF_964263255.1). Taxonomy (NCBI): domain Eukaryota; kingdom Metazoa; phylum Chordata; class Amphibia; order Caudata; family Salamandridae; genus Lissotriton; species Lissotriton vulgaris. Next base: position 741,125,099 of record NC_141696.1, read on the forward strand.
AATTGTTTTGTGTCAATAAAGAGAAATGTATTATTCTTTTGATGTTAGAGGTCAGCGTCTTTTTTTAACCAGTTCTTGGTGTCTTTCAGTCACTTTGCTACGAATGAGGCACCAGGTGAAATGCCCTTTTTTAATCCATAATAAACGGGAATAAGAAAACAATAATTAACATATTTCCTTTAGGGATATTAGTCCACAGCAGGGTGTCTACGAAAGAAAGGTATGGGGAGACATTTAGGTGGAGACTAGCTGGAAACAGATTTGCTTGGCAAAAAAAAAAACACCCACCAATATAGACTAAGTCAATTCAATTCAATTCAATAGACTTTATTCGATTTTCACAAAATTAAAAATCATAAAAGCAAGTACATACATATAATACATCCATACAATCCGACACCGATAAATACATCTGAATTAAAAAAGTATTAAATCCTTAGAGTGAATCTATTGAATAATTAGCATTTCATAGTGAATTCCGTAATCTTAAAACATTTTTTAAAAACGTTGTCATAAACATTATGCATGCGGGGTTCCCTAATTGCTGCAAATTCAGATACGCTGGCCTACATTGCCGCCATGCACCATCTCGCTTAATCCATCTACAGCGTTCTTTTTTGTATAGTTTGCACAACATGACCAGATGGAAAGTAGATTGGGTTGACATGTTGTCACATGGGCATACGGCCAGGGTTCTATGCCAGTCGTTTTTAACTGGGAACGTCACTAGATGGTGGAATAGATTAAACCTGAATCTGGTCAGGATAAAACGTTCAAACCCCAAAGTCACAAGGTTTAGATAAGGTTGTATTCTGTGGGTGGTCAGCAGCAATTGATGTTCTGACACAGTTTTCTTAATGACCTCCCCTCCAAGTCTTATTATATTAAAGTGCTCCATGCATAGGTCTTTCAAAACTTTCTTTGGGATTTCTCCCATTAATTTAGGGTTACTGTACCATTCTGGCCTTTGTATATCGTTTAGCACCCTCCTGACATACTCAAGCCATTTAATGTGCTTTACGTTATCAAGGGCCATAACATCTCTGATTATTCCCTGGTTTAGGCCAAGTTCTTGTGTCGCCCAAACTCTGCGCCACAGCAAAATTGGTTGGATTCTAATCAAATCAGTTAAATGGTCCATACCTAATTCTGCGTGGCAATTATGAACCGATGTGCCCTTTGGAAGGGCCAATACATATCTAAAAAAATTGTTTTCTGCAATTTGAAGTGATGTTACATCCTGGTACCCCCAAATCCCTGCACCATACAGAGCAATGCTTCTGCATTTTGCCACATATATACTAAGCATAATTCCAGGCTGTTTTTTACCCAGTCGACCTGCGAAATTTATAACAGCCGCGATCGATCGCTTAAAAGCTAAAGTCTTGTTTTTCACTTCCGGGCCCCAAGCACCCTATCTTTCAATTACAAACCCCAAGTATGGGAATGTTTTGGTGTGTTCTACTTGGAGGCCTGCCACTTTAAGTTGTTTGCACCTGCCACCACCTTTACCACAGCACATCACAAAAGACTTCTTTGCGTTAAATCTAAGGCCTCTAACCTTCATGAATTCTACATACTTAGTTAGGGCCTTTTGTGCACCCACTTTAGTCCTAGCCATCTACACTGCGTCGTCCGCATACAGGAGGGAACCTATCTGTTTATTGCCATACCTTGGTGAATCGACGTAACTGGCCACCAGCTCATTTTCTATACCATTCGTGTATAATGAGAAAAGGAGTGGGGCCAGCACGCAGCCTTGTCTTACCCCCTTCTGTATGCGAAAGGACCCCGTGCATTCCCCCCCAATCCGTACCTTACTTTGGCCGTTGCACTTGAGTATAACTGTCTCAGAAAAAGGACAATAGCTTGATCCACATTCATCTCCTCTAATGTTTCCCAAAGTTTCGTGTGCACTACTCAATCAAAGGAAAGATCGACAAATATTGCGTATAAGCAACCATCTTTGGCCCTGGTATACTTCCCTTGTAGCAATACAAAATTTAAGACCTGCTCAACCGTGCCCATCCCTGACTGGAACCCATATTGTACAGGGGTTAAAATATCATGTTCCTAGGACCACTCTCCCTGCGATTTTCATTAATGAGTCCAGGAGAGATATGGGTCTATAGATTGATGGGCTTTCCCTATCACCCTTTTTAAAGATGGGAATTATCACTGATTCTGCCCATGGTTTTATAAAGCCTATGCCACAACATGCCCCTAATACCCGGAAGCAAAGTGGGGCCCATAGATGAATATTCATCTTGTAAAGATCACTAGGGATTCCATCTGGCCCTGGGGCTTTATTATTCTGAGTTGAGCTTATGGCCATTTGTACCTCCTCAAGGGTAAACTCAAGTGGAATGGGGAGAAAATTACTCGCTATTTGCGATTCCTGGTAGCTGCTATAGACGTTAGAGAAAAAATCTATCCAGGATTTTTCATCAATAGCTATTTCCATCCTAGCCATCTCTTTGTTGTTAAGAAAAGGTGTATTAACTACCTGCCAAAATAATGTATTTTTACTCTCAGCGGCCTTCAATAGCTCCTGCCACGCTTTATCTTTGATTGTTTTCTTTCGTTGGCGCCTAGCTAGATTATATGCCTTCCTATGGGCCCTTATTTCCTCGTGGTCCCTTGGTTTTTTGCTAACTTAAGGGCCGTATACGCCTTTGTACATTGAGAGTCAAACCAGCCCTTAATTTTATTACTTTTTTTGGTGCGGGACCTAGTTAGGGCGCTCTGAATAATAGTAGTGACATTACTAAATGCCTCCAGAATTTCCTCATTTGAGGACTTCTCCTCTAAACATACCAAAATGGGGACCAAGGCATTTTCCACTATTTTCTTGAAGGTTTTTATTTGGTCTACCAAGCTCCATTTCAGAGCGAGGCCATTTTGTTGTGCAACTACTAGGTCTTGAGACCATACCAGGGTCTCAATAGTGGGAGTACTTTTATTTCCTGGGACACTGACAAGCATTTTCAAAGGCAAATGGTCGCTCAGTCCGATGGTATGGATCTCATACTTAATCACCCTACCGGCGAACCTATTTGGCATAATGATATAATCAATGACTGAATGAGACCCCCTTGCTAGAAAGGTAGGGACGAACTCCCCTTTAGGGGAGCACAACCTGTTTGCGAAGCCAAGGTCGAAGTTGGCCATGATGCTATTTAATATTTCCCCTTTCTCATTGTGCTGAAAGTGACTCCTACCCGCAGTCTCACCCACCCCGTATTCCTGAAACCCACATGTTTCACTATCACATAGGTTTAAATTAAAATCACCTACCCACACCCATATTAGATCTTTCCCTTTCACACTTTTTATGCCCCTTAATTCACGTGTCAGGTTTATTAATACTTCCCTAAAGTCAGAGTTCTTAATGTTGTTATAAAAATTAACCACAACCAGAACATCAAAAGAATTTAGTGAGATGGTTACCGATTGAAAATAATGTGAGCTTATTCTTCCAGGGGAAATACTAGCATTCAGAAGGTTGGAAACATAAACGCATAATCCCCCCTTATGCCTGCCATGGCTAGAACGCACCGCTGGAACATGGATGGTTCTAAATCCATCTAGATGTATTTCAGTTAAAACCCTGGTCTCCTGAACACAAAGAATGTCAATGTTATTAACAAATTCTCCCCACACTGTTTCTTGTACTTTGTTCACTAACCGACACACGTTCCAAGATACTACACTCACTTGACAACCTGGTGTTCTGGTGCCTTTTGAACTAGGTATATGTACAGTACATCATTTCTTGTAATATCGTGGGATTCAAAGGCTCCGTACCAATATTTATACTCCCATTCAATCAATCAATCAATCAATCAAAGACATTTATAGAGCGCACTACTTACCCGGAGGGTCTCAAGGCGCTTGGGGGGGGGGGGGGGGGGGGGGGTGCTGCTACTGCTCGAACAGCCAGGTCTTGAGCTTCTTCCTGAAGGAGAGGTGGTCTTGGGTCAGGCGCAGGTCGGTCGGGAGGGAGTTCCAGGTCTTGGCGGCCAGGTAGGAGAAGGACCTTCCTCCTGTTGTCGTTCTTCGGATGCGGGGGACGGCGGCGAGGGCGTGACTGGTTGATCGGAGATGGCGTTTGGGAGCGTAGAAGTTGATGCGGTTGTTGAGGTAGCTCGGGCCTTGATCGTGTAGGGCTTTGTGTGCGTGGGTGAGGCCAGTCAGGTCTAATTTGGGAACACAGTAATCCCCCCTTGTCTTGTAAAGGCTTAGGCCCTTTGCTCTTAGGAATGGGAGAAGAAAGAAAGAGTTCCTCTCTTATTTTGCAGTTATTCGAACACTCACATGTGCTTCCTATTTGAAGAGCAGATGGCATTAGTCATTCGTTTATATCTAAGCCTGAGAGGGGTTCGTATAGGTTATGTAATGGAATGTTCCAGAACTCATTTGGGTTTGTAGCGCAATAATCATTACCAAAAGGACGAAAAGACCTATTTGGGCGTTTAAGTGAAGGAAAATGGGGGTTATTGTTTATATACTGTCTTGGGGTAGCGAGGTACTGTTTACGGTAGGGGAGTTGAAGGGAATCAGGGCGGCCCACTGTTAATGGATAGGTTGGAGGCATCATCAGAGTTTCAGGATAAAAGTAACTCCGGTTGCAAGATGATACACTACTCTCCTTTCTTCCGGGAAAGCAATCACTGATGTGCACGACTACTCTGTGGTCCCTAAAATTTACTAACACTACATCCCCCTCAATGTCTTTAGGTCGCACACCCACCCAACTGCACCGTCTTACAGATATTATGTCTCCGTTCAGATATGGTGGGAGGGGTCTATTTTTTCGCAACCAGTGGATAACTTTGTTTTTAAGGCTGATGTTGGATTCTATACTTTGTACTGGCACGATGGGAACTCCAGTCAAGATAATAACGTAGTTAGATGATTCTGGTGGTAAATCTATGTTATTTCTATAAATTGATTTCCGGTGCCTTCGTTGGGGCATAATTTCTAGTAACAGGAGTTCTGTAGTAGGGGATCTCTGTGTATAGTCATAATCTAGTGAATAGTCCAGCCCATGTGCGTGGACCCCGGAGCAATCAAAAATAATCTCTTAAAGTGTCGAAAAAATACAGCACTGCACAGACACTTAAGAGAGAATTTAAAGACCTATAATGCAGCCTAAAACAGGCTACACTGTCCAGTACTTCAACTAGAAATTCCACCAAAAAAATCCTCAAAACAGCAAAGCCTGTCCAGATTTCCCTTGCCTTCAGCAAAAAACCCTCCCGAATAATAGAGAGGAAGACATGGACAGACAAGCCCCATAGGCTGCCATTATGTGGCTCAGAATAGGATACTGTGCCTTTAAGAGAACTTTCCAGAACTTCACAGTATCCCAGAATGCCCTGCAGGTCCCTCTTACTTTCAGTTCTTTTTTCCGGCTCCTGCTAGCAGGACCCTTGAGCATTGAGCTCTCCCTTTTGGGACTTATTTGGTGTTTTTTCACTATTTTTCACAGTTTAAGTACTTTATTGTACTGTGGGGCCTTTCTTCTTGGTTTTCTCACTCTGTTTTTGTCGAAGATACCTGCCTTATTCGACAAATGCCCGGAGTTCTCCAGGAAAAAGGCCAGGTCGGACCACCATGAGGTGTGTATCCTCTGCCTTCCAGCTTCTCATGTTCCAGAGGAGTGTGTTATCTGCCAAGGCTTCTCTGGAAGGACCCTAAGGGAAAGGAAGAAGATCAGACTTCAGGGTCTCGAGAAAAGAAGACTGAAGGCTCAAGGTGGGTCTGGAGGGGCTTCTTCTGCCCATGCTGAGGCCCCTGGGGGGCTCCCCAGGGGCAGGAAGACCAGCAAGCGTCACCATTCTCCGCCGGGGTCCATTGCGCCCACTACGGCGTCGAGAGGTATGACTGCGGTCTGTTCCCCATCGTCGGAGACGAAACGACGTCGAGGCTCCGCGTCGAGGGATGTTACCAGACCTTCGAAGTCTCCGGTGTCTGTGTCATCGCCTGGCTCGTCGACGCCGATTGCTCGACGCCGACGAGCCAGGAGTCGGCGCTCGCCTTCGAGGCGATACCGCCGTTCACCGTCGGCAAAGAGGAGGCGGGCGTCGTCGGTGAGTTCCTCGCCGTCAAGGTCGCCGTCGAAGCCCAGGTCGCCGTCGAGGCACAGGAAGTCGCCGTCGAGGCACAGGAGGTCGCCGTCGAGACGCATGAGGTCGACGTCGAGGCACCAAGGTTCGACGTCGAGGCGCAAAAGGTCTTCGTCGATGCACAGAAGGTCGCCGTCGAGGCGCCGAAAGCGTTCGAAGCCGAGGACGAGACAATCGACGTCCAGAGGCCGACGCTCGCCGTATGGTCGCCGTTCTTCGACGCCGAAAAGAGGTGGAGGTAGACCTGATGCCGTGGGAGGTTCACCTACGTCCCAGGCTGGAAAAGAAGGGGGTTCGCCGCGCTCGGTGTATTCCGAGGTGTATACCCCGTCGGGGAAGATGGCCCGCCCTCCTCCGCTACCGAGGGGTCCCCGTCCGAGGACACCTACTCCGCCTCCGTTGCCTCCACCAGCCTGGATCAGGGTTGCCTGAGGAGCCACCTCCGGTTCCTCCGAGGTCGACCTCTTTGCCTAAGTTTCCGACGCCTCCGAAGGGTACGCCTAAACCTAAGGCTCCGTCAAAACCTAAATCACCTGTTCCTGTGGACCCGGTTGACCGTCCTCGGCCGAGGAGGTCCCGTTCACGCTCCGGACTGAGAGCAAGATCAAGGAGTCGTCATAGATCCTCCACCAGATCAAGGCGTCGCCATAGAAGGAGTGGGTCCAGGTCCCGCACGAACTCTTACAGGACCCATACTTCCTACTCGCCTACCTTATCGGACTCTCCAGAGACCAGGATCTCTCCAGTGGACGACATTGCAACGTTCAAGGAGGTTCTACTGAGGGGGGCTGCGAAGTTAGGTATCACGGTGACGGCTCCAACACCTACGACGTCCGTGATATTCGAGACGCTTCACAAGAAGCACTTGTCTCGCTCTCTCCAGCCATGAAAGCTGCCAGGGATACAGCTCTGCTAGGCCGTTACGACCGGGCGCTGTGGGACTCCCTTCAACAGTTCGTGGAACTGCTACCGATAGACAAGAGGGAGGACTTTCAGGAGATCCTCAAGGAAGGGATGCTGGTTTCAAACCAGGTGATCAGTGCAGCGGCAGACACCTCCCTGTAGGTACTGCCATGGAATCAACCAGCGGCGGCATGCCTGGCTACGGCTCACATCACTCAAGCCGGAGGCCCAGCAGCGGGTGGCCAATCTGCTTTTTTCCGGAGAGACCCTTTTCGGTAAACACGCAGATGAGATGGCCCGCATGAAGGCGGAGACAGAGACCCTGACGGCTGTGGGCTTGGAGAAGCCCAAAGAGAAGAAATCCTTCAGGCCTTTCCAGAGGCGCTACGGCGCACAGGGAAGAGGGCGGGGCAGTCTTCGGGACAGCTGCAGCAACAACAGCAGCAGTTCCGGAGACCCTTCCAGAAACGTCAGAACGGTAGAGGAGGACAGCAGTCCTCTACCGCGAACAAGGGCCCGGCCGGGTCTCGACCCTGAGCGGTTACTTCCCCTTCATCCGTTACCCGCTCCGGTGGGGGGAAGCGTTCAATTTTTTCTGGCAGAGTGGAGAAAAATTACTCAGGACAAGTGGGTGCTGAATATTGTTTGCAATGGATACAGTCTTCGGTTCATCAGCCCTCCCCCAGCGATCCCTCCGGTCAGCTCGCAGTATCAACTGCGCGAGCTCCAGGCGGAGGCTGATATCCTGTTAAGGAAAAGGGTGATAGAAGACGTCCCTGTGTCTCAAAGAGGAAGAGGTCTGTACTCCCGGTTCTTTCTGGTTCGCAAGAAGGACCAGAACGAGTTCAGGCCCATTCTGGACTTGCGGCAGGCAAACAAGTGGATTCGCAGAGAAAAGTTCCGTATGCTGTTGTTGCATCAGATTTATCCTCAGTTGCAACAGGGGGACTGGCTTTGTGCCATAGACCTTCAGGATGCGTACTTCTACATGCCCATCGCGTACAAACACAGGAAGTTTCTGCGATTTCAAGTCGGCACCAACCATTACCAATACACAGTGCTGCCTTTCGGGCTGAAATCTGCGCCCAGGACATTCTCGAAGTGCATGGCAGTGGTAGCGGCACACCTCAGGAAGAACAAGGTGTTTGTCTACCCGTACCTGAACGATTGATTGATCAAGGCCTCCTCCTTTTTGGAAGCTCAAGCAGACTTTCAGAAGACGTGCGTTCTCTTGAACAAGTTGCGGTTGCACATCAACATGTCCAAGTCTGTCCCGATCCTGGTCCAGTGCATTCAATACTTGGGAGCCACCATCAATACGCTGTCAGCAAGCATGTCTCCTTCGGAGGAGCGACGGCGATCGATCCTTCTGAAGGCTCAGGCTCTTATGACCGCTCCATCTACAACAGTGAGGACGGTGTCTTCTCTACTGGGGTTGATGGCCTCTTGTATCTTCCTCACTCCTCATGCATGACTACACATGAGACCTCTGCAGGAGTGCTTGGAGGACCAATGGGACCAGAGGAGAGGATCTTGGGACGACAAGATACGACTGTCTCTGCTTGCTCTTCGGTCTCTGAAGTGGTGTGTTCAGCGGAGAATCTCCTCAGAGGGGTTCCCTTCCACAAGGACATTCCTACTCAGACTATCGTGACGGATGCTTCTCTCCAAGGCTGGGGAGCGCATTCGGGAGACTTACGGATTCAAGGAACGTGGTCTCAGATGGAGTCCACGTATCACATCAATTTCCTGGAACTCAGAGCTGTTCACTTGGCACTGAAGGCCTTTCATCAGTCCTTCCGGACCAACTCTCTGCTTGTACAGACGGACAATACGACCACGATGTATTACCTCAACAAGCAGGGGGGTCGAGATCGCGCACCCTGTCTCGGGAGGCGCAGACGATCTGGCGCTGGCTTCTGGCCAGAGGATTGACTATAACGGCTACCCATCTGCCAGGTGTGCAGAATGTTCAGGCGGACGCACTGAGCAGACTGATTCAGGAAAACCACGAATGGGTCATAAACGACGACGTACTAGGAGAAGTCTTCGAAAGGTGGGGGACTCCAGACGTAGATCTGTTCGCCACCGCCGAAAACAGCAAATGCCGAGACTTCGCCTCCAGGTACTACCAGCAAGGGACGCTGGGGAATGCACTCTGGATCAACTGGTCGAACAGCTTTGTTTACGCTTTTCCGCCCATTCCCCTGATTCCAGCGGTGCTCATCAAGCTGTCCCGGTCCAGGGCACGGATGATCCTGATTGCCCCGGAATGGCCCAGATAGTGGTGGTTCACGGACCTTCTACACCGGTCCCTCCTTCCACACATACGGTTGCCGTGCAGGCCGGACCTTCTCACGAAGTTCGGGGGGCAGATGTTGCACCCCAACCTCTCGTCCTTTTGTTTGGCGGCATGGCTCCTGAGATAGTGCAATATGGCCATTTGATCCTGCCTGAAGATTGCATGGACATACTGAAGGAGTCTAAGAGACCTTCCACTCGGACTTCCTATGCTTACAAGTGGAAGAGGTTTTGTATCTGGTGTGTGTCCAGGAACTTTGACCCTATGACGTGAAAGGAAGATGTCATTCTTCCTTACCTTGAGCATTTGGCGCGGTCTGGCCTTAATGTTCATTCCATTAAGGTTCATCTCGCTGTATTGACTGACTACAGGAAAAGCCCTTCACAGACTTCCTTCTTCCAGATCCCTGTGATCAAAGACTTTTTGGAAGGCTTGAAGAAAGTGTTCCCTCCTGTCAGGCTTCCTTCGCCTTCATGGGAATTGAATGTGGTGCTATCCAGTTTGATGAAGGAGCCGTTTGAACCCATTCATAAGGCTTCTTTGCAGCACCTGTCCCGGAAGGCGGCGTTCCTCGTGGCCATTACATCGGCCCGCAGGGTGAGTGAAATTCAGGTGTTGTGTTGTAATGAACCTTATACTGTATTTCATGCTGCTAAGGTTGTTATGCATACTCACCCTAAATTTCTCCCCAAGGTTTTTTCTGAGTTTCATGTCAACCAAACTATAACTTTGCCTACGTTTTTTCAGAACCCTTCATCTCCAGCGGAAAGGTCTCTACATTCCCTGGATGTTAGGAGGGTGTTGAAATGTTATTTGGATAAGACCAAAGATATTCGTAGGTCAGACCAATTGTTTATCAATTATGGATCGGTCAGGACGGGTCTTGCGCCCTCTAAGCAGTCCATCTCTAGGTGGATTGTGTCCTGCCTACAACTATGTTACCAGAAAGCTAATAAGACCTTAGGAGGTAAGCCTAAGGCTCATTCCACCAGGGGCAAAGCTGCCACGACAGCCTTGCTCTGTAACGTGCCGATTGCAGAAATTTGCAAGGCCGCCACTTGAAAGTCGGTTCATACCTTTGCTAAGCATTACTGTCTGGACATTGATGCCAGGATGGATGCTCAGGTTGGGCAGGCTTCGCTGTAGAATTTGTTCGCACAATAGTGGTGTTGGTTTCTTTTCTCCACCGCTGCTTTGGTGTGGGGATGGGCTTGCCATTCTATTCACTAGATTATGACTATACACAGAGATCCCCTACTATAGAAGGAGTAGTTTCTTTTCTGTAACTCCAATTCTGTAGTAGGGGTATCTCTGTTATAGTCATAAGCGCCCGCCCTCCTCCCCGGTGGAGACAGATATTCATGTACGGAATGCTACAGGTCTGGCGTGTTACGCCTTCAAAAAGAACTGAAAGTAAGAGGGACCTGCAGGGCATTCTTGGATACTGTGAAGTTCTGGAAAGTTCTCTTAAAGGCACAGTATCCTATTCTGAGCCACATAATGGCAGCCTATGGGGCTTGTCTGTCCATGTCTTCCTCTCTATCATTCCAGAGGGGTTTTTGCTGAAGGCAAGGGAAATCTGGACAGGCTTTGCTGTTTTGTGGATTTTTTTGGTGGAATTTCTAGTTGAAGTACTGGACAGTGTAGCCTGTTTTAGGCTGCATTATATGTCTTTAAATTCTCTCTTAAGTGTCTGTCCAGTGCTGTATTTTTTCGACACTTTAAGAGATTATTTTTCATTGCTCCGGGGTCCACGCACATGGGCGGGACTATTCACTAGATTATGACTATAACAGAGATACCCCTACTACAGAACTGGAGTTACAGAAAAGAAACTACTCCTTTTCACGGGGCCTGATTTAACCCTCTCTATATACGAAGCTTGCATGGCCACCGATTTAGGGGGATTATTATCTAAGGTGGTTTTTTATATGGAGTTAACCACTTGCGGCAAGGATGTTTTCTGTATTGGGTATTTAGTTGCTATGTGGGATTCCCCTAGATTGATTTATTTTGGGGTTGCATGTAAACTTAGAGCTGCTACAATACGATCCATATTTTCCCCTAACCTTTTGACTCTCTCTAGAAGTGGCAAATAGAAGGATTTCAGGAGGCGTTTAATGTCTTCCATCATCCATTTTGCCGAAAGCACTTCTGGTACAAAAGTTGTTTTTGTTTTGAGTCCTCTTTGTACATCCTTCTCTACCTCCTTAGTTATCATGGTTGTAGTAATCACCGGTGATAGAGATGTATTTGAGGATTTGGCCCCTTTTCTAACCCCTCCCTTTCTCCTTCTTTTTCTTTGTGGGGAACAATGTGCTCCCTTATATCTCTTGGTTTGTATCTTTTTCTTGGAAATACTTTCTGTCGTCAGCAATTGCATTTGCGTTTCCATGGGTGTCGCCACCTCCACAGATAGGTTAGATACGGGAGATGTAATATTTAAGTTCGACTGGGCGGCTATATCTAACACTGTTGGTGAATTTAAATCAATTAGAGAGTTCGATGTGGAAGGGCGCCCATTGCTAGTAATATCCTCATTTATTTCAATGATGTGTGGAGGGGGTGATCTATCTTGAAAGATGAAAGGGATGTTTTCAGTATTAAATAACTCTGGGTCTGTATCCGTAGCTAATGAAGTGTTGTTTTGTAATTCTACAGTTGGTGTCTCTTTTTGTGCCAAAATTTGGATCTTGTTTTTAAGGAGTTTGATAGAGAAGCGGCGCTCAGCACGTTTCTCCGCCAGCACAATCTCCCTGTCTATTTCCCTATTAGCCCTGGCAAAGTACTTATCTAGAGATCCAAGTATGGAAACCCCTACAGTAGGGGTTCAAGAGTTCTCCACCCGTATAGACATCCTAATGTCTATAATCCAAGTCAATAATCAGAAAAAATCAAGTCCAATACTAGTTAGCCAAGAACCCCCAAGTAATCAAATTTTATAAATGGCAATAGATAATAAAAGGCAGTCACCAAAACAGCTTGCTGATGCGGAATCGTAAGGGCAGGGTTGGGTCCTGGACTAAATGTTAGAGGGGGGGCCCAGCCCAGCCTCCTGCAGTCCCTGACGGCCACACACGCAATGAGCGGCACTCACTGAGCACGGGCCGCGAAAGGTATTTCAAGGGTCCGGGCAGTGGGCGGGAACACCGAGGGAAGAGGCAGCAGCTGGGTGTCAGAGAGCCTGCTGGACCTCACAGTCCCTCGGTGTTAGAAGTTCTTAAAAAGCTCTCCCCTTAGCAAAGGGCACACAAGGCAGCAAACGTCAGCAGTTTGTGAAATATCCCACATCGTCCTCTATACTCGAACAGCAGGAGTTGCAGCCAGGAAATCCCACACGCAATGAGCGGCTCCCGCGGAGCAGGGGCCGCGAAAGGTATTTCAAGGGTCCGGCGGTGGGCGGGAATACCGCGGGAAGAGGCAGCAGCGGGGTGTCAGAGAGCCTGCTGGACCTCGCAGTCCCTCGGTGTTAGAAGTTCTTAAAAAGCTCTCCCACTATCAAAGGGCACACAAGGCAGCAAACGTCAGCAGTTTGTAAAATATCCCACGTCGTCCTCTATGCTCGAACAGCAGGAGTTGCAGCCAGGAAATCCCACACACAATGAGCGGCGACTAAGTCAAAACGCACAGAGCTAGTGGTAATAAACTGATCCAGAAAACTGTGCAAAAGACTTTCCAATAATTTTTTGAATGCTCTGAGGTCTGTAGTTCATTACCCATGCATTTAAAGTAAGAGTGCAAATGAGGTAAAGGGAAGATAAATGCTTTACATATTCAAAGGTGACCTACTCTTAGGACACCCCTGCGCCGCACGGCCACCAGCTGCCGCGTGTGCCCCCCGCCTGCCCCTGCTCTCCGCCTCGGTGAAGCCTTCCTTCATTCTGGCCACGCCCCCCGCCGCCGCTCCTTGTTCTCCCGCATTTCTTTGCTATTGTGCTGTATTGTTTATTTTGTACTGTAATTGTATTTAAATCCTTTATTTTCCTTTTTCTTGTGGTGTTGTTCCCCCCCCTGTGCAGTTTCCCCTGCGCCCACCCGCCCTGGTCCCCGCTTCCCGCCGCCGGGAGTGTGGACACGCCCCCTTCCTTCTGTGCCCTCCCCGCACCCGCCTCCCAGCTGCTCCTCCCTCCCTGCACTTCGCCATAAATGGCGACCGTGCGCACGTGAAGCGTTGATGCGCAGCGGGCGCGCCGATTGAGCGCCGAAGGTGCGCCAAACGTAAGCCCGCCTGCGCCCGGACCCCGCCAAGTGCCAGGACCCCTGGCTCCCGCCGACACCAGCCCACCCGCCGGACCTACGACGCCACCGAACTCTACGCACTCAACGCCGGTCGAATCCCGGGCTGCTATCAAGCCACCCCGAGACGCACCCACGGACCCTTCTGCTGCCACTCCTGCAAGTTCACATGCATCCGGACCTGCACTACACCAGCACAGACCAAGCCGAGCACCAGCAGCAACCACCTCAAGTGCATTCTGCTCAACACCCGCTCCATCCACAGACACGCCGTCGAGCTCTGGAACCTGCTCGACACCACAGCCCCAGACGTCGCCTTCCTCACGGAAACCTGGATGAACGCCTCCTCAGCGCCCGACATCGCCATCCCGGACGGATACAAGATCATCCGAAGGGACCGCGTCAACCAGACAGGAGGAGGCATCGCCATCATCCACAGGAACACCATCCGCATCACGACCAACACCGACGACACCCTCGCACCCGCCGAACACCTGCACTTCCAGATTCACATCAGCCCCAAGACCACCCTCAGAGGCACCCTCATCTACAGACCCCCGGGACCACGCACACAATTCAGCGAAGACATCGCCGACTTCATCAGCCCGCACGCCCTCCTCTCCGCTGACTACATCCTCCTCGGGGACCTCAACTTCCACCTGGAGAACAACGACCGCTGCACCACCACCCTGCTGGACAACCTCGCCAACCTCGGTCTCAAGTAGCTGGTGACCACCCCCACCCACTACGCCGGACACACACTCGACCCAGTGTTCTCATCCAGCAAGGACATCACCTTCAGCCACGCCACCGGACTCCACTGGACGGACCACAGCTGCGTCCACTTCAGCTTCAAAAGGACCACGATCCACCACCACCAGCAACAGGTTGCACGCAGAAGCTGGAACAAGATCACAGCCGACCAGCTCGCGACTTCCCTGAGCATGAACCCTCCCACTAGCGCAACGAACCCAAGCCAGGCGGCCACCAACCTCGTGAAGTGCATCAGCAACTGCGCAGACAAACTCACCCCTCTGAAGACCCCGCCTAGCAGACCCGGCAGCAATAAAGCCCCATGGTTCACCGACGAACTCAAGAGCTCCAAGAAGAACTGCCGAGCCCTCGAGAAAGCCTGGCGCAGAGACCCAACACCAGACAATATGACTGCCCTCATGCTCGCCACCCGAAAACATCATCAACTGATCCACGCCACCAAGAAAACTGCATTCAAGAAACGACTGTACAACAACGCCCACAACAGCAAGGAACTCTTCAACATCGTTAAAGAGCTCTCCAACCCCAACGCCGGAAACAATGACATCACCCCTTCACAAGACCTCTGCAACTCCCTCGCCGCCTACTTCCACAACAAGATTGCGGACATACACAACAGCTTCAGCACTCAACCGACGCATGCCACGACTGAACCACCGCCCCCCACCACCACCCTCCACGCCTGGACCCCGATCAGCACCGAAGACACCGTCCGCACGATGAACTCCATCCACTCTGGATCTCCGACCGACCCCTGCCCTCACCACGTCTTCAACAAGGCCGACGCTGTCATCGCACCCCACCTGTGGGACATCATCAACACCTCCTTCGACACCGCTACCTTCCCGGAGAGCTGGAAGCACGCCGAACTCAGCGCTCTACTAAAGAAGCCATCAGCCGACCCCACCGACCTCAAGAACTACCGCCCCATCTCGCTGCTCCTGTTTCCTGCAAAAGTCATCGAGAAGACCGTCAACAAGCAGCTGGCCGCCTTCCTCGAGACGAACGGATCCCTCAACCTCTCGCAGTCTGGCTTCCGGGCCAACCACAGCACCGAGACTGCCCTGATCGCAGCCACCGATGACATCCGAGCCCTGCTCGACAACGGAGAAACAGCGGCCCTCATCCTCCTAGACCTCTCCGCGGCCTTCGACACTGTCTGCCACAGTACCCTAGTGCAGCGCCTCAGCAACGTCGGAATCCAGGAGAAGGCACTGGAATGGATCATCTCGTTCCTCGCCGGAAGGACACAGAGAGTCCGCCTCCCCCGTTCAGATCAGAAGCCACCGAAGTCATCTGCGGCGTTCCTCAAGGCTCCTCGCTCAGCCCAACCCTCTTCAACGTCTACATGAGCCCCCTCGCAGCCATCGCACGCCAACACAACCTCAACATCATTACGCCGACGACACCCAGCTGATCCTCTCCCTCACCAACGACCCCACCACCGCCAGAGCAAACCTACACGAAGGGATGACAGACGTAGCCAAGTGGATGATGAACAGCTGCCTGAAACTGAACTCGGACAAGACGGAAGTCCTCATCCTGGGATCTTCACCCTCCGCCTGGGACGACTCCTGGTGGGCCCCGGCCCTGGGCAGCACACCCAAACCAACAGACCATGCACGCAACCTGGGCTTCATCCTGGACTCCTCCCTCTCCATGACCAGACAAGTCAACGCCGTCTCCTCGTCGTGCTTCAACATCCTGCGCATGCTACGTAAGATCTTCCGGTGGATCCCCACCGAGACCAGGAAGACGGTCACCCAGGCCCTCGTCACCAGCCGTCTGGACTACGGCAACTCCCTCTACGCCGGAACCACCGCCAAACTCCAGGAGAGACTCCAGCGGATTCAGAACGCCTCAGCACGACTCATCCTGGACATTCCCCATCGCAGCCACATCTCCGGACACCTGAGAGATCTGCACTGGCTCCCGGTCAACAAGAGAATCACCTTCCGTCTCCTCACCCACGCACACAAAGCCCTACACAACCAGGGCCCAGGATACCTCAACAGCCGCCTCAACTTCTACGCTCCCACACGCCAGCTTTGATCGACCGGCCACGCCCTCGCCGCCGTCCCCCGCATCCGAAGAGCCACCACGGGAGGAAGGTCCTTCTCCTACCTGGCCGCCAAGACCTGGAACTCCCTCCCGACCCACCTCCGCCTGACGCAGGACCACCTTACCTTCAGAAAGCAGCTCAAGACCTGGCTGTTCGAGCAGTAGTGGACCCCCCTCCCCTAGCGCCTTGAGACCCTCCGGGTGAGTAGTGCGCTATATAAATGCTTTGATTTATTGATTGAAAGTCAAAGGTGTGAGTGACCCCAAGTGCCTCTTTGAAGTGACGCAAAACAAACTTTACAAGATCAGTCCATAAGCAGAACAATTATATTGCTTCTTGCTCATAAAAGACATAAAAATAAAATACTAACCAACGATCTTGCATTATTTGGAAAACATTTCTTCAAACTCTTTGGGAGTCATTTGGAATGTGGGCAAATTGCCACCAAAAATCCAACTTTCTAAATCCTTGGGTTTATTGCTGATTAGTTTGTCCTGGCCACTTGCCCCCTTGCTTCTAGCAGCAGCCATGATGCTGTTCCGGTTCAAACGTAACTTCGCAAAAAAGAACAAGCATTTACAATGCAACTGTCTCACCTTTGCAAACGTTAGAGCTATTGGCATTGTAAATGACAATTTCTTTTATTGATGTGTAGGTTTTGAAAACAGATAAATAAATGGCATTGTCATTTACAATGGCAATAGCTGAGCAGTAGAGAGTAGTAGTAATAGTGAGTAGTAGTTAGTAGCGAGTGAGTAGTAGACTAATAGAGAGTAGAGTTGTAGAGAGTAGAGCAGTAGTGAGTTGTACTCGGTAATAGAGAGTGAGTAGTATAGATCAGTATAGAGTATTATAGAGCGAGTAGGCGATAGTGTGTAGGAGAGTAGAGAGTAGTAGAGCGTGAGAAGTAGAGAGTAATGAA
Organism: Lissotriton vulgaris; assembly: GCF_964263255.1. Taxonomy (NCBI): domain Eukaryota; kingdom Metazoa; phylum Chordata; class Amphibia; order Caudata; family Salamandridae; genus Lissotriton; species Lissotriton vulgaris. Next base: position 741,142,429 of record NC_141696.1, read on the forward strand.
GAGTACTAGATAGTAATAGAGGGTAGTAGAGTAAGTAGTAGATAGTAGAGTGAGTAGTAGAGAATGATTAGTAAATACATTTGAGTAGAGATTAGAGGACAGTAGTTAGTGAGTACTAGAGAGTACTAGAGAGTACTAGAGAGTACTAGAGAGTACTAGAGAGTACTAGAGAGTACTAGAGAGTACTAGAGAGTAGTAGAGAGTAGTAGAGAGTGAGTAGCAGATAGTGGAGAGAGTAATTGAGTGCGTTGTGAGTAGAGTGAGTAGTACGTAGTAGAGAGTAGTTAGTGTGTAGTAGAGAGTGAGTAGTAAAGAGTGAATAGAGAGTACAAGAGAGTAGTAGAGAGAGAGAGTAGAGAGGAGTAGAGTGTGAGCAGCAGAGAGTAGTAGGATAGAGTGAGTAGTAGTTAGTAAAGAAAATAAATGATGACAAATTCAATGAACTGTAACCTCTGTGATGACACACACCACCCACGCTCCATCATCCTCCATTGCTCCAGTGACCCATTCATTGTGCACATTCTCTTTCATCAAAACATATGCTCCACGAACGGCCCAGCATTCCAGTTTACTTGCATTTTTAATGTTTTGGCTTTTTTAGTTAAAAGCATGGTATTCTGTGTCACTGATTTCGATTGCAAGTATTTTCAAATATCGACTTGGCTCTTTTAACCCTGCCAAAATTAAAAGCTGGTAACATGATATTTTAAAGCAGCAATGTGCGGGGCACTGACCTCAACCAGGGACTTGAAGCCAAAAAGCAGAGAGAAGCAGCTTTAAAGCAGAGCGATCCGGTTATAGACATGTAATAGCCATTATGTGCAAAACTATTCTCCCCCACACACAGAAGCACACACGCATATATCACTATTGCACCTAGCTGTCGGTGCACAACTTACCTTTGTCGTTACGATGCACAAGCAGTCCATTGTTCTGGCATAGCGACTTGCACTCACATCGGAGACTCCTTCAGCAAACGATAAACTGAGTGCAAAAATGAGAAGGCTGGTCATCAGAGGCAGCCAGCGGGCTTGGCAAATTTCTGCTCTGACCTAGAGGCTGAAACCCAATTTGATCATCTGAGCACCAGCTCCGAAGATGTAAGCACCCCAAATCTGGCTCCTAAGTCGCTTTATTTTCTAATTATCGATGTTCAAAAGGCTAAACCGGGAAGATGACAGTTCAGTCCAACTGCTGCCTGGGAGGTGGGTTCCTTAATCTACCCCCTGTCAGGATTACTTGGAACATGAGGGTTGCTGAGCGGCTTTTGATGAAATGTTGTGCAGAATGTGTGCTGTCCTAGGAAGTGGCTTTCTCTCATTTCATCAGAAACTGAGCAGCTCTTCAAACAGGAAAGGCAGCAAACTCCACCTGCACGCGAACACGGCTCCGCTCATGCCCGTTCAGCTACTGCAGCCTGTACAACAGACCAACTTCCTAGAGCAGAAACGAATGGAATCCTTCATGTGGAATTTTAGAGCCGGGGAGAAAGAAAATCCGAGCACACGGAAGGTGAACAGTTCTGTAAAGCAGGAGGAAGCCGTTAACAAAATTCACCTTCGAAGCTTCACTTGTAATTGGGTCGGTTAACAGTCATGCCACATAACACAAACAAGCATCAGGATCATCTGCATTTAAAAAAAAGGCACCCTGCAACAAACATAACCAGCACTGCCTCTCCCCTACCTCCTCCACCGCTGAGGAACTCACAGGAAAGACAGCACAAATGAAACAAACAAAAAAAAAACGGGGCGGGAACAGAATACTGAATCCCGCCCCTCCAGGACTCCCTGACCTGCCTCATGGTTGCCAAGGCAATATTTCAAGAAATATTGTTGTGCTACCGTAAGGCAGGTCATGGAGTCCTCGAGAGGCAGTATCCAGAGCAGACAAATCTGCTAAACAGGAGCTTTTTCCAATGGCAGGCCTCCGTTTGCAGAGGCCTGCCAATGGAAAAAAGGGGTGTGGTTTCACGATGTACTGAATTCTTCTCCTCACAATATCTCTCTGCCTGCAGCAGGGCATGCCCTGCAATGCAGGCTTCGACCTAAAAACGGCCAAGTATATCATTTCATGTGCATGAAGAAACGCAGGTAAATTTAAGTGAAAGTTACCCCAACTGCAGGCTCAATTAACACGGATTTTGAGCGCCAGGAACGTTACTGATGCGCATGCGCAAGTCGTAGCTGTATAAGGAATCTAGGAGTAAACGAGACGTTTGATCCAACAATGGAACCCGCAATATTCCGCACTTGTTGGGCTCAAGCCATAGGATGACTTTAGCCAAGTGAAAAAGAGGAAGCAGGAAAATTGGGGTTCCTATTAAAAAATTGCTTTGAAAAAGCACAAATTAGTTACTACACGTACCTGAACCATTGAGAAATTAATACCACACACAGTAGTGCTAAATATTCTTTTGTAAAACAGCCCGTTGTAAATATGACAATTACCCGTATGTTCGTAGAAATCTTAGCGAAAGATTCCCATGTGAAATCCGGAGGAAAGGAAACAAGATCCATAAAAAAAGTTATCACAGTAAACCCTCCCCCCACCAAAAAAAAAAAAAAAACGTAGAGGCAAAGGGAAGACTGTTTAACATTCATGCATTGCAGTAAAACTTTACCTGCTGTAAATCACACTTTATCTCAGGAGCTCTCTCACATGAACAGAAATGCCGATTTAATGTTTAATCCGGAGTTACTCAGTTGTAGATTACTCCAATATTTAAAGTTTCAAACGCATGTTTTTAAAGGAAAGCTTTACTCACCTGTAAAATTCAGATTACATCTTGGGTTGCATTAGATACACGAAATTGCAGACTACAGCCACCAGGTTTTGGGTTCAGAATATTGCAAATGTTTTATCTTTGTTTCTTTTCGGACAAGCATTTGAGTGACCTGGGAACACGTTCCCTGAATAGCTATATGTATTTTCCCCCCATTGGAATTGTGGTCTGTGTTTAAAATAATTGAGTGACCTCAATGTGCAAGTTGTTCTATTTGTCCAGCCCAGGGCGGGTCACATGTGAATCTACAACACAAGCTGCAGACAAACTGTTAAAAACAAATAACCCTCAAGTGTGCGTGATCTATAAATTATATATTTTAAAGTGGATACCAGAAAGGAGCTAAATATGAGGTTTTTAAACCGTCTGCCGGACGTGTGCTTCTTGTGAACTTGTGGATGAGAGTCGGCAAATGGTATATTCCTTAAGCGCACCACTGTTGCTCCCCCTCGCAGTGTAATACGGACATGCCTCTCATACGCCAGAAACCTCATAACACCAGTTTGACTCAGCCACAAATACACATTATTTATAACTGGAGGGCTTTGGGTAGGTGTTTGTAATGTGCGTGTGAGCTGCGGAGTCTAAATGCACCCGCCACACCGAGTCAGGAGGGGACACGCCAACGAGCCCTCTACTAAGAGCAGCCATCTGCCCGCTGTTGTGGCCTCTGACACAACCACACACCCACAAACTGAGAGAGAGAGCATCTAACAGCAACACAACCACACATCGACTGGCATAAACGCACCACACAACGCACAGGAAAGACGGGTTCACCAAGCACGTTACACTACACAAATAAACACACTGGGAGGCAGCGACGTGGTACCCACCGACAGATGCTACACACACAGGCCTACACTACATACAACACAAACATGTACTCAAAACACACTAGGACACAGCTTAACCAAGCAGCCGCCCCTACCCAAGCACACAAATGGCACATGGGGACACGGTTACCCAGAGTATTACAACTACACACAGAAGCAGCACGCACAGGCCTGCTACTCACTCTAAAACAAGCATTGGCACAGCCAATAGGTCTCGCTTTTGGAAGTTCTACTGGGGGTTTGGATATGTACAGTATAGGGCGCTCACACAGTGCGTTAATGGTAAATAGTGATTGAAAGGAAGGACAAGAATTGGACGGTGCAACCAGTAAAGAGGGAAACCCTGAAGCCTCTCAGAGGCGGTCAGGCATAGGATGCCTGAACACCACACAACATATACAACAGGTACTGGGCACACGTGTGGTGCAAACAAATTTAAGTGATTTGGTCGATTGAGACAAAACAATGGACACCGGTTGTATGGTGAAGACAATACATTAAACTTTATATATGTCTTCTTTCTTTGGTATGTTTACTGAACGCCAGCTGACACATGTTTAATCAACAGGGCAGTGCCTGTGACTCATCAGGGCTGTAAAAGATATCATAGTACAAAAACATCCGTGAAAGTGCATGACCAACAAAAACAGGGATTCAAGACTTAAGCAGCAGTCCTTAAAAGGTGCGTGACGTGTGTCAGGTGAAAGCAAATCAAGGGGAATGTGTATGACGACTAAGTTGGAAAATGGAAATAATACCTGCTAACGCACATTGGAAACATGGGCGAAACGATGTCTGGGGACATCGGCGTGAGGGATGGAGGTGTGGTGATGGATGAGGACCAAGTGCGTATTCATGCGGGGATGGGGAGAGGTGAGGGCAGGAAGGGTGGATGTGAAGAAATGACAGGGGTGTGGTGAAGGATCATACCTCAGTTAATGGATACCCTGCCTAGAAGGAAAGCCACGGATGAATAACTTTATGGCTCGTAGGTGCATGGTGTAAAAGAGCTGATTAAGGGCGAATCAGGATTAGTCACAAGGAATAAGTGGTGTAGAGGAGTGAGAGGCTGAATAGTTGTGCCAGTGTGGCGTGGCTACCGGACGGAAATAACGGTGGTCCCCGTAAGTTTAAGGCGGGCGGACATAGGGTGTGTCTAGCGTGTCCGTGACTTGGAAACAGAAGATGACGATAAATGGCTAATCCATAACAATCTGATATTTCAGTTCAGATAAACGGACATCCTGAATGTGCAGGTTATACTTGGCAAAACACATGCAATCGTGCTGTTACATTGTTCAAAGCAAACGAGCCATGTCGTACAGAAAAAGATCTAAACGATGTTTAGGTAGCCTACAGACGGTATGAAGGAATGTGAGTCATAACCATTGTGAAGACATAATTGCCACAATATTAGGATTGTTCAAGAAAACGTGCATAATTAATAAATGGTTGCCACATGTGGAGTGGTGTGGCTCACTGGTTAGAGGCGGCAGACCCGTAAGCAGAGGACGGCCTGGGACCAGGGTTCAATTCCCGACGCGGCAGGGTCGTGGACCAGGGTCAAACGGACTCGATAATTCTCACCTCGGTGCCTACTCTAACCAGGGAACACACTCGGCAACTCTGGGCATTAAGCTTGCCTCATCTCTACAACGGCCCCCCACAGACGCCGGGGATGCCTGGTTTCACTTTGGAGATACCCAGAAAGGCACCATTTCACAGGGAAAACCAGGACGGGTTCCCCAGCGGTCTTCAGCGCCAGGATACTCCTTGGAGTCACAGTGCGCTTTACAAGTACACCCGCATTTACATTTACATGTGTGAATGGGAAAACGCACATAAACAGAAGTCAGACAACTTGACTTAAAGCAGGTCAGTGAGTGAGGAACAGTGACTGTGATCCGTAAAACGGTACAAGAGTAAAACGCGACTATTTGGTGACTGTTGAAAGGCCGAATGAGTGCCTGTGTAATAATCTGTAACGTTTGTTAAAAACTTTTTCAAAGACGTAATGGTGAGCACAATTTACGTTCAATGATGCCGAGTCGGCCTAAGGCTAAAATATGATCCCAGGTCGAAGTGCCCATGTGGCCGGTGTTAGTGAGTGAAAAATGGCCGGGGACAATAACAGGGCAATTACCTGAAAGCGGCGCTTGTGTTCTGATCTGTGTGGGGCAGAAGCAGGAGCAAATTAGTCGGGCCATGGTGGTGGTAGGGGAAATTGAAACAATGATGAAATAAATAACCTCGGACTGGGAACGTCCGTATGAGACTCACCGGGGGATCCAGTGATACAGGGCAATTACAATGAGGAAGTGAAGGGCAAGGGTCATAGGGCTGACGGATGGCTTACACGCACAGTCGGGTACGACTGGGGCATTGTCTCCTGAAAGTGGGAGAAGGATAAGAGTTTTGCCGTACTGGAATGGAAGTATGGTTAAGACACAACAAAGTGTCCTGGTCTGTGCAGTACCACGTATCTGGGCTTAAAAGGTTACCTGGAGAAGCGATGTGGCTTCACGTCTCGTCGGACGGAAATGAACCGGAGAGCACGGTGCTCGTGGCGCTAGTGGTGAAATACCAAATGCCCGGGAGTGCGTACGCGCATTGGTGATTACAAACAGGAAGTGAGGATACATTACAGGTGCAGCTAGACTGCTCACTCTGGTGCAACGTAGACAGGAAAAATTCATGTAGTGATGATGCCAGTGGACAGTAGTCACAAGCCTACGGGTGCGCAAGCATGTAGTTAATAGTGCTGGTGGAGATTGGTCACAAACCTATGGGTACGCAGGCGTAATGGGTTGATAAACACAAAATGTCAGGAACTGATCTAGGAGCAACTAGAGTGATGACTCTAGTATTCAGTGTGTTCGGGAGGTGCGCCAAGGGTGGGATCATATTTGCACAAGTTGGAGCTCTACCTAATGTTATGACAAAACAGTAATATGAAGATAAGAGATGTAAAAACATATATCCAAAATCATGCCAAACAAGGAAACTTGTTGAGAAACGTTACGGTAAAAAATATACGATTTAAGACAAAAAACCTGTTTGCCCTAGGGCTGGTACCTACGTAGTTCTAAGTAGCGAACAAACAGTATATGATGAGAAAATGCCACGGGTAGGTGTGCATGGGGTCACAAGATGTGTGGTGTCATGCGGAGAAAAGTCGTGTTTGACGATCATGAAACCAGAATTGTATGGGAAGCAGAGAAAGACAGCAACAAGCTACTAAGCTACATTGTGACGGATATTTCATGTGTCCAAGAAGTTTTCTAGCTCTGAGTCCATGTTTTGGCCGTACTTGACAGTGTGCAGACGCATGATCCAAGTGGCTTCCAGTCTGCGCAGGCGGAGTTCATTTACCTCCGCGTACTTTCGGTTTGGCAATGTCAATGCCATAGAATTCAAATTTCTTGTGTGTTGATTGACTAGAGCATTGTGCTATGTGAAGGGCCATTGGATATCTGGGATCCTGTTAGTGCATGGCCCTGGTATGTTCACCAATGCGGTCTTTGAGGGGCCTGATTGTGCTTCCGACGTACTGGCTGTGGCACATACATTCTACGATGTATACAACGAATTTGGTATTGCAATTGATGTTGGTGTTGATCTCATATTTCTATTTGTTTTGACCATGGAAATATTTGGTTTTGTTTCTTGCCCATTTGCACACACCACAGCACCCACATTTGTAGAATCCTTTCATACTGTTGGTAAGCCAGGTGTCTGGGTTGTGTGTAGGGGGTACGGTTTGTCTTAATCGTGTTCGTAGGGTCTTGCCGCGTCTGTACGTAATCTGTGGTTTGGAGTTGATGCATGGCGCAAGAGTTTTGTCCGCCAACAGTATATTCCAATGTCAGTTGATCCTTTTTCTCACCACGGGGCTAATGCTGTTGTAGTCCATGATCATCCTGGTTTGAGCTGTGTCAGCAGTTTGTTTGTTCTAGACAGTAAAGTGTTGTTTCTGTTCAGTGTTTGCGCCTTTTTGACTGCTTTGTTGATGACCTTTTGTTTGTAGCCTCGATTAAGAAAACGGTACCGCATGTCAATGATGCAGGCCTCAAATTCATCTTTTTCGCTGCAGTTTCCGCGTGCTCTGACCAGTTCACCATAGGGTATCGAATCAATTTGATGTCTAGGGTGCGAACTGTCAGCTCTAAGGATGGCGTTACACGAGGTCTCCTTCCGGTAAAGCCTGGTGTGCAGTGTATTGTCCAATATGTAAATCTCCAGGTCTAGAAAGGTGACTTTTTTGGTACTGTAGTTGCAGGTGAATCTCATATCCATGTCGTTCGTATTGAGGTGATCAAAAAAGGCTACCAACTCAGGGTGTGTGCCGGACCAAATCAGTAGGCAGTCGTCGATGTATCAGCCCCAGTATACTATCGAGTCCACCCATGCTGCACCTTTGGTACTCCAAATCCAAGAGGACTCCAAGGTACCCATGTAGAGATTAGCAAACTAAGGGGAAAACCGTGAGCCCATGGCTACCCCCTTCGTTTGTTTGTACCATTTCTGGTTGAACATGAAGAAGTTATTCTTGAGAATGATGCTCATCATGGTAGTAATCATGTTCGTATGTTGCCATAGATTAGCTGGTCTTGTGTTGAGATATTTGGACACAGCCACCAACTCCTTGTCTGGATCTATTGAGGTGTACAATGAGACAACATCCAAAGTTGCCATTGTCATTCCAGTTTGCCATTGTTTGTCGTTGAGGATACTGAGGACGTGTTCCGTGTCCTGGATGTACGAAGGGAGGTTCTTGACCAGGGGGTTAAGGAAGATGTCCACATACTCTGACAATCTTTCGATGGGTCCCCCTGTTCCGGAGACTATCGGTCTTCCTGGAGGGAAAGCGGCAGGTTTATGGATCTTGGGCAGGGTGTAGAGCCAAGGGGCCATCGGTTTATGTATTTTGAGGTAGGAAGTTTCTGTGTCATTCAGTAAACCAGCTCCGTGCCATTACTTTAATTGGTTGTTAATCTGGATTGTTATGGTCTCCAGTGGATTATTCTTGATGGGTGTGTAGCATGTCAAGCCGTTAAGTTGGGAATGTGTTTCTTCTTCATAGTCAGTTTTGTCCACGACAACGACGTTGCTGCCTTTGTCTGCTTCTTTTATCACTATTTCCCTGTCCAGTGTGAGTGACTTTAGGGCCAAACCTTTGCCTCTGGTGAGATTGTCACTGCTATTGTATTTCCGTGGTTGGTGATTTCTGATTTCGTATCTTTCAAGGTCTTCTAGTACCAGCGTGTGAAAAGTGTCGATGGGGTTGCCCGCTGGTGAATTCGGTGTCCATTTCGACTTGCATCTAAGGTTGCAGCTAAGTGTGTGGTCATCCTCTATGCCTAGGTCTTGTAGCAGGTTTTCAGGTGTGAACGGTTGGTCAGAAGTTTCATTGAGGGTCAGAAGAAGGTGTAGGTCCTTTATCTCTTGTATGGTATGCATGCCTTCTATAGGTCTGGTCAGTGTTGTACATGTGCTTGGCCCTTCTTTTGGGTTGTGAGCAAAATGTTTTCTTAGTTTAAGCCGACGTACAAATTTGAATAGATCTATTTTAATCTTGCATGGGTCGCCATTGTCTTGAGGGTTGAAGTTGAGGCCCTTACTGAGCACGTTCGTCATATCTTGAGACAGGATTTTGCTGGACAGGTTCAACACTTGTACCTCTTGGGACTCTGTGTATATGTCCGATTGTTCCCTGACCTCAATTTGCTTTTGTATTCTTCATTTCCCGGATCGTTTCCCTCCTCTAGTCTTTTTGCACTGGGGTTCTGACGCTGTTGAGTGCGTTTCTCGCGTCTGATGGTTAAGATTTCGCCCAAAAAATTGGAGGCGTTGGTGTTCCTTTCTGTTTCTGTTTCGTTCTCGCTAGGGATGGTGTTAAGAGGATGAACTTGATGCGGTTGAGCCCGCTCCTGCTCCCAATGTTGGGTCAGGTGTCTTGGGTTTTTTCACTAGTAGGTCGTATTTTTTTCGCGAACGTGAACACTCTGCCCTCCCTGTAATCTGCTTCGTCGCGTTTGAGTTGTCTGCTTTTTCGTTCTTTGATTTCTTTCTGGTGTAAATTGAGAACGTCCTTAAGTATTGCGTAATTCTTTTCAATGGCTTCCTTAAGGTTAAGATCTTTATTTTCTTCTTCCAATGTCTGGATTTCTGCTTGTAGCTTGCACACTTTCCTTTCTCCGCTTTCAATGAGAATGTTGATTAGTGTGTTTGAATTGATGGTCAGTGCTTCTTCCAATTTACCTAGTAGGTCATCGTCAAGGTCGTCGAACGTCGGAAAGATCTGTGAACGGAGTCCACATGGAACCCTGTTCAACCTGAGGTATTGCATGAGGGTGGCGCAGTCCCACCACAGTGAGTTCTCTGTTTTTCGGAGCCTTTCAAGTTTGATCAACTTTTCTTTCAGTGAGTTCCTATGTGGAGGATTGCTGCTGGTGGATGGACCTGTAGTTGGTCTTTCTCTTTCAAGGTTGTCAAAAAGATCCGATGCCTCTTTGTCTCTATCCATCACCTAGGACAAGAGTGTATTACAAAGTAGATGCTGCACGGCTGCCAAACTGTACTGAAGCCGAAGGAAGTTCTACTGAGGGTTTGGATATGTAAAGTATAGGGCGCTCACACAGTGCGGTAAGGGTTAGTAGTGATGGACAGGAAGGACAATAATTGGACGGTGCAACCAGTAAAGAGGGAAACCCTGAAGCCTCTCAGAGGCTGTTCAGGCATAGGATGCCTGAACACCACACAAAATATACAACAGGTACTGGACACACGTGTGGTACAAACAAATTTAGGTGATTTGGTTGACTGAGACAAAATAATGGACACCGGTTGTATGGTGAAGACAATATATTAAACTTTATATACGTCTTCTTTCTTTGGTATGTTTACAGAACGCCAGCCGACACGTGTTTCATCAACGGGGCAGTGCCTGTGACTCATCAAGGCTGTAAAATATATCATAGTACAAAAACATTAGTGAAAGTGCATGACCAACAAAAACAGGGATTCAAGACTTAAGCAGCAGTCCTAAAAAGGTGCGTGACGTGTGTCAGGTGAAAGCAAATCAAGGGGAATGTGTATGACGACTAAGCTGGAAAATGGAAATAATACCTGCTATCGCACATTGGAAACATGGGCGAAACGATGTCTGGGAACATCGGCGTAAGGGATGGAGGTGTGGTGATGGATGAGGACCAAGTGCGTGTTCATGCGAGGATGGGGAGAGGTGAGGGCAGGAAGGGTGGATGTGGAGAAATGGCAGGGGTGTGGTGAAGGATCCCCTGCCTAGAAGGAAAGCCACAGATAAATAACTTTATGGCTCGTAGGTGCATGGTGGAAAAGAGCTGATTAAGGGCGAATCAGGATTAGTCACAAGGAATAAGTGGTCTCCAGGAGTGAGAGGCGGAATAGTTGTGCCAGTGTGGCGTGGCTACCGGACGAAAATAACGGTGGTCCCCGAAAGGTTAAGGCGGGCGGACATAGGGTGTGTCTAGCGTGCCCGTTCAAAGCAAACGAGCCATGTTGTACAGAAAATGCCGACTCTGCATCATTGTCATTCCCAGACATCGTTTCGCCCATATTTCCAATGTGCGATAGCAGGTATTTTTTCCATTTTCCAACTTAGTCGTCATACACATTCCCCTTGATTTGCTTTCACCTGACACACGTCACGCACCTTTTTAGGACTGCTGCTTAAGTCTTGAATCCCTGTTTTTGTTGGTCATGCACTTTCACTGATGTTTTTGTACTATGATATATTTTACAGCCCTGATGAATCACAGGCACTGCCCTGTTGATGAAACACGTGTCGGCTGGCGTTCTGTAAACATACCAAAGAAAGAAGACGTATATAAAGTTTAATATATTGTCTTCACCATACAACCGGTGTCCATTGTTTTGTCTCAATCGACCAAATCACTTAAATTTGTTTGTACCACACGTGTGCCCAGTACCTGTTGTAGGTCTCGCTTTTGTGACTTTTTTAAGTATTTAGTTATGCAGCACAATATCCTTGGTGCAACAACATCAACCGCTGCATGGCTAAACACGTATAAGGTCCCAAAGGCGAGACCTATTGGCTATGCCAATGCTTGTTACTGCTGAGTTCAGTGATATCACAACTTTTTTTAGCGTTCGGCTTCGCAAATGGGGGCCATTTTTATTTTGGTGCTCATGCCTATTTTTGTCCCATTCCGGCCCTACACCTCACCTCATAAGCTGTAATTATTACTATATAAATACCAGTGTATCGTACCATATCATCAGGTGCTGACTGGTTTAAGCATATACAACACAAGTGTGCCACTTACTTGTGTCAACGGACATATGCATGCTGAGTGACAGTACAGGAGCCCCAGCGTTCTAATATGTTAGAACACTGTGCACAGATCCCGTCTGTGTTGAAGAGTACCATTCTTTGAGGGGAGAGGATGTTGGGAAATCCAGTCGCAACCGCATTTTAGGGAATACCAATTCTCAATATGTGTTTTGTAGCAGTTGAAAACTACCTTTTTTAAGCCTCGCTTGACAATGCATGTGTCTGCAACACATATTGTTACCACATTTTTATACATCGATTGCGCTTCGACCCTACCCAGAGGATCTGGGTGCAATACCACACAGAAAGGAGTGGTCCTAATGGAAATCTAAAGATATAGCAATACAATTCGCCTATCCTGACTCAAAACTAGTAGTCCAATGACCCCAATCCAAAGGACAGGGGAACATAACCTTACTCAGTAAGAGGAAGAGTGTACAACAATTACAACACAAAAATGCACAAATGTAAATTGAAATTAAGTCAAAATTGTATTGACGTTAAACACATATAGATACATTAATATTATACAGTGGTCACCCTATTGTGTGAAATGCAAGTGCAACAAAGAAGTGCTCGTGCATAGACAAAACAAGATCAGAAAGAATACAATACATGTCTGACAATTTAGAAACACAAACACATAACGTCTGTCTGACACCCTTTAGGTTAAATCACTTTTTATTTTTTATTTTTATTGTGACGGTTTTGTATAGTACGAACAACACCCTTGCGGGTATCAGAGTGCATTGCAGTCCAAATATATCAACATAATACATAATTAGGGGAATACAGTAGTGGTAAATATTAGAGAACAGCACATATTTACAGGAGTGTATAAAAAGGTTCAGGTGAGAACAGCACATATTTACAGGAGTGTATAAAACGGTTTAGGTGAATTTGGCTAAGAGAATCGATTTCACTTCTTTTTTTTAAAAAAAGCTGCGGAGGGATTAAGTCTCGTTTTTGGGGGCAAGGGGTTCCAAATCCTGGGAACCATTCCTGAGAAGGTACCGTTGTATGTTTTCTTCTTGGAGAAACGTTGTGGTTTAAGTAGAAGATTGTTAGAGCTCCTAGTTGATCTGTTACCACCCGATAGTACTAGTTTCTCCGCTAGGTATCTCCGTGTTTTGTGATGTAATGCCTTGTGTGTCATACAGGCGATTAGCAAATTGATTCTTGCCTCAAAAGGTAACTAGTTGAGGGCACGAAGGTCAGGGGAAATGTGGCAGTTCCTTTTGGAGCCTGTGATGAGTCTATCTGCTGTATTGATTGAGGCTCTTAAAGGAGAGGTTGTAGATCTGGACATGCCACAAAGAGCAACACTTCCATAATCCACTCTGGGAATTACTAGAGATTGAACTGCCTGTTTAAAGTCACTTGCGGATATGAAGGGTTTCAATTTTCTCAGGGTGTTCATGTGGTAATTTGCTCCTTTAGCTGCAGCGCTGATGTGCTTCTGCATATTTAGCTTATTGTCCAGGGTTATGCCTTATGATTTAGCAGAATCAATGATGAGAGGTTGACCATTGAGTGCTGTAATGTGCTTCATCCACTTGCGGATGATGGTTGTTTGGTTGGGAGGAGTGATTAAGAGAAATTCTGTTTTTAGGGTGTTTAGCTTTAAATGGTTCTTTGCCAGCTAGGTTTGTGTTTTATGAAGGATGCATAAGGGTCTTGATGTCTTCAAGTGAGTGGACCTTAATGTAGAGTTGTGTGTCGTCGACTATATGTGATATTGGATATTTTAGGAGTTAAGACGCTCAGTGAGTGGGTCCATAAACAGATTGAAAAGTGTCGGGGAGAGGGAGGATCCCTGGGATACTCCCACAGTGACCGGGGAGGGGTTAGATAACGATTGGTTGATCTTGAATCTTTGTGTTCTGTTTTGGAGGAAGGAAGTGAACCAGTTTACCACTGTACCAGGTAGACCCAATCTATGTTTCAAGAGGTCTAGTAAGTTGTTGTGTTTGACTGTATCGAATTCTGAGGATAAGTCAAGCAGGATTAGCAGGCAGGCTTTGTTTTGATCCAAGATTTGTAATGCATCATCAATTATGTGGGTCATGGCTGATTCTGTACTGTGCCCTGATTGAAAGCCTGATTGGAATTGATCGAGCAGGTTGAAGTGGTCCATGTGATTACAAAGCGCGTGTGGACATTGTTTTTTAGTAGTTTGGCAAGGGTCGAGATGTTGGAAATTGGGCTATAGTTATTCAGGTCTGACGGGTCCGCCAATGGTTTATTTAAGAAGGGGGGTACCTGACCAGCTTTGAGGATTTCTGGTATGGTTCCTTGCAGAAGAGAGGTGTTTATAATCCTAGTCCATAGGGGCACAAGTAGTGAAGTGAAGGTTTTTAAGTAGGTTGCTTGGAGGGATTCAGGGCCATAAGCATTTTTAAGATACTTTCTTCGCTGTAAAAGCTGAAGACGGTCCACGAGGCATTGTTCTTGAGGTCGAGCTTTGTAGAGCAGATAATCGGGGTACCTGGTATGGCCAGTGAGGCGCTCATGTGTGGGTCGGTATGGGGTAATAGATCGTTAAGTAGATCTGTCTTTAAGTTTTTAGTTTTGTTGTGAAAAAGGATGAAAGCTTCTCGCAATTGGGGAGTGTTTCAGGATTAGCTTGGGGGAGTAGGACACACCCTTAGATTGAGCTTTGATTATTTCGTATTTTATTTTATTATTTTGATTTTATTGCAAGCAAGTCAGATTACATATATTTTTCAGTAAATACAAAATATAATAACTACATACGTTTCAAAATGCATTTTAGAATTTCCAAGAGCATTAAAAAGAGCTTTGATTATTTCGAATAGTCTTTTGGGACGATTCTTGGCTTGGTCTAATTGTTTACATATGTAGTCTGCTTTTGATCGTCTAATCTTTCTGTAATAGGAATTTCTCGTGCTTTTTAGTAATTTGAGGTGGGCAGCGGATGGAGCAGCTCTCTATTGTCTTTCAATTGCTCTTAGTGATCTTCTGTCTTCATTTAGACTACCATCATACAAGGGCTTTGATTCTTTTGCGGTGACTCTTTTCAGTTGTAAGGGAGCTAAGTTGTCTAGTACCCTGTTCATAGAGTGAAAGTAGTGATTGGTCAGATCATGTACATCCTTTGATCCATCCGGTAAGGGTGTGAGGATGTGACTAGCAGTTTTGAGAGTGGCAGGGCTGACGTTTTCTAGGTTCCTCTTCCAGATTTTCATTCTCGTAGGTTGGACAGAGAGTAGTTTGACTACTACCTTGATGTGGAAAGTGATTATGTGATGGTCAGACAGTCGCAAGGGAAGATCGATTCAAGCTGGGTAGGGTCTGCTTTGGAAATTACTAGATCAAGGGTTGAACCTTTTTCGTGGGTGGGGCTGTCACTGAGTTGGGACAAACTAAGGTCGGACAGGAAAGCTTTGAGGGTATTGACCTCTGGGTTGTCAGGATCGTTCCAGCGGAGGTTGAAGTCCCCCAGGAAGATCTGAGTATTTTGTCGTTCGACATTTGTGGCTAGGATATCCATTACGTGTTCGATAAAGATGAGGTTGTTACCAGGAGGTCGGTAAAATGAATGTAATGAGCATATAGGCTTCTTATTGCTTGTGATGACTAGGTAAAGGTATTCACAGGAGGGGAGCGCCGGTGAGTTGGAGCGGTTCACAGAGAGTTTGTTCCTATGGATGCAGGCAATGCCACCCCCTGGCCTATCAACTCTATCTAGCCTTGTGATGTAATAGTTAGGGGGAACTAGTATGTCTAAGAGGGGCGTGGATGATTAGTTTAGCCAGGTTGCCGTTAAAATTATGAGGTCGGGTTCATTGGTTATTATGAGGTCAGCTATATCAGCGGCATGACGTGCTGCCGATCTGCAGTTTAGTAGGATACATTTTAGCTGGGTCTTGGTCCCAAGGATGGGTACCCTCTTGAGGTTATTTTCAACAACACCTCTGGGAGTGTATCTTGAAACTCTAGAGGCATTGGAATGGATGGGTTGGATTAAGGACAGTTTCTGCATGTCGTCCGTCTGCGCAGGTTCCGGGGGTGGGATGAGAGTTCATAGTAGTGAATTAGGAAGGTGAGATCTTTAGGTGATATGTGGATTATTTTCCTGATATGGCGCTGATGAAGCATTATGGTAAAGTACTGTTTACCATCTGGAGGGCAACTGAGGCGGGGGCTAGTGCATGGCCGATGAGTGAGTTTCGCTTGTGGCTTATGTTGTTGCAGAATCCGGTCGTGAAGGGTTTGTATGTCGTCTTTGATTTGTTGTAGGGATAGTAGTATCTCATTGAGTCTGTGGTCAGATGTAGGGGTTATTGTGTTAATAACCTGGACTGTGGTTAGATGAGTAGGGTGTTATTGCTTGTGTGGGGTCGTGGGGCGGGTCGTGGACTAGTTCGACGTATGGTGGTTTTTCTTTGTGATAGTCCGTGGAGGGAGGGGTGGAGAGGGGACGTGGTGAGGTATTGTTGTGTACTTTAGGAGGATCGGATTCGATGTATGTGTCAGGATGGATCTGTAAATTCATTATTGACCCCTAATTGGCTTTTGGTAATCTCTAAGATTCATTTGAATAGCCATTTTAGATCTACTAAGTCCCCTGCTAAGCGATGTACGCTGTTAGTGCACAGGAACCTCTTACGGCTATTGCGAAAGGTGTCTAAGATGGCCGCTAATGTTCCATTGCGGTTGCCGGTCTAGTGTTTTCTACCGGTAGCAACCGCAGCTGTGCTCGCACTCCATCCCAATTCAAACAGCGCACTTCAACTGAAATTCTACGTGAAGCGGCTGCGTTTTCTCTTCATCAGCGCTTCAAATCTCGGAGTAGTGGTTCGTGAGTAATCTAAAAACTCCCGAAATCGCTGCCAATTCACCGCAGCTGCGATGAGTTATTCTTTGTGTAATTTTGGATTCCATTTGGAAAAGGTAGTAGGAGTACCTTGCTTCACTCACCTTCCACAAGGCTTCAGATATAGTTGTTAAGACTCGGACTTGCTTCAGCATTTCTTTGTTTGGTGTAGTTTCTTCCTAAAAAGGAAAGGAAAAGAGACAGTAGATCCAATAACCAGAAAGGGAAGAATAATAGGAAGGAAAAAGACTTAATATCTGTTAGGGAATCACAATATGACTGTAATATTGAATTCCCATTAAGGACACTTATTTACAGGAAAGAGATTAAGCTACTTAGAAGAGTATCCGGCATGTAGGTGTATGTTATATATATATATATATATATATATATATATATATATATATATATAAAGATACTTACCAACTTTAGTGAAGTACATCTCCTCGTCCTCTGCTGAATGTTCTTTCCTGATTTGTAAATAGAAGAATCCTATCAACAAGAGAAAAGACAAGGATATTGTTCGCAGGTTCAAAGGTAACAGGGGTACTACAGTAAAATAAGTTTCTAGAGATACCAAAGAAAAGATAATGATCAGAGTACTTGTGTTCTATAGTTTGTATCTTCACTGCAGAATAAGTGAGGCAAGAACCTGAGAGCAAGA
The DNA here is from genome assembly GCF_964263255.1 of Lissotriton vulgaris. NCBI lineage: Eukaryota > Metazoa > Chordata > Amphibia > Caudata > Salamandridae > Lissotriton > Lissotriton vulgaris. The sequence goes on from NC_141696.1 coordinate 741,159,889, forward strand.
AAATACCAAAGAGAATCGTTAGCCACCCTGTTAGGAAAGGTAAGACAAATAGAGATTACAAAGATTAAGTATTGAATACAATAGTTGTTTAACAGGAAGAAGAGTAGAAGCAGAAGCAGACCTTTCTACAGGAAGAAGCTGTGGCGTGTTTCTCTTTATTCCCATTCCCCTTTCCCCCCTCCCTGCTGTCAAGATCTATATGATCTGGACATCAGGGGTGTGGGGTTAGAGGATTAGCATTGGCTCCGCGGAAATCAATGTCTTGGATTGACAGGTACTCGACAGAATGGCAATATTTCGGAGTGGCACCCACTGGAAAGAGGGCTGAAGGAAGAGGGACAGTGTGATTCATAGTGCAGGGAGATGGGGTAAGTGGGACTGCGGACTGATTGAGAGTAGGTTTGTAAGGAATGATTAGAGCAGAATCTGCAGTGAAGTTACTGGGGCTGGAGAGGGAGGTGGGGAAGGGAGTACTATATAAAGGGTGAGCAAAGGTGTGGTTGCGGAGATGGGGAGTGTTAGTGGAGGGGAAGGGGGTGTATGGGAAGGCTGGGGGTGAGGTGATGCAAGTGTGAGGTGAGGTGGGTATGGAAGAAATTATGGTGGTGCTGGGGGCAGAGTAAGCATTAGGGAGATGTCGGTCACTTAATGGGGTGTCGGTTAAGCCTGGGGTGGGAGTATTTGCACTATGGGATATCGAAGGAGAATGTCTAGATGTGGAGTCAGGTAGGGAGTCAGTCAGAGTGCTGGGAAAGTGGTTTGTTGGTGAGGTGGGATAAGGTCTTGCAACCTTGGTTTTGATGACCGGGATCCAGAATATTAAGGCTATGGTATGAAGCCTGCATGAGGATGATCCCATAATGATAGATGGTAAGTCGCTTTGTAGAACGGGGAGGGAATGATGTATAATGTACAGGTACGCTGTACATTTCAGTATTGTCCCTCCGTGGATAGCCAAGTTGGTCCAGACTGTAAGAGTAAAGACCAATTAAAACCTTAATGGCTGGTCTTCATCAGGACAGTTCGGAGTAACCTGAAATCAAAAGTATTCCAGCGAGGAAATTAACTTGATAACACAGCGAAGGCCAACCAGCTCTTCATCTAAAGGGAATCCATAAGCCCCATCATATTACTCTAAGAAAATCCAATAGACAAGTGTGCCTCTCAAGGGGAGGCTTAGTTTTAGATCATTACATTTCATTATAGAATTACACATGGAGTCGCCGCGAGACGTATAAAAGATACTTAAAAAAAAATTAAGAATAGTCTGTACCATGGTTGATTCCTAAGCGTTTTTGTGCTGTAATTGTGGTACACTCTTGCCCTTACTGAGTAATATTACTTCCCCCTGTCCTTTAGATTGGGACCATTTGACTACTAGTTTGAGTCACGATAGGCCAAGCCAAATTGCATTGCGATTATCTTTAGATGTACCTTTTGGGCCACTCCTTTCTGTATCCCACCAGGAAGAGTAGCGCTCTCTCTTCTCATGCTATTGGCTGCTTGCCGTATCATCTCACCTTACAGGAAGTGCTTCCCTTGGAACGCATGACAGACTAATTTACATCTGAAAAGGAAGTTCTCTCATCACTGGCACATGCAGTTCTTTATCTCCTAAATGCATTTCATATAAAAAGCAGTCCTTTTTTGGTATCTTTTCCGAACATGGCGGGTTTAATGTGCTAAACTCTGTTAGAGAAACCCCGATTTATCGGCTTTTACAATAAATTTAAAAGAAAATATTTTTTAAAAGGTGGGGTTTTAAGGAGCACGTGACCTGTGCCTGACATTGACTTGATTGATGCACAGTTTTTCAACATGCAGTCGCAGTCCTTGACTATGAGATATCCATCTACCTAAAGGCACCGCATTTGATATTTGTCTTTTCAGTGCTGAAGAAGACTAATGCTACACTAAGCTCAACAGCTGCAGTGAAACTCGTCGTTAATCTTGCACCTCTCAGCTGACAGTCGTTGTAGCAGGGCCATTATTTAAGAGAGAAAAGTGTGTAGTCGACGATGATAGTCTGGTTCAGTAGTACTGTTTATTTTTAAGCCACTGAAGACCCCTGGCTGCATTGAAAGAAAATAGAAGATTAATTTCTTTGTTGGTTCTTTACTTACCACGCGGCAAGGCCCAACATATTCCAAGCGGTCCCAGTTTAATGACCTGCAGTGCTTGTTTAGTAAAAGCGAGAGTGGCTGTGCCCTAAGCTCTGCTGAGAAGCCGACGGCTGGTGCAATTCAACGCCAGCGTTACGAATACCATAATGATATGAATAAATACACCTTATGCCTCTGTAATCCACTGCTCGATGATCCCTGCTGCTTTATCTCACTCTTGCAGGTTCACTCTTTTTCCCCTTTATGACTGTGTTTCCATCTTCCTCAGTCTTACTGATTTGTGTTTTTCCCTCTCTTGCTCTCAGGAAATGTCTGATGTGGAAAAAGAAGTTACGTTTTTGGAGACAAAGGTCCTTAGCAGTGGTGAAAATAAAAAACAATTATTATATAGACCACAATAGGCTGCTATATATTTATCTTCCTTGTCCAGCCGGGCAGGGAATTTATTAATCAAAAGACAAAAGATAATCAGTCAAAATACATTTCTACAACAATAGTTCATTGCAGTAAGGCACACTCCTGTGCCGTACCGGGACGAGAAGAAAATAGAAAAGAGTGAAAGGGGTGTTTCAGGCAAAGGAAAAGAGCAGGCAGGGTACTGTTGCAAATCAAGAGTTTAACAGTATCGCCTGGAGTAGTTCATACAAATTCAAATACACATTGTTTTAATGTATGGCCACTCATAGGTGTCGACGTTTCGATCCCTCGCTCAATTAATAAAGGGGATCATCTTCAGGACTTAAATAATAGTTTTGCCTGGGATCCGTAATTAGGATCAGTCTCTGTTATCTGGTATTATTTGGTTAGGCGCCTTGACGCCCATCTGGGCTTAGTTGCGCGTTAAAAATCGTTTTTCATTTCATTTCGTTTTTCATGGGTTATAACGGCCTCTTGTTGGAGGTGTAGAGTTCAGGTACTGCCAGCGTCGCGGGAGTTTTTGGTAATGCAAATAAGGGGGGTTGAATTGCTTGGGCTTGATAGTTGAGAGCCCGTGGAGCGCTTGCGAATGAGAATTTTTCACGGCGTTACTGGTGACCGTGCACAGGAACCGTGGACGGTGTACTTGCGATCCTTTGGAATAAGTAACTCCGAATGGGGTTCGAGATATAGTTGGACGGGGAGGGCTTGATGGTCGTCGCCGCGATGCGGTCAACTCCGTAACTGATCCGCGGGTTTTGGGATAATGCCGTGGTGAATGCCGGCGGCCATGATCCTGCTCGAGTGCACCAGCAGCAGGATCACGGCCGCCGGCATTCACCACAGCAGCCATTTGGAAGCCATATTGGAAGCTGCGCCCCGAAGGGGCCCTCTGGACCTGGTGAAATGGCCGATGTTATTGAGATACCAAAGCAGAATTTCAGGCCAACACTGTAGAAATGTGAGTCGAGGGATATGGCAGGACAGCACAGCGGGTCGAAGCCACACCAACTTGAGAGCCGAATCACTCTCAGAACAGTCAATCGAGGGGTCGAGGAGAAATCGTAACTGAAAGCGACAATGCGGCCGGCCGGGAGGATGTCCCTAGAGCCGTTGTTGTTGACTTACTCCTCGGCCCACCAGAGCAGCAGAGTCCCCGGTCCCTAACAGGGGCAGGCCAGAAAGTTGGAGTTGAGGCAAAATCGGTTCCCGACATCCAATTTCAATTCTGGAAAGAATATTGAAGTCCGCAAGAGTAGATCTTCAAAAGCCCTTAATAAAAACCAGGATATTTCAAGGATAGTTGCAGGAGGGCGGCGCGGGTCCCGAGAGCCCTCTGCTTACGCGACCATCTTGGATGCCCGCGTAGCTCCTCCTCCTGCGTCCCCAATATTGAGAAAGCGATCAAATGCCTGCTTTCTGGTGCAATATTTTGATAGAAAAATCCATTTGAAATATCTAATGTCGTTTTCTATTTTTTGCGCACGATGTTATTCATCAGTGCTACACTGTGTGAGTTTTGTACTGCAAATGTTTTGCAACAAGAGTTTAAGTGTCTGTAATCCAATACTAGACGATATGAATTGTCTGGTTTGGATACAGGAAAGGATTGTTCATAGATGAGGTGCATGTTTCAATCACCCCTTGGTATTCAAGTTGATTTAAAATCTCCCTGTAGGAAATGGGATCCCCGGCCGGCCAGGGCTTGCGCCACAGCCAGTCAGCGACCGCCACTCCTATGAAAAGTCGACCCCTGCTCGCCCTCTAGGTAACGCAGCGCGGGCAGTCAGGCCTATCTCGGAGGACATGTGAAGCATTTGCGCACGCACCCACCAACAACAACATCCCCGGCCTCCCACAAAAGGAACTCCACACCAAATATATGTATGAAAATAGTCTTTGTATTAAGCAGGACACATAGGAACACACATTGTACAAGGTGCCAGGGGCACGGGCAGGGGCTACAGGGAAGAAGGTACAGCACAGGGCCAAGGGACCACTGCCAGGAATCACATACCGGGGACATCTGGTATTCAGGGGGGGGGGAGTAGGACAAGGTACACAACATACAGGAGCACCCGTAGAGGTGCAACATAGAATACTTGTAGGGATCACCTTAGTCTTAGTCCATAGCCATCCACAGGCCAGCGGGCCTTTCTGGGGCAAGGGGCCCAGGTGTCTCGATGTTCATGGCAGGGAGCCCGGGGCAAACCTAAACGTAGCAGTTGCCCACTAAGTGCTGGGCAACTGAGGGACATCGTGTGAGCCTCGCCGGCCCTGGGGACAAAGGGTGCCAACTGGTGGAGCCACTCGGGCTCGAGAACGAGGGGGCATTGGCACGGTGGAGCCTCTCGGGGCTCTGGGGGTAATGACACGGTGGAGCCTCTCGGGCTCTGGGGTTGAGGGGGGCCACAGGTGGAGCCTCGCAGGGCTCAGACCACTGGTGGGGCAGGCAGAGTCCCTCCCCGGGGACTCGGCTTCGTGGGAGGCCTCACGGGCCTCAGGAGAGTGAGGGGCCAAAGGTGGAGCCTCGCCGGGCTCGAGAGATGAAGGGGGCCCAAGGCGGAGCCTCGCCGGGCTCGAGAGATGAAGGGGGCCAAAGGGGGAGCCTCGCCGGGCTCGGATGTAAAGGGGGCCCAAGGGGGAGCCTCGCCGGGCTCGGAGGTAAAGGGGGCCCAAGGGGGAGCCTCGCCGGGCTCGAGAGATGAAGGGGGGCCAAAGGGGGAGCCTCGCCGGGCTCGGAGGTAAAGGGGGCCCAAGGGGGAGCCTCGCCGGGCTCGGAGGTAAAGGGGGCCCAAGGGGGAGCCTCGCCGGGCTCGGAGATGAGGGGGGCCAAGAGGGAGCCTCTCTGGGGCTCAAGGGAGGAGGAGCCGAATGCGGAGCATCGTGGGAGTCCTTCCCGGACTCTGGGACCCAGGGAGGAGGCCTCGCGGACCCACAGCACTCCCCCGGGCAGAGGAGCGTCCGCACTCACCGGCTGTTAGAGGCGGCGGCTCTACGGGGTCTCAGCTCCTCTCCTCTAGGCTCCTTGGTGCGTTGATGGCAGCGCTCCTTCCTCGGGAAGATCGATAGACTGCCGGGGGCGCCTGGGGAAGCCCTCCGGGCCGGGCCAATCCCTGCGCAGCCCAGCAATGACGTCGCCGGAGTCCCGGCGGCCGGGACCAATGAGCATGCAGCCTGCTTTCTCCGGGGCCGCCAATGGCAGCGCGGCCCTGGATAGGGAGGCGGGCGCCGTGCCTCACAGGCGGATCCGGCAGCGGCGGTGACGATCTCGGAGCAATGCCGGGTGGGCACCGGTTCGGGTAGAAGGGACGGAAATCGAGGTGGGCACTCAATGGCCACAGTGCAGAGTCCCTGTGCAGGGTAGGCACCTGTCAGGGGGGTATGATCAGCAAGTAGCGGCATGGACCGTCGGGGAAAGAAGAATAAGGCGCTACCCCAAGCGCTAGGTCAAGATGACATGCTCCCACGCGCTCGCCGGTCCGAACCAGCGCTCCCAGTGCAGGTAGCGGGAATACAGCGTCCTTAAGCACCACAGGTCAGAGAGACAGCAAGGTCCAGCAAAGAGTCCAGGAACTCAGGGGGAGCACAGCAGCTCCTGGCAGGGAAAAGGCCATCAGCAGTCCAGGAGTAGGGCAGGGCTCAGGGAGGCAAGCCAACCCTGAGCCCAAGCAGCAGCAGCCCCTGGTAGATTCAAGTTGAGAACAAGAACACGTCCAGAGTGTCACAGCACCCTTTTTATACACACATTCTTGGTCTGAAGGGGCAGGCAGGGGGAGAACCAGCTGGAACTGGTTATGGGGGGATTCTTTACACTGGCCAGGCTAGGAACATCAGCCGCACCCCAGGGGGTGGACCAGCATTGTCTGGGGAAAACCCAGCCTCATTCATGACACTCAAACCAGACAGTCAATCCACAAGCAGACCCAGGCTCACTCCTCCCCTCACATCAGTATGCTAAACACTCCATTCACCACCGGGGCAGACCCTCCCAGATCCTGGGAGCCAGGTTCACCAGCCAGCCCCGGCCAATCATATGCCAGGCACATATTCCACAAATATGCCAACTTCCAAAAGGAGGACTTCTACACTAGACACACTCATACCTCATATACCGTTGCGCAGCATTCAATCTCACGAGTTCATACATACCAGACTTGACCCTGCACACCCTACGCACCGGGAACTACCGAGGACTCATCCATTCCCCATGTATTCCTATGGAAGGGTAGGTCGCTCTCTCCTCACACTCACACAGAGGGGGAATCACCATCCCCAGGTTACATATACCATAAAAACTTCAGGGGCGGACCTGCCAGATGGGCCACGTCCAACACATGCCCCTCCCAGCCCAAACGCAGGGTAGACCAATCACTACCGTGATGGACTTCCCTGCTGCAGGGCGATAGAACATGGACGTGGCCCGCGCTACCGAGCCACCCTCCAGTTCGACGCCTACCTGGACCGATAGACACACACAGGCTAAAAATTAAGAAAAATAAAAAAATAATAAAGACATAGGCCCAACCAGGCTACCCCACTGGCACGCCTTAGTTGTCCGTGACTAGGACCAGGCCCTAGGCCACCCAGATACCACTGGTCCCTACGAATCCGAAGTGGGGGGTGGTAACCCCGGGCCCACAATAGCCCTTCTCCACTCCCTTTCTCAGGGTAGCCACGACTACCACTGTTCCTTCCACCTAGGGTCCACACCCTCAGGCTTGCCAGAGGTCACGGGCAAGAATGCCCCACCCTACCTCTACTTCTGAGGTTCCGCGTTCTCCCAGGAGAAACACCCTCAGAACACACTTTCCTATCAGTCTTGGAACTTCTTCCCTCCACTGGTCTTCCACCTGGGAACTAAGCGTTCAGCTCTCCCCAAGGCAAGCCGCAGCCGCGCCAGCAGGTCTTCCTTGTCTGGGATACAACTAACATAAATTCAACAAAACGAGCCGCGGCAGCACTAGCTGGTCTCAAGGTTCAGCTCTCCCCAAGGCAAGCCGCGGCCGAGCCAGCAGGTCTTCCTTGTCCGGGATACAACTACCATAACTTTAACAAAACGAGCTGCAGCAGCGCCAGCCGGTCTCAAGGTTCAGCTCTCCCCAAGGCAAGCCGCGGCCGAGCCAGCAGGTCTTCCTTGTCCGGGATACAACTACCATAACTTTAACAAAACGAGCTGCAGCAGCGCCAGCCGGTCTCAAGGTTCAGCTCTCCCCAAGGCAAGCCGCGGCAGCGCCAGCAGGTCTTCCTTGTCCGGGATACAACTTAACATAAATTCAGCCAGGGCGACACCTGACGCCTAAACCACATTCAGCGGGGTACGGAACGCATGATGCATCAAACACAATTAGCAGGGCAAAAGGGGGGGGACACCTGACGCATCAAACACATTCAGCGGTGCACGGAACCCATGATGCTTCCAACACATTCATCGGGGTAAGGAAGGACAAGATTAACGTTGATTCAGCAAGCTCCCCATCCCAGAGAACTTTATACTCCATTACTCGGCATACCTCAACATTCATGCACATACCGTTCCCTAGACTGGTAGGACAGTTTTCCACCGCCCCTGATTCCTCAACCTGACCCTCGGGGCACAGGTACCATTACTCTAGGGCAGGGACAAGGACCATACATATTTGAACACAATTTTGCAACCACCACGGGATCCCACCCTTCTGGTGAATCCAGAAAACCATATTACACTAGGGAGATGATTTACCCTCCCAAGCTAGGGACACCTAACTCTCAGTATACATGTACATTTTTTTCTACAGAACAGATATTTAAGTAACCCTTAAAACTTTCCACAGGACGGGTATTTCTAACAATCTTTAACATTTTTCACAGACATTTTTAGCAACCTGACCTGACCCTATGTGGCACAGGTACCATTATTCCAAGGAAGGGACAGGGACCATATACATTGAACATAATTATGCTGCCACCACTGGATCCCACCCTTCCGGTGAGTCCAGAAAACACATTGTACTAGGGAGTTGATCTACCCTCCCTAGCTAGGGCCACCTAACCAGAACACATCTTTCACAGAACGGACATTTACGTAAACTCTTAAAACAATAATCTCCTTTCTTTGCGACCATTTACAATACAGAGTTTTGTAGGGAGGCCAGTTATCGTTGTGGTACTGCGCAAACACAAGTCCGGATCCCACCGCTAGCCACCAGTGTAGGAAATGGGATCCCCGGCCGGCCAGGGCTTGCGCCACAGCCAGTCAGCGACCGCCACTCCTATGAAAAGTCGACCCCTGCTCGCCCTCTAGGTAACGCGGCGCGGGCAGCCAGGCCTATCTTGGAGGACATGTGAAGCATTTGCGCACGCACCCACCAACAACAACATCCCCGGCCTCCCACAAAAGGAACTCCACACCAAATATATATATGAAAATAGTCTTTGTATTAAGCAGGACACATAGGAACACACATTGTACAAGGTGCCAGGGGCACGGGCAGGGGCTACAGGGAAGAAGGTACAGCACAGGGCCAAGGGACCACTGCCAGGAATCACATACCGGGGACATCTGGTATTCAGGGGGGGGGGGAGTAGGACAAGGTACACAACATACAGGAGCACCCGTAGAGGTGCAACATAGAATACTTGTAGGGATCACCTTAGTCGTAGTCCATAGCCATCCACAGGCCAGCGGGCCTTTCTGGGGCAAGGGGCCCAGGAGTCTCGATGTTCATGGCATGGAGCCCGGGGCAAACCTAAACGTAGCAGTTGCCCACTAAGTGCTGGGCAACTGAGGGACATCGTGTGAGCCTCGCCGGCCCTGGGGACAAAGGGTGCCAACTGGTGGAGCCACTCGGGCTCGAGAACGAGGGGGCATTGGCACGGTGGAGCCTCTCGGGGCTCTGGGGGTAATGACACGGTGGAGCCTCTCGGGCTCTGGGGTTGAGGGGGGCCACAGGTGGAGCCTCGCAGGGCTCAGACCACTGGTGGGGCAGGCGGAGTCCCTCCCGGGGGACTCAGCTTCGTGGGAGGCCTCACGGGCCTCAGGAGAGTGAGGGGCCGAAGGTGGAGCCTCGCCGGGCTCGAGAGATGAAGGGGGCCCAAGGCGGATCCTCGCCGGGCTCGAGAGATGAAGGGGGCCAAAGGGGGAGCCTCGCCGGGCTCGGAGGTAAAGGGGGCCCAAGGGGGAGCCTCGCCGGGCTCGGAGGTAAAGGGGGCCCAAGGGGGAGCCTCGCCGGGCTCGAGAGATGAAGGGGGCCAAAGGGGGAGCCTCGCCGGGCTCGGAGGTAAAGGGGGCCCAAGGGGGAGCCTCGCCGGGCTCGGAGGTAAAGGGGGCCCAAGGGGGAGCCTCGCCGGGCTCGGAGATGAGGGGGGCCAAGAGGGAGCCTCTCTGGGGCTCAAGGAAGGAGGAGCCGAATGCGGAGCATCGTGGGAGTCCTTCCCGGACTCTGGGACCCAGGGAGGAGGCCTCGCGGACCCACAGCACTCCCCCGGGCAGAGGAGCGTCCGCACTCACCGGCTGTTAGAGGCGGCGGCTCTACGGGGTCTCAGCTCCTCTCCTCTAGGCTCCTTAGTGCGTCGATGGCAGCGCTCCTTCCTCGGGAAGATCGATAGACTGCCGGGGGCGCCTGGGGAAGCCCTCCGGGCCGGGCCAATCCCTGCGCAGCCCAGCAATGACGTCGCCGGAGTCCCGGCGGCCGGGACCAATGAGCATGCAGCCTGCTTTCTCCGGGGCCGCCAATGGCAGCGCGGCCCTGGATCGGGAGGCGGGCGCCGTGCCTCACAGGCGGATCCGGCAGCGGCGGTGACGATCTCGGAGCAATGCCGGGTGGGCACCGGTTCGGGTAGAAGGGACGGAAATCGAGGTGGGCACTCAATGGCCACAGTGCAGAGTCCCTGTGCAGGGTAGGCACCTGTCAGGGGGGTATGATCAGCAAGTAGCGGCATGGACCGTCGGGGAAAGAAGAATAAGGCGCTACCCCAAGCGCTAGGTCAAGATGACATGCTCCCACGCGCTCGCCGGTCCGAACCAGCGCTCCCAGTGCAGGTAGCGGGAATACAGCGTCCTTAAGCACCACAGGTCAGAGAGACAGCAAGGTCCAGCAAAGAGTCCAGGAACTCAGGGGGAGCACAGCAGCTCCTGGCAGGGAAAAGGCCATCAGCAGTCCAGGAGTAGGGCAGGGCTCAGGGAGGCAAGCCAACCCTGAGCCCAAGCAGCAGCAGCCCCTGGTAGATTCAAGTTGAGAACAAGAACAAGTCCAGAGTGTCACAGCACCCTTTTTATACACACATTCTTGGTCTTAAGGGGCAGGCAGGGGGAGAACCAGCTGGAACTGGTTATGGGGGGATTCTTTACACTGGCCAGGCTAGGAACATCAGCCGCACCCCAGGGGGTGGAGCCAGCATTGTCTGGGGAAAACCCAGCCTCATTCATGACACTCAAACCAGACAGTCAATCCACAAGCAGGCCCACGCTCACTCCTCCCCTCACATCAGTATGCTAAACACTCCATTCACCACCGGGGCAGACCCTCCCAGATCCTGGGAGCCAGGTTCACCAGCCAGCCCCGGCCAATCATACGCCAGGCACATATTCCACAAATATGCCAACTTCCAAAAGGGGGACTTCTACACTAGACACACTCATACCTCATATACCGTTGCGCAGCATTCAATCTCACGAGTTCATACATACCAGACTTGACCCTGCACACCCTACGCACCGGGAACTACCGAGGACTCATCCATTCCCCATGTATTCCTATGGAAGGGTAGGTCGCTCTCTCCTCACACTCACTCAGAGGGGGAATCACCATCCCCAGGTTACATATACCATAAAAACTTCAGGGGCGGACCTGCCAGATGGGCCACGTCCAACACTCCCTGACCTGTTTTTTAGCTTCTTGCTTAACCGGTACTGCCTTTGTGCAGTGCGCTGGTTTTTTAACTGGATTTTATGGTGAGGAGAATCCTCATCCCATCCTGAGTGATTTTTATATAATGCTGGAAATTGGGCTACTGCCCATTTTCTGGCATATGTATATTTTTTATGAATTGGAATGTGATTAGAGAAGGCTGGCATAATTATCTCTTCGCCATGTGTGCACTCCCTGACAAATTCAGGTGGCCAGTATTGTTCAGCTAGAAGAATGTCATAGCCCTTAGAGAGCTTCTCCCAAAAGAGTGCTCTTATTTTTCTAGTTATGTCCCCCTCCATCTGGAGTGTTACTTCATATAACTTATGGGGTATACTAATCCTGGTGTCTGCAGTTTCAACCTGAATGCATTCATTCAAGTCCACTGTCTCCCGATGATCCTTCAGGACTATTAAAAAACAGCCATAAAAGCACAGACAATATAATACATAAAAATTGGCACATATTAACCGCATCCATACTTATGACGAGCCCAGCTCGTCATGAGGGACAGTGGAGCTGTGCTCATGACGATCTGGGCTCGTCATAACGGCAACGGCACTCCCACGTGGCGAATTCCCCACCTGTGCGGGCGTTCTGAAGCAGTGGACGGAGTCCTGACTAGTCCAGCTCGTCATGAGCACAGCTCCACTGTGCCTCAGCTGTGCTCAGCACTAGTACTGTGGCGCCGCAGCCCCTGCCCCTCCCCCACGCGGTGGGGGAATTACCCCCTCGGCGAAGGGGTTAAAAGAGAGACATTGTTGTCATCCATTACTAGTATATAGCACAATGCTTTCCCTTGCTGTAATTGATTTTAAAATAAACAGGGCAGTGTTATAACATGTCAAAGGATCCTCTAAACTTACAAGAAATTTCATAACCAATTTATGGGACCTGATTCCACGGTTAACAAACAAGGGCTTCAGGTAAAAATTCTTAAAATTACAATAAAATTAGCAGAACCATATAAAGTGCAGCATGCTTTGTTTATTCTTATTATCACACTGGCAGGGTACCTTATTTAAAGGACGTTACTTCTTTTTTGGGAAAACGACACAATAGTGTACAATACCACATCTCAGCCTCAATAAAAGAAACTAATGCTGTGCATGAGTCACATGCAACAGGTAACCATTGATTCCCTCTTCTAACACGTATGTTTTGTACAGAGCCACAGTTGGTTTACTCAGTTCCATTTTTGCTCTACGTTTTTGTCTAAATGACAGAAAGGAGGCCTTAGGTTCTTTATTTTTAATAGTTAATATTTTTTAAGGGTCCAACCATACAGACATATTAAACACATTCCCCAGTGTAGTGTTAATAGAAGACAACCAGGAGATTTTCAGAGCATCATCCAGGTTTAAGCAATCTAAAATGATGGATCTGGTAAAAGCTGTTTCTTCATGTTTCCAGTTGTGTGCCCATAATAATAAGGGTCCTGCCATCAAGATCCTCTAAAAATAGCAGCTCTACCTCATGATGTGCGATGGTGTTCGATACAGAGGATGGTAAAGACAACACACGTTTTATAAAGCAATTTTCTTCAGTTTGTAAAGCAATGCTATTTGTGTGGCACCAAAGTCCTACCCCATAGATAGCAGTACTTACTCCTTTAGCTTTATAAATGGTAACCATCTCCTTAATTGGTTGATTGCCCAATTGGCCGCAAATTAAAAAATCCCTTGGTTGGTCCTATTCATTCTAACTTTTGTATTTATGATATGTTGGGACCATGTACTGTTGTCTGAAAACAGTATACCAAGGTAGGAGAAAGAGTTAATTGTAAAAATTGGGGTACCATCTATATGAAAGGTTTTACAAGGTTTCTTTTTAGGTCCACTTAGCATGGTAAAAGTTTTGATTTATTGATTACCATCCTCCGTTGTTCCATAAAACCTAAGAAACCATCCATCAATCTTTGGAGGCCTACTGGGGTCCTTGCCAACAGTACTGCGCTGTCCGCATATAATAATACAGGTATCGGACGACCAGCCACCCTGGGTACATCAACTTGAATTTTCCATAGATAAGTATCAACCTCATTAATAAAAAGGGAGAATAAAATTGGGGCTAAAACACATCCTTGTCGTAAACCCTGTCCCACTTTAAATGTAGGGGTACATTCTGCCTGGGGGCCAAAACGAACCACGCTAGTTAGTTTTTCATATAATCGTGAGAGGAGTTAACAATTGCCCAAGGTGCTCCCAAGTCGATAAAGGTTTGCCATAATAAGTTGTGGGCCACTAAATCGAAGGCACTACTCAAATCGGCAAATCATAAATAAAAGGAGCCTGTCATGACCTTAGTGTATTTGCCGATGAGTAGCTCCAGATTAAAGCACTGTTCAATTATCCCTAGACATTTCCGGAACCCACACTGCACAGGCATTAGTATGCGGTGCTCTTTAGCCCATTCCTCCAACCTTTTAAGTAAAACCCTACTTATGACTTTTAAAAAGGTATCCAAGAGGGAAATCGGGCGATAATTTTTGGGTCAGTTTTGTCCCCCTTTAGTATATCAGGACAATAATAGACTCACCCCATGTTTGTGGTGTTTTTTCTTTTACTGCTGAATTGAATAGGTCCCCATAGTTCTGGATCGATTTATAGACGTCAACTGGGACTCCATCAGGACCTGGTGCCTGCCCCCCAGCACTCTCCTGAATTGCTAGTAGGACCTCTGCACACATGATATCTAAGATACAAATCCTCTCTTCATGAGCATCCCTATCTAATCCCCCCACTATCTCCTCGGTGTTGTTAAAAATTCCAGAGAAGTGTGCCACCCATTTTTCTGCCGGGATAAATGAACCAAACTCTGGTACATCATAATTTTTACTAAAAGGGGTGTTTACTGTGTCCCAAAAGAGTTTGCTGTTCCCTGTTTCAGTTGAGGTTATCAGGTTATCCCATGCTTCTTTCTGTAGTACCTTTTTCCTAGTCACTAGAGCTATTTTATATTTTTGTCTTAGGGATTTGATCACCAATGCATCTCGCGATGTTTCAGATAGTGCATATTTGAGCACCTGGAGTGCTTTGGTGCAGGTATTGTCAAACCACCCCTTCTTGTTTTTAGCTACGTTACCGGGTTGCCTAATTAAAAGTCCTTTAATATATATAGTAATGCAGATAAAATTACTTATTATTACAATTGTGGAAATATCGAACTGAAGGCAATAGGCAATTTCACCCTGGTTATATATAATTATTTGCTTCAGTGTCCTACTTTATTCTAGTTCCATTCTTCCTAAATGGGGTAATATTGTCTGCTATGGAAAAAGCTTACCCCTTTGTGCCCCAAAAGAACAAAGGTAAAGCCTGTAGGTTGTGGTCACTCAGAATGTAGGGGACAGCCATGGGGGTTCCACAACTTAATATATCAGAGGTAGACACTAATATGTGGTCAATAGCCAAGTACATATTTCGCCCTAAAAAGGTTGGGAATACAACCCCGTCTTAGCCGCAGCCTTCCCTAAGTAAGAGGAGATCATATTTGGATAACATCTGATTTAAGTCTTCCCCATACTCATTATGGCAAAAGTGGTCAATTTTGTTTCTGTCACGACAAATAGGGCAGCATGTCTGGGGGTTTGAGGCATTACATACCTGTATATTAAAGTCTCCTGTCCATAGTAGGACATAAACGGTACTAATTGTTGCTAAAAAAGTTTCTAGTTGCCAATCAAGGGCTGTTACCACATTTGTTAGATATGGGATTTCCAGTTGGCTGAGGCTTGCGCCAAAGTCAGCCAGAAACCACTGCTCTAGTCAGGGCAAGGGAGTTACACTCCAAAGATAACTCCTACTCACCCTCTAGGCAACGTGGCACGAGCAGTAAGGCTTATCCCGGAGGCAATGTAGTTAAGTGTTTGCGCGGGCACCCAGCAAAAACACCCAAGGCCCACCACAAAGGAAACTCCACACAAGGTTATGTATAAAAATCAGTGGCGGTTCCCCCATGGGGGCGTTTGGGCGCTGGCCCCGCTGCTTTCTCGTTTTGCGAGAAGGCAGAAACAAATGTTAGTTAATTATAGCCGTAATAATATAACTACCATTTGTTTCTGCCTTCTTGCACGGCGAGAAAGCAGAACTTCCTGGTTTTAGTTCACAGTGGGCGGCGTTACTCGAGGGCAGGGGGGAGTGGCTTGGGGGAGTGGCTTGCCCACTGTTGTTAATACTGACTGTTTGGGCAGCCCAAACAGACAGTTTTAACAACAGTGGGAAAGCCACCCCCCCAAGCCACTCCCCCCTGCCCTTGAGTAACACCACCCACTCACTCTCCCTGTTCTCTCTGTATGCTGCAGCAGCAGCATACAGAGAGAAAATGACGTAGCCTGGGGCAGCCGGCCGCACCAATCAAAAACGCGGCGGTGGAGGGGAGGGAGGCTGCCTGCCGCGCCGCCTTCCGGATGACGTGCTGCAGGACTTGAAACCAGGACGGCGGGACGGAGTCTCCGGACGGTGAGTTTATTTGTTTTTTATTTGGGGGTGGGGGAGGGGGGGTCATATAGCACACAGATGGCCTGTTTGGAGTGCCTGTTGGTTCCACGGTGTGCTGGTGTGTCTCAAGGGCTTCTCTGTCCTGTTCATTCTCCCCCATGCTGCCGGATCCTTCTCCCCCCTATGTGAGGGTAATTCGTGTTGCGGTGTCGAGTGATTTCAAGATTGCAGTCAGCGCAGAGGGATTAAGAAAGGGCACCCTCTAATTGGAAGCCCCTGCAGCCCCTATACTGACGTCCTGGCTGGATGGGGGCATCTCTCACCCGATGTGGGGCCCAGGGACCTTTCATCTACATGACACACGACTAGAATGCATTTCTCATGAGGCCCCTCTCTTGATGTCTGACCTTAAGATGGTGGTCGGAAAAAATGATTGGAAAGCACTTAGGCAGTGAAGTCCGAGTGCAGCTCCTGATTTCTGTGTATTGTGGCACGCATCGTAACAAGCATAATCACCCTGAGCCAGGGAGCGACCCCTCTTTGCAATAAAGACGTGGAGGCATGATTTGGGGTATACACATCACACAGTCCTCAGACAGGGCTTCGCATCAGACCCGATACAGCAGAGTCTGTTAGGAAGAGCTCTGCTGTATTAGCAACAAACTGAGTAGACGGCCTCCCTTCATGATGAAGACATTGCTTTCCATTACATACGTCAAATAGCAGCCACCTAATGCTGATCCCCCTGATGGTGCCACTTCTGGCTGGTCGGGGGATAAACGTGCATTTAAGTAGTGCCTCTGGGGTGTCTAAACATGACCTTTAGGCCATAGATATCTCCTTGGTGTCATTGCTGCCCCCATGTGTACCTACAGATGGATGTCCTGGACTTTGCATGAACGGTTCTGTGGCCTGCTGGTTCATACCCACGGCTGGGGATTACTACTGCTATACATACGAAGAGGCAGCAATTCAATAGGGTCTCCAGCTACG
The DNA here is from genome assembly GCF_964263255.1 of Lissotriton vulgaris. Lineage (NCBI taxonomy): Eukaryota > Metazoa > Chordata > Amphibia > Caudata > Salamandridae > Lissotriton > Lissotriton vulgaris. The sequence continues at coordinate 741,176,749 of NC_141696.1, forward strand.
TTACATCAGCAGAGGCAAGAGGCTAGTCTGGGGTGTTTTTGGTGCTTTCTGGGCTCCCCAGCGCCTCGTGGGCGCTTTCTTATCCTGATTGATGGCAGAGCGCTGTGGTTATCCCGTGGGGGGAAGCGCTCCTGCCCTGTGACTGTCCGAGTGCTTCGTGTGCACTCTTATCTGATTTGCGGGTGCCACCCAGACTATGGCGCCCTTTGCGAGTGCCTACCTCGCTTAACTATTTTATTTTACTTTCGAGGGTGCCCAGCCCTCGTTTTGCCCCCGTAATCACCGCCGCGGCCCGAGCCGCGCCAGAAATGACCACACAGGAAGTCAGGCAGCGTTGTGCCTGACCATAGGCGGGATTTCCGGGTTGAGAGGAAGTCCCGCCCCATTGCCGCGCTGTGATTGGCCGCCGGCAGCGAGAGGAGAGCGGCCGAGAGCGTCGGAGCGGGCCGGCGGGGCTCAGTGGTGGAAGAGGAGCCCCGCGCTGGCCAGAAGAAGAGAGCCGCCGCCCGGAGGAGCCGCCCCTGAGGTCCGGTGAGTCTGGGCTGGGGCCGGGCGGAGTGGGGCAGAGCAGGGGAGGGGCGTCGGGACACATTGTCGGTGTCCGCCCCACCCCCCACAGTAGCGCGAGCTCGCGCTCGATGTGGGAAGCCACAAGGGCGGCCCCGGTTGGCAGTGGGCCGCCCCAACGTGATTGAGAGCCTCTGGAGGCTCCCACAACCCGGGGGCAATATTTGTGCAGAGTCCCCCGTGAGGGACTCCAACGGAGCGATGGCGCTTTGGGCGGCCCCGCTTGGCAGTGGGTCGCCCCAACATGTATGAGTCCAGAGAGGCTCTAGGGGGCCATTTCTTTTGATTTACGAGCCCCGAGGGCCCTTTTGTCGAAAAGGCACAGAGTCAGGGCGGCCCCAGTTGGCAGCGGGTCGCCCCAACGTTGTCCAGAGCCATGAGAAGGCTCGAGGGGGCATTGTCTGCAGAGCCTGAGGGCTCCAACGGTTGGCCACAGTGTTGGTGACGGAGCCTGTGTGGCTCAGCTGGCGCAGTTTTGTTGATTCTCCAGTTGCCCAGCACTTTGTGGGCAGCTGCCACGTTTAGGCTTTTTGTACTCTGTGACTGGCGCTGCATGGCAGCGCACCCTGACATTGGACTCAGGGCATCTTTGCCCCACAAGGCCAGTTGGTCTAGGGACTGCCACAGGTGGTGGCTTATGTAAGTCATGCGCAATGTGATTTCTATGCTTTTAATAGTAATTGCCTACTGTGTGTTTTGTTTGCGCTATTGACTTCTGTTCTGGCACCTCTGAATGTGTAGGTTTATGCATCATGTGCTCTATTCTTAACACCTCTTAATGTTTATTGCATCATGTGTTTCTCTTTATTACTCCTCTGAATGTGTTCATGCATCATGGGTAAGGTGTTCTGGTTGATACCCCTAAATGTGTTTATTCTTAGGTGGTTGTCCTTATTACTCCTCTGAATGTAAGTTATTGCATCATGGGTAACGTGTTCTTTTCCTAGACCCCTACACGCTGAGTGATACTTAGGTGGTTGTCTTTTCTACTCCTCTGAATGTAGGTTTATTACATCATGAGTAATGTATTCTTTCTTAGACCCCTAAATGCTGTGTGATACTTAGGTGGTTCTTCTTTTTCTAGTACAGGTGGTCCTAGTAAGGTCCTGGTTCCTGTTACCAGTGGTTACTGGTTGTTATCTTTGATTATTATTTTATGTTACATTTATTCTTTATTCTAGAAGTGATTTTATATTCTACATTTTATCTAGAAGTACTATATCTGATTCTGACAGGCGCCCATGTGGCCCTGTCTGGTGTACATAATCCCTGTGAATATTGCCTGTGCCAGTTGGCACAATGTATATGTGTGATTTTATCTGATATGTTTTTAAAATACAAAAGTTATTTTTATAATAACCTGGTGTGGAGTCTCTTTTTGTGGTGTGCCTAGTATGTTGTTGCTGTTGTGCGCTGGCGCAAATGCTTTACACATTGCCTCCGAGTTTAGCCTTACTGCTTGAGCCAAGCTACCAAGGGGGTGAGCAGGGGTTATCTTGGCGTGTGACTTCCTTGCCCTGACTAGAATGGTGGTTTCTGCCTGGCTTTGGCGTCAGCCTTAGCCTACCAGAAATAGCCAGTTCTAACAGGGGTCTTCCCGTCCCTCTACGGGACGGGGCGTGCTACAACCTACGAACTACGCGGGAGCACTAGTTATTGTGACAGAAGGCTATGTGTTGGTGCAGTGTGGGTGATATCAGTGAGGTGTAGGGACCTAAATATGTGAGTGCAAGTTTTGAGAAAGTCTTCTTGAGGAGAAGGTACCAAAGGAGGAAGAACAGAGACCCATCTGTGTAACCACTTACAACACGAGCTCGAACCAAGTGACAAAAATTTATCACCAAGAACTGGAAGATCCTAAACAGTGGGGGTCTTCAGATACCTAAACCAATCTTTTCCCACAAAAAAGCACAAAGTATAAGAGACTCTTAGTGGGATTCTTAGTGTGTGAGGCGTATTTTAAAAGCACATAGTGCCCTCGTCTTGCCATACCTAAGAGAGAGCCAAATACCACACCTATATTTTATAAAAATAAATAAAAATCAGTCACCATCACACATTGATAGAATCCTTGTGTTTATGTATAAAAATAGCCTTTGTATTGTACCAAACACATTAGCACATTAGCACTTTGTAGACCATAGAATAATAATCACTGTAGCACAAAAATAGAAAATGTAGCGCACAACCAGTAATCACTGGTAACGGGTAAGTACCACCTACGCAACCCTAACCACCTTAGGAGAATATTACGCAAGGAACCAGGACCTCACTAGCAACACCTGTACTAGAAAGAACAACCACCTAAGTATCACAATACATTTAGGGGTATAGGCATAAGAACATTACACATGATGCATCACAACATTCAGAGGTGTATGGATAAACACATGATGCACAAACATACATTCAGCGGTGTAGGGAAAAGCACATGACGTATAAAAACACATTCAGAGGTGCAGCAAAGAACAATTGCGCAGAAATCACATAGGCCACAACCTGTGACTGTCCCCAGGCCAGCTGGCCTCTCTGGGGCTGAAACACCCTGTGTCCCAATGTCAGGGGGGCCTAAACGGAGCAGCTGCCCACTAAGTGTTGGGCAGCTGTAGAGATGATGGGACCAACACGGTGGAGCCTCGTGGGCTCTGGCCACCAAAACACTTTTGGCCCGTGAGCCTCGCTGGGCTCAAGAACAACTGTGGGGCAAGGTGGGAGCCTCGGTGCTCCGAAGAAAGAATGCCCAGTGTGGGGGGAGTGGCCCGCTGCCAACCGGGGCCGCTCTACCACTCTAACTGAATCCCGGGATGTAGGAGCCTCGTGGGCTCTGAGGAAAGAATGCCCCCGGTGGAGCCTCGTGGGCTCAAGCAACAATGTGGGCTAGGAGCCTCGTGGGCTCTGTAGAAATGCCCAAGGGCCTCTCGTGGGCTCTCAAGAAACAATCTTCCCCCTTGAGCCTTTCAGGCTCGACAACGGTGTGCCCAGGGTGGGGGGGGGGCGGCCCGCTGCCAGCCGGGGCCGCTCTACCCTCTGGAATTCAGGAGCCCTAGTGGGCTTGAAAAAGAAACAACTTGCCCCGTGGGAGCCTTGGAGCTCTGACTGACCAAACTGCCCCCTAATCGTTGGAGCGTCTCAGGCTCAGGAAAATGCAGGTCTTCGTGCCAAGGAGGGGAGGGGCGGGCACCGGCAATGTGCCCCAACGCCCTCCTCCCAAAGATTCTCACCGGGCCCCACTCACCAGCGGAGCACGCAGGTTCGTCTCTTCGAGGTGCTGGCCGGGTCAGGCAGGGTGCGGGGCTCTCCTTCCACACGGGAGCCCCGCGAACTTCACCTCTCCTCGCCGGCTCCTCCTGCTCCAGGATGCTTCCCCTCGCTCCCGTGGGGAGCCGGCAGCACTCTGGGTCCCGTGGAGGCGGGGTGGGCTCCCGCCCTCCTTCTTCTTCCCCCGCCGGTGTCAGGTGGGACTGGGCAGCAGGCTGGGCTCTACAGTTCACGGGAGCCCCGCGGACCTCACCTGCTCAGTCCCAGCCTCCTCTCTTCACCGGAGCGCGGGGTAGGCTCCCGTCCGCTTCCGATTTCGGGGGCAAGCACTTCCGGGTCGCTGCGGGGAGCACGGCGGCCCGTCAGGCACTTGCAGGTGGGGAGTCACTATCCGAGGGGTAGGCTCCCTCGAGATAAAATAAATGAAACTGGGTGGCACCCGTACTGTACGGCAAATAAAAGGGGCAATAAGCGGAAGGCTGAGCGGGGTGGGCACCCACGCCGCAAATTTACCAAACGAAAGGGGGATTCCTACTCAGCCTCTCTGCGCTGCAGGCCCCCAGCAGTCCCAAAAGTCCAGGGCCAAAGTATAACCAGGAATGAAGAAGACAGGGGGGCAAAGGCTGGGCCCAGGGGCCAGCTCACTGGCCCTCCAGGCAGGAAGGCAGTCCTAGTGGCGGTCCTCCTGGCGCCCAGAAGCAGCAGGCTCCCCCCTCCAGTCAGGATCAGGAACAGAGAACAACACTTCTGGGGACACAGCCCCTTTTTATACAGGTAAATCCTTTGTCTGGGTGCAGGGTGGGGGAAAACCAGTTGCAGCTGGTTTTGGAGCACTGTGATGTGCTGAGCCCCTCTCACTATTCACTAGTCAGGCTAGGGTTGTTAGACGCACCACAGGGGGCGGAGCCAGCATTGTATGGGGAAAGCCCAGCCCCATTCAGGTCCAAGGTGCACTCCTCCCTCACATCAGCATGCTAATCTCAACACTCACCACTGGGGAAGACCCATCCTGACTCCTGGAGCCAGGCTCACCAGCCAGCTCCAGACAATCACACGCCAGACACAAATTACACAAACATGCCAACTTCTAGAAGTGGCACTTCCACACTAGACACAATCACTTCGCATACATCATTGCGCAGCATTTAATCACACGAGTCTGCACATACCAAACTCGCACCTGGAACTAACATGGACACATACATTCCCCATGCATTCCTATGGGAGGGCAAGCCAATCTCACCACACGCACTCAGAGTGCGCACGCACTTTCCACTGTGACACAGTGAAAGTGCGCAGAAGCCAAAAATCACTAGCACTGGGTCACCACACAAAGCAAAAAGTTTAGGGGTGCAACTGCCAGAAGGGGCAAGTCCAATAACATTAATAAGTTTAGAGCGAAAATATTATTATAAAAATGTACTAAGATAAGGTCTTACCCTCCCTTCTTGCTTAGCCATAAAATATGGGCATGGGGCTCCACGAATACAACTTTTTTTAGCCATTATTGGTATTTTATTGGAAATGAGTATCTGCAAGCCCCCCTGTGCTCGGCCTGATTTCGAGCCGGTTGCTGGAAGGAAATGGGAAGAAAAACCATCAATATGTATAGAATTTACACACCAGGTTTCCTGAAAGTATGCAAAATCGTAGCAGGAGATAAAGTTAACCCAGTCAGTGTTCTTGGCCTTATTTTTCAACTTGTTCACATTCCAGGTTGCTAAAACAAACTCTTCCCAATTATGTTGACCAGATAACCCTTTACATATCACTCTATTTCCAGGTTGATCCCTTTCTGGTCCCTCAAATGCCTCTCCTGCATCAGACGCCATATTGTAACCCTCCCACCTAAATGGGGGATCTTTATTGTATGTATGCCATCACCGGGCCCTAATTTACTTGATTGGCTATCATTAGAGAGAGAAGCGTGTGACCCTTGCTGCTCTCTATATAACAGTGACTTCAGTCAAGCACACTGTTCCAGGTCACTAGGGGGGCAAATCTATTATAGGTGGCCAACTCTCTAGGTCCCCCCATTGGGACAGCAGTTTTTATTGGTCGTCCCCCCTCCCCCCACCCTGCCCCCCTGTGATGTCCACTTGATAATTTGTGTTGGGGAGTGTCTAGAAAATAAAAACCCATACAGGAAAACTTTTATCTGGGTATCCATATGTAAATCCCCCTGCAGGTACTCCACGAGGATTCTAGGGCTTTAATGATTGTTGAAATTCAGGATAACACAATCCCCGTCCATTGATTTATTTGTAAAGTAAAGTAAAGTATGAAGTCTTATATAGCGCGCGATTACCCTGGGGCATCTCGGCGCTTGCATAGGGAACCCGTCCTGGTATTCCCCTGTGAGATAGCCCTGGAAGGGTATCCACAAGGTGAAAGCCAGGCATCCCGCCGCGAGGGGCCGTTGTGGAGATTAAGCAAGCTATTGCCCAGAGTCGCAGAGTGTGAACCCGTGAGCTGAGAAGGCACCGGAGCGAGAATTAACGAGTCCGCGGAATTTTTGAGCCCAAGACCCGCCGAGGCGGGGAATTGAACCCTGGTCCCGGACCGAACTCAAGCTCCAGGTCTGCCGCCTCTAACCCCTGAGCCACACTTCTCCACTTGTTGGGCCAACCACGCCACCCTTCTCGCCATATTGATCTGTTTTGCGAGTGGGACAGCCCCAGTCACCCCTCTAGGGACTTGAAGGGAAAGCCAGTGAGGAGATTTGTTTAGCAGTTGAATAGTGCTTTCCAACTGATCTTTTCCTAAGGCTGGGCCATTGGCCAAAATCATGACAAGAGGCTCTGAGGCCTTAGGGAGGTACAAAGACTGATAAGGTTTAGTAAGAACCCCCTGACAGGCTTTGTTTATTCAAATAAGTGACCCTCCCCTTCTGGTCCTGTAATGTTGGGCGAGTATTATTAACTGGGTCGTTTATGATAGTGACTGGTTGCAGTAGGGGGGTCCCATTGCTCTGATGAGGTTGGTGGTGCTGTACCTCATAAGCCATTTGGGTTTGCGACTCAGTTTGAGCAGTAGGTGACAGACGCCTCAGAGAAAAATTACTATTTGTGTTCCCCTCCTTTATATTAGAAGGCTCCAACCCTCCGTCTCCCCTCTAGCTAGGCTGATTCCTCTGTGCAGTACCATTACTTAGATATGGCTTGGCCGGGGGCTGGTAAGTTTAGATCAACCAAAGGGTCAATCCAGTCACGCACTGTTCACTTGGTGTTAAACCACACCTTATGTTTTTGTCAATGTAATCAAAACTAAATCAATTGCTTTACATTCATTTATTCCATTATTATCGTATCCAAAAAATTCATGTTTTCAAATCACGTTATTTAACAGTCACTTTTCATTGGATAAACACAAGTTTTGTATCCTAATTATCACATTTCCTATTGATAATTCACAACAAGTTATTTAACACATAACACTTCTTGATCGCACGTCCGATGCATTTCGGCACCCAATTGGTGCCTTCCTCAGGGGCATCACTATAAAAAAAGAAATAAAATTATAATGATTGTTTGATTTGCTCATGGATGCTCACTTATGTGTTCAAACTAGCCATGTGTAATCATACCTTGTCGTTGGTAAGGTTTTGCGTGTTGAATCTGTAATATATTTATGTCAAACTGAATATAGTGTATTCCTCACTCATGGTACAGGGAAAGAACATGTTTGTAGTGTATAAATATCTTACTGATACAATGCTGGGGTGTGACAACGTATGTGCTTTAAAGAGAAACACGTAAATAATTTCACGCTATATACTCATAATGTAAAAGTTTAAAAACACTTAGATCATAGTGCTTAGCTGTCTCGGTAGAGACTGAACGTCCTACCTGTGACTGATGCTTTCTGTCTCTAACCTGAATATCAACGAGAAAACGCATATGGTTGTGTTAAATGCAAGCTTGGGTTTACGGAATGAATTCCGCATGAATGAAGATAAGAATCCAAATGTCGTACCTGTAGTAAATCGGATTATGTGATCTGCGGAAAGATACAAGGGTCCGCATTATGATTGAGTTACACTGCGCTACCATTCGTTTTCAAAAAAACATTTTAAAGCAGGGTCTGATAGAAATACTACCCGAGACCACTTTTGCCCGATATTCGGCATATGATTATGCACACAGTATACCCTGTTTGCAAATAGAAACGGGATTTTTGCGGCTTACCTAAAGTCTATATCTCCACGTCTGTATTCGAATTCTCCGTGGTCGCGAGTACGGAAGATTAGCCTTCCTTTGCAATAATCATGTCAAGACGGCGTCTCGCTTGGTGGCCACAAACGACGGACTGTTCGTAGACGGTGGAACATAACTGGTGTTCCGGCGTCGCCATCTTAGAATGATGTGGAATATGTACTAGTGCTCAAGTTATCGATTATAAAAGGAGAATGGTCCTGTAGAGTGGGCTATGAATAATGATGGATGATAATAAACAAGATGTCTGAAGATATGTGTGTGTTTTGTGACGGTTGCCGGATCGAGTAATATGATATTAAAATGTGTGTTACCAATATGTATATTGCCGATATATATCTATATCGGATGTAAGTGGGTCCTGAATGTATATCTACTAAAATCAAGTGTAGTTGTGTTAGTGGTAATGTATACAAGTGCGCTTACTGATCACAAAGTAAATGTTCTATGAAGTGTGGGTATTTCCATAAAAAGGTTTCTGACATAGACATATTTACCCAAATCAATGATGATATTCCAGTCTGTGGATAATACAAGCATGTTCATTTGTTCAAGCTAAAGACATTCATGAGATCATTATACAATCCCCTTCATCACATATAATTGCACGGTCTGACTATATGTATATTGAACTTATAGAAAGGTCTAATTGGACCCTGGCTGCCTATTTACTGCAAATGGTGAAAGTTCTATGTCATTACACACTATTTATTCAATCGCTATCGCAAAACTGATTCATAAATGACACAATAAATCATATCTATCATTAAGACCTGCTGGCTTCATTGTATTCAGATTTTTTATCCAGTATAATTCTCGCTGCAAAAGTTTCAGCCTCATGTCAATGCCTTGTCTAGATTCCACCCTTTCTATAATCAAAAACCGAAGCTGTGAGATAGAATGATTCTGATCCTTCAAATGGGTGGCCAGTGGTGATGTTAGAGACTGATTTCTGATTTTGCTTTTATGCTCTGTGATTCTGATCTTGAGTTTACGCTCAGTTTTTCCCACGTACATCTTGCCACAAGGACATTTGATTCCATATATCACATTTTGTGTGTTGCAATCACTTGTGTGTCTTAATTTAATTGCTTTACCAGTTTAGGGTGGTTAAATGAATTTCCAGTGATCACATTATTGCAATGTGTGCAATTTTGACACCGTGATGTTCCCTTGTTGATGGTCTCCTTGTGACTGATATTGGGCTTTTTAAGAAGTTCCTTTAAGTTCCTACCTCTGGTATATGCATGCAATGGTGGCTCTTGGAATATGCCCTTAAAGTCTGGTTCGTTTGCTAGTATAGTTCCCATCTCTGGTTTATGATCCTTTTGATTGCTGTGGATTGTGTTGCGTATTTGGACACAAAAACCATTTTGTTGCTTCATACCTTTATTTTTGTTTGAAGTAATTGCTGTCTGTTTATTTTCAAGGCTCTGTACTTGCTTTAGTTCAACACCTCCATTGGGTATCCCCTGTCCTTGTATTTAGTTAGGTGTATCTCCATTATAGTCTGACCAACCTGGGGGTCTGAACAAATCCGTTTAATTCGTATCAATTGCGAGTATGGTAGATTTTCTGATTAGACTACTTGGGTGAAAACTTGTGTAAGCCAGAGCGTTATTCCGATCTGTTGGTTTAGTGAACAGTTGGGTTTGAAACCCACTCTGAGTTTTGAAAATTCTCACGTTTAGGAAATACATAGTTTGATGATCAATTTTATGAGTGAATTGTATCCTAGGATTTAGGGTGTTTAAATGTATAATCAATTTCCTCTTGCGTTGCTTGCCATATCAAAAATATATCATCGATGAATCGACAATACATTTTGATGTTTTTCCATTGTTCTGTATTCATTAAGTTGTCTGCTTCAAATTGTGCCATAAAGACATTTGCATACGCAGGTGCCCCCGACTTGTACCTGCTAACTGACCGTAATGCCTATTATTCCACTCGAAATACCTGTTTTGCAAACAAAATTGCAAAAGTTGTAATATCAAAATCTTTTCTGTCTGTAGTTCTTCCATTTGTAAAGGGCCCATTCCACTGACTCTATACCTGCCATATGGGGGATAGACGTGTAGAGCGCTACCACGTCGATAGTACATAGAATCCAGTTGCTTTGAAAATCCTTGTCTAAATCTGCAAGTTTGTTTAAAAAATCAGTTGTATCCCTGATGTATGAATGCCAACCTTGTACAAATTTCTGTAAAAAGTAATCCACATACAGGGGTGTGGAATTTTCAAAATAATCTACTAGTCCAAGGGACAAAATGCCACTGTGATCTACATGTCCTGTAAAATCTACTTGTCCCACCTACTCCCGTCCGTCCATACATCAAACATAAGGGCTGACAGAGAAACGTAATATATTTTTGTTTTATTAAAATTAGTAAACTATTAAATGCTTTGCAATAATAATGCTAAGAAAAACTTGACAAGCAATATTATCCCATTTATCCAAACATATAGAAATCGTATAGAAATACAAGTTACAACAGAGGGGACCATCTCACAGGGATAGCTAGGACGGGTTCACCAGCGGTCTACAGCGCCACGACGCCTCAGGGCAGCAGTGCGCTTTACAAGACTACATTACATTACAACAGAAAAATTAACACCCTGTGGCTTGCCTACAGACAGACAGAAGCATCATGCCCTGCCAAGGATCTAGAATCTCACTAAAGTATGTATCTATCTGTAGAAGGAGAAAACGGAACCCTCATGATCGATTTGCCCGCACCATCAGTCTTGACATTCTTGAAGAATGGACTATGTAACGCACTGATGACAGTGCCATTAGTGAACCAAGAGGCACAGCAGATGAGACCACTATATGTGACCAGAATATAGAGCAACATTGTAGTCTATATTAATTCAAAAACGGGGTTTTGTACAGCTCGTATTCTGAATGCATGCATTTGAAAGTGCTTCTCTTGATTATGAAGAAAAAGTTAGTTTTGGTGAAATAAAATATTTGTCTAAGATCACACAATTTAAGCATGGAAGCCAATTTTTAACTAGTTAGGTTCTCTTTCACAGACTATGAGTATTTAAATGGAGGCCCCCCGGTTTCACACAAGGACAGTCAGAGTGATCTAGTTGTGTTCATTGGCAGAGCTCTGCATATTTGTATAAACTAGCACATACCAACTGAACAAACCACCAGATTGTTGTACTGCTGCCAAGTGAAATCAGCATTTTCTCTTCTTCTTTAATGGCACCCTTCATATCTTCCTCACCACTATTTCACTAGTCAAGTCATTTTAAGACTTGACTAGTCTACTGGACGTGGATACGTTATTCTGATGAATAAAGCAGTTTTAATGATTATTTTTAATCAAACACAAGTCAAAGATGTCTGAACAATGAGAATGCCTCAAGGCAGCAAGTCCAGTCTCGGCTAGAGTGAGAAGTTGCAAACAGGTAGCAGTGAGTTCCTGCTCCACTATGTAGTTCTGCTCTACCCTTAGAAGCTAACTTGGGCCCCCCTAACATTTTAGTTATTTGGGGCACACAAACACTTCACTACACTTCAAACACTGTAAAATTAATTGCGCTTTATTTTGAAATTGACATGCTGAGTGGGGCCCAGTAGCACCCTCGCTCCCTCTTCCAGCTGACAGAGCAGGGGGGCGGGGGAGGGGGGTGGGGGGTTCACCACACCACTGAGTTGCAGATAAGAAGGTGAGGAAAAAACTGCTTCAACCTTTTGAAATGCAAATAGAGTCATTGCGCTGCCTGTTCTCGCCCGGGTCAAGTTTCCCCTTTTCTGCTGCTGTGTGCAGAGATATTGTGGAAATACCCGTGGGCGGTGTGGTTTGCAGAAATGTCCCTCATGCAGACCCCTGTGCGGTTGTCTCACCTTGGGGCACAATAAAGGAGGGAAAGAATGTCTTGCTTCCCAAGGGGTATCCATGCACCAAGCAGATGGCCTGTGCCCACAGCCACTTGCACTGTTGGTAGTGCGCACGAACGCACTTTAAAGTAGCGTTTGGTTCTTGAATAAAAAAAGCAGGACATTCTTTTTTTTCACCCTATGGAACAAGGGGAATTTTAATATGGCCTGAATAAGCTTGCATAAGACCTTAAGTGCTAATAAAAAAATGGCATTTTTTTTGCGGTTTTATATAGCGCTAACTCGACCTGAAGGTATTGGAGCGCTTTACACGAGCGCCAGTTACATTTACACATGGACTGTCACATTCATTTATTTCTAAAGTAGCACTATTAAATTGGCGCAGCTGCACAGGAAATCAAATGTGTTATGCAAAGGGAACATTTTGTTGAGTCCCAAAATGCGCCTTTTAATCCAAGCTCACGTCCCCGCTTTACCAACGTGGTGTAATCTGGACAACCTCTTGACCTATTAATTATCCAGTGAGTGTGTCCTTTTACACTTCGCAAGTAAGCAAGCCTGGCAGCTCAAGAAAGAAACTGCAGCGCCGCGGCAGCTTAAAAGAAATGCGCACAACGAGCTTAATTATATCCACTAAAATACTCGGCACTGGCCAATTGAGCAGTTTCTCCCGCAAATGGGAAATATGTCGCCCATTTGTGAGGGGAATTGCCCAACATGGCAATTCTGTGTCACACATCTGGTGTGAAAGGGAGTTCTAATCTGGCTCCAATAGCAGCGGTTGGTGCATCTGTTGGTACTTCGGGTGTGGAATTAACTGAATTCTGGGGCTCCCGGAGCTCGAACAGCATGGGCAACAAATACAATTGTCGTCAACAGCACAAAACGGGAGAGGGGCAGGGGCACAGTGAAGTTGAAATGCAAGGCCGAAAGTGCTATATATAAATATTCAAAACCCTACAAACAGAGGCAGAGTAGTACTGGGAGGATATGGTAAATGGTCACAAGCCATAGTAAACAGGCAGAGACTGGGCCCCAATAATAGGGACTCAGTGGGTCCTTGGTCAGGCCAGGCTTGTCTTTGAAGTGCAATATTCACCCTGCTACGTCGCCCCCCCTCCCTTACATTAACCAAACGCATCCGGTTCATTTAGCTTCAGGCTATACACACTCCTCTGCCCGCTTGCTTTTGGGTGTTGCTCTATTCCAGTGACTTGCTCTTTAGAATATAGGTGACGGCCCACCTCACCCCCTGGCGTGCACACAACCATGGAGGTGTTAGCTAGCTGCAGTCACCATGTAGTTTTTGGACAGGCTCCTGCGCCCCATCATCATCTTCTTACAAGTCAGTAACAGGAAGGTAGGTGGAAGAGGGGGTTGTGGGAACAGGGGGGTAGGGCTGCCACCTCAATGCACACAGATGGAACTGTCCTACCCGAACCAATAAGGGGCCGCAGCGTGAAGAGCTGTTGGCTGATAAGGCCGATCAGACTCCTCACCTTACCGTGTTTGATGCAAATGCAGCACTATCCGGATCCTTTGGCGGGCTTCTCTGGAAGTGGAAACCAGTGATGTTTATAGTGGTCTGCTAGCGCCTCGGCCACAGCCTCTCCAAAACCCCGCAGTCGGCTCTCGCTCACTCAACCCTGAAGCAACGAGGATAGGAAGCCGGCGGCAGCAGTGATCTCCGGGTGCCCATGGGATAGGAGGACTAGGTAGAGGCAGCGGCAGGGTCCTGCGGCATAACGGGGCCTCCTGTAAACAAGTGGGGGAAGAATGTTATCTGATTTGCGGATCCCTTGGATGGTTAGGGGCGCTTGATAGTGCCACAGTGTGTGGAGTAAGTTAAAGTTAGCGTGGCTGTGGTAAAGGGACAGTTACTTCTCTTGGACAGTGGGATACGGCCTCCCAGCTAATTCGGTCTGCAGCTTGTTTCCAATACTCTGTTGTCTCCGGCCCGATCGATCAGCAGTCTCTCCCATGCCCACAGGTCCGTGGTCAGGCCGGGTCGAGTTACCTCTTTTACGGATCCCCCGGTACTGCAGCGCCGCTCTACTGGGCCCTCTGCTTCAGCGCCCCCACGTTTTATATTGTCCAATACTTCAATAGCAGAGATGAGAGCCCGCGCTTTCTGGAACCACAAGGTTACACACGGTCTCTCACAGCAGGCGCACCTGTTCTATTTAAAAGGGTTATATTTTGCTCCGATCGCTCTGTAATTAGAACACTCCACAAGTGCTATGACGGGCATTATGGCAGTGCTTATTTTACCTTAATGTATTGCCTCGCGGCGGCCGCAAACTCCTGCTTGCTGAGACTGAGTGACGTTTCACTCCCTCAGCCAATCCTTGTCTAGAGCCCAGTTATGGGCTGCTAGCCAATCAGAAGCCTCCAAAGGCTCCCGGCACGCTTCTCTGATTGGCTGTGAGCCCCAGAGTACCCACAGCCTGTTTTATTGACGTGATTTGATGTCTACTTGTCCGTCGGACGAAATAGACATTAAATCTTCTTGCCCACTGATAAAAACAACTTGGTTCGGGCGTCGGGCGATATGATTCCCCCACCCCTGACATATCGCCTGAGGGGGTCAAAAACTGACCCGCACCCCGAGACAATTGGTCTGAACGGAGGGTCAATCGGATTTTTGTGGATCTTTGGGATCATATACAGTCTTGGGCATCTCCGGTGGGTAGTTGAAAGATATCCCCGGGTGTTGTCATCAATCCAACCTTGATCAATGGCTTCTTGTAGTAATTGGTTAAGTAACGTCTGTATTTGTTGGGTTGGCTCCATTTCAAAAAGAAGATATGTATTGGTATCTTTAACATGTTCATTGACCTTGTTGATGTAGTAGCAAGTGTCCATAACCACTATTGCACCTCCTTCGTCAGCTGGGTGTATTGTCAATTCTTGGTTGTTAGATAGATTTTGCAAAGTGTGTATTTCAGATTTAGTCAAGTTCTGGTGTTTTATCGTTTGGAAATCCAGTGCCTCAATGTCCTTTTTAACCATAATTTCGAATGCATCCAGCATCTTGTGTGAAACTGGTGGTTGTTGGTACGTACTCTTAGGTTTAAATGGTCCTCCTCTTTGTTGTTGGGATGTTGATTCCACAATGTTTGTGAAAAAATGTCGTAAACGTAAGGTTCTCATAAAGCGATAAAGGGCTACCTCTGTCTCAATTTCGTTGGCCTTAGTGGTAGGTACAAATGTTAACCCCTTATTCAAGACTTTGAGTTGGTGGTTGGTCAAATTGATTGTTGAGATGTTAATTATTAGATCACTGTCCTCCTGCTTCGAAGTGATTTGCCTGCCGCTTCCTCTCCTTGTCGGCCGGTTTTGCTTGATGCCACTTGTTGTTCCGTGGGTTGTAACCCTTTGTTCTGGACCTGAGATAAAAAAAGCCACACTGCGGCTTGGTGCTTCTGCTCCTGTGGACTCTGTGCTCACTGTTGTCATTTGTGTGCTCAAGTTCACCGGTCCCCTATTTATCGTGGTCTCCTTATCTGTCACCAAGCTTTCTTCTGAAGAGTGTGGTGCCGTTGTGGTTTTTTTTTGGGTCAAATCTCCTCCTGGTATAAATGTCAGCCCACGTATAAACTTCGTTGAGTTTATAATCTATTGTTTCTCGCTTGTATTTGCGAAGTTTGTCTTCCTGGAGTTCTTTACTGTACTTTTCCAGTTTCTGATTGATTCCTTCAAGGCTAATTTGCCATGTGTCAATTTCCATCCTGTTCTCCAATTCGCTTTTCAAAATAAGGATCTCTTCCTCCAGCTCTCGTATAGTTTTGGACAATTCCTCCACTATAAGAAGTATAAGGTCCATTGAGCACTTATTTAGGATGCTGTACCATTTTTCCATGAATTTTGCGTTTAAGTTGAACCTAAACAACATCGGTTTAATGGCCAGTCTTAAGCCTCTCGGTATCCTCTTGGCTTTGTGATATTGCACAAGTGTAGATGCGTGCATTCTTTGATTCAATTGGCGTTGTGTCAGATATTCCAGTTGTTTGAGTTGTTGGCTGATTGAGCTTCCATGGGCGTCCTTGGTTCGTACTTCTTGAATCAATGAGTATATTTCATCTGCCTGATCTGATGTGTATGCCAGTGTTGTTGCTCTGTTATCCGTTATTCCTGTTATCTGATCAAACTGCATCTTTCTATTTGGGTGCTACCCCACTGTGTTGAGAATGAATTGAAAAGTTATTGAAAAGTTCGTGGGGGGCACTCCGGATGTATTCAAACTAATCCTACTATTCTAAAGGTGCTGTGACTGATGAGGGTTGCCAGTCCTGGAGTCATATGAGTTTAGATCAACCAAAGGGTTAATCCAGTCACGCACTGTTCACTTGGTGTTAAACCACACCTTATGTTTTTATCATGGTGAATCAAAACTAAATCAATTGCTTTACATTCATTTATTCCATTATTATCGTATCCAAAAAATTCATGTTTTCAAATCACATGTTATTTAACAGTCACTTTTCATTGGATAAACACAAGTTTTGTATCCTAATTATCACATTTCCTATTGATAATTCACAACAAGTTATTTAACACAACACTTCTTGATTGCTTGCCCAAAGCATTTCGGCACCCAATTGCTGGGGCAGGGGCGGGGGCCCGTCCTGTTGGTGCTGATGGAAAGGCCAAGTGGGGAAATTACAAAAGGAAGTTACCAAGGCCTCAATATGCGACATACGCTCCTCGATCCTATTCAATTGTATTTGCAGAGGGTTTAGCAATACAGTAATCATTGTCTCGAACCTCTTCCACATATCATCACCCTCAGTTAGTAGGAAGGAAGCAGAATCCTTATTTATCACATGAGGCAAAGTGTCATTTGAGCCAGGATCAGTTCTTTCAATTACTTCTTTCCCTCTACATCTTGTGGGTTGCGTTTTGTTCTTCACTGGTTGCTTTACTAGTGCACCACCCCTTCTGCGCTTTACTGGGGGGCTTGTTGCTTTTGTCAGGCACTACTATTGGCCCCTGGCTTGCTACTAATGGCTTAGGGCTGTTGAAAGGCTCATCAGGTGGATGGAATGGGTGTGAGCCCTTTGGTGCAGCAGTTTTTACAGGTGACGCCGATGATATTGACGGAGTAGAAGGTGAGACCAAAAACATTTTTTATTTGTTTTTTGATTTTCGCGGGGGGAGCGCCCAGTACTGTAGTGTAGTTCCTATTTTCCCTATAGGCCCTGCGCATTGGAATAACATAAACAGCAGTGTAGACGTAGAAGTGCGGTCTTCCAGGTCACTACTGACTATGCTAAACTTAATTGGGTTTGTACCAACTAGCTCAGAGGTCACTGGAAACTTTCTTGACTGAATAGGAAGTGATCAGCTCCCCTGGCTCAGACAAGAAGGGATTCCGTTTTCCAACAACCGCATAAACATTACAACTTTGCTCCTTAGAATAAGAGTCAATCTCTAGAGTCGTGTGAAACAATAGACTGCTATTTCACTCAGTCAGTTGTGCAAGAATTACTTTCACAGGATGCAGAGAATAGAGAGATGGGCGTTTTCAATAAAAGGTATTATTTATTGAACAGTCTTTCTTCTCATGCAAGAGAAATGAATTGCCACAATTGCAAGATTTGTTATTATAAAAAGTGCTTACAGTAAAAGGAGGATTGCGAAATAATACTGTAAAAGCATTGATATGGTTTCTTAGCCATACAATGGTTAAAATGAATAAAATATATACATTCATATATATATTTAGCTAACGTACTCAACTGGTGCTTCTAACTACGCCTACCCCGGTGTACCTGACCTAAGCCTAATACATGGGAGGGAGTAAGTAAGTAGCAGTTTAAGTTAAGTTGGTTTTGCCAAGAGTTTGCTTCAAGAATTCTCTCTAAGGGTTTAGTCAACACTGTACCTCTGGAATAGAATGTTGGAGGTCTTGTATCTCCTCTCAGGACTCGATATCCCAGTTACCCGCAAGGGTAGGCTGGAAACGCCGGAGCTGGATTTTCTCGGCAGGAGAAAAGACAGCGTCTTTCTCAGCGCGTCAAGGAGGAGGAGGGGCAGCGTCCGTGGGCTTCTCGCATCTGCTGGGCTCTGCAAGGGACAGCTGTTCTGCTCCTGTATTCTCTACCACCACTGCTGTGTTTGCTTAAGGCAACGTTGGTAATATTTATACCTGGAAGGTGCCTTGTTTGACATATGTTTTTGGACATAAGACGTCAATAAAGATGTCACTAAGAACCGGTCGTTCTTACAGTGCTCATTAGAGTTCTATTACTAATCAAAACATAGCAAGCAGGGATTTCCCAGGTTGCTGGGGGTTTTATCTGGTGAAAGAACTCGGTGTGTAATCTAGGAATATAAGATAGTGGCTTCTGCTGTGTCATGTACTGTAATGAGCTGCAGAGGAGAGTTTCTGAATTGTGGCCGAAATATGGCTCTGATCGTTTATGCCATTATAGGGGTATGAATTGATTATAGCCGTATAGGGGCATAAGGTCACAATATTGATCGGGGTCCTAGATAGAACACGACACCCACTCCACAAATTTATGTCCATCAAATTACTAAAAACGAAAGCAATAAGATGCGCGTGTAATACTTCCCACCCCAAAATACATATTTGCATTTGAAATGGCGTATTTGAAATACATGAAAATATTGGTACTGTACGTCTTTAACCCCTTCCCTGCTGGCCCGATTCCGCCCCCGTGCGGTAAACAAACGAACAGGGGCGGGTCATGACGAACCCCAGCCGTCATCAGCACACGAGCACCGTAGTGCATGACGGCTGGGGTTCGTCACCAGCATGGAAGGGGTTAAGCATAGAAATCATTAAAAAATTATAGCATATGTAATCAGTTGAACGATTTTGTAAAAAAATTACACATGAAATATCTCTGTATACAGAAAAGAAGGGCGAGATTATTTCATCACATATAAATGCATTCGCTGTAACATGTGCTAGAGGCTGAGGTAAAGTTATTATGTCTCTAGATCTACCTAAAAATAGAAGATCTGTTCTTTATGAATAGTTCTACTTTAAGCAAAGGTTTTCGTGCCAGAAAAAAGGTAAATATTTTGAAAAAGTGTTTAATTAAAAAAAAAAAATTACATGGTGAACGGGGGAATAGAGTTCCAAACGCTTTTTAGTAGTTTTTGTTGATCAAAACGGAAGGCCAAATTCAGAGTTCATGGGAACGCTGTGCGCCGGAATGCTTTCCAAAAATTCATTGTTGTTGTTCAGGCGAGAACATCATATCAGACAAGCTCTTAAAGAATAGGTCTACATATTCAGGTGACCGTTCGACCAAGTTCGATAATGCTGTAACTTGGCAGGTGTGAGAATGATTGCTATCATCGATGTTTGGATCAGCAATGCTCACAGAAGGCCGTACCTGGGTGAAGTTGCTTTCATGTACCGCTTCACTGTCGCCACCTAGTCGTAGCGCAGGAGTCTCAACGAATGCCGTCATCAGGATTGGTAGCCGCTGGGGACAACACGATGCATGAGCCGTTACAGGACTTAGCAAAGTATCGATATCCATTGGTACTGCTGATGGTAGTGCAAGACAGGTATCTAACAAGCATTCTTCTCCGCATAGCATACATCGAAGCACAGGTAAGATGCAGGTCTGCCATATAGGTCTGAATGAAAGAAACCAGGTCATGTTCAGATCTCTCAACCTGGCCAAACCAAGGACTCTAGTTATGCGGTCCCAGTAGCGTACTGCTAGGATCGTTTCTTCTATCTTTGCCGGAGTCATGTCTGTGTTTTGGCTTGCCATATCGGAGCAGGAGGGTCAAAAATAAAATGCCTACTACAATTCCCAAAATCAGGGGTATGCCGCCAAAGACTGAATGGACAAAATTAGTAATAATTCCTCGGATTGCTTTGAATGGTGTTAACAGTCCTGAAAAAATCATCTTAAATACGCCTGAGATACCTACGGCATCCGACATATTTAGAATTTCGCTAAGCATTTCTGTGAAATGCACGGGGTAATTTGTTGATAAAAGGTCATGTATCTCCGAAGCTGTCCTTGCAACTTGGAGATCATACGTCTCTTTGGATGACGTTATGGGCACTGTTGTCTGTAAAAGCACAGACTTCATTCTGCTTAAAGTATCAATTCGTATAGAAGAGACATTCAAAGGAGGCCAGATCGGCGTCTCGGAATCTTCAGGGCCGTTTGGAAACAATGCTTGCATACAGCAAGTGACCATGGAAGTTACGCTTACGAGATATGCTTTCCCTGGCAGCAAGCCACAACTGCTGTGATCCGTTATTAGAATGTAACTCCCGTTAGAAAGTTGCTTAAAGAAAGTCTCTATCTGCGTTGCAGGTGTGACATGTTGGTGGCATGAAAGGTTGTTTGAAGTTCCTTCACAGGCCCGTGTAAATTAATACCCTGGCACAAAAGTATACCGCTTAGTGAATGTTTGCAATTTTCGCCACTAAGAAATACATTTTTGTTGCTGTCACTGTTGCATGTGTGTGTATATGGTAATTTCCATGTTGACTTAATGTACCCTTTACCCAATCGTTCATACTGGCCAGTCGGTATATACTCAAGGCAATTTTTAAATTGGAAAGTTGTTATCGGAATTGTGATAATCCTGTGTATTATCCATTCAATGACAGGTCTTTCTGACATTGTCAACGGTAATCTCTCAAGTTTTTCGATGCTCAGGATTGTATAGTCTGCTCCTTTCTGTGCCAAGATGATTTGTTTATCAGTAAGGTTAAAGATGGAAAACAATGACGTTGTGTTGATTAAACGCCATGGCACATAGCCTGAACGAAGATTTTGCAGCGTCCAGCCTAGCTGTACAATAGAACGCAATTGCGACTGGCCATGTTGTAACATTAGCAAGTCTTTATCTATTCTATCGATGGCAGATGATACAATACTGTCCAGTGAATATATTCTGGAAGACAGAGTCATTAACCCATTGTCCACAACAGAAAGTGATTTTTCCAAATTAATATGATCAATTTCTCGTATTTTTTCAGCTGTTTCAATTTGCATTACTTTCCATGCCTCGTTGTAAGCCGCATATACACTTGCCGCTATGAAACGTTTTTGACGCTGTTTGCGTGGTCCCAGAATGAAATCGCGCAAATCAGCACCATCTTTAAGTAAAGATAAGTGTTGCTTAATTTCTGCCAGTGTGGATGATTCTAGCCATTCAAGGCACAGCTTCCCTACACTGAATGTTGTTACTATCCCTGGATGTTGTCTCTGGGAGTATCTAGGGTCTGGTCTGGTCATTGTTAACCCCTGTGTTTTGTTCAGGAATCTATCTTGACAGTTATTCGTGTCAGTAGACCAGATTAACCACTTTTTCCAATCAGGATGTGTTCTGTTTAAATGTAAAATTTTAGATACTTCTATTTCAACTTCTGTTGTTGCATTATCAGGTATTGGCTTTGGAATAGACGGTTTGTTAAGGTCTTTAATCTTAGCTAGACCAAGACAGGTTGTTTGGTGAATTGTGTCATTTAAGAACATTATTTGTTCTGGGATCATGCAGGCTCGAAATAATGCTTCTAGGCCTTGTACCTGCCAATATTTTGTACCCCAGATGGTTTTTGTTTCAATATTATTTTTCCAGAAATCAAAACCAAATGTCATCATTTTTCCATAAAATGCTTCTGAATATATCAATTTAGTATTTGTCAGCATAGTTTTCAACCCTGTTTTATCCAACAGTTTATAATAAAACGTTTGTGCATTACTTGTGTTAAACCCTGAGAAGTACTGGAATTTCTCATAGAATGTTTTCGAACTGCTTTTAGGTGGAGTAGCACAATGTTCCCATTGGTTATAGTTAAAAACATTTCTAGGTTGTGCAGATTTATGTAAGTAATGGTCTCCGTAATGTGAGAAGCAGTACATCTGTTCATAATTAGATGAACCTTGTAAATAATCATGTTCTGTAAATCTTGCTGACAACACTAAATCAGACATCATATTATTTATACTTTCAAAATCCCAATCATCAGAAAATGTACTTGGTTTTACAAAGTCACTTAATGAAATCTTGAACTGGTGAGGATATTTCAGGATTTTGACCGGGCCATATACTTCATAGTCAGTCTTGTCCCACACTACCCCGCCGGGTATTGGAATGGCTGTGACATTTACTGATGATAGTCCTTTTTTCTTCACGTGGGATGATTTGTGTGGTTTTAGAACTAAGTTGATGTTCGGACTTGCTGTGCCCATTGTACTGTGATAAATTTTCCTAAAATTAAAACCAATATTAGGCCTAGTAGGAGTATAAGTACCCCTGATATAATCCAATGCTCAATCAATGGTGCATCTAGATATACTTCTTTGATTTGATGAAAGACTTCTGTTGCTTTTTCTTTAAAAGTCTTTAATTCTGGCGTCACTTCAGGGTCGTTTTGATCTTCAGAAAAGGTATCGAAGTTGATGAAGTAGCCAGAGGCAGTTCTGTCAATTGTTGGAATTTGTTTCTCAATTTGTCTTTCGTTAGCACATTCTGATGCCACATCATTGTAGACTGGTGTTTCATGGCAAACTGTTTCAATCTGTGTTTCAAGAGGCACGAGTTCCATGGCATTATTGCATAGTCCCACTCTGTGCACTGCAGGTTTATCAAATGTGATTAGTCTTTCAGTTTGAACCTCTTGGATTTTTGCAAATTTGGGTATTCTGTTATTTCTTGGGAGTCCACTTGGCCTACTGTTGATTATAGGCCACATGATTGTGGTTTTACCAGGTCGATTGATACAACTCTGTTCTCCTTTTTACCAGCTAGAGGCGGTAGTACTACTGATCTTGTTCCTTTGATTGCCAAGACAGGTACTGCTTTTCTGTAAGAAGGCCCAAATTCCTTCTTCACCGCTATTTTCTCTCTGACTAGATCCCCAATCTTTGGAATCCAGACAGGTCTTGCTGGGACAGGTGGTGTGTCTTCAGTGGTAGTTGGCTGTTGCTTTAACTTTATGTTGCTTAAGGATTTTCTTGTTTCATTCAAGTCCTGTAAAACAGCCAAACGATCTTTGATGTCAAAGTCTTTATTCTTATCTGTTACCACTGAAGCCTGACTATCGAGGCATTCTAGTTACGAACAATAGTTTGTACGGGCTGAAACCTTTTAGAGAATTTCTTGGCAAATTATTTAGACTAAGTTGGACACTTATTAAATGTTTGACCCACCCATCACCCGAACCTAATACCTTCGCTGTTATAGATTGCTTTTTGTCCCGGTTTTTACTTTCCACTACACTGTTCCCCTCAGGGTGTGATGGACAAGAGTATCGCAACCCAACGCCCATACTGGCCATGGCCTCCTTATAAGCTCGAGAGCTGAAAGCCGGACCCTGGTCAGAATGGAACATGGCAATTGCGTATGTGCCGATAAAGACTTGCAGATCTTTTATAACAGTTTTGGCGTCAGCCGAGTGCTGGGGCCACATTTATTAAGTGAATGTAGTCTTAAACAATTAATAGGACGCTGGTTTGCATATAGACAGCATTACCCTGTCTATAAACGATAATTGGGCAACAGACTGGACCGGTTCATTACTGCGATCCCTGTCACATTCGGGACAGTTCTTTACATATATTTGATGTTGCACGCTCATCCCCGGCCACCAGTACTCTGATTGTAATTCAGTCAGCGATTCCTTAATCTGTTTGTGCCTTGGACCTTCACCCATGTGTTTGCTGCTATTAATAACTTTCTCCGGTTCGTGTTTGGAATTACCCTATCCCCCACTCCAGGGATTCGAGCAAAAGGAACGGAGTTTGCATCGATTACGTATGCATAATTGAGTGGATAGTTCACGGGTAGCGCTGCACAGTCGCCTTTTAAGGAAGTTTTTACTGCCAGCATGGTTTCTCTGTCTATGTATTTTTCTGAACGCTTTTTTGTGGCTACGGAAGCCGGTTTATTTGCTTCCGCTGTGGCTGCAATAGCCAATGAATTCCCTGCAATGTGAACGCCATCACGTTGATGACTCAGAGTGTGTATCACGGGAGTCTTTTGTAGTTCTTTCTGTAAAAGAACTACCTGTTTCCAAAGCATTTTATGCTTGATTGTGGCACCTGTGTCATCTTTGAAATCATTTTTAATCCAGCTCTGCAACTTATTATTGTAAGAGTTGACGCAAAAATGCGAATCGCACACGATTAGTGTCGGGAATTCACGCTCTGCATTTTCAAGCACCATCTTTAAAGATCTGATTTTAGCTCGATGAGCTGAACAATTTCTCAGTGATACAGTTTTTGTTATTTCCGAGCCAGCGACCTTTAACAATCGCGCAGGCTGCTTCGTAGGATTTATTTTCTACATTGTAGAGCTGTACAAATCTGTCTGTGTAGTTTATACAGGAGTATTGTTGTAGAGGAAGAATTTCGATTGGCAGAGGATATGCTTATTCATAGGTTAAATCATTCAGTTTTTTCATGTGTGGGGCGAAATAGTATTTCACATCTTCCGCGCCAAGAGAATTTACACACTGTATCCATTTTGGATCCAGTGACACTGTAGGCAGGTTTACTGGGCTGAATAGCGCCTCGAAGGCGGAATCTGCCGTGAGGACGATTATCCTTTTGCCGTGTGCTAGTTCTCGTTCATTCGCTATTGCAGTTTGTACTGCTTTCACAGTATTTTTTGAGACAATGTTTTTTCTGCTTGTGTGTACAAGTGAGATTTGTAAGCAATTGGTACCGTTTCTCCCTCATTAGAGGTCAGGTACGTGAATCCGCATCTTCCTGGGATGACTCGGATTACAAGGTTGATTGTATTGTCACGTGTATCTAAGTTTGTTTTTGCTAACATGTCTGTTTGCAGTGATCTCAAAATTTCTGTGTGTTTTTGAGTCCAGTTGATTGCTTTAAAATCAGGTTTAATTAATTCGTAGAGAGGTTTAACCCTCTCTGCGTAATTTAGAATGTAAGTTCTTCTGAAATTCAGGAAGCCTAGAATCGATTGTAAGTTCTTCAGCGTTTTTGGTGCTTGGAGTACAGCGCACTTCTCTAAGAAGTTGTCCGCTAGGCTTTTCCCTTCACTTGAAAATTCGTATCCTAAAAATAATACGTCTGTGAGATAGATGTCATCGGCGTAAGATAATGCCTCATCATCATATATTTGTAGTAACTCTGTTACTCTGCCTTAGAATAGTGCTGGGCTGTTCTTGAATCCCTGTGGGAGCCTACAGAAATTTTTCTGAGACCCCATTACTGAGAAAGCGGTCAAGTACCTGCTTTCCGGTGCAATTTTTTTGACAAAAGAAACCATTAGATATGTCTAATGTAATTTTATATTTTTTGCGAATATGTTATTCATTAGTGCAGCACTATGCGAATTTTGTACTGCAAATGTTTTGCAACATGAGTTTAGGTGTCTGTAGTCCAAGACTAGACGATATTAATCGTCCGGTTTGGAGACAGGAAACAAAGGATTGTTCATTTGGGAGGTGCATGTTTCAATCACCCCCTGGTATTCAAGTTGATCTAAAATCTCCCTGACTTGTTTTTTAGCTTCTTGCTTAATTGGATACTGCCTTTGTGCAGTCGGTTGACTTTTTAACTGGAGTTTGTGAGGAGGAGAGTCCTCATCCCATTCTACATGATTTTTATATAATGCTGGTGCCTGGGCTACTGCCCATTTCCTTGCATATATATATTTAGTGTGAATCGGAATGTGACTCGAGAAGGCAGGCATAATCATTTCTTCGCCACGAGGGCACTCCCTGACAAACTCCGGGGGGCAATCTTTTTCAGCTAACAGGATGTCATAGCCTTTTGAGAGTTTATCCCAAAATAGACCCCTTTATTTTCCTAGTCTTATCTCCCTCTATACGCAATGTTATTTCGTATATCTT
Source organism: Lissotriton vulgaris (assembly GCF_964263255.1). Lineage (NCBI taxonomy): Eukaryota > Metazoa > Chordata > Amphibia > Caudata > Salamandridae > Lissotriton > Lissotriton vulgaris. The sequence goes on from NC_141696.1 coordinate 741,202,484, forward strand.
ATGAGGTTTGCTAACTCTGGTGTCGGCAGTTTCTACTTGAATGTATTAATTCGTGTCCACTGTCTCCAGATGACTCATCAGGATCTTGCGAGCTATGGTGATTTCTGATGCACTGTCTAGCATTGTCTGTGCCCACTCCCCGTTTTTCAGCTGTGTCCTCAGTATTCTCGGCATGTTCGATTACTCTAATACTGGCTACCTTCTTCTTTGGAAATTGTGATTTTTTACTTTGAGCAGGTTCCTTGTCTTTGGTCTTGGTGTGCTCTCCTGGGTCTGACCGTCCTTTTTTCGGATTTCTGCGAAAAAGATCGAGAGGGACGTGTATCAATACTTTGATATCTATCAGGCTTCTTCAAGTTATCCCTATTTCTAAGGCTCTATCTTTTCTCTGAGTGCTCCCTCTGGGGAGACTGGTGTTCTCGAGTCGGAGTTCTTTCCCTCCGTCGAGGAGACCTTCCTCTGGACTGGAAAACTTTTTCCTTGGGAGTGGATTGTTTATTTCCATGCCAGCTCTTTTTAGGAGTGTTTAAATTATTTTTAATAAATAATTTTTCAGGATTTTCGAGTAATTGGGGTTTTACATGTTTCCCACCCAAGCTATCTCTACCTAATTCTTCATAACATTTTTCTATAATTCTGGCAAGCTCAATTGGTTGATCTGTTATATCTGTTTCCTTCAACTTCTGGCGGATCGCCACAGATGCTGCTTCTCCTTTTATATTGGCTAGTAATATAGCCGAGACCTGCTTGAAGTCTTTCAGTAATTTCATACCAAGAGTCAAAGCAGGTTCTGGACCGTATTCATTCTGAATTTGTTTCAGCACATCTGGTATTACCGCCATTGACGGAACACCATGTGTTTTTGTGTAAATGGAAGCAAAGACTGTACCCAAAGTGTCACAGTCCTCCACGTGTGGTGCGACCCCCATTGTAAGGCAGATGGTCAGAATTCTGTGTTTCTCAATAGGGGTAGTATTCGGAAATACTGCCTCTATTTGAGTAATTTTCTGCGCTAACCAGAAAGGAATTTGTTCCCGTTTTATGGGTGTTTTACCAAGACATGATTGTATGTTCTGTGGTGTAATTTTATTTGTGTTCCCCTGATGAGGGGTCAGCTGTGGGACATTAACAGCTGTTTGGACTGTTGCAGTCCACATTACATATTGGACTAATTGTCTATGTATTTTAATTAATGTTTTTAGCTGTGCTAACAGCTCTTCTTTAGACATTTTTTCAATGTCTGGATGTGGTGTGCAGCTGGCTAGAACCGGCCACGTTGCTCCTGGTCTACCTAGTGGACCGAGCCTGGTAATATGATCAATGTGTTTTAGGGCGCCTTTAAACCAGAGCAGATGCTCTTGGTATTTTAATGGGATTTCAATCTCCTCGAAAGGAGCGTACTCTTCCGGAGGTTCCTCTATTTTGTAATAGTGGAACTCGTGTGTGGCAGCGTTTGCCGCTGGAAATTTTATCCAAGAATAGAATACCTCTGTCTGCCGATATTCATGTGCCTCTATCACAAAGACGACTGTGCCACCTTGTATGGTCAGTCCATTTTCTATAAGTTTTAACGTTATAGTTTTTCTTATGTTGACCGGGATGATTATCGCACCCGGTTCATTGACACCGGTGTCCCGTTGATTCGCATCTACTGCGGCTTCAGCGGTCCCGTTGTCTAGTAATGACATTGTATAAATGAAAGTTTTTTTGCAGAGCAGGTCTCCAAGGAGACAAAGATTAGGTGCACAATATTTTGGAACACTGTATCCTTCAACGTTGAATAAACCAGAGCTTTACATAGGAATCTCTTCCTACTAAGTTCGGGCGGATTTTAACCTTTCACCCACTACAGACGTCTATTGGAGTATTTACGGTAGAAAGGGTCTGTGTGAAAAAGCACGACTGAGTTACTCTAACGTCTTGCGTTAGTTTTATCGCCTTACCAAACGTTGGGCGCCATGTAGTGTAGTTCCTATTTTCCCTATAGGCACTGCGCATTGGAATAACATAAACAGCAGTGTAGACGTAGAAGTGCGGTCTTCCAGGTCTCTACTGACTATGCTAAAATTTATTGGGTTTGTACCAACTAGCTCAGAGGTCACTGGAAACTTTCTTGACTGAATAGGAAGTGATCAGCTCCCCTGGCTCAGACAAGAAGGGATTCAGTTTTCCAACAACCGCATAAACATGACAACTTTGCTCCTTAGAATAAGAGTCAATCTCTAGAGTCGTGTGAAACAATAGACAGCTATTTCACTCAGTCAGTTGTGCAAGAATTACTTTCACAGGATGCAGAGAATAGAGAGACGGGCGTTTTCAATAAAAGGTATTATTTATTGAACAGTCTTTCTTCTCATGCAAGAGAAATGAATTGCCACAATTGCAAGATTTGTTATTATAAAAAGTGCGTACAGTAAAAGGAGGATTGCGAAATAATACTGTATAAGCATTGATATGGTTTCTTAGCCATACAATGGTTAAAATGAATAAAATATATACATTCATATATACATTTAGCTAACGTACTCAACTGGTGCTTCTAACTACGCCTACCCCGGTGTACCTGACCTAAGCCTAATACATGGGAGGGAGTAAGTAAGTAGCAGTTTAAGTTAAGTTGGTTTTGCCAAAAGTTTGCTTCAAGAATTCTCTCTAAGGGTTTAGTCAACACTGTACCTCTGGAATAGAATGTTGGAGGTCTTGTATCTCCTCTCAGGACTCGATATCTCAGTTACTCGCAAGGGTATGCTGGAAACGCCGGAGCTGGATTTTCTCGGCAGGAGAAAAGACAGCGTCTTTCTCAGCGCATCAGGGAGGAGGAGGGGCAGCGTCCGTGAGCTTCTCGCTTCTGCTGGGCTCTGCAAGGGACAGCTGTTCTGCTCCTGTATTCTCTACCACCACCGCTGTGTTTGCTTAAGGCAACGTTGGTAATATTTATACCTGGAAGGTGCCTTGTTTGACGTAAGTTTTTGGACATAAGACGTCAATAAAGATTTCACTAAGAACCGGTCGTTCTTACAGTGCTCATTAGAGTTCTATTACTAATCAAAACATAGCAAGCGGGGATTTCCCAGGTTGCTGGGGGTTTTATCTGGTGAAAGAACTCTGTGTGTAATCTAGGAATCTAAGATAGTGGCTTCTGCTGTGTCATGTACTGTAATGAGCTGCAGAGGCGAATTTCTGAAATATGGCTGAAATATGGCTCTGATCGTTTATGCCATTATAGGGGTATGAATTGATTATAGCCGTATAGGGGCATAAGGTCACAATATTGATCGGGGTCCTAGATAGAACACAACAGTACGCACACCGAGGAGCGGACCGGGGAGCGTACCATGGGGAAAAAGAATGACAGTTTAAAAAAAAAAGTAGCTGTTTTAAAAAACTGTTCTTTTTGTTGTTTTTTTTAAATGTATTTAAGTACCTACATGTAGGTACCAATGCAGAGACTTAAATTTAATGTACACCGTCTCCTCTGTAGATATCTTGCATGTTGTTATAGAAGTTATTGTGGTATATGGAATCCATAACATAGTCTGTCAGGAAAGCAGAAACAGATCCTTTAAGCACTCCCTGAGAAGTTCTAGGGGATCATGGGTAGTCTATCCTGCTTCCTTATGATGAAAAAGAGATGTAAAATACACATTGGAGATAATATAGTGGGATAAAGGTAGTAAATATGAGCAAACTTACTATGTAACACAAAAAAGTTGCACAGTATACTATAAGTCTCATTTTATAATATAATCATTTTGGTACTACTTCATGAATTACATATAAAAATGAATATTGTCTCAAACAATTTTTAATTATTAAATATATATATTTATTCTTCTGATTCTTTTTCAAAATTTAATAAAACTTCTAACATAATATTGTCCCGAATTTCCTCACAATCATTAGTACATGATTCTATTTGTTCCAAACATTCTATTAACTGTTGGTCCAAAGATTCATCTATGAAATTAAGTTCATCTTTTTGTTCTTCTGGATTTACCACCTTTATTTCGAAAGAAATAACAGTTGATTGTTTTTGTCCTTCCATTTTCTTTTTGAAAATTGCATAAAAATTAACTATATTAGTAGAGTTAGGGTGCTGTTGGGTTTAAGTTTAGACAGGTACTTCTGAGTTTTTAACAGTGAAGTAATTTTTTGGGAAGTGTATGGTTTCAGGCAGGAAGTAGAACTATTATAAAGTGCATGTGATGAAGCCTAAGTAAATTCATAATTATACCAGAGAAGCCTATCTCAATCTATAACTATTACAGAGGGACAGTATATAACTATCAGAAAACGTTTCCCCAAATTAACTTAAAGTGCACAACACAGTTCCCCTTTCAAATTAACAACTTACCTTTTTCAAAGTAATTGAAGTTTTCTGTCAAAATTCTTTCAAAATGTACCACAGGTAGTATTAGTCAAAATGGCTGTGTTTCCCTCTCATTTTTCATATATATTCATGTACTTAACCAATCAAATGTCAGCACATAAAAGTACAAAATGTAAGTAACATTTTAATTGGTTGTAAATTCCAACACTTTCATATGTGTTTTTTTCATTTAATTTACCTCAGGATATTTAGACAGGGCTACAGCCCAAATGGCTCAATGGAATACCATCAAATGTGGGATAATGGTAGGGAATGCTATGTAGTAGGGTCCATTCTATATTTGGTGAAAGTCTGTCCAGTGGTTTTATGTAATTTCGTTTCCCACATTTTTTTGGGGAGCGCTCACTGGTGCGCGCCCCGGTACGCGTACCGGGAGCGCTCCAAGACAAACAAAAAAACAAAATATGAACAATATACATAAAAAAAATTGTATTACATAAATATACAATATAGGATTCATTTTAAAAAATATTACATTTCATAGCTATAGACATTTGCTATTAAAAAACCTTTGAAATTCACTGAAAAAAACATAGGTTTGTGGCCCTATATATAGTTAGGAATTAGCATTTAAAAAACCTATGAAACTCACTGAAAAAACCATAGGTTTCACACCAGTTATAGTTAGGAATTAGCATTTAAAAAACCTTTTAAATTCACTGAAAAAACCAGAGGTTTCACACCAGTTATAGTTAGCTGGAAATTTTACTGACATAAAACCATTGAAATTCCCACGTTATAGTTAGTCGGACTCACTATAACTTGCGCATGCAATGCACTGCTGATGACATCACATATTACATCACTCATGACATGGTCAGTGACATCACTCATGACATCACTGATGACACCATCCTTGTGACAGAGTGACCGACCTCCTTTCAGTGTAATGTAACCCTTGAAACACATATTCAAAAATAGAAACTAACATTTTCAAAAAAATGGACATACCCATACCAGTTACAACAACCAATTCAGTAATTCCACCATCTATATACACATCCACTCATTCACCAACAGTTCTATATAGTCGCTCATACATATAGTCACTCATCATATGTAGTGATACACATATACATCCTGTTACACACCGACAGTCAACCAAAAGTTACTCACACACATACAGACACATGCAAATAAACTATTGAACATCCTTTTATTTGCATATACAGCCATACACACACTATCACCTTACTTCTAAGGAAACTTGCACATATTTACTCTCTTAAACAATCACTTATAGAAACACATACTTATTTAAACAGGAACTCTTACAATCTCTCACTCTCACATATACTCACTTATATACATCAATACTCACATATAGTAGATTAAAACACATGTAGTTACTGATAAAGACACTAGTGAGACAGTCATTCACTCACTAACACACACATATACACACTCATCCACCCATACAGTCCTGCACATATACTGTCTTCAAAACACATACAAACAGTGAGTCAGTCATTGATGCATCTATGTGCTAAGTAATACCCCCACCAAACCATACAGACACTCATACTGATACTAAAAAAACATCTAATAACCCTTATACACACAAATGTAGCTACTCACCAACCCATGCAGCCACTTATACACAAAGTGAAACACTGATACATATATTTAAATATTTAAACATTACTCGCTAATATATGTATTCACTAAGATACACTTAATAAGCCAATTAACCAATCAATTTTTTATAAAAAAACATCCTTTTAGACACTTATTTAAACATTTATTCTTCCATCGACCGTTACATATACATATACATATATAAAACATATTTATTTTTCAGAAAGACACATATTCACTGGATGTCATCAGTGATGTCATGAGTGATGTCAATGACCATGTCATGAGTGATGTAATATGTGACGTCATCAGCAGTGCATTGCAGGCGCGCAAGTTATAGTGAGTCCAACTAACTATAACTGGTGTGAAACCTCTGTTTTTTTCAGTGAATATATATATATATATATAATTCTTTATTTAGCACTACTGTGGATCATACGAGATGCAAGGCAATTCTAGCGAATATAAGAAACATATTTAACACAAACGACTATTAAACACATAAGCAAGTAGAAGACCCCTAACATTGAATTACGAGCTAAAAAAAAAGATTTTTAATTTCTACAAGTTTGGTGCAAATGTACATCCTCTAAATTCAACCCTTAGCTCTACTAATGTAAGCGCTGGTGAGCTCAACCTTTGTCGATCTATGTCGAAAGTTAAGATTTCAAGGGCTGGGTGCACTGTATTATCTGGAACTTTAGAAAACGCTACTAAGCAACTAAAACTTGGTGTTTTTGTGCACTGTTTGTACCCACAAACATTATAACTATCCCAGTTGGACTTCGGGGCACAGCATGACATGCTACCCTTAAATGATTTTTTTTTTTTTAATATATTTTTATTGCAGGAATTAGTGAAAATTACATATCAGACCAGCAAAATAATCGCAATCAGAAACAATTAAATATTTTCCACATTCCCCTGGCCAACGACAAGAGTACACAGCCATTCAGCCCACAGCCCGAGGGCCGGGCGGCGAACACCAAAGGGGATCTGGTATAAGGTCGAAGCTGGTCTGGATGATCTAAAGGTCTTCATCTGCTTTTCTAAATCATCCTACAAAAAGTAAAAGAAACCCTCCCCAACAATCTAGTGGTTCTACAGGTACCCCCCCAACCCCCGCCATCAGTGTGTGTGGTAGTGTATGTATGCAGGCCTATGTGAAGTACCCCGGAGTAGCCAATAGACATCTGAAATAAAGTTATCTACCGGGACTCGGGACGTGTCGCATCCTCACTCTCGGAATCGCTGGAAGCACAATCGTCTCTGAGGGCTTGTACTGACGTCTCCCATTCCAGTGCCGATTCTAGCGCTCTCTCGTTTTGCTGTCGCCTAGCCAATTGGTATCGCAGCGTACTCTCACCCGCCGCCCATTTCAACAGTTCGCCGCGCCACCTAACCTCTGTTGGACCAGACCGTGCCTTCCAATTCCTGGTTACCTCACGCTTAGCGAGGAGAAGCCCCAGATCAATAAATTTGCTTGAGATTTTATTCTTGGGGGTATGCAGGAACCAGTGTAGGAGCCCCACCGCCGCGTCGACCGACAAGGACCTCCCCGTCACCCTATTCAGGGTGTCTCCTACTCCAAGCCAATAGGAGGACAGCGCCGGGCAAGACCACAGCATATGGAGAAGATCCGCCACAGACGCCCGGCATTTGGGGCACTCTGCAGAGTCCGCGGCAAAGTACTGTTGGATCTTCGCCGGGGTCAAATAGGCCCTGTGGAGCACGTAGAAGTGGACCAGTTGGAAGCGGGCATGGCGCGTGCCCTTCCAGGCCCGCCTCTTGAGTTGAGACCAGGTCGTTTCCGGTATCTCCTTCCCTATGTCTGCCTCCCATCGTGTTCGTAAAGTGGTGAGGGGGGGCAACCCCTCGCCAATCAATCTGCTATACAGGCATGTGACCGTCTTGACCGTCCCCGCGGACATCATAACGTATTGGCACACCGGGGATGTAGGCGGTTCCTCCAGTCCGCTTTTCCAGTGCGTTTGTATCGCTCGGACCAGAGCTGCGTGCAAAAGGAAATCACCCCGAGGAACGTCAAAGCGGTCTATGATCTCTTGGAAGGGCAATAACGCCCCGTCCTCGTAAAGGTCCCCCACCAGCTGCAGTCCCGCGTCCTCCCAGAGCCCCAGGCGCGACCAGTCTCCCCCGTGAGGGAGGGCCGTCAACATACCCAGTGGTATCTCAGGTGCATAGGGCAACCTCAGCTGTCCCCGGGCGTGGGCTCGATTCCAACACAAACAAATGGTCTTTTCCTCGAGCGTCAGGTCCTGTAAGGCCAGACGTTGTCGGAGTGTGATGAAGGAGATAACGTGCCTAGGCATCCACGTGCCTAGGCATCCCCGTACCTCTCCCAGTCTCCGGGCCGCGAAATTCTCTCGCGACCTCCTGGGTGAAGGTCTGGAGTTGCGCCGCCAAATAGTATTTTTCGAAATCCGGCACCGCCAGGCCACCCTCAGTTTTTGGCCTCATCAGGGTCTTGAGAGCCACTCTCCGGCGGCCCGAACCCCAGAGGAATCCCACCACCATGGATCGCAATAAGCGAAAGGTGGCCGGCGGGATCCAAATCGGTAATGCCCGAAAGTAGTAGAGCAGCCGGGGGAGTACCACCATTTTCAACAGGGCGATCCGCCCTGCCACCGAGAGCGGCAAGGTAGCCCAGAAGTCCATGCTACCGCGCAACGGGCTATGTTCCCATCCAGGAGGTCAATTGGGTTGTGGTAAATGTAAACCCCCAGGTACTTGAAACAGTCAGGTTCCCATCTAATCCCCCCACTGACGTCTGGACTGGGCGTTCCCCTGCGAACCGGGAACAGACAAGTTTTGGCCCAGTTGACCCGAAGGCCCGAGACCTCCCCGAAAGCTGTTAGCACCGACGCGGCCCCCCTCAGGGCAGCAACCGGGTTCTCAAGGAAGAGCAACAGGTCATCGGCATATAGCGAGACATGGTGCGAGCCAGAAGGCGTCCGCAAACCGTTGTAATAAACCCCGGACCGGAGCAGCAGCGCCAGGGGCTCCACCGCTAGCGCGAAGAGCAGCGGGGACAGTGAGCACCCCTGTCTCGTGCCTCTCTCCACCGGATATTGCGAGGAGATCAGTGGACCCGCTCTCACCCTGGCCGACGCCGAGGCATATAATACGGTGGTCCACCTGACAAAGCCCTCACCCAGGCCGAATCGCAGCAAGACACTGCGCAGGTAGTCCCATTCAAGGCTATCAAAGGCCTTTTCCAAGTCTACTGAAAGAACCACCGGGCACGGGGCGTCTGCATGCAAATCCCCCAGTAAGCGAAACAGCCTGCGAATGTTCATGGTTGTGTTCCGCTTGGGAATGAAACCAGCCTGGTCCTCGTGCACCCATGAGCGCATGTGCCCTAACAGCCTCGAAGCCAATATGCTGCTCAGGATCTTATAATCGACCGTCAGCATCGATAGAGGTCGGTAGGACGCCGGGTCAGCCGATTCTCTCCCAGGTTTAAGGAGGGGAACCACTAAAGCCTCACACATCGAGCCGGGGAGGCGACCCAACCACTTCGCCTCTCTGTATACTACTAGTAGCCGAGGCGCCAGGAGGTCAACGTAAGCAGAGTAAAATTCAATTGGGAGGCCGTCCAGGCCCGGGGTCTTGTTCCTCGCCATCCCTTTAATGGCACTGCGAATTTCACCCAGTTCAATGTCGGAGCCCAGAGCCTTCGCCACGTCCGGCTCCAGCGCTGGTAGCTCTAGGGGTTGTAGGTATTCCTCAATCAGATCGGGGTCCCTGGCAGAGCCACTGCGGTACAATTGTTCATAGTAGCGCAGGTAGCAGCCCAAAATCTCCGGCTGAGTCTGTACTTCTGCACCCTCCGCCGTGCGCATGGACGTCGTCAAAGATGTCTGGCGCGTAGGATTGGCCAGCCACGCCAACAACGCGCTCGACCTATCCCCCTCCACGAGCGACCTAGTAGTGTAGGCCTTATAGTCAAAGCAGCGCAGCCGTTCGACCGCCACCGCCACCGACTCCCTCGCCGCCGCCGTGCGCTCCTGGAGCTCCGGATGACTGGGGCGGCGGAGTTCCATCTCGCGGAGCTTCCGATCAGCCGTAGCCAGGTCATCAAGGATGACTCGCCGCATGCCCACTTTTTTAGAAATGCAGTAGCCTCTGACCACCACCTTAAAGGCGTCCCACTCCAACGCTCTCGATCCTGCAGTACCCCCGTTGGACGCGAAGTACTCCGAGATCCTGTCCCCCAAGTCCGCCTTGAAAACTATATCCTCTAGGATCTCCGGGCGCATTTTCCAGGTGGGCACAGCCGGGACCCCGGGAAACCAACGAAGGTCCATCAGGAGGGGGTTGTGGTCTGATATGGTCCTGGCTAAATACTCAGAACGGACCGCAGCAGAAACCACCTCCGCCGATCCCAGAAACCCATCCAGCCGCACGTGCAACTCATGCAAGCTAGAGAAAAAGGAGTAGTCCCTAGTATCCGGGTGCTGTGCCCTCCAAACATCCGTGAGCCCCCAGTGTGACTGCCACTCCTTCCGCCCCTTCGCCACCCGGTGGACCGGGGAGTCCGGGAGGGGGGGGTGCTAGCGGTCGGCCTCTACGTCCACTACCGAGTTGAAATCGCCACCGAGGAGGAGGGTTCCCGAGAGGACATGGGCCAACGAACCCGATAACCTGGAGAGGAAGGCAAGCTGGTCCACATTAGGCGCATAAATGCAGCAAATGTTCAAGTCCCTGCCCCCCAGAGTGCCCGAGAGAGCTACATAGCGACCCTCCGGGTCCACCAGTGACTTAGTAACCTGAAAGGGAACCCCAGCCCTGATCCAAACCAGTGCCCCTCTTCCATATGCTGAGTACGAGGTATAGAAGACCTGCCCCCTCCACCTACGCTGGAGCGCCGCCCCTTCCGTCTTGTTAAGATGAGTCTCCTGGAGCAGCGCTATCTGTACCCCTCTACGCACTAGATAAGCGTGAACCTTGTGTCGTCTAGACATAGTGTGAAGCCCTCGTACATTCCAAGTGATGCATTTCACATTAGCAATATCAACCATTGTCCCATATTGTCCGTTCCGGGTCTCCCCACCCAGGCCCTAACCACAAACTAGCGACAGTCAATGCAACACTGATGGCGGCCATTTTCCCCAACAAAGAAACAACAACCCCCATTCGAAACAAACCCTTACCCACCCACCCCAGAACAGGACCCAAATAATGCCATCTAGTTCCCATCCAAACCATACTCCCAACAATCCCACAATCCCCGACTAGTCCTGCGGTCGCCACCGCAGGAAGGCCTTAAGGGCAAGGTGCGGGCTGGGCGCCGGTAATGGGCCCTCGATTCTCGGACTACCGAGATTAAGTTGAACCCAGATCAAAACGCTATAGCCCAGCCGGGGTCCCCCCTCCCCCCTCCACCAGGGCCTGTGATCACTCGCCTTCCCTCACCACCCCCGCCGCATACCCCCACCCAAATGGAAGTAGCTCACCCCGTCACCCCTGTCCATCCAGCATGTTCTCAGCCGAGCCCGGAGTAACCCCCGGCAAGTGGACACTATCGGTCTCCGACTCTTCCGTGTCCGTCCGGGCCCCTTCGTCTCCAAGTCCTGATTCCTCGATAATGGGGCCACTGTGCGAACCAGATAGAGTAGACACCATTTCCAGCACTCCCCTCCGCTCCGCCAATGTCTCCACAGTCGAAGGCCTGTCCGGCTTGCCGCGGCGGCTGCGAAGTCTTTTGGAGCGGCGTTGTTGCCCAGGTTCCACTGCCAGTTGGGACGACGAGCCAAAACCATCTTTGCCAGCTCTATAGAGTTCAAGCCAGTTGCAGACGTCCTCCGGGGTATCGAAGAACTGGGTTTTGTCGTCAACGATAATGCGGAGCCGTGCAGGAAAGAGGAGCGAGTATTGGATGCCCTTGCTCCGAAGTTCGCGCTTGATCGCCAAAAAGGAAGCCCGTTTGCGCTGGGTCTCATATGTATACTCCGGGAAAATGTTCGCCTGGCTATTCTCCACCTGATAAGGGCCGTTGTGTCTGGCGGCATTGAGGATGAGGTCTCTGTCCCGAAAATGTAGCAAACGCGCCACCACAGGTCGCGGGGCGCGGCCCTGTTGCGGCGGCCTCGCCGGCACTCTGTGCGCCCGTTCCAGGGTGTAGAAGGAGGACAGGCCCTCTGGGGCTATTGTGTCCCGGAGCCAAGCTTCCAAGTAGGCCACCATGTCGCCATCCTCAATATTTTCCGGCAGGCCCACCACCCGAATGTTGTTCCGTCTATTGCGTCCTTCGGCATCCTCTGCCCGTCTCTCCAAGGCCTCAATCCGGGACAGGGCATCCTTCATTGTCGCGGCCAGGGTCCTCTGTGCCGGCTCCAAGACCTTCACTGAGCTCTCCACCTCCTTGACCCTATCCGAGAGCTTACCGTGGTCCGCCCTGAGAAGGCCCAAACTCGTCGCGACCTGGGCGATGTCTTGCTGTAAGGCCGAGCGCGTGGTTGCGATCGCCTCCAGGACCCGGTCAAATTGTTGCTGCAGATGGGGACCATCAGTTCTCTCTGGGTCTCCTCGGTCCTCCTTATCCGGCGCCTCCGTATCCGAGGCGGCTGGAGTAGTCCCCTTGGCCCCTTTCGGTTTTCCCATGGCGGTGAAGCCCCGTGGAGGAAAGTTCGTCAAAGGTACCACCGAGTGCTGGCGTCGTCCAAGTCGCCCCTGGCTCGCAGTTGTCGTGACGAGGGTCGCCGATCGTCGTCTCCAGGGCCCGCTGCTCTTCCGAGACCTCGGGCCCTGCCACCGCTGTGTCGTCGGAGGCCAATGAGGAGGAGGCGGGGACGACTGGCGCCAGGTCGGGCAGGCCCGCCAGGCCAAAGAGGATCCGGAATGAGTGTCACCAATATTGCTTGAGACTCTGCGGCGCCAGGGCACTGTGTCGCCCATCAAGTTCAGCCACTCGGTGGGGGTAGCCGGGAGCGGCTTACGGGGACGTCTTCATGAACTGGGCCGCTGGCCGTTCATGTCCTGGATCCGACCAGAATTCAACCAGCCGTCTGTCTGGGGACGGTCGCCGTGTCCGGACCCTTCCCAGTTGGCCTCCAGATTAACGTTCCACCGGGTGAAAGGATGTAGAGCGGATGCTCCGTGTCCAGCTACTCTCCACGGGTCCAGGGTCTCGGCCAAGAAATCGGGGAGGCCCGAGCGCCATCTTGGGTCTCACTCCGCGAACCCCTGAACTTCGGTTTTTCGTCGGAACCTCCGGTTTTCAAGTATCACCGGGCGGCCCAGCAGGTCCCCACCTGTCCACCCATCGGTTTACGGGGTTCGGGGTGCCCCGCGGACTCCGATCTGCAGGATCAATGTGGGCTCAGTCCCGGAGCCGAGCTCTCAGGCGACCATCGCCATCGGCGTCCAAGCCACGCCCCCTGCTACCCTTAAATGATGCAATGAGAATAATGATACACTGACTGTGCATGTGAATAGACACAATAGCATGGTTTGACCTAATATTGCTGAATGTGAGATTCAGTTATTCTACTTTCAATTTAATTAAAATAACTGTGAAACAGAAAAACTTAACAGTATGAATTACTATGAAAATACCCATTTCATGTTACTCCATCAGACAGCAGGGATTGGTAATATTCATGACAGATATGTAGGCCCCACAAAGGTAAAACATATATTGAGAGTGAAGAAAGCCAAGATTGGTACCAGCTTTCAATAAACGTTTAAATGAGGCTGTATTCGATAGCATCAATAAGATATATTTCTCCTCTTAATAGCAAGAAAACCTACTGCAGTAACAAATGGCTTCACGATGTTTATAATGCTAAAACACATTGCACCGTTGGGATTAGCAGTCAAAATCAAGGAAACATGATCACATTTAAGAATTCATATGCTCCTAATTAGCAATAAGCGTCATGGGATTTTTGAGGAAGTAATTAAGCTTATTTAGAATTTAGAATTGCAGAGAAAATTGTCATGGCAAGCAATATCAATGTCACAGATTAGTGTGAGTACCGATCAGTGATCCCTTGCTTAACTGCACACACCTGCTACTACTGACACCTGCACTTGTTTTTTCTTTTTAGAACACATTTGTATCAATGTTTAGCGCATTGGTAAAGTGACAGTTCCATTTTCAGGGATTTCCCATGCTTTACAATCCTTTCATCCCGTGTCCCCACATCCCTGCAGATAAAACCATCATTTATTTACCCCTTTCTCTGCTGCTCTCCACGAGACAGTATGTTAAAAAACATATATGGAATAATGTTTATGGTAGGGCCATGAGAGCTTACATAAGCTACAGCGGATTTACCCTAATTATACATGCCAGAAGCCGAACACTAGTTCTGCTTGTAAATTAGTATTAAAAACGCTATACAGCCTGCTAACTTTTCAATCAGTATTTAATGTAGCTAAGTGGAATATTATGTGGTATGGTTTTGTATATATAATATTACCACAATACCACAAAGATGGTCCTTGCATTCACACTAATAAATCCTTATCTCAGTCCTGGTAGAGTGGCAAAGAGGAGTCCGGCTCGAATAGAGAACCATGTGCTAAGCATTTCAGAGTACCAATATGAACGATAAGTAATTGACACAACTCTAGAGAAATCTGACACTTATATATAAAAATAGTGTATTTTTATCTTAATTTAAACAGCAAAAAGAACGTAATAGCATACATATAACCAGATTTATAGATTTTTGAAGCAATATTAAATAAGTGAAGGAAAATACATGAAAAAGATAACATTGCGGTCAATTGCAAGAAGCACTAGTGACAATCGATCACTTGCCCATTTAGTTACATGGAAGACTTACAGGGTTATAGTCATGCGGGCCCCAGGACGAGGTCAAGACAGTCACATAAATTTTACCTAGCCCGTCGAATCAAAGTGCAGAGTTGTCCTGACTGTCCTTGGTGCTGAACGGGAGCTGCGGTGGGACTGATTTTATGCCTTACACAGTGCTGCACAAAACAGAATGCAAAAACACAACAGATACACAGCTGCTGATGTCGGATGATGGTTTTATTGTTTTCCCTGTAAATGCAGCGTCAAGTGTGGGGGTCGGTTAACGGACTGTGGTCCAACAAGCCTTAACAACAGTAAACACAGCGAAAAGATACTGGAACTTCACTGGGTCCGGGGGAGTGAGGTACCTGTCTGAAACTTCCGACAGGCAAGACTACCACTCCCACAATGCATTGGACCACATGTATATGGGCGATCTCATGAATGGCCCGTGGCCAGTGATTTTTTTGGATCTGGTGAGTGTTTTTACCTGCATTTTGCAGGAAACTAGTGGCACTAGTCTAGGGGAGACTGGTGATGCGTCTGGCTTCCACAGGGGTCCATTTCTTCTGGAGTGCTGAGTTTTAGCCAAGGACAAGGGGCGTTCAATCAGTTCCAAGCCTATTGCCTCAGGGACAAAGTATCCCTCTTTTGCTTTAGTGCTGTGGGCAAATTCTTGTTGTCGGCAACACAGTTCTCCTCTTGGTCCTTCCTTGATCCGAGAGTCTGGTGCCAGGGACTTTCAGTGAATCCTAGATTTAGGGGAGTTGTGGGTGTGGGAGCTAGTAGCCAATGGCGGATAGTCTCTGCAGTTAATTTTCCCCTGAGGTGACCACATATGTGGGTGGGGGCCACCTTTTCTGGCCAGAAACCACTGTATCTGCCCTCCTAAAGATGGCAGAATTCTAATTATCATGTACAGGTCAGGCTGCTCGTCCTGGAGGTGTGGTCACCCTTCCTGGAGGTGTACACCTACTGCATACCTAATTTCCCGCCTTGCCTGAGTGCAAGCGCACCTGAAGCAAGGGGAGGGTTGTGTTCTTCTCAGGGGGACAGCCCAAATTCATATCAGAGGTGATGCAGCCTTTGAATCTCACCCCTCTGATGTGTCACTACACTAGCCTGCTGGAGAGGAGGGAGGTGGGACCTCCTTCCTGTCCAGCCTTTGTTCCTGACTCCTGGGAGTGTGTCATACTACCTGGCAGGAGACCAGAATCCTGTCTTGACGGCAGCAGGTGCAGGAAATGGTGGCTTTCCAGTCAGAGCACAGTGAAACTGAGACAACCAGGGTGGCAGCCTCTAAGATAGACCGCTGGGTGCATGGCAGCCTTCCCTTGTCACAAGATCCATTTGGGGAGAGAAGACACATTGTTTGACACCAAACTCAACACATTTAGATGATGCCATAAGGGAACAAGCACCCCGGGTCTGCCCGCGTGTAATATTATCCTATGGACAGCCTATTACTTATAGTGTACCTTAATGGTAAAGACACTATAGAAACATTTAAGCTTGCACTTACATGTCTACACTCCTAATATACTGCACCCTGCCTCCTTGGCACAGGAGGCCTTCTGTAGGGGTGACTAATATATACAAAAAGTAACGTACTGACTATGTCACACATGGTGAGGGCAAAGTTGAAATGGAGCATTTGACACTTTTCTTGCAGTCTGCTATAGCAGGCCTGCTATCATTAGCTTATCTGGTCAGTGAGGGCAGCACAAACAGTGCTGCAAGCCCTGAGTTCCCCTTTACCACCCATGCCCTGGGTACCACTGGAACCATATTCTAGGGACTTATAAGAGAGTATAGTCTTTGTCAATTGGGGATGCTAGTTACGCACATCAGCTTTTAGGGAAAGACCACAGACAATTGAGCCTTTTCAGCAGGCTTCAGAGCACTGTCAGAATCAAAAACCAGCATCTAGTATTCCAAATAGAGGCAAAAAGTGGGGAGGAATCTGCAAAAAGCCCTTTTTTCTTTCAGTTAGTATTCATTTTTACTACACTCTAACTGAACTCTAAAGCAGCGTTTGTATTATGCCCTTTGTGTTACCTGTTCAACCTCTGTATTCCATTCTGGTTCTACACTGCATGTAAAATGAAAAGAATAAAGCCAGCTTTTCAGCACAGATGTTTCAGCAGAAGACACATATTGTTTTATAAAGCTTTTTATTTGCATTTTAACTATAATAAAGCTAGAGGGGTCTCTGCTGCATTATATGGGGCAGAGTTGTGGGGCACTTGTAATTTGGAGGTATTAGCCAAGGTGGAGAGCAAATTTTTGAAAGATCGGATGGCTCTCCCCTTGAGCACACCCACAGTTCCCGTATTACTGGACCTGGGATGCAGATCGATTGTGGATCAGGCACGACTACGGCCCCTGTTGTTGTGGGCTCGTTTGTGGAGGGTCCCTGAACTTGCCTCATATGCTGAGGGCCTGTCCGAGGTGATGGCCATGGGGGGTTGGCACAGGGTAAAGTGGTTGAGGGATGTCAAAAGCCTTTTGGGGGAGCTGGGATTGGCCGAAGCATGGGTTACTCGAACTGCCCCACCTAAAGCCACCCTGAAGAAACTGTACTGGGACTGGGTCTCTTTCAAACTCATTAGCAACCCACGGCACTGTAATTCCACCTCAACTTTTCTAAGAATCAAAGACGTGGTGGCCTACGAACCCTATCTTGATTTGGTTTCCATCGCATTTGATAGGGCATTGTATTTTAGGTTTAGGGTGGGCACCCTACCAGTAGGTAATTTGCTATCGAGTTGAAAATCGACCTCCCAGCATTCCCCCTATTGTGCCCTATGTACCACGCGGGTGGAGTGGCTGCTCACATCCTTTTTGAATGTCCGGACTATTGTAACCCAAGGAAGCGTTGGCTTAAACCAGTGTGCAGAACCTTTGGCACCCGCCAATATTCAGTGGCCCTACGGACTCTATTAACAGACACTTCTGCCCTTGTAGTTTGTGGCATCTCAAAATTTTTAAAATGGTCTTGGTTGATCCGTTCATATAGGCTTTCTGTATCAATTTAATTCTTTTTTTTTAACTGTATTTATCTCAATGTTTTTATCGTCTTTTTATCCCTTTTGATGTTTTGCCATGTACAGTTGTAGAATGCTTTTTTAAATATTTGTTGTATGTACTGCTTTTAAGATATTTTTATGTATCGAAATAAAGCTTATCAACCAATAATAAACTTTATACATACAAAAGATTTTGTAAAGATATAGTATGTACAGTTTGCATTAATATTCTATCCCACACGCTTTCTTCCCCATATTGAGGCACATGGCTAAGAATCGTACTCTCCTTTTCCTATAAAAGGTGCAATGGGACATATTGTAAATGAAGCCATGTTTATAATGAAGCACTGAGACTAATACAATTGACACAGAATCCACTGGTATTTTGCAGGGCAGCCTCTGGCTTTATAGATGACTTTCACTGCCAAGGCACATCAGTCCATCCCTGTCTGCCATTCGCCAAGAGTCAGAGGGAGGGGGGCTGCATTCCACCATTTCTTAACAATACTCCTCTTGGCTATTAGATAGCCCATTCCCACCAGTATTCATTCACCATGTCCTCCCTTCCACCTGACCATAATCCCAAGTAAG
The DNA here is from genome assembly GCF_964263255.1 of Lissotriton vulgaris. Lineage (NCBI taxonomy): Eukaryota > Metazoa > Chordata > Amphibia > Caudata > Salamandridae > Lissotriton > Lissotriton vulgaris. The sequence continues at coordinate 741,220,860 of NC_141696.1, forward strand.
GCGGCCCTTGGTTCTACTGGGAAGTTGTTAACCAATACATATTCCAGGTGTGCATATATTTTAATGCAGAATGAAATAATCGAAGGGCAGCCCCATATTACATGCAAGAAATTGCCCTCTGCCATTAACAGATGGGTGTTCGGTCCACACGATGATCCCAATTTCCGGCCGACCATTGGCTAATGGGGAAGGTGGGCTACAATAGGGCACTCTATGCTAACTATCGGGAGCTACAAGTGACTGGCCCCACGGCTTGCACGGTAGAAGTGTGGCATGGAATTCAGCGGAAGCTGGGGTGGCATAACCTCCTGACAAAAGTAACTCCTCTCTGGGAACCTGATATATTGGGTCACCTCAGCACTTGTCCGGGTTTTGATAAGTGGGACACAATTGGGATCTCCACAGTGGGGGACATGTGGTTGAAAGGGAAGAAGGCCACATTTGCTGATCTTCAAGCTAAGTATCACCTTGCATCTTCGGAGACTTTTCGATATCTCCAAATTAGCCATGCCATTGATTCGGCCCTCCCAAGCCCCTTTCAGAATCCTCCCCGTTAGAGGACCGACTACTACTAGATCCAATGGACCGCAAAGCCATTTCCCTCACATATCAAAAATTTGTGAATAACCAAATTGACCCAATGCTGAAATTACGGTCGAGCTGCGAGAACGATCTGGGGGATATAGACAACGAGGAATGGAGAGATGCACTTGCTTCTCCCGGAGAGATGGCGAAACCCTATGCGACTTCGACTTGTCCAACTCAAAGTTCTCCACCGGGTCTATTTCGATGCCAAATTACTGTTTAGGTTGGGTAGAAGACCTGATCCGCTCTGCCTCCGATGAAGTCACCAGACCGGCACAATCACACATATCCTCTGGGACTCCCCCTGCATAAATGTAAATCCAGTACTTGTATAGCGCATGAATCACCCCCGAAGGGGTATCTCCGCGCTGGGGGCCGTTGGGAAGATTAAGCGAGCTATTGCCTAGAGTCACAGGGTGCTGGGCAGACCCCTGCCGGGGTTCAAACCGTGATCCCCAGCGTCCAGTGTCAGTTGCCCTGGCCGTGGTGCCACACCTCTCCCAACAACAGTATTGGAAAGAAGTCACCTGCCAACTTGCCAGGACATGTGACAAACCCATTCAACCCTCCCCCAAACTTTGCCTCCTCAATATCTGGGAGGCTACTGATCTCTCACAGGCGGAGCCGTCGTTGTCCACGGTAGAATGGACTATTGCCAAACAAAATATCGCTCAAAAATGGGGGGCAGACATGATTCCATGATTAAGGGATTAGGCGAAGGACATGGACGGTGCTATGATTGCAGAAAAACCAGTGTTCAAGGGAAGGGGATGCCCCAAAAAATGGGAACATAAATGGGGAAAGTGACACAAATATAGGGGGGACATTTGCATTTCTCCTTCGGTGGAATTGAGAAGGGAGAGACAAACATTGATGGACAGATTGCGAGAGACTACAGGAACCTCCCCACTGGGCAGCCAACAATAAGATGTTATTACGAACAGACCAGTGATTGCCTTCTCATATTTTTTACTCTGAGGCAATGTTTGCAACTATAGAGGAAGGGGAACCTCTGGGAACAGTGGATCTATGTACTCCTGATCCAGTATATGTATTGAAACACTGTAGATATTTTGTTTTGCTTTGACAAAGATGACTGTATAATGCCTTGCACAGATGCATTTTTGTTATCAATAAAAACAGTTACAAAAAAAAAGAAAAAACTGCCCTCTGTAATATTACATTACCAGCATGTGGGAAAAGGAGATCTACTCATCCGCCTCAGCCTAGAGGAGTGAAAGTATACACAGTGTAAATATTTGGATTGTATGAATCTGAGCCAGGCTGAGACTGGCAATAGTCTGGGAGCCATCTTAGCCGTGCTCCAGTCATTATCATCCAGTCCACCAGCCCTTCCCCCATATTTCTGAAAGACGAACAAATATGTTAGTGGAGTTGACAATTTGGGATCAGTCCGCGCGTGAATATGCTCTATAATAATTTTACCCTCTAAGGAGTGGAATTTCACAACGTATGCTTGTAGATGTCTAGGGCATTCTGACCTGTAGGTATCTGAAAACTTACTTTTGTGGAGGTAATCATAAACTGATGGTTCTTTAAAGGATTTTATGTGGTCTTTCAGACATCACCTAGCTTAGATATCTGACTGATATCTCTAAGACATCACCCAGATTGGATATACCTATGAGATCCCAGGCCTGGAATCCCTGTCATGTAGTCACCTGCTTGAAGAGTGTGCTGTGCCATGGAGAGGTGTCTGAAGTTACCTTGCCCTGCCAGCCAATGTGTTTGACCACAGCTTTCCAAACTTCAAACAGAAATCTAGTAGTTGTGGCTAAAGTGTAGGGGGATTTGACTACAGTAGAGTGTAAAGATCATGTGACTTCAGTATATGACGAGCTCAAAGCGTACCACCGAGTATACAGGGTCGCTGAAAAGCCACAGATGTCTTTTTCAATTGAAATACATTTTAGAAATTATCTGTAAATCTTGACCGACCACCAACAGATTTTCTCTCATTTCATGTGGAATGTCTTTCTGTCATGTGCTCTATATATTGGTAGACAGAAGGAGCCTTGATGTGTAAAAATCAAAGCAAGAATATCCGGAGACATCAATTTAGGCTTGCAATGCTATTGCGCTCTTAACTTTGCCAATGTATTGCAATTCAGCTATCTCATGAAGAAGTGCAATGTCTGTTGGTATCCCCCAGAGGCCTTGTATAGACCCTACTTTCTTCAATACTTATATGGAACCAGTGAGTTCATCTTTATAGGACATAGAAGTCTCGGTAGCGCAATGTAGAAATGGCATAAAAAAAGACCTCAGAATATGAACAGAGAACATCCTCACTTTACTCACCGACCTCACAAAATGCAGAGCGGAATGATGGAACGAAAAAGCGAGATACTAGTGTTTAGTCCAGCTGATAGAATTATTTGATGGCATTCACTATTAGATTTACTCAAATTGGAATGCGGCTAATGCCACGCCCCCCTACTGGAAAAACTCATGCTGTGATTCTTAAGCAAGGTGGCTCCATCTGCTAATTCTACTGACACATCCTAAACAAAAAAAAACGCACCTATTCCCTTCGATTCATTTAAAGGTAGCAGATTAAGCTCTTGTGGTATTCCGACTGTGCTTTGGGAATGCTGTCCCAGCAGATGCTCCAGAGTTCTCATTTGTCCCAACCGAAGCAATACTTGTGTTGGTGGACATACTGGTAACTGACACAAGTAAATTCAACTGGCAACTGACACAAGTAAATTCATCTACCTCTCCCTGCGCTGTTTGAGCTTCATTGGCTTGAGGGATTACATTTGAATTATGGTGTGTTGACGACAAAGCTCTACACCAGAACAAATTCCTTTTGTGTGTGTGCGTGCACGTGTGTGTGTTCCTAAGTCGTTATGGGCGATATATATCAAGAAGTCCTTTTGCAATTCTCAAATAGCGATTTTTTGCGAATCGCTATTTGAGAATCACAAAATGCTATGTGTGTAGGATTTGCAATAAATGTTGCGAATCCTACATATTCCTTAATTGTGAATCTCAAATTGCGATTCTCAATTAGGGATTACTTCACCATTCATTCCTATGGGCCTAGAGGCCCATAGGAATGAATGGGAAGACATTCTCAATTTGCAATTAGCAATTAACGAATCGCAAATTGAGAATGTAATTTCAAGTGTGCAGGGGTGTCAAAAGGACCCCTAAAATAAGCATGGGTGCACATGTTGCACACATACATGCCCTAAGGGCATGTATGTGCGTCACATGGCACTTTGAAAAATGCAAAAAAAAGGCATTTTTCAAAGAAATCGCAAATTACCACTAACTTGAAGTTGGTGGTAATTTGCGATTCCTTAATGGCGAAATTGCACTTTTTTGTGCTTCTTACATTGCATTTAAGGAATCACAAAATTTGAGATTCCTCCAATGCTATCGCAAAATAAGAAATCTCAAATTTTGCGATTCCTTATTTTGAACGCAGATTTGCTTAATACATACCATTTAGCAAAAATGCGTACGCAAACGCCGAAATTTTGCGAATTTCGGCGTTTGCGAACACATTTTTGCTTGATACATATGGCCCTATATTACTTAATTTCTAACCATTAAGAAATGTTTAACAAAAATACTGCAGATTAATGGAATTTGTTTAATTATTTTGTCATTCAGTTGAGAAATATTAATTACAATTTCATTACTGCCAATTTTCAGTTTTTCCTTGCAGTTTATCTTTTCCAATGGTGGTTTCCTCAGACAGGCGAGAGCTGGCAAGACTGTCTTCTCCATTGATTTGGTGATCTCTAGTTTTTGAGGACTGGAGTGTTTGTTAGGCTTGATTTATTGTCTTCTTTGAGGCAAAGCCAGTACGCATTCATCTGTGACTTTCTAGGGCTTAATTATGTGGCATTGCACAGGTGGAGTAGGATTTTGCACTAAAACAGCTTGTGCAAAGATTATGTGACATAGACCTTGGTATCTATGTATGGCCAAAGTTGAGTGTGCGAGGTCCTGTGCCAGTATGCTGCCGAGAACTTGTTTCACTAGTAAAAGGTGCACAAAGGTGCTAATATGACCGCGGTATTTGTTTCCTGAGGAACTATTAGATTAAATATCTACAGCAATCATAACCGTTGTAGCTTTATGCTGTGATTAGCCGATACCCAGCCAACCACTGTCTCTTGGTTACTCTTGAGCTTCCATGTGCAGCTTAAAGTCTGGAGTTTTAGTATACCCATAGGTTCTGGCTGGCCTTGCACCCAAAAATGCAGAGAACCCACTCACCCCTTGGTAATGGAAACTGCCAAATCAGAAAAACTTCCTGTTGGCCAGTGTGTGGCATCCCTGCTCAAACCCATGGAAAATGCACCCAAGGCTGAGAACCGCACAGGACCTAGGAGAGCAGACATCTTGGTCCTTGCTATACGACCATAAATATTTCTTGTCATCGAACCATATTTGGGATTCCTGGAAAGCGCCCAATTTAGCATTCACTTAAAATTCTTGGAATCATCGAGTTTCCCTCATTTTCCCTGTTATAGATTTTCATCCTTTCATTAGGGCAACAATTGCTTTTCCGGTGTGACGCTCACTTGGCATTCACGAACGGATACATACTACACTTCGGTCTGGTTGTTGAAAACCTTTTTTACATTCTATTAGCCCTGACCAAGTTCCCGTGGCACTGGGGAACGAAATGCATTGGCTGTGTGCCGTTGTTTTTTTTTCCAAAGAAACTCAATAAAAGAAGAACCTTCAATGAACTCACTTTTTTTTAACTTTTATGTAGTGCACCTTCCTTTGGTCTTCAATTCATATCAGCAGTACTCTCTGCACTAGTGCTTCAAAATAAAAATCTAACACTTGTTTGCTTTTCTTCTAAGTGTATTTGTTCACTATCCTTTTTTGGAGGACACAACTGTGACAAATCGGTCTTCACATATTGGGGTTCATTAAACTGTGTTGTGTTTGTTAAATTTTGAATTTCTTTTCCATGAATGAGCAGTTTATTAAAGCATTAGAAAAAATCTCAAGAAAAACTTATGTGTCAATAGATTCTATGTGGTTATTTGTCAAAACAAGAAACAGGCAAAAAATAATGGTTTATTAAAATAAATTCTCAACAGAAACCAAGTTCCAGAAGAATGTATTTATCTGGATATGGAGTGGAGCTTGCAATTAAAAGTACAGAATACAAAGCGGTTGATGACACAAAGATTGAAGGTATGTAAACAGTGATCCACCTATCAAGGCATTGAACTTACAGTCATAATTATAAAAATACTTTTTTGCTCTAGAATTGGTACACATTTGTGGTACCAAGAAGTGAGGTGTTTTTTCTAAGAAAAGACGTTCCGATTGAAGTCTTTTTTCTCAAACAATCTGCAATGTTATTAAATGTAATTATAATGTAGGTCATATATTTCTATTCAAACACTTATTTGCACGTTTCCATCCTACCTCTTTTGCACGATTGCCGAACCTGTGGGTTTAGATTCCAGAGGCATGCAGGGAAGTGGTGGGTTCTTAGCATCTAGAAGGTGCTTATTAATTGAAACCATTACCATTTTCATGTCCATGAATTTAAGTAGTGCATTGTGGAAAAAATAGATTTTCCCTCTACTAAAGCCCTTACATCACTGACTTTCCATTGGGGAATTTCAAAATCATTGACTTTTAACTGGAGAAACTCTTGTGATGGCCAGTTAATGAGTTTCCCTTTGTTACTGTAAGATATTTATAACTCAAGATGAAATAAAGAAAGGGGTATAGTTTGTATTCCTTCCGGTCAAATAACGTTCTGCAAACATCAATGATTTTATGACCTAGGGTCAAAACAAGCATAGCATTATTCATTATTGTTGCCTCATTTATTGTATTACAGTAAACGCTGTTTTAAATATACATTTAAATAGTGCATATAACAATGCTCCCCAGCCACACATTATGCAATACAGCAAGTCAAAATAAAAGCATATAAAAACCAATGTGCATTTACTTAGGTCATTCCATAAACCTTTAAACTTTTCATAATACATTCCTCACCGCTTTGATTCACATTTGTTTTCCTTGGTAACTAAACATCCATGTGAATGTATATATATTACTGTCAGAATATCGACCTATCAACTACTGTATCAAAAAATAGGAATTTGGATAAAATCTCTGCTTTCCTGAATTTGCAGTTTTCACAATTCTACTGAATCATGTTACCAGACTAGGATCATGTACTATGTATGGGATACTTTAAAAGGGCATATTTATTTCATTTATTGCACAAGTGCCGAACTAGAGCATTTATACAAAGGACTACCCCCTTCCAGGTTTGTATCCTTCTTGAATGGAGTGGAGAAGTGTGGCTCACGGTGTAGAGCAGGCAGACCCGGAAGCTGAGGTCAGACCCGGGACCAGGGTTCAATTCCCGACGCGGCAGGGTCTTGAGCTCAAATGTCCACGGACTCGATAATTCTCGCTTCGGTGCCTGCTCTAATCATGGGTTCTCACTCTGCAACTCTGGGCATTAAGCTTGCTTAATCTCCACAACGGCCCCCTGCGGCGGGATGCCTGGCTTTCACCTTGGGGATGCCCTGTAGGGGTTATCTCACAGGGAAAAGCCAGGACGGGTTCCCAAGGCAAGCGCCGGGAAACCTCCGGGTAGCTGTGCGCTCAATAAAATGCAATAATAATAATAATAATAATAATAATAATACATCCAATCTGGACAGCTTTACCTCTGCAACTCACTTTCTACAACCCACCAAGGCAGTAGCATATATCACGCTGTTTGATGCCTGGATGGCTTGTAAAGTTTATTTTCCTCTTTGCTTTTACTCTTGGCAACTGCATGTCTTAACGGTGTGGTGGATTCCGTAACAATTGGAAATCAGGCCTTGCATAAACACGCTCTTGCCGTCCTATATATTGCCTTGCGGTGGCATTCTGACCAGACTTGAAAGTTAATTTACACGACATTCAGTTATTTAGGTTATTACGGTTTAGGTTTTATTGTGAGCTAGGCTTTTCAAAGATACCCTAGAGAAAATAATCCTGGCAAGGTTCCTTGAAGTACAACATGGGCTTATTCTAAAATACTGAGAAGAAAACAATTAATAAAGTCGACCTCGGCATTACTCTACACATATGAATCGAAAGGTTGAGATTCAGGAAAAATAGTTAAGGAACATGAAAGCCATTCAGAGAGCTAAAATATCTCCAAATGTTTGAAAAGCTTTGATAAACTTACATGCAAAATTGGAGGAAGTTATGATGAAGGGTGATGACAAGGCTATCCTCATTAACAACAACTATAAGGAAGGGGCAGGAGAAAGCAGACAAATTGTTGGCTTATAAAATCATATCAGGCAAAATGGAAACCTTCTTATCAAAAAGGGTCATGCAGAAGAAAACACAGCATGTTAAACCTAAGATGTTCACTGAATATTAAACAAGGTTGTATATTAGTGAACATCAAGATTTGGGGGTTATCAGCACTGCTTAGTTGTCACAAGTTTATCCGAACTTAATGTTGAGGTAAAGAAAATGCTTGAATTCCTTATCTAGGAGGAAGAGATGAGGGAATTCATGCCTACAATGATGAAGCTTTAGGCCCTTCACCGTGTCATGCTACTAAGGCTTTGGTTGACTTCCCACACCCTTGTTGGGAAAAATCTTCAGATCTTTTCCATAATGTGAATCACTCAGGAATTACATGATCCAGCCCACTCTCAGAATCCTATGGGAGCCCAAAGGAAACCTAGATGAATGTCAGGGCCGGATTAAGAACTTTAGAGGCCCTAAGCACGTAAAAGATGTTGGTGCCCCCATGTATATCTAATTCAAAATATAATGAATAGTAAAATAACATTTTATTTTTAGAAACGAAACAAAACGTACAGTAAGATGGAATAAAATTGTTCATTTTTGTATACTTCCACATTATTTATAAGTTCAACACCATTTGCAGTTTTGCACCATATGGTCCTTTGTAAATCCGGCAATGGAAAGTTTCTGTGGTGACTCCTTTCCCCTAATGCCCCAAGCATGTGCTTATTTTGCCTCCTGGTTAATCCAGCCCTGATGAATGTGGTTCATACATGCTATTTATGCCTTTGAACTGTGACTTTACAAATATTCTTGAGTAATAATGTCTTGCTTAGAAGGAATCCTGCCAACTTTGATGTTGTCAAAGCAATATAGCTTCATTTGTCAGAACCACATACCACAGTAATCAGAACTGTTGTTTTTAAGCCGACTACCAAAGCTCCACTCTCATCATGGAAAAGGGAATAAGAACAGAGAGGTTAGGGTCAGATGCAGAAGTAATATGAGGAGGAGGTCATTCTTGGTTCCAGTATCAAGCTCCTGACTAGAGAATCATCATACAACATGAGATGAAAATTACCTGTAAAATGTAGAACGCATGTACGTCCATTTTCATTACTTTAAACTCATGTTATGGAAATTTGTACACACTGGTGTTATGCAGTGATAATGAATCTATTGTAATATCTGTTATACAAGATAATATCAATTACTGTATTAACAATCTAGGAAACTCAGCTTGTGGCGGTATGGTGATTATATTCTCCCCACTCCAGTACTTTTTTTTGAGGGATTCCAGTTTCAAAAGAAAACAATTTAATTTGTTCATTCACAAAAGTGTAATCCATTTAAGGTAAACGTTCTCTTAGTCTTGAAAATTGTTTCATTTAATAAATAAAGAAAGGCCCTTGTCCAAACATCACCCAAATAAAAGCCCTGAGCATCACAATACGGCCAGATTTAATGCTATGCTTCAAGCACACGCCCCCAAAAACTCAAGAGAAAAACCTGATGTGCTGAGGCACTCTATTACGATTTGGGATTCACTAATTATATCATAGAGTTGGACGATGAAATCCAAAAGCCACAGATCTGAACTCCTTCTACAAAGTAGTGGCTGCATAAGCATAATTCAAAATTGTGTGGTAAGATTTCACAGTCAGCATTCATCTTTTGTAGCTCTTCTCAGCTAGCAGGGGAGACTTGAACCTCCAGACATCCTTGTGACACATTGAGAATCTCACAAGATTACAGTACCTTGTATCTTCTTTAAAACCTTGATCTCTGGACTGGGAAAATCAGCAGTACCAAAAAAACTCAATACTAAATAATTTTCACAAATGCTAGCTGATATTTTCAACTACAGAACAATCTGTGATATAACAATGCTGCATGCGGACCATATCTCCCATACACACATGCACCACAGGCATTTCCTCTAAAACTGTGGCCAGGACCCCAACCTCATCGAATGTTGACAGGCTTCCAAACAATGTGACATCTCAGTGTGTCCCTTGAGAGAATTAAAGCAGATGGGCTAATGTAATTCCTAAGTGAAATAGTAAAAACAGTCTCCTCGTGGTTTAATTCCTCCACTAAGGGATACTGGAACTGTGTCAGTTAAAACGTTTTCACATCTTTTATACTTCAGATGAATAGGACTTTTGTATTTTTTTTTATTGTTTCATGTTGCCATGCAAAATAAAACAGTCCCTGGTTGGTTAATTTTGCAAGTGTAATATTTAATTGTGTAGATGCTGTATACAATGACAGACCTCTAAAAATCTACTGGCCCACTCGCAATGGCAAGTCAGATTTTACAAGAATTAACATATTCTGGAAAGGAACAAGTGTTCTGATCATTCAGAAAGTGAATGAGCAAAAACAATGCCTTTAATCTGTGTTTTTATCTTGACACATTTGCTGTCTGTTCAAGGAAAGAGGTCAAACGTCAATCTGTCTTTTTACTAATTGCTGCTTGGAAAATTTAGTTTATTTTTATTTCTCTTACTGCAGTTAGAGGTTTTTGTCAAGTGAGATGTACGGAAATTATTGTGAAACAAAAGGCTGTAAGATGTCAATTTCTTTCTAACGCATAACATTTAAGCTTGTAAATGAATAGTACAAATACATTCAAAATATATAAGGAATTACAAAAGCACGTTTTTATGTAAGTGTAATGCAAACAAAGGTTTAAATAGGAGCAAAACAAATCAGAACACTTTAGTTGGTGATGTGCAATTGACAAATATTTACAGGAACTTGATTTCCAAACATTTTTGTTTTTACACTATATAGTTTTATCGGTAAAACCACATGTCAGTGGAAAATTTTGTGGCCATTTCAATTTAAAATCTCTGGATTGTAAATGACAGCATGTTACCACGCCATGCTTTAGTTATGTATTTATTAATATGATAGGTTTTAAACATGATGTCAGAAACATGCCTGCCCCCGCCCTGATGTCAATGCTGTTAATTAACTTAGACGCTAGTTGGTAGTCATGTGGCTAGATTTGTATTACATGTGGAGCAACATTTTAGTCTATTAAATCCAACAAAAGAGTTTTTTGTACAACAGACATACTGAATTCGCAAATTTGAAAGTGCTCTGAAATGTGATAATGAAGAAAATGGTGGCTTGGTGAATTAAAATATTTGCCCAAGATCACATCATTTAAAACTAGTTTATGGGTCAAGAGCATTAAAGTTAGGTCAAGTAGATTATTTGAGTCGCTAGAGCAGCAGGTCTAGTTAAGTTTTTATTATTTTTCAAGGCCTGAAGGCCCTAACAAACATGTTTCTTTTGTACTGCAAAGTGATTTGCTCAGGCAGTGGAATGTTTAAAAATCTCGATTCATAAAGAAAACGGGCTACATTTAATGATAAAAATTCTTCTGTTGTGATAATAGGAGTTTTCAGGTACTCTAATGTCAGCGAAATACCTAGTTTAAAGCGTACATTGTATGGCATAATAAGATTGTCTCTATATAATTTTATTTTCGCGTTTTATATTATTTAGGTACCAATGACACACATTTGGTAGATGACAATTCAACTGATGAAGTTCAGGGATTTCTCTTCGACAAATTAAGGTGAGTTGGTTTTAATTGCATTGAACTCATAATATTTGGGAGATATTTCACGGGACATTGAACATTTTGTAAAGGTGTTCAGACCTAGGTTTCTTACTCCCACGGAATTTGAGATCCCTTTTCTCCACAGCTCACCTGCAGGTTGTTATGTGACTAAGGTACAGATATTCTTTGTGCACATAACTTCATTTTAGGTGTGCCTCAAATCCACCTGCTGGTGTAATCCATAATTCTTGAGCACCAAAATATGGATCTGCAGCGGTTCTTATCAGTAGATGGCACTTCTGACTTGAAACAATCTGCAAGTATGGCAGTTTTCCTGTGGTCGTTGGTTCAGAGGTAGAGGACAGAAATGTGATTTTAAATGCATAAAACACCTGGAAACTTGTAACTGTGTGGATATTTTAAAAATACATTCGAAAATTAAAGTATATAAATAATAGCTTGGTGCAAGAAGGTTTCCTATGGGAGTTGCTGAAGATGTTGAAAAACTTTCCCTGTTGAGGAATAAAAAAAACTAAAAATTTTAATGTGCTAATGCATGCAAGTAGTTTTTTGTAAAAACTCTTTTTATTGATTTAACAGATATAATAATTGCAGGCATTACAAAGTCTTTATAGCATACACATGTCCATATATTGAATACTGATTAGGTGACTAATATATAGTTATTGTAAAACAAAAAGATGAACTATTCGGGTCTGTTAACGACAGCCCTAAACATTTCAAAACTCTGTGTCATATACTGTAAAACAGTGTCCTAGTCATGCCCTTCACGCCAAACCACCCACATCATATCTAACTGAGCATCCTTACTGCCCTGTTCTGCGTCCCTATACATTTTCCATTTTGCAGGCTGTGGTGGAGGCGTACCTAATAAAACGCCCCTATAGTCCGCCCATTGTTTCCATATTTTAAAGTGCTTCTGAGGGCTCCCTCGCACTTTAAAAATGGGTTGTTCCTGCCCCATACACCAGTCGAGACCCGCCCGCCTTGCACTCAGTTTGAGTGGAGACAGATCCTTCCATGCCCTTGCAATATCCCTCTTAGCCAGGTTAAGATCCAGGAACAATAAATGCTTTTTATAGATATTGTTCTCAATTTCATCCGTAATATGCAGTAGAACTAGCCTAGGCGAATGAGGTATAACCCAGCCCAGCACTTCAGATAAACACAGAATAACCCTCCTTCAGAAATGCATGCATGGAGTCTTACCTAGTGCTGATTTCTTTGACTAAGCCTAGGAATTTATGAGAATCCCAAAAAGAAAACAAAACCTGCTCGAATTGTAGGGACCAACAATGATTATGTTTAAGAAATATGTTTTGTGAAATATCCCTTTGTTGTTCCAAACATGAATCCTTCTCGTACAGGCAGCAGAGACCACGGACTATGGCCTACTCTTAAAAAAAATTAAACATCGAAGTTTCATTTCTTTCTTTTTAATCTGATTCTTTTTTCCTTTAGGGAAAATTTGCTGCTTTTTTTTATATAAAGGGTTTGCTATATTATGCCATATTAAAAAGCAATCCCAGACATTGTGGTTTGCTGACCTCAGCTGGCCACCATCCTTGTGATGGCTTTGATTCGTAATGGGTCGCAAATTGAGACCGATGTTAATAATATTCATGAGGTAGGCCGATTTGCAACCCATTAGGAATCTGTATTTTGGAAATCTTTATTTGTGCAATAGAAAATGTGATGTCCTAATTGTGGTTCTATAAGAATTACAGTTAGGAAATCCCAATTCCTATTTTCTGTTCATATGGCACCCACGTGTGTGAAGATGATGTAGATTAACTGGTACTGAAATCTGGGAGCCATATGCAAGTCATTCCTGTAAATCAGAGGGCCCACTCAGTACTTTCCCCAACTGAGAGCCTAATCATGGAGAACAAACAAGGTAGAATATTAATACCTTTTATTCAACTGCGCAAAAAAACAAAAAACAACACATAAATAATACTTTTTTTACAAGCAGATCTATACGTAGAATGAGTTTGAATTGTTTTCTAAGCTGTGCAGTCTCACAATTCTGATTTTGTGTTGTAAAATGTAAGTACTTTGAATGTTATTATCAGAGTAACCTGTGCATTCAAGTTGTGTTGTAAAAAGCAACAACTGCACAATTGAGACAATACTGTTATTGATGGTTACTCTGTACTGTGGCATTGGTTTTGATAAGGCACCCACAGAGCTCATTGCTTCAAGAAGATTGGAAAATTATTTCTGGAGGTTTCACTGCAAGTCACCATTGAAAAAAGAATCCTGTGGAATTTGTTCAGTTTTCTCCCATACTTAACGTGGTCAGAACTGCATGAAGGGACTGTGGAATTTGAGAGAACATTTTAGATTGCCCTTCTCACCCCATAACTCTCTCTCTGCGGGGCCTGCTGGATGGAGTTCTATGCTAGTTTGAAAGGCCTACTCTTAAGTGTCCGCAGCCCATTGGTGTGAGGTTTTATCTCACCACAAAGGTGGATGCTTATGTGGTCAAGTTATGACATTTAGTCACCACCCAGTAGGGCAAAATGTATCGATGCACAGAGCGATTTAAATTCTCTAAAAAGGCCCTGTTTCTACTGCAGAAATTTCTTGCCAGGTGTCCCACTGTAAACCAAAGTCTTATCTTGGGGGCCTGTGTTTTGGTTCTTTAAGAAAGTCTTGCCTCCTTTTAAGCACTTTTGTTGTTTAGAATTTTCAGTGCTTGTCTACTGTTTTCTCTGCCCTCTTTTTTGGTTTCTTCTTTTGGGACTTGTATCTTAATTGTGTAACATTTTCCTAGTCCACTGTAGAGCTGCCTCTAGTCTATCTTCACCTCTTTAGAGATGTGACCTCGGCAATAAAACAGCATGCTGCAGATAAGGTGTAATGTTTAAAATAGCAACAAAGCCTCTCTCTTATATAATATTTCCACATCAGCACCTAAAAATGGCTCTGTCTTTCTGTATAGTATCACAGCATTGCTTATATTGCGCACAATTAACCAAAACAAGCCACATGGGTGTACTTACTTTTTGTTTAAAGTTGCTCTTTTTTGGTATTCACTGAATTTGCATGATATTGTATATTTCCATATGTATGTCCAAATGAATTGTAAAATAGCAGACTAATGCTAGTTGATGGTTTTGTTTAATTTGCAAATACAGCTCAGACTTTTTTTAAGATTGAAAATATGGCGCTGTTTGGGGAGTTATAACAACCAATTTCCATGCTTGAGCTCTTTTCGGCCCTACAGATAAGGCACCACACTGGATGTTAAAAATCATTGGTAATGTATGTGAATTACCACAAAGCTACAATGTTGTGGTGTTTGCTTCCCCTGTAAATACCCATGTTCACGTACCTAACATAAAGGACTGGGCGGAGTTCTCCCCAAAAACTCAGCAGAGTTCTGCTAGTTGTGGAGCACAGTGCAAACTGCCATTTGTGCTGATCTTCCTGCCGCTCAAGTAGAAATTTTACCCAAGCTGCAGCCTGCGCTCGTCAACTTACCATTGGCGAACGCGAGCAGTCAAAACACTCGGCTGCACTATGCGAAGTGGAGTTTTCTGCACTCCTCGAGCTCAACGGAGCGCGGAGTGCAGAAAACTCTGGGAACTGAGTGGAGTTCACCGCCCAGGCCTAGTTATGATTCGGAAAAACCTGTAAACTAGTTAGGATAAATCTAAAAAAAATCTTTAGAGAATGATACTGTTTCTGTGGGAGATGCTGAAAGTAGTTGATATTAAACTGAACATTTAGTTCGTTTGAGGTGCAGGCCCTGCCTGTTTAAGCATTTTGTTTGTATTTTTCAAATCAGACAAATCCATCCTGAGTTGAAAGAAAATCTACTGGAGTTTAAAAAACATCTAATCGAAAGTAGCAATGACATGGCACCTTTAAAAGTGTGGGAGCTCCAAGGTAAGGTTTATTTGGCTCACTAATTGTTTTTATTAATATTTTGTTAATAAGACATCCGTATTAGCGTTCCCTGGTTTGCAATTAAAACAGTTTATGCATGTTCAGTGGTCTACAAAGTGATATCAGGGAAAAGAACTATAATTTCCCTCCTGCTCTATCCCCTGCGTGAAGCCACAGGAAGTTTAGTCCATGCAGGCAGCAGCAGTGTTAACTACAAATCATTGTACCTGTTTTCAAGATAAGTCCTTGAGGGGGAGTTGTGCTAATTTGATGCTTTTCTCTGCATATGTATCTGTTTGGATTGTCTTAGAAACAGTACAAAGGGCTACAGCCAGTGCTACGTATGCCCCAGCACTTAAATGTTTTTTCACTTGAGTATTTGAATATGTTTTAAAGGTTCCGATTCCATAGCCGCCTGCATTATGCTCGCATTGGCTATCATGATTGTTTTTGTGGGTTCAGCTCATTTTTCACACTACGTGTTGGTCTATAAATGTATATAAGTGCGTTTGTTCCGTGCCAGTGAAAATAAGTGTGTTTGGATAAAATGTTTTTCTGGGGCCAGCTTATCTAATAAACCCGTATTCACAATACAAAGGGAAATTCTAACGTTATTACTGCAGCACACTCTAACGGGAGAAATCGCTACTTATTGTCTTACAGATTTCATTTTACAGGTTTATTAAATAAAAAAACAACTGGGCATGTAGGTACTAGCTACACTTAAAGAGAATTTAACTAACTGCCTGGATTTAATATTGTGAGTTTGTTTCTAATAGTAACAAATGGAAAAAACAGCATGGTGTAAACTATGCATGCAGATTTGTTGAGAGGTGCTTTTTATTACACTTTTTGAAAGACATAGTTGGCACATTTGAAAATCATTTCCAGAGGCACTTTGCAGCACAGCTATCAATTACTTAGTTGAAAATGTACCACACCCTATGCACCAAAGCTCCGCCCACTCCACCCAATCCGCATACTTAGCATAAGGTAACTGCCTATTTATCATAGTGCAGTGTCTACTCAATAAAGAGAGAATTGCAGGGAATTGAGATGGAATTTCAAACGTAAGGCCAAAGTAGCTGAGTTGGAAAAATTCTCCATTCAGCTGCATTGGCGAATTTTGTCCAACTCAGCTACTTTGGCCAAATGTTTGACATTTTCATTGCAATTCCCTGCAATTCTCTTTTTATTGAGTAAGGCCTTATTGCTGGGACTGTCCCGGGATAGTGAATCACCCAGGACAGTGTCCAACTTGTGGGACTGTCTCAGTAAAATTGGGACAATTGGCAGCTATGGAAGGAGGTGTGACATTTTAACCTACTCAGCACCATGCGTCCCATGAGTCACGATGATGACTCCTCCCAACAGTCAGTTATGGCAATAACAGATTATTACTCATTTTAGGTAAATCTTATTTAACTTTTGTTATTGCACATGGAAGAGTGATCAGTATTTATCGGAATTATATGATACCAGTGAGTTATTTTCTGTACTCCTGATAAACATTCATTCAAACTCATCTAACAGGAGCCCCATCCCTGAACTCCTGCTCAAAGATTGTGTGTAAAGTGGTGTATTATATGGTGTGGTTGGGCGACCTCCATGTGTAATACATTCACAATATCGTCCTGAGCCCAGTCTTGCTAGTTTCTTAAACCTTAGCACATGCCTGGGTAGCTGTGGCTTCGAGCAGTCAAGCGATTGTGGTTACTGACAGTCAAGGTGGGCTTCTTAAACTTTTCTGGTCCTGTTACCACACATTGCAGGAAGTTGTCACCTGGCTGAAGGAGACCTGGTGGCCCATTGGTTAGTAACACTTGCATTCCCAGAGGGCACTTGCTGGGCATAACTAATGTACCCAGACCTCAGAGCACGTCTGTACTGGCAGAGTACTGAAGGAGGACTACTCTGCTGATCCCTGGACCTGGCATGAGAGGCTGCACTGAAGACTGGATTGCACCTTCTGATTGTTGGCTAGCAAACCGAGGACATTGTCAGTGGTGCTCTGCTCGAGGAAAAGTCATCCCCGAACTCCAGACAGAAAAGGTGAACTCCAAGAATCAGTTGGCTGACTTTCTCTCTAGCTACCCCAGAATGCTAAATTCTGCCCTCTCTCTGGCAGAACTCCTCTCTTGGTTTGTGTACTTTGGCAGCCCCGCCTAGAGGTGTGACTACTTTGGGGCTAGATGCCCATGGGAAAAACATTTTGGCAACAGTTTTCCCCGTCTCTGATGCCAACCTGGGTACTAGAACAAAAGTGCACACACCCCCTTTCGTGTGTGCCCATTATTTGCCATTTAAAGGTGGTTTCCCTTTTGAAGCTCGCCTTTTGGTCTCACACCCTGTGTGGCTTCTTGCCAAGGAAAGGCACCACCTCTTCCAATGACAGGCCTCTCTTTTATACTTTCCTGGGAGTCAGTCACAGCTCCCCCCAGAAGGGCAAAAGGTTGTCTTGTGATCAACATCAGCGAATGGCCACTGGAAAACTTGGTTAACAGACTAGCAACTTTCTAAAGCTGTCGTTAACTTAAAAGTTACATGAAATTCAACTTGGGCATCAAGTCGGGTTTAATGTAACAATTATTTTAATACCTTGATGGACCAAATTCAGTAGCCCAATTCAGGATTTAGCACTGCTCATTTGTCAGCAAGTAACCTTGTACTCGCTAATGGAACGGCTAGCCTTTTTACAGCAAAATCAACAATTTGGGGATTTTACTGGCAGGACATTTAAAAATATATATATCCCACTGCTTAATATACAGCGCCCTGCCTTGGGACTCTATTGGCCTGCTGGAGGGGCGTCATAGATTAAAAGGGGAGGTCTGGACTTTGTCATTTGTTTGAATGGCACAGTTGAGTTAGCAGTTTAAAACTGTTCTGCTAGTTTGCCGTGGCAGGCTGGGAGACACGTTTTACTTTGTCACACTCAGTGTGGCACAAAGTGCTGCTGCCCCTGAAGGGCACTTTAACTTACAGGCCCTGGGTACACCTTGTACCATGTACTATAGTTATAAGAAGTTAAGATATGCCAATTAAGTATAAAGCAATCAAAATACACATTTAGGGTTTAGAGCGCTGGCACTTAGGTCTGGTTACCAGGCTTCAGTGCACTCTGAGTCGAAAAACCAGCAGCATCGGTCCAAAACGTTTTGGGGGAATAACTGCAAAAGAAGCATTTGCTTACATAAATCAAACAGTCAGTCCTCCCTAAAGAAGACAATCAGTATGCTTAATGAAAGTGAACTATACAATGTAATTGCGATTCTCATATTACCATGACTAGAGAATCTGGATTTCATTCAAGACACGGAGGCTGACATTATGCAGTATACCTTTAATGCAGTTCAAGCAGCTGCCTACATCACAATATCAAAAGGTCCAGAATAGAACAATAGCAACACATGAAAGGCATGAGCCATCAACAATCTGCCTCTTTTAAATGTGGAGGAAAATAAGTTTATGAAACTTAAAACATCAAAACGATCTTCTGATGAGCAGGATGAAGGAGAAGGAAGAACGAAGATAGGCCAGACGACACGCAGTTAAGGAGCGTTACCTGAAAAGAGAAAGAAGTAAATATCTCTTGAATGTAAAAAATAATGTAACGCTTATCAAGCTAAAGGAACAAGAGATGAAACAAGTACTGTTAATAAAAAGTACAGTAATAAACTGTAACAAAAACAGCATTAAATCATTGTAAGACCACCAAGGAGTGGGATGGGAGGGATAATGTCAGCCTCTGTGTCTTTAATGAAGTTCAGATTCTCTAGTTATGGTAATATGAGAATCGCAATTTCATTACAAGAACGGAGGCTACATTATGCATGTTGGTAGCTTTGTAAAACAACATCAGACATATGTTCAGTAGGCTTGCAATAATGATGTGCAAAGGTGCTAGCATTTGACCAGTCAGCAGCTTTGAGAATGTCGTCCAACTTACCTCCAGACCAGAGCGTTTTACTGGCCATAGCACCTCTAAGGGAGTGAGCTTGAAATTTCTTTAAGTCAATACCTTCGAAACTCATAACAGTTTTAACCCATCTAGCAATAGAGGTCAATGTTATGCCTTTGTGTGGTTTAGCAAAGGATATAAGTAATTGGTTAACATCCTGAGGGCGAAGAGCAAACATTCTGCGATCATACTCTCTCATGCAGTCCACAACGCCGTTTTGGACATAAATCAAAACATGGGTAAAAGATTGAATCAGACATAGTCTTTGTTCTTCTATAAATCTCAAATTTGACTCCGAACATGGTATAAGATATATTTGTAATCTTCAGGGCTTTGACATCGGAGACCCTTCCGCATGAGATTAGGCATAGTAGAGTAGCCAGCTTAATGGAAAGTTTTTTTCTATTGAGGAGAGTATTAACAGGCCAGTTATTGAAAAGATCAAGGATTAGTTTGACATCCCAAAGACTTTCATATTTAGGTTTAGGAGGTCTTCTTAAACGATTGCTTTTCATTAGTCTACAAACAATTACATTTTTACCTACCGTTTTACAATTGAGAAGGACATGACCAGCAGAAATAGCGGATCTATAGGGATTGATAGTTCTATAGCTAGAGCCTTTGTCAAATTGTTCAACAAGGAAGTTAACTATGTCAACAATAGGTGCTTCCAAGGAATCCAGGTTCCTTTCCAGGCACCAACGTACCCAGATTCTCCATATGTTGTTATAGCTGTAGTTAGTGCCTGGGGCCCAAGACTCTTTGAGGAGAGTTGCAGCCTTCGCCGAAAATCCTGAGATTTCATTGGATCTCCTGACACTCTCCAGTCAAGAAGGGTTAAACTCCTGTTCTGAATTAGGGACTGAACTCCTCCGTCTACGTCTGCATGAAGATTCTCTAGGGTAGGAATTAAGAAAGGGGTGTTGCAAGCTAGTTCTGGAGTGGTGGGGAACCATGTTTGGGATAGCCAAAAGGGAGCTATTAGGACAAGGAAGCACTGATCCTGTCTCACTATCTGAAGAACTCTCTGAATCATGGCAAAGGGAGGGAATGCATACACCATGGTTCCATTCCAAGATTGTAGTAAGGCATTGACTGCTAGAGCACCCGGGTCGGGCATACAGCTGAAGTTGTTCTCCAGTTGAAAGGTTAGTCTGCTTGCAAATAAGTCTATCTCTAGAGGGCCCCAGATCTTGTTTAGGGTACTGAACACAGAAACATTCAGTTTCCAATCGCTGTAATCTAACAGGAATCTTGAGTTCCAGTCTGCAGAGATGTTCGTTTTCCCCGGAAGGTATTCCGCTTTGAGAGCGATCTTGTGTTCCAGACAGAACATCCACAGTTTCTTTTCTAGATTCCAGAGGTCTGCAGATTTGGTGCCTCCCAGACGATTTATGTAGGCTACCACAGACATGGTGTCCATCTTTAGAATGACTGACCTCCCCTGGAGAGAGAAGTATGAAGGCTCGCATCTGATTCTAAAACAAACTCTGGTTTTGAACCAAAGATTGCTCTTCTGTTCCATGCGTCTAGGTTCTCGAGCCACCAGGCTAGTTCCGATTTGGCTTCTTGATCCAGACAGATCCGATCACCGTACCAGAGGCCAGATCTTAGGGCTCTCGCCTTTTCTCTTTGGAGACCCAGAAGTCTGGCTAGCTCTCTCAGAGATAAGTCTTGCTGTTTCAGGACGTGTCTTATTTCCTTCCTGATTTTGGTAATCTTTTTGGAAGGTAGTAAAAGGAGACATTTCAATGTGTCTACTGTGAAACCTAGGAACTCCAGAGATCTGGAAGGGTTCTGAATTGATTTTTCTTTGTTTATGATGAATCCTAAACTTTGTAGGAGATCCATCACAGTCTTCAGGTCTTTGGCTAGTTGTGAAGGATCTTGAGACATTATAAGAATGTCGTCTAAGTAAATGATTAATCAAATGCCCCTTATTTGTAGAGATGAGTTAACATCTCTCATGACCTTGGTGAAGCATCAAGGGGCAGAGGAGAGTCCGAAGGGGAGAGCCTGAAATTGGAAAAGGTGATTTTTCCAGACAAATTGAAGAACGGGTTGATGGGATTCAGCCATAGGAATGGTGAAGTAAGCATCCTTTAGGTCCAGTTTGACTAGCCAGTCTCCCTCTAGAAGTAAATCCCTCAAGAGATGGCTGCCCTCCATCTTGAAGTGTCTGTAAACCAAATATTTGTTTAGTTCTCTTAAGTTTATGACAGGTTTTTGCAAGGATCCTGCTCATACACAGAACTGTGCACAGAGACCCAGGACATCAGTAAATTGTGGTGTACCAGAAACTCACCTTGGTACCTAGAAAAACCCCAACCAGCTAGCATCAGTGTTACATTAGTTCTTCATCCTCTAGCAAAGTATTCAATGATTAGACAACCTAGAACATGCGACTTAGGACAAACTCAGGAATGGTGGCAAGTGAGAACACTCTTTCGTTATACTCTCATACCACTCCACAACAGGAGTTAATAGGAGACACTGGTAAGGTTAAAATATTTATTTTAACAACGTGCTCTCAGATGCAGTATCTTAGCCAACATAAGCAGACCTATGATTAGAAATATTATGGTCAGCATTGTTACAATTCCATAAAATACAAAAGGAGAAATCATGTTACAATGATGGTGAAAACAGGTCTTCTAGCGCCTATTTTTAACACCCTCCCTATATAGGAACTATGTTTATAAAGTAAAGAAGGTCTCTTAGGCTTGTTTGGGGGACCCCATTACCTTTCCGCTCAGTATGAGTAACTCACATCAGGATCAGCAAAAGCTCTCAGCATCCCTGGAAACGGAAAATCTTCCAAGTGTGTGAAATCATGGCAACTGTGTAATAATAAGGGCGCCAGAATCTGTTGGCTCACAGCTGCCAAATTTCTGTATCTAAAAAGCGTTACTCGATTATGTCCAACAACAGCTACCTTGTTATGATAACCTTGACCGCTTCAGCACTCACTGTGCGGACTAGGGGCACGATGTAAGTCTAAAGATATCAAAAACAAACCTTTTCTCATGTGTAGACCTTCACGAAGCCTAACTTACAAAAACAGCTATAAGCCGTGTCGTGTGCAAAAGCGGCAAAAGGTAAATTGGCGTTTAAACTTCTTATAAATCATGCTTACATAACATTCGTGCAAAGCAGGCCTTAGGCCACGCTACCAGGTCGCCAACCTTTGTCTTTCACTTTTTTACAAGAAAGAGTGTGCTTATAAATCTTAAAGTTTCTAATGGGACCTCTATTGTGGCTCCTTTCTGAAGCACAGAGGAGATTGCCTCCTCTATTATTTTTTGTTGCTCTGGAGAGAGAGGTATGTCTCTTGGGAAAGAAGTTTGTAAACTTATGTGAGTAAAATCTATCATAAACCCGTTGACGGTGTTTAAGACCCAAGGATCTTGAGTGATCAATCTCCAATTGTGAAGGAAGTATTTGAATCTGCCACCCACTTTTTGGGGGAAAGAAGGAGAAGGGAGAGGGGAGAGAGTACTCACTTGCAGGGTTGTTTGAGATTAAGGTTCCACAGGATCTAAATCCTCTGATGCTTTGGCCTCTAATTCTCTGGAGGTAGAATTGAGGCACTCTGCACTGCTGATACCCTCTTACGAAACCACGGATCTTGGCAATGGCCTTTGATTGAAAAAGCGGCTGGAAGAGAGGCCCAGTCTTCTGGCCCACCCAAAAAGGTTAGGATTGAAAACTCTGCACATATTTTGCTGTGCCTTGTCCAGGGCAGTGAAAGTAGAGACGTATTTCCCCAAGTATTTAATGAGGTCTTCTCCAAAGAGTGAACCTTTTGGGGTTTTGTGAGGGTTCTTTATCCGCCATGTCAGTTAGTTTTGGATTTACTTTAGTCAAAAGGACTTTTCATCTTTCTGCATTAATGCTAGTGTTGGCATTACCCAGTAGTATTAATGCTCTCTGGCTCCATCCCCTGATGAGATTGGTGTTGAGAGGGGTGCCATTGTTGTGGCTTTCTTCTGCGGAATCTAGGTTTCTGGTTAATTGTCCCAGTAAGTCGAGAAGACGATCTTGACACCCTTTCAGGGATTTTTCTGTCCTTTTTCTTGGATCACGTCCAAGTTTGAATAGGAATTTAATGAGTTCAGGGTCCAAATTGGGGGTATAGCAGCTTTTATCCTCGATAGAAGGTCTAGAGCATTCAGCTCTAAGGATGTTACGAGTGCCCCTTTCTAAGAGGTTTCTGATCTATTTTTTAATGAATTTTGCAACGTGGTCCTGACGGAACCACTCAGAACTTCTTGGGTGTTTCAGATTTATTGGGGAAAACATTTCTTCCCCTAAGGGGTCTAGGATAATGTCCTAAGAGGATAGTGGGAGTTTCTCTTCTGGATTGTAAAATTCTTGATCAAGATTAGGACCTACTCATCAGGTTTGTCTGAGGATTCTATATCATTAGATCTGTTATCTCCCATATTGTAAAGAGGATTATGCTATTTTGTGCCGCTAGGGACACCCAGATGTTTCGTGCCGCTAAGGACAACCAGATAAGTCGTGCCGCTTGTGACACCTTGGGAGTTCGAGGTGCGATGACCTCCATTAGAAGTTGAGGTGCTAAGACCTCCCTGAATTGATGAGGTGCTCCTATATTGCTCTTATCAATGTTTTTACTTTTCTTAAGTCTTTTATCCCTTAATTCTGTAATCTTGTCAGAATCAGGATTTGGAATTTCTGAGATTTCGTCCTCATCAGGGAGTGACCTTTTAGAGGACATGATCTGACTTAAGGTCTCATACATGCAGGACCTCAATTCCTTATGAAAGATTTTTTGCAGGGATTCGTTGTCTGTTAGAAGTAGGGGCAGAATCCTCGTCTGCGTCACAGTCAGACATGGTATATAGAAAATGTTAACTTGTAAAAAGTAGTAAAGCCCTTTAATGACAGATAATTAGGGAGGATTTCCCTTAATAATGGTGACAAGTTTTATAGATGAAGGAATGTCAAGAGAATAATTCCTCTCTTATTATAATTATTTTGTTACAGATTGTTGAAAAGGTCAGTTAAATGAGGATTTCCAGCTAAAACCCCTTTTTTTATGAATAAGGTTGTGAAGCAATAACTACTTGCGGTCATTCCAAGAGCAGCAGCTGATCGCAATAGCACAGAGTAACTGACACTCTTGCAATCATCTGCTGTTGCCAATATGAAAACCGAAATATTAAAAGGTAGCAATGCAGAGCCGTGCTGGAGTGCGCGGCCTGCATCGGTGGAAAGAGGTGAAAAACAGGAGTTAAACGAAGACATTAGGTAAGCTCATTATGGCATGAGGAAGTAGAACAAGGATGAAATTGAAGAATAACCGTTTATACAAAAAACTAAATATTAAGGTTTGATTAAACATCTTAAAATCTTTAAATATATTCAAACATTAGAAATAGTACATAAGCTGAAAGAAAAGGAAGGTTAATCTGGTCAGTCACACAAGAATGGGATTAGGGAAGGGGGTGTAGGGAGATCTCCGTAAATTGGAGATCGGAATAGAGGCAGTAGGAAGAGGGGGTGGGGTTAAGCCACACACAAGGGAACTTCAAAATGGAGATAAAAATGAATAATGGTAATGAAGGAAAATGAACTTATCTGCTTGGAGCCGCATTTAAAAGAGGCAGATTGTTGATGGCTCATGCCTTTCATGTGTTGCTATTGTTCTATTCTGGAACCTTCTAATATTGTGATGTAAGCGGCTGCTTGGACTGCATTAAAGGTATAATGCATAATGTAGCCTCCGTTCTTGTAATGAAATCAAAGCACTTTGTTTGGTCAGCACTTTGGCCACAAAAAATAAAGAAAAACATTCATTGCACTCACTAGATAATAAGTCTTTGTATGCCCGATTTAGAAAGGTAACATACGAGTAGTAAAGTTATGAGTGCATAGTCCGAGTGGAATCACCGCACTGCAGAAAGTGCGCAGAGCAGAGATTCTGCCCCAAGTGCTGAGATTCCATTCCAAGAACTCGCCACTCTCAACTTTACTACTCCTAAGTTACCTGTGTGAATCAGATCCTAAATGTCGCACAGCATTTGAAGACTAAACCTCCAAAACTCTATCCATCATAATCATTGTGTTTCCTTCTCTCATCATTCATTCTGTGAATGGTTAGCCGAACCAGAACTTTTGGTGTAATCGGTATCCCATTGTTAGAGGAACATAACAAATACCAGTTTTGAAAAGTCCTAGTTTCAGCAGTCAAAATATGCTTTTCAAAATTAAAAACAAATTTCCGTGTTATGTTATTTTTACTATTTACCTAAAATACGGATATTATTCTAAAAAAACTTCTTTTGAAGTAATGTTTTGATTACAGTGTAGGACATGAAAATCACTGAAATCCACCAGTTATAGTGAGCTTTGTAGTTGTTACTCCCATGCACTACACCTGGTCTTACCCATGCCACAGGCCCTAGCTGTAACCTGCAGTGGTGGCTCCTCTGCTAAGGCGGGGGAGCGTTGCCCCACTGCGCGAAAAGGAAATATAAAATTCCTATTACTTATTGTTATTATCATTTTATTTTTCCTTTTGCATGCCGTCAGTTGACTGTGTGCAGTGTGGGGCGGGGCAGGCCAGAGCAGCGGAGGTGTGGTTTTCACTCCTAAATTGCACATTAACTGTTTGACCGTCCCTCTTGGGCCTACCCAACATTTCATGCGCACTTTGCATGTTCCCTGTGAGAAGTTGGCCTGATATATGATGTCTCCAATTCTGGGGGCACCTTGTATCAGTCCAAACAACCCTTATGGTGTCTGGTTGTAAGTCAACCTTATTAGACAAGCTATCCTAATGGTAGCATGGACTAAGCAGCCTTAAAGGCTTAACTTAAGAGGTCGTGTTAAGCGAGCTGTTTTACCAATCACAATCCTATCCTATACCAAATGAAAGGACACCACACAAGTTATATATTATAAAAATATATGTATTTATTACTAGAATAATCCTCTACACTCTTTATGAGTCTAGAAGCACAAGCGTTTAAACAAAAGCACAGTTAAACATATGAAAGTTGCACAATTATGGATGGGGCCGGGGGGCCACGCAAACCATATATTAAAAAAGTGGTATAAGAGATACCAATCGAACAGTGGTTAGGCGTAGGGCCTAGGGAATCGCTGGGACCAATTGGGACTAGCAATGCTGAAGTCGGGAAAAGCCCGCGGAAATCGGGTGCAAAGCTTAAGGCACACACATTCACCAATGCAAAGTCAATGGTGCGTAAAAGTTACAAAGTTACTGTTTAAGGAACCTTCTGACTGACCTAGAAGGACAAAACTTTAGACACATACACTAGAGGTGTGTACCAGTGTAGGAACACCGGCGTTGCTGAGTTACCTCACCCACAGGAAGCGGGTGCACAGGTGCGAAGTAGTGTTGGTTTTCGTCACGCAGGTCGATGATGCCTGAAGTTGAAGATGCTGCAGGCGTCGGGAGGAGAAGTGTCCGGTGTGATCCAAGGGTGGATCGAAGATGTAGAGTACCTGAAAGCAGAGGGGACAGAGTCTGGGTCACTCAGCAGTGACCAGGGTGGAACCAGGAAGGAACCAGGCAATGTCGGGCGCAATCAGGTGGTTGTCGAGAAGCTTGTCTCCGCTGCCACGTGGACTCTGGGGCACCGAGGATGTCCAGGAGTGGATCACGAGCTCTCCCACGAAGGCTCTCGCTGTCGGCTTCAGGATTGGAGCAAACAAACCTTGGCAAGAGCAATCCACGCAGGACTGGAAGATCGCTTCTTTCTTGGACTAGCAAAGTCGGAGAGGGTGCTCCTTTTCAGGGGAGCGAGGGCCAGTCCAGAGCAACCGGACTGGCGGTGTAAGGTTCGTCGGTTCTGGGGCCACAAGCCAACGGGCAAGTGACCGGACCAACGCGTTGAGCCAAAAGTTGCAGAAGGGCCCCACGCAGCACTCGGTGAGTGTAGAGGGGTGAGCTTCGGTGCAGGAGTGACTCAGGGCTGGGGCTTCTCAAACCCCAATGCACAGCTTCGCGGATGCCTCAGAAGCTGCACGGTCAGCGCCTCGTGGTCTTTGCAAGATGGCCGGCCCCATGCTTCAGGTCGCCTCCACGGGTCTCAGCTTTGCAGGGACTGTGGATCGGGCTGTTAGAAGGCAGGAACGCTGGGTCTTGTCGATCTCTGTCGCTCGAGTTCCGGCGGGAACTGCAACAAAGCAAACGTTGAGGTGCTGGATGGTGCCTGTTTGCACAGGGTGGTCACTCCTTGACCACAAGGGAGATTCTTCAGTCTTCTACGTCGAGTATGATGTCGAAAGGTCCAGAGTTTCGTTTCATAAGTTTCAGTCACGATAATCTGAATGCTTGGGCATTGCTCCCACTCTTATACCAATCTGGTGGGCTGGATTACCTGCTAGGTCCCTCCTATGGGTGGGACCCAGGAAGGGGGTGGTTACACCGCTTTCCCTTTGTCCAGGGTCGCGCTGGGACTTGTGCTGGTGAGCCCCAGAACCGGTTTGACCGGATTATGCAAGGGGAAGCCTTGTGCTCCCCAGGCACTGTTTGGTTTCTTTCAAACCTCCCTGCTACAATCCACTATCTCTTGTCTGGGGTGGTGTGACACCTCCCCGCGTCAGGAAACCCTTTGTCCAGGCCTCCTCGGCTGAGTTTCGGTCAGCAGCAGGAGGTCAGACTTGTGTCTGTGGCAGAAGCGTCCATTTTGTGATGCTGAGGCTCTTTTAAAAATCAACCGCGTTTCAGTAAAGTACCATGTCTTATCCCTCTAGAAGGGTGGAATGCTACCCCCGTCGCCAGGACTGGCGAGGGGGTAGTATTCCAAAACGTATGACACCAAACACGACATGTTTTGATAATGTCAAACCAAAGTTAGCACATAACCACGATGGATTATAATGCACTTAACAGTATATGGTATGGCATTATCCCGGAACAGCTTAGGGAATTGGTCCCGACAGTTGCAGACCGGCTCAACTCATGCTAGAGCACCATCTCACATAAAACCAAGCACTCTGCCTCCAGGATTGTTAAGGCCTGCCATAGGAGTGACTTATAGGTATATGTGTCCAGATCTAGATTTAGATATAGGAATACTATATCTAAGCAAAGGGTGATTACACCACCTTACCCCAACTGAGTGATCAGCCAGTTGTGTCGATTTAAGTACCAGCCAGGGGTGGCAAAAGATATGCTGCAGCCCCTGGTAGGCCTTGTTGGCACCTATGCCCTGAGCACCTATAGTGCATGGTACAGGGGCTGACAAGGAGTAAAGTTCCAATTGGGTTATGTACCTATAGTACATGTATGTAAATTTAGAGAGAGAACAGCAGGCTGTGGGTCTGATCAGCAGGCCCACATCCACATTAAGTCGAAAACCAGTGAAGCAAAAAGCAAAAATTTGGGGTGACCATAGGATAGCAGACCCTACTCTCCTACACAACCCCCCTCAAACGCAGGGACATTAAACTTAACCTTGACCAGATAAGTCTTTATATTCTAAGTGGAAGTACCTGGAGAGACCATCTGCATTACCATGGTCAGTCCCTGGGCGGTGCTCCACTGTAAAGTCCATCCCCTGTAGGGAAATGGACCACCTGAGCAGTTTGGGATTTTCACCCTTCATCTGATTTAGCCACACGAGGGGCTTATGGTCTGTCTGAATTAGGAAGTGAGTTCCAAACAAGTATGGCCTCAACTTCTTCAGGGTCCAAACCACATCAAAGGCCTCCCTCTCAATAGCTGACCAACGTTTCTCCCTGGGGGGTCCGCCTTCTGCTAATAAAAGCAATGGGCTGGTCTTGACCATCTATATTAAGTTGTGAAAGCACAGCTCCCACCCCCAACTCAGAAGCATCTGTCTGTACAATTAACTGTTTGGAGTAGTCAGGACTCTTCAGGATAGGAGCAGAGCACATGGCCTTCTTCAGGTCATCAAATGCCTTTTGACAGCTAACTGTCCACTGAACCTTTTTTGGCATCTTCTTGGATGTCAAGTCATTTAATGGTGTCACAATGGACCCATAGTTCTTCACAAACTTTCTGTAATACCCATTCAGGCCCAAGAAGGCTCTGACTTGTGTTTGGGTAGTTGGAGGAGCCCAGTCCTGTATGGTCTGGATCTTGCTCTCCAGTGGTTGAACCTGACCCCCACCTACTAGGTGGCCCAGGTACATAACCTTGCTCTTCCCTATCTGGCACTTAGTAGCCTTGATAGTCAGGCCTGCCTTTTGCAGGGCCTCCAGAACCTTCTTCAGGTGGATCAGGTGATCCTCCCAGGTGGAGCTAAAGACAGCAATATCATCTAGATATGCTGCACAAAAGTCATCCAACCAGTGGCATAACGAAACTTGAGGGAGCCCCCCTGCAAAGCACATGGAGGGGGCCCCCCCCGGCGCGGCCCACCATGGCGCGGCCCATCATGCCTCCCCCCGGCGGCGCGTCCCACCATGTACTACTTTGCCCTACTTTGCCCTACCTAGTACCCCACCCATCCATCCATCCACTCATCCATCCATCCACCCACCCCTCCATCCATCCACTCATCCATCCACCCACCCCTCCATTCATCCATCCACCCAACCCTCCATCTATCCACTAATCCATCCACCCAACCATCCATCCACCCACCCCTCCATCCACCCACCCACCCCTCCATCCATCCATCCATCCACTCATCTGTCCGTCCATCCATCCATCCATCCATCGCTCAATCTTCTCGCTGGTTCACATCACGTCAGAGCTGGTGCTGCAGATACTGGGTAGTTCCTCATCCTTGTTCAAAGGATCTCGTTTTACACCTATTATTAATCTTTTGTGTTTCGAAGCAGACAAATGAAATATAATATTATTAGTTATTCAATTTGCCTTTAATGATGACCGCATTTTATGTTAGCCTGTCACAGAAAGGGTTTTTTCACAGCTATAAACTGGCCTCAAGTTAGGGGGGCTGCTTTCAGCCAGTCCTGAGTGGTAAGGAAGTTGGTACTTGCAGAATTAAAATAACAGTGTGAAAAGTGAATTTGCAAGGAATATTGGGTGAAAAACAAAACTGGCAACACATCAGTCTAATGAGAAGTAGAGGGTTAAAAGGGTGCACCATGATTGTGGAAAACTCCACTTCAGAAAGTCTAATGCATGGAGAGGGGGGTGTTTAGGCTTCGTTTTCCTTGGGAGTTTATGACCACCCACAAATCTGTGAGTTAGTTGACATTCACAAGCTCGTCTTAGAACCCGTCTGTCTCTGGAAATGGCTGGGGATTTACTCCAGAAAAAGGTAACCCTTCCAGGGGGGGATGGGCAAGTTAATTACACTCATCCTCAGCACATGTAGGCCCCGATTCCAAATGTGTCAGGAGAGTAGGAGCTATTTCCAACATAGGACACCATGGGACTTGTAGTTTATTGAGTGCTATAAATGGCAACTATTGCAAGTATTTGAGACAGAGTGCTTTAAAATCCCCATATTATGGTCAAAAGTATACTGTTTCCCTCTGTTAAATTCCAGGAAGTTTGCCATGCCAAAGTTTCAGGAAGGGTGAGCACTCAATAATTACTGGGTGCAATAACTAACACCAAACTGAGGATTCCACCCAAGCACAAACTGGGGGTTGCTCAGGTGCTGAAAACACAATGACCGACTCCTAATCAGGGCCAGAGATGGCATCTACTTGCTACTATTGTACATAATTTTACTGTTTTAGTTGTAACTACTGCACAGTTCTGTGATGCCTGAATTATCCTGATTAGCATGCAACCATAACTGAAATGATCAAAATAACAGCAACAACCACAACATTAATAATTAATAAATGAATGTTATCAAGATCCTTAATGCCAAAATAAAGTCATGCAAATGTTATCACTTTTTATTCATACATGCACACACACACTCCTCCACATTATCATCTATCACAAACGCTTTCCAGGGTCCACAGTCACAAACAACGGGTCACGATCCTTTATAACAAGACTACTAACTAATCTCCTATCCAACACTCAATGAAACGCAGTGGTCTTCATGGTCCACAACCACCTTCCATAACAAGACTCCCAATGTCCTCCTCAACCCTCAATGAAACACACTGGTCTTTACAGTACCCCAGGGGAACACCATTTTGAAATGGCTTAAATTTGAACTTGTTAAGGAACTCTCCCCCCTGTCACTGCGACAAATGACCCCAGTCCCCCACTCTCTTAGTGTCCACCGATTCGGAGCCACTTACATTTGTTTTGGACAGTGAAACTAACTCGAGTTTGCATAATGCCAGCTGGGTATGCCAGAAGTCAGCAAAGCCTCATAGACGTTAAAGGCTGTTTTACACTACGATTGTTACCTTATGTGTCACAAATAGCTCGGGTCTATCATCTGACTAAATGGATGGGGAATCCAGTTGACGTCGGGTTTTGGGCCAGATCTTGATCAAGTACCCGCGTCTCTAGTGATACTTGCCGTTCCTTCTTTGGGGCCACCCTCACCCACAGCCACTCATCTGCCCCTCGATGCCATGTCTCGTTCTCAGAGTGTGATGCACAATGAATGTGACATTCTGCAGCTTGTGAAACTGAGGATGCTCGCGAAGGACACAGGACTCCCTGCGGAAAGCAGTGAATATTTGACTTTGAGGAGGAGGAGGGGTCACTGTATGGACAAGTCTGTGGATCCACTGAAGGATTACCATGAACCTCTGTGGGGGAGACTGGATTCTCAAGAGGGGCACTCTGGATCCATGTGACACTGGGTCGATTAAAGTGAACCTCGATAATTGTCTGGAGCCTGTGATTGGACGTCTTTGAGAGAGACCAGGTCCCTGCGAAACAGACCGGATAGCTGTCTGCAATATAGACTGGATCCCAGCGAAGAGACTGTGTGCCCACATTACCTGCACGTGGTGTGGCTGTGACAGCCAACAGACAATATTTCCTGAGAATGAGAGTGAAGCGCGGCATAGCATAGCACCCACACGAGAACCCAGATTGGAAAGGCGCCCAGTGACTTTCCGATGGGTGTTCAGAATTAGACCTACGGGAAGACCCGGCGCTCCATCCAATGACATTCAGGGCTAACACTGCCTCAATGGGCCTCTACTAGGCATTAATAAATTATTTGGAAAACAATCTAGGCACAATTAGTGGTGAGTCGGTGAGCGTCATCGCGGCCTCTAGAAGTATTTGCAGCACAGTATTAGAGGATAGCCCACGGACATTGGGAAACAGTTTTGTGTGGCAGGAGATGCAATTTTGCAGGTAGAGGGAAAAAACAACTAGTTTAGGGCCAGTCAAAATTGGACTATTTACGTTTGTAAACAGCCATGTTGTATTTTTTTGCGCGGCTGTTAGTGTTCGCTGTCTGTTGTTTGGATAAACTCGGAGTATAATATGACTGAGTGTACCTGATGATGAGTCCTCAGTCCTGAGGAACGAGCGTCCGCCAACGGTCAGCAACGTGGGGCTTAAGTTCAGGTTTCCATTCCTTTCTTTGTCTTCGGCTCCGCACCCCTGATGCCACACCTTACACACTATAACGGTAACA
Source organism: Lissotriton vulgaris (assembly GCF_964263255.1). NCBI lineage: Eukaryota > Metazoa > Chordata > Amphibia > Caudata > Salamandridae > Lissotriton > Lissotriton vulgaris. The sequence goes on from NC_141696.1 coordinate 741,253,711, forward strand.
CGCGTATTTGCGTGTGTGTGTCGTCATGACCTGCGCAATGCGCATGTGTTGTCCCTGCCCCCCTGACAAATGTTATGAGGCCATAGGTCAGTGAGCCAATCTCCCCCCCCCCCCCCATCTCCCCCCCCCTGCCCAGTGCCCCCGCGGCGCGCATACGCGTGCCGGAAGGCCGCGGAAAGGAAAGTGAAAGTCACCAGTCAGAGGAGTAAAGTAAACAACCCTGGCTGCCCTGCGTGCCGCCATTGATCCACACCCACCCACCACCACCACCATTAAGACTACTCACAGTGAAAGGGAAATCAAAGGAGCGACGCGACCGAGCAGTCAAAAATGACTGGTCCAGTGTAGCGCTTTTATACACACTGCTTCTCAGAAGAGCTATGCGCTTCTATATGTGTTTGTTTCAATTGCCTTGCTTTGTTACGGGGTAGTAGTCTGGTTATAATCTACGTGTTACTGTTGTAGGTTTGCTTAATTAAATGTGCTTTTCTTGGCAATATTTCGTTGGGGTTACGATATTTTTGCAGCGAGATATCCTGCAATGGCTAATGGCAATTGTGGCATCCAGTCTCAGTCACACACACACTCCAGGCCGCCCGGCCCCGCACCATCCTGCTGCCAGCCTTACGAGGGCCTGGGCCCCCGCCGGGGCCCAGCCCGACGGACGTGCTCAACTCTGCTCAGCCAGCCAGCCAGCCACACACACACGGGTCCTCGGGCCCCGGGCGGGGGCCCGCACCACCATCCTGCTGCCAGCCTCACGGGCCCGGGCCGGCCCCCGCCAGCGCCCGGCCCGACGTCGTGCTCAACCTTACTCCAGTACCTCTGCTCAGCCTGCCAGCCCCACACGTTCCCCGGCTGGGCCCCGTACCATCTGCCAGCCTCACGGGGGCCTCCGCCGGGGCCCCGGCCCGGGCCATTCTGCAGCCTGCCTCATGGGCCCCGGCCTGGGCCCCGCACCACTGCCAGCCTTGCCCTCACGGGGCCCCGGCCGGGACCGATACACTGCCAGCCTTCCTCATGGGCCCCGGCCTGGGGCCCGCACCACTGCCAGCCTTGCCCTCACGGGGCCCCGGCCGGGACGATACACTGCCAGCCTTCCTCATGGGCCCCGGCCGGGTCCCCGCACCGCTGCCAGCCTCGCCCCTCACGGGGCCCCGCCCGGGACCGTCCATATTTTTAAAATCCACTCAGTCAATCAAGTCAGTGAGTGTCCCCGGCGGGGCCCCCAGGAGCGCAGGGCCCCCCGGGGCCCCCGCGCAATGCGGGGGTTGCAGGGGCTTGTGTTACGCCCCTGCATCCAACCCAGCAAGGACTTGATTCACCAACCTTTGGAAGGTGGCAGGTGCATTCCTCAAACCAAAGGGCATCACCACAAACTGATAATGTCCACTGGGGGTAAAGAATGCTGTTTTGGCTTTAGACTCCTCAGCTAACCTGATTTGCCAATAGCCAGCAGTCAAATCAAATGTGCTCAGAAATTTGGCAGAAGCCAACTTATCAATGAGCTCATCAGCTCTTGGAATGGGATGTGCATCTGTCCTTGTGACAGCATTGAGACCTCTGTAGTCCACACAAAACCTCATCTCTCTCTTTCCATCTTTGGTATGAGGTTTTGGCACAAGGACTACTGGGCCGGCCCATGGGCTCTCTGATGGCTCAATCACTCCAAGTGCAAGCATTTTCTGCACCTCAGCCTTTATACAATCCCTGACATGGTCAGGTTGCCTGTAGATCTTATTCTTCACAGGCAGACTGTCACCAGTGTCCACCTCATGGGTGCACCAGTTAGTTTGACTGGGTGTGAGAGAAAACATATGTCTGTGGGCCTGCAACACCTGTCTGCAGTCCACCTGTTGCTGCTCAGTGAGGCTGCCTGCCAAGGCTACTCCATCAACTGAACCATCATCAGGGTTCTGGGAAAGCAGGTCTGGGAGAGGGTCACTCTCTTCCTCCTGTTCCCCATCTGTGGCCATGAGCAGGCTCATGTCCTCCCTGTCAACATATGCTTTCAATCTGTTCACATGGAGCACCCTGTGGGGGCTCCTAGGGGTGCCAAAGTCAACCACATAGGTGACTTCTCCCTCCTTTTCAACAATAGGGTAGGGTCCAGTCCATTTGTCCTGGAGTGCTGCTGGGGCCACTGGCTCCAACACCCACACCTTCTGCCCTGGCTGGAACTCAACCAGAACAGCCTTTTGGTCATGCCAAGCTTTCTGTAATTCTTGACTGGCCTCCAGGTTTTTGGATGCTCTCTCCATGTATTCAGCCATCCTGGAGCGGAGATCAAGTACATAGTCCACAACATCTAGCTTAGGCTTTTTGAGAGGTAACTCCCATCCTTCCTTCACCAGACACAATGGACCCCTCACAGGGTGGCCAAACAAAAGTTCAAAAGGGCTGTAGCCAACCCCCTTCTGTGGGACCTCTCTGTAAGCAAAGAGCAAGCAGGGTAAAAGGGTGTCCCATTTCCGCCTAAGCTTCTCTGGTAATCCTTTTATCATTCCTTTGAGGGTCTTGTTGAACCTTTCAACAAGCCCATTTCACTGTGGGTGATAGGGTGTGGTAAACTTGTAGTTTACTCCACACTCCTTCCACATTGCCTTTAAGTATCCAGACATGAAGTTGGTAACTCTGTCTGAAAGAACCTCCTTTGGAAAACCCACTCTTGAGAAAACTGCAAGAAGGGCCTTTACCACAACAGGTGCTGTTGTGGTCCTCAGGGGCATTGCCTCTGGATACCTGGTGGCATGATCCACTACCACCAGTATAAATCTGTGCCCAGATGCTGTTTGAGGATCCATGGGACCCACAATATCTATTCCAACTCTTTCAAAGGGTACCCCCACCACAGGTAGTGGTATCAGGCGGGCCTTTGTTTTGCCACCTGACTTACCACTGGCTTGGCAAGTGACACCGGAGCAACAAAACTCCTTGACATTTTCTGACATATGAGGCCAGTGAAAGTGAGGAACAAGCCTGTCCCAAGTCTTATTCTGGCCTAAGTGTCCTGCAAGGGGATTATCATGGGCCAAGGTAAGAAGGAAGCCCCTGAATTGCAAAGGTATGACCAACCTCCTGGTGGCACCAGGCTTGGGGTCTCTATCCTCTGAATAAAGGAGCCCATCATCCCAATACACTCTATGGGTACCTTGAGCATTCCCTGCAGCCTCAGCAGCAGCTTGCTGTCTGAGTGGTTCAAGAGAAGGGCAATCTAATTGGGCCTGCCCCAGGTCTGCCCTTGAGGGTCCCCCTGCCCCCAGAAACTCAACCTGATCAGGTTCAAGTTCCTCAGAGACAGTCTCCTCTTGGATCTCAGAATCAGCCTCCTGTGAAGTCTGATCCTCAACCTGGGGCAAGTGGGAAGGCACAGCCTTAACCCTCTTGCTCTTCCTCTTGGGTTGTGGTTGGTCTATAGTTTCAAGATCCACCACAGGTTCAGGTAGGCACTTCTTTGCCCGAGTCCTGGTTACAGCAAGGACATGTGCTGAAATCCCTAGCATTTCTGCATGAGTCCTGTACTCCACTTCTGACCAAACTGAGTTTTCCAGATCATTGCCTAACAGACAGTCTACTGGGAGGACTTCACTCACAACAACTTTCTTTAGGCCATTTACCCCTCCCCAGGAGAAGTTCACAACAGCCACACTATGTGTAGTAGTGGCATTGCTTGCATTGGTCACTAGGTAATTCTCACCTAGTACAATCTGTCCAAGGTCCACAAAGTTATGTGTCACCATAGTGACACTGGCACAAGTGTCCCTGTAGGCCTGAGCCAGTTTCTCATTTACCAAAGGCGTCTGTCTATACTTGCCCAAGTTACTGGGACTCACAGTAGTGGGCATGGCTATGTCCACATCATAGAGCAGAACTGCCTGAGTAGGGATTCTGACTAGGCCAGATTCCATCTCAGTACCCAGGGTCAACCCTTTTAAACCCTTTGGCTGTGTACTACCACTGCTAACTGTACTAGGGGGTGCAGGTGCTTTAGGAGCTGCAGTGGTAGGGACTGGATTCTTCTTGGTGCATTCACTTCCCCAATAATAAATGGATTTACAGGTATTGCACCAAGGTTTCTTTGGGCCATCATTCTTCTTCTTCTTGTTACCAGTTTGGGAACCACCCTCCTTATTAGAATTGTGTGGGCCTGAAGAAGACTTCTGGTCTTTTTCTTTATCTTTCTTATCCTCACCCTTCTGGTCTGTTTTCTTCTGGTCACCACCATGGTTCTGGGGTTTCTGCTTAATCCTTGTTCTGACCCATTTGTCCGCCTTCTTTCCCAATTCTTGGGGAGAGGTCAGATCTGAGTCGATAAGGTATTGATGCAACAGCTGGTTCTGACAGTTATTAAGGATCTGCTCTCTCATTATAAGATTGTTGGTAAGTTCAACCACCGCAAGTAGAGAGCTAGGACCTTCACCTGTGCCAGACATGACTGCTAGTGAGGTGCAAGTGGTGCACTTACCTACACTAAGTGTTTTCCTACTGTACCTTGCTAGTGGGTTGTAGGCAGGGTGTGCTAAGCCCTTTGATCTACAACTACTAAGTTCAGTAGAACTTAAATATGCTAAGCTTTTGTTTATATGTACCTAAGGTACTTGATGTGATCTTTCAATTTGATAAAAAGATTGCAATGGTAAAACAACAGCAAGCTCAAATCCGCACCGCTGCGCACCAATGTGAGAAGTTGGCCTGATATATGATGTCTCCAATTCTGGGGGCACCTTGTATCAGTCCAAACAACCCTTATGGTGTCTGGTTGTAAGTCAACCTTATTAGACAAGCTATCCTAATGGTAGCATGGACTAAGCAGCCTTAAAGGCTTAACTTAAGAAGTCGTGTTAAGCGAGCTGTTTTACCAATCACAATCCTGTAATACCAAATGAAAGGACATCACACAAGTTATATATTATAAAAATATATGTATTTATTACTAAAATAATCCTCTATACTCTTTGAGTCTAGAAGCACAATCGTTTAAACAAAAGCACAGTTAAACATATGAAAGTTGCACAATTATGGATGAGGCCGGGGGGCCACGCAAACCATATATTAAAAAAGTGGTACAGAGATACCAATCGAACAGTGGTTAGGCCTAGGGCCTAGGGAATCGCTGGGACCAATCGGGACTAGCAATGCTGAAGTCGGGAAAAGCCCGCTGGAATTGGGTGCAGCGCTTAAAGCACACGCATGCACCAATGCAAAGTCAATGGTGCGTAAAAGTTACAAAGTTGCTGTTTAAGGAACCTTCCGACTGACCTAGAAGGACAAAACTTTAGACACATACACTAGAGGTGTGTACCAGTATAGGAACACCGGCATTGCTGAGTTACCTCACTCACAGGAAGCGGGTGCACAGGTGCGAAGTAGTGTCGGGTTTCGTCACGCAGGTCGATGGTGCCTGAAGATGAAGATGCTGCAGGCGTCGGGAGGTGAAGTGTCCGGTGTGATCCAAGGGTGGATAGAAGATGTAGAGTACCTGAAAGCAGAGGGGACAGAGTCTGGGTCACTCAGCAGTGACCAGGGTGGAACCAGAAAGGAACCAGGCAATGTCGGGCGCAATCAGGTGGTTGTTGAGAAACTTGTCTCCGCTGCCACGTGGACGCTGGGGCACCGAGGATGTCCAGGAGTGGATCACGAGCTGTCCCACGAAGGCTCTCGCTGTCGGCGGTGTCGGCTTCAGGATTGGAGCAAACAACCCTTGGCAAGAGCAATCAACGCAGGACTGGAAGATCGCTTCTTTCTCGGACTAGCAAAGTCAGAGAGGGTGCTCCTTTTCAGGGGAGCGAGGGCCAGTCCAGAGCAACCGGACTGGCGGTGTAAATTCGAAGGTTCGTCGGACTGTGGATCGGGCTGTTAGAAGGCAGGAAGGCTGGGTCTTGTCGATCTCTGACGCTCGAGTTCCGGCGGGAACTGCAACAAAGCAATCGTTGAGGTGCTGGATGGTGCCTGTTTGCACAGGGTGGTCACTGCTTGACCACAAGGGAGATTCTTCAGTCTTCTACGTCGAGTAGGATGTCAAAGGGTCTAGAGTTTTGTTTCATATGTTTCAGTCATAATAATCTGAATGCTTGGGCATTGCTCCCACTCTTATACCAATCTGGTGGGCTGGATTACCTGCTAGGTCCCTCCTATGGGTGGGACCCAGGAAGGGGGTGGTTACACCCCTTTCCCTTTGTCCAGGGTCGCGCTGGGACTGGGGCTGGTGAGCCCCAGAACCGGTTTGACCGGATTATGCAAGGGGAAGCCTTGTGCTCCCCAGGCACTGTCTGGTTTCTTTCAAACCTCCCTGCTACAATCCAATATCTCTTGTCTGGGGTGGTGTGACACCTCCCCGCGACAGGAAACCCTTTGTCCAGGCCTCCTCTAGAAGGGTGGAATGCTACCCCCGTTGCCAGGACTGGCGAGGGGGTAGTATTCCAAAACGTATGACACCAAACACAACATGTTTTGATAATGTCAAACCAAAGTTAGCACATAACCACGATGGATTATAATGCACTTAATAGTATATGGTATGGCATTATCCCAGAACAGCTTAGGGAATTGGTCCCGACAGCTGCAGACAGGCTCAGCTCATGCTAGAGCACCATCTCACATAAAACCAAGCACTCTGCCTTCAGGATTGTTAAGGCCTGATATAGGAGTGACTTATAGGTATATATGTGTCCAGATATCCAACTTAGCTGTGTCACTCTAGTCTACTCTGCACCATTGCTCTCTGCCACTACACTCCACAATGCTCCACTCCACTCTGTGCCACTTCACTCTACTCAACGCCACTGCACTCTACTCAACGCCACTGCACTCAACGCAAGATCACTCTATGCTACTGAACTTTACTGCAAGCTAAGCTGTACCTATCCGCTCTGCACCGTTCTACTCTACTCAGCACCACCATACTCTATGCCACTGCACTCTACTCTAACCACCGCACTCTGCACCACTTTATTTAAAACAAATGCACTCCCACCAATCTACTATTCACCGCTGCACTCTATCCCACTATAATATATATAGTTGTGTTGTGCTTCTGAATGTGTTTTAAATGCATTTCTACTTTGGATCCTCATAGCACAACACTGTGCCTTCAAAATCAGGTGCCTAATGTTCAAATCCTTGCATGGCACCTGCCCTCAATTTGTCTCCAATCTTATTCAGGACACATACCCATCCGCAATTTGCACTCCCCTGACATGAACCTTCTGGTCACAGCGCTCAACAAATCAAAGCGGTTAGGTGGCAGCAGATTTGTGGGGCTGGCCCCCTGCTTCTGGAACACCTTACCCCATATCCTACTCCTATATATAGCACCAAGAAACCATCCGGTGTACGTGCACTCTACAAGGAATTTTAACATAACATTTCTACTTCTGTAGAAACATATTTAATGGTAGTCTTATTCCGTGCTTTCATTGATTTGTATGCAGTTCCCTTGTAGTACCTATGATTGGCCATATTGAATATGTGAATTGCCTGCAATGCGTGGGCGGAAGATGTTTGAGCCAGTTTGGACAGCAGTACTACTGGAGTAAATGTTGGTGTAACTTTGATGAATAGTGTTAGAAATGGGGGTCTCTAGTTGGCAGATGTAGGTACCTTTGTCCAAGTAAGGACCCTTGCGTCTAGTTAGGGACAGTGATACACACTATAGATAACCCCTGCTCACTCCCTTGGTAGCGTGGCACTAGAAGACGGGTTTATCCAAAAGGCAATGTGTAAAGTATTTGTACTCAAAACACACAGTAATACAGTGATAACACCACAAATGGCCACCACACCAGTTTAGAAAAATAAAGTATCTTTATCTAAACTCAACAAGACCAAAACGACACAAATCCAACATACATGTAGTAAAACAACATTTCAACATAGTAATTTCAAGAATAAAGTTTGTAGAAAACAAATAGCTCCATCTGCAGCTACAGCGACATCATGACAGGAATAAATCCAAACTAAGGTGCCCACTGTGAAGTGCACAGCGTCGGGCATGGAGTCACGCGGACCCCTAAACAAACCGTACCTTTTGATAACAAAGTCTATGACGATGCACGGCGTCGTGAAGGTGAGGTGTCGGTGTCGAGGTCGAGGCTGGCTCCCTGGCTGCCATGTGGAAGGTCAGGAGTTTTGTCCTCGAGGAGGCGACATGTCGAATCCAGGACAGGAGAAGTCGGTAGTGTCAGCGGGGAGGTGTCCGTTCCAGTGAGGCGATGCAAAGTCGGCAAGTTTGTGAAGTCCACCTCGGTGGTTATCGGCGCAGAAATAACTGGATGCAGACGCTGGCGATGACTGAGTCGGTGCGAACGCTGGCATCGGCAGGCGTCGAAGGCCATCGGAGCTGTGGTGCAAGCCCGAGTGGTGCGTTGTGCCCTTCACGAGCGGTGCCCCTGGCCTCGGTACAGCTCGGTCCGTCATAGTGGTGTCACTGATGGCATCGGAGACCGTGTTCTTGCTTCTTTCAAGTTTCTTCCTGCTCTCAACAACAGAAACAATCTCCAGAGGCCTAAAACTACTGGAAAGGGTACCTCCTGGCAGGTCAAAACTCTCAGCAATAGAGTCAGGGGAGCTTGGGGTGAAGAATTTTTGTCCCTGAGACTTCAGAACAGAAGGCCAGCACACACAGGCCCTTGGAGATTCTTCTTCATGCAGGTTCACAGCAAAGTTTCAGTCTTCGTCCATACCTTGGCAGAAGCCGAAACTGCAGTACTCCTTCTCACAGCTCTCCAGCTCTTCTCCTTGGCAAAGGTTCCGCTTGAGTCCAGAAGTGATCTAAATTTCAGGGGTTTAAGGCTCACTACTTATACCCCATTTTATCTTTGTTCTTCTTTATGTAAGGAACTCTGAGCCCAGTCCAAACCAGTTCTCACTGGTGCTTACTGGTCCTCACTGGTTCAGTATGATCACAGGGGGGTGGAGACAACATTGTTGTTCAAGGGAGACAGGCCCTATTCAGGTTCAAGGAAAACTCCTCCCACAACTCTAAATGCAGCCACGGTCTAATCAGCTCAGCTCTGAGTCATCCAGGAAGGGCCAGGCACACCCCATCTTTCTCGGTGGCCATCTACAGTGAATGCATATCCCCAGCCCCTGTCACTCCTAACCAGACAGTCAATCCACAAACAGGCAGAGGCAAGCAAAATGGTTAAACAAGAAAATGCCTACTTTCTAAAAGTGGTATTTTCAAACACATAATTGAAAAATCATTTTTACTTAAAGACGTGTTATTAAATTCAGACTTGTAAGATGTTACAAGGTATCTCACATGTTATCCTAACAGGTAGATAGCCTTTCAATAATGAAAAACTAAATACACTGTATTTCACTATCAGGATATGTCACACACACCAGTACATGCTCTATCTTTCACATACACTGCACCCTGCCCAAGAGGGTACCTTGATCCCATCACAGGGGTGCCTTACATGTAAGAAAAGGGAAGGTTAGGATCTGGCAAGTGGTTGCACTTGCCTGGTCAGCATTGCAGTTTAAAACAACTGTGCACAGACTCTTCAGTAGCAGGTCTGAGATAACCTTTTCAAGGCTACTCATGTGGGTGGCCCAATCTGTGCTGCAGGCCCACTAGTAGCTTTTAATTTACAGGCCCTGGCACACTCATTGCACTTTACTTGGGACTTATAGTAAATCAAGATGCCAATAAGGGAGAACCAATTATAATAACAATTTAGGCAGGGAGCACTTGCACTTTAACACTAATCAGCAGTGGCAAAGTGCCCAAAGCATCTACGCCAGCAAAGCATCAAAAATACAGGCGGTAGAGGCAAAAAGTCAGGGGAAACCACGCCAAAGATGTCAAGTTTAACAAATAGCAATCGACTTACCCTTTTGTAAGTGTGATTTGTATTTACATGTCCCTCCCTGTGCCCTTCCATAACCTATCCCTTTACTCCCATTTAGTAATAGATAGTCCCCAAATTTCAGCCCCTCACCCTTGCCCCACCCATATTTATATCACAAAACGTAGACTTACACACACATAAATAGTAAGAGAGACTTAGGCTTAATCTACACTCTTACCTATGTGAATTGCTTTTGTGAATATGTGAAGGAGTACTATTTTACCTACTCAAAAATGCTTTGATAGCTAAGCCCATAGGTGTCTAGTTTAGCTGGTGTTATTAATAGAGACACCCCTCAAGACAGAGGAGGCAGACATAGTGAAGCACTGGAGCAAACATGTTTAGACCTCATTAGTAAACATTCCGTTTTGGAATCATTGAGTGTTAGTTCACCAGAGCTCAGCGAATCAGTAATCTTGCAGTAGTTTATATTTGCAGTCTCAAAATTATCTAGTTTCCATTCTACTTTAAATAAGCCCAAAGGACCATCTCCCGACATGTCACATGCTAGCCTCTTGCTACCGGTCATATAGGAAAATGGATATAGTTCTATGCTGAGAAGTACGGGTCACCAAGCAGAGCCGTGGTGAAGTCTGAAGTAAAGTGGAAAGAGAACACAAACAATAATAACTTGTGCATTACCCACTTGTCTGCCGAAATGCATCAAACCATTGAGTGATCTATTTAAAAGCCATAACAAAATCCCTTAATAACAGTAAGAAGTATGAAGAAGAAACTCAAACTCATGTATGTATGTATGTGTCTTGTAAAGCGCACTGCTGCCCTGAGGCGTCGTGGCGCTGTAGACCGCTGGGGAACCCGTCCTGGCTATCCCTGTGAGATGGTCCCTACTGGGTATCTCCAAGGTGAAACCAGGCATCCCCGGCGAATGTGGGGGGCCGGTGTAGAGATGAGGCAAGCTAATGCCCAGAGTTGCCGAGTGTGATTCCTGGTTAGAGTAGGCACCGAGGCGAGAATTATCGAGTCCACTTGACACTGGTCCACGACCCTGCCGCGTCAGGAATTGAACCCTGGTCCCGGGCCGTTCTCTGCTTCCGGGTCTGCCGCCTCTAACCAGTGAGCCACACCACTCCACCACTCTGAGTTGGTGACTGTTTCAAAGGCCACAAGTAGGTCCAACATTATCACAAGATATGCTCTCCTGGCATCTAAGGTGGGTAGCAAATAGCCCCAGAGAGCTCCGAGTGCCCTCTCCATGCCATCCCTGGGTATGCAACTATTGGTGCCATTTTTTATTCTCCCAAAAATGTTGACAGGAAATTATTATCCTAAGCAGTCATTTTCGGGACCGGGCCTGGTGTGGGTCCTAAAGGATGAGGAAACCGGAATAGAGATAAAGATAAACCGAGTTTGTCCCAAAAGACGAGGGCTCTAGGCAAATAAACGAAAATCCTCACAGGAAAACTAGCAAGGAAATTCCACATAGAAAAATCCACACAGGACAAGATTCAAAGTGCAAACCATAAAGGTGTATTTAAAGAAGAATCATTACAAAAGGCAAGAATAGTTTGTCAGTTCAAATAAAAATGTCATTATATTCTCAAAATGCTAATAATGGGCATTAGTATTGGATAATAGGCGCTGAACACTAAGCTAGTTAAACAGCCAGAACCAATTACAGTTTAGCTCAAGGTAATGCACATTAGCAGGAATACAAACATAAAATCTGCTCAGTCTGAAAGGCAAGAAATGCCCCTAAAATATTCTAAGCATAAAATCAACAAACAGACTAGCATGGAGGAAATCCAAGAAGGACTGGCTCACTCCCAAAAATGTCATTTTTACTCAGGTTTTCACACAGAAGAATTGTACTGCCAGTATCGTGTGAAACAAATGATAATCGCAACATCCAATGATTATCATGAAAAGACACCACAAAAAATACATCTACTCTATTAACTAATGAAAACCCCGGCTTTGTACACTAGAGAAAACAAAGCCACGTTTAAAATAACATATAAAACCTCCGCTAGCAGAGCAAGTGGCTTTGTAAAGATACAGTTGAGCTTTGCACCTAACTCTAGAAACATGTGGAAAAATACATTGTAAACATACAAGAGCAACAGGACCGTAAAACCAACTCAATTGCATTATTTGTGATCCATTCATGTTAATTCATCTCACTGTATATGTTAATTTTAAATTCTCTCTCTCCAAATCGGGTAAGTTGTGAGTTAGAATGTTATGCTTTTCAAGGAAAGGCTGTAATTCCACACAGGCTGTTTTCTGAAGGATCTTACTCAGCTAAGGCAGACCAGCAGTGATTGCCTATGTGGGTTTTTTATGCAGTGGTGTTATTGCATCCTGCTTCAGACTTAAGGAACTGCATCTCTTTATTAGTTGCCTTACGATAGGTACAAATGCCTCAACCTGAACCGTAGCGGGCAAGGGTTAGAAAGATTTTCAGTTGGCTTAAGTGATCAGACCAGGCTCAGACAATGTTAATCTGATAGTTCGAGAACGTGGACAATTTCATACTTATTAGTACTGATATCAGAAAATGATTCCTTAGATCAACTTTTGTGGTGCTCAAGAAAAAAATGCAGTGAAAACCATTTTTTTTAAATTAAAAAAACCCCGAATTCGAAGCATCTGTCTCTTCTTGTAATGCTCTCATCAAATCAGATAGTGCCAGAGGTAGGGGACTCTTTTGCTCAAAATGAGAGTTCATGAGGTTTGTTAATGGCAGACAAAATCTTATTAGACAAATTCTTTAAATTCTTCTTGGCCTCAAAATAATTTTCCAATATGGCGCTGGGGATGATTTTCCAAGTAATTCATCATAGAGAAAGGGCAGAAATACTATGCCAGATGTATCCTGACAAAAATGTGTCTTTAGCACCTAGAATTCACCTCACCAATGCAGCCATATGTTTCCACCTAACAGCACGTACTGGTGCCAAATGATATCCAACTTCATTAGCTAATGTATATAAACTGTTGAACCGTATAGAGCAAACAATGGACTGTTGCAAGCCACTTAGGCCTCCTTGCAAACTGTTCCAAAGGCGCTTTAAGATATATTATTTCTTAGTTCTTGCCCACATGCCTGCCTCACGGGAGGCCAGATTGCTATTTGTAATCAAACAATGAAGTGATGGACAAAATGGTCGACATGGATAATGGTATTACTGACAAGTGAAAATGAAATTTAGAATAAGGTTGAACTGATGAAATTGCTGGAGCCAACAACGTTTGGAGGGGCATTGTATATAGGTGAGAGGGTAAATCTAGACTTCAATTGAGATTGCTCTGTAAAAGTGGAGTAATAGCATCTAGCAGCCATTACATTTCTCTTCTTCCCATTGACTTTGTAGTTTGTAACTCACATTTTCTTGCTTTCTGCTTGCTAGCTTTATTTGTTTTAGGCTTGCCAGCTTGAGTTTGACCCTTTCGTGGCCCATAACCTATTTACTGTATTCTTCCACCATAACTCGCTTTCTGTAAACAGTCCTTTAAATCTTGTTCATAGCTTGTCGATTTTGCTGTCCATTCAAAGACAGAGGTCAGATGTCAGGATCTGTCTTCCTAGGGAGCTTGGTTTGTACTTGTCTTTCTTTGACTTCAAAGTGAGAGGATTTATGTAACAATAATGCTGGCTTCTGGGAGTCTGCTGGAGCAAGGCCGTACGATATTCATTTTTTTTCCAGTACATAACAACATTTTACTGTCTGTAAATGAACTGTGCCAAATTAGGAAAGCACAAATGATGCAACTTTTGGGGTAAATTTGAAGTGTGGTGTAAACAAATATTTTAATATGATCAAAAGAAATCGGTACAAAAGGTGATTGCATTTTCCCACATTATTTGTATACTTTTAGCAGAAAAAGGTATGTCTGTGGTAATGGTCATTCCAATTGAAAATGTGTTGTATGTAATGGCAGTGCACGATCACATATCCATACTCCACTTTAACCCACTCTACTCTTCACCACTCCACACCACTGCACTCTACTCGACACCACTCCGTACTACTTCACTTTACTCTGTTCCACTCCACACTGCATCACTTCACCGTACCCCTCTGTACTCTACTCCACTCTACTATGCACCACTACACTCTATGCCACTGTGCTCTACACCAATGCACTCTTCTCCAGTATTAGGGGTGTCTCTCATAGATTCACATGCCTGAATCATTCCCAGTCTTCGGAGTGGGAGTCCCACGGTATATAAAAAAGTAATAAAATGCCATTATACATATAGCAAATATCAGAAATACCCAACCAGGAAGTAAAGTAGCACCAGGTACAGTAGAAAAAACCCTCACACTCGTGACTATCCTAGTCATTATGTCTTAGTCCAAACTGCAGCCAATCAGGCGACTGCACCCACCAGAATGTTCTCCCCAGAGGCTCAGGCTCTCAGATTTTCTACCGCACGTCGTGTGAAGGGAGTCTCCCTGAGCTCTGCTCAGTTTTTTCTTCTACACAGTTAGTTTCTTCAACTTTTCAGATGTCTTCTTCAAAATCCCTTTTCAGGGCCTGTGATTCTTGTGGGAAGCAAAGACTTTTCAAGGAAGATCCCCACAAGAAATGTTTATATTGCCTTTATCCTGACCATTAGGCAAAGGAGTGCAAGATCTGCCGGACCTTCCCCCTAAGACCATCAGGGATAGAGAAGGACGACTACTATTGTGGCCAAACAGACTCAAGGACAAAGAGGACCCTTTATCTGAGGTAGGAAGTTTTGCCTCTGGGTCTTCATTTATTTCTACTAAGAGGAAGGCAGAAGCTGAGGTTTCATTTCCAAGGGCTAAAGTGTCTAAGAAGGCCCAATCCTCTCAGGATGCTCCTGGGCCTAGTACTTCGAGTAAGACTCTCCCACCTGCTAAAGGTGATAGTACGCCCTCTAAGAAGTCTGGGAAATCTTCAGTTCCCAAAAAATCTTCCAAATCTGTGCCTCCTCAGTTGCCACCTTTGACAATTTCAACGTCAAAAAAGGACTGTGTTTCCTCACATGTGGCCACGTCTACCACCTGCACTATGACATTCTCCTCTCCAAAGCCTACTCTTGTCATGTCTTCGGCTTCATCACCTACTCTGGTTCATGTTCAGATCAGACCTATCTCGTCGTCGACAATTGCCCCGTCGACGACGGCTAAAGTACCGTCGACGAGTTCCTCGTCTACGATTTTGATGTCGACGGTTGGATCCCCGTCGACGATGAAGATGCTGCCGTCGACTAAGTCCACGTCGACGAAGCCACCGTCGACGGCGTCCCCGTCGACGGTGTTACCGTCGACGACCTCGTCGACGAAAAGATCCTCGTCGACAACGAAGACCACGTCGACGAAGCTACCGTCGACTACCTCGACGACGACCCCGTCGACGGCGATACCGTCGACGAGACAACAGTTCCAACAGCAAACTGAGGTGCCGTCGACGCCGCCTCTATCAAGCTGCACTGCCTTGCAAGTTTGGTCAGCGCATACATCAGGGATTCCTTTGCCATCGCCTGCAACTACAGCTACGCTGTTGAGGAAAAGAGCAACTACTGAGACGATTTCTTCTACGCCAGTAGTGCCAGACAAACTTTTGGATTCGATGAGGAGGGATCCTATGAGGATGAAAATTTTGGAGCAGCTAGAAGTCCATCTGACCTCCGAATTAAAGTTCTAGAGGATATAGAGGAAGAGATGGATGAGACTGAGCCTACGTCACATACAGATAGGCCTGCTCCTGGCATGCAGATGCCTGACGATTTGTTTCGCAATCTGCAGTATATGCTCAGTGACTATTACAGACGATTCCCACCTTCAGAGTCAGGGGAATATCAGGTCTCTACACCAAGACCTAGGACAGCTACTCCGCTGGCTAAGCAGTCGCAACCAGTGGTTTCTGTGACGTTGGAGGAAGAACGTCCAACATTATCTGCGCCGCACGTTACAGCTCCTCAGACAGGAGAGGAAGAATTCTCAGAGCATGAGGAACAAGAAGAAGGTGAACTGGACAATGTTTCAGAATCGTCGGAGTATTAGGATTATAATGCAAACACGCCCTCTCCGGCAGAACCTACTACATCTGAGTCACCACCCTTGGACATTGCCTCATTCCACAAGATCATGGATAGGGCAACAAAGAGATTCATGATAACCATGGAATCAAAGCAAGAAGACTGCTTCTTGTACGATTTCAAGACTACACCACGGAAACAGAGTTGGACCATTCCGATTATAGAATTCATCTGGAAGGAGGGTCTAAAGATCATGTCAAAGCCAAATTCTTTTCCGGCAGTGCTTCCGAGAGTAGATAAGAAATATAGGGCGCCGAATTCTTCTCCAGCGTGCCTTGTCGGACAAGCTAAAGCGGACTCTGTGGTAGCGCAGGCAGCGCAGAAGAGGTCTTCTAATCCGACATCTCAAGTCTCTGTTCCACCAGACAAGGATGGAAGACGCCTGGATTCTATCGGTAAAAAGGTTTCTACTATTGCAGCAACGACCATCAGGGCCGCAAACTCCCTAGCCATATTAGGGAGATACAACAGGCAGATGTGGTCGGACATCTCGCCATACATGGAAAAACTTCCCGAGCCAGATTGCACTGAGGCAAAAAAGATCCTTCAGGAGGGAGAGTGTGTCTCCTCTGAAATAATTGATGCTGCAGTGGACGTTGCTGCAACGGGATTTCGACAGCTAGCGGGTGCAGCTGTTCTCAGAAGGCAAGGATGGTTGAAGGCAACATCCTTTCGGCAAGAGGTCCAAACAAGGATTATAGACATGGCGTTTGATGGAGAGTGCTTGTTTGGAAAACATGTTGATGATGCTCTGGAAGCCATCAAAAAAGATATGGAGACAGCACGTTCGCTGGGTACTCTGCAATACAGGAAGTCTTCCTTTCGTGGAGCAAAAGGAAGAGGGAATTTCTCCAATAGAGGAGGTTATAACCAGCAGTGTTCCTACTCTTCCGCCCAAGGAAACCAAAGATTCCAGCCATATAGGCAGCAGACATATGGTCAAAGGAAAGGAAATTTCTCTCAACCTCGAGGAAAATCTAATTATCGAGGAAGAGACAGTAAGAAATGAGGTACGCATCCTGCCACCACTTTGTACCAACCCGAACCAAATTGGAGGAAAAATATCCCAAAATTACTTGAATTGGTCCACAATTACCACAGACAAATGGGTTCTGGATGTGGTAGCCAGAGGTCACATTTTGGAATTCGTAAAAACTCTCCCAAATTGCCCCCCAAAAGGACCGCCTCCAGCGCACCTCAAGGAGCTTTTCGCCCAAATCAACACCATGATTCGGAAGGGAGCAATAGAAAGAGTACCTCATCATCAGAAAGGAAAAGGCTTCTACTCAAGATTTTTCCTTATTCGCAAGAAGTCGGGGGAATGGCGTCCCATCCTCGACCTGCGTGCCCTAAACAAATTCCTAAAGAAGCTATCCTTCAGGATGCTAACACTTCAAGAAATCCTCCAATTTCTTTCGGCAGGGGAGTACATGGCAACACTCGACCTTCAGGATGCATACTTCCACGTACCGATTTTTCCCAGGCATCGGAAGTTTCTGAGGTTCAGAGTGGCTGGCAGGGACTTCCAGTTCAAAGTTCTTCCATTTGGGCTGCGTTCAGCCCCCAGAGGGTTTACGAAGATACTGGCCCCGGTGGCTGCCCACCTTCGGTTGCAATCGATACGGATATATCCATATCTGGACGATTGCCTTATCAAGGCCAGTTCTTTCGACATGGCGCTAGATCACGTCCAAACAACTCTGTCACTGATGCAAAGCCTGGGTTTCTCAGTAAACTTCGAAAAGTCACACCTCACGCCAGCAACAAGAAAGACTTTCTTGGGAGCGACGCTGGACACCAAGCTCGCCCAAGTATTCATCTCAAGAGAAAGACAGGAAAAGATTCAACGGTTAGCTGCGGTACTGTTATTAAAAAGGTGCGTTTCAGTGCGCATGTTAAAATCCTTCATCGGGATGATTTCTTCCTGCATTCTTCTCACCCCCAACTGTCGACTTCGGATGCGTCCCTTGCAAGAGGAGCTCAGTCGCCAGTGGATTCAAGTGTCGGGGTCCTTCGAGGATATCATCCAAATTACGCCTCGAATGCGAGAAGCAATCCTATGGTGGACTCAGCGATCCAACATACAAGTGGGATGCTCGTTCCTCACGGAAGTGCCCAGGTTCATAGTAACGACGGACGCTTCAATGACGGGCTGGGGCGCTCACCTCCAAGGCATGACGGTCAGCGGGAAATGGAACCAGACCCAAATGAAATGGCACATAAACAGGCTAGAATTGCATGCAATATTTCTGGCCCTGAAGTCCTTTCAAGCGACTCTGGAAGGTGCCACAGTTTTAATTCGGACAGACAACACCACCTGCATGCATTATCTAAACAAGCAGGGAGGCACAAGATCAGCCCGGTTGTCACAACAAGCACAAGAGATTTGGAGTTGGGCCCTGACTCACAATATCCATCTGTCAGCGGTCCATGTTCCAGGAATCGCAAATGTGTTAGCGGACTCTCTCAGCAGGTCCATGGGCTGCATTCACGAGTGGGAACTACATCTACCATCTCTAAACCGCATCTTTCAGCTGTGGGGGCATCCGGATCTAGACTTGTTTGCGACATACCAGAACCGGAAATGCCCATACTTTGCAAGCTGGGTTCCCCACAAGGACTCGCGCGGGGATGCCCTTTCGCTGAATTGGAATCAAATATTCCTATACGCTTTTCCACCGATTCCTCTGATCCCGAAGGTCATCAGGAAGATGAAGAAGCAGCCATGCCGGTTGATAATAATTGCTCCACGATGGCCCCGGCAATACTGGTTCACCGAGCTCCTTCTCTCGGAATGCAACCCTATCCAACTTCCACGCATTCCGAATCTTCTCTCCACCCAGCAGGGCAGAGTGTACCATCCGGACCCGAACTCGCTGAAATTGTCAGCTTGGCTCCTCAACACATGGAATTTGCACACTTAAATATTCCACAAGACTGTCAGGAGGTACTGGCGAAGGCCAGAGCTCCATCTACGATCAAGACCTACAAGCTTAAGTGGAGGCGTTTCTGTGCATGGTGCCAATCCAATGGTCTACATCCCATTCACGCCAAACCGGAGCAAATCCTTCCTTTCTTTTTGCATTTGGCCAGATTGGGTTTGGCACATTCTACTCTTTAAGTCTTCCTGGCTGCCATTTCTAGATTTCGTCAAGATGGATCAAATTCTTTGTTTTCTGTGCGGATCATACAACAATTTTTCAAAGGATTGTTTCGTATATTTCCGCCTGTACGTACACCTCCTCCTGCATGGCATCTGAATGTCGTACTAACTCAGCTCATGCGCCACCCTTTCGAGCCGATCCATAAGGTGGACCTGAAATTTTTGACATGGAAAGTATCATTGTTACTAGCCTTAACATCTGCTAGAAGGGTTAGCGATATTCAGGCATTTACATCTAAAGCGCCTTTCATTCAATTCACCACAGACTCAGTGGTGCTACGTACTAATCCAATGTACATGCCAAAAGTACCCTTGGACTTTCATTTGAATGAGCCGGTTGTCCTGAAGACATTCTTTCCAACCCCACAGTCTCCAGCTGAGAGAGCACTACATTCATTGGACATTAGAAGATGTCTTAAGTTTTACCTATCAAGGACCTCTGCCATCCGCAAAACAGACCAGCTGTTCGTGGCTTATGGGCGGCAGCGCCAGGGATGTGCAGTTTAAAAACAAACCATCGCTAGATGGGTCTCCTCTACTATTGGACTTTGTCATCAGCAGGCCGGTAGACCCTTACAGGCCTTGCCAAGAGCACATTCTACAAGGGGCGGTTAGCTCTTCCACTGCCCTTTTTGCTGGTGTGCATCTTCGACAGATCTGCAGAGCTGCTACTTGGTCTAGCAGACACACCTTTGCTAGACACTACTGTCTAGATTCAGCAGACGCAGATGCTTCGGTTGGAAGAGCAGTGCTGCACAATCTTTTCAAATAAGGTGAGCCTCTGTTCCCACCTCCTCCTCTATGCTCTTTAGACGTTCTTTCAGATGTTGATGATAATTGTTATACATGTACAGTGTATATATATATATATATATATATATATATATATATACATATATATATATATATATATATATATATATATATATATATAGATATTTATGTATTTGATTCTCTGACGTCTACAAGCATTATGCTAGGAGTACTGCTTACTATTCTGATTCAGGCATGTGAATCTATGAAAGACACCCCTAATACTGGAGAAGAACAATAGTTACTTACCTGTAAACAGGTGGTTCTCCAGTATTGGTGTCTTTCATAGATTCACATGCAACCCGCCCGCCTCCCCCCAGAGACTCACTCAGGCATTGTGGGGTCTACTCCGGTGCGAGAAATTCTGAGAGCCTGAGCCTCTGGGGAGAACATTCTGGTGGGTGCTGTCACCTGATTGGCTGCAGTTTGGACTAAGACATAATGACTAGGATAGTCACGAGTGTGAGGGTTTTTTCTACTGTAGCTGGTGCTACTTTACTTCCTGGTTGGGTATTTCTGATATTTGCTATATGTATTATGGCATTTTATTACTTTTTTATATACCGTGGGACTCCCACTCCCACGACGGGGAATGATTCAGGCATGTGAATCTATTAAAGACACCAATACTGGAGAACCACCTGTTTACAGGTAAGTAACTAATGTTCTTCTCTATACGTCTCTATGCCAGTGCACTCTATGCAATCCATTCTACATCACTATTCTATACAGTTCTATGCCAGTGCACTCTATGCCAATCCATTCTACATCACTCTAATCTACTCTGCACTGTTGCACTCTGCCACTCCACTACACCATGCACCACTCCACTCTATGCAACTGCACTTAGCACAAATTCCCTCCGCTCCACTCCTCTTTACTGCACTTTAAGATGTACCTCTCCACTCTGCACCACTCTAATCTACTCAGCACCACCATACTCTATGCCACTGCACTCTTCTCTAACCACTGCATTCTACACCAATACACTCTACACCACTTTACTAAAAATCAATGCACTCCATGCCAATCTATTCTTCACCACTGCACTCTGCCACCATACTCTACAACGATCTATGCTGCTGCACTATATGCCACTGCACTCTACGCCAATCTATCCTACTCTATGCAACTGCACTCTATGCGACAGAGCTCTTGAGGCGGAAAGCCGAGAGCAAGGACCCAATTTTTAAAAGACTAATTTTTAAAGATTGTAAATTGTGATAACTTGTGTTTTTAAAAACTTCTTACCGCTTGCTCCCCTGGTCATTGCCTCCCCGCGCAGCCAAGTCAGGCGCTGAAGCAGGTTGCAGGACAACCGCCGGGACCCCACGGGCACCGCCCACTGACACAGGCCACGCCCCCTCCCTCTGATTTAAAAGAATGTGTTGCTTCCGGAAGCGCAGCGGACGGGTGCAGCGGGCGCGCCGGCGGTGCGCCGAAGGCACGCCAAAGGCAAGCCTGTCTGCGCCAGTCCGCGACCAGACGGGACCAGGGGCCACAACCCCTGCCCCCACTTCACCCAGGCTAGGACATACAGCTCGGCGGCCATTCAGAATATAAGGAATACTACTGCTGCACAATGCCCACATTCCTACCTCCCCGCTGAACTCCCCACTCGCTGCCTCGGCTTTAAACACCCTTTTGATACTACTGCGTCGCCAGCCACGACACAGGAATATCACATGTATGTGCTAAACTGCCGATCCCTACCGCGGCACAGCACTCAAATTGCTTTATTACTAGAGGAGTACAACCCAGATGCCATCTTCCTGACTGAGACATGGCTCACGTCTCATTCAGAGCCAGATATAGTCTCAGCCGTACCCCCCGGGTTTCAAATCCACAGACTAGACTGGACTAAGGGGAGAGGTGGAGGCCTGGCTATCATCCTAAAAGACAAGTACTGCTGCCGCACCACTATCGAAGCTATTCCTGAGTGTGAGAGCCTAGCATTCAGCATAGACTTCACTGAGAACAGCTCCTTCTATGGCACTCTGATATATCGCCCCCCAGAACCAGCTAAGCTGTTTCACAGATCTCTCCCAGATATTATAGCCAATCGAATTCTAACCTCTGCCAACTACACGGTTCTAGGAGATCTTAATTTCCATTTTAACTCCCCCACAGATCTCACCGCAAGGGAACTAATAGATGACCTTGCAGCCCTACAGTTGATCCAGCTGGTTACAGCCCCCACCCATGAAAAGGGTAACCTCCTTGACCCGATATTTAGCAACTGCACTGAGTTAATGGTGGGGCAACCCACTCGTCTTCCATGGTCGGACCACTTTCTAGTCCCACTTACCTGGCTCACCGGCAAGTCCCCCTTACCCACTCCCCAACCCGTAACCAAGCGAAACTGGAAAAAACTTCCTATAGAGCCATGGATAGCCAATCTAGAACGCTCCTGCCCACCATCCTGCACAGACCCCAACCAAGCAAACAAAAACTACGAGGGTTGGATCAGGGACTCACTGGACACGATCCTCCCTCTACGGAAATCCATACCTAAGAGGCTGCACAAATCCGCACCCTGGTTCTCAGACACCTTGAGAGACCAAAAACGCCTCTGTAGGAAAAAAGAGAGAGCTTGGCGACTTGATTTTCTTCCTGACAAAAAATCCCAATATAAAGAGGCAATCAAGGCCTATAGAAATGAGGTTAGGGCGGCCCAGGCCTCTTACTTTGCAGACAAAATTATGGCAGCCAATTCAAAACCTAAGGAAATTTTCCACTTAGTAAAAAAATGCATCAAAGTGAACACTGCCCCCCCTTGACAAAAACGCTAGAACAATGTAACGAGCTAGCAGACTTCTTCCATAACAAAGGCTCTCAGATATACTTCTCCTTCCCGACAGCAGCCCATAATTCAGGAACACCCAATCATACTCTTCTGAGCACCTCCCCCCCTCCAGAACAGCCAATTTTGGAACGCTTCCCCCCACTAGACCTGGACACCCTTCACCAACTGGCACGTCAAGTTAAATCCGGCTCTCCCCGTGACCCTGCCCCACCGGAGATACTGCTCCAGGCAAGCCAAGCCACCCTCCCCGTGGTGCTGGAGCTACTTAACTCCTCCATCTCCTCCTGTACAGTACCCACTGGTTGGAAGAGAGCTATGGTTCGGGCACTGTTAAAAAAAACCCACTCTCAACCCAGAAGACCACTCCAGCTACCGCCCAATCTCATTACTTCCCTTGTGGTGTTGGGGTCCCAAGGCCTACATGCTCCGCAGAAATACCCACTTACACCAAAAGAACTGTTGGCACGGAAACTGAAAAGTACAAAAGACAAGTTTATTAAGACCCCATGGGGTGGTGGTACATTCCTACAGCACCCTTCGGCAATGCAAGAAGTATCACACCGAACGTTGGTGTAAGTCCTTCTTTTATACACTTTACAGGTAATAAAAAGATAGGCGGTACAAGGTTTACAGAGTTTATGTACATATATGGTCATTTTTGGAGCACAGCCAACTCATGGGAGGGGTTACAACTCCACTGGTCAGTTTGGCGGAACATTCCTTAGGGGTGACTGGTCAGTTGGAACTGCGCATGTACAGGCTAGACCGTTAATAAAAATAGTCTGTTGCTAGGCAAACTCGAGTGGTCAGCGGCACGGACAAAGGATTAAAGGGCATGCTGACCACGAAGACGCTCATTCCCTAAAATGGCCGCCATAACATACAAAATGGCGTTTTCGAGTAAGGCCAAGTTAAGGGAAATAACGTGTAGCAAAGCTAAGCGCTAACCCGGCCATTGTCAAATTACGACAGACGACCCTTTTAGCGTTTAGCTGAAGCTACCTCATAGTGGACGTAGTCGGGATACTCATCTTCGATATCAATTGACATTATTTGAGCTACTTCTTTATGAAGCATCAATTCTTTTTGGGCAAGAGCTCGTCTAGATGGAATACAAGCTGATAAACACATAGAACATAAGGCAGGGCCACATTGTATACATAAACATACAAAGAATAGCATCCCAACTATAATACATAAAATCGTCAGTAGCTTCCAGCCCCAAGTACTAAGCATTGACCAGAACCACCCCGAAAGAGTCCATGTGCCATTGTCCGGGTGTATTTCAGCAGCGATTTTGTGGAGTTTGGAAATCGCATCATATACAGATGGCGAGTTATCAGGCACGTAAACGCAGCAGCTACTTCCGATAATTCTACATGCCCCCCCTCGATCAGCTAGAACCACATCAAGAACCATTCGGTTCTGAAGCGTAACAATTCTGGATATTTGAAGTTCTTCCGTTATATTTCCTAATGCAATAGCAGTGTCATTAGCTACAGCCTCAACAACACGGGTCAGTCGTCGTATTTTCCGACTGTTTAAAGCAGCCCCCACAAAGGAAAACAATCTCAAATTAAAGTCTACATATTGCTGTAAGGCAGTATCAGTCTGGTCGATATCATCCAAGACCACAGCACGTCTAACTCTATTTAACACAAAGTTGTGATATAACACGTAATCCTTGTGGTACATTGGTGGGGCAATGAATACAGGGGGCAATACAAAAGAGATATAGCATCTACCTAGCCATCCTAAAGGGAGCTGATGATAGCCTTTATTACCGCAAATGAAGTATGTATTTCGGGATGCCACAAATGATATGCCATTCGGACTGTCAAATGTAAGTGTGGTGTTACATGCACTTTTTCCAACCGGGATTGTACCTTTATTACGTATACAGAGATCAGCCTTAGTATCTATAACATTAATGACATGAGAGCTGGACATGTTAATGTTTCTTTGATTGCTGTAAATTCGGGGTGCAGATGCATTGTCGGGGCGGTACTCTTCCCATTCAAATCGAGTACCCTCAGCTCGTGGATAGCCATCCCGGTCATGGTAACAGATTCTGTTTAAACGGAAAAGCACCCCCCCTTTTGTTGGCCATCGTAGAGTGAATAAAAGAGTATACCAGGCATTACAGGAACCATTGTGGGAAAACGGGAGTGGGATGAGCGGGGTGCCCCCTTTCTTCTGATGACCAGGCAACATCCCACACACCCAACAATTAGAAGTGTTCGTCATATTATGAGTATGATGCAAAATTTGAATGAAGCTATTGTTCAAGTAAGTCTGTCGGTGCCGTTCTTCATGGTAGGGTAAGGTGAAGTGAAAATGTTCAGATGGAGCCGGGGTAGTCGGCAACAAATGTTCTCGTACAGGCACCACAAGTTCTACTACCCAGGCTATCACTGCTATCACCACAATTGTCAGTACGAACAAGATGGCACCAAGAATTCTCTTGTCTCGTGATGCAGAAGACGCCATAGTTCAAGAGTTCACAATGTCTCAAATACACAACTACAAAAAATAAAAACGTTGGTGCTGAGCTCCGAGGTAGCCGTTGTTTTCTTCTCCGGGGTCAAGACGGGTGTCGCTACTCTTGGCAGAACTGATCCCCCCCTTGAGATTCCCGGCTTCCGTTTCACAAACCCCAGAGCGGTAACCAACCAGTCTCGCACAAAAAAAAATCTTCTTCCTATCCTATCTTGGCCGCAGATCGTAGCGCTGTCGTCCAGAAACGGTGTGATCCGGGAAGGCTCCCTCAGATTCGGCCGACGTCACAGCTGGGCTCTTTTCTTTGTCCAAGATCTCTTTGTAGTCGGACAACACAGTAGGATTCACCAGGTCCGGAGAGACGCGACGGCAGTGAGTTGAATGCACCCACCGCTTTCTGTTGGTCACTCGCACAGCCGTTCGAGTCGCCAAGAGGACCTGCTCGGGCCACGCCACCTCGGTTCCAAGCTGTTCGCCCTCTCAAACGACTTCACCATAACATAGTCTCCAGGACGGAGACTATGGGCCTCTCCAATGGAATTGTCAGGGAGCGCTTCTCGAACCTGTTGATGAATAGAAAGCAAATCATTTGTTAATCGTGCCAAATAATCGTTCATCATTATACAAGGCACATCATGTAACAATCGCGGCTTAGGAACTCCCCATATGTTCATAGGCCTTCCAAACACCACTTCATACGGTGTGAGGCCAGTTCGAGAGTGGGGCACTGATCTAAGAGAGAGTAATGCTAGCGGCAAGGCGTCTGGCCACTTGAATGACGTGGACGCCACAATCTTGGCTAGTTTCAATTTCAACGTGGCATTGTACCGCTCGACAAGACCTGCTGACTGAGGGTGGAACACAGCATGAAACTTCTGCTGAATCCCTAGTCCCTTTAGCACATACTCCACAATTTTCCCAACAAAATGAGGACCATTATCGCTCCACAAAAATTTGCAAACTCAAAATCGAGGGAAGTACTCTTTGAGCAAAACCTTAGCTGTTGTCAAAGCTGTATTATCTTTCGTGGGGAAGGCCTCGACCCATTTGCTAAAAGCACACACCACCACTAAGACATACTTAAGGTTATTACAACGCTCAAGCTGGATGTAATCCATTTGAAGTACCTCGAATGGTGCAGAAGGTGGAACGAAACCTCCTTTCGGAGTATGCGTCCCTTTTGCAGGATTGTGCTGTAAACATATCAAACAGGTTTGCACTACTCTCTTAGCAGTATTGGCAATCTCAGGATGCTCCCAAACTCGTGTTAACAATCGAGTAATTGCAAGAGCTCCCACATGTGCTAATCCGTGTGTCATCTGGACCATCGCCTGCAAGTAAGCTGCAGGCAATTTCCATCTCTCCATGTCCTTACTCCTCCAACAACCCTCGTCTTCCAGTACCCCTTCTGCTGCCCATGTTACAAGTTCTGCTTCAGTCGCTGATTTTTGGATGTCTAGTATCTCTGCTCTAGCATCATGCCATCGCTCGGCCTGCGACTTCGTTACATACATGGGGGAGTCATTTCGAGACATAGCTGTTTGTCTTGCTATACTGTCTGCAAAAGCATTGCCTTGTCCCACTTTGTCAGTGACCTTTTTATGTGCACTGCATTTAATTATCGCTACTTTCTTTGGGCAAAGCAGCGCGTTTAGGAGATCACGCACCAATTCTCCGTGCATAATGTGTACTCCATGAGAGGTCAAAAACCCACGCTCTCTCCAGAGTAAGCCGAAGTCATGCGCTACTCCGAAGGCGTACCGGCTGTCTGTATAGATGTTCACACATAGGCCAGCACTCAGTTCGCAGGCTCTTGTCAAGGCTATCAGCTCTGCTGCTTGAGCCGATTTCTGAGGTATTCGTGCTGTTTCTACCACTGTCTTAAGTGTCGTGATCGCATATGCTGCAGAAGTCGTGCCATCTGACAGCCTCAAACACGATCCATCAACCCACAGTTCCCCATCCACACATGGAAGTGGCATATCCTGTAAGTCGACACGACCCTTTGTTTGTTCCTCAGTCAGGAAAACACAATCGTGATGTTTTTCCTCCTGACCCTCTTTGACCGGATAAGGCAATAAAGTGGCAGGGTTCAGGGTAGCACATCTTTTCAGTGTGATATGTGGTGCCAGAAGTGTGAGTTCATATCTTGTTAAACGTGCGCTCGTGAGATACTGAGTCTTTGTTTGATTTAACAGGGCATCTACTGCATGGGGAACTAGCACCAACAATTTGTGCGATAACACTATTCCCTCACTCTGCCGTATAGCTACTGCTGTTGCTGCCACTGCTCGGAAGCACCCAGGTAACCCTCGTGCTACAGGATCAAGAATGGCTGAGAAATACGCGCATGGCCTCTGCTTGTCCCCGTGTGTTTGCACTAACACTGATAACGCACACCCATCTTTCTCGTGCACGTACAATGTGAAAATCTTTGTGTAATCTGGTGTACCTAACATGGGTGCAGAGCAAAGGGCCTGTCTCAATTGTTCAAAAGCATTCTGACATTCATCTGTCCATTCAAGGGGCATTGGTGTAGTTTTGGACAGTAACGCTAACAAAGGTTTTATAATGTGCGAAAACCCCATGATCCACTGTCTACAAAAGGACGTTAGTCCTATGAAGGCGTGTACATCTCTCTGAGTGCGGGGGACTGGCGTATCTAAAATCGCTTGAATTCGATCTGATGTTAATGCACGCCCCTCCTTAGACAAAAGATGACCGAGGTAGGTCACGTTGGGTCTACAGTATTGTAGCTTTTTCTTAGAGACTTTATGGTTGTCCTGAGCCAAAAAGGAAAGCAAAGCAAGTGTACTCTCCTCACATTGTGCGTAAGTTTCTGCAGCCAACAGGAGGTCGTCAACATACTGTATAAGGGCTACTCCGGATTGCAGTTCAAAAGAATCAAGCTGTCGTTTTAAAGCCTGGCTATAGATGCTAGGACTCTCTGTGTAACCTTGAGGAACACGACAAAATCTATACGATTTATTATTTAACGTAAAGCCAAATAAGTATCTGCTGTCGGGATAGATGGGAATGGAAAAGAATGCGTTTTTAAGATCAATGACAGAAAAGGTCGTCGCTGTTGGAGGGACCAATGTAAGCAACGTCGTGATATCAGACACCACCGGGTATTGAGGGATGACAATTTTGTTAATTTCTCTCAAATCAATAATAAATCGATAGACTTTGTCGTCAGTGTCTTTTTTAAGAATCGGGAGAATAGGACTATTACAGACATTATAAGGAACTTCCTCCACTACTCCTGCAACGATCAAATCCTGAACGATGTGCGTCAGGGCAATTTCACCTTCCCTAGAAATCTTATACTGTGGTACACGTGGCAAAAGTACTCCCTCCTTGACAGTAATTCGATTAGGTGGAATAAGCATCTGTCCCACATCCGTATCTGAGGTCGCCCACAACGTATGAGGGAGAGAGGCTAATGCTTCAATTTCCTGTATGGTACAAAATCTGTCTGAATCTGGGTAATTGTCATTCAAAATAACCCGCACTCCTTCGGGAGCGCAGCGTATCGTTGCTCGAAAATATTTGAGCAAATCAATGCCCATAATGTTATCTGGAGTGTGAGGTGACAACAAAAATGGACCAAAGCTGAAAAATTTGTCAATGCAAAGTGCAAGAGGTTGTGATAATGGGCTAGGAGAGGGTGTGCCATCAAACCCTATACATGTTATTGTTTCGCCATACAGGGGAGCCCTTGGAACCAAGTTTTTGGACAAAGCACTACGAGTAGCTCCTGTGTCAACTAAAAACTGATCAGTAGAACCCAAAATGCCTGCTGATACATATGGACCTCTTTGATCTACTGGCACTTCAACTGATTCCGTACCCCATCCTACGCAGTCCTATGCATGCACATAATCCTGATGCTCCACACTCTCACCCTCCGAGATCTGATATTGATTTCGTCTATCAAAAGTATTTCGTTCATCCTGACCACGGCCCCTCGTTTCAAACCTACCACGATCACTTCCGCCACCTCTCGCTCCTGAATAATTATTTCTCGACCTTCCACCTCCTCGACCACGCTGACTACGCTGCTCACGAAGTACCGGACAATCTTCAGCCCAATGCCCAAACTCTGTACAATAGGCACATTGGTCCTCCGCTATATCAGTACGACCATACGACGCATTACTCCCTCCTCGCCTACCTCTATCATTCCCTCTAGATTGCGTCCTGCGAACCTGCGCCAACATCACCTTCGTTTTCAATTCTTTTGTTTTCTTATCTGCACTTTCTTTAGCCTCTAATTCCTGCCGTTCATAATACTGAGCCATAGTTAACAAAGATGCAGGGGTCGCCGTGGTCCAGGAACTTTCACTCGCTTTTAACCGCTTTGCAATCTCCGGTAGGAGATTAGCCACGTACTTATCAACAAACAGATGCCTACCCGTATCATCTGTTAACGATTGACCACTGTAATCATGAAACGCTTCTTCGAAACGTGTAAAGAAATCTGATAACGATTCATCTAACTTTTGTTTCCACGAAGCTAGCATAGTCCAATCGATCTTTTTAGAAGGAACAAGCGTTTTTAGTTTAGGTAAAATAGCCGCTGGGAGGTCTAAAATCAAATCACATGGTTTACATGCAGGTTCCCTGTCTAAGTCAGCCTGGTTTATTTCTTTCCAAGTTGACCCAAACATCGCTTGATCATTAGTTTTACGAATTGACCTACACATATCAGGCGGAAGAATTAACCCAAAAAGAGATCTATATCAACAAGAGTCATAACACAAGAGGAAATGGCCCCCTCCACCCCTTCATAGAATGCGGCTGGATTTTTAGGAAGATCGGGTAAAGCGTTTTTTAGTGCCATAACATCTGCCCTATTCCAAGGCGTATACACCCAATTATATATAAAATACCCCTTTGCATTTGCCGATGTTTTATCCTCATCCGTACCGGCCCCTTTAGGGGGAACATACAAAGGTGCAGCTTCACGCATAGGCATAACATGCACATTAGAATTCTTATCTGAACCCCGGAGAGAACACTCCTTGGACTGCTCTGTTGGCCCCGGCACGGACTCCTTATCTTTTTTCCTTTCTTCCCGCAACCTGGACGTCTCATCTCGTAGCTGGATCAGTTGTTTAAAAAGAGCATCGACATCTGCAAGAACAAATAAACCTTTATCCAAATTCTCACGATGAACCGACACAGCCTTAGGTTCTAAAGTCTCTGAGTATTTACGAAATCGAGTAACAACTTCATCTGCAAAAGTATTCAAAAAACACATCAATTCTCGTTCTGTCCATTTACTCCTTTCGGCAACAACGTCTGACACAGTTATATGATTTCAATTCAATTTCCGAGCACAACTACGCAGTTCCGCGGATCTCTCCGCAGATAACCTGACACTTGACTTATCCGCCTTATCCGACTTATCCTGTTCTTCATCACCAGAATCTTCAGTCGGAGCCGTAGGAGGAACGTACGGAGGCGGAGATCGATCTAATAACGAAAAATCATCAATTTCATTATTAAGGACAGGATAAAGCGGTCGTCGAATAGGAAATTGACCGGTCGTTTGCAAATTACGTTCCCATGCCTCCCTCTCTTTCTTTTCCTGCGCCTCCTTTTCCTCAAGCTGTAAAGCTTTATCTCGAGCAGCCTTGCGCTGCTCCTTGTCCGCCAAGGCAACTTCACGCTTCATACGTTCACGCACCGCTTTCTCCAACATTCGCACACAATCAAACATATCCTGTCTAGACCTGCGCTGAAACAAACATTGCTCCACAAACTGAACCTTTCGCAAATCAAACGACCCATGTAGTGGCCATTGTAACTCGGGATCAGTTCTAGTGTATTTATGCCATAATTTACTGTACAGTATTGGGGGAAGGCCGAATTTGACATCCATCTCAAGGTTGGGAGTTCCCTCTGGGGGAGCCGGCTGAGATTCCGCTAACCTAATTGTGGTACCATTTCCAAAACAACACATCCCTCGGAGTGTGCTTAAAACAGGCATGTTCGAAAAGTACCACGAAAGCGTGATACCATAAAAATGGCACTTACAGTACTTCACACAAATGTGCCGTTCAGAGTACAAACAAAATTAGAGAAACATCTCTACATGCCTGCCTATGTGGAGTGCACTACACATATACATTCAAAGTTCACAAAGTCAAAATGTTAGCTAACTCAAATCGTAGTCACAATCAAAGAACTTCAGTAAGCGTCCGTAGACTACCTTACCGATCACAAATCTTACCCAATCTCAAATATCCAGATTCCAACTGCCAAGGTCTTTAATCGAATCAGCCAAACGGGCACTGTACAGCAACGCAGACGATCAGGATCTCAGTCGGAGACCGGCGCCACCTGGAAGGTCAGATTAGAAGGAAAGGAAGAAAACACCGTGGGTGCCAAGACTCGGGTCACTCAGTGGCAGCGTACGCGTCCATGGCGAGTTTCCAATCCTTCGTCACGACCTCTCCTTCGGGCATCCGAGTCGCCGATGAGTCCCTTCGTGGTCGCCAATTTGTGGTGTTGGGTTCCCAAGGCCTACATGCTCCGCAGAAATACCCACTTACACCAAAAGAACTGTTGGCACGGAAACTGAAAAGTACAAAAGACAAGTTTATTAAGACCCCATGGGGTGGTGGTACATTCCTACAGCACCCTTCGGCAATGCAAGAAGTATCACACCGAACGTTGGTGTGAGTCCTCCTTTTATACACTTTACAGGTAATAAAAAGATAGGCGGTACAAGGTTTACAGAGTTTATGTACATATATGGTCATTTTTGGAGCACAGCCAACTCATGGGAGGGGTTACAACTCCACTGGTCAGTTTGGCGGAACATTCCTGAGGGGTGACTGGTCAGTTGGAACTGCGCATGTACAGGCTTGACCGTTACTAAAAATAGCCTGTTGCTGGGCAAACTCGAGTGGTCAGCGGCACGGACAAAGGACTAAAGGGATGCTGACCACGAGGACGCTCATTCCCTAAAATGGCCGCCATAACATACAAAATGGCGTTTTCGAGTAAGGCCAAGTTAAGGGAAATAACGTGTAGCAAAGCTAAGCGCTAACCCGGCCATTGTCAAATTACGACACCCTGGGTAAGTAAGGTTCTGGAGAAGTACATAAATACCCAGCTAGTGCAATTCCTGGAAAGCAACTTGCTTCTGGACCCAACCCAGACAGGATTCAGGCCCAAGCACGGCACTGAAACTGCCCTGCTTGCGATCACCGAAGAGTCACGAAAGATACTAGATCAGGGAGGATCAGTGGCAGTGATCCTCCTTGATCTAAGTGCGGCCTTTGACACGGTCAGCTATTCCACCTTGCTGAACCGTCTATGCAACATCGGTGTCACAGGCGATGCTCTAAGGTGGTTCGATTCCTTCCTGAACAACAGATCTTTCCAGATCTTTGATGGGGACACAGTATCAGCCAGAAAATCACTGATCTGCGGGGTACCGCAGGGCTCCTCATTGAGCCCTGCGCTGTTCAATGTATATATGAAACCTCTGGCTGGGATCGTCGAACCATACGGTATAAAAATTGTATCGTATGCTGACGATACCCAGCTAGTGGTTTCATTGGCTCAAGAGGGTACCAGACATACTTCAGAAGGCCTGTTGAAATGCCTAGAGGATGACAAGGAGTGGATGACATGCTCCTCCTTAAAACTTAACGGAGACAAAACTGAGCTCATGCTCCTGGGCTCAGTATCACCAGTGTCTCTCACCTCCCTATGGCCTCCGTGCCTGGGTACCCCACCCACCCCCAAGTAAAGCGTAAAAAGCCTAGGAGTATGGCTTGACAAAAGTCTCTCCTTCTCCACTCAGGCCACCAAACTATCCGCCACATGTTTCGGCCTACTTAGAACACCAAGGAAAGTTCTTCCCCTCCTACCAAAGGAAGCCAAACAAGTGGCAGTACAGGGCCTGATTCAGTCCCGGCTAGACTCGAACAACGCCCTGTATGTTGGAGCCCCCGAGGTGACCCTACGAAAGCTACAGGTGGTGCAGAACTGTGCAGCCCGCACCCTGCTACAGATTCCAGGGACTCAGTCAGCCAAACCCGCATTAAACAGCCTACACTGGCTTCCAGTGAGACAAAGAGTGGCATTCAAGGCATTATGTATTGCCCACCGGGCCTTCTGGAAGTCAGGTCCAGCTATCATTGACAAGCTAGTCACTCAATACCACCCTAAGAGAAACCTTCGATCTACGGAGGCCTTCCTAGCCGTGGTACCCAGAGTAAGGAGAGCCAGGACCGGAGGAAGGATGTTCTCCTTAAACGCCTCTAAGATGTGGAACTCACTCCCCCTACAACTCCGGACTAATTCAAACCTACTCTCTTTCCGCAAACAATTGAAAACCTACCTGTTTGCTAGATCCACCGAATCCTAATCCTCTCCGTTACTCCCAGTTCTGTCTTCATGCTTCAGCGCTTGGACGCCCACTGGGCAGCAACCGCGCTATATAAATAACAATACAATACAATACAATACAATGCCAATGCATACTGCACCACTGTACTGTAAATCACTGCACTCTGACAGACTACTTTGCAACACTGTACTCTCTGCCACCACACTCTCTGCCACTCGACTCTATGCCACTGCATTCTACTCTGCACCACTCTACGCCAGTGCACTGTGCACCACTACTCTCTACGCCACTCTACTCTGCATCTCTCCACTCTAACCTACACCTCTCCACTCTGCAACGCTTCACTCTACACCACTTCACTCTGTCACTAATCAGTTTCAGTTTCAGTTTTTAACGTCTTTATTTCGAATTTTCTTCATAAAAGACATACATATATACATACATAGAAATACAATCAATATAACAGAGTCATAAACATTTATAAACACGCTAGAAGAAAAAAAAAATAAGAAATAGTTAAAAAACTCAATTAAATATGCATATAAAGACGTCTAAAGGAAATTATTAAAACATTTGAGTATAAAAGAGACAGATCATCAATACTGGTCAAAATATAGTGAGCTAACATGCTGTTTCCTTATTAACCAGGCCCACCCAAGAAATTTGGCCAATCCAATGGATAGCCATTCAGAAGTATTAGTTCTCAAGATGAACAATGCTTCACTACTCACCCGGGTGTTTAATCTAATGCATATAGGCTTTAGCCACTTATGGCGTGGCTCGCAGTAAGCAGTGCATACAAATAGGAAGTGACCTATTGTTTCTTTACATTCGGTACAACAGGGACAGAAAGTGGACTCCGACTTCTGCCAACCACTAGTAAAAGCCCTTAGTGGCAGTGTACCTAAACGAAACTGATGGTAAAGTTTCCTATCTAAAGTTTTAAGGATTACATCCCAATAGGTCTCTATGTGAGGGACTGCTTTATGGAGCAAAAACAGGCCTGTCAAGTTCGGTTTCTCCGAAAGAGCAACGTGTTCTTCTTTTACCATGGACCAAAAGAGAAGTTTAAAATCTTTCTTTGAAGGAAAGATATGAGAGCCCGGCTCGGACCAAAGCAAGGGAAGGCCCATTCCAATAAGAGTATTCCTAATTAGCTTAAACCATGGTATTTTACCTGCCCCCTGTTGCGTTCTAATATCCTGTAACTCTTGGGCAAACATGGCAAGTTCCGGGGTAGACCATATGCGTCTCCATAACGCCACCATCCTGTAATGGGCTTGATGTTTAATAGAATAAAAGCCCATGTCCATCAAGAGTGGTAGAGTTGGTGTTGAGGGAGGGAGACTAACTAAATTTCGAAAGAATTTATTCTGAATCCTATCTAGGACAGCCAGGTCCACACAACCCCATATGTCGGCCCCGTATAGTATGGCTGAGCTAATTTTTGCACTATAAATTTTAAGCGCGGGCAGAACTCTTTTGGTCAAAGAACACCGGTGCTCCTTCACTAAGCAACCGGACAGACGAGCGAATTTCAGACTAAGCGCCGCTATTTGCTCTTTCCAGCGTAACCTATAATCCATTGTAACACCAAGGTATGTCATGACTTCAACCTGTTCCAGACTAGACCCATTCATCGTTACATGGCCCCTCAGTGCTTTATTCTTTGTCAGGACCATGAACTTGGTCTTATTATTATTAATTTCTAGGTCATTCTCATTACAGAAGTCCACAAATTTATTTATAGCTACCTGTAGGCCCTTCTGAGTTTTAGCCAGTATGAGGGTGTCATCAGCGAAAATTAAAAGGGGAAATTTGGTCCCACCTAGTGATGGAGCATCGGTAGGGGTAGCTGAGAGGAACTTAACCACCTGGTTAATAAAAAGTATGAATAGGGTGGGGGCCAGGACACAGCCCTGTCTCACTCCACGGGTCACGGGGAAGGATTCTGTAACCTGGCCCTCTCGGCCCCATCTGACTCTAGCAAAATTTCCCTCGTGCATCCTGATGGTAAGTTCTAGGAGTGCAGTTGGAACACCCATCCTTCTCAAAGCTGCCCACATCTTTCCTCTGGGGACCAAATCAAACGCTGATTTGAGATCCACAAATGCAGCGAATATCGTGCCACCTCTCAAAAACACAGTTTTCCAATAGATCATAACAAATCTTAATATCTGATCAACTGTGCTAATGTTTGCCCTGAAACCAGCCTGCAATGGAGACAGAATATCAGCTTCAGTCATCCATGAGTTGATTTTTCCTAGCAGCATTCTGGCTATTACCTTTTGTAGGGCATCGATAAGGCTGATGGGTCGATAATTTCCTGCATCAGTTCTATCCCCTTTTTTATACACGGGCAGAATCTCAGCCCCTTTCCACGAGTTTGGGATCCTAGCCCCTCTGGCTATCGCATTCGCTAAGGTGGTTATGTACGGGACCCAGTGCGCTTGGTCAAACTTAAAGAGGTCCGCAGGGACACAGTCCATGCCGGGGGCTTTGCCATTCCGCACTTGTTTAAGAGCAGTAGTAGCTTCTATTTCATTAAAAACAATGTGATCAAGTGAGGGCACCGCAGTCTGTACACTGGCATCTTCCCTAATAATGAGGGAGATCCGTTCCCTGTTACTAAACTGCGCCGCATAATGCTTGACCCATTGCTCTGCAGGGACATGGTTAACAGGGACTTGCAGATCCCCAGGCCCTCCCCATTTCACAACCTCCCAAAATTTTTGTTGGTTGGATGAAGTACTTGCTTGATATAGATCTAACCAGCGCTGTTCGTCCCAGTTAGTTTTTGCCTCTTTAAGTACTTTCCTGTAGTTAACCCTTGCTAACCTTATATCAATGGCTGACTTGGATTTAATAGCAGCTATCAGGGAACTATGGGCAAGGCGACAAGTTTTGTTATACCATTTAGTCCTGGTTTGTGCTGGACCATTTTTTCTTCCTTTTACAGGTTCGATAAAAAAAGTTTTAATTTTGTTAAAAAGAGACTCATGGATCATCCCAATTTGATCTAGTGATGTGCCTTCATTAGATATGGGTACCATCAAGTTTGTGGCTGCTAAGACCTCAGCTGCAACCTTATCAATAGTGGTGGGGTTGTCTAAGAACCTAGCCCAGCGTACCCTTCTGCAATCGTTCGTAAGAACAGCCTCGGCTGTAACGATATTGGTTGCAGAATCCATAAGGAAACCCTCATTCATTAATAGCTTTATTGCCAGAGGATTGTGATCACTTTCTGGTCTTGTGACTACTTCCATGTCCTCCAGTATTTTCCAGAACTCTAACCTTATTAAAAAATAATCAATACGGCTCGAATGGTGGGAATTGTCAAATGTGACCTTTCCCATCAAATCTGATTTAGTCCTACCGTTCGCTGCACGTAGATCCCATTCAAGACAAAGACCTAACCACTGCATAGCAGCCTCAGTTACTTTTTTAACTGGAGGGATAGATAAGTGGGGAATGTTCCAAATCTGATCGACTTCCCCATATCCCCCATTGTCAAGATTGGGAAACGGTTCAAAAGAACAGTTAAAATCTCCTGCCACCATAACACATTTATCTCTACTAATGTTATTCAGTAGGGAATCTAAATCGACTGCCGCTCGTATCGTATCGTATCGTATCGTAAGGGGTGCTTATATAGCGCACTGACACCATGGGTTTCCTGGCGCTGGCTCTCGCGGGCTTCCCACCAGGTTGCCCTCTTGCATATATATTAATCAGGAAAAAGTCCTGGTTATTTTTACCGGATAGTTTCAAGGCTAATATGTCGTTACTTGAAGTGGGAAGGTCTGTGATTTTGAAAGCTAAGGATTGTCTAATCCAAATAACCAGACCTCCCGAAGGACGTCCTTTGGGACCTTTACAGGCTGGTTTATAATAATTAAGGTAACCAACCCGGTAGATGGCATCAGTTGACCAGCTTTCCTGTAATATGATTACATCATGAGAATCCACATAGGAGCCCCAATCATCCTCTGACATTTTCCCCTTTAGTCCCGCTATATTCCATGACAAGACTGTAAGGGTATAAGTAGATTTCTGTGGCAGGTTAACAGCTGGATTCACAATCTCACCAAAAATCAAAGGTCTAGGAGTGCAGTTTAAGAATTTTTCCCTTCCTATCTCCCCCTGGATGATTTCACTAGACCCTGAGACAGTCTCTTCCCTGGGAGATGTAAAATTATTAGGGGAGCAATTCACTACAGCTCCAGTCAGCCCAGAAACCGGAGGTTCTTTGTCAAGTCAATCCACACCTTCCAGACCGGATAGGGGGGCAAACCGGTTCGTAAGGTGGGGATGAAACAATGGGTAGATTGGAGTTTCAAAATGAAATCTCCCTCTTGGCCTGTCCCTTCTGGAATGATGGAACGGTGTTTGGGCTCTATTTACATATAAAGCGGGATAAAAATAATGCAACGATAGTGTTTGCACGTCCCCAACTCTTCCGAATCTTGGTTCCCTACTGATGAATTCAGCCACCCATGGCTCTCTAAAGCTAATTACCACGCAATCCCCCTCAAGATCTTTCTTACCAAAGCCTACCCAGTCCACCCTCCTTACATTAAGGATTTCAGGATTTAAGTTAGGAGGGAGCGGGCGATTTTTATTTAGCCAGAATGTAACCTTATTGTAAAGATCCTTGTGTGTTTCTCTCTTACCATCTCCAAGAGGAGTCACTAATCTCTATGCCCCTCTACTCTGCACCACTCTGCTTAACGCCACTCTTCTGCACTCTATGCTATTGTACTGTAAACCAGTACACTTTACCCTACGCTACTCTACTCTACTCTGCATCACTCCAGTCTACGCCACTGCACTCTATGCCAGTCCACTTAAAGACGCTCTAATCTACTCTGTCACTGCACTCTGACACTGCACTCTGACACTTTACTCTATGCCACTGCACTTTATACCACTTCACTCTAGACCACTTTACTCTACTTTTAAACAATCTACTCTACACCACTGCACTCTGCGCCACTCCACTGTGCACCACTCTACCCTGCTCTGTTCTATGCCACTGCACTCTACGCCACTTTACTCAAAACCAATACACTTTATGCCTCTGCAACTTACACCAATCTACTCTGCACCAATGCCCTGTACACCACTGTACTCTACTCTGTAGCACTCTTCGCCACTATACTCTACACCATTACACTCTATGTCACTGAACTCCACGCCTCTTTATTCTACCCTGCTCCACTGTACTTCAAGCCACTGTTCTCTATGCCACTTTATGCTGCACCACACTACTCTACACCACTGCACTGTACTCCACTCTACACTACTCTGTGACTCTGAACACTGCGTCACTCTCCTCTGTGCCACTACTCTCTAAGCCATTACACGCTTTGCCACTGCACTCTTTGCCAGTTCACTCTAAGCCACTTTAATTTACTGTGCACTGCTGCACTCTACACCATTTCACTCTGCTCTGAAGCAATCTACTCTATGCCACTGCACTCTGTGCCACTGCACCCTAAGCCATTCTGCTCTGTGTCATTCTGCTCTGCGCAACTCCAATTTGTGCCACTCCAATCTATGCCACTCCAATCTATGCCACTCCAATCTATGCCACTCCAATCTATGCCACTCCAATCTATGCCACTCCAATCTATGCCACTCCAATCTACGCCGCACCAATCTACGCCGCACCAATCTACGCTGCACCAATCTACACTATGCCACTGTGGTCTACGCCCCTCTACTCTAATCCACTGCACTCTACCCCAATACACTCTACGCAAACTACTCTGCACTAATGCTCTCTACGCCACTCGACTCTGAGCTATTGCACTCTACGACACTCTGCTCTGCACGACTGTACTCTTTGCCACTGAACCCTATGCTACTCTGTGCCACTGCTGCACTCTATGCCACTTCACTCTACTCTGCACTACTCAACTCTATGCCACTCTACTGCACTCTACACCAATGCACTCTAAGCCACTACTCTCTATGTCTATGTCACTATACTGTACATCACTCCAATCTACGCCACTGTACTAAAATCCACTACACTCTACACCACTCTTATCTACTGTGCACTACTGCTTTCTACACCACTTTCCTCTATGCTATTTTACTCTATGCAGTTGCACTTAACCCTGCACCACTTTACGCCATTTGACTGTACTCTGAAACAATTTACTATAGGCCACTGCACTCAGTGCCACTCCCCCTGCACCACTCCAATCTATTACGTTGCACTCTGCTACTCTACACTGCTTCACTCTGCCTGCACCACTGCACTCTGCTCTGAAACAATCTACTCTGTGCCAATGCACTCTGTGCCAATCTACTCTGCACCACTGTACTTTACACCTCTTCATTCTAAGCCACACTCCACTCCACTCTACTCTTCTCTATGACACTCCACTCCGCTATATTCCCCTCTACTCCATTCGAATCTGTTCCACTCTTACACTGCTCCGCTCTATGCCACTCCACTCTACAACACTATTCTCCTCTACAACGCTCATGCAACTCCCTCTATGCCACTCTGACACTTTATTATATGGGGCACTACTCTACTCCAGTCTATCCCACTCCACTCCACTCTACTACACTACTCCACTCTATCCTACTCCACACAATCGACTCCACTCTATGCCACACTACTCTACAACACTCTACTCCAATCTATGCAACACCCTCGACGCCACTCCACAGCACTCTACTCAACTCTCCAACACTCTACTCAACTCTACAACACGATACTCAACTCTACAACACTCTAATCTACTTTATGCCCTTCTACTCCTCGACACTCTACTCCCTCCCCGATACTACAAAACAATCAATGTCACTCCACTCCACTCCATGTCACTCCACTCTACGCCACTTCACTTCACTCAACTCTACTCCACTCCATGCCACTCTCCATTAAGCTAATAATGTAAGCCATGCTAAATAGCAGCCACACTGGGGTACACCATGGCTAAAATATATTGGCAAAGCCAATATCTTGCATTGGTGAGACCTATTGGCTTTGCCAATGTTTTAAAGCAGAGGTCTTCCACCGTTCCTGGGCTGATGCATTTTGCTCCCCACTCTGCCCTGCCATGTTGAAGGCCATGTATCTATTTCAGATCTGGTCTGTTGTGGCATGTAGTCTGCCACCACCCATGAAGTGGAACTGGAAGCTTGTCTGTCTTTTGTGGTTTTGGCTTGCAAATTGTTGTTTTTGATATTCTTTCCTTCTGTTGGCAACTAACTGAATGGTTGTTTTAATGAAAGTTAGCATCTTCCTATTCATTAACTTCTATATGACCCCCATTGTTACATCCAAGCCACTCTACTGAATTGTCTTGGTTGTGTGGACGAACTCAAGCTGAGGGTTACCCTGCTGTTTGTCCCATCCAACACACTGCCTACTTTTTTACTAAATGGTGTCAGCCATGTTACAGGTGGTTACGCATGTGGCTTACTGACATTTTTGATATGCCACTGCTGATGATTCCAAAATATGCACCAACTACCACTGATGTCCCTTTTGTAACGTTAACACTTTTCTCCCCACACTGCGCACTAGTAGAAACAAAAATAATCTCTGCTGCGCAGCCTGATTATCTTTTTACCTTATTGACTGCTAACTGGTTGACCACCATGAATACAGTTGGGCCGCTCCTCATCCCCACCGGTCATGATCCTTAAAGGGGATGAAGCTTCCAGTTAGTCCCCCGAGTGTCCCTCCAGCAACTATCCGAGATTTCCTCAGTTGGTTTCGTAAAAGGGTTACAGCGTCTTGTCCTAGAAGCATATCTTCATCTTCTAGCCTGTCATAGCACAAGGTTAATCACTGATTTCACCATTGCCGGGGGATTTGATATGGTCGGCTATCCATTGGTTAAGTGCATTTCACTTCTGCCACTGTATTATCACAGCATGAGCCGCGGTGCTATTTCTAACCCAGTGTTCAGCATCTACTACTAAACCCCTTATAGAGTCACTGCCTAGTGGTACCAATCTTTCATCTAAAGTCTGCCAGTAGCTTTCCCTACACCCTGAAAGGTAATGTGATCCTGATATCAGCCACTTTTCAGGAGTGTTATGCTACTCTCTTATAACCTGGGCAGCTTTCACCTCACTGGTGCCCACGCGCACTACCGCTGGAACAGTTCTGCAGCATGAGGACTTCCACCACTCTTCAGTTGGAAAGACGAGCTGGATAATGGCTCATGGCTGACTATTCAGGCCTCGTCTCCTCCTCCATCCACTAGCATTGTGCTGTTCCCTCTGCACATCCATAGCTGCACCTCCTCTAGGAAGAGAGTCCAGCAGGTCAGTACCCCTTTTTATCTGGGTTTGGATGCATTATTATTTTTTAAACTTTATTTACCAGTTTCAGAATATAAGACAAAAACTTTCGAAGCTCCAGTTCAATTTCAGTATTAAAATTCAGTGCAGTGTGCAGATAGTTGCCAACTTAACATTAAGTTATCATCATGGTGTACAGTCCAAACTGGCTAATTAACCCTACTGCCTAAAGGACGCTGCATCTGTTACTCTCAGTTCACACATTCCCTCATTACTGCAATACACAGCTAATAATGTCCTGGAAAAAAATAAAACATTACATATCAACGATGAGTATACAATTGCAATCGCATTAGCCAATACCCGCAGGTACCAGTCCTTGCTCCAGTTATGATGTGGGCTGCGACGTGGAGGTGTATTGCTTGAAAGGGCCCAAATCTCCCGTGGACGGGATGTGCTTAGGAGAGTTGAGGCATACAAATCGTAGTTGGTGTTGCAGTATGCTAAACTGCTGAGCCATTCCTTGAGTGTGGGGGCAGCTATTTGTCCCCATTTGAGTGCTATTTCTCTTGGCCAGTAGCAGCCCCAAGGCAGTACATTTCCAGACAGGCTTTGGGATATTACATACGTACCTCAACAACGCAACCTCTGGAGTGGGAACAATATCTAAGCCAATCATTTTCCCGAGTGTACAATAAATGTCGGCCCAGTACTTAGTTACTTTACAACAGTTCCAGGCAATGTGCACGAAATCTGCATGTGGAGCTTTGCATTTTAAACAGCAATGAAGTCTATCTGTATCTATTCTATGTGCCATCTAAGGGGTTACATAAATTCTGCGCAGGAATTTAAAGTGGATCAATTTGTGACGGCTGTTCAAGGAGACCTCCTTGGTTTGACTACAACATTTAGCCCGTTGGTCATCCATAATGGGATGGCCCAGATCAGTTTCCCAAAGAGCGCTTATTTTGATGTTGTGTATCAGGATAATATCAGCACACGCCCGGTATAACTTGGAAACCAGATGCTCATCCTTGGTGCTGTCTAG
The DNA here is from genome assembly GCF_964263255.1 of Lissotriton vulgaris. Taxonomy (NCBI): domain Eukaryota; kingdom Metazoa; phylum Chordata; class Amphibia; order Caudata; family Salamandridae; genus Lissotriton; species Lissotriton vulgaris. The sequence goes on from NC_141696.1 coordinate 741,296,585, forward strand.
GATTGTGGATAGCGGGGAGAAAGAATCGGGTTCAATGGGGAAGCCAGGAATCGTAGCCCTCAAAGCCGACCGAAGGTGATTAAGTACAAAAGTGTCCATGAAAGTAGCCTCATTAAATCCATCACCTTCCAAAACAGAAAATGCTTGCCCTTCGCTGTATAGATCCCCAATAATGGACGTGGAGAGAGTGCGCTGGTCTATCTTTTCCTCCGTAATTGGAATCCAGCGTTTATTTGGGATAGTTAATTTCGGGGAGTATGATACCAGAGATCCCAGAATTATGACTAGCTTCCAGGCCCAGCTGGTGGTGGAGACCGACTGGATGTCTGTGGGGTCACAAGGGTATCCCAGGGGTAATATCGTATTCAGTGTGTCCGGAAGAACCAGATCTGCCTCTGGACGCAAATACAGGATCCTGGCATCTGGATGAAACCAGGAGTGCGCATAACCGCCCTGCGCGATGAGGTAGTATAATTGTAAGTTCGGGGCTCCAAAGCCTCCTCTGTGATATGGATGTGTCATTACCTCCCAACGGACCCTGGGCTGTTTGCCTTCCCAGGTCAATCTAATGAGATGGGTGTATAGAGACTTAAAGTATTCATTTCAAAGGGATGGGGATATTGTTGAATATATATAGGAATTTTGTCAAGACAATCATTTTAATCAGGGCAACTAGCCCGGCAATCGAAAGTGGGAGTCTTAGCCACCTATCTACTTGCATTTCCAAGTTGTGCACTGCTGTGCTGTAGATAGACAGTATGATTTCCGTAGTCTTCAAGTGTATATTAATCCCCAGATATGTAACTGAGTCCAAACACCAGGCGAGTGGGTATTCGCATTCCCATCTAGTGGTACCCGTAGTAAGGGGGAATATCACTGACTTGTGCCAGTTTATACCAAGGCCAGAGAAACTGCCAAACCTGATGACCTCTCTGATTAATGGCTCTCTAGGTTATTTTGGGGGTCTCTAACATATAATATGACACCGTCAGCGTGTAAAGACACCAGTAAGGGCTCGGTGTTCAATTGGAGCCCCCTCTATAAGTGGCGCTCTTGGAAGTGTCTAACAAGAGGGTCCATTGCTAATATGAAAAGGAGTGGTGACAGGGTGGGCATCCCTGTGTGGTTCCTCGGGAAAATGTAAAGGAGGGATTTGGATGCAAGCCTGGAAAAACATGGATATTCCCTTACTAACAACTACACTCTCCAACTCCCTCGACGAGTTCACCCCCAACCCCAACATTGCATCCAATAATTATCTGGACTGGCTACATGGCGCCTTCAATACTCTGGAACCCCCCAAATTGATCTTACCCAACCGAAACACTCCTTCCTCCCTTTGGTTCACGGAGGACCTTAGACTACAGAGGCAACACTGCAGAAACCTAGAAAGGCACTGGTGCAGACATTATAACCCCCAGGATAAACAAACTTACAAGGACTCCCTGTCCATATACAAGCGCTTTATTATGTCACAGAAGAGCTCCTTCTATCTATCTCAAATTGAATCTGCTTAAAACTCTTCTAAAAAGCTGTTCCAGGTAGTCAACACTCTTTCCAATCCCCCAACCAGCCCTTCCACGGATGCCTCACAAAACCTCGGTAACTCTCTTGCCAACTTTTTCGCAAACAAGGTCACCACTATATACTCGGTGTTCACTTCTCACACTTATTCCAATTTTACGAACCCAGAATCCCCCATCGCCCCCACCACCACTACTTTCTCAAACTTCCATCAGGTCCCCCCCGAACAGATCTCTCAATTAATCTCCTCTATCAGGCCAGGATCCCCTCTTGACCCTTGCCCACCCTCCATCCTTAAACTAATTCCGGATGTCATAATCCCTTCTCTCACCAATATCTGTAATTCCATGTTCCTCACAGGCTCCTACCCCTCCGTTTGGAAAAAGCAGTCATCAAACCCCTCCTGAAAAAACCGTCCCTCGACCCTACAGCCTCAATTAACTACAGACCCATCGCCTGCCTTCCGTTCCCAGCCGAAATTTTAGAAAATCTAATGAATAACAGCTGTCGGAAATTATCAACCAAAACCACCTCCTGGACGATACTCAATTCGGATTCAGACAGGGTCATGGAACCGAAACGGCCCTGATAAAGGCAGCCGACGAGATTAGGATGATTTTAGATCAAGGCGGTGCAGTGGTTCTTATACTTCTGGATCTATCCGCCGCCTTTGACACGGTCGATCATGCCATACCACCCTGATGGACCGTGTCTCAACCTTAGGGATCAACCACTCAGCCAGGGACCTTCTTGCCTCATTCATCACCAACCGCACCCAAACAGTAAAGCTAGGCTCCTTGTACTCTCCTGTCTTTACTCTCCAGTGTGGGGTACCCCAAAAATCCTCGCTAAGCCCAACCTTATTCAACACATACGTTTCAGACTTAGCGAGGGTGATCAAGTCTCACGGGCTGAGTTTAACCTCTTATGCTGATGATACCCAGCTGGTGCTAGCAGTACATAAGGATGGGATAGCGGTTGCGTCCAGTTTCCAGGAGGGTATGCTAGCCATCATCTCCTGGATGATGAGCAACTGCTTAAAATTAAATTCGGATAAGATCAAGGTAATGACTTTCGGGAACCTCACCCCCGGGTGGACCCCTACCTGGTGGCCCAATGAAATGGGCCCTCTGCCAGTACCCATCACCAAGGTGAGAAACCTCGGTGTCTTGTTCGACGACAAACTTTTGTTCAATCACCATGCAAACGCCGTTGTTTTCTCCTCTTTCCATACCTTAAGGAAAATTAAGAAATTACTACCATACCTCCCAGCCTCAGCTGGAAAAACTCTTATCACCACCCTAATCTTCTCTAAAACTGATTATTGTAATGGCCTCCTGCTTAATGCCCAAGAAAAGGTCCTTAACAAGCTCCAGTCAGTTCAGAACGCGGCAGCCAGAATTCTACTCGGCATCCCCAAATTCAAATCCATCGGTCATACGTCCACTTCACTGGCTACCTATCAGATGCCGGACCAAATTCAAAGCACTATGCATCGCTTACAAAGCCATCAATAATTCAGGACCTCAGTTTCCTAAAAAAGCTGTTTCCCTATATACACCCAACAGACCCCTTCGTTCCTCCACAGCCTACCTTCTCCCTGTCCCACGTACCAAAAAATCCTCCCGGGGAGACAGTCGCTTCCTAGTCTCCCAGGCCAGACTCTGGAACTCCCTTCCTCTCCCCATCAAAACCAGTCCCACACTCATCACCTTCAGGAAATAATTAAAAACCTGGCTTTTTAACCAATAATCTGACTCTAGCGTTTCCCCTGTTTGGATTCTAAGTCCATAAGCGCGGAGACACCCCAGGGTATTTGCGCGCTATACAAATCACCCAAACATAAACATTAGCTGGTGATATGCATTATGCGGTATTCCTGCGCCCCCTGTAATTTTCGTTTCGGATGAAACACTGTTTTGGCCGAAGCTGGGATTACAGGGACCGCATAATGAGTTCCTCGGTCCGAGCGACTTGAATTTGAACCCGTGACCTGCTAACTGCTCACAGATAAGTGAGGTGGGGACTCCTGAATTTCTTACAAGCCATTCCCTTTGTGGGCCTGTCTTACAAAGGCTATAGCCTGCTCATTGTCGCTATATTGTAACTTCCCGAGACAGACAAGAACAACATGTTCTGCCCCTTCGGTTCTGGACGCGAGACAGAAAGGCTTGCTTTCCCATCCTTAGAAGTTCTTATCTGCTCAGACCACCTCTGCCGCACCGATACATTTTTAATGGAAGCATCAAATGAAAGGACAAGCTATTAAAAACTTTATCAAGGAACAGGCGCGCGGAACAGATGTGGAGAAGCAGATTTCTTGTCCCCCTCCCTCCTCCGAGATGACCTGCAGGCGGCCGTGGTGCGGCTGAAGTGCGGTTCAAATTGAATTATAAATCATCGCAGAGTTGCAGCTTTCCCTTCTTCCATTTTTTTTTCAAAATGGGTCACGGCAGTAAGCCATAAAGTAGTGCCATTGTGCCGCGCAGTGCATTACTTTTATCGCAGCGTCGATCATGTTAGGGATGGTGGGAGATGATTGCAAAACGGAGTAAATAACCCATACATTTGTTTTGATAAGATTGTTTTTTTAATACAACATCATTTTTGCGTTTATTGAATAAAGGGTCAGCCAGTTACCTTTTCCAGGGCCGTTTGCCAGATGTACGCAGGTTTATGCTAAATACAGGGATTTTTACAACCTTAAAAACGAAAGTTATCTTTTAGAGCGATAAAATGAAAACGGTTGTATATATTTGTGATGATTGCAAGCCTAAGGTTGTTGATAGCTGGTTTACAATGTAAAATCGAATTAAGAGTAAATGGTGCCCCTACATAGCGTTTAATAAAAACTTGGTTATGTATAACACAGGTTGGCTGCCTGTGACTGCACAGAATTAATTCCAGTTTTATGTCGAAAGTAAGGCCTGTCAAGTATGATCCCATGTTGTTTGTAGGCCAATGTTTTTTTTAAATTCCCACAGCCATAAACATAAAGGATTGTGGGACAGCCTACTTTTACCAAAGGGTAGGAGTGCTGTGCTGCCAAAATTGTTTTTTACTACAGCGCGTGCAGTTTTACCACTATATTCTTGTTTCCAACCTACTACCCCTTCCTTGAGTGTATAATAATTATTGGAATGTGCTGTGTGAACCAAGGTATGTGTAATTCAGTGTTTGGGTGCTAGGGCTCCCACCCTACCGTATCGTAAGTATGCTCATGGTGAGCCCTCATGGCCCCAAGAGTACGGCAGGGTCCCATAGCTCACAAATCACTGAGAGATAGGTGTGCCAGTCTTTCTAAGAGTTGGGGCTTTCTTGGGCCCCGCTCATACCCAATATTAATCTGAGTATGGTTAAGGCGGATTCTGGTGCTTACAATTCAATACAGAACGAAAGCAACGTTTTATGGAATTCTGAATACATCTTGTAGTGTGATGCAGTAACAACGTTTGTTTCTATCTCACATAGACGTAATTTTTGCTGGAATGGGAATTAAAAATAGTTGGGAAAAATTGTGTAAATGCCAGCTCCATATTGCTTGATCCTGCACAGCGAGCTATGTGGACACATCCTAATGGAGGTGTCAGGTGGGGGGAGCTTGCCACCAAAATTAGTTTTTAAATGTGATGAAAAGATTGATGGTGCAGCATAATTCGCCAAAGGGAATGGGTAAAAAAGCACGCGGGTTATACCAGACGTTCTGAAGTGAAATTCTATAATATTCCTATATGTCCGGATCTACCTGTGAGAATTGTTATCCCACAGCAGCAAATCTTTGTATCTGCCTGTAAGTAAATTGTTTGTTGCTCCCAGAGAAATGGTTTTTGACCTGGATGGATTGAGCATCTGTCAGCCCATTCAGCTGAGAAAACGGCCTCCTGTACTCTAGACTCGTGTAAATTGTTCCTTTGTTACTTATGGCTTGTCCAAACCTCGATCAATCAATCAATTGTCATTTATAAAGCTTACCGCTACCTCATTGGAGAGGCCTGGCGTGAAGAGCAAGACTAACATATAAGGTTCAAAGTTAAAAAGGTGCATATTCTGCAAACTAATCCTGGAGCAGCATGGCCACCATAACTCTTCCTTTTTAAAATGACGCAACTTCACTATGATAAATCTTGAAATAGTGTTTCCAGAAAAGATATCAACATCTCCTCTGGTCAGCATTCCAGTGTCTCATTCTACAGCATTTGAGCCTGCGGTCAAGTGGAGTGAGAAAGGCAGAGGCTGTGTAACATGGTGAATAAAGACTTGTTGCCCCCCCTCTTTTCACACGTGTCCTGCTGTCACAATCATGCAGCGATAGCAGCAACCGTGGGTGGAGCAATAGCGAAGACACTGCAGTCCCTGACTCTCCCGCTATACTCATACACACAAAGAGAGGTAGTAGTATATGATTTAACACTATTACATATGGTCGCATGTGCTAGATATTTAAAAACTGCCCTCCCCCACAATTTGTGGCATGCTTCAGAATAGGTCTTGCTAAACGATACAAGATCCCACTGGCGTCACTGTTCCTAAGAGAAAAAGGATGGAGAGAGAGAGACTATTGTCGTTCTAATACTGTGGTTATTTGGGACAGTGTGTCCTGATCGTGGTGCCCTCACTCACCCCGAAGGATGTCATGCTTCATCATTGGGCGGTGCTGCTCGTCAGGACGGCTCTGCCGTGCCCTTCGGGTCCCCCGAAGGATCACTTTGTCAGAGATCTTTTCAGGATAAAGCTGTATGGGTGAGTGGGTGTGAGTGGCAGTGAAGTCCTAAAGTGATATCTAAAAGATAACTGGAAGGTAGCTATACAGTTTATTAAGGAAAAAATCCCTCTGCCATCAGTAAAAAACTCGAAGATTGTGCTGCTTAGAGGGGAGTAATGGCCCTCAGTATCTAAAGAAAGAGTAGCATGCCCCTAATGAACATGTTTTGTGGTTAAGATATTTTGCGCTACCTCTTGGTCTCAGAAGGAGTTCCCAAGCCCTTTGTCAGGACCATGAAAGTGTGCAGTGTGTAAAAAGGATAGTAAGAGACCTATATTCGTAGATCTAGTGCCACTGAGAATGATAATGTATTCTATAAAATAAAAGAGAAATACCCCAAGAGATGCTGCTGTAAGGTATCCTCAAGACATTTTCTCATAGGCATGCGAGGCTCCATCACCTAACCAACCTCATGCCGTCTCTGCTAAAGGATACCCCTGCGCAGACGAATGCTTGGGGTGGAGGGAAGAGGGAAATAAAACAAACAACCATATTGGGATCAAAAACTAAAATATTTGTAAAGAACGTGAGCTCTAAAACTGGCTCAGGAACATCCGCTGCTATTCTTTGTTCCAGGATTTAAGCGCAATGACCATGGTGCATGCCTATTGGCTGGTTTAAGCTGCTACTTCGAGGTGTGAGACTATCATGGAAATGACTGCAGAGTTCAAAATGCCTTATGCTTTTAAATCATATTATCTTTTAAAAGTTAGCTCTATATGGTTCAAGGAGCTTAAGAATCACTTTTTCATCAGTTGATTTTTAGATCAGTACTTCATGCATGTCCCTGCTTAAACTACTCTTGAATACAATACCAAGTTTTATAGCGACTCATGCCGGACTGCCCGTCTGTATTTCTAATGGTTTCCCACTTGAATGAAAGTTTAAAAATGTTAATGCAACTAGATTGGTCTCGTTTAATCTTCACAATTCTACGCAGTTTCATTGAAACGAGAGAACCCTTTGGGCTAATTAATTCATTGAATATTATATGGGCAGAATTGGAAGAAGAGTGCTTTCAGGCGAATCGCAGTCTCAAACGTCACTAGAAAGTGTATGAAATTGGTCTATAGTTGTTTGCTGTCGGTTTTTCTGGGTGGTTACTGTGTGAGTTATAGATTCAGTCTGAGCTCTGAGAAAAATGTTCTACAGAGAAGGTTCATATAGTAAGCCATGTATGTCTTCATGTTTGTTAATTTGTTATACAAAACTACAGAGGTAGAGAATGCATTTGCAGCACTGCTGTAGCTACCTCCTTACTTTTGTTTCCTTCCAGGCGCTGTATTGTTTTACATTTCTACTTTCGATGCATACTTCGAGCAGTCCTTCTGCATTGTATTTATTGATGCTGTGTGATGCAAACAGGAAAATTGTCTCGCTTTTAGAAATGTTTCTGAGGCTAATTCGACTGAATCATTTATTGCTAGTCTAGATTGATGCCTGTATCGATTTCGCTGTGACGTTTACTTTTGGATAGAGCTTAGATGTATTTAATATAGTACCCTCAATTTGCCTATTAGGTACTCAGATAGGGATTTATCATTTCATTATATACAGGATGGATACAGAGATAATTCATGAACCCATGACATGAAGTGCTTAACTTCCTTCTATGCAAGGGTTTGTAGTTGCAAATTAGCACTTGTAAGCTTCGCTATTTGACAGTCATCAGAAATGATCACAATAAATAAATACATGATTTGTTGCCTCAGTGCTGCTAAACTTTAGAGCCCTGGCAGTCCATCTGGGCCCAGTTTACTTCAGGGTAGATCACCAATTCAGCAATGCTGTACCTGAGTAAGGTAGACTGGTTCTCTGAAACAAGATTTATGATTTCAACAACTCAAGGTAAGCCTAATTGAGTCTAAATGAGGCTCTTATAAATGTAAGAGCTACCTAGGAATTACATATCGAAGGGCCTCCACATGGTTATGTTATGTACATTTTAGAGTGCGATCAGGGTATCCTGATTCCAAGAGAAGAGGGAAATTGCCTCAACTGTGCCTATTGGAAGAGCCAGGTTTTTAGTTTCTTCTGGAATTTTGGTTCTCTGCTGCCGGCTCTGATGTGAGGGTGGATATTGTTTGACTCTTTAGGAATGAGGTTCGAAAAGGTGAGACCTCCAGCTCTGGCTCTTCAGGTGCGAATGACACAAGTGAGGGTGAGGTTGGCAGAACAGAGTTGTCCGGAAGCTGATATGACTGTGAAGGTAAGTGGGAGCGAGATTGTGCAGTGCTTTATATGTGAGTAGCTTGATATCAGCATATTTCTGGATGGGCACCCAGTGAAGGTATTTTGAGGAGAGTGGAAATGTGTGTGCGGGAGAAAGGTTAAGTGTGAGTCTGGCTGCTGTGTTCTGGATCTCCTAGAGCCTATTGGTGATTTGAGCAGAGATTCCCATGTAAAAGTGTGTTGCCCAGCCTAACTTGCTGGAGATTGGAGCTTGGGTGATTGTAGGATTGGCGTGGAAAGAGAGCCATCTGAAGATTTTCCTGATGAGCTTGAGGATGTGGAAACAGGAAGAGGCGATTGATCTAACCTGGCTGGACATTAAAATCTTGCTGTTAATCATGATCCCTAGTAACTAGCTGGGTTTGATGGGTGGGTCCTAGTTCTGATGGCCAACAGGCTGACGACCAGATCAAGGTGTCTTTTACAGAAGAGTACGACCTCAGTCTTGTTTCAGTGCTGTGGTTTAGATGTTGTCCTAACTGGGAGGGTTCCAGGATGTGGTTTGCGCTTAGGTGGTCAGCCAGTCTCTTGTTGAGGAGTTTTTCCAGGATTTTTGCCAGGTATTTTAACAGGGAAATAGGTCTATAGTTTGCTGGTGTGCGTGAATCCACTGTTGTTTTGTTCAGTGGCGGCACTTTGGTGGCGTATTTCCAAGTGTCCGGAATTTGGATGTAGTGGGAGAGTCACTGAGGATCGGGGCAGGGGCAGTACAGATTGGTTCTAGTCCTGTGTCGAAGGCAAAGTGTGAGCAGGGGCACCTGAGTGAATAGAGTGCTGGTAGCCAGAAGTTTTCATGGGGATCTAGCAGGTCAGGTTGTTTTTTGGTGTGTTCTTATCGTCGTTTACTAGGATGACAGAATGGAGAGGTCGGTTGGGGTGTGAAGTTGTAATAAATTGTGCTTATCTTGTTATGGATATACAGAGTGAGTTGAGAGCAAAGCTTCTATGAGTTGGTGGTGTACATGGCGCTGGCAGTGGGAGTGGTGAATTCATTCACTATGAAGATGATTTATTTTGGGTTATTGCTACTGTTGTCTATTCATTTGGTCAGGACTTAGAATGTTTTTTTTTTTTAATTCTTTATTGTCAGGAGTTCAAAAGAGATATTCATACTTCCATTCGTCAGTTGCATGTACATACCATTAGTGTGAGTAAGCAGGAGAAAGGTACAAAACATATCGTGTGTCTTCAACTACCAATGTCCGCCGCGTTCAAGAATTGGAGCAGTTATGAGTAACAAGCATATGTAGATCGTGGCCCAATTCTGCCTCTTATCCATAAGGTGTTCCCTGACAATACATTTCTAACATACTCGTCTGAGACTAATAATGTGAAGTTTTAGCAAAACAAGAAAGAAAACATAAACAGTAAAATCCAACTATGGTCATCATTGAGCAATGGAATGTGTCCATCCACATACAGTCTTCTACAGGTACATTTGTTCAGCTATGCGCCTAAGATAGCGTTGCGTTCCCGTATTTCCCCGGCCTCCCCCATCACTGTGCTGGCAAATCCTTTTCCTGCTAGTCCTCGTCATCCTCCGATTCTGAGTCCTCACCCTCCGGCAGGGGCTCACATGGTTCTCCCCTATATTTGTTCCATGGCATCCATACCTTATTCCACTTGCAGGGGCATGCCCTTAACACATAGACTGCTCTCTCCTTCACCATTAGGAGGTCCATATTCCTTATCCACCCTGCCACCGTTGGCAACTCAGGGGCCCCCCACCTCTGTGCAATGTCTCGTTTGGCCACTGTCACCGCCAGTGTGACCCACAGCTGTCCATATCTGTTTAGGTCTGTAGGGTCCCAGATGTTTAGTAAGCACTTACGGGGCTCCGGTAGAACAGACACATTGACAGCCTGCGAGACTGTGCGCATAATCTGCCTCCACAGTTCCCTGATTTGAGGACATTCCCATAACGTGTGGAGGAGAGTTCCCTCATCCCCGCATCCCCTGAGACAGTACGGGTGTGGTGCCCTTTGTATTCTGTGAAGCAGTGTGCGAGTGTAGTAGGTGCGATGCAAAATTTTAAGCTGTACTAGGCGGAACCTGGCCGAAATGCCTACCTCTCGTAGCGAAGCAAGCGCCTCGTTCCACTCCGCATCATCCATTTCACCCAGTTCTCCCACCCACTTTTCTTTAAGTTTCTGTGTGGGGTCTGGCAGGTTATTTATCAGTTTTTTGTACGTGAGTGAGGTCGCCTTCTGCTCCATAAATTCGGTTAGCAACCTGTCTTCCAGCGGTGAGGATTCTGGGAGTGTGGTGTCTGGTGGGATTGCTTGTAATAGAGCGTGTCGGATTTGCACATACCGGTATGTTTCAGAGGGACCCAGACCGTATAGCTGTTGGAGCTGTGGGAAAGGTATAACCGTGCCCCTGTCCCAGAGGTCCCCAACCACCGAGATCCCTATGGTATCCCACCCTGCGAACCCTTTACATGTCCGCAGGTTTCCCAGTGTTTTAGTGTCCCACAACGGAGTCAGCCTGGTGATTTTACCTTTCCACCCCAGACGTGATTGTGCTGCATGCCATAGCGTTGCCGTATGAAGCGTTGGGCCAAGCAAGGTCTTTACTTGCGGGTAGTTGTACAGCACTGAAAGCATGCCTTCAGTCCCCAGTTGTGACCAGTCCGCCTTATACGCGGGGTCCTCCCGTGTGACGTGGATCCAATGATTAACAACCTTAAGCTGGGACGCCCAGTAATATAGTTGGAGATTGGGCAGTGCGATCCACCCCTCGTACCAGCTCTTCACCAGTTTATTCTGCGCTATCCTTGCTGGGCCATTGCTCCACATCAAACTGGAAACCAGTGCCGCGACCTGTCGGAAGTATCTTGGGTTCACCACATAAGGGGAGTTTTCCAGCACATATAGAAACCTTGGGAGAGCCATCATTTTATAGAGTGCCGCTCGTCCTAGGAGGGTCACCGGTAGTGTAGCCCAGTATTTGACATCTGCACGCAAGCGTTGCAGAGGCGGCCGCAAGTTTTCGGCATAGAACTCCGTAGCGTCGGCCGTCACAAAAATACCCAGGTATTTAAATGAGGTGGTGGTGATCTTTAGGGGACAGTCGGCTGGCAGCACTGGACCTGGGCCTTTGAGTACATAAAGTATGGACTTGGACCAGTTCAGGGTGTAGCCCGAAGCCTCGCCGTGTTCATCGCATAGAGCCAACAGGGCAGGGACCCCTTCATTGGGCTTGATCATGTAGATCAGCATGTCGTCCGCATACAGGGAGACCTTGTCCTCCCACCCGTCCTCCCAAGTGATGCCTCTGAATAGTGGCGTCGCCCTGAGCATGATTGCCAGCGGCTCCAGCACCAACGCAAATAGAAGGGGCGATAGCAGGCACCCTTGTCTGGTTCCCCGTCCCAGTGGAAAGGTCGACGATATGTGACCATTCGCAACCACCTGCGCCATCGGCAAGGTGTAGAGCAGTCGCACCCATGCAAGATACTTTGGGCCGAATCCCATTCGGGTCAGGACAGCAAACAGGTACTCCCACTCCACCAGGTCAAACGCCATCTTTGCGTCTAGGGAAAGAATCACAGCCTGGTCTGTAAGAAGGTGTGCCCGTGCCAGCACCCCATGCACCCTCCGCAGGTTCAGCGCTGTGCTCCTGTGGGGCATGAAGCCCGATTGATCGGGGTGTATCAGGGTACTCAGATGTTGGGTCAGACGACTGGCCAGGAGCTTCGCCAAAATCTTTGCTTCTGTATTGAGCAAAGAGATGGGCCGGTACGAGGCGCAGTTTGTAGGCGGCTTGGCTGGTTTGGGAATGGCCACGATAGTGGCCGTGCGTTGGTCGAGCGGAAGCAGTGCCGTCTCCACGCTTTCATTGTACATGTCCAAGAGGGGCTTGGCCAGCACCGAGTCCATTGCCTTGTACCACTCCACAGGAATTCCGTTGGGACCCAGCGCTTTGCCTGACTGCAATGCCTGTATCGCTAACTGGATCTCCCCCTCCGTCAGGTCTGTATCTAGTTCTTGCTGTGCTTCAGGAGCGAGCACAGGGATAGAAATGTTTCTAAGCGACGCCAGGGCCTCCTGTTCCGTTACCGATCGTATCGGTGTGTATATTCCCTGGAAGTGATGCGCTAGTGTGTGTACTATCCGTTCTGGGTGAGTCTGTAGCTGGCCCCTAGCATCATATAGTCGTTGTATCCCCTTGTTACTGCCGCCCCGCTTGTCCAACCATGCTAGCATTTTCCCTGCCTTGTCTCCCACATCATATATGCGGTGTGCGGTGTTCGCTAGGTGTCCTTTAGTGACCGTGGTGAGGTGTGCTTGGTGCTGCTGCTGTCGGAGCTGCAACTCATGTGCGGTGGTAGGGGTGGGGTCTGCCATATGGGCGGTGTTCGCCGTGTGCAGCGCCAATTCTAAATTCGCGAGTTCAGCTCTGGATTCCCTTTTATGCCCAGTGATGGCCGATATGGATGCCCCTCGTAGGACCGTTTTGTACGCCTCCCAGAGTACCGAGGGTGAGGTGACCGAGCCCACGTTCTCGTTAAAGTAGTGTGTTGTAGTCAGTTTGAGTTTTTTCCTGATACCAGGAACCTGTAGATAGTTGGGATATATCGGGTACACTCTAGCGTGCTTTTGTTCTTTGGTAGAAAGGTGAAGGGATATCGGGGAGTGATCAGAAATGCCTCTCTGTAGAATTTCTAGCCTGTCTATGGAGCCCAGTCCCACCCCCAGAAAGAAGAAGAAGTCAATACGTGAAAGGCTATCGTGAGGTGCTGAGTAGTGCGTGTATTGTTTCGCTGTGGGGTTCAAATGACGCCACACATCCGTGAGGCCCATGGCATTCAGGAATCCAGGAAGCGCGGCTGTCCCCCTCTGGCGATCCCATATGGGGAAGGTGTCTAGTAAGGGGTCTGTTATGGCATTGAAGTCTCCCCCAAGGATCATGTCGCCTTCCGGGAGATCGATGAGAAACTGCCCAAGAGCTGGCAGTGCTGTAGAATGAAGCGCTGGGGGGATGTACACCGATACCACATAGAGGGGCCTCCCTTCCCATTGGCCTGAGAGCGCCGCAAAACGCCCCTGGTCGTCTGTCTTGTGGCTTGTAACCAGAAAGGATGAGTTTTTCTGGAGGAGTATCCCCGTGCCTCTGGAGCCTGTGGTGAATTCAGAGTGTACTGCCATGGTATAGCCTCGCCTGTTCAGTGCTTTGCAAGTGGTCCCCGCTAGATGTGTTTCCTGGAGTAATACCAGGTCAGATTTATGGCGTTTGATGGTTTGCAGTACCAAACCGCGCTTAATTTTGTCCCCCAGTCCCCTGACGTTCCATGTAAGCAGTTTCAATGGGGGCACCAATGTCATCCTAGGGCCGCCCTCAGCGGGTGCTGCTTGTGCTTGTTGCGCCATTTGGGTTCATGCCCCATGATGCCAATGGGTAGCAGTGTGGTGATGCCAGTGTGCGGGGCTGTGCGCCGGGGTGCCTGGCGCTAACGGCTAGCAGTGTGACTGTGTTTTGTACAAACATAATGATGACCAGTAACCTTAACTTTAACTTTAACTGTACAACTTTCCCCCCCCCCCCCCCCTCCCCACCCCCTCCCTGCTCCCCTGCTCCACGGACGAAGTCCCGCCCGCATCCCCAACTTGGCAGAGTGCTTTGTCCCCCCCCCATCTAGTCTTACTTGCTTGTGGGGTTGGTGAGTCCCCTACAGGCACCGGCCTTTACCCGCCCTACTCAGTTCCATCGGTCCGAAGTCCCAAGGGCTATGTTCGTATCATTGAGTCAACTCCTGCTCGGCTGACCGGAATCCAACGGATCCCTCTCTAGATCTGAGTCCAATCCCGCGGCGGCGCCCTGTTCAGTAGCCGGGCTACAGCCCGGTGTTCCGTCGTCCTCTCGCTGCGGCGGTCTTGGCGGTCTTTGCGCGGGCGCTGGGGTTTGCCCACCGGCCTCCAACCATCCAGCCATTCTCGTGCCACCTCAGGCGTGTCGAAAAACCACGTCTTCCCCTCAGCCACAATCCGCAATTTGGCGGGGAAGAGCATTGAATAGGGCAGGCCCCTGTCACGTAGCGTCTTTTTCACCTCAGTGAAGGATTTTCTGCGTCTGGCCACCTCAGCCGTATAGTCTGGGAAGAAGGTCAAAGTAGAGTTTTGAACTTTCACAGGTGGTGCCACCCTTGCTGCCTGTAGAATGGCGTCCCTGTCCCTAAAGTTGAAGAGTCTAGCCAGCACCGGCCGCGGTGAGGCTCCCGGCTTGGCCGCGCCTCCAGGGACTCGGTGTGCCCTCTCGACAGAGAAGAAGTTGGACAGGCCTTTAGGCTGTAGTTTGGTTTTGATAAGGTCCTCTACGTATAGGTCCATGGCGCCCTTCCCCTCCGATTCCGGAAGGCCTAAAATGCGGACGTTGTTTCTTCGTGAGCGCCCTTCCTGGTCATCCAGTTTTTCTTGTAGTTGCCTGGTGGTTTTTTCCAGTCGCTCCATCGCCACCTGTAAATCTGAGGTGTCCTCGATAAGTGACTTCGTGACTACCTCTACTTGGGACACCCTCTCCGATATTTTCTTAAAGTCCGCTCTCAACAGGTTTACTTCAGTGGAGATGGTGCCCACCGTCGCCTGGACCTCAGTGAGGGTTTTCATAATGGCTTCCAGTGTAACTTTCCCAGTCCCATTCGTGTCTGTGGATGCACCAGTTGAGTGTCGCCCAGGTCCTTGCGAGTGTCCGCTCTGGGTATATGCAAATTTATCAAGCCTCGCTTGCGTCGTTGTACTCCTTGTGTTTTTGCCTGCCATAGTGCTGTGTTCGGTTCTGCCCCGTCGGTCCGTCCAGCGGTTCTTGGCCCAGTCTCTCACTGATCTCACTGTTTCCCGGGTGTGCGTCGCTGTCGTGGATTGCAGGAGTTCGGATCGTGGCGCACCGCAGCCCCCTGATGTCAGTCTGGGTCTGAGTCTGCGTGGGGTTCAGTTTCAGTGTCTCGCCACGCACGTGGTCCTTGCCTCCGTGGCCGTTATAGTGTGACTCGCTATGTGGCCGCGATGCGCCGCTGGCGGCGTCTGGGCTATGGGCACCTCGCAGATAGCAGTCGGGTGTGGTGGTGCCCCTTCCACGTGGGTCGCACAGCCGCTCTCAATGTCTTTGTGGGCGCCCTAGTCGCAGGCGCCGCCAGGCTGCGAGTACCCTTCCCACCCCACGCAGTCTCGGGTCACAGTCCAATTCGCCGAGCTGCGGGGGGACTGCGTGGTCTTAGTCGCCTTCTGCTCCACCTTGTCGCGCGTGTGTGCCGCCAGCCCGGCTGCGTGGTGTCAAGATGGCTCCTCCACTAGGTAGGGACGCTTCAGCCCCCGAGGGCGCCTACACCGCGTGGAGGAGGAACTGCCTCCCAGATCCTGGTGCCGCAGCCGTGTTCGGGCCCGCTAGCTGCCGCGCTGTTCAGAAGCCGCACTGGTACCTGTTTGCTGGCGGTGAGACGCGGGCCCCGGCGAAAGTCGATGTCCTCCGGCCGGGCAGGATTGACTTCCGGTCGGGCACGTCCCGCACTCCAGGCCGGTGCTGCTGGGTATGCGGAGGCCTCACTTCGCCTTCGCCGAACGGAGCACTTCTCGGTGCCGGATTTTCGCCGGGGGCGGCTCAGTGTGCGCCGCTTGCTCCCCCGAGCCGATTTCACTTCTTCGGGCGGGTTGGTGTGCGGATGGGCATACGGATCAGTTACGTGGGCCGGTCAGCCTTGTGGAGCTCCTGAGTTAAGCTGCCGCCATGTTCGGCGGTTGGCCACACCCCCCTCAGGACTTAGAATTTGATTGCTCTGAGTTACGAGTGATAGTGTCATAGGGTTGATTTGTACGTTTGCCTGTCGCTATAATTTTGGATGAATCTCCAGCGGCACTCCAGCCTTTTGCAGTGGAGCTTACTGGCAACCAGGTCATCTGTGTACTAGCTTGCTTGAGGTCTGATTTGAGATTTGGTGGTAGTTTGGAGTGGGGCCAGGGTGGGGTCATGCATAATGACTGCAGTTCCTGGCCTCCACTTTTCTCTGATTAATTTTCAACTCCACAGTCTCAGCCTACAACTCCAAACTGACCCTTTTCATCTTAGCTCCAGCATTCCAATTAGGGATCACTTGAAAGGAGGCTTTTGCTACCTCTGACATTTGAGCATTTTGTACAAAGGCTCACGGATACAGGTCTGTCGTGAATTTAAATTTACAGCGAAAACCCTCAAGACATGCAACTCCTCAGCTGTAAACAAGATAATGTTGCAGTGAGTTATGTTTAGGCTAAATAACTGTAAACCACACAAGTAGTTTATCAGCATTACTCCTGCTGGAGCAGTCATTCATATATAAGCACTTGAAATGTCTTCCTCAGAGGCACTACACATTCAGCAGCTACACAGAATGTGCTTCAAAAGAATTCCTGTATCCTTCAGCATAAATAAGGAATTCAGAAAATAATCAATGTGTGTAGCAGAGGCCTGACTCATTGCACTGTGTTGGTTTTGCATCATGTATAACCCAGTGTGCAGCTGAAATAAATTGATAATCTCTATAAATAAAATTCATTACACATAGAATATCTTTTGGTAAGATAGAAGACTATGAGCACAGTATATTTGAATGCTACTTATTACTGTCATATTTTAATAAATTCTCTTTTTCTGTCTCCGCTCTTAAATGTCACTATCTGCATTGTGGCGGATGTTCCAATTTCAACAAGCCTCTCTTTCTCTTTTATCTTTCTGCTACATTTTCAGTTCATATTTTAGAAAAAATGAATGCTGGGAAGGTATCTTTTGTTCACTTTTTTGGTGGTGCTAATCGTAGAACCTTTTAGTGGGAAGGATTAGGCAACAGAAATCCATAGATGGTATGCATAATGGACACAAATATAAAATATTTTTGTATGCAGACAACGCGTTATTATATGTATCTTAACTCTTCTACGTATGTTCTTGCGATGTGAAGACTCCTGTATCAGGAAATAAACCAAACACAAATAACATATGCTTCTTGCACTTTATAATATAATTGTGGAATCACTATTTGCTCATTCATGATCTAATAAAAATATTGAAATACTTGGGCATATGGACTCAAACACCCAGACAAAAATCTTCACAATAAATGTTGAGCCAACCTGATCCAATTTCAAAACGTCCTATTATGTTTGGAGGAAGGATAAATAGTAAAATGCTATGCATGAATTGCTATATGTGTATATGACAGGTATATGTATACATGACGGGCAATCCAAATTACATTTTAAAACATATGATAATCGTTGATTGCCAGTACTGAAAAGTATAGAGGCAATGTCAGAAATTAGATTCCCTTTTGGAGTCCCTACTCTCCTTTAATAAAACCCTCATGGACATCCTCCTAGTGCCCTTGGCCACGCGCTGCACAGATGTACCGGTATACAGGATGATTGTCTGTTGCCACCACCCTGCACCTGGGGACCTAGCTTTTCTCACTTCACCCCTGAAAGCTTGGTAGTGCAGGCCTCAACTGCCAAAGTCAACCCTAGCGCTTTCTCTACCACTCCACCAGTTTTCTCTACCACTCCACCACACAATGAATTCAAGAGGCTGGACACCTCAGGAAGAGAATTTTCTCTTCTTCCAGACTAGTATTGTCAGTGAACACCCCATGCCTCTTGGGCCGATACGGTCATACCATGTGGGACTCCGTTGTGCAAGTGCTGCCCATTGTCCCGGAGGAGGCCCAGACCATACTAAATCGAGTGATATTTGTTGGGCGGGATGCAGTGAAGTTCATCATCAGGTGAGAATTGGACACCACTGATTTGCTGGGCAGGGCCATTGAGTCCACAGTGGAACTTCACCTCCATGCCTGGTTGGGATTAACTGACTTCTCAGGGTATGTCCCGCCGGTGCTGATGGACAAGGTCTTTGATGGCTCCTGCCTGTTCGGTGACAAGGCAGATACATCACTGGGGTGCTTCTAAGAGAGTGGGTCACAGTCGGGTCATTGGGAACCTCCATGGCACCACACCAACCTCACTCCTCCTTTCACACATTCTGTGACTGCAGTAGGGGATCCAGTTGCGTCTGTAATACACCCCCCCCCCCCCCAAAAAAAAATCCATCAGGGTTCCCAGCCCCTTTCTGGCCACAGACTCTACTCCCATAAAGGATGTGGGACTCGAAGCCAGTGTACTGTCCAGTTCCCCACCCATCCAGCAGTTGCATCTTTCAGGCCCCTTTAGCATGCCCTCAATCCAGCACAGTCACCCTGATTGACGCTGGATAAGACACCTCATGCCACAATGGCAAATGCTTCAAATTGTCCACCATGGTTATGTTTTCCTGTTTCTGTAGACCGCCTTTAGATCGGCTGATTGAGGACCACCTCTCCTTGCTACGTCAAGAGGTACAGGCTCTCTTCGCCAAAGAAATAATTAAAAGGGTGTCGGCAACAGAAATAGATTTTGGTTGCTATTCCTGCTACTTTCTAGTGCTGGAAAATGTCAGAGGCCTCCCCACTATCCTAGATCTTTGCGCCCTGAAAGACTTCTTGCGAAAGAAGAAATTCAAAATTCTCACCCTGGCCCAGGTCTTGTCTGCCCTGGTTCCCGGACACTGGATACTAGCATTGGATGTTCTGGATGCGTATATCCACATTCCCATCTCACAGGCATTACCTCCACTTCAAAATGGGACACGAGCATTTCCAGTTAGTTATGCTCTCATGAGGGCTCACTAGTGCCCCTTGGGTGATCACAAAAGTGAATGCGGTAGTTGGAGCACATGTTCGGAGGTTAGGGGTTCCAGTTGTGCCCTACCTCGACGGCAAGCTGCTGAAGGTGGGCTCACCACAGGCAGTCGTCACTCACCTCCAGAGTACGAAGAGCCTCCTTCATTCGTTAGAGTTCAATATCAGCGTGTCAAAGTCACTCATGACTACTCTAATGCGCTCCTTCATCTGAACTATTTTGGAGATGGTGCAGTTCCGCTCTTCCCCTCCGGGACAGAGAGTCCAGGACATTCGGGCTATAGTCCCAACGTCTCAGCCTCTGGCCTGGATCTCAGTGAGAATGTCTCTGAGGCTGCTGGTTCGGATGGCATCCTGCTATTGAAGTACTCCAGGTGGCACATGCGATCTCCTACAGTGGGACCTGAAGTCCCAGTGGACACCACATAAGTGAATCTCTCAGACTTGGTTCTAAATTCAGAGGAGACTGAAAAGGACCTGCAGTAGTGGTTGTTGGACCATGTTTGGTCAGAAACAGGCCCTTGTCCCTTCCCCACCCAGAGCTTATGCTGGTGACCGATGTATCCGTTCT
The DNA here is from genome assembly GCF_964263255.1 of Lissotriton vulgaris. Lineage (NCBI taxonomy): Eukaryota > Metazoa > Chordata > Amphibia > Caudata > Salamandridae > Lissotriton > Lissotriton vulgaris. The sequence goes on from NC_141696.1 coordinate 741,316,370, forward strand.
GGGATGGGGAGCCATCAGGGGGTTGTGAGAATCAGATGACTCTAGTCTCCATCAGAGGCATGGCTCTACATCAACCTACCATTGCTGAGAGCTATCCACCTGGAGTTGAAAGCTTAACTACCATCAATCATGGGAAGGCTGGTCCGCGTGTTCACGGACAACACCACTGCCATGTCGTGCTGCAACACGGAGGGTGGCGTGGGGTCGTGGACTTAATGGAACACCAGGACATATTACAGGTTGTACAAAATCTGGCTGGATCTCTGAATGCTATAGCGGACAAACTCAGCCGTCAATGCCTTGGGGATCCCTCTTGGTGTCTGCACCCAGAGATGACGCAAGGACTCTTTCATGATTGGGGAGAACCTTGACTCAATCTCTTTGCCACCACTGAAAGCGCACAATGTCAGTACTTCTGCCTGTTGGAGTTTCCAAAATGGCTCTTCCTTAGAGACTGTACAGAAATGGGCAACCCAATCTACCCTTGAGGGCTCGGGCCAAAATGAAATGATAGAGTAAATGCCTTTTGTTCTTCATTACAATTATTGTTGGTCATTGTGATTTTGACTCAATGTATGAAGTAATTAGGCTGTAATACCAGTTATTGAAAGCTACTAATGAGAAGAGGCAATTATTAATTGGCCTGAAATTCAATTGTAAAAATAACTCAAATAGATTTTAAACCAAATCCCTTGAAGGTACATTTACTCTATCTCTTCCTTAGAGAAGCATTCCATTTAGAATGGAACTCTCGACTCCTGTATACCTTTCCACCGAAACGTCTCCTCCCCTGACTTCTCAAGAAGATCAGCACAGATCGGGCACAAGCCATCCTAGTGGATCTGGACTGATCATAAAGGATGTGGTATCCAGATGTCGTGGGAAGGAGCGTCCATACTCTAATTAGGCTGCCCTTTTTGGAGGACAGGGTCTTGTACCGCAACCCGCACAGCCTTCACCTTCATAATTGGAGATTGAGCAGCAACAGCTAAATGTTTTCGGGCTTCCTTCTTTGATCTGCAATGTAAGCCAGGCATCCCACAACAGAAATCATATACACCTACCGTTAGGAGAGTAATTTGGCTTGGTACTCCTCACAATCCACTTTCTTTCTGCCTCTGTGTCACAGGTGCTATTCTTTGTGATGTCTTTAGCTCCGAAGAGACCTTGCCCAGGCCAGCATTAAAGGTTATCTTAGTGCCATTTAGGCTTTTTTGTGGTGGCCGGATCAGCCCTCTCTGTTTAAGTCACCTGTTTGACACGTTTTCTTTAGGGCTTACTACATCTTTTCCCACCTACCCCTTTTGCTATGACCCAGTGAGACCTTAACTTGGACTCAACATATTTTGTGCACTCCGTTTGAGCCCATGCACAACTTCTCTCTGACACTTCTGAAGTTAAGATAGTCTTCTTAGTGGATATTACATCTGCCAGGAGGGTGAGCGAGCTACAAGCACTTTCGATTACATCACCTTCTACCCACACAAACTGGTTCTTTGAACTTGTGCCTCCTTTCTGCCGAAGGTGGTGATCTCTTTCCATGTTGACTAAAACATCACGCTAACAACATTTTCATTCCACATCTTTCACGAAAGAGGAGAGACTGCATTGTATGGACCCTAAGCGAGCCCACTCTTTTTACATTGATCACACTAAAGAACACTGGGTGGATCATCAGCTTCTCATTGGGTTTGCTGGAGCAAAAAAACGGGCATCGTGGTGCAGAAATGGACCATCCCTCAATGGACTGTCTTCTGCATCAAAACAAGTAGCCTCCTGAAGGCTTGTGGGCTCATTCCATCAGAGCCAAGGCCGGTACTACTGTGTTAGTACGCAGAGTGTCTGTCCAGGACATCTGTCAGGCTACTACTTGGGTGTCACTACACACCTTCATGAAACACTACTGCCTGGACAGTACGGTCTGCAGAGATGTGCATTTTGCTCTTCCTTCCTCCGGGACTTTTTGGTTGAAGCCAGTTCGCAGACCCACGTTCAGGAGGTATTGCTTAGGTATCTATTTGAAGAATAGAAATCTGTGGTAAGAAGTCTCAAGCTCTTTTTTTTTTTTTTGGTAGAGACTAACTGCAAATTCCTCACCAACCCCTACCTGTTCTGCGAACTCTGCTCTTCCACTAAAAGATCTTGTTAGACTCCGCACACTGGTCAAACATCATTCTTACATGGCTCTATGTTTTTTGCATTGTAAATAATCACAAGAGAAATGGATGTCCCTGAACTGGGGTGGCGCCTACATACCACTGTGCACGTCACTTCTGACATGGATGGGATCGACATGGAGCCGCCAATGCTGCCTACTGGCACACAGAAATACTGCTACAGATTTTCCGTATCTGAAGCCTGGGGAATATTCGAAGGAGAGGAATCTGCAGTTAGATATCTTCTAGAAAAAGCATTTCCGAAGGTACGTAACTTGTTCAACTACAGTACTGGCGGAAAGCTTTCGATCTACTATCACCATTTGACTTGGATTGCACCAGGGCATGGATCTGCATTGTGGTACTGAAAATCTGGACCCTGCTGTTCCACCGGTATCGAGGTCCAACCCTCGTATCACAAAATATCGTCGTACCATGAGGAATTTGGTATCGACGGACCGGTAATGATTAGGACATTATCCCTATGCATTTGCGTCATGATTGAGTGATGCTAACACCCTTAAATCGTGGTTTCCGTTCCAAACCCTCGGATTCCATTTTGTAAACGGCATCCATCTTATGACTTGCCCTCATATAGTCAATTGATTAAGGCCGAGTTTGATCTGAAAGGACACGTCCCCCGTAGCTGACTTCCCCATGACCTGGCCGAGCTGACTCCACTGCCTCCAGCCAAGCCTGTTCGGGCAGCTCCTCGCCCAGTGGCCGAGTAAGATATCATCAAGGCACAACATGCCATAAACCATTCACTACATACAGACCATGTTTTCCATACACATACACCTGTCCATGATTCTTGTTTATGACCAGTTTTACGACGGGAGGGTGCCCGACCTTATTGGTGTTTCATCGATATCTGATGAGAATTCTGGGCCTGGCTGGGTAATCCATCACGATCTGGACATCTAAAATATGTGCTGACCAGCATGACTTCGCTCTTTGTATTATTGTAGAAATATGTGTATAACCATATCATAAACTCAAGAATTCTTGCCCGCAGCTGTTATTTATGTATATAAGGAGAAGGCTGGTTCTGTAAAAACGAACAGTCTCCTGAGAACTTACAGCCCGTGCTGTTGTAATTCTAGGACACATGTTACTTGGTTGCAACCAATAAAACTCGATCTCTGACTTCAACTAGAAGACTCTGTGTTTCTGTAGTCCAGAACAGGGAGAACCCAGAGGTTTTCGGGTGTGGTCCCCTGGCACCACCGGGTCTCTAAAAACCCGGCACCTCAGTTGGCGCCCAACTCGAGGCGATATCAAGCGGTGATGCTCCAAGCCAGATGTTCGTGAGGAGCTTCGTGTGAAAATTCCGGAGGAAGGCCAGCCACTTCAGCGACCCCTGCATGTCGACGTGGTTCCGAAGGTCTTTGCTGCGAGGTTCCCCGCGTCCCGACGGCTACGAAGGACTGCTGCCCTGACTATCGCCCTGTTTTGGACCCAGTGATCCTTGGTAGAGCGAAACGATAGACGAGTCTTCTAGTGACGTCACCGATCTTCAATATTCAGTTAAGTATAAGTGGAGCGTCTCCCAGTCCTTAGTTTGGTTCTTAGTTTTGGTATCCCAGAGATACGGTTTGTATTGGTTCTTGCAAGCACCAAAACCGAGGGGTTCGTGTATTCACGACAATATCATAATTAGATAATCCCTTGAAGTTTGAAGCTAGACTAGTGAGCGAAGATGCCTGGTCTTAGCAGACTTGGAAACTTGTTTTGTCTTGGTTGTAGTAGGGACTCCCGATTAGAGGATTCGTGTCCGGTTCCTCCGATTGGAACTCCAACATATGAGTTATATATAAAGCACGGAGTAGGTCCTATCACGTATAATGAAGTGTGGATAAAATACACCCGCAAGGATGGTGTTTTAAAATGGCCCCAATATGGTAGTTTTGACTCAGAAGTATTAGACAACCTCGAGGTCAAATTGTTCAAGAAGAAAGCCCGGCCGGCGATGTTTGACTCTTTTCGCTTATGGCGCAAAGAAGCCAAACAGAAAGAAATAAAATTAGCAAAGAAAAACAAAAGAGGTATGTCAATGGTGCAAGCCGCCGTTGCATACAGGGATAATGAGGAAGAGCAAGAAAGTGAACGAATGCTTAGGAGCAAGAAACTAGCAGTAGATAAATGCTACCCAATGTTACCACATGAGGGACAAGGCTCATAGGGAACATCAGAGAAAGATCCGTTAATGTCCCACTTATTAAGCTCACCACCCCCATATGCGTTAGACGCTACTGCACCCCCAAAGCGCTTTGTTATACCACGCCCCAGTGCACGAAATGCAGCTCTTGCACAAGCACCAGCTCCTCTTCAGCTGGTTCCTACTTCTCCGGCGCAGCCTTCTCAAGGGCCGCCGCCTTTGCTACATACTCCATCTGCTTCTGCAACTTTGCCCACTGCTCCAACTATTCACTATGATACTATGTCTGCTACTGCCTCAACTTCCTCTGCTGTTGCTTCGACTTCCTCTTTACATCAGCCTGTCTTTCCTGGCGCATCTGCCTCGCCGCAAGCTTCTCCTTCTGTCAGACAGAGAGTGGCAAGTACTGTCACTGGTCTATTCTCACCCTTCTTTGGGTCGCCTAAAACGACCCCTAAAATAGGACGTAGACAGTTGCGTAGTCAACTACCGGATTATGAGGAAAGAGAAGTGCTAAATGAGTTAGCACGCAAATGGGTTACTGACACTGCTAAATATGATGTTCAGTCCGTTATGGAAGTTTTCCGTCAGTGGGATGCGCCCACTCAAAGATACGTATTTGAAGAGATGTGTGTATATCTTTGTGAAGATTTGGAGACAAACGATCCCAAGCGCAAAATGCAGGAATTATTCCGCATGCGTTTTAAATTCTATGAAGGTATGATTGTAGGTGGCGATGTTGAAAAAGCAATAGATTTATTGTTATCCTATAGGAGTAAGGGAAATGTCTCTAGATCATTGTATGAAGATGATGTGTCTGGTAGGAAAAATGCGCGACAGTACCCCATGAGAGAGGTTCCTCCAGTATGGAGGGAAGGTGATGCGAATGTAAATCCACCAATTCTGCCGCATTTCCAGCGTGTGTGGGTACATGTCCCCTGGAAAAGATCTGAAGTTCTAGCACTCAAACAGACACTACCTTATCCACGTAAAAACCCAACTGGATTTTATAAGGAGTTATCACAGACTGCCAGCTCATGTATCATGAATTTAGCGGATGTAGACATGTTGTTTGGGAATGTTGTTCCGCATCCTTTATGGAGTAAAATTCGTCATGCAGATCATGATCAAGAACTAGGTGACTCATGGGCTAATATTACTGCTACTGATGCTAGACAAGTTGGTGGTTCTAAACCCGAGCCTTCAATAGCAGAACTCTCCGGTAGAATTATCACGTACATGAAAACATTAATGCCTGAATTGCGCGTAAATTGGGACAAGCTGTCTGCATGCAAGCAGAAGAAAGATGAGAATGAGTCTGACTTTTTCACGAGATTTGAGGAGACTTTCACCGATCATAGTGGTCAGGATATGGCTACCGAGGGTGGACTGAGCCGGCAAACGCAGCATCAAGAATCTCCAAGAGATCCCTGGCGAATCTGTATCATGAACACAAAAGGGTAAGGGCCTTAGCTACCCAGACAGAGGGGTCCCTTACTTCCATATTCCTGCAAACCAAGGACCTCTACAGATTTGAGAAGGCTTTCGATCCTATATATCCCATACTTACCAGAAAGTTATTCCTCCAGTGGAGATACGGTACATTGCGTTTTCGGTCCTTTACAAGCTCCTGGTCACAAGTCCCCTCCACCAAGCACTGTCCTCTTTGTGTTGATAAAGAGGAAAATGACTTGCACGTGGTCTTTTTCTGTCCAGCCTACAAGGCAGCCAGAAAGCATTGGCTGCTTCCCTTGATTAAGAATTTGGGTGGCAGGGAATACACACCTATGTACAGGATTTTAAAATCCGATGTTTCCGGCCCAGCTGTTTTTGCACTCTCCAAATTTTTTACGAATGTTTGGTATACGCGCAATCGCCTTTTAAAAAATGCTGGGTAGATCTTAGATTTGTTTCAACTCTCATTAATTGTTTTTATACTTGTATTTTTCTTAAAATCATGTAATGATGTTTTATCAAATTTGACAAGAGTTCATGTGATTTTATTTGTAATGTGTATCTTTTATGACCAAATGGTCGAAATAAAGATTGGAAAATGAAATGAAAAATGAATATCAAACGAATGTGAAAAGGCTTTGTTAGCGATCGTTTACGATCTGATCGAGAAAGATGTCATCGAAGAGACTACAGGCAACATTTGTAACAGTCCTGTTTTGCCTGTCTTAAAGCGTACCGATCCTTCACAGCCCCCTGTGTACCGATTCGTGATTGATCTCAGAGAAGTGAATAAGATCGTTGTACCACAGTTTCCAGTCGTCCCCGACATTACTGCCTTATTGACAATGGTTCCAGCTTCAGCCAATTGGTTTTCAGTGATTGACCTGAAGAACGCTTTCTTCAGCATCCCGATTGCCGAGGAGAGCAGAGATATCTTCGGCTTCAATTTAGGAGGACGAAGCTTCCGCTTTAAACGCGCTCCTCAGGGCTACTGTGAAAGTCCATCAATATTCAGTCAGGCTCTGAAAACACAACTAGACACGATTGTTCTGCAGGATGGTGCAACTTTAAATCAGTATGTGGACGATCTGCTGATCGCTGTAGACACCGAAGAAATTTGCAAGCAAGCGACATTGTCAGTGTTACCTCATTTATGTGACATGAAGCACAAAGTCTCGCTTTCCAAATTACAATTTTGTCGACAAGAAGTAACCTACTTAGGTCACATCTTATAGAAGGAGGGAAGGAGACTGACCCCAGAAAGAATACAGGCAATTGCAGAACTGAGTGTCCCAAGGACACAAAGAGAAGTGCGTGCCTTCTTGGGCATTACATCGTACTGTAGACAATGGATACCGAACTTCTCACTATTGGCCAAACCTTTGCTGGCATTAATGCGTAAAGACACACCCAATCCTTTGCCTTGGTCTGAAGATTGTCAGACGAGTTTCCATGAGTTGCGTGAGGCGTTGTGTTCGGCTCCTGTGTTGGGCAACCCCGACTACAGCAAGCCTTTTACATTATATGTCCATGAGAAAGAAGGTTGCGCATTATCAGTCTTGGCGCAACACTTTGGGGACAAACAACGCCCATGTGCGTATTTCTCTGCGACTCTAGATCCTGTAGCTAAGGCATTACCAAGTTGCTTGAGGGCCACTGCTGCGGCGGCTGTCTGTATTCGACAGTCTGCTGGGTTAGTCATGAATAATACTCTGATCGTTATGGTCCCACATGCAGTAGATATCCTACTAAACAGGACGAAAACACAGCATCTAACTAGTGCTCGACTATCCAGCTATGAATTGACACTGTTAGCGAGTCACATTCACATAAAGAGGTGTGATACACTCAACCCTGCTACGTTATTACCCATTCCAGCAGAGACAGATGAGGTCGACAAACATGATTGCTGCTTTAGGACAGAGGAAGAGACAAAAGGGAGAGTAGACTTGCAGGACACTCCCCTCCCTGAATGTAATGATGCGTTATGGGTTGATGGTTCATGTTTCAAGTTGCCAAATGGTGATACGACTACAGCATATGCCGTGACAACATTACACACGATTGTAGAGACAGCCCGCATCCCCCACAATTCCGCGCAAGCAGCAGAGTTAGTCGCACTCACAAGAGCGTGTGTGTTGGCGAAAGGAAAACGAGTGAATGTGTATACTGATAGCCAATACGCCTTTGGCGTAGCCCACAGTTTTGGAAGATTGTGGCGTGAACGTGGGTTCCTGACATCACACGGTGCGAAAATTCAACACGGCCAGCTAGTACACGACCTTCTCGAGTCACTGACCTTGCCCCTACAGGTTGCGATTGTGAAATGCAGTGCACATAGAAAGATTCAAGATGATGTTGGTCGAGGGAATGCATTTGCCGACGAGGTCGCGAAAGAGACTGCAAGGAACACAATGAGTCGGATGTATGTTGTAGGTCCTGCTAGATGGACCCCTGATGTGGGTATGTGTGAGGACACCATCGAAAGCGTGAAATCTATACAAGCTGATGCAACTGAGAAAGAGGTGAATGAATGGAGAAAAAGCAAGGGTAGATTAGATGCGAATGGTTGTTGGGTCGAACTGTCAGAACATCAGCGATGGATGTTACCTAACGCCTATGTGCTCGCAGTGGTGACGATGGCCCATGGAATGGCGCACATCGGTGTGAAAGGAATCTGTAAGCTGTTGGCCCCAGTATGGCAGAATAGTGGTATCCCAAAATGTGCAGAGAATCTGGTCAGAAACTGTATGGTGTATTTGAAGCACAATCCCGGTAGGGGAACCCCAACCCCAGCTGGTCATTTTGCACCTCCAACGTATCCGTTCGAGGTCTTGCAGCTCGACTTCATCCACATGGAGAGGTGCAATAACCTGAAATATGTGCTTGTTGTCGTTTGCGCCTTCTCCAGGTGGGTAGAAGCGTACCCCCTTAAGGACAACACTGCATTGTCAACTGCCAAAGCCCTTGTCAAAGAATTCTTCCCTAGATTTGACATGCCTAGGATTGTCTGGAGTGATAATGGAAGTGAAATCGTGGGACGAGTGATGAAGAGAGTGTGCAAGTGTCTAGGCATCCACCAGAAATTCCACGCTGCAAACCACCCCCAATCGGCAGGATTGGTAGAGTGCTATAATGGCACGTTAAAATTGAAATTGGCCAAGATCCAAGCCAGCACAGGTCTCAAGTGGCCAGACGCCCTGCCTTTAGCACTCCTATCAACCAGGATGATTGTCCATTCCAGATTAGGACTTAGTCCACACGAAATTGTGTTCGGCCGCCCAGCTAACATCTGGGGTGTGCCCAGACCCAAGAGATTGAGTGAAATAGAGTACCCCGCACTGTTTGACTATTTGCACGAATTGACAACTAAACTGCATGCTTTACATCAACAGGTCCACAGCTCCTCTCCACCGGCGTCTGACGATCCAGGCCACGCCATCGAACTTGGCTCCTGGATCCTAGTTCGGAACTTCAGGCGAACAAAGAACGAGGAGCCTCGCTGGACCGGACCTTTCCAGGTCCTGCTGTCTACCCGCTCTGCAGTACGTGTCCACGGGAAAAAACACTGGGTGCACGGCGCCCATTGCAAAAGGGTCCCACTGCCCCTTAATTATGACCGGTGGATCCAGCAAGGAGTCGCTGACTCCGAGACAGAGTTCATACCTCGCTTTGTCCCCTTCAGCGATGCACGATTAAAAGGAACTGGTACCGACAAAGAGAGCGATTGTATTTTGCAAGGATCTGTGCCACCGTCAATGCAGTTGGACACTACAGAACCTGAAACATTGTTTGAAGATCACACCGTACCTGGGAAAGAACGATATAATCTGAGGTCAAGACCAAGGAACTGCCATAATCAAATTAGTGCGATCTTCCCTTTTTCCCATGAACTATTTTTGATTTTACAGCTCTCTCGCCCAGGGAACTAGCTAATTTTTGATTTTCGAACCGCCATCCGGTTCTGCTGCTAGGGCCGCGGTTGAAGTCTGAGGAGTGCAGCCGGGGACGCCTAGGTCAACGGTTCTGGTCGGTCTGAGGGAATTACCCCGGACTGGACAGAGCGCACATCTTGGCAGAAGCAACCTCCCACCGCGGGCAGCAACCAGAGGATGGAGTTTCCGAGGGTAGAGAGACCTGCTAGACACATGAACTTTAAAAAGAAAATATGCACTGTGATGGCCAGGAAGAAATTCCTGATAATATGTATTTTGATGATATGTAGCATAATGATGTTCTTGATTGGTTATACCTTATCCACGTTTCAAATCACCTTTGTAAACAACACTCAGCCCACACCTTCTCCAACTGCTTCTTTACACTCCTTTCACCCTCTCCCTGAACACGAGTCTGCCAGAAGACTAGAGTTTATAAATAACTCCTTCATCCAGCTCCTACACCAGCACCAGTCTATAATGAACACATCGAATTGTTGGATATGCGGACTCATGCCGCACACAACAGATAAGGGCATTCCATACTTCATTCTGCCATTTAGTTATTATGGTTCTCTGTGGGCTTTCCAGACCATGTTCCTGTTCGCGCTAGAACCATACCCGCCCCGTTCCACAGAGAGCGATTCCAGCAACAAGGCACTAGTGGCAGGAATAAGAAATATGAGTAGGGATGTTGACACGTATCAAACGATTCCTAAAGATGAACTCACTCCCTACAGTCGTTGGAATATAACTAAATATGGGATCTCTTTGAATAAAGGCCAGAAAACAAAGAAATCCTCCCCAGTCTGGATAGTGCCCCACCGAGGTCACTTATGTCTGCAAGGTATTGGCAGGGATCCCAAAGCACAGTTGGGGAAGAGCGTATGCACGGAAACATATGTGTTTGCTTCCCGAACTTCCCCTCCATTCTTGGCGGCTAAAGGCACCTATTTCGTCTGCCATGACAAAGCCTATACATGGTTGCCCCCTGACTTCTCGGGCACATGCTTCATCTCGTTTCTGCTGCCACCCACCTACACGGCCGGGGCAGATTACCATCGGACAAGGACAGTTAGGGGTGTCGTGAGTCAAGACGACACTGCGGGTCAAGAGTTTGGAGACTTCGCAAAGGGTTTTCTGCCATTTTGGGGGCCCATGGTGAACAGCAGGAACATTCGACAATTGACGAGGATAGTTGAGTCCGCCGTGACTGAAACGGCCGGTGCCCTTAGCAACTTGACAGCTGAGCTTCAGTTGGATCGACTTATGACCCTTCAGAACAGGGTTGCCCTAGATGCCATACTTGCAGACCGTGGTGGTGTATGTAGAGTGATCCAATCTAGTTGCTGCATTTTCATCCCTGACAACGCTCCGACAGTGTACCAGGCCATCTCCAAATTACACAAAATCTCTGATTCCCTTCACGTGGAGTAAGGGAATTGGTCCCTGCTAGGGTGGTTCTGGGAACTGATCTCTGCCTGGGGAGGGAAAACCCTGATCTTCATTGGGATGATCTTAGCCGTTCTGTTTATGTTCTGCCTGTTTGTACAGTGCGCTCCTGCAATATGTGGCCTCTGTGCTACTTCTTGTGTAAGGAAGCCTGTGTCAAGGGACGAATTGAGCAACAGAATGATGCTACAGCAGCATCTCCATGAATTCATCAATACAGATTTGGACTCAGATTAGCATGAGTTATTGCCTAATATGAGGGCAAAAGGAGGGTCTGTGGTACTGAAAATCCGGACCCTGCTGTTCCACCGGTATCGAGGTCCAACCCTTGTATCACAAAATATCGTCGTACCATGACGAATTTGGTATCGACGGACCGGTAATGATTAGGACATTATCCCTATGCATTTGCGTCATAATTGAGTGATGCTAACACCCTTAAATCGTGGTTTCCGTTCCAAACCCTCGGACTCCATTTTGTAAACGGCATCCATCTTATGACTTGCCCTCATATAGTCAATTGATTAAGGCCGAGTTTGATCTGAAAGGACACGTCCACCGTAGCTGACTTCCCCATGACCTGGCCGAGCTGACTCCACTGCCTCCAGCCAAGCCTGTTTGAGCAGCTCCTCGCCCCGTGGCTGAGTAAGATATCATCAAGGCACAACATGCCATAAACCATTCACTACATGCAGACCATGTTTTCCATACACATACACCTGTCCATGATTCTTGTTTATGACCAGTTTCACGACGGGAGGGTGCCTGACCTTATTGGTGTTTCATCGATATCTGATGAGAATTCTGGGCCTGGCTGGGTAATCCATCACAATCTGGACATCTAAAATATGTGCTGACCAGCATGACTTCGCTCTTTGTATTATTGTAGAAATATGTGTATAACCATATCATAAACTCAAGAATTCTTGCCCGCAGCTGTTATTTTTGTATATAAGGAGAAGGCTGGTTCTGTAAAAACGAACAGTCTCCTGAGAACTTACAGCCCGTGCTGTTGTAATTCTAGGACACATGTTACTTGGTTGAAACCAATAAAACTCGATCTCTGACTTCAACTAGAAGACTCTGTGTTTCTGTAGTCCAGAACAGGGAGAACCCAGAGGTCTTCGGGTGTGGTCCCCTGGCACCACCGGGTCTCTTAAAACCCGGCACCTCAGCATGGTGATGTGCAATCGCTATGCTCTACACGCTTTTCAACTGTTAACATTAAGGCCACCTCTGCCCCTTCTGTAGCCTAGAAACTTCGTCGGTAGGATGAGAACTTTAACTTTTGCAAATGATGGATGCAGTCCTGCTCCCAAAAAGTGTGGAAAGATACTATGCTACTTAATTTCTGTTAGAAAAACATAGCACATGATGCAACCTTAATATGGAAGATTGCATCCCAAATCAGTGTATCTCCAAGCCAAAAGTGACGATTGGGACTTCGATGCAGATTCTGGCAGCCAGTCTAACAAAGAATGGCTGTCATTGGTGAACCTGCACCATGCCTTTTCCGTTTTTTAGCAGATGCTAGGAAGTCCCCTAAAAATCCACAACAGAGGAGCAAGTTGCCAAGGTGCTGTTGCTGGGGCGCGTCGGAGAATATCAATTCTCTCGCTTGCTTGTTAGACAATGTCATGTCATTTTCACAACATTTGACTGAACCCAGTGTTCAGGGGAAGACCTTTCAAACACAAGTATTTCTCTACTGCCAGTGAGTGCATTAAACAATAACTAATGGGTCTGATGTTTCCTGTCTAATCAGAGACCTATGGGTTCTTGGGATCTGAACCTATCCCATTCTAGATTGATGCACAATACCTTGGAACCCATTAATGTATTTAACAGTCTTCTGTAGTATCGCTTTACCTGAAAGGCATTAGCATGCTGTACACAGAACAGTAGAGAGTTTGTACGTGTAGGATACTGATGGACTGTAAGGATGGGGGTAGATTACAAGTGGAAGGGAATTTCAGAGGTTAGTTTCACCTCGAAGGCTTATTTGAAAGCTAAAAATGCAGAATTTGCGGATTTTACATGCCATGTGTCTTCAGTCCTGAAGCCTCTTGTATGGCAGAGATGACTAGCGATTCTGAAGATGAAGTGGTTTTCTCACCTGGAGAGCATTTATGCTAGAGAATAGAATTTAAATCTATCTCTAACTTCAGGTGGGAGCCCTTGTAAGTCCCCAAAAACCGTGATGAAGTAGTAACACTTTCTCTCTTTTTAAACTAGTCACAACGTGTTCAGTGACAGGGTGCACCAGTGTACACCAGGTAAAATTGTTTCCCCAATTTCTAGTCAGAATATAAGTACATCGTGAGTAGCTGTGTTCTCTAGGTTAGGTCATGCAGAACTTTATTTTCTTGATTAAGCTCTCCTGTTTATGTGAGGAGATATCAGGAAAGTGTTACTTAGAGTAAAACCCAGAGAATTAACACTGTGGAAACTATCCAATTTGAATTCTTTGACTGAAGGATCAAATTTGTTTTTGAGCTTTGTTTTGATGAGAAGAAACTCCTGAATTTGGGGATTTACCATGAGAAAGTTGTTTCTTATCCTTTTTTGTATTTCACTGAGACATGACCTGGAGGTTATTACTCTCACAAAACCTATAACCTCCGTTTTATTCCTATATATAGCACCTTTATAAAGTATGACCGGCTGTGATATGAAGATCTACTTTGTGGTGGCCATAGCTTCAGCCAAACTCATTAATGAGCTTCAAACCCTTTGCTTCAGAACCTTGTACTGAGGACCACGGGAACAAGGTCTCTTGAGAACTCAACCCTTCTTTGGCCCAAAAGTACTTACTTTTAAATAAGGACGACTTTTTGCTGCTTCTTTTTCTGCTGTTTTCCCCATCGTGACTGTAACACTTCATAACTTTTATGTCAGTCAATAAGTTTTTATCCCAGCAGAGACAGTTCTCAGCATTTTACGCGTCAACCTCTTGATACATTTGATAGCAATTATTCAAGCTTCATCTAAGGCCACTAATTCCAAAAGTATCCCTTTCATTTCATTGTATTTCCTACAGTTTCATGTTGACACAGGGGAAGACCTTTTCCCACACTAGATCAGAGCTAATATGACTTTGATGGCCTTCTCCTGGTTTGTACCCGTCAAATACATGCGTGACGACTGTGTGGGCTACCCCACATTCATTTTGTAGTATTCTGGTAAGGCTACCTCCAGAGGAATGCAGTTTGCAAAAAAAATTGAGCCTCTCCATACACTATTCCAATTCCATGTTCTATTAGTAGTGCTATGTAATCTACCCACAAGTTGACAGCAGATAAGAGCCAGGTCCTAGTAGTAAGATTGATCTACTTTCACAGTAACCCTGTTATTCCTAGCCGTTAAGTATTTTCCGACACCCTCACCTCATAAGAAAAGAACGCTGGAGAGTGCACATACACACTGCAATGGGTACAAGCCTGTGTGTGATACATGTCTTGTATGAGATACCGGCTGTGGAAAGCTCTGTTGAACAGCTACGCACTTGATCCCATCCCAACATGGCTGCTACCCTCAAGCTGATAATGGGAAAGAGCCTGCAGAGTAGGCATAATCGAGCCACCATATTGGTGACTTCTTTCTTCTTGCTGATACCATTCACGTGTCCTTGCTTTCCTGCAACAAATGTGGATTCATTTATATAGAAATTAATTTGTATCACTTTAAAGCTTCTTAATAGGCGCTGTTTCTTAAAATGCTCGACTTTGGCTCTGTATGTATAAGGAGCAGTGTAAGCTGTTAGACTGAATAGTTTACCATGGCAGATTAAGCAAACAAAGCACAGGGAGTACAGCATGATAAATGAATCCGGCTCTTGTAAAGCAAGCACTGGAACCATTCGAATAACAGATTATTATTCCAGCACAGCATTCGGCGGCGATTTCCATTTCTGCATATTGTTTTATCTCCTTCTGCCAAGCGCCTGACAGCCACTAGGGAAGCCTGACTAATTGCGCAAGCCAGCCTGGGTCTAGGATACGGGGAAACATGCCTTACGCATTAGTAGCCTGTTAATGTGGTGTATTGCTGTGCGGTGAAACAGGGCCACCTGCCTGGCCGTTCGGCTGATGTATCCGTACTCTGCGGACTGACCAGTTGTACACAACCTAATGTTGTAGGATATTATTCATTCTGCTCAAAACGCTAATGGAAGTAAACATTTTCTCTTGATTCTCGTCGATTTGTTAATTCACAAGTCTTTGACTGCAGACTAAGACTGCCAGGTCCTTTTTGTCTGCAAATGTGCTCGTTTCAAGTTGGAACGCAAGCCCTACATGATGACCAGCTGGACTTACTTTTTTTTTTATTATTATTGTTGCCTCGCCTGATTTATCATTGTTTAATATAACATTCTATTAACTTTTTAATTAGTAAACATGATTTAGCCTTTTTTATCTATTCGTTTTTTTGTTTGTACCACTTTTTTGTGGGCATTTACTTATTACAGACTAAATGGCTGTAGTGTAAATTTTTTTGAAATGGGGCTTGGTAAACTAGATGAGCCCACCAACGTGTCCCACTAGGCGGTTGACATAAGGCAATTGATAACCTAATGATCCATTCCATAATAACTGAACATCAAATTTAGATTGGTGTCTTCAGGATAATCCGATAAAGAGCTCTTACTGTATAATACCCAATAGTAAGTTTTGTTTCTGAGTGGATCTACCCCCCATATTTGCACATTGCCTTTTTAATCCTTTAAAGTTGGAATTTTGACAAATTACGTTTTTCTTTTTTCTTGGCTGCTAGAATAAATTACAATTGCCTGCTTATAGTTGAGAGATGGGAATGAAGAACTTATCGCGACAAGAAGCAAGGAAAATGGAGATATAGACATCCCTGCATGTGGTGAAACTCTGTGGCTTACTAGAAGTTATTGCGTGTGCATGTGTGGTCGCATGAACATAGTTGTAGGTAACATAGGGATGTACAGTAATGGTAAAATAAGTGCATATTATTTACTGGTGGTGATGTCGCTTCACTTGTAACTTCTAAGGTAGGGAGCAGTTGATCTATGTACTTGCAGTTAAGCTATTTCTTGAAGAGTTCCGCTTCCCATTTCTTGTGGAAGTGGATTTGGGAGAGAACTTGTTGGATATGTGTTGTGATGCAATTTCAGATATCAAGTACTTAGCAGGAGAAGACTTGTCATGTAGTCTACCGTCTTGCACTTTTTTCGCACAGCCCTCATAATGTTGCGGTAGGAGTTCTTGCTATGGCTCACCAGGTACAATGCCATGCTGGAGTTCAAGGTTGTGACAGTGATGGAGCAAATAGTAAAGTCGATGTGTGAAGGCCAGTGAAAGGCTATGATTTTTCCTGAGCATGGAAATGATCCTTTTATATTTTCTTAGTTCCTAGGTGTGTTGTGTCTGCTTTGGAGAATGCTGTTTAGGGGAGTCAGAATGCAAGGGACAAAGAGAGATATTGACATGTCTCTGAGGATATTGATATCACAAAGGTCGTAATATCCAACAAAAAGTGAAAGATCAACTAAACTCAAACTGCGTGCATACCCTGAAGATGGAGCAAAAGATTGTAAGGTTGCCAGGTATGTCGAGATCCCGGTACTCCCTAAGAGAGAAAAGGGATGATGACCTCACTAAAGACTATGCATGAAAGAGTGCACATACTTACTTTGTCTGCCTGCTTTTTTCTGCCCTTGTTGCCAGCCCAGGGGGTCCAGGAAGCAGGGCCCAAACTCACCGCCAGTCCACTTTGCCTTGCCTAGGAGCAGGAACTACAGCTCCCAGGCATCATAGCAGCGAGGACGCCGCTGACGGCCTCACTTCGCGCCAGGAGGAGCCTGTAGGCGGTCCGGGGCTCCCGAAGTGCGGGCGTGCCCCGGCCGAGGGCGGGCCCATCTGCCCCCGTCAGCGGCCGACAGAGGCTGGGCTGGGCAACCTCTCTAACGCATTGAAGCGTTGAAGCCAACATGGGTAATCGCAAATTACCCTGTTCACATGATTTGTTAAAAACTAAAGCTAAGATACCCCGTAACTGTGCCTCCATAATGTCTTATTTAACCAGTGCAGTAGGTGCTATTACCTCTGAGATCTACAATGTAGAAGCACAGTTGGGCATAGGGGACGAGACTGTAGTTGGTAATACTCCTCCTTTGGCAGCCCCACGTACTACAACGTCAGGAACTGACATGGTTGCAGATACTACAGTGGGGGCTTATGACTCTCTTCAAGCAAGTGACACTATGCTGAACTCAGGCCAGGAAATGCAATTGGGAGTTGGTGCTAGCACACATCTGAATTCGCCAAGGGAATCATTTGTAGCACCTTTAAAGAAAAAGAGGAAGAAAGGAGCCAAGTGTGGATTAAATAAAAATTATTTGGTTTCTCAGGAGGGGCCTGGAAGTCACTTGAATATGGAGGAGAGGCTGCCATCTCATTCTGGAGTTACACCTACAGACATAATTCTAAGCCATATTGACTCTATATTTGAGACATTAAGAGTTGAATTAATTATTTGTATGAAATTTGGGGTGGATGGAATTATTAATTAGGAGAAGGGCGAGAATGGAAAACTCTGTAAATCATCCTGAATAAATAGTAATTCAAATGAAGACCGGGTGATTGCCTACGAGGAAGAGTATGCTAGTACTTCTTGTCTTGGGCATCAGAAGACCAATGCGCCCCTCTTAGGAGCTAAATCAGATACCAATCAGTTGGTTAACGAAGGAGCTCAAAGGAGAGCTGATGTTAGGCCCATGGCTGGATCGACCAATTTAAATGGGATTACGAGCCACGTAAGGCTTCATCT
Organism: Lissotriton vulgaris; assembly: GCF_964263255.1. Taxonomy (NCBI): domain Eukaryota; kingdom Metazoa; phylum Chordata; class Amphibia; order Caudata; family Salamandridae; genus Lissotriton; species Lissotriton vulgaris. The sequence goes on from NC_141696.1 coordinate 741,334,327, forward strand.
CCCCCCTGAAGCTACTGGTGGTAGTGTTAACTGGGGTACCCCCTCTTAAGGAGAACGTTAGCGAAACAGCGGATGAGTTAATGCGTAAAGTTACATTTTGGTGTTCAACACACTCTGAGGGAGGTTTGAATGTATCATCTAATATTATAATGGCCAGACGGGTTGGCTGCATCGACCATTGTCCTGAAAATAATGAGGGAGATTGCGGCGTTGTTAAATTTGACCGGAAGGATGTAGAGGGTTGGCTTTTTGGGGCTAACCAGCATGGTGATAAAGTGGGAATTAATGTATTGCCCCAGGTTTTTTTTTACCCGCCCAAAATGATTGAGAGGGCCAATATTTTAATTCCCCCTCCCTTGAGGCCACAATGGAGGGAAAATAGGCAAAATCTGGGTATCAGCTCCAAGCCCAGTGGAAATCTCCTCCTGGTGAGTTGGCATCCCACAATTCTTTGAACCTCAGGGGATGTCATACGAGATAGTGCAGTCACTAGGGGGGTGGAAATAGTAAATAGATTTGCACCATTGAGCCAGTTGGGTGGTAAGGATTGACTAACCACTGATTTCTTTACTGAAGGGCAGAAAGAGGGCATCAAAAACAAAATTATACACCTACAGTTTTAGACAAGTGTTCATAGTGTTTGCATGGTTGCCCTATCTCTTTCTAATCTAGCAAAATGTGTTATACACAAGGGAAAGGCATCCCTTAAGGATAAGACCCCTCACTCACTCGAGGGTGACATGCTTCATCATATGGAGCCTCCTTTCCAGTGTGGAAAACCTAGTCACCACTGGGAGCTACTACTTCAGGATTAAGGAAGGAGCTCAGGGATGTTTTTGGTAGGGAGTAGGATGGTAATCCCATATGTGTGATGATGGATTATAGTGAGGTTTGCAGCGCTGTTTGGGATGAAAAGTGAGTTAAAACTGCCTAGATAGAATCACTAAATAATTGTATTGATGTGTTCTACCTGACAGGATTAAAAAGTAACAGCACCGTGGTATGGATTTAAAACCACTGTCTCTATGAGTTCAAGAGGGCATACCAAGGGAGCCATAAATAATCTGGCCCAAGGAAACAAGTTAAGTAGAGCAGGGTCCGTTAAAATACTTAGCTGGATTATTGGAGGGCTAAGAAATAAAATGTATGATGTTATCTGGAATAACTTTTTAAAGGAATATGTTGTCATTGGGCTTCAAGAATCTTTGGAAGTGGACAGTACTATTTGGTTGGACAGTTAAACTACCTATTCTGAACCTGCAAACCCTTCTGTAGTGGTAAGACCCAATGGGGTGTTAACACTGAGTTCCCTGAAGGTTACAGGTAATCATCGAAAATTGGATACAGGGTTAGTACATTGTTTAGCTGTTGAAATTATGCCCACCAAATTAGTTAAAGTTTTAATTGTTAATTTTTATAACTCATTTGACAGAATTTACCTAGTCTTAAACCCTTTTTGGAGGGTTATATGGAGAAACATGTCACACCTTAATCGGTTGTTTTTTAAGGGATTTTAATATACACTTATGTTCCAAGAACTGTCATGTTATTGATAGTTTAGGAGCTGGCATGTATTCGGACATACACTTTTAACACACACCGCAAGGGGAATTCTTGGAGCAAACATTAGTAGATTTCGGTCTTTTATATCCAAATGATTCGTGTGGGATTGACGGTATTCCATCTTTTAAAAATAGGGGAATGTATACAACCATTGACTCCATTTTTATAAATACTGCCCTGGAAGCCTATGGAAAAAATTACACGGGTGTGTGGTCACAATTTAGTGACCACAATCCCATACATCTGATATTGGTAGGGGGCATCGGGCTCAATTCTGAAATCTACAAATGGGCGTCTACTTCAGCAATTAAGAACAAAGACCAGGGCGGTAGATTAAAATGGTGTAAAGTCATACCGGAAGACTTTTGTAATGACTTTGTTACTAAAGTAGGATTGGAAATGGAGATATGTCTTGACAGTAGGGCAAGAGATAGTAGGATTTTAACCGCTTATGATGAAATTTGTAAGCAGGTGGCAAAAGACATCTATCTATCTTCTATACTAATATAATGAAGAGAGAGCCCAAACCTTTGAGGCGGGTAATCTCTGGAGCCACAGCACCAATCACAACACCCACTACAGCGTTGGAAAGGGCAGTTGCAGCAGAAGGACATAGGCTATGTAGTCGCCCACCATATACATTTAAAAGGTAAAAGAACCGTGCCAGCAAAGTAGTCCCTTGTGGGCGTGTCTGCGTTGTGCTGTGGGCGTGTGCTGGGGGCGTGACAAACGCTGGGGGCGTGTGGTACGGTCCGCCCTTCATGCCATGCCTCATATCGTGTGCTGTGGGGGTGTGCTGGGGGCGTGTGCGGGGCGCGGGATTACGGAAAAAAAAGCGAGTGTTGTGCCCAATATTTCATTGTTTTTTCTTCCCAGGTTCTGTACATTCCAGCCCAGGGTGTCCACCCTGCTCCCTTTAAATACCCCTGCACCCCATAATCATAACCCACCCTTACTCCTTAAAATACCCCAACACCCTTAAACACTAACCCCATCTTAACCCTATAAATATACCCTGTACCCCAAAACCCAAACCCATCCCTAAACCCTAAAAATACCCCTGTACCCCAAAACACAAACCTAGCCCTGAACCCTATAAATACCCCTGTACCTCAAAACCTAAACCTACCCCTGAACCATAAAAATACCCCTGTACCCCAAAACCCAAACCTAGCCCTGGACCCTAAAAACACCACTGTACCCCAAAACCCAAACCTACCCCTGAACCCTAAAATACCCCTGTACCCCAAAACCCAAACATAGCCCTGAACCCTTAAAATACCCCTGTACCCCAAAACCCAAACCTACCCCTGAACCCTAAAAATACCCCTGTACCCCAAAACCCAAACCTACCCCTGAACCCTAAAATACCCCTGGACCCCAAAACCCAAACCTACCCCTGAACCCTAAAATACCCCTGTACCCCAGACGCCAAACCTAGCCCTGAACCTTAAAAATACCCCTGTACCCCAAAACCTGAACCCTTAAAATACCCCTGTACCCCAAAACCCAAACCTACCCCTGAACCCTAAAAATACCCCTATAGCCCAAAACCCAAACCTAGCCCTGAACCCTAAAATTACCCCTGTACCACAAAACCCATACCTATCCCTAAACTCTAAAACTGCCCCTGTACCCCATAACCCAAAACTATATCTGAACTCTTAAAATACCCAAACACCCCAAAACATATACCTCAGCACCCCCAAACATATACCCCTATACCCATACTTACCTTTTCCAAACATAAAAAAACATGCTTTTACCATTCATGCATTTATAATGGCATTGCGGAGTCATGGTACTCTCGTAATGAAAGTATGCGGAGTGATGGTATGCGGAAAGAAAGTTGTGGAATAATGGGTGTTTACCCTCCCCCGGTAAGTACATTGGTGGCACGGCGGCCCACATCTCCAGCAATTTACTCATATTTGTTCACCACCGATTTGAAAAATGCACAGGTCTCTCTCATTGATGGCCAGCACCGACATACACTTTTAGACACACCTCCCGCCACTATTTCTAGAATTGCGAACTTTAGAGCTGGGGAGCTACGTTCGAATCTCGGCATCAGCTCAACATCCTGTGATTTCAGGCAAATTGCTTTGTCTCCCCGTGCCTACCGCAAATGAATGTGTTCTTCTGTGATGTAAATTGTGCTCATGCCATGTTGTCAAGTTCGCGCTATATGATATTGCAAGGAAAAATAAAGTAGGGAAATTCGAGTTCACACACTACTGAACGCGCACTCTTAAGTGCATCAGCAGTGCCCTGTGAATCGGAGCGTTTCACAGGCCTGTCACAGATAAGAAATGCTATCTAAACGAAATCCTACAAAACAATATACTACTGGCCGGCAGCAATTCATACCCGGACAACATCGGGACGGGCTGCTAGTAATGTATAATTGTAAGGATTACCCCAATAGAGGAGAGAGGTGGTTTGACCACAGGTGTTCAGTTGTGCACCAGAAGTTGATGGCCCCTTTAAAAAATAGACCACAAGATAAACCTTTGATAGCTGTCTTTAGGAAAGACTACAAGTTAGCCATAAATACATGTAAGTTGGATATTAAAAATGAAGCTTTGAATGATTTATTATCAATTGATGGAATAAGTAATAGTTACAAGTTTTGGAATGTTGTAAATAGACCATTCTCGGATAAGAAAGGTAGTCCGTTGTAATGTCATATCCCGGAAGAGGATTGGCTCAACCATTTTAAAGGTATATATGGATATCAGGGGGATCATGAACCTCCAAGTACCTCATATGTAGGTAAGAAATATTATTTTGTTTTTACGGATAAGGAAATAGCGATAGCCATTAATCAAATGTCAAGGAATAAAGTCCCTGAACTGGATGATGTCCCGGCTGACCTTTATAAAGCTGATATGCCTTTATGGTCTAAATTACTAGCTAACTTTTTTAATATAGCTAGTGAATTTGGTTTACCCCAATCTTGGTCACTATCAGTTATAGCCCCGGTTTTTAAAAAGGGGAATAGAGAAAATCCGCGATGTTATAGGCCAATCTCATTGATAGATTCTGCTGTGAAGGTTTTAGGCAGAGTGGTTTTAGGCAAACTCACTGAGTGGCTAAATAACGCTAACATCCTTTCAGCTTTACAGTATGGGTTCAGGAAAGGAAGAGGAACCACGGACCAGTGACTAAATTTGATTTATTATCTGGAAAATACACGATCGCGAAGAAAGGGTCACTTCATTTGGCCTTTATGGATCTTTCTTCGGCCTTTGCCGTGTAAATAGATCCAAATTATGTCACTTATTTTTAAAGTTTGGTGTGAATGAAAATATTGTAAAACTATTGGCGGATTTGCATCAGGATCATACAGCCACAGTGAGATTTGCCCATAAGGGTAACCTCTCAGGAAGCATTCGTATTATTATAGAGTTAGGCAGGGTTGCATCCTAGCTCCACTTTTATTTACCCTATACATCAATAATCTTGATTTAGTTTTAGTGGGTGTGAGTATTTATATTCCCCGTGTAGGAGAGCGGTTAATTCTGGCTCTCTTATATGTGGACGATGCTGCCCTACTAGCTAAAACGGAGATTTGCCTACATCTTTTAACAACCTTTGCAGAGTTTATGAAGTCACTGGATCTGGATGTCAATTTTTCTAAATCCCACACCATGATCATGGGTGTAAAGCCCAGGATATGTAAAACTCATTATTGTGAAGGGAATGTAATACCACGGGTGACGTTGTTTCTATACCTAGGGGTGTTATTTGATGAAAAGGGTACATGGGTCCAACAAATTAAAGCAAAAAGAAATGCAGTGGCCAGATCCACCACTGCAGTCCTTGAATTTGCAAGTAGAGTGGGTTCTAAGACAATGCATTCTATGTTAAACATCAAAGGGCCAAATGCATAGCTATAGTAAATTATGATTCTGAACTTTGGGGATACAGAGAAGCTATAGATATCCAAATAGTGGAAAATAAATTCCTAAGAAAAGTTCTATCCGTGCCACAATCAACATCTACTTATATTATCCATCACAAAACTGGTCCAGGTTTCATATCAGATCTAGTAGGAATGGCACCTTTATTTACATAGATAGGTATTTGGATAAATCCGGAGCTTGGGATGAACCTCAAAATTATTTGCGATTGCTTAACTCTTAACCTAGCAAGTAGTATCCCCTGGCTAAGCTACGTGAAAAGGACTGCCTTTTATCTGGGAAGACCAGAGCTATTTAGTTCCCCAGAGAAACCATTAAAGAGGATATGCTATGGGTTAAAAGTACTTACCTGCAGATATCACAGATGATCTGAAAGAGACACGTTAGTGATAGATTCCTTACCTTAGAATATCCTCAGGCGTCAGACTGGATCCGTAAAGCTTTCATCAGCAGTACCCCTGTGTATCGATAGGCGTCGTTGTATGGCTCTGCGAGCGTCGTTGGCGCCGTATTCGCCGAGATTACGTCTCTGGAGCTACTTAGACGCGCTTACGTCAGTTCTTTCTTTTTCCGCGCCAGCAAGCGCAGATCCGGAGAGAGCGGTACCCCGTCAACTTGTTGACTAAAGTGTTTGTTTGATTAAATTGTAAGTAAAACTTACTCCTGGTGCATATGGATGTCTGGTTTCAAGCTTTGCGAGACCTGTCCGTGCACGATGTCGCTGACGGATCCGCACCGTGAGTGTCTCTTCTGCCTAGGGCATGACCATGACACCGAGTCGTGTTCCCACTGCCGAGCCATGGCCCCGAAAATTTTGCGGGAGCGGTCCTGAAAGTGGCTGGAGACCCGGGAGTCGGCCCCACGTCATTCCAGGTCCTCGTCTCGTGGGAGGTCGAGGGCCCAATCGCGGACCAAGCAACATCATTCGAAGTCTTCACACTCGGAGTCAGGTAAGGCGAAGCACAAAAAGTAGAAGAAGCATCGTCGCTCTATGTCATCCCCTCGCCGGTTGCGGGACGCGGCTGAGGGGGTAGGTGGCACCGCCCCTGTTGCTCTACCGGAGCCTGAGCAGTTACTGCTGGCTTACCCACCTTTTCCGGGTCCGTCGGCAACTCCAGCCGAATTGCAAGATTTCGTATGTGCAATGGCACGTATCTTTTGCGCGTGCAGCCCCTTCGGATTGCCCCACTGTTCCGCGTTCCTTGACGTCGCCGGCTCCGGCCCGACGTCGTCGACGCCCAGAGGCCTCCATGCCGGTGGACCCCATACGGCCACCACTGACATCGTCGTCGCTGATGCCGGCGGTGCCAGCGACCGATGCCGGTGTCGACTTCTTTTCCGACATTGGCACGGTGCCAGAAGGATGTCTTCCGGCACCAATCCCAATGCCAATGGTGGACTTTTACCCTTTTCTTCACCCATGTCCTCGTCCCCTTGTGCAAGAAGAGGAGGATTGGGAAGGGTTTGAAGAGCCTCTCACAGCTCAGTGCGAGTCCATCCCCGACTGGGATGAGGAGGCAGAGGCTGGTGGCCCGTATTACATTCCGGCGCCTGGTTCATCCCCAACAGCTACTATGGAGGAGAGTGGTTCCTTTTCCAGGGTACTACGTAGGGCGGCCGAGGTTCTTGACCTCGAGCTCCCTACAGTGGCTGTCAGGACAAACCTACTGACTGAAGTGCTTCGGCCAGCTTCTTCTTCTACAGAACCGCTGTTGCCGTTTAATGAGGCACTTTCTGATGTGCTTTTGGGTACTTGGTCCCAGCCCAACACAGGGGCTCCTGTGCATAAGGGTGTGGGTGGACGTCATTGCCCGGCTCCAGGCGACCCTGCCTTCCTCCCCCAGCACCCCACACCTGAAAGTTTGGTGGTTCAGGCCTCCACGTCCCCGAGTGCGTTTCCTTCTGCTCCACCAGACAAGGAATCCTAGAAATTGGAGCAGTTTGGCAAGAAGATGTATTCTTCTGCAAGTTCTGGACTGCGGTCTGTGAACACTGCCTGTCTCTTTGGCCGCTATTCCCATTCTGTATGCGATGCGGTTGAGCAGGTGCTACCTCAGTGTCCAGAGGAGGCTCGGACAGTTCCCTCTCGAGCTCTTATGGAGGGGAGCGATGTGGCCAAGTTCACTATATGTTGTGGTCTTGATACCGCTGATTTGCTGGGTAGGGCGATTTCCACAATGGTGGCGATACATCGTCATGCCTGGTTGAGGACGACTGGCTTTTCTGTAGATGGCCAGAATACTTTGATGGACATTCCCTTCGATGGCACCCGTCTCTTTGGTGATGAGATGTTCCACATTGGACCACGCATTGTATCGCCAAACCCTCTCTCGGCGACGTGCATGTAATTTTTACAGTGTACCCCTGGTATTGTTTAGATTCACAGACCTTGGTTAAATTATCGAGGCCAGCCACTTTCACATCGTCTTGGTGTCAACAATACTGCTAAACAATGAGACGGTGGTTTTAACAACCCGAGCGCAATATGAACCACGAGAAAAGATAGACAGTAGACGTGCTCTTGAGTAGAGAATAATAGCTAATTGTCTGTTTTGTCTTTTTCTATCTGTGTGTCTGTCGCTTTCCTTTTCAGGTGCATTTTGGTTCCTCTGAGATTGAGGCTACCTTTGAAAAGATGTTTCCTTTTCTTGCACTTTTTACACAATTTTTTCACACACACGCCCTCAGGTCAGGGTGGGCCTTAGCGCGCCCATACCGCCGAGGTCTAGTCCACTTTTAGTCCTGAAGAATGCCTGGTAAATTTACACCATTCATGGCAGAAGCATGTCGACCCTATTATAATTAGAAGGAAGCAGCCAAACAATCTATTTTGCCTTCTTCCTACACATAGTTGTTAATATGTCTAATTGATAAACCAATAAAAATCTTTTTGTGATACAACTTTGAAATTCTTAACTTTAACACCACCCACTAACTCACCTGTCTCTTCACGAAAAAACCTGCTTCGCAGTAAATCTGGCGTTGTAGCACATTGAGGAGGCATTTGGCCTCTCCCGTTGGGGCCCTATGATGAAGCATGTCTCCAACTAGGTTGGTGAGTGAGGGCTTTCTATACAAACCTAGTTGGTTTTGTATTCCTATGTTCATTTTGCTTGGGTTGTAATTACAGGAATGACACTTTTTTTTTTAACAATACACATTTATGCACAACATCATTGTCCATTGTGCATGAGATGGAAGAGTATGATACTTCACTTAAAGATTGGAAACCAAATTTGCCAGTAGTAGGCTGCGCACTATACATTTGGATTTTTTTCATTAGGATATTTACATAATATTAAACCTGTTTTACAATTTCAGGTACAGTGACATAACACAATTAGACAATAATCACACATATTAACAACAAGTGGTTAAAACCATTTTTAGGTTTTGACCTGGCGAGGGGCACGCAGTGCCCCTCCCAGTTCGAAAACTTTTGTCTTCAGTAGGGATGTTCGGACCGCCTCTGTTTCCAATTGGCTAGCTCCATAAATGGACGCTAGCCATTGGGAGACAGAGGCTGTCAATCACGCTTTCTCAGGAAAACGCGATTCGGGGGCGTTTCTCTGGCTTTTTTAAGCCCCGCCCCTTTGTCCCGGGCCGCGCTGTGATTGGCTGCCGGCCCGGGACACCCCGTGATGTCATTCCCCGGGCCGCGCTGTGATTGGCTTGCCGGCCCGGGACCTGACTTGTTTTGATGCTGTTAACCTCCAGGTTGAGCTGAATGGATTGGCTGCTCGGCGCGTCACTCTCGAAAAGGACATGGTACAGCCTACTTCGGAGTTTCATCAGTCGATCTAGAAAAGGGAAGCATTATCAAAGGTGCTTGCTGTAGAGTGGTGTCAGAACTGTGAATACTAGGCGTGCATGTCAGAACGTGACTGGAAATGCGCAACAGTAGTTGCTAAAAAACAGAACATCGTTTAGCAAACAGAATTTAGATAATGTGTACACATCAACATGCTTTGATAAGTGGCAGGTATCTATTTTAAAAATGTGGAACCTTTTAAAATGTATAAACGTTGAATCGTTATATACGTGAATATAACTAGTTAATTGAAGTTTACATTTGATTTAATACAATGTTTGTTTCCGTCTGCTGTCGATCATTGACTCGTTAAAGATGGCGCCTTCGCAGGGGAGAGCAGTGACTGCAGACAAGGCTCTAGTCCGCTCTCTGTCTACATCGCGGGCTCTGCTCGAAGTGTTGTCGGTTGGGGGTGTGCTCGAGCGCTGGGCCCGGTCTGTGGTGGTTGCGAATTGGGCAAGGGGTCGGGATTAACGGGAGAGGACAGGAGCGGACGCCCGGGGAGTGGGCCACTCCGCATTGACAATTGTTGTCGGTTCAGGAGGTTACAGGGTGCCAGAGCCAGCAGCCTTTGGGCGGACATGAACGTACCCCGCGGCATGTGCGGGACGAGAAGTGACCGAGAGAACGGGGCGGACAGCAGCTTTTGAGCGCCGCCCCCTGCCGGTGACTGAGCCGTTAGCATAGCCGCAGCCATGTCGGCTATCTCTGCATCGGAGAAGGTGGACGGATTCACGCGCAAATCTGCGCAAGGCGCAGCGCCAGAAGCGCTCCCGAGGCTCGTCGCAGTTCCGCAGTCAGGGCAGTGTGGTGGAGCTCTCCCCACTGCCGCAGCTCCGAGGTGAGGGGGCCTTGTGCATGTACTGTGCATTGTGAGAGGAGGCTTGTAAGGCACTTCAACTCCGTATAATTGTACGTCCTCTCTAGCCCTCTTTAACATGTAAACTCAGTAGGCGATGTGTGAGTAGTTTATCCAGTTTTGTTTTCGTATCTATAGTTTACTGCCCCTCTCAGTATCAGTTCCGGACTGTCATTTCCAAAATATAGGCAAGTGCAGAACTATGCTCTATCCGATCAACGACAATTTGAAGATCAACGGGATTATTGACGCTATTCTGGCATCCCCCGATTTTGATTCGAGGGCTAACAGGTCAATAAAGGACAACTAAGTAACCGGACGAACATTTCTCACCATAGGCTTAAAACCCTGCTGTATACGTCGAGGTTTTGTGGTTGGGGATGTCAAATTAAGGTGCTCATGTACATGCACACCTTGTGTTCTAGATACAATTAGTTTTGATAAATGCATGTATATGTGAATGTGAGTATCTGCTAGGTGACGCCGTGCTCACTCTTCTGTCCACTTAGACACCGACTGGCCAGTAACACTTTGTGTACGATATTATTACATCATGTGGCTCGTCTACAGTTCATTCCTAGTGGTACTTCTGAATGAAAGGTGCCTCTGTATGGAGGCCTAGTTTTGAGAAAACATGGATTGTGGACGATCTCCTTACTTGACATACTGAGTTGGTGTCTGCTGGCTGTCTGCTCAAAGAAAGCATCTTTTCAGCAGCACTTATTTAAACTCCCAAATATGGTTGAGTTCGTAGCGTGCATTATACCAACGATCTCTGAAAATAGCATGAGTAATGACAGACCTTACTGAATCCACCTGTTTATTTTATTCTTGCGTGGTCCTTGCACCAGCTCCTGTCACAGTATGAATTGATATGAGGTGTATACCATCTCTTCTCTTGTGTGTAAGCTGACACCCTAGCCATCTGAAGTCAATACTTTGAGCTAGCTATGTCTTTTCAAAGCAAGGGGTACTGAATACACCCCAACCGGTCGGTGTGCTGGCAAATGTCCCATTTTTGTTTCCTTATATGTTGTCTAACAAGTGTCTGGGATAATACCAGGCTCAATAACACCCTACCTGGTTCCAGGACCTCATGAGAGTTCACATCCCAGTGTTTCTATCCGTGTGATTGACTGGAACAGGATGACACACCGCACTCGCATCTTTTCTACAGTAGAAGCTATTAAACACAGCCTGCTATAGGGGCAATTAGGTAATGTGCTGTCTGCTTGATGCCCGTTACCTCCCCTTCTGTTGTCATTCTAGAAATAACAAACACAGCCTTTAAGTCATTATAAACACACATTGACATTTCAGGACTCTGCAGTGCGCGGGCACTCTAGAAATCATTTATAACATGCTGTTTGATGAGTTACATCACTGTGGTAGTTTATATATGATGTACAAGACCAGCTAAGACCCCTGTCACTCTTCGGACATTGGTGTGTGTTTTATGCATATTACATTGATTACTCACGATGTGCATTAGGCCTTCTAGACCTGTGACAGCTTTCTCCTCATTGAATGCTGTTTGTAAATCCAAAGGGCATTAACTGTAGAACGCAGGCAGTCCACCTCACTGGAGGTCATTCACAAAGTCGCACTGCAAGGTAAGGAAAAATTCATAACCCGCATATTTCACACACTAAGAAACGTAGACCTACAGACGAGACCGTAGTAAAGATAATTGGCAGGTCATGAGTTAATACTGGGTACAGATTCATGTTCTAATGTGTCCTGCTAATCGCATATGGTAACTCCCTAACCTGATTAGTGAGTGCTACAAGATAGGCAGCGTTCCCAAGGAAGAATACAGAACTAACCAAGTGCCTGCATGTGCTGCGGATGTGCAGCGTTCCTGTGGCATTCCTGTGGCAAGGAGTGTTCAATACTTTTAAAACTCAGGTTTGCCCAGGAATCCTCGGGGCTTGCAAAGAGGAGGCGAGGCATTGGACTGAGTGTCCTGAAGCAGCGATTCACTGGTGACGTATTTCTGAAGCAGCAGATCAGGAGCGTTGGGAAGTGCTCCCAGTGAGGTTTTTAAAAACTGCTTACAGAAAACGACGGTTCTTAATTTTCACAGAGAATTTAGTGCACAGTTCACCAGCACATCGTGTTTCAATCTTAGTTGGGCAGACGGCAAGAGACGTGTTGAGCTGGCCTTCAGTTCAACATATATATCTGCTAAATAGTTCCGCTTGGTATTGTAGGCCTTCTTTGGAATGCCGACTTGAGAGATTATTTCGACAAGGAACAGTTAGAACGTGAAAGCTGAAAATAACTGAACAATTCTTTCCCGACTGGAGGATGCGCCGGGACACTTAATTGAAAACCATATAGTTTCTAATGCTTTTTTATATGGCTATGTGTGTGTTATTGTTGCCAATTGGCCACAGATCTGATGCATTTTGAGTTGGTCTGTGTACATCCTCTCAATAGAAACAAAATATTGCGATGAGGATTGAGTGCTTGACTTGTAGTAGATGGAAATGTCAACTATTATTCATGAGGCACTTTCTTTCCCTACAGTAATTATATTTTTAGTGCATAGTTGGTTGTAAATAGTTGTGGTTCTAATGTGCTTATTCATAGTCTTAAAATCTTTGTACTGGGGATGTGAGCTGTGTGGACTGTGCCATACAGCTTGTTGCACAGTTAGTATCCAGGCTATATTAAGATTCTGCATGACTGAAATACATCCCATTCCTGCTCTGTGCTTTTAGAAACTAGACCAATGAGCTATCTCTTCCTCATATTGGCTCCTAAGCACACTGTACCGTTTTGTTGCTAAAAGTTTTGATTTCAGTAAGTTTCTGGCAAAACACTTCAAAATTTGGCTTTGCATTTACTGTTTGGCTTGTAATTACCGTCTTTTGATGTATTCAAACTTTTGGATAAATACGAAGCAAAAAATTATCTTGGCCTTCACCTCGCTGTAATTTCTAGGTAAACCAAGCGTAATGCTGTGCTTTTGCTGCACTTTGAAATTGTGAGCAGAACAATAGTAGATCCCGCAGTTGAAGATCATTTACATTCTATTAGTGTTTTAAACCTGCTTTAATCTCGCAAGCTATTTTTATGGCACCCTCTTTTTATTTTTTTGGTCACAACTTTGCTGGCTGACAATAACAAAACAAGCATTTACAATGCAACGGTTTCGCCTTTGGAAAAGTTAGAGCTATTGGCAATGAAATTGACAATGCCATTATCTGTTTTCAAAACCAACACATAAATACAAATTTTGTCATTTACAATGGCAATAGCTCAAACTTTTCCAAAGGCGAAACCGTTGCATTGTAAATGCTTGTTAAAAGCTGTTTTCAAATATCACAGTTAGCAAATTGGCCTCAGACAGCTCTAGGCTACATTAGAATAGGAGATAACATTTATTTTGCTGTTTCTGATAGAGCACTGACTACAGTTATTTTCCATATGGTTGCACAAAGTAGTCTCTCAGTTTGACAGCAATGTGGAAGAAGTCTTTATTCAAAGTGATTAGTTTCTAACACCGCTGATTTTCAAGTCTGAACTTAAATGTTTATTTTTTCTTTCAGATTTAAGTTTTCAAGCAGCTTCGAAAATTCTCTCAGTCCCTTCATATGAAGCCCTAAAGATAATGCGAGATATAAGTCAGAATTTTCCAATAAAAGCCAGGTACAGTAAAAATGATCCATCGTGAATTTATTGTTTTCCCATCTTCCGATTTTGTTAAATTGCATTGCATTGGCATCAAATGTTTCATATTTTTTTCACAGTATAAGTATTTTTCCTAACTGCTAGTTTACATTATTTTGAGGTTAGAGTGGTGTAGCATGTCTGTCTCATTCTAGTTCATGAACTTTCAGAGTTTTTCAGACTATTATGGAAGTCTGATGAAGGGTTGACGGTAACTGTTTGTAAACCTATGAATTCTAGTAAAAGCCAGCTTATATGAATCCAGACATCTTGCGGCTCCTTAATGCAGATTCAGTTGTGTTTACTCATTAGGTAGGAAGTAAGCAAGTAAGTAAAATTTATTGTTTTTGATTAATTAAAACCATTACAAAAATGCATTCTGAATAAACATTTGGTTAATTGACTTTTTGATTGGAACACTGTTAAAATTCTTATATATTAAAAAATGTGTGAGTAATTTGAAAGTGCGAAGTGTCCTTAGTTCATTTCGCTCAGAGCCTCTGGAGTCTATACACAAGTTACAGTAGAGCTGGTCCTTGCTTAGATGCTACTAGATTCAGAAAAGGGGGTGGTGATGAACAGAGTGTCTGAATTAAGCAGACCACTCTTACCCAGTCCAAAGATCAGGGCTTGATCCATCACCGTTTTTTAGCTCACTGCACCATCCCAGCTCAGAACATGGCTATATGCAAATTAGTCTGACCCTGGCCCAGTGCATCATGGGAACAGGGCAGACCAAACTACCAAGCCAATTCTTATACTGGGAAGGAAACAAGCTACCGGGGACCGGTTTCTGGCATTTCAGCCGTCTTCGGCCCGGCTTGCTTGAATCCTGATGGTGCAATGAGCTAGGGACTCACATCTGAGTATACCCTTCCACGTTTATGGTGGACAAAAATGATTCAGAAAAGGGGGTGGTGATGAACAGAGTGTCTGAATTAAGCAGACCACTCTTACCCAGTCCAAAGATCAGGGCTTGATCCATCACTGTTTTTTAGCTCACTGCACCATCCCAGCTCAGAACATGGCTATATGCAAATTAGTCTGACCCTGGCCCAGTGCATCATGGGAACAGGGCAGACCAAACTACCAAGCCAATTCTTATACTGGGAAGGAAACAAGCTACCGGGGACCGGTTTCTGGCATTTCAGCCGTCTTCGGCCCGGCTTGCTTGAATCCTGATGGTGCAATGAGCTAGGGACTCACATCTGAGTATACCCTTCCACGTGACAGGAACAGACTAATTTGCATACAGCCAGGTTCTGAAACTGGGATGGTGCAGTGAGCTAAAAAACGGTGTTGGATCTAGCCCTGATCTCTTGACTGGGTGAGAGTTTTCTGCTTAATTCAGAGACTCTGTCCCTCACCACCCCTTGTTGTAAATATTTTTGTCCACCCTAAGCGTGGAAGGGTATACTCAGACATGAGTCCCTTGCTCATTGCACCATCAGGATTCAAGCAAACCGGGCCGAAGACGGCTTTAATGCCAGAAACCGGTCCCCGGGAGCTTGTTTCCTTCCCAGTGTAAGAATTGGCTTTTGTAGTTTGGTTTGCCCTGTTCCCATCATGCACTGGGACAGGAACAGACTAATTTGCATACAGCCAGGTTCTGAAACTGGGATGGTGCAGTGAGCTAAAAAACGGTGTTGGATCTAGCCCTGATCTCTTGACTGGGTGAGAGTTTTCTGCTTAATTCAGAGACTCTGTCCCTCACCACCCCTTGTTGTAAATATAGATGCTACTAGAAGCAGGAATTTAACAAGCTTCCTATTTAATTGTGGGTCCCTTAGGTTAAAGCATGCAAGTACCTCTTTTCTTCGGGTACGTATGCCTCGTTCATTAAAATTAGTTTTTAAGAGGCCTATCCTTCCCTCTTTTAGCTTAATGCAGGAGCATATTATATGTTCAATGTCCTTGTTTCCATCTCCGCATAGCCGGCATAAGTTCCCGTAGTGTTTTCTCAGCCATGGTGGAAGATGAGGTATGGCTGGTAGGATTCCTAACTTGTGTTTTAGAAAGGCTTCTTTAGACTTCATATAGTACCTCATTTAAAAGTATGCCTGTGACCCAAATGATTTGCAGCTGCACAGAGTCATCCATGCGTGGCTTCTGTGTGCAAAGACGGCTTTGTCTTATGTAAGAGAAAGTTTCTTTATAACCTTATTTACAATGTGCTCAAAGTGCAAGTGCGTTGTTGTAATTTCCCATAGGTGGGCTAGTCCAGTGATGGCCAGTGATTCCTCCAGGTATGCTTTAGCCAGCGAGGTGGATGTGCTGCGCAGTTCCTGCCAGAGCTGGTGGTTCAACGTATTCCTGGCAGTGTTTTTAATTTTGTGCCAGCACTTGATGTACGAGCCGAGCCTTGCAAGGAGTTGCTTTGTTAGACCACACTCGAGCCGAATCTGTGTCCTGGCGAGGTGTATGGCGGGAGGTTTAGGATTACTCTATATGCTTTTGCCAAGGTGGTATCCAGCAATGAAGCGTCCCTGCCTCTCAGTACCCCGCTGCCATATGTAACTGATGATGGAATTTCTGCTTGTGTAACATGAAGAAGTCGGGCGAATGTTGGTCCTGTCAGTTTTGTTTTAAGCTGCCTTAGCGTTGTCGCAGTCGTCATTCCTTTCCTTTTGATGGTCTTAAGCTGTTTCACAAATTAGCCCCCCTTATCAATCATGACACCAAGGTACTTATAAACGTCGCATCTTGCAATTGCGTTTTTTCCAAGCCACCAGAAATTGGACCGTTTTTTTCCATCAATTGTCAGAGTTTTAGTTCTGTCAATGTTAACTTCTAGATAGTTCTCTTCAGCGTAACCATGTAGTGTGTTGAGTAGCCGTTGTAGGAAGGAATCGACATTTCACCCAATATCCAGTGGCGTAGCAAAGGCCCTGCAGCCCTTGCATTGCGGGAAAGGGGGCGAGTTTCAGGGGCTTCAGCGGCCCCTCAGTACTGTACCCTGCCCTAAGAGCTCCTAACTGACACTGGTGGAGGGTACCTCCATGTACATTGCAGGGGGTCCCCTCAAGTTTCGTTACACCACTACCATTATCCCTGATGCTGGTTTACAAACGTGCCAATGTTTAAAAAAGGTTACCAGATATTGCACTCTGTGGTTGTTAAACACTGATTGACAAAACTGGAACAAACAGGTTAAAATCAGGTTAAAATCCCTGTGTTAGTTCACACACTGGTGTCACACATTCCCTCCCATGTTACTCAAGAATCCAGCCACTCTTCTCTGCTCATTTCACAGGTGTAGGCCCTCGGTAAGAGTCTGGCAGTGGTATGTACCCTATGGCAGTCCATGCTGCCCTGTCACAAACGTCCCAGTGTTTTTGCACCCAGTTTTCCCAGGTGTGGGAACATCCGGGCACAATATATACTGGCTAGAAAAACTGACTTGTAAAATCCCTTTAGGCTTTGGCTGCAGCCAGGCACCATCCCTCAATCACTCTTGGTCTCTTTTTTTTTTTTTGCAATGCAATACTTCCACTTCCCAAAACATTTCTTCACCTTCCCCCTTCCCTCCCCTCTAACCCCTCCCCTTCCCACTGACCCCCCTTCCCATCCTCGCCTTCTCTTCCCATCCTCTCCTGCTCTTCCCATCCTCCCCACTGACCCCTCCCCTTCCCATTGACCCCTCCCCGTCTCATCCCCTCCTCCTCACTGACCCATCCCCTTCCCCACTGACCCATTCTCTTCCCCACTGACCCATCCCCTTCCCATATATCCCTCCCCACGGATCCTCCCCACTAACCTTCCCCGCGCTCCTCACTGACCCCTCCCCACCTTTTGACTTGAACCCTAAACTTGCTCCCCACTGAAAACACCCCTCCACCACTACCCATCACAGAAGCCTCTGCTCAAAACAGGTGGTCAGTGGGAGACGCCACAAAATC
Source organism: Lissotriton vulgaris (assembly GCF_964263255.1). NCBI lineage: Eukaryota > Metazoa > Chordata > Amphibia > Caudata > Salamandridae > Lissotriton > Lissotriton vulgaris. The sequence continues at coordinate 741,352,063 of NC_141696.1, forward strand.
GGGAATTCAATGCAGGTTTATGCCTAGTAATTTACTCAGTAGTACACACATCAGAACTGATTACACTTAAGCTCACCTAGTGTGCATAATCAAACCTCGATGACTTTAAAGACAAAGATAAGTGTTGATGTAGAAGATACCATAAAGACATTGTGAACTGAGTGTTTCTTCCCCTTAAAATACATTTTGAGTGATACAGAAGTTAACAGTGGTAAATTATCAGCACCGTCTGGCGTTTGACAGAATTCAGAATTCTAATTGAATTATATGCAATAAAAGAACTATTTCTGATGAAGATTTTGTTACTAGAAAAGGCTTGGCAAAGGTAAAACAAATACAGCACTGACCTAAAAAACAAAAAAATCTTTATAAGTTAGACCCAAAGTATTAAAGCATTGGGAGATGACAAACATTAATCTAGTCTGTGAGCCCTAGGCATGGTGTGAAAATGCAGAAAAGTTTGAAGAAAAATAGAGTAACAAATACACAATGGAGAAAGTTATACTAGTTTTTCTATGAGACAGGATTAGATTTGTATTAATGGATTTTATTAGATGTGGTGTTTGTATAATGGTTTTGCGTCATAATGTTCTGTGCAGTGTAAAATACATATTTCCCCATTAAAAAGTACCTTGTAATCACTTTTCATATGTGTATTTCCTCCTTTTTGTGCTAGCATATGGATCCAGTAAAGATCTAATGTTCATACTCACTACTCTGGATTGTTTGTCAGGAAAAGTGCTATATTGGCACCATCTTTACTTTCAGTAAACACCGATAAAGGTTCGGATCTCTTACGTGTGCCAGACAGATATGTAATGTCAAAGGAGATCACCCATAGGGAAACTGAATATTCTGAAATTCAACAAAAGTGGGATTCAGGCTTTGTACCTGCAGTGTCTGGATACATTTGTTTCTCTGGTTGAGTTCAGGTCGTTAGGATCCCTGTTCAAAAAACAATTAATGCCTACATGGACAGCCCCGGTGTGATTACTAAGATACAACGTGCAATCTTCTGTTGTCTTGACTGACCCAGTAGCATGTAGCATGTTTGGGGGAGAAAGAGATGGAGTGAGGGAGAGAGAGGTTGTGTGCCCCTCCCCCCCCAGCTTTTTCAGGGATATAGATCAAAGAGCATGAGCCAATACCACAGCCTTGAAAATACCTCTAGATTATTATCAACAATTGAGCCTATTTAGTTTGTGCTTTGTTTTGCCATAAATTATCGAATTATGTCGATTTAAGTCTATGAATTCAATTGACATAACATTTTCTCAGCCACTTAACTGGGATGAGAGCATGTGTTTAGGTTATTTGCATTGTAACTGTGCCCAGAGAACCTTATTCTCTGTGCTTATTTTCAGGTCCTCCAAGAAGCTCTCTCTATCTTGAAAATGGGAACATAGGATTGTGGATGGTTGGTAGAGCCATCTTGAAAGTTTAAATCCTTCAAATTCAGTACCAGATATGCTGCAGCCTCACGCTCTGGATGTTTTAGTAGGCCAGTTGCTTTATGGTCAAGTCCACACCATAACACTTGGCTAGTGTCAACAAAGGTGCAGTAATGTTGTTATTCCTGTACAAGCTCGGAACAGATCCAGTTCTAGGCTTCACCTATTTTAAATCTGCTTAATCTGACTCCCTGGATTACATTGTTACCAGGCTCCAATATTTGTGTTTAGGATTCTTTGGGCACTCAGTAAAAGGCAAGAAAGCCCTGTCTAAAACATAGAGTACAGTGAATCCACAAGGCTTGTTTGTGTGACAAGCCCTAATAGTATAATTTGGACTTAGAACCCTCTCTCACATTTTCTGGCATCCTTCGTCATTGGTACCTGTTCACACTCAGGGCTGCTTATTCGTCATAGTGGGCTTAACCTATTGAGTGATATCTCTCATATTAGACATGTATAGATATCTAACTGTATCTACTTTTCTACAGGAACACCTTAATTTAGTTTAATCGGGTGTCCCTAGTAAGATTTTAAACATACAGTAGAATGTAGTGGAAGCTTAATCATACAGCCATCCATCAACATGTTTTCTCCATCAGGACATATGTTATTCCGGATAGAACAACCCTTCCTAAGGTGCATCTATCCTCGAGGGAAGGGAACAATGATCCAAAGATACCACTGACACACACACATACTTGCACCAGCTTCCTAAAGAGCCACAGGTTGTTCCTAGTGATAAAAGATAAAATGACACGCGTTTTAGTCACACAAACACACAAATTGCGTGAAAAATATTTGTCAATAGCATCTATTAAACTTCGTGTCCTACTGCAATCCAGAAGATGCAAATCAATTTTTAGACAGGCGAGAAGATAGGACTGCAAATGCGATTTTAGATAACGCAACCTAGGACCTAACATATCGTAGCATAAGGACAATTCCGGCTCCATGGGCGGAATGAGAAGGCACCCGATGCAGTCAAACACTAAATGAAAAATTTATCAAGATCAATAGTATCTTGCCAGTGTCCTGAGCTAAATTGCACTTTTAAAACCGTCCTTGTTAAGGCACAAACATAAGACATACTTCGTCAGGGATTGTTGTCCCTCTGTATAGTGAAAGCTGAGCATGGGAACTCTATTTAAATTCATTGTGCTTGTTGAGAACTCACCTGTACGCCACCGCCAATGCCCGGAGTACGCTTTTCTTGCAAGTTACGTCACCGCATAATGTCATAACGTGCCAAGGCACCCTCACACAAAAAAAGGCGTCGTGTGCGGCTGTTACACCAGGTGGCTTAAGAACCAGTTGTCATTTCAGCTACTGAAAGTAACTGAACAATGCGTATTAACAGAACTGCCTGGCCATCAGTGGACAGATGGTGAAAGGGTAGATGTAAACAGTTTTTTGCCTCTGTTTAAGACACTAAATAAATCGCCAGAATAATTAACACTAACCCTGTAAATGTAACATAAGGGAAACAGCCACGTAATTTCATTTTAGTTCAGTGATGATAGGTTGAATAAACAAGCATTGGAAATGCAATAGGTCTCGCATTAGAAAAGTTGGAGCTATTGGTCTTGTAAATGACAAATATTTTATTTATGTGTTGGTTTTTAAAATAGCTAAATTGATAGCTTTGCCATTTACAATGCCAATAGTTATAACTTTCGCGAATGTGACACCTATAGCATTTGTAATGCAACATGTTTTGTATTTACGTGACTTAGATGGCAGCTCTGGTCGTTAGGCCACATCTGTGGTTTACCTGAGACCTAAAAAGAAAGAAAACGAGGGTCGTCCACACTGTGCGAGCCTTCCTGGCTTGGACCGGAGTCCCTCACCTGCTCCTTGTTCCTGGGAGGAGGGGGCTGGCAGGAAGCCGAGGGATTAACCACTGATTGGAGGCAGGGAGGGGGGAACCAATGAATATGTTCACACAAAACAAATTCCGCGCTCAATGTGTCCCCTCTCGACCTCTGCAAATTTCTAAGCAAATTTGTCCAATAAGAAACTGTCCAGCAGAATAATGTTGTACCACACATATGTATGATGTAAGTGTCTTATTAGGAGGTACGAAAAATCAGATCCCCTGACCCACGGCTGATAAAGCACTTTGGGTCCTCACGAAGATGTGGGAAAGTGCTATAGAAATGGTGCAATATAGAACAGTACTAAAAGACAACGTGAAGTAAAACGTATCAGAATGTTCTGAACTCGGAGTGCCCTGTTGAAGTAACTGCTGCTTTTGAAAAGAGCCAGTAGTGCAGTATGAATGTGCATAGATTTTGAACCTAAGAGGGAATTCTAATGTATTTTTTTTTTACCTGTTTGAATTACATGTAAAACTGGTTGTATTTATTTCATGCTGTAGACAGGAGTTCTTACTCAGGCTGATTGGCTGCATTGACTGTCTGACCATATTTGACATCTTTTTTTAGTATTGACATCTGAATAGTGCTTAATTTGAGCTGGTGGATTCCTAGGCTCGGCACTTGTGGCGCTATGTGTCGCATTTAGAGATGAGCTCAGCAACAGTTGTTTATTATTTCTAATGTCTAATACCTGCCGCCCGGGCCTGGAACAGTGTGAATTGTCACACTTCTTGGAGCCTGACTGTTTAGTTGTGCTGCCACTGTCATTAGCATCGCTGGGAGGGGCAATGGGTGGTTCAAGCTGCAGCGGCCTCCCGACGATGGCCCTGGGACTTATCTGGGTTCGGCTGATTTAATTATTCTGACCATTGTCTTTGGCATCTTCATGTTCACAGGCTGCTCTTGCCTCCGTACTCTAATAACTATAATAATGATAGTGACATAATTTATGTAGCACCTGGCGCACGCCTCATCAAACCAGGCATTCACTCTAGGCAAGGAAATGATGAAAGCTAACATGCGATGGATCCTGTTTCTGCAGTCTGCCTGGCCCCAAGGCCGATCTGTTGATGTTGGTTTCATTTATAGCGGCCAAATCTTCTACGGGCTCGGCGAGTGAGAACTTGGTGTATTGCACGGTAGTGTGGCGTTGGTAGAGCTCTCAGTCTCTAACACTATGGGTAGCAAGCTACCGCACGTGGGCGTGACATGGGAAGTGTGTTATCTTTGCTTTGAGCCTATGAGGGAGATATTTCTATGTCATGTATGTATGACGTCAGTCGTGGCGTGGTCATCGTGTTATGGGACGCATCCCTTGGCGAGGTGATGGTATATAAAACTTTATTTAAAAAAATACATTGCTATAGTTAGTGGTATGCTGGCAGCTCTGGTTAGTGCTGCAGGTTCCTTTATTGTGTTAGTGTTTTTTTAAATTTTCTTTTCTCAATATGATTTCCTTTGCTGGCTGTCACCATATTTCTTCCCGTCCGAGTCATTACGGATTCCGGGGGGGTTCGGGGGTCTGCTGGAGGGAGGGAACTCCAGTCTCTATTGAATGAAGTTCACACATCTCAGGCATTGATGTGGCGAGTTAGACCTTGAGGGCCAGAATTATTTATTAGATCAATGCTAGAGCCGCCTACGGGTGTGCAGACACACTGCTTTGAAGACTGTACATTAAATTCATGCGAAGATTAGCTGGCACTATGCCTGCATCTGAGACGTGCAGACACACTGCAGTGAACTCTAGTGAAGGTTCAGGAGAAGCTCCTGCCTCGGAGATGTACTCTGCCTATTGAACAAGACGGAGGGCATTGCTGTGGGGAGGGGGGAGAAGAAATGCGACACGGCCGTAGCAGGGGGCGGAGCTGGGAGAGCGGCGATGAAGCAGGGGCCTTTGAAGTGAAGCTAAGCTTCACTTCAAAGGAGTGGGAGGAGTGCTACTGGGGAACAGATGGCGATTTGATGATGTGCACGCGCATTTTAGGTCAATGCGCTTGCGCATTGACCTAAAAGCGCACGGGCACAGCATCAAATCGCCAGTCTAGGTAAACCTTAGGTAAACCTTGTTTAAGCGCCTATAGTCTCGCTCAATGCTTGCACATTGTAAGGCGAGCCCTAAAAATGCATTTAACGTGACTGGACGTTATGCGAAATGTAGGGGATAACATGAAGCTATTATAAAACTATCCTGTTGTAGAAGGCTTACAAACCTTCAGAAGCTGGCGTGGCACCCTTACTGTGCCCGACAATATATCTGTCTTCAGTGCTGGCAGGGCGCTCTGCGTGAGAGAACAGTTATTTCCTTTCATCCTACCAGGGAATTAGGATCAAAAATAAAAGACTTCAGATCGCACACATATCCATATAAACAAAGCATAGAAAAGGGATTTTTAGGTAAAGTAAGAGATAGATTAGATGTCTCTTTTGTAAAATGAAAACGTTCTTTGCTTTTAATTATCCGTATGAAATGTTATATAGTATATACACGTATTATGCTTGTATTTATTATGCACTAAATTTAAAAATGGCAGACATTGTGTGAGGTTTCAAACAATATAAACTGGCGAAATTGGGTGTGTATTATTCCACTGTGAAGTTAATAGAGGCCAGAGAGGTGATTACTGTAAGTTGTAAAATATGGTTAGGTACAAGCTGCCGAGATGAAAGGAATTGTGCCTTTTAAGCCAGGGTCTTATGTTTATGTTCTTAGAGTGGCTAATTTCCATTATTTCCACGCAATGGACATTTGTTGCCACTTCAAAATTGTTATTCCATCTTAGAAATACTTCTTGAAGGCCGAAGGTATGATTTTTAGGGACGTATTCTCACCCTCAAGTAGCATGGACCATGGGAGAAGTCTGGCTCTTTGGGAATGCTAGGTGCGTTCCGTTACAGTAGAAACAAGCATTGGCATAGCCAATAGGTCTCTGAGTGTTTAGTCAATTGGCTTTATCAATGTCTTTAAACTATGTTGTAGAACAGTGTTGCCGCTGTGCAGCATGTTTAAAAATTATAATAAAAAAGTGTTATAAGCCTTTGTTATCTTATATATAACCAAGAACACACTATGTACAACTGAACGATCCTATTAAAAAATAGAACATAAAAAGTGTCTTCTAGTGTGTTATTCTTGCATTGCTGGCAACTGGTCTGTTCTAATACTTGCTTCTTATAGTTTTTTCTATGGGGGGGATACATAAACACCGTTATGGGTGGATGCTAGGAAATAGTACCTGAATTACAAACATGAGCAGCAGACGGACACCAGGGGACAATCAACAGATTCCAAGGGCCGACTGAGGTGGTGTTGAGGTGATGTTGCTGGTGCGGAGGTGATGCTCAGGTGATGCAGAGTGATGGTGTTGTGCTGAGTCATGCAGAGTTGGTGTTGCTGCACTGGTCCTCAGGTGGTGCTCAGATGGTGCTAAGTGATGCTGAGATAATGCTGAGGTGGTGCTGCGCTGATGCTGAAGGGCTGCATTGGTGCTGAATTGCTGCTTCGATGGGGCTGCGCTGGTGTTGCACTGATGTCTGTGCTGGTTGTAGTACACTGATACGGAGGTGATGCTGAGATGGTGAGGTGCTGATGATGATGAGGTGGTGCTGCGCTGGTGCCGAGAGGGTGGTGCTGCACTGGTGCTGAGGTGGTTGTGCGCTGGTGGTGCTGCACTGATGAGGAGGTGGTGTGGTGGTGTGCTGATGCTGAAGAGGTACAGTGGTGATGATGACATGATGTTGAGGTGGGGATGCTTTTCTGGTGATCAGATGGTGCTCAGGTTGTGCTGAGGGATGCTGAGTTGGTGCTGTGCTGAGGTGATGCGCGAATGCTGAGGGTGCTGCATTGGTGGTGCAGTGATGTGGAGGTAGTGTTGCGCTGGTGCAGAGGTGGTGCTAGGCTCGACCTAACAAGCTGGCCATATTACCAATTATTGTGTGTAAGAAAATAGAGATAAGTTAAAGCTGTTTAGCATATAATCAAAAAGATAATTTTATATTTCTATTTGGAATAATCATAAAATAAAATGGGGAATAAAAGTGTGAAGTTCTGTTGATTGCATAATAAAAATATATCAACACAGAGCACCATCCTTCTAGTCCTTTTGGAGCTGCAGTGGTCGATGTCAGATTCCCCATCTCGAGACAGATGAGAACGCCCATTTATTGACACAACAATAGTGTCATTTTCTGAACTGAAAGAATGGACGCCCCTGGAAGTCTGTCTCACCAAGAACAATGCACGTGTGATTATATTAGTGACCTTGAAAGAGCACATAATCATTAAAAATAACGCCCCGTACTTCCTTTGATTAATATCTTAGATTTGTCTCTACTATGTAGATGCCAGAGGTTAATGGCAAGCTATGTGTTGGTAAAGATTATATGGCGCTAGCAACATGTTAATAACAGTTTTAAAATAACTTGCGTTTTTATTTTCTACGTAACATGACACTGTCATCCCTGCTCCCAGGTGGTGCTTTAAATGCAGGCAGCAATCGCAAGCCATTTAAGCAATAAATAAATAAATAACCTGGGCCTTTGAGTTGCTAATAGTCTCCCATCCACTCAATAGAGGCTGAGGCGCCCCCCGGGGCCATGGGCCAAATTGTGCGCAGTTGTTTTGTGGACGGAATTAATCCCTCATACGTCCACTTCCTTTCTTTATGCTGTCTCTTTTCCATGGCAGAGGCGCTTGGCGGTCTCTGGGACACCGGATCAATTGTGTACAGCCTCAGAGGAAAGAAAGAACACCACAGTCATAAACAGGGGCGTAGGAGACACTAAATTCTGGGGGGGACAGGGACACCTTGTGGACTTTCCAGTGACCCTATACAAATCACAGCCCATTAAACAAATACAATCGCATACTTTCGAAGTGAAATATTAAGAAAAGCAGGCATGTTGTCACAGTTTGCATGTATGCTTTATTATTTACATTCATATAGTAATCAGACCAAATGTTTAAAAAAATGTATATGAATCTTGCATCTTAATGCACCAAGCAAACAAAGGTCGCTGACTTAGGTTGGGGGCGTCATGTTTGCAAGTGCCTTATGGTTTGAAAAGTACCTGCTCCTGCATTCCTGGTCTCCAGCAATTTTCAGGCAACAATACAAATGTGAAGATAACTTTGGTGATTAATGTTCTTTATTGAGAGAGATCGGAGGTTTGTCTAGTGTTAGTTTTGACTCTTGGTAAGGTAGCCACAGTGGGGTAACATGCCTGCCGCAAAGAATGTGTACCACGCAGATCACAAAATGCATATCATGTAAATAGGTCAGTGAGTTACTGCTTTTGTCGGAGAGATTCATTTGGTATTTGCATTTTATAAGTTAAAATCCTAACTTTGAACAGTGAGCTATTAAACGTCATCAAAGAGCTGCATGAAAACTGCAAGTTATAGATTAGAACGTTATGATTTTTTCCGAGTCTTTCCTTATCCTAATGTTGGAAAATGGGTTCATTAGGATGTAAATCAATTCTGATTATTAAAGAGAACCCACCAACCATGGTGTTATGTTTTAAATTCTGAGTTTGTGCTTCTTTAGTGTTGCAAAGCCATCCTGTGCCTTGGGCACTCCCCAATGTTTTGCTGACTGGTACTGGTGGTACCGGACTCTGACTGACCCTGGCCTCTGCCTGAACAGGCACAGGGCCAGTGCAATTCTGAAAGAGACACTTAAAGATACTGTGAAAACACCTACATACACTAGGGTGCACTATGGGTTAGGCTACCCCTATGATTGGCATGACCCCTCCTATAAGGCCCTAGTACATAATAGGGCAGGGGGGTTAGAACTACCTTTAAGTCCCTGTAATATAATAGGGCATGGCAGTTTAGAGGCCAGCAGCCCTTTCTGCACTTACGTGTGCACACTGCTGAAGAGGTCAGTTTAAAAGTAGCCCTGTGTTGTAGGACTGCTTTTAAAATGCAAATTGTGCCCAAACTCGACTTTCTGGGTTTGGGGAACTTATAAATTGATCAACTACAATGCTGGTACAAAATTAAGTTAAGTGGAAAAATGTTTTCCACGTAACTATGGCTGTATCACATTTGCCACATAATATATAATCTGCTGCATAATCTAACGATTTGACCCAAAACAATTTTGTAGGTCAAATGGAACAAAAATTACTAAAAGAAATGTGATTTATGTTGCTGTGAAGTGTAGGGCCCTTTGCAAAGGTTGACTGGTCACTTTTCCCAGTGCTGCATTTGTATGTTACACAGGTACTAATGAGGCAAAAGCTTTGCAGAGGCTGTTAGTATGTATAAATATGTCAAAATAATAAAGTATCATAAAGTGCACTGCATTACGCTGCAGCCTTTTTATTGTTGCATCATTTAGTCAACACTGCAACATAATTTTGGCCTCCATTGCTGCATAACTCCAGCGGCCTGAAAGCAGGCTGCAAGTGTTTGTGCATGAAACAGAGACCATGAAGCGTTCGTTGACGACAAATTCTGAGTGCTGATGGCGGTCCCAAATTATTAATAAGGAGAAAACATGGCCTGTGGCACCATCTAGTGGTGGGGCTGCATAAGGTGCCTCATGCAAATGGGAGGTGTGAGCGCACGCGTGTGTGTGAAAGTGAGAGATCGTGTGTGCTTTTGCGCGTGAGAGTAAGCTGGTCACTGCTTTGGAAGCACTTCCAAAAAGCCAGTTACTAAATGTCTCGCTGACAGCGCATGCACGCTGGATCAGTGAGATCTAACATAAATAACAATAAGTTTAAGTAATAAAGTTCCAAAACAACGCACCAAACAGAAATTTATGGCCAAAGTCACTCCTAGTGAAGTATGTAGTCTTATATCTTATTGCCAAAACACTCCTAGTGAAATTTGTAGTCTTAAATCTTAGGGGTGTACACATTTTTCTTTCTTTTTTTTTGTGGGCTGACAAAGGTGCTGATTTTCAAAAGATTTCACAGTTTAATTTCCTTTTTGCATGTGTGAATGATTACATTTGGTAAACCTAAATGATTGTTTAGTGGTTAGGTACAGAAGTATTATAATAAAATCTCTTTTCGTAATCCACTGCTGTACATTCGACCCGTAACAAGTTCCACCTTTAAAGTTTGGGATGCACTGGCAGTGCATTTAGGCTTGACCTCACATCCTTCAAACCACTATGAAGAAATGGAGTTTAAACCAGGCAGAGATAGACAGTGCTTCTATAGCTGTGTTGAAGGGGAAAGCAAAATACTGCAGGATGTTTTACGTGCTGGAGCGATCAGGCTTTTTGAGCAGATGGAAGAGGAATTCGGGCTCTTAGAGTCGGAGCGCTATAGATACAGTCCAGTATGACACTGGATCCTACACCCTCAAACTAGAGAAGGTGCAACACAAGCATTAACCCCCTTTGATAAATATCTCCTAAACTATGATGATGAGAAGCGTATTGTGTCATGCTTTAGGCCATTTAGTGTAGCCCTAGGAAACCCGCAAAGGTACCTTTTCAGAAGGCCCAGGAAAAGGAATTGGGGATAGCCCTGGAAGCCAAGCAGTGTAATATTATACAAAAAATGGCCACTAGTGTGGCTATATAAGTGAGGCGGCGAGAGACAGTATATACATTTGTGTATTTATGGTCCTAAAACCCTGATAAACTGGGACGAATAGTGCACCATGGTGGTTTCCTGTGTTGGAGTACATGTGGAGAAGATGCGACGCTGGTGCATATGATATAAAACCGCATCCCTTTTGGGACTATGACTTAATGCTATCAAAGAAATACACAGTTTGTGTATAGCCGAATGCTCACAGGTGATATTGGTTAGAAGTCCATCCAAGGAAGTATAACCTCTGTTTACCCGGAGGGGCAACATTGTATCCCATTTATTGTTCGCACTGAAACAACCAATGTTGGAGTCCATGATACTGCTGACAGAAGCTGTATGGATGGCACTTGGTGGCCGTTGGGTATGGAGAAGATGACACACAGAGCTCGGGCTCAAAGGGAAGGCGTTTCAGAAGTGATGGAGCATTATCCTGCAATATCTGTGGGAAAACTTTAAGAAATTGCTTTGCATAAAAAGACCGAGAGTGGAGGGGCATCCTTGAGAAATGAGTCTGGGTGATCATCAAGAGACCAGGGAATAAATGGTGCTGAACATAGTTAGTCATGTTCAATGTAGCCTATAGTGAAGAAATAATGCTGTAACAAGCATAACGCTGTTATCCTATATACAGAGAGATTGATTACGATTTTAATGAAAGTGTGTGTGTGTGTGAGTATGTGTATGGGGGGGGGGGGGGTTGCACATTTAACTGGACTGGGGAAATTTGGTGTTGATAATTTACTATTGTCGAAATATTGCCTGTTTGGTAGGTAACACAAAAAAGCAAAAAATAAAATGCATTTGAGAACACACATTTTCTTTAATTGTTAAATAAGTCTCGGATTTATAATATTAAGGAAAATATGAGGTTTGTTTTATATTTTGATACAATTGTTTCTTAACAAACCCTCAAGGCAATAAGAGAGACTTTAACAAATTACATTAAATGAATACATTGTGGGTGGTGACAATATAAACCTCTCTTTTAATTACATTAGCTTTCCCATAAACCGAGCCGCAGGAGTATCAAACTACCAATGGACTGTGACAGCAAAGCAGCAGCAAATGTTTTGCGGTAATTACTGTGATAGTAATAAAACAATATATTCGCCCTTGCAGGGCCTTCTTCGCTGTTTCCTGACTGTTGAATTTAAAGAACCCAGATGAACAACAGAAGTCTACACTAGGCAGGCTACCTATTATATACGTGCAGTAGAAATCAATAAAAGAATTCTCAGGTGAAAAATCTTATTTGGCTTCCTTGATGTTTACTACTGGATACCCAGTAGACAATGACCATCCCAGGATTTATTCTTGGGTGGTATAGGCATGTTATTGCCCAAATCAATTGAGATATCCATCGCTTTCAGAATGCTGTTTTATTGAAATGTACAATGGCGTGGGGGCCTTGGACGCCTTTAATAGCAGAAATGTTGGGAGCACGTTTTACCTTGTGTTCTGAAGGGACAAAGCCTGTGTCTTTTCGAACGGCTTTGGTGCATTTGACTCTTTAAATTGCGAAGGCGAATTGTGTGTCTGCAGGCTTAATTGAAACACCTTTTTGTTCGAATTTTCATTGATAGTTTGTTTATTATGCGCTTAAAACGTTTATTGCCGGAAGCCAATTGTGCACTTACATCAGTGGAAGCCTCCGATGACCCCGAGACCCACACCTTCCTCTTCGAGTTCAATCAGTATTTGCCCCTTTTAACCTCTTGACTGCCAGGCCCCCTCCACCCCTCCAAGGCCTTTGTTGGATGCTAGGGGTACCTTGCGTTGAAACCTTCATAAGTCATTTTTTCTACAAAAGGCATCCACGCCTATTTGCGTCCTTTAATCACAACATCCTGGGGATCTTAAATGTACGTCGAGTTTATGGATTTCTCTGAAGGAGACCGAGAAAATAGCAACAAACATTGGCAAATTCAATGGGTCTTGTCTATGCAAGAGCTATTGGCTTTGCCAACATGTTTTAGCTATGGTTTACACCAGTGTGGCTGCTGTTCAGCATGGCTAAAAGTTATTAGGGTAAAGGAGAGTTGCGCAAATTGGAGTGTCGTAAAGTGGACTGTTATGGAGTGACGTGGAGTGGCGTACAGTAGAATTAACTGGCGTGGAGAGGAATGAAGTGGAGTGTCATGGAGTAGAGTACAGTATTGTGGAGGCAGTGGAGTGTCGTAGAGTGGAAGGATACACAGTTGTTTGGCGTGGAGTGCAGCTCTGTGTCAGCTGAGTAGAGTGTTGTAGAGTAGAGTGACAGTGTCATGGAGTAGAGTGGTGTAGAGTGGGGTGGTATAGAGTGTTGTAGAGTATAGTGGTGTACATTGGAGTAGATTGCCATGGAGTTGAGTAGAGTTGGGTGGAGTACTGTGTCATAGAGTAGAGTACAGTAATTTGGCATGGAGTGGCATAGAGGGAGCAGCGTAGAGCGTCATAGAGTTGCCTAGTATGCATAGAACAGAGTAGAGTGCTGTGGAGTGGCTTAGAGTGGAGTGGAGTAGAGTGTCAGTGGAGCAAAGTTTAATGGAGACGAGCATCATAGAGTGGAGTATTGTGATATGGAGTGTCGTAGAGTGAAGTGTAATAGAATAGAGTAGAGTAGAGAGGCAGAAATACAGTTGTGCAGAGTAGATTGGCAAAGATTGCAATGGTTTTTTAGTAAAGGTGTGTAGAGTGCATTGGCGTAGAGTGCAGTAACATAGTGTAGAGCGGTGCACAATAGATTGCAGTGGCGTAGTATGAAGTGGAATGGTGCAAGGTAGAGTGTAGTGTCGTAGAGTGTAGTGGCGTAGAGTACAGTGGTGTAGAGTGCAGAAGAGTTACATAGAGTTGAGTGGTCCAGAGTAGAGTTCAGTGGAATAGAGTGCAGTGATTCAGAGTAGAGTGTTAGAGTGCAGCGTCATAGATGCAGGGTCTTACAGTAGTGCAAAGACCAGTGATGTAGATTACAGTTGTGCAGAGTGGAATAGAGTGCCATGCTGTAGAGTGACGAAGCGTGCAGTGCCATAGAACAGAATGTTGTAGAGTATGATGGCGTAAACCGTTAATATGGACAGATCACGCAGCGGTAATGTTCACAATTGTAACTAGAAATTATAAAAATTCACATATTACTAATCGTTCTCATGTCCAATTCCGAGACTGGCAGAACATAGACGGTTCAATTCTACTATCTACTCTGGCTTCCACTCAACCAAAGGAATGAATAGATCCCAACGTAGCCTCAGAGAATTATAACGTTTGGCTCAATAACGCTTTTACTACGCTAGCACCTTCAAAAAAAATGCTACCCAATCGTAACATACCTTCTGCCCCTTGGTTTACAGAAACCCTTAGGTTAGAGAGGCAACGCTGCAGAAATTTAGAAAGGTGCTGGCGCCGAGACTTTGATAACAATAAAGATCTATATAAAAAAGCCTTGACTAACTATAGAAAGCTTCTAATTCTAAAAAAACGAAAATTCTATCTTGAGCAAATAGAATTAGCTAAAACTTCTACTAAACAACTTTATCAAGTTGTCACAAAATTATCTAGCCCACCAGTAAGTATTACTACAGAACTGTCCCAAAACCTGTGTAATGACCTAGCGGATTTTTTTAAATTCAATGTAAACGATATTTTTTCTAACTTTGCGGCCAAGATGAGCTCCGAACCCATAGGTTCTAATAGGAATGACCCCCCTTCTCTTACAAGTTTTAATGAATTCATGCAAATCTCTCAACTGCAGTTAGAGGAACTTATGATTATTATTAAATCAGGGTCACCTTTGGACCCATGTCCCCCTCTGATTCTCAAACCAGTGATTAATCTGATAGCCCCAACTCTTACAAATATTTGTAATTCCATGTTCCTGTCGGGCTCCTACCCGTCAATCTGGAAGAAAGCGATCATAAAACCATTACTGAAAAAATCAGATTTGGATCCTTTAGAACCCAAAAGTTACCGACCGATTGCATCTGTTTCCTTTCCCTCTAAAATATTTGAGAAGATTATGAATTGTCAGCTGATGGATTACATTGATCAAAATTATCTACTTGATGAAACCCAATTTGGGTTTAGGAAAGGGCATGGGACGGAAACAGCACTGATTAAAGCAGCAGGTGAAGTCAGACTGATTTTGGATCAGGGAGGCGCAGCAGTCCTGATTTTATTGGACTTATCTGCGGCCTTCGACACGGTCGATCATAACATCTTGATTGACCGTGTAGCCCACATCGGCATCCAGGGTAAAGCCAAATCTCTTCTGACTTCCTTTCTGTCTGGCCGCAATCAGTCTGTTAAACTGGGTAGTTTCTACTCCCCTGTTTTTACCTTACCTTGTGGTGTCCCCCAGGGATCCTCGCTAAGTCCGACACTATTTAACATCTATGTGTCGGACTTGGCGAGGGTCATTAAATAATATGGAATAGGGGTGACATCATATGCAGATGACACCCAGTTGGTACGGGCCATCCATAACAACGGAGGAACAGTTGCGGCTAACTTTTAGGAAGGTATGATGGCTATCAGCTCCTGGATGGATCACAATTGTTTAAAATTAAATTCTGATAAGACGGAGGTCATGGTCTTTGGAAAACTGACCCCGTCTTGGTCCCCAGTTTGGTGGCCATCGGACCTAGGAGCCCCCCCAACACCTGTTACCAAAGTCAGGAATTTAGGGGTATTATTTGGCAATAAGTTATCTTTTTTGAACCACGCTAATGCAGTAGTTTCCTCATCCGTTTACACTTTGAGGATGGTTAAGAAACTACTACCTTTTCTTCCTTTTAGCGCAGGCAAAACCCTAATGTGTACTTTGGTAGTCTCTAAAATTGATTACTGCAACGGTTTGTTACTAAACGCCCAAGAACAAGTTCTGAATAAAATGCAGTTAATTCAGAATGCGGCCGCAAGAATCTTGACAGGCACACCAAAATTTTCTTCCATCACCCCCATTGTTCGCCAACTTCACTGGCTCCCGGTCAGGAGTCGCATCAAGTTTAAGGCGCTCTGTATTTCGTATAAAGCTATGAATAATACAGGCCTAGAATTCTTAAAAAAAGCTTTATGCACCTACTTGCCCAAAATAATTTTACGTTCATCTGCAGCCCTCTTGCTTCCAGTTCCGCGAACAAAAAAAGTGAACTGGGGTGAAAGACGATTCATAGTATCTGTATCTAGACTCTGGAATTCTATCCCTCTATATATAAAAATCAGTCCATCCTTAATGACTTTTCGGAAACTGTTAAAAACATGGCTTTTTACTCAATAATAAATCAGAACCCCTCTTGAGCTTTAGTTCTAGCAGCGCCGAGACACCTTAGGGTATTTGTGCGCTTTATAAGTTGTATAAATAAATAAATAAAATAAAGTGCAGTGCTGTAAAGGAGCTGGCATAGGGTCAGTAGCGTAGGGTGCATTGGTTTTGTGCAAAGTGGTGTAGAGTAAATTACCATAGATTGCAGTGGTTTAGAGTATAGTGGCATAGCATAGAGTGGAGTAGAATCGCGTACAGTACAGTGGCATAAAGTGCAGTGGTATAGAGTAGGTTGTTGTAGAGTGGAGTAGTGCAGTGTAGAGTACAGTGGTGCAGGGTAGACTATAGTGGTGCAGAGTAGAGCGCAGCAGCATGGAGTAGAGCAGAGTGGAACAGCATTGATTGCAGTGGCATAGCGAGGAGCGGCGCAGAGTGAAGTGATAGAGTGGAGTGGCATGGAGTAGATTGCTTTAGAGAAGAGTGAAGTGGTGCAGGGTAGCAGAGTGGAGTGGTATGGACTAGTGGGTAGAGTGCACTAGTTTAGAGTGCAGAGTTTCAGAGTGGTGTTAAGTGGCCTGGACTTGAGTTGTGTAGAGTCCAGTGGTGTAGAGTGCAATGTAGATTAGAGTGGCGTGGAATGCATTGGCATAGAGTGGTGCAGGGTAGAGGGCAATGTCTTAGAGTAAAGTGGCATAGAGTTCAGTGGCAGAGAGTGCAAGTCTGAAAAGTAGAGTGTCCTAGGGTGCAGTGGTGCAGAGAGCAGTGACGTAGAGTATAGTGGCATACAGTGCAGTGAAGATTGACATAAAGTATAGTGCAGTGACGTAGACTGTATTGGGTTTAGGTGAAGGGATGTAGAGTGTAGTGGCATACAGTTCAGTGATAGAAATTTGAGTGACGTAGTGAGGAGTGGCATAAAGTGGATTGGCACAGAGTAGATTGTTTCTGAGTACAGTGCAGTGGCGTAGCGCTCAATGGTATACAGTAGAGGGCAGTGGTGTAAAGTATATTAGAATGGACTGGCATAGAGTAGAGTAGTGTAGAGTGCATTGATATAGAGTAGAGGGGCGTAGAGTACAGAGGTGCAAAGTAGTTGCAAAAGTGCAGTGGCATAAGGTCCATTGGTTTTGACTAAAGTGGTGTAATGTACGTTGGCATAGAGTGCAGTGGTATAGAGTACAGTGGCATAGTGTAGACTGCAGTGGTGAAGAGTGGCATAGAGTAGATTGTTTCAGAGTGTAGTGGTGCAGGTTAGAGTATAGTGGTGCAGGATAGAGCGCAGTGGCATAGAGTAGGTGGAGTAGAGTAGAGTAGAGTGGAACAGCATTGGTTGCAGTGGCGTAGAGTGGAGAGGGCAGAGTAGAGTAAAATGACATAGAGTGCAAGGGCATAGAGTAGATTGTTTTAGAGTAGAGTGAAGTGGTGTATATTGGAGTGGTGTAGAGCAGTGGCTGCTCCTCCGCTAAGGCAGAGGAGCGCTGCCCCACAGACTTGGGTCCCAGGCTTACTGTGCCACTGGATTCAAGCTAGCCTGGCTGATGAGGGGTAATGCCCCAAAATTGGTCCCAGGATGCTTGTTTCTTGTCCAAGGAGGGCCTGGCTTGGCAGTTCGGACTGGGCTGTTCCCATGAAGCACAGGGTCAAGACTGATTTGCATATGGCTGGGTCTAAACTGGGGTGGCATTGTGAGCAAAAGAACAATGGATTAGCTCAGTTCTTATGACTGGGGGTGAATGTTTGATTTGCTCTGCATACCGTCCATCTGTGTGTTTTTTGCCTCACAGCTTTTCAGCAGTGTGACGAAAGGAAAAATATAATGCTGATAACTCACTATCATTTTATTGTTTGCAACTGCTTTGCAGTGGGTGGGCGGGGCCGCTCTGATTTCAGAGCGGGCCACGGGAGGAATGGTTTGCCCACTTTGCATGTTCTCCACGCAAGCTGCATTGCAACCTGTGTGGAGAACATACCCAGGCCCCCAGTCTCCGCCTGAATGGCGAACCGTATGCTCAGACCAATCACAGCGCTGTATTATTGTGATTAGTCAGGGGGCGTGCTTCCTGGTTGCTGTTCCGGTCCGACGGAGGAGAGGTGGAGCAGAGACGTGGGATGCTACGATAAAGTACGTATTTTATTTATTTCCTCCTCCCTTCCCCACCCTCGCCATCCCCATCCGTGCCAGCCTATACTGGTATAGAGTAGTGGCGTAGGATGCAGTGTTGCAGAGTGGAGTGGCCTAGACTGGAGTGGTGTAGAGTGCAGTTGTGCACAGTAGATTAGACTTGCTTGGAGTGTATTGACATAGAGTGCAGTAGAGTGGTGCAGAGTAAGGTTCAGTGGCACATAGAGTGGCATAGAGTTCAGTGGCAGAGAGTGCAGAGTGGAGTGTCATAGAGTGCAACGGTGTAGAGTGCAGCGTCATAGAGTGGTGAAGAGTAAAGTGACAGAGTGTAATTATGTTGAGTGGCACAAAGTGCAGTGCCGTAGAGTTGGTTTAGAGTGCAGTGGTACAGAGTAGACTGGTCTAGAGTGCAGTGGCACTGAGTGTATTGGTTTTGAGTAAAGTGGTATAGAGAGTATTTGTGTAGATTGTAATGGCGTAGAGTGCAGCAATATATAATTGAGTGGTGTAGCAGTAGCGTAGAGTACAGTGGTATGGAGTAGAGTGGCGTAGAGTGCTGTGGTACAGAGTAGATTAGAGTGGCTTAGTGGTTTGGCATAGAGTACCGTGGTGTAGAGTTCAGTGATGGAGAGAGTGGTGTTGCAGAGTAGAGTGACATAGGGTGAAGTGGCCTAGAGTTAAAGTGGTACAGGGTAGAGTGCAGTGGCATAACAGTGAATTTATGCAGATTAGATTGGTTTAGGTTGCATTGACATAGAGTAGAGTGGTGCAGTTCCGTAAAGTGTAGTCATGCAAAGTGCAGTGTCATAGAGTGAGGCAGAGTAGAGTGGTGCAGAGAGCAGGGTCGTAGAGTACATTATTGCAGAGTAGATTAGAGTGGTGTAGAGTGCTAGAGTGCAATGGTGTTGAGTGACGAAGCGTACAGGGGCATAGAATAGAATGTTGTAGAGTATAGTAGCGTAAAGTGCAGTGGTGCAAAGTAGTTGACATAGGTAGAGTAGGGTACATTTGTTGAGGAAAGTGCTGTTGAGTGAAGTGGCTTAAAGTGCAGTGGTTTAGACTACAGTGGCACAGCATAGATTGCAGTGGTGTAGAATGCAGTGCCGTGGAGTGGCACAGAGTGGCATAGAGTGCAGAGTGGCGTAGAGTACATTGTTTCAGAGTGAAGTGTAGTGATGCAGTGTTGATTGCATTGGCATAGACCGGAGTGGCGCATAGTAACGTTGTGTGAAGTGCAGTGGCGTAGAGCAGATTGTTTCAGAGTAGAGCAAAGTGGTGAGGGGAGAGTGGAGTGGTATATAGTAGTAGCGTAGAGTGTATTGGCATAGAGTGCAGTGTTGTAGAGTGGCGTGGAGTAGAGTGCAGTGGTGCACAGAAGATTGGGGTAAAGTGCACTGGCATAGAGTACAGTGGTGCTGAGTAGTTTAGAGTGACGTAGAGTGCAGAAGAGTAGCATACAGTGGTGCTGTGTCACAGAGTTCACTGGCATAGAGTGCAGTGCTAGAGAGTAGAGTGTTTTGGAGGTCAGTGGTGTAGAGTAGAGTGGCGTAGAGTGCATTGGTGTAGAGTGCAGTTGCGTACAGTGGTGCAGAGTGAAAAAACATTGAGTGCAATGGTGTATAGCAGAGTGACGTAGAGTGCAGTGTCATTGAGTGTATTGATTTTGAGTAAACTGGTGTAGAGTGCAGTGGCATGGTGTGGAATGGCGCAGAGTGCAATAGAGTGGCATAGACTGCAGTGGCAGAGCAGATTGTTTCAGAGTAGAGGGAAGTGGTGTAGAGTGCATTTGTATACAGTAATGTGTCGTAGAGTGTATTGGTGTAGAGTAGATTAGAATGGATAAGAGTGCAGTGTTACAGAGTGTACTGTTGTAGAGTGCAGTGGTGTAGAGTAGAGTGGTGTGGAGTGCATTGGCAGAGAGTAGAGTGGCATATAGTGCAGTGGCACAGAATAGAGTGGCATAGAGTATAGTCGCATAGAGGGATTTGGTGCAGAGTAGAACGGCGCAGAGGGCATTGGTTTTGAGTAAAGTGGTGTAGAGTCAGAGGCATAGCTCCAGGTGTGTGTTTGGAGTGTGACAACCCCATGATAAATGGATTCTGGTGTATTTAATTGGGTCCCGGGGCCTCCAGTCGGGCTAGCAGTGTCTTTGGTTGGGTTTCAATCGGATTAGCATCCCTAATAGCGCTGACACACATCTCTATAAACCTTTCCAACGCTTGTATACATCCACCCTTCCTCTTCCTGTCCCATAAAACAGGCCAAGAATAAAACAAGGACAGTGTTGTAACGTATCTAGGGCTCCAGTGTAATTTTACAGATTCATGCCCTTATATAGGTATAACTTATCATATCCTTATATAGGCATAAGAATCATAACCATATTTAGGCACAGCCAAAGCAGTCCAAATATGGCATGGCTACTTCCACTAAGCTCCTAGAGTACAACAAGTTCTTTAACACAACCAGCCTTCAGCAGTACAGGACTTCCCCCTGCTTCAGTATTGATTTGTCCCAGAACTCCTGGAGCGTATAAAGAACTTCGAGTTCTTAGTGACGTTATTATGTCCACCCTTACATCAAACTCTGCACCTTCCAGGTATAAATATACCCACATCTGCCCTAGCAAACCCACAGTGGTTTGGAGCAGATCGACTAACTACTTGCCTGACGCCCTGCTGAAGCATGTGCCAAAGGAAGCCGACCCTCCAGCTGACGCACTGAGAGAGACACTGTCTTTTCTCCTGCAGAGAAATCCAGCTCCAGTGTTTCCCTGCTACCCTTGTGGGTTACTGGAAAATCGAGTCCTGAGAGAGAGATACAAGACCTCCTTCATTCTATATCCAAGGTACGGAGCTGATTAGACCCGTAGAGAATTCTTGGATAGATTCTTGGCAGAAACTATTTAACTCAAGCTACACCTCACTTACTTCGTCCCTTGTACTAGACTTAGGTTAGGTACACCAGGGTGGGCGTATTTTAGATGCACCAGTTGAGTACTTTTAGTCATTATTTATCATTGTATGTATTTTATCTATTTTAAGTATCTTATGGCTTAGAAACCATATAATTGCTTTTACAGTATTATTTCATAATACTCCTTTTACTGTACGCACTTTACTTCATAGCAAGTTATTGCGATTCTAGCAATTCACTTCTCTTGCATGAGAAAGAAGACTGCTCAATAAATAACCTTTTTATTGAAAACGCCCGTCTCTCTATTTCTCTGCAAAAAACCCTGGTGAAACGAAGCATGCACGATTGACTGAGTGAAATAGCCATCTATTGTTTCTGCGACTCTGAAGATATATTTCTTATTCTTGGGGAACAAAGTTGTCATGTTATATGGTTGCCAGAAACGAATCCCTTCTTGTTGATGGGTGCTCCCCCGCACGCCTCGCCTGGGACTGTTGCATGTGTTGGATGGAGTGGGGGGAAACCTCTACAAGAGGCACTTATTGTTACTGGGACTTACAGTTGCCAAACGAGCTATAGCTCAGGCGTGGAAGGACCCGAGGGCTCCGACATTGTAAGCGTGGAAGAGGGGGCTAGATTTTTGTATGGGGATGGAGAAACCCATATTTCTTGCCCGGGGCTGCCCTCGGAAAAATTATAAGATATGGAAACGTTGGGCTGATTTTAGGGGCATCTGGCTCGACCCTCCGCCAGAACAGGACCCGATATTGGATGTCTGAGTGTGCTGTGCCGGTGGATGTGTGTACACAAATTGCTGACATTGGTTGGAACCGTTCGGGGGGGAGGGA
The DNA here is from genome assembly GCF_964263255.1 of Lissotriton vulgaris. Taxonomy (NCBI): domain Eukaryota; kingdom Metazoa; phylum Chordata; class Amphibia; order Caudata; family Salamandridae; genus Lissotriton; species Lissotriton vulgaris. Next base: position 741,374,079 of record NC_141696.1, read on the forward strand.
TCCGGGAGGGTTGAGGGTTGAGGAGTGTTGGTGGGGGGGGGGGGGGCGGAGGGAGGGTTGTTAATTGCATTCATTTTATGGTTTTTGATGTAAATGATATGATGGATTGCAATGCGTTATGTGTATCTACTTGATTGGCAGTTGCCTCTGGGGAACAGAGCTCTGGGATTTCTATGCGATCTATCAATAAAATCTGTTTTAAAAGAAAAAAGAAACTAATCCCTCTTGTTTATTCGAGAACGTTTCTAGTCACTTCCGAGCGAGTTGGCATTCACAATTAAGTCTAACATATTCAATAGAGACCTAGTCGGCCTAAGTCCTACGTCTAAACTATGGTTTATGTTATTCCAATATGCAGAGCCTATTGGGAATATAGGAACTACACTACAACAGGATGGCTCTTTATGTGGTGCAGAGAAGCCTTTTAAATGTAATACTAATTTCATCCATTTTGCCATTTCAATGGCAGTATTTGTTTGGAAATCTCTTTTCCACACCCCTGAATCGAACTGACCAAACTGCACCCCTATGTAGAGTGTATTGGCATAGCCTGTTGTTGCATAGAGTGGAGTGTTGCAGAGTACAGTGGCATAGAGTGGATTGGTGTAAAGTGCACTTGCGAAGAGTGCAGTGGTACATAATAAAGTAGTGTGGGATAGAGTGCATTGGCCAAGAGTGGATTAGAGGTGTGTAGAGAAGAGAGGTGTATACAGTAGTAATAATAAGTAAGTGTTGAGTCCTAAAGCACCCCTAACGTATGTGTGAATGTTGGCATATTGGCGAGCTGAATGGGTCTATCTGCTCAGTACGACATCCTTAACTTCTCCCCCCTTCACCTAGATGCTCAGGTTGATCACTCTGTGAAGAGAGGTTAGGTTGGTGTTGGGAAGTATAGTCACCTGAAGTAAGTGAGCGGACCTTAATGAGAGAAGCCTTCATCTATATACAGTGAGCCTATAGAATATGCTGGGCCCTGCAAGCTGTGAGGGTGTGCAAACCAAAGACTGTTAAGCATCTGCAAGCAACAAAACACACACCAGATGTGCCAAAACCTGGGATGATTCTTTAACAACTAAGCAAGACAATTCTGCTTCATAGTGGAGTTAAATAATTCAGCCCATGATATGAGTGTGGTTACCGTTAATACACAGTTGGTTGACTTGAAATCTGGTTGGAGAATTTAGAATTTTGGAGTGCATCTCACCAGTGGTGACTCTCACAAATTGAAGATGGTGGTCACAAATAAGGGAGATCCCTAGCTAAGTGAGTTGGGAAGGCTTCCATATAGAAGCTGTTAATGCTGTCTAGTCAGCCAGTTGGGGAGACCAGACCTGGCAAGCCCTAAGGGAGCTAGTTGTGCAACCCAGGATCTACAAAAAAGCTTGAAACGTACAAAAGAAATATTACTCTCACTAAACAAACAAAATAACATCAGTAGTAACACATCATAAACCAGATGTGTTGATACAGGCACATTGTATTCTAACAAAATATTGGATGACATTAGTACAGTTATGCAAAACATGCAGCCTGAGAGCAGATTTAAATTATATCCAGGCTTACAGTGTCAGTCTGTTTGAGGGCCTGGGGGGGTGGGGTGGGGGGGGTCTAGGGTGGGCTTCAGAATTTGAATTGTCTTTCACCCATGCCCACTAGCCCAAATATATGGCACAATTGGCAAACATCGGAAGGGTAGAGAACATTGCATCTTATTCTTATTGATTCCAAGAACTTCATATTATTACTGTTTGCCCCAAACGATAGGCATTTGTATGTTTTTTTTTTAAATCAATAATTTTAAAAAGTTCACGGCAGCAGCATGAAGACAAAAAGAGGTGAGTATTGAGAAGAAAGAACCAGCTGGGACAAACAGCAAAATCTAAAGCCACTTTGGTTTGTTAGAGCTTAGTAATCAGATTGGTTAAGCAACCGAGGTTTAAGGTTTGTCAACAATGATTGAAATTATATATATTGGGGCAGCACTTACTACCCCTAAGTGACATATATAACACTAACTAACTCTTTAAGGGCTTTATTTTCCTGGCAGCAGATCTTAAGTAATAGATTGATAGCTTAATTTAGAGATTGCTGACTTTGGTCATGATTACACCTTGGTTGTAAACTTAGTGGGGATATAGTGGAGGCAGAATTGCCAATTGATGCCGCCATCTTCCCAAGTGTTTACAGCCATTATGAGTCGTCCCCCCAACATATATATGGGGAATAACCATGCAGACCCTGTATTACAGGTTGCAGCACCCAGAGGTTTTCTTAGATTGTAGAGACCATGGCCTGCTTTAGGGCAGTGCAACCGGTGCTGCTGCACTGGGTGCAGACCTATGGAAGGGGTGGTGACCTCAGGGTGGGGGTGCTGTGTTTAGCAAAAGCTTATGATTGGAGAGATGAGTGGTATTTTTTCCCCGTGGTAGTGAGAGATTTGAGGCGGCAGTCGCAAGGTGTGGGGGCGCCAAAAATATTGTCGCACGGGTGCCACCAGCACTAAAGCGGGCCCTGCTAGAGACCGTTCTATTTACTTTTACCACCTGGCCTCAGCAGAAGGTAAATGTGGGTGGGGAAGCCGGCGCAGGTTGCGGTTCCGGGCCATGGGTGGATCCATCTGGATGCTTCCATTCATAACTCCAACTCCTAGTATCTCATAAATATAATGAGACTATTAGGTCTTTGATTTTGCCTTGGCACCCTTTACTCTCCTTCCCCTCTTGCCCTCCTTCCTAGCCCTACTCACAAGATGCAGCTGGTAAATGTTCACAATTTACTTCAGCATATGATCCCTGCAGCTCATACATGCCCAGACTGTTGTACCCATTTCGCTTCATACACAACACTGTTCACTGATCTGGTTCTATCTATGCTATGACTGAATTATTGATGAATAAAGGTTTGCTTATCCCACAGTATAGAAGATTTGGGTCTGCAATATGCGCATTGTTGTTTCAGGTTTATATGTATTCTACCTGATTATGATGTACCTTCTAACATTTACCATGTATCTTGTTCCTGTTTCTCTTTCTGTCAGGCAAATTTCTATAAAATATTTTGAAATTTAAATATTAGTCCAGCAACAGCAATCCTAAATCCTCTGTGGATCTTGATCCAATTTTGGCTTTCTCCACAATATTAGGTGATATTGTACGGAAGCAGCATGGACATAATCTGAATAAATTATTTATTCTTCTTAAATCAGAAACTTCCTATTCAACAAATGATGTTGTTTTAATGGCAAATGACTAACTCTTGTCTCTTAGATTGGACCATTATTGACTTGATGTGTACTTTCCACATTTAATTGAGTCCTCAATTATGTTTAGATTTCTATGAATTGTTGGATGAAGTTGTTCCTAGCCATTTTACCATTGTAGGGTTACTCACAAAATATTTGCCTGATCTTTTCCGGACCACTAATGTACACGCATTAGTCATTCCCAAAGGCTGGCTGGCGCTGAAGTCTAGAGCACTTGTATATGGCTGGGTGTCTCTAGCAACGGATAGATGTTTTTCAGAGGAGAAAATTTAGGGGTTTCGGATTGTTGTTTAAAAGATGGAGGAGCAGCAAGACCTTGGCAGACTTCAAGACCGCCGTCACCGCACACCACCACCAGCTCATCAGAACAACCAAGAAAACTACCATACAGGAAAGCATCAACGCCAACGCACACAACAACACAGAACTCTTCACCATGATCAAAGAACTCGCCAAACCCTGCACGAACACGACAGACATCTTCCCCCTCCCAGGATATCTATGACAACCTTGCCACCTTTCTCCACTGCAAGATCTTCGATATGTACGACAGCTTCTCAATCCAGGACCCACCCCAGCTGCAACCACCTAAATGTTCCAGGTTCCAGCCGACACTGTTCAACTGGACTACCCTCACTGCTGACAACACTCTAAGAATCATGAAAACTATCCACTCTGAGGCCCCCTCGGACTCTTGCCTCCACATTTTCAACAGAGCAGGAGCCACCATCGCCCCGAATCCACCACCTTCCCTGAAGACTGGAAACACGCAGAGATTAACCCCCTGATGAAGAAACCCTCTGCCGACCCGACAGACCTCAAGAACTACAGACTCCTCTCCCTGCTCCCCTTCCCTGCCAATGTCATCAAGAAGGCCATCAACGCCTCACTCACCAAATTTTTTGAAACAGACAACACCCTGGACCTCTCTCAATGTGGCTTCAGGAGCAACCACTGCTCCGAGATTGCACTCCTCGCTGCAACTGACTACAGCCACGCTCTCCTTAACTGTGGCGAAACCACAGCCCTCATCCTCAGGATCTCAATGTCCTCATTGTAACCTACAGAGATCAACTTCGGTGTGCCCCAGGGCTCCTGTCTGAGTACCATCCTCTTCCACATCTACATCACCCCTCTTGCATTGATCGTAAGAATCCATGGACTCAACATTGTCTCCTGCGCCGTCAACACACCGCTGATTCTTCCCCTCACCGATGAACCTTCAGCCGCAAAGAGCAACTTCCACGACAGGATAAAGGCAGTAGCCGTCTGGATTAAGGAGAGCTGCCTCAAACTCAACTCCAATAAAACCAAAGTCATCATCCTGGATTCCACTTCTCCGCTTGGGACAACTCCTGGTGGCCAGTGGCACTTAGCACCCTCCCCCCAAAACACACCTAGCGACTATGCACGCAACCTCAGCCTCATCCTCAACTCCCCGCTCTCTATGAACCACCAAATCAACATTGTATCGGTCTCCTGCTTCCGCACGATCCACCTGCTCTGAAAGATCTTCAAATGGATCCAAATCGAGGCTAGGAGAACGGTCACTCAGATGCTCGTTAGCAGCAAGATTTTCTACGGCAGCGCATTCTATGCCGGCACGACTCAAAAATTCCAAAAGAAATCGCAATGCATTCAGAAAGCCTCCCTCAGACTTATCCTGGATATACCCCTCCGAAGCCACATCTCTGGTCACCTGAGAGACCTCCACTGGCTTCCGGTCAACAAAAGAATCCCCTTCAAGCTCCTCATGCATACTAACAAAGCCCTCCACAACACTTGACCTGAATACTTCAACCACCACCTCTCCTTCACACTGACCAAATATTTCTGCTCCGCCCAAATGGGACAGATCTACAAGTCCTCTGCTGGAGGAAGATCCTTCTCCTACCTCGCTGCGAAGACTTAGAACTCCATACCTCTGCATCACAAGCAATCACTGTTCACTGCCTCAATTCAGGAAGGACCTCAAGCCCCGACTCATCGATTCAACTGCAGAAATACTATTCCCCCCCCCCCCCCCCCCCCCCCTCCCCCAGCGTCTTGAGACCCTTACGGGTGAGTAGTCCTGCTGTACTAGAACCCTGATTGATTGATTGTTTATTGATAATCATATTCTGCATTTCTTTTTGGAATTGGTTTCATTATATTTGTTATAGCATTGTAAGTTATATCTTTCTTTCATCATACTTACTGATTTCTCTTAGTAGGTAAATCGTTGTTTAAACTGTTGGGACTGTGAGCAGCCCTGCTGGTGCCACATTTCTTCTTATTTAACCTTCCTGTGTTTTTAATGAATCTGTCTGAACTGTGCCATTTTAAATATTGTGTGACTCGGGGGCTCTCAGCATTTTGACATTTGTATCGGGGAAATTGAGGAACTGGTACTGTTACCTTGCGGCATTTCTTAGCAGTCATCCTTTGCTGTCCTCATATCTGGAACCGACCCCGGTCCGCCGCGGCTGCTGTGCTGTTTGTGCGGAGGGCGGTTGACTCTGCTTTGCACACAAACCCTACTTCCGGCAGGACGCAGTCTAGTCGTCCGCCGGAAGGAAGGTATTTAGCCACTCATGCACCGGACGCGCAGCGGACGCGCGCAGCGGGCGCGCCGCTGGCGTGCCAAAGGCAAGCCCGTCTGCGCCCGTCCGCGCCTGGCCCACGCCGAGCGCACAGGATGCTGCCAGTTTTCAGGAAAATGGGCTTTTGTACTCTAGGAGCGAACTTCTCGCTTTAAATCATCCAACGGAGGGATGTGAGGTATGTCCTCCCAATGTCCATGGTAGATGCGGAGGCTGTGGTTTTGCCTTTTCTACCGCTAACACGAGCTATGGGGGCAGTCGGCGATCTGAGATTTTAATGCACGGAGGGCTTGTTAACGCCCGTTCTCTGGGGAAGCATAGGTATGAAATAGCCCAAGTTATTGAAAATATGGGGCTGGACATGCTTTTCATTACAGAAACTTGGGCGGATATGGCTTTGGACCCCGATTTCATTACCGCCTCCCCAGTTGGATATAGTTTTGTTAAGATGGATAGGCCTTTGGGGAGGAGAGGAGGAGGAGTAGCAATTATATTTAAAAACTGTTATACTGTTACGGTCCATCCGTTCAGCTTTCTGGCTGTGAAGCATTACACTTCACCGCCAACCTTAGTGCCAACCTTTCATTTAAGGGCATTCTGGTGTACCGGCCGCCTGGAGCCATAGCTGCGTTCTTGAACAATCTTGATGAACTACTCGAATCAGTGTTAGTTAATAAGGAATTCACCATCCTGGGTGATTTTAACTTTTATTTAGAAGATCCTGGAAACAAAGATACTGCGGTGCTCTTGGACACTCTTGGTGCCGCAGGGTTGGTTCAACTGATCGGTGTTCCCACTCATGAAGCAGGGCACACGTTGGACGGGATTTTCTCTTCTTGTTACGGACTTAAAGTGGGTGAAGGGCTTTCACTTCCCTGGTCCGATCATTCACTCATTAGCTTCACCCTTCCCATAAATGTTGGTCAACAGGACTATAAAGCCATGCCTCAGGCAGCCCCTTGTAGAGCCTGGTGTAAAGTGGACAAAACTGCTCTTTGAACCAAATTGGCTTGCTCTGTCCCTTTAAGTTCGGCCAATGTGGACAATGCAGTGATTAACGACAATAGCTGGTTATCCGACGCCATTAGCGTAGCGGTTCCTATTAAGCATATTTCCGGCAACCGGGCGGCACCATCTGCTACCTGGTTCTCGGATCTTCTTCGCAAAGAGAAACAGATGTGCCGCCATATGGAACGGCGTTGGCGTCTGAACTACCATGACTCCGATAAACAGATTTACAAGACTTCCCTCAGGTCTTACAAAGCACTAGTAATCACAGAGAAAAGTAATTACTTTAAAGCCCAGATTGACTCAGCAAAATACTCTTCTAAAGAGTTATTTGCAGTTATAAACAAATTAACAGTCCCCAATGCTCTGAATAAACTGGGCAGTCAACAATATGTGGATGACATGGCGTCTAATTTCAAAACCAAAGTATTGGACATTGTCCACAACTTTAAAGACGGCCTGAGTGCTCAGCCGGCTCCTAGTACACAGGTGACAGCTGCCGACACGAGCAGATTCTTAGAGTTTTCTCCTCTGTCAATTGATACAGTGAGTCACTATATTCTGGCCTCTAAATCGGGCTCTCCTTTGGATCCCTGCTTGTCAGGTTTTTTGATTGAGCTGGCAGACCTGGTGAGTCCCGGGCTGACAGACATCTTTAATAAGATGTTTTCCTCAGGAAGTTTTCCCACTACATGGAAGGAGACTTCCGTTCTCCCGCTTCTCAAAAACCCTCCTTAGATGCTTCCATGACATCAAACTATCGCCCCATTGCACGCCTCCCTCTTCCAGCCAAAATTGTGGACAAGATTATGAACATCCAACTGACCCAGTTGATTGATGACAGTGGGCTGCTGGACCACTCTCAGTTTGGCTTCCGCAAGGAACACACTACCGAGACAGCACTCATTGAGGTGACCGAAGAAATCAGAGCAGTCATGGATGGTGGAGGTACAGCGGCATTAATCTTACTTGACCTCTCCGCTGCGTTTGACACCGTTAATCATACTCTCCTGACCCACTGATTAAAAACTTTAGGTGTGGATAGCATGGCTTTGGCCCTACTGGCCTCCTTTCTGCAGGAGAGGAGATCAACGGTGTCACTCGACGGGTTTAACTCGGAACCCTATGTGCTGCCTTGTGGGGTTCCACAGGGTAGTTCGTTGAGCCCTTTGTTGTTCAATGTCTATGTCACTGACCTTGCATCACTTGTCAGGGATTACGGCTTCTCATTAACATCTTATGCAGATGACTCGCAGATTGTGGTTGCAGCTCATAAGAAACAGAGCTCCCCTGCGGTGCAGTTTTATAACTGCATGGCCGCCATTAACATCTGGATGAGCAGTCACTGCCTTAAATTAAACTCCGAGAAGACGGAAGTGTTGATTTTTGGCAACTTGCAACCATCCTGGAGTAAGCTCAGTTGGCCTGTGGAAATGAGCCTCCCGCCCATCCCTACTGCGAAGACAAAAAACCTGGGCATTTTGATAGACAACAGGCTCATGTTTATCCCTCAAATAAATGCCATTGTGTCTGCTTCTCACTTCCTGATAAAAAAAATCAGGAAGGTACTTCCCTATATTCCGGAGGAAACTAGGAAAGTGGTCATCACCTCTCTGATACAGTCTAAGTTGGATTATTGCAACGGGCTTTATTTGAATGCCCAAATGCAGTGCCTGAGAACTTCAGGCTGTCCAAAACTTGGCGGCCCGTTTACTGCTGAGCCTACCCCGGCATAAATCCATCTCAAAAGAGATTCGGAAGCTCCATTGGCTTCCAGTGATGCAGCGGATCAAATTTAAGGCGCTCTGTGTGGCCTTTAAAGCTCTGACACAAAAGGGTCCGCTGTTCATGAGGGAGCTTTTCGCGTGGTATCAGCCAGGCAGATCACTCCGTTCCTCAGGTGCAAAACTTCTTGCAGTGCAAAAGATTCGGACTTTGCATTGGGGAGGATGGAGTTTCCAACACGGCACTTCTAAATTGTGGAATCTGCTGCCACCAGAAATTAGGAAGGCCAGCTCTCTTATGGGATTTTAAAAAAATCTGAAAACCTGGTTGTTTCAGTGAGGGGTGTTGGTGGGGTGTCTGCTCATGGTTCTAGCGCCGAGACACCATTTTTGGTATTCGTGCGCTTTATAAATTTCATTATCATTATCATTAAATTCTAAATTGGTGCACGGCTTCCTGCTTGTAATGTTTGCTTTTCCGAGTTCATGGCTCCATAGAGATCCCAGGTAGTTTTGGTGTTGTAATGCATGTTATGTGCCATTGTGCAGCCATGCAAATTTGCTGAACTTTATACAGTATCTGTGGTACCATATTTGTTATAATTCAAAATGAAAACGCGATGGAATTTAACTAAGTTGAAAATATAATAAAGAAATTGAAAAAGACAAAATAAACCATACATTTCAGCTGGAAGAAATAAAAAATACAATTATTTACTTAGAAAATACAATATTGCACACAATAATCGAGCTAAAATATTTGAAGTGTAAGAGTAAATGCTCTTGTTTACATGGTCATCCTATTTGTGGCTGAATTGTTTTTCAGGTTTTTAGACTCTTCACACTCGGACACTTCTGTCCAGTGTATGCATGTAGAACATGGAGAAATTGGCTAATCCATGATTGGCTTATTTAACTTTGGCACAAGACCATAATATGCAGTGTGGAAATACACCAATGGCATGAAAAGTTAAATGTCACATTTGAGCTGCAGCACTTATTGTGCCATCCACTAATGTGCCAAAGGAAAGTAAGACTTCAGTCCTACCATTGTAGTCCGACTGCTGCAGTGTAAAGTCTACAGTGGGCCTGGTAATATAACTCATTCTTAACAGGTATAAATCTCCCTTTCAAATACAAGTAAGTCAGCCCTTTGTAAACCTTGGAGCCCACAAAGTAAAGTACATGACATTTAAAAGTGGGATATGTAGAAAATGAACATTACTATGTCCCTACAGTGATAAATAAAGAAGCCTTTAAATTTGGTATGTATCTCGTCACATTGGCTGAGCTTCAATGACAGAGGTCAAATGTAAGGCTATATCTACAAACAAATTGCTGCATATTTTTTTTAGCATTGCGATTGGTGTTTACAAAATCCTCTCACTTTGCAGTTAGAGAAAGAAAAAGTGAATTATGTGACAATCTTGCTTGGGTACAGTGTGTGAAAGGAAAGGTTGTAGGATGTCATTATTAGTAACACAACAAAACGTAAATACCAGAAAATGAACTCGACACATTCTGCAGTTCGGAAAACATAACTGAAGCACATTGTTTTGACATTTTAGTGTGTGTTGGAAACTATTTTTTCAATAAGATCAAAACAAATCAAGACACTCTTGGTGATACGAAATCGATATTCACTGAAACCCACTTTCTACACATTATCATTTGTCTGAACCATAGTTTTATAACTAAAACTGTATATCTGTGCAAATTCAGTGGCCATTTCAATGGAAAAAGTGTTGTTTGTAAATCAGAGTGCTCTACTGCATGATGCTTTAGTTACAATAAAAAAATCGCCCAGCTCATGTCAATTACAGCAAAGTGGGTCGTGAAAGTTTGTTGTGGTTCTAAAACGTTTGGGAAGCACTCACTAGTCTAGCTAAATAATTGTGAAAAGCATTTGTCAATGCCAGAGAGCTTTTAAAAGTTGGTTATTACCTTGTTTTACAGGCTATATACTGTTATTTTGTTACATGTAATCTCACAGATCACCATAGTATGTAAGGGTTTTTGTTCTGGCCACGCCCTCTGAGAAGCCCTCTTTTCACTGTGATGATTCTTATTGGGCCCTGTTCCGTGGGTGGTTGTATATTGTTTTGTAAGCTCTGTTTTTCTGCATATTTGTAATTTTATAACGGTATGCATGATAGATGCCAGTTTACGTGCACATGAATAGGTCATGGTATTTAAGGTGTAAGCCAAAGGTAAAGGGTTCATAGGGCAAAGTGATGCCAGATTTCCTAGGTGTGATCTGTTTAATATGAAATGCTATGACAAAGCCAGTGGACCTGACCTACTTATTGTGAAAGCATGTACTAAAGACATTAGGTTAAGCCTGTAGGCAAGTATTTTGTTACATTAAATTTCACAGATTATCATAGTGGTCAATAATTTTGGTGTTGATGATGCACCCAAACAAACCGTGTGGATAAAAGATATGCATTACAATAATCCTTGTTAGGCTCTTAGTAAAGATAGTATTTTGCTTCGCAAACTGCAATTTTGTAAACTTTTTTACTTTTATGACTATGTCAGATGGTTGCTTTGTGGCACATTTATTCTCAGTACAGTTCGCTTGAGTTTAGTATGGTGAAAAGCTAATATTAAAGACTGTGTGCCTGGTTGTTTATTATGAAACGTTATGATAAAGGGTGTAGGCCTGGCATATTTATTGTGAAAATCATAATTTAAAGTCAGTTTGCACTGTTATTACTCTGAATTAAATCCTACAGATAGGTCTTTTGTTAAACGGAATCTCACAGATTGACATAGTAGGCAAGGTTATTGTTTGTTACCCCCGACAAACAGTTTTGCTATGTTATATAATGTGTGTTTATATGACTCATGACTTACCAGAGAGGGTATCCTGGCACGGAAGCAGCAGCAGTATGGGCCGAGCTACGGCTGTAGCTAGGTGAATACCTAGGTGTTCAATTTCATGCTGAAGTCAAGAAATGAGGAGGCGACCCTGTTGTGAAGGGACAGGTCGCTCCAGTCTTTAGGAGTGAGGTAGGAGAAGTCATGGCCACCAAATCTGGTTTTGCGTATGCAGGGTAGGGGGTGCGAGTAGGAGTCCCACTGTGTCGTGCTGTCTGAGTGTTTATGCAGCTTGTTGAGGTACATGGAGCCAGTGTTGTGTAAGACTTTGTATTTGTGCGTGAGGAGTTTGAGAAGTACTTGTTTGTGGATTGGAAGCCAGTGGAGCTCTTTGAGGTGTGGGGGGGTTTGATTGTCGGGGTTGGGAGGTTGATTGTGAGCCTGGCCATTAAGTTTTGTATGGTCTTAAGTTTTCCAGCTAGTTGAGAGTTGATTCCAACATAGAGTGCATTGATGTGGTCCAGCTTGCTGGTGATGAGGGCTTGGGTGAGGGTCCTGCAAGTATTGCTGAAGAGCAGTTTGAAGATCTTCTTGAGCATCAAGAGTGTGGAAGCAGGAGAATGAGACTGTGTTCCCTTGGCCGGTCATGATGAGTTGGTTGTCAATTACTACTCCGAGGTTCTTTGTATCGATTGCCAGGAGGGGTGTGTGTGCAACTTCAACAAGCTACCAGGTGGAGTCCAGAAGCAAGGTGTATTTGCCTAATATTACTACTTCTGTCTTGTCTGTGGTGAGCTTGAGGAAATTAGTTTTAATCCATCTGGCTACTTTGTTCATGCAGTTGGGAAATTGGTCCAGGTGTTTAGTGTCTTTATCGGAGAGAGAGAGAGTGGGTTTGAAAAATATGAGGGCAGTTGTCTTAATCTCTGTCAATGATCATGGATGATGGAATTGAGCTCGATCTCTGTACTGTGATTGGTCCTGAATCCAGATTGAGTGGTGTTGAGAAGGTGGCTGTAGTTGAGGTTAGTGGCTAGGTGTTTGTTTATCATCTTTTCCATGACATTTGTCTTGCAAGGTAAGCAGGGAGATTTGCCGGTAGTTGGCTAGCATCTTAGGGTCTGCAGAGGGTTTCTTGAGGATGGAGAGAACTGTGTTGTTTTCCAGGCTTCTGGGTAGGTGGCTGTGATGATTGAGTCATTCATAATTGATGATTATGAATACGCTGATGGGGATCAGTCCTTTGATGATGGCTTGGAAAGGGCAGGGGCCAGAGGGTGCTTCAGAGTTTATGGACTGCATGGTCATTGCTGGCTCTTGAGTGACTATGGTGGGCCAGTTGGTCCTCTTGGTGTTGATTAAGATGGGCAGGTGGGCTGTGAAGGTGGATGGGTCCAGTTGGGACTTGAAGTTAACTTAGATGCTGGTGATCTTTTTGCAGAAGAATGCGGACCGCTCGGTGCAGATTTGATGAGGGAGGTTACACTGGTGGAGATAGCTGCTGTAGAGGTAAAGTCTTTCACTATAGCAAAGGTTTCATTGAATCTGTTGGTTCTGCTTTCGATGCGGTCGGTGAGCGCAGAGCATTTGGCCGCTCTGATTTGCTGATGGTTGCGTCTAAGGGCAGATTTGTAGGTGCTCCTGACTTTGTCTCCATTTGTGTTCAAATTACTTGTAGTGGCTTTCGGTGAGCCAGAGCTGTTCCGTGTACCAGCCTCCTTGCGGTCTGGTTCTTGTGGCTTTGTTGGCTTTGAGAAGAGCCATGGTGTCTGCGCAGATGGTGATCAAAGCATTGAAGTTGGAGATGGATTCCCGGAGGTTCTATACTGTGGTTATAAAAGATTTGCACAGTTTGAATTATTGTTTAACCCTATTAGGAGATATAGTATTTTACTTTGCCAACTGTCATTTTGTTATGCGTTTCCAATTTTATGACTTTACGCTGATGATTGACTTGTGGGAAAGCTTACGCGCAGTACAGTAGGCCTGAGTTGGTTATGGTGACAAGCCAGTGATGATAATAATGTCAAGTCAAGTCAATAAATTTATATAGCGCGCTACATACCCAGAGGGTCTCAAGGCGCTTGAGGAGGGGTGGGGAATTACTTCTCGAATATCCAGATTTTAAGCTGCTTTCTGAATGCTAGGTGGTTTTGAGTGAGGCGAAGGTGCATGGGAAGTGAGTTCCAGGTTTTGGCCGCTAGGTAGGAGAATGATCTTCCTCCCATGGTGGTTTTGTTGACGCGGGGAACAGTAGCGAGGGCTTGGTTGGAAGAGCGCAGCTGGCGGGAGGGGGTGTAGAAGGAAAGACGTGAATTGAGGCATTCGGGTTCAAGTTCGTAGAGAGCTTTGTGTGCGTGGGTGAGGAGGCGGAAAGTTATTCTCTTATTGACGGGGAGCCAGTGGAGGTTTTTCAGGTGACCAGAAATGTGTTCTTTACGCGGGATGTCTATTATGAGCCTGGCTGATGCGCCCTGGATGCGTTGGAGTTTTTTCTGAAGTTTTGCGGTGGTACCGGCGTAAAGGGTGTTTCCGTAGTCAAGGCGGCTTGTGACCAGTGCGTGGGTGACCGTTTTTCTAGTTTCGGTGGGGATCCAGCGAAATGTTTTTTTGAGCATGCGAAGAATGTTGAAGCAAGATGAGGAGACGGCGTTGACTTGTCTGGTCATCGAGAGTGAGGAATCCAGGATGACGCCTAGGTTCCGTGCGTGATCCGTTGGGATGGGTGCTTTTCCAAGGGCTTCTGGCCACAAAGAGTCGTCCCAGGCGGAGGGGGAGGTACCTAAGATAAGGACTTCTGTTTTGTCTGAATTCAGTTTCAGACGGCTATGCTTCATCCATTCGGCTACCTCTTTCATTCCTTCATGTAGGTTGGTTTTGGCGATGTTTGGGTCTTTGGTGAGTGAGAGGATCAGTTGAGTGTCATCAGCGTAGGAGATGATGTTGAGGTTGTGTTGGCGTGCGATGGTCGCGAGGGGGCTCATGTATACGTTGAAGAGGGTGGGGCTGAGTGAAGATCCTTGTGGCACGCCGCAGATGACTTCAGTGGCCTCTGACTTGAATGGTGGGAGGCGTACTCTCTGAGTTCTTCCGGCAAGGAAAGAAGTGATCCATTCCAGTGCTTTTCCTTGGATTCCGATGTTTCTAAGTCGTTGTAACAGGGTGTTATGACAGACTGTGTCGAAGGCTGCGGAGAGGTCGAGGAGGATGAGGGCGACTGTGTCTCCATTGTCCAGTAGAGTTCGCATGTCGTCTGTTGCTGCGATGAGTGCGGTCTCAGTACTGTGTTTGGCTCGGAAGCCGGACTGTGAGGAGTCGAGGGATTTGTTGCCTTCGAGGAAGGCGGCGAGCTGGTTGTTGACAGCTTTCTCGATGACTTTGGCCGGGAATGGGAGGAGCGAGATGGGGCGGTAGTTTTTGAGTTCGGTGGGGTCAGCTGTGGGTTTTTTCAGAAGGGCGCTGAGTTCGGCGTGTTTCCAGCTTTCTGGGAAGGTGCCGGATTTGAGGGAGCAGTTGATGACGTCTCGGAGGTGTGGTGCTATGATGGAGTCTGCTTTGTTGAAGATGTGGTGAGGGCAAGGGTCTGAGGGGGATTCTGAATGGATGGAGTTCATCAGGCGAATGGTGTCCTCAGTGGAGATTGGGTTCCAGTCATTAAGGATGTTCAAGGGGGGGTGAAGGTACGGCAGAGGGTTTGATGGGTTGGTCTTCGGGTTGGTTGTTGAAGCTGTTGTGGATGTCTGCGATTTTGTCGTGGAAGAACGAAGCTAGTGAGTCGCAAAGGGTTTGAGAGGGGGTGATGTCGTTGGAGTTGGCAATGGGGTTGGTAAACTCTTTGACGATGTTGAATAGTTCCTTGCTGTTGTGGGCGTTTTTGTCTAGTCGGTCTTTGAATGCGGTTTTCTTGGCAGTCCGGATCAATTGGTGGTGTATGCGGGAGGCGTTTTTGAAAGCGTCCCTGGTGTTTGGGTCTTTTTTCCAGGTCTTCTCAAGGGAGCGAAAGAGTTTCTTGGATTTCTTAAGATCATCGTTGAACCAGGGGGCGTTTTTGCTGCCTAGTTTGATTTGACGTTTTTTCAAAGGTGCTAGGTTGTCGGCAGTGTCGGTTAGCCATTGTGTGAGGTTGATGGCTGCTTGGTTGGGGTTCGATGAGTGGGCAGGGGGGTTTTGAAGAAGCGATGTGGAGACCTGGTCGATGGTGATTTTGTTCCAATTTCTTTGCAGAGTAGGTTGAGGATGTGGTCTTTTTGTAGACAAAGTGAACGCAGCTGTGGTCCGTCCATTGGAGAACTGTGGTGTGACTGAAGGAAATATGTTTGCTGGAGGTGAAGATAGGGTCGAGAGTGTGTCCTGCGCGGTGTGTGGGGGTATTAACAAGTTGTTTGAGTCCTAGGTTGGCGAGATTGTCCAGAAGGGTGGTGGTGGTGTTGTTGTTGTTGTTGTTCTTTTCCAGGTGAAAATTGAGGTCTCCCAATAGGATGTAGTCCTCGGAGGAGAGGGTGTGTTGGGTGATAAAGTCAGTGATGTCTTCAGTGAATTGTGCACGGGGTCCTGGTGGCCTGTATAGGAGTGTGCCTCTGAGTGTGGTCTTGGGGCCAGTGTGGATCTGGAAGTGAAGGTGTTCGGCGCTAGAGAGGTTGTCGTCTGAGCTGGTTGAGATGCGGATGGAGTTCTTATGGACGATGGCGATGCCTCCTCCTGTTTGCTTGGGGCGATCTTTTCAGATGATCTTGTAGCCTTCCGGGATGGCTATGGTGATGTCTGGGGCCGAAGAGGCGTTCATCCATGTTTCTGTTAGGAAGGCGACGTTTGGAGAGATGGTGTCTAGTAGATTCCAAAGGTTGATGGCGTGGCTGTGGACCGATCGGGGGTGAGTAGGATGCATTTAAGGTGGTTGGCGTCAGATCTATGTTTGGTGTTAGTGGATGCAGAATTGGTTTTTGTGCCGTCAAACTTGCAGGAGATGCATGTGAAGGGTCCATGGGTGTGTCCAGGTGAGGCTTGGGCGCAGTTGGGGAGTCGGCCAGGATTAAGTGCTAGGAGGGTGGCTGAGTCGTATGTAATGCGGGTGGGCTGGGCATTGCGTGGACCAGGGGGTCTGGCGCTGGGCGCGGTCCAGGCGCGGACGGGCGTAGACGGGCTTACCTTTGGCGCGCCTTCGGCGCGGCCGTAGCGCGTGGACGCTGCGCGTTGGGACATCTGCTTTAAATGGATAGTGGAGGGGGCGGAGCGTGGGAGGGTCAGTTGGGAGGATACAAAATGGAGTTAGAAAGTGAAACTTGGGCAGCCTTTGGTCAGTGCAAAGCTAAATAACAATAGTGCACACAATTGAGGCAGCAGAAAAAGATGCAGATTATAAAAGGCCAAAAAAGTAGGATTTACCTATGCCTCTATGTACATGATTGCAACATTTAATGTAACTCAAAGAGAAAACCACACTGTTAGTTAACTCAGACAATTGATTTATGTCAAATATTTTTTGAAATTCATAAATTGTCCATGATTTACGACAGGAGAAAAATACATAGTCAACTTTACATTGAACACACAAAAGAAGATTTTTGCTAGGGAAAAAGCACAACAAACAACGTGTAAACCATAATTGTGTGAATTATAGTGAAAATATCACCAAAAAGTGCATATACATTGTACACAGTGATTGAGCAATTGTATCAAAACAGTAAACAACAAACTTTCATAAATTATAATGAGATAATGAACAGTTTTGGGGGTACGTCTTATTCAATACCTGCCCAACTTCCTGTAACACTATTTATTATGGAATTATGGTTGTGTGAATACAGGGAAAAGGAAAACCCAACATCAATTAGGACATGCCAATAATTTTGGGCAAAACAATGATGCTAAATGCGAGGTGACGTCTAGGGTCACCATCAGCTGAGTGGCCTGATTGAATGATTGTCCCTCTATCCTATTGATGAAATCAGTTGTATCTCTGAGATATGACTTGACCTGCGGTAGAAAGGGTTTGAGAAAAAAATCTATATATTTTGAGACCGGTTCCAGTGCAGAATCGCACCCCGACACAATGGGTCGGCCAGGCGGTGTTTTATCATTTTTATGGATTTTTGGTAAAAAGTACAGGACAGGCGTCCTTGGTGCTTTTTTGTTCAGGAATTCAAATTCCTTAGGGCCTAGGAATCCCTCATCAAGTCCTGTCTTGGTGATGCTTGCGATTTTACTTTGTATGGCATGCACAGGATCCTCCTTAATTGGTCTGTACCAATCTAGATTGTTGACATGCGTTGTTCCTTCCTCCACATACATGGTGCGGGGCCATATCACGACTGCCCCACCCTTGTCTGCTTGTTTTATTAAAATAGACGTATCTGATTTGAGGTTCTGAATGGCAGATGTTAACCCTTTAGACATATTTTTGTGTACAAAATTTTTTTGTTTCTCAAGTTTTGAGAGGGAGGAGAGGACGGCTTGTTCAAAGGCCATGACCTGTTTAGGAATGTTTTGGGTCGGCGTAAATCTGGATTTAACTCTAAGCCCTGTGGTTTCTGAATTGGACGTCACTTCTGCATCCGCGAAAAACACCTTCAACCTGATCTTGCGACAAAAATCTAATGCCTCTAATTTCAGTTGGGTGAAGTCCGTTCTTTTGTTGGGGACAAACTTGAGGCCCAGGGATAAGAGTGTAACTTAATCCTGGGTAAGTTGTTTATCTGAAAGATTGACTATGGCTGATTTCTCTAGCTCTTGTAGGTTTTGTTGCGTGTTCGCATCTCCCATGGTTGTTTGAAGCGGACCCGTGACTGTCCGCCTCTGCCTAAAAAAGGAGATGATACAGCAGCCCCTCGTCTTTTAGAATTGTCTTGTCGAGACTCAGATGACGAGTCAGACGATGTTGTATCTGAAAAAGTGAGGAACCTATTCCTGGATCTGCCTTGGAATGATGTTAGAGCCCCTCTTGATTCACCTGATGTGTAGAAATCCTCTTTCAGGAATGGATAAACTTGTTCCAATTTGAAGGATTTAGAGTCCCTTTCAAATTGTGCTACTTTAGCGTTAAGTGTGTTGTCCTTGAAAAGTTGTATTTCTTTTTCAATCTTATCTAAAAGATTCTTGGCTTCGGTTACCGTTTGATTGTCAGATATGGTCTTGATTAACTCCTCAATTTCTTTTTCTTCTTGACTACAGATACGTTGGGCTGTCTGTATAGTATGGACCATGAGGTCCCTACTACATTTAGTATTAATCTGACTGAAACCCTTTTTGTAATCTGTGTCCTCGCTTAAAATCACCGGGATGTTCTTCACCTGGAGTCCCCAAGGGATAGTCCCAGCTTTAAGGTGTTTGAGTAGAAAGTGGCCATGTAGTTCGGTTCGTATGTGTTTTTTTTGAAGACGGGTCAATTTATCTGCCTCATTTTGTTGTTTGGCTGAGGTACTCAATGTTATGTTAGAAAAAGGAGATGATTCAATAAGACTCGCAATATGGCTCTCCGTAAAGGACAGCATATCTTTCTCTGCCATGCTATACAGGAGACGAGTCCCCTGTAGTGAAGTGAATCAGTTGTTGATAAGGATGACGGACAGTGTCAATCCCTACCTACTCGGGTAGAAACCCGCGCTAATGATGCAAAGAAAGGAGGGGTTTGGCCCAGTAGGGAAGAGGGTAGGTAGGGCCTATTAATACCAAAAAAGTAGGATTTACCTATGCCTCTATGTACATGATTGCAACATTTAATGTAACTCAAAGAGAAAACCACACTGTTAGTTAACTCAGACAATTGATTTATGTCAATTATTTTTTGAAATTCATAAATTGTCCATGATTTACGACAGGAGAAAAATACATAGTCAACTTTATATTGAACACACAAAAGAAGATTTTTGCTAGGGAAAAAGCACAACAAACAACGTGTAAACCATAATTGTGTGAATTATAGTGAACATATCACCAAAAAGTGCATATACATTGTACACAGTGATTGAGCAATTGTATCAAAACAGTAAACAACAAACTTTCATAAATTATATTGAGATAATGAACAGTTTTGGGGGTACGTCTTATTCAATACCTGCCCAACTTCCTGTAACACTATTTATTATGGAATTATGATTGTGTGAATACAGGAAAAAGGAAAACCCAACATCAATTAGGACATGCCAATAATTTTGGGCAAAACAATGATGCTAAATGCGAGGTGACGTCTAGGGTCACCATCAGCTGAGTGGCCTGATTGAATGATTGTCCCTCTATCCTATTGATGAAATCAGTTGTATCTCTGAGATATGACTTGACCTGCGGTAAAAAGGGTTTGAGAAAAAAATCTATATATTTTGAGACCGGTTCCAGTGCAGAATCGCACCCCGACACAATGGGTCGGCCAGGCGGTGTTTTATCATTTTTATGGATTTTTGGTAAAAAGTACAGGACAGGCGTCCTTGGTGCTTTTTTGTTCAGGAATTCAAATTCCTTAGGGCCTAGGAATCCCTCATCAAGTCCTGTCTTGGTGATGCTTGCGATTTTACTTTGTATGGCATGCACAGGATCCTCCTTAATTGGTCTGTACCAATCTAGATTGTTGACATGCGTTGTTCCTTCCTCCAGATACATGGTGCGGGGCCATATCACGACTGCCCCACCCTTGTCTGCTTGTTTTATTAAAATAGACGTATCTGATTTGAGGTTCTGAATGGCAGATGTTTACCCTTTAGACATATTTTCGTGTACAAAATTTTTTTGTTTCTCAAGTTTTGAGAGGGAGGAGTGGACGGCTTGTTCAAAGGCCATGACCTGTTTAGGAATGTTTTGGGTCGGAGTAAATCTGGATTTAACTCTAAGCCCTGTGGTTTCTGAATTGGACATCACTTCTGCATCCGCGAAAAACACCTTCAACCTGATCTTGCGACAAAAATCTAATGCCTCTAATTTCAGTTGGGTGAAGTCCGTTCTTTTGTTGGGGACAAACTTGAGGCCCAGGGATAAGAATGTAACTTCATCCTGGGTAAGTTGTTTATCTGAAAGATTGACTATGGCTGATTTCTCTAGCTCTTGTAGGTTTTGTTGCGTGTTCGCATCTCCCATGGTTGTTTGAAGCGGACCCGTGACTGTCCGCCTCTGCCTAAAAAAGGAGATGATACAGCAGCCCCTCGTCTTTTAGAATTGTCTTGTCGAGACTCAGATGACGAGTCAGACGATGTTGTATCTGAAAAAGTGAGGAACCTATTCCTGGATCTGCCTTGGAATGATGTTAAAGCCCCTCTTGATTCACCTGATGTGTAGAAATCCTCTTTCAGGAATGGATAAACTTGTTCCAATTTGAAGGATTTAGAGTCCCTTTCAAATTGTGCTACTTTAGCGTTAAGTGTGTTGTCCTTGAAAAGTTGTATTTCTTTTTCAATCTTATCTAAAAGATTCTTGGCTTCGGTTACCGTTTGATTGTCAGATATGATCTTGATTAACTCCTCAATTTTTTTTTCTTCTTGACTACAGATACGTTGGGCTGTCTGTATAGTATGGACCATGAGGTCCCTACTACATTTAGTATTAATCTGACTGAAACCCTTTTTGTAATCTGTGTCCTCTGTGAAAATCACCGGGATGTTCTTCACCTGGAGTCCCCAAGGGATAGTCCCAGCTTTAAGGTGTTTGAGTAGAAAGTGGCCATGTAGTTCGGTTCGTATGTGTTTTTTTGAAGACGGGTCAATTTATCTGCCTCATTTTGTTGTTTGGCTGAGGTACTCAATGTTATGTTAGAAAAAGGAGATGATTCAATAAGACTCGCAATATGGCTCTCCGTAAAGGACAGCGTATCTTTCTCTGCCATGCTATACAGGAGACGAGTCCCCTGTAGTGAAGTGAATCAGTTGTTAATAAGGATGACGGACAGTGTCAATCCCTACCCACTCGGGTAGAAACCCGCGCTAATGATGCAAAGAAAGGAGGGGTTTGGCCCAGTAGGGAAGAGGGTAGGTAGGGCCTATTAATACCAAAAAAGTAGGATTTACCTATGCCTCTATGTACATGATTGCAACATTTAATGTAACTCAAAGAGAAAACCACACTGTTAGTTAACTCAGACAATTGATTTATGTCAATTATTTTTTGAAATTCATAAATTGTCCATGATTTACGACAGGAGAAAAATACATAGTCAACTTTTATAAAAGGCGGCAGTCACACGAAGTATTACCAAAATGCTAGCTTAGTGTGAGGTACGGCGCTATGAATCAACAAAGCGCTATGTGAATTTGCTAATCCTGTCGTGCGCGATGTTTAACAATGCAAAATTACTTGGGCGCTGTGATTAAATGTCGAGCGCGATGTTAACAGTGCTATTCCAATGGAGTCCGATGTTATTAGTTCCTTATAAATGACGCGCGATATTTAAAGGGCTAGATTACACGAGCGCGAAGTCAGAAGCAGCTATTTAAACAAGCGCGTTGACACAGATGCAAGTGCGAGCAAGCGTGCTGCTACGATACCAGCCAGATGATTTTGCAGCAGAATTCTTTGCCAGGGAGCGTGGGGGGGAGCGACCGTCTCGGAAGAGATCCAGGTGGTTTCTTGAGGATGTGCAGGTAACTTTTATGCGGGATGGCATAGGTCTGGCCTATTTATTGTGAAAATTCATTAAAAATACAATAGGCCTGGCTTATTTATTTTGAGAAGCACATGGTAAAGCGAATAGATCTCTAACAGTGGATTGTAATAACATTATGTTACAGGCCGTAAAAAAGGTGACCATGCCAGTCCAGTGTGACATACTAGTATATAATGGGCAAACATAACCTGTCCAAAACGTCTCGTGGTTTTAAATCAATATCTCAATGGCCTTCGTTATTACTGACTTCCAATGTTATCCACATGTTAGATCATCAGAATGTGTTTACCAGAGAACAACAAAAAAACAACATAGCCAGGTGTTATCGTAACCAAGCTCCATTAAATGATACACAGATGAGATTTCCAAGAGTTTTATAGACTTTATATTAATTAACCCTGGGCGTAGTTTGCGTAGTCGCGCTATGCGAAGTGCACTTCGCGCTACGCGAACTGCGTAGTGCACTGTGCAAAATGCTGTTCGCACTGATTGTACAGTGCCGATTGCTTGTCCGCACTGTGCAATCAGTGCAAACCGCATCGTGCACAGTGCAAGCAATCGTTTTCTGCTGCTCAATTAGATTTGTACTCGAGCAGCAGCTTTCTCAACGCGGACTGGTCGTTTCTCATTGCGAGCGGTCGGGAGCATACGCGACCACACGCAATGTGAAACCTGACCTCCCCGCGCTGAGAATCTCGCCGGGAGGTTTATTTTCCACGCTCACGACCAGCAACTTGATGTTGCTGATCGCGAACGAGGAAGAAGTCTCACCGGGATGTTATTTTGCTCACTCGCGGTCGCCAACTTGACTTTGAGGACAGCGAGCAAGCAAAAAAACCTGCTACGCGTTTTTGCACAGTGCTATGTGCAATTTGCGTAGCGTAGTCCTACGCCCAGGCCTAATAATAATACCTACATAAATGCTATAGAGATGTAGAGAAGTACTCTTGTTAAAAACATGAAATGTATAACAATGATCTTATTGTACAGGCAGTACCCATTAAATTAACCATTAATTGTAATGAATGAAGCTAGAAAGAAATAGTTGAAGGCAACAACATTGTAGCACATTTCAAGCCTATTTTATAGTTTGGCGGAGAGGGTACTCCACGGCAAAAGTGACAGGGTACCCTCTGTGTCAAACTGAAGGCCCTCCCACCTCATTTAATCTCAGGCGGAACTTCAGTATGTTGATGGCGGAGACTACTCTGTCTCAGCCACTGAGATACACTTCTAATGGCCCGACAGAGTTAGGCAGTAGCAAGTGGTTTTATGTATTGTTTTATTTAATTTTACCTAGCCTGTCATCCCATCAAATCCCCTCCGCCTGCCCCGCCCCACTGCTCTTACCTATGCCAGCTGCACCTGCCAGTCTCCAATAATGCCAGTGTTCATAACCAAGACTGTTCAACAGCCTTTGACAATGCAATACCATCCAGATGGGGAGAAGTAAGGACTACACAGTCTTATCCAGTCCTAGCTTTATAGCAGACCATTACATTTTGAGATGTGTAATCGGAAGTTTGAGGCTAATAAAAGAGAATATTTCATTACATGCTGCTGCTTTTCTGGGTATTCCAACCGAACATTAGGGACCAGGGAAAATCAGGCCAGTCATCTAAGCATTGCATTTCTTTCTGCATTCATATTTCAAAGCAATAACTGACTTAACTGTAAATATTTCAAATTAGAATGTGGTTGTGTTTCTTTTCCGTTATGGACAAGAATAAGCTATAATATCTTTTGTTTTCACAGATCACTGACCAGGATTACAATTAACCAAGAAATGAGAACTGAAGTAGAGGAAAATCAGAAGGTTTGGAACTCTTTTATCCTATGGTGGACTGTTTTTAATCAATTAAAATGTTAAGTAGTTAAATTAAATCTGTGACTGCACTAATCAAACATGCTGTACTCCTGCTTTTGTCGGGAGTACATTTCTAATGTTTTTCAATGTTGGAAGAGACTGACAAGGATTTGACAAATACCTTTAAACCTGTACGTTTATGAATGTGCACAGTCTCACAGGACATTCCCACTCTGGAACTACTGCTTCCTGCTCCTGTATGTAGAATTGTAGAAACGTGGCAAAATCACAATCTTGCTAGAATCTAAACCCTATATAATATGAGCCCTGACACAATTGGGGTACCACTATCAGAGCTTTGATAAAATGAGAATGCTTCCTTAATTTGTCACTTCACTGCCTGCCACCAAAATGGTCAAGTGGATTTGTTTTTTTACGGAGCAAGTAGATTTCTGAAGCATCCTGCCCCTTGGACAAGTGGATATTTTATCAAATTTCACACGTCTGGATTTTACCTTATAAACTGATGCCTGGGCAGTGCACAGTGAAAATCCTTATTAGACTGCAGCTCAGTTGATGGCTTCACGCATTGTGTTTTAGTGCAACCAAAGAACATTGTATTCCTGCAGCCAGAAGGGTCAGATGAACATAACCTTACATGACTTTTGTACATCGGACAGAGTGGCAAATAAATACGGATGAAACCGCGACATCTTTTTCTATTTTTCCTACTTCAATTAGCTTATCATATCCACTTGCAAAGTACACCAATATTCTGAAAGAATGTCTACTTTTCAAAAATGTACGTCTACTTTTCAGAAATGTACAACCTATTGGCTTAACTTCGTAGGGTGGGGAGGGTGTTCACAAACCTTTTCCCCACAATCTGGAAGTAGGTAGAATCCAGAAATATGAATTACCATTTAGAAAACTGAAAATCTGTTGTACATTGCAAATCGGTCTGCTTCTAAAAGCTGGAACGAGCGTGATCTTGTCACAGCAAGCATTTTGTATCTACCGTTTTTAGAAAAAGGAACATGTGCATTATTGCTTTGCACAGACGAACCCCCTCCCTCGCAAAAAAACAAAATAATTTTCAACGTTTTGGTTATTGTCTCAGTTCCCTCCAAGGGAATCCACGGCTGACTGCCTTTAGAATTCCCATCCTGTGCAATTTTGGCTAATTTCTAGTAAACCACTGATCTGATTTACACTAAACGAAGCAAAGGCACTTCCTTGAGCAAAGTTCTAAATTCAGCTAATGTTGGGGTAGGTCCGTTAAGCATTCTTTTCCTCTATTGGAGAGCAAAGAATCCTATGGTGACTAAATTAGAAAATGTTACCTTTGTATGGCTCCACTTGACATGTCTGCATGGGACTTGCATTCATAACCCAAATTGGATTACATTTTTGATTGAAAGTTTTCTAAAGATTCGTCTAAAGTTATTAACACAATAAAATGGATTTTCAGTAGAAATTCTGACCTAACCAAACCTGTACTATGGCTATCATCTTTGTGTAACGTTAGTTTTTTCTTTTAACATTGAGTTTTTATTATGCTTTTTTGAGTGAGCTCTGTTATTAAATGCATTTTACGCGTACATTGTTTGCTGTGACTGAGTAGCATTGCAGTAGTTGAAACTAGAGCGTCCGTACGTTTTGCAGGTGAAACCTTGCCTATTATTTGATCTGTGCATCATGCCGAACTCATGCCGAAGTGTAAATTGCGTTTTGCTCTGGCCACTGTGCCTTGGAGCAGAGCACACGTCATTTTCAGACCATTTCATAGTTTAATCACATCGAGTATGTATTTTTCCAGAAGCACCAACGTTTATTTGGTCTCACAGCTACCAGCACAGCGGTATCCCATTATACATATCCAATCAAATCTCAACTGGATGAACCCCGCGTAATGTGGAAATAACTGAAATAATAGAGTAATTAAATGGGGTTAAAGCTGGACAGACGCACGCGTTTGTTTTATCTTCAGTCTCATTATTTTCAGCTCCCTTGTGCCGTATCAACTGAAGGTCTTCCTGTACCATCAACATTACAGCACAATAAATTGGCGCGTGAGCTTGGCTTGGTGCGTCCATCTCGCAGCATGGGACTCCGCGCCCTGCTGTTCATAACTGAATGTTTCCCATCTGAGATAATGAAAGTCGAGCAGCAATGTAATGGCGGCATTGGCTTCGAGGTGTTCAAAACGGAGACAAGTATTCTAATTTGAGTAGGGGTCAGAGGAGAGATGTCTCCTCTTGGGTATTAAAGATAGGAAGGCACGTGGAAAGATCAACACAAAACTTGGAGTTAAATATGTTTTTCACCGAAATTGTTATTTATTCTGTGTAATCATGCTATTTTGTTTCTACTCTATACCACATTTGCTAACTTTTTAAGCATTTTTGCAAGAAGACCAGTTTACCGTGTCCGTCTCTTCCAGACCACGTAAAACCAGTAACTCTTTTTAGGTCTTTCGCCTTGAGGTAATTGCATATAAAATGACGCACAGCTTAAATGAAAAATAAATGCACGTTAAGTTAATCAGTGGCAAGTGGACTACCCTACAATATGAAAGCTCTATTCATTGGTGCACTGCAGAGTTATGGGTCTGTCAGTCTAATTAAAAAGTCACAGAACCCTGGTTGGTACAGTGGAGAATAGTGACTTGTATATGTTTAGTGCTACGAGGTCCCAGTCTGTGACATAAAGGACTGTGAATATGTAAGTCAGTATTTTAAACTTGCATTACACACAGTAAAAGATAGGCTGCTAAAACATTTACAAAAAGGTTTACGATTTTAAAAAGAGCTTCCAAAATATAGATTTTAGTATTACTCAGACTTTATGTAGTGCAATTTGTTTATAACTGTTCTTTAAAAACACACTTCACAGCTCAGCTGGTAGCCCCTTTGCAATACCACTCAAAATATTAAATATGTTTTATCAGGAAGCTTCAAGTGGTTCCATCAATAAAGGAAATACTGGATTCTAAGCACCCTTTACAATTGCAGACTAACAAGTTGCATACATTTACATTCCATGTTGCAGCAGGTGACCCCGTATTGACTGTGTTGAAAGGCTCCCTTATGTCCCCAAAGTCCCAGCCTCAGAAATAGGAACAAACCGGACTGTATGGCGAGATCGGGATTATCTCGCCTCACCATGAAGTCATAGTCTGCCACTGGCAGCAGCCGATTGCCTGATCCATTCCCGAGGCGGTCCTGGGGTCTCTCAATATCTTGAGTTTGAAAAGTCACGATGCCAGCATGGACCCATGACACTTTGAAGGACGGGTCCATGTTTCGCGCTCCTGGCAGGCGTGAAAATATCTCCAGACCACCACTTTCTCAAGCAATCCAAGCACACAGCGGGGTGCAGTTTGGGAAACCCTTTATTCACTGGTTGAGAACAGCATGATGCATTTCGACAATTAGCTCCTTCTTCAGATGCGGCTCGCAACCAGATGCCACCCTCTCCCTCCTTTAAATATTCTAAGGCACTCCATTGGCGGGAGACCAGCTGACCCCGCTGAGATTGGAACAGCTGCAGTTTGATGCACGACTACAACACCCAACATGCACTTTCAGTTGAGTACCGCAGCAGGATCAAATAATGCTCATCTATATATATCTCTATATATAGATCTCTCTCTCTATATATATATATATATATATATATATGTATATATATATATATATATATATTACATTACAGAGTGGGGGTAGACACTCTGTTGTCTAGAGATAGGCATATTTATTTGATGAATGTACCTGCTGCCCCTGTCTCATTTTGGGAGGACTGATGGTTGCCCAGAATTTAGTTAAGTGGATACAAAGAAAAAAGGGGGCTTCAAATCCAATGCATCTTACTTAGTCTTATGCATTTCGCAAAGCAGAAAAAATGTCAGCAGGATTTTTATGAAATTTGGTGGTATTACGTACTGGGGGCGTAGGTGATTCTGTGGGGTACTGCGGGTAAGTAGAGTAAGTACATGCTAAGTTAGAAGGTTTTTTAACTAAGTGATATCTTGTAGCACAATACTACTAAAAGTAGAAAGGAAGCCCAAAAAAAAAACTAGACTGTATTTGTAAAGTTTCAGATTTACTACATGAACAATTGAAAGACCTTTTCATGGTTACTACTAATGGAAACCTATAAATAAATACATAACAAATAGAATACATCCTAATCCACATACTTTTTTTGCATGCTCTCCGGCTTACTAAATAAAACTGGCCCAGCAAGCAAAAAAAAAACCTTTCTTT
This sequence comes from Lissotriton vulgaris, assembly GCF_964263255.1. Taxonomy (NCBI): domain Eukaryota; kingdom Metazoa; phylum Chordata; class Amphibia; order Caudata; family Salamandridae; genus Lissotriton; species Lissotriton vulgaris. The sequence continues at coordinate 741,402,132 of NC_141696.1, forward strand.
TGCACCACTAAGCAAACAAATCAAAAATTGACCCTAGCGGTGAGCCACCCAAACCACTATTTGGAGGGAGGGCATGATAATTAGCCACTCGGACAAAAATAATAATCTCAACGTTTTAGAACAATAACAATGATTGCCTATCATTCACCTTACAGTATCTTAACATGACCATGTTAGGGGCAGGAACCTAATCGGTTCTAAAGCACATGATATACAATTAAAAGAAACAGCCATCAATATTATAAAATATACACAGACAAAAAAATACATTATTGGAAATGCAATTACGTTTTGGGACCATAAAAGGTAAAAAGAGTGAAAAGTAAAAAACAAATTCCATACATGTTAAAAGGTAGGCGTTAAAAACATTCTACAGTTCTTAAAAGTGTGCAAAAACTGACAGAAAAGTTGATTTAGAATTAACACACTTGAGTATTAAGGCCATCCCAACTTGACTCAATTATTCTATCCCGTATATTAATCTGTCCACATGTATAATAGATTTCCTTCTTTTAATTGCAAATGAGACATATGAAGAAACTGCATAACATATACCACCGTCTTCCAGTTTACATATAAGAATAGAAGGCAACAAAAACATTCTGATACCTTTATAGAACTTCCAAAACAGCATGAAATTAGTGTAGATTGGGTGACTTCCTCAGCACATGGACATCTGGGTAATGTTTCTGCCCATGCCTCCATTTTTGGAAAAGCTAATAGATAATCTAGACTACTCATCCGTAATCTGTTGATATAAAATATATTCTGTATATTTGTTACAATGGTCAGGTAAAAACACACAGAGGATGCTAAGGGTCTGAGTAAAGCTAAAGATATCTGTACACTCAAATGTAGTGTGTGGAGAACTGGTCAGTGTGTGGAGAGAAAAAGGAAAAATACCCATCAGCCCACCCATTGGCGGAGTCTCATCATCTGGGGTTTTGTGTAAACTGGTATCTACTAGTTGCCTCACTGAACGTATAGTGAGGGGTTCTAGTATTAGATCCACCAGTGAGAGAGAGCCAACAGGATGTGGTGGTAATGCTGAAGGGAAAAGGTTGCAGTGCTCAAAAGGTGTGTAAAAATATAGTAGTGAAAAGTGGTGTTTAAGATTGCCTGTTATGGTGCCAAAGGTAAGACTTTATTGAGGGGGTCATCATAACGGCAAGATTAAAAGCAGAGTGGTGATAGTGTGTCAACAAATACTACTATCAGTAGATGGAACTATATGGTCGACATGTTTCAGCCTAACATGGCTTTCTTCAGGACCCGTAAATATTACACTACTGCAACAGTGAAAAGTAGATAAACTTTGGTGAACCATGCAGGAAGAGACCTACCGTTAGTGGAATACTATATGGTAGTCTAAAATTATGCTTAAAAGAGTTCTCTCCTGTAAAAAAAGAACAAAAATGCGTCCAAACAGATATAGTAATTTGAAAAACAACAATACATATATGTATGTGTAGACGTGTAATAACATCCGATCAATGTTCATTCAGCATTTTGCGAAAATGACTCACCCAAAAAGTTGTATGGAGAAAGCCTCACCTCGCCTGGCACTCGCTCGGGTTTAAGAGGCCCCGCTCTAAGAAGATGGGGAGGGAAAAAAAATATAATAATAACAAACAGTTTGCGTATGTTGTAATTCCCTAAATTGTACCATTTCTTGAAAGTCACTCTGGTGTAGGGTGAACATAGAAGAGATAGCGACTTCTGCATGCCAAAAGACTCAGTGGTCTTATGATGGTAAATGAGACTCCAAGGGTTATGCTGCTATGATGTTTAAAACCATGACAAATTCCTTTGTTTGAAAACTATCAGGAGCAACGATGTTGTGCCTCCATTGTATTTAAAGATGTATCTATATATAAATACTGCCGCGGGAGACTGTTAGCTTCAAAGCAAGAAGACTACTCCTAAATGGCAAAGTATGGAGATAAAGTGCATGTCTCTATTTACACAGATAATGCCCTAAGAGGTTGTGAGTACAAAAGGGCTAGGTTGAGAAAGCATCTCTCCCAGACAAAGACTGCCTTCCACAAAATTGCGAGTAAAAGCGGTATTTAGCCGCTGTTAAGCCATATCCTTTAAATACAGAATACAGAAATCTCATAGTTCGAGAAAGCAGCCACCCACCTGTCCGTCGGTACCTCCGGCTGCCTCCTGAGCCGAGGGGAAGGTAACGGACAATGTGGCGGTGCCAGCTATATGCGAGGCATGCGGACCAGAGAGGAGACAAGTGAGAAACCTCCTCATGTTAGATGATTGGTTGTTTGGAAGGACCGGAAACGTCTAGTTCTAAAACTGTGTGAACTTGCGTGAGCGTTTCTGCGAGCCCTATCCTTTGATTGAACGTCTCTCCAAACAGACAAGAAAACGCCAAAACCCGTATCCATTGTTGCTCGGCCTGCTGCAATGGAACGGTGCGGACCAGAGAGTAGACAGGGAAAGGAACTCCTCCCGGCACGCAATAGGCTGTCTAATGATAAAAAAGGGCTCGCACAATCCTCATCTCGTACGGGTGCGGGCGCCAAACCAGCTGTGCATAGTGATTGGTTGTTTCTTAGAGGTGGAAACAAAAAGACTCTTAATTATTGTCATTAACATTTCAACGCGCCCTAACACATCGGGAAAACAATAGTTATGCCGAGAATATGCACAACCTGTAAAGAGAGCTGCAATCGCTTGTTCGCTGTATAAGATGCATCCGATCAATTGCCACATGTGGCTGACTCCAAATATGCTCGGTGAGGTATACATGGAGATGAAAGATCGGGCGCCCTACTGGCATCCAAAACAAAAAGCAGCCAGACCAGCCAGATGGCCCAGGTACTAGCTGCAATGAAGAAGACAACAAACCCAGGGTACTCCACTAATAAATGCAATAAGTGCAATCGACGTCACAAAGGCACAAATTAATTGTTGAACTCATTAATGAAGTGAAAGCAGAAAGGCCTCGGTTTACGAACTCTGATGCCCATATAGTAACGTTACACATGATCATCATAAACAGTGCTGCACTAAATATGTACCAACGCTGAGGCTCTGCTATGACCAGTCCTCGGTGACTGGAAGTCCAATGAGAAGAAATTTGACATATTTTGATCTGTAGGGAGGGCAATTCGGACGACCACGTGACGATTTTTTCAGAATCTCAGTGTGGATATCAGAGAATTATCAGAACACTTTTTAGTATTGGACCATCAAATCTGAATCCATGGGATTTCATCATTCAACCCTGCTGTGTCACACTTCAATTTAAAAATCCACTTCTGTTCTTTGATAAACCGATATCGGGAGATGTCACTGACATGTTGGGGAATGAACGGTTGTTCAAGGACTAACCATTTCATATCTTCAGCATAAATTTATACGTCCACCTTTTTGAGACACAGTATGTACTCGACCACAACAATCCGTATTACCATCAAACGGTGTTGTGGAAGAGATACATTGACGACGTCCTGGTAGTATGGCGTGGGGACATTGCTTTTATACTTGCTTTTCAAAATTAGTTGAACACCCAGAACCAATTTCTCAGATTTACGGTGGAATACAGTGAGATAGAGCTTCCGTTGCAGACCCCTTGCCCCAGGGACCACCACCTCCCTGGGGAATTAAACTTGTTGGGGGTGCGTGGAGCCCTAGATGACCCTGGGAACCACCACTCCCCATGGCCAGCTCCGGCAATGTCCCGGGTGCCCACCCCCAGAACATTGCAGTTTGCATTGACAGGGCGGAAGCACGGCTCCCGCTCTGTCATTGCAAACTGCTTCGCTTCATGGAAGTGAGAGCAGGAAACCTGCTCTTGCTTCCATGAAGCTAAGCAGAATTGCTTTTGGGCAAAGGGAGCTGCATGTCAGCAACTTTCTTTGACTAAAAGCAATGCTTGCTCTTGCAGGAGGTGGGGAGGCGGCTGGGACCGCGGGTACATTGGGCTTCCACGCAGTCCCCAACATGAGGTCAGGCCCCGGGGGATGTGGTCCCCGGGCCATAATTGTCCTCAGGAGGGGAGCCACGCGGCCCCCTCCAAAAGATAAAAGAAAGGCTGGTCAGGCCGCTGGGCATGCGGTACCTGGGGCCGTAATTGACCTCAGGAGCGAAGCCACGTGGCCCGCTCCAAAGTAAAAAAGACAAAGAAAGGCTTGCCAGACCCCGGGGAAGGGGTCCCCAGGGCCATAATTGGCATCAGGATGCTGGCCTCCTGGCCCCCCTCCAAAATATTGTTTTGTAATAAAGAAAGGCTGGCCAGGCACTGGGGGAATGGTTCCCCGGAACATATTTAGCCTCAGGAGGTGGGCCTCGCAGCCCCCCTCCAAAATATTTTTTGTAATAAACAAAGGCTGGCCAGGCCCCGGGGGTGGGGTTCCCCAGGCCAAAAGTGGCCTAGGGTAGGGTGGCCACCCTCCCGTAAACATTTTAAAAAAAGGAAGCTCCAGGGATGGTGTCCCCGGGGCCGAAAAAGACCTCGGGAGGGGGTTGCAGCTGACTTCCCGTTTTTTTTTAATTATAAAAATGGCTCAGGCCCTGGGGGATGGGGTCCCCAGGGCTAAAAAAGTGTTAAGGGAAGAGGGCCACACAGCCCCCCCTTCCACAAAGAGAGAAAAAAGAGAAGCCGGCATCTTGCCGGAGGCTCCGCTCCGGCCCTGCACCCGTCCTATGCAAATGTGCCTCCTGGCGCGTTCTTGGTAGGGGGATTAAGTCCCCTTGAATCATAAGGTTCCTTAGGGGCCAACTAGCCCAGCAGGTACATCCAGTAAGCCCCTATACAGTGGGATTGCAGAGAGGTGGTCCAAGACCATGCCCCTTTTACACCACTCTGCAAACGCCCGTCTTGGTGGACTGCTGGTGGGGCGATGACATTTTCTTGAGTCCTGAGGACCTCAAAACTGAAGTGGGCTTGATCCCCTGAGCAGCATTGCGCCAGGTGGCGCGTTTTTAGAGTGGTGTTAAAAGGGAGCATTTCCTCAGACCATTCTCAGCAATCCAGCTGTGTGGGGCTTACTCATGGTTACCGGAGGGCTAGTTGGGACCCTCAGGAGGCAAGGGGACTTCATCCCCAACCAAGAGTGCACCAGGAGGCGTGTTTGCAGAGTGATGGACAAAGGGGGCATGGCCTGTGTCCACCTCTCCGCAATCCCACTGTGTAGGGCTTACTGGAGGTAACAGGTAGGCTAGTTGGCCCCTAATGACCCCATCAGTGAAGGGGACTTTAATCCCCATCGAAGAGCACGCCAGGGAGCGCGTTTGCAGACTGATGGGCAAAGGGGGCATGGCCTGCTATGAGAACTTACCAATGCTGCTGTGTGGTACTTACTGGAGGTTATAGGGGGCCAACTACCCCTCCTGTTACCTCCAATAAGTTCCACTCAGTGGGATTGCTAAGAGGTCTTCGGAGGCCCTGCCCCCCTTTCTCCACCACTCTGCAAACGCGCCTCCTGGCACATTACGGGTTGGGGAATGAAGTCCACTTTTCTCTTGAGGGATTTTGGGAGCCAAGAAGCCCTCCTGGTACATCCTGTAAGTCCTATGCAATGGAATTCCTGAGTGGTGGTCGGAGGCCCAGCCCTCTTTCTCCACCTCTGTGCAAACGCAACTACTAGTTAAAGAAGCATTTGCAATGTAATAGGTTTCGCTTTTGCGAGAGTTAGAGCTATGGGCATTTTAAACGTAAAAGTGTTTTACTAATGTTTCTTGGCGTGGATATAGGTTGTGTGTAGTACAATTATGTGGTATGTTGTGCAGTGAAATGATGTGGATAGAAAGTATGTGGTATTTCGTGTATAGGAATCATGTAGAGTGAGACTGTGTTATGGAGAGTAGTTATGTATTATGATAGTGTGTTGTGGAGTGGTAACCTCAAGTGTAGTCTTACTCGTTACCATAGACGCTAAACTATAAACTCAATGAGACAAAATAAAGAAGGAACCACTGAGGAGCACTTCTGGATCTAGTCAGGTTTATGAGATGGGCCACTAGAATTATGCGACTGTTTGGCTGCACTGACTTTTGTACAATTATACATTTTCCGCAATTGCCACATAATCCATCATGTGCTGCATAATCTGCTGACTTTTACAAAAAAAACCTTGTTTCTAGCTCGAGTAACTCAAACGTTACCAAAAATGTAGCGACAAGTGTTACAGCGTGGTGGAAGGCTTTTTGCAAACCTAGAATGGTCACCTGTTGCTTATTGCTAAATGTGGGTATTAAATTGGTACTAATAGTGTGCAAACCACTCTTGCTTCTTTCTGTGCCTCTCTTGCCTCTTTCTGCATTACTGTTGCTTTTTCTGCACCTTTCTTTCTTTTTCTGCACTTCTTTTGCCTCTTTCTGCTCATCTCTTCTACTTTCTGCACCTCTCTTGCCCGTTTCTGCACCTATGTTGCCTCTTTCTGCACCTCACTTGCTTCTTTCCGTACCCCTGTTCGCTCTTTCTGCACCTCTCCTGCCTGTTTCTGCTCATATCTTGCCTCGTTCTGCACTTCTCTTGCCTCTTTCTGCTCCTCTGTTGCTTCTTTCTGCACTTCTCTTGCCTCTTTCTGTACCCCGCTTGCCTTTTTCTGCACCTCTGTTGCTTCTTTCTGCGCCCCTGTTCCCTCTTTCTGTACCTTGCCTGTTTCTGCACATCTCTTGCCTCCCTTTGCACCACTGTTGCTTCTTTCTGCACTTCCCTTGCTTCTTTCTACACCCCTCTTGCCTTTTTCTGTACCCCTTTAGCTTCTTTGTGTGCCTCTCCTGCCTCTTTCTGCACCTCTTGCCTTTTTCTGCAGTTCTATTGCCTCTTTCTGCACCTCGTTTGCTTCTTGTGCACTTCTCAAGCCTTTTTCTCCTCTACCCCTCTTGCCTCTTTCTGCACCTCTGTTGGTTCTTTTCTGCACTGCTCTTGCCTTTGTCTGCAAACCTGTTCCTTCTTTCTGCACCCCTTTTGCCAGTTTCTGCAACTCTCTTGCTTCTTTCTGCACTTCTCTTGCCTCCTTCTGTACCTTACTTGCCTCTTTCTGCACTTCTCTTGCTTCTTTATACACCTCTCCTGCTTCTTGCTGCACCAGTTACAAATTTCTGCACCCATCTTGCCTCTTTCTGCACCCCTCTTGCCCGTTTCTGCAACTCTCTTGCTTCTTTCTGTACCATTATTTCATTTTCTGCGCATCTCTTGCCTCTTTCTGTACCTCTATTGCCTCTTTCTGCACATCTCTTGGTTCTTTCTGCACTGCTCTTGCCTCTTTCTGCACCCCTCTTGCCTCTTTTTGTACTTCTCTTGCTTCTTTCTGCACCCCTGTCCCCTCGTTCTATACCTTACTTGCCTGTTTCTGCAACTCTCTTGCTTTTTTCTGTACCATTATTTAATTTTTCTGCACATCTTTTGCCTCTTTCTGTACCTCTATTGCCTCTTTCTGTACCTCTGTTGCTTCTTCCTGCACTTTTCTTGCCTCTTTCTGCACCCCTCTTGCTTCTTTCAGCACCTCTGTTTTTTCTTTCTGTACATCTCTTGCTTCTTTCTGCACCCCTCTTGCTTCTTTCTGTACCCCTCTTCCCTCCTTCTGTACCCCTTTTGCATCTTACTTTACTACTCTTGCATCTTTCTGTACCCCTCTTGCCTCTTTCTGCACCTCTGTGGGTCCTTTCTGCACTGCTGTTGCCTTTGTCTACAGACCTGTTCCCTCTTTCTGCACCCCTTTTGCCGGTTTCTGCAATTCTCTTGCCTCTTTCTGCAGTCTCTTGCCTACTTCTGAACATCACTTGACTCTTTCTGCACTTTTCTTGCTTCTTTCTGCACCTCTGTTGCAAATTTCTGTATCCCTCTTGCCTCTTTCTGTACCTCTCTTCCCTCTTTCTGCACCCCTCTTCCCTCTTTCTGCACCCCTCTTCCCTCTTTCTGCACCCCTCTTCCCTCTTTCTGCACCTCTTTTGCTTCTTTCTGCACTTCTCTCTCCTCTTTCTGCACACCTCTTGCCTCTTTCTGCACCTCTTTTGCTTCTTTCTGCACTGCTCTTGCTTCTTTCTGCACCTCTCTTGCACATTTCTGCATCCCTCTTCCACATTTCTGCACCCCTCTTCCCTCTTTCTGTACTTCTCTTGCATCTGTCTCCACCCCTGTTTCCTCTTCCTGCAGCTTTTTTACCTGTTTCTGCAACTCTCTTGCCTCTTTCTGTATTCTCTTGCCTCCTTCTCCACCTCTGTTGCTTCTTTATGTACCCTTCTAGCATCTTTCTACATCCCTCTCGCCTCTTTCTACACCTCTCTTGCTTCTTTCCGCACCCTTCTTCCAATTTCCTGCACCTTTTGTGCCACTGTCTGCACCTCTCTTGTCTCTTTCTGTAGTTCTCTTGCCTCTTTATGCACCCTCTTTCCTCTTTCTGTACCTCTTTTGCTTCTTTCTGTACCTCTCTTGCCTCTTTCTGAACCCCTGTTGCCTCTTTCTGCACCTCTATTGGTTCTTTTTGCACTGCTCTCGCTTCTTTATGTCCCTTTCTTGCTAATGTCTGCAACCCTCTTGCCTCTTTCTGTACCCCTTTTCCCTCTTGCAGCACTTCTCTGGCCTCTATCTGCATGCCAGTTTCCTCTTTCTGTACCTCTTTTTCCTGTTTCTGAAACTGTCTTGCCTCTCTCTGCAGTTATCTTGCCTCCTTCTGCACCTCTGTTGCCTCTTCCTGCACCCCTCTTGCCTCTTTCTGTACCATCTTGCCTCCTTCTGCACCCCTATTGCTTCATTCTGCACTTCTCTTGCTTCTTTCTGTGCCTCTCTTGCTACGTTCTGTACCACTCTTGCCTCTTTCTACACCCTTTCCCCCTCTTTGTGCACACCCCATGCCTCTTTCTTGCCTCTTACTGTACTTCTCCTACCTCTTTCTGTACTTCTCTTACCTCTTTCTGCATCCCTCTTGCCTTTTTCTGTATCCTTTTCCCTCTTTGGGCACCTCTCTTGCCTCTTTCTGCAACTCTCTTGCCTCTTTCTACAGTTCTCTTGCCTCTATCTGCACCTCTGTTGCTTCTTTCTGCCCTTCTCTTCCCTCTTTCTGCACCTCAATTGGTTATTTGTGCACTTCTCTTGCTTTATTCTGCATCTGTTGTTTTCTTCTGCACCCCTCTTGCCTCTTTCTGCACCTCTGTTTCTTCTTTCTGCACTTCTCTTGCTTGTACCTTTTTGTACACAAATCTATAGAGTATGCTGTTTGAAACACAGGTATTCAGGTATTTGGATGTTTATTTTATGTAACGTGTCACTAGGTAAAAGTTGACACTCATGTATACCTTCACTAACTTGGCCATACTTTACAACAGTGATATTCTTAGGATTGCTGTTTTATATTTGGTACGCCTAACATTCTGAGCAGTCGATGAATAGTGATCCTTCAAGAGAAAAGTGAGGTTTGAGACGTCTTGGGAGAAGGATTAGTGATTAGGCTAATTTGTATGTGTCTGTTGTAAGGTACAGTCGGAGTAGGCCTCTTTCTCTACCTCTGTGGTACTTTATGCACATCTCTTGCTTCTTTCTGCACCTTTCTTCCTCTTTCTGGACTTCTGTTGCCCCTTTCTGCTTTTGTCTTGGATCTTTCTGTACCTTTCTTCCTCTTTCTGCACCTATCTTGCCTCTTTCTACCTCATACAGTCCCTTACTCACCCACACAGACACCCAGGCACCCATACAGGTACTCGGACAACTAATCAATAACCAACACATGCAGCCAGTTACACACCAACTGACAGACTGATGCACACATTTACACAGATTAGTCACTCACCCATACATTCACTAAGACATGTTTAGTCACTCACTCCTACTGTCAGTCACGCACCCAAGACATCATCCATACAGACACTCATACACCCACTCAATCTTATATATATACACACACACACACACTGGCGGTCACCAGTATGCAAGTATAGTTAGGACCTATTTTCCATGGGGAAAATCCTTTTTTAACTTGCTTATATCTTTGACGCTGTTTGATGAACCTTCACAAAATGTTCCCAAAAAAAGTATCAAGTTGGGTCTTGTGTTTTGAAAGCTTCGGGGCAATCCCTAAAGCGGTGGGCGAGAATAAGGGTCGGGGTAAAAAAAAAGTCTGTTTCTCATGTTAATTCCCATAGAGATTTTGAACAAGACTACAGCCCGAACCGGCAGGTAGAATTACACTAAATTTGGCAGAAAGCAACCTCTTAGTCCAGAAAAAGTGCTTGTTTTATTTGGTGTAAATCTGTTTTGTAGTTTCCGAGTTCCTAAAAGAAAACTACATTTGTATATTTAAGGATGCGGATCCAACAATCCCTGTTCTGAAATCTGATAGGCTGTCAATACTTCAACCAAGAAGCGTTGAGAGCCAACTTGAGACTCTGCTTCAGTCGAGTCTCAAAAAAGTTACAAAGAAAACGGGGTACTGTAGGAATGCCCCTTAGCTCTGGTCCTGGGTTCCCCGTGGAACCTCCCAGGACTAAAAAGCAGTATTTACCACAAAATTGCGAATATTGCAAGGCAAAATATTTTTTTTTAAAACACAAGCACAGTCTCCCGCGCTTGTTTAGACTATAGCCCCTGGTTCGCCAGGTACCAATGTCATGTATATAATGTAGCTGTACTCACAGGGCCTCCCACCATTGGCTCATTTGAGCCTTGGGACCACCACTTCTCCGTGGCTTTATTTTTTTAAGGGAGGGGACCCTCCATCTAAGGCTGGTTGAGCTCAATGGCCCACCACCTCTCCAGGGCTCATTTAAAATATTTGCAGGGGATCGCATGGGTCGCATCAGTAATGTCATCATTGATGTGAGTGACCATGTCGTGAGTGATGTAATATGTGACATCATAAACAGTGCATCGCGGAGTGTAAGTCATAGTTAGCTTAGTTAACTATAACTGCTGAATTCCAATGGTTTTGTTTGAGTGAAATCTCGGCCTTACTATAACGTCCCTGTAACCTTTGTTTTTTCCAGTGATTATATATATTAACATAGAGGCAGCACTGTGATCGGTATGAGCCACAGGTTTTATTTTCAAAATCCACCATCAAATACAAAGTGCACACGTCCAGGAAAAGCATCTGACACGCTTCAGTGATTTTCCTTCAACTGGACTATACTCAGTATATATAAAGAGCTAGATAGAAAGATTAAAAAAACATGAATATATAGACATATATATTTTTCTTTTGAATATTTTTTACAGTGAGGGTACCTTACTTTGGGACAGAGATATAGCCCTTAGGCAACTATTTTATATCAGTTGTTTCTTCTAACTCCCCAGAGAAGTATAAGGGATCTCCTTTCTCTTAGCTTATATCTAGTGTTTGTGAGATAAGTGTCTCTTTTTTTGATCTACTCCCAGCAAGTGGTCTATAGAACTTACTACTAGTTTCACCTCATGGTCTGTTGTCTGGTGGTCATTTTCTTCTATGAGGCTCCTATAGGCCCCTTTGTTAGTGCTACATTGTTTGGCTCAGTGAGACTCATCATAGCCTAGCGATACACCAAGAGAGCTACATGGTCCTACCCTACTGATCTGTTCAGGACTAAAAGATCTGACCAAGAGGGAGCAGGTTTAGCCAAGTGAAACCTTGCAGCAAACCTCTATGGTGCATGTTTTGGAGGATCCTAGGTAGGCAACATCTTTTAACTCCTTTGAAGGTGACGCAAATGATGAAGACATCTTTGATTTAGATGGTGCACCCATGGCCAGCAATCCTGGGAATGTAGGGTCAGATTGGCAAGATTTTAATGACATGCTTCAAGACGTTCCCTACCTTACCCAGGAAACCCTTTGTTAATATTACTTTATCTGTTGCTGACCTCACAAATACAGTGGCAGAAGGAATACATTTTTTTTTTACTTTAGAGACACACTTTGGCCCTTAAAGATGGGTTACCAATAGGACAAACTCAGCTCAGTATCTTTGACCCCAAATTCCACTAAGGTGGATGTTACTCATGTGATCAAGGCAGGTAACACAGGTCATGTGATCAAGGCAGGTAACTGCTGAAATGCGTTATGGCGGAATCGTTTGTGCGTGAATAAAATCTAAAAGTCAAGCACTGAACCTTGGGGTGTGTGTATATATATATATATTTATGTTCGAGGCATATGGGCTGCAGATGGTACATTATGAATAGATCGCCAATTGGTGTTGGGCTCGGATGATTGCAATTGTTTTTCTCTTGGAGAGTCTTTTGTATCTTGGTGACTCCTCCTTTGGTTGCTAGTGCGCATGGGCATCGGCTCCATCCTTAGATTGTTTTTTTCCGCCATCGGGTTCGGATGAGGATTGAAGCGCTCCAGATCGACTTCGGAAAGAAGTGACTTTTCGGCGCGTATTACCTTTCCAATTCGACGGTATTGTTATCGAACGCGACTTCATTTCCATTCCGACGCGTTTCGACTCCAACGACGAACAGGAGGCCTTTCTCGACGTGGTCAAGCCCGGAGTCCATGGAAAGGACTCCATTTAAGAAATGTCCAACGTGTGGTGCTAAGTTGCCACACAAGGACCTACACGAGGTGTGCAACCTCTGCCTATCACCTGAACACGAATCCAGGAACTGCGAAGCCTGCGCAGCATTCTCCTCCAAGTCGACGATTAGAAACCGTCGAGCTCGAAGACACGAGGTTTCCAGAATGCAGTCGGAGGCGATCCCGGAGCTGTTCGAAGACCAGCACCTCGATGAAGAAGAGGATCATGAAGATCAGTCGGGGTCGGAAGGGGACGAGTCGGATGTCGAGGAACTCGACGTGCAACAAACCGTGAGTGACGACGTCCCCTTGCCAAAAAACCGACCCCATGTGGTAACGACCCCGCCTTCAAGCCCGGTCAAACCGCAGAAAAAAGTTTCCGACGCCCCGCCTTCGGGCCCGGCAACGAAACAGAAACTGAAACCGAAACTCTCGATCTCACACCATGTCGGATCCAAGAAGCGGTCGACATCGACTTCGACGCCGAAGCTTCATGCAAGGGAAAGCTCGGCATCGAAACATTCCATGTCGAAACCGAAACATGATTCGACGTCGAAGACTCACTCGACACTGAAAAAATCGGAATCGAGCAAACACTCGGTGCCGAAAACACCGAACATTGACGATCGAAAACAAAGGCACCTTTCGGAACCAAAGGCTTCGGTACCGACACAGGAGAAGCAAACAGATCCCAAACAAAAGATTTTGTTTATCGATCCACAGACTGGCAAAGTAGTGACGAACAAGAGGAAGAATGAACAGCTAGAAGACAAACCTCTTCCTTCTAAAAAGAGAACACTGGGGACAAATACAACTCCTCCTACTTCTCCTCGACCTAAAGTCACACCCTCTTCTCCTATTCCTCACACTATGCCAAATATTCCTCCACCTTCTACACCAAGACCATCTACACCTCAGTCAGATGTAGACAGTGATACAGGGGAGGGAGAACCTCAAGGGGATGATGACACTATCCCAGATGAGATGATCCATGGGAAAATTATGACGCAGGGTCAGATGATGACAACGACCCAGAGTTATATCCCTCAAAGCCTTCACCACCTGATGATAACACAGGGTTTGTACAGCTCATTAATAGGGCAGTAAAATATCATAAGGTAGATCTACATACAGAACCTCAGGTAGAGGATTTCCTATTAGAGACACTACCTACTGCACAAAGAACATCAGGTACTCTACCTATGCTGAAGGGTCTTCTCAGTCAAACAGCAGACATATTCAAAGACCCAGTGAGGGCTAGGGTGTTAAACCCAAGAATTGATAAAAAATATAAGGCGGCTCCAAAGGATCCAATATTTATCAAAGGGCAGGTACCTCTGGACTCGCTTGTAGTTTCAAACGCTCGCAAGAGAGCGAACTCATTATCTACAGGAGAGGCCCCTCCACCTGATAAAGAGTCAAAATTAATAGATGCATCAGGCAAAAGAGTGGCATCACAAGCGGCAAATAGCTGGCGTATAGCCAATACACAAGCGCTACTTGCACGTTATGACAGGGCACATTATGATGAGTTAGAAAAACTCATCACACATCTCCCCAAAGAACATCAGAAGAGAGCAGATCAGCTAATACAGGAAGGAAAGATAATAACTAACACTTCCATTAAGTGCGCCCTAGACGCGGCAGACACTGCAGCAAGATCCATCAACACCAGTGTCATGTTAAGGAGACATGCATGGCTTAGAGTCTCAGGGTTCAAACAAGAAGTACATATTTGATTTTATTGATGGAATTATGGATGGACAGAAATATGGGAAATTTGACGGTATTTGTCTAGGAGGGGATTTCAATGCACATATACACTTTAGAAATCCCCCATGTAGAAGAGGCATAGAACTGTCAAATCTCCTTGCAACTAGAGATCTTGTAAATTGCATGGAGTATGCTGGCACGGAAACCAGCGCTGCCCCATTTCCCACTTTTATTGGTCATGGGAGCGGTACTACAATTGATTATGTATTTGTTTCACCTCCCGTCGCTAATGTTTTAACGAAGGCTGAAGTTGTGTGCAAAGTATATAGTGACCATTACCCTATCGTAATTCACCTATCACTTCCGAGGGGTAAGTGCTTACAAAATGAAATAGGTGCAAGAAATCTGGAGGTCTCAACTGACAAATTGAGGGTAATCTGGAGGGGCGTGGATAACAGGGGAATCCTGGCAAACGTCATTAAAAAACACTCAGTTTTGATTGACAACTGCCTCGCTACCGATGACCACGGGGGTAATATAATTACATCCTTTAGTGAACTCTGCTCTGTAATAAAAAGTGAGATTTCCAGACCTGCTTCGAGGAAATCTGAGGAAACACCTAGATGGTTTGATGCCTCTTGCTCTAAGGCAAATAGGAAGTTAAGAGCTGCCCTAAAAGCTGAACCCAGGGACATTCCTCAAATAAGGTTACTCAGAGCAGAGTATAAATCTACCCTACGTATTAGAACTAATGAATTGGTTAAGACCCACTGGGATTCCTTGGCACGCTCGGCCGAATTGAAAGACACTACTGGGTTTTGGAGGGAGGTAAAGAAGCTAAGATCTATAGGTTCGAACTTAACGGCAATTAACTGTAACATCACCGGACCTACGTGGGTAGATCATTTTGCTAAAATTTATGCCACACCAGACAACCCCGCTTTAACCTCCCTCCCCTTAAGCCCTCTTAACATCTCTGTGTCTGAGGTTGAGGATGCCATATCTGAAAGCGCAGGAAATAAAGCGCCTGGCCCCGATGGGCTCTCAATTGATCAGTTAAAGTGTGAGCTTAACTTTTGGGCCCCACTGCTATGTAACGTTTTTAATAATTTAACGAATGAACAAATTCCAGAAACATGGTCCTGTAGTACAATCGTCCCCATTTTTAAAAAAGGCGACAGGCTGGATCCCGGGTGTTACCGCCCCATTTCGTTAATCGATAACACCTTGAAAGTTCTGGGGAGGGTTATCTTTAAAAGGATTAGAATCTGGGCAGATGAGAGTAAGATTCTACATCCCAGCCAGCTTGGTTTCCGCAGCAATATTGGCACGGTGGAACAATGTTTGAACTTGAGTTTGATTATGGCAAAATATAATATCGCTAAAAAATCCCCTCTATATTTTGGTTTTATGGACTTAAGTTCTGCATTTGATTTTGTTAACCGTTCCCGTCTATGGTCCACCCTTCTTAATTATGGTTTGGATGATTACTTGGTCCACTTTTTAGCTTTTTTACATAGTGATCTAAGAGCACGTGTGCGTATTAACCAATTTGGCGAAGTTTCTGACGACATTAGTATTGGCAGGGGGGTCAGACAGGGGTGCGTGCTTGCCCCCCTCCTCTTTATTCTTTATATTAATAATTTGAGTTGCTCGCTGAGTACTTTATCAAAAGATGTACCCCATGTAAATGGAGTCCCTGTACCCACCCTCCTTTACGCTGACGATGCGGTCCTAATGGGCCGCACACCAAAGGCACTTCGCACTTTAATCTCAGGCTTTGTCCATTTTATGGCAGACCTAGGCCTGACTACTAACTTTAAAAAATCTCTAATCATGAGCTGTGGCCCCAAAAAATATAAAATTGCTGAGATTAAATCAGGGTCAAATGTTTTGAAAAGCACTTGCACTTTTCCCTATCTGGGGCTGCTATTTTCAAATACTGGTTCGTGGCAACCACATGTATCTTATGCTAGGAATAAGTTGGGTAAAGCTATAAATTGCGTCACCTCTTTGAGACAACCCAACTATGCTGATGTGATTACACCACTAGTAAAGATCTACCAAACCCAATGCATCCCAACTGGTACTTATGGCGCCGAGGTTTGGGGTTACACAAATTGTGTCCATATCCAAACCGAAGAAAATAGGTTCTATCGGAAGGTGCTGGGTGGGGTTATTTGTTCCCCTCACTATATATGTCACAATGAATTAAACATCTCATATATAGAAGATTTTGTAAGATCTAGACCAGCACTCTTCTGGCTAAAGATATGGATTAACCCGGCTGCCACTTTGACCCGTGATATAATCTTGGACTGTTTAAAATGTGATAGGGCACACTGTATACCATGGTTTAAAGCTGTAAAAGAATGCCTTGATAGCGTAGGACATGGCTTTTTGTTTACTTCACCCAGTCTAATAAATCGCTCTCACAAGACTATTATTCATAGGGCACTATATCATCTGTATAGAGAAGAGCGGGAAAGGAAGAACCTGTCAAAGTGTACCGTTATAAAAACATGGGCTATTCTGAACCTCAAACTAAACATCCAGGCCCCCCACACAGGTATTTATGTTTACACCTTGGCAGATGGAATAGGAGCTTACTGTTTCGCTTTCGAGACGGGAGTATAGTAAATTTACTAAACTTCCCTTTGGGTTACAACAAACATTTAGAAACTCTGTATTGTCCATGCAACCCTAATATGAAACAGAGCCTTATGCACTTTTTGTTTTTCTGCGGTTTCTATAAAACTCTTTCTGCTCATTACTTAATGCCCTATTGTAGAAAACATAAATTGACTAGCTTTAGAATAGCACTGAGGTCTTTTTTATTGCTGGGATCAGACGAAGTAATATTCAGAGTGAGCTGCTTCCTTAAAGCTGCCGTTCGATCACGAGCCACTTTATGTATTGATGTATAACATCCGCACATTGTACTCCTTATGCACTTTATAATTATTCTTTCACACATTTTGCATTTTTGCACATTATTGACGTGGACCCATTAACGATGCTGCTGTTATTATTCATCCATTTTTTTAACTATGTTTGTTAGAAATCATTTTTAATTGTATATAATGCTGTTTTTAGTAAGGAGGGACACTTTGTGTGTTAATGTGAAATTGATTGATTGGTTTATGTCTTTTTGCCAGCTGTCATATTATTGTACTGTATTGTTTTGAAATTGCATTTGTATGTACTTTTATGGATGTTTTTATTCCGAATAAAGATCTTTTGACTTGACTTGAATTACAAACATCTTTATTGAACCAACCCTTTGATCAAAAGACACTTTTCGGCTCAAGCACAGATGAGACCTTAGAAAAGATGAAAAAGGACACAGAAACGGCTAAGTCAATGGGAGCATTACAACAGCCAACACAAAGGGGTTCCTTTCGTAGATCCACCTATAGAGGGGGCTCAAAAAGTAGGAACAAGTCAGCAATCCACCTCTTTTACGCCAACGTCACCCAGAGGTAATTCAAGAGGTAGTTACAGAGGTAACAACAACAAGGGTAGGGGTCGCGGAAATAATAACAACCGCAACTTTCCAACCCCAAAACAGTGACTTAATACAACTTCCCCCAGACCACATAACACCGGTCGGGGGACGTCTAGCACAGTTCCTACCTGTCTGGGAAAACATCACATCAGACAAGTGGGTGAGACAAATTATCCAACATGGTTATTGCCTAGAACTCACTGCTACCCCACCAAACATCCCCCCCAAACAGCGTCCAATGAGTCAAGACCATCTGACATTGTTAAAGGAAGAAGTACTATCACTACTACAAAAGCATGCCATAGAGAAGGTTCCAAAACATCAACAAGGGACAGGAGTATACTCTCTATACTTCCTAATCCCCAAAAAAGACGGGTCCCTAAGACCAATCTTGGACCTCAGACCTCTCAATGCATACATAAATTCGGAACATTTCCACATGGTCACGCTCCAACAAGTACTTCCTTTACTGAAGAAAGGGGACTTTCTTTCTACACTGGATCTAAAAGACGCTTACTTTCACATCCCAATTCACAAAGCCCACAGAAAATACTTAAGGTCTGTAGTGGAAGGACAACATTATCAATTCAAAGTCCTTCCGTTCGGTGTCACAACAGCACCAAGAGTGTTCACAAAATGCCTAGCTGTGGTGGCAGCACACCTAAGAAGACAACAAATACATGTCTTCCCTTACTTGGACGATTGTTTAATAAAGGCCAAGTCACAAGAAGAATGCCTTCACAACACACAGAAGACAATTCAATTGCTGCACCACCTAGGGTTTACGGTGAACTACAAAAAATCACACCTACAACCAAACAAAATTCAACAATACCTGGGGGCTACTATAGACACAGAAAGAGCCAAAGCATACCCCAATCCAATCAGGATACAGACAATGGTCAAGTTAATACAACGATTTCAACCACAACACTCACTACCAGCACAAGTGTTTATGCAGCTGTTAGGTATGATGTCCTCCTGCATACTACTAATACCACATGCCAGACTACAAATGCGTCCACTACAGGAGTGTCTAGCGACACAGTGGAATCAGGCTCAAGGTCCGATTACAGATCTGGTGTTGGTAGACGACCGTACGCATCGCTCTCTGAAGTGGTGGAACACAACAAACATTTCCAAAGGACGGTCGTTCCTAGAACCGATTCCACAAGCAATACTGACAGCGGACGCATCGCTCTCCAGATGGGGAGCGCACATGGACAAATACACAGTGCAGGGGAAATGGAGTGTGCAGCAAAAGAAACTGCACATCAACTACTTAGAACTACTAGCAGTATTTCTAGCACTAAAAGCTTTCCAGATGCAAATAACAAACAAGGCAGTCCTGATCAGAACAGACAACATGACTGCAATGTATTATATTCAAAAACAGGGGGGGACACACTCTCTCCAACTGTCCAGACTAGCACAGGACATTTGGAGATGGGCCATTCCTCAAAGGATCTATCTGTTAGCAGAACACCTACCAGGAGTTCAAAATCAGATAGCAGACATCCTAAGCAGAGAGTCAGAAAATGTACACGAATGGGAGCTGCACAACCAAATACTGCAGCCATTCTTCCAAAGATGGGGACAACCAGAGATAGATCTGTTTGCCAATCATCAGAACGCAAAATGCCAAAACTTCGCATCCAGGTACCCACACCACAGGTCCAGGGCAATGCACTATGGATAAATTGGTCCAACAAATTTGCTTACGCTTTTCCCCCTCTCCCACTAATTCCGTTAGTGGTTCGGAAACTGCAACAGCACTCAATGACAATGATACTAGTAGCACCCACGTGGGCAAGACAGCCGTGGTTCACCACGCTACTGCAACTCTCACAGGTGCCACATCAAAAGCTAAGATTATTACCCATGCACCTTACACAGAACCATGGAGAAATAATGCACCCAGATCCCAAACAATTGAACCTAGCGATCTGGCTCCTGAGGTCATAGAGTTTGGATACTTAGATTTACCTCCAGAATGTATGGAAATCATTAAACAAGCAAGACGTCCTACCACCAGAGCATGCTATGCAGCAAAATGGAAAAGGTTTGCTGTACACTGTAACAGTAACCACATCAACCCTCTGGACGCATCTACTAAACAGATTATTTGCTATTTACTACACTTGCAGCAATGCAACTTAGCATATACCTCAGAGTGCATCTCGCAGCTATAGCAGCGTACCTACAAAACAGGCAACATCTTTCCCTGTTTAAAGTACCAGCAATGAAAGCTTTCATGGAAGGACTCAGAAGAGTCATTCCACCAAGACTGCCACCTTCCCCAGTCTGGAATCTCAACATAGTACTTACCAGACTAATGCGACCACCCTTTGAACCTATGCATAGGTGTGAAATACAATTCCTCACATGGAAGGTGGCCTTCCTCATAGCTATCACTTTACTCAGAAGAGTAAGTGAGTTACAAGCGTTTACAATTCAAGAACCATTCATGCAGTTACACCAAAACAAGGTGGTTCTTAGAACAAATCCAAAATTCTTGCCTAAAGTAATTTCAGCATTCCACATCAATCAGTCAGTGGAACTACCGGTCTTCTTTCCAAAACCACAGACGGTAGCGGAAAGGGCCCTACACACATTAGATGTCAGAAGGGCAATATTGTATTATATAGAAAGAACACAAACTTTCAGAAAGACAAAACAGCTATTTGTAGCGTTTTCTTCTACACATAAGGCAATCCCATCTCTAAAGCAGGCATTGCCAGATGGATTGTAAAATGTATACAAATATGCTACTTAAAGGCAAAGAGGACTTTAACTGTTCCTCCTAGAGCTCACTCTACACGTAAACTAGGAGCATCTATGGCATTTTTGGGAAACATTCCACTAGATGACATATGCAAAGCAGCTACCTGGGTTACACCGCATACCTTCACAAAGCACTATTGTGTAGATGTGCACACAACACAACAAGCTAGAGTGGGACAAGCTGTACTAAAGACTTTATTTCAGACTGTTGCAACGGACACAGGCGACCACCGCTAGGGAGAGAACTGCTGTATAGTCTATTCATAATGTACCATCTGCAGCCCATATGCCTCGAACGGAATATGCTACTTACCAGTATGCATCTTTTCTTGGCATAGAGAGCTGCAGAGTGGTACATGCCCTCCCAGCCTCCCCGGAAACCTGTGTCTGTTCCAACAATATCTTATTTAAATACACTTACATGGGCATTTCTATCTGTATTCTATCATACTACTCCATCTAACCCTACTATGGCAAAACAATCTAAGGATGGAGCCGATGCCCATGCGCACTAGCAACCAAAGGAGGAGTCACCAAGATACAAAAGACTCTCCAAGAGAAAAACAAGTGCAATCATCCGAGCCCAACACCAGATGGCGATCTATTCATAATGTACCACTCTGCAGCCCTCTATGCCAAGAACAGATGCATACTGGTAAGTAGCATATTCCATATATATACTGCACAATGTGGCACCCCCCGACCTGGACTTTGTTAAAGGTATCGGGGAGAGGGAGCAGATTGACTGCTGAGTGTGCTGCCCGGCAGGGATGCATTCCGCCAGGAAACTCTCCCGCAAATCCAAAGGAGATGGCTGACCAAAAGCATTATTATATGGGAATAGCGGGTCACTGTACCTGTCTGTAAACTTTGGCCTGCCCAGTTTCATCAGCGGGATATGTTGCACAACGTACGAGGGTCTATGGTTAGAAAGCGGCAAGTACTGATGGAGAGGAACTTTCCCTGTCCTCTTTCTATGGTGATACTACACAGCCAATAGAAGCCCTCGGAATGATTATTTAACAAAGCCCTGCAAAATCCTACAGTTTTCGAACTTTCAGCAACATCCGGCATTGAGAATGGCATCCGCCGAAACACGTCTGCCAGGGGCTGATGATGGGGACAAAGCGTGATTTTATTGTGCGTCCTGGTGGCGTTAAAACTTTGTTGGGCAACTCAAGCATGTGTCAGACCCGTTTGTTTGAAAGCGGGATTGGTGGAATATATATATATATATATATGTTTACAGCAAACACTCTCCAGAAGAGAAAACACCGCACACTACTTCGATAGTTGAACTTGTGGTTTATTTTCTATAGGTTCCCCAACTATCGAAGTAGTGTGCGGCGTTTTCTCTTCTGGAGAGTGTTTGCTGTAAACATTAACTGCGAGGGTGTCCCGAACCTTGCAGCCAGCACCAGCTACTGCTGCTCCTCTCATCTTGGGACATTTGCTCGTAAAATATATATATATATATATATATATATATATATATATATATATATATATATATATCAATGCTCCAACTTGCCTTGTGATAAAGAAAGGAAAGCACTCTCAGGGGCGAGTTCAAAACTTTATTCCGAACTCACAGTGGCCAGACGCGTTTCGGCAGTAGCCTTTGTCGATGGTAGATTTGCACGCCCGAAATGGCCATTTTTATACACGTCATTTCATTTTCAAAGGGACAGACATAAAAAGAAGACTATAAATGGGGGTGGTGTCGCACACTACTCACACACCGGCGGTGTCGCCCCTAAGGACTCTGAAACACGTGTCCAGGGATGGCGAAGACAGGGAAGATAGCAAGATCGAAAGATGATGCATCGCGAACACTCTACTACAATGACCAGAGTCCTTAGGGGCAACTTCTGCCGGTGTGTGAGTAGTGTGCGACCCCACCCCCTTTTTGTAACTTAATGCTCCCTTGAGCAGCGGGCTGACAAGCCTGGGATCCCGCACCTATGCGCCGGAGTGGTACTATACCTGGCAGATATTGGCAGCCATCGGCGACCCCAGAACACTGCCTATCCCTGCTGACGAGGGTTGAAAACCCGAAACACGTGTCCAGGGATGGCGAAGACAGCGAAGATAGCAAGATCAAAAGATGATGCATCGCGAACACTCTACTACAATGACCAGAGTCCTTAGGGGCAACTTCCGCCCGTGTGTGAGTAGTGTGGGACCCCACCACCTTTTTGTAATAAAAAGAAGACTATGTTTGCATACATATCACCATCTTTGAGCATGTTATTCCGCTATTAATGCGTCATTATTGCACTGTTTATCAATCAACCATGTAACCCATAGATGGGTGTACTATAGCTTGATTACTGGTTCTCTTATGCTGCGTAAGATTCCACATTGGCATAGAAGAACCTGTACTTCGTATGTGGCACGATATCATAATTCATAAAGCCCAAGATAGGCTCTTCCTCTTAACAACATAGCATTTCTTTCACATAAAACCCAACGTGGGCATTGTCTTTTTACACTGTGACTTATGAATTCCTCATCAAACACTCAGTCATATTTGATACAATTGACATCATATGCTGATCAAGATCAAAATTCATGTCACTTCATTATTATTTACCCAGATGCACTGCTAGTTCCTCATTTGTATTTAATCCTTCAGGATTTCTAGTTTGCAGGTCGATGATGTATCGAGACTCTAGTCTTCTCAACGTCATCACCCTGTCACCTCCTCTAGGATGTGCGGGAACATGATCTAGGGCAGGGGTCTCCAAACCGGTCCTGGAGGGCCGGATCCATGCCAGATTTTTTGGATATCCCCATTGAGATACATGTAGTTATTTTAAAAATCTGGCATGGATCTGGCCCTCCTGGACCGGTTTGGAGACCCCTGATCTAGGGCAAAGAATGTTAAAAGATTCCTGTCACTCTTAAGTTCCAATTGAAAAGTCCGGGCTACCGGATATTTGTCATATCACAGTTTTTTATAGCCCTGGTTTGTTCGAGAACTCTCTTCTTAGTTTCATGGATGGTGCTCCCAATATATTGGAGTATATAGAAGTAGGGAGAGTACCAAGGGGTCTTCGCATCTATACAATACCGGCCTACGAGAATCCGGACCCTCAATTACTTGAAGAATGCGCAGAGCATGCGGCCCATTCGTGTAAAGGGATGCTGATTATCTTAATCAAATTTGCATGGAGTGATTATGAAAAGGCCAAAAACGCCATTGACGAACTGGAAGCAGAAATTGCGAAAGACGACAACAAAATGAAACAGCAGGATTTACGGGAACAGATGATGAAACGCTTGAACGATTATGAAGGAAAGATCAGGCAGAGGAAGCAAGAGAAGTTTGAACACGTTGAGCGCGACTATGCGCAAGGAAGGGTCATTACTTTTACCAAAAGGTGCGACGCACCACTGAGAGCTCTGCAAGATAAATCCAAACAACAAGCAGTGGCACAGCCTGAAACTTCGGAATCAGAGGTGACCACCCCAGAGCAGTCGGAAGATGAAAATGCGGGTATATCGGGGGCCTCAGAAAAAAAGGTTCCCTTTTCAGGATGAATTTCGCCTGGTGCGCCAGTCCTTTCAGAAAACCAGAGGCAAACCACCAGACCAAAGAAGCGCAGGCCAACGAGAAGGGGCGGCCAGTGGCGTAAAAGGTCGACAGTCTCCCCCCGTCACCAGGAGCAAGAAGAAATTATTCAAACGCAGGTGAATGGCAATGCGCAGACAAGAGGTGAGACTAACGATTATTAATTTGACCCTGCGCATATTAACATCTGCTGAGGAGGAAGTATTGAGGTTAGGTTTCACCTTCTGCCCGCAAAGGAATTTAGAATACACACAGACATGTATAGACCTTTTTAAGTTCACAAGAAATCTTAAACTTCATAAGTTCTTTAAACTGAAGCCCAAACATGAGAACAAGAGACATAAAGAGCAGGAATGTGCAACAGATCTATTAGTGGGCTGTGACATACCAGGGATACAAACTTTGGAAGATCTAAGAAAAGAAAATGGGTTGGCAAGTGAGCAACAAGAAAACTTAGGGGTGGTCGGCATAGTCCAACAGAGTGTAGAGACGTCATTTAAACCGGCATCCACCTTCCTACCACAAATGCTCACATATATCATTGACACCTTTTCAGATGTGGTCACGAAGGAACTTATGAAAATGAGACTTAAGAAACGGGGAAGAAATTAGAGGCAGAATTTCACCTATGTACAATCTCAAGCTGGTGAAAGCTTAAAGAGCGACAATTCAATTGTATGCAAGCCCACTGACAAGGGCGGAAATATAGTGCTCCAGACGTATGAAGCATTTAATAAGGAAGCCCTGAGACAATTGTCTGACGAGTCATTCTATGAAAAAACTAATAAAAGTGTGTATTTTTCAAGTATCATTAAGTGTCACGCAACGTTGAAAAGTTGGTATGAAAGGGGAATGATAATCACAGAGGAGTACTTGTTTTTAAGAACTTTAAACCCTATCACACATTGTTTGTATCATCTGCCTAAGGGCCATAAGGACGCTGTCACACCACCTGGAAGGCCGATTGTCTCTTCACAATCTAGCCTCCTGGAACATATTTCCATCTATATTGATCATTTCCTGTTTGACTTTGCACTGTCATTGAAATCTTATGTAAAAGACACTAAGGACTTTCTCCAGATCATTGAAACCATACTCTGGCAGGAGGGAGATTTAATGATTGTCATGTATATAACTAGTCTACATACATGTATTGCACCTCATGATGGTATGGAGGCTGTTCGATACTTTTTACGGAATAGGCCAGTTGAATTCACACACCCTAATAATATGTACTGGAATTCCTTGAGTTCTGTTTAAATAATAACATCTTTCTGTACCAAGGCCAATACTATAGACAGGTTTCTGGTACCGCGATGGGCACCTGCTTCGCCCCCAGCTACGCAAATTTATTTGTGGGCTGGTGGGAGGAGCAGGTGGCCTGGGCGGCAGATAACAGCAACTGGACCCAGAACATAGTTATTTGGCACCGATATATTGACGACCTCTTCATTATTTGGAGAGGGTCTATTGAAACAGCGTTGGAATATATCGGGAGACTGAATTTGAATGGAGTCAATCTGAAATTCAGTGCAGACATAAGTCCCTCATCTGTACACTTTTTAGATCTGGAGGTATGTGTAATAGATGGCAATCTAAACACAAAATTGTTCCGTAAGCCCACTGCGCGTAATTCAATATTACACGCTCAGAGTAGTCACCTCCCTAAATTAATAAAGAGTATCCCCTATGGTGAACTCTTACATATTAAAAGGAATGACACAAGGGAAATGGACTTCAAAATCCATGCTAGAGAATGTATGGACAGATTCAGAGCACATGGATATGATGAGTCCACACTTCAGAGTGCACTCAGGAGAGTTAATGGAATTCCTAGAATTTAACTGTTTAGGGATAAAACCAAGGCAGTAGAGGATAGTAAATTTCAGATGATTACAACCTTTTCAGAAGAGGCGGGTGAGTTAAGACAAATTCTTAAGAAAAACTGGAATCTTTTAAAATTGGATCCAGTTATAGTGATGGATATCCCGACTGAACCATTACTCACTTTCAGGAAAGCTAGATCACTAGATCACTCTCTTACCAGTAGTCATCAAAGCGCCCAGACGCCTAACCTGTTGGGTAACAGGTTGCAGGGATTCTATCCCTGCAGAAAATGCAAGGCGTGTTCAGGAAGCAAGAAGGTTTTATCATATAAGGTCCCAGGAAGGGATAAACCGATAAAGATCAAGAAATTCCTTACATGTAGCACACCCTATACCGTGTACTGCCTGATCTGTCCATGTGGACTCCAATATATTGGGAGCACCATCCATGAAACTAAGATGAAGAGATCTCAAACATACCAGGGCTACAAAAAACTATGATATGACATATCCGGTAGCCTGGCATTTTCAATTGGAACATAAGAGTGACAGGAATCTTTTAACATTCTTTGCCCTAGATCATGTTCCCGCACATCCTAGAGGAGGTGACAGGGTGATGACGTTGAGAAGACTAGTGTCTCGATACATCATCGACCTGCAAACTAGAAATCCTGAAGGATTAAATACAAATGAGGAACTAGCAGTGCATCTGGGTAAATGATAATGAAGTGACATGAATTTTGATCTCGATCAGCCTATTATGTCAATTGTATCAAATATGACTCTGAGCGTTTGATGAGGAATTGATAAGTCACAGTGTAAAAAGACAATGCCCACGTTGGGTTTTATGTGAAAGAAATGCTATGTTGTTAAGAGGAAGTGCCCATCTTGGGCTTTATAAAGTATGATATTGTGCCACATACGAAGTACAGGTTCTTCTAGGCCAATGCGCAATCTTACGCAGCATAAGAGAACCTGTAATCAAGCCATCTATGGGTTTCATGGTTGATTGATAAACAGTGCAATAATGACACATTAATAGCGGAATAACATGCTCAAAGATGGCGCTGATTTGTATGCAAACATAGTCTTCTTTTTATGTCTGCATTTGAAAATGAAATGACGTGTATAAAAAGTGGTCGTTTCGGGCGCGCAAATCTACCATCGACAAAGGCTACTGCCGAAACGCGTCTGGCCACTGTGAGTTCGGAATAAAGTTTTGAACTCGCCCCTGAGAGTGCTTTCCTTTCTTTATCACAAGGCAAGTTGGAGCATTGATAGTAGCGAGAGGCACCGCCCGCGAAAGCACACGTTCTGGAGTGTGTGAAGTTGGTGCAACGAGGAGGAGCTTTAAAATATATATATGGATTGTTTATTTATGATTGCGAAATTTGCACAGTGTATGTTTTGCACAGAACTAAAATCCTTGTGAATGTAATGTATGGCACTATGCCATTAATTCAGTTTCAAATGACAAACATTTCTGTCTAAAAATGTGAAGAGTAAAGGGTTAACATGGGTAGGTCGGGAATAACTTGTACCACCCACTTTTTGTGAACTCCTTAAGTATCCTCGTCATTGTTTAGCAACTGTATCATGTGATCAAGCCTCGAGCTAGAGGAGAAACGCGTCATGCGGACTTGCTGGGTTTTATTTTTTAAATAAACCACTAAATTTGCACCAGAAACTTTGGGTCTGACTTGTTCGCTTTTTTTCGAAAACAGTCCGAGCAGGGAGGACAGTGATGTGTATATATATGTATATATATATATATGTATATATATATATATATATATGTATATATATATATGTATATATGTGTATATATATATATATATATATATATGTGTATATATATATATATATATATATATATATATATATATATATATATATATATATATATATATATATATATATATATATATATATATCCATATATCCATATCCTACTGGCGGTCGCCAGTAGGTAGTTATAGTTAGGATTATTTTCTATTGGAAAACCGCAACATTCTATTGGGAATAACTTTGGCGTCGATTGAGGGATCTGCCTGTAATTTGCCTGAAATCTGCCTCGCTGCGCTCCATTCCTTCTCTGAAAGTTTGGGGGGGATTCGTCAAGCGGGGGCCGAGATAAAATGGGTGTCCCAAAACGTGTTTTGCCCATGTTAATTTCCATAGGGCGGTTGGACTCACTTTTAGCCCGAACGGCTGAATGGATTTCCACCAAACTTGGCAAAATTGTAGGGACTGGTAGCCCGATGTGCCTTTGCTATGTCTCAAGATATGAGCTCCAGTGGATTTTGAGTAATTTAGGTTAAAAAAATATATATATCTATAAGCGCGCCCCGGTACGCGCACCGGGGCGCGCTCCAGCGCGCTACGCGAGTTCGCGAGCGGAAAGTTGATTGGCTCTCGGGTGTCTGTCAACATTCCAAACAGTCCGGAGCGGCCGCCATCTTGTGTCTCGGTAGGATCGAGACACAAGAGGTGGCAAAAACAAAGGGGGAAATGACCAAAAGGGGGCAGGGTGGACCCCCCCCTGACCCCCTAGGTTTGATCTAGTTCTGCAGAAACTACCTTCCTTGTTCAGCCATGCTGTAGACTGGCTACGGTGGGTGGGCGTGCTTTCTCACACACACTTCCAGCTATGTGGAACAAACTGCCACTGGAACTGCGGAAAGAAACTAAGCTAATGTCCTTCCGAAAGAAATTAAAAACTGTGCTCTTCCAGCAAGTGTGGGGTGGTCTTTAATCTGTATCCAGATGTATCCCTTTGTATCGCCTAGCGGACCCTGACAAAGCGCTTAGAGACCTCTGGGTTTTAGTGCGCTATATAAATCAAATAAATAAATACATAAATAAAATGTGGGGGCCATAAAAGGGCCCCGCGGGGCAAAAAAAAAATACTTTTTTTTTGATTTTCGCGGGGGGAGCGCCAGGTACGCACACCGCGGAGCGTACCGGGGAGCGTACCATGGGGGAAAAAGAATGACAGAGTTTTTAAAAAATGTAGCATTTTTTTAGAAATTGGAGGTAGTTCTAAAAAGAACTGTTTTTTTAATTCTTTTTGTTTTTGTTTTTTGGAACATTTTTTACTTTTTTTGGCTTTTATGAACAATTTTATATTTTTTTTGTAATTTTTATGGGGACAAACAAAAAACAGGGAATTGTAAACGGCTCAACTGGAGCAAAAAAAACCAGGAAAAAATTAAGGTTTCTTTTTACAGTTGTGGTTGTCTCCAGCACGGTTGATGAGTTTAATACTTTGCTCTCCATAGCAAATTGTAGTCCCGCAAAATTTACAAACGATTTTAAAATCTCCAAACTGGGTTTGGATGTTTGGGACCATCTCCCTTGTCTCTGGACCCGATGGAGTGGGTTGTTTACTTTGGGAGGTGCTGGGAGAAGATTGGGGAGGGTTTCTGGTCAGTTCTCTGACCTCTGCCGCAGCATAGTTGTTTGGGTGCCGGCGTTGCATGTGGCGAATCATAATGTTATTGCCAAAAGAATACTTTTTGGGAGGGTTCCCCCTGGAAACAACAGTGCCACAGATCAGACAAGTAACCTTTGGCGCATTAACTTTCTTGAGGCCCCTTGGGATTTTAAAAAATTCCCAGACAATGTGCTCCTTTGGCTTATAGGGGGTAGTATCTTCAGGCAGGAACCGCCTCTGCTCCTCCTCCTCTTCTACTTCTACACCACTGTGGTGTTGTGGTTGTCCTTGTGGTGGTGGTGGTGGTGGTTGAGATGCTCCTGCTGCTTCTGCTACTGTAGCCATTTCTCAGTACAAATAGGTACAAATAGGTCTGCAAACAGGTCTTCCTCAGTCAAATTACAAAGTGAGAATGAGGAAAAAAGGTGGGGGCTTTCATCATTTGGAAAACAAAACTGTCCTGAACCAATGAAAAGTGTTATTTTCAGGTCTCATGACCCGGGAATTCATCATTTGGAAAACAAAACTGTCCTGAACCAATGAAAAGTGTTATTTTCAGGTCACATGACCCGACGCGCTTACGCTACGCGCCCTCTTACGTAGCGCGATCGTATGCGCTAGGGTGCTTCCGGGTGCGCTTACGCCGTGCGTATCACGGGGACGCGGCTACGCGATACGTCACGATGATGTTTTCGTTCGCGGCAATAGCGCAAACGGGACGCTCACCGGGGCGCGCCGAAGACTGCGCTTTCCGGTGCGCACACCGGTACGCGCACGGGAGTGCTCCAGGGCAACAAAAAAAAATATATATACATATAAAAAATAGTATTACATAAATATACAATATAGGATTAATTATAGAAAATATTATATTTGATAGAAATAGAAATTTGCTATTAAAAAACCTTTGAAATTCACTGAAAAAAACATAGGTTTGAGGCCCTATATATAGTTAGGAATTAGCATTTAAAAAACCTATGAAATTCACTGAAAAAACCATAGGTTTCACACCAGTTATAGTTAGCTGGAAATTTTACTGACATAAAACCATTGAAATTCCCACGTTCTAGTTAGTTGGACTCACTATAACTTGCACTCCTGCAATGCACTGCTGATGACGTCACATATTACATCACTCATGACATGGTCAGTGACATCACTCATGACATCACTGATGAGACCATCCAGTGAATGTGCGTATTTTTAAAAAATAAATATGTGACCAAGGCGAAGGTATCGCCGAAACGCGTTGGGGTTGTTTCCGTGTTTATTATCACGATGCTGCATCTGATTAAATAAATAATATTGGTATGCGCAGAAAGGATTGGAAGTGATCTTTTTCCTATCGAGGAGAGTGCATTTGCGTAGCTGCGGCTACGCGCTGTGAGCCTGAATATATATATATATATATATATATATATATATATATATATATATATGTATTACCTACTGGCGATAGTTAGGACCTATTATGCATAGGAAATCCGCAACATTCTATTCCCAATAACTTTGGCGCCGCTTGATGAATCTTTGCAAAATTTTTCAAACTTTTGGCCAGCTCTGGTCCGCTCCTATCCTAAAAAGTTTCCGGGTGATTCGTCAAGTGGGGGCCGAGAAAAAAGGGGGGTGGTCCCAAAACGTGATTTCCCCTATGCAATTTCCCATAGGACCTGTAGCCACAGCTACAGCCCGAACGGCTGTACGGAATTACACCAAATTTGGCAAAGAGGTAGTCCTCGGTTCAGACTTGAGCCTTTTGCTTAAATGGTGTCAATCTGATCAGTAGTTCTTGAGAAAATTACACTTAAAGTCATTTATATATCTATGGGCGTGGTGGATCCGAGGAGTGTGCGGGGATTGTCATCGTACCATAAGCGCACCCTTCCGATCACGTGCTGAATGCTAGTTGGCTGTCAAGTGGCTGTCAACATTCGAAACCAGGAACTGTTGGCAGCCATTTTGTGCCTCGATCAAAGCGAGGATGAGGAAGTCAGTGGAATATGTGGGCAAAATGTGCAAAGGGGGTAGGGTAGAAATAATTTTACCCTCTAGACCTGCTTGGGGGGTCCCAGAAGGACCCCCAGGGCCCACAATTTTAGGGTGCGTGGACTCTGACGTAAAATAAATAAAATAAAGCAGAGCTTATTTATAATTAGCCCCCGGGGGGGGGTAAACACCGGGGGCAAAAATATTAAATTTTATGGGTGGCCCAGAGGGGCCCCTTAGCCCCGGGGATTGTCACCCCTGAGACCACCATCCCCCAGGGCTTTAGGTATTGTGGGAGGGGGACTGCGTGGCCCCCCTCTTGGAGCACTCAAGGGCCCATTACCCCCCAGGGCTGCAAAAAAAATTGGGGGGGGAGCTGCAAGGTCTCAAAAGCCTCGGGACGACTACTCTCCTGGGCTTTATGTATTGTGGGAGGGCCGGCTCCTGCAGTGTCCCGGGGTGTCCATCCCACCCTCCCATAGCAAGGAAATGTGTTCTCTCTTTCAAAATGTAAATGAGATTGCTTTTCCACATGGGGAGGTGCATGTTAGTGCTCCCCATGTGGAAAAGGATTGCCGGCTCCCAAACGCGTAGATGTTGTGCACCGAAGGCGCTGGAGTCGTGCACCCTACAGATTATGAGTCTTGCATCCAGCACATGTACATCAGGGGGCCGCACTGAGCTGGGTGCGTGACTTTTTATTTTACCGTAAAAAAATAGCCCCTATGAGTAATTTTTATTTTCCCCAGGGACCCTATCCCCGGGTCTTTGTAAAAAATGTTGGGTACCGTGGGGGGAGCCACAATGTCCCCACGGTCCCGCTGGCTCCTCGCATCCTTCGGGAGCCGGTACTGCTTGTTCACATAGGGAGATGCTAAATTGCATATGGAAAAGCAAACTGGTTTGGATTTTGAAAGTGAGAATAGATTTCACTGCTGTGTCTTTCAAAATCCAAAGTAAGTTTGCTATGGGAGGGCAGGAGCCGGGAGACTCCCGCCCTCTCATAGCAAACAGCAGTGTCCCAGTGGTAGGCACTGCGGGAGACTGCAGGAGGCGGCCCTGAGGAGTGGCAGTCTCCAGGGCCTTCGAGGGGTCCAGGTAGAGGGCCACGCAGTCTGCTTCCCACAATACACAAATACCATGGGGTGGTGGTTCCTGGGGCTTGAGGGGGTCGTTGAGGTCCCTACACTTCTAATTTTGCAGGGGGTGGGCTTGGAGCCCCCCACATCCATTCGTTTCATAGCCCCGGGGGGTGGCTCTCAGTCTTGTATAGGAAACAGCAATGTTGAGAAAATCTTCCGGTAAGATAACAAAGAATTTTGAAGTCCATTTTCGGTGTTTTTGTTGTACTTTGCAGGCGTTAAAGCGACGACAATTTTAACTCTGTCTTTGTAAATATGCCACTAAGTTTTGTAATGTCGACAATCTCGTCCACCATTTAAAGAGGCACTAAGTATTTATTGAAGTTCATTGTGAATCGTGAAACAACACTGTCTAATTGTGATCGATAAACAAGTGAATGAGTTGTGTACTTGTTTTGCTCGTAATGTGGATAGGGGCAGGTTCACAAAGTAATTGCGTTACTATTGCATTACTTTTAAGATGGGAAAAGTGACACAAAAGTGGTGCAAGGGTGTTGTAAATCTGGTTTGGATTTTTAAAGAGAGAGCAGGGTGCATCTGTAGAGTAAGTGCAGGTTAGTGTAGGGGTAACAATTACTATTCTAAGTCCAGGGTGGGTGCATCTGTAGGGTAAGTGCATGTTAGTGTAAGGGTAACAATTACTATTATACTCCAGGAGGGTGCATCTGTAGGGTATGTGCTGGATAGTGAATGAGTAACAATTACTATTGCAAATCCAGGGGGTCGCATCTGTGGGGTATTTGCTGGATAGTGTATGAGTAACAATTACTATGAAAAAGAAAGGAGTTAAAGGAGAAGGAGACACGCACTTTCACGGTGTACCTGGAAGAAGAGAAAGTGACGAGAGATGATTTTCGACGTGTTTAGGGTTGAGAGCCTGGTTAATCATTAAATGTGGTCTGGCAGATAAGTGCGTACTTATTCTGCAAGAAGTCTTTCAGGGTCTTGCAAAAGCAAGTGATCTTTAATAATTGCTGATCAATCATCTGATTTGCTCGTATATTAAAAACAGAAACTTTCTACACCTCTTTTTCATTGTTTGTGAAGCATTGTAAGAAGACGTATTACCGACCAATCCCTTTCCTTGTGCAGATTTTGAAAAACATTTGATTGGCTGTTGTGTGGTTAACTCTACCTTCCTGATCCTAATGTTGATTGGCTTGTTTCTTCTATGTGACGTTACGATACCCTCACCATGTATGTAGCCCATTTGGTGACGCACTTTATTTTACAATGCGTTTCAAACCCTTCTTGATAATATGCCCCCAGTTGTGGTAGGGTGTTTTTAATTTAAACTGTCTACTGTGCTTACGAGTTTGTTGAGTGTGAAAGTATTTAAAAATATTATTCTATTTTCTATTCTATCTTAATTGTGCTGACTTTTCTCCTTTAGCGTGGAGTACTTTGTCCTTTCAATAAATGAATAATTCTTCAAACCATCCTTGAAAGAAAAATGCACCAGTTTTCAAAATATTTTTATTGAGTCTTTTATATTCATCACATGGGTGAAATGTATAATGTTTTTTTCATTAATTGCTATCACGCGTTGGACCACATTTATTTTATCATAAGCACTCATTCCTTATGTTTACATTATATAAGTGTTGCCCCATCATTTTTATTTAAATGTTTGGGCTTTTTTTACTTTCAGATAAAGTAGAATAGAAGTGCTACGACAAACACTCCCTCACTACTTAATCTTTTTTTTTTAATGTACATTACATTTTAATATTACATTTAACAATCATTTTTAAAAATGGAAAGAATTATTAACATTTGAAGCCACAATTAAATTATTTTTTCCAAAAAAATACTTGCGAAGATAATCCTGTTCTTCACGAGTGAAAATTGGTGAAAGCACTACTCAATATAAATTACTCAATATAAATACTTTTTTTTGTTTTTAAACTCTTTTTATTAACAATAAAAAGGAAAACATACACAAACAAGGCAATAGAAGACAATAAAGCTGGATATGTGTTCAAGGGGGGAACAAGGTTACAATTTAATACAGTCATCAATGCAGAGAAAAAGGAAAAGGGGGGGCAGGGAGGAAACTGAGTCACTAATACCTTGGGATTAAACAACACTAGGATTGTCGGGTTAGGGGGAAGGAGTCACATCCGGGATATCGGTGATGGGAGGTGTACAAACATCACCCCGTTACGAGTTCCACTGGCCCCAAATTTTACCCCACTTCCTCGGTCTGCCGCACGCCACATACACCGTTTTCTCCCGAAACATACACCAATCCATATTCTCCTTCCATGCCGAGATAGTGGGCGGTCTCTGGGATCCCCACAACTGTGCTATATCTCTCTTGGCGATCATATTTCCAAGGGTCGCCCACCGAGTCTGCGCCACATGCCAAACGTTCAGCAAACAACGCCTGGCTTCGGGCAGCAGTGGAACACCCGTGACTTCCTCCATCACTGCATGCACTCGATTCCAAAACACTACCTCCTCCTGACACTCCCAAATTATGTGGAGGAAAGTGCCAGCTAAGCCGCATCCACGCTTACACAACCCATCCACAGAATAGCCCATACGAATCAGGCGAGGGCCAGTCACGTAAATCCGGTGCAGGATCTTAAGTTGCACCAGTCGGAGGTGGGCTGGAATTGCAACCTCCTTGGGGGAAGATATCGCAGCTTGCCAGTCCTCATCATCCAGCTCTAAACCGTCACTGGTCCAAACCTCTCTGAGGTGTACCAGCAAGTCTGTACGATCGTTAATCAATTTCTTATATATCAGTGAGATAGTGCTGTCTGGAACGTATCCGTCTTGCACCCGATCTTCGAGTGGGGATGATTCCGGGATAGCGACACCGGCAGGAAAAACCGAACTCAATGCGTGGTGGATTTGTACATAGCGGAAGAACTCCTTGTCACTAAGTTCATATTCTACCTTCAATTCCGCGAAGGTCTTAATCCTATCTTTGGTCCAGAGATCCCCAACCTTACAAATACCAATCATATCCCATTTCTCAAAGCCTTTCGTCCTCCACAAGCTGCCCAGTCTTTCAGACACATAGAGCGGAGTAGCCCGGGTCAACCGGTCCGTCCACCCCATTGCCGTATTCGCACACTGCCACACTCGCACTGCTATCTTAGTGGGTCCCGAGAGTTTCCCTCCAACAGATTTGGAGTAAAGCGCCCTATTATA
The DNA here is from genome assembly GCF_964263255.1 of Lissotriton vulgaris. Classification (NCBI taxonomy): domain Eukaryota; kingdom Metazoa; phylum Chordata; class Amphibia; order Caudata; family Salamandridae; genus Lissotriton; species Lissotriton vulgaris. Next base: position 741,437,723 of record NC_141696.1, read on the forward strand.
ATCTCCAACCGGCAGCTGCCTCTTATCCATCTCAAACGCAGGGTTTAACGCGGGGCCGTACATTGCATGATTAATCGCTCCCAGCTGGGAGGCCCAGTAGTACCTCTTGATATCCGGAAGTGCGATACCGCCGTCATACCAGGGAAGCGTCAGTTTGGCAAGGGCGATACGCGGATGTCCACCCCATATCAACCTCCTCTGCAGACTCTCCACCTCCCGGAAGTAACTCGCCGGAACGACATCAAACGTGTTCTCAAGCGCGTACAAAAACGGTGGTAAAGACATCATTTTGAAAAGAGCTGCACGCCCGAGAGGGGACAATGGCAAACCACACCAGGCCGCAACATCAGAATTTAACCGCTTGAGCGGAGGAAGCGGATTACGCTCGTAACGAACAACGAGGTCTAATGAAATAAAGACCCCCAAATATTTAAATCCCATCTGCGTCACCTGTATGGGGCAGACGCGTGGCAAAGGGGGAGTGTCCCCCGAGAGTACATAAACACAGGACTTAGTCCAATTAATCACAAGGCCCGAGTTCTTCCCGAACGAGTTCAACACGTCAAACAATACTATCAACGACTTCCGTGGCGACGTGAGATACAGCAGGATGCCGTCTGCATAGAGTGATATTCGGCCCTCAAAATCAGGGGTCCACTGAATACCCTTAAGCGATGGTCCCACCGCAGCCAAGCCGCCAGGGGTTCCAAGGCGAGGGCGAAAAGAAGTGGGGACAACGGGCACCCCTGTCACGTGCCCCTTCCCAGAACAAAGGACTTGGAGACCCGACAATTCACCACAATCTGAGCCACTGGTTCCTCATACAGGAGTTTTACCCAGCTTTCGCCAGGACGCCATGCAGGCGCCGCAAGTTCAATGCTGTATTACGATGTGGAATGAAACCAGATTGATCAGATCACCGATCACCTTTATCAATCGGTTTGCCAACAATTTTGCAAGGATCTTGGGCTCTGCATTCAGGAGCGATATCGGCCTATAGGATGTGCAGCGATCCCGCGGTTTCCCCTCCTTGTGAATAACCACGATGGTCACAAGTCGCTGATCACGGGGAAGGGAACCGATGTCTCGCGATTCCAAGAACATATCACGAAGATACAGCGCCATTTTGTCAGGACGTAGCTTATAAAGCTCGATAGGGAGACCATTAGGGCCCATAGCTTTTCCAGAGCGGACGGAGCGAATAGCAATTGCCACCTCATCATCAGAAAATGCTGCGTCCATCAGATCCCTATCTGGGTCCAATAGGTGAGGCAACGCAATGTCCCTTAACAGCAGATGTGAGTCTTCCTCTGGTCTATCGGAGACTGTAGAATATACATTTCGAAAATGTTCAGCGAAACACTCCACAATCTCAACCGGGTCAGTCACACTTTATCATGAGTGATACCCAACTCCAAATCCCCTTCCAGCTCAGCTATTTCGGTCTCCAGGCGGACCACCGCCTCATTTTTGCTTTTCTTGGTGCCAGTAATTAACGATAGCGCCTGACCACGGATAACCGTCTTGAAAGCCTCCCATAGCGAAACAGACGAGGACACAGACCCCCATTTTCAGCAAAATAGTGATCCAAAGACTTAACCAACTCTGCCCGGGTGTTGGGGTTACAGAGATGCCAAGGATTGATCGGAGCCACTCGACCCTCAGAACCCATCTTCATGTCCATCAAAAGCCACAGCGGGGAGTGATCCGAAATACCCCTGGCCAGGTGTCTGACTTCCCTAACTGAAGAGGCCTGTGCTGCTGGCATCTAGACATAGTCTAGCCTAGAGAGACTACCGTGAGCACCAGAGTGAAAGGTGTATTGCGCCTGTCCCGGATGCAGCAGCCTCCAACAATCTACCAGTCCCAGCGTCTCCAAAAAACAACTCAACTGAGACTGTGATCTCGTAAGGTCTTTGGGGGGGCTGCGGTCCTCCCTACCGGAAACAACAGAATTGAAGTCTTCACCCATCACCAGAATGCCCTTAGGGAGCCCCAACACTACTCTCCCCAAATCAGCAAAAGTCGTAGTCTGCAGACCAGGTGGAACATATACAGAAAGCAATGAGATAGTCTTCCCCTCCAACCTACCAGTGAGCGCAGCATAGCGTCCCCTATTGTCAAGAATTATGTCGTCCAACTCCAGGGGGAGGGAACTCCTAACTAGGATACCCACCCCCTAGATCCTGTAGTAAATCCAGAATGTGCAATTAGACGATATCCTCGCCGATTCATAGCATGGCATGTGTTTCCGATCAGATGCGTCTCTTGCAATAAAACTACGTTAGGGGAGAGGTGTCTCAATAGCTGCAACACTACTCCTCGTTTTATCCTATCCCCCAACCCGTTAACATTCCAACACAATAACTTCAACCCCCTACCCCCATCCCAGAAGTAAGTGCGGAATCCACCCCACAGCGAACACAACACCAAGATCCAGATGCAAAATAATGCATTGCCTTGAAACAAAATGAAACACACCCAAACCCCCCTCCCCACCCCCCAACAAATCCCCGATCACACCCCTCCACCCTGCACCCCTGCGTTAGACTCAAAAGCCACCCCAACTTGCAGTGTGCCTGTTGCCCTAACATTAAACTAGTCTACAAGAAGAAACCCGGAGGAGGGAGAGTCCCACCCCCCTCGCCACCTCTGGGTATAACATAATAAGTACCGCAATTACAAAGTCATCTAACCACAGCTGCCAGTTCTGTACACTGTCCGGAAACCAGTGACCACTCCTCATTCTTGTTCCAACGGGCCACCTTCAGCACCTCCAGAATGTTCCGAGCGATCACGCTGTGTGGACAACGTATCAAGCCAGTCACTCACTCTCTCGGGGCGGTCAAAGAAGAAGTTTGATCATTGTGTTCAGCACGTAGCCGAGTTGTAAAAAGCATCGCATATTTCATACCCATGTCTCTCAGTCGCCGCTTCACCCCCTGGAACCCCATCCTTTGTTTCTGAACAAACTGGGTGAAATCAGGGTAGAAGCTCACGGTCGTGTTTTCAAACTTCGTGGAGCCACCCACCCGTGATGCCTACAGGATAGCGTCTCTATCCCTGAAATTGAAAATTCTGGCGATTATAGGCCGTGGAGGGGCACCCGGCTTCGGCTTCCCGCCCGGCACTCTATGTGCACGTTCCACAGCGAAAAAGTTGCTCAGGCCTTTTGGGGCGAGATGGTTCAAGATGAGGTCTTCCACAAGGAGATCTGTGGTGAACTCTTCTGATTTTTCAGGGACCCCAATGATACGCACGTTATTGCGTCTTGCCCGACTTTCAAAATCCTCCAGCCGACGAGCAAAGAGGTCATTGGAGGATCGCAGGTTGCGAACCTCCGTCTGTAGATCGGACACATCGGTCGTAAGGCTGGAGGTCTTCAAAACTAGGGATTTGACTTTTTCGTTAGTCTTTGATAAATCTGCCCTGATCAAGTTGATATCGATTTCCACAGTGTCAAGCTTTAGAGCCAGAGCCTCGTATTGTTGGCCGACGGAGGTCTTCATGCTAGCAATGGCGCCCATGACATCACGCAGGGTCAAATCATCCGCTGCGGCTGAGCCGTCACCCGCCTCTTCCAGAGACCTACTCGCACCACCGGGGGACCCTTTAGGATGGGTATAGCGATCCATAATGTTCGATTGAATTGCACCCCCTCGGTGAGTGGTTTTGGTCTTCCGTTTTTCGCTGTCGGGTTTGCCAGCCATATTAGATGTTGCGCCCCGGAGGGGCCTTTGAGACCTGGTAAAAATGACTCCTCACGACCCACCCGCAGGGATGTCCAAGTGTGAGTCTCAGCCGGAGGTCACACGACCCCGAACACTCAGCAGCTGGCACACGGTGAAGTTGCGGGGTCCGGCTCACGGACTGCCAGAGTGGTGTGGAGATAGGAAGAGGCAGAAGAACCAAAAACGAAACCGAAAGTTAACTCCAGGGTCTTGAGCAGTACCCCGCAGGCCGTTGTTATTCAACTACTACCCGGGCACCACGGTGACTCGAGCCCCGGGCAGTTCCATGGAGCAGGCCACAAAAGTTCCAAGTATCGTAGTTTCGGTTCCCGGGGTCCAAATCGATTTTTGAAAGCAGCTATTATATCAGCTGGGTTGCGTTTTCAATAACCCGTCGTCGTAGTCAGGATAAAATTCAGGATAGATGCGGGAGGTGGCGAGGGTCTCGGGAGCCCTGTGCTCACGCGACCATCTTGGTTGCGCGCGAAGCTCCTCCAAATAAATACTTTTAGCCCATTTTCACTCTAGAAGATAAAGAGTATTCTCTTTTATTCCAAAGTATTTCGTTTTTTCGTCGAGTTTATTACTTGCATAGTGAAAAAAATATTGTTTATTATGTTTTGAAATCCTCTGTTGAAAGTCATCCAACTCCAGTTGAAGGATCATAAAGTTATATATAATTAAAATATACATTAACAATATGATCCCTCTGTGGAAATGAAAGATAAATTCAAGATGATGGCATCGTCCCTAATTATTACTTTGCACGTAGTAATTCCTTAATTAACTTATATTTCTTGTGATGGTTCTTTTGTGAACTTGTTATTATATTCCATTTAAACTTAATCATACCACATTCTATAATCATTAAAAAAAGTTGCCTTCTTTTTAAAAAATATCAAACATATACCCATTCAGAAAATTTACCTCTCTTCGATATCTTTTCCTTCCTCCGTCAAAATTCATCTAACTCCTCTGGAAGGAAGATAATCTTTAATGTATTTTTAAATGTACATTAACATTATGTTCCTTCTGAGGAAATGAAAGATATTCTCAAGATGCTTCTGCAGTCCCGAATCATTACCTTGCTCGTAGATTCTTTGCCCGTATTGATTCTCTGAAACAAACTAATTATCCCACGGGTGTGGTTTATATACTTTTTGGTTACTTAACACTCAATGGGATAAATGTATTGCTCCTCCCACTTTTAAGTCACGTTTTTCAGTTGACAGGTGTTCTCATTTCCACTGTTTTAGTGCTTCACATGTTTATGTAAATTTGCCTCTTTCCCTACTTTTTAACTTTCGTATAAATTCTAAAATGCTTTATTTAAATTTGTTTTCTTATTAAAGCATTTCTATAGCTTACTTTTTTTAATACGAGTATTAACATTCATTCCCCTTTTTTTTCGACTTATCATTCTAGTAACTTCCCTTTTTTTTAAAACTTTTTTTTTATTATTCTTCATTACCCTAAACCCCTATTTTCCCTGCATCCCATGCCAGAGATACTCTCTATTAAACTTTGAGTATTCTAATTTATATCCGACTCTTAATTTATTTAATTCCATTACTCTGAGTTTTAATACATTTATTTATCTAATATTTTTAATCTTTCTTTATACACTGCAAGGGATACTGTTATTTGTCTAGAATCACACTATGAATCTGTGTCCATTTGGCAAAATTGAGAGATAATGATTTGGTTGGTTGATGTGTTTGCAGTTACATAAGCACATATACTTTTGCAGTAAGCCAGGCTTTAGGGTATGCAGTGCTTCAAACTACTATGCATTATGCATGTAGTGGTGTAACCACAATCACAATTGTGCTTCAGGCCTACAATTCCCCAGTGATTATCTATATACTCCAGCAAACACAGTGTGACTGCTGTTGCAATTTCAAAATGAGTCTTTCAGTACCATGTAGTAATTCATTCACTAAAGTTAAAGTCAACCAATTAAGAATTCACCCAGTGTCTTTACTTATATTTATGTAATTATTCAGTCAGTAAGCATGTACTCTGACAGTGAGCCAGGCTTTAGGGAATGGAGTGATTCAAAGTGCTAAGTATTATGTATGTAGTGGTGTAATAACCTTCACATTTGTGCTTCAGGACTACAATTCCCCACTCACTATACATACCAGGGGTCTCCAACTAGTAGCTCGGGAGCTACTGGTAGCTCACCAGAACCCTGAAAGTAACTCTCAGAGGTGAAGCCAAGCCAAGCCAATCTCAGAGATTCTGTGTATATTAAAGAAGGTAGTACTGCTCCTTTCACTACCCTTAAGAGTTACAGACAGCCAAACCAATGGCAGGGCCAGTTGAAAACACTCAAACACACACTGTGGTGGCATATCAATTAATCAAGTAGGGATGTATAGAGCGCAGTACTCACCTGTGAGGGTTTCCAGGTGCTGGGGGAGTATGTGGGGCGGATTTGTGCAGCTTTGGTGATTCGAAAAGCCAGGTCTTATGGATCTTCTTGAATGCTTTCAGTGTGGGGGTTCATCTGATGCTGAGGCGGAGTTCTTTCCAGTTCTTGGCCATGATGTAGGAGAAGGGTGTGCCTCCTGTCTGGTTCTGTGGATACAGAGGATTTCAGCCAAGGCCTGGTCAGCGAAGTGGAGGTTTCTTTTCGGGGTGTAGAAGGAGATTGAGGTATTGGAGTCCTTTGTTGTGGAGGCCTTTATAGATGTGTGTGAGCAGCTTGAAAGTCACTCTTTTTTCTACGGGGAGCAAGTGGAGTGCTCGTTTATGCTGGGTAATGTGGTCTTGTCGTGGGGTTCTGAGGATGAGTCTGGCTGCGGTGTTCTGGACAGTCTGAAGTTTATGGAGTAGAGATTTGTTGATTCCGGGAAAGAGGGCATTTCCGTAGTCCAGCCTGCTGGTGATGAGTGCTTGGGTGATGGTCTTCCTTGATTCGGGGGGTGGGTCTTTTCGAAGGTTTTGCTGATTATGTGGAGGGCGTTGAAGCATGTGGAAGCTGCAGCATTGGCCTATGAGTCTCTCACATGAAACATGTTTATCAACTTTAAATCTAAGTTGGGAAGACTTACTGCTGTGGTAATACCTTCTGTGGCACACTGCATGTGATGATTTGAATTTTACTTGATTAGAAGCATTTAATATTGATAAACGTTTTCCTAGCATTCTGCTGATAACTTCACCTGGAATTTTTGGGTGGTTACTACTAATAATTGTGCTTAGGGTGGTCATAGTGTAATGTTAATACATACCCCCAGCACAACCCCAACACTTCACAAACACCACTACACTACCCTAAACCCTAAAACACTATCCCCAGCATGAACTTCTATACTACATAACCACCACTGCACTACTTTAAACCCTAAAATACTATCCCCTAGAGTAGATGAACACCACTGCAATATCCTAAACCTTAAAACACTACCCTCAGCACGATCCCCTACACTACACAAACACCAGTGTACTACCCTAAACGCTAAATCTACCACCAACATGACCCCCTACTCTACACAAAGATCAGTGCACTACCTTAAACCCTAAATCTATACCCAGCACAACCCGTTCACTACGCAAACACCACTACACTAAACCCTAAAACACTACCCCTAACACTTATACAAACAGCACATCATTTATTCATATAGATAGTAACTCATATTAGTGTTATAAAATCACTATTACAAGTATACAGTTATCCATAGAGTTACTGATGCAATCACTGAGTCATATGTATACTTCTTTATATACAACAAATGTCACATACACTGCCTTTTATTTTTGCACTTTAATGCACATGTACCATTGAGAGATATATTTGCTCATTACAACACCCATAAAAATATTAACTCACCCAAACAATTGTTATAACATGTAGTCTTAACGTCATATACCTACTGAATCAACTATTCCCACATATTTGGGCAGTCAGACGCACCCCAACGAACCACACACACATTCACTCTTCCATGCAAATTCTCAGTTAACTAATCAATAAGCAATATAGACTTTCACGTAGCTAGTAACCAACTGGTGCAGCAGTTTACAGAACAACTGACAAAGTAATACAGATATTCACACAGTTTAGTCACTATCCAATATATTTAATGAGACACTATAAATTACTCAAGTAAACAATCAATCACACTGCTACTAAATCCTTTATCCAGATTTTTTTATATCCACTCATTCTTCAATGGAGTTTGCTATCTATATAATGCATATTTAAATAACAAACCAAACCACATTCACTGGATGCTGTCATCAGTGAGGTCATAAGTGATGTCATATGAGATGTCATCAGTGATGTTATCAGTGATGTCTCTTACCATGTCATGAATAATTTAATATATATACGTAAAGAGCTGCGTATGAAGGGGCCTTATTTAGAAGAAAAGGAAAAGTCACGCAGAGTAACTTTTTCTCTCCTTGAAAATATGGAGAAGCAACATGTGCAAGCAGTATGTCATAAAAAGTGACGTACTGGTGGTGCAAAGAGCTTGTAAATCTGCAGTAGAATTGTTTTCATTTCTCCTCATTTTTATCTTATAATATACACTACAATGCACAGCATACATTGTAGGAGAAAATTGCCTTAACTGAATGTTTTTGTGCAGGAAGGTGTGTCTTCCTGCTAAAAACAAACTCCACATAACACAGATATTCTTGCACCTTTGCACCATGGTGCAAGGGTGCGTGTATCACCACATGCCTGCAGTTTAAGCAGCAGTGCAGAGGGAAGGACAGACTTCCAAAATATTTATGTACATATGTTGCATCTCTGTTCTTCGGAAGTAGCTCAGCACGCTGTAGCTAAGGAGCTTACAGTGTCATGGTACAGCACTTCCTTATAGTTCTGCAGTTATACATTCACCATAAATGACAAATGCATTCTTTAGTCAATTATGCAGTATGTATATATATTTATGTAACCTTTCACCCACTAGCATATACATTTAGCTCTTTCTTTAACCAAAGTAGTTAGTTCTGAAAATAACTTTTATTTTAGTTTTTTGTACTTTTATATTTTTTTTGATTTTTAGAACGTTTTTGTTTGGGGAGGGGGAATTATTTTTACTACTGCACACAAAATAAATCATAAAACACATGCAAAAAATACACTGGGTTCCATCTCAAAGCACAGTACAAAGAAGAACGCCCTCCTGATCAGTTCAAGTACCTCAAATAATAATAACATATAGGTTTAGGGATCTACCGACAATGCTGGGTCCTCCGTTGCCTCCGGGGGGCGCATATACCACCTCTATACAGATTCCAGGGCTCCAAAATTTTGCCCCATTTCTTGGGCCTCCCTCTGGCCACATACACTGCCCGCTCTCTGAACATACTCCAGTCCAAGTCTTCCAGCCATTTTCCGATCGTAGGCGGCTGAATCGCCCCCCACATTTGAGCGATATTATGCTTAGCAACCCCGCATGCCAACGTGGCCCACACCTTTCCATGGGAAGAAAGGTCAGTTGGCTCCCAAACATTCAGGAGACACCGCCACGCCTCCAACTCAAAACTCACTCCCCACACCTCCCGCACCTTGGCATAAACAGCGGACCAGTACTCCCGAATAAGATTACAGTCCCATAGCATATGGAAAAACGTACCAATCTCGCCACATCCTCTCTTGCACACATCGCTCTCAGCCAAGCCCATTCGCACCACATAGCTGCGATGAAGGATCTTTAGTTGAACTAGCCGGAGACTCATTTGAATTGCAAGAACCCTAGGAGAGGCTACGGCCTCCCTCCAGTCTTCATCATCGAGGAGCAATCCATCAGCCACCCATTTGTCACAAAGAACTACAAGGGGATCCTCCGTATAGTTAATCAGTTTTTTATAAATCAGGGAGATCGTCTTTGTTGGAAGATGACCGTCCAACACTCGGTCCTCCAACGGGGACGCCTCCGGGAGCGTCGCCTCCCGGGGAACAACGGCCAGCAGCGCATGCCTAATCTGGAGGTAGCGAAACCTCTCGTTCCCATGCAGTTGATACCGTTCCTACAACGTTTCAAACGGGAGGATTCCTTCCTTACCCCAGAGATCACCTACTCGGGAAATCCCGATGAGGTCCCATTTGTCAAAACCCTTAGACTTCCATAAACTTGCCAAGCGTTCGCAATTCCAGAGGGGTGTGGCCAACGTAATCTTCCCCTCCCACTTAAGGGAGCGGTTGGCCTCATGCCAGACCTGTACACCTACCGCCGTTGGCCCCACCAAAGGAAAACGCCCACGCCTAGCATACAGTGCCCTAGTAAACTCCCTCCCCGGGAACCTGACCGCGGTCCATAGCATAGCCAGGATCCAGCGGCGAACCGTAAATGGCATGATTAACCGCCACCAGCTGTGACGCCCAGTAATACTTGCGTATTTTGGGCAGACCGATCCCCCCGTCGTACCACGGCAGCGTCAATTTCGCAAATGCAATTCGGGGTCTACCATCCCAAAGAAGCTGTCTCTGGAGAGACTCCACCTCCCTGAAATACGACGAGGGAACTGGATCCAATGAATTCTGAAGTGCGTACAGAAAACGAGGCAGAGCCATCATCTTGAACAGGACTGCACGGCTGAGAAGGGAGAGAGGAAGCGATTTCCATCGAGACACATCGCGTCGGAGCCGGACCAGGGGCGGCAGCAAGTTATTGGAGTATCTACTCAGGGGATCCAAGGATAAAAAGACGCCAAGATATTTGAACCCACCGTTTCCAGTCTAACCGGACAACCCGGGGGGACCTCCGGGGGATCTCCACTCAAGACAAAAAGAACCGACTTCGCCCAGTTGATGGCAAAGCCGGAATACCCACCAAACACCTCCAGGACATCCATAAAAACCCTGAGCGAAGCTCGAGGGGAGGTCAAATACAACAAAATGTCGTCCGCATAAAGCGATATCTTATCCTCCCACACGGGTGTCCACCGGAGCCCCCTAATCGACTTGTCCCAACCGACCCATGCCACCAACGGCTCGAGCGCCAACGCAAATAATAGCGGGGACAGAGGACATCCCTGCCTGGTGCCCCTCCCCAAAGCAAAGTCAGCCGACCGGTGGTTATTTGACGACTACTCGAGCCAATGGACCAGAATATAAAAGTCAGACCCAGGACACGAACTCCTGGCCAAACCCCATCTTCTCCAGGGCAGCGAAAAGATAGGGCCTGCGTAGATTAAGAGCCGTATTCCGGCGAGGCATAAAACCTGACTGGTCCGGATGAACCAGCGTCTGAATGACCTTTACAAGTCGGGTCGCCAATAATTTTGCCAAGACTTTTGGCTCAGCATTTAACAATGAGATCGGCCGATATGAAGAACACTCCGTCGTCGGCTTGCATTCCTTGTGCAGGACTGATATTCGCCACACATTGATCGTATGGGAGCTGACCCTCTCCCTACTCTCCACAAACATACCTCTGTCGAAGGGAGCCAACTTATTTGCGTTTACTTTATAGAGTTCAACGGGGAGCCCATTAGGACCGGAAGCCTTACCAGACGAACCCCTCTAATAGCCTGCGCCACTTCGTCATCTATGAGGGGAGAATCAAGACAGTCCCTGTCCTCCTCCGAAAGAGCGGGTATAGGAATGTCCCGAATCATGTCCGCGTTTTCGGACTCCGAATAGTTACATTCGGCCGCATACACCTTCCTATAGTAGATAGCAAACACATCCACAATCTCCTGTGGACTCGTGATTTTATCCGAACCAGTGGTCTGTAGCACCGGAACCAACCGCGACGCCCAGTTCCCTTTCTCTAACCAAGCTATCAGCTTCCCGGCCTTGTCCCCATGCTCATACTCCCTACTCTGGGTATCTGCCAGCTGCGACCTCGCGCTATCTCGGGCCAGACTCCGATACTCATCCCTGAGGAGGCGCAGGCGATGCAGTCCCTCCAGGGTAGAGGCAAGTGACATCTCCCGTTCCAGAACAAGCAACTCCGATTCCACCCTATCAATCGCAGCGCGCCCCTCCTTTTTCTTACCAGAAATATACGAGAGCAGTTCCCCTCTCAGGACAGTTTTATACGCTTCCCATAGGGAGCATTTGGATTCCACCGATTCTACGTTCTCTTGAAAGTATCTATCGGCCACACGCACTATCTCCTTCTTAGCCGCTGGGTCTCGGAACCGCCAAGCACTAATAGGAGCGACCCTGGCCACATCACGCCCGCCAAGGTCTAAACTGATCCAAACAGGTGAATGATTCGAAACTCCCCTAGCCAAGTGTCGCACCTCCCGAATACATGCAGCCTGTGCCGCAGGCACCAGTACATAATCTATTCTGGAGAGGGATTTGTGTGCTGCAGAGACATGAGTGTATTGAGAATCACCGGGGTTTTTAAGCCTCCATCCATCAATCAGTCCAACAGTTTCCACAAAGTCAGCCAACCACTTCCGGGACGACAACAACTCACGAGCCGGACACCTATCAGCCTGCCCATCCATAACTGCATTAAAATCGCCACCAACAATCAACAGCCCGACAGGCAACGTCAAACAAATCTTACACAGATCCTGAAAGGTATCAGCCTGAAGGGCCGGAGGAACATAAACAGACAAAAGGGTCACGGTTCTCCGCTCCCACAGCCCCGAGATGCCGACATTCCTGCCCCTATTATAGGTCCAAGTGGACTGTATGGCCAGAGGGAAGGTGTTCTTAACCAGAATCCCGACCACTCTCGACCCAGTTGTAAAGCCAGCGTGCACAACCAACTTATAGCTCCCCCTGTGGAGAGCTATGCATCGCCTTCCCATAAGATGAGTTTCCTACAATAACACCACATCTCGGGAGTGCCTCCGAATCAACTGGCCCACCATACCCCTCTTGATCTTATCCCCTAACCCATTCACCTTCCAACTCATGGTGGAGATTCCAACCACCCCTTTAACGGAGGACATCGCGATTCCAAGAAAAAACAAAATAGCGTGATAGCTCCCAGCGTGAAAAAAAACCACATACAATAATACAAAAACAAACCCCGAACACCCCCCACCACCCCCTCTCCCTGCACCCTGCTTACAGCTTACGCTCATCCCCAACTCGCAGTGTGCCTGTCACCCCAACTAACCTACGTTAGCCTAAGATTAACTAAAAGTAGTAAACGGAGGAGGACCCACTTACAGGCCCCCCACACCCTCCCACCCCCGAACGAACAATACAATGCTAAACAGGGTATTCAAATATTTGCTCCTGTGGAACGAAAAGCTACTTAAGAGTCATAGCGAGTCCCACGACCACACATTTACATACTCATTGTTCTTCCGCCTCAACCGCGTCACCTGTCCCGGACTCCGGCCCGTGGGAGCTGTCCAGCCAGTCTGCCGCCACCTCGGTATTGTAAAAAAACAAGTCCCTCCAGTCTCCTCTTGACCGACAAAAAGCCCTGCCATTGTTTCTGTACCAGCTGGGTGAAATCCGGGAAGAAGAGGAGGGATGCGTTCTCAAACGCCAACGGGCCCGAGGTGCGAGCTGCCTGAAGAATAACATCCCGGTCTCGGAAGTTAAGAACTCTGGCTATCATGGGACGGGGGTTCACCCCAGGTCTGGGCCTCCCACCCGTGTCCCCGCTCAATTGTAAAGAATTTGCTCAGGCCTTTAGGCTTCAAATACTTGAGGACGAGATTCTCCACAAACAAATCTGGCATAGGACCCTCTGATTTCTCCGGCACACCTAAAATGCGGATGTTTTTGCGCCGTGCCCGCCCTTCATATTCATCGAGCTTCCGGTCAGTAAGATCCCTTGACTTCTGAAGATCCCGCATCTCCGTCTGCAATGTGTTGACATCGTCGATAAGACTCGTGGCCTTCACCTCCAGAGACTTTACTTTCTCGCTGGTTTTTGTGAGGTCTGCCCGCAAAAGTCCCATTTCAATGGTGACAGTATCCAATTTGCCGTCCATCGTCTCCATTTTCTGACCCAGGGAAGTCTGCACTCCCGCAATCGCGGCCATAAGATCCGCCATAGTGGGTTCTGCCGTCCCAGGGATATCCTCCGGAACCCCGGCAGACCCCTTCTTGGTCTCGCCCGGCGATCCCTTGAGGAAAGTATAGCGAACCAGTTTATTAGCTTGGATTTGCCTGGCCCCTCTCGACGACTTGGCCCCCGGTTTATCTGAGTCCACTCTAGCCGCCATCACACCACACTAGGCAGCCTGCCGCCGCGCCTCCACCTCCAGACAGACAGCGCCTCAGCGGTATCCGAATCAGGATGGGCCCAGGGTCACCACCGTCGTCACCGTCCAGCACTCACCGGAAGACCACTCCAGAACGCCGGAAGACGAGACCACCAATCTCCTCAAGGGCAAATCCAGACAGCAATCTCACCCAGGGCCTCTCAAAATGACCCGGGAGGAAGCAGCTCTCTGCCCACCTCTCACCACTGCTCCCAATCAAAGAGCAGACAGAGTCAGGGCCCTCTGTGTTAAAGTACTAATAGACCCTAGGCATCCCCCACAATCCAGAGGTTCCCTGCGCCTCAACCTTGCCAGCGGACGACCTGCCATCCCGCAGGGACCTACGGGTCCGGGACTCAGCTCCCTATCCACTCCATCGAGGCGCTCCTGTGGCCCAGCCAGAAAGGTCCAAATCGCGGCTGGTCACCGCAACACCACCGCAGGAGCAGGCCAGATACTGTGCCAGAGGCCTGGCCGCCCGCACCCCAGCCGTCTCGCGGGCCCAAGCCCCCGGGGCTTCAGGGACTCCCTCATGCCCCTCCAGCCAGGCAGGACTCCAATGACTCCTCGGGGCCAGGCATCAACAATCCAGTCCGGCCCAAGTACAGTAACACTGAGCCCCCGTCGGGGTCCTTCAGTGCAGTGCCCCTCAACAGCTGCGGCACTAGTCTGCCTCCGATCCCGCCAGGGACCCGCAGCAGGGTCAGACCGGCCCCCGACCAGACCGGCCCGCCCCACCTCAGTGCCTGCTGTTGTTGCTCTCTAGGGCGGGCAGGGCGTCACGCGAGGTCCCGGTCTCCTCGGGAAGCAGGCCGCAAACTTCAAGGGCGGCTCACGGGGGGGTCTGGTCTCGGCCGAAAACTGGAGTTGCACACCCCGGCACCGGAGCGGTTCCCCCACCCGAAGGTGAGGCAGGAACACAGGATAGTTAACAGGATGGAGGTATCAGGAGCGGAGGGCCAGCGGAGCCGTTCCCTAAGCGACCTTCCTGGTCGCTGGCGCAGCTCCTCCCCCCTTGTTTGTTTTTTTTAAAAGAAAAAAAAGTCAACATGATGAACAAAACCATGAACTTTGAGGTAATAAAAACTAGCGTTGATGGTTATCAATTGCTCTGCAAACTAGGTCTACTGATTGCTCCCCATAACAAATTAAACAATTGCACTTCACGCAGTGCTTTCTAACTTTCACAAATTGGGAACATATGTCTGGTGGTGATGTTGAAGGTGATGCTTCAGAGGTACTTGGTATTGCCGGTGGCGGAGGTACATTTTGGCGCAGTCTTCTACATTCTTTGTGAGCATAGTTGACAGGATGCATGAATTGGAGGTGCTTGCGCATAATAGCAGTGCCACAGGAGTATTTCTTGTTTGGATCTCCTCTGGACAGTACTGCCTGTCAAATCTTGCATGTTACTTTGGTGGCATTACATTTCTTTTGCCTCTCTGGAAAAGTAAAAATTTTCCATACGATGGATGTGTATCTTTTGGGAGGGTGAGGTTCTGGTAGAAATTGTTCAGTAACAAAATCATCAGAATCAGATGATTCTTGTAGTGGTGTAGCCATTTTTTAATCAAAAAAAGAAGTTAAGGTTTCCAATGGACAAAAAGTGACGTTCTTTTCAGGATAGGTCTTCTCGCAAGGAAGGTCCAAGAAGAGTAATTGAAATGGGTGGGGTTCTTCAATAGTTAGAACAGTAAGTGTTATAAACCAATGAAATCTCTTTTTTTTTGGTCACATGGGATCCGCGTTGGGTGCGTACACGCAGCACGCATCTAGCCCGACTTCTCCAAATTGCATTTAAAAGTAATATAAGTTTATTAAAACTAAAAGAATATTATTTTTCTCCTTAATATTTATATTCAATACATATATATGTATATATTTTTTATATCGAAAAATTTCGCGGAAGTCGTGCGCCCACCGCGTTGAAAACGTACATGACGTCATGCGGAAACGCGCGCTCTGTGGCGTGATACGTATATGTTGCGTATGCGCTTGAAGTCACGTACTGGTCGCATAGCAATCGTGAATGAAAATGCATACCCTACGTGCATCCTACAGAACAATTGTAAAATGGCGGCTACGTTCTGCGCAGCAATCGACAGAGGTGCACTTTGGGTGCGGGACTGCTCAAAAAAATTGACAAAAAAAAGAAAACATTATAAAATATTTTAAACAATATATATATATTACATTTCTTTAAATAAAAATAATAAATGTGGTAATGTTATCTAAAAAATAAGATGTCTAAAAATAAATATATTTAAAATACATTTGTAAATCAGTATCTAAGAAATAAATATAATAATTAATGGATTCAAAAATTGTTATTGAATGAATCTTTCAAAATCACTGAAAAAGACCTTGGTTTTCAGGCAGGTTAAACTTAGGAATTATCTTTTAAAAAAACCTTTGAAATTCACAAAAAAAAAACATAGGTTTCAGGCAGGTTATAGTTTGGAATTATCATTTAAAAAACCTTTGAAATTCACTTAAAAAACCATAGGTTTCAAGCAGGTTATAGTTAAGAATTATCATTTAAAAATCCATTGAAATTCTCTGAAAAACCATAGTTTTCAAGCAGGTTATAGTTAGGAATTATCATTTAAAAAACCTTAGAAATTCACTGAAAAAACATAGGTTTTAGGCGTGTTATAGTTAGCTGGACATTTCACTCATACAAAACCATTGAAATTCCTCCGTTATAGTTAGTTGTACTCCGTGATGTCATCAGTGATGTCATTTGAGATGTCATCAGCGATGTCATCAGTGATGTCACTGACCATGTCATGAATGATGTAATATGCGACATCATCACCATTGGATTGCGGGCGCAAGAGTTACAGTTAGTACACATAACTGTAACGGAGGAATTTCAATGGTTTTGTATGAGTGAAATGTCCAGCTAACTATAACACCCCTAAAACCTATGTTTTTTTCAGTGAAAATATATATATATATATATATTTTTTTTTGCAACAATGTGGTTGTGTTGCCGGATCGCTCAGCAGCGGGTGCAGGCGTTGGGCTTAACCAAAAGCCAATGAACATACATTTTTCCACAAAGAACGCCGCACTCTCGAACTTGGATATTTAGAAATTATTCAACAGAGCCTAGTCTGCACACCGACGCGTTTCAGCCTTACGGCCTTGGTCATGTGACCAAGGCTGCGCAGAACGTAGCCGCCATTTTACAATTGTTCTGTAAGATGCACGTAGGGTGTGCATTTTCATGCGCGATTGCTATGCGACCCATACGTGACTTCAAGCGCATTTTTACATGGAATGGTGCTCTTTTCCACGGCAGGCTGCCTTGCAGTAATTTTGTCCCTCAAGATGCCCCATCATTCTAAAGGTCACTCGACAGCACTCCTCACCATGCGGTGTCTGTGAACCTCGCTGCAGCTTGCCCCTCATGTGCTTATTGTATTGTGCCTCATATATATATATATATATATATATATATATATATATATATATATATATATATATATATATATATTGTTGTACATGGTGTCTTATAAGGATAAATCACCTGCTTAGGGCAGCCAGCAGCACATAGTCTGAGTATTCCAAAATAGGTAATATACAGTTACTTTTCATGCTATAGCCTAGTCAAAAGCTACCGCTCCCACAAGATGATCACCTTATTCAGAGTCCCAGCTCAGCCACACCCATGGCAAACGCACCATCTCAGGTGGGCATGGAGTGCCTCTGTCACGTTTATTATGTTAAGAAAGGCGGTCCGTATCTTTTCATATTTAGGTATGGTGTCTTGTACACGGGCTGTGAGCCTTTCAATTGCATGGATATACCAGATTTTTGTCCACCACATGCCCAGAGTCTGTGTGGTTGGTGCTCGCCAATGCTGCACCATCACGAGGCGGGCAATCAAAAGCAATGAGGTGAGTGATCTGGTAGTCTGAGAAAAATCCTTTATCATCAATCAAACCCAGCGGAGCCAACCTTATTTGCATGGGCAGAGTTATATTATTGATTTCTTTTATAACCCCCATCACCCAGCCCCAGTGTCTTGTGGCAGTAGGTACTCCCAGCACAAGGGCAGGTATGTCCCTCTCGCTCCTCAACCCCTCCACCATGTGTCGGAGACATTTATCATTGCTTTGAGGCGGATAGGTGTTATATACCACTGTAGCACAGTTTCAAGGGCATTATTCTTCTGTTGATGGCAAATAGAGGAGTGCGAAGCCTGCCTCCATATGAAGATCCAGTCATAATTTGTCAGTTCTAGATTCAGGTCTTCTGCCCATTTTTTGTGTAGGGAAGCTGGAATGCAGGGGTGGTGCTATCGAGCACTCTGTATAGTCGATATAATATTCTGGAAGTGTCACCCTTCGAGAACATATCTTCAATGTTCATGGAGTCATGCACGCCTGTTGCCCAAATATCTGGTAGGAGTTGTGTGTCCCGATACAAGTCTTTGAGGCCTAACAGAAAGCTGTTGGCACACTGGTCTCTGGTTCCTGTTGGTTCATCAAACCTGTAATCAACAGGTTAGTCATGACCTTATTATACAGGAGTTCCATGGTGAGGGAGAACATCAGGGGCAAGAGGGTACAGCCTCTCATTACAGGGATCCACCTAGGAAGGCGAGAGTGTATCCAGATTTTCGATGAGGGTTAAACGTAGTTGGCTCATTTAAATGCTTTCCTACATGGGCCCAGGGATGTCTTGTCGAGTGTCTTAGTGACGAATGACCAGTCAACATAGTCAAAGGCTTTCTCTGCATCGAGGGAGAGAATCAGAACTTCCTTTCCGACGGCAAATACCTTGTCGAACAGGTTGAGGGCCAATCTTTTGTTGTTTCCCGTCTTTCTATTTCTAGCGAAGCCAGCCTGATACGGGGATGCCAAGTGTGGCCAGACCTCCCCCAGACGATGCGCAGTGATTTTCACAAAGATTTTTACATCGCTTTTCATTAGTGCAATCGGACTATATGATCCGCAAAGCTAGGGGTCCGTATCCGGCTTGAGTATTAAAGTGAGGAAGAATGCCATTATCTAGGGAGTCACCTCTTGAATGTCCAAGAGCAAGTTGAGAACTTTCACCAGGTGGGATGTCCGCAGATTGGGGAAAGTTTGTAGAAAAAATTGGGGAACCCATGTGGGCCAGGGGACTAATTATTCATTAATTATTTAATGGCAAGCAGGTAGCTCACTGAGTGGTCCTTCAAGTGTGCTTGATCAAAGACGTTGTGTCTCTGTCCAGTAGTTCTGCAGCATATTGCCATCTTTCAATTTTACACCTCAACCTATTTTGATATAAGGAACCGAGAAAGGTAATTTCAGTGCACTCCAACAGAGAGGACTAGCCCCTTACTTCAGGAAACCTTTCGGGACTCCAGCTTAGAAACTTTCTCAGTAGGTTCTAGTCCTGGATAAACAGCATTTCTATCAGTTTACAGCCAAACGGGTAGAAAGTGAAGTAGGCGATCTTTGACAGCATCTTCCCTCCCTTCCGAGGGATCAAAACAATCTTAACAGTGATGGGTTCCAGCGCTCTGTGCCCCCACAGTAGGCTGGTACGAGGCAGCTATAAGATTTTCTTTCTGTCTCAGAAGAAATCATATAATTTTTACCTCCTTTGTTCTGGCCGCAGCTCTGGCAAGAGTGTATTTTCTGCAAGTAGAGAAGGGTGGAATTTGGGAGTCCACTTAATCTGCCACAGGAAGAACATGGATTCCTTGTTGCCCTGGCACTATCTTTTTGTGTAGGCATGTGGACGCTTAGGTTATTTTTTGTTTGATAAATTTGTGGGTGAACGGTCATGTTTTTCAATTGTTGTCCTACTTGTATATAATGACTAAAACCTGCCTTCACACGCCTACAGCTAGGATGCAAAAATGTGTTTAACGGCTGTGGTATTCTTTTTTAGGTCTCACCTACGCAGCCCGCATGCGCTGCAAAGACAAAAAGACCTTTTGGGATCGCGATGGCTTTCCAGCCAAACACGTTCATGCGTTCCATTGCCTTCAATGGCAACGCGTGCACGTGTGGAGATTCACTTGCAGGAGCGAGCGTCGCCATATGGTAGCAATTATCGCTCCCGCAAGTGAATCGCACAGGCCCCCCTCCTCCCCCTGCTGCCACGCGCGCCTTCCCCTGCTATCGCGGGAGGCGTGCACGCTTATTTTAGATGAGCACGCTGCAGCAGAACTCGGCCCTCGTGCCGTTCCAAAAAATTAGGCCTGGCTGGAGGCGCCCCCTTCATCGGCCGGAGTGTTTTGATTCCGGGCGGGGGTCCCAGCTGTCCTTTGCTTCAGTTACACGCTCGAGTGCATGTGCCAGCCACAGGGCATAAATGTAGACCCTGTCACCAGGCTGCCTCAGCAGCTGGCGGCATGGAGAGGTGACTCGGAGCAGCAGCCGCTAGCTGCTCCGCAGTATCCCCCACTCAGCCTCATCCTCTCGCCTGTGTCTCCTCTGTTTGAAATTCAACAATTTAAGAAGATTCTTTTTTGTTTTTTTAAAGAAAAAAACTAAATTTCTTCTAAGATATTACCTCTTAGTTGTTGGAAAACCACCTTTCAAATTTGACGACTTTTGGAAATGTGGAAAGCGCATTTCTGTATCTGATTCTACCACATGCCGCTCAAGAAGCAACATTTTGTAGCAGCCAAACTTTGGCACGACAGGGCCGCCGAGTTTTGAAGTAAACACAGCGCCGGCTTGTCTTTTCTGGCTTGCGATGCCTGTGGAAAGAATTGAGTGTCCCCTCTCTGCTTCTCTCCCCAGAGATAATAGCCATGAGTGCCGGGTCTGCCTGGTGACGGTGGTGGGGCTGTCGATGTACGATGGAAGGGTGCGGTGAGAGCCCCAGAAGGGACAGGAGAAGGTTCTGCAGGGCTGAAATGTGGTTCATTTAGAGATGTGTGGAGGTACATGTAGGTATCATGAGGGTATGGCTGCCAGACTGATCATCTCTGGTTTCACTTCCTGCCACATCTCGGGCACCTGCCCCACAAATTGCACTACTGCGTAGTGCAGTGTTAAAATAAGTGCAGCGTCATATCAGCTTTCAAAGCAGATGTGTGCAGTGCACAAGTTGGGTAGCAGCAACTGCAATAACTAGTATGAAAGGAAAGGGGTCCTAGACACAAATAAAGTAAGTCAAGGTTATTTGATCTGTATTAAATGAATTCAAAAGAGCAAAGCTATTGGATGCAAAAGAGTTTAATTCAAATTTTGCATTTACATCCTATTCAATAGTGGAAACTCATAACACATTAGGATTATAACAAATTTTGATACATCTAAGTGCCCACATTCACAACGGGAGGGGGGAGTGAGGAGGGTGAGTGTCGGGGGTAAGGTAAGGATAATCTGATTCATTCAGTGACAAGTCTTATTGTCAATTTAAAGACTATGTAAACGTGGTCCTTAATACCAAAGGCCACACCATGAGGCTCCTAAAGAGTCCAAATTAGAGTTGTAGAACAAAGAACCTAACTCCGCTAAAGTCGTAAATGTCTTGATTGGGGTCGGAGTTGGTCGTTGAATAGGTAGTCTACGTTTCGACCCGGATAGGCAGTAGGAATGTTTTCCTTACAAAGAGGGTCTTAGTCAGGACAAAAGGAGTTGTTGGTGGGCAGCCTCCTAGGGGATAGTTAAAACAAGAGATTCAGTTACACCACTACCACCCCGTTGATTAATACAAGGATGGCAAACTTTATTCAAGGAATGGTTGGACAATTAAAAACGTGTTGTCAAGGTTTTATCTATGAAAAAGCTTTTACACATATTATTATATTCAAGATTACATAGAGTATGTCATTGGCTCACCTTTCGCTGAGGGCGAGAGTGGCTGATTCAGCTGGAGATGAAATCTCACTGAACACGAGTGGCGAGAGGGCTGTATCACCGGAAAGTGGATGCTACCAGATCAAGAAGAGGAGAAAATTAATTGATCTATACATCTTGCGATGGCCCGATTATTTCACACGATAGAGGAGCATGACTGTGTCTATCAAAGTCACTCCTATTGTTGGTCCAGGGAGGTTATCTACATTTGTCTTAACAGAAAGGAGTACTGTTTGGTGAATTCAAAAGGATGTACTATACCCCTATCCCATAGGTGATGCACAAAATATACATATGTCTCCACTCATTCAGAGTGGTTTAAAATTCGCGAACACTAGTCAATTATCAAATCACTTCACTACGTCTGTGCGGAAGAAAGCGTTCTTAAAGATTGGTTGTCACCTTCAAATAGGAAAACAAAGTTTTTTGTTTGTTTACATTTAAAGTATTTGTTAGATGGTTGCTATACCGGTCAGGGATGATCCATACAATGGAGACTTACCCCTATGATACGGGATCAGTCCGTGATCTCTGAGGGTATGTCCAATGTCTTTAGGCCGTGCCGATAAATGCTACAAGATTGATCACCTATGTGTAGGAAGAAAGGGGGGGGGGGGGGGTTCATTTTATATTAAAGGCATAAAATGAATGGTCGCTCTAAAGATCAGGGACAGTCTGTAGGATAAGGCTTACCCTTCTGTTCTTAAAGGACACAGTGGCTCTGGTACACTTTAAGGTGCTTAACACTTCGTTATGTCCCAGTCAGATTTGATTAAGAAACATCTATATGGTGAGAACATGATTGAAAGGAAAAAATTAAATAAATAAATAAATAATTTCGTCTTGTTTAAGGGACTCCTAAGCATATTAGGTATAAGGATTACCTTTAATGTATTGAAGTTTCTAGGAACTCGTGAATATGGGAAAATCACAATCCCTTTTACATTATTGAGCCTGAAAAGAATAGTGGGGGCATATTAGAAATGGATGCCAAATTAATCTGATTGCAGAGAGAAAAAAAGAATGGACACCTACGTAACGTATCCTTACCGCTACTGATGAAAATTCATCTGAGGGACAACTGGAATATATGTGATTGTCACAGCCTCCTGTAATACAATAGGTTACCCATGGGTTCGTAACTTTGAAACAAAAATCCGCTGCTTGTTCTAAATACGTTTTTAAAAAAGGGGGGGCGAGATGGACTGTTTTACCTTGAAAATGCGGAGGAAGCTGGCGGAATCAATCCGATGTGCTGCAATAACTAGGGTCTTTGTTTTGAAAGAGAAGCAATAAGGGCCCGTCTGCGCCCGTCCGCGCCTGTCCCGGGCCTAGGGCCATACCCCCTGGCCCTGAGGCCATCCAGCTCACCGGCGGCCCTCTGCGATTCTCCTCAAAACACCTAAGAGACCTCAATACCACTAAAAGCAACCCGTGCTGCAAGACACTGCCACTACTCACCCACAGCACTACAACCCCGGATATCTGTCCGGGCTGTAATTTTAGAATTCCCTCTCCTGTGACAACCACGAGCCCCCTGACTAAAACCCAGGACGCCAGGCCCTCGTATCACATGGCACTGATCAATGCCCGCTCCCTTCCTAAACACCACTTAGAAATCAGTGAATGCATCATTGATCAGGAACTCGATATCCTCTTTGTCACAGAATCATGGGGGGATGAGGCCTCTGGCCCTGACTTCCGCGCCGCCACTCCTGATGGCTATTGTGTGGCTAGACTGGACAGAACTATAGGTAAGGGCGGTGGCTTAGCCATCATTCATAAAGCGACCTACCCTATAAAAATAGAACCTATACACGCATTAGAATGTGAGGCCTTGGCCTACTCTAGCTCCCTCGTTCATAACCAAGCCTTCAAAGGCATTTTGCTATATCGCCCCCCGGGATCTCGGGCACGTTTTCTTTCCTCCTTAGATCGATTTGTAGAACTCTCACTAGAACCTCTCGACTACACCATTCTGGGAGATTTTAACTTCCATTTAGAAGCCACGGGTGACAAGGATACCATTCAGTTAATCTCCGACTTGCAGTCAGCTGGACTACAACAATTAGTCACGGGCTCCACCCATCAAGCAGGTCATACGCTTGACGGATTATTTACAAACAATCACCATATTGCACTAGCCAGTATTCTCCCTCTAGCATGGTCAGACCACTGCGCAGTCATTTTTACTTTACCAGCCCATAACCCCAACCCGCCACAGGCCAAAGCCCACCTACCCAAAAGGACGAAAGTCTGGAAGAATCTTGACATCCCACTTCTATCCGCTACACTTATAAATTCCCCATTTGAGGCCTCCCCTGACCCAACCCTGAGTTCAAACAGGTACCAGGATTGGATTCAGGAAGCTGCGAACCAATTAGTCCCGACCAAATGCATCTTTCCCAACCGTGCTGCACCATCCGCGCCTTGGTTTACCAAGGACCTTAGACTCCACCGACAGCATTGTAGGAACCTCGAGAGACACTGGCGCAAACACTACAGCGCCGAAGATAAACTTACCTACAAAAATGCCTTAGCTATATACAAAAGAGCTATCCTCAAAACCAAAAAGGAATATTTTCCATCCCAGATCGACTTGGCCCAGAATTCAGCTAGAAAGCTATTCCAAGGTGTGAACTCTCTCGCTAGTCCCCCAACAGGCCCTCCCATTGAGGCATCTCAAGACCTCTGCAACTCTGTAGCTAAATTTTTTGCAACCAAGATCATTAACATATACTCTACTTTCACCGCCCATAATTCCCCGGAAATCTCCTTGCCTTACCTTCAGCCCCAGGCCCCCAGACCCACCTTTTCCGCCTTACACCCGGTTTCATCTCAACAAATCAGCAAACTAACCACATCTATAAAGTCAGGATTCCCCCTAGACCCATGCCCACCTTCTATAGCTAACTCCATCGCGGAGACTATCTCGCTCCCCCTAACAGACATCTGTAATTCCATTTTCCAAACAGGAGTCTATCCGGAAATATGGAAAAAGGCAATTATCAAACCTCTGCTCAAAAAACCCTCCCTGGACCCGGGTGAGTCAGCCAACTACAGACCTATTGCCTGTCTCCCTTTTCCTGCTAAAATCTTCGAATCCCTGATGAATCAACAGCTGTCAGAATTTATTGACACGCATCGGCTTTTGGACGACACGCAGTTTGGTTTCAGGAAGGGCCACGGGATAGAAACCGCCTTAATAAAGGCCTCCGATGAAATCAGGGCCATCCTAGACCACGGTGGAGCGGCGGTCCTTATACTTTTAGATCTGTCCGCCGCCTTCGACACGGTTGATCACTCCATCTTGATCAACCGTGTCGCAGCCTTGGGGGTCAACCATGTGGCCAAAAACTTGCTCACCTCCTTTTTGGCCAACTGCACGCAGGCGGTGAGGTTGGGGGAATTTTAATCACCCTTTTTCACCTTACCGTGCGGGGTAACCCAGGGCTCATCGCTAAGCCCTACATTATTTAATATATATGTAGCGGACTTAGCGAGAGTTATAAAAACCCATGGTTTATCCTTAACCACCTACGCTGATGACACTCAGCTGGTGTTGGCGGTACACAGAGACGGACCTGCAGTTGCCTCGAGATTCCAGGAGGGGATGTTAGACATCTGCTCCTGGATGTCGAGGAACTGCTTGAAACTTAATTCGGATAAAACCGAGGTGATGACCTTTGGCACCCTCTCACCAGAATGGTCTCCCAGCTGGTGGCCCAAGCAAATGGGACCCCCTCCGATCCCGGTGACCAAGGTCAGAAACCTGGGAGTCCTCTTCGATGACAAGCTATCATTCAAACATCACGAAATTCAGTGGTCTCTTCCTCTTTTTTCGCACTGAGAAAAATTAAAAAACTTCTTCCATACCTGCCAGCCTCAGCAGGAAAGACTCTGATTACCACATTAATCTTCTCAAAAATAGACTATAGTGATGCGCTATTCCTCAATGCGCAAGAACAAGTCCTAAACAAACTGCAATCCATTCAAAATGCGGCAACCAGAGTCCTGCTCGACATTCCCAAACAGCACTCTACCTCCTTGGCAATACGCTGCCTTCATTGGCTACGAGTCAGGAACAGGATCAAATTTAAGGCACTCTGTATCGCCTATACAGCTATACATGAGACCGGGGCTCGCTTCCTTAGGAATGCTTTCCAGATCTATGCCCCAAAAAGATCTCTGCGATCAGCTTCCACCTTCCTACTACCTGTTCCCCGCACCAGAACCTCAACCTGGGGAGACAGACGCTTTCTGGTAGCGACCCCCAAACTCTGGAACTCCCTACCCTTATTGATCAAAACCAGTCCCACCCTCATTTCCTTCCGAAGATCTTTGAAGACCTGGTTATTTGATCAATGATTCCATCTGCTGGCCTTTGTCCCTTGAAGTTCTAATGCGCCGAGACACCCCAGGGTATTTGTTGCGCTATACAAATTTCGTAAACATAAACATAAGATAAAACGGTTCAGGCGTTGAAAAGCATCCGTTGTCACGATCGGAATCCAATTTGAGCTGGTTTCAAATGTAAAGTAGGACTATTATCTGCAAAGCTCGTGTGTGTACATTCTCTTGACAGCGCTAGAAGTTCATACCTTGCAAACAGGTGGGTGTCATGACTGCTTGTACTATAAGCACTGTGGGGCTAAGGCGTTCTGTTATATAGAGTAAAGTCTTGTTATTTGCCACGCATAAACTCTGTGGGATAAATCGGGAGCCAGGGCTGTGCCTAGACAATGTGTTGTGATGATCATTGTTGCGCCTGTGCACGTAGTTCAGCCTATCATTGGAGTAAATACAAAGTTTACTGTTGTCACCGACCTATTTAGAAAATCTGTTGGTCATGGCTATTGAAAACAAAGCTCCTTGCCTGGGTTCATACTGCTTGGGATCCAATAAAGCGGTACCAATTCGAACCAGTTACGACACAAAAGCAGTTTAAGTTTCCTGTTAGTTAATATGTATTTAGTTATAAATAATTACATCACATAATTGCATTACCTGCTGTGTATGAGCAGTTGGAATAATTCAAGAGACCGATACAGCATGTGGGACGCAAGGTGTGTTGTGATGTTTGTCTTCCCTACGCCGGCAAAGAAAACCTTTTATCCTTGTGAATAAAAGGTATATTATCTATGTATCTAGCTGTTTTTGAAAATAAACTCTTAAAATAAATATTGCAACTAAATATAGATCTGTGACATTCCCCCGCCCCAAAAAAAAATCATAAACTTGAAACAGCCTTTCAGTGTGTCATGTGTATTGTGCTGCCAGAGAAAGGCTCTCACCGAAATCAAAGTTGTCTTTCGAGACAGCATGCTCATGATGTGTATATATGCATGCTCTGTAGGGCTTTTGCAACCGTTTTGTCCCACAGAGCACCAATAAGTAGGTTTTCATTTTACCAAGAGAAGTTACTAAAAAAAAGGGGGGATTAAGCATTTCAAGTGTGAAAAAGGTCCCTATAGTCACTTGAGAATACCGTTTTTTTTTTGGTGGAGTGTCCGTATAGATTGTGCATGATAAAAACGCAGAAGCAGGTGTGAAACCAAAACCTCTCCTATTATCAGCTCACCATGCGAACAGCTTAAGCCACAAAGAGTGTTAATTCAACTATTTGCTGCGCATGAACTTTTAAAATAAATCTGTTGCTCGCTTCCTACAGATACATCATCTTGCAAGCAAGGTGTGGTGCAAGGTTTACTGTTTTCGTCGAGGCACAGAGGGCAGCCTTTCAGCCCTGAAAATTGAAGTATCTCTAGTTTAACCAATCTGTTTTTTAAAATGTTACCTTGAAATAAATATCTCAAACAAAGATAGACGATGAGGTCAGTGGTACCAAAACGACAAATATATTTTTTTTTAACATAGATTGGCCTACCAGCTCTGACACTAAAGAGAACTAGTGTTTAAGGGTTGTGCGCTTCGGTACATCGACCCAGTCAAACTGCTGTCACTCACAGTAAGGAGAGCTAATGACAGAAGTGGGTCCCACTGTCCCGTAGTGGGTACCGTGGTGGGCAGAAGAACAAGCATTGGCATAGCCAATAGGTCTTGCCTTTGGGACCTTATAAGTTTTTAGCCATGCAACAGTTGATGTTGTTGCACCAAGGATATTGTGCTGCATAACTAAATACTTATAAGGTTCCAAAAGCAAGACCTATTGGCTATACGAATGCTTGTTTCTAAAACGAACATTCAAATGAAAACGTTTAGTGGTTCGTGGATTACTGCTTCTTTATTAAACTGACAAACTTTAATGTACGGTCTGAACAGATTTCTTTGAAAATTACAAAATTCAAAGGATAACATTCATCCTAACTCTGCTCAGCATATTAGACTCTTGACTTCCTTCTGTTTATGTTCTTTCTATACCAATACCAAATATATAATACATACACGTTATGTTACAACTCTAACTGGTTTCCTTCCTGCCTGCTGTCTTCCAAGCCCTTACTATTTTAATCCATAAATATTTTAAGTAAAACCGAATCATTCTGAAAGAGGGTCAACATCTTGCAAAACATTATGATATCCAAGCACACAATGAAACACATAACACACACAAATTAATGTGTCCTGAATCAGGGCGGCGAGTGACTCTGTATAAAATAAGTAGCCCAACACCAAAACATCTGATATTTTTTCCACTGCCTCTTAATTGATTGAAAGCTTGTATATGTGGGTATGTGGACGGGATGCGGAAAAGTCTGTGGTGCTACTAGTGACTCATCCATGCACCTAGTCACCTATCCATCAACAGTGACAGATACTTGCATTCAGCCACTTACCAGATCTCACGTACTGAATTGCCAATCAATGTACTTAGATTATCGTTATAAAGCCAGACTGGCCACACTGTGATTTTAATCATAAAGGCTGTGTATGCGTACTGAGCTAGAACCCTCTTCCTGTTGATGGAATCTAGATCCTATGAAAAAGATACGTACCATGAATGTGATCTGCCCTGAATGCATTTTAGAAGGTGATGTTAATCCGGTTTATCCACTACCACTTTGTTTATTCCCAGCGAACTGCAGGTTCGTCTGCTAACTACAACCAATACGTCAAACTTATTGCCGTTAAAATTCTGTTTTTCTAATTGCTGGTGAAAAGGCATAGGTGATAATGATTGCAAAGGGTTTTGAGGTTTTTAGAGCTCCACTTCCTAAGTGAGATGAAATAGAGAGAGATCTGAGGGCAAAGAAAAGCAGTAGGAAATGCACTTGGTGAGCATGTATTACAGTCTTCCAGCTCTTTCACCAGCATGTAGTACTCTAGACCACCATTCACTCCTTCAGGTCCTTAACTCAAGAATGGGAATAGAAGAAACTGTTCTGATCTGGTTTAAATTCTTCCTCTCTTAAAGACCCTAATGCACATTAATTCAGATTGGCATCATTTCCAGTGAGAAGTGGTATTTCTCAACGCTCAGGCATTTCAATTGATTCTATATATTGTACTCCAGGCCACACATTTTCAAGCTAAAGATATCCTCATTCATCAGTATGCTGATGACTATCGGCTTTGCCTTTTGGTGTCAGGCCCATCCAGTTTAATAAATCTCAAGTATTCTATGATTGAATAACTAGCGAGATATCATTCTCTCTCGCTGTCTCCGGCAGTGCCCATCCCGTGATCCATGCGTGAAATCACTCAGCGCCACCATAAACCAAACCCTCTTTCCAAATGACCACATCACTGAGCTGATAAAATGTGTTTCTTCCCACTACATCCGCTGAGGATGCTGAAATACTCCATTCCTCACTCTGACTTCAACTCAGCAATAGAGACTTTTATTACTTTATTCTCTGTATTAAGAAAGGCCTATCCTCCTAGGTCATCGAAAATATTCTGCTGCACCTCTTTGAGCTGTCCTTCATGTAGCCGGCAGACTAGTTACATGATCAAAGAAATCTGATTGCATTCCCCAATCCTAAGAAATATTCATGAGCTTCCACTTGAAGCCAGAATTGAATTCTAGATAGTGTGCATTAACCACAAAATGATAGACACCAAACTCCAGGCTCGTCTACAGATCAAGCTCCAATTTACTGAAGGTCAAAAGGGAACATGCTGCAGAAACAGTCCAATAGTTGAAATTCCCAAAAACAAAAAATAATCCAAGACATCTAAATTGCCCTTCTCTTGCCTTCCTCTGAGACTGCAGAAATTGATCCAAGACTATATCATTCTAATTACTAACCTATTTCCATTCAACGTTATCTCAAACCTCATTCTTCAGACTTTAGCTCATTTATTAAATATCCCCATCTTACCAAGTCAACTCATCCACCATAATCCAAGTCTCATGTAATCAGTCATATGCCACTGTGTCATCTGTGAGACTTACCTCTACCTTTTAACTGAAAGGCATGATTTCTGGATACCACTGATTATCAGTTTTGGCAACTATACTATCTGAAAATAAGGCCTTGTCCTACCTTGTCGCCTCCTCTGACATATATTTGTCCTTTAGATTGGTTCCCTGAATTGTGAGTTGTTACGATGCTCATGGTTACAGCTGAGATGATCTACATACGTTGCAACAGTTTCTGGTGACGCTTTTGAGTTTGGCTTTCACATGTAGAATGCTGCATTTCCTCAGACATGTGCAGTAGCATTCAGCTGGGGCTTGTAAAGAGTACTATGGGAATGCGGCATAAAGAATATATATAGATGCTCTGCATTATGTGGACTATGAACGAGGTGAATAATGTTTTTTTTATGACGTTTCTGGGTTTTTTTGTATGCTTTTCCGACATTTTTATGTTTATTGAGAAATGATTATACATAATTTTGGCCAAATTGTCTTCAGTTTGAGATGCACTGGTACACAAGCACTTCAGTGAAGATGTGAGTCACTAGAGTAATGAGATCTTTTGTTCTCTCCCACAGCATTTTGCAGAGACACTGGGAATCCAGGCCGGAGAAGCAGGCTTGTTTATAAATGGCCTGCAAATTGACTTGGATATTCAAAATCCTTTCAGGTAAGGACTGCATTGCAAGGTTTAATAATACTCTCCATAGAATTATGGGGTGCACATGTACATTACAATACATCTCAAGTTCCATGCAATCACGCTTCACAGCACGTCTCGTGTCCTAAGATTCAAGATTAATCAAGACGTGCTGTTATATGCACATATTAGAATAGTTTGCATTAATCTGGTTTCAGATGGGCAGTAACGCTTTTCGACTTCGTTTAAATCCATGGTTGGACGGGCCTTTTATTCCACTGGGCATTTCCCTGGTGGGCCGCTTGGAGCCCTTGGAGGCCGGTTTTGATCAATCGGGCCCGCCCCTGGTGCCTATGTCTCTTACCTCCAGCTCCCTGAGGTTAATTGAAGCAGGCACGGGGAGGCTCCAAGGGAGAGTGTAAGAGAGGGAGGGGTGGCGGAAAAGTAGCGAGAAACCCATCAGAGAGAGAGAGAGGTGTCGGAATTTCGAGTAATGGGTTTATCGCACCCTATAATTATCGGGAGTGATAAACTTCGCACCTGCACAGTAGTCGCCAGTTCAATTTCAGAAAGTCTCCCCTGGAAAAATGCCCTACATTTCCTTGAAAGTTAGTGATGCTGTACAGGAGGCCCTGAATTCCGCATGTCACGCCCTGTTTCTGAGTCTGAAATCTGGATTTGAGTTTTTTAAGGACTTAATAAATATCTCACTCCAATGTGTTCGTATTTACCGGGTCCCAGAAATATTTTATTTTACTCCACCCCGGCCAATTGTGAACAGTACGTATACAATGGGCAGTTTTAGAGCAGAGTTTTATCTCGATATGACCCTTTACTGTGGTCGAAAACGACTGCAACCAACTTGCTCATCGTTAGCATGTATAATTGTATTTACTGGCTAAACTAGAGGCTGAAGTACACAGTGTTTACCTACTGCTTAAATTCGGAGGTTCATTGCGGGCTAACGATTGAAGCATGTTGCTTCGCAATGAGGTACTGCAAAGCCTCGTTACGTAAAAGCCCCATTTTGTAACTATTTGTTCTTTTATAGGTAGGCAGTTTTGCAAATTCATACAACTCTTGATTGCTGAGGGTGAAATTAGAACTGCAAAGGCAGCATTGTTATTTCTATACAACACTTAAAATCAAAAGCATCATTTATCGTCTTTTTTTCAAGTTGCATTTTCAGAACGTGAAACCAGATTGTGTAGATCCTTTCCCCCTACTTCCATGGAGGCTTAGGTTATTTTTAACTTGGTTATTATTTCATAAACCATTGATACTGCAGGTCATAGAAAAGCGAGAAAACATTTCCAGTAAATTATAACATTACGATTTTTAAATGAGGTTGGAGGGAATTTTCATTTTAGCTAATCACCACATTGTTGTCTTAATGCAGTGGGATTTCTGGATGTGGCCCTCAGTCAACCAAAGGCTAAGTGGCAATGAACTATTTCACTTTTCTGTACTTCATAAACATTCATTTAGCGATTTGCATGTTTGTTCATTGTTGGTCTGTGTTTTACTCCACCAGTATTTTAGAAACACTGAAAACGGAGGGGAAGGGGATGCATGGCCTGCATGACCTAGGAATCCAAGGCGATGACCTCAACAAGCTCATTCGATTGCAAGTGCACCCCGCAGAGGAGAGTTACGCTTTAGACATTCGCCACTCTTCCATATGTGTGAGTACCCATTGTTGGCACCTTGTTTTATTTCCTTTCATCTTCACAGTCTAT
Organism: Lissotriton vulgaris; assembly: GCF_964263255.1. NCBI lineage: Eukaryota > Metazoa > Chordata > Amphibia > Caudata > Salamandridae > Lissotriton > Lissotriton vulgaris. The sequence continues at coordinate 741,470,140 of NC_141696.1, forward strand.
GATGAGGAGAATTGACATTGTGCTTCTTATTGGTGCTGAGGGTATTCAAATGTTAGCTTCTAAGATAAGTGCCTTTGAGACATAACTTCCTCCTCTGAATAGTTTCATCCCAGGATTGGGCTATAATATATCAGAGCAGATGTCTTCAGCTCAAGATGCAGTCTCCTTCGACTAATGCTCCTGATGTTCTCGCACTATTTATGTGTTGCCAATTAAAAAAGTTTTGTCTTAGGTAAACATAGTCCATTAACAAAGTGTGACCTGGGCATAAGTTGAGGTATAAGTCACAATGGTTAGAGAAAGAAAGGCAGGAAGGATGTAATGTGTTGTGGAGAAGAATTTGGATTGAAGGGGAATGCATGGTCACATACAAATCTCTCCAGATGGCTTGACCAGCTGACACAATGTAAGATTCACACGCTCTCTTCGCACCCTTAAGGCTAGGTGTGGGAAATCCATTGAAAAAACTGAATGCCATATCAGAATACAGAATCTGCTGGGTGGCCCACAATAGCAGAAAAAGTACAAATGGAGACCCAGAAACATAAAGACGCAGAAACATAAAGACGAAATTCGCTTTATTCGAAATCTTTAATCTGTTGTAGATGTACTGGAGAAAGAACAATTGGGCAGTATGCAGATTGATTTCTGGGCACCAGAGTTAGGGCCACATGCCATTTTGCACTTTATGGCCAAGCACGCCTGCTTTTTAATGCAAGCCTGTGGGCGTTTCTTTTATGTTGGGTATCCTCCTTACCAAACTTCCTGTTGTCTCTGACCTCTACAGACTTCCCAAATCGCACACAGGATCTGCTCAGCTACCCAACCACAACAATGTCCAAGCAGAAGTACTTGCTAAGCAGTTGTTTGAAGGAGCTACTTGCCTTTTAAGAGTCCGTGTCCGGGACTGGTCCGTGACTGTTCTTGTGGTACTCTAGTGTTATCTTTCTACATAGATGACATTAGAGTAACACAAAACCAGTTGGCAAGGAGGAAGAAGTGTGTCACTGGAACCAGCAGTTCAGAGGCTGGGCAGGCACGTTAGTGACACCTAACTGGGCCCGACCTTAAAGTGCAAGATGACATGTGGCACTAACTCTGGAAGAGCTCCACAAGTTGGGTATTATTTCCACTCCCCTAAGGCAAACAAAGTAATCTTTTGTGAATTATTAATGGCTTTAGGGGCAGTATCTCAAGAGGGGACAGACCAAAAAAGAGGTTTCCCACTAGTGAAGCCAGCTAGGTGCCAGTATGGTTACTATATTTGAGTGCTTTGGCACAGCTCCAATCTTGAACTAGTTAGAGGCGTTGGAACCCCAAAACAGGCTCCTGTATGCTCATTTATTGGGGCGGAAACAGCAGCCCAATCACGGAGTGTGACTTGATGTCTCAGGACGGACACACAAGAAGGTGAGAAATTTTGGAACAAGTGATTCAGACCCCTTTTGGATCTTGAGGTATCCAAGATGGCGGCGCGAAACAAGGGCTCTTGGAGTGTTTAGTGTTTGACAGTGTAGGTTGCAGCACTGGAAGTGGAGATGAGCTGCTATTATAGTAGAGAGGGAGAGTCAGATGTGGGTCCTATAGTAGTCGGTAAAGGAGTGGTGTCTTCTGCCATCCTGCAGGGCAGTTGCTCCTAGCCTGGAAAGGGGAGTAGACTGCATCATAAGGAGCAGAAGTGCTGCTCCAGCAGAGGGCCACTAAATGGAATTTGTGCAGCATAATAGACCAGGTAAGAAATTGGAGTGTAGTGGAAATGACATCTTTGAGACCGCTCTCAGATGAGAATTCAAGGAACTGGTCAAGGCAAACACTCCATCCTTCAGACCCCTCTCTAGTACAAATCTTCACCTTGCTTTACCCCATCAGATGCCTCTGCAACAAAAAACATATTCAACAACTCGCAGACATTTCCCTCCAAAAACAAGATTTCCTTCAACAGATTGATTTCTAATGATCTATTCCTATGAAAACTGAAATAGCCTTTCCAGTCTTCAGCTTCAATCGGTTTACTCTTTTTCTATCCAGCAGAGCTCTGCCAAGGCAGAGACACTGAATCCACACTGATATTTAATTGGAATGATATGAATTTAACAGTGAACGGAAACAGGACACAAGCACTATTACTGATTGACCAGTTAGCAGATTTTTATGCTGGCCACCACCAGACTTTACTATGAAGAATAAAAGAGCTCAACCCACACAAGTATTCTGAAATAAATTTCCTCCTAGCTGCAAGGTAGGCTGAGAATCGTCTTACTACCCTATTATCCTCAACTCCTTTGACTACACACTTTTGAGTTCCCTAAGCCTCAGTCAGCCCCCACATCTTAAAGTTTCTGTTATACCTTTACCTCACCCCTTTCCAGATTTTTTAAGCTCCTTAATTGTAACTTGCTACTGTTAATAAGATGACACACAAATAATACTGAAACTGGAAAATCCTAAGGATCTAGAGTTGTCAAGACTTGACCACTGTTTTTCTGCTGTTGATGATTCTTAATTATCTTAAACTGAACTCCTCCAAAACCAAGATCATGACTTGTGGACAATCCAGTAACTATCATCCTACAACCACACGACTCATTTAACTGTAGACTCCCACTAGCTACATTAAAGGAATTAAGAAATCTCAAGGTGATTATGGATTCCAACCATCCTTGATCCTTCAAGTGAATCAAGTCACAAGAAGTGTTATCTATTCAATGTGACTACACTGATGCATATTCCCACACGTAGGGTACCGGCAGAAACTGTGGGCCAATATCACACTTGTGATGTTGAGTATGGAAAGCACAAATGACCTGTACCTCGAGGCACCATGCCATTTACTTTGCACATTCTGAAGAGCATAAAATGCTGCAGGAAGGGATGTACGTCGTTACAACGCATGCTTTTACAAAGCATGCCTTTACGACGCAACTTTTACAACGCAAGTCGTTACGACTTGCGTTGGGGGGCGCTGGATAGTGAATAGTTTAATTTACTATTCCAACTCCAGTCCCCGTGGATAGTAGGGAAGGTGTTGGATAGTAAATTAAAAGTTCGAGGCATGTGGGCTGCTGAATTCATATCTGTGCATAGTCCGCCACCTAGTGTTGGGTCCGGATGATTGCACATTGTTGTCCTGGAAGAGTCTTCGAAGTATCACGAGATAGGTGGCTCCTCCCCTGGACTACAGTGCGCATGGGCATCGCCTCCATCCCCAGATTGTTTTTTTCCGCCATAGGGTTCGGATGTGTTTTTGGTTCCCTCCTTCGGAACCGATAGTTGTTCGATTTTACTTGAGACCAAAAGGTCTTTAGGCTGGGCGTCGGTATAGTTGCGTTCGGGTTCTCTTACTGACTCTCAGCTCCAATCCTACTGCCCTTCCACGTGCTTCGACACGGACGGGCCTACACTACCGCATTTGCTATGGAGCGGACTCCATTCAAGAAGTGTCCGCTATGTCACTCGAAATATTCGCACCTCGACGTGCACCCCGTGTGCAACACATGCTTGTCACCGGATCACCGTGAAGACACCTGCATGGCGTGTTCAAAGTTTAGGAGTAAGAAAACTTTGAAGATTCGCCGGGCTAATCGACTCCAGGCACAGTTGTCGGCTTCGGCACCCCCACCTGATGACATCTTTCAGGAATCGATCGAGGAGGAGGACGACGTACAAGAGTCGGACTCTGGCCCCGCGTCCGAGGAAGAGACCTACGACGCGGACGAGGAGGCCTGCGACGAAGTCTCCGGTGAGGTAGGGGACGACGAACTGATTTGTGCCACGATGGGAGATAGCTCAGAGGAAGAGCATCCCCAACCGGACTCCGGGGTTTCCCCCCGTCATACGGCCCAGGTCGAGGGATCGCCTTCGGGCCTTACCCGAGATCTTACTATAAGTCCTACGTCCCCGCCTCCGGGCCCGGTCACGGACATTTCTAGCAAGAAACCGAAAGTGAAGCCAACCGGTCCCGCACCCTCGGATGCGAAACCGAAACCGAAACTGGCGTTGGTGAAGAAGGTTCTGGAGGCGTCAACTTCCACGAAACCCAAAATGGCCGACTCGAAGAGCCACGCCAAGATGGCCGACCACAAGAGCCGCGCCAAAATGGCCGACCCGAAGTCCTCTGGGTCGGCACCGAAGGTGAAGGCTTCCGACGCGGCTGCGTCGGCACCGAAAGGGGTCGCGGACCCGAAGACGGCTTCGAAGAAGCGTCACGCCGACGGTGCGACAGGCCAAGGGGCGTCGGCACCGAAGAAGAGGCCTGCCGGCGACCGGGCTCTCGGAGACGAAGAGTCGCTCGAAACGGTTCAGCCCTCGGCATCCCTTACAAAGAAGGTGGGAGAATCCTTGAAGCGGATCCAACAGTCCACTGTGGTTCCCAGCCAGGACACTGTCGTGCCTAGGCCCACGCCGAAGCCTGCCAAGGAACAAACGCCCATCCGTTTTACCCTTCCTCCCAAGTCGGCGCCGAAGGCCTTCGCGCCTAAGCAGGGCGGACATTCTCAGGAAGTATTGACGCCGAAAGCTGCCTTGGTGGTGTCGAAGCTTCGGCTCCAACCGCTCGCGGTGGAGGAACGTCGAGAGGTGACCATCGACGCCAACACCGGAAAATTGTCGCTCCTCAAACGAAAGATTACGTCGGAGCCGCCATTGGAACCTTTTAGGATTCCACTTAAGAGCAAAAAGTACTCTGCGGACTCTTCGGCTCTGATGGAACCTCTGTCTCCACAAGCCATGGAACGCTCGCCGGCCCATTCCCCAGTGCCTGATGTGGACGAGGAGGACGACGAGTACAACTATCCTGCGAACTCGGATCCGGAAGAGGAGCAGGTGCCCTGGACGGCAGGAGGCGACACGGACGACCTGCAGTCAGGCCAGGACACTCAACTTTTCGCCGCGAAGACGTCCCCGACGGAGGACTCGGCGGCGTTTAATGCATTAATAGAGAGAGCTGCAGCGAACCATGACGTCGAACTGCACTCAGACCCTGTGGATGCGGACTTCTTAGTCGACACCTTCTCGGTAGCCGAAAAGCAAGTCAAGACGCTACCTATGCTCAAAGGGGTGCTGAAGCATGCACAGGAGGTATTCAAGGAGCCCACCCGGGCGCGGGTGGTCAATCCTCGCATCGACAGGAAGTATAAGGCGGCGCCCACGGATCCCACGTATATTAAGGGACATTTGCCATTGGACTCCCTGGTGGTGTCCAACGCTCGAAAGAGGGCGAATTCGCAGACTACTGGTGATGCTCCTCCCCCAGACAAAGAGTCAAAAATCTTTGAGGCATCAGGCAAACGCATTGCTGCACAAGCAGCAAACATCTGGAGGATCTCTAACACCCAAGCCCTGCTTGCACGTTATGATAGGGCCCATTATGACACATTAGAGGCCATCCTACAACACTTGCCTGACCAATACAAGGAGGCGGGGGAGATGCTCATTCAGGAGGGTAAACTCATTACTAATGCATCCATCAAATGTGCCCTAGATGTAGCAGACACTGCCTCCAGGGCTATCAATACAAGCGTGTTACTTAGACGCCATGCCTGGCTTCGAATTTCTGGGTTCAAGCCCGACATACAAACCACATTACTGGGTCAAACGGTGAATCCTGACCATCTGTTCGGCCCTGAGGTGGATGCCTCCCTGGAAAAAATGAAGAAAGATACCGAAACTGCCAAGTCTATGGGGGCTTTACAAAGTCAGCAGTTTCGGGGTGGTTCCTTTCGCCGCTCCAATTCAAGAGGCACCTCAAGAGGCCAGGCATCCCAGCCCACGCAATACTACAAGGGTAACACCCAGTCCTCGTATAACAACAACAAGGGCAGGGGTGGCTACAGAGGCAATAATATCAAAGGCAGAGGACGTGGAAACAATGCCTCCAGGTCCACCGCCTCCAACAAGCAGTGACGTCTTGTCACTTCCCCCCGATCACACAACACCTGTCGGGGGGAGACTACAGCAGTTCCTGCCGGCGTGGAGGTCCATCACCACGGACAGGTGGGTGAGGTCTCTTATCCAGTACGGGTACTGTCTAGAACTTACGTCCATTCCACCGGACATACCGCCAAGAGGCCGTGCTATGTCCGACGAGCACTTGACCTTGTTGCAGCAAGAAGTACTAATCATGCTGCAAAAAGGGGCGATAGAGCTCGTTCCATTGCAAGAACGGGGAACAGGGGTTTACTCCCTGTATTTTCTAATCCCCAAAAAGGACGGATCACTCAGGCCGATCCTGGACCTCAGGCCCCTGAACTGGTACATCAACTCAGAGCACTTCCATATGCTCACATTGCAGCAGGTGCTTCCCCTGCTTCAACGGGGGGACTTCTTAGCAACGCTGGATCTGAAGGATGCCTATTTCCATATTCCCCTGCATCCTTCACACAGAAAGTATCTCAGATTCAAGATCTTAGACCAGCATTACCAGTTCAGAGTCCTGCCGTTCGGGGTCACCACGGCACCAAGAGTTTTCACCAAATGCCTAGCGACTGTAGCAGCGCATCTCCGTCGCCAGCACGTCCATGTCTTTCCATACCTAGACGACTGGCTTATTCAGGCAAAGACGGAACAGCAGTGCGTAGACCACGTGTCACGCACCATTCACCTCCTGCACGATCTGGGATTCTCTCTGAACTACCCGAAGTCCCATCTCCAGCCCGCCCACGTGCGACAGTATCTGGGCGCGACGATCAACACTCTGGCGGCCACTGCGCAGCCGAGTTCAGTGAGAATCGCCGGTATCCAGGCGCTGATCCAACGATTCAGACCCCAGACCTCGCTTCCAGCGAGGGTGTTCATGCAGTTGATAGGCATGATGGCCTCCTGCATCTCCATTGTCCCGCACGCGAGACTACATATGCGTCCGCTTCAGGAGTGCCTGGCACGTCAGTGGACTCAGGCTCATGGGCAACTGACAGACCTAGTGTTGGTGAGCGGTCGGGCGTACAACTCTCTGCATTGGTGGAATCCACAAAACCTTTGCAAGAGCCGACCATTCCAAGAGCCTGTCCCACAGATCATCCTGACAACGGACGCCTCTCTCCAGGGATGGGGAGCGCATGTACTCCATTACACAGTGCAGGGACTATGGACACTTCAGCAAAGGAAGATGCACATCAATGTGTTGGAACTGATGGCAATCTTCATGGCCTTAAAGGCGTTCAAAGTACATCTGTGCAACAAGGTCGTGTTGATCCGGACGGACAACATGACGGCCATGTACTACATCCAGAAGCAAGGGGGAACACACTCTCCACAGCTGTCTCTTCTGGCTCTGAGCATGTGGAAGTGGGCCATTCAGAGGAACATCTTCCTCATGGCAGAACATCTCCCAGGCAAGGACAACCAGATGGCGGATCTGCTCAGCAGACACAGCCATCAGATGCACGAGTGGGAGTTACATCCATCAGTACTCCAACCGTACTTCCAAAGGTGGGGTCATCCAGAGATAGACCTGTTCGCCACAAAGGAGAACGCAAAATGCCAAAGCTTCGCCGCCAGGTTCCCACACCCCCAATCACAGGGCAATGCGATGTGGATGAACTGGTCAGGCAGATTTGCGTACGCTTTTCCCCCAGCACCTCTGATACCGCTGGTGGCACGCAAGCTCAGGCAACACTCGATGACGCTCATCCTGGTTGCTCCAACGTGGGCTCGCCAACCATGGTACACCACGTTTCTGGAACTCTCCGTGGTACCGCATCAACGGCTTCATCTCACTCCCAGCCTTTTGACGCAGAGCCATGGCGACATTCAGCACCCAGATCCGCAACAGCTCAACCTGGCGATCTGGCTCCTGAAGTCCTAGAGTTTGGCTACCTCAATCTCCCTCCCGACTGCATGGACATCATTCGGGAGGCGAGAAAGCCCACTACTAGAGCTTGTTATGCGGCTAAATGGAAGAGGTTTGTCGTCTACTGCGTGGAGCACAGCATTGACCCGCTAGACGCTTCCATTCAAAACATCATATGCTACCTCTTTCACCTGTATCGGTGTAATCTTGCCTACTCTTCCATCCGCATTCACCTGTCGGCTATGGCAGCATACCTCCAAAATAGGCAACACCTGTCACTCTTTAAGGTCCCTGCTATCAAGGCTTTTCTGGAAGGACTCAAAAGAGTCATTCCACCAAGGACTCCACCAGCTCCGGAATGGAACCTCAATGTGGTTCTTACAAGGCTGATGGGTCCCCCCTTTGAGCCACTACACTCTTGCGAACTGCAGTTTCTGACCTGGAAGGTGGCTTTCTTAGTAGCAATCACATCGCTACGGAGGGTTAGCGAACTGCAGGCGCTCACCATCCAAGAACCTTTCTTCCAGGTACATGCCAACAGGGTGGTGCTCCGCACTAACCCTAAATTCTTGCCCAAAGTGGTCTCACAGTTTCACATAAACCAAACTATTGAATTGCCGGTGTTCTTCCAAAACCCAGAGACGCTGGCGGAGCGGATGCTCCACACTCTTGATGTGAAGAGGGCCTTGATGTATTATGTGGACAGGACAAAAGATTTCCGCAAAACCAAACAACTTTTTGTTGCTTTTGCCACTCAACACAAGGGAAATGCAATCTCCAAAGCAGGAATAGCTAGATGGATAGTAAAGTGCATTCAGATCTGCTACGCTAAAGCAAAGCGCACTCTCACTATACCACCGAGGGCCCACTCCACTAGGAAGTTGGGGGCCTCTATGGCATTCTTAGGTAACATTCCCTTAGAAGACATCTGTAGAGCAGCCACATGGTCTACCACTCATACTTTCACTAAGCACTACTGTGTAGACGTGCACTCAAAACAACAGGCAGCTGTTGGTCAGGCTGTTCTAAGAACGCTTTTTCAGACTGCTGCAGCTGGCACGGGCGGCCGCCGCTAATGGAGGGACTGCTATGTATTCTATGCACAGATATGAATTCAGCAGCCCACATGCCTCGAACTGCAAATGCTACTTACCAGTATGCATCTGTTCTTGGCATGTAGGGCTGCTGACATTCATATCGCCCACCCTCCTCCCCGGCGCCTGTAGCAGCTGCAGTATGTATTCATATACAAACATATGCTCATAGCATGGTCATCACTCACTTCTTCACTCCATCTCTGCCTATGGCTAAAAACAATCTGGGGATGGAGGCGATGCCCATGCGCACTGTAGTCCAGGGGAGGAGCCACCTATCTCGTGATACTTCGAAGACTCTTCCAGGACAACAATGTGCAATCATCCGGACCCAACACTAGGTGGCGGACTATGCACAGATATGAATGTCAGCAGCCCTACATGCCAAGAACAGATGCATACTGGTAAGTAGCATTTGCACTATTCCCTATTCTAGAGCGCCCCCCAGCGCAAGTCGTTGTAATGACTTGCGTTGTAATGGTTGTGTCGTAAAGGTACTGCGTTGTAAAAGTTGTGTTGTAAACGCTGTTCCCCTGCAGGAAGACAGTTCTACATTTTTGTTGTTGGGAATTCATCACTAGAACTTCATGCTTCAGTGACTACCTAAGTCTTGTTTCTCTGCATTTAAGGCGTGCATCACTCACAGGGCCATCCAAAGTAAAGGCATTTGTCCCTACAAGTCAATTCCAAAATACTCACAAAACAGACCAGTCTGCAGTACACTAGCCCCCCCCCACTACCATCCCATCCTAGAAGAAAAACGTTGGTGGAACAAGGGGTATAGTACAGGAGGAAAAACTTTGGAACTTCCTAAAAAGCAAACCAGAAACGCCATCTAAATTTTAGGAAGGAAGTAAAAGCCTATCTCTTCTCTAACTAATAAAGCAGAACTACTCTGACTTTGAGTAAAAAAATATTAACCCCTGAGAGCAGTCCCAGGAAAGAAAATACATTTACAAGAATTACTTAAATAGGGCATTTACTCTAGCTGACCAGTATATGCCATGAGCTACTATTCTTTTTCTCCTGGGTTGTCCATATGTAGTATTTACACTGGTTGCCTGTAACCTTACCAGTTTGGGGTTGCCTTTGGGTAGAACTCACAGAGCATTAAGTGCACATAACTGTAACCTCTGCATTTGTGTAGTGCAGGCTGGGCATTTTTCCTCTGTCACTTCTGGATAGTCCGTAAATAGCATTACATGCTGGAAACTGTAACTTCTGCATACATGTATCCACACCTCCTAACTCCTGCATTATTCTAGATCATTATGAAGGTGTGATCTGTCCTATGCACAAAGAGGGTTGTGGCCTGTCACTTCTGGGTGGACACATTAGAACATGTATGAACTGCTTCTTCAGACCAATTGTGGTCACTACCTTTATATCTTGCATGCAGTGGGTTGCCAATATGTTTACTGGACTGGTCCTTTAGATACTTTCTATTGCCTGCTATAGCAAGTGCCTCTCCACTTTTTTCTCTATCAATTGCGCCATCTACCTAGTGTTTGTCTTCGAATGCCCTAATCCTGGGTGTGGAGTAGCCCTTTTAAACTACTAATCTGGTCACCTCCAAAAAGCTCAAGTCTATGTATGGCTCCTTCAGCACTTTGGAATGACGCCTAATGGGAGTCCATTGTGATTGTGGCTCTCCTCTGCAGGATTTCTCCTAGTCACTCATGGAGGGGCTCCCAAAATGTAAATGTGCTTTTTATGGGTGGCTGTAAACAGCTTAACACACTGTGTTCCTTATTTATCTCTCTAGAGATTATATAGAACATTTATCATGACTGTTGTACCCAGCAACTGACTGGGCTGCTCTGCTCTCACTCCGAGAGGATTGAATGGAGACCTACATAGTAATTCTCAAGAATCTGGCAGTGCAAAGTGTGTGCACCTTATCTCTCACTCGTCTCCCCGTTACACTGTTTCGTGCTGTGACCTGATACTGGATAAAAGAACCACCCTGGTCACACATGAATGACACCAACATGCTTCCCAAATAGGCCAAACTGAAATTCAGCACTCTTCCAATCAAGCTCTCACACATATGTTTGGCATGCTACCCATCCGTCAGTACCCCTCTGCTCCTCACCAGGGACATAAAGCGTTACACAAATGCAACTGCATTAAAAAATGGTATAGCTGTATTGCAGTTGGTGGTAAGCAGAGAACCATATTTGTAAAGCTGTTCATTTTCTTTGCCATTTATCGCCCCTGCTACAATCATATCTTCTCACCTAAGGTCCCTTTAGTGATGTGCTAACTCCAGTGTTTTTAAGTACTATCCTTGATTCAGACCTGTTTGCAATTATATTGTCTAAAGTTGAGAGTATAAAGTAGCTATATGTTTTCCGTACTGAGGTCTATGTAATGTTTAAACTCCATGGCAATCGTAGTGAAAGAGGTAAGACAACAAGATGTATTCATTATTTTTAAACACTTGATATTATGGTTCTACATGCTAAGGCAGCACATTTCATTATTTTGTTTATCAACGATTTGCAGGCTTTAGTGGAATCCAATTAACAAACAATCTACAGTGATAAATGGGATGTGTTCCCTTAATGGAATAACTATTGGAAAAGAAAGGAATCTCAAGAGATGCGAAACTGCCTTCATATTGAAATGTGTACTGAAAATTATGAAATTTCAACTCACTTTAATTACTAGTTTATTTTTGGTACGAGGGCTGTCAGCTCCCTAATGTGCAGAGGAGTTGGTGCTGAAAATATGTTTAATTTTTAGGACTCGTATGCAGTAGTAATAGTTGTTGCCACTTAAGAAGTGGTAATTCTCAACATTAGAGTAGATTACAAAGAAGAAGCAGACAATCTTTATCATATTGATGTACTATTTCTCACCTACCATTACAAAAGTTGTATTAAAAAAAGGTATGCACTTGATGTACCCTATTATTCAAAAAGAAATTTACAATTCAGAGGATCTCTTATAAACAATAAAAAAGTCCACCAGTGCCACAACCAGAACGCTTTCTTATCAATTTTCTCTAGATCCCCGGAAGGGTGATAGTTACTATAGAAGTGAATGACAAACTGCTTGGCCAATCACCATATTAGTCAATCAGGTGATCCGGGAGTTGTCTCCGGGTCCTGAGCCATCAGATGCCCTGTCACCTTTCTCATTCCATCATTACTTGTGCAGCTGGATTTTTCGGCTTCCATACTTTCTTCCATCATGACGTTGTTGGGGTTAACAATGTTTAGTATAGGTGAAAAGTCAATTTACACAGACATGCTACCACTACTGATTCCAACTACCTCTGCAACCACCCCCTTCCTTGTGCCTTCCCCACCCCTATATGACATTTCACTCAGTTATCCACTACACACTGGGATCAGGCCCAGGACCATTATTGTGTTATTGCTTTGACCAACTATGATCGCTATCTTCATCTTGTGTTCAGACGACATATCCATACACTTTATTACATCAGATTGTGTCTTCTGCATGCTTTGCCCAGCATATGTAGTACCTGGCTTTACTAATACTGGACTGGAGATTGGTCCTATCCCCCTATATGTTGCTTTTTCTTTCTTTGGTATCCAAGTGCTGCCTTATATTGTTGTATAACTGATGTTAAGCAAAGCATTGTCCACAAACTGAAAACTCAAATAAAATAAACATTTGTTTAAAACATGTATTGGTGAAAAGTTATGAAAAATATAATTTGTATCAGAGTTGAAAAAGTAACCTTTAATGGCAGCCAACTTTTGCAAAGCCCAAGACGGGTCTGAATCCATGAGGATTCTGAAGTTTTCTTTCCACTGCTTAGGTGTGGAGCAGAGTTCCCCGAATTATGACCACAAATGGATACCCATAAAGTAGAAGCCACCACGCTCAATGGAGGTTGGCCTCAGCCAAGTCCTGCGCCTTTCCCATTATGGGTAGCCAACCCTTTGTCAATGTGCAATAGGTGTTGGTGGCTGGGCCTGACCAGAAGCCAGCCCAGCAGCCACTGCTTCTGGTCAGGATCAAGGCAGCTTTTTCTTCAAGTCTTTAGTAAAAATCACAGAACCAGATGAAGAACCAATAGAATGAAATAATACTCAGGATCCATTAACCGAGGATAAAAAGTCAAGTAGAATTGTCATCAGCTACGGCGCTCGTATGCTGATGACGAGCTGAGCTCGTCATGTAACGCGGCTTTTTGAAAATTGCCGCACACAGCGGGAAAAGCCGCCGCAGCGATGCGGATAAAGAAAGAAACTTCTGTTCCAGTATATACTGTGAATAAAGATTTACTGGCTTTGGGACTAGTTGCGGATCAAACATAAGGTTTTTGAGAATGTGTATATTAGTTCATTATAAAGTTAGCAGTTTTCTGGCAGTTTTCATCAAATATCAGCTCATCGTTATCTGATCATCTTGGTAATAATTTGGTTTATGAAGGACAATCCATATATATAAAATGGTCAGCAAGAAGATTGTTCCTAGTAACAGATGGATTTTTTAACCAAAAAATCAAGGTACTGTAAAATGTCACTATCCTTTACCTCTGTTGTGAAATGTTCTAGAAGCGTTTCATGAAGTGGAGATCTTTGCCAAGTTAGATATGAGAGGGACATACATGTACGGGCTGGAGACAAGTGATAGACCGGTTTTAGAATAGCTTTTGGTAATTTCAGATATGAAGTATTGTCCTTTGGCCTTTGTAATCACCATTCATATTCCAGAGGTTCATGAATGCTATTTTTTTCCACCCTCCTATAAACTATAGTTCTATATTTGGGCAACATTCTGGTTTTCTCTATAGATTCCAATCAATCAAATAATCAGGAGTTTGTAAAGCACAAAAATTCCAAAGAAATCTTTGCAATCATGAACGAACTGTCCAACCCAGACAGGGTTCTTACAAAGGTCATACCCTTCCAAGCCTTATGTAATTCCTTAAATGATTATTTCATTGAGAACATCGTTACCATCAAAGCCAGTATTCCTCTGCACCCCCCCATGTCACCCGCCACCTTCATACATAATAATAACTGTACCTTTAGCTGTTTCCACCCTATTAGCACAGAGACTTTTCAGAAGCTCGTTGTCAAAGTCAAGTCAGGGGCCCCTTCTGACTGCTGCCCCCCCACATACTCAAGGACTGCCTATCAGTTTATCCTGGTCCAGCACTAACACTCTTGAATGAGTCACTTACCACTGGTCAAGTTCCTAAAGCCTTTAAAAAAGCCACTGTTGTCCCTCTTCTGAAGAAACCCGGTGCCGACCCCACATTATTGCCTAACTACCGTCCCATATCCCTGCTTCCGTTCCCAGCAAAAGTGCTGGAGGCCCACGTAGCAAAATGCCGGTCAGCCTTCCTGGAAAAATCTAGCTATCTCAATGCCTACCAAGCAGGTTTCCGACCAGCCCACTCCACGGAAACGGTCATCCTGGCAGTACTGGACATGCTCCGTGAGGGATCGGATAAACGTTCCCCTCAAGCACTCGTACTTTTAGGCCTTTCAGCCACTTTTGACACGGTCGACCATACTACCTTGGTCGACCGTGTCAAACAAGCTGGCTTCTTGGGTAAGGCGACTCGCTGGCTCTCCTCCTTTCTGGAGGACCACCATCAGGCCGTTCGCCTAGGCCATTTTATGGCCCCACCACGCAAAACTAACTGTGGTGTGCCACAAGGTTCCGCTCTCTCCCCCCATCTGTTCAATCTTTACATTTTCCCCTTAATCCAGTCCCTCAGAGACAGGAACGTGACAGTCTACAACTATGCAGACGATCTCCAAGTAGTTTTCCCGATTGATAACTCCCACAGCTCTATCACCGAGTTTCAGGCCACTATGTTACATATCCAACATTGGATGGATCAGAACCACCTTAAGTTAAATCCTGGGAAGACAGAACTTGTGCTTATAGGGGACAGTCTTAAATCATGGGGTCCCCATTACTGGCCTCCAGAACTAGGGCCTCCCCCCTCCCCCTCCTCTTTGGCTAAAACACTAGGAGTTACCCTCAACCAGGAACTGTCACTAAAAACCCAGGTTGGCATGGTCGTCTCCAAATGTTTTTTCCAAATAAGGAAGATTAAAAAGATAGGTTGTTTTTTCACACAGGAATCCTTGATACAAGTGGTGGTCGCCACTGTGCTATCTCTCCTGGACTATGCAAACTCTGTATACCCGCGCATGCCCACCTATCTGTTTAAACGGTTACAGATGGCACAAAACCAGGCAGCCAGACTGATCCTGCATCAACCCAGGTGACAGCCTGCTACCCCTCTGTTGAGGTCACTTCACTGTCTCCCAATCTTTCAACGCTGTGCCTTCAAGCTGGGCTGCCTCATCTTCAAATCGTTGCATGGTAACAATCCTAAATTCATCAACACCTTAATATCCAGACACACCCCGGCCCGCAACCTCCGCTCTGCACACCTCTCACTTCTCACCACTCCCGTCTTCAGACGCGTCCGCCAAGGCGGCTGCAGATTTGCCACTCTTGCTCCTAGACTATGGAACACCTTTCCGTTGGAAATCCGCTCCTGTACCAAGGTAATGCACTTTAGGAGGTCCCTCAAGACATGGCTATTTGCACAAGCTTATAACTAGAGCTAGTCCACTTACAATCTCTGAGCCTTCATAGCGCCATGAAACCTCCTGGTGTACGTGCGCTTTATAAATTATTTTTAACATCAACATTAACTTCTCACGCATGAGGGTCTCAAGGTGCGGCTGGTCCTTCTGGGTGTGGAGGATCATTCGAAGAGCCAGGTCTTGAGGTTCTTCTTGAATTGGGTCAGCTAATTGGATTGCCTGAGGTGAAGGGGCAGGGTGTTCCAGGTCTTTGGTGGCGAGGTAGAAGAAGGAACTTCCTCCGGTTCTTGTCTTGTGGATCCAGGGGATAGAGGCTAATGTGCGATGGGCGGAACGTAGTTGTCTGGCAGGTATGTGGAATGCAAGACGGTGGTTCAGGTATGCTAGGCTTATGTTGTGGAGAGCTTTGTAGGCATGTGTGAGAAGCTTGAAGGTGATTCTCTTGTTGATCGGGAGCCAGTGGAGTTGTCGAAGGTGTTGCATGATGTGGCTGCAGCAGAATATGTCAAGGACAGTCCGGCAGTGGAACTTCGAACTTTCTGTACTTACTTGAGTCGTTTCTGGGTGATGCCGGCATTGAGTGCGTTACCGTAGTCGAGTCTGCTAGTGATGAGTGCTTGGGTGACAATATTTCTGGATTCTGTGGGGATCCATCTGAATGTTTTTCGAAGCAGGCGGAGTTTGTAGAAGCAGGCTGAGGAATCTGTGTTGATTTGGTGGTTCATTGAGAATGAGTAGTCCAGTATGATGCCAAGGCATGGTGGTCCTTAGGGGTGGGGTCCCAGATCGGCTGGCCACCAGGAGTCGTCCTAGGCTGAAGGGGTGGGACCCAGGATGAGTACTGCAGTCTTCTCCAAGTTGCTCCTATGGCAGCTGTCTTTCATCCAGATGACGATAGCCTTCATTCCACTGTGGAAGATGGTTTTGGCGGTTGCGGGTTTGTTGATGAGGAAGATCATCAGCTGGATGTTGTCAGCGTAGGAGACAGTGTTGAGTCCGTGGCTTCTGACTGTGTCTGCGAGGGGGGCAATGTAGCTGTTGAAGAGGGTGGGGCTCAGGGAGGAAATCTGAGGCATTCCATAGCTGATCTCTGTAGATTTTGAGGGGAACGAGTTTAGTTTGACTCGTTGTGTCCGGCCAGTGAGGAAGGAGTGGATCCAGTCCAGTGCCTTGCTGCGGGTGCCGGCGTCATAGAATCTCGTGATTAGGGTGCGGTAGGAGACGGTGTTGAAAGCGGCTTAGAGGTCTAGTAGGATGAGGACTGCGGTCTCGCCTCGGTTGAGGAGGGAGCGGATGTTGTCGGTGGCGAGGAGTGCGGTCTCCGTGCTGAGGTGGTTTCGGAAGCCACATTGGGAGGTGTCCAGAACGTGGTTTACTTCGATGAACTTGGAGAGTTGGGCATTGATGGCCTTCTTGATGACCTTGGCTGGAAGGGGTGGAGGGAGATGGGTCTGAAGTTCTTGAGTTCTGTGGGGTCTGAGGGCAGTTTCTTCAGGAGGAGTTTATTCTTGGCGTATTCCCAGTCATCGGGGAAAGTGACGGTTTTGATGGAGCAGTTGATAGTGTGGCGAAGCCTGGCAGCAGCTGCTCTGTGGAAGATGTGGTACAGGCAAGGATCTGATGTGGCTCCTGAATCGATGCTCTTCATGGTCTTGAGCGTGTCCTCTGTTATGAGCGGGGTCCAGCTCAGCATGGTCTGTTGGGGTCTAGTGTGATTGCATGTGTTGGTGGCGGGCATAGGTGCAGGGTCTAGGGCATCAAAGCTGTCATAGATCTACCTGATCTTGTGGTGGAAGAAGGTGCTGAGTTTGTTGCAGAGGTCTTGGGAGGGTGGGACGTCTGTGGTCTCACTGTTAGGCCTGGCGAACTCCTTGCCGATGACGAAGAGTTCTTTGCTGTTGTGTGCATTGGCATTGATTCTGTTATGGAAGGCCATTTTCTTTGTGGTTTTGAGGAGGAGGTGGTGTACGTTGATGGCGGATTTGAAGGTTGTGTGGGTTTCTTTGGTTTTATTGTTCCTTCATCTCTTCTCGAGCCATCGACAGGTACGTCTGGACATGTGAAGGGCGGGAGTGAACCATCTTGCTTTCTTGGTGTGTTAGTAGCCTGGTCTCTGCTCGCGGGGTGGTAGAGTGTCAGCGCAGTAGGAGATCCGTCGTTGAAGGTTGTGTGCTGCAGTGTTGGCATCAGTTGGCGTTGGCGGAGTGGTTGTCCCGAGGGAGGTGATGCGAAGTTCTTCAACAACCTTGTCCCAGCTGCGATTGGGGGTGCGTTAGTTGCCTGGTGTCTGCTTGGCGGGTGGCAGAGTGTCAGCGCAGTCTGAGATCCGTCGCTGAAGGTTGTTGACTGTGGTGCTGGCATCAGTTGGCATTGGCGGAGTGGTTGTCCTGAGGGAGATAATGCGAAGTTCTTCAATGGCCTTGTTCCAGCTGCGATAGTGGGTGCGATGATGGCAGTGGTGTATGGTGGGCGTGGTGAAGTTGAGATGCACGCAGTGGTGGTCGGTCCAGGAGAGTTTGGTGGTTTGGCTGTAGCTGATGTTCCTGCTGGTGGAGAAAACTGGGTAGAGCGTATGTCCAGCTGTGTGGGTTTGTGCATTGACCAGCTGCTTGAGACAGATGTTGGCGAGATACTCCAGTAGGAAGGTAGTGTTCTGGTCACTGGGGTTGTCTATGTGGAAGTTGAGGTCTCCGAGTAGGATGTAGTCTTTGGATGCAAGAGATTTGGATGCAATAAGATCTACGTGGAGGCTGGTGTTGGGGTTGTTCTGGATCTGGAAGTGGAGGTGTTCCATGGTCGTCGTTGGGTCATTAGAGTGCGTTGTTAGTCGGAGGTTGTTTTTGTGGGTGATGCCTCCTCCTGAGTGGAATTTTTGGGTGATTTTGTAGCCATCAGGGATGGTGATGTCCAGTCAGGAGAATGGGCTGGTCCAGGTTTCTGTGAAGAAACCTATGTCGGGAGAGGTGGCATCAAGGAGGTCCCAGATTTCTGTGGTGTGTTTGTGGAGGGATCACACGTTGAGGAGTATACAGTTGATTTGGTTGGGTGTGCTATTGATCAGCTGGGCAGCGAGAGG
The DNA here is from genome assembly GCF_964263255.1 of Lissotriton vulgaris. NCBI lineage: Eukaryota > Metazoa > Chordata > Amphibia > Caudata > Salamandridae > Lissotriton > Lissotriton vulgaris. The sequence goes on from NC_141696.1 coordinate 741,488,656, forward strand.
AGAAGGTGTGTTGGCGTGGTTGAAGGCGTGGTTGCAATTCCGGCAGGCGAAGGGTCTATGGATCTTTTTCAGTGACTCTAGGTGGCAGGCGTTGTGGTGTCCAGGGTTGAGGGCGAGGAAGGTGCCGGCTTTGTAGCAGTGGGCTGTCCGAGAACCTGGGCCCCTAGCACAGGGCTGGCATGCCAGCAGTGCAAGCCTGCAGAAGCCAACATTAAGTAGTGCTGCAGGGAGGCTGGACGGCTGGGAGGTGGGGTTAATGTGGGAAGGGACACTGGAGGGGCACAGGGCTGCAGGGGATCGCAGCAGCAGAGGGTACGAAAGCAGGAGGAAAAGAAAAAGAAAAAAAGGCAGAGAAAGCAAATGAAAAGAAAGTGAAAAAAAAGGGCAGAGAAAGCAGAGCCCAAAAGGGCAGAGGCAGTCAAAGTAAAGGAGAGAGAAAAAACAAGAGCATAAAGAGAGTCAAAACGAGCAGTGAGACAGACACAGAAGAGCAGTAAAGTGCAAAGCAGTGGCGCTCTACCACTGGACCGCCAGAAATGAGGTGCAGGCTGGAGCCTGCGGGTAGAGAAGTGCCTTGAACTCCTGACCTCTTGGTCAGCAGCAGGTGGGGCAGTAGCAGCTACCAGACTGAGCTGCGCTGTAAAAGGAGAAAGTCCACTAAAGGGTTAGTGGACTGCACACTTACCGTGCAGCGGCTGCCATTAAGTAGTGCTGCGGGGGCTGGACAGTTGGGAGGCAGTTAAACGCTGGAGTGGGAAGGGACACTGGAGAGGGGGGCTGGCTGTGGGGGATCGCAGGAGGATAAGGAAAAAAGAAAGCAAGAGGAGAAAATTCAAATCAAAAGAAAGTGAAAAATGGGCAGAGAAAGCAAAGCCCAAAAGGGCAGAGGCAGTCAAAGTAAAGGAGAGAGAAAAAACAAGAGCATAAAGAGAGACAAAATGAGCAAGGAGAGAGACAGAAGGCCAGTCAAGCAGCAGAGCAGTGATGCTCTACCACTGGACCGCCTGGATAAGGTGCAGGCAGGAGCTTGGGGAGGGCCTTGAACTTATGACCTCTGGGTTAGCAGCATCGGGGACAGCAGCAGCAAACCAGATGGAGCTGCGCTGTGAAAGGAGCAAGCCCACTAAAGGGTTAGTGGACTGCACTTTCACGGTGCAGCGGCCACCATTAAGTAGTGCTGCGAGGGGGTGGTGGCTGGACAGCTGGGTGGCGGGATAACACTGGAGCGGGAAATGTGACACTGGAGAAGGGTGGGCCATAGGGGATCGCAGGGGCAAGTGCAATGAAAGTAGCAGGAAAATATTTTAAAAAAACAAAAGGGCAGAAAAAACAAAGGAAAATAAAGTGAAAAAAGGGCAGAGAAAGCAAAGACCAAAAGGGAAGAGGCAGTCAAAGTAAAGGAGAGTAAGAATAGCAAAATAGAACAAAGAGAGACAGAATGAACAGAGAGAGAGACATCAGGGCAGTTAAGCAGCAGACCAGTGATGCTCTACCACTGGATCACCAGGGATTAGGCTCCGGCAGGAGCCTGCGGGTGGAGGAGGGCCTCATACTCCTGACCTCTGGGTCAGCAGCAGTGGGGACAGCAGCAGCTACCAGACAGAGCTGTGTCGTGAATGGAGCAAGTCCACTAAAGAGTTAGTGGACTGCCCCAACCAGAAACCCCAAGTAACATGTAAAGGAAGTACTACTACAACATTACTTATTACTGGTCAGACCGAGAAATGTGCTTTTGATGAAACCTCCATGAAATATTTGGGATATGTCCTTTCCGCAACAAAATTGCTATGGATTCTCAAAAGGTTAAGGCAATGTTAGGCTACTCCTATCAAGGAGAGACAAGGGCGCTGATCTAGAGTTTGACAGAGGGGGTTACTCCGTCACAAACGTGACGGATTTCCTGTTCACCATGTTAAGATCTCTTTATAGCCTATGGGGATTGTAATACGGCAGACACTTTATCTTCTACATTTGTGACAATGTAACCCGTCTGCAAAACTCAAAATTGGGCCCAAAGTTTCCTTTTTTTTTGCCACTGTTATAGCAAATTTATTCAAACCTATTCTCAAGTAGTCCGTCTTGACATTGATCTTCTAAGGAAGAATGGAATATTTAAGTGAAGTCAGGAAGCCAATCTCTCCAATCTCGCATTTAACAGATTATAAGTGGAGTTTGTTAGACAAATGCTTTACAACAACCAGATGATTCTAAACCATTTATTATAGAATTCTGACAGGGCCATTGGAGCTATTTTAACTCTAGAAGACTATCTCACATACTAGTACACAGATGGTGGGGGGGCAGAAAGTGTGAAACCTGGAAGCACTGCAGTGTTAAGACGAGAACCCTCACTCACCCTAGGGTGAAATGCTTCATCATTGGGTCCACTCTTCACACTGGGACCACAAGGTACCCCGTGTGGGCTACACCTCTCCTATAGGAGAGGAGCGGGAGGTGTATTTTGTCATCCAAGCTAAGGTTTGAGAGGGGCAGAGTGCAAAAGAAAATGTGTGAGTTTCGGCCCTTCGAAGATGCAGCTATTGAGACCGACAAGAGTTTCGATACCTGCCATGAAGGGACTGATAATGGTGATGTATAATTAGTAGTTTTAAAATGCATTATGTGGACCGTACTAGATGCTGGTACGACATACACACTCCATACCAGTAAAAGTATGGTTTTTATTACTTTTTCAAACACACTTCAAGCAGAGTGACATACAACTTTGATCCTAATGAATGCCGAGAACCTTTTGGTCTTTATAGGCAGAAACATGTTGACCAAATCATAATATATAGGAACATCTATATCCCTATTTCACTTAGTTTGGTTTTAGCCTATCCATTGAGGGTACCGGAATAAAGATTATTTTTACCCACCAAGAGATAGTTTTTACCCACACATTTTATTTTGCACTCTGCCCCTCTCAAGCCTTAAGTTGGATGACCATAAACAGATCCCGCTCCTCTCCTTCGGGGGAGTTGTAGCCCACACTGGGTACCTTGCGGTCCCATTGTGAAGAGGGGACCCAATGATTAAGCATGTCACTAAGGTGATGGAGAGTTCTCGTCTTAACACAGCAGTGCTTCCAGGTTTCCTGCTTTCTTCCCCCACTTTTATTGTTATACCATCTGTGTACTTATATGTGAGACAGATTTTGTGGACTAGTACAGTGGATGGTGAAATTACTCCAATGAGACCCTTTATTGTGAGATACTAATTAACTCAAGAAGACTCAGAGGGAAATAAACATCAGGTGGCTTATTTCTCCAGCAAAATCTCTCCAGAGTAATTCAATCCCTTGATTTTGGATTATGAGATTTTGGCGTGCTTTATGTTGGAACTCGATCTATAGAAGATTTCTCGAAGGTTAAAACAACCATGGGTGGGCTCATAATTGAGAGAAGTAGATTTGAGCAGAACACCAGAAATATTGTATAGTGCGTAAGGAGGAAAGAGAATGGTAGATTATTGTCCTTAAGAAGTGATTTCATTACTGTGAAACACATGTTGGCTCTGCCCTGTGAGAGACAGATATTGGAAGGACAGCAGTTTTGGAATATTGAGTCAAGGATACGGAAGAGCTTTTCAATTGTTGGACATACAATATGATGGTATTGTGAAAAGAATCAGTAGTGAACAAATTGGAGGAAAATAACATTTTCTGGGTTTGTTTATATGTGATAAATGGTCTGAGCCGCCCTCCCACTACCATTATAGAGCGTCCCCTGACCTCGCAGCGCCGTGATCCACTCCTCGCTCCTGCCTTGAGTGGTCGCTCCCCTGCCTCAGCGCTGCAAAGTGATAACGTGGTATCGTATTGGGAAACTGCACTGGGACAAAGTTTTGCTTTTATAGCGCCAGGATTACAATTGCGCTTACATTGCTTGGCTTGCTCTGTTATAGACCTGCGCATTGTTTCTGTGTTTTCCCCCGGCGTCCTGCTCTGCCCTCCCCTCCATTTTGACTCTGTTGTTGTTGTGCTCCGTTCCCTTGAGCCCGCCCCGCCTCCCAGCTGAGCCGCCCTCCCACTACCATTATAGAGCGTCCCCTGACCTCGCAGCGCCGTGATCCACTCCTCGCTCCTGCCTTGAGTGGTCGCTCCCCTGCCTCAGCGCTGCAAAGTGATAACGTGGTATCGTATTGGGAAACTGCACTGGGACAAAGTTTTGCTTTTATAGCGCCAGGATTACAATTGCGCTTACATTGCTTGGCTTGCTCTGTTATAGACCTGCGCATTGTTTCTGTGTTTTCCCCCGGCGTCCTGCTCTGCGCTCCCCTCCATTTTGACTCTGTTGTTGTTGTGCTCCGTTCCCTTGAGCCCGCCCCGCCTCCCAGCTGAGCCGCCCTCCCACTACCATTATAGAGCGTCCCCTGACCTCGCAGCGCCGTGATCCACTCCTCGCTCCTGCCTTGAGTGGTCGCTCCCCTGCCTCAGCGCTGCAAAGTGATAACGTGGTATCGTATTGGGAAACTGCACTGGGACAAAGTTTTGCTTTTATAGCGCCAGGATTACAATTGCGCTTACATTGCTTGGCTTGCTCTGTTATAGACCTGCGCATTGTTTCTGTGTTTTCCCCCGGCGTCCTGCTCTGCCCTCCCCTCCATTTTGACTCTGTTGTTGTTGTGCTCCGTTCCCTTGAGCCCGCCCCACCTCCCAGCTGAGCCGCCCTCCCACTACCATTATAGAGTGTCCCCTGACCTCGCAGCGCCGTGATCCACTCCTCGCTCCTGCCTTGAGTGGTCGCTCCCCTGCCTCAGCGCTGCAAAGTGATAACGTGGTATCGTATTGGGAAACTGCACTGGGACAAAGTTTTGCTTTTATAGCGCCAGGATTACAATTGCGCTTACATTGCTTGGCTTGCTCTGTTATAGACCTGCGCATTGTTTCTGTGTTTTCCCCCGGCGTCCTGCTCTGCCCTCCCCTCCATTTTGACTCTGTTGTTGTTGTGCTCCGTTCCCTTGAGCCCGCCCCGCCTCCCAGCTGAGCCGCCCTCGCCCCTCCCCCTCCACTATCCATATATGACAATTGCTCCCGCGTGCAGCGTCCACGCGCAGCGTCCGCGCCCCAGCCGCGCCGAAGGTGCGCCAAAGGTAAGCCCGTCTACGCCCGTCCGCGCCTGGACCGCGCCCAGCGCCAGACCCCCTGGTCCTCGCACTGTCCACCCCTCCCGCATTACTTACGATGCCACCACCCTCCTAGCCCTTAACCCCGGCCGTCTCCCCAACTGCGTCCAAGCCGCTCCTGGACACACCCATGGACCCTTTTCATGCAACTCCTGCAAGTTCGACGGCACAAAGAACAACTCCTCATCTACGAACACACAACAGATATCCGACCCCAACCACCTACAATGCATCCTGCTCAACACCCGCTCGGTCCACAGGCACGCCATTGACCTCTGGAATCTACTAGACACCATCTCTCCGGACGTCGCCTTTCTAACAGAAACATGGATGAACGCCTCCTCAGCCCCAGACATCACCATTGCCATCCCAGAAGACTATAAGATCATGCGCAAGGACCGTACCGGCCACACAGGAGGAGGAATCGCTATCGTCCATAGGAAATCCATCCACATCTCAACCAGCTCTGACGCCAATCTTGCCAACTCTGAACACCTTCACTTCCAGATCCACATCGACCCCAAGACCACACTCAGAGGCACCCTCCTTTACAGACCTCCAGGACCCCGCGCACAATTTAGTGAGGACATCACGGACTTCATCACTCCACACGCACTTCCCTCCAAAGACTACATACTTCTGGGAGACCTCAATTTTCACCTTGAAAAAATCAACGACCACAACTCCACCACCCTTTTGGACAACCTCGCCAACCTCGGACTTAAACAACTGGTCACTTCCCCCACCCACATCGCAGGACACACACTCGATCCTATCTTCACCTCCAGCAATCATGTCTCCTTCAGCCACACTACGGCTCTCCTCTGGACCGACCACAGCTGTGTTCACTTTACCTACAACAAGCCCAAATCCAACAACCACCCCCAACCAACTCTGCAAAGAAACTGGAACAAAATCACCATCGACCAGATCTCTTCATCGCTTCTTCCAAACCCCCCAGCCCATTCATCAAACCCCGACCAAGCCGCCGCCAACCTCACCCTATGGTTATCCAACAGCGCCGACATCCTAGCACCACTGAAAAAACGACAAAGCAAACTTGGCAGCAAGAAGGCCTCTTGGTTCAACGATGATCTTAAGAAATCCAAGAAACTCTGCCGCTCCCTTGAAAAGGCCTGGAAAAAAGACCCAACCACCAGCACCAAGGACGCCTTCAAAAACGCCACCCGCATACACCACCAACTGATCCGAAAGGCCAAGAAATCCGCCTTCAAGGACCGACTAGATAACAACGCCCACAACAGCAAGGAACTTTTCAACATCGTCAAGGAATTCTCCAATCCCTCGGCCAACTCTAACGACATCACCCCCTCTCAAGCCCTCTGCGACGCCCTAGCCTCATTCTTCCACAACAAAATTGCAGACATACACAAAAGCTTCGACAACCAACCCGGAGACCAACCCACCCAACCATCTGCTGGACCTTCACCCCCCTCGAACATCCTTAATGATTGGAACCTAATCTCCACTGAGGACACAATCCGTCTGATGAACTCCATCCACTCAGGATCCCCCACAGACCCATGCCCTCACCACATCTTCAACAAAGCAGACTCCATCATAGCACCGCACCTCCGAGACGTCATCAACTGCTCCTTCAACTCCGCCACCTTCCCGGAGAGCTGGAAACACGCTGAACTCAGCGCCCTTCTGAAAAAACCCACAGCGGACCCCACCGAACTCAAAAACTACCGCCCCATCTCGCTCCTTCCATTCCCGGCCAAAGTCATCGAAAAAGCTGTCAACAACCAGCTCGCCGCCTTCCTCGAAGCCAACAAATCCCTCGACTCCTCACAGTCCGGCTTCCGAGCAAAACACAGCACTGAGACCGCCCTCATCGCAGCAACAGACGACATTCGAACTCTACTAGACAACGGAGACACAGTCGCCCTCAGCCTCCTCGACCTCTCCGCAGCCTTCGACACAGTCTGCCATAGCACCCTTCTACAGCGCCTCAGAAACATTGGAATCCAAGGAAAAGCACTAGAATGGATTACCTCGTTCCTCACCGGAAGAACCCAGAGAGTCCGCCTTTCACCATTCAAGTCAAAGGCCACTGAAGTCATCTGCGGCGTACCACAAGGTTCTTCACTCAGCCCCACCCTCTTCAACGTATACATGAGCCCCCTCGCGACCATCGCCCGCCAACACAACCTCAACATCATCTCCTACGCGGATGACACTCAACTGATCCTATCACTCACCAAGGACCCCAGCACCGCCAAAACTAACCTACACGAAGGAATGAAAGAAGTAGCCGAATGGATGAAACACAGCCGTCTGAAACTGAACTCAGACAAAACAGAAGTCCTCATCTTAGGTACTTCCCCCTCTGCATGGGACGATTCTTGGTGGCCAGAAGCCCTCGGAAAATCACCCATCCCGACGGACCACGCATGGAACCTGGGCGTCATCCTGGATTCCTCACTTTCAATGAACAGACAAGTCAACGCCGTTTCTTCATCTTGCTTCAACATTCTTCGCATGCTCAAAAAAACATTTCGCTGGATCCCCACCGAAACTAGGAATACGGTCACCCACGCTCTGGTCACGAGCCGACTGGACTATGGAAACACCCTCTACGCCGGTACTACCGCTAAACTCCAGAAAAGACTCCAACGAATCCAAAACGCCTCAGCCAGGCTCATATTAGACATCCCGCGTAAAGAACATATCTCTGGCCACCTGAAAAACCTCCACTGGCTTCCCGTCAATAAGAGGATCACTTTCCGGCTCCTAACCCACGCACACAAAGCACTCTACGAAATCGGACCAGAATGCCTCAACACACGACTGTCCTTCTACACCCCCCCCCCGCCAGCTACGATCATCCAACCAAGCCCTTGCCACTGTACCTCGCATCAACAAAACCACCATGGGAGGTAGATCCTTCTCCTACCTGGCAGCTAAAACCTGGAACTCACTTCCCGCTTACCTTCGCCTTACCCAGAACCACCTAGCATTCAGAAAGCAACTTAAAACGTGGATATTTGACAAGTAATTCCCCACCCCTCCTTAAGCGCCTTGAGACCCTCTGGGTATGTAGCGCGCTATATAAATTCTCTGACTTGACTTGACTTGACTATGTACTTACAGATGTTTTTCATTTGAAGTTATCCAACACATATATGAATATAATAAAATACGGTAAAGCAAGTATTGTATTTTTTCAACAACTATTTTTCTGAATTTTCATGAAGAAATGTATCTAAGCAATATAGTGCAGTGCAGAGCATAAGTAGAAGCTGGCCAAATAGGATCAATGGAAAATAAATTATTATATGTGCTACTAGCAACTTCAGGATTACATCCTTGCACAAATGGGCAGATAGAACGTCTCCAATACAACCTTGGAAGAATACCTGTGATGCTATTCATCAGCCTGTCAAGATAATTGGAAAAGCTTACTTCCAGCTGCTGAATTCACCTACAGTAACTCCAGTCAATCTTCTGCAGGCTTTCCCCCATATTTTGCTCCATGTAGATTTCACCCTTTTCCAGGGATTTCTGAACTTGACTGTTCTATCTAGCTGTTCTAGAAAGAATTAACCAGACAAGAAAGACTCTTATCTCGAATTTACAGTGCTCTAAAATGAGGTGGAGCCGACAGGTCAGTTGATGTAGATGACTTCCCCTCACTCTTATACAGTTTAATTATCTCCTACTAATATTCCAAATTCAGTTTGTTATTCTAAATTAAACACAGGATTCTGTGGACCTTTATCTGTATCTAAGATTGTTAATTCTGTAACTGATTAATCTTCTTGGAAGACTCGTTGTTTCCACTTTTCATTTGTGAGACAATACATAGCTCATCCCTATTTATTTAAGAAAAATAGTCCTTTACCAATTATTGTTAAATGCCAACCTAAGTATGTGGTGAATGAAATCTGTGATGCTTGATTTAGGAGAGGAAAGTTCAGTTCCTCATTGATTGAAATGACTGTCATCCTTGTAACTGTTCTTGGGAACCGTTGGTAGCAGTTCTTGCTTTTTCAAAAAACACACTAACCTACCTGGAGCTCCTGAGGGGGGCTAAGGTGAGGAGTTTCCCCCCTGCAGATGTTTAATGCCTTCTATTTTTTATACTGATGACAGACTCACACGCTTGTTTGTGCATGGTAGCAGGGCTTCTTGACTGCATTGCTTGGCTGGTAGCGGAGAGTCAGTAGTTGCTACCCACATTGCATACAGGGGTAGCTACTTCCGAAACTTCTCAAATCTGAGTAATTATAAGTGGCGTCTCCGTAACGCAGCATGTCTATTACTTTTTATACATGCAGCGCCTCTGTTACTTACATAGCATGCATGTACTTGGTTGATATTAATTATTTTAAAACTATTTTCTCTTAGTTTCTTGGTAAACAATTTTCTGATTTTACACCTTGAGATTCATTCTTTTTTTTTTTATATATTTCTTTATTGGTTTTACATCTTTAAAGCATGAAAACAATCAAGGTACGGCCATACATTGGGACCGCCTCCGTTGAGGTGGTTCATAGGAGAGCCACACTGCCAAATCAGGCAAATAGTCATAAGCAAAATTGTAACGCATCCATTGGCACCTTAGTGTGCAGCAGCAGAGTCGTTCAGATGCACCCCACCCTTTAAAGGCTATGAACCAAGGAGAATACCCACCCCCCCAATCCCTCCAACTCTCCCAACGCCCCTTCTCTCCCCCCCCCCCCCTGCTGCCGGGTCCGTAGCAATGCAGGCTAAGTTTCGTTATCCCTGAGTTGGGTCACCTGGTAAGGCTACTACATGTTCAGGGGCCTCCCCCCACCCAGAGGGCACTGTCCCGGAACTGGTTGGTGTCACCTGGGAGTCTTGTCCCGCCAACTCCTGTAGCATTACCCCCCATGCCAGTAGGACCTTAGGTAGTTTGCCATCCCTCCTAGTGGTCCGCATGTGCCCCTCCTCTGCCAGCGCTCATTCCCGCAGGTCGGTCTTCCATTTCGTGAGTGACGGGCCCGTTGCAGCCCACCAGTGGATCGGGATGTTTCGCCGGGCCACAACTAGCCCCAACACCAAAAAGCACCTGCTTACTTTCCGTTTAGGGTCTTGAGGGATCAAGCATAGGAGACACGCCCGCGGATCCATCTCCACCACCCATCCCGTCACCCTCGTCAGTTCCAGCAGGACCGCCTCCCAATATGATTGGAGTTCAGGGCACGCCAATACCATATGTATAAATCCGCCTGGGAGCTGTGACATCTCGGGCAGTGCACGTCCCTACCACTATCAATGGCCTGAAGTCTCGCGGGTGAAAGATAGGTCATGTGTACAATGTTATATTGGATTTGTTTGAAGCGATTGCTTACTGACACCTTCCGCACACTCTCGTGTATTTTTTCCCACTCTCGTGGGGTAACCTATTGCGGACACACCTGCTGCCATTTGTGTTTATCGCCAGGGGACCCAATTTTTTTATCCTCCATCAGAGCCCTGTAGAGATGCATCACAAACTTACGCCCCCCTGCCATCGTTATCATGGTGACCAGAGTATGGGTGTGTGCCGGGGCTTCAGGAAACTGGGGCCATAACTGCCGTGCCGTCACCGCTATATTGGCATATTGCAGAAATTTCCCCGGACCGAACTCAAAGGCTGTTGCCGCCTCTTGATAGGTAATGAATTTTTCGTCCGGATAAAGGTCGGACAGAATCGGGCAGCCCCCCTCTTTCCATCTGTCTATCGACATAAGCTGATCTATCTGGATAAAGGAAGGCATTAGCCATAGATCCAGCTAAGGGGCCAACGGCCTGTCGTGAATCAGGCGGCATGTCACCCGATTCCAGATCGTGGCCACCTGCCGGACCAGCGGAGCACCGCCTTTCCGCAGTCCCCTGACCCGTCACAAAAGCACACCTAACTGCTTGTTTCCGTATGTACCTGCCATTAAGGACCTCTCCCAAGACGGGTCTGTGTCCAACCAGGCTATCGCGTGTTGCAGGTGGGACGCAAAATAATACAGTTCTAGGTCCGGGACTTCTAAGCCCCCCTTACCCCACCTGCGTTTCAGAACCTCGAGACTCACCCTGCAGCGCTTCCCATTCCACAGTAATAGGAGTAACAGGGAGTCTAATTCCCTGAAGACCCGGTGCGGCAGTTCATAGAAAGAACCCTGCATTGCGTATAGACAGCGCGAGAGGACCACCATTTTTATAAGGGTGATCTTCCCCATCATTGAAAGCTTGAGGGTGTTCCAAAAAGCGATGCTTCCTTTCAGCCCCCGGAGCATCCTCCCCATGTTATGTTGGAAGGAGACCGTTGCGTTGCGTCCAATCCACACCCCCAAATAGCTGAGCGTGTCCTCCCCCCACGGAAGTCCCAACTCCGGGCGATGGACCCCCTCCCAGTCTGTTCGGTCTCCAAGCGCAAAGAGCTGTGATTTTGTTTTGTTAACTGCCAGCCCCGAAGCAGCTGCAAACTGTGACAGTGCGGCCATCAAAGTCGGCAGCGACTGCGACGGCCGGTTCAAGTAGATCAACGCATCGTCAGCGTACAGTGACACCACATGCTCCATGCCTCCCACCCATATGCCCTGTCCTTCCAACACCCTGCGGAGATGACACGCCAGCGGCTCCATCACCAAGGTGAAATGTAGTGGGGAGAGCGGGCACCCCTGGCGCGTCCCCCTCATTATGGGTATGATGTCCGACACACATCTCCCCGTTCGGACCCTGGCTTTGCATAAAGCAGTCGTATCCACTGTATAAACCTTTCCCCTACGCCCATTTTCAGTAGTACCTTCCACAGGTAAGCCCACCGGAGTGAATCGAACGCGTGTTCGAAGTCGAGACATACTAGGGTGTTTTGCTGGGCTCGACCCTCCAGAGCTTGCATTACATGGGCCAGGCGACGAATGTTGTGCAGCGTATTCCGACCTGGGATAAATCCCGACTGGTCATCATGGACCAGCCGTCTGAGATGAGGGAGGAGCCTGCTTGCCAGTACCTGACTGACAATTTTCAGATCCACATTCAACATGGATATCAGCCTATATGAGCCAGGATGAAGGAGATCCTTACCCGGCTTGAGGACCATAGCTATCATAGTTGCCCGCATGGACTGCGGGAGTGAGCCTCTATCGTAGGCCTCTGCCATGAGTTCAAGGAGCTTCGGGATCAGGACTCCCTTGTACTCCTTATAAAATTCGGAGGCCAATCCGTCCATCCCGGGGGATGTGGCCGTCTTCAAGTGAGCAATTGCTGCTCGTACTTCTTCCTCCCATAGGGGGCCTCCCAGGTCCTCCTGACTGTCTGCCTCTACGCAGGGCAATTGCAATCCCTCAAGGTACACCTCCACTCCCTCCAGACCCGTATGGGGTCGAGACTCAGAATATATTCTACAGAGATGGGTCCGGAAGACATTATTGATCACATGTTGAGTATATACCAACTGGCTCAGATCATTCTGTAATGCCAAAATCGGGTGGGGTTGAGTTTCCGCCCTAATCAAATGTGCCAGCAGTCGCCCAGCCTTGTCCCCCTCCGTGTACCATCTACGCCTACTGGCAGATCTATTAAATGTTCCAAGTGTGGCCCACGTGTCCCCCAGTTGCTGACGCGTGGCTGTCCAGTCAGGCTGCCTCTCCTTATCTGTGGGGAAGTGTTTCTCGAGCGCCGCGAGGCGATCCTCATACCGGCGGAGATCCCGTTCCAACACCTTTCTTACCCCCACCTCCGTGGACAGACAGATCCCTCGGATTACCACTTTCATTGCATCCCATTCTGTCGCCCTGGAGCCAGCGAAGCCCCAGTTAACCTCCAGATACGCCTCAAACCCTTATAAATATAGCCTCTTTGTAGGTCGGGTGCTCCGGGGGCTGAAAGGAAGCATCGCTTTTTGGAACACCCTCAAGCTTTCAATGATGAGGAAGATCACCCTTATAAATATAGCCTCTTTGTAGGTCGGGTCACTCAGCACCTCCGTGTTGAGCCTCCACAGTGAGATCTTAGGCCGCGGTCTCTCTAGCGAGTAGGCGAGCAGGAGCGGTGAATGGTCAGACAAGTAGCGGGCCAAGTATTGGAGCCCAACCACTCGCTACATTGCCGTTCCCTTGAGAAAAAAATAGTCCAGCTGACTATGGGTGTTGGCAGCAGGTGTGTGGCACGAGTACACTCGACTGGTCGGGTTGCGATGCCTCCATGTATCAAGTAAGCCATAGCTCCAAAGCATCTGACCCATTGCGTCTCTGATTCTGGGTTTGACGTCTAATTTGAGGGGGTATCTATCTAAATCCCCATCAAGGGCACAATTAAAGTCCCCTGCAATAAGTAGTTCTGTGTCTGGGTCCAGGTCTAACTGTCCTAGCACCCGCCCAAAAACTCACCCTCATCGGTGTTCGGAGTATAGATATTGACCAGGCATAAGTTACGTCCATCCAGCGTCCCCGACACCATCACGAACCGCCCTTCCGGATCCTGCTTAGTGTGTATGGCCTTGAAAGGGACTCCCGGTGCCACCCAAATCAATGCACCCCTGGCAAACCCCGAGTAGGACGTGGCGAAAAACTGCCCCCGCCATCTACGTCGGACATATTTGAGGCAATCACCCCAAAGGTGTGTTTCCTGTAGCCAGGCTATACTAACCCCATAGCACCTGAGGTTAGTGGCCACCCTAATCCGCTTAATCATGTTATTGAGCCCCCTGACATTCCATGTTATGAACTTATCAATCAATTAAATTCTTACTTTATTCGGTTATTAAAACAAAACAACCATAAAAGTTCAGATAAAATCACAGTTGTTAAAAAAACGATACATATCAAATTCATCCAATGCACCAAAGTCGACTCATCACATTTCAGAATATAATAGATTTCCGAGATTTAATTATTTTTTTTTAAAACGAAGAAATCGATACAACGGATAAAATATTATCAAGTTTCCGTACAGCTAAAAAGGCAGGGCGACAGCGATTTCAATAAGGGAACAACCCATCTTCGTCTAGGAATTGAATAAAATTTACAGAAAAAAAGGATGTGTATATCTGATTGTTCTGACAAATCATCGCATGGACATTTATTTAGATGTTTTTAATTCAAAAATCATTCATGTCGGGGAAGCTGAGTGACCTGAATAACAAATTAAATCTAAAACGATTTAATAGGAACCTCTCATAGTCACTCATTTGTAATTTAACATATGGCTGCATTTTACTAGAAATCACAATTTGCTTGTGCGCAATCACCGTTTTTTTCATCATTTCTGTGGTGGTTCTGTGCTCATACAAGTAACTCATGCACTTTTCCTACAGGGCTTTCCTGGGGATATTACACAAAGAGGATGGTTCATCATAATAATTTGCCAAACCTAAGTCAGTGATAAACTTCTTCACATAACATAGTCATCCGATCTTACCACCATTATCTAACCTAGTCACGTTGTTCACAATGGAACGGTTTAATCCACATTCCTCGGGGGTCCAGACCCTATGCCATAGCAGTACCGGGGCCACCTTTATGATGTCTTCTAAATACGGTCCGCCGAGTTCTGCATGGCAAACAAATGTGGAAACACTTTCTGGAACGGCTAGGAGGTATTTCATGAAGACGTTTTCCACCACCTGTAGTGATTTCGCATTTGCATATCTCCACAGTCCTGCGCCATATGTCTCAATTGCTACGCAAGTAGCTTTATACACAATTAGCATCTCCCCATTAGGTTTTCTGCCCATCTTTTTGCTAAAAAATTTTAAGGCCATTATTGATTTGCAGAACAATAACTTTCTGGTCTTGATTGTATTATTTTATAGACCCGTATGGTTGAACAAGACTCCTAAATAAGAAAAAGTTGGGGTAAAATCAACTGGGCAAGAACCAATAAAAATTGCCTTTCTCTTTTTAAGTGCGCCCGAGCCACAGGTCATGGTAAAGGTCTTTGAACAGTTTTTCCTTAGGTCCAAACCTGTCATGAAATCTGCAAAGGAGGTGACTATACTTTGCATGGCCAATGGAGTTCTGCACATCAAGACTGCTTCGTCGGCATACAACAGTGCTGGGACTGATCTTTTCCCCACCATCGGCATATCCTTACACTCCCTTAACAATGTAATCTCAACATCATTAATATAGAGCGTAAAGAGAAACTGAGCCAAGACGCAGCTTTCTCGTACTCCCCTAGCGATACCAAATGATTCTGTGCATTCACCATTTTTCCCCTGTCTAACTCTGGCGGATGCACCTAGGTGAAGTTCCCGGAGAAAATTAATAATTGATGTTTCTACCCCTAATTGTTCCATAATCAGCCAAAGTTTGCTGTGTGTGACGCAATCAAAGGCAGACGATAAGTCTACAAAAGTTAAAAACATGCGACCATCCTTGGCTTTTGTATATTTTTCTATTAGGATATGCAAATTCAGGCGTTGGTCAATGGTACTGAGCCCTTTCCTAAAACCATATTGCAAATCACTGATTATTGTTTTTTCGTTAGCCCACGTTTGAAGCCTGTTTAAAATCACTCGACCAAAAACCTTAATGGTGGAGTCCAGAAGCGATATTGGGCGATAGCAATGGCAGCTTGCTCTGTCCCCCTTTTTAAATATTGGTACTATGACCGATTCACACCAGGAAGATAGGAGGCCATTCCGAGATGTGGCATTAAGAAGTCGGTGAGGATCGGGCCCCAGAGACCAACATTATTTTTGTATAAATCCACCGGGACCCCATCTGGACCGGGTGCCTTGCCTCCCAGGCTTGCATTAATACTAGCATTTACCTCCGCTAGGGAGATACCCGGAACCAAAGTGTTCTTTGAGTGACAGTAATCTCCATTTATATTATACTGTGCTGAGCAATCTTCCTCTTGACTCTCGACAGAGCATAGTTCTGAATAATGCTTCACCCACTCTTTCTCAGTTATGGCTACTTCTATTCTGGCTGAGACATTATAATTTAAAAAAAGGGGAGTTAACAGCTTTCCAAAAAGCTGCAGTGTTTCGGTTTGAAGATGCTTCGCACAAAGCGTACCATGCTTCTTTTTTAAAAATATCTTTTCTCTTTTTTAAAGTCTGCTTATAGACATTTCTAAGGACTTTAATTAATGTGCTATCTTTAACTGGGGCATTTAGAGCATGTTTAAGGTTCGAGTAGGCCTTAGTACAAGACGTGTCAAACCAGCTTGTTTGGTTCTTTTTAACGCCTTTTACGTCAACCCATAGGCACTTCTTAATTTGTGAGGCAATTAGTAGGAAATTTTTTATAATATCAGTGTCTTCAGTATTCACATCCGTACAGGCATAGAATTGGGACTCACAACTCTTTACTAGTTTTTTAAGTAAGTCTTCGGGGACAACATTAGTCCAATTGAATTTGCCCCTCTGCTATTAAAGGTGGCACAAAAGGGAATCTCAGGGCTAGCCAATCTATTCGCAAATCCCATATCACACCCAAAGATGGCTTCGTTTAGGTGGTCCCACACTTGGTGTGCTCAAAATGGCTCAGACTGGTATCGTTATCCAGCATGACACCAAAGGTTCCTCTCTCTCCTTTCTCACATAAAGAACAGTTAAAATCCCCTGCCCATATAACGCAGACATCTTTACGGCTTCCTTCCACCATAGATTTTATATTGTCGCCTAAGGACTTAAAAATATTGTCCACGTCCTCTGCCAGGACATTATTATAAAAGTTTACCAAAACCAAGGAAACACTTTATCTATGACAATCCTGATAATATGATAATGCATGTTATTAAAACAATCTCTGCCTTAGTGCATTGTAACATATTAGACACATATGTGCATAAACCCCCTTTGGCCCTTCCGTGCACGGAACTAATGGCTGGGGAGATAAAAGTTTTAAAACCGCAGACATGATGAGGTGTCTTAGTCCAGGTTTCTTGAAGGCTCACAATCTCATAGTTGTTCACTAGGTTAACCCAGTTTTCATTACCCAGTTTTGACCTTAGGCCTGCGATATTCCAACTCAGAATTGGTCTGACTAACCAACATGTCCATGGTACACTTAGGCTCCAAGTTGTCCTCTAGGGATAGGTTTGCATCTGCAGTACTCTCATTCAATGAGTCCGCCCCGTTACTCTTGGATTCCCCAAAACCTACCCCATCCTTTGCCTTAATCTCATTCAGACCCAGATTATCATAAGCTCTCCTTAGGCTACAAGATCTCATAGATGGTATGGAGTTAACAAAAGGAATATCTAAGGCAAGTCAATCAATATCCTCCAACCCTTGCAACATGTCATAACGATTAGAGATTGGTTTGTTAAACATCGCACCATTTCTATCCCTAAACTCCCCTGCTGCCATAAACTTGCTGTGGTCATGCCAGAATGTATAGACGGGTAAAAGTTAGTCAAGTCCAAACTTTGGATCCCACCATTTGTTCTATGATTATTCCAATCACAGATATACCTTATAGCACGTCTGTCTCTAAAATTTACTATTATACAGTCCCCAGGAAGATCTTTTAATTTATGTCCAACCCAACCCACTCTGCGAACGTATAAGATTTCTGCGTGTAAATGCCCTGGGAGGGGTCTATTAGTATTCAACCAGAAAACAACCTTATTCTTCAGTTCTGAATAGTATTTCCCTCTATTGTTTTTCAGTTCTGGCACCCCAGTCAGCACCACAGTATATGGCGCAGACTGTGGTGGCAGGTCAATACGTGGGAAAATAGTCTTCTCTTTATCGCCACTGATCTTTCCTTCTTCCTTATGAATAATGTCACCAGCCCGCTCCCCCCGCTGTATCCTTCACAACCTCCCTCTCTGCCACCTTCCTTTCTGTATTTTTAGAGGCCTGTGCCCTATTTCCTGGTGGCAAAAAGCGTTGACCAGGGCGATTATCACCCTCAGTCGGCAGAGTAGCTGAGCTATGTAGTGCCTCTGGGATATTAATGACTGTAGGTGGGCCTGGGCCAGGACCAAGTACACCTACACTCTTAGAATTAGCCTCGAGATTTTTCAATGAGTCACGATTAGCTAGGGCCGTCTTTTCCAGACTCCCTATTTTATCTGTTAAAGTTTTAATTCTTTCCAGCAGAGGTAAAATTAGGGATTTCATCAACTGCTCAAGATGGAGGATAAAATCCATGGGATTTGGAGGCAATGTCTCCTGGTGGGATGATACCGGTGATGGATCTACATCTATGGGACCCCTGGGTGTGCTAGTTGGTAATGGCTGGGATTGCATAGCTGTGTTTCCTGTTTTTTTAATGTTTTAGTTTGTTTTGGGCATCTGCCCTTTAAGTGGGTACTTCAACCCTGCTGTACAATCGACCTCTATGCCAGACCGCCCCAGTGATACTTGGGTGTTAGAGTAATCTCGAGCGGTAGCCCCCACCATCCCCTCGTGATTATGTATTTTGGGCGCTGTATCTTCTGGCGTTACTGCTGACAATATTGGGCCCAAGGAAGAGCGCCTGTTATAAGCAGGTTCTAGCGACAAACCGTCCCGCCTATAGACCCAGAGGTACCCTTACTTCCTTTCCCCAGTCTTAACACCATTTTATCCCAGTCGGCTGTTTTCCCCGCCCACAGCAGAAAACAAATACAACGTATATCACAAATACAATAATGGCAACTAGCAGCCAATGTCTTACTTATCAACGAATGTTAGGGGGGGCCCAGCCCAGCCTCCTCCGGCCACTGGCGGCCCTAGACTGCCCGCTCTTTGCCCGAGCTTAGCCCGGCGCCCGCCCGCTCGCGTCCCGCGTGGCGGAAAAAGGATGCTGATTATATCCAGTAGGAGTGGGCTGGGCTGCTGTAGTGCTGTTGTCTCCTGGGACTGAGAGTCCCTAGCGCTGCTTCTCCTGCCGCTGCCTGCTGCCAAAGGTCGAGTGTCCGGTGCACTGCGTCTCCCGCGGAGCGGGAGGCGCAAGGTCTACTTCAATGCCCAGTAAGAGAGGGCGGGGCTGCTGTAGCGCTGTTGTCTCCTGGGATTGAGAGTCCCTAGCGCTGCTTCTCCTGCCTGCTGCCAAAGGTCGAGTGTCCGGTGCGCTGCGTCTCCCGCTGAGCGGGAGGCGCGAGGTCTACTTCAATGCCCGGTAAGAGAGGGCGGGGCTGCTGTAGCGCTGTTGTCTCCTGGGACTGAGAGTCCCTACCACTGCTTCTCCTGCCGCTGCCTGCTGCCAAAGGTCGCGTGTCCGGTGTGCTGCGTCTCCCACGGAGCGAGAGGCCCGAGGTCTACTTTAATGCCCGGTAAGAGAGGGCGGGGCTGTTGTAGCGCTGTTGTCTCCTGCGACTGAGAGTTCCTAGCACTGCTCCTCCTGTCGCTGCCTGCTGCCAAAGGTCGAGTGTCCGGTGCGCTGCGCTGCGTTATGAACTTATATCTTTGTGTATCATTCACCATTTGTCAGTAGCTGGTGGTAGCGCAGCACCCTGCTATTACACCAGGGACCCCCCAGAACCCGGCAGTGTGACCCCCGCAAATACAAACATCGCGTGTGTCTTGCAATAAAGCTACATTGTGACCCGGCAGCCCACCAACCAAACCAGAACAACCAGACCAAGACCCCCAACACCCCCACCCACAGGCGGTAATACTGCATTCTCCTAACCCAACCCTGACTCAGAACCCCGCTCCAAAACTCCTCCCACCCTCATACCCCCTCAATGAGTACCAGAACACAGAAATTTCACATTCCCTATTCCTACGAAATCCCCCTCCCCCTAAGTGTCGAGCAGCCGACTGACTGGCACTGCGTGGCCCGGCCCGACCGTAGGTCTAGCCCAGTCGCCTCAGCACTCTACAGCCGGCCAATTGAGTCAGTAGCTGGTGCAGTAGAGCAATCACTGCTAAAAGCATATTGCAAGCCTCCCCCCCTCCCCGCCCCCCTAGTCTCTGGGCAAATGTCCCCAATGCAAGCCTCTCCCTTCTGGATCTTCCTCCCGAGGGCCATAAAGAATATAGAAATACTCACATGACCCGATTAGTCTGACTCTCACCACCGGGATTGTCAGTCATTTCGCTCTTGTGTCCTCCCCAGCCGGGCTAGGGGCACCGCCCGACTCAGACTGCATTTCCTGTACCAAACACAATGGGGAAAACTGGTTCTGGGTCGGAATCGCCTCCAGTTCCACCCGAAGAGTGCCATCTGGCCCCACCCTGATACGTCCCCCGTCTTCTGGATCCTGCCCTCCCGGGTGCCGGGCTCCCTTTCCACCTCGCCGGTTCCGATGCCTCCCACTTCGGCATCTCTGTTCCTGCCAGTCCTGCGTTCGGTCATGGTCCGCCAGACCCAGCGAGTCCATCCACTCCTCCGCCTCCGACGGGTGAACAAACAAAGAAGTGTGTCTTGTCTCCGTGCTGTACTCGGATTCTGGCCGGAAACAGCAGGCTATATTTAATGCTCTGGCTCTGCATCCTCCGCTTGACCCTTAGGAAATCATTTCTGAGATCTTGTACCTTCCTTGTATAGTCCGAGAAGATATGAATGGCCTGGTTGTCATACTTGGGGGGGGGGGGGGGGGGGGGGGGGGGGGGTCCGTGGTTCGGATGTGCTGAAGGATCGTGTCCCGGTCCCTGAAATTGAATAACCGGGCTATTATGGCCCTAGGTGGGGATCCCGGCATTGGGGGCGACCCAAGAGTCCTGTGCGCCCTCTCCACCGCAAACATTTTGGAGCGGCGTATATTAGGGAATACCTTGCCAATCCAGTCCTCAAGAAAGAGGTCCGCCACAGGCCCCGCCACCCGTTCTGGAAATCCCACGAAGCGAAGATTATTCCGCCTGGACCTCCCTTCTGCGTCCTCCGCCCTATCCTCCAGCCGGGCCGCGTGCTCCTGGAGAGCTGCCACCACGTCCTTCAACTGGGGAACCTCAGAATCCAGTGCGCCCACATCCTTCTCAGTGGTGGTAACCCTGTCCGCCACTTTCCGAAGGTCCAGGAGCAAATGGTTTATATCCATTGCCATCCCGTCCATTTTGGTTTCCGTCACCCTGGAGTCCCGGATCGCTGCCAAGATGTCGTCTTTGTCCCGGGCCGCAGCCTCCTGGCGGGCCCCTACCTCCCGAACAGTTCCGAGTCGCTCCATCACCGTCGGGCCTGGGACCATGTATTGCATTCTTTTATTTGATTGGGCTCCTTGTGTGGGCCTGTCCTTCCCCATATCTAGAGCGTCCTTTCCAGAATACCGCATCAGGGAGTTGTGTTGACGGGAGGCGGGGGGGTTCCCTGTGCGTAGCCGCCACCCCCGGGTCACCTAGGCGGCCTTCGCGACCCAACCAACTGTCCTCCAGACCCCACACATGGCCGGGACCGCCCCGTGGGCCACACTGCGGTCTCACTGACGATATCCCAGGCTCCTTCTCGTAGTCCAGGCCGGCTACGTACCATTAAAGGGTCTCCTCCAGCCCCACCACACCACGACTCAGCAGTGACCCCTCCGTCCGGGTGCCCAACGTGCTGGACGCCGCTCAGGTCCTCCAGGCACAGTCCGCCCGACGCCACCAGGGCGACTATAGACCACAACACACCGGTTCCTTGGAGACCCCTCACCAGCCCTCAGGGTCTCTCCCAGTTGTTCACCATTCGTTGGAGCACATTCTGTCCCCCCTGCTACGGGCTCGGGGACCGCCCAGGCACACCTGGATTGCAACAGATGGGGAAAATGATACATCTGGCAGGCCGGTCCTCAGCAGCAGCGAGGGAGTGCACAGGCCTCCGCACCCCCGCCAGGCCGCCACCGCCGGGATGTCCTCAGGCCCCTCTCCTTCTCCGAGATTGTCACGTGGAGGCCTTCCTCAGCCCACCACCGCTGCACACCTCCAACAGCAGCAGGAGCGGCAGGGCCTCACAGTTCTCCAGCGGAGGGGGGGGGCGGGGGGCAGTGCAGTCATCACCCGCACAGTGTATGGCATGGGCCTCCACTCCGCCCTCTGGTAGCAAGAACCAGGGCGCACGCAGGCCCCACAGCACCGGCCTCACGTGAACGCCACCATCGATTCCGCGGCGGGCAGCCCGTCAGCCGTGCTCCACGGCCTTCAATTACTGGCACTCTCCCGCAGGGTCTCGCTCCTCGTCCCGACCTCCGGGAGAGCAGCCCCTCGCACTGATGCCGCCTCCAGTTCCGCGGCGCGTCTCTCCCTCACCAGACCGCAGTGGCCCCATTTCCAAAGCCGGGCTCCGGCAGGTCCGACCAGGGCTGCGCACCGCCCGCGCACGGCAGGCAAAAGCGCAATCACGGCTCCGGGTGCATGGGGGGGGTCAGGGGGGGCCCCCTCAGCAGGATCACGCTCTAGCACACCGCTGCACCAGGATTACTTCAGGATTATTCTATAATGGGGCACGTCTAGTCGGCCATCTTGTTAGGCCACGTCCCCCTTGAGATTCATTCATACTTGTATAGTGGCGATAATGCATTTTCCCAAAGGAAAATGGAGGGATAGTACTTTGAAGTTAGATATAAAAGGACTATAGACTGGTGTATTATGCATTGCAACTTTGTATGTTATGTAGTTGTTAGCTTATAGTTCCTTTTGGATCCTCGCTTTTCTCCAAGTTTCAGTTCTTATTCCAGCATAGACTTTGCGTCAGTTTTGTGTCCTGTAGCTTCGGTTTGTTTCTGGTAGTCAGTTTTTTTCCTTCCAAGACTGAATCTGCTTTTAGTAATTTCAAGCTTATCTGTTTAATCTGGAGCGGGAGATTGATGCTGGAGGTGGCAGGCCACACCTCCGGTCTAAGAACACCATCTAGTCATCGCCTAGAAGACCTGTCATTTTTGTGTAGGTTTGCCACCCTGTATTATCTTTGAACCCTGAGTTCCTCTTAGAGCAGAGTTGACACTCGCCTTTAAGTCCAAACCAAATTTGAGCTCAAAGGTCTTCTTTCCACATGGCACCACCACACCTGCCTCCATGTACCTCTCCATCACTCTTCCATGATTTAGTAATCTGTTGTATGCTTTGAACCTACAATGTATGGAAGTGCTTGATAAATGTACTCTGTAAAATGTGTGTTCTCACTAGCATTGCATTGCAATCAAAACACACACATTGCATTTGACAACAAACCCTAAAGAAGGCTGTAGCTGCATGAATGGAAAACCTCACCACAGACTTCTATTCATGTTCTGTTGTGTCCCAATTACTTAAGGTTTACTCTTGTTTTCTAGTGGCTCAATGACATAGAAACAGACCGTCGGTACAGCATGTGGCCATCAAGTTACCAGGAGTTACTGAGGCCTGCATTTCCTGGAGTTATACGTCAAATCAAGCGCAATTTCTTCAACTTGGTGAGTTTTGAAATGTAAATTTGTGTAGTGCAGTTTTGTCATTATTTTTCTGTCAGTGTTTTAATAAATGAACGTAATTATTTGTATCTAGATCATAACTTGTAAAGCTATTTTCCCTTGTTGGAACTATGAAGTAGTTGAGAATGGACTGCTACCTCCATTGTTAACTTTCCTCATTCGGGAATATCTGTGGAGTAGTAAAGTCTCTTGCCTTCTTATTGATGTTACTGACTATATGAAAAAGCAGTCCATGTCTTATGATTCATATTTGCAGTGATCGATGGTAGTACTATAATATATGTTACATGCTTGCGGTGTCCCTTTTATATTTTTAGGATATGCATAAAGAACTAAAGAATCCTTTATCTGTAATGTGCAAAATTTCTTACCAGGAAAAACGGTCCATAATACCTGATGATAAGCATGTACATTTATTTGCAATTTTTAGCATATGTTTGGTAGAAGTAATAATCATAAAATCAACAGTGCTCTGGTGGCATTACTTTCTTTCTGTTCATTTGTGGAGGGTAGTTTGCGTATGTTGCTTATATCAATGTATTCTGCTTAGCTCATCATCTAGACTCAAATCACAAAATAGTGCACCCCTCAACATAGATTAATAATATGAAGAAAAAATGTATACTAATTGATAAATTAAATGTTTATTTTGTTTTTATGGGTATTGAGAAAAAAATAGTATTTGAGAGAAGCCATTCTAATGATCCTTACATCATGAACTCTTTTGCAATAAATTGTTCACCTTGAATAGTTTGCACCAGACTTATAAAACCAACTTATAAAATACCTTGCTTGGGGAAAAATGTCATCTTCCTGATGGGTTTTTCCCAACTACTCCTTTTATTTTATTAAAGGAGAAGTCTTTCCCTTTAAATCCCTCATGTTGTTTCCCACTGCATGTTGTTGTTTGATGGATGTTTATTAAATGTACATATAACACATTACACAGTGTGATCCTCCTGTTCCTCCGCCATCAAACCAAACGATTAACTAGGTCCCCCCTCCCACCCCCTCCCGCACTGCTGTCTTCATTGTACTTCTATAGCTCGGAAAGGTACCGCCCCATGTCAGATCGTGTGTAAAATTCCGCCACAGGTGCCCCTGGCAAGGCCCAACACATCCATAGACCATTCTGCCCGCTCCATATCTGATAGCAGAGGTGACAAACGGGTTCATGATATTGTTGTGTATGTTAGTTATGCACTAGGGAGTTAATAGCTTGTCACCACATATAAGGAATCTCCCTTCCCATACTACACCAGAATTGGTGTATCTGGGACGAAATAGGTGTATGTGTACTCATATTTTTCATGTCATAATGATGACAGGCTTAGTCATCTAGTCATGAACCTGTCCAAAATATACAGTTTTCGGAAGCAATATATAAGTTCTTGTCCAGTTTTCAAAATCACAGTAACATTCCACATGTCATTCTTTTAATACAAATATACATATATATTTATCACATATTTGTGCTAACCACTTACATGGTTCAATAAAAATTTCTTTATGAAATTGATTATCGAGACACTCTAGTCAACAAGCATTCCTTCTATACCGAACATCATCATTTGCCATAATAACCTTCTTATGGAACCCAGTCTAATGTTCATGTGATAGATGTTTTCCACTGTTTGCTTATTCTCAAAATCCACCATGACCAGTATACCACAGCCTTCATGAGATTAACCTGTAACATGCAGGTTCCCCACAGATTTAAGTTATTGAAAGCAGGCGCATGGTGGCCACAGCATTGAACAATGATGCAGGACTGAACAGGACCATTCCACGTATATTTGCAAGATTTAGGATCAATAACTCGTATCATCTGCAATAGTCCAGTTTTCTTTCAAGGTACTCTTGCTGGACAAGTGTAAAATGACTATAATTGAAGTAATCTGATAGTCGGTACATTTACAAGGAGCATTGGTATCATGCAGTATCCCATGTTAAAGATTAGTACCTGTCTACTATTGATCAATTTGTGTTCTCACATTGATCAGTGCAAGTGCTTTAATACTGGCCCTTCTCTAGAGAAAACCAATCACCCTTACTTACCATTAGTGCAGTTTAGTAATCATTTGCGCCACAGACCCTACGTTTTAGTGTCCGAGAGTGACCCTCAGTTGATAGTGTTGCTAGTAGGTGCTGGAGACTCATATGGACGATTATTGCCATTGACCCACAATAAATTGCCAATTTCTTCAAGTGACCAAAGTACCAGCAGCCCATAGAGATCTTTACTGCCACTCTTTCACAGTGAACATCAATGGCAGTATCTCAAAGCATCCCTCCAGTCTGCCAATGTTTACATGAGAAATCCTCAAACTGGAGGGTTTGCTTCGGGGAGGAGGGTTGCTTTAATTGATCTCGGGGTATGGCAGACTCTGTCAAGACTAGTATATAGAAGGCGTGGGAGGGGGATCGGAATACTAAAAAGACCAACACCAAACTGAAAACAGTGCTGTTTAAGTGGACGAAAACAGAGTCGCTGTAAGTCACTCTGTAATGTCTTTTAACACTCATGTCCTGAGGGAGAGCAGGTGCCAAAGTGTGAGGGGATAGTCTCTTCCTCTATATTTCTGACAAAGTATCGTACAGTGGACACTTTTATATTTCTTTCTTTCTATGTATTTTGTTGCAATTTTAATAGGGATACCTGGAGTTAACTGGAGTGTTTCACTAGTTAAATATGTATGTTCAGAATTGCCAGTTTTATTAATTTTACGGAAAAATAGATTTGGCATTCTGAGGGTAATATATATTTATATATCAACTTATGGCTGCCTTTTCTTCAGGCTCTTATCTTCTCACTCTCCCCTCACTCTACATAATCCCTTTCCTTTCTCTTATTCCAATTGTTACTAGTGTGGTACAAGGTTGTTGTCAAAAGGATCTGCAGCATTGTCCTTCATATGTATCTGAATGACACATATATTGTGCTCCCACCTTACTCAGTGTAGCAGGGACATCACCTTTTTGGGCCTGTTGTTTTTTCCACAAAACAATTGTCATCCCGTCCATACATTCTATTAGGTCAGCGGAAGCAAAGACCGATAAGTTCCAGAAAGCCTGAAACCATGAAATGAAAGCTAGGAACTGGAAATATAGAGTCCTGTCGATAGAGTAAGCCAGCATCCCTTTCCCTATACCTTTAACCTACTCTCCACTTTCATCCAAAGCCTTATCATTTTTTCCTCCACCAGCCCTGATCTCATGGGGCAGGGGTATAATTAAATAGGAAAGAAGGGTTTGCTTTGTGAAATTTGCAGGGACATTGCCAAATGTAATGGGTTTTATGATCCTACTATGCCAATATTTTAAATTTCTATGTATGTGAGTGATAGCTTCATATTGTCATGTGAAGATATATTTTTACTTCAGTCAAACTATATTCTGAGGACAGTCGAAACTAAAATCTTTAGACACAGAAAAGCATTCTGTAATAACGTGTACGTACTATGTGGAATTTGGATATGGCTGTGATGGCAAGTAAAAAACTAATTTATTATTCAAGGCAATGTAAATCCTCCCTAGGGCAAATACGCTCTTTCATCTTTCCTCTTGTGTTGTGTTTATCGCTGTTAAAATATTACTGGGTATCAAGACATCTGCTATGAACAAAGATGTTGAATTAGTATTAAGATATTCATAACATGAGCTCAGTTAGTTACTGCTATTAGAGCGGTAGTGATTAATGGTGCAGAATACAGACGCAAGAATATCTGCCATCTGCTAATGTTGCTGAACAGATTTGGAAGCCCTTGCAGAAACGGCTTTGTTTATGCCGCGTCTAACAAACAAAAGCGTTATGGCCAGATGACCTTCTGGCATGTTGGCTTTGGACTTTTATGCTTTAGATTATTTCATCACATGCAGATTAAGGTTTGTTTGCCCTTTCCTAATTGCTACTCGCGGTTAGAAGGCATGAGCAAGATGAGCAGTGGGAGATAAAGGCAAAATAAACAAGGCATTGAGGTTTAAGTTGTGTATTTCTGTACTATTATTTTTTTTCATTCAATCATCGTAATTCATTATGCCACTGCTCTTTTGATTTAATTAGAGAGTTTGCAGAGGAGCCCTTTGCGGCATTTAGTGTGGCAACCAGTGACAGTTTTTAGGAGTTGCACAACATGCTTCATTCAGTGTTACTCTGAGAACAAAGGGAAGAGCAGCGTAGGACACCCGTGAGGTTTCTCTGGGAAGACCACATGACTATGATTCAATGTATAAAATGGTCCTATAAAGTACCCCTCCATCACTTCACAAAACTGCTAGTGTAGTGTAAAACTCGCAGATGACCACGAAAGTTGTGGTCACAATCTTGCAGGAATCTTAGATCCTTCGCTTAGTGCAGCACTTTTGTATCCTTTATCACAAAACGACATTTTGATGCTTGCAGGACTATAAGGAGAAACACGGATCAATTCTTTAATACACTATGGCCCTCAGCTGTCACCTCACAAAGATAACTGTAAAGAGTGAAAAAGGATTCATTAGGTTTCATAAACTGGGAATAAGTAGCTTATTGGTCGCTTTTGGAAAATGATGTTGAGAAATTTACTGGATCCAATCTGAAGATGCTTGGCTATCGCTTTGTGTGTTTCTTTCATTGGATTCGTTCTAGATGATAGGTAACACTGCGTAGTAGAAGAGATGGTTTTTCAAAAACCTTTTTTAAGTCTAAGCTTAACTCAGTAAATGTGCAACTTCCACTGGAAGCAGTGGTGTCGCCAATATGTACATTTTAGATCATAGGGAGCTGGAAAGTGATAGAATAATAAAAGCATTTGGTAGATGTGTGCGATGCATATTGGTTTATATATATTAAAAATTAAGAATGATCCCAAAAATATTTATGCGCTCTAGTTAAACTCTGCTATATGTTAAATTCACCGGTTGGATGCACAACATTCCCAGATTTTTAAATGTAATTTATCATACTAAATGAGGAATGCCAGATATCGGCATCTGGCCTGATAATGTGTGTGATCCAAAAATTCACTCAAAAATTATAAAGTTGATAGTCAATAATGTAATGAAACTGAATTTACACCTACATTTTGTATTGGAGATAATATTTGAAGTGAGAGCCAGGAGAGTCTGGTTTCAATGATAGAAAGCGACTGGTGATTGAGTGTCTGAAAGTACCTGCATCAACTTAAGAGAAGTGGTTACAGGACTTAATAAAAAAGTAAAAATAATAGTTCATACCTGGCAGCAATTAGTAACCTTTACTTCCACGCTTTAAAAGATCTGAAATAAGTACCCCTGCAACAAGGAACAACAATGACTGTTCATCAGTAGCACAGTGACAGTTGCAGGGATTTGATGACTGTTTTCATGAACACAAGGGATGCAGTTTTGCAAATTGGAACTTTGCCAGATATCCTGTACTTTTTATTTGATTGTACTTACTTAACATTGAACATCAATGAATTGCGTTTTCTTGAAACAAGGTGGAACTGGAATTGAACTATACATTACAGTTAACCTGAGCCAGTATTGTAAACAGATAATGCTTATTCTCTTAATTCATAGTAACGTGAACACCTCTACCCAAGCTATCTACATTTTTCCTCTCAGTAGTCACTTGCTAGTGCATCCAGAGATAATGTTAAGAACTGTGTACAGTGATATCAGTCCAAGGTATTATATTGATAAATGCAAAGACATTTATGGCCATGTCTAAAAAAAAAACTGGCTGAGCATTGTTAAATGGTTAATCAGGTTTGCCCACTATTGAACTTAACTTTGAGGTTTTAGCTTAGTATTTTTTATTTTTATTTTAGAGCGTATTCCTTTGTGGTCACTTGGGAATGCAATGTTTTCTTGCTTCTGATTTGCGTTCAAGCAGAAGCCGCATTTATTGAGTTCGATTGAATTTAAGATGCAACCCATCATGATATTTTCTGCTTGCAAACCCTGCACTCCTGCTGGATCTTTTGAAAGCAAATTTCATTAGTTTGTATTTCAGGAATTTCTTTATGCGCAAGATGTTGCATTCTGTCCCCAAGCTTGGGATCATTGTATGCCACAGTCTGTGATCTTGGTTGTTCTGGTATCTTTCACTGTGTTTTCACACTTGAAAAATTGTTTCCTAATCAAATACGTGCAAGTGGAGCGCAGGTTCTGCGGCTTACATTGTGTAGGCGGGCTGTGTCTGCAGGTATCCTGGCTCTTTAAACGTTTAAGCCTTTCATTCTTGTGTGAGTTGTATCCAGTGGAGTGTCTTTCAATGATAGTTTTATGTTTTGCATTTGCAGGTACCTAGCACATTTTGGACATTTGTTCTTGACCGTTCTGCAACATGTAAATTTGTGTTTTTTTCTTGGGGGGGGGGGCTGGATATGATTTAGTAGTCTATGTGCACCACCACGAGGGCCTTTGTCTGCTCTACTCTGGGGCCAATTTAAGGTGTCACCAGGGTTTTCCGGAGTAGGGACACCTGTGGACTGACATCATTAATTATACTGTATTAATTTCGGGGCATTCCAGTAAAAATAATGTTCTTAGTGAGATAAAATATTGAGGTGTCTTTAATTTTTTCTGGTAAGTGGAGGAATTCTTAAGTTTGGAGACCATCCGAAAGGCAGTGAATTGGCACAGTTGCTTCATATACCAAAGTCTAGGTATCCTGTTTCTGTTGCAGAAGTTCTGTTTGGGAAACATCTGTTACTGGCATTACAATGCAGTGTCTTTACAACACAGTCCGTACCACGATACGACGTTGCCACAAGTTCCATTACAACACAAGTCATCACAACAACGTGCTTTAAGGAATGCAGTGTTGGACTGGTGTTGGATTTTAAGTCCAACACCTTCCCTACTGATACACTAACTGGATTTTGAATAGTAATTTAAACGATTCCAACATCCAGCGCCTCCCTAAAGCAAGTTGTTGTAATGACTTGCATTGTAATGGCACATTGGTGATATTGACTGCGTTGTTAAGTCATGCATTGTTTTGGCATTTGTGGTTACAGATGCTATTCCTATGTTTAATTCAAAAGCCTATGGTTCAAACGTGGTGATTGTACAAATGTGGAGAAGCGTGGCTCAATGGTTAGAGCGGCAGACCCTGATGCAGAAGTCTGGCTTGTGACCAGGGTTCAATTCCCGCCTCGCGGCTCTTGGACGCAATTTCCCCGGACCTGATAATTCTCGCCTCGGTGCCTAGTCTAATCGTGGGTCCCACTCTGTGACTCTGGGCAATAGCTTGCTTAATCTCCACAATGGCCCCAGAAGCGCTGTGGATGCCTGGCTTCACCTTGGGGGTGCCCAGGAGTGGACATTTCACAGGAAAGCCAGGATGGGTTCCACAGCGGTATGAAAACCGAGGCCTCCGGGTAGAAGTGCGCTATATAAATACTCTACATTTACATTTACATTTACTTAGAAAGACGTGTGTTTGTTTTGAAAATGGATTTGGGTGTTATCAGCATAAATTTGGAAAGAAGGAAGAATTTACAACAGTAACAAGCAAATGCAAATAAAAGCAACATTTATTATAAATTGGTAAATATCCTCTCTGTGATTTTCTTTGTATGGAGCAAAAAAGACTAAACACTGATAACCCCTGATTGTTACAATATTTCAAATACTGGAAATCACTAAAGAAGCCACCATAATCCTCGACAAATAGGAGCTGAAGCAAAGAAAGACTGAATATGTGTGGTGCAATATAATTGGCTACACATTTACAAGTCACAATTTCATATGAATGTGCACTTAGCACATTTCTCGAGTAGTGTGACAACATTAAAATAAGTGATGCACTTGACATAAAATTCAAGAGTGCCTTTACTGTAGTACTGATGCTTGTACTCCTTGACTCAATTATGATATAACCCATACAAAACACGTACGTGTCATTTGCATATATGGAACTATTTGAGCAAAATTTTAAATCATTTACACCTACTCTTGCATTACGAAACGTCTCTGGCTTGGTTCAAATCATTTCAAGGGATAAAGTAATTCAATGGTCTTCTTGCATCTCTCTTCTAGGTTTTGTTCATTGATCCTGTGGCGGAATATGCTGTAGAATTTGTGAAGCTAGCTGAATTATTTTATCGGCACAATGTTCCTCTCAGGTATGAACAAAAAATGTAAAATGCATCTTCATACTTGTTATTTAATATGATCCTTTATTATTATTTCAAGAAGCCTGTTTTGTTGAAAATCATAATTGGTCTCAGCTAATTGGTTAAAAGTTCAAAATCGTAATCTAGTATAATAATTATAATCTGCCTCTGCATCACAATTATTTCAGACGTTCTGTGGCGATGGATGCCCAGAGATACTGCATTAATCTTCTTAATTTTATATGCTACCCTTTGTCTGCGATTTATGTATGTGAGAATCATACCTTTCAACTCATACAATGACACAGTGTGACACACAATAATGGCTCCCATGACACGGCCACCCGGTGAGGAGCCAATAGCCACTGTGGCAGGGAAAACGAGCTTAAACCCACTGTAAATCGTGGTTTTCTAGCTTGTTTTCGAAAGGCTTTGAAGCATTAACGTCTATTAAGGGTTGAGAAAACACCCCAGGACATCCGCACCAGCCTCAGCAAGCTTTTTTAGGTCGAGCCTGGGCAGCGCATGCACTGCTCTGCGAGCCATGCTGTGTTTGAGTATGGACTTGAAGCTCCGCCCACTATCTGCCCATATTTTTTATTGTCTTGTGTCATTGTCCCTTGTAAATGCTGGATTCTGAGTCATTATTAGGCTTGTTAGTCCCTCTTTAGTACCGCCTTGTCTTCATTTGTAACCTTCCATGAGGACTGCCCATTTTACTTCTGTTGATACAGGCTATTTCTTATTTAGTCTTAAGCACTATTTTCTTTAATGCGTTTCTCCTACTGCAGGCAGGACATACTTTTCTGCAACTTTCTAAGTAGCCCGGGACAATGGCGGCTGCTTCTTTGAAATGAAATAGGTCTCACATTTACAAGAATTTGAGCTATTAGCATTGTAAATGGCAATGCCATTTATTAATGTGCTAGTTATCAAAACAGATAAATAAAAGGCATTGTCATTTACAATGCCTATAGCATAAACTCTTGTAAATGCGAGACCTATTGCATTGCAAATGCTTGTTTTTTAAGTTTGGGAGGAGGTGGTTTTTGGGCGGGATGAGGTTCAAAAGTGCCTCCTGCGTACTGTGAGATTCTTCTATAAGTTGGCAGGTAAGGTGAATGGTGCAAACGTCCGACAAGGACATGCTCAACTGCAGTGAGAACTGGAAGCAGGTTAATGCTAATCACACTTAAAGCAACATGAATGAGGATTCACAAATCCTACCACCTGGGCTATTTTAGGTGTATGTGTTCTTTTCAGTAATGGCTGTACGTGGTGCTGCTTGTGAGTTTGTCTTTTTAGTCGTAACAAGGGAACCCAAGAGGTACCTAGGGACCATGGGCAATTAACTATTACAAAGAACAACGGTCCTTAGGATTAAGAACATGAACAATTGAATAAAATATAGACTGCAGTCAGTACTATATCAAAATATTTCAGTACCCAGCCGGGCCTGAAAAGTTTTATTCAAATATAAGCATAGATAAGCAAGACCGCCAGAGGGGTCCAATTCATTAACTGATAAGGTACAAGCCTGTACCTATCCAGAGGACACTCAAACAAGGTTCGGGAGTGAGAAAATAGGAAAGGAAAAAAGTTAAAGAATATCAGGCAAAGAGAACGTGGGAGCCAACTGTCCCTTGCATTATTACCACAATTTTAAAGCAAGTTCGGACAAACAATTACTGTAACAAAATTAACACAATGGAAAAGATTACAGAATTGCTAAAAGTGTCTACGACGTTTCGATCCCTGGCTCCTAGGACTTTGTATTAATTCGCAAAACTGGAACGTCACAAATGTTAATGAGAAAGGGTGTACAATCCATGTTGGGCACTCTGGCATGTTGCTAAAGAATAACATGTGAACTCCTGTGTATATTGTCTGGCACAAGTGCTGTGTTTAAACAAGAATTTCCTTTCTTTCCCTTCTCATTTTTCCCATTTTTCCTATTATGAACAGGCGCTACAAAAGTACAAACAGGCAAATTAATACAAAGTCCTGATGATGATCCCAGTTCACTAGGAGCCAGGGATCGAAACGTCGTCGACACTTTTAGCAATTCTGTAATCTTTTCCATTGTGTTAATTTTGTTACAGTAATTGTTTGTCCGAACTTGCTTTAAAATTGTGGTAATAATGCAAGGGACAGTTGGCTCCCACGTTCTCTTTGCCTGATATTCTTAAACTTTTTTCCTTTCCTATTTTCTCACTCCCGAACCTTGTTCGAGTGTCCTCTGGATAGGTACAGGCTTGTACCCTATCAGTTAATGAATTGGACCCCTCGGGCGGTCTTGCTTATCTATGCCTATATTTGAATAAAACTTTTCAGGCCCGGCTGGGTAATGAAATATTTTGATATAGTACTGACTGCAGTCTATATTTTATTCAATTGTTCATGTTCTTAATCCTAAGGACCGTTGTTCTTTGTAATAGCTTGTGAGTTTGTGGCAGAGGTGCCCTTTGTGTGCCAACGGTGGAATGAGAGGCGTTCAGTGCTTAACATGAACCAGTGGTTTCCGATTTTCGGCACTTGCACTTAATGTCAATTCCAGCATTTATGACAGTATGCCACTTGGTGGCACTGTCTATCTAATTTAGAGATCACCATGACAACATTGTTTATTAATTCAATATAAATGAAGAAAAAAATGACTAATTTGTGCTTGCCAATGCATCTTAATAGCTTTGGGAGCCTGGAATAGTCATAACAGCTGATTAAGCTGAACTCAGACAAGACGGAGGTCCTCATCCTCATCCTTGGGTCGACTCCTGGTGGCCGACTGCACTAGGAGCACCCCCTACACCCACCAACGACACAAGCAACCTAGGGGTCATCCTCAACTCCACCCTCTCCATGACGATGCAGGTCAACGCTGTCTCCTCCTCCTGCTTCAACACTCTCGGCATGCTTCGCAGGACCTTCAAATGGATCCCCACTGAAACCAAAAGGGCGGTCACCCAGGCCCTCGTCAGCAGCAGTTGAACTACGGAAACGCACTCTACGCAGGAGCCCCGGCCAAACTTCTGAAACGGCTCCAACGCATTCAGAACGCCTCTGCACGCCTGATCTTCGACATCCCTCACCGCAGCCACATCACAACCCACTTGAGAGACCTGCACTGGCTCCCCATCAACAAGAGGATAACCTTCAAGCTCCTCACCCACGCACACAAGGCACTCCACAACACCAGACCAGCGTACCTCAACAGCCGACTCAGCCTCTACACCCCCACCCGCCAGCTCCGCTCCGCAGACCACATCCTGCCACCGTCGCCCGCATCCGTAGAGTGACCTCCGGCGGCAGATCATTCTCCCACCTCGCCACCAAGACCTGGAACACCCTCCCGATCTGCCTGCGGCGGACCCAAAACCTCCTAACCTTCAGGAGACTTCTCAAGATCTGGCTCTTCGAACAGTAGCAGTGCCCCCTCCCCTCTAGCGCCTTGAGACCCTCACGGGTATGTAGTGCGCTTTATAAATGCTTTGATTGATTGATAGATTGATTAATTGATAACTGTCACATTTGTAAGGTTGTAAAGGTTAATAGTTGTGCTGGTGCTGTCATTGACAGCGCAGGCAGTGACAGTAGGTGGTGCAGGCTGCAGTGAACTCCTGAGGAAGACGTGGAGCTAATACCAGAGAGAAGGACTGCATTCTTGTCTCCCACCACTAAGTGAGTTAGTGGATTCGTTTATGGAGGGAAGGATAGAGTGATTAATGTGAGTAAGCTTGTAGGGTCAGTGAACAGAATGAATGAGTGAGTAGTATGAGTTAGTGAGAGAGTGAGTAATGTTAATGAGACACTTTGCAGCCCGCAACTCACAACTCACTTGATGTTCAGCACTTTTGCAGAGGCCGCCGCACCCTCCCGTAAGGGTGGGGGAGGCTTGAAGGCCGGCGCCATAACCCTCGTGGTGCCACCAGCGGGGGTAAACTGGTTCTGGGCGCCTTGATGCGCCCAGGAACCAGCGGAAGCGGGGTGCGCACCAGCCACCCGACCGGAAGTGACCTGTTGACCTGAGCGCCCCCAAAGGGCGCCCAATGGTCAATCTGGCTTTATTTGAACCCCCCAATCAGGGGGACTCACCTGAGGCCTGCATGGAGGGCTCAAGAGGATTTCAGCGACGCCGCCCTCCCAGCAGAAGCACAACGCATTCGAGGAGCTGGGAGAACGGCGCGACAGCAACAACGACTGAAGGAAAAGAGGCGACGCTTCGAAGGACGAAGCTGAAGAAGGCGAGGCCACGGTTGGAAGATACAGGTCATCGTCGCCGAAGACGCCTCGTGGAGTATGGCGCGCCGTGCCAGCTCCCCCGAAGCGAATATCAGGTAAAGCGGCAACAAGCTCAGAGCCCGGGGTAAACACACGCAGTTAGCTGTGCCCCAGCCGACGGCCTGACGCAGACACGAGAAACCAAGAAGCCACACAAAAGTGCGCAGACGCTCACGACATGTCGGAAGGCCAGCCAGACGAGAGGGCAGAGGTACTGATGAAGATCCGTGAATTATCGGCCATCCACGGTGACGACTGGCTCCACCCTCACTTGGGTAAAGGGAAAGAAAACAGACCGGTGGAACAGGCAGACGAAGAACCAGGGCCTTCCGCACCCAAGAAGCTGAAAAAGACGCCGATGAAGAGAACATCCAAGAGGAATCCTCCGAGGAAAGTACGGCAGAAACCTCTTCCGTCGAGACCGGAGGACAACGACCAGGGCGAGACGACCAGCAAAAAGAAAAAGGGTGAGCATATTAGCAACATCGTAAAGGAATGTTTAAAATCGCTGGCGCCGGGGCTACTTAATGGCACAGGGCAAGGAGTGGCAGGGCCTAGGGAGCAGCGCGCAGAGGAAGCGGCAGGTCTCACGTGGCATATGGTCGATCCGGGGTGGGCCCGACAAACAAGAGTGCAAGAGCAGGTAAGCTTGTCCGCCCAAGGTGAACAGATTTCCCCGCTACCCGGGTGGGGTTACGGCCCCGTTTCGGGAAGCCCACCTCCGAGCGGGGTAGTCAACGATCATTACATCAGGCCATCCCCTGGTCCGGCGTCCCTGACTACGAAAGCCACCGGCTTGGCATGTCTCATCCCTCTTGCGGTAAAAGAGAGGATATGGCGCAAGGAATTCATAGACATATTTTCGCTGCTGGAAATACAGCTATAGGGGCTCGATCTAACCACGTGCGACAGGAAGGAGGAGGACAGGAGAGAAAGGCGCGGGGCCAGAAAGGAGCGCACTTTCGACAATCGGCTAGATGCGTTCAGAATCATGGCATGCATTATAGTGGAAAGGTTCCCCCATTGCGCTGCTGATTTGTGGCTGTACGAGGCCAACATCCACCTAGCACAGAGGCAGTTCCCTGGGGATGCCTGGTTAGAGTACGATAAAGGGTTTAGATTAAAAATGCAGAGGCACCCCGAAATGGAGTGGAATGAGGAGGATGTCTCGGGGTTCATCCACAAGATGCTTACAGCTAAGGAGGTTAGGGCCTGGGCGGGCAAAAGCGACCAGCCCTTTCGGAGCTCATACCAAAAGGGGAAGAGTGGTACATATCAGAGGCGGTCGAACGGGAGATCGTACTCCCCAACCGCAACTAAGGCGATCTGTTGGAGATACGAGGCGGGGGACTGCTCATGGGGCTCCTCTTGTAAGTTTCAACACGCATGCGCCAGCTGCGGGGGCAAGCACGCTACCGCTGCATGCAAAGGTTCCAAACACGAGTCGAAAAGGGAAAAGAGAGAAAAGAGCAAGAAGCGTTAGCCCCAACGCAGGGGGAAGGGGGGACTGGTGGACATTAGTAAGTGCCAGCTGGCCAGATCCCCCATTATTACACAACAGCTGCGCAGATTGGCAAACAAATATCCGAACAGAACAGATGCCAGGATACTGGTAGAGGGCTTCGAGCAAGGCTTTGTTATTCCATTCCGGGGCCCGCTCCCCTCGGCGGGGGCGAGCAATTTGAAGTCGGCAAGGCAACACCCCGAGGTGGTTAGTGCTAAGATAGAGAAAGAATTGAACCTGGGTAGAGTTGAGGGCCCCCTCCCAAAGGAAGTAAAAGAAGGCATAGTCGTCTCCCCGCTAGGCGTGGTTCCCAAGAAAGAAGAAGGTCAATTCAGGCTGATACACCACCTTTCGTTTCCGGAAGGTTCCTCCGTGAACGACGGTATCGACCCCGAAGCTTGCTCAGTGGGCTACGCGTCAGTCGACGACGCAATTGAGCTGGTGAAGGCGGCAGGCATAGGAGCCCTCATGGCGAAAGCGGATATTGAATCGGCGTTCCGCCTATTGCCGGTCCACCCCTCCAGTTTCCACCTACTGGGTTTCCAATGGGGCGAGGAGGTGTTTATTGACAAAGCCATGCCCATGGGCTGCGCGATATCATGCGCATATTTTGAGCAGTTTGCCACTTTCTTAGAATGGGCGCTTCATGACCAGCACCAGGAGGGTGGAAAACTGCACTACCTAGACGATTTCCTGTTCACAGGCCCGGCAGGTTCCTCAGTTTGCGCCAGCGCATTGGCAGCCTTCGAGGATCTAGCCAGGTCCCGAGGGGTCCCCCTCGCAAAAGAAAAAACGACAAGCCCGACCACGAGGCTCACGTTCCTGGGCATAGAATTGGATTCTATAGCAGGAACGGCCAGGCTGCCTCCAGACAAAGTAAAGGAATTTCGCGAGGAGGTATCGAAGCTACGGGGTCGGAAGAAAGCCACCCTGAGGGAGATCCAAGGAGTGATAGGTAGACTTAACTTCGCGGCTCGGGTAATCCCGCCCGCCAGGGTATTTTCGAGGCGCCTAACAGGGCTAACGGCCGGCGTCACCCACAAACACCACCACATCAGATTGAGCGCAGGCGTGAAACAGGACCTGCAGGTGTGGGACGAGTTCCTACAAGATTTCAATGGGGTGCGGATTTGGAGAGAGGGGTGGGTAACGGCCGAACAGATAGCTCTTTACACGGACGCAGCCGGAAGCCTGGGTTTCGGCTCGGTCCTGGGAAACAGTTGGTGCGCCAGCCAGTGGCCGGAGGAGTGGCATGCTCAGGGGCTCACTAGGAACATCACGTTTCTCGAGCTGTTCCCGATAATTGTAGCACTGACCATCTGGAGAGAAAAAATAAAAAACCTGAAACTCACGCTGTGGTCAGATAACATGGGAGTAGTGCAGGCCATTAACAGAGGTGCAGCGAGATGCCCGGA
This sequence comes from Lissotriton vulgaris, assembly GCF_964263255.1. Taxonomy (NCBI): domain Eukaryota; kingdom Metazoa; phylum Chordata; class Amphibia; order Caudata; family Salamandridae; genus Lissotriton; species Lissotriton vulgaris. The sequence continues at coordinate 741,527,304 of NC_141696.1, forward strand.
CATGCTGAGGCTAATGCGGCGGTTAATTAAATTACAGCTGGAAGGGAATCTGGAGCTGAAGGCACGCCACGTGCCAGGGTCAGAGAACTCGGCAGCAGATGCACTTTCCCGGTCCCAAATGAAGCGGTTCAGAGAACTGGTGCCCGGGGCGGACAGGGAGATGACCCCCTTTCCACCGTCCCTCTGGGACCTGGGGGAGTAGACTTATCCTGGCTAATAGGGCAATCACTTACCGCGGAGGCAAACAGAAGATACAGGACATACGCAAGCACGGTAATGAGAGTTGGGGGTCTAAAATCGCTGGAAGACATGGCAAAAACTCGCACAGCAGTGGAGAAATTCGTACAATGGGCATTTAAGTCGAAGAAAACGAGATCGTGGGCCCAGGCGCATTTGTCCGCCATCGCCCATTTTGCCAGGCTTTATACAGGCGAGGACCCCACTACCTCGGCCTATTTAAAGACGGCCCTAAAAGGCTGGAGAAGGGTTGAAGGCAAAAAGAAGGACAACAGGCGTCCCATCAATTTCGCCAAGCTGGGGCAGCTCCTGGGAGCCCTCACAGGCTTAATATCAGACAAATATGAGCTGCTACTATTTAGGGCGGCATTCACCACGGCTTTCTTCGGAGCATTCCGAATCAGCGAATTAGTAGCCCCCAGCAAGTCGGGCCCAGCGCAGCAATGCCTGCAGGCAAGAGACATTAAACCAATGGCGAAGGCAGTGGAATTAACGCTGAGACAGTCCAAAACGGACAGGGCAAGGAGGGGGACGACGATACGTCTCCATTGCATCCCAGAGGCTGGGCTCTGCGCGGTATGCTGGCTATTTAGGTACATGGGGGCACGACCAGCTGGTGAGGGCCCCCTTTTTATACATAAGGATGGAAGGAACCTGAGTAAGTTCCAGTTTACAGCCATAATGCGCCAAGGCCTTGGTAAAGCCGGGTATCGCGCGGCATTGTTTGCCTCTCACTCATTCAGGATCGGCGCAGCGACCTCGGCAGCGCAGCATGGCATGCCAGAGGACAGGATCCAGGCGGTGGGCAGATGGCGCTCCAGGGCGTACAAGTCGTACATACGCCCTCACCTCGTGTAAAAAAAAAAAAAAAAAAAGAGAAAGCCCCGAGGGGGGAGAGGGGGAGGTAGTCACTTTGGGATGCCGCACGGCAGGGTGATAGCCCCCTCGTAAGTACACACGGTGCGCAGAAGGCCACCTAACAGAATGCTTTCTCTCGACAGGGGGCCGCCCGCGGCTGGTCTGGGTGGTGGGACATTCATTCGTGTCCCGAATGGAGTCTTGGTGGCGGCAAGGGGGCCACAGCATAAGCAGGCCCAAATCGACGTACATCCGCTGGATAGGGCAGCCAGGTATGAGATGGGAGCAGCTACTGCCGACGCTGGACGGCCTCATGGCAGATTCGGCCTGGCTGCCCGACGTCCTGATCATCCACCTTGGGGGCAACGACCTGACCCGGCTAGGGCGAAAAGCAGTCGGGCAGGCCATCCAAAAAGATCTCCCCAAGACAGCAGCGTGGCTGGGACCCACAACGATAGTCTGGTCCGAAATGATCAGCAGGAAACATTGGAGAGGTGCCGATTCCAACAAGGCCGTCGATAACGCAAGGAGGAAATTAAATGTCGCGATGCACAAGTTTTGCCTCGCCAATGGCCTGGAATCAATCCGGCACGGCCTCATCCACCCGGGCTGCCCGGAACTCTACGGGCAAGACGGGGTGCACCTCTCCGAAAAGGGGATGAAGGTGTTCTGGGATAACTTGTGGGGTGCAATGACACTCGCAGGTTGCAACTAAAAAAAAAAAATAAATATATATATATATAAATAAATATGGAGAAAGGTGGGAGCCACGAACCAGGTGCAGGGGGGGAGCCGCAGTGAGACGTGAGCCTCCCTGCGGCGTGGCGGAAATCATACACTGGTTGGCTAAGAAAACACACCGGCGGGCGGTGTGTAAGAGGATGGCCACTCACTTTTGAATGCCGCACGGCAGGGTGACGTGGCGGCATAAAGGAGGGGAGTAACAGGAGGAGACGGCACTCGCGGCCCAGACCCGGCCGGACGGCAGGGCGCAAATGGTAACGAGCTGGGGACCTAACTCCCGACAGGAAAGCTCCCCTCCGCAACACGCAGAAGGCGTGGGCAACCAACCACTGGAGCACCAATAGACTGGCAACAAACTAGTTTGTGTACAAGCCCCATTTTCGAACTAAGGAGGGCACAAAAAAGACTGACACCTGTTATCACAAGATGGTGTCATAATGTGTAATATGCCAATTATGATTGATGAGTACTGTTCGCAAAATGGAAAGATTGCTTTAAACCAGTTTGTGTTATTAATATGTCTTTGGTTATTAATAAACTGCGGCCAACAACAACCATTACTAATACCAGTTATTGTTGGCTGACATTATTTCCCACCATTGGCAACAGCAGAATGCGGGGGTCGGTAAGTATGTATGCTTGGGTCTCCGCAGAATAGGCACATGCGAGGGTTATGAAATTAGCTATTGAATTAATGATAAAATCACAAAGGTGAACAATATTGATCGCATTTAGAAACTCTGCTCCTTGATTTCTCTGGCCCATCTCTAAAGATCTGAGAAACTGTGGTCTGCAGAGTGTGTGCTAGCCATGTTGTTGGCATTCCCTAAATGACCGAGCATGAAGGAAACCACACCTCACGTTCTTTCATCTTCTGTGGAATGACGAGGAAGATGAACTTTTATATATTTGTGCTTCTACTGCCATCTGAAATGCAAAATATGCCTAATCAAGGTGAAGGAAAGATCCACAGCAGAGTAGAGATAGAGTTCCCATAGAAGAGAAGGTAGAAGCCTTTGGGCCCCGTGGGATTCTGCAGTTTTGTGGAGGAGGTATGTGGGGGCACAAGAGACAGTTATTTGGGTCTTACTCCGCTCCCAAGTTGTCTATGTCAAGGGCACATGACTCATCCTGTCCCCTGTTTTTCCTTTGCATGCTTTTGCTTTGGGTTTATCAGCGGCCATCCCTCCATTATGGCAGAGGAGCTTTGCCCCTCTGCTGCCAGTGCAGGAAAAATTAAAAATAAAATGGCAATAACATGAACTACCGTTATATTTATCACTTCTCCCAGGCCGAGAAGTTTTTGGGGGCGGGGCTCTTGGTGACTGGCAGCAGGGGAGTGATGCTCACTCTACAAGTTTACACTCCGCAAGTCATTTTGGCCGGCTGTCTTGCGACGTCCAGCCTGACAAGTGCAGTGTAAACCTCGCCACCTAGCTGTCAAGGCAGTCCACTCCAGCCAATCATGGCGCTGCTCTTCTGCAGTATGAGAGTAGCGTCTGGATTTGCAGAAGGCGATTGCGTGAGGATCGACGAGGTGCTGTCGCCTTGAGAAAGAAGAATAAAAAGACAGAGAAGAGCGGAACACAGGTAAGTAATAAAAAAAAAATCTTTTTGGCCTCCGCTGGGTTTGGCTATTGGTCCCCTCAAAGCCCCTCCAGTGTTTAGGGTCAAACCCGCCACTGGATTTTATGTTTCCCATTTTAAAAACAGCTCAAGTTTCAGACTGCAAAGTAAACAAAAACAAACAGGAGTGACATTGTTAAATTTCATGGACTGTCTGTTATTTTAGTATGATGTCTGTAAGGCGTCCGTAATTTGGGGTCCCCAAATTAAGGACGCCTTACAGACATCATACTAAAATGAGGTGAGTTTAGTAGATTCCACGCGGTGTTCCACACTTATCTTTTAATCTGTAGACTGAGGCTGCCTGCAGCAGCCCCTCCCGGACCCCCCCAAGACTGTGGATTTTGAGACTGCAGACGATTATCACAAATAGGATGACAATGGGCCCGATTATAGTGACAGCAGGTGGTGTGCCTTCTTCTGCACAAATCATGATTGCAGAAAGGGCCTGATGTCCCTTTGCAAATCTGCGCACATACTGAAAAACTGTGAAATGCCCGATTGTCTCAAACTTAATTAAACTTATTTTGATTTGTACTTATTTTGGTTGTCTTGTCTATTTACCTATATATTATTTTGCGACCTCCTCTGATATGTGTGTAAAACTTATGTTTTGTCCCAAATTTTTGTTCTGAATACCTTCTGTCCTGAATTTTGACCCTTTGTCCTGAATTTTTACACTGACCGTCCTGAATGTGCACGCATGCCAGTTGGTCACCCTTGCTCCAGAGTTATTCTTGACCTGTAGGGAAAAAAACATGCAATAACCTACTTTTCACTTACTGCTTCGGTACTGACGGGGGCCAACGTGATAGAGTGCTATGATTTTGAGTATATTTCTGCCAGTCTTGCATGCTTTCCTGCTGACATCGTTGGAGTTCCTCTTGACACTGCCAATGGTTCGATGTGCCAGCGCAGTGCATGTTGGGATTGAAAATACCCATCTAGCAAACCCTATTGGAGGGTGAAGTGGATTCACTAATTTAATAGGACCACTAGGCTTACATCCTGATGTGGCGGCCTAGCTCTTTGCATACAAATTCAGGATACATATTATTGATTTAGAGAAAATTCCCAGGAAATTGATGTCATTGACAAAATGCCCAGGCATGACGTTCATAGTAACTTGACTTCTCCAGGCGCCAGAAACACATAGTCCTCAAATATAAGCGACTGTAAATTCCAATGGGCTTGATAACCAGAGTTACCTGGCCTATTAAAATTACACCTTTTTGTTTTTCACACACAGATTGTGACTGCTGTCAGCACCTGAAAGCTTCTTCTTAATAACAGGGAAAACAAGCTGAAATCAACACTGAAACAGCCACATATTACTCCCCACTGGGAGAAATTGGGTTGGTGGTTGAGGGGAGTGAAACCCCATTCAAGCAACAGCCACAATCCTTGTCAGTGTGAACTACAATAAGTTACTAAATTAACCTGTGCTGACAGGTAGAGAGAATGCCACTTCTTGGGATGTTACCATCGCACTGTGCCTCCACAGGGCATTTATAATGTCAGCTAGAGGCCATTCCGCCATATACTGAGATTTCAGAGACCCGCTCGTGTCGGAGGAAACTTCGGAAAACCAAAGAATCTGAAGCAATATAGACAAGTCTCCAGAAAGGTTAATGTCGCCTAGGTATCCTTTTTCGTGCATAAAACTTTTTGTACTTGACAGGTAAGTAACTCCTTTCATTGGCTTTTTTGAAATAACAGAAACATTTGAGTGTTCAGACTTGTCAGTGTCAGTTCACTTCATAAGTCCTACCCCTCCCCAGTGCAACATTTTCAAGTTTGACCCGATTACGTAGCAAACGCGTGTATAGTATTACAAGACCTACATTTTGGTCTTGAAACATGTACATTAAGTATCAGTTTTAGGTGAAATGTTTGACGTGTAGGATTGTAATGCAGTTGTTGTCCTTTCTTTATGTCTTCAAGAATCGGTGTTGTTTTTATTGTCAATGCGGATAAAGACGCTGATGGGAATAAGGATGCCGGAGCAGCCATCTGGAAAGCTTTCAGCTACATTTCGGAAGAATCAGACCGCGTACAAGCATTTCTCTCCATTGCAAAGGTTAGTTGACTCCTAAATAAACTAGATGTCACTAGGAGGAGCTTGTTAAACACAAAAAGCAAAATCGAGGTTGGTTTATTAAACACAACATATGATAGATACTACCTAGTGCTACTGCTTTTAGAGTTTAATTTTACAACCGCTAATAGAACACTGGTCATCATTCCTTCTCTGATAATGTCTCGACTAAACAACTTCTTAAGCAAAATAATTTTTTTCAAAAACTATTAAAAAAAACAAAAAGTCAAAATACCAACAGCCAGCCCCATACCAATTGATTTTGCTATTCCTTCTTTAAATTACAGATTACACTCTGTTGAACATTTCTTTCTTCAAAGGTACTCCCTTGCCTGAGGAGTTAGCCTGCCCGCATCATCAGAGCCATGGGCAGGCTAACTCCTCTGGCAAGGGGTTAGCTTTGAAGAAAGTTTGACTATTAGTATCCCTTCCCCTGTCTGAGCTTATGATGCCAACATTTGGCAAAATACAAATCTAAAAGAAACATTGTCAATCGGCTATTGTATCTATTTTTAGTAATTGAGGATACTCGCACAAGAGTTGTTTTCCAACAGCAGTGGCACAAGAGGTAATTAGGTGGTCCTGAAGAACAAATGTGGTAGGGCTTGAAACACGTAGACCTTTGAAATACATGCACATAACCATATGTCTTTCAATTTCCCCCTTTTTAACCATACCAGCTAGAGGTAAGACTACATTATTTTCCCTACTTAGCCAGGTATTTTTAACTTTATTTCTCATTAGATAAGAACCTACCGCTCTTATACCTACCTATTCTTTATAATATATGATCAAAGTGCTCCCATGTATTTGTCGGTTGCAGCATGACCTGTTCCGCAGCGAGATGGGAAGAACCCTATGATGAAGCATGCCACCAAGGGAAACCTTGGTGGGTGAGGGTTATTTTAGGAAAACTTAGTTTTCTACCTTATAGAAAGAGTGGAAAGATAGTCCAAACAAAACGGACAGACTTTCTTTGGTTATTACTTAATTTAAATAGCCATTGTAATATCAAAGTATATCAGTAATGACAATGGTATTGTCATTGATTATTTTTTTGTATACAGATTCATAATAGAATATCAAATGGAGGTATATTTATACAATTTCATCGCCTGGAACAGTAGGAAGCCTACTTAAAAAATTAACAGGTCTCATCATTTTCTTTATTGGCCAGTTGGAAAGCTTAAGAGATATATTCTCTTTTACTTCAATACATGTGACATTTGATCAGAATAACAAGCTGTCACCTGCCTATCCCTATATCATATAAGTGTATTTGTTATGGTGAAAAGGTCACTCTCAGAAAAGGCAATTTAATCACAACAAATAACTAGCAGATTTCCTCAGAGAAAGTGTAAGGTTTTATATGCAAACTAGGAATCACTTTCAAAATCCTTTGCTTTTATATTTTAGCAGAATTTAATTATTGCTCCAGATTCAGGATATGCCCATTGGCATCAAGCTTACAACAGGGGGTGAAAGGAATGCTCACAATAAGTCAAACCACTTGCAATCACACTGGGTAGCATTCCAACCCATATTTCTTTGATCCACCATGCCAGCGCATATTAGACCCAGCCATATGCAAATCAGGCTAGTCACTGCTCTAATAGGAATAGTTCAGCCTGAGCTGCCAGGCCAGACCCCCCTCAAACAGAACACAATCAACTCAAAACCGGTTTAATCCTGATTGTGGGTCGGTTGTAGCTTGGCTACACTGGTAGAGTGAACGCGACCAACGTCTGTACATATCCTTGCCACGTAGGGCGTTACATCAGTCACACATAGGGTGAAAAGACTGCAGGCAGAAACAGCACAAACATGAGATGCTGTAAAAAGCATCAGCGAATATGCACTGCTGCCTTTAAAACCCATACGAGGGGTGAGCCGAGACCACACCTGCACGCGTACGCGATACCGACCTTTTGGCGGTTCAAAGCGTCCCAGTACTGAGACAGGGAACGATACACGTGAAGCAGTCTTCCACGGGGGCCGGGTAGGCTTACCACAGAAGGCCACCTGGTACAATAAGGGAAGACTATGAAAGGTGCATGTTAAACGCTGACCCACCAAGAAACCCTGAAGAAATCACTGTAAAGCAAAGTGATGAAACATGTCGGTTGACTTTTAATCAGAGTGAGCTAACAGCACAGAATAAAGTCACGAGTTGCCAGTTAGCCTCACCCTTTTTATAGAGGTATATTTGTTGTTTGTTTTTTCACCTAATTGGGCACGGATATATCACACCGGGTCTCAGCACACACAACACTTTATGGTTGCTTGACCTATATGCACCTTCTTTATGTTTGTTTTTCTCCCATTTCTTTAAGGTTGACAGTAGCCGATGATGAGAAGTGAGGAATCAGGCGAGTACCAGTCTGATACAATCCTCTCCTTGGTGTTGCTTCCGTGAGGCACTGTCAACCTCCCCTCCCCCTTTTTTTTCACGTGTGGAAGGGAGGGCATATATGTAGCTCTGTGGTGGTACCGATATACAAACACACGTCCTGGCAATATTGCCAGACTCAAAATTGCAACGGTGTGCATTACTGTGGATAGAAGGTAGATAATCCCTCTACCACAAGAGTAAATTCTTCTTTTTTCAGCCTTTGAGTTGCTCAGGAGCAGGCCATTGTTGTATGAGAGTAATTTGAGTGGGGGGCGGCCTGCTTCTTTTTCCCCCTAGGCTCCTGTTTTTTGAGAGCCTTTAAAATGGTACCTGCTGTGAGTTACAGCCTGTTATTAAGACCTGCATTGATTAATGCAATAGGTTTGGCCATTTATAGTCTGTAGTGTTAAGAATACCCACTATTATGACGGCCCAAAATTCTACCAGGCATGGGCTCATCATACACCAATGATGGCCTGCATTAACCCAGGAATGGGCATCCTCATGCCAACGGTGTTCTAAAAGATGCCAATATCTGCCAGTATTTTGCCAGGTGTGGGAACCAGTATGATAATGATTTCTACAATATGTAACGTAAGACTGCCAATATACCTGCATTATGTTATTGGTTGGCAATACCATGTCAGGAATGCCCACATTATATCAAAAATGACTAGCACTATGCCTTAGGTAGACACCATCACACTGAGGATGCACTCAGAGTGCTCTCTTTCAAGCAAAATGCATACTTTTCTGAGTCTCAGAAGGTTACGGTCCACCGAAAGCTCTACACCTTTCAATGCACTCACCAGACCCTCTTATGAATACAGCCTGGCAAGTGTAGACTGTGATGGCAACACAAAAAACACAGTGTCCCAGGACAAACTGAGACCTACTTATCCCTATTTTAATGATGTTTGCCTCTAGAAACAGTTTAATCAGCTGTTCACCATGGTCAGGATAACCTTTAAGCAGGTTTGCATTAATTTGCTTCGAGACAACTACACCATCGAGGAGTTGATTGAGCAGTATTAAGAAAGCAACATGAGTGTGGATTCTCCATCCTTTTTCAACACTGGAAAAGTAATTGTAGAATCACAAGGAATCTGTAAGCCCCAATGTTATCTTGAAAATTAACTAAGCACATAGTTTGAATGCCACAGACCAGTAAACATATCAGAGTACTTTGTCGTAAAACGTTTCACTACTTCAAATCAGAAGTAGTTCGTTTACTCGAAAAGCAAATTGTGCCATACTTTGAAGTCTAACTAAAGACATTTGGAAGGGTAACTGTTTCCCCTGATTACAAGACTTGATTAATGCATGCAGGCTCTAAACTGCCATTTCGAGAGTTCTTTGCAGCTTAAAAACTGATATCGTAAGGCTCACTTCTTTTTTGTTTGTTTTTGTTTACCATCTTCAATGATTACATTTCCTTATGAAAAAACATTTCCCACGTGACCTGTATTACTTCAATAATGGCTTGAAATGCCAATGTTCCAACAACCAGATACTACAGAAACAACTATATAGAATTGGTTTATGTGTTTTTATTGCATTTGTTATTAGTTTTTATCTTGGTGGTAATCCTACCACATTACTTAGCTGGCATATTAAATACATCATTTGTGATCATGTTAGCCATATACATATAAATATTTCATAAAATATGTTTCTCAAAATGTTTTCAAAATTACATATACAAAACACGACATACATTTATATACACACTTTTTTTACATTGTTCGTCTCATTTTGATCGGCACCAATACATTTCTGTGCACTGTGCCATATATCAATTAATTCACTCCTTCAATCACCGAGAAAACATACTCTCACTCCAGCCACTCATTCATGCCTCAGTCTCAAAGCACATGCACCATAGATTACAACTGGGAGAAATCTCCAATTTCTTTTGTCGTTGTGTTGTTGACTGGGGTTTCCCAAACATACAGCCAACGCACGTTTTGGTGGAAAAGGGATATTATCAAGCCACCTTCTTTAGGACTACACAATCAGCACGATATCCTATGGTGAATCAATATGGGGAAATCTGCAAAGTAGTATACAGAAAAAATGATTTATGTGGTCAGGGCATTAAAGTTCCATCATTTTCTATTAATTTTTAAAGCATAACTTGCAGAGTTCACCATTGTAAGGTCTTACTTCATAATCACTCCCAATATTGGCAGTATGTTCACATGCTCAAAGTTCATGGGTGTGGAATTTGATAAAATATCTACTTGTCCATGGGGCAGGTTGCTTCATAAATCTACTTGCCCCGTAACAAAATCCATTTGTCTCTTTTGTGCCATGTAGCGCGGCAACAAATTATGGTTGAAATCTCATTATATATAAGTCTTCTGAAATATTCTCTCTGATTATGACAGGGATCCTTCCATAGTAGGATTTGAATTCTAGCAATTCCCTTATGTTGCCACCAGGGGTGTGGAATTTAATAAGATATCTAATTGTCCATGGGGCAGGTTGCTTCATAAATCTACTTGTCTTGTAGCAAAATCCACTTGTCCATTTTATGCCATGTAATGTGGCGACAAATTATGGCAGCAATCTCACTATATATAAGTGCTCTGAGATATTCTCTCAGATTATGCCAGGGCTCCTTCCATAGTAGGGTTTGAATACTAGCAATTCTCTTAGGTTGCCACGTTTCCGCAGATCTACATACTGGGGCTGAAGGTAGTGGCAAGCAACAGTTCCAGAGTTGAAATGCCCTTTTGAGTCTGTGCTAACCTACTAACTTGCATGTTTTAAGGGGTTTCACTAACTCTTGTCTAATCCTTTCCCATACTGAGAAAGATTGGACATTTCCTCCTGATAGTGGCAGCCATAAAACTTCTTCCAGGGTTGAGAAAAAAAGTGGTTGGAGGGAAAGTGAACTTGCAAACACTCAGATTTTCGCATGAGCAAATCTACACCTGGATATTTGCTCATGCTGAAACGAAGTTCACAAATATTTTCTAAGAGTACTATTTCTTGACCTATTTGTGTAAAGTATTGTGAATTCACAAAAGTAGTTTATCTGTACTTAATGCAAGGACATGGGTGCACTTTTGAGGCTTTATTTAATAATTGGGCCCCTAATTAGGTCTGGTGTTAACCATGACCTTTTGTGTTTATTAAAATTCTGTCTGTCTCTCTCGGTTTATCGGCTATCTTCACAGTGGGTGACAGCATTCTGTTCTTTCACAAGGAGCATATCAACACACAATTGTTTTGTTCAATGTCAGGAACAACTGTGGCAATGTGTGCTTTTTGAGACCAAAACAATTTTTGCTTTTGCCAATGTTTGTTATAATGATGAGGACCAACAGCTCCCACACCAATAAGGTTTTACAAAAAGCATGCCAAAACAAGTTACGCATTGACAAAACCAAATGTTTGACCAACAATTTCAGACTTACTGCCTTTACCAATGCTTGTTTATTTTTGTTTCCCATAATCTTATTAAAACTGGTTACACTTATTTTCCATTATAAATATTTTTGGCAAATAACAGCATACATCAACCCATTTTACTAAACGGTTTTGCAAAGAAATGGTACCTAAAATTTTACAGTAGTTTAGCTAAATGTTTTTGCATTTGTTTTTGAACATTTTATTTTGAAAGCAAAGAATCATCAATCTTGCTTTCAAGCTTCTGCAAATATTTGCATCTCATCAGAGAGCATTCTGGGAGCAGTATTACATAGCCTCGTATTGCTAAACATTGAAAACGTGTGCATATGTTTTACACTGGAACAACTATTAGTAGTGCAGTCCGAGCTTACAACATTTACTTAAAGCGCTCATCCTAATAATAAAGGCTCTGCATTAACGAACCATGAATACAAGTTTGAACAACATTAACACATGGACACAAATATTACCTTAATTGCAGTCAATGCTTTTCCCTGATCTATAATGTGGTACTGAACTCTGGCAGCCAAAGGGTTCATGCTGTAGGGGGATGGGCCTACATGTCCCAAGGACAAATTACACATTAAAACGTGTTGGCATTGACCCCAAACAATATGTCCCGGGCGTCGGTATATAGGAATTTCACATCCCTAAAAGTGTGTGAATAAGTGACCCCTGTGTAGTTGCATACCTTATACCCCCTCTTACTGATAAACCGCTGCCCAGTGCGTTAACAGACCCTCAGTAAATCAAACAGGCTCTAATATTGTGCATAGTGATAGGGAAATCAGCAAAAAGAGATAGTTAGAACCATTATTCTTATTACATTCAAGAGTCCATCATGTTGCATCCGATGCACAAGCCATTGCATATCAACATTTCTAATCTGTCTTTGTCTTTTACTGGATGAGTATCCTCCTCATGTGCTTTAGCAGGGTTCACATGGACAGAGGTGTCTATTCACCAATGGATGTTCCAATCCGGATATTAATTATCCTATTAAGAGATGGAAAAATGTCATCAACCTGTCCTTTTCATTTACTGGCCTAAGAACATACAGGTAAGAGGAGATAGCGTATATATTACCTGAATACAAACTCTGGTGCTTTGCAGAATTATGTAGTGTGTGCTGTCTATGAGGTACAACTGATTCCACAAAAGTTGAAAATTGGGATGTAGACCTCAAATAATACTAGCTGTAGTGAAAAGAGTAATGTATGATATAGTAAAAAAAAACTTCATTGCGCAGGTGTAGAACCTATGCCTCTATCAATCTACTGTGGATGTTCTGGCTATTGAACAATGTGCATATACTGTGTTGCACACTGAGGGTGACAATGCCGCTTCCTAGGAGCTCCACTTATTTACAGTATGCTTGAGTCATTCTGTATCTGTGACCATCAATCCTCCAATGCACTAATCTCTTAATAAAACATGCAATTAGACGAGTATAACATGTACGCCTGAGTTTGAAGGGCCAATATATAAATTGAAAGAGCAAGCAGGACCCTAAAGTGATGCTACCAATGACTTGGAAGTAATTAAGAAAGCTATCAATACTGTGCATATGTCACGACAATACTGCCCACTCCCCAGGTTTCTATAGGGAAACTATTCGGGCACTACAACTAACTCTGCAGCCCTATACATTCACCAGGTCAGTGGCCTGCATGTCCTTTATCTTTGTAATGTTGTCAATGGTGTTTGCAATGTCGTCCATAGCCTTGCGGCCAATCACTCATGCAAATTATGCCTATATGGTTAAAAGGGACTAACTACTTCCGAACTTAACAAGCTTCATACCTCCAGTTCAAAGGACTAAATCATCTGCCCATGTGCCTAGACAAAAGGTAAATTAACAACAGTGTCCCCAAACATGTACTTGCTTTATTGTCGGCCTATGAGGAAATATCTAACACTGTATTGGAAATAATTTTTCGCTTAGGGGCTTGCCATTGTTGTTTTAACTTCATAAGATGAGTTGATCTCACAACTCATGGGACTTGTTTTCTCCCTTTTTTTCAATCAGATCTTCACACACTTTGGTGAGAGGGGTGTTGCCAGGTGTCATAACCATGATAGCACTACTAACATTTGGCTTTACAGAGGAAGAGTTTAATATGTTGTTAGGCTAGGCTTCAAATTTATGTAAAAGGGTGAGGGTGTTTAACCGCATGTGCGCTAGCGCAATTCCGCTCCTGTGCTGAGTTTTTTAAAACCGCACTTTACGTGACGAGCTGGGCTCGTCATCAGCGTGCGAGGAGGCTACGCCATGACAAGCCCAGCTCGTCATGAGCGTGGAAGGGGTTAATATAGTTCAGTAGTGCTTTGCTCAAACTGTTAAACCTAAAGAAAAAAGAACGGAAACACATGCTTAGATTATATTAGAGTATTTTAGAGAAGAGGTGATCCCCTCGGGATTAAGAGTAAGAAAGTACCAGCGCTATTTGTAGGGACACGAACATTTCGAGAAAGATGGTAGCACATAGCAAATAGATGTGCACGTGACTGGATGCTAATAATTGAGGAAACAGCCAGGAAAGTGGTGGTGATCCTCAGTCAGGAAATATTGGAATTGGAGAAAAAATGTAAAACCATGAATGCACTGGAAGAAGCAAAGACAAAACTGCATGGCATTAAAGGGGAACTTCATGATTTTGAATAATACGTGATCAAAAAGAAAAAAGACAAATTAAAAAAAAGACATAAGGTGGTACACTTAGGAGTAAGTCTATCCATACTTCACCACAAATCTCTGTCAAGAATGGAGTCCAGATCTAGGATATTGGGATCCCTCCACAAGGAAAAATAGAATGGTGATCACCTTCTCGGATACATACTCAGCAGATTCAGAAGGAGATAGTTTGGCGAGATCGGAACGACTAGGTATCAACTAGAACGCAGATAAAGGCATACAAGCGGACAACTATAGATATTCTCCAGTGTCCCCTTTTTTATCCAGAGGACGAAACAGAGAACAAAACTGGTTCCAGAGACAGGACAGAGGGAGATTTTACCAGCAAGACCCTCAACATCACTATTTGAAGACCAGGACTGTTTTGGCGACCCTAAGAGCAAAACAAGGTGACACCAAAGAGACTATTCCAATTTTTAATTTGTCATCGGAAGAGATCGGAACCGAAGAATCTGCTTTTCTCACCACAGTGCTCTCGTATGTACCCAGTACTAGAAACAATGTCTTCAAGTTGAACCAAGATATCTTTCATTTTTTAGGAAGATCAGATTTAACAAATTCTTCATGCAGAATATCCCTGAGAATCAAGAGGATAATTGCTCTGGATGCAAACCACAGTCAAATGTTACGCCTACCTTGGACACGTTGGGCCCATAGGTAGCTATGTTTGAAAAAGCAGTATTAAAAGATCTGAATAATATTACCAAATATATTCTCCTGTTCCACCCAGTCTATCTGTGAGAAAATAAAAAAATCACTGTAAAACCTAGTGATTACGGACACTAAGAGATACATTGAGAAAATACCTCTGTGGTCCATAACGCCACCTCATATTAGACCAAGCCATATGCAAATCAGTCCTGACACTGCTCCAATAGGAATAATTCAGCCTGAACTGCCAGGCCAGATCCTCCCTCAAACGGAACACAAGCAACTCAAGACTAGTTTTGCTTTGAGTGTGGGTCGAGTGTCTCTTGATTACAGTAGCATAGTGAGCATGACCCACATCTGGACATACCCTTGCCACGTAGGGCGTTACACACAAAGGGTGATGGAGGAATGCTTCCAATAAGTCTAACCACTGTCAAGCGGATTGGTTGGCATTCCAACCTATCATTCTTTTGTCCACTCTTCCATCTCAGTTTGGAACCAGTGATGAACTAAGGGCTGGAATGCTACTTCAAGCCAGTAAGTTAGACTTACTGCAATCATTCCTTCCATCACCTATTGTGTATTTGATATGAACCTCTGTAAGAGACCTTCTCAGGCCAAAACCAGCCTCTTTTCTTGTTTTCCGATTGAGAGAGGACCTGGTTTGACAGTTTGAGCAGGCCTTTTTCTGTTGGATCAGGACCAAGACTGATATGCATATGGCTGGGTCTAATCCGGGGTGGCATGGAGGGAAAATGAATGATGGGCTGTAATGCTAGCCCAAATGATTGCCATTGGTTAGACTTATTGTAAGCAGTCCTTCCATCACCTTTTGTGTGTTTGATGTAAACCAATGACTTAAAATGACATTACAAACTAAAATGCTAATAATCCAACAAAACCTGTTCTGTTATGGTTGCCTATGACAAGAATGCTTTGCAGAAGTCAGAGGTCATCTAGTACTGTAGCAATTCAAAGCCTGGACGTGGGAAAACAGCGGCCTTTAGTGAAGTTAAATCAGCCCGAAAAGACTGCAGACAGAAACAGCACAAGCACGAGATGCTGCAAAAACATCATCGAATATGGACTGCTGACTTTTGAATGGTACCTGCTGTGGGCTACCGCCAGTGCTCAATTTGAGCAGGTGGTTGCCGGTGTTCAGCACTGGCACTTAATGATCAACACCAACGGTTTCATGAGCACCAGTTAAGGATATAATGATTTATGGTAGGCACAGGGACATTAACTAATTTGCCCAGAATCACTGGATGTTGAGCTGGCGCAGCAAATCAAACCTGGTTCCCCAGCTCCCAATTCACCAGCTCTGGCCATTATGCCACATCCTCTCCCTACTTTCACGGTTTATAGTTGGTTCTGTTCTAGGCGGCCAGGATGAATGACAGCCTGTGAAAACTGCCTCCTGATGAGAGCCCCAGCACTTTTTTGATTACAAATTAACCACTGGCTACCACCTGCTATTAAGACCAGCTTTTATTAATGAAATAGGTTTGCCCATTAATATTATGTAGTGGTAAGAATGCCCACTTTTAGGACTGGACAAAAACTATGCCAGGGATGGGCTCACCATATGCCAACAATGGTCCGCATTCAGCCATGAGTTGGCATCCTCATGCTAACAGTGTTCTAAAATATGCCAATATCTGCCGGTATTTTGCCAGGTGTGGGCACCAATATGCCAATAGTGTCCACAGTATGTAACATCTGGCTGCCAATATACCTGCATTATGTCATTGGTTGGCACTAACGCCAGGAATGCTCACAATATCTCAAGAATGGCTAGCATTATGCCTTAGGTGGACACCATCATGCCAGTGTTGCCCACAAAGTTATAAGAGGTGCTAGCATTTTGCCAGGGTTGGTCCCCATCAGCTAGACTGGGACCACTATAGGTCATACTTAAAAATGCAGAAACAAAACTCTTATTGAGAGTGGTGGAATCATCATGTTGCAGTGGCAGATTGGTGGTTCAATATGTTACTGGCCTCGTGCTGTCAGTCACACTGAGGATGCTCTCAGAGTGCTCTCTTCCAAGCAAAATTCATTCTTTTCTGGGTTTCAGAAGGGGAAGGTGCGTCGAAATCTCCGCGCCTCTCAATGCATTACCAGACCCACCTATGAATACAGCCTGGAAAGTGCAAACTAGGTTCGCAACGGAAAAAAACACAATGTCCCAATACAATCTGAGACCTACTTATCTGCATAGGAATGAAGTTTTCCTCACGTAATAGTTTAATCAGCTGTATTAAGAAATCAATGGGGGTTAGGCTTCTCCATCCTGTTTCAACACTGGAAAGTAATTGTAGAATCACAATGAATCTCTAAGCCTCAATGTTATCTTGAAAACTAGCAAAGCATATGGTTTGAATGTTCCAGACCACTAAACATAGCAGAGTACTTTGTCGTAAAACATTTCACTACTTCAAATAAGCCGTAGTTCGATTACTCGAAAAGCAAATTGTGCCATACTTTGAAGTCTAATTAAAGACGTTTGGAAGGGTATCTGCTTCCCCTGATTACAAGACTTGAATAATGCATGCAGGCTCTACACTGGCATTTCGAGAGTTCTCTGCAGCTTAAAAACTGATATCATAAGCCTCACTTCTTTTTTTTGTTTTTGTTTACCAACTTGAATGATTAATTTTCATTATGAAACAACATTTCCCACATAACCTGTATTATTTCAATAATGGCTCTAAGTGCCCAATGTCCCAACCACCAGCTACTACAGGAACAACAACATAGAATTAGTTTGTGTTTTTATTGCATTGTTTATTAGTTTTTATCTTCGTGGTAATCCTACCACATTACCTAGCTGGCATGTTAAATACACCAATTGTAATAATATTAGCCATATACATATAAATATTTAATAAAGTGTTTCTCAACATATTTTTCAAAATTACATATACAAAATACATGACATCATACATTTATATACATACTTTTGTACACTGTTCGTCTCATTTTGATCTGCACCAATACATTTATGTGCACTGACCCAAATACCATTTTCACTCACTCCTTCAGTCACCAAAAAAAACACATTCTCTGGGGGCGTGGCTAGCAGCCAATGATGGCGGCAGCAGCTTAGGGAGGCTCCCACAGCAAGGCGGCATCCCACATAAATCCGTCGCCATTATCCGATAAATTTCTTACTCTGTCGGGCACACTGGTTCTGGTGACCGTGCGGCACCCAACGAGGCAGCTTTGAGGCAGCGGCGGCCCGACAATCGGCGTAACGGAAAGGTGCAAGGAGGGGCCTACTGTCCTCATCGACGCAGCGAAGTGGCTGGCGGACAGTATCCGGGCGGAAGTGGAGCATCGGCGGGTGCCACCAACCGGAAGTCTCGGACCTCCGTCCGAATCGTCGGAAAACAAACGGAAAGCCTCCAGGGTATGCAAACGGGCTGGCGGAGGGGGACTATAGCGGGCGCTGCCACAAAAAGCGTACGCAGGACACCGCAGAAGACACCGCGGCTCCGGGGGCGGGGCCACCATCTTGGGCAGCGGACCTGTCCCGAAGGCAGAAACCCCGTGAAACAGGCACAAGACCCCCTGTGCGAGTTCGCCTGAGGCTACGAGACCGGGTGAAGGGCGCCGGGGGGGTGAGGAGCGATAAGCTATCTCCGCAGGCAACCGGGGAGAGCCATCAGCAGGGCGCGGTGCTCCGCATGGAACTACACCCCCCCCCTCCCCCCTGCCCCCCCCCCCCCCCCCCCTCCCCTCCCATTGCTGGGACAGTGGCAACACCGGACAGCTGGATGATCTAATACGAGGAAACTTTCTATGGGCTTGCGCTCCGGGCCTGTAATACACCGATATACTGGGCAGTTCCGCGGGCAGGCGCTGCATGCTCTCATTAGGCCGGCTATTAAACTATATGTCCTCAGGTGATCAGAAGGAATATCCTACTGCGACACCGTTCAGAGGCAGCAGAAAGGGGTGCATGATACATAATAGCACTTGGAAAGGGACATAAGAAATACCCTTAATGCCAACGGTTTGCACGGGATCCTACCCGAACCTGCATCTTCAACAGTGGGTGAACCAGCAGACAAGTGCCAACATGGGGAGACCTGTATCACGATATCCGCAGAGGCTGCCGCGACGTCTACACAGGTACCACCCAGGAGACGCGAGCGGAATCCCTTCCCTGGCCAGGTAGCGCACCCCTGGTGGCGAACAGAACAGTCTTTGGCTGTACAGCATGGCGAACAGAGGCCCCAGACACAACACCACACAGGCCAAACTCGACAAATTTGCCTACGAAAAACAAACGCCCCCGCAAGAGCAACGCAGGCCCGCGGGGAAAATGGCGGACACCGAAGGGTCAAAGAAAGCCACCCTAGACGACGTCCTGGCGGCATTGGCTCAGGTGCAGGAAACAGTGGGGGCCACAGCGACTGAAGTTACCCTGATACGCGCGGACCTCCAAAAGATGAACGAGAGAGTGAAACAGGTCGAAGTGGTGACCAAATCCTTAATCGAGGAGGTTTCGGAACTGCAAATCGAAATGGGTAAATTGCGAGCAGACAACAAACTACTTAAAGAAAAGCTGGATGACCAAGAAGGGCGCTCACTAAGGAACAACGTCCGAATTTTAGGTGTACCGGAGTCAGAAACTACGGGGGCAATGGACCTTTACGTGGAGGATATGATCAAAAATCACCTACAGCCCAAAGGCCTCTCGCACTTCTTTTCAGTGGAAAGGGCCCACAGGGTGCCAGGGGGAAAGCCGAAGACAGGAGGCCCACCATAGCCGATACTAGCAAGAATCTTTAATTTCAGAGACCGGGACGCCATTTTACAAGCGGCTAGGGTGGCTCCAGCCATCCAGATCCAGAACTCCAGGGTGTCCTTTTTCCCGGACTACACGGCGGGGGTCTCGCGGAGACGGAGAACTTTTCTTGAAGTAAAAAAAACATTAAGAGAAAAAGAATTGCCTTACTCCATGCTCTTCCCAGCCAGACTCCGAGTAGTGGCTGATAAAAAGGTCTGGTTCTTCGACTCCCCTGATGTGGCCAGGGACTGGCTTGAGGGCTGGCACACTACGGACCGGCCACGGAAGACTCATAGGCCGAATCACGGGCATCGCGACGACAGCCGGACAGGGTCACAAACGTCCGGCAGAGGGGGACCGGGACGATCCCCGACTCAGGACCTCACGGAGGCAGATGGAGAAGAATGACCCGGAATAGAAGGGACGAGAACGGTCGCTGCCTCTTGTTAATGGAACTAATGTTTTACAGTTGCAAATGGACGCTGGCTTGGCTTGCCCCGGTTGTGAGCAGGGATGCCGCCTGCTTGGGGAGACGCTCTCCCCCCTACACGCAAGTACTCTGGTTTTGGGATGGGTTAAGCACTCTGCTCAGTTGGGGAGGCGGGCAGTTGGAAGTCCGATAAGCAGGGGGGCAGGGAGGGGGGATGAGGGGGGGGTTGTTTTGACGTTGTTCGGAATACACATGTATGGTCGAGGAATAATGTAAGGTACTCAGGTGATGTAACAAAAGTTCGGTATGTACGAAGAAGGTCTAGCGCTTATGTGAGGATTCTATGCAGTCTACGGAACAGGGGTAGAGATGACATTCGGGGCACGAAGCAGGTTCGACACACTAATGACTTCATAACCGCAAATGATAGACGACCCAACACTCAGTACAGAAGGGGTTGACCCAAACTCGCGGGGCTTGTCCCTACGAATACTGACATGGAATGTGAGAGGGCTAGGAGATAAGGTAAAACGGGGACTGGTGCTGGCCGCACTGAAAAGGCAGAAACCCAATATAGCACTGCTACAAGAGACGCATTTAACGGGCGGGGCATCCAAGGCCATGGATAGGAAAGGGTACAAAATGATAGTCCACTCAGAATTTACGTCAGGGTCTAGGGGAACTGGTATCCTACTACAGAAAGCCTCAAAATTCATTCCACTGCAAACTAAGACTGACAATCAGGGGTGCTTCGCGGCCCTGCAAGGACAGTGGGAGAGTAGGCTCCTCAATTTGGTTTCAGTATACATTCCCCCAGCGCTCCACTCGGTGCAGCTCCCGAAACTAGCTGACTTTTTGCTGACTCTTCCTGAGGGAGATGTTGTTCTGGGGGGTGACTTTAATGCCATTGTGGACGCTCAGCTGGATAGGTTCCCGGCAGCGGCTCCCACTGGGGGACCCTCCCGCTTCCTGCGTTTTTTAACAGCCATGGGTTTAATCGACATATGGAGGCATATCCACCCCCAGGCTCAGCAATACACCTTCCACTTCGCAGTGCACGGTAGCCTGTCGAGAATTGAACACTTTCTGGCCCTCGGCAATGGCATCCAGCACATAGACACCATGGAAATTCACCCTAGGGGAATTTCAGACCACTCCCCGATCACCCTAGCGATTTCCACTCAGGAGAAGTCGCGCAAACGAATATACCCTATACATGCCACATACCTGAAGATCCTCCAAGTTCGCAAGGCTCTTAAAAAGGTGACGACACAGTATTTCACTCAGAATGTAGACTCAGTATGCTCCTCAGAGGTTGTATGGGAGGCATATAAGACAGTGTTAAGGGGGCAAGCCATAAACTCAATCACAGGCCACAAAAAGGAAAAGGCTTTGCAATTAACCAAATTGGAACTAATATTGCGGGAATTGTCAACAGCACACGAACAACACCCCACACCGGCTACGGCACACACACTTAATCTCCAACAGCAACTCTACATGGACCATTTATGGGATCAGGTTAAGGGACATATAACTGACACGCAGAACAGGGTTTATGAAGTAGGAGACAAGGCAGGTAAGATGCTCGCATGGCTAGATAAGAGGGGAGGCAGCTCTAGGGGTGTCCAACAAGTGAGGAACGGACTGGGGTGTTGCACACAAGCCCAGAACAAATAGTCAAGACGCTTGCGGCCCATTTTGAAGGGGTATACACCCCTGAGAGAGTAGTAACACCTGAAATGGCTAGAGCGGCGTTAGAGCAGATCGCGGTCCAGACACTTCCTGCGGAGGTGGCAACAGAGTTAGATGCGGACATAACTGCAGAAGAGATCCAACTGGCGATTAATGCACTGAACCCGGGCAAGGCGCTTGGGCCGACCGGCATACCTATAGAATGGTATCAATCGACGCCTGAGACACTAAGTAAACATCTACTAGCAATGTACAAGGAATGTTTAGAGAAGGGAATACTTCCACCAGACTGGCCACTATAGTAGCCATCCCCAAGCCGGGGAAACCACCAGAGGATTGCTCCTCATACCGCCCCATCTCGCTACTTAATGCAGAAGTCAAAATCCTCGCCAAACTTTTGGCGACCAGACTTCTGCCTCATCTGCCCCGTCTCATACATCCGGACCAATCTGGATTTATGCCTCATAGAAACATGGCGCTAAATGTGCGTAGGTTACACGGGGTGCTGGCTAGGGCAGAATCGATCTCAACACAAGCAGTAATACTGGCACTAGATGCCAAGATGGCCTTTGACCTTGTAGAGTGGAACTACTTGTTTGAAGTTCTGTCTCGTTTGGGGTTCGGTCCCAAGATTATTGCGTGGGTTAGATAATTGCACGCTGACCCGGTAGCACAGGTGGTGGCTAACGGCCATATCTCGCGAACGTTCCCTCTGGGGAGAGGCACTCATCGGGGATTCCCACTCTCGCCGTTGCTATTCGCAATTTCATTGGAACCACTAGCCACCTTAATAAGGACCACGCCACTACTGAAGGGAATACGCTGGGCAGAGGGTTGGGAGGACCGGCTCTCCCTCTATGCGGACGACATGCTGGTATACCTAACAGACCCAGAACATGGGGTACCGGCACTTTTACATCTCTGTGACAGCCATGGTAAAATATCGGGGTATACGTTAAACTGGAGCAAATAGGAGATGTATGTCCTGCGGGGTCCGACTCCAGCGCTGAGTACAGAATGCCCTCTAAGGACAGCTGGATCCTCCTTTAAATACTTAGGTATCCATATTACAAGGGACCCAGCGGAGTTCATGGATAAAAATCTGGGGCCTCCCATGGAGCGACTTAAACAGGATGTTAAGTTTTGGGCGGGGCTGCCTTTAACACTACTGGGGAGGGCTGCACTATACAAAATGATGTCCTTGCCCCGATTTCTGTATGTACTTGAAAATACTCCGTATCCGGTGGCTCCTAGATTCTTTCAGAGAGTAGCGGCATTGGTATCAAATCTTCTGTGGGGGAACCTCCCGCCATGCATTGCGCAAACCAAACTGCACAGGGGATGGTACGACGGCGGAATCGCGTTGCCTAATCTGAAACTATATTATTGGGCGGCACAACTGAAACCCATCAACCATTGGATACACACCCCGCAAAACGAGCCAGCATTTCAGGCAGATAGGGCGCAACTAGGCACGAATAGTCTACTAGCCCCGTTATATGACCAGAGCAAAATGCGTAAATTGGAGGGGCCCACCAGACTAACCGTGACGCTGTGGCATTCGGCGACAGCAGCATTGGGTTGGAAGGGAAGAATAACGAGGCTTACACCACTGTGGGACTCCTGAGCTTTGGGTAACATGAGAAACAGCAGAGGCTTCTCCCACTGGGATACTATAGGGATATCTACAGTTGGGGATCTCTGGGAAAGGGGCAGTGTAGTGCCTTTTGACAGACAGAGAGTTATATGACCTGGGAGAGAGGGAACTATACAGATATATTCAGATACAACATGCGTTGCTCGCTGCCATACCCCGGACACTGAGTTGCCGGACTCATCCCCACTTGAGGACCGACTTCTCACTGACTATATGATGGAGCGTGCGACCTCACTTACATACCGTAAACTACTCAACAACTTACCGGACCCAATGAACCGTTTGAAGGAGAAATGGGTGGGAGACACCAGTGAGATGGACGAACATGAATGGAATGAGGCGATAGCGTCGTCTAAGGAAGTGGGCATCTCCGCACGACTGAGACTTGTACAACTGAAAGTTTTACATAGGGTAGATTACTCTAGGACTATGTTACACCGCATTAACAGAGCACAACACCCTTACTGCCTTCGTGGGTGCGGGGAGGAGGGTACGTTTTTTCACACTATATGGGAGTGCCCCCATATCCAGGAGTTTTGGAGACAAATAATGCGAACAATATCGCAGACACTGGAGATCTCCCTGCTACCAGATCCACGGAGGTGCCTCCTAAATGTGTGGGAAGCTACAGATGTGTCCAGACATGGTCAAACCTGGGTCACGGTCGGCTTGATAGTAGCTAAACGTGACATCGCACAGAGATGGGGAGCGGCAGAAGTGCCAACAAAGACACAATGGTGCCTCAACATGGACAGGGTTATGGTGACAGAAAGGGCGGTGTATTCTAACAGAGCCTGTCCGGGGAAATGGAACAAAATCTGGACCAAATGGAACGTGTATAGAGGGGAGATCTGTGA
This sequence comes from Lissotriton vulgaris, assembly GCF_964263255.1. Taxonomy (NCBI): domain Eukaryota; kingdom Metazoa; phylum Chordata; class Amphibia; order Caudata; family Salamandridae; genus Lissotriton; species Lissotriton vulgaris. The sequence goes on from NC_141696.1 coordinate 741,551,465, forward strand.
TCCCTTGCCGGAAGACGATCAGGACATGTCGGATGAGGAAGGGGAAGAGGAATAATAGACCTCACAGTATCCAAAGGGAAGGGGGGCCACAGAACTCGGAAGAAACCAGGCTTTACAGAATAGACTTGAGTTAGATAGGGGTGGATACCAAGGGAGTAGCGTCCGAGGGAACCTGAACACTCACACTATCATGTTTTGGGTAGTATCGGAAGAATCGGATGGAGGCACAATGGGGGGACGCTTCCCTACTCAGCTAAGACGACCGATAATCAACACTGAATGACCACTATGTGTTTCCTCAAGTTTCTTTTGTTTAGTTGTTGTTTTTGCAAAAAATAGAAAACCAAAATCCTGTAATGACTGGCAGAATAGTGACTACACAGTACCTTTTCCTTAAAGCAGTTATAAGGATTGTAATAGAATAACATTAGGATCCCAGTTTGATGTTACTGCATTGTGATGGTAAGAATGTGATGGCGGCCAGCCCCATGGGTTGTAGGCCTACTGCTGTGTAAATTCAAAGGTACAGTAAAGGTTTTTGAAAAGAAAAAAAAAACACATTCTCGCCTCAGCTCATACCACATACACCAGAAATTAAAACTGGAAGGAAGCTCCAATTTGTTTTGTTGTTGTATTGTGGACTGGGGTTTCCCAAACATACAGTCAACGCACGTTTTGGTGGAAAAGGATATTATCAAACCACCTTCATCAGGACTACACGATCAACATGATATTCTATGATGTGTCAGTATGTGGAAATCTGCAAAGTAACATACATAAACAATGACTTATGTGGTCAGAACATTGAAGTTCCATCTTTTTCTATTCCCTTTTAAAACATAACTTGCAGAGTTCACCATTGTAAGGTCTTACTTCATAATCGCTCCCAATATTGGCAGTATGTTAACATGCTCAAAGTTGTGAGAATAAGTGACCCCTGTGTAGATACATAGCTTATACCCCCTCTTACTCATACACAGCTGCCCAGTGTGTTAACAGAACCTCAGTAAATCAAACAGGATCTAATAATGTGCATAGTGATAGGGAAATCAGCTGAGAGAGATAGTTGGAATCATTATTCATATTGCATGCAAGAGTCCACCATGTTGCATCCAATGCCAAAACCATCACATACCAACATTTCCAATCTGTCTTTGTCTTTTACTGGATGAGTCTCCTCCTCATGTGCTATAGCAGGGTTCACATTGACAGAGGTGTCTATTCACCAATGGATGTTCAAATCCTGATATTAATGATCCTATTAGGAGGGGCAACAATGTCTTAAACCTGTGCTTTTCCTGAACTGGCCCAAGAACATACAGGTAAGATGAGGCAGTGTATATATTACCTGAATGCAAACTCTGGTGCTTTGCAGAATTATATAGTGTGTGCCACCTACGAGGTACAATTTATTCCACAAAACGTGATGATAGGGATGTAGACCTCAAATAATACAATCTGTAGTGAAAGGAGTAATGAAAGATACAGTAAAAACCTCGTTCTTTGCACAGCTGAAGAACCTATGCCTCTATCAAGCTACCATGGAGATTCTGGTTATTGAACAATGTACGCCTCATATACTGTGCTGCGCACCGAGGGTGACAATGCCGCTTCATAAGAGCTCCTCCTATTTGCAGTATGCGTGAGTCATTCTGCATCAATGACCACCAACCCTCCAATGCACTAATCTCTTATTAAAACATCGAATTAGACCAGTATAAGATGTGCACCTGAGTTTGAAGGGAAATATACAAATTGAAAGGGGAAGCAGGACCTTAAAGTGATGCTACCTATGGTTTTGAAACATTTAAGCAAGCTATATGTCAAGACGACACTGCCCACTCCCTAGGTTTCTAAAGGGAAACTATTCGGGCACTATAACTAACTTAGCACCACACATTCACCAAGTCAGTGGCTGGATGTCGTTTATGTTTGTAATGATGTCTGTGTTGTTTGCAATGTCGTCATACTCTTGCGGCCAATCTCTCAGGCAAATTATGCCTATATTGGGAATATGGATTAACGTATGCCGACCTTAAAAAGCCTCATACCTCCCATCCAAAGATCTAAACCGTGTGCCCATCCATCAACACAAAATGTTGCATAAACGACCATGACCCCAACCATTTGCTTCCTGTATTGTCGGTCCTACGAGGAAATATCTAACACCGTAGGTAAACTTTCATATTGGTAATAATTTTCTGCTTAGGGGTATGCCGTTGTTCTTATTACTTCATAAGATAAGTTGATCTCTCAACTCAAGTGACTTATTTTCTCCCTCTTTTTTTATCAAATCTTCACACAAGTTGGTGATAAGGATGGTGCCAGGTGCAATAACCATGAAAGCACTACAAACATTTGACTTTCCAGAAGAAGAATTTAATACGTTGTTAGGCCAGGCTTCAAATGTAGATAAGAGTGATAGTCTCCAATGTAGACATTAGTGTATGTACCAAACTGTTAAAAAAAGAACAGAATTGCATGCTCAGTTCATGTTAGAGAATCTTATAGCATGGGTGATACTGTCGGGATGAAGAGTTAGAAATGCACAAGTGATATTTGTAGAGATATGAACATTTCTAGAAAGATGGCAGCACATAGCAAATAGATGTGAACGTAACTGGATAATGTTAATTGTGGAAGCAGCTAGGGAAGTTGTGGTGATCCTCAATCAGGAAATATTGGAATTGGAGGATAAACGAAAAACCATGGATGCATTGGAAGGGGCAAAGACCAAACTGGATGGGATTAATGGGGAACTTCACGATTTTCAAAGAAGACTTGAAAAAAAAGAAAACTAGCCAGTTAAAAAATTACCTAATGTGGTACACTCATGAGAAAGTCTACCCATACTTGATGGCACATTTCTATCAAGAATGGAGTCAAGATCTAGGATATCGGGACCCATCTACAAGGAAAAAGAGGATGGTGATCACCGTCTCAGATACATATTCAACAGATTTGGAAGGAGACAACTCGGGGACACTGGAAGGGCTAGTTACCAACCAGAACGCAGCTAGAGGCATACAAGCAGACAACTATAGATATTCTCCAGCGTCCAGTTTTTTATCCAGGGGAAGAAACAGAGGATAGAACCAGTTCCAGAGACGGGGACAGAGGGAGATCTTACCTGCAAGACTCTCAGCATCACTGTTTGACCAGGAACCAACAGTATTGGTGACCCTACGAGCAAAACAAGATGTGCAACAAAGATACTATTCCAATTTTTTATTAATCATCTGAAGAGATTGTAACCATAGAATCTGCGTTACTCACTAGAGTGCACTCTATGTACCCAGTACTAGAAGCAGTGTCTTCAAGTTGAACCAAGATGTCTTTTCATTTTTAAGGAAGATCAGATTAATGAAATTCGTCATACAGAATGTACAATGAAGAAGATAATTGCTCTAGATGAAAACCACAGTCAAAGTTTATGTCTACCATGGAAATGGTGGGCCCATAGGTAGCTGTGTTTGAAAAAGGAGTATTGCAGGATCTGAATAATATTCCCCCCAAATATTCCCCCGGTTCCACTCAATCTAACAAAAGAAGAGCTAAATGCTCTCAAGAAACTTTGAGAAAATACAAAAATAACTGTAAAACCTAGTGATAAAAGAAGGGGAGTAGTGATCATGCAGACTAATAGATACATTCAGAAAATACTTCTTTGGCCCATCATGCCACCTCATAGGAAACCCAGCCATATGCAAATCAGCCTTTACCCTGCTCCAATAGGAATAGTTTAGCCTGAACTGCTAGGCCAGATCCTCCTTCAATCAGAACACAAGCAACTCAATACCGGTTTCACCATATTGTGGGTCATGTGTAGCTTGGTTACAGTGACAGCGTGAGCACGACGCATTTTTGGACATATCCTTGCCACTTAGTGCATTACATCAAACACACTGTGGTTGATGGAGGAAAGCTTCAAATACGTCTAACCACTGTCAAGTGATCTGGGTATCATTCCAACCCAACATTCTTTTTCCCACTCTGCCACCTCAGTTTGAAACCGGTGATGAACTATGGTCTGGAATGCTATTGCAAGCCAGTGGTTAGACTTAATGCAAGCACTCCTTCTATCACCTATTGTGTAATTGCTAGAAACCTCTATGCGGCCACGGGCATGCTGGGGCATGAGTTGCCTTCTGGTGTGTTTGCCACTGTAACAAAGCTATGCCCTACTGTAGAAGACCAGTCAGGCCAAAGCCAGCCTCTTTTTCTTGTTTTCCAGTTGAGAGAAAACCTGGCTTGACAGGTTGGGCTGGCCTTTTCTTTTTGGTTCAGGACCGAGACTGATATGCATATGGCTGGGTTTATTCAGGGGTGGCATGTAAGGCAAATGAACGATGGTCTAGAATGCTACCCCAAGTTATTGCCACTGGTTAGACTTATTGTAAGCATTCCTCCCATCACCTTTTATGTGTTTCATGTAAACCAACTTAAAATTACATTTCAAACTAAAATGCTAATAATTCAACAAACCCTGTTCTGTTTTGGTTGCCTATGATAAGAATGCTTTGCAGAACTCAGAGGTCACCTAGTACTGTAGCAATTCAAAGCCTGGACGTGGGAAAACAACAGCCTTTAGTGAAGTTATAAAAGCCCGAAAAGACTGCAGGCAGAAACAGCACAAGCACAAGATGCTGTAAAAGTGTCATCGAATATGCACTGCTGACTTTTGAATGGTACCTGCTGTGGGCGGCCTGTTATCAAGACCAGCATTTATTAATGCAATAGGTTTGGCAATTTATAGTTTGTAGTGTTAAGAATACCAACTATTGTGACCGGGCCAAAATTATACCAGAGATGGGCTCACCATACTCCAAGGAATGGACATCCTCATGCCAACAGTGTTCTAAAATATGTCAATCTCTGCCAGTATTTTGACAGGTATGGACACCAGTATGCTTATGATGTCCACAATATGTATCGTATGACTGCCAGTATACCTGCATTATGTCATTGGTTGGCACCAACATGTCAGGAACGCCTGCATTATATCAAGAATGGCTAGCACTATGCCTTAGGTAGACTGCAACCTGCCAGTCTTGCCCTCTAGGTTCTAAGAGGAGCTTGCATTTTGCCAGGATGGTCCCCATCAGGCAGACTGGGACCACTATAGGACACAAGCACACTGTTATTGGCTGCCTCGCCCTTACCCGACCTCTACTTAATGGAGGCTGCTGTGTGCTGAAGCTGAGCTAAACCCCTTGGGTTCCTGCTCTTCCAGCACGCAGCTCCTTGGCTGACTCGGACAGTGCTATCTACTTCTGATACTCCGGGAGTGCTTAGGAGCTGCGCACTCTCCCCCCCCCCCCCCCCCTCTTTCCCAGTGCCTTGAGACCCTTCCGGGGAGTAGCTGCTCTTAACAAATAATTGATTGATTGCGTGATTGACAGTGTGGCAAATCATCATGTAGCAGTGGCAGACTGGTGGGTAAATATGTTACAGGCCTCGTGCTGCCATTCACACTGAGGATGATCTCAAGGTGCTCTCTTCACAGCAAAATTCAGTCTTTTCTGGGTCTCAGAACGTGAAGATCCACTGAAGCTTTGTGCCTTCCAGAGCATCACCAGACCCACCTATGAATCCATCATGGAAAGTGTAGAATAGGATGACAATAGAAAAAACAGTGTCTTAATACAAACTGAGACCTACTTATCCGCATAAGTAGGAAGTTCGCCGTGGGAAACAGTTTAATCCGCTGCTTACCATGGTCAGTTTAATCTTTAAGCACGTTTGCATTACTTTGCAGTGAGACAACTACACCATTGAGGAATTCGTTGAGCAGTATTAAGAAATTAACATGAGTGAGGCTTCTCCATCCTGTTTCAACACAGGGAAAGTAATTGTAGAATCACAATGAATCTCTAAGCCTCAATGTTATCTTGAAAGCTAGCAAAGCATATGGTTTAAATGCCACAGACCACTAAACATAGCAGAGTACTTTGTCGTAAAATGTTTCTCTACCTCAAATAAGCAGTAGTTCGATTACTTGAAAAGCAAATTGTGCCATGCTTTGAAGTCTAATTAAAGACATTCGGAAGGGTGTCTGCTTCCCCTGATTACAAGACTTGAATAATGCATGCAGGCTCTAGACTGGCAATTCGGGAGTTCTCTGCCGCTGAAAAACTGATATCGTAAGCCTCACTGCTTTTTTTTGTTTTTGTTTACCATATTGAATGATCAATTTTCATTCACAATGCACATTTAAATTATTTAAGTACAAAATATCGGTATATAAAATGTTGTTATAAAACATTTGATACCCATTTAAAATGTTTTATGTATGTATGCATGTATATATATATATATATATATATATATATATATATATATATATATACATATACGAGCAAGGCTACCGTGTTAGCCGAAACGCGTCATTTGTCCGTATTATTTGCACTTTGATGGAAGAATAAATCATTACTGCAGCCTGCAGTAATTGAAATCATCGTAAGAGTCCGTCCCTCTGTTTGGTGGGTTACAGCACCTGAGTGGTAATTGGATGGATATATATATATATATATATATATATATATATATATATATATATATATATATATATATATATATATATATATATATTCACTGAAAAAAACATAGGTTTCACACCAGTTATAGTTAGCTGGAAATTTTACTGACATAAAACCAATGAAATTCCACGTTATAGTTAGTTGGACTCACTATAACTTGCGCGTGTAATGCACTGCTGATGACATCACATATTACATCACTCATGACATGGTCAGTGACATCACTCATGACATCACTGATGACACTATCCAGTGAATGTGTGTCTTTCTGAAAAATACATATTTTTTTATATGTATATGTAAAGGTCGATGGAAGAATAAATGTTTAAATAAGTGTCTTAATGGATGTTTTTTTTTAAAAAAATGATTGGTTAACTGGCTTATTAAGTGTATCTTAGTGAATACATACGTTAGCGAGTAATGTTTAAATATTTAAATATATGTATCAGTGTTTCATTTTGTGTATAAGTGGCTGCATGGGTTGGTGAGTAGCTACATATGTGTGTATATGGGTTATTATATGTTTTTTTAGTATCAGTATGAGTGTCTGTAAGATTTGGTGGGGGTGTTACTTAGCACATAGATGCATCAATGACTGACTCACTGTTTGTATATTTTTTGAAAACAGCATATGTGCAGGACTGTATGAGTGGATGAATGTGTATATGTGTGTATTAGTGATTGAATGCCTGTCTCACTAGTGTCTTTATCAGTAACAAGATATATTTTAATCTAGTATACGTGAGTATTGATGTATATAAGTCAGTATATGTGAGAGTGAGAGATTGTAAGAGTTCCTGTTTAAATAAGTATGTGTTTCTATAAGTGATTGTTTAAGAGAGTAAATATGTGTAAGTTTCCTTAGAAGTAAGGTGGTAGTGTGTGTATATCTGTATATGCAAAAAAATTGATGTTTATTAGTTTATTTGCATGTGTGAGTGTGTTTGTGAGTAACTTTTTGATGACTGTCGGTGTGTAACAGGATGTATAGGGGTATCACTACATATGATGAGTGAGTATATGTATGAGTGACTATATAAAACTGTTGGTGAATATGTGAATGTGTACATAGATGGTGGAATTACGGAATTGGTTGTTGTAACTGGTATGGGTATATCCACTTTTTTGAAAATGTTAGTTTCTATTTTTGAATATGTGTTTCAAGGGTTACTTTACAGTGAAAGGAGGTCTGTCACTCTGTCACAAGGATGGTCTCATCAGTGATGTCATGAGTGATGTCACTGACCATGTCATGAGTGATGTAATATGTGATGTCATCAGCAGTGCATGACACGCGCAAGTTATAGTGAGTCCAACTAACTATAACGTGGAATTTCATTGGTTTTATGTCAGTAAAATTTCCAGCTAACTATAACTGGTGTGAAACCTATGGTTTTTTCAGTGAATTTCTTAGGTTTTTTAAATGCTAATTCCTAACTATAACTGGTGTGAAACCTATGGTTTTTTCAGTGAATTTCAAAGGTTTTTTTAATGCTAATTCCTAACTATAACTGGTGTGAAACCTTTGGTTTTTTCTGTGAATTTCATAGGATTTTTAACTGCTAATTTTTAACTTTTTATAGGGCTTTATACCTATGTACTTTTTAGTGAATTTCTAAGGTTATTTTTTCGCAAATGTCTTTAGCTGAGAAAGGTATCTTTTTCTAAAAATGAACCCTATATTGTATATTAAGATAATATTGTTGTTTAAAAATAGTATATATATATTTTTTTTCATATTTGACCCTGGTGCGCTCCCGGTGCGCGTACCGGTGAACGCCCTGGTGCGCTCCCCGGTGCGCGTACCGGGCGCTTCCCCCGCGAAAATCGAAAAAAAAAAAATTTAGACCCCGCGGGGCCCTTTAATGGCCCCCACATCAAACCTAGGGGGCCGGGGGGGACTACCCTGCCCCCTTATGGTCAATTCCCCCCTTTGTTTTTGCCACCTCTTGTGTCTCGATTTTACTGAGACACAAGATGGCGGCCGCTCCAGACTGTTTAGAATGTTTACAGACACCCAAGAGCCAATCAGCTTTCTGCGCGCAAGTTGTGTGGCGCGCCCGGTGCGTGTACCAGGGCGCGCCTATAGATATATATATTTTTTTTTAACCTAAATTACTCAAAATCCACTGGAGCACATATCTTGAGACATGGCAAAGGCACATCGGGCTACCAGTCCCTACAATTTTGCCAAGTTTGGTGTAAATCCATTCAGCCGTTCGAGCTAAAAGTGAAATCGACCGCCCTATTTATTTATTTATTTATTTATTTATGTGGTTTATAGAGCGCACAGCTACCCCCGAAGGGGTGTCCCGGCGCTAAAACCTGAGCCTCCAGGGGAGAAGAAGGAGCATAGAGCAAGGAGAAACAGTAGGGTAAATCAGAGTCCGGAGAAGAGCCAGGTTTTGAGTTTGGCTCGGAAGATGGATTCGGAGGGACAGAATCTCAGCTCGATTGGCAGAGTGTTCCACAGTTTTGCCGCAATGACACTGAACCCTCTGCCACCCATTCTAGATAATCTAAAACGGGGGAGATCAGGAGGCGGAGGTCATTGGATCTCAAGGATCTGATGGAGCGGGATATCAAGACACGTTTTTTCAGGTAGTTGGGTCCGAGGTCGTTGACGGCTCGATAGGTAAGGGTAAGGATCTTGAACTGGATACGGCTAGCCACTGGTAGCCAGTGGAGTTCCTTACGATACGCGGATACAGATTGGCGGTAGGGAATATTACCAATCAATCTGGCCGCCGCATTCTGGACAATCTGCAGCCGGTCTAACAGATACTGGGGGGCACCAGCATAGAGGCTGTTAGCATAGTCCAGGTGGGACGTGATAAGGGCTTGGGTAACTGTACGGCGGGAATCCAGAGGGAGATAGGGGAGAATTTTTTTAATCATGCGCAACTTCAGGAAGCAGGCAGAGGTCACTTTATTGACCTGAGTTTTGCATGAGAGAGAGTCGTCAAACTGGAAACCCAGGTTACGAGCAGAGTGAACGGGGGAGGGATCGGGATCAAGTGCCGTGGGCCACCACCAAGAGGAGGGGATGAGAGCTTTCTGATTGAAAAACAGTACCTCCGTTTTGTCTGCATTCAGTCTGAGGTGGTTAGTGGTCATCCAGACACTGATGTTGTTGAGGCACTGGCGGAAGTTGGTGAATGCGGAGTCCGAGTGGTCTCTGAAGGAAAACACCAGCTGAGTATCGTCAGCATAGGAGACCACCCTGACTCCGTAGGACTCCACAACGTCGGCCAGTGGGGCAAGATAGACGTTGAAGAACAGGGGGCTGAGGGCGGAACCCTGTGGCACACCGCATGACAGGGGTTTTTCCTCCGACTTGAAAGGCCGCAACAGTACCCTCTGACTTCTTCCCGAGAGGAAGGACTCGATCCAGCTGAAAGCAGTGCCGCCAATGCCTATCTGTTTGAGTCGGTCAAGGAGGATGGGGTGGGAGACCGTATCGAAAGCTGCGGACAGGTCGAGGAGGACCAGCATGGCCTCCTCGCCCCTGTCCACGCATTCCCGAATAGTTTCCGATACTTCCAACAATGCCGTCTCAGTGCTGAATCCAGCTCTAAATCCGGATTGTGATTCGTGCAGTAGAGAGTGGTTTTCCAGATATTCCGTGAGTTGCAACTGCACGGCTTTTTCCAGGACCTTTGCGGGTTTGGGGAGATGGGAGATGGGGCGGTAGTTGGCGAAAACAGTGGGATCTGCATCCGCTTTTTTCAGGATAGGAATCACCAAGGCCTCCTTCCAAGTGGTAGGGAAGAAGCCATGGTGGAGGGAGGCGTTCCAGATGGAGAGGAAGGAGCAGGCTAGCGAAGGCGCCAGTTCTCCCATGAGTTTCGCAGGGACAGGGTCAGAGGGGGCGCCGGATTTGCAATGGGTAAGTAACCTAATAGCATCATCCCGGTTGAGTTTATTGAAGGAGAGAAGGGACGGAGAATCTGGGGGACTAGTGGGGGTAGGCAGGGGGACTAGCCCTTTAGGGAAGGAGACACAGAGTTTGTTTATTTTTTCAAGGAAGTAGTCTGAGAGTCCCTCGCATAGAGCCTGACTCGCAGTGTTCTGAGTGGCCCTGGCCGGAGGATTAATGAAGTCTTTAACAATAGTGAAGAGGGTTTTAGACGAGTTTTTGGCCCTGGTAATTTGAGAAGAAAAATGATCTTTCATAGCGATTTTTTTTTTGTTTAAGGAATGTTTTCAGGGCAGATCTGTAGGAAAGTTTGGCTTCAGGGTCATAGTTTAGTCTCCACTTACGTTCGAGTGCTTTGCATCTGCTTTTCTCCTCACGGAGGGAGGTAGAGAACCAGGGGGCGGAAGGTCGCGATCTAGTGGAGGTAATGATTTTCTGAGGAGCAATGGAGTCAATAGCATTGACAAGGGCAGCATTTAGCCTAGAAATATTTCCATCTATATCAGAGGAGAGGAGCTCCGTCTGGAAGTGGAATACCGGGTCCAAGGTGGCACATGTGACCTTGTGCTACTTTCTTCCCAACTCCTTCCTAGGGGCCAGGGGGGCAGTTTTCCGTCCGAGGGCAAGAGAGAAGGGGATGAGATAATGGTCGGACCAGGTGAGGGGGAGGGGTGGGAGGACAGTGATATTCGAAAAATTGGCGAATATGAGGTCCAAGGTGTGACCAGCCACATGAGTGGGACCTGCGACTAATTGTTTGAGGTTCAGGCTTTCCATAGTTTCCAACAGATTGTTCGCCTTCACGCAGAGAGGATTGTCTACGTGGAGGTTAAAATCACCTAGGACTAGAAAATATTGGTGTTTGAGGGATAGATCAGCCAGTTGGTGGGAGAGGGCAGTGAGAGAAGGGGAGGTGGCGGTAGGGGGGTTATAAACTAATGTGCCAGCCAGTATAACTGCCGCGGAGTCAGATATAGAGAAGTACATGGCTTCAATTATACCAATATTAGTAAGTTTGGTAAAGGTCAACTGGAGATAGGATTTGAGGATGACGGCTAGACCGCCTCCAGATTTACCACCAGTCCGGTTCATGCATTTTATATCGTATCCTGGGGGGATGGCCAGATAGATATCCGTAGAGGAGGAGTTAGTGATCCAGGACTCAGTGAGGAATAGAATATCCCATTCGTCTGAGGAGATAGACATCCAGATGTCATTGGCATGACGGGGGAGAGAGCGGCAATTGATCAAGCCAGCTTTCAGGGTCCGGTAATTAGAAGAGGGAGGCTGCGGTGGGGGACGAGGAGGCAGACAGGGTTGGTAGGACGGGAGAGTGAAGTTGCATTGCGGGCAATGGAAAGGAGCAGACTCTAAGTGGTTTGGGATGCAACGGGTGATAGCCGAGCAAGGGGAGGGGTTTAGTAAGTGTAGTTGGGTATTGGTCCAACACGTACGGGTAGAGTCAGGGGAAAAGGCAGGGGGTCTGGCCCTGGGCCCGGTCCAGGCCCGGACGGGCCCAGACGGGCTTGCCTTTGGCGCGCCTTCGGCGCGCTGACGGCGCGCCCGCTGCGCCCGTCCGCTGCGCTTCCTAGCGAGACACATAATTTATGTCTGTGGGAAAGGGCGTAATGGGGGTGTGGCCAGCTGAGGTGGGCGTGTCCGACGTGGCGCCTCGCCCTCAGTGATGGCGAAATGAAGGATTCGTTGCAGCGCTAGATCCGCTGTTCAAGTGCAAGGGGTGAGTGATTTAAAAGAGCAAAGTATCACACAGAAAAGTTTTTAAAATTACAGGCTCACTCCCGGCTTCCGCCTCAGGAGACTCACGATTTAAAGTGACGCGCTTTCCAGCTGCGCGCACTTATATGGACGAGTAAGGGGGCGTGGCCAGCTGAGGTGGGCGTGTCCGACGTGGCGCCTCGCCCTCAGTGATGGCGAAATGAAGGATTCGTTGCAGCGCTAGATCCGCTGTTCAAGTGCAAGGGGTGAGTGATTTAAAAGAGCAAAGTATCACACAGAAAAGTTTTTAAAATTACAGGCTCACTCCCGGCTTCCGCCTCAGGAGACTCACGATTTAAAGTGACGCGCTTTCCAGCTGCGCGCACTTATATGGACGAGTAAGGGGGCGTGGCCAGCTGAGGTGGGCGTGTCCGACGTGGCGCCTCGCCCTCAGTGATGGCGAAATGAAGGATTCGTTGCAGCGCTAGATCCGCTGTTCAAGTGCAAGGGGTGAGTGATTTAAAAGAGCAAAGTATCACACAGAAAAGTTTTTAAAATTACAGGCTCACTCCCGGCTTCCGCCTCAGGAGACTCACGATTTAAAGTGACGCGCTTTCCAGCTGCGCGCACTTATATGGACGAGTAAGGGGGCGTGGCCAGCTGAGGTGGGCGTGTCCGACGTGGCGCCTCTCCCTCAGTGATGGCGAAATGAAGGATTCGTTGCAGCGCTAGATCCGCTGTTCAAGTGCAAGGGGTGAGTGATTTAAAAGAGCAAAGTATCACACAGAAAAGTTTTTAAAATTACAGGCTCACTCCCGGCTTCCGCCTCAGGAGACTCACGATTTAAAGTGACGCGCTTTCCAGCTGCGCGCACTTATATGGACGAGTAAGGGGGCGTGGCCAGCTGAGGTGGGCGTGTCCGACGTGGCGCCTCGCCCTCAGTGATGGCGAAATGAAGGATTTGTTGCAGCGCTAGATCCGCTGTTCAAGTGCAAGGGGTGAGTGATTCAAAAGAGAAAAGTATCACACAGAAAAGTTTTTAAAATTACAGGCTCACTCCCGGCTTCCGCCTCAGGAGACTCACGATTTAAAGTGACGCGCTTTCCAGCTGCGCGCACTTATATGGACGAGTAAGGGGGCGTGGCCAGCTGAGGTGGGCGTGTCCGACGTGGCGCCTCGCCCTCAGTGATGGCGAAATGAAGGATTCGTTGCAGCGCTAGATCCGCTGTTCAAGTGCAAGGGGTGAGTGATTTAAAAGAGCAAAGTATCACACAGAAAAGTTTTTAAAATTACAGGCTCACTCCCGGCTTCCGCCTCAGGAGACTCACGATTTAAAGTGACGCGCTTTCCAGCTGCGCGCACTTATATGGACGAGTAAGGGGGCGTGGCCAGCTGAGGTGGGCGTGTCCGACGTGGCGCCTCGCCCTCAGTGATGGCGAAATGAAGGATTCGTTGCAGCGCTAGATCCGCTGTTCAAGTGCAAGGGGTGAGTGATTTAAAAGAGCAAAGTATCACACAGAAAAGTTTTTAAAATTACAGGCTCACTCCCGGCTTCCGCCTCAGTAGACTCACGATTTAAAGTGACGCCCTTTCCAGCTGCGCGCACTTATATGGACGAGTAAGGGGGCGTGGCCAGCTGAGGTGGGCGTGTCCGACGTGGCGCCTCGCCCTCAGTGATGGCGAAATGAAGGATTCGTGGCAGCGCTAGATCCGCTGTTCAAGTGCAAGGGGTGAGTGATTTAAAAGAGCAAAGTATCACACAGAAAAGTTTTTAAAATTACAGGCTCACTCCCGGCTTCCGCCTCAGGAGACTCACGATTTAAAGTGACGCGCTATGGAAATTAACATGGGGAAAACGCGTTTTGGGACCCCCCTTTTATCTCGGACCCCGCTTGACGAATCCCCCCCCCCCCAAAACTTTCAGGGAAGGACCGGAACGGCGCGAGGCCATTTTGAGGAAATTTTCAGTCAGATTCGTCAACCGTCGCCAAAGTTATTCCAAATAGAATTTTGAGATTTAACATTGAAAAAAATCCTAACTATAACTACCTACTGGCGACCGCCAGTAGGTAATATATATATATATATCGCTCCAAACTCCACAGTGCTCGTTCCCAGCTGAGAAAACGGACTCCACAAATTTCTTCAGTTGCAGGTTAACTGTTTATTTTTTTTTTCTTGTTTTAAAGTGCTGTGCCATTCAGAAAAACACCATACGCGTTTCGGCAGGCTCCTCCGACTTGCTCACCGATATTAAATCTTGAGTTCCCCTCCTACATTTTAAAAAACTCACCCACCAATCAGCATTCAGCTTGGTCATCACATTTGCTTAGTCGAAATAGAAGAGGGCATTTAAAATTACACAGCCTCGATAGTTTCAAGAAAACAGACTCTGTTTGTTCAACACCCTACAATTTAAATAGCAAACAACAAAATATAAAATGCATTGGCGAAAATAATAATATAACATTTAATTTCTGCACAAATGCTGGAAAGAGTTTGAAACCCCTCATTCGAAATTGTCAATCTGTTGGTCTGATCCATTCCAATGCAACTTTATAAAATCTCTAAATATTGCTATTGCCCTTTCTGAATCCTCACAAGGGTCTGGCGATTTAACGGTTTCTCTCTCTTTTTTTCTCGGGTTTTTGCCTCTCTAAGAACTTTTTCCTATTCCTATCGATGACCACTAAAGTGCTTGTACTAAAGTGCATAAAGTGAATAGTGCAAAAACAGAAGAAGCCTCTGAAAGGGGTTTCATTCTATTGAATAATTAAATATTATTATCGTATGTATATGTATATGTATATGTATATGTATATGTATATATATATATATATATATATATATATATATATATATATATATATATATATATATATATATATATATATATATATCCACCACCACTCCCGCCTCTTGACAAGAAACGGGACCGACACATGCGTTTTGGAGGGGTCAGGAGATTTATTTCGCCACCATCTTGACAAGTAGGGTTAAAACACCTGGCAGACGCGTTTCGGCGTGTGCCTTATTCATTGCCAGCTCCGTGTTCTAAAACCATGTTGTTGTAGTTTGGGACTTTAACTAGTGTTTCTGATGTTCCCATAATGCCGATGCACCCAATCACAGGCCAAAGATTTTCCTTTGCGAGCAGTGTGCGCTAAGCATGCTGGTGCATGAAGTCCCAATAAGTCAGTAAGGGTCCCACAAAGCCTGGTCACAGCTTCACCTCGCGAACTTCGATACAGTGATCCGTTTGTGCATATAGTAATGCCCCAGCTGTTGCTGGCTCGTGAGTCTGCTCATCCACCGCCTCAGGGACCATGGTTGCAAAATCGTCTCCCGACTCCATCCAACTCGGCAGCAAGCTGCCGCTCTCTCCTCGAACCAGGAACAGCGTCTTGGGCGAGGGGGCGCCGCTTGTTGCGCTTCCAACACATACACCACCAGGATGCCGACTTGAAGCGGAGCACCAGATCGAGAGGCGTGCCGGTTCTGCAGCGTCGACTGCTGCACACATATCCACCACCACTCCCGCCTCTTGACAAGAAACGGGACCGACACATGCGTTTTGGAGGGGTCAGGAGATTTATTTCGCCACCATCTTGACAAGTAGGGTTAAAACACCTGGCAGACGCGTTTCGGCGTGTGCCTTATTCATTGCCAGCTCCGTGTTCTAAAACCATGTTGTTGTAGTTTGGGACTTTAACTAGTGTTTCTGATGTTCCCATTGGTGCCGATGCACCCAATCACAGGCCAAAGATTTTCCTTTGCGAGCAGTGTTCGCTAAGCATGCTGGTGCATGAAGTCCCAATAAGTCAGTAAGGGTCCCACAAATCCTGGTCACAGCTTCACCTCGCGAACTTCGATACAGTGATCCGTTTGTGCATATAGTAATGCCCCAGCTGTTGCTGGCTCGTGAGTCTGCTCATCCACCGCCTCAGGGACCATGGTTGCAAAATCGTCTCCCGACTCCATCCAACTCGGCAGCAAGCTGCCGCTCTCTCCTCGTACCAGGAACAGCGTCTTGGGCGAGGGGGCGCCGCTTGTTGCGCTTCCAACACATACACCACCAGGATGCCGACTTGAAGCGGAGCACCAGATCGAGAGGCGTGCCGGTTCTGCAGCGTCGACTGCTGCACACATATCCACCACCACTCCCGCCTCTTGACAAGAAACGGGACCGACACATGCGTTTTGGAGGGGTCAGGAGATTTATTTCGCCACCATCTTGACAAGTAGGGTTAAAACACCTGGCAGACGCGTTTCGGCGTGTGCCTTATTCATTGCCAGCTCCGTGTTCTAAAACCATGTTGTTGTAGTTTGGGACTTTAACTAGTGTTTCTGATGTTCCCATTGGTGCCGATGCACCCAATCACAGGCCAAAGATTTTCCTTTGCGAGCAGTGTTCGCTAAGCATGCTGGTGCATGAAGTCCCAATAAGTCAGTAAGGGTCCCACAAAGCCTGGTCACAGCTTCACCTCGCGAACTTCGATACAGTGATCCGTTCGTGCATATAGTAATGCCCCAGCTGTTGCTGGCTCGTGAGTCTGCTCATCCACCGCCTCAGGGACCATGGTTGCAAAATCGTCTCCCGACTCCATCTAACTCGGCAGCAAGCTGCCGCTCTCTCCTCGAACCAGGAAAAGCGTCTTGGGCGAGGGGGCGCCGCTTGTTGCGCTTCCAACACATACACAACCAGGATGCCGACTTGAAGCGGAGCACCAGATCGAGAGGCGTGCCGGTTCTGCAGCGTCGACTGCTGCACACATATCCACCACCACTCCCGCCTCTTGACAAGAAACGGGACCGACACATGCGTTTTGGAGGGGTCAGGAGATTTATTTCGCCACCATCTTGACAAGTAGGGTTAAAACACCTGGCAGACGCGTTTCGGCGTGTGCCTTATTCATTGCCAGCTCCGTGTTCTAAAACCATGTTGTTGTAGTTTGGGACTTTAACTAGTGTTTCTGATGTTCCCATTGGTGCCGATGCACCCAATCACAGGCCAAAGATTTTCCTTTGCGAGCAGTGTTCGCTAAGCATGCTGGTGCATGAAGTCCCAATAAGTCAGTAAGGGTCCCACAAAGCCTGGTCACAGCTTCACCTCACGGTCGCCAGTAGGTATATATAGTTAGGATTTTTTCCCTATGGGATTTTTGAAAATTCTATGTCTAATAACTTTGGCGTTTGTGGACGGAATTGGCTGAAATTTTCAGGAAAATGGAACATTTTGTTTCTGAGCAGCCCCTGAAAATTTGGGGGGGGTTTGTCAAGGGGGGGGGCCGAGAAAAAAGGGGGGTCCCAAAACGCGTTTTTCCCATGTTAATTTCCATAGGGCGGTTGGCCTCACTCTTAGCTCGAACGGCTGAATGGATTTGCACGAAACTTGGCAAAATTGTAGGGACTGTTAGCCCGATGTGCCTTTGCTAGGTCTCAATATATGTGCCCCAGTGGATTTTGAGAAATTAACGTTCAAAAAAAGATATATATCTGTAACAGCGCTCCGGGCAGCGCTCCGGTTCGCGTACTTTTCGCGTAACGGAGCTTTGCGAAGCGAAGCTGATTGGCTCTTCGGTGTCTGTCAACAGTCCGGAGCGGCCGCCATCTTGTCTCTCGGTAGGATCGAGAGACAAGAGGAGGCCAAAACAAAGGGGGAAATTACCATAAGGGGGCATAGTAGATCCTCGTTGACCCCCTAGGTTTTATGTGGAGGTTTGAAAAGGGCCCGGCAGGGCAAAAAAAAAAACATTTTTTGTTTTTGCGTGGGGAGCGCCCGGTTCGCGAACCGGAAAGCGTTCTGGGCAGCGTACTATAAGGAAAAAAGAATGTTAGACTTTTCAAATACTGTATGTTAATTGATTGTTGGTTTTGTTGATTATTTTTTAATTTCTTTATTTTTTTTATGCAATTTTCTATTATTGTGATTGTGTTTCATAATTTAATAAACTTTCTAACATTTCACTGTCTGAAATGTCATTATTTTCATTGAACATAGTTTGTAGTCTCTGAGGGTGTAAAATGTCCTCATTTTGAAGGAGGTCATCTACTGCTTGCACACATTGCAGTAGTTCTTGGTCCCAAGTTTCATCCATAAATTCAATATAATTTGGATCAATTATTTCTTGGCTGCTCTCTTGCAGGACAATTTGAAATTCAACTTTCTGTTCGCCTTCCATTTTGCCTGAAATTTGGATAAAAAAAATATATATTAGTAGAGATAGGGCACTGTTGGGATTAATTTTAGATAGGCAGTTTTTATCAGTAAATTTATCTTTGGGCAGTGTATGTGATTTAACGTAAGTAAATTCATAATTATACAAGAGAAGCCTAACTCCATCCATAACTATAACAGAGAAGTCTATCTAAATCTATAACTACTACAGAGGGATAGTATATAACTATCAGAAAAAGTTTACCATATTAATTTATAGTGCACAATATACTTCAGTTTTAAAAATAACAACTTACCTTTACAAACAAGTTGAAGTGTTTAGTGAAAATTCAATTGAAATGTACAACAAGAAGTAGCAGTCAAAATGGCTGTGTTTCCTTCTCTTCCTTTATATATATTCAGGTATATAACCAATCAAATGTCAGGTAATAAAAGTAGAAAATGAAAGTAACATTTTCATTGGTTGTGAATTCCAACACTTCAGATGTGTTTTGTGAAGTAATTTACCTCACGGTATTTAGAGAGGTCTACAGGCTAAATGGCTAAATGGAATTTCATTCAAATTTGTGAAAATGAAAGGGATTGTAATGTAGTATGAGCTAATCTATATTTGGTGAGAGTGTCTCCAGTCGTTTTTCTGTAAATTACTTTCCCACCTTTTTTATTGGACCGCTTCCCGGGAAGCGTCCCGGTTCGCGAACCAGCAGCGTTACGGGAGTCCACCATTTTGTGTTTCGGTCGAATTAAGATACAAGATGGAGGGCAAATAATGTTCAGAATGGGTAGAAGGGGGCACGGTAGACGTATCTTGACCCCCTAGGTTTTCTGAGGGTGGCTGAGGAGGCCCATATGTGCGGGGAAAAAACATTTTTTTTAGAAATTTTGCGCGGTTAGCTTCCGGTTCGCGTACCGGGTAGCGCTCCGGGGAGCGTAGTTTGTTGAAAATTAGAGAAAAAAGTTAGAGTAAAATATTAATTGTGAGTGATCAGATGTAGGGTAGCTCTGAGAAGAGCTTTTGGGTTTATGGTACATTTAGGTACTTATAAGTAGGTACCAATGCACAGTCTTAAATTCAAAATGAAAATTCTGTTGCCCTCATCTGAGAAGTGAACTCCATCTCCTCTGTAGATATCTTGCATGCAGTAACGCAAATTATTGTTGTACATGGAGCCCATTCCATGGTCTCTCATGTAAGCTGAAACAGATTTGTTTACATGCTTCCTCGACTTCTCAATTTGTGGACAAAATTGGTTGGACCACCTCCATTTCTGTCTTTGGCATATATTTGAATATACCAAGGCAGTTTGAGGAAAAAGTGCCATTAATTGCTCAAAGGTGTCCTTTAAAAGCATTTCCAGACCTACTCCAGTCAAAGTGCCCACATCATTACCTCCACAGTGCACAATTAACAGGTCAGGTTTTGGCAAATGCATAAAGGTTTTCACCAATGGTATCAATTGGTGACATTTTAATCCTCTTTGGCCCAACCACTTAATTTCCACATCTTGTAAATTGAGGTTAGGTAAATTTCTGTTCTCAGCATACCTTTGAGCCCAGTAGCTACAGATATTAGCTTTTAAAAAACCAATGAAATTCACTGAAAAAACCATAGGTTATAGACCATATATAGTTAGGAATTAGCATTTACAAAACCTTGAAAATTCACTGAAAAAACCATAGGTTATAGACCATATATAGTTAGGGATTAGCATTTACAAAACCTTATTTTACTCGCATAAAACCATTGAAATTTCATATATAGTTAGTTGCACTAACTATATATTGCGCACCCGCAATCCACTGCTGATCATGTCACATATTACATCATTCATGACATGGTCAGTGACATCACTGATGACATCACTGATGACATCCCTGATGACATCTCAAATGACATCACTGATGACATCTCATTTGCCATTACTGATCACATCACTGATGACATCATTCATGTGATAATATGGTGAACCTCTTCAAACTCTAATATAATCTTAGAAAAACACTCAGAGTAAATAGACGCTCACAGACTGTCACTCATCCATGGAGTTACTCACACACCTAGTCAGTCATGCAAAGAATCAATCACACTTCCATTTCCTCTACTATACAGTTATACACACTTTACTTATTCAAACATATACTAACACATATTTACTCTCTTATACAATCCCTGATACAAGTTCACAATGATCCATACAGCCACTCACACATTCACTGGCTCTTATGCACAGGTATTTATATATGTCAACTCTCACATGTACTGTGTTTTACATATGTACTTACTTTGACATGTAGCACTGAGATATCCATTCACTCACCAATACACTCATGCACACAGTCAACTGCCCATACAGATGTTTCCACATGCACTTTTGAACCCATACATCTAGTGAATCAACTGCTCACACATCTATGCACATAGTTACACACCTCACAGCCACCCACACTCACACTCACTCTCTCATACAAATACTTGGGCAACCTATCATTAACCCATATACTTAATCATAAAGCTACTGATCAACATAAGCAGCAGTTTACAGAACAACTTTTATAATGATTCACAAATTAAGACAGTTTAGTCACTAACCCATGCACTCAGTGAGACACATTTAATCACTCACTCATACAGTCAGTCATGCACCTACTAAATCCTTCATCCAGACACTTATACATCCACTCATTCTTCAATATGTAAGACATATTTTGACTTTACAGAAACATACAGTCACTGGATGATGTCATCAGTGATGTCATCAGTGATGTCACTGACCATGTCATGAATGATGTAATAGGTGACATGATCAGCAGTGGATTGCGGGTGCGCGATATATAGTTAGTGCAACTAACTATATATGAAATTTCAATGGTTTTATGCGAGTAAAATAAGGTTTTGTAAATGCTAATCCCTAACTATATATGGTCTATAACCTATGTTTTTTTCAGTGAATTTTCAAGGCTTTATAAATGCTAATTCCTAACTATATATGGTCTATAACCTATGGTTTTTTCAGTGAATATATATATATATATATACACACACACACACACATATATGCAAAATAGGAAGCAGAACTCTGGGTAGCACCCGAAATTAGGTGGAGAGCAGCTCCTATATTGAGCACCCTCAACACCAGCAACACTCTGAATCAGCTCACCTGAAATGCCTGTTTTTCTAGAAAAGTTTTTAAGCCTAGGATTAGCACAGTGCCATCCACACCAAGCTAGTATAGGGAGAAACCTTGTACCATTGATACAGAAACATCTTTAAGCATATCCATGCTGAGCTGTAAAATGACAATAGACTTTTTCTACTGCAGGCACAGTATTACAGCTTTGGATTGGTAAAATACCATCCAAGTCAACCTAGAATGCATAAAAGACATCTGTGACACCTGTTTCGCTCTCATTAGAGCTCTTCAGAGATGTTTAGCTTTGTCCAGGCGCAAGGGAACACCCAGTATAAGTCAAAACAATACCCTTTCAGGATTAGAGTGTTGAAAAAATTATGCAAAATAGGAAGCAGAGAACTCTGGGTAGTTCCCAAATTTAGGCAGAGAGCAGCTCCTATATAGAGCACACTGCAACACCAGCGACACTCTGAACCTGCTCACCTCAAATGTCTGTTTTTCTGGCAAAGTTTGTAAGCCTGGGATTAGCACAGTCCCATCCACGTATCTAAATATATGTACTGACAAGCGCTATGGGAATTGTGTTTGGGTATGTATATATATATATATATATATCTTCCAAGTTACCCCAAATCTTTAGAAACGCCACTCGCACGAAGGTTCGTTTCAAACCTCTTTATTGCCAGAAGCTGCGCACTGCAACTGTCCATAAGAAAGTCCCGACGCTTTTCAAAGCACCTGCTTCTTTTTCAAGGGACGGCACACATTCCAATAACGGACACCTGCAGCCATATATATATGCTTGCCATGCATTCTGCAACACAAGGTTATAGGATAGGGAGGCGCCAAACAGAAGATGGATATTAAAGCCTCGCTTTTAGGGTTGGACCCTCGCCCTCTTCCTAACGAGTTGCCTGACAATAGAAGACCACACAGGAAGAGATTACCTGTTCCAAGTGCAAGAAGAGAAGGACTAACATTGCAGGCGTAAAGGATATTTACACTGGCATCAACAGCCTTATCCAGGAAGGAGGATAAGATATACCACAAGAAACCAGTGAGAGGTGAGTGTGTGCTCTAGAATCTACTGTATTAGATTACACTACTCTCAGCAGGGGTGTGGAATTTAATAAAATATCTACTTGTCCATGGGGCAGGTTGCTTCATAAATCTACTTGTCCTGTAACAAAATCCACTTGTCCTTTTTGTGCCATGTAACGCACCGACAAATTATGGCAGCAATCTCATTATTTATAAGTGCTCTGAAATATTCTCTCAGATTATGCCAGGGCTCCGTCCATTGTAGGGTTTGAATACTAGCAATTCCCTTATGTTGGCACTTTTCCACAGATCTACATACTAGGGCTGAAGGTAGTGGTAGTGGTAGTGTAAAGTCTTGTGAATTCAGAAAAGTAGTATATCTGGACTTAATGCAAGGACATAGGTGCACTTTTGAGACTTTATTTAATAATTGGGCCCATAATTAGGTCTGACTTTAACCATGACCTTTTGTGTTTATTAAAAGTCTGTCTGTCTCTTTCGGTTTATTGGCTAGCTTCACAGTGAGTAACAGCATTCTGTTCTTTCACAAGGAGCATATCAACACACATACGTTTTGTTCAGTGCCAGGAACTACTGTGGCAATGTGTGCTTTTTGAGACCAAAACAATGTTTGCTTTTGCCAATGTTTGTTATGATGGTGAGGGCCTGGCAGCTTTCACACCAATAAGGTTTTACAAAAAGCATGCCAAAACAAGTCACGCATTGACAAAACCAAATGGCTGACCAACAATTTCAGACTTACTGGCTTTACCAATGCTAGTTTATTTATTTTCCCATAATCTTATTAAAACGGGTTAAACTGATTTTCCATTATACATATTTTTGGGAAATACTACCATACATCAACACATTTTACTAAATGGTGTTGCAAATAAATGGCACCAAAAATGTTACAGTAGTTCAGCTAAATGTGTTTGCATTTTTTTCTGAACATTTTATTTTGAAATCAAAGAATCAACAATCTTGCTTTCAAGCTAATGCAAATATATGCATCTAATCAAAGAGCATTCTGGGAGCAGTATACATAGCCTCATATTGCTAAACAGTGAAAACGTTTGCATACGTTTTTATACTGGAACAACTGTTAGTAGTGCATTCCGAGCTTACAACATTTACTTAAAGCACTCACCCTAATAATAAAGGCTTTGCATTAACGAACCATAAATACAAGTTTGAACAGCAGTAACACATGTACATAAATATTACCATACCTGCAGTCAATGCTTTTCCCTGATCTATAATGTGGTACTGTAAACTAGCAGCCAAAGGCTTTGTGCTGTAGGGGGTTGGGCCTACTTGTCCCAAGGACAAAATACACATGAAAACTTGTTGCCTTTGAACCCAAACAATATGTCCAGGGCATCAGGCTATAGAAATTCCACATCCCTGCTGGTTGTCTTAAGATAGTTTTAGGGTGTAAATAGTTTTACAAGAAAGGCTGATGATATGCTTTTCACCGTATTAAGGATGAGAATTAACCAGTCCTGTTTACATTTCCACCCTAGCTGGAACCATACTTTTCTAGAAAGAATGTCTTCCTCAAAGATGCGTGGTTCCTTTGTCACTATTAGCCAAACTCAGAACCTTAGGAAAACTTCCAGATTTGCATCTATCTAAAAGCTTTCGTACAAGGTGGGGAGCGGCCTGGGAAACTGTAAGCTTGTATAGCTAGATAGGCAGGCTGTTAGGGCCCACTGCTTTACCGGGGATTAAGTCCTGGATAGCTTATGTCACTTTGCTTTCTGTCTGTTCCTCTTCCGGGAGTGCCCTACCTTATTGTGAAAGACTTGGGCGCTGGATGTTTATCAGTAGTTCACAAGAATCCTCAGCTTTGGCCATAAGGGAGTATAGGTGAGTGTAGTAAGCCACGAAGGCATTGAATATGCCCTGTCGATCTTTAATTTGCTCTCCCTTAATTCTGTATCTCGAGCACCAAGGGGTTTGCTCATTCCTTTCTATCAAGCCAGACCAGGAGCTTCCCAGCCCAGTCTCCCACCTCATAGAGGCTTTTTTGGGTTGAGCAGCCGCTGGCTCTAGTGGCTTCTGCTGCAATATCGCTGTATTCTTTTTGTTTTACGGATAAATCATGATGTGTGTCCCCTATTCAGTGTCAGCAAACCGGGATTCTAACACTGTGATCTTCCTTTCGCGTGCTTTTAAATGGCCCTCTTTTCCTTTCTTTGCACCACTATTAATGGCAGGGCCTGATCCCTTAAGACCGTCTTGTACACCTCCCATAGGGCCGGAGGGGAAATCACTAAGCCTTTATTTTCATCAAAGTATTTCTCGGTGGGCTCTTGTAGACCCGCAGGGATGCATGGTATTTTAAAATACCAGGGATTTAGCAGGATTTGCTGGTTGTCACTATGGACAATTGGGCCGTATGTGTCCCAGATTAGGGAGTGAGCAGAGATGCTTCTTGTGAGATGGTGAACCTCTCTAAAGTGAGCTCCCGAATGGCAAGTTTACTGTTGTGTTGGGGGGTTATATGCACACCATGTGTCAACCATGCCGAGCGTCACCGTAAAATTGGCCAATGGCCGATGATAGGACCCGGTTTGGGGAGAGGTCCAGCGATCGCTGGCGTCTCAATGGTCAGTATTAAAGTTTCCTCCCAATAACAAGCTGCTGTCTGGAAGTTGGAGGAGGAGTCTGATTCGGTCAGAGAATGCTGCGTCATAAAGTTTTGTGGGTATATAGATGGATAAAGTGTTGAGCGTCATGCTCACCCACTGTGCCGAAATCCCCTCATATCTCCCATGTCTGTGGGTCCGCTGTTCTGTACAATAAACGGTAGTGTCTTGAGGATAAGGATACCAACCGCTCTGGAGCCTGTGGTATAACCCACATGGCCTACCATCTTATATCACCATCTGTCTAGTGCTCGATAAATGTTCCCCTGGAGGTGTCTCTCCTGCAGAACAACGTCTAGTGAGTGTCTCTTGAGGTTCTGTATACCGCTCCATGCTTTGTGCGGTCTCCTAATGCCTTGACGTTCCAGAAAAGAATTCTAAAACTATTAGTTAATAATGTGTCTGCCATGGATGCAGTGTGTCAGAGGGCCGTAGAGAGAGTCGAAGTACAAGCCTGCCTCCCGGGCTACTGGCGGTCCCAGCAAGTAGTGGGGCTGATGGTGCAACTACCTTAGCGATCATAGACGTTTACGGGGTGTGGGGTAGAATGGGATCTCATCTAATAATGGGATAGGCCGTAGCTCTAGTCAAAAGTAAGCACTGCATGTGCTGCTGCTGCGTCAGAGATAGGATATCACAATTAAACTGATGTTACAAAAAATTTACAATCTAATACAGACATGTGGCCGCAGATTCCTTACCTTTGAACTTCCAGGCTTGGATCCGGAAGATTTTTGCTAACTGTCCCCCTGCACATCGATTGGTGGCATCGGTTGACTCTGCATGATGTCATAGGCATTGGGTTCGTCGTCGTTGTGACATCTACTTTGTCTATATAGGCGTCACCCTGGCGCTCTGGAGTCAGTTATTTTTTTTCTGTGCCTGCCAGCGCAGATCTGTCGGAGAGAGCTATCCCTTGTCACTTTTTGACAGACTTTTTTCACTTTCGTCTAATCCTTTTGGTGTGCTAGGCATGTCTAGTAGGAAAGCCTCGGGGTTTAAGCCGTGCAGTGCCTGTCTGTCAGCATGCCATCTCGGTCACAGACCCCCATTTGGTGCGTCTCTGGTGCTTGGAGCGCGACCACAATACGAAGTTGTGCTATGATTGCCGGGTCAGGGTGCCAAAGGCTTTGAGGGAGAGGTCCCTAAAGCTGATCAGGGCCCGGGTCTGGCACCACAGAGGTTGCATCGTCGATCTTGGTCGAGAAGAAGGTCCTAGCACCGCTCCGGGGGTTAGAAGTCTTCTTCCCTGAAGTCCTCATGGTCAGGTAAGAAGCACCATAAAAAGCACAAGAAGTCGAAGTGTTCTTCGACTTTGCCCCGTCCGTCTTGCAACGAGTCAGAGGAGCCTTAGTGTTAGACCTGGCCCTTTTGACAGGTTTCTCCCTAAACCTTTTGCCTCCTAGTTTTCTGACCCTGTTTTTGTTGGCTACAGGATTCTGGGCACTTTACCTTTGCTGATCAGTGCTAAAGTGCATATGCTCTCTGTATAAATTAAGAAATTATTGGTTATCCATGATTGGCATATTAGATTTACTAGTAAGTCCCTAGTAAAGTGCACAATGTGGGCCAGGGCCTGTAAATCAAATGCTACTAGTGGGCTTGCAGCACTGGTTGTGCCACCCACACGAGACTCCTGTAAATATGTCTTATTTGTACCACTGTAGTATCTGCTCGTACAGTTGTTAACTGCCCTGTTAACCTGGTAAGTGCACTCACTTGCCAGTTCCACACCTTCCCTTTCCTCCCATGTAAGGCACCTCTCAGGTAAGCCCAAGGTACCCTCATGGGCAGGGTGCAGTGTATGTGAAGGATAGGACATGTACTGGTGTGTGTGATATGTCCTGTTAGTGAAGTACTGTGTATTTTATTTTTCACTATTGAAAGGCATCTGCCCCATAGGCTAAAATGGGATTTGTTTTGTAACATTTTTCAAATATAACTTTCCATAGGGACAAAATAGAAAATTGGAGTTTAGAATCTCTGAACTCAGAATGTATTAACGCACATTTTGGTGAAGGTGGTTTTTAAATTCTGTGTTTGAAATGCCACTTTTAGAAAATGGGCATTTTTTTACTTTACCATCCTGTGTGCCTCTGACTGTTTGTGTATTTAGCGTCTCGTGTGGAGTGACAGGAGCTAGGGATGTGCATTCCCTCTAGACAATCACGGGGGGTTTGAGGTGTACCCTGCCTTGCCTGAGTGACTCAGTGCTGGCCTGAGTAGACCTGTTCGGCATTTAGAGTGGTGGGAGGTGTTTCACTTGCATTTGAGTAGTCTGTGTCTCCTTTTCCCAATGCTTTCTTCTCCCCTGTGGTTATGCTGCACCAGGCAGGACTGGACTGGTTTCAGAGACCCTTGCCACAAAGACAAAAATAACATAGCGTGCTTTGACTTCGCCCCGTTTGTCGCATGATGAGACGGAGAAGCCTCGGTGTTCCCAGCCCCACTCTGCTTAGCCGGTGCCTTGGTCGGCTCCTCGTTTCCCTCCCTCTCTGGTAGAGATTCCTGCCCAACTAAAAGAATATTATGATCCCATGTGCGCCATATATGGGCTGCTTGATTCCGCCGGAACGCCTTTGGGCCCGCAGGTTCAGCTGAAGGAGACCCCGTATCTGCCATAAAGGCTCTCGGCGTCCTTGGAACCCACCGGCTGTGCCTTTCCCATTGTCATTCCAGATGGCACGGAGCCGATCGGGGGTCCACTGAGACCGGTACCGAAAGGAGGCAAACGACTCCAAGCCATTCAACCTGCCCTATTCTGAAGGGTTAGGCATTGAAGGTTGGGAAGGGCAGCAGCATCCCTTAGAAATCACACAACCCAACCAAGACCTAGACTGGTATGAGGGCCTGGGTGATACAGGCGGCCTGGACACCTCCCCAGATTCTGGCATGCTGTCTCCCCCTGACCTGGCTTTGGAGGAGGGAACTTCGTTCGCAGTTGTGGTGTGTAGGGCTGTGGAGGTCTTGGATCTGCAGCTTCCTCTGGTGGCAGTCACGACTAACTTCTTGACAGAGGTCTCACAGCCTTGTATCTCCTCCTCAGAACTCTTGCTTCCTTTCAACAAGGCCTTAACAGCTGTTCAACTAGGCACCTGGTCCAAGTCCAGCACAGGGGCTCCTGTGAATCGAACCATTTCCCACCGCCACTGCCTTGCACTGGTCAACCCACCTTTCCTCTCTACCCACTCCACCCCACCCCAAAGAGCTTGGTTGTCCAAGCCTCCTCTCCCCATGGCGTGTTCTCTTCAACACCCCGGTACAGGGAATCCAAAAGGCTGGACAGCTTTGGTAAGAAAACCTTTTCTTCCACCAGCCTAGAATTGCAGTCGGTAAACACTGCATGCCTCTTGGGCCGTTACTCCCATTCTCTATGGGATACGATTGTGCAAGTGCTGCCCAGAGTCTTGGAGGAGGACTGAGCTCTCCTCTCCCAAGCCATGAAAGACGGGAGAGATGCAGCTAAGTTTGGCATGCAATGTGGCTTAGATACAACAGACTCGCTAAGCTGAGCGATTCCCTCAACGGTGGCCGTTAGGCACCATCCCTGGTTGAGGATGTCTGGCTTTCAAGGTGATGTCCAAGGATAATCTTATGGACATGCCGTTGATGGCTCCCATCTCTTTGGAGACAAAGCAGACGCAGTGCTTGAGCACTTTAAGGACTCGCAGGCTACAGCCAAGTCCTTAGGCACTTTCCACATCATCCCGGCCTGTGTCTGATTTTTGTCTCTTTTGTGGCTACAGAAGAGGCTTCCAACTGCGCCAATCTTATTTCAGTCAGAGGACCCCGCAAGTCCAGCAACCTCTGCAGGGAAGCGGTTCGCTCTGACCCTGTTGGTTAGGTGACCAGAATTCAGGTCAAGCCACAGCCCCCTCCTCCTCCGCAAAACTCTCCTTGTCCGAACTTTTTGAATCATGGATGCCCAGTTGGTGGCTGAATATGCCATCACCTACACCACTGGCGAAATTTCACCTTTGACAGGGGTGCTGCAAATAGTCCGAAGGGGCTACTCCCTCCCCTTTGAGACTACTCCCCCCCCATCCATGCCTGCAACTTACTATCAGCTGACGGAGGATCACCTTGCCTCACTCCACGAGGAAGTCAAGACTCTCTTGGCAAAGGAAGCCTTAGAGAGGGTTCCCAGGCTAGAGATAGTCTGTGCTTCCTATTCCCGCTATTTTCTGATACCAAAGAAGGATGGAGTCCTTCCTCCTATCCAAGGTCTCAGGGCCCTCAACTGCTTCCTCAAAAAGGTGAAGTTCAAGATGCTCCCCCTTGCTCAGGTCCTGTCTGCTCTGGACCAAGGAGACTGGATGGTAACATTGGACTTGCAGGAGGCCTATTTCCACCCCGTCCTTCCTACCCATCATCACTACTGCGTTTTACGGTGGGCCACAAGCACTTTCAGTTTGCGGTGCTCCCCTTCGGCCTTACCCGTGCCCCTCGGGTGTTCACCAAGGTGATGGTGGTGTTCGCAGTCCTTCTGAAGAGATCAGGGGTTCGAGTCTACCCCTACCTCAATGACTGGTTGTTGAAGCCAGGCTCGTCCCAAGTAGTCTTCTCCCACCTCCAGGCTACTGCAAACCTCCTGCATTTGCTGGGGTTCACTATCAATGTGCCGAAGTCGCACCTGACTCCCTCTCAGATGCTCCCTCTTTCATCAGAGTGTTTCTTGACATGGTGCTGTTTCGGGCCTATCCTCCCAAATGGCGAGTCCAGGATATTCTGGCTATGATACCGATGTTGCAGCCTCTATCCTGGATTTCGGTGAGAATGACTCCGAGGATGTTGGCCTTCATGGCCTCCTGCATCCTGCTAGTGGACCATGCCAGATGGCACATGCCGGCTGTGCAGTTGGATCTGAAGTTCCAATTGGTGCAGCATCTGGGAAATCTCACCGACCTGGTTCAGATATCTGACGGTACCGTGAACAACCTGCGGTGGAGGTTGACAAAACGCAATTGGGTTAGAGGCAGATCCCTCTACCTTTCCCACCCAGATCTCACCTTGTGACGGATGCGTTCCTTCTGGGATGGGGCGGCCCCTTTAGAGAGGTGGAGATCAGAGGTCTCTGGTCTCCGGCGGAAGACAAGCTCCATCTCAACCTGTTGGAGCTTCATACGATCCGGGTGCCACTGAAAGCCTTTTTGCCATACCTCAAAAGAAGGTTAGTTCAAGTGTTCACGGACAACACTACTGCCACTGTGGTACTGTGGTTATGCAACAAAAGGGGTGGAGTGGAGTCGTGTACCCTTTATCAAGAGGCCCTGGACTTGGCTTGAACAGCAGAGCTTTTTCCTGGTGGTTCAACATTTGGCTGGTTCTCTAAGCGCCAGAGCGGACAAACTCAGCCTCCGGTGCCTTGCGGATCACAAGTAGCGTCTCCATCTGGAGGTGGTGCAAGGTCTCTTTCAACAGTGGAGAGAGCTTTGAATAGATCTGTTTGCCTCCGAAGAGAATGCACAAAGTCAGCAGTTTTGTGTTTTGGAGTGTTCAAGGCCGCTCTCACTCTGCAACGCTTTTTGTCATGAGTGGGACACAGGTCTCCTATATGCCTTTCTGCCCATACCACTTCTGCCCAGAGTGACTCAAGAAGGTCAGGAGCGACCGGGCCCAAGTTATCCTTGTGGCTCCGGAATGGGCACAGAGACTCTGGTATCCAGAGCTTCTGCAGATGAGCATAGATCTTCCGGTCAGGCTGCCTCTTCTGTTGCAGCAGCAGGGGCGGGTCCTCCAATCTCTGCCTCTTTGTGTGGAGATTGAGTGGCGACAGTTGACAGCTTTTGACCTTCCTGAAGAAGTGTGTGAGGTTATTCTGACAGCCAGGCTTCCCTCCACCAAGTCGATATACGCCTACTGATAGCAAACATTTTGTAAATACTGTGCAGAGTGGTCTAGTGACTCTTTGTCTGCTTCACTGGCAGTTGTCCTTCTCCTTATTCTCTTCTTGACCCAGCAGGGTTCTGCTCTGGGCACTCTGCTGGGCTACCTTTCAGCCCTATCTGCTTTTCTTCGGCTTCCTGATCAGCCATCTCTTTTCCAATAACCTCCTGTACAGAGAGTTCTAAAGAGGCTTAACCATATGTTCCCCTCTTTCGCCTTTAATTATACCCTGATGGGACCTTACTTTTTTTGTGTGTGCACTATTTGAAACTCTGCACAATTGTCCCCTCCAGCTGCTCACTATTAAAACAGCCTTTTTAGTGGGAATAATTTCTGCCAGGAGGGTGATCGAACTGCAGGCACTGTCATCTCAGCCTCCTTACCTGGCTGACTTTCCAGCCAAAGTAGTGCTCTGCACTAGGGCATCTTTTCTGCCAAAGGTAGTAACGCCTTTCCATCTAGCCCAATCTGTTAGTCTGCCCAATTTCTATGTGCCTCTGCATCCTTCCAAGGAAGAAGAGCGTCTCCACATTTTGTACTTAAAAAGGGCGTTCTCATTCTACCTTGATCATACAAAAGAGTTTTGGGTGGACGACCAACTCTTAATAGGGTACATGGGAGCAAAGAAGGGGCGAGCAGTTAAGAAGAGAACCATTTCACACTGGGTCATTTTCTGCATAAAAATATGCTATGCCTTGGCAAAGAAACAACCTCCTGAAGGCCTTAAAGGACATTTTACCAGGGCGAAAGCAGCCACCACAGCTTTCCAGCGTGCTGTTCCAGTTTCTTACATCTGCCAAGTGGTCACATGGGCATCTCAGCACATGTTTACCAGACACTACTGCCTGGATTCTCAGGTCCGCAGGGAGGGTCGCTTTGGCTGCTCTGTCCTGCAAGAGTTCTTTGTCTGACTCACCTATCGTCCCTGCACTGTGGATTGGGTTAGTGTCAGGACTATTCCCTTTCAGAGCCCTAGTTGTTTTTGGCACACCACGGTCAGTCAGTTCATGGCTCCGCACTTCTGGTGTGGAAAGTCGTGAAAAGTCCTGACTTCAGTGCGCCGGGTTGGCGTCTATATAGATGACACAGACGTCTCGATGACGTAGAACCCGATGCCTACGACGTCACATGGAGTTGCCCGATGCCACCTATTGGCACACAGGGGTACTGCTATCAAAAATCTTTACAGATCCAGCCTGACGCCTGGAAGTTCAAAGGTAAGGAATCTGCTGCTAGATGTCTCTCTCAGATAGTTAAGTTTTTACCGACCAGATTAGGCATTACCGATGGTAAATAACTTGTCCAACAATGCAACTGCAACCCAAACCCAGATCTCCCTCTTCTGCATGATGGAGTTAAAACTGCCTGAACCCCCAACTCTACAGAGCGCCTGTCAGGCATACTATAAACTGTAGGAGGCGCTGGCCGTTGCCAAGCGGCCACCTAGCAGACCCTTCCCACTTGAAAGAAGAAATGTTACCACAGTTTCGCCATCGTGTGAAGATCTCTCGTATCCAGTCACAGTGGCTGAGCTCTATAAGAGAAGAAGGCAGATGTCTATGTAGCCCAGAGCTCGGAGTTATACACTTATGATGGACAATTCATAGGCAGGGTACTGTCTCAGTGTTGTAGTTTTGACCGCAGACTGATGGGGCTATGCAGCCCAGAGTAAAGCACTGTGTTGGGCTGCGTCATTGTTAGTGGTCTTCTGGTGTTCACCTCTTGTGCGGGGTGTCAGGTTTGTGTCGTAGTCGGCCCAGTCGGGATTGGGATCCAGTGCTTCAAACCGTTTTCCATCTATTCTATCTGCTACTTAAGGCACCTTTGCTCCTTTGCTGAGAAAATCATGGAGTATTTTATTTCACAATCCCTTAAGGCTCATTTGACTTCGAGAAAACTGCATCGTAGTTTTTGGACATGCTATGTGAAATCTGCAAAAAAGGTGATGTTGACATTTTTTAACTTGACTAATGGTGCACTAATGGCGGTTCATTCGCCATAGGTGCTGTGATGGAGTCTTTGGGCAGTGTACATTTGTCCAATCTGGTCTGGTGGGTGCTGCGGGCTCCCTACTGCCAGTCATTTTACGAGGTCCGTTCTGAGATTCCCAGCTGGGAGGCTTCAATCCTGCACGAGGGTGGTGGGGCAAGGGGATGGGTGATCGTGAGTGTTCACCGCCTTCTGCCAAGGGCAATGAGTGGACTCCCTGCGTCATGTTGGTTTACCCTCCGCAAGCCCCCACATCCTCCCGGGTGTGTCTGGGCTATAAGTGCGTAGGTGTGCCTTTATTTTGTCTGATCAGAAGCGTCTTTCTGACAGTAGTGCAGCCAGGCTGTGATTGCCGTGGTATAGGTGGCTTGGAGGATGTGTGCTCAGCCACTCACCAGGTGCTCCTTATTGTGGATGTGGGGAGACTTGCGGAGCGACTTCACTGTGCAAAAGAGGCTCGTTAGGAACCAAGTCAGCCTCAATTTAGGGCTCCGTCATCGACAATGTTCATGGTACATTGTAGTAGGAGGTGTGGGGGTGACCAGTACCATGTTCACGTACCAATATGGTGTCCGCAGTGTGACGATGAATAGGTTGTACGTGTCTCTTTAATACCCAGCCAAGCGCTCCATGCCCTGCTGCCTCCAGGGGCCCCCATGTCCTTGGGCCACCACAAGCTGTAGTACGAGGTCAGCCAGTCACGTCAGGCCGGCGTGGGTTGGGAGCCACTGGGGCTTTCTGCCAGACTCTTCCGCGAACTTGCTGGCCACCTTCCTCTCTACAAACGATCTTATCCAACACTGCACCGAATCAACACACTCTAAGGGCTCAATCCTGGACCTTGTTATTTCTAAAGCAGGCATGCTTTCTATCGCTACCCCTATTCTTGTAGACTGGTCTGATCCCCTCCTCATCCCATTCTCTCTTCAACTAGCACACTCTATAACTCTTGGCCAACCTAAGAGGGCTACCTCCTGGTTCTGTGACACCAACAATATTGACTCAGTTTCCCTCTGTGAATCAGCTTTGCTGTCACATCCAAGGCTAGACCCAAACCTAGATGTTGACGATCTCACCTCCCAATGCCTCTCAGTCCTTACAGTTGAAATCAATAACGTCGCTCCTCTCCAAGGCAAAAAGAAAAGGCCCATCCCCTCAGCACCTTGGTTCAACAAATCCCTCTCTGAAGAAAGGAAGCACCTAAGACTCCTGGAGAAACAATGGAGGCAAGCGCTCTCCACCGATAATTTGGCAACGCTTCGTTCAGCAAGATCCAAGTACCACAAGCACATCTTCCTTGGGAAAGCATCATACTTCAGAACCCTCCTTGACTCAGCCAAAAATAGACCCAAAAAACTATTTGATCTCATCAAGAATACTAACTGCTCTCCCCCAACCTCCAAGTTGGAGGATTCTACAAAGAAAGCTGCGGATTTCGCTGTATTCTTTGACGAAAAAGTGTAATCACTTGTGGATCAGGTCGCTCATCCTACCCCTCCAGAGGAGCGCAAATCACTAGCCATTTGGCAGAACTTCGACCCCCATCTCTGAAAATGTCCTCCTCAAGTGCATCCTAGAAACAAAGCTCTCCAACCATTCTTTTGACCCCATCCCTAGTGCCATTGCCTTTGACCTCTATACCAATTCTCTTGCCTATTGGACCACTCTGGTCAACCTCTCCCTCTGTCAAGGCTCCCTTCCTGTTCCCTTCAAAACTGGGCAGGTCACCCCTCTGCTTAAAAAACCCACTGCTGATGCGAATGACCTCAACAACTTCCGCCCCATCACTAACCTACCCTTTCTTGCGAAGATCACAGAAAGATGTGTTGCGAAACAACTCTCTCGTCATATCAAGGACAATGATCTTCTTGACAATTTTCAGTCCGTCTTCATCCAAAACTGCCGCACTTAAACTGCCCTGATGCAAGTGCTTGATGACGTGCTGCGGATACTGGATTTGGGGGGTCTTGTCTTCTAATTCTCCTTGATCTTTCTGCAACCTTTGACACTGTCAATCACAACACCCTCCTCAACACTCTTCAACAGAGAATGGGCATGGAGGGCGCTGTGCTTAAATGGTTTGCTTCCTTCCTCTCTGATAGATCCCAAATGATCAAAATATCGGACAGTCGGAGCAACCCGCCTGGCAAGGGGAAACGCCATCGCAAATCCCGCTCCCGACGGAGGTCCCTGTCCCGGGATCCCCTGCTGGGGGACACGCAACCTGACACAGATTAACCTGGCGATGACTCCTGATTATCGCCGGCCAGGGCTGCCTACTGGTTGCCTCTCATCGATGACCATACCCTGTGGCTGCTGAGCTCTGATCGATGGAGCGGACATTGACTGGTGCAGTATTGACTTCTTCCCTGGCGGGTGTATGGGCCCTC
This sequence comes from Lissotriton vulgaris, assembly GCF_964263255.1. Taxonomy (NCBI): domain Eukaryota; kingdom Metazoa; phylum Chordata; class Amphibia; order Caudata; family Salamandridae; genus Lissotriton; species Lissotriton vulgaris. The sequence continues at coordinate 741,586,908 of NC_141696.1, forward strand.
GCGGTCTGCTACCCCCTTGTTTGTGGTGCCTTGCTTCTGATGTTGCTATATTCTTAGAGTGGGTTCGGGGCGCATTCTATGGGCTGCCTCCTCCGGGTGGGAATGGGGGGTGGTTCTGGGAGTGTGCCTAGTTAGTTTTAAGGGGGGGTCTAGTTGGGATCCATTGGTATGACTGGCTTTAGGCGCTGTGTTTTGGGTCTGAAGTACCGTATACCGCGACTGATACTTCATTGTTCATTGAGGTATAAGGGTGGGGGAGGGGGGACGTGGGGTGTTTTGTTGCTGGTGGGTTGGGTCGGGTTTAGCGGGGTAGTGGGGGTTGGGGTTGTGCTCTATGGGGTGCACGTGTTTCGTATGATGTTGGCAGCTGGAGGGCTGGGAGTCTGGGTTGGGCTACGGGGATTGCGGGAACGGACCCATCGTGACAATGGCTGATGCTCCACGACTTGTACCGTCTGGTACTCTTATGCGTATATTGAGCTGGAATGTCCGGGGGCTCCTGGACAAGATCAAACGGGGGGCTGTGCTTCGTTGGGCAAAAAGGGACTTGGCTGATGTGCTCCTTCTCCAGGAAACGCACCTGCTGGGTACTAAAGCACTGAGTCTGCAGAGGTTTGGCTTCCACCAGGTGTTTCATGCCGGGTTTGCTAGGGGCTCGAGGGGGGTGGCCATCCTGGTCCACAAACGATTAGCCTATACTCATGAGCGTCAATGGCTCGATCCTCAGGGCCGGTTTGTATTTGTGCAGGGGAAGATTGGTGTGGAGCCTGTAATATTTGGTAGTGTGTATGCCCCCCCCCCCCCGCTGCAGTGGGCCCTTGCGGAGCGGCTGTTTGCCTTGTGGGCCGAGCTTCCCCGTTCCCTGGCTGTGATTGGTGGTGACTGGAACGATGTGTTGGATATGACTTTAGACAGGAAGAGGGGGCGAGGGGTCGCGGCTGTGGCCTCCCCTACAAAGCTGAGTGCAATGATTGATGGTCTTGGATGGGTGGATGTGTGGAGGCATCTTCATGCAGAGCGACAAGAATACACCTATGTGTCTGCTGTGCATGGCTCCGTCTCGCGCTTGGATTGTGTGTTTGTACCGGGGGCCTTCCTTGACAGGGTAAAGGGGGCGGCGATCCGGCCTCGCGGGCTATTCGACCACTGCCCTGTGGTGGTTCAGATTGACCTTTGTAAAGCGCGCCAACCGTTCAGATGGCGGATGTCTACATGGCACCTGCAGCAACCGGGCTACTCCCGGCATCTGCGCAGTGCGATCGCCCACTATTGGCAGGACAATCTTACCGAGGGGGTTGATGCGGTGACGGTATGGGAGGCCATGAAACCTGCCCTGAGGAATATCGATATTGCCTGGTGCGCTTCTGCTCGCCGGACCCGACAAGAAAGTATTGCTACTGCTGCGGAACGTGTGGAAAGGCGAGAGGCACGACACAGGGAGGCGGCCGATGATGTGACGCTGCGGCTGCTTCTACAAGTGCAACAGTCTTACTCCTCGGTCTTGTTAGATGAGGCCCCCCAGGCGTGGCTGGCTACACGTAGTAGAGTGTACCAGTGGGGCGACAAGTCTTGCACCATGCTCCACCGGTTGTGTCAGCAGACTTTCCAGCTGATCACCCTGCCGGGGCTGGTCGACGATGCGGGGGTAGTAATTACAGACCCCTCGACGAGCATCAGTATGCCTCTCGTGAGAGCCTCTCCCCCGACTGCATTGAGGCTTACCTCACAGCGGTCCGCACACAAGCGGTACCTGATGAGGTCCGTGTTGCCCTGGATCTCCCCCTGACAGCTGAAGAATTGGGTGACGCACTGGGTCAACTTAATGTGGGTAAAGCACCTGGGCCCAGCGGGTTCCCCAGCGAATTCTACCGGAAATTCCACCTGCAACTCGGGCCGCATTACAGGCGGGCGCTGGAACTAGCTCGGGAGCGGGGTAGCCTCCCCCCGGACTGGCGTCACGCCGAAATTGTGGTGTTTCAAAAGCCGGGCAGACCCCCCGAGCGCCACGAGTCGTACCGCCCCATCTCCCTTATTAATTTTGAGGCCAAACTCCTGGCCAAGGCTCTTGCGAATCGCCTGCTTCCCCACATCTCGGCCCTTGTTCACCCGGACCAGGCGGGATTTATGCCGCATCGGGCGACGCGACACAACATTCGGCGGGCGCAGGCGGCGATTGACGCGATCGGGACGACTGGGGACCAAGCGGCACTGTTATTGGCTGATATAGATAGTGCCTTTGACTCAGTCAGCTGGACCTACCTCTTTGCCCTTCTGCCGCTACTGAACTTGGGTCCTGTTTTCATCTCCTATGTGAAATTGCTATATACTAATGTCACCGCCTCGGTGCGCGTTTCTGGGGCGATCTCTGCGCGGTTTCCTGTGGCCAGGGGCACTCGTCAGGGGTGCCCCCTCTCCCCGTACCTCTTCGCGTTGGCTATGGAGCCTATGGCCGCCCTAGTGCGCCAGGACGCGCTCTATCGGGGTTTCGTGTGGGGGACGGGCCATTCGCACCGCATTGCCTTGTATGCGGATGACGTGCTCTTCTTTATGACTGATCTACACAGTACAGGGCCTCGTGTTCTTGAGATAATGCGGGAGTTCGGTCAGGCGTCGGGGCTCTTTCTTAACCCTCGCAAGTCAACCCTGTGGGTATTGGGGGGGGCCTCGGTGAGCTGCCGGTGGGCTGCGTCCCTTCAGGTGGCGGTCGATGGCATGAAGTACCTGGGCGTTTTCCTCTCTGCCTCGACTACCGTGGCGTGGGATCGGAACGTCCAGCCGGTGTGGGACAGGGTCCAGATTGACGTTAAGACCTGGACGAGTATGCCCCTTAATATATATGGCCGGTCGGCCATATTCAAAATGGTGGCTCTGCCTCGGCTCCTCTACCAACTACAGAATCACCCATATAAAATCGACCCGCAATGGTTCCGCGGTGTCAACTCGGTACTGGGCAGATTTCTGTGCGCCGGGGGTGCTTCTAGGGTGGCACTGCGTACCTGCTTTCTCTCTACCTACTGTGGCGGCTTGGCGTCCGCGGATCTGCTATCGTATTACCAGGCCTCACATCTTCTAGTGCTCAACGAGTGGTGGTATGGGGACCGTAGCGATCCGGCCTATGCACTGGAACATTCATTGATGGGAGGTGCCACACTCCACACCCTGCTGTACTCGGCCAGGCCGAGGAGGGCTTTGCCAAGGGTCACTCAGGTGGTCTTCGCGATCTGGCGGCAGGCTTTGCACCGTATGGGGTGGTGGGGCAGGCTGACGGCCGAGACGCCGCTGTGGCATAACGGCCTACTACCAGCGCTGGCCTCCTTGTCCGGGTTTGGCAACTGGGACGCGATCGGGATCTCGTCCCTCGGTAATGTCCTTAACGGAACTACACTTAAGTCCTTTCAGGACCTTAGTTCCGAATATAGTCTGTCTAGGTCCCAATTCTTTCGGTATCTTCAGTTCCGCCATGCCCTTGGCCCCAGCCTGGTGGGGTTGGAGCAGCTCCCCGACTTTAGTCCTATTGAGGCTAGACTGTTTATGGGCGACCTGGGCGACAAGAAGGTCTCTCAGATATACCGCTCCCTGGTCACACACTGCTCCCCCTCCCTCTCGACATTGAAGGCCTCCTGAGAGAATGATGTTGGCCCCTTGGATGACGATGATTGGCGCGAAGCCCTTGAATCCCCCCGTGGCGCAGCTATAGCCGTCCGTCTTAGGTTTATTCAATTCAAGTACCTTCATAGGGCCTATTATACTAGGGAGCGACTGTGGCGGGCGGGCCTCATAGCTGCTCCTGAATGTCTGAGGTGCGGTGCTGAGAGGGGGACGCTTTTCCATACAGTATGGTCCTGTGAGAGGCTGACCCGATTCTGGGCGGGGGTGTGGGACTGCCTGTCGGAGGTATTGGGGTGGGACATTCCCCGTACCCCTAGGCTGGGTCTCCTTCATATTCTGGAAAATGTTGGGGGTAACGCTTACAAACGACACTTGCTGCTGTTGGGACTAGTGGTGGCCAAACGTGATCTGGCCCAAGCATGGAAGAGCGAACGTGCCCCCCCCCCCTGAGTGCATGGAAGGCGGGATTGGACTTTCTAATGGGTCTAGAATTACCCGTATTTGAGGCCAGGGGGTGCCCCCGGAAACACTACAGAATCTGGAAGCGGTGGGCGGACTACAGGGGTCTGGACCTCGATCCCCCGGCTGATATTGATGATGTACTGGCCCTTGATGTGGATCCCGGGCCCTAGGCTATTAGCCGACTCTGACTCTGATTTTCATCTCATGTTGCTGACCTGTGATCACGTGCACTGGGTTAGGGTGGGATAAGGGGTGGGTAGCTTGGGGGGCGTTGGGGGGGTGTTGTTGGGGATGGGTGGGTCGGGAGGAAATTGGGGTGTGCTTTTCGTAAAACTCTGGGTTCACTGCCATGGTTTTATCTGTGTGTGTTGTTGGCAGTCTCCTCCTGACTGTGGAGGGCTGTACTGAACCTTGCTTGAACTCTCAATAAAAACGGTTTTGAAAAAAAATATCGGACAGTCTTTCATCTCCTTTGGCGGTGGGTCAAGCTGTTCCTCAAGGCTCTATACTTGCACCCACATTGTTCAATCTCTATTTGGAACCACTGAGAAATCTGGGGTCCACTATCATCTCTACGCAGACAACACTCAAATCTACCTCAAGGTTGCCTCCACTTACGATCTCTCCGTCCTAAGCTCTACTCTGGACTCCATTCAAAACTGGATGTCAACACATCAACTGATTCTGAATCCCTCCAAAACTGAATTCCTCCTTCTCTCCTCCTCACTTTCTCTTCCCCCGGTCCAATCATGGATGGACCAGATGAATCTACTGAACAATAAACCTATCATTGTCGACAGCGCAAAATCCCTTGGTGTCATACTAGACACAAAACTCAATCTACTCTCCCACATTAATTCAATTGCAAAGTTTGCTCGATACCAAATGCGCCTTCTTTGGGGGATTTGTCTCTTCTTCCCGGAGCATGACCTTAAAAGCCTGGTCCAATCGCTGGTCCTCTCCAGACTGGACTACTGCAATTCTCTTCTTACTGGCCTCCCCAAATCCCACCTGTCCCCCCTTAAGTCTGTTCTCCATTCAGCAGCTCGTTTCATTTATAGGGCCAAAAGAAGCGACCACATAACACCCATGTTATCCACCCATCGCTGGCTTCCCATTGAGGCAAGATCTATCTAAAAGACTGCCTGCATCACCCACAAAGCTTTGCACTCCTCCTCTCCTCGCTACCTGGTGAATAAACTGAAACTTTCTGGAGGCTCTAGACCATCACGAAATGCAGAAAATCTACTGCTTGAACCTCCCACTTTCAAGAAGGAAAGATTGATGGCCCAATCCTTTTCAGGCAACGCAGTGAGAATCTGGAACTCACTTCCGCCTCAGCTCCGGACCACCACCTCCTCCCAGGCCTTCAAAACTGACCTCAAAGTTCTCCTCCTTCAAAGACACTTCCAAAGTTAATTCATGCCCTCTCTATTATCTGAATGAAGACCTTTTAGTATAGAACATTTCTATTCTCCATGACTATGGAAGTGCCTTCCCAGTGTGTTCTTGTGGTTTGAGAGTCTGCCATTTATTGCAGTATTGCCCTTTTACCTGTGTTTGGTACTCTTTTGTAACATGCACACGTCACTTTTATCTTGTAACACACTGTTTGCTACCTCTTACGTTTTGTTTGCTTTCGATACTTGCACAAGTGCCACCATTGCCTGGGTAACGTTTGTTCTTGTGTTTGAGTTTCCTCCATGTATTGCAGTATTATACCTCTACTTGTACTTTGTACGCTTTTGTAACCTGCACACGTCACTTTTTCCTCCTGTAATGCACCGTTTGCTACCTCTTGTATTTTGTTTGCTCACGATTGTCACTTTTGCTTCATGTAATGCAAACGTTTGCTTTTGTAATTTGTTCACTTGTAATGTTCTCATGTATCAGTTCTGTTCCTATTGTGAAGCGCTCTGACACCTTCGGGTAAAGTCCGCACTACATAAAAACGCATAAATAAATAAATAAATAGCTCAGTGTCACTTGAAGGAACAGGGCTTCTTGATCAGTACAGCAGCAGTGTCATGCGGCCTGGCACAGCAACGCAGCACATAGACCAAGAGCATACTAATTAGGGTCCATCGCATGAAAATTCGGTCCTACGCTGGACAATGTACTATAGCTCAGCCAGGGTGGAATATCTATGGTGAGCCCCATGAGTAAGGGAAGCCTGCGTTGGGGGCCACTATCTGTGGGTCTAACACTCCATACACAAGTTGTTCTCAGCACTTAGTCGGGCCTGATCTTTGTAATAAGTCATGCATGTCCGCGGCTAAGACCAGGGAGGCTCACCCATGATGCCATCCTTCACTCGGCTGCCTCTGTCGCCAGTGCTGCCAGGGTCAATGCAAGGGCTGCAGCGCCGAAAATGTCCAGAGTCACTCGGCTTCATGTGCGGCTTTCCTCTTTAGGCATGCTCGCTCCGGTGCCATGCGGATACGCTATATCGTGGCTTCGTCTCAGTTCAAAGGCCACACCTCTCCATTCGGTGCACTCAGTTCAGAGCCTCAATACGTTTATTTTCTGCATTGTTACGATGAGCAGATATTGAACTGCAGTTTTTCTGTCACGGCTGACAGATAAATTAGCGGATGGTTTTGGGTTTAGTTGGTGGTGACAGGAGCCACGTCAGAAAGTGACCATCTTACTCGACGGTTGGCCACACCTCTACGGTTTGTGCTTTTAGTCGCTATATCAACTTCAGGCTTCAAAATTGAATATCTTTGGCTCCACTGATTAGAATTTTGTCTGGTGTCAATGTATGTATTAAAATGTACTCTGTTTTTCTAAAACTGGTTCTGGATTTTTCATGTGCTGTTTTATTTCTGTTTGTGTACTATATATATATTTTACACTTTGCCTCTAATTTAAGCTTGACTGCTTTGCGCCAAGCTACCAAAGAGTTAAGCTCAGGTTAATTTAGTGACTGTTTGTGGGTCCCCCTGCCAAGGATTGTGGTTGTTGCCTGAGTGGGGCTTCCTCCCCCCCTCAACCAATAACCCACTTTCTTTACAATCCCTATCTGGAAGCCTGTTTGTTAGAGAAATTACTGGTTGTTCTCTTCCACATAATGTTCTCTATGTTCTGGTAGTATTTTTTAAAGATTGTAGTCACTATCCAACAGGTCAATGAACATAGAATCTTTAGGATTGTTAGGATGACCTTTTTTGAAAATCTAGATAAAATCAATTGTTTCCATGTAAAATCAAGGAGTTCAAAAGAATTGTGTGAACAGCTACAGCCACAACAGTGGTACCTGTTTAAATAGGTTAATTGGTACTCCACTTGTACCAGGGGAACCTAAATCATGGGTTCGAATCCAGTCTGATTGTCTAAGATATTTGCATTACTGTTTGGTTTATCATTTACTAAAGGAAGCTGAGAGCTATTATATATGGATGGCATTATCCATCCATCGATATACCATCACTTGATTAGTGTTATGTAGTAGGGCATTGGATGTTTGGGACTTAATAAAACATAAAAATTCTCTGAAATCTATGTATTGTGTAAATGCAGTAATCTCCTTCCAGCCACGACAATCCAAGAAGGCACCTTTTGCGTCCCACAAAAGATTTTTCCGACCTGTGATTTTGCCATCAAAACTACATTCTCGCCTATCCCTGTGCCAAAACCTTAGTTACCTTTCTTCCATGCTGTTGACACGGATCTGGAGCTAACTCTCTGAGAGTTTTTGCACATAAGCACTGCAAATTCTCAAAAAATACCAAAATTGCAGTACTAGGTTGTCTCTCCCAAAGTGTTTAGGCTTTAAGACCTTTAGTGACTGCAAGGGGCAGATATCCAACCCTGACCTGTGCCATGTTCTAAGTCCTGTGAGTCTTGCTTCAGTATCCTCCTAGTCAATAAAGGAGAGGGAGGCAAAACTATTCATGGCACTCACCTGTGACTACAAAATAGGTGTGCGTCACACCTGGGTCTGCTCAAGATCACCATGATTGTCAGGGCCACTGAAATCATGTGATTCTGTGGCTGGGTCGTTTTCTGCATAATTATAAATGTACTGCATTTTTCACATAATCCATCATCTGCTGCATAATTTGCAGATATTACCCTTTTTGTTGTCTAACTAAAATGGATTCAAGTTATTCAAAATGCGGCAACATGTGGTACCGCACATTGGATTGCCATTCGCAAAAGTCGAATGGTAACTATTCTATTACCTATTATTGAAGTGGAGTGTTAAACTGTTGCTAATGAGGTGAAACCTTTGCCCAGACAGTGTTAACTTGTAAGAAAGACAAAATAATGCAATAATGCTGTCACAAAAAATGCTGCATCATGCACATCAGCTTTTCTTGCCACATTTTAGTCAATGCTCCTGCATAATCTAATCCTCCTCTGTAGCATCTTTTCAGTGGCGCCTATGCCACCTTATCCTGACTTCTAAGCCCCTTGGTCGGATCTAGAAGTATTTCTTACCTTCATTTTCAGCATTTTCTTAAGGCCAGCATTCCCTCTGGTACGCTTTTAACTCCCCACCCTCGGGGGCCCGGTGTCATGCCCATATGCATGCCCTTTGTGCCAACTCTGTAGTCTTTCTGAGCTGCCCCTTCATCCTCCGGCTCCATCCAAATCCCTCTCTCCGCAGCAGTCCAAAGGTATGCAGGGGGAGTGGCACAAATGGCTCCCCGTCTGAAGCCGCCAGTGTGGTGTCCCCAAACGTCTTGAGCCAACCTGGCACCACTGCTGCCTCTTACAGGATCAGAGCCAGTGCTCTACATGCAAGAGCACAGATTCTGCAGAGAAGCCCAAAGATTACAAGAGGAAGATATGTATCTCCAGGAAACTGTTCTCTCCTATTGCCACCCTATCCCAGATTTTTTTGATCGGACTCTGATCCCTTAGAAGATTATGGAACTGGAGAGGGTTTGGAATAGCGTCCTCCTGACCCATCTGTTGATTTTGCTGGGTTCTCTTTGGCCAGTGGCCTCGATACATCACCTGACCTGAAAGAGAGATGGAGTTTCCTCCTCTTCAGGTTTCATCTTTCCACTGTATGGTGAGGAAGGCTGTGGAGGTTCTAAAGTTACCCCTGCTCCCAACTGACACAAAATGGGCTCGCTGAGGTTCTTAGGCCTTGTGCCCCAACCCTAAACCGTTACTTCCTTTCAATAAGACCTTACTAGACCCAGTAGTGCCAGTAAGGGAGAATCCTGCTTCACCAATAAATAGATTACTAGCAAGGAACTGTCGCCCTTACCCAGGGCAACTCCACTTCTTGTCCTACCACCCTTCCATGGAGAGCTTGGTGATTCAAGCTTCTTGCACTCCGGGACAGGTCTCGTGAACTTTCTCATCCTCTCTGTTGGGCAGAGAGTCAAAACTGTTGTGGACTGAGGAAAGAAGATTTTTTCACCACTCTAGACAGGGGTGTGGAATTTAATTAAATATCTACTTGTCCATGGGGCAGGCTGCTTAATAAATCTACTTGTCCTGTAACAAAATATCCCCTTTATGCCATGTAATGCGGCAACAAATTACGCAGCAATCTCATTATATAAGAGTTCTGATATAGCCTGCCTGATTATGCCAGGGTTCATACCCTAGTAGTGTTTGAATACTAGCAATTCACTTATGCTGCTATGTTTCTGCAGGTCTATATACTGGGGCTGAAGGTAGTGGTAAGCAATAGTTCCAGGGTTGGAATGCCCTTTTTAGTCCGTGCAAACCTACTAACCTGCATGTTTTAAGGGTTTTCACCAATTCTTCTGAGAACGGTCAGAAAGTTACTACTGACAGTGGCAGACTTAAAACTTCTTCCAGGGTTGGGAAAAAAGTGGTAGGAGGAAAAGTGAACTTGATAACATTGAGATTTTCACATAAGCAAATCTACACCTGCATATTTGCTCATGCTAAAATGCAGTTCACAAATATTTTCAGGGAGTACTATTTCTTAGCCTATTTCTGTAAATTCTTGTGAATTCATGGAAACTGTACATATGCACTTAATGCAAGGATATAAACAATGGATGCACATTTGAGACTTTCTTTAATAATTGGGCCTCTAATTAGGCCTGGCGTTAACCATGACCTTTTGTTTTGTTTTTTATTCTGTCTCTCTGTGTCTGTCTATGAGCTGGCCTCCCTGTAAGTGACAGTATTTTGCTCTTTTAGAAGAAGCATATTGGCACACAAAGTAGTTTTGTTCAGTGCCCAGAACCGCTGTGGCAACGTGTGCTGAGACCAACATTTTTTGTTTTGCTTTTGCCAATGCTTGTTAGAATGGTGAGGACCCAGCAGCTCCCACACTGTTAAGGTTTTACAAAAACCATGCCTAAACAAGTCACGCCTTGACAAATCCGAAAGGCTGACCACCAATTTCAGACCCTCTAGCTTTGCCAATGCTGGTTTGTTCTTGTTTTCCATATTCATATTTAAACTGGTTACACTGATATTCCATTCTGAATATTTTTGGGAAATACTAACATACATCAACATGTTACTAAGTGACGCTGCAAAGATACAGTACCTAAAACCTTACAGTAGTTTAGCTAAATGTTTTCTTTTCTTACATGCATTTTTTTGTGAACATTTTATTTTGAAAGCAAATAATCATTACTCTTGATTTCAAGCTTCTGCAAATATTTGCATATAATCAAAGAGCATTCTGGGTGCATTTTACAGAGCCTCATATTATTAAACTTTGGAAATGTGGGTACACTTTTATACTGGAACCACTGTCAGTAGTGCAGGCTGAGCTTAAAACATTTACTTTTAGTGCTCACCCTAATAATAAAGGCTTTGCGTTAATGAACCATATATACAAGTTTGAACTGCATTAACACACATATTACATATAACACACACTTTACCTTAATTGTAGAGAAAGCCCTTCCCTGAGCCACAATGTGGTACTGTAAACTGGCAGCCAAAGTGTTTGTGCTGCAGGGGGTTGGGCCTACTTGTCCAAAGGACAAAATGCACATTAAAACTTGTTGCCCTTGACCCCAAACAATATGTCTCGGGCGTCGGGCTATAGGAATTCCACATCCCTGCTAGAGAAGGATTTCTATCAGAGAAATTGTGAAGCGAGCACCGATTTACCTTGGTGCAATTCGCTCATCTGTCTCGGATACATATAATAAATGCACTTTCCTAAGAAACTGGGTCTCCCCTCTCTTTGTTTATTGAATATTAAAATTGGGAAGCCGAATGCATACTCATCCAAAAACCTCTCACCGCTTTTTGGTTTATAAAGTATCCTAAATTGAATCATTTTAATCCTCGCATTAAGTGACCCTAACGAGAAGTCAACTTTCTCCCCAGTTCTTCTTCCCATTTAGCCAGTAGAGGGGTATTGTCTATCTTGGACTGCTGGATAATACAATATAGAGTTTTTAGCCTTGGTATTTGTTAATAGGTGTTGTAGCGGGGAGCGGGTGTGCAGTTCTGCGTTACTCTGCTGCCAGATAAGCATAATATGTCGACTCAGAGCTGCATGGGCCATAAACTGACCTATTTGTAATTATGTGGTGTGCCGCAGCTGTTCAAATAATAGCACCTAATAGTCATCAAATAAATAAAAAACTGTATCAATACCTGCATGGGACCAAATCTCACTCTATACTGCATCACCTCATTTATACATTAGGGTGCACATTTATAATGGCAGCTTACAGGCCTATGCCGGTTCAGAATTAGGGCAAGCACAGCACTTCTTCCAACAGCACTTGACTGCCCTCAGCAGCTGGGGGATCGCTGTTGCAGTTTATTTCCAGTCTGAAACACATCATGTAATAACTGACCCCCAACTTCAGGCCATCCAATATAAGACCGCTCTGGTAGGTGCTCACACCCCAACCGTTTCGCAACCCAATGCGACTGAGCCACCAAACAATATTTCTCAGTCAGGGCAGGCAAAAGCACACTTCTGGATCGTACATTGTAATTTGCATAATTCTATTTATCACTCCGATCACCCTAGATCAGTTTGAGCAGTAAACTGTTTAGTTTCCAAGAAACCCACTAGGCACTACTACAGTGACATAAGCAAAACATTATAAAAGTTGAGGTAAGATAACCATCTAAGATAGGGCTAACCTGCAAAACATTATAAAAGTTAAGGTAAGATAACCATCTAAGATAGGGCTAACCTGCCCATTTTGGAAAGGGTCTGCTGATTTTCTAGCCATGTCTAACATCCTACTCAGATTTACCGTAGTTGTGTACCGAGCAGGAATCTCTGATTCCTAGATAGCAGAAGGACCTCAGCCGCCAGTTCAAAGGCACCCCAATAGTAGCATGATCCTTTAGAGGGAATAAGCATGATTTATTTTTCTTGATTAGAAGACCTGAGTGGGCCCTAATTCTCTCCAAGTGCTCATGTGCAGTGGGGATATGGACATAAAACTATAGGTTGTCTGCATAACATGATATGACGAACGTATGCCCTTTCAGGAATTCTCCCCTACGTGGTTCCCCTTTCCTAAGTGTAGTCAGCAGGGGCTCCACTGCCAAACCAAATAATATGGGTGACCGAGGGTATCCCTGTTGTGGGCTATGCTGTATAGTGAAGACATATGAGACAACTCTACCATATTATGCTGTAGTAATAGGGCATGTGTACAGTAAAGGGACCTAAGCCCTGGATCCCACTTCTTTCCCCATCTCTTGCATCACTACTTGTAAATATTCTCTGCTCAGAATGTTGAAAGCCTTTTCCACATCAATTGCAGTGATAGCAGGGTCAAGGCATCCCAACAAGAGGTTGTTCACCTAATAGTGTAACCTTGTTAAATTCAGTGATTGTTCTGAATGTATGAGTCCAGATAGCAATGGGGATAGTCTATTTGCTAACAGTTTGGCCAGGATTTTATCAAACCGATTTAACATGGATAATGGGCTGTACCAACCCATGTCCAGTGGCTCTTTTTCCGTTTTCAGCACGGGAATAAACCAGGCCTCAGATATAGTTTGGATAATCTCTCCACCTCCCTAACTGTCTGGCAAACCTTCAGAAGGCATGGGGCAACTATGGGTCCATGGGTGACATAGATCCCCTGTTAGGCATCTCTCCCACGAGTCTTACCCGTAGCCTAACCCTTCTTTGCAGCTTTGACTTCCTCAACTTTTATGGGCGAGTCCAATGTTAGTGTCTGATTGGTGAATGTCTTAGCAACCAAGTGTTATGAACATATTTCCTCTGGCCAGCCACCCTGTGAGCATTACATTTCTTATAAAGGGAAGCATAATATGCACACAATGCATCATTCACTTCAACCTGAGTGTAAACAATCAATGAGGTTAGGAGATAGGTGGAAGGCAGACATTGGCTATTGTGTTCTGTCTGATTTAAATAATTTGGCCAACAGTTGCCCCGCTTTATCATCTTTGCCATGTTTCCTAGCAATGTATTCCCTGTAGCGATGTAGGCCCAGTCTATCTAGTGTCTCACTGTAGTCTTGATTTGCCTGTGTCAATCTGAGCTGGGTTGAGCCATTAATGGCCTCTTAAATTCCCAAGGTTTTAAAAGTATTTTCCAACTTAAATGTGCGCTGCTCAAGGTCTCTAACCACACCATGGGGCACATCTATGCACGTGCCCCTAACTATCACATTAAAGACATCCCAATCCACACTGGCATCCCCAGCAGTACCCTCATTTTCATTAAAAAACTGAATGATAGCAGTCCGGAGCACCTCCTCATATGATGCATCGAGCAGAGCTATCGGTTTCAGACGCCAGAATAGTATTCTACTAATGTGCACTTCCCATGTAAAAAAACTACTTTTATGGGCCATGATCCAACAATGTTTCCACAAATATTGGAAGTGAATTAACATCCACCTTTCTTATCATGGAATTTTCTGTGCTACCTATTATTCTGCATTATATGTCAACCCCATATATATATATATATATATATAAACAATTCCAAAGTTTTGCATACAGCAAGAAGTCGCGCACTCAAGGATTTCAGTTTGTGAGGTTTTAATCACCGGATATCGCTACGCGTTTCGACACACCAAGGTGTGATCAAGACACCTTGGTGTGTCACACCATGGGGCACATCTATGCACGTGCCCCTAACTATCACATTAAAGACATCCCAATCCACACTGGCATCCCCAGCAGTACCCTCATTTTCATTAAAAAACTGAATGATAGCAGTCCGGAGCACCTCCTCATATGATGCATCGAGCAGAGCTATCGGTTTCAGACGCCAGAATAGTATTCTACTAATGTGCACTTCCCATGTAAAAAAACTACTTTTATGGGCCATGATCCAACAATGTTTCCACAAATATTGGAAGTGAATTAACATCCACCTTTCTTATCATGGAATTTTCTGTGCTACCTATTATTCTGCATTATATGTCAACCCCATATATATATATATATATATATAAACAATTCCAAAGTTTTGCATACAGCAAGAAGTCGCGCACTCAAGGATTTCAGTTTGTGAGGTTTTAATCACCGGATATCGCTACGCGTTTCGACACACCAAGGTGTGATCAAGACACCTTGGTGTGTCGAAACGCGTAGCGATATCCGGTGATTAAAACCTCACAAACTGAAATCCTTGAGTGCGCGACTTCTTGCTGTATGCAAAACTTTGGAATTGTTTATTGAAACTTTCGGCGGAGGGTTTGCCGAATTTTCGCGCCACCTGACTACGGGAGGAGGTCCCAGCAGAACCCTGTGTGCTTCGGAATATATATATATATATATATATATATATATATATATATATATATATATATATATATATATATATATATATATATATATATAATATATTACCTACTGGCGGTCGCCAGTAGGTAGTTATAGTTAGGATTTTTTTCAATGTTAAATCTCAAAATTCTATTTGGAATAACTTTGGCGCCGGTTGACGAATCTGCCTCAAAATTTCTTCAAAATGGCCTCGCGGCGTTCCGGTCCTTCCCTGAAAGTTTGGGGGGGATTCGTCAAGCGGGGGTCGAGATAAAAGGGGGGTCCCAAAACGCGTTTTCCTCATGTTAATTTCCATAGGGCGGTTGATTTCACTTTTAGCCCGAACGGCTGAATGGATTTCCACCAAACTTAGCAAAATTGTAGGGACTGATAGCCCGATGTGCCTTTGCTATGTCTCAAGATATGTGCTCCAGTGGATTTTGAGTAATTAAGGTTCAAAAAAATATAAATATCTATAGCCGCGCTCTGGTACGTGCACCGGTACGCGCACCGGGCACGCCACGCGAGGTGCGCACGGAAAGCTGATTGGCTCTCGGGTGTCTGTAAACATTCGAAACAGTCTGGAGCGGCCGCCATCTTGTGTCTCGGTAGGATCAAGACACGAGAGGTGGCCAAAACAAAGAGGGAAATGACCATAAGGGGGCAGGGAAGACCCCCCCCTTGACCCCCTAGGTTTGATGTGGGGGCTATATAAGGGCCCCGCGGGGCATTTAAAATATATATTTTTTTCGTTTTGCGCGGGGGAAGCGCCCGGTACGCGCACCGGGGAGCGGCCCGGGGAGCGTACTATGAGGGAAAAAGATGACAGAGTTTTTAAAAAATGAAGCCTTAATTTATAAATTGGAGGTAGTTCTAAAAAGAACTTTTTTTTTCTTCTTTTTGTTGTTTTATTTTTTTTTTGTTTTTTGAACATTTTGTACTTTTTTTGGCTTTTCAAAACAGTTTTATATTTTTTTTGTATTTTTTTAGGGGGAGAAACAAAAAAAGGGAATTGAAACTGGCTCAACTGGAGCAAAAAAAGAAAAAACCCCCAAAATTACTTCTTTTTGGGGTACTTGTGATTATCACCTGCAAGGACGATGAGCTTTACGCTTTTTTCACCATAGGCGATAAGCTTGCCACATGCAGAACAAGTGATTTTAAAATCAGCAAATCTTGGCTGAATACAAGGCATCATCTCTGATGTTTCTGGTCCCGATGAAGTGGGTTGGTTTCTTTGGGAGGTGGTCCTTGACGACTGGGGGAGGTTACTGGCCAGTTCCCTGAGCTCTGCACGAGAGTAGTTGTTTGGGTGCTTTCGGGTCATATGACGAATCATGGTATAGTTACCAAATGAATATTTTTTGTTTGGGTTGCCCCGTGAGAGTTCTTCATTGCAGATTAGTCAAGTTACCTTGGGCGCATTCACTTTTTTCTTGCCCTCTGGGATTGAAAAAAACTCCCATACAATGTGTGGCTTGGGTTTGTATGGGGTATTTTCTTCAGGCAGCCATCTTCTCCTCCCCTCCTCCTCTTCCTCTTCCTCCTCCTCCTCTTCTTGACCACCAATATAATCTGGAGCTGGTCCTGTTGGTGGTGGTGGTGGTGGTGGTGGGGCAGATGCACCAGCTGCTGCTACTACTGAAGCCATTATTAAGATCAAAAAGGTACAGAGATGTACAAACAGGTCTTCCTCAGTCAAAGGACAAAGTCAGAATAAGGAAAAAAGGTGGGGTCTTTCATCATTTGAAAAAAAAACTGTCCTGAACCAATGAGAAGTGTTATTTTCAGGTCACAAGACCAGGGGCTTCATCATTATGAAACTAAAACTGTTATGAACCAATGAAAAGTGTTATTTTCAGGTCACATAACCCGACGCGCTTACGCTACGCGCCCCCGGGCGCGCCCGGGGGCGCTTCAGGTCGCGTAGCGTAAGCGCGTCGGATGTTTACGTTGCGCGATCGTATTCGCTCGAGTACTTCCGGGTGCGCTTACGCCGTGCGTATCACGCGGACGCGGCTACGCGATACGTCACGATCATGTTTTCGTTTGCGATATTGGCGCTTACGGGACGCTCCCCGGAGCGCGCCCGGGGGCGCTTTATAAAAGTACGCTTTTCGGGGCGCTCCCCGGGAAGCGCAGCGGGAGCGCTCCAAAGCAAAAAATAAAAATAAAAAATGGGAAAAATTGTAGGGACTGGTAGCCCTATTCTTAAGTGGTTTTTACGAAAATTAACTTTGAAAAAATATATATTGTGCTACATTGGGCTATATATATGCCAAAATGTAGCCCAAATGTAGCCCAATGTAGCCCAAAGATGGCCACCAGAGACCAAAAAATCCAAATGTAGCCCAAATATCAGCTAGATGTAGCCCAACTGTAGCCCAATGACAGAATGTACCAGAGTGTTCTAAAGAACAACTAGAGTGCTAACGGTCTTACTTATGACAAAAGTATGGCACCCCTGAAGTCATCTTGATTAGAATAAAGTGGTAAAACTTAATACATTTAATTTGAAAAGGAACAAAATGAGGGGTTTCATTTTGCCATAGAAATGTATATCTAAGGTAACAATTAAAAAAAAATCATAGGTTAGAAACTCGATATAGAAAGGAATTAGCATTTAAAAAACCTATGAAATTCACTGAAAAAACCATAGGTTTCACACTAGTTATAGTTAGGAATTAGCATTTAAAAAACCTATGAAATTCACTGAAAAAACCATAGGTTTCACACCAGTTATAGTTAGGAATTAGCATTTAAAAAACCTATTAAATTCACTAAAAAAACCATAGGTTTCACATCAGTTATAGTTAGCTGGAAATTTTGCTGACATAAAACCAATGAAATTCCACGTTATAGTTAGTTGGACTCACTATAACTTGCGCGCCTGCAATGCACTGCTGATGACGTCACATATTACATCACTCATGACATGGTCAGTGACATCACTCATGACATCACTGATGACACCATCCTTGTGACAGACTGATAGACCTCCTTTCAGTGTAATGTAACCATTGAAACACATATTCAAACAATAGAAACTAACATTTTAAAAAAAAATGGAGATACCCATACCAGTTACAATAACCAATTCAGTAATTCCACCATCTATATACACATCCACTCATACACCAACAGTTCTATATAGTCACTCATACATATTCTCACTCATCATATATAGTGATACACATATACATCCTGTTACACACCGACAGTCTTACAAAAGTTACTCACACACATACTCACACATGCAAATAAACTATTGAACATCCATTTATTTGCATATACAGCTATACATACATTAGCACATTACTTCTAAGGAAACTTACACATACTTACTCTCTTAAACAATCACTTATAGAAACACATACTTATTTAAACAGGAACTCTTTCAATCTCTCACTCTCACATATACTGACTTATATACATCAATGCTCATATATACAAGATTAAAACATATGTAGTTACTCATAAAGACACTAGTGAGACAGGCATTCACTCACTAACACACACATATACACACTCATCCACCCATACAGTCCTGCACATATGCTGTCTTCAAAACACATACAAACAGTGAGTCAGTCACCAACCCATGCAGCCACTTATACACAAAGTGAAACACTGATACATATATTTAAATATTTAAAAATTACTCGTTAATATATGTATTCATTAAGATACACTTAATAAGGCAGTTAACCAATCCATTCTTTTAAAAAAAACATCCATTACACACTTATTTAACCATTTATTCTTCCATCGTCCTTCACAAATACAAATATAAAACATATTTATTTTTCATAAAGACACACATTCACTGGATGGTGTCATCAGTGATGTCATGAGTGATGTCACTGACCATGTCATGAGTGATGTAATATGTGACGTCATCAGCAGTGCATTGCAGGCGCGCAAGTTATAGTGAGTCCAACTAACTATAACGTGGAATTTCATTGGTTTTATGGCAGTAAAATTTCCAGCTAACTATAACTGATGTGAAACCTATGGTTTTTTTAGTGAATATATATATATATATACACATACATATACATATATACATATATATATATAAATTCACAAAGGTTGCCCATGAGGAATCAGCCATGAGGTAAGTTGTAAATAATCCACTTTGTTCAAAAGCTGTTGCATTCAGAGGAGCGCAGGACCGCAGACATCTGTCAGCTGCTTTGCCAGACCGGTTTCGGGAGTCTTTCCCTTCATCAATGGCTTCTGCTTGCAAATGCCGGTTTCGTTTATCATGCACTAATTATTTCATTTTCAAAGTCAGCCCCATTGGGCGTGGCTGTATGCACAGCTTCCTGGACCTTGTAGTGCTGAAAGTCTTACTTCAGTGAGTCTGTCGCAATTTGCAAGAATTAATCTAAAATTCAACACCCCAGTGGGTTAAGTGCTGCGTCTTGCTGCTTGCCTCTAATGTCTCTCTCAACTGCTTTCCTGGAAACGAACCTCCCCAAACGTAACGGCACCGGAGTGGTGTCATTACAGGTCCGCAGCGCGGCGGGCTTCTTCCGCGACCGAGAACAGCCGCTTTACATAAATTCACAAAGGTTGCCCATGAGGAATCAGCCACGAGGTAAGTTGTAAATAATCCACTTTATTCAAAAGCTGTAGCTCGTCACTTCGCAGAAGTACACCAAAGTAACAGGGAGCTGTTACAGTACTTCGGTTTGGATCACATACCCTTAAATCCTAGAGGGGGGGATCGACTACTCAGTCTTCGCAGACTGGAGTCGCGTTACATTATAGACATGCAAGCAAAACACCCACTGGGTCTTAACAGTGGGGAGGAATTAACTGTTCATCTTGGGAGATAATGGATACACAATCTGAGAAATGTATGATTAGAGAAACTGTAATGATGATGAACTCTTTTCTGAACATGAATTCTGGGAAATAGGACATCTCTGAGTAATCATAATATAATATGGGTGGCAAGGAATAAGATCTTTATGATAAAACTGTTAGCGTCATTTCCCCACAAAATCAGTAGTGATGTTTTGATAATTTGAAATGTGAATATATATGATGAACTCGGAATTTTTGATTAACTCTTTCGCCCCTAGTACGGCAAGGAGTGGTGCAAAGCCGATACACGGCTTTATTTCTCTTTTCTTTTTTATTATCAGCCTTGATTTATGGTATTTAATACAGTATGCATCTATACCTGGATCAGTAATCATCAGAATCATCGATGTGGTTGGTGCATGTACATATATATGTGTAAAGATTTGTGCTCTTATACTGATTAAACGGGCAGCTCAACAGCGCCTGGGTAAAAATGCCGGTTAATTGCCGATACACGGCAACATACACCTAATACACCGGCTATAGCGGTTTTTATGACATCCAAATGATATTATATCAATGTCAAATGTGTTACTTAATCTGTTCCAAAATGGCCGCTATGTTTCCATGCGCTGAAATCATTGTCCGTTTTCAGTTACCTGTAAATCAATGCATATATTGCGCTGCTAGACGGTCAAGAATGTAAACATTGACGAAGGACTTTGCGTCCAAAACGCGTCTGTTACACACGTTTGTGGGCTGAAATAAAATCTTGCCGCTTACCCCCGTAATGCGTTTGACATTTCTTGATGGAAATGGTTTGAGCCTGAATAATTGACCGCGAGTATCGGCGCGGAATCAGCACCCGCTGGTGAGTGCCTTGGGATTGCCGGTGCAACTGGGAATATATATATATATATATATATATATATATATATATATATATATATACATAATCTTTCAAAGCAACCTGAAATTGCATCAACCTCAAGCTTGCTCAACGTCCCGGCTGGAGACACCAGAGCTTTTTTGACTGTACATCAATTGGCAAGGAATGATGCGCCGGTTGCTGAAGATGTGCTAACACAGGATGAACTTTGTACAGCACAAATACCACAGGTAGGAATGAATTTAAGTCCATTCAAACCAAAATCAAGTTTCATCCCAATTATGCCCCGTGACTCAATTGACACATTTCACGATGTGGTTATTGAAGATTTGAAACTACTTTACCACAAAGTGAAACACAGAAAGAGATACAGAAGCAATAGAGAACAGGCTTACACAACTCTGGTAAATAAGTTAAGCAAGGACCAAAGCATCATAGTCACCATGGCAGATAAAGGCGGCAACGTCGTGATTTGGCCACAAAAAGACTATTTTGATGAAGCGATGCTGCAATTAAACAATGGGACCTGCTACATGAGAACTACCATGAGATTGTATAACGAATCAAAAGAGGCCCTTAAAAAACTATTGTTTAAATGGAAAAGGGAAAATATGTTATCCAAACAAGAATTTGATTTTTTAAATGTTGAAAATCCAGGTCTACCCAAATTATATCTTTTACCTAAGGTGCACAAGATGGTGAGTCCTACTCCTGGCAGGCCCATCATCTCTGCTATCTCCAGTGTGGCTGAGCATATCGGGGAATACATTGATTACTTCCTTCAAAGTTTGGTGCAAGCATTGCCAACTTACATTAAGGATACTGGCCACTTTCTTAATAAGATCAGGAATGTTCCTTGGAGTGATGATCTGCTATTAATCACCTTAGACATAGAATCACTCTATACCAGCATTAATCATCAAACTGGACTTAGAGCGCTTGAACACTTCTTAGGAACTAGACCCATCAGTTGCTACAAACATAATAAGATGCTGATAGAACTAACAAATTGGTGTTTGCATCATAATTACTTTATGTTTGGTAAGGAAATATTTCTGCAACAGAGAGGGGTGGCGATGGGTGCCTGCTTCTCCCCCAGCTACGCGTGTTTACACGTGGGCTGGTGAGAGGAGCAGGTACTCAACATCACCTACAGAGATATCATGGCGAACAATGTAATTCACTGGATGCGATTCATAGACGATGTCTTTTTGGTGTGGAGGTGGGAGCATATGAGTGCAGAAAACTTTATAAAATCACTCAATGTCAATAACGAAAATCTACACTTTACATCACACATCAATCATGCAGAGGCAGACTTTCTTGATGTCAAGATATTTGTTAAAAATGACAAATTATGCACTAAACTACATCGTAAGAGCACTGCGGGCAATAGTACACTCCATGCCAGCAGCTCTCACCCCCGACACACCATTGACAATATCCCTTTCGGTGAGCTATTAAGGCTCAAACGAATCTGCAGCACTGATGAAGATTATGAACTTTGTGCGACAGAAGCCCTTAATAGATTTCGAGGGAGGGGATATAAAGAATCTGTCTTGAAGCAATCGATTGAGAAAGCTAAAAGTAGATCCAGAGATTCTCTCTTGTCAAACTCCAACACACCCATTTCAGAATCCATTATGGAGAAAGCATCAGATTCAGACATCAGTGCACCTAGACTGATATTGACATTTAATAGACAGGAACGTAAAATTCGGTCTATTATTAAACAAAGGTGGCCGGTTTTAAAAACTGATTTGGTATTGGCACCCAGAATAGCGGCAGGACCCAACATTACATACAGGAAAGGCCTTAGCCTGAGAACCCAGCTGAGCAGAGATTTCCCTGAAGTCATCAAAAAAGACAATTGGATGGTTAAGCCTGGCTTCATCCGTTGTTCTAGCTGCAGAGCCTGTAAATTTGGGGTGAACACCACCAAGTACCCCACACCCTTCAGACCAGATCTAGTGGAAATTAAGGGCAAACATAACTGCAAAACCGAGTTCGCAGTCTATGTTCTGACATGCACCTGTGGCTTAAGATATGTTGGCAGCACACACCAACAGGTGCATGTCAGAATACTGCAACACCTGCGAGCTATCGTTAACAACGACAGCTCATACCCCGTGGCTCGACACTTTAAGGCTATTCACCACAACAACCTTGAATGCCTGACATACTATGTCATAGCCTCCATACCTAAACCTATCAGAGGAGGGGACAGGGATCTAATGCTGAGGAGACTGGAATCCCAGTTTATCCTTGAGCTGGACAGTCGTTTTCCTAACGGTCTAAATACGACTGAAGACCTCCATGTATTCCTGTAAGTTATCTGTTGACCAAGATGTATTTAGTTTAAAGCTTTCATGCCATTACCCGCCCCCTTTCCCTTTCTTGAAGTCTCTGAATGAAATATATGTTTAATTTCATCTCTTTATTTTTCGGCACACATGTTTGGAATTGGGTAAGAGTTCTTCTTTCACTCTCCATTCATATTGGAAGAATACCATTTAGGATTTTTTCCATTTCTTTCTTTTTTTCTTTTGGGTGTACTCATGATTTTGGGTTTATTATAGCACTTTAGCATTGACACAGACAAAGGGGGCATGATGACGAGTAGTGGTAACACTTTTTCGTATTATGCGATTTATTCCAGTGACCATATGAGCATTTCTAAACAGAATACAAAATCAGGATGGATCTATAGAGCATTTATGCTGATATTAGATGAGTTTCTTATCTAACAGACTAGAGACAACATACAACAGGTCTTAGCTCCGGTGGAGTATGTACAAATAATTCTTTGTGCACAGAGTGTTTTGTTTACAAACTCTAGTCATTGACTATTGAAATAACATTGCACTTTAGACCACGGCACTTTAATGCATTGCTTTTTGCACTATCCCTGCAATTTTTGCACAAATTTGCTGGTTGCGATATTTGCACATTGTCTCTGTTGCGTGTTTTTTATAGAAATCAATAATATATTTTTATAAACTAAAATGTATTTATTTTTTTTGTCCATAAAATAAATTGTAATATCATTGTGATTTTAACATGATTATGCATTTATGCAGGTATAATATTCATGTAATGGCTCTATATGACACTGAATTTGGAGAAGAAAGACTGCTCAGCCTAAGATGTGTAGTGTGTCTTTAATGTCTATCATCACGTGGTTGTGAAAAAAATGCCGGGAGAAAACTTTTGTATTTAAGCTGTTGAGATTTTATGGACAAACGATCTGTGAACAAGGGCGGATGCCCGAAACGCGTAGGATCTGGTGGCTTAAGCGCAAATAAACTGTTTTTTGGCCCATTACGAACGTTGGAGTGGCGTGGCTTCTTTTCGACATTGCTGTGGCAGTTGCGGTTATCACAGGAGAGAGCTACACTTTGCGTATATATATACATATATATATATATATATATATATATATATACATATATATATATATATATATATATATATATATATATATATATATATATATATATATATATATATATATATATATATACATATATATATATATATATATATATATATATATATATATATATATTATTTATTTTCCACAAGTTGCCAAATTGGAAGGTCGTTCACGGGGGGGTTGATACACACTTGCCGCCGGCAGCAACACAACAGCCTGCAGCACATCCGTCCATTTACATGTCAAACGCGTTTCGGGCATCGTCCCGCCCTTGATCACTGGCTGTACAACGAGAAACAGAGGCTGATAATATGCACATGATTTATTGAATAACAAGTCCCACCCATGTGGGTGTGGCAAAGTTGCATTCTGGTCTCAGCAGTCCATTGCCCAAACTTAATTGTGCTACAACCCCAGTGGGCACCTCTGATTTATCGTTGTTTGTCAATGTTTTACCCCAGTGGGTGGAAGGAAATGTCATGCAGCACCCTCATGCTGCCAATATTTACCTGCGGCTCAGGCCCCCCTCGTTCTGTTAGCTGCACAAGATGCTGAGCAGTGTAGATCCACTAGTTTCAGCGGCGGGACCTTCCGCGACCGGACTAGCCGCCTTAAATTCTTTCCACAAGTTGCCAAATTGGAAGGTCGCTCACGAGGGGGTTGATACACACTTGAGCCGGCAGCAACACAACAGCCTGCAGCACATCCGTCCATTTACATGCCAAACGCGTTTCGGGCGTCGTCCCGCCCTTGATCACTGGCTGTACAACGAGAAACAGAGGATGATAATATGCACATGATTTATTGAATAACAAGTCCCACCCATGTGGGTGTGGCAAAGTTGCATTCTGGTCTCAGCAGTCCATTGCCCAAACTTAATCGTGCTACAACCCCTGTGGGCACCTCTGATTTATCGTTGTTTGTCAATGTTTTACCCCAGTGGGTGGAAGGAAATGTCATGCAGCACCCTCATGCTGCCAATATTTACCAGCGGCTCAGGCCCCCCTCGTTCTGTTCGCTGCACAAGATGCTGAGCAGTGTAGATCCACTAGTTTCAGTGGCGGGACCTTCAGCGACCGGACTAGCCGCCTTAAATTCTTTCCACAAGTTGCCAAATTGGAAGGTCGCTCACGAGGGGGTTGATACACACTTGCCGCCGGCAGCAACACAACAGCCTGCAGCACATCCGTCCATTTACATGCCAAACGCGTTTCGGGCGTCGTCCCGCCCTTGATCACTGGCTGTACAACGAGAAACAGAGGCTGATAATATGCACATGATTTATTGAATAACAAGTCCCACCCATGTGGGTGTGGCAAAGTGGCATTCTGGTCTCAGCAGTCCATTGCCCAAACTTAATCGTGCTACAACCCCTGTGGGCACCTCTGATTTATCGTTGTTTGTCAATGTTTTACCCCAGTGGGAGGAAGGAAATGTCATGCAGCACCCTCATGCTGCCAATATTTACCAGCGGCTCAGGCCCCCCTCGTTCTGTTAGCTGCACAAGATGCTGAGCAGTGTAGATCCACTAGTTTCAGCGGCGGGACCTTCCATGAAACTAGTGGATCTACACTGCTCAGCATCTTGTGCAGCGAACAGAACGAGGGGGGCCTGAGCCGCTGGTAAATATTGGCAGCATGAGGGCGCTGCATGACATTTCCTTCCACCCACTGGGGTAAAACATTGACAAACAACGATAAATCAGAGGTACCCACTGGGGTTGTAGCACGATCAAGTTTGGGCAATGGACTGCTGAGACCAGAATGCAACTTTGCCACACCCACATGGGTGGGACTTGTTAATCAATAAATCATGTGCATATTATCAGCCTCTGTTTCTCGTTGTACAGCCAGTGATCAAGGGCGGGACGACGCCCGAAACGCGTTTGGCATGTAAATGGATGGATGTGCTGCAGGCTGTTGTGTTGCTGCCGGCGGCAAGTGTGTATCAACCCCCTCGTGAGCGACCTTCCAATTTGGCAACTTGTGGAAAGAAAATATATATATATATATATATAAAATCAGAACTGCATGCGTACTATATATATATATATATATATATATATATATATATATATATATATATATATATATATATAAATATATATATATATATATTACGCATCAGGGCAGCCTTAGGCATGTGCAAGTTGTATACCTGCGCAGGGCCGCCAAACCCCAGGGGCTGCCACGCCAATATATATCCTTAATATAATAATTCTCTGAGGATGGATACATATTTGCGTGGTGGCCCCTGGCAGGGATTTGGCGGCCTCCAGCTCTGTTCCACTTCCAAACACCCTGACCCCCCTCTTCACTGGCCTCCGCGCCTGCGTTCCTCCGGTGGCCCCCTACCTACGCTCCCTGCCCAGGGCTGCCATGAACCTAGACCTGCCCCTGTACGCATGCAGTTCTGATTAGAAGAGCAGGTCAGGTAGGCACAGGCTTGCTTTTTCATGTCCCTTTGTAACTATGCTAAAGAAAAGCTGTGAATACAGTTAAATGAAAGACTCTAACTTTTTCACTTTTCAATAATTGTTACAGATGTACAACAAGCTGACAGATGCAGAAGTTCTCAGCGTGGATTATGTAAAAACTGTGCTTAAAAAAGATTTTCCAAACGCTAACACTCAGGAGATACTGGGTGTTAAATCTGAATATGGAGAAAAAATGAAGGTGAGCCAATTGGCATTGTACATAATTTATGCAAAGACGAGCAGTCTTAAAATTCAGGAAATTGATCTTTAAAAAAGACAGCACGAGTGAATCAAAAGGTGTGATGATTAAATGACTTAAGGTGATAAAAACGCATGCAAAATCAGGAATCTCTTTGTGACTGGTGTTGAATTACTCCACCTAATTATTTTCGGTCTCCAATTTCTCAGATTAACATGAGAAATCGTGAAAGAAGGAAAGTATGAGCTGGAACAATGAAAGGCTGACATAACTGCAAAGGAACGGCCATAACTTTAGAAACTTTTTTTAGAAAATACATATTTTCATTTTAACTTGAGTTTATTTTTTATTTAAGGTGTATGTGTATAATTTTATATGTATTTACTTGAATTTGAAAAAATACTAGAATAGTCACAGAATATTTTTTTCTTTTTGGCCACATATCTCTCTGCCCCTTCTACAAGGTACTCAGGATTACAGTTCCTACAGCTTTTAAGCGCTTCAAACTCTGCATATAAATGAAGGCAGCCTGGAAATGCTTCAAATAAAGAAGGTTGCACTTCCAGACCATCTTACTTTACAAGTACTTGCAGATACATTTGCACCGCCCAAGGATTGCAGCCATGGACGCCAGGGGCAAGTCCCACAGTTTGAAGACCTCTGCTATAGATTGAGCATAAATACTGACATGATTGGAGAAGTGTGGCTCAGGGGTTAGAGGCGGCAGACCTGGAAGCTGAGATCGGTCCTGCACCAGGGTTCAATTCCCCGCCTCGGCGGTTCTTGGGCTCAAAAATTCCACGGACTTGATAATTCTCGTTCCGGTGCCTACTTGACTCACGGGTTCACACTCTGCGACTCTGGGCAATAGCTTGCTTAATCTCCACTACGGCCCCTCGCGGCGGGATGCCTGGCTTTCACCCTGTGGATACCCTGCTGGGGTTATCTCACAGGGGAATACCAGGACGGGTTCCCAAGGCAAGCGCCTTGATGCCTTCGGGTGATACGTGCGCTATATAAATCGCAATACATTTACATTTACATTGTTCTCTCTAGTTAATGGGGATTCCGGTCTTGTGGCTACAATGGTGCCTGCAAACATAACCTTCCTTCTTGGAAGTCCTCTTTCAACTTTTCATCTCTCCTCAATTGCTTGATGTATCTACCTCCGAAACCAGAAAGAAATTAGGGAGCTCTTGAAATTAGTAGGCAACATGGCACAAGGCTCGTTGGAAATTTCACAGGCAATCGAAAAAATGTGGGAGATGACAGTAAGCACGCACTCCAAGGTCTCGCACATTCAGAATCTAGTACTCTCCGCACAAAGAAGGAATGATGAGATGGCCTTGTCTCAAAAAAACAGACTCAATAGACCAGGCAGGACAAATCCCTTGTCAAATGAAGAAACACTAGCCCTACTCCGAACATATGAACAACCGGCCCGGGGAAGGGAGGAGAGAATCAAAATAGTACCAATTGATTCTAACAGAGTATCTAGAAAGAATGACAGGAAAGCAATTCACCTCAACTTACAACAAATCCAGTTAACAGCAACTGAATCCGAAAAAGGGAACCCCATTAATTCAGAAAAACCCTTGAATTGCCTTCTACTCAATTGTCGTTCTGCAAACAAACATGCATCAGACATAGCAGCCCTCATCATCAATAAAGAAATTGACCTGGCAATCCTTACGGAAACTTGGCTCAACGAATCATCATCGCCGGTCATTGATCTCTTAGTACCACCTCAATATAACATCGTGAGACTGGATAGGCTAAGGCAAGTAGGAGGAGGTATAGCCTGCATCCACCGTTCAGAGATTGAGGTCCACCAAATTCAAGCCGACCCCCTGGAATCCTGTGAATACCTTGGTCTAAATATAAGATCATCAAGTAACCAAAAATGCAACCTGCATGCGTTTTACCATCCACCAGGTGATAACGCAAAGTTCACAGAGCAACTAATAGAGATCATAACGGCCAACTCCAATTCCGAGACCAACAACATTTTCCTGGGAGACTTTAATTTACACTGGAACGACGATAATGATAAAACGGTTAACTCGCTCAAAGAGTTCCTGGCCGAACTAAACCTTACACAAGCATGCACACAACCTACACATGCACAAGGAGCGACCTTAGACTGGATTATCTCAAAAAAGAAAGAGACATCAATCCGCGCTATAGATCCATGTGATTGGTCGGACCATCATACCATAACATTCGTGATTCCCAAAGTGAAAAAGGATAGGACTGTGCAACCCCCCAAGTCCAAAAAAGCGATCCGAGATACAAAAGAGGCGAATATTGAGCTACTGGTTGCCAACTGCGAAAGAGGCTTAAAGCCACCTAATGACATGCAGAATGTAAACGAGCTGACCGATCACTACATAACCTCAATTGGAAATATCGTCAATGACACCATGCCACTAAAACTAAAAAGAGTCACAGAAAAGCCAAAAAATCCTTGGTTTAGTGAGTCACTGAATGAGGACAGGCGCAAACTGAGAATGGCCGAAAGAAAATGGAGACAACACCCTTCCTCCCCAGAGCTGAAAGACCTCAGAAAAATCAGGAACCAATATAACAAAAAGATAATCAACTCCAAAAAAGAATTTATAAGAGCAGAACTTGACAATGCCAAAAACAGACCACGGAAACTCTTCGAGATCTTAAAGCAACAGTCGGATAAACTAGCCAAATCGGCCCAAGAGAACTCAAAAACGCCCTTAAGCTACGAGGAATTCTCATCATTTTTCACGGAAAAGACCAAATCGCTAGAGGCGGAGCTCTCAAACGGTGTGGCTATCCTCCCAACCCAACCGTTGCCGACCAGCGAGGCTTCCATGACAGCAGAGAATACTAAGACAAAAAATAAAGCAAATTGGGACACATTTGAATTATACGACCAGGACAAGATCGCCAAAACGCTGTCTGAAATCAGACCGAACAACCACTATCAGGACCCTCTACCTGCAAAATGTGTTAAAGAAATCAGCCATATCGTGGTCCCGATCTGGACCAAAATAATAAATGCATCTCTTGCACAAGGGATCCTCCCTGACTGTCTAAAAACAGGACAAGTTGTGCCAATAATCAAAAAACCAACAGCGGAAACAACAGATCCGAATAACTACCGACCAGTAACCAACATCCCCCTACTGGCCAAAGTAATTGAGAAATGCGTGCAGAGCCAACTGAAACAACACATCACCAAGTTCTCCTTACTAGACGAATGCCAATCAGGATTCAGAGCAGGACATAGCACGGAAACAGCGATCCTGCATATTGTAGATGACGCGCTACAAGCCCTAGACCAAAATCAAGCATGCCTATTGATTCTACTCGACCTATCATCCGCATTTGACACGGTAAATCATGAAGCATTATTGTCCAGGCTGCAGGACAGGATGGGACTATCCGGAAATGTGCTGAAATGGTTCAATTCTTTTCTACGGAACAGAACACAACGATTTCCGGTTAACCAAGCAATCTCACCCCCTTGTCCTAATACAATTGGGGTCCCGCAAGGTTCTACGCTATCACCGGATCTATTCAACCTGTATGTCGAACCTCTTACAGACATTCTTCGAACTCTCAGATATCCTACCACATGTACGCAGATGACACGCAAATATACTTGAAGATCACCTCCCTTGATGACATCGATCTAATGAATGAGACATTAAAGATGGCGTTACAATGGTTAACTACTAATCATCTGAAACTAAATGCCCATAAAACAGAATTCTTGCTAATTTCACCTCCAAGGAGCCACTCTGAAATAAAGGAATGGACCAAATTGGTGACTGCGCTTAACTGCACCCCAACCCTAGTCAACTCTGCTAAATCACTAGGAAACACATTGGATGAGAACCTTGCTATGAACGCCCACATTAATTCAATGGCGAAAAGCGCCCGCTACCATTTGAGCTACCTAAGAAAATTAAAACCATTCATTTCAGAGGCAGATCTAAAACTGGCTATACAATCTCTAGTTATATCAAGGATTGAATATGGTTGCTCCACATTAGCTGGCCTACCTAAAACATCCACAGCACCACTAAAAGCCTGTCTCAACGCAGCGGCAAGACTCATCACAGGATCTAGGAAATTTGACCATATATCTCCTCACTTGAAAGCACTAAACTGGCTTCCTTATGAGGCCAGAATTCAAATGAAGTTAGCATGTATTACCCACAAAGCGGTGCACTATAACACGCCAAGATACCTAGCCAAGAAAATCAAGCTATCGGGAGGAAACAGACCAACTAGAAGCGCCAAGGAGCTGCTGTTGCGGCCAGCCATCTTCCGAAAGAAAAAGTCTTATGACCAAACTTTCTCTGGAGCTGCCCCCAGAGTCTGGAATTCACTCCCTCCAAGTCTGAGGAAGATTCAAAATATTGTAACATTCAAACGGGAACTGAAGAGTCTTATGTTGAGTAAATACCTTACATAGGGAAGCAGGCGGATCGTGGGTTCCAATACTTATGTCAGCGGATGGAGGGCCCTCTCAAGAATATTATTCAAGAATGTTATCATTGATAAGGAACTAACTCCTCACACAAGCCCTGACTGTGTCCTGAACGTTACCACAGTCCTAGGCGAACTTATAAGTGTTTTCTAAAGCTAAAACTATATAACCTCTACCTCACCTTAGTTGTCGATATAGACATGGATATAAGCTAAGCCTCACCTACCTTTATTGCTAATTGCACATGCGTTTGGAATAGTTAGATTTAGGCACCTCTCATAGCCACAGTTTCCTCTACCTCATATCTGTTTGTTTGTATAAATGATTCTGTATTGCCAATATGTAACCTACCTCGATGTTAAGCGCTCTGATACCCACGGGTCTTGTTCGCGCTATACAAAACACTATAATAAATAAATAAATAAAATAAATAAACCAGTCCTGATTTTCAGGACTGTCTTGGACTTATCCAGGTTATGCCAATACGATGTTTCACTAATGTAATCACTAATTGTTCATTTTTTTTCTCCTTTGAAGCTATTGAAGAGATACCTAATGATCACAGTTTTAGAGACATGTATGCATATAGGACCGTTCACCATGTGATCTTTGTTTATCTTGCGCATAGTGTATGTATGGGGCCATGCACACGTGGTGGAGGAAGGTGAATTAACTAGGTTAACATAAACCTAGTGTCACTGAAGACTGTAGCTACTTGTACACATTCTTAAAAAAAGAGAGTTTTCCCTATTTAACCCAGAAAGGACCGGGACATGTAACAACTAAAAAGGAGATTCCTTTCTGTGTGTTCAAGTTTTAGGTAAACAATAACATTTGTTGTAGTCAATTATACCAACAGCCCACCACACATAACATTTAAGTCAAAACATAACATTTGGTGTATCTGAATATTTTTATTATTTCTTTCTTATTAAAAAACAGTTTCTTTCATATACACAGTATACACAATTTATTAAAACATATAGGTTTTTTCAAAAAATCATTTTACATAAGTCCACTCAATTTATCTTGACAAAACATATAAAAAACAAAATAGTACAGTTAAAAATTTGTCAAAAGCTTGTTGACGCGTTTCGGTGCTTCGTTGTTTGGAACACCTTCCACAGGACTATTTAAAACATCTTCTTTCTAAAAGTAGATATAACATTTGTTAGTTTTGCACTGTAAGGTGGTGGTTTTGGATGTTAGGCTGTTGGGGCAAGGAATTTTGACTATATCTTACGTGTAAAGCAATTTTTATTTTGCAGTACCAGATTCAATCCAGGAGTGGTTATAACATTAATGACTCCTCCTCCCTGCTTTGTCGTCAGAGACTCTGTATATAAAATAACATTAGTTTAGAATTCAATGAACACCAAAATAAGGTTAACTTTTTAATAAGTAGGACATGTTTTACGTTTGCCGCTTACTTCTCGTTTGCGCTGAAGCAATCTGAGACAATTGCTGCACTTTTGTAAACTTATTGTTCTGTTTCTTCCGTGTATTAATCTGGCCAAACGTGGTCCTAGATTCTTCACAGATTCAAGAATAGGTCCCTCCTCTTATTCAATTGAGGCAGGTCTGCAGTGTCTAAACAGATAGTGTACATATTTCATTACCTTATTAGATATGTATACGTCAATTCGTTAGAAATTACATCGATATTGCATATTACGCCACTATTTGTTATTTTCAAAAGAGGAAAAAGGGCCACGTTTGGCCAGACTAATACACGGAAGAAACAGAACAATAAGTTTACAAAAGTGCAGCAATTGTCTCGGATTGCTTCAGCGCAAACGAGAAGTAAGTGGCAAACGTTAAAAATGTCCTACTTATAAAAAAGTTAACCTTATTTTGGTTCATTGAATTCTAAACTAATGTTATTTTATATACAGAGTCTCTGACGACAAAGCAGGGAGGAGGAGTCATTAATGTTATAACCACTCCTGGATTGAATCTGGTACTGCAAAATAAAAATTGCTTTACACGTAAGATATAGTCAAAATTCCTTGCCCCAACAGCCTAACAGCCAAAACCACCACCTTACAGTGCAAAACTAACAAATGTTATATCTACTTTTAGAAAGAAGATGTTTTAAATAGTCCTGTGGAAGGTGTTCCAAACAAAGAAGCACCGAAACGCGTCGACAAGCTTTTGACAAATTTGTAACTGTACTATTTTGTTTTTTATATGTTTTATCGAGCTATTTGTACACATGCCTTTCCCTAGTCAGTTTTTTCTTTCTTTCTGACCATCTGTGAAACCCTACTGATGTTTCTTGAGACTCTGTAAAACATCAGTATTAACGTTCTTCCATCAATAACATTTTTTACAGCATTGAACTCAGGGAAGTCGGAGTATATACCCGATGTGTCTTTTCTCCTTTAAGTCTTCTACTGTCTTGTACAAATTCTGTACAAGGACTATTATAGGATCGTTGCACATCGATGAAATATACAGGAGCTAATCCCCATATGCATGGAGCCTTACTTCATCCCTTGTCTAATGTTCTTGGCTATGGCAATTCTTGAGGTGGATTTAGTCCCAAGAGAGGACTGTTTCTGCATAAGGCATGCTTCATTTAACCATTTTTGAGAACTGGGAACTGTTCAACTATAAGTTTGGGATGCCTGGTCTTCACCTTGGGGATGCCCAGTAGGGGTTATCGCGCAGGGAAAGCCAGGACGTGTTCCCAAAGCAAGCGCTAAGAGACCTGTCAGTGATTTGGCGCTATATAAATCGAAATTAACATAACATAACATAACAGGGTCAGACGATGGCTCCACAGGTCTGTTCCTATTTACAGCCTTACAAGCAATTTACCATGAAGGCCTCCTTCTGTCAAGAACCATTCAGTCAAAAAATGGAGTAGTAAAGCAAGATAGAAGCTATCCCTGTTGGCCAGCCCCAGTGCATGGTCTTCTTTGCAAATTTTCAATGTACTTAACTCTGCTCCTTTTCCCGCCTCAGAGAATTAGCATCAGTACTATTTCCAATTCTTTATGTATTACTGTATGATATTGTTACTTGCATCTTTGAACTACGCATAAACATCATGGGGGCACGCCTTGTTAGATATTGCTACAAGGCCCGTCAGCAATAAGGGCAGTTTCTGATGGATACTTCTTCCCTCAGATTCCTCAGTTCAGTGATTCTGGAGTCTTGGACCTCAACGCCACCTTACTCCATGCCTTCGCAGGCTGTGACCTCTGAAGCCCTTCCATCAAAGCCATTGCTTATGAAGTCAACGGCTCCAGTGCGCTTGATGCCAATTTCAACTTACTCCCCGATGCCATTCAGATTAATTTTTCACTCTGCCCCAGCCCTCAAAGTCTGCAGAAATTATTTGAATGGCTAGGGATATGGTCTATGTTTTAATCAAGGACCAACCTCTTTCAGAGCCTTTTACCAGAGATTTGTACAAATGGAACAACTTTTCAGCTTAGATTCTGACTGCTTGGCATGAACAACCTCCTTTTTTGGTGTACAAAGCAAGATGACTCAAAGGCTGACAAGACACCTCTCCTAGTTACAGAAATGGTGGATTCTACCTAGACCTGCAAAATTCTTGTGGTCTTGATACATCCAGAGAAATCCTTAACATTAGTACAAAAAGTTGAGGTGGCATTACCCTTACCAATGGTGAAGCCTCCGTCCAACATCGTGATGGAGATTCTGCAGTTGACTTCTGTTGTCCCAGAACCTCTTTTGCTGTTAAAAAGGCTTTTCTGGAACCACTACTTACTGCTTTGGAGAAACGCCCTTTGGGCTCGGCAGTTCATAGTCAACACTAGAAAGGGGATATCCGGGCCTTAGCAATGGGTTTTCTGCGCAACACAGCATTCACTGTTTAATGCACCCTGCAGCTCAGGCCGCTTTCAAGCTATTTTGTTTTAAAATTAATTTCATTGTGATTGTATGTTCCAGCACCACTGTTGCTTCCTAGGATCCTTTTCTTCTCCTTCTGAGTGTGCATTAATTCAGCGAGGAGCAGCATTTCCTGTGACACTGTCAACTTTTTATTTGTGAATCTGTTTCCTTTCATTGGTGTTTTCTTGCTAGAAGTTATCATTACTCCGTTGGAACCTAGACACAGCTCTGCCCCTTCCAACCTAGCATGATGGCCCATCATGCCAACACCCCCTTTGTTTCACTGTCTGGGAGCAACACACAAATGCCTACTTACAACTTTCTAAAAATTGCATTTTCAGAATTGTGACTTACAACACATTAAAGAGGATTTTAAATTACATTTCTTTTCAGTACACTCATTGCATTCCTACCTGCTCCCAATCAAAAGTGAACACTTATTAAATGTAATAAGGTAACCCAGTGTTATCCTATGCAAGAGGTGGGCTTCACAGTAGTGAACAAATAATGTAAGAGTTTTTCACTACTAGAACATGTAAAACTTAAAAGCACATGTCCAACTTTTTAAATACACTGGGTCTGCCTTAAGGGCTGTTCAGGGCCCTAAGGGTGACATATATGTATTAAAAATGGAAGGTTAGGCCTGGGAAAAGTTTTCTTTTGCCAAGTAAAAATGGAAGTCTAAAACTAAAAGCAGGCTGCAATGGCAGGTCTAAGACATATTTTAAAAGGGATACTTAAGTTGGTAGCACAATAAGAGCTGCATGCCTACTAGTAGCATTTCCAATGCAATTATCATTGGCCTCTCTAAAAGCAACTCTACATTAGTCTGTTAGGTTCATATCTGGAAAAAGAACATTTGGTCAATTAACTACTTCTTCAAGAAATACAATGACAGCCCGTAATGTTACAATTGAAAAATGGCCCGCTTTACTTACAAGGTCCATGATCTGAAAATGCCAGCCTATTGTTCCAACTATTTAATTATATCAGGAGGTTCAAGATTTCTCAGAAGCAAAATATCCAATGAGTCAAAAAACAGACTTTGCCCTTAGATATCAACCCAACAGTTGCTGTTGAACTCCCACAGGAATCAAAACCTTTAATTATCAGCAGCTTAATTGTGTTTTATCCATTCCTAATTATCAGCAAAACACTTGTGCTCTCTTGTTACAATTTTACTCTCTTCTGAAAAAGATGTATGCTGTTGCAAACAAACAGGAAATTGGTTTATTTTCTATAATGTTTTTGAATACGTTTAAAGTGGTAACATGTTCTAGTTGCAGATAAACGAAGAAGGTAATTTAGAGTTGCACCAGAAACAAGAAAACACTCTTTACTCTGCCCTGATCGTCCCCAGACCTCCAAGCTGGTCTATCCATGGCAACAGAGCAGTGTACCACTTGTAATATCACCATTCTTAGACAAAGCATGGATTCATGGACTAATTCTCCACACATCAGACAAGATTACACATTACTCATGTATCCTCCCTTTAAAAACTTCACAGACCTGATCATACAGTACTGTACTTCTGCCTTTAACATAAACACATGAACATTCAAACAGTATACATTTGTGTTACTTTTCCTTAGTAGGATGCTAACACAAAGTTCACTGATGTGTTACAAATGAAGTTTAATGTTTACTTATTTTCAGCCTACTGATATTTTCCTCGTCTCTAATTATCAACAAGGAATTGTGTGCATTCTCGCACTACAGTGTTACCCTTTTCTAGACCTTACTCCAACCCCTCGATCTCCAGACTTTCCTCTCACTGCTCTTGTTTCCTTCCGTCACAAATATTTTTTTCTAAGCACATGTTCTCCGGACCCAGTTCGTGTCTTTTCATTATGTAACAGTAAAATAATGCTGGTAAACCAGTGACCGAGACTTAGCTATTTAACCCCTTCCATGCTCATGACGAGCTCAGCTCGTCTTGAGGCACAGTTGAGCTGTGCTGATGACGAGCTGAGCTCGTCATGACACCAGCAAAATGGCAATTTTCAGCACAGGGCAAAAATAACCACTGCAGCGATGTGGATATTATGAACACATTTTAGGCTGCCTTAAACGATTAAGACCATGAATATCCTTTTAGTAATAAAGCGTTTTTATTGAAGAATTGCCACACAAAAAATCCTACATGGCTCTATCTATCTATGAATATCCTTTTATCTAATACACATCTTCGTGTGTATAATACTTATGAGTTGGTCAGCCTACAGCCATCTAATTTAATTGATGGAGCATTTAACTACAACTCTCAAATGCATTCTCAAATAATAAAATTGCGTTAATCACTTTCCTTAAGCTGTCAAGTGAAATATTGTTTAATAAAGTGTCTTTGGAACATAAGATCATTTTATATGCAGATTGTCTTTCTCACTCTGTGTTCTACAGAAAGTTCATTACCTGCAATGATCCACCTGCTTGTGGAGGTTGAATCAGTGGAGGGATATGAGATAAACTTAGAAAAATCCGAAATGCTTTATGTTTCAAAAGACAATGAATCAATTCTGGGCCTTGAGGCCTCGATTTTTTTCAAATGGTTAAAAGGATATATTAAATACTTGGGAATTAAAAGGACTTTTTCAGTAGAGGAACTTTTTAAGGACAACTATTCTGCTCTGGTAGACTTACTAAAGACTTGATTAGATGGTTTCCACTCTATATTTCCTAGGCGATAAGGATAAATGTTGTAAAAATTAAAGTCCTGCCCATGTTTCCTTATCGTGTTCACCACTGCCCATTCCCGTGAATAGCAACTTCCTAAAGTAAGTACAAAGGTAAATTACAAAATTCTTCTGGAATACAGCCAAACCAAGACTTGCTATGTGCTTGTTTTAAAAAGCTAAATTGCAGGTGTATGGCACTGTCAGGTCCTGCTGAAGTACTATGAAGCTGCTCAATTAGGATGATTATGCAGTGGTCTAAAGCAGAATCGGATAGACCATGTATTCTCATGGAACATACAATTACAGGCAGGCCACCATGGGGTATTATTTGGCTGGAGTGAGAGTAAAGCCCGCCAAATGTGAATGTGAGTACAGCAGTGGCTACAACACTAAATATAAAATATAATTTAATCCTGCATTTACTCCAGCAATGAATGAGGGTGAGCTTCAAATCTGACATGTTTGAACACAGAGCGATTAAATAATTTAATCAGTGTAAGACCGATTTTGGCTCAGACAAATAGGAAATATTATGTTATACCCACATAAGACATAGGCGGCAACTAGAGTCCGGGCCCAATTTGAAATTGTGTTACCTCAAAAAGCAGGAATAAAAGAGAACATTTCATAGTTAAATGTGACTCTATCAGGAGCAGCCCAGGAACCCAGATGGGCCAATATAAGAACTTGGGAACAGGAACTTAATGAAGATCTCCCATTAAAACAATGAGAGACCCTTTGGATCCATTGGTTTAGTTCATAGAGTGTTAGTGGCAGGATACCATGTTTAATCAATATGTGACCAGACCTTTTTACCTGGGTCACTGGAGGTGGAGGTTTTTGTGTAAAGTTCTCCTTCCATGTGCTTGCCCAGTCTTAACATTCTGAGTTTGTGCTAAGCCTGTTGGTGCATGTACCCAGTGTAGCCAATGCATAGTGTGTGGAAGTGAGCCACAGTAATGGAGGCCTGTGGAATCCGTTTTGGGTACCCCTCATCTGGCCTTGCACAAGTGCACATCTAGTCTCCCAGATATGAGTAAATATCACCTGCCATAAAGTGCATTAAAGTCTACCTGTCAGCTAAAACGGAAGACGACTGCCTTATCCTCTTGTAGGGGACTGCCAGAGGAATAGCAAGGAACAGCCTATGCCAGGTGGCTGTGGGACTCCCAAGAGGAAACTAAGCTATAGATACAAGTTGCCAAAGGCCCAGCTAGGTCACAACTACTGATTGCCAAAAGCCCAATCGGAGTTGCAAATACTGATTGACGAAGGAATGATCAGGGCGGCAACTACCAATTGCTGACGGTCAATTGGGGGCTGCAACTGCTGAAGTTTGGATCACCCAGTCTAGACTGAATTTGCTGACTTGAGGAAGACCACTCCTGGAATACACCTTCCTGCAGTTTGCTCTGGATTGCACTGCTCCTGGACTGCCAATCCAAAGCTACGAACATCAGCTTTTGCGGCTTGTCTGCCACCATCTAGGCAGTCATGCTGGGACCCCTACAGACCTTGTGAGACCCCAGTACAACAGCCACTAAATGATAACTTGGCACGCTCAATGACAGATGCAGTCCATGCCCAGTCTTGCATCCAGATACCTATTAGTTCTTCTCCGCTGCTCCTGAACTCTGGTGCACCCATCGGACAGCCAGACATTTGCTGTGAGCACTGCTGAAAATCTACCCATAGGCAAGAAACAGAGTGTACATTTTCAACTGTAGGTGATAGAGACTGCACCGGAGCTACATTCATGTAACTTCTGTTTGCCTTGATGAAAAAGGGGGAAGCCCTGGGAGGGAATGAGAGAACAGGTAGGGTGTAGGGTGTAATGGCTGGATTTTCTGTTTAGATGGGATCAGCCCCCAGGGGCCCCTGTGACCCAGCCAAAACGTACTCACCTTCCCTCCTCAGATCGTATTCACAATGAATAGTTATACAGATATATATACAGGTCGCACCTAAGGATGGGGAATGACAATATACATGTACGGATTTTCTACAATATCTTATTCACATCAGTTGGTCTCGCGGCCACCCCGACCCAGACCGTTCTACCCTAGGGCAGATCTGACACACAATCCGGTGCGTCTACACATGGGCCTGCAGAACCCAATGCTCTCTTTTCCAAACTGTTCGCAATCCTGCGAAACTACACGCCAGTATCCTCCCTGGCGTTCTCACTTATTCAAGCCACAATCCTGTGGGTATCCACACTGGTAATCCCCCCCAGTGCTCTCATTAACGCCGCATATCAACGACGACCACATTCCTATGAACAGTTATCAGGATAATATCTCAGTTACCTACTCGGAATAAAACTATAATAATGACTTTAAACACGGTTCCAAATTATATGGTGTACTTTCTGTTCTTGGCATCAAAGGTCCACTCACTCCCTCTTTGTTCGATCACCATTTACCTGATCGGGATTACACATCCGTTCACATAAACAACTTTCGACTAGGAGATGCATTTACCGAGATTGAACAGGAACACAAGGCACACAATAATTCCATAAGAATTAGGGTATTTATTAACAATAGACACGAATCACATTACTATGCAACATAACTTCTGCAAAGAAAAGGTAAAGATTAGAGTGCACATTCTATTAGAGCTGGTCGGACGTCACCTGATTAATATGAAGTCTGGGCTCGGCAGTCATCTAGGTTCCCTTCTCGTCTCTGTGTCCTGGCTCGCCTTGCAGTCACACCCCAGCCGTCACAAGTACACGTCTGCACCGCTAGGCTCAACCTCGTCTGCTTCCCTCCAGGGCACTGGAACCTTGCTGGTTATTAGCTACCGTATCTCTCACTCTCTGTATTCGTGCGCTCCGCGCTAAATCTCCTTCAGTCTTTCTCAGAGAGTTTCGGTCTTAAATCTTTCTAAGACTTCAAAGATGGCGACTGTCCGCCGTGAGATAATTAATAGCAGAGATGCTAACGGCTAGATGCCGCCTACGGACTAACTCACAAACTGACTAACACCTTCGCTAATATCAAAGCCCGTTCCTTCATGGAAAGTTACGGCCAGTAACCTGCCGCCCACCAAATTCTTGTACCTCCCCGTACCAAGGACACTTTCCCAGCCGGCCGGCCTGAAGTTGTGTCTTCGGAGTGGAGAAAAATACATTCCTTCGATAAGGGTCAGCCTGAACCGGTTCTCTCCAAGCGAACAACAGCTTGAAACTAAAACATTACTCTTCACCTAGAAAGCCTTCTCGAGCTACCGGGCAGAAAGCAAAATGGAGTCTGTCTCGTTTAAGGCCTACGGAGCCCACAATATGCATAGCTCCATGGAAAATAGCCTAGCATGTTAGCAAATGAGCAAATCATGACTAATACTTATATGTCTATCCCCTAACTTAAATTCATAAGCCTTACTCTAAGGAAAATGGTACGAAAATACCCTTATATATGTAAGACAGGGCCCCTGTCTATCGGCCTAATCCCTATGCTATGGGGGTGATAGGCTGGAGTCACTCTCCATCATTCTCCTTCTCCAAAGAGCTAGCA
This sequence comes from Lissotriton vulgaris, assembly GCF_964263255.1. NCBI lineage: Eukaryota > Metazoa > Chordata > Amphibia > Caudata > Salamandridae > Lissotriton > Lissotriton vulgaris. The sequence continues at coordinate 741,628,023 of NC_141696.1, forward strand.
AAAAGACAGCCATAACATTACACCCCTTGACTCCAGTCTATTAACCACATACTAAATGGAGCTAACGTCAGTAGACGAATAGTATGAAACAAAATTAACTGACCTACGACCCTTACTAAGTCTAAAAAATTGCAGCAAGGAAGGGATACACTGAATAAAGCAACAAATAGCTATTAGGATACAAATAGCGACAATAACCCCCCCTAAAATTTGTCGTAGGGAATGCATGTCAGGGAGCCAATTAAAAAGCCAGTCAAAGAAACCCTGATCTATATGTTGTCTAATTTCTGCAGTCAAGTCGTGGAGTTTGTCAATATGGGATTGGATAGCTTTAGAATGGTCAGACAAATTAAAACAGCATAGACCTTCAAAATCCGAGCACTCATGTCCATGTTTCAGCAGGAGATAATCAATAGCGGCCCTGTTCTGCAAAATAGCTCTACGTTCACCTTGGGCATCTAATAAGAGATCAGATAAAACAGTAGATGTTTGGTTAATTGACTTAACCATCCAGCAGGCCATTTTGCCGATTGTTTTGGCATTATAAACGGCCAATGCAGGCACTCCAATAATAGAAAAAGCTAAACCAAGATATTCCGATCTGGAATAGAGATGAACAGAGGAATCACAATCTTCATGCAATGACATAGAATCACGTACAATACGGGAATGTGAAGTAGGATGTGAGGAAAACATTAGCAAACTCAATCTAGTGATGGCACATGGGCCACCAGAAATATTCGCAGGAATATAGGGCCAAGATGAATTCCCGCAAGAAAAGAGCCATCCAGCTGGCAATAGCATTGAACGATAATGGCTAGTGGCTACTACTAAACGTTTACAGGTCATATTATTCTTAACTGAAAGACATGAATCCGGAAGTCTCTTTGAACATAACAAACGTTGATGAAATGAAAAAGTAGTAGCGGCTTGGAGCTTCAGCCGCAAACACTCTGTAATAGCTTTAGGGTTACAGGTCATCACGAAGCAAAGATCTCCAGGGGTAATATTAAAAGTAGTAATTCTGGAATTAATAGGGACATCAAGATCTGGAATAAGAGTACATGAGGGACAAAATTTGTGTGCTGCAAAGTCACCCAGAATAACATTAGGTCGGGCATTAGATACATTGAAGACATGGCGAAGAGTCTCAGTGGATGCAGGGACACCTACCAAACAGGTCGCTAAAATGTCAGTAACGCTCTTCATGGGTGTAAGGCAAAAATGCGGAGAGTTCGTCACCCGCTTTGCGAGTGTGACCCAGAAATTCGATGACTGTACCCACGCGGACCGCGGGGCTCTTATTATCCCATCAACCGGCGTCGGTGGATCCTCTCCTCTCCCGGCGTAGCAAGCCAAAAGGAGTCCAGCGCCGACACATCCTGCAGCAGCAATCCAAAGAATGATCTGAAAAAATACAAACACAGGCCTTAATCATTCTCGTAAGTAACATTTATCAGCTGGGACAGCTTCCCAGCCATCTTTCCCTGGCTTCATCACCAAAACGGTGTTGTCATGACCGGTCGCAATAATATCAGCCTGTTCAGGAGGATTTTTAGGCGATTGCACCCATATTTTAGCTCCAGGAAGATCAGACGATCCAAAGCCTTTTTGTCCTCGCACAGTTAGCAACGTTGGAGCAGAGCCTTTTTTGATCTCACCACTGAAGACAGGCATAATCAGTAACTGAGCAACACGGTCAGACTTTTTGATAAACAAATCCGTCTCACTGCTATTAAGCAGGAGAACCTTAATCTCTCCCTGATAATCACTGTCAATTACTCCTCCGAGCACTTGTACACCTTTCAGGGCCAGGCCAGATCTAGGGGCAATTAATCCAAAACTACCGGCAGGTATAGAGACACCAATGCCAGTTTCAACAATGATTCGATCTTTTCCTGGAAAATGTGCATCATTTAATGCATGCAGGTCAAGGCCTGCGGAACCTGGGGTTGCTCTACATGGAGCCAAAGCACCGGGGGTAATTTCCCAATACATGACAGTGTTCGCTATGGAGTTAGGTTTTGCATCAACATGTGGAGGAAACAAACGCATCAAAGGAGATTCAGCATGTAACAAAGGACGATTATTTAAAATTAACAGAGCTTGAAGTAGGACATCTCTCCACTGGCTGTAACGGTCATCAGTCAACTTGCGCAACTGTTCTTTCAACAAGCCATTCATTCTCTCAATCGATCCTGAAGCTTGTGGGTAATATGGAATATGAAACACCCAATCAATGTTATTTTCCGTACAGAATTCCTGCACCAATCTTCCACGAAAGTGGGATGCATTGTCTGATTGAATCTGGAATGGGACACCATAGTATAAAATAATTAACTCCAGGGTTTTAATTGTATTCACTTGGGTAGCATTCTTGCAAGGGAAAGCGACCAAAAGGCCACTATAAGTATCAACCACTGTGCAAATGTATCGACAATTTCTGCTCATAGGGAGCGGACCAATATAATCAATCTGCCAAATTTGGGCGGGCAATTTACCTCGATGTAAGTGACCTCGAACAATCTGAGGTACCTCTTTTTTCCTAGAATGCTGACAAATGGGACAATGTAGAATGACATCTTTAATTAAAGAAAAAGGAATATGAATTCCTCTATCGGCAGCCCACCTGCTAGTGGCTTTTTCTCCAAAATGTCCTGCTTTCTGGTGGGCCCACTTCGCCAATCCCGCCAAATCAGAATCCTGCATGTCAACCACTGCCTCAGAAATTTTAGACTGTTCATCTGCAATATTATGAAAAAATTTGTCAAGGGAGTCAATTGGAGTATGAGCATCCACGTGAAAGATTGTTACAGTACTCTGCGGGAGCAATTCCCAAATTTCTTGCCACAGTTCTTTACCCCATAATTCTTTGGAATGCAACTCCCAATTATGAGAATGCCATGTTGGCAACCACACCGCTAGTCCATTCGCAGTGGACCAGGAATCAGTGAAAATATGACATGTGCCTGGTAGTTCCTGTTTCAAAACTTGGTAAACTGCATAGAGTTCAGCATATTGGCTACTCTTACCATCTCCAGTTGTGCTTAGCAATTTCTTTGTAATCGGGTTAAAAGAGACAGCTTTCCAATGTCTTTTGTCACCAATGAATTTCGCAGAACCATCCGTAAACCACACATGTTTTCTATCCTCCGCGGACAGATCATCAAATGATTTACCCCACTTCACGGGAGACTCCTGCACTACGGGAACCGAACACTCACTTTCACTCTCATTGGAGGGCGCCTGCGCCACTCGCTCATGTAAAACCGCCACACCTTTCGGACCCACACGTGCCCTGTCCTGAATGTACCACTTCCATTTAATCACACTAGCCTCCTGAGCATGTCCAATTCGATGGGACTTTGGTGAACTCAAAACCCACTGCATAATGGGAATTTCAGGCCTTAAAATCACAGCATGGCCTAGGGTCAATTGCTCGGTATCCACCAGAGCCCAATAACAAGCGAGCAACTGTTTTTCAAAAGGTGAGTAACGCTCACCAGCCTCAGGTAACTTTTTGGTCCAAAAACCTAATGGCACTTTTTGTCTGCCCTGCTTTTACCACAAACTCCAATTAGCATACAAGCCTTCCACGGACACATTCAAATCCACATCACCGTCATTCACGGGCCACAAATCCAAAGCATACTGAATAGCTTCTTTAGCCAAATTAAAAGCAGTCTGTTGAGGTTCACCCCATTCAAACGCATTCTTTTTACGAGTGACTCGATACAGTGGAGCCAAGATTTGACTCAAATGGGGAATATGCTGACGCCAAAATCCAAATAAACCAATAAAGCATTGAGCTTCTTTCCTGTTTCTGGGAACAGCAAAATCAAGTATTTTCCGTTTAACCTGTGGAATCACCTCTCTGTGACCCTCATGCCAATTAATTCCCAAAAATTTCACAGCTTGGGATGGAGTTTGTAATTTGTCAGGATTAATTTCCCAGCCTTTCGCTCGCAAACAGTCAATAATTTGATCTAAATGGGACTGTACCTGGTCTTGCGTTTCACCTTGAATCAAAATGTCGTCAATATAATGACAAATCTGAACTTGTGGATTCGTGGGCACTTCAGACAAATGTTCCGCCACCAGCCGGTGACAGATCGTAGGACTATGTACATAGCCTTGAGGAAGATTCCGGAACGTCATTTGACGTCCATTCCATGTGAAACTGAATTGTTCCTGACATTCGGGGGCAATCGGAATTGAAAAGAACGCATTAGCAATATCAATGGAAGCATACCACGTACCTGGATGCTTTTGAATTCTCTGAATCAATGTGACAATGTCAGGCACCGCAACAGTCAATTTAGGTGTATTTTTGTTCAATTCTCGATAATCAACAGTCATGCGCCAAGAATTATCACTTTTGCGCACGGGCCAAACGGGATTATTCCAAGCAGATGTGACCGGAGTAATGACTCCTGCGTCAACCAAATCCTGAATCGTAGCGGTAATTTCTTCATGACCACCTGGGATGCGATATTGCTTCTGAGAGATCACTTTTGTTGCTAAAGGTATCTTAATAGGTGGCATGCGTAAACGGCCAACCCGTACGGGTCTGGTCGAAATATACTGTCGTGTACCAAATTGATAGCAACCATCATCCAAATGCAAAGTCATACCTTTCAAAATGTCAATTCCAATAATGTATTCCAAAAGTGGCACAACCAACACAGAGTATTCTCTACGAGGAATTCTACCAATTTTAATTTCGAGTGCAGTTTGAACCGCGGGTGTCTCTTTACCACCCAGACCGGTAATTGTAAAAGACTGTCCATTAAATTTTCTCGATTTACCATGAATTAAAGTGGCCTCCGCCCCAGTATCAACTAACGCTCGGGCCCTTTGGATATTACGATGTTTCCAAAAAATTTCAATATCTACATAGGGTCTGTAATCTCTGTGGGCCCACTTGCGTACCGGAGCTTGACCTATTTCCTAGTCATTTTTCCTGCGGTCTGTCAACCAAGACAAATCAGGGTAAATGCTTTCGGTTTTCTTTGGTATTAGAATGTCATGTTCATATCCGTCTCCAGTACGAAACGGATTAGTGTCAGGTTCAAAAAGTTGTGAGTTACGATCAGAGAGTCTGTTACGATCCTCTCTCTTTCTCGTGTCAGGGGAGTAACACCTTTCATCTCTTCGTTTGTTGGAAACTCGATCATCTTTTCCCCTCTCACGATCATCCTCTCTCCCCCTCCCATCATTACGACGAGGGGATCCGTCACGTTCATAGCGCCGATCATCACGGCGATCAGAATTCACACATCGTCTCTCATCACCACTGTCATCCGAACCACGATCATACTCATTCTTTCGCACACGACGGGCACCCTCCTTCCGATCCAAACCACGCTTACGAAACATATCCCATAGGATATTATTAGGCTCACCATCAATGTCTTCCCTTTTAACACCATCAGCAATAAGAGCAAGAAACATATCACGTCTAGAGAACTTATAGTCCCCACCAGTACGACCCTCAGGTCGAGATTGTCGTTCAGGTTTAAACCATTCACCCAGCTCACCAAGCTGACGAACAGACTCAAGCACAACAGACAAAGGGTTGCCAGTTTGGTTAATTAATAATGTCATCATGACCTGCTTGTAAGCAACAGGAGAAGAACGGATAATGCGATTGCGCACAGAAGATGTTAAAGGACCATCCAATAACTTGTCAGCAGTACTAAGGAAGATAGCCGTTTTCATGACTTCCTCTTTTAAACGTTGCGACGCATCGCACAAAGTGTACCACGGTTTCTCATCAGTGGGCCAATCAGATTCGGTTGGGTATTTATGATTACAGCCGTCAGACGCAAGCTGGAGCAAAGTAATTTGACCAGCACCATTATAGTTTCGAAAATGATCTTGAATCGTAGAATCAGAACTCAAAGAGCAAAATCGTAAGCAATCAACAGCATCGAGCATAATACCGGCAGCGCCAAGCTCATAGAGACGCACCATCCAGGTAAGCAAGGCCTCACCAGGCCGTTGTCGAAATCGTTGCAGAATGTCACTAACCTCCTGCTGAGTAAAGTCTTCAATACAATCGAGAGCTATACCACCCGGATTACCAGGGGCCTGTTGTAATTTTCGTCGAAAAATCGGGTGAGCAGAAACTGCAGGAAGAGCTTCCGAGGAAGCCCGCATCTTAGATTTAGCAGCACAATCAGGGCAAGCTACGTCATCCACACGGGAAGAACGAGGACGGTCACAATCAGGACTTAAATCGATACATGAAGCAGATTTACAATCACGTCCGGAGCGAGAAGACTCGCGTTTGTCACCCTCCTCTGCCGAGGAGTCAGAAGTATGAGAATCCCAGATATTACCATCCCACTCATCGGGGTTCCAATCCATTCCAGCTTTTGCTACAACCATACGCACTTTGCGGGAAGACACACGTCCACGACGATGTTTATATTTGTATCGTGCAATACGGACCGCAGCTCTTTCGGCAATGGTCTGATATGTTTCAAGTTTATCGGCAAGCAATTTATTTTGACAACGCAACAAAGTGTGTGCATTTTGCAACTCAACACACTGTCCTTCCGAATCTTTAAACTGTTTCTGTAGTTGAACAAACCTCTCATGCAATATTCTATATGCATTAAGAACAATCCACCCTCTGCGTCCTAAAATAGGAAGCTCATCACCCTTCACTACTGGCGCTTTCTGCAAGCATGACACCACATCGGCAGGCTCCGCCTGCTCCAAGCATGAAGACCAATTTTCACTCAAACCAGTAGAGTCGGCCCACTCACGAGCCAATGCCTCGTAAGGCGTAGACTCCCAGCCGGGAATCTGAATCGGTAATTTAAAAACCAACGATGATTTTTTCGCAAACATAATTACACGCAAAAATTATATACACAATTATAAACAAAATTTTATACGTACAAGCCGAGCGCCACCCAACAAGATTAAAACAACACAATGCACACAGGCTTCGTAAACAGTTCGTGACGCCAGATGTAATGGCTGGATTTTCTGTTTAGATGGGATCAGCCCCCAGGGGCCCCTGTGACCCAGCCAAAACGTACTCACCTTCCCTCCTCAGATCGTATTCACAATGAATAGTTATACAGATATATATACAGGTCGCACCTAAGGATGGGGAATGACAATATACATGTACGGATTTTCTACAATATCTTATTCACATCAGTTGGTCTCGCGGCCACCCCGACCCAGACCGTTCTACCCTAGGGCAGATCTGACACACAATCCGGTGCGTCTACACATGGGCCTGCAGAACCCAATGCTCTCTTTTCCAAACTGTTCGCAATCCTGCGAAACTACACGCCAGTATCCTCCCTGGCGTTCTCACTTATTCAAGCCACAATCCTGTGGGTATCCACACTGGTAATCCCCCCCAGTGCTCTCATTAACGCCGCATATCAACGACGACCACATTCCTATGAACAGTTATCAGGATAATATCTCAGTTACCTACTCGGAATAAAACTATAATAATGACTTTAAACACGGTTCCAAATTATATGGTGTACTTTCTGTTCTTGGCATCAAAGGTCCACTCACTCCCTCTTTGTTCGATCACCATTTACCTGATCGGGATTACACATCCGTTCACATAAACAACTTTCGACTAGGAGATGCATTTACCGAGATTGAACAGGAACACAAGGCACACAATAATTCCATAAGAATTAGGGTATTTATTAACAATAGACACGAATCACATTACTATGCAACATAACTTCTGCAAAGAAAAGGTAAAGATTAGAGTGCACATTCTATTAGAGCTGGTCGGACGTCACCTGATTAATATGAAGTCTGGGCTCGGCAGTCATCTAGGTTCCCTTCTCGTCTCTGTGTCCTGGCTCGCCTTGCAGTCACACCCCAGCCGTCACAAGTACACGTCTGCACCGCTAGGCTCAACCTCGTCTGCTTCCCTCCAGGGCACTGGAACCTTGCTGGTTATTAGCTACCGTATCTCTCACTCTCTGTATTAGTGCGCTCCGCGCTAAATCTCCTTCAGTCTTTCTCAGAGAGTTTCGGTCTTAAATCTTTCTAAGACTTCAAAGATGGCGACTGTCCGCCGTGAGATAATTAATAGCAGAGATGCTAACGGCTAGATGCCGCCTACGGACTAACTCACAAACTGACTAACACCTTCGCTAATATCAAAGCCCGTTCCTTCATGGAAAGTTACGGCCAGTAACCTGCCGCCCACCAAATTCTTGTACCTCCCCGTACCAAGGACACTTTCCCAGCCGGCCGGCCTGAAGTTGTGTCTTCGGAGTGGAGAAAAATACATTCCTTCGATAAGGGTCAGCCTGAACCGGTTCTCTCCAAGCGAACAACAGCTTGAAACTAAAACATTACTCTTCACCTAGAAAGCCTTCTCGAGCTACCGGGCAGAAAGCAAAATGGAGTCTGTCTCGTTTAAGGCCTACGGAGCCCACAATATGCATAGCTCCATGGAAAATAGCCTAGCATGTTAGCAAATGAGCAAATCATGACTAATACTTATATGTCTATCCCCTAACTTAAATTCATAAGCCTTACTCTAAGGAAAATGGTACGAAAATACCCTTATATATGTAAGACAGGGCCCCTGTCTATCGGCCTAATCCCTATGCTATGGGGGTGATAGGCTGGAGTCACTCTCCATCATTCTCCTTCTCCAAAGAGCTAGCAAAAAGACAGCCATAACATAGGGCCAGTGAGAGGTAGTGCCCTAATTCACTAATCATGTAAGGGACCATTAGAGTGTGGAGTATTAAGTATGCTCATTTTTCCAGAAAATTTCTGTCTCATGATTGTAGTATTGTCACCTTCTAGTATACAGTAACTCACTTTTCAGCATGGTGGATGCAGATGTTGTATAGAAACTGAAATAAAGTAATTTTATTTAATTGATAAAAGACAATATAGTAAAGAAGGTGGAATCAGAGTGCCTGCACATAGTGGATATTTACAAATGTAAAAATGTGTTAATTACTGTGTGTGTCAAGATAAATGTTATTAGGCCAAATAAAAGACTTACACTTAGTTTGTCTTTTAGGGGTCTATTTTTTTAATGACTGCCCAATGTTAGTGCACATGGAGATGAAAGTATATTTGGAGCATTCCTATTTTTTAAGAATTTTGTGGTGAATGACATTTTTTTTAATCAAGATTCTTTTTTATTGATTGTTTGATGTTTCTCATTTAACAGTCAAAAGACATTAACTGATAACAAATTATCCTCCCTCCCCATAAATGCGTAGGTTTTGGTCATATACCAGTTTCTCAAATATATAACCTTAACATGCTTCCTTCAAAATGCATCTTTCATACATCAGGATCAAACAGTTCTATTGCTCTTCATCACGGTGGGCACAAAGTGTGTGATACTCTACTGTTCAACAAATCCAGCAATGGTCTCCACTTGCTCATAAAGTCAAGTCATGTGTCTTCCAGCATATACACAAAATGTCCCCGGGCCTGCTGTGACTACAGTTGGTGGTACCATTGTGCAACTGGGGATGTCCTTTTCTCTTGCAGAACTGAATTCCATTCTTGTCTACTCATTCATTTGTGTCGTGGAGGCCTTAGGCAAAGTTCCCCCAACCTCTTTCTAAAATGGCTTTACTACTGGACAATTCCACCATATATGGGGAGTCTACCTTGTGAACTGCATCCCCTCCAGCATCCCTAACTGATATGTTTAAGCTGATATAAGTGTAGTACTAGCTATACATCACTTTGTAATGGATTGCTTTCTTTATCCTTATTACTTATTGAACACTAATGAATGCAACACAATGCACCATGTGATGGATGTATCAAAGCAATATGAACGAGTAAGGCTTTAGGGAAGGAGATATGACTGATAATGGTAAACATACCACAAACCTGGTGGCACAGATGCCAACAGAAAGTGAGTTTGGACTGAGATAAACTGATCTGTTCAGAGATATTCTATTCTATCTTATTGACTGTCAAAATGTTTTCTCAATGAATTTAATATAGGAAGGGGACAAGAAATAAGATGCGGTCAATAGAATGTACTGCTGGCAAGCTTATACTTTGTTGGGGAATAACTTTTTCAAATACCTAAATCCCATATGGGCTCTTTCAAGGAAACAAGATAATATATTCAAACAAATGCACACAATCAAGCCATCAAAATTGCTACTAGACTATTGCCTATTGTCTTGCTTCCAAGAGATACATTTGCTTAGAGACTAGTCTCTAATATAACCAGGATCCTCATTGCTGCCCAATAATTTGGTGCGCTTGTGACCTGGAGATCCACAGAATACAATCTGGCATGCTACAAACAAAGGAGTGTAGATCTCAATTACATTAATACGTATTGATCGCTGTCTTACTATTTATGAGCAAAACATTAAACAATGAACTGTGGAAGCAGCTTTTATAGATGGAAAAATGTGATGGATTTCTTGACCAATAGTGTGATTTAGCATAGCTGAGAAACTGGGATCGCAGTGACCAAGGACACTTCCATTTCCATGGTTGCAATGCAAATACCCACTAGTCTTAGTCTTCTGTTGTCTAGCCGCCTCATATGCCCAGTATTGTGTTATATTGGCATTTCATCACAGCTTTGCTAACCTTTACAGTGGCCCACAGCAATGTTCAGGGAGAGGGTTAAGTATCAACTCTGTTTGATGTGCATCAGTGGAAGAATATTGGTTGGGATGTTGCCTATGGTAGGAATATATTGGAGTTGTGTCTCATGATTGGCTGTATTCTCCTATTGTGTTACCACAGGTATGTTGATGTGCAGTATTGTTTATGGTATGAAGCAGAAGAGTGTGGAGTGCAGATCACAGTTTGCATACACAAACTAGTGATTCCCATAGATTTTCACCCTGGTTAAATTATGTTTTAGGGAACTGGCAGGTCATATTGTTCTCAATGATTACATAGTATCTTTATTTTCTTCCCCACTTCATTTTTTGGGGGGTATTATCTAAATTGGGTTTGGTAGCCTAAAGGTATAGCCTCGTGTAGTAGAGATAAAGAATTCCCTACATGCTAGGTTTCTGTGACAAAAAGAATGTCAAGTCTGAAAACTAAGAGTAGGTCACATATGTAGATTATGTTGCTGTTGGCCTAATTTGCATTGATCTGGATGCAGAAAAAGGCCATTGTAGGTTCAACCAGAAGGTTGGGTATTTCCCGGTGAACTGAGTGAGTTTAGTGCTCCTTCTTGTAGTTAAGACTATGGAGCTTGGTAAGTAGGTGCTGTGCTGGTACTGGAATTTGTGGCGTTGGATTATAAATGTTGGAAAGTGGGTTATTGGTATGAGTAAGTGTGCACTTACCACTGGCAATAAGGCCCCCAACCCAGTATCAGGTCCAGTAACGATGTCAGTAAATAAGTCCCTTACTCAGCCTCAAAGAAATAAAATAGCACACAAATTTATAAAAATAGGAAATATCTTTAAAATGCCACCCAAACAACAAAAACCGAATGTAGGAAACCGTAGATATGAATTTTTAAAGATTAACCACTTTATAGTACTTAAAAACATGTAGCGCTAATCTGGGACATCTGGTCACACTTGGCTGGGATGAAGTCAAAGTTTGAGGCCGACTGCAATGGAGTCCTGGTCAGAGGCCCAGTCAACATTTTACCTTAACACTTGGAACGTTTATGGAACTTTTTCTTCTGATGTCTATCGACCCTCCTCAGCAGGCTGGATTCAGTGAGGGTTCACCGGCTTGACTTACTGTGAGGCCCCTGTCAAATCCTGGAGCTCTGGAGCTTTCAGCAGGACGATCCTGGCCAGGTCGCGGTTGAAGGTTGTCTGCTTGACTCTCAACGTCGGGTTAGTTACCTTGTGGAGCTTTTTCACAAAAGTTCTCCAAACTTCAGGAGGTGCTTTCTGAAGGTATATATGTAGGTTCCAAGTGTCCAAAATGAATAAATTATAGCATTTGTAAAGCGCACTACATACCTGTGAGGGTCTCAAGGCCCTGGGGGGTGGGGAATGCTGCTACTGCTCGAAGAGCCAGGTCTTGAGGAGTCTTCTGAAGGTCAGCAGGTCTTGGGTCTGTCGTAGGTGGATGGGGAGGGTGTTCCAGGTCTTGGCGGCGAGGTGGGAGAATGATATGTCACCGTAGGTCGTTCTTCGGATGCGGGGGACTGTGGCGAGGGCTAGGTCGGCGGAGCAAAGCTGGCGGGTGTGGGTGTAGAAGCTGAGTCTGCTGTTGAGGTACACTGGTCTGGTGTTGTGGAGTGCTTTCTGTGCGTGGGTGAGGAGCTTAAACGATATCCTCTTGTTGACGGGGAGCCAGTGCAGGTCTCTCAGGTGGGGTGTGATGTAGCTGCGGCGAGGGATGTGGAGGACAAGGCATGCAGAGGTGTTCTGGATGCCTTGAAGCCATTTCAGGAGTTTGGCCGAGGCTCCTGTGTAGAGAGAGTTTCCGTAGTCCAACCTGCTGCTCACCACCAATCCTAAGGTCTGGAATCTCCTAGATAGTCACTGAGATGTCTGGACTGCAATTCCCACAATGCACCTGGCCAAATCATTAAAAGTCTACTGGGACGCACACCAGGATGAGGACTCTTGGGGTAGATGATGCAGATGGCATTTTTAAACTGAAGCTTACAGAGTCCACTCCCTAATCCTTCTTGAAGCAGGGTACAGTCCCCAGAGCAGTAGTACCAGATTGTGAAGCCGACCTTTGGGTGCATATGCAGTTTTTAGCAGGGCTGTCCTTCTCCTTGCGGTTTCAGGCAACAGATCTGAGAGACTGAGCAGCGCTCACATATTTATTCAGTATTCTGGGGCGACAAGCAAGGGGGCACCTCTGTCCAATGAGATGCTGGGTGTCACCCAAAAGCATGACATCTTTCTCCAAAGTGTGATATCTTCTTGTCCCACAAAGCATTGTACTTCCAAAATCCAACATGGATGATTTCTCTCCAGAAGAGTAAGAGCTGGCTAAACCAACCCACAGCAATCAGCAGAGACTACTAGAAGGTTGGATTTTGGCTTACAGGAGAGAAATTTCCATAACTTCTCTTCTGTACTAGGTAAATTCAACAGTGGCAAGTTGTGGAATTTAAATAATACCAATCTTTTAAGCCGTTGAATGAAATTCTAAATCCTTTCCTAGCAATAGTTATACCTAAATAAAATATTGCAATGTTAGTCTATGGATCTAAGTATCTACAATGGGTACAAATGTGAAATTGGTAGCTTTTCCCTCACCAGGGCATATAAAACATGTTTTATAAGGTCCCTGCTTATAGATACATGGCCTCCACCCCTGGGAAATCTAGGGGAGAACTTGGGAGTGCCTAATATGTAGGTAGATTTCACTTTACAAGTGCCTATACATCAAAGTCGAATATGCATATCATTTACTTTTAAAGACCGTCTGCAAAGCCAGGCTGCCTTTAAAATGGCAGCATGCACTTAGCAGTGCACACATGCAAGTGCAAGAAATCTGCACAAAATCTGCTGGGCCTTTATATTTCCATGCCCTAATATATACTAGGGACTTATAGGTAGTTTGAAACCCCTAGCCCTATTATATACTAAGGACTTATAGGGTCTGTCAATACCAGTTGTGAGAACATACTTTTAAAGACAGGCTGCACGGCAGGACTGCCTTTAAAAGGACAGCAGCACACATATACAAGTGCAGGAAATCTGCTGGGCCTCTAAACCTCCATGCCCTATTATATACTAGGAACTTATAGGGTCAGTCATGGCCAATTTTAAGTGTACCCAATTACATGTATGTTTTTTAACATAGCACTGGCCCTGGGCCTGGTTAGCATAGCCCAGGGTACAGTCCAAGTCAGTTACCACCAGTATCATTCAGCAAAATATGGGGTTGGACAGGGTAAAAGGATGCCTTTCTAACAGCAAGGGACAGTTAACCTATCTGTTGATTGCTCTGCCCTATATGGCAGCGGGCAGTGTGAGTGAACATCTGTAGTTGTCTGTTCTGGTTGTTGTTCAGATGATTTGCTGTGGTCTGGCCAGTAACTGAGTAAAAAAGAGGGATGGCTGTTTACTTTGACAGTTGCCTTTAACCACTCTGGTTCATGTTTCTTCAGAGGGTATGTGCATTAAGGGATGGTCGAGATTGATTGTGTCTCTTGCTGATGAGGCAGCAAAGGTGAATACTTTTAGATTATGTAGGGAACAGATGATGGTTGAATGATTATCTGTCAACTATTCTGGCAATTGCTCCTGCTCTCATCGTTTAACTGGCCAGTATGGCAACAGAGTCCAACTTACAGGACCTAGCCAGGGGCTCTTCCCGCCGAGCAATCAAGGACGTAAAATAGTTTTTTTTTGTTGTTTTTTTTGGAAAACCTTTATTGAAAATACAAAGCACACAGCTATTCAGCCTTACATCCTGAGGCTAGGCAGCAATATAAAGAGCGGAGAAGAGGTGCGCACAAATCAATTCAAGGAGCAAATCAGGTTTAATTTTATGTTATAATGAAGAAACCTAAGATAACAACAAGAAAGAACGATAAAGAAAAAATAAAGGGGAAAAAGGAAAAAGAAGGTGGCAAGGTACAACATAGGAGCGGCAATGCACGATTCCGGGGGCGAGTGGGACCGCTCAGCCCTCTGCACTAACCATACTGGAGAAGCATACAAGGGTGGGGGGGGGGGGGGGGGGAAGGAACCAGGATTTCGTTTAAGTAAACAGTTGGGCGGAAGGAAGGGCTAGGGAGAGAGACCAACCTCCAGCGGACCTGTGTCGGGGGGCACACAAATATCACCTCTGTATTCATTCCACGCACCCCAGACAACCCCCCACCTCTTGGGCTTACCCCTAGCTATGTACACAGTTTTCTCACGGAGCATGCACCAGTCCATATTGGTTTTCCACAGTCCCACGGTGGGGGGAGTCGGGGCACCCCATTTTTGAGCAATGTCTCGCTTGGCCACCATGTACCCTAACGTGACCCAGCGGGTTTGAGCATTAGTGTAGTCAGTCGGACCCCACACTTTCAACAAGCAGCGCCGAGCTTCCGCAGTCAAATCCACACCAGTCACCTCACGCATAACCACATGCACCCGTTCCCAATAGGAAGCAATGACCTGGCATTTCCAGATGGTATGCATGAAGGTGGCCAGTGCACCGCACCCTCGCCTACAGAGACCATCCACGGAGAGCCCCATGTGGATCAGTCTGGGGCCAGTTACATAAACTCTGTGGAGTATCTTCAATTGGACTAAGCGCAGCCTAGCCGAAATTGCCACTTCCTTGGGGGAAGACACCGCACACTGCCAATCCTCATCATCCAACTCAATCCCATCACGCACCCACTGATCTCTCACATTCAACAACAAATCCGTCTGAACATATATCAGCTTTTTATAGGTCAGGGAAATGGCACTGTCAGGCATATGGCCGTCCAGCACCCTGTCTTCCAGCGGGGATGATTCGGGGACCTTCTCACCAACAGGCAGGTCAGACGTAAGGGCATGTCTCAATTGTGCGTATCTGAAGTACTCCGTGGCACCCAGTTGGAATTCAGTCTTCAGAGCTTCAAAAGATTTGATTTCCCCCCTGGCCATCACGTCAGCCACCTTGGAAATAGTAAAATTGGGTTTTAATTGAGTTAGAATGGCTAGGAGAGGGAACTTGGGTGGGGGTAGATTAATTAGAGAGCAAGTGTTAGATAGAATGATTGAGGAGGTATAAGGAGTAGTCTTTGAGAAAGGCTGCTAATTGGGTGAAGCAACAAATAAAGGAGTGACAAATTAGATAGGGTGGTGTTGTGCTGAAGTGAAGGCATCTTAGTAATATTAACAGGAACTTTATTGCAAAGGTCATCACCAAACAAGGCAGCAGGACCATCTTCTGTTCAACTGTCAGCGAGGACAGTGACAACATTTTATAGAAGGTAGCAACAGATCAGGATGGGCTGCAGAGGATGAATGCAGCTAGGTAAAAAGAAGAGGAGAGGACGGTTACATACTAATATGTGTGTTTCCAATTAGTATAGAAGAATATAACAGATGGCTTACAGTAGATGAAGATTGTGCTGGAAATTGAGGAGTATTGATTAGTGAAAATGGCCCACATCATTTAAAACATATATTGCGACAGGGGCCACGTCTGTGTTACTGGCATAGGGAAATGTATTAATAGCATTTTGTTTGACACGTAATGGAAGACAGAGGTGATGGCTGGGTGGGGTAAGTAAAAGATTGATCATTAGTAGGCAAAAAGTAGGACAGAGCTGTATGGTAGGATGAGGAGAGGGTGAAATGCATAGTTAGGTTTTACTGATAAGAGAGGGTGTGGCTGCCCTATATAAATTGGTGGTGAGAAAAAAGGGTAAATGAAAGTACAGGCCATAAAATATTCCTAGTTCCTGCAAGACTGCGTGAAAATATTTTAGCAAACCACTTCAGAGGTCTGGTTATTTTCCTTAAAGAACAAATCAGAATTAGAGCAATCTTTGGGTAATTTTCGATGTTCCATAGGGACAATTTGAATTAACCTTATTGTTTTACATTCCCACCTGTCCTCTAATGCAGCTTATGAAACACAAGCTGTAATACCAAATGTGTGTTAAAGATACGCAAATCCAAGAAAGTTCAAGAAAGTATATGCAGATCCAAAAAAGTTCACAGTCAACCTTCATGCTTACCTTAAGTAACAACATTCGTAGATAATGTAATCTCTTTTTTTACAAGCTCTAATTTATAACATAGATATGTCTGTGTCTCACGAAAACCTGATAAAATTCAACAATTTAGGATTGATCCTCCTCTTTCTAGCGGTGTACCACAGGGTTGAATTTGAATTTGATTTTGACCTGCTATGATTCAATGAATATTATAACTCAGTGTACATGATGCTCCAAAGAAAACAACTCAAGTACATGAACCAGCCACATTTTAAATATATTTGTGTTCAAATCACTCTACTGTTACAGCATATGTATCATATGGAACAAACCGTTCATGTGGTAGCCGTCTGTACTGTGCACAATTTATAAGAAAGGGCCAGTAATTGCCTACTGCAATTGACTGCACCCTCCTCACCTACAAATTTGGGTTAACTCCAAGCAGTGACTCTTGAAATATATGTATGAAATGATCACCCGAAGATGGTAAATCAAGAAGAACAAGCTCTGCAGTGCTCTGTAATGCACCATAATCAAACCTGAACACTAACGACTTTTTGAGACAAGTGACTTCGCTCTCTCACATCCCTGTAAATCTCTTTTCTTTGCCATCTGGCATGTTTTTTTTCCCAAGTTATGGAAATGAGCCAGTAACTTCTTTGTGTAACCTACTAAAGTGAGACGTGTTTGGAAATGCCAATGTCCAGGTTACTCTTTTTATATCAATAAATGAAACTTTACTAAATGTTTGCCTGTCTGTTAGCAAAATTCTTTCCATGGCTCCTTCAAAATAGGACAAGAACTGTCAGATCTCTACAAAAATTATATCGGTTACAGATCCATCGCTTAATGTATGTATTGCTTGGGCCCTGATAGAATATTTCCTTGTGCGAGCCCTATGTCGACATAACACACCAAGGATCCTGTATTTTTTTAGACTGGAAAAATTACCATTTCCCCTTAGAGTTCGCAGACTCATCTCCTTAAGTCTATGAAAAGGGCACATTGTCACATACTACAACTTGCCTTTCTGTCTTGGTGATAGCCTTAAAGAAGTAGTTGAAATTCTACTCTGATTAGAAAGGTGAGGGAAGGAAAAACTGCAGATGATGTAGAAGATTAGCTGCTATCAGGAGCAGTTGGGGTTGGCAAGTTCCCCAGCGGGTGTCTGTCAGAGAGATTCCCCGGGTAGGTTCTTTAAGACAAAGTCCTTCCCCTGCTTCCCAAACCAGTTGTAGGCAGGTGGTAATCCTGACAGAATGGTGTTTTTCAAGGTCTGTTCAGATATAAAGGCAGTTGCATTGTGGCAATTGGATCCACCTCTCTACTTGTTTCTCTTGTGACTAATATATCATTTAACCACTGGGCATGTTCATACTCTTTAAGTGAATAGTGTTACTTGTTATGTTGAATGTCTAGCTTCGGTGACGGTCACAGACTCTCTCCGTACCTTAGGTTTCCCGTCCCAAGCACCACATTCAAAACGTATGCCTCAGTTAAGACGCACAATGCATGTGCAGGTGTACCCCTGCTTTGGTAAGTCAACAGATTTCTTGTCAAGAGACACTGTTAAGTCTAGGTTCCCAATAGGGATACATTAGTATAACTTGTGGCAGTGATGAAGAATGACTTTTAGTGATATTGGTTGGTGTATATATGTTAACTCACTAATTACTGTACAGGAATTCTAAAGGAAAGATGCCTGTGACATGGATACATTGTAAACATATGAAATATAGATTCACTCGCGCAGGTTAAGCTGATCCTGCATGTTCAAGAATGAGGCTGGTGGGAATATAGGGAAACTCTTAATTCAAGATCTGGTTCCCCTAAGCGCAAAAGCATGTTGAACCCTGTAGCCCTTGTCAGTTGTTTTTTAGAAAAAAAATAATACCATAACCAGTTACACACCAGAGAGAGCAAAATAGGATGCTTATTGCATATATAATAATTTATTTGAATGGGAGGTGATGTGACCCAGCAGTTAGAGCTGCCGCCTTTTGTGTCCCAGTCTCTGCGCTTGGCTCAACATAGTGTGATTATGTGCAAATAACTACATTTCTCTGTGCCTAAAAATGTGGAATGTATTTTGTGAATTGCATTTGTGCAAACCCACCTTGATGTATACAAGCATGTAGATCGTTTATCATTGCCCCAAGCAATGGGCAGCTCTCTGTTGATTTCCAGCTAGGTTCATGCTATATAGTACCAATGCATACATACAATTTACGTAGTACATTTTATAATGTACAAATGTATACGTTTAGTCTTTGGCACCGGGTTCAAGGTCTGTGGATTACAAATATTCTCCAAGCCAGAAGGCTATTCAGTGCTGTAGAAGATATGTCAGTACACCTGTTAGCCGAGACTTGGTGAGAAAATGGAAAGTTTTGAATTACCCAGGACTTGGTGAGAAGCCAAATGCATCGAGTTTTGATTTGGCTGTTTGCATCATGTAGGAAGCTGGCTCTGTATATACTAGACAAAAGTAAGGTATAGTGTGCACAGAGTACTGGGAGTCCCCAGAGGTATAGCAGAGGCTAAATTAGACAAAAACTAACAGCTCTCTTTCTGGTTGTGTGGGCGAACAGTTAGACTTATGCAGAGGGTGTGTTAAGCATTTATTGTATTCACTCACTCAAGGTTGATGGCACACACACACCCAGAGACTGAATCCAGACCAATTAGGTAAGTATAAAAAGATATACTTATATTTAACAAAGCAGGACTTGACAAAGGTAAGTAAGAAACACTTTAAAATGCAAAGCTGTACACAGAAATGCAGTTGTGGATTGTTTTGGAATCGCTTACAGGTTTGTATTACTTTTAAAACAGTTTAAAATAAAGTCAGATTACTTTTGATTACTCTTGGATTACTTTTCAGTTACTTTCAGGACTTGAGGTGAAATGCCGAGCTATCACACACTGGATGTTGTCACTTGCAGGTAAGTAAAACAATTCTTAAGTTAAGACACAGTCAATTTCTTTTTGTATCAACAAGGGGGAACAAGGGGTTAGGACAATTTTTAAAGGGGTCCAATGTATATGTCCTGGAAAGACTATCAACAAAGAAGAAATACAGAGTTCCCCGGGTCCAGTCAACTAGAAGACTGTCATTGGCTTCTCTCTAACTAAGTCAAAGAAAGAGGTGAAATAAGTGAGTGTTGTGAACCCTCTCTCGGAATTTATAGGGGTACCTCACACAGGTCGCCGGTTGGACTACATTTGTAATCCCACCCGGTGATCGTCCAGCGTCATCATTGGTACCCTGCCCCTGCGACAGACTGGCAGTGCAATGCCTGTCGGGCAACAAGAATTGCTGCTCTTTGGCGGGGATCTTCTATTCCTTAGCCAAAGGGTGTGTGGATGTAAGGGGCCTTACGCGAGGGGGTAAAGTGTGTAAGTGCAAGAGTGAGCGTGGGTGAGATAAAAAAAGTCAGTAGAGTCCAAAATTGAGTTTTTTAATTGGTATGGCTCACTGCTTTATTAAAAAAATTAATCAGGGGAATGGAGGCAGAACGCTCAAGGTAGTCAGCCTCATTCGACCCTAAGTGAGTGAATGGTCAACATGTTTCTTGCCACGGGGGCAATTCGTCAGGACCAAAAAGTGCTCATCTAATTGCAAAGGACCCCCAGTGATCAGGGGGCCCAGTATACGACCTGGTAGGTGGCGTATGGCAATCCTTGCTCAAAGCCCTTCCCAGAACTGCATGGGAGAAAGGGGAGAAAAGATAATATCAGAGAGAGGCCACAAGCTGTTGTGAAGAACGTGGAAAAACTCGCGTTTTTTCGTGACTGTTTACATTTTTACAGTGGGTGGGCATGCCTCTGGTCTGCCTTAGGTGATCGCATGTTTAGTGATGGCCAAACGGTTTTGCTGAAAGGTATTCATGCAATAAAAACCCATGAACTATCAGGGGCTATCACTGTGCCAATTTGCATGCGTGGTTACGAATAGTAGTTGAGACAGCATTCGTGGGGAGAAAAAACAACATCAAAATATTACTTTGAAACATTCAAAGGAGGACACTAGGTGGCGTAGGTGTCTTGCCGATGATTAACCCTTAACAATAACCATAGTAAGACAAGAGACCGGTTTACTCTGGTGTCGGTGGAAAAGGGAGCGTTCTTACCCGTGTTTTTGACTCGGGAGGCTTCCTCGCGCTGACCTGGTGGGGCCAGGATTTGGTGAAAATCACCTGCAAGGAGGAAGCGTTACCGCCGGATTAGGGATAGGCGGGCAGCTAGTAATGCCAAACAGCCGCTTGGAGCTCGGTCCCTTTGCAGCGCTCAGAGTGGAACGCACGCGGTGGTTTCAAACGGAGCATTCGCGCCTTACCTTAGGAATCCTGGCGAAGGGCGTCTAGTCACCTACCCATCCCACTGCGGGTGATCCCGCAGGTCAGCCGGTAACACTGAAGTCGACCGGGTGCTCTGTTTAAGGCGGATTTGTGTAGCCAATGGGGTGGGGTGGGAGTGGCCGAGGCGCGTTGCTAGGCACTCGGATGCCGGAAGTAGACATCAAGGATTCCCTTGCTCGGAGACGGAGAGGGAAGGGAAAGTAAGTGGCCAATGAATGTTGGCCAGGCGGGAGGGTGCCGGTTAGTAAACATTAAAGAAAGCCCTTACTAGAGGACCTAAAAGGTTGTGAAGATGGGCGCCATCTTTGAAGGGGGTGGATGTTCGAACCAGTAAAGGAAGCCCTTACTCGAAAGACTTGGAAGGGTGAAACGATGAGCGCCATCTTTAAGGGGGGTGGATATTCGACAGCACGGTATTTATCCTGCTCGGGTGCTTGTATGAGCACAGTTACCGATATACTCAACGTACCACTGGTTACTAGGATCATTCTGTTTTGTGACTTCCAGTGATTCCTGGCATATAAAGGACAAAAAGGTCCAACGCTCAGCTATCTGGTGAGCATTGTCCAAGGCACCGCATCATTGAGGCCGTGTTCGTCGGTGTGCAGACGATGTACCCATCTTTGCTCCAGTCTGAACAGGGATTGTTGGTTCATCCCTGGTTGGCACTCTAGAACTGTCCACTGTATATCATCGGTGGTATGTTTGTGTTCTTTACAGTGTTCGTAGAGCCCGGTGTGTGTCTTGGAGCATCGAATGTTACTGTTGTGCTCCATTATACGGTGTTTAACCGGGCGCATCGTCATCCCGACATACATCATTCCACAGGGGCACATCAATATATATATACATCTCGAGCTGTTGCAATTGGTATGTTTGTTAAAAGTCCAGACAAAGTCTCCTGGAAGTATGATTGTTTTGCCTTGAATAGTTTGGGGGCACACCACACAGGAGCCACATTTGTAATGTCCCGTAACAGGGGGCAGATCCCAAAGAGTCCTGACTGGTCGAGTTTGTGATTTCTTTGGGCGAGTGTGGATCAAAGTGTCCTTGAGGTTCGCTGTCCTTTTGAAAGCAAAACGAGGTCGTGCCAGTGTCATCCCTGTGGAGTTAAGAATCCCCCAGTGTGTCATCACAGCTTTCTTGATGAAGGAAGAATGTCTGGTGTAGGAGGTAACACAGGTGATGGTGTCATCTGGTTCTTTAGGGTGTACCTCTAAAAGAGCATCTCTATGGTTGTTCAATGCTCTTTTGAATGATTTCTTCAGCAGCCGGGTAGGGTACCCTTTATCCTGGAGCTTATGCTGTAGGTTCTGGGCCTCTTGTCTGAAGTCCTCGACAGAGCTACAGTTTCTCCTGATCCTCAGGAATTGCCCAAAGGGCAAATTGTCTCTCAGAGCTTTAGTGTGGTGGCTTTGGTAGAGGAGAAGACTGTTTCTGTCAGTGTTTTTCTTGTACAGCGAGGTGGTTATGGCTTCAGATTCTAGTTTGATCGTCAGATCAAGGAACGGTATTGATGTCTCCGAGATGGTTCCCGTGAATTTCAGGAAGGGGTCCTGTAGGTTGATCCATTCACAAAAGGCTACACAACTCTGGCGGTCCCCTTTCCAGAAGATAAGGATGTCGTCAATAAAGCGACGCCAAAGAGTGAGATTTTCTCGGTAGGGGTTGTGCTCCGGAGGATAGATGTACTTTTTTTCGAACGAAGCCATGTAAATGCACGCCAGGCTTGGCGCGAAGGTAGAACCCATAGACGTCCCCCGGACTTGGTGGTATAACTGGGACTCGTACCTAAAAAAGTTCTCGGTCAGGGCGATATGGGCAAGTTCCATAATGAATGCTATCGGTGTTGGGGACAGCCATTCATCTTCTCTCATCAATGATTCGACCGCTTCCAGAGTCGCTTGCTGCGGAATATTCGTGTATAATGCCTCCACGTCGAGGGTAAGGAGCAGGTCAGTGTCTTCTCTGCCGTCTATGTCTGCAATCAGACGGAGTACATCCCTGGTGTCTTGCAGGTAAGATGGTATCTGCTTGACGAAAGGTTGAAAGAAAGCATCGCAAAACTGCGAAAGTGGTTCTAGTAAAGATCCAATTCCAGAGACAATTGGTCTCCCTGGAACGGGGGAGACGCCCTTGTGTATTTTCGGGAGGGTATAGAAGTAAGGGGTTACAGGATCTAGTGTGACCAAGAATTCTGCTTCCTTCCTACTAATCCACTCATTCGTCTCTCCCTCAATGACCAGGCCCATGATGGTAGTCGTTAGACGTTTGGTTGGATCCTCCAAGAGAGGTCTGTAATGGTTGGTATTTGCCAGTTGCCTCCTGCACTCACGATCATAGTCCTCGTAATCCTGTATGACCGTGGCACCCCCCTTGTCTGCTTGTTTTATGACAATTGACGAGTCTTGACCAAGTTGGTTAGATGCTTGTCGTTCTGCAGTTGACAGATTGTGAAAAGTTTTGGTTGGGGGTATATCCCGTATGCTCCTCAGGACCGCCCGTTCAAAAGTAAGGACTTCGGGTGGTACCATCCCGTCCGTGGGGGTAAAGGTGGAGGGTTTCCTCAGGCCTGTGTCGAGAACCGGGGGCTCAGGTTGATTTTCAAAAAACGTATGAAGGCGGATTTTCCTAAAGAATTGTTTAAGTTCGATCATCTCTTGGAATGTATCTGGGGTCGGTGTAGGAACGAATCCAAGACCTTTCTCTAGGACTTGCGTTTCGGTTGGAGTCAGTGTCTTATTCGATAAATTGACAATTAAGCTCTTCTCCCCCTGGACGACGTGCTCCTGGTCTCCATTGCTGCTGGTACTGGTGTGTGGTCCTGCCACTGTACACCCTTTTGCCCGCCTCGCTTTCGCCCTCTTCCTCTGCCCCAACCTCTGCCCTGAAAAGGTGGCGGATTGGGGGGGTAGAATTGCGGGGGGCCCTGTGGGTAAAAAGGGTACTGCCAGGGGGGTGCCATCTGCGGTGGTCCGTGGAAGGCGGGACCTTGATAGTAGCCTTGTTGCCATCCACGGGGTGGTCGGGGATTTTTCGGTGGATATCCACCACTGGAGTCACTGCTATCCGATCCACGTCTGGTGTCACTCCCTGAGTTGTCATCGGAGGAATAAGTCTTCTTTTTCCCGTTGAAGTCGTCCTTCAAGTAGGGGTAGACTTTTTCTTTCGCAAATCTTGCAATATCTTTCTCAAGTTTGGTTGTTTTTTGTTTCAGTAGAAACTCATGATGATCCGCCATTTCTTGGTTGATTTCCGAGAGCTTGGTCGAGAACGCTGTTTTGTTGTTCTTGGATATGGCGTTTTTCATGGTGGCTTCCATGGCTGAGATCTTTTCTTGTAGTGCATCCGATAGACGCTTCGCTGTTTGACTAATGAGGAAGAGCAGGTCCTTGGTGCATTTCCACGAGACTTGGCACCACTCCACTTTAAACCGTTTGTCGTCTAGAAATAGTCTCGGGATTATGTTCACAATCAATCCTTGTGGAGCTATATTGCTCCTCAAGTACTCAGTCATCATGATTCCATGAATGGTAATCCTGATGAGTTCCTTTTTCATCTCCGATAGTGTAGACCATTCATCGGAGGAAGCGCCAGATGATGTTGTCGGTGGATTTGTAAGGACGGATGGCGTCGTTCTTAGGGCCTCGGCTATGGTGTCCTCATTAAAACTCAGTCCAGGGACGTCCTCCATAATCGTATAGAGATCCGGATGCGGTGCCTAGGATGTCAGCCGGCCAGAGGAAGGTTATCGTCAAGATGAGTGTGATTCTCCCACTAAAAATGTTGTCTCAAGGTGGTCCAATAGGGCGAGTAATATGTTCGCCACTTGGTAACCTATGAATGAAGGGGTTCTCACCCACGCTCACTCTTGCACTTACACACTTTACCCCCTCGCGTAAGGCCCCTTACATCCACACACCCTTTGGCTAAGGAATAGAAGATCCCCGCCAAAGAGCAGCAATTCTTGTTGCCCGACAGGCATTGCACTGCCAGTCTGTCGCAGGGGCAGGGTACCAATGATGACGCTGGACGATCACCGGGTGGGATTACAAATGTAGTCCAACCGGCGACCTGTGTGAGGTACCCCTATAAATTCCGAGAGAGGGTTCACAACACTCACTTATTTCACCTCTTTCTTTGACTTAGTTAGAGAGAAGCCAATGACAGTCTTCTAGTTGACTGGACCCGGGGAACTCTGTATTTCTTCTTTGTTGACAGTCAATTTCTTTTCATACAAAAACAGTTGATCAACATACATTTTTTAGGAACAAAACTCGTATCATTGGTTCCTATGGGAAAAAGAGTGTTATTGTTTCTCAGGTACGTAAACGACTTACAAATAGGAGTTTTGAGGGTTAGGACCGAGGTTCTCCAAGGTCCAGTTGGCACTCAGATTGCACCATTAGCAACAATATAGCGGCCAGGTGCAGAGTGCAGGGACCCAATGTTAGCCAATGAGTTTAAGGGGGCCTTCTGTCACAAACTGCTTGCGAGCAGGCCAATTGCCTGTGGGAGCAAAGCTCCTGGGGTAAGGATCCGCACCGCAGGGGCCAACTATCTGCACAGGAGCTGCACCACCGGCGGCACAGGGGCTGTACCACCGGCAGCACAGGGGCGGCCGGGTGCAGTGTGCCAAGGAGGCGTCAGGGACCCTGTGGATTTTAATGAAGATCTCCAGTTTGGGAAAGATGCTGCAGGCTCAGTCATGAAAGCTTCCTGAAGGCTACCAGCAGCAGGAGAGGTAAGGTGGGTTCTTGGGGAATGTTTGGATACCATCGTTTGGGCCACTCAAGGCCGTGGAGCGTCGTGTGCAGTGGTGTCTTTTGACATCGGTTCTTCTTACCAGCTCCCTTCGTGATCGGGGGGACCCTTCAGGTTGAGGCTGCAGGCGTCACTTGAAGCTTGACTGAGTTTAGGGATCACCCGATCCCAGGGCAGGATTGCTGGAGAGACCTCCTGGTGGTGTTGGGCCACTCGAACTGTGGGCGTCGGGTGCAAAATCTCAGAGCTGCCTGAATCCGGATTCTGTTGGTGAGTCTTTTGTTGAGTAAATCCGCTGCTTACGGGAGATAGTCTTTAAGTCGAGTGCCGGGCAGGTCCTCTGGACAGCTGCTGACTGCTGGACTCGCAAGTTTTTTCTGTAGTCAGGTTGGAGTCTGGACAGGCCGGTGGGGCTGGGGCCAAAGCAGTTGGTGTTCTCTTCTTCCTGGTTTAGCACAGATCTTCTGTCCTTCTTTCTTCCTCTAATCTGAGGAGGCAAGGTTCAGGATTGCCCCTAAATATTTAATTTAGGAGCGTTAAAGGGGTGTGCCGGTAGGGACCATTGGGTCCCTTCCTGTGGGTGGGTACACCCCCTATTTTGCCACCCTCCAGTGGGAAAGGGGGCATGAGCCTCTTCCTAATTGGCTGAGTTCCCTCATCTTCAAGATGGAGGGGGACTGAGAAGTTTGCTTCACCTCGCCTCCCCCAAGTGAGGGGTGGGGTTGGCAAAGGTAGACACACCTCTCCTCCTAACTTGTTTTTTCCGCCGGTTCTCTCACCCACAGTAGGGGTCAGAACCTGTGGGAGCCAGTTGTTGGGTGCAGCAAAAGGCAGGGACAGCTTACAAAGGCGAGCAGGCCTTTGAAGCTTCCCCTTCATGGACTCACCCCATTCTGGGGGAGGAGGAGGCATGATACCTCTGCCCAGAATGGGCTTTGTTTCTGGACCCAGAATGTGGAGGCCCTCTACCCGGGGCCAGAAACCTGTCTGGTGGGGGAAAATGGCCATTCTGAAACCACACCAGGGCTAGTCGTTTTTCAGGGGGTATCTCTAAGAAGCCTCTGAGTGCATTTTACATTAAATCCCACACTGGCATCAGTGTGGGTTTAATGTTGTGAGAAGTTTGCTACCAAACTTCCCAAGTCTTAGTAAAGCCATTATGGAGCTGTGGAGTTAGTAATGACCAACTCCCAGACTATGTACTCGTTCATGGCTTTACTACACAATGTCTAAGAATGGACTTAGACAATGTAAGGGGACAGGGCTCATGCCACTGTACCCTCACCTGAGGGCTTGTGCACCCTGCTACAGGGGTGACTTACCTAGGCCCCAGGCAGTGGGTTGCAGGCATGTGTGCCATGTAGACTCTTCACTTTTTTCTGCACCGTAACACATAGTCTGCAATGGCAGTGTGTGGGTGTTAAGGTACAGGGCCTATAAGGGTAGCACAATAGGTGCTGCAGCCCTTAGAGGCCTTCCCTCGTCACAGTGCCCTTGGAACCCATGATACCTTTTGCAAGGGGCTACCCGTGGCCAGAGATATGCCAATTGTTGGTGCAAAGGTACTGTTTTGGGAAAGAACACAGGCAAACCTAATTGGCATGAACCTTGGGCACATCAAATCAAGTTGCATCAGATGGCAGGCAAAAAGTGAGGGTAACCATGCAAAAAGGGGCACTTTCCGACACATCCCCTGTAACAAATGAGGACTTCTAGGTTTGTTGCTTCTCAAGGACCGGGCTGTTGCTTCTGTAGGACCTATCCACATTTTTTTCCATTCTCTTCTTAGTAAGGGGGACGGGTAGAGTCATACATTGCACAGGATTGACTTGGAGTAATACTGCTTCTTTGCATGAGCATCACTTCCGGACTTAACTATGGATGGGAAATGTTGGATTCCCTTATTGGGTGGAATGCTTTTGAATATTTTCACCAATTTTTTGGGAAACAAAGATTTGATAGGAGAACTGATTGTTCTGAAAGGGATCATATTTATTGACAGGTCACCAGTCACCCTCAATCGTTGTTCAGCAAATTTGTCCTAGAAGGTAGCTCTTTTTCTTTCACTATATCTTAAAATTGAGAAGACCTGCATTTCCTTGTCTTCCAAAGTTGGAGGGACTTTGAAGCTGTACCTGACTTCCTTTGGGCAAGCAGGGAACCAGGTTAAGTTTTGATTTTTAATTTTCAATGACAATAGCTTTGGTTGAACGTGCGTTATCTTCCTAGTGGCACCTATTTACAAAGTGATACATGTGTGTGCTTTACTGCTCGATAATATTACTGGATGTTTATAAAACTTGTTATAATCCGGAATGTGATCTATTATAGTTGATAAAAACAGAATTCTATGCAACACTTTCTACATTATTAGCATAAATCGTCTTTCTGATGTCACCTGCTCTATTCAGCTAAATCATGTTTAAATTTGTGTTTTTTTCTGATCTAAATAGGCAGGAGCTACCTATTATAAGAAGACTGGCCTTGGCCCACTACCTCAAGCTCTCTTCAACGGTGTGCCCCTCAGCAGTGACGAGATGGATGTTGAAGAGTTAGAGACAGTTATTCTTCAGAAGATCATGGATGCCACTGGCTTCTTCCAGCGGGCTGTTTTTATGGTATGCTTAATTTGACAACATATTTAAAATAGCTCCAGTGACTTGATGCTCTAATTTTGTCACTCACACCATTTATACTGTTGACTCTTCGTCTTTCTCATCTAAAACATATGTCTTTCTGGTTTTATTGTCTATTTGGAAAGTTGAAATGTATCTACCATGCAATTGGAAGGCCTTTGTCCATTCAGGAAAACTGAGATCTTCTCTACTGGTATGTTTGCTGTATGTAACCTAGCCCTGCTGGGAAAATACATGATTTAGGAAAGGCAATCATGCTCAGAAAGCAACCTGGAATCTTGTTTTAAGGTTGTACCATATAACCCTAAAGTAATCACCTCAGCAATCAGCAGTACACCCTAATGTGCAGGTGCTTAGTTTGCGGTATTCTGCTGAAGTCATCCTACTTGTATAAATGGGGTGCTCCTGCTGGTCCCTTCCTGGCCTCTGTCCATAGTGAAGCTCTCTATATATACACTTACATTACAGAACACGGACACCTGTGTCCCTGAATACTCAATATTGTCAACAAAAATAACGCTATGCCACCTGTGTCACATCTGAGGACTGCATGTTTGAAGAAAACCTTAATGTTATGTAACCCTTTTAAATTGATGTAACTGCCATAGTTGTTGATGGTATTGAAAATAGATTGTGTATGTGTGTGTCTGTGTGCATGTGTGTGCGCTCATGCACATGTTGTATTTTTAAATAAAGCTTTAAGGTGAGTTTTATAAATGTTGGGAAGGACAACCATATTCTTGTCCTAATCAGTTTAATTGGCAGATCTGCTCATTGCTTGAACATGAATAGATAACAGAGAAAGCAACTTTTGTCTGGGTACCAAGCATGTTTTCTGACGTGTTCAATTGAATAATTTAAGGGTATTGGTTCAGCAAGTTGACCTGATGGCTCACAATATCGGCCATTTAGCAGTACATAGTAAAAGGATGGAAAAATCTTCGAATGGACCTCCTAAGTAGACAAACCACTTACGTCCACGTATGAGAGTTGAAACGCTAGCTAACTGAGACCAGATTCCACATGTGAGATGTCCTCCAGTTTGCCTCTTTGGCTTTGTGTGTTTCTTGTTTTTAGGTAGTTTGAAAAGGTTGATTCTGATTCATAATTATGTTTTTCTTTAACCACCTAGCTGAATAGATGCACTCCTGTTTGCCACTGGATTGTGTACAGTTTATTTTCTAGAAAAAAAAAATATTTGCAACAATATATTCTATATATAAAAGAGTCAGATGCTGAATTATACGATCATTTTGTGATGATTACATGTTATGATGGCCATTTTAGTTTTAATGTGTATTTAATTCCAACAGGGCCTTTTAGATGATCGTATGGATGTGATAGATTTCTTGATGGACCAGCCTAATGTAGTCCCACGTATAAATTCTGCAATTCTTGGCACAGAGAGGACCTTCTTAAATTTCATACCCAGAGCAGGTAAATGAAACGCTACCAGTTTGCATTTTGTTTATAAAGGCAACAATAGGCAGCATGTTGAATTATTGCTGACGGAACGCATTAATAGTTTCTTTTTTAACATTTTTTTTTTACTGCTTCTCTTTTGAAAACTCGTATTGTCGTCGCATTAAAAGAACAGGATGTAACATTTTTCTTTGGATTATACATCCCTTTATTGTAAGTCTTTTTTTATTACACTAGAAAAGACTGGCTATATGATTTAATTATCAATTAACACACGGGACATTCATGAAAAAGAGAGGCGGGGCATGTAGACGAGTGCACAGTTTGCAGTTAACTGTCATGGTCACTGAGTTCCATTAATGCTGTCCATGCCCTCAAGCATCCTTCCTACACTAAAATATTTCTGATATTACTTCCAATTCAAGTTATGCAACATTTACCATTTTCATAACATTAACCCTTCCATTATGATGTGGCAACTTTTACGGTTTTCAATAAAATTACTGCATATGGTAACTATATACCATGCCATTACACAGCGATGTAAGGGCTGCAGACCACAGGATTTCCATGGACGTCATGTATGCCCATAGTTTATTTTATAGTGCCACTAAGTAGAAGTGGGCCATAAGCAAATTACGTTCTTCTATTTTTTTTTTTTTTAGAATGATCATTGAGATGCTTCGGAAGGGTTGTAGGAGAATAGCTTTAAAATGTTGACTTGCGGAGGGAGGGTTATTTTGTGTTCTGGTGTTTTACTTTTCTAAAATGTGTCAAGAACAGAGCTGACTAATGAGTTGCGGGTGCCTTTAGGTGGTCTCGAAACCTGACCATATTTGTAAGCAAAATCATTTTCACTGATGGAACAGTGGGTATGCCTTTGTGGTTCATCCCTTGCACAGTTAATGCTAAATAAAAGAAATGTCCTGATAGGGACTTACTTCTAGCGGTAGACACCTCATTTTCTTAATATTCCCTAGGTGTCAGACTGGATCCATAAACTTTTTAGCAATACCTCTGTATGCCAGAAGGTTGCTCCGTGGGGCTTTGCACTGACAACGTTCCACTCCAGAAATTACATGCGGGCCTTTATAGGTGCTACTCCCAATGCACTGACATCAGTTTATTTCTTTCTGCGCCATCAGACACAGAACCGGAACTCCCTATCTCATCTCTGAGAGACACTTAACCATTGATATTTAACACAAATAGTCTTTAGTGAGCAAGGGATGTCCATTCTAAAATGACAGGTCTTAAGCCCTGTCGTGACTGTCACAAAAAAATGTGTGTGACGGACACCATCAGGGGTACCAATGGTGCCTGGGTTCAAGCTACAGCTCCAAAGCCTGCAGCAGCTACTCAGCAATGAACCCAAAGGCTGACAGCAAATTTGAGGCAAAACTTTACGTTGCCAAGCATAAGGCTCCTCACCAGGACTGTTTCATGTTATGCTCTGCGTCCAAGGTTTGGTCTCGTTCTCAGATTAAACTAAGCCACTCCATAGGTTAGTCTTCGTTGCGCTCCAAGCCCTCAGGTAAGTGTAAGGAATACAATAAATCAAATCCAGATTCCACTCCCTCACTCCACTCACATTCACCTGAATAGGTGCAGTGGTGGTGCCACCTTTCTTGCTCCTGAAATCTGCTTATGTTGGAGCCAATCCCATAGCTGGTTCCAGCACAACCCGAGTTTCCTAGGCCTTCAGCCATGTTGCATCAGTTTTAAGAGTTCCACGCAGCCATGCTACTTCTCTTTAAATCTCTGCCGACTTCCTCTGATGCACATTTGGGCCCTTAGGAGCTGAGAGGGCTTCCACTTAGAATAGCGCCAGGGTGTTTTCCCTCGGCTCCAGCTGGATCCTCTGAGCTCATCTTTCCTCCGGCTCTTGTTCAGACCCTGCTTCCAGAGCGACAACCCATGCCGTCCCTGGCTGTGTCGATGCTGATGCGAGATTCATCGCATGATGAGGTAGTCCCGATTGTTCTGTCAGACGCTGAGTTGAAGATGGTCTCACCTTGACCAATGTCTTGTCCAAATCTCCCGGGGTGTCGCTTTCTCCACTTGAATAGGCACAAGATTGGCAACACTCTCTGCATTCCTTTTTGGGACTGATTCGGATAATGAATTTGACCCGGGTGCTGAGTTTGCTCAATCCTGCCAGGATGACAATTGCTACAAGGACTTAAAGATAGTCTTATTTCCCCCCTGGACCAGCCACCGACTAATCCGCTTCAGATATAGTGGTGATGTGTAGGGTAGCCGAAGTTCTTGACCACCAGCTCCTCACCTTGGAGATGAATGTTTTGACTGAGGTCCTTTAATCAGTGCAGACATCTTTGTGGCCTCTTCTACCTTTCAAGAAAATGCTGACAGGTACCTTATTGGAGGCTTGGCCTTAACCATGCTCTGGGCCACTAGAAGGCGTACTTTTTTTATTGTATTTAGTTAATTAAAACCTTTACAATATTGTAACATAAAACACATGATTAAAAAAAAGTACAAAGTCTCAAATGCTTAAAAGGAAAGCTTTCTAAGAATCCATGTAAGTGGAGTGTTTGTGAGAGGAGAGAGGGGGTTCTGTGGATGAGTTCATTATACTTCACGCATCCGGCTTCAGAACTTTAGTATCGTGTTTCGGCATGATCGAATTTTTAAAAAAACGGAATGCGTAAAGGAGAAAGTAGCGTCTCAGATTTTTCAGAGGGGGGCAGATGCATAATGTGTGCAACAATGATTCTTCCTTTTGTCCACATAGTCTGCAGTCAGTGGTCGACCATGTTTGCTTCCATGCAGGTGTATGTTCTTTTAAGGAGGAGGTGCCCAGCCGTAGATTTAGAAGAGTCTTTTGGGCGGCCGTGGATATATGGTTGACTAAGTAAGGTTGAGGCTCCATTTCCCCATACGTGGCCAACACTGTCCACCCGTGTTTATTGTTCGCTGTTGCTGCTTTATCTAATAGCCATGATCTTTGCTTTGCGGCTCCGTTGGTCACTTTTTTAAAAGCCGCAAAGGTTTGGTTTGTATTCCATGCCTTTTCCAGATTGAGTTCTGACAGGGCATTCACGCAAACTGTGTTCCAGTCATTTTTTTATTTTCTCTGGTGCTTCATCTCCATCCAACACAGACCCATGAGCGTGTCTTCTTGAGCTGCTCTTAGTTTCCAACATGTTTTTAAAATAGCCGCTTGTCTGACTTGGTGCTGATTTGTTAGGCCGAATTCCAGGCGGATCTGCGATTGGGATACAAACCTCGGGATGTGGAAAATATGTTTGAACAGCTCTGACTGTTGCCGCCCTGACTTTGTTAGAAGTGGTCGCTCCCTGCTGCCCTTGCTGACTCCTGCCTAAATCTGCCTGGTATCGTGTGCATTGCGCTGTTGACCTCATTATCGTGTGCATCGCGCTGCTGACCCTTTTAGCGCTTGAACGTGCCTGTAGCATTATTCTATTGTGTGCATTAACTTTATTTCATTATTTTTGGCGTGCCTGCCTGCTAGCTCGACTGTGCCTGCATTTGCTCATTTTATCAGAGTGCCTGTGCTGCCTAGCCCGCATTGCCGCATCGTTGGTCTATTTATTGAAATTGACATAATCACTCTCTCCCAACCCGGTCTGCACTCGCGTTTACAGCCGCCATTATCTGTGTTGTTGTTGTTTTGCCCGGAGCCCGCCCCCTCCACCACGCACCCGCCTCCCTGCTGCTCCTCCCTCCCACTAAGAGACAAGGTTTCTCCCGACCACCTAAGCGCTGTGACCGCCCTGACTTCGTTAGAAGTGGTCGCTCCCTGCTGCCCTTGCTGACTCCTGCCTAAATCTGCCTGGTATCGTGTGCATTGCGCTGTTGACCTCATTATCGTGTGCATCGCGCTGCTGACCCTTTTAGCGCCTGAACGTGCCTGTAGCATTATTCTATTGTGTGCATTAACTTTATTTCATTATTTTTGGCGTGCCTGCCTGCTAGCTCGACTGTGCCTGCATTTGCTCATTTTATCAGCGTGCCTGTGCTGCCTAGCCCGCATTGCCGCATCGTTGGTCTATTTATTGAAATTGACATAATCACTCTCTCCCAACCCGGTCTGCACTCGCGTTTTCAGCCGCCATTATCTGTGTTGTTGTTGTTTTGCCCGGAGCCCGCCCCCTCCACCACGCACCCGCCTCCCAGCTGCTCCTCCCTCGCCCCTCCCCTCCACTATCCGCATATGATAGATGAATACTAGCGCAGCGGTCTCGCGTAGCGGTCGCGCCGAAGGTGCGCCA
Source organism: Lissotriton vulgaris (assembly GCF_964263255.1). Lineage (NCBI taxonomy): Eukaryota > Metazoa > Chordata > Amphibia > Caudata > Salamandridae > Lissotriton > Lissotriton vulgaris. The sequence continues at coordinate 741,662,074 of NC_141696.1, forward strand.
AAGGTAAGCCCGTCTACGTCCGCGCCAAGCCCGCCCCCAGCACCAGACCCCCCTGGCCCCCGTCCCACCCACCCCACCCGCATTACATACGCCGCCTCCACCCTCCTAGCCCTTAACCCCGGCCGACTCCCCAACTGCGCCCAAGCGTCCCCCGGTCACACCCATGGACCCTTCACATGCAACTCCTGCAAGTATGACGGCACCAAGACCAACTCCTCACCCACTAACACCAAACAGAGACCTGACCCCAACCACCTGAAGTGCATCCTGCTCAACACCCGCTCGGTCCACAGACACGCCATCGACCTCTGGAATCTACTAGACATCATCTCTCCGGACGTCGCATTCCTAACTGAAACATGGATGAATGCCTCCTCAGCCCCAGACATCACCATTGCCATCCCGGAAGGCTACAAGATCATCCGAAAAGACCGCAACAAGCAAACAGGAGGAGGCATCGCTATAGTCCACAAGAATTCAATCCGCATCTCAACCAGCTCCGACGTCAACCTCGCTAGCGCCGAACACCTTCACTTCCAGATCCACACCGACCCCAAGACCACACTCAGAGGCACCCTCCTCTACAGGCCACCAGGACCACGTGCACAATTCAATGAAGACATCTCTGACTTTATCACCCCACACGCCCTCCCCTCCGAGGACTACATTCTATTGGGAGACCTCAATTTTCACCTGGAAAAAAGCAACGACAGCAACACCACCGCCCTTCTGGACAATCTCGCCAACAAACAACTTGTTAATACCCCCACTCACTACGCAGGTCACACACTCGACGCTATCTTCACCTCCAGCAAACATATCTCCTTCAGCCATACCACAGCTCTCCCTTGGACGGACCACAGCTGCGTTCACTTCATCTACAATAAGATCGCAACCCACAACCATCCTCAACCTACTCTGCGAAGAAACTGGAACAAAATCACCATCGACCAGATCTCCTCATCGCTTCTTCAAAACCCCCCTGCCCACTCTTCGAACCCCAACCAAGCAGCCATTAACCTCACCCAATGGCTAACCAACAGCGCCGACAACCTAGCACCCCTGAAAAAACGTCAAATCAAACTAGGCAACAAAAACGCCCCCTGGTTCAACGATGATCTTAAGAAATCCAAGAAACTCTGTCGCTCCCTTGAGAAGGCCTGGAAAAAAGACCCAAACACCAGCACCAGGGACGCCTTCAAAAACGCCACCCGTCTACATCACCAACTGATCCGGACTGCCAAGAAAGCCGCATTCAAAGACCGACTAGACAACAACGCCCACAACAGCAAAGAATTATTCAACATCATCAAAGAGTTTACTAACCCCGCTGCCAACTCCAACGACATCACTCCCTCTCAAACCCTTTGCGACTCCCTAGCTTCGTTCTTCCACGACAAAATCGGAGACATCCACAACAGCTTCAACAACCAACCCGGAGACCAACCCACCCAACCTTCTGCCGCACCTTCACCCCCCTTGAACATCCTTAATGAATGGAACACAATCTCCACTGAGGACACCATCCGCCTGATGAACTCCATCCACTCAGGATCCCCCACAGACCCATGCCCTCACCACATCTTCAATAAAGCAGATTCCATCATAGCACCACACCTCCGAGACGTCATCAACTGCTCCCTCAACCCCACCACCTTCCCGGAAAGCTGGAAACACGCCAAACTTAGCGCCCTTCTGAAAAAACCCACAGCGGACCCCACGGAACTGAAAAACTACCGCCCCATCTCGCTCCTTCCATTCCCGGCCAAAGTCATCGAGAAAGCTGTCAACAACCAGCTCGCCGCCTTCCTCGAAACCAGCAAATACCTCGACTCCTCACAGTCCGGCTTCCGAGCCAAACACAGCACTGAGACCGCACTCATCGCAGTAACAGACGACATTCGAACTCTACTGGACAATGGAGACACAGTCGCTCTCATCCTCCTCGACCTCTCCGCAGCCTTCGACACAGTCTGTCATAGAACCTTGATACAACGCCTCAGAAACATCGGAATACAAGGAAAAGCACTGGAATGGATCACCTCTTTCCTTGCCGGAAGAACTCAGAGAGTCCGCCTCCCACCATTCAAGTCAGAGGCCACTGAAGTCATTTGCGGCGTGCCACAAGGATCCTCACTCAGTCCCACCCTCTTCAACGTATACATGAGCCCCCTCGCGGCCATCGCACGCCAACACAACCTCAACATCATCTCCTACGCCGATGACACTCAACTTATCCTCTCACTCACCAAAGACCCTAACACCGCCAAAACCAACCTACATGAAGGAATGAAAGAAGTAGCCGAGTGGATGAAGCACAGTCGTCTGAAACTGAATTCCGACAAAACAGAAGTCCTTATCTTAGGCACCTCCCCCTCTGCCTGGGACGACTCTTGGTGGCCAGAGTCCCTTGGAAAAGCACCCATCCCGACGGACCACGCACGGAACCTGGGCGTCATCGTGGACTCCTCACTCTCGATGACCAGACAAGTCAACGCGGTTTCATCATCTTGCTTCAACATTCTTCGTATGCGCAAAAAAACATTTTGCTGGATCCCCACCGAAACTAGAAAAACGGTCACTCACACACTGGTCACTAGCCGCCTGGACTACGGAAACACCCTATACGCCGGTACCACCGCAAAACTTCAGAAAAAACTCCAACGCATCCAGAACGCATCAGCCAGACTCATTCTAGACATCCCGCGTAACGACCACATCTCTGGTCACCTGAAATACCTCCACTGGCTCCCCGTCAATAAGAGGATAACATTCCGTCTCCTAACCCACGCACACAAAGCACTTTACGAACTTCGACCCGAATGCCTCAACACACGACTGTCCTTCTACACCGCCCCCCTCCAGCTCCGCTCCTCCAACAAAGCCCTTGCTGCTGTACCTCGCATCAACAAAACCACCATGGGAGGAAGATCCTTCTCCTACCTGGCGGCTAAAACCTGGAACTCACTGCCCATTCACCTTCGCCTCACTCAGAACCACCTAGCATTCAGAAAGCAACTTAAACCTGGATATTTGACAAGTAATCCCCCCACCCTTTTCCAAGCGCCTTGAGACCCTCTGGGTATGTAGCGCGCTATATAAATTTTTGAATTGAATTGCGTGTTCAAGAAGTTTGCGTCCTTATACCTGTACAATTCCGACCCGTAAGTTAGAGATGATAGACACTTGGCAGCTATTACCTTCAACAGATGCGAGTTGGAGGGGCAATTCAATTTTGTTTTCAGTAGGTTTAGTGCAAAACGTAATTTGTTTGCCTGAGCCTTTCTGTACAATTGGTGGACATTCATGGTCCATCTGGAGTCAACCACTATGCCCAGGTATTTGTACGAGGCAGACTGCTCAATGGTGTTGCCTGCAATGTGCCATTTGAAGGGTTTTTTCCCTAATCGCGAGGCGAAGCAGACAATCTTTGTTTTCTTGAAATTAATTTGCAGGCCCTGTGCGCTGATGTAATCGTGGAGCTTAGTGATGGAGCGTTGAAGGCCCATCAGGGTTTGGCTGCACAGTACGATGTCATCTGCGTACTGTATGCTTCTAATTTTATGCTGGGCTAGCTTTGGTGGGTCGCTTTCTGTCTCCGCAATGCTCTTATCCAGGTCCGCTGTGAAGATGTTAAACAGTGTTGGTGCCAATACGCAACCCTGCTTGAGGCCAACATGGGTGGATATTTTTCTAGTCTTACCCAGGTGGATGAGTATAGGTTGATAATTGCCCGCAACAGCTTTGGTGGTATTTCCCAGGTGGCCATTTTTTGCCATAAGGCCTCCCTCTGGACTGTGTCGAACGCTTCTTTTAAGTCGACAAAACACGTGTACAGCTTGGTAGTTTTCTCCCTTGCTTTGTCGACCAAGAGGTTTAACGCCAGCAGGTTACATAGGGTGTTGGTTCCAGGCCTAAAACCTGTCTGCGTGATCGGGAGGATTTCTTTCGTACGTACCCAGTCTTCTAAGGCCGTCAACAGATTCGAGGCATAGATTTTGGCCTTGACATCTATGAGCGCTATGAGGCGATAATTAGCTGGATCAGATCTTGAGCCTGTCTTAAAGATTGGATGGAGGATGCTGCCTCTCCATGATTGAGGAATGCTTTCTGACTGAAAAGCAATATTATATAGAGGGGTGAGATGTTCCGCCCAGAACTGACGATCTTGTTTGAACAAGGCGTTCGGTAAGCCGTTCGGTCCAGGTGCGCCTTTTGATCTTACATTTTTTAGTACTATTTCTACCTGTGACGGCGTTATCCAGTTTGCATTGAACTGTGAGTCCACATCTTGGTTGTTTTTTGGGTGTGGGGTCTGGGGGGTTGGGCTCCATGCGAGCGTGTTATTGCATTGTGTGTGTTCTAGATACTGTATCCAATCATCCTCAAGTATGTTGGCGTTGGAATCCTTAGCAGCACCATTAGCGGTTTTGTTTATTTCTGCCCAAAATTTAGCATTATTGTTGGGTTTGCTGTGTGCTAATAGTGATTGCCAGATGTCAGTTTGGTGTTTTGATTTTTCTAGCAATACTTCTTTTTTGTAATTTTGCCTTAGTTTGTATATTTGATTGGTTATGTCTTCACCCGTTATCTTAGCTGTCGCTAGTATTTTTCTGATTTCTTGGTTTAGAGTCCTTTTGTTGTATGCTATACGACCCAGGGACACTTGAGGGGCTTTGCCCGAGATCGATTGATGACTGCAAGGTTTGTTGCCAAATCTTTCTATTAATGTTGTAATCAGGCTTTCCCAGTTGTCCACGGTGATGGTGGGTCGTCTCCGGTCGCATCGGTTTGGGCGTTATAAATGTGCATCATTATCTCTTTGATGTTATTGCCGTTCCACACAAGTCTCTTGAGATTGTAAAGGCTTGGGGGTTCGGTCAAGACTTCGTATGCTGCGGCCCTCTTATGTTGGAGGCTGAATTCAAATGCTTGTACACTATGGTCGCTCTCCGTTCTGTGGATGATTTTCTAATTTACGATGGATTGCAAGACCGATAATTCCACAATGGTATAGTCCAGGACTGAGTGAGCTTGTTTTGCAATTCTGGTTGAGGCTGCTGGTTGGTCTTGTGGGAAGCGGCCATTCAAAGCGATCATTCCCACCTCTGCGAAAATCAAGGCGCACTGTTGACCGTTTTTGTCCTTTTTTCGATGATTAGTGACAAGGCTTGGGATTGATCCGCCTTTCCATTTATTTTGAAACCTGGTTAGAATATTGTCTTTTTGTAGCAAGAACATATTCAAGTCACCTGACACAACTATCCCGGCCTGCGGGAAGATGGATTGCATGGATTTGATGAGGGCTTTTAAGGTCAGGATTTTCTCCACTTTGTTCTTGGAATCTGGATGTATATAGATGTTGAAAATTATCATTGGCGAGAGGTCTTGAGCCCTCTGTATGCCTTTGTCGGGGTCTTGCGTCAGATCGATTTTGATGCACTGTATCCATTGTTGGCCTGTGTCGATATTAACAAATGACCAGACGATGCTGGTAGACAGGTAGATTGATAGACCTCCGGCGGCCCTACACGATCGGCCACTTTTGGTTGCTAATAGTTGGGTTTCATTGAAGCCGTCTATTTGCTGAGAAGCCATTAGCCAAGTTTCTTGTAATAATAGGATGTCGAAAGTTTTTAGAAATGACATTAGTTCTGCTTCGTTTATTTTGCCCCCCAGGCCGTTAACTTTCCAAGAGCAGGCTTTTAATGTTGGTTTTCATGCCTCTTTCCTCCCTGACACCGGTGACTTTTGTGTTGGGGGTAGAATTTTCCGACATTCATTAGGTCCCCCTGTCTGTCCATAGTGGATGATTTGTAGGTTGGCCCATTCCTCCTTTTTGGTGGCCATACCGCCAACGGCCCCCCGGAGAATTCCGCCTTCTGGTTTAGAACTTTTTTCCACAAGGGCGGCTAGTGGGCCAGGGTATCTTTCCGGCGGCACTGATTTTAATTCAATTCCCCAGTTGGCGAACTCTTCTCTCTATCGCCACACTTCATTGGCAATTTTGGGGTCCTGCCATGTTACCACTGTCATTTCTTTCCCGTTTGTGTTGGGGATTGCTTTGAATTCGATGCTGTGTATGTGAGTTGTATCCACATGTTTTAGCGTCTCGAACGAGGTGGTGAGTTTTAGGATTGCACTCCGATTTAAGATGTCATGGTTCCCCCTTGAACTGTAATGCGGTATAAGTTTGTGTTTTGTTAGGCCCACTGAATAGGTAGTTTCTGACCTCTCATTCCGGTTTGAGGAGAGGAATTGGGTGTTTTGTGTGGGTAGTCTGTCTGGGCTGCTCTGATTTAAGCCAAACGGCTGCTTTACCCTCTCGATATCATGGACCGCCTGCTGTTCTATTGGGTCCGTTGGGGCTAGAGTATGGGGTCTTAGTTGGTAATGCTCTGTTGCAAATTGATTCTCTTTGAGATCCGACACAGTTTTCGAGAAATAGTGTGAGATAGTTTTCTGTTCTGTGTGATGTTTTGGCGCGGAGAGCCAACCGCCGATTGTGTTGATGGTTGAGGTTGTTTTGCAGTTGGAATGCTTAGATTCTCGATGGCGACTATTGTTGTTACGACCGGGGGCTGGGTCACTGAAATGCGTGAAAGCCCACGGTCCATTTGTTCTTCCTGGTCCGCCTTGGGTGACTCTACAAGGTTAGCCGATTGGGTGCTTTGGTTCTTATCAGCGACTGTTGACGAAGCTTCTGGGGGCTGAGTCGCTTGCGAACGTTTCGAACTCCGGCCTACTTGCTCTTCCTGGTCCGCCCAGTCTATAAGGTGTGGACTTTGCAATGTCTTGCCTGTGGTAGTACTGGGTATTGGGAACCTTCTAGCATCTTTTTTTCCTTTGTGCTTATTTTGTCTTGATTTCCTCAATCTTTTACGCTCGCGCTTTGTCAATGTATTGGTTTGGTTTGTTTCCCTGTTATATGTTGTTTCTGGTTCTTCTCTCCTCAGATTCTCAGACTCTGCCGTACTTCTGTGGGGATGGATGCCTTTTTTTAGGGGTGACCTTGAAGCTTTTTTGCCTATGCCGGGTTGGTTCGTAGTACCTTTTTGATGCTCACTTGATGCTTCAGTGGTTAATTCTTCGATGGCCATGGGGCGAGGTGATGAGCAGCCTTCTGTTTTGTCCACCCTTATATCCTCGTTATCTGGTGGAGCGCTAAAGGTTGAGATTAGCGTGCTTTCTGGGGAGGCTCCGGTCCCAAAAGATTCAGAGGCATAATGGGTGTTATTTGGTTTATTTTGAACCTCTTCCAGAATGTCAGTTAGAATTGCTGGTAAAGCTTTGAGATAGTTCATTGTTTCGTGGCACTGACATTCATGGTACATTGTGTGCGGGTCTTTCTGTACCCGTTCGATGAGGGAGTTCAGCTCAAGGATCTTTTTGTCTATGCCTGCAACGTGGTTGGATAGAATTTGCAAGATGTCTCTCTGCACATCCAACTTTTCAGAGTGTTGTAGTAGGGCTGTTGAGATGGTTTCCATCATGTTGATGAACGGCGGCCACAATGGTGCATACTCTGGTAGGCTATTCTCTACTAAATGATTATGATCTTTGGGGTACTCCGGGATTTATCCCTTGATTTATGCCTTGCTGCGCCCGAGGCTCGGACTTCACGAAAGTCTGGTAGGTCTCGTTGGTCTTCGCCCATCCCCGTGTCCGGGGTTGGTGTTTGTTTTGCCATTTTGATCCTTAACTCGGAGCCCTTAAGGGGAGTTATGGTGCTTATTGTAGAAAGGTTATAGTGGAGCGGGAATAGCCCTGACAGGCGGTTTGTTGTTGTCCTACAGTCGTCTGGCCGGCGTTTGCGGAACGAGGGTAGGTTGAGTTGTGTGTCTCCTGCGATTCTACCCAAACGCCGGGGGTAGTTGTGTTGTTTTGGTTTACTTGAGCCTCGATGCCTGGCGAACCGTCTTTAGGCTGTGTTCGATCGTTTAAGGTCGTCCTGTCATGTGAGGGTTGGACCTTGATGACTGTATCGATAATGACCTTGTCGGGGGTGTCTGGCGAACTATCTTTTGGCAGTGTTTGATAGTCCCGATTCATGATGTCAGGAGGGGGCTGATCCTTAGTGGTGGTATCAGAGATGTCCAGTGTGTCTGATGGACCCTTATTGTCCTTTATAAGAGCGAAGCGCAAATCAACACCATGGTCGTCTTGGTCCCTTGGGGTGAAGTATGAGCCTAGGTTGAGAGAACGCCGGGTCTCTATGCCGGTGGTCGCAGTTAGTGTGTCTTTTGAGCCCTCGGTATGTTCGTTGCTAGGCGCAACGTTAGGATAGAGGTCGCTGTCTTCCTCCCTTGTGTTTATTTGGGCTTTCACCTTCAATTGATTCGTCCTTTTGGTCGGTTTCTTTCCTGAATAGTCCCAGAGGTGATATGCAGTTTCGTGGGAGTTGTTTCTCAGGGTATTATTTTGAAGCTGCAAGGCTTTTGTTGTTGAGGTCGCCGATTGGGATCTTCTTTTGGTGTTGGATGCGGTCATTAAATTTGGTACCTGTTGTGCTGGCTGAGCAATCGGAGTGGTTGAGATTAGAAAGTCTGTGATCTTGGCATTCCTGAGGGCTGTGGTCTTCATTGGTGTTTTGACCGTAAAGGCGCTGGCCGTAATATCATTTACCTCTTTCACCACTTTCACCTCTAACCTGTCCGCTGTTAGGTCCTCGTCGGATGAGAGGGTTAGTTCTTCGCTCATTTTCCGACGTAGGGGTTGTTTGTTTTTGCTAATTTTCGCTATAGGTTCTGTTCTGATTTTCCCTGATCTCATGCTAAGATGCTACGTGACCAAGACGAGGACGGTGGCGTCTCAGTTTGGGACGCTAGTGGGAATGCAATCCTTTGTCGTGTTGAGACCTGGTAATGCGAGTCACGTTGATGGTAAAGAACTAGAGCTGTAGACAGTTTACTGGTTTGGAGGACGAGCTTGCTTTGCACACGATGGTTCTCGATGGCCACTCTTGTTACTATGGCAGGGTTAGCTTGGTCCGGTCTATGTGTTGTGTTCTCAGCTATTATGCTTGCTGTTTGACTGATTACTGCTTGCTGCTTGACGGCTTGACGGTTCTAGGTGCTTGGCCTTGAGCGGTGCACCAATGTCCGAGGTCCAGCCCAGAGAGAGACCAAAGGAGTCCCCCCTTACTTTGCACGTTGCGCAGAGATTTTAGCAGTTTGTAGTTGTGGATTGTGGATAAACGTGCGGGGCTATGTGTGGGGCTATGTGGTCTGTGCTCTGTGCTCTGTACTCTGGGACTTGTGCTGAGTAATTGGTGCCCTGGTTGTACTCCTTGCCAAGCGGCCCTGACTGGGCCCTCTTGCTCACTTGCTGCCTTGACTTGAGGGACAGGGGCCTGGGGTCAGGGGCCAGGGCGACAAGGCTGCGGGAAGGCGAGAGAAAGAGACACACCGACCTGCTTACTGTGGTCCCGTGGTCCTCTCCTCTCCGATCTCCGCTCTGCACTCAGTCCCGTCCGCGGGGCACACTGGGGCAACTACAACCGGGCAGCTGTGCTCTCCTCCCCTCCCCTCCCCTCTTTCTCCTCTCCTCGTGGGTTGGAGGGGGGGTCCGCCGCCGAGGATGCCGCCGGAGACACGGGAAAGCGTGGGCGTGTGCGTGCACTCTCCACGCTGAAAGAGGGAGCTCCCACGGCCCCCTTGCAGGCGTGGCTGCTGGCTATCGCGGGTGTGGGTGCTTTTGGTGCCGGTGCCGCTTAAAACCGCTGCCCCTCTGCTGTTGTGGGTCGCGGGGCTGCTGTAGTGAAACGCCGCCTCGTAATTTGGAGCTTCAGTGGTTACGGCGCTGCTCCTGTGCTCCTTCCTTGTCTGCTTGGTGCCTCTGAACTCAGTTCACGAACTCCGGGCCACTAGTCAATTGACAAATTGCTAGGCGCCATCCTCCAAGTTCAGGCAACCCAGCTTTTCTTTTGCAGCTCCCCTTACCCAAAAGCCTTGTGGTGCATGCTCCCACCTGCTGCTCTAATGCCAACACATGTCCCACCACTCCCCCTGATAGGGAATTTAAATTAGTGGAAACACTTTGCATTCTACCAGCTTGGCCCTCCACTCTATTAATGTCAGCTGTTTGTTTTGACGCTACTTCCACGCCCTTTTGTATTCAGTGGCACAGGTCCTCCATGGTGTTTCCGAAGACCTTCGCCCGGTGCTCTCTCAGGTGATTCAAGATGGTTATGATGTAGCCAAGATTGCGATTCATTGTCACTTGAACACTAGGCAGCCAAAGACACCGGCGGTGTCATTTGCTGCCATGCGTGGATGCGATCGATAAAAGTTCTCCAGCGATGTCCAGTCCTCCTTGAAGGACATGCCGTTTGATGGGATTCACCTGTTGGTGTACCAAGCTGATTCTGCTCTCAAACTTTTTAAGAAGAGTGGGGTTACCACTTGCTCTCTAGGCCTTTCCGTCCTACATTGGGAATTCGGTTTCGTGCCTTTACCCTGGTAAAGAGAGTCCAGGGCATTTAAGCTATGATCTTGATCTTACAGCACTTGTCCTGGATTTCAGTGAGGCTGACTCCGAGGCTGCTGGGACTGATGGCCTGCAGCATCCTACTAGTTGATCAAGCCACATGGCATATGCAAGGTTTGCAGTGGGATCTGAGGTCTCAGTGGGCCCAACATCAAGTGGACGTCTCTAACCAAATTCAGATTTCAGAGGAGATTGGTAAAAATCTCTAGTGCTGGTTGCTGGACTGATTTTGGGTCTCTATTCCCCACCCAGAACTCACTGTGGTGGCTTTTGGTTTGAGGCTCGATCTAGGACAACTGGATGTTAATAGGCCTGGTCTGCTGCGGAGTCTTGGCTCAACATCAGCCTTCTGTGGCTACTGGTCATTCGTTTGGCATTGAAAGCCATTCTTCTGTCCATCAAGGGAAACCTGATACAGGTACTCATGGACGACACCACTACCATGTTGTACTATAACAGACCGGGTGGGGTAGGCTCGCAGACCCAGTGCCAGAAGGTCTAGCTCCTCATAAAATGGTAGAACCTTCAAGGAACTTTCCTGGTGGCGAACCATCTGATAGAGACATCTAGCCGCAGATTCCATGACTTAGAATAACCCCAGGTGTAAGACTGGATCCGGAATTTTTTTTGCAGCAGCACCTCTGCGCGCTGGGGGACGGCACCACACAACCCCGCCCTGACGTTGTCCACGTACGTGACATCAGCGAGGTTATATAAGTCCCTCCCATCATGCTGACGTCAGTTTCCTTCATTTTCGCTTGCAACGCAGATCCGGAGTAAGCGGTTCCTCTGGCCTGTTTTCTAGCCCCTTTTTGACGCTTCGTGTCTGGAACAGTGTGCAAAGCCTTCGGGCCGTAAAACTTGTACTTCCTGTTTGCAGCAAATGTCCGCGACGGACCTGCATCTTATTTGTTATGGTGTCTCCACCACGACTCCACTGACTCCGACGCCTGCCAACACCTCAAGCTGAAGTCCCGGCGGGAGCGCCGGATGAAGCGTCTTTCGGCATGGCTGTCCCGGTCGGAGTCGTCTCGTCCCCCGGCCTCTTCATCGCCGTCAGGTCCCTCTACTTTCCAGTTCTGCCATCGATCGCCCTCTGGGGCCGGCGGCTGTCGTTCGCCACTTGTTGGTAAGTCGAGGCGCATGTCGCCGAGGTCCTTGGCCTCACTTTCTTCTGTTGTCGGAGGCACTGGTTACCGTAACATTCCGGACGTGCGCCCCTGACAGTTGCCCCCCTTCTATCCGCCCTATCCGGGTGCGGGGCGACTCAGGCCCAAATGGAGGCCTATGACGCGGCTTTGCAGGCCTCATTTGGGTCCTCTCCCATTCCTGGGGCGTCCTCAGGGCCTATACTACTTGCGGGATCCCCAACGGACTCGCCGGTGGGTTCAACCCTGGCGCCAATTGAGCCCTTGCCCCCCAGGGACGTCGGAGATGTGGTGACGTTAGGGCGCAGCCCGGCTGGGTCCAGCTCTACGATCCACATGGCGTCGTACGGGTGCGGCCCGGCTGGGTCTCCGTCTACGACCCACTGCACCACTGCCACGCCGCATAGTTCAGCGGGGCTCAATGTGAGTACACCTACATCTTCCGGGTAGGCAGCCGCCTGTCCGGAGCCGGGGTCGGTGTCGTTCTGTTGCCGTAAACTCGCCTCCCCGGCTCCCCCTCTGCTACTTTCTCCAGAGTCTGACCCTGTTGTGGTTGGGGCAGAGTCGGCACCGGTGCAGCGCCCGAGGCTGCCTCCCCGGCTCTGGCACCTTCTCCTACTTTGGAAGGGGAGCTTGTTGTTTTGGCACCGGACGGAGCCGACTCCACGTCGGATGGAGTTGAGTCGGCACCTGATGAGGCACGATCGGCGCCAACAAACGTTATTTTGGCGCCGCATCGACGCCGGGTTGTTGACTCTACTCCAGAAGCCCCTGGAGAGAGTTTGGCGTCTCCCTCACGCCCATTGACGCCGGATGTGTTCTTGCCTGGGCCCCCCTTAGAATTTGTGGACCCGGCAGGATCCCTGCCTCCTCCGGAGCCTCCGGATCCATTAGTCTCTCTGGCCATTCGCAATTTGAACATTCAGCCCCCTTCTCTGTGGACCTCTCCTTCAGGTCTTTCACCGTGGGTCCGGGAATGTGGAACCGCTTCTGCCTTTTGAAGCTTCTCTTTATGATGCCCTTTTGGGTACCTGGGTTCGGCCAGCTTCGGGTGATCCGGTAGATCGTTCGGTTTTGCACCGCCGCCGTCCTGCTCCACATGATCCGGTCTGCCTATTTGTGCATCCTGATGTGCAGGCGTTTATTTTTCAAACTGCCTTCCCTTCCCTGCCCCGACTAATGCTTCCTCCCTCCCGGGAATCCAGATGGCTTGAGTAATGGGGTCGGAACATCTTTGCCTCCACTAGTGCTGCCCTACTAGTTCTGGCTTGGGCTACCTCTGCCCTGTGGGACTCTGCAAAGTCTTTGCTTTCTGCCACCTCTGAAGACGCTTGTTTTGACCTTCATCTCCTCCTGAATGGCCATGACCTTGCTGAATTCACGATCCGCTCGGCCTTAGATACTGCGGATTCCTTAGGCTGGGCTATGGCTGGTTCTGTTGCCTTGCGGCGCCACGCTTGGTTGCGAGATAGCGTCTTCCTGGAGAATATCCGAGAGCGACTGTTGATTTACCCTTTGATGGGGTTTTGTTGTTTGATGCTCATGCCGAATCAGCTGTACAGCACCTCCTTGCGGGCTTTCGCCCTTCCCCTTAGGTCTGTCTTCCGCAGGCGTTCTTCTGGGGTGGTACCTTTTCATTTAGCATATTTTAGATGCGTTCCGTGTTTTAGGCTGGCATTAAGCCTTAGGTCTTCTTTTCGTATGGTCGGCGTGATTACCTCTTCATTTAGCATCCTTTGGATGCATTATGCTTTTTGAGCTGGCGGTTGGCGGTTGGCCTGCTGTGGCAGTGTTCCACAGATTGCTGTGTCGGGTCCTCTGACTGTGGTTTGCCCTAAGAGGTGTTCCCCACTGTTTGGGGTTTCCATACTCCATGTGGGATACTTGTATGCTATTTTATAGATCTGCTTATATCGACTAGGCCTAGAGCTTCCTTGGGCTCTATGCGTCACCTGGTGCTGTTATGCTCCTATGGTCGGTGCTCAATGTTCTGCCTTGGCGTCATCTTCTGTACGCCATGGGTCGTCTTGCTTTTTGCCTGCTTCACCTCCTTGGGAGGGTTTCATGGTATATCTCCACTTCTAATGCGGCTACCGCCTGCCGTTAATGAACAATGTGTGCTTTCTATACAACCATGTTGCTTAGTCTTGGCTTGTGTGTATATATATATATTGAAAAATTACCCATATTATTGCGTGTAAATCCACAGTATTTGTCTTTATTAATGCAGAGATAGTGACCACAAAAAATATTTACCAGTGATTTTACATTTCATTATTCTCTGTAAAAAAAGACACTGATTTATGCAATATCTCTGCCTTGTCAGTTTACCTCTAGTATTTTGTCCATGTTCATTACCAGCCCGACCAGGTGACGTTGTCTAAATTAATTACTGGTACTTTAAATGGGCGTTCTCTACTCTAGAATGTTGTCATGTGAGCAAGGCTCCTCGGAGCCGAAACGTCATGTGGCTGAATTTGCACAAATAAAATCTTCAGCACTTACTTGGTCCGTGTCCGTGCTGTTCCTATCGCAGTGGAGGAGTTTATCACAGGTTGGAGACGCGGTATACCGGATACCGGACAATTGAGATCCAATAATGTGCATAGCATACCGCACTGCCTTGTCACCATGATAGTGCTAATAGGATAAATATGCATGCTTAAATAATAATAAATCAGTAAAAGGGCACTTAGCCATCACAAAAATGCTGTATTTACACATGAATGTAAATATAAACAGGAAAAAGTTTAACCCCTTCCATGCTGGTGACGAACCCCAGCCGTCACGCTCTGCGGCGCTCGTGTGCTGATGACGGCTGGGGTTCGTCACGGCCTCGCCCTGTTCTTTTGTTTACCGCACAGCGGCGGAAACGGCCCAGCATGGAAGGGGTTAAACATGTATTAATGCAGTAATTTAAATCATGTTAAGACTGGGTACAAAAATGATTATTTAAGCGAGAATGGCACAAAACTGCAAGTCCCATAATGCACTACAAGTTGCACACACATAAATAAGGAAAGTGAAGTAGGACAACTGTGTAACACTGCCGTGAGAAGGAACCGTCAGGTTCGAAACGCGTAGGCTATCCCAGTGTGCTGAACAAATCTAACTTTTTCCAATAAGCGGAGTGCTGGATTATATTTTTTCGTGAGTGGATCAAACACGGGACCCTGTCCTGGTCCCGACTCCAGCACCAACTTGCAAAGTGCTCCCTCTGCGACAGGACGGTTAGTGATTGATATATATATATACCTACCAAAGGTGAGCAATGAACTGTAAACAATGGCATAAACTGCAAACCTACTACAAGGATATCAATGTACCAAACCCCCCTAGAACTACAACTTCCAGCATACTATCGTGCTGACGATCTTTGCCACGCCCACTGAGGGTAATACTAAATAAAGGCTGTGTAAAATGGAGATTTGACTTGTGCATTTATGTCAGCCCATGATGAAGAGGCGTATTGGCCTCGAAACGCGTCAGCAGAGGCAGTTCGTCTAATTTGGGAGCAGAAGGGAGAGCTGCAGCGAGGCTTAACTACCGGATGGTGAGAGCGCCGTGGTGTGACCTCTCGTTGCTTTTGGGCAAACTTGGTATGCAGAATTCTACGCGGCTCCCCACGCTGTGGAGAGGAGCACCGCTTCGTTAGAAGACTGTGGAATGGAACGTTTCCATACCGGACGGCACAGCGCTCTATTGCACAATCTCGCCCTTCCTTTGATGCTCCGCTTCCTACCAAAGGTGAACAATGAACTGTAAACAATGGCATAAACTGCAAACCTACTACAAGGATATCAATGTACCAAACCCCCCTAGAACTACAACTTCCAGCATACTATCGTGCTGACGATCTTTGCCATGCCCACTGAGGGTAATACTAAATAAAGGCTGTGTAAAATGGAGGTTTGACTTGTTCATTTATGTCAGCCCATGATGAAGAGGCGTATTGGCCTCGAAACGCGTCGGCAGAGGCAGTTCGTCTAATTTGGGAGCAGATGGGAGAGCTGCAGCGAGGCTTAACTACCGGATGGTGAGAGCGCCGTGGTGTGACCTCTCGTTGCTTTTGGGCAAACTTGGTATATATATATATATAGGCAGTTGCCACATTTGCCTGAATAAAACATCTTTGTAAGCATCTAGAGGTATCCTGCGTTATTTCCTTTTGGAGAGGGAAATTCTTGTTGATTCATATATATATATATATATATATATATATATATATATATATATATATATATATGTATATATGTATATATATATATGTGTGTATATATATATATATATATATATATGTGTGTATATATATATGTGTGTATATATATATATGTGTGTATATATATATGTGTGTATATATATATATGTGTGTATATATATATATATATATATATATATATATATATATATATATATATATATATTCAATGAAAAAACCATTGGTTTTAGGCCATATATAGTTAGGGATTTGCATTTACAAAACCTTATTTTACTCGCATAAAACCATTGAAATTCCATATATAGTTATAAGCGCTAACTATATATCGTGCACCCGCAATCCACTGCTGATGATGTCACATATTACATCATTCATGACATGGTTAGTGACATCACTGATGACATCACTGATGACATCTCAAATGACATCACTGATGACATCACTGAGATCTCATTTGACATTACTGATTACACCACTGATGATATCATTTATGTGATAATACATCTTCAGACTCTAATATAACCTTAGATACACTCAGTGTAAACAGGCACTCACAGACTGTCACACATCCATGGAGTTACTCACACACCTAGTCAGTCATGCAAAGAATCAATCACAACTCCATTTCCTCAACTATATAGTTATACACACTTTACTTATTCAAACATATAGTAACACATATTTACTCTCTTATACAATCCCTGATACAAGCTCACAGTGATTCATACAGCCACTCACACATTCACTGGCTCTTATCCACAGTTATTTATATATGTCAACTCTCACATGTATTGTGTTTTACATACATACTTACTTGCACATGTAGCACTGAGATATCCATTCACTCACCAACACACCCATGCACAGTCAACCGCCCATATAGCTGTTTCCACATGCACTCTTGAACTCATACACCTAGTGAATCAACTGCTTACACATCTATGCACAGAGTCACACACCTCCCAGCCACCCACACACACACTCAGCCTCCCATTCAAATACTTGGGCAACCAATCAATAACCCATATAGCCACTCTTATAGCTACTGATCAACACATGCAGCAGCTTACACAACAACAGACATACTGATGCACAAATTAAGACAGTTTAGTCACTAACCCATGCACTCAGTGAGACACATTTAATCACTCACTCATACAGTCAGTCATGCACCTACTAAATCCTTCATCCAGACACTTATACATCCACTCATTCTTCAATATGTAAGACATATTTTAACTTTACAGAAACATACAGTCACTGGATGTTGTCATCAGTGATGTCATTTGAGATGTCATCAGTGATGTCATTTGAGATGTCATCAGTGATGTCATCAGTGATGTCACTAACCATGTCATGAATGATGTAATATGTGACATCATCAGCAGTGGATTGCGGGTGCGCGATATATAGTTAGCGCTTATAACTATATATGGAATTTCAATGGTTTTATGCGAGTAAAATAAGGTTTTGTAAATGCAAATCCCTAACTATATATGGCCTAAAACCAATGGTTTTTTCATTGAATTTTCAAGGTTTTGTAAATGCAAATTCCTAACTATATATCCACTATAACCTATGGTTTTTTCTGTGAATTTCATTGGTTTTTTAATAGCAAATATGAAAAGCTTTAAAATGTCAAGTACGTGATAGATAAAAACATTTTCGTATTTATGCACGCTGATGTGCTTTGAACGCTGCACCCCCCCCCCTCCCCTCTTTTGTCTTAGTAGTACTCTCTCTTTGCAGTTAGTGAACGGTAGTTAACGCAAGCCTTTGCCCCCGTTGTAATCCGTCGTGCCTGCTTGTCTCTCCATTTGATTGATTGTTGTCCAAGCATTTACTGTTTTAGAATTGGTTCTCTTTGGATCATTCTCTATTTACAAACAAGCACAAAGTCGCAATACTCTGTTTAGTCTTTGCAGATAGTGAAAAATTGTGTAAAAAAATAAAAGTAATCGAGCAAAATCAGTAGGCCACTAATTGGATCTCTTTTTGACCTCGCTAAAATAGAAATATTAGGAACAACCCTTCATGAGAAATACGAAAATAGTGAGATGAACTGAGCTCCACACCATGAGGGCTGCAAGACAGCTCGGCTCCATCACCCATCCCGCACAAAATAACGACAAACCCTATGCAAATATTAAAAATATAGACAACACACCAGCAAAGAAACAGGGTAAAACATTTTATTAAAAAACTATTTACATAACGTTGGTTTATAAGATGATGTCAGTAGTGGACCGATGTGTGAATAGGTCGAAAGCAGCACAAGGCTCCAAGATCCGGATGGCAAGCTCCTGGATGTTGGGTGCCATAGTTCAGCGTTCTGAGTTTGAGCCTTTTTCAATGCCTGTGCTTTGTTGAATCAAAATGGCGGCTTGACACAAAGCTGACTCAAGCGTTGCTACTGATGCTATGCAGACCAAAACTGGTTTTCAGTTTGTACATTTTTCTAGATTTTTCAATCCAAGTTTGGTTGACTTTGTAGAACGATGGCTTCAAATTTTCAACATACGGTGTGGTGGCCGTGACTGGGAGGGGGCGCTTCGCTCCTGCCCCCTCCCCAAGTAAGATTTTCATACGTGAAAGTACGTTAATGGTTTTGGTCCCTGAGTTGCTTCAATGTCACTGCCATTCTCAAGTGGCATAAGTTCTGGATGTTGGGTGCCATAGTTCAGAGTTCTGAGCAGTGCTTGTAACACTGTCTGAAGCTTATTTCCACCTACTGCAGCTTCACTATTCTCAAAGTAAGTGAGTGTCGTTTGTGGACCTGACTGCATTAGAAAACAATGTGATATGTTACCTTCCTAAACAGCTTGACGGAGGCCCCTGAGGGGCGGTGTGACGGCCATGGACTCGGAGAAGACGCTTGGCTCCGACACCCTCCCCAAGTCTTATAGCACTGGTGTAGCCTGAGATCGCCCCCGACATAGGCGGCCGGCTCCCGGGGTCCGGCGGAACTTTTTGCCTTTTGATGACTCTTCAATTCTGAACCTTGTCCCACAATCCGTTTGACCTGAAGACACGCTGTAGTGGGGCGCCCCTTTACCGTTTCAGTTGCCATTCCGCCCGCTTTTGCTACACTGTGCCTCTTCCGCCATTCAGCTGTTTACCGCCCGCTCTTGCGACTACAGCGTCTCGCTCATCATGTAGTTGAGTTGCTCCCGCTCTTGCGGTGCAGCGATAGGCGGCTGCCACAGGACTCTCAAAATGGCGGCCGGCTCTTCGGTTTTGGGCCTGGTCCACTAAAATGGCCCTGCGACACCTTTGAACTCGGACGCTTCCCTGATAGGGCTTGGGTCCCATTCTTGAAAAGCGTCCCCTCAGCCGTGAAGATTCTACAAAAGTCTTGGGGGCCTCCGACTCCCGCAGGCTTCTGGTGGGGAGCGGCTGCCATGATTGCTCGTGGAATGGCCACGACGGAGCTACGAGATGGTAGTGGTCTCATGCTGACGCCAGCTTTAGTCTGAAACATCCAGAAACACTGTAGACTACCAATTCGATCAGTTCCGGTAGCGCCCCAACATGACCCGGAAGAGAAGAACTTGCCCTCCCCTCTTTGACTGATGGTTCTTGTTGCCTGTCCCCTCTATTGTCATTTAACAGAACTTTTTGGACTGCTGAAAGGGGTTGTGTTCCGAACGCTGGTTGGTGGAGACATTTTGACTATATTCTTGACCTACGTTGTCGCGTAATGCGTTATATGACACGCCGCGTTAGCGCACCCGGAAGTGATCCGAGGCGCGGCGCGCAGCGCGTAACGTAAGCATAACAGGTCATGTGACTTGTTAATAAAACTTTTCATTGGTTCATTTTACTTTTGTTAATTTAATGATGAAAAGCTTGGTCATATGACCTAAAAAATACGCTTTTTATTGTTTTCGAACAATATTTTTTTTTCAAACATATGTTATAATATTCCAGGCTAATGTACTTTCCCGGAAAATTTACAACTGTCTTGCAAGTAAAATATATTCCTTTTTCGAGAAAAAGGGCGTTTCTTCCTTCCATGACGGAGCCGTTGAGTAAAAGAGATTCCGCCTGCTGTCTTAGTCGCCGATACGCCTGATTATCAGATTCTTATCGATCACTTTATGTTGCAGACATGAAAAACACAACTGCCCTTGACCATTTATCTTTACTGCGTTCCTACATATTATACCTTTTATCCGTCATGTAATTGGACTGCTTTATTTCACTTGCCTTTTACTGATTCGAAAACAGTGACTAAAAGTAAAAACTTTACCAATATAAATACTACTACCGTGTTTTGTTTTAAAAACCTTTATTGTGAAAATGTCAGTATACAAATACGGGCCTATAACCACGTGGGCCGGCCACGGAGCAAACTGAAATCGTATATGATGAGGAGACATTTACACTGTAGAAGAACGTAACGAGCGGGCCATTAGGTTGCAAGAACAAAGGTGTCTAACAGTTGCGGAATCGGTGGACGTACATTTTGTAATTAAAATAAGACAGGGCCACTTACAATAACATTTTCTAGATATACATTTGCGGGCAAGGAGTTACGAGTCCCATTTATACCGGCGCCATTTTGGGCGAGGCCGGGCAGGTCCAATATATAGTCAAAATGTCTCCACCAACCATCAGCCAGACCAGAACCCCTTTCGGCCCTTTATGCTACAAGATGGTGTCTTCCATTCAGAAAATATTGTTGGCAGCATTTTGAAAGGAAACAGAAACAGCCGTTCTCCTAGTGAGTTTCACATTGTTACATTTAGGAAGAATGTTGAAGAGTAGTATGTGGAAAATCTGAAGCCATTTTTCTACAAACTCTCAATCAGACTTGGATGGAAAAAAAAAACCTGAAGAATGTACAAACTGAAAACCAATTTTTGTCTGTATAGCATCAACAGTAACGCTTGAGTCAGCTTTGTGTCAAGCCGCCATTTTCATTCAATCAATAGCGTCCCCCTGCACACATTCAGGGACCTGGTCGTGTCTTCAGATGAAACGGATTGTAGGAAAAGAAGCAGAAAGGAAAAGGAAAAAAGTTCCGCCGGACCTCGGGAGCCGACCGCCTATGTCATGTGCGACCTTTGGCCACACCAGGGCAATAGTGAAGCTGCAGCAGGTGCAAATAAGCTTCAGACAGTCTTACAAGCACTGCTCAGAACTCTCAACTGAGGCACTCAACATCCAGGACTTGCCATTTGGATCTTGGCGCCTTGTGCTGGTTCCGACCTATTCACACATCGGTCCACTACTGACATCACCTCATAAGCCAACGGGGCACCCCACGCCGACTTTCGACGCAGCATTGTAGGATGGCCACACCAGTGCGGCAACTTGCTGGACACAACATCGGGGCCATCCAGATCTCGGCGCGTTCGACTCACTGTACCGCAATAGTGACCGCAACTCAGCTGGACACGCCGTCTTTCGGCGCAGCATTGTAGGATGGCCACACCAGTGCGGCAATTTGCTGGACACCACCTCGGTGCCATCCGGATCTCGGCGCGTTCGAGTCACTGTACCGCAACAGTGACCGCAACTCAGCTGGACACGCCGTCTTTCGGCGCAGCATTGTAGGATGGCCACACCAGTGCGGCAATTTGCTGGACACCACCTCGGTGCCATCCGGATCTCGGCGCGTTGTGCTGCCTTCGGCCTATTCGCACATCGGTCCGCTACTGACGCCGCCTCACGTGCCAACGGATTTTCTACGCTTTTTGTAGCCCTATGCCGCATAACAGGTCATGTGACTTGTTTATAAAACTTTTCATTGGTTCATTTTACTTTTGGTTTCCTAAAGATGGAAGGCTTGGTCATATGACCTAAAAATAACACTTTTCATTGGTTTAGAACATTTTTTTTTCCCAAACGATGAAAGCCCCACCTTGTTTCTGGATCATTCAGACTGAAGCTGGCGTCAGCATGAGAGCACCACCATCTCGTGGCTCCGTCGTGGTCATTCCGCGAGCAATCATGGCAGCCGCTCCCCACCGGAAGCCTGCGGGAGTCGGGGGCCCCCAAGACTTTTGTAGAATCTTCACGGCTGAGGGGACGCTTTTCGAGAATGGAGCCCAAGCCCTAGCAGGCAAGCGTCCGAGTTCCAAGGTGTCCCAGGGCCATTTCAGTGGACCAGGCCCAAAACCGAGGAGCCGTCCGCCATTTTAAGAGTCATGTGGCAGCCGCCTATCGCTGCACTGCAAGAGTGGGAGCAACTCAACAACATGGTGAGCGAGACGCTGTAGCCGCAAGAGCGGGCGCAACTCAGCTGGATGGCCGCCACCTGGGGAGGCCCGTTCACGCCGCCTCCCCCACGCCCCCCCCGGGCCGTCGCACGCCAATTTTCGGAGCAGCATTGTAGGATACCAAAACCAGTGCGGCAGTTTACTGGACATCACCTGGGTGCCTGTCGTACATGTTGTGTCAGCCATGGGACACTGGACACAGTGCCATCAACATCTCAACGCGTTCTGCTGCCTTGGGACTATTCGCACAACAGACCGCTACTGACGAGGCCTCCCCCCGCACCACCCGGGACGCCCCACGCTGTTTTTCTGTGCTGCATTGTAGGATCCCAAAACCAGTGCGGCACCCAGGCGACATCACCTGGGTGCCGTCCAGAACTCTGCACGTTGTGCTGCCTTGAGACTATCCGCACAAAAGACAGCTTCTAACCATTGTTGCTTTTTGGGTTGAAAAATGTTTAAATGTTTTTAGTTTTTGTTCCGTTCATTATAGTTAAAAGTTAATAAAGTTTTATAATCTTACTTTGTTGGAGTGTTATCTATTTTTTTAAAAACGGGTGAATGGGGCCTTGAATCGGGTTATTGTCATGTGTGGGCTTTGGAAGTGTGCTGCTGCAGGATCGGAGATTTCAAACTCAAATGCACGTTCTTTTTCTTACCTTTCCGAAGCATGGAGCGCAATAGCAGGCAGAGAAAGGGTGATGCACGTGTTGAACACTACCTGACCTGGCAAGTTGCTGGCAGTGCCCCCCCGCCCGCTCCTGAAAGAGAGCACACACACACCGCCGCCCCGAGTACTTCACAAATCTTTAAAAGACCATGCGCTTGTTCATGAGGCTTGAATGGTTTATCACCTCTTCTAGAACCCCTGCATCGACCCTCTGACGTTTCCTGGAAAAATTACCATGTAACACAATACCAAGCCCTGTCAGCTGAAACCCCCAAGGAATCGCGGGGCATATTATCAAGGGGGTTTATCTCCGCTTTTTTGGCTTTAAAAGCCATGAAAGCGGAGATAAAATTATCTCCCGATTACCAAGCTGTCGCTAACACCAGTTAGTGACAGCTAAAAGGAGATAGCGACCATCTTGGGCCCCGCTTTGCATGTCAGTGATACTTATCACTAATGACATGCAAAGTGGCGTGCCAAGATGTTAGCGACTGGAAACAGTCCCTAACATCGCTATCTCCTATTACCAACTTTTGGAGATATTCGCGCTAAGCGCGAATATCTCCAAAATCTAACACCTGCCCTGAGCAGTTCTTAGCCATGTTATCCAATGGGAGGTGGATAACATGGCTAAGAGCATTTTCTCGATAATACATGAATATCGCTGACTTTTCTGCGATAATAGCAAGGTTTATCTGCGATAAAAATCGCCGATGTGCGGCGATAATTTTTGTCTCTAAACAAGTTAGAGACAAAAATTATCGCTAGTTGTTCGTAATATGCCCCTGGGTTTTTGCTTGCAGAAATCGGGAGGCGGGAGACTAGCACTGAAATCAGTAGTCTCACGCCTGAATCGGGAGGGTTGGCATGTCTGAATTCTCTACAGCTGGGGCCATAAACTACATCCGCAGGGGTAGGTGATAGCCTGGGACCAGCCTGGCATCTAAAATGGCTGCCGTGCACGACAAAATTGTGGCATTGGAAAAAAGGCAAGATGGCGCAGCCGCTGGAAGAGATGTATCAACATATATCAGCCTCCTCAGCCACCCTCAGGAAACATAGGGATTAGGATACGTCTCCCGCACCCCCTTATACCTAGTAATTTAATTAACGAAGCACAAAATGGCGAATTCCCGTTTCGCTACCAGTTTGCGGCCCAGTTCGCGGCCCGTGAAGCGCTTCTACCGTGAAAAATCTTTTTTTTTTTCTTTTCCCCACGGGACCCTTTAATAACCCCAACAACATTCCTAGGGGGTCAAGAAGGGGATACCTTGCCCCCTTTCATTAAATTCCCCCTTCGTTTTTCACCTCTTCTTCTCTCTCGATCCTACCGAGAGACAAGATGGCGGCCGCTCCGGACTGTCACGCAGCAAAAAAAAAAAAAGCTCACGCACACCCGCTGGAAGAGATGTATCAACATATATCAGCCTCCTCAGCCACCCTCAGGAAACATAGGGGATTAGGATACGTCTCCCGCACCCCCTTATACCTAGTAATTTAATTAACGAAGCACAAAATGGCGAATTCCCGTTTCGCTACCAGTTTGCGGCCCAGTTCGCGGCCCGTGAAGCGCTTCTACCGTGAAAAATCATTTTTTTTTTCTTTTCCCCACGGGACCCTTTAATAACCCCAACAACATTCCTAGGGGGTCAAGAGGGGGATACCTTGCCCCCTTTCATTAAATTCCCCCTTCGTTTTTCACCTCTTCTTCTCTCTCGATCCTACCGAGAGACAAGATGGCGGCCGCTCCGGACTGTTTAGAATGTTGACAGACACCGGAGAGCCAATCAGCTTTCTGCGCGCAAAGTTCCGAAACGCGAAAAGTAAGCGGACCGGAGCGCTGTTACAGATATATATCTTGATTTAAACGTTAATTTCTCAAAATCCACTGAAGCACATATATTGAGACCTAGCAAAGGCACATCGGGCTAACAGTCCCTACAATTTTGCCAAGTTTCGTGCAAATCCATTCAGCCGTTCGAGCTAAAAGTGAGTCCAACCGCCCTATGGAAAACTCAATGTTAAAAACGCGTTTTGGGACCCCCCTTTTTTCTCAGCCCCCCCTTGACGAAACCCCACCAAATTTTCAGGGGCTGCTCAGAAACAAAATGTGCCATTTTCCTGAAACTTCCAGCCGATTCCGTCCACAAACGCCAAAGTTATTAGACATAGAATTTTCAAAAATCCCATAGGGAAAAAATCCTAACTATATATACCTACTGGCGATAGCCAGTAGGTAATATATATAATGTGTATGTGTATATATATATATATATATATGTGTGTGTGTGTGTGTGTGTGTGTGTGTGTGTGTATATATATATATATATAGTTATATCTTCGCTCCTGTTGCACTCTGTTGGCGCACTCGTGCACGGGTGCCATACTTGCGGGAAGTGCTGCCGCAATGCATTATGCTCCTCGTCCCCTTCCTTTACCAAAAGAGACACAGCGCTCGCGGGGGGGAAAGTCATTTGATTTTATTCAACTTTCAAACGCACCAGACGCGTTTTGGCATACGCCTTCCTCTGTGGTACCACAGAGGAAGGCGTATGCCGAAACGCGTCTGGTGCGTTTGAAAGTCGAATAAAATCAAATGACTTTCCCCCCGCGAGTGCTGTGTCTCTTTTGGTAAAGGAAGGGGATGAGGAGCGTAATATATATATATATATATATATATATATATATATATCCATGTTGCGGGACTCGATGCACTTCACCCGAGGTCTCTTGGTGGGAACAGCGGCAATAACGATCTAAGGAACATTTCCTGTCCGCTTTCAGTGAGAGTGATTGCCCACCAATGAGAAGACTCGGTTCGCAGCTTAACCGCATGCGCGCTAGCGTTATTCTGCTCGCACGCTGGTTTTTTAAAAAACGCACTTTACATGACGAGCTGGGCTCGTCAGCGTGCGTGCGAGGAGGCTACGCCATGACGAGCCCAGCTCGTCATCAGCGTCGAAGGGGTTAAAATCAGCAGCTTCGGAGCATTTCCATCTTGGGGGTAAGACCAGTACCTGGAAGACCGATAGTATCAGCTATTCATAGCTTGTTTGAAAACACCTCGAAGTACATTGATCATTATTTGCAAGACTTTGTGACCACCCTTCCAGCGTACATTAGAGATAGCACGGATTTTTTAAGAAATTTGGAACAATGTAAGTGGTCTTCAGATTTTCTGTTGATTACCATGGACATTGCCAGCCTTTACACTAGCATATCCCATCAGGACGGTTTCAAGGCTTTAAGATTTTTTCTTGGCAAGAGACCAGTTGAATTACATAAACACAATGCTATGTTGTTGTTCATGGTTGAACTATGCCTCAATAATAATGTTTTCTTGTTTGATGACAAAATGTTTAAACAATTACGAGGTGTGGCTATGGGGGCATGTTTCTCCCCGACCTACGCGGGGCTCCACGTGGGTTGGTGGGAGGAGCATGTCCTCAGAACGCAGTTCTCTACTATATGGCAGGAAAATATTGTTAAATATATGAGGTATATTGATGACATTTTTATCATCTGGAGAGGGAGCAAGGAAGAGGCAGAGAGTTTTGTCAATGCTATTAATGTCAATGATTCCAACCTCATCTTTAGTGCTGATATTAGTAAGACCGACATCAGCTTCTTGGATGTTCAAGTGAGCATAGTCAATGGTATCATAACAACAAGCCTGTACAGAAAGAGCACAGCAGGTAATACTATATTGCATGCTCACAGCTTTCACCCGGGGCATACTATTAGATCCATCCCCTATGGAGAGTTCCTTAGAATACACAGGACGTGTAGTTCATTAGAACAAAGGGACTTCCATCAATTGGAAGCTATGAAAAGGTTGGAAGCTAGGGGTTACAAGACTAGTGCCCTCAGAATAGCGATGAATAATGCCAACAAACTAGACAGAACTAATCTCCTGCAGGCCCCTTCGAATGCTATGTCCCTAGATGGTAACCATGATGACAACAGCAATGCCCTGAGATTGATTACTGGTTTCAGCCGACAGGCAAGTCAGATTTCCAAATTAGTCAGGAAGCAATGGTCGGTTATACTCACTGACCCCATTCTGAAAGAGATTATGCCCAACAAACCAGAAGTGACTTACAGGCGAGCATACAGCATGAGAAATGCTATAGTGTCTAGTTCACCTGAAACAACTAAAAAAGAAGATTGGTTGTCACCTCGGAAGGGTTTCTTCCGATGTATATCATGTAGAGCGTGCAAATTTGGCACCAACACTAAATCGTACACGACACCATTTGATGACAAACCCATCAATATAAGAGCTCACTATACCTGCAAAACTGAACTAGCAGTATATGTTCTCACATGCTCGTGTAATCTGAGGTACGTTGGCAGTACGAAATTGCCAGTACACCAACGTATTCTACAGCACCTGAGAGCAATAGTGAACTGTGACAAAAGCTATCCAGTAGCCCGCCATTTCGATCAATTTCACAATAGAAATCTATCCCATCTGAGCTATTTTGTAATAGATGCAGTAAGAACTAGTAAGAAAGGTGGGGACTATGAAAAGAAATTAAGGCAGATGGAGTCCCTGTACATAGTTCGCCTCAATACCAAGATCCCGGGAGGTTTGAACATGGGAGAAGATCTGAGCACCTTTCTTTAAGTTATGATCTTTTGTGTCAGTTAGTCATATCATTTGGGCCAACATGCAATTTTAGTCCGGCTACCTCTCTTGTACATCATATATCATCTTGATGATGAATGATAGTTGCTCTTTTTTTTGTCTTTTTCCGACATACCACTGTAACCGCTAAAAATTGATTACTCCATTGTATTGTCACTCCATATGAGAGTCGATAGTCTGTGGCAGGGACTATTGGCTTCAACCATGTGATATAATTATATACACCATCCTGTGTAACAAGTGGGCAATGATGGAACTTTATGCGTTAGCATATTTTAATGTAACTGAAACAGTTGAGTTAATGATTTTTGATTTTTGTTTCCCATAACCCATGATGTCTTCCTGTTTATTCAAGTAGGACATCCCAGCACTCCCTCACCTTTATATAATTTTTTGCACTTTTGCCAGCGGTACAGTAATACATTATTATCAACTCATTTTATATCAAGCGCGCCAAAACATTGATCCTCTATAAAAATTGCATGAACCCAGTCAAGGGAACGCAACAATAGAATACAAAACATGCCAAACATTGAGGTCACGGTATTCTATGGAATCTCTATTGCTGCAAATTTTGTTTTTAAATCAATGACAACTATAAATAGAGGCATAAGTGACTAAGTGTAAGGAATAGATTTTAAATTTGTGTATATATATATGAAATGCCTATATTGGACTGTTAATGTATTTGTACAAGTAATATGTTGCGTATTTGCACAGCTAATAATCTTGCGTATTTGCACAGTTAATATTTGCACATTAATGGTATTTATGCACCCGCACTTTATATCATACAATTCCTTTCATTCATGTGCCGTTGTCATACAAAATAACCAACGATTCCAAAATGATACTAATACCTCAAATCATTGATTCATGTTATGTTTGAACTTAACTTTCACCATTCCAAAATGGCCGAACCAATAGTAACATATATTGATAATGGGTTCTTGCTATAGTCCTCTTTTGAGTGCACTGAACTGCATGAGGAACTTTTGGCGCGTTGTTGCAATTAATTAATGTATTTAAATGAATGTTGTACCGTTTACCCGCTGACAGTGAGCAAGGGCGTTCACGCCCGAAACGCGTCTGTTTGGCAGTGTGTTGCACCTCTGCACTTTATATGCAATAAAGGAAGAATATCCGAAGTAAGTCTGGCTTGGATTTATTCATCTGTGTCTGCGCACTGGGTTTGGTGCGAAAGGCGTCGCACTAACTTTCCGGTTGGAATTCATATATATATATATATATATATATATATATATATATATATATATATATTTATAATGTGTATGTATATATATATATATGTGTGTATATATATATATATATATATATGTGTGTGTGTGTGTGTGTGTGTGTGTGTGTGTGTGTATATATATATATATATATATATATATAGTTATATCCTCGCTCCTGTTGCACTCTGTTGGCGCACTCGTGCACGGGTGCCATACTTGCGGGAAGTGCTGCCGCAATGTATTATGCTCCTCGTCCCCTTCCTTTACCAAAAGAGACACAGCGCTCGCGGGGGGGAAAGTCATTTGATTTTATTCAACTTTCAAACGCACCAGACGCGTTTTGGCATACGCCTTCCTCTGTGGTACCACAGAGGAAGGCGTATGCCGAAACGCGTCTGGTGCGTTTGAAAGTCGAATAAAATCAAATGACTTTCCCCCGCGAGTGCTGTGTCTCTTTTGGTAAAGGAAGGGGATGAGGAGCGTAATATATATATATATATATCCATGTTGCGGGACTCGATGCACTTCACCCGAGGTCTCTTGGTGGGAACAGCGGCAATAACGATCTAAGGAACATTTCCTGTCCGCTTTCAGTGAGAGTGATTGCCCACCAATGAGAAGACTCGGTTCGCAGCTTAACCGCATGCGCGCTAGCGTTATTCTGCTCGCACGCTGGTTTTTTAAAAAACGCACTTTACATGACGAGCTGGGCTCGTCATCAGCGTGCGAGGAGGCTACGCCATGACGAGCCCAGCTCGTCATCAGCGTCGAAGGGGTTAAAATCAGCAGCTTCGGAGCATTTCCATCTTGGCAGTTTTCAGCGAGCACCCGGCACTGATGAGGCACACGCCGAAACGCGTCTGCCGGAGGCTGAATCTTGTGGACTCACGAAGAGTGAATAATGTGTGCAATGGCGGAATAAAGAAACTTGCTGGTATCCAGAGCATGTGTCATACCTGGTTTGTAGTGAAAAGCAGGTGTGGAGGTGATATTAAAGCGGAGGTCGGCTCCGCGTACTGACACGCCCCTCGGTCTGGAGCTCCGCATCAACCGACAAACTGTGGCAATGGACGATGTGCTTAGAAGGCACAATGCGGCGCCCCCTCAACCCGAAGTGTCTTAAAGGTAATGGGGAGAGGGAGCAGACAGTACGTCTGCTTAATGGACTTGCCAGCAATGATGGAAGCCGCCAACATTTTCCCGCAATACCAGAAGGAGCCGACACTGCAAGCACTACCATGTGCGAAGATAGGTCACTGTACCTCTCTCGTATTGCCTGTTGGTTCCATGTTGCGGGACTCGATGCACTTCACCCGAGGTCTCTTGGTGGGAACAGCGGCAATAACGATCTAAGGAACATTTCCTGTCAGAGTGATTGCCCACCAATGAGAAGACTCGATTAGCAGCTTAAAATCAGCAGCTTCGGAGCATTTCCATCTTGGCAGTTTTCAGTGAGCACCCGGCACTGAAGAGGCACACGCCGAAACGCGTCTGCCGGAGGCTGAATCTTGTGGACTCACGAAGAGTGAATAATGTGTGCAATGGCGGAATAAAGAAACTTGCTGGTATCCAGAGCATGTGTCAGACCTGGTTTGTAGTGAAAAGCAGGTGTGGAGGTGATATATATATATATATATATATATATATATATATATATATATACATATATATATATATATATATATATACACATTTATTTTTGCATATATGCAAGTTGCCATGGGTATTTCTCTTCCTACGTCGTCACCTCTCTGCGAGGTCTGGTCCGATGTCTCCATGTGCTAGGGAGCTTTTCAGTGATGCTTGCGGGATTGCCAATGAGGTCCTTCTTTGCGTTCCACTTACTGGGGTGGTTTCCCAGTTTTGAAACTGCTCCTTCTCTTAGTGTTCAGACACTGTACTATATCTCTTTCCGGACACTGGTTACTTTCCTCCAGTAGCCCTGTAAATGTACCTCAGACCTGTCACTGCTGTATCTGCGTGCACAGTTATAAACTGCCATGTTGACCTGGCAAGTGCACCCACTTGCCAGGCCAAACCTTCTCCTTTCTTACAGGTAAGGCACACCTAGTTTGGTCCAAGGTACCCACATGGGCACGGTACAGTGTATGTGAAAGGTAGGACATGTACTGATGTGTTTTGCATGCCCTGATTGTGAAATACTGTGTATTTTGTTTTTCACAATTGAAAGGCTGTCTGTCCCCTAGGCTATCATTGGAGCTCCACTATAACATTCTACATGTGTAACTTTCAATTGGGACAAGATCAACAAATGGAGTTTAGGCTCTCTGAACTCAGAATTTAAAAACACATATTTTAGTGAAGGTGGCTTTTAAATTATGTGTTTGAAAATTCCACTTTTAGAAAGTGGGTATTTTCATGTTTAAACATCATGTGTGCCTCTGCTTGTTTGTGTATTTGTTGTATGGTTTTGGAGTGACAGGATCTGTGGATGTGCATTCATACTTGACAGTCACAATGGGGGATGAGGTATGCCCTGCCTTTCCTGGGTGACTCCTAGCCAGGCCAAATAGACCTTTCAGTATTTAGAGTGGTGGGAGGAGTTTTTCACTAGCACCTGAATAGGGTGTGTCTGCTCAGCACAATGCGGTCTCCACCTCTTGTAGTGAAGCTGGATCAGGGAGGACAGAACTGTTGCAGACTCTTGCAACAAAGACTTCAAAAACAGAATGGGGTATACACATTAGACTGAAACCCCAGACTTTAGATCACTTCTGAAATCAAGAGGAACCTCTACCAAGGAGAAGAGCGAAGAGCTGTAAGGAAGAGTATTACACTTTTGCTGTGTGTTCCTTTGCTGGGTTGGCCTGCAGTTGCTGCTTCTGCCAAGAAGAGGAAAAAGACTAGAACTTTGCTGTGAACCTGCTTGAGAAGAATCCCCAAGGGCTTGTGTGTGCCTGCCTCCTGTTCTGAAGTCTCAAGGACACAAAGACTTCAACATTACTTACCTTGAACCCCACTGCCAGGAGTTCTGACCTGACAGGAGGTGGTTGTTCCAGTTCTAGGCCTCTAAAGATTGTGCCTGTTTCTGGGAGCTGAAAAAGCATAAAGAGACCAAGAAAAAATTGACGCATCACCTTTCCAGCCCCTGTTTTTCTAATGCAAACACAAGGAGATGATGGGCGGAGCGCTGAAACTTTTTTCAGACACTCACCCCAGTCACAGATCTGAAATCCATCATTTCTCTTTAGCTCACTTTGCCATCCCAGTTCAGACCCAGCCATATGCAAATTAGTCTTTACCCTGTTCCTCATGGGAATGGTGCAGCCCGAACTTCCAAGCTAGGTCTTCCCTGTACTGAAAACAAGCATCCTATGACGAGTTTCGGGGTAACACCCCTCATCGGCCATGCTAGCTTGAAACTAGTGGCAAAGTGAGCAAGTGTCCCACATCTGGGCATACCCTGCCAAATTAGGGTGAACAAAGCAAACACAAGGAGATGATAGATGGAGCGCAGAAACTTTTCACGGTCTCACCCGCAGTCACAGATCTGGGTTGAATCTATCATCTCTCTTTAGCTCACTTCGCCACTCCAGTTCAGACCCAGCCATATGCAAATCAGTCTTGACCATGTTCCTCATGGGAACAATCCAGCCTGAACTACCAAACCAGATCTTCCCTGGACTGGAAAGAAGCATCCTGGGACCGGCAAGTTTTCCGACGCATCCCCCGCTGACCAGAACCATCTTTGAATCGATGTATCACTTCCCCCTACAGTCCGGATGCGATGCATCACTTCTTTGTGCAGCAGAACTGTTGCATCGCCTCCCAAAGGACTCAGGAACAGATAGGTCTCTGTTTTTTCGACGCATCCATTCTCTGCAGCTGTTTGGCTTTGTGAATTTTGATGCACTTGAGTTACTTTGTGCAAAAGTCACGCATCCATAGTTTTCTATGGACAGAATTGCTTGAAACCTTTTAAAAGTCAATTGTTTATGATGGATTGTTGTTGCTTTAGTCTTCTTTGCTTTAGCTAAAGATACTTTAGTTTTCTAAACTGGGATGGTGTCCATTTGTAGTCGTTTCTTCACTGTGTTACTGTGTGTCTTGTTGTAAATACTTTACACATTGCATTGCCATTGATATAAACCTGTCCGATCGTGCCAAGCTACCAAGGGGGTGTGCAGGGATTATCTAAAGTGCGTAACTCCCTTATCGTGACTAGATGTAAGGTCCCTACTTGGACAAGGTGCAAACCTTTGCCAACTACCTACCCCTATTTATAACATTGGCACACAGAGTTACTATTCTAAGTATTTGCCGGGCATCCCTCCATTCATTCACAAAGCACTATTGCCTGGACAGTCCGTTTCGAAGAGACGAGCATATTACCTTTTCAGTCCTACATGATTTTCTGGTTTAAGTCTATTCACAGACCCCCCTCCCCCACGCCCCCAAATAGGTATTGCTTTGGCTTCTATTCAAAAGGTGAGCGACCCTTGACCTTGCTAGTAGGTCGCTCCCCCACCACACAGCTCCGCCTGTGTGTCTGGACCCTGCCCCAGCTGCCGCTGCTGTAGAAGTTGAGGCCCTCCATCTGCGCCTCATCCCTGGTGGCCAGTGGTAGGCCTTAGGTTTGTATCACTGTCGCTGTCTGTCTGTCTTCCCTATACTGCCCATACTGTCTTCTGGTGTATGTGACCGCTGTTGCCTGTCTACCCCCTGTGCCTGCATTCTTATCTGTGCCCGTTCTCTTGCCTTCTGTTCTCTGATTGTTCTCATTTTCTTGCCTTCTGCTCCCCTGATTGTACTCATTTTTCTTGCCTTCTGTTCCCCCTGATTGTGCTTGTTTTCTTGCTTTATGCTCCCCTGATTGCACTCGTTTTTCTTGCCTTCTGCTCCCCTGATTATGCTCGTTTTTCTTGCCTTCTGCTTCCCTGATTGCACTCGTTTTTCTTGTCTTCTGCTCCCCTGATTGCACTCGTTTTTCTTACCTCTGCTCCCCGGATTGTACCCGTTTTTCGTGCCTTCTGCTCCCCTGATTGCACTAGTTTTTCTTGCCTTCTGCTCCCCTGATTGCACTCGTTTTTCTTGCTTTCTGCCCCCCTTATTGCACTCGTTTTTCTTGCCTTCTGCTCCCCTGATTGCTCTTGTTTTTCTTGCTTCTACTACCCTGATTGTACCCGTTTTTTGTGCCTTCTGCTCTCCTGATTGCACTCGTTTTTCTTGCGTTCTGCTCCCCTGATTGTACTTGTTTTTCTTGCCTCTACTCCCCTTTGTGCCTCTATGCCACTCGTTTCCCCCCGGTTTTGTGACCTTTCTGCGCTTTCTTTGGACCTTTGTGCCTCTGTGCCACTCGTTTCCCCCCATTTTTTGTGACCTTTCTACGCTTTTTTGTGACCTTTGATCCTGCTTGCAGGCAGGTCGCCCCCACGCCGCTGCTCATCACCTGACTGCCTGGTTCCTGCCTCCTTGCTGCCTCCTTGTTTCCTGGGGTTTTCCCTCCCCTCTGCCCTGTGCACCAGTTCCCCCCGCCGCTCCCGATCCGACCCTTTCCCGCTGCTGCATCCCTGCGGCTCCGCCCCCCCGCACACCCATTCGCCTCCCCGCTCCCACCTCCCAGCTGCTTCTCCCTACCAAGCCACCTCAGATGCAGGCAGAGAAGCAGCCGTGCAGTGGACGCGCCACTGATGCACCGCACCTGGACCACTCCCAGCGCCAGAACCCCTGGACCCCACGAACGCACGACACTGGAATCCACTACGACGCCAGCACCCTCCACGCACTTAACACCGGCCAAAACCACACCTGCTTCCAGCCCGCCCTGAAACAGACCCACAGACCCTTCTCCTGCCACACCTGCAGCTTCACCTGCGACAGAACTACCACACCTCCAATAACTGGACCCAACCACCTCCGCTGCATACTCAACACCCGTTCCGCATGCAAACACGCCGTCGAGCTCTGGGATCTGCTCGACACCTCCGCCTCAGACGTGGCCTTCCTGACCGAGACGTGGTGGAACGACTTCTCGGCACCCGACATTCCATAGCCATCCCGGACAGCTACAAGATCACCCGCAGGGATCGCGCCAACGGAATCGGAGGAGGAATAGCCATCGTCCACAAGTCCACCCTCAAGGTCGCCACCCACGCAGATGACACCCTCAACACCGCCGAAAACCTGCACTTCCGGATCCACACTGACCCCAACACCACCCTCAGAGGAACACTCATCTACAGACCCCCTGGATCCCCGGCTCACTTCAGCGACTCCATTGCCGACCTCTCCAGCACCCACGCACTCGCCTCCACGGACTACATCCTCCTTGGGGGACCTGAAATTCCACCTTGAGAACAACAACAACGCCAACTCCGCCACCCTGATCGACAACCTCGCCAACCTGGGCCTCAGACAACTCGCAACCGCACCCACCCTCGCCGCAGGCCACAGGCTGGATCCCGTCTTCTCCACAGGCTCCTACGTCGCCTTCGACCACACCCCCGAACTCCACTGGACCGACCACCGCTGCATCCATTTCACCTTCAAGAAACCAACCACGTACCACCGCACCCAACAGCTGCCTCGCCACTGCTGGAGCAAAGTCACCGAAGACCAGCTGATCACCTCCCTCGCCAAGAACCCTCCCACTTACCCCACCAACCCAGACACCGCAGCCCGAAACCTCAGACAGTGGATCGACGACTGCGCCAACACCCTTTCCCCGCTCACGAAACCCTCCAACAGCCACGCCAACAAGAAAGCCACCTGATTCACCGATGAACTCCAGACCTATAAACGCGCATGCCGGAAACTGGAGAAGACATGGCTCCACGAACGCACACCTGACAACCACACAGCCCACAAGGACGCCACCCGCAGACACCACCACCTCATCAGATTAGCCAAGAGATCCTCCTTCAAAGATCGCTTGGATAACAATGCACACAACAGCAAAGAGCTCTTCAGCATCGTAAAGGAACTCTCCAACTCCAACGCCAACGACATCCGCCCTCAAAAGAACTATGCGACTCACTAGCCATCTTCTTCCACCGCAAGATCACTGACATCCACAACAGCTTCAACACCACGACCGCCCAGACTATGCCAGACTCCACCTCCCCTGTGAAAGCCACCAGAGACAACCGCCTGACCTCCTGGTCCAACATCAACGACAACGAGACACTCAAGGTCATGAACTCCATTCACTCAGGATCTCTGTCTGACCCGTGCCCACACCAAGTATTCAACAAAGCAGATGCAGCCATCGCAGCCCAACTACGGAAGGTCATCAACATCTCCTTCGAAACAGCGACAGACCCGGAAAGCTGGAAGCACGCCAAAATCAACGCCCTCCTCAAGAAGCCCAAATCCGACCTCAAGGACCTCAAGAACTTCCTGCCCATCTTCCCTGCTCCCGTTCCCGGCAAAGGTCATCGAGAAAATCGTCAACATGCAACTGGCCCACCACCTCAAAGACAACAACATCTTGGACCCGTCCCAGTCCAGATTCAGACGAAACCACAGCAACGAGACAGCCCTCCTCGCCGCCACAGACGACATCAGGTGGCAACTAGACAATGGCGAAACATTCGCCCTCATCCTCCTGGACCTGTCAGCCGTCTTGGACACGGTCTGCCATCGCACTCTAAAGACACGCCTCCTAGAAGCCGGAATCCAAGAGAAAGCTCTTGACTGGACCACCTCTTTCCTCTCCGGCGGAACTCAGAGGGTCCGCCTCCCACCTTCCGATCCGAAGCCACCGACATCATCTGTGGCGTCCCCCACGGCTCATCCCTCAGCCCAACGCTGTTCAACGTCTACATGGCCCCCCTCGCACAAGTGGCCCGCCATCACGACCACAACATCATCTCCTACGCTGACGACACCCAGCTCATCCTCTCCCTCACCAAGGACCCGCACACCGCCAAAACCAACCTCCACAAAGAAATGAAGGCTGTCGCCGATTGGATGAGGAGCAGCCGTCTGAAGCTGAACTCGGGCAAGACGAGGTCCTCATCCTCGGACCCACCCCCTCGGCCTGGGGCGACTCCTGGTGGCCAACCACACTGGGAACAGCACCAACACCCACCGACCATGCGTGCAATTTAGGATTCATCCTCAACTCCTCCCTCTCCATGTCTAAGCAGTTCAACGCCATCTCCTCCTCCTGCTACAACACCCTCCGCATCCTCCGCAGGATCTACAAGTGGATGCCGACCGATACATGAAGAACGGGGACACAGGCACTCGTCAGCAGCAGTCTGAACTACGGCAACACACTCTATGCAGGAATCCCAGCCAAACACCTACGACGACTACAACGCATCCAAAATGCCTCCGCCCGACTGATCGTCAACGTCCCCCGCCGCAGCAACATCACCCCCACCTGAGAGAATTACACTGGCTCCCTGTTAACAAGAGGATCACCTTCAAGCTCCTCACCCACGCACACAAAGCACTCCACAACGCCGGACCAACCTAACTGAACAGCAGACTCGGCTTCCACACCTCCACCCGCCAGCTCCACTCTGCCAGCCTCGCCCTCGCCACTGTCCCCCGCATCCAACGAACGACCTCCGGCAGGAGATCCTTCTCCTACCTCGCCGCCAAGACCTGGAACACCCTCCCTACCCACATACGGCAGACCCAAGACCTACTCGCGTTCAGAAGACTCCTCAAGACCTGGCTCTTCGAGCAGTAGCAACACCCCCCTCCCCTCAGTGCATTGGGACCCTCACGGGTAATAGCGCGCTTTACATGTACTCTGATTGATTGAAGTCTACAGCTAGAAGTGTCTATTAGAAGAACGAGATACTTACCTTTGGTAACGCGTGGTAGAGACTCTGTCTAGCTGAAGGTTGCTCACCAACCCTGCCATCCTCCCCGTTCTGTGATTGGACTCTATCCATTATTAAGATGCTAAGTCTCTGCGTCTTGTGGCTCGGACAGTCTTGAAAGCAACTGACGTCAGAGTGAGTGAGTGATACCTAAATAGGCCCTGCATGTCATTCCAGAGTGGAAATACATCCGTGCAGAGCCTCACTGCTTTACTTTTTAGCATACAGAGGTACTGCTAAGATGATTCCATATCCAGTCTGACACCTGGGAAATTTTCGAAAGGTGAGGAATCTGTGGCTAGGTAGTTTCACCAGAAAGAGCGTTACATGAGGTAAGTAACTTGTTCATTAAGAAGGCAGAACTGAATGAAATAGCTAATTTATATTTATTTTGTTGATAACCAGAGACGCCTTCTTATTTGTCTACGATTGAGATTAATTGTCCACTTATCCCACTTGTTTTACATCTGTTGCTTGAAATAACAGAAAGACAGAGTAGACCAACAAATAGGTTATACCCTGCTTACTTTTGTCACGGGGAGCTGGAATAACCAATCTTAACATAGCATCAGATATTGCCCCCTGGGCATCGTATCAATTTTAAATGGGTTAAACAATTTCCTTATTTAAGAGAGCATAAACAACAATTTAAAAAACATATATATATATATATAATTCATTGCATATTTGGTTCTTATGAACTGTTGCTATCATACTATTGTATTGACATTTTTACTTATGTATTTGAATATGTATGACACTTTTAATTTGTATTTATTGAGACTTTTAATTTGTAATTATTGCTGCGGTATGTGAGTAATTTATCCAAAATAAACATCTTAATTCATTTACACAAACCAAATGCAGCGATACCCATCGTTTTGCCCTCACTGTACTGCAATATCCATTTCAATATTTCTTATGTTTTCTGTTTCAAATTATTATTTTCTCAAATTATTTTCAAATAGATATTTCTTCTGTAACAGTTTATTTTGTGTGATGTAAAGTGCGCAAATACCTTTTGGTGCAGTAGTGCTAAACAGAAAAACGTTAGTGGGTTGATCTGAGGATTTTTTCTTGATTTACTTTGATGCTGGTACTTTTTTTTTTTTAATAATTAGTTTATTTGCATTGTCCACAAAAAGAAAAAACAACATACAAAAGCAAAAAAAAAACAAAAGAGGCAGTTGGTCCGCACCATGGTGTACCCGGTCTGTGATAGTATAAAAGTTACATAACAAACAGCAGGACAGTGTCCAAAAGCTAGTGCGTGTCCAACAGATAGCTCAAGATATGCAGTGACGTCCACGCTGACGATGGTGACCATACAGCAATTGCCAGAAACATGCAGCGGCTACCACACACATAATGGTCCTATACAGCATAATTAACATAAAAATGCAGCACCCATTTACGTCCTTCAAAGTCTACAATGCTTGTGATGTCTGTGATAGTGTATCGTTGGGCTCCTGTGAGCGCTGTAGGTACGCCAACAAGGGTTGCCAGATGTCCACCGGTCTAGAAGCGGGAGGCTGCAATTGAGCATATGTTTCACTAGTGGCATTACAGTATGTCATGCTATGTAACCATGTCTGAAGTGTAGGGATAGCTTTACCCGCCCATTTAATGGCCACCTCACGCCTGGCTAGCAAGAGCGCTATCGCAACAAAGCGACGCCTGGACTTAAAGAGATCATGGACATGCCCCAATAGGGCAAGGAGAGGAGATGGTGCTATGTCCAGTTCAACCATCTTAGACAACTCGCTGAAAATGGATGTCCAACATACCTCCAACTTGGGGCGTGTCCACGTCATATGGGCAAAGTCCGCATGCGGGGCCTTACATTTCAGGCAGGCATCAGATCGTGCTGGGTCAATGCTGTGTAACTTACTGGGGGTGAGATATAGCCGCCTCGCAAACTTGAAGTGCAACAATTTATGACGATGATTCGGTTGATGCTGGTGCTTAAATTGAGGTTTCCAGCCTTGGTTCTCCTTACACCTAGCTGCCATGTGACACCATCATCCTCTCCTGGCTTCTTCAGCAACAGTTAGTTTGCCATGAGTATGACCCCACAGGACCATCACAAGGGGAGGGCCTTACCGCACTTCTTGGCCTTAAGCGCTGCACATTTTGAGGCTCTGCTCTCCTGTTAAATGTTTTTAAATATTAAACAGAAGGCATCATTTGCTCCCCTTTGATGCAGGCAACATGGCAACACCATAAGAAGGCACCAAGAATGGTGCTTTGTCTTTCTGCAGAGTTCATGTCTTCTCAATTCTGAACGGCTCCTTTGATCAGACGCTGAAAAGGGTGACGAGAGGCAGGTAGGTTTACCAGTTTCCTTTATTCAGTCAAGTCTCTACAGCCTCCCGGCAGCACTGCCAAAGCCCCCCATCTTTGGTGTGGTTTCCCCCTATCTTTTTGCCTCTAGCTCCTGTATTTTTGATGCTGTGCTGGATTTCGTTTTTGCTGGTTTAGATGCTTTGGGCACTTTGCCACTGCTGTTCAGTGTCAAAGTGCAAGTGCTCCCTGTGTAAATTGTTATTGAGATTGGTTATCCATGATTGGCATATTTGTGTAACCAAGAAGTCCCTAGTAAAGTGCACTGAGTGTGCCAGGGCTGGTGATAACAAATGCTACTAGTGGGCCTGCAGCACTGATTGTGCCACCCACATGAGTAGCCCAAAAATGGTGTCTTAGACCTGCCACCGCAGTGCCTGCGTGCAGTCTGTGAACTGCCATGTCCTCCTGGTCAGTGTCCCCACTGGCCAGGCTCATACCTTCCTTTTATGTACACATTGGTCACCCCTATGGAAGGCCCAAGGTACCCCCTTGGGCAGGGGCAGGGTGCAGTGTATGTGAAAGGTAGAGCATGTACTTGTGCAGGTGACATGCTCTGGTAGTAAATTACAGCCATTTTCGTTTTTCACTATTGTAAGGCTATCTTGCCCCATAGGCTATCATGGGGGATGCTGGCTACAGTGACTACCAGTATATCTTCCCATAGGAGCAAGATAGGACATCAAACTCTGGTATCCCTGAACTCAGAATTTAATAACACATATTTTATTAAAGGCTGTTTTTAAATCCTGTGTTTGAGATCAGCACTTTTAGAAAGTTGCTGTTCTCTTGTCTGACCCTTCTGTGTGATTTGGCCTGTTTGTGAATTGGCTGTCTGAATTGAGAGTGCAGGGGCTAGGAGCCCCCAGGAGGCTGGCTGAGTCAGCCCTAGGCTGAATGATTGCATCTGCATCTTGAGTGGTGGGAGGGGATAGCACCTGGGCCTGAATAAGGCTGTGCCTGCCTTCCACAATGCTGGCTCCACCTCCTGCTGGGCGGCTGATGACCCTGCCCCTCTCCCTGTAAGGAAAGGAGAGGCCAGGAAAACAAAGCGCTCAAGGAACACCCAGAACTGGTTCAGACCTGGCTCAGAGCCCTCCTGCACAAAGGGATCAAAGACTTTTAGTGGTATAAGTACAGGACCCCTGACTACAGAAAATTAGATCATCCTGGAATTAAGAAGGAACCTCTGCCAAGGAGAAATCTGAAACTGACGAAGGAAGACTGTCCTGCTGTTGCTCTTCTGGACTGACCTGCTGTTGCTTTGCTGGACTGACCTGCTGTTGCTTTGCTGCCAAGGAGAGGGGGAGGACTTTGCTTTTGGTGCTGTGTTCTCTTACTTGAAGCAATCTCCAAGGGCCTGAGAAGAGCTGGCTCCCTGTTAAGAAGTCCCAGGAACAAAAGGACTTCACCCACAGCTTCCCTGAATCTGCTGAGAGAGTTCTGTCCTTCCTAGAGTGCTTGGACCAGTTGTGGTGCCTCTGGAAGTTGTACCTGTGTTGGTAAGCTGGAAACCAAGCTTTTAAAGACTTTCTGCAAGTGTTGTCGCATCGCTCGCTTGCGTAGCGCATCCCCGACAGTGTGAGGAAATTCCAGCCGCTACGAAGGCCGAGATCGTCGCAGCACCTGTTGCTGCCGCCAGAGTCATTGCATCCTTCGTTTGCGGGACACACCAGCCCGGTGCAGGAAGATTACCATCGCTGCGAGTGTCGTCGCAGGGCCTGTCGTCGCTGGGTGAGATTGTCACACTGCTTGCTTGCGGACCGCATCACGTTGGTGCGAGTGTCATCGCAGAGCCATCGCATCAAGGAGCTGCGAGAGGAAGGTCACCGTTGGGCCACACATCGTCGCCCCGGAGATCGTCGCAACTCCAAAGATCATCGCATCGTGCCTTTGCAAGCGTCTTTCACTACGGAACCTCCGCACCGGAATCCATACAAGGTATCGCATCCCTCCCCATACTGACTGGAGTCACCGCATCATGCCCGCTACATCCAGCAGGGCCGTCGCATCCCCTCCCCAGGGTGTGACGCATCGCTTGTTTTCCACCGCACCAGCTTTTGATTTGGAACTTTGTCGCTTTTAAAGGTACTGTTGGCTAAATGTGACTCAACTGTGAACTTTTCCCGCAACTTATGGCAACTTTAAGAACTCCTATTGAAACCATATTCTTGAACTGTGTATGTTGGTTTTTTGTCGTTTTGGTCTTGTGTAGTTTAGATTAAAAATACCTTTATTTTTCTAAACTGTTGTGGAGTCAGTTTGTGGTGTTTTCACTGTGTTACTGTGAGTGTTGGTACAAATACTTTACACATTGCCTTCGATAAGCCTTGCCTGTTCGTGCCAAGCTACCCAAAGGGTGAGCAGAGGTTATCTAAGAGTGTTTTCTCCTTACCTTGACTAGAACCAACCTCTGCCAACTAGAGACCCCCAGTTCTAACAATGGTGCCATCCCACCCATCTCTTTCATACTAAGCTGGGAATGTTCGATGCTTTTAGCTAGGGTGGGAGCAGTTTCTACGTCTGGATCATCAGAAAATAAGAGTTTTTCCTGAATCTTTCTATTGCAAGTACCTTGAATTAGCTGATCGCAGATTTCATCCCTGAATTCCCTATAATTGCAAGTGGCAGCTAGGGTTCTGAGTACGGCCACAAAATCATCGATGGATTACCTAGGAACATGAGCACGTTGCAAAACTTTGTGCCGCTCCAGTACTACATTTCTCTTGGGGTTGAACCTTTTGTCCAGTGTTCTGATGAGTGAAGCATAGTCATCTACAATTAAAGAATCACCATCATCGCCTCCACTTACATGTGTGCTCACTAGCGCCAGAGGTAAA
This sequence comes from Lissotriton vulgaris, assembly GCF_964263255.1. Classification (NCBI taxonomy): domain Eukaryota; kingdom Metazoa; phylum Chordata; class Amphibia; order Caudata; family Salamandridae; genus Lissotriton; species Lissotriton vulgaris. Next base: position 741,704,702 of record NC_141696.1, read on the forward strand.
GTCTTTAAAATACTTCTCCCCTCAGAACCCAAATTGTATACCAGTAAGGCTTTCTTATTCTTTGAGATAAAAGTGTATCCATCTATCATCTCAAGATAAGCATCAAATGTCTCCTTCCACTACTGCCAATTGAGAGGAGGAGCGCCGGGTGATTGCAAAAAGGGAGGTGGTGCAAGTACGCAGTCTATTGGATGGCCGTGTGTGGGTGAGTTGCTGCCCCCCCCCCAAAAAAATAAAAACAGCAACGATCAGTTTACACGTAGAAATTGGCTTACCAACTTGTCTAGAATGCAAGACGTGCAAATCCACTACTAGTTGTGCTGGAACACAGCCAAGATGCAGTTAATGGAGTATAAGGTGTGCACATTACTGACGTGCAAACTCCCAACACATGTGAGTTGGCATAATGATTGATTGAAGAATTCCTCTAAATGCTCACAGTGCCACCACTGAAAATTCCATGGAATATGCTGTGCACATCAGCGATTACCCAAGAATTGAGCGCATAGTTCTGAATGATGCCAAACAGCTGTGCACATCAGTCTTGAAAACAACACTCACGTTGCTATTACAGTGCATGACTATGCTGTGCGCATCAGTGATTACCCAAGAACCAAGAGCATAGTTCGGAAAGATGCCAAACAGCTGTGTGCATCGGCGGTGGAAACATCACTAATGTTGCTATGGCAGTGCGCTACCAAATGAAATGCAGCAATCCAAAATGGCCACACACAACGGAACGACTTTGCGTAGTGCGGCATCAGGCAAGAACTTCAATAGACTTCGCGTCCCGCGCATCACGTCTCAGGGAGAGACGATGTCACAGCAGGGGAGGCGCGAGAAGCAACGGGAGGTTTACTTCAGTCACGTGCGCATACTTCTCATTTAGCCAAAAGTACCTTAAAATTGGCATCTGCTGAACCAAGATCACAGCAGGACCACGATAGGAATCCTCAACGGTGACCTGACCATCAGGAATTGAGGCGCGGCGGCGCCACACAGGAAACTGCAGGAACGGAGTTCAGATGGGTCAGTCAACAGGCAACAGGTTCACTCCTTGGATCGGAAGGCCAAGGACAGGACAACTCGTCGTCGCCAATGAAAAGGAAGACTAGAGGCAGGTAGGTTTATCAGCTTCCTTTAATAATTCCAGTCTCTACAGCCGCCCAGCAGCAACTGCCATAGCCCCTCATTCTGTGTTCCACGCAGGGAACACAAAGGAGGAATGCACAAGCACAACACTCTACCCCACACCAGATCCCAACACTCCAACCCACACCAGATCCCAACAGACGCCTACCAGAAGTCCAGCAAAAATGTTGGCCCGCAGACCCAGAAATGCTTCTTACATGCGTGGTGTGCCCACACAGGCTCCAAATACAAAAGTATGCAGTTGAACGAGGTGTTGTACATGGCATGGGGCCACTCAGTAGATGTCACCTCATAGGACTTCTCAAAAATTGAAGGATTAAACTCTTGGCTCTTTGTCGCTCTTCTTCTGGCAAAGAGAAACTTGTGGTTTTCTTCTATTTGGTAATGGGCACTAAGTAGCTGAGTTACTACAGGAAGAAACTTTTTGAGTTGATACGAAGCTAGGGTGACCTGGCGTCCCGGTTTCCACCTCGCCTTCAGGGAGCAACTCAAGACCTGGCTGTTCGAGCAGTAGCGGACCCCCCTCCCCTAGCGCCTTGAGACCCTCTGGGTGAGTAGTGCGCTATATAAATGCTTTGATTGATTGATTGATTTCCATCATTTGTCCCATCAGATTTCAAAATATTTGGCTCATGTCCCGGTTTTTAGAGACCGTCAAGTGAATACAGTGGGAGGCACTTTTTTAGTATTGCAAAGCAGGGCTGGTTAACAGTTGTTATAAGTAAGCACTTTTATTAACCGGTATGATGCTCGTTTTAAAAATTACATTTTATTTATTTATTTACTTAGTGCCACTTCTGGTTTCTATGCTGATGAGGGTTGTTATGCTTTGCCACTTCGCTGATGTAAAATTGTAGTCCTTGCTCTATTTTTACGAAATATCCCGGTTTTTGGGTCACAAGATCTGGTCACCCTATACGAAGCGCTTGAGATTACCTTTAGCTCTTTAAAACGCTACATTGTATTTAATACATTGCACATAACCTGCGCATGGCCATCTCTGCCTGTTATGATCATGCTTTGAAAAGCACTGACTACTGTTTGCATTGTCTTTGAGTTCACAAGTTCGGTGTTTGCTTTTATCCCCATTGCAGCTGCCGTTGATGTGAGTGACGTCTCCACATTCTCTTACTTGGATACACAAGACAAGAGCTCCGTAATTGCCGACAGTTTGAAGTATCTCACAAGAAAGGGTAATTCGGTTTTATCTTTATAAGTTGTTGATCCGTTGCTATGCAGCACTAATTGGCGCGATTGTTGTCTTTCGCAGTTGCGCAATGTCGATTAAATAGAAGCAGCTTGTAATAATTATGCTAACTCTGAGAAGCAGTTGACTTCTCCTCAGGTCAAAACCGATAAAGCAGCTCAGGTAATTAGCATTAATGAAGACAAACGCATTCTTTCAAAACATAACTAAAAATGAGTCAATGAGTGAAAGGACAAATATTTCTCCGTTGTCGCTGCTCGCATCTATGGTAGAAGAATGCCCTTGTTTAGCTAATTTGATTGCCTAGGGCCACCATCTTTAACCCTGTAGCTTCTGTGCCCCCCCTCCCCCCCCCCGTTTCCAATGGCGATCAAGTTTTTTTTTAATGATTGAGGCTCTTCTCCCGTGTGCCATCTCAACTTATTTTGCAAAAAAAGCTATCCAGACAAATCTGCATCTTTTTTGGCACGTGTTATAGATTCGAAAGGTACCCAAGGAATGTGGGTTCCCCAGGAGGAAACCCCGGAAATAGCCACACTAAAAATCAGAATGTATTTTTTTTCCAAAATGTGAAAATGTGCTGTACATGAAAGCATATAGATCACTATCATCGCAGCTTTCAAGAACAAGCAGAGTTATATAAAGTATTACTTTAACCACAGTCAGGCGCGCAACGCCCATTGGGCTAAATGGGCTTCAGCCCCCCCCCCCGTCGTCGTCTTCAGCCCGTGCGGCTGATTTACATGCACTATAAAACCGAAAGTAAGCAAACTGTTTTTCCCCCGTTTAATTTTTTTAAGGCTGCACATCGTAGCTTTTTTTATTAATGGGTGCTTTAGCATGGCATCTGAGAATTCGATTTTAATTACCACTTCCGAGAGGCCCAGTTTCAGCAAACCTCCCTGCCCCTCACTTTGTATTCTTGGAGATGGGCTGCCACGGAGGCGCTATCCTTCCCTGAAGGCAGGGATTTCACCTAAGCAATTTTGATGTGCCGTGCAGCATGGGGTGGGAGTGGGAAGATGTGCACAGCAGGGGGATATGTCTCCTGCAGGATTTCCTTTACAAAAGAAAAGTGTCACTGGCGCTGGCCATCCCTTTCCCCCTGCTGTGCACATCTTCCAACTCCCAGCACCAAGAGTCCTGTAGTGTGTGCTTGGGTTTTGTGACTGACTTTTCAAGTGAGGCACTGCCTGCCCTCGGCATTTTGGACACTGCTTCTCGAGGAACATATCAACCTAATTTTTCTCAGCAGCCGTCCTTACTTATAGCCAGTCTGTACTTTGGAGCGTCGTTAGATTTGGTGCGCCTCATTTTGTTTTTGGTAGGACAAAAGGATGAGTGGCTGTGCCGGTAATCAAGCTTATGATGTGGCGAGTGACCTGCCGCTATGCGCACAGTACATCTCAGGTTTACACGCATGATCAGTTTCTAACTGAACACAATGAATGGGAGCGCCAAATGAGTGCTGCTCCTTGCATCCTATGGCCCCTTCATTGATTAGAAGTAGTTATTGGGGTGGAGAGGGGCTATGAATGTGCGTAAGCAGGAATATAGTGCCTAGTGGGTTTTGGCACTGTGACAGTGCTCGTGCTGGCCATGAAAGTAGCACATTGAGGTAGGGAGCATGGAGGCACCTACAGTTGGTGCCTGGAGTGGAGCTGTCACTTGAAGCATGCTAAAGTGGCCCAACTTCTAATAGGAAGTCGCTAGCAGCCGTGCGTAAGGCAACTCTTTAATTTAATGCCCGACTAGTTCTTTCTATGATCTCCTACTGCTATGAACCCCTCCAAAAAAAGAAATTCTAGACCCTTCCTTCTTCTATCCCGCCACTATTCCTTTTCAATACAAATAACAGATTAAAATCTCCACCTCTCAAATTACTTTAATATTTTACTATACTAATTCCCCACTAATCCTGTTTGGGTTCCGGAGTAGCGTGCTACCGCCAACAAGCGCTTCAACACCTCATCAGGGTTAGCAAGCGCTATATAAATGCAAACCTTTTCCCTCTTCTATCCCTCCACTATCCTTCTCAATCCAAATAACAAACTAACATATTCACCCCTCAAATTAATTTCGTATATCACTATACTAATTCATCACTAATTCTCTATGGGCTCCAGAGTAGTGTGCTACTGATCAAAAAAGCGCTCCGACGCCTCGTCAGTGGTAGTAAGCACTTAAAAATGCAATTACATTTGGAGCTGCACCAGCTGAAGAGGTGAGGATTGGAACTGTGTGACAGGGATATAATTACCAAGTTCTGTGTTTTTCGAAGTACACATTGCCTGGTATTTGACCTGCCTTTAGAAGAACAGCAAATGTAACACAATATTATCAAAATGTAAATGCTTTATCATTTCTCATGACCCTCTAAATTCCAACATGGTTATTTTGGGGGTGCTGCAGCACAGAAATCCCCACCCCTATTTCCACTGCCTATACATTAAAGCACCATGCTTTAATGACTTCACTGCCAATAAATAAATGTTAGTTAGTGCTATAGTTTGTAACACTGCAAATAGGCACATTGCAAAATCTGAAATTCCTTGTGTCTTTGAGGGGTGGATAAGTACATGACACGTGTCCAGAGTCCCTTTTTTGGGTGAATTACATCTTTGACAAGTCTTGGTTTTTCAGAGAGGAGCATGTTGTTCTGAGCTCTTTTGAACCTGTTTCGTGAGCATTTCATTAGAAAAAAGGGTGTCATTTCAACCATTTAAATAATATCATTGTGTGACAATATAATGCATTTGAGTGGCACTTTATTGCAAGATGAACAAATCCTTTGTCTGTTATTATATAAATGTTTGACATTACCCTCTGTTCTCCAATTTAATTCTTATAAAACTAATTATTGTCTAGTTTCGAATACAGAATTTGTCACTTCTTTTTCTCAGCTTGGCCTGAACATTACCCGATCCTGATTATCTGCCATTTTAGCCCCGCCCCATTGATTAACATATTAGCCACGCCCATTTGTTCGCCATGTTAGCCCCCCCCAAAGTTAAGACCTAGTTGCGCCCCTGACCACAGTTTTTGCATCGTTCCAAGGGGTGGGCGATTTTTCTTATTTCTTGTGGTTTCGGTATACTTACAATTTATGGTGGGAACAGATGTGTGTAACCCATGGATGAACCTGGGAAGCTATACCTTTATGAAAAAAAAATCCTAATTCAGTAAAGAATCATTTGGGTAGATCAATCTTAATTTTCCGAAGGAACTAATCATTGAAACAAAAAAAATTAGATAAGTAGAAAAAAGTACAAATAAGTGACAACCTTTTCATCTATAATTGTTGTCCTGATGGCCGATTTATAAAAGTAATATATCGTTATGCCCACCAGACCATTCTGGACCCCGAAATATATAGTGTTTGTTTGGTGTTTAAAAACATGCGATACCCAGAACCTACATATTGAGCTGCATCTTCTAATTATATATTTTGTTACGTACCGACCATGCAGCAAGTGATATGGTAAAATCTAACAAATGAAAAATTAGTATGAAGGAAACCTATGTATTTTTTTAATGTGCTAAAGTTACTGAGTTGATTGATAGTGTTTATTTGTAATGTACGATATTTATTTATTGTATATGTACAGCTCTGAAATTGTGCTTACTGATGCATACGATTATATGATTCTGAGGACACGTTCCACCATTTTTTCTTTTTGGCTTGCACACATTTAGAAGCCTAACCCCCAGATGCATCAAAGTGATGTTTTGCGAGTCCTTAATAGTGAATTTTAAGGATTCGCTATTAAAGACTCGCAAAACGGGATGCATGTAGGAATCGCAATTTTTTTGCGATTCCCACTGATTCCTAATTTGCGATTCGCTAATTAAAGCCATTCCTTATTTGCGATTAGCAAGTAGCGAATCGCAAATGTGCTGCAATTTCAAGGGTGCCAGGGTGTCCCAACGGATACCCTGTTGCACCCCTGAAATGGCAATGTTCACTAGTGTTGCGCACACACATGTCCCAAGGACATGTGTGTGTGTAATATACCACTTAGAAAAATGCACTAAAGTGCATATTTCTAAGTTTTAGCTATTTACCACGATGTTTGACTTCGCGGTAAATAGCGACCCCAGATTGTGAATTCGCAATCTTGGAATGGTTCAAGAATTGCATTTAAGGAATCGTAAATTGCGATTCCTTAAATGCAATCGCAATTTGAGAACTCGCAAATATTTGCGAATTCTTAAATTGTGAGTGCATGAACCCTTGATGCATCTCAAATGCCATTTTTGCGGGCGCAAACGGCCGATTTTTGCGATTCGCACTGTTTGCACTCGCAAAAATGCTCGATACATCTACCTGATAGTCCTAGAAAAATGCAATTGGTTATAACAAGTCTTCTATTACTCTTCGTTCAAACACTTCTCTCCTTAAAACTTATGGCCCACCTGTGGCGCTTGACCTATCACAGCGGCAGGAAATGCCCCAAAACATAACGAGAAGACGTCACGTTTTCGCTGTGAAAACGGGCCTCCTTTTAGCAATGTGGTTACTTCCAGATATTGGCCTGACCACCACTCAGGGAAACCTGCTAAACCCAGACGTTTCTAAAAGCAATACACCAGGGGAGTCTAGGATGGTGTGACTTGGTGGATCCCATTAGAGTTTTTTATCCAGTATGCCTTGAAATCCCAATGGCTAAAATCACAAATATTCATCAAATTTTGTGACGTGAAGGTTCTAGAGTCTGCCAGGATCTACAAAATTCCTGCCACTCAGCATTCCAATACGTCTTCCGATGAAAATTATCTGCCACTTGTGTGGCTGGGTCTGTTGATTGCGACAGGAAAGGCCCCAAAATGCCATAATTGGCAAATCCTATTTTGTTTTATTTTTTAGTGGCATTTTATTACTCTGAAATCACTGTGTACATGTATTACCTTCTTGCCTTGAATTCGAGGATTCCATTGCACACACTAGCCCCATGTTTTGGTGAGGTGTTGTAATTAGTAGAAATGTGTGAGAATAGTAAAATTATCATTCTTAATACTCAATTTGTTATGAATTTGGTGTAGGCAGGTGGTAGGCCAGTGTGCTTACCTTCAGAGTTGTTGAGCATTGTTTTCATTGGAAGTTATCAGCACAAACACTGGATTTAAAACGTAGTTATTCACTTCTTTGACTTAAGATCATTCAAAAAAGCCTAGGCTCAAAGCTGTGCTGTGCCGGATAGTGATCCTCTCACTCCTTTCTCATGGGTATCCAGAAACCTAAGGGAGGCAGTGGAGTGGCCACTCACAAACTCTCTGCCATACACCCTGTTCTACTCAGGTCACCACATACCCGAGGAAAATGGGTATTGCGTAGCTAGCTGCCCCCTCATCTGTCAAATATGAGTCTCCAATCGGCCAGGCCGGCAGGCATTGTTATCCGTGCTGGCTCTCACAAAACCGCTGGCAACACAACACTGGCTCCCCGCTCTTAAACTGAAGGCAGAGAACCATGGTGTTGGAAACAGGTGGGGGAATGCGTTGAGGGTGCTGTGGCAGAATAGTAAGACTCCACGTATCATTTTTGTTTTTGTGGTGGGGAGGGTGTCAAGGGGCCAGGTAATTTTTGGATATGGCAGAGGGCACGGGAGGTGAGGATGGGGTAGGGGAGGAAACGGGCAAGGGTGGTAGTGATTGTGGCAGGATGCTAGTTATGTTTTAAATTTGGGCAGGCGGGTGGCTACCAGGCACTGTTTGGGTGGGCCAGCAAAAGGCACCAAATCAGTTTAATTTTTGAATTACAGCGTGGATAGGTGAGGTAGTTAAGCATTATTTGGGAATGCCTCTCCCATGACTCCTTTTCACTCTCATACTTATCTGATGTCAGCTAGAAACCCTCGGAGGATAGCATCTCAGTTATTTTTTTAAATCATTTTTATTTAAATGTTACATGTTGGCACAGTCAATGGCGGCATTTGCACTCGTATACAACAGTGCAGCAACAATTTCGCAAGTAGCTTTGTAAAAGGAAGTAAAAACAGGTGCAACATTTTATACATTGCATATGCAGGACAGATTATGCATTTAGTCCTTGTGTAAGGTGAGTGGTGAGTAGTAGTACAAGTTACCAAAGAGAATGTAAAAAAAATAATGTTCAAAAGAGCAAGGGAAAACAAACAGCAAACATTGTAAACATTCAGGAGAGCTGACCTTCGTATTGCAGTGGGTGGCATATGTGTGACGGCATGGTAGGAAGGCAAAACGGATGGAGTCCAACATCAACGGGTAGATTGGTAAACTATGGAGAACATTGTCGATGACTATGGTGGCTGTACACCGGAGGAGAGGGAATGACTACAATGGGGCAGTGCCTAGAATTGGAGATGCGTGCGGATTAGAGCCTGGAAGAGGGGTGCATAGCACGTGGGCAGAGCACACAGTTAATGTTCTGATCATGCAGAGGTTCCGGAGGCAGGAAATGGAGGGTGTTGGGGAATGACGACCGGTTGTGCAGCTGCTATCCTAAGAGGGAAGGGCATCATCCTTCGTTGAGGAAGTGAATGCAAACACCAGTTCGTATCAAGCCATGGAGAGAGGGCGCCTCGTAATCCATCTGGCTTCCTCGCATCTCAGGGCCACACTCCCATCTTCATTCCACAATAGGACAGAGTTGTTCTATCCGGCCACCTAAGGGGAAATACTTGACTTGAAGCAACGTGTGATGTTGTGTGTCAATAACGGTAGGGCAAGGTCGAGGAAACAGGTGACTGTTTTGCACTTTTCTGAACAGGTGGACAGTAGTCACTGAGCCATCGTGCTGGCCAACAATGAGGACATATATTCATTCCACCATAGATCAAAGTAGGGGTACAATTCCAGATTCTTTGTTGCTAATTCCAAACATATGCATTGCCACTCCCACACCTTGTACTGCTTAAACATACACCTATATTAGCCTGGTTTAAGTCGAGGAGAAAACGTGGGATAGTGCATGAAAATGCACAGTTTCTACAGGAGTGGATAGCAAGGGAAGTCATCACTTGGAAAAAAAGCTTCCATTGAAAGGAATGCGTCTCCTCACCCACGCACACAAAGCCCTGCACAACCAAGGACCAGCATACCTCAACAGCCGCCTCAACTTCTACGCTCCCACACGCCAGCTTCGATCGACCAGCCACGCCCTCGCCGCCGTCCCCGGATCCGTAGAACCATCGCAGGAGGAAGGTCCTTCTCCTACCTTGCCGCCAAGACTTGGAACTCCCTCCCGACACACCTCTGCCTGACCCAGGACCACCATGCCTTCAGGAAGCAACTCAAGGGCTGGCTGTTCGAGCAGTAGCGGACCCCCCTCCCTCCCCTAGTGCCTTGAGACCCTCCGGGTGAGTAGTGCGCTATATAAATGCTGTGATTGATTGATTGATTGAGGAAGCTGGCTCTGTATATACTATACCAAAGTCAGGTACAGTGTGCACAGAGTCCAGGGAGTCCCCAGGGGTATAGCAGAGCGTAAATTAGGTAGGTACTAACAGCTCTCTTTGTAGTAGTATTCTTGTTAATTGACAATAATAGCTCCCCCGTTTTTCAAAAGTCGTCTCCTTGTTCTGGACATCTCAGTTACTCTTGTTAATGTATGCAGCATTTTTCTAGATTGCTGCATTGCTCCGCTGTCTTTTTACATATCATGAAACTCAGTCTGAATAAGCAGCAAACTATTCAAATCACAATCTTAAAGGAGTGCGATGTCTTAGGAAATCTGACCATCCATCAGTGCCCCATAGGTCTTTTGGGCGGTTTCCAATATACAAAACAGACCAGAGAACTTTCTTCCACTGCTGATTCAAAGTTGTCTCATATCAACATTTGGTGATAGGCTGTTGATTACAGACTGAGTCGCATTATGCAGTGTTTCACCTGAAAAATATCTATGGGTCTAGTCTCATAACTACGGTTATATTGCGGGTAAGCTGGTTGATCATTTTATTTTTTATGCTGCAGCTTTTGAATTTGATTTATCTGTTATTGCTTGCTTTTACTGTTCTGTGTTTTGTGTGCTCTTAGAAGATTGTTTCTCTGGCAGATGTGTGCTATACAAATCAAATAAATACAACAATACAACTTATTAACATTGCTGCAGAATTCCTCCTGTGTTTTTCAGCACTTTTCTGATGCCTGACAAATTCAGTCGTACAAGGCCTCCCAGTATTCTAAAGTAGTGAGTTCCAAGCTCCACCCCAATCCTACAGCTTTACCACCTTCATGGTCAAAGACACGCCTGATGTGCACCCACATGCAACCCCTCCTCTGGAATGGGGTCCTTTGCAGTCTATGGGAGCTTCTTTCTTCAAAGGATCTATTTGGGCAGTTCCCCATTGCCATACGTTGTGAATACAAATGGCTGGATGTTTCTCTTTGGGGGCTGGTGGTTGATGCATGCCCTTTTCTCTCACAGCAGGTTCCCAAACAGTGGGCAAAGAGGACTTGTCAGCATTTATATTCTCTGTGTTTTTACCATTGACCTCCCCTCTTGGTTTATATTTGTAAGCAGAAAAGGGATTCATGTTCAGGAAGCCGATAGTTATTGGGAGAGGTCCAGCTCTGTGAGCTGTGTGCACTTCTTGACACCTTTGCCTGCTTGAAGAGCTGTGAGAATAAGTAGTTCAGGCGGAAGTCAGAAACTATGTTTTCATTTGGTTTCTTAAAAAAGAAAAAGTAAGATTTCAGCTTTCTTAACCCCTTCAGTGCTGATGAAGAGCCCAGGCTCGTCATGCAGCACGGTGCTCGTGTGCTCATGACGAGCCTGGGCTCGTCATGAGCCGTGGAACGCTCACATGCGGGGCTAATTCCCCCGCTGTGCTGAGCGTTCCATTGCGCGGGCGGGTTCATGACGAGCCCAGGCTCGTCATGAGCACACGAGCACTGTGCTGCATGACGAGCCTGGGCTCATCATCAGTACAGCGGCGCCTTGCGCGGCCCCTCTCCCCCCTGCACCGCGGGGAAATTAGCCCCGCAGCGAAGGGGTTAAATAACTAATTCTAATGACAAACAAAGATCTCTATATACTATTGATTTATTTTTCATCAGTATGCTTCATGCCATGCAAAAGTTTTTTCTAGCTCCTAAAAAAACGAGGCTTTTAAATACTGTAGACTTTACCAAAGTGAACAGTTACCGCAGCCCCAAATAATAACAAGGGATTAGTAAATGTCACCTGTATACTGATGCAAGAGGGCCCTGTTTATATGTTTTACATCTTAACATTGTGCAGCTGAAGCCTTCTTTCATGGTGTATGGCCACGCTTGACTTCCACAATGTCATATATAGTCTTTAGATGTTGAAAATTGCTTCATTTGACATTTCAACACCGAGGCCTTGTCCACAGTGTCTTAACGATGCTTCCCAGCCCACATAGTAGGACTTTGATGCCAAATGTGTGTAGACAAATCCTCACTGTGACTTTATGGGGCATTTATTTTATGCAATCTGCGCAGTTTATTCACACTAGAAGATGAGCTTGACTTTCACAAAATTGATAATTACTTGTCATATATGGTGGGATACCCAGTGTCCTTCCTTTGCTAATCTGCTTATTAGGGTAACACATGGTCTAGAAATACGTTTTTCATCTTGATAGGGGTCTCCCTTTAAGTAATACCTCCCACCACAGGATAATTTTCTGAGGATTCCTGTAGGTTACAAGGTCTGCTATAGAGCAATCTAATGTCACTTAGTATCCTTTGGCCCGTGCTGTAAAACATCTGGTTTCATTGACTCTGTAACTCCGCCCCACCTGCCCTCTTCCCAGGACTTTGTTTTAGAGTCTACAGGTCCCTTGTAAAGCAACGAGGTTACACTGGGTGGCAAGGGCATGGCATGTCCTATATTGTTGTTGAGGACTGTGACCTCTGCAGGGAAGGGAAACATGAGCTGAAGCCATGCGGCATAACAAACCTTTGCAGTTTAGAATAGTCAAGATCCATTTTTTATATAAATATCAGATAGGTTTGGCAAAACTAGAAATTACTCTAACATGATATCATCATCATTTTAATCATAATGCATCTGTTTCCCAAGCTTCTTAGTCACCCTGTCTTGACTGATAGCTTACTTAATCTACTCACCAGCTGTCCTCGACCCTCCTCAGTCATTCTCGATAGAAACTCAAACCCTTGTCAACCTTTCAATTTTAATTCTTTTAAAAACTTATCACAAATATTTGTTTTAATTATGCATACTCTGTGAAGGATACTACAGGTAGAACACATTTCTTAGTATTTGAACTTCATCACGTATACATGTAGGTACTCCATATTCCTCATTGCGCTTATTTTTATTTGCCTTGGTGATTATGTGAGGCGATGGCCTTCACTGTGTGGTCTAAGTTTTTGTCATACCGATTTGTGCCCCGGGTTGCATTCTCAGGTGGCTAGACGTAGACACTTTTGGCTTCTTGTTTTTTTACCCTTTTAAAGAAACTTTCAACTCTAGGGTTTGAAGAGGTTCACATGTAAACGGTGAACATTGTGACTACTTTGATGGTTAAGGCTTTTTCACTTTTGGTGGTGGTTTTATAGAGTCAAAAGTCACCGCCTTTTGGCGTAGGTTTTTTCGGAATGGTGGTTCTTCCTTTTGAGACTGCAGGTATTTGAGTATGTATGAATTATGTGTGTACGGCTTAGCCGGGCTCAATATTATATTTCTGCAGGTTCCAGGTACAAGTAGAGATCTTGAAAATGTGGCATCCCTGAGGAAGGCAGTTTCACTCTGAAATACGCATTAAAAATACAACAGTGTAGCCACAGTTCTGAACTAATAAGATGAATGACTTATAAACAAAATATTGAATCATCTACAAAGCAATGTAAACACATCATTCTACAGTTGAAGACTAGCTGGGAATGATTCATTAGAATACCACCATGACCTATGTTATTATATAAAAGAATGTTTTAACAATTGTATATATACGTGAGTTCATTGTAGAGTGGATGGTTACGAGTTACAAGGTATGTCATTTTACACATTCCTAGTATGTTTGCACCTGAACCTGTATGAAACACGTGTTTTAAAAGCAACGAGGATGTATTGTTCATAAAAGAAAATATATATAATAGTTGTTTTCCAAAGAAAGATGTTATCTAAATGAATAGAATGTGGTACAGCAAAATAAAGAATTGAAATAAGAATTACAATACTCCGTTCATTTTCTTTGGATATTTGTGAAAAGTTTTCAAAATAATTACATTTGAAAGGTTGACGAGGGTTCTAGCCTCCTGAGTCATACCCATGCATGTGCCAGAAATGCACTTGCTACCTAAGATAAATATATAACCAGTACAAGTAGTATTACAACTCTTACATGTCAGGTAAAAAAAAATACACAGAGTTCTCTCACAATTTCGTGCCTTAAGACACCCCTTACTTGGGGAGCCCCGTTTTGGGAATCACCTCTGCTATTTTTCATCCTCCGACCAAAGAGCATGCTATGGTCGATGCGAGAACAGAGGCACAGTCGGAAATGGAGGGATTAGCTTGACTAGTATAAAACACGTGAATTGTATGGACTTCGAAGATGGTTTGCAAGGACATTTAGGCATCCTACAGTCCCAGTGGGCTTTTTCTTATTTTTAATTATAATGAGTTGCATTTCTTTAATTTGAAATGTATTTTACTTATTTTTGTAAAATAAAATCACATTTCAAATATAATTATATATAATTATAGCTGTCTGTTCTTGATCCTTAGCTCCTATTTGCTCTTCTAATTTCAAGTTCGTTCATTAGCGTTTGAGTGCATTCATGCTGCAAGAAAACTCACTGTCTCGTTGGGGTTTGTGTTTTGATACACTTGAATGAAATCTTGGATCCTCAATTTGGCATGTTCATTATTGTAACCGACGAGGCGCCTGCACATAGCATTATTGGTATTATGCTTTTAAGAAAATATGTCTTCAGAAGAAAATGTTACACATGTGCATAGATCAAATACAGCTACCTGATTCTGTGCAGAGAGCACCTGTTGCTAATATTTGGGGTAAATGTCCTAAACACGTTCCTGTGATACCAAACTCCATCATTAAAATTGTGAACTGTGCCTATGTGATGCTTTAACCTATTGTGTTGACGATTTTGCAGCATTTGTTTCGTTCTGACTTATCTTAAAGACTATTTTTGAGCTTTTCCTCTTCTAATGGAGGATGTATTTCACTGGGTTATCTGTTGCTTTCAGAGGAAGATGTAATTTATGCAGTTACCATTTGGATCATTGCTGATTTTGACAAGCGATCTGGGAGACAACTGCTATCTCATGCCTTAAAACACATGGTAAGTTTCTAGCTACTTGGCTCCTGTGTTTACTATGACTTGCTGGCCTTTTAGTAATGGAGGAGCTGCAACTGCTGCTTTATTTCAGGAGGCCCCACAGATTGTGTTTACAAAACATGGGGGCTTATGCACACTTGCTTTCTTTGCTACTTGTTTCAGAGTACAGTAAACACATAGTTTTACTTGTTGACAAACTGCAGGCAATTTATACCCTAAACATGCAGGTGCGTTTCAGAGTTGTAGACTGTCGGAGTTACTCCGTTATTTTTAGTCAAGCTACAGTGACAGCCAGGTAATGATATTCACCCACAGAACTCTTTTCGAAACCACACTTGGGATCTCTTTGGGAAACCACAATTTCGACAAAGTTGTTAACTCAGTCAAACATTATTTTAAAGAGGTGCCTTTTAATCCTGATGAAAGGGCAAACTTGGAGATGCTCATTTTAAAGGTGCAGACTTACCGCCAGGGCCCAGCCTGTCATCTACACTCCGCATTTGTTCTTTGGCCTCTTCATTATTTAACACAAGGGTTATTCTTTGAAGACATTGTAAAACTTCATGCCGCCAGTTCAGGCCAATTCAAAGGATCATTCACCAAAGAAGCAATTAAGATTTAAGATCCATCTTTAAGGTCTACTGTACAACAGGTACTGAATCACAAGACGCTTGTACTAAACCCCTGTATATTACACAGATAATTGAATGGAAGACTAAAATTGGAACAACAACTTTACATTTTGTTTCTGAGTGATGTTTATTGGAATATTACTTTGAGTTACCTCCCTTTAAAGAAGAACTAAACACCTGCATGCCTTCTGCTCTAAGAGTGAGGCATTAAGACTGCCAAACCGATTAAGATTTGAGGATCCTTAAAAAGGAAAATGAAATAGGAGCATACTAACCTCTGTAGTATCAGCTCCAGTGGATTCCACATTACCAGGTCCCAGTTTTTTGAGACTTCTGCCTCCCTCTAGGCCACTAGATTTCTCCATCTCAAGAGGCTTGGAGTATGTGCTGCTTTTCACATCGTTTTTTGAGGCCAAGGATGAGAATTGATTTGGACTACTTTGCAGTGATCAAATGTTTTTGACTCTAGTGTTTATGATTGAAATAAGACCCTCTTCACTCTTGTTAATAGTCAATCTCCTGTGATTGGTGTTTGAGGTGGTTGTAGGAAGGCACATCCATTACCTTTGATTCAATTGCTTCTACCTTTGTTTACCTCCTAAATAGACTGAATTGTCTCTTGGGAGTGTCTAAATCTGGAGTGTGCATCATACCATCAACAAAGTGTGATGGTATTTGTCACATTTTGCCGAAAGGTCGACATTTGTAGTTGTGTTTCCAATGTCCTGGCTCTTGAGAACTGCTTGAGCATTCTTCCTCCTTTGCCTTGGGTGCCTATGTTAAACTCAACCTCGATCTCAAAGGCTACTCTAGATACATTATAGCCATGTTTTACCCAAAAACAGTTCACCTGCTGATGCTGAAAGCACTCAGTCTGACCCGTTATGGCCTTCAGTGTTGGACCCGGCCCTTTTGGCAGGTTCACCCCAAAACTTTTTGCTTTTTCCTAGCCTGTTTCTGGAACCTGGTGGTGGTGATTTTAGGCCTCTGCGCACTTTTTCACTGTGGTACAGTGTGGGGTGCTTGAGCTCTCTGTGTATGTGTGGTGAATGACCTGCCCTCCCATAGCAATGAATGGGGAATATGTATGCCCATGGTAGTTCCTGATGTGTGGGGAGTGCAGGGTCGAGTTTGATATGTACAAACTCGCGGGATTGAAGGCTGCGTAATGATATATGCGGCATGACTGTGTCTGGTGTAGAAGTGCCACTTTTAGAAGTTGGCATATTTGTGTAATTTATGTCTGGCGTGTGATTGGCTGGTGAGCCTGGTCTAGGAGTCCCTGGGCCGGCTTGTGGATTGACTATCTGGCTTGAGGGTGACAGGGGCTGGGGAGCCCCAGGAGGTTGTCTGAGTCAGCCCGTGGATGAAAGGCTGCATCTGCTGCCAGGGAAGTGGGAGGAGATAGCACCTGGGAGTGAAGAGGGCTGTGCCTGCCTGTCACAATGCTGGCTCCACCTCCTGCTGGGCGACTGTCGCCTCTGCCCCTCACAGTGAAAGGAATTCCCTATAACCAGTTCTAGCTGGTTCTCACACTGCCTACACCCTGCTAGACTAAGGATTTTACTGTATAAAAAGGGTGCTGTGACACTCTAAAAATTTTCTTGTTTCTGACTTGAATCCTACCAGGGGCGTGCTGCTGCTTGGGCCCAGGGGAATCCCTGGGCCCTGCCCAGCCCCTGGATACCTGATGGACTTGTCCTGGACCTCTGATGGACTTGTCCTGGACCCCTGAAGGACTTTTTGCTGGACTTTGCTGCCCAGGACTTCTGGGGACCCCTTTGCCTGGCTCTCCTGCCCCCTTCACTCATGGGGACTGCTTTAGTGCTTATAACGCTGGGAGAGCGCTTTATTTTGACCCATAGCGAGCGTGTCGCCATCACGCATTTTGCGTGAGGTTTGGCAGGTGCCTACCCTGCGACTTTGCCCATTTATTTGATTATTTAGCGAGTGCCCAACTCGCTTCTGTGTTTATTTTGAGCTTTGAGGGTTTCCACCCCTCGTTATTGCCTCCGTTAAGGACACCGCTGCAGCCCGGGGGAGAACACCGGAAGGAGATGTCCGGCCTGCCGCCTGTTTGAGGGCGGGGCCGGGAGGACGTTGTTTCCGCTTCCCCCTGCCGGGGGGAAGCCATGGTTTGCCCGTCCGGTCTCCCGTGAGGAGAGGGAGACCGGAGATGTTGCGCCGAGGAGAAGCGTGGCCTGCTGCCTGGGCTCCCGTGTGCTGAGGGAGCCCCGGGAAGAGAAGGAAGCGCCGGCGAAGGAGAGCCGTCGCCCAGCAGAGAAGCCACCGCCCGGAGGGGCCCCGCACAGGAGACAGCCCGGTGAGTCAGAAGGGCTGGGGGGGGCTCCAAGCGGCTGCTGTTGGTGCCGGAGAGCGGCACATGGGCGAGAGTGGAGGTAGGGCGGCCCCAGCTGGCAGTGGGCCGCCCCAACGTTTCAACGGAGCATGTGGCTCCAATGCTCACATTTGTGTGTGAGCCCTGAGAGGCTCTGGAGGCATTACTTTATCTTTCGAGCCCCGAGAGGCTCAGCGCGCCCCTGTGCATTACAAGCCTGCGAATCTCGAGGCTGCATTTCTTTCGTTAGAGCCCAGAGAACCTATGGGGCATTGGTTGTTTTGAGCCCTGCAAGGCTCTGGGGGCCATTTTAGTTAGAGGGGGCATTGGGGCACATTGCCGGTGCCCGCCCCCTCCTGCCTGAGAGATAATTGTTTAGAGCCTGAGTGGCTCCAACGTTTGACTATGTGTTGTGTCACGGCCTGTGTGGCTCCAACGTTCTGCGCAGAGTTTCAGAGCCTGTGAGGCTCCCAGTTGGCGCAGTTTTGGTCCATGAGGGCTAGTGAGAGCCCTGTCGCAGTTTTGTCTCCAGCTGCCCAGCAATTAGTGGGCAGCTGCACCGTTTAGGTGCAATTGGAGAGAGAGTCCCTGTGTGGGACCGAGGTGGCACAGTGATGCCAGGCCTGCTACAGCTGCGCAGCACTTAGTGCCAGCTGCAACGTTTAGGCCCTAGTGATTGTCCTCAGGTGCCCAGCAAGTGGTGGGCACCTGCAACGTTTAGGTTTTGCGCCAATGGCGCACCCCTGACTGGCGCTGCATGGCAGCGCACCCTGACATTCTGGACACAGGGCTCTTTTAGTCCCTTTATTAGATGGGGGCTGGTATGTGATTTCTGCGCAATGTGATTTCTATGTTTTTAATAGTAATTGCTACGGTGTTTTTGCACTATTGAGTTATGTTCTGGCACCTTTGAATGTTTTTATGCATCATATGTCTTCCTTGATTTTACACCTCTGAATGTGTTGGTTTATGCATCATGTGTTTTTCTTTCCTTACACCTCTGATTGTTTTAGGCATCATGTGTTTTCTCCGGTACCTCTGAATGTGTTTTGATGCATCATGTGCCTTGTTATGACACAGCTGAATGTATGTTTTATGCATCATGTGTTTTTCCTTCCCTACACCTCTGAATGTTGTTTATGCATCATGTGTAATGTGTTCTTGCCTATACCCCTAGATGTATTTTATTCTTAGGTGGTGGTGTTTTGCCTAGTATAGTTATACTAGAGAGGTTATGTGTCCATGTGTGATCTAGGCCTATGGTTATTAGTATTGCGTAGTGTGTACCTACCTTTACCAGTAGTTACTGGTTGTGATTTATAACTGTTATTTTGTGCTATACTTATTCTAATTTCTACTAAGTGCTGATTCTGACAGTGGCCCATGTGGCCCTGTCCTGGTGTAAATAATCCCTTGTGAATACTGCCCGTGCCAATTGGCACAATGTACATGTGTGATTTCTATCTGATGTGTTTTTACAATACAGAAGTTATTTTTATATAACCTTGTGTGGAGTTCCTTTTGTGGTGTGCCTAGTATGTTGTTGTATGCTGGCGCAAATGCTTTACACATTGCCTCCGAGTTTAGCCTTACTGCTCGTGCCAAGCTCAGCTTTCTCCTACTTCAGATGAGCTAGGCTGCACTCCTGTGTATGATTCAGGAGGTTGTCAAGGCATACTCCCACTCAAAAGCAAGAATTTTGCACTCTCTTGGATAACACAATCGTGTGTATGAGGCTCAAGCCAGGTAAGTCTTTCCCTTCAATCTTAGATCTGCTATTGCATCACAAGAGATAGTACCCTGGTCAGGTACTGACCAAGGAGAAGGAGATAGACACCAAATTCATCAACTTCTGAATGCCAACCACTCCAATGTCCCTATGCCGAATAGTGGAATGAATGGTCTTGTAGTCAAATCTGAGCAGAAGCTGAAAGTAGTCTGAATATAAGACATTTTTAAAGCCCAGTAAACTAACTATCTTCCCCTAAGGCTGGTTTTTCAGGTTAAATAAAATTGGGGCTAGAGCCAATTCCTGGGGTGAGCACTTACAAGCTGTGTCCCACTGGCATCGATTCTGCACACCAGTTTGCGGTGGTTGCAGTTTATGTATGTACTGTGCAATAGTGGAAATTGAGCCTTTCCATTTCAGTGTAATTCGCTGAATTTGCTTAAAAAAAACTGAGATTTAACCAGTCCCCAACTTGATTTCAGTGACTTGCTATTCCAAAAGTATAAAAAAAAACTTGTTTTCTATACTTTCTAGATAACTTCTGTTGGGACGGAAAAGTCCCCTGTATTGTGACAAGACATGCATCCGTGCCGCAGCTGCTGAGATATCTGGATCCCTGGTACTGATGTTTGGTCATGGGCAAACACGGATAAGGCGTGTGTGCCATGACCTGGGCTTGTTTCATGGCAATGTAGTCTTGTGAGACCTAGGGGACAAACCAAGCACTACCCTCATGGTGGTAGAGGGCTACTGCTCTTACCACTAGTTAAGTGACTCAAGCGCGTGATGACAGTTTATACCTGTTTTGTGTTAATATTGATCTGTAGTGTGAACAAGCCTTTTTACCTGTTTCACTGGAATGGTGCCTACTAACTGGCCCACTCATGTAAAGTTACACTACTGTGTACTTAACTCACCCTTGGGCTACATGGTGATTGTTTTGTAGTGCGGGCAGCACCTGATACCTGTGTGTTGATGCTGGGTTGTATGTGTGCCTGAGCAGAGTACATAACAGGAACCTGTGGGTTCCTCTCTTGGCCTTCATGGTGAATGCGTTTGGTGCCAAACAGCGCATGATAGTTTCCACTAATGAGTGTGTGCCTGTGTAGGGGAACATAACATGGAGTGTGTGAGTTCAATTTTGGAAGCCGAGGGCCTGGAAAGGAGTGTGAAGGTGAGGAATGCAACTTGCAGGCACAAGATGTGTGTTGCTAACAATGCTGAGGGCTAGGGTGGGAACAGGCATATTGGAGGAAGGAGAGCTGAGCGTCCTTGCTTCACATCAGAGGTCTCTTTGACTCCAAGAAGAATTACTGCTCAGTGACACCTGGGCTAATTGTCATGAAGATGGTGTGTCTGATAAGGTTGGCACTGGAAGACTAAGAAATCATGGAAGAGAAAGCTTAGGCCTGAAACCCTTTGAGGCACATTATAGTAGAGGCTGACAGCCAGGTGTGATCCCTAGTTACTTTCTTGGTCTGTGTTGTGGGGCAGTCCTAAATGGAGCCTCTCCTGCAGAGGCAGTCTGTCACTTTGACAAAGGACAGTGCAGCAGAGAGAGCACGTCTAAGCAACTGACACCGACAACACAAATTTCAAAGAACCTGACACGAAATCACATTTGTATCTAGACTTGGACTATAAAGGTGGGGGTATGCGTTTCATACTTTGTTCAACAGCAATGTTCATCAGGGGTGAAGATCACTAAGACTTGTAGCTGCTGGAACCAGAACTTGGGGCCAAGGTCTGCTAGTCTCTCTGCTGGGTGAGGGGCCATCACCTAGGAAGTCAAGATAACTTTCCCTGGGCCTGGAGCAGCAGCCTTATGCCTACCTGCCTAGACTAGTTGATCCTGTGAGGAGGAGAGGTCCTGGAGGAAGGAAGACTAGCAGGCATCCTGCTGAGTGGATCTGGTGAGCGAAGTGTTAGACAACAGGTCCGGTCAAGACCACTGCATGAACGAAGTCGGTGCCCCTGTTGGCCCGGTGAGGGCCACTGTGAAGCAAGTGCTGTCATCTTGTGAAGAACCAGTTGGCAACCACTCTATGCCAGGTGGGGCCTATCGCCTTTGTTCAGCGCCAGTCGGCTACCCCCATATTCCAGGTGAGGTCCACCATGAAGTAATGGCCATCGTCCTTGTGGGAAGGAAATACACAATCCCTTTGTGCCATGAAGGGCCACTGTGGAGGCAGGGCCATTGCCTTTGGCCAGGCTGCTCTGAAGTAACTTACTGATTTCAAGGAGCCACAGAGATTGATTTCCAACACCAGTGCGGGCCGTCCAGAGACCGAAGAGGCCCAACTCTTCATTAGGGAAAGACCACAAGAGGTAGCAGACACTTGGCATCAACATGCAAGAGCACACAGATATGCAACTCTGTTCTCCTGCACTTACCAACCGCCATAGGGTTAGGTAAGACTGTTCGAGACCGGTAGGCCTGTTGGAGTCTCATACAGATTTAGGGCTAGATGTAGGTAAACGTGAAATACCGATTCCTTAATACCAAATTTTACCGATACAGTATTAAGGAATTGGAATCTCCGATGTACTTAAAGATTCGTTAAAAATTACTGAATCGGATCGGTAAAAAACATTTCCGAAAACCCCAATACCGATTTGTAAATACCGAATCTCATACCAAATCGGTAAATACCAATTAGGTAATTAAAACATTCGGAAATTGATGAATCAGCCAATCCTGTTCATCCCAATTACCTCCCAAACAGGAAGTGGCCACACCCAGGCAGCAGCACTGAACCTGGAGCTGACTGTGAGGCAGGTAGCTGAGCGGAGGAGCCAGGAGCAACACAGCCTCTCTTTGCAAAAAGAAAGCAAGCAAAATGGCAAACCGGGAGAGAGAGAAGGAGAGAACAGAAAGAAAAAGAAAACAGAAGTTCAGCGAGAAGGAGCTTGAGGTCCTCATCGAAGAAGTCACCAAGGACCATGAGAAGTTGTTTGGCAAGCAGTCCCTCCATGTGCCAGAATCGCAGAAAAGACAGATCTAACTTGCTATTCAGAGCAAGATCAATGCCATAGGGGTCCCCCATCGTTCCATAGAGGAAATAAAGAAAAGATGGTACGACCTGAGGAAGACTGCGAAGGTGAGGACGGCGGAGAGGCAGAAGCAGGCCAGCAAAACTGGTGGAGGGAGGAGCAGAGCACCTGCAACAACAGCCCTGGAGCTTATGGTTAAGTCCACCCTCCAGCCGGAGAGTGTGAGTGGTATTGGCGACGCAGACAGCTCTGTCAGAGCTGCCAGCAAACAAGGTGAGATGCATGCACAGCATGCTGTGCACCCCCCTCACCGACCCCAATCCCCAGAGAGGCATAGGGACTCCTACTCCAGTCCATGTTTTACTCATAACCTGCAATGCATTATGCGAGATGTAGTCAGAAGTAACGCATGTTCAGAACATTCAGTCTAGCAAACCCAAAAGCATGTGACCGCAATTAGCATGCAGAGGACAGTCAGTGTGAATGGCAAGCATAATGTTTATTGCAATGCAAATGCTGCCAGATAAGTGAGCATATATACATTCTGTCTTTACAGGCGAGACATCTCGCAGTGCAGCAGAGGGAAGGCACCCAGGTCAGAGGGGAGATAACAGGAGGATAACAAGTCGCCTGCAGGGCACACAACCCCACCACCACCACAAACGTCACCACCATCACCATCACCACAGCTCCAGACAACGCCACCATCACCACCATCACCACCATCACCATCACCACCATCCCCATCACCACTGCCACAATCAACACCACCACCACAGTCAGGCAGGAGGCATGCCATGGTCACCCTCCAGCAGATGGAGGTGTCCAAGGAGGACAGCACAGGGGGTCAACAGTCAACCGTGTCTGAGGACGTCAACAGGGAAAGATCAGAGTCCCCATCAGAGCGCGCCACACATCCTCCAGACGCCGCAGGGCAAGGGCAGCCAGTCCTCCAATCCAGGGCCAAGGTGACAGTGTGTTCGCTGGGCTTGAAGGCAACATGTTGAAGGTCCAGTGCCTGCAAGGGAGAGCGATTAAGTCAGTGCAGCGGGAGATGGCACACATGAATGCACACATGCATCACATCGAAAAGGCCATCAGTGCCATTAACACCACCATGGCTGAGTGCATGAGTGACGTGGCGTCGGCGGTGAGGCAGCTCTGCAGCAAGTTGGAGGAGGACCGCCTGTCTAGGCGCAGGGAGGGGCAGAGACTGGATGCATACACCAAGGCAGTGAACCGCCTGTCCACTGCTACCTCCCTCATGTGCAGATGCTCAATAGCCATGCAGGAGGAGATGGCACACTGTAATCAGGATGTGTCTAGGGGGATGGTCACAGTGACCTCAGCACTTGAACTGATGCAAACAGACAAGGTGGCCACTACAGCAGATGAGGGGGAAAGTGAGGAGGCTACTAGCGGTAGTAGCGTTACGCTCTCTCCCACCGAGACCAGTAGGCGCAGCGAACGCCACAGCGCTGGCCAGGGACATACTGGCAGTGCAGACAGTGGGGCTAAGGAACGTGGCAGTGCAGCGCGTGGGCGCAACAAATAGAGCTAGCAATGGTTGTACATTAATGGGTGATGTAACCCAAGGGTCTATGGAGAGTGCTTCAGATCTTGGTGGTGTGCACTGGTCATTAAACACTATCATTCAAATACAGCAACTGGCTGTGTCTCCTTATTCACTCAGAAATAGTTGTGTGTTATCTCAGCCCGTCTGTGTCTCCCATCCGGTGCCGCTGCCACACCAGCTGCGCAGGGCTCTGGCTGTGGATTGTCCTCACCCTCATCCTCAGAGTCAGTTAGTTCCACTGCTGTTCCTTTCTTTGTGGCAAGGTTATGCAGCATTGCACATGTTGCTATTATTTTTCAGCAGATGATGCGGCGGTACTGACGTGAACCTTCACTTTTGTGGAGGCAACGGAACCTGCTTTTTAGTAGTCCAAAGGTGCGCTCCACAAAATTGCATGTGCTTTTATGTGCCACATTGTATCTCCTCTCCCTTTGGGTGGATGGGTTGAGGTATGGATTTAGTATGAATGACCGGACGGCATATACGCTGTCACCTAAAAGGGAAAGAAAGTGCCATTAATTTGGGTCACCAATACGTTCATCCAAGGTATACATCAGGGTGTGTCCCATTGATTTACCTAGAAGGTATCCTTCTCCAAATTCACCAGCAGCCAGACATGTATAAATCCCACTGTTCCTGAATATGTAAGAGTCATGGGTACTCCCTGGGAATTTGGCCACAATGTCTTTAATGATGAAGTCTGCATCAGATATCACCTGCAGGTTGATGGAGTGAGTGGATTTGCGATTGCGGTATATGTATTCTGTATCTGCAGGTGGGCATATTGGTATGTGGGTCACATCGATGCAGCCTATTATATGTGGGAAGTGTGCCTTTTGGTAGAAATCCAGCTTTGTCTTCTGCAGCTCCTCCTGTGTGCTGGGGAAGCGTATGTAGTGATGCATTCTCTGCATCATGGCGTCCAGAAAGGAGTTGAAGAAACGGGACAGGCAGCTCTGTGACACACCACCTGCTGCGGCTATCACACCCTGGTAACTTCCTGATGCCAGGAGGTGCAAGCAACAGAGTACCTGTACATGGGTGGGTATTGCGTGCGCCTTTGGTGTCTGATGCTCCAGGTATGGTTCCAGGTCCCGTATCAGGTCAAGGATGGTGTGTGGGTGTAGCCTGTACCTGTCATGTATTTCTGACTCAGTCATTTGGAACAGTGTGACACGCAGTCTGTACACAAGCTCTTCCCGTCTCCAAACCCTCTGTCCTGCTGCTTGCATATGTAGCTGCCTTGCTATGACGTAGAGGGCCGCCATTGTGTACACACTTTAGCATTTTGGGGCTGTTTTTATGCACTGCACCTGATTACCACCTGCTCTGCGTCAGTGGTAATTACCGATTCTTAAATACCGAATCTGCACAAAATCAGTATTACCGAATTTTGGTACATCGCGTTACCGTTTTTTTTTTTTTAACGATTCCGTATTTACCAAATCGGTATTTTGGGGTTTCGGTGTCGACCGATCGGTGAATAAGGAATCGGTAACTGTTTCCCTTTAATTTACCGAATCGTTATTACCGATGGTATTCGGTAATACCTACATCGCACAGGGCTAAATACCGGTCGGTAACACTGTAATTTACCAAATTTCGGCTTTACCGACCGGTATTTAGCCACCTACATCTAGCCCTTAGTGTGCAGCAGTGCTGAAGTTGATTCTTAAGTCCCAACTTCTACTTTGTCATATGGGAACTAGCGTGGGCCGCATCTGAAAGTTGCTCTCAGTTTCAAATGGGGCAATGAACAGCTTCACTAGAGTCAAGTCAAGTCAAGTCAATAAATTTATATAGAGCGCTACATACCCAGAGGGTCTCAAGGCGCTTGGAGAGGGGTAGGGAATATCCAGTTTTTAAGTTGCTTTCTGAATGCTAGGTGGTTTTGAGTGAGGCGAAGGTGCATGGGAAGTGAGTTCCAGGTTTTGGCCGCTAGGTAGGAGAATGATCTTCC
Source organism: Lissotriton vulgaris (assembly GCF_964263255.1). NCBI lineage: Eukaryota > Metazoa > Chordata > Amphibia > Caudata > Salamandridae > Lissotriton > Lissotriton vulgaris. The sequence continues at coordinate 741,730,566 of NC_141696.1, forward strand.
TCCCATAGTGGTTTTGTTGACGCGGGGAACAGCAGCGAGGACTTGGTTGGAAGAGCGCAGCTGGCGGGGGGGGGGGTGTAGAAGAAAAGACCTGTATTGAGGCATTCGGGTCCAAGTTCGTAAAGAGCTTTGTGTGCGTGGGTGAGGAGCGGAAAGTTATCCTCTTATTGACGGGGAGTCAGTGGAGGTTTTTCAGGTGACCAGAAATGTGTTCTTTACGCGGGATGTCTAATATGAGTCTGGCTGATGCGTTCTGGATGCGTTGGAGTTTTTTCTGAAGTTTTGCGGTGGTACCGGCGTAGAGGGTGTTTCCGTAGTCCAGGCGGCTTGTAATCAGTGCGTGGGTGACCGTTTTTCTAGTTTCGGTGGGGATCCAGCGAAATGTTTTTTTGAGCATGCGAAGAGTGTTAAAGCAAGATGAAGAGACAGCGTTGACTTGTCTGGTCATCGAGAGTGAGGAATCCAGGATGACGCCTAGGTTCCGTGCGTGATCCGTCGGGATGGGTGCTTTTCCAAGGGCCTCTGGCCACCAAGAGTCGTCCCAGGCGGAGGGAGAGGTACCTAAGATAAGGACTTCTGTTTTGTCTGAATTCAGTTTCAGACGGCTATGCTTCATCCATTCGGCTACCTCTTTCATTCCTTCATGTAGGTTGGTTGTGGCGATGTTTGGGTCTTTGGTGAGTGAGAGGATCAGTTGAGTGTCATCAGCGTAGGAGATGATGTTGAGGTTGTGTTGGCGTGCGATGGTCACGAGGGGGCTCATGTATACGTTGAAGAGGGGTGGGGCTGAGTGAAGATCCTTGTGGCACGCCGCAGATGACTTCAGTGGCCTCTGACTTGAATGGTGGGAGGCCTACTCTCTGAGTTCTTCCGGCAAGGAATGAGGTGATCCATTCCAGTGCTTTTCCTTGGATTCCGATGTTTCTGAATCGTTGTAACAGGGTGTTATGACAGACTGTGTCGAAGGCTGCGGAGAGGTCGAGGAGGATGAGGGCGACTTTGTCTCCATTGTCCAGTAGAGTTCGGATGTCGTCTGTTGCTGCGATGAGTGCGGTCTCAGTACTGTGTTTGGCTCGGAAGCCGGACTGTGAGGAGTCGAGGGATTTGTTGGCTTCGAGGAAGGCGGCGAGCTGGTTGTTGACTTGCTTCTGTGCTTTGTTTGCTTCTACTAAAATACTACTTTTTTCATAAAAGCAAGTATTTGGCTGGACAATCACCTTATTGCAGTTATTATTTGTACTTGAGTCTTGTGCTTGTGTATGCCTCACACCCACCTCCCCATCAAAGAGCCTTACACTGCTTGACCCATGCTATCAAGTCAAGTGCTGAACGGGGTAATAGCAGGCCCAGTTACTCCGGATCCAAAGGAGGCCGGGCCCTAGGACAACAGGAGTAAAAGGTCTGCGGTTGGATGCAGTTACCCCTGCTTGGACATGTTCCTCTGAAACGGGTTATGACTGCCTCTATGATGCTTCACTCAACTTGAAATTCCACCATCACGTTGGCTTCCATCTTGAAAGTATAGAAAGGAGTGTTTTTCAGACTGCTTCCAGGTTGCATCACAGAACATGGCAACAATCTTGAAATCATAGAAAACATTGTTAGAATAGCTGGTTGCCAATATTTTCTTGCAAAGTCAACAGCTGTGGTCATTATGGAGCAGAAAAGGGGCGGTAGGTGAAGGATAGAAAAAAAGCTGAGTGCAAGGGATCTGGAGAGCAAGGGATGAGCTTCAGGGGAATGGCGTGAAATAACTAGTTGAACAATTAGGGGAGTGAAGTAAAAATAGCACAGTGGAAAGAGAGCAAGAAAATGCTTGCACTCTCACGGAATTCTTACAGAAAAAGTAGTTTCTTGAATGCAAGCACCTTCAGCAGTGGAACAATACAAGTAGACCATTCTGAGCACTGGGAGACTAAAATCTTCATGTGCAGGGCCGAAACAAGAATAGGGGGGAAAACCATTGCATCAGGAGCAGGGACGTAAGATAGACAACAAAGCTGTTTAGTCATGAGCAAGGAGCTGACCCGAAGCACACTCTATGTTTATTGGAAACATTAGGCTTGCTTATCAGACAGTGACAGCTGCTTGTTGCCAAGACTGAAAAAAAGGCAGATTTATTCATCTATCCACTGCAGGGTTAAGTGCTGTATATACTAATTCGGGAATCACTGCTAATAAAATATAATAAAGAGTTATAGCAAAAATGGGTAGAAACATTTGTGTTTTCATTTCCAGTCAAAATTGAAACATGTTATTCCTTGTTAAAAAAAATAAAACCTGATGTGAAAATCTTATCTAATAGAGACTACTAGCCGCAGATTCCTTAACGTAGAATTATCCCCAGGCGTGAGACTGGATCCGGATTTTTCTTTGCCACAGCATCTCTCCGGGGGGGCTTAGGGGAGTGTGGCACCACGCGACTCCACCCTGGCACTGTCCGCGGACGTGACGTCAGCGAGGTCACATAAGTCCCACCTCGGCTTCCTTCTTTTCCGAGTGGAACGCGGATCCGAATTGAGTTCCCTTGACCTGTTTTCATTCCTCTTTAACAACTTTGTGTTGGGACCAATGTGCAATGCCTTCAGGTTTCAAGACTTGTACGAGTCAGATGTCGACAACGGACCCTGACCCTATTTGTATGTGGTGTTTGGGCGAGCACCATGATTCTACGGGCTGCGACGCTTGTCAGCATCTCAAGCCGAAGTCCCGGCGGGAGTGCCGGATGAAATTGCTTTCGGCCCGCTTGTCCAGATTGGTCTCGACACCACGTCCGATCCCTACCTCGGAAGGATCCAGAAGATGCCGATTCCGGCTGCGGCATCGTCCTTCACCGAGGCCCCACAGGCGTTGCCATCCGCCGGTAAGTCTTGCAGCTTGCCACCGAGGCCCTGTCCTCGTTATGCAGAGGGCGCGGGTTCCTCTCGGGATGTGCGCCCTCGCCCGTCGCCACCCTATCCGTTTCCTGGCATTGGGGCGACAGGGACCCAAATAAAGGCCTACGCTACAGCTCTGCAGGCTTCTTTGGGCGCCCTCCTCTTCCTGAGACGTCCGCGGATCCCTCGCCACGTGCAGGGCCTTCCGCGGATTCGCCACCCGGCGCCTATGCATTCGGCTTCAGGTTTTGGAGGTTTGGTGTCGTCGAGGTGCGGCCCTACGGGGTTCCCCTCTTCAACCCACGGTCTCCCTGCCTCGCCGCAAAACCCAGCGGGGTTCCCTGTGGTGTCGCAGGAGGTCGCCAAGACTCACGGTTCGTCCCAGAGTCCCCCTCAGTCCTCTGGGCAGGCGGCTGTCTTACCGGTGGCCAAGCCAACGCCTTTCTGGAGCAGACTGCTTTTTTCCACGGCCCTGGCGGCGCCGCGGGTGGAGGCCGGGACCCAGGGCGCCTCCCAGAGTCCCTCTTAGGTCTCTGCGCATGCAGCTGCCTCGTCTGAGGTTGAGCCGGCACCTTTTCGGTGCCGTTCATTGGCCGATTCGGCTCAGAGTCCGCCCCTTTCTCCTATGAGGCATGTGGTGGTGGAGATCCGCTCGGCACCCCTGGTGGACACTTCGACGCTGATCGAGGACACACCAGTGCCCATGGCGGACTCCCCCGCGCCGTCCCGGCGTCGGATTGTCGACTCCTCTCCGGATGTCCCTTCTTCACTGGAGAATTGTCATCTCCTTGTCTCCTCTTCACCGGAGACTAGACGCTGCATCGTTGCCTTTTCCCCAGCGGCTCCCGGGGCGGGTTATAGGCCGACTTCGCGTCCACAGACCCCGGACCCGCTCTTCCGCACCTTGCAGTTGGTTGCCCCGCATGCTTCTCCGGACACCCCTCAGGCCCCTCACTCGTCCATGGGTCCTCCACCCTACAGGGGTGGGCCATTTCTTCCTCCAGCAGGGCACAGGGATGGGCGGGTAAGTATGCAGCCTTAGCCCACGGAATAGTTGCTCTCTCCTCGGCGTCGCCCTACGGAGGCGAGTGTAACCTTTGTCCGGGCCATCTCCAAGGCCACCGGCATTTTGCAAATGGGCAACCTGGTCGCTCCACTCCCAACGGATCACTTTTTGGAGGTTCTCCACCAGGGCTCTGGTGGAGGGGAGTCTCTTCTTCCATTTGAAGCTTCGCTCCACAACTCTCTTCTGGGGGCGTCCTGCTACGGGGGATCCGGCGCCTCAGCCGCTCCTTCACCGCCACCGTCCTGCCCCGCACAATCCAGTCTGCCTTTTTTCCTACCCATCTGCCCAGGGCCCTGTCCTGCAGACTGCTTTCCCTTCCTTCCCTTCAGTGTTGCTCTCTTTGTCACGGGAGGCCTGGTGGTTGGACTTCTGGTGGCTTAACATTTTCGCTTCCACTAGCTGCTCTGCGCACACTCAACACACTTCGTGTGTTGGCCAGGGCTATCTCTGACTTATGGGATTCCGCGGAGTCCCTTCTGTCTTTCATCTCCCACGAAGGTGTCTGCGCTGATCTGCGGCACCATGTGCTGGATGGTCGGGAGTTAGCTGCATTTATTCTCCATTCGGCCTTGAATGTCTCTGTTTCTCCCGCCAGCGCTATGGCCAGTTCTGTGGCCCTCCGCCGCCATGCTTGATTACAGTATAGCGTCTTCCACGAGAATATTCGGGAGCGTCTTGTTGACCTGCCCTTTGATGGGATTATTTTATTTAACACCCACGCGGACTCTGCTATTCAGCGATTCCTTTCGGGGCTCCGACCTCCTCCCCCTCCATAAGCTTTGGCTTGCCGGTCCTCAGGTGTCTTATGGGAGGCGTTTATCCCACCTTTCTCTTTGGGCCTAGTGTTACGGTTGGCCCCTATGTCCTATGTGTGCTGTGTGTGGCTGGGAATGCCTTCAGGGTCCTTAAGTTGGCCCCTCTGTAGTTTTGGCTGCTGGTACAGCCCTTCAGCTTTTGTGGTGTGTGTCTTTTTTTGGCTGTTAGTGAAGCCGTATAGGTCCTCAGGTTGGACCATCTGTGTATTTTTTTGGGCTGATTGGTAAGCCGTCTGTGGTGATACCCACAGGTCTTTTATGTTCTTGACCTCTGCTGCAGGTTTCCCTAAGAAGTGTTCCCCTGTTTTGTTTTGGGACGTGTCATACCCTAGGTGGGGTACTTGTTGGCTATTGTATAGCTCTGTCCTAAGCTGGGCGAGTGTAGATACCTTCTCGGGTTCCTCCCGTTTCCTGTCATTACTGTATACATCTTGGTGCAGTCTTTGTTCTTCCGCCTTAGCGCGGCTTGCGCTGCTCCAGGTTCTGTCCTGCTCAGTATCCAATGGTGTTTCTATCCTCCCTCTACAGGGCTTGCCTGTCATACGTTTTTCCCTTTGTTCCTGCGGTATATCTGTTTCCGTTCATTTTGCCTTCCCTCTTCAGCCTCTGGATCGCCAGACCATCCTTTGTCATGCCGTCTACGGCGTTGTGTCTTGGTGTTTCCACCTTATTATCTGAAGTTTTGGCCTGGTCCTCTACCTTGTGTTCCAGGCGGGTTAGGATATTCCTGGTGTTCTCCTGTCTTCTGGTTGACGGCTTAAGGTCTGTGCTATATGTTTCATAGATTCTCTTCTTTTCTTTTAGTCGGTCCCACTGCTCTTTGTGGGCCGGTTTGTGACGCTGGGACGGTCCTTCTCTGGGGCTTTTTCTGGGGTTCCCTTGCCTCTGTCTTAGTCTTGCGCTAGGCTTGTTCTGGAAACACTACTTCATAGTATGTACCAGCTGCCTGCTGTGCAAGCATGGTTGTTATGGTCCACCTCCATGGGCCTCGGCGTGTACCTGTATGCTCCTGTCCCTTGCTTTGCTGGAGCTTTGCGCGACGGTGTCTTCCTTCTCACGTATGCGCTTCTCGGCTGTGGGGCCGTTCTTGCCTTGTCCCCTGCCTCGGGGCTGATGCCCGTTCAGCTATTCCCTTCACTGTGTGTGTTCTCCTGAGGTGGGCTCTGCCTCCATTTCCACCTCTTCTTCTTGTATTTGTGGGTGGTTCTTTTCTTCCTGTGGTACTCTCTTGGTGCTGTCTGTCCCTCCAGGTTCTCTGGAGGGTTCCCTTAGCCCCTCTGGTAGGATTGTGGTATTCCTGGCCTTCCCTTCTCCTTGTTGTTATTTACTTCTGCTTGGTGGGGGCTTGGTCGTCCTTCCTGTCCCCATGACACATCCCCTGTTGGGGCCCTGTATTCTTCCAAGCTGGCGGGGTTCTCTCTCAGACCCTCCTCCCCTCTCGGTATGGCCAGGGTATCTATTCTACGTTAAGGAATCTGCGGCTAGTAGTCTCTATCAGATGTACAAGTTACTTACCTTCGGTAACAATGTATCTGATAGAGACGATTATAGCCGCAGATTCCTTCACGGGCCGCTCTTCCTCCCCGTTCTGCGAGGACCTTCAGTTTGATCTTCTGCACTCGCCTCCCTCCTGGTGGATTTGTCTTCTGCAAGTGTCCTCTTTCACTTCCTCCCTGACGGGATGCTTTGTTCTGTTTATCTGTTCCACTCCTTCCTTTCCGGTACTTGGATGGTGGGTTCACGTGTACTTCTGCATCCCTACACCCTGGTTATTCCAGGGTGGGACCTACTCATACTCTTCTCTCTTTTTCATTGCTTGGGGTTTTTTACTCCTCTGCAGTCCTCTGGGTTGGGGTCTCTTGGCTGTGCCTCAGCCCTTAGCTCTTTACAGGGGACACGACATTCCTTGATGGTGTTGTCTTGGGGTAAATTATTGTTACTCATCTATTCTGGATTTGTTGCGCTACACTGTGCTAGATTGTGGTTTCAGACTTTCTGTCATCTGTTATGACATTTTTCACATGTTTGTCTGCCTCCAGGGTTGATATCACCTTGCCTTTGCAGGGTTGCTTCTCAGAAGCGGTCCTCTGCTCCTTCCCTTCCATGACTTTCAGTAACACAGTGCCTGGCACTGTCCCTCATGGTGCTGTTCTTCACCATTCGCTTCTTCACTTTCCTTTTCACAGATTTTTTCGCACACTGTTCCCATATTCTCACAGTTTTGTTTGTGATGACTCCGTGTTGTGACACAGAAAAGTTCTCCGAAGAAAACTGACGTCAGCGCGCCGGGGTGGAACTTATGTGACATCGCTGACATCACGTCCGCGGACAGCGTCAGGGCTTAGTCGCTTGGTGTTTTTTCACCTATATCCAGCTTCCTAAATATATTAAACCGATTTTCTCCATAGACCAGTTTCCAAAAAGGTTCTGAAAATTCACATATTTTCACCTTAAATACGCACTTTTTAATAGTGGTATACATGTAATCCTTAAAAAAAGCAAATTCTTCAAATTTTGTTGTAGGACTGCACAGAGGAGAGCTAGTTACAGGTGACTGGACAGCTGCCAGTAGCTCACGAGCTACACGTTGGAGTAGCCTGGTGTAGCACATATATGTTAGTAGTAGTTTGTTGTTGGAATTGGAGCACCTTAGGCCAGTGGTATCCATTAGGATGACCCTTCTTTAAAAGATAAAGACGAGGATAGCTTCCCTAGGCAGAGTAAGTGTATTGCCTGCAATTCTGTGGCCAGTGAAGGAGGCTGTAGACAGGGATACCTTCAGAAATTCAGTGTGAACCTTGTAAACAAAGGACTGCTGATTAGTTCTTACAGAGGACTGCCATTCGGTTGATGGGAGAGGTGAAGGGTGGGACATGCAGTTCCTATTGTTCAAGGTGAGGACTTTTTCAAGCAGGCCCTGCCTTTTTATCTGTTCTTAACTACTGTTTCTGGAAGGCTGAGGACAGTCAGATGCATAGAAGTTCTTATTTTGGATATTACTGTTTGATACCTGCAATGAGAGATAGCATAAAGGCAGTATTAGAAGAATATTTCAAAGAGACCGAAACCATTTCTGAAGCTTCAGACAGTAAAACCACGACCCCTGTTTAGAAAATATTTTTAACAGTGGGATTCAAATCACCACACTTTGTTCCAGTGCCAAGTTCTTCTTGACTAAGCAAGGGAGAGTACCACAGAGTAGTCAAAGAACTGCTCTGCAACCAGGGCTGGTGCCTGCCTTAAAGCCAGTCTCCCAGAGCTGAGGGGACATGGTTTGAAGTCTGCACATTCTGCCGGAGGAGCTAAGTGACTGCCTGGAGTGCCTAGAAGTCTATTTGACTGCTAAGAGAGGGAAGTAGTGTGCTTAGCATGAGGCAAGGTAGAGTTTCCATGAGGAGAGAAGTCCATTGTGTTCCCGGTGTGAGGATCACCCAGAGGAAGCCCAGAGAGAAAAGCCAGGAGTGACCTGTGTTGTGAAGGGTTCCCTCTGGTCACTTGGCACAACTTTTGTGTGAGCTGCAATGTTACTATACCAGAACAAATACCATGGGTCGCCCAGCACTATGCCATGATCTTGATAGACTGGTTCCGCTGCTGCTGACACTGAGTGAAAGGTGTGTCGCCATCAAAGTAGGAAGCCCTGATAGGCCCATAGGCTGCACCTGCCAGAGAGACCCCACCAGAAGGAATTCAGCATGGAGGTCGCACCTGCCACACTAGAGTACGTCTGCACCTGTCTGCCAAAGGCTAGTGTTGGCACGCAGATCTTACTCACCAGCTGCCTCCATGACCATTGTCCTGAGGGAGGACATGCATACTGGGCCTCCAACCCTTACTCAGTCAGTTAGCAGCCATTATGTATTATAGAAACACGGTTATGGGGATGATTTTTGTGTGGATCTATTCTGTTATAACATTATAGTAATGAGATGCAACTACCATGTTTATGAAGACAGTGCCACAGATATATAAGAGTACAAAAGTTAAGTTAACATATGTTTTCGGCAGCAGAAACATACACTTGAGCAGGAAGGAAATTATATTATTTAATACATGTTGCAATAAAACTTATTTAATAAAAACTGATTGTAGTTTTGTCCAGTAAATGACTGGACCACAAGAGATCATCACTATGAACAGCAGGACTACACACTGCTCAACGGCTCCTGCCGCCATACCTCACTCCTCACACGTCACTCGCTTGTATCCTCCCTGATCCAACTCAATTATCAGGTTTACCTTATTTTTAAATACTGTCATGTCAAGGCAAAACCAGTCGGGCCTGATTAATTTGTAAAGAAAAACCCTAACACTAAGATGCAAATTCTCAGCATATTACGCTATCTCCAAATAAATATTGTAAACAAGGGGGATTCCTTTCCTCCGTGGAACTGAATAAGACCAAGGCTAGTGTATGGGGTGAAACACATGTTGGCAGGAAAAAAACAACAGAACCTAAATAGTTTTTTTCAGTAAAGAGCTTTTACTGTAACTTGTATTTAAAACATTTTCTTAATGCTTAAGTGTATGATGCAGCTTCCAAAACATTTGGCTAAATCAACTTTTGTATTCAAGTATATCTGTGACAATTACTGTCATCACAAACTTGGTAGTTGCATCTCAATAATTCAGTCATCCTAAACAAACCTGCTGATGCTGTCGCTAGCAGGGGAGTCTGAGAAGGCAGTAGTCCGGTCCACATCTGCTGCAAAGCCTCAACTGCCACCATAAACTGCAGGCAAAGCAAAGGGCTTCGCCTGCAATGGGGGCAGTAAACTAAAATGAGCACAGACGAGTCTGACTCACACTCTAACATTTCCTGGGCCACCTATAGAGCAATTATAACTTAATCGCATATTTCTACTATTAATTGTATATTCTTGAATGTACACCAAGCCAAACTGGCCATATAGGCCACTCTTTATAGTAAACAGGGTAACCGAACCAAAAAGTCCTTGGACCTGGGTATCGAATGGTACAGAAAACAGTGGTCCTGGACTTATCTATTCACATAAATACCTAATATGTACAGTTATTATTCAATATCAATTTCGAGCATACATATAGTGATCTCACGGTAACTGAGAATCCAAATTAGTTAAAAATATTTTAGATGTGCAACAACCATTAGCTTTCAAAAAGGCATATATTTATTAATCACAACATTTGCAGATGGTAAACATATTACTTGGTTATCATTTGGAAGAGAAAGTAAGGTTGCTTCAAGGTAAAGAGAAAGGGAAGTGCTCTGGTGTGAGGTAAGTGAGAATAGGAGGAAGGTTAAAGATCCCAAGGCGAAATCAGGATGCAACTTTGATAATTGTATAAGTACGATTGATAACAAATAATCAATCTTGGAGACCTGGCCAGTGATGGTTAGTTATGCCATTAATTTGTACAACATGTTTCACAAACATTAGAGAAATATATCGCCTTATGCAAGATAGGGGAAGAAAGGACATGTGGTCCAGGCATGTTGGGGGCTGGGCGTCGACTAGGGGTGGGCGAAATTTGCGTAGTCTCGCTACGCAAAGCTCAGCAAAACAGTAATAAATCTTTGCGAGCACACGCAGAGTTCCACGAACACGCAAAATTGTTTGTTCTGCCCGTTCGCGATGCTTTTTTCCTTTTCGCGAATGATGTTTACGTTCTCTTTAATATCTCACAAACACGTATTTTGAAAGCGTGAAGAAGCAAAAAATTCTGCGAAGCCGCAGGATCACGGTATTTTTGGCAATTCCGCGTTCTCCAAGGAATGCAACATTACTCAAATTCCGCGAGGGGAACTGAATTTACCGGCCAGGCCTAGCGTCGACGTTTCAACCGCACTTGCGGTACCGTGCTGAAGTGAGGACAGAAAGGATTTTATTTAAAGTTGCTGATTGAATTCCGCACTTACATTGATTTAACTCGGTCACTACACCGCAACACATACGTGGATAAGGATACATTCTCTTGTACATGATGTACTCTTGTTGAGCCTAACTGGCACCACACCGCAACTTGCAGGCGGGTGGTCACACCGATACCTACCAACACTGTGACCAGGTTGCTTTCTGCCCCTTCCCCCTCGCCTGCCCCGTACTGAGGAAGACCCGGAGGCTGAAGTTCCAATTACCCGCCTTGCCCGCAAGCCGGGTCAGAACGTCGATGCCCACCTGAGAGCGGATTATTTTGACACGGTTACTGAAGACACATCATTATACATGACATGGGAGGCTTACAAAGCTTTACATACGAGTACGTCTATCAAATATAGTTTAGCCCAAAGCTGAACCAATTAACAATTCCAGTTAGAATTTGAATCAGAAATCAAAACATTTGCATTGCAACATAAAGCAACTGGTAGTGGAAACCTTATCTGAAAGAAACATGTTCGTATTAGATTCCTTACCTTAGAATATCCCCAGGCGTCAGTCTGGATCCGGAAACTTTTGCGTAGCAGTACCCCTGCGCGTCGGTAGGCGTCGTCTGCAGGCGTCCCCTGCGGCTCCGCGTCCGTCGTTGGCGTCGTGCGCCGTGATGACGTCGCTGGAGTATATAGACGCCGCCTCTGCGCGCTGACGTCAGTTCTTCTTTTTTCCGCGCCAGTTAGCGCAGATCCGAAGAGCAGTACTCCGGTCTTTTGACCAAGTTTTTTGATCTCTTGAATCTTCTACGGTGCCGGTAGGATGCCCGGTTTTAAGAACTGTGACGACTGTGACCGGACGTTGTCGGTCACGGATCATCACCGACTCTGTCTCCTGTGCCTGGGCCCCGACCACGACGTGGACGCCTGCGTCGATTGCCGGGCCTTGAAGAATAAAGCTAGGCGGGAGCGGTCCCGCAAGCTGCTCGAGCTCCGGGTGTCGGCCCCGCGTCGAGAGCGGTCCCGGTCCGGCCAGAGGTCAAGGGAGCGATCGAGGGAGCGGTCGCAGAGCCGTCACGGCCGCTTCGGGAGTCGTCACCATTCCTCTGGTTCCTCAGGTAGGAAGCACAAAAAGTCGGGGCGTCGTCATCGTACCCCCGACTCCCCCCGACGCTCGCGCGATGCGGCCGGGGGTTCGGGTGGCCCCAGCCCCGCGCTCCGCGTGAGTCTCCGACGCGGCCTGCTCCATACCCTGCGGTCCCTGGGCAAGGCGCGTCGCCCGAGGAGATAGAGGCGTTCCTCGTGGCCATGAGGGCTCTTTCTCCTCCGGCGGGGTCTGCGGCGCCTTCGGGCCCTGTGAACCAGTCCGGGGGCCCTAGCGGCTCGGGTGACCCTGCCTCGACGCCGTCGGGTGCTTCGGCCCCGGCGCCGCCGACGGCTCCGATCCCGGTGCCGCCGGGGCCAACGGGGTCGACGCCGGCTGGTCAACCGGCCTCTCCGGCGCCGATTCCATCGGGGCAACCCCTGGCGCCGCCCCCGCGCGGCGCCGGTTCCCCGGCTCCGAGCGGCGCCGTCCCCATTCCCTCTCCGAATCTGGACGCGGAGTCGGGCCGGCGTCGTTCGACGCCGATGGGGCCTGTGAACCCCGAGGAGCCTGTCTACATTGTTGATTCCGAGTATGGTGAGCATGTAGAATACGGAGAGGGGTGGGAGGGGTCTGAGGACCCTCTGACACGCGAGTGTCAGTACGACATGGACTGGACGGTTGACTTGGGTGACACCAGTGGTCTGGATGACTCCCCAACCCTGGCTTTGTCTCGCCTCCTACCGTGGCTACGGAGGAGGGGGCTGCCTATTCAGTGGTGTTGATGAGGGCTGCCAAGGCCTTAAACCTTGTGCTCCCCGTGGCGACCGTGAAGACTAACATCCTCACTGAGGTACTCAAACCGCAGTCATGCCCACAGGAGCCACTGCTGCCGTTCAACGAGGCCTTAACGGACGTTCTTTTGGGCACGTGGTCCAGGCCCGCTTCAGGTTCGCCTGTTGATAGGAACGTGGCCAGACGCCACCGTCCGTGTTCGGACGACCCCAAGTTTCTGTCCACCCACCCCACCCCTGAGAGTCTGGTGATCCAGTCCTCCACCTCCCAGACCGCATTCCCGTCGGCCCCGCCCGACAGGGAATCAAAAAGGTACGACCAGTATGGCAAAAAGGTCTTCTCGTCCCTGAGTCTGGGACTGCGGTCTTGCAACACCGCGTGCCTCTTCGGCTGCTACACCCACTCTCTGTGGGATATGGTCGCGGACCTGCTGCCTGAATGCCCGCCGGAGGTACGGGCTAAGCTCGGCAAGGCTATGATTGAAGGCCGAGACGCAGCAAGATACTCCATTAGGTATGGTCTTGATACGACCGACTCGCTGGGCAGAGCGATGTCCACGACGGTGGCGATTCGTCGCCACGCCTGGCTGAGATCCGCCAACTTCTCGGCTGATGTCCAGAATGCCTTAATGGACATGCCGTTTGATGGCAGTCGCCTGTTTGGCGACAAAGCGGACCACGCGCTGGAGCGCTTCAAGGACTCCAGGGTCACGGCCAAGTCCTTAGGTCTCTCGACCCAGCGCCAGCAAACGAGTTTGTTTCGCTCCTTTCGTAGCCAAGGAAGGGGCGGTCCCACACGTGCTGCCAGCCACGCACCGCAACAGACGTATCAACGCGGTACCGGCCGTGGAAACCACCGTGGTGGCGGTCGGGGACAGCGGCGAGGTCAGGCCACACCTCCCCCCGCAGCATCTGCCACTAAATCCTTCTAGTCCGAGCTTTCAGGCCCATGTGACACCGGTGGGAGGCAGGGTTCGCCATCACTTCTCCCACTGGCGCACAATAACATCGGACAGGTGGGTGCTGCAGCTCGTCCGAAGGGGCTACTCCCTCCCCTTCGAGACAACTCCTCCAGCCATGCCACCGCAGAACCACCGTGTGTCGGGGACCACTTGGCACTTCTGAGGGAGGAAGTTACGGCCCTCTTGGCCAAGGGGGCCATCGAGCGCGTTCCTGGGCCAGAAGTAGGACGTGGTTGCTATTCCCACTACTTTCTGGTACCCAAGAAGGACAAAGGGGGCCTACGTCCTATCTTGGATCTAAGGAACGTCAACGGCTTCCTCCGGAAGGAGAAGTTCAAGATGTTGACTTTAGCTCAGGTCTTGGCTGCTCTCGACCCGCAAGACTGGATGGTAGCGTTGGACTTGCAGGATGCGTATTTTCACATCCCCGTCCTGCCGGCCCACCGGCGTTACCTGCGGTTCACGGTAGGCCTGGAGCATTTTCAGTTTATCGGGCTCCCCTTCGGCCTTACCAGCCTTACCACGGGTGTTCACCAAGGTGATGGCGGAGGTCGCAGCTCATCTGCGCAGATTGGGGGTCTCAGTCTTCCCCTATCTAGACGACTGGTTGTTGAAGGCAGGCTCGCCCCAGACAGTCGTCCACCACCTTCAGATGACAGCAGACCTCCTGCACGAGCTGGGGTTCTCCATCAACGTGCCGAAATCACAACTGTGTCCCTCTCAAAAGCTTCTTTTCATCGGAGCGGTTCTCGACTCGGCGCAGTTTCGGGTCTATTCTCCGGAACGGCGAGTCCGGGATATACAGGCTTTGATTCCCATCTTTCAGCCGTTATCCGGGTTTCGGTCAGGTTGACGCTGCGGCTGCTGGGGCTGATGGCTTCCTACATCCTTCTGGTGCATCACGCCCGGTGGCGGATGCGGGCTCTGCAGTGGGACGCAGAGGCATCTGGTCTCCGGCGGGGTCCCGGCTCCATATAAACTTGTTGGAGCTCAGGGCGATTCGTTTGGCGCTGAAAGCATTCCTCCCCTTTGTCAACGGGAGTGTAGTGCAGGTGTTCACGGACAACACCACCGCCATGTGGTACTGCAACAAACAGGGCGGGGTGGGGTCGTGGACCCTCTGCCAGGAGGCTCTGCGCCTCTGGCAATGGCTGGAACGTCAGGGCGTGACTCTGACGGTTCAACACCTGGCAGGTTCTCTGAACACCAGGGCGGACGAACTCAGCCGTCGGTGCTCGAATGATCACAAATGGCGTCTGAACTCGGACGTGGCGCAAGGCCTCTTTCGGCAATGGGGAGAGCCTTGGTTACATCTATTCGCCACAGAAGAGAACGCGCAATGTCATCAGTTCTGCGAGTTGGATTTTCCAAGACGGCACTCGGACGGCGACGCCTTTCGGCGCGAGTGGAGTTGCGGTCTGTTATACGCCTTTCCGCCTATACCACTTCTGCCCAGAGTGCTGAAGAAGATCAGGTGCGACCGGGCCCAAGTCATCCTTGTGGCTCCGGACTGGGCTCGAAGGTACTGGTATCCCGAGCTACTCAGCATGTCAGTCGGTCCCCCGATCCGCCTGCCCCTTCAGGAGGACCTTCTGTCGCAGCACCAGGGGACGGTCCTCCACCCGAACCTGTCCAGCCTCCACCTCCATGCGTGGAGATTGAGCGGCGGCAGTTGAGGCCATTTGACTTGCCTCCTGAAGTCTGTGATGTGATTCTGGCAGCCAGGCGTTCCTCCACGAAATCGGTATACGCCTGTCGGTGGAACAAGTTTGTGGCATGGTGCACAGCAAAGGCTGTGGATCCTCGTTCTGCCCCTCTTTCTGAGGTTCTTCTCTTCCTTCTTTCTCTTGCCCAGCAGGGCTCTGCTCTGGGCACTATCAAGGGCTACCTTTCTGCCCTTTCGGCCTTTCTGAGGCTGCCTGATCAACCTTCTTTGTTCAAGTCCCCCATTGTAACAAGATTCTTGAAGGGCATCACACACATGTATCCACCTGTTCCGTTTGTGATGCCTCAGTGGGACTTGACCCTGGTTCTAACATTCTTGATGTGTGCTCCCTTTGAGCCCCTTCATTCCTGTCCTCTCCGTCTCCTGACTTTAAAGACGGCCTTCCTGGTTGCCATCACCTCTGCCAGGAGGGTGAGTGAGCTCCAGGCTAGTTCTGTCAAACCTCCTTTCATGTCCATTCATCCAGACAAGGTGGTTCTGAGAACTAGACCTTCTTTCCTGCCCAAAGTTGTCTCTGCTTTTCACATCGGGCAGTCCATTACCCTCCCTTCCTTCTTCCCGCCTCCGCATCCTTCAAAGGATGAAGAACACCTCCATCGTCTGGACCCAAAACGTGCGCTTTCATTTTATATGATCGCACACGCCAGTTCCGGGTGGATGACCAACTGTTTGTTGGCTACGTGGGTGCGAAGAAGGGACGGGCGGTACATAAACGGACCATCTCTCGGTCGGTCGTTCTGTGCATCAAGGCGTGCTACTCTTTGGCTCGAAAGGAGCCTCCTGTTGAGCTCAGGGCCCATTCCACTCGGGCCACGGCGGCTACTACTGCCCTGGGGCGGGGAGTCCCCTTGCAGGACATATGCCAGGCGGCTACGTGGGCCTCGCTGCACACCTTTGCTAAGCACTACTGCCTGGATGGTCAAGTCCAGAGGGATGGCTTCTTTGGCCGTTCTGTCCTCCAGGACTTTCTGGTGTAGGATTGTATTGGTTCGCAGACCCACCACCGGGGTTGGTATTGCTGGGGTATCTATTCTAAGGTAAGGAATCTAATACTAACGTGTTTCTTTCAGATGAACAAGTTACTTACCTTCAGTAACGATATATCTGTAAGAAACATTAGTTAGTATTAGATTCCTTACCGCCCCACCCATCCTCCCCGTTCTGCGAACTGATACCTAGGGTTAAGGACATCCCTTTCAGGGCCCTAGTTTCAAATGGCACCAGTGTTGGTTCTCACATGGCTCTGCGTGTTCTGGCGCGGAAAAGCTGTGTGCAAAGAACTGACGTCAGCGCGCGGAGGCGGCGTCTATATACTCCAGCGACGTCATCACTGCGCACGACGCCAACGACGGACGCGGAGCCGCAGGGGACGCCTGCAGACGACGCCTACCGACGCACAGGGGTACTGCTACGCAAAAGTTTCCGGATCCAGACTGACGCCTGGGGATATTCTAAGGTAAGGAATTTAATACTAACTAATGTTCCTTACAGATATATTGTTACCGAAGGTAAGTAACTTGTTCTTCAGGCTGTTATTTACTTTAACAATAAATCTAGAAGCTTTGTTGAGAAAAGACAATGGACCGTAGTAGGCCTGTATTAAAGAAGGTTTATTACACCAAATAATTAAATCAGAAAACAGTCTAAAACCTAACATCTAGATCTCGCAGAAATGTGATAATCAAAATTAGAAAAAAAGGACTGAAGTTTAAGGAAATGGGTAAAATAGAAACATTTGCCTAGCCAAACTTACTGCAGTTCAGAGTGCTAATAGAGATCAGCAGATCTCTATTAGCTCTTTCTCTTCCTCTCCCATGAACCTTAAGAAAGAGGTTTTGCTAGCTATGTTTTTTCCAAATGGCAAAGCACTGATATCATTGGCTACACATTTCGCTTTTCTGCCTGTTCCAAGACGCTGGCCTAGTTATTCCATCTATACAATAATTGGAACAATAATGCAAAACCAGACACAAACCAAATTGATCAGATATTCTGTAGAGACATAGACTTAAATAAATGTGTCTACTAAAATATGCTAAAAATGTTAACTCCAAGCCTTGGTCAAGCTCTCACATGCCTCATATATCCTGAACAAACCACTTACTGGAGATAGCATTTTGTAAAACCTCAATTGAATTGATCATGGCACTAAGAGCAGCTTACCTTCTGTACCCCTATGCCTTTATGCCAAAATGCCTGATCACTCAAGTCGGAATTCTCTTGGATTGGTGTTACTAACATTGGGTTTTTCCCCCAAATTCAAGAAGTTTCCCAAGAGCAGGACTTGGAATTAGTGGAAAAATTAATGAAGAATAGTGCCTACATCAGGGCACTAGTTGAATATGCCCATTCTCTTATTTGCACAAAAGCGCTTGGAAAACCCTTTTTTAAAGGACCAGCAATTAGAAAACAATAGTGCAATGTGTTGGGACGTTCTGAATGTATCATATACCTAATGCAAGATCCATCTAAAGCAATTGCAGATCTCAATGAGGAGTTATCAAGATTGACAGTGTTCTTGATGACCCAATCTAATTGTATAGACCTTAACATTTCTTGTAAACCAGATACACAACCCCGACCTGAGGGACAATTTCATTTTAATTGGGTGGCGAAGATGATCAAATCCTTAAGCTTTTTTATGATTAAGATTTTTTGTTCCAATTTGAAGAATAATGTCCAGATGATACTGGAAAAATAAACTTCCTTCCTACTACATATCCTGCAAACTGCACTCATTCTTAAATAATTTGTTTTATCTTATCTGAGAGGCCAATAAAGAGAGAAATTCCAAAACTACATAACTCTGGCTTGTGAGTGATGGCAGTGTTGCAATTCCAGTATTGCAACCAAAATAGCTTCTATCTGTGGATTTGTTCCGCCAGAGAAAAACTGTGCCTTAACATTGAATTAGATTTTTTCCCCAAACATATTAACAAGGGACAGTGATGCCTTGAAAATATAGAGTATGTGTGGATTAAACGAATGCAACAGTACAGACATGAATAAGTCACTTGAAATGTATTTGTTGCCTGTTCAATAAAAGTTATCACAATGCATGCTGAATAAACCACCAAAGCAATATTAATATAATAAACAAATGCATGACTGTGGCCGACGTTTATAGATGGATTTCATTTAAATATTACTATATAAATGTGAAACATAAGGTGATCAATTAAGAAGCTTCTCAAAACTACAGCCCTAAATAGTATTACCTTAAAGGAGAAAAGAATTTCAAGAATGTACCATCTCAGCTATACAAATCTATTAATAGTTAATCTTCCATTCTAATGCTGTAATCTTCCTACAATCAAAGTGGAACATGCACATGAAGATGACAATACACCATTGAGGTATTTAACAATTACAACTAATAAACACTAAACAGTCACAAAATAAGGCATATAAATGCTGTTGGCATTGTCTGTTACTAGATGATTTTAGTATATAAAATAGCCAATTTAAAACAGTATTGTATAACTACACTCCATGTTAGTATTACCTTGGAGTGTTAAAAGATGTGCTTTCTCAACGGTACATGTTGTGTAACATAGATTTCAATTTTTTTATTCAGTCAATGAAGGGCACATACAGAGAAAATGGGTGAGAAATTCAGGCCCTTAGCCACAGAGACTGCGCTTATTTTTTACAGAGACCAGGCTCTAGAAACCTCTGTGGCTAGGTTCAGAGTAGTGTAGGTGATACTGTAGAGACTGTTATGCTATGTGTATTGGTAAAGCGCACTATCAACCGCAGGGGTAACCTAGTGAGGACTGCAAGCCGACTTTCTGAAAAATTAGCACTATGAGATGTCTTGAAGCGTCACGTAAGTGGGCTCCAATATAGACACAAGTTTATTTAGAGAGATAAGTCGAATGCTGTATAAAAGTGAGCTCCTCAGTGTCCCTTTTATCTCAGATTTAAAATCCATTAATGAAATATCCACACACGTCCATATCTGTATCAACTCGTAATTGAATAGTAATGTCTTACAAAATAAAGACTGTAGTTCTACTTATTCTCAAGTTCCTTCCAAAAAAGGGAGCGAACTGTTAACGTGCCACGAAGGACAGCTCTTTTTACGATTAAAAAAAGTACAATAAAGCAGTCTCACCACATAGTTTAGTATGACAGTAAAAACAAACTCAAGATGAATAATTTCTTGAGGAGTACACTCCTGTATCGTAACAATCGCTCAAGTATTTAGCCTCAAGAAGTCTTTTCTTTGTTCATTTTTCCTACGTACACAACAAAAAGTACCAAATCACAGTAGTGATCTTTCCAATAAGACTCTTCAAGGCCATAGTATAGGAGTCAGTATTATATTATATTAAAGTCATTTAACCCTTACAAGCAGTTCAGTCATTTTCTTTTGAGTGAGGCAAGCTGGGACCACGAAGATAAATTAAATGGTATTAGTTTTGTGAGATTTCGCCTTCCGACTATCTTCTTTACAGTAGCTTGGTATAAAGTCCAAAGATTCTTGCAACCTATTAGGGGTCTCAGCAGGACAACATGACCGTTGGCATATGCCAAATAAGTGTTTTTTTGTTTGGTGCTACCTAACATACATACAAAGTATTTTTCCAAGGCAATAGAAGAAAATAAACCAACCAAATGGACATTAAAATTGTATGGGCCAAAGTATACCCTTTTTAACCCCGTGGTGTGTAGTCCACTAATTCGTCAATTGAGTTTGACCTCCCATTTTATTTGAACCCAAGAAGAAATAGGATTTTCTTTGGCCTAATATATAATAAAATGGGGTCAGTATTTAATGCCTACATCTTAGACCAAATCCACCCTATCAAATACTTTACTAAAACAGAAAGCCATGCTTTTATTAATGTTTACTTCCCCATTAACAGTCAAATTGAGTACAGTGACATAATCACAAGTGCTGTTTTGTGTTCTAAAGCCTACCTCAGCCAACTTAATATCTGTTTCCATTGTAACCAGTCCTCAACAGCATGTCATGAATATTTGGCAAAAATCTCACTTTCAGTTTTATAGCATAGATACGTATTTCATTATATTGAGAGCCTCCTGACTATTTAGCATTTCCTCTTGTCTAAGCCCTCCTTCCACTAATTTTTGACACACTAATGTCTCTTACACCCTTCAGTAAACACATTTGTAGCATGGAGGAAAGGAAGGTGAGATATTTATTTGCAAATGTTTTGCAGTGGCTTGCTCAAACCCCATGTATTATGTATTAATGGTTTTTCCCTTGCTTAAATTTGATATATTGAAATCCGACATTGGATCATCACCTCAAATATCAAGAAAGGGGATACTAGACAAAAGACACCCATACAATTGTTGCCCACCTAAGAGGTTACAAAACATGTTCGGAATAATATATGGTACAGAATGTCCAAATATTTACAATGTGTGCCCATAAAAGAAAAAAAAATGTATTTAAATTTATTTTTTGTTGTAGAATTGCTCTCATTTTCCTAGGGTTGGTCGGCTTCCGTAGGAGAAATTGTGACAAGCAAGGTGTCTACAGGACTTTTCGTGTAATCAACACATATTGAGGAAGCCTCTGTCCAACAAAATTGCATCCCCTTATAATCTGCTGTTCTGTTAAGTAGGTGATAGCAATGCAGGTAGAGAAAACACTGTGAGATAAACCAAAGGTTGGCGTATAAAACATGTTTTAACAGCTTTAAGGCTCCCAAGTGCACATTCCTAGAAATGCTGTTATGGGAAACTAAAAAAATACCTGCAATGTTACCTATTTTATTTATTTATTTATAAAGTTTTATATAACCTTCAGTTTCAAGTCAATGCCATCTGGATGTTTCTTATTGTACATCTTAATACGGATTTTGAAGCAGCTCTTTAACCTAATGAATACATTCTTTTTTGGGAATAATATAGCCTATTCTTTCTTCATGATTTCCTATAGTATTACATTTGTGGCTGAATATTCCATTTGGACCATTCATATTTTACCTTCTATGCTATGATGTGAAAACCTTTATATTGAATCATCATTATTACACTGTATGCAACTACTTCACCTATACTTGACCAGATAAACAACAATTATTTGGTCGGGTACAAGGGTAATAATTGCAAAGTAATTTGCGACTATTACAAAATATATGTAATGTTTTTACATTGCTGAAAATTAAACCTTTGTACATAACTGATTGCCTTCACATAACCCCTTTGCAGAAATCGAGCAACAGTGCACGGCTTGGATTTATTATCAACTCCAAGTCCCCTGTAAACGAAGACAACACTAAAATTTCGAGGGGTATTTTGGCAGCACTTCTTACCCAGAAAAGCAGCACTTTACATAAGTTCTTACCAAAGCTGGCTACGAAGCAGACTGCTGAAGCACTTTCTTCAGGAGTGAAAATGAAGGAGTTTGTGACTTTGGTAAGTACATGGTGATGTGGATAGAAATTTGACATGTGGACTAGTTGTCATCAAAATTACTTTATTCGATTAATACAAGTTAATCATAAAAGTATATATACATCACTGTTAAAAATGTTAAAAGAAGCAATTCATCAGTATCAGTCAAGAAATGATTTCCTGGATTTGAGACTCCTACATAAAAAATAGGAAACACTGTAACAGGTTAGCGGATCAAGCAGCATACGTAAAAAATACAGGGCCAGACAACATTGTCTAAAATTGTGGCCCAACATGCAAGGGATATAATTGAGCCAAAACCTTAGCAAAATAAACCTGTGCCGTGGGATTATTACAAAGTCCAGATACGGGGATATACCCTCAACCTGCAAAAGTCCTTCAATGTATTCTCCAACTGTAGGTTTATTATGCTGTACATTCAATCTCCCTTCTTTAGCAGTGATCATAAACCAGGTCTTTAGTGCTTGTTTCGAGACAGAGCCACATTTTTCGGGTGATTCAAATAAGCTACCCAAATCAAGAGTGTATAAAGTATCTTTCACATACGTTAGCCATTAAATGTTCTCCTTGTACTCAAGGGATAGGCAATCCTGTGTTATTTGTTGGGTCAAGGACACTGTCTCTCTATACCAAACTGAGTGCCTAAAGAGATTGGGAGCAATGTTTATCCAATCAATTATATAAGGGATGCTTAGTGTAAATTAAAATTGGGACCTACGGTGGGAGACTCAACATTGATTTCCAAAACAAATCCTCTATTGTTTGGATCCTCTTTCAGTCAACATGGCCCCACAACCCTGCACCATACCTTGCTACTGCTCTTGATTCAGCCCCATAGACCTTTCTTAAAATGTCTGGGTTTCTTGCTCCCAGCTTATTTGAGAATGAGCGAATAGCATTAGCGCTCTTTTCTAACATAATCCCACGGTTCTCTACCATACTCCTACAAGATGCCTTGTAGTCGAAAGTGATTCCTAGGTATGGGAAAGACTCCATCTGTGTCACTTTACGATTTGAGATAAAAGTGTTTGCTCAGTGTTTACTCAGTGTTTGCTCTGCAATTAAAACAAATGACTTGGATTCAGTTTTACGGAGATCCAAACCTTTCATAAAATCCACATAAGTGTTCAACAATGTCTGGAGGGATCTTCCTGTTTGCACAATTAAAACTGCATCATCTGCATATAATAAAATTAGGATGTGCAACTTCCTTATTCTGGGCACATCATTAGCTGTTTCTAGTAATTTAGACTTCACCCCATTAGTATACCGCAAAAATAAACAAGCATTTGCAATGCAATAGGTCTCGCATTAATTAAGTTTGAGCTATTGGCATTGCGAAATATTGCAACACCAACTGGAACAAAAGTCTATAAATTGTAGGCCAATGTGCATTTTTTTTGTAGCAATGGTGGCATGCTGCGCTTTAGATGAAAATGTTTAAAAGTAAAGTGTGCCACACTGCGATTGCTACAATAGTTAATTGTGGATGCGTTAACAATTGATGTGTGCACTGGTGGCTGGTGGTGTGTGTGCCTGTAGAAATAGTGCATTGATGGCTGGTGGTGTGTGTGCCTGGTGGAAGTGTGCACTGACGGCTGGTGGTGTTTGCCTGGTGGAAGCGTGCACTGATGGCTAGTGGAGTTTGTGCCCGGTGAAAGCGTGCACTGACTGATGGTGTCTGTGCCCGGTGAAAGTGTGCACTGACGGCCGGTGGTGTGTATGCCTAGTGAAAGCGTGCACTGATGGCTGGTGGTGTGTGTGTGTGCCTGGTGAAAGCGTGCACTGACGGCTGGTGGTGTGTGTGTGTCTGGTGAAAGCGTGCACTGACGGCTGGCGGTGTGTGTGCGCTGATGGTGTCTGTGCCTGGTGAGTGTGCACTGATGGCCTGTGGTGTGTGTGCCTGATGAAAGCATGCACTGACGTTTGGTGGTGTGTGTGGTGGAAGCGTGCACTGACGGCTGGTGGGGTTTGTTGCCGGTGAAAGCGTGCACTAACGGCTGGTGGTGTATTTTCCCGGTGAAAGCATACACTGATGACTGATGGTGTCTGTGCCTGGTGAGTGTGCACTTACGGCCGGTGGTGTGTATCCCTGGTGAAAGCGTGCACTGACGTCCGGTGGTGTGTGTGTGGTGGAAGTGTTCCTTAATTGGGTGCTTAGAAACTGGAAGCATTCCGAAAGTACACCCATTCAAGGTTGTGATGAAGCAAAACATAATGATGTGCCTTATTTTTTTTTCTTGGTTAGCGAGTTTTCACACATGCGAGGGGGCTACTTAGTATCGTCAATGGGAAAATAATTATGTCATTAAAAAAACAATAATCACGCTCGGCCAGTAAAATGGCACTGCACCAGAAAACAACAATTGAAAGCGCTTTAGCGCTTCTTTGGTAGAAGGAAGGGCTACGGACTGTGTGTGAAATCCAAGAAAGAGTTCAGAATGCAAGGGCAGAGGGCAGCTAGGCACGCCCCGACATGAGTGGACCCTTACTCTTGTGCGAACAATGATGGGTCTAGACTACACACGGACCTGTAAGGGCTGAATGATGTAATATCCTGGGGTAATCTAAGGTGATACACCCGATGTGTATACCACACATAAAATAGTACCCTTAATAATTTTCCAAGTGAAAAATCTTCTTGCAACAGTCTGAGATGAAGTAATCCATGTATACACATAAGGCAGTACCCACATTAATTATATGGAATATGACACAATAGTCTGGGGAACTACACTATCAATGGGAAAACTAGCGGTGATACAAATACATACTGGTTCCCTGCGACACTGCTAATTTGATGAGCCATGAATAAATAACTAAGGGACTACACTTTCTGTCCATTTCTCCGAATTATCAATAAAGATCGTTCTTTTGAATCACCTCATGGACAACCATTAATTGTAAGACCCCACACTTATTGACAGAAACATATCTTTGACCACGTATGAAGGTAATTACACTAAAAGTAAGGGACATACATGTTGCCATTTCAAACAGATTGAATAAAAGTGTGTTAAAGTTGTCTGGCTTTGAATTTCTCTCCTATTTACCTCGTGAACCTAAATCAACGCGGTGGAACTACCTGTCACATGATCCTTCGGTACCAGTAATTGCTTACAGGCTGCCCAAACGTGAAACTTCCGGCTATGTGCCGTAACAGCGCGTACACTGCAGCACCTTTATAACATGACATCCAGCCCACCGCTATCTGTACCATGGCACAGAGCGGGACACAGCATCAGTAACATAGCCGTTCGTACCTTTTGACAAAATAAGTGGGTCTGTGGGGCAGTTGAGTTTTGGCAATGCGCCTCTCCTTTACAAGTTAAGGTCGGAAACGGACTGGCATCCATTCCCAACATCGAAGTACCAGAGCGTATTGTTGCATCGTGTGTGTGAATGTGTGTCTCATATGGAGATAGAAAACTATGTATGGGCACTTCAATACATTAGTGTGAACTGTAAATGATCCCACATGATGGTAGACACTCATCTTTTCATTCAGCGTGACACATGGTGGATGTTGATCAGGGTTGGTGCATAATTAGTCTTCCCGTTGAAAGAGATCTATGGCAGGATCTTCTGCAATAGCTAGAACCAAGTGACAAACAAGCAGGAGTTGTGTCAGCGCGCGCGCGGCTGACGTCACCGGCGCGGTTGACGTAAGCGGCGCAGCTGACGTAAGCGGCGCAGCCGCCTGGCCTTGAAAGCTGCTGGAGCGCGAGACGGGCACGAGGGCAAAGAGTTGGTGGCAGAGCAAGGTGTTGTGCGGGGGGGCACGCGGGCAGCTGAGAGGGAGCCGGAGCCTCAGGAAGACATGCGGGTGGAACGACGGGGCACAGTGCGCCTCCAGCTGCCGCCAGCAGCCATGGCGCGAGCTGCGATCCTCGGGACTGGAGTTGCGAGACCTACACAGGTAAGGAGAGCTGCAACCCCAGCGGATGGGACAGATCTGGGTGCTGGGGGGCAGTGGGGTGGGTGAGCCCTCCTTAATTGTGCTGGTGGGCTGTGCTAGCGGAAGGGAGCACTTCGGGACGCGTTTACGGGCCGTGAAGTCGTAACTGCAGGAGGTTTGCAAGGGGGACAGGAGATGGGCACAGGGTGTAACTGTGGTGAACGCGCGCGTTCCGATCCGAAGCCTGCGCGTGCCCATCTCCTGTCTCCCTTGCAAGCCCTTGAAGGCAGACTCCACGAGTATAAGATCTCGCTGCAACAGCGCTTCGCGCTGCGTCGCATGCGCGAGACCTAAAAAGGTGCGAGAACGCACCCTTGGCAAACTCCTCTCATTACTGGAAACAACCTAGTGCATTCTCCCTGTGACCCAAACCTAACACATGGTTCAGCCCTTGAGTACAATTGCCTGGTCTTCCCCCATTCCCCTCATAATTCTCCAAAGCTGTGGGTGAGATACACAATCAAAGGCCACACTGAGGTCCATAAAGCCAGGTATAAATTGCCTTGCTTCGCATGAGATTACTTTGCTATAAGCAGGCTCAAATTCAGGCATTGATCTTGTGTGCTTCTCCCTATTTGAAACACATATTGTGCAAAAATCAGGATATTATTTGTCAATGCCCATGTCTCCAATCTATTTAATGCAAAAAACACAGTTGATGGACAGAATGTAGAACAATGTCATACATTCACCCCAGTACAAGGATCTGGGCTTAAATCCATCGTTTTTTTGCACTCCACACCACCCTGGGTTAGACACTGGCTATATGCAAATCAGCTCTGACCCTGTGCCTCATGGGAACAGTCCAGTCCGAACTACCAAGCCATGTCTTTCCCAGACCGGAATTAAGCATCCAAGGACCGGTTTCTGGCTATCAGCCTTCATCAGCCTGGATAGCTTGACTCCAGTGGTGTGGAGAGCCTGGGACTCACGTCTGAGTATACCCAGCACACTCGGGGTGAAAATTGCAAAAAAACAGTTGATGGACAGAATGTAGAACAATGTCATACATTCACCCCAGTACAAGGATCTGGGCTTAAATCCATCGTTTTTTGCACTCCACACCACCCTGGGTTAGACACTGGCTATATTGTGTTGAATTGTATTGTGGTATACTTATATAGCGCAAACCTGTCACCACCAAGGGCATCCTGGCGCTTTGACCCATGATCCAGCAAGATCAGCAGCTTAGCCTGTCCTAGGGAAGAGGCAGGTTTTCAGCGCCTTTCTGAAGGCTAAGAGATCCTCAAGACTTCTCAGGGATATTGGCAGGGAGTTCCAAAGTTTGGCCGCCGCTACTCTGAACGATCGGCCACCCATCCTCACTCTCTGGAAGCGCGGGACTATTAGTAGCCTGGATGAAGAGGAACGTAAAGCTCGGGATGGAAGGTACCAGGCAAATATTCTCCGCAAAGGGATTGGGCCCAGGCCATGGATAGCCCTGAACACAATGCACGCTGCTTTGTAGCGAACGCGTAGATGGACCGGCAGCCAGTGGAGTTCCTGTAAAGCTGCAGTGGAAGAGCTGTAGTAGGGGCGGGAGAGGGCGAGTTTGGCAGCCATATTTTGCACCCTTTGGAGCTTGCCCAGAAGTGTTACCGGGGCCTCCAGAAGTAGAGCGTTGCAGTAGTCGAGTCGACTTACGATGGTACTTCGCACTACTTCGGGTCTGGCTTGCTCAGGAAGGAGGGGTAAAACCTTGCGCAGCATGCGGATCAACATCATACACGTTGAGGTGGTCTTATTTACGTGCAGATCCAGCTGCAGGTTGGGCCCAAAAATGACACCCAGATTACGTGCCGATTGTGCGGCTGACACCGTCTCTGAAAATGACGGGGGACAAAAATCGTCTGGGAGATCACGGGGAACTCTGTCGTTGGAGCAATAAAGGACCTCTGTCTTAGTTCCATTGAACTGTAACGAGTTCAAACGGAGCCATTCGGCGGTAGCCTGCATGCACCGGTGGAAGGTCTCCAATGGGACTGCGTCCTGTCCCTCCAGTGAAAAGACCAGCTGGGTATCATCCGTATAATAAAATGCGGAGATCCCAAAAGATTTAATGAGCTGGACTAGAGGGCGGAGGTAGATATTAAAGAGTATAGGGCTGATGGCTGAGCCCTGAGGTACTCCTTGTCCTACTCTCCGCTCCTCTGAACTGAAGGGAGGGAGCGAAACCCGTTGCTGACGGTTGTCCAGATAGGAGATTAACCAGTCCCTGGCCTTATCTTTGACCCCGCACTCTTCCAGCCTCGAAATCAAGGTAGGATGGCTGACCGTGTCGAACGCGGCCGACATGTCGAGCAGCACCAAAAAGGCTGCCCGACCACTGTCGACTCGCGCCCGCAGATTGTCTAACACGGTCACCAGCGCGGATTCCGTCCCATGAGCTGGGCGAAAACCGAATTGCGTCTCGTCCAGCCAGGTGTTCCCTTCTAAGAAGCCGGACAGAGTGCGGGTAACCAATTTTTCCATGATTTTGACTGGAAAAGGAAGCAGGGAGATTGGCCGGTAGTTGGAGAGGCAAACAGGGTCAAGCGTAGGTTTTTTTAAGAGCGGAGATACCACCGCCTTCTTCCAGCAGCCCGGTACCGTCCCTGTTTAAAACGACTGGCAGCAGATGGAATGCAAGGGCTGGAAAAGATCCTCCTGAAACACCTTCCAGAGTTTTGGAGGAAGAGGATCAAGAGGCGAGCCGGATGAAATCGTACGGGCTAGGCTGCCAAACTCCTCCAAGGAGGGAAGGGGAAAGCTACTCAGCTGGGGTCGACTGGCCTCATTCGCCGAAGCTCCCAAGCTGAGGGCCAGATCCAAGGAGGGAGGGGGAAAGCTACTCAGCTGGGGTCGACTGGCCTCACTCGCCGGAGCTCCCGAGCTGAGGGCCAGATCCAAGGAGGGAGGGGGAAAGCTACTCAGCTGGGGTCGACTGGCCTCAATCGCCGGAGCTCCCAGGCTGGGGGCCGGATCCAAAGAGGGAGAGGGGAAGCTACTCAGCTGGGGTCGACTGGCCTCAATCGCCGGAGCTCCCAGGCTGAGGGCCTGGTCCTCTGGTCGGGGTCGACTGGAAGGCGTGGCCGGAGCTTCCAAATAGAGGTAAGCAACCCTCTGCAGGGGTCGACTGGCCATCTCCTCCGGAGCTCCCAAACCAGTGGTGGAATTAACTGGGTCCTGCAAACCCTCCAGGATTTTACGGATTTTCTCCTCGAAGGCATCAGCAAGTGAGTCACAAAGAGCTTGCGATGAGGGGACGACGCTAGCCACACACGTAGGGTGGGCAAGGTCCCAAATCAGCAAATCAGCTCTGACCCTGTGCCTCATGGGAACAGTCCAGTCCGAACTACCAAGCCATGTCTTTCCCAGACCGGAATCAAGCATCCAAGGACCGGTTTCTGGCTATCAGCCTTCATCAGCCTGGATAGCTTGACTCCAGTGGTGTGGAGAGCCTGGGACTCACGTCTGAGTATACCCAGCACACTCGGGGTGAAAATTGCAAAAAACACAGTTGTTGGACAGAATGTAGAACAATGTCATACATTCACCCCAGTACAAGGATCTGGGCTTAAATCCATCGTTTTTTTGCACTCCACACCACCCTGGGTTAGACACTGGCTATATGCAAATCAGCTCTGACCCTGTGCCTCATGGGAACAGTCCAGTCCGAACTACCAAGCCATGTCTTTCCCAGACCGGAATCAAGCATCCAAGGACCGGTTTCTGGCTTTCAGCCTTCTTCAGCCTGGATAGCTTGACTCCAGTGGTGTGGAGAGCCTGGGACTCATGTCTGAGTATACCCAGCACACTCGGGGTGAAAATTGCAAAAAACACAGTTGTTGGACAGAATGTAGAACAATGTCATACATTCACCCCAGTACACGGATCTGGGCTTAAATCCATCGTTTTCGGCTCCCCACAATACTGGAGTCAAGCTATCCAGGCTGAAGAAGGCTGAAAGCCAGAAACCGGTCCTTGGATGCTTGATTCCGGTCTGGGAAAGACATGGCTTGGTAGTTCGGACTGGACTGTTCCCATGAGGCACAGGGTCAGAGCTGATTTGCATATAGCCAGTGTCTAACCCAGGGTGGTGTGGAGTGCAAAAAAACGATGGATTTAGGCCCAGATCCTTGTACTGGGGTGAATGTATGACATTGTTCTACATTCTGTCCATCAACTGTGTTTTTTGCAATTTTCACCCAGAGTGTGCTGGGTATACTCAGACGTGAATCCCAGGCTCTCCACACCACTGGAGTCAAGCTATCCAGGCTGAAGAAGGCTGATAGCCAGAAACCGGTCCTTGGATGCTTGATTCCGGTCTGGGAAAGACATGGCTTGGTAGTTCGGACTGGACTGTTCCCAAGAGGCACAGGGTCAGAGCTGATTTGCATATAGCCAGTGTCTAACCCAGGGTGGTGTGGAGTGCAAAAAAACGATGGATTTAGGCCCAGATCCTTGTACTGGGATGAATGTATGACATTGTTCTACATTCTGTCCATCAACTGTGTTTTTTTGTAATTTCCAATCTATTTAATAGCACTCTGCCCATTAATTTTCCTGTGCTATATCTAAGGGAAATAGGTATGTAATTCCTTGGGTCTTGCTTGTCAACTTCTTTAAAAATTGGAACTAAAATGGCTTTAAGCCAGGAGGTGGGAGGTCCCTCTCTTGCTATTGCATTAAAGGTGTTAGTGAGCAGCAAACTCCAAAGGTCAGGGCAGTCTGTGAAAAAAATTGATTGGAGCACCATCAAAGCTGTGCGCCTTATTGCTGGAACTTTGATCCAGGACTATACATATCTTCCAGTTATCAAAAACGAGGGTATTCTTAGAAGATGGGACAGACTCTACATCCACAGGGCCTGGGCTCGCTGGAGGTACGTTAAAGATGTTAGTGAAGTGCGCCACCCAAGAATACTCATCCACGTGCATATCCAAACTAGGCTCTGCATTAGATTTTTTTAAATGAAGCGTTAATCGTTCGCCAAAAATCCCTTGCATTATTTGTGAATAGTTGTCATATGAATAACTTACCTGAATCAAAAAACATTCAAAGTTAGTAATTAGTAACAGACTAAGTTCAGGTTTGGATTCAGTTTTTTGTAGGGAGTTTTTTATAGTGTTCCTACGAATAGGATTCAAAGTACAAGGAATAACAGAACATCTCAAACCTGGCATTGGAAAAAGTGTGTTTTACTCACTTGTGATTTTTAAGGAGTCCAACTTTTGTACAACCAAGGAATTACAATTAGGAAGAATACAAATTTAGTCTTTTTTTTTCCGGCAAAGATACCGTTGGTTTCAAGTTGACACACACTGCCTCATGTTCTGTGAGGCCTTGCACACCCATTACATTACGGCTTCTGAGCATGATCTGAATGATTGAAATGTAAATTTTTGCTTTCCTTTAACAGACTTTAAGAGAAAGAAAAGAGAAAAATTGCAGTTTCTGATGGATATTTCTCTCCTTAAGAATATTCACAGGTGTCAGACTGAAGATGAAGAATTTTCTCAGCGATGACAGATGGCACCATGTAACTCTGTGGAAATTCTTTACAGTTTCAGAAGTAATGGAGCACAGTTACATATAAGCACTAAGGATTTGGGTGCATTATATGGTGTGGCAGTGCGGCCTTACGGTGGACTACACTTGCAAAAACTGTCCTGGGCCCAGTCAGGCTCGTTTGCACAACCTTAAGCTCAACCCTGGGTAGCTATGGCTTCGAGCAGCAGGTCTTGAACAAAGGAACTAGTGTAAAGCATTTAACGGTACCAAAGAACGACATAGAAAAGCCACGCATCTGGTAGAGACTTCTAGCCCCTGATTCCTTACCTTTGAATTCTCCCCAAGCGTCATTGGGTCGGGAATTATTTTGTGAGCAGTACCTCTGCACATGGCAGGTGGAGTCGTTTGGCTCCGCATGGCATCGTCAGCATCACAAGTGACATTTGCAATGCCTATATAGGTGCCACCTAAGCTAGCGAGTGTTATTTCTTTTCATGCCAATCAGTGCAGATCCAGGAAGAGCTACCCCTCACTCACATTTTGACTAAGCTTTTCTTTGACACTTTGTTGAAGTCTTTTTTGAGGTCTTACCTCCTGGTGTAACAGATATGTCATCAAAGACAGCCGGCTTCAAGCCCTGCAGCACCAGACCTGCACCTTGTTTGCCCCTGGTGGCTCAAATTAGACCATGATCAGAAGACCTGTCCCGACTACTGTACCATGTATCCGAAGGCTTTGAGGAAGTGATACCTCAAGCTCCTGGGGGATCGACTTGCTGCGCATGAGGACCCGGTCAAAAGGAAGTTCATGTGAGTGGTTGCAGAGTCCTAGGTCATCGTCGCACTCCAAGTTGTCAAGCTGTTTAGGTAAGTCTCGGTCCCACAAAAAGAGGAAGAACTCGGAGTGCTTCGACTTCACCTTATCCGTCAGATTATGAGAATAGGGACCATCCCTCGAGGCCTGGCTCTATGGTTGAGCACGCACCTGGGCCGACTTCCCTGCCTCCCCACGTTTCCAGGAGCTGGAGTGACCCCCGCTCAAAATAAAGATTTTTATGAGGCCATGCATCTCATATTTGAGCGACCCGTTTCGTATGGCGCGCCTTTGAACCCTTCAGGTTCTAGAGTGGCCTCACCTGGATTCATGCCGATGGCTCAGTCGGGCCCCAGGGATCCACAGATGGAACCAATAGGCGCTGGTCATGCCCTGTCGACCTTTCCCGGTGCCAGTCCCGAGGTCAACGCTCCCGGTGGCGCCATCCCCATTTACAATCCCGACATGGAGCAGGGGGGGCGACAACCAAAGCCTGCTCTGGCACCGACTGGAACCATGCCTTCCGGGCTGGAGCTTGAGCCCTATTTCAATGGGCAAGGACTTGGGGATGAACGGGAGGGGTCGCTGGACCTTGAGCAATACCTGACTTATGAATCCTTGGAATGGTGTGAGGATTTGGGTGAAGCCAATGCACTAGGCACTTCTCCAGATACCGTCATTCTTTTTCCCCCTACCGCGGCTATGGAGGAGGGAACTTAATTCACTTATGTGGTTTCGACTGAGGTCCTGGACCTTAGTTTGCCCTCAGTGTCATTTAAGACTAATGTCTTGACGGAAGGGCTTCAAACAGGAGTGTCCCCTTCTGAACCACTTCTCCAATTCAACAAAGCACTTAATATCCTGCTTGGTTGGATGCTGACGATGGGAGGGATGCAACTAAGTTTACAATTAGATGCGGACAAGAAACCACTGACTCACTAGGCAGAACAGTTTCGTCGACATTGGCCCTGAGACACCACAGCTGGTTGAGGACTACTGGCTTTTCTGAGGATAAACAGACATCACTCATGAACATGCCCTTTAATGACTCCCTTCTCTTCAGAGACAAGGCGAATTCAGCGCTGGAGCCTTTTAAGGACAGCAGGGCTACAACCACGTCCATGGGCCTTTCCATGGCCCCTCGTCACCCTCAAACTGCCTTTAGCTCCTTTTATGGCCACGAAAGGGGCATAAGGCCGAGTCCTTCCCCACCCATTCACCAAGGCATGCAACCTATCCAGCCTCTGCATCACCATGGACACAGTACCTACCAGCCCGTGGGCCATGAGCACTTTCAGCCCACTATGCTCCCCTTTGGTCTCACCATCACCCCATTGAGTTTTCACCAAGGTGATGGCGGTGGTTGCATCTCATCGGTAAAGATCAAGGGTCCCAATCTTCCCCGATCCTGACAACTGGCTGTTAAAGGCGGGCTTGCCCCAGGCCATCATCTTCCACCTCCAGCCAATGGCGGACCTCCTGCATTTGCTGGGATTCATTATCAACATCCTGAAGTCACACTTGACTCTCTGTCTGATGCTCCCTTTCATCAAAATAGTTCTGGACGCGGTGCAGTTTCGAGCCTATACTCCAAAACAGCAAATCCAGTATATTCAGGCAATGAGACGATGTTTCAGCCTTTATTCTGGTTTTCGGTGAGACAGACTCTGAGGCTCCTGGGCTTCATAGCCTCCTGCATCCTGCTGGTGACACATGCCCTTTGGCATACACAGCTTGTGCAGTGGAACCTGAAGTTCCAGTGGGCACAGCATCAAGGGAATTTCTTTGACATGGTCCAGATCTTGGATGGAACTGCAAAAGATCTGCAGTGCTGGTTAAGGAACCGATTTGGGTCAGTGGCAGACCCCTTCCCCAACCAGATTTTACAGTAATGACAGATATGTCTTGGTTGATGCAGCCATCTGGTAGAAGTGGAGATCAGGGGACTCTGGTCCCTGGCAAAATCCGGACTCCACATCAACCTGTTGGAGCTCTGAGCACTCCAGTTGGCATTGAAAGCCATTCTGCCCTCCATCCATGGAAGCCTGGTGCAGTTGTTCTCAGACAACAACACCGCCATGTGGAACTGCAACAAACAGGACAGTGTGGGGTTGTGGACCCTTTCTCAAGAGGCCCGTGTTTCTGGACATGGTTGGAACGGCAGGGCATATCCCTGGTGGTTCTACATCTGGTAGGGTCCCTGAACGCCAGAGTATACAAACTCAGCCCAATATTCCTCATAAATCACAAATGGTGTCTCCATCTGGAGGTGTTGCAAGGTCTCTTTCAGCAGTGGGGAGGGCCTTGGCTTGATCTGTTCACCATTACCGAGAACACGCAATGTGAACACTTCTGCACACTGGAGTTTCTAAGGCGGCTCTCACTCAGAGAAGCTTTTTGTCTTAAGTTGTGCTCAGGTCTCCTGTATGCGTTTGCACCCATACCATTCCTGCCCAGAGTTCTCAAGCAGATCAGGAACGAGGAAGCCCAAGTCATCCTTGTGGCTCCAGATTGGGCACGGAGAGTCTGGTATCCCAAGCTGTTAAACATGGCCTTTGGACCTCTGATCAAGCTGACCCTTCAGGAGGGTCTTCTGTCACAGCAACTGAGGAGTGTTCTCCACCGAACCTATCAACTCTCTGCCTTCTTGAGTGGAGATTGAGCAGTGATAGCTTTAGATCTTCCTATGTGATGTTATCTTGACATCAGGTGTCTCTCCACCAAGATGGTTTGCGTCTGCGCTTGGGCAAAAATTGTGGCATGGTGTATATCTAGACAAATTAATCCCCCTTTTTAGAATCTCCTGCTTATCCTTTCCCTTGTCCAGCAGGATTTTGCTCTGGGCACTCTGAAAGTCTAGCCCTTTGGAATATCAGCTTCTCTGCGGTTGCCTGCTCAGCCATCCCTCTTCAAAATCCCCACTTGTAAATAGGTTCCTGAAAGGTTTACAACATCTGTTTCCACCTTCTCCTTTTTTTGTGCCTCAGTGGGACCACAATCTCGCCCTCACTTTCCTTATGTGCCCTCCCTTTGAGCCTCTGCACGATTGTTTACATGGGATCTTTACCATCAAGATGGCCTCCCTGGTTGCAATTGCATTAGCCTGGAGGGTCAGTGAGCTTTAGGGCTTGTCATCCAAAGTCCTCATCTTAACATCTACCTAGTCAAACTGGTGCTTTGTACGAGAGCTTACTTTCTTCCGAAAATGGTGTCTCAATTGCACAGAGGCCAATCCCTTACTCTGACAATTTTTTACACTTCAGCTCATCCCTCCAAAGAAGAGGAGCAACTTCACCATCAGCATTGTCCTTCTACCTTGATCGCACATAAGAGTTCCGGTTGGACGGCCTACTCTTCTTGGGGTATTTCAGAGCAGAGAAGCCACCGACCATGCAGAAGAGGAAGATCTCACAATGGAGTATGCTCTGTATCCAACGATGCTACGTATTTGCAAAGAACCAACCCTGTGAGGTGTTGTGTGCACATTCCACCTGGGCTAAAGCTGCAACCATTGCATAAGCATGCAGTGTTCCAGTCCTGCACATCTGCTAGGTGACAACTTGGGCTTCTTTGCACACTTTTGCCAAACACTACTGCCTGGACAGTCAGGTCCACAGAAAGGGGCATTTTGCCCGTTCGGTCCTGCAGGACTTCCTCGTGTGAAATTTGTCTGTAGGCCCACCTCCGGGAAGGTATTGCTTGGGTATCTATTCTAAGGTAAGGAATCTGCAGCTTGATAGTCTCTACCATATAAGGGTTTACCGAATGTAAGTATCTTGTTCAACATGAAAGAAACACAACACCAATTTATAAAAATAGTCTGGAGATGCAGATTTGTAAACTTAATTTTGAATCAAACTGCAAGCAAACATTGACAACTGTAAATTGTGTTCTCTTTTGAAAAGTTTGTAGAAGTTAGTTTGGTTACTCCTGCCTGGCCTGAGTGACCAAATCAGACAGGAAGACGGTCGGGCGGGCCAATATGGGACATTTGGACAATTACCTGGCCACCAGATTGTTTTCCATTCCAGTTCCAAACTTTACAGCACAACAGCCATAGATTTTAATTGAGTGGCTCTGATGCTGCCGATGCGAGTGATGAAGATACTCAAGGATGCTCCGTGTTCTGTACAGTCAACGGAGGTGCCAGGTGGGGTGACTTGGGCCACAGAGGTTGGGGACCATCGAAGTCCTCTTTGAGACCGTAGAAAGCCAGCAGCAGCTCAGCTACTAGTCTCTGTCCACAGTGGTCCCAGCGATGTACTTTGGTGGGGACTGTGGTCACCCTCTTGGTGACCAATCTTGACTCGGACGACACTCCCGGGTCCGGCTGACATGGGTGTAACTTTTGGCCATCGAGGATTGGTCTTTTGAGGTGCGCAGCGGCAGCTAGTAGCGAATCATCTCTAGTGTCTACCAGCTTGTCAATGTGGGCTACTTCAGTTGTGCTTACCCAGGGGGTCATTCCACTGTTCCTTTGAGTCACTCCTTTGGGCTGGGGCATGACTTTTCCCTAAGCCTGGAGTCACAAGCACAATCCTCTCTTCGCTAGCCCACGGTGCAGCAGGTACAGTCCAGAAATTGTGCAGGCTCTCTTTGTGCAGTCCAGGGGCCAGCAGAGCAGTCCTCCTTCTTTCCTTCTTTCAGCTCTGGCGTGACCTGAGGGTCAGGGTGCCAGGAATATTTATTCCCAGAAAGTGTTCTGGGAGATGATGCAGTCACTAGCCAATGGGCTAACAGATATCCTCCCTCTTGGTGATAACTTTCTGGCTTTGTGTGGTATTTAGCAATCCCAGAGTGCACAGTTCTGTCCCCTCTCAAGATGTCAGGATCCTTCCAGTGGCTGTTAGGAGCCTGGTAGCCCACCCTGGAGGTATCGCTACCTGTAGGCTACATGCCCACAGGAAAACTGGCTTGGGCACTGGCCTCTCCTCTCGATCCCTTTCTCTAATCTGTCTACCTGAGCAAAGGGCAGCACCTCAGGAGCCTTAACGCCATTTGCCCACCAAAGGCAGTTTCACCTTTGAAGTTCACCTTTTGGGCTAACACCTTGAGTCCCTTCCTGTGCAGGGGAGGTAAAACTTTCCCTGTAGCAGGCTGCCATTGCTCTTAAGCATGGGAGTTGTTAAAACAACTCCCCAGGCAGACAGACCGCGAGAAGCCACTGGACAAACTTGGTCACAGGGTAGCAACTTTGTAAAAGTTGTATTTCTTTAATAGTGACATTAAATTCGACCTGTTAATAGGTATCAAGGACCCCCTGAGAATTAGATACAGTAATTCCTAGGTCTGGGAAAACAACACATGAAATGTAACAACCTAGGCAACAAATTCTTAACAATTGTGAAATAAGAGACACAAAGAAGGAAAAAATTGTAATACCAGTAAATTCAAAGGCTAGACATTTATTAATACATTTATAAAAAGGAAAAATCCTATTACAATCAATGAAAATATATACACTTAAATCAACACTCTAAAATACAATAAACAAAAAACAAATACAGTATAAAAAGTGGCATAAATAGGTTCTCGACGCGCGTTTCAGCGACCAGCGCCTTCTTCTGGAGTTGCCACGTAATACCTAAAAGAAATGATGATATAAAATATATACTATTTTTATAAAATTGACAACATTCTAGGTAATCTACAGCACATCGAATCAAAGGTATCAAGAAACTTATATTATATACATTTCCCTTTGTGTCTCGAACAGGCCTACAACACATAATATACAGGACAGATTTTCATAATCAACGGACATTAAAGATCATTATAAGTCATTGCTCGTTAACCTATAGGAATTTCATGAATGAGGAACCATTGGATAGGAAAAGGGGGGAGGGGAGTATTGGCCGGCTTTTACTAAACAATAAATAGTAAACAGCACATTCAAATGTTTTAAGTATTAGTAAACACATTTTGAAAAAGATATCATATTATTGGTGTAAAGGTGTAGTTGTTATAGAATTCTATGATTAAAGAATTCAAAGCTGATGATTAGAGGATTTGAAGCTGAGGGGTTGTCGTGACCGGGTTTTTGGTTCTATTTCTGAGTGATGGTGACTTTAGCTTGCTACCATCCTAGATCCCTATTCTTAGCTTGTTTTGGTCCTTTTCAGGCCTCTTTTCAGACTGAAGCATAAACTAGAGGATAGCCGCTTTATATGATGATAGATCCCTTATTTCTGACTCTAACCCATCTATTACCTATTGGCTTTGACACAATTATGTGTCCTTTCATCATTTTCAGGCCTGAAGACCTATAGTAGAGGGAGGATCCTGTAGTTCTGACTTTATATTACCTATTGGTAGGGTTTGTGTATGTACTTTGATAGAGCTATGTGTCTATTTCATCCTTTTCGGGCCTACAAGGCCCAGATCCAGAGAGACTCCATTTTGCGTTCTGCCTCTGCAGACTGAGATGCTTGTAGGTCAAGTGTGATGTTTTAGTTATGAGTTGTTGTTCGCTCTTTGCAAACTAGAGAGAACTGGCCGGAGCTGAATCTTATCAAGAAATGTCCCTGGGGCTCAAGTCTCTAGACGAAACAAGCAGCTGATCACTGTGAGAGCGTCTGGAGCAGGGAGCCTGGTACATGGATTTGGTGGGAGGAGGCTACTGTCTGGAACTTTCCACTAGGGGAGAGCATTCTATATTATTGAAGTGCAGAGAGGCAGAGTGGTCAGATGGATCTTGGAACGGTAGAAGTCAGAAGCAGTTGCAGTGAGAAGCAGTTGCAGTCAGAAGCAGTTGTGGGCAGAAGCAGTTACTTGTCAGAAGCAGTTGCAGGCAGAAGGAGTCACAGTGAGAAGGAGCTGGTCAGAATAAGTGGCTTTGCAGTTGGAGTAAGATGCTTTGGAGACAGAATGCAGTTACATCATGAGAGATCAGTTGGAGCTGGCAGTTGACAGTTGGAGTTTGGAGTGATACCTTTTAGAAGAGACTGAAGTTATATTGTGGATTAGTCTGTGGGAGCAGCTGGAGTAAGTTGGACATTGGAGCTGGAACAATCAGACAGAGTGAAGAAGCTAGTGGAGCAGATGGTTATCAGAGCATCAGAAACTATATCATTAGACTGAAGTCGGAAGGTGAAGACAGTTTGTGGGAGAGAGGAATCCAGTGCAGAGTGATCGGCGCAGATGTGTGTCCAAGAGTGCAGGGGAGAATCTGAGATGAGCCAAATCACAGACAAGAGAGGACCCAGATGACAGCTAGAACAGGACTTCATAATAATCTGGTGATAGCTGTCCTGTTATATTAGTGCCCATATATATATATATACATTAATCATTTCCTTTATGTCCTAGGCTATATTCCCTACTGTATTGTTGCACTGATTAATCCCTTTTCTTTTAGCGGTGTGCAGTCCTGTTATAATTCATTATTTCCCTTTTCAGCTATCTGCAGCAATATTCTTTCAACTATATGTGAATCTGATAATAAAGCTTTCTTGTTTGCCATTCTAATAAAGAGACCCCTCAGATCTGTGTATTCCCTAGATGTGTCTATTTCCCTTTACTTTTCAGGCTATGTCTAGATTGCTAGTTATTGTGATATTATAATTTGCTATTGTGTAATAAAGGGACCCCAGTTCTTAGTGAACAGCTGTGCAAGTGTTATTATTCATGATAAGACTATCCTTTCTTCTAGCCAGATGCAGTAATGGGAACTGATGGATCAAAAGGGAGAAGGAGCGCCTAAATCAGAGAATAACCTTTGCATATAGTAATTACATTTGGTTGTTATCTTCTAGGACAGAGCTAACCCTTCTTTTTACCCAAATGCTGACAGGAGAAAGATGTGACATTCCCTTCCCTGCAGATAATTGAGCATGGAAGATTGTGTGTAGATCAGGTCAGGAGGTAACATCTGAATGCTACAATTTGGCCATTCTTGTGTGAGAGGATTGGATCTCCTATTCGCCACATAAGGGATAATATTGTGTATGAGACACCCTCAGTAGATAATAGACATATAGAGAAACTTCCCAACAGAGAGAGCGCTGAAGGTATTCATAGGACAGAGATTGCCGCTAGAGAGAGTGGCATTAGTGAGAGCATTGATTGTGGTCAATGTGTATCCGCACCAGGTTGTGACGGAAGTGAGAGCATCGGCAGGAGACGATGTTTAAACCCACCGGATTGTGGCTTGCGTGAGCACTGATTGAGATCGGTGTGTAATGGTAGATGCATTAGAACTGCTCTCCACCATGAGGAAGAGAGTAGCATAGTCTGGGCTAGATTGCCGTGAGACTATAAGGTGAGATCATAGGATGTGACGTGGAATTCCTTAGTAATCAGTGAGTATTCCTAGTAATCCTACAGATTTAGTGGTGTTTTTGATGATATGAGCTTGTATATTGCTAATTCCCCATCCCCAGGAAGTTACCTAGGTACTGCGGTAAGTAGGCTCTGGGGAGGGAGATGGTTATCCAGTATTTGGGTGTCTTTCATAGATTCACATGCCTGAATCATTCCCCGTCGCCGAGACGGGAGCCTCCGGTACATAAAAAAGTAATGTCCTATAGACATACATAGAGAAAATAGGCCTAAGAGCCTCCCCTTAGTAGCCTTTCTTCGTCCTTATGTAAAAAGGACCAAACCCTCACAGTTAGCCAATCAGCTCCGACCTCCCTCTAGAACCTTCCTGGGAGGAGCTTCAGTCCCTCAGATTTTCTACCGCATGTTGTGCTAGGGAGTCTCCAGCCTGAGCTCTCCTCAGGTTTCCTTCGAAATCATCTAACTTTCTTTAAAAGTGCTTCTTCGATCTCAAATCTTCAATAGACTGCTTCACTACACTGTTCTTACAGTACGTGTTTCCCTTCCACTGCCTTATTCCATGTCGGAATCGCAGAAAAAGGCCTCTTCCATGTCGGAATCACAGAAGAAAGCCCTTTTCAAGGCCTGCTCTTCATGTGGAAAGAAACGGATCCATGCGGATGATAAGCACGATCTGTGCTTATATTGCCTGTACCCGGACCACGTCTCGGACAAATGCAGGATATGTAGGGCCTTCCCTAAAAAGACTGTGAAGGACAGAGAAGCTCGCCTTCTCGTATGGCTCGACAGGCTTAAGGACAGAGACACTCTGGAATCTTGCGAAGGCAGTGTTTCCAAGTCCTCAGAAGTCTCTAAAAAGAGGCCCAGGGTAACTTCCCCTGGCCACACAGACACTCCTCCTAAGAAGGCACACAAGAAGTCTTCAGAGGCAAGATCTACGACATCTTCAGTGTCTGTTCGAGACGATCAAACTTTTAAAAAGCCTGCTCCGTCAACCACCAGACATGCCCAGAGGACTACCTCGGTCACGACCACCGTGTCGACGACGTCAGCGTCGTCGCCTTCAGCGACGACAACAACGACTACATCCTCGTCCTCAGGTAGACCTGTTTCCTCTATCATTCTACTGAAATCATCGTCAAAGACGAAGGCCTTGTCAACGACGGAGTCCCCGCCGACGACGTCAGCGTTGACGAGCCCATCGTCGTCAAAGTCGCTGCCGAAGAACCCACCGTCGACAACGAAGACGTCGACGGGAGGCTCAAACACGAAGATGTCGACGAAGGAGTCGACGACGAAGACGCCGGTTACAACGGCAATGTCGACGAAGGCACCGATAACGGGCTCACCGTCGACGTGTGCATCGACGACGACAACATCGACGTCGAAATCGTCGTCCACGACAAAGGTGCCGTCAACTACCCCACCCTCGGACAGGTCATCGTCGACGGCAGCATCGTCACCAGCAAAGACGAAGGCTCCGTCAACGGGCGAATCGTCGACGGAGATGGCACTGACAGCGCCCTGGAAGAAATCCAAACTGGTCGAAGTGTCGGCCCTCTCGTTAACACCGTCAACGGCTCCCTCGACGGCAGCAGGATTACAGACCACGTCTGGCAAAACTGCCAAGCTGCAGATTACCCCGGAAACAACGTCTCCGAGCAGAGTGGAAATGCAGCCACCTCAGGAAATCTTCCAAAGGGAGGAATCTGAAGAGGATGACCAGCCGGGTCCTGCTACCTCTATCTCGGACCTTAACGTCAAATGCCAAAGTACTGATGAGGAGCATGAGGAGTTCACTTATCAGGAACACTCCGTCCACACTAGTGTCCGCACTGAGGTCACCCCGATGATATGCCTGCCGGCGACTCTTGTCAATGACCTGCGGTACCTTGTACAAGATTACAAACAACGCTTCCCAGATGCGGACAGTGGGAATCAGACACCTGTCACACATACCCCGGCGTCCGCCCCAAATCACCCTCCCGCTCAAAACAACCGCAAACAGGTCCGACCTCAGGTGGTGAGACCCTGTGACAAGGTCCAACCTCAGGCGGAGGAATCCTCAGAAGATGAGGAGGAGGAGGAAGAATTGGAGGAAGGAGAGGTCCAAGACGTCCACTCGGACCAGTATGACGAAGATGAATATGTAGCGTCATCCCCAGCTTCGTCGTCTCCAGCTTCACCGCACCCACGCCAAGCGGACTCGGTGCCTGTGGACATTGGCGGCTTCCACAAACTGGTGGACAGGGCGGCTAAGAGATTCCATATGGTCGTGGAATCGACTGAAACGGAATGCTTTTTGCATGACTTCAAAGAGCAGAACCAAAAGTTGGCTAAATCTATTCCGATTATAGAGTTCCTATGGGAGCAAGGCAAGAAATTGATGCTAACGCCCGCTTCGGTACCCGCGGTGGTGCCACGCCTGGACAAGAAATATAAAGCCCCAATTACGGCGGCGGCTTGCCTCAACGGCCACCCTAAACCGGATTCGGTGGTTACTCAGGCGGCCCAGAAACACTCCCGCAACCCGTCCTCCGCGCTGTCCGCGCCTCCTGACAAGGAAGGCAGGAAACTGGACACGATAGGAAAAAGGTTCACGACTACGTCAGCCATGACCATCAAGGTGGCCAACTCCATTGCCCTGCTGGGGCGTTACAATCGCCAACTCTGGGAGGACATAGCCCCTTACGTACAAGAACTGCCCGACGCGGTCCAGAGCGAAGTCAAGGCTCTCCTTGTGGAAGGTCAGAATTCGGCTGCGGAGATAATCGACTGTGCTATTGATGCAGCCATGACTGGTTTCCGTCAGCTTGTTGGAGCTGCTGTTCTGCGCCGTCAAGGCTGGCTAAAAGCTACATCATTCCGCCAGGAGGTTCAATCGAAGGTGCTGGACATGCCCTTCGAAGGCCAGCATCTTTTTGGAGATAAAATCGATGAGGCACTGCAAGCCATAAAGAAGGACACCGACACCGCCAGGGCACTGGGCACTTTGCAGTCACGAAACCAGTCCTTTCGAGGCGGCCGCTCCAGAGGTCATTCCTCCTATAGGGGTTCCTATCAGAACAGGTCCTCTTATTCATACAATAACAGAACTCAATACCAGCACAAACAGCAACAAGGTCGACAATCTTCTTATGGCAGATCTACCTTCAGAGGCAAAAATCCCAAGAAGGGCACTGGCGGCCGCCAGTGACCACTTACTCCAGCCAGTCCTACAACCCTCTCCATCCTTTCAAATTGGAGGAAAACTGACCCATTTCCTCACCAATTGGCACCAAATTACCACGGACCGGTGGGTCCTGCAAATGATACGATTCGGACATTCTCTCGAATTCACCAACATCCCTCCCAATACACCTCCCCAGAGACGGGCGCACAGGCACCTACACCTCCTTCTCCAAGAACTGTCTGTCATGCTGCACAAAGGAGCGATCGAACGGGTTCCAGCATCCTTAAAGGGGAAGGGATTTTATTCCCACTTCTTCCTTGTGCGACAGAAGGAAGACAAGTGGAGGCCCATCTTGGACCTCCGGGCGCTCAACACCTTCCTACGGAGCCAATCATTCAGGATGGTGACAATCCAGGAAATCCTAGGCGCACTGGAAAAGGGAGATTTCATGACTTCCTTGGCTCTCCAGGACGCCTACTACCACATCTCCATCCTCAAGCGTCACAGAAAGTTCCTGAGGTTCGAGGTGGCAGGCCGACATTATCAGTTCAAAGTCCTACCGTTCG
The DNA here is from genome assembly GCF_964263255.1 of Lissotriton vulgaris. Taxonomy (NCBI): domain Eukaryota; kingdom Metazoa; phylum Chordata; class Amphibia; order Caudata; family Salamandridae; genus Lissotriton; species Lissotriton vulgaris. Next base: position 741,774,415 of record NC_141696.1, read on the forward strand.
GCCTCAAATCCGCGGCGCGGATTTTCACGAAGTTTCTCGCACCGGTGGCGGCTTTTCTACGTCAGCTGGGTCACCAAGTCTTCCCCTACCTGGACGACTGGCTGGTAAAGGCACCCTCACCCGAAGGCGCAGCCGAATCCTCCAACGCCTGCACCACTCTTTTTCAGAAGCTGGGATTGACCCTCAATCTCAAAAAGTCCTGCATTACTCCTACGACAAAGATTACCTTCCTCGGGGCTACCTTGGACACGGAGTGCGCAAGGGCCTTCCCCTCGAAGGAAAGGACGGACAAGATATTGTCCCTAGCCACGGCTGTGGCAGCAAAATCACGCCTCAAAGTCCGGACTTACACCTCCCTACTCGGAATGATGTCTTCCTGCATACTACTCATCCCTCACTGCAGGCTCAGGATGCGCCCTGTGCAGGAAGCTCTCACGAGACAATGGACTCAAAGTACTGGCTCGTTCGAATAGACACTGTAAGGATAACGCCGAATATTTCCAAAGGTCTGCAATAGTGGAGACATCGAAAGAATCTAACGGCAGGCTTGCCGTTTCTCCTTCCGGCGGCGCCTCTGGTAATCACGACGGATGCCTCCCTGGAGGGCTGGGGCGCTGTTCTCCAGGACCTTCGGATCAGCGGCAAGTGGGAGGAAAGGTTCTGCATTTGGTGTTTGGACCAGGGCCTGCGGCCGCTTGAGGAAACCCCTGAACAGATATTGCCATACCTCCTACATTTGGCACAGTCAGGACTAGCACACGCATCCATTAAGGTTCACCTGGCAGCTATCTCTCGGTTCACTAGGACCTTCACAGGACCTTCCCTGTGGTCAAGTAGGCTGGTCAAACAATTCCTGAAGGGGCTCTACAGATCCTTTCCGAGGCCTCGGAAGGTTCCTCCGACCTGGCAACTGAATCTGGTACTCAACCAACTCATGAGACATCCGTTTGAACCCATTCATCGGGCATCTATCAAACACATCTCTTGGAAAACGGCGCTCTTGCTCGCTCTGACATCGGCCAGGAGAGTTAGCGAGCTACAAACATTGTCCATTCAGGAACCATATATGCAATTCAGGCAAGACAGGGTGGTGCTGAGACCGAACCCTAAATTTATACCAAAGGTGCCTTCGGACTTTCATCTCAATGAACCGATGGTCCTTAAGTCCTTCTTTGCGAACCCTTCCACGGCGGCGGAAAGGGCACTGCATTCTTTGGATCTCAAACGATGCCTAAAGTTCTACTTGGATAAAACCAAGGATCTCAGAAAGTCTACACAGCTGTTCGTGGCATACAGCAGCCCAAGATTGGGCCTGCCTCTTACGAAACAGAGCATCTCCAGATGGATCTCCTCGGCGATTGCATTCTGCCACGACCAGGCCGGACAGCCTTTGACTGATCGTGTTACTGCTCATTCCACCAGGGCGATGTCCACGTCAGCGGCGCTATTCGCTGGAGTGCCAATCTTGGACATATGCCGGGCGGCGACCTGGAAGTCTCCGCACACTTTCTCCAGGCACTACTGCCTGGATATTGAGCTTCAGAAGGATGCGGCAGTGGGCCAGGCGGTGCTGCGCCATCTCTTTCAGTGAGGTGAGCCTTCCTACATCCCACCATCCAGGTATGCACATTCATTATGATTGTAAGATTCTGCTTACGCTGTTTTTCCCATGTTATTGATGATATGTATATTGTCTGACATGACTGCAGAGCAACTTGCATCACGAATGTGCATATATAATTGCTAGCTACTCTGATTCAGGCATGTGAATCTATGAAAGACACCCAAATACTGGATAAGAAATGCGTTACTTACCTGTAACAGCAGTTATCCAGTAGTGGTGTCTTTCATAGATTCACATGCAACCCTCCCGCCTCCCCTGGAAGGACTCACATCCCTATCTGACAGTATTACGCCAACCTAGCTGGGTGCGTACGAAAATCTGAGGGACTGAGGCTCCTCCCAGGAAGGTTCTAGAGGGAGGTCGGAGCTGATTGGCTAACTGTGAGAGTTTGGTCCTTTTTACATAAGGACGAAGAAAGGCTACTAAAGGGAGGCCTTTAGGCCTATTTTCTCTATGTATGTCTATAGGACATTACTTTTTTATGTACCGGAGGCTCCCGTCTCGGCGACGGGGAATGATTCAGGCATGTGAATCTATGAAAGACACCAATACTGGATAACTGCTGTTACAGGTAAGTAACGCATTTCTTACGTTTCGGCTGGATTGGTGGTGTCTTGGTGAGCTGGTGATATCTGGTCTGAAAATCCGGTCGTTACAGGGGTGACGAATGGATTACTGTAAAAAAGCACACAATTTAATACAGGTCGTAGTGATTAATACATTTTATGTTAACCTCATACATGGGGAGAGGAATGCAATAAATATAGAGCTTACGTTTTTTTAAAAAAAGATTCTTGATTCTAAATAAATCCATAAGCACTGTTTTGATCATGAGCTCCTGTTTAATCAGGTCGATAGTGTTCACTTTAGATAACAGATTTTCTACAGATAAAGAGAAGGTGAACCATATTAACTTCTTTGTCAAGCATTATTATTCTTTTTATTTCTTCCCTATATGCAGTCTATTCTAATTCATAACATAATTATGTAAAGCGTTTGCCTACGTGCTTTCATTAATTGCTGTTATATGGCATTGAAATAGCAGATCTATCTATTCCAGCAGCTTATTATCTATTCAATAATGAATTCTTAAAAAAGACCAATGTCTCCAGGCAGGTCAAGAATTGAATATCCTTGATTTTAAACTGTACCTGCTAAATCAGCTAGAAGGACCTATCTACGGATTACATCGTTGGATCAAAGGATATGCGGGCTAAATCAGCTAGAGGGACCTATCTAGGGATTACATAAAAAGATCGAAGGATATAATCGATTCGCATAATTACCTTTGAGATAATGCGCAAGATATTTCAGATACTAGAAGCAGTAACGATAGTAGTAGAATGAACGTTACAATCTGCGAACTGCAAACTGCAAATAAAATAATTGCAGTCACTATACCAAATCAAGATAGTGTATATTAATTAAGAATTCTTAACTCTAAAAAGAGTATTACCTGGAATGTAACATAATATACTTCGCCTCCTGGTTGCCAAAATAGGTGAATAGTAAACTGGTAAAGGAAACAAAGTAAGTATTTAAAAGCCAAACCACAATACGTTTTTAATGGTCATCTAGAGATTTGAAAACCTCTAAAAACAAGGTGTTTATTTATGATTTATCTAAAATGTACCTTTATTTTAAGTTTGATAACAGGATACCTCTGATAGGATATCTCAAGGTATGGGGCTCGGATTCGATGCTCCCACTGAAAAATAAATAAAATTGCGGTATGGTAAGGTATTGCATTTAAAAATCTATTAGCCGCAAATTCGTAGTATACAAAATTCTCCCAAGACCAGCCCGAACTCACCGTATATTTTGTTAATATGTTGAGACCAGGGGTGGCACACAGGAAGCGACTTTGTTTCAGGATAGAAGTGAAGTAAACAACTTTTTCCCGCGTAAGCTATTTAAACGTTCAGATAACGGTCAAATACATCTATTTCCGGAAACAACGATGTTGATGGTTATATTAAGCCGAGTTTGTAAAGGAGACAATATGTAAACGGAACTTAGATGTTATAGAGTTATTTTTATGGTTTGTATTATTTGGAGAAAATACACATTGTCGCGTTTTATTAGTGAAGAACTTTGTATATATCCGAATAATTTTTTAACAAACCCGACCGAATAAACAGTCATCGATTCTGTTTTCACGTTGTAAGGAAAGAAACTGACAACAGACTAGATGTCACATTGGCAGTGGTCAGTTAAGTTCTAAGTATTCTATAATTTGGATTCTATGCTGTAATAGCAAAGGTATAACGTTATATATGAAAGTTTATCAACCGCAAGTGAAAAACAAAGTTATTTAGAATAATTATTAATTTAAAGTGGGATCTTTTTACGAGGAAAAATCGACTATGAAGTTTAAAAAAAATTATGTTGATCTTATACAGTATGCACATTATCATCTAAGTTCAGCGAGTGAATATATGTCTATAATTGCATATATTTGTTATTGTATGATAATTACAAAAACTAATAATTAAAGGAACTTGAAATTCTCATATAACAAAAAAGGAAACATAATGACAGAATGAGTAGTCTCTCATATATCCTTATTTGCTATAAGAGAACATCCTATTTTGTGTCTTTACCTAAACAATAATATTTATATTAGCAAATTAACAGATCTCGTTTTCCCATGGGATTTATTTATTTTATTTATTTAGTACATTTATTGAGTGCTCTGTTACCCGGAGGTGTCCTGGCGCTGGTTTGATAGGGCAAACGTGAGAACGCAGGCTTACTGAGTGAAAAGCCAAGTCTTGAGTCCTTTTCTAGAGGCCATCAGATTCTGAGTTTGTCTGAGCATGAGTGGAAGTTTGTTCCAGGCCTCTGCTGCCCTAAGGGAGAAACTCCTACCTCCCCATCGAGCTCTTTTGATTCAGGGGACCGTAACCAAGGCCAATTCTCCTGACCTCAGGGTTCGTGCTGGTTTGTGCCAGCGAAAGAGCAGTTTCATGTGTCTGGGGCCCATATCATGAAGGGCTTTGAAGACCATACACAAAGCCTTGAGTGCAATTCTCTTACGAATTGGCAGCCAGTGTAGTGCCACCAGGTCCTGGGATACCAAAGCAAATTTGGGAGTGTCGGTGATCAGGCGGGCGGCTGCATTTTGCAACAGTTGGAGTTTGTTGAGTATACTCTGCTGGGTGTTTAACATCAGGCTGTTGCAGTAGTCTAGGCGAGAAAGCACTAGACCAGTAACAATGGTTTTCCTGTGTTTCTTCTCCAGGTACGGGAGAATTTTTCTGATGGTTTTGAGGGTGTAATGGAGGGAGGAAGAGAGTGCGTTAGTCTGAGGTTTAAAGGACAGTGAGCTGTCCACCAGAATGCCCAGGTTTTTCACTTTATCAACCGGCACGAGGAGTGGTCCCATTTCATCTGGCCACCACCTCGGGGACCAAAAGTTCTCTCTAGCTCCAAAGAGCAGGACCTCTGTCTTTGAGGAGTTCAGTTTAAGGCAGCATTTGTGCCATCCAGCATCCCACTTCGTGCATACAGTTTTTGAATCTGTCTGCTGTGTTGTCAGTGTTGCCGGGTAGCAGGGACACCACAATCTGTGTGTCGTCGGCATATGCCGTGAGTTGAAAACCGAACGATCTAATCACCGGGGCGAGGGTAGACACATAAACATTAGAAAGGGTAGAGCTAAGCGAAGATCCCTGGGGGACTCCACAGGGTAGTACAAATGATTGTGATTCGTGGTTTCCTAGCGCCACTGACTGTGTTCTATCGGACAGGAACGCCTGAAGGATTTTTAGTGCTTTTCCCTGGATTCCACAGGCCCTCAACCGGTCCACCAGTAAGTTATGGTGGACCGTGTCGAAGGCCACAGAAAGATCCAACAGAATCAGGGCCGCTCTGCCTCCTGTATCCATCACTTGCCTTATGTCTTCCATTGATTTGATCAGAGCGGATTCCGTGCTGTGTTCCGCACGGAAACCGTGCTGGGAAGAGTCAAGATGATCCCCTGTTTTTAGAAAGGTGCTTAGTTGTGCATTCAGGCTATTTTCTATTATTTTGGCAGGAAGGGGGAGTCGGGCGATCGGGCGATAGTTGTTCATTTCCGTGATGTCTAAGTTAGGTTTTTTTAGCAGGGGCAGGATGGAGGCTCGTTTCCATCTGGAGGGATATTCCCCTTTCTCCAACATCTGATTAAAAAGGGGAGTGAGTCCCCTGGCGATGGCATCTGGTGCTAGTTTGGCTATTGCAGTGGGACAAGGATCATGAGGGGAGCCTGATTTGATTTTTTGTATGCGACTCATCACATCCTTTTCCATGATGGGTTCGAAATGGTGAAGACTAATCGCAGGTCTGGGGGAATCTGGGTCCTCAGTCGAGGGGGAAATCTTCACCTGGCTATCTAAGGAAAAGAAGATGTTCTCGACCTTTTCACGAAAAAAGGTGGCCAGGCTTTCACATAGTGCGAGACTGGAGGGAATTTCTATGGTTTTGCTAGGGAAGAGACCGTCTGGAAAAGTTCTTTGGGGGTATTGCTGGCATCTTCTATCTGTTTGGAAAGAAAGGCCTTTTTTGCATGTAGGATTCTTTCTTTATAGCGTCTTTGCTCGGAATTGAGAATTTGTTTGTCCAGCTCGCTATAATTCATTCGCCAGACCTTTTCGAGCGTTTTACATCGTATTTTGTGTTCCCTGATTTGTTCAGTAAACCACGGGGCGGCCGGTTTCGTCCGGGTGGAGTGGGTGGTTTTGGGGGGAGCCAAGAGTAAGCAGGCCTGGTCAAGCCAGGCCGTATATGAGCTGGCTGCTTCCTCCACGTTGTTAGGAAAAGAGGTCAGGGAATTTTTTAATAAGTTATCCAGATCGTCCCCTTTAATGTTCTTCCATTTTCTGACTTGTCTCGGGACGTTTCTGGTGCTGGGTGGTTTTTCAGGGGTGGTGAGGGGAATATCAAAGTAAATTGCAGAGTGATCGGACCAGGAGACTGGTAGAACCGAAGTAACTTTTAGACTGGGGAGATTCGAGAAAATCCCGTCTAGGGTGTGTCCTGCTCTGTGTGTGGGGTCAGATACCAGCTGCATCATATCAATCCCCTGTAGTAGGTCTATTAGGTCTCGAGTATCTGTGTCTGTATTGCATTCCAAATGAAAGTTAAAATCACCAAGTAGTGTGAACCTTTGGGTACTTGCTGCCGCTTCTAATAATTTACTTAAGGCTGCTAAAAATCGCATTTTCTCACCTGGGGGCCTGTAAACAAGGCAGCCTATGAGGGACAGATGGTTTGAGAGAGTGAAATTAAAAAGCAGAGATTCATCAAGGCCGGCGGGACCGGGTTGAAAGGAGCCTCAAATGTTTTTTATGGTGGATGATGGCAAGGCCACCCCCTCTCCTCTTGTCCCTGTCTTGGGTGTGACAGACAAAGTCCTGGGGAGTGGCTTTCACTATATCAGGACCTGATGCTGCATCCGTCCATGATTCAGTGATGAATGCTATTTTTATGTCCTCATCCTGGATTAGCTCTGCTATTTCCGAGCTGTGTTTTACTAGAGACCTCGTATTGAGAAGGAGGCACTTCACCAGGGGGACATTTTTCCTAATGAAAACTGTATTTTGGGTTCCTTGGGCTGAAATAGGAAGCCAGAGGGGTTTGGGCAGCAGTTGAGAGCAGTTAGTGCAGTGGGAAGATGTGAATGGGGCTTTGGTCCCAGGTTTCCATACTATGCAGCCCTTGCTGGGGGAATTAATGTTTAAAGCCCAGAGTGTCTCTCTACTATAAGCCCGTTTGAATATCGGGCTTAGATTGGGAGAGGCAGGGGGTCTGGCACTGTGCGCGGGTCCGGCGCGGACGGGCGCAGACGGGCTCGCCTTTGGCGAGCCTTCGGCGCGCCCGCTGCGCTTCCTGGTGAGAGGAGCCATTTAAAGAGGAAAGGGCGGGAGGGGCAGAGCACTGCACTGCTCGGCCGTCTCCCGACCCAAAATGGCGGAACCCACTGGAGCAAATAGCCTCCAATGCTGGGTTCGAGTCCAGTGCCCAACAGTGACAGTTTCCAAAATTATATCACAGGCACACACAGGTTCAACCCATTTTTGAATGTGTCAAAGATGAACATCCAAAAAACTTCGTGCTTTTTTCAGATCTGTGTACCGCCCTTGGTCTCTGGTATATGTATTTTCTCATGTATTCTCCACTTGAATTCTTCAGGGCCATGATTATGTTCGACAAAATGTTTCACCAGAGGTGCTAACATTTTCTTTGTATTTATTGCCGAACGGTGCTCTGTTAGGCATACTTGGATGGATCTTGAAGTTTCTCCTATATATCCAAGCGATCATGGGCATTGGATGAAATAGATTACATTAGAGGTCTTACAGTTCCATAATTCCCTGGCTTTGGTTATATGTCCATTGTCACTGAATTGTTCACCTAAAATGATGTTATTGCAGGATTTACACATGAAACATGGTATTGTACCTCTAACTGGTTGATTCGTAAGAATCGATTTTTGTACTAAATTTTGCTGACGCGAGGGATCTTCGAACCGTGAATGGACAATATGATCCTTAATGTTTTTATTGCGTCGGTGCGCAAAAAGAGATTTAACTAATTTTTGTTCCTCAGAACAGTTACTGTTAAGGATATGCCAGCTTGAATTAATAATTTGTTTGACTTTAGCATTAACTGTTGAATGTTTAGTAATGCAGACTATCTGCTGATTTCCTTTCACAGGTTTGACTTTCAGTAGGCAGTCTCAATCATAGTATCGAGCCCTTTTATAGGAGTCCCTCACCAGCCGGTGGGGATATCTTCTTTCCATGAATTTGGCCCGCGTGATTTTTGCTTGTATATCAAAGTCTGTTAGAGTAGAGCAATTTCGTCTCACACGTAAAAATTATGAGAAAGGAATACTATCCCTTTGATTACGGGGGTGAAAACTTTTATAGTGTAAAAGGGTATTCCTCGCTGTCGGTTTTACGAAAAGATTGACTTTGAGATGGTCATGATCATTAAAAATGACAATATCCAGAAATTCTACTCTATCAGAACTAATATGTGCAGTAAATTTTAAATTTGTATCAGCAGCATTGATCCAATACAAAAATTCTGATAGTGTTTCTCTCCCATTGGTCCAAACAAAGAAGATGTCATCAATATATCTGGACCAATCGGAGACCGATTCAAAAAAGGGGGCAATTTCGTTGTAAATTTACTTATTTTCTAAGGCAGCCATATAAACATTAGCTACCGATGGGGCTACTGAGGCACCCATACTTACCCCCTTAATTTGGCGGTAAACTTGAGAACCAAATTCAAAGATGTTTTCAGTAAGGACTATTCTTAAACATGCAAGGACAAATGGCACAGGACAGGGTATTTTTTGTTCTTCAATGAACTCTTTAGTGGTTTCCATAGCTGCTATGAGGGGGATATTACTGTACAAGGATTCAACATCCAATGTAACTAATAAATCATTCAAGGGGTTAAAAGGTAAACCTTCAATTTTTGCAATCATATGGCCAGTATCTCTCACATAGGAGGTGATTTTGGGAATATAAGGGCGAAGGTAATTGTCTACATACTTCGATAAGGGTTCTGTAACTGTGCCTATAGTTGAGACGATTGGCCTGTATGGTGGATTCTCATGATCTTTATGGATCTTTAGTAATCTGTATACACAAGCCAATTTTCCTTGATTAAAGTTCAAAAATTCATATTCTTTATTTGAAATTTCTCCATTCTCTAAGGCCTGCTTGGTAATCTATCGAATTTCTTTACTGAGATTAATGGTAGAGTGTGAATTGATTTTTAAATAGAAGGAAGGATCATCTAGCATCCTAGACATATTAGTTTCATATTTAGAAGAATCTAAGACCACTATTCCTCCTCCCTTGTCACATCCTTTTATTATTAAATCTTTATTAGAGGATAGAGTCATTAAGGCTGAATGTTCATCTTTATCTAAGTTGTAAAGCGGCTTTGGAATGAACTTTAATGCCTGATCTAGCTTCTTTAGAACTACTAATTCAAATGCTGCAGCCTCTGGTCCTAACTGATCTAAACCTGGACTGAATGTAGAAGGAAGACTGAGGGTTTTCATATTATTAGTAATTTCTTCTCCTGAATCATCAGAACTAAAGAAACATTTGAGACAAATTTTTCTGAAAAAGGAAATGATGTCACAGTATAACTCAAACCGATTGAATGAAGAATGGGGCACATATGATAAACCTTTTGATAAAAGCTTCATACTATGGATATCTAGCTCAGTATTGGAAAGATTGAAAATAGGGATTATTTCCCTGAATTCCAATATTGGCGGCTCCTGGTCTTTCTGATAAACTGGGGTTCCTCCTGTGGATAATGATGTTGAGGTTTGTATCCTCCCCTGTTCTGTCCTTGAAATCGTACTCGAGGACGTCACAATTGTTAAGAATTTGTTGCCTAGGTTGTTACATTTCATGTATTAAATTCGACCTCGACATCAAGTTGGGTTAAATGCCACAATTAGTTTGATACCTTACAGTATCCAGCTAGGTAGTCCCATTCAGCAAAACAACAGTTTAGAAGTGTTGCTATTAAGGCATATATAAAAATGCATGTCCTACTTCATACCATACAGCTCACTGTCATAGGACTCAATAGGCTTTCCTTAGGGGATACTTACTTATATATATTGCTAAGGGAAGTGGGGGCTTTGCCATTGGTTTAAATGGAAACGTCGAACTAGCAGTGTTACCACTGTCCTTCAAACCTGCAGTAGCAGGTTGTGAGCCGTTTTGTATATTGTCACACACAGGTTGACACAAGCAGTGCTGCAACCTTGGGCAGACACTCTGCCTTACCTGCCCCAGGTACCCGGGCACCATATATGTTGGGGCTTTTAAGTAAGTAAATCCTTGCCGATGGGGAATAGTCAATTAAGCATATACTTTGTAATTGGTTAGAACACTGGCACTGAGGTCTGAATAGCAGGTCTCCGTGCACTCTCAGAGTCGATAAACTAGCAGCATCAGTCAAAAAAGGTGGGGATAAACATGCAAAAAGAGGCATTTTAATACAAGCACCACCATTATGTGCTTATGTCAGTTCCTTTCTTTCCCAGCCCTTAGATGTGGATCTGGAGTTTCGCTCCCAACTGTGTCGGTTTTGAACAACTTCTACATTTCATCAAACAGCATTCCAAGGGACGATATTTCCCTCGCAAACAACAAGATTTAAGCTGTGCTGTGTCTGCATGAAGTGGATGCCAGTTATGCACAAAAGCAACAAATACCCCTGCTCTAGGAAAAGTGCAGTACGGTCACAGTAGTTTCTAGTTGTGGAAACAGTAGTAAAATAAGCACATCAACATATATCAAAGTCAATAGATGGCGGTATGCCAGGAAAAAGTTTGAAAAGGACTGAAGTTCTTGTTGTGGAAAGCAGTTTATTGTTTCTCTTGTTATGGCCAACACGTGTTTCATCGCAGGGAAACCAGACTGCGAATCTTCAGGGCCTTTGGAATAGCAAAAAACCGGGTTTGGTAATAAAGCCACGCCCAGAGCGGCGAGTGTGTGAGGAAACGCGCTGTACACGTCGACCGTCTTCGTTAAACGGCGCCGGGAACTACAGGAGGGGGAACTTATGGCAACAGGTGCACCCGCCTGTTTGCCCCTTTTTTCGAGCGTTACAGCTCTTACCCATTCTCCTCCCGGTTACAGCCACACTGATGAGCCTGATAAGGCTATAGGAGATAACTAACTACGCGTGTACAGCGCGTTTCCTCACACACTCGCCGCTCTGGGCGTGGCTTTATTACCAAACCCGGTTTTTTGCTATTCCAAAGGCCCTGAAGATTCGCAGTCTGGTTTCCCTGCGATGAAACACGTGTTGGCCATAACAAGAGAAACAATAAACTGCTTTCCACAACAAGAACTTCAGTCCTTTTCAAACTTTTTCCTGGCATACCGCCATCTATTGACTTTGATATATGTTGATGTGCTTATTTTACTACTGTTTCCACAACTAGAAACTACTGTGACCGTACTGCACTTTTCCTAGAGCAGGGGTATTTGTTGCTTTTGTGCCTACCTGTGTGGATTCATCCACCTTGAGCGGTTACGAGGGATTACCGCCCGCCCCTTTGCCTGGAAACTGTTACTTTGAGCTCCCCTCAAAATCCTGCGATCACACGGTTGTGCGCCCGTCCTAATCTGGAATACCTGAAACCCTCTCAGAAGTTCATTGGATGCCAGTTATGGACCTGCAAGATGTGTACCTTTGGAGCTTGGTCTCTGTTGATGAATCGAACTTGTGCAGTAAGTGAGTTCTCATTTACCCAAAGGTAAATTGAGAGTGAGAGGCAAAACAATACATCGCCGAACATAAGTAGTAGTCGTGGTTGAAACATAGATCTTGCTCCCACTCCACTGCAACATGTGCAAGAAGGCCAAGTGGTACTCAAACTCATCCCATTGCTCAAAATCAAGCAAGAAGGTGTGAGGGCATCAGTCGAAAGGCCATACACCACAAGCGTCATTTAACTCAAATCCAGTTCCACAGTTATTCCCTGTGCACCCAGATTCCCTGGGCCGTCAATGAACTCACACAAATTTCAGCTTCATGGAGACCATGCTGCTTCTCTATCAGATGCTTCCAGCGGCGCACTTTCCAGACCCAAGGAGCCACAAGGGGCTTTAGTTAGATTTCCTCTGGCAGCCCCTCTCTTGGCGTCAACTGATCCTTTGATACCCATTCCTGGGCCCATACGGACACCTGATCATGCTTCCATTCCAGTGCCCGTCCATTCAGTGTTGGAGTCAATGCAGACTTTGTCAGTGGCAGCTCAGGGCACCATTATGATGCCTGTCTTAGACTCCAAACTGTTGTCAGCTCACTCCAGACATATGTTGTGCTAGAAATCGTGAAGGGGCATCCAGTCAGTTTGCAACCTGACTCTAACCCTCTACCTCTACCTCGGTACCAGTAACATCAAAGGTTAGAGGCCTTATTTGGCTATGACTCTGATCCAGTTCGCAGTATGCCGAATGTTCGACATAACCCTGATGATGATAATGAGGCAGACAATCTGCTACCCCTTCCCTATACTGATGATGGGCTACCCCTGGATTTACAAAATGCCAGTGGGCTGGATACATCCCCAGAGATTGAGTTAGGTTTGCCACCTTGGCCACCAATGGAAGCAAGTGCCTCTTTCACAGTAGTTGTGTGAATGGCAGCAGAAATACATCACTTACATTTGCATACCTTTAAAATCAAGGGAAAAATGTGAACTGAAATTATTCTTCTGAGCCACATTTGCTACTCAATGAGGCTTTTATAGAAACACTTGCAGCCACATAGTCCAAGCCATGGTTGGATGCACCGGTCAATTGACCTGATTCCAGGCAATGGAGAAAGACCCCACTCATCCTGATTTTTTGACAAGGCATTTGACACCAGAAAGCCTGGTGGTAGAAACTTTGACAAGTAAACCACTCCTAATTCGACCTACCCTGCAGATAGAGAGGCAAAGCATATTGATGTCTTCATTAAGAGAATGTTGCCTCTGTATGCAGTTGCTTGGTTGTTTACAAAAGTGATGGTGGTGGTTTCTGCTCACCTTGAAAGTTGTGGGACATGTAATCCTGTACTTCAATGGCCGCACAAGGCGGGTTTGCCGCAAACGGTCTCAGACCACCTTCAGACAACGGCTGAATTCCTGACATCGCCAGTGTTTTCCATCAATGAGCCGCCACCTGTCCCACCTGTGCTCCACATAACGGATCCCCTTTACTGATGATGTTTTGGACACAGGGAATTTGAAGGCCTTTTCACAGCTGCAGTGAGTCCAGGACATTACGCATATGAACCAGATGTTGTGTTCTCAATCCTGGGTCTCAGTGAAGGTAGCTCTGAGTCTTCTTGGACTCATAGCTTCATACATCCTCCTTGTCCCAAACGTCAAGTGGCATATGCAGGGGAACCTGCCGTTTCAGTGGGCCCAGCATCAGGGCTCTCATGCAGCTCCATCCAGATCTCACAGGAGACAACCCAGCATATTTTGCAGTGACACCAGACATGCAGCAGGCACCCTCCCCTACTGACAAAGACTTCACAGTTGTGACAGACTCATCACTACTTAGGGGAGGTGCCCACCTGAGGAATTTGAAAATCAGAGGCAGCAAGAGACACTTTGACCATTGTACATACCCTGGTTAGATCTTTTTGTCTCCATCAAGAAAGTGCGGTTTCTACTCTACTGCGTGCTCCAGGAAAGTGGCTAGTCCATACATTTCAGCTGTAATGGGACATGGGTCTCCTTCATGCTTTCCTGCCACTTCCTCTCCATTCTCAAGTTCTGAGGAAAGTTAGAGTATTCCAGACCCAAGTCACCTTAATTGCCCCGAACTGACCCACGAAAGCATTGTACCTACAGCAGGAGTATTTGTCCTCTGATCCGGGTACTTCTTCGGAAGGGCCTCCTGTCTCAGCAACAGGAGAGGGTCCTGCAGTCCACATCTTTCGGGGAAAGACTAACCTTAATCCATCCACAATATGATGAAATAACCTCAGATAAATGTGTTCTTTCACTGGTGCAGCAGAGATTCTGCCTGGAGTTCCACACCATGCCAACACATATAGGGCCAAAATAGTGTTTTACGACTCGCTATTAGGAAGGGGCGTTCCCTTCCTACTTGCGACCGCACAAGCTGTGTAAGAATGTTTTGCGACCGCAATTGCGATCGCAAAACACTCAGTTTTCCACTCTCTTCAAGAGAGTGGTAAAGCACTTGCCAACAGGAAGGGGTCTCCAGGGGACCCCTTTGCAAATGCAAGGGAACATATTTTTAGGGGCAGGCAGTGGTCCCCAGGACCACTACCTGCCCTTAATAAATTAAACAAAAACGGTTCATGTTTTTTTAAAAATGCAACCCGTTTTCCTTTAAGGAAAATGGGCTGCATTTAAAAAAAACTGCTTTATTTAAAAGCAGTCCCAGACATTGCGGTCTGCTGAGCCCAGCAGGCCACAATCCCTGGGAGGGCCAGCCATTCACAATGGGGTCGTAAATTGCAAAAGCCTCATGAATATTGATGAGGTATGCAATTTGCGACCTCATTGGGAATCACAAACAGTGTCTTAGACACTGTTGTACATAGCAATTTACGACTCGCAAATTGTGACTCACAATCAAGCGCAATTTGCGAGTTGCAAATTGTCATGGTCGTACATCTGGCCCTCAGCACCTTGTCATCATGTAGTGAGTCAACACCACATGCGACTATTGCAGGAAGAAGTTCAAAAGCTCCTCACCAAAGGTGCATAGAACAGCCCCCCCGCCCCCACCAACAGTATGAAGGGGTTCCCTGTGCTTTCTCTTCCCCAAGAAGAATGAAACTTTGTGGCCTAACCTAGATCACAGGCCCTTGAAGTAGTACATCCCATCACAGTGCTTTAAAATGACCACCGTGCAGAACGCCATTCCGGTGCTCCACACAAGGGACTACATGAAAAACTTTGACACAGTAGACATATGCTTCCACTTCCCCATACAGCAAGCACTTCACAGCTGCCTGCACATTTATGGTAAGTGGGCAACACTTACAACTGAAAGTTCTGCCCTTAGTCATCACAACAGCCCCTTGGGTATTTATCAAATGCATAGCGGTGGTAGCATCGCAGAAACGTAATTCACATCTTTCATAATCTGGATGATTGGTTGATAAAGTGCGGCAGCTAGCAACAATGCCTAGCACAGACACCGCAGTGGCCTGTTTGCACAGGTTAGGGTTCAAGCTTTTGTCAAGAATTTGAATCTTGTGACACAGCAGATCCAACCCTTTCTAGAAGCTGTGTTAAGATGTTGGTATTCAAAAGGCAGTTTCCTCTTTTTGAGACATCACGTCATCTTATAATCAAGACAATAATAAACCTGTTGAAGATGATGGCTTCATGCTCAGAAATAGTCATACACAAGATTGCGCATGTGTCCACCGCAAGTGGGTCTTAGCAAAGCAATGGTTGAAAGTGTTTTGTTAATGGTAGTACATAGTGTAAGTAGAGCCCTGAACTCAGTAAACTCTCCTGTGGGCCAGTAGTAAAAAGGTATAGCTAGAGAGGCTCTTTCTGTATGCTTAACCGCAAGTGACCACAAGATCAGCAGAGTTAGCACATTTGTTTTCTGATGGATAAATATAACAGCAGATTCCTCACCTTTGGAATATTCCCTAGGTGTCAACCTTGATCTGGAAACTTTTCAGCAATGCTGTTGTGCTCGGCTAGGTGGCACTGTGCGGTGCTGCACTGGCTTTGTACCACTCTAGCAATGACAGAAAGGGACCGCATATAAGCGCCACCCATGCATGCTGCTGCTAGTTTCTTTCTTCTGCCTTCCGATGCGGATCCGGATCTCCACTTCCAATTTTGTCAGTCTTATAATGACTTCTAAAACAAGAAAATCCACTGTACTAGGGAAAGATGTCCCCTCCTGTGAGAAATTGGATCGTTAGTTGAAGGGACTGAAACCCTACCCAAGCAGAAGCTACAATCCTTGACATTGTAAACCACAAAAATCACTAAATTAACCCCTGCTTAACCCTCTGGTAGCCTGCCACTAAAGCATTCAGGCTTAACTTGGAAATAATGTGTAAAGTATTTATGCAGTACACAAACTGCGTTTACGTGAAAATACAGCACAAGAAAAAATGGCACTCCAAATTAGAAACAAAGACTAAATTTGGATGTATTATTTGACACCAAAACAACAAAAATCAAATCTGTAGAACTGGAGATATGCAAAATCAAAGTTTTAAGGTAAGTATGGTGCCAAAAAGCACAAAGCATCACTCACAACTATCTAGTCATACGAGACTGGGTGAAAGTCATGAGTTCAGGCTGCCACGATGGGATGCGGGTCAGATACAAGAATCAAGTTTCGTCTTGCTGACAAAGTTCCCCTCTAAAAGTCTAACTTGTAGTGTTCCATTCATACTGAAGGCGTCCCTGAGGAGAGGGAGAGCATCGCGGGTGGTCATCACTGTAGCGTGAAGCGCAGGGTTATGGACGGTCGTCACTGTAGCGCAAATATCCCGACAGGCCTCTCAGACAGTCATTGCTGTAAGTTCACTTTAGCAGTCACCACAGACTGTCAATGCAGTAGCATGAAGTGCAAATCTCGTGTTGCCGGTTCTCACTGGTGGTCGCTGTTGCCTGAAGGGTCAGGTTTACTGGCGCTTCAGGGATTGGCACAGGCAGCAAAATCTGAACGCAAACTGGCCCGTTGGCAGTCATAAAGAGCCCACAACTTCGGTATTTCTTCAAGGAGGAGCTTAACGGATGCCACACCAAGGGCCCAGGACCTTGGAGGTATCAGGCACTCATTTAGCAGAGGCCAGCAGGTCTCACGCAGTTCCAGTGTAATAAGTCAGCTGGGCAGGTGTAGGGAGAACTCTGGAGCTGTTGTATCCCTGTAGCTTAGAACAGGAGGCCAGCTAACTAGCCCTTGGAGTCACTCTGGTACCCTTGGAGGAAGGGTGCAGGTCCAGTCTTCCTTCTCAGATATCAGGGCTGGCCCCAAGCAGCAGGGCAGTTCTTCTCCTGTAGTATTCACAGGTCCGGGAATGTACTGACGAATGGGTCTGAGAGTTCCGTTCTTATACCTGGTGCCCTCTTTAAAGTAGAAGAAACATCCGTAATTTTCCCCCTCCAGAAGTATCTAGAATTTCTTGCCTCCCTGCCCTGGTCCCAGTCTGTCAGCTGGTACACTATGCTAGTGTGAAGTCCTGTGTGTGTAAGCTGAACAGTGTCCTTTGATGTACAAGTGTGACATTTGACCATTCCCCTCTTCTCATGAAGTCAAGATGGCCTATCCTTCTTACACCCTGATCCTCCATTGTGATGTCATCTGAAAGGAATATATATACAGAGGCCAACTACACCAAGTCATGTGACCCAGTATACAGGCTGCAGGCACCAAATGGTTAGGACAAGAAAATTCCCACTTTCTAAGAATGGTATTGTCAGAATTTGTATTTAAAATATGACTTTACCATTAAAGAATGTTATAAATTACAATTCCACAGGGACCAAACATACAATTCCTACCTACTCCCAAACAAACCTTATCAGTTATGAAATGTAATAAGGTGACCCTATTTTATCACATGAGAGAAGTAGGCCTTGCAATTGTGAAAGACAAATTTGAGAGCTTTTCACTACCAGGACATGTAAAACTTAAAAGTAAATGTCCAATCTCCAACTGTTTAAATACAATGTACTCTGCCCTGCGGTCCGTTTAGGACCTACCCTAGTGGTGACTTATATATATTAAAAATCGAGGTTTAGACCTTGCTTAAGGTTTATTTTTGTTCATAACTGGTGACTAAGTGCACAACTAGGTCCAGGGCACACAACTTTCAGGCCTCTGGCTTCCAAACATTAAAAAAAATCCACACTGTTAAAACAATTGATCAAAGCAAAATGATGCATTCCAATGCTTCATTTGCTTTATTGCTTTATTGCACAGGAGATACGGGTGACCATTAAAGAACTGGCGAGGGGTAAGACATTGGGCCCTGATCGAAACATATGCTCTAGCCCTGCCTCCACAGCTAGAAAAGATGTATGCAGACTCTTGGAGGCTCGGCAAGCTGCCCAAGTCCACTAGTGATGCACCGGTTATCCCCTTACCCAACAGTAAAAGATAGAGGGGTCAGCAGCGAACCTTGGTTTGCAAGGGCTTCAGGATGATGCATCACGTGGTACAGCCACCTGAAGTTCTGAGAAGTGTTATCGTATTGGAAAAAACATACTTTGGTCTTCATGAATGAGGTACCACAAATGAGGGAGCAAGCCGAGTGCTAACAGTTTGCTAAGGATCTTAAAAGTCTACTTAAACCACATTCACAGGCTCCCTCTTGTCTTCTCCGCAGTGCCTAATATTTCTTCATGCTGGCCTTTCCTTAACATCTTTACCGCTGAGGATGTAGTCTTGTGTTTCTTCTGTCCCACCAGCACTACTCCCCTGGAACACTACAAATAAAATTAAGCCATAGTTCTTACCTCTGTAGCACTAGCCAACAGTGAAAGGTCCTTGCCACAGGAATCCCCAGTGCCCTTAGGTATGAAAACAAAAAAGCCCAACCATAAAAAAATTCAATTTAATGAGGTTGATTGTATTTTTTTTTTGCACCACTCCCATCAACTAGCGTTCAAAAACCGTTATTGTCCTCGCATTCCTGTTAGTTTCATTGCTCTTAATTCCAAATATGAAATAGTTTCAAGGAATATATAGATAAAAGAAATAGCATTTGATTGTATCAGAGGAACCGTATTTGACTGACAATTGTGAATAGGACCATAATGGACAGTAGTTATCAAGCCTCAAACCAATGAGTTTATCAAGGCTGAAAGTAATGATGCATCAGGTAAAGTTCAGCTGCATACCTGTGTTTGATGTTTTTTCCTAACATGTTGAGGAAAGAATTTGAGAATGGACAGAAAATCTACTTTTGTTCCAGCTATTGCATGCACCCTGAGTAACCTCATGAAAATAGTTAAAGCAAAAACTATTTCTATTGTAGATCCTCCATCAGATCCCTGGAGTGAGCAGGTGTAATGTCACTAACACATAATTTAGGTGGTGCCCAAGAGTCGTTCTCACCTTTATTCATGTTCCTTCTTTGCTGCAGCCGTCTGTAACAGTTGTCCGCTCTGATGCATTTCGTAAGAGTTCATGTTTCACCTTGTTTAATTTGTGCTAGAAGCAAATAACCTGAAATTTTGCAGGTAACTTATTCTACGTTACTAACCCACCTAAAATATACCGTAGGACACGTCTTAAAACGATATTCTGTAACGTATAAACAATTTTTAGGGTCTGATTTATGACAGCATGTTATTCAAGAGGTATTGCACTCCAAGAAAGTTATTAAACACGGTATGAAGTGAGGCCCTCTTACTCCTCTGACTGCCAATAGCTAGCCAAACTAATTCTCTCCTCTCTAGGGTCTCCTTAGATGATGATTTCTTCTGCTGAACATTTTGTTGAGATGGCAGCAGTTCCTTATTGGAGCTTCATGGCGCATAAGCTACTCTGGACATTAGCGCTCCCCACAAGTCACTTTCTTCATGATTCATTTATCTTTCAACAGATCTAGATTACTGGTCTCTGTCTGGGATGAAGTCCTTAGATGGTTGCATGGTTGCTTACTTGTGTGAGCTTGACAACGATTCACCATATTTGCTTGGATTGAAAGACCATCTGTGAAGAGAAAGTTTTATGGAGCAACATTTGCCACAAATCTACTCTGTTATCACAAAGCTGTTTTATTAGAAATTAACTGCATGACTTGTTGTTCTTTAGGAAATGGACTCTGATGCATTTGAAAAAAAATACAACACCATAGGAGTTGATCTAATCCGCACCCACCAACTGTTCTGCCGTGATGTTCTAAAAATACTTCCTGGTCAAATGGCTGTTGTCAGCAATGGGCGAGTAAGTACATATCAATCATCTTGTAGGATTTTCAATTGATATATTCAAGTATCCTAACAGCAATCCTTCATGTAGAGCTGTAAAATGTTTTCCCTCTGTAAATAATACAGGTATCACTCTTTTTTTCTTTAAGGTACAATGCATGTGTAGAAGCAACTTTCTGTTACAGTATTTTTGTGTGGGTTAAGATGATTTTCTCCTTATGTGCTTGTGTTATGGATCTTATCAGCATGCATGCCATGGTACAGTAGATCTCAAGTATATTGTGATGCAGCCAGTAAAATAATAATTCTGTGATTCACAAAAGCTGTGAATTGTGCAAATACATTTTAGATTTCTAGTTTTCAATTTATTTTGTATGTTGTAGTTTATTTACTTAAAGTATTGCCTTAATTCAGCTCTCACATTGGTGGTGTGATTACAGAAGAGTAGGATTTTTATTTACCCTCTGTTTCCTGGGCCTAAATCAGTGTCTCGATTCATTTTTCTGGATTCCGCAACGTTCACTGCCACAAATAAGGACGTTTCGGCAAATCAGTGCAGATGCTTTAATATGTGTTAGGATTGTATATTTGATATTCATTTTTTTAAATGACATGAACTTGATGACATGGTCTACATGATCTGGCCTAAACTCCCAATATGATGATGTCACCAAAAACATGATTTTCATGTTATGATTAGTAGACATTAGGAGTCTGTGCCCAGTATTTCTGGTCTGCCATTGCCTGAATATATTATTATTTAACCAATTAGATGGAATTTAATGATTTGACCTGTACCAGCAACAACTTTACCTGGAATACAAAGAAGTGTGATCAGTGTAGGAGAAGGAAGAGGCAGAGGAGGGGCTGCAGGTAATAAGACCGGCGGGTGCCGGGGGAGGAGGGGCAACGCAAACGCATCGGAGTGTGGGGACAGGGACAGTTTGTGTGACTGTACTGACGAGTTAGAGCCAAAGTTGTTCCAGAGATGCGGGGGAGTGGATTGAACCCAGGCAATAGAGGACGTCAAAGTAGAACCTGGGACCATACCATAGTTGTCGAAGTTTGGGTGCGGTATTGAGTGTACGGAATGTTGGGTATGCCCGAGCCTGTGGATCAGTGCTGATGGATGGATGTTGACGACATCTGATCTCAGTTGTAAAGCCATGGCACTGACAGGGTGAAGAATTGGAGAGTGACTGTGAGAACACGTACAGCCACAGAGTGATTCATGCACGGCGTTACTGGTATTGTATTTATTTATATTATCTACAACATGGAGCTACTTGGGTTCTGGCAGTCAGGTCAAGCCCCCACTCATTAATTCAACACAACTAGATGACCTGATGATATTAGTAGAACAGTTCTATATGGATTACAATGTCAGTTATGGCACCCTATCTTTGGTGTGCTACTGGGGCAACATGTTTCCTGTGTCCCTCATCATGAATCCCTGTTCAATTTAAAATATTCTGTTCCCGCTACATACATCCTAATTTATGGTTCAGTGTATCCATAAGAAGAAGAAAGAATCACCACATTTTTTCACATATCTGTGGTGATTCTTCCTTCTTCTTACGGATACACTACACCATAGAATAGGATGTATGTAGCGGGAGCAGAATATTTTAAATTGAATAGGGATTCATGATGAGGGACACAGGAAACATATTGCCCCAGTAGCACACCAAAGACAGGGTGCCATAACTGACATTGTAATCCATATAGAACTGTTCTACTAATGCATCAGGTCATCTAGTTGTGTTGAATTGTATTTATTTATGCCTTCTTACATAGCGCGGACATTACCCAATGGTGCTAGAGCGACGTAAAGCAGATATATGTCGTAAGATGGATAGTTATAGTGGGTTCAACCTTCCCAATTATAGTTACATAATGTCAAGAAGTACAAGATGGTAAATCATTACAGAAAAAAACAAATTGTACAAGAAGTATATACAACCGTGAATAGTTTGTAAGTGCCTGATGAAACAGAGGTAATGTGTCCCTATTGGAAATATTTACCTGCAATGTCTTAGCTAAAATATTGTTAAAGTAGGGGGGCTTTCAGTTCAGTTTTGAAGGTCGCCAGCAAGGTGGTAAGGTGCCCCTTAAAAATCTACCAACCTCTGGTGGGTTCTCTGACTGGTAAACACCAGCCTGTCACCACAGGACATGTTTCTGGACCCCTGGGGTCGGAGCCTTTGCTCCCAGAGCCCAGAAACAAATCCTTTCCTGGGCGGAGGAAGTCACACCTCCCCCAGGCCAGGAAGAGCCATCTGTGGCAGGAGAGCTTTAAAGGACTTGCCACCTTTGTAACGTGACCCCCAGCCTCTCCTGCTATCAGGAGCAGGCCCTCTTCCTGTTTCCCCTCCTTTTCGGCAGTAAGGCAGGTGGGAAAAATTAGAACAGCCCAGAAGGTGAGCCCACCTCTGCCAACCCCACGCCTCAGGTGGGGGAGGCGAGGTGAAGCGCTCTCTTCTGTGCCTGCCATCTTGCAGATGGCAGGCACTCTCCAATCCAGATTAGAGATTGTGCCCACTCCCCCATGTGGGGTGAGCACACCAAGGGTGTAGTCACCCTAAGGGCAGTAGTCCATTGGCTACTGACTAAGAGACCCCTAAAACGCCCCCTAAATACAGTATTTAGGGGGTAGCCCTGAACCAAGAACATATTCCGGCAACCAGGGTTTTTGAGCTAGTTGGGTGCTTGGACTGGGGCTAGGATTGGCTGTGGTGTCCTGGTCTCCTGTTGGTTCTGGATTTAGGGGCTGGTGTTGTGATTGGATAGTGTTGGGGATGGGGTTCACGTTGGCTGGGGAGGGTCACCTGATTGCTGGGGCTGTGGAGGGCCGGGGTTGGGGCGCATTGGCCCGGGCGTTGGGGCTGGGGGCGGTTGCCTGTTAGGGCCTGTTGGGGGCAGAGAGGACAAGGGCAGTGGCCTGTTTGAACCTGTTATGGGCGGAGAGGATAAGGGCAGTTGCCTGTTTGAGACTGGTCGGGCCAGGGCCAGAAATGCTGCCCAATATACTTACCTCCTTTATGCATCTATATACTTTCAATGTTCTTGTGGATCTATGTATTTGTCACTTTCTTCTGGTTTTGCATTTCAGATGCGCTGCCCTATTTCTCGCCCTATCCATCTGTCGGTGTGTCCTCTACATCCACTCTCTCGTTTTTCCCGGGCCCCGTGCTGCTGCTGTGGTCCCCAGGGTAGCCCTTTCTGGGCTCCCTCCTGCTCTGACCCTCCTTGCATCATCTGGCGCCTCTTTTACTGTGCCGGTCCCCTAGGACAGGCCTTTCTAGACTCTTCCCTCTTTTCTACCCCTCCCCAACCCTTCTCAATCCAAATAACTGACTGACTAACATGTCCACCACTAGAATTACTTTCATGTTTCACCTTGCTGGTTCAGCCCTGGTGCTGATGGGTTCCAGAGTGGCGTGCTACTTGCGCTTCGGGACCCCATCGGGGATGGCAGGCGCTATATAGATACAAACCTCTTTCCCTCTTCTATCCCGCCACCTACCCTTATCTACCCAATTAACTGAATAACATATCCACTACTCAAATTACTTCATATTTTACTATGCTGATTTTCAACACTAATCCTTTATGCGTTCCGGAGTGGCGTGCTACTCGCCAGAAAAGAGCTTCAACACCCATCAGGGGTAACAAGTACTATATGAATGCAAACCTTTCTTCCCCTTTTATCCTTCTGCTATCCTTCTCACTCCAAATAACTGTCTAATATCCACCACTGAAATTACTTCATATTTCACCATATTAATTCACCACTAATCCTTTATGGGCTTCCTGAATAGCGTATGTCAACACCCCATCAGGGGTAAGAAGCGCTATATAAACACAAACGTTTTTCCTCCTATATCCTTCTGCTATCATTCCAAATCAAAATAACGGACTAACCTATCCATCACTTGCACGTTTCACTATACTAATTCAACACAAATCCTCTATGGATCCTGGAGTAGCGTGCTACTCGCAGAAACAGAGCTTCGACGCCTTGTCAGGGGTAGTAAGCGCTATATAAATGCAATTACAATACAATACAATACAATACAATTTAACCAGCCATTGAAGCATTGTAGTTGACAGCAGATGGACAGAGGAATGGGATTTGCTCTTCCGAGTGTTCGAAGAATAGGGTTTAGCTTTATTGTAGATTGTACCTTTTATTGATCCAGCCTAAATAGTCAAAATATACTAGTATGCACAAGTTTTTGTGTGTCCACGGGTCCTTTCCTCTATCTTATTATACCAGAAGCATGTAATCCCTTGTCTGGATAACAATTTACGCCTGGATGTGCATTGGCTTGGCTTTCCAGTTCCATTGCCAAGATTAGTTAATACAAACATTGGACACTCAAATATCCTCAACTTGCCTGCTTACAGATGGATAATGTTTCTAACGGAAATCTGCACTGGAAACTGTCAAGTTGGTAAAGGTGTGAATTACTATCATTGCTTGAATCCTCCACTACCTTTGCCTTTAATATAGTCTAGCAGAGCAAAGGTGCTGGGAAATTCTCCACTTGGGAGAATCTCCCAGTGAATAATGTACTACTCTCTTCACCAATTACAGAACTTTCCATTACTGCCCAACTCAGTCAAGCACTTGTCTGCATCTTCATGATGTCTTCAACAAAGCTGTGTATTGTACTACTGACACTGTCAAAGAGTTGCTTGCCAGCAATGTGTTATCTTCCAACAGCCAGTCATAATAATATATTGTTTGAATTTCTGTTCTACTTAATAAGGCAGTGTCTGGTGTTTATAACGCTGTATACATATCAAGTGATTTACCAAACAGTTTTATTTGATTTACCTCAGTTGATCCTACAGGAATTCACACGTGTCTCCTAACAGTTGCACAAGATGACAGCAGTGATCATGCAGCTTGCTGCACCATTAGGAATCTTATTCTTCTTGCCGCACAGTACTATCTTTTAAAGGGCATGAGCAGCAAAGATGAGACCACCTACTAGAAGTCTTACAGAACGGCTTTTAACAGTCACTTATTTTGAGTCTCTCTCATGGGTTTTGGAGTTTGTTCCCAGTCGCACCTACTTCTTTAACCTTAAAATAGCAGAAGCAGACTCGGTGCATCGTTGTTTTCCCTGAGAACTTAATTCACAATGGTCTTTGCAGTCCTAACTAACACCACTGTAAATATACCATGGTACTTGCCTGCATCAAATTCAGAAAATCAGGAATCTAGGGATTTTCAACCCAAAATGCCGTCCATGACTATGAACAATCTGTTTCTATGGTAGGTGTTCCAAAGTTGTACATTTTGGATTGTAGTGGAAACATGAGGATTCCAACAGTAGGGGCAAGGGATAATATTTGACAATATGATCTTTTGTAAAAAATGTTACTTTGTGTGTATCCTGAAGCATTCCTACTAGTATTTCTCATCCTATTTGCACAAATTGCTTTAGTCCTAAATCTAAAAATAGTGCCAACAAGTGCCCCAAGTGGTATACACCTGTTACAACGCATTTGTTACAACTCACTACTGTTACAACGCGACTTTTACAACGCATACCATTACAACGCATTGCGCTGGGGGGCGCTCTAGGATAGGGAATAAGTATAATTTACTATCCAACACCTTCCCTAGGGTCCACGGGGACTGGACTTAGAATAGTAAATTATACTTACCACTATCCAGCACCTCAAAGCGCTATGCGTTGTAATGGTATGCGTTGTAATGGTCGTGTTGTAACAGTAGGTAGTTGTAATGGTATGCGTTGTAACATGGTACATCCGCCCCAAGTACATTATTTTTTTCATGGGCAGAGAAAAAGGGTTAAATGGGCAGATGCACATATCAAGGGTTGATACATATGTGGCTTGTCCGCATTGCAGTTTGTGTAACTGGCAGCAGAATTATGTTTTGGGGGAATGTGAGCTCAGCTGGAAATCTATGATTTGCATAGATTTCCGAGGCACATTCCATGTATTTATGTGAAAGCCCACGCTTAATGTAAATCTTGGATATGAAATTGAGAGTTACTTAAGTTGTTAGCATGCTTAAATCTGATCGTTCCCTGCAGGAAGGAGTCTTCACTGATAAACCGCTTAGTGCACATGTGGCAGGCTTGTAGCAGAAGTTGTTTACAGGGAGTACTGTCAGCGAGGTGCCATAAATTGCCTTAAAGATTAGACTATGGAACTTTTTGAGGGCTATATTTCCGTTTCAACCATCCACCTGACTTGGTGCTGATAAAGTGGGAGTGTGGATGGGGATATTGATGAGGGTTCATGTATCAAAGCTGATTACTTTGACATTGGGGTAAGGTAGTAGTGTAGGAAAGCTGGGCAGGGGGCTGCTGCAGTAAACTTTCATGCTCACTACCAGATTGTTGATGAGGGGTTTGGCTCTCTGGAAGAGTATTTGCGATCATTTCTTTCCTATATTATGACCGAAGTTCCACGTTGAACAGAAAAGCAACTTGGAAAGCAAAGTGAAAGAGGTGAGCATAAAAGTGCACAGGTACTGCCAAGGTTAGCTACATAGAACATTGATTACATGAACAAAGAAAATAGAGCTTTGAAAAGCTGTGCTAAATGCTAAGAAGAAATGGCCAGAATGCCGTAGGTGCGTGTCTAGTGTTTGACCAAAGGATCAGGAGCCAGTACCCTTGCTGATGAACTAGATCATGCTGGTGCAGCATTTAAGGGAAGATCCGTTATTGATGTGTGTGTGCATCAGTGAGAGGCAACATGAGGGAAGGGTAGGGCTTTAGGCTCGCGGTTTTTCCTTGATTGACTTACTTGACCCTAACATCAGTGCAAATGAAAAGGGTTCTAGGATTTGAGGGCAGGGTTGGGCCTTACTCCCAGCTTAGCTTTGGAAATAGAGCTAATGAGATCAAGAAAACGGAATAGCCAGTGGATTCCAAGTTGTATACTGCAGTCCACGAAGCTGATTTCAGTGGAAGGAAACTTCTTCTGAGAGCTGGAGAGTGCAGAGATGCTCCAGAAATCCATTCCATGACCACCCAAGCGACCCAATGGGAAAAAGACTGTCACTGAACACTATTTGAATGATGTATGAGTAAAGGTACACTTATGTGGAATACACCAAAATGTAAAAGTTAACAAAATATGAAAGAAGATAACTATATGTTCTATCCTATACAAGTTCTGGTTTATTGACTACGATTAATCAACACTGCTACTTAACGTTGAATGCTATAAACTAAAAAAAAATTGTTGTGCTGCCTGCTTTTCCCATAGGTTGAGCCCCCTAGCTGGAACCTGGGAAGAACTGTGTTTGTAATCTTGTATGTGCATAGACATATATTGGGGTCCTCATATCTTTGACGGTCAATGCCTTTTTCTTATTTATTTTCTATTGTAAACTATCAAGGTTAGGGTAAGAGTGAATGACTGCTGTTTGCGAGTTATTGACGGTGAATCCAGATAAGGGCAGTTAAGCCTTATGCATGATGGCCCTATTGGTAGCAGGTTTGTGGTACATTGTAGAGGGAATGTGTTAATAGTTTGGGACATATAAAAAAGAGAGAGCTGATAGGGCAGCCTTAATGTGTCTGGCTGTGGCAAGCTTAATGGATTAGTCGGATTTGCCAGGATGCCCTGTCTTAGTGCCTGTGATAGATAGTTACAGAGAGCGAGAGTGCAAGAGACGAGTGATGATTTGGATCGGTGAATAATTGTTCTTTGGGGTTTTCTGCGTTAGGGTGATTCATTTCATGGGGACTGCCAGGGCATTGACAGGCTCTGCTACGGTTTAACACAAGATGGAATGGTGAACAATTGGTGTGTCTGAGATGCTAGTCGATGTTCCCTCAGAAAAGCCAGTATATTTGTGTCTGTATGAACTCCAGTCTGTGTCTGCACATCCGTGTGTGGGGGCACACACACCAGTGTGGCTTCGTTAGTGTTTTGCTCACTCACCACCCTAATAAAATGCTGGACGTGGCACAGTGGTGGCATTTCTTGACAACTTGTGTGCATGCATTGGAGGATATCCATTGTCCATTCCTTTTAAAATTATGGCCCCCACACACTAGTGGTAATTCTGGGCACCATGTAGTAATCCATGGCATGATAGCCACCTATGGGTAGGTGCTGACTCTGGCACAAAACTGCTTATTCTTTGAAACATAGGGCATAAGTGAGAGAATTATTATTGCCCGTCGCTGGGAATATCATAGCCTTCATATGACGGTAGCATTACTTGGCAACTCATAAGTATTTGTGGCATGCTGCCCATGCCTGATAAAATGCTGGCCTTGATCTAACGGCCATTGCTCATTGCATTTGTTGTAGGCATCCAGGGCATGATTGTACCTGTCTGCCAAAATGCTGGTCCTGACAGAATAGTGGCTATTCTGGGCACATTGTGGGCATCCGTGGCACAGTGGTACCCACCTATGGATTAATGGCTTTCTTAGAAATGTAGAGGTTATTCTTAACGTATTGTGTGCATGTGCATTCACTGTGCATTGCTACTTAACTGTGATCTACAGTTCACTCTGGCACAACAGTGCCAATGTTCTTGGAATATTGTGGACATCCTTGGCAGAGGGATTGTGGTGGGAGTATAGTGTATTTTGTGGCATATTGTGGGCATTCATGGCGGAGGGATTCTGGTGGGAGTATGGTGTATTCTGTGGCATATTGTGGGCGTCCATGGCACACCACCTGCTATAATGCTGACTCCTGCATTTGGTGAACATATGTAATGTACTCTAGTGTACATCTCCAACCAGCCACCACCGAAAACTAGGACGGATAGATCTTTGCCAGTTACTGGAGTTCTGAGAGAGGGCTCACAGCGGTAAAACCTATTGCCTTTGTAAAGAAGGGTATGGGTTGTTGTTGAGTCTCAAAGGTTACTGCCGAACTGCTGTCCTGTAACCGAAAAACAGACAGCTCTGCAGTCATTGCTAGGGTACTTCAGTCTAGCAAGCATGGATACTCTTTTGTCGAAGTGAGTGAGACACCCATTAAGCGGTCAGTAAAAGACTATCACTCTGTGCCTCAGCTTGTATTGGTTAATTTCCCTCTCGTATTTGTAAATTTGGTTCATGAATGTAAAAAAGGAAACCGATAATTATATGGAGTTGCATGCTTTGCCTTATGGTCTATGTGCTGATGCTGCTCAACATAGAACTCAGACGCAAGTAAGTGCTTTGAGGCGTTATAATCATAGCCACTTTTTGAGCGAATTAAGATCCTTAACCACATAGTTTAATGCTTGAAGCACTTCTGTTAACACTTCAGGATTATGTTCTTCTACTGTAAATGCCTCCATCATTTACACCTGAGGTGCAAGGTATTCCAATGTCTATATCGGGGATCCTGCCTTTTTCATTGCTCAATAGAACATGGCTTATAATTGGAAGAAGTGCCTTCTTTTTCTCTACCTAATCCAAAAATTGTAATGTGTGTTATACAAACGAAAGATGAAATTAGTAAAAAAAATTGCATTTTGTATTAATCAGAAGAATTTAGCATTGCCTGGCTTTATTTGAAATGAGCGAGATACTAAAATATTAACACGCTTGTCTAAACATTGCTTAATGCTTTTACTTTAATGATTGGCCTATTATTTGCTTTGTTATTGCAATAAATAAAAATAAAGCTTTCCCGGTTTGTTTTTTGTTCTAATAATTATACTTTGTTTTATACGAAGATAAATATGCTATGCAGCCTCATAGGTAGCACTTACTACCCACGGTGTTCCAGTATCATGCAAGATTCTGATTAGCTTTTAATACTACAGACATGTCCCAATAAAAGTCACAGACTGATGCATAACTGTCCTGCCCTAGGGCCATATGTATCACGGCCAAATGGGTTCGCAAACGCCGAAATTCACAGAATTTCGGCGTTTGCAAACTCATTTTCGCTAAATGGTATGTATAAAAGAATTTGGGTGCACAATAAGGAATCGCAAAATTTACTATTCCTTATTTTGCGATTGCATTTAAGGAATCACAAATTTTGTGATTCCTTAAATGCAGTGTATTAAGCAAAAACAAATTCCAAAATGCCCTTAAGGAATAGCAAATTACCACCAACCTAGTTGGTGTTAAGTTGCGATTTCCTTGAAAAATGCAAATTTCAGCATTTTTCAAAGTGCCATGTGACGCACATACATGCCCTTAGAGCATGTATGTGCACCACATGTGCACCCATGCATATTTCAGTGGTGTAACAGGGTGTCCTCTAGACACCCCTGCACCCTTGAAATTATTCTCAATTTGCGATTAGCAAATTGCGAATCGCAAATTGAGAATAATTTCCCATTCCAGGAGGCCCATAGAAATGAATGGGAAAGTATTCCTTAATTGCGAATTCGCAATTAAGGAATATCAAGAAATTGCTAAAAAATGTTGATTTTCTTGATACATACCAATTAGCGATTCTGAAATAGCGATTTCTTAAAAATCGCTATTACAGAATTGCTAATTGGTATCTTGAAACATATGGTACACTGGGGCACATGCATCAAGCATTTTTGGAGTCGCAAACGGTGCGATTCCTTAAAATCGGCCGTTTGCGATTCCAAAAATGCTTTTTGGAATGCATCAAGCATTTTTAGAAATCGCACATTTTTGCGATTTCTAAAAATGCGATTGCTTTTAAGAAATCGCAAATTTGCGATTTCTTAAAAGCAATGCATGATTACTTTTATAATTGCGAATTCGCAATTAGGGTGTCAAATTTACCGAGTGGTTGAACCACTCGGTAAATTTGCAAAAAGTGTTAAAAACGCTGCAAAAGCATTTTTTACACATTCATGTTACGGACACACATGTCCTTAGGACGTGTGTGTGCAACATGATGCGAAAACAACATTTCATGGGTGCAGGGGGGGGTCATTTGAACCCCCCTCTCCACCCTTGAAATGCAATCAGGATTTGCGATTAGCAAAGTGCGAATTCGCAATTCCCATTCATTCCTATGGGCATTTTAGCCCATAGGAATGAATGGGAATTGCGAATTCGCACTTTGCTAATCGCAT
Source organism: Lissotriton vulgaris (assembly GCF_964263255.1). Lineage (NCBI taxonomy): Eukaryota > Metazoa > Chordata > Amphibia > Caudata > Salamandridae > Lissotriton > Lissotriton vulgaris. The sequence goes on from NC_141696.1 coordinate 741,805,492, forward strand.
AATATTTGAGAATCGGTAAAAATTGCGATTTTTACCGATTCTCAAATATTTTGAGAAAATGTACATGCATCCCATTTTGCATTTCCTAATTTGCGATTCCCTAAAAATCGCAAATTAGGAAGTGCAAAATGAAACAATGATGCATGTGCCCCTTAGTCCCAGCCCAACCGTTTTAGAAGGCATAGTCTTGTCAACAGATTTCACTACATACCTGTACACCTGTTCCACATTTACCCTTTAACATCTAACTCATGTACAAGGTCACCGGATGCCACCATCTTATCCCTTATACACTGCCTGTTTACTGCTGGGTTTCCATTTTAGAAATCAGGTTGTTTTGTCTAATGGGTCCATTGATGTGAATCAGTGCTTCAACTCAGTGGAGGGCTCTTGCTCAGAAAGTAAAATAAGAGCTGTTGTACTTGTTAGAATGGCATAGAGAAAAGTGATATTCCATAGCAATTCTCAAACCAAAGGTGAAAAGTTTCAAAACTGTGCATTTGCTTCCATCTGCTAGCCCAAAACAAGAGTTGAGCATTTGTGGAATATTCAGAGTACTCTGTTCTTTAACCCCTCCCATGCTGGTGACGAACCCCAGCCGTCACGCCTCGCGGTGGGCGTGTACTGATGACGGCTGGGGTTCGTTACTGCCCCGCCCTGTTCTTTTGTTTACCGCACAGCGGTAAAATCGCGGCAGCAGCGAAAGGGTTAAAGGCATACTGTTTGTGTTTCTTTTTTTTCTAAAGCCCACTCTGTCATTCATCTCTCTCCCCATTTTATTATGCCCAGTGTGTGGGGACTAGGGCTATCAAAGGAGTAGTAGTCTCTGTCCCACGGGGCTAGTTTTGTGAGGTATTAGCACTAGTAGAGTAATTAGCCCAGTTTCTTACTAAAAGAATTATGAGTAAGTTTGATAGTACTTGATTGTATCAAGAGATTTATTAGCACAGCAGTTAATATGATTTCTTACTGCTTTTTCTTCATTTGATAAGATGCCTGTCACAGGGTGCTCCATGGCTCCGTTTGCGAAAGCAAAGTACATCACCCCAGTGTACCTGCAATAGTGAGGCTGAAATTGTTTCAGGGATAAAAGAACTCTAAACTCCAAATAAAATTATATATCTGTATGTAAGTATATAGACCGCACAGCAACAAGTTCTGAACATCTCCAGAGTAACGGTGCAATGGATACAGAGGAGTCTAACATTCTATATGAGCATTGTAATGGAATGACAAGATTGAATGAAAGATAACATTTGTAAATGAACAAGTTTAGAAATGTAACATATCTCTCTTAGTAAAACAAAAAGGAACAAATAAACCAGTAAACATAAAAGTACTATCTAACATGATCTACCAACCTGGTAGGTAATATTCTTGAACGTGTAGAGTCCTTAACCCTATTATCCACAGAATCATACTGTACACCGGTGGTATTGGAATCAGTTAGGTGAATATCATGAGCAGAATTAGAAAAGTTTATATCACAATCTGAATCAAAAACGCTGTCATTGTTTTAAATGATATTGGTCTTGAGTACTTCAGGACACCTAGACACATGTCTGACATTCCAGAATTTACCATCTTGGGTTATAATAGAATTCTTAAAAACTCTAGTGATTTTGATGGGTTTATAGAATTTACTCACACATTTATCTACTAATCCAAGGTTTGTTTATTCTTACCCATTCTCCTACCCTAAAGCTATGTTCCCTAGTATTCCATTTTTTGTCATACCACACCTTGTACTTCTTCTGTTTTTCTCTCTATTAAACTCATTCTTAATGTTATCACCAGACTTTTCTTTGAGCCACCATGGACAAATATTTGAGGCCGGATCTCTGCCCTTCAATAAGCGAAAGGGACTAACTTCTGTGATAGAATGTGGTGTGATTCTATACATCCACAATCTCTCCCTCAATACATTTTTCCAATCTTCTCCTTTCTTCATGACTTCAGTTATATAGCCCTTTAAAACCCTTTTGAAGCGTTCCACTTGGCCATTTTCATGTGGCGAATACAGTGATGTTGTAACATGGTTTACACTAAGACCTTTGAGATATTCTTCCATATCATAGGAAGTTAGTTGAACACCATTATCTGTAACAATAACTGAAGGGGGACCCTCCCTGGCAAAAGCTTCCCTGAAAAACTCTAAGACTTTATTGGTAGTAGCCATTGGAACCATCTTAACTTCTGGCCACTTTGAGTGGTAGTCCACTAAAACTAAGGCATAACGTGAATCTAACGGTAAATTAAGAAAAGGACCAGAGATATCAAAGGCTAACTTATTCCATGGTTCTTGTGGCCAATCTACACATTTAAGGGGAGGAAAATTAATTTTTTACTTTTTATCACTAGAATTGCACACTACACAGTCTCTAACCACCCGATCCGCAATGTGATCCATTCCTGGCCACCAGACGTAACTTCTAATCAACCGTTTCATCGCAGACATACCTGGATGGGAATCATGGGCTATCCCAAGAATCCTTTCTCTAACTCCCAGCGGTGGCACACATTTTCCATCCTTGTAAAATTCGCAATCTAACTTTAATTCATCTGATACTTTAAACAAAGGCATGTTTTCTTCAGAAACATTCTGCTTTTTAGGCCAACCTTCCACCATATATCTCTAGACCAATTGCCATACTGAATCATCCCTTTCACTGTTTTTCCAAGTTTCCTCTGATATGTTTGAAAATGCACCAATCACAACATCTTGTATAGAGGTAACACTCTCCACATCATCATCCTTTTCTTTTAAGGCTGACTTACACGGATGACGTGACATAAATTCAGCTGTGACATTCTTCTTCCCTGGTACATATTCCGTTTTGAAACAATATTCCTGTAATCTAGAACTTAATCTAGCAATTCTTGCAGTAGCATTCCAACCACCACCAGGTGACAGAATGTTTACCAAAGGCTTGTGGTCCGTCCTCAAAATAAAATTTGTTCCCCAAATGTAATTCCTGTAATGCTCTATAGCCCAAACGCATGCAAGAAGCTCCTTTTCTATGACTGCATAACGCTTCTCAGTTTCATTCAATGTTCTTGAAGCGAAACATACATTCCATTCTTCATTCCCACTTTTTTGTGACAGTACAGCTGCAATACCACACAGACTTGCATCTACCGTTATCATGCATTGTTTTTTCATGCAAAATGGTCTGAGAGTGGGTGCGTTTACAATATCTTGTTTGATTTCATTGAATGCATTTTGTTGTAGTTCTGCCCATTCAAAACAAGTATTATGTCTTAACAACCTTCTTAAAGGCTCCATTTTCGGGGCAAAATTTGTCAAAACTTAGAATAATACTCACACATTCCGGCAAACGATAGTAGTTGGTCCCTGTTCTTTGGAGATGGAGCATTCATTATACCTTCAACATTTGATTTTTTTGGTATTGCACCATCACCTGTCAGAGTATGTCCTAAATACTCTACACTTTTTTTTAAACATTTTACATTTGTGAGCCTTCAGTGTTAACCCATTTCTTTTCAACCTACAACATACTTCAGACAAATGTTTTAAATGATCCCAATTGTTTTCTGAAAACATTAGAATATCATCCTGGAAACATTTGACGAAATTATCAATGTCCCTAAAGATGTTAAACATTATCCTCTGAAATACTGATGCCGCTGAGGCTAAGCCAGAAGGCATTTTTGTGTATTGATATAACCCTTGTGGAGTTATAAACGCTGTTAACATTTTTGAATCATCTGTCAATGGCACTTGATGATACGCAGATCTCAAGTCCAGGGTAGAAAAAACATTGGCACCCTCTAACATAGAGACTAACTCATTAATATTTGGTAGTGGGTGACAATCCACCACAATTTCCGAATTCAAAGCTCTTAAATCCACACACAGTCTCAGTTTTTATACGGTTTGCAGACCAAAACAATTGGAGACACCCATTCAGATGAGTTGATCGGTTCTATAATGCCTTCTGTTACCAGCTCTGTTTACATATCCTTGAGTTCCTCCCTTACATTAATTGGTACTGGTCTTATCTTTTGTCTAACAGGCCTGACATTAGCTTTAAGTTTGATCTGATGGGAATAATCCTTAAGCTTTCCCAAAGAATCGGTGAAAACATCTTTTAATGAGACCTTTATAAATTCCTCCCTGTCCTCCACACAACGGAAATGTAGTTAGTGCATATAGAATCATCCAAAACCACAGGATCCTTAAGCCTGGGGTTCAACATTATTCCCAGCTTATATTGATCCCTCCAATCAAGTACATTTATTCCCTTCACCGCAATATACAATTTTATACTTGCCATTCAATTCTTAAAACTCACCATAGTTTCAAAATACCCAATCATGTCAATACGTGAACCATCATAACTTACGGGATTGATATCAGATGGAATAATTTCCCCAATATCAAAAACACTATCAAGTTTTTCTACAAAGTATTGATTGAAATTATGGTTCATGGCGATCCAGAATCAGCCATGAGTCTTAATTCCACATTAGACACTTAAACAATGCACATTGGTGAATTTGTAATAGGCATGTCATTAGGATCTTCTAGATTTGCAATGTTATTCCGAAGAGAAACAACAAACCCTGACATGGTCTCTTTTACTAATGTTTTTCCAATTACTTTGGAACTTCCACTTTGTTCCGATCCTTCTACCATGGACGAAATCCTCGGCTTATATTGCGTGGAAAATCTCCTTTGATCTCTGCACATATTTGCAAAGTGTCCTATTCTTCCACAGTTTTTGCACTCTCTTCTAATTGCTGGACAACCATTAAACTAAGACACGTTGTTTTTATTGCCACATCTGTAGCAAAAGATGTTTTTTTTCCATTTAAAAAAAATCTTCTATTGACATTGGAACTTGTATTATGATCCTGAACAGCATTCAAATTTTGGGTGTCATATTTCGTCTCATCTTCCCGCTTTAATACCACAACCTCTTCAGTTTTTATATTTTTATTACTGGTTTTTTGACTGTATGCATCCATATTTCAGTTTGTTCAAACGCTTTAGCAGTTGAAATGGCCTCTGACAGCTTAGGGTCACCCATCACCCATAACTGTTTCTGTGTTTTTTTACATTTGACATGCACCCCTATCTGATCTCTAATCATTTCATCAGAAATGTTTCCAAAGTTACAATGTAAGCTCAACGTGCGTAATGAGGTCAAGAAATCATCAAAGGATTCATTTTCTTCTTGTTTCCTTGTATAGTACTTAAACCTATTCAACGCAATATTGCTAGTGGGTTTAAACCTTTTTCCCATTCTAAGTAACGCCTCATTATACACATTTGTTGCCTCTCCATTTTCTGTAACATTTATCTGAGGCAGGGCTCTAAATACCATCTGACCTTCAGATCCAAGACAATGTAACAGTATACTTTTTTTCCATTCTGCTCCCATTCTTTCCCCATCTATTGCTTTCATATAGTTTACAAATTCTTCCTTCCATCATGACCACGGTAATGGTGGTTATCCTTTACACTGTAAAAATGTTGCTGGAGGCTCAAACTGCATTTATTTTTATTAGCATAATATATATTTGTGACAAATTCCGTTTTCTTGTAAATTATTTTCTGTAAATCTCCATTTATTTTTTCTACATTCATTTTATATCCAATCAGTAATAATTTCACTGTATTGTTCCTCTTATAAAGATGTACACTGTGTACTGTTATTCCTTATTAATGGTTCTTATTTACCCAAACAAAAAACATTGTCTGCCTATAAGAGTTTGCCATAAATTCCTTTGTTTTATTAATATTTACCGACTTACTTGTGATGTTGTTTTTCTGTGTAGGTAGGAATTTCCTCGTATTAAAATGCAACCCTTAAATTGTTCACCTTTACAGCTAGCGTTGTCGTTGCTATAGCGGTTTCCAAGGTAAACAAAATGGCAGCCACATCGTACGCCCTTGCGTCACTTCCTACCAGCATGCCTTGCAGCTCCCAGCATGCTTTGTGCCTCTTCTGTTATCCTCGCGCCTCCAGCGAACCACTGCGATCAAGAAAATGGCGTCAATTCACCCGAATCCTGTACCTGTCACAATGCTCACAAAGGGTCAGGTAGTAATCCGAAAGACACCATACACACGCTGGCTCGGGACAGCCATTCAAAAGATGCCGCTTCCTTTTAAGCGGTAGGGACGTCACCCATACGATTATTTTACAAGTGTCACCGCTTAAGAAAACACTATATTATAGAGTAATAGTACCTTTGTTTTAAGATTTATCGACTTCCTTGTGTTGTTTCCTGTTCCTCATCTTCCCTTTTATTTCTTTATCTATATTCTTGCAATTTCTTCACCATGTGTTGTCTCCTGAAATTCCGATCAATCCTTTACCTTTAAGGGATTGCAGTATTCCAATTGTAGTCAATGTAAATATTCTTCTTTTCTTCTTCTTTTTAAAAAAAAATAAAACGGAGTCCAGTAAATAATACTTTTTTTAAGAACACCACTCCTTCGTGCTGCTTCCTTTAGTTCTGAGAAGTGTTCTGGTCCTCGTCCCCATTAAAAAAACTCCAAACTCCAAATAAAATGATATATCTTTATGTAAGTATATAGACAGCACAGCAACAAGCACTGCACATCTCCAGGGTAACAGTGCAACTGATACAGAGGAGTCTAATGAGCATTCTAATGGAATGAGAACATTGAATGAAAGAAAACATTTGTAAATGAACAAGTTTAGAAATGTAACAAGGGTGCATTTCTTTCACTTTGCCCTCCAACAGGAGACACAGGGCGGAAGGGGAAGGGTACAAGTGGAAATGCCTTATACAAGAAGCTCAATGCTACTAGCCAAGAAAATTCTCAGGCAACAGAGGAGTGTTGATGGATCCCTGTTCCTCTTTCTTCAGGCAAGGTGGGGGTGGCTTTGTCAATGGAGTGGTCACAATGATTAGTATGGATAGAGGAACTGTAGTCATATTGCTAAATGGAGACTGTTGAACAAGATGAAATAATATTACTTCGGAGATCCTGAGGTTTTAGGTAATAAACACAGATTGTCAGAAGGACATGCACACTACTGCCCCTCTTTCTTTTGTAATGCAAAATTACAATGATGCAGACCTGTGTTCTTAAATTAGTCTCGACGGGTCTCCCGCATGGTGATGAATTTCATCACATGTCCTCCTGTTAGACATGTAGAGGACCTCATAGGTGTAGCACCTTTGTACAGCCTATTTGGGCCTGTAACGTTCTGATAGCACAGCATGGTGGAGGCTTTTTCTCTAACTTCCCAGCAACAACTTTTTTTAGCAGCACTGTCCATAGATCAGAGTCTGACATGTTTAGAACAAAACAATCCAGGCAGTTTCAGCTGATATGGTGATCCAGGGGACTGGCATGAGTTGATATCAGGAGGATCAGGTATTAAGATATGGGATTCTTAGATTTCTTAACTTCCTTATTGAGTATTTGGGAGGGGCTGTCGCAATATATGCATCCGTCTCATGTATAGTATTTGTTCAGTCGGATTGATCTAAAACAGTTCTGTGAAAAAATATAAAGCATCTTCTGCTATTCTGTATAGAATTTGAGCAGACTGAGCAGACTGCCTCAGTAGACACCACTGAGATTCTGGCATTCTCTGATATGCAGCACAACTTCGAAGATAAAGCCTGGAGGTATACTCCTTCTTGACAGACATTGTAAAGTGGATAGTGTGATACTAGTTATTTGCTTAATCGAACTGTTGGGCATTCCATACTTATATACTACTTAGAGTTGCTTATCACAAACACCTGAGAATAATGGAAGCAGCAAAAACATTGGTTATAATAGCCCTGTCTTGTTGTCCATCTGTTGGATGTGCACTTTTCAGTGCATGTTCGATAATCACACACATACACTGTGAAACTATGTGGGCTATAAAACGATATCAGGAGATAGTGAATTCAGGAGGCAAAGTTGTTTTAATACAAAGGAATTGTTTGCAAGTATGAGGACTAGTCTTGTCCACATTTGATTCCTTTCAGCATTTAGTTTCCTGTTGCAAGTAGGTCGTAATACTTTCTGGTTACTCTGCCCCCAGAGTCACAGGTATCCCCAATGTAGGTAAAGTTACCTGGCTTTTTCAAGTGGGAATCCAAGGTCACCGTAAAATAAGGAATTATTGGGTGAGTACGTAATTCGAAATTCAATTCTCCTGGTAATTCCTCATCTTGTCTCTGATCAAAGAGAGCGGGACCCAGCAGCCAAAGGGGTTGGGTAACAACAAAGACAATTGTCTAGAAAGAATTCCCCTTTGGGTAATATCACACATCTGACATAAGTTTTGTCAAAAAACACTTATTACATACCCAACAGATGAACAAAGAGGAAATGTAAAAATAACGAATTAGATATATATATGCAATTTATTCAAAGAAATATTAAAAACATATCAAACACCATTTACAACATAATCAGCCCTATCAACAATACATGTTTAATCAATTAATAAAAACAATTACAAAAGGCACTAAAAAGTCATAATTTCACAAAAAAAAGGAACAACTAAAGGAAGAATAATTCCTATTGGAAGAGGGAGAATACAATAGTAACAAACAGAGATCAATTCTGATTCATATTTTGGATTTCATTCAGAATGATTGTCTCCATAAACTTCATTTAATATCCACTCATATGGGCATCGACGAGTTTCGCTGGGCAATCGGTTAATAGCCAGCACCTTCTAAAGGAAAAATATTTCATTCTCATTTAACATATTATCATCATCTTTAATCCTGGAGCTGAAGAAACCTCCTGTGTTTAAATGTTTGTTGTTATAAGGAATCTGTCAATATCTCTATAACACTAGTAGATCCCGCAGTCTCTTTAAAACGAAGTGGTCATTCAATGTTCTTTGCATTGGTAGCCATAAACTGTTCGACATGTACTTTGTTGCCCTGTAATTCAACAAAAATGGCCACACGCATGTGGTCCTAATCACTTCAGCGTTATGGACTTGCCTAATAGTCCCGGTGTATATAAAATGCAGTACCGCCAGCAGCCTTTATCAGTCAGTATCGGGCACACGGGGCACACGCCTCCGGTAATAATGAATTACGAGCGACCATGTTTTCCTCACTAAACATCCTAGTATTGAAACTCTGGTGAGCCAAGTTTCATCCAGCAAGGTGAACCCTAAACCATTACCCATGACTCCCTGAATGCCATGATGGACAAGCTCAGTCGGGGACACATTAAGGATTGCAAATGTCACCTGCTCCCAGAGGAAGAAGAGGGCATCTCCCAGCAGTGTGGAAAACCCCGGCTTTATGTTTTTGCTACTACTGACAAATGCCCTCATTTGAAGGTTTTGTGTGTTGAAGTTTCATTAAGAACACTAGCGAGAAGATGCATTTCGGCTGGAATAGAACAGAGGAGAATCGTGCATGCCTTCCCGCCCCTGCCTCTCCTGAGTTCTGAAAAAGACCAAAAGCGACCAGCCTTAAGTCATCTTAGTGGCTCTTCTTTGGGCTAGTAGAGTATGCCACCCCGAACTTCTGGGTATGAGCGTCTGCCCTCTGATCAGGCCACCCCTTAAAGAGAATCTCCTGTTGCAGCAGCTGGGCAGTGCCCTTTACCCACACCTGTGCAATCTAAAGCTCCATGTCTGGAGATAGAGCAGCAGCAGTTAACTTCATTTGTTCTAACACCTTAAATGGCAGATGCCATCCTTTTTAGGTTTTGACTGGCCATGCGCTTTGCGCATGTGCCAAAAAACCTCTTGAGGTGTGTGTGTGGGTTTGGGTCGGCCCTCGTCATTCATTGGCTGGCTCCATAAATGGAGCCTAGCCATTGGACGAGAGGCCTGTCCGTCAATGCCGGACCAGACACGGGGGCGTTCCCGAGATTCTTTGGCTTTTGCCGACGTCACGAGACGCCGGGAACGCCCCCGAATCTGTCCCGGCATTGAGCCGGCACCCTTTCCTGCTTGCGTGAGTGCTTTGCCGTCCGTGTCCCCTCCCGCCCCCCGTAGAGTCCGTAGCTCCCTGCCCCGGCAGGCTCCCTCTCGGCGTTTCTCGCTCTGCGCGCTCCTCTGCCCTGTAACCTCCCACCTCCCTGCACTCTTACTCCCAGCTCGCCTCCATCCAGTCTCCCTCCTCCCTCTACCCTCCCGTCCCCAGCAGTCTCTCTCCGATCTACCCATTCCTCTCCAACCTGCCGCTCTCCACTCGCTCCCAGCTCTCCGCCCTCTCCCTCTCTCTGCCTTCCGTCTCCCCTCCCGTCCCCTGCAGTCTCCGTCGCCGGCCTCCAGTCTCCTCCTCCCCGCAGCGCCCCCCGCGCTCCCGTCAGCCGGATGGTTGTCTCCGGGGCCGGCGGAGGCGGGCCCGGCATGTTCCAGGGATGATGCTGGGCTCCGGGCAGGCTCCGGACAGCAGCAGGTTCCCGCTGCATCACCTGGTCTGGAGGAACCGACCCCTGGAGCTGGAGAAGGAGCTCAGCGCGCGGCAGGTGGGTGAGCGCGAGGGGAGGGGGGGGGGGGTACTTGGGAGGGTGAGTGAAAGCAAAACTGGTGGGGGTAAAGGGATCAGAGGGTACAAGGAAAACTAGGGTGAGGGTTGAGGCGTGTGTGTGGAGAGCACAGGTGTACACGGCATGGGCAGGAGGAGGGCTGGGGGGCAGAGCCCGGAAAATAAAGTCAAGGGGTGAATACGCTGCCGGTGCTTCCGTGCCCATGGGTGACGGTGAGGACGTGGGCAGCAAAGGCACGAACTGGGTGAGGCAGAGGCTGCAGCGGTTCCAAAGACATGTCTTGGTGCACATCCAGGCTGGGTACACGGGGAACTAGGTAGTCACCCAGAGCAGAGTGACTGGTGTTAGAGCTGTTCTGGATTAGGGGCTAGGTTCCCCGGGGCTGAGCGTCTGCTGTAGACCCGGCTAGATGAGAGACTGGGTTACCCAGGTGGGTGTGTCTGGCTAGATGAGAGACTGGGTTACCCGGGTGGGTGTGTCTGGCCAGATGAGAGACTAGGTTCATGGGTTCATGTGTGTCTGCTGTATATCTGGCTAAATGAGAGACAGGGTTCCCCGGGTGGGTGTGTCTGGCTAGATGAGAGACTACGGTCATGGGTGCGTGTGTGTCTGCCGTGGCTCTGGCAAGATGAAAGACTAGGTTCCCTGGTAGCTGTGTGTCTGCTGTGGATGTGCCTAGGTGAAAGACTAGGTTGAGAGGTTGTATTCTGGGGGTCTGGCTAGATGAGAGATCAGGTCACGGTTGAGTTTGCTGTAGACCTGGCTAGACGGGAAACTAGTTTCACGGTTGAGTTTGCTGTAGACCTGGCTAGATGAGGCTTGATTCACGGGTGAGTGTGTTTGCTATCGATCTGGCTAGATGAAAGACTAGGTTTAGAGGTGGTCTTCTGTATATCTGGCTATATGAGAAACTAGGTTTATGGTTGGGTGTCTGCTGTAAATCTGGCTAAATAAGAGACTATTTTTACGGGTGGGTGTGTCTGCTATATATCTGGGTAGACAAATGACTAGGTTTAGAGGTGGTCTTCTGTAGATCTGGCTAGATGAAATAGTAGGTTCATGGTTGGGTGTCCGCTGTAGATCTGGCTAGATGAGAGACTGGGTTCACGGGTGGGTGGGGGTCTGCTGTAGGAATAGTCCATATGGGAAGCGGGGCGCACAGTGAGATGGGTCGTTTGCTGGTGTGCACAAGGCCCTGCGCGCGCTGCTGCTGTGGCGGGGTGTGGGCGTAGAGCAGGGGTGTCTGAGAGACTGTGCGCAGCGGGCTGGGTGGGCGCCTGCCGTGGAGCTGGCCTGTCTGAGCGGCTGAGACCAGTCCCAGGTGCGCTGCTGGAGGTCCGGATGGGTCTGGCATAGATGCGTGTGCGCACACAGAGCCCTTCGGAGCGCACGTGCGCAGGGGGCGTAGTTCCGCCCGGTACTAAGCACCGGCCACACATCTAACCTAGGATAGGATTTGGTGTTTGAAGGTCTTTGTGTGAGGGCCTGACGGCCGAGCTGTGGTGTGTGGATGTAGACCGTGGAGCAGCTCACACGTGTGCGGCTCGGTGCCTCTGGTGGGTTTGTGCGGGTGTGGCACTGGCGGGGATGATGGCTCGATGCAAAGCAGTGGTGCGCGGGTGTCTGATGACTGCTGGTGTCCGCGGCTCCGCGCATCTTGGGAGGCACTTGCCTGGTTGGTACAGAGTTGGTCGGAGGGCCTGGGTGTGCAGCAGCAGTCTGTGAAGTGACTTACAGAGACGGGCAGTGGGGGTGCTGTGTGCAGACGTGTGTGTGTGTCCATGTGCAGCTGGCCTCGTGTGATCGACCAGCGCAGCCCTGCTCCGTGCGGCAGGGTGTGCGCTCCGCTGCTGTGTGTGTGGCAGGGGTGAGGTCTAGAGGTGCTCTGCATAGCTCAGGGAGTGGGGGTCAGATTGAGGCTTCTTTGTTTGGTGTCTGAGGCAGAGCCGCGCTGTGTTGGGACTCGGTGCACACCTGCTGCACGTGGGCGACAGGCTGCCTGGCACGCTGGTGCATAGCTGGGATGGTTGGGCGAATGGCGTCTGGTGAACAGCATGCTGCCTGCCACGCTGGTGCACAGCTGGGATGGATGGAAGGGTGGGTGTCTGACATAGAACAGTCTGGCACGCGGGGTGAACAGCTGGAGTGAGTGAGTGGGTGTCTGGTGTGGTGTACATCAGGCTGTTTGACTCACAGCTAACCCTGGGGTGGGTGTGTCCCCGGTGTAGAGCCAGCGAGAAGCCGGGTCCACAGCTGGGGTCGTGTGTGTCTAGCTTAGAGCAGTTTGAAAGAGAAGCCGGACGAACAGCTGGGAAGGGTGGGTCTCTAGTGTAGAACAGTTTGAAGGAGAGGTTGGGTGCACTCCTAGGGTGGGTGGGTGTCTGGTGTAGAGCGGGTTGTAAGAAAGGCTGGGTGCACAGTTGGGGTGGATGTCTGGTGTGGAACAGTTTGAAGGAGAGGTTGGGTGCACACCTAGGGTGGGTGGGTGTCTGGTGTAGAGCGGGTTGTAAGAAAGGCTGGGTGCACAGTTGGGGTGGATGTCTGGTGTGGAACAGTTTGAAGGAGAGGTTGGGTGCACACCTAGGGTGGGTGGGAGTCTGGTGTAGAGCGGGTTGTAAGAAAGGCTGGGTGCACAGTTGGGGTGGATGTCTGGTGTGGAACAGTTTGAAGGAGAGGTTGGGTGCACACCTAGGGTGGGTGGGTGTCTGGGGTAGAGCGGGTTGTAAGAAAGGCTGGGTGCACAGTTGGGGAGGATGTCTGGCGTAGAACAGTTTGGAAGAGAGGTTGGTGCAAAGATACGGTGGTTCGTGGTTGGGTGACTGGTGTAGAGCAGTCTTGTTTGACAGGTGTCTAGTGTAGGGCAAGATGGGTGCACAGCGGATGGGGGAGGTCTGTTGTAGTTCTGCCTGTATGAGAGGCTGGGTGCTCAGCACCCTTGCCGTGTAATGCCTTGTACTACATCTGTGTTAGCAGTCGCCTCAGGCTGTTGTTTTTTATGCAGGGGACGGGATTTGATCATGCCCATTACGCCGTATTGCTTTTCAAAGGCAACTGTTGCAGAGCCAAGTGGGCTGTTGAAAATTGTGTTTTCTCCACCTGCCCCTGTTGCCTGCTTGTGCCTCCGTTTTCGTGCCTCCGTTTTCGTGCCCCTGTTGCCTGCTTGTGTCCCTGTTGCCCGCTTGTGCCTCCTTGTGCCCCTGTTGTCTGCTTGTGCCTCTGTGTGCCCCTGTTGTCTGCTTGTGCCTCTGGGTGCCCCTGTTGCCTGCTTGTGCCTCTGTGTGCCCCTGTTGCCTGCTTGTGCCTCTGTGTGCCCCTGCTTGTGCCTCTGTGTGCCCCTGTTGTCTGCTTGTGCCTCTGTGTGCCCCTGTTGTCTGCTTGTGCCTCTGTGTGCCCCTGTTGCCTGCTTGTGCCTCTGTGTGCCCCTGTTGCCTGCTTGTGCCTCTGTGTGCCCCTGCTTGTGCCTCTGTGTGCCCATGTTGCCTGCTTGTGCCTCTGTGTGCCCCTGTTGCCTGCTTGTGCCTCTGTGTGCCCCTGTTGCCTGCTTGTGCCTCTGTGTGCCCCTGTTGCCTGCTTGTGCTCTGCTTGTGCCTCTGTGTGCCCCTGTTGCCTGCTTGTGCCTCTGTGTGCCCCTGTTGCCTGCTTGTGTGCCCCTGTTGCCTGCTTGTGCCTCTGTGTGCCCCTGTTGCCTGCTTGTGCCTCTGTGTGCCCCTGTTGCCTGCTTGTGCCTCTGTGTGCCCCTGTTGCCTGCTTGTGCCTCTGTGTGCCCCTGTTGCCTGCTTGTGCCTCTGTGTGCCCCTGTTGCCTGCTTGTGCCTCTGTGTGCCCCTGTTGCCTGCTTGTGCCTCCGTCTGCCCCTGTTGCCTGCTTGTGAGTCCGTCTGCCCCTGTTGCCTGCTTGTGCTGTGTTGGTGTGTGTGGAGGGCTCTGTGTGGCTGTGTGTGTAGGAAGCTTTGTGTGGCTGTGTGTGTGGAGGGCTCTGTGTGGCTGTGTGTGTGGGGGGCTCTGTGTGGCTGTGTGTGCGGGGCTCTGTGTGGGGGTGTGTGTGGGGCGGCTCTGTGTGTGAGAGAGAGAGATTTGTTTAAATACCAGGATAATTGCCGGCAGCAGCACCCTTGCCGTGTAATGCCTTGTACTACATCTGTGTTAGCAGTCGCCTCAGGCTGTTGTTTTTTTTTATGCAGGGGACGGGATTTGATCATGCCCATTACGCCGTATTGCTTTTCAAAGGCAACTGTTGCAGAGCCAAGTGGGCTGTTGAAAATTGTGTTTTCTCCACCTGCCCCTGTTGCCTGCTTGTGCCTCCGTTTTCGTGCCCCTGTTGCCTGCTTGTGCCCCTATTGCCCGCTTGTGCCTCCTTGTGCCCCTGTTGCCCGCTTGTGCCTCTGTGTGCCCCTGTTGTCTGCTTGTGCCTCTGTGTGCCCCTGTTGCCTGCTTGTGCCTCTGTGGGCCCCTGTTGCCTGCTTGTGCCTCTGTGGGCCCCTGTTGCCTGCTTGTGCCTCTGTGTGCCCCTGTTGCCTGCTTGTGCCTCCGTCTGCCCCTGTTGCCTGCTTGTGCCTCCGTCTGCCCCTGTTGCCTGCTTGTGCTGTGTTGGTGTGTGTGGAGGGCTCTGTGTGGCTGTGTGTGTAGGAAGCTTTGTGTGGCTGTGTGTGTGGAGGGCTCTGTGTGGCTGTGTGTGTGGGGGGCTCTGTGTGGCTGTGTGTGTGGGGGGCTGTGTGTGCGGGGCTCTGTATGGGGGTGTGTGTGGGGCGGCTCTGTGTGTGTTTGTGTGTGTCATTTGCGATAGATAAAGCTAGTGGCATTGTAAATGACAATGCCATTTATTTATGTTAAAAAAACATAAATAAAAATAATGTCAAGAGCAATGCCAATAGCTCTAACTTTAACAAAGGCAAAACCATTGCATTGTAAATGCTTGTTGTCAGATGTCCTCCCACACAGTTCATTTACTCTGGACACTAAAACACATTTCTGGTTAGTGTAGATCATTTGCTGTATTGGAGGTCCGTGTTTAAATCACCTGTTGAGAGGCCTTTCATTAAGGTTTGGCACAAGTTTCCTCTCTGTCACAACAGAGACGGGTTAACTAACCTTGAAGGCGGACACAGCAGGACTGAGGCAAGATGCAAAGTAACCCTTTCCCCTTGTATGGCACCTCCTGCGAATATATATATATATATATATATATATATATATATATATATATATATATATATATATATATATATATATATATATATATATATATATATATATATATATATATATATATATACATATATATATAATCACTCTACAGATCATACCACAGCAGAGGAAGGGGCAAAAAGGGACAAACAAAACAATAAAGTTGCAGCAGCAAGAACACCCAGTGGCGTGAACCCTGGAGTTTTAGCCTTCACTCCTACGATCACCCTGTGTTCCCTGTAAATAAGACACAACAGAGCACAAGATGAGTTTCTACCCTAACCCACCCTGATGCAGATATATTAACAAAACCATATGCCACACTTACAGTTGAATACTGCCACAATCACTCCAAGAGAAAAAGGCACAAAAGGTAAAAATAAAGTCAAGAAATCAAAGCTGTTTCTTTGCCTCTCAAAGTTCCAGAAACATTGCACGCATTGTGGCCTAACCTTCCAGGTTATGACTAAAAGTCCAAAGAAAATGTACTATCTAATTACGGTTGTCCAGGCAATGGCATGTATATCCTTTCTAGTATATAGATGACGAAGTCT
Source organism: Lissotriton vulgaris (assembly GCF_964263255.1). Classification (NCBI taxonomy): domain Eukaryota; kingdom Metazoa; phylum Chordata; class Amphibia; order Caudata; family Salamandridae; genus Lissotriton; species Lissotriton vulgaris. The sequence goes on from NC_141696.1 coordinate 741,821,702, forward strand.
CCAGGAACACCTCCAACCAGCGAGTGTTTCAGCAATAGTTGAACACAAAAAAAACATAAGCGCCCTGAATGTAAGAAGAACCTCCGAGCCTCTCAACGGCTCACGAAAAAAACAAGCATTTACAATGCAATGGTCTCGGCAGCATTAAAGGTAGAGCTATTGGCATTGCTCATGATTTTTTAAAAAAATAATAAATAAATGGCATTGTCATTTACATTGCCAATAGCTTCATCGCTTGCATATGCGAGACCTATTGCATTAGCACCCACACACAGAGTAAGTAGTAGAGTGAGAAGTTGATAGTGAGGAGGAGAGAGTTATTAGTAAAGAGTATTAGAGAGCCCATCAGAGCTGTGTGAATAATAACAGCTGTGAGCCGGTGCCTGAGGTGCATCATCAGAGCTGTGTGAATAATAACAGCTGTGAGCCCGTGCCTGGGGTGCATCTGAACCCGTGCCTGAGGTGCATCATCAGAGCTGTGTGAATAATAACTGCGTCAGCCCCGTGCCTGAGGTGCATCATCAGAGTTGTGTGAATAATACCAGCTGTGAGCACCTGCCAGAGGTGCATCATCAGAACTGTGTGAATAATAACTGTCAGCCCGTGGCTGAGGTGCATCATGAGAGCTGTGTGAATAATAAACGCGTCAGCCCCGTGCCTGAGGTGCATCATCAGAGTTGTGTGAATAATTAACAGCTGTGAGCACCTGCCTGAGGTGCATCGGAGCCCGTGCCTGAGGTGCATCATCAGAGCTGTGTGAATAATAACTGCGTCAGCCCTGTGCCTGAGGTGCATCATGAGAGCTGTGTGAATAATAAACGTGTCAGCCCCGTGCCTGAGGTGCATCATCAGAGTTGTGTGAATAATAACAGCTGTGAGCACCTGCTTGAGTTGCATCTGAGCCCGTGCCTGAGGTGCATCATCAGAGCTGTGTGAAAATAGCTGCGTCAGCCCCGTGCCTGAGGTGCACCATCAGAGTTGTGTGAATAATACCAGCTGTGAGCACCTGCCAGAGGTGCATCATCAGAACTGTGTGAATAATAACTGTGTCAGCCCGTGCCTGAGGTGCATCATGAGAGCTGTGTGAATAATAAACGCGTCAGCCCGTGCCTGAGGTGCATCATCGGAGCTGTGTGAATAATAACTGCGTCAGCCCCGTGCCTGAGGTGCATCATCAGAGTTGTGTGAATAATAACAGCTGTGAGCACCTGCCAGAGGTGCATCATCAGAACTGTGTGAATAATAACTGCGTCAGCCCGTGCCTGAGGTGCATCATGAGAGCTGTGTGAATAAAAAACATGTCAGCCCCGTGCCTGAGGTGCATCATCAGAGTTGTGTGAATAAGAACAGCTGTGAGCACCTGCCTGAGGTGCATCTGAGCCCGTGCCTGAGGTGCATCATCAGAGCTGTGTGATTAATAATTGCGTCAGCCCCGTGCCTGAGGTGCATCATCAGAGTTGTGTGAATAATAACAGCTGTGAGCACCTGCCAGAGGTGCATCATCAGAACTGTGTGAATAATAACTGCGTCAGCCCGTGCCTGAGGTGCATCATCAGAGCTGTGTGAATATTAACTGCGTCAGCCCCGTGCCTGAGGTGCATCATCAGAACTGTGTGAATAATAACAGCTGTGAGCCCCTGCCCCCCCACCCCAACATTTTATGACATCTCTGCATACATAAGACTCTCTGTGCACGAAGTATGTATCCACGTGTCCTGCGAAATAGATAACGTAAATTTGGCTAGCTTAAAGTGCAGGGTCAGGGAAATAACATGCCCTCCACTCTGATGGAAGCTGAGTTGAATGCCATTGCGAGGTAGCTATGGTACTGTGCTCGGAGAAGAATGAGGGCACTCGGAGTTAAGGGGAAATATTGTTTGCATGGTTGTGGGCTGGGGGTAAGGGAGCTTGGGCAATCAGAAGAATGGGTTCTGTACTGTGTGCGTGTGTGAGTGTATGGCATGTTGTTGTAGTATCAGGTGTGTACCGAAATGGGTAGACTTACTTGTGTGCAGCTAGTACTGATGATGAGGCGAAGGTGTACTCTGATTGAAGGTAAGGTGGGTGAGCCAACAAATTATCGGGGGGGGGGGGTCGAGGTACAGGACTGGCTTGGGTCTAAGAGACCTTACACAAGCCGAGACCAGTACATGTTTGCGATGAAAACAATGCAATAAAACGCGTAAAATCTGCAGTCTCTTTAAGTGAAAAAAGCCACAGTTCTTTAACATACGGCAGCTTTGACATTAAAAAGTCTGGTTACAAATTCATCAAGAGGGAATGAAAACACTCTAGACAAGAGAGGAGCCCCCCACACGACTGTTTCTCCGAGGCAAGGGTGTTGTCCAGAAACCGATTCAAAGTCTCACTCAATGATTACGTAACATCCTAATACAAGTGGGTGCGATCTTCAGAACAATCCTTGAAATATGACAACCCTAGGAGTAGCCACAAATAAGTTCTGTGTATTTATTTACTCTTACAAAGCGCACTCGGCCATGGCACTCAACGCACTGTAATGTCTGCCCAGGTCCTGAGATCACGTTCCTTGGCATGCCTACTGGTCTGATCCATAAAGAATTGGTAGACCTGTGTAAAATTGTGGTTATGTCAGTACAATCTTGTGCAATTGCCAACTGAAATGTTAAGCGAAATTTGCAAAATTTTCAGCATTTCATATAATGCAAAAAGTGATTCTGACCCACGGGTGTCAGATTCACGGGGCAACGAAGGGGACAGAAGGAGAAAAAAAAGGCACAGAATCACGGGGGCAGCGAAGGGGACAAAAGGAGAAAAAGGCACAGAATCACGGGGGCAGCGAAGGGGACAGAAGGAGAACAATCATTTACAATGCAATAGGTCTCGCAGTAACATTGTTTTGAGTAAATGGCCTTGTAAATGACATTGTTTTTTATATTGTATATGTTTTGTAAAAATGTATTAAAATGATCGTAATGTCAAATGCAAGTAGTGTTAAAATTTGTAAATCCAGTGATGGTAGAGTCAGTTCTGGGGAAGGGGGCGCTTCGCTAGGTGAACAAAAAGCCTCATGTGATTTCTCTTGAAAGGGTTGAGGGTGAGACCTAAAATGGAGAGGGGACAGGGGAGCGAGGACTTAGAACCAAAGTGATTGGGTTGGTCTGTTTAAAATGTGTGGGGAGTTACTGTTAACATTTAGTTCTCATCTCGCATACACCCTAAACCACGAACAACCTCCCACACGCTGAATATAACACACACACCAAACTGTACACGAGCACCGCCAGCCACACACTCTAAAACTCAATTCCCCTTCACCCACCCAGGTCTAGAGTCAACGAAAATTGGTTCCTACTCCTTGAAATGTATTACAGCAGGATAGGATTTTCATGGGGAGGGGAGGCAAAATTATGTAACCAATACAATGGGCACACAGTGTATTATCTAATACAGATGTTACAATAAGCTCTACCTCGCGGGCATCTTCTGACTCGGGTTTAGTGAGAACTTCCCGTGACAAAGGGACCTTGACGCTGCCTCTCTGTGGGGAAAAAGGAGGTTTTCTAACAGTGTACCACAGTTCCGGTAAACTTCTGCAGACAGGCCTATATGTATTTAATTCTAAAACATACACAACCAAGCTATCAATAACGGGGGATCACGCACTGGAATGCGGTCATATGGCCAAGATCACACAACCTGTCAACTGTAGGCAGACCATGATGGATGAATGCAAATGTGGTGCAGGGGTGGTGCGGGCCTTTATCTGTATACCTTGTCTGGTCTGGGTATGTGTGTTATCGGCATGCACGCCTGTATGAGCATTAGTGTGCTTGCCTCTGTGTGCCTTTTATGTAGATTCATGTGTGTATATCTTTTGTAGTTTGGTGTCTACACATATGTGCGTGGTCTGGAGTTTATGGACGCTGTGAGTTTGTCTTGATGCATGTGGTTTGGCGTGTGTGGCTGGTGTGTGAGTTTTGCAGTCCAGTGTGTGTGGTGTATGTAAGGACTAGTGTATAGTTGATGTGCTTTGGAGAGTTTGATATGTGTTGTGGTTCAGCGTGTGGGAGGTTGTGTGCGATTTAGCGTGTGACTGCGTGACCGGTGCACTGGTGCTGTTTGGTGTGTGTGTATTGTTCAGAGTGTGGGAGAGTTAGTTGGAGGCAGGGCCGGGTTACTTAGGCGGCATGAAAAGAAATAATAACAAGAGGGAGGGGGCCCCTTACTCACCGGACTCTCTTTAGCGCTGCTCTTCGGCGAGGGCGGCGCCCTCCTCTTCACGCGGTCCTGCTCCTGGGGGTCGGTTGCTGGTTGTGGCGGCGGGCGGGGCTCTCTTCTTAGAGAACCGCAGGTGAGCCAGCACGCTTCTTCTGTCCGGACACCGGAAAACAACCAGGCCCCGCCCACGTCTTCACGGAGTCTGCCTGGCTTCCTGTCTCGGTGGGCCGGGCTGCCAATGGCAGCGCGGCCCTGAGCAGGGAGGCGGGCACAGCGTCTCCTCCACGATCCCCGGGGCCGGCGGTAAATTATTTTCCTAAGTACACCTCACCATGACATTAATATATAGGGCTAGAGAGGGTAGAATATCCTTGTTAATGTAGAGGGCCAGTGAAGGCTAATTAACACAGATCGTGAGCAATAGTAAGCAACGGATGCACTGTGTGTTCATTTGCAACCGGGGTAGGCAGGAAAACGGCTCACCTTCACTGCGGTGCTGCCTTCAGGCTCGCGGGCGACTCGAGGAGGAGGCTCTCTTCACTTGAAGACTCGGCGGTGGACAGGCAACAATGGCGGCCAAAAGCTTCTGAAATTTTTTGGATTTGGGGGCGTGTTTTGCTGTCCTGAGTGACGGGCGCGTCACTGTCTAAAGAACAGCAAAACTTACGCCCCCAAATCCGAAAAAGACGGAGCCTATTCGGAGGGACGGCTCTCTCCTCCAATGGCTGGCCTCCGTTTAGGAAGCCAGCCAATGGGAGAGAGGCAAAAACTGAGGCGGGACTAATATTCCCACTAAGAAACATTAATTCTCGGACTTCCGGTCTGCCTTTGGCAGACCTAATATTACCTCGACCTAAAAAGGCTTCAAGCGTAAATCGCGTTCCACAGCGTTCACACGAAGGGAGACTCCAAGCACTCCTCGTACATGCGCTACAGATCAGTAAATGCGGTTGTGCTCCAGCCCGAGTACAAAAAAGTCAAGATTATTCCAGCGAGTGCTTCAAACTCCTTCTCAGCTGTGAAGGAAGAAGCACCGGAGGGTCTCAGCACTTCGCCCTCGGAGAGAATGAAGGCGGGGAACAAACGCGGTTGCGCTCCAGCGCGAACGCGTACTACAGCTTGTCTTGGCGGCCTGAAATCCACTGGTAATCTCATTAAAACAAACAGGAAACCCTGAGGAGGGAAACGTTCTTTTGCCCAACAATCCATTAGACTGAAACCACAGATGACAAGCACCATTATCTGTGAGGGAGGTGTTTAGGTACTGAAAAGAAAGAGAGGTAGGACAAGAATACGCTTTAGGTTTTCTGGGACATGTAGTCCCCCTTTCTTTCCACATTCATACTGCACTATTGCCTAGTCGTGACACTCTCACACCTCTAACAGTGGGACCTGAACTTGGTCTTGATGATTCCCTTGAGGACGGCCTTCGGCCGATGAACAACTGCGTGTTGGGTGTTCTGAACTTAAAGACTATCTTCCTCATTGCGATCACTTTAGTTTGTTGCATTATTGAACTTCAGGTATTGTTGGTGTAACCACCACACACCAGCTTTTTTCCAGACAAACTGATGCTGAAGACTCGGGTGACCTTCTTCCCTAAAATCGTGACTTCTTTCTTTGTTGTGTAACCCAACTCTCCCCCAGCATTCTTTGCCTCTCTTCATCCCTCAAATACGGAGGAGCGACTCTATCGACTTTACCCAAAAGGGTTTTTACGCTTTTACATTGATCATACCAAGGGTCATCAGCTGTGGAGTGGCCTCTTTTGACATCTAAAAAAGTAGTTCTACTTTAGGAATCTGCCTACTTGTACTGATTATTGTGTTATGTTCATGATCGGAGGGCACGGAAAGTGTCAAGCAAGAAGATGACATCAGCATGCAAGGTGACGCTTGTATGTGGCTCTATTCGTCATACCCAGGGTAGTGCGGAGCCACACAATGCCACCTGGTGGCATTGTGTGGAGCATTTCTAAATAGCTTGCAGGTCCAGTCTAATGCTTAGGGAATTTTCTAAAGATGAGGAATCTGATGATAAATTCCACCAGAAAGAATGTTACTGAAGGCAAGTAACTCGTTCTTCTCAGCACTTGGCTGGCAATGGAGAGCAACGTTTTATCCTGCTTATCTCACCATCAGGCTACACTGCATCAGCATGGCGTTGCCGGACTTCTGAGCTTTCTTCTGCCTGGCTATGTAAAGTGGGGCTTTAACAAAGTGCAAGTTCTCCATTGTTGATGCCTTTGTAACAAAGAATTTGCACTCACTTTGATGTACTGAGTGTGACATAGACTCGGCTGAGGTTGAATGCTGCCTTCTAGAGGACATGGTTGTAGTGCAAGTGACCAGGACAGGTGCAATTGAGTTTTTTCATAATCTATTATGATGGAAGATCTCTTCTGGGTGAATTTACGCAGCTTCCTCAATTGAAGCTATAAAAGGCAAGTAAAGTCTGCAAGAGGTACTTTCCAATACTTTGAGTACACTTCTTTGTCATTTACAGCACCCTCTTGCACATTTCCCTTGTTTCCTTTCCCTAGTCTATTTTAGTATAGTTTGTGTTTCTTGTAGACAGTATGGCCTGACTGGTATTTGGTTGGAATTGTTGTGCTTTTCTTGGATTTTTTAAAGCATCTTTGCTTGAGCCTTTTTAAAATATTTGTTTGTAAGCCTGGCTTTTTTTTTCCTCTCATACCTTTTGATATCACCCTGTGCATCTGGCAAGGAGAGTCACCCTGTGCTTCTGGCAAGGAGCCAACAAGACAAGTTAAGGGACGTTCGTCAGCCAGCCCTTATCAATCCCTCTGCCCAAGCTGTGTGTACAGAGTGAGTTTTGAGGCCTCTGTGCTGCTGCTACTCTGCAGACGATGAGTCAGAATGTGCTCCTGCACAGTCGGATTATACATTCTCTTTTTAGTTGTTACCTGGCTTCTTTTTCAGTGTCCTCAAGTGATTTCAAAAACGCATAGGCAAATTCTTCTCTGGGCTACTGGAACTCTATAATAGTGTCCCTGTGCTTCCTCAAGATACTTGTGAGTAGCCAAACTTGCACATCAATATTTATTAAATAGGTTGATACTGTTTCTGCAGTGCAGCACTGGGTTTAAGGATGGCATCCTGCTCCTGAGGAGGTGACATGTCCAACAATGTTTTTTGTTTTTTTAATCTTTATTTGTCTTTTCCACACAAAAAAATACAAATTGACATTCAGCACTTAAATGACAAATATTACGTTGCAAATTGTCGAATGTAAGATCGTAATAGAGCCAAATCACATTGATACTAAAATATGGGAAGAGGAAGCATTCGACCATGCAGTGTATAGTCCTAGAAAGCAAGGCATTGTTACAGACATCAAGAATGAGAACTCTACAAGCAACATATTATAAACAACATCGGTAGTGCATAGTGTGAGGAAGAGGAGCACAGATTCATGGGTATACCCCAAATAAAGCAACAGTTTTCCCCCAAACCTATAACGTTAGTTCCAAGCTCCATATCAGGCACCCAGTTACTGCACCCCGGATATTAACCCATGAGTACCAGGCCTTCCTCAATTCCTGCCGTGTTATTTCCATGGAGTGGAACATTGTACATTTCCTCAGCCAATACCCTCGGGGACAATGTGGTGATCTAGTTGAGTTTGGTGAGCAGTCAAAGTTTTGGCGATGTATGTGCGGTACGGGCCCCATATATCTACCGGCCTAGCAGCAGTGGGGACCATCGACGAAAATTCCTCACAATAAGTGTTGCAGAAGGCCAGACTCCGGAGCCAAGAGCTATGTCTCGGGGGCCGTCTATCACACCATCTAAGCGCCACCTCCTGTTTGGCCAACAAAAAACCCAGAGCAGCCAGTCTACGCACACCACGCGGAAAATCTGCGACATAACCTAGTATTACGATATCCGGGGTGGGAACAAGATTTGGAAGTAGTATGTCGCTAAATGTACGGTGTACCTGGGACCAGTATTCCTGAATGAGAGGACAAGACCATGAGAGGTGCGCGAAGTCAGCGAACGGGGCTCGGCACTTAGGGCAATTGTGAGAGCGCTCAGGGTCAAGTCTGTGTGAGTGTGCCGGGGTGTGGTATAACCTCCGCAGAAATTTAAAGTGTAATAACTTATGTCTACTGTTGAGTGTCACTTCTCTGGTAGCACTCCAACACCACTTCCACTGTTCATCTGAGATGGGGTAGCCTAGGTCCGTCTCTCATGCGGAACGAACCCTGGAATCCAGTAAAGAGAGGAAGCCAGTGCACATATGATACATTTTTGAAACCAGATGGGCACCCGAGGGGTGTTGAATTAAAAATGTTAGAGGGGAGGCTTCCTCCGGGGTCAGAGGGAATGTACAAAACGATGCCCGCAACCGGGAGCGCAGTCTGGTCAACACAAGGGAGTGCATGAACGACCTTTCTGCGAAGCGGTGTTCCTCAGAAACTGAAAAAGCGTGACCATCAGGGAACAGATCGCCAATGATGAAGATGTGGAATTTAGCCAGGGTATGACGTACTACGGATTCTCCCGTTATCGGGAGCCATGTTTGGTTAGGTAATGGAAGGGCCGGTGAATATAACTGCTCTAGACCAATGTATCTGCGTAATCTATCCCACGCCCAGCAGGTCAACGAGGCAGTTTGGATATCCCGTGGATCCTGGGGTAGACCGGAAGGAAGTGTAGTGGCCGGAGAGAACAAGGTCTACTTCCGGTTTTAAATAAATGATGCGGGCATCAGGATGAAACTAAGGGTATGCATAAGAACATTGATCTATCAAAAAATATAAATAAAAATCCGGAACCCTGAAACCGCCACGCTCATAAGGGAGAGTCAACACTTTCCAAGACACGCACTGGTTTCTGCCACCCCATACAAGGCGTAGTAACAGTTCGCAATTGGGAAAAAAACACCTTGGTAAGGGGGATAGAGATATTGTTGAAAAAATACAAGAACCTAGGAAGGGCAACCTTTTAATTTTGGCAATACGTCAACCATGGACAAGGGAAGGCGGTTCCATCTGTCAATCTGACCTTCCAGGGCAGACATTGCAGTGCCGTAATTTAACCTAACGATGGACGCTACGTCTAAGTGGACATGAATTCCCAGATATTTCACAGAATCCAGATTAAATGCGAGTGGAAAGGGGCAAGGCCACTCCACTGTACAGGGGGTGAGCATGAAAATAACTGACTTGTGCCAGTTGATTCGAAGTCCGGAGAACTTGCCAAACCGAATAATCTCTAATATCAAAGCTTCAAGATTAATGTGGGGTTGACGTACATATAAGATGGTATCGTCCGCATATAACGATAATAACAATGGGCCTGTTCGGAACTGAAGACCGCAATGCAGTTGTTTCTCCTGGAGGTGCCGGACAAGCGGGTCCATTGCCAAGATGTACAATAACGGTGACAAAGGGCACCCTTGACGTGTACCCCGTGGTAGGTGAAATTGCTCCGTGATGATGCCAATTAGTCTCAGTCTTGCAGCGGGCAGGGTGTATAGCAGGGCAAGCGTACAGACAAAGCACTCCGGCATTCCCATTGCGTCTCATAATGGACAGAAAAAAGGGCCATTCCAAAGAATCGAATGCCTTCTCGGCATCGAGGAGGATCGCGGCAGCAGGGGTAGCAGGGTCAATGCGGTGCAGTACGAAAAAAAGGGTTCTAAGATTAAGTGAGGTTGATCGGTGGGGGACAAAGCCAGATTGAACCAGGGAGATAATGTTTTCCATGAGCAGTGACAGACGAATAGCTAACACCTTGGCGAGGATCTTATAATCCAAGTTTAATAGAGAAAGAGGTCTTTAGAAACCACACAAGGGGGTATCCTTGCCTGGCTTGGGGAGTAACACAATAACCGCCACCCTGAGTGTGGGGGGTAAGTGGCCCGCTTCGAGAGCCTCAGCATAGACCTCCACCAAGCGAGGAACCAGTTCCTCCTTGTAGGTCTTATAGAAGTCCGCAGAGAAGCCGTCTAAACCAGGCGCAGACGAACCCCTCTGCGAGTCTATAGCCTCAATGATACTGTCAGATGTGATGGGGCTGGCCAAGAATTCTTGCATGTGTTTCTCTAATAAAAACCAGCGCAATCTCGTCAAGGTAGGCGCTACGATCTGAGTTGTCACCTGATAAGGTGGATGTGTATAAGGATTTATAATAAGTCAAAAAGGTGTCACAGATCTAGGGTGTGGAAGGGTGTGTTTCTCCCTGTGGACCCTTGATCTCCGTGATGTAAGAGGAGGTTTTCGGAGGGCGAAGTAAATGTGCCTGCAGCTTTCCTGGTCTATCTCCCTCCCCATATTGCCGTGCAGTGCACTGTCTGGACAGGAATCGCAATTTTCTCTCAGCTTCATCTCGAAACTCAACCATCAGTTGAAGATGCCTGGTCTCCCTCTCAGCAGAGTAGGATCCAAGCTGCTCCTTGTCAAGCGTGGCAATGTCTCGTTCAATATGGGTCAGAGTGGTGCGAACGTCACGCAACACCCCAGTGTGTTTTGCTATGCAGACCCCTTGAATGGTGGCCTTGAAACCTTTCCACAGGACAGCCCAGGTGTCTACCATGCCAGTGTTAAACTCGAAGTATTCCTCTATGGCCCGCCTAACCTCCTCAGTGAACACCGGGTCCGTTAAAGCCCTCCCCGGGAATCAACATTGCCGTTCATAGCCGCCCGCCCTGGGAACTTTCAATCAAAGGACGATGGGGGAGTGATCAGACCAGGTGCGTGGGAGTGTAAGAAGGTCTCACACCCAACCAACCACCCCAGGAGAAAGAAGCCAGTAGTCAATCCTTGTCCAGGTATTGTGGTATCCGGAATAATGAGTGTATGCGGGCGCCGTTGTGTGCAGGCAAGCTTCAATGTCTACCAGTGTAAAATGGGAGCATATATCGAGGAGCACAGAACACGAGCGGGCCTTAGGGTCAGGTGAGGAAAAAGTGCTATCCCTACCCAGGTCCAACAGCAAGTTAAAATCACCTCCCATTATCAGCAAACTTGGAGACAGATGGAGCAGATGAACCTGTAAGTCGTGAAAAAAAGAAAGGGTGTCAGCATACCAGCGGAATCTTGTGTCCCAGCAGGGACCCATCAACTATGACAAACCTGCCGTCCTTGTCTGCAATACACTGCGTTAGAGCAAAGGGGACACGCTTATGAATACATATTGCAACCCCTCTGGAGTATGTGCTGTAGCAGGAGAAGTATCGGTGCGTGCCCCAGCTTCTGGCAACCTGTGTGGTACTCGCGGGAGACAGATGCGTTTCATGGAAAAAACGATATCAATCCTGTGTCTGGAAATGTAATTAAGGACCTGTTTACATTTCTTAGAGTTATTCAGCCCACAAACATTCCAGGACATTATCGATAGCTCAGAAGGTCTGAGCTGCAATCCTAACTTGGCCATAAGGTAATGCTTGCTTAAAACGAATTAAACAGTGAGTAGCTTGCATCCCATTCCAAGAATTGACAAAAATAGCAACATTTGAGAACAAGTCTATACCGAACCAAATGCCCCCACCACCCCCCTCCCATCCTCTTATGTACCCTCAAGAAGAAAGGCCTGCACCCAATGACAGGTAGTCCGAACGCTGCACATGTTGTACTACCATTGCACACGCTACAGAGTCCTGCAAAAAGAAAGAGGGCAACGGCAAACGCCTTGGGGTGTGGCAACGCCACGACACTCGGGAGAACCAACCAATTGAGTATAAATGAACCTTTGGGGAATACTATCCAATAGGACAAAAATCAGTTGACACTGAAAGCATGTGAGTACATCAACCTGGGCCATCGCCCGAAAATAGTTCAACCTGTGCTGGGAGTCACTCCGTCCCGAAGAAGGCGCTCTGAATCGTTGTTTGATTGGGAACCCTGCTTTTTATAGGTCCGGCAAAACTCCTGTGCCTCCGTGGGGGAATCAAATATGCGGGACCGGCCGGCTACCTCGACCTTAAGGCGCGCCGGGTACAGCATCCCGTATATGAGGCCAAGATTCCTCAGGGTGGCCTTAACTCCTGTAAACTTTCGTCGCGCTTCTTGTACCATGAGAGAGCGTTACCTTGCCATTGTATCTCACCTTTATCACGGGCTGCACGAAGAGCCTAATCACGGTCTCTAAAATTCATGATCCTGGCAATTATGGGACGCGGTGGGAGACCCGGCCAGGGCCGAGGACCCAGTGAGCAGTTGGCTCGCTCAACCACTAACCTCTGAGTGAATTTTTCCCTACCAACAAGGCAATGAGCAGAGTCCTGACGAACTCGTCCATTCTGCCAGTCTGGGTCGTCTCCGCAAATCCTAAAATACGAATGTTATTGCGTCGTCCGCGCGCCTAAAGATCCTCGTTTTTAATTGCCACTTCCTTTAGGATTTTCTCGACACGTTCGAGTCGCTTCAACAACTTATTGGCAGTATCTTCTGCATCGGAGACCCGAGATTCCACGACGTCCAGCCGACGGTCGTGGGCCTGAACTTTGGACCCCATGTCCGCCAGCTTCTGCTCCAGGGTGTCAAATCTACTATCTAGGGCCTTGAAGCCTACCCGCACTTCGCCCATCATGGTCGTGACCAGGGTGGTGGTGTCTTCCTGTGCGGGGGGAGGCCTCCGCGCCGGTCGAGGATTCAGGGGGGGCATCGGTGGCAAGCAGGGGGGTCTTCTCGAAGTTCAGCTTCTGCTGGTTCGGGACTCTTTTCCCCATGGCGGCTCGTGTATCGATGGAAATGGTGAGAAGGACCAGAGAGCACACTCTTTCAGGCGCTGGTCAGGAAGAGAACAATGCAGGCAGAGCGATGGCGGGCAAAAGTGAGTAGGGGTCCGTTCCACTGGTCTACTGCCCAACCCTATGGCAGTTTAATGGGTTCAAGTAGGGCACCTCCGAATGGGGCTCCGGGGAAGAGCAACAGGCCCCACACTCGTTGCGGAACCTGGTCAGTCCACGCACATGTGTCAGGGTATGGCGCCGAGAAAATCGAGAGTCATGAGCGTGCCACTGACACAATTGGGAAGCGGGGAGCCCAGCACCTCTCAACCACCTCAGGCAGTGGGACCGAACCTTTGCCCGTGGAAGAGATGTCCGCTTATCTTTGTGGCAGAAATTGTGGTTGGGGCCGTGTAATTAGGAGCGCAGTGCTGCTTCAAGCATCTCAATCATCGCCGGCGTGGAGGTTCAGAAGGATGGCGGGGTAAGCTGGGCCGGTGCGGCGCAAGACCCGAAGGCCCCTGGTCCAGCCCGCTTGTCCTCCTGCCGCGCCCAGGACACCCCGCGCCAACACCCCAAGCCCGTCGGGAAAGGCCACAAATCGAGCCCCCGGCTCCGGCCTACTTACCAGGCGCTCAGACCAAGGCGTCCACCATAGCCGCAAGTCCAAAGCCGCCCCCCCCCCCCCCCCCCGTTCAGGCCCGAAGAGCAGGCGAGCGGGCCCCCGGCGCCCCGAGAGAACGCAGGGCCGGCCAGAGAACCCCCGGCGCAGCACTCACCTTCCGGTCGGGTGCAGGCAGGGAGAGCGCTAGGGGGGTGGGGCTTGATCCCCTCCGCCAATGTCAACTCTCCGGTCGCCTCCAAGCCTGGCACAAATGTCGGATGACAGCGAATCGCTGCAGCTGTAGGATGGAGTGAGGTTGCGGGGAATAAGTTAGAGTATCACCGCAGGATGTACAGGATTGGCCTCCCGAGCGCCGGAGCTTCATTCGGAGGAGGCCATCTTAGTCGCCTCCGTGCCCACGCCCCCACATGTCCAACATTATTACCTCCAATGTGCTTCTTCTACGTTGTGGAACTCAAGTAGCCATAACTTCCTTAATTAAATTTGATTTAGACACCAACGAAGACTGATCCGCTCACCAAAAGTTCGCTGTCACTTTGGTCACGGCATGCAGTCACCGTTACTCAAAAGGAAGATCTGTCTTCTCTTACAGGGCCACTGCAGCCATTTTCTGTTGTAGCTGTCTCGTAGTTTTCCTCTTTTTCTAATTCAACCTGCTAACGTCCAGGTCTGAAGGATATAATTGAGCTGACATTCTGCTCCCAGCCCTGGGTGTTACAGGTAAAGAAGTTCAATGCAGATATTACTCATTGCCTCTACCTGCTCCTATTCTTCATCATTCATCTTGTCTTGCTTTTGTTCTGCTTTCTCTGGAGTGATATATGGTCGCCTAACTTCATCTCAAGCTCAGAAGGGCCTGTTCCCCCATGACTTTCTTTGTTCTGCTGTTCATTGCGATTCCATGTTCCTGTCATAACACGTTCAGCTTAGCAAATTAGAGGCCCAGTAAAGCAGCAAGATCAGCCTACATTGTCCAAAAAGAAAAGGAAAATATTGTTGGCTTCAACTTTTGTATTCTGCATATCAGGGCTGCAAATGTAATCATGAAGTCCTTCTTTTAAAGTTGCTCAAAGGGCTGGTGTAACTCCAGCTACAGACCACATGTGACATCTGACGTTAATGCCACTGGTGCACATTCTGTGACACTGTACTGTGTCCGTACCTAAAAGTGCGAATTGCCAATTGAATCAACTATTAGATTACGTTTATGTGGCACAACACATACAATGGGAGTTGCTGAGCTGCCTCCCTGTGCCAAGAGTCAAAATCTGAAAGTAAATCCAGTCACATAAAAAAATATGTCTGTGGAGACTCACAAAAGAACTTAATGACCTGGTATCTCATTATGTTTTGGGCCAGGGCTGCATACTAGCATGCCAATCCAGTTTCATCTGGGGCTAGGGTGCACTTCATAAATCCTAGTGTTTGACTGCATCCTGAGTAGACAACGACAGTCAATAACACATGTAAGTATTTTCTTTTGTATATGACATCTGTGCCAAATCACTGCAATCTCACTGTCCAGGCATACATGAAGCAGCTCTGGTGGGGTACTTGCTGACAGTAGTTCAGGATTGTCGCAGATAATAACTTCATTCTGGCTCACATGTCTCCCTTGGGGGTGAGGGTGGTCAGTCCAAACCCATGAATTATGCTCTCAGGGATCCTACCATCTTGCTATCTGCTAGTGCCTGTGATTACATCCGGTAACGTCAGACACATTATCTCAGACCAGCAACCCTGTCACACCACTATGTGTTTAAAGTTTGTTTTTCAGCAAGGTTTTAATTTCGACTTAATTGTTTAATTTTTCATGCTTTTTCAAGATGTCCTCATCTTCATAACTAGACTTGAGAAAAACGTTATGCAATGCAGTGTTAGAGCAGGTTGGGACATTATGCAGATAAAACTGTTCTAAAGAAATGTTTTTATCAGTGTTTTTAGAAGGACATGACGATACAACTAATTTGACGATCAATGTAACATTGCTTCTCATTTTACAACTACATTATGTAGTTACTATGTGCTTGACAATGGTAATGGTCATTGCTTTATGTTTCTAGGTTCTGAGCCCTATAGAAGAAAGCAAGTTTAGCAGTGAAGATTTTCATTTGCTGGAAAAGATTACATTTAGTACTTCAGCAGAGAAAATTAAAGGCATTGTTAAAATAATGGACTTGGACTCAAAAAGGTAAGGATGCTAGCCCTGATATTAGGGTTTTTGTCTACGTGTCTATATCCGGTATTGTCAAAAAAGTAAACAATGCATGTAAGCATTTTCATTTGTGTTAGAAATAGGATTTCTGGTTGGCTAGGGCATGCGCTTAAGCCAGGCAGAAACCACCACTGTAGTCAGGGTAAAGGAGTTACACGCTGAAGATAAGTCCTACCAACCCCCTTGGTGGCTTGGCAGAGCAGTCCGCCTTATCCCAGAGACAGTGTGTAAAGCTTTTGCACACCACACTCACACAGCAGCGACACACTAGGCACACCACAAAAGAAAATCCACACAAGGTTGTATAAAATAGCCTTTGTTTTATCCATGAAAACACATTACAACACAATCACATGTAACACTGTGCCACTAGGCACTTTTCACGACTTTACAGTGATAACATAAATCACTGGGCCAATCGGGCCACTGTCACCATCATTACAATTAAGGACCAGTAGGTACTGGTAGGATCACCTTTCAGCATAACGCATTACGCATAAACAGCATTAGCAGGAGTGCACCATAGTAAACACTGGCCACAGTACGACACATAAATCATAAGCAGGGTCATGGGATACACATTATCCACAGTGTCATATAGTGATTACTAGTCAGTTGCCCATAGTACAATGACTCATCCACTGTACAATCTCCCGAGCTACTGCTCGCTACCCTGATCCCTTCCTGGTAGGCTTCTGGGCTTTCTGCCCACCTTCAACCAGGAATTTGGCATTGCTTGGAGGCTCTTAGGCACTCACCCGCCTACCCCTGGGAACGCAGCAATCCTGTGGAGATCATTTCTCCGGTGGGACCGGGGCCCTCCATCAAGGTCTCGCCCTGTCCTAGTTTCAAGACCTGGTGTTCCCAGTAGTGCGAAGGTATGGTGGGACACACACTATGCCCTTTGGCGGGGCGACCTCCCTTGGCCCCCCTCCCTGCTTACACACATGTGGTAGACAGCCACCCCTGACGTACCGAGCGGCTGCTGATAACCCAGACAGACCCAGGCCTGGTAAGGGGGTGAGCCGCCGGTCTGCTGACAGTGCGGCCCACAACAGGAATCCCGGAGGAGGCTCGCACCTCACGGGGGAACAACACCTCCTCTGTGGCTGACCAGCAGGAGACAGGCTTCTGCTCAGGTGCTCCTGCTGGCCCGCCCACAACAAGGCAAAGGAAACCCGTGGGACGCTTCACTTCCTCATGGGAGCCCCGCCCACAGTCAGGCGTCCTTTGCCTAACTTCCTGCATGCTGGGAATCACAGAGTGAACTCTTCAGCAATTTCACAGCTCTCTGGCCATGGCACGATGGCACCCGCTACTCGCTCGGCTGCAACCCACTCCTCGGGCTCAAGGAGATGAAGCTGAGATTGTGTTCCCCGCACTTACAGCTCAGTATAAAGGAAGCGTTCCACACGCTTGGCTGAAGAACACCGTCTCGCATACGGAGAAAAGGAAGTACAGCGCTTCTTCAATTTCCTCTAAGGCCAGCCACACAGCCCTGGTAAATCCCAGAAGACTGGGCTGAGGCAGGCAAGCACACTGGGTCCCTTCAATGGAGCAGCAGTCCCTCCAGCTGCCAAGCAGGGCACCAGGGTCAGCCGCCTGTTGTGGTTCCTCCTGGTATACTGCAGTCCACACAGTGTGCTCTCCCAAGTACCAGAAGTTCAGTTCACATACATGGGGTCACAGCCCCAGTACTAATAGTACTACAGTGTTTGTTCTCCCCCTGGCACAGGCTCTGAGCCCAGTCCAAACCAGTTCTGGGGGCACTTTGCAAGTGCACAACAACTTCCATTGAAAATGTAAGGCTTGGCTCCAAACACACCCCAGGGGGGTGGAGCCATTATTGTGGAAGGCAGGCACAACACTATTCATGTGCTACACCTCCCACCACTCCAAATGCAGACCAGACCTATTCAGCGTAGCGCTGACTCATCCAGATTCTCTGGATCCACTGCACCTCCCAGCCCCTGTCACTCAAAAGCCAGACAGTCAATACACATCCTAGCAGAGGGCCAAAGACATATAGCACACAGAAATACCTACTCCTAAAAAGTGGCATTTCTAAAATAGTAATAATAAATCAGCAAACAACAGTAAGCAGCATTTGTCACCACTATTCCAAACATACCAAACTTGATGACGCTACCCCTCTCATGTCAGGAATTACCACTGAAGCACATATGAGGGAATCCCCAATGCATCCCTATGAGAGGGCAGCCTCACAGCATTGAGAAACCACATAGACTGTTTGTCACTACCAGGACATGCCACACAGTTAAGGCACATGTCCTACCTTTCACCTACACCGCACCTTCCATCCTCTCACACGATTGCCATCGCCCAGACACATGGTATTTTCTCCCCTCTCCCTCCCAGCACCCCTCCGGCTGCTCCCTTCACTACTCTCCCCCCCAACTCTATCTCTACCACACTTCCCAAGCCTAGCTCCTCCGGTACGCGCTCTATTTCCGTCGTGTACCTGAACACCCGCTCTCTCCCCAAACATCAGCTTGAGGTCTTTCAACTTCTTGAGGCGGGCAACATTGACATCTTGCTCCTCGCCGAAACCTGGTTACATGCGGACTCATACCCTGACATTTTGGCCGCAATACCCCCGGGCTACTATATCCTCCATTCCAATAGGACCTCTGGCAGACCGGGTGGGGGAGTTGCTGCCATTATTCGCTCCAACTTGCAATTTACCTCTTCTATAATCACTCCTATACTGAGCTCCGACATTCTTATGCTGAAATTTTCTTCCCCCAAACATTCCTTTATTTGTGTTTTAGTGTATCGCCCACCCGTCAACATGCCCTCTTTTCCATCTCTGTTCAGTGATCTCATTTCGCAACTTACCATTAACTCTTCTAGGATCCTGATCATTGGTGACTTTAATTACTGGCCATCCGACCCTTCTGAATCTTCTGCGTCACTTGACTTCTCTGGTTTTCTTTCCGGCCTTAATCTTTCCCAACATATTTCTGTTCCGACTCACAATAAGGGCCACACCCTGGATCAGGTGTGGACCACCAACTTGGATATTTCTTCTCCTATGGTGTATCCCTGTACCTGGTCCGATCACTTTTTCATTTCTTTTACCCTACAAATTATTGCTCCCACCCGCCCCCCTCCAACTCTTAATTTTTCCGCTCGAAACTGGAAGCACGCTGACATTCCTTTGTTCCATTCGACCCTTGCTTCTACTCTGCCCCCTAGTCACTCTGATCTGAACTCCCAAGCTGCCGCAATGGACCAATGGTTGTCTCATGCCAGTGACGCAGTCGCTCCAGTTAAACCCATCAAATCGAAGCGACCCCACGACGCTCAGCGTTGGTTCACTGATCCACTCAAGGCTAGTAAACTCCTTCTTCGCCAGGCTGAGCGCCGCTGGAGGCGCAATTATGATCCCTCACTTAAGTCGATCTACACTGACTTACTTAAATCTTACAAAACTTCTATCATCCTTGCTAAATCTGCTTATTTTTCTCAAAAAGTAATTAATTCTGCTTCCAAAACTAAAGAAATTTTTTCAATTGTCGCTGAACTTTCCCTACCTGACCGCGTCACACCCCAGCCCCAGCCATCACAAGCTTTGTGCGACTCCCTCAACTCTTTTTTTATTGATAAAATTACTACAATTAAAAACAATATTCCCCCTACCACTACGTCTCACACCAGTGCTCTTCCCCCTTCGAATCCTCATTCCCTGAATGTTTTTCCCCCGATTTCTTTAGACACCTTCCGCTCTCTTCTTTCGGCTGTGGGCTCAGGCTCTCCCAAGGATTGCTGTCCCCCTCAAATCCTCAGAGATGCCTTTATGGCATGCCCTGACCCTCCTCTGGACCTCCTAAATCGTTCTCTTTCCATAGGCTCTGTCCCTAATGCTTTCAAAAGCGCTGTGGTGGTACCTATCCTAAAAAAACCCGGTTCCGATCCCGCGGTACTGGGCAATTACCGACCTATTTCCCTTCTCCCATATCTCGGGAAGGTCTTGGAAACCTATGTCACCCGCTGCCTTAGCTCTTTCATCGAGGAGACTCATTTCCTCGATGACCAGCAGGCAGGTTTCAGACCTTCCCACTCTACGGAGGCAGTGGTGACAGCGGTCATGGACACGCTGAGACAGGGGGCGGATAAGAACTTGGCCCAGGCCCTGGTATTACTTGATCTCTCGGCCGCTTTCGACACGGTCGACCACGACATTTTGGTCGACCGTGTCAGAAATGCTGGGATCTCGGGCCTGGCCCTGTCTTGGATTGTGTCCTTTCTCCAACTCCGGTCTCAATCTGTTCACCTATCCTCCTTTTCTGCTCCCTCCACTTCACTTTCCTGTGGTGTCCCCCAGGGTTCTGCGTTATCCCCCCTCCTTTTCAATCTTTATATGCAGCCTCTTTTGGTTTCCCTCCGTCACTCTTCTGTTACCACTTTTAATTATGCAGATGATCTGCAACTTATCTTTCCTATTGACTCTTCCCCTCTCTCCCGCTCTAACTTCCAATCCACCATGCTTTCCATCTCCGAGTGGATGAACTTCAGTCAGCTGAAGCTCAATCCTAGTAAGACAGAGCTGGTCCTGATCGGTGGGTCCCCTCATCCTTGGACTCCCAACTTCTGGCCGCCTGCCCTCGGCCCTTCACCTTGCCCAGTCGACTCTGTGAAGAGTCTAGGTGTGGTCATCTCCAGTGATCTCTCGATGCGACCGCATATTAATGCTGTCACCTCGGCCTGCTTTTTTCATCTCCGCAGGATCGGGAAGATCCGAAGGTACCTGTCTCCAGAGGCTCTTATACTTGTCATCCTGGCCCTGGTTACCTCACGTCTAGACTACGCCAACTGTCTATACGTGGGGATTCCAGCTTACCACCTTCAACGCCTTCAACTGGTGCAAAATCAGGCTGCTAGATTAATTTTCCAGCAACCAAGACATCAACATGTCACCCCACTGCTAAAAACCTTGCACTGGCTCCCGGTTGCGCAACGATGCATTTTCAAGCTTGGTTGCACCGTCTTCAAATCTCTTTTCTTTTCTGCTCCTGCTTTTATTTCCTCCTGTCTCCACTCTTACACTCCTTCCCGACACCTCAGATCTTCTGCCCACAATCTTCTGGTTATTCCAAGGTTTCGTCGTAAGAAGCACGGTGGCGCTCGTTTCTCCTTCCTTGCTCCTGTCACTTGGAATTCCCTCCCTCTCCCTATTCGGCTCACTCCTGACTATCCCACTTTTCGCAAATCCCTAAAAACTCATCTGTTCCGCCTTGCTCACGGTTAGCTGCTCACACCCCCCGTACCACACTCCTGTTGTCTTTGAGCGCCAAGAAACCAATTGGTGTATGAGCGCGGTATTAAAATTTTTGTAACATAACATAACATAACCGCACCCTTCCCATAAAGCTAGCTAGGGCCTACCTTGGAGGGTGACTGTAGTAAAAGGAGAGTCACAGACGTGGCAACCACTTTATTTGCCACGTCATAGCGGCAGTAAACTGTGCGCGCAGGCCCTGCATTGGCTTGAAAGGCTACTTTGGTGGGTGGACAAGCAGCGCTGCAAACCCACCGCTTTTGGCCGCCATAAGTGTGGCAGGGTATGCTCAGACGTGAGTCCCTTGCTCACTTTGCCACTGGATTCAAGCAAGCCAGGCTGAAGGCGGCTGGAATGCCAGAAACCGGTCCTCGGAAGCTTGTTTCCGGTCCATGGAAGACATGGCTTGCCAGTTCGGGCTGGACTGTTCCCATGAGGCACAGGGTCAGACTGATTTGCATATAGCCATGTCTGAACTGGGGTGGCAGAGTGGGCTAAAGAACGGTGATGGATTAAACCCAGATCTTTTGACTGGGTGTGAGTGTTTGATTGATTCAGATGCTCCGTCCATCACCACCCCCTTTTGTACCGGTTTTGGCCGCCATAAGTGTGGCAGGGTGTGCTCAGACATGAGTCCCTTGCTCACTTTGCCACTGTATTCAAGCAAGCCAGGCTGAAGACGGCTGGAATGCCAGAAACCGGTCCTCGGAAGCTTGTTTCCGGTCCAGGGAAGACATGGCTTGGCAGTTCGGGCTGGACTGTTCCCATGAGGCACAGGGTCAGACTGATTTACATATAGCCATGTCTGAACTGGGGTGGCAGAGTGGGCTAAAGAACGGTGATGGAGTAACCCAGATCTTTTGACTGGGTGTGAGTGTTTGATTGATTCAGATGCTCCGTCCATCACCACCCCCTTTTGTACTGCAAACCCTCCAGTAGCATTTAATTTACTGGTCCTGGGTATATAAGATACCACTGTACAAGGGACTGACAGATAAACTAAATATGCCAAACAGGTGTAGGCAAATCCTACCAAGTTTACCATAGAGAACACATGCACTTTAGCACTGATCAGCAGTGATAAAGTGCCCAGTGGCCTAAAACCACCAACAACAGTTCAGAAAAATACATGAGGAAGGCATTGTTCTGGGATGACCCTGCAAAGTGGGCCAAGTCCAACACTTTGTATATGAAATCCATATGCAGTAGTCTTCTGTCTGCTTCTTGTATCAAATGTGAGTTGGTTTGTGTTTTCCACAACTAGCATCAATAATCTGCATCATTAATAATTGTAATGTAAACTTGTCTCTCTCGCTCTCTCTCATTAGTGTCTTAACTTATGGCTTTGTAAGACCTTTCTTTACTTATTTCAGAATACATTTTTGGTCTTTTGCTTTTGAATTTGATTTCTCTTGCTGTAGGAGTTGGAATATATAGGCAGTTAACAACCTTTCTCCTTACTACCATTTTTCTGGAAAACTGGATTGGGACAAAATATGTCACTTAAACTGTGAAACTGAATTGCTCAGAACCAGAGGACTGATTAGCAAGCCCGTGCTGTTCAATTTAAGATCTCTGCTGGGATAGTTAAGTTGCCTACATTTGGCAGGTTTGAGGTAGCACAAATATAGCTCTGTACTGTTGACTTGATATATGAATAATCTGTGGTACACTGCTATTGGCCGGGCAGTGGCATCCTTGTGACAGTATAACAGTGTAGGCAGAGGTTGTGCAAAATGACACTGGGGCAGAGGAAGCAGGTTATTAAAAGTTATAAATAAAAGGTAGGTAAGCCTCATTCTATCTATTTATAGGTAGCAGTTCTGCAGTCTACAGTAAGAGAGAAAGAAGTGGATTATTGATCCACTGAAAGACTGGTTCCTGGAGGCATTAACTGTCTTTGTCTTCATATAGTAGGGCCATCTTCTGCTGTTTAAGGAAGAGGAGTCTCTTCTAGTTTCTTTTATGAAATAAAATAGGAGTACCTAATCATGCACAAATTGCCTATTGCATGTTCACATAATGAAACTGTAGTGTCTCTGACTGTGGGAGGATGGCTCACACAATATTTCAACTAAGATTCTTACTTCAATTAAATGTTTGCTTATAGAAACAACATGTGTTTTCCGAGAAACTCATCAGCAAGAATTGTACTGTAAAAAGCTGGAGTATTCGTTGTGGGGGTGGGTCAGAACCCACCTCTAATAATTATCACAGTGCTTGTCAGGCCAAAACTCAAAACTCACTAAATACATCTGTGCTTAACCCTCTGATAGCTTTTCACAATAGCAGTCAGGCTTAACTTGTGGGCATGTGTAAAGTATTTATGCAGCAGCCAAACAGTAATAAATTGAAAATACAACGTAAGCAAAATCCTACACTAATTTAGGAACCTAAAGTAAACCTTAATGACTTAAATGACACCAAAAGGACACAAATCCAGTAAGTTGAACTGGATATAAGAATTTCCAATGTTTCAAAAAAACATTGTGCCAAAATAACCTTGTTATCTGGTCACACTAGACCAGATCACAGTCAAAAGTTAAGGCTGATCGTGATGGACCGTGAGTTGGATACAGGGACCAGGTGTCTTCGAGTGGAAAGTTTAATTTCTGACTTAGAAACTTTTATGGAGGAAATGTGGCCATTGACTGGACACGCTGAATCCAACATATGGCTCAACAATGGAGTTTGCTGAAGAGCGGTGTCCTGGCACTTTCGCCAATGACAGTCGGAACATTTCACAGCGAGCAAAGTTGGTGCCCAGGGAGGTCTCGCCTTCGATCAGCTTTGGCATGGCCTATATCTGGGTGAAGCCTTTTGCCTTTGGACTTAAAAACTTTTCTAGAAGTCAGATCTCCTTCAGCGGGGCAAACCAGCAAGCTGAGGTCGACTGACAATTTGGCAGCTGTGGCTACGATGGCTGTCCCGGTCTCCAGTGGGTCTCTAGGCAGAAAGTTGGAAAATAGATTCTAGGTCTCAGCTTTTGCAGTTTGGGGACAGGAGTACACTCTCACACCAGCCAACGCCCTGAGAGCTGGGGAGCGCCACTTCAGGGGGTTAGGACTCATTCCAATAAAGGTCAGGAGCTGGGTCAAGGGCAAGTCTATTTGGCACTGGTCAGCTTGCAGTTTCCGGGAAAGGCAACTGAAAGCTTGTGTTCCTGTACCTTAAACAGGAAGTCAGCCAAATGATCCTTAGAATCATTTCTGGGGTCCTGAGTTTAAGGCAAGCAGGTCTAGTCTTTCTTCTTGTTTTTCTGACACCAGGGCGTTCCTTCTTCTAATACTTCACAGGTCCAGGACTGTTCAGAGGAGGGTACGAGGGATGAAACACACAAAAGGTGATAGGAGGAATGCTTGCAATTTGTCTAACCACTCGGTATCGCTCGAGGTAGCATCTAAACCCATCGATCTTTTGCTCACCTCAGTTTTGACCCAGCCATATGGAAGTCTGTCTTGACCATGCTCCTCATGGGCACAGTCAAGGCCAAAATGCCAAACCATGTCCTCCCTGAACCAGAGCAAAGTAACCCAGGACCGGTTTTGTCCTAGTTATAGGCTCTTCAGCCGGGTACAGCTTGGTTCCAGTGACACAGTGAGAATGGGAATGCACCTGATTCTCTGCAACACCTCAAGGGTCAGTTGGCAGCTGCTCCCCTATCATGATGTATTCCAAGAAAGCTCATGGGAGGGCGGGGGGATTAAAACTCTAGATCTGAAAACTTGCACAGTTATGACATTGAGGTCCACCACCACTATGCACCTCCATAATACAGCTCATAGGGTGGAACACTAGCTGCAGGTAGCTGTGTGTCTCTTTCTGTCACTGTCAATTTCTGGCTCAGCCTTTCATTTGTTGAGCGCTATATTTGAAATGTTTAACCCATTTTTATTAAAGGCTAAAACTGACTTTTGAAGTCACAGTGCTGAATGGTTAATCAAACTACACTGGTTCAGTAGACCAATAGCAATATCATCCCTTGATCTTAGCATAGGTTTGGAATGGAGCAGACTTAGCAGGTGGACTGAGTTGTGTCTAGTTCCAATGAGAGAATCCAGCCAGCTTCACTGCACATGTGCTTTTCTCATAAGCTGATCTCTGTATTATGGCTCACCAGGGACATAATGGACTTGTCTTGAGCCTGTGGTAGTGGTGCTGGCAAAATTGTCAGAGTAGGTCTTCTGCCATCAATGTTACGTCACTAAAGTCATAGGGATTGTAAAAAATCCAAGCCACACACAAAGAACACATTTAGCAAATGAGAGAAATCCATTCAGTAGAAGAGTGGTAAGGTTGTATCTGAAAGAGACAAGTTAGTGATAGATTCCTTACCTTAGAATATATCCAGGCGTCAGACTGGATCCGGAAATTTTTGCGTAGCAGTACCCATGCGCGTCGGTAGGCGTCGTCCGCGTCTCCGTGTCCGTCGTCGGCGTCGTGGGTGCCGTGATGATGTCGTCGGAGTACTTAGACGCCGCCTCCGCGTGCCGACGTCAGTTATTCTTTTTTCCGCGCCAGCAAGCGCAGATCCGGAAAAAGTTGTACCCTAGTCAATTTTTGACTAACTTTTTGCGATCCTTTTTGATCTATTTTCGAAGTCTTTCGACTCCGAAGGTGCCGGTAGGGATGCCTGGGTTCAAGCCCTGCGCCGACTGCAACCGACTAATGTTGGTTACCGACTCCCATTGCCGGTGCCTGCAAGTCCTGCTCCGACTGCCGGGCCCTGACGTCTGAAGCTAGACTGGAGCGGTCCCGTAAGCGACTCGAGCTTCGGCAGTCCTCCCCGCACCGCTCGAGGTCCCGGTCTGAAAGGAGGTCGAGGGACCGGTCGCGGGGCTGGAGTCATCACAGTTCTGGGAGTCGTCATCAGTCTTCGGGCTCGAAGTCCTCAGGTAAGAGGCACAAGAAGTCGAAGAGGCACCATCGCTCTTCTGACTCCCCCCGACGCTCGCGCGACGCGGCCGGGGGTTCAGGCAAACCGCCCACGCGGTCCGCCGGAGCCGCGGGCGTCGCGGCCTGCTCCATAGCAGCCGGTCCCTGGGCAGCACGCAACGCCGGAGGAGATCGAGGCCTTCCTCTCTGCCATGAGGTCGCTCACTTCTCCGTCGGGTTCCGCAGCGCCTTCGGGCCAAGCGGCCCCGACTGGGTCCCTACGCGGGTCGGGTGCTTCGGCCCCGGCGCCGTCGGGTGCTTCGGTGCCATCGGGTGCTTCGGCCCCGGCGCCGTCGGCGACTTCGGTTCCGATGCCGCAGGGCCCCACTGGATGCGGATCTGGGCTGCCGACGGTCGACCTCACGACCTCGCCAGCTCCGGCCCCAAGGGTGTTGCCCCCGGCGCCGTCCCAGGACAACGCCGTCCCTGGTCCTACCCTTGATTCGGGTCGGGCGTTGGAGTGGTGCCGCACGGCGCCGCTCTTGACGTCGTTTGGAGATTTCTATTTCTATGACCAGGCCCCCTCCTTTGAGCCTCAGTGCCAGGCGATGGGTGACGAGGGGGATTGGGAGGGGTCTGGGGACCCTCTGGCACCTGAGTCCTCTGCGGACTGGACAGGAGAGCTTGGGGAGGCCAGTGGTCTGGACACTTTGCCCGACACTGGTTTTGTCTCCCCTCCTAGCGTGACTACGAAGGAGGGGGCGGCTTATAGCGTGGTGCTGACGAGGGCGGCCAAGGCCTTGAGCCTTGAGCTCCCCGTCGCGGCTGTGAGGACTATCCTCTTCACTGAGGTCCTTAGACCGCAGTCAAGCTCAGCCGAGCCTCTGCTTCCCTTTAATGAGGGCTTATCTGACGTTCTTCTGGGCACTTGGTCCAAGCCCGCTACAGGTCAGCCTGTGGATAGGAACGTGGCCAGGCTCCACCGCCCGGCTCCGGGTTACCCTTGCTTTCTGTCTACCCACCCCACCCCAGAGATCCTGGTTATCCAGGCCTCTAATTCCCAGACCGCATTCCCGGAGGCTCCCCCCGATCGGGAATCCAAGAGGTACGAACAGTACGGGAAGAAAGTATTCTCCTCCCTGAGTTTAGGATTGCGGTCAGTCAACACCGCGTGCCTCTTGGGCCGCTACACCACTCTCTGTGGGATATGGTCGCGGACGTGCTGCCAGAATGCCCGGTGGAGGTCCGGGCTAAACTCGGCCAAGCCCTTCTGGAGGGTCGAGATGCGGCGCGTTATTCCATCCTGTGAGGGCTGGACACTTTTGACTCACTAGGCAGAGCGATGGCAATGACTGTGGCGATTCTTCGCCAAGCCTGGTTGAGGTCCGCCAACTTCTCGGCTGATGTCCAAAATACACTTATGGACATGCCGTTCGAAGGCCGTCGCCTCTTTGGCGACAAGGCAGACCATGCGCTTGAGCGCTTTAAGGACTCCAGGGCTACGGCCAAGTCCTTGGGCCTCTCGGCCCGCGCCAGCAAACGGCTGCCTTTCGCTCCTTTCGTGGCCAAGGAAAGGGCGCCCCCACACGTCCAGCCAGCCATGGGCCGCAGACTACCGTCCAGCGCGGTGGCGGACGTGAGAACCGCCCTGGCGGCGGTCGGGGACAACGGCGAGGCCAGTCCACACCTACCCCTGCAGCATCCGCCTCAAAACCTTCCTAGTCTGAGCTTTCAGGCCCATGTGACGCCAGTGGGGGACAGGGTGCGCCATCACCACCACCACTGGTGCACTGTCACATCGGACAGGTGGGTGCTGCAAATCGTCCGAAGGGGCTACTCTCTCCCCTTCGAGACGTCCCCTCCAGCCATGCCACCGCAGTACCACCACGTGTCGGAGGATCACTTGAAATTTCTGCAGGAGGAAGTTATGGCCCTCTTGGCCAAGGGGGCCATCGAGCCGTTCCTGGGCCAGAAGTAGGGTGTGGTTGTTACTCCCACTACTTGGTACCCAAGAAGGGCAAAGGGGGCCTCCGCCCTATCTTGGACCTACGGAACGTCAACGTCTTCCTCCGGAAGGAAAAGTTCAAGATGCTGACACTGGCTCAGGTCTTAGCTGCCCCAGACCCTGGAGACTGGATGGTAGCGTTGGACTTGCAGGACGCTTATTTTCACATCTCCGTCCTGACGGCCCGCCGGCGTTACCTGCGGTTCACGGTAGGCCACGAGCACTTTCAGTTTACCGTGCTCCCCTTCGGCCTTACTAGCGCCCACGGGTGTTCACGAAAGTGATGGCGGTGGTCGCAGCTCATCTGCGCAGGTTAGGGGTTTCAGTTTTCCCCTACCCCGACAACTGGTTGTTGAAGGCGGGCTTTCCCCTGACAGTCGTCCGCCACCTCCAGACTACAGCCGACCTCCTGCACCTGCTGGGGTTCTCCATCAATGTGCCTAAGTCACACCTGTGTCCCTCTCAGAAGCTCCTCTTCATCGGAGCGGTTCTAGACTCGGCACAGTTTCGGGTTTATCCTCCGGAACAGCGGGTTCGGGATATTCAGGGTCTGATTCCGATCTTTCAGCCTTTATCCCGAGTCTCGGTCAGGTTGACGCTGCGACTTCTGGGGCTGATGGCCTCCTGCATCCTTCTGGTGCATCACGCCCGGTGGCGGATGCGGGCTCTGCAGTGGAACCTGAAGTTTCAGTGGGCCCAGCATCAGGGCAGCTTGTCCGACCATGTCTTGATCTCGGAGGGCACTGCAAAACAGTTGCAGTGGTGGCTCACGGACCGCGATTGGGTCAGCGGCAGATCCCTCTCTCTTCCCCAACCGGAGCACGTAGTTGTGACGGACGCGTCCCTCCAGGGCTGGTGGGGCCACATGGGAGAGGCGGAGATCAGAGGCCTCTGGTCTCCGGCGGAGTCCCAGCTCCACATCAACCTTCTGGAGCTGCGGGTGATCCGGCTTGCACTGAAGGCATTCCTCCCCTCTGTCTGGGGGAGTGTAGTGCAGGTGTTCACGGACAACACCACCGCCACGTCGTACTGCAACAAACAGGGCGGGTGGGATCATGGACCCTATGCAAGAAGGCTCTGCGCCTCTGGCAGTGGCTGGAACATCAGGGCATGACCCTGGTGGTTCAACACCTGGCAGGTTCCCTGAACGCCAGGGCGGACAAACTCAGCCGTCGTTGCATGATGCATGATGGATCACGAATGCCGTCTGAACTCGGACGAGGCGCAAGGCCTCTTTCAGCAGTGGGGAGAGCGTTGGTTAGATCTATTCGCCACAGAAGAGAACGCGCAATGTCATCAGTTCTGCGCGTTGGAATTTCCAAGGCAGCACTCGCTCGGAGACTCTTTTTGTCGCGAGTGGAGTTGCGGTCTGTTGTACGCCTTTCCGCCTATACCACTTCTGCCCAGAGTGCTGAAGAAGATCGGGCGCGACCCAGGTTATCCTTGTGGCTCCGGACTGGGTATGAAGATATTGGTATCCCGAGCTACTCAGCATGTCTGTCGATCCCCCGATTCGTCTACCTCTTCAGGAGGACCTTCTGTCGCAGCAACAGGGGACGGTCCTTCACCCGAACCTGTCCAGTCTCCACCTCCATGCTTGGAGATTGAGCGGCGACAGATGAGGCCATTTGACTTGCCTCCTGAAGTTTGTAATGTGATTCTGGCACCCAGGCGTCCCTTCACAAAGTTGGTATACGCCTGCAGGTGGAACAGATTTGTGGCATGGTGCTCGGCAAAAGCTGTGGATCCACTCTCTGCCCCCCTTTCTGAGGTTCTCCGCTTCCTTCTTTCTCTTGCCCAACAGGGCTCTGCTCTGGGCACTATCAAGGGCTACCTTTCTGCCCTTTCCGCCTTCTTAAGGCTACCCGATCAGCCTTCTTTGTTCAGGTCCCAGATTGTTAACAGATTCTTGAAGGGCATCACTCATATGTTCCCTCCTGTTCCTTTCGTAATGCCCCAGTGGGACTTGAACCTGGTTCTAACTTACTTGATGTGTGCTCCCTTTGAGCCGCTTCATAACTGTCCTCTCCGTCTTCTTACTCTTAAGACTGCTTTCCTGGTTGCCATCACCTCTGCCAGGAGAGTGAGTGAGCTCCAGGCTCTTTTCTCTAAACCACCTTTCCTTTCTGTCCATCCGGACAAAAGGTTGTGTTGCGGACAATACCCTCTTTCCTGCCCAAGGTAGTCACAGCCTTCCATATCGGGCAGTCCATCACCTTGCCCACCTTCTTTCCGCCTCCGCATCCCTCGAAAGAGGAAGAGAGGCTCCTCCGTCTGGACCCACAACGTGCGCTCTCTTACTATCTCGATCGCACACGCCAGTTCCGGGTGTATGACCAACTCTTTGTTGGTTACGTGGGCGCTAAGAAAGGACGGGCGGTGCACAAGCGGACTATCTCTCGGTGGATCGTGTTGTGCATCCTGGCGTGCTACTCTTTGGCTAAAAAGGAACCTCCTGTTGGGCTGAGGGCCCATTCCACTCCGGCTACAGTGACCACTACTGCCCTGGGCAGAGGAGTCCCCTTGCAGGACATTTGTCAGGCAGCTACGTGGGCCTCGCTGTACACGTTCGCAAGACACCACTGCCTGGACAGCCAAGTCCGGAGGGATGGCTTCTTTGGCCGTTCCGTCCTCCAGGACTTTCTGGTGTGACTATAGGTTCGCAGACCCACCACCGGGGTTGGTATTGCTGGGGTATCTATTCTAAGGAAAAGAATCTATCACTAACGTGTCTCTTTCAGATGCACAAGTTACTACTTATGTAACAATATATCTGTAAGAGACATTAGTTAGTGATAGATTCCTTACCGACCCACCCACCCTCCCCGTTATGCGAACCGATATCTAGGGTTACGGTCATCCCCTTTCAAGGCCCTAGTTTCATGGCACCAGTGTTGGCTTTTATCATGGCTCTGCGTTTCTGGCACGGAAAATCTGTGTATAAGAACTGACGTCAGCGCGCGGAGGCAGCGTCTAAGTACTCCGACGACGTCATCACGACGCTCACGACGCCGGACGCGGAGCCGCGGACGACGCTTACCGACGAGCATGGGTACTGCTACGCAAAAATGTCCGGATCCAGTCCGACACATGGGGATATTCTAAGGTAAGGAATCTATCACTAACTAATGTCTCTTACAGATATATCGTTACACATGTAGTAACTTGTGCAATATGTAGCCTGTGGTGCAGCTTGGAGCACACTGTCACAAATATATATTTCTAAAGCATGGGGTGGCAGCACGCTATAATTTGCAGATGTGGCAAATTCTATTGAAATGTCCACTAAATTTGCAAGCACATGCAGTATCTAATCCAGTCTTCTAAATGCAGAATCTGAAAGAGACTATTAGTTATGGAGTCCTCACCTTAGAATTACTCCCAGGTGTCAGACTGGATTGTATAATTATTCTTCAGCAATAAACCTGCGTGTCCGTAGGTGGCGTCGGTCAACTCCGCGTTCGTCGTTGGCGTTGTGATCGCCGGAATAATGTCACGGTATCTACTTAGATGCCACACCTGCGCGCTTATGTCATTTCTTTTTTTTCCACGCCAGCCAGCGCAGATCCGGAGAGAGCGTTACCACAAGTCACTTTTTGACTCTCTTTTTGTGACTTTTTGTCGACATCTTTTCGAGTTGTCATGACTCCTGGTGCACAGGGATATCATCTTGGTGGACCGCCTTCAAGCCTTGTGGCTCCTGCCACAAGCTGATGTCGGTGACGGACCCCCATCTCGTGCGCCTATGGTGTCTGGAGCGCAACCATGACCCAAAGTCATGCTCCGACTGCTCGGCCATGGCCTGAAGTCTTTGCAGAGCGGCCTCGAAAGCTTCTGGAGGCACGGCAGTTGACTCCAAGCCGCTCTAGGGGGGAGTCAAGGGACCGGTCGCAGAGCAATCACCACCACTCCTCGCCAAAGTCTTCATCTACGGGTAAGTCAAAGCACAAAAAGAAGGCGAAGAAGCATTGTTGCTCTTTGTGTTCCCCCAGTCCGTCGGCCGACGTGACGCGGGTTGCGGAAGGTAATCACCCGGCTCTGCCTGCGGAACCTGTTCGGTCGGCTCCGAGCCTCTCTTCCTCTCTTCCTCTCTTCCTCTTCCTCTCTTCCTTTCTGGTAGCCAGGTGACCCCTGCCCAACTTTTTAGCTTTTGTGAAGTCCTCCACTTCATCTTTGGGCAGCCCGACTTTGCCGGTGCGCCTTCGGGCCCTGCATTCTCAGCTGGGGGTTCTAGGCCTTCGATGCCGGCGGCTTAGGCGCTGCAGGGCCTCCAGGCCTTCCTACACCTCCCCCAGCTCCGAATCCATTGGCGACCCCTCCGCCCCGATGCCGGTTGTGTCCCCAACCGACTTCGTCCCCAGCCTCCCCCTGATGTGGACACTGAGCCAGACCAACGTTGACCGATGTTGGTACCGGCACCGACCAGTAGTTTTGTACCCCTGGTGTTCCCTATTGCCCTGAGTGGCTACTAGAGGAGGGTGAGGAGGACTGGGAGGGGTCTGTGGACCCTCTTGCAGACCAGTTAGAAGAACCGAACTGGAGAGGAGTTGGTTGAGGCCAGTGGTCTGGACACCTCACCAGACCTTGGCATGCTGTCTCCCCCTACCGTGGCTTCAGAGGAGGGTGCATCATACTTAGTGGTGTTGCGTAGGGTGGCTGAGGCTTTAAACCTTGAGCTTTCTATGGTGGCGGTCAGGACTAACCTCCTGACCTAGGTGCTTCAACCGGCAGCGGCATCTTCGGAGCCCCTGACGCCGTTCAATGATTCCCTCACAGACATCTTTTTGGGCACTTGGTCCAAGCCCAACACAGGAGGCTCCTTTGGATAGGATGATTGCCCGACCCCACCACCCGGCCCCAGGCGACCCCATTTTCCTCTCCCAACACCCCACCCCTG
Organism: Lissotriton vulgaris; assembly: GCF_964263255.1. Lineage (NCBI taxonomy): Eukaryota > Metazoa > Chordata > Amphibia > Caudata > Salamandridae > Lissotriton > Lissotriton vulgaris. The sequence continues at coordinate 741,854,518 of NC_141696.1, forward strand.
AGAGTTTGGTGGTCAAGCCTCAACTTCCAGGGGCGCATTTCCTACCGCACCACCTGATAGAGAATCGTGGAAGCTGGACCATCTTGAGAAGAAAATGTTTTCTTTCTTCAGCTTCTTAGGACTGTGTTTGGTGAACACTGCATGTCTCTTGGGCCGCTACTCCCATTCTGTATGGGACAAGGTCGCGCAGGTGCTGTCACAGTGCCCGGAGGAGGCCCGGACCATGCTTTCTTGTGCAGTTGCCGAAGGGAGAGATGCATCGAAGTTCGCCATACGATGTGGGCTGGACACCGCCGACTCGCTGGGCAGGACGATTTCAACGTCAGTAGCCCTGATACGCTACACCCGGCTGAGGTCCACTGGCTTTTCGGGTGATGTCCAAGCTATACTTTTGGACATGCCCTTTGATGGCCATCGCTTGTTTGGCAATAAAACAGACAAAGCGCTCGAGCACTTTGGGGACGGACATTGACGCCAGTTGCTACGAAAATCAAGTGAGCAACACGCCTGATAAGACTCGCGCTATTCAGAGAGGATATTGGTCCGAATCATGGGATGCAATTAAGAACATCGGTTCAGCATAATTATATTGATGTGCAACGTTTTCGTCCTGAAGATGGTCCTGTGGAATGTATAAACTGTTAGTGGACCGAAACGTTGACGCCTAACATCGTTTTGCTTATATATGAACCTTTGTGTAAACCCGAAATCTTTACATTATGTTTTGAAAACTTTGTTGTATATGGTATTCTACTTGTCCATACAAAAAGCAAAAGATGTTGGATACTACTTGCAAACAGGTCTAGAATGTTAGTAGTATTAATGTTGCCATGTTGCATCTTTGAATTGACCATAATAAATAATGGTACATGATGATTATTCCATTCATTGTTTAACGTATGTTCACTTGTTGTGACTAATTATAAATTAGAAACTATTGCAGAATAATTCCTTAGGGGACACTTTTGTATTTTCTTATTGATGTCCTACGCTGGCCTGGTTCAAGCCCTGCACAGGGTCTCCTGTGCATAGGGCAATTGCACGCTGCCATCTCCCCGCCCCAGAGCACCCCAGTTTCCTCACCCAGCACCCTACCCCGGAAAGCTTGTGGTCCAGGCTTCCATCTCCAAAGTTAACTTTGGTGCATTCATTTCCATTCCACCAGGCAGGGAGTCCAAAAGGCTGGATACCTTCGGGAAGAGGATGTTCTCTTCCTCCAGCCTGGCACTATAGTAGGTGAACAGCGCATGCCTTTTGTGTCAATAGTCTCATACCATCTGGGACTCAGTTGTGCAAGTGCTACCCATGGTCTCAGAAGAAGCCTGAACTACTCTCTCAAGCAATTGCTGATGGAAGGGATGCAGCCAGGTTCACCATTCAATGTGGGCTGGATACAACCAGCTCACTGGGCAGAGCGAGTTCATTGTCAGTGGCCCTTAGGCGCCATGCCTGGCTGCGAACTACTGGCTTTTAGGGGGATGTCCAGGCCTCGCTCATGGACATGCTCTTTGATGGCTCTCGGTTCCTTGCAGAAAAGGTGGACTCAGCCCGAGTGCTTTAAGGACAGCCGAGCTAAAGCCAGATCCATGGCCTTTGCATTGCCCTTGGCCTAACCCCAGTCCTCCTTCCACCCCTTTTGTGGCAACAGGATGGGCTTAAAACTGCGGCATTACACGCCCAGCCACAAAACTGCACAGTCTTTTAATGGCTGAGGACACGGGTCTCATAGACCACATTGGACAGGCAGCCAGAGGTCAAGCCAGTCCACCACCCCTCCCGGCAGCCAAAGTCTCCAAACTCCTCAAGTATACCCTTCGACCACCATGAGCATCCATCTGGGGGCAAGATACACCTTTACCTGCACCACCGGAGGTCAATAACATCTGACCGTTGGGTTTTGCAGCTAGTCTAAAGGGGCTACTTCCTCCCCTTTGTGACCAATCCCCCCACCAATGCCCCCTGCTTACTACAAGCTGACGAAGGACTTCCTCTCTTCTCCTTGCTTTATCAGGAGGTGCTAGCTCTCTTAACCAAGGGAGGTATAGAGAAGGTGACAGCATCAGAAGTAGGTCGCGGTTGCTACTTCTGCTACTTTCTGGTGCCCAAGAAGGAAAAAAGCCTGCATCCTATTTTAGACCTGCGCATTTTTAAGCACCTCCTGAAAAAGGAGAAATTCAAAATGTTCACACTCGTAAAAGTTTTGTCTGCCCTGGACCCAGGAGACTGGATGGTATTGCTGGACTTATAGAATGCTTATCTTCATATCCCCGTCCTGCAGGCTGAAAGGCGTTACCTGCGGTTCACAGTCAGTCAAGAGTACCTTCTATTTGCTGTGCTCCCGTTGACCCCTTGGGTGTTCACAAAAGTGATGGCCGTGGTCACAGCTCGTCTGCGGAGGTCAGGAATTCCAGTCTTTCCCTAACTCGATGATTGGCTGTTGAAGGCGGACTTGCCCCAGGTAGTCGTTTCCCACCTTCAGACTATGGTGAACCTCCTGCACTCGCTGAGCTTTACTATCAATGTGCCAAAGTCACAGCTGACTACCTCTCAGATGCTTACTTTTATCGGAGCTGTTCTGAACACATTACAGTTTCGGGCCTACTCTCCCGAGCTGCAAGTCCAGGATGTTCAGGCTATGATACTTATGTATCTGCCTCTATCCTGGATTTCAGTGAGACTGACTCTTAGGCTGTTGTGCCTCATGGCCTCCTTCATACTACCTGTGACACATCCTTTGGCATATGAGGACTCTACAGTGGGACCTGAAGTTCCAGTGGGCAGAGCATCGGGAGATTGCCTCTGACATGGTCCAGATCTAGGAGGGAACTGCAAAAGACCTGCAGTGGTGGCTAACAAATTAAGATCAGGTAAGTAGCAGACCTCGCACCCTTCCCAAATCAGAGCTGACTGCACTGACATATGTGTCACTTCTGGTTTGGGGTGGCCATCTGGGAGAGGTGGAGATCAGAGAATCCCACATCAACCTTTTGGAGCTCAGAGCGATCCGGTTGTCTTTAAAGGTCTTTCTTCCTTCAGTCATGGGAATGCTGCTACAGGTGTCCATGGACAACACCACTCCCGTATGGTATTGGAACAAACAGGCTGGGGTGGGGTCGTGGACCCTGTGTCAAGAGGCGCTGAACCCCTGGAGATGACATATCCCTGGTTGTACAACACCTGGAAGGCCCTCTGAATGCTAGAGCAGTCGAAAACAGCTGTCGAAGCCTATCCGATAACAAATGGCATCTCCATCCAGAGGTGGCACATGGTCTCTTCCAAGAATGGGGAGAACCCTGGTGGGATCTGTTTGTCTCCATTGAGGCCATGCAATGTCAGCAGTTTTGCAGGCTGGAGTTTCCAAGGCTGCTGTCACTCTGAGAAGCTTTTATTCTTGAGTGGATCTCTGGCCTCTTGTACACCTTTCTGCCAATAACACTACTGCCAGAGTGATAAAGAATGACTGGCCCCAAGTCATTCTTGTGGCACCAGATTGGATAGGGAGAGTCTGGTATTCTGAGCTATTGACTGTAAGTACAGGCCCTTCGATCTGGCTCCCTCTTTGAGAGGCTCTTCTGTCGCAACAGCAAGGCAGGGTTCCGCACTCGAACCTAAGTCGTGAAGATTGAGCAGCGACAGTTGACAGTTTTCGTCCTTCCACCGAAGTCTGCGATGTTATTCTGTCGGCCAGGCATCCTTCCTCCAAACCGGTATATGCCTGACATTGGAGCACGTTTATGGCATGGTGTACAGATAAGCAAGTTGACCCTCTATCTGCACCTCTTTCTGTGGTTTTTAGTTTATTCTTACTCTAGCCCACCAGGTCTCTGCTTTGATCTCATTGAAAGGTTATCTATCTGACATATCTGCATATCTGCAGTTGCCACATCAGCCTTCTCTTTTCAAATCTCCTATTGTCAATAGGTTTCTCAAGGGTCTTTAGCATTTTTTTCTTCCAGCTTCTTTCATTATGCTACAGTGGGACCTCAACTTAGATCCCACATTTTTGATATGTACTCCTTTTCAGCTGTTACACAATTGCCCTATCGGGCTCCTTACAATAAAAAGAGCCTTCCGAGTAGTGATAACATCAGCCCGGAGGGTCAATGACCTACAGGCTCTGTCATCTCAGCCTCTGTACCTTACCATCTACACAGACAAACTGGTCCTTTGAACTAGAGCACCCTTCTTACCAAAGGAGGTAACCTCCTTTCATGTAGGCCTGCCCATCACCCTGCCTATATTTTTTGCTCTGCCTTGCCCCTTTGAAATAGAGCAGAAACTCCATTGACTGGATTCAAAAAAAGTATTTGCGGTCTACCTTGACTACACAAGATAGTTCCAGGTGGATGATCAACTCTTTGTGGGTTACATCAGAGCAAAAAAAGAAAGGTGTTGCAGAAAGTAGACCATCTCATGATGGATAGTGCTCTGCATCAAACTATGGAATTAATTGGCCAAAAAGCAACCTCCTGAAGGTTTATGAGTTCATTCCACCAGAGCCCAGGTTGCAACCACTACGTTAGCTCATGGAGTACCTATCCTGGATATCTGTCAGGCAGCAATGTGGGCTTCCCTGCACACATTGATGAAGCGGTTAAGTATCCACTGCCGGTGACTGACGCTGTGCCCGGATGAAAAGAACTATAATGACTAACCCTATCTTGAGGCATATGCCAGCTGACCATGACAGACTGCATTATCCTTGTAAAACACCAAATAATGTTCAGAGGAATGATAGGGAAGACACACCACGAAAAGCATAATGCTCGAACGTGTAACGTGTAAAAACGTAAAGTTAACTAATCGCCAGTTCCAAAGGTGCTGGTGAAATTATGTGACACAAGCATAATAGGCTGAAGTATTGCACTGGCATTAGGCATAAAAATTGTAAATGACATTCATGTTAGGGAAAGGCAACTGGTAAATGCTCGAAAGTTGTTGTGAAAAAAGGTACAGAAGTGGAATAACGAGTAAGTCCGCGAGCGTCGCTGTATCTGTTGAAGTGGGTTCTCAAGCAAGTGAATTTCACTCATGCAAAGTTTGTGCCAAACGTGTAGTGAAATTGCAAGAGGTCTGGTCATTAACATACAGATAAACCGAATAAAAAGGGTTGGTCGCACAGTAAGTATGCATTCTATAACGAGATTGATGATGCAGTATACAAACGTATGTCAGAACTTTCAATATTATCGTAATATCATTTGCCTCTCTTGAGTATTGCGGAGGTATATTTGAAAAAGGAAAACATTGTAAACAGAAAGATACAGTTACATTTGTGGACATGATTTCAGGGACGATAATTATGCAAAATTAATACAATATTATTCAGAAAGATCAGAAGTCTCAAAAGGGGGATGAGACGAACGTTCTTGGAATATCTACTCTTAATCAAAGAAAAAAAGGAACAATATTGGTAAACATCGCTCAATCATTTATGTCGCTTTTACGTTTGTGTGACAGCCAAAATACTAGTCAACATCTGTGAGTGATCAATCTTGAAGTATATATCATAGCACTTGAAAACTCTAAAGCTTCTGTGAGCATTGGATCTCAACATGTGTGACATGCTCATGCATTCAGTTACATTTGTCTTAGGTTCTTTTATTACAAAACCTGCTTTGTGTGTTTGTTTACCCTTATAGCGTCGGCACAGTAATGAGCCACAACTGGCTTATATCCGGTGAGAATACTCTCTTCCCATCACTTTTTCAACCCTTTGATGGGGTTTTGCTGTTTGATGCTCACGCGGAATCGGCGGTTCACTGGCTCCTTGCGGGTTTCCGCCCTCCCACTTAGGTCTTCTTAGGGCTGTCTTCCGTGGAGGAACTTTTTTATTTAGCATCCTTTATTTGTGTTCTGTATTTAAGATGGGCAGTAAGCCTTAGGTCTTCTTTTCGTATGGTCAAGGGTAATTACCCTTTTATTGGCATCCCTCGGATGCGTTTTGCTTTGAGCTGACTGTTGGCCTGCTGTGGCAGTGTTCCACAGGTTACTGTGTCTGGTCCTCTGACGGTGGTATTGAGCCGGTGGCTCAGCTCGGTAATGTCATAGAGCTCGGAACTCATGTTCACGAGTTTGATTAATTACTGCGCTCATTTGGCTTGGCTTTATTGCCCTAAGAGATGCTCCCCATTGCTTTGGGTGTGCATACTTCATGTGGGGTACTTGTATGCGGTTACATAGCTCTGTTTATCTCACCTGGGCCTGGAGATCCTGTGGGCTCAACGCGTCGCTTGGTGGCCCATTGTACGCTGTACTATGTTTTTTCCTGGTGCCATCTTCTATACGCAATGGGTTATCCTGCCTGTGCCTGTTTCACCTCCTTCCCGCCTGCCTTTACTGTACTTGGTATGATCCTGTATGGACATGTTTCATGGTCCTGGCTAGTTCTGTCTATACATATTTATATGTTTATACATTCATGTATAAATGCCTGTTGCCATGATATTCCTCTTCCTATGTCTCCACCTCTTTTCGAGGCTGCAAGGTCTGGACCAATATCTCCATGTGTGGGGGAGTTTTTCTGAGTTGTGTGCAAGTTGCCCATAAGGTTACTCCTTGCTTTTTCTGGAGTGTTTGATCTCGGATTCTAAGAGTCTTCCCACAATTCTTTACCTTGGTGTTTTTTTGTGGCCACTGCCTTCGGATATGCGTCTTTCCACATTATCACCCTACTATTGTAAAAGCTACGCCTGCGGGACAACTCTATTGCTGGCAGTGGTCCTGGCTACTCCCTGCAGGTCTATATTTGTGGGTTGTTTCTCACTTTGGCTACATACTGCCCAGTCAGGCACTCTTATGCTTTCTTGTGTACGCCACATGCAGCAGGCTGTTTGCCTGCTGCATGTTTCTATGGTGCCCTGCTTCAGTGGGCTTTAACTTGCTGCTGTTCGCCCCCATTTCCCCTTTTTGGGATTGGGTGTGCACTTGGCGTGTTTCTTGTTCCGCCTGCTATTCTCAACGCATTGCTCAGTTTCTAGCTCTTGCCCTTGGGCTCTTGGCACCAGCTCCTTCAGCCTTCCTTCCGTAGGCTAGTCTGTTAGGCTATGGTTGCATCCCTTCAGGTTCTTTTCAACCTTGGGTCGGTGTACTCTTGGTGCGCCATTAAGCAGGGAGTGGTCCTTCTTATCTTATCTTATCTTAAACTACATTTATAGAGCGCACTGACACCATATGTTTCCTGGCGCTAGAAAAAAGAGTGCAGGGATTGTGAAGAAACAAGCTAACCGGTTTGGGTGAAAAGACGGGTTTTCAGAAGCTTCCTAAAATTTAATAGGGAACAGCTAGACTTAACTGACAGGGGAAGGGGATTCCATAGTTTGGGGGCCAGGTGGGCAAATCTGCGGCCGCCAAACTTTTTAGTTTTTACTTTGGGGGCGACCAGCAGATGGAGGTGAGCCGACCGGAGATTGCGCGCCGGTCGGTGCTGCGTGATCAGTGTTTTGAGGAAGTCGGGGCTGGTGCAGTGAAGAGACTTGAAAGTCAGGCAGCCGATCTTAAAGTCCGCCCTTTGTTCAACTGGTAGCCAATGCAGTTTGCGCAGCAGGGGTTTCACAGACTGCCACTTTGGCGTTTTGTGGATAAGTCTGGCCGCCTGGTTCTGCACAATTTGAAGACGACAGAGCAGTGATTGTGGGAGTCCATGGTATAAAGAGTTCGAGAAATCGAGGCAGAATAGTACCAGGGAGATGACGACCTGGACCAGTGCCGCATGCGGTAGTAGATGGACTATTTTATGAATTTTGTGCAGCTGGAACATGCAGGCGGAAATCACAGCCCCTACTTGAGCCTTAAGAGAGAACTCCGCGTCAATGACCACCCCTAGGCTCTTCACCAAGCTTGCAGGGGCGGGGGGGGGGAGCCCAGCTCCTTGGGCCAGAACGGAGGGCCCCAGTATACTGGGCTGTTCCCAGGGAGAATAAGCTCAATTTTTCCGGGATTTAATTTCAATTGGTTGTGGTTCATCCACTGCTGGATGTGGATCATGACCGTTTGGAAGCTATTAACAGCATCAGGAGAGTCGAGAGGGAAGATGATCTGCAAATCATCAGCATAATTAAACACTTTGATATCCCACCTCTTGAGCGAATGAATCAGTGGCCAGAGGTATAGGTTAAACAGGAGGGGAGAGAGGGATGAGTCCTGAGGGACTCCAAAAGTCGTAGGTGTCTTGGCTGCCGTATAAGGGCCTAAACGCACGGCTTGTGCTCTGCCGACGAAGAAAGACTCGATCCACTCGAGGACAGGACCCTCGATGCCGGCCTGTCCGACACGGTGGAGAAGGATGTCATGGTCCACTGTGTCGAAAGCAGCTGACAAATTTAGAAGCACAAGGGCCTAGGGTGTCCCTTTGTCAGCGTTCCCTCGAGGAGCTTGGACAGGTAGGGCAGGAGGGATATAGGATGATAATTGGAGAGATCGGCGGGGTCCGCACCTGGTTTCTTCAACAGAGGCACTAAGATGGCCTCCTTGAAAGAGCTGGGAACCGTGCCAGTCTTAAGGGAAGCGTTCAGCAAGGGTAGTATATGATCCGGCAGTTTGAGACCGATGTCCCGGAGGACCGAGGGAGGGCAGCAATCGTTGGGAGATCCTGATTTGACCCGGGCCACAAGCTCGGCTAAAGTGTTGGGGTCAAGGGCAGGGAACTGGGTAAGGGACAGTGGGTTGATGAGAGAAGTGTCTGGTGGCCGCGCATGGGTGAGGGGGGAATGGAGTTCTTGATTTTGACAATGTTCTCAATGAAAAAGGAGTTAAGGGCGTCGCAAGTCTCTTGGGTTGGGGTCTGAGTAGGTAGAGTTCTGTCATCCGTGGTAAGCTCATTCATAATCTTAAAAACTTCCTTCGATTTATTATGAGCGGACAGAATTCCGTCAGACATGTGAAGATTTAGCAGAGGAAATCGCACTTTTATATTCTTTGTGGGCCGCCACGAAGAGCAGTCTATCTGAGTCGGCGTAGTTACGTCTCCAGATCCGTTCCAGCTGACGCACCTTCAATTTGTGTTCTTTGAGGTCGCTGGAGAACCATCTGTGTGAATTACTGTGTCTAGTGCATGAGAATTTAGTTAGAGGAGCAAACTGGTCACTGGCCATCTTTAGCCAATTACAGATGTCGCCTTCCATTGCATCAACACTGGCATCTCTATCTCTCTCTTTCTTTGTTCTGGTATATGGCTCATGCTGCTCTACCTGTCATTTTTATACGGGTATGGTGTAGCGCCATTCTGGCATTTTTAGGATGTCTGCCATCCCGTTATTTCTGCTCGTCCAAGCTGCTTGGGTTCCTGTCTGGCTGTTCCGCCGCAGCCTCACCCATTATCTGTCACTCTGTTGCTAGATCATAGGCTTGGCGCTTTCTGTTGTTCTCTCGCAGACCCACCTCCCCTTTGGGGTATGGCTGTGTTATCTATTCTAAGTTAAGGAATCTGCGGCTAGATGTCTCTATCAGATGTACGAGTTACTTACCTTCGGTAATAATGCATCTGGTAGAGAGGTTGTCTAGCTGCAGATTCCTTAACGCCCACCCAGCCTATCCATTCTGCGAGGACTTTGTCAAGTGGGGTTCTCCACTGGCCTCTTTCAGTTGCCATTGGGTTTTCTCTCACTGATGCTCACATTTTTGTGTCCCTTTAAGAATTGCCATAATACAGCTGACTCCCTACAAGGGGTTTATTTCCTGTAAAATGGTGCCTTTTGATTCACCTTCACCAGGAGATTCATTTTCTTTTTCCTTTCTTCTCCTGCTGCCTTCCCTCCCTCCCGCCTTCTCTAATGACTCAGGGTTCTAGTCTCCTCTACAGTCGTCTTCTTTGGGGATCTGTTGACCTCTGTTTCAGACCTCCATTACTATAGAGGCAGTGGCAGTTTTTTCATACCTTCCTGCAGTGGACTATTTTTCTCTCTGTGCTCCGTTCTTGCTGGACGACACAGTTCTACATGGTAATGACAGTCTATTTCTGTCTTTTGAGATATTCTTCCCTTGTTGTATTCGGGGACGGGTCTTCGCTTAGCTTGCAGGGCTCCTTTTCCACAGCTTTTTACTTGTATGTAGGCAGTGTCTGATTCGGTCTTTCACAATGGTGTCTTTCACCATCCTCCTTTATTCACAGATTTTTCATCCCTCGCACACCGTTCCCATACTATCAAAGTTGTTTGTTGGTGGCTCCACATTGTTACACGGAAAGGTTTCGCAACAGAAAACTGATGCCAGTGCGCCGGGAGGGACTTAAATGACCTCGCTGACGTCACGTACGTGGACGACGTCAGGGTGGGGTCTTTTGGCGCCGTCCCCCAGGGAGCAGATGTGCTGCTGCAAAAAACTTCTGGATCCAGTCTGACGCCCGGGGATATTCTAAGTTAAGGAATCTGCGGCTAGATAACGTCTCTACCACATACGCCGTTACCGAAGGTAAGTAACTCGTACATTTAGACAGGAGTCCATTTATGTAGGATGCTGTGTCAAGATTGTGGCTTGGTGTTGTACATATGATATGAACTCACTACAGCTCATCAAGATCTAGCAGAGGGTATTTGTCAGCCCTTTCAGCTTTTCTGCATTTGTCAGATCAACTATCCTTATTCAAATCACCTGTGCTCTCTCTAGGTTTGGTCCACATGTTTCCCCGAAGCGTTTTGAGATGCCGAATTTGAACATTAACTTGGTCCTCACAACCCTCAGCTACACTCTTTTTAAACCATTACACAGTTGTCCTCTTCTTCTGTTGCCCTGAAGGCGGGTTTCCTCATTGTGATCACATCAGCTCACTGCATGAGTAAGCTTCAATCCCTGTCAGTTCATCCAACTTACACCACTTTATTTCTACGTACACTGGTACGGTGCCTTTCTTCTGAAAATTGTAGCATCTTTTCACGTCAGCCAATTCATAACTCTTCTGACATTCTGTGCCCCACCTAAGCCTTTCAGAGGAGGAAGAGAGACTCCGTCATTTTCATCCCAAACGAGTGCACAAGCTTTACATTAATCAACACAAAGGTCACTAAATAGGTGATCAGCTTTCTGTGGGTTCTCTGTGTCAAAGAAAGGCAAAGTGGTGGAAACACAGGCCATCTCCAGATGGATAGTCCTCTGTATTAGATTCTGCTGCGTGATGGTAACGAAGCAATCTCAAGAGGGGTTGAGAGCCCAATCCACCAGAGCCAAGCCTGTTACCACCGCTCTGTATTAGATATGTGCCAGGCTGCAATGTGGGCATCTGTGCACAAGTTTACCAGGCACTACTGCCTTGACAGCCAGGTCCAACTGGATGGGCATTTTGGACATTTTGCCCTGACAGACTTTTTGGGCTGAGCCATTCCACAGACCCACCACCTTGGGAGATATTGATTTGGTATCTATTAACAAGGAGACGATTGTGCAATTAGAATTATCCATCAGAATTACAAGTTATTTACCTTGGGTAATGCTGTTTCTGGTGAATACTCTTTCTTATCACAGAATCCTCACCACCATCCCACCTCCATATTCAGTGGAATGGGCACCTTTTTTCATTTTAAAAGGTCCCTCTGGGGAACACACTGGCCTTCATAATTTACTTATGACCGCTGCGTCTGATGGCACGCATAAAGCTACAAAAGAAACTGCCATCAGCGAACCTGTAAAGGAGAGGGGTGGGTGTTTAAATACTGCTCTTTCATCAGTTCCGGAAGATTATGAAGTTGACGCAGAGCTGCACAGCGCCACCTACCAGTGCGCTGGAGGACTTCTTTCGAGCTTTTCCAGATGTGTAGTGTGAGTAGAGTGTTTATTGGGAATTTATCAAGTTGGGAGTGTATTTGCAGGACTGTGTGTTTGTACCTGGTATTGTAGACAGTCAGGAATAGAAAGAGTATGTAAAGTTGTGTGTATGTTCTCTAATGACCTCTATTCAGGAGTATGTGGTTAGCGTGAACAGTGCATAGATAGAAGTAAGAAGTATACAAATATTAGTATAATCACAAAACTCTGTGGAGTCCGTAATGAGTGTTTTTGTGGAAGTGTGTATGGTGTTGGGGATTACTCTTTGCAAAATAAAATGGGAATCTTACATGTGCAAACCTAGTAGTATGTTAGCAAATTTGCTTCTATGCGTGTGTGTGGTCTGTAGAGTGAATGTGGAGTCCGGAGTGTGTGTCTGTGTAGATTAAGTCAGTATTGTTTTGAGAGTGTGAGGAGTGAGTGTATGTAGAGTCTGGAGTTTAGGAGATACACCCTCAAAAATGAGGAATACATGAGATGTTTGCAAACTTTGCATCAGTTTGTAACCTTTCAAAAATGTTTGCTTTTAGTCACTGTGAACTTCACTAGACATACAGAAAAAAGCGTAACCATGCTTTCCTTGTCACACTTTTGGATAGCACAATAGGTGCCGCAGTCCACAGGTGACATTTAGCTTTCCATGCCATTGACACAGTTTCTACACCATATACTATGGCCTTAAAGAAGAGTTAAATACGCCAATCAGGGATTAGCTCATTTCTACATGTTTTAGGGGTCACAGCACGTACACTGGGCACTGGACAAGAGTGCCAGAGGTTGCAGAATCTAAAAAATAGCAAGGAAGGTCAGCAAAAAGTTGGGGATGACCTTGCAAAAACGGGGCCTTTTCACACAATTATCAATTATGTATTCTCCATAAATACATATATTTCACCTCCGTAGATAAGGTTGACAGCTCAGTCAATTGAAAATCCTCATCCTTAATAAGTTGACCTCCCCTTGATCAGTTTAAAGTGTGCTTGACGTAACTGAGTTTTAAATTCTACCTTTTAGCATGCTAGAATAAGTTTATACAGTTGCAGGGGGTCAAACGCTATAGGAGGGTCCCAAAACAGGTCACTTGTGCATTTACCATGGTAGCTGTCATATGAAATTTAAATTGCGAGCAATTGAATGAAAGTCCAATAGTATTTGCTGACATAACAGATTTTCTATTAGTCGTGCCTTTTTGGCTTGTAAATTTATGTTGAGCTGCTTGTTTTGAAGTTGTTTAGCAAAAACCATGGGGCTTATTTAGAGTTTGAGAGGTAGTCCGCCAGCCATCATGAACAGCGGAAGGATGTCCTCTGATCCCTTGGTGGAACACTGCCCGATATGCTTTGAAACCATCAACGGGTATATGGGGATCTCTGTCCCTGAACCGCTCAATAAAATGCATTCAGAAACCGGGGGTCAACTGTCACACCTTTCACATACACGATGGCCACAGACGTTGACGGGTGACTATGACCTACTCGAAGGTTTGTGTTTGCCTTGGTGTGACTGTCAAACCTATCACTTAAAAATACCACAATTCATATTACCTTCAGGAAAAAATAAAACATTGATCAAAGCAATGTGTATCTGGCAGACTAACCCTCATAATTCCCAAATACACAAGCCCACACCAAGTTATATTTCATCATACATTTAAACATACTTCTGGTTAACAAAATTCAGACAACACACATTTAAAAAATATATATAGTCATGGGAGTAGCTCAGCTGGACAAAACTTTTACCAACACTGCAGACACATACAATCCACAGCTTATGTTGAATGTACAAAACTCACATACATCTTTGTTGGTGAACATTAAACTAAACGTATAAACTTATCCAATGTGGGCAAAGCACTTTCCCTTGGGGAACTTACTGTTACACTTGCCAAAGTCCGATTGAGTCCTGAAAATGAACTAACTTTAGTGTTCAGAATTTCTGTGGCAACTCGTTAACTGATTAGTCGTGTGTGCCACACCTACACTGCTGGGACCAATTACCAACCACCCACACACACAACGTTATCTGGAATTCTAGTATCAAACAAACATAATGTGCTTGAAATCAACAAACACTAGTGGGGCGAAGCTGTCACCCTGGCGGGTGAGACAGATAAACTAGCCACAGCTTATGTTAACTGTAGAAATCCTGGCTGCTTCTAAGTTCTCAGAAATCATACAAAAGGTATGAACAGACTTGGTGTGGGGAACAACTTCACCTTGGCCACCCAGACATCACACTTTTCGCATCTTGAGCACAAATCATGCTACATCTTTAAACTAAATGTATTCCATTATTCTTGAATGTCAAAACACATCAACAAAGCATATGTTAACAGAGCTTTGCAAACTTCTAATCCAACACATCAGAATAGTGTGCATCCAAGCCTTATCCTTCAATACGATATTTACGAACCCTGTACGGAAGCACTAAATTAAATAAGTGTATTTAATGTTTACAGTTAACTTTGCAAACAAAACACATGTTTGAATCTTGCTTGCCCTAACCATTATATGAGCAATACCTGAGCCATACCTGAATAAAAACAATGAAACTCCAGGCAAACACTTAAGTTGAAGTGGTGACGAGAAGGCTGGGGATAACAACAATGGTGACAGCACAAAACCTATAAAGGCATGGAATTCAAAAGTTAATGCACTACTTTAATCTTACCTTCCTTAACTGCCATTCGCATTTACAATGCATTCTTTACAACATTAGACATGTTTTGACACATACTAGCATTTTGAAGGACAGAATCCGATAACAGTGCAATTCAGTACTCAAAAAAAAAAGACCCTATCATACCTTCAGTGATAGACAGTTTCACCAAATCACATTATCTTCCCACACAAGGAAACAGTTACACAATAACCGTATTAATTCACTATGACTCTCCCTGAAATTCCCAGCCTCCTTGGGATATTTGGACCAAATTCTTAATTTTCATTCAAAAATGTATGCAGTTTTTCTGGTTTAAGATATATTCTATGAATTAATTTATAATGTGTTGTGCATCCCTGGCCATTTATTCTTTAAAGCTAGCAGCCATATATTTGACCACATACTATCTGTCAATTATTTTATGATACCCTTTTCCATGCCAATCTAAATGTTCTCACCCCAATGTCATTGATGTTTTACTAATATCAAAGGGATTCCGTAGCGCACTCCCCTGTAGATTTTTTCTAGTTAAACGCTCTGCATATAAATATAACGTGATGATGCACTTTTGTCTGAAAATGTTGGCAGAAGTAGCAAAGCCTCCTTATCTTGCAGTAAATGGAAATATGCATGCATTCAGACTCCTTTGAGTAAAATACCATTCTTTAAATAAAAATATTTGATTTCACTTGGCTTATGTTTATAATCCTCCTCACTGATTTTT
The DNA here is from genome assembly GCF_964263255.1 of Lissotriton vulgaris. Classification (NCBI taxonomy): domain Eukaryota; kingdom Metazoa; phylum Chordata; class Amphibia; order Caudata; family Salamandridae; genus Lissotriton; species Lissotriton vulgaris. The sequence goes on from NC_141696.1 coordinate 741,869,660, forward strand.
TTTTAAATTCTGTTGGTAACTGTGTGATGCCAATAAGCAGGACAACCTAAAAAAAGAAATGTTTCATTTACTCTACTAGTCTGCATGCATTTCCAAAGTGTTTATGCCCCTCAGGATCAAGTTCAAAGAAGGATTGAAAGCGTTATATCTGAAAGAAACAGGTTAGTGTTAGATTCCTTACCTTAGAATATCCCCAGGCGTCAGACTGGATATGGAAAGGTTTGTGTAGCAGTACTCCTGCGCGTTGGTAGGCGTCGTCTGTGGCTCCGTGTCCGCCGTCGTGGTCGCCGGAATGACGTTGTTGTAGTACTTAGACGCCGCCCTCTCGCGCTGATGTCAGTTCTTCTTTTTTCCGCGCCAGCAAGCGCACATCCGGTAAGAGCAGTACTCCTAGTCAATTTTTGACTACATTTTTTCAATCTCTTTTGGATCTTCTCGAGTCGATTCTCGACTCCGGTGCCGATGGTTCAAACCCTGCCACGACTGTAACCGCATGGTGTCGGTTACCGACCCCCACCGTCTGTGCCTTTATTGCTTTGGGGCCGACCACGAGGACAAGTCGTGCCCCGACTGCCGGGCCTTGACGTCTAAGGCTAGGCGGGAGCGGTCCCGTAAGCGCCTCGAGATCCGGCAGTCGGCCCGCGTCGCTCGAGGTCCCGGTCCAGGAGGAGGTCGAGGGACCGGTCCCGGGGCCAGTCATCACAGCTCGGCGAGTCAACACCACACGTCGGGCTAGTCCTCAGGTAAGTCGTGGCACAAGAAGTCAAAAAAGCAGGATCGCTCTTCTGACTCCCGCAGACGCTCGCACAATGCGGCCGGGGGTTTGGGCGACACCGCCCACACTTGCCGGTCCCTGGGCTGCACACGACGCCAGAGGAGATCAGCACCTTCCTCACAGCCATGAGGTCGTGCTTCCCTCCGTCGGGTCCTGCCGAGGCACCTTCAGGCCCCGCGGGTCCGTCTGGGAGCCCTAGTGGGATGCGGCTCCGGCGCCGTTGGGTGCTTCGGCCCCGATGCCATCAACGACTCCGATCCTGACTCCGTAGGGTTCCTCAGGATCCAGGCCTGGATCCGTGACAACATAGGTCAACCTTAAGACCCCTCCACTGGCGCCGTCTCCAAGGGTGTCGCCCCCGACGTCGTCCCCGGGCGACGTCGTCCCCGGTCCAGATCCAGCGTCCGACCGGCGCCGATGGGTGAGCCCTTCACAGACGACCCGACTCCATGATTTATGCCTGACTATCAGGAGATGGATGATGAGGGGGACTGGGAGGGGTCTGAGGACCCTCTGGCACTCCAGTGCCAGTTGAGCCAGGACTGGTCAGACGAACTGGGGGAGGCCTGTGATCTGGACACTTCGCCAGACACTATTTGTCTCCCCTCCTACCGTGGCTACGGAGGAGGGGGCTGCTTACAGTGTGGTGTTGACTAGGGCAGCCAAGACCTTGGCTCTTGAGCTCCGAGTCGCGGCCGTGAGGACTAACCTCCTCACTGAGGTGCTCAAACCGCAGGCAAGCTCCTCGGAGCCTTTCCTGCCGTTCAACGAAGCCCTCACCGACGTTCTGTTGGGCACCTGGTCCAAGCCCTCTACAGGCCTCCCTGTAGATCGGAACGTGGACCGACGCCACTGCCCAGCTCCGGGCGACCCCAGTTTCCTGTCCATTCACCCCACCCCTGAGAGCCTAGTGATCTAGGCCTCAACCTCCCAGACCGCCCCTCCGGATCGGGAATCCAAAAGGTACGACCAGTTCGGCAAGAAACTGTTCTCCTCACTGAGTTTGGGGTTGCGGTCTGTCAACACTGCCTGCCTTTTGGGCCGTTACTCCTACTCCCTGTGGTATACGGTTGCTTAAGTGCTGCCGCAGTGCCCGGCGGAGATCCAGGCAAAGCTTACCCAAGCCCTTGCAGAGAGAAGGGATGCAGCACGCTACGCCATTCGGTGTGGACTGTATACCACGGACTCGCTAGGCAGGGCGATTGCAACGACTGTGTCGGTTCGCCGCCACGCCTGGCTAAGGGCCGCCAATTTTTCAGGCAATGTCCAAGCCTCCCTTATGGACATGCCCTTTGATGGCTGTAGCCTCTTTGGCGACAAGGCGGACAGTACGCTGGAGCGTTTCAAGGACTCCAGGGCTACGGCCAAGTCCTTGGGCCTCGGCCAAAGCCAGCAAACTTCCCCCTTTCGTCTCATCCGTGGCCAAGAAGGAGCGCCCCCCTCACGTCCAGCTAGCCACAGGCCGCAGAACCAACCTCAACGCGGTCGCGGATGTGGTAACCGCCGTGGCGGTGCCGGGGGATACCGGCAAGGTCAGTCCACACCCACCCCCGCAGCATCTACCTCAAAATCCTCCTAGTCCGAATTTTCAGACCCATTCGACGCCAGTGGGGGGCAGGGTTCGCCATCACCTCCTTCACTGGCGCTCCATCACGTCGGACAGGTAGGTGCAGCAAATCGTCCGAAGGGGCTACTCCCTCCCCTTTGAGGCAACCCCTCCAGCCATGCCACTGCAGTACTACCACATGGCGGGGATCACTTGCGACTTCTCCAGGAGGAAATTACGTCCCTCTTGGCCAAGGGGGCCGTCGAGCGCGTTCCTGGGCCAGAAGTATGACGTGGGTGCTATTCTCATTACTTTCTGGTACCCAAGAAGGGCAAAGGAGGCCTACGCCTTATCTTGGACCTACGGAGCGTCAACTGCTTCCTCCGGAAGGAGAAGTTCAAGATGCTGACTTTGGCTTAGGTCCTAGCTGCCCTGGACCCAGAAGACTGGATGGTAGGGTTGGACTTGCAGGACGCAAATTTCCACATCCCCATTCTGCCGGCCCACTGGCATTACCTGCGGTTCACGGTAGGCCACAAGCACTTTCTGTTTACCGTGCTCCCCTTCAGCCTTACCAGCGCCCCATGGGTGTTCCGAAACTGATGGCGGTGGTTGGAGCTCATATGCGCAGATTAGGGGTTTCAGTCTTCCCCTATCTCGACGATTGGTTTTTGAAGGCAGGCTCGCCCCGGGCAGTCTTCTTCCACCTCCAGACTACCGCCGACCTCCTGCACTCGCTGGGGTTCTCCATCAACATGCCAAAGTCACACCTGTGCCCCTCTCAGAAGCTCCTTTTCATCGGAGCGGTTCTGGACTCAGCGTAGTTTCGGGTTTATCCCTCCAAACAGCAGGTTCGGGATATTCAGGCTCTGATTCTGATCTTTCAGCCTTTATCCCGAGTCTCTGTCAGATTGATGCTGCGGCTCCTGGGGCTGATGGCCTCCTGCATCCTTCTGATGCATCACGCCAGGTGACGGATGCGGGCTCTGCAGTGGGACCTGAAGTTTCAGTGGGCACAGCATCAGTGCAATTTGTCCGACCACGTCCGGATCTTGGAGGGCACTGCAAAACAGTTGCAGTGGTGGCTCACGAGCCGCGATTGGGTCAGCGGCAGATCTCTCTCCCTACCCCTACAGGCGCACGTAGTGGTGACAGATGCGTCCCTCCTGGGATGGGGGTCCACATGGGGGAGAAGGAGATCAGAGGCCTCTGGTCTCTGGCGGAGTCCCGGCTCCACATCAACCTTCTGGAACTGCGGGCGATCCGGCTTGCACTGAAGGCATTCCTTCCCTCTGTCCAGGGAAGTGTGGTGCAGGTGTTCACTGCAGCAGCACCGCAATGTGGTACTGCAACAAACAAGGCGGGGTGGGGTCGTGGACCCTTTGTCAGGAGGCTCTGCGCTTCTGGACATGGCTGGAACACCAGGGCATCACCCTGATGGTTCAACTCCTGGCAGGTTCCCTGAACGCCAGGGCGGACTAACTCAGCCGCCGGTGCATGATGGATCACAAATGGCATCTGAACTCGGACGTGGCGCAAGGCCTCTTTCAGCAGTGGGGAGAGCCTTGGTTAGATCGATTCGCCACCAAAGAGAACGCGCAATGTCATCAGTTCTTCTGCACGTTGGGATTTCCAAGGCGGCACTCGCTTGGAGACGCTTTACGTCGCGAGTGGAGCTGCGGTCTGTTGTACGCCTTTCGCCTTTACCACTTCTGCCCAGAGTGCTGAAGAAGATCAGACGCGACCGGGCCCAAGTAATCATTGTGGCTCCGGACTGGGCACGAAGATACTGGTATCCCGAGCTACTCAGCATGTCAGTCGATCCCCCGATTCGTCTGCCTCTTCAGGAGGACCTTCTGTCGCAGCAGCTGGGGACGGTCCTCCACTCGAACCTGTCCAGCCTCCACCTCCATGGGTGGAGATGGAGCGGCGGCAGTTGAGACTATTTGACTTGCCTCCTGAAGTCTGTCATGTGATTCTGTCAGCCAGGCGTCCCTCCACAAAATCGGTATACGCCTGCAGGTGGAACAAATTTGTGGCATGGTGCACAGCAAAGGCTGTGGATCCTCTCTCTGCCCCCCCTTTCATAGGTTCTCCTCTTCCTTCTTTTCTTTCTCTTGCCCAGCAGGGCTCTGCTCTGGGCACTCCGAAGGGCTACCTCTCTGCCATTTCTGCCTTCTTGAGGCTTCCTGATCAGCCTTCTCTTTTCAAGTCCCCTGTTGTAAATAGATTCTTGAAGGGAATCAGGCACATGTTTCCTCCTGTTCCTTTCGTGCTGCCTCAGTGGGACTTGAACCTTGTTCTAACCTATCTGATGTGCGCTCCTTTCGAGCCACTTCACAATTGCCCTCTTCGTCTTCTGACTCTCAAGACTGCGTTCCTGGTTGCCATCACCTCTGCCAGGAGAGTGAGCGAGCTCCAAGCTCTATCTTCTAAGCCTCCTTTCCTTTCTGTCCATCTGGACAAGGTTTTTTTAAGAACGCGTCCTTCTTTCCTGCCCAAGGTGGTTACGGCCTTTCACATCGGGCAGTCCATCACCTTGCCCGCCTTCTTTTCGCCTCCGCATCCCTCGAAAAAGGAAGAGAGGCTCCACTGTCTAAACCCAAAACGGGCGCTTTCCTTCGTCCTAAATTGCACACGCCAGTTCCCGGTGGACGACCCGCTCTTTGTTGGTTACGAGGGCGCGAAGAAGGGACAGCCGGTGCACAAACGGACCATTTCTCTGTGGCTCGTGTTGTGCATCAAGGTCTGTTACTCCTTGGCTAAAAAGGAGCCCCCTGTTGGGCTGAGGGCCCATTCCACTCGGGCCACGGTGGATATTACTGCCCTGGGACGGGGAGTCACCTTGCAGGACATCTGTCAGGCAGCTATGTGGGCCTCGCTGCACAAGTTTGCTAGACCCTACTGCCTGGACAGCCAAGTCCGGAGAGATGGCTTTTTCGGACGTTCCTTTCTCCAGAACTTTCTTGTGTGATCTTGATTCGCAGACCCACCACCGGGGTTGGTATTGCTAGGGTATCTAGTCTAAAGCAAGGAATCTAACACTAGCCTGTTTCTCTCAGATTCACAAGTTTCTTACCCTCGGTAACGATATAGATGTAAGAAACAGTAGTTAGTGTTAGATTCATTACCGCCCCACCCATCCTCCCCATTCTGTGAACCAATATCTAGGGTTAAGGTCATCCTTTTCAGGGCCCTAGTTTCATGGCACCAGTGTCAGTTTTTGTCATGGCTCTGCGTTTGTGGCGCGGAAAGTGATGTACAAGAACTGACGTCCACGCGCGAGGGCGGCGTCTAAGTACTCGGACGAGGTTATCCCGGCGACCACGACGTAGACGACTGACGCGGAGCCGCCGACGATGCCTACCGAAGCGCAGGGGTGCTGCTACGCAAAACTTTCCGGATCCAGTCTGACGCCTGGGGATATTCTATGGTAAGAAATCTAACACTAACTACTATTTCTTACAGATATATCGTTACCGAAGGAAAGTAACTTGTGCGTTAACACCTCCATTCTGGCCAGAATGTGTACTAGTCTGCATTGTGATGTGAAAATAACACTCAATGGAATGGCCTGTCGTGGTGCATGTACTGTTAGTGCTGAATGTTGGAGTATAGAACATTTTCAAAGTAAGGAAAATTACTCCCAGTTCATGGACTCCTCTCAATTACACAAGACCTTCCTACCTAGGCATGCAGAATGACAGCCAGTGTGCTGTTCCTAGCTTTCTTCACAAATTTTGAACTGAAGGATGAGGAAGTGCATGAGACACAGGAAAGCTGTGCGAGGGGTTCTTAGCAAACTTTGTCTGTGTGTTAGACCTGTCAGCCTTAAGATGGTCTACCCCCCAACATATTGCCTTTTGCCTATCACTTTTTACTATATCTTTTTGTTGTCCTTATGACTCCGAGCACTTTACCACTGCTAAACAGTGCTACATTGCAGGTTCTTCTAACCACAAACATTGTGACATTAGTGTATACCTGACAGGCATATTTAGTCTACTTTCAATTCTCTTGTAAAGTGGTACCCCGTGTACCCAGGGCCTGTACACTAAATGATTCTAGTGGGCCTGCGGCATTAGTCGTGCCACCCCTGCAAATAGCATTTCAAACCAGTCTCAGGCCTGCCATCACCAGGCCTGTTTGCACAGTTTACTGCCTCTTAGACTTGGCATGTAAAACCTTGCCAATCCCTCAAACTCCCCTTTTTATTAAAGAGAACTCACCCATAAGACTGGCCCTAAGTAACCCTAAGGGCAGAGTGCTGTGAATCTAAAAGGCAGGACATGTACTTCAAATGTTTAGGTGTCCTGGCTGTGACAAACAGCTAAACTTGTTTTTTTATTGCTGTGAGGCCTGTTCCTTTCATAGGCTAGCACTGGAGATTACTTTAAAGCTGTAATTCCCAATTGGAAAGGAGTAGCTTCTTCATGTTTAATATCTTTGTAATGGTGATAATACATTATTTTTAGTGGTAAAGTTGAATTTGATATTACCATTCTGGAAATGCCACTTTTAGAAAGTGGACATTTCTCTGCTCTTAAATTTGCTCTGTGTGCCTGCAGCCTGCCTCTAATACACTTGTGGGCTGGGTGACAGCTTCACTTTGTGCATACTCTCAAGACAGCCATAAAACAGAAAGTGCTGGGTGCGACAAGGGATACATCTTCATTTATCTGCATACTGATAGTCTACTGGGGCAGGGAGAGGGAGAAGTGATTCACACTTACATGAGAATAGGTTGTGTCCTCCCTCCCTCAAAGGGATGATTTACCACCTACTGGTAGTCTGGAACCGGGACTATGCTGAAAAGGATCCTTTTGTACTATAGAAAGGCTTGTGAAGTCACCCCCTACATCAAAAGCACTTTGGAGCATCAGTATTTGGGTTCTGGCCCTATCAAATCAGTACACTACTTGACCTGGAAGAAAACTCTGCTGGAGTAAAGGCTGCTGCGCTGAAAGGATTGTCACTTTGCTGTGCCTGACTGTTCTCAGGCACTGCCCTGCTGCCTGCTGACCTCTGCCCTGCTAGAAGACTAGTGCTTGACAAAGAAATGATAGACGTAATTCTGAATAAATCGTACATTCATCCCCAGTTAAGAGATCTGGGTTAAATCCATTATTCTTTTTCTCACCATGCCACCCCAGTTTAGACCCATTCATATGCAAATCATTCTTGACCCTCTGCCTCATGGGAACAGTCCAGACTGAACGACCAAGCCAGGTCCACCTTGGACCGGAAATAAGCATCCTGGGACCGGTTTCTTGGTATTACCCTTCATCAGCCAGGCTAGCTTGAATCCAGTGGCACAGTGAGCAAGGGACCCACGTCTGGGCATACCCATCCCTCTTAGGGTGAAAAGTGGTAAGCAAACAAATGATGGACAGAATGCTGAATAAATCATACATTCACCCCAATCAAGAGATCTGGGTTAAATCCATTGTTCTTTTGCTCACCATGCCAACACAGTTTTGACCGAGCTGTATGCAAATCAGTCTTGACCCTGTGACTATGGGAACAGTCCAGACCAAACTGCCAAGCCAGGTCCTCCCTGGACCGGAACCAAGCATCCTGGGACCGGTTTCTGGGTACTACCCTTCATCAGCCAGGCTAGCTTGAATCCAGTGGCACACTGAGCAAGGGACCCAGGTCTGGGCATACCCATCCCACTTAGGGTGAAAAGTGCTAAGCAAACAAATGCATTCTGTCCATCAAGTATTCTTTTTGCATTTGTCACCCCGAGTGGGACGGATATGCCCAGACGTGAGTCCCCTGCTCTCCATGCCACTGGAGTCAAGCTATCCTGTCTGATGAGGGCTGAAAGCCTGAAGCCGGTCCTAGGATGCTTGTTTCCAGTCCAGGGAGGATCTGGCCTTGCAGTTTGGGCTGGACTGTTCCCATTGGGCACAGAGTCAAGACTGATTTGCATATGACTGGCTCCAGACTTGAATGGCATGGTGAGGGGAATAAAACGATGGATTTAGGCCCAGATCTCTGTTCTGGGGTGTATGTATGACATTGTTCTGCATTCTGTCCACCAATTGTTCTTTTTGCAGCTGCTAGAAAACTAAGCACTAAAAAACCCCAGAGTGACTCCAAGGGCTTGCTGACTTGCCCCTTGTTCTCCCCTAGGTCTCAGGGACACCAGTGACCTCACTACTTGCTTCATTCACTCCATTCCGGCATAAGCTTTTGTACAACCCCAAGTGCTCCACTCTGTGAGAGAAACTCGTTTGTGTGGGGAACTACTGCGCTGGGCTCAGTGCACCATGTTTTTTATTTAAGCAGAGGTTCTGCTTAGCAACCCCGTTCTACTGAAGGCTGCCTTTCCAGAGGGCAACGATCAGCCCAGTTCATTGCCCATGATTGACTGCTGCAGTGCGAGGACACTTCAGTGCGGCGTCATCATTCAAGCAGGCTTGCCGAATTCTGTGCTGCACCAAGGGAATCCCTCAGCAAAGCCTTTCCTGTCAAGCTTGCTAGTTGACTGATGCCAGAGGTGCCTATGTTGACTCCCAGCACTAGAGGCCTGAGCAGAGCCCGATGGCCCGTGAGCAGCGAAGTCAACATACTCCGAAGCGTATCTTATGCGTACATCAAACTCGAGCGGTCCCGGTAGCAGCTTGTCTCAGCCCCGCACTTATGCCTCAAAGTACTTTGTGTTCACTGTAGAGCGGCCATGAATGGTCCTGGTAGCAGCTTGTCCCCACCTCACGATTGTCCATTGAAGTACTTTGGGTTTCTAAGTACTCAGTCGAGCTGACGGGGGTGCTCCTGGCATATTTAGATGTTGCCACAATAGACCGCTGCGGCGGCAGTCTTCTCTGCTAGTTAACAGTACCCTGTCACATCAGGTCAGTGGGTTTGCGCCGAGCCAATTTAGATGTTCCCATTCTGCTGGCTGTGTCATAGCGGTGGCTTGCTGAGGGAGTCAGTTCATCGCGGAGTGGAGGCTGGTAAGTACAACCTATTAATGTGTTAATACACATCTCATGTTTGCGTGAAAAGCATATGTAGGTTGTTAGAAATGGGATTTCCGGTTGGCTAAGGCTTGCGCCAAAGTCCAGCAGAAACCACCACTCTAGTCAGGGTAAGGGAGTTACACGCCAAAGATGACCCCTGCTCACCCTCTAGGTAACGTGACACGACCAGTAAGGCTAATCCCGGAGGCAATGTAGGTTAAGTGTTTGCGCGCGCACCCAGCAACAACACCCAAGGCCCACCACAAAGAAAACTCCATACAAGGTTATATATAAAAATAGCCTTTGTATTATACTAAACACATTAGATAATAAACACACACTTTACAATGTGCCATAGGCACGGGCAGAATTTACAGGGGATTATGTACATGGGACAGGGCCATGTGGGCCACTGTCAGGAATAAGCACATTTTAGAACTAACGCTTGGTAGAATTATCACTTTGGAGGAATAACACTTAGAACATACAACATATAATAACTGTAGCACCAAATAACAAATTTAGCACACAACCAGTAATCACTGGTCAAAGGTAAGTACCACCTACCCAACCCTAACCACCTTAGGAAAATATCACGCAGGGAACCATGAGCTCACTAGCATAACTATACTAGGAAAAACAACCTCCTGAGCATGACAATACATTCAGAGGTATAGGCACAAAGACATTACACATGATGCAGAAATTACATTAGGCAGGTACTTACAAATTGCGCAAAGATCACATAGGGCATAAACACGTACCCCACGCAAGGGCACAACACATGGAACTGTCCCCAGGCCAACTGGCCTCTCAGGGGCTGAAACGCCCTGTGTCCAAAATGTCAGGGCAGGCTGCGCAGGCAGCCAACAGAAGATTCACAAGGGTTCCTAAACGGAGCAGCTGCCCACTAAGTGCTGGACAGCTGTAGCACTGAGCCTGTCACCAGTGTGCCTCCTGGCTCTCTGTAGGGCTCCAAATGAACGGTAGGGCCCCAAACAATGTGGTGACCTGGGAACCTCGTGGGCTCTGTGACCAAACAACTGGGCCCTTAGGAGCCTTGTGGCTCTGAATACAAAACTGTGGCCTTGGAGCCTCATGGGCTCAAAGAGATGCTGCCTATACTGGGAGGAGCGGCCCGCTGCCAGCCGGCGCCGCTGTACCACCCTAAAAGCCCCTTCATCGTTGGAGTCCCTCTTGGGGGACTCGAAATCCAGAAATGCCCTGTTGGTGTCCCGCTCTGGGACTGCTAACAATAATGTGCCCCCAACGTCGGAAGAGCCTCGTGGGCTCTGAAAACAATAAATGCCCCCAGGAAATGCACCCAGGAGCCTCTCGTGGGCTCTAAGAAATGCGTGCCCAGACTTCGGAGTCCCCCCGCACTCACCGGTCTGCTCCTGGGGGCGGCGGCTGCACGCGGGGGCTCTCTGCTTCTGACACCGGAGCCCCGCCTGCTCCTCCAGGCGGTGGCTCCTCTCTCGGGGCTGTGGGGCTCACTAGCGACTCTTAGCTAGTGTGCAGGAGCGCGGGGTCTCCTGCCGCTTCCTGCTTCTTCCTTCCGGGTCCAAGGCGGCGCAGCCTCACCTCGGGGAAGCTCCCCTTGGCTCGAGGTGCCAGCTGTCTGGGTGGCTAATCACTGCACGGCCCTTCAGATGAGTCTCTAGGCTCCGGTGCCTTTGAACCAATCACAGCGCGGCCCAGGAGACGAGCCTCCAGGCCCGGGGGGCGTGCTAGCCAATGGCGGTGCGGCCCTCTCGAGGAGGCCCCGGACGGTGGCGGTGAAACGAAGGGGTCACAGATGAGGGTAGGCTCCCTCGAAAATGAAATAATAAAACGGAGTGGCACCCGTATTTAATTATAAAAGGGACACGAAGGACAAATTGCTGAAGAAGCGGCAGGCAGAGCGGGGAGGGCACCCGTATTGCAAGTCAGCAAAAGGGGGATCCCCACGCCGGGAATCCCTCGAGGACCACGAGTGCAGCTCGGGGCTGCAGGCTAACACCAGCGCTCTCCCTGAAGGAGAACAACACGCTGCAAAGGCCAGCCGCTGCCAGGCACTTGGGGCGCCAAGGAAGTCCAGGGAAAGTCCCAAAAGTGATGAAGGCAGGGGGGGCAAAGGCGGGGCCCGGGGGCCAGCTCACAGGGCCCTCCAGGCAGGGAGGCAGTCCCAGTGGCGGTCCTCCTGGCGCCCAGCAGCCGCAGCAGGCCCCCCTCAAGACAGAATCAGCAAGAACATTTTGCAAGGGGTCACAGCCCCTTTTTATACACATAAATCCTTTCTCCTTAGGTGCAGGGTGGGGGGAAAACCAGTCGCAGCTGGTTTTGGAGCTCTCTGATGTGCTCAGCCCCTCTTCCCATTCACTAGTCAGGCTAGGGTCATCAGTCGAACCACAGGGGGCGGAGCCAGCATTGTGTGGGGAAAACCCAGCCCTATTAAGGTCCCAGGTGCACTCCTCCCTCACATCAGTTATGCAGATCTCTCCACTCACCACCGGGGCAGACCCATCCGGACTTCTGGAGCCAGGCTCACCAGCCAGCTCCAGCCAATCACAAGCCAGACAGCCAATTCACATAATTTACACAGGCAGGCCAACTTCTAGAAGTGGCACTTCCACACTAGACACAATCATGCCGCACACATCATCGTGCAGCATTTAATCACACAAGTCCACACATACCAAACTTGCACCTGCACTCCCCACGCATCAGGAACTAACATGGACACATACATTCCCCATGCATTCCTATGGGTGGGCAGGCCAACCTCACTACACGCATGCACTTTACCCTGGGACACAGTGGTAAAGTGCGCAGAAGCCAAAAATCACTAACACCAAGTCACATATCAAAAGCAAAACATCTAGGGGTGAACCTGCCAGAAGGGCCAAGTCCAACATAGGTAATGTGTTATGTCCCTCTGTGTTACATATTGCATGCCATTCACACAACATACACACACTAATGAATGCCCACCCACAGTCACCACGAGCACAGCACCAAATATCTTTTTAAGTGTCAATACAGGCGTGTTTAATTTACCTTGATATGTAGGAAAATTAACACTGCTGCATGACACCTAAGAAAAATATTGCTTGTAAGAGAAATTCAGAAATACATGACGCTATTGCAGTTGTCAACCCACGATACAAAGGAGGGCTTAACTTAGATCTTGGCGACAAAGGATTCATTTGGCGTTGTGGTGGAGTTAGATCAGCAAAGGAGGTACCTGGATGAGGGGCTGCAAGACGAAAGCCGAAAGAAGGAGCATATTTACGTTTTTAAATCATTTCCCTCAATTCCACCAAGTCAAAGTAGGAGGGGGTCTAGCCTCAGGTACCTCGACGGAATGGCACATCGTACTTATCTGTGTGGAACTCTTGGCCGAAGTCCCACCGCCTGCTGCTTGTGTCTATGGTGCCGTCAATGCCGATGAAGATTCCTGACAGAGTCGGAGGTACTATGGTGGTTTCACTTATGGACTTGTGAACACCTAAATCAGGTGAGTGAACCGCCAAGTGGGCAGGCAGGAAGAGAAGATTGTCAAAAGAGCGACGGCTGGACCTGATCCACCAACATCTAAATCAGGCTTTATATTATTACTTGTATTTTCAACATGCTCATACATTCTTAAAAAGCACTGCTTGGATTCATTTAAAAATGCACACCTCATAATCTATTCTTTGGATTTTTGTCGTTTTGGTCTTATTTTGCATATATAAATATTTCCTATTGTTCTAACCCTGTGTGGAGTCTCTTTGTGGTGTAAACATTGTGTGTGTGTGCATGCATACGTGTGTGTGTGTGTTTTCTTTGCGCAAATACTTTGCACATTGCCTCCTATGATAAGCCGGCCTGCTCTGCGCCAAGCTGCCAGAGGGTGAGTACAGGTTATCCTAGATGTGTATCTAACTTACCCTGACTAGGTGGTGGGTTCTGCCTTGCTTTGGGGCATATTCTAGCCAATCAGAAGCCCCATTCCCTAGATATCTACCATTTTATTTGAATTGTTTTTTCATTAAGTTAAGGTTCATACAAGTTCCTAATAAAGAGAAAAGTATCAGCTTAAGTTAGAGCTACCAATGGTATATAACTGTTAGTATATCTGCTCAAACACCATTAAAGGCAGTTATCCTAATTTATTTCCGCACAAAAGTCAGACCTGGGGCAGATAGAGTGTATGTTCTGCACTGAAAACGTATGATTCTGATTAGAAAGTCAGGATCTGCAGTTTTCTGTGTGAAGGTGTCATTTATAACTATGGAGATTCACAGTTGTATGTGCAATAGAGTGAGGGAAAGTCGGTGTACCCAGGTGAATGGACCATGCAAATGTGGTGAGGACTCTCAAAGATAAACCTATCTGGCTTTTAACAAACATCTGCAGTGCCACTGCCAATTTCCCCGGCACTACTGAGCTTATTCACTGATGAACCTGATGATATGTAGGAAAGAGTATGGAACACACCACTTTGTAACTTTGCAGGGGAGAAGGACAAGTCTTTGTCAAAGTAAGTCCTTTTCCATATTGAAAACCAAATAATTAAATGCAAAAATACTAAATGCCTGTAGATTTTCTGCAATGGACAATTCGCATACAATAAATATTTGTCAAGACAGTTGTGATATTAGATTTCTCAAGCTCAAAAAATACAGTCAGAAAATGATATTGATTTAATTTTCTGTTATGTTTTTATAGTGGCAGTGATATGGTTTTGAAGGTAGATGCTCTTCTGTCTTCCCTACCAAAAGGAGAAACTAGACGAAACATCAAAGATTTTAAGGAGAGCTTTAGGTAAGTGTAAGAACAAAAAATGTTTGTATTCTTTGTTTTTATTTTGTTTAAAATATTTCTAAAGATTAATCTACGCTGAAAGGCTTCAGAGATGTGTGAAGGATTATATACCTAATGTATATGAGCAACGTGTGTTTGTACTCTAGGGCACGTTAAGTGCTACAAATGTAAAACTCTTATTCAAGGAATAAAAACAGTGTTATTCACTGTGAAAGTACACCTAGGTTTATCAAATGAGACCTTTTTTATTGATTTCTTTCTTATTGCTGGTAATTCCTTAGGGATTTCTGCACATGTGGCTTTCTGTCATGTTCTTAATATGTTGGATCATGATCATGTCCACATACCCACCTACGGTCTTGCCTTGAGATGTAGGTAGAATCAGGTTGTACTTATCCAAGACGTTCATGATCAGTGTTGTTAGTTGGTGTGGTGGTGGCAGAAGTAGCAACTGCTTTGGATATGCATGGGTTTAGTCTCTTCCCATTCTGCTGTTCCTCTTCGGGTAAAGTATGCAGTGTGGAGAGCCACCTATGCATGGTTTACAAGTGAGTGGTGTAATTAACATAGATGTCCTTAGAGAGGTTATACACGTTCATCTGCTGCGTTTTAACAGCTACAGCGTGGAGCACGCTGCGTTTTCGGTCCTCTGCTGATGCGGCTGTAGACCCAGCCATGCAAGTGGGGTACCATTTGTATCTGGACAAAATGTAGCCAGACAGAACAGTAGAACATTTGTTATTACCAATTGGATTTCTTCCTATTTTTTTTTTTTTGGAAAACCTTTATTGATAATTCGAAGTACACCGCTATTCAGACGTACATCCCGGAGGCTAAGCAGCATTATAAAGCAAATTGAGAATGTGCACAAAACAATAAGAGGAGCAATCAGGTTTAATTTTATAGTTTTGAAAGTGAACTCAATGAACAGAGTGAAACCAAAGAGAAACAAGGGAGAGAAGGAAAGGGGAAGAAAAAGAGGGGAGAAGGAAAAGAAGATGGCAAGGCAAAAAAACACAGAGAATCGGTAAGGCACATATCCAGGGGGAGAGGCAGGAACCTCCGCATCATGAAACAATCATTACAAAGAAGCACACATGTGTAAGGGGAGCAAGAAACAGGATTACGTCACGTGAAAACCGGGTGGAGGGAGTAGCTATGGTGAGAGACGAATTTCGGGTTGGACCACCTCTGGGGGCACACAAATGTCGCCTCTATATGAATTCCAGGCACCCCAGACCAGCCCCCACATCTTGGGCTTACCCCGGGCTAAATAAACAGTTTTCTCCCGGAGCATGCACCAGTCCATGTTGGTTTTCCAAAGACTCACAGTGGGGGGGGGGCGAAGCACCCCATCTCTGAGCAATGTCTCTCTTGGCCACCATATTACCCAGGGTGACCCAGCGGGTCTGCGCGGTATTGTATTCTGTCGGACCCCACACATTCAGCAAGCAGCGCCGAGCCTCCGCAGACAAATTCACACCAGTCACGACCCTCATTACAGCATGCACACGCCCCCAATAAGAGGCTATGGCTTGGCAATCCCAGATGATATGCATGAAAGTCGCCGCCTCACCACATCCCCTCCTGCAAAGGCCATCCTGGGATAGGCCCATACGAATCAACCTAGGGCCTGTAACATACACCCTGTGGAGCACCTTCAGCTGGACCAAGCGCAGTCTGGCCGAAATAGCCACCTCCTTAGGGGAGGAAACCGCAGACTGCCATTCCTCGTCATCCATCTCAATCCCATCATTCACCCAGAGGTCTCGCACTTTCACCAACAGGTCCGTCCGAACATTAATACGTTTTTTGTAGGTCAGCGAGATGGCACTATCAGGCATGTGGCCGTCTAGCACTCTATCCTCCAGCGGGGATGACTCGGGGACTTTTCCACCGACAGGCAAGGAGGACATAAGGGCGTGCCTCAACTGTGCATACCGAAAGTACTCCGTGGCTCCCAGCTGGAATTCCGCCTGTAGAACAGCAAATGATTTGATTCCCCCCCGGGCCATCACATCCGCCTCTTTGGATATACCAATGAGGTGCCACCGGTCAAAACCTTTGGAGTGCCACAGTCTCCCAGGCAAGTCAGAGTCATAGAGGGGAGTAGCCATGGTGAGCCTATCCTTCCACCCCAGTGACTTTGTTACCTCCCTCCACAAGCGCACCACGGTCCTGGTGGGACCAGTCAATTTCCAGTCCAGAGATCTAGAATACAGCGCTCGGTAGTACATCCCATCGTTCATGAGCCAGCGGTCCATGGCATACCCCGGATTGACCACCGGTCCGTAGAAGCCATGATTGATGGCTGCCAGTTGAGAAGCCCAGTGGTACCGGCGCATGTCAGGCAAGGCAATACCGCCGTCATACCACGGAATGGTCAGTTTGGCTACAGCAATGCGCGGCCTACCATCCCACAAGAGGATATGCTGCAAGCCCTTTATCTCCCTAAAGAATTTAGAAGGTACCGGGTCCTGCGTGTTTTGGAGAGCATATAGGAATCTCGGCAGGGACATCATTTTGAACAACGCCGCGCGGCCCAGCAAGGACAGCGGCAATTTTTTCCAGCCCTCCACGTCACGCCGAAGGCGTGCCAGAGGAGGGAGCAAGTTGTTCTCATATCGTGTCCGGGCATCCGTTGAAATATAGATGCCCAGGTACCTAAAGCCCTGTTGCGAGACCTGTATTGCACAGCCCCTCGGGAGACGCGGAGTGTCTCCGCATAACACGTAGAGGTAGGACTTGGACCAGTTAATGACCAGACCCGAGTAGCTACCAAAGGTACACAGTACATCAAACACCACAATCAAGGACCGACAGGGGGAGGTGAGATAAAGAAGAATATCGTCCGCGTATAGCGAAACACGATCTTCAAACCCCGGTAACCATTTGATGCCATTAATATCAGGGTGAGCGCGGATCCAAGCAGCAAATGGCTCCAGCGCAAGAGCAAAGAGGAGCGGCGATAACGGGCAGCCCTGTCTGGTTCTTCCTATTTTTGGCTTCCAAATGTATGCCAGTGTTCAAGAAAGAACACATTTTGCAAAATGCCCTCAGAATCACAATAGTGTAGGTAACCCCAAATTTCAGAGGTGTACACATTGCCACTATTCATAAACTCAGTGTCTTATGCACATTTCAAAAAGACATACGTATCCTACATTTTTCATTCCTTTGATTTTACCATATAAATTGCTGCATATCTAGTAGACAATAACAGAATCGTTCTAAACTGTAACTCAGTTATTGGCTCTGGTTGTGTTTTAAAACAACCAGCAAACACCATTTCTGTGAACAGAAGCCTCTGACGGACGTGACAGTAGGTTACTATTTTAATTGGCCAATCAGAGCATCAAATTACAGATGAAAACGTTGTTAATTGCTATCTTGTACTCCTCATTTTCATCTGTTTTTTCAAAAATTATTCAATTCAATAATCTTTATTTCGTTGCTTTTGCATCATAAAAGATATACAATAAAAAGTACTTTGTACAATGACAAAAATCAATAATCAATACTACACATCATCGTTTTGGGTCACACTGTTATGGTTAGAATTATCACAAATATGGAATAAATATATATAAAAGGATTAAAATACATTATTACAGAGTTAAAAAGTCATTACATTTGAGTTTATAACAGCCAAGGCATAGGAGACTTAGATTAGCAAGAACAGATAAAAAAGAAAAAAGATAAAACATGGTTGGTGGTTTGAACAGATCCACAGGGTATACAGTTTAAAAAGGAAGAGACATTTTCAATCTAATGAAATTTACAGCCAGAAGAAATCTACTAATTCCAAACACAATTACTTGGCTGGTATCCGTATTTAAAATTCTGCCAGCTTCCTTATGGGAAATAGAACCAATATTATGACATAGTGGCACTATCCATTTTTTCCTTGCTTTCCCATAACTAGGACAAAAAATATATATGTAAGACGTCTTCCCTTGTATTGTTTGTACATAAAGTGCAGTAATCACTGTTTGTCTTCCCCCAGCTTTTCTCAGTGGCCTTAGTTCTCAATGTTCCATATCTGTATTTCAAGTACAGGGTTTTGGCCAATGGTGGCTGAACCTCATCAAGAAATGTTTCAAAATGGGCCACATTTTTAACCATTAAAAAAATTTCAGTTAAAGGGCGGTGCACTCTTATGTACGCAGAATCATGGCTCACGTAGGACCAAAAGGACAATTTAACAATTTTCTTAGAGGCCATGCTTAAGGACTCCGGCTCACTCCAAAAGTGGGTTAGTCCTAATTTGGTTAACCAGGCTCTTACGTGCTTAAACCAATAAATTTTGCTGCCACTATCTAGGTCCAATACTTCTTTCAACCCATTTTTGTATTCAATCAGTTCGGGGGTTGTCCATAATCTAACCCATAATAATAATGGTCTCAACATTGCATGGTGGTCAGCATGCTTGATGTTCAAGTCTAGAAATAGTGGTATCAATGGAGTGTTATTGGGTACTTTTAATAATCCCCTAATGAACTTGTTCTCCTGTATTTCAAAAGTCTTCCTACATACTGGTCCCCATAATTCTGCCCCATACAAAACAGCTGACTGGACCTTATACCTAAAAATCTCTATTGCTGGGGTAACTGCCTTATTCACACATTTATTGTGTCTTTTTAGTATTGGAAGACAGTTTTGTTTGAACACTATTTTTGATTTTTCTAGCTGGGGTCTCCATCCCAATGACGAATCTAGTAATACCCCTAAGTATGTAAAACTCTGTTCGTAATCAAGTTTGTGACCGTTTAACATTAGGTTTCTTTTAAAACTTTTCTGCGGGTTTAGTGCCATATATTTTGTTTTTTTATGTTAATTTCTAACCCTTTTAAAGTGCAATATTGCTGGAACCTATCTAATAGGATCAGAAGGCCCCGCGGAGTTTGTGAAATGAGGATCGTATTGTCCGCGAAGAGGAGGGACGGTACTCGTTCCCCCCCCAATCGGGGCGAATCATTATCACAATTCTCCATATAAGCTGCAATATCATTAACAAAAAGGGAGAAAAGTGTGGGAGCCAGTACGCATCCCTGGCGTACTCCCCTTTTTATGGGGATTGGATCTGTGAGTTCCCCATTTGGGCCCCACCTAACCTTAGCATAGTTCTCCTGGTGCAGGCCCATCACCAGATTTAATAGTTCTCCAGGAAGTCCCTGCCTTTCCAGAGATTTCCAAAGTAGGTCACGAGGAATATGGTCGAATGCTGCTCGTAGGTCTACAAAGGTCACATACAAGTGGCCCTTGCAAATGATGACGTATTTCCAATACAAGCAGCATAACCTTAATACCTGATCTATGGTCCCTGTTTTTTCCCTAAACCCCGCCTGATATTTTGATAAAACTGATTCTTCATCCAACCAAGTGTTTATACGGTTTAATATGTGCCTGGCATATATCTTTTGGGTTATGTCTAAAAGACTAATGGGGCGATAGTTAGCTGGATCGCCTCTATCCCCCTTTTTAAAAATTGTAATTTCTGCACCATCCCATGTGTCCGAGATTTGGTCACCAGCTGCAATAACATTAAATAAATGATTTAAGTAGGGTGCCCAAACATCAATATTATGCTTGTAAAGATCGCCTGGAATTTTATCAAGTCCAGGCGCCTTCCCTTGTTTAACTGAAGCAATTGCTAACTCAGTTTCCTGCAGGTCAAAGACTACCAGTGGGTGTGCTTTCTCTGGCTGGATAGGAATGTGTTCTTCCTGAGGAGTTTCTTCGGTGGTTTGGGCTGCGTACAACGTTGTAAAGTGTTTTACCCACGTGGCCTCATCTAGGAAAACCTCTCTAGAGCCTTTCTCATGTTTGTTCCCCTTAGCCACTAATTCCCAGAATTGCCTCTGGTCCTTTGTTTTGGCTGCTGATAGCATGCTGGACCATAGTTCCTCATCCCAAGAAGATTTTGCTTTTACCATTGTCTTGTTATATGATTTCCTTTTATCTTTAATTTCTATAGGACCTTTTCTTTTAAGTGCATCAATCAAAATGGTTTTAGCAACACGGCATTCCTTATTGTACCATGGTTTACCTACTGGTTTTGCATTTACTGTGCCAGTCCCTTTTTTTGGTCTTTTTGTAAGAAGGTCTAACAATTTATTAAAAAGGGATTTATGTAATTTAATGAATTCTCCTGATTCACATCTAAATGGACAACATGATTCAAATGTGTTTACAAAGGTACAGTAAATATTAGCCAATAAGTCGTCTCTTTCCAGTATATATGCCCATTTGACAGCCCTTCGATTATTACTGAGAATGATATTATCTGTTGTTGGTGGCTGTGCTTGACTGTGACCTCCCTCAATGTCTCCCGGCCCCTTTAATAAGCTTTGCAGAAAGCTAGTTTCAAGTGGATAATGGTCACTGTCAAATCTCTCCTTGACCTTTAAATCATTTGTGTATGGCCATAGGTCAAACAATACAATAACATATTCTAATTTACTTTCGCAATCTCGCCTCTTGAAAGTAGGTGCTTTCGGGCTATCAGATGGCATGCGCCCATTACATGCCCTCAAACCTTGACTTGTGAGCAACCTTGTGATCTGAAGGGCTAGTGTAGTTCCAGCAACTGTTCCATTATTAGTCAGTACAGATATCCCATTAGCAACATCCTCATCTTCATACAATTTAACCATGCCCACAATCGGTTCGAAATTGCAGTTCATGTCCCCGAATAAGATTACGCTTGCATCTGGTTCTAAAGTGTCCATAAAAATCTCCAGTTTTTCAATGCATGGCGACTCCTTATAGGATGGACGAGGTCTGTTATACACATCTATGAGATTAATCACCCTTTTATCCTCTGTGGTTATTTCCAGACCAAGTATGTCTAGGGAATCAGTATTTAAAATGTTTATGCCAATGTTAATAGATACACTGATCCATATTAATTAGCCTCCTGAGGCTCGTCCTCTTAATGAAGGCACAGCCTCTATTTGGTATGTTTTATATCCAACTCTATGAACCTGATCCGTAGCCCAAGTTTCCTGCAACACACAGATATCAAAGGTATTCATATAAATATTCCAGTCAGGGTCACATATTTTTGCACGCACTCCCGCTACGTTCCATGAGACTAGTGTAATCAAAGAGGGCCCCTCATTTGACCCGCAGTTGCTTGATAGTGTAGATAAGGACAGGCTACTATTAGCCCCAGTGCGGGTATCCTTGTACCCACCCACTGCTAATCTCTTACTACAGTTATTTCCTGAGCTCAAATCTGAAGGCCCCTTGACAACTCTCCCTTCTCTTCCCGGCTTGTCCTTACTAGTGCTCTCTTGTAGTTGGTCAACTGCCTTACGGGTACTAAGAAGTGAATACCTACCGGTATCCCTTGTAGATGCTGCTTTTGAATTAGGTCTTATATGATGTACGAGTACCTCAGCTATGCCCTCCTTACCTAATGTCTGTGGGGGAATAGGGGGGAGGCAGACTTGCAGTCAATCAACTGCCTCTAGGCAATCAAATCGATTGTGGGAGAAGAAATGATCTAAATGTGGAGGTTGCATTGGCCAGCCTCCACCTTGTGGCCTCCTCCCATATTGCTTCACCATAGTCCACCCATCAGTCCTTGAAAAAAAATGGCCTGGTAGGTAAAAATAGGTTAATTGAAACGGACGTATGGTGGTGCCTAGACTAGGATACCTCCAGTTACAAATGTGGTGCACTACTCTGGGATTGTCGAAATTAATTATTATACAGTCCCCTTCTATATCTTTTGCCAAATGACCCACCCAGGGTACTCGCCTGATGCTAAGGATCCTACCCATCAAGCGTGGAGGTAGTGGTCTGTTAGTGTCTAACCATTGGGTTACCCTATTCCATAGGGATACAGAACTTTCTACCTCATGTTTGCCTAGTTCTGGAACTCCAGCTAAGATAAACACAAATGGGCAGACCTCGGGGGGCAGGTTAAACACATCCTTAGCTCTATCTTTGCTATGTGCTTTGCTATGTGCTATCCCCTTACTACCTACTGGTATACTAGTTATACTTTGCTTGTTTGACTTGGGTTTTGGTACCTCTTTGTTAACCTCGAGGTCCCCCACAGTTACTTTAGATACTGGTTGGTCGTTTGGTACCACTAATACATCAGGGATTTTTGTAGCCATAGCCTTTGGCAGTGTGTGGGGTACAATACTGTTGGCCTTTTTTGAGGGGGTTCTATGATTCCCTTAATATCCCTCTCAATCCTTTTTAAATGAGTCTCTACCTTACATAACCTCTCCTCAAGTGGGCGAAGTAAAAGCTTTAGCGTTTCAAATATAAGGTTGGGCTCAACGTTCCCCACTCCTGCATTAACCCCTTTGGATAACTGTCCCCCTGTTGCTTGGGGCATGTTCCCATGATCTGCTATGTCTTTATCTATACCTACGATGGTGCTGGCAACTAGCGTCCCCAAAGTACTGGGACTAGGTGACACAATGTTTTTTGAACTCTTTTTTTTCCTTCCACCAAAAGTAGTAGATGGCCCTGGTTTCACCTTAGGGGTTGTCCCTGTGTTCAAACCTTTCTGCTGCCTAGTATTGTACGTTTTGACAGCGTTAGAAACATTAAGAACATCGGGCAGATTATTTGGGGATTGCAAGATAGATTCTGAGACATTTAGGGAGCTCCCATCTGAAACCTCCAATGTATCGCTATTAATTGCTTGGGGCAGAGTAGATCCAGTGATTGGTGAAGCATCAGTTCCCCCAATTGCTTCAACTCTATCCTTAGAAACAGGTGTTTGTGCGTGTGCCATTGGGCCCAATGATGATCGTCTAGCAATGGCCAGTTCCTGAGAAACCCTTCTCTCCATAATGTTCTCTCGTCCACTACAGAGTTCATCCTTTTGATGAATTGGTCCATTGCTCCAGAAAATGCAACGTTATCAGTCTTCCCCTTAGCCTCCTTTGGGGGCATTTTACTACTATCAAGAGCGTTTGGATAATGTAAAAGGAAGTTTTTTTTAAATTAAAATATCACTTAAATTCAATCCAAGTACTCACGAAAATAAAGATGACAACAATTTGGGGGGGTGGCCCGGCCCGGCCTAGTCCGGTTTTGAACGGGATTAAACGGGCCCGCCCTTGGCCCGGCTCGTCCCGCGACGCGGGGGAAGCGCTGTTGTTTTATGCGCCTCCGTGCGCGTGCTCCGGCGTGGGTGGGCGGGGCTGCCGGGAACTCTGGGGGATTTAGTCCCCCCGCTCTGCGGCCGCGAGGTCTGGCGGCGGCGGGGGGGACCGAGGTGCCCAGGAAAAGTAGAGCTCGTCAGCGCAGATAAGTCCCCAGTGATCGCTATTGCCCAGGTAAGATCCTTCGTTTTCTCTCCCGTTAGGTCTCCCCCAACTATTAGTTTCTTTGGGAAAACCATGTTCAATTTACACAAATGCCCCTAGCAGAATTCTGAATGATGTATTTTCAGAAATGTATCGCTGTCCGGGTCCTAAAGGTTTCACACCTGTTTCCACCTCAGACTGCAAGTAGATTAAACCCACAGAAAACAGGAACAATTGACGACTGGTTAGAGGACTGCTAAAAATGTGGTAACGTTTTTTTTTTTTTGTTTTACCTCTTTGTTTTATTTCTGAAAGCTCTGAATGCTATCTCTATACAGCAAACCTTTTGTTGATGCTACTTGTAGGATATAAATAAAACATACGCTTTCTTGGCAAGCACTTTTTTTCTCCTTTTTAGGGCTCGCACTGCGACGCAATCGCGAAAGCGATTGTCGCAGTGGAGTCCTATTGTAATCATTCTGGCTTTCAAGGACTAACGAGGTTTGGGACAACAGACTGGCACGCGCACGCACGCAGCCTGCCAGAATCGGATCAGGTCGCGCGCTCCAATTCCGTCAGGCTCTTCAGTCACCATGGATCACGCACGCACACAGAGACACACACACGAGTGCACGCATGCACACATACACACACCACACCTCCACCCCCCCCCCCCCCGGCGCCCACGCCCACACGAGCGCACACACAGACAATCCCCCCCGCCCACACACACGCGCACATACAGAGACCCCCCCCCCCTTAACTAACCCCACTCACCGCATCGCCGGACTCTGCAGCCTCCGCGGGGCTGTCCCTCGGGCATGGGAGCCCCGCGTCACCAGCACTGTTTATGTCCAGGCACTCCGTGGGTGCTGGCTTCCGATGACGGAAGTCCCGCCCCACGGCAGGTTTCGTTTTTGCGCACGTCTTGTTGAAGCTGTGATGGGATAATTGTATTTTTTCATCCGATAAATATATCCTCTCATCTAGGTTGTAATTATTCATCCATATTAATTCCAGTTTTCTTTGACCTAATCTGCCTTCCTTTAGCTCACTTTAAAACCATTCACACTTTAGAAACATTGGTTTTACTAAATGTGTTCGTGCATACTCCGCGATCGTGCTCATACTTTATTTCCCTCCCGGTACATTTAACCATTCAGTAATAATAACGAACGTTACTGTCATTTTAACGTTCAAAATATTAGATGTGAGTGGATTATTGTTCTGCCGTATTCTGTCCCAAAATGTGTACATACTACTTGCCATCTCTGCAGCCTATTTTTCGTGAGCTACGTTTTGCTGGAGCCGATTTAACTCGCATTTACACAACAAATGATTTCTTCACCCTTAAATTAGCACTAACCTTAATCCCTGCCTTGAGCAATTAAATAATCGTCTCAGATAGATTAGCATTGCTCGGAATCATCCGCTGGCAGATTGTAAAGGCTTCAAATCCAGGACGCTCCATTGTCTCTCCTTTGTCTCTAGTGCATGGACTGCAAAGAGGCCGCTACTGGGCCCTCGGGATAGCCCCGTTTGCGTAGTAAGATTGCCGTGCCGTGGGCCCTAAAGCAAGCAAGGAAATGGCCCCAGCGATCCTTTTGTGTGATGCTTTTCGAAGCAGGCATGGTACAAGGCCCTGGCTGCTGCACTTGAAGACTTTGCAGCATTGCCTCTGCAAGGCGTACCCAGAACACTCTAGACTTCCTTCGTCCCTCGGTCTGACAGGATGGCTGGCTCCTGACGTCTTACACTCGTTAATCACTCTGATCGCATACGAGTACTCTCTCCCTAAACCTGCCTCCCCCATCCTACAGCCCCCCACTTATTTCATTGTGTGTACCCGAGGCAGAGGCATATGTGAATCACACATTGTTTATACACAGTGGATTTCCCATGCACATGGACCCTATGTAAATATCTGGATACATGCACACGAGCATACACTCAACAAGTTATGAAGAAATCGAAATTCGCTTCCGACCACCGTGTGAATATTTTACCGATTCTTTGGCAAGACAGATTTACTGGCGGCGACCAAATAAAACCGATTCCAAAAAAGCGCCCGCCTATTGGGAATAGATCCCATGCACATCTGTATGTCATGCAAACACTCGAGAGTATGTACCATCTGTGATGACAGAGTATTAGAAGATCTTGCTGTTTGGAAGGACCTGTGTGCTGTGTTCCTAGAAACGGAGGCAACCGTGACCTCTTCTGACGGCGAGGATACAGAAAATGGGGCAACCAATGGGGGAGGAAACAGAGTGGGTGAATGTCCTATAACCAAGGTATCCTGGTCTATAGCAGGTGCTTATGTCCGTGCAAGGGATCAAGTGTCTGGAGATTCAGAGAAAATGACATGGGGCCAGTTAGGAGTTCTTTATATTCCCCATAACTATTGGCGTATATTTATAGGCATACATTGTCATACTATGCTGCTCTACTGTGTATGATAACATTGAAAATTAAAGGTTAATAAAACAAGCATTTGCAATGCAATAGGTCTCGCATTACTGAATGTTTGAGCTATTGGTGTTGCATTATTATTAGCTATGCCAATAGCTCAAACTTTAGTAATGCGAGACCTATTGCATTGCAAATGCTTGTTCCCAAAGAAAACGAATTATGTCCTCTTTTTTGGACATTTTGTCGGTTTCACAAACCAGCAAAATATTTCGAATTCCCAAAATGTGGGGAAAAAGATGCAAATTTGACTTGGATACCTTTTGTGAAAAAAACGTTATGAAGGCTAAAGGGCGAAGTTTCCCAATCAACTAAAAAGGGCTCCACGCTGGGGATGGCAAAGCCTCAGCAACTAAGGAGTTTATGTAACTCTTTAATGATTACCTGCTTTAACCCAGTAGGAATAAAAACCCTGTGCGAAGGTTTACCAAATGAACTGCAATATTTCAATCATGATATAGATTTACTTTGTTATACTTATAAAATAATATTTGCATTACCAAAAAAAAAGAGAATGAGCACCTATAGATGCAGCCAAAGTTACCATTGAAAGTTCTCAAAACGGTCGTAAAAATGTTGTATTTAGAGCCAATAAGCCTGCTTTTCAGCAATTCATCAATTTGTTTGCAATTAATTCACTTTTGCATTTTGGGTATTGTTGCAGTGTGATAA
This sequence comes from Lissotriton vulgaris, assembly GCF_964263255.1. Taxonomy (NCBI): domain Eukaryota; kingdom Metazoa; phylum Chordata; class Amphibia; order Caudata; family Salamandridae; genus Lissotriton; species Lissotriton vulgaris. Next base: position 741,896,162 of record NC_141696.1, read on the forward strand.
AGATGGAACCACAACAAAGTGAACCATTCTTTGATGTCCTTGCTGTTGTTGACCCGCTGACAAGAGAAGCCCAGAAGATGTCACACTTCCTGATTGTAAGATTCATGTGTGACATGAAGTGTGTGCATATTATTATTCTTTTAAACATATATTCATGAGGCCAGGTATTAGTAGATCAGGTGTACAGGCCAAAATGTTATTTTTTACCAGTGTTTCAGACCTATTTTTGGCTATTCATATGTATTGTCTAAGATGTATGCCCTCGGTGTGTTGTATTCAGAGTAGGCTGATGTGGGTTGGCGGGATGGCCAAGGTACGCAAGATGTTGTGACTAGGCTTTAGATGTTATCTCGGTTTTTGTTTCAGAACTTCTTTCATTGTCATTTTGTGTCTGTATTTATTTATTCAAGGAGTTTGCCATAACATGGACATGACACGTCTGGGTATCGGAGTGCTATACAAACAGCAAAACAAGTTTAACATAGAAAAACACAGGCAATAAATGTGATTCTGCTCCAGTAAAACAGTGGTTATCTAACTCGGGCTTCTCCAACAAGAAGCTCGTAAGCTGCATGTAGCTCTCCAATTGCCTCTAAGGAGCTCTTCTGCATGCAGCCCTGCCTACTAAATTAGAAGCTTTTGCTTGGTTGAATTTATGTATGCCAAAATTGAAAAGTGTGTATTCAAGACAAAAATGTGCGTTTTTGCTGAACTCATAACCTTATGTCTGGAGAAAAACTGGTTACATTTCAAAATATATTTAATGCTGACATTTGATTGGTAGATCATTCTGCTTTGGAAAAATGTATTGCTAACACAATTACCTTGGTACCAGGCGCCTTGCAGCTATGGCTGGTATTTGTTACCCATTCTAAAGGCATTCCAAATCGATAAAACCTTTTTTACATTACCACTGGCAGTCCTGCCTGATGCACTGAGGTGATCACTGCTGTTAACCTTACATTGGTGGCCACTAATGTAATTGTGTCTGATGTGGTTACTAATAGTAATCCAACACTAATAATACTAGTAGCTCTGGATAATCTTCATTGAGCATAAGCAGCTCGTAGGAAAAAAAAAAAAGGTGGAGACCCCTGATCTAACTTGATTTTCCTTGGGTTTGCCCTGGAGGTTACGACCTGAAGCACAAAACCAGATAATTAGTGATGTCCCTGCATTGACGCCAGATCTTTTTCAACCTTATTCACCGTATTTATGATTTTGTTACCTCCGCAATTGAACCGCCGTTTGATAACTACTCTAACGGGGGAAGAGATCTGCCCAAGCGGCCAGTTGCCGACCTTGGAACTGGGGATCCAGGCTCCGAGCCCGGTCTGGGCTCATAATCCCGTGATCCTGTGCAAACCCCCCCTAAAAAATGTGTGACATACATTAATGACTTTGCCACAGGTTCGCACTCTATAAAACTGCAAATAAATAACTGAGACTAGTGGAGATGTAAGGTCACTTGTTTCCAAAGAGCTGATATAGCTAATGCATTTAGTGAAAGAGAGTGTACAGGGAGCTTAGGACACTGTGGAATCCAATCAAACCGGAAAAGGTTTTCCCAGTGAACCCGAGGCACACAAACTACACAATTCTATTGCAAGCAGTGGTAGAGTGTAAGTTTATTAAATACATGTGGCACCTATTTTGAAGAGCACCTGTTGCTTGGCAATGGGAACAAGTTAATTACAATTAAATTGAAAAAGATAATAGTGAAGCGGGGCACCAGATGTCAATATGGGAGACTGCTAAGCAAACCTCGTTTGAAATACGAGTTTATAGCATAGGTTTTCACACACACGGTCATGCGTTTACATTGAACATGTAAAATCACTTCCCCTATGTGCATAACTGGTTCCGTCCATTTAGCCTTTTGAAAAAAAAATAGTTGCATTTGTAATTTATTCAAAAATATTATCGGAGCGATCTTTCTCGGCAGCTGCAGTGTTGTGAGTAGTTGGTATTTTGCTACCAGAACACATGCAATGACAAGATGTCTGTGATTTTTTATTTAAATTGATTGGTGTGATTTTAAAACAAGGACACTTCCTGTTTGATAATTAAATAATGTCCTCTTAGGTTCTTGGAAGGATTGTCAACATGAAGCTGAGAATGTTTATGAATTGCCGACCCATGCTGTCAGAAATGCCTCTAAAAAGGTGAGTACCAGTCAAGCATTCTATAATCTCTCTTACATACAGGTAAACATTTGAGAGCCTAGGCTAATACCGAAAAACACAGATGTTGTTTACACTTTACTGCATGTCTGCTAGTGCCACTTCTAGTTACCCACCGCATAGCCTAAGCTCCAGCAAAACGTCTGATAACAAAACTCTTAAGCACAGATAATACTACCCTAACCCTACCCTAGTCCAGCAATATACATTCACTTAAAAGATCACTTCTCAGGCACGACAAACAGATGTGCGTTCATTATAGTCTAACATCTCCTCCATGGAACATCAGTAACATTTGTTAAACAATGCATTCTAACCACTGCAGATGCAACCTTGAGAAACACTTGCAAGTACCAAAAAAACTAGAACAGGATATCTCCGTCTCGATATCTGTCTCCAATGTTCCCATGACATCTGCTGCTGAGTTCTGCAAATACATTTAAGCTCAAGCGTGTCATTGTGCTTAGGTAGTGTGTACATGTGACACTGACAAGATGTAGTCAGATAAGTTTTTAGGTCTCGCCTACGCTGCGCGTAGGCGCTGCATAGGAAAGAGACCTTTAGCCATCGGTTCCCCTTTTCACCCAAAAACGTGCACGGGTTCCATTGCCTTCAATGGCAAAGCGTGCACGTTTGGCGATTCCCTTCCGGAAGTGAGCAGCTATGTTATTAATTACAGCGCCTTGCTGCTCGCTCCCGCAAGGGAATCGCACAGGCCCCCTCCTCTCTCCCCTCCCCCCGCTACCCCATGCGCTTGTGCCTGTTTGAACTATTCATGATATGGTTTTACGTCATGGAACAGTACTATGTTACAAGACATTAGAACGAAAGGGGATTCCATTTGATCTGCACCATATGCAAGCATTGTACAGCACAGAGTGGTAGAATGAATACAAATATAGCGCAGCAGCACATAAACAAATGTGGCGCTACATGGAATTAACACTGAAGCAGCCTGTCTACGTGAAAGTGATTGGATCTCACCTCTCAGGCAAAAGCGCCCCGAAGCTGGTCTGAAATGAGGCGTAAATCCTTGAACACCCACCTCTCTTCGCTCCACCGTCTACCTCTGTTACCCCCGACCCTCCCCGATTCAACACAGTATTTGAAACAGACTCGGAGTGCCTTCATTGCCCGACCCTCCCTGGGGCCCGAGTTTCCAGACCCTCCCTGGGGCCCGAGTTTCCAGACCCTCCCTGGGGCCCGAGTTTCCAGCCCGGATATCGCGGAGCCGGCGGTAAAGAACGGGTCACGTTTTAGCGTCAAAGGAAGGAAGGAGGGAAAATTCAAACCCGCAGCGAGTTTCCAGGAAATAGTACAGCTGCCGCCTCTTAACGAGTTGAACGTTTTTCTGATCGTATTAACCAGTAAATGTGAAAGTCGATGGGTTCTTATCGCCCATAATACTTCTTGTTTCGAAGCGCTCCTAATCTGAGTAGGTAGAGTGAACCGTAGCTTTTTGCCCATATTAACACAATGCTGTCTAGTAGGCTGGCTAGGATTCAAAGCCAGGGGTCCAGAGTCCATTAAATCACAGCCTAAAATCTAATAAAAAATCGAGAAGTGCACAAACGTCACTGCAAAACTATAGTACATCCATTTCCAAAATTACGAACTGCAGTGGGCGGTGATTCCTGCTTAAAAAGATATGTCAGTGAGTGAGTGCCAAGGTACTCGAGCCAATGGGTGATATCGAAGATGTAAAGGCGCTGATGCCAAGGGGGACCTTTAATGAAGCCAAGAAACCTGCCTGACAGTTGACTGACTGGCCCCAGCCCTGCCTGGCCCCCAGAGGAGACGTGCCTCCAGCGTGATTTGTGACGGACTCTGCATAAGTGTTACTGTCCTGTAGTCACTCCTGCACGTAAGGCACTAGTAACTCGGCACCAGCCTTACTTTTCTTTAGAATCACTCCTACAAGCGTGACATGAGCGACTGCATCCGCCTTACCGTCCTTTAGAGTCCCTCGTGAAGCAAAACATGAGCCACTCTTCACCAGCCAACCTATCCGATGGAGTCACTCCCGTAAGTGTAACATCCGAGTGACCCTGCACTAGCCACACTGTTCTTTAGTCACTTCTGGTAGCGTGACATAAGACTGACTACAATAGCCTTACTGTCCTTCAGAGTCACTCTTGTAAGTGTGACATGTGAGTGACTCTGCACCAGCTTTTCAGTCCTTAAGAGTCACTCCTGGAAGCATGACACAAGCCCCTTTGCACCAGCCATACTACCCTTAGGGTCACTCCTGCTGTCCTGACACGAGTGACTCTGAACCAGCCTTACCGCCCCATTATAGTCACTCTTGAAGCATATAAGTGACTACCTTTAGAGTCACTCCTGCACCTAAGGCGCGAGAGACTCCACACCAGCCTTACCGTCCTTCAGAGTCCCTCCTGCAGGCCTGACGTGCGTGACCTCACCAGCCTTACTGCCCTTTAGAGTCACTCCTGCAAGCGTGACATCTGAGTGACTCTGCACCAGCCTTACCGTCCTTTAGAGTCCCTCCTGCAGGCCTGACGTGCGTGACCTCACTAGCCTTACTACCCTTTGGAGTCACTCCTGCAAGCTTGACATCTGAGTGACTAAGCACCAGCCTTACACCGCCTTTAGAGTCCCTCCTGCAGGCCTGGCGTGCGTGACCTCGCCAGCCCTGCCAGCCTCTCTGAGGCACCGTGCTCTGCCTGGTATGTGACTGACTCCTATCCAGCCCCACCGGCCTCCTATAAATGCTACCCTTCGGATGAGCGATGGACTCTGCCCCCGCACTACCGTCCTTCTGGACTGGGAGCCCCCTCTTATCCAGCCCCACCTTACATACCGCGGCCGCCGCAGTGTCTCCTGGTCCCAGGGCATGTCACAGGCTCCTGGGCTTGTCCCGGCAGGAAGGTGGGGGGTGCCTCAAGCGCATGCGCTGCCAGTGGCCCCACCCTCCCTGCAGGCCACACTCTTATTATATTTATATGAATTATGTCTGTTTTGCCAGCTGACACATGCCTGCCGCTCGAGGACTCTGATTCGAGGTCTGAGTAACCAATCAGTTGGGTGAGGGCGATGGGCTGTCCAATCAGAGCCTCTGTCCACCCACCCTGCAGAGTCTGACACTTGTGTCTGGCTCTGAAGGAGAAGTGACTAGGGAAGCGAGTCCCACATAAAGGAGGACCCTGGAGAGTGGAAGAGGTGTGGCGCAGCAGCCAGGGTGCCTGACTCCGGACCACAAAGTTTTTTAAAAATTTAATTTAATTTAATTTTATGAGTTTTTATATAGCGCAGACTTTACCCGAAGGTGTCAGAGCGATTCACAATAGGAACAGTAATGTTGCATGAGGAGAAATTTGCAAGTGGGCATGTTTCAAAAGCAAACGTTAAGTTACATGAGGTAAAAGTGACAATTGTGCATGTAACAAAAGCAAACAAGATACAAGAAGAGGTAGCAAACAATATGTTACAAGAGGAACAAGCATTGGCATAGCCAATAGGTCTAGCCTTTGGGACCTTATACGTTTTTAGCCATACAACATTTGAAGTTACTGGACCAAGGATATTGTGCTGCATAACTAAATACTTATAAGGTCCCAAAAGCGAGACCTTTTGGCTATGCCAATGCTTGTTGCATTTGCCAAGTCCGTCAACAGCTACACCCCTGAAAGGCTTTGCTTTCCTTGTATGTTGATCCTAGTGGAGGTCTATGGCCCCACACAGCAGCGATCCTCCACTTTTTATTCGTTTTATGGGTTTTATTTTGCACCGTTCATTTAATTGTAAGTTGTTTTCCTGAGTAGAGCCGACTTTAAAGAGAGGCTGATAGCCCCCTCAGGAGCTGATGGACTCCAGTTTCTTTTTTAATCTCCCACCCCACTTTCGCCTTTGGCACGATCAGCATTTCTGGATGTGCTCACTGCATATGGAGGCATACTTATAACATGTGGCTGTGTTCCAAAAGTGCATCAAAGGCAAGCCCTTGTGCAGTAGTGCCAGGGACTCTGCTTCTCTCTACATCCAGCCCCTGCCAGTAATTCCCTATTCTGAGTATTTGCTATTTGCGCTCAGACCTCCAGGTAGGTCATGCCCCTGCAGTCCTGTTTCTTCATCCTTCGTTTTGGGCACAGTCTTCTGTTTTGTGTGTCATTTCTCTCTTCTCATTCCTCGCACTTCCAAACCATTGTCTAGCCCTCTATGCCCAGCTGATCCACATGACACTTCTTCTGTCCCCCTCCATAATTGCTTTTTGATGAATATTCGTTCACTCCTCAAGCATCACCTTAATATCTATGATGTTGTCTCCTCTCACTACACACATATCTTTTTGCTTAATGAAACCTGACAGCAGAAGCATTTAGCCCCTGACATGTCCCTCCTAACTACTCGATCTTCCATTTGGACCACCAGGGAAAGCGTGACAGAGCTATAGCCATTATGTACTGGTCTTCCTTGATCTGACCATCTTGCCGACTCCACAATACCAGAACGAGGAAATCTTGTTCTTTTCCCTCAATAACCTTGCTACCACCTGCTACTCTAATGCCTTGATATACCACCCCACTGGTCCCCAACCTTATGCTCCAGTGTGACTTTAAGTTCCGATCTTGAGTACCTCGATTCCCCTGGTACTCATTTCCTTGTCATTTCTTTGGAGGCACTTGGATTCTCTCTTAAATCCCCACTCCTGAACAGATCTTACGATCCTCCCTATCCCATCTTCTCCAACCTAGGATACCGTGCACTATTCTTGTTAACATGGACCAACCACCTAGCCATACCTTGCACCCTTCCCTCAACCCGTGTTAAAAATCCTCTGCTTCCCAAGGGGCCACTCCTAGCCACTAGTCCTTAGAGAAGGGCACCCTGGCCAATTTTTCATCTGTCTTACACAATCTGCCTCTTACTCTTCATCCCGACTCCTCGATATTTCTACTTCTGCAGGCTCCTTTAGTGCTTTGGTCTCTTGAGCATGTGACCAATGGCTCCTTTTAAAAACACCTTACCTCACAGAAGTACGCCTTCTGCTGTTTGGTACATGGAGTAATTGAATCCCATCAAACACAATTACATTTCCTCACAGCGGCAATGGAACCTTTCTTATAACTCAATAAAAAAATTGGTAATGCATTGATCAGAAAATACCATCAGCAAATCAGAGGAGCTATTGTGCCAACAAAATCAATGCCCCAGCACTTTTTTTCAGCGAAATGTTTTTTATGGTTAAAGGTCCTACACTTTTCCACCTTTTTCAATAATTATGCCAAGATCCTTTAACTTTTTGTTAGCAGAATATCTGATATTCAGTTCAGCTGTACGCCCCAGACCACCATGGATTCAGCAATATCTATCTGTGACTCTTTCAACCCACCTGGCAATCCTCTCCTCTGTGCATTCAAAAAAATTTGGTTCTCCTATCTACCCATGCCCTTCCTGTATTGCCGCATTGGACTAGAGGTCATTGGTCCTGCACTCACCAACATCTGCAGTCTTTCCATTATCGCTTCCATGATCCCAGACAACTGGAAACATGCCCATTTTGCTCCCCTGTTTAAACATTCCTAGCTGATCCCAAACTTTTTCAAAACGCCTGTCCCTTATCAATCTAACATTTTGCAGTGTTCAGTACATAAGCAGGTCTCCTTTCTGTAAAGTGACCATCTCCTGGACTATTCACACTGTCTTCCTCGCGCATCACAGTATGGAAATATGGAAATCGCTGTAGTCTAAGTAACAGATGACCTCAGATTACTATTAGACCAATGACACTCTGTCACCCTCATCTTGTTACACTTTGTCAGCTTTCAACACTCCCATCCAATTCCGATTAACACTCTCTTTAATCTAGGCATCAGGAGCCAGACCCTCAAGTGGCTATCCTTATTCCTGTCCTTTAGAACCCAGTCTGTATTATTACTTGTTTTTAGACCTTCTATCTCCAATCTCATCCGTCGGGTCCTTTTAGGCTCTTTGCGTCTCTCTCTTTTTTGCCTATTTAGTCCCATTGTCATCTGATAATTTAGTCATGTCCTATGCGGATGACACACAGACCATTGTCTTGATTGCCAAGCAGTCAGACCTAGCAGCAGCCAGCTTCTGTTCCTGCATGAGCACTATTTCCAGATGGATACAGAACAACTGCTGCAAACTAAATGGTGACAAAACTGAGATCTTATGGCTGGCCAGCTTTTCTATCAAATGACTCCCCACCTGGTGACTCACCGACGATGGGGATGCCCCTGTACCGTCTTCCTCATGCAAGAACCTCAGGTTCATTTTGTTCAACAACTTTCTTTCCACCTGCACATCAATCAAGTTACTAGGCATGGTTTCATTTTCCTCAGGATGCTAGGCAAGATTGTCCCTCTCCTCCCATCCTCAGCCTGCAAAACCGTCATCCATTCTCGAATAACATCTAGTCTTGACTGCAGCAATGCTTTTGGCCTACCTAACTGTTTCATGCAGCATCCATAAATTATTCAAAATGCCGCAGTACGACCCCTCAACCTGCCAACCTCTGCATCAATCTCTGAACCTGTTAGAGTGTTCCTTGTTCACATATCAACTATTATATCAAATTAAAAAAGCCCTATGCCTAATTCATAGAGCTATTTGCAGCCTAGGCCCTCTGTAAATTTGGAAAAACATCCTGCCGTATCTTGCTGCTTGCTGTCTTCCCTATTTCTCTGCTGAGCACGTAGTGGTCTACGAGCCCCCCCCCCTCCAAATAAATCTTGCCAGGCAGACTGTCACTCTGCTGCCCATCGCTGTAAATATATTCCTCTTAAATCCTGTCCGCTCGCCTTGCATTCCCATCTGCCTGAGCTCACACCCCCCTCCCCTAGTGCCAGGATACCCTCTTGGAATGTGTTGTGCCTTAGAAATCCCTTTAACATAACAGAAAACTGTTAGAAATATTGCTGCATCCATAATATGGCTCTAGGGGACAGATGGATGTTCACCGTGACCTTGGTTCAAAACGAGTAAAATATTCTTGTTATACCCTTGTCAGAACGTACACTTTCTTCTGCAGGTTGGAAAAGCAAATTGAGAAACTGCTGCTATTCTCTTTCAACATACTTTACAGCGTCAAGTGGAGATAACAATCGGCAAGCACTATTCTCTAGCACTTACACATTATAAGAAGAACAGCAATTTCTGGCACCTTTTGTTCAGTGCTTTTTTCAGGACTCATCACGGGATTGCTACACAAGGCTCATTGTGATTTAGGCCTACATTAATTTTAGGCATTGCTATTGTATTGTGATTGCATTTATATAGCGCTTACTTGCATTTATATAGCGCTTACTACCCCTGACGAGGCGTCAAAACTCTTTTTGGCAAGTAGCACTCTACTTCTGAACCCAAAAAGGATTACTATTGAATTAGTATAAGGAAATAGGAAATTCATTTGAGCGGTGGACATGTGAGTCTGTTAGTGGGATTGATATGGATAGAAGAGGGAAGGGTCTGGAAAGTGTTTATTTGGAGTTCATATCAGTTGGAGGGGGTTTGGGATGATTAAAGTAGAGATGGAAGGGGAAGAGTCTCTGGAAGTGGAGTTAGGGAGAAAGATGAGGTATCCGATGAGTCTAGGAGGAATACCCGAGGGAGGGTTTAGAGAGGCATGTTTGGGAGATCTGAATAGTAAAAGACGCTTGAGATGATACAAGGGGTAGTAGAGCAGGGAAGAGTGGAGAGGATGTGGTCTAACGGCTAGGGAGGTCGACCTAAAATAGGGGGAACCGGGTTCGAGTCTCAGCAACATCGCTCAACATCCTGTGATCCTGGGCAAATCACCTCCCTGTGCCTAACAACAACAAAAAAATATGAAGGTGACCTGATGTAACGCAACTGGTGCTTATGTAAAGCACTCTAATACCTGATGCCTTCGTCAGAGTGGAGGTAGAGGATATACTGAGAGAGGTATGGGGTGAGAAATAGGGCAGTGCATTGGAGAGAATAGTAGAATGAGGTTTGGGATAAGTCAAAGGGTGAGGTAGAGGATATATTGAGAGAGATATAGGGTGAGATATAGGGTTGTGCATTGGAGATGCTAAATTATGAGTAAAGTTATACATATAAAGGTACATCAGTATATGGAGTGTATATATGTAGAGGAGATATTGAAAGAGGCATAGGTGAGATATAGAGTAGTGCATTTGCAGGTTCCTTTTCAGAATTGATGTAGCTGTCTGGCAAAGCCTCATGTCACTACTACGCACTCACAACACCATGCAACAACACACACTATTCAGAAAGTACGATGGTTCATCCCACTATAATCATTTGCATCTTTGGGTGAGCTTTCTTTATGTATTGGCATGATGTATTGGCTTTCCTGTTTTCAATCACAGCTTTTTACATGGTGAAAGTAGTCCAAAAAGATCTGAGAGTCGCAAACACACACATTCCTGTGTGCATGTGTGTAGGTGCCATCTAGAGCAGCACCGAGGCACTGTTAAAAATTTTGATTGAGCTTCAGCGCAGCTCTTGGGTAGTACTACATTGATTGTACAAAAGCAGTTAGGAAAACCAAGCAGCTCTATGTAGCTTTTGGGAAGTCTCAAATGGAATAAACAATGTAAAAGGTGGGCCTTGGGTTTTCAAACCTATATCAGCCTGCTGTGCCAAAGCCAAGTACCCACTATATATTTTGTCCTAGCACACATTCAATTTACAAGCTCATGCTGCAAACAGAAAACAATACTTACTTTTAAACAATGGGTTTGCAGCTTGTAGTGCTGTAGATTCACATGTGCCCACTCACTTCCCCATGCAAGTTCACTGTATAATATTTAAATCTATACTCATCTTTTAGTACACACAGACTCTAGTGATTTGCACCTCTATACCTACTTACACACAGGGAAAAACATTATCTAAGGTGGAGCGTATGTCTTGGTTCATTGCGGGTGGAGGTGTCACAGGTCACTTGGAAACATAAGCCTCTTCTTCAAAGAAAAAAAAACTGCCAAATCCATGCCCAACATGAGGCAGCAGGAGTGTGCACAGTATGTTTATCTACAGCATTGGAACAGCCCATGCTTTGTAACCCTTGCTATTATTCAATGAGGCATTAATAGAACCTATAATAGAGGGTTGGTAAAAGCTGGCAGCTTCCACTGCTGTCTCCATATCCATTGCAAGGTTCTATAAACCCACAAAGGGGGACTAGGCTTTCATCCTTGCACCTATCACCTGTAAGTCTGGTGTAGGGCAAGCTTCTTGCTCCTGAAAACTAGCGCCTAGTTCATTTTCCACAATGCCAATGGACAGAGAATCAAAAACAGATGGAGCAGTTTACAAATAGGGTGTTTTCTTCTGAGAGAATGGCTCTAAAATTGCTCAGAGTCACTTGCCCCCTTGGTTGATATGTGCATGCACACTGACATGGAACAAGCAGTAGCCTCTGTTCTGCTGGAGGGCCTTTGAGGTCACTTTACACAGGTGGTGGGAGACAGGGAAGCTGCGGCCAAGGAGGTTGTACAATCTAGCCGTGACACAGTAGACACAGTGGCAAGGGTCATGGGAACATTAGTTTCTTTATGACACCATGCATGCTTGCGTAGTTCTGTTTTTTCCCAGGATGCTCAAGCAACTATGGACGACGTTCCCTTTGATGGCTCCCACCTTTTAGAAGCAAAAGCCGATTCAGCATAAGAGAGGCTTAAAGACAATAAAGCCACTGCAAGATTGCTTGTCCCCTAGACCCAAACAAAGGATTATCAACAGTTTTCAAAATTGTGAGGCTTTCTCAAAGGATTTTTCTCCTTTCCGCAGGTCTGGGGGTCCATCACTTCAGACTTTTGGGTCTTGCAGATTGTGGATTGGGGCCATGTCCTACATTTCCAACATAAACCCCCTCCCATTCCTCATCAGTTGCAGTCACTTCCGCAAATTCATCTATGACTGCTACAGTAGAAAGTTCAAATACTACTCCTCAAAGTTTAAATCTTACTCCTCAAAGGTGCAGGGGAGGTGATTCCAGAGCAGGAATGGGGCAGGGTATAATACTCCATGTGCTTCCTGGTCCCCAAAATGGACAGTGGTGTTATTTGATATTAGACCTCCGGGACCTGAACTAGTTTCTCAAAAAGGAAAAGTTAAAAATACTATCCCTAACTCAAGTACTGCTAGCAGTGGAAGCAGAAGACTGCATGGTGTCTGATAACCTGTAGGATGCCTTCTACCATATATCTCTCATCTGATCACAGTGGAAGAATCTACGCTTCACAGTAGGATCTGAACGCTACCAGTTTGCAGTTCTTCCGTTTGACCTCACTTTAGCTCCTCGAGTTTTCACAGTGATTGTGGGCCATCTCAGATGTTAGTGAATCCCAGTATACTCTTACCTGGACAACTGGCTCCTAAAAGCCAGAGATGGTGTCTCGTCATTTACACATGATAGCCAAATTGCTGTTCGATCTGCACTTTTCCATCAACCAGCCATAGTGGCACCTTGTGCGCTCTCAGCACATACTGTTCATAGGGGCAGTATTGGACACCATAGTGAATCAAACCTTCCCTCCTCCTTCGGGGTTCACAACATTCAGAATATGATTCCGGTGTTTCAGAAGTAAGCAATCACTCCAGTCCTGATGGTCTAATTCCTGCTGGGTCTGCTAGCCACCTGCTTTCTATTGGTCACCCAGGCATGCTGGCACAGTAGGGCATTCTAGTGAGGCCTCTGTGGGTAGTGACTCCAATACAGTGTAGATCTTCAAGTTTGTATGAAAATGTCTATGAAAACTGCAACCGACCTACAGTGGTGGGGTGTGGACAGCAGTCTCTTCTAAGGAAAGCTGTTCCACCCTCCCCCTTCGGTGACAATAGTTATTGCGGATGCCTTGATGGAGAGGCAGTCAGGAGGAGGTGAAGATCAGGGGCCTCCGCTCCCCAGAAGAAAATGTATTGCACATCAGTGTTTTGGAATTAGGGGTGATGCATCTAACACTCAACACCTTTCTCCCTGGCCTTCATGTCCAATCTGTACAAATCTGGGCGGACAATACAACCATGACATGGTACATCAACAGCCATGGGGAAGCAGGATCACACCTCCGCTGTGGAGAAGCTCTGTGGCCCTGGTCTTGGGATAAGGACCATCAGATCTGTCTACTGGCAAATCGTATGGCCGCAGTGGTCAACGTGCAAGCGGACTGCCTCAGTTGGCAACCTCTTGGTGACCATAAGTATCGTCTTTATCCAGAGATAGTCCGAGACATATTTCAGCTCTGGAGGTCTCCTCAAATTAACCTCTTTGCTACTCATCAGAATGCTTACTGCCCAAAATTCTTTGTTCTCCAGTTTCCAATGCAGGAAGAATTAAGGATGTGTTTCCACTGAGGTGGAATGTTCTGCTTCATTACCTGTTTTCTCCCATACCCTTGAATGCTCGTGTGCTGAGATAGATTCACCTTGACAGGGCCCTAATTAATTGTGATTGCCCCGATTAGCCATGAAGGGTGTGGTATGCAGACCTCATTCATCTCTCCTAGTGCCCTCCACTCAGTCTCCTTCGTAGGATTGACTTCATTTGCAGGAGAAGGGTCTACACCCAGTCTCCATAGCCACCAACACCATGCCTGAAGATTGAACGAGACAAGCTGAATTCTTTTTCCTTGCCCCGTGAAGTGGTAGATGTCATATTATGTGCCTGTAAACACTCCACGAAGACAGTGTGCTCAAGCAGATGGAATAACTTTGCTAAATGGAGTGTGGACATCTGGATAGATCTTTAGACAAGGTACATTTCGATCTTTCGCTAGAGCAGTAATGGTGTGCAGTGGACAGTGTAAAGAGCTACATATATGCCATCTCAGCTTTCCTCTGTTTGCCTGATCAGTCATCCCTGTTGAAATTACCTATTGTTGTGAGGTTCTAAAAGGGTCTTACAAACAAGTTACCCAATCTCCCTTTATAATGCCTCAATGGGACCTCAACATGGTTCTTATGTTCCGTATGTGTTCACCATTTGTACTTTTGCACAGTTGCCATTTATGTTTGCTCACGTTTAAGAAAGTATTTCTGGTTGCTATAATACCAGCTAGACTTGTTAGCACATTGCATGCTTTGGATATCAAAACTCCTTTCACTTCCTTCTTTCCTGACAAGTTGGTGTTAAGAGCCAGGGCTGCCTCCCTGTCAAAGGTGGCTACTCCATTTCACCTAGGCCAACCCATCACCCTTGAACCTTCTTTCCTCCTAATCACCCAATGAAGGAAGAGGAGAGACTTCATAGACTTGACCCTAAAAGAGCAGGGATTTTTTACGTGGACAGAACATTAGGTTTCAAACCTGGTGTCCAGCTCTTTGTGGGCTATGTGGAAAGATGAAAGGCAAGGCAGTGCATTGGAGGGCTTTATCAAGATGAATAATCATATGCATCAAAATGTGCTATCCTCTGGCACTCAGAGAACCACCAGAAGGTGTTGACGGTCATTCCACCAAAGCCAAGTCTTCTACTTCTGTGCTTGTAAGAGGAGTGGAGGTATTGAACATCTGTAAAGCAACGACCTGGGCCTTTCTCTACACTTTTTTGAAGCATTACTGTTTGGGCTCAGAAGTGAGAAGAGGAGGTTACTTCGAAAGCTCAGTCCCTCGGGATTTGTTGGTATAATGCACCATGCACCCACCCTCTAATTGGGGACAGCTTGGGGAATCTAATCAAAAGTTTTAAATTTACTTACTTTCGGTAATGCTGTTTATGGTGGATACTCCATCTGCCTGCAGATTCTTCCCTTTGCATTACTGGTAATCCCAAATTTCCTCTTAATTTTGTTCCATCATGTTACAAAACACTGCACCAGTCTTTCTGATGTTAGTCTTATCTGTCTACCTCAATGGTGCATAAAATATGGATTTAATCTGACGTCAGCCCATAAACAGGGGTGCTTTATGACTATGGTGACATCACAGGGACGCCGAATACAGCACTGATGTTGAGCCAGTGCCCCCTGCTATCATGGGAGAGCTATTGAAGATTTTCCAGAACCAGACTGATTCCTGGGATATTCAATCGGTGAAGAATGTGTAGGTACATAGAGTATCCCCCAGAAAGAGCATTATCGAAGGTAAATAACTTTTTTGTTTGGAGCTTGGCCATGGCTCAATGAATTGGATGGGGATGCAGGTCCATGTGTATGTAGACCAGATAGGACAGAGATGCCATTAATTCAGGTAATTTAGAGCATTTTCCGACCTCTAAGAGGAGAGCACATTCACTGATTTTCTTTCCCCTGTAATTTCAAGTCCTCTTTGCTGCTTTGTGTGGAATCAAGCTTAGTCTCTTTTGAACACTTTCAAATAAAAGTAAAGAGGGAACTGGCTTGCCTGCAACTACATAGCTCTTCATACCATTCTTCTCTCACCTCACTGCTAAGTGATCAAAATAACAGTTGTTACCAATACCCAGTTTAAGGGTACTCATTTATCAGTGAGTCCGCTTTAAACGGATTCAAACGTTGAGCCGCAAAGCACAACATATTTTAACTACAATCTTTAAATTCATTTAATCTTCCTGCTATCTAATTGCAGTTGTTCATTCTCCCTTAGAAGGGCCCTCTCTTAGTTGAAAGAGGAGCAGAGTCTAATTTGGCTTTGCTTGCGAACCCTTACGTCATCTACTTTCTTTCTGGTGCCCACAACGCAAAGCCAGTTCCTGTTTTGAGAAAATTACAGCTTCGGCTCGTAGTGTGGGTCCTAGGCATCTTAGGCTAAGCCAGAACATCAGTCGCGGCTCCTTGTTAATCAAGATAAACCTGATCTCTGTAAATTACAGTCACATCAGGATGTGGTTTTGTTGCTGTTACATCACTGTGGCAATTTCACCTATACCTATTTCTACGAGCCTACACTATTTGGTAATATTCTTTAAATTTCTGGGCTATCATCTAAGGACTTGCAGCTTAAACTACTGAGTATTGGCCTGTATCAATAGTCAGCCAATTAACAGTTGTATTCTTTGCAATAATACAATAATTCAGTCTACCTTCTACATGTATACATTTTTTAGTGATTGTTATTAAGAGCTTAATATTTGCTCTAATGTTAGGTTAATCCAACCTTTCTGATGCGTTCTTATGCCTGCAGATTACCCACCCTTTGAATACACCCCAGATGCGAGACTGGATCTGTAAGCTTTCCTTAGCTATTCTCCACCAGTAGATGGCTCTGGCTCCATCTCTGATCCAGAAACGGCACTGGCATTACATCACGGGATCCGTAGAATTTCATTTTTCTGTGCCCTTTGACACAGATCAGGAGCATTCTGTATGCTTTTTCAGGTTTATTCTCAACAGAGGTGGCTATGTTGCTGCATCCACCCTTAGACACTATCTGGCATTGCAAAATGGAGATGGAGTGCCCTACGGGTCCAGCTCCCCCAGAAGTAACTTCAATCTATACTGTACTGAGTAAGGCAGTGTTGGAACTCTGGCGTTGTGCATCTCATCCTGAATTTCAGGCTCTCCAACTTTTATCTGCGTCACAAAACTTTCAAGGTGCAGTCCCTAACTCATAAACTCACACTGGAAGCTGAAGACTGAATGGTATCTCTCATATTGTAGAATGTTTTCCTCATCCTGATCCTGCAGTCTCTTAGGAGGTAACTGCAGTTTGTGGTAGACTCCACACACTACCAGTTCACGGTCCTTCAGTTTGGGCTAACATAAGCATCCAAATCCTCTCCAGGTTATGGCAGTGATTGCAGCATTCGCATATCTAAAAAGGTTTGGGATTCATTATTCCCGTATCTCAATGATTGGCTGCTTAAGGTGAACTTGTCACAACTGGTGTAGGGCCATCTACAGGGAACAGCGACCCTGGTGTTTGATTTCAGGTTTTTTATTAGCATGCCCAAGTCTCACCTAAAGCCCTCTCAGAGTCTGCTATTCAAAAGCGTGCAGTCCCAGTTCATGTTCTATGTCTTTGAGATCCTTTCCCCCTCCTCAGAGGATCTGGGGCATTCAGGATATTATTTAGATGTTTTTGGAGGGAGCTCAAGTTCAAAGCCTGATGGACCTTCATCTGTTAGTTGTGCTGGATTTCCGTAGACTGCGTCACGTATGCACGCTGGCAATTCTGGGCTCTCTTGTGGTGCCTTCATCAGCAGTGATTTCTGCACGGGGGAGATCTGATGGGCACCATCAGGATCTCCCAGGTTAGTGATAGATGCATCTATCTTGACATGGGGTACCGAACTGGAGAACATGAAGATCAATGGCCTTTGGTCTTAAGAGGTGCAGGCTATTAATATCAACCTACTTGAACTGGCGGGCATACCACACGGCCCAAAAAGCCTTCCTCCCCTCCCTTTGCACCCTGTCTTTTCAGAGCTTGTCAGACAATATGACTGTGATGTAGTATGTCAGCAATCAGGGAGGAGCAGGGTGTCACTTTCTCTGTCGTGAATGTTTGAGACTCTGGGCCTGGGCATACAAGCATGAGATCTGGCTAGTGTCCAGCCACCTGACAGGCTTTCTGAACTACAGAGCCAAAAGCCTGAGTTGAAGAAATCTTATCAAACGTGAGTGATGCCTCCCACCAGAGGTGGTCCAAAACATGTTTGCCCTTAGAGACACACCTTAGGCGGTACTCTAAACAACCCTCAAAAATGTGAACTGCTCATTGCTGAATTCTTCAATATCCCTTGCATGGAGCATTGTGGGATGTTTTTCAATTGAGATGGAGATTTCCACCTCGTTATGCATTTTCTCTTATGCCCCTGGATCCTCAGATCTTGAGTATAGTACTCCTTGTCTCGGGCCATGCTTTTGGATTACCCCATACTGGCCAAGTACGGTCTTGCCAAGGAGGGTGTGGTATACAGATCTTGTGGGATTTGCTATGTGTCCCCATGATCCCTCTCCCTTTTAGAGCAAAGCTTTCCCAAGTTTGAGAGCCAGATTCTACACCCCAATCTCCAGAGCCTCCACTTTCTTGCCTGGAGATTGAGCAGGGCAATTTGAGGTCCTTCAATCTGCCCTCAGAATTAGTCAATATCGTCATGTCCACTCATTGCCCCTCAATTAAATCTGTCAGTCCTGTGGGATGGTCCGTTTTTTTTACCTACTGCTTGGAGATGGATGTTGATTCTCGTACGGCATGCATGTCTGATGCGTTTCATTTTGCAATATCTCTTGCCTAGCAAAGCTTTGCTGTGTGCATATCTAAAGATTATTTATCAGGTATTTTGGTCTTTCCTTGTTTACCACTAGATCAGTCTTCTTTGTTCAAATTTCCCTTTCCCTGTTCATGATCTCTCAGTGGTACCTTAATTTAGTACTCATATTGTTGATATGTTCTCCCTGTGGACCAATGTACTGTTGTTCTCTGAGACTTCTGATGTTAAAGACTGTTTATCTTACTAACACCACGTCAACTAGGCGTGTTGGTGAGCTACAAGCCTGGTCTGTTTCACCTCCATTCACTGTGCTTTTCCAGACCAGCTGCTCCTGCCAGCAAAGACATTCTTTCTTCCTAAGGAAGTCACTCCCTTTCATGTAGGCAAATCCATTACCTTACCAAAGTTCTTCCTCCCTCTTCACTAAGGAGCAGGAATGACTACACCATGTGGACCTTCGTAGTGCCTCTATCTTTTACATAGATAAAGCACATGATGTGGTGGTAAATTATCAACTTTTCATTTCTAAAAAGGGCAAGCCGATTCAAAAGCAGGCACTTTCCTGATATATCACCCTGAGTATTAAAATCTTCTATGCTTTGGCCAAGTAGCTGCTTGCAGAGGGAATCAGAGCCCTTTCTACCAGAGCCAACACCACTTCCCAGGTCCTTTCCCAGGAAGTACTGATGATGAACATTTTCTAGGTGGCAACGTGGTTGTTGGTGCACACCTTCACCAGATACTATTTTCCAAACTCTAAAGACTGCAGAGATGGCCATTTTGGCAGATCAGTACTGCATTCCGTTGATGGAGCATTGTTTCCTCCGACTCACCACATTGTAGGTACTGGAGTGGTATTGATTCAAGAAGTGAGGATTGTGCAGTAATAGGTATCCATCCAAAGAACACGTTACTTGCCTTAATTAATTATCATTCTGATGGATATTCTGCCTACAGATTCCCTTCCGCATCCCCATTCTGAGAAGTGAGCTTGTTTTTATGGTAGGATCCTAATCTAAGTAAGTTATGAAAATCTTCTCATCTCCACCTCCAAGGGGGTTGGAGGGGGGTAGAAAAAAGCGAGGGGTGACTCATGTCAGTGTACCAGGATGGCGCCTTATGGGGCTCCATGACACATATCATGTTGAAAGCCCAAAGCTGGGGTACCACCTCACAGCACGAGAGATACTTCAGTTTCCAAATTCAGTCTGGCACCTGGCAAGATTCAAGAGGTGCGGAATCTGCAGGTACATAGAATATCCACCAGACATCATTACCAAAGGTAGTAACTTGTTCTTATGGTCTATGGACAGCTAAGAATATCATGTTTACTAATTTGTCTTTGTCAAATAGAATTTTGTTCACAGGTGTGTAGTCTCTTACCATCAGGATGGAAGTTGGTTTGTAGTATGCACTCTATAAATAAATAATAATAATAATACTAGTGTGTGTGCAGAAATAATTTGTCACGTGAACGGTATAGTCCCAAGTGTTTGGTCAATGTACACACAAAGTTCTAGACCTAGCCTTCTCTTTATTAAATTGTTTTCTAAGTTGGTGACATACATCCTGGTGCCACCATTCAAGAGAGATAAATGCTAGTAGTCCGGTAGAAGGCCAATCACAGTGGCTCTTTGGACATTGGTGCCAACTTGAAGAAGTTGATGATGTCACCCTTAAAAGGCAATATTGGTAGAGTTTTGTTCATTATCAAAATGTTTAAAAATAATGGAGTAATAGCTGTTAGTTATAGTGCATAACATTTTAGTTACTTTGCACTTGAATTGCCTACTGTTACGCTTTATTAGGTGTATCCATCTCTAAATCACCACAGTCATTAAGGATGGAAGGCGAGTTTGCAGACTGGAGGCATGGAGTTTAACTTCCCTCTTTAAATATGGAAAACAATGTTATGTCTGTCCATTTCTTTTCTCTGGATATTGTCCTACATAGACATTATCCTGACTCTGTATGATGGATATAGCCAGAGAAAACATTTATTGTTTTTTAGTTTGACGGACCAAAGTGAACCAATGCAAGTCCATCCACATAGTGAGGAAAGAAAGGAAAACCACAGGATTATGCCTGTGCTCCAAACAAGTGTGCCCTTCTGGGCATTTGTCTCTCTGAGTAATCATCCATGTTTAACTAGGCATAACCTAAGAGATTTGTACCACATAAACAGTCTTTTGGAAGTGGCAGGCTGGTTGCAAAAGGAACAGATAATCATTGCCATTACACTAAAACACAAGTATCTAGATCCACTGATTCTGAAGTGGAAAAGTCTATCTAGATTCACTCTGCTTTGAAAGTAATGCTGTCCACGCCTCACAGAGGGCAACTCCATTGGCCAGTGGTACCTTAGCACTGCATTCACCTTACTGCCTCTCATGACTTCCTCCTCCTTTGCACTCCATTAACCATAAAAGACTGGTATGGGCCGTGAGGAACCCTGTCATGTCTGGGGTGTTTTCTGCCATTTGTATACAGAGCTATGAGGCCCAACAATCTCAAATTACTGCATGTTCCCCACATACATAAAGCCAGAAGAGGGGGGAGGGAAACTCCTTCACGTATCTGGCCTCCAAATTGTGGAGCACATTGATGCTCAGTCCTCGCTGCAGCCCCTCGGAATCTGTCTTCAGGCTCAATCTTAAAACCCTTCTGTCTGTTACCTCTCTTGTGGGTGTGTAATCATTAGGTCCTCCCTCACTCTTGCGACCTTTCCACTAATGCTGGGACACCTCCTCAGAGATAGCTGTGTTGTCTATAAATGTCATGAATTGAATTGAATAGAAAATTACCAGATAACACTGCCCAAATAAATGGGTGTGGTCACAATACTGGAACCCATCCGACGGGGGCCCTGGGTAAAAGTGGCGGTGCCCCTGTGTTCATCGATAGAGGCTTTGATAGTTGCATGGGTTGCCCTCTAACCACTCCACCCGGGTGGGAGCTACCTTCCTCTGGACGTTGGCCTCCAGTGGTGGGGTGAATCCTAGTAAGCTGTTTTACGTTGCTGCGTCTGATGAGTTGTTGTACAGTCGGTGGGAAATCCACTTTAGGATGGCAACACTAGCTGCCCCTTTTGGATCACCCATAAGTTAGCCCATTACTTGTGCTAATAAACCTGTGTCAGGTCTTTTCTCTAACAGCACATTGTACTTCCTTGATATTCTTCATGAGGCTGCATAGTTACTATTGCAATACACAATCATTACTGGGGTGGCTAAGGGATATCCGTGCTAGGACTCTTGCAGCGGAAAATGCTTACACCAAGCAAGAGGGATTAAACCTAGAAAGCAAACATGTAAAACCTTGCACTGTTTGAAATATTAATCAGAGCCCCTCTACCCAACAAGGAAACAGCTAACTGAAGCAGAGAAACCAACAGTGGTCAGAAGTATTTGTTCATATCCAGGGCACATAAGGAGTAGCCATTTTAAATACCACACAATATTTAATGGCTATGATGATAAAAAGCTGTCAAAGTAATAATTAACTCAGTATTCATATTCTTGCTTTTCATTTTGCTTAATTTAAATTTGAATGTATTTATCCTCAACAGCTTTTACCGTTTTGTTCTGGAGTCAGAAGTTACATTTCTATCCAATAAAAGTATTTCATCAGGACCAGTAGCAACATTCATTGACATGCCTGACTCCCCTCTTCTTACACTGAACATGATTACCCCTGAAAGCTGGTTGGTGGAAGCTGTTTACAGCTCCTGTGATCTTGATAATATCAAGTTACAAGATGTAAGTATTATAACCTATGTTTTTGACATTTATGCTGCCATGTTTAAAGGACTTCTTATTCCTTGCTGTTAGTACAGTTCATCATGCCTTTGTTTCCTCCCACCCCAGGCTTTCATGAAATTCCAGACCTGGTTAGAGGCCCTGATAGAAAAATCCTTTTGCCTTCTGGAAAGTTGACCCTTAATCATGTCTTGTACTTATCCACCCCTGACTGAACAGAAAATCTATTTCCGATGCTTGATGCACTGACACGTTTTATCTAGCAATGATTGTATAAATAAATATCCGAATATCATCCTTCCGATTTTAAGTCTGTTGACAATTTGTTGGATACTGTTCTTCAGAATTCTCTTTACTGTTTGCAATCGCTAGGATATTTAAATGTGGAACTAAAAATGTAACCTTCAGTTTATTTCAGAATCCTCTGCTGCCTTTGGGTGGTACACACTCAACCTCTTTGGGGAACTATTGGAAAAACCTTCTTTTGATTCTGATATTTTAAAAATGGTATTACATTTTTATAAATGTACGCACACATTTGTCTTGCTAGATCCATGCCTCAGGCACAAAGCCCTGTACCTATCCCTTGAAAAAATCGGGAGAAAGGCCAGTTAATTTCCTCACACAAGATAAATAGAAGCATTACTTTAATTTTTTTCAAAAGCGTTTATTCCTTAATTTAATTATTACTATGTTATTTGTTGGAGAACCCGGATTGCACTTAACCTTTTTAGGTCTCGCCTAAGCAGCGCGCATGCGCTGCGTAGGCAAAAAGACCTTTAGCTATCGCTTTGGCTTTTCAGCCAAAAACGTGCACGCGTTCCATTGCCTTCAATGGCAACACGTGCACGTCTGGCGATTCACTTGCGGGAGCGAGCACCACCATAAGGTAGTAATTATCACTCCCGCAAGTGAATCGCCAGGCCCACCTCCTCCCCCCTGCTGCCGCGCGCGCGCACCTCCCCCTGCAGCCTGCCGCACTTGTTGCTTTTTCTTTGAGCACTCTGTGGAAGGGCACGTGTTCTCTTGCCGCCCTGTGTGCCTTTCGCCATCACATTTGAACCCTCGATGCTCGGAGAATTTTGGTCCCTTCATCCCGCGACTCATCCTGAACAGAAAAATGTATATTTTCGCCAGGGCCAGGCTAAGGAGAATGCTTTGAGATTGCTTGGTTTAGCTCCTGCATTACACATTTTACGTTAAAGCCCTTTCTAGTCACAACCACGTAGCAAACACCTGACATAATTGCTCCTTTCCTACTCAGGCGCCCTGTTCGCAGATGGCCAGCTTCTAACCATCAACCCCTTGGTCGATGACTTCGCCCTCCTCAGGAGTCCATTCCAACCGGATCGTCGGACAAGGCACGCTCTCCGCACTCAAGGGTCCATAATAGACGCTGCACCTGCCACACACTCGTTATTCAGACTTTACCCACCGTGGGGATGTGACGGCA
The DNA here is from genome assembly GCF_964263255.1 of Lissotriton vulgaris. Taxonomy (NCBI): domain Eukaryota; kingdom Metazoa; phylum Chordata; class Amphibia; order Caudata; family Salamandridae; genus Lissotriton; species Lissotriton vulgaris. The sequence goes on from NC_141696.1 coordinate 741,919,661, forward strand.
ACTTATCACATGGCTTTATCGGACCAAGACCAAGAGGGATCACCCAGGACCCGACTGCTCTTCTTCAGAGACAAATGAGACACAGATACAGATGCTGAGCTGTGCGCTTCACAGCTCAGAATGGGACTCGAAACCCCGCACAAGGCCTCCCACGATGCCTGGTTTCAGAAAGAACGCACAATTCAACATACTCCAGGCAGCATATCACACAACGCACCCCCTTATCCCCCCCCCCCCCTCACACACACCACATCTAGGAGGCCCGGCTGCCAGGATTTCTCAGCAAACCTCCAGCACATTGTATGGTCCTGTCCTGCACTCTCCTTTTTGGCAGACAGTCCACATCACACCCCACGAGGTGACGGAACACCTGGACATAACACCCTGGGAGGCCTGTTCTCGAGATATTTTTAAGCAGCGGAATTGCGTGGTAGTCAGGGCCCTCTTCACAAGTTTAGCCTCACTTCTCGCTAAGCGGGCTATCACCCTTAAATAGTGATCTCCCCAGCCTCCCGGACCAGCATCACAGCATGAAGCTGTGCAGCAATGGGGAAGAGCCTAGAGTGAGGCACTGTGCTTTGATGAGATTCAGCATATCCGTAAAAACCCCACTTCCCCACGTGGGATGCCCTCCTCGGCCACTTTCTCTCTCTTACACGAGATGACACCCTACCCCGTGAGCCACAGGGCACATCTCTCAGTATTTGGCTCTCCTCTCCTCTTCTCTGCCTGAGCCCTACCGATACCGCGGCCCCCCTTTGGGCAGTCACTTCTTCTTGTCCGAGGGGTTCAGCCCTATTGGCACCATGTGCTCTGACATCATTAAGGTCTCACTTCCAACAGCACCCCGGTTCCCCAGCTCCGATCCCTATTCCCTCTCCCTTTGTCACCTTATTTTGACACATTGTCAGTTGAGAAGATGCTCCTGAAAATATTATGAAATTCTGAACCAGTCATAATATATGTTATATTTTGTTGACAAAAGTTTAATAAAAATACTTGTTATAAAAAATATTCTTAGCACACGCATGTAACATTTATAGCGCCGGGAGAGGCAGGCTGCTACACATCCATAGATGGCTTTCGAGGCAAAAGGTGGTGTAAATATATACTACAGGGACCTGAGCAAAGGAATTCGCTTGAGAGCAGATGTAGCACAGTAGTACCACTTGGTCCTCCGTCTACTGAATGAAGCAAGGATTGCCGGAATGCCTACCTGGAAGTTGGAAGTACACATGAGAGAATATTATGATTTCAACTTAATTATGTAAATAAGAGGCCACCTTTTAAAAGGAGCAGCAGCTTTATTGAGCATAAAAGTATATAAAGCTTCAGATGAAGCTGTGTCCTTGGGAATCAATCTATATTTTTAAGTATGGCAATAAGTTTTGATTTTTCTGAAAATGACGATACGCCTAATATTCTGCGAGACATCCTAAACCATTGGTCCGCAGTGTCATTCGGGTTTCTGCACACTACAGAATTGGGTTATTGGATAGCCCACTTTAGCCTCTAGCTATTTCAATTAACATTGCTTTGAAATTGAAGTTTGCTAACTGATGTGCCAAGCTAGCCAATTTGCAACAGAAGTTGCATGCAATTACACTATAGGACCAGCCCAAATTCCAAAGCTGAATGGAATAAGCCCACTAAACTGAAGGACCCTCCCTCGATATACAAAGAAAGCAAACTAATAAAGGCAGGCATATCATATGTTAGCCAAAGTAACGAAAGGGCGAACTTGCTCAAGTGTGGATTGTAGGCAGGATTTTGAATGCTTAGTTTGGAAGGATGGCACTGGTGTAGTTTCCTTAAAAATTCATACAGGGCTTACAATTTCTAATTTATCAGGCAAAGGACTGGAGGTACACAGACTATTTTGATGCAACTCGAAAAAGTTTGCACACCATGATAATTTACATTTGGATTCAAACGAAAGTGAAAGTGATCGGACGGAGGCAGAGGGGAAAGCACGGGAAATAAAAACAAGCAACTTAATGACCCGTGCAGAGGAGACAGATGGCGGGGTAAAACAAGCATTTACAATGCAACGGTTTCGCTCTTGGAAAAGTTTGAGCTATTGGCATTGTGAATGACAAACTTTTTATATATGTGTTGGCTTTGAAAACAGATAAATAAATGGCATTGTCATTTACAATGGCAATAGCTTAATCTCTCGCAAATGCGATTTGTATTGCAACTATTTCAGTTAGCATTTTGCACTACGATAAAAACTGGCTTGTGCATTTACTCCTGCAGAAGAGTATCAAGAGGAGAGTCAGCAGGCGTCCCTGTAGGAGGTAGTGTATTCAAGACTGTGCAATACAATACATGCTCCCTTCCCAACTCACTTGGTCTCGAACGCCCAGTCATACACTGCATCACCATACATTGCGACACAAATCTGGACATACATTAAAACACAGAATGACCAAACGAAACGGACTAAAAAAAAAATAAACCCCGCCCACGGCCTTAATGACGATCGGAGAGGGAAGAAATCGCGGGAACGCCCACGAATCTGGTCCGGCCATGAAGGACAGATCTCTGTTCCAATGGCTAGCCTCCATTTATGGAGCTAGCCAATGGGAGCCGGGGGACATTCCTGAAGCCAATATTGTAAACAATAGATTTCGCCTGCGCGAACTGCTTGCGCAGATCGCCAGGTCGAAACCTAATAAGTTCCAATTTCCTGTAGAGATGTGATCTGAAATACATGAAAATGAAGGGCTCTGCTAAAAATCAAACAATGTAATAAATCGGGCAAATTGGGACTGGAACCTTGGTCTTCTGGATCCGAGGTCAGAAAATATGGCAGAGGGAACCTGTGTTATGTACTCTGAACCCCGTATTTAAAGAATAGCTGTGAACTAAGATCACAGCGCGTCTTCAATTCGTGCCTGCAAATGTTATCAAGGACTCTGTGATTCCACAACTAGAGTTTACAGAATATTTCAGTTGACTTGAAATCTGCACTATTTACCCAAGTCTGGAAGATGAAAATCAATAGTCCGGAGTCTACAATATACCCAAGGTCCTCGATTTCAGAACTACAAATGTAAACAAAGATTACACAATGTGTTAAAAAGGAGCCTGTCGTTTGATTCCAAAACAGAAGAAACCAAGATCAGACTATGTGAAAGTTGGGATTTGTTACTTTTACCCAGAAGACTCGGATTCTAAAAGTAAGAGGCACTCAATGTCACACAGCCTATCATTTGGGAGCTGCAAATTATTTTGCACAAGGACAGGCCCTCTTGCTCCAAATCACCAATTTAGTAGCCAAGAGCACACATGGTGAGCGCTGGGGTTTACCCTTGACTGTCTTCCTCCCCGATCACAACCTGCCAGGTGTTGCTCACACGACCTCTGTCTTTGCACTCTGCTAGAAGAAGCCTGTCTACTTCTAGCATGACTGCAGGCCGTTTCCGGTCGGCTGGGCGCGCTCCCCGGCGCAGGGGCCATCCGTCAAGGCGCCCGGATAGATTATCTGTCACAGACCGCGGGATGAAATGCTTCTCCAGATGGCTCTGCGGGCGCCAAATCTGAACATAAATCAGCATGCAGAGGGGCTGAAAGTGCACAAAAGGAGGGTGGGAGGGGGAGAGCGGTCGCCTGGTCGGAGACAGGGGCAGGCTACAAATATATCACCCTCTTCAATGCCCCTGACCCAATCTCTCGGCCTGTGCGGTTATAACCGAACCGGTTGTGGTAAGAAAGGAAGACTGTTAATGAAATGCACTCGATCGAATGGATATTAAAGACTGTCAAGGAAGTAAAGTACATCGAGAGCGATGGCACACGTTTACACCAGTGCAAGGATTGTATTCCACTGATGTTTGCACCGACTGACCAATGAAAATTTACATTTGTACTAACTGTCCAGTCAAGATTTTTTTTTTCAGTCAGTCGGTTGGTACAGACGAGATGTTTGCACGAGTCGATCTGTGGAAATGTCGGTTTTGTTATGGTCAGCCGGAGTAAAAGACATTTTGTGTCAGGCGATCAGTGCACAAGTCATATTTGCAACGAGTTGTGGTCGAGAAGCTGACAGTGAAAGTAAGAGACATGGCTTCTAGCTGCATGTTGACCCGCCCACTCGTGTTGGGGGGAGTCTGGAGAAGTAACTTTACCGCTCTAGGGTTGAAATCCTGTGGCACCACAGGGGGCCTGAAGCAGACACCTGCGTAGAGAGAGGCTGCGCGCAGGACAAAAGAAAGCCAACACTTTCAACGTGTAGATTAGATGCTCTAATGAGTCAATAGAAGATGCGCAATTCTGTCATTAACCACCTGAACCCTACGTTATAGGAAATCTACTGATGTAGCAAGCCAATCTGCAGCGATTTGGTGGGAAAAGGGTAACAGCACTAAAAGTCGTTATTAAGCACTGGTAACACTTGCAAAACAGCTCATTTCACACTAGTATTGTGGTGCCACGTGCTGTTTGAAGTATTCACAGTTACACTACTTTTAAAAGCAGCACAACACTGATGCCACTGGCCAGCACACATCTTGCTTTTAGAAGAACACTTTGTACATTGTTGCAACTTCGCTGCTCCTTGTGAGAATCCCGTGTGTTCTCTCAGTCAGTGCAGGCCAACTTTACAATTTGCACTAACCTAGCAGCGTAACAACAGTAGTACCAACAAACCACTGCAAAATCATGAACTTTTTTTAACTGGTCTGTGTAACAGAATTTTTTGCACGGATCGATTGTTGCAAATGTTTGTGCAAAAGTAACCTGCAAGGGAGCAGCATTATGTAAAATGGTTCTCTCTGAAATGCTGTTTATTATAAACTAAAAAACAAACGCTTATTCCCTCAAATAATTCAGTTTTAATCCCATTCACTCGCAGAAAATATGTGTGTGATATTGTGTAGTGAAACCGAGACCATTTGCACCATTTACTGGTACAAAATCCGGATTACCAATTATCATGGCAAGGTTCTCACTTAGTTCCTCTGGAATGGTGCGGTAGGTCTGTGTTGGTTTCATGACTTACACAGAGCCCAATCGCTGGAGCTCAATCACTTTTACTAGTGCAAAAAGCACACTCACCTTGCCAAACCAATGGAAGTATCCCGTGTTTACAGATTAAAACTTCTGCTGACACTGTTTCCCAATTATTTTGTAAATAATGCATAGGTAGTCACAAGATGGATTGGTTATCCCACGATCACATAGGGGCGGGAACCGCACACGGACAACGGGGGGGGGGGGGGGGGGGGGCGGGAACCACACACGGACAGCGGGAAGAGGGGGGGGGGGGGCGGGACCGGCACACAGACAGCGGGAAGCAGGAACGGGCACTCACCTGGACTTCTTCCGCTTGCACACATTTTACGGGATGTAATTTCTATCTTCCGAAACATCGGGATCAGCTGCGGCTCGGCTCGGGAGGCGGGGATCTGCTGTGGGAGGGGAGGGGGAGAGCGGAGGCCGTGTTACAACGGCATCGGGACCGGCTGCGTCTCGGGAGGCGGGGATCTGCTGTGGGAGGGGAGAGGGAGGCGGGGATCTGCTGTGGGAGGGGAGAGGGAGGCGGGAATCTGCTGTGGGAGGGGAGAGGGAGGCGGGGAGAGCGGGGATCAGCTGCGGCTCGGGAGGCGGGGATCTGATGTGGGAGGGGAGGGAATGCTGCAAAGACAATGGGACACAAGGGTTGTTTTGCTTCTGTGGGAGGGGAAGGGGACACGGACGGCCGGCGGGAAACGTGCACAGGACAGCGAGGAGGGGGGACGGCGGGAGGAGGGACACAGGACAGCAGCAAGCACGGCCCGGCCGGACCAGATTCGGGGGCGTTCCCGGCTTTTGGCTGACGTAGCATGACGTAGCCAAAAGCCAAAGATTCTCGGGAACGCCCCCGAATCTGGTCCGGCCATGACGGACGCCTCTCTGTTCCAATGGCTAGCCTCCATTTATGGAGCTAGCCAATGGGACAGGGGGGCGTATTCCAGAGTCACTACTGAAATCAAGAGATTTCTCTGGAGGCGGAGCTTACAGCTCCGTCCCCCAGCGAAACCTAAAAAGTGCTACCAGATGCTGCCATGGCCGGCCTAGAGCTTGAGTGCATGTGTGCGGGCGCGCGCTTTGAGTGCCTCTCTTCGTGCTTCAATTCCCTCCCCACAACAGATTTCGTCACTCTGTGACCACCAAACCCTCAACTAGCTGATACCCGTTTCCCCTCCTTGCTGTCTTCTAAAAGTCTTCCTCTGTTTTCTTGTTATTCTTGTTTTAGCAGTCGAAATAATAAACAGATTAGGTCTTCTTAAAGTTTCTTGTGTTTTTTTTCACTGTTGACACGCGTGGAGAAGAATCCATGTTTCGTAAATAAAAGTCCTGCCCACTGTTCTGACTCCACGTCTTCCTTTTGAAAGTTATGTTGGAAAGCTTGGTGAAGCCTGTGAAATGGCCAGATCAGACCTCTCGCGCTCCCTCAAGTCTCTAGTTTAGCAAAACTTGGTGAATGAGATGACTTAAGAGGAAATGGGGTCATGCAAACTACAAGGATAGTGAGTGCAGTTAAATAAATGATGAAAAAAAGTGAAAATAAACGTAAAATAGAACAAATTAAATCAATCCTGATTTAAATAGCAACACGCTATAAACATGCCTAGTAGGGATAAAGCAGCCAGCGTATCATCAGATAGCCAAGCAGTCTGGCTTAACGGATTGCGCCCCTTGGGTTGGGGTGGCTTCCCTTGTACCCTCTTGTGTCCAAAGCTGCCCTAGGCTGTACACAGATACGTTTCACGTCTGAGTGACAGGCTCACGCCCGCCGCACTGGATGCTGCTTTGTGCCAGTGGCTGGTCCGAGTGACACGAGGTCTGTGCTCGGATGTAGCAACTTTGTCCCAGGAAAGTAGTTTGCTGCAAGACTAACAGATTACTCCCTGTCACTGAGGATACTGTAGTCCTGGATTTTCGTTTTAACTACCTAATGCATTCTGGGAGATGTAGTCAGTGCTGTCTTTGCAGGATTGAACACAAAGATCTGTCAAATGAAATCGCAATACAACAGCAATGCGTCCTTGATGACATCAAGACAGAAGGCTTAGTTGTGACCACATGCTGTGCATGTGCAGTGCTTAATTTATTTGAGAATAAGTGCTGGGCCCAAAGTTTTAAGTTCACATGCACCGCTATCGAATGTCAGCTTGCAGAGTACCAAGGCGATGTTTCCACCTCACACCTCTATAAGTCACCCAAACACTTTCTGCCCCTTTAGCTCAATCTTGCAGGTTATTTCTTATCCCTGATTTCTACCTTTCTCATTGTTTTCCCCTCGTTCTCTTCCACCTTCTTTCCTCTTGTGTGCTTTTCTGTCTCATGCCACCTTTCAAAGTCTAATGAGGAGAAAATAACTACAGGTTCCCAAAAATTAGTGCCGGTGTGCCCCACCTCCAACGACCGGCTAAAATTAAGCACTAGTTGGTCTTTCCGGCCTGATCACCCATATCCGTTTCGCTGTGCTGAGGATGCAGATTACAGAAATCGCAATCAGTCACAACTAAAGCGACCAGATGAATCCCTGCATCCGGAACAGACTGTTGCCCGCCCTGGCCTTTTCATTCCGCGAACCGGTGCATTCTGGGATTGTCTTAAATTGGCTCAGTTGAACCAATTGCGCTAGCAGGTCCCATGCTGCTCTGTAAAAGAAAAGCCCAGGAAAGGGGAAGTGGAGCAATCTGTTCACCCTGAGACTGGTGAGCGGGAAGGGATGTTGTCTCCAAGTGTGCAAGCATCTCACCTGATGACTTCCACAATCAATATCCAATTTGCTCTCTGTGTTAATCAGTTTGGCCACCTATAAAAGTTCCGTGCTACACCATTCTGCAGCATGTCTGGTTCTGACTTTTTCTTTACTTTCTTCTACCCGGAGCTTTAAGTTTTTATCGTTCTAAATCTAGGACTACAAGTACCAGAATGCAAAGGAAAGACCTGGGACATCTTTTCTTTTTTATGATGCAGGGTGCACATACACGCCACTTTCCAAGCACAACTAAGGCCAGCCTGGTTTTAAAATGATGATGTGTTGCTGCTTTCACATGGACACATAATGTACCAGAGCGGTAAGTTTGATGTTTTGGAAGTGAAGACGCGCCGAGTGGCTCCCACCCACACATAGTGTAGCCTGTGGTTAAGTCTGAAGGTATTGGTCATGTTTTCCGAACTCAGCCTTATTAGCATCTGTCTTTAAACTACAACTGACTGCAGGATGTGGCCAGAAGCATGGAAGAATTTTGCTTTCAAATTCAACTTTATACTCAAAAGAATGAAGTCGCAAGCGTGACTAGAAATAAATAAATATCCCCGCAACAGACAAAAACAAGCATTGGCTTATCCAATAGGTCTTGCCTTTGGGACCTTATAAGTGTTTAGCCATGCAACAGTTAATGTTATTGCAGTAAGGATATTGTGACAACTTCAGAACAACTGCTCACCCTTGCCAACTACAGCGGTGAGGCACTCACACCAAATAATGTTGAGAGGGTGGGTGATCATGGTCCAAGTATACATTATGTGTGCTTTCCTCATCATATCACCTGCATGAAGATAAACCATTGGAAAGTAAATGTTCAGATTGAGGCTTGATTAGTCTATTAAAGCATCTCTATGTGTCTTGAGGGCCACAGGATTATCTAAATTTCATCAATATTTTCAACCTGCTAAAAGCACTTCCAGATAACTCTTTTTCTAATCAATCTATCATCACCTTTGCATTCGGCACCCTCCATCAAGGAGAAATGAATACGGCTAGTATTAAGGTAAGAAAATTAACTTGAAGCAATTTTATTCCAGAAACATTGCTTTGATAGTTGAGGGTGGCACAGTTCCCTACCCAAACCTGAACTCTATCCTTCAGTTTTCGAAACCTGACTTAATAGTACAAACAGGAACTCATTAAAGCAGTAAAGCTTAATTCTTCTTTGAGAAGTCATACCCCAAGAGCCTCAGTGCACATCTTAAAAGGTCAAATGCGCTTTACATTCAACCCCTTGTAAACAGTAATGTGGGCGAGTCCACATATGCCCTACCTTGTTGTCAAGAGACTAACACAATCCAGATCAACATAAGTAATGAGGGGAACCAGGTTTTTAAACTAACAAAGGCTGAAGATCCGACACAAGATTGGTCATGGTTACCAGGAACTTTATCCAACAATAACCAGCTTCATTTAATCAGCAGGCTTCCCAGTCCTCATTCTTAATCACATTTGGATAGATAAATGCAGGCAGTCCAGCATCCATCAAGTCACTGTGATTAATTTATGATCATGGAACATATCCGGATGGAAACAACTAATTAGCAATAAGAAGGTGACAAATTACCTAAAGAACCATGATGTTGTATGCCTCCAACAAACATGGAAAACAAGAGCAATCCAACCACAATGCTATGAAGCCCATTTTAATCCGGTGTTATAAGTGTCAGAGAAGGGTAAAACCTTAGGTGGTCTGGCAGTGTTTGTAAAATCACTCTTAACATTGTAACAGAACATCTAAATGCCGGATAACCATGGATCTTGGCAGTCAAATTAACAATCTCAAACACAAAGTTTTAAAAATTAATAATAGTAAGCATTTATTTAAAATTAGGCTTTAAATCCCTCTGCATCACAATTGATTATTTTGAGAAATATTTATAGGACTTGTGCACTGCACATCTCGGTTCAGATTTTATAATAACCTCTGATTACATTCTCAACCTGCTTCATTCCAATTCCGACACTGGAACAACAAAAGAACAAGATCTAATATGGCAAGTTCTGCCCTCTTTCTATTCATCAAAGACCTGATCCTCTTTGTAGGCAGGCAGCTTATCAAAGTTCTCCATTCTATGGGTTTAAGAGCAATAACTTGCCATATTAATCGGGATCACACTGCATCCTTTACTCACGTGGTTTCAAAACGTAACACTGTTTTGGATTACACAATAATTTCTTTGCATTTCATAAATCATGTAAAAGAATTCAAAATTGAACCCCGGTTGGAAAGTGACCACTTCAACCAAGTAACAGTTTATGCTATCACCAGTTATAGTCTGCAGAGATCAAGTCCTATAGAGAATGGAATCATGGTCCTTAACACAAGACATGTTTTTTTGGTCATTATCAGTCAAGGACCAATTGCTTGGGTAGATGAATTTGCTTCCAGCATGTTTATAGGACTGTTCTGTCCGGTACTCCTCTTTTCTCCCATATGGTTTGAGAAGATGCAGTGAAGCAACTGAGTGGAATACTGGTCAGGAACAGTCAATTATCAATGGATAATGTTGTGAAGAAGCACAGTAATTCTCGCAATCCCCCTATGCCTGTGTAAATTCCAGGTTCAAGCTCAGTCTCCAAATAGAGAAAATAAAACTCCATAATCTCTGCAGATAGCTGAGTAAATCAAGTCAAGATGTGGTACAAATCACAAAGGAGATGATCAAACAATGCGATCTTTATAAACACATTTTTTAGTTGGATCACAAATTGTCATCCTCAATTTACTCCCCTCTGGTTAAAAATCTAAACGCTATAGTTTTAGAAAAATACCTAACTGCTCTATATACAACATAGGAGGCAAAACCGTAAACTTCCTCACTGATTCCCGAATCCATCCCAAAGCACTCTTCATGAAAGACATTTTTGGATCAGAGACAGTGACCAAGAGGGTCTTCAAGATTAAACAATGTGTAGCAAACGTATCACCCAAGTTAACTTCCAAATCGAGCCATTGAATAACAGTCAAGAACTTCCAAAAGGTAATTCCGAAAAGTCCGAACATGGGAACCCCAAGACCAAATGGTATACCAGCCATTATGTTTTAAATAAACCCTGGCATATGGCTTAATTCACTAATAACATCTTCTAGATTTGCTTTTTCTCTCATTTAATTCCTCTATCCTCAATTGGCTCCTATATTTTCCCAATAAAAAAAAGGGGAAAAAAGATGTCGCGTGGAATCATAGACGTATAGCCCTCGTGGACGTTGATTCCAAATACTTTACCTCCCTGATCCTTGAAGATGTGAGGGAGTGAGCGGAAAAGCATAGCTTGATACCCTGATTCCAAGCTACATTTAGGAGAAACAGCAGTACCCTCAATAATATCTTTGCTTTTGCGCTGCTTGTACACAATTTTTAATTAACAGACCTTTTCATTCACACTTTATTGATTTCAAGAAAGCCTTTGACAGCATGCACAGAAATCTGCTTTAGTACAAGTTAAGCTAGTGGAGATTACCAGATAACACACAAAGCTTTATAATATCCTTATATTTCAACAATTGGGTCCAAGTAAAGTTGGGGGCAGTCAGTCAGTAGTACCCTGTCCAAGGAAGTTTTCAGCGACAAAGGTAAGAAACAGTGGTATGTGTTGACATCCATTTTGTTTAACCTGTTTGTAGCTGTTATGGAGGAATCAATAACAAATTGCAGGACACGTCCACCTGTTGTATTTCTATTTAGGACCCTAATTCGATATTCCCAATTCATGCCCTTATGTGGTTATAACTAATAAATATCCTTATAAAGGCATAAGAATCATATCCATATTTAGTAATAGCCCATGCAGTCCAAAACACAGCAAGGCTACTCCCATAGACTCCTAGAAAGCACAACGCGTTCTTTAAACAAACCAAGCCTCCAGCAGCCCGGGAAACCCCCCTGCTTTTGTTTCAATTTGCACAAGAACTCCTAGAGTCCAGAAAGAACTGTTAGTTCTTGGTGACGTCTTATGTCCAACCTTACGTCAAACCCGGCACCTTTCAGGTATTAATATACCAACTTTGCCTTAAGCAAACACAAGGTGGTTGGGAGCAGAGCGACGTTCTACTTGCCCGGGAGCCCAGCTGTTATGAGAGCCGACGGAAACCGCCCCTCCCATTGACGCACTGAGAGAGACGCTGTCTTTTTCTCCAGCCGAGAAAGAAGAAAATCCAGCTCCGGTGTTCCCAAGTTACCCTCGCTGGTTTCTGGGAGATCGAGTCCTGAGAAGCGAGATGCAAGACCTCCTTCATTCTATACCCAAGGTACGGAGCTGATTAAAACCTTAGAGAGAATTCTTGAATCAGATACTTGGCAAAACTTAACTTAAAACTGCAACTTACCTACTCCTTCCCACGTATTAGGCTTCGGTCAGGTACACTGGGGTAGGTGTATCTTAAAAGCACCAGTTGAGTTTGTTAGTCAATGTTTTTATGCATGTATATATTTAATCCATTTTAAAGTATCATATGGCTAAGAAACCATATCAATGCTTTTACAGTATTATTTCATAATACTACTTTTACTGTACGCACTTTAATTTTTAATAGGTATTGCAATTGTGGCAATTCATTTCTCTTGTATGAGAAAGAAGACTGCTCAATAAAATAACACCTTTTATTGAAAACGCCCGTCTCTCTATTTCTCTGCAATCTGGTGGAACTAAGCATGCACGACTGACTGGGGGAAATAGCTGTCTATTGTTTTCACACGACTCTGGAGATACACTCTTTATTCTGGCGGAGCAAAGTTGTCATGTTATATGGTTGTCAGAAGCTAATCCCTTCTTGTCTAAATCAGGACGGTTAACCCTTTCCTGAACATTCGAGAAAGTTTCTAGAGACCTCTGAGCTAGCTGGCAAAACTAATTAAGTCTAACATAGTCAGTAGAGACCTAGATGACCTCAGTCCTAAGTCTACACTGCTGTTTATGTTATTCCAATGCGCAGAGCCTTTTGGGAATATAGGAACTACACTACACACCTAAATTAAACAAGCACTTGCTGCATATTCTGCAATACAATGACAACGCTGTCTTAATGGACCATTCCTCCATAGGTCTCCAACACCCATTAGTTAATTTGGAATGCAATTGCAGAAATAATGATTTAGAAATTAATGAAGAAAAAAGTAAAGTCGTTACTTTTTCAAGGAGTTGGAGTAAATCTAATAAAATGTGGATGATAGCCCTCCCCTTACAATCAGCAGTGCAGGTTCATACAGGTACCTAAGGGTGGCTTTCCAAGTTTCAGGTCAATTTAAGCAGCATATGGAGTCCCTCACCACCAAGGAAGCAGGTATCATTACAAAATGCATCTAAGTATTTTTATGGCCTTTCCTTAGCGCCACTTTTGTGGCAAGTATCTATTGTCACTCACATGTGTATTAGAAGCTTTTGCTATTTTGTCAATGGCTTAAACGGACGCAGTTGAAGCTGTACACATTGTTTCATCTTTACCAAGCTTAGCTAGGGAAGCCCAACTTCGGGGCACATTAGTATGGCGGGCGGACTTTGTCCGCCTGCCATATCAGTGGGGAATGGGACCGCCCGCAATGCTAGCGGCGGTCCCGCACACCCCATTATGATGCGGGCGCCTCCTGTATTTTTAACATTGCGACAGGCGGTGCTGAAAGCACCACCCTTCGCAATGCTCAAAATGCATGTTGTACTTTTCAAAGCACAATGTGACAGGCACTGCGCGGTGCCTGCCACTTTGTGCTTTGAAAGGCAGGGGGGTACCATAAGTACCCCCCCATGTGCACTCCCCACCCCACGGAGTCCATGGAGGCCCACAACGTGCCCCCCAAGCAGACTCTGCATGCCTTTCTGTGGCGGCGGCATTAAAAAATGCTAATTCTTATATAGCTGGCGGTGTCTGAAAGACACCGCCACCGTATTGAACCCTTTTCCGGCCGGTCAAAGTGGCGGACGGTCTTTCCGTCCGCCATGGACACCCCAGCCATTATAATATGGCGGGGGTCTTTTCTACAGGGATGGCGGGCGGATTGCCCCCGCCGAGCCGGCAGTGACTACCGCCGGCCCGGCTGGGGCAATCCGCCTGCCATCCTAATGGGGCCCTTCATCTGGAGTTTGATTTTACAGAAAAGTCATTGGCCCAAAGCGCTGCTGTACTAAAATTATGTTTTTTCTAATCAACACAGACAAAGGCACCTTTAAACATCATTTGGGTCTTGAAATCTTGTCTTCTAAGTCCAACCCTTGATTCTTGGCTGTTCAGACAATTATTTGCAACCTACTGATGATCCCTCCATGGACCCTTGCCATTACTTTTGAAAACTTTAAATCGATCATCAAATAAACTGATCAAAACAAGATCCAAAATTATCGATCTACAGAACTTACAAGCAAAACAACATAATCTGTTTTCTGTATCCACATATAGCTAACTTGCACCTCAAAGTATCTAATGCTTTCTCTATCTAGGGAAACCAAGCTTATAATTTGAAAAATCTGTCTTGGCCTTTTTAAAATGGTGAAATAGTCCAAAAATGGAAATATCATTGAACAAATGCAGCCTTCCGTTTTTGTCCTTACTCACAGGAATCTTTTGTGCACATTTTTTGTACATGCCCACCTTTTCTTTGTGAGAGGAAGACGATCACAAGCGTAATGGACAAGATTGTTGATTAGCTATCCAAGCAGTACGCCAGCTGCCCTGAGTGTAATGCTTGTTAGTTTAAGAGATTTTTAGGCGGGTGGAATTACTATCTTGTTTGAGATATTTCCATCTCCTGATGGCAGAGGCATGTAGAATCCATCCTCCGTGACCCATTCCAACATTTGCACACTTTTTGTTATTACTACTCCATTGCATTTTTATGTGCACTACTGGTTATCTACTAAAATGTCATTTTAACACTGTTTTACATCATGAGTAATCTGGGCAAATCAAATCACTGCCTCGTTTGAGTTAGTCACTATATCCCTTGATAGTACAGACATTTACAGTCTATCTGCATTGTTCCATTGCAAAATGTGTACACTTCATATTTCTTGTTTATATACCTACTTTTTATTGTATTAATGTACATTTTATTGATTATTTATTTGAGCTTCAGTGTTTGATGTTGTAAAGTTGGTAATGTTTTATATTACCTGCCACTAAAATATGCTTCTTCTCTCATAGTTGTAGTTTGTGCCTTCAAACCTTAATAGTCCTATACAACCCCTCTGGATGTATTTTTTCATTTATGCAGGCCATGTAGATGTGAAGTTAAAACTTGGATACTTGTACTTTTGAGGATGTCTCACTGACTCTACGAAAGTCTTTTGGGCCCTCATCACCGGAGTACTGATTGGTCTGCATTGCTCAAGAAAATAGATCTGTTGCAATTTTGTTAACGGTTTAGGGTCAAAATGAAGGATGAAAGAAAGTCCATCTGACCTGGAGACCATCATTAAGGGTATAAGGGCATATGTGTCAAGCCCTTTTCCCATTCACAAACGGGAGATTCTCAGATTCGGCCCGTTTGTGAATGGGAAAATGCCTTTTGGGATGTATCATCCCAAAAGGGCATCGCAAATTAGAGAATCGCTAAATTTTTGATTCTTTATTTTGCGATTGCATTTAAGGAATCGCAAATTGCGATTCCTTAAATGCAATATATAAAGCAGAGAAAAAGTGCAATTTGGCCTTAAGAAAGCGCAAATTACCACCAACTTCAAGTTGGTGGCAATTTGCAATTTCTTTGAAAAATTCACTTTTTGGCATTTTTCAAAGTGCCATGTGTCGCACATACATGCCCTTAGGGCAATATTTCACTCCTACAGAATTAAATAATTAGTCCTGTAGATGGCAACATAATTTGAGCTGAGCTCTTTTTGCAGCTCAAAGGTTCAGCTTTATCAAGATCTCTCTCTGTTGACCGTGCTGCGTCAGCTGACCTTGAGTCCACCTGCAAAGGTGAGCGACAACTAAGGATGTATGCCTGGTGTTTACATGTTATCCGCCTGTTCAAATAAAACGTTTCTCGTCACAATATCATTTTACCACCAAGAAGGCTGCCACATTTAGGAGTTCGATCCTTACTCTGTGTTAGGTGAGCCAGAACTGGCTCAAGGAGCCCCTACTCCATGGTCCATCACTCAAAGAGCTTTGAACCTAACAACGCTAATTATGAGGAGGACCAGCGTACCTGTGCTGGGCACAGTTTGTGTTTTGCTGTGCATGGATATTATTTAATGTAGTTAGGGATGGACTGGAATGTCCTATCAATGCACAAAGATAGATTTAAATGGTGGGCTGCCTGCGCGCTGATCATGTTGGAGGCATAATTCAATAAATTAAATGGTAAATGTTGGACTTCTTAGATTCTGTTTATTTGATTTGCATTGAAGGGGTAGACACAGGGGTGAGAGCTATGGCACTTCTCCTCTTGTCTCTTGATAATGATTTGGTCCTAAAGTGGGAGATTTCCACAGCCTGAGTGAGTCTGAGGATAGTAGCTATGAGTCCTGTTGGGTTACTCCGCTCCAAATTGTTCCAGAGTCCAGAGAAATACTGGTCCTAATCAGTGGTGGTTCCTCCGCTAAGGCGGTGAAGTTTCGCTCCACAGCAGGAAACATAAAATGATAATAACTCATGTTATTATCATTTTATGTTTCCTTCTGCTGCAGCAGCTTTCTGGGCGGGGCGTGTCTGCTCCGAGGACAGAGGAGCAGGGGAGGAATGGTTTGCCCACTCCTAAGTGCAGATGCCTGTTTGGTCGGACCTCTCGGGCCGGCCAAACATTCATGCGCACTTCCCATCTTCTTCATGCAGGCTTGCATGAAGAACATGCCCAGGCCCCCATTTCCTGCAGAGCACCGATCCATGGCGCTCAGCCCAGTCACAACTCTGCATTGTGATTAGCTATCGGAGCCTAGGAGCTGGGTGCTTCCTGCTTCTTCCTGTATCCTACTGCAGGACTGGAGCAGGAAGAAGAAGATAAAGGAGAGGCGGAGGCCGGCCGTCACTGCTAAGTTTTTTTTAAGCTTATTTCACCCCTCACCCCACTCCCCTGCTCCGCCTCACCAATCGAGTCCGGTAGCAGCCGCTACTGGTCCTAATACTGTGCTGTTGGTGTTTCTCTATTGCTTGTTATCTGGGGTTGTTTGGTGTCACTAGGGGATTCAGGGTATGATCTAGTAGACACATACTCGTAAGAGTTGTCTAGTTAGGAGGGGCCTAGGAGTGAAAAAGAGGACGCACATATTTTCTCCTACTATGGTTAACTTCATATTGATGATAATGTGGTGCGGTATTGTTGGTGGTTGACGTGCTATCAAAGGGGTGATCATGTGGGTATTTGCTTTGTAGTGTTTTGGATATACTGGTGTTGTGTTCTGAATCCAAGGGTCCAGAAAGATTCCCTTAAAATTACATTCGGACTGTCTCTAATGCAGGTTTCATTTGGTGAGATGAGGGTGCGGCCTTGTTTTAATGAGATCTCTAACCATGATTAGGGGATCTACTATCAATGTACAAGGTTTCAATCCCTGACAAAAAGAGTTTTTCTGCTACAGTAATTGTATACTAAGAAAGCTCATCTGGCTTGTAAGAAGGAGAAATGCCTTCTCTGTAAAAATTAGGAAAGGTTGAGATCCCAATGGTTTATTTGGCACTTATTTACATCAGCCAGGTATAAAATTTAAGGCATTGCTATATTGAATGATTCACTCTGTCTATCTGAAAGAGACAAATAGTTCTAGATTCCTTACTCCCAGGCGTCAGACGTCAGACTGGATCCGGAGAATTATTTCATCAGCAGTACACCTGCGCTTCGAAAGGTGGTGTCGGTCTGCTCTGCGTTCGTTGTCGGCGTCGTGGTTGCTGGGATGATGTCGCAGCTGCTACTTAGACGCTGTCCTCGCGCGCTGATGTCAGTTCTTTCTTTTTCCGCGTCAGCCAGCACAGATCCGGAGAGAGCGGTACCTCTGTCACTTTTGGACTGACTTTTTTGAGCGACTTTTGTCGACACCGTTTGGGTCCTCGACTCCTGGTGCACTTAGGGATGCCTGGTTTCAAGGCTTGCAGCTCCTGCCAACGGTTGATGTTGGTGATGGTTCCGCACCCCTTGTGCCTGTTTTGCCTGGAACATGACCACAACTCCGTCGTGTTCCGACTGTTGGACCATGAATCCGAAGCTTCTCGTGGCACAGCAGTTGGCTCTGCCGTTCAAGGTCCAGGTCGTGTGGGAGGTCGGGGGATCGTCGTGGAGCCACCATCACCAGTCCTCTTCGAAGTCTTTTCACTCGTCAGTTAAGTCGAAGCACAAGAAGAAGTCAAAGAAGCATCGTCGCTCTTCGACTGCTCCCCGTCCGTCGGCCAACTCGGCGAGGGATGCTGGTGGTCCCCTCCCGCGGCTCCGCGTGTGGAGCAAGAAGGGTCGACTCTGAGTTTCCCTCACCCTTTAAGGGACTTGGAGTGACCCCTGACCAGCTTCGGAGTTTCTACAAAGCAATGCAAGCCATCCTTAAGAAGCTCAATGGGGCACTGGGCCTTCGATGCCCGCGGCTTCGGCCCCAGCGCCGCAGGGTCCCCTTGGATCCAGGCCCGGTTCAGATCATTGCTGGTTGACCTCATAACTACTCCACCTGCGCCAATTCCACCGGCACCACGTCAGCAGCTGACGCCGGCTGGGGACACAACCGGCGTCCGCCTCCACCCCGACGTAGATTGACGCCAGAACTGGTGCCGACGGGTACTTTTGTGCACGTGTTCTACCCTGGTTCTTTCAGGCCAGATTGGCAACCAGAGGAGGGTGAGGAGGACTGGGAGGGTCTGGAGACCTTTTAACGGACCAGTTGAAATATAATCGGGACTGGAGAGAGAAGTTGGGGAAGCCAGTGGTCTGGATACCTCCCTAGACCTTCGCATGTCGTTTTCTCCTACTGTGGCTATGGAGGAGGGCGTTTCCTTCGCAGTGGTGTTGCGTAGGGCGGCCGAGACTCCTAACATCGAGCTACCTACGCTGGAAGTCAGGACTAACCTCCTGACAGAGGTGCTTCAACCGACAGCGAGCTCTTCGGCGCCCCTGCTGCTAGTCGGTGAAGCCCTGATAGACAATCTTTTGGGAACCTGGTCCAGGCCCAACATAGGGGTTCCTGTGGATAGGATGATTGCCCGACGCCACCACCCGCCCCTGGGTATCCCCCCTTTCCTCTACCCTGAGAGCTTGGTGGTCCAAGCCTCAACGTCCAAAGGCACATTCCCTACCGCACCACCTATAGGGAATCCAAAAAGCTGCACCATCTTGGGAAAAATATGTTTTCTTCCTCCACCTTGGGGCTGTGGTCAGTAAACACTGCATGTCTGTTGGGCCGGTACACTCACTCTGTGTGGGATACAGTAGCGGAGGTGCTGCCACAGTTCCCGTAGGAGGCCCAGGTCATGCTCTCCTGGGGCAGTCGCCGAGGGGAGAGATGCAGCCAAGTTTACCATTCGATGTGGGCTGGACACCGCTGACTCGCTACTCAGGATGATTTCAACATTGGTAGCCCTTCGATGGTACCCCTGGCTACGGTCAACTGGTTTTTCCAGATATGTAAAGCACTTCAAGGACTCTCGTGCTATGGCGATGTCCTTGGGCCTCTCCACCATCGACCCAGCGCAGTCTTCTCCACCACGTTCCACCCAGAGCCACAGGCCAGCGCAAGCTGTTCAACCCCTGTGCAGCCGGGCTCATGGGACCTACCGCCGTGGGTCTGGGGGTCAGCTAGAAGGTCAGTCCACCACCACTCCATCTGAAGCAGCCCCCAACCCCTCCTAGTCCAACCTTTCATGGCAAACCAATCACCAGAGGTTGGCAGGATTCGCCATCACCTCCCCCACTGGCGCACCATCACGTTGGACAGGTGGGTTTGGCAAAATAGTCCGAAGGGGCTACTCCCTCCCCTTCGAGACTACCCCCCAGCCATGCCACCTCAATACCATTGTATGTCGGAGGATCATCTGGCCCTTCTCCAACAGCGAAGTTATGGCTCTCCTGTCCAACTGAGCCATCAAGCGAGTTCCTGCCCCAGAAGTACGTTGTGGTTGCTATTCCCACTACTTTCTGGTGCCCAAGAAGGACAAAGGCTGCGTCCTGTCTTGGATCTCAGGAACGTCAACCAATTCCCCGGAAGGAGAAGTTCAAAATGTTTACGCTAGCTCAGGTTCTGTCTGCCCTCGACCCTGGAGACTGGATGGTAGCAGTAGACTTGCAGGATGCTTATTTTCACATCCCCGTCTTGCCGGCCCACATGTGTTAATTGCGGTTCACAGTAGGCCGCAAGCACTTTCAGTTTACTGGGCCTCCCTTTGGCCTTATCAGCACTCCTCAGGTGTTTCCAAAGGTGATGGTGGTGTTTTCAGGTAATCTGCGCAGATCAGGGGTTCCAGTCTTCCCTATATCGATGATTGGCTGTTGAAGACAGGCTCGCCCCAGTCTGTTGTCTCCCACCTCCAGACTACGGTGGACCTCCCTCCTGCATTCACTGGGGTTCTCTATCAACGTGCCAAAGTCACACCTGACTCCCTCTCAGAAGCTCCTCTTCATTGGAGCGGTTCTGGACACTATGCAGTTTCGGGTCTATCCTCCTGAGCAGAGAGTCTGGGATATTTGGGCTATGATTCCCATCTTTCAGCCTCTATCCCGGGTTTCGGTCAGGGTGACCCTGAGGCTACTGGGCATGATGGCCTCCTGCATCCCGCTGGTGGATCATGCCAGGTGGCATATGCGGGCTCTGCAGTGGGACCTGAAGTTCCAGTGGGCACAGCATCAGGGGAATCTGTCCGAATGCGTCCAGATCTCGGAGGGCACTGCTTGCCCAGATCAGAGGCCTCTGGTCTCCGGTAGAGTCCGGGTTCCATCTACCTTCTGGACCTTCGAGCAATTCATCTTGCACTCAAAGCATTCTTTCCCTCTGTCCGGAGAAGAGTTGTACAGGTGTTCACGGACAACGCCACCGCCATGTGGTACTGCAACAAACAAGGCGGAGTGGGGTCGTGAACCCTACGTTAAGAGGTTTTCCGTCTCTGGACATGGCTGGAGCATCAGGGCATATCATTGGTGGGTTTAACACGTGGCAGGTTCTTTGAACGCCAGGGTGGACAAACTCATTGATGGATCATAAATGGCGTCTTCACTCGGAGGTGGCGAAAGGTCTCTGTCAGCATTGGGGAAAGCATTGGTTAGATCTGTTTGCCACCAAAGAGAACACACAATGTCAGCAATTCTGCACGTTTGAATTTCCAAGGTGGCACTCGCTAGGCAACGCTTTTCATCGCTAGTCGATGAAAAGCGTTGCCTAGTGAATGCCTTCTCTTTTTAAGTCCCCTGTTGTAAATCGCTTCCTTAAGGGCATTACTCATCTTTTCCCTCCTGTTCCCTTCGTAATGTCCCAGTGGGACTTGAACCTAGTTCTAATGGGACTTGAACCTAGTTCTAACTTATCTTATGTGCGCTCCCTTTGAGCCTCTGCATTACTGTCTTCTCAGGCTTCTGACACTTAAGACTGCCTTTCTAGTTGCTATCACCTCTGCTCGCAGGGTGAGTGAGCTCCAAGCTCTTTCTTCAAAACCTCCTTTTCTGAATGTTCATCCTGACAAGGTTGTCCTTCGAACTCTTCCATTCTTTCTTCCCATAGTGGTTACTTCTTTCCACATTGGTCAAATCATCACTTTGCCCACCTTCTTTCCACCTCTGCATCCTTCTAAGGAGGAAGAGAGGTTCCACCGTCTGGATCCAAAACGTACGCTTTCTTTTTACTTGGATCGCACAAAACAATTCCGGGTGGTTGACCAGCTGTTTGTTAGTTATGTGGGAGCTAAAAAAGGTCGGGTCGTACACAAACGAACCATCTCTAGATGGGTTGTTTTGTGCATCAAAACTTGCTATTCTTTGGCAAAGAAGGAGCCTCTTGTGGGCTACGTGCCCATTCCACCAGGGCGACGGCAGCTACCACTCTGCCGGGACGTGGAGTCCACCTCAATGACATCTGTCAGGCAGCCACGTGGGCATCTCTGCACACGTTCACTAAACACTACTGCCTGGACAGCTAAGTCTGGAGATATGGCTTCTTTGGCCGTTCTATTCTCCCGGACTGTCTGGTGTGAACTTGGTTCGCAGACCCACCTCCGGGATTGGTATTGCTAGGGTATCTATTCACAAGGTAAGGAATCTATAACTAATTGTCTCTTTTAGATGAACAAGTTACTTACCTTCGGTAACGATATATCTGTAAAAGACATATTAGTTACAGATTCCTTACCGTCCGACCCATCCTCCCCGTTCTGCGAACTGACTTCCAGGGTAAAGGATTTACTTTCAGAGCCCTAGTTTTGCACACCAATGGTCAGTGTCTTACATGGCTCTGCGCTTCTGATGTTAAAAGTCGTGTTCAACACTGACGTCAGCGCGTGAAGGCGGCATCTAAGTAGCTGCAGCAACATCATCCCGGCTACCACGATGCCGATGACGAATGCGGAGCTTACCAACGCCATCTTTCGACGTGCTGGGGCACTGCTGATGAAAAATTCTCCGGATCCAGTCTGACGCCTGGGGGTTATTCACAAGGTAAGGAATCTATAACTAATCTATGTCTCTTACAGATATATTGTTACCGAAGGTAAGTAGCTTGATCTTTAAGCATAAACAAATATTGACGGATATACACATTTTTTTTTAGAAAAAGCACCGTCAGAGAAATACCTTCTGAACCTGGCAACAGTATGCACACATAACTCTACTGGAGAACTTTCTGCTTTTGTTCTCATCATCCCTGGTCAGTTTTGCTGTGGGTGAGAACATTGTTGGAGGCAACTTTAGTTTGGTGATTGATGGAGATAGAGAAAACAGGGCAAAGGGCTTAACACTCGTCCCAATTCCAGAAGCCTCAGGAACACGTTGATGGAATTTGGACTCTGTCCCATTTAGAGACACAGTCAGCGAACAAATAGGATTTTACTTTTTATTGTTCTATATTCAAGACGTCTGCTCACATGGATTACTTGCAAGTGAGTTCAGCTCTTGTACACAGTTTACTCTTCTAGGACAGGGAGGGTCACATTGTAGGACCACACTCCGATTGAGTTTGGAGTGCACTTTGGAGTCTCAACATTAGTTCCTCCTAGGCACTGGTTAGTTGAGGAGCTACTGTATTATAGCCTAGGGTGTAAAGGCTGTCCTACCATAGTGTCTAGAAGTGTATTTCTTGTATTTTGATAGGGGTAATGTGTTTACATCAATGGTCTGGATTCTGTACATAGAAGATGCTTGGGGGCATTTAATCAAAAGACACACAGATGATGGAAGGGATGCAGAGAAAATCAAACATTCACCCCCAGTCAATAGATCTGGGTAAAATCCATTGTTCTTTTGCTCACCATTCCACCACAGCCATATGCAAATCAGTCTTGACCATGTGCCTCATGGGAACAGTCCAGACCGAAATGCCAAGCTGGGTCCTCCCTGGACCGGAATCAAGCATCCTGAGACTGGTTTCGGGGCATCACCCCTCATTAGCCAGGCTAGCTTGGATCCAGTGGCATAGTGAGCCGGGAGTCCCACGTCTGTGCATATCCGTGCACTTAGGGCGAGAAAGCAAAAGACACATACATGATGGACGGAATGCAGAGCAAATCTAACATTCACCCCCAGTCAATAGATCTGGGTTAAATCCATTGTTCCTTTGCTCACCATGCTACCCCAGTTTAGACCCAGCCATATGCAAATCAGTCATGACCTTGTTCCTCATTCCATCCATCAGTTGTCTGTATTTTGCTATCTCGCCTTAAGTGCGCCGGGTATGCCCAGATGTGGGTCCTGGGCTCACTGTGACACTGGATTCAAGTTATCCTGGCTGATGAGGGGTGAAACCCGGAAACCGGTCCTAGGATGCCTGTCTCGGTCCAGGGAGGACCAGGATTGGCAGTGCGGGCTGGACTGTTCCCATGAGGCACAGGGTCAAGACTGATTTGCATATGGCCGGGTCTGATCTGGATAAGCATTCATGTGACGAGGGGAGTGGGACTGGGACTGAGCTAATATGACACAATATTTGTTTTTAAAACAATGTAGATAATGTGGGGCTTTTCTGGGGTTCTTCTTTTTCGTCAAGATTGGTGTCTAGTTCTGAACTTATTACTGTGAGATGTTTTGTGTAAAAATGGATGTTGAAACCTAGAGAATAGTATTTGTTTTTATCTATTTAATGTATTTTTAAATTTTGGTTTTGTATATATCTATTTCACTGCCTGATGAAGTCCTTTTCTTGGCAAAAATGTGTTGCCTGTGCTGGATGTTTTGTATTTGAAGAATAAAATCTGTTGAAGACTCATCTTTAGGGCTCTCGTATATCTATGAACTGAAAAAAGATCTATCCATCTTGACAAACTTCTTTGGATTTTTTCTAATTACTATTTGGACTACATGCATACCCTAGTGTACTTTAGGTAGCAATCTCAGCTCTGTTGAAAAGTGTATAATTCAAACATATGAAAACAGTAATGGAAACCAGCCTGGTAAGCTGCTTTCAGAAAAATTGAAAGCTAAAAGCTAATTTACATGTGTTGGTGTGACCAATGTTGACCAGAGACAATTCGTCATTGGTAACAAACTGCAGTTATTTAGAGCATATTATCAGGGATTGTATAATATGGAAAGGGGATGCTTAAGGATTACCTTTCCAAGTAGCTTTTAGGAAGTTGATGTAGAAACATAGAGCCTTCTTGGTGACCCAATCCTAAAGGAGGATCTGCTGGAAGCAAATAAGAGGCTTACACTTGCCATGGTCCAGGGCCTAATCTCCTCTCAGCCTACTACTATAAAAAAGCGGCCCCCAATCCCCAGGCCTTTCTTGTAATGTTATCTAATGATTTAAACTAGATTAAATTGATAACTCCGTTGATTAATGCAGTGGTGTCAGGTACCCTTATCCACACAAGGATCTTATCGATCATGGTTCATATAGAACCCTTTTGCTTGTCAATGTAGACACCAAAATTTACACACATGTGCTAGTAGTGGGGCTTCATCTAGTGATGTTTTTTTGATCTCTCTGGGTTCATTAAAGAAAAGGAAGTAGGTGACCGTATTGACGTGGTGGCCCAGCTGGTTGGTAATAAAGCGAGGCATTAAAATTGCCCGGTCTTCCATTGTTGTGTGCGAATGGCATTTGATATTTTAGCATGGACTTTCTAGATAAAGGTGATGGTTTGTTTGTATTTTGGTCCAGTCCAGGGTACAATGGCTGCCTTATGTTGACATGAGTTACATCGAACTCTTGAATAAGAGACAATAGTCTCTTCTAATATGCAGTTTGTCTTTACTGTGGCACTAGACAAGGTTGTCCTTTGTCACTGATTCTAGTCGATCTGCCACTTCTGCCTGAATCTGTACTCCTGAGGCGGAAAGCCGGGAGCTTCACTTTGCTATCTTAATCTTTGAATGTCACTTGTATTTCATTGTTTTTAAAACTGAGCTCACCTTGCTTAACATTTCCTGGGCCACAAACCTCTTCTCTGGACCCAAACGAACAATCACTTGATCACGCCATTGCCGGCGTGTGACGAGGCCACGCCCCCTTTTTAGGCCACGCCCCTCCGCCCTGCTTAAAAGGCGCTGAATAATAGCGCTGCCTGGAATCTGTACTCCTGAGGCGGAAAGCCGGGAGCTTCACTTTGCTATCTTAATCTTTGAATGTCACTTGTATTTCATTGTTTTTAAAACTGAGCTCACCTTGCTTAACATTTCCTGGGCCACAAACCTCTTCTCTGGACCCAAACGAACAATCACTTGATCACGCCATTGCCGGCGTGCAACGAGGCCACGCCCCCTTTTAGGCCACGCCCCTCCACCCTGCTTAAAAGGCGCTGAATAATAGCGCTGCCTGGAATCTGTACTCCTGAGGCGGAAAGCCGGGAGCTTCACTTTGCTATCTTAATCTTTGAATGTCACTTGTATTTCATTGTTTTTAAAACTGAGCTCACCTTGCTTAACATTTCCTGAGCCACAAACCTCTTCTCTGGACCCAAACGAACAATCACTTGATCACGCCATTGCCGGCGTGCAACGAGGCCACGCCCCCTTTTTAGGCCACGCCCTCCCCCTATCCCTCCGGGACTATAAACATGTGCCTGTGGCGGAAGCGCAGCGGACGAGCGCAGCGGGCGCGCCGTCAGTGCGCCGAAGTCGCGCCTAAGTCCAGCCCGTCTGCGCCCGTCCGCGGCCGGACGGGCCCAGGGGCCTGGGTTGCTGCTACTGCTATATCTTACCCGTCCTCTGCTCTTATGAGTCTTCAAACCTCTGCTAGCCCCCTATCTCCCGATACCTGGACTCGGATCTCTTCACTTGGGATTGCAGGAAACTCCCCCCCCCATCTGGGGCCGGCGTTACCTCTCATTGCATCTGCCCCTGTCGAGTCGCAGATTCGTGTATTATACCTCAATACTCGCTCTTTGGTCAGGCATCAAGCCAATATCCTTCACCTACTCCTGACTGAGAGGCCAGACGTTCTCTTATTATCTGAGACCTGGCTCACCGATGACTCCCTTCCTGATATCCTCGCTGCGCTACCCCCAGACTACTTTTTGCTGAATACCAACCGTCCTGGGGGTCGCTCCAGGGGAGGGGTGGTAGCGATAATACGCAAGAATCTAAAGATTATGGCCTCCGCCTCCATGACCCTTCCTGAAGTGGACAACCTGGTTCTCCGTCTTGGGATTGAGGTGGATGCAGTCACCCTTATGGTATTATACCGTCCCCCCCCCCACCCCATGCCTTCCTTCCCCTCTTCTTTTATCGAACAGCTGACCAATCTTGCCACTTCCTCCCCCCGTACTGTCATTTTTGGTGACTTCAACTACTGGTTCCAGCACGAGGATGCTGTTCCCCATGCCTTTGAACTGTTCGAGGCCTTCTCGAGCCTGAACTTCACTCAATTAGTCAGGTCCGCCACTCACAGTGGCGACCACATCCTTGACCACATTTGGGTCCACGGGGGTCAAGTCCTCCTGTCCGCTCATAACACCCTGTGTGTGGTCCGACCACTTTCTGATTGACACCACATTCTCGGCTGTTGGCCAGATTAGGATCCCCTTGAGGGAGGGTGGCACCGCCCGCAAGTGGAGAGCCGCCGATTCCTCTAAATTGCTATCTCACCTCTCTCTCACCCGCCCCCTGCTTCCCAACGATATAAGCACTAACGAGCTTTACGGGCATATTTCTGACTGGCTTACGACAGCCAGCGATATTTTTGCCCCCCTTACTAAGTTCCCCCGATCCCGACACAGCAACTCCCACAAATGGTTTACCCCCCAACTCAAAACCCTTCATTTGGAACTTCGCCGATTAGAGCGCAAGTGGAGGAGAGACTATTGCTTGTCTAGCAGAGACGTATATGTGGCCGCGCGCAATAAGTATAAATCAGCCATCTCCGCAGCCAAAAAAGCTTACGCCTCAGAAAGAATCTTATTGGCTCCCTGCAAGTCCAAAGAGATTTTTAAAGTTCTTAACGAATTCACCTCCGATCCCAGGACGCTCCCGACTCAGGCCCCCACACAGGAATCTTGCAATGCGCTAAGTACTTTTTTCATTCAGAAAATTGCTTTGATTAAGGACACCATCCCAGCCACCCCACCTGGTGCTGGTTTCGTCTCTCCCCCCATAATGCCCTCGCTCTCACTCAGTTTCCTCCTTTAGATCCCACATCCTTGGCCACATTGGCCTCCCGTACTAAGTCTGGATCTCCAGACGATTGTTGTCCCCCTTCCATACTCCGCGACATCTGCCTTTCTCTACCCGACTGCATCCTTCCCCTGCTGAACTCCTCTCTTTCTTCCGGCACGGTGCCCAGCTCCTTCAAGGAGGCCGTTTTGGTGCCTCTACTGAAGAAGCCTGGTGCTGACCCCGCCGTCCCGGCGAACTACCGCCCTATCTCCCTCTTGCCCTTCTTCTCCAAAATTCTGGAAGCCCACGCCACCGCCTGTCTCTCACAGTTCATCGAGAGTTCCAACTTTCTCGAGGCCAACCAGGCCGGCTTCAGACCCGGCCACTCTACGGAGACTGTGATCTTGGCCGTGCTGGATGCCTTGAGAGACGGCGCTGACAAGGGTACCCCCCAGGCCTTGGCGTTATTAGATCTGTCAGCCGCTTTTGACACGGTGGACCACAACATCCTTCTCCACCGTGTCGAGCAGGCTGGCATCCAGGGCCTGGCGCTGGCATGGGTCAAATCCTTCCTGACCGGGAGGTCTCAGACCCTCAGCCTGGGCACTTTCAGAGCCCCTAGGGAGCACTCCCCTGTGTGGTCCCCCAGGGCTCCTCTTTATCCCCTCTTCTCTTCAACCTCTATCTTCGCCCCCTTCTATTTTCTTTGAGGCAGTGGGACGTCACCGTTTTTAATTACGCGGACGACCTGCAACTCATCTTTCCTCTCAATTCCCCCTCTGCTATTCCTAATTTCCAGGCAGCTATGTCCCACATCCTTCAGTGGATGTGTCAAAACCAGCTCAAACTGAACCCCGGAAAGACGGAGCTCCTTCTTCCTGGCAGGAGCTCTACCCACTGGGTCCGCACTTTTGGCCAGCAGAACTCGGCCCGCCTCCCACCCCCGTGGCCTCGGTGAAGAGTCTCGGGGTCACTATTGACTCCGGCCTTTCTCTCGGGCCCCAAGTGGGGACGGTGGTCTCCTCCTGCATGTTCCAGCTTCGCAGGATCAGGAAGGTGGCTTATCTCCTCACTCCTGAAGCCCTTCTGCAAGTTATCATGGCCCTCGTCCTCTCCCGCTTGGATTTTTCGAACTCTATTTACCACGGTCTGCCTAAAACATCTCTCTCCAGACTGCAATCTGTTCAAAATCAAGCGGCGAGATTGGCCCTTGGGATTCCGAAATGGCAATCCGCCAAACCCCTTCTCTTTAAACTGCACTGGCTCCCTGTCATCTCGAGGGCAGCCTTTAAGATCGGCTGCCTCACCTTTAAATCTCTATCTGGCTCCTGTCCCGTTTTTCTGAAATCCCTCATCAGGCTCTACTGCCCATTACGTAACCTGAGATCTTCTCACCTCCACCTCTTGTCCATCCCCCCTATCAAACTTTGCAGATCTGGAGGCCGGAGATTCGCATTCCTGGCCCCTAAACTCTGGAACTCTTTCCCCCTCTCTCTCAAAACCTCTAATTCTCTCATTCTCTTCCGCAAATCCCTAAAAACATGGCTTTTCCCTCAATCCAGCTAAGTTTTTCTGTTCCCTCTGCATCCAACCAGTGCCAGGAAACCCACGGTGTCAGTGCGCTTTACAAGCTCCCCTTACAATACAATACAATACAATACTCGGTATGCTGCTGACATTTTTCAATGGTATTGAGACTACTTAAGGACTGAAAATCATAGATGATCATATGAACAAGTTGGGAATACCCAGCCTGTTTCCTCTGGAGGGACAGGTTGAGAAGCCTAAAGCATAAGTAGATTTTTGCTAGTAGGTTTTTGGAGAAAACTATTAGAGGCAGTTTCCTGCCCTACAGGGGGACATGGCACAACTGCTCCCTTTCCTGGATCTGGAGGACTGCCAGTATTAAGAAGAATTTACTGCCTAAGCTTAACCAGGTTTTCCAGTCCCTCCTAGTGCAGGTTTCAACCTCTGCTTTCACTTTCCACTACTTTTAATCTAGGTTTATATCTTGAAGAGAACTATGCCAATGATCTTTCTTTTCCAAAGCAACTGATATGTCCCTAGACTGAAGAGGATATCGCTTTTCCTGATGTAAAAAAATATGTCCTGTTTGCCAAGTTAGCATGGATGAAAGAAATATACCTAATACAGAGAAACAGCTGTGCTTTGTAGAACACTTTGAGGCAAATTCTCCATTATACAGCATCTGCTAGTAACCATAGGTAGAAGGTCCCACCAATCTGTATAGCACACAAGTCATGGGGTCTGTGTTTGAGATGGGATGAGTAGGAATCCAGCAGGTGAATCTTCCCTTTCTCTCCATTATTTGCCAATCCAGAGAAAACCACCAAAATGAATAAAGGTAGATGTACGCAGTAGCAAAGGGTTTGGTGTATGAAATCTGATTAACTTCTAGCCGCAGACTCCTTACCTTAGAGTTATCCTCAGGCATCATATTGGGTCTGGAAAAATTTGGAAGCAGTAGTCATGTGTGACGGTAGGTGGTGTTGATAAGCTCCCTGTGGCATCTCTGCATCGTCTGTGCTGGAAGTGACGTACGTGGTGCATAAATAGTTGCCACCTCAGCGCGCTGACGTCAGTTCTTTTCTTTTTGAGCCAGTCATTGCAGATTCGGAGTGAGCTACTCCTAAGTCTTTTCTTTACTAAACTTGTTTAAACTTTTGTTTAAGTGTTTTTTGAGATCTTCTTCTGGTGTGGTAGTGATGTTCTCCCGGAAGGCTGGCTTCAAGCCCTGCGGTGCCGATGTCAGTGACGGACCGCATCTTTTATGCCTTTGCTGTCTAGAGCGAGACCACAATCAGAAAGCCTGCTCCGATTGCTGCACCATGAACCCAGAGGCCTTGAGGGAGTGATTCCTCAAGATCCTGGTGGCTCAATGTGCGACCTCGGGTGAAAGGAAGGTCCCAGGTACAGTCGCAGACCCCGAAATATTTGTCTCACTAAAAGTTCCCAGTCCAGTCGGGTGAGTCCCATAGTAAGAAGAAGAGCAAGAAGTCAAAGAGTTCTCCGACCTCACCTCGTTCTTTGGCCTAGGAGAGGAGTGAGCGTAGGCATTCGAGGCATGGCTCCTTGGTTGAGCCAGAGCCTGGGTCCGCTCCATGTTTCCCCAAGTTTCTGCTTTCTATGAGGCTATGTTTCTTATTAGGTCCAAGTGTTTTGAAGCCATGCGCCTAATTCTTGAGTTGCCTACTCCCACCGGCGTGCCATCAGGTCCCACGTGCTCAGGAGGGGCACCTACTGGACCCATGCCGTTGGCGCCTACCCTGGTGCCTTTCGGGTATCTTGGATCCACGGATGGATCCGAACTGGCTTTAGTCATGCCACCTCGACCTTCCCCAATGGCGATCCCGATGCTTCCTGTGCCGTCCCCATGCTAATCCTCAACTCTGACACAGAGCCGAATGGGCGTTACCCGACACCAACAACGGTGCCATCGGGAGCCTTGCCTTCCAGGCCGGAGCCTCAGTCTTATTGTTATGGGCTACGACTTAGGGAGTACTGGGAGGGGTCGCTGGACCCAAAAGAATAACAGCCCTTTGACCCTCTTGTGGACTGATGTGAGGGTTTGGTGGAAGGCAGCGGACTAGACACTTCTTCAGACACTGGAATGCTTTCTTCCCCTCCTGTAGCTACGGAGGAGGGAGTGTCCTTAGCTATGGTTGTGAGGAGGTTGGCCAAGGTCCTGGACCTTAACCTGTCTTTTGTGGCACTCAAGACTAACGTCTTGACGGAAATGCTTCAGCCGCGAGTGTCCCCCTCAGAACCGCTTCTTTCCTTTAATGAAGCCCCGGCTGACATCCTGCTTGGTACCTGGTCTATGCCCAGCACAGGGGTCCTGTGAACAGGATGAATGCCCTCCTGCTCCTCTCCAGCGGAACCCAAATTCCTCATGCAACACCATACTCCAGAAAGCTTGGTGGTCCAAGCCTCCACCTCCCATGGCGCTTTCTCTTCCGCTCTCCCAGATAGTGAATTCAAGAAGCTGGACACCTTAGGGAATAAGACGTTTTATCCCACCAGCCTGGCACTACAGTCAGTGAAAAACGAATGCCTTTTGGACCGCTACTCTAAAGCTTTGTGGGACATGGTTGCGCAGGTATTGCTGATGGTATTGGAAGAGGATGTCCTCTCCCAGGCTGTGGCTCACAAGAGAGATGCAGCCAAGTTCACCATATATTGTGGACTGGATACTACTGACTCACTGGGTAGAGCAGGTTCATCTTCAGTGGCCTTACTTCACCATGCCTGATTTAGGACAACTGGCTTTACTGGCGATGTCCAAGCATTGCTTATAGACATGCTCTTTGATAGCTTCCGTCTTTTCCTCGTCCACTAAGGCCCCCCCTTGTGGTACTGCAACAAACAGGGCGGGTGGGGTTGTGGACCCTTTGTCAATAGGCCCTGCGTCTCTGGACATTGCTGGAAACAGCAGGGCATTTCCCTGGTGGCTCACAATCTAGCTAGCTCACTCAATGCCAGGGCGGATGAACTAAGTTGAAATCGGCTAGTGGATCACGAATGGCGTCTCTATTTAGAGGTAGTGGGAGAGCCTTGGTTAGATCTGTTCTCCTCTGCGGAGTGCTGACAATATCTGGAGGTTCCAAGGTGGCTCTCGCTCAACAGTGCTTTTGGTCTTGAATGGAGCTCAGGCCTCCTGTAAGCCTCTCCGTCAATACCACTCCAGCCCAGATTTCTCAAGAATATAAGGAACGACCAATCCCAAGTCACCCTTGTGGCTCTGGACCGGACTGGGCTCGGATAGTTTGGTATCCCAAGCTTTTGAGCATTGCCCTCGATCTTCCGATCAGGCTGCCCCTTCGGGATGATCTTTTGTTGCAGCAACAGGGGAAGAGTTTGGGCTGAACTGTTCCAATGGTGAGCAGGGTCAAAACTGATTTGCAGATGGCTGGTTCCAAAATGGTGTGGCGTGTTGAGCACAAAAATGATGGATAATCCCTGATCTTGGCTGGGACTGAATATTTAATTTGCTCAGCATTCTGTTCATTATTTGTTCTTTTTGCTTTTGTCGCCCTAAGTGAGAAGTGTGAGAAGATGGCCTGCTATATGATGTTCACTATTCTAGTGAGCACCTTGCACCAGTCCAAACAACCCTTATGGTGATGGTTGTAAAGTCAACCTTATAGACCAGCTACCCTAGTGGTAGCATGGACAAAGCAGTCTTAGGGTAAACTCAAGAGGGTATGTGAAGCCAGCTGTTTTACCATATGCAACTCCTTTAATACCAAATGAAAGGACACCACACAGGATATATATAAAATATATATGTATGTATTTCTAAACAACCCCTCTGAACTCTTTATGAGGGCAGAGGCACAAGCATATAACAAGATACTTAATTATCATACAATAAGTTGCACAAAACCATATACTAAAATAGTGGTATAAGAACCACCTCACAAACAAAGGATAGGCCTAGGGCTTAGGGAATCGCTGGGGCTACACTGTACTACCAAGGGATAGGAAGTAGGAGGCCCACGGGAGGCGTGTGCAGAGTCTTTACTCGCACGCAAGTTACCTTAGAGTTAGAATGGGAACGAAAGAATTAGAAACTAGTTCTTTTAGGGCACTTCTGACTGGACTCGGTGAAAGTTACTTGAAACGTAGACACTAGGATAGTCAATACCCACAGGAGCACCGGAGTACTCGCGTTACCTCGTGAAAAGTCTATGGGTCGCACATTTCTGACCTCACCAGCGGGTGTAACCCTCGAGCATCATGGTAAATGCAGTCTTTAGGCGTGTGCGCCTTTCGTAGCTCTGGACGTGTAACAGGCAAAGTTGCAGCACCACCTCTGTACACCGGTGTTTCGGAATTGTTGTTCCTCATCAGCAGAGTGTAGGTTTCTTCAGGGATTACTGGATAGGTCGCCAAAGTATTAACAGGTTCGGTACCCCTCGTGGCGCGAAGATGCGGTGTCCGAGCTCGTCAGCTCCAAGGTTCAAGGGAACCATCTAAAGTGAAAAGTCTATGGGTCGCACACTTCTGACCTCACCAGCGGTGTAACCCTCGAGCATCATGGTAAATGCAGTCTTTAGGCGTGTGCGCCTTTCGTAGCTCAGGACGTGTAACAGGCAAAGTTGCAGCACCAACTCTGTACACCGGTGTTTCGGAATTGTTGTTCCTCATCAGCAGAGTGTAGGTTTCTTCAGGGATTACTGGATAGGTCGCCAAAGTATTAACAAGTTTGGTACCCCTCGTGGCGCGAAGATGCGGTGTCCGAGCTCGTCAGCTCCAAGGTTCAAGGGAACCATCTAAAGTGAAAAGTCTATGGGTCGCACACTTCTGACCTCACCAGCGGGTGTAACCTTCGAGCATCATGGTAAATGCAGTCTTTAGGCGTGTGCGCCTTTCGTAGCTCTGGACGTGTAACAGGCAAAGTTGAAGCACCAACTCTGTACACCGGTGTTTCGGAATTGTTGTTCCTCATCAGCAGAGTGTAGGTTTCTTCAGGGATTACTGGATAGGTCGCCAAAGTGGTGTGCGATCCATTGCGGTATTCTACTTAAAGCGCTCCCATGAGCATTGAGCTGACGAGCTCCTGGAGACGCACCTGCGCGCCGGAGAGGCATCAGGGCCTGTGGCGGATACTTGGCGGCCTTCTCATCCACCCCAGATATTTCTCTACTGATGAGGGAAACTATCCCGAAACCCGGGCCATGTCTCGGGTCTAGAGACCTTGGGGATAACGAGTAACTACTCGCACCAACTTTGGTGAACTACTTACAAACTTTGTTCTCACTCGCCGATCTACATGCACAACAAATACCAGAGTGCTTAGGGGCGACCCGGAGGAGAGGCTAGCGGTGTGCGATCCATTGCGGTATTCTACTTGCGTTACCTCACCCACAGGAAGAGGGTGCATAGGTGTCAAAGTGTGTCGGGTTTCATCGCTGAATCCTATGGAGCCTCGAAGAAAGATGCTGCAGGCGACCAGGAGAGAAGTGTCCGGGTGGATCCAAGGGCGGATCAAGGATGAAGAGTACCGGAAAGCAGAGGGGACAGAGTATGAGTCACTAGCCAGTGACCAGGAAGGAACCAGGCGATGTCGCGAAGCAATCAGGGGATGTCGTAAAACTTGTCTCTGCAGCCACGTGGACCAGGAGGCGTCGACGATGACCAGGAGTCAGGCACGGACTGTCCCACGAAGGCTCTCGCTGTCGGCGGTGTCGGCTTCCGGATTGGAGTCAACAAGCCTTGGCAAAGGCAACCCACGGTCCCTCCTATGGGTGGGACCAGGGAAGGGGGTGGTTACACCCCTTTCCCTTTGTCCAGTTTCGCGCCAGAGTTGGGGATGGAGTGCCCCAGCACTGGTTTGTACTGGACTATGCAAGGGACACCTTGTGTGCCCCAGGCAGTTTCTCATTTCTTTCAGCCCTCCCTGCCCCAATACACTATAGCCTGTCTGGGGTGGTGCTAGCACCTCCCAAGACAGGAAACCTATTGTCCAAGCCTCTCTCGCTGAAAGGACTCCCAGCAGCAGGAGGTCAGACTTGTGTAAGTGGCAGCAGCATCCATTTTGTGATGCTGAGGCTCTGGTTAACTTTAACCGGGATTAGTAGGAACAACATATCTTCTCCCTCTAGAAGGGTGGAATGCTACCCCCGTCGCCAGAACTGGTGAGGGGGTAGTATTCCAAAGCGTATGACACCTTACACAACATGTTTTGATAAAGCCAAACCAGAGTTAGCATTTAACCACGAGGTTCATAATGCACTTAAAAGTATATGGTATGGCTATATCCTAGAACAGCTATAAGGACATGGTTCCGAAAGCTGCAGACAGGCTCAGCTCATGCTAGAGTCTCATCTCACATAAAACCAAGCACTCTGCCTCCAGGATTGCTAAGGCCTGCCATAGGAATGACTTATAGGTGTATATGTGTCTAGATATAAGGTTAGATATAGGAATACTATATCTAAGCAAAGGGTGATTACACGACCTTGCCCCAGCTGAGTGATCAGCCAGTTGTGTCAATGTGAGTGGCCTGCAAGGGGTGGCATAATACATGCTACAGTGATATCCCGAAACTGTTCTGAGGAAGCTTGTTTCCGGTGCAGGGAGGCCCTGGCCTGGCAGTTCAGGCTGGACTGTTCCCATGGGGCGCAGTGTCAAGACTAAATTGCGCATGGCTGGGTCCAAACTGAGGTGGCATGGTGAGCAAAAAAACTATCGATTAAACCCAGATCTGTGACTGGGGTGAATGTTTGATTTGTTCAGCATTCCATCCATCATTTGTTCTTCTTGCTTTTCCTTGCTGATTAGAAAGGGTATGCCCAGACTTGAGTCCCATGCTCACTGTCACTGGATTCAGGCTAGCCTGCTGATGTGGGGTGATACCGCAAAACTGGTCCCAGGATGCTTGTTTCTGGTCAGAGAGGACCTCGTCTGGCAGTATAGGCTTGACTGTTCCCATAGGAAGCAGGGTCAAAACTGATTTGCGTATGTCTGGGTCCAACCTGGGGTGGCATGGTGAGCAAACCAATGATGGGTTAAAGCCAGATCTGTGACTGGGTTGAATATTTAATATGTTCAGCATTCCTTCCATCATTTGTTTTTGCTTTTGTCACCCTAAGTTGGAAGGTTATGCCCAGACATGATCTCGTGCTCACTGTGCCAATAGATTCAAGCCTGCCTGGCTGATGAGGGGTAATTCCCCGAAACAATTCCCTGAATGCTTGTGTCTGGTCTAGGGAGGACATGGCCTGGCACTTTGGGCTAGACTATTCCCATGGGAGCTGGGTCAAGACTGAATTGCATGTGGCTGGATCCAAACTGAGGGGTGTGGTGAACAAAGAAATGATGGATTAAACCCAGAGCCATGACTGGGGTGAATGTTTGATTTGTTCAGCATTCTGCCCATCATTTGTTTGTTTTTTTACTTTTAGGGTATCATGAATGGCATCTCCATCTGTAGGTAGGCCAAGGTCTCTTTCAGCAGTCAGGAAAGTCTTGAAAGGATCTGTTTGACACCACAGAGAATGCGCAATGTCAGGAGTTCTGTGCACTGGAGTTTTCAAGCGGCTCTCGCTCAACAGCGTTTTCCATCTTGAGTGGAGCTCAGGCCTCCTGTAAGCCTTTCCACCCACTTTGCACGTTCAATCCTTCGGGACTTTTTGGTGTGAAATTGTTTCGCAGATCCACCTCCAGGGAGGTATTGCTTGGGTATCTATTCAAAGGTAATTAATCTGTGGGTAGAAGGCCCAGATGGACAAGTTACCTTCAGTGTTGCCTTATCTGGTGAAGACTCATTTAGTCGCAGATTCCTTACGGACCCACTCATCCTCCCCACTCTGCCAATCGATATCTAGGGACAGGGCTTTCCCCTTTCAGGGCCCTAGTTTCCCACTAGGTGATCAGCATTTTTCATGGCACCGTGCTCCTGGTGTGGAAATTTGTTTAAAGCCATTGACATTAGCTCGCTAGTGTGGCACCTTTAAAGGCACCATGCACATCTCTTCAGGCGTGGACAACGTCAAAACGCCATGTGGAGCCTATCGATGCCACCTAGCGGGGCTCAGAGGTACTGCTCACAAACATTTTCTGGATACAGTCTGACACCTGGATATAAGTCAAAGGTACAAAACCAGCGGCTAGATTGAGTTTCCACCAACGCGTTACCAAAGGTGAGTATCTTGTCCATTAAGGTGTTACATTGCATCCTCTGGTATTGTTTGAAGTTGGTCCAGTTCTAGGTTGTGAGACAGATTGGTGACGGTCATGGCCGGGACAGACAGGTTGGAGAAGCAGGCACATCAGCCTAGACAAATGTTTGACTTCAGGCGCGTGCCTCCTGCCAGATGCGCTAGATTCCTGAGCCCCCCAGAATGAGGATTTCCCTCATTGAAAGATTCCAAAATAAAGGTGAAAACCTTAGGCCTCCTATGTACGCATGGTGCGATTGACTAGATAGGCAGGTATGCTAACGCCCTGGTAAAGACCACAGACCTGTACAGGCTTTAAATGATGGCCGAAACGTGTTGGCTCATATGGGGCGATCGGTTCATTGATACTAATATAGACTT
Source organism: Lissotriton vulgaris (assembly GCF_964263255.1). Lineage (NCBI taxonomy): Eukaryota > Metazoa > Chordata > Amphibia > Caudata > Salamandridae > Lissotriton > Lissotriton vulgaris. The sequence continues at coordinate 741,957,133 of NC_141696.1, forward strand.
AGTTTTATCTGTGTCTAGGGTACTCAAACAATAATTGAAATTCCCTTGGGTATACCCCAAGACATTTTTTTTTTTAATACATGTTTTATTTTATTTTCAACAACATCCGGGTACCGGCACATACAATACAAGTTCACCAAATATATTCCTCCCTCCAATACATACATCATCAATTTGACATCCACATACAAATAGGGTTAGGATCATTACAGAATACTACATCCATACATTGTCTAACCGCCCATCAGAGACAGCGCTGTCCAGAGAGCTTCGATCATGTTGCAACAGGTGGTGGGGGTCTGGAGATCGCAAAGGTACCGCACCTAAGGGGGAGAGGCCAGCACCTCTCCTGTCAACTGGGCCATCAGTGTACGCCTTTCTTTCTGGAGCTCCACCGTCGGGGAAATGCAAATGTCTCCTCTGTACTTATTCCATTTACCCCATTTGTGATCCCATATCTTGGGGCAACCCCATCCCTTAAAGACTGACTTCGGCTATCAATGCGATATCCAGATCTTTTGCCCAATCACCCAGGAGCGGGACCGCCTCCACCCCCCATTTTAGCGCAATATTTCATTTCGCCATAGTAAAGCCCATTGAGGCCCAAGCCTGTTCAACCTGGGAAGGGTCAGTCGCCCCCCAAATAGCGGACATAGGTGGGGAGATAACACAAGGGATTTACCACCCGCCCTCACAAGTTGTCAGGCAATTTTCCCCCAGTAACCTTGGATCTGTGGGCATTCCCATATTGTTTACAGTGTCGGAGGCAAAGCGGATCAGGGCGTCTGCCTAGTTTGAACAGCAGTTTGGCATCAAAGTATACCCGAAGGAGGACTTTGAGCTGGAGGAGTCGCATTGGAATGGCAACTTCTCGCGGGGAGGCCAGTGCGTCCCGCCACACTTCGTCCTCCATCTCCCCCAGGTCCCTCTCCCAACCTACCCTTAATTTTTGCATCAGGTCTGCACAGTTGTTAACCAGTTTCTTGTAGGTGAGTGAAATGGCCTTGCGGTCCATTGGATCCAACATCAACCAGTCTTCCAGAGGGGAAGAGTCAGGGAGAGGGACACTCATTGGCAGGGCAGAAGACCCCAAGACATTTTTGACTGAATTTTTTCTGGATGCCTGCTTTAAATCTAGTGGTGATTTATATAAGAACTCCTGTTTATGGTTGAGTCCTCCCTGGTGGTACCATTGTACCAGGGTGTGGATAGGCACCAATGATGAAGCATGCCACTATATAGTGGGTGAGGCGTCTGCTCCAAAATATTTGGATTTCCTTTAGAACCATTTGTATAATAACCCAACCTACTGGCCCATTTGTGTTTGATGTTGTATCTGGGAGGATGGCACTAGATCTCCTACCTTCTCGCTTTGTGAAAAAAAGATTACAATAAATGACATAATGGGAATTTTACTGCATAGCGAAGCAGTGCATGTTTCTCATGAGACTTGCCCCCCCCAAGTAGATATCCATTGTGTACGCCTGATGGTAAAATCATAACTTACCTTCTCTTGACTTCCACACTGCTGCTGTTGGCCATGTGGAGATCCACAGATAGCCTACTGTGTAATGATCGCTATGATAGTGTTTGAAACTTAAAAGTTATGGGAAATGGGGGGTGGCTTGGCCACCGAGCGCATTGGCTACATCTCGATGAGGCTCCAGAAGCCAATGGCCCAAAACCACCAAAATATCCACTCTCCTATCCGATTTTGACCCCAAGTTAACAGCGATACCGAGAAAATTGCTGACATTGACAAATTTCGTAAGGAGACACGCTCCGTCTGGGCCAGAGAATCCCCTGGCTTAAGTATAAAGTGGCCAGAGGTGACTTCCGTGGGCAGAGGCCAAGACACCCTAATTTCGGTGGGGCCCTACAAGAAGTCCGCAGTTAAAATACAAGCCTGGCCCCTGAAAATAATTAGACTGCACAGTGGATGGCCCCTCCCCGCTTACCCCACACAAGAGGTGTGGAGAAACAATGGGAAACTCAGAACCTGCAAAGTGTTTTGCAACTTAGATCCTGGCCCATCGGACCGGCCACATCACTGTCGGGCCCTGCGAATACTGCGGAGGGGGGAGTCCGGCCTCCGGGCGCAGAGAACGGCAGCGCAAGAGCTGAGTTGCAGTGAACGACTGCACCTGCTCCAAAAGAGAGTACCCAAGAAGGAGAAGGTGCTGCTTATGATCCCTGCAACTGCCACTTCAAACGGAGTAGTGCTGGGGATCAACGAATAAGTGTTGGGCTACATTGCTTAGAAGGTGTAGTGCTCCGAGGGCGCTCAACCCAGTGCCTAGCCCCGGGTTGATATCTGGCAGTCACATCAACTCGGCTGCAAGAAGAGTTTAAGTGCCTGCAACAGTGCCTCAGGAGGTGAAGCTTGAAGGACGTAGGGCTCCCAATAGACAGACACGATAACAGGAGTGTTGAGATGCCACTGCAACACACCCAGCTGTGCATTTGCCGATGAGTGGCCCCAACAAGAAAATAGACTGAGGTTTCTTCTACTTGACCTTAATCTGACTAACAGGCAATGCACACTTGAGTGCTGATCTGAGGGTACTATTGTGAGAGAATACTTCTGGGGCTGGGCACCATGTCTGGGCTGAAGGGGCAGAAAATCACACTCCAGACCAAGCTAGACAAATAGGACATTCAAAAAGCGGCAGAGGGGAGTCGGAGGTGGCGCAGAACAAATCGAATGAAGAGCCGATGCTTGTAGACGTTATGGCAGACATAGCAGGATTACGCACCTCGCTGGAGCATAGAATGGATACAATACCTATCGAAATGGCGCTGATTAGAACCGATCTTCAGAAAACCAGTGAGAAAATTAGGACCGTTGAAGGGATTACCACGAGCTTAGCACAACTTCAGGATTATTGGTGTCCCTGAAAAAGCTGAAGGACCGGCGGTGGACCTATTTGTTGAAGACTTAATAGTTTACCATCTTTGATCCAAGACCCTATAAAACATTTTCACAGCCGAAAGGGCGCATATGGGTACCAGGAGGAAGACCGAAACCGGGAGCCCCCCCCTTAGGCCGATTAAGGCGAAACTCCTCAACTTTAGAGACCCAGATGTCATACTGCAAGCAGCTCGGGCCAATCCCCCTCTTAAATTTGAAAACCGCGAATTGTCTTTCTTCCCGGACTTTACTATTGCAGTCCAAAGACAAAGAAGGTCCTTTCTGGGCGTGAAGAAACAACTATGAGACAAAGGTATCAAATATGCAATGTTGTTTTCTGCGAAAGTAAGAGTTGGAGCGGATGGCATGTCATGGTTTTTTACTCCCCAGAGGCAGCACAGGAATGGTTGGAAGGGTGGCGACCAGTAAGAGACCATGAGGCATGATGAAGTGGAGACCCATGACTCCACACGTACACTGTACTAGCCCGCATATGGCTATCGACTAATAGATCCATGGGCTGAATTTCTTCTCCTTGCAGCTGAGGTATCCAGCTGAGGCATCCAACAGGTAACAAAGCTACTCTATGCGCTAAGTGACTTTATTTGTGCATTCTAACTTTAATGCAAGGATAAGTAGGGATAGTAAGAGTCGGTAGAGGGACCACTGGGTGGGAGTAACCCCCCCCCACCTTAATTCTTAAGTTAGTTTCATAGTTAAAGGTGACAGGCACTCTGCACAATTGGGGTAATAGGCCGTTTGAAGCCCAGAGTGTGGGGACGCAGGGAGGGGGATAGTTGGATATTTTTTGTTGCAACAGTTTAATCAAGGGTCAATCAAGTCAATTATTTTGCCGATACTGGAAACAATGGCACAGGCGAAAACTCTGGGGCAGGGCGGGCAGGCGTGTTCGGTGGGTGGGAGTGGGGGGGGGGTCAAATTGAAAGATATTTCATTAATGAATGAGAAAATGTTTAGGCTGCTATCCTGGAATGTCAACGGCCTGGGTGAAAAGTTGAAGAGGGGCATTGTGCTGCAGTTTATTAAAGGACATGCCCCAGAGGTGGTTCTCCTTCAGGAGACACACCTGATGGGAAATACCTGGAGGGCATTGGATAGGTGGGGCTATAGACCAATTGTGCATTCGTGGTTCTCGTCCAGCTCACGGGGAGTTGGAATAATGGTATGCAAATCCTTTCCCATCTCGATAGACCCCACCTGGACCGATACCCAGGGTAGATTTGAGGCGGTCTCGAGGAGGTGGGAGGGTGGGCCGCTAACGCTGGTGTCAGTCTACGCCCCGCCGGGACTACAGGCTGAAACACTGCGAGACTTGGAACAAATATATATATATATTTTTTTGGAAAACCTTTATTTGTATAAAAATACACCGCTATTCAGCCATACATCCCGGAGGCCAGGCAGCATTGAGGTAGCAGGTAAATTCGTGTATCAAACTGTTAGCAGAAGCAATCAGGTTTAATTTTCAAATAGAACAAAACTCAAGAAGAAATAAACCATGGAATAAGAAAGCCGCACAGTCTAGGAAAGGAAGTATGAGAAACAAGAAAGAAAAAGGAAAGAAAGAAGAAAATAGGCTGAGGACGGATCTTAGACAGTGGGTTTGCATCGCTTGGAGAGGTCAAGGGCTACACACCCTAAGCAACTCACAATACTATTAGCAACAGTGGGTCGTGTGGGGAGTTTCACAACAGGATAAACAGCATGGAACCACGGGTAAGGGGGCACTACGGGGACAGCTGGACATCAGATTCCATCTCCACTGGGGTTGCACAAATATCACCTCGGTACGAGTTCCAAGCTCCCCACACAGACCTCCACATTCTGGGTTTGCCCCTGGCCACGTACACTGTCTTCTCACGCAGCATGCACCAGTCCATGTTGGTTTCCCACAAGCTGAGCGAGGGAGGAACAAGCGCACCCCACTTCTGAGCGATGTCTCTCTTGGCCACCATGTTGCCCAGGGTGACCCAACGGGTCTGGGCAACACTGTAGTCATTCGGGCCCCAAATGTTGAGGAGGCATCGCCGGGCCTCCGCTGGTAAAGCCACACCAGTCACCTCCTTCATCACGTGGACTTGGAACAAATATTGATTGAGTTCCCCAAAGGGAAATAACTGATAGAAGGAAACTTTATCTCGTTATTGTGTGGCAAGACTGACCGCCGCCCGCCACGAGATTTGGGGCCGACACAAAGCGTTCTGTCCTCCTTCCTGGATTCACTTGGATTGGTGGATGCCTGGCGGATCCGCCATCCCACAGAGATCCAGTTCACATATCTCTCGGGGATCCATCATAACCTCTCCCGCATTGATTATATCCTAATGCCTGCCGAAGAAGTGGGACACATCACAGAAGTTGGGCACAAGGGATGAGGCATATCCGACCACTCCTCGATGTGGGTACTGCTGGGAGCGGGTGAGGGCCAGGTGGGTAGAGTGTCCCCAATAAACCCATGGTATTTCCTCATCCCCACCATACGGCAAAACTTGACCCAGGGGATAGAACAATTCTTTCAGGAGAATGAGGGTTGCGTGAGGTCGGCAACTACACTATGGGAGGCGTTTAAGACAGTGGTCCGAGGGCAGGCCATTTCCCAAATAGCTGGAACCAAAAAGGATAAAAACGCTGAATTAGAGAGGTTGGAAGGAGAGATTCTGGAGTTAGAAGAACTTCTTAAACTCAGGGAACCAAATGACCCAGATGTTCTTCACCATCTTAACCTCAAACAAGATGAATAGAGGAGTGTAGCTTACGAGAGGGCAAAAACACTGTTCAGAGACTAGCTCAGCAAAATATACGAACTTGGGGATAGGGCAGGGAAAATACTAGCATGGCTGGATCGTCGTGACCAGGCAAACCGCTTGGTCACTGAATTGACAGATGGGACGGGATAGTTGATTACGGATCTGCAGACAATAGCGGATAAATTTGCCAGGCACTACAGGCAAATATACACACCTCACTCTAGGGGCTCGATTGAGGACTCTAGGGCATTGCTGGCGGACGTAAAGGAGGATTGCGGCTCACTAGATTGCAAGCTAACCAATGAAGAGGTGGCGCGAGCCATTAGATACTTGCAAGTCGGAAAGGTTATGGGTCCCAATGCCCTCTTTTGAATTGTACACACTAAAGCAAGATAGAATCGCCCCTTACCTCAAAGCTATGTAAGAGGAAAGCTGCAAGTCAGGCCAGCTCCCCCGCTACCAATGACTTGCAACAGTAGTAGTCATCTATAAAGTTGGTAAGCCTAAATATTGTTCCTCATACAGGCTGATTACATTGCTTAATGCGGAGGCAAAGACTGCACCTCTGGGTCTCTTTGATTGGGTGTCTTGCAAGTCCCAAATTGCAATTTGGATTGCACCTTGTCTGTATTGCCCATAGTTCTTGATTTTGTAGGGCGGCAACCTTTATTGTCAATGTGCGCTCTTTATTATGCCTCAGTGCTGCCCGCAGCGCTGCAATAGGTCAGGAAGGAACCAGGGAACCCAAGGCGACCCAACTGCCACCTGGGTTCTGGGCTTTCTCACCAGTATTATTAAGCTGGGCTACCTCATTGTCGTTACCACAAGGCCTTGGATGTAGTGTCGGGGATTAAGCGTTTGGATGCCCCTGTGGGAGTCTCACCAAGGGTCAGGGCATCGCTTCCGCCCTAGCGTTGCAGTGTAGGTGAGATTGTAGGAGATCTGATGTTCATTTGTACAGCCACAGTCTGTGATGCCTTATGGGGTTTCTTGTGGGCTCAACCATGGTAGTTTCCCCCCATTTCTGATCCCATCTATGATGCCTTGTTTTAAAATAAAAATGTTACACTGAATCATCATGTGAGATTAAATCCTGCGACATAAAGGGAGAAAGAAATACAAGCCAAATGCATTCACAATATAAACCAGTACCCACTGATAGGTTTCAGCCAAAAGCACACAGTGTTGGCTTAATGGCAATTTATTCCTAGTTATTCCAGAACACAAAATACAGCTCCCAATTAAATTAAGGGAGGGGGGTTGGTTACTACCGAGCAGTGAGTGGAAAAGTGCAGAGAATAGTGCTCATGTGAGTGGGTACTGGTTTATATTGTGAATGCATTTGGCTTGTATTTCTTTCTCCCTTTATCTTGCAGGATTTATTCGCACATGATGATTCAGTATAACGTTTTCATTTATTGATCACATTAAATAATGTCTAGGACCACTTGTTTTCTGTACCAATTGTTACCCAGGTCCTTTTGACTTATTTGAGTACCCCATTCCTATTAATGCCTGGTTCAGCTGACCCAGTCCTGAGGCGGAAGCCGGGAGCTGGAGGTACTGAACGAAGAACACTTGGCTAATCCAAGTTTTAAACCTTTGTGTGGTGTCACTTGTTAAATCTGTGCTTTTAATCAAAAATTGAATTGCCAAATACCCCCTGAAGCACTCAGCGGTGCATACGCTGTAGCGCTACTTACATCAACAAAGCGGCCGCCATTAGAGCAGGCGCGCTCGCCGGACACGCCCACTAGAGGCCACGCCCCCTCGACTATATAAACGCTGCTCCACAGCGCAACGACCGATCAGCTGACCCAGTCCTGAGGCGGAAGCCGGGAGCTGGAGGTACTGAACGAAGAACACTTGGCTAATCCAAGTTTTAAACCTTTGTGTGGTGTCACTTGTTAAATCTGTGCTTTTAATCAAAAATTGAATTGCCAAATACCCCCTGAAGCACTCAGCGGTGCATACGCTGTAGCGCTACTTACATCAACAAAGCGGCCGCCATTAGAGCAGGCGCGCTCGCCAGACACGCCCACTAGAGGCCACGCCCCCTCGACTATATAAACGCTGCTCCACAGCGCAACGACCGATCAGCTGACCCAGTCCTGAGGCGGAAGCCGGGAGCTGGAGGTACTGAACGAAGAACACTTGGCTAATCCAAGTTTTAAACCTTTGTGTGGTGTCACTTGTTAAATCTGTGCTTTTAATCAAAAATTGAATTGCCAAATACCCCCTGAAGCACTCAGCGGTGCATACGCTGTAGCGCTACTTACATCAACAAAGCGGCCGCCATTAGAGCAGGCGCGCTCGCCGGACACGCCCACTAGAGGCCACGCCCCTTCGCCCTACAAATGTGCATCTACAGGAAGCGCAGCGGACGAGCGCAGCGGGAGCGCCGTTTGCGCGCCGAAGGCGCGCCTAAGGCAAGCCCGTCTGCGCCCGTCCGCGACCAGCCGGGACCCAGGGCCACAACCCCTGGCCCCTTCCCCGCCCAGAGCAGGACTTATAGCTCGGCGGCCCTACACAAAATAGGTAGGAATTGTACTCCCCAATGCCCTCGTATATATACCCCCACCAAACTACCCGGCTCATGTCAGGGATGCAAGCACCTCTTCCGCAAAACCCCGTCGGCCAAGGCACAAGTATTCCATATGTTTGCACTAAACTGCCGTTCTCTACCGAAACACCATACGGAGATTGCCATATTGCTCGAGGAGAAAAAACCTGACGCAATCTTCCTGACAGAAACATGGCTCACTGTCCACTCCGATCCAGACGTGGTGCGAGCACTACCCGTAGGTTATCACATTCTCAGAGTGGATAGACCGGTCGGCAGAGGCGGAGGTCTGGCGATCATTCTGAAAAACCAGTACCAATGCCGTTTCTCGGCAGACACTATCCCTGATTGTGAAAGCGCAGCTTTCTGCTTAGAGTTCGATGCAAACAACTCCTTCTCAGGCACCCTGATTTATCGCCCCCCGGAACCTGCAAAACTGTTCCACAGGTCCCTGCCAGAAATCATTGCGGAAAGAACCCTCACATCAGCCAACCACACGATTTTGGGGGACCTCAATCTTCACTTTAATTCCCCTGCTGATCACATCGCACAGGATCTACTAGAAGATCTGGAGGCCCTCCAACTCGCCCAGCTGGTGGCGGCTCCGACCCATGAAAAAGGCAATTTGCTAGACCCCATTTTCAGCAACTGCCTGGACCTAACTGTTGATCAACCCATTCCCCTTCCGTGGTCAGACCACTTTCTGGTCCCTTTCTCGTGGGCCACACATAAAAATCCCCAAGCACCCCCTCAAGTGACCATCAGGAGGAATTGGTCAAAACTCCAGTTGGAATCCTGGCTGCACCAACTTGATTCCACCTGCCCCTCACCCTGCTCGGATCCTAATGTGGGAAATGACATCTACAGAGACTGGATCACCCGCTCACTAGACTCCACTCTCCCGATGCGTAAATCCTCCTCCAAGAGACTTCATAAATCTGCCCCCTGGTTTTCTGACTCTCTAAAACAGCTTAAACGCACTTGCAGACAAAGAGAGAGAGCCTGGCGCCTAGATTTCCTCCCAGAAAAGAAGACCTCTTATAAAGAGGCCATCAAGGTATATAAAGAAGGGATTAGAGCAGCCCAGGCTACCTATTTTTCAGAGAAAATAATGGAAGCGAAGTCCAAACCTAAGGAAATCTTCCAAATCATAAAACAATGCTCTAGCGCCACCACGGCTCCCCCCCCTATCAAATCCCAGGAGCAATGCAACGAGCTTGCAGATTTTTTCCATAACAAAGTTTTAAAAATCTATTCCACCTTCCCACCTGCAGCCACTCCCCCGGAAGCGTTCAAACCACCTCTCCTCAGACCACCTCCCCGTCCAGGCCAGCCGTCGCTCGAGCACTTTCTCCCCCTCGACCTCGACACCTTAAGCAAAGTGGCCCGTGCGGTCAAGTCAGGATCTCCCCGTGACCCTGCCCCTCCAGACATCCTGATGCAGGCAAGCAAAGCCACCTTGCCTGTAATCTTGGATCTCTTGAACTCGTCCATCTCTGCATGCTCTGTCCCTACAGCCTGGAAGCAGGCCATGGTACGGGCACTGCTAAAGAAACCTAGCCTAGACCCAAACGACCTGTCAAGTTACCGTCCCATCTCACTCCTTCCTTGTACGAGCAAGGTGCTAGAGAAGCACATAAATGGACAGCTGGTGCAGTTCCTGGAGGATCACTCGCTGTTACACATATCCCAGACAGGTTTTAGACCACAACACGGGACAGAAACCGCCTTATTAGCAGTCACCGAAGATACTAGAAGGATTCTGGACCAAGGAGGATCAGTGGCAGTGATCCTCCTTGATCTAAGTGCCGCATTCGATACGGTCAGCTATTCCACCTTGCTGGACCGTCTCCATAACATCGGAGTTTCAGGTGACGCTTTAAGGTGGTTGGAATCCTTTCTGTCTGGGAGGTCGTTTCAGATCTTCGACGGTGTAACAGTATCCTCAAGCAAACCCCTGAGCTGCGGAGTACCACAGGGCTCTTCCCTGAGCCCTGTGCTGTTTAACGTCTACATGAGGCCGCTGGCAAGTGTCGTCGAACCGCATGGCATTAAAATCGTGTCATATGCCGACGACACCCAGCTGGTGGTCTCGCTGGCCACCGAGAACAGCAAGTGCTCCCCTGCCGATCTGCTACACTGCCTAGAGGACATAAAGGGTTGGATGACCAACTCCTCCCTTAAATTAAATGGAGATAAGACGGAGCTCATGCTCCTAGGCCCACCTTCTCCAGTCCCATTCACCTCCCTGTGGCCTAATGCACTGGGTCCCCCCCCCACCCCAAAGGAAAGCATGAAGAGCCTGGGAGTGTGGTTGGACAACAAACTCTCCTTCTCCACCCAGGCCACAAAACTATCTGCCACATGCTTCGGCCTTCTAAGAACCTTGAGGAAGGTTCTTCCGCTGCTGCCACTAGAAGCCAAAAAGGTTGCGGTCCAAGGGCTAATCCAGTCTCGTCTTGACTCGAACAATGCCCTATACATGGGGGCACCTGAGTTTACACTTCGAAAACTGCAGGTTGTTCAGAACTGTGCAGCTCGTTCCTTGCTAGAAATCCCGCGCACTCAGTCTGCTAAACCTGCTCTGAAAATTCTCCACTGGCTGCCAGTGAGGCAGAGGATAGCCTTCAAAGCACTGTGCCTGGCGCACCGCACCTTCTGGAACACAGGCCCAGCGGTCAACAGAAATCTTGTCACCCCCTATCATCCCAACAGGAACCTGCGATCAAAGGAGGCCTTCCTTGCCGTCATTCCCAGAGTAAAGCGAGCCAGAGCAGGGGGAAGAATGTTCTCGCTGAATACCGCCAGGCTCTGGAACGACCTTCCCCTCTCACTCCGGTCCAACCCAAATCTTCTCTCATTCCGCAAAAACTTAAAAACATGGCTGTTTGACAAACCCACTGTACCATAGCACCTCCTCCGTCACCTTCTGGTCAGCTCAGCGCTTGGACGCCCACGGGCAGCAATCGCGCTCTACAAATACCGTTACATTACACATTACATTACATTTTAAAAAGCATGCCGGTACTGCGAACATTTGGATGAAGTGTCAGGGATAAAGTATTTGGATGGCCTGCAGGAGCCTCGCCCAGGGTCAGGGCATCTTTTACAGCTTCTTGTCGCAGTTCAGATGAGACTGGAGGAGATCTAATGTTCATTTGTACCGCAGCAGTCACTATTAACTTATGGTGCTTCTTGTAGACGCAATCACTATTGTTCCCCCCTGTTCTGATAGTTTCTATGATGCCTTCTAGAGGCCTACTTTGTAAGCAGGGGTGCACCTCGGGCCCGCCTCGTTGAATATGCCAGAGCGGGATTCACCGTCGGGCCCAGGGTGCATATCTCTGACATCAGGTCAAGTCTGCCGGTGTGTGCAGGGAACAGTGGGTACAGCCCGCGCCTCAACAGCTCTGCCTCGCCCTTCGCTTTGTGCAACCAGTTCTCTGTTGCGATCGGACGCAGAGCAGCCTCGCACAGCGCCTGTTGCTTCCTATGGGGAGGGGCGGGCCTCACCTTCTGCGGCTAACAGCTATGGCCGGCGGAGCTCAGTGGAGCGGTTCCAGCCTCGCGCTCGCGGCCCATCCCACAAATTCTGGGATTATCTGATCCCAGCCGGAGTGGCAGCCCCCACGCTCTATGCTGGTGAGGAGCACTCAGTATTGGATTCGCCGTGATCCTATGGCGGGCCATTCCCTCCGCCCGGGCCCAAACACGAGTTCACCTCGGTCGTTTGGCACCGCTGTTTCGGCAGTCGACAGGCAAAGATCTGTTAGTGAGGGCAACCGGTGGTTGCAGGAGTAGAATGCAGAGTTTTGTGCAGGATTATGTCAGATTATTAGCCGGTTGTTCCAGACCCCAGACCACAATTAACAAAAAGTATATTTACCAGCTTTAACACCCTCAACTTTTTAGTGCATATAATTTCACTATATTCAGTGTACATGTAGGATAATATTGGGAGTTAGGTTTAGATAAGGGAACCATGGAAATCATTAGCCAGATTAGATATTTCCCTTAACTCTTTTTTTTATAAATCTTTTTATTAAAGATATCCAGGTAAATGCAATCACATTGCTGAAATCATCATTCAGCATAAACGTTTGGGTCTGTTCAGGTGACTCAGGTGTGCTTCGTAACTATGGAAACATTTTGCCTTATTTCGGTGGTATACGGTCGTCCAGGTCGGGGTCGGGAAGAGGAGCGGGGGAATGCAAATACGACCACGATATTTGTTCCAACTTGACCATACATGAGTCAATTTTTGAGGACACCCTCTGGCGACATACACTGCCTTCTCTCTGAACATACACCAGTCCATGTCCTGTTTCCAAAGTTTCAGGCTAGGGGTCTCTCTCGTTCCCTATAATCTGGCAATATTACGTTTGGCTATCATGTAGCCCAGCGCCACCCATAATTTGCCTTTGCTACCCAAATCTGTCCATCCCCACACATTTAATAAACACTGTCCAGAATCTTGTTGCAATGCTTGACCGAGGACCTCAGACATACATTTAACAATCCACGACCAATATATACAAACCTCAGGACAATCGCACAGGGTGTGGATAAAAGTATCCTCACTCCTACAGTTTCTTTTACATTTCGAGTACTCCCCATATACCATACAAACCAGAGCTTTTCTGGAATAATATATCTTGTGCAAAATTTCCAACTGCACTAATTTAAGCCTTGATGGGATTGCAACCTCCGTTGGAGAGGCAAGTGCCTCCACCCAGCCTTCATTGTCTAGCTCCGTATGTCTTCCATCCATTGCTCCCTGAGTTTTATTAGGGGATCAGTGATATGATTTATAAGCTTACGGTACGTGAGGGATATTGACTTATCCGGCATGTATCCATCAAGTAGTCTATCTTCTAGTGGCGTTGCCTTAGGCAACGTAGTTCCTTCCTCCAGGCATGCCTGCATAGCGTGTCTGACCTGGTAATATCTAAATAATTCCAAATCCTCAAGTTCATATTCTCACTGTAGTGTAGAGAACTGTATCACTTTACCATTCTTCCACATGTCTCCCAACCGTGAGATGCCCTATGAACATCTGGCCACCCTGTCTGGGCCCCCCCCCTGCTCCCAAACAGGAAGTAAAAAGCCTGGGTGTATGGATTGAAACAGATCTCTCTTTTACTACGCAGGCCAAAAGAGTAGCAGGCACCTGCTTCGGCCTACTCAAAGCGATGAGAAAGATTCTGCCCCTCCTTCCACCCACATCGCAAAGACTTCTCATCCAAGGCCTTATTCTGTCCAGGCTTGACTATAGCAACGCTATATACCTGGGCGCACCCGAAGCAACCTTAAATAAACTGCAGAAAATTCAAAATGCTGCCGCCCGGATCCTCACACATACTCCTGCCAGAGCCTCAGCCAAACCCGCCCTGAAGCTCCTTCACTGGCTTCCAGTGAGAGAACGAATAACATTCAAAGCCTTAAGCTTGGCTCATAGGCTAGTGCAGAATCAGGGCCCCCCCATTCTGAGAAAGTTCATACAACCCTATAAAGCCCCTAGATCTCTCCGATCGGACAGGGAGTCCCTCATCACCGTGCCTAGGTTCAAAGCCCGCACGGGTGGAAGACGCTTCTCGATCCACACAGCGCGCCTATGGAACGCCCTTCCCCGAGACCTGAGGAAAGAATCAAACTATTTACGATTCAGGAAACTACTCAAAACCCACTTGTTTCCTTAAAACAGTTTTTAACCACTTCTTTTTTTGCTCTGTTAAAATTGCTTCTGTCTAAAATTGCTGTACCCCCCTTTCCCCCCCCCCCCTCCCCTCTCACTGATTAGGGTTTTTTTAGCGCTGGGATACCTACGGGTGACTACGCGCTCTATAACATTTTTTAATAATAATAATAATATGAGGTCCCACTTATCAAAGACCTAGGTAGTTCATAGGTACCCCAACAGACAGGAGTCCCATATAGGGGTAGATTGAGTGAGGCGCTCATACCTTCCAGACTTTTATGCGCAGTGTGCCAGATCCTAACCAAGTGTGATGTGGGACCCGTCAGTCTAAGCCAAGCTGGTTTGCCGTAAAGAGCTGTAGTGTAGGACCACCGGGTAAAAGCCATCTGTCCATCCGATAACTCGTATCGTTCTGTGGCCAATATACCCCTGATTTATAGCTGCCAGTTGTGCTGCCCAATAGTATATTTTGATATCAGGGAGTCCGATTCCACCATCGTACCAACTGCGGACGAGTTTCGGGAGTGAAATTGGAGGCGCATCCCCACTCCATAGGAGGGGCCCTCTGTTCGCCCTCAATTGCAACAAAATAGGACGCCAGAATCGGGTTCGGAGAGTTTGGTTCGTAATATTGTACAGGGTCTGTGGTAATATATATGCAGAGAAATGTGAATCCCACCATTGCCTCTATTATTTTGTATCCCTTGGGCAATTTTATGAATTGTCTCTGCAACACATAGATTAGCGACTTTGACCAGTTTATAGTATATCCATAGTACCTGCTAAAGGTGTTGAATATATCAAGGGTCCTGTTTATTGAAGCGGCTGGCGACACCAGATATAGTAAGATGTCATCGGCATAGAGGGAGATATGATCCTCCCACTCCTCCGAATATCTCAAACCTCTGACTACCGGGTCCCTCATGATCCAGCAGGCCATAGGCTCTGTCACTAGGGCAAATAACAAGGGAGACAGGGGCATCCCTGCCTCGTCCCAGCCCAAATGTCTCCGCTTTTTTATTGTTTACAACTACTTGCGCTAAAGGTTTACTACATAGGAGTTTGACCCATCCGATGAAGTTTTGTCAAAAACCCATTTTCTCCAGCACTGTGAACAAGTAGGGCCACTCAATCATATCAAAGGCCATGGCTGCACCCAAGGACATAACCAACACGTCTTACCCCAGTGTATGAGCCCTTCCACGTACCCTGTGTAGTCTGCTTAGATTCAAAGAGGTATTTCTAGCCAGCATAAAGCCTGACCGGTTAGGTTGTTCCAAGTTCAAGACCATCGCCACTAGTCGTGTAGCTCAAGACCTCGTAACACCACATTTGATTACCCTTTTCAAGGAAATGGTGATGGTGGGCACCATGCCCCCAAGCATGCATGAAGCAATGATCGTCACTCTATTAAAGCCGGGCAAAGACACCAAGGAATTCGCTTATATAGATCCCTGTCCCTATTGAATGTTGACACCAAACTGTACGCAAAGATACTGGCCATTAGACTTTCCCCATTTTTACCCAGGGTGATAAAGCAAGAACAGTGTGAGTTTGTCCCATGGCGAAGCATCACTTCAAACCTCCACACTGCACCCTCTTTGCAACTATTCAACAGATAAACCTGGGACACAGTCTGTGAGCCGGCCCCTGAGAATGGAGTTTCCCCAGGCCTGAAAGAGGTTTAAAGTGGGGCGACATGCGTCCCCCCTTCTTTTTAAGATTTGTTCGCCCCGTGTGGATGGGTTTCTTGGGGCCTTTTAAGGCTCTGTCTCGGTGGGCCATGTGCCTCTCTCCCCTATTATTATTCTTTAGCCTTGGGATGGGATTCCTGGACCCATTTGGGTTCTGGGAGGGGGACCACGTGCCCCCCTCGCTAAATATAAATGTTTGTCTCCGGGGCATTGGGTCCCCGGGGCCTCTAAAGGCTCCATATTTTGCATGTAACCCCAGGGGATGGGCTCCCTTGGACCCAATTGCGCTTGGGGTGGGGGGGGCAGTGCGCCCCTTTCCCCTTATATAAATGTTTTTGACCCTATGCGAAGGGGGAAATCCCAGGACCAATAGTGGCTTGGGAACATGGGGACGTCTAACTCCCTCCCCAGCCGGGAGCTGGCTGCCTGTGCAGGTTGGCTAAGGGGCCAGATCCTGTGGCCAACCACACGCTGCACACCTAAAGGCTGGGGTTGGCTGCCCGCAGAGGGTAGTTTTCAGGGTTGCCGCAGGCCAGGTTCTGCACCCAATCACACACAGCTTGTGGCCAAAGGCTGGGTGCAGTTTGGGCTTGGTTTCCTGTGAGGGGCTGCCTGCAAGGCCAGTGGCCAAACTCGCACGGCCACAGGCTGTGTGCGGCAGGGGGGGGCGACTTTAAATATGGTAGGTAATATAATATTACTTAACTTTTAAAAGGAACTAGAAATTCACTGGGAAAAAAACAAAGGTTAAAGTGAATTTATAGTTAGATGAATATGTCAGTGCCACCATAGTGTTTTGAACTTAAACAGCCACAGTAATTCACAGGTTAGTTAACAGAGCTAACTGTGACTTGTGACCCCACCATGCACTGCTAATGGCCTCACATATTACATCAGTTATGACATGTTCTGTGATATAATTTATGACATCACTCATGACATCTCAAATTACATAATTGATTACATAATCCAAGCTTCTTTTGTACACATTGCTCGATAAACAAGTATGGCACTAGAGGTCTGAAGTAAGTACAAAACAGCTCAGAATATTAGGAAGCATCATTAATGCCATCAAACATACACCTCCCTATAGTTAGATGAATATGTCAGTGCCAACATAGTCTTTTGATCTCAATCAACCACAGTAATTCACAGGTTATAGTTAGCAGAGCTAACTGTGACTTGCGACCCCTCCATGCACTGCTAATGACCTCACACATCACATCACTTATGACATGTTCTGTGAAATAATTTATGACTACACTCATGACATCTCAAATACATAATTGATTACATCATCCAAGCTTCTTGTGTACTCATTTCTCGATAAATGAGTATGGCACTAGAGGTCTGAAGGTAAGTACAAAATAGCTCAGAATATTAAGAAGCATCATTAATGCCATCAAACATACGTCTTGTAGTGTAGTTCCTAGTTTCCCACTAGGCCCTGCGCATTGGAATAACATAAACAGTAGTATCGACGTGGAACTGCAGATATTCCAGGTCTCCACTGACTATGCTAAACTT
Source organism: Lissotriton vulgaris (assembly GCF_964263255.1). Classification (NCBI taxonomy): domain Eukaryota; kingdom Metazoa; phylum Chordata; class Amphibia; order Caudata; family Salamandridae; genus Lissotriton; species Lissotriton vulgaris. The sequence goes on from NC_141696.1 coordinate 741,974,294, forward strand.
AATTGGGTTGTATTACCAACTAGCTCAGAGGTCACTGGAAACTTTCTTCTCTGCATAGGAAGTGATCAGCTTCCTTGGCACAGACAAGAAGGGATTCAGCTTTCCAACAACCGTGCAACATGACAACTTTGCTCCTCAGATCAAGAGTCAATCTCTAGGGTCGTGTGAAACAATAGACATGTATTTCACTCAGTCCGTCTAGTGCAGTTTACTTTCACGAGATGTAGAGAATAGAGAGACGGGCGTTTGTCAATAAAGGGTTAACATTTATTGAACAGGCTTTCTTCTCGTACAAGAGAAATGTATTGCCACAATTGCAATAATTGTTATTATAAAAAGTACGTACAGTAAGATAAGTATTGCGAAATAGAACTGTAAAAGCATTGATATGGTTTCTTAGCCATACAATGGTTTAAAAGTAATAAAACATATATACAGTCATATATACATTAGGCTAACATACTCAACTGGTGCTTCTAACTAAGCCTACCCCAGTGTGCCTGACCTAAGCCTAACACGTGGAAGGGGAGTAAGTAAGTAGCTTTAAGTTAAGTTGGTTTTGCCAAGGTTTGTTTCAAGAATTCTCGTCTAAGGGTTTAGTCAACACCATACCTCTGAATAGAATGATGGAGGATTGGTATCTCCTTCAGGGGTCTCTCTCGATATCCCAGTCACCCGCGAGGGTAGACCGGAAACGCCGTGGCTGGATTTCTCTGCACGAGAAAGGCAGCGGCTTCTCTTCAGCGCGTCGAGGAAGGAGGGGGGACAGCGTCCGCGGGCAGCTGGAATCTGCTGGATGTCTTCGCAGAGGGACGGCTGTTCAGCTCCTTAAGCGTACTGCACCATAGTTCGCGCTTTAGCGGCGATAATGGTATCAGCAGCTTCACCACCACAGGATAGCAGGCTGCAGCGACAGAGTGCTAGATTTACCAACACGGGGTCTTGCAGGCAGCTGACATCAGCAACAGTAGCTCGCAGCTCACATTGCTTAAGGCAACGTTGGTAATATTTATACCTGACAGGTGCCGGGTTTGACGCAAGTTTGCTGGACATAAGACGTCAATTAAAGATGTCACTAGGAAGTGATAGTTATCAGTTGCTCATTAGAGTTCCATTACTAATCAAAACATAGCAAGCGGGGATTTCCAGGTTTGCTGAGTTTTTATCTTGTTGAAGAACTCGGAGTGTTATCTAGGAATATCAGATAGTGACTACTGCTCTGTCATTGCACTAATTGGTCGCAAAGGAAGTGGCAGAGAGAACTATGCTGGAATGTGGCTCTGTTCGTGTGAGGCCAGAGATGACTTTTCAGAAAATCGCACTTGAACGGTTATGCCAATATAGGGAATAAATGGATTTATAGCCGAATAGGGGCATAAGGTCACAGTATCGATCAGGAACCTAGATAAACACGCAACACCCACTCCACGGGTTAATGTCCATCAAAATTACTAAAACTAAAGCAATTAGATGCATGTGTAACATTGCCCACCCCAAAATACATAAATGCATTCGAAATAGGCGTACTTGTAATACATGAATTTAGGTACTGTACGTTTTTTAAAGCATAGTAATCATTCAAAAAATTATTGCATATGAAATCAATGAACGATTATGCAAAAGGAATTACACATGAAGTATCTCTGACAGAAGAAAAGGCGAGATAAATCATCACATAAAAATGCATTGTAATAACATGTGTGCTAGAGGCTGGTGTAATGTTGTTATGTCTCTAGATGTGTTTAGAAATAGAAGTGTGAAGCTTCTGTTCTCTAAGAATAGTTTTTACGTTAAGCAAAGAATTGTTCGTGCCAAAAAAGGTCAATATTAGAAAAATTGTCCAATTTAAAGAATTATTGCTTGAACGGGGAAAAATAGATTTCCAAAGCTCTTGGCAGTGTTTGTTGATCAAAACTGAAGGCCGAATTCAGAGTTCATGGGAACGCTGTGTGTCGGAAAGCTTCTCAAAAGTTATTGTTTCTGTACGAGTGAGAACATCGTATCAGACAGGCTCTCAAAGAATTGGTCTACAAATTCAGGTGATAGTTCAACCAAATTAGATAGCGCTGTAACTTGGCAGGTGTGAGAATGATTACTGTCATCGAAGGCAGGACCAGCAATGCTCACAGAACGTTGTACCTGGATGATGTTGCTTTTGTCACTCGCTCCACTGTTACCACTTGGCTGTAGTACAGGAGTCTCCACGAATGCCGTCATCAGGATTGGTAGCCGCTGGGGACAACACAATGCGTGAGCCGTTATTGGACTGAGCAAAGTATCGACGTCCATTGGTACTGCTGATGGAAGTGAAAGACAGATGTCCAACACGCATTCATCGCCGCAAAGCAAACACCGTAGCACAGGTAAAATGCAATTTTGCCATATCGGTCTGAATGAAAGGAACCAGGTCATGTTTAGATCTCTCAGCCTGGCCAATCCAAGGACGTTAGTTATCCTGTCCCGGTAGCGCATTGCTAGGATTGTCTCTTCCATTCCCATTGGAGCTATGTCTGAGCCGAGGCTTGCCATAACGAAGCAGGAGGGTCAAAAATAGAATCCCTGCGACGAGTCCCAAAAATAATGGTATGCCGCCAAAAATGGAGTGCACAAAATTAGGAAAGATTCCCAAAATTGCCTGGAAGGGTGTTAGCAGTCCCGTAAAGACTGTCTTAAATATGCCTGGGATGCTTGTTGCACTAGACATGTTAAGGAGTTGGCTGAACATTTCTACGAAATGCACGGGGCAATTCGTTGATAAAAGGTCATGAACTTCAGTAGCTGTCCTTGCAACTAGAAGATCATACGTCTCTTTAGATGACGTTATAGGCACTGTTGTCTGTAAAAGTACAGATTTCATTTTGTTTAATGTATCAATTCGTATAGAATAGAGATTCAGACGAGGCCAGATGGGAGTCACTATGTCTGGAGGCCCACTCGGAAACAATGCTTGCATACAGCATTTGACCATGGATGTTACTTCTACTAGATAACTTTTCCCTGGCACGAGGCCACAACATCTGTGATCTGTTCTAAGAATGTAACTCCCGTTCGAAAGTTGCATAAAGAAGGGCTCTATCTGAGTTGCAGGTGTGACTAGCTGGTGGCATGAAAGGTTGTTTGAATTTCCATCACATGCTCCGTGTAAATTAATACCCTGACACAAAAGTATACCGCTTAGTGAATGTTTACAATTTTCACCACTAAGAAATACATTTTTGTCACTGTCACTATAGCAAGAATGAGTGTATGGTCATTTCCATTCGGATTTTACATATCCTTTACCCAATTGTTCATACTGGCCAGCAGGTATGTACTCAAGGCACTTTTTAAATCGGAAAGTTGTTATCGGAATTGTGATAATTCCGTGTATTATCCATTCAATGACAGGACTCTCTGACATTGTCAATGGTAATCTCTCGAGTTTTTCGATGCTCAGGATTGTATAGTCTGCTCCTTTCTGTGCCAAACTGATCTGTTTATCAGTAAGGTTAAAACTGGAAAATAATGACGTTGTGTTGATTAAACGCCAAGGCACATAGCCTGAACGAAGATTTTGCAGCGTCCAGCCTAATTCTATAATAGAGCGTAATTGAGACTGGCCATGTTGTAACATTAGCAAATCTCTGTCTATCACATCAAAGGCAGAGGATACAATATTGTCCAACGAATATATTCTGGAAGACAGAGTCATTAACCCATTGTCTACCACAGAAAGTGATTTCTCCAAATTAATACGATCAATTTCTCGTATTTTTTCAGCAGTTTCAATTTGCTTTACTTTCCAAGCCTCGTTGTAAGCAGCATAGATACTGGTCGCTATGAAACGCTTTTGACGCTGTTTGCGTGGTCCAAGAATGAAATCGCGCAAATCAGCACCATCTTTTAGTAAAGACAAGTGTTGCTTAATTTCAGCCAGTGTGGACGAGGTTAGCCATTCAAGGCAGAGTTTCCCTACACTGTATGTTTTTATAATCCCTGGATGTTGTCTCTGGGAATATCTAGAGTCTAATCTGGTCATTTTTAACCCCTGTGTTTTATTCAGGAATCTATCTTGACAGCTATTTGTGTCTGTAGGCCAGATTAACCACTTTTTCCAATCAGGATTTGTTCTGTTGAAATGTAAAATTTGTGACACGTCTAACTCAATATCAGCGGTTGCATTTTCTGGTATTGGCTTCGGTATAGACGGTGTTTTAAGGTCTTTGATCTTAGCTAGGCCAAGACAAGATGTTTGGTGTATTGTGTCATTTAAAAATAACATTTGTTCAGGTATCATGCAGGTTCTAAATAGTGCTTCAATGCCTTGCACCTGCCAATCTTTTGTGCCCCAAATTGTTTTTGTTTCAATATTATTTTTCCAATAATCAAAACCAAATGTCATCATTTTGTCATAAAATGCTTCTGAATATATCAATTTAGAATTTGTCAGCATTGTTTTCATTCCTGTTTTATCTAACAGTTTGTAATAAAACGTTTCTGCATCACTGGTGTTAAACCCTGAGAAGTATTTGAATTTCTCAAAAAATGCTTTAGAACTGCTTTTAGGTGGTGTAGAACAATGTTCCCATTGATTATACATAAAAACATTTCTAGGCTGTGCAGATTTATGCAAGTAATGATCCCCATAGTGGGTGTAACAGAATAACTGCTCATAACTAGATGAACCTTGTAAATAATCATGATTTGTGAATCTAGCTGACATTACTAAATCAGACATCATGTCATTAATACTGTTAAAGTCCCAATCATCAGAGAATGTACTAGGTGTCACAAAGTCACTTAAGGAAACCTTTAGTTGATGAGGATACTTCAGGATTTCGACCGGACCATATATCTCATAGTCTGTTTTCTCCCATACTACCCCACCAGATATTGGAATTGCTGTGACATTTACTGTTGACAGTTCTCTTTTCTTCACGTGGGATGATCTGTGTGGTTTCAGGACTAGGTTGATGTTCTGACTTGCTGTGTCCATTGTAATATATTTTCCTTCAATGAATTTTCCCAAACACAGTACCATGATGAGACAAAGCAAGAGGAAAAATACACCTAGACCGAACCAGAACTCTAGCCAAGGGGAAATAAGGTAGATTTCCTTCAGTTGATGAAAGAGTTCCGTTGCTTTTTCTTTAAAAGTCTTTTTTGTTTCTGGCATCACTTCGGGGTCGTTTAAATCTTCAGAGAAGTTGTCGAAGTTGATGAAATAACCAGAGGCAGTTCTGTCAATTGATGGGATTGTTCTTTCAATCTGTCTCTCGGTAGCACTTTGTGATGCCACATCATTGTAGACTGGTGTTGTTTCTTGACAAACTGTTTCAATCTGTGTTTCAAGAGGCACGAGTTCCATGGCATTATTGCATAGTCCTTCATTGTGCACTGCAGGCTGATCGAATGTGATTAGTCTTTCAGTTTGAACCTCTTGGATAGTTGCAAGTTTGGGTATTCTGTTGTTTCTTGGGAGTCCACTGGGACTACTGTTGATTATAGGCCACATGCTTGTGGTTTTACCAGATCGATAGACACGACTCTGTTCTCCTTTTTACCAGCAAGGGGCGGTAGCACAACTGATCTTGTTCCGGTGACTGCTAAGACAGGTACTGCTTTTCTGTAAGAAGGCCCAAATTCCTTCTTAACCGCGATCTTTTCTCTGACTAGATCCCCAATCTTTGGAATCCAGACAGGCCTTGCTGGGGCTGTTGCGGGTGGTGCCTCGTCAGTGGTACTTGGCTGTTGCTTTAACTTTATGTTGCTTAAGGATTTTCTTGTTTCATTCAGTTCCTGTAAAACAGCCAAACGATCTTTGATGTCAAAGTCTGTTGTTTTTTCTTGTACCACTGACATCTGACTATCGAGGTCCTGAACTCGCATTCTAATTCCGAACAATAGTTCGTATGGGCTGAAACCTTTTAGAGAATTTCTTGGCATGTTGTTAAGACTAGTCTGGACACTTATTAAATGTTTGACCCACCCAGCGCCTGAACCTAATACCTTCGCTGTTATAGATTGCTTTATGTCACGGTTTTTTCTTTCTACCACACTGTTCCCTTCCGGGGTATGACGGACAAGAATACCGCAACCCAATTCCCATGCTAGCCATGGCCTCCTTATAAGCTCGAGAGCTGAAAGCAGGACCCTGGTCAGAATGGAACGTGGTAATTGCGTATGTGCCGATATAGACTCGCAAATCTTTTATAACCGTTCTAGCGTCAGCCGAGCGCTGGAGGCCTCATTTTTTTAAGTGCTTTTCGTCTTAACTGTTAATAGGACGCAGGATGGGGTGTAGGCAGCGTTACGCTCTTTCTGACTGGTAGCCGGTAGCAAGGTTCGCTACTGCGATCCCTATTAAGGTTTTCACAGTTGTTTGCATATATTTGGTGTTCTACACTCATTCCCGGCCACCAGAATACTGATTGTAATTCGTTCAGTGATTCCTTGATCTCTCTGTGCCTTAGACCCAAACCCATGTGTGCGTCTGCTATTAAAAATATTCTCCTGTTCATGTTTGGAATTACTCTGTCCCCCACTCCAGGGATTCGAGCAAAAGGAACGGAGTTTGCATCGATTATGTATGCATAATTGAGTGGATAGTTCACGGGTAGTGCTGCACAGTCGCCTTTTACGGTCGTTTTTACTGCCAGCATCGTTTCCCCGTCTATGTATTTATCTGTACGCTTTTTTGTGGCTACGGAAGCCGGTTTAGTTGCTTCCGCTTTGGCTGTATTAGCCAATGAATTCCCTGCAACGTGAACGCCATCACGTCGAAGACTCTGTGCGTGAATTACGTGAGTCTTTTGTAGTTCTTTGTGTAAAAGAGCTACCTCGTTCCAGAGCAATTTATGCTTTATTGTGGCACCTGTGTCATCTTTGTAGTCGTTTTCGATCCAACTCTGCAGTTTATTGTTGTAAGAGTTGACGCAAAAATGAGAATCGCACACTATAAGTGTCGGGAATTCACGTTCTGCATTTTCGAGCGCCATCTTTAAAGATCTGATTTCAGTTCTTTGAACCGAACAGTTTCTTACAGATTCGGTTTTTGTTACTTTCGGTGTAATTTTACCGCACAGCCAACGACATTTAGTAATCGCACATGCTGCATCGTAGGATTTTCTCTCTACGTTGAAATGCTGTACAGAGCTATCTGTGTAGATTATACAGGCGTATATTGAGAGAGGCAGAATTTCGATTGGTAGAGAATATTCTTCTTCATACTCTAAATCATTCAGTTCTTCAAATTGCGGGGCGAAATAGTATTTCACGTCTTCCGCTCCTAGAGAATCTATGCACTGTATCCATTTCGGATCCAGTGACACTGTAGGCAGGTTTACTGGGCTGAATAGCGCCTCGAAGGCGGATTCCGCTGTAAGGATATTAATCCGTTTGCCGTGTGCTAGTTCTCGTTCATTTGCTAATGCGATTTGCACTGCTTTCACAGTTCTTTCTGTGGGACTGAATGCTTTTTCTGCTTGTGTGTACAAGTGAGATTTAGTTGAAATTGGGACCTTTTCTCCCTCATTAGAGGTTAGGTACGTGAATCCGCATCTTCCTGGGATGACTCGGATTACAAGATCGATCGTGTTGTCACGTGTATCTAATTTTGTTTTTGCTAACATGTCTGTTTGCAGTGATCTCAAAATTTCTGTGTGTTTTTGAGTCCATTTGATTTGTTTAAAATCAGGTTTAATTAGTTCGTAGAGAGGTTTAACCCTCTCTGCGTAATTTAGTATGTAAGTTCTTCCGAAATTCAGAAAACCTAGAATGGATTGTAAATTCTTCAGCGTTTTTGGAGCTTGAAGTACAGCGCACTTCTCTAAGAAGTTGTCCGCTAGGCTTTTCCCTTCACTTGATAATTCGTACCCTAAAAACAGTACTGTCAGATGGGCAATTCAAGACTTTTTAAAGTTGAATTTGTAACCCTCTGCTGCGAACCCAAGTATAATGGTGTTCACTCTTTTCAAGTGAGTATCCAAGTCGTCGTCTGTGAGATAGATATCATCTACGTAAGATAATGCTTCATCATCATAGATTTGTAGTAACTCTGTTACTCTAGCTGAGAATAGTCCTGGGCTGTTCTTGAACCCCTGTGGGAGTCGACAGAATTTTTCTGTGACCCAAATGCAGAGAAAGCGGTCAAATATCTGCTTTCTGGTGCAATGTTTTGACAAAAGAAACCATTAGAAATGTCTAATGTCGTTTTATATTTTTTCCTAACTATATTATTCATTAGGGCTGCACTATGCGAGTTTTGTACTGCAAAGGTTTTGCAACATGTATTAAGGTGTCTGTAGTCCAAAACTAGACGATATGAATTGTCTGGCTTGGAGACAGAAAACAAAGGATTGTTCATTTGAGAGGTGCATGTTTCAATCGCCCCCTAGTATTCAAGTTGATCTAAGATCTCCCTGACTTGTTTTTTAGCTTCTTGCTTTATGGGATACTGCCGTTGGGCAGTTGGTTCACTTTTTAATTGGATTTTGTGAGGCGGTGAATCCTCATCCCATCCTACATGATTTTTATATAATGCAGGTGCCTGGGCTACTGCCCATTTCCTTGCATATGTATATTTTTTGTGAACCGGTATGTGATTCGAGAAGGCAGGCATAATCACTTCTTCGCCACGAGGGCACTCCCTGACAAGCTCTGGGGGCCAATCTTTTTCAGCTAACAGAATATCATAGTGCGAGCTTATCCCAAAATAGACCCTTAATTTTCCTAGTCTTATCACCCTCTATACGCAATGTTATTTCGTATATTTTATGGGGCTCGCTAAGTCTGGCGTCGGCAGTTTCAACCTGAATGTATTCATTCGTGTCCACTCTCTCCAGATGACTCATCAAGATCTTGCGCGCTATACTGATTTCTGCTGCACTGTCCAACATTGTCAATGCCCACTCCCCGTTTTTCAACTGTGTCCTCAGTATTCTCGGCATGGTTGATTACTCTAATACTGGCTACCTTCTTTTTCTGAAATTGAGATTTCTTATTTTGAGCAGGTTCCTTGTCTTTGGACTTGGTGTGCTCTCCTGGGTCTGACCGTCCTCTTCTTTCCGAATTCTGTGGAAGAGATCGAGAAGGACGTGTATCAATACTTTGATATCTATCAGGTTTTTTCAGATTATCCCTATTTCTAAGGTTATATCTTTTCTCAGAGGGCTCCCTCTGGGGAGACTGGCGTTCTCGAGTCGGAGTTCTTTCCCTCCGTCAAGGAGACCTTCCTCTGGACTGGAAAACTTTTTCCTTGGGAGTGGATTGTTTATTTCCATCCCAGCTCTTTTTAGGAGTGTTTAAATTATTTTTAATAAATAATTTTTCAGGTTTGAGCAGTTGGGGCTTTACCGGTTTTCCACCCAAGCTGTCTCTACCTAATTCTTCATAGCATTTTTCTATGATTTTTGCAAGCTCAACAGGATCTTTTATATCTGTTTCCTTCAACTTCTGGCGGATCGCCACAGATGCTGCTTCTCCCTTTATGTTGGCTAATAATATAGCCGTGACCTGCTTGAAGTCTTTCAGTAATTTCATACCTAGATTTAAAGCGGGCTCTGGACCGAATTCATTTTGAATCTGTTTTAGCACTTCTGGTATTACCGCCATAGACGGAACACCGTGTGTTTTTGTGTAAATGGAAGCAAAGACTGTACCCCAAGTGTCGCAGTCCTCCACGTGTGGTGCGATTCCCATAGTAAGGCAGATGGTCAAGATTCTGTGTTTCTCAATAGGGGTAGTATCAGGAAATACTGCCTCTATTTGAGTGATTTTCTGTGCTAACCAGAAAGGAATTTGTTCCCGTTTTACGGGTGTTTTACCAAGACATGACTGTATGTTCTGTGGTGTAATTTTATTTATGTTCCCCTGATGAGGGGTCAGCTGTGGTACATTAACAGCTGGCTGGACTGTTGCAGTCCGCATTACATATTGGACTGATTGCCTATGTATTTTTATTAATGTGTTTAGCTGTACTAACAGCTCTTCTCTAGACATTTTTTCAATGTCAGGATGTGGTGTGTAGCTGGCTAGAACCGGCCACGTGGCTCCTGGTCTACCTAGTGGACCGAGCCTGGTAATGTGATCATTGTGTTTTAGGGCGCCATTAAACCAGAGCAGGTGCTCTTGAAATTTAAGTGGAATTTCAATCTCCTCGAAAGGAGCGTACTCTTCCGGAGGTTTCTCTATTTTGTAATAGTGAAACTCTTTTGTTATAGCGTTTACCGCTGGAAAGTTTATCCATGAATAGAATACCTCTGTTTGCCGATATTCATGAGCCTCTATCACGAAAATTACTGTACCACCTTGAGGTGTCAGTCCGTTCTCTATAAGTTTTAACGTTATAGATCTTCTTAAGTGGACCGGGATGATTATAGCATCCGGGTCTGTGTATTCGGGACCTTGCTGAGTCGCATCTGCTGCGGCCCCAGTGGTTCCGTTTTCTCCTGGCATTGTTAAAATGCAACGTTTGCAGAGTAGGTCTCCAAGGAGACAAAGATTAGATGCACAATATTTTGGAACACTGTATCCTTCAACGTTGAATAAACCAGAGCTTTACATAGGAATCTCTTCCTACTAAGGTCGGGCGGATTTTAACCTTTCACCCACTCCAGACGTCTATTGGAGTATTTACGGGAGAAAGGGGTGTGAAATATGCACGACTGAGTTACTCTAACTCTCTTGCGTTATTTTATCGCCTTACCAAACGTTGGGCGCCATGTAGTGTAGTTCCTAGTTTCCCACTAGGCCCTGCGCATTGGAATAACATAAACAGTAGTATCGACGTGGAACTGCGGATATTCCAGGTCTCCACTGACTATGCTAAACTTAATTGGGTTGTGTTACCAACTAGCTCAGAGGTCACTGGAAACTTTCTTCTCTGCATAGGAAGTGATCAGCTTCCTTGGCACAGACAAGAAGGGATTCAGCTTTCCAACAACCGTGCAACATGACAACTTTGCTCCTCAGATCAAGAGTCAATCTCTAGGGTCGTGTGAAACAATAGACATGTATTTCACTCAGTCCGTCTAGTGCAGTTTACTTTCACGAGATGTAGAGAATAGAGAGACGGGCGTTTGTCAATAAAGGGTTAACATTTATTGAACAGTCTTTCTTCTCGTACAAGAGAAATGTATTGCCACAATTGCAATAATTGTTATTATAAAAAGTACGTACAGTAAGATAAGTATTGCGAAATAGAACTGTAAAAGCATTGATATGGTTTCTTAGCCATTCAATGGTTTAAAAGTAATAAAACATATATACAGTCATATATACATTAGGCTAACATACTCAACTGGTGCTTCTAACTAAGCCTACCCCAGTGTGCCTGACCTAAGCCTAACACGTGGAAGGGGAGTAAGTAAGTAGCTTTAAGTTAAGTTGGTTTTGCCAAGGTTTGTTTCAAGAATTCTCGTCTAAGGGTTTAGTCAACACCATACCTCTGAATAGAATGATGGAGGATTGGTATTTCCTTCAGGGGTCTCTCTCGATATCCCAGTCGCCCGCGAGGGTAGACTGGAAACGCCGTGGCTGGATTTCTCTGCACGAGAAAGGCAGCGGCTTCTCTTCAGCGCGTCGAGGAAGGAGGGGGGACAGCGTCCGCGGGCAGCTGGAATCTGCTGGATGTCTTCGCAGAGGGACGGCTGTTCAGCTCCTTAAGCGTACTGCACCATAGTTCGCGCTTTAGCGGCGATAATGGTATCAGCAGCTTCACCACCACAGGATAGCAGGCTGCAGCGACAGAGTGCTAGATTTACCAACACGGGGTCTTGCAGGCAGCTGGCATCAGCAACAGTAGCTCGCAGCTCACATTGCTTAAGGCAACGTTGGTAATATTTATACCTGACAGGTGCCGGGTTTGACGCAAGTTTGCTGGACATAAGACGTCAATTAAAGATGTCACTAGGAAGTGATAGTTATCAGTTGCTCATTAGAGTTCCATTACTAATCAAAACATAGCAAGCGGGGATTTCCAGGTTTGCTGAGTTTTTATCTTTTTGAAGAACTCGGAGTGTTATCTAGGAATATCAGATAGTGACTACTGCTCTGTCATTGCACTAATTGGTCGCAAAGGAAGTGGCAGAGAGAACTATGCTGGAATGTGGCTCTGTTCGTGTGAGGCCAGAGATGACTTTTCAGAAAATCGCACTTGAACGGTTATGCCAATATAGGGAATAAATGGATTTATAGCCGAATAGGGGCATAAGGTCACAGTATCGATCAGGAACCTAGATAAACACGCAACAGTCTCCCTTAGATGAAGCAAGCTTGTGTTATGTGCAAAATTGACCCTATAACCATACTTCATGGGTCGCCGAGTTCATATTAACAATCATCCACAGATAGAAGGGTAACCACAGCATATTAAAAAGTATCTTCTATGTACAGTATTCATTCTAAGCAAAACTTGTCCAAAGAAACTCTATTCATTACAAACTCCCAAGATCTGAAGGTTCTAAAAGTCATACTAACTGCAGCCTCCATACTGTGATGAAAATGTTATAGACAGAACAACATCTGGTGGAATCACCACTAGTATGCCAAACGCACAACGATGTAAAGTATATCAATAGAAAAACAGTAGACTGTGCTTTGATCAGAAACTCCAATAATCAATTAGGTAAAGAAAAAGTTATCAATATACACTTTGTGTAAGGTTGTCAATTCATTTTATATGTTCATATACTTTGCAGATAATCAACAGTCACTAGTAAATTCAATGTTAATTCTTACAAAAACCACAGTTAATATAACATTGCTAATAGAGCTGGTTGACTTTTTCACAACTAACAGAAGGCCCAATGCATTTCTGGAAACTCCCTTCTTCAGGGGCACTGTGGAAAAATAAATATGAAACACTGTGTCAACACACTGCGTACGTAACTTGAGAATTAAACATATGCTTAAATGCTCGAATACACAAACATTCTTATTGGGGATTTACTAAATAGCAGTTCAAAATACGTTATTGTGAACAGGATATCACATAGCAAGAATTACGTGGAAAAAACACAAATGGCAGATTTTGCTAAATACGATCAGCACATCATGGTATTCCTCCCTTTTTAAATTCTTAGTGTATGTCAATTATACTTCTCTGTTGGAGTGCAAATCAAATGTAGTGCTCATCCACCTTAAGCACAAATCCACGATAAACCACCTACTAAAAGTGTGATAGAATATCATACATATATCATAAACACATCAGTGCACATCCTTGTTCAGTCTCTATTATCCAATGGGCAATATGCCTTATTAGTCCAAAAAGCCCCTTGTTACTATACAACCAATATTCTTTCAGTCCACAATAGAAATGCACAGTATCCGATAATCCACAGTTTTCTTTATTAGTTCTTTCTCTTGTCACAGCCGACGCGCATTTCGCCCTACACGGGCTTTTTCAAGGCAAGAAAACTATTCAAATTGAGAAGCATATGTTCTAGACGTATTTTAAAAAACAAGTTGGCATTGAACCTCCAAGCCTTTCGTTTTCTTAGAGATGCGTGTATTCGCTCTAGTGCCATCCACATATAGTATGTTAAGTCCTCACAGCGGTTGGAGCCTTGATAAGTTCCATCGTCATGTCGTGTATGCTGCTGCTGAGATGTTTGTTTCGTTCCGCGTCTTCCGTTCAACACGCGTGTATAGCAACAAGAGACTTTTTGGACTAATAAGGCATATTGCCCATTGGATAATAGAGACTGAACAAGGATGTGCACTGATGTAGCAAGAATTACGTGATGGACTTATTTGTAGGTCAAACAGTGCTCAAATGTGTGACTAATCACGCAAGAAAAGACCGCGTAAAGAAACCTCCACCATGAGTGTAGCGTGTGTCTAGAAAAGACCGCATGAAGAAACCTCCACCATGAATATAACATGCTGAAGTATAAGGTTATTTTGTGAATACCGGTTCTAAATTGTGTCTATCCCACCGGTGTGGAAGTTAAAACCCTAAGAACAACACTGGGATAATCTTGTCGTTACTAGTGTACTTACTTCTATCAAAGTGTTATGTTCCTGTGGACAACTGAGTGTCCATGTTGGGAATCTGAGAAACAGCATCTGTGCGTACATGAGCGAACAATAATGTTGTCAACCTGTAATGGAACAAATACACTGGTTAAGTGATAAGCTATCCTCGCGGTCCACTCACTAATCTATCCATGAGATTGCGCTAGTTGAATAACCTTTCTGTTAAAAATGTTGTTACTGGAATCCCCATCTTTTGAAGCTAATCAAATATGTGCACATAGGTTAGTACCCGTTACACAAATTCTTCTATCTTATGTAGAAATTGTCATGCTGAGATGATTATATCAAAATATTCAAGGCTGCTTACAATAATATATATCGCCAGTAGGTGGAACAAGTTTGTGGCATGGTGCACAGCAAAGGCTGTGGATCCCCTTTCTGCCCCTCTTTCTGAGGTTCTCGTATTCCTTCTTTCCTTAGCCCAGCAGGGCTCTGCTCTGGTCACTATCAAGGGCTATCTTTCAGCCATCTCTGCCTTCCTTTGGTTGCCATATCCGCCCTCTCTTTTCAAGACCCCGGTTGTTAACCATTCCCTAAAAGGTTTCACACATCTTTTTCCTCCAATCCCCTTCGTTATGCCTCAGTGGGGCTTGAACCTTGTACTAACTTATTTAATATGTACTCCCTTTGAGCCGTTTCCTAACTGTCATTTACGTCTCTTGACTCTAAAGACTGCTTTCCTGGTAGCCATAATTTCTGCTATAAGGGTGAGTGAGCGTCAGGCTCTTTCTTCTAAGCCTCCTTTCCTGTCTGTTCATCCGGATAAGGTGGTTCTTCGGACCCGTCCATGCTTCCTTCCTAAGGTGGTCACTGTCTTCCTCATCGGGCAGACCATTACTTTGCCCACCTACTCTCCACCCCCACATCCTTCAAAGGAAGAAGAAAGGCTCCACCGTCTGCACCCAAAACGTGTGCTCTCCTTCTATCTGGATCACACAAAACAGTTCTGGGTGGATGATCAACTTTTTGTTGGTTATGAGGGTGCAAAGAAGGGTCAGGCCGTACACAAACGCAACATTTTTCGATGGATCGTGTTGTGTATTAAGGCTTATAACTCTCTGGCTAAAAAGGAACCTCCAGGTGGGCTACGCGCTCACTCCACCAGGGCGACAGCAGCCACTACTGCCTTGGGAAGGGGAGTGCCTCTGAATGACATCTGTCAGGCAGCCACATGGCATCACTGCACATGTACACCAAACACTACTGCCTGGACAGCCAAGTCCAGAGAGACGGCTTCTTCTGCCATTCTGTTCCCCAGGATTTTCTGGTGTGATCTTGGTTCTCAATACCACCACCGGGGTTGGTATTGCTGGGGTATCTATAACTAACATGTTTCTTTCACATGTGCAAGTTACTTACCTTCGGTAATGATATATCTGTAAGAAAAATTAGTTAGTTATAGATTCCTTACCACCCCACCCATCCTCCCCATTCTGAAAACTGATTTCTAGGGTTAAGGATCTCTGTCAGGGCCCTAGTTTTGTGCACCAATGGGCAGTGTCTTGTATGGCTCTGCGTTTCTGGCGCGGAAAGTCGTGTACAGAACTGACGTCCGCGCGTGAGGGCGGCGTCTAAGTAGCTGCTGAGACGTCATCCCGGCGACCATGACGACGGACGCGGAGCCGACCGATGCCACCTTCGGACGCGCTGAGGTACTGCTGACAAAAAAACTTTCCGGATCCAGTCTGGCGCTTGGGGGTAATTCTAAGGTAAGGAAACCATAACTGACTAATGTTTCTTACAGATATATTGTTACCAAAGGTAAGTAACTTGTGCTTTTAGTGAAAGGTATCTATCGGACGGGAGGTTGGAGTACCAAAATCTCTTTTTATTTATGACAACACAATATTACCTCCGTTCCGGATTAGGTCAGTGTCTAAAAGCAGTATTAATCCATTTTAGGCATGTTAAACTGTAATGCACATATATTTCAGATACCTATACAACTTGATCTTTTAAAAATGTTGTTTAATTTCACAGATGGAAGGAATGGTCATGGCTGCATATGAGCTGGAATATTTACTTCTTGAAGGGCACTGCTTTGATACAAACACGGGGCAGCCTCCAAGAGGACTTCAATTTACCTTGGGAACAAAAAAAGACCCGGCTATGGTGGACACAATTGTCATGGCAAATCTGGTAGGTTGGATAACCCATAATATGTGTTAAGGGTTAGCTGCTCATAGAGCGTTGGAACAATGTTAACATAATTTAGCATGATAAAATAATCATGGGAGGGATCAAAGACTCACTGCAAGGTTTTTAGTAGGCGGAGTATTTTTTTTATACGTGGTGGAGAGATATCTAGTAATAAAACATGCACTACCAGATAACTGAATAGAAGGCCAAGTATCCAGACAGTTAGAGAATCACACGTTCTTTTTCTTTATGATTAATAAGTGAATTGTACTCAGAATAGGTCGAAGAGATTAGCAAACTCTAAAGGCAGACAACTAAGACAAGGGAAATATCGGAAAGAGAGAAACAAGAGGAAAGCTATAGAAAGAAAAACAAGATATAGGAATTTAAAAATTATCAGATAAAGAGGTACACTTACCCATACTTCTGTGATTTGCCCAAGGCATCTGGTAACTTTAAAAGAAGGCCCTAGGAGGAAACAGAAGAACGAGAAGAAAGTGGACGGCAGTGGGACAGAGTAAAAAAATAAAAAATCACGGTCATCAACTCGTATGAAGTGTTTTATAGGCAAAATACATGAAATAACGTCAATCAGATTAGCAGCAACAATACATATCAGAAGTACAAAGAACTCGATAAAGTTCAGTAGTCAATCCAGCATAGATTCACCCTGTAAGAGTGGAAAATGCAGGTCCTTTTATGGGACTTTAAATAAAGGATTTTCCACATACTGCACCATTACACAATTCTCAAGGTAAGCAGCCCCTTGATAGTATTTGGATTCAACAATGATTTTCATGCTCGGCTATATAAAGAACAAGCTTCATTGCTATTTTTCTGGCCAGAAGGGAAATTTGGCAAAAGTCGGTCTGTACCGTCCCTCCATCAGTGGATGATTGGCTTAGTTCGGTTAATTACTAATGTGGCCTAGAAATGTCCAGTAAAAAGGCTTCAGTTGAGAGGAGAAACCTCTTTTTGGCATATCAAATGAAAGCCTGACTGTGCAATGATTACACCATAGCCCCCTGCTGAGTACAAGTTCGAAAATGGAGGTGGTATCCCCAGGGATTTATTTGAGCCAGGTGGTGAAATGAGGCCTTGAAAAAAGTTTTAAAAAAAATAATACTTTCACACAGCAGCAGACTCTCGACCTGCAGGAGTTGCTGTACTTAGTATGTTCACTCCCATGCACCATGGAATGCACTACCACTGAGTTTGATTACTGTAGTTGCACACTAGAAATGTTAGGTGCCTATCTTGGTGTAACTGATAGTGCCTCACAGTACACCTCACCTTAATAGGCAGTTCAACAATTCAGCAAAATCTAACTGAAGTACCTCTCTTCAACTCTGTGCCATATACATCAAACAAATCCGAAATCAAAGAATGTCATACAAATACAATAACTGCCATCCCTATAAGTCCATGAATTAGTGCCACATAGTAATTATAGTTCAAAAGCTGTCAGCTGCATTCCAACACAATGCACCTGCTGCAAGCCCGAAATACACTACCATGCGGCTCACTTTTTATTCGACCACTGCATGTGCATAAGTCCCTAATGATACTCATGTCATCTTTTTTTTCGTGTTACCACTGCCTCATCATCAGGAACCAGGATCGGGTTGGGGCAGGGTCAACCGGAATTTCAGAGCGAGTCCGCTTAAAACTTGATGGTACAGTAGTTGGTTGTATAGCCAAATGTGTTCATTTAATGCTGATCGGAACCATCAGCTCTGCTTCCAGATCTGCTGACCCACAAATCTGCATCGCCTTGATTTACCCTGTGCGTGCCAGCGGCTCAGACCTGGAACAGAGTAGCCCCTATACGGGCTTTGTTGCTCCCTGATTGGACCCGTCTCCATCTCTTTGTAAGACTCAGTAATGAACTCGGACTGTAACATTCTCAGTAAGAATGACCGATATAGGTCAAAGTTTCAATGCGTCGCCAGGAAAGATGGCCTATCTAACTTACTCTTAGAGTGTTCCGCTGCCCCAAGTAAATGTCCTGTAGACTCCTGTACTGTAAAACCACGAAAGTCATGAGGAAAGTGTCCTGAGATTAGCGGCCGTGAAATTTAACCAGCTGAAGTTGCAGGGACAGAGAGAGAGAGAGAAAGAACCCTGGTGCGGTGAGTAGCGGTTGGAGACTGAGCCAACAGAGAGAATCATGGGCTTCACAGGGCCTTGAGGGAGCAGCCTGACGCAGCTGATGTGTAGGCCCTGGCGAAGAGGAGAGGCCTGTGGCAACTGATTCAAGCTATGGAATTGTAGCACGAGTACGGCAGGAGACTGCTGGAGTCTGCGATGATCCTGGGAAGGCAGTGCTGGGAGTAACTGCACAGCTGCAGAAATTGGGCGGAGTGAGCTGCGGGTTGCAGCTGGCAGTCGCGCCCGTGAGGAGTGCAGAGAGAGCCTCAAGGGACAAATTGTTCCCCTAGGAGTAAAGGCTGAAGGTGCGAGATCGGTTGAGGAGCACTTACCCCCGTGGTTGAGCTGAGCAGAGGACCATATGGGGAGAACGGCCCTGAAAATCTGGAGGTCTGTGACTGAGGGTACTGACACCATATTGTAAAATGGGTGGGGGGAGAAGAGTACTTCAGACATAGAAGCCCTTGCAATTGATCAGGACGCCCAAATGAGAGCAGTACTGGAGTGGGTTGGAGTGAAGTAAGGAGAGCTGTGGACTTCAAGGAGGCGGGCTGGATGGGGCCCCTAAACAGTCGAACCCAGGTAATCACACTGGGCAGTTGACTTGGCTGCAGCCCTAGGTGGGGGCCCCAGTGAGTAGAGGTGCAGCGAGAGGGCATTCACTGACTGATCTGGGACTGCTACACAGTGCTCCCAGTGTTGTGGGGCCCGAGTGGTTGGACTGCGAGTAAAGCGGCAAGGTGCGTTGTGGTGACACGGGCACCTGCAGAACTTTATCAAAGGGCCAGGGTCCCCCGGTGGCCATCTTGAAATGGAAAAGGATAAGACAGCCAATGGGTGCCAGTGCAACACAATCACGCAATACACCACCATGAGGACCACTGGCCTGCAGGGAGCTGAAGCACCGGAGCAGGAGGATGGTCTAAACCACACAGCCCTGTTGGATCTGATCTAGATAGATGCATGCTGATCGATTAAGGGTTTCTTCGCGCGGACATCCGCAAAGTCGAAGATAGTCACATCAGCTGAACACACAATCATGTACCGGCAGACTGAAGTTACAACCCTCAAGTAAAATTTGTCTCGTCTGATGGTGTTCTCTGCAACACTGGCAAGCAGAGTGGAGGATGCAGGAGGAAGTTCCCGTAGGAATAATCTTCAGTTTCCGGGGTTCCCTTAGTGAACGGAAAGGGCATCAGTGGAAACCTTCCTTGAGGACTGCCTAATAACTAAACTGACTTGTGAACCTTTTTTGCAATTGAAAGTGCTCATTGGGCATTGTTGGTGCGACCACCACCTGGGGCACCCCCAAGAGCCATCATTGCGACGATATTCAACTATAGGGTACCTAGCACAACTCAAAGTGATCGCAGACAGCAGGGCACACTTCTTTGAAAATCCAGAGGTGTTGTGGTCCTGCTGAAGATGTGGTACAAGGTATCTGTCAAAAACAAAGAGGGAGTATCCCCAGGACATAACGTCTTAGTGAACTAGAGAGATGGATAGAGGATAACAAAGAAAGGATTCTATCTTAATTTAAGAAACCCCTCACTCCCCAACCTAGTTGGTGACATGCTTCATCACCGGGGTCCACCCAAGTTGCGGAATGCCACTTGGATGTGCTTCGAGGCCTGAAACTACAGCAGAGCTGGTTTTTTGATAGTGTGAAAGTGGTGCAAGTGAGTGGATTAAAAATGTCTCTGTTGTACTCCCTAAAACTTTAATTTGGAGCCACAGGACACGATTAAAAACCAAGTGAGGAGGGGCGTGGCCAAGATGGCGACGGAGTAGGACGTGTTGTGAGTCCCCTCCGGCGCCAGGCCCTACATAGCTTAGATTAGCATCGGCCCCGGGGTCCCCCTTGGGCTGCGGGCTGCTCCGGAGTGACCCGAGAGGCGGTGGCCGCCAGCAGGGAACCTCCCGGGACGTCGGAGTTGGATTGTGCCGCTTGCAGCTGACGGTATTGCAAACAAAACAGGTGATGGACCGAATGTGGATCAATGTCACACATTCACCCCAGTCAAAAGATCTGGGCCAAAATCCATCGTTTTTTTGCACTCCACACCACCCTGGGTTAGACAATGGCGATATGCAAATCAGCTCTGACCCTGTGCCCATTGGGAACAGTCCAGTCCGAACTACAAAAGCCATGTCCTTCCCAGAACGGAATCAAGCATCCGAGGACCGGACCGGTTTCGAGGTAACACCTCTCATCAGCCCGGCTAGCTTGACTCCAGTGGTGTGGAGTGCCTGGGACCCACGTCTGAGCATCCCCAGTGGGGAACACCTTACCTCGTGCCACGACTGCGGCTACGGGATGGCTACCACGCTACGCAAGGGAAGGCCGGGGAAAGACGGAGCCCCTAAATCTTCTCAGCAACCAGCCTCTCCGGAAGCCAGTGGCTCATCAAAGCAATCGGATGACGAGGCACCTGCCACTAAGGCCTTTATGACAGCGCTTTTCGCCTCCATTAAAGAGGACATCTCAGAATTGCGTGCGCAGTTGGCGTCCGATTCGAGGGAGGTGCGGAGAGACGTGGATGGCATCGGAGAGCGAGTGGCAACTCTGGAGGATCACGACCTGAGTGTAGCGAATGATGTGCATCTTCTGCAACAAGACATCATCCGCCTCACCGAACAGAACTTGGATCTGCAAACCCACACCGAGGATTTGGAAAATCGTTCCCGAAGGAACAACATTCGCATTCGGGCGGTGCCGTGGGACGGGGAGGCGGGGGACCTGCGTGGTTACGTGCAGGCCCTGTTCTTGCAGATCTTGGATGAGGAGGATGTGCAGGACATAAGAATGGACAGAGGGCACAGAGTAGGGCTGCCCCGGCGGGGGGTCCCCCACCGGACATCCTCGTGTGTGTCCACGATTTTCAAGTGAAAGAGCGCATCCTGCGGAAGGCCAGAGCCATCTCATCTTTGCAGTTTAGGGACCACCGCCCGCAGCTCTACCAGGATCTCGCTGCCTCAACTCTTCGGAAGAGACGGGAATTTCGCCCAGTGACCTCCTTTCTGCTGGAACGTGGCATCTCCTACTCCTGGGGTCATCCTTTTCGTATCATCTTTCGTTGGCAGAGCAGACTGGCGCAGATTCGCTCCCTTCAGGTGGCAAAGGATCTCCTAGGCCTGGATGACGTCGCACCCTCCCAGGAAGCTAACACATCGCCATCGAGGAGGCGCCATCGCTCGTCCTCATGGCAAAGAGTGGGTTCGTCTCCCGGACGTCGGCGGCCGGATCGTGCTGCTAGCTTGCGGGAAAGGGGAGATGCAGTGGCTTTGGTGGCCTCAGCAACGCTAGCAGATTCCCAGCAAAGCTCTAGAGCGGCCTGATTTTTTGTTTCCTAGGGTCTGGCGCAGGAGGGGCTATGGCCGTAAGGTACCGGGGCTTTGGTTGTACTTTTGGAGAAGACGCCTCGGACCGTGGCCCTGGGGGTCACCGAGTTGGTCCCCCTGCCCCGTTTCCAGTCCAGAAAGGACCTGTCGAACTATGGCCTACTGGAACTGTTTTGTGACTGGTTCAGGTTCAGTGACTTGAGTTATTTCTTCTTCTTGTTCCTTTTGTTGTGGGGTGAGTTGGGGGGTGGGGGGCGAGAGGGGAGGGGGTTGGGGAGGTTCCATGGTGGTGACAAGGATGCTATGTGGTGTGTATGGCTGAGATGCGTGTTGATAATACAGAGGATTGGGGCGGAGGGGGCGTATCCAAGGTTCAAGATGACCTGTTGTCCGGCTGGTGGAGTAGGGAGGGGGGTGGCGGGTAGCCCATCGGCACTACATATGGCGGGTGAGTTTAGGCCTTTGGGAGGGGGAACTCATGAGCTGGTATTAGCGGGTGTCGGGGTGGTATTATGTGATGCCCGTTAGTATAGGGACCTGGAATGTTAAAGGGCTTAACTCGCCGCAGAAACGACAGAAAGTTTGGAAATATGTGTTTGATCATCAGCTGGATGTGGTGGGTCTCCAGGAGACTCATCTAGCACGCAAAGACGAGCTGCGCCTTAGGCATAAGGCTTACCCTCTTATTTACAGGTCTTCTGCTACTACGAAACACAGAGGGGTGGCTCTCCTCTTCCGCGCCGCGCTGCACTTCCAACCTGTGGAGGTGCGCAATGACAAGGATGGCCGCCGGTTGATGGTGAAAGGGGTTGTTCAGGGACGATTGTGTACCTTTGTAGTAGTTTATCTCCCTAATGCTGGCCAAAATAAGTTCCTACAGGACTTGCTGCAGAAGGTGGGGGATTTCGCTGATGGGCACTTGTTCCTCATGGGGGATTTTAATTTGGTGTGGGACAAGGTTGTGGATAGCTCTAGGACTCACAGGGCTGATACAGGTGTGTTTTTGGGTACAACACAACAGTTGGTGGGAGAAATGGGGCTGATTGATGGATGGCGATTTTATCACCCTACTTCCAGAGACTACACATTCTTTTCCCATGTACACCACTCCTACTCCCCATTAGATTGTTTTCCTCAGTCAGGCCCTTAGGGGAGATGTCCTGGATTCCACCATTCTCCCGCTTTCAGTCTCCGACCACAGTTTGCTGGTGCTCACCCTTCGCTGGACATCGTCCGGTAACGGACAGCGGAAATGGTACTTCCCAGCTTCGGTGGTCAGGGATGACGCATTGAATAAGGCACTGCGGGAGGCCATTAGGGAGTTTTTTTACCTCAACCCCACAAAGGATACATTGGTAGTTAATACTTGGGACGCCTTTAAGGCATCCGTCAGGGGTACATGTTTAGGCCTTAATGCCAATCTTAATAGGTTGCGGCGGAAAGACCGGGAGGACTTGGAGGCCGAGTTGTCCAAACTCGAACAGGCGCACAAGCTCAATCCATCGAGGGCGACCCTACGACCACTTACGGCGGTTCGAGGGAAACTGAGAGCCCACTACAATAACAGGGCTGAACTCACGATGTTGAGGCTGGGACGACAATCTTACTCCTCTGGGAATAAGGTGGGTAGACACCTAGCGCGTCAGCTGCGTGACAGGAGGGAGGGTGAATATATCGGCGGGATTAAGGATGACGCGGGCGTGCTACAGCATAGGGACGAAATGAAGGCGGGCATCTTTGGCCGCTTTTATGCGGACCTTTACGCAGGGGACGGTCTCGATACGGAAGCACAAAGGGAGTACCTGCGGCGCCTGCCACTCCCTCAGATATCGAAGGAGTGGAATGAACTGTTGGAGGCCCCGGTCACCAGGGAAGAGGTACTTGAGGTCATCAAAAATCTGAAACTACACAAAGCACCCGGGCCGGGTGGCTATACAGCCGTCTTCTACAAGACATACGCCACCGAACTTTGCGACTTCTTGGTGACCCTCTTTAATGATATGGCCACCTCTGGTTCCTCGGCCGGAACTCTGGCGGAGGCGGTAATTACGGTCTTGCCGAAACCAGGGAAGGATCTTAACCAGTGCGCTTCCTTCCACCCAATAGCGCTACTTAATATAGACGCTAAGCTATATTCAGCGATTCTGGCACGCAGGTTACAAGACCTGATGCCGGCAATTATTCATCCTGACCAGTCCGGATTCATCAAGGGGCGCCAGACTCATAACACGCGGAGGGTGGTGCATCTCATTGAAAAGGCAGATAGGTTCCGCATCCCGGCGGTCCTTGTCGGGTTGGATGCCGAAAAGGCCTTCGATCGTGTGGACTGGGGCTTCCTGTTTAACACAATGTCGGCATTTGGCTTTTCGAATAAATTTATTACTATGGTGAGGGCCAATTTTTGCAGTCCCAGGTCGCGGGTGACGGTGAATGGACATTTATCGGCGTTCTTTAAACATTCCAGGGGTACCAGGCAGGGTTGCCCTCTTTCACCTCTCCTGTTCGCATTGAGCATTGAACCCTTAGCATTAGCGGTACGGGAAAGCGAGGGGATTCGGGGCATTCCTTTCACGGGAGAACAACATAAAATCATGCTATCGCGGATGACATTTTGTTTTCGGTGGCGGACCCGGAACACTCATTACCCTGTATCAGGGAGGCCCTGTTGCAATTTGAAGCAGTGGTCGGGTTCAAGGTCAACTATAGTAAGTCATATACCCTGAATCTCACCCTCTCGCAGGCAGAGGTGGAGCGGGTCCGTCCTTTGACGCCCTTAGCGTGGGCCACTAGTTCGATAGTCTACTTGGGGGTCCACTTGACTCCGACGGTGGGCAAACTGTTCTCGGCCAACTTCCCCCCTCTCTTAGCGAAAACACGAGCCGAATTGGATAGGTGGAAACCTAAATTCTTGTCCTGGTTGGGCAGAATCCATTCTGTAAAGATGGTTCTCCTTCCCAAATATCTATATTTATTTCAGGCGCTGCCCATCCCACTGGATAGCGATTTCTTTCGACGCCTCAGGACTCAGATATTGCGATTTATATGGCAGGGGAGGCGGGCGCGTCTTCCCTTTACGGTCTTGCGTCGGCCAAAGTCTGAGGGAGGAGTAGGACTTCCGGACCTGCAGCTCTATTATAAAGCGGCACAACTGAGGGTGTTAGTGGAGTGGTCGCAGCAAACGTCGGACAAGCCCTGGCTCCACATGGACCGGAGCGTGTCTGGCAGATCAGTATGGGACCTGGCGTGGAAACCAAAGAAAGACCGCCCTCTTAACGCTTACATTAGCACTCCTACAGGTACGACATTGAAGGTCTGGGACACACTTGCCTCAGATGAGCGGTGGACTACATTTCCCTCACCTTTCACACCCATACATTTCAACCCAGCCTTCTCACCGGCGCTCCGAGAGGGAGCCTTTGATGCTTGGAGGGAAGGGGGCTGTAGAGCGTTGACCCATTTGTTTCATGGGCAAGATCCTCTCTCCTTTACTAACTGTATGAGGGACTATGGGATCCCCAACTGAACGGTACCACCACGTGCAGTTGCTCCACTGGGCTACGTCGCCTGGGATACTGGAGGCAGCTACAAGACCACCATCACTATTTGAGGCCTTCTTACTGTGGACATCTACCATGAAAGGAACTATCTCCTTCTTGTACCAGCTCTTGCTTCAATCTGCTGTGGCGCCTAGGCCCCGTTACATGGAACAGTGGGAGGAAATGGTGGGGAGAGATATCTCTGATAACGAGTGGTCTGCACTATGGCGGGATCTGACTGCGTTTAATCACTCACTGCATCTAAGGGAAGCGCACCTTAAGACACTTATACTATGGTACCTTTGCCCAACTAGGCTCCATCGCATATATCCGGCCACGTCCGACAAATGCTGGAGGGGATGTGGGCTCCTTGGTGACTTCCGCCATATATGGTGGGACTGCCCAGTGATTCAGCCTTACTGGGAGGAAATTCTCTCACATATCAAGGACATCCTTCACTATCCTGTCGAGAACTCCATCGCTTCTGTCCTGTTGGGCCTGCGGGAACCCGGTCTGGAATATCAGACTCGGGCGGACAAGAAGATCTTGTGGCTCTGCCTAGGAGCTGCCAAGCTCACCTTGGCTTCCGCTTGGAAACAGAAGGGGGCACCAGCAATTTCCCTGTGGCACGCAAGGCTATGGAGGCTCTTGAGTATGGAAAGAATGGCGGACATCTTCCTCGGTAACTTCAAGAACTTTCAATTTCAGTGGGGCCCATTGGTTGCCTTTCTCTCTAAAGGGTTACCCTCAGCTGTTTGTCCCGCATCCATAAGATCACTACACCTCTTTCAAGTCTAGCGTGAATGATGGAATGTCAGTTGGGGCGTATGGAATCACCACCATGGGGAGGGAGGGGGAGGAATGGGAGGGGGGGCATGTTTTTGTTCTTTTGATCTCTGGCCCTCTGAGGTGCATATTGCAGGGCTTACTACCCTCTACTTTAGCTGCACAGGAACTTAAGCTTGCATGTCAATAAGTGGTTTTACTTTCACGACATCATCGCAGAGCTAATTGGACTGCTGATCTAAGAACTTTGAACTTGCTTACATCGGTATGAACTTGACGAACTTCTGTCACCACGTGATATCAACGCTACCGATTTATAAATGTGCCCCCTGTGCGGGGAAATGTGTGGCACCTCGGGTGCCCTTACCCTGTTCATTACACTGTTAAACTCAAAATAAAAATTTTACAAAAAAAAAACCAAGTGAGATACTTATACTAGCTCAATTTACCAGGAAGTATCAGTGTTCAAGTGAAAAGATGGTCAACATGTTTCAACCTTTAAAGTGATAGTACAAGGTTTTCGTCAGGACCAGGTGTGTGAACCGGGAGGTGTGAGCACGCTAAGGCGCACCCTTCCCTGGATCCCTCGGGATTCCGTGTGGATCCAATGCAGGTATGCATATTGTAAGCTACACCGATGAGGAAATTAATAGACTGAAACAGATACCATCTCTGTTTTTAGCTGATCTAGCTGTAGACAGACCACTAAGTTTGGATAAAGGAGAAAGACTAATCCAACTTAGAAAGAAAAATACCCGGACCCAGTTGCATGCTGAAATTTTACTAGGGTACCTAAAGACAAACATGATACCTGTGGGATTACAGGTTAAAAATATCCTGGTAATCTTTCTCCAGGATCAACCGTATCTAATTGATTTTAGTGGAGTTGGAACTAAATGTTCACAGGACTGGATAGTCCTAGCTATAAATACTGCTTTACGCATTAGTGAAGAAGAACTGAAAGAAATTAAGAGATTTGAGGAGGAGATAGAGGGAGATTCCACCATAGCTGATGCCAGAGCCCTTTTGGAAAGTATTAACAAGACTTTAGTTGATTTCAAAACACACACAGTTAATTTGAAAACTACAAAATTAAGCAGGAATATAAAAAACTTTAATCAAGATCAGGTTTACCCATACTTAAAAGAAGATTTTTTTTAAAATTCTAATCCCGGGGCATTAAATTCCCAATACAAGGGGAGATCGCGGACAAGGTTTTTAACCTTCTCCGACTCCTCTTCTGATTCGGACCAGAGTGGAGGAGCTTATTACCAACCTTACCAACATTACCAACCTTTCTTTCAGTACCCACAAGGCCCGCTACCATTTTTAGACAGAGGGAGACGCCGAGGCAGGGGGTTCAGAAGGGGATTGAGACAACCACAATTTCAACCTTTCCAACCTTTCCGACAACCACCGCCGTCCCAGGACCAGAACTTGTTCTGAACCAGGCAACGGGTTTATATGCGGTAGATACTGTGGACAACTCAGGGATTGCTTTCCCAAATTTGCCACCTCAAATAAATTATATGGAAGCAATACCAATTTACAACCTTTCTAAGCAACCTTTGTCCCCTTGTGAACTGAAAGTCCTACAAAAGGGCCTCTCGTTTGTCCCTTTAGTTGTGCAAGACCCGGTAGATACCAAGACGGAGGTCTTAAAGTTTCTAAGAAAAATTAGGCTTTCCAGAGCAAGGAGAGATTGCGGAATGGAATGTAAGTGGCTTGAAGTTAAAATCCACCTTCTGCCCGGACAGTGCTAGCATGCCAGATGAAATTTTATTTTTTGAGAACCAAGTCTTTAGGGAAATAGACAAGCTTAGTAAGAAAAAAATCACCTTAAAACCTAACTTTAACAGAGAAGAGCAACTTGCTCTAGTCAACTTAGCGTACAACCCCCTGACGGTAATAAAACCTGCTGACAAGGGTGGGGGGATTGTTGTGTGGGACAGCAACGATTATGGCAATGAAGTGTTAAAATAACTTGGTAATCCGATACATTACTGCACAATTCAAGACAGCCCAGAGACTATACTAAGAGCCAAGATCTTGTATCTTGCAGCGGAAGCATTAGATTGTGGATTTTTGGGTAAAAAAGAATATGAATATCTGCATACCTCCATGCAGAAAATACCAAATTTATATGTAATTCCAAAAGTACATAAAGATGCTGAGAAACCCCAGGACGCCCAATTATTGTGGCATGCGGGTTGATGCTTGAGCCCTTAGCCAAGTATATAGACACCTTCCTTAAACCATTTGTATGTACCACACAGGCTTACATAAGGGATACAATGGATTTCATCCATAAGATTGAAAACTCGGTGTTCGATGGAGACCAGCAGTTGCAGTCTCCTTCGACATCGAGACTCTTTACACAAACATACCGCAGGATGAAGCACTTCTGGTGATGGAACTAGTATTGGACCAAAGAAGTAGGCCACACCAGGTACCGACCAAATTCATTTTGGACTTGGCAAGAATTTGTCTAAAAAAGAGTTTCTTCTCATT
Organism: Lissotriton vulgaris; assembly: GCF_964263255.1. NCBI lineage: Eukaryota > Metazoa > Chordata > Amphibia > Caudata > Salamandridae > Lissotriton > Lissotriton vulgaris. Next base: position 742,002,778 of record NC_141696.1, read on the forward strand.
TAGAGGGGTGCTCTATTTACAACTCAAGGGGGTAGCAATGGGGTGTTGTTTTGCCCCAGAGATAGCACAACTCGTAATGGACCAATTTGAGGGGAGATATGTCTTTGGTGAGGCAAACCCATTTCGGCATTGCCTGTCGAGGGGGGTGCGTGTCATCGACAACATATTCCTAATTTGGAACAGTAACAGCGAAGAACTTGACCAATTCCATGGGTGGCTAAACACATGTACCCCAGATCTAAAGTTTACCATCAACTTTAGTAATGATAAAATCAATTTCCTAGATCTTTGGATTTTCAATAACAATGGGCATTTGGAGGTGAGCCTTTTTAACAAACCAACCGATAGAAATACGCTATTGGAATTTACTAGTGGCCACCCGAGGAGCCTCAAAGAAAACTTGCCCTAAGGGCAGTTTTTACGAATCCGTTGTAACTGTTCAAACAAGTACGATTATTTTGAAAATGAAGAAATCCTTTTGAATAAATTATGCACCAGAGGCTACCCCGGGAAATTGGTTAGAGCTGCCTTAAAAAGGGCCTGGTACACGCCCCGTGAAACCCTGCTGACCCCTAACGAAAAAAATGAAAGTACTTTATTGATCTGTGTACTGACTTTCAACCCGAAAGCTAACAAAGTTAAGCATATAATCTTAAAAAAACTGGAGGCTAATTCAGCATCTTAATATCACGAAACCCCTCTTTGCTTTCCGCAAAGGAAAAAATATAAAACAACATCTTGTTAGAGCAAGTAGAGAACCAGTAGCCAAAAAAGATACCAGAAGTCTGCTGGGCCTGCCAGCTCTGATAGGACATTTCCGCTACATGAATTGTGCGGTTTGTCCGAACTCTAAAGATTTGAAGAGCATTTTGATCAATGGTCAGACCCACACAATGCACGCTTTCTCCAACTGCAACACAAAAAATGTTGTGTATGTAGTGTTTTGCCCCTGCAATTTAGCCTAAATAGGCCGGACAACTCAAGCAGTGAAAATGCGGATTGGCCAACATAAGTCGCGCATAAGGTGCAAGACCATTGGGGCCTGCTAGTACAACATTTCATTGATGCTGGGCACAGCGAGGATGATTTGACTTGGTCGGTGCTAGTGGCAGTCTTGTCTAAGAATAGAGGAGATCTAGAAATGAAATTGAACCGCACAGAAGCCAGGATGATTGAGAGATACCACACTACCACTAATGGATTAAATGACTGTGATGAATTGTGGGCATTTATCTAATTTGCATGATGATTTCCTAGCTCTAAATAGTCTTTTTTACTGGAAGTAATGATTGATAGGCTCTCTGACCCTTAGTTTCTTATCTGCTGAGGTTGCTTATTATACATTACTAATACACTTCTTTTACCTTTGGGAGAGTATTCTTTATTAGACCTGTTTGTTGCTGTCCCTTTACACATTACAATCTCTGTGTATCAGAACTACTGTTCTATAGTGTAAATAGATGTGGATATTTGTTTAGCTCCACCCACACACTGTTTCCTCTTTTTCATCAGTATATTTTTAATAGAATGTGAATCTAGATGTGAATATGCAGTGCCAAAAACCTTCTGTGATGATTGGAGACTTTATCTAGTTTTTTCCTCCTTTTTCAACTCCTTTGTAATAAATTACCCGATTGTATTTTCTTGTTTCCTTTCCGTTTTCGTATTTAGTATCATTTAGCGTTTGAACTATACTGATTGTTAAGTTGGGAGATAGCCCTGGTGGAGAAGTTGTCTTCGCTCTTGTTGTTTAACAGAACACCGGAATACACTTGGTGGAGAAGATGTCCCTCCTTTATGTTTGTTTGACTGGAGAAGATGTCCCTCCTTTATGTTTACTTGACTGTGGGAGTCATAGTCGGACTGGAGTCCCTGTCGTTAGTCCTTCCTCTATATCTATTCCCCTAGACGCTCTGCATGTGAGGTCACCGCGCACTTATTGGAGCATCGAGTTCAAACTTCCCTGCTCGACAACGCAGATGTTTGCTGCGACGAGTGTTTTGAGATGGAGTTAGACTTGCCTTGACCTCATGAGGTAATTTTGAATCCCTAGTGTTTTGCCAACCTGGTGCTCACATACGGTCACTGTTTCGTTTCTTGTGTACTTGGTAGTGCTTCCTGGGTCATCGCGACTAATAGGGGTCCTCCCGCGTTGTTGTTTTTTGTTTTGGTCTTCTCTCCATGTTTGTACTAGGAAGGAGAAAGTAGTGAATATTTCCTTTTGGTAGTCATAAAATTGACCGAACACTTGGACTTCGTAGTGGGCGCCTTTAGTCATTTTAGGTATGTGGTCCTGAAGGTTCCCTCCCACACAATCGGTTTCATTTGATGGAATGAGGTGTTGTCAAGGGTGCATTTGTTTTCCTTAGGGGCACGTAAAGTGTGTACCGGATGAGGAATCTGTCCCGCTCCCTTGGATTGGATTATCCCCCATGAACTGAGTTTGAAGGTACTAAAATGGCCTCGGTGCTTGTAGTTTCGGTAACTTCACCTCTCTCTTGCTTGTTTTTCCCCAGTTCTCTTCTAAAGTTCACATCACCATTGTATGGTGGTTGTATGAGTCTGGTGGTCACATAGTGGTGTTACTTGGGTGTGTCCATTTCTCAGCTTTTTTCTTCCTTTCGGTGGGCCCTGAGGCTACTATCATGTGGTTTTTTCCTTTAGGGTTTTTTGGCGCCTGGCACTGCATTATCACAGACGGGTGAGAGTTAAACCGGCAGTTGTATTTTGTCTCAGTATAATCTTTGTTCCTACCATTATTTTAGTACCCTTGTCCTGATGAAGCCATAAGAGACGACTGGCTGAAACTCGACCACGACTGCGTCGATACCATTGTGATAAGGAGTCCCCCAAAAATTTGAAATTCTATTTATGCTGGATTTCATGCGCCCTGATAAATATATTTTGTTTTAGAGAAGTTATATCTCGGGCGCTGCTAGGACTTCCGTCTGATGTTTATCACTCTAAGTCAGGAGTGGATACCGTGATAAGTTTGTATATTCCTTTAGGGTACACTTATATATAGATATATTGTTGTATATGTAGTGTATATATTGTATATGTGATATGTATATATAATCTATGTTGTACTGTGATATTATTTAATATACTTTTTGTTTTGTGCTCCACCTTGTCTTTTGACACGTATATATGTCATTATAAATTTGTGCACATTTATGATTTCAAATATTTGTAACCAACAGGATAATTAATTATATCTTGTTTGCAATTAATGTTGGATTGATCCCTCAGTACAATTTTCTTTAATTTTTCATCTTTTGATGTCCCTTGCTCAGGTATGGGAGAGTGATTTGGGCAGAACCCCTACATAATTTTCTAGGACATCTTTTCACTTGAACACTGCTACTTCCTGGGAAATTGAGCCAGTATAAGTATCTCACTTGGTTTTTAATCGTATCCTTTGGCTCCAAATTAAAGTTTTAGGGAGTACAACAGAGACATTTTTAATTCACTCACTTGCACCACTTGTACACTATCAAAAAACCATCTCCGCTGTAGTTTCAGGCGTCGAAGCACACCCAAGTGGCACTCAGTTACTTGGGTAGACCCCGAGTGAGGGGTTTCCTGAATAAATAATGAATCCTTTCTTTGTTATCCTCTCTCCATCTCTCTAATTCACTAGGACGTTGTGTCCTGCGGATACTCCCTCTTTGTTTTTTATATATACCCTAGGGGACTGGGAGTTTGTTCCCAACTAATAACCCTTACTCTCTCTTTGTTTAAAACGTACAAGGTATCTGGCCATGAGAAAGGACTGCATGGGTCGGACTGTGTGGGTGAGCAGAGGTGCCCAAGATGGGGGAGGGTAGGAAACGCCCCAGGTTGAAAGTGAAGAGGAATTGTCTCACCACGATTTGTGGTGCAACAGGATGGTACTTTGTGAATGTGAGATGGCAAATGGACGCTGGGGGAGCGACAGGTGGATGAGGAGGAAGTTGGTTGGACTGCTGCTTGGATGGGGATATGATGACCGAGGTCCTACAGGTGGGATGGGGGTGACCATGGTGATGGGGTGATGAGTAGCACAAAACTTTGGTAAGGGGACACTTCAACGTTCGACATGGGACACACAAGGTTATGGATGCGATAGAGTGAAAGCAATAATGTGGCTTTCAGTACTAATCAGATAGGGTGTGGTAGAGCAGGCCGAGTGTTGCTCCTGGTGGGACATGTCCTTTTAGGATTGGAGTCCAGCTGGGTGTTGCCTCACTCCTGCATTTTTAACTTGTCAGGTAGTAATAAGATGAGTATTAGGCCATATGGGAAATGCCACTTAGCTGTTGTTTGTAGGGGGAGGGTGGGGTAGGTTGGTGATCCGTTTCTGGCCAAATATGGTGTGTATATACAAAGTTTGATTGTTTTGATGAGTTACCCTGGGAGAGAACCGGGGAGGGGGGAGGGAGTTGGTGATAGGTGTTTAGATCATACAAGAATCACTGGTTTGATGCAGCAGAAAGCTGGGGATCTAGGAGGAGTAGGCAGGGCTGGTCTTGGGCCTGGACGGATATGGAAGTGACATAGTACAAAGTTATAAAATTGGCTTTTGGGGTGTCACAGGACTGGTTTGGTATGTAAAGAGGCATAGGGTGTTGTCCTACATAAGTAGGCAGGGGATTGGTTTTGCATGCCTCTAGGAAACACACTTGATAGATGAGGAAGACTGTAAGCTGAAGAGGATGTGGAGAGGCCAGTTGTACTCGTCAATGTACTCGCCCTATGCACTGGGGTGTCGGTATAGGCGGTGCCTAGAATTCAGTTTAAGCTGTAATACACAGGCTGAACAGTGTGGGGTGTATACACTCGTGCAAGGTATATTGGATGGTAGGGTTCTCTGTATTTTCTCTGTATTTTCACTGTATATGCACCCAATAATGATGGTAGACTTTTGCTTGAAGATTCAGGGCCTGTTGACAGATGCTGTAGCCACTAGGCTGTTGTTGGTGGGCGATTTCAACTGTGTGATGAATGGAAAGCTTGCCAAAAAGCCACAAAGACAATTGACAATGCCAGCAATGGAGGAATCTCTTGAGTGCGGTTATGCAGAACATGGGATGTGTGTATATCTGGCGGGAGATGCACCCATGAATGAGGAAGTACTCATGTCATTTGCTGACACATGGCACCTATAACAGGTTGGAGAGGGTGTTGGGCACTGAGAATAAAGTCTCTCCGGTATGAATGGCCACATGCTTGTGCTCTACTTATCTGATCACTCACCTCTACTCCTAAAGTTGGTGAATGGGAGATCGGCACTTAGCTCATGCAGATGGCAGTTGACCTGGGATGCTCCTGCCTACTCAACATGTCTGTAGGCAATAAGTGCGGCATTGACGGAGTACATCAGCGTCAATTCGGGTACGACGTTGAGTAGAGTGAATGAGTGGGAGGCAATAAAGGAGGTTATGAGAAGGGAATGTATGAGTTAGGTCTGCAGTTTCAAACAACAGTTGAATGAGGACCTGAAGGTGCTTGAAGAGAGGCTGACAAACCTACAGAGGTGTGAGGTCCTAGACACAGCGCTAGGGGCACAGGTCACAAAGAGAGCCACGAGATTGATGAAACCCGGGATAGGTTAGAAAGATTTACGTTGGAGGAGTATTGGCAGAGGGCTACTCTGTTGTGCCGCATTGCCGTATTGCCGCTGCGAGCCATGACCCCGTGACCCGACGCGACGCGTGACGTGACGTGTGTTTCAGAGCGCGAGGAGCGCGAAGGGAGCCAGCCGATGTTGAAGTTGCTGGAGCCGAGTGGAGGACCGTAAAGAACTCGCATATAGCAGCGCGAGTCATATAAAAACTTTTAACTTCACGAACATAATATTACTCCCCAAAGAGGTGCGAGGAGTAAGTGGAGTGGGGGAGCGAGGCATCCAGTGCCTGTGGGACCCGTGTGTCCAGGCTGTGCTCCAGCCCTCGCCCCCACCCTCGGAGTACTGATCCCAGAGCCCCGGGCCAAAACCGGGTGGCCAGGAGTGGAAAATTAAGCCCCCAAAGAGGTACGTGCGAGGAGTAAGTGGAGTGGGGAAGCGAGGCATCCAGTGCCTGTGGGACCCGTGTGTCCAGGCTGTGCTCCAGCCCTCGCCCCCACCCTCGGAGTACTTATCCCAGAGCCCCGGGCCAAAACCGGGTGGCCAGGAGTGGAAAATTAAGCCCCCAAAGAGGTACGTGCGAGGAGTAAGTGGAGTGGGGGAGCGAGGCATCCAGTGCCTGTGGGACCCGTGTGTCCAGGCTGTGCTCAAGCCCTCGCCCCCACCCTCGGAGTACTGATCCCAGAGCCCCGGGCCAAAACCGGGTGGCCAGGAGTGGAAAATTAAGCCCCACAAACCCAATCTTGCTACATCCTCCGTAAGTGAGGACGTGATAGAAAAACTTGAACTACTTGGCAGAATAACCTGCTTAGCCCAGACATATATTATTTTAAAGAAAAAGTGGAGAAAGCCACGGGTCACGAGCGCAAGGGCAAGGCACAACAGAGGTAAGTGGAAAGAATTTTCATCAATTTTCATTTATTTCAATTAAATAGTTTTTTAAATTGAAGCACGATAGGGAAGTGATTAAGGATTAAAATTGCCCCACGAAGAAATAAGAGCACACTAGGAACATCTAGGAAAGCAAAGCCTAGCAACGAAAATAGACAAGACGACCAAGAGAGCCCGAGATCACCTGTGGTCAAGGAAAAAACAAAAAGTCCCCAAAAGAACAAAGAGAAAACTCCCAATAATATCCAACACGGAGGAAGTAAGGGGAATGTAGCAACCCATACAATGAAAGAATTTGTGGGAAAACACTTCAAAATGGTTTTTTCACCGGCTAAGACTAATGCTACTGAAGAGGAGGAGGAACCATGGAAAGGGGGCACGTCACTAATCTTTGATGACCGATTGGTAGACTCAATAGATCTAGTTGACCGATCAGTACAGTCCCTGCCAGGCCAAAAGGGGACAATAATGTCACCGTGACTTTCTTCCTCACCGCGACTTTCTTCCTCTCCGCGATTCGTACGACAGACGCTGGAGGATGTAGTTAGCCTGAGTTCGAGACACAGTGATGAAAAAACCCCAAACATAGATGGAAGTTTTAATGGCTCAGGAAAAATGGCATTTTCAAGCAGCAATGACCCTGTGGGCTTGGTTAAAAATGGTGACACAAATGGGGAAAACCAGCATCCTGAGATAAACTTGGAGTCGTCGGAATACCCAGCATCTTCAATCTTAGAATTGATGTTAATGGTGCAAAAATCGTTACAAGGTCTGCTAGAAGTAACAATGTTAAATCATGACATTTTGAAAAGTCAAAAAATGCACCTGTCTAAAATTGAGGGAGAATTACACGGGATTAGGGTACAAATGCCCTCAATGTTAAGACCCGTCGCAGACTCGGTGATGATGAGTCAAGAAGGGGAAGAGGAAGGTGGAACAACTAAACCCCGATCAGCAAGCCAGACTGACATAGCCCCTTCCGGGGAAAACCAAGTTTATGTGTCAAGATGGCCAAGGCTGGTAAAAAGAAGAAGCGAATTTATGAGTCACGGTATACTAAAGAGAGTCAGAGTGGCAAGAAGGAGGGTGAAAGCGAAGCTAAGTAAAAGAGTGATAAAAACCCACAAAGAAAGGCGTGAGTCAATAGAAGTAGTAGTGCATGACCCTAAGACCCAGCCGCACAAGATGGCGAGTGTATCTAGATCAATGAGATTAAGACCTGAGAATCTGGACAGGGGCCTAGTGGATGAGGAAAACAGTTGTAGAAAGCAAACCCTCCAGGAAAAAGTGATAAAACATAAGAGACAGGTGGCTTTAGAGCAAGTGACTACACCCGCCCGGAAGGCCACAGCGAAAAAGAAGGTATACTGGGAAACCAGCCTAGAGGAAGGTTGTAGAATTAATACAAAACTACACCAGGGTGAAGGTAAATTTGGAGAGGAGATGAATAAAGGGAATAAGCTACTCTATTTCGAACGAGTGAAATTAGGAAGGGGCGGAAAAAAAGCAAAAAAGTGCGCTCCTTTAAATAGGTCCTACCTTCCTAATATGTTTGCACTTTGCCCAAACCTAAAAAGTATAGGTACAGAAGACTTGAAACAGGTGGGTTTTCAAGCAAATGGCGATGGCAAGGAGGTTACTAAGGTACAGTTCTATTCCGCTCTGGCTGTAACAGCAATAATAAACGCAGAACAGGAGATTCAAAAAGAGGGGGTTAGACTAGTGCCCAAAGAAGAGCTAGGACTAGGTTGGATGGTGTCCCAACAGAGAACCTTCTTAAAGTACCATGCAGGGCTAGGAAAGAGACAAGTGAAATTACCTGGAAGAGAAATGGAACAAGGGCGGGAAAATATCAATATAGGGATAAATAATTCGGACCTAGTAGAGTCCTGGAAAAATTGGAGTAATATTGAAAGCCCGGCAGGCCCCTCACAAAGCTATAGGGAAGAATCAGAAATAAATGATCCCCTAAGCGATGTAGAATAGGAAAGGGGGCAACCACGGAGCACAAATATGGTCTCTTGGAATATAAATGGGATGGGTACCCAAGTAAAACAGGAAACTCTGAAGGAACTCGCAAAAAAGTGTGAAATCATTTGTATTCAAGAGACCTGGCTCAGTGGGGAACCCCCAATAGTGGAAGGGTTTAAACAAATTTACCGCCCAGCAGAAAAATCTACATCTGGTCGCCCTGCTGGGGGCTTGCTGACTCTGATCTCAACATGTATACTAAAAACGGCTTTACAGATACCTGTGACATCTAAGTGGCTTTTGGCTTGCAGAATACAAACATCATTTGCTGATAAAAAATATGAATGCATGTTGATCCTAAATGTGTATATGCAGTGGAGCTCAAGGAAGGAATATGGGGATGAACTGTTACATTTTAAAAATGACATGGATATGCTGTTTGATAAGTATGGAAATGATTTAATGTTGTTAATGGGAGATTTCAATCATAAATTAAACCCAAAACTGATTGATCAGTTGTATATTGAAATTCTAGATGCTTGTGATGTGAAAAAAGCAGAATTCCTGGCAACTAAAATAACAACTGATGCGGCCAACTTGGGCAACTTCTTGGCAACAAAATGTTTATTCTGTCTAAATGGGAGGATAACGCAGGATTGTCCCGCAAAGAAAACTTTTAATTATGGGACGCAAATATGCCCGATAGATTATATTTTTATGTTGGCTTGGAATTTTGAATTGATAAAAGATTTCCGGATTGCCCCTGCGGAATGTAGTGATCATAAAATGTTAAAACTAGAGCTTGTAATCGCCCAACATTTAGCATGTGATATAGTTATCCCCCAAGAGATGGATTATCCAAAGCGGATAACCACTCGTTTAACTGAAAAATATATCGCCAGGTTGACTAAGCTGCAACAAAAGGTGCAATTAGGGCACTTGTGTGGCCAAAATTTACCTTGGTATGTTGAGAAAATAACTCAAGTAGTGGAAAGCATAAGCGTAGAATTAAAGTATGACGTAAGCGCCAATAAGAATAACGGAAGGTCACAAGCAAAGCAAGAAACTTGGTTCAATCAGGAATGTTTACTAAAGAAAAGAGAAGTTAGGCTAGAAGAACGTAGCCTACGGAAAAAATTTGTGCATACCAGGGTAGAAAACCTAATAAAAATAAAGAAGGAGGGGGAGGAGCTTCGCGGGCGACCAAGATGGCCGCGTAAGCTCGGAGCTCCGTGGACCGTCCGATCCACCGCAACTATCCTGCCTGAAATCCTGTCCCACGTTGGTGGAACTGTAATGCTGACGGCCTACTGAGGCGGGGACTGCAATCGGCTTCCAAATCGGTGACTCCTGAGCAAAGTTACGTCGAGCTGAACTCCGCTCCGTGACGGTGCCATTGTCCATCCGGACTTCGCCACTTCGTCACTTCGCCCGATCGGACTACACGAGCCCTGCCTGCCATCTCCTTGGTGACGACACTGCGCACTTGCCTTGCCCTCGTCGACCTGGTTGTGACTTTTTGATCCGACTGCCTCTCGGCTGTGGACCCTGACCTGCGGCCGCCTGTCCTTTGTTCTCGGGAACCCATCATGGCGGGCAGAGGCGATCCGGAAAGGGCATCAAATAAAGGCGGTCGGGGCAAACCGCAAACACAGAACAACCGCATGGAGCGGTATGTGAACCTCAAGTCGCCACCTACGTCGGGGGCCATCTCCAAAGGGACCCCAGTGAATGGCCCGCCGGACGGCTCGGATCCTCCCCTCATGGACATCATGGGTGCCATCACCAGCCTCCGTGCCGATGTACAACAGCAGCACGAGACTCTGTCCCATAAAGTGGACTCCATGGCCATTGATATTTCCCTCATCAGAACCGACTTGGGCAAGACAAATGATCGTGTGAGAGCGCTTGACATCAAGACCACTAGTCTGACCTCGGATGTCTCTAAATTGCAAACTGAGGTCCGGAACCTGCGATCGACTGCCGATCTTTTCTCAAAGCGGCTGGAGGACTTTGAGGGGCGAGCCAGGCGGCAGAACGTCCGTATAGTGGGGGTTCCGGAAGGGTCCGAAAATGGCGCAGCGGACCTGTTTGTGGAAGAATTGGTCAAGTCACATCTGGCGCCCTCTGGACTGAGCAATTTCTTCTCAGTGGAACGTGCCCACCGTGTGCCAGGGGGACCACCTAAAACGGGGGCGACGCCGCGACCAATTGTGGCGCGCCTTCTCAATTTCAGAGATCGAGATGCGATCCTCCAGGCATCCAGATCGCACGGGCCGCTACACTATCAGAATGCGGAGGTGCATTTCTACCCGGATTTCACCAGGCTGGTACAACGCCAACGGTTGAGCTACGCGGGAGTAAAGAGACGCCTCAGAGACATGGGTCTCAAGTACTCTATGCAATTCCCAGCGAAGCTCCGTGTGGAACTCAAGGGACGTGCCTACTTTTTTGACTATCCTGAGAATGTGAGCGAGTGGCTGGACACTGTAACACCAGAGCGGGAAGAGCATGAGGAAGATGTTGGAGGCGCCTCGGGCGGAGCGGAGCGGCAAGAATGAACTGGGAGCCGGGGCTACCCCTGCCTCGAATGACCGCCGGACTGGTGTTTTTGGTGCGATTACTCTCTCCTTTATTTTCATGGTGGGTGGCGGGACGATTTCACGGGGATTCCTTACTCCTCTGGGTCTTCTGTAGAGTAGTTAATGGGGCGACAGGCACACTGCTGGTTGGGGGGGCTTTTTAGTCTAATGCAGGGGTGCAGGGTGGGGGGTTGGTTGGGTACAGTTCTGTTTTGTTTTGTGTTTCTTTTTCTTTCTCTTTTGTGGCAAATGGACAATGGCGATCCTGGACTTTTTTTGATGCAAGTGTCTTTGGGTGATGGGTGGGGCGGGCAGTGGAGGGATGAGGGGTAGGGTGTTGAAAATTCTTAGTTGGAATGTTAACGGGTTGGGTGATCGCATCAAGAGAGGGGTGGTTATACAACTGGTTAAACGGCATATGCCAGATGTTGTACTTCTTCAGGAGACGCACTTGGTGGGCAACGCCTGTAAAGCCCTGAATCGCAAAGGATATAAAATGGTGGCGCATTCGGGGTTCTCTTCCGGCTCCAGGGGGGCGGGAATTCTTGTGCGTGCATCCCTTCCCCTAGAGATAGATACCACTTTGATTGATGATAGGGGGAGGTACGCCGCCGTGGCTGGGAGATGGGAAGGGCGTTCCCTTACGTTGTTGTCCGTGTACGTCCCCCCAGGGCTCCAGTCTAGTACTTTTCAGGACCTTGGTGGTGCCATCTTGTCTATGCCGGCTGGTCGTTTGATAGTGGGGGGTGACTTTAATTCAGTTTGCTCTGGTCTCCTTGATCGTCAACCGCCTCGCGACCTACGTGGGCCACAGATGTGGCTGCCATCCTTCCTTGAGTCTACTGGGCTGGTGGACGCGTGGCGGCTCTTGCACCCCACGCTCCGTCAATTTTCTTTCCTGTCGGGCGCGCATGGGAGTCTCTCGCGTATCGACTATGTCCTTACGCTGGCTTCGGACGCACTCGCTGTGTCCGAGGCCCGCTTTCTTGCGCGGGGCGTTTCCGACCACTCCCCGCTATGGGTCTCCTTTGACTTTGGAGTGACTCTGTCGGAGCGCCCGGCAGCAGTCAATCCATGGTATTTCCGTGATTTCAAGACCCGCTCCCTCCTGGCCAAGTCCATTGATCTTTACTTCTCCGAGAATGTGGGCTCGGTGGAGTCGGCCGTTACACTGTGGGAAGCTTTTAAGACGGTGCTCCGGGGCGAGGCGCAGGCAATTATCGCTGCTACCCGTCGTGACAGAGACTCAAATATGCTGACTATTGAGCAGGAAGTTTTACGCCTCGAGGCTCAACTGGGATCCAATCCGGACCCCTTGGTCCTTCACAATCTCTCGCTGAAACAAGCGGAGTATCACGCCCTGGCCACTAACGCCGCTCTTGTCCTGGCCAAGGAACAGCAAGGTCGCATTTACGATGTGGGCAATAAGGCCGGGAAGCTGTTGGCTTGGCTCGACAGAAGGGAGATGGCCAGCCGGGTGGTGCCGGAGCTGTTTGGTGACAACGGTGCGATCCTTACGGATCCCAGCGCCGTTGTGGATTCTTTCGCAGACTACTTTCGGGGGGTCTATGAGTCTGCCTCGGACTTCTCGGAGGCGGACTCGACGGCCTTCCTCTCCGATATCGACCTGCCCAGTCTTTCCGAGGAAGAAAGAGAGGACCTGGATAGGGACATCACCGCGGACGAGGTTGATCTTGCGATCCGTTCACTTAATTCCGGTAAGGCCTCCGGGCCTAACGGTATACCAGTGGAACTATATAAAATCCGCTCGGACGCAGTCTCCCCGCATCTCCGTAAGATGTTCCTGGAATCCTTTGAGAGAGGCTCTCTCCCCCTGGACCAACGATTGGCCACCATCGTGGTCATCCACAAGGAGGGCAAACCACGGGACGTCTGTCGTTCTTACCGTCCTATTTCCCTCCTTAACGCAGAGCCCAAGGTCCTTGCCAAACTCTTGGCTAATCGTTTGATTGGAGTCATTGGCGATCTCGTGCACCCCGATCAATCTGGATTCATCCCCCACCGTAACACTGCCCTGAACTTGCGCCGCCTTCATGGGGTCATGGCCCGGGCCCACACTCTTGAAGAGCCGGCTGTGTTGGCGTCCCTGGATGCCACTATGGCCTTTGACTCGCTCGAATGGCCCTACTTATGGGCGGTTCTGGCCAAGCTCGGGTTTGGACCGGTCTTCGTTAGCTGGGTGAAGCTCCTGTATGCGGACCCGATGGCCAATGTCACAGTCAATGGCCGCCTATCGGCGCCATTCCCCCTACGTCGTGGTACCAGACAGGGTTGCCCCCTGTCCCCCCTATTGTTTGCCTTGGCTCTCGAACCCCTTGCAGCGTTGTTGCGTTCACATCCCGACTTGAGGGGTATCAAATGGGCCCCTGGCTTTGAGGACAGGGTCTCCTTGTACGCTGACGACATACTGCTGTACCTGTCTTCACCTGGTAGATCCCTTGTTGTGGCCTGTGACGTCATCAAACTCTTTGGGCGGTACTCTGGCCTGGTTATTAACTGGGCCAAGTCCTCTCTATATGTCCTCAAAGGAGATACCCCGCGCCTTCCTAGGGGCTGCGGTATTCAGATTGCTTCGCGCGGTTTCAAATACCTGGGTATCTACATCTCCGGTAATGCCAAGCTCCGGTATGACAACAACCTGCTCCCTCCTCTTCAGCGGCTGCGACGTGATGTCGACAGCTGGCGCCATTTGCCACTCTCCCTCCTTGGCCGTGCCGCCCTTTTCAAGATGATGGCCCTGCCCAGATTCCTGTACGCACTACAAAACACGCAAGACCCTGTCCCGGCCCGCTACTTCCGTGAGATCGAAGGCCTTCTTCGTAACCTCCTCTGGGAGGGTCGCCCCCGCGTCGCCCTCCACAAACTCACGCTCCCTTGGTATGATGGGGGCATTGCCCTCCCCGACGTGCGCCGGTATTATTGGTCGTCGCAGCTAGCTGCCCTGAACCATGGGTTCTACGGCCCAGTGGTGAGCCCCGGCTACGCCATGGATAGGTGGCTGACGGGCGGCGGTAATTACTACCGTGCCCTATATTCCAAATCCTTTGACCGCAAGTTAACGGGCCCCACCCGAACGGCAGTTCGCACCTGGAAAGCGGTTACCAAGGCGCATGGATGGCAGGGCAGACTCACGAGGTACACTCCCCTCTTTGACTCCGACATCCTGGGTAGACTGTGGCACACCAAGGGTTTTGATAGGTGGGACCTCATTGGCATCAGCAGGGTTGAGGACATGCTCTCTAGGGGTTTGATTAAGACCTTCCCCCAGTTACAAGCTGAGTACCAGCTGGGCGCGACGGAGTTCTTCCGTTATGCGCAGCTGAGACATGCGCTGCTCTCGGCCTCCCCGCCGGACGGCGTCATTCCCGAAAGTTCCCCGCTGGAAGATAGGATCCTGGATGGGCATATGCCAGACAGTGCAATTTCCCTCTCGTACAAGAAGTTGATCAATACGCGCACAGACCTCCTCCTTGGCTTGAGAGATCAGTGGGTGGCGGATGGCCTTGAGTTAGACGACGAGGATTGGCAGAGTGCGGTTTCCTCTCCCAAGGAGGTTGCCATTTCTTCCCGTCTTCGCCTCGTACAGTTTAAGGTCTTGCACCGGGTGTACGTGACAGGGCCCCGATTGATGCGTATGGGTTTCTCACCTGACGGTCTCTGCCGCAGGGGCTGTGGGGCTCCTGCCACTTTCCTACATATCCTCTGGGACTGCCCGGTGATCGCCTCCTACTGGAGAAGGGTCCACCGAGTGATGGCGGAGGTTACTGGCGTGGCTTCCCAGGCGGAGGCCCGTCGATGCCTCTTGAATGTATGGGAGCCGTCCGACCACAACGTTGCACAGACTAGGTGGGTTACCCTTGGGAACATGGTGGCGAAGAGGGACATAGCCCAGAGATGGGGTGCGAATGAGGCCCCTCTATTGGTACAGTGGAAGGCCAACATGGACTGGTGTATGTTTAGGGAAAAGACAGTCTATGTGGCCAGAGGGAAACCTCGGACTTGGACGAAAATTTGGGGAGCATGGAACGAATATAGGGGGGATGTGTGTCTACCGCCTGAACCAATTGATCATCAAGATACCGTTTCTCCCTAACCTGTGACGCCAACTGAGCTTTAATGTAATTCTTTCTCCTGATGCCTTCCCCCCGCCCCCTCCTTCCCATTCTTAATCTGTCCTTCTTGAGTGTTTTCCTGCCTTATTCCCTACCCATCCCTGACACCCAGCGTCACATTTTATACATTGCCACTTTCGCACCCGCGGGCGCCTGTTGTTATCTTTATATCATAAAATTTAACCTTTGATGATTATGTCTCATTTGTTTGACACTATTTGTCTCCTTTACTCTTGCTGCCTCGCCTCCGGGATGTCAGGCTGAATAGCTGTGTGTTCTGGTCTCAATAAAGGTTTTCAAAAATTTAAAAAATAAAAATAAAAAAAATAAAGAAGGAATATACCACTCTAATCCGTAATGCTAAAAGGATCTATAAAGAAAAGTGTTGGGGCAAACTATTAGAAGCAATCGAAGCCAAAAATATACGGCAGTTCTGGGAGTTAATCCAGACAGCAATGGTACCTGCGGTTGCCCCGATGAGTTGCGTAGTGGAAGAGGGGGCGTGGACACAGTATATACAGCAATTATATGCCCCAAGGAGAGGGACTGGAAATGAGGTAGCTGGGGACTGGCGTGGCCAAGTAGAGGATCTAAAACAAGAATGTTTAACAACAAATGTCCTTAGAATAATAAAGACACTGAACCTAACTAGGGCAGCAGGCTTAGATAATCTACCAGCCCTGATACTAAATTCAAATCAGACTTGGTGGGCAGAATTCTACGCAAAAATGTTTACTTTAATTTTAGAACAAGGGATTATGCCCCCAAATTGGAAGGGAGCTATAATAAGACCGCTACACAAGAAAGGGGATGCATATGCCCCAAAGAATTATAGGCTAATCAACCTATTAGATATAGGAGAAAAAATGTTCTCTAAAATAGTCCTTAGTAAGTTAAAAGTCTGGGCGGAACATAGATCTATCATCCCGGTTGAGCAAGGGGGCTTCAAAGAAGGCCACTCTACGATAGACCATTGATTTGCATTGTGGGCCTTGGCTAGGAAATCGATGGAACAAAATGGCAAATTATTTTGCAGTTTCGTCGATTTCCGAGCGGCGTTTGACACAGTAGACCGAAATAGCCTTTGGGAGGTACTGGAAAACTATGGAATGCCACAGGGCTTATTGGACATCTTGAAAGAATTACATAGTGGTAATTGGGCACAGGTTATTAGAGATATAAAGGGTTCCCTAACCCAAAAAATTCCTGTAAAAAATGGCTTGAGACAAGGGTGCGTTTTGGCACCCTTGCTTTTCTCAATCTTTTTGGCAGACCTCCCAGCGACTTTGGAAATTGAAAAAAGTGCGAGCCCTCGTATGAATAATAATAAAGTGTCATGTCTCTTGTAAGCCGATGATCTTGTGATTTTGGTTCAAACAGAAATGGGCCTACAAAGGAAGCTAAATGTGTTCAATAAGTACTGTGATAAAAAGCTCTTAACAGTGAATATGGAAAAAACTAAAATCCTATGTTTTGGAAAGAGGGTAAACAATTTTAATTGGTTTTTAGGACAGGATAAATTAGAAATAGTAAATGAATATAAATATCTAGGCCTCTGGTTTAATGGCGCATTAAAGTGGAATACCCATTTGGAGGCACAGAAGGCAAAGGCCTATTCGTCTGTCTGTGGGCTGAAAAAATTTAACAAAGATTATGGCGATATGTCACACAGACCGCTTTTGAAGGCTTTTGCAGCTATGATCCCCCCACAAGTGCTTTATGGAGCCGAGGTGCTTTTTCTGAGTGGTAAAAATGGGTGGGACCGGGAAGAAGGAAAAATTGTGAAGATGTTGTTGTCCTTACCAAATAGCTCCATGATTCAAGCAATTAGAATGGAGGTGGGTTTAACATCATGGGAGGTAAAGTCCCAATTGTCTCTAATAAGATTTTGGAACCGACTGGAGCCTGGTGGTGATGAGAAGGTTTCAATCTGGTGTAGAGAGGAAATTCGAGTATGCAGCTTACGCTGGGCGCGAGATGTGAAGAAAACCCTCCAGACGGTAGCTGCGAACTTGAAATTAAGCCTTTCCCAACCACTGTTAAATATAGTGTGTACGAAAAAGATGCTTAGAGACCAAGGGCTTGAATACTCTAGATCAGGGGTACTCATAGCACGGCCCGCGGGCCAGTGGCGGCCCGGCAAGCCTTCCCTGGCAGCCCACGGACCCCCGAGACATCATACCTGTGTTTCCCGAGTTTTTTTTTTAAAGTGTCTGCAGCAGCGAGAGAGACTCTTGCTGCTTTGGGGGGGCTGCCGGCCGGGCGATCCTAGGAATGGCCAGAGTAAAGCTGCAGGGGCCTAAGGAGAAGTGAAATACAAAGGCATCATTAACATGCAAATGGTCTGTTAATGACCTGTGAAGTGCTCGGCTGCCGCTGTGTGTGTGTGCCCCGGCTCGCGCACAGGCAGGGTGAGGTGACAGAGGGAGTGGGAGGGAAAGGGAGGGGGAGGGGACGGAGAGGGAGAGGGAGAGAGAGAGTGAGAGGGAGTGAGTGAGTGAGAGCGAGGGAGGGAAGGAGTGAGAGGGAGGGAGTGAGTGAGTGAGAGGGAGGGAGTGAGAGGGAGTGAGGGAGAGGGAGTGAGTGACTGAGAGGGAGTGAGAGAGAATGAGTGAGTGAGTGGGAGTGAGTGAGTGGGAGTGAGTGAGTGGGAGTGAGTGAGTGGGAGAGTGTGAGAGAGAGAGAGAGAGAGAGGGGGGTTGAGAGGGAGTGAGGGAGGGAGAGGGAGTGAGTGAGGGAGAGGGAGTGAGTGAGGGAGGAAAAGGGAGTGAGTGAGGGAGAGGGAGTTAGTGAGGGAGAGGGAGTGAGTGAGGGAGAGGGAGGGAGTGAGTGAGGGAGAGGGATGGAGTGAGTGAGGGAGAGGGAGTGAGTGAGGGAGAGGGAGTTAGTGGGAGTGAGTGAGTAAATGAGTTGAGTGAGTGAGCGGGAGTGAGTGAGAGGGATGAAGTGAGTGAGAGGGAGTGGGAGGGAGGGAGGGAGTGGGAGGGAGTGAGTGAGAGGGAGGGAGTGAGTGGGAGGGAGTGAGTGGGAGGGAGTGAGTGAGAGGGAGGGAGTGAGTGAGAGGGAGGGAGTGAGTGAGAGGGAGGGAGTGAATGAGAGAAGGAGTGAGTGAGAGGGAGTGAGTGAGTGAGAGGGAGGGAGTGAGTGAGTGAGTGAGTGGGAGGGAGGGAGGGAGTGAGAGGGAGGGATGGGGAGAGAGAGGGGGAGGGAGGGAGAGGGAGTGAGAGAGTGAGAGAAAATGAGTGAATGAGAGGGATGGAGTGAGAGGGAGTGAGTGAGTGAGAGGGATGGAGTGAGTGAGAGGGATGGAGTGAGTGAGTGAGAGGGATGGAGTGAGTGAGAGGGATGGAGTGAGTGAGAGGTATGGAGTGAGTGAGAGGGATGGAGTGAGTGAGAGGTATGGAGTGAGTGAGTGAGAGGGATGGAGTGAGTGAGTGAGAGGGATGGAGTGAGTGAGTGAGAGGGATGGAGTGAGTGAGTGAGAGGGATGGAGTGAGTGAGTGAGAGGGATGGAGTGAGTGAGAGGGATGGAGTGAGTGAGAGGGATGGAGTGAGTGAGAGGGATGGAGTGAGTGAGAGGGATGGATGGATGGAGTGAGAGGGATGGATGGATGGATGGAGTGAGAGGGATGGATGGATGGAGTGAGAGGGATGGATGGAGTGAGAGGGATGGATGGAGTGAGTGGGAGGGAGGGAGTGAGTGGGAGGGAGGGAGTGAGTGGGAGGGAGGGAGTGAGTGAGTGGGAGGGAGGGAGTGAGTGAGTGGGAGTGAGTGAGTGGGAGTGAGTGAGTGGGAGTGAGTGAGTGAGTGAGAGTGAGAGTGAGAGGGAGGGAGTGAGAGGGAGGGAGTGAGCGAGTGAGAGAGAGGGAGAGAGTGAGAGTGAATGACTGGGAGAGAGGGAGGGAGAGGGAGAGAGTGAGAGTGAATGAGTGGGAGAGGGAGGGATAGGGAGTGATATGGAGACAGAGAGGGAGGGAAAGGGAGGGAGTGAGCGAGTGAGAGAGAGGGAGAGAGTGAGAGTGAATGAGTGGGAGAGGGAGGGAGAGGGAGAGAGTGAGAGTGAATGAGTGGGAGAGGGAGGGAGAGGGAGTGAGATGGAGACAGAGAGGGAGGGAAAGGGAGGGAGTGAGAGGGAGGGAAAGGGAAGGAGACGGAGAGGGAGGGAAAGGGAGGGAAAGGGGGTGAGACAGAGAGTGAGTGAGAGGGAGGGAAAGGGAGGGGGACGGAGAGGGAGTGAGAGAGAGGGAGTGAGAGAGAGGGAGTGAGACAGTCGGAGTGAGACAGAGGAAGACGGGAGAGAGGGAGGGTGAGAGGGAGAGAGAGCTAGAGAGAGGGAGGGAGACCGAGAGAGATGTGTGTATGCCGGGACGGCTCAGTGGACGAAGGCATCCGCTGCAGGGACCTATGATCAACCTCATGGTCAGTTTTATGTTGTTGCTCTAGCCCCTCCCCCTCCCCCACTGACCCTGCCCCCCCACCGATGCGGCCCTCGGACACAAACCAAACTGTAAATTTGGCCCCCGAGAGAAAGTTTGTGAGTACCCATGCTCTAGATCAAAATATATGGACTATCTAAGGCTAAAAAAATCAGTGAATTGGGTAAAAAATGAGTGGGAAAAGAAGGTTTGGTTCCCATACCTGGATTTACTGCCTAGTAGATGGCTAAGATATGAAATTTTGAAGATTCGGGTGGGACTAAATCCATGGAAGATTGAAAGAAAAATAAGTGTGGTCCTGATCCATCCGGATGGAATTTGCAAATGTGGTCTAGGTGTAAGGAATAATATTTTACCTATATTGTGTGATTGTACGTGTATTTTAGCAATTCGGAAAAAAAAATTACGTCCAATTTTTTTTAAAAATGAGGTGTCCTCACGGGCTGAGGCTATTGACCTTCTCACAGAAATGTCTTCTTTGGATACTACAATTGCGTTGGGGAAATTTCTGAAAGCAACACGAGAATATGTAATGGAGACAACAAAGGAGAATGGGAGAGTTTGAAATTATAGAGTATCCCAATTTTATGTATATGGCTCTCATACGTGTTGTAATTGTATAAAATGAACTGTGGTTTTAAATATTGTATGTTTATGGTTTTACAAGTGCTGTAAATATATAAAATGAATTGTGGTTTTAAATGTCTTATCACGATACACGATCCATTGTTCTATGTATGGTTTATAGACTATGGCTCCACAGAGAGGGCGACAGGCAAGAAAAACAGTTTTCTCTCTTCATTTTCTCATAGAGGTTATGGAGGATGCTACGGAATCTAAAATCAACGCACATCTTATGTAAATGTACGCTTTCTTCCTCAGCCATATGACAATAAAGTCTGGCATACTGTATAAAACATGTACTTCTAAGAGGAGTAGCAGACTGTTATTTGATCTCCCAGTATTCTCCAGCAGCCTCTCAAAGTGTTCTGATGAACTACTGAAGTGCTAACATTGTTACTTATGAAAAAAGTGTGGCAGACCTAAAGCCGTCTTGACTGAATCAGAGCTGTAAAACATAAACATTTCTATTAGATATACGGGTTCAGTTTACCATTGAAATTATGGTTGGTGCTGTAGTAAGCCAAATTAGGATACATTTTCTATGAGGTCTCAAATATCTTCCTCATACATTTTGATAAACCATTCTGACATGCAGACTGTAACATGCACTTTAAACACTAGCAGCAGCCTGCCAGTTAACTCCCTAGTGAACAGCTACCACTTAATCACAGTGTTCTGATGAGCAAATGGAGTTCTAATATTCTGAATGTATGACAAAATGTGGAATACCTGAATGCCATTTTGATAGAATCAAAGCTGAAAAACGGAAAGCATTTCCGAAAGGGAATATTTCAATAAATGAGAAAAAAGAAAGCTTGATACCTAAAATAAATTTTAAAAAAGTCTCCCAAGATGGCCGCCAGAGAAAAATAGCCCAGAAGTAGCCCAAATATTGCAAAATATAGCCCAATGATAGAAGTGAGCAAAGCGCTCAAGCAACTCATGCAACAAATATTCAAGTGATCAATTGGATAAAAAATATAAACACAGTCACTTGTTTCAAAGCCTTTGTCGCTGTTTGAGAACTCAGAAAGTGTGTCCTCATTTTAGCTTTTTAGAGCATTAGCCATAATTTCTGTGAGAAAAAGACTCCCTTCATTTTGTTAATTTCTAAAGGAATTGCTTTAGGACCATCTCCAGGGTTGGATGGAGGATCAAGAGATCCTGAGCCCCTTCCAGGCGGGTTTTAGAAGGAACACATCCACCATGGACCAGATCTTTCGCCTTATCCTCCTTTATTGGAAGACGGCAAAGATTGAGGGTGGCAGCCTCTACATGGTGTTTGTGGACCTCAGGTCCGCATTCGATCTGGTGCCGAGGAAGAAATTGTGGGGAGTTCTTGAGAATGTGGGTGTCCCACCCCAAATTCTGCATGTACTGATGAGGCTCCACGAGGGGAACTTCGCTCAGGTTAGATGCGGAAGGGACGGGGTACTGTCATCCAGGTTCCCAGTTTTCAGAGGGGTGAGACAGGGCTGTGTCTTAGCTCCGACCCTGTTCTGCCTCTATGTAAACAGTGTTATTTCACATCTTGACAGTGTCCCTAACAACGATGCCCCAATATTGGTAGGTAGGAGGGTGCCGGCAATTATGTTTGCCGATGACACCCTCCTGCTCTCCAAATCCCCAATGGGGATTCAAAGGATACTGGATGGGTTTGTGGACTTCTGTAAAAACCACGGCCTTGATTTAAATGCCGATAAAACGAAGTATATGATATTTTACCCCTCGGCATCTACCCGACCAAATCCGACTCTTGGGTCGGAAAGGTTGGAAAGGGTGATGACCTTTCAATATCTTGGGGTGACTCTGCACGAAAACCTCTCGTTGCGACCACAGCAAGCAACATCCCGCTTAAAACTATCACAATTGGTGGGTGGTATCTTGAAGGTTTAAAATTCTTCAACCTTCAAGCCAGTAAGTCCGGCACTGGAAATGTACAAAACCCAGGCCAGAGCAGCAGCTCTCTATGGCGGAGAGCTGTGGGGGCATTGTGGTGCCAGTGAACTCACCAAAGTGGAAACAAATTTCATCAGACGCTTGATGTCGTTACCACAAGGCACTCCATCTTTTCCCCTGAGATTAGATCTGGGACTCCTATCCATAGAAGATGAGTTAGCTATGAACCAACTCGGGTTCTGGCACAGGCTATGGGCAACTACGGAACTGTTATGCTATAGGCAAGAATTAAAGCATGTGCTGAGCCTTAACACTTCCAACAAAATACCCTGGCTAGCATTTGACAAGCAGGAGCTTTTGTGTTTGGGTTTGGTTGACAAGTGGGAGGACCCCGAACGGGGTTGTACTGAGGTCCCACGTAAAACCTTGACTAGGATTTTTAAGAATAAAATCTTAAGTACGGCTGTGTATGCTTTGAACGTTGACACTCTAACCCAACATTTTCTTGTCGCAAAAAGTTCCTATAGGTTTGAGGACTTTATGGAAATTGTTTTTCCTACAATTGCAAGAAAGCTTTTAATTCTATGGAGGTATGGCACCTTGCCCCTTAAAGTTTTTACAAGCAAATGGACTGCTTCAGATGATAAATCTTGCCCAGGCTGGAGTGGAAGTGTGGAGGATGAAATCCATGTGCTTTTATTTTGTCCCGCATATAGCAGATCTAGGAAGTACTGGTTGGTACCACTATGCAGAAACTTAGGCTTCAAAAAATGGTTACAGTCTTTCAGAATCCTAAAAACTAGCACTTCAAGCTCTACTGTTTTTGCAGTCTCAAAATACCTGCTAGCTATGTGGACGTTAAGACGAAATTTTTTACCTAGCTAAGGTGAAACTGGAGGAGGTATTTTTATTATCTATATTCTGTAAATATGGATTTTAACTATATAAGGTAAATCATTGTGTTTTATGGGCTGTGTATATTTCCTTGTAAAAATCTCTTTGTAACTGTGAAATGATGGCATGATTTTTAAATGTCCTTGTATCTTTTATGGCCTTGATGGCCGAAATCAAGAATTTTGGATTGGATTGGCTTTAGGTTTTACAGTTTTGATTCCATCAAGATAACTTCTGGCGTGGCACACTTGTCAAAATACAGAATGGTAGCGTTCTAGTTGTTCATTAGAACATAGTGGAGAGGGAAGGGCTCAGGGGCACAGACATGGACAATTGAATGCAGGAGGGACCAAGCAGGGAAGAGGCTGCTAACTGACCACAACTGACAAGACGGAAGGGGTAGTAACATCACAGAAGACCATAGAGGGGGAGGGGGCAGGGGCAACAACTGAATTATGCAGGACAGGCAAGAGGGGCTGTGACAGCACAACAGAACAAGGAAGGAAGAAGGAATAGGTTAGGAACATGGAGTTAGACCATGGAGGACAGGAGGGAGGTTGTAAGGGTAGCATGCTGGCCATGCAGGCATGCAGCAGGGATAGTGGCACCACAATAGACCACACAGGGCATGTGGGAGGGCAATTGCAGTACAACAGGACCATGCATGGCAAGGGAGGTGTAGGAGCATGCAAACGGTCAACGGAGAAAAGAGTGAGGGGGCAAGGACAGCAGTAGTAGCACAGCAGAGGATGTTGAGCAATAAGGAGGGGAAAGGGGCATGCACATGAACAACAGAGGGCAGGGGATAGAGAGACAAGGACCACAATGTGACTTTACAGGGCAGCCCAAAAAGGGCAGTTGCAGCACAACAGCTAATGGAGGGCAGGAGGTATTCCAAGTGACAAATTAAGGCAGGGGAGAGGTGATCAGACATAGACTCAGACAACCGAGGCCTGGAGGCGTTGGGACTACAAGCTAACTATGCAGGACAAGTGTGGAGGGGCAGTGGCAGCACAACAGCCCATGCAGATAAGGCGAAGTGGTAACACAGCGAACCATAGAGGACAGGAGGTTGGGACAAGGGCAACTCAATGGATGGCATGAGGGAGGGGGTAGGGACATAGACACAGGCAAAGAAGGGCAGGAGGTGGGATAGGTAGGGGCAACAAGCTAACCTTACAGGGCTGGTGGGGAGAGGCAGTGGCAGCACATCAGATCATGCAGGCAGGAGGGGGACGGGCAGCACAGTGGACCATGGAGGGCAGTACGGGGAGGCAGTGGCAACACAACGGACCATAGAGGGAAGGAGGAAACTGGTAGGGCCATGGACTCAGGGCAGGGGGAAGGAAACAGAGGCAGCAAGCTGACCACACAGGGGAGGTAGCACAATGGACTATGTATGGCAGGTAGTAGGGGCAGTGGCAGTACAACTGACCATGTAGAGCAGGAGGGATGGAGCAGAGGCCTGCACATTGACATTGGAGGGCCGGAGGAGGAGGCAGGGCAGTAGCAGGAAGCTGACTAGGAAGGGCAGGCATAAGGGGATATTTACGATCAATGCACCATGGAGGGCAGCAGGTAGAGAACAAGGCACACACATTGACAATGGAATGAATGTGGGAGAAACCAGAGGCAGTACGCTCACACAGGGCAGGTGGGAGAGGCAGTGGCAATACAATAGACCACCCATAAAACGCTGGGTAAGTGGCAGCACAGCAGACAATGGTAGTCAAGAGGGAAAGGGCAGCAGCATTCACAGAGGACAATGGAGGGCAGAAGGCAGCGAGTAGGGGCTGAACGCAGACAGCAGGAAGAAGAGAGCAGCACAGCATACCATGATGGGCAGGAGGGAGGGGCAGCACAATGTGCCATGGAGGAGCGGAAGTAGGAGTTACTGGCATAAACTCAGACAATGGAAGGCAGGGTGGAGGGGTCAGGGAAAAAGACAACTAGATGACCATAGTGGACAGGATGAATTTGTGGCCTCTCAATGGAACATGGAGGACAAGACAGAGGGGGCAGGGGCACCCAAACAGACATACAAGGGCAGGGGTAAGCAAGGCAGGGGCAGCAAACTAAGCACAGAGACTAAGCAGGAGGGCAGTGACCGGGGAATATGCTCAGACAGTGGATGGCAGCTGGAAGGGACATGGGCAGAGATTTCAAGCTAACCTTGGAGGACAAGCAGGAGAGGCTGTAGGAGCACATCGGACCATGCAGGGCAGGAGGGATTGGACAAGGACATGGACTCGGACAACAGAGAGCATGGGGGCAGGGGCAGCAAACTGACCTTGGATGAAAGGCCTGCTTGTGCTGGGGCAGTACGACAAGGGGGGGGAGGGGGAGAAGCACACACTCTGGAAACAAAGGGCATAGATGAGGGGACGGGAGTAGGGGCAGCAAAGTGACCATGTAGGGGAGGCTGGCAGGGTCAGTAAACTGCCAATCGAGACCTGTCCAGATGGGGCAGTGGCACGTAGATCATGAACAGAGGTCTGGCAAAAGGGGGCAGGGACAGCAATCTGACCACTGCAAGCAATTCAGGGACAAGGTCAACACAGTGGAAGAAGGAGGGCAGAAGGGAGGGACAAGGGCATGCACATGGAGAACGGAGAAATGGAGGGGGCAGAGGCAGCAAGCTGGCCACAGAGGGCACGTAGAAAGGGCTAGGGGCATGAAGGTGGAAACAGAGGGCAAGCAGGCGGGGAACTGGGGCACGGGCAGCAAGCAGACCACGAAGGGCAGGCAGTGGTGGGTTGGCCACTAGCAAGTGGGGGTCCTCTGACAACCCGCTGCTGTGAATGGTCAAAGGCTGGGTACAGTGGAAGTATTGGCTGAATTTGTTAAAAGCCGTAGAAACTTTACTGAAAAAATGCTACGGTTAAATAGACGTCATAGTTAAGTATGGTAATATGATCTTCTCTGACATTAAAAACACATCAAAAATGCACTGAAAAGGGGGCGTGGCTAGCGGCCGAGCATGGCGGCAGCGTGAATTGGGAGCTCCCCGAGGCATAACGGCCTTCTGACAAATCCGACACCTTGATCCGTCACAAAGCCTACCCGAAGCGGCGGCACCGACTCAGGAACCGACACTGCACCTCTGGGTCCAATCCTGGTGAAAATCGGTGGTCGGGAACGGCACTTTCCATCAAGTGCGTAGAAAGGCCTGCAGCGAGGGAAGGTCCCCGACCCAGATTATCCGACCTCGCCGGAAGCGGTGTAACTCGCCTGGGCGTGGCGCAGTGTCGACACCCGGCCTCACCGGTCGGCTAGCACAAGACTTGGAGGGACTAACTCAACCAACGCCTGCACGCAACGGCCTGACCCGCGACCGCTCCGGACACTCAAGGAGGTGGGGAAAGTACCTGAGCGCACTCCCAGGAGGCGATCGACGGCCTGGAACCCGGACCGGCGCCACTCTGGAGAGGGACCCTGTCCGCCTAGAGCGCCTTTGACCAACGTCGGGCACCCCCGGAACTCGGACCCGGCCAGCGCCGTTCTTGTCAAGACGACCCTGACACACTCGCTCAACTGCAAAACCCACACAACAGCGGACGCCTGGCATTCACACCGGGACGGCTCAGCCCCGCCGCCATCTTGGGGACTGCGACCCAGCACCATGGCGGGCAAAGGCACCAGGAGCTCGGCAACACAAGCGAAATTGGACAAGTTTGCCTACAGCCAACAAGGACACGCGCAAACGGGCGGCAGACACTCCGCAGGGACACCCCCTGACGCGGAGGGAAACAAAAAAGTGACGCTGGAGGACATCATGAAAACTCTTGCGGAGGTTAAAACGACGGTGGGCTCCATCTCCTCTGAAGTCACCCTACTGAGAGCAGACTTTTCAAAAATCACCGAGAGCGTGGCACAGGTGGAAGTGGTAGCAAAATCACTTATCCAAGACACCTCGGACCTCCAGGTAGCGATGGAGCGGGTGGAGAAAATTACAAAACTTTTACGCGACAGGCTTGACGACCAGGAAGGACGTTCCCGCCGAAATAAAGTGCGTATTCTTGGCTTGCCGGAATCAGAAGGGAAAGGGGCCATGGATCTCTACGTAGAGGACCTCATAAAGAACACTCTGCAACCTAAAGATCTATCCAACTTTTTTTCTGTCGAAAGAGCGCATCGTGTCCCGGGAGGGGCGCCCAAGCTGGGTGCAGCTCCTCGACCTGTGCTAGCTCGCCTATTTAACTTTAGGGACAGAGACGCCATCTTGCAGGCAGCAAGGGTCTCCCCGCCGATCAGGATCCAGAACTCTACTTTGGCCTTCTTTCCGGACTACACGGCGGAGGTAGCCAGGCGTAGGAAAACCTTCACGGAGGTCAAAAAAACACTGCGGGACAGGGGCTTGCAATATTCCATGTTATTCCCCGCCAAACTACGCGTTGTAGCCGAGGGAAAGGCATGGTTCTTCGATACGCCCGAAGTGGCGCGAGAATGGCTCGACGGATGGAGGCAAGCGGGGCAGCGACAACGGCCGCACAAAGAACGAACACACCCACGCAACGACGACCAAGCGTCTAACCAACAGGCTCGACCCTCGCAGCAATCAACGGCTTCTGGACTGGACTCTGATTTGGAGAGAGACCCTCTCGACTCCGGACAGCCGGCATCGATCTAGAGGTGAACTGTAACTGGGAACTGATGTGTGTAACACTGGACTTCTGGGCGGCTAAGCTGAGTAAGGTGGGCACTAGCCGATGCCTACGGGAGACTCACCGACCCCACAAGCAAGTAACATAGTTGGGAGGGGGGTAAAGCACTCTGCCAAGTTGGGGAAGCGGGCGGGGAATGGTCCGTGGAGCAGGGGAGCAGGGTGGGGGGAAGGGGGGATTGTTTCATTGTTAACATGGTTCTGTTTTGTCGTCATGTCTACACTAAAGTACACCACACTTCTGCAGATCACACATTGCCGGTACAATGGCGTAGGACACCACCTTTGGGCTGTGGACGACGTACGTCAGTCCGCTGCCCTACCTTTTCGACCCAATGACTAGAAGGATACGAGCAGGGCCCAACGAGGGGGCGACAGCGATTACTGGGGTGCCCCCATTCCAGGTCCTGACTTGGAACGTTCGGGGATTGGGGGACAAAATCAAGAGAGGTCTCGTTTTGCAGGTAGTTAAACGTCAGAAACCTGACCTGGTATTACTTCAAGAAACACACCTTGCAGGGACCGCATGTAAAGCACTCAGTAGGCGGGGATATGTAATGGCGGCACACTCAGAGTTTACATCGGGCTCCAGGGGCACGGGGATACTCATGAAAAAGGCGTCCTCCTTTATTGTGGGGGGACACAAAGTGGATGATCAGGGTCGCTTTGCGGCACTGCACGGGCAATGGGAGGGTCGGGCTCTAAACGTGGTCTCCGCCTACATCCCCCCGGCACTCCACTCGACAGCACTGCCGGCCCTGGGCAAATTTCTCCTGGACCTCCCGGTGGGGGACACGATTATTGGGGGGGACTTTATTGCCATAATGCACCCGTCGCTGGACTCCCTGCCTGTACGCACCCGCTCAGGTGCCTCGGATGTACTTCCCGATTTCACAGAAGCAATGGGCCTTACGGATGTCTGGCGACACCTCCACCCAGCCACCTCACATTTCACATACTACTCTGCTGTTCATAAAAGCCTTTCGCGAATTGATTATTTCTTATTCCAAGGACTGGGTTTGGGATTAGTTGACAAAATTGAAATCCTGCCAAGGGGAGTTTCTGACCATTCTCCAATCTCCCTATCACTTGCCACCAGGGGGAAGAAGGGCGCGAGAACCTACCCACTGTACCCCAACTACTTAAAAATCCCTACAGTACGAAAAAAGCTCAAACAGGCCACTGCTCGGTACTTTGTTGAAAACGAGGGGACCGTCTCCTCACCTTCTATCCTCTGGGAGGCCTACGAAACTGTTCTACGGGGGGAGGCGATAGCGGCCATTACAGGTCACAAACGTGATTCGAGACGGGAGCTCACCGAATTGGAAATCGCACTACACAACGCAAATATAGCCCACATGTCCGACCCCACACCGGAAAAGTCACACCTGCTGCAGCTCCGCCAACAACAATACCACGATCACCTCAAAACGACCGTCCGCGCACAACACGAGAGCACACTACACAGGGTGTATGATGTGGGAGATAAAGCCGGGAAAATGCTGGCATGGCTAGACAAGAGGGGAGGAAGCAATAAGGGCATACAGATGCTCTACACGCACAATGGGGTCCTGCAGAAACACCCAGAACACATAGTGCAAACCTTAGCTAGCCATTTTCAACGCATTTACACCCCGGACCGACAAGTCACCACACAGACTGCACTGTGCTCCCTGGAAGACATTGACATTTTTACACTCACACCTGAAACACAACAGGACCTGGAGGCTGACCTCTCGGAAGAGGACATTCAGACGGCAATCCAGTGCCTGCAGTCAGGCAAAGCACTGGGCCCTAATGGCCTACCGGTGGAATGGTACAAGGCGCTGGCGCCCACACTGAGTAAACCACTGCTGCACATGTATAACGAAAGCCTTGAGAAGGCGACCCTGCCACTCGACCAACGCACTGCCACAATTGTGGCGATCCCCAAACCGGGTAAGTCACCAACTGCCTGCACCTCCTACCGCCCCATTTCCCTCCTCAATGTGGAGGCTAAAATCCTTGCTAAGATCATAGCCAGCCGACTGACGCACCACCTTCACTCATTGATCCATCCTGACCAATCGGGCTTTATGCCACACCGGAGCACGGCTCTGAACTTGAGACGAGTTCATGGGGTACTGGCGCGCACGCACCTTCTCACTGAGCCTACAGCAATCCTCTCTCTTGACGCCACTATGGCTTTTGACTTGGTGGAATGGGAGTACCTGTTCGCGGTGCTCACCAGAATGGGCTTCGGGCCTAAATTTCAAGCGTGGATACGCCTGTTATACACACAGCCGGTCGCCCAGGTGGTGGCCAATGGACACATCTCGGCACCCTTCCCACTGAAGAGGGGGACGAGACAAGGCTGCCCTTTATCCCCGTTGCTCTTTGCTCTGGTACTGGAGCCCCTGGCAATTCTACTCAGAAGGACACCACTGTTTCGGGGGATCACATGGACGGAGGGGTGGGAAGACAAGGTCTCCCTTTATGCAGACGACATGCTTATTTATATGGTAAACCCCGAGGCTGGCATTCCAGCACTGTTGCAGCTTTGTGACACACACGGGGCGGCATCGGGCTACACGCTCAACTGGACCAAATCCGTGGTATATGTACTCCGAGGCCCGGCGCCAGTATTGAGTGACACCTGCCCCTTGACCCTAACGACATCCTCCTTTAAATACCTGGGTATCCACATTACGAGGGACGCCACCGACTTCTATAATACTAACTTGAAACCCCCTCTAGAACGTCTAAAAGCAGATGCCAAACACTGGGCGACTCTCCCCTTGACCCTACTGGGCAGGGCGGCCTTATATAAAATGATGGCGCTCCCCAGGTTTCTATATGTATCAGAGAATACACCACACTTGGTCGCGCCACGCTACTTCAGACAGATCGCAGCAATAGTCTCCAGTCTCCTCTGGAGCAATGGTCCGGCACGAATTGCCCATGACAAGTTGGTGAGAAGTTGGTACGGAGGAGGGATCGCTCTTCCTAACGTCCAACTATACTACTGGGCAGCCCAACTTAAGGTGATCAACGCATGGGTGCATGCCTCGCGGGAAGATCCGGCCTACAGGGCCGACTGGTCGCAGTTGGGAACTGAGGGAATGCTTTCGGTTCTGTATAATAAAGCCCAAGTAAGGCGACTGATTGGCCCAACACACCACACGGCGACACTATGGCACAGAGCACAGGCCCGACTAGGTTGGGCGGGCAAACTTACTAAACTGACGCCGCTATGGGATACCAAACAATTAGGCAATCTCAGAGCATGTAAGGGGTTTACACAATGGGATCACATAGGGATCTCCACAGTGGGGGACCTATGGGACAAGGGCACAGTGATTCCTTTACAGCAGCTTCAACAGCAGTATGGGCTAGGCCACACCGAGACATTCAGATACGTTCAGATCAGCCACGCCCTACTCAAAGCAATTCAACGGGGCACTGATCTTCCTGAATCCTCCCCATTAGAGGATAGACTCCTAACAGAGTTTATGCCACAAAGCGCCACTTCCCTTACGTATAAAAAATTGGTCAATAATCTGAAAGACCCCACACTACCACTTCAGGAAAGGTGGGTGAGAGAGATAGGGGAGGTTGACGAAACGGAATGGAACGAAGCATTGGCTTCGCCGAAAGAAGTGGGCATATCAATGAAATTTAGGCTAGTACAACTTAAAATCTTACACCGAGTCTACTATACGAGGTCACTGCTACACAAAATCCATCGAGCCCCTCACCCATTTTGCCTCAGGGGTTGTGGGGAGGAAGGAACTCTGTTTCACACACTGTGGGAATGTTCGCTGGTACAGGAGTTCTGGAAACAGGTTCTGCGTACAATTTCCCAGGCACTTAACGTATCTGTCCTGCCTGAACCCCGTAAATGCCTCTTGAACATTTGGGAACCCAATGACCTGAACCGGTATGGGCAATTGTGGGCCACCCTGGCCATTACAGTAGCGAAAAGAGACATTGCACAGAAATGGGGGGCGCAGGAAATGCCTACGGCGGCAAGGTGGGCTAAGAACATGGACATGTTGATGATAGTGGAACGAGGTGTGTATGTACTTAGGGCGAGCCCTAGGAAGTGGAATAAAATTTGGACGCCTTGGAACAGCTACAGAGGGGACATCTGCGATCCTCTCCCGGAGAACGAAGACCTGGACTCTGAGGAAGAAGAGGAATGAAAAGGGGGTGGCCTGGCGTGAGAGCCCGGAACGGCTAAGTTCTCACTTTTGTTAAAGTACCGGACTATGCAAACTCTTTCACGTTACTGCTTCAAGTGACGGTGTACAACTGTTTCAGATTGCTTGATGACGACAATGTTAATTCCTTTTTCTTTTGTTGTTTCTTGTTCATCCATTAATTAATTTTTCTATTTTGAGACAATCCGTCTACTTATAACCATAAATCGTATCCATGCACAGCTCAGGGGGTAATGTCATGAACGAATTTGGGAATACTTACTGTGCCGTATACGACACTTGACATCTGGTTACAAATAGAGCATTTGAGCACGCACGTGATCCGCACATACTACGGTTATCGATCACCAAACGCCAATTAATATTGTTAATTAAACCTGTGTAATGATTACTTGCATCCTTCGACAGTATTGTGTATATCACTGATGACTTTATATCAATAAAGATTTTCAAAAAATTATGTTATCATTAGCTATGTTAATAAGATCTTAGATTACTTTTAAAAAATCTCTAGAGATTCACAGAAAAAAGCAAAGATTAAAGTAGCGTTATCGTTACGTGTTGAAATGTTTGTATTGCTGCCGAACCCAGTCTCCCACCTGCCGCCATTAGCAGATTCTGCCTGTGGTGGCGGGACGCATTGCTCTCCCTGCACCTTCGGTGCAGGAAAGACATTGGTTTCTCCTGCTGCCAACCTGCACATTCGTTTGCGCTTTTGAATTCCAGCTATGGTCTCTCTTTCTCCATCAAGACAAGCAATTTATACTCCTCTGTCCGCATTGAAGTCTCACTACCTTTGTGGAGATTTTTTGCATTAGGACTTTTTACTCATTTTCAGGGCTCCTTGCAGAAATCACTTTCTGTATAGTGCTATCTAGTATCCGTGGCATCCTGCCTACTGTAAAGTGTTACACCTACCTTTGCAAGACTTGAAGTGTGAAGACTTGGACTTCTAGACCAAGCAACAGCCTCCGGTCTTCAGCTAGGCTTTGTTTCTGTGACATAAATGAATAAAAAACTAATGCTTAAGAATCAAAAAGTCACTGGAATTCAATCAATCAATCAATCAGGGTACTTGTAAAGCGCGCTGCCTATGGGAAGGGGGGAGGGTGCCGCTACTTCTCGAAGAGCCAGGTCTTGAGGAGTCTTCTGAAGGCGAGTAGGTCTTGGGTCTGACGAAGGTGGGTTGGGAGGGTGTTCCAGGTTTTGGCGGCGAGGTAAGAGAAGGATCCGCCGCCGGCGGTCGTACGTTGGATCGGGGGACATCTGCAAGGGCGAGGCTGGCGG
This sequence comes from Lissotriton vulgaris, assembly GCF_964263255.1. Taxonomy (NCBI): domain Eukaryota; kingdom Metazoa; phylum Chordata; class Amphibia; order Caudata; family Salamandridae; genus Lissotriton; species Lissotriton vulgaris. The sequence continues at coordinate 742,035,969 of NC_141696.1, forward strand.
GGCGGAGCTGGCATGTGGGGGTGTAGAAGCTGAGTCTGCTGTTCAGGTAGGCTGGTCCGGCGTTGTGGAGTGCTTTGTGTGCGTGGGTGAGAACATGATCCTCTTGTCGATGGGGAGCCAGTGCAGGTCTCTCAGGAGGGGGGTGATGTGGCTTCGGCGGGGGCGTTGACGATCAGTCGGGCGGAGGCGTTTTGGATGCGTTGTAGCCGCCGTTGGTGTTTGGCTGGGATTCCTGCGTAGAGTGCGTTGCCGTAGTCAAGTCTGCTGCTGACAAGGGCCTGTGTCACTGTTCTTCTTGTTTCGGTCGGGATCCATTTGTAGATCCGGCGGAGCAAGCGTAGGTTGTTGTAGCAGTAGGAGGAGACGGCGTTGACTTGCTTGGACATGGAGAGGAAGGAGTCGAGGATGAATCCTGGGTTGCGTGCGTGGTCGGTTGGTGTTGGTGCTGTCCCTAGAGCGGTCAGCCACCAGGAGTCATCCCAGGCTGTGGGGGTGGGACTGAGGATGACTCCATCTTGTCCGAGTTCAGTTTCAGACGGCTGCTCCTCATCCAGTCGGCAATGGCCTTCATGCCCTCGTGAATGTTGGTTTTGGCGGTGTGGGGGTCCTTGGTGAGGGAGAGGATGAGCTGGGTGTCGGCGTAGGAGATGATGTTGAGGTTGTGGTGGTGGGCCACTTGTGCGAGGGGGGCAATGTATATGTTGAACAGTGTCGGGCTGAGGGATGAGCCCTGGGGACGCCGCAGATGATGTCGGTGGCTTCTGACTGGAAAGGTGGGAGGCGGACGCTCTGGGTTCTGCCGGAGAGGAAGGGCGTGGTCCAGTCAAGGGCCTTCTCTCGGATTCCGGCTTCTTGGAGGCGTGTCTTTAGGGTGCGGTGGCAGACCATGTTGAATGCGGCTGACAGGTCCAGGAGGATGAGGGCTGATGTTTTGCCGTTGTCCAGTTGGCATCTGATGTCGTCTGTGGCGGCGATGAGGGCTGTCTCGGTGCTGTGGGAATCCGGGTTGGGACGGGTCCAGGATGTTGTTGTTTTCGAGGTGGCGGGTCAGTTGAATGTTGACGATTTTCTCGATGACCTTTGCCGGGACCAGGGTGATGGTTCGGAAGTTCTTGAGGTCCTTGGGGTCCACCTTGGGCTTTTTGAGGAGGGCGTTGATTTAGGCGTACTTCCTGTTTTCCGGAAATGTTGCTTTACGAAGGAGATGTTGATGACCTTCCGTAGTTGGGGTGCAATGGCCGCGTATGCTTTGTTGAATACGTGGTGTGGGCATGGGTCTGACGGAGATCCTGAGTGGACGGAGTTCATGATCTTGCGTGTCTCGTCGTCGTCGGTGTTGGTCCAGGAGGTTAGGTGGTTGGCGCTGTTGGTGATCGCGGGGGTGGTGGAGTCGTGCATCGTTGGTGCGGTCGAGGAGTTGAAGCTGTCGTGGATGTCAGTGATCTTGGGCTGGAAGAAGATGGCCAGTGAGTCGCACAGTTCTTGGAGGGCGGGATGTCATTGGCGCTGGCGTCGGGATTGGAGAGTTCTTTCACGATGCTGAAGAGCTCTTTGCTGTCGTGTGCGTTGTTATCCAGGCGGTCTTTGAAGGAGGATCTCTTGGCTAGTCTGATGAGGTGGTGATGTCTGCGGGTGGCGTCCTTGTGGGCTGCGTGGTTTGCTGGCGGTCGTTTGTGGAGCCAATTCTTCTTCAGCTTACGTCAGGTGCGTTTGGAGGTCAGGAGCTCGTCGGTGAACCAGGTGGCTCTCCTGCTGGCGTGGCTGTTGGATGGTCTCTTGAGTGGGGCAAGGATGTTGGCGCAGTCGTCGATCCACTGTCTGAGGTTTCGGGCTGCGGCATCAGGGCAGGTGGGGTCGATGGGTGGGTTCTGGTCGAGAGTGGTGGTCAGCTGGTCTTCGGTGACTTTGTTCCAGCAGCGGCGCGGCGGCTGTTGGGTGCGATGGTGCGTGGTTGGTTTTTTGAAGGTGAAGTGGGTGCAGCTGTGGTCGGTCCAGTGGGGTTCAGAGGTGTAGTCGAAGGCGACGTGGGTGCTTCTGGAGAAGACGGCGTCTAGTTGTGGCCTGCGGCATGGGTCGGTGCAGTGACGAGTTGTCTGAGGCCGAGGTTGGCGAGGTTTTCGATCAGAGTGGCGGAGTTGGCGTTGTTGTTGTTCTCGAGGTGGAAATTCAGGTCCCCGAGGAGGATGTTGTCCGTGGAGGCGAGTGCGTGGGTGCTGGCGAGGTCGGCGATGGAGTCGCTGAACTGAGCCCGGGGTCCGGGGGGTCTGTAGACAAGTGTTTCTCTGAGAGTGGTGTTGGGGTCGGTGTGGATCCGGAAGTGCAAGTGTTCGGCGGTGTTGAGGGTGTCGTCTGCGTAGGTGGTGACCTAGAGGGCGGACTTGTAGACGATGGCTATTCCTCCTCCGACTCCATCGGCGCGGTCCCTGCGGGTGATCTTGTAGCCGTCCGGGATGGCTATGGCGATGTTGGGTGCAGAGGAGTCATTCCACCAGGTCTCGGTGAGGAAGGCCACGTCTGGGACGAAGGCGTCGAGCAGGTCCCAGAGCTCGAGGGCGTGTTTGGGTGCGGAGCGGGTGTTGAACAGAATGCAGCGGAGGTGGTTGGGGCTAGTTCTAAGAGGTTCGGTCGGTCTGTCGTAGGTGAAACTGCAGGTGCGGCAGGAGAAGGGTCCGTGGGTCCGTTTCGGGGCGGCCTGGAAGCAGGTGTTGTGTCGGCCGGCGTTGAGTGTGTGGAGGGAGTCGGCGTTGTATCTGAGTCTGGCGTCGTGGCGAGCGTGGGGTCCAGGGGTTCTGGCGCTGGGCGCGGTCCAGGCGCGGACGTTTTTGCCTTAGGCCAGCGGCGCGCCCGCTGCGTGCGGGGTTGTATCTGAGTCTGGCGTCGTGGCGAGCGTGGGGTCCAGGGGTTCTGGCGCTGGGCGCGGTCCAGGCGCGGACGGTTTTGCCTTAGGCCAGCGGCGCGCCCGCTGCGTGCGGCCGCGCAGTGGCCTCCATTAAGAAGGGGGCGAGGGAGGGAGGAGCAGCTGGGAGGGGAAGCGGATGGTGCATCAGGCGCAGGGGCGGGGAGGCAGCGGCGGGAGTGGGAAAGCACTAGAACGGCGAGAAAAAAGCAGGAATCAACAGAGGCAGCAAGGTGGATGCTGACGCGGTGTGGGAACGACCTGGCCTGTGAACAGGGTCGAGGGTCGCTCCCTTAGTGCGCAGCGGCCTCCATTAAGAAGGGGGCGAGGGAGGGAGAAGCAGCTGGTAGGGGAGCCGGTGGCGAATCAGGCGCGGGCGGCGGGGCCGCAGGGGAGGCAGCGGCGGGAGCGGGAAAATGCAGGAATCAACAGAGGTAACAAGGGGGATGCTGACGCGGTGGGGGAGCGACCTGGCCTGTGAACAGGGTTGAGGGTCGCCAGTTATAGTTTAGTGGGCTAACTATAGATTGCACCCCCACCAGACACTGCTTCTGACCTCACATATTAAATCATTGGCTAAAGCATAGATGTGAAGCCATTGACTCAAACATTTATGTTAGATTTTGTATTTAATAGGTACATCTCATTAAGGTAAATAATGTCCAAACACTCTTTTGAATGGTAATAATGATTAAGGATTAATACATTGCTGATTGCTTTAATGTCCACTACCACTACAGAGATAATAAAAAAATGTAATCTAGGAGTAGCTTGCTGAATAACCACCAGTAGTAAAAGCGTATAGCAAACTGTCAGTAATTGAATGATGTAATCAGTGATGTCATTTGAAATGCCATCAGTGATGTCATTTACCATGTTCTGAGTAGTAGTGAGTGGCGGGGTGCAAGTTATAGTTAGCTCAGTGAAATATTACTGGTGAATTTCAGTGTTTATTTGGTTTTTAAAGGTCAGTTTTTGTGTAATTTCAACATCTAACCATGACGTTGCTTTAATCTTTATTTTTTTCCAGTGATTTTCTAGGTTTTTAAAACATAAGGTATGATCTTATTATCATACCTAACTATAACAGAACTCCACCCTTCTTTTTGTCAGTGAATTTCTGGCATTGCTCTGCGACTACAGTAGCTGTTTCCGACTGTCACAGGTAAATTACATATTAAGAGGTCCATCGACACTCCAAACAAATAGTTCATAATGTGATTGGGGAGTCTGCATAGGAAGGAAACAATTCTGTTTTTCGACATTTCAGGAAAAAATAAAGGCTAAATACATGGACGAGGGGCCAATAGAGCATGTTGAAGGCACTCCATAATGGTCAATGGAGTTCACATTTTTGGTTTTGGAGAGGGCCACAACAATTTGACGCCACCTACTAACAGTAACAAATGTCGATCTTTTGCTTTTAATTCTTGCTAACGTTTTGTCTTTGTTTTGTGGACTGGATTGCTGCACTACAGACACCTTCCATTAGGAGGCCACATTTTTCAGTCTAATGGTATAGTGCAAAGACTGTTCCCCAAACTATTTACATCTCAACCTTGAGACCCTGTTCTCTGTTTTAATATCTCACTCTTACAAAGAACTTCGTTCCTCCTTTAGGTTTTGGCATACATTGTATTCCATCAAACGGTGCCACATGTCCCACTGGCTGTACTTAGAGTGCTATGTGACAATAATGCACTTACAGTACGACAGAAGGGACATATGCCATGTTTTCGCGCTGTCCAACAAACTCTAAAAAAGACCCTTAGTTCTCCTTATCGCCTGCCACTTTGCAGGGACACTGGTTAGTACACTGCCGACTCTTTGAAGAAGCAAGCCGCATTTTACTGTTTTGTGGTGGAATTGTGCAGACCCTGTCACACACCCTTTCAAGAATTCCAACTTAAGTTTAAGGGCTTGCATGTCTTTTCGTGTCTCATTTGTACTAATAATTTAGTTTTTTTATTCTCTTGCTTCTTTGTAGGGATACTTTCAGTTGAAGGCAAATCCAGGGGCTTGGATATTAAGATTACGCCAGGGAAGATCAGAAGAAATCTACCACATATTTGCGTAAGACAAGTTTTACTTACAAATCTTACTTTCTTTAAAATCAGTGCATTTTTACTTTATATGACTGTGATTGACTCAGCTTTTTTATTTTAAGGGCTGTATTTATTGTGTAATCATACGCAGCAGGTGCATTTCTCTAGCAAAGCTTTGCAATGTGTCCTATGTGTACAATTGCTTTTTGATTGAAGTCAAGATGCAGTGTTGTACCACCTCATTTTAAGGAAATTATGATACTGTTACAACAGTTGAACGATACTGCCTTATTAAAGCTTCGTTTGTTAAGAGGTTTTCGTGCAGCTCTCAGATTCTGAGTGGCACATCTAATAGCTTTGTAAGCGTGTGGACAATAAATGGCGTTGTCGGAGGAAAATATTACATGGCCAAAAGTCTCACATTGTACTAAGTTGAACGTAGAATGAGGTATCGGTGTGGCCGCTTGTATGGCTGGAACACCAAATGAGCACTTTTTGATTAATTGTATGTGGCACCATAGAAGGATTTGGCAGCCGAATAACAAAATATTGGCGGAGTGTTGAGTAAAGATGTGCCATAGAAAGGAATGCTTCATCTGCCTGAGCACATATTCACTTATCTAATGTTGGAGTCTTAAGTGGTATTACGTTGCAGTGATCGGTTTTTATTATGCTCTATAGGTGACCATGAGTGTCGTACATATGGTTTTCTGAGTAAATCTGAGCTTTCAGACAAGCCATCTCCTGAGAACCTAGCAGCATTTGGCGCTTTTAGACAGCACATTCGTCTCCTCATGAACCTTGAAAGAAGTGCTAGGCAGGCCTTCTGCGGCTCTTTAAGTGATGGAATCGTAATCATTTAGGGGTCAAAAGGGTTTGTAACTACAAACTATTGTTTCCTTTTGATTCTCATATACCTGTCGCTCATTTGCTTCTTTGATACTTTTAAATTACTTTTTGTTTTTACTTGTTCTGCAGTTTTATATTCACAGATTCTAGTTTCTTCCCGGATAACAGCTGTCTGGTGTCTTTTTCCGTAGTTTAAATTGGCTCAGTAATAATGCGATGTAATATAGCCTTATAGTCCACCGTAGTGGGCTATACCGGCCATTGAAGGCCCGCAGCAGCGTAAAAGCCTGAGCTGAATGCAAGGACCTTTAATCGCTGGTACATCCCGTTACAGCAGGCTATTAGTACATTACGCCCCATGAGGGCAGAATGTGCTTATTAAAAAAGACAAAGGCCTCCCGGAGAGCGAGGAGGTTGAAACCTCCATGGCCCAAAGCCTTTGTTTCACAGTTGTTGTTGTAAATCTTCAGCAGTTAACAGACCCGCACAGGTCCACGACTGAAAACTGTTGAACGTTCACAGCAGTAGCCGTGAAAGTATGCTGAAGGCCCTTGGTTCTCCATGGGCTCAGCTAAACTGCTTTTTCTCATTCACCCAAGCCGGGGAGACCCAGGAACTGAACAGAATTCTCCCCTCTCTCCTTCAAAGCCTCCATTGGCACTGTGAGCTACGGTCAGTGCTTTAAATGGAAAAAAATAAGTGCAGGTACTCACCAAATTGAGATGTGGGCGGGGTTAGGGGCGGGCAGGGATGTGGGGGTGGAGCCATGGGGGCGGGGCTACGAGTAGTGCTAAGGGGCCATTAATTAAAATCATTGCTAAAACCTCATGACCAAATGAAACTATTCATTTAAGATTTCGTTTCATTGGCGCTTTATGTTAGAAATTGTTTCAAAGGCACGAAGAAAAAAGTTCACTAAAATTATTTTCTAATGTCATACCGTATTTTCCGGCGTATAAGACGACCCGGCGTATAAGACGACCCCCTACTTTTCTTGACAAAATGTAGGTTTCGTGCTATACTCGCCGTATAAGACTACCCCCACTTCCTAACATCCTACAGTCCCCTTTCTATCTCCATGGACTGAGGAGATCATGTGGTACTGACGCTCCTCTCCTTCCGATGAGCGTAAGAAATATGGAAGGAGAGAGAAATCAGCACATGTGCAGGAGCGCCTCGTCTGCCTGGGGATGTGCAGCTGCAGTCTAGGTAGGGCTCACGGCGCCATTTGTTTGCTTTTGATACTTGCGCAGTGTTTGAGTAAATGTAAATGTAAATGTGGCGTATTTGTATAGCGCGAACAGTGACCCGGAGGCATCCCGGCGCTTGTACTCCTACCACAAGGGAACCCCTCCTGGCTTTTCCTTGTGGGGTGTCCACTCCTGGGCATCCCATGGTGAAACCAGGCATCCCTTGTGTATCAGGGGGCCTTTGTGGAGACTAAGCAAGCTATTGCCCAGAGTTGCAGCGTGGGACCCATGCTTAGAATCGGCACTGAGGCGAGAATATCCGGTCAGAGGAATTTAAGCCCGAAACCCGCCGAGGCGGGAATCGAACCCTGGTCCCTGGCCAGCGTTCTGCATCAAGGTCTGCCGCTCTAAGCATTGAGCCACACTTCAATGTGAGCCCCTCGCCAGCCTCTGGCTGGCGTGGGGCTGATATCGTGTTGCACAGTGCCACCATCGCCTATGTAACGTTCGTTCTTGTGCTACCGTAGTTGACTGCCATAACTGTAATTTATTTTCAAGACCGCTTTCAGTGCCTGGCGACGGGCTGATATCGTGTTATTGCACAGTGCCACCATCGTCTACGTTCTTTGTTCTTGTGCTGGAGTTCCCTAAGCGGCACCATTTTCAATTGAGAAGCAGTCTGACTGCTTCGAGTGAAGTCCGCGCTATGTAAAACATACCGCCAATTTTGGTACCCGGCGTATAAGACGACCCCCGACTTTCCAGAACATTTTAAGGGGTTAAAAAGTCGTCTTATACGCCGGAAAATACGGTAAATATTTTACTTTTAATTGAGTGTAAACCCCTTCTTAAATTGTTTCCAGTGTAATAGCGCCTTGGATCTCACAAGCATTGGAAAAGTGCTATAGAAATCAAACATACATAACACAATATCACAAACTTTTTTGATCAATTACATTTTAAAGGAAAAGCATGTATATTATTTCTCCTCTTTAAAAGTTAAGCTCTGACAAGCTATGGCTGCAGTGTGTTTATCAGTAGGGAGAGGGGTGAGATGCAAATTTGGCCTTTCATCTGTCCTGCACCAAGTCGTTTACACCTTGCAAATGGGTTGAAGGGAACTGGACAGCAGGGGGCACATGAAGAAATTTAAAAAACAAAGCTTTCGCCACTTTTTGAAGGTGTTTGGATGACCAACAGTCAGAGCACAATAGCCCAGCGTGCAGGTCTGCTGAAAGAATCTCGTGTGTACATGAGGCTGCAGCAACCCCGGCTAGAGAGCACAACAGGAGGAGGGGCATTGCTCAATTAGGAGATGTTAAGGGGAGATTAGCACTCGAGTGCTTCACAAAAGCGGACAGACTCGTTAGCTGTGTGTCAAAGCTTTTTTTTTTAGAAGTCAAATTAAGTTGGGCTGCTGCTCTATAAGTACCGGTACTGTCTTTGAGACAAGAAAAAGTTCCGGTACTCAAGCGCAGAAAATTTAGAAGTGCCGGTATTCAGTACCAGTGAGTACCGGCCCATTTTAAGCACTGGCTACGGTAGAAGAGAGGAAGGAAGGATCCTATGTGCCTTGCTGCACAAGCTCTTCCTTTCGCTTTCCCCTGCCCAATCCAGAGAGAGAGGCAGAGGTTCTGTATTAGGATATTGTAATGTTGAGAGCAGTGAGCCTATAACAGGTTTTATATGTTGCTGCTGCTCTATTGTCTTCAATGGGGAGCTTAACATTCCAATGTTCTAATATACTAATAAAGTCACTGGTGTAGTCAAAATGCCTTGTGATACAACTCCAGCTGCAGTAGTTTTGGTGAAATGAGACAAATGTATGTGATATTTCTCAATGGCTAAAAGTAAGATTTATGGGACAACACATTTTATGTTGATTCCAAGAAGTTTAGTAACCTTCAATCTTTCTAAGAGACTCAGAAAGAAAGTTTGTTTCAGATCCTGCATCTGTTCACCTTCCAACATCAATCCATGGAGCTGAGTTCTGATTTTTTGTTTCAAACTCATTGAGTAAGTGCTTGCTGATCCATTTATTCAGAGAATGCTAGTATTAACTTGTGTAGCCTATAATGAAAAACATACATTTCTGCTTTACATATGGTGGAATGTACTCTATTAATGTAAAGCAGGATCTGGTGAGAGTACTTTTCCATTATGGGCTTAAATCCGAATACCTCCTAGTGTTTTCGGCTTGTTAGGCAAAGGGAGTTGGCCTAATGTTAGGCCTATCAGCCTTAAGGTAGTATTCCTACAGAAATGTTGTGTTGCTCCTCCATTATCTGCTGATCTCGTCTTTTGTTGACCTATGCACTCTGTGCACTTTACCACTGCTAACTGGTGCTAAAGTGCATGTGCTCTGTCCTTTAAACATGATAACATTGGCTTACAACTATTTGGCACACTTAATTTATTTATAAGTCCCTAGGAGCATGGTATTAATTGTACTTAGGGCCAATAAATTAAATGCTGCTAGTGGACCTGCAACACTCATTGTGCTACCCATTTAAGTAGCTTCTTAGACATGTCTCAGGACTACCATTGCAGAGTTCGTGTGCAGTTTAAATTGACATTTCGACCTAGCATAATAAACCTTTTGCAACGCCAAAACCTTCCTTTTTAATACATATGTCACCCCTAGGGTATGCCCTCAACAGCCCATAGGTCAGGATGCACTGTATTGAAAAAGTTGGACATTTATTTTTAAGTTTTACATCCCTTGGTAGTGAAAACTCTTTAATTCATTTTTCCCTACTGTGAGGCCTACCTCTCCCATAGGCTTCATTGGGTTGCCTTATTACATTTAATAAGTGCTAACGTTTGAGTCGGAACAGGTAAACATTTAATGTTTGGTGTCTGAGAAATTGTATTTAAAAATACTCTTTAACCCCTTTGCCGCGGCCGCGATTTCGCGGCAGTGCGGCACGTCCGCAAAGTGGGCGGGGCTGCGTCGGCCGTTGGCCGACGGCAGCACGCAAGGGGTTAATGGTAAAGACGGGTTTTAAGTTACACCGTTGAAAATTACACTTTTAGAAAGTTGGTATTTTCCTGTGTTATCCATTTGGTGCCTGCAGCCCATTCCGGGGTCACATGACTGGATGTAGTTGGCATTTGCACTGGGTTTATTCCTCCCAGACAGCCACACAGTAGATGGATTAGGTGTGCCTACATGGACCATCAACTGGCAGGATTGAGGGGGGGCGCGGAGCTGGGCACATCCCCGCCTGCAACTGAATAGGCTGTTCATGGAGCCTGCTTGGAGACAGGAAACTTCAATGTACATCAATGGATGTTATCTAGAAGCTTCCCCTACTTAAAAGTACCAGGTATATATATTGTACCCTCAGACCCAACATGTGGATACTACAGAAGGACTGTTGTGCTGTTCTGCTGCGGAAGGATTGCTAAACTGCTGCCTTGCTACTCTGCTGCGAAACCGCCTGCTACCCTACCTGTGGAGAAGGAAGGTTGGACCAGCAACCATCATCCCAGGCTGAAGTGACTTCAAGGATCAGCTGACTGACCTCCAGTTCTGAACTACAGGGACATGAGCTCCAGGGCCTTACATTAACCGCCCAGCAGGCCTGCAACTAGACCTGCCTGAGCCCTGCTGCCCTCTGCTGGAATGAGTTTGTGACCCCCCAAGATGTGCCCCTCAGGTTCTGGACCCTTGGTGTGGCCTCAGTTGAGCTCTCTCCTAAAAAGAAAAGCAGGAGAAATCCTGACATTTCGGCCTCTTCACAAGCGGGTCAGTTTGTGCCAAGATCTTGCCGCCCACTAACAAGAAGCACTGATGAATGCTATCTTTGTGCCACAGCGACACCCGGCAACGCCAGATCTGCACTTCGTGCTGCATCATCGACAAGTCGTTGTGACCCCCAATGTTGAGCTCCAGCAGCGACTATCCGTGATGCCCAATAGGATCTTTGCTCTAGAACGACAACAGTCTGCGACGCCTGGCCTGATCTTTCTGCTACATTGATGACCATCCGCAACTCTTTCCTTGCTCCTCGCTGCTGCTTCTACCGCAATCTGAACTGTTAGCACTTGACTTTGAAGGTAACTCTTTCAGCTGGATTAACCTGTTCCCTGTGTCCAGCCTGCGCTCCTTCACATTCGGCCTGAACTTGTGACTTTCACCCAGTCTCGCATGACCAGATAACCGCAAGTGGCGCTGTGTGCTTTTAGGAACTTTACTTACCTGAAATCTTTAAAATTTAATATATCTCCAGTTATATTGATTGAATTTTTGTCATTATAGCGTGAAATAATTAATTACATTTTACTCTATTTTTCTAAGTTGGTGTGGGATTTTTCTTGTGTTGAGTTTTCACTCTGTTACTATTTGCTGCATAAAGAAGCCATGGAGAGAGCCCCTCGCTAGGGATATGCCTCCACAGATTACTCCCTCCGCCCTCCTCAGCCCCCGTCGGGAATCTTGTGCATTTGTCAGGCTATCTCATAAACCTCAAACCACTTGTCAATATCGTCCCCCACAACAAAGTCAAGTACCTGACCTTTTGGGGATATGGACTGTCTTGTCTCCAGAGGGCACTTAAGAAATACTGCCACCATCACTGCTGGTCTCTGCCTGTCTGGCTTTGATGCCCAGCTCCTCAAGACTCCTCCAAAGCAGTTCCCTCTACCATGGCCAATTTCTTTGCTTCCATGGCCAGTCTCTTTTCCTCCATCTTTAACTTAGCCAACTCTAGCCTGTACTCCGTCTCTGCCTTCCTTTTCACCAGCTTCTCTGGTAACAAGTTGTGACAGGACTCACTACTCCTTGCTCGGGAGAAGATTTCCAGTCCTGGGAGTAGGTTACCTCCCTCCTCAACAGGCTGTATTCTAGGACCCTTTTGTAGGCCCTGCTCTAATCCCTCCTCCTCCTCTTCCTGTTCTTCTGTTTTGACTGGCAACTTGTGGGTCTCTTCCCATGCTTTCAAGGCCTTTTGGAGCTCTAATTTCTAATTATCCTTTTAGCAGACAGCCCCCTCTCCTGACAACATTCCTTGAGCTGAGTCACAGTGTTGCTCTCCAGTTTGACAACCTCAAATGCCATTTTTGCAGGTGAGGTCACAGACACAATCAGTCAGGTCTATATTCGGCTGGAGATAAGGGCTTGGGTGGTGATGTGTCTTGAACTTTGGAGTAGCCATTTGAATATCTTACATAGCATGCTGAGGATGAAGAAGCAGGGGGAGGAGACGGAGTTGAACTGCGTGGTCATGGTTAGCTTGTCCAGAATGATGACTAGGTTCCTAGTGTGGTCAGTGCAGGTATGAGTAGATCTGAATTCTGAGGGTCATCAGGATGCATCCCATGGGGTGCTTTTGTTTCCAAAACTCAGTGCCTCTGTCTTGTCCGTGTTGAGCTTCAGGCAGTTGTCCTTCATTCAGTAGCTGATGTCTGTCATGCAGTTGTGGAAGCTGGTCTTGGTGCTGGTTTCGTGTTCGGAGAGGATGAGTTGTGTGTTGTCGGCGTAGGATATGATGTTTAGTCCGTGGGTTTTGACGATGCTGACCAGAGGTGTCATATAAGTGTTCAGGAGGGTAGGGCTAAGCGAGAATCCTTGGGGTGCTCCACAGATGATTTCCTTAGTTTCTGAGGTGAAGGGTAGAAGGTGAACTTTTTGTGTTTTTCGGCTGAGGAAAGAGGCGATCCATCTGAGAGGGGCTCCTTGGATGCCTATTTAGTGCAACCTTGTGATGAATGTATGGTGGGAGACCATATCAAAGGCTGCCAAGAGGTCTAGGAGGATCAGAGCCACAATCTCTCCTTGGTCGAGTAGGGCTTGGATGTTGTTTGTTGCCACTATGATGGCTAGCTCAGTGCCTTGGTTGCTGAGGAATCTGGATTAGGTGAAGTCGAGTAGGAGGCTCCTTTCCAGATGTAAGGAGAGTTGTTGGTTGATGGCTTTTTCTAATACTTTGGCTGTGAACGGAAGCAGGGAGATCAGTCGATAGTTGCTAAGTTCACTGGGGTCTGCCAATGGTTTCTTTAGTAGGGAGTTGACTTCTGCCTGTTTCCAGTCCTTGGGGAAGGTGGTTGTGGCAATGGTGTTGAACAAGATGTTGAGTACGTGGCTGTTCCTGTCTTCGCCTATGTCTTAAAATGTGGTGAGGCCATTGGTCTGTGGGGCCCCGGAATGGACCGATGGAGGCGATGTCCTGTTGAAAGAGCTGGCTCCATTCCGTTAGTCAGAGGCCTGTGGTCGTAGCGGGGTCATTGTGTTTCTTGAAGAAATTGGTGGCCTTGGGCTGGGGTTTGAAGTTTCGGTAGATGTTGGCAATCTTGTCATGGAAAAAGATTGCAAGGTTGTCGCAGAGTTCCTGTGAGGGGATAATGTTGTTTGTTGCAGCTGAGCGGTTGGAGAGTTCTTTGATGACAGTGAAGAGTTCTTGACTGTTATTTGAACTTGATTTTTCAATTCTCTCTAATGTCTGTGGTAGAGGTTGAGGGCTGTCTTGAAAGCAGTCTTGTCTGTGGTGTCCTTGCTGGTGCGCCATCTCCTTTCCTGATGTTTACAGTGTCGTTTAGTGGTTCTGAGGTCTTTAGTGTAACAACTACCCTGCTTGAATGGCCTTCCAGGGGTGGCTCTTCTGCTAAGATGAGGAGCGTCGACCCACTGCCTTTCAGCATGGCAGAAAAGGAATAATAAAATGATAATAATGCAATGTTATCATTTTATTGTTCCGTTCTGCTGCAGTTTTGTGGGGCTGACCTAGGCTGGGCAGCGCAGGTTAGGGAGAGTGGTGGCACCCTCCTAAGTGAACATGAATGTTTGGCCGGCCCGCTGGGGCCGGCCAAACATTCATGTGCATTTTGCATGTTCTCCACCCAGGCTGCATTACAGGCTCCCATTCCCCATCTGAACGCCAAACCATGGTGCTCAGACCAATCATAATGCTGCATTGCAGCGTTGTGATTGGCTTAAGGAAGCCTGAGTGCTTCCTGTGCGAACAGAAGCCTGGAAAATAACGGAGATGATGGAAGAGAGGCGCCGGCCGGCTGGCATGTAAGTGATCTTTTTTATTTTATTTTTCTCCCCCCATCTTCCCCTTTTCCTGCCCCACTACTGCATCGCGGGAGCAGCCACAACTGGGACCTTCTGTGGGTGTTGTTGCTGATGGGAGCAATGATGTTGGTGCAGTTGGTGATCCAGTGATTTCTTTGCTTGACTCAATGGTCAATTTGGCTAGATGGGTTATCTTAGAACGTCTGCAAAACTGGGCAGAGGACACACACATACTACCTGACTTACAGTATGGCTTTAGGGACGGGCTTGGTACCATTGAACAAAGACATAACCTAGCAATTATAATAGGAAAATGTACAAGAGTGAAAAAGGGTAGAATATACCTGGCCTTCGTGGACCTCACAGCAGCTTTTGATTCGGTTAGGCACAATAGATTATGGGAGATCCTTAAGGCTGCAGGGGTGGATCCACATATAATCACTTTTTTACAGCGACTATCTAGCGGAGCTACTGCTAGTGTGCGCTGTGGCTTGGGTGGTGAGCGCTCTAAAGCCTTCCCTATCAGGAGGCAAGCCTGTGTGCTGGCCCCCTTCCTTTTTAATCTTTACATCAACGGATTGGGAGAAGCCCTACTTAAGAAGGGCCAAGACTATCCCCAAGTTAATGGGCGACCGATTCAAGTTCTGCTTTACGCGTATGACGCCGACCTGATGGTGCCTACACAAATAGACTTGCAGTGGGTCCTAGACAGTTTTAATAACTACATGAAGGATCTTGGCCTAAATATAAACATCCCTAAGACGTATATTATGAGATGTGGCCATGGGACCAAGAGGTTGCGAGATAGGTTTGTGGATGACAGGAAATTATCCTCAACTCAGAGTTTTTCTTATTTTGGCATCTTATTCAGCCAAAACAATTCATGGGTCCAAACAATAACTATCAAAAAATTGGCGTTCTCTAGGACAACCAGCGCACTTGCATCTTTTGCACAGAAGTTGGGCAGGAAGCCTCCAGACGGACTCCTGCAAATATACAAGGTCAAGTGCATTTCAACTGTGATGTATGGGGCTGGGGTGTGGGGTTTTGTTAATTCCTCTGTACTCAAAATGGTGGAAAACTCCTTTCTGAGGTACATTCTATCTGCTCCACCCAGTACATCCTCTTATGTCTGTCATGAGGAGTTGGGTTTCCCCTTTATTTCTGACCTCATCAAGTTGGAACCCATACTTTTATGGTATGGGTTATGGAGTAAGGATCAGACCAAACTAAATTGGGAGATTTTGCAAGATACTCTCAGATTAGAGGGGGGCCTTAAAGTTCCTTGGGTTAGTTAGTATGGGATTTTATGAACGATCTGGGCCATCCAGACTAGTTCACTAACCCGAGCACCATGCTGGCGACTAACAAAAAGGCCTTAAAGAAAGAGGGTCTCGTATTATTGGGCTCTATAAGAATGTCAGAGTAAATCCTAAATTCTGGTGTCATGCAACGTCCACTAACGCTCACTACAGTGGGAATGGAGCTGTATTTATCATTTGTTCCCTGTGGGTTTGATAGGTTGCTTTTAACAAGATTCAGATTGGGTAATGTTCACAGATTAGAGACTTTTACCAAAATAAATGATTGGTCACGTATGTTGATACCTTGCCCCTGCGATAAACTATCTGAGCAATCCACCATCCAACTAGTCCTTTTCTGTAAATTTTATATAGAGTTGAGGAAAGTATGGATAATACCACTTTTAAAACAACAGGGGTTGAGGCAGTGCCGCCCAGCTCTAATTTGACTGCAGTTACTGGAGGACGAACATGTAGCATGGAGGTTATCAATGTTTCTGAAGAAGGTGCTTCTACTGAGGAAGAGTTATGTTAATTGATGAATTGTAACTGCTGTGTATCCTCCAGGTTTTTTTGTATGTGGTTTTTAACAGAATCGATGTAATCTTTATTTATCCTGTAAATATTGTTATTTTAAAATTTTATTAACTTGTGTAATTTTAAATGCAATTTTATTTGTATGTTTTACGTGCTTTTATGATTGTTAAATACAACAGTCGAATAAAGCTTTCTTTGACTTGATCCAGTTAATGAAGTTTCAGACATTCTGGTCTTGCTTGTTGGAGGAGATGGGATTGGTGGGTTTTAGCGCATTGATCCATGTGTCCTTAGAGACTTTGCTCAAGCTGTGGTGGGGACGTTGGGCAGACTGGGGGAGGAGGTCTGTGAGCGAGTGATGTTGAAGTGGATGATGGAGTGGTCAGTCTAGGTAAGTTCTGTGCTAGGGCTGTACCTCATGTGGTCGCTGGAGGTGAAGATGGGGTCTGGAGTGTGTCCTGCAGTGTGTGTGAGGTCGTGGACAAGTTTGGTGATTCCGATGTTGTTCATGCTGTCGAGGAGTTTGGTAGGGTTAATATCATTGTGGTCGTTTAGATGGAAGTAGAGGTCGTGAGGAAAATGTAGTTGGAGTCTTTGGTGAGGGGGTTGATTAAGTTGTAGAAGGATGGACGTGGTCCTTGAGGACGGTAGGCGAGGGTGCCACTGATGGAAGTTTTGTTGTTTGTTTGGAGTCGGAAGTTGAGGTATTTCATGGCTGGGCTGATGTTGTCATTTGTGGAAGTGCATTGGATGGATTCCTTGTGTATGATTGCAATCCCTCTGCCAGGCTTGTTAATGCAGTTGTGGTGACCTTGTATCCTTCGGATAGTGTGGTGGCTATGGCAGGCACTAGGTGGGGTTGAGCAAGGTCTTAGTGAGGAAGAGGACATCGGGTGTGAGGGCGGAGATGAGGTGACATATCTCTGTGGTGTGTTTGCATATTGAACTTGTGTCGAGAAGGGCATATGCAAGTTGGTGTATTTGTTCAGGTGGTGTCTGCTGTGTGTTCAGGGTGAGAATGGTCAGTGGGCTTGTGTGTGGGTTGTGGCAGGGGAAGTGGCAGAGTTTGCAGGTGAAAGGTACTATAGTGGAGCATGGGTCGGCACGATGGCAGTGATTGTTTCATGCCTCCGGGGTCGAGATTGTAGAGCTCAGCGATGGTGTATCTGCAGGTGGCGGGAGGACCTGGGATCATGGTGCAGTCAAAGCACTTTGGGGTGCAGACAGGCTTGCCTTTAATACGCCTTTGGCACAAACACGCTGCAGCCTGCATTAAGTAGTTCCTCAGGGTGGAGCTTATGTTGGTGGGGAAAAATGGTGAGCGGGAAAACCTGGGCAGCTGTGGTGTCATTTGCTCAAATGGCGGCAACTGGATCAGCATGGAACAAGCAGGAACTGGAGGCCACAGGCAAGTGGCAGGCTAGGTGCCCAGTGCAGTGAGGATGTGTTGCACAGTGGCAGTTTCGAAGGCATGGCGGTGGGTCCAATCCATGCAGCAGAGAAGGTGTGTCGGTTCTGCTCATGGTTGTACTGAGCAGAAGAAGAGATGTGATCTACAGAGGCTGGTAAAACACCTTAAGCCCACTTCCAAGGGTCCAGGACTATGGTGGCACCACTTGGCAGGGTAGACTCACAGATAGCGGAGTCCAGGTGCAGATGCAAGGTTGTTGGAAGCCTGCTTTGCCAGAGGCTTCAGATCAGGAGGCCAGACAACTAACCATTAGAGTCACTATGTGTTCAAGAGATGCAAGTCCAGGCCTTCTCATCCAGGCAGGAGTGCAGCAGGTCAGCATAACATAGCGGGAGTCAAGCAGAGTGCAGTCCAGCAGAGTGACAGTCCTTCAGCAGCACAGCAGTCCTTCTTCCTGGCAGAGTATTCACAGGTCCAGAAGTATACTGAAGTGGTAGTGTGTGAGGTCCTTCTTGTACACACAGTTGTGCCTTTGAAATGGGGAGAAACTTCTAGAGGCATACATTTGAAGTGCACATAAGCCCTGCCTTCCTTGCCCTGGCTTCAGATTAACCACAAGGGGTATGCAGCATTTTGTGTGGAGACAGGACTCAGCCTATTCAGGTGTGAGAATGGGCCCAGCTCCTCCCTCCTATCCATCTTGAATGGTCCATTCAGTCATTTCTAAGCCACCATTGCGTCTGGCTATCACGAAGGAATGCACCAAGCCCAACTGCCAACTACACCCAGTCATGTGACCAGAGACAGGCGGCATGCATTTAGTGCCTGAGGGCACCCTCTATACTGAAAAACAATTCACCCAAGATATGAGTTGTTACTACTAAAAAAAAATAAAGTGCAGCAAACACAGCAAGGCATCTTAAAGCTGAACTGACTAACATCTAAAAATATATGAAGATAATCAGCAAAATAGATTATTTTAGGAGCCTTTCTAAACAAAGGAAGGTCCTCTATTTTGTGCCGGTGAAGATACAGTATATTCCAAATAGAGGAAGCAAAAAAGACGAGGAACACCCCCATACCCATTTGTTCGCCCCTATGAGCCTTTCTAAATCCAGGGACTGATGGCAGAAGGGAAGAGCCATATGATGGGATCGCTTATACTTGGAAATAAACACGTAAACAGCATGAGACTTGTTTCATGATAGGCTCTATGGGCAAAGCAGAGAGCCATATAATGAATCCGTCCAGAAACTGGCAGCCAGTGCAGCTTACGGCAATCCTCGGAGAAGCTATTACATTTCCAGGAGTTCCTGACAAGTCACACTGCTGGATTCTGAACGCCCTGCAGCTCTCAGTTTCTGTTTAAATAGTGCCTGATGTTTTAAATAGATTCAAAGTATTAAGAAAACAATGCAAAGCAGCATTGCTGCCATATCTGTACCTCGGCTGTCTCAAGGATTAGGAAAATACTATACAAATGACAATATAATACTATATCACCACCTCTCTCTTTAGCATTCTGATCAAATCTTGCCATTCTTTATTTATTTATTTATGTAGAGTGCCTGAATCAACCCCGAATGGGTATCTGCGCTATGGAGGTACTGAAGTAGGCCATGAAGGGGGACATGTTAAAATAATACAGTTTTGAGGTGCCTTCTCAATTGGAGGTGGTCTTTTGCTGACATTAAAGTGTGCTGAAGTGCCCCTGCTATGTATTTGTAGGTGAGGTGGAATGTTAATCTATCACTAGCGTCCGTAGGTAGCCCACCATGGTCCAGTTAGAAGGTGCCATGCAATTAAGAGTTAAACCCCACGTAATGTGCAATATTTGTGCAGACATGTTTTACCTAGTGGTGTTCCGCATGGTATTCTCTTTTCCATGGATTTAGCTCATATATTCACCAGCGGTTGATGAAGTGTAAAGAGTGGTGTTGTAAGGCGGGGTGAAGGAAGGAGGTGAGGGGAATGAAGGAACGAGTTCAAAATGTTGGCTGGCAGGGGCATGGAGGCAGAAGTGATGCTCCTTGTTTGAGTTTTGGTAGGGGTCTCGGAAGGCGGTCCGGGCTACAATACAGCCTTTTTATCTGCTAGCTTTTCTGGCCGGTTGTTAGATTTGGGGGTCTCTATTTGGCACAAGTAGGTACTTGTGACAAATAGGGACCCTTGCCTCTAGTCAGGATAAGGGAAGTACAATCCTAAAATAACCCCTGCTCACCCCCTTGGTCAGATGGACACCACACAAGGTTTTATATCAAAAATAAGTATGCTTTATATAGAGTTACCACAAGACCATAAACGACAAAAATACACAATACTGTTACTTTAAGATGGTAGATTTTAGCTTAGTTCAGTTCAGTTCTTAGATGCGACCCCTTTGCGTCCAAGTACCTTAGGTTGCATTGCGCTTCCATGACAACCAATGTCGCAGCGAGGGAAATGCGGCAAAGATCGGGTGCTAAGAAATAAAGACCTGAAGATCTTCCAGATGCGGCACAAGAAGTTCTCAGTTCGATGCGTAGACTGCAGTGGCGACACCCTGGCGATGCCACGGCAGCAGCTCCAGCGGCGACACTCTTCTCTTGCGATGCGTGAAGCTTCCGCTCAATGCGCCAACTACAGCGGCGACATCCACGATACGACGGCAGCAGCTCCGAGGGCGGCACACTTCTCAGGGATGCGAGGTGCTCTTCTTCGATGCGGAGCAGTGCGACAGTTCCAGCGGTGACACCTTCCTTCGGAGTTGCAACGGCAGGCACAGCGACGGCGACACGCTTCGACCTCGTTGCAAGACTCTTCTCTCGATGCGGTGCAGTGCAACAGCTGCAGCTGCGACGCCCTCCTTCAGAGTTGCGACGGCAGCAAAAGTGACTCACTTCCTCTTCGTTGCAGCACGCTTCTTTCTGATGCGGTGCAGTGCGACCGTGCCAGCGCCAACACCCTCCTTCGGAGTTACAACAGCAGGCACAGCGACGGCGACGGCGACACGCTTCTTCTTTTTGAGTCGCGCTTCCAGCTCCTTGCAACATGCAGTTCCTCATATGGCCCAAAACAGCAGCAGGCACTTCCAAAAGAACTCTGGAGAGGTGGGGGTTAAAGTCTGTTGTCTCTGAGACTTCAGCAGGAGGCAAGCTCTTTTCCAAGCCCTTGGAGATCCTTCCCAATTTGAAAGCAAAGTACACAAAGTTCCTTTCTCCTTACTTTGGCAGTAAGGCATCCACTGCAGGCCAATACCCCAAGCAGCACTCCAGCTTGGGAATAGTCTCTCCTCAGTTTCTTCAGGTTCCTCTCCTCAGTAAAGGTTTCTTCTTGTAGTCCAAAGTGATCTAATTTCTTGCGATCAGGGTCCCAATATTTATACCCCAAAATCCTTTGTTCTCTGAGGGGAGAGGGGCCTTTGCCCAGTCCAAACCAGTTCTGAAGCACTCTGTTTACGAGACTTCTCCTTTCCTTTCACAGTGCAGGGCAGGCACATCAGACGCCCCACAGGAGTTGGACCCAGCATTGTGGAAGGCAAGTACAGTCCTGGAGCACTTTGTTTTCAGGACTCCTTCTCTTCTTTCAGTGTGCAGGGCATAGACAACAGCCGCTCCCCAGGAGGTGGAGCCAGAATTGTGGAAGGCAGGCACAGCCCTATTCAAGGTTCAGGTGCAACTCCTCCCTCCCATATAGATGCAGATCTCTCATTCACCACTGGGTGACTCATCCTGTCTCTTGGAATCCCCCCGCCCTGTCACTCAGAAAACCAGACAAAGGAATACACAACATAGCAGAGGCAGGCTTGAAAGGTTAGGCAAGCAAAGACCTACTTTCTAAAAGGGGTATTTGCAAATAAGGATTGTTAGAACCAACTTTACTAAAAGATGTATTTTATCATTCTGAGTTCAGGCATACTAAACTCGAATTTCTACCATGTTCTCCGAGACAGTTAGGATTATAAACATGTAATAAACTAACAGCCCATTCTGGCCTATGGAGAACAGGTAGCCTTGCAATAGTGAAAATCGAAAATGGCTGTAATTCACTATTAGGACATGCCACACACATCAGGGCTTGTCCTACCTTATACTTACAATGCACCCTGCCCTTAGGCCTACCATAGGGGTGACTGATATGAAGAAGGGGGAAGGTTTAGGGACTAGCAAGTGGGTGCACTTGCCCAGTCAGCATGACAGTACCAGACTGCAGGCAGGCTCTGCTATGGCAGACCTTAGACACATTTTACAAGGCTGCTTCTGTGGGTGGCACAACCAGTGCTGCAAGCCCACCAGCAGCATTTGGATTTACATGCCCTGGGCACGCTCAGTGCACTAGACTAGGGTCTGACAAGTAAACCAAATAGGAAAACATGGAACCACTGATTAATACATCAATTTACAATAGGGAGCACTTGCACTGTGGCACTAGATAGCTGTGGCACAGTGCCCAAAGCATCTAACATCAGCAAACAATACATGAGGCAACAGCAAAAATGGAAGGGAGACGCAAGCCAATGGTACCAGGTCTAACATGAGTCCCATCCAGCTGAAATGTGGAGAGAACTACCTTAACTCCTGGGAGTTCTCATCACTAAGGCAGAAACATCTGGACAGACCATCAGCGTTGGCGTGTTCTGTACCAGGGCGGTGTTCCACCATAAAGTCCATACCCTGTAGGGAAATAGACCACCTCAACAGCTTTGGATTCTCACCCCTCAAGTGAGTCCCAAACAGGTATTGTCTCAGCTTCTTCAGTGCCCAGACCACAGCAAATGTCTCAATCTCAATTGCACTCCATCTCTGTTCCCTTGGAAGTAACCTTCTACTGATAAAGGCTACCGGTTGATCTAGGCCCTCCTCGTTCATCTGTGACAGAACAGCTCCCACACCATGCTCTGAAGCGTCTGTTTGAACGATAAACTCTCTTGAGAAGTTGGGTGGCAGGAGCACGGGCGCCGTGCACATGGCAGCTTTAAAGGGCCTCAAAAGTTTTCTGACATGTGTCATTCCAGATCAACTTCTTGGGCTGCTTCCTGGAAGTCAGCTCTGTCAAGGGTGGAACAATGTTGCCATACCCCGTGACAAATCTCCTGTAATACCCTGTGAGTCCTAAAAAGGCACTCACCTCTGTCTGGGTTTAGGGTGGCTCCCAAGCCAGGATGGTTTCAATCTTGGGTTGTAGGGGCGCCACCTGGCCGCTCCCAACTTGGTGTCCCAAGTACACCACGGAACCCTGCCCGATCTGGCACTTACTCGCCTTGATCGTGAGGCCTGCCTTCCACAGCGCCATCAACACTTCCCAGAGGTGGCGCAGATGTTCCTCCCAACTGGCACTGAACACTGCGTTGTCATCCAGGTAGGCGGCACTGAACTCATCCAGTCCAACCAACAAATGGTTGACCAACCTCTGAAAGGTGGCAGGGGCGTTCTTCATCCCAAAGGGCATATCATGGAGCTGGAAATGCCCATCTGGTGTGGAGAATGCTGACCTCTCCTTTGCCCCATCAGTCAAGGCGATCTGCCAGTACCCAGACGTCAAGTCAAACATGCTGAGGTACCGTGCAGCTCCTAGCCGATTTATGAGCTCATCAGCTCTGGGTATGGGGTGCGCGTCAGTCTTAGTGACTGAATTGAGCCCTCTGTAGTCCACACAGAACCGAAGTTCGGGTGTGGCACCCGGCGTGCAGCCTTCGGAACCAAGACCACTGGGCTTTCCCAAGGACTGCTGGAGGACTCAATCACCCCTAGGGCAAGCATCTTTGAGACCTCCTCTTTGATGCAAGCCCTCACCCTGTCAGTTACCCTGTAAGTTTTGTGCTTCACAGTTAAGCTGTCTCCTGTGTCCATATCATAGATGCACCAATCTGTGACACCAGGAACCAGGGAAAACAGATCAGAAAACTGTCCCAGCAACTGGCGGCAGTCATTCTGTTGCTCATGAGTCAGGGTGGAAGATAGATTAACACCCATCTTGCTCTGAGGCTGACAGGAGGTCAGAAAGAGGCTCAATCTCCTCCATCCCAACAACTATTGCCGAGAGCATGCCCACTTCAGACCTCTCCAAGTGGGGCTTAAGGCGGTTGACATGTAGGACCCTCAAGGGGTTCCTAGGAGACCGCAAGTCCACCAAGTTGGTAACTGGACTCTTGCGCTCCACAACCTCAAATGGTCCGGTTCACTTATCCTGGAGCGCACAAGACTCCACGGGGCCATGACCCATACTTTCTGGCCAGGTTGAGGCTCTACCAAAGTGGCATTCTGGTCATACCATTGCTTCAACTCCTCCTGGCTGGCTTCCAGATTCGCCTCAGCGAGTTGCCTGAAACGCCTAGTCTGGTTCGTGAAGGCCAGCATGTAGCTATATACATCCTGAAGATGTGAACTGGGAGATTGCTCCCTGCCTTCTTTAACCAGACTCAGAGGTCCTCTGACCGGGATTCCATAGAGAAGCTCACAGGTGCTGAACCCTAGAGATTCTCTGGCACCTCCCGGTATGTAAAGAAGAGACATGGTAAGAGGACGTCCCACTTACGCCTCATGGGTTCCTCAAGACCCATTATCATGCCCTTTAGGGTCCGGTTGAACCTTTCAACCAACCCATGGCCCTGGGGTGGTAAGGAGTGGTGAACTTATAAGTCACACCACACTCCTGCCACAGGGACATCATATACTTGGAAATGAAGTTGGTCCCCCGGTCAGACACTACCTCTTGAGGGAATCCTACTCCTGAGAAAATTGCAATCCGTGCTCGTCCCACCACGGGGGCCGTCACTATCCTCAGAG
Source organism: Lissotriton vulgaris (assembly GCF_964263255.1). Taxonomy (NCBI): domain Eukaryota; kingdom Metazoa; phylum Chordata; class Amphibia; order Caudata; family Salamandridae; genus Lissotriton; species Lissotriton vulgaris. Next base: position 742,059,980 of record NC_141696.1, read on the forward strand.
GTATTGGTTCCGGGTACTGGGTGGCATGGTCCACCAAGACCAGGATGAACCTGTTGCCCATGGCTGTCTTGGGGTCCAATGGCCCCACAATGTCAATCCCCACCTGCTCAAAGGGGGTACTGACCACAGGGAATGGCTGGAGAGGAGCCTTGTGCTTCTTCCCACTCTTTCCACTTGCCTGGCAAGTCTGACAAGTCCTGCAATGAGTGTCTGAACTCGTGCGCATTTGGGGCTAATGAAAGTGGGTAACAAACCTCTCAAAGGTCTTGTTCTGCTCCAAATGTCCTGCTAACAGCACATCATGAGCCAGCCCCAGTAGGAAGGCTCTGAACTTCTGGGGTACCACCAGCACACAGGCTGACCCAGGTTCAGCAGCCTTAGGCTCACTATGCAGGAGACCATTCTCCCAGTAAATCAAGTGTGACCCAGACTGATCACCTGCTGCCTGGCTTGCAGCCTCTTGCCTCAAGCCCTCAAGAGAAGGGCACTCTCTCTGCTCCTTGCAGAATTCTTCCCTGGAGGGGCCTCCTTCTTGCTGCCAATGGGTCAGCTCAGGCAGGTCCCCCAGTTCAGCTACTTGCTCCTCGGTAGGCTCCAGGGCATCCCCCTCAGGGTCTACCTCCTCCTGGGCCGTGGGAACTTCGGGGCCGGTTTCCCGAGCCCCCGCCACCTTTCTCTTTGGCAGGTTCCTGGGCCTCCCTCTCAGGCTCCAGGTCCTCTTGGGAACCCCTTCTGGCTGACATTGACTGGGTGGTCATGCACGCCCATTCAGGCAGTCCAACCATCTTCAAGTGAGTTGTTTTCTCTACCTTTTCCCAAGGGGAGCTCTCCAAATCATTCCCCAACAAACAGTCAACAGGCATGGCGGGCCTCGCAGTTACCTGAAGAGTACCAGAGAGCCCCCCACACTCAAAGGGAACCAGAGCCATTGGACAATGACTGTCTGTGTTGTCGGCGGCAACAACTCGGCAAAATGCATGCAGGATAATCTGCTCTTGAGACACCAGGTGACACCTGACAGCTGTCGCACTGGCGACTGTATCTCTAAGAGCCTCCACCTTTTGGCCATTGATGGGGTCACTCGCTGCCCATATTTCATATTGTTCCTAGGCAGCTGACCTTCTGAGACCATCTCACAGTCTCCTAAAGAGACTAAAGTCATCTGTGCAGGACCCCACCCACCTTGGACATCAATCTCCTCCCCAAAGGCTACACTAGCCATCTGCCAGGGCGGAGCACCAGTGGGTGCTGGTTTACCAAACAGGCGGCACCTGGGGTCACTCGCCTTATGACCCAGGTCGCCACACTTGTAACACTTCAGGGGCCCCTGGGGAACAGGACTACCTGTCGGACCCCTTGCTTCTTCTCAGGGGGAGACTGGGAACCTTTCCCTTGGGAATTACTTTGGGGCCCTTTGCGGAACTCCTTCTGTTTACCCTTGTCCCCCCACTATTCTGTGGGGACCCTGTCCACCTTTGGCTGATTCTCCCACGTGACCCTTGTGGACCCGGGTGCTCACCCATTGGTCCGCCTCCTAAGCAAGCTTCCTAGGGGTAGTCAGCTTGCTATCTATCAGATGCTAGCGCAGCTCTGGAAAACAATTATCAGACAATTGCTCCCATGCAATCAAATCAAAGAGACCTTGAAAATCATTAACCTTGCTGCCCTTTACCCAACCACCCAATGCTCTGCAAAAGAAAGTGACATATTCAACCCAAATACTGTTTTATAACTTTTTGCATTTCCTGAATCTCTGCCTATAGAGCTCGGGTGTCAAACCATATCTGGACATCAATGCATCTTTCATGTGGCTGTATGAATTGTGGACTTCACAAGGCAAGTCTAACAATGTGTCCCGCCCCTCACTAAGGAACCTTCCCAACAACCCCGCTCCCCAATATCTCTCAGGGACCCGGTGGGAGGACATGGCTACCTCATAGGCTTTGAACCACTGACAAATATAACCGTTTTTGTAAAACTCTTTCACCACATCCTTGGGAATATACACTCTACTTTCTGTATGTACTGACGGTATGCTGCCACCAGAGGGAGTAACCTCCAACCTTATGATTTTAAACTCCAACTCCCTCAAAACTTTTTCATGCTCAAACTGCATTTTCTTTTCCTCAATATCTAACCTTCTATTTTCTAATTCCAGTTGCCTATTCACCTTGAACTTGGTCATCTCCATTTCATGCCTTTTTGATCTCTCTCTGTCCTCCAGCTCCTCTGGAGACAGACTTTTACCAGAACCAATGCTACCTGTTCGGGAAGGCACTCTCCTTCCTCCTGAGCCCAATGGCCCTTCTTGTTGCACAATTGCCAGGTCATCCTCCTCAGTCACAGTAGTTTTCCTTGCTTCTACCCAGGCCCTCAGCGCCTTGTAGAACTCTTCCTTCTTTTTTAATCCAGTAGTGGAAACATTGAACTTTTTGCAAAAGAACTTGAGGTGTGCAACTTTGTAGCTTTCTAATTTCTCTTCTTCCCATTCAAGATCAACAGAGGCTACAGATTCTGCTCTCACCACTACAACTGAATCAGGCATCTTTCAAAAATAGAACGAAAATCCAAAAAGGAATCTACCAAAAAGTATGTGGCTGCGTTATGGTCTGCACTCACTAAGTAGTGATCACCAGTCACTGTACAGGAGTCACAAATGCAAATTAAAAATCCCTTCCGCTGACCAACAATGTTAGATTTGGGGGTCTCTAGTTGGCACAGGTAGGTACTTGTGAAAAATAGGGACCCTATCCTCCAGTCAGGATAAGGGGATTACACTCCTAAAATAAACCCTGCTCACCCCCTTGGTAGCTTGGCACGAGCAGACAGGCTTCTCTCAGAGGCGGTGTGTTAAGCATTTGTGACCACATACAGTAACCCAGTGACAACACTACAGATGGACACCACACAAGGTTTTATATCAAATAAATAAGTATGATTTATATAGATTTACCACAAGACCATAAATGACAAAAATACACAATACTGTTAGGTTTAAGATGGTAGATTTTAGCTTAGTTCAGTTCAGTTCTTAGATGCGAAACTTTGCGTCAATGTACCTTGGGTTGCGTTGCGCTTCCACAACAAGCAATGTCGCAGCGAGGAAAATGCGCCAAAGTTCAGGTACCAAGAAATAAAGACGGGAAGATCTTCCAGATGCGGCACGCTTCTCGGGGATGCGAGAAGTTCTCGGTTCGATGCGTGGACTGCAGCAGCGACACCCTGACGATGCGACGGCAGCAGCTCCAGCGCGACACTCTTCTGCCACGATGCGTGAAGCTTCTGCTCGATGCGATAACTACAGCAGCGACATCCACGATGCGACGGCAGCAGCTCTGACGGCGGCGCACTTCTCAGGGATGCAAGGTGCTCTTCTTCGATGCGGTGCAGTGCGACAGTTCCAGCGGCGACACCCTCCTTCGGAGTTGTGACGGCAGGGACAGCGACGGCGACACGCTCCGACCTCATTGCGAGAATTCTCTCGATGCGGTGCAGTGCGACAGCTACAGCGGCGACACCCTCCTTCGGAGTTGCAACGGCAGCAGCAGCGACCTCTAAGTTGCGGCACGCTACTCTCCGATGTGGTGCAATGTGACAGTTCCTAGGCGACACCCTCCTTCGGAGTTGCGACGGCAGGCACGGCGACACGCTTCTTCTTGTTGAGTAGCGCTTCAATCTCCTTGCGACACGCAGTTCCTCAGAAGGCCCAAAACAGCCACAGGCACTTCCAAAAGAACTCTGGGGAGCTGGGGGTTGAAGTCTGTTGCACTGGACAGCAGTGGCACAGTGCCCAAAGCATCTAACATCAGCAAAAAATACATGAGGCAACAGCAAAAAGGGAAGGGAGACCCACGCCAATGGTGCCATGTCTAACACCGGTAGTATGGAATTCTTTGTTCCAGCACTCAGTTAATCCGTTTTATAGGACTGGCCCGCTTATAATTATGAGGAACAGAATATAAATGTGGAGTTACGCCCCTTAAAGTTCCCAATATGCTCTCTGTGCAGGGAGGGTGCAACTCTATGCGGCACGAAAAGCAATGGAAAAGCAAGCAAAGCCTCATCTACCTGTAAATAGTTTTGAATAACCTCATTGGTTGAAGTGCGTGGTATTTATTTAAAATGAAGGTATTATTAGCTGCGTTCAGAAGGATGTCTTTCTAATGGAAACCTATAAATAAAAGGTTTACCACAAATACAATCTGATGATGTATTACCAGAAATGCATATTTTTAACGCATTTTATTCATCTTAAACATGTAGAGGCAGATTTACTAACAGTTTGTGCCGCAAATTGTTGATTTACGATTTACTTTCCAGTGCAACACTTTATTGCTCTGAAAAGTAGCCCTAAAGTAACTCATAGTAGCATTAGCGCTTAGTTGCAGCCCTCTGCATCATGGGCGCTTACCGTGGGTAATGCAATTTTAAAATAATGAGGATTCAGTTGTGTGACTGTCTGGTTACACACACAGATATTTGCAGTGACCCTATTCACCAGTTATGCTTTCATAATGTTAAAGGATGCATTTCCCACCAAATACTTTAGCATTTCATTTCCATTTAAGGTGTGTGTGTTCTATTTTATATGTATTTACCTAAAGTTGAAAGACCAGCAAAATAGTTGCAGAATATTTTGTTACTTTTTAGCAAAGACTCTGGCCCCACTCAGAATTGCTGTTGTCTATTTGTTTGTGCACTTCAACCGTTGGAGGACCTGCGAAGTGCTTTATGTGAGGCTGGCATTAAGGCAAGCTAAAGATCCATGTGCGTTCTACAAGCCTCAGCAACCTGGGCTAAAATACACAACTGGCGGTGGGGCGAGGGGTGGCCGAAACTCTTTTAGCCCAATGAGGGTTGCGTGCCTCTACTAGTAAAAATCTTTTATGCAAGTTTTCATTAAAAGAAAACGCTCCAGAACGCAATTGGTTACACCCTTACACTTCTTTGATTCTCTGAGAAAGAATAAATCTTTGACACCATGAAGCTTTCAAAGTCTCCATCAATTCAATATTTCCCTGGCTCACAATCAGATGTGCTGATTAACTAATTGCATACATTTACATTTCTTCCAGGTAGTAGGCACTCTTGAGAGAAGGCTTGTTTCTTGTTTTGATTATGTCCCTCCTATCGTTTCACAGTACTGCAGACCCTCTCCCTCCCTTTCATCTTGAGGCATCTCAAGGTTAGTATTAACCATTTGGGAACAGTTGATGTCAAAATAAAAATAGATACCACCCACTTTATCGTCTGAATCGTATGAGTTTGGAGCTCGTGCTCTTACCTGTACCTGCGGCCCTCGCGGGCAGCAAAGGCATGAATCTCCAGAACTCCCCTACCTGCTTTTACATTCGGCTGCTGCAGGTGGCAAACGCAGGGACCGCCACGGGCTGGTATAAGTCCCAGCTACATTCTGCTCCCTCTGCTGGTATTCTTGTTCTTCTACCAAAAGACACGGTTTTCTTGCGTGGAGGGTCTGTAACGGAGCAGAAAGTGGTGAGGAGCTCACTGTGCACCACACACAGGCTGCGAGTGAAGACCATAGGGATGGCTTGGAGGATACATTGCCTGTTGCCCAATATGTCCAGGGTTTCAGTACTGTTAAGCTAGAAGAGAGCCTTCTGCAGGTACTGGGTCTGGTGCCAAGTCAGAACCAGTCAGGCAGGGGGGGCTAGAGGGCGCACTGCGGGATGGCTGGCTGAACAGACAGCTCCGCCGGACGGCTACAATTTGCACTGTTAAATGCGCTATCAGTAACCAAATTTATTGATAAAGGGTGAAATTGGACGGCGGAATATGCATGGCAACTAATGGCAGTGCTTCCGCCACATTAATCTAGACTGCGGTGAAGAACCGCAACTTAGAAGCTCAGCATGCGAACTGAACGAGGCCGGGTAAGATGGCGCCCGTGAGTTAACTCCAACGAACCTGACAAGATCGGAGACACAGCGACTGCACAGATTTAGAGGTATGTGCCAGATCGCGATGAACAGAGGCTCTGCTAGTGCGGATGTCGCAAGAGGTTTACACCTGCAAAACTAGCACATGAACATGCACAGACGAGTGTATTTACTGCCTACAGTGGAACAAAATGGCGGCGCCCATAACACACACATAATGTCAAACTGCTGAGCGCGAGATAACCGCTGATATACCCGGTGTAGCGCACACATAACTTTGGCAGGAGAGAAACAACAGTTTGCGCGCAGAGTCACAGATCGCATGTCTTCCCAGGGGCAAATAAGAAGGACTCAGCATGCAACGCTCATGGTGTGTCAAAAGTGCTTTTTCTGGTGCAAGCAGATGATCGAAACTCTGGCATTTCTAAAAGGAAGCGCCCATATATAGACTGCAGTGTATATACGATCATCAACATGGCGAGTGTTATATGTATGTAAGGCCTGCGAATTCCCACACGGTGAGGAGCGCCATCATAGAGAAAACCTACAACAAAATGGCGGATCACTTAACGCTACTGCAAAGTTGGATTTCCTGAGCACCAGAGGAGCGCAACTTTCTCTAACTGCTAACTTAACATGTACCTAGAAGCACGGCGATTAACTGTGCAAAGAGATAGCATATAACGCATGCCCACACAACTGTATTTCAGATGGAATCGATAATCAGCAGGCATGGCATAACCAGTGAAATTTGAAACCCAACTAGCTCACTCTCTCCGAGGCCGTGCTGCCAGTCTAGTCGCCAACACTGGCTCTGATATGTACGGCACACGCAGTGCCTATAACTGCGCTAAAGGATAAATGCATGGTGACATTCACATAGCGGACATAGGAAAAAGAAACCAAGTTTCTGTATAGTTGGAACCACGTGGCAGTTGCACGACGCACGACCATCATATGCAAGAACTCAACCGGGCCTAGTGTATATGCAATACTAGCCGCAACTCACACCTACTTACAGAGGTGAGGAAGTCTCGCTTCACGTACTGTGGGCATAGGGGACTTGCTACATGCGGAAACAACAAATGTGCCTTGGAAGATCAGCATTACACGATCATACAGATCGGGTGCAGTGACTTGCGACCTTTGTAAGCATTGTCGCCCCAATCCCGAGCACTACACGAGCGAAGCTGTCATATAGGGGCCCGCGGAAGGATTCAAACAGAGTGTCTGGTTGAACTACGGGCTAAGACGGCACCGACTGGGATACTCCAGGCTAGGACTATACCCTAAGCATTACCAAAAAATAGACAAAACGCATGGAGCTACTATCCTGAATCAGTAGATACGGCAAGCTTGAGACAACTTGCTACTACATGATGGGGAAACAGGACAAACAGCAGCCAAAGATTACGTTTGAGCCACGTAGATCAACAAGGGGTCCTTCTTCCCAATCGGATGCAGAGGCAGAGTCCGACTGTGCTCCAGAACAAGGTATGGAATCCATCCTGAAAGCAATCCAGACAAGTCTCCAAGACATTAATGGCAAGTTGGATCACCTCACTTGTAGGATGGACACTATGGCGGCGAAAATGGATAGTCAGGGTGAGCGACTGGATGAAGCAGAAACTCAATTGTCAGCAGTAGAAGACGAAGCGCACACCAGCACCTCAAAATGTACTGGATTTGAAAAAGTGTTAAATGTGATAAGAAACAAGGCAGAAGATTTGGAGACCAGATCACGTCGCAACAATGTACGAATCGCAGGTATTCCGGAGTCTATAAATACAGGTCGTATGGAGACATATGTAGAGGAACTATGTCACACCTTGTTTGGCAAAGAAAAACTGTCTCCAATATTCATATTGGAGAGGGCTCACAGGTAATTGGCACCACGTCCACCACCAGGCGCCCCACCTAGAACTGTGGTGGCTCGCATTTTGAATTATCGAGACCGAGATACCATATTACGGATGGCTCTGGAGCAGAAAAATCTCAACTACCAAGGTAATGCAATAGAATTCTATCCTGATTACACGATGGCAGTGCAACAGGCCCGTAAAGAATTTGCAAACGCAAAGGCGAAATTGCGCAGCATGCAGGTAGAATACGCAATGCTATATCCAGCCCGATTGAAAATCACCTGGGACGGAAAACCAACAATACTCTCCACGCCGAAAGCAGCAAATGACTTCATCAAGAAGATTCATAATCAGCGAAAGGAGCGACGGCAACACGTCGAGGAGCAAGAAGCAGAATGAGTAACGGCTGACATGAAACTCCAATCATCATGGCTATCTACTACAGGTGTCTATTATCCGGCCGTTGGTAACTATATATACGCCTCCAACTAAGTGAATTGTCCTGTAGACTGCGCACCTTCAGTGGTAAGTTAGCCATTTAAGTTAATATACACACTGTCATTGCACGAATCAGACCTAAAGGCTGCAACTAGACTGGTTAGGAGTACAACATGAAAAGTGTGAACTGAGATACTGGGGAACTAAGACTCTACTAGTTAGGCAAAGAGGAAAACTGCATCTGAGAACTGTGGCTATGCAAGGTAGCGGCCTCCTCATTCAGGGACGGGACATCACTGGAACTTTCAGCTTGACAGATATATTTTTCGGAAAATGGCAACTACGATGTAATTGTACTAGACATGTTGAGTGCTTACATGTAATCACTTGTAAGATGGCTACTGTTGGATACTGGTAAAGGGTGGATACACTGGAGACGTGGAGCGGGACAATCACTTTAGGATGCTGATATTTGTAGGCATATGTGGTAACTTTATGTAGGAACTGCGTACTGTTTAAATTGCCAATATTGTGGTCAATCTTAATTAAGCTTAGATCCGCTATTGTCCAATCGAACTCTCAGACATGTGTAGATGGCCTATTGTAGGATTAATGCGAGAAAATCACACTATGAAACAGATTTCATTATGAGACGATATACGATGCGAGTGGGTCAGCTGAACCCAAATTCAGCAAATTGTGTTTTTATCAACTTTTTATCAACTTTTTAAACTTGCATTTGACTTCTCTTGGGGGCCTGTAAATTCACTAGTCAAGTGGGAATTGATTGTAGGCACTCTGACACCCCTTCTCACGCTTCAGTTTTACTTTCCCCTGCCTCGCCCTGCCGATCTTTGCACTCGGTGTAGGCGGCGGCGGGCGCCATCTTTGGTGTGGGCTGGGTCTGCGCTCTAGTTGCGCCGGCCTCCCGCCCTCCCTGACTATTTAGCTGGGTCTTTTACCGCCGCTCACTGCCTTTCTGAGCTCTCCCTAGCGGGAGTCCTAGGGCTGCGAGCCATCAGCGATCAATTTTAAACTTTTTGGTATTACTGTGTAAATGCAAATTGTGTTTTTATCAACTTTTTAAACTTGCATTTGACTTCTCTTGGGGGCCTGTAAATTCACTAGTCAAGTGGGAATTGATTGTAGGCACTCTGACACCCCTTCTCACGCTTCAGTTTTACTTTCCCCTGCCTCGCCCTGCCGATCTTTGCACTCGGTGTAGGCGGCGGCGGGCGCCATCTTTGGTGTGGGCTGGGGCTGCGCTCTAGTCGCGCCGGCCTCCCACCCTCCTCTCACCCTATATAATTAGCACTATGACCAGACGGCGCAGCGGGCTGGCGCAGCGGGCGCGCGCCGAAGCCGCGCCTAAGCCAAGCCCGTCTGCGCCCGTCCGCGACCGGACACGGCCCAGGGCCCTAACCCCTGGCCCGCTTTTGCGTTACTCTTCCCAGCAATTAATGCAGTTGAACCCTGGCTATTCTCATCAATACTGTAGCACTCTTCCTCGGGCTACTGTCACGGACGCCATTCCCCTTCCTTGTCCCGGCTGCAGATACCAGCTACCGCATCCTCGCCCACCAGGCTCCTTAGCCTCTGACTTTTCTAGTAACATTCTGTCTTTTGACACGGATATTACTTCTTTTCATGGTTGCCGAGCAGCGCTTATCAACACTCGCTCCCTTCCATGCCATAGCCTACAGATCAGCGAGTTTATCCTTACTTATGACCTTGACTTTCTTTTTGCTACTGAAACTTGGGGAGACGCCGGCTCAGGACCGGATTTTTGTACTGCAACCCCTAAAGGCTATAGTGTAGCCAGGCATGATAGACCTATAGGAAGAGGTGGCGGACTCGCTATTATCTACAAGAACCAGTATCGTACCACTTTTGAGCCTATACACTCCACAAACTGTGAAGCTGTAACTTTTGCTATTAGCATTAATCATAAACAAGCCCTTAAAGGAATTCTGTTATATCGTCCTCCTGGCCTTCGAAACTCCTTTCTTTCCACACTCTCGGCTTTTAATGATTACATTATAAGTTCTAGCGAATATATGATATTGGGAGATTTTAATTTCTATCTGGAAGAGCAGGATAACCATGAAACCATTCAACTTACTGCTGACCTCTTAACTCTAGGACTTCATCAACTGGTAAAGGGAACTACTCATCAGGCGGGACACACATTAGATGGCCTATTTACCAACAACCCTGATATATGTGTACTCGATACGCTTCCCCTCACATGGTCAGATCATAGGGCTATCATCTTTGGGATACACACCCGGTCTATTAATCCTCCCCCCTCCAGGCCACGAATAAGGACAGGGGCTCGTTCCTGGAAGAATGTGGACATTCCTCAGATGTCAGATCTTCTGGCACTATCCCGTCCTATGGGAAGAGGCAACCCTGCTTTATCAGCCTCCGATTTCCAAGATTGGATTCGGAATGCTGCTGATCAAGTGGCCCCGGAGAAGTGTACGAGACCCAACCGAACAACTCCGTCGGCGGCCTGGTACACCGAAGAACTTAGGCTCCATCGACAGCATTGTAGGAACCTAGAAAGGCGTTGGAGGAAATTCTATTGCCCCATAGCCAAGCAATCCTATAAGGATGCCCTTACAATATATAAAAGGGCGATCACGGCTCGAAAAAGTGCCTTTTTCTCTGTTCAAATAGAGAATGCCAAGAACTCCGCAAGAGAACTGTTTTCAGTCGTCACCACACTGTCCACTCCTCCCACTGGACCCGTGGTTGAACCTTCTCAGACTTCTGTAATGCTCTGTCCACCTTTTTTACTACCAAGGTGGCAGACATATATTCATCTTTTGAGGGGGACATAAGGACCAAACCCAGAGTCTGTGTTAGGGATGAATCAACCTTAGATCATGATTACGATCTTTTTTCTTCTTTTGCCTCCATCACACAAGACCACTTCAGTAGTCTCATTTCCACCATTAAGTCTGGTTCCCCCTTGGACCCTTGCCCTCCCTCTGTGATGGCTAACCTAAGCGAAGTGATCTCGCAACAACTTATGGAAATCTGCAACACTGCATTTCAAACTGGTCATTATCCAACCCCATGGAAGAAAGCGGTGGTTAAACCACTCTTGAAAAAACCCTCCCTGGATCCCACAGCTGTGGCCAGCTACAGACCAATTGCGTGTCTACCCTTTCCTGCCAAAATTTGCGAATCTCTGATGAACAAACAACTCTCGGAGTTCGTCGACACTCACCAACTTCTCGACGAAACGCAGTTTGGTTTCAGGAAAGGGCACGGAACCGAGACCGCTTTAATAAAGGCCTCAGATGAGATCAGAGCCATCATGGACCAGGGAGGTGTGCCCGTCCTGATCCTCTTGGATTTGTCTGCGGCCTTTGACACGGTCGACCATGCTATTTTGGTCGACCGTGTCGCAGCCCTGGGGATAAACGGCATGGCCAGGGATCTCATTTCATCTTTCCTGGCCAACCGTACCCAGACAGTGAAGTTGGGTGATTTCTACTCTCCTGTCTCTGCACTCCCCTGTGGAGTCCCACAGGGCTCCTCGCTAAGTCCTACGCTATTTAATATCTATGTAGCGGACTTAGCGAGGATAATAAAGGCCCATGGACTACGACTTACGTCGTACGCAGACGATACCCAACTGGTCCTGGCAATCCACAAGGACGGCCCAGTGGTGGCAGCCAATTTCCAAAAGGCCATGCTTGCGGTTAGCACCTGGATGGCCTCCAACTGTCTGAGGCTTAACTCGGATAAAACCGAGATTATGACTTTCAGTAAGCTCTCTCCGGAATGGTCCTCCATCTGGTGGCCTGTCCAGCTGGGCTCTCCACCCGTCCCGGTAGAGAAGGTTAGAAATCTGGGGGTTATTTTTGATAGCAAGTTGTCTTTCAGCCTTCATGTCAACAAGGTTGTGTCATCTGCGTTCTTTATCTTAAAGAAAATCAAGAAATTACTGCCCTACCTCCCTACCTCAGCTGGGAAGACCTTGGTCTCCACCCTAGTCTTTTCAAAAATTGACTATGGGAACGCCCTTTTTTTAAACACTCAGAAACATGTCATAGCGAAACTGCAGTCCATACAAAATGCGGCTGCAAGGATTCTTCTTGACATCCCCCGTCGCCAGTCCACTACTCTTGCCATTCGTCACCTACATTGGCTAAAAGTAGAGAACCGAATTAAATTTAAGGCCCTCTGCATTGCCTATAAGGCAATACAGGGTGTCGGGCCTAGATTTCTGACGGAAGCGTTTCAGCTGTACATCCCCAAGAGGCAGCTTAGATCTGCCAACACCCGCCTTCTTCCAGTGCCTCGCACAAGAACTGCTACATGGGGAGATAGGCGCTTCTTGGTGGCCACACCCAAATTGTGGAATCTGCTGCCGTTGGCGATTAAAACTGCCCCCAATCTGATGAGCTTCCGTAGGCTATTAAAAACATGGTTGTTTAACCAGTAAGCTGCTGTTTGATCGCTCTTAGCCCCTTATGCGCCGAGACACCTCCGGGTATTTGTATGCGCAATAAAAATCTCGAAAATAAATAAATAAATAAATAAACCATGTGGCATATGCCATAGTTTACTCGATTCATATTGCCAAGAATGATGCAAAGTTTATTGTCAGATTACCTAGTCCATCCACATCCATTAGGTTGGATGGTGATGTGCATCCTAGGCGGACCCCTACATGGGTGATCCCCACTAAAGTTATGTTTTTTTTGGGTGTTAAAAATGGGGTATGGCTTCGGCAGGTTTGGGCTGCTGTTGTGGGAGGGGGGTGGAAGGGATGGGGTTATCTTTTATTCAATGGACCAAACTGCTTGAGATGCATTGCTGAAATCCAAAATGATGTTTGCAACTGCACAGAGGTATCTGCTTATGTGATCAGTCAATTGAGCGATGTAGGGGATGTCACAGGGATCATACAATTAGAGTCCATCGTCTACTCTTTCAGTACCCATGGCTACGAGCACACCGAGTAAACAATCATTAAACCTACTCACATGGAACATACGGGGTTTCACCAACCCGAAGAAAATTAGACAAATATTTGCGTGCCTTGACCGTTGGAACATTGATGTAGTATTACTGCAGGAAACACATATTGATCCACGTTCACACACCCAGGTGGGCCGCCGCTGGGCAGAGACTGTTCATAATTCTAGTTACTCTTCCTATTCCAGGGGGGGTCACGATATTAGTGAAAAAAAGGGACAAATTTCAAAATTGAAACTACACTATTGGATGAGCAGGGTCGTTATGTCATAGTTAAGGGAACGTTATGCGGGCATCGACTGACACTTATTAACACATACGGTCCAAACACTGACACACCTGACTTCTACCATGAGATATGGCAACAATTAAACAGGGAGCCCGATAGGATCTTACTTTGGGGTGGAGACCTGAATCTAGCCCTTGACGATCAGTTGGACTGATCAGGCATCACCACCGAACCCCACAGAAAGGCACGAGCAAAAGTACTGGATATTATGGTGGAAATGCAGCTCCAAGATGTATGGAGGACAAGGAATCTGAATATTAGGGAAACGACACACGCATCAGCGGCACATGGTAGTTGGTCGCGCATCCATTATTGGTTAGGCTCCAGGGAGGTGCTACTATGGACCCAGAACATAAAACACATGCCCAAAACTCTTTCCGACCATAACCCCATTAAATTATCACTCCAGATACCAAATTATACGCCACCGTCTTACATCTGGCGTTTCAGTGTTACGGCGCTCACAGATTCGGTTTATGCTGACACCATAGAGAAGGCTATCAAAGAATATTTCCTGTTAAATGAACGATCCACGGATAATGCAGGCCTGATTAGGGAGGCGTTTAAAGCCACGATAAGAGAGGTCTGTATGAGCACTACGGTGGGGATACTGCGAGATATTAGAGCGCAACTAACACGGTGCGAGGGAAAACTTTGCTCGCTGGAACAACAACATGATAGAACGCAAGACCCTTCCATTCTTAGGGAGATTCGGCAAACACTATCGGAACACCAATCCTTCGCCCAAGATGAGATTATATATATAACTAAACGCCCCATAGCTAGAGCATATGGAGAGGGAGGCCGCCCCGGGAGAGTATTGGCATCCCAAATTTGTGAAGGCAGCAAAACCCAAACTATACTGCAGATACGGAACGAAGATGGGACTATAAGCACAGACCCCATGGGCATTATGCGAGGCTTTGTTCAAACATATGGTGACTTATATAAATCACAATCGATTGCCTTGTCAGCTGAAATACTCCGCTACCTAGATGACGTAGCCATTGCGTAGCTTTCTGATACTCAAAGAACCTACTTATCCCTACCAATCACTGTGGAGGAAGTTACAGAGGTAATCCAGTCGTTGCCAAATGGTAAAGCACCAGGCCCAGATGGATTCACATGTGAATGCTATAAAGCTTATAAAGACATATTAGCACCCCATCTTGTCGCGATGTTTGGAACGGCCTTTGATGAAAACATTCTCCCACCAACTCTGCGCGAAGCAATGTTAATATCGCTTTTAAAACCCAACAAAGACCCCGAACTATGTAACTTATACAGGCCGCTATCGTTAATAAATGTAGATTCCAAGATTCTGGCCAAAATACTTGCCACATGGCTACAGCCCCTTATGACGAAGCTAGTCCTTCCGGACCAATCCGGTTTTATACCAACTAGAGCCACCACACACAATACAAGAACATTGTTTGCTGTCTCACATTATCTAATCCCGAACACGAAGGCAGTGGCGGTCATGCTTGATGCCGCCAAGGCCTTTGACTCTATCGAATGGCCTTACTTAATAACCGTGCTCCACCGGATGGGCTTCCCTTCAATGTTCCTACTATGGATACAATTGCTGTATACACAACCAGTTGCTAGGATTAGGGTGAATGGATATATTTCAGAGGCATTTCATATACATCGCGGGACGCGGCAGGGTTGTCCGCTGTCCCCCTTACTGTTTGCCTTGACCCTCGAACCACTTGCATGTAAAGTAAGGCAGAATCACCATCCCTCTGCACTACAATTTCCAAGCCGTCCCCTACATATTTCCCTTTACGCTGACGACATGTTACTATATGTCTGAGATCCTGAACGAAATCTGGACCCACTGTTGCGAATGTACATTAAATTTGGGGGGCAATCAGGACTTCAAATAAATTGGGAAAAATCATCCATTATCCCACTGACAGACACCACCTCACCGCACACGACTGAATTCCCGCTGGAGTGGCAGACCGATCCAATTTGATATTTAGGGGTGTGGTTCCACAGAGATCCAGAGCTGGTTATAAGAACGAATTATGGTAGAGTAAATGATGCATTGGAAGATAGTTAAACGATAGATACAGCTCCCATTATCGATCACGGACCGGATCGCGATCGTAAAGATGGTCCTGCTTCCTAAACTACTATATTTATTCAATAACATTCCCATCCAGCCACCCAGGGAAGTATTCAAACGAATAACATCAGTAGTACTGAAACTTAATATGGGCAGGTAAACAGGCGCGGATTGACTTGACAACTCTGACTCTGCCCTATTCCAAAGGTGGCTTAGGTGTACCAGACTTCTTGCTTTACTACTTATGTGCCCAAGCGCAGTATGCCACCTACTGGTACCACAACATTCCATACTTGACGCATGCGGCTATTGAGGATGGGGACGCTCTGCCAATCCCTCTGACTGCAATCATCACCCATCGCCGACAACCATTGCATGACAAAGACATCAACACTATTGATGCTACTAATGCAGCATGGCATTAATTAGGCCGCCTAGCACACAAACTGCCGCTCTATGCCCCAGCTCTACCACTACACCATCATCCTGATTTATCAGTAACTGGGGAAGATGTAGGTATGGGTCTGCTGCACCAGGTGGGATTGGAAACGATGGGTGACTTATATCGTAATGGCGTGTTCATCACAAAACAGGATTGTGAGAAGTTGGCCTGATATATGATGTCTCCAATTCTGGGGGCACCTTGTATCAGTCCAAACAATCCCTTATGGTGATGGTTCTAAGTCAACCTTATAGACAAGCTATCCTAAGGGTAGCATGGACTAAGCAGCCTTAAAGGCTTAACTCAAGAGGTCGTGTTAAGCAAGCTGTTTTACCAATCACAATCCTGTAATATCAAATGAAAGGACACCACACAAGTTATATATTACAAAAATATATGTATTTATTACTAGAATAATCCTCTGTACTCTTTATGAGTGCAGAGGCCCAAGCGTTTAAACAAAAGCACATTTAAACATATAAAAGTTGCACAATTATGGATGAGGCCCAGGGGCCACGCAAACCATATATTAAAAAAATGGTATAAGAGATACCAATCGAACAGTGGTTAGGCCTAGGGCCTAGGCCCTAGGGAATCGCTGTGAGCAGTCGGGACTAGCAATGCTGAAGTCGGGAAAAGCCCACGGGTTTCGGGTGCAGCGCTTAAAGCACACACATGCACCAATGCAAAGTCAATGGTGCGTGAAAGTTATAAAGTTACTGTTAAAAGAGACTTCCGCTTAACCTAGAAGTACAAAACTTTAGACACATACACTAGAGGTGTGTACCAGTGTAGGAACACCGGCGTTGCTGAGTTACCTCACCCACAGGAAGCGGGTGCACAGGTGCGAAGTAGTGTCGGGTTTCGTCACGCAGGTTGATGGTGCTTGGAGCTGAAGATGCTGCAGGCGTCGAGACGAGAAGTGTCCGGTGTGATCCAAGGGTGGACCGAAGACAAAGATGATCTGAAAGCAGAGGGGACAGAGTCTGGGTCACTCAGTAGTGACCAGGGTGGAACCAGGAAGGAACCAGGCAATGTCGGGCGCTTTCAGGTCGCTGTCGTGAAGCTTCTCTCCGCTGCCACGTGGACTCTGGGGCACCGAGGATGTCCAGGAGTGGATCACGAGCTGTCCCACGCAGGCTCTCGCTGTCGGCGGTGTCGGCTTCCGGATTGGAGCAAACAACCCTTGGCAAGCGCAACCCACGCAGGATTCGAAGATGGCTTAATACTCGGACCAGGAGGGTCAGAGCGGGTGCTCCTTTTCAGGGGAGCGAGTGCCAGTCTGGAGCAACCGGACTCACAAGTCAGTTTTCAAAGTTTGGCGGCACAGGGTCCACAAGCCAACGGGCAAGTGACCGGGCCAACGCGTTGAGCCAAAAGATGCAGAAGGGCCCCACGCAGCACTCTGTGAGTGTAGAGGGGTGAGCTTCGGTGCAAGAGGGGCTCAGGGCTTGGGCTTCTCAAACCCCAATGCACAGCTTCGAGGAGGCCTCGGATGCTGCACGGTCAGTGCCTCGTGGTCTTTCCAAGATGGCGTGCCCCACGCTTCAGGTCGCCTCCACGGGTCTCAGCTCTGCAGGGACGGTGGATCGGGCTGTTAGAAGGCAGGCACGTTGGGTCTTGTCGAACTCTGTCGCTCGAGTTCCGGCGGGAACTGCAACAAAGCAAACATCGAGGTGCTGGATGGTGCCTGTTTGCACAGGGTGGTCACTCCTTGACCACAAGGGAGATTCTTCAGTCTTCTACGTCGAGTAGGATGTCAAAGGGTCCAGAGTTTCGTTTCATAAGTTTCAGTCATGATAATCTGAGTGCGTTGGCACTGCTCCCATTCTTATACCAATCTAGGGGGCTGGATTACCTGCTAGGTCCCTCCTATGGGTGGGACCCAGGAAGGGGGTGGTTACACCCCTTTCCCTTTGTCCAGGGTCGCGCTGGGACTGGGGTTGGTGTGCCCCAGAACCGGTTTGACCGGATTATGCAAGGGGAAGACTTGTGCGCCCCAGGCACTGTCTAGTTTCTTTCAGCCCTTCCTGCCCCAATACACTATCTCCTGTCTGGGGTGGTGTAGCACCTCCCCGTGACAGGAAACACTTTGTCCAGGCCTCCTCTGCCAAGTTTCGGTCATCAGCAGGAGGTCAGATTCGTGTCGGTGGTAGCAGCATCCATTTTGTGATGCTGAGGCTCTGGTTAGGATTAACCGTGTTTTAGTAAAGTAACATGTCTTCTCCCTCTAGAAGAGTGGGATGCTATCCCCGTCGACGGGACTGTAGAGGGGATAGTTTTCCAAATCGTATGACACCGTACACGACATGTTTTGATAAAGTCAAACCAAAGTTAGCACATAACCGCGATGGATTATAATGCACTTAAGAGTATATGGTATGGCAATATCCCGGAACAGCTTAGGGAATTGGTCCCGACAGCTGCAGACAGGCTCAGCTCATGCTAGAGCACCATCTCACATAAAACCAAGCACTCTGCCATCAGGATTGTTAAGGCCTGCCATAGGAGTGACTTATAGGTATATATGTGTCCAGATATAGGTTTAGATATAGGTATACTATATCTAATCAAGTGGTGATTACACCAACTTGCCCCATCTGAGTGATCAGCCAGTTGTGTCAATTTAAGAACCAGCCAGGGGTGGCAAAAGCTATGCTGCAGCCCCTGGTAGGCCTTGGATGCACCTATGCCCATGGCACCTATAGTGCACTATATAGGGGCTGACAAGGTGTCCAGTACCAATTAGGTTATGCACCTAGGGTGCATGGAGTCCATTTTAAGGAGAGAGCAGATAGCCTGGGGCCCTGAGTAGCAGGGAGCCAGGCCAACAAAGTCGAAAACCAGCTAAACACAAGGCAAAAAATCTGGGGTAACCATAGTCAGGTGTCCACCTTCCTACAAGGACCTAGCGTATATACAGAATCAGACATTATTATTCATATTTACTTTCCACAAACTTTAAGGGGCAATCAAACAGCTATAGCCTGATTATCCAAATGAACCACCGACCCTCAACACACTGCAGCTTATTTTGACATCGCAAACCACCACGCACTTAGTCTCCCGACTATATACAATGGCACAAGTAGAAATAAATCACACTACATCCAAAGCGCAAGTCAGATGGAATGCCGTGCTGGAGTCCCCCCTAACGGAGAAAGATTGGGAAACCACTTGCACACTGATCCAAATGCTCACACCCAATGGTAATTTACGCATCATACATTTCAAATATTTACGTCAGGCATATTATACACCTGTATGATTGCATAAGTATGGCCTGAGAACGGAGGCGAAGTGTAAAAGGTGCGGATACAGTGAGGCAAACTTCATACATCTGGCATGGAACTGCAGAAAAATTCATCAATACTAGGTGGAAATCACGACAACAATATCAGAAATGGTAGGTAGTGTTATTGAATGTAACATCCGGGGATGTCTCCTCTGGTTATTGGACGGGATCCGAGCTATGAAACGTAAATTCTGTATGGTGGCGCTATTGTTAGCTAAACGCAGGATATCCATGTGCTGGGAAAGCAAACAGGTGCCAACCGTTAAACAATGGCTAAGCGATATGTCGCATTGTCAAGATACATTACGTACGTTCGAAGAGGAGTTGCCAGCGCGCTCTAGGCCTAAGGACTACTGGAAGTATTTAACGAACTACTTAAGTGGACACACTGATGATTAATGAGATTGATGTATTGTGAGCCCACACAGACTTTACCTTTCATGTGGTACTATGTATATATGAGCAGACACTGTACATTCATAATGTATTATCAATTGGACGATGAATGCAGAAGTGGAATGGTCCGTTTTGTTTTTGCCTGTTGTTTAAATACAGCATTATTGTACTTTTACTATGAAATACTAATAAAAAGATTTTTAAAAAAAAAGAACCAGTCAGGCATGAAATGTGCTGGCATTGCAGGCTGGACTGATAAGTAAGCTCAGAACTATTGAGGCACCATGCCTATCTTTACTGTCTTTAATCAAGCACATTCTTCTCTCCCTCCTTTTAATCACAGAAACACAGGCAGAAAGCAGCAGACCATCCTTCAATTGACCAGTTCAGCTCTGTGTTCTGATTCGAAAAACCGAAAAACATGTACTCAAAGCCTACAGTGTACTGTGTTCATCCCATTTTAATGGATAATTTAGATGGGAACATAAAGGGAATATGGAAAACGAATACTGGGAACACAGTTAGTCCCCTCACCCTTTTCTGGAGAGTGGTGGCGAAAGCAGCACTAATGTCATCAATTCTTGCCTGCAGTTGCTCTGTCTATGGTTGCTAGGCTACTGCAATTGACACACATACTGACCTTTTATATAATGCACACTACAAACGTAAATGTCTCTAGATACGCAAATAATAAGTACTGTCATTATCCAAGCAATGGTACCTATTTAACTATCTTGAAAGGCTAAGTTTGTCCAAACCTCTGACCTATAGTTTGAAGACATCCTCTGCAGGCACTTAAATCAATGAGCGACTTTGCAGACTAGTTCAGTAGTTTATTACACCTGTACCGGGTCACCAGTTTCACTCTTGGGGGAAAGGCTTGCAGTCTGAAGTAAAGCATGTCTGCTTGTCTGTAGTGGTTGTTATTTGCTGAAATCTCCATGAGCACTGAAATGCATTGCAGCTGAAGATGATGTGCGTAGTGATGACGTATTTTA
Organism: Lissotriton vulgaris; assembly: GCF_964263255.1. Taxonomy (NCBI): domain Eukaryota; kingdom Metazoa; phylum Chordata; class Amphibia; order Caudata; family Salamandridae; genus Lissotriton; species Lissotriton vulgaris. The sequence continues at coordinate 742,080,672 of NC_141696.1, forward strand.
ATTCTCAGCTAATCTCAGTGGCCCTTCTGACTTGAGACTTTGTCTTAGGAAGCATCCTACTGAATGCAGATATAAAGAAGGGGTAGATGACAGCGGTAAGCTGATCTTATAACCCCCTGAGAGAGGACAAAGAGGATGAGATCTTGACGCATTACTACACTTGAGAATGCTCTGAAGTTACCTTCATTTAATGAGGTGATGTATCAGTCAAGACTTGGGAAGAGAGCAAAGATAACCTGGAGATCATCTAGAGTTTTTGAAGCAGGGGGTTTTGGAACCACCGGAGGGTTCACAGTGAAGCCAGAACTACAAAGACATTAGGGTAAGCTGGAGACTCGAGGAACTAAATTGTAAATGGCAATTGCTTTCAATATGAGAAAAAGAAGGAGGCTGCAGGATTTAAGGGTGAGCAGCATCTTTGGAGATCTTGTGTGAGTGGGAATCTCAGGACCTTAGTATATGCCGAGCACCAGGAGAGCTGACGGTAAACACAGGAAATCTCTTTTGAACATGGTCTTCGTTGGCTTGAGTGTGAGCAATCGCTTCTGGTTAGAATAAGCAAGAGATACATGTTTTAGTGTCTTGTGAGTTAGAGATGATGGGACCTTTTGGTTCCTGACAGACTACCTGGAACAGTGACATGCATGATAGAATTCTTAAGGTAGAATGTTCAGTTAACAGTTACACACTGAGGAATAAAGACATGTGTTGGACTTGGCCCTTATGGCAGGTTCACCCCTAATCTTTTTGCTTTTAGTCTGTGATATGCGTAGATGATTTTCTGGTCTGTGCGCACTTTTTCTCTGTGTCCCAGAGTAAAGTGCGTGCATGTAGTGAGGCTGGCCTGCTCTCCCATAGGGATGCATGGGGAATGTCTGTGTCCCTAGTAATTCCTGATGTGTGGGGAGTGCATGCTCGAATTTGGTATGTGCGTGTTCGTGGGAATGAATGCTTCGCAATGATGTATGTTGCGGGAATGTGGCATGTGTAGAAATGCCATTTCTGGGACTTGGCATATTGCTGGAAAATATGCCTGCAGTGTGATTGGCTGGAGCTGGCTGGTGAGCCTGGCTCCAGGAAGGCTGGATGGGTCCGCCCGGTGGTGAGTGTGAGATCAGCATGCTTGATGGCTTGGGAGGAGTGCACTTGGTCCCTGATGGGCCTGGACTTTCCCCGGACAATGCTGGCTCCACCCCCTGTAGTGCGACTGATGGCCCTAGCCCTGCCAGTGAATAGAGAGGGTGGTTGGGGTAAACAGAGTACTTCAGAACCAGCTGCGACTGGTTTTCCCCCCACCCTGCACCCTGAGACAAAGGGGTTTTCCTGTATAAGAAGGGGCTGTGTCCCCATGCAATTTGTCCTGTTCTTGGTTCTGCCTAGGATCTTGCCAGAGGGGGCTCTGCTGCTGCTGGGGCCAAGAGGACCGCCACTTGGGCTGTCTCCCTGCCTGGAGACCCAGTGTGCTGGCTCTGGCCCTGCCTTGCCCCTCTGCCTGCCTCCAGACCCTGCTGGAGCTGATGCTGTGCCTGGAAGCGCTCTTGATGGATTTGTAGCGCTAGGAGCGCTTGCCTGGTGCCCCAGCGCTCCATAGCGCTTTGCTGACATTCCTAGCGCTGAGCGCGCTTCTTCTTTGTCCCCGAGCGCTTGGGAGCGCCTTGTTGTGCATGGCCGGTGCCCACCCGGCATTGGGACCGAGATCGCCGATTTTTGGCGTAGCGAGTGCCACCTCGCTTTATCTTTTGATTAGGAGCCGGTGCCTACCCGGCATTGCCCCGTGGTGTTTATTTGATTTAGAGCCGGTGCCCACCCGGCATTGCCCAGGAAATCACCGCCGCAGCCCGAGTGCACTGAGAGCCGTTGCCGGGCCGCCGCGCTGCCTGCAGCGACCCGGAAGTCCCGCCCCCTGACCCCCAGGGCCGCGCTGCCATTGGCGGCCCCGGCGGAAGTCAGGCGGAGGGAAAGGAGACGAGGCCAGGTGGAGCGCGAGAGGAGCAGTCGGCTCCCGTGTCCAGGAGGCTCCCCGTGTGGAGAGGAGCCCCGCGCTGCTGCAGAGAGGCTCCCCGTGAGGAGAGAGGAGCCCCGCCCGCCCAGAGACAGCCGGTGAGTGCCGAGGGAGGAGAGGGGCGTCGGGACACATTGACGGTGTCCGCCCCTCCCCCGTAGCGCGATCTGCGCGCATTACTGTGTGAAGCCCGAGGGCTTCAGGGGGCATTTCTTCGTGATCCCGAGTCCCCCGTGAGGGACTCCAACGACCCCATTTGTGCTGTGCGAGCCTGCGAGGCTCCTGGGGGCCATTTGTTCATTGACGAGCCCAGCGAGGCTCCAGCCCACACAGTGATTGAGAGCCCTGAGAGAGGCTCTGGGGCAATTCCTTATATTTAGAGCGCGGAGCTCTAATTTGCACATTTTCTTCAGCGAGCCCTGAGAGGCACTAGGGGGACACAGACAGTCAGTTGGTTGTAGCCCCGAGGCTCCCACACTGTGTCTCCCCACCTTGGTTCTTGAGCCCTCCTGGCTCCAACGTTTGCCCAGTGCATATTTACAACTGTCCAGCACTTAGTGGACAGTTGCCACGTTTAGGTTTGTGTTCTGTGCTGCCTGCACAGACCCCCTGACATTGAGACTCAGGGCATTCCGCCCCTTTCGAGGCCAGTTGGCCTGAGGGACATTTATGAGTGTTGTGCTTTGTGCACCCTGCGCATTGTAATTTATGGTTGTTATGTAATTCTTGCGCATGTGTTCTAACCTGTACCTTTTCTAAAAGTGACCTGATTAGGTATTCTTATGGTTATCCCCTTTTGCTGAACGTGACCTGCATAGAGGATTGTTTAGGTTTATCCATTATGCTAAATGTGACCTGCATAGTAGAGTGTTGATGGTTCATGTTATGTTTAGGTTTCCTTCCCTTTGCTAAGAGTGAATTGCTTAGGTGTTGGTATTCCTTCCTTAGGTCCTAGTTACCTGCGTGATTTACCTACAGTGAGTTAGGGTTGCGTAGGAGGTCCTTACTGTTCCAGTGATTACTGGATGTGTGTTGCATTTGTAATTTTGGTTCTAATCATTCTATGTTTACGACATAAGTGTATATCTACCAGTATTATTTTCTAACAAGTGCCTACCCCTGACAGTGGTCCATGTGGCCCTGTCCTGTACATAATTCCCCTTGTAAATTCTGCCTGTGCTTCTGGCACATTGTACAGTTTGCGTGTGTTATCTAATGTGTTTTGTTTATTATAATACAAAGGCTATTTTTTATATAACCTTGTGTGGAGTCCTTTCTTTGTGGTGGGCCTTGGGTGTTGTTGCTGGGGTGCGTGCGCAAATACTTAACTCATACCGCCTCCAAGTTTAGCCTAGACTGCTCGCGCCACGCTACCTAGAGGGCGAGTGGGGGTTGCCTTGGTGTGTGACTCCCCTGCCCTGACTTTAGAAGTGGTGATCCCTGACTGACCTTGACGCGAGTCTTGGCCGGCCAGGGTCCCGTTTCTAACAACATGTAATACCAAGTTCCATGTGGGATGATCATTTGCAAGTACTCGGGCTGGGGAAGGATGCTACAACTGGCGATGAGATAGGGGATTACTTAAACCCTGTGATCCGAAGGACCAAGAGTGATCTCCCGGAGAGTTTGTTGTGGTCCAGCAAACTGCTCATGCGTGCCTCAGTGGAAGTGAAAATAGACGGCTGGCATATGTGAAATCAAAGCACCACTCAAACCAGTGCAAGGCCTGTGAAGAAAGTGAAGCCCTTCGGAAAGTGTGTTTGTCGTCTGCTAGAAATTTGCAGATAAAGTTGAGATGAGGTGCTGCGACACACAGCTGTCATTGATACAGTACAATAGCGATAAAAACCCTGACAACCAATTACAGAGAAGGGCTAAAGGCTGTTCTAGGCGAAGGCAAGGAAACGCTAAAAGCAGAAACATTTCTTACACCAAGAAACACTTAAGGTGCTGACAACCAGGTACAGAAAGCGCAACAAGCAGCGACCGCTAGGTGCAAGAGAACGCTGTGAGCAGAAGCGGATAAATACTGAGAAACATTTCAGGTGGAGATAACCAAATATGAAGATTAAAATCACGCTTACCAGAACCTCAATAAAGAGAGTCATTCAACCTTAGCACCAGGTGCCATACCCAAGCAGAAGCACAGGGTTGTGCTTACAAGGCTGATGTATTACTTTAGACCAACTGAAAGGCCGCGAGCAGGGGTCGTAATAGTGAAATCCTTCAATGGCCGCTGAAAGGAGTGCATGATAGGGCGCAGCCACCTTCTTGAAACCACTGCCTCCCTTGGAAACCGCCAAAAAGCAAAAGTACCTTTGATGATTTCATTGAAGCGCTGGAATAAGCAAATGACAAAACTGTTATTAAATATCTAAAGAATGTAGCTGGTGAAGTAGCAAAAGAAGTGATAAAGAAAATATCACAAGGTGATGGAGTGACTTACTGTCAAATCAAAGAAGCGCTAAACACCAAGTTCAATCCAGTGCCGAATGTCCACGCCCCTGCCAATGCGCATGTCAGATTGCCCGGCTGTCTACAGCTGTCCTAACTAATATGCGCACTGTAGAGCCAGCAATCCAAGAGCTATGAAACAGCCTGGGGATTGCTGGCACAGGCCCCAAGCCTCAAAATGAGCGCTGGGTTAGCCTGCTCCATCCAATACTGGAGAAGCTCTCATGCTGTTTTCAGCATGAGAGCAGCTCCAAGATTGGTTAGATGTCCTTCCCTTTCCTGCCAGTAGACCCCAAGGATCGCCGGCAGAGAAGTACTGCACCGTGCGAGAGCCACTGCTGTGTTTTTGGTGAGTTGTGCACCATCCAGCTCACCATATTTTGTTTCTGCTAGCCGCCACTGGTTGAACACAAGTTCCCAATCGACAGAAGCAAAACAACGTTTCATAATCTGCACAAGATTTGTTTTCAGATATGTGGCACCTTGCATACGATCAAATACCAGGATGTCCAGTTTGTACCTTAACATAGACATAAGTAACATATATTCTGTTGTTCAGATTTATGTGCTGGATCTGGCCTGTGCTGGACGACCTTGAGACTTTTTTAGACTTGGAACTGGCTGAAAGCCCCCCAGTACACAGCAGACATGCTTTAACCGTGATCTTTTACCATGCAGTCCCAGCACCAGTCAGGACAAATGAATTCTTTGATATAAATGGGCTGAATATCATTGTGAAATGGAACCCTCCAGAACGCCTAGAAGAGCAAATAGATAGGTCTCCGGGCTTGTTTTGACACCAGCCCTAGGCTTTAACTTTTTATCTCCAAAATAAGCTAAATTAAATGTTCCCATGACGCCTTTTTAGACTTATTAGAAGTAAAATCTAGGCTGTATCAAAGAGTTGGCGCCTCCTGAAGATTTGTGTGTGAAAGAAGTGCGGGATACTGATGTATAGCTTGTTAAATATTTTTTAAAGCCCTAATCCGTGCACTATTTTAATAAACTCATTCGGTGTGTCTCTTTTATATATTACGAAAGAATGCAGAAGCTACCTTCTGCTTGAGCAATCATGCATACATTCTTTAGCTGTGAAAATGTGAAACTCAGCGTAATGCGAGGTATGCCCGAGTTAAATTGAAGCAGAAAGTTTGAAAAGTGAGGTAATTATCTTTTTTGTCCATGCTGCTGGCGTTTTCTGCGCTAAACAGCCCCAGCCACAGATAAATCAAGAACAAACCATAATTCACCGAGCACAACAGAAATCACTTCTGCACATTAATCATTCAAAAGAATGAGGGTCGTCAGAAAATAAATATCATTATAGCAACCTTTTAAAATGCAAGTTTGCATCAGCAGAGTGCATTAGGAAACCCCTTTCAGTGACAATAATGTATCTGGTCTGCCTTGGTGTGCTTGCTGTGCATTTGTTTACGAAATATTATGAAAATATGTTCATGAGCGTGGCGTGCAAGGGGTGTGAGTGCTTGCTGGACTCCAATTTGCAGGGAGGGGGGTTCTGTTTCTTGATTAATGTTTATATAGTTTGCCCCACAAAATACCCAACAAGATGTAATACTTGTATTTGATTTTTCTGCTTTAGTTATATATTTTTGCTTTTGTGGAGAGAACAGTACCGCTCTTATCAACATGTTTCGCAGTAACCAATTTTTGCAAATATAATAGACAACGTTTCACTGTCCTTCCAATCTGTTTTTCTCAGCCTCTGGATAACTGAGGTTAAGTAACAAGGCAACTTCATAAAACAGTGAACGATTACCTCCTGGATATGCTTCCTGCTGACATCTACAAACCTCAAAATGTAATACCCAACAATAGCGAACTTAAGTATAGTGTATTAAAAGATTATCCTCTGTATCATGCCCAATTCCTAGGACATTTACAGCAGTGTTAATGTACAATTTACTATTGGAATGTTCCTGAGGTATTTCCACCTTTTTACAGTTTATTACAGTTTCTTCCATGCAATCAGAAAATCTAGACCTGAGACTGTAGCTCCTCTTTTATTAAAGGGTATATTCCCCTGATGCATATCATATTATCACTTGACTGGAGGTGGGCAACAAATGCTGATTTCTATTTTCCTTTAGCCATCCAACAAGTAGATGGGACGGTTGGGGAAAACAGGGCTATATGAATGAATGAACGAGTGCATTTATAAAGCACACTGCACCTCAGCAAGAGTGTCACACTGCTACTCAGCAAGAGTGTCCCAGCACGAATGGTCTCCATCTACCTTTCCAAGCACCCCTAGTTGCGGAATAGCCAGGTTTTGAGCGGTTTCTTAAAGGCAACCAGGTCAGTTAAGGATCTGAAGGTCATCGGGAGCAGGTTCCAGGTTTGGGCTCCCAGGAACCTAAAGGATCTTCCTCCAGAACGGGCTTGGCGTATCCTAGGAACCAAGGCCATTCTCCGCCAGTTGAATTCAGCTGCCCTAAGATTTTGTAGCGGCAAGTGAGATGTGCCAGCTTCCTCTAATGAGGTGGAAGGAAAATTGAAATCCATTTAGAACAAATTTAAGTACCTGAGGTTGAAAGATGTTACTAACAAATCTCACAACTCCTGGTTGAGAGTCCGAATCAAGGATTACGCTGCAGGATGTGGTACATGCCCTTCCTTTTTGTTCTCACTTTTTTTTCTATTATTTTTTAAGTAAGTCATTTAATATCCGAATAGTTAAAGAAGGCTATAATGCCAGATCAGTTAACCATGTCCCATCGCAGTGATTAATTTGTAAAGGAATTGGTGCCCAAGTCTACTCAGAAGCCAGTGGTCGCTGCAATAAAATTTTGGCTCACCAGGTACCAATGCTGCGTACTCTTGAATCCACCTCATGTCTCTTTAATCCACTACCTGACATTCCCTGCCCCTTTATCTCCCTCTTGCAGGCTCCTGCTTTATCCCTTTGTTGTGGTTTTTCTATCTTTCTCGTCCACCGTCTTTCCACTTTGTGCGTTTTTCCTTCTGTTGCTTTCAGTAAATGTCTGATTAGAAAAAAATAAGTGCTGGTCCCCAAAAATGTGTGCCTGTGGCCCCCACCAGCAACTACCTGCTCAAATTAAGCCCTACTCATCAGCTCAAATGAGTTTAGATAGTGTTGTGTTGTTTCCTAATGCACAACACGTTTTGCTTTATAAGAAGTCTATTATATAGAATTACTGTGGGGTAGTAGGATAATATTTACAAAATCCACAGGCAAACCTACCTCATCCAAATGTGTCTTGCTTTTAGTGTTCACTTGTAAGGCAGCAGCTCCCCTGTCCGACTGCCCCTTCGTTAGTCTCTACATCTGGTGTTTCTCTATTTTCATGCAATAGATATGATTGTAGTGGGTCTGATATATCTTTCAGTCTTTTTTGGGTGGTGAAAAATCCCAATAGCTATTAAGTTGTTATTTGCAATATATCATATTCCTCAGCCAGTTTGTCCTCATTTTCTTAAAGAAAAGTGGCAGGACCATGGGTTTTTGCAAACAATGCCTCCTTCCCTGACTCGCGGGAGACAGGTCTGGTCATTCCATAATACAGGACAAACTGTCTGATTTAAGCTTCTACAGACTCATTAGCTTCATTGGGATCGAGAAGAAAGTCTTCTTAAATCATGGGTTGAAGATAGCATGTTAGCAAAATGTTACATTGGCAAGAATTCAATTCCCCCATATGAGAAAATGATTGAGGTGTGGACAGGAGTGCTGCCATGGAAAAGGCAATTTATCTGGCATGGGGTTGTCCGCACAAAACCCGATAATGGATATCTCATTTTGATCTATGCATATGCTGTACCCGTGTACTGTAAACTAATCTGACCAGTAAATACTGAATGTAATAAGTTCATAGCATCATCTAGAATTATGTATACTGGAGAGAGTCAGTGTACAAAGTGTCACTAATGATTGGTATGATTGTGAAAGACAATATAGGTTAATAACCAGGGTGTATTCAGGAGCACTTTGTCTCCAGTGGACAAGATCTCTAATCTTTGTCACACAGTTTACCAGTTTTCACAGAAGAAATAATTGCCCATCCTCATTGCATTCTTCAACTTCTTGCAAGCTTTGGACCTTGTCAGTAGGCAACTCGTCTTGATTAAACTGCGGAACATGAAGATGTGGCCGACTCTTTTGGAATCATAAAAATAATCTACATTCCAACTTGCAGGCCTAAGTAAAACATGGCATCAATAGACACATGCAAAAAGAACAAATGTCAAATTCAAGCTAGCCTGTCTGATGAGGGATGATACTCCAAAACCAGTCCCAGGATACTTGTTTCCGGTCCAGGAAGGACCTGGCCTGGAAGGTCGGGCTGGACTGTTCCCCTGGGGAGCAGGGTGAAGACTGAATTGCATAGGCTGGATCCTAACTGGGGTGGCATTTTGAGCAAAGAAAGAATGCATTGAACCAAGATCTGTGACTGTGGGTAAATGTTTGATTTGTTCAGCATTCCGTCCATCATCTGTTCTTTTTGCAATCAACAGACATATGAGCAAGAAAGTTTGAACTAACAGAGCAGTCAAACAAAGCTGTCTTCTTGCCCATCCAGTATTTAACCTGTATACCAACAATAAGTATACTAATATACTTGAAGCCTTTCAAGATGTCCCTCAGGTTGGAGGAATTAAAGTCAAGTTATTACTTTATGCTCTATGACTCCATGCCACTGGTGTACACACGTAGGCTTTGCAGGTGGATTTAGCTGCTAATTGAGAGTCCTTGTGTTACAAATAAGCTCAACCCTTAAAAATGAAAGATTGTGATCTGGGACACGTAGCCAAAAGAGCTTGAACTAAAACACTCAGACGAGGATAACACGCAGTTTCCACAACAAGAGACTTGAAGTACTTAGTTGTAGGTATGTCAGACAGCCTAAGCAGGAAGCATCACATGGGTGAGGTATGTGTAAGAACCAAAGGTGTTTCCAAGGGCATCTTGTTGAAAGAAACCTGGAATTGTTGGCCTCAAAGCCATTGAGCGAATGATAAGAATTGAATGGATTCTTGAATATTGTGCTGAGGTTTAGCGTGACAGCAAGACCAGCTCAGAAGTAGGACGATTTAAACGACGGCTGTTATGTTATGTTATCGGGGGTTTTATTGAGCGCTCAGCTACTCAAGCAGAGTGTCCCGGCGCTAACAGATCTAACACAGCATAACCCAGGCGGCAGAAGAGGAGTTAGAGACAGAACAGCCACGTTTTAAGCGCTTTCCTGAAAGATGCTAAATTCGCGTTCTTTCTCAGAGCGAGTGGCAGCGCATTCCAGGCCCGCGGTGCCAGATATTTAAAGGATCGGCCCCCGGTCCGTGCGCGCCTAATTGCCGGGACCCTGGCCAATGACAAGGCAGCCGATCGTAAGGCTCTGGATGGCCGATGGAAGACAACTCTCTTCTGCAGATAGAGAGCCCCCATACCATGAAGGGCTTTGAACGCCATGGTAAGGGCTTTGAACTTAATGCATTTCCGGATTGGGAGCCAGTGAAGGGACTTCAAAAGGTCGGTGGCATGAGACCTGCGGCCAAGGCCGAAAATTGCCCGAGCCGCCGCATTCTGCACTACCTGCAGACGCGACAAAAGATATTCAGGCAGGCCGAGGTAGAGTACGTTCGCATAATCCAACCTCGATCCGATCAGGGCGTGCACCGTTATTTTCTTATGGGCGGTAGAAAGGAGAGGGAGGAATTTCCTTAACATTTTTAATATCCCAAAAAACTGCCCAACCAGACCAAGGATCTGCGGTTTCAATGAGAGACAATTGTCCATCTTGACTCCAAGATTCTTAGCTACCGTGGAGTCAGAAGAGGGAGGGTACATCCCTGCGGGCCACCAGGTCTTCCATCCGAGGTCAGGGGGGCACCCAAAGAAGAGGAGCTCGGACTTGTCGGAATTACATTTCAGCTGATTTAGTTGAAACCAGGCAAATACCGCGCCCAAGCAGTTCTTAATGCTTTCGCCATCAAAGTCCATATTCCTATCACATGTGAAGAGAAGCTGAGTGTCATCAGCGTACGAGACAATCTGGGCGCCAAAAGACTCTGCCAGTGCCGTGAGGGGTGACATATAGATATTAAAAAGGATGGGGCTCAAAATCAACCCCTGAGGGATTCCCACCTCCAGAAGCGGCACTGCAGCAGAGTACGGAGGAGCCCAGACTGTCTGTTGTCGGTTGGAAAGAAACGACTCAAACCATCTGAGCACCGTTCCCCGAACACTGATCTCCAAGAGTCTTACCAGGAGGCGGTCATGGGGAACGGTGCCAAACGCCGCCGAAAGATCTAATAACACTAGCAGTGCTTTCCCTTCATTATCTAGGACTTCCTTGATGGCCTCCGACACCTCCAGCAGTGCCGATTCCGTGCTCAGGTTAGCCCTGAAACCGGACTGGGTGTGGTGCAAGATCTCATGAGACTCTACAAAATCGGCCAGGACAGAATGCACATGTTTTTCAGTCACCTTGGCCAGGACCGGAAGCAGCGAAATAGGCCTGTAATTGGCATGGCTACTGGGGTCTAGGGATGGTTTTTTTAGGAGGGGGAGAACCATCGCCTGTTTCCATGCTGGCGGCACAATTCCCGTTTCCAGCGACCGATTGAGTATAGGGTTGACAATCGGATTGACGACATGTGCGATTTTAGCTAAAAACTTCGCTGGGCATGTATCAAGCGGGGAGCCGGATATCATTTTAGACAAAATTTCCAAAGAGGATTGAGGCTCAATGGAGGGAAAAGTCATCAGAATGGGCTGTCCAGCGGTCGCTACAGGAATACTAGGTCCTGAATTACGCGCACCCCCTACCACCGCAGCTGGAAAAGTATCCTGGATGCTAGTGATCTTATTCGCAAAGAAGCTAGCCAGCTGGAATACCCAAGGTTCCGAAAAGGAGCACTTGGGCATAGTGGCAACCGGTGAGGTAAATTCCTTCACCACCAAGGAAACTTCTTTGCTGGTGTTGATGGCCTCCTCAATTCGTCTGGCAAAGTAGGTTTTTTTCTCCAGATAGATTTCCCTATGGTAGGCCTTAATCCTGCACTTATACTCCTCCTTCAAAGGTTCCAGATAGCTTACTCTCCATGATCTTTCTGCTTTCTTACAAGTCCTGCGGCTAGAGTTAAGCGCTGGGGTAAACCATGGAGCAGAGGCGCGGGACGTGGCCTTAAAGGCCCGCTCAGGCGGCGCCAGCTCCTTCAGACAGCGTACAAGCCAGATTTGGAAGAGATTAATATCTGTCTCTATGTCACCCGACAGCAGACAAGGGTGGTTCATCAGATATTGGTCAATCATGTCTGGTGATACTTTATGGAAGGCATGGGAATCTGTGATGAATGCCCTTTATCCCTAATGGTGGGGCCAGATTTATGCAGAATATCAAAGGTCACCAGCATATGGTCCGACCAAAGTACCGGCAAAGGGGGGGAAACTCTAATGAGAGCGGTAGAGAAAATTTGGTCCAGCGTATGTCCCTTGTTGTGCGTTGGTAACGCCAGATAGGGCAGTAAGCCCAGAGGCTCAGTGAAGTCTAAAAGCTTGATCGTATCTACCGCCTCCCCTTCATCAAAGTGAATGTTGAAATCGCCGAGGAGTATGCAATGTTTAAATTGCACGCAAAGTGACGAAATCACAGAGGAGAGTCCCTCATGGAAAGATCCAATGGGACCCGGAGGTCTATAGACCAACAGTCCCGCACAGGATTGGGCTGGTGACAATGACAGGCAGAATCCCAATGCTTCTGCTCCCTGAATGTCCTCTGTTGGTATAATAGAGCATTTACACAATCAATTACCTGTCTCCCTTTCCCCTTCCCTCCATTTATATCCACTGTACTCTGTTTGACAAAATGGAAATAAAGATATTTAAAAAAAACGACTGTCCGAGCGTAGAAAGAGTCAATGAGCTCAATAACCCTCCATGTTGCGCTGGAGAAAACAGAGCCTTTCAGTGTACATTTAGAAGGTATTTTGTACTCGGATCACTGTTCGAGTATTGGCAAACAGGCAATAAAACTTCTGCTAAAACAGCACCTTAAGGGACGGAGCATACTAAAACCCCATGCCACAGCCTACCATTGCCAGAGAAGCTATGTAACAGACCACGATCCATATACATTGAGATGGACATCAGTGCACAACCGAAGAGACTGCTCCTCATTTCACATTTCAGCCATCTGCCCACCAACAAGATTCTGGTCAAAAGAGGCTTAGGAGTGGCTACAGCATGCTGAAGCTGTGTATACCGCCTGGAATCCTGGATTCACTTTTGTGCTCGTTTGTTGAGCGAATAATCATTTTAGAAAATGGACAATCTGGCCAATAGCCAATTATGGTTCACCTTTTGGGCCAAGAAAAGGAAGAAATAATCATCTGGGAGGTACCTTACCTAGCATACGCTTGGGCACTTTGGGGGAAAAACCTGAAACAACAAATAGCAGTTGACCTCAGACCAACAGCCTTACACACTCCTACCGATCAGTTCACAAATAACTAAGGCATGCATAGCAAACTGGCACAACATTCAACTGTAGGTCAGACACATGACTCAGAGCTTTCCTACCTTTATTTGTTAAACTGTTTTTTTATGTGTGTTATATTTCATACTTATTTTAATTTGTCAGGACTACAACCCAAAGTGCAATAAATGTTTATTGATGTACAGGGCTAACGAGTCTATCAAAGCTGAAGTATATGCAGAAATAGTGATTGGATAGTTTTCCATTAGAGGACACTTACCGAGAGGTACCTTGTCAAGAGCCAGGGCAATGTTTCTTCTCGTGGTATTGAGCATTACCTAAATGCCTACATTGGATTCTGCACTACGTGTGAATAGCTGTCTTAAGCCATTTTCTCTGAGCTGGTTAAAGATGGGTTTGTCTTCTGGTCTTGCTTTCAGGATCTCTGGCCGTGGTCAGCAAGTAGAGGCAGGATTGAGTTGAGAAGATGGAAGCTAAAGAAATTGCTTCTTCCCAATCTGACCCGAGCGTGGAGCTCTGGTCTCTAGGTCAAGAGCACAGATGCTCTCAAATGGTTTTTTAAGGGTTAGTGCTTAATTAAAATTTTAAAAAAGAAATGTGGCAGGACTCTCTTCAGGAGGCCATTGCAGCCTGCACCGCACATTGCCCCTTGCTACACTAATAATGATACTAACAACACAACTACTAACTGTTACACTGTGACAATTCAGACTATTATAGGCCCCAAAAACTACAAGAATAGTAATTTCAAATATATATTGAATTAATAATGAACTGTTGTTGAGGTCATCTGAAAATTATTCAGACAGCTCCACCTTGTGCCAGACTTTCGCGAGCACCAGTGTTGGCAATTAAGTGCGGGAGCTGAGCACCGGTAAGAACTGGCTCAAATTAAGCACTGTGTGTGTATGTAGGCAGAGGCTCAATATTTATCTTTTTTTGTATAGAGACCAACATCAGTGCACTGCAGAATTTAATGTGCTTTCAGCGTACATTTTCTGAAGTTTAGTACGCCATGTTCAGTGACCGTGATCAAGCTCCATTTCCGTTTTGTGGATGGTATCTCTTTTCGCCTCCAAACTCCCTTGTGACAATAGTTCAGTTTCTCTGCTTAATTTGAGGTCTTGCTTCTCTATCGCTCTGCTGTAGTGGGTTTTGGATTCTGTTGCTGCTCTTGGTTCTGTCCGTTGTCTCCTACACTAGGGATGGCACCTGTGCTCAGCTGTAGGTGCAGCAGCACCTATCCTGCATCTCTGAAAGCGGTTCCTATTTCATTCCCCATGGTGTTGCTTCTGTACTAGACCTGGTGGTATGCTTTTTCCCCCTGTCCATCGATAGAGCCTTGGAGGAAGTGCAGTTGAGTAGAAGCTAATTTACTCCAGATGGCGCCTTGTGGTGCAATATGACTTCTGCGGGATAGACCTGGTTTTCCCATTGTGGTTGTGCCTGTCTCATGGTACAGACATTTGAGTTGGGTTAGTAGCTCACATTAGTGTGAGTGCAGTTCCCCTTGAGTGGCCTCACAACTCCACTCACTTTAAAGTATGGCTGGACATGACTTACCCACACTGTTAGTTCATCTCCATGGAAATTCCTTTTGGAATAAACCTTACCAATGCAAGGCTATGTGAGGCACCCTGAATGTGGTTCCTGAGCCATCACCAAAGTGCAGATATGTTCCAGAATCTTCTGAATATAGTTACCGGGTCAAATCCTGACTGGGTAGAGTTAGACATTCATTTATATTTCCGTTGTTGTTCAACTTAATGCTTAATAGCTACGCTTACTATAAATATTACTACAAAATGGCGGAACTGCAGAAGTGATATATTAAAGGCTGTTGTTCTTGCCTACTGTCTTGTAGTATCGTAGGTGACTGGGCCACTACTGGTTCTACAACACGGGCTCCATTCATATATCGTTGAGACAGTTATAGTGAGGAGCTACCCAATGAGATGTGTGTTCAACGTGTTTGAAACCGTTCATTGTGAAATCAGTTGTTCATCCTTTCAATGTCAATAAATGGAGTTTCATGTATTTATGTAATTTTTATTTTATTTATTTTATTTTGAAAGTTTTATATAGCGTGGACAAGATCTTTGCAGATATCAGAGCGCTTTACACAGAAGGGGTACATGAGGGAGCATAGTCAAACAGATAAATCAGAAGAGCAAACAGTACAAATAAGTGGGGGCAAAGCCAATCATGTAAATCAATAATACACGTAATACAAATAAGCAACGGTCAAACAGGTAGTACAGATCGGTGCAGAGTCTTTAAAAGAGTCCAAAGTAATAATTCAGGTGTATTTGGCCATGAGGATAGCTTTTACTTCTTTCTTAAAGAGTGTAGTGGAAGAGATGAGCCTAGTTTCGGGAGGGAGTGAGTTCCAGATCCTGGGTGCCATTCCTGAGAAGGAGCGTTTATAGGTTTTTTCCTTCCGGAATCTACGAGGTTTCAGCAAAAGATTGTGTGTGCCTCTAGTGTTTCTAGCGCCGCCAGAGATTGTCAGCTTCTGAGTGAGGTAGCCGGGAGAGTTCAGGTGTACATCCTTGTGTGTCATGCAGGCGATTTTCAGATGTATTCTGGCTTCAAAAGGCAGCCAGTTCAGGGATTTCAAGTCAGGAGAAATATGAGAGTGCTTTTTTTACCCGGTGATGAGTCTCGCTGCAGCGTTTAGAGAAGCTCTTAGGGGTGCGGTAGTAGTTAGGGGGAGTCCGCAGAGGGCGACGCTGCCATATTCAATTCGAGGGATGACTAGTGCTTGTACTGCGGTTTGGAAGTCTTTGGCTGGGAGGAAAGGGTTAAGTTTCCTCAGGGTATTGATTTGGAAGATCGCTCCCTTAGTTGCCTTGCTAATATGTTGCTGCATGTTGAGATTGGTGTCGAGGGTTATGCCTAAAGATTTTGCTGAGTCCACGATGGTGGGTTGGACATTGAGTGCTGGTAGGTGTTTAAGCCAAATTTGAGTGGTGGAGATCTTCGCTGGAGGTGAGATCAGAAGGAAATCTGTTTTCAGAGCATTGAGTTTGAGATGATTATCGGGTAGCCAGGATTGGGTGCTTCTGATCGTTGAGTTCAGGAGCAAAATGTCTTTGGGGGATTGTAAGTTGAGATAAAGTTGGGCGTCATCGGCGTACATGTGAAAGTGTACATTGGATGCCTGTAGCAAGGTGGTGAGAGGTTCCATAACTAGGTTGAACAGAGTTGGGGATAGGGAGGATCCTTGGTGGACGCCCAGCGTTACAGGTATTGGCGTGGACATCAGGTTGTTGCTCTTGAATTTCTGCCACCTGTTGTGTAGAAAGGAAGTGAACCCCTTGAGAACAGTTCCAGATAAACCCATTCTTGTGTTTAGTAGTTCGAGTAAATTCTCATGTTTAACGGTGTCGAATGCTGAAGAGAGATCAAGAAGGATGAGGAGGCAGGTGTCGTTTTGGTCTAGCATTTGAAGTGCGTTGTCAATTATGTGAGTCATAGCAATTTCTGTACTGTGTCCTGCTCAAAATCCTGATTGATGAGGGTTGAGGAGATCAAACTGTTCAATGTGTTTAGTTAATTGTAATTGTACGCATTTTTCCAGTAGTTTGGCGAGAGTGGGGATATTGGTAATGGGACGGTAATTGTTCAGATCAGAGGGGTCGGCTGTAGGTTTCTTTAGTAAAGGTGTGACTTGTCCAACTTTGAGGGAGTCAGGTATGGTTCCTTGTTGAAGTGAGCTGTTGATAATTTTAGTCCAGAGTGGGAGAAGCAAAGGGGTAAAGCCTTTTACAGCGTTAGCAAGAAGTGGGTCTGTGAGGTGATTAGATGGTTTCAAGGTGCTGAGCACGTTGCCAATTTCTTCTTCAGAGTAGGTGCCAAAGGTTGACCATGTAGCATTGTTTTTTGGTTCAGTGGCTGCTATGCAGTGGAGTTTGGAGTAGAGGCTTGCGTCAATGAGGAGATCGCTCTTTATGTTGTCAGTTTTTTGGATAAGAAAGCGGAGAAGTCTTCACAGGAGGGAGCTTCGCGCACAGTGCTGAGTGGTTGGGGTTGTTCCTTGGATTGTGTTCTGATTAGCTCAAACAGTTTTCCCGGACGGTTTTTTACTTGGTCGAGCTGGAGGCTGAAGAAGTCTAGTTTTGAGCGTTTTATTTTCCTGAAATAGGCGTTTCTCTTTTTCTTCAGAGTTTTTAGGTGCAGTGCAGAGGGAGCTGATCTCCAGGTGCGTTCTGCCATTTGCATGTCTCGTCTATCCTCATTGAGACTTCCGTCGTACCATGGATTGGAGATTTTAGTAGAGACTCTTTTTAGCTGCATAGGTGCAGCCTCATTAATTATTGAGGTCATAACGTTGAGGTAGTGGTCAGTCAGGGATTGAACGTCCTTAGCGCCGGTCGGTGGGAGTAGGAGATTGCAGCTGTTAGGAGGCAGAGTGCTTGGGTTGAGTTTTTTCAGGTCTCTTTGCCAGACTTTGGGCTTGGAGGATTGAACCGGGTTAGATTTAACTTTTTCATTGATGAAGAATGTGACAATATGATGATCTGACCAGTCACAGGGTTGGATGGACTCGAGTTGGATAGAGTCCTCTTTGGAGATGATAAGGTCGAGGATAGAGCCTTTCTCGTGGGTCGGGCTGTTGCATATTTGGGTGAGGTCAAGGGCATTGAGGAAATTTTTAAGACTATTTACCACTGCGTCATTGCGATCATTCCAGTGGAGGTTGAAGTCGCCAAGGTATATTTGGGTGAGCTGCCGTCCGGAATTGGTTGAGATCATATCCATGATTTGTTGGGAAAAGGTGAGGTTGTCTCTGGGTGGATGGTAAATGCTGTGTAGAGAGCATATCGGTTTGCCCTCACTAATAATGTCGAGGCAGAAGTATTCACAGGATGTTGGGGATGATAGGGAGGTGGACTTGCCTTTCAGAACGGAGAGGTTGTTCCTGTAGATGCATGCGATTCCACCACCTATTTTGCCTGACCTGTCAAGTCTAATGATGTGGTAGTTGGGTGGAACTAGAATGTCCATTATAGGTGACGAGGATTCAGTTAGCCAGGTTTCAGTCAGAATGATTAGGTCAAGGTCCAGCGTTAAGAGGAGATCAGCGATAGCGGTGGAGTGTTTCGAGGCCGATCTGCAGTTGAGGAGAGTGCATTTGAGACGGGGTGTGTTGAGGGCGGTAGAGGGTTCTAAAGAGAGAAGGACTTTTCTAAGGTTATTGGGGATGGAGGTTCTGCTGTTTAGTGTGGGGGGGTCTAAGGCTATTTGGGTGTATCGTGGGAATGGTGAGGTGTGTGGTGGATGTGTGATTTTGGGGGGCTGGGTCGTATGAGCGGAGGAGAGTGAGTGTGTCGAGGTCCTTAAGAGAGTTGCAGGGGCAACGAGGGCGGTTGTTGCGATTGCTAACAGGGATTGAAGTCCAGTGTGGGGAGTGTTGAGTGAGCGAGTCAACCGAAAGGGTGGGGGACATGTTGGGAGGGGAGGTGGAGGTGGGTGAGGAGTTGCAGGGGCGACGAGGGCGGTTGTTGCGCTTACGAACAGGGATTGAAGTCCGGTTTGGGGAGTGTTGAGTGAGAGGGTCAACCGGAAGGGTAGGGGACATGTTGGGAGGGGTGGTGGATGTGGGTGAGGGGTGTATGGTGTGTGTGGAGAATAGTTTTTTGAGGATGTGCATGTCTCCTTTGATCTGGATGAGGGTGGCCATAATCTTGTCCAACGTGGGGTAGGTGTTGGAGGTGGGGGTGGAAGTCAAAGGTGAATGACTGACCAGGGAATTGGCGTGCAGGTGGGGGAGTGGGCTGGTGTTGGTGCAGGGGTCCGTTGTGTTAGTGTGCGAGATGGTGTTAGGGAGGAGAGATGGTTTGGGCGGGAGGGGTGTGGATGAGGTAGGGAGGAGGTTGGTGATATGAGTGAGGGCATTGGTGGTAGACAGAGAGATCAAAGTGGAGGATGGGTGTATGTTAGTGGAGATGGGGGTGCAGGAAGGGTAATGGGGGCTGAGAGTGGGTGGGGAAATGGGATTGGAGAGGGTCCTATTGTGGGGAGGGGGAGTTAAATTAAGAGAGGAGGTATGTTCTGCGTAGTTAGTTAGATGGAAGTGGGGACTGAGAATGGGAGGGGATAAAGGGTGGGATTTGTCGTAGTGCGTGTCGTTCTGATGCAGAACTGGGTTAGATGTGTTGTGGTTGGGAGCTGTCATGTCAGGGGTGAGCGGAGTGTTAATGTCGGCTGTGATGTCATGGGAGAGAGGAGTGTTAATGGTATGCGTGGAGGCCGAGGGCCGGTAGGGGGGGTGGGGGTGCGAGTGGTGTATGAGAGGGAAAGATCTGTGTCTGTGTTTGAAGCGTGAGTGGTCCCTACCTGGTGCTGAACTGGGATAGAAGGGTTGTGGGTGGGAGCTGAGAAGTCAGGGGTGGTAGGTGTGTCTCTGAATGATGAGTGTATAGTAGCTACCTGGTGCTGAGCTAGGTTGTGGGTGGTTGGAGCTGTGAAGTCAGGGGTGGTAGGACTGGGGGAAATATGAGTGTCGGTCCGCGGATTGGAGAGGTGCTCTTTGAAAGTGGGGAACAGGTTGTCTAGTAGTTCCAGGTTCCTGTCTGTGGATTGAGATAGGACCATCCCGTTATTGTAAATAGTGATGGTGGCTCTGCCTGGGAAGAGTTGGGATGGTGTAAAAGCCACGCCCACAGCCAAGCATCCTCTACCTGACTTCCGGTGGTTTCTTGCAGCCCAGGAAAACAGAGCGAAGTCTCCATCGGGTCTTGAATCTTCGATCCTCCTTCCGCATGATCTCCTCGGCAAAGCTAGGCGCCCACCAGACCATGCAGACAGGACAATGCTGCACGCACTGTCGACACCCCTGAGCGCTCTTCACACGCTGGCGAGAGCCGTCACTGGGTCCTCACCACAACAGCTCCCCACTTGCACTGCCCATGATAAAAATAAAGATTCTGTGGGCAGGGTAGGGCTGCACGCGCTGTTGCACCCCAGAGCACTTCAGGGCATCAGAAGTAGAGCGCTCACCATTCGCTCATTGTACCAATAAAGCGCCTGCCTGGCACTAATTCACGGAAGACCCACAGGACAGAGCTGGGCACAGGCAGGCCAGCACACAGGGTCACCCAGCAGAGTGAAAGTCCCTTCAGCCACCCAGCAGGCAGCAGATCAGTCCCAAGTGGTGGCTCCTCCTGGCTCCCAGCAGTCCCCTTCTTCCAATTCTAAACAAGTACAGTCCAACAGAAATGGGGTGATTGCCCCAGTACTTATAGTACTACAGTCTTTGTTCTCCCCCTGGCACAGGCTCTAAGCCCAGTCCAAACCAGATCTGGGGGGCACTTTGATAATCTCATTTAAGTGCACAACAACCTCCTTTGTCAGTGTAAACCCTGGCCCCAGACACACCACAGGGGGCGGAGCCATCATTGTGGAAGGCTGGCACAGCCCTATTCAGGTACAGGTGCTACTCCTCCCACCACTCAAAATGCAGACCAGGCCTATTTAGCCTACAACTGACTCATTCAGATTCTCTGCAGTCACTGCACCTCCCCAGCCCCTGTCACTCCACAGCCTGACAGTCAATACACATCCTAGCAGAGGACCAAAGACACATAGAGAAATGCAGAGAAATGCCTACTTCTAAAAGTGGCATTTCTAAAATAGTAATAATAAATCTGCTAACACCAATAAGCAGGATTAATCACTACTATTCCAAATATACGAAACTTGATTACGCTACCCCAACTCAGATCATGAATAACCACTGAAGCACATATCAGGGAATCCCCAATGCATTCCTATAAGAGGGCAGCCTCACAGCAGTGAGAAACCAAATCGGCTGTTTGTCACTACCCGGACATTCTACAGTTAAGGTTAATGTCCTACCTTTTACCTACACCGCACCCTGCCCATAAGGCTAGGTAGGACCTACCTTAAGGGTGACTGATAAAAGGGGAGTCACAGACGTGGCAACTACTTTATGTGCCATGTCACAACAGCAGTAAACTGCATGCACAGGCCCTGCAGAGGCCTGAGACAGGTTTGAAAGGCTACTTTGGTGGGTGGCGCAAGCAGCGCTGCAAGGCCACCAGTATTATTTATTTTACTGGCCCTGGGTATATGAGATACCACTGTACAAGGGTCTGATAGCTAATTTAAATATCCCAAACAGGTGTAGACCAATCTTACCAAGTTTACCATATAGAGCACATGCACTTTAGCACTGTTCAGTAGTGATAAAGTGCCCAGATTCATAGAACCACCAACAACAGATCAGAAAAAATACAGGAGGAAGGCAAAAAGTTCTGGGATGACCCTGCAAAAAGGGCCAAGTCCAACACATGTATTGCCTCATTACAGTCATACATGTTGACTTTGATAATACTTGATCAAACTGTTAGAGGGCACGGAATGAGCCATGCCGTATACACACCAAGCATAGCCATGCTCAGAGATTACCACAGTCAACATTATTTTGTGCCCAGAACATATCTAAAATATACGGTCTGTGGACTTGGGGGTACTATGTTACCATAACTACTCACAAATTGTGAAAGGCAGTGTTTTTTAGGTTTTTGGTTTATAAGTAGAATGTCGTTTGTCTGAAGTTCACCAAATTTCAAACAGCTTCATGAAGCTCGAGCAAAAACCAGAAATACTTCTGAGCTCACCTGCCCTGCGTAGGGTGGTTTATTGATCCTTTTCATGTTCTTTAATTACACTTTTTAAGCCCCCTGAGGTGTCCAGACTCAGCTGCTGGCAGGAGTCGTGTTGCGGTGGCTGACATCTCTAGAGTAGCGCTTCTCAGCTGGCGTTACTGTGGAAGACATTAAACCTGAGCCGCGCAGCTCAGCTGGTGACACATTAGCCTGATTCTGATCAGCTCAAGCTCTGTGAAGAGGAACGTGGCGTTCAAGAGAGTGCCAAGAATTGTAAGTGGGTGGTTTGGAAAACTGCAGCTTATAGTAAACAGGTAAAGTTGTGTCTCTACATTGTGACCGCTGCAGTTTAGAATAAATAAGTGTGGATTATTAATGATCAAACTGGCATATTGCCTAGAGAAAATTCTCCAGGCTACCTAAATTTATGAGGCAATAAATGTAGGTAGGAGCATATACTAAAAAAAAATCTGACAGCTGCGCACAATAGTGAAAAAAAGCACACATTTTTTATGTTCATAACAACGTTACAACATTTATTTAATTTATTTAATAATAAAACATTAAAAACTTGAAAAAATAGCATCCACCTACAATGTTATATTTTTGACATTCGCAAGAATTTCAAAACTACTCTTAAGACCTACCAGTGCAGCTCCTCCACTATGGCAGAGGAGAGTCGCCCCACTGCTTTCTCGCAGTGTGAGAAGCAGAAACATTAAATGGTAAATTATTACCATTTTATGCTTGAGTTCAGGCGGGCAGGTTGACGGGGTCCGAGCAGGGCAGGGGAGGAGTGATGTGCCCACTCTTGAGTGCGCAAAAACCGTTTGGTCAGTCCACTTGCGCCGCCCAAACCAGTAATGCTTACTCTGCCCTTCTCCATGCAGACTGCAGTGCAGACTGCATGGAGAACATGGTCACCCTATGAGCCCCTAGCTGGGCGCTGTCCTGAACAATCATAGCTCTGCTTTCAGCATTGTGATTGGCTTAGGGAAGGGAGTCTGGCTGCCTGCTTCTTGTTCTTGTTGGAGGCAGAAAAGCAGGAGCAGAGAAGACCCGGGACCCGGCGGAAAGGTAAGTTTAAATAATTTGTATTTAGTTTTGTAATTAAACGCGTGACCTCCCTGGCAAACCCCTTCCCCCCACCCTCCCCGCCCCCACACCCTCCCCGCCCCTGCCCCCACACCCTCCCTGCCCCTCCCCCCACACCGTCCTTGACCCTGCCCCCCACCCTCCCCGTCCCTGCCCCCAACCCTCCCCGCCCCTGCCCCCCCACCCTCCCCGCCCCTGCCCCCCCACCCTCCCCGCCCCTTCCCCAAAACCCTCCCCGCCCCTGCGCCCCTAACCTTTCCGCACCTGTCCGCCAACCCTCCCCGCAGCATGCTGTCCGTGACTGCCTAAGGCCTGATTTAAATGGCAGAGTTGAATATTTTTAGTACTCCATCACATCGTCATGACAGAGGAGTAACTGTTCTTCATATTTAGAGAGGTCCACCAGCCTGTGGACATATTTTCTCTTTGGCAAGAACCATGATGGTCAACATATCAAATGTTCGATAGATGACTGTCAAACATGACTGCTGCCCGTCAACTTTTAACAGGTTTTTGCTTTTTTATGACACCCACGCCATAGGAGTTATCTCCTATGGTGTAGGGGTCATTATTTATTTTCTTTTTGACTGTCCCACACCACCATGTTTTACCTGGCAGTGATGAACTAGAAAAGAAGATATGACACGTCAACTCTTACTCGGGTGGCCAGTGCTGTACTCCGTCAGGCCGTCTGAGGAGTACGTGAATGAAACCCTGTGAGCTGCATTGCTGACATATATAAATCAAGTGGGCGGACCAACGGTTTGGCAGAGAGGATCTTCTGTCGCAGTGGAACAGAAAATCCTCTCCACCTAACTCTAAATCAGGCAACTACTTTCTAGGTTTCTGATCATTCCATTGATTATATCATCATACAGTTACAGATGAATATCTGTTGTCAAACTTGTATAATGGGAAGCACTAATGAACTACTATAAATCATCAACGCATTTCATTGATGCAAAAGTTCATCTCCTTCAGGATACGATATATATATAATCTTCCAATTTCTGATGGATATTTCAGACACAGATTTCTCATTTTGTTAATATCCCCAGGCATTGGACTAGATTTGGAAACCTCAAAAAGTAGTGCTCCGGTGTGCTCGAAGGTGCGTAGTGAGGCTTCACGCTGGGCTTTATCAGCTCTAGAAGTGATAAGTAGATTCCCGTATAAGCACCACTCAATCGCTCTGTTGTCAATTCCCTTTCTTTCTGTGCCATTAGAAGCGGATCTGGAGCTCTGAACCTTCTTCATTCTATAAAGAGATTTTTTTTACCCCCAACTTTTCCAGTGTGCAAAGGAACACTTTGCCCTCTAAAACTATAGGCTGTAAACCTTGTAGAGACTGTCGCAAACAGATGTCTGTGGCTGATCCCACAAGGTGTTCCTCAGGTGTTTGGGTTTGACACACGACTCCAAGGCCTGTGACAATTGTGCCCAGATAAATCCGAAATCCATTCGAGAATAAGAAGCAAACCTCTGTGTGGTGAAGCACTGCAGGACTCCATGAAGGTCCCTCTCCAGGTCGCAGTCAAGAGTGCAGATCCTCTATTGTTCCTGAAGTCGTTCAAGTGGGAGATCTTTGTCACAGTTGAAGTCTTCAGATAAGTCCATGAAAAAAAGTAAGAAGTCCAAGCGGTCTCTGGCCCACCCCCACCACTCTTATTCTCCAGAGCAGTCTTGCTCCCTTTTCACTGAGGAGACGGTTCCATCCTTAGTCGCAAAGCAATGCATGTTCCCAGGTCTGTCAGTGACATTACAACAGGTTAAAGTGTTTCGAGAGTACATGCTATGCATCTTTGGCATGCCTCCTGCTGTCTCTGGCACACTTTCAGGCCCCTAGGATCCGCAGGGCCTCCAGTCGGATTACTGCTGGCAGGTCCATCCTTGATGCGGTCTGTTCCCCTTTCTCCTACTTCAGGTTCTGCCCCGCCATCGGTGGGACTTAAGGTCCGGGGTTGAGATCTGTGTCTCTCTGTAGGAGAGTAGGGTCTGCAATCCTATGATCACCCAGATTTTTTGCTTTTGTTTCACTGGTTTACGACTTTCTCTGGCTGTGGGCCTGCTAATCAGACCCACAGCCTGGCTGTTCTCTCTCTAAATTACAATATGTACCCTAGGTGCATTTACCAATTGGTACTGGGCCACCTTATCAGACCCCGTAACGCAGGGCATAGGTGTACCCAGGGCCGCCAGGGGCTGCAGCATGTATTATGCCACCCCTGGCTGGCCTCCTAAATTTGACACAACTGGCTGCATGACAGCTGGGGCAAAGTCGTGTAATCACCCTTTGCTTTAGGTATAGTAGCTCTATATCTAACCATACAATGGACACCCGAGTTCCTATCAGTCACTCCTATGGCAGGCCTTGACAATCCTGAAGGCAGAGTGCATGGGCTCGTGTGAACTAGGTTCTGGCCCGAGCCGAGCCCGGTTGCAGCTTGCGGAATCAAGACCCAATGGCTGTTCCATGATAACGCGTACCACATCGGTAACTTCGGTGTCGCGTTATCAAGACATGTCGAGTAAGGTGTCATACGAATCGGGATGCTGCCCTCTCACCAACTCTGGCGACGAGGTTAGCATTCCGCCCTTCTAGAGGGACACGACATGTGTGTAACTGTGAACCCCGGTTAAAGTTAACTGAAGCCTCAGCTCCACAAAATGGGTGCTGCCACCACAGACACGAGTCTGACCTCCTGCTGCTGGGAGTCCTTCCAGCGAGGAGAGCTTGGACAAAGGGTTTCCTGTCGAGGGCGGTGTTCGCACCGTCCCAGACAGGGTTTGTGTATTCTGGGTAGGTAGGGCTTTTGCGAGAAGGTGACTGCGGAGTGGCACCCCGGTGCTCACTACGCATCTGCCGGTCAGAACCAGTTCCAGGGGCACCAGCCCTGGCCTGGGGAAAGTCCGGCAGGGGAGAGGGGCGTAACTACCCCCCTTCCTGGTCCCACCCTTAGGGCAGGACCTAGTCATGTACCCACCCCTTTCTTTAGAATAAAGACCGGAGCGGGGACCCTTCCAAATTAGATCATCTTTGAATCAAGAACTACTTTCTACGAAAGTACACTCAAGACTCTTCTCAAGATTTCTCCCTTGTGACTAAGGAGTAGTCACCCTGCATCAGCGGGCACCATCTAAGAACTCTGCGGTTTGCTGCAAGTCCTTCCTCAAGGATCCGACGGCCCAGCTCGACGAGAACCGGCTTCTCTGGCACCTCTGACCTCTACCCACGTCATCAGCTCAGCTGTGATCTGTGGGTGCGACGAGACCTCGAGGGACCGGCCATCATCAGAACCTGCACGCTCTTAAACCAGCACGACCATCGAAGCGATTCCCTGGTGAGTGCTCTGGGGTCCGAGAAGCCCCGACCCTGAGCCGCTCCAGCCCCGAAGTGCAGTCTCCCAGTATCTCCACGATCTGCGTGGGGCCCTTCTGCTCGCTGCTCAGCACGTTGTCTGGTCACTAGCCGCTGGCTTGTGCCCTTCTGTGACGACATCCGACAATCAACACTGCTGGTCTGGTTGCTCCAGACTGGCCCTTGCTTCCATCTTTGCGAGAAGCACCCCGGGCCCTCCAGGTCCACTCAAGACGCCATCTTAGGCCCACCACGTGGCCCTGAGATCTGCCAAGGCTTGTTGCCCCATCCTGGGCCCAGCGACGCCGACAGCATCATCCTTCGTGGGACAGCTCGCACCTCCGCCGTGGTCGCCGACAACGCCTCCTGGTCCGTGAGACTGCAGAGCCTAGCGTCGCCCACTCACCTGGTCGAGGTGACGGCCAACCGGTGCCATCCTGGTGCCCTCTGACTACTGGCTAGTAGTACGAACTTGGTCCCCTCTGCTTTCAGGTATCCACAATCTCTGATCCAGGCTTGGATCTCTACGAACTATTCATCACTGGTCGCCGGCCAGCAACTCCTTTTCTTCCGGCTCCTGGCTCGTCAGCGAAGACCCCGACGCCTGTAAGACTTGTGCAGCCGCAGCCCTCGTGGCTAGGTAACTCGGCATTTCGGTGCCTGCATAGCCTCTTTACTCTAGGGTCCTGAGTCCCTCGCTTCCGACTTGCCTTATCGGGTCCGCCCGAGACCTTAAACTTTCCGTGTCCTCGGACACTTGTTTTAATTGTGCACTTGAAGTATTTTCCTAAGAGATTTGGTTTGTGCTTAGTACCCTGTCCTCATAAAGAGTCCAGGGCTGTTGTGAATCTTAATAAATATCCTGTTTATTTTCATAACACTTGTGTGGTGTCCTTTCACTGGGTGTTCAAGGGGTACATGTGTGGTAAACAGCTGGCTTAACGCGCCCTCTCGAGTCTTTAGCCTTAGACTGCTCGTATCCACGCTACTAGGATAGCTGGTCTATAGGTTGACTTACAACCAAACACCATAAGGGTCGTTGGAACGATACATAGCGGTCGCTAGAATAGCGAACGTTGCATATCGGGCCAACTTCTCACATTGGTGAGCAGCGGTTGGGATTTGAGCTTGCTGTTGTTTTACCACACGTATCCTAAGAATATCTTGTTGAAAGATCGCATAAGTACTGTTAGTACATATAACCAAAGCTTAGAATACTCTGAGTTCTACTGAACCAGCTGTTGCAGCTCCTCAAGGCTTAGCACACCTTGGTTGCAACTCTTAGCAAGGGAACAGTAGGTAAACACGTAGTGTAGGTAGGTGCATCACTTACACCACACTAGAAACAGTATGTCGGACAAAGGAGGAAACTCTGAGTCTCCCCTTGTGTCAGTTGACCCTCCACAGGTCATCCCTTCAAGATATACTGTGCTGAGCTTCAAGGAGTTAAGACAGGTGTGTCACTCCCGGAAGATCAAGCAGGGGTCTAACCCCACCACGTCCTTTCTGATTGGTCTCTTGGAGACTTATGATGCCAGAAAAGCTGAGACCCGTCTTAGCTCTTCTAATCCAGAAGGAGACATGCCTCCCCTCAAGGGAACCAGAGACGATCCTGACCTCATCCACCTCGCAACTGAGAACGAAGATGTGGAGGATGATGAGGATGAGGATCCCTCTGGGGATGAGGCAGATAAGGGACAGGTAGAAGTCGTTAGACTAAGCAGGTCCAACTTAAGCAAACATGATAGCGGTACTGGGGGACCCCTGGGGCCACTATCAGGTCAGCTTAACATTGGGAATGGACGAGCCCGATCTCTGTCAAGAGACTCTGGCAGATCCCTTCAAACCAATGGCTCTCGCAACTCTTCTCAGAGAGGGATGACGTCCCCTCAGCGGAGAGTGTACGAAGCTAAGGAAAGGGCAGCTAATCTGAGGATCGAAAGGGAAGAACTTGCCCTGGCCAAAGAAAGGCTTGCCTTTGCGAGAGAGCAACAGTTAAGTGGGGTAGTCCCCACTGGTGGCAGCAATGTACCTAGCAATAGGGAAAAGAGTTTCGATACGAAACACCTTGGGAAGATAGTGCCCCCCTTTAAACAAGGGGACGACATCCACAAATGGATTACTGCTTTGGAGAGGGCCTGCACTGTGCAAGGTGTTCCCCAGAGTCAGTGGGCAGCTATCTTGTGGCTCTCCTTTGAAGGTAAAGGAAGAGACAAGCTCCTCACCACAAGGGTGGAGGATGCGAACGATTACCAAGTCTTGAAAAATACACTCGTTGAAGGGTTCGGCCTAACCACTGAGCAGTACAGGGTGCTGTTCAGGGATACCCAGAAAACGCAGTCTCAAGATTGGTCTGACTTTGTCGATTGTGCCACTAAGGCTTTTGAGGGCTGGTTGCTGGGCAGTAAGGTTACTGATTACAAAGGATTGTATAATTTGATGATGAGAGAACAAATTTTAAACAATTGTCAGAACCAGTTGTTGCATCAGCATCTTGTCGACTCGGATCTGACCTCTCCCCAAGAATTGGGAAAGAAGGCAGACAGATGGGTTTGCACAAGAGTTAAACAGAACCAGGGCCAGAATCAAGGTGGTCAGAAGAAAGCAGACCAGAAGGGTAAAGATTCTAAGGGGGAACAAAATGACCAGAAGTCTTCGACAGGTCCCCAACAACCCAAAGAGGGAGGGGGTCAGGCTCCCCAAAAGAAGAAAGACGGCCAATCCAAAAGATGGTGCCAGTACTGTAAAAGTAAATCTCACTGGTTTAGTGAGTGCACCAAGAAAGGAGGAGGGCAGACTCCTGCCACTGCAACCCCTAAGGCACCTGTGCCCCCTAGTACAGTCAGCAGTGGTAGTGCGCCTCCCAAGGGTTTAGTAGGGTTAACCCTGGGTTCTGAGGGGCGTGACAACTTAGTTGGCACACTCACTCAGGCTGTCCTTGTCAGTACAGGGGACGCGGACGTGTCCCCTGACATAAGTCCCAATACCTTGGGCAAATACAGACAGACGCCTTTCATAAATGGAAAGATGGCTCAGGCCTATAGGAACACTTGTGCCAGCGTCACCATGGTGACGCCTAACTTCGTGGACCCTGGACAGATCATGCCAGGTACAGAATTCCTGGTGACCAATGCAAGCAATGTCACTACCAATCACAGTATGGCAATTGTAGCTTTCTCCTGGGGAGGGGTAACTGGCCAAAAGAAGGTTGTAGTTAGTCCAGACCTCCCAGTGGATTGTTTGTTGGGCAATGATTTGGAGTCATCACAATGGTCAGAAGTGGAGCACCGGACTCACATGGAAATGTTAGGTTTGCCAGCACATGTGTTCGCTGTGACCAGGTCACAGGTCAGGAAATGCCCCACTGAACAGGTGCTGGATCCTGGAACAACGGACCAGACACCTCCCAAGAAAAAGAGCAGTAGGGTTAAGGCTGCGCCTTCCCCCTTGCCCCAGGTCGTGGATCAAGTCTCAGAGGAGGCTGACCTACAGGAATTGAGGGAAACTGAGCCTAGGGAGTTCGAACTTGATCAAGTTGAATTCTTGGGTTCAGGGGGACCCTCAAGGGAGGACCTGGGGAAGGACCAGTTAGACTGCCCTTCTCTTGAACCCCTCAGACAGCAGGCTGCTGCTGAGGCTGCTGGGAACGCCACAGGTACCCACAAGGTATACTGGGAAGATGGACTCCTGTACACTGAGTCAAGAGACCCCAAGCCTGGCATGACCAGGAGGCTGGTTGTACCCTTGTCTCAGCGTGGTTTCCTACTTACCTTGGCCCACGAGATTCCCTTAGCAGGTCACTTAGGCCAGACGAAAACTTGGGACAGGCTTGTCTCACACTTTCACTGGCCTCACATGAACGAAGATACCAAGGAGTTTTGCCGCTCCTTTGTCACTTGCCAAGCCAGTGGTAAGTCAGGTGGCACGACAAAGGCCCCCCTTATACCAATGCCTGTGGTGGGGGTGCCCTTTGAACGGGTGGGGATCGACATCGTCGGTCCCATGGAACCACCAACAGCATCAGGGCACAAGTTTATACTGGTGGTAGTGGATCATGCCACCAGGTATCCTGAAGCTATTCCCCTTAGGACCACTACAGCACCTGTTGTGGCAAGAGCCCTAGTTGGAGTATTCTCCAGAGTGGGCTTCCCTAAGGAGGTCGTCTCCGACAGAGGTGCAAACTTTATGTCGAGCTACTTAACTGCTATGTGGAAGGAATGTGGTGTCAACTACAAGTTCACTACACCCTATCATCCACAATGCAATGGGCTTGTTGAGAGATTCAACAGGACCCTTAAAGGGATGATTCATGGACTACCTGAAAAGCTTCGGCGTAGATGGGACGTCCTGATCCCCTGCCTCTTGTTCGCCTACAGAGAAGTCCCACAGAAGGGGGTTGGCTACAGCCCTTTTGAACTTTTGTACGGGCATCCTGTAAGAGGACCCCTGTGTTTGGTGAAGGAAGGATGGGAGAGACCTCTCAAAAAGCCTGCAGCCAACATAGTGGACTATGTGCTTGGCCTCCGCTCGCGGATGGCTGAGTACATGGAGAAGGCATCTGAAAACCTTAAGGCCAGCCAAGAACTCCAGAAAGCTTGGCATGACCAAAAGGCTGTCTTGACTGTTTACCAGCCCGGACAGAAGGTGTGGGTGTTGGAGCCAGTGGCCCCAGCAGCACTCAAGGACAAATGGTCCGGGCCCTACACCATCCTGGAGAAAAAGGGAGAGGTCACCTACCTGGTCGACCTGGGAACTCCCCGGAGCCCCCACAGGGTGCTTCATGTCAACAGGCTCAAGGCATATGTCGACAGGAAGGACATGAGTTTGCTCATGGCCCTAGATGAGGGACAGGAAGAAGAGAGTGACCCTCTCCCCGACCTGCTCACTCAGAATCCTGACGATGGATCGGTAGATGGTGTTGTCTTTTGTGGCAGCCTCTCCGAACGTCAACAGAGCGACTGTAAACAGGTTCTTCAGTCGTTCAGACATATGTTTTCTCTAACACCCAGCCAGACCGATTGGTGCACCCATGAGGTTGACACTGGTGACAGCTTGCCCGTTAAGAGTAAAATCTACCGGCAGCCTGATCACGTTAGAGACTGCATCAAGAGTGAAGTGCAGAAAATGTTGGAGCTGGGAGTCATTGAACCCTCGGACAGCCCTTGGGCTAGTCCCGTAGTTCTAGTGCCGAAACCTCACACCCAGGGTGGTAAGAGAGAGATGAGGTTTTGCGTAGATTACAGGGGTCTCAATGCAGTCACTAAGACTGACGCCCACCCAATACCGAGGGCAGACGAGCTTATCGATAGATTGGCCTCGGCCAACTACTTAAGTACGTTTGACTTGACAGCTGGGTATTGGCAAATCAGGTTAGCTGAGGACGCCAAGCCTAAAACCGCATTTTCAACCCCTGGTGGGCATTATCAGTTCGTGGTGATGCCCTTTGGTCTGAAAAATGCACCTGCCACCTTCCAAAGGTTGGTGAATCAAGTCCTTACTGGGCTGGATGACTTCTGTGCGGCGTATCTTGACGATATTGCTGTCTTTAGCTCCACCTGGGAGGATCACCTGGTCCACCTGCGGAAAGCGTTAGAGGCTCTGCAAGCCGCAGGCCTCACTATCAAGGCCACCAAGTGCCAGATAGGGCAGACACAGGTTGTATACCTGGGCCACCTTGTAGGTGGAGGCCAGGTTCAGCCACTGGAGAGCAAGATACAGTCAATCAGGGACTGGGCTCCTCCAACCACCCAGACTCAGGTTCGAGCTTTCTTGGGCCTGACTGGATACTACCGGAAGTGTGTCAGGAACTATGGTTCCATCGTGACACCATTAAACGAACTGACAAGCAAGAAAATGCCAAAAAAGGTTCAGTGGACAGCGAGCTGTCAAAAAGCATTCGATGACCTAAAGCAGGCCATGTGCACGGCGCCTATCCTCAAGAGTCCGGACTACTCCAAACCATTCATTGTCCAAACAGATGCTTCTGAGTTGGGTGTGGGAGCTGTTCTTTCTCAACTGAATTTTGATGGTCAAGACCAGCCCATTGCTTTTATAAGCAGAAGGCTGACCCCTAGAGAGAAGAATTGGTCAGCTATTGAGAGGGAGGCCTTTGCTGTGGTTTGGGCCCCGAAGAAGCTGAGGCCATACTTGTTTGGCACTCACTTCAAGATTCAGACCGACCATAAGCCCCTCTTGTGGCTAAATCAGATGAAGGGTGAAAACCCCAAACTGCTAAGGTGGTCCATTTCCCTACAGGGGATGGACTTTACAGTGGAACATAGACCTGGTACTGATCATGGCAATGCCGATGGGCTCTCCAGATATTTCCACTTAGAACAAGAAGACTCACCTGGTCAAGGTTAGCTTATTGTTCCGACGTTTGGGGGGGGGGTCATGTAGGAGAGTAGGGTCTGCAATCCTATGATCACCCAGATTTTTTGCTTTTGTTTCACTGGTTTACGACTTTCTCTGGCTGTGGGCCTGCTAATCAGACCCACAGCCTGGCTGTTCTCTCTCTAAATTACAATATGTACCCTAGGTGCATTTACCAATTGGTACTGGGCCACCTTATCAGACCCCGTAACGCAGGGCATAGGTGTACCCAGGGCCGCCAGGGGCTGCAGCATGTATTATGCCACCCCTGGCTGGCCTCCTAAATTTGACACAACTGGCTGCATGACAGCTGGGGCAAAGTCGTGTAATCACCCTTTGCTTTAGGTATAGTAGCTCTATATCTAACCATACAATAGACACCCGAGTTCCTATCAGTCACTCCTATGGCAGGCCTTGACAATCCTGAAGGCAGAGTGCATGGGCTCGTGTGAACTAGGTTCTGGCCCGAGCCGAGCCCGGTTGCAGCTTGCGGAATCAAGACCCAATGGCTGTTCCATGATAACGCGTACCACATCGGTAACTTCGGTGTCGCGTTATCAAGACATGTCGAGTAAGGTGTCATACGAATCGGGATGCTGCCCTCTCACCAACTCTGGCGACGAGCTTAGCATTCCGCCCTTCTAGAGGGAGACGACATGTGTGTAACTGTGAACCCCGGTTAAAGTTAACTGAAGCCTCAGCTCCACAAAATGGGTGCTGCCACCACAGACACGAGTCTGACCTCCTGCTGCTGGGAGTCCTTCCAGCGAGGAGAGCTTGGACAAAGGGTTTCCTGTCGAGGGCGGTGTTCGCACCGTCCCAGACAGGGTTTGTGTATTCTGGGTAGGTAGGGCTTTTGCGAGAAGGTGACTGCGGAGTGGCACCCCGGTGCTCACTACGCATCTGCCGGTCAGAACCAGTTCCAGGGGCACCAGCCCTGGCCTGGGGAAAGTCCGGCAGGGGAGAGGGGCGTAACTACCCCCCTTCCTTGTCCCACCCTTAGGGCAGGACCTAGTCATGTACCCACCCCTTTCTTTAGAATAAAGACCGGAGCGGGGACCCTTCCAAATTAGATCATCTTTGAATCAAGAACTACTTTCTACGAAAGGACACTCAAGACTCTTCTCAAGATTTCTCCCTTGTGACTAAGGAGTAGTCACCCTGCATCAGCGGGCACCATCTAAGAACTCTGCGGTTTGCTGCACGTTCTTCCTCAAGGATCCGACGGCCCAGCTCGACGAGAACCGGCTTCCCTGGCACCTCTGACCTCTACCCACGTCATCAGCTCAGCTGTGATCTGTGGGTGCGACGAGACCTCGAGGGACCGGCCATCATCAGAACCTGCACGCTCTTAAACCAGCACGACCATCGAAGCGATTCCCTGGTGAGTGCTCTGGGGTCCGAGAAGCCCCGACCCTGAGCCGCTCCAGCCCCGAAGTGCAGTCTCCCAGTATCTCCACGATCTGCGTGGGGCCCTTCTGCTCGCTGCTCAGCACGTTGTCTGGTCACTAGCCGCTGGCTTGTGCCCTTCTGTGACGACATCCGACAATCAACACTGCTGGTCTGGTTGCTCCAGACTGGCCCTTGCTTTCATCTTTGCGAGAAGCACCCCGGGCCCTCCTGGTCCACTCAAGACGCCATCTTAGGCCCACCACGTGGCCCTGAGATCTGCCAAGGCTTGTTGCCCCATCCTGGGCCCAGCGACGCCGACAGCATCATCCTTCGTGGGACAGCTCGCACCTCCGCCGTGGTCGCCGACAACGCCTCCTGGTCCGTGAGACTGCAGAGCCTAGCGTCGCCCACTCACCTGGTCGAGGTGACGGCCAACCGGTGCCATCCTGGTACCCTCTGACTACTGGCTAGTAGTACGAACTTGGTCCCCTCTGCTTTCAGGTATCCACAATCTCTGATCCAGGCTTGGATCTCTACGAACTATTCATCACTGGTCGCCGGCCAGCAACTCCTTTTCTTCCGGCTCCTGGCTCGTCAGCGAAGACCCCGACGCCTGTAAGACTTGTGCAGCCGCAGCCCTCGTGGCTAGGTAACTCGGCATTTCGGTGCCTGCATAGCCTCTTTACTCTAGGGTCCTGAGTCCCTCGCTTCCGACTTGCCTTATCGGGTCCGCCCGAGACCTTAAACTTTCCGTGTCCTCGGACACTTGTTTTAATTGTGCACTT
Source organism: Lissotriton vulgaris (assembly GCF_964263255.1). Classification (NCBI taxonomy): domain Eukaryota; kingdom Metazoa; phylum Chordata; class Amphibia; order Caudata; family Salamandridae; genus Lissotriton; species Lissotriton vulgaris. Next base: position 742,115,243 of record NC_141696.1, read on the forward strand.
GAAGTATTTTCCTAAGAGATTTGGTTTGTGCTTAGTACCCTGTCCTCATAAAGAGTCCAGGGCTGTTGTGAATCTTAATAAATATCCTGTTTATTTTCATAACACTTGTGTGGTGTCCTTTCACTGGGTGTTCAAGGGGTACATGTGTGGTAAACAGCTGGCTTAACGCGCCCTCTCGAGTCTTTAGCCTTAGACTGCTCGTATCCACGCTACTAGGATAGCTGGTCTATAGGTTGACTTACAACCAAACACCATAAGGGTCGTTGGAACGATACATAGCGGTCGCTAGAATAGCGAACGTTGCATATCGGGCCAACTTCTCACACTCTCCCTTGAAGGTTGATGCTGGTTCTGCTGGCACCAGAGGAGGATCCACAACCCATCAAGGTATCTGACTTCAAGCTATCTGTGTCTTGACCTTAACTGAGGGTGTATCTAGATCTTGATTTAGCACAGCTAACACTCAATCCATCTGACTCAGATACTATTCCACTGCCTCACAGCCTTGCACAGACTCTACACAAACACTTTGACTCAGGCTCCGATCAAAGCTAGCCATATGAAGATGATATTAGAGGGGATGGGTAAAAGGGTACCCCACCTTATGTTGAGGACAATTGGTACATAGACCAACAAGATGCCAGTAGGTTGGCCTACTCACCCTATACTGGTTTGGTTTCTTTCCTTGGCCCAGCGCGGAGGAACGTACATCATTCACAACTGCCCCATTGACATGCATATTTACAACAAGGGGTGGTGAGGGACAGAGTCTCTGAATTAAACAGAATACTCTCACCCAGTCAAGAGATCAGGGCTAGATCCAACACCGTTTTTTAGCTCACTGCACCATCCCAGTTTCAGAACCTGGCTGTATGCAAATTAGTCTGTTCCTGTCCCAGTGCATGATGGGAACAGGGCAAACCAAACTACAAAAGCCAATTCTTACACTGGGAAGGAAACAAGCTACCGGGGACCGGTTTCTGGCATTTCAGCCTCTTCGGCCCGGCTTGCTTGAATCCTGATGGTGCAATGAGCAAGGGACTCACATCTGAGCATACCCTTCCACGCTTAGGGTGGACAAAAATATTTACAACAAGGGGTGGTGAGGGACAGAGTCTCTGAATTAAACAGAATACTCTCACCCAGTCAAGAGATCAGGGCTAGATCCAACACCGTTTTTTAGCTCACTGCACCATCCCAGTTTCAGAACCTGGCTGTATGCAAATTAGTCTGTTCCTGTCCCAGTGCATGATGGGAACAGGGCAAACCAAACTACAAAAGCCAATTCTTACACTGGGAAGGAAACAAGCTACTGGGGACCGGTTTCTGGCATTTCAGCCTCTTCGGCCCGGCTTGCTTGAATCCTGATGGTGCAATGAGCAAGGGACTCACATCTGAGCATACCCTTCCACGCTTAGGGTGGACAAAAATATTTACAACAAGGGGTGGTGAGGGACAGAGTCTCTGAATTAAACAGAATACTCTCACCCAGTCAAGAGATCAGGGCTAGATCCAACACCGTTTTTTAGCTCACTGCACCATCCCAGTTTCAGAACCTGGCTGTATGCAAATTAGTCTGTTCCTGTCCCAGTGCATGATGGGAACAGGGCAAACCAAACTACAAAAGCCAATTCTTACACTGGGAAGGAAATAAGCTACCGGGGACCGGTTTCTGGCATTTCAGCCTCTTCGGCCCGGCTTGCTTGAATCCTGATGGTGCAATGAGCAAGGGACTCACATCTGAGCATACCCTTCCACGCTTAGGGTGGACAAAAATATTTACAACAAGGGGTGGTGAGGGACAGAGTCTCTGAATTAAACAGAATACTCTCACCCAGTCAAGAGATCAGGGCTAGATCCAACACCGTTTTTTTAGCTCACTGCACCATCCCAGTTTCAGAACCTGGCTGTATGCAAATTAGTCTGTTCCTGTCCCAGTGCATGATGGGAACAGGGCAAACCAAACTACAAAAGCCAATTCTTACACTGGGAAGGAAACAAGCTACCGGGGACCGGTTTCTGGCATTTCAGCCTCTTCGGCCCGGCTTGCTTGAATCCTGATGGTGCAATGAGCAAGGGACTCACATCTGAGCATACCCTTCCACGCTTGACATGCATGGCTGAGATCCCCAGGTCACTCTGGGGATGTTCAGATGTCCTTGAGGGGCCTGCACTTTGACAGCTCCCTCCTTTTTGGTGAAAAGGCGAACTTAACCCTTGACCATTTTAAGGAAAGCCGGGCCATGGCACACGTTTTGCGCCTTTCAGCAGTTCCGTCCTTTTAAAGGATATGCCAGGGTCTTGATGTAGCAACAGTATCAGGCCCCATGGCCTCCATAACAGGCCCTGCTGCACTTCAGGGGAAACATACAACCCAATCTCCCTGCAACAAGTTAAAAAAAATCTTTAGTTCACCCTTTGTGGTCCAGAGCCATCCAGTAGGAGGCAGGGTCAGGCACTTTTTTCAAGAGGTGGCAAAGCAATATATACGACAGGTGAATTCTTTAGGTTTTTCTACTGAGCAACATCCTGCCATTTCTTTTCAAACGACTGCACCTGCCATGTACATCAGAGTAGCTTTTGGAGGAGCAGCCTGTTTTGACCAAAGGAGTCATAGATAGGGTACCGGGCCTTGGAAGTAGGGTCTGGATGTTACTCCCGCTACTTCCTTGTGCTGAAGAAGGACAGTGTACTTTGCGCTATTTTGGATCTTCGCCCTTTCAACATCTTCCTATGCAAGTAAAAATGCATTATGGCCAAGCTGGCCCACGTTCTGTCTGACTTGGAGATTGAATGGTGGCTTTACATCTGTAGAGCGGCTATTTTTACATTCTCGTCCTGAAGGCTTATAGTCATTACATGCGGTTTAAGGTGGGTCACAGCACTTTCAGTTTGCCCTGCTCCCTTTCAGGTTTGCAAGTGCTCCTTTGGTGTTTAGAAAGGTGATTGCAGTGATCTCTGCCCATCTTCAGAGGTTGGTGTACTAGTCTTTCCCTACCACAAAGATTGGCTTCTGAAGGTGAGCTTGCCACAGTCTGTTGTGGACCACCCTCCAGAAGATGGCGAATCTCTTGAAATTATTGGGTTCTCACTCAACCTGTCAAAGCACACCTTATTCTTTTGCAGAGGCTCCCCTTCAATAGAGCCATCCTGAATATTGCGCACTTTCTGGCCTTTCCCCTGGACCACCGAGTCCAGGAAATTTGGTCTATGTTCCTGATATTTCAACCTTTGTCCTAGTTTTAGTGAGTTTGTATCAGCGGCTTCTTGGCCAGCTAGCATTATGCATCCTGCTCGTTGACCATGCCAGATGGCACATGGGAGCTCTGCAGTGGGGTCTAAAATCTCAGTGGTTCCAGCACCATGGGAACCTGTTAGATGCCATCAAGGTGTTGGAGGATACTGTAAAAGATCTGCAGGGGTGACTGCTCAACTGCATTGGGACCAGCAGCAGAACCCTCTCCCTACCCCACCTAGAGTTGACGATGGTGACAAACACATCATTACTGGATTGGAAAGGCAATCTGGGAGAGATGGAGATCAGAGGAGTCTGGTCTCCACTGGTGGCCCACCTCCACATTAATTTGCTGTAGTTGCTTGCATTTTGATGAGCTTTGATGGCCTTCTTGACCACTATCAAGGAGAGTGGGTTCAGGTTCTCATGGACAGCACTACTGCTATGTGATCCTACAACAAACAGGGGTCTTGTGCCAGGCGGCTCTACACCTCTGGAACGGACTGATTTGTCAGGGCAATTCCCTGGTGGTACACCACCTGCCAGGATCTTTGAATGCCAGGGCACAGGAACACAGCAGATGACACCTGGCAGATCACAAATAGCACTTACTCTAAGTGATGCCACAGGATGTCATCCAGCAATGGGGAGAACTTTGGCTTGATCTTTTTACCACCACTGACAATGTGCCATGTCAACACATTTGTGCACTGGAGTTCCCAAAATGGCTTTCCTTGGAGACTTAGTCCACATGGAGTGGGGTACGGACACTGTATGCTTTTTAGCCACTACCTCTCCTACCCTAAATTCTGAAGAAGATCAGGCATGGTTGGGCCCAACTCATCCTAGTCACTCCAGACTGAGCCAAAAGTGTGGTACCCGGAACTTCTGTTTTTGAGCATCAGTTCTACAATCAGGCTGTTGCTTCAGGGGGACCTTCTGTCGTAGCAGCAGAGCAGGGTCTTCACCGGGCCAACACAACCTGCACCTCCATGCGTGGATTCTGTTTGGCAACAATTAATTTCCTTTGAACTCCCTCTTAAGTCATGGTCATCTTATCAACCAGGCGCCCTTCCACAAAATTTATGTATGGTGGGCGCAGGGATAGGTTTGTGGCTTGGTGCGGTAGCCGTCAGATTAGCCCTTTTCAGCCCAAACGTATTGGTATTTGTTTTGTCTTTGGCCCAGGGAGGATTTACAGTGTGCACTGCTAAGGGTTAAGTGTCAGCCATTTTGGCCTTTTTACATTTGCTGGACCAGCTGTACGTGTTTACATCACGGATTGTGGTGTGTTTCCCTAATAGTTTTAAACATAATTCTACCTAGTCCTTTTGGATGTGATAGTGGGACTTAAATCTGGTTCTCAATTTTCTCATGTGTACCCTTTTTGGACCAATGCACAGTTGTCCATTGCCCCTCATCAGCTTATAAAATGCTCTTTCTAGTTGCAATAACATTCGCACACTGGGTAAGTGAGCTTTAAGCCCTCTTAGTCCAGCCTCCTTATACCACCTACGTTCCAGACAAGCTGGTGTAAAGGACCTGAGCAGCCTTACTACCGAAGGTGGTGGCACCTTTTCCGTCAGTCAAGCCATCGCTCGCCTGACCTTCTTTGTGTCGCCTCATCCCTCAAAAGAAGAAGAGAAATCCCAATTTTTTTACATCAAAAGAGCATTAACTTTTGGTTGAATGACGTTTCAACGCATTCCGTTGCTACGCATGCCTTTTCCATGCATGCGTACCAACGTGAATGCCTTTCCCACTGATCTAGCGCTCCAACTAAAATACTTTACAAATGATGTCATAATCCACTATCACACTTACCAATCAATAGCAGGCCCATAAGAAACAATAGAGCAGCTGAATCATGAGGTGAATGGATCAATTATGTTGTTATTGATGCTAGCTACAATAAACAAGACCAGCTTGTCATTTTAAAAGTTTATTTTAAAATTCATAATTGAATAATCTTTATTAACTCTCTTTATTAGAATCAAACATTTAGTTTTATTAATTCAGTTAAATGCATTAAACATTGGCACAAAGATAACTGTCAATTCAGCATTGCTCAAAATAATGAATCAAGAAAAACATAAATCTTATTCCCTAAGTTAGCTTTCTGACCTGAAAGGGAAACAAATTAATAAACAGTAGAATGCATACAATCCAAAGGAAATCGGACAGCACTTCGCCCTCAGGAAACAGTCAGCCCCAATCCCTTCAAGAGAGCCAATTTTATATCATTTTTGCTCTCAAATTTAACTAAATGTATTTTCCTTTTAAAGGTTCAGCACTCTGATTGGTTGATGGCTGTCAGGCCACCAAAATCACTCCTTCCAGAGGTCAATGCATTATTGTTTATTCTCATGGAGTGACATGACCTCCGTACTTTGCAACATTTTAAAAGTTGCCTTTCTAACTTCCACCAAAGCTCGGCAAAATTATGCCTGCCACTTCCTCGGCCTTGTAAAAAGAACATCCAGAGCAGTTCATGAAAAAAGTCTCTTTTGTTAGAGCCACAGTCTTTTTCAAAGTTTATGTGAAAGTAAAGTTCCATGGAATATTTCCAAGATGACTGCACTTGGCTCCAACTCTGCTCACGTACAGGCCGACCAACTTTTCTTCAGAAACAGAGGCTAGGCCTCAAACCACTCTCGGGCTATTATTTAAACAAACACAAAAAGAGTGATTAATTCAGGTAAAGCAAACCCTTCTGTACCACCCAACCCTTGCTAATTATTAATTAACCCACTAATAAAAGACATCTAGCAAAAGAAAACAAATAAAGCAGCACATAAAATATCTACCATTCTTCATGTAATCCAGCTTTATGTTTCTGAAAGAGTAAAAAGATGATTAAATGATACACAGACAGACAAACACAACATAGGACAAACATGTAAGCACATATAAAAAAGCACATGCCATGAATAATCTGCTTCATATTAATAGTGACAAAGACAATAGGACAAACATGACAAACAAAACAATATTAATCACAAGTTACAAAACAGACTTGCAAATGCAACAAGAGCACATGTTATTAATTCCCTCGTGATCATGTATGGTGCAAACTTAATCTAGGTTGATTTAATTAAACAAATCATGCAACAGCTCATTAATAAATTAGTTCATGTTATGGGAGATTAAATCCACGAGTCAGAATAAAATATTTTCTGAAGCTCGCTTCATCAACTCCCTCATCTGGTGATTTTAAAATCACCAAACAACACCCAAAAATTTTAGAATTTTTTCACCCATTTTGGAGACAACACACATTGAATTCTCTCGATATTAGTCTCCCTAAACCCCTGTTTCAGCTGTCTGATCATCTCTTTCAAACGGAACCCTTCTCATTTCCTCTAACTCATATTCCTTTTATTGTTCCTTTCTGAGTTTATAAATCCTTCTCTTTTCTTTCTGATGCTTCCTCCTCTTGTGGATCAAACAACTAATTTTTAGCAGCATTATCACTATAATAATGACAATTACTGGATAGAGCACTTTGCCTATAATTGAACTGCCAAGTTCAGAAAAACAATCTTTAATAGCCTCCATTCTCTTTCCAATTTTCTCTGTAAAAGTTTCCTCCTCCATGGGTTCTATTTCTTCATGGAAATGTGTGATGTTTTTACAAGTAACTCTATATCCCGACTTTTGTCAGGTATATAAGTACAGCAATGTTGGACATGCAAGACCCCACAGACTCCACCCTCTTTTGCAAGCAGGATATCTAAAGCAAGACGATTCTGCATAACCATACTTCTGGTAGCAACAAGTTCTGTGCTAACCAATTGAAAACCACTTGCAGTATCAGTTGACAACCTATCTACAATTGTGGAAACTTTTCTAATTTTAATTGAATTCATTGTAATTCCCACCATAGGAATAACAGCACCAAAGAGGTCTCCCAAAATTTCTGAGAAACTTTCTCTTTTGTATCTATTCAGATTAAGATGTTCACCGAATTCAAAAGTACCCTTTTCATTTCTGTCAACATGAAAAAAATTTGGAAAGACCAGGCCAAGATAACATGTCCCATACCAGTGGTCTGGAAGGCTAAAATATGCTTTATTACCAGAGATAAAATAAATCCCAGGAAAAATTGGATCCTTCCCACCTTTAAATCCCCATCCCCCTGTGATACGATATGTGATTAATTCAGGTAAAGCAAACCCTTCTGTACCATCCAACCCTTGCTAATTATTAATTAACCCACTAATAAAAGACATCTAGCAAAAGCAAACAAATAAAGCAGCACATAAAATATCTACCATTCTTCATGTAATCCAGCTTTATGTTTCTGAAAGAGTAAAAAGATGATTAAATGATACACAGACAGACAAACACAACATAGGACAAACATGTAAGCACATATAAAAAAGCACATGCCATGAATAATCTGCCGCATATTAATAGTGACAAAGACAATAGGACAAACATGACAAACAAAACAATATTAATCACAAGTTACAAAACAGACTTGCAAATGCAACAAGAGCACATGTTATTAATTCCCGCGTGTTCATGTGTGGTGCAAACTTAATCTAGGTTGATTTAATTAAACAAATCATGCAACAGCTCATTAATAAATTAGTTCATGTTATGGGAGATTAAATCCACGAGTCAGAATAAAATATTTTCTAAAGCTCGCTTCATCACCACGAATATCCTTTACCTCGACAAATGCCTTTACCACGCATACCTTTACAACGATTTTCGTTGTATAACTATGCAAAATTATATACTCACGGTTTTTCCTTTCTTTCTATGGACGGACTTCTCCTTTATCTTTCTCTGTTTTATTTAGTCCTTTTTCAATTTTTTTTTTAAATGCAGTACGTAGACCCACGTATGCCATTATGTTGTTTGTCATGCTCCTCGCCCGAAGGATAAGAAGCACAGAAGAGCTTTGAGTAGGTAAAATGTTTCTTTTTCTTGGGGGGGGGAGACCTCCCCAACACCCCTATTTTATTTTTACCTTTAACTCACATTCCTTTACTACATATCTCGTAGTAAAGGAATGCGTGGTAAAGGTCATACGTGGTAACCACGCATGCGTTGTAAATCATGCGTGGTAAGTGTATGCGTGGAAACGGCCGCATTGTAGTGGCCGTTTCCCTTTGGTTGCTACCTACTTGTGGTCTAATAATCTACTCACCGTTATTTCAATTTTCTTTATAAAGGTGCGTGTGTGTCTTTGATTAAAGGTGAATGCGTAGTATAGAATTGCCAGACCTAGGATTCCATCATTTGAGCTAAAGTCAGTGACATAACAAGGATAACACAAATCCAAGTGAGTTTATGCTACTCTCCCAACAATGCTCAGTAAAACAACATATTACCTTTTCTAACTGCAGAGCATGTTTATAGTGGAACTGTGGTAATCTCGCCCCTCAGAACATTGATAAATGATAGAATCTATTAAGTACATTTATTGCAGCCGTGCAACGATCTTGACAGTTTGAATTGGGCAATAAGGTTTTTTATATTTGTCACGATGCTCCTGTAAATGTATAGAACAAATTGCACGGCTACAGGTTTGTGCCTTTAGATGTTCCTGGAATCCCAGAAATTGTCAGATGCAGGCAGCGGCATAGGTGGGTTTGCCAGCACCCGTGGTAAGGCAAGTATTGAGCCCCCTAATCTGTGGACCTTTAGCACTTCCTGCAAAATTCTAAGGGGCGTAAAATGTTATAAGAAATTTTGCTCCCCAAGAAATTTGCGCCCGGGCCAGTCGCTCCTGTGGCCTGCACACGCTACGCCACTGGGTGCAGGTAAGAAGTACAAGAGATACTCAAAAAGCAGGTTGCAAAAGTGTATAGAAAGTCTGTGCAGTTGTAGAGTGAGCAAACGGCGAGGTAATCTGAGCAGAATGACTTCAAATAACACACACGACTGCAGAATGAGGGCCCCCGGGGGAAGTGAAGGTCGCAGACCAGTCTTCCCCCGGGGCTATTCGCGCGATGGCCGGAAGGACAAGGTGTGGGAGGGTTTAGAGGATTGGGGAAGGGGCGGGCGTTAGGAACACATATAAAGTGTCAGGAGAGGAGGATCCAGCCTCTTCCTGACATCTTAGCACCACCGGGGGGATTAGAAAGAAAAAGTTTGTCCACCCACCCACCCTACAGGTTACTTGGAGGGTTTGGGACTGGAGCGGTCTTAGCATGCCAGTTTACGGCAGGTTGCAGAGTAGCAACGTTACGGTACTTTGGAGGGGTGGTGAGTCACATACGGGCAGATCCACCCGTCAGGGAGGGAGAACGGTACACGGGTGACTGATAGCAGGGTGTGGGAGGCAATGAAGGCAAGTCAACAGAGGATGCTTGGAGGGCAAGTGAAGGTGAAAATGGGGAGAGGAAGGAGGTCACCGAGTGAATGGGGAGGAGTCAAACAGGTGAGATGGTTTTGAGAAGGCTGAACGGAGAATGTCGGCATGGGATGGGAAAAGTTTTTTCTTACAATATGTACTGTTAATAAAGTTAAATGATTGCAACCTTGTCCTAATAAAATGGCCTTTTACGCTTCAAGTAACAGCGTGGAGTGGAGTTATTGCGGGAAAGGTGAATGGCATCATACTTAAGATCTGCTGGGTGGCGAGTGCCAAGGAGGCTGCCAGGGACCTCGGCAATGTACTTGTTCACCTTGTAGACACCTATGTCTCCAAGCATTTGCTAGATTGTCATTACATCCGCTGTACATCCAACAGCTGAAAACCCAATATTCACTTCTGTGCCCAAAAACTTGCAGTGCCGTGGAACCACATGAGGGCACTTTTACGTGGCCTGTTGGGAGTTCAGATGGTAGAGACCGTCACACAGCAGCCCGCTGTTCATATAGAAGTCCGCTTCTTATATGAAAGAGGGAAAGAGGGGTCTTCTTTTATACTTGGGTGAGGAGGATTGTGGGAAACAGCCGTCAAATTAAAAAACGTGCACATATTGACTGCCAGTTTTATTTCAGGTGCGCTCTCGCCGTGGAGTTGAACTTTGCGTTTAATGTATTTTTTTTCTCCTCCCCGCCCCCCCCTCCCCCCTCGTTTTTTTTCCACAGACACACCGGCACGGACTCAGGAGCAGACCACCAAGACGTCGTTGTCGTGTTAAACAGCTTAAAAAACCAAATTATCAAAGTGCAGGTACTGTTTGTGAATTCTTGTTGTTCATGCGCGGACAAAATTTGAAGGGCACTCAAGGGATGGCTTGTGAATAGCCATCTAGGCGACCCCACGGACATACTCATGGTTTCTTGGTCATTATGTGCTGGTGCTGCGCTTGGGTACTCTTCTTAACACATACTCTTTACTGTGGTAGTAATAATTCTGTATTGTTTTGGTAAAAATATCATATAAAATAAATATATTAAAACAACAGGCACTCAAATACAAGAACCGGCTCTATACATGCAAGAAGCAAAATTAAGTTAGTCACAATTCAAACTCTTATTATCAACTTTTGCATTCGCCTACAGATTTCTAGATGTAAAATTTAGAAGGTAAAGTGTGTTTGTATTTGAAGCAGTAAATAGTTCTTGTTTCAGCCTTGATAAACATCAACTGATAAACATTAACTGCAGTAGCCTTGCTCCGTATATATAGCACTGGACATAAACATATGTTCCATAGTTTCCTTGTTTTTACCACAACGCGTGCCCGCTGAGCATTACATGATAGACCCTACCAAGCCCCTCAAAGTATTTAAAAAGGAAAGAGTAAGCTAAACTTCAGAAAATCCATATTAGTTTTAGTGGTGACATTTGAATCTGAAAATTGTTGCCTACACAGTGTATATATGGGTGCTTTTGGTTTACTGTTGTACATGAGTTAAATGTGGAGTGGTGTGGCTCACTGGTTAGAGGCGGCAGACCCGGAGGCAGAGGACAGCCTGGGACCAAGGTTTGATTCCCGACGCGGCAGGGTCTTGGGCCATGGTCAGCGGACTTGATAATTCTCGCCTCGGTGCCCACTCCAACCATGGTATATGAAAAGGGGTCCCAGTTAGCACAAAATCAAAAAGTACTGACTCAGAACTCATAAAGTGAACCATATAAAATTTCATAAACACAAGCTTAGAGAGATGCTATTTAATAAAACATCCTCATTAGGCAAAATAATTACAATCTCTTCCAACAGAACACTTTTTTTAGAAATTCAAAAAACATGCCTAGGACACAGGGCGTGGGAAGGAAAGAAAGGGGAAAAAGGGGGGAAAGAGTGCAGGATAGTGCAACAAATCAAATTAGTCATACAAATAGGTCGTCTGTGGTCTCATCCATATTTCACATTGAGTGCCACATTAGACATGTATACATTGTCATATATCAATTCGTATACTTGAGAGCCTATCCTGTTATCAATTTGCACAGTCACCAATGATCCGTTGCTAACAGGTGGGAGCAGACAAGGGCGTGTCGACGTTTCGACCCCAAATGTGTAGGCGACGCTATTGCCCTACGGCGGGGTCTTCCTCAGGACAGACAGTGTTGGGGTGTGGGGGTGGTGTGGGAGGGCACAAAAAGGACGGTGGTTTCCGTGACTCCGTCTGATGTAGAAGGTGGGCCGAGGGCTCCTGATGTAAAAGAGAGCGTGAACCTATTCACGCTAATGCTCCGTTGTGTCGTTTTTCAGAAAAAAGATCCACTGTTACACAAACCGAAAAAAGGCTTCCATTATTTAGACAGGGCTCCGGAAGGGAACTTCGTAGGGCGGAAAGAATCCCCGTGTTATTTTTATCTTTTACACAAAGCATTAGAAGCTTCCATTATTAAGGCGGGATCTGTTCCACGTATTAGTCCCGAAAGAAGCTTAGAGGGACGGAATGAATCTGTACTGTGGAGAGCTACTCTGCGTGTCTGAGCAAACGCACGGGCATCTCAGCGCGAAATGCAGAACGCCGAAAGCGCCGGGGATGCTTGCCTTCACATTGGAGATGCCCAGGAGGGACCATCTCACAGGGAAAGCCAGGATCGGTTCCCCAGCGGTATACAGCGCCGGGACGCCCCTTTGCTGGGGCAGTTGTGCGCTTTACAAGTATACGACATTTAACATAACATTGTACATGAGTTGATAACATATCCATTACATATCAACTCTCTCTCTCGTGTTAAGGTGTGTGATAGGCATTTCTAACTGCAGACGCCTCAGAGAAAAACTAAAATAGCCAAAGGTTGTTGATTACCCAGAATTCCATGCTCAACAGAATTTAATTCCCATGTCAAACCTTCAGTGTATCCTGATCTGGCTTAAAGTGACCTTTGCCTGAAAGGAAAACAGCTTTTGTGTGTATCCAATATTGCATCATCATCATCATAGGCATCATCTAAAAGCAAGAGCGATTTCTGAGTGTCCCTTTGAAGTCTGGCTGGTTTGAGAAATTTATTGCGACGTCATCCAGCAGATGGCCCCTTTAAAGCACTTTATTACCCATATCAAAAGCTGTTGGTCTGCCATAAGATAGCAACCCGTCAGTCATAATTCCACATGAATCCTCCCTTTTGCAGTAGAGCCACGTAGGGTCAGAATTCTACAAATAAACTGCTGGGCCACCGTATCCAGTTGCTTATTTATAATACCAAAAAAACATCTGATGCCCCATACTACAGAATTAAATTACCTTTAATTTTAAATACAGTTAATGCTTACCCTATTACATTCCTCCTTAAAGTTAATTAAAACATCTGCGGGCCATAGTTACAGATGCACACCAGAGTTTTACATTTCTTGACGTGAGGCTTCATAACAAGCAAGTCATCTGTCAGGTCAGAATGCCTCAATATGGATATTCATTGACCTGCTAATTGTGCTGGTTATTTATGTACCAGACAACTTTGTTTTAATTTTGTAGTAAAAAAGGCCAGAACCTTAGTTTTGGTCCAAGCATTGGACTGCATATTCTTCTGATTAAAGGTCTATAATATTCTCAGCCATCTTCAGTGCCTATATGTGTAGTGGCTACTAAGACTAAATCATCTTCGTGAGTTAAGCTTCGTAATCCAACCTTACCTGATTTTGGTTGGCGACTGTCCATCCATTCTAATGCCTTTACTGGATTTTCCATGTAAAACAGAATTACAATGGAACACAAACTGGAGCTTGCTTTAGCCCGTTTGAGTTTGTGATCGAGAGCCATTACTTAACTTTACCCTCTCACAAAGATTCTTTGTAAATTTTTATTTTTTTTATTTCCACAGTTCAGACACAACAATTGTCAATACAAATCAAATACACAAAATAAGTCCGGGAATGCAAATCTTACAAACCAAGGCTAATACAACCAATATTAAGAGTCCGATAATCAAATAAGATGACTGCTCGTAAATCATACATACTAATCATGAATCAAATATCAATGTCAACTGTTCATAAAATCAAGTGTTCATATCGGCCAAAATAGATCCCAAATCTTCAACCCTAATTTACGTTTCCTCGCCCCCTTTATTGAATATAAGCTAAATTCCAGGCTGGCTAGTCGATACATTTTCGCCCTCCAGACTTCAAACCTTGGGGCCTCAGGGCATAGCCAGTCCCCCGCAATGCATAAACGGGCCACAGTCATTGCAACAAATAAAAACAGTCTGTGTTTGTACAAAATACTCCTTCTTGTAACTAAATGCCCTATCCCTAGAAGCATCAAGGCTGGAGTGATGTGAAATGTAACCCCTAAAATAATAGATAGAAAATTTTCAATGACCCGTAGAAACAAATTCAATTTAACACAACTAAAAAAATCATGTTCTATATCAGCGTTTTCCCCCCCCACAACGGAAACATTTGCCATCATAGCGATTACCCCACTTTTGCATCTGTGCTGGTGTATAATATTGTCTGAATAAAGTTTTAAAAATTGAACTTTTAGATTTGCTGACAAGAGAGCTTCCTTTGATCTTATAAGTGTGTCTTCAATTACTATGTCAGATTCTATTTCTCCCAATATCACTGACCATTGTGATGTCTGTTTCTCCACATCATCCTTTTTACACAAAATTAATATTTTATACAACACTGCTATTTTGCTCTGTGACCTAATAGCCTCAATCAGAGGATTAGAAGTCAGTTTTAATTTCCTTTTTAACAACAAATCACGTACTTGTAAAAACTTGAAAAACTGTGACTGTGGTAAATTATATGACTTTACCAGATCTCCGAACTGTTTAATAATTCCCCTCTGATCATCTAACTCTCCTAACAGACCTATTCCTCTATCTTGCCAACCCCTCGCAGCCCTGTCACCAAAAATAGATGGGAGCAGTTTTGTCACGTTCAAAGGAGTGTAGTAAGAAAGAGCTCCTAGGTCTATTAGTTTCCGTACTTTCCTCCATGTTTTTATCGCTGCATCCAAGATCTTGAACCTGGTTCTTTTGAAATACCTCAATTCGATTTCCCGGAATAAACTGCGATTAGCTTCAATTCCTAAAACTAAGTAGAAGATGGAGCTACTTGTTGTTTTTGTTGTATTGCCCTCATCCGGTCCACACAATAATACAGCCATTTTTTGTAAAAAAAACAAACATAATAAAACAGGACAAAATCAGGTACTGCTAGACCACCCCTTACAGTTGGTAATGACATAAATCTCATGGTTCTTTGAGGTTTCCCAGGGGCCCATAAAAATTTAGAACAAAGTGCCTGTAGCTTCTGTAATTGGATTGACGAAATTTCTACTGGCACTGCTCTAAATAGGTATAATACCCGCGGTAAAATATTCATTTTTAAGATGTTCGCTCGCCCAATCAGAGTAAAGTGCAGCCTCCCCCACCTCTCCAGAGAGTCTGCAATATTACTACATAAAGATCCCCAATTTGCGTCTACTACTGCAGTCATTGAGGACCTGATCTTCACCCCCAAGTACGTAGCTTCCAACACGACTCTTGGATCATTTAATACCACAGTATCAGTACACACAAGTTGCGTCTTCGTGACATTCAGCTTGTATCCCGACATCTGACCAAATTTCCCAGCCAGCCGTTCAGTCTCCGATATTGCGGTAGCCCGGTCCTCTGATGTTATTGCGATGTCATCCGCATATGCTAATATTGTATAGGGGATACTACGTACCACAAAAGGCTTAATTAACTGACTTCTGGAGAGCATTACGATAAAGGGGTTAATATATAAAGCGAAGAGTAGAGGAGAGCAGGGACACCCCTGTCTCGTGCCTCTAGTAATCTGCGCTATTTCTGAGGTTGATCCCATTAATGCTATTCTCGCTACAGGTGACACATATAGAGAGCTTGCAATGCTGTCATAAAACTTTTTCGAAAACCCATACTTTCCATTAATGACCATAAGTACTGCCATTCTACACGGTCAAACGCTTTTTCTGCGTCTAGCAAAATCAGCCCCAGTTTACGCCTCTCTACCTCCGCTATGTCAAACAAGGTAATTACTTTATTAATGTGTGCCACCGTCCCCCGGCCGGGTATAAAGCTGTGTTGGTCTTGGGATACCAGGGAGGATATAACTTTAGAGAGACGGTTGGCTAAAATTTTTGAGTATATTTTTCCATCACAATTTAAGAGTGATATAGGGCGGTATGATCCAGGTATCTTTACATCTTTGCCCTTTTTGCTAAAAACTACAATTGTAGCTCTGTCCCACGTCTTTGGTGCTAACCCAGTTTGAGCCCCCCTAAATGTAGCCAAGATCATCTCTTTTAGATGGTCAAAAAAAAAACTTATATATCTCCCCGGGTAGCTGGTCGGGGCCCGCAGCCTTTCCCATCACCAACGTTTTCACTGCATTTGTTACCTCTTCCAGCGTTATTGGGGCATCCAACATATCCGCCGCTGCTAAATCTCATTTTAGGAGGTTCCCTAGCAAAGTCGGTGTTGATTCCACAAACCCCCCTTGCTGGGTAGTATAAAGGTTGGTATAAAATTGCTGAAAAATAGCAAAAATCCCTTTTGGATCAGACCTTAAAACCCCTGTATTGTCTTTTAATGCAGCAATGTTACGACTAGCTTCCTTCATATGCAGTTTAAGGGCTAAGGATCTTCCAACTGATTCACCAAATTCATGACATATTTTCCTCTGAGTCAAATACTTTCTTGCTATCTCCCTATCCCAAACCCCCAAAATTTTGGCCCCTTTTTTAGCAACCTCATCCTCTAAATTGACAATGTTACCCTGAACAGCAATGCCCTGCGTCAATTTCTCCTCAGCCAATTGCAGATCGCGATAATACATCTCCATCTCTGTTTTTAATTTTTTGTTGTTGAGAGAAACCAAAGCTTAACACCTCCCCCCTGAAACACGCTTTAAAAGTATCCCACACAATACTAATGCTAGCTGAATCCCTATTGTAAAAAAATTCCTTTAGCCACCCTGACATATGCTCTATAAAGTTATCATTCACACATAACTTCCGGTCAAAGGATAATTTTTAATTTTAAATCAAAAGTACCTTATGAATGCCCCCACAATTGCTGCTTTGCCTACAGCCGCCTCCATCTACTCGAGGAAAGGCAGAACTATAGTCTAAAAGCATGTATAAAGCTTGCTATTACTTTTTTTTTTTAAGCTCACAATAAAAGAGAGTTAATATTATAGTTTATTGAACATTTGTTTTGAAGAACCAGTTGTGAGCAATGTATAAGTCGCTTGCTGTCCCTGGTCCAGTGTTCTAGTTTTTTAAGCATTATGTTTCATAACATTTTCCATATGGCATCGAACAATGCAATTAGATAATAGTTACTCGGCTCAGCTACTTGACTCTTTTTATAGATTGGCTGTAACATTAATTGTTTTGACAGTTGATGGAATTGTACCATGACTCAGTGCATTATTGTAGAAAGGAGTAAACCCTTGTATCAAGCCCTTTCGATCCTATTTAATCATAGCAATTGAAGTTACTTTGAGACCTGAAGACAGGGACATGGGACCAGAATTTATGGTTGTCAGTACTCTAACTTTAGCTATCAATCTTTTTTAGCAGTTTCTCTAATAAAATAGCATTCTCAATTTTGTCTAGGCCAGCATATACTGTTTTTGTGTAGGACTTCATGTTCCAAATGCATCACGTGTAACTCTAGACTCGCTTTGTATGAGCCAGTATCCTAGCCAACCAGTTTCCAAAAACACTTGATTTCAGTTTATATAATGGCTGACCTCAGTTTTTAACATGCCAAGCCAGGACTGAAATCATTAACTATCTTCTTGTTTTTTTTTTTTAAATCTCAAATCTCTCCTATTTCCTACCATTGTTCTAATGGTTTTTGATGTTTTTCCTCTATTTTGACATAATCCTTATATTCTACGAGCCCACTGAAACCCGATTTCTAAAGTTTGTTCATTCTTCGCCAGAGATCCTGCTTGGAATGATCAGAATCTGAGATCTGCATAACCCCCCCCCCCCCACACACACACATTGTTCAAAAGATAAACATCCTTCGTGTTTATCCTTATCGGAGCACACGTTCTAGTTACGTCAAGATAAACCAATTGAACATGTGTCAAGGCCAATATATCTTTTAAGTCACCTGCCAGTCATCCCCCACAATTGCCACAATACATTTCCCTCGTGGCCCTATCATAAACAGTAGCTCATTATTCCAAAAGTAGAAACTGAGGCTGGCAGTGTCCATCCTCATCACAGTTTACTGGTTATTCCAGGGTCAGTAGCTCCTCATGAAAGCACACGTTTGATCCCTTAAACTGTTGGAAATTCAAAAGCTAAGTCTTAGAAAGGTTCTCTTACATATCCTTGTATAGGCAGGTCAAATATCCTTTATCTGTATCCCTTGGTTTTAATTCCATTTTGCTATATGAATAATTTTCGTGACCATTTGTTAGCATTTTTCTATGGTGTGGCTATGATTCAATCATTCTTGACATGTTACTAGCTGTTTCTATCTTGTGGGTTCAGATTAGCTGTGAAGTGAATCTAGTCTGATGGTGGATATACTCAAGAGACTTTGATTACTCTTGTTGTTGTGTTAGTCTGGAGAAAACAGACTATATAATGTGCTCTAATTGGGAAAAAGTTTCAGGAGTTCACCCTCTTCGTCAGCAAATAAATGATAGATTCGAGAATAAGAGTATGCATAATAACCTTCAGAATGTTTCTTATATTTTCTATTTCCCTTTGTGGCATCGTTTATTTTAAAATGTGATTGCTTGAGGGGAGGAGCCAAGATGGCGACCGGAGCGGACTTGTAGGCTCCCGGCTCCGCCAGCCCGTTACCGCCGCGCCGTGATCCTGGCACGAATCCTGAAGCACTTCAATAACAGCTGAAAGACGGCGCGGCGCTGATCCCGGCGGTGTGCTCCTGATCTCTTGACTTGCCCGGCGGCCGGAGATATCCGTGGTAATGCCCGCAGCCCTGGGAACCCGTCTGCGCAACAGCCCTTTGCCGTCCCCCGGAGACCTGATGGCGGCGGGGAGACCTGAGCGGCGCTGACGACTTAACACCGGTGGGGACTTCACGAGGCACCGTTTGTATAGCGACGACCACGGCGATTGCAGAGGGAGGCCAGGTGCGAGCGCTCGTTGAGCGGGGGCACCCTATTGCAGCTGATCCTTTGTCTGGGGCAGGTACGGGCGGAGAGCGCTGCCCGGCCATGTTGGATGACCTGTGCTTGCCTGACCCCGCGCCTCGCTATCCCCTTGGTACGGGGCGCCTATCTGCGCTGGGTGCTTCACTAGTGCCGAACTTTGCAATATTTTAGCCCCGCAGGGACGCTCGCCTGGGCCATGACTATCCTGTGATTTCCCCCGTACTTTCGCCGTGTTGGCTTGATTGAGGCTCCGAGGAGAGGGGGAGGGCGTCCGTCCCTATCGCTGGCCTGTGTTGTCCTGCCTGCGATGGGGTCCGATCCCCGAATGCCTCCCTTGGGAATTGAGAGCCGGGGGATTCAGCCTGCACTATCCTTTAAAACCCTCCTGACTGCTTTGCACGATCTCCGCGCTGATATGCGCCAGGGCTGCCAAGTGCTGTGGAATAAGATGGACGACGTGGTGTCGTCGCTACGACAGGACTACGAGATACTGACCCCGCCGACTCTACCCCCACCTCTGCTTGCACCTCAGGGCAATACAGTGTCCCCTTCTGCCGACTTGGCGGAGGTGCCCGTTCCCAAATTTACTATCGCCCGAGATTGCCTGCCTGCTGCCTCTACCAGAGATACTTTGTTTCTTCTATCACCGGAGAGTGCAACGTTGTTGAAATACCCGTCGCGAGTACCTTGGGACATATTTTACTCATCGTCGACCTCATTACCGGCCCCTGGGTGGTGTCTCCTGACGCTGACCTCGGAGAACTTGTACGTTCTGCAGTTTCCCAGGGTACACACTACTATGGCAGACGGAGGTATTGTTGGATCCCGACGGCCATTTTGTGGTTCTGCGACACTCTCACTCTCTCAGTGGCCATATTGTTTCCCAGCTTTGCTGTGGCTTTGCCTGGTGGGCTTCCGACGTTCGGGGCAGGGCTGATGACTTTTTCCTTACTGGCACTGACTGTCCGCCTGTTTGTGACCTCGGACTGGACTACTTGTTGAGGTGCTGATTGTGCATTCAAAGAGACATTTATCTACTTTGTATTGTATTCCTGTTCGGTGCGCTGGACTCTCCTTGCACCTCGTGTCGCAAGTATTGTATTGTATCATTTTTGGTCCCCTGTTGTTTTGCGGGCGGGTTGCTCGGGGGCGAAAGTTGCGGTTGGTGGCTACTGGGCCTGTACTAGACTAGCCGGGGGGGATCCGGACCGAAACACTAGCAAGATGTAGGGGTTGTGGATGACTGGGAGTCCCGGGGTTCTGGTGTTGTAGTGGCTCCTCCCCGCTTCCTTCTTTTTGGGAGTGGTAGATCAGCTCGTTCTTTTCTTCCTCCCTATATTTAAGTGTTATAGTATTTCACTTTTCGTTTTCTTCCTTTACTTTTACTACATTTCGGGTTCTTTATGGGGCGACAGGCACATTGTCGGGGGGGTAGGCCGTAGCCTCCGCATTGGTGTAGGGTGGGGGGGTAGATTTATTTTTCTTATTTAGTTCTATGGGCCTTTTTCTCCTTTTCTGCGCTTTCTTGTACTGTTTTCCTTTCTGGGTCTGTGATAGAGGATGGTTGGGAGTGGGTGGCGCTGGGAGTGGCACAAGCTTAGTTCCTGTCGCCTGTTTGTTTTTCTATTGTATTGCTACTCTGATGGGATACTTCACGCAATCGTTGCTATTATTTTTGCTGCCTACTCATGTGGGTTCTAATGTACGGGCTCGGATCTCCTTTGTACCTATCCTTTATCGTTTTCTGTTTAATTTGAAAAAACCTAAAAAATTAACCTTCACTCCTCCTTCCCCCTGGCGACATAATTTTCAGTGTAACTGTTTTCAATTGTTGCTATATCTCCTGATGCCATTGGGGGGACCGTAATGTTGACACCTGCGCTCACACGTTTTGTGGCCGGCCGGTTGGTTGTAGGCCCGTATTTGTCTTTCTGCAATATGCGCAATAAAGGTTTTCAAAAATAAAAAAAAAAAAAAAAAATGTGATTGCTTTAATCAGTTTTTACCCTACTGTTGTAGTTTGTTTTAATTCTGTGTTATGTTGATTTCCTACTTTGTGATGCAGCACAATTGCACCTCAGATGGTTTGTTTTGCACTTCACTGGAACCCACAAAGTTTTAAAACACTAAATATAGACAATTTGAGGCTGCTGAGGGAGAGGCTTCGAATATTTGTTATAAATTCGGTTGAATTTTCACTCTAAGATCTAGAGCTTGGAGTAAAAAAAAATATATATATATATATATTTTTTTTTTATTTTTTATTTAAATCAGGCATCTTGATTTGTTATACCTGCTTCACATAAATCATCTCTTTCATTCCCTCTTCTACCCTTTTAAAGGCGTCCATTGAAATCTATCGGACAGCATATTAGGACAACAAGCTAGTGACATGAACTGAGACTTGGAGAATGTGTTAATTAATGCTGTATGATTGATATATATATAATGACTGCTACTCAAGAATATGTGCTTAATGTTTATCCTTTTCCCGTTCTACCTTTAGGTACAGAAAAAGCCAGATAAAATAAAAGAAGATCTGCTCAGTGATGTGAGTGAAGACAAGGCTGGAGTATGGGACTCCATAATGAGGTAGATCTGTTTATTTGAAATATTACATTTGCAAAAATCAAAAAACCTCTCTATTGAGCATGAGCTCGAAACGTAATGCAACATTAACTGTTTATGGCTAGCATTATCCAAGAACTTCTGATTTTACATATATAATATTCTTACTTATAGAGGCTTCCATCCAGTCCTCTTCATCGATTGGTCTAATTTGTCGTTCACATTTTCCTTCTGCACACTACAGCGTACAGCATGGGGCAGTGGGTCAGCCCACTTTATCCATTGGCTGTATTCACAGCAATTGACCACATTCTGCTGTATTACAAGGAGCACATCCACACACACAGCCAGCTCCAACAGCAGTAAAGGTTTGCAAAAACCATCATAAAACAAAACAAGCTTAGACAAAGACAAATGGTTGCAGCCAGGTTCAGACAGATTGTCTTGCCAGTACTTGTTTTAACTTTGGAAACAACAGGAAAGAAAAAAAGAAAGAAGCAAGCATTTGCATCATTTTCACAGCTTGAAAACCCCCAAACGGTCAGGTATGCGCCATTTGATTTCATCCTGATATTGACGCCCAACATTGCACACCAAGTGAAGCTTCCTTTGAAGGGAGAGTCTGTGACCAGTGCATCACCTACCATCAAACCTCTCGGCCGTAGAAGAAAATCAAGATAAAAGGAGGAATGATGAGAACTTTAGAAACCATGTAAAAATGTATATCATTTATACTACTCTGTGGTCCAGTAACATTTTTACCATTTCAAAATGACCCCAAATGTTGCACCGTTTTCCCCGATACTTATGTGATATTTGGGTTATTGTGACATGCGCTTGGGTCTGCCATAAATGTTAGCACTTATAAGGAATTGATTTTTATTTTAAATGACTTCCATTTAGCTTTCAAGAGATGGAAAATAGACCACTTCAGTGCAAGTCAATTGGATTATTAATGTCTTCCACCTTTTTTTCTAAACCTTCCTCTTCTCTGTTCCCAAATGTCGGCATGTATGCTCTGCAAGAATCCTCCAATCAGAGCAAATGGTACCATTCTACAGTCCATGAGTTACAAGCTAGGCTGTAAAAATCAGGCTGAAAATGCATTTTGAGTTGAAGAAACAGTGAACACCCGATCTGTAAAATACCAACCATTGTTGCCAAGTTTCCAATGTGCTTATGCGTGACATTTTCCCTCTCAGTGTGCTTATGTGTGACATCTCAGTGCCGTATGGATGACACTTTGAGTGACATTTCATAGCTAGTTGAACAAAGCAGTTTAAAAGCTGAATTAAACCAGCTGAAGCGCTCCTGAAGTGCTCATGCAAGGGCTCTAACCAACCACTTTTCTAATGTGACATGAGCTAGCTTTCAGCTACGGTACATTACTAAATACGCTTTCTACTGTGTACCTCTGGGCCCTGCTCTGGTGATGTTGTACAGGAAGGACAATGTAAGACAGTCACCAACCGGTCCAAACGAAACACACATAAACACACGCAGCAACAGTCAATGAATGCTTCAAAACCAGTAGCGGCTGATTCCTTCGTGAGGTTAGATTACATATTTGTCCCCAGGGGGCTAGTACACAGAGTGTTGTCAGCTGATATTATGCCCAGAAGCCTGTCCGACCACTCGCCCGTTGCCCTTACATTCCAAATTGGACCAGGGAGGCAGCCACTTCGATGGCGTATGTCGGGGTGGCAGCTGCAGAAGGAGGACTACAGGGAACATTTGACCAAGGAGAGAGATAATTTTCTGGTGGCAAATGTGGGGTCGGTCGAATCGCCAGCGGTGCTTTGGGAGGCATTGAAACCCACGCTGCGGGGGGTAGATATCTCATCGTGTGTGGCGGCGCGGCCGGAGCGACAGCGGGAACTGGTGTGTCGAGAGGCGGAAGTGGAGGCGCTGGAACGAAGGGGTAGAGAGGCAGACGGCGGCCAGGCCAGACGGCAACTAGTGTTGACTCAGCAACAATATGCAGCCCTACTGATGGATGAGGCCTGTCCGGCTTGGCTGGCAACACGTAGATGGTCTATCAATGGGGGACAAATCGAGCAAGATGCTCCACCGCCTCTGTCAGGGCACCCTGCACGCCCAGCCCCTGTCGCATGTCCTTGATCCTATGGTAGTGCCGATTCTCGAGCCCCCAGCTATTGTAGAAAGCTTTGCGGCATATTATGAGAACCTATACGTGCCAAAAGAATGTCTTGCAGCGGCGGCGGTCATTACGAAATTTATAGATGACCTTCCCCCTAAGACCGTCTCGGATGAGGTGCGGACCAACTTGATAGGCCCCTGTTGGATGACGAGTTGGGTACGGCCCTGGGGTAGTTGAATCCCGGGAAGGCTCCGGGCCCTAACACTTTCCCAGTGAGTTTTCAAAACTTTTTTTGTACAGCTGGCCCCACATTTTCGGCTGGTGGTGGAAGAGGCGCTGGAGCGCGGCTTGCTTCCCCCGGATTGGAAAAATGCGGAGGTGGTGGTATTCCTCAAGCCAGGTAGACCTCCGGAGCAGCACACGTCATACCGCCCGATCTCCCTCCTCAATGTGGAGGCTAAGGTTTTGGCCAATAGGCTCAAGCCACACATCACCACGCTGATACACCCAGACCCGGTACAAAAGGGGGTGGTGATGGACGGAGCATCTGAATCAATCAAACACTCACACCCAGTCAAAAGATCTGGGTTTAATCCATCACCGTTCTTTAGCCCACTCTGCCACCCCAGTTCAGACATGGCTATATGCAAATCAGTCTGACCCTGTGCCTCATGGGAACAGTCCAGCCCGGTACACCCAGACCAGGCCAGATTTATGCCTCAGAGGGCGACTCGCCATAATATCAGGCGCGTGCATGTTGCTGTATCGGCCTGTGGGCGGCTTAGGGAGCCAGCAGCGTTACTGCTGGCCGACATGGATAGAGCCTTCGATTCCCTGAGCTGGGTGTACTTGTTTGCTCTGCTGAAGAAACTTAATTTTGGGCCACGCTTTTTGACCTATTTGCAGCTGCTCTACACTGATCTAACTGCTTCGGTGCGGGTGGCAGGAGCGATTTCTTGCTTGTTCTCCATCTGGCGGGACACGCGCCAGGGCTGCCCCCTTTCCCATTTTTTTTTTTGTGCTAGCCATTGAGCCGCTGGCGGCCTGGGTGCGCATTGATGCCCAACTTCGGGGGTTTGAATGGGCGCCGGGCGTCACAGACAAAATAGCACCTTACGCAGACAATGTCTTGTTCTTTCTTACTGCTCTGGACAGGTCGGTCCACGGCTGTTGTGTATCCTACAGATCTTCGGGGAGACCTCTGGATTGTACATGAAACCATGCAAGTCCATGCTGTGGGTTCTGGGGTGTGCATCGAGGGTGGGAGCATGGGCATCATCCCTTCAACTGGCGATGGGGGGGCTGAAGTATTTGGGGGTCTTTTTGTCAGACCTTGTCAGTGAACGCAATCTGGTCCCGGTGTGGGATCGAACGCAAGAAGACCTCAAGGTGTGGTACCGCATGCCCTTGACCATATACGGTAGGTCGGCTATCTTCAAGATGGTGGCGCTTCCCCGTCTCCTATATCGCTTACAGAACCATCCCTACCAGATTTTACCCCGATGGTTCCGGCAGGTGAATTCAGCACTGGGAGGGTTCTTGTGGGAAGGGGGCGTGGTTAGGGTGGCCCTACGTACCTGTTTTTTATCTACCTAAACCAGTGGTCTTGCTACCTCGGATGTTCTCTCCTATTACCAGGCTGCACATCTGTTGGTTCTCAATGAGTGGTGGTACGGGGACAGAGGGGACACCGCCTACGCGGTTGAACAGCAGCTTATGGGCACCAACTCTCTGCACATGCTATTATATTCGGCACCGCGGAAGCTTCTGCCCCTGGCCACGCGAGTGGTGTTACATATCTGGAGGCAAGTCCAGGGCAGGATTGGATAGTGGAATGTCTTGACCCGGGAGACTCCTCTTTGGGGCAACGGGCGTTTGCCACAGTTGGCGGCCTTGCAGGGTTTCCGGGGATGGGACTCTATAGGTATTTCGGCCCTGGGGGACGTCATGACAGACCTGACACTTAAATCGTTCCAGGAGTTGCAGGACGAATATGGGATGCCACGTTCCCAGTTCTTCCGATACTTGCAGTTCTGACATGCTCTGGCACCTAGTCTGGAGGGTCTGGAGTCTCTCCCAGATTTTAGCCCCATAGAAGGGAAGGTCTTTATGGGGGAAATACCGTACCGCAAGATCTCTCGCATATACCAGACATTGGTAATTCACTGCTCCACAAACCTGCAGAGGCTAAAGACAGCATGGGAGGAGGATGTAGGTGAACTGGAGGAGGAGGACTGGGCAGAGGCCTTAGCGAGCCCGCGGGGGCGGCTATAGCCACGTGCCTGCGGTTGATACAATTCAAATACCTGCACAGGGTGTATTTTACCAGAGTACGGTTGTGGAGGGCAGAAATGATCGGATCACCCGAATGTCTCCGCTGTCGGCGGGTGCACTTTTGCACACAGTCTGGAGTTGCCTCTCACTGTCTCGCTTCTGGAGGGGGTGTTTTCCTGCATGTCTGAGGTATTGGGCTGAGAGCTTCCCTACACGCCGCGCCGAGCCCTGCTACATGTTCTGGAGGGAGTTGGGGGCAATAGGTATGAGCGTCACTTCCTGTTACTAGGTCTCACGTTGGCAAAGAGGGATATTGCCAGGGCCCGTCACTGGCTGCCTGGAGAAATGGGATGGATTTTTGAATGGGCTCGAGCAGCCGGTCTTCATTGCCAGGGGGTGCCCCCGCAAGCACTATAGAATTTGGGAAAGGTGGGCAGACTACCGGGGACTAGATTTAGATCCGCCTCCGGAAGGGGATGTTCGCTTGCCGGATTGATGGGTGTGTGAACTCCGGACTGTGTTGGGTGGCTGATGGGCTTGTTGTTTTGCTCCTGAGGTATTGTACTTTTTTCTGGTGACATGAGCGCAATCGAGAGGGGGGGGGGGGCGTTGTTCTAATGTGGTTCATTCATTTTCAGAAATGTCATTTTATTTGCATAATTGATGTGTGCAGTAGTCTCCGGGATGCGGAGCTATGCAGTTTATGTGAACCATGACTAATAAAACCTGTTTTTTTTTTTTTTAAAAACAGTAGCGCCTGCTACCGCGCCCGGTTGGTGGGCCAGGTGGCTGGGGGGGACAAAAGACACTTACCTGTGATGGCCGGCCGCTGCCTCTCCCCTGACCTCTTCTCCCGGTCTCCAGTCTGCAGCAAGATGCAGGAAGCAGCAAGAGGCACCCTCCTCGCCTTCCAATAGCCAAACACAATGCTCTATTGGTCTGAGCACTGTGGATCGGCTCTCAGCTAGGGAATGGGGGCCTGAGCATGTTCTCCATACAGGCTGTAGTGCAGCCTGTATGGAGAAGATGCGAAGTGTGCATGAATGTTTGGCTGGCCCCAGAACACGGTCAAACAGTCATGTGTACTTAGGGGTGGGCAAACTACTCCTCCCCTGCTCCTCTGTCGTCGGAGCAGCCCGCCCCGAAAGCTGACAGAGCAGAAGGAAACATAAAATTGTAATAACGAGTTCACGTTATTATCATTTCATGTTTCATTTACTTCACTGCTGTGAAGCAGTGAGACTATGCTCCTCCCCCTTAGCAGATGAGCTGCCTCTTTTAAAAATGTGGGCCTTGATATTCACCGATGAGGACTATTCTCACATTCCTCCTTACCTCTCTTATTCCAATCTTCTGTTCTGCCATTCTAGATCTTTCCTTTCTCCAGCTTCTCCCTTTCATTCCTTTGCTCTTCTTCCTCGGTTGCTCTACTTCTCCAGCATCCTTTCCTCGCTGTTGTCTCTTTTATCTCTCCGATTGCCTCTCCCTCCTTCTTGTCTCACCCCTCTTGTCTCTCTATTCCCCTCTCCCTTATTTCATCTGTTTCTCTTCAACTGCACCCATCTCCTTCTTCTATGCGTTTTTTTCCATATCTTCCCCTTTTGCCTCAGGAAGGGTTAAAACCCTTATAGTCACTAGCTGATAACACTGGATCTACGAAGAGCACGCAGAAAATGCTAATGAAGGCGTGGTACAGCAGTTTATATGTTATACTCACACACCTAACAGGCCTACCCAAAATATTATCGCATTTGTGGCTGCATCTTTTTGTCCATGGTGAACAGATTTGGTATGCCCTACAAACGAATCATGGAAAGACTCTGAAAAGATGTAATAACCTAACTTCTATTTTAGAAGACAAAAAACTACAGCTGATCTTGCTATTTACCAGAAAGTACATTTCTAGAGCTTACTTACACCAATGTCATTTTAATACGCATTCGGAATCAAGACTTGAAATGATATTGGCAGGTTACGCACATGCATAGAAATGAGTTGTATCACTGTAGATTTCCAGCAAATGACTGAAGTACAAAAGAAGAGATGGGGAACTGTTAAAATAAATCAAGACAAAAAGTGCGCTTTGCGATCCTTTAACAGGAGCAAAGAGACTAAATTCCCTTACACGCGGTGATGAGAATCAAAATGCTCTGAACAGATATATAAATGGGAACTGACTTGAGATGTTGAAATGTCTCATGTGCGTTGCATGCCATCATCAAAACCATCATCGTCATCTTTATTTTGGTTCGAAGAACCATAAAAGTAGATAAGAACAAGTACAATAATTACAGAAATGCACAATGAAGTTTCAAGCTCAATTTGCTCATCAAAACAGTTTTCTATACATTCCATAACAGGGAAACAGTGGCTGGGGCCGAGCTCCCTAATAACTGTGTTCCTCCTAACCTTGGGTCCAGATGTTCCATTGAAGCACTGACCATGATTAAAGCTTTTATTGACAACGTGGTGAGTGCAGGGAGAGAACAGAGTAGCAGCCAGGTGTTTCCAGTTATCTATGCAAGTGTCATTTCTCCTACTGTCTTTGTTTACGATTTGTCCATTCTCCATCATGTTAAAGAAACGTTACTTCCAGCTACAGAAATGACTAGCATGCAAAGGTCAATGGTGGCCACACGCGTACCACATACCTTGCATTGTTGACAACCTAACAAGTGATATAAATTGAAGGCCAGTAGTGACATTTTTGCTCACTGATAAGTGTATTGATCGGGAAGTGTGCGCTTCGCCTTGTCTCCATGCTTAGTTGTAGGCCACCGCTGATAAAGGTTTACTTTAGCTGCTGGATAAACTCCTTCTTGAATTTTGAAGCGGGGGTAGAGGTGGGAACTGATAAACTGCGTCTGTAATGTACTCTGAGTGGGAAGACTCCTTCATAGTTAATGGCTTAGGAAACAAACAAAAAATACTGAGTGTCGCAGTCTTGTAGGTGCTTCCCAGCCCCTGACAGCTTCTCTTACCACTGCTTCTGTAGCTCACAAATCTGAGGTTTGTGTAGCTCGAAGGGGGGTGGCGGTATTTTACGTGAAGTAACGGTCTTTGTGGCTTGTTGAATGCCTGGACGAAGACACCTGAGGTGTGTTGCAGTATGCAAGCCTGTTGGAGTGGAGGCAACTTCAGAATGCTGTGATGCAGTTTGCGGCTTGCTGATCACAGCACCGAAGGACTCAGCTGGTCTTTGGGAGTCGCCTTGGCTCAGCTCTGCACTTCCGCCATGCCTACCCATGGTGAAGTGGTGGCAAACCAGAACGAAGAACTGAAAGATTGTGATATTCCTACATTGGTGGTCATTTCTTCACCACCGCCTCTGCAGAATAAAGCAAACTTGGCAAAACTGGAACTGTTGTCAGAGCCTTCACTATGGTTCCATTTCTCCAACCTCCACTTCCCTTATATAAGCATTGTTCCACTTCCAGGAGACTTGCAGAAGAGTTTTTGTGGACTGTACTGGCTGTGCAGAGTAATCCAATCAACATGAGTTTAAAATCCATGACAGGAGGGGCCTGCCAGCTACCCCAAGGCCGCTGATCTCACCCCAACAGCCTATGTGCCAGTGTTACAGATGAAAAACTTGAGTCAACCCCGCACAACTGCACCGGTGAGAGAACAAAGGCACGATTCAGGAGTCAAATGTACCTCCATGACAATCTTCACTGTATGTGGTAGACAAGAACAAAATGTGTTACTCTAACAGGCAATGAGTGACACTTGGCAGGACTGCCAAACGTAAACATTTTCCGTCTAACATTTTCTATCACAGCCTGTCGCAGATTCTTCTGGTAACATGTATCCCTAACTTTTCAGAGAAACAAGCGCACATATCCAACAGGCATGGGAAGCAGGATAATGAAGCGACATGCCCCAGACTCCAAGGAGATCATCATCCTGCTGCACTACGCGGAGGCAGAGGTTGTAACAGGTCGCTGCACCGTGTTGCCTAAGAGAGGTGGGCTTCTTTCTGATTCTTCTGCAGTTCTTCCCCAGGTCGGTATCATTACATTGGCTTTGTACCGGTCCTAGGATGCTTGATTCCGGTCCAGGAAAGACATGGCTTGGCAGTTCGGGCTGGACTGTTCCCATGAGGCATAGGGTCAAGGCTGATTTGCATGTGTGCATGAGTGCCATGTCTGAACTGGGGTGGTGTGGAGTGCAGAAAAACGATGGATTTAGGCCCAGATCTCTGTACTGGGTTGAATGTATGACATTGTTCTGCATTCTGTCCATCAACTGTTGTATTTGCAATTGTCACCCCGAGTGGGATGGGTATGCTCAGACGTGAGTCCCATGCTCTCCACACCACTGGAGTCAAGCTATCCTGGCTGAAGAAGGCTGATAGCCAGAAACAGGTCCTAGGATGCTTGATTCCGGTCCAGGAAAGACTTGGCTTGGTAGTTCGGGCTGGACTGTTCCCATGAGGCACAGGGTCAAGGCTGATTTGCATATGGCCATGTCTGAACTTGGGTGGTGTGGACTGCAAAAAAACGATGGATTTAGGCCCAGATCTCTGTACTGGGGTGAATGTATGACATTGTTCTGCATTCTGTCCCTCAGCTGTTGTTTTTGCAATTTTCACCCTGAGTGGGATGGGTATGGTCAGACGTGAGTCCCATGCTCTCCACACCACTAGAGTCAAGCTATCCTGGCTGAAGAAAGCTGATAGCCAGAAACCAGTCCTAGGATGCCTTATTCCGGTCCTGGAAAGACATGGCTTGGCAGTTCGGGCTGGACTGTTCCCATGAGGCACAGGGTCAAGGCTGATTTGCATATGGCCATGTCTGAACTTGGGTGGTGTGGAGTGGAAAAAAAACGATGGATTTAGGCCCAGATCTCTGTACTGGGGTGAATGTATGACATTGTTCTGCATTCTGTCCATCAACTGTTGTTTTGACAGAGTGTGGCCAATTGCCTGAATACACCTTCTTGTTCTGCCTCTGATTAAGAGACCCTATCAATATCACCGGGAATGAATGCTGGCTTCGATGCCTGTGTTGTCGTTTGCATTGGCTTTGCCTCACCACTCCTTTGCGTCTCCCTTGGCTCTGCCACTTTTGTTATACATGTGATCCACAACTTCTCATGATGACGTCATTAGAAATGCACACTTCCTCCGCACTCCAGTCTAGTTTATACATGCAGTCATTCGGTTGAGGGAATGTACAGGAACCAAACCTTTCGATCTATGTCAGTCGTTCTACAGGTGTTCTTGTTCGGGCTATGCTAAAACGTAAATTTTACCATTCTCCTTCAAGAATTTTGCTGTGTTTGCATGTTTTAATTATACATATGGCTATGACATGTATGGCGTTTCTGCTCCGGTTGCACGGTTTGTTAATATTTTATAACCTGGGTTCCTGTTTCAGCTGGGGCGAGCTAGGGAGGGTATTTGATGTTTCGGAGCGGCTTCGATGACCACTGTTGTCTTCCGTTTGAGTGTGCACTCTTTAGATGTACGTGGGGAGGGGAGGTCGAGGAGAACAGATCTGACTTGCCCAGAGGATTGGAACCTGGGGACTCAAAACTAGACGCGCTTTTGCATAGGGTGCCTTTGTCCATAAGTGCTCGGAACAGAAGGCTCTTCGGATCTTTAAATTTTTCCGTATGGATGATAAAAAGCCCCTATGGTTAAGTATCAGCTCTTGCATTCTGCTGCACTTCGGATGGGTTTGTGCAGGTCCATACTCTTTTCTGCATTTGATTCTATAAAGAAATGCAGCCTGTTAACTCTCCATAGCTGAAGAAAATGAATTTAATATGCGAGAAGATTACATTTGCTTTGGTGTTATACTTTGTGCGAGCATACGTCCTTTAACAATAAGTGTTACATATGTATGCATATATATATATACTATAATCATTAGCAGACTCTGCATGGACATTTGCTCCCAGGCCCTGTAGGTACCCTGACAATCATTTTTAAAAAGTCACCTTATATTATGATGGGTTTTTTCAGTCCCTTCTATTTATGACATCTAAAGTAATAACAAAAACGCCCTGGAGCCATGGCACCATGTTCAAATAATGGCATTTTCTTTTGATGGATTTCTTTCCTAATGTACATTAGATCTTTGTGTGTAGAACTTCACTTCCAGAGTGCAGAATAACAGTCAGAATGAAGGAGCTTCTCTTCGCCTCAGCGTGACAGGATTGATTAGGTACTAAAGATATCTGCCTTAAGTTGAGCGCTGTGCACTCCCCGGTGTGCTTAAAGATTTCTTGCATCCACCTTGAAATTCTGATGCAAAGCAATTTGGAAATCAAATTAGCACCGTGCGTGGGCGACTTTTATAGCAGATTTTCACTTTTCTGGTTGCAGTCATCTTAAATATAAGCGGGAATAAATGTTCCAGCAAGAAGACTGTGCTGAAACCAGGGAGGTAGTCTGCAGATTCGGCCCAGTCAAATTGTATCTTCCCATTTATTCCTAGTCCCACAGGAAGAAACTCTAGGGTAATAACAGAGCTTTGTATATTGCTCTTGTCCTGCTCCCTCGCAGCTGCTGTTAACTTGGTCCTCCTTGGTGTGGATGTGATATGATTTACAGTGGCCTCTGGACCCCTAACAGGCTGTTCCAGGCCTTATTATATTTTCTAAAGATAAAATAAACAAATACATTTATTACCATTTATATCAGAGGGACTTTCATGTTTAGTGAAGGTCTCAATCAGTACTTCAGTCGTGCAGATGGTTGTGGGGGATGTGCACGCGACCTCATTTTTAGAGACGGGACTTCATTTTCAGCATCAGTCGCAGACAGAGCAGGAGAGAGAAATGCAGAAAAGGCAGGAGGAAGGCTGGAGAGAAAGACAGGAAACAGACAAAGTAAGAAAGCAGAGATGAGAAAGGGCCTGCACGTGTGAGATGAAGAGGCCTGATGTGTTGAGCGGTGGGAGAAAGAGGCTTGAAGTTGAATCAAGAGTAGACTTCCTTGATGTTCAGCAACCCAACATTCAGTGGTGCCAGGGGCAGAACCCTCAGGAAAATATTTGCCCCCTCCACTTATTATTTTATTATTATTTCCAGTTATCAATGTATTTTACAGATGTTTCACTAATCTCACCCATTGGCTTTCAGCTACTGCATACTTTGCTTAGCACAGATATTGGTCGGATCAGAACATCGGCCATAGTGAACTTGTGCCTTTCCAATGCCACACTTTCCTAGATGATTGAGTGCCCTGTGCAGAGGAGTAAACAACAGTTTAGTGCTAGGGGCTTGGCCACATCTTGGTGTATCGATGAAATGCCCCTCATTCAACCTGTGTTAAACAATAACCATGGCTAAGGCATTTTGGTATTGAGATAATAGGGAATTTCTTCTTGTAGTGGACTGATATGAACAGATTCTTTAGGTCATGATGAGCGTGCCACACACTGTCAGCTCATGGGAGTATCTCATGGTTTGATGCTCCAGCGAAGCTACATACGTGTCAGACTCTGCCTTATCAGTCTTGAATTGTACTATGCTTACAGATGCCAAAAACCTGTAGTTTAGTTTATATTTATTGTACAGTTAATAAAAACTCACAGTTTTAAAACGTACAAATATTAAAAGTCAATAACTTTTTAAAACAGAAGGGAGCCGTGGCTCCAGTGTTTAAGAGCATAAAAGTCTCAGCTTAGGTTGCGTACGAACCAGTAAGGTTTACGTGGCCACCATGCTTCCAGATTTCGAAGCGAAGATAGCCAGGGGTGTTTACTTTGTTATTGTTTGGCTAATGTTTTGACTACACCCTCTGGATTTTTTCATTTAGTCTTGTGGCCACTATGTCAAAGTATTTTGTTGTTCTGCAATTTAGCTCAGTTTCTTCGGGCTTAAAACAAAGCATCACGGCTTGCCTGCAACTCCTTATGCCCTTCTGGTTCCATAGGGCCCGAAGCAGAGAGCGCCTTATGTCCCGGAGATTTGTGCAGATGCAGATAATGTGAATGAGGTCCTCTTTCCCAGAAAGACAAAGGCGGCATTGATTTGCAGGGATTTCCCTTGTCCATGGTGCAAGGTGCGGAGCTATAGGAATTTTGCCCAGGCGCATCTTAAGGAACTTGTTTTTTGTCTTCTGTGTGAGGCCCGTTGTTAAGTACTCTTGTGGTTTTAGTGCGCTGTAACCTTTCAACACGACCCATCCGTGCGCTCTCTTGGCTAAGGTAGCTTTGTCCTCAATTGATGAGACCATCTGGGTGACTTTCGACACCATTTTTTTGAAGGTGCCAGGGTCAGTTGCCGACTCCCATAGGGCTGTTAGTCCTAAGGTCTTCAGTGATTCCATTAAATAGGTCCTTGCAGGTGAGTTATCTCTGCCGATCAGTTCGGTCCAGAGGTGGGCGTTTAGGGATCCGTGATCGGCATCTCTGATTTTCCTCCAGATTTTTATATATGCGCCTCTTCTCTCCACCCCTTGTTTCTGCAGGCCGAATTCGAGACGGATTTGTGCGGGCGATGAGTTGGTGGGGAGATGAAATATTGCCCTGTATGCTCGGCTCTTGGTTTTGTCTAATGTTATTGCGTCTTTGCCTCGCATGGACTCGCTGCCATAGGTGAGCATGGGCTGTAAGCGACCTCTTAGTATCTGTAGGAGAGGGCCAAATGACCGGTCGGGAAGTGTTTTCTGCAAAGGCTTTATCGATAGGTGGAATGTCGTGCCCTTTCGACGTATGGCCTCTAGTTGATGTTTGAAGGAGCCATTGCCATCTATTATGACGCCTAGATATTTATAAGAGGCTACCTGGTCTAGCCTCTGTCCGTCCATGAACCATGCGGGTTTCCGTTTTTTATGGTAATTCATTGTCATAACTTTTGTTTTAATTAAATTAATTGTTAATGAATTAGTTTTTGAGAAAGCATTGGTTTTATTGAGAAGGTGTTGGAGACCAACGGGGGACCGGCTGATGAGGACTAGGTCGTCTGCATAAAGGAGGTTTGAGAGCGTGATGTTACCTAGTCTGGGAGCATGGGATTTTACTGTCTCCAGTTCGCCAGGGAGTTCTGCAAGAAAGAGATTGAACAACATGGGGGCTAGGACGCAGCCCTGTTTCAGACCTTTACTGGTCTTGATTTGTGTCGAGAGGTGCGTACCGGGTCCCAGTTTAATCCTGACCCAAGTGTCGGTATGTAGCATTACCAGCTGCTGTAAGAGTGGGCCTGGAATTCCCCATCTGTCCAACTTCCGCCATAGTTTGTGCCGATCTACATGGTCGAACGCGGCGCTGTAGTCAATGAAGCACATAAAGAGGGAACTCTTGGAAGCGTTTGCTGCGTCGGACAAAAGGGTTAGCGCCATGATATTTGTCGAGGTGCCCTGGCCGCTGCGGAATCCGGTTTGGGTCGCTGGGATGATGTTATTAGCTGTTGCCCAAGATGTTAGATCCTCCAAGATGAGGCCCGCGTAATATTTTGCCTCTGTGTCAATTAAGGCTATAAGACAATAGCTACTTGGGCCGTTCCTGGCACCCTTTTTGTAGATCGGGCTTATTATCGAGCCACTCTAGGATGTTGGTGTTTCTGCTGTTTCCCTTATTGCGTGGAATACTGGTGTCAGGATGTTGCTCTAAAAGGCAGGGTCTTGCTTATATAGTATTGGCGGGATCCCGTTTGGACCGGGGGCCCCCTCGAGTTTGCCCTTTGAAATTAGTTTTCTTAACCTGTCTGGTATTTCCAGAAATGAATTTTCTTCTCCAATTACGAGTGGGTCTAATGTTGGTGGTAAACCTTTAGCTTCAATTGAGGTTTGGTCCTGGGTTGGTGTCCACCTGTGGGCTTGGTTCTGTTTGTGATTGAGTGTGCCGAAATTGTCAGAGCTCTGGCGCGCTCCATCTGACCTGTCTCACCCTGTTGTTTTGACCGTTGCTGGGTCAGCTGTATTGAAGTGAGCTGATAAATAGGTAGCCCAGTCGGATTCGGATATGTTGGAGTTGATGCCTTTGTGACCTGGCTGTTGGAGGCTGTGAATGATCTTCCAGAAGCCGAAGCTCTTCTTCTGTTTGGAGTTGTGAAGGATTTTTATCCAGAGATCCTCATTCAGTTGCCTTTTTCCTTTCCCAGGTCTTCTTTTTTAGCAGTGCTTTTAGTGTGCGAAGTTTCTTTTGAATGTCCTCGATGTTAGGGTATTTTCGGAGTTGTTGGAGAGTCTTTTTTTATTTCTCGCTTTATGTTTTTTGTCTCTGCAGTTGTTAATTTGCCATGTGTGAACCTGGTGGTGGTGTTACCTTTTTGAATTTTTAACTCTGTAGCGTGTTTGGCTCCTAATTCCTTTACAAAGTCTACCCATGCATCTAGTGAGTTATTGTTTGAGCTGGATGTCTGGTGTATGATTGTTTTTGCGCTGGTTGATAGTTTCTCAGGCTCAGTGGGCTTGCATCTTATTCTTCTGTAATTAATTGTATGTTCTGTGGCGATGTATCTTCTTTCAAATGCTTTGTTCACGCAGGTCAGTCCAAGATTGGCTTCTAACGGCAAGTGGTCGCTTTGGGCACTTTCTCCTATCTTAAACGAGTTTATTTTCTCGTACAGTGGTAGTGACACAAGCATGTAGTCAAGGTGTGAAGAAGTGCTTGATGAGAAATATGTTGGTGCTGGAGGGATGTCCTCTATGAAACGTCCGTTGAGCACTCTTAGGTTTAGTTGTTCAAGTTCTTTTACTAACTGGGTTGAGGTTTTAGTGTGATTGTTTCGGGAGGGGATGGATTGGCTTGGAATTTTCCAGATGGTGTCCATTTCCTTTATCATATCGTCCTTAGTTTTATCTCCGAAGAGATTGAGGTTAAAGTCTCCTGCCACAAGTATGTTCTTCATATCCCCTTCGACCATGAGCTTTGTCAATTCTTTGCCAAGTTCCCTTGACCCAGATTTCTTGTGCTTCGGATGTATGTATGTGTTTATGACTTGTAGCTGTTGAGTGGCCTGGTTGTTTTTAACTGTAAACGATATAGACTGTATTTCGTTTGGTGGGGTAATGTTTACACTTTTTACTACCGTTGTGCCAATGGTTGATATTGAGGCAAGTATTGTCAGTCCGCCAGAGTTTCGACCATATTGAGAGCCTCTGGTTGCCGGGTGAGTCAAGGTTGTATAGCCTTGTAAAGGAATATCGTTTGATTCCCAAGTTTCCTGGAGGAGGATCAGGTCAAAACATTTTAAGTAGTTTAATGTGTCAGGGTCCTCCAGTTTGTCTGGAAGGCCATTGATATTCCAGTTGCATATTTTGATTTTAGTGAGGGGGGCCGCAGAGTCGGGGATTAAGGCTTGCGCTTTTTGTCAGTTGGTGTCGCCTCCAGATATGGTGCGTGTTATTGTTAAGCTGCTTGATGGTGGTTGCTGAGAGTTGGGGTTGTGAGAAAACAATTAATATTTTTCCAATCCTGGAGAGTAGCTAAGTGCTTCTTTCAGTATTGATTTTGCCAGTTGGGGGCGTTCTTGTTTACTTTCTTCAAGGAGCAGAGTTGGATAATCTGGCCTTTTTCCTACTTCGAGCTTGATTCCCCACTGTGAAAATCTAGGAAATTTGTTCATGATTAAGTTTGCTACCTCACTTGTTGTCCATGTGGTCTTTGTTGTTTCGTTTTCTTGTGGGTGGGGGGCTGTTAGGAATTCAAGTGTTAGTAGATCAGAAGTTTTTATGTTTTTAATTTGTCTATTGAATTGATTAACTTTAAAATGTTGCCCCTGTTTAAAGTGTCCACTCTCCCTCTGGATATAAATTCGGGAATTAATAAGATTATATCCGAGTCTTTTTCCCTGAGGGGCGGTGTTTGCTGGTGCGTTTGTTGCTTGGTTTGGGTGTTCCCGTGTGGCTGCTGGGTTTGGAAAGCTGTTGATCTGCAATTGGAAGTCAACCCCTCCGATTTCTCCTTCGTCTGGCTGCTTTCTGTATTGACGACGCTTGTTGTTTGGGGATTCTTTGTTGTTTCGCTAATAGTGGTCTCAGTTATATTGCAGGTGCATTTTTTTGAGAGATTTTTTAGTGTGACTTTGGATTGATATGGGCTCCTCTCGGGCCTGCTTGCTGGCTTCCAGGATTGGTTGCGTTGTTGCTGCTTGGCAGAGCTGTTGCCCTTTTTGTTCCAGTTCTGGTGGGTTTCTGATTGCTGGGTTGTATGTTTGACCGGCGGAGTTCTGCTCTAAGTAGAGGCTAGGCGCCTCTTTTGAGAGTGTAAGGGTTCCTGTTCCTACTGCTGTTGGCGTCTTTGTATACAGTGAATTTATAGGTGATGGTGATAAATTTATGAGTTCCCTTTGGTGCTTACGGTCGCCTGGCAGCTCATTGTCCCTTGGTGTGATAAGGAGGCTGTTCTCTTCTCTGCTGTCCACTTCTGCTGTGTTCGAGGCATGTGGGCTGCTGAATTCATATCTGTGCATAGATCGCCGCCTAGTGTTTGGTCCGGATGATTGCACATTGTTGTCCTGGAAGAGTCTTCGAAGTATCACGAGATAGGTGGCTCCTCCCCTGGACTACAGTGCGCATAGGCATCGCCTCCATCCCCAGATTGTTTTTTTCCGCCATTGGGTTCGGATGTGTTTCGGTTCCCTCTGTCGGAATCGATAGTTGTTTAACTTTCCTTACTTGAGACCAAAAGGTCTTTAGGACTCGCGTCGGTATTGTCTATCGTTCGGGTTGGTTTATTCCTCGGCTCCGAACACTTGCTGCCCTTCCGCGTGCTGTCAGCGCGGACGGGCCTACACGACGCTCCAGACTACTTCAACATGGAAAGAACTCCGTTTAAGAGGTGCCCAGTGTGTGCCTCAAAGTATTCACACCTCGACGTGCACCCAGTGTGCAACAGATGCTTGTCGCCGGACCACGACGAGGCCAGGTGTATGGCCTGTTCCAAGTTCCGGTCGAAGAAGACTCTCAAGCTACGTCGGGCCGCAAGACTGCAGGCCCAGTTATCGGCACCCCCACCGGCAAACATCTTTGAAGAAGATGTTGAAGACGACACCGTCCTTAATGTTTCGGACTCTAACCCGGCGTCGGAGGAAGAAGACTACGACGCTGGAGACGAAGAGTTCGAGGAAGTCGTCGAGGAGGTAGGGGACGACGACGGGGCCATTGCCACCGTAGAGGATAGCTCGGAAGAGGAGCATCCTCATACTGACTCTGGGGCCGAACCCCAGCATAAGGCCCAGGTCGAGGGATCGCCTTCGGGCCTTACCCAAGACCTCAATACTCGTCCCACGGCCCCGCCTCCGGGCCCGGCCACGGACATTGGTGATGCGCCACTCCCGGTACAGAAACCGAAAGTGAAGCCATCGGGGTCCACACCATCTGTATCGAAACCAAAAGTGCAAGTCGCACTGGTGGGATCAAAGGCTCCAGAGCCCTCGGCGCCGAAGAAATCCAAGATGGCCGCCGAGCTCAAGAGCCACGCCAAAATGGCCGAACCGAAGACCCCCGGGTCGAAGGCGAAGACGCCCGACGCGGCTGCGTCGGCGCCGAAGCTGGTCGACGCTCTGAAGAGCCGCGTCGACGCCAAGAAGGTCGATGACCCTAAAAAAGCCTCGAAGAAGCGTCAAGACGACCCTAAGTCTCTGACTGCACCGATCCCGGTCAACAAAGCAAAAGGAGGTGCTGTATCGGCTCCGAAGACTGCGCCTTCGATCGCCGACCCGAATCCGGACTCGGGGGACTCGCTCGAGCCGGTCCAGCCCTCCCCCTCATTTACCAAGAAGGTCACGGAGTCCCTTCAGCGTATTCGGAAGGAGGCAGTGGCTCTCGAGCCGAAGGATGTAACGCCGAAGCCTCCACAGAAACCGGCAAAGGCGCAAACGCCAATTCACTTCACGCTGCCGCCGAAGACGGCGCCGAAGGCTTTCGCTCCGAAACATGGGGCCAGGGTGCCCTTGAAGCTGGTGTCTACGCCGAAAGCATCCCTGGTAGTGCCGAAGCCACGGCACCAGCCACTAACGGACGAGGAGCGTTGAGAGGTTGTCATCGATGCCAACACAGGCAAGCTCTCTCTCCTTAAAAGGAAGATCACCCCAGAGCCTGTGTTGGAGCATTTTCATATTCCTCTTAAAAAGAAGTTGGACTCTGCGGGTGCATCTGCCCCTATGAAGCCTGCATCTCCACAAGGTCTGGAGCTCTCACCCACTCACTCTAACGCTGGGGAGGGTGACGGGGACGAGGAGGAGGAGTACAATTATCCTGCGTACTCGGATCCAGAGGATGTCAATGAGCCATGGTCTGCTGGAGGCGACCCTGAGGACCCTCAGTCAGGACACGAGCCGCAGCTTTTTGCTGCGAAAACTTCCCCAACAGAGGACTCTGCAGCCTTCAACGCTCTCATTGAGAGAGCTGCGGCCAATCATGATGTCGACCTCCATGCGGACCCAGTGGATGTCGATTTTCTTTTTGACACTTTCTCAGTGGCTGAAAAAACTGTCAAGACATTGCCAATGCTCAAAGGAGTGCTAAAGCATGCGCCTGAGGTTTTCAGGGAGCCCACCCGGGCAAGAGTCATTAATCCTCGTATTGACAAAAAATACATGGCAGCGCCCACTGATCCAACGTACATCAAGGGACAGTTGCCACTGGACTCTTTGGTTGTCTCCAACGCACGTAAGCGGGCGAACTCACAGACCACGGGTGATGCTCCTCCCCCAGACAAAGAATCTAAGGTCTTTGAAGCTTCAGGGAAACGTATTGCTGCGCAGGCAGCTAATATGTAGCGCATTTCAAACACGCAGGCACTACTCGCACGCTACGATAGGGCGCACTATGACACCCTAGAAACCCTTCTACAGCACTTACCTGATCAGTACAAGGAGGGAGCCGAAATGTTGATTCAGGAGGGGAAGCTTATCACCAACGCTTCAATTAAGTGCGCACTGGACGTGGCTGATACCGCCTCCAGAGCTATAAATACTAGCGTGCTACTGCGTAGGCATGCATGGCTTAGAATATCGGGTTTTAAACCAGACATTCAGACTACCATCTTAAACCAAACAGTTAATCCAGACCACCTGTTTGGGCCAGAAGTGGATGCAACCCTTGAAAAAATGAAAAAAGACACTGACACTGCTAAATCTATGGGTGCCTTACAGTCCCAGCAGTTTCGGGGTGGTTCCTTTCGCCGCTCCAATAACAGAGGCACCTCAAGGGGTCAAGCGTCACAATCCACACAATACTATAAAAGCAACACCCAATCCTCATACACCAACAAAGGTAGAGGGGGTTACCGGGGCAACAACGTCAAAGGCAGAGGACGTGGAAATAACAGCTCCAGGTCCTCCACCGCCAACAAGCAGTGACGCCTTGTCACTGCCCCCCGACCACACAACACCAGTCGGGGGAAGACTCCAGCAGTTCCTGCCCGCGTGGAAATCCATCACCACGGACAGGTGGGTCAAATCTCTTATCCAATACGGTTATTGTCTGGAACTCACTTCCACTCCACCAAACATACCTCCAAGAACCCGTCCTATGTCCGGCGAGCACTTGCACTTGTTGCAGCAGGAAGTCCAAGTCATGCTGCAAAAAGGGGCAATAGAGCTCGTTCCACTGCAAGAGAGGGGAACAGGGGTTTACTCTCTGTACTTTCTAATCCCCAAAAAGGACGGATCCCTCAGGCCCATCCTGGACCTCAGGCCCCTCAACTGGTACATTCTGTCAGAACATTTCCATATGCTCGCGTTGCAGCAGGTTCTCCCGCTGCTTCGGCAAGGGAACTTCCTAGCTACTCTGGATCTCAAGGATGCATACTTTCACATTCCCCTGCATCCTTCACACAGGAAGTACCTAAGGTTCGCCATTCAAGACCAGCACTACCAGTTCAGGGTTCTGCCTTTTGGGGTCACCACAGCGCCCAGGGTCTTTACAAAGTGCCTGGCGACCGTGGCGGCGCATCTAAGACGTCAAAACATCCACGTCTATCCCTATCTGGACGACTGGCTCATTCAGGCGAAGTCGGAACAACAGTGCGCCAACCACGTGTCCCGCACCAAAGTTCATAGGTCGCACGCTACTTCACCATTCCAGCGTGTGTACCCCAGGAGCATCACGGTAGATGTAGTTTTCTCAAAGCGGGTGCGCTTATCGAAAGTTCAGAAGTGTGATGCACAGTTGCA
Organism: Lissotriton vulgaris; assembly: GCF_964263255.1. Taxonomy (NCBI): domain Eukaryota; kingdom Metazoa; phylum Chordata; class Amphibia; order Caudata; family Salamandridae; genus Lissotriton; species Lissotriton vulgaris. The sequence continues at coordinate 742,156,991 of NC_141696.1, forward strand.
GGCCAACTCTGGACACCGGTGTTTCTGGATAATTGTCCGTCATCAGCAGAGTGTAGGATGAGTTTCAGGGGTTGCTGTGCAGGCTGCCAAAGTGTTATCAGGTATGGTACCTCTCCGGGCGCGTAGGGCGTTACCTGAGCTCGTCAGCTCAAGGCTCAAGGGAGCCGAATTAAGTACAAAGTTCATAGGTCGCACGCTACTTCACCATTCCAGCGTGTGTACCCCAGGAGCATCACGGTAGATGTAGTTTTCTCAAAGCGGGTGCGCTTATCGAAAGTTCAGAAGTGTGATGCACAGTTGCAGGCCAACTCTGGACACCGGTGTTTCTGGATAATTGTCCGTCATCAGCAGAGTGTAGGATGAGTTTCAGGGGTTGCTGTGCAGGCTGCCAAAGTGTTATCAGGTATGGTACCTCTCCGGGCGCGTAGGGCGTTACCTGAGCTCGTCAGCTCAAGGCTCAAGGGAGCCGAATTAAGTACAAAGTTCATAGGTCGCACGCTACTTCACCATTCCAGCGTGTGTACCCCAGGAGCATCACGGTAGATGTAGTTTTCTCAAAGCGGGTGCGCTTATCGAAAGTTCAGAAGTGTGATGCACAGTTGCAGGCCAACTCTGGACACCGGTGTTTCTGGATAATTGTCCGTCATCAGCAGAGTGTAGGATGAGTTTCAGGGGTTGCTGTGCAGGCTGCCAAAGTGTTATCAGGTATGGTACCTCTCCGGGCGCGTAGGGCGTTACCTGAGCTCGTCAGCTCAAGGCTCAAGGGAGCCGAATTAAGTACAAAGTTCATAGGTCGCACGCTACTTCACCATTCCAGCGTGTGTACCCCAGGAGCATCACGGTAGATGTAGTTTTCTCAAAGCGGGTGCGCTTATCGAAAGTTCAGAAGTGTGATGCACAGTTGCAGGCCAACTCTGGACACCGGTGTTTCTGGATAATTGTCCGTCATCAGCAGAGTGTAGGATGAGTTTCAGGGGTTGCTGTGCAGGCTGCCAAAGTGTTATCAGGTATGGTACCTCTCCGGGCGCGTAGGGCGTTACCTGAGCTCGTCAGCTCAAGGCTCAAGGGAGCCGAATTAAGTACAAAGTTCATAGGTCGCACGCTACTTCACCATTCCAGCGTGTGTACCCCAGGAGCATCACGGTAGATGTAGTTTTCTCAAAGCGGGTGCGCTTATCGAAAGTTCAGAAGTGTGATGCACAGTTGCAGGCCAACTCTGGACACCGGTGTTTCTGGATAATTGTCCGTCATCAGCAGAGTGTAGGATGAGTTTCAGGGGTTGCTGTGCAGGCTGCCAAAGTGTTATCAGGTATGGTACCTCTCCGGGCGCGTAGGGCGTTACCTGAGCTCGTCAGCTCAAGGCTCAAGGGAGCCGAATTAAGTACAAAGTTCATAGGTCGCACGCTACTTCACCATTCCAGCGTGTGTACCCCAGGAGCATCACGGTAGATGTAGTTTTCTCAAAGCGGGTGCGCTTATCGAAAGTTCAGAAGTGTGATGCACAGTTGCAGGCCAACTCTGGACACCGGTGTTTCTGGATAATTGTCCGTCATCAGCAGAGTGTAGGATGAGTTTCAGGGGTTGCTGTGCAGGCTGCCAAAGTGTTATCAGGTATGGTACCTCTCCGGGCGCGTAGGGCGTTACCTGAGCTCGTCAGTTCAAGGTGTCCCGCACCATTCATCTCCTACACGATCTGGGATTCTCACTGAATTACCCAAAATCCCATCTCCAGCCCGCCCACATACGGCAGTATTTGGGCGCGACAATAAACACTCTGGCGGCCACTGCGCAGCCAAATTCAGTGACAGTCGCCAGTATCCAGACGCTGATCCAAAGATTCAGACCTCAGCACTCGCTTCCAGCGAAAGTGTTCATGCAGTTGATAGGCATGATGGCCTCCTGCATCTCCATTGTCCCGCACGCGAGGTTACATATGCGTCCGCTTCAGGAGTGTCTGGCACGTCAGTGGACTCAGGCTCACGGGAAACTAACAGACCTAGTGTTGGTGAGCGGTCGGGCGTACAACTCTCTGCATTGGTGGAATCCACAAAACCTTTGCAAGGGCCGACCGTTCCAAGAGCCTGTGCCACAAATTATCCTGAGGACGGACGCTTCTCTCCAGGGATGGGGAGCGCATGTACTCCACTACACAGTGCAGGGACTATGGACACTACAGCAAAGGAAGATGCACATCAATGTATTGGAACTGATGGCAATCTTCATGGCCTTAATGGCATTCAAAGTACATCTGTGCAACAAGGTCGTGTTGGTCCGGACGGACAACATGACGGCCATGTACTACATTCAGAAACAGGGGGGCACACACTCTCCGCAGCTGTCTCATCTGGCTCAGAGCATGTGGAAGTGGGCCATTCAGAGGAACATTTTCCTAATGGCAGAACATCTCCCAGGCAAAGACAATCAAATGGCGGACCTGCTCAGCAGGCACAGCCACCAAATGCACGAGTGGGAGATACATCCATCAGTACTCCTACCGTACTTCCAAAGGTGAGGTCATCCAGAGATAGACCTGTTCGCCACAAGGGAGAACGCAAAATGCCAAAGCTTCGCCGCCAGGTTCCCACACCCGCAATCGCAGGGCAATGCGATATGGATGAACTGGTCAGGCAGATTTCCGTTCGCTTTTCCCCCAGCACCTCTGATACCGCTGGTGGCGCGCAAGCTCAGGCAGCACTTGATGACTCTCATCCTGGTTGCCCCAACGTGGGCTCGCCAACCATGGTACACCACGTTTCTGGAACTTTCCGTGGTACCGCATCAAAGGCTTTATCTCACACCCAGCCTTCTGACGCAGAGCCATGGCGACATTCAGCACCCAGATCCGCAGCAGCTCAACCTGGCGATCTGGCTCCTGAAGTCCTAGAGTTTGGCTACCTCAATCTTCCCCCGGATTGCATGGACATCATTCAGGAGGCAAGAAAGCCCACTACTAGAGCATGTTATGCGGCTAAATGGAAACGGTTTGTCATTTATTGTGCGAACCACGACATTAACCCGTTGGATGCTTCCATTCAGAACATCATCTGTTACCTGTTCCATCTGTACCAATGCAATTTGGCGTATACTTCCATCCGCATTCACCTGTCTGCGATGGCCGCATACCTCCAGAATAGGCAACACCTTTCACTTTTCAAAGTGCCTGCTATCAAAGCATTTCTGGAAGGACTCAAAAGGGTCATTCCACCACGGACACCACCAGCTCCGGAATGGAACCTCAATGTGGTTCTTACAAGGCTGATGGGTCCTCCTTTTGAGCCACTACACTCTTGCGAGCTTCAGTTCCTGACTTGGAAAGTGGCTTTCTTAGTAGCAATTACATCGCTACGGAGGGTTAGCGAGTTGCAGGCCCTCACCATCCAAGAGCCTTTTTTCCAAGTCCATGCTAACAGGGTGGTGCTTCGCACTAACCCTAAATTTCTACCCAAGGTTGTGTCTCAATTCCACATGAACCAAACAGTCGAGTTGCCAGTGTTTTTTCAAAATCCTGAGTCGCTGGCGAAGCGGATGCTCCACACCCTTGACGTTAAAAGGGCCCTAATGTATTACATTGACAGGACCAAGGATTTTAGAAAGACTAAGCAGCTTTTCGTTGCCTTTGCATCACACCACAAGGGTAACGCTATTTCCAAGGCTGGTATTGCTAGGTGGATCGTGAAATGTATTCAGATCTGTTACGCAAAGGCTAAACGCACTCTTACAATTCCACCGAGAGCCCACTCCACCAGAAAGTTGGGGGGCTCTATGGCCTTCCTTGGAAACATTCCCTTAGAGGACATATGTAGAGTAGCCACATGGTCTACCACACATACATTTACTAAACATTACTGTGTAGACGTGCACTCTAAACAGCAGGCAGCTGTGGGGCAGGCTGTTCTCAAGACACTTTTCCAAACTGCTGCAGCTGGCACGGGCGGCCGCCGCTAATGGAGGGACTGCTATGTATTCTATGCACAGATATGAATTCAGCAGCCCACATGCCTCGAACTGCAAATGCTACTTACCAGTATGCATCTGTTCTTGGCATGTAGGGCTGCTGACATTCATATCGCCCGCCCTCCTCCCCGGCGCCTGTAGCAGCTGCAGTATTCATGTATATGCTCATAGCATGGTCATCACTCACATACTTCACTCCATCTCGGCCACAATGGCTAAAAACAATCTGGGGATGGAGGCGATGCCCATGCGCACTGTAGTCCAGGGGAGGAGCCACCTATCTCGTGATACTTCGAAGACTCTTCCAGGACAACAATGTGCAATCATCCGGACCCAACACTAGGCGGCGATCTATGCACAGATATGAATGTCAGCAGCCCTACATGCCAAGAACAGATGCATACTGGTAAGTAGCATTTGCATTTCTTATTCCGGCCCTTTCTTTTTTGCTTTCGTCGGGCCCGGGCATTAGGTGGGCTCTCCTGTGGCTTGATTCGTCCTCTATTGAGGATGTTCTGGGGAGGTTCTTCAGGTAAAGTTGTGGTGGTTTGAGGCTGGCACCACTGCGTGATAGTTTTTTGTGGGTCTTTGCTGTTTCCTGATGCCCTTTTGTTGGATGGGGTATTGGACCTGGCCTCTGTTAACGGAAGTTTTGTTGTAATTGATTCTGTGTCGGTCTTATCAAGCCTGTCGTTTGTTGGAGGAGGCTTTGTGATAGTTGTTTTTATATCTCCAAGAGGTTGCCTAACATCGTGGGTAGAGTTGATAGTTTATCGATGATTGGCGAGCAGATGCAGTTGGTTCTTTCAGTTTGGATTAGTTTAACTGAATCTTGTCCTCTTTTTATGAGGCCATTAAGGTCAGCAAGTTTTCTGTCAATCCCCACAATGGCCTCTGCTAGCTTTTGTAGGACTGTCAGTTGGAGGTCAAGCTTGTCTGATTGGTACTGAAGTGCCGTTGATGATAGCTGTATTGTGTTAAGTAGGGTTACCCAAAACGAGTTAACTGGGTCTCTGGTCCCCTCTGTGGGCGGGTGGGAGCTTTCTTTGCTGTTACTGTTGGTAGGTTCCATAACGTTATATGCTGCCACTAATGCGCTCCATTCTTGGGATACCAGGAAGGTCATATCCCTGTCTGGGGAACTTTGGTCCCCTCTTGCAATGGTTGGTGAAGAATTTATGGGGTCGGGTTTTAGTCCCTGTGTGTCAAGAGCCTCAGTGGCCTCAGTGTGGCCTTGATTTTTTTGTTCTAAGTTTGGTTGAGCATCGAATGCTTGGAAGAATACTGTTTCTTGATTTGTTGCTGCTTCTGCCTCCGCCTGCTGAGTGTGTGGGGAAGGAGTGATTGGAGATAGATGGCTTTGTTTTTTGATGCTGTGGAGCCTCAGGGACCCTTCCAGCTCTAGGGCGTGTTTCCTTGATGTGTCCCACATTGGTAAAGGACTTATTTGGTTTGTTTCCTCGATGCGTCCCTCGATGCTTCCCTCGATGGGTCCCTCTAACAAAGGGGCTTGGCTGATGGCGCCTTCTGGTGACATTTGCCTTCTAGTATCTTGTGCCCGATGGTCCCCTGCGCCTGCTTCGCCTCCGGTAAGGTCCGTTCTCTCCCTTGGCGTCGGTGCCTTGTGTATTTCTGCTGCTATATAGCTTTTGATTTGAGGCAAAGCGTTGTTGGTGGTAGCTGGTTGTAGTGGAGATTGGAGGCCTGTAATGGAGTCATTTGTAGAGTAGATGGCATTTCCTGGGTTTTTTAAAAAGGCAAATTTTGTGTAAATTTTCGGTTGGAAGTTGTATTTTGGTTTCGTTTGCTGTCCCGCTAAATTAATTAGTTGGTGGGTATTTTTCCTTTTGCTGTTACTGGGTTGTTCCGGAAGTAGGGTTGGGCTCTGGTCAAAATCTTTGTCGGTGGCAGACCGTCAGTTGTGCTGATATTGATTTCGTTGGGGCTAATTTCCGGCAAGGTGGTATTGCTAATTGTTTTGTCTTTTTCTTTGGTGTTGTTAGGTATTCGCTTATTTATTTCCGGTGACGCTGAGCTCGTGGTTGTGTTATTCCTCTTTCGTTTGGCTGGTTGCTTTGTTTGAAGTTTTCTTTCTCTTCCTGACCTCATGATGGTCCTCAGAATCCCTTTCAATGTCTCTTAATGTCTCTCAGTGCCTCCGTGTCTCCGTGACCATGTCTCTCACGGTGACAGAGCTGCTCACTGCTGTGGACCGCTGTTTAGGCGCTCTTTAGCGTTGCAGTGGTTTGCTGTGGCTTGAGTTCTCTCTGCTTGCCGCTCCGCAGCTGCTCACGGTATCCCGCTCGCGGGCAGTGACTCGCGTGCTGCAAGCGGGCTGTGAGGCTTTGGACTGTATCACTCTCCTACGGCCGCGCTCAGCTTCGGGGGAGGGGGTGGGGGTTGAGGGAGGGGGAGGGGGGCTGCTACCGGGTGCCTGTCTGAGAGCCTGTTGCCGGAAGCCTCAGCCTCAGCCTCCTACCTGCGGTCACCTCGCTCCACACACCTCGCTTCTCTCGCTGGCTGACTGATTTAAGTATGGGGTCGCGAACAGTTGTTACTTCAATGGTTCGGCCGCTGGCCGTCGGAGCACCAGTAGGGATTAGTTCATTAATTAATTCAAGCAATGTGGGGTGAGTGTGGTGAAAGTGTAGGTGACAGTTTATCTCGTGCTCACACTCACCGCCGTCTGTGGTCTGTCTGAGTTCAGTCTGAGTTCTGTGCCAGCCAAGACCGCCAAGATGCTCTCTCAACACCCGCATCCGCTCGCGGGCGGGAGAGTTGGGTCCCGTGTGCCGGGAGGGGCAGGCTGGAGGCAGGAGGCTGGGCGTCCCGGTGTGCTGGTGCAAAGTGCGAAGTGCCTCGCCTCGCCGCTGTTGCTCCGCTGTAGCCGCTGTGGCGCCCCGCTGTTGACCGTGATGTCCCGACCTGATGTAGGGGAGCCGCTTTGCCGCTTTGTCGGTTGTCGAGGTAATCGGTGGGCGCTTAGGGCTTGGAGGCTTAGAGGATCTCAGCGCTCAAACGCGGTACTACGCTGCTCGATGGCGGCGAACGGCGTCCTGCTCGTCCCGCTCGGTTGCTGCTTCGAATGCTATGACTGCTCCGCTCTGCTCTCCACTAGCTCACTGCTGCTCTCTGCTGGTCAGGGAAGTCAGTCATTTCTACACCAGTTCACCCTGTAGAAAGTAGACGAATGAGCACTTTATGGACGCTAAGGTACCACGAACTGTGTAATACCAAACACAGCATAAGAAGCAAACCGAGGAGGGAGGGGTGGTTCAATGCAGTGTACCTTCCCTTAAACTGCTCAATGTACACTTTGGAAGACAGGTTGAAGTCTCTCAAAGAAATAGTTTACACCATGGTTTCAGAGTTCTGATACTTGATGCCCTGTTTGCACACTAAATAAAATAGTCAATTTATTTACAATCAGATAATCTATTAAAATGTATACTTTTCTTTATTTCCTGGAGCAATAGTTTCACAACAATGAATTAAGTAGTTGTTTTTTCAGGGCCTGAACAATCTATAAGTCTACATAACATTTTTTGGAATTAATACCCGAGACAAAAATAAAACGCTCCAGTCTGCAAAACTTGCATACATTTTATTCAATAATTATATATATTTTTTCATGAAGCCATCAGTCAAACTTGTATTTAAACTCTTTGCAGTCTCGTCTTTTGTGTATGAGTATGTTTACTTAAGTCTCGATCTTAAAAACTGCACTCGGACGTAGATAATTACGGTGAGTATTTCAGTTATTGGTACATTTAAAACAATGATCTGGGAAAGTTTCTTAACTAAATGAGATGTATTTATTGTTTGCGAGTATCTATTTTAATCACAACGCTCTGATTTTAGCTGTCAGATGTAGGGTTTGCAACCTAGTGTCACCAAAGGGGCAGATATATAAACAACAGGATGAAGGTTCAGAAATGCATCATTCTGTCCTGTAGAAAATATAAATCGAAGCCTATATCATTCATTCATTTTAAGATTTCATTATTTGCATTCAGTTCTTGGTTCCATGTTAAACATTAAAAAAAATGTTTATTGGACTTTACACCAATAGATTGTTTGGGCCTTGAAGAAGCGGCAACGTAGTTTATTGTCATGAAACAAGTATTGGCGTTCTTTCATTGGTACTTGTTAGACCTGGCAGCATGGGCGCTGGTTTTCCCTGTATTTTTGCCTCCTGTGTTTTTGCTGTGTGTTGGACTTCATTTTTCTGGTCTAGATGCTTTGGGCACTTTGCCACTGCTGTTCAGTGCCAAAGTGCAAGTGCCCCATTTGTAAACGATTGTTATGGTGTGGTGATTCCATGATTGGCATTTTTGATTTACTAGTTAGTCCCTAGTACAGTGCACTGTGTGTGCCCAGGGCCTGTAAATAAAATGCTGCTAGTGAGCTGAAGCACTGATTGTGCCACCCACATAAGCAGCATGTAAATGTAACTCAGACCTGCCATTGCAGAGCATGTGTGCAGTCTGGTACTGCCATGTCGACCTGGCAAGTACACTTGCCAGGCCCTAATCTTCCCTTCTCTTGCATGTTAGTCACCTGTAAGGTACCCCTGTGGGTAGGGTGCAGTGTATTTGAAAGGTAGGACATGTGTATGTGGCATGTCCTGATAGTGAAATACTGCCAATTTAGTTTTTCACTATTGCAAGGCTACCTGTTCCCATAGGATAAAATGGGGAGTTTGATTATAACAGCTTATAAACATAACTACCCCTGTTCACAAGGTTGGAAAATAAAGTTTAGTATGCCTGAACTTAGAATGTTAAAATGCATCTTTTAGTGAGGGTGTTTTTTGCCTTCTGTGTTTGAAAATTCCACTTTTAGAAAGTAGGTATTTTCTTGCTTAGCCATATGGTGTGCCTCTGCTGGGATATGGATTGACTGTCTGGGTTCGGAGTGTCAGGACTGGGGAGGTGCAGTGGCTCCATAGAGTCTGGATGAGTCAGGGCTGTGCTGAATAGAACTGACCTGCATTTGGAGTAGGGGGAGAAGATTTTCTTTCACCTTAATGGGCCTGGTCTGACTTTCACAATGCTGTCTCCACCTGATGCCAGGAATCTGCACAAGAGAGGACAGAACTGGTTTTGACTGAGTACATGACTTCTCTGCCACCAGAGAACAAAGGATTTTGCTGTATAAAAAGAGGGGCCCAGACCCCAGACTTTTAGATCACTTCTGGGAAATCAAGAAGACCTGTGCCAAGGAGAATAGCTGGAGAAACTGAAGAGGAGTACTGCCTTATGCTGTTTTCTATCTGGGGTTGGCCTGCAGTGGCTACTTTCTGCCACTGTCTACTTTGCTGTGTCCCCTGCTTAAGGAAGATCTCCAAGGGCTTGAAGAACAGCTGGCCTCTTGTTCTGATGTCTCAGGGACACAAAGACTTCGCCCCCAGCTCCACTTAACTTCCTTGCTGGGAGTTCCGACCTGCCAGGAGGTGCCTGTAGCTGTTCTGGGCCTCTGGAGGTTGTTCTAGCTGTTGGGAGCTGGAAAAGCCACGCAACAACAAGAAGCATGACGTTTCCGTGCCTGTTTCCGACGCATCGCTGAAGTAACCGATGCAGGAATCGTCGCATTGAGTGCATCAGTCTCCGAAGTCCGAGATCACCGCACCAATTCCAACGCAAGCCCTGCTGTGCGTCTGCAAGAAACCACGCATCGTCCCGGATCTTCGCATCCCAGCAAGGCGCCAGGTCTGACGCATCATTGGAGGATGCAGAAAGAAATCGACACATCACCTCCCCGAAGCAAGGAACCGACGCATCACCTTCCCTGAGTGTAAGGAACTGACTCATCACCTTCCCTGCGGCCCTTTTTGTTTGTGTGCTCGACGCATCCAAGGGACTTTGTGTGAAAAGTGTTGTATCTGCAATTTACTTTGAACTGAACTATTTCTACCATTTGAAAGTCATATTTTTATTACTGTATTGTGGATTTTTGTCGTTTTTGTCTTGTTTGGTTTTGATAAAGATACTTATTTTTCTAAACTGGTGTGGTGTTTTCACTGTATTACTATATGTATTTACTAATGCTTTACACACCGACTGAGTTAAGGCTGTCTGCTTGTGCCAAGCTACCAAGTGGGTGAACAGGGTTTATTTTAGAAGTTTATACCCCTTACCCTGACTAGAAGCAAAGGTCCCTATTTGGACAAAGGTATCTACCTCTGCCAACTAGAGACCCCCATTTCTAACAGTACTAAATTAGCATTTTCCTGTGTCCATGAGCTAAAGATAAGCCAACATTGTTATATATTATCTGCCTGTAAATAAATGGCCCATATTCAAGTAAATAAAGAATCAACTATTATGACTCTGAAACTATGTTGTAATCTAATTCCTTTGAGAGATCTAAAAATGTCTTCTAAAATACTAAAAACAGGCCCGGGTTAGTCATCCGTCTTTATAAAACTACCATCTATTTTAGAGGAAGTGTTGTGAATGCATCAAACATCTCTTGTATTTTTCCTTCGACATCTTGGGCCAGATGAAGGAGACCAAATACCGGTCAGTAACGGCCGATTTCCGCCGTTACCGATCGGTATTTGGGTATTGAAATGTAGGGGGCCTTTATTTTACAGAATCTGTAAATTTACCGATTCTGTAAATCCAGATGTAGGTGGCACTGCACACAGTGCCACAGGCCCCTAAGAATTCGTTATTTACCATGTAATACTATTGCATGGTAAATAACGAATTCCTGTGTACAGGCACATCTGTGCATGTACACCTGTGGCACCTGTGGCACACATACATGCCCTTAGGGCATGTATGTGTGCCACATGGCACACAAGCCCGAAACAGGGGTGCAACAGGGTTTCAAAGTGACACCCTTTTCCCCTTTTTTACCGATTCGGTAATTATCGAATCTGTATTTGCCATTGATTCCTATGGGCTTCAAGGCCCATAGGAATCAATGGCAAATACCGATTCGGTAATTACCGAATCGGTAAATACCAAATCCTACCGATTCGGTATTTGTTACCGAATAATTACCTACATTAGATTTACCGATTTATGAATACCGAATCGGTAAAATTCGGTATTTATGAATCGGTAAATCTAATTTACCTACATCTGGTCCCTTGTCTTTAGCTCAGTGGGACCACACTGGTTGTAAATGATGCAATGTGTGCATGTTTAAAAAAAGAACTTGATTCAAGTTGAAAAAAGAAACAGAGAAGGTGGTGATCTGTGTACGAAAAATGGAGAAAAGCTTACAACTTGATGTATTAGATATATGAATTCATGTTTTTGTTCAAGCCTATGAATGAAGAAATGTTGATTGCAAGAAGAAATTAGAGGACTGGAGTGGTGCATGAGTGGGAGAGTCGTGGACTGGAAAGGGCAATTAGATGATAAAGGATGGGGATAAATCACACTTTTGAAGTGACTCCTAAAACCGCCACGGGTTACATATTTGAGTGGTAGAAACTAATTTAACAGCAATAGAGGCTTGACTAGGTAAATTCAAGCTCTGGGTGACTGCATTGAACTCAGTGCCGTTCTGATTGCCTTATTAAGCGATTGCCAATAGATGCTGTTGGCACCACTATGCTCCCTTCCAGCTGCCCTTAAGTGGACATGTTTCTCATGTGCCTAGTCCCAAAAGCTGAAGGTGGTATACTTCATATGCACTACCCTCCTTCCAAAAGGAACATCGGTGAATGGATTCAAATGTATTTTCTTCATGGTGACTCAGGTGTTAAGTAGTACTCATAAGAGAGACACATATTTGGATTTGGTCTAGTGACCCCACAGACGAGTGGAAGAATCCAGATAGAAATATAAAATAGTTTGACTTTGCAGATTATGAGCTATTTTCACAAAATGCGTCAAAGAATAAAGAAGCAATTGTTTGGAAATTTCAAACCATCCAAACCAGTTTGATATGGTATAGTGTGAGCAGAGGTGGAAGAGAGCCTAAAGGCTTAATGCTCAACCAGAGCTTCCAAATGCCATAAAGTCAAGTTTTCACTAACAGAGGTAGGAGCAACCTCGTAGTAGCATCGAATATCCCTTTCGGTAATATTGGCTTAGCATCACCCACATCCACCTCTCGGTACTGCCAGGAGATGGGGAGGGGGGGCAATGCAACAATTAACAGGTAAAATCCAATACAAATAGGAGGCACAGAATATAAGGTACAAAGGTAGATACAAAAACAAGCATTTGACAACATACTGATACAGTATGTTGCCTAAAGAACATATTTACAAGGGCAGAGAGAGCACATCATAGGAGGGACAGCATGGGTGGAAAAAAGAGCACACAAGACAGAAGTTACTCTTCTGAAATGCAACCGCAACCCTAAGATGAGGGCCGTGGTACGGTGTAAGCTGTCACAAAGAGCTGGGCTGGGAGTTAACAAGCAATGACCAAAATTAAGCTTCCGAACCTAAAAAAAAATATTTTGGGGGGGAGGGAAACAAACTTGATCACCCTAGTTTAATCCTCATAGACCACATGTCTTCATACCACCCTCCTTACAGATTGTACTGGGGCACAACCTCACCATCCCTGTAGCAGGCTGGTTGTGCAGCTCCCATGCCCCTTTGCGCACATAGTGCTAGCAGCAAACCAGGATGCTAGCACCACTTTCAACTGTAACAGCATGCAGGTTGGATCCAGGGGAAAATGTTGCCCGTCATACAGCACGTCACAAGCAGAGACTAAGCTAAGGTGACCTAAGTTCCAGCAAACACAAGGAGATGATGGACGGAGCGCTCAAAACTTTTCAGACACTCACCCCCAGTCACAGATCTGGGTTGAATCCATCAATGCTTGTTTCCGGTCCAGGGAAGACATGGTTTTTGCAGTTCGGGCTGGACTGTTCCCATTAGGCACAGGGTCAAGACAGATTTCCATATAGCTGTGTCTGAGCTGGGATAGCAAAGTGAGCTAAAGAACGATGATGGGTTCAATCCATATCTGTGACTGGGGGTGAGTGTCTGAAAACGTTCAGCGCTCCGTCCATCATCTCCTTGTCTTTGCTTTGTTTACCCTAAGTTGACAGAGTATGCCCAGACGTGGGTACCTTGCTCACTTTGCCACTGTATTCAAGCTAGCCTGGCTGATGAGGGCTGATAGCCCGTAACTGGTCCCAGGATGCTTGTTTCTGGTCCAGGGATGACATGGCTTGGCAGTTCGGGCGGGACTGTTCCCATGAGGCACAGGGTCAAGACAAATTTGCATACAGCTGTGTCTGAACTGGGGTGGTGAAGTGAGCTAAAGAACGGTGATGGATTCAACCCATATCTGTGACTGGGGGTGAATGTCTGAAAAGTTTCAGCGCACCGTGTTTACTAAGTTCAAGCACCATCACCTGCAGTGACAGGCCAGTACCCACCACTGACCACAGACAAACTGGCCAAAGAAGATCAGACTGGCCCTAGTCCTACTTCCAACCAGTAGGCAAGTCACAACCTGGGATCCAGGGTTGAGGTCACCTAGGCCTGCAACATGCCAGGCTGCCTATATCCCTACTCCCAATTTGCAACCTTTATCACCAGCCGCTATCCTTATATTGCATAATGAGGACATCAGACAATGAGCAGTAAGAGACTCAGGATGAGGCCACAGAATCCTGCATCTTCAAAGCACCCTTTCCCTAGCCAGGGCGCCAAAGACCAGTTCACACAGACATACCGTATGCATGGTGAGTAAACAGCCACCAAGCCACCTCATGTCTTTTGTCTCCAGTGCAGTAGCAATTAAAATAGTTCCCCTTAGCATTGTAGCTCCCCTAGTCATTTGCAGTGATTGGGGGAGAATTAGCAACCACAACCTGCTTCTTTTCATTAAGTTGACTTCCTAATAGCATTGAGGTAAAGGAGGGGCAGGTACCAGAGGAAGAATATGTAGTACCTTTGCAATGCGAGTGGAAGGTTATTTTTTCCCCCAAAGTGCAGAGGTATATTGTTTAGACCTTTTCTTGGAACCAGTATATATTACTTAACCTTAGCCCAAGCCCAGGAATTGAATCAATAAATGACACAGAAATTTAAATGGGAAATGACACAATGTTAAATCGAAGTAACTTGGACTAGAACCAGTGTATTAAAGCATAGTCTGATTTCAGATTAAAATCCTTTGTTTTACTAATTGTTCCTAAATGTACGAACAGGAAAATTCATCAGACACAATAGGCATGGAAGGTCTTTTGTCCCCTCAATAAAAGAGATATAAGTAGATCTGCTGTGTCGAGATAGGGAGTTAGGAGTCAAAAGGTCATTGTTTTTGTTCCCTTACTGTCTCTTCAGACAGTGTATCTGCCTTGTACTAGAAGTATAGCATAAGGCATACCTGTTTTGTTCTATCATAAAAATGTCATTGAAATATTTTAATCTTCTTCAAAAATATCTTTAGTTTTGGTTCTTGAGTTGTAGCTTCTCCAAGACACTGGAAGAAAATACTGACTCCTCTCTATTGAGGATACTCTGTTGGGGCAGGGACCAGATGTTCACAGGGCCACCAAATAATTCCAGCTAAGTGGAGTTGTCTAGGATAAGGCCTTGTTTGTCTCCTGCTTAGTGCCTTGAGTATCTTGCCGAGGGCTTAGGTCAAGGGCCTTAGTCAGAGTTCGGTGGATACAAACCATCACCAAAAAGAGGTGGAGTTCCCTTCCGTAAAATTCAGGGTACATCAATGAGAATAGCACTCTAAAAATGCTGATAGGACACCTGACACTTTGTGGTGGATGATGAGTTTTGCCAAATGCCAAGGTCCTAAATTACGACCACTCCAAATGGAGTGTTCAAGAAAACTTGTAACACTGTTCCACAGTTCTGTGTCCTGTGGGTTGTAAAGAGAGTTAGGGGGCACTGCTGTGGAGTTCCCGTGCATGCAATGAGGAGGTCACTCTTGGCATGGAATGCTCCAGCTCGACCTGATCAAAGTCTACTGAGTTATCAGACAGTGCCTTAATCTAGTTCATAAGATGATTAACTAAAATTATGCACACCCTTAATACCTTTGCCATCAGTCAATAACTTGTTCTCCAGCACATGGATGGTACCACCATAAATTGTACCAAGAAGGCAGTCGGCCGGTGAGTGGTTCTGCAAACTTGCAGCTGCTGCAGTAAGTGACATTATGTCTTACTTACAATATTTATTTAATTTGAGTGGTTTTGAAGACAATCCAATGATGCATATGTTCCACAACAGCCCTCTAGAGTTTTATCAACATTTCCAATAATAATAATATTATGAGTAATTTGAGTCTATGATTTACTAAAAATGCACTTGATCCAAAACAGTAACATTTTTTTTTCTAAAAGTTTTGCAGGAGCTGTTCAGAAAGAAGATACTAGCAAGAACAAAAACGATGTGCTGAATATTTTCTCTGTTGCTTCAGGTCATTTGTATGAACGTTTTTTAAGGTAATCAAAGCTCAGTCGGCTGAGTTGCAGAATGGCCATGCCTGTCCTTGTGTGCTTATCAGTGTTTCAAAGAAGATTCTTAGATGAAGATCTTGCTGTAAACTTTTTTTGTATATCATGTCTCCTCAAAACATGCAGCTAAGTCTCCATGAGCTTCCCATGGAGAAAAGCCAATGGAATTACACCTATATTTAATTTAACTATTGTTAAAAGTAACATAAATGTATTTGTCATTTAACTGTACCACATGCATTGCAACCTCCTTTCAAACCACGTGAGTCTTGGTGTGTGTCATCTTGCAGTTTTATCTGATACCTGCCAGTGCTTGGTCCTTCTCTTCCCTTCTGTGGCCTTTTATTGTAACAGTGTTAACAGCAGATCAGGGGCTAGGCTTTTGTCAATGAGGCTGGTTCTCAAAATTGAGGTTTCAGCAGGGGCGGCTCCTCCTTTGGGCCGGAGGAGCTTCGCCCTACTGCTTTCTCACAGTGCGAGAAGCAGAAACATAAAATGGTATTTTAACTACAAGCAGAAACATAAAATGGTATTTTAAATACCATTTTATTTTTCTGCTTCTCGCACTGCGAGACAGCAGAAGGGTATGCCTGGTTGGGGGGCGGGCGGGTGGGCAGGTCGGGGAGGAGAGGCTTGCCCAATGCTGTGGGCACTGACTGTTTGGTCGGTCCTCTTGGCTGACCAAACCAGTCATGCGCACTCTGGATATTTTCTATATAGGCGGCATGAAGTTTACATACAGAAAATGGCCTCCACATATGCGCCCGGTTGGGCGCTGCCCTTACCAATCACAACACTGCCATTGCAGTGTTTTGATTGGCTTAGGGGAGGTGAGGGAGGCTGCCCTCTTTCTGTTCCTGCCTGAGGCAGGAGAGCAGGAAAACGCGGGACCCAGTAAGTTGTTATTTTTTTTTTAAATTCCCACCGCCGTGCAAACCACAGTGCGACCCCCCACCTACCCCAACACACGCGAGTCATGCCGGATGCTACTGCCTTTTTGTGACACCAGCTGTTACATCTTAATCTTTTAAAAAACAAAATGCAATTTAAATTTTGAGATTCAGACATTGCACCTACTTTTACTGTCAATACAGTGAATGGTGTTTACTACAGGATCAAATCCTTGCAACAGTAGACTTGCAGAAGCTGATTGTTACTTGCCTGAGGAACCTCCATCCCGTTCCTGCCTGGTACTGCTTGTATGGCATCAAGATTGTCAAGAACGTGTCTTCCCTTTGGGACTGCTCCATCGAATATGCTGATCTTCATTGCAAGAAACAACACAGGGTTTGGCTTATGCGCAGCAAGGCCACGCCTGAATAACAGTAAACAAAACACATTGCCAATACTGCACTATTCTTTAATCAATTAGTTAGATGGGCAATGAATCAAACAGCTGCCCTTGAAAAACCACTTTTTCCGTTTCAGTTTAATCAAAAAAACGTTATTGATATTTATTGCAACACTCTTTTTTCGATATTTTCGAAATTTTTCATGGAACTAATCTAAATTGGAAGCACCAATGGTCAGGGTCACTATAAATTCTTTTAGGAGCCCCATTGAAATTAAACTTCACATTTATTCTCTAAAAAAACATACTCTGTATACAACATACACACTGTGTCAGAATCATACATTTGTTAGACTAGTCCTCACTCCCATCCATCCATACATTCTTACATCATACATGCCGATGCCCACCCTGGGATAGTTCACAAAACCCTATTTCTGGTGAGGGTGAGGCACTCTCAATTCAATATTTCAAAAATAAAAAAAACAATACTTAGAATACAAAGCCATCAACCTAATTCTATACAGAACACAATTTCGCAATAGAATGAATCAATTCAGATTGGCCTAAACAGAACTGTGGTCTACGCATTTCGAATCTCCCACGTTATGGGGATTCTCCTCAGGACCAATAATTTCTTAATGTATGTTCTAACAGTAGTCCTATCAAAGTCTCACAAATTTTGGTTGAAATGGGTATGTTGCACTACTTAGTGGTCAACTTCCCAATTGTGTGTTGCCAAATTCCTGTTTATCAATGGTAACATCAGCCAATTTTATATTGTTTTATTTTCGTGACTTGGGTCAGGGAAATCAAGCCAGGCCAGTTTATAGCTCAGCTATGAGATGTTCTGCAGGTGACCTACATTCATACATACATAAAATATGCAAGTGGACTCACAGGCAAAAGGAAAGCATATTCACCCTTTGAAGACTGCTATCCTGTACCAGGTCCTTATTGTGTCTTAGCTAGTGCTTAACACAATGGAGTCAAATTCATAAGTATCTAAATTTAGTAGGCCACGTGGCCTGACTGACCTAAATGGTGGATGCCCACTGCTGTTTTGGTTCTGACACTTAAAGCGACCCAGAGAATGATACTGAGGAACCTCTGCATGGGGCTCATGGGTGCCTGTCTGGTCCTCGGGGTCTTTGAGTATAAGAGGCATCTTTCACAACCTCACTTGTCCTGGCAGTACCCGGCTACTCCTTCTGGCCTAACTGTGGACCTAGGGCAAGCCGGCCAAGTTGAAAAAGGGACATTCCTACCATCATGCCACAATGTATGTTGTGCGACAGTTGATTGAGACACCTGAACCACTCTGGAAAGCAGACACATACAACTATTTTTGAGTGACTTCTATATACATCAGTATATTGATGATAAATGAGAAAATGGATTTTTTTTAATTTTTATAAAAATGAGTAGTCCTTGCACCTTTCAAGGCTCAACCTACTCAATGTTATATATGAGTATGATGTGTGACACTGTAGTGAGATACATAGTGGATGAAATGGATCAACTTCACATCACTTTTCCATTCCTTGGCTTTTATGTATCATTTGAATTGTGTGTCAGTTCAATAGTCCAAATAAAATAGGAAAGTCACAAATCAGAACTGGAATTTGTTTGTAAATAAGTGAGAGAGGCAGATGCCACAGCAAAGCTTCTCCAATAATGCCCACTGCTTTCATCGACATGAACAAATTGCTTTGAGGCCAAACTTTTTAGCTATAGTTAGAAGCAGATGTCTCTATACTTGACATGCGGTCATCAGTTATACTCTTGAATACACTAATACAAAATGAGAGAGACAGACAATGATAGTCAATTCGGGCAATTATTCATAGTCAAAAATGAAGAGGTGGAGTTCCAGCAACTGCAATGTCTACTCCATGTGGATACTCCGTAAGCCAGACTTTTTCCCAAATTATTCTTAAAACAACTTAAGATGCAACAAATCGGTCAACGAACTTCTTCAAGGCTAACATAGATTAGAAGGATATCTAGGAGCTGTGTAACCCCTGGACCTCCTGTTGAAAAAACCTTAAAGCATCAAACCTTATATAATCTGGAAAATGACTTGTAAAGTAGATGAAAATGTTGAATATGGTTCTGTGGTCGCCTTATAAACAAAACATAGCACATTTCTGATACAGGTAGAAGCTGACCGTCCATAGAGGAAGAGTTAGTTCTAAGTCCTAGCCAAATTTAGAAACCTAGTGAAGCTCACATTCCATATGTATGTGACTGTAGCAGATTTTTGTTGGTAAAACAAAGAAAGGACCCATACTTGAATTCAAGCCAAACTTAATTCACAGGTACTATGAAGTGCTGAAGATGAGGGAGTGTATTGCACAAAATCTTTTCGACCAAAGGATATAACATGTGAAGTTACTTACTTTTGTCAGAGCTGTTTCAAGCTTTATTGACAAAGTAGTAAATGTTCAGGTCCCATATTGGTTTCATTCCAGGCTGACATGTATAAACAACTGTTGGACCCCCAATTGTCAGTGAATTACTTAGAACTGATTACAAGGAGGTAGCAGTTTACTAACAACCACACCCATAAAAACTTGACCTATCTTAGTGGTATTATGGAGTATCACAAAAAGCAAACTGTATAATGTTACGGGTGCTAAATCTTAGAAACACTTCTGCCACCTAACAGTTTATTTAGTTACAATTATGGGTACAGCATAAAAACAGTACATCCCCAAAATGTAACTGTGTTACATATGAGAAGTAAGGTACCATTCCACTCAATTTTAGATATGTATAAGACCAAAATCTTAAAAATTGTACCACTAATGTTTATTTTTTTGTTATAAAGAATACCATAAAGATTATGAATGTACATACAACATTGTTATTGTCATGTAAGATCTGCTTTGACCATGAGTTAAGTAAACCCACTTTGGCATTATCCGTTATTAAAAATGATCAGTCATGCGCCTCATTTTCAGTACTATTACCGTTTACCATTCCCTGGGCCTTGAAATAGTTCCAGGAGGATAAACATGTGTTGGTTATTTTCTTGCTACTCCCTCCCCCCCCCCCCCCCCCTCCACCACCATCACCAATCAAGGATACTTTGTGTCTATCTCATGATATGAATAAGACACAGTAAAATAGCAAGGACTTATTTGATCACGGTCCCATCACAATAGCCCTGTTCATGTTTATTAACTGAATAATGTCAGCATTGGTTACATTGTCCTGAACTGTTGACCAAAGTAGAGGCAAGATGACATAACACTTAATGTTGTATATAGATGCATATAATTTAATGCAATTGTTAACAAAAAATTAACAAGCTGTATAAATCTCTAGAATCTTCCTTTATGCATAGCCAAACACTGAGTGGAGTGTTACCTTATTTCTTATAGGTAATACTAAATAGTTTATTAGGAGTGTGCCTTTACAATTTTAAGCAGGAGTCATGTATGCAATGCAAAAAACACCTCTTCCAAACAATTTGGGTAATTGCTGCTCAGTGTCAAACGTACTCTACCTAGTAAAACTTAAAAAGAGTGGTCACTAGTGAGCTCCCGGAAAATGTAGACCAAAATAGCTTTATGGATCCTCTTAAAGCAGGATTTAGAATCCTGCATGATTTAGGATCTGCCCTGGTGGAAGTTGTTGGTGACATCCAGATGGAGCCAGGCATGGCAGGTGTTGGGTCCATTATCTGTTTCGATACAAACCCCCAACAGATCTTTTTTAGTCAAGTAGTTAGGAGATAAAATTGGAGGATCACGTTATTTGTGAAGAATAGAACTCATGGCACTGAACTGTTACAATTTGCATTGCCAGCACGGGATACAGGTCCTGAAGTTATAATGGGCTTGGTTTTGCCCCCACTAATGTTTTTTTATTTATCTTGAGCCCGTATCGAAGATACGCAGATGCTTTTGCTTGACCCAATTCAACTGCACTGAAGGCACCAAATAATTCTGACCAGAGAGAGTAATGTATGCAAAGCACATGCCTTCATAACTTTTTTATTTGATGAGATTCAGGTATTTACTTTGGTGGTAGGCAACCTGTTAAAACTAAATACATCAAAAACGTAGACACTTAATGGTACTTATCCAGACGTATAGATGTTGTGAAATGTATCATTGAATTATAAGACATTTTCCCAAACCAGGGGCCTTCAGGAGGACAGTGGAGAACTCAATAAAAATATTTCATCTAGTGGGTTTCACGTGAAGTGTCCATGTTAATGTGGATGTTTGAACATGTAAAGAGCAATCGTTTACATGTGTGTTGTTCCATAGGATTATGATGCTTTCCGTTCTACGGAATACTGAGACGCCAGTGAAATTCTGGTTTTTGAAAAACTACCTCTCTCCTACTTTTCAGGTAAGATTTGTTCTTTCGTAATTTCTTTTTTATGTGTTTATTTTTTTCCAGAGGATTTACAATGTTCAATTGTTAGTGGCGCTCCTATATCTTCAGATATGTATTGCAGAGAATGATTTGTCTTTAAAACAGATGTTTAACCCACATTTTCAATTCTAAATTCTCTTGTGTTGAGCTCCATCCATTCCTAAATAGAACGTTTGTGCCACGTTTTGATTGGTATTGAGGGATGTGTCACAAATACATTTCCAAAGCCTAAAGCCATATAAATACTCCACTCGTGTTCCCATGCCCTGTCCTTATGCATATCATGCCCTACCATTTCTTCTCCCTGCATCGCCAAAATACCTTTTTTGTCCATCAGCAGGCCGTTTTTCTCGGTCTGCCATTTAGTTTTCAATATATATGTTACCCAAAGACTGCATAGCAACAGGACACCTGAAGCCTTGATCAGGTAGATACCCTTCCTCACATTTGAGTCACGGTGAGTCCCTGCCACTACATGAATCGAAGGAAGCAGTTATTTGGTTTAAAAAGTATTTTTATTTAGTTTTCAACCTAACAAAAAAGGCAAATTTACAATGCACAAAAATGAAAAAGCAAACATTTGAGTCATATTCAGAAACGTAATTGAAAAAGAGGTGATCGGATAAGGATAGATGACCGGAAAACATTGTATTAGCTACTGTTCCAAAGCTACAAAATATGCCTGCACCTATAACGTGAATAAGTTATTGAATTTGTCCTCAAACCCTTTATCAAATACAACCATTATACCAAAGTCATCCATTCATTCAAGGGGTCTGTCTTCAGTGCAATATATTTTCCCATTTTCTCTGGCACCCTGACCTTCATATATTGATTCTTCTTCAATATTTTACATTAATGTATACCCATTTCCATTTTCCTAAATTTGGGACATGTTCACTACCCTGGACACTGACTGTCTCCCTTCTGGCTATCATCTAATCTATTTAAAATTAGTTTAAACGTAGGCAGATCACAACCATCATTTGTATGCAGAATGGCCATTTTGGGTGATAGTGTCCCAGTTAGTCCTAGAAGATATAGAATTTGTAAGTGTACTGTGTCTCGGAAAGGGCAGAAAACATGACATGCCCATGTGGTGTGAGGTTAAGTACCCTTTTTGATATGACAACAAATTCAAGTGGCTCAGATGTCTGAGATCCACAATGATCAGTCTGGACCTGTGATGAAGTAGCCTGTTTAATATTGTCATCATTAATAGTCTTATTGTAGGTCAGATGGCCAAGCAAGCATCTTGAGTTCTTGTTGGCATTATATCTAGGCATTACATACTCTTCCCTCTGCTTGGTGGATCAATAGCATTTGACTATTTCAGGTGGCTGTCAGAGCTTGGGTCGTGTTGGCCCACATATTACATTATATCATTGTATCATCTGTTGTGCCATGGACGTTTTGTGAATAATGGTCTACAGCATTCAAAGTGCATTTAAATATTGTGTTAGCTGTGTAGGCAAAAAGTCCCTTTGAATATACGGAAAATACTTTTAAGGTCGCAAGAAAATTACAAGTATTTACAAATGCAATAGCTTTTGCCTTGGTCAACCCTCTCCCCAAAACCTGGGCAATGCAAACACATATGTGTTGGGTTTTAAAGAGGTTAGCTCAACATGTACACTAACACATCTGTAACATATGATCACGAGCATTGGTTCTTCTGTTCTCTGTGTGTGCCTGAACTTTAATGTATTGAAAGTGATGTACATTTCTGCAATGACACCATCATACCATAAGGTTGCCCACAAATTTCCAGGGATTACCACCATTGTGCCATGGCCAGCATTTTGCCAGGGACTGACTGCCACCACTGTGCCAAGGCATCATGTTGCCAAGGATTACCAGCATTATGCTAGAGCCAACATTTACCAGGAATTAACACCATTGTTCCAGGACCAGCTTGTTTCTAGGAATTCACACGAGTGTGCTAGGGCCAGTACATTGCCATGGACTATCACCATTGTGCCAGGCCCAGTATGTTGCCTGGGAGAACCACAGTTAGACTTGACCTTCATTTTTCCAGAAATTACCACTATTGTGCCCAGCATGTTGCCAGGGATTATCACCACTGTGTCACTGTCTGCAGATTGCCAGGAATTACTACCACTTTGCTGGTAGACGATTTCAGGGACGGAGGCTGTGAGGAAAACACTTGCTGCTCACCTGCACACACAACACTCACACAGTCATGCACTCATAGGCAGAGAGACACAAGCGCACACCCACACGCACAGTTTAGAAACTTGCCTTTCTTCCTGACTTCCGCTGCAGCTGGGCCTGTTTTGTTTCTTCTTTCCCGGGCTCTCCAATTATCAATCAGTGTTTGTGCCTCAGACAGCGTGGGAGAAGGAGAAGTGGGGAGGGGCAAACACGTGTGCAGTGGGGAAGGGAAGTGCCTTGGGGTGGGAAGAAATGTTGAGCCCAAAGTGAAAGTGGCGGGTTGGGGGATCAGCACAATTGTTGAAGGAGAGAGCAGGTATGCCTGGCAAAATGGAAGTGGAGGTGGAGGGATGAAGTACCTGTTTGAGGGTAGGGGGATCGGGGAGTGTCCATAGCCATCAGTACAATGGAGAAAAAATTGTGCAGGGATTCACTTCCCTCTCCTTCAGGCAGGGTGAGACAGTACACACATTGCTGCACCGGATACACTTTTCAGCTGTCATAGCAGGAGCCTGTGCAGTACCCCTAACGATATGCTGACATCCCAACTTGAGTAGCCTTCGCCTCAGTGCTGCTGCCAGTTCGTGGCCGCAATAAGACAAAACATGTAAAACTGTCTACACATTTGGGATGTAATAAGAACTTACAGCTTTGAATGAAAATCACCCTGGCAGGTAAGCAGGCGTCCATCTAACTCTTCGGTCATTGAATTGTTTCAAGCATTTGCTACTCCATCCATGAGATCTTCCTACTTGAATGCATCAACGCCTATTGCTTCAGAGGTAAATAATTTTCCCACTCTCAGTGGTATCTAAATGACTATAGCTAGATCTGGTAGTAGATCCGCAAAACAAAAGTGTAAGAATTGGGTTATTGGTTGAGGGGGGTGAAACCCTACTCAAGCAGCAACCACAGTCCTTGTCAGGGTGAAACACAAGCAAACTTCAAATTAGTCTGTGCTCAACCCTCTGGTAGCTTGTGTAAAGTATTCATGCAGCACTTCAAACATTAATGATGTAAAAACACAATACAAGAACAATCGCACACCAATTTATGAAAATAGATTATATTTTAATTAAGTTATTTGAGACTAAAACAACAAGAATTCAATTAGTAGGTCCAAAGATATCAATTGTAAATATTTAAATCAAATAGTTCTTAAAAGCACAAAGCGCCAACTGAGGTTATCTGGTCATGCTGAACCGGGACAAAGTGCCAAGTTGAGACTGACCGCAATGGAGCACTGCTGAATACAGGGACCAAGTTAGGCCTGCTAAACAAAGTACCTTAAATCCTGGCTGCAGAGCATTGCTATGTCCCACATTGAGGATGCATCATGCAGCGGCGGTTCTGATGAGCTCTTGGCTGCGATACAAGGTACTGTGTCGTGCAGTGGCATTTCTGGAGAGCTGTGGGTTGTGATGTGAGGTCCTACGTTGAGGATGCATCATGCTGCAGCAATTCCGAGGAGCTGCGAGGTCCTGCGTCGGAGATGCGTCACGCAGCGTAGGTTCCAATGCATAGCTGCGAGGAGATGCGCGGCATCAGTTCTATTCAAAGGACCACACCGGGACTGGCAGAGCACCTTCAGGCCCACTTCTGAGGCTCCAGGATTGCGTAAGGCAGAGTATAGGTGCAGGGTTCATGGTGGTGGCCTTTTCCATCTCTGAGGCTCTGATCAGGAGACCAGACAACTAGCCTTTGGAGTCACTCTGGTGGTCCTGGGTTCAAGATGCTGGTCCCGTTTGTTTCACTCAGGCAGCAGAGTATCAGTCCTTCTTGCAGCAGCTCCTGAGTCTTCCACCGGTCCGGATGTGTACTGAAGAGTTTGGTCTGGGGCTGCACTATTTATATATACCTGGTGCCCACTTTGAAATAGGAGATACTTCTCGAATCCTTCCCCTACAGAGATGTCTGGAATTCCCTTCCTCCCTGCCCTGGCCCCAGGTTGTCCGGGGTCACAAAAGACTAATGTGAAACACTTTGTGAGTGTGCTGAGGGAGAGGCTTTGTGATATGCAGGTGTTAGAGGTGACAGTTCCGCCTCCTCATTAAGTCAGAAATGGCCCACCCTGCTAACATCTATTCCCCCTTTGTCTCACTGACTGGAAGCAGTACTCAAAGGTCAGCTGCCAGCTACATCTAGTCATGTGACCAAGAATACAACTTTCAAGCACCAGATAGTTGGGATAAGAAAATGGCAACTTTCTTAAAGTGGACTTTTCAGAATTGTGACTTAAAATCCGACTTCAACTTTAAAGGTCATTTTAAATTGCAATTTTTTAGAGACCAAATTCAACTTTCGTACCTGCTCCCAATTTAAATGTATCACTTATTTAACATAAGTTACACTTATGTTATCCTGTAGGAGCTATAGGCCTTGTAGTTAAGCAAAGCAAATTTAAGAGTTTTTTATTACGAGGAAATGTAAAAGTTATATGTACATGTCCAACTTTTTAAACACACTGTATCCTGCCCTATGCGCTGTTTAGGGCCTACCCTATGGGTTACTTGTATATATCAAAAAAAGGAAAGTTTAGCCATAATAAAAGGTTTATTTTGCAATAACAGGCCTGATACAGGTTTAAAGGGCTATTTAACTGGGCAGCACAATCAGTGATACAAGCCCACTAGTAGGGCCTGGGGCATTTGCTAACCGACATTGGCCATTAAGTCACTCGCAAGGGGCTCTTAACGGCCAGCAAGCAAAGCCAAGGGGTGGCCACATTGAGAATAAGGCTGCGGATGACTCCTGCTGCTCCTACGAGGCAACTTGGGAGAGTCATCAGGTTTCTCGCCAGGGGTAAGTGAGGCGCACTGTGTGCTGCTGAGGCAGAGTGCATTCCACTACCTGGCTGAGGATCGCTAAGCAGGCTCTCCCCTATACTACCTTGGCCCTGTTTTTTTGAAAGAATTCCTCTTTATTGCGCAAACACTGGCTTAATATGCCACAGCTACATGCTACAGGGGCCAATAACTCATCACAAGTTCAACCCACAGCTGAGCTGCAGAAATTGAAGACATGTACTGGATGTTTCAGCGTCCTCGTGTTGTCTTGGGACTTAATTCACCAGTAGGCAAAGTGCCCCTAGGGGTGGTTCTTGCCAATTCCCTGCACCATGCTACCTGAAGGCACTATAAAGTGCATTGCTTAGTCCTGCAGAAACTCTTGTGCATGGAGGTGCTGACTGATTGGAACAGTGCAGCGGCCCGGTTCAAAACGCGCAGACATCGATTACCAGCCTTGTAGAGCAGCTCGGTTGGTCCAGGCAGGGTTAGGCCGCGCCTTCTGCTTATTGGGCTGCTCCACAAACATTTAACATCATGGGAAAGAGGAAAGCCCCAGGGAGAATGTTCCCATCCCTATGAACCAGACAAATGGCACAACTTTGCATTGTTTTTTAGTCCGTGTAGTAAGTGTTGTCTCGAAGGAGATTGAGCTAGCCCAGCGGCGAACATCTCAGGACTTTGGTGTCGCACCTAAATTTATTAGCTTCTTCTGCTAATTTAATCGCAGATTCTACTAGTGTGTCTCTCTAAAGTACTCCCAAACTGCCCTTTGCCGCAGCAGTAAACCAGGCCACTGCTGAGTCGACCAAACACACCCATTGCGAAACTAATGCTACGCTTCTTAATGATTAATGGCCCTTGAACTAAGTGTAATTAGATGCCCCGACCCCTTAATTCCACTACACTAGTATCTTGGAACGTTGCTAGCTTAGCATTGAAGCTTTCTTGCCCCTTATGGGGTACGTTCATAGATTGTTCGATATTTGTTAATTTCAAGAAACATGGGCACTGTTTCCGCAATTTCGCGCAAGGCATGCCAACTTCTTTGCGGCTGTTACTACCTCAGGAAAAGGAGGGCCTTTGGGGGGATTTTCAATTTGGGTTCCGACTTCCTTACAGTGCACGCCCGTGGAAAACACTCTGGGAAGCCTAGATATCCAATGTGTTGTTCTAACATTTCCTTCTGGTGGGGAGAGCTACCTGCATAATGTGTATTGTAGACCTGGGAGCAAAGGAGCTGAGTTGCAGGTAAGACTTGCTTAGTGGCCATCTAGTATATTTGTATACATGTTCTTTTAAAATTGTTGTAGGCAATTTCAACTGCAAAGTCGAACCTTTGTCAGCCTCCTTATGAGGATTTTAGTAATGATGCAGAACATGCCTGGGGCGTCCCTCGAGTCTCACTTCCTCCTGTGAAAAGATGGTCTGCCGCAGTAATGCAGTTGGATGCGTTTACACTCAACAATGGCCTTTAGGCATGTAACGGTAGATCCAAATCAGATATGGAGTGGAGACATGTACAACTGCCTGCATTGTACCCACCTAATCGACTGCATCCTTTCGGATATTAAGATGAGACCAGCCTTGCTCGATATGGTGGTAATTTCAAGGCAGGATAGTGATCACAGCGCCCTAGGCTTAACACTGGTAGCCCTGGGAGACTCCCTTCACATCGCCCCAAAATAGGCTTTAGACTGAAGGCTGGTCCGTGGCAATAATCAGCATAGGATTAAGAGTATGGTGGTCGAGTCAAAGGAAACCCTTAAGAAGGTGTTAGAGGTTAGGACTTTAGGGTCGGAAGCCATGACAACTAAGAATGTGTCCAGTTACTGTGTATTTTCCATGCAAGTTTATGTGTAATACATAATTCTATGTTTCCCTCCCCCAGGAACCTACTCATGAAAGATTCTGCAGAAACAGAGATAAGAAAAAAGGAGGCAACTTGGAACACAGTCTTGTAGAGAAGCTAGACATGCCTTGTTAGGGTCCATAAGATCAGGGTCTAGAGATGCAATTCAGGCAGCCAGGTCGCTTTATAAAGCCACCATCTCTGAAACAAAAAGAGCAAAGGAGTACAACAGATGGGTTTTAGTGTTGAAAATCATTAAAAGTAAAGAGCAGTGCACCTTTTGGTGCTTAGTTCCAGGAGGACGATTCAGGAATCTTTTCTGCAGTTGAAAGTAATATTGCGGCGGATGCTTTGGGTTGAACACTTTGTATGCTGGGGGAGAAGCCCAGGAATCGATCAATCCACACTTGATAGATACTGCACGGACCCTGTTGTACTTGGCCCTTTTGGCAGGTTCACCCCTGAACTTTTTGCTTTAAGTTCTGACATGGTGGTAGTGGTTTTAGGCCTCTGTGGACTTAAGCACTGTGGCCCAGCGTAGAGTACGTGTGCGCTCTGAGTGCATGTGGTGAGATTGGCCTGCCCTCCCAAAGGAATGCATTGGTGATATGTGTGTCCATGATAATTTCTGGTATGAGAGGAGTGCATGGGCGAGTTTAGTATGTATGAACTCGTGAGAATAAATGCTGTGCAATGGTGTGCGCAGATTTATGGTGACTGGTGGAGAAATGCCACTTTTAGCAGTTGGCATTTCCGTGTACTGTGTGTCTGCCTGCCTGATGTGAATTGCATGTCTGGCTTGTGATTGACAGGAGTTGAGAGCTGTGGGTGGCTCCAGGAGCCAGGGGGAGTTAGCCTAGTGGTGAATAGAGAGATCTGCATGCAGATGGGAAGGAGGAGTTGCACCTGGGACCTGAATAGGACTGTGCCTTCCCTCCACAATGCTGGCGCCGCCCCCTGTGGTCCGTCTGATCACTGAGCCCCCACCTGACAAAGGAGAGAGGAGATGGGCAAAGCAAAGTGCTGCAAAGCCCCTCTAAACCAATCCTAGCTGGTATTCCCAAGCCCTGTGCTGTGACAAAGGGATTTTTTAATATAAATATAGGAGCTGTGACCCCATGAAAATGTTCTCTATTGTGCTTGCTCTTACTTGGGGAGGATCCTCTGCTAGGAGGAACCGCCGCGGGACCCAGCTGCTGTTTCCTGGGGGTCCCTGCGTGCTGGCCTGTCTGGCTGTGCTTTGCTAGGGTCTCCCCAGCACCAAGGACTCTCACTCTTTGCCTTGGCAAAGACTTTGTGGCTTCTAGCGCCTGGGAGCCCTGTTATTCAAATTTCCCCAGAGGAGAGAGGAGCACAGGGCTTGGCAGCGCTGCACTGCGATCATCCCAGAGGAAATCCCGACGGGGGGATTCCCCCACAGAGCGGGGGAAGAGCGGGTGCCCACCCCGCATTTGACATGTGCGGCTTTGGAACCTGCCCTGCATTATACATTTTTTAGGTTTAAAGCATTTTATTGTTACACTTATAAAAGAAAACAAAGACAGCTGTCGCTGAGAGGTAGTGCAAAAAATAATCACGACCATACAGGTGCGCCTTCATCTTGTAAAAGTTCTGCAATCATAATGTCCATCCAGGCTTTGTGTTCGGCGCGCATGCAGCAGCGACAACGTCAAGAACAAACAGCCCCTTCCCAAACCCCCCCCCCCCTTCCCCCTCAACCCCCTGTCCGCACCCCCTCTGTACAGTACTAATTCATTCTCCTACGCCATCTCCCTCGGGCCACCCTCCCCCCCCCCCCCCCGCAACTCCAAGCTCATCGGTTAGTCTGGACTATTGGTGGTGTTAATCTCAGCAATCGAAGGTATCGAGGGCATGTGAGTTCTCTGAATTCCGTCATGAGTAGCGAGTGGAAAGGCTGCCACAGCTCACAGAATTGCTCCACATCACCCGACACCGTGAGCGACAGTTTTTCCATCCCCAGGACATGCCACAGTCTATGCAACCAACCCGTAATGGATGGAAGTGTGGTGGTACGCCAATAGATGAGTATGTTCTGAACAGCTGAACCCAACGCTATCGCTATCTGTCTACCCCTACGAGATTTCAAAGGGTACATCAACCCGTTGGGCAAGCCTAAAAGGACATACGCGGGGAAACGGGGCAGCTCAATGTCGAAGCAGCGGTCAATCTCATCCAAGACCTCCTTCCAATAGGAGCCCAGTAGGGGGCAGTCCCATAGAACATGTGTCAGCGTGCCTTTCTGCCCACAAGCTCGCCAACAAGTATCCTCGATGTTATGGTTCATTTTGTGCAACCTCTCCGGCGTGTAATACCAGTACGTGGATATTTTAGTGAGCGTCTCTGTGAGTCCCGTGTGATACGCGGAGTGTCGCGCTCGGTAAGAAATGTGGTCCCACTCTGTATGACTCAAGGTCCTCCCCAACTCCCTCTCCCAACGTTCCCTCCCCGGATTATAAATATGAGAGGAGGTCGCCTGCAAAAATTTATATAAGTCTGAGATAAGCTTCGTGCCTGAAGTGCGCGTCACAAGCCACCTCTCATAAGGTCGAAGCTTTCTGTCCGCTAGCTCACGCACTTGTGGTTGGAGTGCCCAGTGGCGCACCTGCATATACCGCATCCTTTCCGTCTCCGGCATGTGGTACTCTCGCTTGAAGTCTAGGAACGGGATGACACCGTCCGGGTCATACATATGGAACAGCGCTCTGCATCCTGCAGTTTGCCAGCGCGCATAGGCCCCAGGTTCCATCCCAGGCTGAAAATCCGGGTTCCCGACCACCGGCGTGAGCGGCGAAGGGAAAGTAGTAAGCTCACATGTCGTGTTGGTGGCATCCCAAACTCTCATCGGGACTCGTGTGACAAAAGACGCATACAGGTTGGGGGGGCGGTGAGCCCTACGTAGGAAGGGCACCTCCTGTAGGGTCCGGCCAGCCACCGCCTGGTCCTGAAAGAGCCAGTGTTTGTCTGACTCCCACCTACTCCATTCCACTAAGTACCGCAGTTGTGCCGCCTGGAAGTACTTGCGTAAATCCGGTATGCCCAAGCCCCCGGCTTCCGGGGCCAGTGTGGATAAGGCTCTCTTGAGTCTAGGTCTGCGGCCGTGCCAAACGAAGCGGGCGAGGTCCGCCTGAGTTTGCTGGATCCATCCCTTTGGAGGCTGAAGCGGCAAAGCCCGAAACAGGTAGAGTACCTGCGGCAGGAGAGTCATTTTCACCGCAGCAATGCGGCCGAGCTAGGACAAGGTGCCTTTGCTCCAGCGACCCAGTTCCTCCTTAATTTTCGTACCCAGAGCCGCGTAATTGGCGGTCACCATAGCGGGAAGGGTGGGCACCAGTAGGATGCCCAGATATGGCACCAAGTCCTTAGACCAGCGCATAGGGAAGAGGCCTTGCAGCTCGGTTCTTGTGGCCGCAGTCAGTGAAACATCAAGAGCTGCCGATTTTCCTAAGTTCATTTTGAAGCCTGCGACGGCAGCGAAGTCCTCTATCTCATTAACACATGCCGGGAGTGCCCTCCTCGGTCAGACAGCATTAGAATAATATCATCTGCATAAAGGCTGACGGTATGCGTGTAACCTCCCATCCGTATGCCGGTCACATTCGGGTTTTGGCGTATCCTTTGGGCAAAGGGCTCCATATAAAGGGCGAAGAGCAACGGGGACAGTGGGCACCCTTGTCTGGTGCCCCGCTCTATCGCAAAGCTCTGAGAGTTACAGCCATTCACCCGTACCACTGCAGATGGAAATCGATAGCAGTTGAATACCAGGGTGGGGAATTTCTCATCTATGCCTACCTTTGATAAAACTTTTTCCAGATATGGCCAATGTACCCGGTCAAAGGCCTTCTCTGCGTCGACCGCCAGCAACATTCTCTCCCCGGGGATCCGGGAGGCCTTCTCCAAGATATGAACCACTCTCTTGGTGTTGTCCACCGTTTGCCTTCCCGGGACGAACCCCGCCTGATCCGGGTCCACCAACCCCGGCAGATGAGGTGCCAGACGTGCTGCCAGAATCCCTGTATACAGTTTGAGGTCGGTGTTCAAAAGGGAAATCGGCCTGTAAGAGCTGCATTGTGCCCGGTCCTTGCCCGGCTTAGGGATGACCGAGACCGTTGCTTGTAGCAACTCCGGAGGAATAGCCCCAGGAGCTGAAAAGGAATTGTAAAGGCGTGTAAGGATAGGCGCTAGTGCGGTACAAAACGTTTTGTAAAAAACGGGGGAGTAACCGTCCGGGCCCGGGGCCTTTCCCTGCTTAAGCTTGGAGATGGCCGAGATAACCTCCTCGACACGAATATCCCTTTCCAGATGTTCCGCTTGTGCTGTGGTAAGGGAGGGAAGGTCAACCGAGGCGAGATAGTCTGCCTCCGCTTGCTCCGATGGGGGCTCCCCCGTATAGAGGTCGGCATAGAACCGTCAGAAACCCTCCGCAATCTGGTCATCCTCCGTGGCAGTCACCCCAGCGGAGACCGTTAGTTCTTTCACTAGGTGTCGTTGGTGTGCTACATGGAGTTTGTTGGCAAGGAGCCGGCCGCATTTATCGCCCCCTTGTAATGCGCATGCTTCAAGCGTAACGCAGCGTATTCCGCCCTGTCCATGTCTAGCGCTGCCAGGAATTTCCTTGCAGCTTTCACCTAGGGGCTCCCGTCCTCTGATGTACCAGCTCTAGCTCACGCACTTTACTGGTGAGTTCGTCCCATTTCCGCTGACGCTCCTTATTCTCCGCCGAAGAGATTGCAATGAATTCACCTCGGAGCACGGCTTTCAGCGCCGCCCACTGTGTCGCCTGGGTGGTATCGGCATTGTCATTGTGAGTCTGATATTCTCGAATCGAGGTCTGTATATGCTGCACTACCGTTTTCCTATGTAGCAGGGTGTCCCTAAGGCGCCACACCCCTCGCGATGGGGACACCGGTGGAAGGCGGAACGTGCCCATGACGGGAGCGTGGTCCGATAACGAGAGGACTCCTATCTCTGAGGCTACGGCCAGGTCCCGGACCGGGCCCGTGACCAGAAGGTGGTCCAGCCTCGCATACGTTTTATGCGCGTGTGAGTAATAGGAGTATGCGCGTGTGGTAGGATTAAGGCAGCGCCAGAGATCCTGAAGATCTAGGTCTTCCATTTGGGTCTTGTCTGTTTGCGAGATCTCCCCCGCTTGTGGGTGTCTCCGTGCCGACCTGTCCATGGATGAGTCGAAAACCATATTCAGGTCCCCTCCTATGATTATGTGCCTGTCCGGGGTGGCCGTAATGTCCGTCAGGGCCGATCGTAAGAATCTGTCTTGATGTTCTTGGGGCTGCATATCGAACCGATAGTAAAGACCTGTCATCCCACCTTAACTCTATATGCTAGGTGTCTCCCTTTCTGTTCTGCCAGTTTGTGTAAGACCTCCCCTTTAAATGTCCTGGCCACTAGGATGGCAACTCCTGCCGTTTTGGTGGCGTTGGATGAGAAGAGCTGCGTCAGGAACTTTCGGGATCGCAGTCTATGACAATCTCGAGCCAGGAGGTGGGTCTCCTGCAAAAGGCAAATATCTGCATGCGTGTTTTCAAGTAAGGACAACACGGCCCTCCTTTTCACTGGGTTATTCAGCCCTTTCACATTAAGTGTTACAACCGTAAGGGCTGTCATCGGTGTGGGTAGAGGGTTAGCTCCGTCGGTGGGTCCTGCCCCAAGGGGGGCGGCCCCGGTGCCATTAGTGTGTAGGAGTGGTGCGTGGGCAAAACGAGTGCATCAAAAGTGCTGTACAGTCCCCCCCCCCCCCCGCCCCTGCAAGTCCCCACGAAACCCCCCAAAACAGTCCCCTCTCCCTCCTCCCACCAACACCCCAACCTCCGCCAAAAACTCCCCAAAGTCCTCCCACCCTCCCCACACCCTCAAACCACAGCCCAACTGACCCTGATAACTCCCGGCTTCCTCCCCCCCCCCCCCCCCCCCCCCCCAGTTGGACCCAGGGTCCCATTGTCCCAGTCCGGTCCTCAACGGACAAGTCTGTGGAGAGTTACTCAAGTGGACATCCAGCCACTACCCACTCTCCCGCCGCCCCCCAACCCCCGGACCCCCAAACCTGCTTCTTCAGTAAAGCTGTGTCGATCTCCCCCCCGAGGCCATTCAAGCTGTCAAAGCTACATCAACAGCCGCAGTGGACCTGTCCACCTCCTGAACAGCATCAGCCATGTCCGCTCTGATGGTGGGCGAGTCCGGTCGTGCCGGGGACACAGAGGATCGCCTCGCCGGGACCGTTTGCCAACCGTCCCGGGTGACGCGACGTCGGCGAGGGGTGGGCTCAGCGTCATCAGTTGCAGTGATCCCAAGCACGGTACAGGTGTCTTGAAGAGAGGGCAGTTGGTGCAGAGTACCATTCCACCTAAAGATGAGGCGGAAAGGGTGGCCCCAGGAGTATTGCGTGTTGTGGTCCCTCAAGAAATCTGTTGCAATTTTGAAAGTCTTGCGCTTTTGAAGCGTGATCACCGATAGGTCTTGAAAGAGGGCTACCTGATGCCCTCAGAATCTCAGGGACTGCTGCCGTCGTGCTTCACGGAGGATCCGGTCCTTCAAGGGGTAGTCCGGCAGGAAGGCCATGATATCTGGGGGAGGTGCCGAGGCTCGACGCGATGGGCCCACCCTGTGTGCTCTGTCTATCCTAATAGAGAAATCAGCCGACTCCCCCAGAATCTCTGGGAAAAGGTCCTGCAAGTACCCAGCCGTGTCCTCGCCCTCTTCTCCGGATGGAACGCCCCGGACCCTGATATTATTGCGGCGGGATCTGTTTTCAAGATCTTCATTGTGCGCCTGGAGGTCAAGGTGTTGCTCCCTCAAGCGCAGCACCTCCTGTTGCATCTGCGCAATCTCCTCATCTCGGGTATGACCCGCTTCCTCCACCGTGGTCACCCTCTCGCCCAAGCTATCAACCTCTCTGCGCACTTCCCGTACCTCTCCTGCCACCTCTTGTTTCAGTGCATGGAAATCCTCCCTGAGCGAGCTGAAGAGTGTTTCCAGGAAGGATCTGGTCACTGGGGGCTCCCCTCCTGCGGCCCCCTGGGAACTGCTCGCAGGGCTCGATGTGTGCTGTCACCTATCTTCCCGCGCCGGGCCTCTAGTAAGCATATCCTGCAAAGTCCGGTCCCCTTTCTTGTTCCCTCTGTTGCCAGCCATATCGCCAACGGGGCAGCACACTGAGTAGTGCGTTGCTGAGGTACACAACAACTCCGGGCCGACCCCACTCCGGCCACTCAAGGCACTCAGCGTTGCAACCCACCTCTCGTCAGTCTTAGTGATTTGCTCACCCCAATTCGGAACTCCGTCTCCTCCTATGCAGTCGTCCAGCGGTCTGGAACGAGGATGCCGGGTCTGGGCAGGTGGTTCTGTCCCGTGCAGATCGTCCGTACCTGGCAAAGTGTGTCAACGGCCCGCCGGGACGGCATCCCGGGCAGACAGGGCGTCGTGTATTCTTTCGGGGGTTAGTCCAGGCCTGCGGACGGGGCTGCTCCGGACCCTGTCTCCTAGGGCCCGTCTGTGCTGTGATCCGCTCTGAGGCCGCGGCCAATCTCACACCGACAAGCGTCTCCTATCTGTGCGGCAGTGTCCCGCTCTTCCACTGGGCCCCACCCGCAGCCGAGGTCCGGTCCAGGGCCCAGCTTCTCCGTTGGGACGCCCCTGTGCCTCGTTGCTCCCCCGAGGTTCCGCTATCGCCGGTCTCAAATCCCCGTCCGGGGTGAGCGCGTGTTCTCGGGCCTCGGCCCGTCGGAGAGGCACGGGGACAGGCCCGTGTTGGCGTTGCGTTCTGGCCCCCTCCCCTGGTCGCCGAGTATCCACTCCACACTCCCCAGCACCGGGGTCCGCTCTGGGAAGAAGGGGGGGGGGGGTGCTCCTTCACTGCCCCCTACCTGTGCCTCCGCCTCGTGGGTGGCCACACCACTGCTGTCCGGGTCGTGCCAAGAGTCGCCGCTGGTCCTCCTCTGCAGTCAGATGCGACCGCCTGTGCCCCCTGCTGTGTCCGGGCCTCTTTGGTGCCAGAAATCCCTCTGCGGCCACCCTCGGCTGCCGGTGCCCCAGGCGTTTGTCTGGGCCTCCTGGGTTCCTCGGCAGTCTGTCTGTGGCAGGGGCTATGCACGCCCGTCCCGCAGGCCGCAACCCCGGGCTTGCGTGGCGGCTCCCGGCCGCCCGTGCGTCGGCACCGCTGCCGGACTCCTTCGTGACACTTTCGATTTCAGGCCCGGGCTCCAAAACTCACCGGCGCCCGTCCCTCTGCAACTCTAGCCACCGCCTGGCAATCCGGCCCTCAGTCGCAGGCAGGAAGGTCTCCGCAGTAGGCCGCGTCCTCGGCCTCGCCTAGTCAGAGCCGGGCGCCAGAGCTCCAACTCACCCCCTCTCCGCCACCGCACTCCGCACCTCTCCGGGTGTTGTCCAGCGCTCTAATCTAGCTCGGGGCTCCACCGGTGCCCGCCTCTTGTTGTAGGGCAGCACAGGGTCCTCTCTGCTACCCCGCCCGGGGTTAGTGCTCCGGTCGGCTGCCAGGCAAGGCCGCAAAGATGGCCGACCCCCGCCTCCGTCGCTCCGAAAGACCCCAAAAGTCGATTCTTGTGCTGAATAGAGGGCTAACGTAGGGGTGCCCGCCTTTCACACAGTTTCGGCCTCTGCTCCGGAGCCGATCGGGGGGGGGAGATCGGCAATTTCTTACGGTCTAGGGCTCCGTGGTCGGAGGAGCTCGGAGAGAGTGCGTCCTCTCACCTCGCCATCTTGGCCACGCCCCTCATTATACATTTTTTAAACATAAGTGGGTGCCCTCCTGCGTTAGTTTTATTTACTCAGCGGGAGCCCACCCCGCATTGCTGCCTAGAAATCACCACTGCGGCCCAAGATCCAGTAAAGAAACTGCTGCTTCGGAGCAGTAAACAGAAAGTCAGGCAGGACTGCCTGTTTGGAGGCGGGACCAAGGAGAACAGCCCGGAAGAGACGCACTGGTCAGAAGCCCAGAGGCGGTACGGCGAGGAGAAAGCGGGCGTCTCCTCACCGGGCTCCGGAGAGCGAGGGAGAGCCCCAGAGTGCCAGCTAAGGAGCGGAGGCGTGCTGCAGTGGCTGGCGGGGCTCCCATGTTGTGAGGAGAGCCCCGCAACATAGCTACCGGGAAAGAGGAAGCCGGCCGGTAAAACGGAGCCTCCCTGAGGAGCAGAGCGGAGTCCCTGGACTGCCGGTGAGCGGGGGCTGAGGTGGGAGTGGTTGGCTTGTGCTCCCAAGGCCCAGTTGGGGGGGTCAGCTATTCCCAGTGTTGAGGCCAATTTCCTCAGTGGCGCCGCCGTAGCGGTTCTCTGCACCGAGGGGGCACCAGTGTTTTCTGAGTCCCAGAGCGGGACTCCAACGTGCACCTTGTTGGTGCTGGCTTCTCTCCCAGCTGCCCCGTCCGACATTGGGCAGCTGCAACGTTCCATTTCTAACAGGCCCCTATCGTAGCTAAGGTATCATCCCAGTCTACAATCGCCGGCAAGAAAGCTATGTGGGGTGGTGGCAACCCCCTTGGTGAGGCCCCTGCTGTTTTTCTCATTGATTTAGCACAACAACCGGTACCTTTAATATCAGGCATAGAGATCTCTAAAGCCCTGGACATGGTTACACCAAACAAGGCACCAGGGCTGGAAGGATATATAGTGCCCTTATTTTGCTTTGTTCTTTAATACTGTATTGAATGGTGCTCCTATGCCATCAACATGGTCCAGGCAGAGATGATTCTAATTCTTAAAAAGGGCTGTAGATCTTCTCCTGCTAATAATAGACCAATTAGTCTCATCAATAGTAAACAAAAAAATGTTTAGTCATATTATTTTGGGTAGGCTGAGCAAGTGGTTGACAGATGCAGACGTTCTAACCCCCTTGCAAGATGGTTTCAGAGATGGTATAGGTACAATTGACCAGGTTTTGTCTACAGTTACTGTATTGGAAGTACGTGTCTCAGAGGGGAGGCCGACTCTGTCATTTTTGTAGATCTCTGATCTCTTTTCGACTTAGTCCCCAGATAATCCTTTTGGAGGGTCTTGACAGAGATGGGGTCCCCATGCTATCTCTTAAAAGCCATCATTACGCTTCACTCGAAGAACTATGCACAGATTTGATGTGATCCTCAGGGTGAGCTAACCGACCCCATTCTTGTAAATCGGGAGTGAGGCAGGGGTGTGCGTTGGCCCAACCCTCTTTCTCATCTACATTAACGATTTAGTATTCTATCCGGAGAATTGTGAGGGTGATGTTCTGTCCCTTGCTGGGGTTAAGATCCCAGCACTACTGTTTACGGATGATTCCCTTTTTACTATCGAAATCTCTTATGGGTATAAAAAAGCATTTGGATTGCTTCGGTCCATCTGCCGGCAGCAGTGGCTGTAGATCAACCTCGGCAAGACGAAATATATGGTATTCAATCCATGCCCAACATCCCGTTCAAATCCCACTCTCAACTTTGAAAGTTTGGAACTTGTTTGAGTGTTTATCTACTTGGGGATCACTCTTTCAGAAAATTTTGACTGGGCATTTCACTTGCAGAAACTTAGACTCAAGCTTAAGCAATATTGTGGGGGCATCTTGAGGGCCAGCATACTTGTACATATCGTCCAATCACCCCAGACCTTGAGATCTATAGGTGTCAGGCACTGGGGGCCTCATTATATGGTGGAGAACCGTGGGGCCATTTACATGCTAGAACTCTTGAGTAAGTAGAAAAGCGGTTCATGAGAAGTTTAAATAAACTCCCAGCAAGCACTCTTCTGTGTCCACTACGTTTAGAGTATGGTCTAAGGTGTGTTAATGACATAGTGGGCTTGAAGCCACTGTTCTATTTGGGGAGACTGTGGTGAGCTACTGAGCTCATATCCTTCTGAAAGGCTCTAGAAGAGGTGATGGGGCAGTCTTGGGGCCAGTAAGATCCCTAGCTTAGGGTGGTCAGGGATTGTCTGAGGCAGATCGGGCTTGAGTATCACTGGTCTACACCAGTGGATGTTGTATTAGTCACAAAACAGACATTGAAAGGTACCTTCTGGCATCATGTAGACCATGTAGTACTCTAAGTTTTTCCAGGGTGTATTTACTCACTGCTTCTTTTTTGGGGGTTTAAAATTGACTATTGTCTGGAATCATTTATTGATGAGGTTGAGGCCCCCCACAAGGACTTTGTGCATCATATTCTGTCTCTGGACGTTACCCATTCGTTCCTTTACTGCTGCATGGAAGCGTGAACATTCTGATTCTGTTAGAACTTGCCCTTTCTCTTGTGAAGTGGTAGAAGCGGCTAAACATGTTGTTTTATTTTGTCCAGCCTATCATAGGTCTAGGAAGAAGTGGATATATCCAGTTGGCCGCAGCATGGGTTGTAGGAATGATAAGACTGCGTTTAGAATACTTAGAAGCGACACCAGGATCAGTATTGTTTTTGCTGTTTCAAGGTACCCGATGTACATGTGATTCAAAGGAAAGCGGACGGTCCAGAGATCCTGATTCTGGATATGAATTCCTAAAATGCTAGAGGAACTTTGCTCGAGGCTCTGGATCTTTCCAGCCTCATATGAACAAGTAAGAGTAGGGGTGTGAGCATATGTTCCTCCGTTCCAAATGATCTATTTTATACAATAGGATAAATCCTTTTTATGACACAGCCTATTAGTCCAAGTTGGTTTGAGTGAAAGTAGTTATTTTATTTTCATTCACTACTTTATAGATCCAATTCACTCTTTTTAAACTTATTTAATGGAAAGTTTTTGAAGACAGTAAACAGCCGACACATGTTTTGCCCTATGTGGCAAATCTGAAAGAAACAGGATAGTGTTAGATTCCTTACCTTAGAATATCCCCAGGCATCAGACTGAATCCGGAAATTTTTCGTCAGCAGTACCCCTGCGCGTCGGTAGGCGTCGTCTGCGGCTCCGCGTCTATCGTCGGCGTCGTGATCGCCGGGAGGACGTCGTCGGAGTACTTAGCACGCGCTGACGTCAGTTCTTCTTTTTTCCGCACCAGCAAGCGCAGATCCGTGAAGAGCAGTACTTCTAGTCATTTTTTACTACATTTTTTGATCTGTTTTGGACCTCTTTTCGAGTCGACTTCGACTCCTGGTGCCGTAGGGATGCCTGGCTTCAGCCGTGCAACGCTTCTCACCGCCTGATGTCGGTGACCGACCCCCACCATCCGTGTCTCTACTGCCTCAGGGCCGACCATGATGACAAGTGCTGCCCCGACTGCCGGGCCTTGACCTCGAAAGCTAGGCGGGAGCGGTCCAGTAAGCTTCTCGAGATCCAGCAGTCGGCTCCGTGCCGCTTAAGGTCCCAGTCGAGGAGGAAGTTGAGGGACCGGTCGCGGAGTCGCAGTCTTCATCGCTCGTCGAGCCATCACCACTCGTCGGGCTCCAAGTCCTCCGGTAAGTCGAGGCACTCTAAAAAGAAGTCGAAGAAGCGACTTCTGACTCCCCTCGCCGCTTGCGCGATGCAGCTGAGGGTTCGGGTGACACTGCCCGCGCGGCTCCGCCGGAGCCGCTGCGTTGCATCCGGCCCCATACCCTCAGGTCCCTGGGCTGCATGCGACGCTGGAGGAGATACATGATTTCCTTGTGGCCATGAGGACTCACTTCCCTCTGTCGAGGCCTGTCGCCGCGCCTTCACGCCCCACGGACCCGACTAGGGTCCCTGGCGAGCGGCGGCTTCGGCCCTGGCACTGTCAGGTGCTTCGGCTCCGGCGCCGCCGTCGACTTCGGTCACGACGCCGCAGGGCCCCGGGGGATCCAGTCCTGGAACCCGGTTGACGCCAGTTGACCTCACGACTCCTCCGCTGGCACCGACCCCAATGGTGTCGATCCCGGTGCTGTCTTTGGACAACGCCGTCCTCAGTTTCAGCCCCGATCCGGGATCGGAATGGTGCATCTCGGCACCGTGTCCGGCATCGGTGGGTGAGAAATTCACATATGACCCGGCTCCGTCATTCCTGCCTTTTTATCAGGACACTGATGAAGGGGAGGACTGGGAGGGGTCTGAGGATCCTCTGGCACAGCAGTGCCAGTTGAGTCAGGACTGGGCAGATGAGTTGGGGGAGGCCAGTGGTCTGGACACATCCCCTGACACTGGATTCATATCTCCTCCCTCCGTGGCTACGGAGGAGGGTGCCACTTATGGTGTGGTGTTGCACAGGGCAGCCAAGGCCTTGGCTCTTGAGCTCCCTGCTGCGGCCGTGAGGACTAATCTCCTCACTGAGGTGCTTCAGCCGCTAGTAAGCTCTCTGTGGAGCCTCTGCTGCCATTTAATGAAGCCCTCACGGGCGTTCTGATGGGCACTTGGTCCAAGCCCTCCACCGTGCCCCCTGTGGATAGGAACGTGGTCCAACGCCACTGCCCGGCTCCGAGCGACCCCACTTTCTGTCCATTCACCCCACCCCTGAGAGCCTGGTGATCCAGGCCTCTACATCCCAATCCGCATTCCTGAACTGCTCCTCCAGAGCGGGAATTCAAAAGGTTAGATCAGTTTTGGAATAAACTGTTCTCCTGATTGAGTTTGGGGTTGTGGTCTATCAACACCTCTTGCCTTTTGGGCCATTACACCCACTCTTTGTGGGACACGGTTGCGGACGTGCTGCCCCAGTGTCCTGAGCAGGCCCAGGCACGGCTCGCCCAGGCACTTGCCGAGGGGCGGGATGCAGCACGCTACTCCATCAGATGTAGAATTGATAGCAACGACTCGCTGGGGAGAGCAATTTCCACAACGGTGGCAATCTGTCGCCACGCCTGGCTGAGGTCTGACAATTTCTCAGGGGATGTTCAAGACACGCTCATGGACATGCCCGTTGATGGCCGTCACCTTTTTGTTGACAAAGCAGACAGTGCGCTTGAGCGTTTTAAGGACTCCAGGGCTACGGCCATGTCCTTTCGCCTGTCGGGCCAGCGCCAGCAGACTTCTGCTTTTTTGCCCCTTTCATGGCCAAGGAAGAGGCGCCCCAACGTGTTCGTACAGCCCCAGGCAGCAGAACCAGCATCAGCGCGGACGTGGTAACCGCCGTGGCGGTACCGGGGGACAACGGCAAGGTCAGTCCACATCCACTCCCGCCGCATCTGCCTCAAAGCCTTCCTAGTCGGAGCTTTCAGGCCCATTTGATGCCAGTGGGGAGCAGGGTCCGCCATCACCTCCTCCACTGGCGCTCCATCACATCGGACATGTGGGTGCTCCAAATCGTCCGAAGGGGCTACTCCCTCCCCTTCGAGGCGACCCCTCCAGCCATGCCACCGCATGTTGGGGGATCACTTGCAACTTCTGTAGGAGGAAGTTATGGCCCTCTCGGCCAAGGGGACCATCGAGCGTGTTCCTGGGCCAGAAGTAGGACGTCGTTGCTACTCCCACTACTTTCTGGTACCCAAGAAGGGCAAGGGATGCCTACGCCCTATCTTGGACCTCTGGAGCGTCAGCGGCTTCCTCTGGAAGGAGAAGTTCAAGATGCTGACTTTAGCTTAGGTCCTTGCTGCCCTAGACCCTGGAGACTGGATGGTAGCATTGGACTTGCAGGACGCATATTTCCACATCCCAGTCCTGCCTGCCCACCGGCGCTACCTCCGGTTCACGGTAGGCCACAAGCACTTTCAGATTACCGTGCTCCCCTTCGGCCTCACCAGTGCCCCTCGGGTTTTCACGAAAGTGATGGCGATGGTCGCAGCTCATCTGCGCAGATCAAGGGTTTCAGTCTTCCCCCTATCTCGACGACTGGTTGTTGAAGGTGGGCTCGCCCCAGACAGTCGTCTCCCACCTCCAGACTACATCTGACCTCCTGCACTCGCTGGGGTTCTCCATCAACGTGCCGAAGTCGCACCTGTGCCCCTCTCAGAAGCTCCTTTTCATCGGAGCGGTTCTGGACTCGGCACAGTTTCGGGTTTATCCTCCCGAACAGCGGGTTCAGGATATTCAGGCTCTGATTCTGATATTTCAGCCTTTATCCCGAGTTTTGGTCAGGTTGAAGTTGCAGCTCCTGGGGCTGATGGCCTCCTGCATCCTTCTGGTGCATCACGCCAGGTGGCAGAGGCGGGCTCTGCAGTGGGACCTGAAGTTTCAGTGGGCACAGCATCAGGGCAACCTGTCCGACCATGTCCTGGTCTCGAAGGGCACTGCGAGTCAGTTGCAGTGGTGGCTCAAGAACCGCAATTGGGTCAGCGG
The DNA here is from genome assembly GCF_964263255.1 of Lissotriton vulgaris. NCBI lineage: Eukaryota > Metazoa > Chordata > Amphibia > Caudata > Salamandridae > Lissotriton > Lissotriton vulgaris. Next base: position 742,200,026 of record NC_141696.1, read on the forward strand.
CAGATCTCTCTCCCTGCCCCAACCGGAGCACGTAGCAGTGACGGATGCGCCCCTCCTGGGATGGGGGGCCACATGGGAGGGACGGAGATCGTAGGCCTCTGCTCTCCGGCAGAGTCCCGGCTCCATATCAACCTTCTGGAGCTGCGGGCGATCTGACTTACACTGAAGGCATTCCTTCCCTCTGTCCGGGGAAGTGTGGTGCAGGTGTTCACGGACAACATCACCGCCATGTGGTACTGCAACAAACAGGACGGTGTGGGGTCGTGGACCCTTTGTCAGGAGGCTCTGCTCCTCTGGACATGGCTGGAACACTAGGGCGTCACCCTGGTGGTTCAACACCTGGCAGGTTCCCTGAACGCCAGGGCGGACGAACTTAGCAGCTGGTGCATGATGGATCACGAATGGCGTCTAAACTCTGACGTGGCGCAAGTGCTTTTTCAGCAGTGAGGAGAGCCTTGGTTAGATCTATTCGCCACAGAAGAGAACGCTCAATGTCGTCAGTTCTGCGCGTTGGAATTTCTATGGCGGCCCTCGCTCGGGCACCATGCCACAAATTTGTTCCACCTGCAGGCGTATACCGTTTTTGTGGAGGGACGCCTGGCTGCCAGAATCACATCACAGACTTCAGGAGGCAAGTCAAATGGCCTCAACTGTCGCCGCTCAATCTCCACACATGTAGGTGGAGAGTGGACAGGTTCGGGTGGAGGACCGTCCCCTGCTGCTGCGACAGAAGGTCCTCCAGCGGAGGGATCGACTGAGATGCTGAGTAGCTTGGGATACCAGTATCTTCGTGCCCAGTCCGGAGCCACAAAGATGACTTGGGCCCGGTCTCGCCTGATCTTCTTCAGCACTCTGGGCAGAAGCGGTATAGACGGAAAGGCGTACAACAGACCGCAGCTGCACTCGTGAAGAAAAGTGTCTGATCAGCCTTCTCTTTTCAAGTTCCCTGTCGTAAATAGATTCTTGAAAGGCATCACACACATGTTCCCTCCTGTTCCCTTTGTGATGCCTCAGTGGGACTTGAACCTTGTACTGACTTATCTGATGTGCGCTCCCTTTGAGCCACTTCATAAGTGTCCTCTTCGTCTTCTGACTCTTAAAACTGCATTCCTGGTTGCCATCACCTCTGCCAGGAGAGTGAGTGAGCTCCAGGTTCTGTCTTCTAAGCCTCCTTTCCTCTCTGTCCATCTGGACAAGGTTGTTCTGAGGACTCGTCCTTCTTTCCTGCCCAAGGTGGTTACAGCCTTTCATATCGGACAGTCCATCACCTTGCCCACCTTCATTCCGCCTTCTCATCCTTCAAAGGAGGAAGAGAGGCTCCACCGTCTGGCCCAAAAAGTGTGCTCTCCTTCTATCTAGACTGCACATATCAGTTCCGGGTGGACGACCAGCTCTTTGTTGGTTACGTGGGCACTAAGAAGGGACGGGCGGTGCACAAGTGGACCATCTCTCGGTGGGTCATTTGTGCATCAAGGTTTGCTACTCCTTGGCGAAAAAGGAGCCTCCTGTGGGGCTCCGCTCCCATTCCACTCGGGCCACGGTGGCTACTACTGCCCTGGGTCGGGGAGTCCCCTTGCAGGACATTTGTCAGGCAGCTACGTGGGCCTCGCTGCATACGTTTGCTAGGCACTACTGCCTGGACAGCCAAGTCTGGAGAGATGGCTTTTTCGGCCTTTCCGTTCTCCAGAACTTTCTGGTGTGATCTTGGTTCGCAGACCCGCCACTGGGGTTGGTATTGCTGGGGTATCTATTCTAAGGTAAGGAATCTAACACTAACCTGTTTCTTTCAGATGCACAAGTTACTTTCCTTCGGTAATGATATATTTGTAAGAAACAGTAGTTAGTGTTAGATTTTTACCGCCCCACCCATCCTCCCTGTTCTGCGAACCAATATCTTGGGTTAAGGTAGCTCCCTTTGAGGGCCCTAGTTTCATGGCACCAGTATCGGTTTCTTGCATGGCTCTGCGTTCCAGACGCGGAAAGCTATGTACAGAACTGACGTCAACGCGGGAGGGCGGCGTCTAAGTACTCCGACGACGTCGTCCTGGCGATCACGACGCCAACAACGGACGCGGAGCCGCAGACGACGCCTACCGACGTGCAGGGGTACTGCTGACGAAAACTTTCCCAATCCAGTCTGACGCCTGGAGATATTCTAAGGTAATGAATCTAACACTAACTACTGTTTCTTACAGATATATCGTTACCGAAGGTAAGTAACTTCTGCGTTAAGCCAGGGCTTTATCAAGGCTAATCATTATGTTCAAGAGTCATGGAGTCTGACGACAGTTCTATACATTCCAATTAGCTTCGAGGTAACATACAAATAACATCCAAAGTTCGAGATGTCCAAGTTTTATCTGTGCACTGTAGTGAGGCCCCAGGATTAATCTGTGCACATAACGCCGCAGGGAAGGGAGGAAAATATGCTCACACCCCTACCTGATGTACATGTGGAGGTTAAGGCAAAAAAGGTGTCCACTTGATGAACTGTTCTTTCTGTTCTCCTTGTTGCATATTTTTTATTTTCTCATGTGCATTTATATTGTTCCTTTTTATTATAATGTATTTTGGCGGTCTGTTATATGCACTGTAAATTTTGACTAAGATTTTATTCCTATATTGTTTTTATTTATTTAAGCATGTTCTTTTATGGCAGCTGGGCCGAAATAAAGATTCTTTGACTTGACTTTATAGGCCCTGTGTACATGTAGTACTTTACTAGGGCCTTACAAGGTAATTAAATGTGCCAATTGGTTGTAGGCCAATTTCATCATGTTTGAGGAAGAGAGCACAAGCACTTTAGCAGTGGTTAGTAGTAGTAAAGTAGGCAGACTACTAAAAGCCCACAAAAACGAGTTAAGAAAATAGGAGTGTGAAGGCAAAAAGTTTGGGAATGACCCTGCAGAAAGGGCCAACAGAAAGGAAAGAAACGCTTCTTTATATATCGTGAAATCACTCCATGGACACTTAGGTCCGAGTGCAGGGGTGTGAACACATTTGTGGTGGTATCTGATATTACCAGAGACCAGAAAGAGTTGATACATCCTTGAAGGTATGAAAACTGAGGCAGTGCCAATGTCAGTAGGGAAAGCGATTGTGTGACTGGAAAATGATGAGTCCTGGATGGCAGTGACTGAAAATAAGCCTTGGTAGTAGCGATTAGTATGCAAATAGATGAATAGGCCCAAACAAGCTTTGCGGAGTTTTGGTTGTGCGCTAACAACTCAATCCAAACAAAGATGTGAAAGAACTATCATCCTGCACCAGCCTGAGCATCTTAAAGAGCCCACCCCCTATCACTAATGAAGGTTAGGTGCGCGGTATTGGGAAGACATTTTAACTCAAGATGTAAACCCTAAAACCTACAGTGACCCTATAAAGAAGCATTGGGATTGTCCTCAAGGAAAATAAGGGACGCTGGGGGCAAATGAATTAAAACAAACGTTCTTTAGAGATATGGAGAAGAGGAGTAATTTTGAAATGCACAGTTATTGGGGCTGAACTGCTGCTTGAGGGCAAACTAATTCTGGGATTTCTTGAGCTTTATCCAGAGGCACGGGCGAGAAAAACATTCTAGGTTGAAGTGAAGATAGAGCTTCTAAATTTTAAGCATCAGCAATGCATCAAACCAAGGTAAATGGTAAATTAGCCTTGAATTTTGCCGAGAAAATACAGAAGGAAGTGAGAAAAGGGTTGTGCCATCCAGTGGTGGCTTCACAATGTCCTTATCTTTTAGTTTAAGGCTGCAGTTGGTAGTTGTTGCAGGCCAAGACGTAGCCCACCACAATGGGGTTATATTTCAGATTTTAATCAGAGGTTGCTTTGTATCAAATCCCACCCAATTTTCCTTCCATCAAACAGGGAACCCTTCCCCAGATTGACCTGAGATGTGTCTGTTAAAAACAGAAATATGGAACACTTAAACTTGTTCATTTTGTTAAATTTTTCACCTGTTGTACAGGGTGTTACTGAGTAGTTCAAAATGTGGCTTGAAATGTCATTTAGTGTTGAATGTGTGTTCTTTTAATAAAAAAATACAGACAAAAACAGCAAGTTGTGACTGGTATTGACCTACTATCAATCAATCTAGGAATAAAACTTTATTCGGCTTTTGTGATAAAACCATAAAAGTCAAAGTTCATCACCAATACTCATATACTCATCAAAATTAGAAAGATCCAAAATACCACACCATACACATAAAATGTACAATAAAATAGATGAACTACTAAAATATCCTTCAAGAACAGGTGTGCAAGTCCATACTAACACCTACTAGTGCTTAATTTGTAAAAAAAAAAAAAAAAAAAAAAAGTGCCCCAGCCCTAGACAGGAGGTACCTACATCATTACTAGCCATCACACTGCTACAAGCCTGACAGTTCAGACTGTTCGAGACCCCAAAGCTACAAGAATGACTTTTGCAGCAGATATTAGTTATGTTTTTTTTTTTTATAAATTTTATTTTTGTTGGCGAGGATAGTAAAGAAGGCACAATTTATACAGTCAGCAAGCCAGTCGACACATAAGGAACAGGTAGGCCAGGGCCAAAGGGAGTACACAGCCAGGAAAGGCCCACATCCCGGAGGCAGGGCGGCGTCACGGTGAACCTGTTAAACCAGCAAAGGGATTCGCTCTTGTGCCTCAAAGTTCAAAGAAACAATATCAATGTCTACGCCAATTTTCATGCACGATGCAGTTCCAACCTAAACAACAACATAACAGCAACGAAAAACCCCATGAATGGCACTTGTAGCGCTGATACAATCACATAAGGAGATGAAGGCAAGGGCCCATTAGAACGCGGTCCTCATAGTACAGTGTGGTCAAATGGGAATCACAATAAGAGACAAATGTATGCAATAAGGAATATCGGCATGGCTCAGGGGACTGCTACACTACCCCCAGACACCCCTCCCCAGGTCCCCCCCCATCTTCATCAGACTTCGAGGAAGCGGAGGAAAACAGCTCAGCGCTGGTGGCGTCTGAGTCATCCCCCTCCATCCCCTCGATACACATGGCTCTCCAAGCGAGTAAGTCATCCTGGAGTTTCCCATCCCTGCGAGTGCGCTGCATATGTGTCTCCTCTGCCAAGGCCCATTCCCTGGCGTCCCGCAACCAACTAGGAATTTCAGGAGCCCTCTGGCCCATCCAGGTAATGGCCACCCGTCTCCTCGCCAGGACCAGCAGGAGTTGCAGTAATTTGTAAGACAGTCCCCTCTTCCTGGGTTTGGGCACTAACGCTAGCAAACAGTGAAGCGGGACTAGTTGCAACTTAAGATGTGTGATCCGAGTAATGTGAGCAACCACCTTATTCCAAAAATCATGCACCAAGGGGCACTCCCAAGCCAGGTGAAGGAATCCCGCCCTTACTGCACTACACCTCGGGCAAGTATGGGGCCTTTCCGAGGAGATACGGTGGAGGGAGGCAGGCGTCATATATGTGCGATGGACAAAGTTAAAGTGGATCAATTTGAAACGCGCATTACAAGATACTTTGCGAGTCAATAGTCCAATTCGCTTCCTCTGAGCCGGATCCAATTCAATCCCCAGGTCCGCTTCCCAAGCCACCCAAGCTGGCGCCAACGGGGGAGTCGAGTCTTTGCGCATGGCCGAGTAAAGGAGGGAAATCAGTCGCCTACCTCTGCCACAGGACAAAATGATGTCCAGGGTATTAGTGAGCTGGGGCGATATTAGTTATGTTTAATGTATATTGAATTAATAAACAACGGAACGTTCAGCACAGCGGGGAAATTAGCCCCGTGTGCGAAGGTTCCAACGGCCGTGACGAGCTGAGCTCGTCAGCAGCACCCATGAGGTTAATACACTTTAATACTTACCTGACTACCCAGGAGGGGCGGGTCCATTGGGGCTTTAAGGGCCACGCCCCTCCCCCTTTGGCCCCTCATGAACAGTGTCTGTCAGGCTGCACAAAGGTCAGCCTGAGAGACACTGTTGACTTTCAGTTCAAGCAGCCTGAAGCCAGACATGCGCATTTAGCGCAGGCTCCTGGCTGCCTGAGCTGAACTTTGCTGGACTGAGGAAGTCACAGCTCCTGTGGGCGTGACATCCTCAGCTTAGCAAAGGTCCCTGAGACCCTCCCCTCAGTGATGAGGGGTGGCGTTACTGATTGCCTCGCACCTAGGCACTACAGTTTTAAGCCCTGAAGCTCCCAGGTTCGAGTGTCAATCAGTGACACTTCATCACAGAGTGGGGTGGGGTCTGCAGTCTTATGGGACTCATTGGCTGACCTTAGTTCAGCCAATGAGGGAAGGCAGCAGTCTCAAGCCTTCTGAAACCTCCGAGGCAGAGCTGGCTGCAGGTAAGTGTTTATTTTAGTTTTTAACTGTTTGATGTGTGAGTACATGTATGTATGAATTTATTTATTTATTTATTTTGAATTTTGTAGAGCGCGCAGCTACCTCCGACGGAGGTGTCCCGGCGCTGAAGACATAGTCTCAGGAGGGTCGGGGGGAAGTACAGAGGGGTCTTAGATCTGTGAAAATAACCAGGTCTTTAGTTTTTTTCTAAATAGGGGTTCGGACGTCAGGAATCTTAGTTCAGTGGGTAGCTGATTCCATAGTTTGGCGGTTGTTACTGCCAGGGCCCTTCCACCTGTACGTGTGAGGCGAAAGCGGGGGCAGATCATGAGGCTAAGATGATTAGATCTCAGGTTTCTTGGTGCTTGTGAAAACCTCATTCTGTGACGTAGGTAGGATGGGCCTCTGTCATTGAGCGCTCTGAAGGCCAGTGTTAAGGCCTTGAATTGGATACAGAGTTTTATTGGTAGCCAGCAAAGTTTGATTAGATGGGGTGTGATGGAATGGCGATAGGGGACATTGCAGACAAGCCTGGCCGCCGCATTCTGGACTTTTTAAAGTTGGTGGATGAGGTAAGTGGGGGCGCCTACGTATAGGCTGTTGGCATAGTCCAGATGAGCGGTAATCAGGGCATGGACCACCGTTTTGCGGGACTCCAGTGGGAGGTATGGGATGATTTTTTTTATCATTCGTAGTTTGCCGAAGCAGGCTGAGGAGACTTTGTTGACTTGAGTTTTGCAGGAGAGGGAGGTGTTGAATTGAAAGCCAAGGTTGCGTGCGGTTTGAACTGGTTCTGGGGGGGGGGGGGGTTGAGTTCAGACGGCCACCAGAGGTTGGAGGGTATAGGCGATTTTTGATTGAAGAACAGTACCTCGGTTTTGTCTGTATTGAGTTTCAGGTTGTTGGCGGACATCCAGGCTGCGATGTTGAGCATACAGAGGCGGAAGTTGGTAAAAGATTTTTTCAGTGTGTTCTTTGAAGGAGAACACCAGTTGGGTGTCGTCAGCGTAGAAGGTTACTTTGACGCCCCAGGATTCTACAACTTTGGCCAAAGGTTTGAGGTATACATTGAAAAGGAGCGGGCTAAGGGCAGAGCCCTGTGGGACGCCCCAGATCAACTGTTTTTTGGAGGAGAGAAAAGGTCCTAGCATCACTTGCTGTATTCTGTTTGTGAGAAAGGATTTTATCCATGCAAGTGGGGGTCCGCTAATACCAACTTCTTGTAGGCGGGTCAGGAGTTTTTCGTGCGAGATGGTATTGAACGCTGCGGATAGGTCGAGGAGGACTAGCATGGCCTCCTCTCCCTTGTCCGTGCATTCGCGGATCGATTAAGATACCTCGAGTAGCGCCGACTCGGTACTGTAGTCCGGTCTGAAACCTGACTGGGTGTCGTGGAATAGGGAGTTGGATTCCAAGTTGTGTGACAGTTGTTTTTGGACAGCTTTTTCCAGAACTTTTGCGGGTTTGGGTAGAAGTGATATTGGCCTGTAGTTATTTAGACAGGAAGGGTCGACGCCGGGTTTTTTTTGGAGAGGGATCAGCATGGCGTGTTTCCAGGCTGCGGGAACAACCCCAGTGAGTAGTGAGGAGTTCCAGATGTCAAGTAGGGGGTTAATGATGATGGGGGCAATTTCGTTCATGATAAGAGCTGGGGATGGGTCCAGAGGTGAGCCAGATTTACATTCCAGAAATAGTTTTAGAGCAAGTTCTTTGCTAAGTGGTTGGAATGAGGTAAACGCATGAGTGCTATTGGGGATTGGGTCTTTGGTGGTATCGGAATCTTTCTGCAGGATTGCTGCCGCTATGTTGGCAATTTTTTCTTCGAAACAGTTGGATAAGTTTTCACATAGTGTCTGTGACATGGGCACAGGGGTCGAGAGTGCGCTGGGGTGAGTGAATTCTTTCACTATATTGAATAGGGCTTTGGTCGAGTTTTTTGCTTTGTCGATTGTTTCAGAAAAGTAAGTGCTCATGGTTTGGCGTTTGAGTTTACAAAACTCTTTAAGGCTTTGACGATAGAGGGCTTTAGCTCCGGTATCGTAGTTCTGTCTCCATTGTCGTTCTATCTTTTTGCACATGCTTCTGTGTGCCCGTAGTTTTTCCGTAAACCAAGGGGCCGATGGTTGTTTTCTACGGGAGGGCAGGCTTTGAAGAGGCGCTACTTTCTCGATGGCGGACGTGAGGTCGCTATTTAGTGTGGTCACAGCTTTGTTGAGGTCGTCCGGGAGAGGGCTAAGACTGTTGTGGTAATTTGGTTCTAGGGTAGCAAGTGTAAGTTTGTGCCATTTTCTGCCCTGAGATCTGATGGAGGACTCTTGTTTTGTAGCTAGAGTCAGGGGTAGCTCGAAGGGTATAAGAAAATGGTCGGACCATGGTAGGGGTAGTGAAGGGAGGATTTGGAGTTTCTCGCTGTTCGAGAAAATAAGGTCAAGGGTATGGCCTGCTTTATGAGTAGGGCCTTTTACTTTTTGCGTAAGATTGATGTTTTGCATGGATTCGAGGAGTTGGGAGGCGCGGTTACAGCTACTTACATCAACGTGGTGGTTGAAGTCTCCCAGAACCATGAAATGGGGATGTTTGAGGGAGAGATCTGCTGTTGCAGCCAACAGCTCTTGGACAGCCGATTGAGAGGTGTTCGGGGGGTTATAGACCAAGATCCCTGAGCAGACGGCCGTGGAGGAGTCAGTGATAGAGAAGTATATAGCTTCAATGGGGCTAATATTAGAGAATTTTCTTGAGGTGATTTTCAGGTGCTTCTTTAGAATCACCGCAATTCCTCCTCCTGTTTTGGAGCCTTCACGGCTGAGTCCCGTGAAACTGTAATCAGTGGGTAGAGCTAGAGCGATGTCAGGGTTGGAGGAGTCTTTAATCCATGTCTCTGTTAGGAACAGTGCGTCCCAGGCTAAGGTAGACAGTAGAAGCCAGATGTCATTGGCGTGACTGGGTAGAGAGCGACAGTTCACCAAACCCATGGAATAGGTGTTGGTGGGGGGGGGGGGTTGTTTGGTAGTTGGTGTGCTATTCCTAGTACGAGTCCAGTCGGGACAGGGGGAGAAAGGACAGTTGGGGCATTTGTGCCGGAAGGGGCAGGGTAGGGGAAAGCTACAGGTGATGGGAGACGGGCAGGATGTCTTACCTAGGTCTAGTAGCTATGTGCTGGTCCACGTGATTCTTGGGGCTGGTGACTGACTGGCAGCGTGGCTGGCCCTAGGCCCGGAGCTGGCGCGGACGGGCGCAGACGGGCTTGCCTTAGGCGCGCCTTCGGCGCGCAAACGTCGCGCCCGCTGCGCTCGCCCGCTGCTCGTTCTGTATATGCACATATTTATGGAGGAAGGGGGACTTGGTTAGAGAGGCGTGGCCTCGTAAAAAGGGGCATGGCCTCAGAGTGCGGCGGGAAATGGCGGCAAAGTTTGTTTACCCTGCGAGTCCTCGGCAGCGTTAGGATCCGCTGTGAGGCTGTGGGCGGGAGAGTGCAGCTGTGAGAAGGTGAGGTTTTTTAAAATCAACACACACACATTCACACAGGATATCAACAGGTAGATTTTAGCAAAAGTACAAGTTATTTGTGACTCTCAAGTATTTTTAAAAATGAGCGAGTGCTCGTGCCTGTATCTCCCGGCTTCCGCCTCAGGAGAAAAGGTCTTCTGACCAGATGCTAGGATTTCGCGGCTTATGTACTCAGGGGGCGTGGCCTCGTAAAAAGGGGCGTGGCCTCGTAAAAAGGGGCGTGGCCTCAGAGTGCGGCTGGAAATGGCGGCAAAGTTTGTTTACCCTGCGAGTCCTCGGCAGCGTTAGGATCCGCTGTGAGGCTGTGGGCGGGAGAGTGCAGCTGTGAGAAGGTGAGGTTTTTTAAAATCAACACACACACATTCACACAGGATATCAACAGGTAGATTTTAGCAAAAGTACAAGTTATTTGTGACTCTCAAGTATTTTTACAAATGAGCGAGTGCTCGTGCCTGTAGCTCCCGGCTTCCGCCTCAGGAGAAAAGGTCTTCTGAATGTTTCGTGAAGAGTGTTGTGAATGGATGGTTTCGGTATTATTTAGCCCCCGGGTGGGCCAAGTCCCGGGGGTATTCAATAATGTAATTTTGGGGGCTCAGGGAGGCCCCTGCAGCCCCGGGGATCATCTCCCCGGGGCTTTCCATAAATGTTTGCGGGGCACACGGCCCCGCAGCCCCGGGAACCGCCACCCCCGATGCTTCCTTTTTTAATGTGTGGGGTCCTCCAAGGCCCCCCAAGCCCCGGGCACCACCACCCCCAGAGCTTTTATTAATTATAATCGTAGGGCACACAGCCCCCCGCTGCCCCGGGGAATGCCACCCTCAGGGCTTTTATTTATTAAAACATACAACTGTGTGGGGAGGCTTGAGCCCCCTACACGCCTCGGGGACCACCACCTCCCTGAGGCTGTGCAATGGGTGGGAGGGGGTGGGGGTGGGAGGGGGACCACGCGGCCCCTCTCCTGGAGCCCTCCATTTCCCTGGTGACCGCCACCCCCCAGGGCCGGGTCCTGCTGTGTCCCAAGTGCCCAGCCCCAGGACACTGCTGTTTGCAATGACAGGGCGGGAGCCCTGCGGCTCCCGCCCTGTCATTACAGACTGCTTTGCTTCATTGAAGCGAGAGCAGGGAAACCTGCTCGCGCTTCAATGAAGCAAAGCAGAATTGCTTTTCTACACGGGGAGCTGCATGTTAGTAGCCCCCCCTGTGGAAAAGCAATGCCTGCTCCAACAGAAGGCAGGGAGCAGGCAGGGACCATGGGGGCATTGGGTCTCTCCCCACAATCCCCAAAGGAGAGGGCCGGCCCCGATGGATGTGTTCCCAGTGGCTAGAAGTGGCCGGGGAGGGGGCCAGGCGGCCCCCCCCCAAAATAAAAGGAAAAAAAATAAAGGCCGGCCCGATAGATGGGGTCCTCGGGGCTAATAGAAGCCTTAGTTGGGGGGCCACGGAGACCCACTCCATTAAAAAAAAATGTGGCCATGCCCCGGGAGATGGGTCCCCGGGGCTGGAATTGGCCACGGGAGGGGGGCCCACACGGCCCCCGTCCCGTTAATATATATATATATTTTTTTTTGTGGGGTTCAGGCCCTGGGGCATGGGGTCCCCAGGGCCCAAAAAAGTAAAACACTCTGCGAACGCGCCCTGTGGCGCGTTTTAAGTTAGGGAATTAATTCCCCTTCAATACTGGGCATCCCTGGGAGCCAATTAGCCCACCAGGTACCTTCAGTAAACGCCACGGGCCTGCGTTGCAGAGAGGTGGTCCAAGCCACACTTCCCTTTTTACACCTCTCTGCAATGCATCTCTGTGGTTCTTACTGGAGGTACCCGGTGGACTTGTTGGACCTCAGGGACCCTCAGGATTCAAGGGGACTTTATCCCTGTGGCGGGGTTGAAGGAAGGGCACGAAGACCAGACCTTGGGATGTATGGTTTTATCTTTATTAAGGTTTTCTTTTTCCTCAGTGTGAGTCTTTCCCGGGCCAATATGGCAGGATCCGTTGTAGATTTTGTAGATGGTGGTCTTCCAGAGTCTGGGTGGGTTGAGGGGGTCCTTCCTCTTGCTGGTGCTTTCATGAAATCTCCAGCGGAGGACATGCGAAAAAGAAAACACGACTGTCAGGCTACTTTTCCTCATTCACTCCCCGCATCCCCATCCAGCCCGACACACGTCGACGTACCTGGCTGGGCCACACACCTCCTCCTTGAGTGTGGCTGGGCGGTTCGCGGTGACGGTGGCCTCCAGGCACTGCGACTTCCTCGTCTGGCACTTCAGTTCTTTCGGACCTCGCCTCCTTTCCTCAGTACGCTTCTTCTCCTTCCCGATCCACACCCTCTCCTCGCTAAACCCAACGCTCCTCGGTGATGTCACACGCCGGGGTCCTCACTTCCTCTCTTTTCTCCAATCCATGGAGTCCTACGTCATCCGGGGTTGTGTTCTCCTCCTCTAGGTCGGTGTAGTTAAAGGGCCCGTGCTCAATTTCATCCTGGTGTGTGTTCCACAGTTCTTCAGCGTCCGTCCTCCACTCATTCTGGTTGGGGTGTAAAGAGGGAAGGGTACTCGAGTCAGCGTCTCACCATTCGACTTCCGGTGCAATCCCCTCTGCTTGCCCAGTCCCCTTGTTACAATCCCCCAACTTAAAATGTGCCACGGGGCGTGTTTGCACAGTGGTGAAGGGAGGGGGCGGGCCTGAGGTGATATGTGTGCAAACACACCCTGTAGCGCATTTTAAGTTGAGGAATTAATTGCCCTTCAATCCTGAGGACCCCTGGGGCCAACTAACCCACCAGGCACCTCCAGTAAGTGCCACAGGCCTGCGTTGAAGAGAGGTGGTCCCGGCCACGCCCCTTTTTACACCTCTCTGCAACGCAGCTCTGTTGCGCTTATTGGAGGTATCTCGTGGGCTAGTTGGACCCCAAGGACCCTCAGGATTCAAGGGGACTTTACCCCCAACTTACAACGCGCCACGGGGCACGTTTGCACAGTGGTGAAGGGAGGGAGCGGGACCTGAGGTGACATGTGTGCAAACCCGCCCTGTGCGCCTTTTAAGTTGGGGAATGAATTCCCTTTCAATCCTGAGGGCCCTTGGGGGCCAACTAGCCCACCAGGTGCTTCCAGTAAGTGCCACTGCGCGGCGTTGCAGAGAGGTGGTCCAGGTCAAGCCCCTTTTTACACCTCTCTGCCATGCAGCTCTGTGGCGCTTACTGGAGGTACCTGGTGAGCTAGTTGGACCCCACGGACCCTCAGGATTCAAGGGGATTTAATCCCCCAACTTACAAAGCGCCAGGGGGTGTGTTTGCAGAGTGGTGAAAAAAGGGGGCATGGCCTTTGTCTACCTCTCACCAATCCCACTGCATGGGGCTTACTTGAGGTAAAAGGTAGGCTAGGTGGCCCCCAAAGACACCCAGCAGTGAAGGGGACTTCAATCCCCATCCAAGAGCGTGCCAGGGAGTGTGGTAGTAGAGTGGTGGGTGTGGCCTGGTACGAGTACTTATCAGTGCTGCTGTGTGGGACTGACTGGGGGTAATAGTTTGGGAAGTTGGCCCCCAAGGATATTCTTGGGGGCCAACTACCCCTCTTGTTACCTCCACTAGATCCCACACAGTGGGTTGCTAAGATGTCTTCGGAGACCATGGCCACCTTTCTCTATCACACTGCAAACTTGCCTCGTGGCAGACTGCAGGATGGGGGATGAAGTCCAATTTAGTCCTGAGGGAGTTTGGGGGCCAAGAATCCCCGCTGGTACCTCCTGTAAGTCCTACTCAACTGAATTCCTGCGCGTTAGTTGGACGCCCAGCACCCTTTCTCCACCACTCTGCAAACACGACTACTAGTTAAAGTAACATATTTCTGCAACTCTGACTTAGAGGTAGTTTTAATCCCCCTGCCCTATTATGTATTTTAAGGGCATTACAGAGGAGGTCTTGCTAATCACAGGGGTACCCCAACGCAAGGTGTTCCCTAAATGTCTTTTAGCATAGCACTGGCTCTAGGCCTGGTTAGTCAGAGTCAGTTACCACCAGTACCCGTCTGAAAAAGTTGTGGGCACAGAATGATTTTGCAACAAGGCCTCTTTTTGCTCCTCTGTTGGTTCTTTCTGCACATGTCTTGCTTCTTCCTGCACTTTTCTTCGTCTTTGTGGACTTCTGTTGCTTCTTTCTGCATTTCTTTTGCTTCTTTCTGCGTGTTTTTTCTTCTTTCTTCACATGTCCTACCTCTGTAGGCATAGTTATAAACTAGCATTTAAAAAACCTTTGAAACTCACTTTTAAAAATCATAGGTTTCAGGCACGTTATAGTTAGAAATTAGCATTTAAAAAACCTTTGAAGTTCACTGAAATAAACATAGGTTTCAGGCACTTTATAGTTAGAAATTAGCATTTTAAAAATCTTGGAAATACACTGAAAAAACTATAGGTTTTAGTGAAAGTTATAGTTAGTTGGACATTTCACTTGTACAAAACCAGAGAAATTCCCCAGTTATGGTTACTTGCAACCCCGCAATGCACTGCTGATGGCGGCATTGGCAAGAATAAAATAATGCACTTACAAAATTGGGTCCACGCTTGTCTGTTCATTTTGGAATTGGAAGTAGAAGGCGAGTCGGAGTGATATATATATATTTGATCATTTGCTGCATTAGCGCAGGTCGCGCTGCCAGTGCGCTGCACTTTTTATTCTGCCTTCATTGTATTTTTGTTCTTTTAGGTTGCTGTATCCCCTGCTTTTAACTCACCGCTTTGTGTGGCTCAGTCCCCTTACTTGCACATAATTTGTGGAACGCTCACCGCTGTTTGGCGGGTCCGGGTCCCGGGGTGGATTTCTGTGGGCGTCATTTTAGATTGGGTGAGTACTACTTCCTGCGGGCGCCATCTTGGAGCGTCCCCACGCTCGAGATGTACTTTGAGACGCCTATTTAAGGCGGACTCTTGCGCCTCACTCTGTGATCATTTGCTGCATTAGCGCAGGTTGCGCTGCACTTTTTATTCTGCCTTCATTGTATTTTTGTTCTTTTAGGTTGCTGTATCCCCTGCTTTTAATTCACCGCTTTGTGTGGCTCAGTCCCCTTACTTGCACATAATTTGTGGAACGCTCACCGCTGTTTGGCGGCTCCGGGTCCCGGGGTGGATTTCTGTGGGCGCCATTTTAGATTGGGTGAGTACTACTTCCTGCGGGCGCCATCTTGGAGCGTCCCCACGCTCGAGATGTACTTTGAGACGCCTATTTAAGGCGGACTCTTGCGCCTCACTCTGTGATCATTTGCTGCATTAGCGCAGGTCGTGCTGCCAGTGCGCTGCACTTTTTATTCTGCCTTCATTGTATTTTTGTTCTTTTAGGTTGCTGTATCCCCTGCTTTTAACTCACTGCTTTGTGTGGCTCAGTCCCCTTACTTGCACATAATTTGTGGAACGCTCACCGCTGTTTGGCGGGTCCGGGTCCCGGGGTGGATTTCTGTGGGCGCCATTTTAGATTGGGTGAGTACTACTTCCTGCGGGCGCCATCTTGGAGCGTCCCCACGCTCGAGATGTACTTTGAGACGCCTATTTAAGGCGGACTCTTGCGCCTCACTCTGTGATCCTTTGCAGCATTAGCGCAGGTCGCGCTGCCAGTGCGCTGCACTTTTTATTCTGCCTTCATTGTATTTTTGTTCTTTTAGGTTGCTGTATCCCCTGCTTTTAACTCACCGCTTTGTGTGGCTCAGTCCCCTTACTTGCACATAATTTGTGGAACGCTCACCGCTGTTTGGCGGGTCCGGGTCCCGGGGTGGATTTCTGTGGGCGCCATTTTAGATTGGGTGAGTACTACTTCCTGCGGGCGCCATCTTGGAGCGTCCCCACGCTCGAGATGTACTTTGAGACGCCTATTTAAGGCGGACTCTTGCGCCTCACTCTGTGATCCTTTGCAGCATTAGCGCAGGTCGCGCTGCCAGTGCGCTGCACTTTTTATTCTGCCTTCATTGTATTTTTGTTCGTTTAGGTTGCTGTATCCCCTGCTTTTAACTCACCGCTTTGTGTGGCTCAGTCCCCTTACTTGCACATAATTTGTGGAACGCTCACCGCTGTTTGGCGGGTCCGGGTCCCGGGGTGAATTTCTGTGGGCGCCATTTTAGATTGGGTGAGTACTACTTCCTGCGGGCGCCATCTTGGAGCGTCCCCACGCTCGAGATGTACTTTGAGACGCCTATTTAAAGTCGTCCTCTCCCGCGCAGTGGGACGCCGTCGCTTAGCCGGAGTCGTGCCAGAGTCCTGCCCGTCTGCGCTCGTCCGCGTCGAGGTAGCGGGTGCGGGCACAGGACTCTGGCTTCCTGCTCTCATCTCACCATGGATTTCATCGCGCCGATCAGGTACAACCGCGCCGATCTCCTCTCCATTAGGGACGGTCTGTTAGCTTGTACACATGATCTGGTGTTCCCACTCTCGGGACCTTATGACTGTCCTTGCAGCAGTTTCTCTCTAGATTCCCCCATCGGGGTGCGCTCTATTGAAAAACCTATCCTAGGTACTCGTATTGACAACACTGAGCGAGCACTTAGTATATGGAGCCTTAATGTAAGATCATTGGTCAAGCACCATCAGTCCCTTCGTGACATGATTGACAAGGACTCACCTGACCTCATTTTTCTCACTGAGACTTGGTTACAGGACGCCGATTCTGCCATAATAAATCTGGCTTTTCCTTCCACCTATACAGTATTTACTCTGAACCGCACTTCTAGGGGAGGAGGCATAGCCATGGCGACAAAATCCTGCTTCCCGGCGGATTGGAAAGCTCTTGATCTGCCGATGTGCGAGAGCGCCTCTTTCAAGGTTACTGTCAGTCATCAGTTCACTCTTAGTGGCCTGCTTATTTATCGCCCTCCAGGGAATGACACGGTCTTCAAGGCCGCTCTCGTTGACATGGTCAATTCGTTAGCTCCTAGATGTGCTAACTTTAACATCGTAGGTGATCTGAATATACATCTTGATCAGACGTCCTCCTTACCCATTAGCTCTTTGATAGCGGACCTTGAAGCCATGCAACTGAACCAACTAGTCACCGCCCCCACCCATATAGGAGGTCATATCCTTGACCCCTTCTTTACCACCTTGGCTCGGGCTAGGGCATCTGACCCGATGGCGGTGGGTTGGACTGATCATCTGTTGGTCAAAGTGTCATGTCCCTTGGATGACTCTCTATTTAAACCTGTGGACAGACTGACCCTTAAAAGAAACTGGCGTAAGCTCAAAATGGAGGAGTTCGTTAAAATCTTGGAGGCACTGCCCTTGGGCAACCTGTCGAATGTGGAACAGGGATATGAATAGTTCTGTAGCTGGGTCCTTACTGCTCTTGATTCTCTTATACCAATGCGCTGGTCGAAATGTCATGCTAAAACGCGCAGCCCATGGTATAATGAGACCCTTGCCGAGCTCAAGAGAACATGCCGGCAAGCTGAGAGGGCGTGGAGGAAATCCTTCGACCCTACATTAAAATCACTGTACTTCACCTAGCTTAAGATCTATCACAGAGCTATCTGTCAAGCCCGGGCGGCATATTATGCCTCTGAGTTTTCAAACAGCCCTAACCCATCTAAATTAATATTTAAAGTGCTCAAAGATCTGATGGGAAAACGGGCCACCTCGCCTGAAATCTGCACGGACTCTCACTGTGAAAGCTTGGCATCCTTTTTCGTGGAGAAGGTGCAGGTAATCTACTGAGGGTTCATGCAATCTGTGCCCGGTGATGAGCCCAGGCCTGAAAGGGCTCTGGACTGCGAGCCTCTGTCCTCCCTACCTGCTTTGTCGGTTGAGGCTTTTGATACTCTGAGCCTTAAAATTAAATCTGGTTCCCCCCTAGACCCTTTGAAGCCAGAGCTTATTACTCTTCTCCCGCCTCTATGCCGTGAGCCCATACTGGACTTGATCAATCTCTCACTCGCTGAGGGCGTGGTTCCTGCCTCCTGGAAGCAAGCAGTGGTCAGCCCCATTCTGAAGAAGCCTAATCTCGACCCTCTGCTACCCGAGAACTACCGCCCCATCTCCCTCCTGCCCTGGACCGCCAAGGTCACTGAGGCACACGTGAATTCCATCTTGTCTGCCCATCTCTCTCGCAATAATATTCTTGACGAGAGCCAGAATGGTTTTCGCGCACAACACAGCACCGAAACTGCTCTGCTCTTTATGAGCGAACATCTTCGTTCGGTGCTGGATGCGGGGCAGACAGCGGCGCTCCT
Organism: Lissotriton vulgaris; assembly: GCF_964263255.1. Lineage (NCBI taxonomy): Eukaryota > Metazoa > Chordata > Amphibia > Caudata > Salamandridae > Lissotriton > Lissotriton vulgaris. The sequence goes on from NC_141696.1 coordinate 742,218,054, forward strand.
CTTGTTAGACCTGAGCGCCGCATTCGACACGGTGTCTCATGACATTTTGATGCGGCGGCTGGAGGAAGTGGGAATTGAGGGGAAAGCTCTTCAATGGTTCCGCTCTTTCCTCTCGGACCGGTTTTTTAAAGTGGCCATTCCACCTGGTCAGTCCTCTTTCCATCCCTTGGGACTAGGAGTCCCTCAGGGCTCTGCGTTGAGCCCCACTTTGTTCAACTTGTATGTGAAACCGCTGGCTGCTGTCGTCAGACAAAGTGGCTTAACCATGACATCGTACGCCGACGACACGCAGCTGGCGGTGACACTCAGTGGGGACCCTGAGGTGACTGCCCCCAGGTTTCGCGCAGGGCTTTTAGCCGTGGCGAATTGGATGCGTATTAACTGCTTACAGTTAAACGCCAAGAAAACCGAAGTCCTGATCTTAGGAAAGCAAGCGGACCTGTGGGGAGATCAGTGGTGGCCTCCTGAATTGGGGGTGACTCCCATCCCAGCGGCCGAAGTGAAGAACTTGGGGGTCTGGCTGGATTCCAACCTCTCTTTTACCAGCCATACAAAGATCGCAGCTACCTGCTATGGTATTCTGCGAGGACTGAGACCAGTCCTCAAATTCTTCGACCCCCCTACTCGGCAACTGGTGGTCCAAGCCTCTATCCTCTCTCGGCTGGACTATGGGAGTGCTCTGCTGCTTGGTGTCAATCAGGCCGAGGCCACCAGACTGCAGAGGGTGCAGAATGCCGCTGTGCGGGCCATTGTGGGCCTCCCGAGACGGTGCTCTGTCTCTGCAGCTCTGACCTCCCTCCACTGGCTGCCGGTCAGACAGAGAATCAAATTCAAGGCTCTCTGTCTGACATTCAAGATCCTGAAATTCTCGTCACCTCCTGCCCTGACGGGTCTTGTTTCGCCGTATGTCCCCAGGCGGTCTCTCAGGTCGGAATCTCTTCATCTAGCGAGCACGCCTAGGTTCAGACTGAGTAGGATAGGAGGTCGTTCATTTCGTGTTATGGCGGCTGGATTATGGAACTCCCTTCCTGTCCATATCTGTGCCCTTAACAGCCTGACTCTCTTCAGAGGTGCAATAAAAACTCACTTGTTCACCTCTGTTGATTGATCTCCTCTCTTTTCAGCGGCGATTTGTTGTGTTGTGGTACTTGATCAGGCGCCAGGACGCCCCTTCGCTGGGGCAGCTGTGCGCTGAATAAAAGTTATTAACATAACATAACATAACATATATATGAGGTATGTCTGAGTTCCCAAAGCAGGCGAGCGCAGCGCGTACGGCCACACAAACAAACAGGAACCAGCGAGACCCAGGAAGGTGCAAGTTTTTCTTTTATTTAATTTTTAGCCCAGCACCAGTCCGCCATGACGCGTTTCGGCTAAAGATAGCCTTGATCACATGACAACGTCATGAGGGCTGACCACCCATTTAAAGTGCAAGAGTGCCATCACATGTTATGGAAAGCGAAAAAATACTTTACTTTCCAAAGTGTTACAAACATTATATTGCAGCATAAAGGCAAATATTGCACAAAACGTATACAAATAGATAACCTGTGTTACAAAAATTGCGGTAAAATACATTTTAACACTCACAACTAGTAAAACCTCAGTAATCAAATGTAATTGTACGAATTCATGGCAACGGCTAAAAAAACTTCTAAGAGAAGTATAAAAGTTAAAAGCCAATAAATAATTATAAATAATTATATTGCCATTAAAATTCCATCAAGACACTACTCCATGTGCAAGTTAAAACAAACAGATGTGTGGAGAGTGCAGGTAAATAACAGAAAATCCCTGTTGTCATGGATTCAAATATGTTCAGAAAGCATAATGCCCAAGTGGGCTGTACAAAGGTACTGAGGTAAAAAGGTACTAATTGCTATGTGCAAATACGCATGATTAGTGCAAAACATGTCAAATGGCTCTAAAGTGCTACCGTGAAAAAGTGCAAAAAATGTTAAATCATTGATCTTATTAAAGATCTTTTACAGAAAGGTCAAAGAGGGTCCAGGATGCATGTTATAATAACTTTTCTCTAGTTTAAATACATATTTACAAGATAATCACAGTACTGAGGAAAAAAGTGCAATGTGCATATAGCAAGGTAGACAGGTTACTATAGATAGGTGTGGCAGTCCTCCCCAATATTAAGCCCTTGCGGTGCCTTAGTATCAAGTGATATGATGTAACGAGTCTCTAATTTTCGAAGTAGGGACTCTCTATCACCTCCTCTCCTCTGGGGAGGAACACAATCTATCACATAGTATTTCAAAGCGGAGGCATCTTTCCCATGGATTTTCTCAAAATGCCTGGCAACTGGATATGCCGTATCTGCATTAGTGATAGCACGCAGATGTTGTAGGATTCGCTTGTGGACTTGTGGCCTGGTACTGCCCACATATCTAAGCCCATACGGGCATTCCAAAACGTAAACTGCAAATTCAGATTTGCAATTTAATTTTTGCTTGTTTTTGATTGGGAAAGGTGAAAGTGGTGTATGAACCTCCGACTTGCTAATACCATGCTTACAGGCTTTGCAGGTAGAGCATTTCAAAAATCCCTTGCTATCATCTAACCATGATCCTGTGATCACCTATGGGCTACTCGAAACCAGGCTGTCTTGCATGGACCGAGCTTTACGGTAGGTAATGCTAGGATATTTAGGCATTGCAGTGCCAATGACAGGGTCACTAGATATCAGGGACCAATTGTCCTTGATGATTTTGTGGATGCTTTTATGCTGGTTGCTATATCCAATAATTAATCTAGTCTCCTCACATGATCTATTAGTGGGAGGCTGCTGGCTTTCAACTCCTGAGCCCAGGAGTACTGACCTCTCGATTTTATTGGCCCTTTGTGTAGCATTATCTATAATCTCAGGTTTGTAGCCCCTTTGAAGTAAACGAGCCCTACAGTGGGATTGTGCCAGCCGGCACTCCTCCTCACTGCTGCAGATTCTCCTGATACGGAGCATCTCCCCATAGGGGATGCTCCGTATCAGGTGCGCTGGATGATGACTGCCAGCGTGCAGCAGAGTGTTCCCCGCCGTGGGCTTACGATACAGTTTGGTATGAAGGTTACCGTCCTGGACAAAGATTTCCACATCCAGGAACACAATGGACTGAGTGCTAATGCTGCTGGTGAACTGGATGTTAAGGTTATTAACATTAAGTTCTTGTATAAATTCCCTCACCTCACTCTCAGTCCCATCCCAAACAAAGAACAGATCATCAATATACCTTGACCAGAGTTTCACTTTTGTGTTCATGGTGGCAGTATGTTCCATCATCAGGACCTGCTCCTCCCAGTACCCCATGTGCAAACAGGCGTAACTGGGAGAAAAGCAGGCCCCCATTGCCACACCCCTGGTCTGAAGAAATAGCTGTTTGGCAAATAGGAAAACATTATTTTCTAAACAAATGGAGATCATATCTAACAACATTTTCGAATGTTCCTGGAAGCAGGCTTCCCTCTTCCCAAGAAAATGTTGGATGGCTTTCAGTCCATCTTGATGGAATATGCTGGTGTATAAGAAGTAACGTCCATGGACACCAGAATATAATTAGAATTCCATCTAAAATCGGTAAGTCTCCTGAGTAGATCACTCGTGTCGAGGATAAAGGAGGGCAAGTTTTTTACATAGTCTTGTAAGAAGAAATCGATGTACTTGCTCATATTTTCCAACAGGCTGTTACATGCAGAGATGATGGGCCTGCCTGGTGGCTGCTGATAATTCTTGTGGACCTTAGGAATGAAGTATATTACAGGAGTCACTGGGTAGTCCTTCTTTAAAAATGTATACTCATCCATGGTTAGCAAGCCTTTACTCCTCCAGGCAGACAGTTTGGAATAGATTTCATTCCTAGCTTTAAGAGCATCCTGCATAGTGATACGCCTGTAACAGCCCTTGTCGTTGAGCTGTTAGAGGGCTTCTTCCAAGTACATTTTACGTGGCCATAAGACCACGTTGCCGCCTTTATCAGATTGTCTTATAGCCAAGTGTTTGTTTGCCTTGAGCTTTTTTATAAGTTTATGGTACTCACTGTCCCTGTAGTTGTATCGTTTAGTTGCATGAGAATTTTTGATCTGCAAATCCTTCAATTGTGTGGTGACACGCTCATGGAATATGTCCACATTGTCTTTGATCATCAGGGGGTAAAATTTGGATTTGAGTTTGAAAGGTGTCTGACAAAGTGCAGGAAAAGGTTCACCTCCCAATGCTGTCTGACTCTCTGTATGACAAGGGAGCTCCTCCTCCTGGAGTTCCAAAAGTTCTTGCGTTAGGGCTGCTCCTATTGTGACTGATTCGCTAGAGCCACTGGTTGTAATGTGGACAAGAGCGGCATCTTGAGTCCCAATCGTAGTGTTGGAGTCCACTACTGTTCGTGTTGCATGATATTTGCGCAGTTTTAATTTACGCACATACTTAAACATGTCGATCTTAGTTGTGGCGTAATCAAAGTCTCCCCGTGGGCTATATGATAGTCCTAAAGATAAGATAGATGTCTCTTTCGGGGTCAGAACAGTATCAGTTAAATTTATAACCGCATGAACATTAGTATTGGAGTCAGAGATGGGGTTTACTACTGTGGTTGAGCTGGCTGAGCCTTGTTCCACTGCCATCTGGAACGTGGTTTCCTTTGCCTGCCTCCTATATTTGCGGCGTTTGTTGCTTTTCCGCCTCTCTGCGCGTTTCCTGTTGGCACACTGGCGGCGGCTGCCTGGGTTCCTGAGCGCAAGGTTAATTTTCGATCCTGCTGGACCATTTCCATTTCCTGCGCAGGGGTAAATTTGCGAAACCCCGACCGAAGTTGACGCCTGGCTTCCGTGTCAGACTCACTTTCAGGCTGTGAGCTATCTCCTGAGATCGAAGACACCTCAGTCTGTCCTGTGGTTGCTGTGGTGCCAGTGCTGGTGTTGGCGACAGTGATGTTATTGTTACGCCGCTGTTTAATATTGTCGTACCTTTTCGCGAACGTAAAGATCTGGCCGTTTTCATAATCCAGTCTGTCGTGCTGAAACTTATACGCCTTCCTCTTTTTGATGACCTCTTCCTCACGTTTAAGCCGTGTATTCATTTCCTCTCTATATTTAGTGAGTTCAGGAGAGGGAGGAAGTTTGTCAATTTCATCATTGATTTGAGCAATTTCATCCAAAAGCTTGATTCTGTCACTTTCAGCATACTGGATGAGTATGCCCATTAGGCGTTTGGAATTATCAAGGTTACATTGCGCCCAATCTGCAAGCATTTGTGGGTCGGGTTTTTCATAGGAGGGTGCTAGTAAGATGCGCAGTCCACGCGGCACCCGCCCCACCTCTAAGTAACCCGTTAGGGAAGTATGCTCCCACCACTTGGATTGTTCGCTTTTGCTGCATCTTTCGAGCCGCTTAAATAATTCCTTAATACCAGTACTTCGTTCAGGCACATTGTTGGAACTAGAGTTAGGAACGGACTCCCCGGCCGGGAGGTCTGTGCACATGCCCCTGGATGCCTCCACACGCCCCCTCAACGTGTCCGCGGACATGGTACGTAGCAATGGGCAAATAGCTTTGTGCACAACACAGTCGTACTCCTACCCGGCAATGCTCCTCGGAGTCGATCCTGTAAACTTCACACAGGGGTTTCCGCAGTTAGTCCGTCTCGGCTTTGCTGGTACTCGCTCGGTGAGCTCAGGATTCCCGACTAGCCAACGCTGACCCGGTGCCCCGGACTGCTTCCGGTCTTTCCTCAGCACGCCTCCAAAAAATTCCGCTTTCCCTCGGGCGTGGCGGCGTCTCCTCACTGAGATTTTGAAAAGTTCCGAAGAGACGATGCTTCTTGCCGCAGCTTGCCCAAAACGTTAAAGGGTCTCACCAAGTCCGGGGAAGCAATCCCGGATGTAGATATGAGGTATGTTTGAGTTCCCAAAGCAGGCGAGCGCAGCGCGTACGGCCACACAAACAAACAGGAACCAGCGAGACCCAGGAAGGTGCAAGTGTTTCTTTTATTTAATTTTTAGCCCAGCACCAGTCCGCCATGACACGTTTCGGCTAAAGATAGCCTTGATCACATGACAACGTCATAAGGGCTGACCACCCATTTAAAGTGCAAGAGTGCCATCACATGTTATGGAAAGCGAAAAAATACTTTACTTTCCAAAGTGTTACAAACATTATATTGCAGCATAAATGCAAGTATTGCACAAAACGTATACAAGTAGATAAACTGTGTTACAAAAATTATATATATATATGTATATGTATATGGTGAAACCTACATAAACAAGCATTTGCAATGCAATAGTTCTCGCATTAGGAACGTTTGAGCTATTGGTCTTTTAAATGACAATTTTTTTATTTATGTGTTGGTTTTGAAAATAGTTAAATTAATAGCTTTGTCATTTACAATGCCAATAGTTATAACTATCGCAAATGTGACACCTATAACCTGGGGTTGCGCTGAGTGATGCTGTGGTGGTGCTGAGTGGTGCTGTGGTGGTGCTGAGTGATGCTGTGGTGGTGTTGAGTGGTGCTGGGGTGGTGCTGAGTGGGGCTGTGGTGGTGCTGCTGAGTGGTGCTGTGGTGGTGCTGAGTGGTGCTGTGGTGCTGCTGAGTGATAATGTGGTGCTGCTGAGTGATAATGTAGTGGTGCTGAGTGATAATGTGGTGGTGCTGAGTGATAATGTAGTGGTGCTGAGTTGTGTTGTGGTGGTGCTGTGGTGGTGCTGAGTGGTGCTGTGGTGGTGCTGAGTGGTGCTGGGTGGTGCTGAGTGATAATGTGGTGGTGCTGAGTGATAATGTGGTGGTGCCGCCGAGTGATGCTGGAGTAGCGCTGAGTGATGATGTGGTGGTGCTGTGGTGATGCTGAGTGATGCTGGGGTGGCGCTGAGTGATGCTGGGGTGGTGCTGAGTGGTGCTGTGGTGGCGCTGAGTGATGCTGTGGTTGTGCTGAGTCATGCTGTGGTGGTGCTGAGTGGTGCTGTGGTGGTGCTGAGAGGTGCTGTGGTGGTGATGAGCGATATTGTGGTGGTGCTGAGTGGTGCTGAGTGGTGCTGTGGTGGTGATGAGTGATGCTGTTGTGGTGCTGAGTGGTGCTTTTCTGGTGCTGAGTGATGATGTGGTGGTGCTGAGTGATGCTGTGATCCCTCAAACTACTTTATTTGCTCACCGTGAGATGCACTAAAAAGTTTAATGGCACAACCCATATGGAATTCCTATGGTTTCACAGCGCCCTCTAAATTGAGGAAAAAAAACACACAAAAATGTCAATCTAAACAATTACAGTCTGATCTTGCCACAGCAACACCCTCCACATGTCAGCCGAATATTAAAATAACCAAGTAAAAGAAAAGAAGAGCTTTAAACTTTATATGCATATTGCCTGCTAGTTCTGCACTACAAAGGATCTTCAATAAAGACAGTGCAGCAGCAAAATCAAGTTTGCACTCGGAGCAGTAGAATCCGATCAAATCCTTCCCCTAGAGGAGTGTGCCTGAAATGTTGATCAATAAAAACGTGCTGGACTTCAGTTGTCAAAAACTCTATTTCAGCTGTCAAAAACATCACTTTCTATGTAATAGTGAAGTCGGAGTACCAAGAAAGAGCTTATGGGTCCATCTCCATAGAGGGTATAGACCACATGCAGCGAGTACTCGGGTCTCAGTGCAGCGGTTTGGTGAGTTCAGGCTTGAGTGATGTTTGAAGTATGGTGCAGATCCACGGCATGCGAGCACAGCACAGCAGAGCCCGCCGACATCCCAGGCCGGTAGATGGTCACATGTTCGTTTGCAGGCTTCATTGGGCAGCAGGCGAGCTCGGCTCGGCCTGCACAGACCCTGTAGGAAACGGTGTGTGCTTCGCAGCAGCCAGGCCTAGAGCGCGCCCCCTATAGGTCCATGCGTGGAGCTGCACCGCGTTTGCAGGCATGGCGCAACAGGCTGGGGCGAGAGCGGGGAGACGTGGGTGCTCTGCAGGGGTGATGGGACCTGGTGTAGAGAAGGCGAGCAGGCGACCGTGGGGGCGGAAGGAAGAGGGGGCAGTGGTGACAGGGAGATGCATGGGCACGTGGGGAACATACCTTCCATGTCACGCGCGACCCTTTGAGCCACTGCTGGTTTCGTAGAAAATACCACTTTGCATAAACACTATTAATGCTTACAGTGACACTACAAGTCCCAGAATGCAACACTGTGAGGTTTGTGAGAAGAGAGACCATCGAGAGAGGCATGAGGATGGCAGAGTTAGGACCTGTGACTGGAGATTAGCAGTGAGTAGGACACATGGGAGATTTAAGACTTCGGTGCGGAGGAGGGGGGGGTGAGGAAGAAAGGGGATCGGCATGAGGTTAGGGAGGGAGACATGCATGGAGGGAAGGTGGCGTGCTGGTGACATCCCCGGTCGCGGGATCGGCTTCGGTTTGCATTTAGTTTTTCTGGTGGGGTAACAGAAGTAAAACAAGCAACAGGCTGGGATGTGGTAAGCAGCAATGTAGAGCGGGATGGGGGCGATGGCCAGCAAACACATGCAATCTTATGTTGTGCTGCAACTAAGTGAACAAGGGAAACTAGTTGTATTACAAAGGGTTGCATTATTATATAGGACCGGTCTTAGTTTTTGCCTTTCAGCCCATTACAAGTGTGAGCACTCCGCCTGGTGGTACTGGTTTAGTGTACTTCATGAGTATACGAGTCTGTGAGGTGGGCCCCGAGTTTTCTAAGTGAGCCGTCTAACTTGTTAATAAATGTATTTAGGACATTGCAAAGGTACAAGCAAGCTTCGCCATTGAACCACGTTAGGGAAACAAACGTATGATCGAGACCATTCTGCCTTCGCCAGACATGTAATAGAAAGCAATCACCCTGAAAGTGCCTAGTGAGGGGGCCAAAGTGTTGGTTAGAGCTGGTGATTCCTTGCATGGCTTGTGAGGGGGCGTGTGCATTGTGTCCGGGGCTCGAGCCGAGCTGCACCATTTAATATGCAAATGTACGCAGCTGTCAGAAGCAGCGGGATTCCTCTCACACTCTCCTGTGACTTCCCCTCGGCGGCGAATGCCCCATGATAAACATTAACTGGGTTTAAATTTTGTAAATAGCTCTTAACCACAACTGAGTAAAGCGTTTAAAAAACACAAAAAGCATGGGAGAAGAAAATAAAAAAGATGCGCAGAGAGAGGCAAAGCAGTTCTACATTACTGACTTTCAAGGTTGTATTTCATCGCGATTAAAACAAGCATATGGTGATGGGGTATGAGGCCATCCGAGCGCACGCTGGGGGAGCCTTTGAAGTCTGCTGGCAGGGGGAAGAAGGGTTACAAGACGCAGGCCCTGCAGTGAATGAATAATTATGGGAGGAGAGATGCTGGCCTGAGGCAGAGCGCACCATATGGAGAGGGAGGGGGTTGGGCCGAGTGCAGGAGAAATGCTGCTGGCAGGGGGAAGGCTCGTTCAAGCTCGTGCATGAGGAGCTTGTCACATGATTGTCACGTGATTCTTTTCTCATGAACTGTTTGAAATCCGCCTGTTAGGAATTTTTTGGATTGACATTAATAGGTTCGAGTAAACTCGACCTAAAAAGGAGACTTAGAAATTTCAAAAAATAAATAATCATATGATCATATGTACTCAGACTATAAACACTTTTCTGTTTCCAGGAGTATATTCCTCACATGGCACAAGAATATGGATTCCAGTACGAGTTGGTTCAGTACAAGTGGCCTCGCTGGCTTCACCAGCAGACTGAAAAACAAAGAATTATCTGGGGTTACAAAATTCTCTTTTTGGATGTACTCTTTCCACTAGCTGTCGACAAAATAATATTTGTTGATGCAGACCAGGTAATTATAAGACATATTTTGTTATACAATTTTTAAATCTTACAGTAATGTCCCAAGTGTCACTCACTTTGAAGCACTCACTATTGTTGAATGTTTTTCTGCGGTGTAGGTTAGTTATGGGAGGGCAACAGCTAATAACTGTACTGGCAAGCAGTTGCTGCAGTTGAAAACCATTCATTGTTAACCTGACCAGATTACAGACTGAGCATTTAATTTCTGGATGCTCCCAATGCAGGAAGTTGATCTTCAGTTGCACTTGTCTTTGGGGCAGAAAAAACTTTTTAAAAAATCCATATCATTTTGTAATTGTTTTTATGACAGCCTCTTATGTCCTACTTTCTCAAGCCTGCACTTAATCACATATATACCTAAGCAGGCTGCTATGATACTCCATTATTGGTAAACCTTCATTTTGACAAGTTAGAGGGAATACAGAGGTCCATGAAAAAACCTAAAATTCAGAGAGAAAATTGTAAGTGATGGGAACTGAGAGTCTCCTTCAACTAGTTCTGGTGTCAAAATTCAGATTTTAGCGATTCCGTGCCATCACCAGGAATGTTTTCTTTCACCTGCACCACCTTTACCAACAGCAAGAGATAATTCTTCTTCTGAAGCTTCCCCAGAAAGTTGCCTTTGTGCGAATGGTGGTAATCTCTAGACTTGAAAACTGCATCACAGTTTTCAACGAGTTACCAAAAAAGGAACTTCCAGAAAGACCAATATCGCTTCAGCCATCTCCTAACTGATCTCCTAACTGATTTGAGATGCCTTCATCTTATTCCCTGAGTACATTCTAATGGCTAATAGTGCCTCAGGTCGCTTCTAATAGGTCTTCCTTCCCTAATAGCCACCCAGATGCATAAGATTGGTCACACTGATACTGCTGGCCATGCACTCTGCATGATGCAAAATATTTATTGATAGACCTGTTCCCTCCATGACTCTTCCTTGTAGCCCATCCTGCTCAACTAGAATTCAAGGGAGATTTCTTAAAATTCAAAAGAGAGTTCAACACCCATCACTTCAAAGAAGCCTATGAAAATCTTGTGAATGCCACAAGCCACAAATCCATGTTCTTACTCTTTTTATCCTATACAAGTCTTAGTTCTCAAGCATGGCCCATCAGTTGCTTAAGGCCAGTGAACGAACCACTAACCTTCTCAGTTGACGTCAACCCTATAGACCTTTGCTGTCTAACCCACTCACAAGGTTTCCTACAGAAAACTGGAAGAACAGTATTCCAGTCCTACCTGTTCAACGCCTTGTCTGAGCACCTACTGCCACCTTCCCTGACTCCCTTCAGCCGTCGTTTACTGACAATGGCATGCAGAACATTAAACAAAAAATATAAAGAACTGAAAAAGAGTGCCCTTCATGCATATATGCTCTGCATATAATTGAACTGTATTCCCCAATTTCTCTTTCCTCTCCCATTGTTTGTTGCGATTTGTTTTCTTTGAAAAATAACGTAAGTTACTTGCTGATACCAGGTTCCCTTTTTCAATGCTCCTAAAATGTGGATTCTGATATCTCTCCTTTAAGATTTTAGGGCGTATTGCTGTCCATATTAGCAGGGACTGTATTTTGGCGAGTATATCTACATCAAAAGATCTTGTGTGTTAAACCCTATCTCTCTATTAAGAAACAAATGTCAATTTCGGTTCTGTATAGTAAGCAAGTGTGTTGTGCCTTGTGCCTTCAGCTCGATCACAGCCAATGTAACAAATATGCTTTGATGCATGCTGAGGTGCTGGAGAAGTAGGTGAAACTCTTCCGGGACAAGGCATGCTGTAGCAACCCTTCCTAGGCCCAGCCATCTACAGGTAAATTGTGGAAATGGAGATTTTCCTACCACAATAAGTAAAAAAATGAGGCAGTGGAAAAACAGGTCCTGTTCATCTCCCAAAAGGAGAACCTGCTACAGAGAGATCTGGAAGCTGAAGATGCAGTTCCCTGGTGCTAGGTCCGCCTAATTTTCAGAGCCTATCCTGGTCTTGGATACATTGGAGCCAAAGTTCCTTTCCCCTTCTGCCAACACCTCTTTGAGACCTTTCAGCAGACTACTTTTTATATTTTCAGAGCAGCTTCTCCCCCACTCTGGGATGTTGGCTGCGACCAAACTATACATATATGATCTGCCTGCTGCCAATGGGATTTCCGCAGCTGCTCCAGACCAGTTGGTGTTGCTTTGAGTCATACCCTTAACTAAGCCCAATTCAATATACAAGCTTTGGAAACTCTATAACACTTGCCCCTAATAGAGCAAAGCCTTACTTTGGTGATAAAGAGCTTGTTTGAGTATGAACCTCTTGCAGAGCACCACCCAGGGGCACAGAAGATTGTGCGCAGAGCTGAATTGGCTTGTATTCTTTTGCATCATAGATGTCGGCCTTGAATTTTCATGCATTGAGGATAATGATAGTGAGGCAGACCAGTTACTGCTCTTCCATTACACTGATGCTGGCCTCTGCCTTGACCCCCAGAATGTTTATTGCCATTATTCCTCTTCAGAAATTTAAAAAGTTTATGCCCTTCGAGCCCCCCTTTAAAGAGTTCTGCTTATTTGTCTCTGTCATAAGAAATGCCACTGTTTTGAAATATCTGAAAGAGACACGTTAGTGATAGATTCCTTACCTTAGAATATCCCCAGGCGTCAGACTGGATCCGGAAAATTTTGCGTAGCAGTACCCTTGCGCGTCGGTAGGCGTCGTCTGCGGCTCCGCGTCCGTCGTCGGCGTCGTGGGCGCCGTGATGACGTCGTCGGAGTATATAGACGCCGCCTCCGCGTGCTGACGTCAGTTCTTCTTTTTTCCGCGCCAGCCAGCGCAGATCTGGAAAAAGCAGTTCCCTAGTCATTTTTTGACTAACTTTTTGGATCTTTTGATCTATTTCAAAGTCTTCACGACTCCGACAGTGCCGTTAGGGATGCCCGGCTTCAAGCACTGCGACGGGTGCGAATGCCTCATGTCGATTACGGATCCGCACCGCCTGTGCCTGACGTGTTTGGGCGTCAACCATGACGACGAGGCCTGTTCCGACTGTCGGGCCCTCTCGAGGAAGGCCAGGCGGGAGCGGTCCCGCAGGCGACTCGAGATCCGCCAGTCGGCCCCGCGCCATGTGAGGTCCCGGTCCCGGTCCCACGGGAGGTCGAGGGACAGGTCGCGGGGGCGGAGCCGTCACAGCTCCGGGAGTCGGCGCCACTCCTCCGGGTCCAAGTCGTCAGGTAAGAAGCATAAGAAGTCGAAGAGACATCATCGCTCTTCCGACTCCCCCCGACGCTCGCGCGATGCGGCCGGGGGTTCGGGTGACACCGCCCACGCGGCTCCTCGTGAGTCGCGGGCGCCGCGTTCGGCTCCATACCCCCCGGTCCCTGGGCTGAACGCGACGCCGGAGGAGATAGAGCGCTTCCTCATGGCCATGAGGTCCCTTTCTTCTCCGACGGGTTCCGCGGCGCCTACGGGCCCAGCGAACCCGTCGGGGGGCCCTAGTGGGTCGGGGTCTGCGACCCCGACGCCGTCGGGTGCTTCGGCCCCGACGCCGCCGGCGTCTTCGGCGCCGCAGGGCTCCACGATCCCGACGCCGCTGCTGCCCTTGGGCTCGCCGCCGCAGGGTTCTGCGGTCCCGGCGTCATCGGTGCCTTCGGGCCCGACGCCGCAGGGTACCGTTCGACCCTCGTCGGGCGTTGGATCGTCCCCGGTGGACCTTACGACCCCCCCGGGGTCGGTCCGTGTGGTGTCCCCTCCGGCGTCGACCTCGGCCGACGCCGTCCCCACTGCCTCCTCTGTATGGGTTCCGGCGTCGGGACGGAGCCTGTCGGCGCCGATCTCGACGCCGGTCGGGGAGTTCCATCCCTATGACCCATCCTCATTCGATTACGACCCTGAGTCTCAGGAGATGGGGGAAGAGGAGGATTGGGAGGGGTCTGAGGACCCTCTGACAAGGGAATGTCAGTCTAACATGGACTGGACAGGAGACCTTGGGGAGGCCAGTGGCCTGGACACCTCTCCAGACCCTGGATTCGTCTCTCCTCCTTCCGTGGCTTCGGAGGAGGGCGCAACATATAGTGTGGTGTTGATGAGGGCTGCTAAGGTGTTGGGCCTTGAGCTCCCCGTCGCGGCCGTGAGGACTAACCTCCTCACTGAGGTCCTTAAGCCGCAGTCATGCTCCATGGAGCCTATGCTGCCGTTTAATGAGGCCTTGTCAGACGTTCTTTTGGGCACTTGGTCCAGGCCCGCTACAGGTTCGCCTGTAGATAGGAACGTGGCCAGACGCCACCGCCCGGCCCCGGGCGACCCATGTTTCCTGTCCACCCACCCCACTCCCGAGAGCCTGGTTATCCAGGCCTCTAACTCCCAGACCGCCTTCCCGACGGCTCCCCCTGACCGGGAATCCAAGAGGTACGAGGCCTTTGGCAAAAAGGTGTTCTCGTCCCTTAGCTTGGGACTGCGGTCTTCCAACACCGCATGCCTCTTGGGCCGTTACACCCATTCTATATGGGAAACGGTGGCGGAAGTGCTGCCAGAGTGTCCGTTGGAGGTACGGGCCAAACTCGGCCAAGCCCTAGTGGAGGGCCGGGACGCAGCGAAGTATTCGATCAGGTGCGGACTGGATACAACTGACTCGCTGGGCAGAGCGATGGCTACGACGGTGGCGATTCGACGCCACGCCTGGCTCAGATCCGCCAACTTCTCGGCTGATGTCCAGAATACACTCATGGACATGCCGTTCGATGGCCGTCGCCTCTTTGGCGACAAGGCAGACCACGCGCTTGAGCGCTTTAAGGACTCCAGGGCTACGGCCAAGTCCTTGGGCCTCTCGGCCCCGCGCCAGCAAGTGGGTGCCTTTCGCTCCTTTCGTGGCCAAGGAAGGGGCGTCCCCACACGTGCCGCCAGCCACTCGCCGCAAACTGTCGTCCAGCGCGGCGGCGGCCGTGGAAACCGCCGTGGAGGCGGTCGGGGAGGCAAGCGGAGCCAGTCCACACCTGCCCCCGCAGCATCCGCCTCTAAACCCTCCTAGTCCGTGCTTTTCGGCCCATGTGACGCCAGTGGGGGGCAGGGTTCGCCATCACCACTCTCACTGGCGCACAGTCACTTCGGACAGGTGGGTGCTGCAGATCGTCCGAAGGGGCTACTCCCTCCCCTTCGAGACGACCCCTCAAGCCATGCCACCGCAACACCACCGCGTATCGGGGGATCATTTGCGGCTCCTGCAGGAGGAAGTTTCGGCCCTCTTGGCCAAGGGGGCCATCGAGCGCGTTCCTGGGCAAGAAGTAGGACGTGGTTGCTACTCCCACTACTTCCTGGTACCCAAGAAGGGCAAAGGGGGCCTACGCCCTATCTTGGATCTGAGGAACGTCAACGGCTTCCTCCGGAAGGAGAAGTTCAAAATGCTGACACTGGCTCAGGTCTTGGCTGCCCTAGACCCAGGAGACTGGATGGTAGCGTTTTATTATTATTATTATTTTATTTCGCGATTTCTAGAGCGCCTGGTGACCCGTAGGCATCCCCGCGCTATTAAACCTGTCGCTGTCCAGAGAGGGGGGAGGAAAGGATTAATTGGGAAACAAGAATGTTTTAAGTTTCCTACGGAACACTATGTGGGAGGGTTCCAAACGTAAGCTGAGGGGGAGTAGGCGTTGGACTTGCAGGATGCGTATTTCCACATCCCCGTCCTGCCGGCCCACCGGCGTTACCTGCGGTTCACGGTAGGCCTCGAGCACTTTCAGTTTACCGTGCTCCCCTTCGGCCTTACCAGCGCCCCACGGGTGTTCACGAAAGTGATGGCGGTGGTCGCAGCTCACCTGCGCAGGTTAGGGGTTTCAGTCTTCCCCTACCTAGACGACTGGTTGTTGAAGGCGGACTCGCCCCAGGCAGTCGTCAACCACCTCCAGACTACGGCGGATCTCCTGCACAGGCTGGGATTTTCCATCAATGTGCCGAAGTCACACCTGTGCCCCTCTCAGAAGCTCCTTTTCATCGGAGCGTTTCTCGACTCGGCGCAGTTTCGGGTTTACCCGCCCGAACAGCGAGTCCGGGATATTCAGGCCCTGATTCCGATCTTCGGGCCGTTATCCCGGGTTTCGGTCAGGCTGACGCTGCGGCTTCTGGGGCTGATGGCCTCCTGCATCCTTCTGGTGCATCACGCACGGTGGCGGATGCGGGCTCTGCAGTGGGACCTGAAGTTTCAGTGGGCCCAGCACCGGGGCAACCTTTCCGACCATGTCCTGATCTCGGAGGGCACTGCGAGACAGCTGCAGTGGTGGCTCACGGACCGCGATTGGGTCAACGGCAGATCCCTCTCCCTTCCCCAACCGGAGCACGTAGTTGTGACGGACGCGTCCCTCCAGGGCTGGGGAGGCCACTTGGGAGAGGCGGAGATCAGAGGACTCTGGTCTCCGGCGGAGTCCCGGCTCCATATCAACCTGTTGGAGCTGCGGGCGATTCGTCTGGCACTGAAAGCATTCCTCCCGTCTGTCCGAGGGAGTGCAGTGCAGGTGTTCACCGACAACACCACCGCCATGTGGTACTGCAACAAACAGGGCGGTGTGGGGTCGTGGACCCTATGTCAGGAGGCTCTGCGCCTCTGGCAATGGCTGGAACATCAGGGCGTGACTCTGGTGGTTCAACACCTGGCAGGTTCTCTGAACGCCAGGGCGGACGAACTCAGCCGTCGGTGCTCGATGGATCACGAATGGCGTCTGAACTCGGACGTGGTGCAAGGCCTCTTTCTGCATTGGGGAGAGCCTTGGTTAGATCTATTCGCCACCGAAGAGAACGCGCAATGTCATCAGTTCTGCGCGTTGGAATTTCCAAGGCGGCACTCGCTCGGAGACGCTTTTCGTCGCGAGTGGAGCTGCGGTCTGTTGTACGCCTTTCCGCCTATACCTCTTCTGCCCAGAGTGCTGAAGAAGATCAAGCGCGACCGAGCACAAGTCATCCTTGTGGCTCCGGACTGGGCACGAAGGTACTGGTATCCCGAGCTACTCAGTATGTCAGTCGATCCCCCGGTTCGTCTGCCTCTTCAGGAGGACCTTCTGTCGCAGCAGCAGGGGACGGTCCTCCACCCGAACCTGTCCAGTCTCCACCTCCATGCATGGAGATTGAGCGGCGACAGTTGAGGTTCTGGCACCCCTGCTTTTCACTCTTTTTATCAACGAAGTAGACTCGATCCTTAAGAAAGCACCAGCGGACGCCCCTAGAGTAAACACAAATACCATCCCTGTGTTACTTTATGCGGACAACGCTGTGTTGCTTTCTAGGACCCCCCGGGGTCTACAGCTCTTGATGGACAAATTTGTGGCCTTTATAGAAAAAAGAAAGTTGGTCATCAACAAGAGCAAGACATATGTGATGGAGTGTGGTGCCAGCAATGTCAAAACTAAAAAGCCCTATAGGTATCACATTGATGGCCAGGTGGTGCAATGTGTGGAAAATTTCTGTTACCTGGGGGTTACCTTTTCTAAAAATGGGCGCTGGGATGTTGAGCACAAGGTGGTGCGTGATAAAATGACCAGGAGCGCCAACGGAATATTTGCTTTTGCAAGTAAACTAGGTAGTAGAAGGCCCAAGGTAATGCTTAAAATTTTTGAAGCCAGGTGTCTCTCAGCTGCTCTTTACGGAGCAGGGGTTTGGGGGGTATCCAGGGTAGAACCTTTACAGGTAGAAGAGAATATTTTTCTGAAAAAATTACTGTGTCTCCCGACATCCACCGCTAACGGTCTGGTCCACAAAGAATTAGGATTACAACATCTAAATGATCTATTACTGTTGAGACCTTTGATGTTATGGCGCTCGGTCTGGATGAAAGACGAAACCTCATTTAACAGGGCTATTATTGAGGACTGTCTACGTCTAGACTTTTTTCTTAAAATCCCATGGATTAAGTACACAATCGAAACCTTTGCCAGGGTGTTTGGATTAAACGTTACACTAGATCACTGTTCTGCCTCGGACTTCTCTAAAGAGAGTCTGAAATCTATCTTTTTAGATCATTGTGCAGAAAAACGAGATATGGATGATCTCAAGCTTTCCACCTGTATACGTTATAACCAATTGAATGAATTTGTGGGCCTACATCCCTACCTCCCCCAGGTGACTAAAGGGCAACACCGGTTTGTCCTCACCAGGATGAGGATGGGTACGGCCCACTTATTGGTTGCATTCCCTGAGATCAAGATGCGCCCTATAGGTCCATGTCGGTGTGACAACCTTTCAGAACAAAGCACAGAGCACTTTCTACTTGTATGCAACCTGTACAGTGAATATCGAAAATTCTTTTTAAAACCTCTATTTATTAAATATGGAGCAAGAACTATTAAAGCGGCAATGAAGTTACTTTTTAACTTGCATCACCTTGACATCTGTTTTTATACGGCTAGTTATATACTCAGGGCTATCAGCTCTAGGAAAAGCATGATTTTTTAAATTTACAATTTTAAAGTAATTTATTTATTGGAACCGTTCTTTTTATTATCTGACATATATATGTATCTTACTGTATTTTTTAGCAGATTGTGATTGCCAAGTGTATTTTTAGCAGATTGTGATTGCCAAGTGTATTTTTTGTTTGTTTAATATGTGGTGTATGTATTGTTATGTACTTTTATGGACATGATTTACATGTTTCCGAATAAAGTTTTTGACTTGACTTGACTTGCCTCCTGAAGTTTGCAACATCATTCTGGCAGCCAGGCGTCCCTCCACAAAAACGGTATACGCCTGCAGGTGGAACAGATTTGTGGCATGGTGCACAGCAAAGGCTGTGGATCCCCTCAATGCCCCTCTCTCTGAGATTCTTCTCTTCCTTCTTTCTCTTGCCCAGCAGGGCTCTGCTCTGGGCACTATCAAGGGCTATCTTTCGGCTCTTTCAGCCTTTCTGAGGCTGCCTGATCAACCTTCTTTGTTCAAGTCCCCTATAGTAAACAGATTTCTGAAGGGCATCACTCATACCTTTCCTCCGGTTCCTTTCGTGATGCCTCAGTGGGACTTGAACCTGGTTTTAACATTTCTGATGTGCGCTCCCTTTGAGCCACTTCATAACTGTCCACTTCGCCTTCTTTCTTTGAAGACTGCCTTCCTGGTAGCCATCACCTCTGCCAGGAGAGTGAGTGAGCTCCAGGCCCTCTCTTGTAAGCCTCCTTTCCTTTCAGTCCATCCGGACAAGGTTGTTTTGAGGACTAGGCCCTCCTTCTTGCCTAAGGTGGTCACGGCCTTCCACATGGGGCAGTCCATCACATTGCCCACCTTCTTTCCGCCTCCGCACCCCTCGAGAGAGGAGGAGAGGCTCCACCGTCTGGACCCAAAACGTGCGCTCTCGTTCTATCTGGATCGCACACGCCAGTTCCGGGTGGATGACCAACTCTTTGTTGGGTTCGCGGGCGCTAAAAAAGGGAAAGCGGTGCACAAGAGGACCATTTCTCGATGGATTATCATGTGCATCCAGGCGTGTTACTCCTTGGCTAAGAAGGAACCACCTGTTGGGCTGCGGGCTCATTCCACTCGAGCCACAGCCACTACAACTGCCTTGGGCCGAGGTGTGCCCTTGCAGGACATTTGCCAGGCTGCTACGTGGGCTTCGTTGCACACGTTTGCGAGGCACTACTGCCTGGACAGTCAAGTCCGGAGGGATGGCTACTTCGGCCGTTCCGTTCTCCAGGACTTTCTGGTGTGATTATTGGTTTGCAGACCCACCACCACGGGGATGGTATTGCTGGGGTATCTATTCTAAGGTAAGGAATCTATCACTAACGTGTCTCTTTCAGATGCACAAGTTACTACTTGTGTAACGATATATCTGTAAGAGACATTAGTTAGTGATAGATTCCTTACCGACCCACCCATCCTCCCCGTTCTGCGAACCGATATCTAGGGTTAAGGTCATCCCCTTTCAGGGCCCTAGTTTCTTGGCACCAGTGTCGGTTTTTTGTCATGGCTCTGCGCTTCTGGCGCGGAAAAGCTGTGGCTAAGAACTGACGTCAGCACGCGGAGGCGGCGTCTATATACTCCGACGACGTCATCACGGCGCCCACGACGCCGACGACGGACGCGGAGCCGCAGACGACGCTTACCGACGCGCAAGGGTACTGCTAGGCAAAATTTTCTGGATCCAGTCTGACGCCTGGGGATATTCTAAGGTAAGGAATCTATCACTAACTAATGTCTCTTACAGATATATCGTTACACAAGTAGTAACTTGTGCGTTACTTGCTTCTTCTACAGGTCAAGTCTAACTTGTTGACTTTGCTTTTACAGCCCTGTATTTCTTCCTTGGAGCCAATACTTCATCTTAATGATTTCCTGTTGAATCCCAAAATGCCCACCTTAGAAAAGTCATTTTCATCACCTGCCTTGAACAGATTAATTGCTCAACCCCTTAATGTAGGCCCACTCTTGTGATGCCAAGTTTCTGTTAGAGCATTCTTCTCCTTAGAAGCCTGGTGGTTGAGGCTCTGTCAATAAAATAGACACCAAATTATTTTCCATCCTCTAAAACAGATTGAGCGTCCAAGTGAATTGATAAAATTGGGTGCAAGTCTTATGCCAGCTTGTCTCTGCGGATGACCTATGCTTTGTGGGAAAAGGCAAATCTGGTCACACACACTTACTTATCCCAAGAAGCGACTATTCTACCAGTTATTTAAGGACTGCTAAACTCGGCCATATCCTCTGAATGGGTCAGAACATCACAAACAATGTTAGCCAGTCCAAGTACATGGAATGTTCATCCAGTTGCACATTTAGTTGCATTGCAAAGGATATTGTGGTCATGTTAAATCATATATAGTGGCTGCAGTTATAACACTGAGAAGCTTTTTGGTTACAGAGCAGATTCCATTTTATAGGTATTTAAACAGAGCAGAGACACTGCTCCTTCCTAGATCTTACTTTATCTACTCAGTAATTTCACCAACAATACTGAGATCTTCGATTCTTCAGGATACAGCATTCCTTAAATCAAAAGCTTTCCCCTCTGTTTCAGCCTTCTAAGCAGTTTTTTATTTGGTCCAAGGAAAGTGTATTGTTAATGGAAGGCAGCATCAACAGCCCCAGCTCTCCTACTCTACCATCACAGCCACAATGACCAAACTGTTCTAACTTCTTCCCTCACTACCTCTACCAACTACTTGATGCATTGGTTTCATGGTTTTCACACTGATGGAAGGCGAGAGCCTTGGCCCACATGCATTCCAGAGACCATGCCCTTCCCTTTATTGATTTCCAGTTTGAATGTGCTTTTTGTCGTTTCTTCAGCCTCTGCTTGTTTTGTTCAAGTCTTGATGCCAGAAATCCTCGTTGTGTTTGGAAAAGGCACCCCAGGGACTCACCTAAGGTGATGAGCGGAATGTTTGTAAATAGTGTAACCACTTACAATCTCTCATGGTATCATTCCTAACCATTGTTTTTGTCCACCATGTCACCTCAGATTAGACCCAGCCATATGCAAATCAGCCTTGGTCCTGCTCCAATAGCAACAGCCCAGCCCAAACTGACAAGCCAGGCCCTCACTGAACTGGAACACAAGCAACCCAAGACCAGTTTCATCCTATTTGGGCCTCTTCAGTCTAGTGCAGCTTGGTTCCAGTGGCACAGTGAGCACAGGACCCTGTCTACGCATACCCTTGGCGACTGAGAGGATTACTTCAAACATACAAATGGTAATGGAAGGAATGCTAACAAATAGTCTACCTATTTTCAATTGCTCACGGTAGCATTCCAAACCATCAAATGTGTGCTGTGGCCCAGTAGCACCTGGACCTCCACTGAACTCTGATGTGAGCCTCTGCCTGAAATTGTGAAAGGGCTTCCCAAGAGGTCCTGGGTGCTTTAGGCAAGTACTCCTGTGGTCGTTTGGACACCAAATGAAAGTTTTGAAACTTTTGAAAACGTTTCCACCAGGGCTTTAACAGGACACGCTGCAAAAAGTATCTGACCAGCAGTTCTACAGCTTTGAATTGGATTTCAGCTTTATCCTACTCAAAGATCTGCGCACCTCTGAAAAAGTGACACCGCTTATTCTGCATTGGATCTTAGAAGAAATGTCAACATTTTTCTACTAAAAAAAGTGTCAAAGTCCCTTTCTGAAGTGAGACTGAACACGTTTTCAAACTTTTTGACTACCAGATTTTCACTGGAACCAATGCACTCTGTGCATCCAACTCTAACTCCATCGCAATCAGCCTGAAATTGTGCTTAAGTCCTGGTCTGAAGCTTGCATAGATTATCAATGGTGCTTAGTGCTTTTTGGTGCTATTTCTAATTAAAACTGTGAAAATTCATATCTCTGGTTTTCCCTATTGGATTTATTGACTTTTGGTGTCATTTTTTGTTTATTAAATTGTACTTTATTTTTGCTAATTCAGCTTGGGATTTTTATTGTTTGGTGTTATGACCTTATTACCGTTGTGGTACTCTTTAAATAGTTTACATATTGGTCTAAGTTAGGCTGATATGCTCTGTGACAAAGCATACAAGGGGTTTCAGCTCAGGGTAATTTGGTGAGTTTGACGGTTGGCCCTGACAAGAAAAATTATTATTCTCTAAGGTGAGAAGTTGCCCACCACTGATAAAAATGCACTTTCTTACAGATCTGAAGCCAGATTGGTAATCCTGATGTAGGTATTGTGCTACTCTCTTTTTAGTGCTCTTGCCAGTAAATAGTAGATTATCACATACAAATGTTGATACATTTGTCTAACCGTAATGCCATGGTTTTTGAGTTTCCAACAATGACTCAACAAGATTTGCCATATGGAGTCAAGCTGCACTTCACTGATGGGGCCCAGGAAGGTTGCAACATGATTGGGGTTGCTTCTGTTCTGTTCAGAGGGCATGTGACATAGCACTCAGTGCTATAGTGAGGCTATAGGGGAAGGGCCAAGACTGATGTGCATATGGATAAGGGACTGCCTGCATTGGTACAGGTAAGCTGAAAGTGGTAAAATAGGCAATGCCTACATTATTTACTGTTTATCTAATTTAAATGAAGTATTCACATCAATGATTTGTATGTTTTTAATGGCAGAATGTAGAGGAAATCTGACAGCTCCTTTTAGGTGCTTTTAATACGGAATACTTAATTGAAGCAACCTTTTCTTAAATCCTAAATGTCTGATGGATATTTCGAGCTGCAGATTCCTCATTTTTTTAGGCTAAATTCCCAGGTTCCTTGTGAAGCCACAGCAAATCCGTGAGTAGCACAAAGCTATGCTTCGTCTCTTCGGCCCACTTCTGGCTCCTTGTAGCACACCTCTGGGATCCAAGGAACCTCAAAGGCCTCTACCTGGTCCTCTTTGCAAGCCGGAACCTCTGGCCCTGTTAATAGCCATTACCAGCTACAGTGCTGCCATCAGTCTTGGCACCATAGCCCACATCAGACCCCGGATCATAGACACCGACGTCAACACTGAATGATGAAGAGCAACCAACTGTGCTATCCGACACCAAGTTGACTCCTCTTCAACGGAGGCTGGACCCTGATCCCACTGGGCTGCAGCCTTCTGGCAATTGATCAACTTTGATATATTGCCCTTGCCTCAGGGAAGTGCCCAGATCATTAACAGTCTTTTTGGCACAGATTTTGATAATTATTGTAATTATGAAATTGCTCAACAATATACTGAAGACTAAAGGGAATGATATACTGCAAGATGCCAGTGGACTGGATTCTTCTTCAGACACTGGATTGGTCCCTCCAGTTGGGCTGGCTACTATAGAAAGTGCCTCCTTTGCAGTTGTGATGCGGAAGGCATCTGAGGTTCTTGATCACCAGTTGCCTACTATGGAGGTAAAAAACAATGTTTTCCAAACCGAACAAATTAATGCTGAACCCCTCCTACTTTTTAAATATGCCCTCACAGACACCCTTCTTGAGACATGGGCAAAGCCAAGATTCAGGCCACTAATAATTAAGCAGATATCGAGATGCCACCACCCTGCCCCGGGTGATCCAGCCTCCCTAACGCAACATCCGACCTAAAGAGTTTGGTATGCAGGCATCTTCAAGAAAGGTCAAACCAATTGCCTTTCCTACCAACATACCGGATAGAGAATCCAAACATCTTGAAACATTCAGAAAACACATCTTCTCTTCCACCACACTGGCTTTGCGGGCCATCAATGTCAGCTGATTACTGGGCCCCTATACTTCTGCCCTTTGGGATACCGTTGCTCAAGTCCTACCTGCTGAGCCTGATGGCTCATGGTCCACCCTTACACAAGCCACTCAGAATGACTGCAATGCTGCTAATTTCACAATTTAGTTGTGGGATGAACACTACAGATTGCCATGGTTAGGAACTTGGCACCAATGTGACACTTAGGATACTCTCCTGGTTTGAGGTCTATGGGCATCTCAGGGGATGTCTAATCTTCTGTCATGGATATGCCCTGGCATGGCGGCAATACTTCTTTAGTTTTCCCTTCCAGGTTCACAGCGATCTTTTCAGAGACAGGATTCAACATGCCATCACTTCAAATAAATAGGTCCTACAAGTTTTCCAGCTGGGTTACACCCTTCCGTTCCTTTTAATCCCACCATATATTCCAGCGCCCTAACAGCGGCTGACAGAGGACCATCTGTCCCTCTTGCAGCAGGATGTGCTGGCCCTTTCGCCCAAAGGGCCGATAGAGATGATTCTAGCCTCAGAAGTAGGAATAGATAGTTACTTTCGCTACCTCCTTGTGCTGAAGAAGGATGAAGGCCTTAATCCTATTATAGATCTTCACCCTCTCAACGCCTTCCTATGGTAGTACAAATTAAAGATGTTCTCTCTGGCACAATTCTTGTCTCCATTCGACCCTGAAGACTAGCATTGGACCTGCACAACGCTTATTTCCAGTGCCCCATCCTGCAGGCCCACAGGCAATATACGTGGTCCACAGTGGGGCAGGAGCATTTTCAGTTTTGTGTGCTCCCTTTTTACCTTACCAGTGCCCCTCGGATGCATCTTTGGAGTTCAGGGGTTCCAGTCTTCCTCTACCTTGACAACTGGCTACTGAAAGCAAGCTTGTTTCCAGGTAGTTGTCACCCACCTTCAGACTACAGCAAACCTCTTGACATCTTTGGGATTCCCTATCAGTGTGCCAAAGTCACACATGACTTCTGCATAAACACTCCCTTTCATCTGAGCTATTATGTACACAGTGCTGGTTCATGCCCCCCCAAAGCTGAGAGACAAGGACATTTGGTCTATGATTCAGATGTTTCAGCCTCTGTCTTGGTACTCAGTGAAGATGAATGAGGCTGCTGGGACAGATGGCCTCCTGCATCATGCTGGTCAAGCATGCCTGGTGTCATATCAAGGCTCTGCAGTGGGATCTGAAGTCCCAGTGGACACAGCTCCAGGAGGACCTTTCCAACTATGTCCTAATTTCAGAGGAGATTTCTAATGACCTATAGTGATGCTTGCTGGACTGCGATTGGATTAGTGGCAGATCCTTCTCCGTATCCCACCCAGAACTAAAAGTGGTGACCGATACATCGATTCTTGGTTGGGGAGACCATCTGGGAGAGGTGGAGATTAGGGGCGTCTGTCTCCAGCAGAGGCCTAGGTCTCATTAGCCTCTCGAACTTTGGGACATCCACTTGGCATTAAATGCCTTAGTGATATCTATCAAAGGGAGACTAGTGCAGGTGCTCAAAGATAACACCACCACCAATTGTGTGATATTGCAACAAGCAGGGCTGGGTTGGGTCATGGACCCTGTGTCAGGAGTTGCTAGCCTCTGGAAGTGTTTGGAACAATAGGGGATTTTCCTGGTGATACACCACCTGGCGGGATCTCTAAATGCCTTGGTGGAGGAATTCAGCTGTCAACGCCTGGCAGATCACGAATGGCAGTTACATCTGGATGTGGCGCAAGGTACCGTCCGCGACTAAGAAAATCTTGGCTTTATCTTTTTGCCACCACCCGAGCATGCAATTTTAACACTTTTGTGTGCTATAGTTTCTCAGACATCCTTCTCTCGGAGACTCATTCCACCTCGAGTGGAGCTCTGGACTCCTGTATGCCTTTTAGATGTTGCCTCCCCTCCAGCAAGTTCTGAACAAGATCAGGAATGACTGGGACCAAATCATCCTAGTGGCTCTATATTGGGCCTTGAAAGTGTGGTACCTGAAACTCCTGGGCATGAGCATCTATCCTGCAATCAGGCTGCCGCTTGTGAGGATCTTCTGTCGCAACAGCAGGGCAAGGTTTTGCACTTGGGCCTGTGCAAGCTTCACCAACATCCTTGACGATTGAGTTGATGGCATGTGACTGCATTCGGCCTTCTTCTAGAGGTGGTTGATGTTGTTTTGGCAGCTGGGTGTCCCTCCACAAAATCGGTATACTATGGTTGTTGTGGTTTTGTGCAAGTCTCAGCAGACTGACCCACTTCAGGCCAAACATTCGGAAGTGTTGCTTATTGTATTGTTACCAGCCCAGCAAGGACTTGTCTTGGGCACAATTGAAGGTTATTTGTCTGCTCTTTGGGCCTGTTTGCAGTTGCCAGATCAACCTGCTTTCTTCAAATCACTTACAGTGATGCATTTTTTAAAGCTATGCTACATATGTTTTCACCTACTCCTTTTAATATGTCCATGTGGGACCTGAATCTAGTTCTCTCATTCCTCATAGCACACACCCTTTGAACCTCTATGCAACTGTCCATTATGGTGTCTCCCCCTCAAGAGTTTTCCTCATTACCATAACATCGGCGTGACGTGCGGCTTTCCTTATCGCCATTACATTAGTGTGACTTGTGCATGAGATGCAGGCCCTCTCTGTCAACCTGCCTTGCATGACTTTCTTTCTAGGCATGTTGATATTGAGGACCCAAACTTTCTTTGTTCCAAAAGTGGTGACACCTTTTCCCCTTAGGCAGAACATCACCCTACCAGCGTTCTTCGCTCCGCCTTATCCCTCTAAGGAGAAAGACTGACCAGCGATTAGATCCTAAAGAAATCTCAGCTTTCTTATCTATTGTACCAAACCCCATTAAGTGGGCAATCAACTTCTTATTGGATTCACTGCAGCGATAAAAGTCAAGGCAGTGTACAACAGAACTATGTCTCACTGAATCTTGCCCTCTATCAAAACTTCTACACATTGGCCAAGAAGTTTACAGGCACACTACCAGGGAGGTACTGTTTTGGTATCCCTTCAAAAGATGAGGAATCTGAGATCAGAAATATCCATCAGGAGAACAGGTTGCTTGCCTTTAGTTACATTCTTCCTGATGAATACTCAGTCTAACCACAGATACCTCACCGACTCTCCTATCCTCCCTGTTCTGTGAAATGGAAACAGTCTCAATCTAGAGATCTGGACACTGGTCATGCACATCTGCTGATGGGCTCTGCGTCTAGCGGCGAGGACAGCCTAGAGAGCAACTGACGCTTCCTGGAATGGGTGGTGCTTATATGAGACTCTGATTGTCACTTCCGGAATGCAATTACGTCGGAGTGGAGCTCCATGATGCCACCTACCGATGCTCAGGTGTACTGCTAAAAAAAATTGGGATACAGTCTGAAGCCTGGGAAATGTTCAAAAGGTGAGGAATATGCAGACAGATAGAGTATCCAACAGAAAGAGCGTTACGGAAAGTAAGTAACCTAATCTTTATTGCCATTTCAAAATATTACATATCAGGTGCTTTTGTATAAACATCCCCAGTTACCTCCATTTTATAATGTTTAGGATTATCAGCCACCCGGAATGATATTTGGTAGTCCACAATAAAAAAATAAAAGAAATGATGGTTTGCTCCGATTATTTTTTTTGTACATGTTCATTTCAGCTTAAAGGTTCAGAAAAAAAACACGCAGTGATAGATTCCTTACCATAGAATTACCCCCAGGCGTCAGACTGGATCCGGGAAGTTTTTCGTCAGCAGTACCCCTGCACATCGGTAGGCATCGTCGTGCAGCTCCGCGTGCGTCATTGGCACCAGGTTGATGTCGCTGGAGATACTTAGACACGCCCACGTGCTCTGACGTCAGTTTCTTTTTTTCGCGCCAGCAAACGCAGATCTGGGAAGAGCAAGTACTCCCAGTCATTTTTTTACTGAGTTTTTTGTGGCCTTTTACCTCATCGTTTCTAGTCGATCGACTAGTGTCGTAGGGATGCCTGATTTCAAGACTACTGGGCCTGATGGCCTCCTGCATCCTGCTGGTGGATCAGGCCGGATGACATATGCGGGCTCTGCAGTGGGACCTGAAGTTCCAGTGGGCACAGCATCCGGGCAACCTGTCCGATCACGTCCAGATCTCGGAGGGCACTGCACCGCAATTGCAATGGTGGCTCACGAATCGTGATTGGGTCAATGGCAGATCCCTTTCCCTTCCCCAACCGGAGCATACAGTTGTGACGGACGCGTCCCTTCTGGGATGGGGTGGCCACATGGGGGAGGCGGAGATCAGAGGCCTCTGTTCTCCGGCAGAGTCCAACCTGCACATCAACCTTCTGGAGCTTCGGGCGATCCGACTTGCACTGAAGGTATTCCTTCCTTCTGTCATGGGGAGAGTAGTGCAGGTGTTCACCGACAACACCACCGCCATGTGGTACTGCAACAAACAAGACATGGTGGAGTTGTGGACCCTTTGCCAAGAGGCTCTGCGCCACTAAGCTTGGCTGGAACATCAGGGCATGTACCTGGTGGTTCAACACCAGGCAGATTCTTTGAACGCCAGGGCGGACAAACTCAGCCGCCTGTGCATGATGGATCACGAATGGCGTCTGAACTCGGACGTGGCGCAAGGTCTCTTTCAGCAATGGGGAGACACTTGGTTAGATCTATTCACCACCGAAGAGAACGCGCAATGTCATCAGTTTTGCACGTTGGAATTTCCAAGGTGGCACTTGCTCAGTGACGCATTTCATTGTGAGTGGAGTTGCGGTCTGTTGTATGCCTTTTCGCCTATACCACTTGTGCCCAGAGTTCTGAAGAAGATCAGGCGCGACCGGGCCCAAGTCATCCTTGTGGCTCCGATCTGGGTCAAAGTGTATGGTATACCGCGCTACCCAGTATGAGCATCGATCCCCCGATCCGTCTGACTCTTAAGGAGGATCTTCTGTCGCAGCAGCAGTGAAGGTCTTCCACCCGAACCTGTTTAGTCTCCACCTCCTTGCGTGGAGATTGACCGGCGGCAGTTGACGTCTTTCAACCTGCCTTTCTAAGTCTGTAATATTATCTTGGCAGCCAGGTGTCCCTCCACTAAGACGGTATACGCTTGCAGCTGGAATAAATTTGTGGCATTGTGCACAGCAAAGGCTGTGGATCCCCTTTCTGTCCCTCTTTCAGAGGTTCTTCTTTTTCTTCTCTCTTTGACCCAGCAGGGCTCTGCTCTGGGCACTATCAAGGGCTGTCTCTCTGCCATTTCTGCCTTTTTAGGGCTTCCAGATCAGCCTTCCCTATTCAAGTCCCCTGTTGTAAACAGATTCTTGAAAGGCATCACATACATGTTTCCTCCTGTTATTTGTGTGACGCCTCAGTGGGACTTGAATCTAGTTCTTACTTTTCTGATGTGTGCTCCCTTTGAGCCACTTCACAATTGCCCTCTTCGTCTCCTCACTCTAAAGACTACTTTCCTGGTTCCCATCACCTCTGCCAGAAGAGTGAGTGAGCTCCAGGCTCTTTCTTCTAAGCCTCTTATTCTCTCTGTCCATCCGGACAAAATTGTTCTAAAGACTAGTCCTTCTTTTCTGTCACTACCTTTCACATCGGGCAGACCATCACTTTGCCCACCTTCTTTCCGCCTCCCTCAAAAGAGGAAGAGAGGCTCCACCGTCTGGACCCAAAACGTGCGCTCTCTTTCTATCTGGACCGCACACAACAGTTCTGGGTGGATGACCAGCTCTTTGTTGGCTACGTGGGCACAAGCGGACCATCTCTCTGTGTGTCTTTCTGTGCATAAAGGCTTGTTACTCCTTGGCTAAAAAGGAGCCTCCAATGGGTATGCACGCCCTTTCTACCAGGGCGACAGCAGCCACTACTGCTCTGGGATGGGGAGTTCCCTTGCATGGCATCTGTCAGGCAGCTACGTGGACTCGCTGCACACATTTACCAAGCACTACTGCCTGGACAGCCAAGTCCGGAGAGACGGCTTCTTTGGCCGTTCTGTTCTTCAGGACTTTCTGGTGTGATCTTGGTTCGCAGACCCACCACCGGGGTTGGTACTGCTGGGGTATCTATTCTAAGGTAAGGAATCTATCACTACGTGTTTCTTTCAGATGCACAAGTTACTTACCTTCAGTAAAAATGTATCTGTAAGAAACATTATTAGTGATAGATTCCATACCACCCCACACATCGTCCCTGTTCTGCTAACTGATTTATAGGGTTAAGGTTATCCCTTTTGGGGCGTTAGTTTCATGGCACCAGTAGTCAGTTTCTTGCATGGCTCTGCGTTCTTGGCGCGGAATGTCGTGTACAGAACTGACGTCAGCGTGCTTGGAGGTGTCTAAGTAGCTCCAGTGACGTCATCCCGGCGCCAACGATGCACGCGGAGTCGCAAGATGACGCCTACCGACGCGCAGGAGTACTGCTGACGAAAAACTTTCAGGATCCAGTCTGATGCCTGGGGAGATTCTAAGGTAAGGAATCTATCACTACTATTGTTTCTTACAGCTATATCGTTACCGAAGGTAAGTAACTTGTGCGTTAAATCATATGAAATTGTTAAACGCTTTCGAGCTTGAAATCTGAAGTAACAATACTTCATAAATATTTATAAGCACCTTCTTCATCTTCATTTGGTTTTCCAATTGGTCACTGTACAATAACTTGATTTCCCATACTGTTCTAAATAAGCAAAACCATAATCTGTAAAGGAAGGTGTAGAAAGAACAATATTAAAGTTTGTAATTCATAGATGCTGTTATTTTGTTAAAATAACTATCCTTATTTAAAATAGAACATTGCTTAGGGTTTTTTGGACCCTGTAGCATAACCAACCTTAGGAGCTCCTCTCTACAACCCCTCCTAGGAAAATCTCTTAGCATAGGTGACACATTTTTTCTAAATCGCGTGGAAAAGTGGGCAAAAAGGAAGCACACTGTATTTTAGTATATTCATCACATATTGACCAAAAGGCAAAGCCATCAAGAGAAGACTCTTTCCTTAGTGATGCTGTGAGCTGAGATTTATTCTGCGTTATCCTGGGAAATTGGATTTTAAGCCTAGAAGTGGGAGTTATAGTCCTGTATGACTCCAGTGTGTCTTCTGTCCCCACATTAGTAGGCAATTCTACAGCTTCCTTGGCAGCTTTTGTAACAGTTTGCTTAGTGGTCTCTTAATGCTGCTTTCAGTGAACAGTTACCTGTTAGCCTGTGTAATGCCAAGAAAGTCAGCTAGCACAAGCAAGTATTCTTCATGTGCTTATCTAACATAAATTAGAAGAATGTATGTGATCTGTGAAATGTAACTTGTACTATTGGTTTGCTCTATTTTTTAATTTGTTTTTTTAGCTTTTCTTCCTAGTCAGTAAAGCCTCTGCCTTGCTTTTCTTTTTCCCCCTCTCAGTTACACAAAGATATAACATTGTATTTATTTTATTTGGTGCTGGACAAACTAGTTAGCTCTTTAAGAAGTCTCTCTTAATCTTGCATTATATTATTACTATTACTGGTGTAAGGCCTCTATGTGTAGTCAGACACTATGCCATTACTTCATTCCCCTTGTAAGGGGGGTAGGGTGTGTGGGGGGGGGGGGTGTAGGAAAAGCAACATTGAGAATTTAGGATCTCTCCCTTGAGACCACTAACAATAGTTGGGTATTTCAAGCCCCAACCTGATCGGACTGCTGATTCAGTAACATGCAGATGCCTATTCTGACAACTTGCCAGTCCTTACTGGGTTCCTTTTACAACACCACATGAGGGCTCATGATTATTTTGAAGGTGGCAAAATGTTTCTAGCTGTCTCACTATCCACCGCTTTTCAATATTTATAATTACGCAGGGAGTAATATGTAACTTGTCACCACCTATAAAAGAAGATCTTGATGGAGATCCATCTAAATTCTACTCATTTAATCATCTCAAGCTTTATCCAGTTGTCATTTGATACTATAATTTGCTAGCCTCACATGTACATTAGTAGGTCTGGCAACCATAAGAATGCCTCAAGTCTCCTTTTCAAGATCACCTTAATGCTCTTGTCTCCTATACAACAAGACTGCAGCATACAAATCTCCAGTTACAGATTATGCCTGGATTTCTATCACAAACGTTTTGCCTACATTTCTTCTGCAATATGATCAAAACAATTA
This sequence comes from Lissotriton vulgaris, assembly GCF_964263255.1. Classification (NCBI taxonomy): domain Eukaryota; kingdom Metazoa; phylum Chordata; class Amphibia; order Caudata; family Salamandridae; genus Lissotriton; species Lissotriton vulgaris. The sequence goes on from NC_141696.1 coordinate 742,250,115, forward strand.
TTATGCAATGCCCTTTTAAAATGTGTTTTATTTAAATGAAGGGACTCAGCACATCATACAACATGCACTGACAAAGATGAGGTCTGTACTATATACCTGTGAAATTATGTGTAGGCAAACTCTGGCGATTAACAGAAACAGTTGACACAATGGCAGAATGTTCTCTTAGATTATAGGAAGTATGTCTTTTACAATAAGGTATATGTGTCCGGTAAAATAAGCGTTCTTCATAACATACCTGCAGTAGCTATCAGGAGGGCCCCATAGAGAGTACTTCCCATCACCAGAGCTCACTAAGTCAAGAGACATGGTAGGTGAGCGATCTTGAGGAAGGAATGGCACTTGCCTGTTTAATAGACTGTAGAGGTAAGTGATTGCATTCATATTCTTTGTCCTCAGATTGTGAGGGAATATAAACTGGAAATCAAGAAGTTGGCGTGCAGGTAAAGGTGTGGTTAGAAGTTAAATTGGGGTAGTTTGATGAGAGTAAGAACATGAGGGAAAACTCCATAGTTAAGTCATGCATAGTTAATATTTTAGTACTTATTGAAAGTACCAGATAATGCATAACCCAGTACTTTGTACTTAGTTTTTTCCTACTTTCTAGCTTGACTTCATTATGTGTCTGATCCAGGTGTTTTATGACATGGACTGTGAAGAGCTTGCAGAATGTTCTCCATGTGCTATTTTGTGATCATTCCTTCTAGTTGCTTTGCTTGATAGAGGGGGCTAAAATCTTCCTGAAACTCTTGTCTTTTTCGATCTTGCTCAATTATTTAGTCCATTGACCTATTGTCCAACTTGGTTCTAGCTAGTCTCTGTACTTCTGAGAGGTTGATTGTGTGACTTCTTCCTGACTCTATCAGGAATGTTTGTTTGGTGCCATCTCCATAGCCCTTCCACTTCCTCTCTTTTTCTGTTTTTCAGTATGAGCCCAAAAATATTATCTGTTGTACATCCCGATCAGAAACAGATATGTTTTTCGGCTTATCCCTAACCTCACATTTCATCCTATTAAGAAATGGTCTGCCCTACCAATACAAATTAACGTAATAACCCTGAATCAGGGCATTCATGCTTGTAACAGCAGAACAAACTCAGATAGGGACGGAAAGTCCACCTTTTATAGACCGAATTGCTCAAGTTTAATTGATTATATTTTGGTAGATGTCAGAATATGGCCCTGTGTCTTGGATATGGTCGTCATCAGTAGAACAGATAGCGACCATAATTCACCAGGCCTTACCCTGGGTTTTACTCTGAATATCTCTATAGTTACATTCACTCAACACTTGGAAAATAGATGCCAGTTATCCCACAATAAGCGTAGAATTCAATGACCATGAGGCACATCTACAATTTCGCTGAGAAGAGTATAGGAGCCTGCAATAATCTTGACCTTGATTTGAATCCGGTATCTTCCTTTATAGAGATAGGTAAAATTCCCCACAGGGTGTTTGAGGATCTTGAAATAGTCTTCTGTATTGAAGCTGGGAAACAGAATAACAAAAGGAATGGATGTGCCTTCCTGGTATAATAAGCAATTTTGGTTGGCTAAACCAGAAAAACTGGTTATAAAAAATATTGTAAGGCAAGGAAGAAGGGACTAGGACCATGAGAAGTTGGAGCTGCAGTTGGCAGTAACTAGAGAAATAACTATACCACCTTCTGGAATATTGTAGCAATGGGTAATGCAGAGGGGGTTGCCAAAATCAATCGTAATATAACAGCCGAGGTATGGATTTCCCACTTCTCAAGGCTATACTCACCCAGCTGAGAGGAGGGTCCTTTTTTGTAAACTCTAGGGACCCACCATCCTCTTCTATGACAAAGCTTAATGGTCCTGGCGTGTTTCCCCTTTAAACCTGCGAAGAACTGGAACAAGCAATAAGGAAGGTTGTCCCCCATAAAGCTCCAGGCATTTACAAAATTCCTGAGGACCTGTTCCTGTCGGAGACCAAAATTCAGGGCCCCTACCTCACTTTGGTGTTTATTGCTATTCTTAAAGGCCTAAGGATTCCACACTCATGGACCAGAGACAACATTTTTCCTGTGTATAAAAAGGGATCCCTCCTGAACCCTGCTAATTACAGGCCTATAAGACGAATTGATAGTACCCAGAAGCTTTTTAGCAGGGTTACTCTTTCTAGGCTTCAGCAATGGCTTGATGATCATGATGTTTTATGTCCCTTTCAAGCAGGCGTCCATTCCAGTACATCTACTATTGACCAAATATTTAGGCTACAGATGATTTACTGGAAGAGGTTTGTATTTGGTAATGGTAGATTACATGCTGTGTTCGTTGATCTGAGCAGCTTTCAGTCTGGTCCAGACGGCAACTCTTTGGAAAGTGTTATCAGAGATGGGTGTCTCCAATATCTAGGTAGAATTATAGAGAGATTGCACGAAACTAATTATGCCCAGGTTCAATGTGGGATGGTATGCAAACTGACTAAACCATTTCCTATCAGTAGAGGAGTATGATGGGCTGTGTGCTGGCCCAATCCGATTACATTGGTTCTTAATGGCTTAGTAAGACACTTGAATGTTATAATGATGCTTCTAAATTAGCCAGCCCTCATGTCTGCTGACAACAATCTCCTCTTAACCAAATCACCCAAGGGAATCCAGAGAATGATGAACCAGTTTTGCAGCTTTTTTCTTGACAGGGGGTTGGAAATTAATATGTCCAAAACCAAGTACATGGTCTTCAACTCATGCAACTTGACCCGATTGAATCCAACATTGAATGGGGTACCACTTAAGCAGGTACATTTGTTTGAATTTTTACGAGTTACTCTTGTTGCAAAGTTGGAATGGGCTCAAAATGTCTCAAAGCAGAGATTAAAACTGGAACAACAAGTAGGAGGATTGTTAAAGATATATCGGGCTCTTTATTATATACTGTTCGTTCCCGTTCTACAACTCTACTCCTATCAGGCTTTGGGGGTGGCCTTATATGGCACAGAGCTGTGAGGTGATAAACATTTTAAAACTCTAGAAGTGGTGAGGCAGGTGTTGTGCCTACCTGCCAGCACCGCTCTGACTCCTTTAAGGCTTGATGCCTTAGACCAGTCATGGAAAAAGCGCAATCAAACCAATAATTTTCGGGAAGAGGCTCTGTGCCTCACCCGAATTGACATCTTATCGCAGTGGCCTTGAGGAAATCCTCAGACATCCTTCTGCAGTTGATTTCCCCCGGATTAGATACATTAGAAACACACTTTTCGATCTGGGTCTAGCTCATTTCTAGATAGATCCTGAGGGAAGATGTCTCTCTGCTCCAGTAAAGGAATTGAAAGCACAATTTAGAAATTACAGGCTAAACAAGCTCTTAACATCATCGACACCAGGTACGTTAACTGGTCTTTTTGTAATGTCCAAGGATCCTTATTGTACGGAACCATTTGTAGATGAAATCAACCTAAATTTGGTTAGGAAACTTAACTTGCACTTCAGATTTGGAACTTTGCCACTTTGCATTTATACCTCAAGATGGTGAAAGTCAGCCTATTCAGCTACTATGGGTTGCCCATCCTGTGAAAATGAAAAGGAATCGGTGGCCTTTATGTTGTTTTTTTGTCCGGCTTATAGCAAGGCAAGGGCCAGGAGGATAATCCCAACATGTAGACGCCAAGGCACATGGAGGATTGCAGAATATTGCAGACTGCCTTGACTGCCCCCTTGGTGTTTGCAGTTTCAAGATACCTACTGAGCATGTGGTATGTCAGGAGATAATTTGGAGCAGTTTCCAAACCACCAAATGAACCTGGATTTTATGTGTATTGTATCAATACTGTGTAAGAGGTTGTTGTTCTGTGATAACTTCTTTTCACATTTTCACTGTTTTAGATCACAAACTTTATTTTTAATATTTTAATTGTATCATTCTTGTCATACAGTTTTCTCTCTGTTTTTTCTTGTTTGCCTCGTTTTAGGTATTTTACCGAAAAAAAGGAGTATTACACTGAACTGTTTTTATCAAGTATCATCTTATGATCTCTCTCACAACTTCATATGTAATACTTTTTTCCATCATCAGGGAAGAATCCGTACTTTGTATTTGTCATGTTTGCCTTCCGTCCACTTTGTTTCTCTTCTCTGGCAACACTTGTTGGCTTTTGTTGGGCATTTGAGAGGAGGTCCTGTATATCAATCTCTTGATAGTAATTTGTCTTGTAGTGGTGTTTCAAGCCAATATTAGCAGACACCCAAACATCCTTATTATACCAGCACATTTTTCCATCTCACTTTTGCTCAAAACTCAATTATAGCCACACTCTAGATTTGGACACTTTCATGTTCAGAGCCAGAGAACATTGGCTTGTTGCCAGGCTTGCTATACCTTCTGGACTCTTTGCCTTTTATCTCTTTTGTCGATTGGTAGGGACCTCTCGTCAAGCGTGCTTCTGGGGCAGAGTTGCAGTATTTTTTTCTGTGCTTTTCTTGTATGTGCTACAGCCTCAGATTCTTTGTTTTTCATTCTGCTTTAGAATAGTCAATCCTGGTTCATGTGAGCATTGACCGGATGGAGGAATAGGTATATGCCCCTTCTTGTATCTGCTGTCTGGCACTGCTTAAACGCATGCCCGTGCTCCCACACTGCGTAATTTGTCTGCTCCTCATCCTCTATCCTAAGGGCGGGGTCGTCTGATTCACAGCCCTGGTCTTTCAGGGGATTCCTTATGTTGCCATTTCTATGTGGCCAGCAAATCATTTAGTGCTTGTGTCATGGCTATCCCTCCACAGATATATGGGGGCCATCTTGATGTTTCTCGTCACCTGTAATTTGATGACTTTTATCTTGTAGCTCCCCTTAATTTGATCCTGAAAGGAACAAAAATGTAAACTGTTCATGTGTTGACCCATGAAGAATGGCTCTCAAGCCTGTTCTTCACCTTTGATTTGCAACTGCTACTCACTCTTGTGCACTCTGGTAGCGTACACCCTCCTGGATAGGCTGTTGGATATGTCTACAGCGAAGCATCATGTACCTCTTGTAGCTAGTTTATAAGGGTGGAGGCTAAGCAGATTGTGAACGTGGAAATTACACCATGGCATTAACTTTCATGGAAAAATCGATGTATACTACCATATGTGTGGTATGCCACTTTCTGTTGCGATTGAACGATCCCCATCTCACTGAACAAGACAAATGCCATTTGTTTCGTCCAAGAACACATAATTTTTGTATTTGCTATTTATTAAAAAAGTGTATAACTCTCTCTCTCTCTCTTTGTGATCCTTAGATCGTACGAACTGACCTCAAAGCTCTCAGGGACTTTGATCTAGGTGGGGCTCCCTACGGGTACACTCCTTTTTGTGAGAGTCGTAAAGAAATGGACGGCTACCGTTTCTGGAAATCTGGATATTGGCAAATGCATCTGGGTCATAGGAAGTATCACATAAGGTAACAAAAGATATCCTCTGTGTATGAATCAACTTTGGAGTGATATTCTGTGATACCTGTACTGGCTTTAGTTTGAAAGTATTAAAAAATGTGTTAATCGAATCACTGGAATACTTCTTGGTATTTCAGATTTTCCATTCACTTCCTTATCTTTGTATATTTACTGTGTGTATGCTTTTCAGTCGAGTTATGTTTTTTTAAAATTTGTTTTCAAATTCTTATCACAAGCTTTTATATTTCTGTGTTTTGTTACTTTCTGTCTGCTAACCTTCCTTTTTTAGTTCACAAATTGTATTCTTCATTCTGCACAGCTTTTTAAGTGTTTTTATTCTTATTGATTTTCCGGATCTTTTAGAAACTGGACTTTTATTTCAACCCCCTCCCCTTTAGTTCTTAGCTTGTTATTTGTATTTATCAGCAGTACGATTTATGTTTCATTACATTCAACATATTATTTAAATTCTCTTTAAGCCTGGTGAATCTTTTCCTCCAGTTTTCCTGAAAGTTTTATATTTTCAATCCATTCTTTAATTTGCCAATGTATTGGGTCATGTTAAACATTCAGGTAATGCTCCTGAAAGTAAAACATGTTTGGTAGTTGGATTACCATAAATGTTTCTCTCTCCCTGAATGTTACAGACATGGCTGGTAATTACCAACAGCTGCAAAGGTATTACTGCATGCCTCTCTATCAGTCTACTGTTTAATTGTGCAAGAAAAGAACTCTTGTCAACTGTGTTGATTATTCACCAGAATCTGGACAATATCTAAATATTGTGGAAGTGACTTTTTTTTTGTTTTATATAGTGCGAACTCGACCCAAAGATTTCAGGTATGAGAGCGCTTTACATGAGCACCAGTTCCGTCGTTACAGATGGACACTTTAGTTTCAGATGGACACATTCATTTTTGTAGGCATGGGGAGATTAAGTGATTTGCCCAGAATCACAGAATGTTGAGCGTCTTTGCCGAGACTCGAACCGGCTCCTCAGCTTCGAGGTCGACCCCTCTAGCCATAAGGCTGCATCCTCTCCCCACTAGTAATGTTAATACAGAACCAGCTATTTCTGTATTATATTCTGGCAGAATTCATATCTGGGTCTTATTGTGTACCAAAGGCAGAGGTGTGAAAGTAGCCCTGCACCGCCTGTGCACACTGTATAATATGATCTTATTTCTCACAATGGGATCCTCTTTTTGAGATCCCTGACCTAGGTTGAATACTCCGCTTCTCTCTCAAAAGGTGAATCCAGTTCTTAAGGTGCCATGAGTGAAATTTCTTCCTAAAGTAGTTGTCATTCCCTCACTTATCCCACAGTTGAAGCCTTTGGTGGGTCTGAAACCTTGCGACTGAGCTATTCTTTCTCAATGGAGTTTCCTGGCTTCTAATTCATGTCTTTATAATTCAGGGTTAGGTTATTCTAAACAAAGATAGACTGGTTTCTATGAAGAACACCGGCCTAACCTTGGTAGATTGGCAGAAGTATCAAGATCTTTTTATAGATAATGCATGTGGTATATATGCAACAAACAACAAAAACAACATAAAGGTTAATTGCAAGTTAATTAAAAAGATAAAAAGTGGAGTGAGAATAATGATGCAAAGTAAAAAAAAAACATTGGATGTAGAAATTATTAATAATGAAATAAATGTGCCATGAGAAAAAAGATATCCCATTATAAAATGCATGCAAGTTTTAAGTGTCTTACATGTGGTGACTCTGTCCAGCTTCTGAACAAGACACACAAGCACCACCGCTATGCACTAACATCAGCTCCCTCCTACCAATTTTGTTTCTTTACATAAAACATTAGTACAGAACTTTTGCAAAGTTTGCAGGGATTCAAAATGGCTTCTACACAGTGTTACATCCTGCACCTGCGAGCTATCAGGCTACAATTATCACCATTTCAAGATCTTGTATGCGTTTCATAGAATAAAGCTTGAATTTCTTCTATGTTTAGTTTCATTTTTTAAACTCATTTAAAAAAATTGGCTCATGCTTACTTGTGTTTTGTTCACAGACTTAAATCAATGTTGCTTCCACTCAAATAAATGAAGATTAGTTATTCATTATGTTTGAATCATCTGAAGCTCTTTTGATATGTTATGTTTTTTATGTCACTGTAGGACAACACCAAAGCATTTCTCGCACCATTTGCACTTCTGCAGGGGCAATGTATAACATCTACAGAAAAAAAGATATGACGAAGCACAAAACTTAACAGAAGATCACTTACATAATGTTGTTAATGCATAGTGTGCTACATACCTTTCTCCGTTCCATTACTTAATTTGTTTTGTTAGTTTTCTGTTTTCAACAACCATCAGCATCTCTGGTTATCTTAACATCCTTGCGTTTCACAAGTTTAAAGAGGCAGCTTCCAAATGTGCCTGATGATTAACTAAGTCCTTCTGAGTAGTTGGGCAAATATTTATGTTTTAACCATTTATTCAAATTCATCACAACCAGTATTTTATGGTAAGTCTTCATATCTGAAAGAGACACGTTAGTGATAGATTCCTTACCTTAGAATATCCCAAGGCATCAGACTGGATCCGGAAAGTTTTTTGTCAGCAGTACTCCTGTGTGTCGGTAGGTTGCGTTGTTCGGCTCCGTGTCCGTCGCTGGCGTCGTAAGCGTCGAGATGACGTCATGGAGACTACTTAGGCACAACCCATGCGCACTGAGGTCAGTTCTTTTTTTCCGCACCTTTAAGAGCAGATCCGGTTAGAGCACGTAACTCAGTCACTTTTTGACAATATTTTTGAGACTTTTGTTTCCTGTAAGTCTACTCTGGTGCACGTAGGGATGCCTGGTTTTAAGTCTTGTGGGGCCTGCAGACCCAATATGCCGGTGGCGGACCCCCAAGACGTCTGTCTCTACTGCCTGAAGAGCAACCATGACTCTCGGTCCTGTATGAACTGTCTGGCCATGGAAGCTGCTTGAGGTCCGGCACTCGTCCCAGCGCTGTTCACGGTGCAGGGGTCGCTCCAGAGAACGCTCGCGGGGCCACCATCATCGCTCCTCGGGCTCCAAGTCTTCACCCTCGGATTCGGGTAAGAGACGATACAAAAAGAAGCTGAAGAAGCATTGTCGCTCTCCAACATCCCCCCCGTCGGTCCCCGGATGCGGACGAGGAGGACAGGGGTTCTGCCCCTGTGGCTCCTTCGGAGCCCAGAAATCCCACGGCCTACCCACCTTATCCTGGTCCGTCGGCGACTCCTGCACAGGTGCAAGATTTTCTTGCTACCATGGACCGCCTGTTTAGGCCCCGGGCTCCCGCCGGCGTGCCCTTGGGCCCCCCGGTCCCCTGTCAGGATCCTGTCGACTTGTTGGTGCCACGGCGGCTCCGGGCCCGGCGGCTCCGGATTCTACGCCGCTGGCTCCGGCCACTGCAACACAAAGTCCCATGCTGCCGGCTCCGGCCCCAGCGCCATCCTCGGCTCCGCCTCCGGCGCTGCAGTGGATACCATTTGTTCCACCCTTGCCCCTGTTCCAGGACATTTTTGTCCCTACCTGTGATCCGCATTGGGACACGGCGCCGGTTCCGCCCCGCCCGGCGCCGTTTGTTCCTTCCCCAGTCAATGGCTTGCTACCGCGGTCTGTACCACACACGGTGGAGGTGGAGGACGACTGGGAGGGGTCCGAGGACCCTTTCGCTCGTCAGTGTCACTCAGGGTAGGACTGGATGGACAACTTTTAGGAGGCGGGCGGCCTGGATGCCTCCTCTGACCCAGGGTTTGCCTCTCCCCCGCCTACTATGGAGGAGGACTTTTCTTACACAGTGGTGCTCTGTTGGGCAGCTGAGGTCCTCAACCTTGATCTCCCTATGGTGGCCCTAAAAACTAATCTCCTCACTGAGGTGCTCCAGACAGCGTCCACTTCGTCGGAGCCCCTGCTGCCATTTAATGACGCCCTCACTGACGTCTAACTGGGCACATGGTAGCGGCCAGCCACAGGGCCCCTGTGGATAAGAACGTCGCTAGGCGTCATTGCCCGGCGCCGGGTGACCGTGCCTTTCTGACCACTCATCCTACGCCCAAGAGCCTGGTCATCCAAGCCTCGACTTCCCAGAGTGCCTTTCCCACGGCTCCGCCGGATAAGGACTCTAAGAAGCTGGAGCAGTTCGGCAAGCAGTTGTTCTCTTCGGCCAGCTTAGGGCTGCGGCCGGTGAACAAGGCATGCCTATTGGGCCACTATTTCCAAGCCGTGTGGGATACAGTTGCACAGGTGTTGCCTGAGTGTCCTGAAGAGATCCAAGCTGTGCTGTCCCAAGCTGTTGCCGAGGGGCAAATTCTAAGACTGTGGCGCTTCGTTGCCATGCCTGGTGGAGATCTACAGACGTCCAAAGCTCACTCATGGACATGCCCTTTTATGGCACTCGCCTGTTTGGCGATAAAGCCGACAGTGCGCTGGAGTGTTTTAAGGACTCTCGGGCTACGTCCAAGTCTTTAGGTCTCTCCTCCACGCGCCCGGCCACGTCTACTTTTCATTTCTTTCATGGCCATGGAAGGGTCGCCCCGGCCCACTCGGTCAGTCAGAAGCTGCGGAGAACCAAACTCAGCGCTGCCATGGGCGTGGAGGCCGCCGCGGCGACACAGGTGGCCAGCGTGAGGGTCAGTCCACCTCCAATCCTGCAGCATCCACCTCAAAGCCTTCCTAGTTTGAGCTTTGGAGTGCACCCCACACCAGTGGGCGGCAGGATTCGACATCACCTTCCTCACTGGCGTTCTGTCACTTCCGACAAGTGGGTGCTGCAACTCGTCCAGAGGGTTACTCCCTCCCCTTCGAGTCTACCCACCAGCCATGCCACCTCAGTTCCACCGAATGTTGGGGGATCACTTTGCGCTTCTCCAACAGGAAGTTATGGCCCTCTTGGCCAAGGGTGCCATCGAACGCGTTCCTAGGCCAGAAGTAGGACGTGGTTGATATTCCCACTACTTTCTGGTCCCCAAGAAGGACAAGGGGGGCTTGTGCCCCATCTTAGACCTCAGGAACGTCAATCGCTTCCTCCGGAAGGAGAAGTTCAAGATGTTGACTCTGGCTCAGGTCCTGGCTGCCCTCGACCATGGAGACTGGATTGTAGCGTTGGAGTTGCAGGACGCATATTTTCACATCCCCGTCCTGCAGGCCCACCAGCGTTACCTACGGTTCACGGTAGGCCAGGCTCATTTTCAGTTTGCCGTGCTCCCTTTCAGCCTTACCAGCGCTCCTCGGTTGTTCACGAAAGTGGTGGCGGTGGTTGCAGCTCACCTGCGCATGTCAAGGGTGTCAGTCTTCCCCTACCTCGACAACTGGTTGTTGAAGGCGGGCTCGCCCCAAGCAGTTGTTACCCACCTTCAGACTACGGCCGACCTCCTGCATTTGCTGGGGTTCTCCATTAACGTGCCGAAGTCGCACCTGATTCGCTCTCAGAAGCTTCCCTTCATTGGGGCGGTTCTGGATTTGACTCGGTTTCGGGTTTATCCTCCCGAGGAGCGAGTCTGGGATATTCAGGCTATGATTCCGATCTTTCAGCCTCTGTACCGGGTTTCAGTCAGGATGACCCTTCGGCTCCTGGGTCTAATGGCCTTCTACATCCAGCTAGTGCAACATGCCAGATGGCATATGCGGGCTCTGCAGTGGGCCCTGAAGTTCCAGTGGGCACAGCATCAGGGCAACCTGTCCGATCATGTCCAGATCTCACTGCACGACAACTGCAGTGGTGGTTAATCACTCGCGATTGGGTCAGTGGCAGATCCCTCTCCCTTCCCCAACGGGAGCACACAGTGGTGACAGATGCATCCCTCCTGGGATGGGGCTGCCACATGGGAGAGGTGGAGATCAGATATCCATATCAACGTTTTGGAGCTTCGGGCGATCCGACTTGCACTGAAAGCATTCCTACCCTCTGTCCGGGGAAGTGTAGTGCTGGTGTTCATGGACAACACCACCGCCATGTGGTACTGCAACAAACAGGTCGGGTGGGGTCTTGGACCCTATGTCAGGAGGCTTTCCGCTTCTGGACATTGCTGGAACATCAAGGCATCTCCTTGGTGGTTCAACACCTGGAAGGTTCTCTGAACGCTAGGGCGGACGAACTCAGCTGCCGGTGCTTGATGGATCATGAATGGCGTCTGAACTCGGAAGTGGAGCAAGGTCTCTTTCTGCAGTGGGGAGAGCCTTGGTTAGATCTATTCACCACCAAAGAGAACAAGCAATGTCATCAGTTCTGCGCGTTGGAATTTCCAAGGTGCCACTCGCTCGATGACTCTTTTCGTCTGAGTGGAGTTGCGGTCTGTTGTACACTTTTCCGCCTATAACACTTCTGTTCAGAGTGCTGAAGAAGATTCGGTGCGACCGGGCCCAAATCATCCTTGTGGCTCCAGATTGGGCACAAAGATACTGATATCCGTCCGGAGCTACTTAACCAAGCGATCGATCCCACGATCCGACTGCCTCTTCGGGAGGATCTTCTGTCGCAGCAGCAGGGGACAGTTCTCCACCCGAACCGGTCCAGCCTCTACCTCCATGCGTGGAGATTGAGCGGCGACAGTTGACAGCCTTCAATCTTCCTCCCGAAATCTGTGATGTCATTCTGGCAGCCAGGCGTCCCTTCACTAAAACGGTATACGCCTGCAGGTGGAACAAGTTTGTGGCATGGTGCACAGCGAAGGCTGTGGATCCCTTTCTTCCCCTCTTTCCGAGGTTCATCTGTTCCTTCTTTCTTTGGCCCAGCAGGGCTCTGCTCTGGGCACTATCAAAGGTTATCTTTCGGCCATCTCTGCCTTTCTACGGCTTCTAGATCAGCTTTCTCTTTTTAAGTCTCCAGTTGTTAACCGTTTCCTGAAAGGCATTACGCACACGTTTCCTCCTGTGCCGTTCATAATGCCTCAATGGGACTTAAACCTTGTCTTGACGTATCTGATGTGCCCTCCCTTTAAGCCCATTCATAACTGTCCTTTGCATCTTCCCACTCTCAAGACAGCATTCCTGGTAGCTTGCACCTCTACCAGAGAGCCTTGGTTAGATCTATTCACCACCAAAGAGAACAAGCAATGTTATCAGTTCTGCGCGTTGGAATTTCCAAGGTGCCACTCGCTCGATGACTCTTTTCGTCTGAGTGGAGTTGCGGTCTGTTGTACACTTTTCTGCCTATAACACTTCTGTTCAGAGTGTTGAAGAAGATTCGGTGCGACCGGGCCCAAGTCATCCTTGTGGCTCCAGATTGGGCACAAATATACTGATATCCGTCCGGAGCTACTCAACCAAGCGATCGATCCCACGATCCGACTGCCTCTTCGGGAGGATCTTCTGTCGCAGCAGCAGGGGACAGTTCTCCACCCGAACCGGTCCAGCCTCTACCTCCATGCGTGGAGATTGAGCGGCGACAGTTGACAGCCTTCAATCTTCCTCCCGAAATCTGTGATGTCATTCTGGCAGCCAGGCGTCCCTTCACTAAAACGGTATACGCCTGCAGGTGGAACAAGTTTGTGGCATGGTGCACAGCGAAGGCTGTGGATCCCTTTCTTCCCCTCTTTCCGAGGTTCTTCTGTTCCTTCTTTCTTTGGCCCAGCAGGGCTCTGCTCTGGGCACTATCAAAGGTTATCTTTCGGCCATCTCTGCCTTTCTACGGCTTCCAGATCAGCTTTCTCTTTTTAAGTCTCCAGTTGTTAACCGTTTCCTGAAAGGCATTACGCACACGTTTCCTCCTGTGCCGTTCATAATGCCTCAATGGGACTTAAACCTTGTCTTGACGTTTCTGATGTGCCCTCCCTTTAAGCCCATTCATAACTGTCCTTTGCGTCTTCCCACTCTCAAGACAGCATTCCTGGTAGCTTGCACCTCTACCAGAAGAGTGAGTGAGCTCCAGGCTCTTTCTTCCAAACCTCCTTTCCTTTCGGTTAACCTGGACAAGGTGGTTTTAAGGGCGGTCCTTCCTTCCTGCCAAAGGTTGTCACGCCCTTCCACATTGGGCAGACCATAACTTTGCCCACCTTCTTTCCGCCTCCTTCAAAAGAGGAAGAGAGGCTCCACCGTCTGGACCCAAAATGTGCACTCTCATCTATCTAAAGCACCCACAACATTTCCGGTTGGTTGTTGGCTAAGTGGGTGCCAAAAAAGGTTGGGCAGTCCATAAACGGACCATCTCTCGATGGGTCGTTCTGTGCATCAAAGCATGTTACTCATTGGCTAAGAAGGAGCCTCCTGTGGGGCTGCATGGCTATTCTACCAGGGTGACGGTAGCCACTACAGCCTTGGGACGCGGCGTTCCCTTGCAGGATATTTGTCAGGCAGCTACGAGGGCCTCGCTGCACTCGTTTACCAAGCAATACTGCCTTTACAGTCAAGTCCGGAGAGACAGCTTCTTTGGCCATTCTGTTCTCCGTGACTTTCTGGTATAATCTTGTTCGCAGACCCACCACCGGGGTTGGTATTGCTGGGGTATCTATTCTAAGGTAAGGAATCTATCACTAACGAGTCTCTTTCAGATGCACAAGTTACTACTTGTGTACCACTATATATGTAAGAGAAATTAGTTAGTGATAGATTCCTTACCGCCCTACCCATCCTCCCCATTCTGCAAACTGATTTCTAGGGTTAAGGTCATCCCTTTCCCCTGCTGACGAAAAACTTACCAGATCTAGTCTGATGCCTGGGGATATTCTACGGTAAGGAATTTATCACTAACTAATGTCACTTACAGATGTATTGTTACACAAATAGTAACTTGTGCATTACCCACCTTACTCTCCTTAGGCTTCCTTCCCCTCTATTAACGAGTGTGCATGCTATTACCAGTCATTTATTGAAATACGCTTTGTATCCATCACAAAAGCACCATCTCAAGACATTGTGTTACAGTCCCTCCTCCAGATTGCAGATCTTCATCACATCTGTCTGTGGTGTCTTTGCACTAAACAAGTCCTTTGACAAATAGTGCTTCTTGGTGCACCACAAAGCTATCAAGGAGTAGGGAGTCAAACTTTACATTGTCTAGCATAAAATGTGAGGTTGCTCCTGTTCCAGATCACAAGATCAGACCCACTCCATATTGCCCTAATAGGGAAAAATAGAGGGATACGTCAAAAAAGTAAGCATGGATTTTCAAAGTCCAGATGCTCCTGTTCTCGGGAGAGATCTTGTAGTCTGTGTTCCTGAAACCAAACACTAACTTTGCCTTCCACTTCGGACCTGATGCTAAACAGGGAGCCACATCACCCCAAATTTCCACGTCATTGTGGATTGTGAAGCAAGTTTGGGCCTTGAACAAGGCCTTGCTACATATATCCTAAATTATTTCGGCTCCCACTGGTGCACCATCTGACCCCCACAGACCAAACAAATGCCCTGAAAGTTTGGCTACAGGAGGCCCTCCCCAGCACCAACTGACGCCACACAAAGTCATCCCTCTCTACGTCCAGTAGTGGGTTGTTCATCCAGCCCTGTGTATCAGTCGTGCCTTCATTGACACTGCTTCAGGTTCCAGACACACTGGTTCCAGAGCCAGTTTTGTCTCTGACCTCAGATTAAGATCATTCATTGGCTATGATTTGATCAATGGTGCTATTCAATAACAAAAAAAATCAAGCAGTGTGGCTCCCCTCCAGTTCCACTACCACAAGAGCAGTACCTCAGAAGGGTGTCCAGTTTTGGGTGTTATTCTGAAACAATACAATGTTTTTAACGTGCTCAACATATGATGACCATAAGGAGGTGAATAGCTTGCTATCTCATTGTTTTACTGATGCTGATTTATAACTCAATCTGAGGAATGCCAGTGGGCTGGATAACTCTCCCGAATCTCATTTATTCTCCTTTATAACCTTAGACTGAAGAAAATTCTTCTATCGCACTTGGGGTTAAGAGGGTGGTAGAAGAACTAGAACTGCCCCTTCTTGCGAAGCAGAATATGGCAAATCTTACAGAAACTTTTTAACCTGACCTTCTACTTCAGAGCCTCTGATGCCATAACATGAGGCTCTGGTTGACCTGATTATGTCACTCTGGTTTACACCTTCCTATACACAGGCGGTGAACCACACCCTTGCTAGGCAGCCTGATCGACTCATGGTGACACTAGGTGTTTGTCGAAACATAAAGTTCTTCATTTATTCTGGCAGTGCCTTTTCTGAATGTCTTCTGCCTTTTGGTTCGAAACAGTCATGCTCCCAGGGACATGGCAAGTGAGGTTCTTCTTGCTGCACCTGAAGATTTATACGTAATGCTTCACAGAAAGGGTCCGATATTATGATTTAGCCCATACATGAAAGACTCATTTGCTTGTGCAGGGAGCACCAGCTTCCTCAAAAAGTGACAGATCTGGATGCACTTCTCTTGATTTTCTAGAGACTTCCAGGTTCCAGTGATGGATATGCCCTTTGATAGGGTTTGATTTCTTGTAAAAGATGGCTTGTGTAACTCTGGAGTGTTTCAAAAGTAAAAGAGATGCAGCTCACTTCTTGGGATTGGCAATGTACACAGGCTTTTTATGGTGCTAGAGCAGAAGGTGTGTTATGGTCTACAGGTGAGTTAATCCTCTTCCTTTTCATCACTGGCCAGCAGATACCCCTTTACTTTTTCCTCAAATGGGCTTGTGAAACAGGGAAGAAGCTAGAAAATGTAGTCCCTACCCCACTGGCAGGTGAACACTTTCAGACCTCACCTGTCCAAGTTGATTACACTCTTCTCTTTCCAGACACCCCCACTCACTCTCTTCATGTTTTCATTTGGTTGTCGAAGACCACACCAGTATCCTTTCCAAGGAAGTGCTGATGTTGGCCCCAGTGGGGCTGTGAAGCCTGTACCCAAGACAGAGACAGGAATAGCTTGTTGCTTGTCCCCAAGAAGGACTGGGGCTTGAGATCAATCTTAAACCTCAGAATTCTGCATTCTTTCTTCAAGAAGAAGTTGAAAATGAAGGCCCTGCGGCAGGTTCTGCAGGCCTGGGATCCGTGGGATTAGATGGTGTCCATGGTCCGCAGGAAGCATAATTTCATGTGCCAATCCTGCAGTCCAACAGAAAGTATCTCCGCTTTGTGGTGGGATCCTACCATTTCCAGGTCACTGTATTCCATTTCAGCAATACGTCACCCCCTTGAATTTTTACGAAGGTCATGTCACACATCCTGAATGCCTATGTTCCGATACCACGACTGGTTAGTGAAAGTGGTTTTGCTCATCTAGTCTCAGACCACATGAAGAAAATTATGTTGTTGTTTGCCACCCTGGGTATGTAATCAACACACCCAAGTATAATCTACAGTCTTCACAGTAACTGTTCTTCATCAGGGCCATCTCAGACATGGTCTTCTTCAAAGGTTTTAACATCCACAGTGAATCTGGGTGAATTCCGGCTATTATCCTGATGTTTTGGACGAGAGCTACTGTACCATTCTTGATGGTTCTGAGGCTCATAGCCCTGTTAGGATCTTGCATCCTGCTGGTACCCCCTGCTCAGTAACACATGCTGGCACGTTATGGAACCTGCGTCTGCAGTGCTCCCAGCTATGGAGGACACTTGGGCAAGATTGGTGTCTCCCACAAGACAGCTCAGGACCTCCAGTATTGGATGACAGATACCAGTCGAAACTGCGGCAGACTTTTCTCTGTACCTTCTCTGGAAGTCACTATCGTGATAGGTGCATAGTCTCTCAGTTTGGTGGGGGTCCCTGAATGAGGTGGTGATCCGAGGTCTCTTGTCTCAGGAGGGGCATTACTAAAGCATAAATATTTTGGAGCTGCATGCCTCTAGAGTGGCTCTCAAAGCCTTTCTGCCTTTCATCAATGTGAGGTCAGTCCAGGAGCGGACAGATAACTGGACCACCATGTGGTAATATAGCAAGTAGCTTGGCAGGGCGTCACTAGCCCTCTGTCAGAAGACATTGAGGCTGTAGTGCTCGCTGGCTTTGCTTAGGATCTCCCTGTCAATTATTTAGAAGGATCTCTTAAATCAACAGGCATATTTTAGCGTCCACAAGTCAGATCTCCTCTAGTAGGTGGTGCACAGCAGCTTTGCATAGTGGGTCATGCACCTGGTCGACCTTTGTGTTATCTCTGAAAGTGCCCAGCATTTTATGCATTACATTTTCCCTCTTTGGGGTATTTAGGAGACATCTACCACCCTTGGTTGTACCTCGGGCTATTACATGCCTTTGCTACCCTGCCATTGATACTCCAGGGGTTGAAACAAGTCAGGCATCACCCCGGCACAGCTCATTCTAATAGCCCCAGAGTGAGCTTGAAGTGTCTGATATTTCGACTTTTTATCTGAGCACATGCCCTCTACTTCAGTTGCTTCCTCAGGAGGACCTATAGCCTCTACAGCAGGGCAGAGTTTAGATCTAAACCTCCATGCATGGAGATTGAGTGGAACAACAAAGAGGTTTTGATCTTCCTAAAAAATGATGATTGTAATTCTGGCTGCTCACAGCTTTTCCTCTGCATCTGTGTATTCAGGTCATTGGGGTAACAATGTCTTCTGGGGTTCTTTAAATATTTGCAACTTAGACATGCGTGGACGGCGGAAGGAGGGCGGTTAGCCGATCTCCCCGAATATGCGCCTTTAGAGGGCCGACTGTCTCTCACCTTTAAAACCATTATGAACAACAGACCGAACTCGCTGGAGGGTTTGCGGGCCACCTGGGAACGAGAACTAGGGGACATGGATGACTTAGATTGGGGGGTCGTTTTGATGCACCCCAGAGAGCTGGCTATCAAGTCCCGCCTCCGCCTGATCCAATTTAAGATTTTGCACAGGGCCTATTTTGATAGGGTGCGCCTACATAAGATGGGGAAGATACCAGATTCCAGTTGCTTACGATGCGGCCAGAACGGGGGGAATTCTCTACACATTGTCTGGTCCTGCCCACAAATCCAGATATGCTGGGATGAGGTCCCTGCTGAACTCCGGGAGGTATTGGAGGCGGAAATCCCGGCTGACCCGAAGCTCATACTCCTAGGAATGACTAACGATGTGGACCTAGCCCGCCCGCTGCTGATATTCCTAGTCCTAGCGCAGGTGATAGCTAAAAGGGACATAGCCAAGAAATGGGGAGCACCGGACAGACCACAGTTAGAGGAATGGAGACATGGATTGGATCTCTACATGGCGGCAGAAAGGGTCACCTATAAAGGAAGAGGATGCCCTAAGATATTCCGTAGGATATGGAGTAAGTGGCGTACATACCACGGGCTAGATGGAGGGCTCTAAGGGCACACGACCTTGTCCATGGTTGGCTGCTGATGAGACGGATGGCACTTGGGGAACAGGGGGAACATTATGCGTAGCGTATTGGGGAGGCACGCAGACAGAGTGGTTGGCTGAGGCCGCACTGATACTGCATCAGGAGGGTGGTGGGAGGGGTACGATGCTGGGAAAGTGGGGATGCTCCTGGATAATGGCATGTGTGTTAGAAGTTACTTTTTTGCAGATTATTTATTTTGTTTTTTGGGGGGTGGGGGCATGTAAAAAGAAAAGCAGATACACAGACAACTCGTTGGGGGCCCACGCTCGCATCTGATTTTGTATTTCCAGCGTTCTTCCGATATCTGCCGCCCGGCCTCTGGGTTGTGGGCTAAATGGCCATGTGTTGCTATAGTTACTATACTGTGCACTGCGACCGATGACCAGCCGGAATACTGTTTGAATGATTTCAATCTCTGTGTGTCTGCAATAAAAATTATTTTTTTTAAAACAACAAAAAAAAACAATGTCTTCTGGGACGAGGAGAACAAAGCAAGTCAAAACCCTACAGGCAAAACTGTCTGATGTTCTATTATTTTGTTTTGTGTCTCTCCAAGTAACAGTCTGCTGTGTGCTCAGTTGAGAGTTATTTATTGGTACATTAGGCCTTTCTTCATATGCCTGCCGTGGGGACGGAAATCCCCCTGCATGATGTACAGTCCACTAGCCTACATGCCCAAACTGCATACATGGGATCTTGGTTTTTGATTTTTTGGTCATGCCTAACACGAATCCCTTGTGCGTGCATTGACCTAGGCCCGATCTGTTGACCATGCTAGGTTCTAAACCAAGTCCGAAACCGTGAAGGGCTTACCAAGTACAAGCACGTAGTGTCAAAGAACTACCGTCCCTGTTGCAGGATCCATGCGTTGAGTGTGTTGGTGGCAGCATACCTTGTTAGTTAATTCCAAAGACAGGCATTTTACCTCTGAAAAATGACTGAGTGTATACAAGTCTATTCATCTAAAGTTCCACTGCTCGCAATGAAACCTGAATGCGACATTTCATGCTTTGTATGTGTATTAGACTTGGTAGAGTCCCTTGCACAAGTCATAGAGGCCAGTAGGTTCCATTTTGGAAGCCCACAGCCTGGACCAGAGTACAAGATGGAGGAGAGGTTCCTTTCTGCAGGCAGCATATGTATATTGCTGGCATCCCCTATATCGGAGGGAAATCAACAAACGTTGTGGTGAGGAAAGAGGAGACATGCCTTCCTTAGAAGTGCCTAAGCCCTTCCTGATACATTGGCTTCTAAAGGACTCTGAAAGCAATTGCTACTAGGTAGATGGCAGGAGGTACACGGTGAGACCTGCAGTATATGTTAAATTCTCTCAGAAGGAGGCATACTTTTCTGTTAATCACATTTCACTTCATTACTCTATTTCTTCTTGCTCCTTATATTAAAAAATATCACAATAATCCATAAATGTTTCTTTATTCATGTCTGATACAAAGGCACACAGCCAATACGTGGTTTAAGGGAAAACCCCTTTCTCAAGGTTTCTCGAGACTGAAATGCTATAGTGTGAATATCCTTCAAATAGTTATTCCATAATTAACAGCCATTCCATTACCATTTTCAGTTGCCCCAGTAGCAGTAGCAGCAACTTAATCACAGTGGCACAACCTCAGATTCCCTATTGAGCTCAATGGTTTGTTAGATTTGCAGTTGGAAAGGATATTCAGAAATGGACATTATCAAGATGAATGGTCCTTTTCATTAAAATGTGTTATGCCCTAGGCATGAAGGACCATGACAATGGATTTAAAGCACATTCTACCAGGGCAAAAGCCACCAAAAGAACACTGTCTCAAATACTACTGCACCCATTCTCGAGTTGAAGGGAGGATCATTTTGCTCACCTGGTCCTGCTGGACTTTCTGGTTTAAGTTCACTACTCAGACCCATCTCATTGGTGGAGCATCACTTCCGATGGAGCTTAATCCCATCACCAGTGAGAAGAACTGAGGGATTTAACAGGTGTATGAATCCACAAAGAGATCCATCAGAAGAACCCCAAATGTCTTTGTCATAAGAGTCGAGGAGTACCGTAGCTACTCCCTTTGAGAGGTGAATTCCGCTCTTCCATATGGAGTATCTTAGCTATGGCAACCTGATTCTGAATCCGAATTGGCTCTAAACTCATTTACTAATTTTACCAGATTCCCTCGACTACTCTTGCTGCATACCCTCACATCGTGTCTCTTTGTGCCACAAGCAGAACAATCCTGATTAATAGTAGGGGAATTGTTATCAAACACAAGATGCTCCTCTCTACCACATCTGTAGCATGTGCCATGGCCTGGCTCTTCCTTAGTAGATTCCTTATATTCTTTTTTCACCTATCTTCCTTCTTACGACCTGGACAGTCCATGACCTGACCTACGGACCCTTTCTCCTATAAAAATTCTTTCTAGGTTTTTATTCTACTTACCACATCTCTAAGCCCAGGACCATCATTCATACTGGTCCTTTTAACAAATTTATTGGTAATGTCCACCTTATGAACTAGAATGGCATAAGCAAGTTGTGAATCCCCATAAACACACAGTCTTGCTTGGATACTCATTATTTGCGTGTATTATTAATCTTTTATCAATTCAAAATGTTGGGCCCAAGTTTGCAGCTAATAGCCAATTTCTTTATAGATGACACATAATTCTTGATAGACTTAGCCTCTGCTTTATTCATGTTGAAAAAATAACACCCATCTGAAAGAGACACGTTAGTGATAGATTCCTTACCTTAGAATATCCCCAGGCGTGAGACTGGATCCAGAAATGTTTGCGTAGCAGTACCCGTGCGCGTCGGTAGGTGTCGTCTGCGGCTCCGCGTCCGTCGTAGGCGCCGTGATGACGTCGTCGGAGTACTTAGACGACGCCTCCGCGTGCTGACGTCAGTTCTTCTTTTTTTCGCGCCAGCAAGCGCAGATCTGGAAAAAGCAGTACTTTAGTCACTTTTTGACTAGACTTTTTTGATCCCTTTGATCATTTTTCTTGAGTCTTGCGACTCCGGACAGTGCCGATAGGGATGCCTGGTTTCAAGCCTTGTGCGGATTGCGACCGACTAATGTCGGTCACCGACCCTCTCCGTCGGTGTCTCCACTGTCTCGGCGTCGACCACGACGACATGACCTGCCTCGACAGCTGGGCCCTGACTGCGAAAGCTAGCGGGAGAGGTCCCGCAAACGACTCGAACTCCGGCAGTCGGCCCCGCGCCGCGAGAGGTCCCGGTCCCACAGGAGGTCGAGGGACAGGTCGCGGGGTCGGAGCCATCACACCTCCGAGAGTCGGCATCACTCCTCCTTGTCGAAGTCGTCGTCAGGTAAGCACAAGAAGTCCAAGAGACGTCATCATTCTTCTGACTACCCCGACGCTCGCGCGACGCTGCCAGGGGTTCGGGTGACACCGCCCACGCGGCTCCGTCGGAGTCGCGGGCGTCGCGGCCTGCTCCACACCCTCCGGTCCCTGGGCAGGACGCGACGCCGGGGGAGATCGAGCGCTTCCTCATGGCCATGAGGAACCTCTCTTCCCCGATGGGTTCCGCGTCGCCTTCGGGCCCAGCGGACCCGTCTGGGGCCCCTAGTGGGCCGGGGCTTCGGGCCGACGCCGTCAGTTGCTTCGGCCCGACGCCGCCTTCGGGCCCGGCGCCGCAGGGCTCCACTGGATCCGCTTCGGGATCCGGGTCGTCGCCGGTTGACCTAACAACCTCACCGGCCCCTCAGGTGTCACCTCCGGCGCCGTCCCCGATACCTCCCTTGCTCCGGTTCCGGCGTCGGAACGGCGCCGCTGGGCGCCGCTTTCTACGCCGCTTGGGGAGTTTAGCTTCTATGAACCGGCCTCATCGTTTGACAACCCTGATTATCAGGGGATGGGTGAAGAGGAGTATTGGGAGGGGTCTGAGGACCCTCTGACCCGAGAGTGTCAGTCTCAAGAGGACTGGACATGTGGACTTGGGGATGCCAGTGGTCTGGACACCTCACCAGACACTGGCTTTGTCTCGTCTCCTACCGTGGCTACGGAGGAGGGGGCAACATACAGTGTGGTGTTGATGTGTGCAGCCAAGGCCTTGGGCCTTGAGCTCCCCATCGCGGCCATGAGGACTAACCTCCTCACTGAGGTCCTTAAACTGCAGTCAAGCTCGGCCGAGCCTCTGCTGCCGTTTAATGAGGCCTTGACTGCCGTTCTTTTGGGGACTTGGTCTAGGTCCCCTACGGGTTCGCCCGTAAATAGGAACGTGGCCAGACGCCACCGCCCGGCCCCGGGCGATCCATGTTTCCTGTCCACCCACCCTACCCCCGAGAGCCTGGTCATCCAGGCTTTAAATTCCCAGACCACATTCCCGTCGGCTCCGCCAGACAGGGAATCCAAGAGGTATGAGCAGTACGGCAAGAAGGTATTCTCCTCCCTTAGTCTGGGACTGCAGTCTTCCAACACTGCATGCTTTTTGGGCCGCTACACCCACTCTCTGAGGGACACGGTCGCGGAATTGCTGCCAGAGTGTCCGTTGGTATGTACGGGCAAAACACGCCAAGCCCTTGTGGGTCCCTTTCTCACTGCACCATCAGGATTCAAGCAAGCCGGGCCGAAGACGGCTGAAATGCCAGAAACCGGTCCCCGGTAGCTTGTCTCCTTTCTGGTGAAGAATTGGCTTGGTAGTTTAGTCTGCCCTGTTCCCATGATGCACTGGGCCAGGGACAGACTGATTTGCATATAGCCAGGTTCTGAGCTGGGATGGTGCAGTGAGATAAATAACGGTGATGGATCAAGCCCTGATCTTTGGACTGGGTAAGAGTGGTCTGCTTAATTCAGTCACTCTGTTCATCACCACCCCCTTTTCTGAATCGTTTTTGGCCACTATAGGTGTGGCAGGGTATACTCAGACATGATGAGTCCCTTTCTCACTGCACCATCAGGATTCAAGCAAGCCGGGCCGAAGACGGCTGAAATGCCAGAAACCGGTCCCCGGTAGCTTGTCTCCTTTCTGGTGAAGAATTGGCTTGGTAGTTTAGTCTGCCCTGTTCCCATGATGCACTGGGCCAGGGACAGACTGATTTGCATATAGCCAGGTTCTGAGCTGGGATGGTGCAGTGAGATAAATAACGGTGATGGATCAAGCCCTGATCTTTGGACTGGGTAAGAGTGGTCTGCTTAATTCAGTCACTCTGTTCATCACCACCCCCTTTTCTGAAGCCCTTGTGGAAGGCCGGGATGCAGCAAAATATTCTATCCGATGTGGACTGGATACCACCGACTCACTAGGCAGAACGATGGCAACGACAGTGGCGATTCGTCGCCACACCTGGTTGAGGTCCGCCAACATTTCGGCCGATGTCCAGAACACACTGATGGACATGCCGTTTGATGGCCGTCGCCTTTTTGGCGACAAGGCAGACCATGCGCTTGAGCGCTTTAAGGACTCCATGGCTACGGCCAAGTCCTTGGGCCTTTCGGCCCCACGCCAACAAACGGGTGCCTTTCGCTCCTTTCGTGGCCAAGGAAGGGTCGGCCCCACACGTGCTGCCAGCCACGAACCGCAGACTAACATCCAGCGTGGTGGCGGCCGTGGAAATTGCAGTGGAGGTGGTCGGGGACAACGGCGAGGCCAGTCCACTCCCTCCCCCACAGCATATGCCTCAAAACCCTCCTAGTCCGTGCTTTTCGACCCATGTGACGCCGGGGGTGGGGCAGGGTTCGCCATCACCACTCCCACTGGCGCACTGTCACGTCGGACAGGTGGGTGCTGCAAATCGTCCGAAGGGGCTACTCCCTCCCCTTCGAGACGTCCCCTCAAGCCATGCCACCGCAACACCACCGCGTATCGGGGGATCATTTGCGACTTCTGCAGGAGGAAGTTACGGCCCTCTTGGCCAAGGGGGCCATCGAGCGCGTTCCTGGGCCAGAAGTAGGGTGCGATTGCTACTCCCACTACTTTCTGGTCCCCAAGAAGGGCAAAGGGGGCCTACGCCCTATCTTGGACCTACGGAACGTCAACGGCTTCCTCCGGAAGGAGAAGTTCTTTATGCTGACTCTGGCTCAGGTCTTAGCTACCCTGGACCCAGGAGACTGGATGGTAGCGTTGGACTTGCAGGACGCTTATTTCCACATCCCCGTCCTGCCGGCCCTCCGGCTCTGCCTGCCGTTCACGGTAGGCCACTAGCACTTTCAGTTTACCGTGCTCCCCTTCGGCCTTACCAGCGCCCCACGGGTGTTCACGAAAGTGATGGCGGTGGTCGCAGCTCATCTGCGCAGGTTAGGGGTTTCAGTCTTCCCCTACCTCGACGACTGGTTGTTGAGGGCGGGCTCGCCCCAAACAGTCGTCAGCCACCTCCAGACGACGGCAGACCTCTTGCACCAGCTGGGGTTCCCCATCAATGGGCCGAAGCCACACCTGTGTCCCTCTCAGAAGCTCCTTTTCATCAGAGCGGTTCTCGACTGCGCAGTTTCGGGTTTACCCACCCGAACAGCGGATTCAGGATATACAGGCTCTGATTCCAATCTTTCAGCCTTTATCCCGAGTTTCGGTCAGGTTGACGCTGCGGCTTCTGGGGCTGATGGCTCCCTGCATCCTTCTGGTGCATCACGCCCGTTGGCGAATGCGGGCTCTGCAGTGGGACCTGAAGTTTCAGTGAGCCCAGCACCAGGGGAAACTGTCCGACCATGTCCTGATCTCGGAGGGCACTGCGAGACAACTGCAGTGGTGGCACAAGGACCGCGATTGCGTCAGCGGCAGATCCCTCTCCCTTCCCCAACAGAGCACGTAGTTGTGACGGACGCGTCCCTCCAGGGCTGGGGAGGCCACATGGGAGAGGCGGAGATCAGAGGCCTCTGGTCTCCGGCGGAGTCTCGGCTCCATATCAACCTTTTGGAGCTGCGGGCGATTCGTCTAGCACTGAAGGCGTTCCTCCCCTCTGTCCGGGGGAGTGTAGTGCAGGTGTTCACGGACAACACCACCGCCATGTGGTACTGCAACAAACAGGGTGGGATGGGGTCATTGACCCTCTGCCAGGAGGCTCTGCGCCTTTGGCAGTGGCTGGAACATCAGGGTGTGACCCTGGTGGTTCAACACCTGGCAGGTTCTCTGAACGCCAGGGCGGACGAACTCAGCCGCCGGTGCATGATGGATCACGAATGGCGTTTGAACTCGGACGTGGCGCAAGGTCTCTTTCTGCAGTGGGGAGAGCCTTGGTTAGATCTATTCGCCACCGAAGCGAACGCGCAATGTCATCAGTTCTGCGCGTTGGAATTTCCAAGGCGGCACTCGCTCGGAGACGCTTTTCGTCGTGAGTGGAGCTGCGGTCTGTTGTACGCCTTTCCGCCTATACCACTTCTGCCCAGAGTGCTGAAGAAGATCAGGCGCGACCGGGCACAAGTCATCCTTGTGGCTCCGGACTGGGCACAAAGGTACTGGTATCCCGAGCTACTCAGTATGTCAGTCGATCCCCCGGCTCGTCTGCCTCTTCAGGAGGACCTTCTGTCGCAGCAGCATGGGACGGTCCTCCACCCGAACCTGTCCAGTCTCCATCTCCATGCTTGGAGATTGAGCGGCGACAGTTGAGGCCATTTGACTTGTCTCCTGAAGTTTGCAACATCATTCTGGCAGCCAGGCGTCCCTCCACAGAGTCGGTATACGCCTGCAGATGGAACAGATTTGTGGCATGGTGCACAGCAAATTTACTTATTTATTTTATTTTATTTATTTATTTCGATTTATATAGCGCGTTATAACCCGGGGGTCTCTAAGCGCTTTATCAGGGTCCAAACGTCGAGTACTGTGGAGGATAACTGTTCATAAAAAGGTTACAGATTACCCCATGCTTGCTGGAAAAGCACTGTTTTTAGTTTTTTTCGGAAGGCCAACAAATTAGTCTCCTTCCGTAATTCAATTGGCAGCTTATTCCAGGCTGTTGGGAGCAAATATGAAAAGGCACGTCCACCTACTGTAGCCAATCTGCAACGTGGTTGAATAAGAGAGGCGTCAGCAGATCGACGTATCCGTGCTGGGCTATAGGGGATAAGGCGAGATTTCATGTACATTGGAGCCTTACCGTACAGGGCTTTGTGAACAATGCACAATTCTTTAAACATCACCCTTTGCTTAACCGGCAACCAGTGCAGTTCTTGCATAAGGGGAGATGCATGCATATTCCTAGGTTTTTTAAAGATAAGCCTGGCAGCGTCGTTCATGACAACCTGCAGCTTACACAAAAGTTTTGTGGCAGTCCTATATATAGCGAATTGCCATAGTCTAGCCTGGCCAAGATCGTGGCAGAGACCGCTCGCCTCAGAGTAAAAAAGGACAACAGTTGTCGAAGGAGGCCAACGCAGGTCCCTACCACCGTCCTCACTTGTTTTTGCATAGACAGCCTGCCGTCCACCTGGATGCCCAAACTCTTGACCACAGCAGCTGGTTCTGGAGGTGACCCTAATTCTCTAGGCCAGAAATCCTCAATCCATGGGTTCTCTGCGATGGTGATTGGCAGTACCTCGGTCTTATCCGGATTGATTTTTAATGAATTTCTGTACATCCAGTTGGCTGTGTGCTTCAGGATGTTCTGCAGTCTTACGAGGCCTGAAATTTTTTTGGCATTTCACATCCGCCCCAGCTTTTTTCAGCAGGGGAATCAGCCGAGCTTCCTTAAAAAAAGACGGGACTTGGCCTGTTTGTAACAAAGTATTTAGTAAATTCAACATTTCGTCCTCTATACCTGGCAGTGCCAGTTTAAACACCTCTGGTGGACACGGGTCTGCCGAGGAACCCGATTTAACCCGACTCAAAAGAACTGGCAGCCTTTCCTTCGTAATCAAGGAAAAGGCTGTTAACAGACTAGTCACGGATGCCCTGCCAGGTATATCCAACAAGGGACAGTCAAACTCGGGGGTTGTGCCAATTTCAGCTACTAGGTCAGAGATTTTGTTGACAAAAAAATCTTGAAATTTTTGGCAGTCCTCTTGAATGAACTCCAAAGTTTGTTCTTTGTTTTCCCTGAGTTCTGTGAGGACTTTAAAGACTTCTTTCTGGGGGTTATTAGCAGTAGTTATTCTCTCCTCAAAGAACTCTGATTTCCTGGCTATAATCGCCTGTTTATATTGAGCGAGTGCCTGTATATACTGGCTCAGTGAGTTGGAGTCATAATGCTTCCGCCAGGCTCTTTCTAATTTCCAAAGTCCTCGTTTCCTTTCCCTAAGGAGCTCGTTGTATCAGGGGGCCCCATGTCCCCTGCTCGTTATATTCAACCTACGTATATATGCCACGTGGTCCATAGTCTTTCTAAGTTTGTCCAATAATTCTTTACAGAGGACCTCAGGGTTTTCTGTCTTGGTGTTGGGAGGTGGATGAGTTCGGAGATGGTCTAATATTTTATCTCCATTAATATTTTTCCATTTCCTGACCGCCTTCCATCCTTCCCTAGGCTTCATTATTTGGTTGTCCAGCTGGAACTCACCTCTCACCAAAAAGTGATCAGACCAAACACATGGCTGGGCCACCACCGTATCCTGTACAGGAGGTGTTGTCCATATCAGGTCCAGGGTGTGACCCTTGACGTGAGTTGGACCCTGCACTAATTGGACAAACTCCAAAGATGTCAGTGCCTCATGAATCTGAAGAGCCTGTCCTTCCTTTGGTGTTTTCTCCCAGTGATAGTTGAAATCACCCATGATGATCTCCTTATCATATCTTGAGCGCATATCTTGAGCTAATCTCAGGAATGAATCAGGAAAATCCGACGATGCCCATGGAGGGCGATAAACTAAAAGAATAACTATGCAGTCTGGCCCCAACCTGAGTCTAACACTCAGCACCTCAGCGCCACCCATATTTTCGGCTAGAAGTCTTTCACCCTGTAGGCGTGAACTATATAGAAGGGCCACCCCACCCTCTCAGCTCGTATCCGGTCATGATTAGATTAAGCGCCGAAAATTGCGCTGGCAGAGATGCTATAAGATCTGGCATGGAGGAGTCCTCTAACCACGTCTCCGTTACTCCCAGAACATCCAGTTCCCCATCTTCCAGTAAACTAAATACCTCCAAATTGTGTTTCTGGAGTCCATAATGCAGACCACGGGCCTTGTGCACATATTGTTGGCTCAGCTCTACCCTAGGTACTTTTAACAGTCCTAACTGATCAAGTGTGGCAGCACACTCATGCGTAATAGCGATTTTGCCATGATTAAATTCCCATAGCTCACCTCTGTTGTAAGTGAGTCGCGGACCAGGGGTCATGGTCCCGGGTCCCATTAGGTCACGGATGGGCACAGATGGGCTCGACTCTGGCGTGACTCCGGCGTGCTCACGCTGCGCGCGAACGCTGCGCGCCTGCATGGCCGTCTTAAATAGCTGCCTCTGAGCAGCTAGTGCGCAAACAAAGATGGCGCCAACAAGCGTCCCGCTTTTCCCCCCAAAAAGCATTAAGGGGATCCACAGCAAAGGCTGTGGATCCCCTTAATGCCCCTCTTTCTGAGGTTCTCCTCTTTCTTCTTTCTCTTGCCCAGCAGGGCTCTGCTCTGGGCACTATCAAGGGCTACCTTTCTGCTCTTTCAGCCTTTCTGAGCCTGCCTGATCAACCTTCTTTGTTCAAGTTCTCTATCGTTAATCAATTCCTGAAAGGCATCACACATACGTTCCCTACTGTTCCCTTCGTGATGCCTCAGTGGGACTTGAATCTGGTTCTTACATTTCTGATGTGCGCTCTCTTTGAGCCACTCCACAACTGTCCTCTTCGCCTTCTAACTATGAAGACTGCCTTCCTGGAAGCCATCACCTCTGCCAGGAGAGTGAGTGAGCTCCAGGCTCTATCCTGTAAACCTCCTTTCTTTTCAGTCCATCCAGACTAAGCATGGGCGAATTTTGCGAATCTCGCGTTCGCGAATTTTGCGGATTTGCGAACTCGCAATCCGCAAAATCCGCGAATTCTCGCGAATTTGCGGATTTTTTTTTTTGTGTGTTTGCGCGGGTTTCTGCCAGTTCGCGAGGGTTTTGTACAATGTCGCAAATTGCGAACTTACCTGTCGGGTCGCAAGTTTCGCAAACTTGTTGTTTCTACGTGTCCAGCCTGTTTGGGACACTCTTCTTCATCACTGCCACTCTCTGTCACCACTGCCACTCTCTGACTACTCATGCCACCCTCTGGCCCACCCATGCCACCCTCTGTTTCATCACAGCACCCTCTGGTTGTCCAGTCAGTGTACATTATTGTGGCAACGCAAGCACACCTTCCCTGCCTCAAGTGACCTGAATTAATTTGGGGCTGATTAATGTGTCACAGAATATTTTTTTAGCTGGCACCTGCTTCCTTAGTGCTTCCTGATTAGTGAACTTTTGCACTTGCTAAGTGCTTTCATTGTTGCAAAATTAGTTACAACACCTGCCCTGCCCCAACTGACAATAATGAATTAGGGGCTGATTAATGGATTTGAACTGCCAGCCTGGCTCCTGCTTGTCTCCCTTAGCTGTAATTCAGGACCTTTGTGGCATATGTGTAACTATTCTGAGGTTCAGAGCAGGGTCACATAATAGTTGCAACTGGCAACTGAACTCTGGAGGGGCCCCTCAGCAAGCACTACAGGAAATGGCTACTAATGATGAGCCTGAACTTTTGAACCTGGTAAGTAGTTTCAGTTTTGATTAGATCGTATTTCTGCAATTTTGCACTTATTCGCGGGGCGCGAAGTTGTACTGGGAAGCCGCGAACTCACGCGAACAGTGCGAGCAGTGCGAGCAAAATCCGCTGCTCGCGGATTTGCGGATTTTGCGGGAGATTCGCGAATCTCGCGGATTGCGAATTTCCCGAAAATCCGCAAAATCCGCGAGCGAAACGGATTTTCCGCCCACACCTAATCCGGACAAGGTTGTGTTACGGACAAGGCCCTCCTTCCTACCCAAGGTAGTCACGGCCTTGCACATTGGGCAATCTATCACCTTGCCCACCTTCCTTCCGCCTCTGCATCCCTCGAGAGAGAGGAAGAGAGGCTCCACCGTCTGGACCCAAAACGTGCGCTCTCATTTTATTTGGATCGCATACGCCAGTTCCGGATGGATGACCAACTCTTTGTTGGTTACGTGGGCGCTAAGAAAGGGAAAGCGGTGCACAAGCGGACCATCTCGCGGTGGATCATCTTGTGTATCCAGGCGTGTTACTCCTTGGCTAAAAAGGAATCCCCTGTGGGGCTGAGGGCTCATTCCACTCGAGCCACAGCGACTACAACTGCCTTGGGCCGAGGTGTGCCCTTGCAGGACATTTGCCAGGCGGCTACTTGGGCCTCACTGCACACGTGTGCACGACAATATTGCCTGGACAGTCAAGTCCGGAGGGATGGCTTCTTTGGCCGTTCCATCCTCCAGGACTTTCTGGTGTGATTATTGGTTCGCAGACCCACCACCACGGGGTTGGTACTGCTGGGGTATCTATTCTAAGGTAAGGAATCTATCACTAACGTGTCTCTTTCAGATGCACAAGTTACTACTTGTGTAACGATATATCTGTAAGAGACATTAGTTAGTGATAGATTCCTTACCGACCCACCTATCCTCCCCGTTCTGCGAACCGATATCTAGGGTTAAGGTCATCCCCTTTCAGGGCCCTAGTTTTATGGCACCAGTGTTGGTTTTTGGCATAGCTCTGCGTTTCTGGCGTGGAAAAGCTGTGTCTAAGAACTGACGTCAGCACGCGGAGGCGGTGTCTAAGTACTCCGACGACGTCATCACGGCACCCACTACGCCGACGACGGACGCGGAGCCACAGACGACGCCTACCGACGCGCAAGGGTACTGCTACGCAAAAGTTTCCGGATCCAGTCTGACGCCTGGGAATATTCTAAGGTAAGGAATCTATCACTAACTAATGTCTCTTACAGATATATCGTTACACAAGTAGTAACTTGTGCTTTGAGTTTCTTGAGTCTCTCTTCCTGAAGTTCTGCTTTTGATATCTGATTTATGCTGAAGTCTTGTCCTTAAGTTCTCACTCTCTCATTCTAATTAAGAACTCTTCAGGATTTCTGATTGACCATTTCTTCCCCAATTTAAAATAGGGATTCTTTCCTTTATGAAACAGCTTAATACATTTATTGGTTTGATAATTTAATATGTTGACTTTAATCTGCTGATTGAAATAAAGATATTATATTGAATGATTGATTAATAAAGCCCTTCAACTAGTAACAAACTCTCATTATTGACTGAAATATTCTTACAATTGTGAAGATATTTGTGTTGTACAGTTCGGGTTATTCTCTTTCAACGTCAAAGGTCTGTCGACCTAATAGTGGGAATTTCTCTCTGATGACATAATATTGTTTTCTCGAAAACCTATACTTAATCGAAACTCCCCGCTTCAGCGGAACCGAGAGGTGGCCAATGAGGAAACCTTCAGAATTTTGCCAAATTTCAATTACCGCCCACTCCTACATGAGTTACTGCTGTCAATTTTAGTTAAGGATCCATAATTAATCCTTTATGCCTTCTTTAGTTCATCATGCCTGCCTTTTCCTCTTTTTCTTAAATTATTAAGATTGCTTTACGTTTTCAATGCCTATATATGTTTGTATTCTTTATGTCACTGCTATAAAATAAAGTGTAAAACTTAAAGTCAGCAGGATACACTTTTATAAACCAGTGTCAGTAAAAACTATGAATCGGCAGTGCCCTCCTATGGATATTTCCTTAAAGCTCCAACAAGCGATCCTTTCTGCAGTTGAAGTTTCATCCATTGTTTTTTGGCTGTTTCATGTTTCTGGTAATATTGACATCCATTTTTTTATTAAAAAATAATTAGTAATGTTTCACTGTTACGGTATTGTCATTGAGGATATTTTCAAAAACTTGATAGTTGGACCAAATATCAAAGCAGTGGTAATGTAAACATTGTACTTGTACTTCAGACAGTGTGTACCATTTGTATCTGATGCGTCAGGTTTTCTCTAGTTTCCCTGCCCTCAACCTGAGAAACAAAGGAGCCAGTAGGTTTGCCACCTTGCTTCATGGCATCAGGATGTTGTTTTTAGTTTTGGGTCTTCATTTGATAACCTAATGTGCTCTGAGATTTCTAATTGTCGTTTGCTTAGATTGACACACCTGATAATAATTTGTAAGAGCAAAGTCTCAGATAAGACACATAGTGGTCTGGCATCCCGAAGCAAGGTTTCAGAGATCCCCAAATCTGTTCAAGCCACTAGTCTGTTAGCAGTATATTTTACTTTCCTTTTAGATGAAATATACCTTCTTTAAAGTGCTTTAACTTGTTGTCTTATTTCAGTGCCTTATATGTTGTGGATCTGAAGAAGTTCAGAAAGATTGCTGCAGGAGACAGACTCCGGGGACAGTACCAGGCTCTCAGCCAAGATCCAAATAGTCTATCGAACCTCGATCAGGTAAATAAGTAGAAGCTGAACTGTCTGCGGCATGCATTTGCTTCAGTGTATGTCCGCTTTCTTGGGCTGTTCCTTAATATTTGCAGAATTGCAGTTTGGCTTACTCGTTATTGTGTATTAGGACAAAGTGTTTGAATTTTAAAAGCTCTGTTGCAGGGCAGTGGGGGTGGTCGAGGGCCAATAATGTTCTAAATTAAACATGGAGAAACAGAATGACAAACATTGGAATGTTGGAATAGAATATCTGCACCAGCCATTATTGACCCTTTGCCACTTTATTGTCTTAAATTGAGCTCCCTCATTCCAGTGTTCTAAGATAGCATTCTAGCCTCCAACCAAGGGCTATAAATGAAAGGCCATCTTTCTGAGTTACATGCCTGAAGTCCAAATGATGGCATATAATGAGATAGAGGGCCTTTAACAACATTTTGAGGCTGGTAGAAAAGCTATATAAGCAAGCAAATAACCAATTTGTGATCCCTAAAATTAGGCTGGCGAGAATGGGTGGCAAATCTTTTTCTTACCTTGGACCCTCCCTTTGGAACACTCTTCCATTGACTCTTAGGCATGAAACTAATCACCTGAAATTCAGGAAGGCCTTAAAAACTTGGCTTTTTAACATCTAGCAACCTGACTGTCTTAATGCACTGAATCATCAGCGCCGGGAAACCCTTTGTTGGGTAGCTGTAGCGCTTTAGAAATGAAATAAATAAAATAAATAAATA
Organism: Lissotriton vulgaris; assembly: GCF_964263255.1. Taxonomy (NCBI): domain Eukaryota; kingdom Metazoa; phylum Chordata; class Amphibia; order Caudata; family Salamandridae; genus Lissotriton; species Lissotriton vulgaris. Next base: position 742,283,850 of record NC_141696.1, read on the forward strand.
TATTGCTATTTGAGCATTCCACCCATTGCTCAACACTGAAAATGGAGAAACATAAAGATCTGCATTGTAATTTTGGAACAGTAGGTCTAGAGTGATTCTGTTCTCAGTGGGTCTAAAGTTTAGATCACATTATATCTCTTCTGCCTTTTGCTATACCGGTTGTAAATGGACCCTTTTCCCACTAGAGGGCCTTGGCTGCTGCTCTGCTCTATAACTCAGATACTAGGTCTTTATGACCAAATATTGTAGAAGCTTGTCAGGATTGGAGTGAACAAACTTTGTTTTAAGTTGACTATCACAGATAATATCTGAAATTAAATTATTCTGATAGAGACTTATAGCCACAGATTCCTCCCCTTTTGAATATTTCCCAGGCATTAAACTAGATCCAGGAACTTTTCGGTAGTACCTCTGCGTGTGGAAGATAGTGTCTTGCAGCTCCATACTAACACTGTTCTGCTTCGGAAATGACATATGGGGCCTATAGAGACACCAATCCTGCACGCTGATGTAAGCTCCTTTCTTCCCGTGCCACCAGACATGAATCAGGAGCTCCCTTCGTGCCTCTCCAGTAAGGATGTTTGAGATGGATTCCCACCATGTATGCTTGTGGTGCCTGAGGTCGAAACACAACTCCAAAGCCTGCATTGATTGTGCACTGATGAACCTGAAGGCCGTCCGGGAAAGTGAGGTAAAACTCTATGTTGCCAAGCATAAGATGACTCCGCATTGGGGCCACTCCAGGTTGCGGTCCGCATCCAAGATTTGTTTCCAGTCTGGTTGCCAAAGCCGAAGGAGCTGCTTGAGAGGCCAGTCGTCATCGGGCTACAAGCCTTCAAGCCATTCCCTCTTGCCACACGTATTCGCCTGAGCAGACACGGGTGCTGCTTTGCTTTTCCAGAGTCTTGCTACCAAACTCACACAATGTGGGATCGGCTCTGACACCTGTTCGGGGACAACGCTGATTCTACTCTTAAGACATTTAAAGAAAGTATAGCTACTGCTCACTCTCTGTTCCTTTCCCCCCATCATCGCGAACCATACCAGTTCAAACACTCCTTTCACAGTTTTGGATGAGGAACCCCTTAACGCCAGCCTCTACAACCCCCTTAGGGGACCCAGCAGTTTTGCGGTCGCGGTCTAGATGTCCACCACCCACGCAGCCAAGGTCAGCATGCTGCCTGTTAGACCTGACACCCTTGGCGTGGTTATTCCCCCATCTTTTTGCCTCTGACTCATGTATTTTTGATGCTGTGCTGGATTTCGTTTTTGCTGGTTTAGATGCTTGGGACACTCTACCACTGCTGATCAGTGTCAGAGTGTAAGTGCTCCCTCTGTAAATTGTCGTATTGATTGGGTATACCTGATTGGCATATTTGTATCACCATGAAGTCCCTAGTAAGGTGCACAGTGTGTGCCAGGGCTGGTGATGACAGATGCTACTAGTGGGCCTGCAGCGCAGATTCCGCCACCCACATGAGTAGCCCTAAAATGGTGTCTCAGGCCTGCCAGCGCAGGGCCTGTGTGCAGTCAGTGGACTGCCATGTCCGCCTGGCCAGTGTCCCCACTGGCTGGGCCTAACCCTTCCCTGTCTGTGCACATCAGTCACCCCTATGAAAGGCTCAAGGTACCCCCCTGGGCAGGGTGCAGTGTATGGATAAGGTAGAGCATGTACTAGTGCAGGTAACATGCTCTGGTAGTGAGCAGCAGCCATTTTGTGTGCTCACTGCTGTAAGGCTGTCTTGCTCCATAGAGTAACATGGGGGAGGCTGGTCCCATTGGATCCCAGCCTATCTTCCCATAGGAACAAGATGGAACATAAGTGATTGATATCCCTGAACTCAGAATTTAATAACACATCTTTTAGGAAAGGTTGTTTTTGAATTCTGTGTTTGAGAATAGTACTTTTAGAAAGTGGCTGTTCTCTTGTCTAACCTTTGTGTGTGCCTGGGACTGGTTGTGGATTGACTGCCTGGGTTAAGGATGACAGTGCCTGCAGAGCCTCCAAGGGGTTAGCCCGTGGAGGAAAGGCTGCATCTGCTGCCAGGGGAGTGGGAGGGGATGGCCTTTGATAGTGCCGGGCTGTGCCTGCCTGACCACCCTGCTGGCTCCCCCTCCTGCGGACCAACTGCCACCTCTGACCCTGATACTGACAGGCTGAAGGAAACCAGAAACACTCCAGTGCTCCAGCAACCCCATAACTGGTTTAGACCGGGCTCAGGACCCCCTGGCACAAAGACTTCAAAGGACTTCAAAGACTTTTTGGGGTATAAGAGAAGGACCCTTGACTACAGACTTTTAGATTCTAAGATCCTACAAGCAAGAAGGAACCTCGGCTGGAAGATGGACTGCTGGAGAACTGAAGGAAGATTGCCTTGCTGTGTGCTCTAAGGGCTGACCTGTTCTGCTGTCCAACTGAAAGCTGAGGAGGAGAAAGGGACTTCGCTGTGTGCTAGGACCCTGCCTGCTTGAAACTGCCAAGACTTTGCTGTGTGCTGTGTCTGCAACATGAATCTCCAAGGGCCTGAGAAGAGCTGGCCTCCTGTTGGGAACCCAGGGTTAAAGGTTCCTAAAGCTTTGCCAAAAGCAGCTGCCAGATCGTGCGGTGGTGACCTGGGACGTGTGGTACTTGACTGGGGAGCGTGAGGAAGTGATCGCTGTGCTCATCGGCACATTCCCAGCGAGGGTCGGAGGCTTGTGGTGCCTCCCCTCGTGAAATCCTCTCCCAAGGGGTTGTGAGGCCGAGAGGGGGGGTCTATTCGTGGTCTGCGCCCTCAAAAACCCTTTGCCGCCAAATCACCATCGCGGCCCAGGGCCAGGAATACCCCCAGAAGATTGCCGATCGTTGGGGAGCTGAAGCGGCAAAGAACAAAGCCGCCGCACTCCCATTGGTCGAGGGAGCCGAGCCTCCTCACTAACGCCGCGACGGTATAGGCCCGTGTGGGGCAGCATCATCAGTGGTGGTGGGCCGTGATTGGCCGAAGGAGCAGAGCGTCATTGCTGGCCTGCCCCGGGAGCCGCACTGCCATTGGCTGACTCCCGGGTGCTGCTGGAGGCTCGCCCCATTTGCCGCGACGGGATTGGCTGCCTTCGCTGAAGCTGCAGAAGGTGCAGAGGAATTGCCGGGATCACCGCCGGGACCGGGGAAGATCGACCCGACCTCGCCGAGGGATTTCGGAGCGTCCCGCACCCCTGGCCTGCCGTCCCCCACAAGGTGAGCAGCACCACCTCCCCCGCCGCTCGTTGGATTGTCGAGAGCGGGCGGAAGAGGAAAGGGGACCGGCCGGGGCGGGGGCGCGTGCGATCTGCACGGCCCGGTGCGCCTGAGGCGCAGGGAGGAGCAAGCTGGCACCTGGGGGAAGAAAGAGTCCCCGGGCCTCGCGAAGGAGCGCATTTGCAGTGCTTGGGGCCCATAGCTCAGGGGGCTAATTAGTAGTGAGAAAATCAGTGGCACCTTTTGGCATTGCTCGTTTTGAGAGCTACTTAATCAGTGGCATTACTTTTTGTGTCTGATTAAAGAGATTTGAGACATTATTTTCCATAAAGAACTTCCTAACAATTTAACTGCAACCATTAAGAAGAAGTGCAACATTTTTATAATAAAGTAATTATCGTCCAACTGCTTGATTTACCTTGTTGAAACTAGATAAAGTTATATATTTTTATAAAATATACTTACCTGTGTGGTCTCAGTTTGTGGTGGATTGGGGATTATTGTTGTGTTAAGTGCAAATGTTATCCACATTGCCTCTGTTTAGCCTAGACTGCTCGCGCCATGCTACCTAGAGGGTGAGCAGGGGTTATCTCAGAGGGTTATTCCTTCACCCTGACTAGAAGCAAGGGTCCCTATTTGGTCTAAGGTACTTACCTCTGCTAACTAGAGACCCCCAGATCTAACATTGTTGGACAGCGGTGCGGATTTTGAACTAATAATTGCACTTGACCTGCAGTGATTTCTTGTACATCACTAGTCTAGTTTAGCAGCACAGGTTGTGCAAGATTTTTTCTTTTTGGTGAAACCTTTTTGTTGAAAAGGTCAGGAAGCATCATGTCTCAGGAAGCGCCAAGTGTGAGGGTAGAAGTGGAATTGGAATTCGAAATTCAGGAGTTGTTCAACTACAAAAAGGGCCTCCTGAAGCAATTCTGCAAACAGCTTGGATGCCCAGTGAAGGGCAGCGCAAACAAGGAAGAGCTACGGAAAGCTCTGGGGGCCTGGTGGGAGGCCCAACATGGTGATCTGGAAGTTATTACTGTAGAGGGAGGCACACAGGAGAATGCTTTTGTACCCAGTGATTTGCCAGTGAGGAGGTCAGCGTCTAGGGTTGGCAGCAACCACAGCAGCAACCACTCCAGTAGGACCATTTCTCCAGAGGAGCTGGAGGATAACCAGAGAGCTAGGGCTCATGAGATTGAGCTTTTTAAACTCAAAGCCCAAGCAGATGAATGGAGACTGCGCCTTGAAGCTGAGAAGGCGGCGGAGGAGAGAAGAAATGCTCTCGCTTTGGAGGAGAGAAGAAATGCTCTCGCTTTGGAGGAGAAGAAACTCCAATTGGCTCATGAGAGGAACATGAGGGAGCTGGACATCAAAGAAAAACAAGGGGGGTCCAGCTCTAATGGTGGCAGTGCACAACCAGTACAGGCGGGTAAGGTATACATACCAAAAGATCTGGTGCAGAATTATCAGAGGGGTGAGGATATTTATGCGTGGTTTAGATCGTATGAACTTGCCCTAAAGATGAATGAAGTGCCTGAGAGGAATTGGGGGGCAGGATTGTGGAAGCCTTTTGAGGCCTCTGGGAGGGATGTCTTGGCACCCTTGGAAGCAGCAGGTACTTTTTCCTACCCCGCCATGAAGGAGGCTTTGTGCCTCGGGTATGGGCTCACTGCAGAACAGTACCGCCAGAAGTTTAGGAACTTCAAGAAGCTTGATTCAAGTACTTGGGTGGAGTGTGTGAGTATGTACACGTGTGCACTGGAAGGTTGGATAAAGGGCAGCAAAGTTACTGATCATGTGGGGTTGTGTCACTTGATTAGTTGGGAGCACTTAAGTAGTTTATGTGTTCCAGAGCTTCGCCAGCATCTTTTAAATAGCAAGTTAACTGATCCCAGTGAGCTTGCTAAAGAGGCGGACCGCTGGACTAGCACCAGGTTCCTCAAGGGGGTGGTAAGTACCCCAGCCAAGGGTGGACAGGGTCCCCAGCAGAAGAGTGGGGGGGACACGGGTAATCAAAACGAGTCTTCTAAAGGGCCCCAAAATAGTTCCCAGGAGAAAGCGTCTCAACCCCCCAAGTCTAAGAAGTCCTGGCCCCATAAGGGCAAGCAGGACAACAGGTCCCCACCTACTTGCTATGCCTGTAGGGAGGTGGGGCACATTGTCCCCAAATGTCCAAAGAAACCTCCAGCACCCATCGGTGCTCCAACTCCGGCATTAGCTAGTGTATCTTTGGGAGGGGATTTGATTTCTAGTGGGGAGGAGGGGTTAGCAGTGATGACTCTTGTCTCTTTAGGAGACCAAGAGATGGCCCAGGAAGCCTTGCTGCCCTTAAACACTAAGAAATATGGGCAGAAGGTGACCATCAATGGAAAAGAGATAGAAGCTCTGAGAGACACAAGGGCCAGTGTGACATCTGTCAGGTGTCAATGGGTGTCTAAAGAGCAGATCATTCCCAATGTACTCCGTCCTGTGGTGGCAGCTGACAGTTCAGTGCGCCTCTGCAAGTTGGCACGTGTTCCATTTGAATGCGGAGGAGTCTCCGGTACATTGGAAGTTGTTGTAAGTGATGCCTTGCCTGTAGATTGTCTATTAGGTAATGACCTAGAGAGCTCTCCATGGAAAGATGTAGAGCACAGGACTCACTTGGAAATGGTGGGCTTGCCTGCGTGGATCTGTGTGACCACGCGTGCAATGGCAGCCAGTAAGGGTGGATTAGCAGAACTGGAGCCTGGAACAATGACCCAGGGACCTGCCAAGAGAGGAAGGGGTAGAGGGCGCGGGAAACCAGCCCCCACTGTTCCCACGGTCCAGGAGGAGGCATAACCTGAGGGGGATGCCCTGGAACCTACAGGGGAACAGGTGGCCGAACTGGGGGAATTGCCTGAGCTGTCCCAGTGGCAGCAAGATGGTGGTCCCTCCAGGGAGGAATTCTGCCAAGCTCAAAAGGAGTGCCCCTCCCTCATTGGTGTGCGGCAGCAGACTGCAGACCAGGCCGCCGGCCTGGGGTCCAAGGAACATTTGATCTACTGGGAGGATGACTTGCTTTATAGTGAGCCTAAGTTCGCTGAGCCCGGTGCAGCCCGTGTGCTGGTGGTACCCGAGCGCTTCAGGAACTTCCTACTGGGTCTGGCTCATGACGTGCCTCTCGCAGGACATCTGGGGCAAGACAAGACCTATTACAGGCTTGTCACCCACTTCTACTGGCCCCAGATTAAGAAGCACGTCGCCGCCTTTTGTAAGTCTTGCCAAACTTGTCAGGCCAGTGGCAAGAGCGGAGGGAAGTGCGTGGCACCCCTCCAACCCTTTCCTGTGGTGAGCACCCCTTTTGAGAGGGTGGGCATTGACATCGTGGGGCCCCTGGATCCCAAGACGGCCCTAGGCAACAGGTTTATCCTGGTCTTGGTGGACCATGCCACCCGGTACCCGGAAGCAGTCCCTCTCAGGACAGTCACAGCCCCTGTGGTGGGCCGTGCCTTAATGGGGATCTTTTCCCGTGTGGGATTCCCCAGAGAGGTGGTTTCGGACAGGGGTACAAACTTCATCTCTAGGTACATGAAGTCTCTGTGGGAGGTGTGTGGAGTGACCTACAAGTTCACCACACCTTACCATCCTCAAGGAAATGGGTTGGTTGTGAGATTCAACCGCACCCTGAAGGGCATGATTATGGGCCTAGAGAACCCCATGAGGCGGACGTGGGACGTCTTGTTACCATGCCTGTTATTTGCATACAGGGAGGTGCCTCAGAAATCCTTAGGGTTCAGCCCCTTTGAGTTGCTGTATGGCCACCCTGTCAGAGGGCCTCTTGCTCTGGTGAAGGAGGGGTGGGGGAAATCCTGTGGGAAAACCCCTCAGGATGTGTTCAGCTATGTGCTGGCCATCCGCAACCAGACCAAGCGCTTCAGGAAACTCGCCCAAGAGAACCTGGAGGCTAGCCAGGAGGAAATGAAGAGATGGTATGATCAGAACAACTCTCTTGTGGAGTTCCAACCTGGTCGGAAAGTGTGGGTGATGGCGCCGGTGGAGCCTTGTGCGCTCCGTGACAAGTGGTCTGGGCCATATGAGGTGGTGGAGCGCAAGAGCGAGGTTACCTATTTGGTTAACCTGAAGACTCCCAGGCAGCCCCTGAGAGTGTTGCATGTAAACCGCCTCAAACCCCACCTTGAGAGGTCAGAAGTGACTATGCTCATGGCTACAGATGCTGGAGGGGAGGAGGATGGTGATCCTCTCCCTGACCTCCTGGCAACCAAGGAGCAAGATGGGTCAGTGGATGGTGTGACACTCTCACCCACCCTGACCCCCGAGCAGCAGCAGGACTGTCGCCAAGTCTTGGGTCAGTTTGCCCCCCTATTCTCCCTGACCCCAGGTGTCACCAACTGGTGCGTCCACGATGTGGACACTGGTGACAACCTGTTTGTGAAACAGAAGTTTTACAGAGTGGCTGATAAGGTCAGAGCTAGCATCAAAGAAGAGGTTTCTAAGATGTTAGCACTAGGGGTAATTGAGCCCTCCAGCAGCCCCTGGGCTAGCCCGGTGGTCTTAGTGCCTAAGAAAGCTGCTACACCTGGTGGCCCCCCAGAACTCCGTTTCTGTGTGGACTACCGTGGGCTCAATGCGGTCACCAAGACTGACGCGCACCCCATCCCCAGGGCTGATGAGCTGGTGGATCGGTTGGGAGCTGCCCGGTACCTGAGCACCTTTGATTTGACTTCAGGTTACTGGCAGATTGCCTTAACTGAGGGGGCCAAGGAAAGATCAGCATTTTCAACGCCAAAGGGGCACTTCCAGTTTCGTGTCATGCCCTTTGGGTTGAAAAATGCCCCTGCCACATTCCAGAGACTGGTCAACCAGGTATTAGCAGGGCTGGAGGAATTCAGCGCAGCCTATCTGGATGACATTGCTGTGTTCAGCTCCACTTGGGAGGAACACTTGCAACACCTCTGCGCAGTGTTGAAGGCTCTGCAGAAGGCAGGCCTCACTATCAAGGCCAGTAAGTGCCAGATAGGGCAGGGATCTGTGGTGTACTTGGGACACCAGGTGGGGAGCGGCCAGGTGGCACCCCTACAGGCGAAGATTGATACCATTCTGGCTTGGGAACCCCCCAAGACCCAGACTGAGGTGAGAGCCTTTTTAGGTCTCACCGGGTATCACAGACGGTTTGTCAAAGGTTATGGCACCATTGTAGCCCCTTTGACAGAGCTGACATCTAGAAATCAGCCCAGGAAAGTGAATTGGACTGAGGAACTCAGGTATTTTTGATGCTGTGCTGGATTCCGTTTTTGCTAGTTTAGATGCTTGGGACACTCTGCCACTGCTGATCAGTGTCAGAGTGTAAGTGCTCCCTCTGAAAATGTCATATTGATTGGGGAATACCTGATTGGCATATTTGTATCACCATGAAGTCCCTAGTAAGGTGCACAGTGTGTGCCAGGGCTGGTGATGACAGATGCTACTAGTGGGCCTGCAGCGCAGATTGCGCCACCCACATGAGTAGCCCTAAAATGGTGTCTCAGGCCTGCCAGCGCAGGGCCTGTGTGCAGTCAGTGGACTGCCATGTCCGCCTGGCCAGTGTCCCCACTGGCTGGGCCTAACCCTTCCTTGTCTGTGCACATCAGTCACCCCTATGGAAGGCTCAAGGTACCCCCCTGGGCTGGGTGCAGTGTATGGATAAGGTAGAGCATGTACTAGTGCAGGTAACATGCTCTGGTAGTGAGCAGCAGCCATTTTGTGTGCTCACTGCTGTAAGGCTGTCTTGCTCCATAGAGTAACATGGGGGAGGCTGGTCCCATTGGATCCCAGCCTATCTTCCCATAGGAACAAGATGGAACATAAGTGATTGATATCCCTGAACTCAGAATTTAATAGCACATCTTTTAGGAAAGGTTGTTTTTGAATTCTGTGTTTGAGAATAGGACTTTTAGAAAGTGGCTGTTCTCTTGTCTAACCTTTCTGTGTGCCTGGGAATGGTTGTGGATTGACTTCCTGGGTTAAGGATGACAGGGTCTGCAGAGCCTCCAAGGGGTTAGCCCGTGGAGGAAAGGCCGCATCTGCTGCCAGGGGAGTGGGAGTGGGAGGGGATGGCCTTCGATAGTGCCGGGCTGTGCCTGCCTGACCACCCTGCTGGCTCCCCCTCCTGCGGACCAACTGCCACCTGTGACCCTGATACTGACAGGCTGAAGGAAACCAGAATCACTCCAGTGCTCCAGCAACCCCAGAACTGGTTTAGACCGGGCTCAGGGCCCCCTTGCACAAAGACTTCAAAGGACTTCAAAGACTTTTTGGGGTATAAGAGAAGGACCCCTGACTACAGACTTTTAGATTCTAAGATCCTACAAGCAAGAAAGAACCTCGGCTGGAAGAAGGACTGCTGGAGAACTGAAGGAAGATTGCCTTGCTGTGTGCTCTAAGGGCTGACCTGTTCTGCTGTCCAACTGAAAGCTGAGGAGGAGAAAGGGACTTAGCTGTGTGCTGGGACCCTGCCTGCTTGAAACTGCCAAGACGTTGCTGTGTGCTGTGTCTGCAACTTGAATCTCCAAGGGCCTGAGAAGAGCTGGCCTCCTGTTGGGAACCCAGGGTTAAAGGTTCCTAAAGCTTTGCCAAAAGCAGCTGCCAGATCGTGCGGTGGTGACCTGGGACGTGTGGTACTCGACTGGGGAGCGTGAGGAAGGGATCGGTGTGCTCATCGGCACATTCCCAGCAAGGGTCGGAGGCTTGTGGTGCCCCCCCTCGTGAAATCCTCTCCCAAGGGGTTGTGAGGCCGAGAGGGGGGGTCTATTCGTGACCTGCACACTCAAAAACCCTTTGCCGCCAAATCACCATCGCGACCCAGGGCCAGGAATACCCCCAGAAGATTGCCGATCGTTGGGGAGCTGAAGCGGCGAAGAACAAAGCCGCCGCGCTCCCATTGGTCGAGGGAGCCGAGCCCCCTCACTAACGCCGCGACGGGATAGGCCCGTGCGGCGCAGCGTCATCAGTGGTGGTGGGCCGTGATTGGCCGAAGGAGCGGAGGGTCATTGCTGGCCTGCCCCGGGAGCCGCACTGCCATTGGCTGACTCCCGGGTGCTGCTGGAGGCTTGCCTCATTTGCCGCAATGGGATTGGCTGCCTTCGCTGAAGCTGCAGAAGGTGCCGAGGAATTGCCGGGATCACCGCCGGGACCGGAGAAGATCGACCTGACCTCGCCGAGGGATTTCGGAGCATCCCGCACCCCTGGCCTGCCGTCCCCCACAAGGTGAGCAGCACCACCTCCCCCGCTGCTCGTTGGATTGTCGAGGGCGGGTGGGAGAGGAAAGGGGACCGGTCGGGGCGGGGGCGCGTGCGATCTGCACGGCCCGGTGCGCCTGAGGCGCAGGGAGGAGCAAGCTCGCACCTGGGGGAAGAAAGAGTCCCCGGGCCTCGCGAAGGAGCGCATTTGCAGTGCTTGGGGCCCATAGCTCAGGGGGCTAATTAGTAGTGAGAAAATCAGTGGCACCTTTTGGCATTGCTCGTTTTGAGAGCTACTTAATCAGTGGCATTACTTTTTGTGTCTGATTAAAGAGATTTGAGACATTATTTTCCATAAAGAACTTCCTAACAATTTAACTGCAACCATTAAGAAGAAGTGCAACATTTTTATAATGAAGTAATTATCGTGCAACGGCTTGATTTACCTTGCTGAAACTAGATAAAGGTATATATTTTTATAAAATATACTTACCTGTGTGGTCTCAGTTTGTGGTGGATTGGGAATTATTGTTGTGTTAAGTGCAAATGTTATCCACATTGCCTCTGTTTAGCCTTGACTGCTCGTGCCATGCTACCTAGAGGGTGAGCAGGGGTTATCTCAGAGGGTTATTCCTTCACCCTGACTAGAAGCAAGGGTCCCTACTTGGTCTAAGGTACTTACCTCTGCCAACTAGAGACCCCCAGATCTAATACTGCCCAGTTTACCAGCCTTTCCCCCCCTCCCCAGCCAAGCCCAGTTGTCAATCCCCCAGCCCCCAATGGAGGTAGAATCCAGCTATTCGTTCCAGGTTGGCGGGCCTTCTTTTTTGGACAGATGGATCCTGTAGATACTTTGTAGAGAGTATGTTCTCCCATTAATTTCTTGCCCGCCGCACCTTCCGCTGTTCCCCCAGCGACTGATGGAGGACCATCTCTCCATTTTGCGGCAGGAAGTGCAAGCCTTTAGGGCAAAGCAGCCGTAGAGAGAGTTTTGTCCCTAGAAATAAGAAGTGGCTATTATTCGCATTACTTTCTGGTGTCCAGAAGGACGGAGCCCTTAGTCCTGTAATAGACCTGCGCCCTCCCAAGGCCTTCCCCCTACAGGAGAAATTCAAGATATTAACCTTGGTCCTGGAGACTGGTTGGTGGCCTGCAAGATGAATGTTTTCATATTTATGACCTGTCGACCCATTGATGCTACCTGTGGTTCATTGTGGGACAGGAGCATTTACAGTTTTGTGTGCTCCCCTTTGATCTCACCGATGTCCCTCAGATGTTGAGTAAAGTGAAGGAGGTGGTGACAGCTCATCTTCGTAGGTCTAGTTTGCCAGTCTTCCCTTACTTCAACAGCTGGCTGTTGAAGGCGGGCTTGACACAGGCGGTCATCGTCTACCTCCAGACCTTGGTGAATCTCCTGCCGTCTTTGGGGTTCGCTATCCACATGCTGAAGTCAAACCTAACTCATTTGAGCCGTTTCACAGCTGTCCCTTACTTCTCTTTACCATTAAGACTGTGTTCCTCATCACTGTCACCTCAGCACAGCAAACAAGTCAGCTTCTGGCTCTTTGTGTCATCCACCATTCCCAGACAAACTAGTTCTGTGGCTCGGGCTTCCTTCCTGCTCAAAGTTGTGACCCTGTTCCACGTTGGTCAAGCCATCACCCTACCGGCGTCCTGTGTTCTGTCTCACCCCTAGAAGGAGGGACTCCTTCTTGCTGAGCTTCTACATAAATCATGCCAAGAAACACTGGGTGGAAGATAAGTGCTTTGTGGGGTTCTATGGAGTGAAAAAAGCCACAAGGAAGTGCAGAGGAGAAACGTTCTCCAGCTAGATTGTGCTCTGCATAGAGATCTGCTATGCTCTGGACAGCAATCAAGCTCCAAAGGGATTGCACGCTCATTCTACCAGGGCCAAAGCTGCTCCCACTGTGTTAGCATGCTGAGTCCCTCTCGTCGACGTCTGCCAGGGAGCTACCTGTGCGTCCCTCCACACGTTCACAAAACACTATTGTCTAGACACTCAGGTTCACCAAGAGAAACATTTTGCTTGCTTGATCCTGCAGGACTTTTTGGTTTGAGCCCAGTCACAGACTCACCTTCAAATAGGTTCTGCTTTGGTATCTATTCAAAAGGTGAGGATTCTGCGACTAGAATTTTCTATCAGAATCTTCAGTAACTCTCTGTTCGAGGCATATGGGCTGCAGATGGTACATTATGAATAGATCGCCTTCTGGTGTTGGGCTCGGATGATTGCACTTGTTTTTCTCTTGGAGAGTCTTTTGTAGATTGGTGACTCCACCTTTGGTTGCTAGTGCGCATGGGCACGGGCTCCATCCTTAGATTGTTTTTTTCCGCTATCTGGTTCGGATGAGGATCGAAGCGCTCCAGATCGACTTCTGGAAGAAGTGATATTTCGGCGCGTTTTCCCTTTCCAATTCGACGGTATTGTTATCGAACGCGATTTCATTTCCATTCCGACACGTTTCGACTCCAACATCAAAGAAAAACTTTGGTCTACGTCGACGAACGAGAGGCCTTTCTCGACGTGGTCAAGCCTGGAGTCCATGGAAAGGACTCCATTTAAGAAATGTCCAACGTGTGGTGCTAAGTTCCCACACAAGAACCTACACGAGGTGTGCAACCTCTGTCTATCACCTGAACACGAATCCAGGGACTGCAAAGTCTGCGCAGCATTCTCCTCCAAGTCTACAATTAGAAACCGTCGAGCTCGAAGACACGAGGTTTCGAGAATGCAGTCGGAGGCAATCCCGGAGCTGTTCAAAGACCAGCACCTCGAAGAGGAAGAGGATCAGGAAGAACAGTCAGGGTCGTTAGTGGACGAGTCAGATGTCGAGGAATTTGATGTTCAACAAACCGTGAGTGACGACGTCCCCTTACCAAAAAACCGACCCCGTGCGGTAACGACCCCGCCTTCGAGCCCGGTCAAACCGCTGAAAAAAGTTTCCGACGCCCCGCCTTCGGGCCCGGCAACGAAACCGAAACAGAAACCGAAACTTTCGGTCTCCCACCATGTCGGATCCGAGAAACTGTCGACATCGACTTCGACACCGAAGCTTCATGCAAGGGAAAGCTCGGCATCGAAACATTCCATGTCAAAACCGAGACATTCTTCGACGCCGAAGACTCACTCGACACCGAAGAAGTCGGAATCGAGCACATCCTCGGTGCCGAAAACATCGAACATTGACGATCGGAAGCAAAGGCACCTTTCGGAACCAAAAACTTTGGTACCGACACAGGAGCAGCAAACAGATCCAAAATAAAAGACTTTGTTTATCGATCCACAAACTGGCAAAGAATGAACAGCTAGATGACAAAGCTCTTCATACTAAAAAGAGAACAATGGGGACAAATACTTCTTCTCCTCGGCCTAGAGTCACACCCTCTTCTCCTATTCCTCACACTATGCCAACTATTCCTCCACCTTCTACACCAAGACCATCTACACCTCAAACAGATGTAGACAGAGATACAGGGGAGAGAGAACCTCATGGAGATGATGACACTATCCCAGATGAGGAAGACCCATGGGAGAATTATGATGCAGGGTCAGATGATGACAACGACCCACATTTATATCCCTCAAAACCTTCACCACCTGATGATAACACAGGTTTTGTACAGCTGATTAATAGGGCAGCAAAATATCATACGGTAGATCTACATACAGAACCTCAAGTAGAGGATTTCCTATTAGAAACACTACCTACTGCACAAAGAACATCAGGCACTCTACCCATGCTGAAGGGTCTTCTCAGTCACACAGCAGACATATTCAAAGACCCAGTGAGGGCTAGGGTGTTAAACCCAAGAATTGATAAAAAATATAAGGCAGCTCCAAAGGACCCAATATTTATCAAGGGACAGGTACCTCTGGACTCGCTTGTAGTTACAAACGCTCGCAAAAGAGCGAACTCATTATCTACGGGAGAAGCCCCTCCACCGGATAAAGAGTCAAAATTAATTGATGCATCAGGCAAAAGAGTAGCATCAGAAGCGGCAAACAGCTGGCGCATAGCCAATACACAAGCGCTACTTGCACGCTATGATAGGGCGCATTATGATGAGTTAGAAAAGCTCATCACACATCTTCCTAAGAAACATCAGAAAAGAGCAGATCAGCTTATACAGGAAGGAAAGATAATAACTAACACATCCATTAAGTGCGCCTTGGACGCGGCAGACACTGCAGCAAGATTCATCAACACGAGTATCATGATAAGAAGACATGCATGGCTTAGGGTCTCAGGGTTCAAACAAGAAGTACAACATCTTTATTGAACCAACCTTTTGATCAAAAGACACTTTTCGGCTCAGGTACAGATGAGACTTTAGAAAAGATGAAAAAGGACACAGAAACGGCTAAGTCAATGGGAGCATTACAACAGCCAACACAAAGGGGTTCCTTTCGTAGATCCACCTATAGAGGGGGCTCAAAAAGTACAGGAACAAGTCAGCAATCTACCTCTTTCACACCAAAATCACCCAGAGGTAATTCAAGAGGCAGTTACAGAGGTAACAACAACAAGGGTAGAGGTCGCGGAAATAATAACAACCGCAACTCCCCAACCCCAAAACAGTGACTTAATACAACTTCCCCCAGACCACATAACACCGGCCGGGGGACGTCTATCACAGTTCCTACCTGTCTGCGAAAACATCACATCAGACAAGTGGGTGAGACAAATTATCCAACATGGTTTTTGCCCAGAACTCACAGCTACCCCACCAAACATCCCCCCCAGACAGCGTCCAATCAGTCAAGACCATCTGACATTGTTAAAACAAGAAGTACTATCACTGTTACAAAAGCATGCCATAGAGAAGGTTCCAAAACATCAACAAGGGACAGGAGTATACTCTCTATACTTCCTAATCCCCAAAAAAGACGGGTCTCTAAGGCCAATCTTAGACCTCGGACCTCTCAATGCATACATAAACTCGGAACATTTCCACATGGTCACGCTCCAACAAGTACTTCCTTTACTGAAGAAAGGGGACTTTCTTTCTACACTGGATCTAAAAGACGCTTACTTTCACATCCCAATTCACAAAGCCCACAGGAAATACCTAAGGTTTGTAGTGGAAGGACAACATTATCAGTTCAAAGTCCTTCCGTTTGGGGTCACAACAACACCAAAGGTGTTCACAAAATGCCTAGCAGTGGTTGCAGCACACCTAAGAAGACAACAAATACATGTCTTCCCTTACTTGGACGATTGGCTAATAAAGGCCAAGTCACAAGAAGAATGTCTTCACAACACACAGAAGACCATTCAAATGCTGCACCACCTAGGGTTTACGGTGAACTACAAAACATCCCACCTACAACCAAACAAGATTCAACAATACCTAGGGGCTACAATAGACACAGAAAGAGCCAAAGCATACCCCAATCCAATCAGGATACAAACAATGGTCACGGTGATACAAAGATTTCAACCACAACACTCACTACCAGCACGAGTGTTTATGCGGCTGTTAGGCATGATGTCCTCCTACATACTGCTAATACCATATGCCAAACTACAAATGCGTCCACTACAGTAGTGTCTAGCGACACAGTGGAATCAGGCTCAAGGTCAGATTACAGATCTGGTGTTGGTAGACAACCGTACGTATCGCTCTCTGAAGGGGTGGAACACAACAAACATTTCCAAGGGACGGTCGTTCCTAGAACCGATTCCACAAGTGATACTGACAGTGGACGCATCGCTCACCGGATGGGGAGCACATATGGACAAATACACAGTACAGGGGAAATGGAGTGTGCAGCAAAAGAGACTGCACATCAATTACTTGGAACTACTAGCAATATTTCTAGCATTAAAAGGTTTCCAAATGCAAATAACCAACAAGGCAGTCCTGATCAGAACAGACATGACTGCAATGTATTATATTCAAAAACAGGGGGGGACACATTCTCTACAACTATCCAAACTAGCACAGGACATTTGGAGATGGGCCATTCCTCAAAAGATCTATCTGTTAGCAGAACACCTACCAGGAGTTCAAAATCAGATAGCAGACATCCTAAGCAGAGAGTCAGAACAAGTACACGAATGGGAGCTGCACCACCAGATCCTGCAGCCATTCTTCCAAAGATGGGGGCAACCGGAGATAGATCTGTTTGCCACTCATCAGAATGCAAAATGCCAAAACTTCGCATCCAGGTACCCACACCACCGGTCCCAGGGCAATGCACTATGGATAAATTGATCCAACAAATTTGCTTACGCTTTTCCCCCTCTCCCACTAATTCCATTAGTGGTTCGTAAACTGCAACAGCACTCAATGACAATGATACTAGTAGCACCCACGTGGGCAAGACAGCTGTGGTTCACCACGCTACTGCATCTCTCACAGGTGCCACATCAAAAGCTAAAATTATTACCCATGCACCTTACACAGAGCCATGGAGAAATAATGCACCCAGATCCCAAACAATTGAACCTAGCGATCTGGCTCCTGAGGTCATAGAGTTTGGATATTTAGATTTACCTCCAGAATGTATGGAAATCATTAAACAAGCAAGACGTCCTACCACCAGAGCATGCTATGCAGCAAAATGGAAAAGGTTTGCTGTATACTGTAACAGTAATCACATCAACCCTCTGGACGCATCCACTAAACAGATTATTTGCTATTTACTACACTTGCAGCAATGTAACCTAGCATATACCTCTATCAGAGTTCATCTCGCAGCTATAGCGGCGTATCTACAAAACAGACAACATCTTTCCCTGCTTACAGTACCAGCAATTAAAGCTTTCATGGAAGGACTCAAAAGAGTCATTCCACCAAGACTGCCACCTTCCCCAGTCTGGAATCTCAACATAGTACTTACCAGACTATTGGGACCACCCTTTGAACCTATGCATATGTGTGAAATACAATTCCTCACATGGAAGGTGGCCTTCCTCATAGCTATCACTTCACTCAGAAGAGTGAGTGAATTGCAAGCGTTTACAATTCAAGAACCATTCATGCAGTTACACCAAAACAAAGTGGTTCTTAGAACAAACCCAAAATTCTTGCCTAAAGTAATTTCAGCATTCCACATTAATCAGTCAGTGGAACTACCGGTCTTCTTTCCAAAACCACAGACGGTAGCAGAAAGAGCCCTACATACATTGGATGTCAGAAGGGCAATATTGTACTATATAGAAAGAACACAAACTTTCAGAAAGGCAAAACAGCTATTTGTGGCGTTTTTCTCCTACACATAAGGGCAATCCCATCTCTAAAGCAGGCATTGCCAGATGGATTGTAAAATGTATACAAATATGCTACTTAAAAGCAAAGAGGACATTAACTGTTCCTCCTAGAGCTCACTCTACACGTAAACTAGGAGCATCTATGGCATTCTTGGGAAACATTCCACTAGATGACATATACAAAGCAGCTACCTGGGTTACACCGCATACCTTCACAAAGCACTATTGTGTAGATGTGCACACAACACAACAAGCTAGAGTGGGACAAGCTGTATTAAGAACTTTATTTCAGACTGTTGCAACAGACACTGGTGATCACCGCTAGTGAGAGAACTGCTGTATAGTCTATTCATAATGTACCATCTGCAGCCCATATGTCTCGAACGGAATATGCTACTTACCAGTATGCATCTGTTCTTGGCATAGAGGGCTGCAGAGTGGTACATGCCCTCCCAGCCTCCCCGGAAACCTGTGTCTGTTCCAACACTATCTTATTCAGATACACTTACATGGGCATTTTCTATCTGTATTCTATCATACTCTCCATCTAACCCTACTAAGGCAAAACAATCTAAGGATGGAGCCGATGCCCATGCGCACTAGCAACCAAAGGAGGAGTCACCAATCTACAAAAGACTCTCCAAGAGAAAAACAAGTGCAATCATCCGAGCCCAACACCAGATGGCGATCTATTCATAATGTACCACTCTGCAGCTCTCTATGCCAAGAACAGATGCATACTGGTAAGTAGCATATTCCTTATGTTACAGACTCTATCTAGCTGCAGATTCCTAACCCGCCCTCCCATCCTCTCCGTTCTGTGATTGAATTCTAACGATTTATAGGATGCCTTAGTTTAGGAATATGCACACTGTCTTCCAAGTTGCATATGGGGCCCTGCTCCTGGGGGCACGGATAGTCTCAAAAGCAACTGACATCAGCATGCAGGAGTGACACCTATACAGGCACCACACATAATTAATAAAGCGGAATGGTGTCAGTGCAGGGACACAAGACGCCGCCTTCTGGCGCACAGAGGTACTGAAGAATAGTTTCTGGATCCAGTCTGCCACTAGGAAATATACAAAAGGTAAGGAATCTGCCGCTAGAAAGAGTCTCTACCAAAAAGAGCATTCCTGGAGTAGGTAACTGATTCGAATAGTTCATATGATTTCATAAAATTCTGCTGAAACAGTTCTTGGTTCACACTAAAGAGGGCCATCTGCAGCTGAGTTTCATATATTATAGACTGTCATTAGATGCTAAGAACAGCTTGTTAAATATTAGTCATTTCCAGAGCTCTTTAACTTGGAATCTAAAATTAAAGATACGGATGAGGGTGTGTGGGTGGTTTTGTTTTGAGGCTTCTCCTCATTCTAGTGGTTCAGTAAAGCTCTGCTTTACCATTGACTTACATATGTGTTTATGATATATTCAGGTATTATTCCTTCCCCTATGTAAGTGTGCATCCTTAGCAGTTCTCTTTTTCCCCACCGAGCCGTGTAAATCAGAACATACTTCCCTTGTGCTTAAAGCCTTCCCAAAGGAGTTCAGGGCCTGTTCCACCCTTTGCCTTCCTCTCATGTATGATATACTTCAGTCCTAATCATGTCTTAAGCCATTTGCAGCATCATGCATAAACTCAGCTTTGGTTGGATAATTATTTATGCAGATTCCTCAACTTGCAATACTTCCCAGATGGCCAGTCTAGGTCAGAAAAATGTTATCCACAGCAATGTTCCAGCGCGCCGCCAGGTGGTATTGTGCGACATCTCGTGGACTCCACACCGCCCTCGAACAGAGCCACATATAACCACCTCCCCTGTGCGCTTAAGACAGTTCTTTTCTTTCTGCACCTTCTGATGGTGATCCGTAGTGCTATATCCAACTTTGTACGTTTTATGACCGCTTCCAAACGGTTTCACTAGTGTACTAGAAAACAATGTCCCCACCCAAAGCTACTGGTTTCAAGCCATACTGGGACTTTGAATGTCGCTAATAGACCTACCTAATATGTGTCATTGGTATCTGGGCTCAGAATGTGATTATGAGTCATCAAATAAGTGGTCTAAAATGGACCAGACAGCGACCTGAGACTGGTAGGCAAAGCTGTATTTCACCAAAAACTAGAGGTCACAGCCTTTGCTTAGGTCCCGCTCATGCTCCAAGTCGCCGGCCTGAGGATGTTCTCCCCCACTGGTCAGTTTTGCACTCCAGGTTCTCCAGTAAGTCCAAGTTCAAATACAAGCATAAGAAAGTGAAGTGGGACTGAACCCCATGCCGCCACTCTGACTGTAAAGAGAAGGTGCGAGGGCCTTACAATGTCAGTCATACTGGATGTCTCTGGCCATGGAAAGGATTTTTTAGCCGGTCCCAATGGCCTTCTGAATTTCTCAGGCCATCCTTCACCACACAGCAGATTGAAGCCATCAAGGAGGCCATGCTATACATTTTCATTGGACTTCCTTTGGAGTGTCTTCAGGCTCCAAGAAACCGGAGGGGCTTTCAGTTGGCCTATGGCCTGTCAGAAGGCCTGTCCCCATCTTTCTCCCCAGGGAACATTACTGTGCAGATACCGATGCCAGTATAGACTTCTACTTCAGCCTTGAGATCCACGCAGGTCCCTGTTACCCTGATGGCGGTGGCGCCAGAAGATGATCCTGTGCCAATGTCCAACCCTATACTGTTTTTGGTTTGAGCCTGAGCGAAGTTGAGCTACGAAATAACTAATATTCAACCAGTCGTCATACAACCTGACCAACCTGACTCAATCCCATTACCTCTGCCACTTCGCACCTACCAGCAAAGACTAGTATTTCTTTTATTCTGACTCTGATCATGTGAAAAGATTTTGATGAAAAAGATGATGGGGATGGCTGTGCATCCCCTCACTATATTGATATTTTTTACACTGATTTACAGAATGCCAGTGGGTTGAAGCCAAGACAAGTGTTATAAAATTGAGGGCCAGTAGCCTCTGAACTCTTTCTTACTTTTAACAACGCCCTCACTGATACTTTAAAGGCTTCTTGGTCAAAGCCTGGTCTTGCCTACCTGTTAATTCACAGACATCACAGATCTGCACCTGTGATCCTGATTTTCTCACCAAGCACCCCACACCAGAGAGTATTATTGTATGGGCCTCGACTAATAAGGTGAATTCAAACTCATTTCCTACCACTCCTTCAGATAGGGAATCTAAGAGGACTGATGCTTTTGGCACTTGCATGTTTTCTAACATCAGTCTAGCAATGTGATCTGTAAATGATGTTTGTATACTGGGTCATTACACACTTGCCTGTTGGGACATGGTGAGAGATATCTTGCCAGCAGCCCGGAAGACCTTTGGCCTTGATGATCCATGTTGGACAGGGTGCAGCCAACTATGTAATCCTAGCAGGTCTGAATTCTATGGATTGCTTGGGGAGGGGCAGTCGGTGCCAATGTTATCCTTCATCATCACATTTGGTTGGGTTCCACAGGTTTCTCCAGGCTCACTCCAGGGATATGCATTTTGATTGGACCCGCGTTTTCCGGAGAAAAGAGGGACCCTGTTTTGGAATGCTTTAGGAAAGGAGATGTACAGTGCTCTGTAGGGCTGTTGAGTCCTATTAAACAGTTTACACATCAATTTCGAAAATTTCGAGGCTATTCTAGAGGGTTAATGTATAGGCAAAGACAGTGTTCATAACCTATGGTATGGAAGACACCACATACCTTTTGAGGCTGTGGTCTGGCAGGCACTGTGCGGGCTAACAGGTGCTTGAGTCCTCCATAATGCCTCTTACCCTGCACCAAAGTCCACTTAACCACTTTAGTGTGCCCATAATAGCACATTTTCAACCAGTGGGAGCCAGGATTCAAATTCCTCCCAGGTTAGGGATCCATCACATTCAACAGATAGGTCTTACAGGTTGTTCAAAATGTATTTGCTCTGCTGTTTCTTTTCACCCCGCCCGCTATTCAACAACCTCCTGAGCTAATTTCTGACAAGCACCTGTTCCTTCTGTTACAGGAGGTGCAGCTGTTGCTTTCCAGAGGTGCTATGGAGTGGGTGCAGAACTCTAAAAGAGGAAGCGATTGTTACTCTCGTTACTTTCTTGTTCCTATAAAGGATGGGGTCCATAGGCCTACTCTGGACCTTCGGACTCTGTATGCCTTCCTGTGGAAGAGCAAACTCAAAATATTCAATCTAGCCCAAATTTTGTCTGCTCTGGAGCAAAGTAAATGGAATGGGACCTTGGACATGCAGGAGACTTATTTTCATCTACCCATATTGCAGTCCCACAGATGTTATCTACGGTCCAAGATATACCAGGAGCACTTTCTGTTTGTTATGATCCCTCTCCAGCTTCCCTGAAATAGTTGCTGCCAATATTTGTCATTCGGAGATAGCAGTATTCCTGTACCTCGATGACTAGCTGTTGAAGGTGGGCTTGCCACAGTCAGTCGTGGACCGCCTCCAGACGACACAGGCCTCTTGACATTACAGAAGTTCAGTATCAACTAGCCGAAGTCCCAACTGACTTCTTTGCAGAGGCTTCCAGTCATTGAGGCAATCCCAGACACAGTGGGGCTCAGGGCTTTCCCTTTTCCACAACAAGTGCAGGACATTCACACCTTTTTCCCTTTTTTTAGGTTCTCTGTAGTCCAAGTCCTTTTTTCTGCCTCTTTGGCTCTGTAGTACCCACTGGTCTTCTTTCTTCCTCCTGCTAGGTTTGGGCTCCTTGCTGTTAGCTGCTACTACCACGTTCAGCGCCGGGACGCCCATTTGCTGGGGCAGCTGAGCGTTCTACAAGACAGCCTAACATAACATAACATTCAGGCTATGATCCTAATACTTCGGGCTCAGTTCTGGCTCACGGTAAGAGTAGCTCTGAGGCTTCTTGGTCTCTTAGTCTTATGCATCCTCCTCAGCTCCTATGCTAGGTGACACATGCACGCTCTGCAAAGGAACTAGAAGTTCCAATGGGCCCAGCAGCAAGACAACCTGACTGATGCCAGCCTGGTCTTGATGGAGATGGATTGAGATCTGTAGTGGTGGTTGCTTGAACGCAGTATGTCAAGCAGCTGACAACTTTTCCTTCCCCACCCAGAGCTGACTGTGATGATCCACCTGCCCATACTGGGCTTTAGAGGTCATCTGGGGGAGGTGTACCTCAGGGGATTCTGGTCTCTGATGAAGACCCGGCTCCATATCAGCCTGCTAGAATTGTAGGTCATTTTGTATGACCCTAAGACCTTCTCGCCATCCACCAAGAGTAGGCTGATGAGAGATCTCACAGACTACTCCACCGGCATGTGTTACTATAACTAGCGGGGTCCTGTGTCAGGAGGCTCTGCTCCTCTTGGGTTGGTTGGAGCACCCGGGCATTTTCCTGATCTGTGGGTCTCCTGACTTTAAATTAAAAACAGACTTCCTCGTTGTGATTACGTCAGGTTTTTGCAAGAGAGAACTGTAGGCACTTTCAGTGCAATATTCACATGCCTATTGGGAGATACTCCCTCACCTCATTGGATATAGCTCATAAGAGTTTTCAGCACCTACCAGATCACCTCAAGGAGCACTTTTCAAGGTGATAAGAGACAAGTCAGGATGCGTCAAGTGACATTATTAAGACCGGTCTGGACGTAGCTCTTTTTCCCAGACTAGGTGGTTTTGAGGACTCGGCCTGCCTTCTTAACTGCCTTCCACGTTGGACTATCAATCACTCTTCCAGTTTACTAGGAGCTAAAGAGGGAATCAAGGGCGCCTTCCACTCAAAACAACTCTATATCAGCAATGCCCTTGATGGTCAATCACGGCAGGGTCTTGAGCTCAAATGTCCACGGACTCGATAATTCTCGCTTCGGTGCCTGACCTAATCATGGGTTCACACTCTGCAACTCTGGGTATTAAGCTTGCTTAATCTCCACAACGGCCCCCCGCGGCGGGATGCCTGGCTTTCACCTTGGGGATGCCTGTTAGGGGCTATCTCACAGGGAAAAGCCAGGACGGGTTCCCAAGGCAAGCGCCGAGATGCCTCCGGGTGATTCGAGCGCTATATAAGAACATACAAAAAAAAAAAATCCCAGGTACAAGAATATATATATATATATATATATATATATATATATCCAACAAAGACGTGCGCAATCCATCACGCTGCACGTGCCACACCAACAGTGCTTGAAAGAGTTCTTTTTATTCAAGAAGAACACAGGAATAACGCATTTCAAGTTTCATAACCCTTCATCAAATGCCATTAGCTGCTTCTCCATGGGTTCGTTAGGGTTTAAAATAATGTAACTCTAGGGACAGTAAAAAGGGACTTCAGTCCATTACTTCCAGTTAAAGGGACACAGTGTTTAAGGTATTTCAATCACGTTCTTTTTAAACGGAGCAGCAGAGGAGAGTACTTCACAGTGCCCCAGGTTTAAAAGTAACCCCCCAGTGGTGCCAATATAACAGTTTCCTCTGCTGTTACTTATTCAAGACAATGTTAGTTCGTCAGGGACTACATTACCCAGAATGCTCCTTTGTTGCCCTTTAAATTCATACTGGTTTTCACTGCCGATTTTGGCAAAATTTCAATCAATACAAATGTCCCGAGTGCATAACATGCTTTTAAAAGGATAGTGTTCCATATCTCGGTCGCATTGTATAGTTTAAATTTCACTACCACTCGAGTTTTCAGCAGTTTTCCATGTTTCCCCAAAACAGTTGCCTCAAGTCTATTGTGTTGAGGGAAAATCCTCAGCAAACCCTAGCTGCGCAAAATGTCCATCCACAAAGTTCGGGCGGGCCCCTCCTTGAGGCCCTTCCAATGCAAACTTAGTTCGTGTAGTTCCCCAGCAGCCGGAGAGCACCCTTTTAAAGAAGCTTCGCGCTTCATGTTCCAATGTCCTGACAAACAAAGGTGCCTCTTCCTCGCGGGTCAGGGCTCGTCTTGAGATGTGTCAGACATCTCTTTTACATCCAACAAAGACGTGCGCAATCCATCATGCTGCATCAGCCACACCAACAGAGCTTGAAAGAGTTCTTTTTATTCAAGAAGAACACAGGCATAAAGCGTTTCAAGTCTCATAACCCTTCATCATATGCCATTAGCTGCTTCTCCGTGGGTTCGTTAGGTTTAAAAATAACATAACTATATATATATACTGGCAATATCCACGTGCAGTCGCGCACATCATGGGCACAAGATGAGCTGTTTGCCTATTTTAAATGCTTTTATTTAAACCACAAGGTGCAAGTCACAAGACGCGTTTCGGACTATATATATATATATATATATATATATATATATATATATATATATATATATATATATATATATATATAAGCTGCCAATGATGAGAAAATAAGCAAATTGGTGAGTAACAGCCAATTAGCTCATGGTTGGTGGTGTCTTATGTGAGATATATATAAATAGATGTAGGTATAGATATATGGATATATTTGTTGTTGTTAAATAATCTTCATTCGGCAAATTTGATCACCATAAAAGAATACATATACATAATACATTTTCAATTCTCCGGGTAAAACTATAAAATGATGCGGTATAGATATATGGATATATATATATGTATATATATATATATATAGACATAGATATATCTCACATAAGACACCACCACCCATGAGCTAATTGGCTGTTACTCACCAATTTGCTTGTTTTCTCATCATTGGCAGCTTTCCTATAAACCGGAGGAACCAACACCACTAAATCAGAAGATGTTGAATGTGTGTATCCCTACCAAATGAGTCACACATACCTTAGCCTCCCAAGGTCTTCATAAAGGAAGAAGAATTCTCTTCCTCACAACAAAGCTAAAAACTAGTTATGTCTAGCATCTAGCATACATCTTTATTTTATGACTACATTCATAATTAAAAGCAAACTGCCCATTCTGTCTCTTGACGCAGCTGTGCCCTTCAACACGATTGAATGGACCTACCTATTTGCAGTACTCTCAAAATTCGAATTTTGCCCTCAATTTATCTCATGGGTCAGGCTCCTTTACTCCGCTCCTCTTGCGCAGGTTGTGGTCAATAACAAACGATCGGGAGCCTTCGTTCTCGGTCGGGGAACAAGACAGGGTTGCCCATTATCGCCCCTGCTCTTTGCCTTGTCTCTGGAACCTCTGGCCTCATGGATTCGACAAGACTTGTCGATTGGGGGCTTGTGATGGTCGGCGGAGTGGGGTGATCGGATCTCCCTCTATGCGTACGACATTCTGCTCGTCCTTGCTTCCCCCGCAAAATCACTCAGATGTGTCTTGGACATCTTTACATCATTTGAGAGGTCCTCGGGATATTCCATCAACTGGGGAAAATCTCTCTTGTATGTGTTATCTAGGGAACCTCCAACTCTTCCCAGAGATTGCCTGATACAAGTAATCTCTGAGGGCTTCAAGTATTGAGGGATTTTTGTCACAGCGGACGCCAGGCTCAGATATGAGAGAAATCTGCTTCTACCCCTGCAGCGTTTGCGGAGAGATGTTGCGACCTGGGGAGCGCTTCCGCTCTCGGTGCTTGGGAGTGCTGCTCTCTTTAAAATGATGTTGTTTCCCCACTTCCTATATGCCCTCCAGAACTACCCTGTTCCCGTCCCAGCGCGTTATTTTAGGGAGATTGAAGGCCTGCAGAGGCAGCTATTGTGGAACGGGACACCTAGGATTGCACGCCACAAACTGACTCTCAAGTGGTATGATGGGGTATCAGTCTCCCCGAAATAAAAAAAATATTACTGGGCGGCCCATCTGGCGGCCATCATTCAGGGTACATATCGGACCCCTGGAGACCCGGGATATGCCATGGATAAGTGATAATTACCGGGTGGCTCCTACAACCGGGCCCTATACAGTAATCCTAAAAGCCTATGCCTGACCGTCCCCCGTCCCATTTGGTCTATGTATGGCATGCGGTAGACAAAAGCCTAGGATGGGATCGTCAATTGACGCTCACGACCCCTCCTGTGGGACACGGCTCAGCTGGGTGGGCTTCCTTCCACTAAGGGTTTCGACAAGTGGGACCTTATTGGCATATCCAGAGTGGGCAACCTATGGATGAAGGGGCAGATGCTCAGTTTTGTCCAACTACAACAGCAAGATGAACTTACAGACACTGAGTTATTCCGCTATCTTCAAATACGTCATGCCTTAACAACTGCCGTCAGTGGAAGGCCCCCTCTCCCTGACTCTTCCCCACTGGAAGATAGATTGCTGGATTAGCTCCTCCGTCAGAAGGCCATCTCCCTAAACCTACAAGATACTTGTCAACAACGCGCCAGACCCCCTGACTAAACAACGTGAGTCGTGGGACTGTAGCCCCTACTGTCATGAGCTGGAAGCGTAATATGGTCTGGTGCGTGTTCCGGGAGAATACGGTGTATGTAGCACGAGGGTGCCCTCGGAAATGGTCGCGAGTGTGGGCAGGATGGAACTCATACAGCGTAGTTATTTGTATCGCACCGATTGTCCCTACAGATGATGGCCCGTCGTCACCAATGACTGTATAGTATGTATTAGTCTGGATTCACATCCCTTTGCCGTACATCCAAAGTATTAACCATATTCAATCATGTCTGTGAAGAAAATATCAATGCCGATTTTTTGTTTGTGTTTATTAAAATTAATAAAAAGATATATATATTTTTTTAAACTACCATGTTTAGACCATTTTAATGTGAACGGCAGACATGTTTCATTGCCACCCCATAACTTACTGGCAATTTTATCTGGGCATGAGGATCAGTGATCACCCTGTATTTCAAGAGGAGATAAAAAGGCGGACAGACACCATAAAATTAAATATATATGAGTGAATCAACTCCCACAGGGAATCACCAATAAACGCCGCTCAAGCCACACTTTACTGGGGCATGCATCAAGAATGTATTTACCATGTGGCTCCCAGGTGAGCTACCAGTAGGCCATAGGAACGGAGTATCAGGAAACATAGTGGTTGCCTGAGGGGAATTTTTTATTTTTATTTACATATACAATTCTCATTTAATCTGTCTAGGAACAGGATTGATGTGCATGTCCCTGGTCACCAGAACTGGCCAAAGCTTCACGCATAGAGAAAGGGGGCGTCGCTTGACTGGTACTGGGGCAGAAGCCTTCCTTAACAGAAGCCCAGTGTTATTAGGGATGCTTTACGATTGAGAAATGGGGAGTGATTGATCTATCAAGGGCATTGTTGGAATACAATCTATCACTTTACCAGCGTATGTTGCTCACCTCTCACACCTCATTGGGTTTTAAGCTTTTACATTGATCGTACCTATGGCCATCGAGTGGATAACCAACGTTTTGTGATTGGGGACTTAATCTTGTTTCGAGGGTACAAAACCTACCCAGTGTTCGCCTGTCGCACAGGCTTTCTTCAGGTGTGGTTTTATTCTTGTTATAACTGGAAGGCCACCATACAGTTTCTTTTTCTGTTCCACTAAACAAAGGAACTTTTAAACAAACAAATAGCTTAAATTCTGCGGTTTTGTTTCCTTTGAATAGTTCTGACTGGCTTGCGAAGAATGAATGCCCTTGATCCCTGTGTGCTCGGTATATTTTGCCTGGAGATATAAATAACAGTTCTGAGTAGAAGAATGTAGCGAAATGGGGCACACTTAGTAAGAAGAGATTCATTTATTGTAGAAATATGTTACATTAATAATGCCCCACGCTAAGCATGTTCAGCCAGATAGCCCTTTTTCAAGCACCACCCACCTGACAAGAGTTCCAGCCATGTAACTCCACATCAATGCAGACAGGCAAGAGATGATGGCCAAATTATACACTAACTGTTAAGCGAAATGCCACAGACCTAACTGCTCACAACAGAAATAATAGAAGGACATGATACAACTAATCAAATATTCTTAGCTTAATTCAAAATGTCTCAATGAAGTTCTCCCTTATCTCTCCTTATCTCTCTATGGTTTCATATTTGACTAGTTCCCTTGTACCCACTCTTCTGCACCAAGCCTTTAATGATAACATTCTTCATGTTCCAAATTCCCTTACGACCATCTGTATGGGATTGCACAACTTCTCTAAAACATTGATAGGTTCTGAAAACCGAGACAAAATCGTCCTGGCACTCACTCACCTACATACTGACCTCTCTTGTAGCTTTCGTTGTGACGAAATAATGTTAGTCTCATGTTATGAGTTTTAAGCTTTGGTGTTTTTCCACTCCAAGGGTGACAGGTGCCTTAAGCTGAACAGAGTGTGGCTTGAGCAGGGTGATGGTGGAGGGTAACAACCCACAGCTCTGGACTTTGGCCTGGTGGCCAGATGTTCCTGGCCCTTTTCCCAGCTTCAAGCACACAGTAGTGCTATTTGCTTAGATGGCAAACTGACTGTTGAACCCCATATTAGGAAGCTGTCTGCCTGTTGTTTTGGTCTTCTCCAGACCCACAGGAAGCTGATATGGGCCTTCCACACACACACATTTGTGGTCCAAGCTGCTATTACATCTTGTCTGGACTACGGTAAAGTCCTATATGTGGGTATTTCTCAGACTTTATTAAAATATCTGCAGATTAATACAAATGTGTCTGCTCTATGCATTCCCAAATACCCGTGGTCTCACCTGTTGCCAGGATTTTCTTTGCCCTGAGCTTTAAGCACTGCTTTTTTTAGGAAACAGGTGGTCTTCCTATATTTTATGAACAGTCGAATGAAGAAGTCAGCTAGGACCTTGCGTCGTGTACTCATCCAGCGAGTGTTTTTGTTGTGCATCCTTTTTTTCAGTGGACAATAACAAGTCCAATTCTGGCTTTGGCAAGTTAGCATCAATTTGTGAATTCACTTTTGCCTATCCTTAGGCCACCTCTCCCAACAGGGTTGTGCCTTATCGTTGCAAAATTTCCTCTCAAATCCTTTCCAGACGTAATTCTGACCTAATAAT
Organism: Lissotriton vulgaris; assembly: GCF_964263255.1. Taxonomy (NCBI): domain Eukaryota; kingdom Metazoa; phylum Chordata; class Amphibia; order Caudata; family Salamandridae; genus Lissotriton; species Lissotriton vulgaris. The sequence goes on from NC_141696.1 coordinate 742,313,403, forward strand.
GTCCCCTTGATTAAATCTATTGGATCGGAACATTGATCACGTGCATGTGGCACATGGGCTTTTTTCATCATGGTCCAAAATATTATCGCAGATATTGGCCTTTTCCACTGAATGTTATTCGCCAACTTGTTCACTCCATTGGTTAGAATTATATCTGCTTCATAATGTTCATTCCATGGTTATTGCTTTGCAGCACCTCCTGCACTCTGTTGATCACGTTGTTGTTCTCTTTGCACTTCAGTTTATTTTCAGCAATATAAATACTCGAAAACTGAATATATCTTCCAAAAATAGTGCTTGTGCTGTTTTCATCTGTACGTTTTTTACATGCAGTTCATTGTATGTCTGACTGTAATGCTGATCTAAAGTATGTGACTGCGACATAAAGTGTATTATTAAAAATGATTAACTGGTAACCATAATTAACTGTTGTCTTCACAACTTATTGTATAAAAACGTGTCATTGGCGAGAATGTAGGAATGCTTTTTGGTCATGTTAATTTGAATATAAATGTGAAAATATACAATAGATGTATTCAAGATTTAGATACTGTAGACGGTCTTGATTTGTTGATTATTTGTATCACCAATCTGCTGTTTAATTTTCTCTGTGCAGAGTACGGGTTGTGAAGAGGACGGGTTATTAGAAAATGTAAAAATAAAATAATAACAATAATAATATTAAATGAGCTATGTAAATGCATGTGCTGAGGAGTTCCCACAGTATTAATTATTCTGATGGATAGTTCTACCTGCAGATTTCTCACCTCTTGAATATCCCAGGGGTCAGACTCGATCCGGAAACTTTCAGTAGCTCATCTACTTCGGTAGGTGGTGGTGACTCCATGTTCACCCTGGAAATAATTGCCACTGTAACGTAACTGGAGCCCTAAAGTGGAGCCCCAGCCCCTGACACCAGCATTACTCAACGCCGAAACAGAACTCGCTCTTTTGTTTGAGAGAGTTTCTCTACAACAAGCATTAGAAATGCAATACGTCTCTGATTTATTTGAGTTTGAGGTAATGGCATTGTAAATGGCAATGTCTTTTCGCCATGTGTTATGGAGTGTATGCATGTTGTGTGTAGTGGAATTATGTGGGTTGGATTGGAATTGTAGCAATGGTGGCATGCTGTGCTTTAGATGAATATGTTTAAAAGTAAAGTGCACCATACTGCGATTGCTACAATAGCTAATTGTGGATGCGTTAACAATTGATGTGTACACTGATGGCTAGTGGTGTGTGTGCCTGTAGAAATTGTGCACTGATGGCTGGTGGTGTGTGTGCTTGGTGGAAGCGTGCACTGCCTGCTGGAGGTGTGTGTGCCCGGTGGAAGCGTGCACTGACGGCTGGTGGTGTGTGTGCCTGGTAAAAGCGTGCACAGATGGCTGGTGGTGTGTGTGTTTGGTGAAAGCGTGCACTGACCGCTGCTGGTGAGTGCGCCTTGTAAAAGCGTGCACTGACGGCTGGTGTTGTGCGTGACTGGTGAAAGTGTGCACTGTTGAAGCCTGCACTGACGCCTGGTGGTGTTTGTGCTAGGTGAAAGCGTGCATTGATGGCTGGTGGTGTTTGTGCCTGGTGAAAGCGTGCACTGATGGCTGGTGGTGTGTGGTTGTGTGTGTGATTGTGTGTGTAGTTGTGAGTGTGTGGTGGTGAGTCTGGGGGTGAGTGTGTGGTAGTGAGTGGTGATGAGTGTGTGGTGGTGAGAGAGTGGTGTGTGTGTGGTGTATGTGTGTGTGTGGTGTGTGTGTGGTGTGTGTATGGTGTGTGTCTTATGTGTTTGGTGTTATGTATGTGTGTGGTGGACTTAGTTTGAGTGTTTGTTTCCTGCACACTCACACACTGCCCCTACACACTCACACACTGCTCACCCTGCACCCTCACACTGTTCACCCTGCATAGTCACACACTGTTCACCCTGCACACACACACACTGTGCACCCTGCACACTTACACACTGTTCACCCTGCACACTCACACACTCTTTACCCTGCACACTCACACACTGTTTACCCTGCACACTCACACACTGCAGTCACTGTCACTCTGCAGTCACTGTTACTCTGCAGTCAGACTCACTCTGCAGTCAGTCTGCAGTTACTCTGCAGTCACACTCACTCTGCAGTCACTCTCCAGTCACACTCCCTCTGCAGTCACTCTGCAGTCACACTGCACTCACTGTCATTCTGCACTCACTCTGCACTCACTGTCACTCTGCACTCACTTTGCACTCACTGTAACTCTCTCGCACTCACTCTGCACTCACTGTCACTGTAGCACTCACTCTGCACTCACTGTCACTCCGCACTCCCCAGTCTGTCTGTAAGTGTGTGCCGGTTTGTTGTCTGTGACTGTGTGCATGTGTGCTGTTTATGTGTAAATGTGAATCTGTGTGTTGTCTGTGTACACATCTGCATATATGCATCATGCATGTTGAACTGTGTTTATGCGTCTGGATATGTGTTGATTTTTGCGTATGCATGATTGTATGTTTGTCGTCCATGTGCATGTATGTGTAAGAGTAAGTGTCTGTCAGTCTGCGTCCTGGGTGGCTGTAGGTATGTGATCTGCATCTAAAAGCACGCATCTTTGTTGTGTTTGTGAGTAAAGAGGAATATACGAAGTGGGCCCTGCTGACTTGGGGGGGGGGGGGGGGAGGCGTCTGCGGTGGGGTACATCCACCTCGGCTCCTCTGAAAGAAGAGAGCAGTTGTGTAAGCATCATATGTTTGCTGCTGCTGTCTAAATAGCAGTGTTCCCAGATGGTGCCATGTGTGGCAGTAGACGTGAACTGCTGAGCAGGCATTTTTCGATGGTTTTGTGTAGACTGCTCTAATGAAAGCCAGACCTGCGTCACTACTGGGACGCCCCGGGACCTCAGCTGAACACCAGCGAAGTGATTAATGTTACATGAGCAGGGGTATTTTGTACTCTCTATCCTGAATAAACACAGACATGCTGTATTTGGTTACAGGCCTCTGCTCAATTGGAAATGTAGGGCGGCTTTACGGAGCAATGTTTCCCACGCAATAAACAGCGTAGAGGAAACATGGCTCCAGTTAAAGAAAACGCTGTTTCAGGCTAAAGTCCCAGTGATCATAAAAGATAGATGGCACAATAAACACAGGCACAGGCAGGACAAACCAATGCCAGGAAGGCCACTGATTACATTTTTCAACTCTCCGGCACCTTCTGAGACATAAGCGTCTCACAAATGGTCTGTGTTAAACAAAATACAGTCATTTTGTCTGGGTTTTTTTTTCACAGCTACTGAGAGACGCAATCTGATTTTCCCAGCTGACCGCTTGTGTTTTAAAATATCGTGATTTGGGAAGACAAGCGCATAGTTGCTGTGATTGTCAAATATCCTAAATCAAGTGGGGAAAATGCAATAAAGCACAGTTTCCATGGCAACACCTTGAAACCGAGTACCCTGCATTACGAGCCGGCTCTCATCCGCGGTCATTATATGTTGACCGGCATAAATTGAACTTTAAAACGTTAATTTCAGACACAAAACTGGAATGCTGAACTAAGTGCCATTACCAAAATGTTTCCAGGGCATTCGCAGCACACCAGCGATGGAGAAAGCGTACACACAGAGAAGAGGCGCTGACAGGGAGAGCTCCGTGAAATGAATTTTTAAAAAAAGAAACGTGCGCCCAGCATCTGTCTTCAATTACCGCGGCCCCTGACAGCTGGTAATTGAAGAAATATGGCCTTCTGGTGCACGTGACCGCACACAATATGCCATAGGCGGAGCTACTCTACCACCTATGGCCTATTGTGTGCTGTCTTCTAAAAACACACGCATGCGAAGCCCAATTGCCATGCAGCTGGCAAAAAAAAAGGACGAAAAATCACGAGCAGCCAGGAGTTTGTTAGGTAGGTTTTCGGAGACCCTCAGCAAAGGACTCTTGGGCTCCGCCCACACTGCTACGCAGTGTGACGTAGGCCCGAGCCCTAAAAATATTTGTGCTAAATTTGGTGCAAGGCTAAGGGATGCCTCCTCCAAAGTATTCAAGGTTCAATACATGTAGGTATTTCAGTGGTCATATGTCAGTCTCAGACCCCCCCACAACATTTGTCTGGGGTCAGAGCATGACACGAGGTTGTGGGGTCCTGCCTCAGTGTGCATCCGAAGGGGATTAAAGATGGAGGCCAAACTCTTTATGGCCTGGGCTTCTCAAGAGTATATAATTTTTGCATCGCCTGGCAGCTGCCTCAAAACCCTCTGCTCAAACAATCCAGTGACAGGAGCAAGGGCAATGGTTGCAGCACCCAACTGGCTGCCTCATCCGATGCATCACAAGAAAAGCAGCTCTTTTTTTAAATTAAATATTTTATTGCTTTTCAAAGGTATACAGAGAGTGTAAAGTCAGGCGCGCCGTGGCAATCACGGTCACAAGTTACCTGTGCATGCATAATGTGGTGTTGGGGAGCCATAACGGCTGCCCCGGGTCAACCACGGTTGCCCATGCTAGATGGCAGACGGTAGCAGGGACAGGCAAAGAGAAAAGAAAGAGAGAAAAAGAGAAGAGAGAGTAAGAAGAGAAAGCGGAGAGAGTTAGATGGACAGTACACTTTATGGAAAGCAGCTCTAATTTACCCTTGTAGGGGCATGTGAGGCTAATGAAAGGATGGATGTCACTCTTTCTAAATGCTTGGTCGGCCATAACTTTGGAAAAGTGAGTCCTTAAGATTGTGGTGGTATGCCATACCTTTCTAAAGCCCCCCTCTCTCTCCCCAGATCCCTCCCTCTCTGTGCCTTCAGACAGAAGACCATCTCCTCATACTGGAGCAGGAGGTGGCATCCCTGCTGCAGAAAGGAGCAGCTGAGTTGGGGCCATAGCAGGGAATTGGGCTGGGGTGCTACTCATAGTACATACTTTTTCCCAAAGACGCAGTCTTTATCCGATCTTTGACCTTAAGGTCTTGAACCTTTTGCTCCATAAGAAAAAGTTTAACTTGCTGCCCCTGACTCGGGTTCTGGTGGCCCTGGAAATGTGAGACTAAATGGTGTCTCTTGAATGTTAGGATATGTATTTTGAGATCTCAAACTTGCAGTCTCATTGGAGGTAAATGCTTTTCGTGGTAGGGCTCACCCACTACAAGATCATGGTACTCTCATTTGGGCTAGCTTCAGCTCCTTGAGCCTTCACAAAGTTGAGACAGTGGTTACTGACCACCTCAGGAGGTCAGAAATTCCTGTATTCCGATAGTTTAATTACAGGTTTTTCAAAGCTAGTTCACAACAGATAAAGTTGTGGCACCAGCAGAATCACAATGTCTCTGTTCGTTGACGTGGGATTTTCTGGTGACATACCAGAGTCTCTCCTGGAGCCCTCCCAGCATCTCCTGTTCATAGGGACAGTTCTGGACATAAAAATCACTTTGAGCTTTCCTCCTCCCCAAAGGATCCAAGACATCAGAGATTCCAGTCATAATGGTACTATGCCTGCTAGGTCTGTGGGCTTCCTGTGTCTTGGTGGCCACACACACACACACTTGAGGGCTCTCCAATTGTGTTTCTGCAGGCAATGGTTCTAGCACAAGGGAGAGCTGGACTTGCTGTTTTCTCCCAGGACCCTCTGGAAAACCTGAGTTGGTGGTCGTGTAGAAGAACCATCCCAAGGGATATCTTTCTGCCCTCCGCCAGTCTTTGCCACAGCAGTGAAGGATGCATTCACTCTTGGGTGGGCTGCTCATCTGCCACATTAACCTGCTTGATCTATGGGTGAGTCAGCTGGCATTCAGGGCCTTCCACCCATCCCTTCATGGTCCATCTTTTCAGATCTTGGTGGGCAATGTAATTGCATAGTGGTAAGTCAACAAGCTCTAACCTACTTTTTTGGGTAGTGTTGAGGCTGTTGCCTTGCGTGGCGCAGCAGGGAGGGATTTGACTAGTCACCAGTCACTTGGCTCATTCTCTAAACATCAGGGTGAACAGTCTCAGACAGCATCAACTTCTCGACGCACTCCTGCTCTCTCCCACATCGTCTCAATCTCTCCTCTCCCGGGCTGGAACACCAAGCAACCAGGCTTCCACTCCTAAGCTAATCACAACTCTGCAATGCAGCATTGTGATTGGTCTGAGTGCCGTGGTTCGACGCTCCGCCTGGGAACGAAAGCCTGAGCATATTCTCCACACAGGCTGTAATGCAGCGTGCATGGAGACCATGTGAAGTGTGCATGACTGTTTGACCAACCTTAGAGGGCTGGCCAAACAGTCATGTGCAATTTGGAGTGGGCAAACCACTCCTCCCCTGCTCTGAGAGCAGAGCAGCCCCACCCGCCCGCAAAGCTGCACAGCATAGACAAGTACAGTGATAATAACCTCAAGTTGTTATCATTGTATGTGTTCTTTCTTTCACTGCTTTGCGGCAGTGGGCTGAGACTCCTGCGCCTTAGCGGAGGAGCCAACACTGTTTGTAATCTATTTAAGAGTTGAGGAAGCCGCAGGTAGAAGTATCCATCAGAACCAAAAATCACTTACCTTCAGTAACAATCTTCCTCATGAATACTCTGGCTCCCTGCAGATTCCTCACTCATTCTGCCCACCTCCATTTCTGATGGATGGTTTGAGATACAGATTTTTTTAAATGTTTTAAGTTAGGTTGTTGTACTGCACCATCTAAAATTGATGTCATCCTCCTTGTGATCGGTCAAATTACATGGAAAAAATAAGCGAGGATCTAACGTCAGGGTGACTGGGTGCGTGCTTTATGGCTCCAATGGCGTCACCGTGGTGTCTCTGGGGTCAACATGAAGCCTGAGCCATTTACTGGTGTGGAAGAGCTATTGAAGTTTCCATATCCAGTCTGGCATTTGGGATATTTAAGAGGTGAGAAATCTGCAGGTAGTTAACAGTATGCACTAGAAAGCACGCTACTGAAAACAAAAAGTTTTTTCGTACATCCCATTACATGGGCCTCTCAGTTTATTGCAGACTTTGTTAAAATTACAAATGGCGGAAATGAGGACAAATTTTAGGGCATAGCTTCCAGTGGCACTGGGTCCTATTTTGTGAGGTATCCTATGCACGCTAAATAGGTCTTTCACTACCTAACCAGTTAGTGGCGCATCCGTTTTTAGGCCTCTACCTTCGAAACCTGAATGCGTTGCAAAGGAAAAAGACCTTTTCCGATCGCTTAGGGTTTTCAGCCAAGCACGTGCAAGCGTTCTATTGCCATCAATGGCAACGCGTGCACGTCAGGAGATTCACTTGTGGGAGCTCGCCACCATCTGGCAGCAATTATCGCTCCTGCGAGTCAATCGCCGCGCCCGCCCCCTCCTCTCCCCCCACCGCGCGTGTTTGTTGCTTGTTGATCCTGTGACTGATGCCGGAAACCAACAACTGAGACATTCAAAGGAACAAAACCTTGTTTAAACTGTGGTTGTTGTAACAACATAATCAAAGGAAATTCCATTAATCACCCAATGAAAGGGAATAAAATAAAGATCAGAGTCAACGCTACGTGTAACTCCAAGAATGTAATTTACGCACTGAAATGCCCGTGTGGTAAATTGTACATTGGCAAAACGGAGAGAAGCATCAAGATAAGGCTGACCGAACATAAATCCAATATTAGACTGAAGAACCTCAAATCAACAGTAGCCACGCACTTCATAGAGGCAAAACATAACATCTCTCAACTACAGTATATCATCCTAGAAGTAGTAGAGAAAGCAGAAGGAAGAGACAATACTAAACACATGTTACAACGTGAAAACTTTTGGATTCACAAACTGTCTACCCAAAGTCTCAATGGACTGAATAAAAGGAGCGAACTATCATGCTATCTCTAAATAGCAACTGGTAATGTATAACAGTAAGGGAACTTCTGGTCCCCCTTACACTGGACTGAATAACCTGCGATATTGCATGTGCAATTTTGTATTTCCGTTTATTTTTTGTATTTTCTTTCACCATGAGTGTAATTTTCAAATGTTCAGCCAGATACATGTAATCCTACTCACTCACGATACACCTAGTGGAGGTTTAGCACTAGCGTCTATGTTTTGGCCCTTGGTTGCAGCCGTAACCCAGGGTTCGATTCCCTTATACCGCCGACTTTTATAACATTCAGTTTTTGCTTTTAGAATCTTCATGATTTAACATCAGGTCACCATAATTACTCTGATTTATAATTTGACATAGTATAATAGAGTTAACAGAGACCAGCCCGGCGGGTTCTGACCGCCGTCTTGCCTCCCGCCTCACGATCACGTGAGCGGAATGAAAACGTATAGGAACTGTTGTTGTTAGTTACCATGACTACCATCCGATTCGGAAGGGCAGTGAACGCCGTTTGAGACGCCGAACGATCTGAAACGAGGTCAGTTTTCAGAAAGCTCCAAACTAAACTTTAGTTTAGAATATAGCTGTATACACGCGAGCAGTTTATTTACCCTAGCGTTTGCATCTATCTCTGTTTTTACAGATTCCGAATCTTACATAGAATACAGTGACACGTGAGTGAACCTACTTACTAGCACATGTAGAATGCACACCGACGAATTTTGAGAAATGTGTCAGTCACCATGTTTTGAACAGTATGCTAATGGTTTGAACAGATTTAAAAATTACACGTTTTATATTTTAATTATATTTTAATTTTGGCATTATATGTTCTTTGTTTTAGAGTATGTATTCCCTGATGAAGGGCGCTTCGGTACGCCCGAAATGCATTGGATAATGAAACTAACTATGTCACTGACGTGAATATACGCTTCGAAATGTTGTGAATGATTTAAACAACAGAGATAAAACATACAAATAAATATAAAGACAAAGTCAATAAACTTTTTCCTAAAAGGATAAAAACGTGTGTGGAATCCTCTGATTCTAAGGGAGGAAAAAAAAGGTGTGCTCCAAGGGGATGTCCCTAATGGTCCATTAGGGACACTGTTCCAGTATTTATTATAGGCACCCAGGGACGTTGGTCGCCACCCTTCGAAGCACCCAATCTTTTCAAAGTTTATGTAAAATCAAGGCTGTGCATTCACCAAATCACATTATCACTGATGCCGGTTCAACACAAGACTGTTTTCTAAAGTGAGTACCGACGCCTAGAACTCTGGCGTTTGTCACGATTTGGTATACTGTCCGCGTTGCTTTCATACACTAGTGGTTCACTAGGTTCTCCTGCACCACTACCTGTATCGATTGTCTTTTTTAAATAATGGAAAACCACACCCCTAAATATGTGCGTATGTTGAGATTTCGATGTTGAATCCGCATTGCCTGTTTTGAACAGCGGCTTCATTGGCTGTGAGTGTGCATTATAGTTTTAGAACAGAATATTGCACCCCTACGGCTTGTTCAGGCACATGTGTCAGTCATCTAACGCAGGGCTTTGCTTACGTACAAGCACTTACCCAGATCAGAGTAAAAGCTTGTTTATACTTGTTCACATTGTGGGAGTCGCATCATTAAACCACGTTGACTTGCTATGCTTATACACATTGAGTGAGTCGCATAGTTAAACCAGGTGACTTTCATACTTGTGCCCACTCCCCGCAGGTCCAGACACATAGGGCGTGCACAGAATGAGATGCGAGGGCGCTCTGCACAGCTCCGTCCTGGCTGAAGCGCTATTTACCTGCCCTTCAAGCAGTTTGGTCCGGTTGATTGTACAACTTGTGTGCACATCCTTGTTGCACTTTTAGAGCTGTTGCAGCACTGTACGGCTGGCCGTTTACTCACAGCGTCTTGCGAGCCATAGGTGCGTAGATTTATTGATAAGGGACAGAAGTATAAACAACTGAATCTGGGGCGTGCCCTAGTGGACCGCAGCTCCGAGCGCAGGCCAGGCGCTCTGTGAGATGCGTGCTCCCGTGGTGCAGCGCGAGTGCACGGGCTCCCCTTAGACATTCAAGTTGTCAGTGGCACGAGACACAGCACAGCACTGTACACAACAATGGTACCTCCAGCATTTATACAAATAAAATGTATTGTGCAAAAACACGGCGTGCTGTGCACCTGCAGGCACATACATGCTGTATGGCGCGTGATGGTTTTTTGCACAACACCAAGAGCACAGGGCAGGCTGGTCTGCACTGGCCGTATTAGGGACCGGATCCCCCAGCATGCTCCACGCCCTCCCATCACCCACCCAATAATTAAAACTTGAGATTTATGTGGGTGTCAAAAAACGGCCATGTTTAATATCCACACAACATAAACATGACGATGCATAATTATTAAAATTATTAAAACTCGCAAATCAGAACACAAAATTAAACTGTACATTTATCATTTTTAATAACCACACAGAATGACATTATCCCCCCAGCACCAAAGGGCCCTCTGGCTAGGCTCTCCCCAGGAAGCGATGCCCACGCGAGGTGCAACCCACCTGCGTCATAGAGTGATGGGCCCCAGCCCTCGTAACCTTGTCCGCCATTTCCAGGGCACCACCACTCCTCCACCAGGTTGACCAGGGACCCAGGAGGCTCGTACCTGTCGCCCTAGCCTCCCCAACCGGTGGTCTCCATCCCCCTGTGAAGAGCTTACCCTCTCTCCCCTCAGTGCTGGCCTAAGGGAGTGCTCAAAGGTGGACTCCCGTCTATGCCATCTATCAAGATCAGTGTTCCAATGTCTCTTTTCGGCCACACCCCTTCGAACTGCTTAGCTAAGGGACGGGTGGGTGGGAGTTTAAAGAAAACAGGCTACCGAGCCTGGGGGTAAAGGGGGGGGGGGGGCAGTAGGTGCGAGCAGGTCCGTACGCAGGCGAGGAAAGAGGCCGACCGAATTGCGAGTGTGACCTATATAGGTCACGGCCTCTGACCCCGCCTGCGCTGCGCCGGAAATGCGTCACCGCCCCCCGGAAGGACTTCCTCTACCCGGTCGCCTCCCATAGGGTGGACGACCGGCTACACTCTGCGAATGGGGTGCGTGGGCCGGGGGGCCGGCCCTAAAGGCGGGCTCGTCTAGCCTCGCCCTTGGTAAAGTGAACCTTCTACAGACACCACCAACACACGCACTGTAGCGGTGCACCAGAGCACGCATGAAGCGCTTTCACCTGCACTGAGCACGTGGGCATGTAAAGTGCTATATTCATAGTACACAGAGTGCTCGATAAATCTATGGTGTTTGCTTTATCCCATGTGCACAGACACACATGCATACATTTGACATATGTGCAGATGGGTGGTGGAAGGGATTTTTTTTTCTAGCAGCTTTACAAGTCAGATTGTTGCTTAGAGGTGCCAGGCGGCGGGGGTGGGGTGGGGGGGAGGGGTGGGGGGGGGGGGGCAGGTGTATGCGAATTTTCAGGGTCACCAGAGCCAGTTCGTAGCTTGTTCATTGGTCCTCTCACCTGGGCTCCCACAACTCCCCGCACCTCAGTTTTCGCTCTCTGCTGAACTGAGCTCCGCATGTACCTGGAGTGCAAGCACCACCCTTGTGAAGAACCACCGGTGAGGGTTCATAAAGCCTTTTTTGGGGCGAGCCAAACAGACAGCGCAAGCTGCCTGGGAGTATGTAGGGGTGGGCGTAGTTCCGTAAGTTTCACTCCATCGAATTCAGTGAAGTTACATAAAAAACTCGGTGAGATTTTTCAGAGCTCTGCCAGAAAATATGCAGCTCTCACTGAGATTTAGTGCTGCTATCGCAAACAGTGCTGCAAAATCAGCGTGAACGGCACCATGCGTTGCACGAGAGTGTGTGATCAGTCGAGTTGATTTTGATGCTGTCGAGTAGAAAATCTACTCGAGCGGCAGTAAATCTATTCGAGAAGCAGCCCTCTGACCGAGACCGCCTGCAACCACCCGCGTTAGTAAATTGCACTACAGAATGCCAAATCTCATTTGTGCTCGCCAACTTGTATTTTCTGGAGGCTCATGGGAGAAAAATTAGTTTATGTGGCGATTGGTGGAATTTGTCCAGAACTCTGCATTGAAGAGTAACGTAGAATGACCAAAATTCCACCAGTTCCGCAGTCAGAACGAAACATTGCACCCATGTCTAGCTTACAGACTGTCGATTCTTTCCCACTGGTTGGCTTTATTGTCAATGTCATTTGCTTGCTTCTTAATGGATGGATTTCCTTGCACTAGTTTGTCCCGCCCCTGGAACGTATCCTTTTTACTTTTTCTCCCATTCTGCTGGCTTCTACCCTTCCACTGCTCTGCTCACTTCTTGGGAACTACTTTTTTTCTTTTTGTTTAAGCACATCATGAGAGTGCATGTATTTGTTTTTGCAGTTTTATATAGCGTGAACTCGATCCGAAGGCATTGGGGCACTTTACATGAGCAGCAGTTACATTGCACAAGGACACATGCATGTTTTTTGTAGGCAACCTACATTCAACTACCCCTCTACTACCACTCTTCAAAACCTACACTAACGCTCTTCTACACCTATACCACCCCACTTTTACACATCTTCTACAAATCTACTCATGTACTACCACTCTAACACTACTACTCCGCCTCAAACACTCTACTATCGCTCTACCCATCCTATACCCCTCCTCTACACTTCTAACCCTATACCCATCTAATACCTATCTACCTCTTTACTCCCCTTCTAGCCCTCTAATACCACTCTACCCCTCTACTAACCCAATAGCCCTCTACTATCCCTCTTCTACCCTTCCGCTAACGCTATAACCCTTTACCCTTCTACCCTTTTCTACCCCTATACTACCCCCTACCACAACCATATAATTACATAACACATATTAATAAAACAATAAATGCCACAGACACTACACATAATACAACTTACTACCAAAACAATTCTTATGAAAAATCACTTACATTCCAAAAAGCGAGACCTATTGGCTATGCCTATGCTTGTTCTTGCTTGCAGTGAGCCAATGCCACGCTTGCTACGTCACTGAACCAGTTTGTTGATGCTGGCAGACGCTGAGGATGTGAGGTAAATCTGTAACGATTGTTCATAAGTAAAAACTTCTTTAAACGCCGCAGGCTGGTTGTGCTTGTTCTTCATCTGTTGGTCGGTTTGAGGACGCCCTCTATAGTTACTCTAGGAACGAGAGCTCTAAAATGCATTTAAATTCCGTTCCATATTCATCTGGGAACCGCTGCCTTTTTGATTGATTGCAAAATTTCCCTTCAACTACGACAACGTGGTGACGTTAAAATGACATAAGTGGCAACTAATATTTGAAGGCCCTATACAAAACTGAAATAGTCCCAGTTTTGTGTTAAGCAGCAGTAGCGGCGTCGAAGATTAATAATAACAGTGCAATAACAATAAACTGGGTTACTGCCCAAGAGTTTAACGGAAAGGAATCTCCACCTATCAGCCATTAATGCTTAATTAACAGCTAAGTGCTGAGAGGACATTTTATGTTTGTTCATCACTTGTACTAACAGTGAGTGATGATTAGGCTGCAAACCCCTGCCATTCTTCAGTTGTTGTTTCCTGAAATGCCTACCGTTGTGCGCGAGCACAGCATCATGTCCTGTGCGTTGCTAAGGAATCCACTGTGTCCTGATGGGCAGGGGATGGTTTCACGGTTACTTCTTTCAGCGGTGCCGCTATAAGCAGTTCTTTCTTGTGTAACCAGCACCATCTGCTTTCTACAAGATAAAACAAAACAAATGTACAACAGTAGCTTTCTGAGCCTTTCTGTGAGGTTTTGTTGCCTTACTGGGAGATATGGAATGAATGTGCCCGAATTAGCCGATCTCTTGTAATTGATTTAGGACTACATGTAGTTCACTTGTAATAGAGTCAAGGTTTCAGGGCTGTGGTCCACACGTTTGCCTTAACTGAGCGAGCTTCTCTCTTTTTACCACGTACAGGATCTTCCCAATAACATGATCCACCAGGTCGCCATTCGGTCTCTTCCTCAAGAGTGGCTGTGGTGCGAAACCTGGTGTGACGATGAATCCAAGGCAAGGGCGAAAACAATTGACCTGGTGAGTCTGATCAGTCACTTGCGATGATCTGTCGCTGAATGAAATTAATATTATGTGCACTTGTTCATTAGCGGGTTGCTTTTGCAAGTCTTGTTTGTTAGGTGTGGGTTTTTTTTTTAGATGTAAATGTATATGTTGTTAATTGTATAAAAATATCTCCTAGTTGATGGAGGATGGTAAGTAGCCAAAGAATTATATGTATATGCTCTGGTCAAATACTCAAAACAACATTTTCTGGTGAACATTATAGAGGAAAATCAAATACTCCTGAAATGATCCTTATGTGGCGCGGCACATGTTTGTGCTGCTGTGAGGAAGATGCTGGGAGAGGAGTGGTGCAAGGATCAACAACAGAAAAGAACACCACTGATGAACGAGAAAAAAACAATATATGATCCAAACCCAGTTTATGAAAGGAAAATATGTTAATAAAGTACCACAAAATGGGGGAAACTGTAGAAAATTAGATTAAACTATTTAATTGATAACCAAAAGGAACCACCACAACGAGTCTGCATAAATCACTATTAGCATGTGGGGACGCTTAAAAGTTGCCATACTAGGGATACTAAGTTAGATCACCTCTCAAAGGGCTAAAGTGAGAAAGGATGAAGAAAAACCAAGTAATTTTGCCCTGTGTTATGGGGAAAGGGCAGGAATGCGCCATGTGTATCCAATACAGCGCATTCCTGTCCTTTCCCCTTGCGCTGGCATCGTTTTGGCATCCTAGCACCAATGCAGGCACCCTTGCAGCAGGGGTGCCTGCCTGTGTTATAGGCAGGATTGTTGTGTTCAGTAAGGGGCACCTTCCTGTTCAAAAACAATCCTGAGAGCCTCTTTTCTCTTTCTATATGTGATGCAGAATGCTGCACACATAAAAACAGGAAAACACGGGGAGAAATAAAGATATTTCTCCTCATTACGATTCTTCTTGGTGAATTCCCAGGTTTTCCTGTTCTTGTAAATCTGTGACTACATCCAAGTTCATGCATGTTGCGTTAGAACAACCACGCAAAACCCATGGAAATGCCTCCCTGGCGCAGAGTGATGCATTGCAGTGATTTGCGCAGCGTTACATTACTCAGTATTTATGAAACCACACGGCCACGCAAGGTGACCTTGTTTGGCTTCATAAATCTCATTTTACACTTGCGTCGCTCTTGCACCTCATTGCGTGGTGCAAGAGCGACGCAAATAAGCTCATAAATATGCCCCTCAATGTAGAATTCTCTGACTAGAGTTTCTTTTATCTAACCAGCTAACGTCAGCAGCAAGTAAAGATCTAAAAGGGCTACGGTAAGTCAGATCAACCTTATGAGAGTTTGTTATTAGAATCTTTCAACAAGGAAGAACATTTAGAGCTTTGTGAATTGTTGGTGTAGGCTGAGTAAATCCTATATTTCACAAAATGGTTTTGGTCTATCGCCTGGTCGTCCTAAGAATCATAAAAACTGCGTTTTTGGATGTTTAGGTTGTGTCACTGGGAGCCAGTAGTCACCAGTGACTGGAAATCCACTCTCGAGATATTTCAGACTTTGATTCATGCAAATCAAGCATTAACCTTGCTGCTCATTTTCCTTTTACTCTATCTCCTGGGGAAAACTTTTCTGGTCGGTCCTGCTGCCCCTAGCTCCCCAGGGTAGCCAGGTTGCCTGCAGGGTTTAATCCTCTTTAGTCAGCTGGGCATTCTTGGGGTCAGGAGTACTTCTGCTTTTTGTGTGTCTGAAGTAGGCCAGCCAGTTGACCATTAGAGAGCAGCTCCAGCTCCTTGGTGTCGGGATGATTCAGGAGTCTTTGTTTCCTTGTGTGAGTCCTCTCCTTCCAGCATGAGTCAGGATTCTTCTTTCAGCAGAGCCTTTTTCTTAAGATGGAGTCGTCCCACGTCCAAGAATGTTCTGAGGAGATGGGGTGGAGGTGTAAGATTTATCCGTGCACAAGCCAGTGTAGCTGAGTTTTTCCTGCCAAATACGTGTATTCCAGCTCTGAAGGCGTACTAGATGGCAGAACTGGGTTTCCCGCCTACTGGGACAGGGAACAGGTAGCCTAAGAGGGTCCAGTAAATAAATAGGAGAAGCCGGCCCTGGCATCTTCAGGTCAAAAGATGTAGTACTACAGTTGCTCCCTGTTCTGTCAAGTGTTCCTTGTCACTCCAAGGTAGCTAATCCCAGCTAAGTGGTCAGCAGTTAACACCCATTGCCCTTGCCTGTGTGCAGAGATAACCCATTATCCCCTGCCTTAGTATTGTTAGTCTCCCAGCCAAGAATGTGAATTCCAACGCTGGAGATGTGGTGATTGGCAGAAATGGTGTTAAATCAGATTTAGTTCAGGCAGCCGAAAGTACGTTTTTGCAAAGTTAACTTTCTGCTTAAGTTATCAAAAATCTGATTTCATCACTACGCCAGAATTAAAAAACTAACCATGGAATAGCTTGGAAGACTTTTGTTGGCCTTTTCCTAAGCTGAGGGTGGAAAATAAAGGTTTTAATCCACATAGGCCAATTATGGAACGGCGTCCAGTCCAGGTCTTGTGGGTGATCTAGAGAGAGCGCGAAAGCAGCAACAGCGGAGCCGCGCGGAGCCACGAACCGCAGACCGTGAGCCACACCAGAAGCCGGGAACACCTGCAGGGAGCCTCGTGGAACCAAGTGGTGCGGCTGCGGTTGGATTGAGTGGCTCCAGTCCCAGGAGGACACTTTTACTTGACCCCACCCTATCTAGACACATCCATCAAGACACAGGTGCCAAGAGGAGAGATGTGCAGGTATTGGGGCCGAGAAGTACCGAGACCCGAGACCTGAAACCTAAGTTTGGTCAGTCACCCCTTGCCTGTAGCCTTTCCCCTGGGCATTCTTAAGAGGTGATGTTGAGAGGCGGGACCCGCTTTCTCTGACGTTTCTGGGGCTTAATATGTCCAGAAGCTGAATCCCTAGCACAACCGTGTATGAGGAATGAGGCTGCGATATGCGTAATATCATCTACAAGAGCTTATCGTAGGCTGTGCGGACATCAAACCTGCCCTTGATTATGGAGTTGCACCTCCGGCAACGCTGGAGGCTGGCCGCTATCCCACCTGTCCTTGAGGGGGCCTGTCGCTCTGCTTGATTCACGGCGGCCTAGTTGGTCAGGTGATAATGTGGGCGTAGCTGGAGGTTGCCTGAGGCTGGACACTGCGGAGCGCAGGAAGAGGCGAGGACTGCAGGCACCTCAACAGCGACTGATTGCCCAGTTGATTAGTCCGGGAGGAAGGCGCGGCACTGCTGCCTCCCTGTGGCCACCGAGAGTGACACTGAATCACTGGTTCTAATTTTCTGCCGGACTTGCGGGCTGAGGGAGCCCTTATCTTTGGAAGTGACCTTGCTTGCTTTCATTATTGGGAGCTCTCTTTTGTCGGACCCTTTTTGCCCCGCTGGTAGGTGGCTGTGCGGGTCGCTCCATTGCTGAAATTTAAGCTGTGAATCGTCGCCATTACCCTGGAAGAAGCCTACACCACCCAGCGTGCACTATTAACAGCACAGATACTGCGAGTGAGGGGGAAGCGATGCCTCTCCCCCCTTAAAGCGGGACAACACAGGGGCGACGCCCTGATAAAGCCAGGACCTAGGGCAGGCGCATCTGAGCCCGTCGGAGACTGGCAGTGACTGGGCCACCCCCCTAATGTCTAACTTGTAAGCATTGTATACGCTAGCTCCTGTAGTTTTTGATTTTAAGATTACGACTAAAAAGAACAAACATAAGGGGTGTGTGGGTTCTGGAGTGGTGGGGACTTTAGATGCCTTCCTTTCTAGCGCTGAATCAGCATTGATTCATGAGATCCAGCTCACAGGACGCAGATTGTCGCTGGAGCCCTCTTTACCTCTGACCAGTATAGCATCGACGTCGCTCCCAGAGTGTATCGCCACCACTGATCCAACCTCACTGACTAGTCAGACTTCACCATTACCACTAAACCCTTCATCGCCTGATCTGGGGAACATAGCCAACAACACCGTGACCTCCAAGGTTCACACCAGGAGCCAAATGTCGATTCAGGCTCGCGGTGGGGAACCACCCTAAAAAAAAGGAAAGTTTGGGCCCTATAAAACCCAACCAGCAGGTACATAGAGTAACTAAACGTAAGGTGGGTAAAAATGGGTGTGAAGGTAGTTCTAAGATCAATACTTCTTCAAACAACGCCTGCATAACTAACTCCAATGCACTTGCTGATCCATCATTTAGCTCGTCTGAGGCTGTACTCTTCACACGGGTAGAAAATAAACTCCTTGCCCTGATAGATCCGCTCTTAGACAAGCTGACCCTGATAGAAGGAAGGTTGGCTAAAATTGAGCAGTCTATTTCGAGTACCTTGCTAACCAATTCCAACGTGTGCCAGGGCGAAGGATCAGCCTCCCAGTCGGCGAGCAGAATACACTTCAGGGCTCCTATAAATATTGCACCCTGCCTTCCACCTCCAGCCCCTGTAGCATTCATGGCCAATCAATCCGTGTATCCCATTCATAGCGGCATAGCTCCCATGTTAACCCTGGCGGCAGGGGATTCCTGCATTCAGGTTCCCCAAAAATGTGATTCCAACAACTCCCAGGCCCACACGAATCTAAACCTTCCTCCGGAGTCTACACCCTATACAGTTGTTTTGGCCAATGTTCCAGCGCTACCACCTGCAGCGCAGGAACACTGGTCTTCGCTGAGGAATAGGTGACCTATATCCAGCTACTTGCTAATACTATAGCCAGTGGCGCTTCCAACCCGGAAACATAGTCTGGAGCAGAGATCATCCCGATCTTCAACAAGCATTGGAAATGCAATAGGTCTCGCATTAGAAAAGTTGGAGCTGTTGGTCTTGTAAATGACAAATATTTCATTTATTTGTTGGTTTTTAAGACAGCTAAATTGATAGCTTTGTCATTTACAATGCCAATAACTATAACTTTCGCGAATGTGACACCTATAGCATTTGGAATGCAACACTGTTAAGAATTCTATTTTCAGACTGCCATGTGATTCTAAAAAGAAAGAAAATGAACGTTGTTATCAGGTAATTCAAAATAAAGGGAGACACGGCTTGGCAGCCGTGAGAGAGAGGGGAGGTGCGAAAACAAATATAAACAAGTCGGGCGGCACAATAGGGGCTGAAAAAAAGGGGGAGGCTGAAAAAAGAACACGGCCTGGCGGCCGTGAGAGAGAGGGGAGGGGCTGGCGGCTGGGGAGGGGGAGGAGAAATGCGAGCAAAATAACACGGCCTGGGGGCCGTGAGAGAGAGAGGAGGTGCAGTTGGCTTCAAAGCAAAACGAGACCTATTGGATTGCAAATGCTTATTAGTCTTGCTACGTGGACGCGTGAGCAGTGACGGAGTCCACAGTCATGTTGTATTTACCCAAAACAAGACAAAACACATGACTGTGATGCTGCCGCCTTTTGTGAACCTCCCCTTTTTGTCAGCATCCATATGTACAAAGCACAGATTCAAAGCAAAGGGATGACCGACCGGCTGAGACCCACGGGAAACAAGATTCAGGCATCAATGACAACGTGTGAGCAGGACTCCAGCACTGTTGTTCACTTTGATAAGTCCAAATCAATAACAATAAAGGAGAGAGAGAGAGAGAGATATATATATAAATAACAATAAAGGAGAGAGAGAGAGAGATAAATAACAAACGAGAGGGAGGGAGAGATAAATAACAATAAAGGAAAGAGAGCGATAAATAATAAAGGCACGTGGGTTTTAGGTTTCGGCATGCAGAACAGTCACTTCATGCAGCAAAGCCGGTTTACAAAGATATGGGACGGTGGCAAAGAGCTATATGAACAAGTCCGGTGCATTGCTGTCCCACGCGCACATGTTCTGGTCTGACAGACAGCAGCATTGAGGAGCTGCAGCACCCCGTCTCGAGTCAGTCACACTGTCTGTGCTGTTTAGGGCTCTAACTCTTACTTGTATTTATTTACCCCGAGCACGCTCTGGGCTAGTTGCCGGACTGTCATTCTCAGAAATGCATGCTGCCCAAGTGCAGCACGGCAGAAATCCAAGTAAAAAAGCATTGTCAAAGGCAATCTGGTAGGATGGCTAGCGGGTGATGTTTTTTCTGGCGAGGTAGGAGGGGAAGGTCTGACAGAAACAACTGGAGGGTTTTGGGGATTTAAAAGCAACAGCAGGAGGAACAGTCACTTCATGCAGCAAAAAGCCGGTTTACCAAGATATGGGACGGGGGCAAAGAGCTATATGAACAAATCCGGTGCATTGCTGTCCCACGCGCACATGATCTGGTCTGACAGACAGCAGCAATGAGGAACTGCAGCACCCCGTCTCGAGTCAGTCACACTGTCTGTGCTGTTTAGGACTCTAACTCTTACTTGTATTTATTTACCCTAAGCACGCTCTGGGCTTGTTACCGGACTGTCATTCTCAGAAATGCATGCTGCCCAAGCGCAGTACGGCAGAAATCTAAGTAAAAAAGCATTGTCAAAGGCAATCTGGTGGGATGGCTAGCGGGTGATGTTTTTCTGGCGAGGTAGGAGGGGAAGGTCTGACAGAAACAACTGGAGGGTTTTGGGGATTTAAAAGCAACAGCAGGAGGGGTGGGGGTGAATTGAGAAAGCCATAGAGGGATGGTGGGGCAGAACTGGAAATAGTGGCGGGGTAAGGGGTTTAAAACAATAATGGGAAGGTGGATGATGGCATTGAAAACAGCAATGGGACGGGGGAAGGTTTGAAAGTAACCACACCAAGTTAACCTCGCCACAAGAAGTGGGTGAGTGGGACCAGTGTACAATACCTTTGGATCGATTTGGTGCTTTATAAAGCTGCAACAAATAACAAGACTGAGGGCATTGCTGTGGGGAGAGGGGAGGAGAAATGCGACACGGCCGCAGCAGGGGGCGGAGCGGGGAGTGCGGCGATGAGGGAGAGACACGGCCTTGCGGCCGTGAATAGTGTGAAGCAAGCAGGGGCCTTTGAAGTGAAGCTAAGCTTCACTTCAAAGGTGTGGGAGGAGTGCGGCTGAGGCAGAGAGCACGCTGGGGGAAGCTTGTGGGGCGGAGCGGGAAGAGCTGCTGGGGAACAGATGGCTGGCGATTTGATGCTGTGCACGCGCATTTTAGGTCAATGCGCTTGCGCATTGACCTAAAAGCGCACGGGCACAGCATCAAATCGCCAGTTAGTTAATGTCAGTTTAAGCCCCTATAGTCTCGCTCCACTCAATGCGCATGCGCATTGAGAGGCGAGATCTAAAAATGGGGATCGATCTAAACCTGGCAATTATAGGCCTAATAAGCCTTATCGATTGTATCCAAAAAATCATTACCAGGCTGGTATTATGTAGAATCCAGATGTGGATGGACGAAACGGATATTTTGTCACCATTGCCGGCAGAGTTCCGGCCACATACTGGCACTGTAGACCAGGTTTTTAGATTCATGATTATATACTGGAGGGTGGTTATTTTGGGAGGGGGTACTTTATTCGCAGTTTTTATTGATCTAAAATCAGCTTTTGATCTGGTGCCCCGCATTAAAATGTGGAGAGCTTCCATGGATATGAGGATGCCTCTTGAAATACTGGCAATTTAAATTTTGTTACACAATTCCAATTTTGCCCAGGTCCACTGGGGCACAAATGGGGACGTCACGAACAAGTTTTCAATCTCTAAGGGGGTCCGCCAAGGGTGCATTCTCGCACCAACCCTGTTTTCTTTATTTATCAACAGGGTCATGCGGTACTTCTCTGACCACCCCACAGATGCCCCCACCTTAGCAGGCATGAAGATACCCCTGCTAATGTTTGCAGACGATACTCTGAGAATATCTAAAACCCAGGATGGGCTGCAGACCGCCCTCATCAGGTTCGAAGAGTTCTGCCGCGATCACGACCTTGTGGATAAGACTAAGTTTATGGTTCTCCATAACCGCAGGGCAATCAAAGGGAGCGTTTTTATGAACAATGTGCAACTTGAGTAGACCGAAGTTTTTACATATCTGGGAATTACCTTGGTAGGGAAACTAAACTGGAAACCCCAGATTGATATGCTGGCTCTCAAACAAGCTCAATTGACAGGAGTCCTTATGAAGGAACAGAGACTTTCCCACTGGCTCCTGTCATAAAGATTTATAATACCAAAATGAACACCTCGGTTTTATATGGGGCGGAGCTATGGGGCTTTCAAGATTTAGCACCCCTGATTGCAGCCCAAAACAAATTTGTGACAGCCCTATCATGCCTCCCACAATCAACTCCACTAACGCCTCTATGTGTAGATTTGGGCTGTAAACAAATCGATGAAATAGCCCAATTCAGACCGGTGGCATACTGATGAAGGCTCTGGGTTACCCCTGAACTGTCTCTGTACGTCCAAGCTCTTCTTGAAACCACACGGGCTGACAGCTCTTGTAAGATCTCCTGGTTAAGAAACATAAAAGAAACCTTGAGTGATATGGGGATGTGAAGTCTATGGGAGAATCCCGCAGGTAACCCCTTTCCCTAAAAAAAAAGAGTGAAAAGTAGCATATTGGAACATGATTATGACGAAGCGATTTGTATCCTTAACGAGGCCTACCCCGACGAGAGATTTTCTGGAGAATAAACATGAGTACTTGTATGAACGCTATTGGGATTTTATTACAGTACCCATCAATAGGAAACTTTACCACCAGTTTAGAGTGGGTCCTCTCCCTAACAATTCCTTTACTTGCAAATGGCACCCCCTGAACGATGATAAATGTGTTGTTTGCCCAACTCAGAAGGAAACAATAGCACATGTTCTGTTTGTTTGCCCCGCTTACAAGCCCCCCAGAAACAGATGGCTTAAACCCGTCTGTATAAATCTCGGTACATGGTCGGGCATTGAGACATTAAGGATCTTAAAGTCTGATATGTGTGAGCCCATAGCAATTGCTGTCGCTAAATTTCTCTGATGGATGTGGGTCATTCTAGCAAAAAGGACTAGGACACTTTAGCTGCGACAGTTTTTATTAACAATTTTAGTACCCATGAAGTTTTTTGCTATTTTTACGTCTTGTCTATGCACACGAATTTCATCTCAGGTGTTGTCGTGTGTTTTAAAGTGTGAAATATTTCCCATGAGTTATTTTAGTGGATTAAAGTAAATCAACTGTATCCTGTTTTTATTCCTTTATGAGAAGTGTTTAACTTTTGTGATTCGGTTTGCTACAGTTTTTATAAGAAAAACATGTATGATAGTATTGAATGGTTTATATTATGAATTTAGAGATTTTTAACTAATGTACGATGTCTTTAATGATTTGATAATCGAAATATAGAACTAGTCACTGACTGGAAAGGTCATGCTAGGCCTACAAATTGAAACAGCTTTTGGGTTTTATTCATTGTGATGGCATATTAACTCTAATATGTAGACTACCCTTTTTTTTATATTTTATCATGCTGCCATGTGGGCTTACGAGGCACATTTTTATGGGTGAGTTTTAAAATAGTATTTTCCCTACTGTGTGTCACTGCAGTGCATTTAGAATGCAGTGCTTCCAGAGCCCAGTGGTGCTCCTGACAGACATAGAATTTTGTCATTTAAGTAGTTGGCGTAAATACACACTGCCACCCACGTGTGATATTTAACTTTTTATTCCATAGGTGCACTTAAGACACCATTAACAATGGAAGTATAAGGAAAATAAATAGGCCAAATAGAGAGTTCCACTTTACAGAAAGATTTAGAGAAAGAGCTTAGGCACTCGACTACTTTATGCTCTAAAACATTTGTCATTTAGAAAGTGGTATCACACACCTCTACACGTGTTTACACGTTGTAAACAGTGACACATGTTATCCATGAAGAGCATGCTTACCAATGGCAATGCATCTATCTACCTTACGAGCCAGGTGTACTACAGCTTATATGTGCAACTATATTAAAAAGTCATTGGTTGTAGTTAGTACAAAGTTACACTGATAGAGAATGCCTAAGCTGGTAAACTTTCTTATTAATGAAATAGGCCAATTGTAGTTAAAGGAGTACACTTTGTTTTGAAGCATCAGTACAGGATAGCTACTATGTGGTAGCTCAGCAGGTGTGGCTGCTGCTATGATAAGAGGTTCGGGGCCAAAATCCAGCAACTGTCTATTTTATATTGGATGGGATATCGTTTGTATGGCACTGGAATTTGGGGGTCTGCATCCAGTCAGACTTCTAGAATGCCAAAGTACCTGAATGCCAGTGCTTAATTTGTACAAATACAGGTGCCAGGGCCCAAAGTAGCCAGCACCACCCATAGCTGCTGCCTAATGGCATTGCCAGTATTGCTAAGTAGCCATCACACTTAAACAACTGTGGAATTTGACGATTTCAGGTCACCTCAAGCCTAGAAGCGTGAGTTTTTTATTATTTTGTAATACACTGGACTGCTAAACACTTGTGCTGTGATACAAAAATCAACTGAGAGTCGCACCATATGGTTTACTCTCTTACATAACTGCCAGTGTTTAAAAGTAAGTGCCGGTCCCAAGTTCTGGAAAACACCGGCACAAACTAATTACTGCTGAAAAACCTCTTCTCATTCTTGGTTGTTTGGTCAGACAGACATGTAAATTTCACGTATCAGTAACTGCAAATGAAAGTTACAGCTGAGCTTCCATATTTCCTCCAGAATGCTCTTACCTTGCAGTTAGAGCTCAGATGCGGGCCCATTCGAGTGAACTAGTGACTCAATTGACTGTTTGCTGTTAAAATCTTGTTGCTCCTAGCCTTTTGGGTGCCTTCTAGGGAAAAGTCAAAGGCCAATATTTTTTGAGAACTTGTAATAATAAATAATAATCCACATTTGTAAAGCGCAAACATTCACCCGTAAGGGTCTCTAGGCGCTGGGGGCCGTCGGGAAGATTAAGCAAGCTATTGTTCAGAGTCACATGGTGCTGGGCAAATCTGCGGCCAGCACCAGGGATCGAACCATGATTCCCAGATTCCGAAGTCAGTCGCCCTGGCCGCGGCGCCACACCTCTTCCGCAAGAATTCAATGTATTTTTTGCATTTGAGGGGCACTGGGTCTGGCCTGGAAGGGTGAGTTCAAACATGGCGTGCACACACGCACACTCAACTGAGGATACACAAACACAGAATATTTCACAGCATTTTATTTGCCCCCTGTTGCTTACGCAGGTCCTTTTTCAGATCCCCTTTGCTTTGTAGCTGGACCTGTGGTACATATCTCTAAACTCTCAGACAGACAAGAGAAACAAGTAAGGGGGGCAACTCCCTAACACCCTGATTGGCGAGCCACAACTCAATATCCCAGATAGAAACCTTAGCAAATGTACTGCCACCCCCTACATAAGAGAAGAACTCGGGCACAGCGTGCTCAGCCTTCTGAAAAGTTTATTATTTTAGGTAAGTCTGTATGCTATCTTAATGTGATTCAAGAGGTTAAAAACTACAACACTCAAGAGGCAATGTGAGAAGAAATAAATGAGACACAGCTCTACAGATCTGTTTATTTTGGGGTTTGATTGTACAGCTTTATTCTTTTGTGTTTTTACTAATTTCGCGGGAGTGGCAGCACAGAAAGGACGGAGGCTTCCTTCTTATCTAATGGTTCCTGATGTGCTCAAAAAAGTAATACTTTCAATTTAGTAATTACATAAAAAGCAAACTAGCCAATCACAGTAAGGCTGCATCAAACTGCGTACAAAAGGTGCATTTCATGTGCTCCCATAAGGAAAGCAGCTTGATGCACTCTTTGAATGCGAGTAAAAAGTGAGATGCATATGAAAGCCGAAATCCACCAGTGGTGCTGGAACAACTTTCAGAGTGTGGGTGCTGCAGTCAATGTTACATCGCTAAAGTCATAGCCACTGTGAAAAATCAAAGCGTCACACAGAACAAGTGTAGCAAATGAGCCACGCCAATTAAGCAGGAGGGTGGTATGGGTGTGGTATGTAGTTGCTGGTGCATTTTTGGAGCATACTGTTGCAAATAGATCCGTTGACTGGGTGTGAGTGTTTGATTGGTTCAGATGCTCCGTCCATCACCACCCCCTTTTGTGCCGCTTTGTTCGCAATAAGTTGGCAGGGTATGCTCAGACGTGAGTCCCTTGCTCACTGGATTCAAGCAAGCCTGGCTGAAGACTGCTGTAATGCCAGAAACCGGTGCTAGGAAGCTTGTTTCCGCTCCAGGGAAGGCATGGCTTGGCAGTTCGGGCTGGACTGTTCCCAAGAGGCACAGGGTCAGCCTGATTTGCATATGGCCATGTCTGAACTAGGGTGGCAGAGTGGGCTAAAGAACGGTGATGGATTAAACCCAGATCTGTTGACTGGGTGTGAGTGTTTGATTGGTTCAGATGCTCCGTCCATCATCACCCCCTTTTGTACCCATAAGGAAAGCAGCTTGATGCACTCTGAATCCGAGTAAAAAGTGAGATGCATATGAAAGACGAAATCCACCAGTGGTGCTGGAACAACTTTCAGAGTGTGGGTGCTGCAGTCAATGTTATATCGCTAAAATCATAGCAACTGTGAAAAATCAAAGCGTCACACGGAACAAGTGTAGCTAATGAGCCACGCCAATTAAGCAGGAGGGTGGTATGGGTGTGGTATGTAGTTGCTGGTGCATTTTTGGAGCATACTGTCGCAAATAGATCCGTTGACTGGGTGTGAGTGTTTGATTGGTTCAGATGCTCCGTCCATCACCACCCCCTTTTGTGCCGCTTTGTTCGCAATAAGTTGGCAGGGTATGCTCAGACGTGAGTCCCTTGCTCACTGGATTCAAGCAAGCCTGGCTGAAGACTGCTGTAATGCCAGAAACCGGTGCTAGGAAGCTTGTTTCCGCTCCAGGGAAGGCATGGCTTGGCAGTTCGGGCTGGACTGTTCCCAAGAGGCACAGGGTCAGCCTGATTTGCATATGGTTATGAATAGAGGGGTCCCAGTGAGGGAGAGCAAATTAATTAGAAAAACAATCAAGTAAATCTCATAAACAAAAATACCTCTATAATGTTTTATTCACATTATAGGAAAACGAGCATTGTTGAGTATTCAAGAAATATATACAATTGTGATGGTATAGGTGCCCCAGGGGGAAGGAGGGGAAGTGATGTAGTGAAGGTAAGGTGAGGAGGGTTCTTTTGTGACAATAAAAAACACGATATTTATCCAGTAATATTGGGATACCAATGTTAAACAATATACAGAGCAAATGATTACTCAATGACAGAGTTTAAAGAAACATGCCCCCATGTCCATCATGAAAACGAATGGTGGGTTGAACGGGGCTGTCGGGGGGACGTGTGTCGACGTTTCGACCCTAATAGGCAGGATAGATAAGGTTCCTTGCGAGTGGGTCTTCTTCAGGACGGGCAATAAGGTAGGGGCAGCCAACCTATTATTAAAAAGGGGAGGGGTAAGTTAATTATAATGGACAAATCTCGATCTAGTTTAAGTGGGTAGGGTAGACAAAAAGGACGTACCTGAGTACATCAGTATGGGGATGAAATTAATCCCAGTGAAGGTCGGTGACACGAGTTCAATTACCTTAAGAAGGAATCATATGAATAACCATTAGAATAGTACAATAATGATCAAATCCAGCAATTTGTAAGGATATCCTTACAAATTGCTGGATTTGATCATTATTGTACTATTCTAATGGTTATTCATATGATTCCTTCTTAAGGTAATTGAACTCGTGTCACCGACCTTCACTGGGATTAATTTCATCCCCATACTGATGTACTCAGGTACGTCCTTTTTGTCTACCCTACCCACTTAAACTAGATAGAGATTTGTCCATTATAATTAACTTACCCCTCCCCTTTTTAATAATAGGTTGGCTGCCCCTACCTTATTGCCCGTCCTGAAGAAGACCCACTCGCAAGGAACCTTATCTATCCTGCCTATTAGGGTCGAAACGTCGACACACGTCCCCCCGACAGCCCCGTTCAACCCACCATTCGTTTTCATGATGGACATGGGGGCATGTTTCTTTAAACTCTGTCATTGAGTAATCATTTGCTCTGTATATTGTTTAACATTGGTATCCCAATATTACTGGATAAATATCGTGTTTTTTATTGTCACAAAAGAACCCTCCTCACCTTACCTTCACTACATCACTTCCCCTCCTTCCCCCTGGGGCACCTATACCATCACAATTGTATATATTTCTTGAATACTCAACAATGCTCGTTTTCCTATAATGTGAATAAAACATTATAGAGGTATTTTTGTTTATGAGATTTACTTGATTGTTTTTCTAATTAATTTGCTCTCCCTCACTGGGACCCCTCTATTCATAACGATAGCCACCCATTCCCAGCGACTTATTTTGGGTTAACCCTTGTCACATATAATGATTTGCATATGGAAAGCAGCTTGATGCACTCTGAATCCGAGTAAAAAGTGAGATGCATATGAAAGACGAAATCCACCAGTGGTGCTGGAACAACTTTCAGAGTGTGGGTGCTGCAGTCAATGTTATATCGCTAAAATCATAGCAACTGTGAAAAATCAAAGCGTCACACGGAACAAGTGTAGCTAATGAGCCACGCCAATTAAGCAGGAGGGTGGTATGGGTGTGGTATGTAGTTGCTGGTGCATTTTTTGGAGCATGAGGAATAATGAAGGATTTTAGCGAATATTTCTCTTTTGCGTATCACCAAGTGTCTTGATTTGTTTTGATCGTATGAAAGTCTTTGTTTCCTTCACGCTTCAGAAGTACAAATAAAGTGTTCTATTTGCATTTTCCTTACTGCTGATACATTTTAAAATATGTGTACCCTTCATTTATAGGTATTTAAATTTTGTTGTGTGCTTCAAAAATAGACATCCTGCCGCCTTTCTTTTTACATCCACTGTAGCCAGCAAGACTGTCACATAGCTCACTTTACCAAATCCTCTCACTTTATAGTCAGAGAAAGGAAAGTAAACGCCAATCTTCTTGTTAAAAGAATAAACAGCAGTTTATTCTGACATTTGACCTCTGTCTGTAAACACATCACAAATGTGACAAGACAAAAACTACATTTAAAGGCATCTTTATAGCTCTTTCACCTTGTGAACTCCAGCATGGTTGCTTTGGGGGTGGTGCGTCAACCCTACTTCCGGCACCTATGAAATCCACGTTTTCTTTGTACCACTTGCAGAACTCAAGGCACATGTGACGCAAATATGCTATATGTCCAAATGTAAAAAACAATGCAGCCCAGAAGCAGGAACAGTAGATTTTAAAACGTAGGTCTGCAGCAGTGTGCATCACCACTGACCCCTCCTGATATCGGTCTAAACTTTAGCTTGGAATAGTGAATGTGACACAGTGCCGGTCACTTCTACCCCCTGATATGGCACTGGAATTTCTAGCTTAACAGGGCAGGAGTTTCAAGAACCACAGGCAGTAAAGGTGGTGTGTTTAATCCCGAGCCGCTGCAAGCAACTTTTACAATGCTGCCTCCTGGAGCCTCTGCGGCAGCTGAGCCCCAGAGAAGCCCCATTTCTTTAATTAGTTCCTCAGTATTTCAAAATATTAATACTTTAGAGACATATTATGTGTTTATATGACTGTTTAAATGGTTCGAAAATGTTCTCAAGTGCCCTCAAGTCTTCACAGTGCTTTGCTTTTGCAAGAGGTTTGTTGCTAAGACCCCAGGATGTGCACCAGAAGTATGTTGCCCTGTAACAGATTTGCACTGCTGTCGAAATATCTAATTAGCTGTGAGGCGGTAAAAAAAGAGAGATTAATGATTGTGTGGAGACAGCTCCAGGCATTCATAGGGTCTGCTGACAGATGGTCATGTTCATAAAACTTGAACAGTGATATTAGATGTTAAGACTTGCTAAAATATGAGTCACTCGCATAAAGCAACCGAGGGCTGGGTTTTTACTGTAAAACTCAAATAGACTCTAAAACAAAGTCTTTATTTTCTCCATAATGTATAATATTGTTTATTTAACGCCAGACAGTCATTTTGAATTTGTTTTGTGGACAGATAATTCAGTCAGATTTTCATTACAATATTACATTAAAGTATTTCATAAGTGAATAATTATTTCAGGCTAATAACTATTTGTAATAGATGTTTCATGTAGATTCCTCCTCTTTTGAGACAAACAAATGCATCAAACCAGACATAGAAAAACATTCAATTCCAGCAAGGGTATTAGGAGGCTGTGAACTAGTTCTGGTTCCCCTCTCTGTCTTCAAGTGGAGAGCAAAAGTGCATGAGGGCTTCAACCCCAGCAGCCGAAGAAGTTTGCCACAAGAAATACAACACAAAGAAGCACCAGTCTTCTTTCTTTAAGCCCTTGTCCTCACAATTCCAGGGCTTCACAGTAAGGATTCGCCCACAACAGTGATTGTGGATGACCTAGGTTGCATTAGGTGCTGTCTCCTTCTTCAGCCAACACTTGCCAGTCTCTTGTCTGGAGGTAATTTTTAAAGTGGGTGTGGTAAAAGTGCTGACTGCTGCCATAACACTCCTGTTGTGGCTTAGCGATGGCTGTGCCTTGCGATTCAGAATTGTATTATGTCCCTCTTAGCCTAGGCAACCAGAAACTGTCAGTTAAACCTCGCTGCTTGAACGGGCTGGTGGTCGGTGTTTTATTCTCACATTAAAGCAACTTAAGAAGACAACTATAGTGTTTGTGCTTTGTATAACCTACAACTTAACAACTCCTTTGTGGGATATCAAGCTACTAAGGTGTCAGGCACTCCCCCACCTTAGATGCAGAAGTTAATGATTTCTTTCCCTTACTCCACATACCGTCAGAATCATCCTTCCACTGAAACCAACCAACTACAGTACCTTTGCACCACAGTTAATTTGTTCCTTCTACAGCGTCTCCTGGAGCATTGATCTTGAAGCAGGTCCATACCATTGTGGTCAACTTGATGGAAAAAAACACAAAGAAATGAAGGCCTCAAAGAAGCAGGATGTGCTGCTTTTGATGAAGAAATTCACCACATGTAAGGATTTCAAATAGCTTTATGGCATTCGTAAGGGGGAATGATGAGCCCTATTTCCCCTCTGCCTTTCTACCAGGAGTTGACACTGATAATTGAGAAGGTGACAGTCTACCAGACACACAAGTTAACTGACTGATTTACAAAACACCAGCAGCCTGTCCATGTCTCCCATAAAGGAATCGTCCTCTTTCTACATAGTATTTGTAAAAAATGGTGAATCCATAGAAGTTCCTGAATGATCACGAGAGATTATTATTAATGTTCTCACGGAATGTTTATGAAAAGCAGGCCAGCAGTCAGAGGAACACTATCTTGGAGCCCATATTAGGGGCGCGGCACACGTACAAGATGACCCACCTTCAGCCAAAGCTAGGCCAGACTCATTCCACTCCACCTTTCCTGACATGAAATAGAAAAGTTTGCTTAGTATTTGCCACTGTTTCTTTAGAACAGCATGCCTTTTGTCTCGCCTTTCACTAACACTGTGGGTCATTACTTAGTCCCCACCACACACTTTATAAACATACCCTTGGCCTCCGACAATAGCATCACCCCCACCCAAGAACTCTGCTAAGATCTATCAGATTCTTCCACAGTGAAACTGCAAAGATTTACAGCCACCAACCAAGATGACCACCTGACCAAATGGAAAACTCCCAACAGAGAAGGAATAATGACAGTCATGCAGATCATCCACTCAAGGGCCCAAACAGATCCTTCCGCCACAACATCCACAGCCTTGGAGCATTACCAATCAGCTACTCCCTCATCCACATCATCAACACATCCATCACATCCGCCACATTCCCGAAAGACTGGAAGCGTGCAGTGATCATCACTTTCCTCATGAAGTCGTCAGCTGACCCAAGCCCATTGAGCAACTTCCAACCAATCTCACTGCTTC
Organism: Lissotriton vulgaris; assembly: GCF_964263255.1. Lineage (NCBI taxonomy): Eukaryota > Metazoa > Chordata > Amphibia > Caudata > Salamandridae > Lissotriton > Lissotriton vulgaris. The sequence continues at coordinate 742,345,118 of NC_141696.1, forward strand.
CCTAGCCAGTTAAAGTGATACAGTAGGCTTTCAACAAGCAACTTACAAGCCACCTCAAACTGCACCATCTACTGGGCATCACTCAGTCAGCTTTCAGTAAAATCCACAGCACCAAAACAGCATTCATTGCAGCCACGATGACATCAGGACCATCCTGGACCGAGGAGAAATGGCATCCCACAACCTGCTCGACCTCTCTGTGGCATTCAACACAGTCTCCCACAACACTCTAATCAGAAGTCTATTTGAGACCGGCACCCAAGGACCTGCACTTAACTGGATTGGCTCCTACCTCACAGGAAGAGCCTAAGAGTCAGACTGCCACCCTTTACATCGGAGACCAAGAACCTGATCCTGCGGCGTCCCCTAAGAATCATCCCCCAGTCCGACCCTTTTGAATGTCTACATGATACCATTCACCAACATCATCCGATCCCAAGGCATCACCATCCTCTCCTACTCCAACAACACCAAACTCATCCTCTCCCTGGCGGACAAGAAAACTACCACCAAAACCAACTTCACCAACTGCATGACCATGGTAGTAAATGGATGAAAGCAAACTTCTTGAGCTCAACTCCGACAGGATGTAAGTACTAGTCTTTGGTAACTAGATTCCCCGATGGGACATCACCTGGTGGCCGACAGAGCTAGGACCAGTGCTTAATTTGAGACAGTGGTTTCCGGTACTTGGCACTCGCATTTAATTGCCAACACCAGCACTTATGACATCCGGCCAAATGGTGGTGCTGTTTCTTTTATTTAGAGAACAGCACAACAGTTGTTTATTATAACATTCTTATAGCTTTGGGGCCTGGAATAGTCTGAAGTGCCACAGTTGAAAGAGTATGATGTTCGTAGGTGTGTTTGTATTGTTATCGGCAGCATTGGCCTGGTTAATAGGTGGTGCAAGCTACAGAGGCTTCCTGACAACCGCTTAATGTTTTACAAATTAAACATTAGCTAGGTCGGACCAACACCCACCGACTATACAAGAAATCTGGTGATCATCCTGGAGAACAAGCTCATCATGACAGCACAAGTCAACTCAGTGAGCGCTGCCTGCTTCCTCATTCTACGTTTGCTACAGAAGATCTTCAAGTGACTGCCACGCAACAACAGAAGAACAGTCACACATGCACTCATCATAAGCAGACTCAACAAAAGAAACACTCTCTGTTCTGCACTCTCCAAGCAGCTCCTGCACAGACTTCAGAATGCCGCTGCAAGATTCATACTCACACTTCCACGCCGCACCTACATCTCACCCCACCTCAGAGAATTTCACTGGCTCCCCATCCGCAAACGCAGCCAATTTAAACTCCTTTTGCACCTAAAAAAGCATTGCTAATGATTTTAAAATGATACTGTCCTCCTTTAGTGTGAATTTCGTATTTGGTATTTGTTATTACAATATTATGAATATGCATTAGTATAGGAAATGCAATTTGTAAGGATTTTAATTAATAATGTGTTTTTCAACAGTATGACATCTCGAATTTTCACTCATTTTGTAATAATTTTAAGTAATCACGCAATAAACTTGTCATTGCCTTGGTCTACACCAGGCCAACATACCTGAATGTAGTAACATTGAAGGAACAGCCAAGTTAGTAAATTAAATGAAGTCTTTATTGGCAACCCTACAAAGTTACAACTGTCAGAAAGTACTCATGCAGGCAGAGTGTGTCAACATTCCAATATCCAGATATGAATCAGAAAGCCTAGAATACTTTGTTGGTAGAACTCTAGGTTATGTTAACATGGCAAAGGAAATAAATAATTAAACTGAAAGTTACCAAATACGTCATATACTACACTGAACAACCCCAAACACTTTCATTAGCATGCCAAACACCTACACTTAATCTCACTCGCATACACACCCTTCCCTTTGAGAAAAGAAAAAAATATATGAAACTTAATAACAAATAAATTCATTGTACCTCTCCGGTCTTTTAACAGTTCTTCCAAAAGCAGTTTGAACATTGGAAAAAGGTCTGGAAGTAACAGGCAATTCATTGGAAACATTACTAAAATTATTGACAAGTTCACTCCTCATATTGGAAGGAACTACAGGAAACGAGTCAACATTTTCACAAGTATTCTCATAACACCAAAATGGACAAAAAGAAGATGAATGATGGTGAGAAGAGGAAGTCAAATCTCCAGTCTCAGCAGAAAGAGCTAAGGCTAAGCGACTCATGTGCCAGGTCTCACCATTGTCCAAAAATACAGTGTTATGGTGAATTTTCGAAATCCTCTTGGGTTGGCTAAACTTGCTATGTCCTTTAAGTACTTTTATGGCACTTTTAATGCAGAAGTGTGGCTCACTGGTTAGAGCAGGCAGACCCTGAAGCAGAGGTCAGACCTGGGACCAGGGTTCAATTCCCGACGCGGCAGGGTCTTGAGCTCAAATGTCCACGGACTCGATAATTCTCGCTTCGGTGCCTGACCTAATCATGGGTTCACACTCTGCAAATCTGGGCATTAAGCTTGCTTAATCTCCACAACGGCCCCCTGCGGCGGGATGCCTGGCTTTCACCTTGGGGATGCCCTGTAGGGGCTATCTCACAAGGAAAAAAGCCAGGACGGGTTCCCAAGGCAAGCGCCGAGATACCTCCCCGGTGATTCGAGCGCTATATAAGAACATACAAAAAAAAAAAAACACTGACCAACTTGCAAATTGGCTGGTTTGGTACCATGTTTGGCATCATAATACACTTTATTCTTTATTTGTGAATTAGCTAAAGTGTTTTTGGCAACATCAAGATCACAAAAAGACATACTGTTCCGCTTCATCCAACCAGGATTGCTTTTGGAAGAAGGAATTCTTCATCTCATAAGAGAAAAGTGCTTTTGCCTAATGAGGAATGTGGTGTAATTCTGTAAGCCCACAGCATCTTCTTTAATTCATCTTCCCAAGATAGCCTTGAATTACTACATAACTGTAAGATGTCTTGGATAACTCTATCCAGCCTATCAACAGTGCCATTGCTGGAAGGATGATACAGGGGAATAAAATTATGCTGAATTCCATTATTTGAATTGCACACCGTTGTCAGTTAGTACGGAAGCTGGGAAACCTTCTTGTAAGAAAATAGATAATACATGATCTTACAGTTTTTTCTACACAATTGGCAACGCCAGGCCACCAGTAGGGGTCCCTGACCTTGGACTTGGTACTAAAGATCCCAGGATGACCCTTATGGGAAAGATGAATGGTGTGCTCCCTCAATGAGGCAGGTGTAATCACTTTGTCTCCTCTTAACAAAAACTGGTCCGTGACAGTAAGCTTATCTTTGACTTCCAAAAAAGGCCTCAAAGTATCTTGGATATTCTTTTTGCTGGAAATGTTCCATCTATCAATGACTCGATTTAACATCAGTCAAGAGAGCGTCTTGAGTGTCTTGAGTATCAGCTTTCAACCATTGTTCTTGAGAAATGCAATTTTTAAGATTACCATTAAAAAGAATATTAGCAACAAAGAAGTCATTCCAAGAGTTGGAATCAATCGCGATTAAAGGTAATGAAAGTCTACTTAAACAGTCAGCAATAACATTTTTTTCTCACTGGAACATACTGAATATCAAATAAGTATTCTTGTAGGCGCATTGAGAGTCTGGCAATTCTGGCTAGTGGCTCTGTTAAGACCATCGTGGTGAGTAACTTGGTAAGGGGTTTATGGTCACTTCTAACAATGAATCTTTTGCCCCATAAACATTTTTTGAATTGTTCTAAATTCCACACAACTGCTAAAGTCTCTCTTTCAATTACAGATTACTTCTCCTCTGTGGGAGTGGGGGATCTAGACACAAAAGCAATAACAACCTCATGTTTAGATTCAGACATTTGGGTCAAAACAGCACCAAGGCCTTTGGAACTGGCATCAGTTGTTATAACAGTGGGTGCAGAAGGATCAAAACCTTGGAGATTAGGAGTGCAACAAATGAATTTCTTAATTAGAAGTGCTTGTTGACATTCATCAGACCATAAGAAAACAACTTTGTTCTTTATCAAATTTCTCATGGGATGAGTTTTCTCAGAAAAATTGTTGACAAATTTTGAATAGAACTCTGCCAAACCCAAGAATGATCTCAAATCATCCTTGGATTGGGGCGCAGGCGCATCCATAATGGCCCTTTAGTAGTTTAGTTTTGGGAGTAATACCTAGTTCACTGATTTCATTAACTTAATAAATCACTTTATTTTCTGAAAATCTACACTTCGAGATTTCAGCAGTAAGACCCTTCTTGTCGAGAACATTAAGTACTTTTCTAAGTCTGGAATCATGTTGTTGAGTATCACCGCCCATGACAAGGATGTCGTCCTGAAAAAAAGTAATGCCAGGCATATCACCAAAAAGTTGCGACATCAACCTTTGAGAGATAGCAGCCGCAGAAGATTACCCAAAAGACATGCGGCGAAAACGAAAACAACCAAAGGGAGTGCAAAAAGTTGTTACATTTCAGCTGTAATGGTGCAAAGAAATTTGTTGATATGCCGAAGACAAATCGATGGTGGAAAAACGTTTAGATCCACAAGTTAGCGATAACATTTCATCTATCCTAGGTAAATGAAAATGGTCTACAACTATGTTTTCATTGAGGCTCCTTAGGTCAACACAAAGACACATTTTTCCATTGGCACGTCTTGTAATGACCAATGGAAAAATCACTTTGGAAGCCTCTACAGGTTCAATGATACCACAATTTTGTAATTTGAGTAATTATTTTTTTACTTCTTCCCGTAAAATCATGGGAACATTCCTTACCTTGTGTATTTTAGGTACAGCATCGCTCTTAAGTCTAATGCGATCAGGAAATCCTTCTAGTTTGGCGATTTTACCTGAAAATATGTTGGGAAACTCTTTAAGAACCCAATTCTTAGCTACGCAAGCTACAAGAACTTGTTCTGGGCTGTTCGGATCGAGAATAATATGTAAAGCTCTCTAATCCTTCCAACCCAAAACAGAAGTACCTTCAGATGCAATATAAAGTTTACAAACAGCAGTACGATTTGTAAAGTCAAAGACTAAAGAACGGTATCCCAACAAATCAATCTTATCACCTGTAAAACTCTCAGGAAGTACATGAGTGGGCTCTAAATGTGAACCTAAAACATTTACTAAATTAGCTCCCCATACACTTTCAGCAATGATGGTGAAATATGAACCAGAATCTGCGGCAATCTGCAAAGGAATACCTCCAAATTTAACTATACATAAAGGCTTACTTCTATCATTGCTATTGACATTAAGAACAAAGTTACATTTCTTGTATTCAAAAGACTTCTGTTCATACTGGTTGTCAGAATCATAGACAGAAGAGTCAGAATAGGTTTCATTAAGACATGCAACTTTTACTTTCCTTATGTAGGCTTTGGCATAATGTCCTACAATCCCACAATTAGAACATTTAGTCGACCATGCAGGACATTTATCAAAACTAGCATTGTGAGACTTGTTTCCACAGTGGTAACACACAAATCTGGTTAAATCTGGGTTTAGTAAAGTTTCTTGGATTGAAAGTTTTGTTTTGGGTGACCTTGGACTTTCCTGCAAATTCTTTCCCTTTCTTAGATTCAGAAATGTTGTTGACTGTTGTGGAAGGTTCATTCTGGTCAGACAAAGCCTTAGAACTCATTTTGGAAAGTTCAGCTTTTTTAACTAAGGCAATGACATCTTTTAAACTGGTATCACCTTCAATCCACAACCTATCCTGTATGCCTTTGTTTTTTGTGTAGACTACCACTTGGTCCCTTATGAATTTGTCGTGCAATACACCAAACTTACAAGGTGCAGCTAAAGTCTTTAATGATGAAAAGTATTCTTCCACAGACTTGTGCTGAAGTTTTTTCTTTTAAAGAAAACATGTCTGGTTACACCAATGCATAATTTGGGGGAATAATGTTCTGAAAGGTCTAAAATAGCTGCTTTAAAAACGTCAATATCACCTGCTGTCTCTGGTTGTTGCATCTGGTTATAAACCCTCAAATCTTCTGGACCCAAACAATGTAGTACAATTCTTTTTTTTCTCTCTGGAGATAAATTAACAGTATTGTCTTCTTGAGTGGCTACGTATTTTAAAAAATATTCTTTCCACTCAACCCATTTAACAATTGGTCCACCAGGTGCAGCTAAAAACTCTTTGGGAGTATTCAAATTTATGTTAAAACTTGAATTAGCAGAAGAAGCAGTAGTAGCCCTGTCACTCGTATCCATAGAGACAACAGGTAGAAATAAAAAATATTTTCAAAATACCAATAAAAGTGAAAAAAATGCTTACTTGTGATACGGAGTTGAAGGATAAAGATGAAAAACAAAAACGAAGATGATCGGCAAGATTTTTGACAAATAACGAAGAAAGGCTAAGTTTCAATGTGAAAATATGAAAGGCAATTTGAAGTAATACTGAAGTTGAAGTTCAAACAAGATGGTGGCACGTACGCCACGTCCGGTCACTTTGCGTGACCTTAAACATCAGGATAATGCTCACAAAGCTTTGCTGGCAGGAGGGCACATAATGTAACTGTAAATAAGGACCGTTGGAGCCAGGGTGTTTGGCTTTGAAAAATAAAAACTTTGGTGAATAGCGAGAGAGGTGAGGAGATAAGCAAAAACCCCTATAACTGGAACAAAAGGGAAAAAAATTTCTCACTCAAACTCACTTAAAACAAACAAAATGAATAAGGACTCACCCAGGAATATGTATGTGAATCCAACATCGCAAACAGGCCCCTTAGTTGGCTCTTTAGAAATGAAATTTCTTGAATCTCGACGAAATACGCGTAAAGTAAGCGCAAACTCTAATCGGGTGGACGCTGAAATAGAGTTGCTTGTAGAGAGAAATATATACAGTTCATGAAAATTATGATGATCCTCAAAAGTTTAACTTAAAAAAAAATATATATATATATATATATCGCAGCACAAATCAACTCCATCAAGTTGAAAAATGGCAAGCACACTGGTGTCCGACTTCAAAGATTATTTATTGCAAACCCCCCTTCACCCCAGACAGACGCGTTTCGCTATACTAGCTTTGTCAGCTATGCACCATGCTGACCATGGGTACCGTTTCATGCCCATCCAGGAGGCAGTTAGCCCCTACAAGGTAGGGAGAGCTCAGTAGGTTTTTATCCTACCTCTGCCTAGATGTGCCAAGCTAGCAGGGCACTCATATTATACAGTAACACAGGTAGCTTAGTGGGTACCTACAGCTGCTGCCAAGATCTGTCAAATACCTACATTTCATAGGTCCCAATCGAAATAAAAGTTAATGGGGTAAATGCGTGCACCTTCTGCAGAAAGAGATCTGTATGCAACACATAGGTGACACGTGTGATATCAAGTTTAATATTTTACGGGCTTATCACACCTGCAGCATCTAAATGCATGTAACCTGACTGTGTGTATCTCTAACGTTTAGCTCAAAACGTTATTGCGTCTGTTGCAGGCATTTACGTCACTGATGGACCCAAATCTGCTGTCTGTCTTCTCAGTCTATACACAGCAGAACCTCTGAAGTAGTTGCCATCATCTACATTGTCAAGGACAACCCCCATTATAGACAAATATCCCAGCCTAGTTATGGGACTAGGAAAGATGGCACATTTCCAAGTATACCTACTTATCAATGAGACAGTCAACCCAGTAGTGCAGCAATATTGGAAAATACCATTTCACCTTCAGAAGGCCGTAGACAATGGGTTTTAATAACTACTCAAATATCATTGAGGGACCAGCCTCACTGGTATCGCCATTAACAGTGGTATTGAGGCGCAAGTCTGTCCGGTAAGTGCGCCTGTATGTATATATTAAACTTCCAAACACAGCCATCAAATGATAGCAAGACCCTGGGCCCACACCTAAGGGAGATCACGCTAATGAAAATTGCTAAAGTATTCTTCAAGCTCGATCTCAACAAAGGCTCCCATCAGCTGGAATTACCTTAGGGCTTCAGGGATATCACCGCGTTCACAACATACCTTCGCCTGTTTCAGTACAGATGCCTAAGGTCTGGTAAATCCTCAGCAGCTGAAATATTTCTGCCACTGTCTCATGTTTTTGGTGTTTTGCATTGGAGGAAGCAGCTTCCACTCCTTGATCTGCCTTCTCGCTATGAACAACTGCTTCCAGTAGGCTGCCTTAGCATCTAGGAAATGAATAGGAGAAGAAAATATATGTCAGGAGTGTAGGCAAGGCTGTTGAACAACTGTGTTGGCTCTCACTGTAATGGCTGTAGAAAGTGTCTCCTTGACCAGGAGTTGCACAGATGGGCCTATGATTTAGAAGAGCCCGTCCCATCCCTATTCCCTCCCAGATTGCCTGTGTACTTGTGAGTTATCACATGAAATACTACACGGTATAGAATGAAAATAGAAAAAATATTCCTTACAAGTTTTCAGCATTTTTAATATTGAATTAGTATTATTACTTTTTAGCAACTGAATGAAAGGCATAATAATGTGATTTGCACTTTTTATTATGAGAAGACTTGGGTATCCTCCGCGTCCGTGCCTATTGATGTTGAACTTAATAAGTTGAAATTTGTTAAGTAAAAAAGTGATTTTTGTGTTTCAGTGGTAGTTTGTAAAGTATCCATCTTCTGTTGTCGAACTAAAGGAACCCACATACTCGTCACATGTTGATGAAGTGCTCCACTGTTGTAGAAGTGAAGTGGGATGTTGGATACATTGTATTATCTGTGGACAAGGAAATTGTGATCGACGACCTATCCAAGTCACTTGAGTATTAGAAGGAAGGACATGAAAAGGATTCGCAGAGAAACATTTATCTTAAATGCCTTAACCTTTGTATTTTCCAAAATAGAGAGACTAAAAATATATTAGCCATTTATTCAGTTTGTAAAAAGACGTAATAGTGCTCGCTCTGATAGAGGCGAGTCTCAAGCAGACTTCCATCCCTGTCGCAGTGAGATTCTGAAGCGCTCCAGCAGTTCCTTCTGTACACCACAAAGTCAAGAAAAAAAACCGAGCTGATATTAGTAGCCAGTTAAACTCGGTGCTTAGTTTGTAAAAATATAAGTGCCAGGACCCTCATCAGAAGGCCCCTTCCACTTGCACCACACACTGGCTCGGCCAGCGCTGCAATTAAAGTAACTTCTTACCATCACATTCATACAATTGTGACAATTCTGAATATTATATTCCTACAAAGCTATAAAAATGGTTTTAGCAGGAGGTATTAGTCATTTTTTATATGTACTGAATTAAGAAACAACAGTTGTTGTGCTTGTTTCTACATTAGACAAATAGTCCCATCATGTGGCAGACTGTCACAAGTGCTGGTGTTGACAATTAAGTGCCAGGGCTAAGGCTTCAGAAACCACTGGCTGAAATTAAGCCCTGGTTAAACTGCATGTGAGAAGGGGCTTTAGCTCCCTCATACATGCATAGTTTCGGCATTTTAGGGCTGCTTAAGTCATGGCTCTGTCAAGAAGCAGGAGGTAGCCCAGAAAGCCCAAGTTTGCCATATAAAATGGACTTCATCCATGCGAGCAATAAGGAATACAAAAAGTGATGGATAGTATGCTTCAATTAAACTGGGACCAGGGTTCAATTCCCGACGCGGCAGGGTTGTGGACCTGAGTCAAAACGGACTTGATAATTCTCGCCTCGGTGCCTACTCTAACCAGGGAACACACTCGGCAACTCTGGGCATTAAGCTTGCCTCATCTCTACAACGGCCCCCCACAGACGCCGGGGATGCCTGGTTTCACCTTGGAGATACCCAGAAGGGACCATCTCACAGGGAAAACCAGGACGGGTTCCCCTGCGGTCTACAGCGCCAGGATACTCCTTGGAGTCGCAGTGCGCTTTACAAGTACAAGTACCACCTCGTAATTATTCAGTGCCGCATCCTAGTCCATTAATTTTTTGCTACAATACCCGCTTCTCTCTGAACCGAAACGTAAGCAACCCAATGCCAGTTTTGACCTAGTTGCTTGTCTTTTGCCGGGTGCAGCTTTGTTCCAGTGAGCACAGGACCCACGTCTGCGCATAACCATCGCACTTGAAAGAGTGTCGCACTGAGAGCACAGTTCCCATTCATTCACCTGGCATAAGGTGCTCATATGTGGCATATGGGTTATGTCCCCTGTCATCTAGAAAACTTCTTGGCATATTGTGGCCTTTAGGAAAATTCTGGCATGCAGGCAGCACTCTTGGCATTTGATTACTATCTCTGCTATTGCGGCTTTGTATGACATGATTCCAACCACATTAGCTTAAGGTAGGCATCTCTGTAATACTCTTTGAATGCTAGCAGAGGGCAGATGTGGCATCTGTCAACCACCGCTTGCCATAATGTGAGCATTTATGTTCTCTAATGGCCACCCCTGTACAAAATAGGCTTTCCTGATACATTGTGGCCATCGTTGATATTTGGGGAGCACCCATGTTATTGTAATTGCATTTATATAGTACTTAGAAGGTGTTGAAACGCTTTATGGCGAATAGCATGCTACTCCGAAACCAAAGGTTAGTGGTTAAGCCAGTGGTGTGGTTGGTAATTGTGATCAGTCACGTGTTCTCAAGAAAGAAAAAAAACATTCCATGCATTTACTCCAGTTTTCTTGTGGTGGATTAAAATTATAACCTGTTAGATGTCATTATTAGTGGGGCTATGTGGTTCCTGGCAAATGGCTGGTGACCTCATTGGATAGGCGCACTGAGGTTAGTTATTTTTAGGTAGCAGAGACAGGGTTTTAAAGAAGGAGAGGTTGTTGACTGTGAAATGAGGTTTGAGCCATTTGTAGACATTCAATAACAGAGATTAAGGCAGACAGCCATGAGATTGAGAGGGGCCTAGATTCAGAAATATAAGGCATGCAGGGGATGGAAGGTAAGGAGAGGGTCACTCTGAAGAAAGGAAGGAGAGGAATTATTCGGAGGAAAGCAATTTCAATATTTCATGCAGGGTTTTATAGTGAGAGAAGTTTTTATGAGATCGAAAGCAATCTCAGAAAGTAAGCTATAGAAAGAAACGGCATTATATATAGTGCTCCGTGTCTGAGGCAGACAGCTTAAACATGTGGATTCATGTGTACACATCATTTAAATATTATCGTATGTAGCCTGTTGGATGCCTGGCCTAAGCCAGTCCTATGCCAGCCCTATTTCTGGAGTACCACAACCATGGTACAGGGTCTGTAAGCTGCACAAGGGGACGTATACAGTTCCCCCTCCTTGTAGACACCCCAGGCAAACAGCGATTCTCCCTGGCATACAGTGACTACCTCCGGCAAATATGGACCCTTCATTTTCTTTAGTCGACACCAGTGGTATATAATGCGCCGCCTCCCTGGCATTTAGTGGTCACCCGTGGCATATGGAAGGTACTCCTGACTAGCTGTGTTCTTCAAGCATCTCGCGGCCCCCTCTGGCCTGTGGTGCACCAACAGCTATATTGTGACCGTTCAGGCATTTGGTGAACATGTTTAGCGTTTGGGGGCCCTCTCTGGCACGATTTATTTGTTTATTTTACTGGTGTTTTTGTGAAGCGCTGCAAAATGTGATAGTCTCGTAGCACTTCTAACACAACAAATCAACAATAGGCTAACAGGATATATAGAACAGTTACAACTAGAGCCAAACGGTTATGCTTATTGATTACAAGATGAAAAGTTGTAGAAAATGTTGTCTAAACTGGATCTAATCATTGGCATAGATGATGAACAAAGCTGTTTTTGGTGTCTAACCACTAGGTGATAGTGGCGTTCTGTATCTGATTGAGTCTGTGTTTGGCAGAAAGTGGGCCAAACTGCCTGCTGGGAGCCATCTCTTACTTATGGAAAGCATCCTCCATCTCTGCTAGCCAACACTGGTATATGGGGCCATCCCTTGTCATAAACTGAGCGTCCTGCTGTCCACACTCGGCATCTGTTAGCCTCTCCTGGCATAAAGTGGCCTTTCTGCTGTTTAATGCTCTTCCCGGCCTCTCATCCTTCGCCTAGCATACTGTGGCCAACCCGGGAGCTTAGTAAGCATCCCTGGAATTTGTTTCCTTTTTTTTTTTTTTTTTTTTTTATTATTCCACTATAAGAGCATTGAGACAACAATCACCAAGAATAATTATAACAAGAAACATAATTCATCAGTATACAGATTAAACTACCCCATTTCTACATGATCGTAAATTACGCCCCAGATCAACATACCAAGTTTCCAGTTTTTTGCCCCTTTCAAAGCATAAAGATTCCATTCTAATTCATACAAATTTTAGAGTTTAGCCCGCCAAAATTCAAAAGCTGGTGGCTCAGTTTGCAGCCAATCAGATGCAATATATAGGCGAGCTGCGGTCATCGCTACAAATAGAAAATATCTATATTTATAAAGGGGCATCCCTTTTTTAACAGCTTGCCCAACACCTAACAGCATAAGAGCTGGAGAGATCTTACCAGTACATTGTGTAATAGCAGATAGAAACTTTTCAATGTTATGCAAAAAAAAAAGCAGTTTAACACAACTAAAAAATATATGTAAACTATCTGCATTATCGCTCCCACAGCGAAAACATTTGCCGTCAAAGCGAGTGTGCCATTTAAGCATACGATCCGGAGTATAATATCTGAATAAAGTTTTAAAAAATTGAGCCTTCAAATTGGCCGACAGGAAGGCTTCCTGGGAGATCAAAATAGCATCCTCTACATCCAAGTCTGTTTCTCCCAACCTAGTCCGCCAATATAAATTATGTTTCTCTAAATCATCAGGTTTAAATTCCATCAGTATTTTATACAAATCTCCAATTTTACCCTGCCAACGAATTGCCTCAACCAAAGCATTAAGTTCAAAGTTAATCTGTTTCCGAATCAAAAAGTCACGAACTTGAAGATATTTGAAAAACTGAGTGTTAATCAAGTAAAATTTCTGAGCTTATTCTTCAAATGTCAACATAAGCCCTCCTGCTACAAAAAAATCCCCCATTTGTTCAATACCCTTATGGGCCCAATCCCTAGCTATCCTATCCCAGAATATAGAAGGTAATATTTTATTAGCATTCAATGGTGTATAATATGTCAATTTACCTAGACCGATCAATCTTGACACCTTCCTCCAAATTTTGAATGCTGATTCCAAAACCTTAAAGCGAGTTCTTTTATAGTAACTCCATTCCAATTCTCTGAACAGACACTGATTGGCCTGACTCCCTATCAAAACCTGAAATATAGATGGTGCTACTGCGCTGTCCTCTATTAATTCTCCTGTCAACAATACGCAAATTCTTTGCAAAAAACAAACATAAAAATATAAAGTAAAATCTGGAATAGCCCATTGGAATTTGTTTCCTATTTGATATGAGGAAGGCAATCTTTGAGTGTGACAGAGACAACATGATGGTGGCTGTCTCAGGAAAAGGGTTGGCATTACTGGTATAAAATTGCCAGCCCTTCCGTGTGGTGGCAGACTCCAACGTCCTATCACCAGCTCTGGCATCAGTCTATCACAGTTGTTTACCCCAGTATTGGAGCTTTCATAGATTCCCATGCTTTGTATCATTCCCCGTCGTCGGAATGGGAGTCTCGGTAACAAAAATACCATAGCTGTAGGTACAAAAGACAAAGGAAAAAGGCCTAGGCCTCATTCCCTTTTGTAGCATATCACCCTCTTTGTGTAAAAGAGACCAAACTTAGGCATCAGCCAATCAGAAGTGCCTCACCCCGTAGAACCTTCCTGAAGGAACCTCAGAGCTTCAGATTTTCTACCGCACGTTGTGCTTAGGGAGTCTCCTGTGAGCTCTACTCAACTTCTACTCTTCTAAGGAATTTCTTTTGGATATTTTCTTCAGAATCTTTCAGATTCAGTTCAGGATTGGTGACTGCCTTCCAGGATGTCTGAAATGGAGAAGAAAAAAGCCCTTTTCAAGCCATGTTCCACCTGTGGCAGGAAAAGGCTTTTTATGGAGGATAAGCACAAAGACTGCATCTATTGCCTCTATCCTGACCACCAGGCTGCTGATTGCAAGATCTGTCGCACCTTTTCAACCACGACCCTCGGAGACCATGAGGGTAGACTTTTGACATGGCTCCAGAAGCTGAAATCCAGGAAGGAGACTGTCTCTAGTGACAGTGAGGATGCAGTGTCGATGTCTTCCTCAAGAAGGTCAGTGAAGAGGGGTAGCGGTTCCCCTTCTCCTTCTGTGGAAAGACCTTCTAAGGCCTCCAAAAAGACCCCCAGTGAGTCTGAGAGCTGAGGTCCCAGCAAATCTCCTCACCGAGGTGAAAAGGAGAGGGTAGGACCTGTTACGCCTTCAAAAGGTGAGAAGACTGCCTCAGCCTTCAAAAAACCTTCTTCCCAGTCTTCTGAGAGGAGCTCTAAGTCCTCGACGACGAAGACGTCGACGGCGGAGGTTCCGTTGACGAAAAAATCGACATCGAAGTTGATATCGTCGACTATGACGTCGACTGGAGTTTCGTTGACGAAGGTACCTTCGACGGCAGGTACATCAGCGTCGACGGAGAAGGCGCCGACGACGAAGACTGCGTCGACGAGGGTGTCGACGACAAAGGCGTCGACGACGAAGGCGCTGACGACGAAGGTTACAGTGTCACCGACGACGATGGTGACGACGGTGATGGCGACGACGTCGACGACGACGGTCTCGTCGACGAGGGCATCGACGACAACGACTCTGACGATGACGACGGCTGGTGTGTCCACAGTTTCCTCGTCGACGACATCGACGACCCCGATCTCGTCGACGCATGTACAGCCGTCGACGACGGAACCGTCGACGATATTATCCTCTGAAAAAAGGATTACTATTTCTGTGACAAGAATCACGCCGGAGATGACTTCTCCGAGGAATGTGTCCCCCCTACTGCCAACCATGCTTTTTCAAGAAGGGGAGTCAGAGAAGGAGGACAAGGATGCTTACAGCTATGCCAATAGTCCCTCCCAACTTCTAGTCAAGCACCCGGAGACGGACTCTGAGGGTGAATACGACCACAAGGGGATTGGTCATCATCAAACGGCCCAGTCACAACATCATTCTGGGCAGGATATGGTGACGGTGCCATCTTCTTTTCTCCAAGATCTGCATAACATGCTGCAGGATTACAAATCCAGGGCGAATAGGCCAGTTCAAGTCCCGGCAGCACCTGCTGCACCTACAGTGGTTTCGGCCTCGCCAGTGACGCCAACTTTACTGGCTCAGTTTTCTCTTCAGCCTCAAGCATCCTTCCAACAGGATTCCTCCGGGCTGCAAGAGGCCCATGATGATTCCTCGGATGGGGATCAGCAGTCAGATCATGACTCTATTCCTAATACTGAATATGATGAATATATCATTGCTGATCCCGCTTCACCAGTCCCAGATCCAGCGGATTCCCCGCCAGCGGACATTGGGGGCTTCCATCAATTGATGGAGAGAGCAGCGGGCAGATTCAAATTGGCCATGCCTAAGGTCACTACTGATTGTTTCCTATACGATTTCAAAGAGCCTTTTAGGAAATCGACAAGATCCATTCCTATTGTGGATCATCTGTGGAAGGAGCACCTTAAGGCCATGAAGAACCCGGCGACGGTGGTCCTGTGCCACCGCGTCTGGACAAGAAATACAGGGCACCCGACGCGGGTCCGGCGGCCTTAACGGGTCATCCAAGACCAGACTCCGTTATCTCTCAGGCAGCGCAGAGAAAATCCCGTAACCCCTCTGCTCCCTTAACAGCTCCTCCGGACAAGGAAGGGCGGAGATTGGACAATGCGGGGAAGAGATTCTCATCGATGGCGAGTTTACTAGTACGAGCTGCTAATGCCCTGGCGATCTTGGGAAGATATGATCGCCAGCTTTGGTGTGATATCGCCCTGTACATTGACCAGCTGCCTCTGGAGTCAACATCTGAAGCCAAAAAGATCTTGCAAGAGGGAGAAGCGACTTCAATGGAAATCATTGACTGTGCAATGGACATTGCAACCACAGCGTTTCGATCCCTGGCTGGGGCGGCAGTCCTCCGTCGCCAAGGTTGGCTCAAGGCGACTTGGTTCCGGACTGAGATCCAGAACAAGGTCCTTGATCTCCCGTTTGATGGGGAGGCATTGTTGGGGTAACTCATTGACGATACACTTCAAGAAATAAAAAAGGACACAGAGACTGCCAGGTCCTTGGGGACCCTTCAATACCACAAGTCTCCTTTTAAGGGATCCAGAGGCAGAGGTAGTACCTATAGGGGATCCTTCCAACAACGGCGCTATTCCTCCACGGGCTCAGGTTCCCAGCAATACCGTCAGCCTTATCAACAGCGTCAGGGCCAGTCTACAAACTACTCCAGGCCTTACAATAAGGGGAAACAGGCTGGACAAGGACGGGACTCGTCAAAGCGCCAATAGCAGCCTCCTGGCTCGTCCTACTGGACCCTCCTTCAAGAGATCATCAGTTGGAGGCAGGGTCACCAAATACCTTCAAAACTGGTCCAGGATAACATCGAACCGTTGGGTGCTCAACATCATTCGGAAAGGGCATACTTTGGAATTCACGCAAGTCCCTCCACTCAAGCCCCCGGCAGCCATTCCTTCGAAACACCAGCGTCTCCTGCGGCTCGAGGTCCAACAGATGCTCCGGAAGGGAGCGGTAGAGCCGTTCCCTCAAACCAAAGGGGACAAGGATTCTATTCCAGGTTCTTCCTGGTGAGGAAGACGCTAGAAAAATGGAGCCCCATTTTAGACCTCAGGGAGCTAAACACCTATCTAATCTCCCTGTCCTTCCGGATGGTCTCTCTCCATGACATCTTGAAGCTCATCAATCCGGGGGATTTCATGGCCACGCTCGATCTCGAGGATGCGTATTTCCACATTCCGATTCACCCAGCACACAGAAGGTTTTTGCGATTCACAGTAGCCAAGAGCCATTTTCAGTTCAGAGTTTTACCCTTTGGACTCCGCTCAGCCCCGAGAATTTTTACAAAGGTACTGGCGCCAGTAGCAGCTTTCCTGCAAAGGAACCATTTCCAAGTCTTCCCCTACCTGGACGACTGGTTGCTGAAAGCTCCGTCCAGGGAGGCAGCGCTGGAGACTGTTCAAGCTTGTACGAATTTGTTTCAGAATCTAGGCTTCACTCTGAACAACGAGAAGTCCTCTATGGTCCCGTCCAAAACGGCTCGCTTCCTGGGGGCCCTCTTGGATTCAAAGCTCTCAAGAGCCTTCCCTACTCTGGAAAGGAGGGAAAAATTACAGACCTTGGCTCTGGACTTACGGGCAAGAAGGTATCTTTCCGTACGCCGCTACAAATCTCTACTGGGGGGATTTCATCATGTATTCCCCTGATTCCCCATTGCAGACTGAGAATGCGTCCTCTGCAGGAGGAACTGGACAACCAGTGGCAACAGGTCCACGGTTCATTCGAGGACATGGTGACAGTCACTCCATGGATGAAAGAAGCAACCTTATGGTGGACAGATTAAAACAACTTGTCCTAAGGTCTATCCCTCGTAAGCTACCCGTCCCCACATGTAGTGACAACGGACGCGTCATTGGAGGGTTGGGGAGCAGTGATGCAAGACCTGCATGTCAGTGGTCATTGGTCGCCCCAGGAGAAATGTCTCAACATCAACCTTTTAGAGCTAAGGACGATAAGACTGGCTCTGCAAGCTTTTCTTCCTCGCCTGAAAGGTTCCCAAGTGCTTATCAGGACGGACAACACCACGGCCATGCACTATGTGTACAAGGAAGGAGGAACCAGATCTCGTCCATTGTCGCAAGAAGCTCAACAGATCTGTGAATGGGCGATCCTTCAGAGGATATCGCTGAAGGCAGAACACTTACATGGGGTCCTAAACGAAAACGCCGAAAGACTGAGCAGGTCATCCTCAGTCTGCCACGAATGGGAATTGAATCAGAGAGTTTTGGAGGAGGTCTTCAGCCAGTGGGGCAGACCGGAGATAGATCTTTTTGCCACTCCGACCAACAAGAAATGCCGGTCTTATGCAAGCAGGCTTCACCATCGAGGTTCTCTGGGGAGTGCGCTTTCGATAGCATTGTCGAGGACATTTGTCTACGCCTTTCCTCCCATACCTCTGATCCCACGACTTATCAGGAAGATCAAGGTGGAGCCGTGCAGGATGATCCTGATAGCCCCGGCTTGGCCGAGGCAGTTCTGGTACACAAAGCTACATCTGTTGTCGATAGCTCCTCCTCTTCCTTTGAGAGTTCTGCCGGATCTTATCACAATGTCCGACGGACAAGTTTGGCACCCAGATCCACAGTCGTTACACCTGACTGCATGGCTCCTGAGCAGCAAGAGTTTATGAACCTACCCTTATCAAGAGAGATTAAGGAGTTTCTGTCCCAGGCAAGGGCTTCTTCAACGAACAGGACTTACAGCCTTAAGTGGAAAAGATGTTGTTGCTGGTGTAGGAAAGAATGAACTAGAAAAAAATTGCTAGCCCCCCACTATGATTTCTTGTCTCAAGAATTAAGAGCACACAAACAAAGAAGAATCTTGTGTTTGTGGGGTGTATTTTATTTTAACCCTTTGGAATTTATCAATTCTTTTATATGTTTTCATGAGTGAGAAAAACACTATACAAAACAATTATACATATATACATAACTACTACACATCATACATATATACAATTTATACACAATTTATACACAATCTTCTTCTCAAATATAGCGATTTTATATCCACAAATAATTATTCTTTGCGAGATAAATATCCACTACAATAACCACAAGGTGAAATAGCAAAAAACGGCAAAAAAAATTGCTTTAGGAAAGATCAAAGACCAACTTTGAAAGCTAAGTCAAAGTGATAAACAATAAATTCTTGTTATCTTTCTTTTAGGGCCTGCCCAATAAAATGTTGTACCAGAGGTGCGGTTAGGACTTTATTTTTTTCGGATTAGAAGAAATTGTTCGGAGATAAGACAGTTCGATCAGCATGGACAGAATTTCTGTGAGGAGATGGTCCAAAGGGGCTATCCTAGGAAGTTACTTAAACACTTCTTTGTTTGTGTTCTCTTAATTCTTGAGACAAGAAATCATAGTGGGGGGCTAGCAATTTTTTTCTAGTTCATTATATATTGGTCCAGCTGCCCCTCTGTCCCAGGGCCATACTCCATTTTGTTACAAAGGTGTAGGAAAGAAAGCATTGATCCTTTCACTTCCAAGCCTCATCAGATCCTACCTTATCTGCTGTCCTTGGCTAAGTCGGGACTAGCTCATTCATCGATTAAGGACCATTTGGCTGCATTATCAAGGTTCAGAAGGACAGGGTCTGGTCCTTCCTTGTGGTCTTCCAGAATTATTAAGCAATTTCTTAATTATTTATTTATTTATTTTAAAAATTTATAGAGCGCGGCGTATACCCGTGGGTGTCTTGGCGCTATAATTTGCTGAAAATCCCAGAATAAGGTGGTATCTTCCTTCAACGAACAGGACTTAAGGGCTTGTTCAGGGTCTGTCCACCAGTGAGACTGCCCCCTCCTACATGGCATTTAAATCTAGTCCTTTCTCAACTCATGAAGGGCCCATTTGAACCAATCCATCGTTCTGACATGAAATACCTTTCGTGGAAATTGGCTCTCCTCCTTGCTCTCACGTCGGCTAGGCGTGTTCGAGAATTGTAGGCTTTGACCATCCAAGAACCTTTCCTTCAATTCAAGAGAAACACTGTGATCATGAGAACTAATCCTAGGTTTATGCCTAAGGTTCCCTCGGATTTCCACTTGAATGAGCCGGTCATTCTGAAGGCGTTCTTTCCTCAACCGGCTACGCCAGCAGAAAGAGCATTGCATTCGCTGGATGTGCAACGGTGCTTGAAATTCTATTTAGAACGTACTAAAGGTTTTCAAAAATCCTCACAGCTATTTGTTGCCTTCGGAGGTCCAAGTAAGGGCCTTCCGCTATCCAAACAGGGTGTTTCAAGATGGATCACGAGTGCCATTCTGCATTGTCACAAGGCTGCAGGAAAACCTCTAACTGGAAAGATCCGAGCACATTCCACAAGATCTGTGGCTTTTTCAACAGCCCTCTTAGCGGGGTACAGATGAAGGACATTTGCAGAGCTGCTACCTGGAGCAGCGTCCACACCTTTACCAAACATTACTGCTTGGAATCCTTGCAACAAAATGATGCAGCAGTAGGACAGACTGTCCTGAGGAACCTCTTCAACTGATGGTGAGCTTTCCTTTCTATCCCACCTTCCGTATTACACGTTTTGTATCTTATGTCATGTTGCCTATTGCTATAATTTTATGATGGCAAAATGGGATTTTCTTGCTAACTGCTTGCTACTCTGATACAAAGCATGGGAATCTATGAAAGTTCCAATACTCGGGTAAGAAAACAAGTTACTTACCTGTAACTTTAGTTCCCCAGTATTGGTAACTTTCATAGATTCCCATGCGCTCACCCACCTCCCAGAGGAAAGCTCCGCCTACAACAGATATGGTGTCTAAGTACACAACGGCTATGAAAATCTGAGGCTCTGAGGTTCCTTCAGGAAGGTTCTAAGGGGTGAGGCACTTCTGATTGGCTGATGCCTAAGTTTGGTCTCTTTTACACAAAGAGGGTGATATGCTACAAAAGGGAATGAGGCCTAGGCCTTTTTCCTTTGTCTTTTGTACCTACAGCTATGGTATTTTTGTTACCGAGACTCCCATTCCGACAACGGGGAATGATACAAAGCATGGGAATCTATGAAAGTTACCAATACTGGGGAACTAAAGTTACAGGTAAGTAACTTGTTTTCATATGGTGCACTCCAGGCATATGGCCACATAAGGGTATTTGTTGGCCACTTCTAGCACGTGAACCGTATATCTTTCTGTATAAGGCAATGGTTAACATGAGTACATGATGGAAATAACCTGGTATTAGGGCGCTAAATGACTGTATTCCTTAAAAGGGAAAACATTGGTATTTGGTAACAGAAAGAGACAATTTTCAGCTAATGACAAGCTGATGTTTGAGCTAATACCGAAAGGTAAAATCGTGTTTTATCAAAAAATAGAAACTTGATATACAAGGGAAAAAAAATGTATTTACCAAAATGAAAAGTTTGCTACTGAATTCTAAACGGGGGCATTTTAAAAAAAATAACATTCAATTGGTCTCTAAAAACAGCTAGTGCCCACCCCGGCTAGAATCTGACGACCACACTTTTCTTATGGCAGGCATTCCAGCCACATGGTGGGCAAGGCTGGCATAACGTGGACATCCATATAAAGTGGCATCTGCTACCCACCTTCCTGTGAGTCTACCCTTGACATTCAGGAGATTCCATGTTCTCCAAAGCATAAATAGCATACAGTGTTCCTCCGTTGTATAATGTATCATTTGGGGCTAAGATTCTCCCTAACATTTAGTCTGCACCTCAGATTATATCACAACTTTTGCCATGCAGCCACCCTTCCTGGCATAACGTGCTTATGTCTAATATACAACAGTCATTCCTGATACATGATAACCCTCTCTGGCATCTAGCAAACCTCCTTGACACATGGTGGCCCTCACTGAGATATGGGGACAACTCCTATTTTCCGTCCACTCCAGGCATTTGATTGGGTAGGCTCTACTGCCCCCATGTGCTCAGCCCTTTCATCCATACGCTTTCTCTGGTCACACCAGGTATTTAGCGAACATCCCTGGAATTCTGTTGCTGTATACCATGATGGAAAACATCTTTGGCCTGACAGTGATTGGCCGTCCCTCACGTGTGAAGGCATAAAAGCGTATTTTGAGAAAATAGATAATCCATACATTTGAGGAAAAGCTATTTCCCAAAATGAAAACTACTATTTGAGGGCAAATGTGTAGCAGATGTTTGATGAAAATAGAATGTGATGTAACAACGCGATCAAAATGACCGAGATATGTTACATTGCAGTTTTTAATACACAAGTCGTTACAACGACTTGCGCTGGAGGGCGCTGGACTTAGGAATAGTAAGATTTACTATTCCAACACCTGTTTACGTACAGTAGGGAAGGTGTTGGAATAGTAAATCTTACTATTCCTTAGGTTATAGTGCTATCCAGCGCAAGTTGATGTAACAACTTGCCTTGTAATGGCTGCGTTGCAACTGCATCGCAGTGTACTCACCGCGATGTAAAGGATGTTTCCCATCAAAATACAGTCATTAATTACAAAAATGAAAAGCTGGTATTTCCTGCCATAATGATTGTTTTCAGAAAATCGCTGTTTTTTTATTTTATTTACATGCAGTGACTTTTCCAGAGCATTTTAAACATGATAGTTGAGTAGTAACTCCTGCCGAGTTAGGCACGCATATTGCTGATTTCCTTGTTTCAATAAGGCACTTGCTGCTATGGCTGTTATTTCATGGCTCATTTAAATGCATTTCATCATCGTCATTTAAAGATTATTGGTTACGTTATATAAACTAATATTCTGCTCTCATTGCCAGCAAGACCCGTAAGCAACTTCATCTTATGTGTGCTAAGGAAGGTTCCTTACTTTAGTTAGGCAGTGCCCTTATGCTGAAGGCAAGAGGGTGAGGCGACCAGAAACTATTTCTTCCAAATTCGTTTTGCCGGTTCAGCAATGGAAGGGAAAAGTAGGGAAAGGCATTCTTGTCCTGAGATTGTCCAGGTTTCTGCATGTGCAAGCCCATGCTTGACATGTGAGAGTGAAGCAAATGTTTTATCAGTCCTGACATTTTATAATGCTTTGTCGAGTAAGGAATTGGAAGTAAAGGTATTTATCGGTTTCCTTCTAGCTGATCAATAATGTATCCTGGACTCCATTCCAATGCAGAAGTGTAACTGTGACATTCTGGGTCACACTGAGTGGTAAAAGTATCAATCTGCAGTACACACCAGGTCCTAAAAGCACAGTGGTCTAGTGTGAAGTTAAGTTCTCGTTCATAGGAAAGCTTGACCAAGTATGCTAAGTGTTGGAACTGGCCTTTTTTGCAGGGCTATCCCCAAACTCTTTGCCTTTCTGCTGTATTTTTTCTGACCTGTTTTTGTTGGTTTTCTGACCCTGGGCACTGCTGGTCAGTTCTAAAGGGCATGTGCTCTCTCTTGTAAAGTTGGGAAGATTGGTCTACACTTATTTGGCATGTTTAATTTACCTGTAAGTCCCCTGCACAGTGGTATCTCCTATACCCATGGCCTGTAAATGAACTGCTACTAGTGGGCCTGCCATTAGAAATAATGGGGTGACCCTGTATCCCTCAGAACCTGGGTAAATATACAAAATAAGGAAAATCGGTTCTGTCCGGTAGGACAAATCATTTGTACACGGTATTCAATACCTTAAAGACATTTCCAAAAAACGCACCAAGAGAACACAACTTGGATAAGCAGTAAATGGTATTCTTTACTTTTCAAAATGTATTGAAATGGCTGTCGAGTGACACAATGCACAAAAACAAAACTACACAAGACTCAAGTGTACAATGAGTGACTTATTGTGATAGGTGATAGTTTTGCTATACAAGAAGTGACAAGAATGACATGTGAATACAAATAGGGGGAGGCACTTTATGGTCAGGTCCAAACTACAAGCATAACCCTCCGACAGGGATTATGATTTCCTGTTCAATTCAGGGGATTGCGTTGACTGATAATGACGATAACGTCGACTTTGGGACCCTAGAGATTGGTGCGGATTAATATGCAGCCAGAGCGGGTCTTCAGGATGGCAGGTGGGGGAGGGATGGCAGCCGCTATCAGTGGATCCTAGTAATTCGGAATCCTACTGGAACCAAAGTGCATTGAGGTGTCAGCCGGCACCTCAGACACACCGGTAGGTTGTGGTCTTACTTATGCAAACTTCACCAGCCGGTTGAAGTAGATTAAGTGGTGGCCGCCAAGACTATCCTGTGCTTTGAAGAAGGAGACGTCCTGATCTTTCATGCTCAATTTCTTTCTGAGGACTAGTGGGTCTGGAGCGTGGCTCATGCCAGCCACAGGTGTAGCCTTTCAAACCTCTCTCAGGCCTCTGCCGCTGCAAGGCCTACCCGCACAGTTTACTGCCGTATTGACGTGGCATTTAAAATGGTTGCCACTCCTGAAACTCCCCTTTTACTACATATGAGTCACCCCTAAGGTAGGCACTAGCTAGCCCTATGGGCAGGGTGCTGTATAGGTAAAAGGTAGGATATGTGCCTTAACTGTGTGGCATGTTCTGGTAGTGTGAAACTGCCTATTTGGTTTCTCAATGCTGTGAGGCTGCTCCTCCCATAGGTTTGCATTGGAAATTCCTTGATGTGTGCTTCAATGGTAATTTCTGATAGGACAGGGGTAGCATGGCTATGTTTGGAATGGTAGTAATACATCCTGCTTATTGATTCAAGTGCATTTGTTATTACTATTTTAGAAATGCCACTTTTAGAAGTGGGCATTTCTGGGTGCTTATGACTGTTTGTGCCCTGCCAACTTGTGTATTCAATATCTGGTTTAGACTGACAGGAGAAGGGGATATGCATTCACCCTAGACAGTCACCAGGGGGTTGATGTGTG
Source organism: Lissotriton vulgaris (assembly GCF_964263255.1). NCBI lineage: Eukaryota > Metazoa > Chordata > Amphibia > Caudata > Salamandridae > Lissotriton > Lissotriton vulgaris. The sequence goes on from NC_141696.1 coordinate 742,369,570, forward strand.
TTCTGCCTTTCCTGGGTGACTCAGCGCTGGGCTGAATAGAACTTAACTGCATTCAAAGTGGTGGTAGGAGCTGCACTTGCACCTGAATAGGACTGTGCCTGACTTAAACAATGCTGTCTCCCCAACTGTAATGTGTCTGGAGCCAGGGCTTGGGATTTAATGGAGGTGCTGTGCACTTCTAAAAAGTGGTTGAAGTTCTCCAGGACAAACTTTTGCAGTGTAAGTACAGGGGCTGTGACCCCATATTTTTAGACACTGCGTGGACATGCAACCAGATGTTGCTGGCTCTAGAGACTGCACCTTGCCAGAGGATTGCCAAGAGGAACTGCCATTGGACTTGATTGCTTGGAGTACTGTCCTGTTGGGCTGGGAGAATGACTGCAACTCTTCGTACAGAAACCCTTGTTTGTGGCCTTGTTTAATCTGTTGTTGGTGCTGCCAGTGTTCTCCGAGGGGGCCAGCACATGGGGAGTGCCGGTTGATGCCCTTGATACCAGAGTGCATGGTGAGCTCTTTGTTGACCTGCAGAAAGAGCTTGCAGAGCGTGGTATTTTTCCTATATTTTTGGGGAAAGCATGTGAGGAGCGCTATTGTCAGCCGGCAGCGCATGCTGCGCTTCACCATCCAAGTGATTCTGGAGAGATGGGAAGGGGGAGCTGATGAGGAAGAAGCACTCTCCCTCTCCCCGCTCGAGACTGCCTGTGATGTGAGCATGGAGGTTGCCTGGCAACCTATCGAAGTGGAGTGCAGCCACACCCAATTTCCTGAAGACCAAGGGCAATGGCCCGGGTGTTGCGGCCACTGTTGAAGAGGCGGGAGGAGATCAGAGGGACTCCGCCAACACCGGATGGGGGTGAGTGGGGTCTAGCGACGCAACGGAGCATCCACCGGAGAGAGGCATTCCCTGCGACTCTGAAACAGGAACCTCGCAGCCGCACAAGACCGCCAGATCGCACTCTGCTGCAAGGAGCCAGCGCCCCTGTGTCTCCCGCCTCGGAGACCTAAAGAAGAGCTCCCAGCGAGACAGTGGTGTTCTGCCTGGATACCTTGCTCCTTTCTCCTTCCACTGCATTTTGGTAGTGGCACCTCCCCCTGCTGCACTCGCGGGGGAGCAAATTAGGTCTCACGCGTTCCCTGCAGCATAGGTACTCTCCTCCTACCCTTATGAAATTTCCAGGACCATAACTGGAATACGTTAGTCCACGATGCTCAATTCTTTACATGCAAAGGATGCCAGCAATTTAGACTGTCATGCTCTAACCAATGTCTAGCAGCAAATTTATGGCCTAGAGGATCATTTTAATTAAACATACTGCATCCCACAACAAAGCCCAGAGATACATAGGCAATTCGAATTCAAAACCTTTATTCGGTATGTTTAAAACAACCGTAAAAGTATACATAATAAAAAGCTAAATACATTACACATGGGTAGCATAAGAGTTATAAAAGATTATACAAAGCAATATTCAATATACGACAAGGAAACAAAGTCGGTCATATTTATAAATGTTTAAAATCGGTTCAATCTCCATTTGAAAACAATGTTAAGTCATCACTATAATGAAACAGCGATGCTTTCCGTATGTTATTGCATTAATAAGAAAAAGTGCTACATTGAAACAAACCCTGGCATTGTTTAATTTGGACAAGTATTTTAAGGCAGCAATATGCGATCCATTGCCATACGCAAGCAGCTGTGGTTTAAGGTAATAACTTCTAAAACCAGAATAAAAACTACAAAACATCATAAAGTGCACAGTGCTTTGCTTACTTTGCCCATTACATGAACAAGGAGTCAAATCCAAGGGACACATTTTCCTGTTGGGGAAGGCAACGAGATGATGGACAATTTCCAAACTGGATCTTACTAGTGCAACACGATGCATGAGATTAGGAATATAAATTAAATAGTCTTGACAACCCTCATTTCCAGTAAGTGTTAGATACAACTTGATAGTTGGTTTCCTTATCGCACAATCCAGCCGGACTTCCCTCTTATAATTCATAAAAGTTTCTCTAATAGACTGCTTACTAAGGGCCCGATGTAGCTAATCTCGATTTACCTACTCTTAAATACCGAATCATACCGATTCGGTATTTAAGAGTAGGTAAATGGGATGTAGGTAATTCCACTTTTGAAATTACCGAATCGGAATGATTCGGTAATTACCGAATCGGTATTTACCGATTCGGTAATTGCCATTGATTCCTATGGGCCTGTTGCACCCCTCAATTGTGCATGGGTGCACATGTTGCTGACATACATGCCCTTAGGGCATGCAACATGGCACATTTTTTAAAGCAAAAAAAATGCTTTTTGAAGGGTTTTCATTATTTACCACCAACTTCTAGTTGGTGGTAAATAACGAATTCTTAAACCCTTGCAGCACTGATTACAGTGCTACCTACATGTTAAATTACAGAATCGGTAATTTTACCGATTCAGTATTTTACCGAATCGGAAAAATTACAGATTCTGTAAAATTACCGATTCTGTAATTTAACATGCCCCTACATCTCATTTTCCAAATACCGGTCGGTAACGACCGAAATTACTGAATTTCGGCCGTTTCCGACCGGTATTTGCCTACCTACATCGGGCCCATAGTGATGTAACTAGCAGAGGGTTAGTTCGGAATGACACCTTAAATAGTGTAATGTACATAAAATCGATATAGCATAACCAAGAAATCGCCAATACATTGTCCAAGGTAAAGCAATCTAAAATGATGGACTTTGTAAAACTAGTCTCCTCTTTAATCCATATGGAGCGCCAGAGCAACAGAGGGCGAAGTGCAACTATCTCTAAAAGGTGCTGGAATCCTACTTCTCTGTGAATCATCTCGGAATAAGCTCCAGTGGTCAGACAAAGGCGGCGTTTGAGGAAACTATTTTCCTCGGTCTGAACCACTTTACTGTTGTAGTAGCCCCACACACCAGCCACATATGCAGCAATAGATAAACCCTTGCCCTATAAATTGCTGTCAACTCCTTAACTGGCCTGGAGCCCAGCTTTGCAGAATATCTAAAGACTCCAAGAGTGTTTCTGTTCATTAGTGATTTCGCTAGACCATGAACCGTTACCCGAGAAAGTAATACCCAGGTAACAAAAGGTATCAATAGAGGCTACTGGCGACTTATCCATAAAGAATGTTCTACAGTGCTTGTCCCTTAACTCACAGGCCATTGTATACTGTTTTGTTTTTGTTAATAATCAGTTTTCTAGTAGCAATAAAATCCCCAAAGGTATCCATTAAACGTTGCAGCCCCATCGGGGTCCTGGTCAGCAGGACAGCATCTTCTGCATACAAGAGAACTCGTGTGGGAGGCCCAGCCACTTTTGCGGCATCGGCATGCACAGATTGTAAATTTTGGTCCTCCTCATTTATAAATAAAGAAAATAACAAGGGGGCTATTAGGCAATTACACAGCCTTGCCGTATGCCACGTTGAACTGTGAAGTTGGTGGTACATTCACCCTGTGGGCCATAACGTACTTTATTCGCCAAATTCTCATATAGTCTTGCCAGAAAGCAGAGGATTGGTAAAGGCGCCCCCATAGCGAACAAAGTGGTCCAGAGAATTGCATGGTCTACTAGGTCAAAAGCACTGCTGAGGTCAGCAAAGCAACGATATAATCTTCCGCCTTTAGCACGTGTATACATACGAGATAAATAGGCAAATGCGAATGCCTCTGGCATTTGTAGTACTCTTCAGTTTGTGTGTGCCTACCATAGATTCGTGGGCTTCTATTGACAGTCCTTTATCATAGGATTTTCTCTGTTATCCTCTAACAGTAGTCTTACACGAGCCCCCAAATACATTTTACAATATATTTTTTTATTTTGAAAATGCATTGAAATACATTCTTTACTATACACCCGATAAAATTGCAAAATGGGGAACCAGTAATGGGACTTGCTGCCCGAGATGCAACCTATTTAAGGCAGACTCCATCCATATCTTTGCCTCTTGCCCGGTGTTAATACCTTTGATACAAAATATAGAGAGGTTCTTAACTTCTGTTCTTCACAGAAAGGTTGCCTTGTCACCAGAGGTAATGGTACTTGGGGCGGAGGATCCAGATAAACTTGAGAGCGGCCACGATTTTATATTTGTTGCTATGGCCATTTGGCGGCTATGCCTAGGCTTGGCTAGACCCGTTACCACCTACTTTCCAACAGTGGCTAGCCAGGCTTTTAGCTGTGCATAATATCGAGACAGCTATATATAAGCGGAAACGCAGACGGCGACGCGAAAGGGGCATGAAAATCTGGACTCCTCTCACACACTGGCGAGCTCTACAAAACTGATTTATTATCGATACTGTAATGTATTCATGTCACTGCTTTAATTGGTCTTTTCGTGATGCTGGGAATATATTTTATTTTGTAAATTCTCTATAATGTATATCTAAATATGACAAACACAATGTAAAGTTCATGTTGTTAATGAACAGAAAGTTTGCCTGTCTGGGGGGGGGATAAATATGTTAAAATCAATAAAAACATTTTTTTAAAAATACATTCTTTGTATAAAGCACCATTTTCTAGAATGTTATTTGGTTTGGAACAATATAGAGACTGAACAGGTGAAACCATAAAATACATTCGGATGAAAATCCAACCGGTTTTACCAATTTTCAACCTGAAAAACAAAAGGGGAAATGTAATCTCTAATATAGGTCGTAAAAATAGTTTAAACTCATACTGCATCGTCAAGAATTCTGGAAGCTACACCCTCCCATATTATGCTATGCAGGGTTAGTCGTCTAGTTCATTCTTTGGCTCAGTGATAAAGATTCCTTGCCATTTTCTAAAGGTGATTTATGACTGGAATCCCCTTGTTTTGTGCATTTTTTTTTTTCATTCAACAACATCAGTTTGGTAGAGAAGCAATTTTTGAGAGGTAGATGCCTTTCTTCCTTCTTTTTATTTGAAGTCTTACTTTTCCTCAACCTGGTTCTTCACTCACTACGCCTGCTCTCTTTGTTTAGTGCTCTTCTTGCAGAGTGAAGAAGTAATGGAGGGATGAGCATAACATTTGCATTCCAGATTCTCACTCCATAAAGGCGTGTACAATTTGTCTGCATATCCCATCAAATGGCTGAGAACAAGGGAGGCTTTGTGCCTCAGAACAAAGCAGAAGAAAGTAGTACAAGTACCTTAAGTCTAGTAAGATGACGGAGCACTCAGCCTCATCTACCCTGGCGGTCCTCATGTCAAGCTACCCCCTTTGGACGCTCAAATTTTCCATTGCATCACTGACGTTCCTAGTCCACATCAAAACACTCATTGTCTTTGCAGTCTACAGGTACCTACTCAACGTCAAGGTACTCTTCACCTTCATGATCTCTGCTGATGTCAGAAGCCTTGGAATACCGAAGATTTGCCCCAGGCTCCCTAGTGTCAAGAAGTTATGCAGAGTCAGTTTCTAAAAAATGATCAGGACAGTTTCTTCTCTGGACCTGTGGAACCCTAATCTGAGAGTACTTGTCAGTGGCAGAAGAATACCCATATGTTCATGTCTTCTTCAGAAGCGGTACAAAAGGGGGTGGTGATGGACGGAGCATCGGAATCATTCAAACACTCACACCCAGACAAAAGATCTGGGTTTAATCCATCACCGTTCTTTAGCCCACTCTGCCACCCCAGTTCAGACATGGCTATATGCAAATCAGTCTGACCCTGTGCTTCATGGGAACAGTCCAGCCCGAACTGCCAAGCCATGTCTTCCCTGGACCGGAAACAATCTTCCGAGGACCGGTTTCTGGCATTCCAGCCGTCTTCAGCCCGGCTTGCTTGAATCGAGTGGCAAAGTGAGCAAGGGACTCGCGTCTGAGCATAGCCTGACACACTTATGTCGGCCAAAAGCGGTACAAAAGGGGGTGGTGATGGACGGAGCATCTGAATCAATCAAACACTCACACCCAGTCAAAAGATCTGGGTTTAATCCATCACCGTTCTTTAGCCCACTCTGCCACCCCAGTTCAGACATGGCTATATGCAAATCAGTCTGACCCTGTGCCTCATGGGAACAGTCCAGCCCGAACTGCCAAGCCATGTCTTCCCTGGACCGGAAACAAGCTTTCGAGGACCGGTTTCTGGCATTCCAGCCGTCTTCAGCCCGGCTTGCTTGAATCCAGTGGCAAAGTGAGCAAGGGACTCACGTCTGAGCATACCCTGCCACACTTATGGCAGCCAAAAGCATTACAAAAGGGGGTGGTGATCGACGGAGCATCTGAATCAATCAAACACTCACACCCAGTCAAAAGATCTGGGTTTAATCCATCACCGTTCTTTAGCCCACTCTGCCACCCCAGTTCCAACAAGGCTATATGCAAATCAGTCTGACCCTGTGCCTCATGGGAGCAGTCCAGCCCGAACTGCCAAGCCATGTCTTCCCTGGACCGAAAACAAGCTTCCGAGGACCACCCCCTTTTGTGCCGCTGTGATATTGTGAAGTTGTACCTAAGTGGAGTGTGCCACTGCAACATCATGGCGCTGTGCCTGAGCCACTGACCCAGCAATGTGAGCCATTGTGGGATCAGCTACTGGAATAAGAATACTTAGGGGCAGCCTGTGACCCATGATGATGCAACCCACACCCTAACTCACCCAAAGGCCAGAAGCAGGCTTGCAAACATCACGAGGGTGGTAACCTCCACTTTTACCTTCTGTTTTCCTGACTTGAGTGCAGATGCCCTCACAGCCAGCGCACCTCCTCCCAGAAGAGGGAGAGGCAGTCAGACACGCTGCTGGTCCCTGCCACCCCTAAAGAGCAGATTTAACTCCACATGTGTGAGGTAAGGTCATTTAAGACTAATAAGAGTCCAAGTCTGGGAGAGAGTGAGGCGATGGGGAAAAGGGGGGAGCAATCGCTCCAATGTACAGTTGTCATGCTCCAGTGAAGCATCTGTATCTATGACCTGTGATGTGTACTATTGATTTTTTTTTTTTACAAAGATAATCACAGGGTTGGATGCTCAGGTGTTGTGGTACTGGGTGATTGTTGAGTTCTAAGCTTGAACTACCCCAACCGACGTCCCAGAGAAGCCCGTCACTGCTCGCTTTCACCCTCACAGAGTGAAATGCTGATGGTGTTGTGCTGGGCCTAGTTTGCAGAGCCACAGTAGGATGGACCCCAAAACATCAGAAGCAAACGACCCCAGTAGCCCCTCCTTTTCCCAGGGGCCCTCGAATGCGGTCTGATAATATGCATCTTAAACCTTCGATGATGAGCAGCGATCACTACCATAACTTTTGTAAATGGCTGAGGATCTCAGATGAGGCCTAAAGGCAGCACAACAAACAGGAGGTGTTTTCCGACCCTACATTGAACCACAGGTAGTGTCTGTTAGGAATGCAGGATGGATATATGAAAATGTGCGCCCTACAGTGCATTTGGAGATGATTCAGACTGCGGGCTCATACACAGTGCAAATGTTATTTCCTTTAAAAATATAAAAAAAGAGCTATTTTGGTCTTAGTAAATATAAAAAGCATTACATTATTGCACATATGCCTTATGAGCATCAAATGAAGCTCAATATGATGAGTAGATGTATAATACAGGGTGAAAAGGATGAGGTACCGCCAGACACCAATTTGAGACGCATCCTCTTCCTCAATGAGCCTAGCAGCATTCACAAAACGTGGCTTCGGGCACCCACCCATGCAACTGAAAACTGGTTGTAACTCATTTGAGTTTGAAGGTCGGAAGTATGTTGGAGATATGCTACGAGTAACTCTTACCTCATACAAAGAATATAGTGAGAAGGATCTACTCTTAAATTACTGTACCTTATAGAAATTATGATAGTGCCCAATTGTGTAATTTGTAGCCATTTTTACATTGTTTTAGTTATGTCAGTGGTAGACTATTGTAATAGGTGAAGAGTAAAGTTTGACTTCTCAGGGTGACTGAGTAGTAATAACTTGTTTTTTTTACTTTCAGTGCAATAATCCCAAAACCAAAGAGCCCAAGCTCAAAGCCGCTGCACGGATTGTTCCTGAGTGGGTAGAGTATGATACTGAAATACGGCAGTTCTTAAAACGGGTGGATGATCAGAAGAAAAATCTAACCCAACCTTCTCCGGCAAAAGGCAAGAAAACTGTGGTCTTTCTGCTGCTTTTGTGCAGTTATGTTTTAACGATTAATGTGATTTTTGCAGAATCTCAAGCAAGTGAGTAACCAGAAATTAAAAATACTCCTATTTTGAACCAAATTTTTTATGGCACCAATCAACCAAGCAAGCGAAGCAAGTCATTGTGACCCTCCCCAGAAGAACTCTCTTGTCTTTTCCATCCAAGCGTCTATCTATTTATTGTTTCATTCTTCCATCTACCTGAAGATTTCCACCATTTCACTTTTACATTGTCATCCATCCATTCATTCTTTCGTCCATTATTCAGTCTTGCACCATTCAATAAAATGGTGAAAGACCACCCATCCATATCCAAACGTATCCATCAAACCTATCCCTCAAACATATCCATCCAATACTTCCGCCATTTCAGTCATCCATTCCTCCATCTACCTTTCCATCCATCCTTTCGCTCATTCTATATATATGCACCCATCCATCCTCTCTTTCACTCATTCATCCATCTTAGCCAACCTTCCTTTCACTCATCCAGCCACCCTTATACCCACCCACTCATCCATCCTTTCACTCATACATACATCCTTCCACCCCTTTACCCATCCACCCTTTCAACCATCCATCAATTCACCCTTTCCCTCATGAGTCCATCCATCCACCATCCACTTCACTTATCCACCAAGTCTTTCACTCTTCGATCCTTACACTTAGCCTTTCTATCATTCATCTATCTACCCTTTCACTCATACATCCAACCATTCATCCTTTCATTCAAAAATCCACCCACCTTTTCACATTAATTATGAGCCTTCGCCAAGTTACAGTCAGAAGAGGCCCATCAAGAACTCCACCACCACTTTAGCTGCCGGGGAGGGGGAATGCCAAACACCCTCTCCAGACCTATCCATCTCCAAACCTATCCATCATCCTTTTGCTTTTCCATCCACCCTTTCACTCCATCCATCTTCCCTTGCACGTATCCATCAGTCCACCCTTTGACCCATTCATCCATCCACCCTTTCACTAAACCATCCACCCATCCAGTAGTTTTGCAAACGCCCGCTTTTGCAGCTTAAGCAGGGGTGGTGTTGATACTTAGTTATTTATGAGCCTTTCCTGTCTGCAGCTCTGCAGACACAAGTTCTTGAAAATAAGGGACATAGATAACAGAGGTCAAGCAAAGAAAGTTTATTACAACAAAGAAATTAAGAGAAAAGGAGAGGGAAACAAAGAGAGGAAGAGTGGGGAGAGGGCTGGAGGAAAAGTGAAATGAAGGGCAAATGAAAATAAGGAAGAAACTGTGACTAGAAGGAAGCATAAAAAAGGATGAAAGGATGGATGCAAGGGTGAATGAACAATGGATACAAGGATAAAACAATATTTGCATGAGTGAGAGAAAGAAAGTTGTTTGAATGATGAAAGTCTCGATGAATGGATTATTGGTCGCCTGATGGAGGTGTGGAGGGCTGGATTGATAAAAGGAGGGTGAATTGCTAGATACATGAAGAATAGATGGATGTGTAAAAGAATGTTTGAATGCTTGGAAGTGTGAGCGGAAGTAAGGATGAATGGAAAACTAATATGGATGTATATAAGAAAGGTTTAAAGGTGAAGGGAAGGCATTAATAAGGGACCTCATCTATAGTGGTTAGGGTTTACTCGTTTCGCTCACCCAATGGCATTCGAGGTCTGTATCAAAGTGGGGGGGGGGGGGGGATTTTAATTTGCTGGCTACTCCCTTGCACCCATCCATCTAACCTTTCACTCACTCAGCCATCCATCCTTTCACTCATCCATTCACTCATCCATCCACCCTTAACCATCCATCCATTTACTCAACCTACCACCCATCCATCCTTTCACTCATCCTTCCACCCTTCTATCCATCCACCCTTCCTGTCACTCATCCATCCTTTCACTCATTCATCCGGTATCTCTCCATTCACCCTTTCACTCACTCACCCATCCATCCACCCTTTCACTTAGACATCCTTTCCATCCATCCATTCACTTACTTACCCACCCACCTTTTCACGTCTTTGTCTGCCGAGCTACAGACAGAAGAGGGCCATTAAGGACACCACACCACTATATCTGTTAAAACTGAGGTTTCGGAGGAGCTACGTCAGCAAACAGGATGGGATCTTAGGCTCCCGGGTCCGACGACCTCCGTATCCCGCCACAATATCCTGTACACTATCCTGAATTTACTCCGAGCCTCTGTGTGCATGAACTGCTCCGCACCCCGATGGTGAAATCCGGAAAATTTTATCGGCTGATTTGACGAAGTTCTGTCGAGTTGAAGATTGTGGCCTACTCCAGCGGTGAAGCCGGGGCCTCGAGTATTTTCACAGCCGGGCTGCAGTGCAACAACATCGGCTGGGAGACGTAGGCTGTGTCCGGTCAATCGGAGTGGAGGCTTTGTTTCAGCCTGAATTTGACGTCGATCGTTTCTATTGCCCAGCATCAATGGAGGAGTGATTCTGCTTGCTGTTTGCTGCGGGTGGGGGTCCCCGTCCGGCGGACCCGGTACTGGGCCCGGCGGGGTTCGGTGGGTCGGGGCCTCTGGCCTGCGGCTTTAACCGAGTTGACCGTGGCTGCGATTAAAGACTGGTCACCTTCCGCATCTGCACGTTCGAGATCCTGTTTATCCCCCCCCCCCCCCCCCACCCCCCCCCCCCCCGAGGATGCCAGATTCACCCGGGGAGGTGATTGTGATTGGTGTCGGGCGTGAGACTATGGATCGAACGGTGCTTGGGCCATCGCTGAGGTCAATACTGGCAGAAATTTGGGTGTTTCATTCACATGTGGATGCCTTATTGAGCAAAGTGGACACGCGCCTATCTGAGATGCTCCTGGTGGAACCGGACCCAGCCTTACTGTCTGAACAGCAATCTGCAGCCGTTCAAACTGTGGCCATTTTGTCTCCATGCGAGAACCCCGTGAGGAAGCAAGTATTGAAACCATCGGATGGTGCCCTGGAGGACGGTGTGCCCGAGGTCGTCAGTGTATTGCCGAACCTTCCACCACCATTGACTTCTGAAGTATCGAAAGGCGTCCCCCTCCCGGAAACTTTTGTTCGTGACTCTCCATTCATTTCGAGGTCATTTTCCCCTCTCTTGGTGACTGTACAACTCCTGGGCAAGGTACATTGGGTCTTTCCATCTAGGAGGGAGAGTTCTTCTGCGTCTGAAGTTTTTGTGGACTCACTGCCTATGAGTAGCCATAGATTGATTCTGGATGACTCCCTTCTACTTTATAACTCCTTTGTGTGCCTCTGGGTCTCGCTGGGGGGGGTTCGTGTGCTGATTCGGAAGGTCCAAGGATAATCTCTTCCGGGTCGGGACGGGTTGGAGTGGCTTTTACGGGTGTGAGATTTACAACTGTTTGATCTAAGAGGCTGGGAGGTGTATCACTGTGCCCCCTAATTTCTTCTACAAGTGTTGTCATACTTTGGTCTTTTAGTGAAAGGGGGTATCTGTTTCTGGCGGGGGGACTAAAGGGGCTGGGAGCCCAAACGGATAAGCCCTCCTCCACTCTTTTTCCTACTTTTAGTGTTTTAGTTATTAGGGGCGACAGGCACGCTGCTAGTGGGGTTAGGCTGTAGCCATTTGCAGGGGTGCAGTGTGGGGGACTGGAAAGGGGTTTTTTTATTTTGCCTTTTTTATTTTCTATGGCCTTTTTTTCCCTCCCTTTTTCTTCCTTAAAGTATCAGTATGGCTGACGATTCATTCGGATTCTTATCGTGTACTTATATTTAGTGCTTATGCCTTTATGATATCCTGATTTCTAGGTGGGCAAGCCTTGAGAACTGGCGCTCAACATTGAATGTATACTGTATTGTTGTCTGCATCGATCCATATGCTTTAGCGCCAATGTTCAATAATAGCGGTTATTATGTCCTGTAATTGTCCTGTCCCCCGTATTCTTCTGGTTGATTGTATGGCACCTGATCCTTCTTTAAAATTATAAAATGGAACCTCTGTCACATCCTGGACTCAGTAGTGAATTCTAATACAAGTTTTATCCTGAATCGCTGTCGGACCTCAGGGTTGTCGGCTGATCAGCTGTGTCATACTTTGATATAGACGGTCTCAACTTGTTCAGCGGCCGGCCCCTGCGGTTGTCGGCCCATGCTTGTATTTTTATTGAACGCTACAATAAAGGTTTTTTTTTTTTAAAAACCTGGGATTTCACAGCGCCAATGATAGCAAGGCCTTTTTTCATAAATCCTCTCTAACCACTTAATATGAAATTAGTATGAATATCCTTGGTTATGCTGTGATTGCAAGCAGTATTGACTATGGGATCTATTATTGATTATTTTGCTGCTTGCAGTCCGTTGAATTTAACTGTGACCGAAAATGTGGCAGTGTAAATTAGAGGCATGCGTAAATTAGGGAAAAATTAATATGAGTAATACATATTAGGAAATGCAAAATTTATGTAATTTGCTTTCACTAAATTACACAAAATGTTGGCAAAATTGCACAAATTGCTAATTCAGTGTCCGCCATATTTTAGTTCAAAATGCATCCTTGTGTCAATTTATGGCGCAAGGAGAGTTTTAAACAAAAGCAATGCGGCCAACGTTCTCACTGAAATCCTACAACCGCCCTCTGTAGTTTCAGAGCCCTTACTTTTATTTAATGAGGCACTTGTGAAGCCAGTCATGCTTTTTGGGAGAAGCCCTTTTTGGGCCTGGGAGTCCACTGTCCAATAAAAAGCATCATAGTCCTGTACCCCTTTATCCTAAACTCTTGTCTTCTCAGCCCTCACTGAGAGTCTGATGACATAGGTTGAACCCACTTTTTCCACAGTTCCTCTAGACTCTGGTTCAAAAAATAATAATTTTAAAGGTACAGACATTTTACTTCTGGCAGTCTCGCCCTTCGTTCTGCCAACACCATGTGCAATCTCTGCCAGTATGTCCATTCTTTGTGGGAATTGGCAAAAATTGATGTAATCTGTTATCTTTAACATTTGTAGAAACCTTGCTTGGATCTGGTAAACAATGGTCTGATGTCCCCAAACACATCTTGATGTGTGGCCTGTTTTTCACCATTGTAGTGGCTTGATCCACGGCCACCACAGATTGCAGGCATGCCTGGATGTACTACACAGGATTTACTGGAGACGTCCAGGCAACCCTCATGAACATGTCCTTTGGTGGCATGGTGCATTTTCACCAAGAAGGCGGACTCTTCCCTTGAGAAATTTAAGAACAGTCATTCAGTGGTGCACTCTATCGGCCTGGCCATCCTGAAAAGCATTTTCATCAAGAGTACCTTCACTTCCAGAGCTTTTCATAAAGGCATCCCTTCTTGCAAGAGCAGCCTTCCAAGCATTCAGCAATACCAAGCAGTTCTACTGTTCTCCTCAGGGCAGGAGTGGCTCTAAGGGATACCCACAACAGCAGCAACGTTAGTGTCCACCATCTTTTTTTTTAATTTTTTTTTTTAGATCTGGCACCTTTATCCGTTGATTATGTCTGCCTTCGGACTTAGTCACGTTTTTGAAGCTCAGATTCTTTCAGTGTGGCAAGGCTGCAGGCTGTAGCCGAAGAGGCCTCTACAAGACCAGACACCTTCTCCACGAGGTCACGCAGAATCTGGTTTGCTGCTGCAGAGAATAACTCATTGGGGCAACCTGAGTCTGTGGCCCAGCAGTGACACATTTCCTCGGTTTGGCCTGGCAGGTTAGTCACGCTTCTCTGTCAGTTCTCAGAGCAAAAAGTTGGCAAAAGGTTTTTTATTCCTGGGCTTCAGGAAACTTCAGGAGGAGTGCACTCTGACACCAGCCAAGGGTCCATGACCTTGGGGATCAAACCTCACTTCAGCAGAGACCATCCGCAGGGTCCTGGTTCACTGCAAATGCAGGAAAAAGTCCTCTTGGAGCTCATTGTGTCCCTGTATCGCAAACAGAAGGTCAACCTTATGACCCTTGGAGTCCACTTAAAGGAGGGTACTGAGGATGCCACATGTATGCCCAGTGCCAGTTTCAGGGTGGGGTAATCTCCTGGCCACTCCCTAACCCATGGGTTAAAAATTCCTAAGGGTGACTGTACTCACTTTTTGCAGCACTTCTGTTGTGTTTAACTGTAAGCTATCCAACAATGCCCCTCTCTACCTAAATCTAACATGGTTGAACCCTCCTTTCCCTGGTCAGACCTCCCTGTGCCCATCCAAAGGTATGGCTATGATAGTGAGTAAATACTCCTTTGTGGTCCCTCCAAACCAATTCCGGGGCAGCTCCCCTTCCAACTAGGTTTGGACCCAAGCTGACTAGGAACACAAAGGGAGGCTGACCTAAATGTAAGCAACCTCTGCCAGTGACAGGTAGGCAGCTTTGAAGCTCGGGAAGGGGCTAGCACAACACCCCATGCCATCCTGCTCAAGGAAGAAAAACACCTCTCCACACCCAAGCCTTCTGTCCACAGTCCAGGAGCAATACACGTAATATCATAGGAGTGCCATAACAGTCACGTGACACTGGCAGAAAGTGCTTCCTTGAATCACACTTCTAGCTGCACCCACACTGAAGTTAAGCATTACAAAGTGTTATAATATAACTCAGTGTTTTGGTATAGGAGGGCTAGGCTTGCCACCTTGAGAACAAGGTTTGGAAGTTTTTAACTGCCAGGACATGTAAAACATTATACTCAGATGCCACTGCAGTAGTGCTATACGGGAAAAATGGGGAATGTACCAGATGGTTTGGCATAGGGCATGGTGTACGCCAGGGCTGTGTTCTGGCGCCCTTTTTATTCCTAGTGTACATAAACGGACTAGAGGAAGCACTGTTAAAATCATCTAGTGACATGCCTAGGGTAGGCAAAAGTCCGATCCCTGCGTTATTGTACGCAGATGATGCGGTCATTATGGCCCGGACGCCAATGGCCCTACAATGTCTTATAACATCTTTTAATATCTTCATGTCAAATTTAGATCTGAACATTAATTGCACTAAAACATTCTCTATGAATTGTGGCCCTGGTTCTAACAAGAAAAAGAAGTCTATGTATATTAATGCTAGTCCCTTAGACTTCACCCCCACTTTCTCTTACTTAGGCATCATGTTCCACGAAGCCGGCACATGGACAAGTGCCATAAAAGCAAGGAAACTTCTGTTTTGCAAAGCGATTATGGCCTTAAAAAACTTTGCAAAAAAAATGGGGGAAAAACCAATTGTTGAACTTTTACGAATTTTTAACGCTACGTGCATTTCAATAGCTGTCTACGATGCTGGCATATGGGGGTATGATCATGTAAAAACAATCCAGGTGGCAGAAAATATGTTCCTGAGGTACATCTTGGCAGTACCTGAGAGTGTCTCAGGCTATATCTGCCACGCGGAACTAGGTCAACCCTACATCGAAGAAACAATTAGGGTCCAGACAATATTACTATGGCACAGGGTTTGGACCAACGATGAATGTATATTAAACAGCGCTATTGTAAAGGATGCATTAAGTCTGGACCATGTGAGTAGAATAAGATGGTTTTCTTATGTAAGAGATTTTCTTGTGAAAATAGGTTATCAGAATTATTATGATGACCCTCTTTCAATGTGTAAGATTTCGAGGAAGTCATTGAAAGTACATTGTATGAAATACCTGGAAGATAGTAGAGTGACTGAAAAAAAGAAAAAAACTGTTGTAGCTCACCAACTCATATAGGCCCAGGGTAAAATACAACCATACTTAACACTATACACGAGTGACCATGAGCGGTTTATCTTAACACGTTTTAGGCTAAATATTCTTTATAGAGCTTTAAGTTTCCCCGTTATGAATTCCTGGTCCCGTGATTTAATTAAATGCCTGTGTGATGATTTATCTGAGCAATCGGACGTCCATATTCTATTATTCTGCAAGTTTTATTCATTGCCCAGGAAAAGATTGATTGTCCCTATTTTAAAGGAGATGAAAGTTAGTCGCTGTCGCCCAACTTTCATAATACTGCAGAACCTAGATGTTGTCTTAATTGTGGCTTCTATTTCCGAATATTTTAAAAATGTTTTTATACTGCGTAAATCAATTTGCACTTGAATTTTTTTTATCTTTTAACTGTGGTTGTATTGATAATGTACCTTCTTTCTTTTTTTTTATGTGTACTTTTATGGTTATTTGCTTTTAACCGAATAAAGTCAAATTGAATTGAATTGAATGTAAAACATTAAATATACATTTCCTACTTTTTAAATACCACGTACTCCGTCCTATAGGCATTTAGGGGCTTACCTGAGGGCCTGATAGGTATTGAAAAAGGAGGTCTAGGCCTCGCAAAAGGTTTATTATGCCAAGTCGAAATGGCAGTTCAATACTGCACACACAGGCTGCAGAGGCATGCCTGGAGACATGTTTTCCAGATCTACTGTAGTGGTTAGCACAATGAGAGCTGTAGCCCACTTGTAGCTTTTAATTTACAGTCCCTAGGTACATGGTGTACCATATACTAGGGACCTATTTTTTGTATTTTTTAAAAAGATATTTTTATTGATTCTTTTTTTTAGAGGGGCACAAATAAATTCATGCATGAATTAATTAAAAAAGAGATTTCATAGCAATAGAAACCCAAGATTAGAACATTTGCACTTTGATAAAACACCATTGATTTTGTGTACAGTAAAAAAATTCCATACTGCCACAGGATCCCCCGACCTCAGACTTCCACTTATAAATTGGTGCCAGATAGTTTTCCCCAGTTTTTGGGCCCTTCGTCTTTCTGTTAGTAAATTCCTTTGTCCAAATAAAAAGTGGAAAGAAGTCGGGAAAGCCATTGAGAAACAGAGCGGCCATGGGATTCAAATCAACTGTTAAATTACTGACTCTAGTCACTGCCATGGCCAAAAACATAAAATATGGTTGAGCTTCATCTGATCCTATACTAGGGACTTATAAGTAAATTAAATGTGCCAAGTATGTGTATGCCAACTTAGCTATGTTTAGAAGGGAGAGCGCAACTAAGCAAAGAGGTAAAGTACACACAGTTCTGTGGCCAACACAAGCGATTTGAGCAAAGGGGCGACAACATCTGGGAGAATACCATGCAAGAGAAGGCCATCTTCAACAGTTAGAACTTTTTCTAGTCTTACCTCTCTGATTTTCTGTGATTTGTACTATGGATTGCTCTGCAGGTTTTGGTGGCTGTATCCATAAAAGGTTATTCAGCTGCTTTGTCTGCCGATCATACCTCTCTGCTTAAGTTGCACCTTTTTCTGAAATGTTTACTATATTTGTTCCCTCCCATGTCGTTTATCATTCTGGAGAGAGATTTCAGTCTAGTGTAAACGTTCCCCCAATCCTCTCCATTCGAACCATTTCATAGTAGTCCAATGTGTTTACTGTCTTAAAGATTGTTTTACTGGTGGCGTTAACCTTGGCCCATAGGGTTGGTGAGCGTAAAGCTCTCTCAGACTAGCCAACTTTCATTGAGTTCTGCCCACGCAAACTGTTATGCTGCACGTTCTTCCTTCTTGCCAAAGTGTGTCCATTCCTTCCACATGGGCCAGTCCAACACTCCTGCGTGTTTCTTTCCTCTGTCTCACCCCACTATAGATGGAGAAATTCCACCAACAGGACATCGGGCATGCTCAGTGGCGTAACAGATCTTGAGGGAGCCCCCCTGCAAAGTGCATGAACGGGGCCCCAAAGCTCCGGAATCAGCCCGGAGCTCTCAGCCCAGGAATCTGCCATTACCTGAGGGGGCCCCTCCACACCCTGGGGTTTTCAGGGGCTTTTGTTACGCTACTGCGAAAACATTTGGCCTCAGGCAGTAGTCGAGGATTCCCAACAAACTGATCCAGACAGAAAGATGGTTATCCCCAATGATTAGCTTAAGTTGATCAAAGTGTTATAGTTCTCAAATTAGTTCTGTCACGGGCACCTTGTTGGTGTATTCATGAAGCCCTCACCCACCAACCTAGTTGGTGGCATGCTTCATCATCAGGCCCACCCAGTGACACCTAGTATGCTGAGAGTGCAGTGACAGCCCAGTTATTAAAATGTAATTTACCCTCGGGTACTGGGACCACCACCAAGCCGTTTTAAATCACAACTCACCCAACCTCACTGCACTCTCAGCAATATACCAGCTCCGATGTAATCAGGCGTCGTAGCACACCCGGGACATACTAGGTGTCACTGGGTGTGCCCGATGATGAAGCATGCCACCAACTAGGTTGGTGGGTGAGGGATTCATGAATACACCAACAAGGTGCCCGTGACAGAACTAATTTGAGTACTGTAAAACTTTGGTCAACTTAAGCTAGTCCTCTTTGTTTAATCACATATAAACCCCCGGGGACTCGGACTAGCTAACTAGTCCTCTCTCTCCCTCTTGTTACACGCATATCCCCAATGATTAACATCTGTATCTGAAAGAAACAGGTTAGTATTAGATTCCTTACCTTAGAATATCCCCAGGTGTCAGTCTGGATCCGGAAACTTTTGCGTAGCAGTACCCCTGCGCGTCGGTAGGCGTCGTCTGCAGGCGTCCCCTGCGGCTCTGCGTCCGTCGTTGGCATCGTGCGCCGTGATGATGTCGCTAGAGTATATAGACGCCGCCTCCGCGCGCTGACGTCAGTTCTTCTTTTTTCCGCGCCAGTTAGCGCAGATCCGAGAAGTGCAGTACTCCGGTCTTTTGACCAAGTTTTTTCTTGAATCCTTGAATCTTCTTAGTGCCAGTAGGATGCCTGGTTTTAAGAACAGTGACGACTGTGACCGCACGATGTCGGTCACGGACCATCACCGACTCTGCCTCCGGTGCCTGGGCCCCGACCACGACGTGGACGCCTGCGTCGATTACCGGGCCTTGACGAATAAGGCTAGACGGGAGCGGTCCCGCAAGCTGCTCGAGCTCCGGGTGTCGGCCCCGCGTCGAGAGCGGTCCCGGTCCGGCCGGAGGTCAAGGGAGCGATCGAGGGAGTGGTCGCGGACCCATCGCGAGCGCTCCGGGAGTTGTCACCATTCCTCTGGTTCCTCAGGTAGGAAGCACAAGAAGTCGGGGCGTTGATCATCGTACCCCCGACGCCCGCGCGATGCGGCCGGGGGTTCGGGCGGCCCCACCCCCACATCTCCGCGTGAGTCGCCGGCGCGGCCTGCTCCATACCCTGCGGTCCCTGGGCAAGGCGCGTCGCCCGAGGAGATAGAGGCGTTCCTCATGGCCATGAGGGCACTGTCTCCTCCGACGGGGCCTCTAGCGCCTTCGGGCCCTGTGGTCCCGTCCGAGGGCCCTAGCGGTTCGGGTGCTCCTGCCTCGACGCCGTTGGGTGCTCCGGCCCCGGCGCCGCCGACAGCTCCGGCCCCGGCGCCGCAGGGGCCTTCCGGGTCGATGCCGGCTGGTCAACCGGCCTCTCCGGCGCCGATTCCATCGGGGCTGCCCCTGGCGCCGCCCCCGGTTCTCCGGCGCCGGCTCCGGACGGCACCGCCCCCATTCCCTCTCCGACTCCGGAGTCGAACCGGCGTCGCCCGACGCCGAGTCCGACACCGTTGGGGCCTGTGGACCCCGGGGAGCCGGTCTACATTGTTGGATCCGAATATGGTGAAGATGTAGATTACGGAGAGGAGTGGGAGGGGTCTGAGGACCCTCTGACTCGCGAGTGT
This sequence comes from Lissotriton vulgaris, assembly GCF_964263255.1. NCBI lineage: Eukaryota > Metazoa > Chordata > Amphibia > Caudata > Salamandridae > Lissotriton > Lissotriton vulgaris. The sequence continues at coordinate 742,389,281 of NC_141696.1, forward strand.
CAGTACAATGTGGACTGGACGGGTGACTTGGGTGACGCCAGTGGTCTGGATGACTCCCCCAACCCTGGCTTTGTCTCGCCTCCTACCGTGGCTTCGGAGGAGGGGGCAGCTTATTCAGTGGTGTCGATGAGGGCTGCCAAGGCCTTAAACCTTGAGCTCCCCGTCGCCGCCGTGAGGACTAACATCCTCACTGAGGTCCTCAAACCACAGTCATGCCCACAGGAGCCACTGCTGCCGTTCAACGAGGCCTTAACTGACGTTCTTTTGGGCACGTGGTCCAGGCCCGCTTCAGGTTCGCCTGTTGATAGGAATGTGGCCAGACGCCACCGTCCGTGTACGGATGACCCCATGTTCTTGTCCACCCATCCCACCGCTGAGAGCCTGGTGATCCAGGCCTCGACTTCCCAGACCGCATTCCCGTTGGCCCCGCCCGACCGGGAATCTAAGAGGTACGACCAGTATGGTAAGAAGGTCTTCTCGTCCCTGAGTCTGGGACTGCGGTCTTGCAACACCGCAAGCCTCTAGGGCCGCTACACCCACTCTCTGTGGGATACGGTCACGGACCTGCTGCCTGAATGCCCGCCAGAGGTACGGGCTAAGCTCAGCAAGGCTATGATTGAAGGCCGAGACGCAGCAAGATACTCCATCAGGTGTGGTCTTGATACGACCGGCTCACTGGGCAGAGCGATGTCCACGACTGTGGCGATTCGTCGCCACGCCTGGCTGAGATCCGCCAACTTCTCGGCAGATGTCCAGAATGCATTGATGGACATGCCGTTTGATGGCAGCCTCCTGTTTGGCGACAAAGCGGACCACGCGCTGGAGCGCTTCAAGGACTCCAGGGTCACGGCCAAGTCCTTGGGTCTCTCAACCCAGCGCCAGCAAACGGGTTCGTTTCGCTCCTTTCGTGGCCAAGGAAGGGGCGGTCCCACACGTGCTGCCAGCCACGCGCCGCAACAGACTTATCAACGCGGTGGCGGCCGTGGAAACCACCGTGGTGGCGGTCGGGGACAGCGGCGAGGTCAGACCACACCTCCCCCCGCAGCATCTGCCACTAAATCCTCCTAGTCCGTGCTTTCAGGCCCATGTGACGCCGGTGGGTGGCAGGGTTCGCCATCACCTCTCCCACTGGCGCACAATAACATCGGACAGGTGGGTGCTGCAGCTCGTCTGAAGGGGCTACTCCCTCCCCTTCGAGACCACTCCTCCAGCCATGCCACCGCAGAACCACCGTGTGTCTGAGGGAGGAAGTTACGGCCCTCTTGGCCAAGGGGGCCATCGAGCGCATTCCTGGGCCAGAAGTAGGACGTGGTTGCTATTCCCATTACTTTCTGGTACCCAAGAAGGACAAAGGGGGCCTACGTCCTATCTTGGACCTAAGGAACGTCAACGGCTTCCTCTGGAAGGAGAAGTTCAAGATGTTGACTTTAGCTCAGGTCTTGGCTGCTCTAGACCCGCAAGACTGGATGGTAGCGTTGGACTTGCAGGATGCGTATTTTCACATCCCCGTCCTGCCGGCCCACCGGCATTACCTGCGGTTCACTGTAGGCCACGAGCACTTTCAGTTTATCGTGCTTCCCTTCGGCCTTACCAGCGCCCCACGGGTGTTCACCAAGGTGATGGCGGTGGTCGCAGCCCATCTGCGCAGATTGGGAGTTTCAGTCTTCCCCTATCTAGACGACTGGTTGTTGAAGGCGGGCTCGCCCCGGACAGTCGTCCACCACCTTCAGATGATGGCAGACCTCCTGCACGAGCTGGGGTTCTCCATCAATGTGCCGAAATCACACCTGTGTCCCTCTCAAAAGCGCCTTTTCATCTGAGCGGTTCTTGACTCGGCGCAGTTTCGGGTCTATCCTCCGGAACGGCGAGTCCAGGATATACTGGCTTTGATTCCCATCTTTCAGCCGTTATCCCGGGTTTCGGTCAGGTTGACGCTGCGGCTGCTGGGGCTGAAGGCTTCCTGCATCCTTCTGGTGCATCACGCCCGGTGGCGGATGCGGGCTCTGCAGTGGGACCTGAAGTTTCAGTGGGCCCAGCATCAGGGCAACTTGTCCGACCATGTCTTGATCTCGGAGGGCACTGCGAGACAACTGCAGTGGTGGCTTATGGACCGCGATTGGGTCAGAGGCAGATCTCTCTCCCTTCCCCAACCGGAGCACGTTGTTGTGACGGACGCGTCCCTCCAGGGCTGGGGAGGCCACTTGGGAGAGGCAGAGATTAGAGGCATCTGGTCTCCGGCGGAGTCCTGGCTCCATATAAACATGTTGGAGCTCCGGGCGATTCGTTTGGCACTGAAAGCATTCCTCCCCTTTGTCAGCGGGAGTGTGGTGCAGGTGTTCACGGGCAACACCACCGCCATGTGGTACTGCAACAAGCAGGGCGGGGTGGGGTCGTGGACCCTTTGCCAGGAGGCTCTGGGCCTCTGGCAATGGCTAGAACGTCAGGGCGTGACTCTGACGGTTCAACACCTGGCAGGTTCTCTGAACGCCAGGGCAGACGAACTCAGCCGTCGGTGCTCGATGGATCACGAATGGCGTCTGAACTCGGACGTGGCGCAAGGCCTCTTTCTGCAATGGGAAGAGCCTTGGTTAGATCTATTCGCCACAGAAGAGAACGCGCAATGTCATCAGTTCTGCGCGTTGGAGTTTCCAAGACGGCACTCGCACGGCGACGCCTTTCGGCGCGAGTGGAGTTGCGGTCTGTTATACGCCTTTCCGCATATACCACTTCTGCCCAGAGTGCTGAAGAAGATCAGGCGCAACCGGGCCCAAGTCATCCTTGTGGCTCCGGACTGGGCTCGAAGGTACTGGTATCCCGAGCTACTCAGCATGTCAGTCGGTCCCCCGATCCGCCTGCCCCTTCAGGAGGACCTTCTGTCGCAGCAGCAGGGGACGGTCCTCCACCCGAACCTGTCCAGTCTCCACCTCCATGCGTGGAGATTGAGCGGCGACAGTTGAGGCCATTTGACTTGCCTCCTGAAGTCTGTGATGTGATTCTGGCAGCCAGGCGTCCCTCCACAAAGTCGGTATACGCCTGCCGGTGGAACAGATTTGTGGCATGGTGCACAGCAAAGGCTGTGGACCCTCTTTCTGCCCCTCTTTCCGAGGTTCTCCTCTTTCTTCTCTCTCTTGCCCAGCAGGGCTCTGCCCTGGGCACTATCAAGGGCTACCTTTCTGCCCTTTCGGCCTTTCTAAGGCTGCCTGATCAACCTTCTTTGTTCAAGTCCCCTATTGTAACAAGATTCTTGAAGGGCATCACGCACATGTATCCACCTGTTCCGTTTGTGATGCCTCAGTGGGACTTGACCCTGGTTCTAACCTTCTTGATGTGTGCTCCCTTTGAGCCACTTCATTCCTGTCCTCTCCGTCTCCTGACTTTGAAGACGGCTTTCCTGGTTGCCATCACCTCTGCCAGGAGAGTGAGTGAGCTCCAGGCTCTTTCTGTCAAACCTCCTTTCCTATCCATTCATCCTGACAAGGTGGTTTTGAGAACTAGACCTTCTTTCCTGCCCAAAGTTGTCTCTGCTTTTCACATCGGGTAGTCCATCACCCTCCCTTCCTTCTTCCCGCCTCCGCATCCTTCAAAGGATGAAGAGCGGCTCCATCGTCTGGACCCAAAACGTACGCTTTCATTTTATATGGATCGCACACGCCAGTTCCGGGTGGATGACCAACTGTTTGTTGGCTACGTGGGTGCGAAGAAGGGACGGGCGGTGCATAAACGGACCATCTCTCGGTGTGTCGTTCTGTGCATCAAAGCGTGCTACTCTTTGGCTCGGAAGGAGCCTCCTGTTGGGCTGAGGGCCCATTCCACTCGGGCCACGGCGGCTACTACTGCCCTGGGCCGGGGAGTCCCTTTGCAGGACATTTGCCAGGCGGCTACGTGGGCCTCGCTGCACACCTTTGCGAGGCACTACTGCCTGGACAGTCAAGTCCGGAGGGATGGCTTCTTTGGCCGTTCGGTCCTCCAGGACTTTCTGGTGTAGGATTGTATTGGTTCGCAGACCCACCACGGGGTTGGTATTGCTGGGGTATCTATTCTAAGGTAAGGAATCTAATACTAACCTGTTTCTTTCAGATGAACAAGTTACTTACCTTCGGTAACGATATATCTGTAAGAAACAGTAGTTAGTATTAGATTCCTTACCGCCCCACCCATCCTCCCCGTTCGGCGAACTGATACCTAGGGTTAAGGACATCCCTTTCAGGGCCCTAGTTTCAAATGGCACCAGTGTTGGTTCTCACATGGCTCTGCGTGTTCTGGCGCGGAAAAGCTGTGTACAAAGAACTGACGTCAGCGCGCGGAGGCGGCGTCTATATACTCCAGCGACGTCATCACGGCGCACGACGCCAACGACGGACGCGGAGCCGCACGGGACGCCTGCAGACGACGCCTACCGACGCGCAGGGGTACTGCTACGCAAAAGTTTCCGGATCCAGACTGACGCCTGGGTATATTCTAAGGTAAGGAATCTAATACTAACTACTGTTCCTTACAGATATATCGTTACCGAAGGTAAGTAACTTGTTCCTCACTGCAATTAAGCTGTAAAAGATTAGTGCTGATCCAAGCACTACCGACCAATAGACAGGCCCAGAGGACTGATCAAGCTCTTCAGAGGGTCAATCAAAACACTGGATCCATTGAATCTCATTAGCATAGGCGAATGCATTCATCCAAATGAACTTTTAATATTTATGTACAGTCCAGCAGGGGCTGCACATGGATGTATGATGATACAACGCGATAATTTAGATTGCGGTACATTACATCATTGTTTTTACAACGCAAGTCGTTACGACTTGCGCTGGAGGGCGCTGGACTTAGGAATAGTGTGATTTACTATCCCAAATCCAGTCTACGTACAGTAGGGAAGGTGATGGAATAGTAAATTACACTATTCCTTAGTCTAGAGCGCTCTCCAGTGCAAGTCATTGTAACGACTTGCGTTTTAAATACAGCAATGTAAATGTATTGCGGTGTTTTGACTGCGTTGTAAAGTTAATTTTCCGCTGCACATAAATATTTTTTTTAAAGGAAAGGGGAAGAGATCATTCCTGAGGGACACCACAATGGACTAAGTTAACTGCTGTCCACAAATGAGGAAGTGTCAAGGGACAGCAGCCTCGTACTGATGTGTTCACACTTGCGGAGTGCCTACAACATGACACTGGTGCATAAATAGGTCAATGGGCTCAAAGGCATATATTATGACGTGTTGCATTACAGCCATTAAAGGTCTAGCTAATGGTGTCTGGGAAAGAAAGTCTACACCATGTGGCAGCCCCAGGAAGCAAATTGCGGGCATTCTGCCTTGGACCTTTTCCATTTTATGAATACTTCCCACCACCGTAGATTTGAGGTTTTATCTTTCATTGTTGTAAGATCTCATGACTGTTAAAAGCATTGATACAACTCCTTGGGAATCACAAATAGATGGGCATGCCCACTTCCTACCCCACTCTTCACTACCTGCAACAAGTTACAATATGGCTATAGCTTACAGACATTGGAAATGGCCCCTCTGCATTCACAAAGTTACCAAGTCCGCAATGTGGTGGCTATATGGGCACCAAGCAGCTTCACACTCCTGGGTTGTCATTCATTCAAGGACTGTAATGAAGAGATCAGAGATGCAAAGTGAAGGGAAGCTCCATGCCCAATGTGAGCCAAGAATCAGGTAAGCAGTTCACTGGGGACTGCTAAAGTGAGTGTCTGCATCAGCTGGACCCTGTGGGAAGAGTTTAAACAGAGTGTATCCACACAGCTGCTCAGTGGTGACATTTTAAGTGTAGGATCCTCTTCCAGTCGTGGTTTTTAAGCCAGCAGCACTTACTGTGCTGGGATGTTCGAAGGGAGGCTTGTTATAGCAAACTTATGAGTCCCAGAGTTCATCATGCTGTTGGCTAAAGAGCCTCAACTGTCGAGGCCACCTGACAGCTACAAAGGGCTCCTATAAGAGGACGCGCAAAAATCCAAACCTATGTAGTAATAGAAAACATAAAAGCAGGCAGGGATGTAGAAATCCTTCCTCTTTCAGAAGGTAATAGACCTAGTTGAGATTCATGAACTTCAAGCATTTGCTGCACAAGAACACAATTAAAACCACAGAAAATTATAAGGGCCTTCTGTGCCAGTAAGAAATTGCTTTTTTTCTTGGACACGGTACTGGAAACAGGAACGTGCAGCTTTGAGAAAAAAAAGACACTAAGGCAAAAATAATACACGCATTTAACTCCTAAGATAATTACTGGGGCGTTTACCCTAAACAAAAATGAAAGGTGAACATTGGATATCATAAAACCTCAGTCGTGGATTAAACCTCCTGGCCGGTGCTCGTTTTTACTGAGGCTCTGTTTAAAACCATTTTAAGTATGTGCTTTTTATTTCTTCTTTTTTTGCAGCAGACAATGATGTATTGCAGCAGTAAAAACATTTTGGTAGTTTGTTGACAGAGGCCCACATAGACTTTTGCAGTGTGAGGTAGAATAAACTGTAAGTAGCAACAAACTGAGCAAAATGGCCCTCCCATGTGGTATGTAATATGGTGATCATTAGAACCACCATGGAAACTGACACCACAAGCCACCTGAAGTACTTCATTGCCACAAATGCTAAGTCACCATCGTACCACACATGACATTCCGGATTTTAAAAAATCACATTCTGCCCCTGTGTTCTGCATGCAGCCGTCCTTCAGCTTTCTCTTACAACTGTTTGTAAAGTTTTGAAAGTGGCATACATGTGGGAGAATGAGGAGAACGTCAGTGAGAGAGCTCACGACAGTGACGTCGTCCGTGCCATATAATTACTTTTTTTTAATAAATACATATCGGGGGGTGAATAGTGGGGTGTCCTAGCCAGGACCCTACTTTGATCAGGGACTCTTGGTTCCAAACAATTAATAAGGTGCCTAGTGACTCTGGAATGTAGGTGACCCAAATGCACCCAACTACAGAATTTGAATTAGCCTCACACAGTGGAACCGGGGGCTGCTCCTGGGGGCGATGGAAGAGGTGAAAACGCCAAACTGCTCTGCTGCCAAAAATATGATTTAGAAACGCATGGTCATTTAATGAGAAGCAGATAGAGCGCCAGTCTTGAAACCCATGACATGCCTTGTGGCGTACGATGACACACTTAATGTACCAGGCTTCGATGCCAACCCATATGCGTCAGTGGCCGCATACCGACGGTTTTGTGTGCAGTCCATGCTTGTTTTCAGTTACCACAGTTACACTGGCTGCTCGTGTTCTCCCCTTTCCCCTGCAGCCAGTCATGCACCCACCCTCTGAGACACCTCCCCACCACGGACCACTCGCTCCTGCCTCGGCTCGGACAGACTCACCTGAGGCCTGGCCTGCAGCTTCAGTGGCAGGCGCGAGCGATCAGCAGAAGAAGGCAAGGCTAGCCAGGCATGGGCTAGTTGTAATTATTCATCAGACTGGCAAAAGTATATTTATAAGCTTTATAAATATAATCCTCAAAACCAAATTATTCCTAACCAGTGCCCTGCGCAGAAGCGCCAACGTGGGCAGGAACTGATGAAAACTTCAGCTTTACAAATCTCAGCTTTTATAACCTCTGCAAGGCCAACTACAGCGTTGGGTCCGGATAAAATTCCAATCAAAGTTTTACAAAAAAAAGCTGATGACTGGAGCAAATTTTTAGTACCACTTTTCCAATACTGTTTGATGAGTGGAGAAATACCAGATTCTTGGCTGGGGAGTATAGTGGTCTCTCTCTTCCAAAAAGCCAAAGAACGAATCCAGCTAATTACAGACAAATATCTCTACTCAACGCCAAGGGTAAAATCTTTTCAGCTTGTGTCCTGGATCACTTAAAAGACTTGGCCTTTGCAAATAAAGTGATCCCCGAGACACATGCCAGATTTCGCTCTAAGCACTCGACCCTGGATAACATAGCGGTACTTCAGACAGTTCTTGACAAATATTTAACGTTAAATGCTCAAATTTTATATTGTGCTTTTATCGATTTTTCGACTGCGTTTAATAGTATAGATAGACCGACATTGTGGAGAAAAATTGAGAATTTGGAAATTTCTTCTGATCTTCTCATAATAATAATCTCCCTACATACAGCTACTTGGTGTAGAGTCCAGATGGGGGAGAAAAAGGTCTAACTAAACCATTTCCTAAGAAGAATGGGTTGAAACAGGGCTGCTTATTAGCCCTCTTACTATTCTCTATTTACATCAGTGGCCTTCCTGGTCGCTTTTCCCAAATTAAGAATTTCCCTCCAAAGTTATCACATGTTGATATACACTGCTCAATGTATGCAGATGACATCTTCATACTCGATTGTACTCCAATTGGCCTGCAAAGAAATCTGAACGAATTAAGTCAATATGCGACTGAAAATGTTCTGGTCCCAAATATATCTAAATCTCAAGCTCTCCCTTTTAATGGCAGAAGGAAACCTTTATCTTTCACTTGGTCACTGGGAGGTAAGCAAATTGAGACAGTAAAAGAATATGTATATTTGGGCTGTATTTTTAAGCATAATCTACAAGATACAGCCCACCTCCAATATCTAGGGCGGAAGGCAGATTCACACGTTGGGGCATTATTGAGATTTTAATGTTCTACGAGAAACAAAAGCTTCAAAACGTTGTTGGAGGTCTATGGCATGAAAATTCCCCCAATATTATCCTATGCCATTTAATATACACAAGTGAAAACATGGCAGCAGATAAAAATAAAGGAAGGTAGTATACTACGAAAACTGGTAATAGTTTCCCAATCTGTCCCAGTTCAAGCTCTTCGCCTTGAGCTATCTATAACAGAAATATTTGTCCGAGCAATCTCAAATATCATAAGGTGGGCATATAACTCTTGCATGCAGCGCCAAACACATTAAGATTTTTGATCAAACTGAAGACTTTTAGAGAGGGGACGTTCCGGTACACTTTTAATAGGAACCTGCTAAAAGCCCTTGAGGTCTCACAATGCACTTTAGCACTTTTACAGGATTGGTCTCCTGCTCATCTGAAGCTCTTTTTGAAACATGGCCCCAAGAATCAGTTATGAAAGGGCTAAAGAATACTATATTCAACAAAAGCATTATAAAATCTTTGCTGAGAAAATAGTATTTAAAACACCTCAGCCTTACTTACAGTTCCAATTAGAGCATGGGGCAAGGCGGTGTATCCCCTGGTTATGTTGCATCTCATTATATTGATCACGTTTAGTAGGAGAGAGTAGATGTTCACCGCTTTGTGGGCTTTGCTGAAGTTAAGAAAGGTACAATGTTAACTGAGCTAGGGTTGACCTTTGCATAAAGATCTGTTAAATGTTGACCAAAGAAGACCCTGAATTTTGTATATGTGCCCACTCAACAAGGACCACAGCAGCTTCTACTGCTCTTGCCAGAGGCGGCCCTGCGGCTAATATTTGCTGAACAGACACGTGGTCTTCCTTGTGTACTTTTGCTGTGTTGCACTTTGGTAATCATCTCTACTCAGTCCCACCTCTCAGGGAGGTGTTGCTTTGGGATTCATTCACAAGGTGAGGAATCTGTGGGAAGAAGCATTCATCCGAAGAACGTTGTTTAGGAGAGGAACTTGTGGTCTGCTGCATTTACAGATGTATCGTGATACTACTGGCTAATAAAAAATATGTTTAAAAAAAAAAGGAGGACAGGAACTTGTAAGGAGATATAGGTTGCACCAGAAATATCATTACCAAAGGTAAGTAACATTGTAATATCATGGGAAGGACTGTATTAAAAGTTGAGTTGGACTTCACATATGAAATGCACGCTCTCTTTTCTCTAATAACTGTGCACAGTTTGATAATGTTGCACAAAATTAGACAGATTTTCATTAAAGGTTATTTTTTTTTTATTTAGTGCAGACTGATCAAGAGGGGCACAGTAATTCCGACAGTGTACCCAAGTTTCATAGAAAGTTTTGATCTGCACTGCTGTAAAAATAAATTAATGGAATTAAACCATCATGCCATTAGGATGCATCTTAACCAGATTCTTTTCTCCCCAGCTAATATGCAACAGCACAACATAACAAAAAAACTCTATAATACCCCTCAAAATCATACAGCAACACAATGCATACACCATGACATAACACAACAATACAGTATAATGCCGCCACACCGCATTACAATAAACAACATAACAGTAGTAATGATAATAAATCATACTTATAGAGCACACTTTATGGTGTGTTTCATTTGTAGACAGTGATAACAAGCGTCAATCATTGCGCTATTTTATTGGTCCTCGTTTTATCAAAGTTAGCAAAATGAAGCACTGATGAGGCCTTCCTGGTGATAAACAGATTTCGTCCTCATTGGAGGTGACGTGGCATTGTGTTCCCAACTCCCCAGTCATAGTCAAGCCATAAGTAATAGTGAAATGCCTGCTCTAGTGTGGTGGGCTTGTCCCACAGGTCCAAGTGTAAATAGGTAGACACGGCAGACCAGAACAGGTGCTTATAGATGGTAGTTTATTAGCAGATAAGATGGTACAAGTTAACAGGTTAACAGCCCCACCAGGAGCAGACCTATTCGCCGCTCAGCTCATCCTCAACTGTGTCTCTCATGCGTCCAACATTCCACCACACCAAGATTCCAGAGAACTCTCACACAGGGCTGATCAGCTAGATGCAGTTACACAGAAATAACATGAGGATACTACATTATCCTCTCCCTATAATAATGGAAAACAAAAAGAGCAAATAACTAAGGGGAAAACTAGGCACATAAAATATACAACCTTTCAAGAAAACTGTAACCCAGAGATGGATAATAAAATGCACCACATGAGGGAAAACAGAGATCCAAATTATTAAAGAAGGAAGAAAGCAAAGCAAAAAGATAACACTTACACATCCTCCTCCTTGCGTCCAACATTCCACCACACCAAGATTCCAGAGAACTCTCACACAGGGCTGATCAGCTAGATGCAGGTACACAGAAATAACATGAGGATACTACATCTAGTCTTCGACTAACAAAAATAACCTGGGAAATAGTCTTTAGGAACAGTTTGTATGTTGTTTCTTGTATAGAAGTAGATACAAAAAAGTAAACCTGACAGCAAACCCTCATATTATAAAGAGATCAAGATGTAAAAAGAGTACATTGTTGAAATTATACCAAACTGTTCTCGGAAAAGGAGAAGATGAATAATCAATTATCTCAATTACACAGTAATATTTCTGTGAAAAGTACTATTAGTTCACTTTAATGCAGTGTGCGCGATGTGAAGCACATAGACAATTAAAGAGTTGTGTTTTTTTCTAAAGAGAACTTTTTTCCATCGTTCTAGAGAGTACGTGCATGCAAGGCTGTTTCATCGTTTAACGCTTGTCATTGAAGAAACAAGCACGGTAAACCACTGTATAATGGATATCATAACCAAACAGTTTACTAAATAAATATTACAATTAAAACAGGAGTACTACTACATGGGCAAGAGTATATCATTAAAAAAAACTTCGAATGTTGGTAAATAAAAACGGCCCAGTTAAATATGTTGTGGATAAAGCCTACCTTAAACTCAACATCTGATTCCCCTAAAAAGCAGAATTTAGTTCGACAGAAGTAACAATAGCAAACTATAAAACTTTTAAACTAGGCTAGTTTTTTTAATCTATTGAAATCATAGATCACAGCCTGCAATGCATTGCTAATGACCGCAAACATGACATCATGAATGACCTCACTTATATCACGTGTGAGACTGTCAATTACATCATTGCTAATTGCACCACATACGCCATCCACAATACCATGGTCACTGACATCATTGTTGACAATATATTGGACATCCGTTAACCTTCCTCTGGGCTTCTTCATACTGGTATCCCATCCACTAGGTAAGGCATTGACTTAGATAAGTGACTGGTAGACCTATGGCTTGACTTATAGTCAAAGCCTGTAATAAGTCTTCCTCGCAAGTGGATTGCCAGCTCAGAGCGTGTCCTTGGGCCATTGCCTGTACTGGTGTTTCCTCCCCACACCAGTTAGGTACAGGCTTTAGCTACCGTCTCTTGCTTCTTTCTTCGCCAGCACACACCTTAGCAGCATCCTGTGAGTGTGAGGCTAAGCATGTACTTTCCTGCCATGCCCTGTGCCCTCTCACCCTAGCACAGCACTCATTATACATTATCTTTGGCCACATTATGCTCACTCTCTGTTATCCCTAGGATCCACTTCCCAATCTCAGGATTCATCTTCTGCCCGCACACTTTGTAAACGAATTATGTACCCAACAGGTGATTGGTACAAGACATAGCCTCATGACCATATCATGTACACTCTTCCTACCCCTGAGCGCCTACTGCTTTATGAAGTAGGTGTTGGGCAGTGAATGTGACCGTAAGCCCACACTGCTCACTTTGACTCTTTCCATGTAGCCGCTCCACTCGCCATCGATCTAGGCCCAATGAATGGTAGGCTTATGATTTGCCACTTTAACCACACTTCACATTTTCACCTTTCCCCTCAGCACCAACTGTCCATGACCTACAACTTTGTTCAGTCGGTTGCAGGTATATATTGTAAACACACACAAGATGATGGACGGAATGTTGCACAATGGCAAAACATTCACCCCAGTCACAGATCTGGGTTTAATCCATCGTTATTTTGCTCACCAAGCCACCCCAGTTCAGACATGGCCATATGCAAATCAGTCCGATAGATTTAGGCCCAGATCTCTGTACTGGGGTGTACTGGGGTGAATGTATGACATTGTTCTGCATTCTGTCCATCAATAGTTCTTTTTGCATTTGTCACCCCGAGTGGGACAGGTATGCTCAGACGTGAGTCCCGTGCTCTCCATGCCACTGGAGTCAAGCTATCCTAGCTGAAGAGGGGTGAAACCCCGAAACAGGTCCTAGGATGCTTGTTTCCAGTCCAGGGAGGACCTGGCCCGGCAGTTCGGGCTGGACTGTCCCCATTGGGCACAGGGTCAAGACCGATTGGCATATGGCTGGGTTCAAACTGGAATGGCATGGTGAGCAAAAAAACGATGGATTTAGGCCCAGATCTCTGTTCTGGGGTGAATGTATGACATTGTTCTGCATTCTGTCCATCAATAGTTCTTTTTGCATTTGTCGCCCCGAGTGGGACAGGTATGCTCAGACGTGAGTCCCGTGCTCTCCATGCCACTGGAGTCAAGCTATCCTAGCTGAAGAGGGGTGAAACCCCGAAACAGGTCCTAGGATGCTTGTTTCCAGTCCAGGGAGGACCTGGCCTGGCAGTTCGGGCTGGACTGTCCCCATTGGGCACAGAGTCAAGACCGATTGGATATGGCTGGGTTCAAACTGGAATGGCATGGTGAGCAAAAAAACGATGGATTTAGGCCCAGATCTCTGTACTGGGGTGAATGTATGACATTGTTCTGCATTCTGTCCATCAATAGTTCTTTTTGCAGGTATATATTGTGGCATTCAGCTGTTTTCTGTGCGATCCTCTTGAGCATCCACAAGGAAGAACTCATTAAACACAGAGGATGCCATCCTGTACCAAAATGATTTCAGCCAGGCATCATCGCTTTCTATACAGCTCAATTGAGAGAGATACAACAGATAAGACTACGGCACAATTCTCTGTCATCCCAGCAACAGATTCCCTCCTACTGTTGATACCTCCACCAAGCTCTTTGCCTTTCGGGTCTCCTCCACGGCTCGCCTGTGTACTTCTCTCCTCCCCCATTCCCTACTATTGATCTTTTCACCAAAAAATATTCTATTCCCTTGTGTATCTCACTCTAAACCTCCTACCTCACCTCTCCCACTTGTTCGTTTGTGTTGCTACAGCACCCTGACTCAGAATTGGCTGCAGCATTTGTACACATATGGCGCACCTATGCGCAGTTGGGCTTTTGTAACTGTTTATTGTAGATTACACCCTCAGGTTTCCTTCTTTGTTGTTGCTGGGTAATATTGGACAAGCCTATAGTTTGCTTGTTGTCATAGTTGACTCCCTGGTGGCTCAGGCAATGTGGCTTCCTGAGGACAAAGCGGAAAATTTGAAGGTTACTTTAACGGCAGATTCCTCTCCTTGTGAATATTCCGCAGGCGCCAGACTGGATCTGCACACTTTAAAAGGGAAACATCCTTTACTCTAAAGTTTTTCTTCTTATAACATTTACCGCGCATATTTTTTACATCGTAAATTCTGCTGGCATGCAAGTCTTTACCACGCATTTGAACAGTAGGTGGCAATGTTGCTCAATGGGACACGTTTTTTTTACGGGTAATTAAAAAATGGATGCTTGGTGGGCCTCCTTCCAAAAATATAAAGTTTTAAAATAGTACCAAACCTGTAAATGACAAATTAAACATGTATTAAGAATTAATGTATCATTTTTGAACAGTTGGTGGCAGTGTTGGACTGTAACAGGATTTTTCAGCAACTGTAAGCGTGGTAAAAGTATACATGGTCTCGGAATGCGTGGTGAAGGTGTTTCAAATGTGAGTGAATGGAAATGCGCAGTAGTGGTATGTTTTCTGCAATGTAAAAACCTGTGTGGTGAAGGAAGGCGTGGTAGTCATACAACCCTTTAAAGCAGTACTCCAGCATGCCGGTAGGTGGTGTTGTGCAGCTCTGCGTCGAGCCGCTTTGGAAGTGATGAGTGGAGACACAAAAGCATCATGCATGCGCACTGACATCAGTTCCTTTCTTCCCATGACTTCAGATGCACAGTTTCTACTTGGTCTTCAAGACCCTTTCTCGTCAGAATTCTTCCATTGTGCAAGGGGAAATGTCACCCCCTAAAATACCAGGGTTCAAATCATATAGGGACTGTGACAGACCTTTACAAAGTGACTTTAGTGCCTGGGTTCTGAGCACAACGCCTGGACCTGTGATAATTGCGCCCACATGAACCCAAAGTCCAGACAAAACCAAGATGCAGAGCTTTTTGTCTGCAAACAGAAGCAGACTCCATGCGGACTGGTCGAGGTCTGTAGTGTCGCTGACAGTGGGGTGTACCACTGCAGCACATGCCCCCTCCCACTGTTTCTCTTAGTTTACCCCCTCGAGCGTGAGGGGACCTTGGTTCAGCCCAACGTGAGCGTTGGACACGCAAAGCAGTGAATAAAAGGCCCAGGGCTCTGGGCGTGGTCAGGTTAGATACCCGCCACTAAGAGTACACGTGTGTCCTGCTGTGTCTGATTCCTAGGCCCACACCACGACACTACACTGGCGACGAGGTGGTTGTTGTCCGGCCCACTGCGTGCCCCCCCGCCACTGCCCTCACTGTTCCTGGCTGCCCACCTCCGCTCCAGCAGCACACGTGGCGCGCTCCCCGGCGACCCCCTGTGCCGCCAACAGCCCGCCGTGGCTCACCTCAGCGTCGCTGCCAGCCTGCCTGCTGCTGCCATCCGAGCTGCCGGCCGGTGCCCCGGAGCGCCTTCGCCCCGCCTCTCAAGCCGTCCACGGACCTTCACTGCTGCGTGGCCTGGAGCGCCACAGTCAGGTACCCCAGGGTGTCTGCCCGCTACCTCGCAGCCTCCGGCCCCCGAGCCGCGTCTCTGTCCCCAGGCCCGGTCCCGGCGACTCTCCAGTAGGCCCGCGCATGCGCTGTGTGCGCCTCGCGCCACGTGTCTGACGCGCTACGCGGCCTACCTGCCGTTCACCACGCATCGCGTGTGTCATCTAACCCTGCCAAGCCTCACGCTTCTCGCGCAAAGGAGCCTACGAGCCCTCCTTTGTACCGGCAAGCCTTCTACTGTGCCTGGTTCTCGTCTGGTAGCTGCCAGGGCCTGCTGCAACTGCCTACAGCCCCCCTGCTAGCCTCCCCTGCTGGGTTTCGTCCATCATGGCCAACGTGCCGCCTTTGGAACCGTTTGCAGTCACCGGAACCCCCCCTTCTCAGGCCTCCCGGTGGAGGAAGTGGGTGGAGCGGCTTGAAAATACTTCATCGCGGCGGATATCACTGTAGCACGACGGCGCGCAATGCTGCTACACCTAGGGGGTGAAGCAATCCACGACATTCCCAAAGACATTACGGAGGGAGACCTGCCTCACACGTACAACACCCTGCGGGACGCCATCACAAGGTATTTTTAGCCGTTCGCCAGCGCGGATTACGAACGCTTCCTACTCCGTCAAGCGTGCCAACTCCCAGAGGAGTCCGTAGATGTGTTCTACGCTCGGCTCAAGAAGGTAGCCAGCACGTGCACTCTCCCGGATGCGGAGGATGAAATTTGCGCCCAATTCATACAGGGGTGCGCCTCCCTGAAACTGCGAGAGAGGGTGCTAGAAACGGACGCCATGTCCATGCGCGACATCCTAGCCCTGGGGCAGTCTAAAGAACTTGCCAAGGCCCGTGCTGCCCACATGGAACCAAAACCAGCGGTCACGGTCAAGACGGAACCTGTGTGCGCCATCAAGTCGCAACCTGCAGAGAACCGGACGAGGCCTCCCAGAAAAGGGCGGCCAAAGCAGGCCCAATCCACCAACGATCAAGCATGCATGTGGTGCGGAGGTGCCACCCCCCACAAAGGCGCCTGCCCAGCCCAGGCAAAATCTGCAGCGCGTGCGGCAAAGCCAATCACTTTGCGAGTGTCTGCCTATCGTCGCAAAGGAAGAAACGGAGTGGTCCGCCCAGGAGGGTGTGACAGATGGCACCGTTACCGAACACGTGTATTCAACAAGGACCCCCTGAAGATTCGGATACAATAGTTCCTAGGCCAGGGAAATAAACTGTATGACAAAAAACAACCTAGGCAACTCATTGAGTTGCCTAGGTTGTTTTTTGTCATACCGTTACCGAACACGTCAAACAGCAGCGACATGGACGACGATGAAGAAGACGCCGCATCCGTCCACGTGGTGCGCATGCTCAATACTCTAGCAGCCACATCTTCGACCGAACCAATGTGCACCGTCCAAGTGCATGGCCAAGCAATCAGAGCCCTCATCGACACAGGCGCGACGATAAACCTCATGGCCGCCAGCGTATACCAGTGCCTCGAAAATGCTCCCATACTCCACCCCACAAGAGTCCAAGTATTCGCCTACGGAACCCGGCGCCCACTGCGCCTGTGCGGAGTATTCCGGACGGCTGTGTCCCACGACTCAACGCAGCTACAGACAAAGATCTACGTATCCCAAGAAGGGTCAGGGTTCCTTCTTGGTTGCAGAACAGCACGAGAGCTCGGGCTCATACACTTTGCCCTGACAGTACATGCCCAAGGTTTGGACCATCTGGTTTCGGAACACTCCTCGCTGTTCGAGGGCATCGGATGCTTAAGTGGGCCCCCCGTCCGACTCCACATTGACCAGTCGGTGGCCCCAGTAGCCCTCCGGCACAGACGGATCGCTTTTCACCTCCGGCCCAAAGTCGAAGCCGAGCTGAGGATGCTTGAACAAGCCGGCATTATTGAACGAGTGACTGGACCCACACCATGGGTATCCCCCATTGTGGTTGCCAAAAAGCCAAAGCAGCCTGAGGCAGTAAGAATATGCGTGGATATGCGCCTCCCCAACCTAGCAATTAAGAGAGAACGTCACCTGACGCCGACCATTGACGACATCATTGGGGAGCTCTCAGTGTCCAAGTGGCTCTCCAAGATGGACCTGAGGTCGGGGTACCATCAGATTCCTCTTCACCCGGACTCACGCCCGATCACGACCTTCTCCACTCACGCAGGCCTGTGGAGATACACGAGACTTAACTTCGGCATATCAAGCGCAGCCGAAGTTTTTCAAAACATCATTCACAATGTCCTACAAGGCCTCGACGGAGTGCTCAATGTGAGCGATGATATTCTGGTACACGCCCCGACCTTAGAGGAACACATCAGACGCCTCCAAGCAGTATTCAACCGGCTAAAAGAGAGAGGACTAACTCTCCACAAGGACAAATGTGAATTTCTACGCAAAGACATCAGCTTCTTTGGATACAAGTTCTCCGATCAAGGAGTGGGGCCTGACCCAGACAAAGTCAAGGACATCCACAACGCGCCAGCCCCCACATCTGTAATGGCCGTCCGCAGCTTCCTGGGTATGGTGACATACTGCGAGCGGTTCATTAAGGATCTGTTGGACCTGACAGGGCCCCTACGCGACCTCACACAAAGTCAAATGCCACCTGGACATGGGGCCCGAAACAACAAGAGTTATTTACAAAGACTAAGGCAGCCCTGTCAGCGGACACCACCCTGGCCTATTTCAACCCGCAACACGAATCGCAACTGCTAGTGGATGCCAGCCCCACCGGCCTCGGGCCGTCCTGTCACAACAACAGGCATGCGGAGAGTGGGCCCCAGTAGCATACACCAGCCGTACACTGACGCCTACTGAACAACGCTATTCACAAATTGAGAGAGAGGCCATCGCCATTCTATGGGGGTGCCGCCATTTCCATATATACATCTATGGACATCCCTTCTCAGTGATCACCGATCATAAGCCCCTCATACCACTCTTTCAAGGCTCCTCCTCTCGCCCGCCTCCGAGAATCGAAAAGTGGGTGCTACAGTTGCAGGAGTTCCAGTTTACAGTGGAGTACCGGCCCGGCACACGGAACCCCGCGGATTACCTATCGAGGCACGCCCGTCCAGTCACCGATGCTGAGGCAGCCGAAGCAGCAGCCACAGAAGAATACGTCCGGCTAATCGTCGAAAGGTCAAGACCATGGCCGATGTCCCTAGATGAAGTGGCGAGAGCCACCAAAGATGATGACTGCCTCCAGATGGCAATCCACGCCTTAGAATCTGGCGACTGGAAGGCGCTACAAAGCCCGGCATCTTTCCGCACTCCAGATGCCCAGGCTGTCCTGAAGGCCCTGTATCAAGTCAGGCACGAGCTATCCATCTCAGCCGAAGGATGCCTCCTGAGAGGCCCTCGCCTTGTATTGCCCAACAGCCTCGCCCAACAAGCTGCTTTATTGGCACACGGGTCACACCAGGGGATCGTCAAGTCTAAAAACAGACTCCGAAGCAAGTTATGGTTCCCAGGACTCGACAAAGCCGTCGAGGAAGTAGTCCAAAGCTGCCCAGTGTGCCTAGCGACGAGCTTACCAAACCCTCCAGCACCCGTGATCACCGAAGAAGGGCCAACGTCCCCGTGGGTACGAATAAGCGCAGACTTCGGCAGTCTCCCCGGGGGCAAGTACATGCTCGTTGTGGTAGACGACTTCTCCCGCTACCCCGAAGTGGAAATTGTGACATCGACAGCGGCGTCTGAGGTGATCCTTAAGTTCGAAAAAATCATCGCCACCCATGGGCTCATGGATGAAGTCCGCACTGACAATGGACCCCCGTTCAATGGCAGCGAGTTTACAGAATATCTGCAGAGCCATAGCATCAAACACAGACGGATAACACCAAGATGGCCCCAAGCCAACGGAGAGGTCGAAAGGCTAATGAGAACTTTAAACAAAACAATCCAAATCGCAATAGCCGACGGCCACTGGCTGGAGCTGGCCATCTACCAGTTTCTCCGAGAGTATCGCCTGACCCCACATTGCACCACAGGAGTCTCCCCAAGCCGACTCTCCTTTAACCGGGCTATCGCTGACACCATACCACACCACCCCTCGTGGGAGCTAGCCCCAACCCCCAGGGACCGGTCCATGGAACAGCGCGCCAAGAACAACCAGGAAGCGTCCCGAAGACGGAAGGCAGCAGACAGCCCAATCCAAGTCGGGGACAGGGTTCTTGTAAAGGATCGCCATCCTGGCGGAAAGTTCCGTCTACCCTTTGAGCTTGACCCCTGGAGAGTAACGGAGGTAAACGGGACAATGGTCACTGCGGTCAGGAACGGAGAAGTAGTAACAAGGAACATTTCGTTTTTCAAAAAAACACCCGAAAGAAGTGAGGACCCGGAACCGGACGACTGGCAGCTGACCCCCCCAGCGCAGACCGTCAGAGCCAACTGGAACAGGCACCCTGATGAGCCAGCCCGGTAACATCACCCCGAGCGAGAAAGAGCCAGAGAGACCCGCAGAAGACCCCAGCATCAACGAGAGAGAATCGGAAGACCAATCCCTGACTACAGCGGAAGGGCGAAGCCAAGCAAGATACAGTCTACGTCCGTGCCCAAAACCTTCCCAGAGGTATCGAGACTTTGTGGCCCAGTGCTGGCGTTGAACTGACCGAGATGGCTGACCCCGCCGAGAATAAAGTAAGACTGTTCTGATTTATATCCCATATGTTATGTTTCTCACAGTAAATTCAGAGACTGCACCAGAGACAGTTGGCAAACTTTGTTAAATGCAGCATGTTATGGTTATCACAGCACCTCTACTGACTATGAAGAGACTTTTGTGCGCCATTGCATTCCAGTTTGTTTTATCCCTAGGTAAAGGAGGAATGTAGTGTCGCTGACAGTGGGGTGTACCACTGCAGCACACGCCCCCTCCCACTGTTTCTCTTAGTTTACCCCCTCGAGCGTGAGGGGACCTTGGTTCAGCCCAACGTGAGCGTTGGACACGCAAAGCAGTGAATAAAAGGCCCAGGGCTCTGGGCGTGGGCAGGTTAGATACCCGCCACTAAGAGTACACGTGTGTCCTGCTGTGTCGGATTCCTAGGCCCACACCAGGACACTACAAGGTCAAAAGGAAGGTACTGTTCCCACGGCAGATCATCATTGCGGCTGAAGTCTGGGTAAATCCAAGAAAAAGCATAGGAAGTCAAAGCGGAAATCAGCCCTCTCCCTCCACTCTCAGACTCCAAAGAGGGAGCAAGGACATCAACCCGTTACCCGGTCTCCATCAGAGCCGATTCGAAGTCTAGTCCCACTACAACCCGAGTTTCTGGATCTATCAGCAAAATAGCAGCAAATAAAGGTCTTCAAGGTGGCTTTGCTGCGCATTTTTGACACTTTACAAGTCCCCTCTGGTACGCCTTCAGTTCCCAAGCATCCACAGGGGCTTCCAGTCGGGCTTCCACTGGCAGGTCTGTCCTCAACGCCCTCAGTGCCCCTCAAACCCACATCTGGTTCCGCACTAGCTCTGGTGCAGATTTCGATTGCAGCCCCATCCTAAGCACTGATCCTCTTCTAATCAACACAGAAGCCATTGACAGAGGAAGACTTGTAGCCTATTGTGCAATCCAGCTCTAAGCAGAATGCTCCTTGACAGACGCAGCGCTGCACTCCCACCAGGGCTCAGCCACCTGGTAATCCTCCTGATTCCAGTACCTAGCGGTTACCAGACGGTAGGGTCTAAACTTTGCATAATCATTTCGTCCTTGGCTCAGACAACGATAACATTAATGAAGGGGAGAATTGTATTCCCCAATATAACAAGGAAAATTTGTATGAAGAACTACAATATGGTAGTGGTTTGGACACTTTTCCAGACACTGGCCTGGTGTCTCATCCTGGCCCTGCCACTGATCCTTCACTGTAGTAATGAGTGGGGCGTTGAAATTATTAGACCTACAGTTGCCAACTAATGAAGGCAAGACTATTGTCCAGCCAGAAGTACTTCAGCCTGGTTAAGCACCTACATAAACCCTATTACCATTTAATGAGGGCCTTATGCTTTCCATCTTGGGACGTTTGTCAAAACCATGTTCGGGACCCCCAGTGATTAGGCAGGTTCCTCGCCTCCTTCGACATGTGCCAGGAGGCCCGGCCTTCCTTAAGCAGCATCCTATGCCAGGGAGCTTAGTGGTGGGAGCATCGACCATTAAGGTAAATCCAAATACCTTCCCTACCACCCCACTAGATCGAGTTCAAACAAATAGAAACATTGGACAAGTGGATTTTCTCTTCCCTTAGTCAGGCTTTTCAAAATAGTCATCCTGCAGCGAAGTGCGTAATATGTTCTGGCTTACACACAACCGATTGCTCCGGTCAAACCATAGGCACCAGCGTGGCACTTCAGTGCCACACATGGATGAGGTCTACATGGCTCTCCAGGGATGTCCAAACATCCTTGATGGACAGGCCAATTGATGGCTTTTAACTCTTAAGCGACAAAGCGGATTCGGCCTTGGAATGGTTTAAGGAAAGCAGCGCCACAGCATGTTCCTTAGGTCTTTCTGCCCCCACTATGCTATGCTTAAAGTTTATAGTTTCACCAATGCCATGCCCCTTCACCGGCCCAACAGGCCTTTCACCCTTTCATAGCTGAGGCCATGGTTCACAAAGGCAATGCCCAGGATAATAGGTAGACCATCTGATAGTGACTAATAGCTGCATATTCCTTACCTTAAAATATTCCCCAGGTATCAGACTGGATCCAGAAATTTTTCTGAGTAGTTCCCTTGCATGCTGTTAGGTGGAGTCATTCATACACCGAAAGTGGCATGTGTGGTGCATATATATAGGCGTCACCTGTGCAGAATAACCTAAGTTCCTTCTTTTCCATGCCATCAGCGCGGATCGATATCGAGCTCCCCTCAGTCACTTTTTGGCTGAATTTTTTAACGTTTTTGTTGAACACTTTTCCCAGTGTGCCTTTTTAAAAAACTTTTTGGTGATCTCTCTCCTAAGAAACAAACTGATTTTTAAACCTTTGTGGTGCCTGTCACATGCAGATGTCTGTGACAAAGCCTCACTTGGTGTGCCGATGGTGCCTGGAACTGGACCACGACTCCAGGCCCTGCTTGGAGTGGAAGACTGTGCACCCGAAGGTGAGCCTTGAAGCTCCTGGCTGCTCGACACGCAACTCTGCACTGTTCCAGGTCTCAGTAACGAGGAAGGCCACAGGACCACTCTTTGAGTCACTTGCGCTGGTCATCATTGTGATCCAGGACTAAAGGACAAGAAATCCAAAGAGTCAAAGCACTCTTTAACTTCTCTGCACCGCTGCAGCTCATCGGACGAGGTGTAGGAACAATGCCACGAATCTAGGCCTCACTCCCACATTGTCCCTGTGGTGCCTCAGGCCGCTCTGCGCTTCCCTGAGTTTCCCAGAGACCCCCGCACAACTATGTGTGCATTATGAGACCATGCACCTCATTTTTGGGTTGCTGGAGCCTTCTGGAGGGCCTTCGGGCCCCATGGATTTCCACTGGCAGATTTGTCCTCGGAGCCAGTCAGGCCCTCATGATCCTTTAGTGGCCTGACCCTGGCCACGACTTTGCAACCTCCTTACAGGTCTGTTGCAATGGCACCTTCCCCATAGTGTTTCCTGACTCCAATACGGATCTGTACCGGCGTTGCCTGACACCGGCGACAAACAGGCCCAGACAATTTGAATTGGAGACAGAGCTTTATCTTCCTGAAAGGCCATGTGAGGAACATGAATGAAGGGGATCTGTGGATCCCAACAGTTATCCCGACCCCCTAGAAGTGTACATGGCCAATGATAACTGGTAAGAGGAACTGGCTGATGCCAGTGGCCTGGATACCTCACTTGCCTTCGCTCCCCTCCCACAATGGCTATGGAGGAAGGGGCCTCCTTTGCAATGGTGTTCAAGAGGGTGGCTGAGGTCTTGGACCTGACACTGCCCATGGTGGAAGTCAAAACTAATGTTTGGCAGAGATGCTTCAACCCAGGGTATCCTCTTCAGAACCCCTACTTCCTTTTAAAGAAGCCCTCACTGATGTCTTGCTTGGGACCTGGGCCAAGCCCTGCACATTACCATCCCCCGCCACCATCACCCCACTCCCGGAGATCCAGCCTTCCTTACCCAGCACCCTACCCTTGAGAGCCTGATGGTCCAGTCATTTGCGTCTAAGATTTAGCTTAGCCCATTCTCTACCACACCCCTGGAAAAAGAATCGAAAAGACTGGAAACCTTTGGCAAGGTCATTTTGTCTTCCTCTGACCTTCCACTGTGGTTTGTGAACACTGCATACTTATTGGGCCGATAGTCCAATACTGTATGGGAGTTGATTGTGCAAGTGCTGCCTATGGTCTAGGAGGAGGCCCTAGCCATACTCTCTCAAGCTATTGCTGATGGTAGAAATGAAGTAAAGTTCACTTTTCACTGCAGATTGGATACCACAGACTCGTTCGGCAGAGCCATTGCTTGTACAGTGGGCCTTAGACATCACGCCTTGCTGAGGACAACTGGCTTTTCACAAGATGTCCAGGCATCCCTTATGGGCATACCCTTTGGCTGCACTCTGCTCTTTGGCAATATGGCAGATTTGGTGCTTGAGTGTTTTATGGATAGCAAGGCCACCGCTAGGTCGCTTGGGCTCACCATGACCCCACGACAACCACAATCCGCCTTCAACTCCATCTGTCTCTACAGTAGGTGCAAACAGCTGCATCCTTTCATCCCTAGCCATCAAGACCAACATGCACCTCAGTCCTTTTGTGGCCGCAGAGGCGGCTTCCACAAACCTCATATGAACAAAAGCCAGAGATCTTCCCAGTCCGCTCCCAAGGAAGCCACTGCCTCAAAGCCCTTTAATATGCCCCCACAACAGGATGCAGCACCACCTGCCCCAATAGTGGATAATAACATCGGACAAATGGGTGCTTCAGATTATACAGTAGGGTTATGCCCTTCCTTTCCAGCAAAGCCAGCCACCTTTGCCACTGTCCTTTAATCAGCTGACAGAGGATCACCTTTCATTCTTGCTACAGGAAGTACAGGATCTTCTGTCCAAATGAGTGATTGAAAGGGTGCTTCCCTCAGAAGTAGTTTGTGGTTGCTATTTCCCCTACCTTCTGATGCCATGTAAAATAGGGAGGCCTTCGCCCACTCAGCTACTTCCTCAAAATGCTTCTTCTGGCTCAGGTTCTGTCTGTCCTGTATCCCAAAGACCGGATGGTAGCACTAAACTTCCAGGACGCATAATTCTTTATTCTCATCCTGCCAGGTCACAGACGTTACCTGAGATTCATGGTAGGTCAGGGTCATTTCTAATTCGCTGTGCTGCTCTTCATCCCTACCAGTGTTCACAAAGGTGATGGTTGTGGTCGCAGCCATCTGTGGAAGCTGGGGATTCCAGTCTTCCCCTATGGGACGATTAGCTGTTGAAGGCGGGCTCGCTTCAGGCAGTTGTCTGCCACCTCCAGACTTTGGTGGACCTCCTGCATTCACTGGGGTTTGCTATCAAGAACCACAGTCCCACAGACGTCCTCTAAGATGCTCGCTTTCATCTGTGCCATTCTGGACCCAGTGCAGTTATGCACTTTTCCTCCAGAGTAGCGAGTCCAGGATATTCAGGTTATGATACTGATGTCTGCAAGACTGGTTTTGAGACTGCTGGCCCTCATAGAGTCCTGCATCCTCTTTTTAAAACATGCCCGTTGGCATATGTGGGCTCTGCAGTGGGATCTGAAGTTCTGATGGACTCTGCATCAGGGGAATCTCTCCGACCTAGTCCATATATCGAAGAGAATGGCAAAAGACCTGCATTGGTGCCTGGTGATCCAAGATCAGGTCAGTGCATACCCTTCCCTCCCTCCACCCAAGGTTAACAGTGGTGACAGATGGATCACATCTCAGTTGGGGTGGCCATTTGGGAGAGGTGGAGATCAGAGGACTCTGGTCTCCGATGGAGTTTCAGCTGCACATCAACTTAATGGAGCTGAGAGTGATACACTTGGGATTGAAAGACTTCCTTCCATCTATCAAGGGCACGCTGGTTCAGGTGTTAATGGACAACACCACTGTAATTTGGTACTGAAACAGGACAGAGTGGGTCCGGGACCCTGTGCAGGAGTCTCTACCATCTGGAAGTGCCTGGAACGTCAGGGCATCTTCCTGGTCCTGCGGCACCTGGTGGGCTCAATCTGAAAGAGACAGTTAGTTGTAGATTCCTTACCTTAGAACTCCCCCCAGGCGTTAGACTGGATCCGCAGATTTTTCTTTAGCAGTACCCCTGCGCATCAGTAGGTGGCGTCGGTCTACTCCACGCCCGTCATCTGCATCATGGTCGCCGGGATGATGTTGTGGTGCCTACTTAGACGCTGCCCCTGTGCGCTGACATCCTTTGTTTCTTTTTCTGCACCAGCCTACCGCAGATCCGGAGAGAGCTACCTCTTAGCCGTTTTTGGGTTAGCTTTTTTGTGACTTTTGTCAACATCTTTTTCGAGTCTTCAACTCCTGGTGCGTGTGGGATGTCCCTATGTTGGAGAGCTTCAAGCCATACGGCGCCTGTCACAAGATGATGTCTGTGACAGACCCTCATCTCGTGTGCTTGTAGTGTCTGAAGTGTGACCACAACCCAAAGTCATGCTCCGACTTTGCAGGAGCGGTCCTGAAAGTTGCTGGAGGCCCGGCGGTCAGCTCTGCATCGCTCCCGGTCTGGTTCGTGAGGAATGTTATGAGGCTGTTTGCCGAGCCCCCACTCCTCATCGCAAGGTCTTTGGCGAAGTTCAAACACAAAAAGAAAGCGAAGAAGCACAAGCGCTCTTCACCTTCTCCCCGTCGGTCAGCTGACACGATGCGGGACTCAGAACGTTGTCAGTAACCTCGTCATTCAAAGGCTCAGTCACCGGTGCATGCTTCAGGGATGACTCCGTGCCTCCCACCCTTTCCTGGAGCCGGAGCGTCCCCTACCCAGCTTTTGCAATTTTATGAGGCCTTGCACCTCATTTTTGGGCAGCCCGACTCTGCTGGCACGCCATCAGGCCCAACGAAGGGGGTTGGAGGTCCTGTGCCTCTGATGCTGGTGGCTCAGTCACAGGAGGGCCAACATCTGAACAGACGCTGGAGGGTACTTTTATTCCCCTGTCCATCCCTTGTGTTTTCTATTGACCAGAGGGTGGAAATGAGGACTGGGATCGGTCACTGGACCCTTTAACTGACCAGCTGGAAGAACCAGACTGACGAGAGGACCTGGGTGAAGTCAGTGGTCTGAACACTTCTCCATACACTGGTTAGCTTTCTCCTCCTACCTTGGCTATGGAGGAGGGAGCATCTTATACTGTGATGAAGAGAAGGGTGGCCAAGGTCTTGGGCCTTCAGCTCCTTTCCGTGGCACTCAGAACTAACCTACTGGCTGCCGCCATCACCCGGCCAAGTAGGCGACCCAGTGTTCTTGATTCAACACCCTTCCCCTGAGAGCTTGGTGCTCCAAGCCTCTTCTTCTAAGGGGCGCATTCCCTTCTGCCCCTCCAGATAGGGAATCCAAGAAGCTGGATCATCTTGGGAAGTGTATGGACCCGATTCACAGAACTAACTTAAGACAAAATCCAAAAATGACTTCCATTTACTCATTTTGGTATTCACAGAAGGCACTTACTCATTTTGGTATTCACAGAAGGCACTTACTCATTGATGAGTAAGTGCCTTCTGTGAATACCAAAATGAGTAAGTGCCTTCTGTGAATACCAAAATGAGTAATTTCCTTCTGGGAATACCAAAATGGTAGTAAGTTTAGGATTTTTTCTTATGTTAGTTCTGTGAATCGGGCCCTATGTTCTCTTTCTCCAGCTTGGCACTGCGGTCGGTGAATACCATGTGCCTCTTGGGCCTCTACTCCCATACCATCTAGGATACGGTCACGCAGGTGCTGCCCTAGTGTCCGGAGGAGACCTGGGCCTTTCTCTCCCAGCCAGTGGCAGATGGGAGAGATGCAGCCAAATTTGCCATTAGATATGGACTAGATACCACCAACTTACTGGGCAGAACGATTGCCACATCAGAAACCCTTAGGCGCCATGCCTGGTTGAGGGCATCTGGCTTTTCGGGGGATGTCCAGTCAACATTGATGGACATGCCCTTTGATGGCTGGCGTCTTTTTGGCGACAAAGCAGACTCTGCGCTGGAGCTCTTTGAAGATTATAGAGCTATGGCCAGATCTTTGGGCCACACTGCACCTTCTCTCCCAATCCAGTCTGCTTTTTGTCCCTTTCGTGGCTATGGAAGGGGCACCTAGCCACGTCCAGCCCAGTCTAGCCACCGAGTTCCTCAAGCTGCTCAGCCTCTGCGTGGAAGCGGACAAGGGACCCAGCAATCTCGCTGGTCTGGGAGCCAGCGAGCGGGCCAGTCCACCCATTACACTCCTGCTGCTGCCTCCAAACCTTCCTAGTCCTAATTTTCAGGCCCATCAACATCCAGTGGGAGGCAGGATTTGCCATCACCTCCCCCACTGGCAATCCATCACGTCGGACAGGTGGGTTTTGCAAATCATCCAAAGGGGCTACTTCCTCCCCTTCGGGACTACTCTTTCCTCCATGCCACCGTCTCACAAACGCATATCTGATGATCATTTGGCACTTCTCCGCAAGGAATTCTCTGCTCTTTTGGTCAAGGAAGCTATAGAAAGGGTCCCTGCGACAGGAATAGATTGTGGTTGCTATACCCGCTAATTTCTGGTGCCCAAGAAGACAACGGCCTGTGTCCTATTCTAGACATCAGGACCTTCAATCGCTTTCTCTTGAAGGAGAAGTTCAAGATGCTCACTTTGGCTCATGCCGTGTCTGCCTTCGACCCCGCAGACTGGATGGTGGTGTTGTACTTGCAGGACGCTTATTTCCATATTCCCGTCTTGCCAGCCACCAGATGCTATCTACGGTTCATGGTGGGCCATGAGCACTTTCAGTTCACTGTGCTCCCCTTTGGCCTTACCAGTGCCACTTGGGTGTTCACAAAAGTGATGGCGGTGGTCGCAGCTCATCTGTGCAGATTAGGGGTTCCAGTCTTCCCCTATCTCGACGACTGGCTGTTGAAGGAGGTCTCACCCCAGGTTGTTGTCTCCCTTCTCCAGACTACGGCGGACCTACTGCACTCGCTGGGGTTAACTATAAACATGCCGAAGTCACATCTGACTCCCTCTCAGACTCTCGCTTTCATCAGAGCTGTTCAGAACACAGTGCAGTTTCGGGCCTATCCTCCAAAGCAGCGAGTCTGGAATATTTGGGCTGTGATACCGATGTTTCAGCCTCTATCCCAGATTTGGGTGAGAATTACTCTGAGGCTGCTGGGCCTCATGCCCGCCTGCATCTTGCTAGTGGATCATGCCAGATGGCATATGCGGGTTCTGCAGTGGGACCTGAAATTTCAGTGGGAGCAGCATTAGGGGAATCTTTCTCACTACGTCCAGATCTCAGAGGGAACTGCACAACAACTACAGTGGTGGCTAACGAACCAAGCTTGGATCAGAGGCAGACCCCTCTCCCTTGCCCAAACCGTCTAACGGTGGTGACAGATGCGTCACTCCTGGGATGGGGCAGCCATCTGCGAGAGACAGAGATGAGAGGCTTCTGGTCTTCGGTGGAGTCTGGGCTCTTTATCAAACTGCTTCGGCTCTGGGCGTTCCGACTGGCACTGAAGGCATTCCTTCCCTCTCTCAAAGGGAAAGTGGTGTATGCGTT
This sequence comes from Lissotriton vulgaris, assembly GCF_964263255.1. NCBI lineage: Eukaryota > Metazoa > Chordata > Amphibia > Caudata > Salamandridae > Lissotriton > Lissotriton vulgaris. Next base: position 742,418,459 of record NC_141696.1, read on the forward strand.
TTCACAGATAACACCACAGACTAGTACTGCAAAAAACAGCGCAGGTGAGGTCGTTGACCCTTTATCAGGAGGCTCTGTGCCTCTGGACATGGTTGGAACATCAGGGCATGACCCTGGTGGGCCCACGAATCTAGAGACCCACCTACAGGTAAGCCCTTAAGTACCCTAAGGAAAGGATTAGGGAGATTCAGGAGAAGATACTCCCATGTCCTTTGTCTAGTTTCGCGCCAGAGTGGGAGCCAGCGGCTCCCTGAGCTGGTTTGAACTGCACTGTGCAAGGAGGGCACCAAATGTTGCCTACAAGCAGACTGAGTGGCGCTGGCACGCGCTCCCACCCGGCCCCAATACACTAAACATTGTCTGGGAGGTGGTCACCCCTCCCTGTGACAGGATACCTATTGTTCTACCTTTCCCTGCTCGAGTTTGGCTCAGCAGCAGTAGGGCAGAATCGTGTCTCTGGTCGGCAGAAGCTATGTTGTGTTGTCCGGGTCTAGAAGACTGGTACCCGGAGCACCGAGGGCCTCCCGTGGGAGTTTTACAGGGCATGGAATCATACCTACCTCACCTTTTACGGTGTGGGGGTATTTTACCAACATGTTTGATACCAAACATGACAGGGTTAGTTACAGCCAGTTTAGAGATGGTCATCACGAACGCATGGCCACGCGATGTGTCATAATGGCTGATCCACTTACAACCTGCACAAATGGATTCCGAAGGTTGTAGGGGCGTCCTGCTCATGCAAGGGCACCCTCACACTTAGAACCGAGCACTCTGCCTTCAAGATTGAAAGGCCTGCTTTAAGGATGACTTATGGGTTTTAAGTACAGTGGCTTTAGATATAAGGAAACCTATTTCTTTCGTAAGTGTTGCTAGCACCAGCTTAGACAGGCTGCAATGGCAGGCCTGTAGTTACAGTTTGAGTGATCCCTCGAGGATGGCATAATGCATGCTTCAGTCCATGGGGGACCTCTGGTGTACATATGCCCTGGGTTCCTCAGTACCATATACTAGGGACTGAAAAGGGTACACCAGTACCCAATCTGGGATGTACCTAAGTACCTGCCATACCAATTTAGGGGAGAAAGCACAGAGACTGGGGTCCTGATAAGTAGGATCCGAGTTAGACTAGTCAGAAACAGCATAGCACCAGGCAAAAATTGGGGGTAACCATAAAAGCAGATCCTACTTTCCTACAGAAGGTAAGTAACTTTTTTGTCCAGCTCTGTCCTCCATCCCACCCCTCCAGCATTTGCAGCCACAAGACCACTTTAGTGTGTCCTTGCTAGCACACAGCTACCCTGTCAGAGGCAGGACCTGATATTTTCTCCAAGGGTGGCAAGCCATGTCTTCGTACAAATGGTTTCTCCAGATTGTACATCAGGACTACTCCCTCCCAATATATTTTCAAAGACGACGGTGGTCACAGCACATCGTCGCAGTTCGGGAATACCAGTGTTCCTTACCTCAGCTGGCTCCATGCTGTCGTCGCCCATCTCCAGATGATGACTAACTTCCAGACATTGTTCGGGTTCACTATCAATGTGCAGAAGGCACACATACTCCATAGATGCTCCCATTCATTGGAGCTATTCTTACTATGGTACAGTTTTGTGTCTTTCCCCACCGAGTGGAGAGTCCAGGGCATTTTGTCTAAGATCCCAGTGTTTCAAGTCTGTCCCGAATCTCAGTGCAAATTGACTTAAAGGCTGCTGGGATTGTTGCCTTCCTTTATCCTGCTGGTCAACTATACCAGCTAGCACATGTGGGCTCAGCACCAGGGGAATCTGTCCTATTGTATCCAGATTTTGTAGGAGACTGCAAAATATGTGCATTGATGGCTACTGAACCGCAATTGGGTCAGTGGCAGGCCCCTCTCCCACCCCACCCAGATTTGACAGTGGTGTTGAATGCATCACTTGTGGGTTTGGGAGGCCATCTGGGAGAGGTTGGGATCAGAGACCTCTGGTTTACAGTGCAGGCTCGAATCCACATCGATTTGTTGGAGTTGAGAGTGATTTGTTTGGTGTTGAAGGCCTTTGGTCCCACCATCAAAAGGAGACTGGTGCAGGTACTCATGGACAACATATGGTACTGGTACAAGCAAGGTAGGTTGGGGTCTTGGGTACTCTGCCATGATGCTGTTCGCCTCTGGAAGTGGTTAGACCACCACAGAATTTTTCTAGTGGTGAACCAACTGGTGAGAATTTGAACACCAAGGCGAACAAACATAGCTGACAATGCTTCGTGAATCACAAATAGCATGTGCACCAGGAGGTGAAACAGGGTATCTTTCATTAATGGGGAGAACTCTTGCTCGATCTTTTTGCTACTGCGTAGAAGTTGCAATGTCAGCACTTTTACATATAGGATTTTCCAAGACAGCGTTGTGTCAGAGATGCATTCCGTCTTGAGTAGAGCTCAGGGTTCCTGTGTGTCGCTGAATCTCCTCACCAAAACTCCAAAGAAGATCAGGAACGCCGGGCCCAAGTCATCCTAGTGCCACTGGAGTTGGCCAAGAGAGAGCGATACCTAGAACTCCTTGGCTTGAGAATCTGTCTTCCAGTCAAGTTGCTGCTTCGGAAGGATCTTTCTGTCACAACAGCAGGCTAGGATACTCCACCCAGGCCAGCATAATTTGCAACTCCATGTTTAGAGATTGAGCAGCAGCAGTTGAACTCAGTTTGTTGATGTCCTTTTGGGTGCGAGGCATCCCCTACAAAATTGGTGTATGCCAGTCATTGGTACAAATTTGTGGCTTGGTGCGGCACCAGGCGGATTGAGCCGTTCGTTACAAGCCAAATTGCCTTAAGTTTTGTTGGTTACACTGTGCCTTTCTCACCAAGGACTTGCTTTGTGCCCCAATAAAGGCTATTTGGCTGCTTTTTTGTGGCTGCTGCATCAGCCTTCTTTATTTAAATCACCTGTACGAGGAGAATTTTTGAAAATTGGCAACATTTATTTTCACAAATATACTTTGTGATGCCACAGTGGCACCTGAAATAGATGTGCTCCTCTTTTGAGCCCCTGTACAGCTGCCCACTGAAGCTTTCTCATTGCCATAACATCGGCTAGGCATGTGAGCGAACTGCTGGCTCTTACTGTCAAACCCCCTTATGCAACATTCTTTCAAGGTAAGTTTGTGTTGAGGACCACAGCTTCATTTTCTAATGAAGGACAGGCTATCATCCATCCAGCATTCTTTGCCTCATTTTATCCCTCGAAAGAGGAGACACTAATCTTTATTGGTACAACCAATGAACGTGGGTAGATTGTCAGCTCTTTGTGGGGTTCTCTAGAGCAAATACTATCAAGGCAGTGCAAAATGGGCCATCTCATGATGGATTGTTAAGTGCATGAAGATCTGCTACACACTGGTGAAGAAGCAGCCTCTAACCTACAAGCTCACCGCAACAGAGCTAAGGCTGCTACCACTGCGCTAGCACAGGTGGGTACCTGTTCTGGACATTTGTCAGGCAGCTATGAGGGCATCGGTACATACATTCAAAAAGCATTACTGCCTTGACAGTCAGGTCGGTTGAGAGGGGCATGTTGCTACCACGGTCCTACAGGACTTTTTGTTCTGAGCCAGATAATTCACTCCCCACTTGGGGAGGAAATTAAATGGTATTTGTTCACAAGGTGAGTAATCTGTTGTTAGAAGTATCCACCAGAAGAACAATTTACTTTGGTAATGATCTTTCTGGTGGATACTTTAACTGCAGATTCCTCGCCGACCCTCCCACCTCCCCATTCTGTTATCTGGGCTCTTGTTCTATATAAAAAGGTCTCAGTTAAGAGATTTGCAAATAGGTCGTGCCAATCTGCTGATAAATTCTGCATGGGAGAGTGTGGACAGCCTATGAATGCAACTGATGCCAGCATGAATGGGTGCCACTTATATGAGGCACTGTTTGTCACTTCCAGAGCAGACCGACTTTGGCATTCAGCAACACAATGCCTCCTACCGACGCACAGGAGTACTGCTTTAAAAGTTTGGGATCCAGTCTGACACCTCGGGAAAATTCACAAGGGGAGGAATCTGTGGTTAGTTAGAGTACTCACCATAAAGATAGCTACTGAAGGTAAGTGACTTGTTCTACATGTCTATTGTGCAAGCGAGGATATGTGCTCATTGGAATGAAGTGCTACTGGCAAAACCCTATATTTGTAGGAGGAGGGAACACCTTCGCTGACATGTTGCCATCGGACCTCGGATGGTCGTCTATCTGTATATTTTTCATGTTGGTAGTAGAGGAAGGACTTTTGCTGTAAGTTTAATGGTTTTAAAGACACTGATATAGGACTGAGCTGTGCTATTTATTTGAAAAAATAATTTGGACAATGTGTTGTACTTCCAAGTTTGCCTTCAGGACTTTTGGATTGAACTTTTGCAATTTTGGATAACTATTTCAAAGAGCCGAGCAGTTACAATGGAAACAAGTACGAAATGATTTATTCTAAATACTTGCTTTAGGTGCATACATTCATGGGCCCTCTAATGCGTTTATTTGCTTTGATGTCGAATACGATTGTTCCAATTAGGAGCCTTTTTAGCCAGTTATGTTCAGTTTACTAAAATGGACCAAACAATACAGCTAGCAATGTCTCTGCTTGTCATTGCATTTCACATGACACAGGCCTAAGCTTCATGACTGAACGAGGAGAGCAAGAAGGTCAATTTTCTCTGCCCAATTAGTGCATTCAAGCATGTCTGTTATATTTTGTCTTCATTATCCGCAGGGACAGCTCGTTATCATAATCATTCCAGATTGCTAGCTGTGGTTCGTTGGCTGTACAAAGTTTTTAATCATCTGTCCAATACATCACATATTGAGAAATCTTATCGAGACAAAAAGAAGCATTGACAGAGCCGCTGGAGCAGTATTCGATGTGTTGTATTTAATCACCAGAATGCACAAATGATGTTTGCCTACACTTGCAAATGAATTGGCTTTAAAAAGCAAATTCAAGGAGATGATGGACGGAGTGCTGAAACTTTTCACTCACCCTCAGTGACTGATCTGCGTTGAATCCATCATTGTTCTTTAGCTCACTTCGCCACCCCAGTTCAGACCCAGCCATATGCCACATTGACACTGTGCCTCATAGGAGCTTCCCTGGACCAGAAACAAGCTTCCTGGGACTGGTTTCGGGATAACACCCCTCATCAGCCAGGTTAGGTGGAATCCAGTGACAAAGTGAGCAAGGGACCCACGTCTGGGCATACACTGCTGACTTAGGGCGAACACAGCAAACTCAAGTAGAATTAATTGGCTTTGCCATGCTTTTGTTTTCCTTGTATACATTTTTTTTATTCATCAGGTTTTGGAGTCGAGCATTTTAAATATTTCATTGTCACACAACACGCTGTAATCGTTTACATTATGTTCTAGTCATTATATGTATGCTGAAGAATGCTCATACATTAACGGAAACCTTTCTCTGGTTGCTTGCAGCTCTGAAGCGTGATGAACTTTAGCACCGAATGCGCACGCCTGAACCCTACAGTGATTTGCACAACTGACGTTTCCACACTCTCCGAAAACCTCAATGTTTTATAAATGAATAATGGAACTATGAATAAGGACATTGTTTTATTTTTTTTGTCTCTCTCTTTTGTAAAATGAGCTCTATTAATCAAAATTCAGTGCACTGGGTCAACGTGGTTTACAGTCAATGTTTTGTTTTGTTATACTTTGTTGATGTTAGTATCATGGTTCCTAATCGAACACGTGGAAGCTGTTGTAATTGTCTTCTTTAAAATGTTTTCTGTTAAAGTTTAGGTTTTATTTTTTAAATTATGTGATCGCTGGACATTGAAGAACAAATGTACGTAATAAATCGGCAGTAAAATGTGTGGGCAACCAGGAAAACTGCCAAAGAAAATAAGAGGAAGCAGGTCTATAAGCCATACCGTCATCCTGCTCTTCGCCTGCAAACAGGAGCAGCAAGTTAGGCGTGGCGATTAATGCATTAACTCTGTGATTGGTGCCTGCGCTCTGGGTGGCGCAGTTCGAAAAAAAATGAGTGCGTCCTTTCAGGCTGCGCTGTCTGTGGGCATGCGCAAACCTGTTGAGCTTCATGTTTGTGACTGCTGTGCTGTGAAAGATTCTATCGGTGCCGTTTTTCGGTGAACACCTGATTGATGGCACAGCTCCAGTGCTGTAAATGGTAAAAATAGTGCAGGTACGCATTTAAATGGGGCGAGTGGGCGGGGCTACGAACAATACATGCTGATACTCATTGACTTCTAGTTGCAAATGTGAGAAAAAATACCCAGGCAAATTTCCTGAACCAACTGACACATGAAGAAATAAATCAGTACATATTTAAAGAAAGATACTGCACCATTGCATGTACATATAAAGATACAAATTTAATAACATGATATTGAATAAAATTGATTCTTAATTATACAAAAAAAGATAAAAAGATTAGTGGCATATAACAATATGCATATCTTCAATCAGATGAATAGTTCATTGGGTATAAAAGACAGATGGTTTCCTGTTTTTTGTCGACGCGTTTCGACACTTATGTGCCTTCCTCAGGACTGTACCATCACACTATTATAAGCAAGCGAACATATTTGATGCGATGAAAACAGTAATCAACTTGCCATCTAGGTCAGTATGCGGATTGATGGAGAACCTGATTATTAACCGGTGCTTAGACTTGATAGAATACTTAGAAAAATAGCTCGAATAATTTCATTCATATACTGGGCTGCTTCTATTCGCCTCGCCCGTATTTGCAGGTGGTTCTCATGCGCTTTGATTTCTAAGCCGTGTGTATAATTACACTGTATGTCTGGTTATTGGTCGCCCATCTATTAGTGGTTCGATATACTTTGCTGGCGACTTCCGATAGTAATGTTTAGGTAATAGTTTCAGAGGTTAAAGCAGTGTGGCGGTTCTTATCGTCAGAAAAAGGGTTTTCACCATCACAATCCCGTTTCGGTAATTACTGCTAGATGTCACACAGGTCGGGCAGTCTGCGTTATTACTTGCTTGCATGGACCGTGCACCACGGCGTTTTCACGTTTTCTGTCACTTCAGTACTAGTTGCAGCACATACTAAAACACATGAGAAATGCGTTTCTATAAACAAAACAGATTATCTTGTTACACAAAACAAAAGCCAAATGCAGTGATGTTTTAACATTTCCTTGTTTTATAATATTTGCAGTTTCCATACTGTTCTATGTTGTTGCTTGGCACAATACTATATATTCTCGAATGTGCACACCCACAGAAAGAAACAAGCAGTCGTGCACCCGCAAAGCATTCCATTCATTTCCTTTAATATACCTCCCAAGAGTGTCTCGATCCCCCCCCCTTCTCTCCCTTTTTTATTTATTTATTTGCGTGTTTGTATCGCACTGGCATCACTCCCGAAGGAGTATCTCCGCGCCTTTGGCTTCTTCTAAGAATTAAGCAGAGGGGATGTTAAAAAGCTGTTGTGGTCTACTGTTTAAACAAGAAGGTTTTCAGCATTTTCCTGAAAGGGAGGTGATTTGCACATAGTCTAAGGGATAGTGGGAGACTTTTTCCTCACATAAAACGCCCACAGACAACCATAAGCAGACACTTGCGCAAAAGAATCAGGTATGATTAAAGCCATTTTAACCTCCTTGGCTTTCTTAACTGTGCTGTCACCGGGCTGCCTCGATTCCTGTGTTTGCCACACAGTGTGATGGTAAACACTGGACTTTATGCAAATGAGCCCACGCTGAATAGTTCAGCCCAGGGCTGGCCGTAGCGGGAACCGGGCAATCCCCCGGTGCGCCGCACGGGTGGGGGGCCGGTTTGGGGCCCTGGGGCCGTTTTTGTTACAGGGCCGTTTTTGCAGCATAGCTGCAAAATCGGCCCTGTAACAAAATCGGCCGAAAACCAGCCCTGGCAAAGAGCTCTGCGGCACCTCCAACCCCCCCCTCTCCCCCCCACCCGGGGGGGGTGAGGGGGGGCCGGCCGAGCACTTTGCCAGGGCCGGTTTTGGTTCCCAGTCCGGCCCTGGTTCCGCCTGGGGCTCAGCTTACCAGTCACAGCTACAGAAGTGCCTTGGCTGTCAAAAGCATGTAAGCCAATGGGCATACCTTTTCATGAGTACTAGTACTCTCCTTGGAAGTAGAGAAGTGCCGGTACTCAGAGTGATAAAAATAAGAAGTGCTGGTACTCAGTACCCGTGAGTACCGGCCCATTTAAAGCACTGTACAGCTCTATATTTTATTCACATTCCATTTGCGGAATAGTTGAGCGAGCAATATAAGATTGGATGTCCCTTTTACTGCCTTTACCTAAGTATCTCTGGCGTGCATGCTGTGGGTGGGTTGCACATGAAAAAGCTACAAGCAGATAACAAAACCTGGTGCTGAGTTTAATGGCTGTGTTTTACGTCCATTTGTATTGCACTGAATTAGAAGTGCTTCATTTTACACCAGCGCTAATTAATGGCAGCATATATTGTGCGTCCAAATGCTGAAGTACAAATATCTGTTGAGTAACTCACGAAGAGTTACACTAAGCATATATTTTATTTGTATGCCAATCGCAACTCGTGTTTTTGATGCTTTATTCCTCAAAAGAGTAGCAACTTTGGCATACAAATAATTAATTTAGATTTAAGTGTGACTGGGTCTTTTTCGCACATTACATAGTAAGAGTTGCACTTTGGCAACAGAAAGTCACTTTTGAAAAGCAGGACGTGCACAAACTATGCCATAGTACGCCAGTGAAATATTTGGTGTATCTAATTCACTATAAAAAGTGGGTAAACACTAATGGCCAGTTTCCGACTACCACACATGTAATCTGGTCCCCAAAATGTTTATCGTGTTGCATATCAATAGATTTCAAACTGTTTTGTTTTTTTCACGTTATTGTTCGGATTATTGGAATATATGTACGGGTATAATTTAGTTTTCACATATGGCAGTAGTCAATTTGAATAAACTCTTTGGGTTGTGGAAAGCAAATAAATTGTTCTATGGAATTGACTTTTCCTAGCCTCTCTGTTGTTTGTACTAATTTTACCAACACTACCACAATTTTGACATTATTGCCTTTTTATTCTCTCTAGTGGCTCTTGTTTCTGGGCCAAGCTTCTTCACTGTAATAATCACTTCCACTTTTCAAGCCATACTCATTTGTTAATATATCCTTTTCCAATCGATACTTCTACTTCCAGATTTCTCACCATGTCGAATATTCTCCAGACATCAGACTGATCCAGAAATTTTAAAGCAGGACTTCTGCATTCCGGTAGATAGTGTCGTGCAGTTCTGAGGCAATGTTGTTCCTCTTCAGAACTTAAAAGAGGAGCCATATATAAGCCCCACCCATACAAGTTGACATCAGTTCCTTTCTTTCCGAGCCTCCAGATGCAGACCCAAAGCTTCTCCTTGGTCTTTTTACTGATTATTGTGCATGCAGAGGAAAATGTCCTCTCCTAAAACAACAGGAATTGAACCTTATAGAGACTACCGCAAACAAATGTCTGCAACTGACCATCACAAAGTCTGTTTGTGGCGCCTGTGGTCAAAGACAACTCCACTGCGTGCTACGTTGCACCCAAATTAACCCGAAGGGCACATAGGACTGTGAGGCCAAATTTTACATTGCCAAACACAAGAAGACTTGATGCCATGACTGGCTGAAGTTGATGACTCAAAGGCTCTTGGGGTTGTTGGCCTCAAGTGTCCTGCAGGCCAAACACACCAGGTGACACAGTTGGTGAGACCTCCAGGAGAGTCTATTGGATTGTTTCCAGATTTCGGGGGTGACTGCAAAAGGTCTGCAGCGATGGCTACTGAACCACAATTAGGCCAGTGGTAGGTGTCTCTCCTTACCCCACCCAGAGTGGAGAGTGGTCATGGATACATCACTGCTTGGTTTGGGAGGTCATCAAGGAGAGGTGAAGATTAGAGGCCTCTGGTCACCGGCAGAGACTTGAACTCACATCAATTTTTGTGAGGGAGATTCACTTGGCATTGAAGGCTTTCATGCTCACCACAAAGGAAGGTTGGTGCATTGTTTACGGACACCACCACCACTATATGGTACGGCAACAAACATGACAAGGGGGTTTTGGGCCCTGTGTCATGAGGCTCTGAGCCTCTGAAAGTGGTTGGACCACCAAGGTATTTCCTTGGTGGTAAATCACCTGCAGGGATTTTTTTAACGCTAATGCTGACAAATTCAGCCGCATGCATTTAGTGGAACATGAATGGCATTTGCTTAGAAAAAACAATGAAAATTCCACCCGCTGTGGGTTGCGCCACCAGAGATCATTAGTACAAATATAAATGCAGTCAATAAAGAATGTCCATGAATTGTTGTTTCGTTTTTTGTCTCTTCTTTATTCAATTTTCATTTAGGCAGCCAGCGCGTTTCTTTTAAAAGAACTTCATCAGGGCGTTTTGGCTGTGTCCAATGTGCACAGACATCACATCATGTTCCTCTGCGGTCTGCGTCCAATAAAAAATAAATGGCTGCTGTGCCGAGAAAAGTAGCAAGTTATTCCAAGTAAAAGATCCGTTTGAATGGCAGTTGCGTGAGCGGTGGCACAGGGTGTCTTCCATCAATGGGGCCACCTAAGGCTGGATTTTTCCGGGAACCCTGAGAACATTCAGTCAGCGCTTTTGCACATTGGACTTTAAGTGCTTCTCTCTTTCTGAGACACCCTTTGTTCAGAGTTGAGCTCGAGACTCCTTTATGCCTTTATGATACTGCCTCAAGTCCTGAAGAGGATAAGGAACAACAAGGCCAAAATCATCCTTTTGTCGCTGGATTGGGCCAGGAGAGAGTAGTACTCAGAACTCCTGGCCATCAACACTTGTCCTCCGAACAACCTGCAGCTTCAAGAGGATCTTCTGTCACAGCAGCAGGGCAAGTCGCTGCACAAAGGTCTGCAAAATCTGCATCTCCATGCTTAGAGATTGAGTGGAAGCAGCTAACTTCCTTCGACCTGCCACATGAGGTTGTTAATGTCATCTTAGCAGCAAGGCGTACCTTTATACAATCACTGTATGCCTGTCATTGGGGCAGATATGGGAATTGTTGCAGTGCAAGACAAATTGACCCATTCCAGGCAAAGTTGTCTAAATTCTTGATGTTTGTTCTTTCCCAAGCCAGCAAGGACTTGCTTTGCCACTGTTGAGGGCTACTCATTGTCTCTTTAGCAGTTGCTAGATCAGCCGTTGCTATTTAAATCACCTGTTGTGATGAGATTTCTGAAAAGTTTGCAATATTTGTTTCCACCAAAACCCTTTGTGATGCCTTAATGGCACTTGACCATAGTCCTCACTTTTTTTGATGTGCACCCAATTTGAGCCACTGCTCAGCTGTCCTTTGAGATTTTTAATTTTGAAGAAAGTTTTTCTCATCGTCAAAACATCAGCTAGACGTGAGCAAGCTGCAGGCTCTTTCAATTAACCCACTTTATATCACCTTCTTCCCAGATACGTTACTGTTGAGGACCCGAGCTTCCTTTCTTCCAAAGTGGCCAGTTCCTTTCATGCTAGGCAGGCAGTCACTCTTCTAGCATTCTTTGCTCCACCTCATCCCCCTAAGGAGGAGGAAAGATTCCATTGGTTGAACCCTGAGAGAGAATGTAAGCTTTTACGTGGATTGTACCAAGGAGCATTTAGTGGACAATCAGCTCTTTGTATGGATTACTGGAGCAAAGAAGGGCAAGGCAGTGCAAAAACAGACCATTTCTTAATAGATTGTTCTCTGCATAAAGATATGCAGTGGCGAAGAAGCAGCTCCCAGAAGGCTTGAGGGCTCATTTCACCAGGGCCAAAGTCGCTATCACTATGTTAGCAAGTGGAATGTCTGTCTTGGACATCTGTGATGTGGCTATAATAGCACTGGTACACACATGCACAAAGCACTACTACCTCAGCAGTCAGGTTTGTCAAAAGGGGTATTTTGCTCACTGTGTCCTACTGGACTTTTTGATATGCGAAAGTTTACCGACCAATCACCGTAGGAGGTACTGCTATAGTACCTATTTAGAAGGTGAGCAATATGTGGTTAGAAGTATCTACCAGAAGAACAAGTTGCTTACTTACAGTAACCACTTTTCTGGTGGATTCTCTTTCTCACAGCAGATTCATCATGACCCTCCAACCTACCCATTCTTCGAGCAGGACTCCTCTCACATGTACAAAAGTCTCACGTTTAGAGATCTGCACACTGGTCATGCCAATCTGCGAATGGACTCTGCGTCTACGGGTGCAGACAGCCTAGAAAGCATCTGATGTCAGTGCGCACTGGTTGGCACTTATATGAGGCCGATTCATCACTTCCTGAGGTGTAATGACATCATCACGGTGCCACACAATGTCACCTATCAGCCCACAGCAGTACTGCTTTTAAAGTTTGCTCAGCTAGTCACAAGGGGAAATAGTCACACGGTGAGGAATCTGCTGTTAGAGTATCCAAGAGAAAAATTGTTACCAAAGATAAAGAACTTGTTCTAGAGGAGTACAACATTACATACTTCAAAATGCCTTTGTGAAATCAACCTCAGTATCCATAACATCCTGGAACATGATTGTCACAAACTTCATTGAAGACGCATTTGTGCCCCAAAAGCGTTTCTACACTCTTGCTGATGATACACCAACAGTGATTTTGTACCTAAAAGAGCTTTATGTTTCTAAAACTGTTTCCACACTCCTGCTGAGGTTACTTTTAGGGTAATTAGGTCCACTCTGTAGTTTACCTCTAAGTGGGATTTTATCAGACATGTGTGAACAAAATCCTATTTACCAAGGTTGATTTTGTTCCTAAAAATGTTATTCGCTCATGCTGAAGTTTCACCAATGGCGATTTTGCACCTCTATTTACTGTCAAGCAGTGTGATGTGATACTAATATACACCTTTTACACCCAGGGCCAGATTTATCACAGGGCTGCCTTGCCCTTGTGTCACACAAGGGCAACACAATCCTTGAGTAATATTTACCAATCCACATAAGGCCACCTGTGGCCATGTGTGGCTTGGTAAATCTGGATTAATGCAAGACAGCGCAAGTCGCTTCCTTGTTTAAGCAAGGAAGGTATTACATGGGTGAAGTATGGCTGTTCCCAGGCATCCACCCATGTAGTTTGGTGGAAGCCCAGATTTACCAAAACTGGTCAACTTGGGAATGCATCAAAATGATTCCCCTTCCCAACAGAGGCGGAACAAGGTGAAATATCTTTATTTCTCTTCATTGTTTCCTATTTCTAAGTGTGTGGTGTTCTGCAGCACATTTAGAAACGGGAAAAAACCTCTAAGGATTGTTTTATGCAGGAAGGTGTTCCTTCATGCACAAAAACAATCTTGCCTGGCACCCTTGCACCAGACTCAAAGTTGCCTGCCTTGGCCATAAGCAGCCCCTAATGCACCAGCGCAGGAAGAGAGCAGGAATGCACCATATTTTGATAGATAGAGCGCATTCGTGCCCTCTCCAATTGATGCAGCGCAACAAGTTGTTTTGCTGCGTAGTGCTGTGTCAAATGTTGATTAATCAGGGCCCCAATGCAATATCCTACAGTTGCATTTTCACCGAGGTGAATCTTGCATCTAACATTGATTTGCACCTATATGTGTTCCTACTCTTAAAAGCTATTGGTGCTCCTAAATGTCTCCCCACAGTCCAACTTATGTTGCACCAAGGGTGCCTTTGCTCCTAAATGTGTTAAGACAATACTGAAAACTTAGCACCAATGGTAACTATGCACCCCTATGTGTGATTATGCAAGTAAATGCTATTTGTACTTAAACATTTTCCACACCCATGCTGTTGTTGCACTGAGAGATTTTGGAACTCAAAATGTCAACCAAATATTATGTCATACTGATGCCCACCTTTTACACCTAATATGACTGCCTCAAATTCTGTATTTATTGAGTGTCTTTTGCAGCTGAATGATATATCACCATGGTAGGAAAGAAAAGTCCGATTCGTCTTTGAAGATATGGTTCATCTCCTAGGACCATTTAGACAACCTCAAAGTAGCATCCGACTCCATATTTTAATTGGGCTGCAAGTTTCAGAATGAAGTTCAAATATTATAAGTGACGAATTGCATGTTATATTCATTTTAATCCACTGAATTATCTACTAAACCAAAAATATGCCCTTTTTTACTGTGAGATATTTTTTGTTGAAATACTGCAAAACTGAATAACAGATCCCTGGTCAGAAACTTGGACCTGAATCCTCGGTGGTGGGCAGTGATGGTGTTGCCACTTGCTCAGCTTTTTTTCAGCATAATCCTAGTGAAGATCTCAGAATCAAACTAAGCAGGCTAATCAACCTACAGCAGCTCTGCTACTCTGCATGGGTCATATAGTGTCTGTAGAGTTTCTATGGGATCGATATCCACCAGAGAGTAAATGCATTAAAAAGACAATGTACTAATAAGTTAATGCCCGCAAGCATTATTCGAATATGTAGGCTGCAATCAGTAGTTTTATTTGCTCCAGATCTAAGGTTACACCATTGGCAGCTGTCTTGGGCTATTTATAGTCCTGCCTTATTCGGTGGGCCTCACGAATGTCTGGACTAGTGCATTGTTCGTCTTTATTGACATGTGCTGTGGCACACTGGATGTTTTACATCAGGTCTCCTTGTCACTATGGCTCACAATTTTTAGATTCATTGGACCTGGATTGCTGTTACTAGGATTCTTTCCCATGAAGCCTACTAAAAGGCTCTCTTTTTAATTTTACTAAGGTTAGCATGTGTTTTTCTTCTGTTTGAATCAGTGTTCAGTGTGGCACCTTGGAATCAATTATATTTTAGCCCCCTCGTATTCCTCCCACATTCCAAGTTGAACCAAAATCTGGCCATTATATTTTGTTGGTCAAGTTTTTTACTTGTCCTTCTTGTTTTGTTAATTTGAAGGTCCGTTGAAATTAAACTTGAAGGATCTTTCGTCTAACGTTGCTCCGAACGGATGAAAATATTTTGCTTGCAGGCTGGTCATCGGTAGAGGAAAGTCATTCAGAAAGCTCCACTGCGCTCATAGAATTCCAGCTAATTCTGGGCTTGTTACTTCCTCTAAACGTGTGTCATCAGGTCCCTGCTTTTGGTGATCTGATAGACACATCTAACCGCAGATTCCTTAACTTGTGAAATCTCCCCTGGTATCAAACCGGATCTGGAAATTTTTCTCAGCAGTACCTCTTTGCGCCTGGGGGCGATGCTGCATGGCTCCATATGAGTCTGCTCCGATATGACATCAGTGGAGCCATATAAGTAACCTCCAGCACGCTGACATCAGTTTCTTCTTTTTCCGTGCTGCACGCGGATTGAGTAGCGTACCTAATGCCGTTTTGGGCCTGCTGTGACAAACGTTTCTCATCTGTACCAGTGTGCTAAATTCCTATGCCCTCTGGATTTAAGTCCTGTGGGTCCTGTGCTCCCCAAATGTCGGATACAGACCCACATTGTATCTGTATGTGGTGCTTAGGCGAGCATGATAACGCAGACGGTGCGACACCTGCTAGCGGTTGAAGCCAAAGGCTCTGCGGGAGCAGCACATGAAATTTCTGATGGTGCAGTTGTTGCGGACCTCCAGCTCCTCGTAGCGTCTGTCATCCTTGTGATTCAGGGGTCGTTCCTGTGAGTGCTGCACTTCCTGTGGTCAACAGCAATGGTCCCAGTCTCTAGCTACCTCTCATGGTAAGTGGCGTCATGAGACATAGAAGTCCCGGGCCTCTGTGGCTCCTTCGACTCGCGGGTGGTAATAGAGTCTCTTCTATTTCTGCTCCGGCATCGTTCCTATGCCTCCCACCTTTTCCTGGATCTGGGGCAACCTTGAACCAGATGCAGAAGTATTGCAAGGCTCTCCATCTCATCTTCCTCTGGAGCACCTGCGGGCCCCAAGGAGATCGTAGGAGCGCTAACTGTGTCATAGCCGACGGGTTCACCCTCTTTGGCAGTTCCAGCCTCGCACACAGACGCGTCGGTGCACGGTCCTTCGGGACCTCCAGTAGTGATGTCAATCGACTGTGACGCAACCTTGGTTGATCCACCGGTGCCTCTTTCCATGCTGGCAGGAGACTCCGAGCCAGAGTCAGTGCACGACATGGCTGTGCACCTCGTAGGGTCTCCTTCGCCTCAGCTCCTTGCCTCTGCGCCAACGACGACTGGCGTCTTTCACCCTTCCAAGGCGGTCTTCGGTGAGGCACCGGGTCGCGCCGTCCAGCACCGGTTATGGAGCCGTTTTTGATGCTGATGGTTTCTGTGGAGGTTTCACAGGACCAGTTGGGGGAAGAATGTGTGGGAATAGACTCCTACTATGTTGGACAGCTGGATTGTGGAGCTGGGTGAAGCGAGCAGGCGAGATTCATCCTCTTCTTCCTCTATCTTATCGCCTCCTGGCCTCGCCTCAGTAACCATTTCTTATTTGGCAGACGTTTTGAAAAGAGTGGCTGATGTCTTACATCTCACTCTATCTACAGTGGAGAAGGCCATTGACCCTCTCAATAAAGTCCTTCATCCAGGTCAGTCGGGGGTTTGAACCAGTACTTCCCTTTTGTGAGGCACTGATATTTTATTTTGAGCATGGGCAAAACCTGAGTCAGGTGTACTGGTTGGCCGTGCTATTGCCCACAAATACCGCCCTGGCCCAGGGGACCCTGCTTGCCCTATCCTACACCCGACCCACCACCTCTTCGTGGTCCAGATTATTACGGCATCCCCTCAGATGGAGAACCTTCCGCATTTCCTCCTTGACAAAGAGTCCAGGAAGCAGAATTCTTGCGGGAAATACTTTTTGTCCTCCTCTAGTGCAGCATTACCAACACGGTTTGTGTCTTCGGACATTTTCTCCGCCTTGTGGGACTCGTAGCACAGCTTTTACCTTTGTTCTCAGAGGCTAGCAAGGACGAGTTGACCCAGTTGATTTTCGATGGTCGCCAAGGGTCAAATTGCTCATCAGGTGTGGAATGGACTTCACCAAATCCATTGGTCGAGCCATGGCGCCGGCTGTGGCATTGCACCGGCACGCCTAGCTTCGGGCGTCTGGAATTTCAGAAGCTGCCTAGACAGCTTTGCCTTACATGCCATTTGATGGGGTTCTTTTTTTTGGAGCCCAAGCAGATGCAGTATTACGTAGGTTTTGGGCTAGTCTGGAATTACCAGACTCCCTGCTTGCCCTCCCTCCCTTTTTTCCCCTTGCAATTGCAAAGCAGTATGTGCGTTTTGTGGCATCATTGCCAGATCGGTGTCTTTATCCTTGTCTGGTGCTGCTGGATAGCCCCCTGTCTTAAAACCCAGCAGAGGGTCTTACTCTACTGGCTGGTGGGATTCTTTGGATGCAACTGTTATGTGAGTCCTTTATCACACAATTCCCTTTAGCATTATGCGATATGTGTGATATTGGCCACTCTGGCTTATTGCCTTTTCTTCTGTTCCTGTGGGCTGTGGCTCAGGAGTTCTTATCCTGTACTGTTATTGTGTTTGGAAAACTTGTTTCCTGGTTCAGTTCCTTTGGCAGCCTTTTATCCCTCCCTTGGGGGTTCTATTACAAATTAATGTTATGCAGTTTTTGCTCTACACTCCCTTGGTGTTGTCTCCTTCTATTCTATTTTTTCATTGGCGACATGTTTTTTTGCTGAGGTATTTTACGTATTCCCTCCGGTAGATCGTTTTTCCCCTGTTGACTGTTTCCATCTTGTGGATTTTGTTGCACACCCCAATGTGCTGGCTACAGGTACGATTGGCAAGTTTCAGGGAGACTTGTTGTACCTAAGCTTGGAATTCAAGAGTGCTGCCTTGTGACTCTGGTGGTGCAGGCCTCCCCAAACCAGGGGATTAAATTCCTCTGATGTTGGGGAATATACGGCATACCCCAGGTATTGACCGTCCTCACTGCTGCTGGCGGCCAGCGGGGTCGGTCTAGTTGGAATTAGATTGTAGAACAACATGGTTTTCCTGTTTTCCTTCTGCCCCACCCCACAGCCATGGCGTGATCAGCTATCCTTCCCTCAGGGTTGTTGTGTGGCCTGTTGTTCTTGCCTCTTGGCCGTTGTATGATCTGGTCTCCTTGCCTCACAGCTGTTGTGCAGTCATTGTATGAACCTATGTTTTATATGTATATTATATTCCATGGATTGCTTCCCTCATCTGCCTTGTCGAAATTTTCTTCTGGAAATTCAGTTAGGTGATTCTGGAATTCTCAGCCATCCCTTGTTGACTAGGTCTAGTTATTGTTACGCGCTTTTGGACAAGTGTACTCTCATGTCTTCCCCCTGGGAAGTACATGCCTGTTGAGATTATTCTAGCAGGCAATGTTGTCTTGTGCTCTGGCCCCAACCTGTTCTTAGAGGGGTTTTTTGCCCCCCCCATCACCTTTTTCTCCCCTCTTTCTATGGTAGGTACTCTGGGCATTGTCGGTGTGCCTTGAGTGTTGCCATATATATTTTCGGACTGCGGCATGCATTGCTTGCATAGGTGTGTCCAGTTTTTCATATGTCAATATATGCCTCGAATATGTTTTGTTAAGCTGGTTTTTCGGCCGGGCAGTGTCCACCCTTTCGCTCTCAAAAACAAAACAGTGAGGGGGAAGGGAGAAAAGTAGACAGAATTTAGCTTTCTCCATATTATAACCCCTTCTTCATTTGATATCAGCCTCGTTTTTCTAGGGCCTTACCCTGCTTGGGATAAGGGGGTTGTGTCTGGTGGCCCTTCTTCCTCTATTGCTCTTATGTGCCTCATGTTTTCTTTTGTACCCGTTGTTAGTGTACTTGGGGTTCACATACGGCATCCTGACTGTTGTCAGGTGATTTTGTGTAGGAGTTAGTCCCCTGTTTTTCCTAGACTCTTTATTTCCTTGCCGGGATTGCCTGATCCCCTTCTTTGGGCCAGGTGCTGTAGCTCAGAGGCAGTGTCCTGTGCTATTTCTGTATCTTTTCCCCACCTGGCCCTAAAGACTTAATTCATTTTGTTGTGCTTGGACTGATTCCTTTCACACTTTTTCTTTTCCCACTTAGCGATTTGCTTTAGCTCCTCTAGAAGGCACGTTATTTCACATAAGATGGATGCCATCCTCTGGTTAGTCGGTCTGGTGGCTCAGTCCTCAATTGTACACATTGCAGACTCCTATGCCCCTTCTAGTGGTCATGTGCCCACATTACATTGGGGCCAATTAGCCTTTCGTTTAACAGGATCCATGTCAATCTTCCTTGGAGCTTGGTTACAACGGGCATCTGTACTTCAATACCACTATGGCTGACGAAACATGCTCCTTACTCTTGGTGCCTATTCCTTGCTTGCATTTTTGTTGTGGTCGTTACCACCTTTAGAAGAGAGCTCTCTCTCTTCCTTATCCTTTCCCGCTGAGGTCTGGCTGATCTTAATCTCGGTCAGCCGGTCCTCATGGACCTATATGGGATTGGTTCACAGACCCTTCTCCTAGAGATTATGGCTATGGTATCTAATTCACAAGTTAGGGAATCTGCATATAGAGCGCTCTCTTCTTTCCCTCCTACCCCGGTCCACCACGGCTCCGCCCGATTGTTGTGGAGGGTAGGGAGGGCGACCGCGCTACACTTCCGGTCGCGAGGGTGGAGTCAGGGGTTAGCGGGCAAGCCTACTTAATCCCATGCAGTTCGCGACACGCAGCGGGCGCGCCAAAGGCAAGCCCGTCTGCACCCGTCCGCGCCTGGCCCGTGACCAGCGCCAGCCACTCTGCTGCCTGTCCCCCAACTACCCGGATTTGATGGCCTAGATCTCAGCTTTTAAGACTGAGTCACGGCGCTTGCACCTCAGTAATACGGTGTTATCCTTCTATGCTGGATAGACAGCCATTTAGCTGCTCATACTGCTCCTATTTATTTGAACCCTCCACTAAATTGACCAACCTGCAAACCAGAAACTCCAGACCGGCTAGACGCCTTGCAACTTTTAAGGCTGGATTGGTTAATTGCCCCTCCCTCCCTCGTCATGCCAGTGATATTTGGTTATCATTCTCTACCTACACCTAGGATATCTTGTTTTTAACAGAGACCTGGTTAAAAGATTCCTCCAATCCTGACATTTACTTAGCCACTCCTCCTGGCTATAGTTTTGTGGGAATCAATCGGGAGGGATCTAAGATGGGTGGGGGTATCGCCGCTATTCTGCGGTCTCATTTAAATATGACTACCAGGAAAATTACTAAGTTAGGGCTCATTGAAGCCATGTATTTTACCATCTCGGACACTTCTACAGTCATCCTAGCAGGTGTTCTGGTGTACAACCCCCCTTGCGCTCTTCCCGCCTCACTCTCTACATTGGTAACCGCGATTGCAGATCTGTCACTTAAACATACGCACTTTATGGTATTGGGAGATTTTAATCTCCACATTGATGATACCACATGCACACAGGCCAATAATTTGCTAGATACTATGTATAGGCTAAATCTGACTCAGCTGGTCCAGGGTCCCACACATTTAGCTGGCCACACCGTGACCTAATTTTTTCTAATCACCCTGGGCTTATTACCCACCCCGCTTCCTCTTACCTGGTCGGATCATTACCTGATTCCACTTGAGTTAACTTTACCTCAACCATCTGGCCCCTCAATAATTGGCAGGATCTAGGGAGAAATTGGCACAAGGTCACCTAAGCCGCCCTGGAGCCTATCTTTTCTAAACGGATAGGACAACCCTCTAGCGATCTAAATGCAGATGTAGCCAAATTTAATATCTCCCTCTCTTCCTCTTTTGATCTCATTGCCCCATAGCGATCACTTACTTCTTCCAAGTCAAGACCGTTTGTACCCTGGTTCTCCTCCACTCTACGTGAGGAAAGGAGTAGATGCAAAAAACTAGAACGCAAATGGCGATTGACGTATGACTCGGATGTAAGAACCACTTACAAAGCTGCATTAAAGAGTTTTCACAAATTAAAATGGACCACTATGAGGAACTTATTTATAGAGAAAATTAAGAGCACTGAAAACTCAGCTAAAACCCTGTTTAACATCATCAAGGATTTCTCTAATCCTCCACCTTGGTGTCACAGATTACCCCCAGTCAGTCCTTATGCGATGGCCTTTCTGACTTCTTTCACGACAAGATTGTCAAGATTTCATCTACATTTAATCAAGATGAGGCTCGGCCTTCGTCTGATCCTAATGTCATGCAGGAATAGACCTTTGTTTAATTTAAGAACTTAACTATGGAGTCCGCCTTGACTCTGTTTGACCGATGTAAATCCGGGTCCCCTCTCGACCCTGCCCCAGCACAGGTGCTTGGTAAACTTTCTCCCCTGGTGATTAGCCCACTTCTTGCTATCTGGAACACCTCTCTACGCTTAGGCCAATTTCCTTCCTTGTGGAAGCAGGCCATGTTGGTTCCGATTATTAAGAAGACAGATGCTGATCCATCTCTGTTTAGTAATTATCGACCGATATCTCTTCTTCCTAAGCCAGCAAAAATTTTAGAGAAGGCGGTACAGGAACAGTTGGCGGAACATCTTGAAGCCAAACAACTATTGCATGACTCTCAGTCTGGTTTTAGACCAGGTTTCAGCACTGAGACACCACTTCTAGAGGTGTCGGAGTCTATTTGTGAGTGTGTGGATGCGGGCGAGGAGGCCATGTTGGTCCTCCTCGACCTGTCTGCAGCTTTCGATACTGTGTCACATGACATACTGCTGGACCGTCTGCGGAACATTGGTATTGGGGGTACTCCACTGGCCTGGGTTAGATCCTTCCTTACGGTGCAATCTCAGAAGGTCTTTCTCTGACATTTTGCGCCAGAAGAAAAACCTTTGTCTGTGGTGTTCCGCAGGGCTCTGCACTGAGTCCACTATTTTTCAACGTGTACCTTGCTCCGCTGGCAAAAGTGGTTGAATCCTGGGGGGTCAGAGTGATATCTTATGCTGATGATACTCAGCTTGTATTTTCTTTTAGAGATCACTCTGACGGCAGTCTGGCTAGTTTCCGCCACTGCCTCACTAACATCTCCTCTTGGATGACCTCCAATAATCTCAAACCTAATACTGATAAGACGGAGGCCTTATTTTTCAATCAGAAATCGCACTTTCAGCCATACTATGGTGGCCACCGGAGCTCAATCCTCCTCCGGTACCAGTTCAAGCAGCTCGCAATCTGGGGTTTCAATTTGATAACTCTGTATCCTGCAAAACTCACATCAACAAATTTATGGCAGCATGCTTTGGCAAGCTGCGTATGATTAGGAAAATGTTTCCTTATCTTCCCCTGGATTCTTGCAGGACCATTATACACGCCCTGATTACCTCACATCTTGATTATTCAAACAGCTTATATGTGGGCGCCCCAGCCTACCTAATCAATCGTCTGCAGATCGTGCCAAATGCGGCTGCCAGACTGATTGGTAATATCCCCTACCGCCACTCGGTCACTGCATACTTGAGGAAGCTACATTGGTTGCCAGTGACCCGGCGCATTCAGTTTAAAGCACTGGTCTTTGCATCTAGGGCCCTCAATGGACTGGGCCCAGGCTACCTGAGAAAGAGGCTCAAACTTGTCCATTTGACCACAGCTCTTAGGTCCAACAATCTTCGCCTCCTTGTTACCCCGCGCTTTCGCCGTCCAGAATGGGGAGCCGAGCTTTTGCGGTTATGACCGCTAAACTCTGGAACAGTCTCCCCTTAGACCTAAGGTTTATTTCCTCTGAGTCACTGTTCCGGAGTAAATTGAAAACCTGGCTGTTCGCCAGCCCTTAGCTGCCCCCTTCATACTGTTTAGCCTGCTGTCTGCAGCGCCGGGACACTCCCGTTGGGGGTAGCCGCGCACTTTACAAGCTTCAAAATAAATAAATAAATAAATGTCTCTATGAGATTAACAAGTTACTTACCTTCGGTTCAGCAACAATGTATCTGGAAGAGACAAAGCCTAGCCGCAGATTCCTTAACGCCCTGCACATCCTCCCTGCTCTGCGAATGACCTTGAGATCGTCTCTTGGTGTTTTTAGTTCACTTACTTCCTGATTCTATGACCTTTGGCATGGGAGTGTTTCCCCTTTTCCCTTTCTGCTTCTGTTGTGATGAGGTCCTCCAGTTCCTCTGGTCTGATCTCCTGACTGTATGAGAAGTGCCCCCCCCCCCCCCATTTTCTCTAGGTATATGGTGGAGGGAGTTCCACATTTTCCTCTTGGTATAAATGGTTTGGGGAGTAGGAGGGTTTACTCTTGTATATTGTGTCATGCGCCTCTGCGCAGTCTTGCAAATGACTTGTGCTTCATTGACTTTTTGGCCTTTTCCTTAAGGATCTTCTTGCTATTATCATATACTTTTTCCCCCCCTTTTTCGTTGTTTTGGTTAAGATTTTCCCTCCTTTTTAGCACACTGGTTCTATAGCCAGTTTCTATGTGTCTCCACGTCTGAGCCAAAAGTTTCACAGAAGAAGCAGAGGTCAGCGTGTCGGAGGGGACATATTCAGAGCTGACATCTTACTGAGCCAAGCCATGTACCCCTGGTGCACAGAGGTACTGCCAGGATTCCAGATCCAGTCTGAAGCTTGGGGAGAATTGTCAAGTTAAGGAATCTGTTAGCTAGATTATGTCTATCAGATACATTGTTACCAAAGGTAAGTAACTTACTCATCAAATAGTATTTTGGTAGGGCTATCACCAAAAGGGGTTATGATTGCTTTCCGTTTCATTCTATCATAGGTAAAATGTCTTCAATCTTCCAATAAGATTAAGACTTACCCTATCAACAATTTTTAGCATCCATTACTGAAAGATAGAATTTGAGATTATTCTAAAAACGTCTTTGTTAGTTAAAGCCCCCTCCCCTCCTCCCATTGTACCAGTATATATTTGCAAGGCCTCTGGTACTTGGCCCACCCACACATTTGAGGTACCTTTTTTATCGGGAGACCTGGGGAACGCTGGGTGGTAGGCAATTTGTGTCAGCCCGGTGATCCCACATCTTTGCCACACAGAAATGTGAGAAAAATTTGATGTTTTTCAGCTACATTTCAGGTGTGCAGGGTATTCTGGGTAGGAAAACGTTGGAGGATCCACGCAAGCCACACCTCCCTGGACTCTTTAGGGTGTCTAGTTTTCAGGAATGTGTGGGTTTGATAGGTTTCCTTAGATGGCCAGTGTTAGACCTGGCACCATTGACGTGGGTCTCCCTTCCATTTTTGCTGTTGCCTCATGTGTTTTGCTGGTGTTAGATGCTTTGGGCACTGTGCCACTGCTGTCCAGTGCCACAGTGCAAGTGCTCCCTATTGTAAATTGATGTATGAATTAGTGATTCTATGATTGGCTGGTTTGGTTTAACTGTCAGACCCTAGTACAGTGCATCAGGAGTGCCCAGGGCTGGTAATCCAAATGCTGCTAGTGGGCTTGCAGCACTGGTTGTGCCACCCAAAGAAGCAGCCTGTAAAAGTGTGTCAAAGGCCTGCCATTGCAGAGCCTGTGTGCAGTCTGGTACTGCCCTGCTGACTGGGCAAGTGCAGCCACTTGCCAGTCCCTAAACTTTCCTTTTTCTTCATATTAGACACCCCTATGGTAGGCCCAAAGCAGGGTGCATTGTAAGTATAAGATAGGACAAACCCTGTTGTGTGTGGCAAGTCCTAATAGTGAATTACAGCCATTTTCGTTTTTCACTATTGCAAGGCTGCCTGTTCTCCATAGGCAAGAATGGGCAGTTAGATTATTACATCTTATAATCGTAACTGACTCAGGGAACATGGTAGAAATTTGAGTTTAGTGTGCCTGAACTCAGAGTGGTTTTAACATACTTTGTTTGAAAATACCACTTTTAGAAAGTAGGTATTTTCTTGTGTAACTATCCAAGCCTGCCTCTGCTAGGTTGTGTATTCCTTGTCTGGAGTTTGAGTGACAGGGCTGGGGGGTTCAAGGAGACAGAATGAGTCAGCCCAGTGGTGAATGGAGAGATCTGCATCTAGATGGGTGGGTGGAGTTGCCCCTGGGACCTGAATAGGGCTGTGCCTGCCTCCCACAATGCTGACTCCACCTCCTGTGGTGCCGCTGATGTCTCTGCCCTGCACTGTGGAAGAAGAGAAGGAATCATGTCAACAAAGTGCTCCAGGGCTGTGCTTTCCCTCCACAATGCTGGCTCCACCTCCAGTGGGGCGTCTGATGTTTCTGCCCTGCAATGTGAAAGGAAAGAAGGAGTCTTGTCAACAGAGTTCTCCAGAACTGATTTGGACTGGGCAAATGCCCGTCTGCCTTCAGAGGACAAAGGATTTTGGGGTATAAATATTAGGACCCTGATCCTAAGAAATTAGATCACTTTTGGACAACAAGAAGAAACCTTTGCAAAGGAGTGAAACCAGAAGAAACTTAGGAGAGACCCTCCCTAAGCTGAAGTGCTGCTTGGGGGATTGGCCTGCAGTGGTTTCCTGACTGCCAAAGAAAGGAGAAAAGGACTTTGTGTACTTTCATCAACTTGTAAGGATCTCCAAGGGCTTGGAACAGAGCTTGCCTCCTGCTGAAGTCTCAGGGACAACATACTTCAACCCCCAGCTCCCCAGAGTTTCTTAGGAAGTGCCTGCTGCTGTTTTTGCCATTATCAATAATGTGGTAACCTAGTAACCCTCAGAACCTGGGTAGGTATGCTAGCAAAAAAACAATGGTTCTGTTGGGAATCCCGTGTAAATATTCTTGCGTACTAGATACGTGTTATAGCATTACATTGATCATTGACAACACAACACAACTCAATTCAGAGGAAAACTTCCTTGCAGAATTTTTACTTTTTAGCAATATAAGTAAAGCACTGGCTGTCCAAAATGTAGGACTACAAGGAAACATGTGATGGGTGATGCTACTGGTGAATGGTCGTGATCAGTGACACTCTGAAAAGAATTCGGACGGACTAGGACGTCGTCACTTTGAAAGCTATCAACTTTGGTGATCGCTAAGGGGCCCCCCGCATTATTCATTCCACCGGCTGGTGATGAAAGCAATGCAAGGATATATAGAATACCCCTTGATGTGAGTGTATGATGTCGGCTGACACCTTCGGACAGTAGCATTGAATCATTGTGCTACTCCACCTGAACCATTAGGCTGTCCTAACCTCACCTCTCGAAAACCCGCCACAGTTGATTATGAATCTTCACTAATTATTAGGGGTCGAAACGTCGACATTGCCAGCTCAACTTATCCACGTAATTTCCCAACTAGAATAAGTAAAAATTATAGCCTGTTGGGTTTTATGCATCCTCTGTTGGACATGCTTGTGAAGTACAGTTCATACTTGTAAATAAATGTGTTATTTATGTCACCTATATACAGCACCATCTCACTGATCACGACCATTCACCAATAGCATCACCTATCACATGTTTCCTACATTTTGGACAGCCAGTTATTTACTTGGCGTAAAGACTATGGAACAACCCATAAGATGCACTATAAGAACAGCATGAGGAAGTATCATAGGCTGATAAGGAAAGGGAAAAGAGAATTCTTAAAGGAGAGAATTGGGTTAGCCGAGAACTCTTCTAAGAAACTTTTCACAATATACAAGGAGCTAACGTTGCCCAATAGAACAGTGGCCCAGGACACTTATTCCGAAGAGGTCTGTGAGTCTATTGCTGACCACTTCGTGAAGAAGGTGGAGAAGATATATGTGTCCTTCCCGACGGGGACTGGCAAGGACATATCTGACCTTGACGGAAGTACGAGGCACACAATGGATAAATACTTGAATCAGTTTGAGGTTCCTCCTAGATTGGAATTGTTGAGAATCGTGCTTAGCATTCAATCAGGATCTCCCACAGACGCTGCCCCGTCCAAGATTTTTAGGAGTCAGTTGGAACTCCTGATAAACCATATAGGTCATATGGCCACTCTCTCTTTTCAGGAAAGCTATGTGCCTGATGATTGGAAAATGGCTCAGGTAATTCCTATAAAAAGAAAGTAAATTTGAATATATCCCAACTGGATAATCTCCGCCCCATTTCGCTCCTTCCTTTCTGTATGAAAGTAGTGGAGAAAATAGTTAATACCCAGCTTATGAAATTCACGGAAGAAGGCCAACTTCTCCGCCCTTCCCAATCCTGCTTTAGGGCAAACCACTCAACGGAAACCGCCCTTCTCTTCTCCATAGAGATGCTCCGGCAAAAAGTGGATGAGGGTCAGACAGCTGCCTTGGTATTGCTAGACCTGAGTGCGGCTTTTGATACCGTTTCACACTCATTACTGCTAGCCCGTCTCAGTGAGGCTGGAGTGGTAGGATTGGCCAACGATTGGCTGTGCTGATTTCTTAAGGATAGGAGTTTCCAAGTTTACTGCCCCCATTTAAATCAGCATCCCGGTGGGTTCCACAGGGGTCTATTTTGAGCCCCACGTTGTTCAACCTTTATATGGAACCCCTTGCGAGGACTGTGGAATCATATGGTGTGGAAATTGTATCCTATGCCGACGACACCCAGTTGGTGGTCACTTTATCCCAAAGCCCGGTTGAGGCGCAGCCAACTTCTCCGCCTGTCTAACTGAATTAGCTGGCTGGATGAATAATAATTGCCTCTACCTTAACGGGAACAAAACCGAGTTGTTAGTGATCGGTAATATACCATCTATTTAGTTGTCGGCTTGGTGGCCTCTAGAACTAGGTCCAACACCTACTCCTTCTGTCCTTGTGAAGAACTTAGGTGTATACCTGGATACCAATCTCTCCTTTGAACAACACATTGGAAGTATGACATGCAAATGCTATGGCAGCAAATGCTATGGCATTCTGAAAACTCTTCATAAAGTCTTAGACCTTCTTCCCATTAAAGCAAAGAAAACGCTGATACACGCTTTAGTCACCTCCCACCTGGACTATGGGAATTCTTTGCTTATTGGTCTGAACAAGAAAGGTATGCACCAACTCCAATGTGTCCAAAATGCGGCCGAAAGACTCGTACTTAACCTGCCCAGGAAGTCATCAAGTAAACGTGCCTTAGCTACCCTGCACTGGCTCCCCATACGGGAACACATTCAGTTTAAAACTATGTGCATGGCTCACTGTATTGCACAGGGCAAGGGCCTGGCATATCTTAAAAATATGCTGACCGTTTACCGTCCTAAACGACTCCTGCGATCTCTTGGAAGCATGCAATTTCATGTCCCTCGTATTCACAAAGCTCGGGTGGGAGGTCGCTCCTTTAGGTACTTCTCCTGCAAACAGTGGAATGAACTACCCATTGAACTCCAGATGGAGCCTTCAGAAACAAGGTTCCGCCTGAAACTCAAGACTCACCTTTTCCCTAAGAATAGCATTTGAATCTGTGTCTTTGACCTCTGTTTTCTGCTGATTGCCATGACGACTGCCCCCTTTTGTATTGTATTCACAGCGCGGGGACACACTGATTATAGTGTAACCAGGCGCTTTATAAATGTTTTTTATTATTATTATTATTATATTGCTAAAAATTAAAAATTCTTTAAGGAAGTTTCCCTCTGAATTGAGTTGTGTTGTGTATGTTACCTTACAACATTCAATGATCAATGTAATGCTATAAAACGTATCTAGTACGTAAGATTATTTACACGGGATTCCCAACAGAACCATTGTTTTTTTTGCTGCTGTTTTTGGGCCTTCTGAGGGACTGCGTGTCGCAGGGAGCTGGAAGTGCGAGTCGCATTTCAGAAAAAGAGTGTCGCCGCTGTAGCTGACGCATTGCACCACATAGAGAGAAACGTCTTGCACCGAAGAAGAAGCATGTCACAGCCGCTGCCGTCGCATTTCTAAACTAGGATGTTGCCACTGTAGCTGACGCATTGCACCGCATCAAGAAAAGCGTTTTGCATCCACGGAGAAGCGTGCCTCTGTCTGAGCCGCTTTTGTCGCATCTCTGAACAAGGGTGTCACCGCTGCAGTTGTCGCATCGAACAGAAGCGCCTCACATCGAGGGAGAAGAGTGTCGCCGCCAAAGCTGCTGTAGTTGCATCTCTGAACAAGGGTGTCACTGCTGCAGCTGACACATCGAGACGAGACTTCTCGCAACATTCGAGAAGCATGCCGCATCTGGAAGATCTTCACGTCTTTATTTCTTTGCACCGGAACTTTGCCGCATTTCCATCGCTGCAACACTTTTGTTGTGGAAGCGTCACACATCGTAAGGTACATTGACTTAAAGTGTCACATTTTAAGAACTGAACAGAATTAAGCTACAACTACCATTTTAAGTACAGTATTGTGGATTTTTGTCGTTTGTGGTCTTGTGTTAAGTCTATATAAAGAATACTTATTTGTAATATACAACTGTGTGGTGTCCATCTGTAGTGTTGTCACTGGATTACTGTATGTGGTCACAAATGCTTTACACACTGCCTCTGAGATAAGCCTGTCTGCTCGTGCCAAGCTACCAAGGGGGTGAGCAGGTTTTTTTTTAGGAGTGTACCCCCTAACCCTGACTAGAGGCAAGGGCCCCTATTTGTCACAAGTACCTACCTGTGCCAACTAGAGACGCCCAAATCTAACAGCCAAAAAACCCAGGACCAAAAACTCAGGTGCTCCTATTTATCACAAAACAACCTGGTTTAGCAAGAGGGCACTTTTGTTTGAGGTACCGGGTTCAACGACCCTCTAGGGAAACTACTAATCTCAGACATTTTTGAAAACTTGACATCAGGGGGAGTCCAGGGAGGTGTGGCTGGCGTGGTTCTCCCAACGTTTTCCTACTCAGAATACCCTGTAACCTGAAATTTAGCTGAAAAAATCTAATTTTCCTTACATTTCTGTATGGGAAAGTTGTGGAATCACCGGGCTGACACACATTTTTTACCACCCATCAAATTTTCCTCACATTTCTGTCTGGGGTTACTGTGCCAGCACAAAATACCTACCACCCAGCTTTTCCCTCAGTCTCCTGAGTGAAATGATACCTCACTTGTGTGGAGGGCCAAGGGCCTGCGACTGGGAAGGGCCAAAAATATAGGGATTGTGGGAATAGCACAGCGAGCTCTTATTCTTTTTATAAGCGTTTTTAGGCTGACTTTGTATTGGACACCCATGCAAGTGAGGTATCATTTTTATCGGAAGACCAAAGAGGAACGCTGGGTGGTAGGACATTTGTGCCGGCGCAGTGATCCCAGGCAGAAATGTAAGGAAAATTTGATTTTTTCAGCTAAATTTGAAGTTTGCAGGAGAGTTTGGGAAGGAAAATGGGGGATACACGCAAGCCACACCTCTCGACTCTGGATTTCTAGTTATCAGAAATGTCTGGGTTTGGTAGGTTTCCCTAAATGCCCACCGAGCCTGGGACCAAAAATGGAGGTGACTCCCTCGCAAAACGAAGGGGCATATTAGCAAGAACCTCGTTAAAATTATCGCTGTTTCAGCGGAGGAAACTTCGGCTAAAACGGCGATAATGGGCTTGCTAATATGCGTTATAGAATTCCAATAGAAGCCCAGGTTAGATGTGCAGGACATCTAACCTGGGCTTCTATTGGAATTCTATAACACATATTAGCAAGCCCATTATCGCCATTTTAGCAGCAGGAAACTGTGATAATTTTAACGAGGGTCTTGATAATATATCTGAAGTCTTTTTGTGATTGATCATTTTGAAGTCTGCATAGTACGTTTTGGGACATTTCCTGTCGTGGGTACTAGGCCTAACCACACAAGTTAGGTACCATTTTTACTGGGAGACTTGAGCGAATTCTGGGTGGGTGGAAGTTTGTGGCTTCCCACAGATTCAAGAACTTTCCATCACAGAACCGTGAGGAAAATGTGTTTTTTTTAAACAGTCTGAGGTTTGCAAGGGATTCTGGGTAAGAGAACCTGGTGAGAGGCACACTAGTCACCCCATCCTGGATTCCCCTGGGTGTCTAGTTTTCAGGCAGCCCCCACCCCTATGTATAAAAAAAACCAGCATCATCCCTGGTGCCTAGAGGACTTTCTGCCCCCCTGGGGAGCAGATAAGGGGTTATTGCCCCGTCTGCCTCCAGGGGGGGCAGAAATACTGAGGCATTTTTGGGGAGGGGTGGGGGCATTGTCACACTCATTCTGGGTAGGGCCCACCCCTGAATTTGAAAAAAGAATCCCTGGTGCATTGTGGGCTTTCTCCCCCACGGGGGGTCAGATAAGGGGCTGTTGCCCCCATCTGCCTCCCGAGGGGGGTGGGGGAAGAAAGACTGTGGCATTGTTTTTTGGGGTTGTGGCCTTGGCATGTCCATTCTGGGCAGCCCCCACTCCTACTTCAAAAAAGAAAATCCCTGGTCCCTAGTGGGCTTTCTGCCCCCCCTCCTGGGATATTGCCCCATCTACCTCTTGGGGGAGCAGAAAGACTTTGATATTTTTTGAGGGGGAAGGGGGGTATTGGCATGCCTATTATGGGCAGCCCCCACCCATAAACTATAAAAAAAAGAATCCCTTGTGTCTAGGGTACCTTGGTGCCCCCAGATTAGGGGTAGTGCTCCCATCTGCTCCCTGGGGGGGGGGGGGGGGCAGAAAGACTGAATATGCTCATTAGAAATGGGGGGAGCAAAGACCCTTGCCTAAGGAGCCACTCCCCCCTCCCTGGTGCCTAGTGGGTGGGTCCCTGCCTAGGGCGATCCCCAAGCAGGAATGCACTAGATAGGGGTACCATTGGAAAGGGGAGATTCTTCCCTTTCCAATGATGCCTCTCCCGTGGGTTTCAGTGCTCGGGGGCTGAGATAGCCCCACGAGTACCGAAACAGTGAAACTGAAACTAAGGGGCACAGTCCGCCCATCCGACGCAAAAAGGGACCGTCCGCCATAAGGGCGGGGGTCCCGTTTGGGCCATTAGGATGCGCCCGCCACAGCACCGCCCTCCGCAATGCTAAAAATGCACGTCATGCAGTTCAATACACAACGTGACAGGCACGGCGCGGTGCCTGCCACTTTGTATATTAAAATGCAGGGGGGTATGTGCACCCCCCAGAATCCCTGGGGGCCCGCAAGTGATTCCCGCATGCCTTTCCATGGCGGCAATGCCGCCACGGAAAGGCATGTGTCCGCCCCATCATAATATGGTTGGCTTGTCTAACAAACACCGCCAACATATTAAACTCTTTTCCGCCCGGTCAAATATCGGCGGGCGGTCTTTTCGTCCGCCATGTACCCCCGCCATAGTAATGTGGCGGGCGGGGACTGATTTCGGGCATATCGCCATCGCCATGCGGGCGGTGGCGATCTGCCCGACATCCTAATGAGGCCCTAAGTTTCAATTTCAATGTAATGACGTCAGCGTCCCATGCGCACAACTGTCATTTAATTGAGAAAGGAAAAAGTGCCTCAGGAGGTTGGGGAAGCTCTTCCCCACCTCCCGAGGCCAGAAAATTAAAAAAGGAAATCCCTCTGCTGTTTTACAGCAGAGGGATTCAGTGTGATTGTGCACATGATTGAATGGTTCCGTCATGAGCACACGAGCACTGGTGCTCATGACAGAACCATACCCTCATGAGCATCGAAAGGGTTAAGGGAATTAGTATCCTCTGTATCCCTGGGTCAGTAAATTTCAGCCATCACACCAATGTCTCTCCGGGCAAGTTGGCTTTCGTCAGGACCTCATAAGTCATGCCACTTGGAATCCCAGTGGGTAAAAGTCCTTTTAACACCATAGGGTGATCCCCTTGGGTGGGTACAGAGAGGTAGACTAAGCACAGTAGTGGTTTCCTCCTGTTGTAGGAGAACTTGAACAGCCAAAAACAGATGGATGTTTGACTGTTGACGTAGCTTATGTGAACTGATCTCCTTTGTATATTACTTTACATTAGCATACATTATACAAAATCAATCCCACTAAATGGGTGAGAGGTGACTGCTTCACGGTGTGGTTTGTCCTAAATATTTATGAACACCCACAAGCAGGTTAATTTGTTAGTATTCACCATGGAAAGTTTGAGATGTACTCTATTTAAAGATGGTATAAATACCTTTACAAGATGGGAACACCCCCGAATTCAAACAAGGATTTAGAGAAAGTACTAGGCCATGGGAAAATGACCCCTTTCCTTTTGCAAATAAATGACCACCCCAGCTTATGAGTTGGTTAGTTTTCAATGGTTCGTGACTGGAATTTCAGTTCCAAATCATTGATACATATGGTACTAATTTAGTATTTGGTAAAGACGCCAAAACATGTCCTTTCAAAATACATAATCTGTATCCATGTCTTAAACCAATGTAATAGTTAATAAAACTTTACAGATTCATAAAGTGGGTTTAGTAATTTAAGAATAACTTTTTTGTGGTTGCAAATTCTGACCCGGATAGTTCTTAACAGCAAATACATTTTGGTACATCTGACCTTTTATGTACAATTGTACAGTAGTGTTTCCTTTCCTTAAATCAGAATTGTATCTACACTCATTTCCGCATTGTGGAAATACTACAGCACAAAAACGCCACAACTTTTCCATGAGTACACCTGGAAACCTGTGACTCGATAGGTTCTCCGTTGTGTTCGAGGCTGTGGCCTCACTTTCTATCGTGATTTCACACTCTGAGGCTCTTTTATATCTGTATTTTAAGCATATAGGGGGTATTGGCTAGGAGAATGCTTTATGTAATCCTGCTGCTATTTTAAACAGATCTTGACAACAGATATGAATTGCAATTCCATTTCTTCGACTGCTGTAAAAGTACACATAAACTACTTTTCCACCTTACCAAAAATGCCATGGCTAGGCTGTCCTGCAGACTTGAGGAAAAGCATGCAGTCACATATACCAGTTCCCAATGAAAAATAAAAGTGCTAGCTTTCAGAGTGGCATGCAGGCCTTCTCCAAAAGCAACATACATACATAGTGCCCACTAACCTCAAAACTCTTAATTTCTTGGGAGACCTACCCCGTTTCTCAAGTCAATTTAACCCAGAGGTCAGGTAAGCAAAGTCATTAGAAACTTCTAGAAAGATTCAAAAGAGAGAGATAAAGCTTTCCCCACCTGTAATGAAAATCTTGCTAGGATATGCGGTTGGTCAGGCTCCATCTTCAGTGGAGAGGTTCGCTGAATGGCATAACAGCAATCTGCGCTGGGACGCCCTTTTTGCTAGGGCAAAATATAAAATCGCATAGGATAGCATGGCACTCTGAAAGAGGGTCAAGGGATGGTAAAATACAAGCACAGAAGGAGCATGACCCCACTCTTATATCTATAAAGGCTAAGTTAATGGAATCCATTGAGCCACATGGCATACATCTAGTGGCAGATCGGGACTACATGATGTACAAGGTGTCCTGTCCACGGAAAGGTGAGCAGTGAGGCCTAGGTGCTCATCAGAGGGAGTCGAAGAGCTGCAGCAGACTGGATACAAAAAAGTGACGCAGCGATTTAGATGAACGCAGTCCTATATAGTGTATCTTATTGCATGTATATATTTTTTTCCAATAACGTTTTTATAATCGGTGAAACGTCAGAAATATAAACTATACAAATAGTTGTTTTTAAATGCAAGAGGGATCGTGTGTGAAAGGGCGATGTTATTCAACTCCACATTAAGATAGTAACAAATACCAATCATAACATCTTTCTTTTACTGTCTTTTAGATGTAGAGCTTCAGGGTGCATTATGTCCCGGTACGTGGTGAAAAACACACTGGTGACAGAAAGGTGAGCTGTGAATATTCTTTGCAGTCACTCTCTCACTTCCTCTCTCCTTTGATAAGAAAATTACACACAATGTTAACTTCCTTTTTATCTTACAGGTTGTGTTTCACAAATTGGCGTACCCCCAACACCTCTAAAACTCAACGTGTGGCCTAGTAACAACTTCTGAGAAAGCTGCTTCGACACATAGTGCACCCTCTTTGAATCAGGCCAATGGCACAAGGTGAGCAAAAAAGCTTGTTTCCGAAACAACGAGAAGCCATCAGTTAAAGGAGAGAGTGGGTAGTGTGCAGCAGCTTCACTGCGTAGGAATGTACAATTACCTCCGGGCACTGAGAATAGATAGGTTACAACAGTTTGAGGGGCAGATGTACGAGCCCTTTGCGCCACTTTTGGGTCACTTTTAACATGGGAAAAGTGACGCAAGGAGCTTCTAAATCTGCCTCCGACTTCCCAAGAAAAACACTCACCTACGGACTCTGCGAGTCAATGGGGTGCAACAGTCTAGATATATGTAGTATCCTGTATATTGTGTGTATGCATATTTCCCACTACTCCATCTGTAGAACAGTCTGGTGTGATGTCATTTAGAATGTTGTTCTATGAAGCAGTCAGTTGGAGTAGGGCTGAGTGCCTAGCTGGGTGCTCCTGGTGGGGCTATATACTGATGTACTACTGATCTACCATCTATCTTCAATAAATCTATCTGAACATCACTAATCTGCGTGGAGTCAGTTACTAAATTTATTTGGCGACGAGGATGGGATCCTCGTCGCCAAATAAATGTAGTAACTGACTCCACGCAGATTAGTGATGTTCAGATAGATTTATTGAAGATAGATGGTAGATCAGTAGTACATCAGTATATAGCCCCACCAGGAGCACCCAGCTAGGCACTCAGCCCTACTCCAACTGACTGCTTCATAGAACAACATTCTAAATGACATCACACCAGAGTGTTCTACAGATGGAGTAGTGGGAAATATGCATACACACAATATACAGGATACTACATAACCCAATATTGAGAACTCACGGCTATGCAGTGGGAATGCATGGGATATGCTACTTTGGAAAAAAAACTGCACAGACACCTCCTTACAGTGGAACTTGTTGTAATGTAGTATCCTGAGTGTACAAATAATTAAACCAAAAATATACATGTGCATTTGTATATACTATGCTATTACTAACTCTATATAATATCTTTCAGATCACTAAATTGGAGGGTGCACTATGAAGCAGCATGTCCTTTCTCCAGTATTAACTGCTCCATCTATAACTTTCTCGCTCTCACACTTTTAATGTCGTTTTTTCTCCCTTTCTCTTGCTCACTTTCTCTCACATCGTTTCTCTTTCTCTTTTAAAGTTATGGACGCTGCTGTCCACTCTGGCGTGTAGAACCAAAGCTGAGTTCAAGTTGTAAACACTGTTGGTCACAGTGTTTACACAAGGTAAGCAGAGCGGCCTAGATATACAATCCCTCCGATTAAATGCATTAGAATTAAAAGAGCTTATTTACAAGCCCCTTGCACCACTTTTGCTTCACTTTCAACATGGGAAAAGCAACACAAAAGTGGCGCAAGTCTCGTAAATAAGCCGTGATGAATATTGTCCTCCATAATTACTTGATCTCTCACCTAATTCTGTCTCATCTCTGAATCATTTTAAAGACCTGTTCATCTATAGTGTAAATCTGTTGGATAAGAGTCAACAATCCAACGTCGACTCTGCCTCGTCCGGCGCCAACTCCACATCAACCACGACAAGCCCCACTTCCGAAGAAGGGGACGGCGTCGGGGCCTGGGAGGCAAGCCTACGGCGCCGCACCGGAGCTGACTCAGCCTCAACCACAACTGTCTCCAACTCCGGAAGTAGGAAGCGAAGTCGGAGCCAGGGAGGTGAGTTCAAAGTGCCGGAACGGCACAGAACCCGGCTTTGGACAGGCGGCCGCCTGCCCAGAAGGCCGAGGTGTGCTTGAAGCAAGGTTTTGAGCACCTGCACCTACCTGCGACGCCGCAGGGAGCCCCACTTGACTATGCAGCGCGGCAGGGGTTCTATTGGTCGTAAAGAAGGACCCAGCTGGGCCGAACCCTGACAACACAATATCTCTGTTGTCCCTGGAGGGCAAGGGCTCATTTGGCACCGGGGGTGAACCCACCGGCGAGTCCGTCAGAGACCCCGTAAGTATTTGAGGCCCGAGGATGCCCCAGGGACAGGAGAGGACCCAAAAAATGCCTGCAAGGCCGCGGCATAAACCTCCATCTGGGTCCGAGTCACCCCCGCACCCGGAAAAGGCAGATAGGGGAGGAGTGACTCCCAGGGGCGTACGTCCAGAGGGCTCTGGGAACTAGTGCCCCCAACAACAGAGGGAAGTGAGGTCGAGGACCTAGGCGACATGTGCCGCGACATACCCGGAAAAGGCAAACGACGACCCCGGGCCCCAGAGGGCGACCGCCCCCACAACTGGAAACCACCACCAGATGGACCTGCTGCCGATGAGGAGGCCGGAGGTCGGGACGACTCTGACCGTGATAGGTGAGCCAAAAAGAACTTCATCCGGCACTCCCGTCGAGACTTCGGCTTGAGTTGTTGGCAAGCGTCGCAATCCGTCGAGTCGTTGTGTTTGCCTAAACACCACATACAGATAAGGTGTGAGTCAGTCGTGGTCATTTGCCGCAAACAGGAGGAACTTGTTTTAAAGCTCGAAGGCATCGCACACTGTTCCAGACGCAAAGCGTCAAAAAGGGCCTGAAAACAGGCCAGAGGAACTGTTTACTCCGGATCCGCATTGCACGCAGAAAAGAAGGAAACTGACATCAGCGCGCAGGGAGGGACTTATATGACCACGATGACGCCACATACGTGGATGACGCAAGGGCTTGGTCATGTGGCGCCAAGCCCCCAGGCGCGTAGAGTTGCTGTGCAAAAATTTTTCCGGATCTAGTCTGACGCATGGGGATATTCAAAGTTTAGGAATCTGCGGCTAGATGTCTCCATCAGAGGTGACGTGCCAAGATCTAGGTACCCAGAGAACACATAATTTGGTTGTGGTGTATTGCAATATTGCAGGTTTAAAGGTCAAGCCTGGGATTCAATATTGGATATCATTTATTATATTCTCAAGATTATGTAATTGAAGGAAACGTGCGATTAACCAGCCCCACCAGAGTGGTTGCTACTCCTGCTAGGTGTGCCCCATGAATATCAACACCATAACATCGATGGGACACAATATCGAGGACCGAATATCCCACAACAAAATCGACAGGTCAGCAAATCTAGTTTTTTTTATATATAACTACACTTATATTTGTCAAAGCGGTACATGTATCTTTAAGGTACGCAATACTGCAAGGTACGTAGATCGTCAAGGTGCGTAAATGTGGAGTTAGGAATAGTAAATCTATGCTTCCCTTTTTGCACTAACCATTCAATATTTTGTCCCTTGATATTCTTGTATCACAATATGGTTGGTTTTGACATTCAGGAAACAGCCATCTTCCGACACTCCTCCTATTGCAGGGAAATATGCACGATCTGTGGAAATCCTGACAAAGTGCCTGGCACTCGACCTGGGCTGCTCTGCTAGACAGCTTAAAACAGGGTCCAACAATATTAAAGCTCTCGGTCTAAAGTTAAGTGATGGCCTAACCTTCAAGGCTACAGTGCTCCATTCCTTAAGAGTACTCAACTGATCATAATGGCCGTATTCTATGGCTAGCCTATTTCGTCTCGCCTTCAAAACAAGGGGACTGCCAGTATCACCGATCACATTATTTATCTGCTCCATTTGCTAGATATGATCATTTGTTCGAGTACCTCGAACAAATTACCAATACCAAGGATGCTATTGTAATTCTAGTTTTTTTTTTATTCACCTCTCACTTAACGGCCTCTCTAACACTTGGCCATCTAGACCAGGAAAGAATGATTCAATTGTGTGTAGCGTTATGAAGCAGAAGCTGTGAAGGACCTGAAAAGCTTTGCCTGTGACAGAGAGGACAATTGCCTTAAAAAACACTGACTTATAAAAAAGGGTCAGCCATGGAAGGGAACTTAGGAAAGTGAGAAGGAACAAGCCATGTGAATCATTTAGTGCTCTAGATCCTAGAAGGTTTGGCTATCACTTGGTGAAATGTGCAAATGGCTGAAATCCTTAGAGTCACCTCGATGACATTATATCTTTAGGAAAGTAAACTATCCATTGCAGTTATTTCTTGGGCCCTAGGATCAGAAGACTGTAGTGGGTATTGAACAATATAATAGGCTGACCTTTACTCTTGATTAGGCTTTTGATGCCACACACATTGAACTTGTCAGATATGTTTTCAGGCCCAGCAATATCCAAATGGATATTTTTGGGATTTAATCATGAGCTGTGAGGTGCCCCCTCCCAGATGACACCATTAATGTTTCTGTTACAATTCCAGATTCCAGTGGTATATTTACAAATGTCCCCCATATTAAATAAAGGAAACAGGGATGATCTCTCCTAACAGAATTAAATGCTATCAGTTTGATCAAAGCTACGCACAAGACTTTCTAGGCAGATTCTAATAATTATTATGAAATCACACAACTTATTACATGGACCAAATATATCATTGATGTGGCAAAGTGGTTAGGACATCAGAAGTTACTTGACTCCCAAATAGCCTTGCGGTGATTAATAGGAGCAAATTGCTACATTTCTTCTATAGAAAATGTTAAAGTCAAAGGGGAAGAAACACAAACATTTCATGCAGCAAGTTCTTCACCTTTTAACTTTAACTAAGCAATAGTAACAGAATAGTAACAGACATCATGCGGCAAGATGTCGCACAGTTGTGATAGTATTACTCCATTATTCTGTAATTTTACAGATTTTAAAGCTGTCTGGGCAAAGGTTCGCCTCATTATCTCCAGTTTAGCACCCAAATACAGAAGTAAGGCAGAGAAAGGTGGTCAGTCATCCTTTGCAAAGAGCCTTCCAGTGCACGCAACAGTCATCAGTGTTTAGTAACTTTTGATCAGTTTGTGGCAAATACATTTTTTCATTAAGATATGCAACAGGTGATGTAGCAAATCCATAACTAGGCGGAAAACGCCTCAGCTTCGCATAATTCCAGAGGCATATTCTTTATTGGTATGTATTTATCGAAGAAACCACTCATTCCAGCATTTAGATGGCAAAAGCCCCAAGCAAAAATATCCTTTCAGCAAATGAGGTGGCAGAGGCTCTCCACCGGCGCATTACGTACCACGCAATGACGCACACAGCAGCTTCTGCAACATTAAACTACGTGGGCCGTGCTAAAAGTGCACAGTTCTTCTGGTTAGTGTGACATATTCAGCATACCACGTTGTTGCAATGTTTTCTCCGTTTCAAAGTATTTGTATGTAAAATCAGTATTTTCGTTTTACACAAATCAATAGAAAATCACTCAAATCTTTAGGTAAAAACCATTAGTATTTTATTAGGAAAATCAAGAGGCTTGCCATTCCATTTATTTTTAGCACTGTTCCCATATTTTGGGATTTTTTTTCTTGCTTCGACAGAAGGCTTGTGTTAGCATGTTGCCCTATTGCCTGGGGCATGATAGTCAGCTAACCATTTGCCATATGGAAATGTTATATTTAACTGCACACAGCATGGGAGAGAAATAATTGATTTTATGTCTAATGCTTCTATTGTAAAACATTTTATACACTTTCTGGCTTCTTTGAATTAGTGCTAAATGAGTTAAACCAACAGCAACTTTCACATCCTGCATTTCTCAAGTAGGCATTTTCTAAAGAGATTCACAATTTGTATGTATGTGGTATTTCTGTAGCGTGATTTCCTAAATTGTTACCCACGCCAGCCTCTCAGTTTGAAGGTTTGCCTTGACTGATTGTAAATATTTTTGTGTGAGCAGCTCAGAAACCTTGGTGTACATTAAAGCTTTTGGGTATAATTTTTCCCTTAGTAGGATTGGGAATTCAATTCTGTCCTTTCACATATCTGAGTTTAGGAGAAGACAACTCAGAGTTTGCTTCTGGGTCACAGCCGACCACAGAACTCTGTAGGCGCCTGAAACAAGAACAAGGTGGTGATGCCTGCCAAATATACGCCCCTCGTCGAAATTTCCGCTCTGCTACCCAAGGAAGTTTCATCACCCCAAATTTAAACTAGCCCGGATGGGGGGGGGTAGATCGTTCTCTTACCTTGGCCCCTCGCTCTGGAATTCATTACCCCTAGCACTCCGAAATGAGACAAACTACACCCAGTTTTGTAAGTCTTTAAAAACCTGCTTATTTGACAGATAAACTGTGTGATTTCTGCCCTTTTCCCTCTGAGCACTGATTCGTTTTTGCGCCGGGAAACCCTTTTTGGGTAGCTGTCGCGCACTATAAATTTAAAAACTAAACTAAACTAACCAGTATGGACTTCTAGTCCCAGAGTTAGACAAAGGGGAGGAGATTCCCCTTTGTGAGACATTGGAGGCATATGGAATCCTTCCGTAGGATGGCCTCATGGTTAAAATGGGTGGTATAGACAGAAAGCATATTTTCTGGTGGAAGGGCTATAGCCAGACCGACGTTTACTTAGTGTGACGCAAATTGTCACAAACCACAGTATGGACCAGGTTTCTGCCACAAATCATATTTTGTGCTGCAAACTGAACCGCAGGGGAGATTAACTAAGATTCTACACCATGTTTGCATCACAAAAGGGATGCAAATCTGCACAAAATCTTTTTTTCTGATTTACTTTTTCAGAAATAACATGAAAATAGCGCAAAGCAGTGCATAGCTCTGCTTTGAGTTACTTAGCACCAAGGGGAAGTACCATGGGTGGTAACCACCCAAGGTTTCTGATGCTAAATCTAATTTACCAAATAAAGTAGACCAGGTTTAGCATCAGAAAACTGTGCCTATTTCAAGTAGGCGCAACAAAGGAGAAATGCTTTCATTTCTTCTTCCTTTTCCGACTGTACATGTTCTGCACTGTACAGCACACATACAAAGAGGGACAAGGGTTAACCCCTTCCATTCGTGGCAGGTTTTCGCACTGTGCAGGTGTTTTTAAAAGTGGGCGGGATTCGGACGGTCCCCGGCCGTCCTCCGCACACGCCACCGTGACCGATGGCAGCCAGGGGCTGTCATGAGCATGCAAGGGCTCAAAGTCAGTCTACGCATACTTGCTACATCGACACGCTGTATGCTGACGAAGCTCACCTTTTGTTTGTCTTCCTAATCCCGTACCTGTGGGGAGCAGAACCTCACCGGACCCGCTTTGCGGGTCCCGCAGCGCGCCTCTAAATCGGCGACAGGAGCTTTAGACCACCGGGGGCAGTATCTTTACGACCGGCAGGGCTGCGAGCAACAGGAGGGACTCCGAGGACCAGGAGTCCCTGCACGCCCCTTGGACCAGCCGGGCTGCTCTCCCTGCCGGCCCCGCCCGCCCACAGAGTCATAAGCCTGCCGTACCTTGGAGGGAGCGACTTGCTACATCAACACGCTGCATGCTGACGCAGCTCACGTTTTGTTTGTCTTCCTAATCCCGTACCTGTGGGGAGCAGAACCTCGCCGGACCCACTTCGCGGGTCCCGCAGCGCGCCTCTAAATCGGCGACAGGAGCTTTAGACCACCGGGGGCAG
Source organism: Lissotriton vulgaris (assembly GCF_964263255.1). Taxonomy (NCBI): domain Eukaryota; kingdom Metazoa; phylum Chordata; class Amphibia; order Caudata; family Salamandridae; genus Lissotriton; species Lissotriton vulgaris. The sequence continues at coordinate 742,460,615 of NC_141696.1, forward strand.
TATCTTTACGACCGGCAGGGCTGCGAGCAACAGCAGGGACTCCGAGGACCAGGAGTCCCTGCGTGCCCCTTGGACCAGCTGGGCTGCTCTCCCTGCCGGCCCCGCCCGCCCGCCCGCCCACAGAGTCAAAAGCCTGCCGTACCTGGGAGGGAGCGACTTGCTACATCTGTCAGGTACGCTCCACAGGATCCGGATGATGATCACATAGCCCACCTCCAAACGTCACAAACCCTCTGATTATATGTCAACAGAGGATTTGAGCCATTAGGTGAGGGGTAAATACAAAATAATAAACAGGGAAGGAAAGGGAGGGGTCTGCAGGGAAAGGGAATATCTGAAACAACAAAATGCACAGAGACAAGAACACTGTTCTTGTCTAAGATCTGAACACTCATTTAGAAGTCATATAACCTGAATACCTGTGGATATAAAAACAGGAGTTCTGGAAAGGTATTTCTGTTATCCCTCTTTGTCTGTACACTCGTCCTATATGAAATATAAATACAGTGAGACCAATAATCATATGCACCACAGGGATATTGAACCTAGTACACTATGCCTCTCATACCTTCTACAAGCAACTGCAATATATCAACAAGGGGGGTTCCTGGGAGAGTATCCCACTATTCACACTGAAGAGGAGGACTGAGGAGAACCAAAGAGAGGCAGCACAGAGAATAGAAACGCAGAACACGGCAATGCGTGGGAAGCAAGAACGACAGCATTCCGCTCTGCCAGATCCAGTTGAAGAACAACAGTCAGTTTTCCACAGATAGAAACAAAAGGAATCCAAAAGTAATAACGATGGTTGTTCAATAGTATTAATATTGGCTAATACTATCAGGACACAACACCTAAGGTAGTTATTTACTTTTCCTCACGGAAACGCGTAGCTGCGACCGCCACAGCGCTCCGTTAGTACATGAATCCAGAAATGGTCAAAAACAAGGAGAAAGCAAGCCGCTTGCACTGGTGTCACGTAGCGGCTACCACCACCGTGCACCACATATGCCACCGCAGGCAAGAACTGACAATCAGCGATCGTAAAGACAACCAAGTCCAGGTCACTACGGCAACGTGTGGCTGGAACCACAACGCTCCGCAATAGTCTGTAAATCAATGCAACAGCTACGCGAGCAGTTCCTTCACTGCACGCGACGAACAAGACGGCAACGCGTGGCAGCCGCCACCGCGCTCCGCTTAATGACGGTAAAAGGAAACTGGATACCACTCCTACCTGATCCAGTGGTATTCAAAGCAGGAGTATCCCCGTAGACCAAACGGAAGAGCGAGAGACGACTTCCCTCTCGCGCTGGACCAAAACGCCGGAATTACACGCAACAGGATGCATGTCATTCTCCCTGATAAAGCCTCAGCCGAGGCTTCTGGGAAATGTAGTTTACCTGATGTCTTCGTGGTTTCTAAGCAGTTTACCAGGGTTTCAATGCAGGCGCGTTAGTCAGACCCCGACAACATCGACACGCTGCATGCTGACGCAGCTCACCTTTTGTTTGTCTTCCTAATCCCGTACCTGTGGGGAGCAGAACCTCGCCGGACCCGCTTCGCGGGTCCCGCAGCGCGCCTCTAAATCGGCGACAGGAGCTTTAGACCACCGGGGGCAGTATCTTTACGACCGGCAGGGCTGCGAGCAACAGCAGGGACTCCGAGGACCAGGAGTCCCTGCGCGCCCCTTGGACCAGCTGGGCTGCTCTCCCTGCCGGCCCCGCCCGCCCGCCCACAGAGTCAAAAGCCTGCCGTACCTGGGAGGGAGCGACTTGCTACATCGACACGCTGCATGCTGACGCAGCTCACCTTTTCTTTGTCTTCCTAATCGCGTACCTGTGGGGAGCAGAACCTCGCCGGACCCGCTTCGCGGGTCCCGCAGCGCGCCTCTAAATCGGCGACAGGAGCTTTAGACCACCGGGGGCAGTATCTTTACGACCGGCAGGGCTGCAAGCAACAGCTGGGACTCCGAGGACCAGGAGTCCCTGCGCGCCCCTTGGACCTGCTGGGCTGCTCTCCCTGCTGGGCCCGCCCGCCCGCCCACAGAGTCAAAAGCCTGCCGTACCTGGGAGGGAGCGACTTGCTACATCGACACGCTGCATGCTGACGCAGCTCACCTTTTGTTTGTCTTCCTAATCCCGTACCTGTGGGGAGCAGACCCTTGCCGGACCCGCTTCGCGGGTCCCGCAGCGCGCCTCTAAATCGGCGACAGGAGCTTTAGACCACCGGGGGCAGTATCTTTACGACCGGCAGGGCTGCGAGCAACAGCAGGGACTCCGAGGACCAGGAGTCCCTGTGTGCCCCTTGGACCAGCTGGGCTGCTCTCCCTGCCGGCCCCGCCCGCCCGCCCACAGAGTCAAAAGCCTGCCGTACCTGGGAGGGAGCGACTTGCTACATCGACATGCTGCATGCTGACGCAGCTCACCTTTTGTTTGTCTTCCTAATCCCGTACCTGTGGGGAGCAGAACCTCGCCGGACCCGCTTCGCGGGTCCCGCAGCGCGCCTCTAAATCGGCGACAGGAGCTTTAGACCACCGGGGGCAGTATCTTTACGACAGGCAGGGCTGCGAGCAACAGCAGAGACTCCGAGGACCAGGAGTCCCTGCGCGCCCCTTGGACCAGCTGGGCTACTCTCCCTGCCGGCACCGCCCACCCGCCAGTCGCTCTAGTAGCTACTTAAAGGTGGAACTGATCGAGCTGCGCGGGAGCGCGCGGGAGTGCGCCGGGAGAAGCCCGGGACAAGGGCGGGACCGTCTGTGGCCGTCCGGGGCCAAAGGAGGCCGGGCCAGGCCTACTCCCTTTCATCGAGATCGCAGCGTAACGGTACGGACAATACCGCTAACTTTGACTTTGACCATAGATTTCAAACGCTTATCTGCACCACTCCAGCCACAGTAGTGTTTGTCACTGTTTGTGTTTCTTAAGGTCTCTGTTATCCTGGTATCTTGACCTGTTTGTGTGACTAAAATTTCATCTCTCGAAGTAAATTCCATGTCAGGAACGGTTGGGTCTCCCATTTTAGGCCCTCTGGATAAATTCTTTGCTAAAATTAAGAACGAAGTGGACAGGGAGCTTACACTCGCCGAGAAGCGAGCTGGGCGACACCTCTCCATTGAGCTGCTAAAACAAAGACCCCTACCGCCTCCGGATGTAGCCACAGGCACCACAATAGACTTAACTAAATCTAAAGAACATGATAGTGAGTCCTTTAATACAGAGGATATTCCACTCATCTTTCAGACCAAGTCTCCCGACCAAAAATATACCATAATTATTCCTGACCCTACCCCCTCCGAGTCTATGGATAATCAGATAATAGACTTAAGCACTCCACTTAATGATTTAGCCCCTCTTCACGACATAAATGTACCTTCCCCAATATTTACACCATTGGGGTCCGACCAACATTCCCTTAGCATACCTGATGGAAGGCCTAAAAAATCACCCTCTAAGGAAATCAACAAGTTCCCCAACAGTACCTCTGGTTCTCCACCGAGGAAGAGAAGAAGGAAGGGAGCTCTTAAAAAGGGAAATAGACCTTCCATCAATCCCATGTACACCCCGCACACGATTCCCCAAAATGCAGGGAAAGTTGACTTAACTGGACACTTGATTGCCAAATCGATATCTGTTCCTTGCTATGAAGGGTTATTAAACAATATCGATTGCCTTATAAAGGCATTGATACTTCCACTCACCGAAAGGGTCATAAGGCTAGGGGAAAAAGTTGACCAGATCCTCCAAGGGCAAAAGGATTTACCATGTCACAAACCTGATGAACGAAGAAACGTAAATCAGTCTATTAAACATCCACATATTGAACCATGAAAGATACCGAATGGTACTCCTATAACAACCATAAAGCCCGCAGCAGGGACCTCCAAACTAGTGCTGGACAGTAAATCTCTTAATAAATCCTTTCAGCCACTGACATTATCATCAAAGATACGCCCCATTCTAATACAGGGACTCAAAAAAGATGCTCTAACATCAAAAATCCCTCAGGTAAGTCAACCCCTGCACTCCAAACAAGATCAAGAAATGTCGCTGATTTACCCCCAGAGTGCCTAAATTATGTCATCGTCCTCACAGGTGTCCCGCCCACGCCAGAGGGTAACCTAGAACATCATTCTAACCTCAAAAATAAGGTTATCTACTGGCTGCGGAAAAACAGACCACTTCCAACACACCTAAACGGTGACATCGTTTCGGTTAGGCGATGCAAGTGGGTGGGTTCTAGACCTAAGGACATCGAAGGTGATGTGATTATTGTCAATTTTAAAGACCACAGACTGGTCACATACATCAGCGATTGGTTCCCTGGGAAGGCCGAGGGGGGGATTGCCACGCATAATTTGAGCTATTTTTATCCGGAAGCGCTCATGAAGCCCCCACCCCCTAACAATTTACCAACGAGGAAGAGAAATCATCATTTTATGAATAAATGGAGACCTGAAGGCCCCTATGGACCCACTCTAGCCTTGAACCCAGCCCAAAGACATCATAATGGAAATGACTCTCCCTTCTCTCAACCAATGCCCACCCCTCACCAACCTAAGAGCTATAGTCTACATGTACCCTACAGACCAGATCCATTGATGAATCCGAGGGCCCATGACCTTTATAATAGCACTAGCGATCTTTGTTTTCCCTTCTGGCCGCCAAACCAACCCCTGCCTAATTACAACAATCCTTTTTCCTATAATCACTGGGACAATTTTCAATCCTATAATCCCAAGGACTCTTGGAACATACCGTTGACTAATTTATTCCATCCTTTCTCTGGACTGGATGAGAATGAATGACTCAATGTGACAGGCACAAGGGGGAAATTGCTTGGTGGGTATGGGATGTGTGAACGTACCACCGTCCAAAATGTATTATCTAGTACGTTAAAGGAGCAACAGGACAACATGATAGCTGGGGAAATTCCACCAAGATTTGTTTCGGACCCTAATTCTCCCCCATATCATTCCCAATCAAATTGCTATGAGTGTAGTTCTGCCATTCCCACGACCACCGTGGCCACCCCAACTATACCGCAGAACCCCGTAGTGAACGCTGGTACCTCACAGGGGGACACTAGAAGGGATTCTCTGCTCTCGTGGAATGTGGCGGGTCTAGGAAGCAAAGTTGCCAATAAAGCTTGGTTAGATGTCATTCACAAACATGGTATACTTTGCTTCCAAGAAACATGGCTTCTTGAAGAAGTACATTTGCTAGGCTATCAGACCTTTCATTCCCCGGCCATGCGTCAGCACAGGGACATATTAAGGGCGGCCTCTGTATTTATGTTTCAACTACCGTAGATGTAAAGGTTCACACATTTTTCTCCAGTCAATATTTTCAATTATTATCATTTAAATGGGGCCATGACGAGAATATTATATTAGCGAATTTTTATAACAACATGTCTAACAATGAAATGGAGTCCACTATGACAAATATGTTGAGTCACATGGCCCGATTTGCTGATGATTCTCTGGGGGCAAAAAAGATCATTTGGGTGGGGGATTTTAATTGTACCATTTGCTCGCCTATTGAAACAGACTTGTGCGGTTTGTCAGAGTATGGGGTGGAGGGTCCAATACATTTTTCTCACACAAAGATGGGGTCCCTTTTAAATGGTATTGTTTTCAATTTTGATTTCTCATTTGCCAACCAGATTTGTTCACCACCTGCCCCTTTTGAGCCAACCTTTTATGGTAGAGGTTGTAACTCGACAATCGATTTCGTTTTAATAACCCATGCCAACCCAGGGTTTATAACTTCCTGGGAAGTCGGAAAGGATATATCGAGTGACCACTACCCTCTGATAATTGGAGTAAATTTAACAGGGCGTTATGACAAAAGGGAAATTTCCCGCACTTACCCATATAAGATTAATTTAGCTAAAACCAACGGATACGTTGTTAAATGGGAAAAAATTGTGCCCAGAGTGTTCCTGCAGAAGTTGATTACCCAATGTGCGGATGACGTCACTGTCTGTTTGGAGGAACATGGCACTCCTAGTAATGTTATGTCCGCATTTGCAAATATTCAACGTCACATTAAAAACATGCTGCTCCGAGTGCCTAAAGGAAATCCATCAAGCCCTGAAGGGTGGTTCAACGGGAAATGCACGAAGGCGTTGAAAGATTTAAAACGAGCTCTGTCCCTAAAACCAAGAAACCCCCCCTTTAATACGCGAGGCCAGGAAACTATATAAATTAGTTACTAAAGAAAGAAGATTGGCCCTAAAAAAGGGAGCATGGGAATCATTGATGGAGGCTTCTAGACAGAAAAATAGTTCTTTCTTCTGGAGGGCGGTTAAAACCTTATACCAACCAAGGGAAAGTGGTAACACAATGGACCTAGCCATAACTGGTGAAAGATGGCTAATCCATTTTAGTCAACTGTATAATCACCTACTGGCTGGTGATACCATATCACCTTCAGGGGTGTGCCCTATCACAGAAAAAAGAGCAGCCACCAGTGGCTGTGTATACCCATCATCCCACCCATTTCCAATAGACCTAACCTTTACTATAGAGGAAGTCCACGATGCCATCAGGGAAAGATCTTCAGGCAAAGCTGCAGGACCTGACTGTACCCCGGTAGATGTTTACAAAGCAGAGCCGGATTTCTGGGCCCCCCTGCTCACAAATGTCCTAAATATGGGAAACCAAAGCGGGTTCATTGAAACCTGGTCGGATGCCATTGTGGTCTCTATATTTAAAAAGGGCAGTAGGGACGACCCTACCTGCTACAGGCCAATATCTTTATTGGATGGCCTAATGAAAGTGGCAGGAAGAATTATCTTAAAAAGGTTACAATTATGGGAGGAAGATCATAATGTTGTGTCCCATCTGCAGTATGGGTTCAGAAAAGGAATAGGGACTACTGAACAGTGCTTAAATTTGTCCCTCCTTATTTCTAAGTATACCCAGGCTAAGAGCGGAGCACTTTTTATAACTTTTATTGATTTAAGCTCCGCATTTGACTGCGTTGATCATTCACTACTGTGGGCCACATTATCATTTTCATTAAAGAGCTCTATAACGACTCAGGGGCAATAGTGAGGTTCGGTAAACAGGGGGAATGTACTGAGAAATTCCCGATCTCAAGAGGGGTGAGACAAGGCTGCATCCTGGCCCCACGGCTTTTTACCTACTATATAAATTCTATTGGACAATACCTCTCTCTCCTACCAAATGATTACCCCACTGTCAAAGGCGTACCTGTACCAATTTTATTGTATGCCGACGATGCGGCCATAATGTCCCAGACCCAAGTCGGCTTACAAAGGGCGGTAACCAACCTTGCATGTTACATGAGGGACAGAGGCCTTAGAGTTAACATCTCGAAAACATTTACCATGCCATGTACCCGAAAGCATAACAGGGCCCCATGCACTATATTCCTCGATAAACAAAAAATAGCTCTTACTGACAATTTTTGTTATCTAGGAGTTCTGTTTGACAGACGGTGCCGCTGGCAGGCTGCAATAGCAGCCAGAAAGCTGGCGTATAGCCGCACTATAGGCGCCTTGCGCGCGTTTTCAGATAGACTTGGTGGTAAGCCTATTAAAGAGCTGATCCAGATCTATCGGGCGAAATGCGTTTCAACAGCCACCTATGGTGCGGGCTTATGGGGCATTGAGAAGGACCACTCCCTGCAGGGTTGCGAAAATCAATTTATTTGTTACTTATTGGGAGTGCCCAAAAGTACCTCCACGTTCATGTCGCATATCGAGGCAGGAGTTAAATATCTTAGTGACACCATTAAGATGTCCCCAATCCTGCTGTGGCATAAAGTGTGGGTTACTCACGAAGCTAGGTTTAACCAGGATTTAATTGAAGACAGTTTGGCCTTATATGGGTTTGCCAACTTTAGATGGTTATCATATGTAGGGTCATTATTTACTGATCTGGGGCACCCAGAGTACTACGAAAATCCCAGAACCTTGGAGGGTATCTCAAGATCAGTCTTGAAAAAAATGATAACCACCCACCTAGAAACCGCTAGATGGAACCATGAAAAATTAAGACATACAGTTTTAAACTTTCAGGAAATAACCCCCAACGAAGGCTTGCAAACTTACCTGGCTGTGGTTCCCAGCCCGTACCTCCGAATGCTTCTGTCCCGCCTGCGCCTGGGGATTTTTTTATCACATGGTCACTTTACCTAATATCAATGATTGGTCAGCTAGTAAATTGATTTGCCCATGTGATAACACCGCGGTGCAATCTAACATACATATAATGTTTTTCTGCAAATTATATACAAACCCTAGACAACAATTTTTGAAGCCTTTATGAAAACGATGGGGGTTAAGAAAATGCAGACTAGCTTTTCAAAAACTGTTACAGCTAGAAGATGATCATGTTATTTTTGCCGTCTCATGTTTTTTAAAATCGGTAATAAGGTACAGAAAATCTCTGTGGTAACACATTTCTCCTCCTGACACTTTGTTGTCTGCCGTTGTCTGTTTAATATTGAATTTTTCTGCAATAATGGTGTTTTATTCTGTTACCCAAATGAACGTCTCTTTTTAAATGTTAAAGTAAGCGTCTATCTGTTTCAATCATGTATATGAGTTTTAATTGATGTATTTGTTGTGCTTTTATGATTTTATTTGAATAATCGAATAAAGCTTACTTACTACTACTACAGTCTATGCATAGTATTTTGTACTGGAAGGGTATCCTCTGAGTAGAAACCTATGCTACACTCACAGAGATACCCTTGCACTATGACTCAAAGGTGTCTCTGTGGGCCACAGTAGCTGATTTCAGCGCAGGCGCTCAGGAAAGGGGAGGAGAGTACCATATTTCGGTAAATTTGGTGCTCTCCTGCTCTCTCGCTCTTACGCAGTGCAGCATCAGCGAAGTATCAGGGCATTTACCTGATAGCAAACTACCTTAGCAGGATCCTTGAATGCCAGGGCAGACAAGCTCACCCAGCAGCGTTGGGCAGATCATGAATGGTACCTACACACCGATCTAGCACAGGGCATCTTCCAGTAGAGAGGAGAACTTTGGCTTGATCCTTTTGATACTGTCGAGAACACACAGTGTCAAATGCTGCATTGGAGTTTCCGCAAGAACAGTGGTTATAAGATGCACTCTGGCTAGGATGGAATGTTGACTCCTCTGCATCTTCCTGCTTCTGCCTCTTCTACTCCATGTACTAAAAAACATCAAATACCACTAGACCCACGTTATCCTAGTGGCTTCAGATTGAGCCATGGGAGTGCAGTACCTGAACGTTTAGCCATCAGCATCTGCCCACTATTGACCCTGCCCTCTCTGCAGAGTCACCCCAAAACTTTTTGCCTTTTACCCTCCACTTTTTGCTGCATTTGTTTTTGATGGACCTAGGACTCTACCACTCCTAAACAGGGCTAACATGCTTGTGCTCTCTCTCCAAAACATGGCTAAATTGGCTTATAACTAATTGGCATATTTATTTACCTATAACTCCCTTTTAGAGTGGTATACCATATACCTAAGCACTGTAAAATAAATACTATGAGTGGGCCTACATCACTTATAGTGCCACCAACTTAAGTAGCACCTTAAAACATGTCCCAGTTCTACCATTGCAGCCTGAATGCACTGTTAAACTGCCATGTTGACTTTGTGTTTAAACCCCATTATCAAGCCTTAAACTCCTCTTTTATAGCATGTGTCATCGCTATGGTAGGTCCTACAAAGCCCACAGAGCAGGGTGCTGTATAATTAAAAGGTTGGACATGTAATTTTAAGTTTTGCATGTCCTGGCATTAAAACAAACTCCTAAATTTATTTTTCAATACTTTCAGGCCTACCCCTCTGTTAGGATAACATTGGGATTCCATATTATATTTAAAAAACTGTAATTTCCAATTGGGAGAAGGTAGCTATCATATTTGGTGTCTATTGAATTGTAATGACAAGTGCTCTTTCATAGTTATGTCAGATTTTTCATTACAATTTAGTAAATGCCACTTTTAGAAAGTTGGCATTTTCCTGCCTTTAGCCCTTTTGTGCCTGGAGCCTGCCTTGGGTCATATGACTGGGTATAACTGAGAGTGATACTTTCTGAATTTCTCCAAGACAGTCACACAATAGCGGGAATAGGTGTGCCTAAATGGGCCATCTGCCGGAAGGATGGAGGGTGGAGCTGAGCTTAGTCCCACTTGCAACGGAATAGCCAGTGCTCTGCCTTCATACAAAGGGCCTGATGACCCCACATGGTCACTGAAGACAGTTTGAGCCAGGGCAGGGGGCTGACATTCCATACACTTCAAAGTCACTGTCTAGAAGCTTCTCTCACCTTCCAGAACCAGGGTAAAAAATAGGGCCTAAGACACCAACTCTTCAATACACTCCTGGACCTGTGGATACTCAGCCAGAAAGAAGGGCTGCTCTGCTACTAGATGGACTGCCACTCTGCTGGATTGCTGCTCTGATTGTCCTGCTGCTATGCTACCTTCTGCCTAGGGATAACAGACTGGCTCTTCAACTGTCTCAGGACCCCAGAGTGACCCACACAGCCTAATTTGCTGGTCTTCTGTTCAGAACTACAGGGACACAAAAGGCTTTTTCCATCTTGAACCCTCACCTAGACCCAGCCTGAGTGAGTCCTGACCCTTGAAGGGGAACCCCTCCAGAAATGGACCCTTGGTGGTAGTGCTAAAGGTGCCCAGACAGCCAAAATACCAAAGTGCGAACTTAAATATTATTGGGCTAAAAACTGCTCTGAGACCCAGGAGGAACTGAGACCTACCGGCTTGCCTATCCACCTGATGTGCATATCTGGTTTGATTGACTTTGCAACTTCTTTTGTTACATTCTTCTCTGCAGCAGCAAATCCATTTCAGCGGTCCATCACCAAAGGGGTACCTGATCCTGTGGAACTGTCTTCGGCTGCAACCCTCTGCCAAGTCCTTCTGAAGACTTTCAACTTTTATTTCAAAGACTAAGGGCCCCATTAGGATGGAGGGCGGATCACCGGCCCGGCGGTAGCCCCCGCCGGCCCGGTGTGGTTTTTTTCACCCGCCATCCTTTCAGCAAAGACCCCCTGCCATATTACTATGGCTAGGGGGTCTGCGGCGGATGGAAAGGCCGCCCGCCGCTTTTCCGCCCGGTCGACTTATCGACCGGGCGGAAAAGGGTTCAATATGGTGACGGTGTCTGTTAGACACCGCCAGCCATATTTGGATGTGGACTAGAACATGCCATTCCTTGGCGGCATTGCCGCCATGGATAGGCATGTGGAGTATGCAAAGTATGCAGAGTATGCTTGCACATAGGGGGTACCTATAGAACCCCCCTGCAGTTCCATGCACAACAAGGCAGGCACCGCGCGTTGACTGCCATTTTGTGCATGGAAGTGCACGACATACCTTCCTGGTATTGTGGCGGGCGGTGTTGAGTGAACCGCCTGCCGCAATGTCAGGAATGCACTGATGGCGGGCGGTCCCATTCCACGGGAGGATGGCAGGCGGACAAAGACAGCCCGCCATCCTAATGACCCCCTAAGTTTGAATGTATAAATAATCAACTTGGCTTCAACCTAAGGCTTTTTGACAACAATGCTCTCCTCTAGGACACCTGTAGCCTTGCCCTGCTGAACTTTACCTTCTCAGAACATTTTTCTCAGGAACTTTACTAAGTCAGAAGGTAAGCACAGACCAGGCCCAATGCACTTCTTGATTCCGAACTAATCTCCATCGCGGTCGGCCCTATTTTTTACCATTGACCTAATCTTACAAGACAAGTTGTCAATAGTTGGAGTTTTGATTTTTTAGGTACTAGTCTGTACTAAAAACTTAAACACTTTATAACTCTAGTTCTACTGATTGGATTTTTGTCAATTTAGTGTCAAATATTTTCTTACCATTTACTCCTATATTTATTTTATTGGTTTGGGATTTTTCTTTTGTTGTATTTTCACTTTATTTGTGTTTGTGTGCAACATAAATACTTTACACATTGCCTCTAAGTTAAGTTTGACTGCTTTTTGTGCTCAACTACCCAGAGTTAAGCGCAGGTTGCTTTAGTTACTTTTTGTTGTTAACCCTGCAAGGGTTGGTTCTGGAACCATCTGCTCCTCTTGATCATGGACAAGGATGGTTATTCTTCCTCGTTGCCTCTATGCCCTTCAAAACTCATTATGCTGCATCCCGAAATCTTCATTTGGCACCTTAAATGGCCTCTTGATCTCACTGGTGTGAGCCGGGAAGCGCAGTTGGGTGAAGCTGGTGGTGCTTAAGCTGGATACAGATTTGGGGGGTCTAGGCCTGTCCGATTTCCTTCTTTATTATATTGCGGGGCTGCTACAGTATGTGGCGCAATGGTGTGCTGATGGTACTAATGTAGAGAAGGCACTATTGGTAGACTGGTGTGCGGAGGCAGAACTCCGGCGGTACCTCATGATGGGTTCACAAACTCCCCCGGACTGTCCGTTTGTGGTCCATCAAATTGCAGGGGCCTGGGAGCGGGCAGTTGCCCAGGTGATATGTAAAGCCCCAAATGCCCCTCTGCCCCCCCCCCCCACTCCTCGCTGGAATCCAGGGTTTCCGTAGAACGGAGACTGTTGTGAACTTCACAAGCTGGCACTATAGCTGGGGATCTGTACCTTAACGTGGCCTTCCTCTCTTTTGTAGATGCAAAGGAGTGTTTTCAAGTCCCGGATGGCCCTTTTTTGTACTACGCGATTATATCTGGCCCGACTTGCGAAATATGGACTACGTTCCCAGATGAAGGACGCAAAGCTTGGCACTGTTGCTCGACCCGAGCTCCGATAAGAGACTAATCTCCCACATATACAAGGCTCTGAAGGCGGATCGTAGGATAGATGTGTCAAAAATTCAAGATAGATGGGCAGCACAACTTATCGTCGCAGCTCACTGAGATCGAGTGAAATCGGGCATTTGACAGGTTCAGGAGGTGGCTAGCAATGCACACTTTAAGCTTCCCCAATTCTTGTATGAAATGTATTTATGAATATAATGGTTTAAAAGCAAAATCAATAAAGTGTGTTTAAAAAAATAAAATCCCAATTTTTCTATCTACATCGTACATACCTGATACCCAAGTGGTTGTCTGGGTTTGAAGCGACGCGCCCCACGAAGTGCCCCTGGTGTGGTATGGGACCTGCAACATTCTTGCATATGACCTGGGACTGTGCCTGGGTACAGATATATTGGGAGACTGCTCCTCATGTTGTGAGGGGTCACAGATGTGGATAGCGAAACGTCAGTCAAACACTGTCTTTTAAGCGTGCTCCTGATACCCAAGTACTAGCTAAACGCCACATTGTGATACACTGGACCCACTCTGTACCCCCACAGCTGGATAAATGGAGGGTGGACATGCATGAGTGGGGTGTGGCTGAGGAGCTCAGACTGCGCTTGATCGGCTCTGATGAAAATGGAGAGCACGATTTGGAGATGTGGGGAACTATGCTAGAGGGCCTGTTTACGAATGGTGGACCAGTGCAAAATGTGTGGCCTTCTCACAGACAGCAGCTCCTGACAAGTTTGCAAAAACCTTGGAGGATGATCCCCTGACTGGTTGAATGATCTGATGCGTGGTTTATGATTGTATGAGTTCCACGGGTAGGCACGCTATAGACTGAGTAGATTGCAGGACGAATTATGCCCTGTACTGTAGACCTGGGAGAATACATATGGGAAGATTCCCCACATGCCCTCTGCCTGCCATGTTGAATTAGCCGGTCTTTACGTCTTACCTGGCAGAATGAGTCACTCTTGATTTATGCCCTCTCCCTCCTGCTTAGATGAAGGGGTGTCCTGCCCTCTGGGAGATAGTGGGGCTTCACATGCACATATGATTGAACCCTACCTGCTACTCGAGGATTCTTTTGGAGAAATATAGCCCGTATGCCTATCACTGGCAAGTTCTTCTTAAAATTTTTATTTGTTAAAAGTGTTATGTGCATGATCAATGTCCATGGGAGTTGTCCTATGTGTTACGCACACCAATGTATGCCCAGCAATGATGCTTGGGAGTTGAGCACTTGGGCGAACATTGGGACCGCAATTATATCCTGTACCGGCTCGCAACGTAACCCCTCCCCCTTGTCCTCTCCCCGTACAGCAGTACACACAACCAGAAGAGGGCGGGGATAACCCCGGAAAAAGAAACCCACAGGAGGTGAAAAGGGTCAGAGACGCGAACAGCGGACACGATACAGCTAGACACGAGAAGGAAGCAAAACGAGACGGAGGAGAAGACGCCAGAGGACGGACCGAGACCGAAGAAGCAGACGCAGGAGACCAGGACGAGAGCGAGACGTGGTACGAGGCGTGGTGGTCTCCACAGGAGGTGGCTGAGGAGCGGCCGCAACTCAGGAGAGATGCGGTAGAGCCGGTGAGTCTCTAAAACCAAGGAGAAAGAAGGGACTGGGGCGGCGGGAGGAGTTATATGTACAGGAGGGTGGTGGGAGGTTGTAAAGGGTATCAGAGGGGAGCGAGAGGCGGAGGCTTTAAGAATAATGAAACTATGAAGGGCAAGGAAGCCTGATTAATTTTGATAGTAGTTTTTTGTGATAATAGCGATACCAGGCCGCATAATTAAGAGCTACAAAAAAAACCCAGACATTGGCCCCAAAGTATAAATAAAAAGTCAAAGGGCTATCCCTGGAAAGGTTTGTAGATGAGAATACTAACACCCAACTTACAGTATTCCTATCGCATTCACTCACAGCATGCACTAAATGTATTACTCAAATCACTGGTCACGAACTAGATTATAACGTTTACAGTCTTTTTATTAAAAAGTGATATTTGTTAAAATTTCAGTAAAGAGTCGATCGGATTCTACTGAAAACATTTAGCATAGAGACATCTCATAACATAAAAAGATTATTTAAAAACAACATGGTAAAATTACACTTATACAGCATATTAGAAAAAAAAGAAAAAATAAATTTTTCAAATCGTCAGAAATAATCATACAATAGATTAAAAGTCAATTGAAAAGAACATAAACAAAAGAAACCCCCTATTTTCAATAGAGCAATTGATGTTGCTACAGATTATCTGATTCAATAGCCTTTAAATAGATTAATTGAGACTTTCAGTATTACAAGATACGATATATCTAGAGTCTCCTAGGCTTTGTTTGAATTCTATTTTGGAAAAGTGCGTCGACGCGTTTCGGTGTATGAGCCCGCAGATACGGTCACACCTTCATCAGGACAATATGTATTCACATGGGGTCATCAAGTTCAGTAGACCGGTATCCTTTCTCTCAGTTGAGTATTCTAATTGTTCCAGTCTTTGTATGCATTCATTTTCACATTCAACCATACACTATGGTCAACAGGTCAGGTTATTCTGGAGACTCGATATTCAATCGTTTTTCTTTAAGAAAGACTGTGTAGACAGGTCTTTTTTCTTTTCTTTTACTTCAGCAGGCAACTGGTTAAATTGCTCCGGTAAGTTTCAATCACACATTTCTGTTGAGGCCTCCTCATATTGTTCGAGGCACCTCCTTCCCTGTGGTTTCACTGTAAGTTCGGACTGCCAATGGCGTCCTGGTACCAGCTAGTAGAACTCGATATGTTCTCTTGCTTCGATGGCTCCGTTACTGCCATGGGTACGTCTTGTCTCGTTTTTTCTATTATATAATAAAAAGACTGTAAACGTTATAATCTAGTTCGTGACCAGTGATTTGAGTAATACATTTAGTGCATGCTGTGAGTGAATGAGATAGGAATACTGTAAGTTGAGTGTTAGTATTCACATCTACAAACCTTTCCAGGGATAGCTCTTTGACTTTTTAGTATCTTAAGTACCCTGTTCCCTGGAACCTGTGGGGTCTTCTCTCATATTCTTTACCCAAAGTATAAATATCCTGAGCACTTTCCTTTTGGAGAGACCCCGAATCCTCGCAGTATTCTCTCACATTTGTCTGTTTGCCTGCACATCCCACATGACAGTGGACCTCCTTTAAAGCCCCCCTTTCAAGTATCATCCTACCTCCCTCACTCTTGTTTTCTGCCCGAATACTAGTTGCACCAACCGGGTGTGGTGACGTAGACCTTAGTGTCTACAAAACTCTATCAAAAATCCATGCAAACACTGACGGCTCCCTCTTTTCTCTCCTCTTCTGAGCCTCCTGGGAAGGACCAACCACTGGACCGGCGAAACCAGGACGAAGAGAAGATTTCCAAAGATCCAAGAAGAACTGTGATTGTGCTTTTGAAATTGAGAAGGACACTATCGCTATCAACATTTGTTTATTGTTGAATAAAAACCGCCCTACTGGCCCATTATTTACATCCTCAATGTCTGTTTATCCGGCCTGCCCTCCCACAGCAACTCATGTGAGATATTGAATAAAAGACAAGTTAAATAAAAATACCTGCAAGGGATTGCATCTGCTGCTTTACCAAGGCTCACACTCCAGTCAGCCAGCAACCCAATTTCTAACACCTACAGATAATAGGCTCTCCTGTCGCAGCAGCAAAACACAGTTCTTCATCCAAGCCTGTGTAATCTGCACCTCCATGCGTGGAGTTTAAGTGGCAGCAGTTAACTGTGTTAGATATTCAGCCTCGAATGTAGGATGTTATGTCTGTCACCAGGTGTCCTTCCATGAATTCCATTTACACTGGATGGGGTGGCAAATTTACGGCCTGGTGTGGATTCCAAAAGACAGACCACTTAACAAGCTAAACTGTTGGATGTCCAGTTGCTTGTTTTGTCATTTACCTAGCAAGGCCTTGTTACAGACTGTATTAAAGGTTATTTGTCGTCCCTTTCTGTGTTTTTAGGTTTACCTGATCCCCTGTTGTGATGCTCCTTATTAAAGCTATGACTTGTATGTTCCCTCCCAATCTACTTGGGATGTCATAGTGTGACCGTAACTTTATCTTGAGTCGATGCACAGCTGCTCATTGCATCTTATGACCTTAAAGACTGTCTCCATCACTGCAATCAGCTCAAGTTCTGGCACTAGTGAACTTCGGATATCTTCGGTGCATGCACCATATACTACCTTTTTCCCAGACAAATTGGTGCTGAGGACTAGGAAACCTTCTTGCATAAAGTGATGATACCTTTCTACATTAGGCAAACCATCATTACCCCAAGCTTATTTACTCCTCTTTACCCCTTGAAAGAGGAGGAGAGGCTCCATCGTTTGGATCTCAAAAGAGCTTTAAGCTATAACATCAATCGCACCAGGGACCATCGGGTGGACCATAAGCTATTTGGGTGGGTCCAAGTTAGGAATCTGCACACTAGGAACAATGATTGTGTCACAATCCTTGTCTGAGGGCGCAGAATGAGTCAAGTAAGATACTGACGTTAGAGCTTATATTAATCTTTGCTCCCTCATTTCCAGTGTGATACAAACCCAGTGGAGAACCATTTAGCAGCCAGCAGGAGCATTGATGAAACGTTTCTGGATCCAGTCTGGCACCTGGGGAATAATGTAAAGGTGAAAATTCTACAGTTAGATTAAGTAGCTACTAGAAAGAGTGTTGATGAAGGCAATTCAATTGTTCGTCTCTACCACAACTTATGAGTTCCCAGATATGGACCCCACTACTAAGGGAAGCAATCAGTTGAAAACAGAAAAAAAACCTCAGACTAGGCGAAAGAGAACATGGTATATGTAATATTGTAGAACTGCTAAAATACCCACTAGTCATAGAGATATCTGAAAATGTCCCCACCGTGACACCAACTTTTTAACGAGTCTGTGGTCATCGTTTATCAGGGTAAATTGGCTTCTCTAAAACAGAACATCTATCCATTCCACTGAACCATTAATGCAGCGGTAGAACACTAGTAGATCATCAGAACCTAGCAATATCCCTTTTGGTGTGCAGAAACCTCAACCCGTTTAAGGACTGCATACCCCATGTCTTCTATGATGCACAGGATTAGTGTACCAGTCCAGTTCCTCAAATAACATATGTGAAACACAGATGTTAAGTTTTTAAACAAGATATGGACCAGTAGATTAAGGTAGTGTTAGCAAAGAACTGATACATAAAGATCAGAGCAGATAAAAAACACAAACATAATGCAATTAGTTATTATTAGAGTTCAAGCTCATGTAGGCATTAGGGCTTGATGTGCAATAAACAAAAACCAACTGGAAATACCTTCTCAGAGTAATATAAAGGATGCACTTCGGCACAACTTTACAATAGTCTTATTGCTTTGTTTGGAGGATCAAAAGCCGGAATCAACACTAATGTGCTTTTTTGTAAGAAGGAATGATAATATCAACAAAACAAGGATGTCCATTGTCTCCCTTGTTATTGAATGTAGCTCTTGAATCATTAGCAACTGCAATACAATCCAATACTAATATTGATGGCATTTGAGACCTCTAATTGTAGATGACATATTGCTTACCGGTAAAGTGTATTCCCATTTTACTTTGACCTGTTAGGCACTTGAGATTGTTTCTCAGGCTATAAAATAAATTGGTCTCCGCCTTTAAAAACAGAAGCAGCTATTTATTCGGTTTTAGTGGAAAGGCAAACAACTGACATACCTGTGTCTGTATTACTTACTTTGGAAAAAAACGAAAAATACTTCCTTTGTTTTCTCACTTTTTTTTCAAAATTTAATTGTTGTGGAAGCTACTGGACCTTTGTCAATTTAAAAAAAAAAGAAAGAAAACGGGAAAAAGCTAACATGAGTTTTGGGTCTCAGAAGGCACACATTGCCATGGTAGTCCCCGGCCCTCTTGGAACGAACTACTGTGTGGATGTGCTCCGTTTGAAAGAGGAGAATGCTGTCACTCACAGTTAAGTTAGCCAGTGACTGATGGGCTGACCCACTGGCTCATCCTGCGTGTTAAAGTCATGGAAGAAAAATATGAATGATACAACGGACCAATGAATGTAGAGGGCTGCCTAAAAGTCCCTCTAAGTAAATATATAAACATATCATTTTAGAAAAATGAAGATATTGGCTAACACCAAACCGAATGAATGACTCACCTGAACTATTTTATATTTTTTTAGAACATAGGTCTCCCTTATAAATATCAAACATACACACACTCTTACAAAATGTAATGAAAGTATGTATTTGGTAACCAAGGGCCCGAGGTAGGTGGCCAAATACTGTTACCGGCCGGTATTTGGTTGAGTGCAATGTAGGTGAATTTAACCCTACTTGCAAAATAGCGATTCCTTATTTTGCTCTTGCATTTAAGGAATCGGAAATACCGATTCCTTAAATGCAATGTAAGTAGCACTAAAAACAGTGCACTTCAGCCTTAATGAATCGCTAATTACTATCACCTTCAAGTTGGTGGTAAGTAGAGATTTCCTTTAAAAAAACACTTTTTTTGCTTTTTCAAAAGTGCCATGTGGCATACATCCATGCCCTTAGGGCTTGTATGTGTGCCACATGTGCACACATGCACATTTCAGGGGTGCAACAGGGTGTCCTTTGGACACCCAGGCACCCTTGAAATAGCTCCTGCTATTTGCGATTCTGTAATACCGAATCACTAATAGTGGATACCCTCCCATTCATTCCTATCGGCCTCCTAGCCCATAGGAATGAAGGGCTAGGTATTCCTTAATAACGAATCTCAATTACCGATTCATTATTAAGGAATATTAAGGAATCGCTAATATTTTAGTGATTTCTACCTACATTCAAATTAGCGAGTCCTTAATAGCGATTCAGTAAAAATCGCTAAATTGAAGTTACCTACATCTGGCCCCAAATCTGAATATCTTAAAATACCTAGATAAGATGAAAATAAAATGTTCAATACCAGGCTTTGTTTTCTTTCAAGTAAAAAAAAAAACACCATCACATATTTACCTTATCTGGTGTTCAACACTGGATTTTAATTGCTTCACGAGAAACCCCAAGATGGTTACTTATTAAAAAGGAAGGAGGCAACTGCCTCATGACCACAAAAGACAGAAATACTTTGATCAGTTCAACTAGAGATAGCCATTATGCCCTTGATTAAGTTAATATTTAGGCACCTATTTGAAGATCACAATTAGGGGCATATTCACAAGGACTTACCTCCGATTTATCTCCACCTTATCTCATCATAAGTGGAGATAGAACTAACACCCCATTGACAAGCTTGTGCAAACAGCAGACATCGTCAGATTTCCGCGATAAGAGCCCCAAAACTAACACCATGGCAGACACTACCAACTGACCCTAATGAGATGCAGAGTAGGCGTTCCAGTGCAGAAACACACGAAAGAACAACATCTCTACTTTCACAACAAACTGACAGATCCACAAAGCAAACCAAAAACAGGCAATAAGCCTGGGTAGCTGCAGGTATTTAACACCTGCCTCAAGCAAGTGTAAAGACGGACAACTATCTGCAGTAGGCAACGGAGTCCCACACACAGCCATACCCAAAGAACAAATGACGCCATGGAGCTACTCATCATGGAGCTCGGAGCCCCAACAGGGCCACAACACCCACCGCCACCACCCCCAGGACCACCACCACCCCTAGGACACGGACCCGTCCAACCCCCTGGACCACCACAGAGGCAGTGCAGAGAAAGACAGCGGACCTACCGAAAAAGCACCACTCCCACAGAACTAAAGCCTGAGAAAGTCATTGCCCACTACAGGCTCAAAGAAGCATCTAGTTCAATTAATTGTCAAACAATAATCTGATAAGACAGCGCATTTGCAATTTATACCAAACATGAACAAGTCAAAAGACCCGATCGGTGCAACTGCCATCTCCTCTCAAAAGGAGTCCCCTTGACAGCGCGCATCACTGGACCTCGCTCCTTCGAATGCTTTTGTCTTCCTCACAGGGCACTCTGGTCTTGGCAAGCAAGTAGGCACTGGTTCTCCAGGTCAGATTGTCTTGGATTTCTTCTGTGATGTCCCCATACCCAGCAGGAGGAGGATCGAACTTCTGGAGACGCCCTAGAAAGCGCAGTGTGGAACGGGAGTGACAGATTTGGTTTACTGGTGAACGTAGAACCAAAGCACTTTGGCCTCTAGCGTCCAACACTTAAAAAGGTGCATCAAGACGATAAGTCAGCGCTGCACTTTTGAAGCTC
The DNA here is from genome assembly GCF_964263255.1 of Lissotriton vulgaris. Classification (NCBI taxonomy): domain Eukaryota; kingdom Metazoa; phylum Chordata; class Amphibia; order Caudata; family Salamandridae; genus Lissotriton; species Lissotriton vulgaris. Next base: position 742,481,653 of record NC_141696.1, read on the forward strand.
AGGTTTTAGTCTGTGGAAATACGCAGAGCATGTATCTCTCGAGCATATTTTCAGTACTTGCTGAATCCAATGTTTAAGTTTGTGGAAACGCGCACAGCATGTATCCATGAAGATTGTTGAGCCCCTCTATCAGTAGAGAGACTATTTTTCACATTCAATTTCCCCTGACGAAGGGACAGTTTTCCTGAAATTCATTGGGCTTGATTTATTTTGGATTTATGTAGTAATCATTGAGTTTTTGAAATTATAATGCACATGGAAATGTTCGTTATTTGAATACGTCCTTTGTTAAAATTACACGACATCATGCAATAATTAAAATTGTATGAGGTGAATTAAAAATTGTGTTTGCATTGAACGTTGTTAACTGTGAATATATTGATTCTTATCAGTATTAATCCCCCCAACTGTGCTCGTGTGAGTCCAGGCCGCCTTTCCAGGACCTGGCCACTTTTTGATTACCATACCCAGCAGGCATAATAGCAGGCCTTGGCCCTCAGTCCTGGTCACAGGCAGAAGTCTTGCAGTGCTTTCCCTCTTCACACAGTTTGTTTGGCTGCTTGGGAGATGACCATTTTTGGGGTCTCAAGCTCCCCTGTTTTCCATTTCCAGACATCAAATGCAATTTAGAGTTTGAGCCTTTGAAGATTATGTTGAGGGTCTGCTTCTTTTGAAGTGTCCACTCCTTTGCCCTCTTATTCTTCTTGAAAGCAGTCTGCCACAGCAGGAGTGACTTAAAAGCCAATAGCCCCACAATGCAGGCCATGGAAGTGGTTAGAGTTCACACCTGGATGTCAGCCGCAGTGATATGTCTGTCAAAAAATGAGTCCAGGGCCCAGCCCTACTCTTTGGGACTCCCTTGTCAGCCCCATCTCCTTCCTTAGCTGTGCCCAGGCCCCTTCTTTGTGATCTCTTACTAAAACGAACTACATCCTTCTTGTGCTGTACCACTCATAGGCACACATACATCCAGCACATACAGTACTGAGCAGTGCTTGCATGGTAAATGCATTATCCATATATTAAACGCTTCCCAGGCACACATACACCGCACAGATACACCACTCCTGAGTTGTGCAGCAGGGGTACTTTAAAAATGTGTAGGCCTCATTCTAGTGTGACAGGTTAAAAAGGACATGTTCACTCTTAATGATCACTACACAGTATGTTGCCACCACTGTGTTTGTGTTGCTTAACTCCTGGTGAAGGCAGTAGTCTCTCACCTCTGTGACGCTAGAGCTTTTGACACCCCTCCCGGCCAAACAATACCACAATCAATTAGACAGGCCTTTATCATGGCACACATGCATGATCCAGGTTTGCCTCAGACAACAAAATCAAAATCAGGGATCCAGATATCAATTCAGTTGGGGTACTCAGGGCAAGGGCCCAAGTCCATTAATTGTTTTTAATAAATATGTACAGCATTGTCGATCACTTACAACAATTAGGTAGCCATTGTATGTCTGAATACAATATAGATTACCACCAGTGGTCCCAGAGTAAAGAAAGGGAATTTATTCATCTGAAAGAAACACGTTAGTGTTAGATTCCTTACCTTAGAATATCCCCAGGCGTCAGTCTGGATCCGGAAACTTTTGCGTAGCAGTACCCCTGCGCGTCGGTAGGCGTTGTCTGCAGGCGACCCCTGCGGCTCCGCGTCCGTCGTTGGCGTCGTGCGCCGTGATGACGTCGCTGGAGTACATAGACGCCGCCTCCGCGCGCTGACGTCAGTTCTTCTTTTTTCCGCGCCAGTGGACGCAGATCTGAAGAGCGGTACTCCGGTCTTTGACCAAGTTTTTCGATTGTTTTTTCTCTTACTGTGCCTGATAGGATGCCTGGGTTTAAGAATTGCGATGACTGTGAGCGCACGATGTCGGTCACGGACCATCACCGCCTCTGTCTCCGGTGTCTGGGCCCCGACCACGACGTGGACTCCTGTGTCGACTGCCGGGCCCTCACCAACAAGGCTAGGTGGGAGCGGTCCCGCAAGCTGCTGGAGCTCTGGGTGTCGGCCCCACGTCGGGACCGGGAGCGGTCCCGGTCCGGCCGGAGGTCGAGAGAGCGTTCGAGGGAGCGGTCGCGGAGCCGCGCCGGGCGTTCCGGAAGTCGACACCACTCGTCAGGCTCGTCAGGTAGGAAGCACAAGAAGTCGGGGCGTCGTCGTACCCCCGACTCCCCCCATGCGGCCGGGGGCTCAGGTGACCCCAACCCCGCGGCTCCGCGAGAGTCGCCGGCGCGGCCTGCCTCATACCCTCCGGTCCCTGGGCATGGCGCGACGCCTGAGGAGATCGAGGCGTTCCTCATGGCCATGAGGGCGCTCGCTTCTCCGACGGGGCCTACGGTGCCTTCGGGCCCAGTGCTACCGTCTGGGGGCCCTGGCGGTTCGGGTGTCCCTGCCTCGGCGCCGTCGGGTGCTCCGGCCCCGGCGCCGCCGATGGCTCCGACCCCGGCGCCGCAAGGGCCTTCGGGATCGGCGCCGGCTGGTCTTCCGGCCTCCCCGGCGCCGTTGCCATCGGGGTTACCCCCGACGCCGCCCCCGCGCGGCGCCGGTTCTCCAGTGCCGGCTCCGGCCGGCGGTGGGGTTCCGGCGCCGGCTCCGGGCGGCGCCGTCCCCTTACCTTCTCCGACGCCGGACGCGGCGCCGGACGGGCGTCGCTCGACGCCGCTCCCGGCGCCGATGGGGCCCATGAACCCCGAGGAGCCGGTCTTCATCATTGACTCCGAATACGGAGAGGATGAGGAGTACGGTGAAGGTTGGGAGGGGTCCGAGGACCCTCTGTCACGCGAGTGCCAGTATGACCCGGACTGGACAGGTGACTTGGGGGATGCCAGTGGTTTGGACGACTCTCCTAACCCTGGTTTGATCTCTCCTCCTTCCGTGGCATCGGTGGAGGGAGCTGCCTATTCTGTGGTGCTGATGAGGGCTGCCAAGGCCTTAAACCTTGAGCTCCCCGTCGCGGCCGTGAGGCCTAACATCCTCACCGAGGTCTTCAAACCGCAGTCATGCCCACAGGAGCCACTGCTGCCGTTTAATGAAGCCTTATCAGACGTTCTGTTGGGCACGTGGTCCAGGCCCGCTTCAGGTGCGCCTGTTGATCGGAACGTGGCCAGGCGCCACCGTCCTTGTCCGGACGACCCCAAGTACCTGTCTACCCACCCCACTCCTGAGAGTCTGGTGATCCAGGCCTCGACCTCCCAGTCCGCATTCCCGTCGGCCCCGCCCGACCGGGAATCCAAGAGGTATGACCAGTTTGGCAAAAAGGTCTTCTCGTCCATTAGTTTGGGCCTGCGGTCTTGCAACACCGCCTGCCTCTTGGGCCGCTACACCCACTCTGTGTGGGATACGGTCGCGGAGCTGCTGCCAGAATGCCCCATGGAGTTGCGGGCAAAACTCGGTCAGGCTGTGGCTGAGGGCCGGGATGCAGCGAAATATTCAATTCGGTGTGGTCTTGATACGACCGACTCGCTGGGCAGAGCTATGTCTACGACGGTGGCGATTCGTCGCCACGCCTGGCTGAGATCCGCCAATTTTTCGGCTGATGTCCAGAATACCCTGATGGACATGCCGTTTGATGGCTGTCACCTGTTCGGTGACAAAGCGGACCACGCGCTGGAACGCTTCAAGGACTCTAGGGTCACGGCCAAGTCCTTGGGTCTCTCGACCCAGCGTCAGCAACCGGGTTCGTTTCGCCCCTTTCGTGGCCAAGGAAGGGGCACCCCCACACGTGCTGCCAGCCACGCGCCGCAACAATCCTTTCAACGCGGTGGCGGCCGTGGAAATCGCCGTGGTGGCGGTCGGGGACAACGGCGGGGTCAGACCACACCCTCCCCCGCAGCATCTACCCCAAAATCCTCCTAGTCCGTGCTTTCGGCCCCATGTGACGCCAGTGGGTGGCAGGGTTCGCCATCACCACGCTCACTGGCGCACAATCACTTCGGACAGGTGGGTGCTGCAAATTGTCCGAAGGGGCTACTCCCTCCCCTTCGAGACCTCTCCTCCAGCCATGCCACCGCAGAACCACCGTGTGTCGGGGGACCACTTGACACTTCTGCAGGAGGAAGTTACGGCCCTCTTGGCCAAGGGGGCCATCGAGCGCGTTCCTGGGCCAGAAGTAGGGCGTGGTTGTTATTCCCACTACTTTCTGGTGCCCAAGAAGGACAAGGGGGGCCTGCGTCCTATCTTGGATCTAAGGAACGTCAACGGCTTCCTCCGGAAGGAGAAGTTCAAGATGTTGACGTTAGCTCAGGTCTTGGCTGCTCTAGACCCGCAAGACTGGATGGTAGCGTTGGACTTGCAGGACGCCTATTTTCACATCCCCGTCCTGCCGGCCCACCGGCGTTACCTGCGGTTCACGGTAGGCCTGGAGCACTTTCAGTTTATCGTGCTCCCCTTCGGCCTTACCAGCGCCCCACGGGTGTTCACAAAGGTGATGGCGGTCGTCGCAGCCCATCTGCGCAGGTTAGGGGTTTCAGTCTTCCCCTACCTAGACGACTGGTTGTTGAAGGCGGGCTCGCCCCAGACAGTCGTCCACCACCTTCAGATGACGGCCGACCTCTTGCACGACCTGGGGTTCTCCATCAATGTGCCGAAATCACACCTGTGCCCCTCTCAAAAGCTCCTCTTCATCGGAGCGGTTCTGGACTCGGCGCAGTTTCGGGTTTATCCTCCGGAACGGCGGGTTCGGGATATTCAGGCTTTGATTCCCATCTTTCAGCCGCTATCCCGAGTTTCGGTCAGGTTGACGCTGCGGCTGCTGGGACTGATGGCTTCCTGCATCCTTCTGGTGCATCACGCCCGGTGGCTGATGCGGGCTCTGCAGTGGGTCCTGAAGTTTCAGTGGGCCCAGCATCAGGGTAACTTGTCCGACCACGTCTTGATCTCGGAGGGCACTGCGAGACAACTGCAGTGGTGGCTTACGGACCGCGATTGGGTCAGGGGCAAGTCCCTCTCCCTTCCCCAACCGGAGCACGTTGTCGTGACGGACGCATCCCTCCAGGGCTGGGGTGGCCACTTGGGAGAGGCAGAGATCAGAGGCATCTGGTCTCCGGCGGAGTCCCGGCTCCATATCAACTTGTTGGAGCTGCGGGCGATTCGTCTGGCACTGAAGGCATTCCTCCCCTTTGTCTACGGGAGTGTGGTGCAGGTGTTCACCGACAACACCACCGCCATGTGGTACTGCAACAAACAGGGCGGAGTGGGGTCGTGGACCCTTTGCCAGAAGGCTCTGCGCCTCTGGCAATGGCTGGAACGTCAGGGCGTGACTCTGACGGTTCAACACCTGGCAGGTTCTCTGAACGCCAGGGCGGACAAACTCAGCCGTCGGTGCTCGATGGATCACGAATGGCGTCTGAACTCGGACGTGGCGCAAGGCATCTTTCTGCAATGGGGAGAGCCTTGGTTAGATCTATTCGCCACAGAAGAGAACGCGCAATGTCATCAGTTCTGCGCGTTGGAGTTTCCAAGACGGCACTCGCACGGCGACGCCTTTCGGCGCGAGTGGAGTTGCGGTCTGTTATACGCCTTTCCGCCTATACCACTTCTGCCCAGAGTGCTGAAGAAGATCAGGCGCGACCGGGCCCAAGTTGTCCTTGTGGCTCCGGACTGGGCTCGACGGTACTGGTATCCCGAGCTACTCAGCATGTCAGTCGGTCCCCCGATCCGCCTGCCCCTTCAGGAGGACCTTCTGTCGCAGCAGCAGGGGGCGGTCCTCCACCCGAACCTGTCCAGTCTCCACCTCCATGCTTGGAGATTGAGCGGCGGCAGTTGAGGCCATTTGACTTGCCTCCTGAAGTCTGTGATGTTATTCTGGCAGCCAGGCGTCCCTCCACTGAGTCGGTATACGCCTGTCGGTGGAACAGATTTGTGGCATGGTGCACAGCAAAGGCTGTGGATCCTCTTTCTGCCCCTCTTTCAGAGGTTCTTCTGTTTCTTCTTTCTCTTGCCCAGCAGGGCTCTGCTCTGGGCACTATCAAGGGCTACCTTTCTGCCCTTTCAGCCTTTTTGAGGCTTCCTGATCAGCCTTCTTTGTTCAAATCCCCGATTGTAAATCGATTCTTGAAGGGCATCACTCACATGTTTCCACCTGTTCCGTTTGTGATGCCTCAGTGGGATTTGAACCTGGTTCTGACCTTTCTAATGTGTGCTCCCTTTGAGCCCCTTCATTCTTGTCCTCTCCGTCTCCTGACTTTAAAGACGGCTTTCCTGGTTGCCATCACCTCTGCCAGGAGAGTGAGTGAGCTCCAGGCTCTTTCTGTCCAACCTCCTTTCCTGTCCATTCATCCTGATAAGGTGGTTCTGAGGACTAGACCTTCTTTCCTGCCCAAGGTTGTTTCGGCCTTTCACATCGGGCAGTCCATCACCCTCCCTTCCTTCTTCCCGCCTCCGCATCCTTCAAAGGATGAAGAGCGGCTCCATCGTCTGGACCCAAAACGTGCGCTTTCATTTTACATGGATCGCACACGCCAGTTCCGGGTGGATGACCAACTGTTTGTTGGCTACGTGGGTGCGAAGAAGGGACGGGCGGTCTGTAAACGAACCATCTCTCGATGGGTCGTCCTCTGCATCAAAGCGTGCTACTCTTTGGCTCGGAAGGAGCCTCCTGTTGGGCTGAGGGCCCATTCCACTCGGGCCACGGCGGCTACCACTGCCCTGGGCCGGGGAGTCCCCTTGCAGGACATTTGCCAAGCGGCTACGTGGGCCTCGCTGCACACCTTTGCGAGGCACTACTGCCTGGACAGTCAAATCCGGAGGGATGGCTTCTTTGGCCGTTCTGTCCTCCAGGACTTTCTGGTGTAGTTTTGTATTGGTTCGCAGACCCACCACCGGGGTTGGTATTGCTGGGGTATGTATTCTAAGGTAAGGAATCTAACACTAACGTGTTTCTTTCAGATGAACAAGTTACTTACCTTCGGTAACGATATATCTGTAAGAAACATTAGTTAGTGTTAGATTCCTTACCGAACCCACCCATCCTCCCCGTTCTGCGAACTGATACCTAGGGTTAAGGACATCCCTTTCAGGGCCCTAGTTTACATGGCACCAGTGTTGGTTCTCTCATGGCTCTGCGTCTTCTGGCGCGGAAAAGCTGTGTACAAAGAACTGACGTCAGCACGCGGAGGCGGCGTCTATGTACTCCAGCGACGTCATCACGGCGCACGACGCCAACGACGGACGCGGAGCCGCAGGGGACGCCTGCAGACGACGCCTACCGACGCGCAGGGGTACTGCTACGCAAAAGTTTCCGGATCCAGACTGACGCCTGGGGATATTCTAAGGTAAGGAATCTAACACTAACTAATGTTTCTTACAGATATATCGTTACCGAAGGTAAGTATCTTGTTCATATGTTAGTGAGCGTTAGCATATGTTGCATCTGTTGATAGGGATAAAATGAAACATCATCCACAGGCCCAAGATCTTTTACTTACGGAGGTATCCCTACCTTTGAAGATTCGGGCCTTAATCATCATATCTGTATCCATGCCACAGATCTATTACCCAGTATCAGGTGTGCCCTTTCAGCAAGGAGCAGCTCAAGATTTCTAAACAATTTTCCAGCATTCACGGTCTTCTGTAAACTAGACTAAGGCCATTTTCAGGGTCAAATGACACTTACAAAGCATCTGAAGTGACGTGGCTGGGGTCCTCTCTACAGTGATTGTGTGTATCAAAATGCATTCCAAAACAGCATGTAGATAATACCCTTGTTCAGTTAGGCGGGCCAGACACTGGTTTAAACTGTCTATTTTCATGTACCGCAACTCTACCTTTGTGCAGTATATCCAGTGGAGATAGCTAAACTGAGGGCAAGTAAGTACTGTTAAGTACTTTGGAGTTTGGGGACACCTGTCTGCTTCTAACCAGAAAATGCCTTGAGGGCGGCCACCTGTCAAAGTCATATCCCCACCCATCCAAATCAAGAACTTCATCGTCCTACACACTCACTTAATCCTTAACAAGGACTCACCCCAAGCAGGGGTGGCCTTAGGCATATACAAGCTGCGCACCTGCACAGGGCCACCAAACCCCAGGGGCCACCACATCAATATATATCCTTAATATAATGATCCTCTGAGGATGGATACATATTTGCGTGGCGGCCCCTGGCAGGGATTTGGCGGCCTCCGGCTCTGTTTCACTTCCAAACACCCTGACCCCCACCTTCCTGAGCTCCGGGGGGCTCCCCCCCACCCAAACCCCCTCTTCTGGGGCTCCCTACCTACGCTCCCTGCCCAGGGCGGCCATAAGCCTAGAGCCGCCCCTGCCCCAAGTGTGGCACACTGTCTGCAAGGAGTAAGGAGTGTCAGGACAATGGCTTCCGTACAGCAGCCGCCAGTACCTACAATTCAGATTACGTTGCTGTTTTATTTGTAAATCAGATATTCATTCATACAGCAATATTAAGTGAGAAACCTAGTAGTAGAGGTGTAAATCAGCCATCCCCAGGCTTCCATCAAACATGAACTTGCAGCATGTCTTCATTGAGGCATTTAAGATCCCTCCTGTGCATGGAATGAGTGATTATGATGGATACTTCTAACTGCAGATTCCTAACTTTAGAATACTCCCAGACACCAGCCTGGATCCGCAGATTTATTTCAGCAAAGCTTCCAACGCACCAGTGGGTGGTACCGTATGGTTGCGGAGTGACTTGTGGAGCATAGCCACATATAAGCACCACCCTTGAGTGCTGACATCTGTTCCCTTCTAACTGTGCCATTCAATGCAGATCTAGAGTTCAGCTTCCAATTTTGTCTGTTTTCCAGCTCCCAAATTTGTCCGGACAGTGTGTCAGGGAAGATGCAATCCATGTAAACAAGAGAATTCAAGCAGTGCCATGACTACATTAAACAGAATTATGATCATGGAGGCCCATGGTGCTTGTGCGTCAGTCACAGCTCTAAATCATGTGATAAGTGCACCCTCATGCAACCAAAGGCAATCAGGGAGCAGGAGGTGAAGCTTTATGTTGCCGAGCATAAGAGGGGGGCCCTTTCAAAACAGAAGTCATTTGGTAGTTCTCGGGGATGAGGAGGGTCGTGTGCAAAGTCCCATTCCCACTCATAGTCTTGTGGTAATCTAAACTCAAAAACATGCCAAAAGCACAAGAAAGCCAAGCAAGACTCTTCCCTAGATCACCACTCAAAGTCCAGCCAGAAGAGCATCATTCGAAGGATTCCGCATCGTCTGATTTTAGCCAGTCCCGCATTTGATCTTTGTGCATCATAAATAACCCAGGACCATCATCATTCCTGCAGCAAATATCGTTCCTTAAAGAAGCCAGGCTGCACTTTTTAGGTTGAGCCTGCGAAAAGCGCGCGAAGCGCGTTCTCGCTGTGAGAACTATAGTCGTCTGTTCGGCCGACAACGAGTGGAGACAAGAGATGGCCACGCGCGCAGCATAGTCAATGGGAGAGATAAGTGATGGCCACGCTCACAGCATTGTCAATGGTATTTGGTCGCGCGCGTTAATCAATCTCCAATTCAGACTCGGAGCTTGCGCCGGGACAGCCGTTGTGCACGCACATGGCGACGGCGTCTTGTGCGCTCCCACCGTGCTTTCAGTTTCGCGGCCGGCAATCCAGGGAGCTCCATGCACCACGGCCGCCGCCATGAAGATCCCTGGGGGAATCCATGAAAATGCAGCCCTCAGCCCCCAGAGCAGCGCCAGCGTTAAGCGGGCTTCAGTTTGAAAAATGATGCCTCAAGCCCCAGTGCCTCCCAGTGCTGCCCAGAGCGAGCCCTACTCACACATGGCCCGGAGCAACGCCTTTGACATGCGTGCTCTGGGGGCTTTATTTTTATTTGCAATAAAGGGGCTTGTTTTAAGCTTTGCGTTCGTTTTCAATTGTGGTAACATTGTTATCACGCAGGTGATTTTTAAGCTCTAGCAGTCCGTTTTAAGTCTCAGAAATTTTAAAAGTTACGCAGATTTGTATGTACCACACAATACATCTGAAAGGCTGCGTGGCGTTGTCAAAACCAAAGTAAATACTTCCAATACAACCTGTCCCCGACCATTAGTTCCTCTTCCCTTCAGTCTAGTGTCACAGTTGTCTCCCGATCTTTTGTGCTTGTTGCTTTACTTTCCTGTTGGTATTGACCTCTTGGCACATTGGTAACAATTGGCACAGAGCAGCCACCTTTTCATGTTGGGTTCTGTGCAGCAGTTACCCTATTGGTTAACATTTGTGCAGTGTTAGGTGGTGTTTTCACAGAGCAGCACTAAATGACCCAGGCTCATTTAACATTAGCGTAGTGCTGGGTTGCAATCTTCACTGAGCAGGCCCTCTCTTCATATCGTGTACCAATATCCACAGTCATATTGGTTTATATGGGCGTTGAGTGTTGGTAACGATCTGCACAGTTCACAGCAGCTTTCCTTCCCTCAGCACTAACCCCAAATCCACCTGCAGCCTTTTGCTTCCGTCAGTCCTCACCCCACACATCGCAGCTCCCAGAACTAACCCCTGCTGTAAACCCTCCCTTCCGAACCCTGAACTCTGCCGACAGCTGCTCCTTCGTCCTTCCCCCGACCATTAGTTCCTCTTCCCTTCAGTCTAGTGTCACAGTTTGTCTCCGATTCACAGATTACGGATTCTTTGTGCCCCCTTGCAAAACCCTTTTTGTTGCTTCTGTTTGGATTTAAGAATGCTCATTGTTGGTGACCTTAAAACAAGTTTGTAATATTTGAAACGTTTGTGTGGAACATTAAATTGCAGTAAGTGGCATGGGCAACCTTCTTTGCAAAGAGAAGTTAAAAGTACAGAATATTCATCTTGAAGTGTCTTCGTTCTGGTGACCAGCTCATTATTTCTGATTTGCAAAACTGTTCAGTTTCTCTACTCATTAGAGTTAGTCCCTTATGAAAATCTGTAAGATAGCAGTGTTAAGCATGGAATAACAAACTGGGCATTTATATTTACTGCGGGTTACTGCCATTTCTATTTTACTAAGACATTTTCCTTTCCCAAGAGCGCATCCTTTTTACGGCTCAGTATAATTAATAAAAAATAAACCCTTCAAGGACTATGGAGTTAGCTTTGCCCTACACAATTTCAGACCACACATGCAGAGTGGGCCCACAGATGTCAGCGTCACCACAGCATCACTCAGCATCACCTCATCACCACATCACCACAGCACCACTCAGCCCCACCACAGCATCACTCAGCGCCACCCCAGCATCACTCAGCCCCACCACAGCATCACTCACCGCCACCCCAGCATCACTCAGCGCCACCACAGCACCACTCAGCACCACCACATTATCACTCAGCACCACCACATTATCACTCAGCACCACCACATTATCACTCAGCACCACCACAGCACCACTCAGCACCACCACAGCATCACTCAGCACCACCGCAGCACCACTCAGCATCACCACATCATCACTCAGCGCTACCCCAGGATCACTCAGCACCACCACATTATCACTCAGCACTACCACAGCACCACTCAGCACCACCACAGCATCACTCAGCAGCACAGCAGCACCACTCAGCATCACCACATCATCACTCAGCGCTACCCCAGGATCACTCAGCACCACCACATTATCACTCAGCACCACCACATTATCACTCAGCACCACCACAGCACCACTCAGCACCACCACAGCATCACTCAGCACCACCGCAGCACCACTCAGCATCACCACATCATCACTCAGCGCTACCCCAGGATCACTCAGCACCACCACATTATCACTCAGCACCACCGCAGCACCACTCAGCATCACTACATCATCACTCAGCGCTACCCCAGGATCACTCAGCACCACCACATTATCACTCAGCACTACCACAGCACCACTCAGCACCACCACAGCATCACTCAGCAGCACCGCACCACCACTCAGCATCACCACATCATCACTCAGCGCTACCCCAGGATCACTCAGCACCACCACATTATCACTCAGCACCACCACATTATCACTCAGCACCACCACATTATCACTCAGCACCACCACAGCACCACTCAGCACCACCACAGCATCACTCAGCACCACCGTAGCACCACTCAGCATCACCACATCATCACTCAGCGCTACCCCAGGATCACTCAGCACCACCACATTATCACTCAGCACCACCACAGCACCACTCAGCACCACCCCAGCATCACTCAGCGCCACACCAGCATCACTCAGCGCCACCCCAGCATCACTCAGCGCCACCACAGCACCACTCAGCACCACCACATTATCAGTCAGCACCACCACATTATCACTCAGCACCACCACAGCATCACTCAGCACCACCGCAGCACCACTCAGCATCACCACATCATCACTCAGCGCTACCCCAGGATCACTCAGCACCACCACATTTATCACTCAGCACCACCACATTATCACTCAGCACCACCACAGCACCACTCAGCACCACCACAGCATCACTCAGCACCACCACAGCATCACTCAGCGCCACCACATTATCACTCAGCACCACCACATTATCACTCAGCAGCACAACAGCATCACTCAGCACCACCGCAGCACCACTCAGCATCACCACATCATCACACAGCGCTACCCCAGGATCCCTCAGCACCACCACATTATCACTCAGCACTAATACATTATCACTCAGCACCACCACAGCACCACTCAGCACCACCCCAGCATCACTCAGCGCCACCACAGCATCACTCAGCGCCACCCCAGCATCACTCAGCGCCACCCCAGCATCACTCAGCGCCACCCCAGCATCACTCAGCGGCACCACAGCACCACTCAGCGGCACCACAGCACCACTCAGCGGCACCACAGCACCACTCAGCACCACCACAGCACCACTCAGCACCACCACATTATCAGTCAGCACCACCACATTATCACTCAGCACCACCACAGCACCACTCAGCACCACCACAGCATCACTCAGCACCACCGCAGCACCACTCAGCATCACCACATCATCACTCAGCGCTACCCCAGGATCACTCAGCATCACCACATTATCACTCAGCACCACCACATTATCACTCAGCGCCACCACAGCATCACTCAGCACCACCACAGCACCACTCAGCACCACCCCAGCATCACTCAGCACCACCACATTATCACTCCGCTCCACCACATTATCACTCAGCACCACCACAGCATCACTCAGAACCACCACAGCACCACTCAGCACCACCACAGCGCCACTCAGCGCCACTACAGCATCACTCAACACCACCACAGCATCACTCAGCACCACCACAGCATCACTCAGCACCACCACAGCACCACTCAGCACCACCACAGCATCACTCAGCACCACCACAGCACCACTCAGCGCCACTACAGCATCACTCAACACCACCACAGCATCACTCAGCACCACCACAGCATCACTCAGCACCACCACAGCACCACTCAGCACCACCACAGCATCACTCAGCACCACCACAGCATCACTCAGCACCACCACAGCACCACTCAGCACCACCACAGCACCACTCAGCACCACCACAGCACCACTCAGCACCATCACAGCATCACTCAGCACCACCACAGCAACACTCAGCTGCACCACAGCACCACTCAGCACCACCACAGCACCACTCAGCACCACCACATTATCAGTCAGCACCACCACATTATCACTCAGCACCACCACAGCACCACTCAGCACCACCACAGCATCACTCAGCACCACCGCAGCACCACTCAGCATCACCACATCATCACTCAGCGCTACCCCAGGATCACTCAGCATCACCACATTATCACTCAGTACCACCACATTATCACTCAGCGCCACCACAGCATCACTCAGCACCACCACAGCACCACTCAGCACCACCCCAGCATCACTCAGCACCACCACATTATCACTCCGCTCCACCACATTATCACTCAGCACCACCACAGCATCACTCAGAACCACCACAGCACCACTCAGCACCACCACAGCGCCACTCAGCGCCACTACAGCATCACTCAACACCACCACAGCATCACTCAGCACCACCACAGCATCACTCAGCACCACCACAGCACCACTCAGCACCACCACAGCATCACTCAGCACCACCACAGCACCACTCAGCACCACCACAGCACCACTCAGCACCACCACAGCACCACTCAGCACCATCACAGCATCACTCAGCACCACCACAGCAACACTCAGCAGCACCACAGCAACACTCGGCACCACCACAGCATCTCTCAGCACCACCAAAGCATCACTCTGGAACACTACAGCATCACTCTTGAACGCTACAGAATCACTCTGGAACACTACAGCATCACTCTGGAACACAACAGCATAGCTATGCGCTGCCACAGCATCACTCAACACCACCACAGCATCACTCACGGCCTCCACAGCATCACTCACGGCCACAGCATCACTCACGGCCTCCACAGCATCAATCACGGCCTCCACAGCATTACTCACGGCCTCCACAGCATTACTCACAGCCTCCACAGCATCCTTCACGGCCTCCACAGCATCACTCAGGGCCTCCACAGCATCACCCGCGGCCTCCACAGCATCACTTGCGGCCTCCACAGCATCACTGGTGGCCTCCACAGCATCACTCGCGGCCTCCACAGCATCACTCGCGGCCTCCACAGCATCACTCGCGGCCACCACTGCATCACTCGCGGCCACCACTGCATCACTCAGGGCCACCACAGCATCACTCAGGGGCACCACAACATCACTACGCGCTACCACAGCATCACTGAATGCCACAGCATCACTCGTCGCCACCACAACATCATTCCGCGCCATCACAGCATCAATCTGTGCAACCATTCAACAACAACTGGTTCAAATATGTTCTCTCAATGTTTCAAGCCTTATTACAAATGTCACAAAAAGATGTTAATATTTCACTTCTGTTCTTGGATTTTCATCACAATAAAATACACTGAACATAATCTTCACAAAAGTTATTTACAAAAGTTTAAGCTATTGCCATTATAAATTACAATCACTTTTATTTAAGTATTAATTATTTTAAAAAATTAAAAGCCATTGTTATTTGTAATATCAATACATCTAAGTCACGTAATTACAAAACATGTTGCATTACAAATGCTATAGGTGTCACATTTGCAAAAGTTATAACTATTGGCATTGTAAATGACAAAGCAAATAATTTAGCTATTTTCAAAAGCAACACATAAATAAAAAAATTGTCATTTACAAGACCAATAGCTCAAACTTTCCTAAAGCGAGACCTATTGCATTGCAAAGCCAGGTCTTCGATGCAGATAACAACACAGCCAGTACCAGATCCAATTATGACACTGGTTTGTGACCCAAAACCAATTTTGCCCCACGCCAGGCCTATGTCCCGCTCTGAAATAACAAATGTGCATGCTGTAGTTGTACAATGAGTTATCAATGATAAAAAAAAATGTATTCATACAAAATTATTTAAAAAGACCATTGTAAGTTCTGTATTACTTCTTGGGAAAACATATATGGGACAATAGTATCATAGCATAAACACTAATAATGACAATGATAGATGTTTTCAAAATGCACCATAAAACAAACAAAGCTGTATGTCCCATACATATGGTCTATATTGGAAAAGTTATATCATCAATCAGAGATCTGTATATACATTTGTAAAGATAATAATAGTCAAATCAAAAATACAATAAATTTGAAAGTGATGAAAGTGTGATTGATTGAATACCTTTTCCTATTTGGACCATACAAATGGGACATACAGCTTTTTGTTGTTGTATGCCGCATATTAAGAACAACATGAAAAAGGGAAGTTCCCAATCTTTAAGAGGACCCAAAGGGTTCCAACAGTCAATGAGAAACGCCCACAGAACAGCTCAGAAAACTCAATTTATTAGATCATTTGTTTATTATCGTAGGAAAATATATAACACATTTTAGTTAATTCAGTAAAAAGTACATTGTTTCATAAATAAGTGGTATATCATCAGCCCAAGGGACACAACAAAACACTAAAAATTGGCACACAGGTCACTCACTCATTCTCTCAAATACTGACTCATTCCTAGACTATAAGCATTCATACTCTACTCAATCAACAATCACAAGTAATCAGGCAAACACTGAAAAGCGCCGACGCGCGTTTCGGAACAGTGCCAATATGGGGAATTCCTTCATCAGGGCACATGTAATCAGAAGCAATAATTGGCCAGGTCTCACTGGAGATCCTGTGATGGCATGTAGTAAAACAGGTCCCAAGTAGTACAGAAGGGCAGGAGGAGCATATTTGTGGGCGAAAAAGACAATTTCAATAAAAGCATTTAGTGACAAGGGAGGTCCCAACCGGTGGCAGGAGCAAGACAAAGTACACACACGCACAGTCATGTCAAGAATCCAAGTAAGTAATCTAGAAAGCAGTAGAAAGGGATCGATTAGGCGGACCAAGAATACAGGTTCCACAGCGTTAAGTAAAACAGGAAACCGAAAACTGGAAAGGAAAAATGATACCACCATAGAATGTGTGAAAAAAAGTTTGTGACTCTCATCCCAAGACAATTACAAACTCAAAACAGGCATACCCAGTGTATTAAGGAAAGGACTTCTTACAATCAGAGATCCGTTTGTAAGCAAAATGTGGACCCGCTGATCACCGGTCTCCAAATCAGGGCATCAGAGCAGAAAGTATAATAGCTGCACCGAGGAATAAATCTAAGAAAAACTAAACAGGGGAAAATGTAACAGAAACAAGTATCTCAAAGAGGAATATGTCCAGGATAAAAAGCAACAGAAAAGGGGTTTCTAGTAGTTGTCTAATGTTCTAAGTCCTAAAGGCAGATTTGAAAGTAACGTGCTTAGTACACATGAGGGTAGAGCAAGTTAGATAATTTGCCGAAGTGTAGATGTCCCATGCAAATCACTGAGAAGGGTAGTCACCTGAACCAATCCTCAAAAAGCAGAACAGGAAAGTCGTACTCACCTGAGACCGAATGCAGGCTGAGAAAGCAAGGCGGGTCTGGATCGGTCAGCCTTATAAAGGAATTGCCTCCAAAGAGTGAACAGCACGCTACGTACAGTGCGAGGGCATCAAAACACAACGATGTTATTCTGAGGGATAAAAACAAGGACATGCATAAGATCCAATAAAGATGAAAAACGGAGGAAGATATATCCCTCGTAACCACCACTTAGAGCCTACACGTATACCAGAGTATGAAAGTCTACAATGACATGAGGCATAAAATGGAAAGATTTAAAGACCTGCAGCCGCAAAGATGGTGACAACAGTATCAAAGTAGATTAAACACATGCCTATTCGGAAACCTAGAACCGAGTCAACGCGGAGACAGGAGGTCTTACAAGTCCGTGAAACAACGGCTAAAGAGGTAATGCGGTCAAAAACAAGTACATAAGCGCATACCTATTCAAAGATCCAGGATCGGATCCAGTAGATAGAAAACGGGTTCCGGGGAGATACTAAAAAATATAAGAGTGGAAAAATAGATAGACCAATGATAAAATAAAATGATAAAATAAAATGAAAAGCAAGACCCAAGGTGAAAACCGATATATCCGGAGATCCGAAGTCGCTTACCTCGCCACGGCTACTTCATTCGAATCGCGATGGGGTCTACCATCCAGCCTGCCAGGAGCACGCCGAGACGGCCACTGCACGCATCATCCGATTTAAATATCAAAGAATCAACACAGAAGATAAGAAGTATGCAGCATATTGACAACATCTATCATTGTCATTATGGTGTTTATGCTATGATGTTATTGTCTCATACGTTTTTAGTGCTGCCACAGATTTAATGATCCTTGTAAATCTAGAGCAGTGCCAAAAAGCAATGGGTGTTGCATGGGAACACCCACAGCAATACCCATTGCACGCCCCTTTGCCACAGAAAACTGTGTCGAGGAGGACAATATTTACAATGCAGTGTTAACCCCTTAAGTGCTGCGTCGGGGCGTTGGCCGACGGCAGCACTACCTCTCCAGTGCTGCGCACGACCATTGGACGTCCATTCAGCACTAGTTCCAATGGACAGCGCAGCACTGGGGAGGGATATTTGCGCCGCATCTATGAGGTTAAGCCATGCAAAGTAGCTTAGCGTTGCTTTATAAATATAGAGCAAGGTACAGCATCACTAGAGCGGCACAAAAAGTGACATTTCGGTGGCGCAGGGGCCTTGTAAATATGCCCCCAGGTCTTGCCAAACGGAATCTATCTATAGTGTCATATTGAGATATTATTTCTCAAACAGACACCTACATTTTGAAGCCCCCTTTCTTCACTCTGAATTGTGAAATCGAGTCAAAAAGCATGGACCTTACCTAGAGCTGGATTCAACCCAGACTTTAGTCAGTTCACATGAAACATTTGAGATCCAGACCATTGAGAACAGCTTAAATAGAGGGAAAGCTTATTGAGTACAGTGCTAACTACTTCTCCTGGGGCCCATTGCAAGCTTGGGAAACCAGTCTGCCAAAGGCTCTATCTCCAGACCAAAGCAGAGAGATAAAAGTTGGCTATTGTTTCAGATGCCCCTCTTAACGGGAAAATGTATCTCACAATACTGTGTTAAATCTAACCCTGGCCATTGGCTGCAGACAAAGAAGCCTAATATATTTTAAAAAGAAACAGAGCCAATATTCACTCTTTGCAGGATGGCAAACAGGTAATTCCATTCAACAGTTTTGTGCAGATTTTCAGTATTCATCCCGATGACAGTAATCTAATTCATGGGCTAGTAGCAATATATTGATGAAAATAGATTCAAATATAATAACATGTGATTAAATGCAATGGTCAATTGATTAATTCTCATTTAAATTTTACCGAGGACATGCAAATGAAGTTATGAGTTACTTGAGCAAAGTGATTGGATACATATACCTAGAGTAAACGTGTGCTATGTGAACAAGTTTGGTTAGTCTAGGGTTGTCGGGGGCTTTGTTGTACCATATTGGGAAATGGTGAGAATGAGAAGAAATTCCAGTAAGGAAAGTGACTTCAGGAAGGAATTTTAAGGTTTTAAAACCAGACTTCAACATAAAGGGTACAGAGAAAGGGTTTTGAATTTTACTGAAAGTAGGAATCTACAGACAAGTCAGAACACTACACTGAGCAAAAAGAGCAAAAAACAGAATAGAAAACTGGCCTCTCTAGTGCAGAACACAATGAGGTGTGCAGGATAATACGAAGACATTGAGGATTGCTCCATGGAGTACCAGGTTTGGCCAATTGGATCACTGACAAACCAAGGGTGACCTATAGGAGGGGGGCTAGAGTGAAGAGTCTGGTCACCTGCAGCTACACCCCCCCCCCATTAGGGACAGGGGTACAAATTGGATACCCGAACAAACGAAAGGGAATTATGTATGTATGCGTTGTAATATGTGTAGGATGGGTATATGTAGATTGAAAGACTTCAGTTACAATTCGTAAAGAAAGTGCAGTGTGAATGAATTTATGAAATGTAATTACACCCATGTGATTTATGTGATTGTATGCAACTATCAGAAAATCTATTTCAGAATGTTGAAATTACGCATACAAGATCATCAGAGAGATGTGAAGAACAGGGACAGCAAAAGCCCAATTTTTAAACATGAGTAGCACACTCCAATGTGACTGGTGTCACCTTCCATTGTATTCAAAGTCTGAGGCCAAGAAGAGGAGATCGAGAACTGTTAGTAAGACCAAAGGAGGCCAAATGGATAGCAAGATTGCGGTCTGTAGAGAAGGGACTGAATGCGGAACAGGAACTTCCTTACTTCCTTTAAAAATGCATGGTATGGTACAGCATACCATCTTGTGTGTACAGAGCACTGCACACTAACAGTAAGGGTGGGTAAGGAGAAAAATGACTTACACAGAGTTTTGAAACTTGATAGGGAAGATACTACAGTGCATTGCATGCTAGCATAATGATACGAGGAGGGGACAAGGCTTGTTATATAGGCCAAAGTTTATGCTAATGGGAAACAGACAGAAATAAAACAGACAAGGTATGGGTCAGAGGTATACCTCATAATAATTGTACAGGGGATAGTCTTAGGCTAACAACAAGAAACCAATTCTAAGATGGCGGCCCCTCTTGGGTGTATCGAGATAGGCATTACAAGAGAAAAACCACTTACATGTATCATAAGAACCCGTTATAAGATGGCGGCCACTCTTGAGTGTATTGAGATAGTCATTTTAAGATGGCAGCCACGTATATGTATCATAAACGGGGATCCAGCATTTATAAAATCCCAGCGGATATATTAATGCAAAGTATCGGGCTGAGGTAAAGGCTTGGTTTATAAAAGGAAGGGAACAATAGGGTAGAGTTTCAAGATTCTTGAATGAGATTATGGAGGATATCTACTCTAGGAAGAACTTTTTAGATGACTGCCATTGCCTAACGAATTGGCAGTCAGGACTCTAGGTAGTCTTAGGTTAACAACAAGAAACCCTTTATAAGATGGCAGCCACTCTTGAGTTTATAGAGATAGCCATTACAAGATAGCGACCACCTATATGTATCAGAAGCTGGGGTGCCGCCGGCATTCATAAACTGCAGCAAATATATAAACATCCAGTATAGTCATGAGATAAATGCTTGGTTTATGATAGGAAAGGCACAATAGGGTGGAGAGTCAGGATACTTGAATGTGATTATGGAGGATGAATACAGTAGGAAGCACTTTCAAGATGGCTGCCATAGAATTTTGAATTGGCAGTCGAGACTCGTACATGGCACAGCTGAAACCAATTACTAAAATTGGAGGGATATTTAATAGGCGGGACGAGTGCATCTAAGACAAATTGATCAGATAGCACTAGGACACACACGAAAAAAGTCTGCTCGAAAGGTAAGAGACCTTGGGAGATATGTGAAATAACCCCATGGGGAGGGACAAAGAACAGAAGGGGAATATGGGGTCTGAAGGGACTGCATATGACGATGCTGGTATAATTTAATGATATGTTGGAGAAATGATTTAGGATATGAGAGAAGGGGAATTCAAGTTCTGCCCAGCACATAGTGTTACTCTGTTGTAGGGGTTGAAAGTTAATCATCAGGGGATAGCTCGCTACCACTGCGTCAACCAGGTTAGAAAGAAACCAATTGAAACATAACTTAATAAACAAAAGGAAGAAATGGAAAGGCTATAGGCAGATTGCCACATGAAACTGTTTTCTTGACAATAGGAGCCCATGCATTTAAATGGGGAATGAATGGAAAGGAAGAATTTTGAGAAGAAGGAGAAATAAAAATTCAAAGTAAAATAATTCTTGTATGTGCATTTTAAGAAAAGTTGAGGTTTAGTTCAGCAGTATGCACTTGGTAACTGCAATCACTCTTTAAAAAGTTGGTGTCTTTTGGTTTAAGGAATACACAGATTAATTTAATTTTTGGGGAAGGTGTGTATATATTAGTCTATGTACCTGACCGAGGTTGGTGCAGAAATTTTGATTGATACACTCCTTGAAAAGGAAGTGGTTTTATGTTTGATTAAAAATTGCACACAAAAAACATCAACATATTTAGAAACTTTTATGTTAAATTAAGAACCAAAGTTGTTGATTTTAATAAGTGAAAAGTATTGATTATAGTTTTTTTTTAAAATCATGTTTAGGCACTGATGAAGTCTTTATAAGAGATGAAACACATTGGCTGGGTCTGTTTTAAGTGTGAAGGAATTGGATACTTAAATAAAAAGTACTTTATGGAAAAAGAAAGTCTGGAAATGAATTGAAAAACGAGAAATGAAAAGTAATTTAAAACAAAAGAGTGATTACAGATACATTTAATTTGAATTGGAAGTTTAATGTGAACAAGGAAATTTGGTTGCCCTCCTAATATTGGGAAAACATTTATCAAGTATTGAGTATTGTTGACAGTCAGAACTCCAGGAGTGGGCATAAGAGAACTAGAAGATTGGGATATTTGACCAGTGCCATCCAGAAACACCACTGCTGGCTGTCTTTTGGAAATTGTTATTGGGGTGGAACATGCCTAGTCACCAGGAAGAAACTTGTTAATATGATAGAGATGGAAGCTAACTGAAAATAATAGTGTAAGACTTGTTCAAATGTGCTACAGACACAGTTGGAACATACAAAAAGTCAATGGTGACAAAGGATAGTCTAAAAGAAAAATATCAGAGACTTGATAGATTTGATTGGACTGGATACATATACCTACAGTTAACACGTGGTATGTGAACAAGTTTGGTTAGTCTATGGTTTTCGGGGCATTCTTTGTTTTTCATAACTTTCTAAAAGTGCAATTTGCAGAATTGTGCATTAAAATAAGACTTTGTAACTTAAAATCATGTTTAATAGTAATTACTCAGACACCATACTTGACTTTCCTATCTGCTCCCAATCAAACGTTACCACTTATTAAATGTATTAGGGTAACTCCATGTTCTCCTTTGGCAAAGGTAAACCTCACAGTAGTGAAAAGCACATTTGTGAGTTTGTCGCTACCAGGACATGTAAAGCGTAAACGTGCAAGTCCAGCTTTTTAATTACAAAGCACCCTGTCCTATGGGATGTTTGGGGCCCACTTTAGGAGTGACTTGTATGTAACAGAAATGAAGTTTTAGGCTTGACAAAGGGGATATATTTTGCCAAGTCGATGTGACAGATTAAAACTGAAGGCAGGTTGCAATGGCAGGCCTGAGACGTGTTATACAAGGCTACTTAAGTGGATGGCACAATATTTGCTGCAGGCCCACTAGTAGCATTTAATTTACAGGCCCTGGGTATATGGTATACCACTTTACTATGGTCCTATAAGTAAATTAAGTATGGAAATCGGGTGTAAGCCAATTTTACCACACTTTATGGAGTTAGTACAAACACTTTAGGTCTGGTTAGCAGTAGTAAAGTGAATAGAGTCTTAGGATAAACAAACATTAATTCAGCTAAAATAGGACAGGTGAAGGCAGATGCTTGGGGGAAGACCACCCTATGGCTTTCAGGTCTGTGTCCCCAAGCTGAAAGTGGGGAGAACTACCCAACCTCCTGTGAGTTTACATTGTTAAGGTGGAAAAAACTTGAGAGTCCATCAGTATTGGAGTGGTCTGACCCAGGGCGATGTTCCACCATAAAGTCCATTCCCTATAGAGGGATGGGCCACCTCAGCAGTTTGGGATTCTCACCCCTCATCAGCATGAGCCATCTAAGGGGCCTGCGGTCTGTCTAAACACAGAACTGAGTCCCAAACAAGTATGATCTCAGCTTCTTCAGTGCCAGACCACACCAAAAGTGCTACTCAAACAAATGATGGACGGAATGCTGAATGAATTATACATTCACCCCTAGTCAAGAGATCTGGGTTAAATCCATAGTTCTTTTGCTCACCATACCACCCCAGTTTAGACCCAGCTATACGCAAATCAGTTTTGACCCTGTTCCTTATGGGAACATTACAGCCCGAACTGCCAAGCTGAGTCCTCCCTGGACCGGAAACAAGCATCCTGGGACCAGTTTCGGGATATTACCCCTCATCACAGTGAGCAAGGGACCTGTGTCTGGGGATACCCATCCCACTTAGGGCAAAAAGTGGTACGCAAACAAATGATGGACGGAATGCTGACTAAATCATACATTCACCCTAGTCAAGAGTTCTGGGTTAAATCCATTGTTCTTTTACTCACGATGCCACCCCAGTTTAGACCAAGCCATATGCAAATCAGTCTTCACCCTGTTCCTTATGGGAAGAGTCCAGCCTGCATTCCGTCCATCATCTGTGTGTCTCTTGCGCTGGCTATGCCAAGACGTGGGTCGAGGGCTTACTGTGCCGCAGGATTCAAGCTAGCCTGGCTGATGAGGGGTGATGCTACGAAACTGGTCCCCGGATGCATGTTTCTGGTCCAGGGAGGACCTGGATTGGCAGATCGGGCTGGACTGTTCCAATGAGGCACAGGGTCAAGACTGATTTGCATATAGCTGGGTCTAAACTGGGGTGGCATGGTGAGCAAAGGAACAAAGGATTTAACTCATCTCTTGACTGTGGTGAATGTTTAATTTGCTCTGCATTCCGTCCATCATTGGTGTGTCTTTTGCAGACCACATCAAAGGTGTCTATCTCAAAAACACTCTACATCTGTTCCCTGGGAGGTCACCTCCTACTGATGAAGGCTACAGATGTATCTAGGTCCTCCGCATTTAACTGTGCTAACAAAGCATCTATGCCATGCTCTGAGGTATCAATTTAAATGATGAACTCTTTAGAGAAGTCACGGGCCCGAGTACAGGTACTTTCAACTTGGCCTATTTGAGGTGATCAAATGCTTTCTGGCAGACCTCTGTCCAGATCACCTTCTTTGGCCACTTCTTGAAGGTCATCTCAGTTAAGGGGAAAATAAAAGTGCTAAATTCCTTAACAAACCTACTGTAGTATCCAGCGAAGCCCAGGAAGGCCCTCACTTCTGTTTTGGTTTGGGGGATTCCCAAGCCAGGATACTCATTTTTGGCCTGGAAGGGCTGTACCTTGCCCCCACCAACAAAGTGTTCCAAAACACCAAAGAACCCTGCCCTATCCGGCACTTGCTGGCCTTGATGGTCAGACCTGCCTGTCACAGAGCCTGAAGGACTTCCTAGAGGTGAAGCAAGCAGTTCGCTCAGCTGCTGCTGTAGACAGCTATATCATCTAGGTTAGCAGCACTGA
Source organism: Lissotriton vulgaris (assembly GCF_964263255.1). Classification (NCBI taxonomy): domain Eukaryota; kingdom Metazoa; phylum Chordata; class Amphibia; order Caudata; family Salamandridae; genus Lissotriton; species Lissotriton vulgaris. The sequence goes on from NC_141696.1 coordinate 742,506,267, forward strand.
AAGCCTCTTTCCTGGCTTAAACCTTGTTCACCAAACTCTGCAAGGTGGGAATGGCATTCTTCAATCCAAAGAGCATCACTTTGAACTGAAAGTGGCCTTCTAGAGAATGCTGACTTCTCTTTTGCCCACTCAGTTAGGGCTATCTGCTAGTTCCTCGAAGTGAGATCGAAAGTACTTAGGACTTGGCAGCCACCAACCACTCTATGAGCTCATCAGCTCAGGGGATGGGGTGTGCATCAGTCTTGATGATTGAGTTGAGCCCCTTGTGTCCACGCAGTATCTGATTTCTGGGGTGGCGCCCCGTGGGTCGGCTTTGGGTACCAGCACCTCTCGGCTGAACCAGGGACTAATGGAGTGCTCAATCTCTCCCAATTTCAACACCTTGGAGGCTTTCTCCTTAATGCTGGCCACACTTCATCTGGCAGCCTGAAGATTTTAGTGTTGGCAGGCATGCTGTATCCAGTGTCTTTGTCATCGGTATACAAGTGTATAAGGCCAAGAGTAAGGTTGAACAAGGAGGCATACTGTCCCAATAACCAGTAGCAGTCCTTCTGCAGTTCTGGGGTCAGAGTTGGAGAGAGGTTGACACCTTTCACTGACCCATCTTTTTCCTTGGATGATAGGATGTCATGGAGGGGTTCACTCTCCTCTTTCACACCATCATCTAACATCAGCAGCATGCTGACTTCAAGCCTCTCGTAGGGAGGTTTGAGGCGATTCACATGGAGTACCCATAAGGGAGTTCTGGGGTTCTTGAGGTCCATCAAGAAGATGGCCTCCCATGTCTTTCCTTCACCTCATAGGGCCCTGTACAGTGGTCTTGGAGGGCCCTTGGCTCCACTGCTCCATCACCCACGCTTACTGGCCAGGCTGAAACTCCACCAGAGTGGCCTTCTGGTCATACTAGAGATTCATGATCTCCTGATTGGCATCCACATTTTCATAACCCTTTTCCCAGAACTTCCTGAATGCCAGCACGTAGCTAACTATATTCTGAGGGGGTGGGGGGTCTTGGGGGCGTGTCCATAGAGCAGTTCAAATGGGCTGAGCACAGCTCCCCTTTGTACTACCTCTTTGTAGGCTAAGAATAGGCTTGGTAATAGAACGGTCCACTTTCATCTCATCAACTGATGCAGTCCCATTATCATGCCCTCGGTGTCTTGTTTAATCTCTCAAACAATCCCATTGGTTGGGGGATGGTAGGTCGTGAAGTACTTGTAACCTAACCCACCTCTTTCAAAAATGGCCTTCAAGTAGTCTAACATGAAGTGGGTTCCCCTGTCAGACACCACTTCTCTGGGGAGCCCCACCCGGGTGAAAATCCCCATCATAGCCCTAGCCACTGAAAGCACAGTCACAGTCCTCGGAGGGATGGGTACAGGCCAGCATGGCCCACCAAGACCAGGATGCAGCTGTTGCCTAAGGCAGTTTTAGGGCCCAACAATGTTGATGATCACCCTTTCAAAGGGGATGCCAAAGACAGGTAAGGCAATCTTAGGAGCCTTAAGCATTTTACTTTTTTTCCCACTGGCCTGGGAGTTGGGACAGGTGCTGCAGAAAGTTTCTGAGGAAGGTTCCACCTTGGGTCAATAAAAGTAGGCAAAAAGCCTAGTAAAGGTCTTGTCTTGTCCCAGATGTCCTGCCAGGGGTATGTCATGAGCCAGCCCCAGTAGCATTGGGAGACCACTACCATAGGTGTTGTCCATGCACAGGGGCCTTAACTCACTATAGAGGTCATTCTCACAATAAATGAGGTGCTCTCCAGGGGTGGCACCAGCTACCTGGGTCTCAACTTGCCATGTCATGCGCCCTGGTGTGGGCCACTCTCTCTGTGCCCTAAATAACTTCTCCATGGCGGACTCATCCTCAACTTGCTCAAGTAGGCTCTGGGGTGGTTGCCTCCAGTACCCCATCTTCTGGTTCCATGGGAGTTTTCCTACACCCCTGCCCTTATTTTTTCTATGCAGCTGCCCTAGCACTCATAGCAATTGATAAGAAACTTCCCATTAACTTGGTCCTAAAACCCACTTTTCCTATAGTTAGACTGGGGTTAGGAACCTTTCCCTTGAGAACTATTTTGGGGGCCTTGAGAGAACTCCTTCCTCTTTTTATCCCATCTCCTTTTTTTGGTGTTAACCCTGACCACCCTTATGTCCCCCCAAGATACCTTCTTGGGGACCATGGTGCTGGGCCAGTGGTCAGCCTCCTTAGCAAGCTCCCTGGGGTCATTGAGCTCACTATCAACAAGGTGTTGGCACAGCTATGTAAAACAAATGCTGAACATGTGCCTCTTCCAAACAATTTGTACAGTCACTTGTAATCACCAATATCACTGCCCTTCACTCAACCATCCGTTGTCTTTCAAAATGGGTCCACAAAATCAACCCTGGGCTATCGGGGCAATTTCTGGTTGTCCCTAAATGTCTGCCTGTACTTTCAGTGGTAAGCCCATATTTCCTGGTGAGTATCCTTTGTGAGAGGATCATCCTGTCCCCTATCTCTAGGGTTAACAGGCTGTCCCTCCCTTCAATGGAAATGGGCCTCCAGAGACTGCCCCATCCTCCCCACCAAATCCATTTCAGGGACCCTATGCATCTCCAGAGAAACTTCATTGATTTTTCAGTGTTTTTATTGGGGTTTAATAATAAACATGAATTCAGCGGTACAAGAGAAATCCCTGGGTATGGAGTTACAAGATTCAGTAATAAAATGTGCAGTATAATAATACGTAAAGGTTCCTGAGCATAGCTGATTCCGCTCACGGCCAGTGGTGCAAGAGAAGCGTTGCCTTACATCAAAGTGTGTCAAACGGAACGTGTAATGACAGCAATTTATAAGCACCCAGCAGATTAAGTCTGCAAAATAGGGAGGGGCATTAAGTGGGGTAGAGACAGACAGGAGTGAAGTAGTGTTTCTGGCGCGTAGCTGTGTGTTGCCACAAGGGTAGCAGTTTTGAGAGACTGGGCGGGAAGGCCCATCAGACAGGGTCTGCACTGTCCATGGACAAGGAAGGGGAGCAGGACAAGAGTCCGGGGGCCTTATGAGTGGTGACATACAATGTAGGACTTCTTGCCATGGGAGAAGATCATCAGGGGACATAAGGTGTAAAAATTGTGTTAAAAGTGTGTCCCATTCTTGTGAGATTGGGCGCTTGCGCAGGAGGCCTGCCTCTTCATATCGCAGAAAAAACAATTGATGGACAAAATGTTGAACACTGTCAAACATTCACCCCAGTACAGAGATCTGGGCCTAAATCGATCGTTTTTTGTGTTGCTTCCCATCCATTCCAGTTTAAACCCAGCCTCATCCAAATCAGTCTTGACCCTGCTCCCCATGGGAATAGTCCACCCTGAACTGCCAAGCCAGGTTTTTCCTGGATCAGAAACAAGCATCCTCGGACCTGTTTCATGGTTTCATCCCTCATTACCCAGGCTAGCTTGACTCCAGTGGCATGGTGAGCACGGGACCCACGTCTGGACAAATCCGTCCCACTCGGGGTGACAAATGCAAAAAGAAGAATTGATGAACAGAATGTTGAACAATGTGAAACATTCACCCGAGTACAGAGATCTGGGCCTAAGTCCATTGCTTTTTTTGCTCCCCATGCCAATCCAGTTTAAACCCAGCCAAATGCAAATCAGTCTTCACCCTGCTCCCATCCAGTTCAATTGAGGAGGCATGATGCTGGATAATCTAATTCCTTGTAACAAGAGGGTTTTCAGAAATGAACACCTTGCTCCATTTTATTTTAATTGGGGTATTGATATTGTTATTACAACAATCATATCTTTTGTTCTGGAACTGCATTAAAAATCTTGTTGAAGAATTTTAAAAAGCCAGCTAGATGCATGGGAACGCAAGTTGTCATACTGAATTCCAGTGTGTGTGTCCTCGCTGGTGGAAACACCATTTGCCCTAAACATTGGCTTTAATAAAGTGCGACGTGTGAATGAATACTGCAGGAAGCAGCATAAAAAATGCGCATAGGTTCTGACATAGAAGCCCTGCAACACTCTGCCCACCCACCTATACTTTGCAGAGACAGATCAGGGATTGAGGAAGGACTTTAAAACTTGGCTCTTCAGTCAGGCATAAATTAACTGGTCGGTCTTTTCTTCAGTATCGCTTTTAGTACCAGGGGCCTCAATGTTGGTAGCCATTTACTTTATAAGTGGCTTTGATTATTTGATTGATTCTCTTTTGTAATTCCAAAATCTGCATGCCATGCTCCCCAATGTAGCTGTCCAGTCAGAGCGCAGTTCATGGATCAGGAGGAGCACCAGTCGTGCACTCAGGATTCAATGCCCGGTTTCTATGGTTAGAGCAAACATTAAGGGGCAGATTTACAAGCCCCTTGCGCCTCTTTTGTGCCCCTGTTGCATCACTTTTGTGATCACTTGCATCACTTTTGCGGCGGCGCAAAAGATGCGCCATGGTGCAGACTATTTACAACATGACGCATCTGGGAGATGCGTCACGTTGTAAAGTCCTGCATCTTAAGGAGGCGTTCCGGTGCAGGGGGGGGGGGGTGGGCGTTCCGGTGCAGGAACTCCTCCTAAAAGTGGCTGAGTGAAATCTACAAGATTTCACTCAGTCACTTTTAGGCCAATGCTACGTCAAAACACTGCGCCTGCTTGAAGCAGGCGTAAGGCTTGACGCAGCATTAGTAGAATGGGCCCCCCAGGGCATTGCTGGAGCTGCATCGCGCTTGCGACGCAACTCCAGCAATGTGACATCTTTACGGCACAGATGCGTGACACATCTGTGCCGTTTTTGCCCCATGGTGCACCGCATTGTAAATGCGGCGCATCATGGGTGGCGGAGGCATGGCGCACAATTACTGTCGCATCCCTGCTAATTTCCAGGGATGCGCCAGTAATGAGCAGCCGCCCCCCGCGAATAGAGGAGGGGTGGCCTTAGTTGCGCCAAGGGACCGGACATCCCACTGGGAGGACTGGTTGAGGAGTGGGCTGGCTAATGACGTGGTTTCGGGATCGATTAAAGAAGAAACGAAACCGATTCCTAGGATGTAGAGTATTTAAGGCAGGGTCTCGAGGGGATCGTCCTCTTTGGTCTCCCTGGACCTAGCCGCTGAAGCGTCGGAAAACAGCAGGATCCGGTCGACGGGCCCGACGAGGGCAACACGGTGGGTTCAGGGGGGCCGGCGTAGTGTAATTATTTGCTATTAAATTGGGTGGCTTCAGGCTAACATTCTCCACTGTACGTGATTAATACTCGTTCTGCACATCGCTGATCAAAGCACGAAGAACAGGCAAATTGTAATGTCAGCGGAGGGATCTTTGTTCGATAGTCGGACGGGGCTGCTTTAAGTGGTGGGTGTGTAGGACCGGCTCCATCTTTGGCATCTCCGGTTCATTTTCGCTTATTTAACTGTTAATTTAACTGTTGCAAAACATAAGGATTTAGGATTACACGCGTTACATAAAGGTACGAGTTGTAAAGTCACACAAGGAAGAAATTCAAACTGAAAGAGGTGTGGCGGAGCTCTAGGCTCCATCATTTTCGTTTACTTAATGCAATTTTATATAGCGCGGACATTGCCCGAAGGTGGTGTCAGAGCGCTTGGCATGGGAGCCTGTTGCAAAACATAAGGATTTAGGATTGCACGCGTTACGCAAAGATACAAACAGAATTACAAATTGTGTAAGAGGTGTTGCGGAGCTCTGGGCTCGCTCACAGAATGAGTCACTGCCCTTTATATGTCTCCATCTTTGGCTTCTCCGGTTCATTTTCGTTTACGTAATATAATTTATGCAGCGCGAACTTTACCCGAAGGTGTCAGATCGCTTTACATAAGAGCCTGTGCAAAACATAAAGATTTAGGAATATATGCGTCTGTATGCCTTGTTTGCATATTTGGCAGCGCGATTCCGGGGGCATGGCCAGAGGATGAAGGAACCACCGCTTATGGCCGCCAGGGCTGTGCAAGGTGGAATATCAGGCATTGTTGACAGCAGAGCGGGAAATTGATCTAATGTACTTTCGATACCTCTGGGCATCGCGATAATAAAAAGGGGGCGTGTCCAGATCCCATGGTGCAGAAGGGAGGCGCGCTCCAAGGAAATGAGCAGGGTGAGTTCTATGGAGAGTGTGGTCGCGGGCATCTCCGGTGGTGGGACTAGGTCCAATAGTCTCGAAGGCATGCAAGGAACAAGGACTTTTATCTATGGAATCATGTTACCAACTCAAACTTGGGTTGTGTGGCCTATCAGGCTTTGGGCTGGCATCAGGTGATCTTGGGCAGTTAAAAAGGCGTGGATGACCATCAGGGGGTGTGGAGGTGGAATTATGGTGAGTGCATTATAGTAACAATCTTTTGTTTCCACTAGCAGGTTGTACCATGGCGCCTAAACGCGCTCCCACCAAGTCCCGGAAGCCTGTGGCCCAGGAGGACTTTCACGCCCTGTGTGAGCTTTGGGAGGCAGCATGGAGGTGGCACTTCAAAAGTTGGCTGGAGGGGCCGAGCAACAGCCGGACGACAGGGCTCCAAAGGAGGAAAGTCCCGGCTCGATATAGAGAGGGGCAACAGAACAAGTCGCGCACACAACCGGCAGCAGTGGCTTCGGTGGGGGGTGAGTCTATCAGCCAGGACATGACAGCGCGTAGCGTAGATCATACAGCACAGTGGCCTGTGCTAAATATGACAGTGGGGGGAGGTGGGCCAGAGCATTATGGCAATCTCCACAACAGCAACATCGGTGGGGGCGCCACAAGTGGGGGGTGTGCCAGTAGTGTCGCAAGCGGCAGGTAGCGCTGCGGCCCTGCAGCCTCCGAGGAACGTGGCAGGGTTAATGGTACCGCCAACACATGGGCTAGGGGTGCCCTCCCGAGCTTCAGGGGGGGGCGCCAGTGTCGGGGAGCTCTGCTGCCCATAAGCCCCCGGTGGCTTTGCGGGGGGCACCAAATATATTACCACCCGGACCATTGCCAGCAACAGGAACACAAGGGGCAGTGGCAGCACAGGTATGGGCACAGACGGGTGGTACTCCAGTAATGACGGGCCTGGAGGTAGGTCAGCCTGTTACCACACTGCCTGCAGCCGGAGGGAGTGTACTCCAACCAACCCCAGCGGTGACTCAGTTAATTTTTGGATCTGCATCCTTAGTGCTGCCCCCCCGCCCCCTGAGGTGTCAGCGGGCAGGGTGGTGGGTCCTTTCAATGCTCCACCGTGTGAATTTTTAGTGTGTTCGCCCCTGGGGTTGGTGCCGAAGAAAGAGCCAGGCAAATTCCGTTTGATTTACAATCTGTCACACCCAATGGGCCGGTCAGTAAATGATGGTTTGTATCAGGCTTTGTGCACAGTGCGGTATACCACCTTTGACAAGGCCATTGCAAAATTGCAGAGATTAGGCAAAGGAGCCCTGATGGCCAAATCAGATATAGAGTCTGCTTTCCGCCTTCTGCCCATTCACCCAGAGGATACGTGCTTGCTGAAATTCACCTTTGAGGGACATTTCTTTGTGTACTTATAAATGCCAATGGGTTGCTCCATAGCGTGCTTAGTATTTGAGACATTCAGCAGGTTTTTGGAATGGGCAGTGAAAGACTTGGTGTCATCAGATGATGTGGTACATTACTTGGACGACTTCTTGTTCATGGGTCCCCCGGGTGGGCAGGCCTCTGGGAGGGCGCTGCAAGGTTTCCGGCAGCTTGACCAGGCTTTAGGAGTTCCACTGGCTGAAGACAAGACTGAAGGTCCCACCACCTGTTTATGTTTCCTGGGGATTGAGATAGGCTCAGTGGCAGGAGAGTGTAGGTTGCCACAAGAGAAGGTGATAGCATTCAAAGAGGCAGTTAATGCCTGCATCACTTCCAAGAAGGTTACCTTGCATCAGCTGCAGGTCCTGGTGGGCCAATTGAACTTTGCCTTGAGAGTGATTCCCATGGGGAGGGTCTTTAAAAATAAACAGATAAATACATAAATAAATAAAATTAAAAAAAACATAGCAAGAGCGAAGTCCGGCCTACGGGCTAAGCACCATAATACAAGGTTGTCGGCAGATGTCAGGGAGGACTTGGAATCATGGCGAGGGTTTTTAGATGACTTCGATGGAACATTGTTATGGCAGCAGCCAGCGTGCAATAACAGCGAGTTGGCCCTCTATACAAATGCAGCGGGCAGTATTGGTCTTGGAGCGGTGTTGGGCTCTAGGTGGTGCATGAGGCATTGGCCAGAGGAATGGGTTACATCAGGGTTCACACAGAACGTCACCTCTCTAGATTGTTTCCTATCATTGTCGCCTTACGCATTTGGGGGGCCTCCTTGGCGAATACAAGAGTGATTTTTTTTTGGTCAGATAGCATGTCTGCAGTAATGGCCATTAACCGCATCGCTGCTGCAGTGATTTTTGCGCTGCGCGGCTTTTTTCGAAAAGCCGCGTTAGATGACGAGCTCAGCTCGTCATCCGCACACGCCCCCCGTGGCTGATGACGAGCTGAGCTCGTCATCAGCATCGAAGGGGTTAATAATCAAAGCGTGAAACGTCCTTTGGTGTTGCGGTTGTTGAAGACATTGATTCGCCTGTGTCTCTTGCATAATGTGCATTTTGCTGCCATACATGTACCTGGTGTGGTTAATACAGTGGCTGACACTTTTAGGGTTCAAAAAGCCATTAAAGGTTGGGAACGCTTAGTACCGGGAGTACAGGACACTAGGCAACCTATAAATGTAGAAAGGTTAGGAGAGCTGGTGGGGGCCCTACAGTTAGTGTGCCATTGTCAATATGAGGTGAAACTAATCAGCCTGGCTTACTTGCTTGCCTTTTTTGGAGCCTTCCGTGTGTCGGAGTTGGTGGCAGCATCTAAACAAGGTGAAGGTGGATTAGGATTGGCGGATGTCCTTTTAGGCAAGGGAGTGGTCCATATAAGAATCCGGCGGTCAAAAACAGACCCGCATGGGAGAGGCACGTGGGTGAAGCTGTATGCGGCCCATCAGGTAGCATATTGTCCCGTGGAGCTGATGAAGGAATATCTTACGCTAAGGCCAGTGGTAGCTTCAACAAGGCTTCTAGTGCACAATGATGGTGTGCCACTGACAAGATATCAGTTTACCCAGGTGTGTAGGAAGGCATTAACGTATCTAGAAGAGGATGCAAGGCAGTTTAGCTCTCATTCCTTTCGTATTGGGGCAGCCACCACAGCAGCGGCAATGGGATTGCCGGTGGAGTTAATAAAAAAAAGTGGGTCGGTGGCAGTCGGAATGTTTTCAACGGTACGTCCGGCCGAGCCTAGTTTAAGGGGAGGAATGGGGCCCAGGGTTCCTATCAGTCAAACTCTTAATACGGATTCTTCATCTATTGCAGTTGTTTCACGCAGACCGGTTCATATATGTTGGTGTGGGGAGCAGCAGTTTCACAGGTCCAATTTGGAGGCAGCGCAATAGGCTGCTGGGTTTACGCATCACAGGCTTGGGGTGCGAGGGCTAGGAGTGCAGAATCTTTTGAACCAACTTCAGCAGGCGATAGAATGCGAAGAAATGCCTCGCCCAGTCATTTTAGTTATACACGTAGGCGGGGATGACATGCTGTCATTGGGCAGACAGGGGGTGCGAGAGGCTTTGTTTTCAGCCCTGGCTAGGATTAGGCAATATTTACCATCCACCTTGTTATTATGGTCAGAGGTGATCCCGAGGACCGAGTGGCTTGGTGGTTCGTCAGCGAAGGCTAATAAAAACTTGGTGCGGGAACTGAACTCATCAATACATAACATTTTACATGGTTCTCCCATGGGTACAATTCAGCATACGTTATGACATCTGGGGAGAAAGGAGTTGTTCTATCACAATGGGAAGCATCTGTCGGCAAAAGGAGTTGAGTTATTCCTCCACACAGTGTTGGGGGCTATCCTAGAGCTCAGTCAGCGCCGGGGGGGGGAAGGTGAGTCCGCCGGTGAGCTGCTCACCCTGTGGGGAAGCACTGACAGTCAACAACAAAGAGGCATGCTCAACAAGGGGGGTTGAGCGGCCGGATGGACCCCAGGACGGGGTAGGATTGAAGTGTGCAGTGGATTGGCGGTGAGAGGGACCGGCCTGCCGGCGGTCCTCAAATCTACTGCCTTAAACACATCATTGAAGGACTTAGTTGAATTTTGGGGAGGATGCCTGTGTTGTTCAGGTACCTCGGAGGGCCGGTGCATTATGCAGTGCCCTGGACTTCAAGTAAGATAACTGTTTGTTGTACCACATTGTGGCCTGCCGGCACGATGGGCACAGTAATGGATCCTCCGTTATGAACAATTTGATACTGTGTCACCAGAGATTGCAATTTTAATTTCACTGTGCATTTGATATGTGTATGCCCGAAGGTTTAGCCATTAGTCAGGTACCTCTGAGGGCTGAGGCGGTATGTGGTGCCCTGGTTCAGGTAATGCAATTGTTACTGTTAGCCCGTTGTGGCCTGCTGGCATAATGTGCGCAGTAGAGTGCTCAAGAGGAGGGTCAGCTTAATGAGATGCTGAAATGTATTATCTATTTTACCATATTACTGCTTTGACATATGTATATCACTAAAGTGTGAGGCATGTATATCTTCCTTTTACCAAGTAGAATACCTATATTCAAGTAGTGGTTATGTGGAATTAACCGGTTTGATGTTAATAAAATCTACGCCCTGGACAATATAACCGCATTATGAGATTTCATGGGCCTGTCAGAATGTGGGGTGAGAGGAAGGTTGGCAGTGGTAGTGGAGAGAGATGTGAGTGTCACGTTGTGCGCACACTATTATAAATATGCCCCTAAGTATAACTGCAGCTTTGCGTCCTCATATTTTTAAAATAAGGGTGGCGTAAGCAATGGAGTGAAAGAGTTACCAAGTCAGCTTTCTTTGATATTAATTCAGCTTGCTTACTTAAAGTAGGTTGTATGCTAGAGTAAGGGGCGTCTAAGGTGATCAGCGTCCCCATATTGACCTCTAGATCACGGGCTGCCTTTCTTGAGATATGGAGAGCTGGCGTTAGCTGACGCGGTATTGATCACTTGGCGAGCCTTCTTTTGAGTCTGATTTTGCTCATAGTATGGCATAATAGTTCTTAAGTATTGCAACTTTACTTTCATTATCTTGAATATGCAGTACAAATTCCAAATGAAGTAACAACTGTATTTTGGAAGATGGAACAGCCGCCTAAAGTGGCTGTACTGTGCCTTGCCTAGTGTTGGAGGTAAAGGCCCTGGGTAGTAATATTAGCTGTAGGAGAGGCTGGGTAATAACTTCGCCTGAGTGATAGCATGACCTCAGCTGTTGGTTTCGCCTGCAAAAAGCAAATGTTACTGCCAGAGCCTCTCTAATAATATGTTTGAGCTAGAGGCTCAGTTTGCCTGTGTCCATGAACCAGACATCAAGATAGCTGCACTTAGATGTTCGAAAAACCCACTGGTTGCCAAGCCCCAATTTTAGATTATTTATGTTTTTGTCCTTGCCGAAAATCATCACCCTTATTTTTGTATAGGTTCACCACCAATTTGTTTACTCTGTTGTAAGTTTGGCTCAATAACAGCTCACTGCAAGCCAATGTCTGTGTGATCTAATATAAGATCACAGGTATATTGAACCATCAGCAGTGGAACTAATCTTTGGTGGAATTGAATTTGCCCTGGCAAGTGAGCGGGCTACATCTGCAGTATGAAGAGTAAACAATATGGGAGCCAGGATGCAGCCTTGCTTAAGGCCCTGTGTGGTATATATTTCTTTGGTCGTCGTGTGGCCATTGCCAGTCTTGATATGGACTCACGTATCTGAGTACAGTGCAATAAGAGCTCTAAGCAAGCTTGCCGGAATGCACAGTCGGCTTTGCCCAGAGGAGATTGCAGTCAACACTTTTGAAGGCAGCAGAATAATCCACAAAGTATGAAAGCAGCTGCAGCCTTGAAAGAGCTGAGGCATAGTGTGCAAGGTATGACAGGGCCACAATGTACTCAATAGTGGAAGAATTCTGTTGGAATCCTGTTTGGTAGAAGGGTATGATATTTGCTTCTGTCACCCATGTCTCAGATCCACAGAGAAAGATTTTAGCATAAGTTTTTGCCTTTACACCCAGTAGTGCAATTAGCCTATAGGTCCCCTTCTTAAGGATTGGTTAAAGGATAGATCCCTTCTAGTAGTCCGGTAGCCCTTTCAAAGTTGTCAATGAAGAAGGGAGCAAAGCACGCGGCACAAAAGTCTGCATATGCATACCAATGCAGTAGGTACTCTACCCATGTTGATGGTGAGACTCCGATTCAAGACATCGGAGGGAATACATTAATCCATTCCAATTCTGCAAACTTTGCTTTTGACTTACTAGGTAGGGTAATTCCTGTGGAGCACACACATTGATTTTATCCTTCCTGCACCTTCAGGGCCGTCTTGCTTGATCGTTACAAAGTCGTGCACCGGGGGCATTTTCAGACTGGATTCTTTAGTGCTTATTGGGCGGTGATACTTCATGTCCTCAAGATCTCTGAACACAGCATCAATGGTTAAGTCCCAGTCATGCTGCAGAGTCCCTTAACTGAGAGAAGTTTTCAAGACTTTCATCTTTCACCTGTTGAATATGTCCAGCTTCATGTTTCTCCACTTTAAGCTACCAACCTGCAGACATTTATCACTATACACTCATCTGGGCCCATAAACACACACGCTCATATAGGCAAGTGAACACCGCTGGGGATCAAGTTTATAGGGCTAAAATCATACGTTCATTTGTTTATCAATTTCTTTAATCTATTTCTATAACTAATAGATCTATTTTAGTTGATTAGGATTTGATGATTATAAAATAAATCTTATTTACCTGATTTACTAACTGAATAACCACAGACTTGGGTAAGTTTTAAATTGTTTATCTGATTAATCATATGAGCAAAACAAATCACAGTGTTAACTCCATTATTCTGAGGAGCGTAAGACCAATTTGCCTAATTTAGAATAAGATTTACAACAACAAGTACCTCAGGAAAGAGAGGATAGAGAGAGAGAAAGCACATGGACACAATACACAGAAATATATTTACCTAGGATGGTGCGAAAATTAGACCCCTCTGGCCAAGAGTTAATGGGCCCCTTAGAAAGTTCAGGTAACAGGTTTTTCAGGACAGGATAGGTGACCTCTTCTGGATTTGATGCCTGTGTCTCACCCCTCTCTGATACTAACTTCCTCCTTGATTCTTCCGTGATCTTCCCCTAATTCTATTACCTCCTCGATTCTCCCGCGATCTTCTTCTAATTCTAATTTGCTTTGAAATTCTAAGTCTGCTTCTTCAGGTATTCGATCGGCATTCGGACAACATCTCGGTCTTTCAACATTCTGGCTGCAACTGCTTTCTTTAATCTAACTAACTACCTCAATTATACTTTCCTAATGGCATGTACCATCCCTAAATGTTTCAACTTTATAAACTCCTATTTTTGATTGGACGAGCTGAGGGGATGATCATCCACCATGCCAAGTTTTAATACTTTTCTTAAGTTCAATTGTTTAAGTTTTCAACCCTTAATTTGTTCTCCCAAGCTTTTTTTCCAACCATATTTGTAAACTTTATCGGCAATGTATAAAATTTCGCATTTGTCCATTGAAACATCAGGTTGTTCAGCTGGTTCCCAGGACATTTGTGGAGAATGTCCTTGGACGAGGCCCAAGACTTGAGCTCACTGTTTTGGAGTTGTCCCTCTTGCGCATGCGGGCAATCCCACGTGGGTGTCAGACTTTAGCATCGTTCAGAGGCCCAAATACGAACTAATAGAGAGGTCAAAAGACAATGTGTTAAAATCAAAATTAAATGAGTTCACTGTATACCACCTATCACTACTCTAATCCCATTTACTTATAAAAACTATTAGCACTGAGTATATAACTCTGTTTACTTTCAGCAAAGCAGACGCTTAGCACGTGAGTTTCCAAGCGGCCATATTCGATGCTTTTGCTTAGAAGCAGAATTTTCCCTCCAAGCGTTAAGACGTCATGCAGCTGACATATGCGCAGTACATTTTACCGCGTTAGCAGCCATCTTTAAACACACTCAGGTTACTTGTTAGTAATACACATATGCAAGCTTCCTCTATTCTAGAAATATACAGAATGTTGTGCATAATTAGTATTACAGACATTATTAATACTTTGTTATAGGATTATATGAGAAGTTTGCTTCAGAGCAAGTCTCTTTTATACGAGTCCTTGCTCCATCAATCCCCTCTCTGATGCCATTTATGCCATCATAAACTACTTATACCCAACCAAGGGGTCTATTATTATGTCGGGCGGATCGCCACCGCCTGCATGGCGGTGGCGATCCCCCCGACATTTACCTCCGCCTGCATCCCATTTCCCCGCCACATTACGATGGCGGGGGGGACCCCGGCGGACAGAAAGACCGTCTGCCAGTTTTCCGCCGGTCGACGAGCCAACCGGGTGGAAAAGGGGCTGTGTAGTGTGGCGGTGTCTGCAAGACACCGCCATCCATATTACAATTTAGGCAGTGATGCATGCTGTTACTGCATGAGGGGGCCCCCAGAGTTTTCGGGGGTGGGGGCCGCACATGGGGGGTACCTATGGTAACCTCCTGATAGGTACCTCCCTGCATTTGCATGCACAATGTGGCTGGCACCGCTTATTGCCTGCCACGCTTTGCATGCAAATGCACATGTTGCAGCCACAGCATTGTGGCGGGCGGTGCTGTGTGCACCGCTCTTCACAATGTTGTGGATGGGGGATGCCACCGCCACTGTGGCGGTGTCATCCTAATTGCCGGTGTGGGACCGCTGCACCACTGGGGGCCGGTCCCAGCACTGCTAGGGTGCCCCCATCCTAATAGGCCCCCAAATGCCAACTTTAGCACTTCTCAATTTTCTTCACTGACCTTACAATTTCCACTTTATCCCTTTCCTTCATGTTTTTCATTTTATCGTATAATTCTCCTTTTAATTCTTCAAGCTCAATTTTTTCATGTTTATTTAATACTTTCTTCTCCTTCTTCAACATTTGCACCAAATCATTATTATTAACACTATCATATTTATTTACTTATTTATTTATTTAAAGAGTTTTATATAGCGCTGGCTAGACCCGAAGGTATCAGAGCGCTTTACATGAGAATCAACAATGTAACAGAAAAAGTTAAACAATTAACAATACATCAAAAAATAGGCAATACAATTACAGTGCAGTACTGCAATCTGCTCCTAGAGCTACCTAGTGAGAAAGGCACCAGCACTGCTTGTTTAGGTGCAGCAATGCAGGCTGCTCCTAGAGGTCCCTAGTGAGCATCGTAAACTTTCAAGATATGGTAAATCCAGCCTACCCATAATGCATTGCATGCAACACAGTACCATGAGTACATTCAAAAAGCATTGTCCATATATTCAAATTCAATTCAAAGATTCTTTATTTCGGCTTTGTTGCCATGAAAGAAACAATCCATATACATTACAGATAAAAAAGAGCGAGGTAAAACAATACAGCATGGAACTTAAAAAAAACATTGGCTAAAAACAGTTCATTTCATATTAGAGACAATCAATACACAAACAACAATAAAATTCTGTAGTGGGCCCCCCGCTGATAGCTAAAAATTTGTCAATTCTATCTCTGGAGTTGATCCCGTTTACAGTTGATATCCCAATTTTTTCCTTTGGAAAAAAATACAATGTAAAAATCTACTAACACTAAATATTATAGGTTGAGTTGTGTTATTTGAAAGAATTCTCAAAGCCTGTGTACATGATCTCACGCCTAACACTAGGCATATTGGTTTTATCCATCTTTTCCTGTCCTGTGCATATACTGGACAGAAAAAGAGGATATGTTGCTCATTTTCTATCTGGTGGCTTCCACACATGGGGCAAAGTTCATCTATCACTGAGGTTGAAATATTTGGGCCACTAGCCCAACGTGCCAAAGTTGACCTTATTTGGAGATTTCCATATCTAAATTTTAAAAATAAGGTTTTGGCAAGTGGGGGCTCTATTTCATCCAAAAAAGTCTCAAATAATGGTTCATCCTTAAAAGTGAGGAACTTTGTTACTAAGGTCCCACCAGTTGGAGCACTTTTGATCATGTTAACAATAAAGGTCCAGAAGGCCCTTTTTAATATTTGTTTCGAGTTGGATGGTAATTGGTCCGGGTTCTCCCAAAAATGTTTCAGACCTAATTTAATAAACCATGTTTTAACATGTTTGAACCACGGGATAACTTTAAGGTTATCAAGCTCCATAATTTCTTTTAGCCCGTCCCTATAATCTTGTAATTCAGGTACCCGCCATAGCCTAACCCACAGCAGCAATGGGCGTATCATAATGTGGTGATCCGTCCTTTTGAGGTTTAGGTCAAGTTGAAGGGGCACTAGGGGAGTGCCTCTCGGGACCCTTACCAAACTTCTCATAAAATTATTGTCCAGGACACTGAAAGTGCCCTTGGACCCAGGGCCCCAAATTTCTGCACCATAAAGCACTGCTGGCTGTACTTTGAATTTATAGAGTTCAACCGCCGGGGACACGGCTTTGCTAGTGCTCAGGCTTTGTTCCCTAAGGATGGGTTTTACATTCTGGGAAAATGTCATCTTACTTTTTTCCATTTGGGCTTTCCAGGAAAAATTGGAGTCCAATGTCACCCCTAAATATACAAAATGGGGGACCGATTCTAATTTTACTCCTTTTAGGGTTAAACAGCCTTTGTCTGATTTAGTAGAATTTAGGGCCATACATTTGGTCTTTTTCCCATTTATCTCCAGTCCCTTCTTGCTACAATATTCACTGAAGGAATTCAATAGTGCCTGGAGACCTCTTTTAGTTTGGGAAATCAAGATAGTGTCATCAGCAAATAATAGGGAAGTTACCTTTTCGCCGTTCAGTTTAGGGGAATCGTTTTCGCAACAAAGGCGACATATAATTGGCCCCTTTTTTTTTTTTGAAAAACTTTATTGACAAATTGGCTTACAGGTTAAGTTCAACAATATCATCTCTCATAACTGATACATGTTGCTTCACTACGTGCATGGTGGTATTCACATGACAGGATATAAAGGCTTACATTTGCAATGTTCACAACGCACATAATGAAAAAAGAAACATAGATTTATAATAATGACATACAAATCAACTGTCCGGAGTTTGTTTCAGTTCGTATTTTGCTCATCTGTTGTATACCACAGTTAGTTTTCATTAATTTTTGCGTGCGGATGGAGAGTGTTTTTCCTGTTCAGTTTTTCCCTTTTTATAAACAAATAAACAAAATCATAACAAACGTCATCATCACTGCATATAATTGTGTTCTGTCATAGAATGATGTCCTCCACTGCATAAGGCTCGTATAATGATGCATAGCATATAACCATTGCTCCCTCCCCCCTCACATAACTCAGGTATCCCACTTCAGTACGCCCCTCTATTCATCCTCCTCATCTGATTCTAGTTCTTCATCCTCCGGCAACGGGTCACACGGTTCCCCCCTATATTTATTCCAAGGTGACCACACTTTGTTCCATTTACGCGGACATGCCCGCAACATATAAACTGCCCGTTCCTTTACCATGAGGAGATCCATATTTCTGACCCAGCCCGACACTGTCGGCAATTCCGGAGCCCCCCATTTTTGTGCTATGTCTCTTTTTGCCACTGTCATAGCTAATGTGGCCCATAATTGTTCATATTTGTTCAAATCAGTGGGATCCCAATCGTTAAGCAGGCATTTGCGGGGCTCGGGCAGGAGTGATTTTTCAAGGGCCTGGGAGATGGTTCGCATAATTTGTTTCCACACCTCCTGAAGCAACGGACAATCCCATAGTGTGTGAAGTAGGGACCCTTCCTCCCCGCAGCCCCTGAGACAGAATGGGTGTGGCGTTTTCTGTATCTTGTGTAAAAGTGTTCTGGTATAATAGGTGCGGTGTAGGATCTTGAGCTGTACCAGTCTAAACCGTGCCGAGATGCCCACCTCCCTCGGGGAGGCCAACGCCTCGTTCCATTCTGTGTCGTCCATGTCCCCGAGCTCCCCGGCCCATCGCTCTCGGAGTTTCTGTGTGGGGTCCGGCAGGTTATTAATTAGTTTTTTGTATGTAAGGGAGGTTGCCTTCTGTTCCATGAAGTCAGTCAGCAGCCTGTCCTCCAGTGGAGAGGATTCCGGGAGTACTGTGCCGGGAGGGATTGCGTGCAGTAGGGCATGTCTGATTTGCACATACCTGTAGGTTTCAGTGGGCCCCATGTCATACTGTTGCCGCAATTGTGAGAATGTGATCATTGAGTCCTTGTCCCAAAGGTTACCTACAACCGAAATTCCTATTTGGTCCCATTGCGTGAACCCCTTACTGGCTCTTAAATTCCCTAGCGATTTCGTGTCCCACAGCGGCGTCATTTTTGTGATTGTCCCCTGCCATCCCAGTCGGGACTGCGCTGCATGCCACAGGGATACCGTGTGCAGTGTCGGGCCTATCAATTTACGGGCTCTCGTGCGATTGTATAGTACTGCGAGCATGCCATCTGTTCCTAACTGCGACCAGTCCGCTTGGTATGCGGGGTCCTCCCGCGGGGCGTGCATCCACTGATTTATTATCTTAAGCTGGGAGGCCCAGTAATACAATTGAAGGTTAGGTAGCGCAATACCTCCCTCGTACCAGCTTTTAACCAGTTTATCGTGAGCTATACGAGCTGGGCCATTGTTCCATAGGAGTGCAGACACAAGTGCAGCGACCTGTCGGAAGTAGCGTGGGGCAACCATATAGGGGGTATTCTCCAACACGTAAAGGAATCTAGGGAGAGCCATCATCTTGTATAGGGCTGCTCTTCCAAGGAGGGTTAATGGCAGGGTGGCCCAGTACTTAACGTCTGCACGGAGACGCGTTAGAGGCGGCATTAGATTTGCGTCATAAAAGTCTTTCGCATTGGCGGTGATGATAATGCCTAGGTATTTAAATGAGCCTGTAGCCACTTGTAAGGGGCAGTCATCCCGCAGCGTCGGTTCCGGGCCCTTGAGTATGTAGACGATAGATTTGGACCAGTTAAGGGTGTAGCCAGATGCCCTCCCATGCTCGTCGCACATGGCCAACAATGCAGGGATACCTTCGTTGGGGTTGGTCATATAGATCAGCATGTCATCGGCATATAGTGACACTTTGTCTTCCCACCCATCCGCCCACTTGAGTCCCCGAAACAGTGGTGTTGCCCTTAGCAGGATGGCCAGCGGCTCAAGCACCAGCGCAAAGAGCAGGGGCGATAGCGGGCACCCTTGTCTCGTCCCGCGGCCTAATGGAATGGGCTGTGAGATGTGACCATTCGCAACTATCTGCGCCATTGGTGACTTGTACAGCAACCGGACCCATGCTATGTATTTTGGTCCGAAGCCCATACGGGCCAGGACTGCAAATAAGTACTCCCACTCCACAAGATCAAACGCCATTTTGGCGTCCAGGGATAGGATGACTGCCTGTTCGGAGAGGAGATGCGCTCTCGCCAGGACTCCATGCACCCTCCGCAAATTCAGTGCTGTGCTCCTATGCGGCATGAAGCCTGATTGGTCTGGATGTATCAGGGAGTGCAAGTGCGCCGTTAGGCGGCTAGCCAGGAGCTTCGCAAGTATCTTTGCTTCAACATTGAGCAGGGAGATAGGTCGGTATGAGGAGCACAGAGTCGGCGGTTTGTCAGGTTTGGGGATAGCCACTATGGTGGCCGTGCGCTGATCCAGAGGGAGTGTGGCCGTAACCAGACTTTCTGTATACATCTCCAGTAAGGGTTTGCTTAATAGGGGGGCTGCCATTTTATACCACTCTATGGGTATCCCATTCGGACCAAGTGCTTTGCCAGATTGCAAAGACTGTATTGCTAACTGGATCTCAGTTTCGGTCAGATCATTGTCCAATTCGAGTTGCGCTTCTTGGGAAAGCGTGGGGACCGTGATGTGGTCAAGTGAGGCTAACGCTTCCTGCTCAGTGACCGCCCTGGTCGGTGTGTAGATTTCCTGAAAGTGTTGTGCTAAGGTATGTACGATTTGTTCAGGGTGCGTCAGCAGCTGGCCCTCCCGATTGTACAGCCTCTGAATTCCTCTGTCGCTACCACCCCGCCTGTCCAACCACGCCAGCATTTTTCCGGCCTTGTCCCCTACATCGTAGATCCTGCTGGCAGTGCTCGCCAGATGTCCCTTGGTCACGGTTGTGAGGTGTGCCATGTGTTGTTGTTGTTTGAGATGGAGCGCATGCGCGGTGTCAGGGGAGGGATTTGACATGTGGGCGACATTCGCGTTGTGGAGCGCCAGTTCCAATTGAGCGAGCTCTTTTCTGGAGTCGCGTTTGTGCCCTGTGATAGTCGCTATCGCTGCGCCGCGTAGGACCGCTTTGTAGGACTCCCAAAGTATATACGGTGAAGAGACCGTACCCGTATTCTCTGTAAAGTAGTTCGAGGAGGCCAGTTTAAGCTTCTTCCGGACACCCGGGACCTGCAAGTAGTTGGGGTATATTGGATATAGCCTGGCTCGCTTGCGCTCCTTGGATGTGATGTGGAGGGATACAGGAGAGTGATCAGATATACCCCTAGGTAGGATTTCCAGTTTGTCCACGGAGCCCAGCCCCACCCCCAAGAAGAAAAGATAGTCAATGCGCGACAGACTGTTATGTGCAGATGAGTAGTGCGTGTATTGTTTAGTCGTCGGGTTCAGGCGGCGCCAGACATCCGTCAGGCCCAGCGCGGACAGGAAACCAGGAAGCACGGCGGCTCCCCGCTGCCGGTCTCGCAAGGGAAAGGTGTCTAGCAGCGGGTCTGCTATGGCGTTAAAGTCCCCTCCAATGATCATGTCACCCTCTGGGAGGTCGATGAGAAATTGACTAAGTGCAGGCAGCGCCGTGGAGTGTAGTGCTGGGGGGATGTATACTGACACCACTGTGAGGGACTTCCCCTCCCATTGGCCATGCAACGCCGCAAATCTGCCCTGGTCATCTGTTTTGTGGCTATGAACCATAAAGGAGGAGTTTTTCTTGAGAAGTATCCCAGTGCCCCTGGACCCCGTGGTGAACTCTGCATGCGCTAACATGGTATATCCGCGCCTGTCAAGAGCTTTGCAGGTGGACCCAGCCAGGTGCGTCTCTTGTAGCATCACCAAGTCTGGCCCATGGCGTTTGATAGTTTGGAGAACCAACCCCCTCTTAATTTTGTCCCCCAGTCCCCTGACATTCCAGGTGAGCAATTTCAAGGGGGATACCGCTGTGAGGTGCGCGCTTCCTACAGCGGGTGCATCGTCATGTCGTTGAGCCATGTGGAGGTATGACTAGTGTGACCAAAGCGTGAAGGCGGAGCATAGTGCCTGTGGGAAGATCTGCGACAAAGGACCAGGAGTGTATGGCTTGCAGTGGGGCCATGATTCGTGTAATAGCAGCGATGACTAAGAACCTTAACAATTAAAACAGTACAACTTTCCCCCCCCTCCCCCTCCCTGCTCCCCTGCACCACGGACGATAACCCGCCCGCAACCCCAACTTGGCAGAGTGCTTAAACCCATCCCCGTCCATCTTACTTGCTCGTGGGGTTGGTGATACCCCTACAGGCACCGGCCGGTGCCCGCCCTACTCGGCTCCAGTAGAATCAAGGTCCCAAGCGATCACAAACATGCTGCCCCCAATGCTGAACAGTCTGATTAGCTCCTGGCCGGTTGTCCAGAGTCAAATGGGTCTCTTTCAAGATCCGAGTCCAATGTCGTTGCACCCCCTCCGTTTGCAGGCGCACCCGATGTTTGTGACGACTGTCCTTCGTTGCGATGGTGTTGTCGATCTCTGTGCTGGCGTTGTGGTTGCCCCACCTGCCTCCATCCATCAAGCCACTCCCGAGCCACCTCTGGTGTATCGAAGAACCACGCCTTGCCCTCGGCCACTATGCGCAATTTGGCGGGGAAAAGCATGGAGTATGGCAGGCCCCTGTCCCGCAGTGTTTTTTTAACATCCATGAAGGATTTTCTGCGTCTGGCTACCTCCGCCGTGTAGTCTGGAAAGAAGGCCAGCGTTGAGTTTTGAATTTTCACTGGCGGGGAGTTCCGTGCCGCTTGCAGGATTGCGTCTCTGTCCCTAAAATTGAAGAGTCTGGCCAGCACTGGCCGTGGGTTGGCACCCAGTTTGGCTGGACCACCAGGGACTCGGTGCGCCCTCTCAACAGAAAAGAAGTGGGACAGGCCTTTAGGTTTTAGCTGGGTCTTGATCAGCTCTTCTAAGTATAAGTCCATTGCAGCCTTACCCTCCGACTCTGGCAGGCCCAGGATGCGGACGTTGTTCCGTCTTGAGCGCCCTTCCTGATCGTCGAGCTTTTCCTGCAACTGCTTCGTGACTCTTTCCATGCGTTCCATGGCCACCTGCAGGTCTGAGGTGTCTTCGACAAGAGACTTCGTGACTACCTCCACTTGTGAGACCCTTTCCGCCATTTTGTGAAAGTCGGCTCGGAGGAGCGTGACTTCGGAGGAGATAGAGCCCACCGTTGTCCGGACTTCGTTGAGTGTCTTCATTACGTCTTCAAGGGTCACTTTTGGATTGCCTCCCGTGTCCGGAGGAGTACCAGAGGAGTGACGGCCGCCACTCTGGGAATGTCCACTTTGGCCGTATGCGAATTTGTCGAGTTTCGCTTGTGTCGACGTACTCCGCGTACCCTTCCCGGCCATGATGTCGCGTTGCTGGCGGAGGTGGTATTACCTAGCGCCTGGTTTCACTGTCGTTCTTTGGGTCTCGCAAGGCCTGCGGGCGCACTGCTGATAAAGCTATGTCCTGTCGAGGCGAAGGGGCACCTCAGTGGCACTCAGAGCCCGGGGCGGTGGGCAGGTCGCCGCTCCTCGGGGGGTGGTTATGCGGTCAACAGCGGGGTTGTGTGGGAAGGGCAGCGCGGCGCCAACCAGCGCGGCGATGTTCCGAAGGATGTCTCCCGGGTTTGTGCTGCAGCCTCCGTCACTCGCTGGCACAACGGCCTCCGCGGGGGGCCGGCGGCACCTAACAGGTGCCCAGGCCGGGCCGATCGAACTGCAATTAGTCTTGTTCCACGCCGGCTCCGCGGCAGGTCGCTGGCGTCCCTATGTGCCTGCCCGTGGAGGTAGGATAGGTCCTGGACCGGTGGCCGTGGAAGGAGGTGGGCAGGTCTCAACGCGGTCCCCCTCACCCCGGTGCGTTATCGGCGCCCCAGGCGCCCGGGTTCACAAGATATGGCGCGGTCTCTGGCCTCCGATGCGCTTTCTCCTCTCACCTAGGGATGCCTGTCTCCTTCTCTGGCCCCTCCGGACCCCTCGATGTGTTCAGGCGTGGGCGCTGTGGAGGCAAAGCGGATGTGTGATCTCCGTTGTTTTGCGGAGCAGCCGCCGGCTGGGGTCAGGGCGCCCGGGCCGGGGAGGGCGCACTTCCGCCCGGGTCCTTCGTCCACTCGAGGCCGGTGCTTTCAGGCTGGTGCAGGCCCCGTCACTGCGTTACCTGCAGGAGCTGTTCCCGGCGGCCGTTTTGCTCCGGGGTTTCAGCAACCAGCGTCGCCTGGGTTCCCGAGCCGCTGCAGCCCCTTCGGGCGGGCGAGGAAACGGATCAAGGTTCGGATAGTCGGCGAGGCCGGTGTTCCTGTCGGAGCTCCCGCTTCAAGCTGCCACCATGCTCGGCAGTTGGCCACGCCCCCCATAATTGGCCCCTTTTGATCTTTACGTATTTCCAGTAAAGGCAGCAAAATCTGTAAATCTGGTCTATTGTGCTGACTTTGGATCTAAATCCAGCTTGATATCTGGTTAAAATTGCATTTTCCTCCAGCCAATCACTGACACGGAATAAAATGTGTCGTGCGTAAATTTTCTGGAGTATATCCATTAAACTGATTGGCCGATAATTAGAGGGGTCCATCCTGTCTCCTTTTTTGAAAATTAAAACAATTTCGGCTCCCTTCCAACTTTCTGGAAAGTCTGGGTTATGGGATAGCTTATTGCACAGGTATTTAATGTAAGGTACCCATACTTTTAAGTCGTGCTTGTATAAGTCTCCCGGAATCTTGTCTAACCCTGGGGCTTTACCAGATTTTATTTGGCTTATTGCCAACTCTGTTTCGCCTAATGTAAAATCCAGATAATCTGTTGGAAGTTCGTTGCTTGGGGCATTCGTGTCTGTGTGGAGATCTTCATATTTTTTATACAGGCCAGTGAAGTGGTTAACCCAGGTTTGTTCGTCCAAATAGACGTCCTTAACCACTCTCCCTACATGATTTCCATTGGCTACTAGCCTCCAAAAGGCTACGTTATCACGAGATTTGGCGGCCAGCAGCATGTCGGCCCATTTTTCTTCTTCCCAAGCTATTTTTGAGGCCTTTTGTACCGATTTATAATTGTTCCTAGCTGTTTTAATATCTAAGGGTGACTTAGATTTGATCGCTAATAAAAGTGCCCTTTTGGACTCCCTACAGGCTCTGTCGTACCAGGGTTTGCTGTGGGACAAATTATGTGTCTTTTGCTGACTTTTCTTAGGCATTTTGGTAACTAAAAGTTTAAGAGCATCAACATTTTTTCGATGTAATGTCTTGAAGTGAGTGTTATTTCCCTCGTCTGATATCAAGTCTAAATATGGACCAAAGATACATGCGAATAGTGTGTATATTTCTACAACAATTTCGCCATGGTCCATTATAAATGGCCATTTTAGTGATCGCCTATTGTTGCTAATATGGATCTCATTGTTGTCGCCATTATTTTCTTCTAAAGGCGTAGAAGAAGCTATAACCTCTAACAGTGATGCTTCCATTTTGAGATCTAAAGGAAAATGGTCACTTTCTAGCCTCTCTATTACCTCAATATCAAGAAGATATGGCCAAATTGATATGGAAGCAATAACAAAATCTATATTACTTTTGTAGTTCCTCCTACAAAAAGTAGGCTTCTTCAAGCTGTCAGACGGTAACCGTCCATTACAAGCACTAAGGCAGTGTTCTGTACATATTTTGGTCATTTGAAGGGCCAGAGTTGAACATTTAACTGATTTAACATTGTCCATAGCGGGGATTTTATTAGCCTGTTCTTCCTCTTCGAAAATATCGCTAAGGCCCATGACTGGCTCATAATTGCAATTTAAATCGCCAGCCACAATAATAAAATCCTCCCTGGCATCCAAGTGACTTAGAAAGTAATCTAGTTTGGATAGTGTTGGTGATTCTCTTGATGTGGGTGATGGCCTATTATAAATATTTATTAAAAATAGGTTTTTCCCTTCTGGTGCAGTGATTTTTAATGCTAATATATCTAGGGAATTTGCATCCACCACCTCAATGTTCACCCTTAGATGTACTTTCACCCAGGTTAATAAACCACCCGAGGGCCTTCCACTTCTAGATGGAATCGCACCAATTCCATAGGTTTTATACCCTAATCTATGTGGTGTATCCACTGCCCAGGTCTCCTGTAACATGCAGAAGTCGAAGGATTCGATATAGTTAGCCCATTCTGGGTCCCTCAAATTTTTTGTGACTCCAGCTATGTTCCAGGAGACCAATTTAAATGACTGCCTTGTTACAGCTGCCATTTCGAGAACTACCTTTTGTGCCTCCCTGCAACTAGGGAGAACCTCAAGTTGTACAGCCGAGGAACCTTCTGTACTACTCAGATTGTCCTGAGATGGTACCAAGACATTTGGGTATATATCACTCTCATCTAAGATAATTCTATCCCTAGTTGTTAATACAGCCACAAGTGAGGACCCTAGGTTCCTCAAAACTTCAGTTTCATTGACAATGCCCCCAACACTCAGAAATCTTATTCCACTTTCCACACAGCCCACCCCCCCAACACTGGCAATTCTTATTCCACTTTCCTCACCCCCCAGTGTCTTATGGCATCAATCACAATCATCTAGACCACTAAATATATCAAATCTATTGGTGGTCTCTAGAGGTGTGAATGGTTTTAGATGATCCATTCTTCTGTTGTTAGCATTGAAAGATCTGGCTGGCACATAGTTCCACCCATAAGAATCAGGTGCTGGCACCGGATGGGGTAAGTAATGAGAGTCCCTTGCATTCTGTCTGGTTGGCGGGTACAGTGTATGTTGGGTGTTCCCAGCACTCTGTGTGATCGAAGGATAACTACTAGGCTGGGTTTGTGATGTTATATGCTGGGGTGGTTGGTGCTGAGAGGAAAATACCACTGACCTAGGATAGAAATACGTCAGTGGTCTAGGGATTATGCAGTTGTTAGTAATACCTGGCGGCCAATTTAATATAAATTGGACAGCATTGGGATCCCTGAAGTTCACAACCACCACATCACCCTCGATGTCTTTGGGTCTACCCCCCAGCCATTGAAGACGGCGAACATGAACAATTTCGCCACTAATATGATTTGCAATTGGCCTGTATAGACTTAGCCAGTGCATAATCTTATTCTTCAATTGGGCAAAACCCTCCCGCTTGTTCGATTCCAACACAGGGACCCCTGTTAGGACTACCACAAAGGGCACTGCCTCTGGCGGTAGTTCAGGTAATGGAGTCCGTTTGGGTCTCCCCCAGGTGTACTTGGAACCCCCCGCCTCCATTGTTGGTCTCTCCTGGAATGTGTTTGCCGTAGCATTGGAAGATTTGCTAGCTAAAATAGCCGGTATCTGATCTAGTTTATTTTGTGGTTGTTTGGGTGGTGGGATAAATTGGGAAGTCGTTTTGTTCCCTATGTGCTTTGAAGTGGAAGGATTCGTTAATGGGGTAGAAATTGGGGCAGAGACTGGTACAACTGGAATAGATTCAGGTGGTAACGTGGTGTTATGCAATACGTTACTAGGGGCTACGATGGTATCAGCATCCTTACTTCCCAGTGCCCGCTCAATTTTACGTAATCTAAGTTCCACTTCAATCAGCCTCTCTAAAATTGACGCAGAATAATTTTTAATTAGGCTCTCTAGAGTATCTAATGTAACAAGATCTAGGTTTACTTGGGGCACTTTATCAGCCATAGTAGTATCCGAACTGACCTCTTTATCTATGAACATATTAGGTAAAAGCGGTGATGTAATGTTAGACACTTCTATAGCTACTGATGGGTTGTCAGGGTTATTAACAAAAGACTTCGTCTTTTTCCCAAAATCGGAATGACTTAACTTTGGTTGTTGCGAATCCCCCCTTTTTCGCCGTTTCTTACAAGGAGGAGGGCCATGTATCCTGGATACAGGCATGATTTTTTTTACCCTATTTCGCGTTGTTTTAGCTAGCATATGGACTGGTGCCTTCGTTAAATTAGGAGTACTCATATGAGTTATTGGGGAGGGTCCATTCATAGCCAACTTGGGGGAAGTGGTTAGTATAGGCGTAATATCATTCGCTTCTAGAGGCTGGGTATCCAGTATATGTACAGTTACATTGGCTATCTGGGTATTCTCGTTGATGGAAGCAATAGGTAGAGGTAATGGTGACGCTGCCCTGTTTTTCATGCTTTCCACAGAGCGACGGCGTTCGGCTCGACGCTCTGCCAATGCAATTTCCTTAGGGATGTCAGGGATGGCTTTAGTGAAATAGTTATCGAGCGTTTTGTGTAACAAACCTCCCTGTTTGTCAGACATGGTCAACTCAAGCCAGACGATATATGGAAATACAAAACAACAGTTCAAGATTATCCAAACAGGCCTATCTAGTATCTTATACGATAGCGGAGAAATAACAAAGTACCAGGGGGCTGTTGCATTGTCCATATATACAATTAATAGCTTTGAAATGTGACAAAAAATTATTATATTGATTCCGATTAGGTTGCACTCTCTGTGGAGCTGATGAAGGGAAATTTATAGAAGGTCTAATATAAATGTGAGATGTGTCGGTGCAGTACAGCAAGCTGCGTCTATAGGTCCCTAGTGAGCATCAAATTTTTGGTCACACATGGTACTCCCATAATGTACCCCAAAGCTTGTCCAATGCCAGACAAGGGACATCAGCGAGCCGACCGGCGCCCTCCCCTCTGCCACAGCAGACCACGTGTGGGGAAACATCACATCCAAGTGCTTGATGAACCAGCATAAAGATATCGCCTGAATGGCCATCCAAGGAGGACTTCCCGTGAGAGCCTTAAGGCATGCAAGAGGACTCAACCGATACAAGTCCTGCCCGAGAGGGTGCACCGTGGATGAGATGACATACCATCTCTTCTGGGAGTGCACATACACATACGACCTGCTGAAGGCCCTAGGCACGTAGCTTAGGGCCTGAATTCCTACTTCATGCATCACCACGGACTCTGTGATGTATGGTTTGTCCCCAGGGAAATATGCACTAGGTGAACTCCGGGGCTGCTGGAGGCATCTGTGCTGTTTTAAAGATGTTCTTCTGTTTTCCAGAAACCGCCTGGTAGTAGGGAAGGAGACATCGACCCTGGTATGCCGTAAGATGATCCACAGCATCCTGCATGACTACGCTGCACTGGACGGATCAGATGAAGATAATGACAACTGAGGACCCAAAGGGGTCCCCTTGTACCCTTGCACGGGGGGGGGACCATAGAGGAGCCACTAACCTGTGTTTGTCCTTTTTTTCTTTAACCCAGGAACCTGTGGGTGACAGGTGGAGTAAATGTAGTTATTTACTATATGTATTTGACTAACATGACCTTTTCCCTTCACAGGTTAAAAGGTCAATGGGATAGCTTGTGCACTTGTTGCCAAGTTTGTTACCAACGACTGACAAATAAATAGGGTGTTGTGGGAGGTGTCAATTGATGTATCTGAACCAGAAACGACGCCCTGATATGTGAAAAAAAAACAAATCCACCCTACCCATAATTCATTGCATGCAAGACAATACCACAGTGCATTCAATATATACAATAAGTAGCTTTGAAATGTGGCAAAACAATTGTTATATTCATTGTGGATTAGGTTGTACTCTATGTGGAGCTGATAAAGGGAAATTTATAGAAGGTCTAATATAAATGTGAGATGTGAAGGTGGAGTACCGCAAGCTGCGCCTAGATGTCCCTAGTGAGCATCATAAACTTGAAGAAATGGTAAATCCACCCTACCAATAATGCATTGCATGCAAGACAGTACCACAGTACATTCAATAAATACAATTAGTAGCTTTGAAATATGACAAAATAATTATTATATTAATAACGGATAAGGTTGTACTCTATGTGGAGCCCATGAAGGGAAATTTATAGAAGATCTAATATAAAAGTGAGATGTGCTAGCGAGTAAAGTAACCACTGCCAACTTTGTTTAGGACCAAGTGAGTGTCCTGTCTGGATGACTTTAAGAAAATAGTGCCTTGTGGATGTAATGAAAACCTAGGGCCTAACAACGCATGTAATAGCAGGTGTCCATATAGGAGGTTACAAAAAGAGTCAGGGAGGTACTAAGGAGGGACGACACTGCCTAATGACCAATAAAAAGCCAGCATTTACAATGGACAGGTGAAATTAAAAAGATGGGCGGAAGTAGGCAGCACTTAATGCACATATCCTGAATACAGCCTGTCGCAAAGAGACAGCGCAACCGCTGCCCAGGCGAGACCTAAAAAAGGATAGCCATGTGCCGGCCCATGAATGTGTGTTGACTGTAAAGGATTACTAGTAGCAAGGGTCGTGGTGCCTGAGTGTAGTGGCACTGCATTTTCAATTTTGGCATTGCTGATGGTGAAGTTTTGATATGATTGAACATTTCTGTTCTGACTGATTGCTGAGCCACCTGGACAATCAGCTAAATGTGAAAACTCCTGCGCTTGGGGAGTGTGACTTCCAGGCTGGGATGTGGTATTGATTTCGTACTGTTGCAAGATTGGAAACAGTTTAGGTGACTGATTTTGCTGGAGAAAAGCTTCAGTAAATGGTGGTAGAATTAAAGGCTGGAACTATGCCTGCGAGGAGCACTGGCTTCTTTATGTTTTTCTTTAGCCTTTTCTTCTGCTGCAAAGATTGTATTGTATTGTAATTGCATTTATATAGCGCTTACTACCCCTGACAAAGCGTCAAATCGCTTTTTCGGCAGGTAGCATGTTACTCCGGGACCCATAGAGGATTAGTGTTGAATTAATATAGTGAAACATGCAACTACATTTTAAGTGGTGGATAGGTTAGTCAGTTATTTGGATATGGAATGATAGCAGAAGGATAGAGGAGGACAAAGGTTTGTATTTATGTATCGCTTGTTGACGCACGCTATTCAGGAAGTCTATAAAGGATTAGTGGTGAATTAATATGGTGAAATATGACGTAATTTCAGTGGTGGATATTAGTCTGTTACTTAGAGTGAGAAGGATAGCGGAGGGATAAAAGGGGGAGAAAGGTTAGCATTCATATAGCACTTGTTACCCCTGATGGGTGTTGAAGCGCTTTTCTGGCGAATAGCACACCACTCCGGAAACCATAAAGGATTAGTGTTGAAAATTAGTATAATATAAATATGAAGTAATTTGAGTAGTAGATATGTTATTCAGTTATTTGGGCAGTATATTAGTATATTTGATTATGGAATTTGAGAAGTGAACATGTTAGCCAGTTAATTTTGATTGAAAAGGATAGTGGAGGGATAAAAGAGTGAAGTTTTTTTTATTTTTTTTTAGGTCTTAGCAGTAGGAAGAGGCTTTTGGATGAGTGAAAAGGTGTTTTGGAGGGATAATATGAATAATAGAATAATAGGCGGAATGGTTGCCTCTGAGATGCAGGCAGTAGAGGCAGTTGCCTTCCCTAATTCATTCTTACTTTTATGTGTGGCCGCCTTTTGCTTAGAACCTTCACCTCGGAAATGGAGGAACTGGGTGGATCGATTGATGAAGTAACTGCATTAATGAGATGGTTTGTTTTTAAATTGTCTACCAAGATAATAAGTAATGCTTGTCCATTATGGGCACACAGGAACATGTTATAGACCCGTCTGCTTGATAGCGTGAGCTGAGCTTGGTTTCCAAGTTTACCTTTGCATCCATACTAATATTTGCGATAACCAGAGCTTGTATTAAATCCACCTGGAGTTCTAGTTTATGAGACTGCAAGGTCAGGGCATTTTTGGTTACCAAAAGGGTAGAACTAATAGATAGCAGAGAGCCTTTGATAGATGATTGCTCAGTTGCTCCTGAATCCTTCCCCCATAAGTTCTTGTGTGTAACATTTTGATCCAGCTCTTCAAATAGTCTTTCATAGGAGGCATTCAAAGTAAAGCTTGCTGGGGATTTTAAGTGTGTTTCTGATTTGTTGTGCTTTGGGTCGTGACCATACAATTCCTGACTCATGCGAGTCAAGAGGCGGCAGGTACTTAATCCAGGTGAGTGGGTGGACCTCATCATCCACAGGTTTGATGAACCTGGGCGGTCACTTCTAATGTACGAACTGATGTGATCTGAGGATTTGGCAAGGGATTGATGATTGCTAAATCCATGGCATTGGAAGTGAATGAATTTGAATCTGACAAGAGGTGAATAATAGATCTATTGCATGTTTACCTCACAGGTAGCTGATCACTTAGCCGACATAAGGAGTACGGGATGAGAGGGCTTGGAGTGCTGAAGAGCTGGCAACAGTATGAGTTAAGGCATACTGTAAGGATTTCTTCTTTGGAGGAAAGTAGTGCTTGATGGAAAGTAAAGTGTTTCCTTAGCCTTTGCTCAAATCTTGGGTGAAGGGACCTCCAATTGGAACTGTGGGACCTGGTGGTTGTGATGAGGTTTCTCCTGTCTGCCTGTCCTCCCACCACTTTCTCCAGTATAAGTCTGAGGTTGGGCCTGGATTTGTTGCCTCTTGGCAGCTGTGTCTGCAGTAGTCCCAGCTTTAAGTACTGCATGTTTGCGCCTTATGCTGGTATTACTATAAGAAAACCTATGTGAAGAACAATGTGGTAGTTTCCACTCTAGAAAATAGGGGTAAAAATGTCTGTAAGAGCACTGTTGCACAAGTTACTTACTGTTGGTAACGATATATCTGTAAGAAACATTAATAGTGATAGATTCCTTACCTTAGAATTACCCCCAGGCATCAGACTGGATCCAGACAGTTTTCCTCATCAGTACCCCTGTCCGTCGGAAGGTGGCGTTGTGCGGCTCCGCGTCCGTCGTAGGTGTCGGGATCGCTGGGATAATCGAAGAAAGGGTGTGGGTGGTGCACAGCAGTGTTAAAGGTGAAAATGGAGTGTAGTTGAAATTGAAAGTTCAGAGGTTTAGGGTGCTCTCGAGGGTGGTGTTTCCGTCAAAAACACGTAAGTCGATACTAGATAGGTGTGTACGCACGAAGTGCTAATACATCCCCAAGTGAGGCACACCGTACACGATCATAACAATGATTCAAAAGTTCATAGGATGTTATAGTTGTTTTTCACTATTTATTTTGTTGAAAAGTTTTTCAGCGACATTGATCAGATATCATTCCGATGTTACACTCATTGAAGTTGCCATGTTACAATTAAACTGCTCCAATGCATTTCGGGCGGGTAGCCCTTTATCACGGAGTGCTGAAAGGAAGACAGAGAAAAGATCAGAAGTCGTGGTGATACAATCATGCGAGAAGGTGAATACAAAGTGCTCGATAAGAGATGTGTAAAATGGTATAAGAGGAAGAGAAAGGTAAGGGCCTACATGCAGGATGTACATGAGATATACGGGTAAAATCGGTGAAGGGCACTAGATACGAGGGTAACAGTAATCATAAGTTTAAGCGTGAGACTTACTTAGTATCAATGATGGTGGCAGCCGCTACCTCAACGAGTCGGGACAAGCGCGTGGCGTTGTGACGGTTAGTAAGGGGTGTGTGGTGAAATTTTAAAGTGTGTGTGAGGCAGTAGAGGTAAACGAAGGACTATGATGGGAATGGTGGTGGTGAGGTCAAAGTGGCGCCATGTTAGAATGGTGAAAACGAATAATGTGAGTAAGTGTGAAGAAAGGGTGATTAGAGTAGATGAAGAATACAAAGAGCAATGCCGGACATATATACAACTATTTACAATAAAGTTACAAGTAACAACTGTATTCAGTGCGGTCATTGAGACCGTGTGGTTTGAGAGGCTGTAACCGGTAAGTCCATTCAAGTTCTCTTCTGAGTAAAGTTTTTCCTAGTGAAAGCAGATCTAAGCAAAATACATTACAAAAGGAAATTAAACAATTTGACAAGGGCAGAACAAAGCGCCATACAACGATTAGCAAGAAACAACAACATCACAATACAAAAAGCAGACAAGGGAGGAGCACTCGTGATAATGGACTCTTCTTTCTACAAACAAAGAGGTGATGAGCATGTGAATGATGCGAATACCTATGCTCGGTTAGAGCAGAACCCAACGACTAGTATTGTTCACAATTTGGACGAAATATTGAATAATGCAGAAGAACTGAACTGGATAGACAATAACACCAAACGGTACCTCAAGCAGATCTACCCACGGAGGCCAAAAATTGATTTTTTGCCTAAGGTGCACAAAAGCATTGAAAATCCACCGTTTAGGCCAATAGTATCAGGCTGTTCGTCTATCTTTGAGAATTTGGGTATTTTTATCGATACACACATGCAACCATTCATCCAAAATTGGCCAACTTATCTACAAGATACATCAGACTTCCTCAGAAGTTTGGCAAACATTGACACAACAGGATGTAGAGAATGGACTCTCTGTACCATAGACGTCACTTCGCTATACACATCAATACCGCATCAGCAAGGGATAGAGGCCATGGAGTGGGCTCTCCTTAGAACAGACAAACCTAATGAGCTAAAGATACTACTATTGCAATTACTGGAATTTTGCCTCCTCAACAGTTATTTTCTTTGGCAAGACAGATACTACAACCAACTGACAGGTACGGCCATAGGTTTTCCAGGAGCATGTATTTACGCAAACATCTACATGGCAAAATTTGAATTGGATTACATCTTGAAGGATCCAACTTGGCAACAAGGTTTGATTTACTATAAGCGATATATAGATGATATTTTCATCATATGGAAACGTCCGAAGGCTGAACTACTAAACAACATTCATAGTTTGAATCTTGTGGACCCAAGGATCCAATTCACATACAATGCAAGTAATGTAGCATTACCTTTTTTGGA
Organism: Lissotriton vulgaris; assembly: GCF_964263255.1. Lineage (NCBI taxonomy): Eukaryota > Metazoa > Chordata > Amphibia > Caudata > Salamandridae > Lissotriton > Lissotriton vulgaris. The sequence goes on from NC_141696.1 coordinate 742,540,221, forward strand.
TGTTCTTGTCGAAATTAAGGATGAATCTATCCAGACTAAACTACACAAAAAAGTAACGGACAAGAACACTGCGTTACTATACAGCAGTTTTCACCCAGCCAGCTTGATAAACAACCTGCCAGTATCTCAATTCATGAGGATTAAACGCATATCCTCTAATCCTGAACAATGTGACAAGAGCTTAAATGACCAAAAACAGCGATATCTTGATAGAGGTTATCCAAAAAAACTACTGGAAGCACACCTTGAAAAAACTAAAACAATACCGAGAACAGAACTCCTCAAAAAGAAATCTAAAGGTTCAAACAATAGAATGGTCTTCGTGTCCAAATATTCAACTGCTTCCAGGGACATCAAAAGAACAATATCAAAAAGATGGGAAATTCTATTAGCCGAAAAAGATTTTGGAACACTATTCAATGAACGACCATTATTCGCATATAAAAGAGCCCAAAACCCGAAGGAACTTCTTAACAAACCAACTCCAATGCAACAGGAACTCGTTCACAAAGGAACAACGAGGTGCTTTAACTGCAAAAACTGTAATAATGTGATCTCAGGTAACATACTGCAGCACCCACGAACTGGAGAAAAAATAATGCTTAGACACTCGACAAACTGCGACTCAGAACATGTAGTCTACTCGATCAAGTGCCCGTGCGGACTATTATATATAGGTAAAACAGATAGGAAGATGAAACTAAGACTCTCTGAGCACAAGAGTCGCATAAGAAACAAAAATTTAACGTCACCTCTAGCACAACATTGGATTGACAAAAACCACAATATAGCACAGCTTCGCTTTCAAATCATAGAGCTGATACCGCAGAGACTAGGAATGGATAATGCCAAGGCACTACTGCAAAGAGAAATCTATTGGATTCGTAAATTACAGACAATGGCCCCTCTTGGTTTAAATGATAAGATAGAAATGGCATGCTTTCTTTAAAAATGTAGGTGATTAAGGATCCTTAAATTCAATGAAACGCACTCTATAGAACATGCAACTTAGCTGAAAGTATTTCACAATAATGAGATGCAGAATATTTCGACTATCACATCATCACATCTAAACATTTGTAATATGTATACAGAATATTATCACTGTTATACCTCTGCACTTATTATTTGTAATATGTATACAGCTTGTAAATAGGCAGGAATTGATTTATGGAAATTGTTCTATTCACAGTTTTGTCCTAGAACAGATGGATGAAGTAGTTACATTCTTCATTAACACACATTAGCCTAAAGCTAATAGGTTGGACGCTTGATTATTTTTAATATTTGGAGGAGCTTCATCATATATTCTCAATTCAACATTGATTCTATCATATATATTGGCTATGAATGCGCTTTTCAATCAGCATTTCTATATGGCAGCACTTGTCTGATAGCTTGAACGAGCGGATTTTGTATTAGAATACTGCTGTTTATGCTAATTACGACGCATAGAATATCTTCAACAATAATATGGAAGTCGATCTACTAGATGTTCGGTAGAGCGACCCTTGCGTCAGATTACTGTCAGTCTTGTCCTACATGTTTAAGACGCATAAAGTTTTTGTCTTACATGTTTAAGACGCATAAAGTTTATTCATTCCGGATAAGTTATCGTGACCAGGGTTTCTATAGAGTAGCAGTCGTTATACAAGCTCGTATGAGCTAATGTTGAGAACGCTCCGATATTAATAGGGAACTTGATTATTAAAATGTCCGGTTTCATAGAGTATCATTTTTTCAACAGTCTTTAAATAACGGACCTTGTGTCAGAACACTATTGTTCATGTTCACCGTGTCTTGGACACATAAAGTTTCATTACGAACCGGGAAGCCGATCGAAGTTTGGCTAGAGTCTGTTGTCGCTGTTCACTTCTTCTAAGTAAACAGCTGAAATAGGTGAAGGACTTGTGTATCCTGTAGAGCTTCCGGTCGGTGAGCTAGGTGACGGTTCAACCTTTTGGAGGAGAGCTCAGAATGTCGTACGGTGAGTTTGCTTGCAGCATTTTCTCACAAGGCGCAGCTAATCACTAAGATGGAAAGGGCAATGATAATAATTTTCCTATTTCCGTTTCAACAGTACCGTGAAGACAAACAGTTGCGAGGTCGAAATCCCCACGCTTAGACTCGCAGGTAAAAGACGCCGTTTCTTTGTGAATCCGCTTCAATCACTTTAATGCTTTAAACAGCATATTGATGGAAATCATTTGTTTTACTAGGTTTCCTTCACGTATACAAGACCTGTTTGATATGCAGGTGAGCCCTATGATTTTTATCTCATGGAAATGCAAATGTGCTATCTACTGGAATCAGGCTATAAGCATTCATAAAAAATTATTTTTTCCTCTATAGATGCAACCTTGACAAACGGGCAGGTAACATAAAATTTCCACTTTCTCGCTTATACGCAGTAGGAAAGATATCTCTTGGACAGACTCCTCATAATCTATTCTTTGGTCTTTCAGAAATTGTTCGGTAAAGATAATAATAACCACACACAGGTTACATCTCAGTCTCTGTTATTTAGGTAAGCCCCGGTTAAAAAAACTCTTTAGGGTTAGATGCTCAAGTATTGTGAGAAACTGATAAATAATATTCTCCTTGTTTGCTTATTTTCTTTTTCAGACCTCTGACGAAGGGGCAATCGCCCCGAAATGCATTGGGTTTTTTCTTTTTCTGTTTCTTTCTTTTTGTAAACCTGTGTATTGACAAATTGTTGCTTTTGTTGCTACAAAAAAATCATCTGTTTTGATATTTGTATCGATCTTTTAAATGATGCCAATTATGAAAAATATGAAAATACAACATATTTGATGGTTTTGAGAAAAAGATTTAAAATAAACTGATTGTTATAAAGCAAAAAACAAAAAACTTGTTGCAGTGCGTACTAGAGTCCTAGTGACTTTCGACACTAGGCCATATACATTGTTTATTAGTTGGCAGGCACTAATCTGGTACAGCACACATATTGTTATAAAAGATTCAAATCGCAGTAAAAACCACGAGTGCAGCACCCATCTTCATTCATATCAAGTCCCACTGAGGCATTATGAAAGGAACAGGAGGGAAAAGATGAGTAATGTCTTTTAAGAATCTACTTACCAACAGGGGACTTGAAAAGGGAAGGCTGATCTGGAAGCCATAAAAATGCTGAAATGGCCGTGAGATAGCCCTTGATAATGCCCAGAGCTGAGCCCTGCTTGGCCAAAGAAAGTAGCAATAGAAGGACCTCTGAAAGAGGGGCAGAAAGGGGATCCGCAGCCTTTGCTGTGCACCATGTAACAAACTTATTCCATCTGCAGGCGTATACCATCTTAGGGGAGGGCCATCTGGCCGCCAAGATTACATTACAAACTTCGGGGGGCGGGTCAAAAGACGTCAACTGCCGCCGCTCAATCTCCACGCAAGGAGGTGGAGGATGGACAAGTTCTGGTGGAGGACCGTCCCCTGGTGCGGCGAAAAAAGATCCTCCCGAAGAGGCAGTCGGATCGGGGGATCGATGGCCATGCTGAGTAGCTCGGGATACCATACTCTTCGAGCCTAGTCCAGAGCCACAAGAATGACTTAGGCCCGGTCACGCTTGATCGTCTTCAGCACTCTGTGTAGAAGTGGTATAGGTGGAAAGGCGTGTAGTAGACCGCAACTCCACTCGCGATGAAAAGCGCTGCCTAGCGAGTGCTGCCTTGGCAATTCCAACGCGCAGAATTGATGACATTTCGCGTTCTCTTCGGTGGCGAATAGATCTAACAAAGGCTCTCCCCACTGCTGAAAGAGACCTTGCGCCACATCAGAGTTCAGACGCCATTTGTGATCCGTCATGCACCGACGGCTGAGTTTGTCCGTCCTGGCGTTCAGTGAACCTGCCAGGTGTTGAACCACCAGGGAAATGCCCTGGCGTTCCAGAGGCGCAGAGCATCCTGACATAGGGTCCACAACCCCACCCGCCCTGTTTGTTGCAGTACCACATGGCGATGGTGTTGTCGGTGAACACCTGCACCACTCTTCCCCGAACAGAGGGAAGGAATGCCTTCAGTGCAAGCCGGACTGCCCAACGCTCCAGAAGGTTGATGTGGAGCCTGGACTCCGCCGAAGACCAGAGGCCTCTGATCTCTGACTCTCCCATGTGGCCACCCCATCCCAGGAGGGACGCGTCCATCACCACTGTATGCTTCGGATGGGGAAGGGCGAGGATCTGCCATTGACCCAATTGCGATTCTTGAGCCACCACTGCAATTGGCGTGCAGTGCCCTCTGAGATCTGGACGTGATCAGTCAGGTTGCCCTGATGCTGTGCCCACTGGAACTTCAGGTCCCACTGCAGAGCCGGCATATACCATCTGGCATGATCCACTAGCAGGATGCAGGAGGCCATCAGGCCCAGGAGTCGGGCGGTCATCCTGACTGAAATCCAGTATAGAGGCTGAAAGATCGGAATCATAGCCTGAATATTCCGGACTCGCTGCTCGGGAGGATAAACCTGAAACTGCGCCAAGTCCAGAACCGCTCCGATGAAGAGGAGCTTTTGGGAGGGAATTGGGTGCGACTTTGGCACATTGATGGAGAACCCTAGCAAATGCAGGATGTCAGCCGTAGTCTGGAGGTGAGAGATGACTGGCTGGGGCGATACCGCCTTCAACAACCATTCGTCTAGATAGGGGAAGACTGGAACCCCTGATCGGTGTGAGCTGCGACCACAGCCATCACTTCCGTGAACACCGAGGGGTACTGGTAAGGCCAAAGGGGAGCACAGTAAACTGAAAGTGCTCGTGGGCTACCGTGATCCGCAGATAACGCCAGTGAGCCGGCAGGAGAGGGATGTGGAAATATGCATCCTGCAAGTCCAACGCTACCATCCAGTCTCCAGGGTTGAGCTGAGCTGACCTGAGCTAGCGTCAACATCTTCAACTTCTCCTTCCGGAGGAAGCATTTGACGTCCCTGAGGTCCAAGATAGGACGCAGGCCCTCGTCCTTCTTGGGGACCAAAAAGAAGTGGGAATAACAACCACAACCTAGCTCTGGCCCAGGAATGCACTCGATGGCCCGCTTGGCCAAGAGGGCCTTGACTTCCTGCTGGAGTAGCGCAAGATGGTCCCCTGACATGCTGTGGTATTGATGTGACATGGCTGTAGGGGTAGTCTCGAAGGGGAGGAAGTAGCCCCTTCAGACTATTTGCAGCACCCACCTGTCCGAGGTGATGTTGCGCCAGTGGGGGAGATGATGGTGAATCCTGCCACCCACTGGAGTGTGATGGGCCTGAAAGTTCAGACTAGGAAAGGCTTGGAAGTGGATGCTGTGGGGGTGGAGGTGGCCTGACCCGCATGCTGGCCCCCAGAGCCACCTCAGCGGTTCCCACGTCCGCACTGATGCTGTTGTTGCGCAGGCCTGTGGCTCTGAAATGAACGTGTTGGGGCACCCCTTCTGTGGCCACGAAAGGAGCAAAAAGCAAAACGCGGAGGAGGGCCAGTGGCCAACAAGCCCAAGGACTTGGCAATAGCCAGTGAGTCCTTAAAGTGCTCCAACGCACTGTCTGCCTTGTTGCCGAAAAGGCGAATGCCATCAAAGGGCATGTCCATCAGAGTGCTCTGGACATCCCCTAAGAAGCCAGTTGTCCTCAGCCAGGAGTGGTGTTGAAGCCCCACCATCGTGGAAATCGCCCTGCCCAGTGAGTCGGCGGTATCAAGCCCACAACGAATGCTGAACTTAGCTGCATCTATCCCAGCTGTTATAGCTTGGGAGACAGCTGTCCTTGCATCCTCCGGACAATTGGGCAGCACCTGTGCAACCGTGTCCCACACAGAGTGGGAATAATGGCCCAAGAGGCTCGCAGAATTCACCGACTGCAGCCCTAAGCTGGCTGATGAAAACAGCTTCTTGCCAAGCTACTCCAGCTTCTTGGATTCCCTATCCGGAGGTGCGGAAGGGAACTCGCTCTTAGAGCAGAAGCAGGTATCTGCATTTAGAAAATTGTAGACTCGTAACGCACCACTTTTTAAATTAAATTAAAATTAAGTGCTTTTAGCTTAAGTGTTAATTGTTTCTGTCTTGCACTGTGGGGACGGTGGGGGTACCTGAAACTCCTATGGAGTATCGCTGTAGCTTCCTTGCTGCTCTGCGGTCCTCCGCAATCAGACAGCTGATTGTTTGTGGGGAGAGAGTCAGCAGTTTTCATTGGCTGGAAGTGCAGGCCGTCATCGGTAACAGTCAGCGCTCTAGTCTCTCTACTCATTTGGAGGCATTAATACCACTGTGGCTGCGGCCACGCAGCTGACACGCACAGCCGGCGCGCCTACGGCAAGTCCGTCTGCGCCCGTCATGTTTGTGCGCTGCCGGCTGCCAGGAAATGCTGCCCATTCACCAGCAGGTTTTTCCTATGCCTGTCTAATGATAATGGTCATAGCTTCGTAAATAACGCGCAAACAATAAAGTTCCTATGAGAATTTTTTGTAGTCCTGTCCCAGTGACTACTAATCTCATTGTTTCGAAAACTCAAATAAAACTCGAACAATAAAGTTTCCATCAAAATTGACTATAGTCCTATGTTTATGACTACCAATCTCTCCAACTTGAATATTTCAAAAAAGAAATTTTTTCAAATAATTTCTTTACTCGCAGTGTTTACGAACACAGAATGATTCTTAAAAGACTTGGAGTGATCTAAACATTCGGTCGTTCGTTTTTACCCAGACAATTAGGGCCAGTCCTCTGTCATTTTCCATTGATACTGACCGAGTCACTGAATAAAGAAAAAGGACTATTGCATAACAGTCACAAACGAAGGAGAAACGCTGCTTCTCGATAACTCCCGTCTTCACGGGTAAGTCGCTAATCGTTTGCCTAGAACCGCTACATGAAATTAAATTCAATCTCTATTTCACTTCTCGAGAAGTCTTAACTGGTCGTTTTTTTTCACTTCCGGTTATCAAACCTGCGGGATTTTGTCACCATTTCACATATATCGCGAACAGCTTCAATTCACACAGGTGAGCCCAGAACGCACCACTGCAGTAAATTAGCAACAACATCTAAATCCGCATCTAAACCCCGTATTCTGATTACATCTTGCTTAAATCCTCAGGTTGCTACGATTACCCCGCAATTAATAACACTGTTTTAAACAGGTAAGATCCAGTACATCGAGAAATCTCCTCGTAAATGTACATCTAACAACGTGCTAAAAACATTGTATATGTTTGTTCACAAACGAATGCCCACAGCTTCGGGTTAATCGTTTGCCATTTCGTGTGTTTCTGAACACTAAGTTCCTCAAAATAGGTAAGACTGACACTCCTTAAAACCATAGGTTAATGTTAGGACATTGTAAACATCAGGACCAAAAGAGTGACGTTTTTATTAAAAATCCGCTAATTAATTAGAAGTAAAAAAGCGATTGTTTTGTTATTCTTAAAACCGATAGCTAATAGAAATTGATTTCTAAAATGAAAAACTCAGTAATACGGCACAGTTTCAATAAGTTCCCTTTATTTCTTTTTTCTCAACAGAACCCCTGACGAAGGAACAATATTTTCCGAAATGCATTGAGTTATTGATGGAAATGTATTTGGTTATATATTTATCATGTACAGCGTTTGAAACAAATTGAAATGAAATGAAAAATGTAAAATGAATGATTTTTGAATGTACAACTGTTTGAATTCCTAGAATACATGATTAAAATGTCATAAAGGAATACCACTACTCGTTGTTGCATGTCAGAGTCCTAGCAGCCGTTTGGGGCTAGGCCACTTTCAGTTGTATCCTAAATCCTAGCAGGCATTAATCTGACATAGCACACATATCAGAATAGCTGCAAAACTCGAGTGAGATTTCCACACACATTCATCTATGCCTGGGATATGTCATCCGAGAGAGTTTGTTGCAATGGGGATCTGCAGCATCCTGTTCTGGGGGAAGATATGTCCCTCAATCAGCCGAGAGCCTCTCAGACTAGAGTTGCCCTCACTGCAGCTGGTCAACAACGTACATGGAACATAAGTCAGGCACCGTTCAGACTACCTCGAAGGGGAATTATTTAGGGGAAGAGAGTCTGCTAGGGTAATGACTCAGTCTGCAGGTGATTTAGCAGCACCCTTTCAGGGGCTCTATCTCAATGTTAGATCTATTCCAAGACATGTGGCTGAAATTTGGGATTTTGTTAGATGATGTAAAGCCAGATATCTGTCTCTTTAGCGAAACATGGCTGAATAACAATGCCACTCTGGCACTGGCAATAGCATTTCCAGTGGACTACTCGGTTGTGCGCTTAGACAGATCTGGAAAGAGGGGTGGAGGACTGGCAATCGCCACACGTCTCCCTTATCACATTAAGACCCTTGATTCTGTCTCTAACCCAAACATACAGCTGCTGATTTTCCAAATTACAGCGAGGACTTAAGACTGAATGGACTGGAACCCTAGTGTATCACCCTCCAGGAGGAAATAAGAGAAATTTTTGTACAGCATTATTAGAGAGGCTGGCCCCTTTCACGCTGCAAACTGACAGGTACTTACTTGTAGTGGACTTAAATCATCATCTGGAGGCACTTGCTAATGCAGACTCTGCCGGCTTGCTTGCAGCAATGGAATCTCTTGGACTGTCTACTCTGGAGGAAAGATCAACTCATTTGGCGGGCCATGTATTGGACACCATTTTCTCGAACATCCCAGAATTAACAGCTGAACGTCCACAGAGGGTTGGCTGGATGGATCACACGATCTTGAGCTTTTTCTGGGCCCACTCAAAATTTTGCGGAATTTCGCAACCGCGCACAGAGCTTCCCAGGGGCAGGAAAAAGGTGACAGCCCCGGCCTTTAGCAGGGTCTATACCCCTCCTATTCTCGGGAACTGCAACGACTGTGACCTGGTCTTAGAAACATTTGAAGCCTCCATTACAGAGGCTCTTGACTCTGTTGCACCGCTGAACTTGGCTAAGATACAGACCAGGGCAGCCCCGGCACTATGGTATTCTGATATAATTAAAAAGGAAATGGCCCTGTGTAGGGCAAAAGAAAGGAAATGGGGAAAGTCCAAATTTGAACAAGATGATAGGAGATACCGAGAGGCCCATAGAATTTACCTAAACAGTTGTAATGTAGCTAGGAGAACCTATTTAGGCTCTCGCATTATAGGAGCTAAGGACTCCTCGCGCGAGCGTTTTGCCAACCTGAAGGAATTTACTAATCCAAGGGTAAGTAACCCACTCCCGTCATCGACGCAGGAATTATGCAACAACCTAGCAACACATTTCACTAATAAAATTTACACAATTTATCATTCCTTTGGGCCTGAAGAGAATGTTCATGATGGAGTCCCCCTCCAGGAAAATCCCTGTTTCCCGACTTTAGAACGCTTCCCTAACATCACCAGCGAACAGGTAGGCGCCCTTCCAGCTCAGGCAAAATCGGGGTCTGTGTTAGACCCGGCACCATCTGCGGTCAGGTCTGAACTATCCTCGGTCGTAGCGGACCCACTTGCAGAGATATGTAACATCTCAGTAGCAACGGCGACTTTTCCATGTAAATGGAAGAACACACGTATTAAGCCTCTGCTTAAAAAGGCCTCAGCAGATACTATGGACCTACAGAATTATAGGCCAATATCTCTTCTTCCGTGTTGTTCTAAGATCATGGAGACAATAATTAACCAACGTCTTTCCAGTTATTTAGAACACAATAAAATACAAGATCCATCCCAGTCTGGCTTCAATGCCTCTTCTAGCACCGAGGCCGCTCTACTAGAAGTCACGGATACGCTCAGGATGTCACTGGACAAGGACTCTCCAGTCATGTTGGTGCTGCTTGACTTGTTGGCGGCCTTTGACACCATCTCTCATCGTATCCTGTTGAACAGGCTCAGAGAGATTAGTGTCAGAGGCCCGGCATGTGACTGGATTCAGAGTTACTTGTCAGACAGAACACAATGTATTCAGCTGGACTCATTTGTGTCACCCACAACAGCAGTGGACAAGAGGGTCCCACAGGCCTCTATATTGAGCCCCGCGCTGTTCAACCTTTATGTCGCTCCCTTGGCCTCTATCATCAGAAATCACAGGTTTGAAACCATCTCCTATGCTGATGATACGCAGTTGATAGTATACATTGAGAACAACCCCGCAGAAACCAAGGCTAAGTTTATAACCTGTATGATGAGTATTGCCAGCTGGATGAGGGAGAACTTTTTGAAACTTAACTCCTGTAAAACTGAGATTTTGTTTTTCGCCAAGGCAGAAGAACTGTGGAGTGCCGACTGGTGGCCGACAGAATTAGGAGAAGCACCTGCCCCCAGGGGCTGGGCCAAGAACTTAGGGGTCAAAATAGATAATAAACTTTCAATGGAAGATCAGGTAAAAACCCTCGCAGGCACCTGTTATGGGACCATGCGGTTACTCAGAAAGATCTTTCCCTGGATCCCATTGAACGCTAGAAAGACACTTATCCAGTCGCTCCTCATCAGTCGCCTTGATTACGGCAATTCCTTGTTGGTAGGAATTCGGTAAGACCTGCTATCTAAGCGGCAGGAGGTGCAGAATACCGCAGCCCGTCTGGCCCTTAACAAACCAGCATGAACTTCCTCCCCCCTCCCTCTCTTGCGCCTTTTGCACTGGCTTCCTGTAAGGAAGCATGCTATCTTCAAGTTACTTTGCATGGTCTTTAAGTCCCTGCATGGTCTTGGCCCAGCCTATCTGACTAATAAAATTGAACGCTACCAACCTGGGCGACAACTTAGATCCAGTGCTTAATTTGTGCCGGTGCTATCACCGGCACTTCTTTATCAGGGCCGGGTCTACTCTGCAGGGATCTTGCTGCACATCAAGGATATATTTATTTACCTCACTACTGGACTTGGGACAGACGTAGAGTGTTGTGTCCAACTTCGTCCCTCTCCGGAGTTCTGAGTGAGTTATTCCTGGTGAAGAATGTTGCAGGCGAGACTGTGAGGCTGAGCCAAGAGGAGATTCATATGAATAAACCGGACATCTGTGTTGGATGACGGCCGCAGCGCAATGCAGGCCCTTATTTCAGTGTTGCCAGCCTTTTGGGAGGGACACTGATTTGGGCTGGGTTTTGGTTCGGCAGGGGTTGGCGTTCTGCGGCTGCGTGCGCAATTTTTTTTAGATTGAGTTGCCACGCACCCCACGGCTGCACTCCACCACCCATCATTCAACGGTCTGAGAGCCAGCCTGATCCTACCCGAGGACGACGTTGAGGACTGGCAGGCAGCAGCCAGCACTGCTAACAGGACCAGGCCAGGCCCAATAATCAGTTAATAAAGATAAAGGCCCGCGCCCATCACGACTAACAGTAAGTAAAATGCTGTTGAGATATTTCAGGTTGCCTAGGCCCTGCAGAGAATTGTATGCAGTAGCATTTATTCGCAAGAAAAGTTGTTGTAGGATTGGAAGCTCTAGCAAAATCGGGTCAGGAATGTTGAAAATGGTGTGGCAGGGTATGCTCAGACGTGAGTCCCTTGCTCACTTTGCCACTGGATTCAAGCAATCCGGGCTGAAGACGGCTGGAATGCCAGAAACCGGTCCTCGGAAGCTGGTTTCCGGTCCAGGGAAGACATGGCTTGGCAGTTCGGGCTGGACTGTTCCCATGAGGCACTGGGTCAGACTGATTTGCATATAGCAATGTCTGAACTGGGGTGGCAGAGTGGGCTAAAGAACGGTGATGGATTAAACCCAGATATTTTGACTGGCGGTGAGTGTTTGTCTGATTCAGATGCTCTGTCCATCACCACCCCCTTTTGTACCGCTTTTGGCCGCCATAAGTGTGGCAGGGTATGCTCAGACGTGGGTCCCATGCTCACTTTGCCACTGGATTCAAGCAAGCTGGGCTGAAGACAACTGGAATGCCAGAAACTGGTCCTCGGAAGCTTGTTTCCGGTCCAGGGCAGACATGGCTTGGCAGTTCGGGCTGGACTGTTCCTATGAGGCACAGGGTGAGACTGATTTGCATATAGCCATGTCTAAACTGGGGTGGCAGAGTGGGCTAAAGAACGGTGATGGATTAAACCCAGATCTTTTGACTGGGTGTGAGTGTTTGATTGATTCAGATTCTCCGTCCATCACCACCCCCTTTTGAACCGCTTTTGGCCGCCATAAGTGTGGCAGGGTATGCTGAGACGTGAGTCCCTTGCTCACTTTGCCACTGGATTCAAGCAAGCCAGGCTGAAGACGGCTGGAATGCCAGAAACCGGTCCTCGGAAGCTTGTTTCCGGTCCAGGGAAGACATGGCTTGGCAGTTCAGGCTGGACTGTTCCCATGAGGCACAGGGTCAGACTGATTTGCATATAGCCATGTCTGAACTGGGATGGCACAGTGGGCTAAAGAACGGTGATGGATTAAACCCAGATCTTTTGATTGGGTGTGAGTTTTTTATTGATTCAGATGCTCCGTCCATCACCACCCCCTTTTGTACCGCTTTTGGCCGCCATAAGTGTGGCAGGGTATGCTCAGACGTGAGTCCCTTGCTCACTTTGCCACTGGATTCAAGCAAGCCGGGCTGAAGACGGCTGGAATGCCAGAAACCGGTCCTCGGACGCTTGTTTCGGGTCCAGGGATGACATGGCTTGGCAGTTCGGGATGGACTGTTCCCATGAGGCACAGGGTCAGACTGATTTGCATATAGCCATGTCTGGACTGGGGTGGCAGAGTGGGCTAAAGAACGGTGATGGATTAAACCCAGATCTTTTGACTGGGTGTGAGTGTTTGATTGATTCAGATGCTCCGGCCATCACCACCCCCTTTTGTACCGCTTTTGGCCGCCATAAGTGTGGCAGGGTATGCTCAGACGTGAGTCCCTTGCTCACTTTGCCACTGGATTCAAGCAAGCCGGGCTGAAGACGGCTGGAATGCCAGAAACCGGTCCTCGGAAGCTTGTTTCCGGTCCAGGGAAGACATGGCTTGGCAGTTCGGGCTGGACTGTTTCCATGAGGCACAGGGTCAGACTGCTTTGTATATAGCCATGTCTGAACTGGGGTGGCAGAGTGGGCTAAAGAACGGTGATGGATTAAACCCAGATATTTTGACTGGCGGTGAGTGTTTGTCTGATTCAGATGCTCTGTCCATCACCACCCCCTTTTGTACCGCTTTTGGCCGCCATAAGTGTGGCAGGGTATGCTCAGGCGTGAGTCCCTTGCTCACTTTGCCACTGGATTCAAGCAAGTCGGGCTGAAGACGGGTGGAATGCCAGAAACCGGTCCTCGGAAGCTTGTTTCCGGCCCAGGGAAGACATGGCTTGGTAGTTCAGGCTGGACTGTTCCCATGAGGCACAGGGTCAGACTGATTTGCATATAGCCATGTCTGAACTGGGGTGGCAGAATGGGCTAAAAAACGGTGATGGATTAAACCCAGATCTTTTGACTGGGTGTGAGTGTTTGATTGATTCAGATGCTCCGTCCATCACCACCCCCTTTTGTACCGCTTTTGGCCGCCATAAGTGTGGCAGGGTATGCTCAGACGTGGGTCCCATGCTCACTTTGCCACTGGATTCAAGCAAGCCGGGCTGAAGACGGCTGGAATGCCAGAAACCGGTCCTCGGAAGCTTGTTTCCGGTCCAGGGAAGACATGGCTTGGCAGTTCGGGCTGGACTGTTTCCATGAGGCACAGGGTCAGACTGCTTTGTATATAGCCATGTCTGAACTGGGGTGGCAGAGTGGGCTAAAGAACGGTGATGGATTAAACCCAGATATTTTGACTGGCGGTGAGTGTTTGTCTGATTCAGATGCTCTGTCCATCACCACCCCCTTTTGTACCGCTTTTGGCCGCCATAAGTGTGGCAGGGTATGCTCAGACGTGAGTCCCTTGCTCACTTTGCCACTGGATTCAAGCAAGTCGGGCTGAAGACGGGTGGAATGCCAGAAACCGGTCCTCGGAAGCTTGTTTCCGGCCCAGGGAAGACATGGCTTGGTAGTTCAGGCTGGACTGTTCCCATGAGGCACAGGGTCAGACTGATTTGCATATAGCCATGTCTGAACTGGGGTGGCAGAATGGGCTAAAAAACGGTGATGGATTAAACCCAGATCTTTTGACTGGGTGTGAGTGTTTGATTGATTCAGATGCTCCGTCCATCACCACCCCCTTTTGTACCGCTTTTGGCCGCCATAAGTGTGGCAGGGTATGCTCAGACGTGGGTCCCATGCTCACTTTGCCACTGGATTCAAGCAAGCTGGGCTGAAGACAACTGGAATGCCAGAAACTGGTCCTCGGAAGCTTGTTTCCGGTCCAGGGCAGACATGGCTTGGCAGTTCGGGCTGGACTGTTCCTATGAGGCACAGGGTGAGACTGATTTGCATATAGCCATGTCTAAACTGGGGTGGCAGAGTGGGCTAAACAACGGTGATGGATTAAACCCAGATCTTTTGACTGGGTGTGAGTGTTTGATTGATTCAGATTCTCCGTCCATCACCACCCCCTTTTGTACCGCTTTTGGCCGCCATAAGTGTGGCAGGGTAGGCTCAGACGTGAGTCCCTTGCTCACTTTGCCACTGGATTCAAGCAAGCCAGGCTGAAGACGGCTGGAATGCCAGAAACCGGTCCTCGGAAGCTTGTTTCCGGTCCAGGGAAGACATGGCTTGGCAGTTCAGGCTGGACTGTTCCCATGAGGCACAGGGTCAGACTGATTTGCATATAGCCATGTCTGAACTGGGATGGCACAGTGGGCTAAAGAACGGTGATGGATTAAACCCAGATCTTTTGACTGGGTGTGAGTTTTTGATTGATTCAGATGCTCCGTCCATCACCACCCCCTTTTGTACCGCTTTTGGCCGCCATAAGTGTGGCAGGGTATGCTCAGACGTGAGTCCCTTGCTCACTTTGCCAGTGGATTCAAGCAAGCTGGGCTGAAGACGGCTGGAATGCCAGAAACCGGTCCTCTGAAGCTTGTTTCTGGTCCATGGAAGACATGGCTTGGTAGTTCCCGCTGGACTGTTCCCATGAGGCACAGGGTCAGACTGATTTGCATATAGCCATGTCTGAACTGGGGTGGCAGAATGGGCTAAAGAACCCAGATGGATTAAACCCAGATCTTTAGACTGGGTGTGAGTGTTTGATTGATTCAGATGCTCAGTCCATTACCACCCCCTTTTGTACCGCTTTTGGCCGCTATAAGTGTGGCAGGGTATGCTCAGACGTGAGTCTCTTGCTCACTTTGCCACTAGATTCAAGCAAGCCGGGCTGAAGACAACTGGAAAGCCAGAAACTGGTCCTCGGAAGCTTGTTTCCGGTCCAGGGAAGACATGGCTTGGTAGTTCGGGCTGGACTGTTCCCATGAGGCACAGGGTCAGACTGATTTGCATATAGCCATGTCTGAACTGGGGTGGCACAGTGGGCTAAAGAACGGTGATGGATTAAACCCAGATCTTTTGACTGGGTGTGAGTGTTTGATTGATTCAGATGCTCCGTCTATCACGACCCCCTTTTGTACCGCTTTTGGCCGCCATAAGTGTGGCAGGGTATGCTCAGACGTGAGTCCCTTGCTCACTTTGCCACTGGATCCAAGCAAGCCGGGCTGAAGACGGCTGGAATGCCAGAAACCGGTCCTCGGAATTTTGTTTCCGGTTTTGGGAAGACATGGCTTGGCAGTTTGGGCTGGACTGTTCCCATGAGGCACAGGGTCAGACTGATTTGCATAAAGCCATGTCTGAACTGGGGTGGCAGAGTGGGCTAAGGAACGGTGATGGATTAAACCCAGATCTTTTGACTGGATGTGAGTGTTTGATTCATTCAGATGCTCCGTCCATCACCACCCCCTTTTGTACTGCTTTTGGCCACCATAAGTGTGGCAGGGTATGCTCAGACGTGAGTCCCTTGCTCACTTTGCCACTGGATGCAAGCAAGCCGGGCTGAAGATGGCTGGAATGCCAGAAACCGGTCCTCGGAAGCTGGTTTCCAGTCCAGGGAAGACATGGCTTGGCAGTTCGCGCTGGACTGTTCCCATGAGGCACAGGGTCAGACTGATTTGCATATAGCCATGTCTGAACTGGGGTGGCAGAGTGGGCTAAAGAACGGTGATGGATTAAACCCAGATCTTTTGACTGGCGGTGAGTGTTTGTCTGATTCAGATGCTCTGTCCATCACCACCCCCTTTTGTACCGTATTTTGGCCACCATAAGTGTGGCAGGGTATGCTCAGACGTGAGTCCCTTGCTCACTTTGCCACTGGATTCAAGCAAGCCGGGCTGAAGACGGCTGGAATGCCAGAAACCGGTCCTCGGAAGCTTGTTTCCGGTCCAGGGAAGACATAGCTTGGCAGTTCAGGCTGGACTGTTCCCATGAGGCACAGGGTCAGACTGATTTGCATATAGCCATGTCTAAACAGGAGTGACAGAGAGGGCTAAAGAACGGTGATGGATTAAACCCAGATCTTTTGACTGGGTGTGAGTGTTTGATTGATTCAGATGCTCCGTCTATCACGACCCCCTTTTGTACCGCTTTTGGCCGCCATAAGTGTGGCAGGGTATGCTCAGACGTGAGTCCCTTGCTCACTTTGCCACTGGATCCAAGCAAGCCGGGCTGAAGACGGCTGGAATGCCAGAAACCGGTCCTCGGAAGCTTGTTTCCGGTTTTGGGGAGACATGGCTTGGCAGTTCGGGCTGGACTGTTCCCATGAGGCACAGGGTCAGACTGATTTGCATATAGCCATGTCTGAACTGGGGTGGCAGAGTGGGCTAAAGAACGGTGATGGATTAAACCCAGATCTTTTGACTGGATGTGAGTGTTTGATTCATTCAGATGCTCCGTCCATCACCACCCCCTTTTGTACTGCTTTTGGCCGCCATAAGTGTGGCAGGGTATGCTCAGACGTGAGTCCCTTGCTCACTTTGCCACTGGATTGAAGCAAGCCGGGCTGAAGACGGCTGGAATGCCAGAAACCAGTCCTCAGAAGCTGGTTCCGGTCCAGGGAAGACATGGCTTGGCAGTTCGGGCTGGACTGTTCCCATGAGGCACAGGGTCAGACTGATTTGCATATAGCCATGTCTGAACTGGGGTGGCAGAGTGGGCTAAAGAACGGTGATGGATTAAACCCAGATCTTTTGACTGGGTATGAGTGTTTGATTGATTCAGATGCTCCATCCATCACCACCTCCTTTTTTACCGCTTTTGGCCGCCATACGTGTGGCAGGGTATGCTCAGACGTGAGTCCCTTGCTCCCTTTGCCACTGGATTCAAGCAAGCTGGGCTGAAGACGGCTGGAATGCCAGAAACCGGTCTTCGGAAGCTTGTTTCCGGTCCAGGGAAGACATGGCTTGGCAGTTCGGGCTGGACTGTTCCCATGAGGCACAGGGTCAGACTAATTTCCATATCGCCTTGTCTGAACTGGGGTGGCAGAGTGGGCTAAAGAACGGTGATGGATTAAACCCAGATCTTTTGGCAGGGTGTGAGTGTTTGATTGATTCAGAGGCTCCGTCCATCACCACCCCCTTTTGTACCGATTTTGGCCGCCATAAGTGTGGCAGGGTTTGCTCAGACGTGAGTCCCTTGCTCACTTTGCCACTGGATTCAAGCAAGCCGGGCTGAAGACGGCTGGAATGCCAGAAACCGGTCTTCGGAAGCTTGTTTCCGGTCCAGGGAAGACATGGCTTGGCAGTTCGGGCTGGACTGTTCCCATGAGGCACAGAGTCAGACTGATTTGCATATAGCCATGTCTGAACTGGGGTGGCAGGGTGGGCTAAAGAACGGTGATGGATTAAACCCAGATACTTTGACTGGGTGTGAGTGTTTGATTGATTCAGATGCTCCGTCCATCACCACCCCCTTTTGTACCGCTTTTGGCCGCCATAAGTGTGGCAGGGTATGCTCAGACGTGAGTCCCTTGCTCACTTTGCCACTGGATTCAAGCAAGCCGGGCTGAAGATGGCTGGATTGCCAGAAAGCGGTCCTCGGAAGCTTGTTTCCGGTCCAGGGAAGACATGGCTTGGCAGTTCGGGCTGGACTGTTCCCATGAGGCACAGGGTCAGACTGATTTGCATATAGCCATGTCTCAACTGGGGTGGCAGAGTGGGCTAAAGAACGGTGATGGATTAGGGGGCGTGGCTAGCAGCCGATGGAAACGGTCGCAGCCTAGCGAGGCTCCCGACCCTCAGCCTGTAATCCGCCTCAAATCCTGACTCAGACCCGGGATCCCCGTGGAAATCGGGTCGATCCCGGAGCCAACCCTCAGGTCTGTTCCGGTTGGGTCAGCGCGCCGCAACACCAGGCATAGCGGGCGCTGAAGGGCACGGAATACCCAAGACAGCAGGGGATAAGATGGCGGCTCCCTGCGTCGCAGCCGCTAAGGAATAGCGACAAATCCGTCCCTGATGTCCTGAGGCCACAGCGTGGCGCGTCGTAAAGTGCTGGACTCGTGGGACACGGCGGCGGCCACCCGGAGCATCGGCGGACCCTGAGGTCAGTGCGAGGTCCGCTCGGGAGCGGAGTGCTGGCGGGGCTCCGCCCACAACCACAAGGGGCTCACTCTAGGCCCCGGCTTTGAGGCCTACGAAGTCCTGCAACGGCGCAATACCCCCGGGAGCGGCCGTGACGCAGCGGCCTGCTTTGAGGAGGCCTTACGGAGGCACCAAGAGTGGAGGGTGCTCAGAGGACGTCCAGCCTCGATCGGAGGGGACACTGCATAGCCCACCGGCAGGGCCTGAGACCTGATTGGGCGGCGGCCCGGCCCGGACCGACCGTGCAGGGTGAAACTGACTCCGCGAAGGAGGGGCACTGAATCGGCCCTGGACCCGTGGGAGACGGAGAGCCGGGACCGGAGGGAGGATTACACCTGCTGGGGCACTGTGCATCCTACACTCTCCACTCCGCCCCTGGCCCCGGGTTGTGCTCCCTGCGTGGAGGGTGACTTCGGGTCGTCGGCGCCGCAAAAAGCTGAGATGTGCTCCACGGAGTACTGACCAGAAGACGGAATCGGCTGGTGGGCCCCAGTGCGGACCCCTGACGCCCGGTCGCCGGGGGAAGCTGTAAGCCCTACCAGGTCACTGGCGCCATTTTCGATCTCCGCAACGCGGCCCCCGGAGACTCGGCTCACCGCCTGACGACGGCTAGTAGCGAGACCACCTTGAGGTTGGCGGCAGAATATTGCGGGAGACATCGTTGACGCCGGACCACCCTGAGGGTCCTGAATTGCAGGGAGGTGCAAGATGGGAAAGCCTAGAGGGCCCAAAGGGGACGGGAGCCCAGCCACGGAAACACCAGACGACTCCCCGCAACCCCCCACGGAGCTCCAAATGATGCAGGACCGGATTCTAGACGCCATTGCTGCTACGAAGGAGGCCCTACATCACGATATTGGTCAGGTAGCGACGGGGCTGGGGCACCTGCGCGCAGATCACGCAAAGCTACAGGACAGAGTCAAGGCCGCAGAAGTTACCTTACAGGATGTCGTACCGGCCCACAAATCGATGGAGGGGCGACTCACGGAGGCGCTGGAGCGGATACAGACCCTGGAGAAGAGGGCAGAGGACGCTGAAAACCGCAGTCGGCGGAACAACGTACGCCTGGTTGGCCTGCCGGAAAAAAAAGAAGGTACGGACATGGTGGGCTACCTGACCGACTGGTTAAAAACTGTGGTTGCCCCGGAGGGCTTATCTCCCTTCTTCACACTAGAACGGGCGCACCGCGTACCTTCCCGACCCCCGCGCCAGGGTCTCCCGCCGCGCCCAGTGGTCATCAAATTGCTCCACTACAAGGACAGAGACTGGCTCCTTCAGCGGGCCAGGGAAGCGGGCCCATTCCAGGTGGACAATAGTAACGTCACACTATTCCCGGACTATACGTTGGAAACCCAGAAACAGCGAGCCTCCTTTCTCTCCATCAAAAAGGAGCTACGCACCGAGGGACTGCAATACTCTCTGCTGTTCCCGGCCAAACTGAGAGTGATAGTGGACGACAAGGCGTTGTTCTTTGAAACTTCGGCGGACGCCTGGGCCTGGTGGGACACCTACAAGGCGGGCATGGATGGGGCTCGATTTAGGGCCGAGGAGGAGCGCCAGAACCATGCGACCAGACGATCGAGAAGACTCCGGGGACGCAACCGGGGAGCCAAGAAGCCTTCAACATCGCAAACTGAAGAAGAACGGAGAGCAGCACTGCAGGCGGTTAAAGAGGTGTCAGGAACGGCGCCGGTCCAATCGGCAAGAGAATCAGCCTCGGAGGCCCTGGCCACGGGATCAGACACTGACTTCTGGGGGCTGGACGGGGCTAGGGGCCCGAAGGTCACCCCCCAGACTTCGGGGGAAATCGTTGGACCCTAACAGCTGTCCGCGGCTTCTGAGTGAAGAGACCCTGAAGGCGGCGCCCCCCATGGACACTGGAACAGACTAATGTGAGACTTTTCTTTTATGAGTCGCATTGAGTATTGTGGGGCAGAGGGTCATGGGACCGAAGCTTAACAGGTCTAGTAGCCAGCTCACGCGCCACACGGCCCATAAGGCCCCCGTGGTGATTACTACGGGCTACAAGTTTACGTGAGCACGTTTGCTCGCTAGTTTGGATGGGTGCCTCTACTTCGCAGTTGAGTCCTGTTCTGGGGGAGGGGGGACCTGGAGTAGTTGGGGTGACTCGAGTTGCAGTTGGGGATGGGAAGTTGGGCGGGGGGGTGGGGATGGGAGGTGGTGGGAAGGTGCCTGGTGTCCGGAAGCGTACGTTTATTGATTTAATCTGCACTGACTGGGGTGATGGCTGACATGGGCTCGTTGAAGTGTGTGTCCTGGAATGTGCGGGGACTGAATTCCATGACAAAAAGACACAAGGTACACGCCTACCTGGTCCGCAGAGGGATACACATTGCCTTCCTACAAGAGACCCACTTAACTAAAAAGGAGGGCATCGCACTGCAGAGGAGATGGAGGGGTCACCTATTCCACACCACGTACTCGGCATTTGCCAGGGGAACACTTCTTTGGATCCGGGCGGGGGTTCCCTTTCAAGCTACTAGGCACACTATAGACCCAGAAGGGAGGTATGTGGCAGTTGAGGGTCTGCTCCGGGGTCGTCAGTTGACACTTTGCAGCGTCTATGCGCCAAACGTAGAGCAGGCATCATACTTCAATAGACTGACCAAACAGTTAGCCTCTTATTTAACGGGATCAGTGCTGCTGGGGGGAGATCTCAACTCCGTGGCGGATGCCACCCTGGATAGGTCACACCCACCTCTACATGCATCCCCAGTTCACAGACTGGCAAAACACAGATCAAACTGGCAGGGGTTGTGGGACCTGACGGATGCATGGCGCGCCCAACACCCAACTGACAGGGATTATTCCTTCTATTCGGGTCTGCACGACCTCCATGTTCGCATTGACGCGTTCCTATGCTCCCAGTCGGTGTTGCCAATGGTTACCCGAACGGAATACCTAGCACGCACGATTTCGGACCACAACCCCCTACTCCTTACATTTGCCTGGATGAACGAAGTCTCGCCAATTCCAACGTGGCGGCTTCATCCGGACACTTTGGACGATCCGCCGTTCAGCTGAGCGTTGGAAGGTAGAATCTCCCAATACTTTGCCGAGAATGAGGGGACTGCCTCTTCCAGGGCAGTGGAATGGGACGCGCTCAAGGTGGTAGTAAGGGGGCACTGTATAGGGAAGTTCGCGGGCGTACGGCGAACACTAGTCGAAGATGTGTACAAGGCCGAGCAAGCCTTGCGTGCGGTAGAGAAACAGCGGCCCAACCACCCCGACATGCAGGATAGAGTATGTTCAGCGCGGGAGGCAATGGCGGTGGAGGTGGAGCGCCTTCGCTGTTTTGATCACAAAACATACTTAACCAAAGCACTCGCCGAGGGAGATAAGACGGGGACGCTCCTAGCCTGGTTGGCTAGCCCCAATAGGGGTGCTGCCCCAATATTATCTCTGACTGATGCGAACGGCACTGAGTGTAACACCCAGCCAGACATCTTACAATGCTTTAAAGCATACTACGAGCGACTGTATAGGAGAGGCCCGGTAGACCGAACCGAGGTGTTAGAGAACTTGTTGTCTGAAATACAATTACCGTGCCTGGAACCAGACCAAGCGGAAGCCCTCGGGGGCCCAATTGACCTTGCGGAAATTAGGGGAGCCATAAAGAAAATGGCACGTAGGAAAACTCCAGGAGTGGACGGTCTGCCCATCGAGTTCTACGGTAAATACATTGATATCCTAGCCCCACGACTCCAAATCATATATAATGAGGCGAAAGAGAGGGGGGAACTGCCCTGCTCGATGCGCGAGGCGCTCATGATCCCCTTGCTCAAGCCACATAGAACCAGCTCTGACCCGGCATCGTACAGACCACTGTCGATGCTCACGACGGATTATAAAATCTTGAGCACTATACTAGCCACCAGGCTGATGGCCCATATGCAAGACTTGATCCACAAGGATCAATCGGGCTTTATCCCCACTAGAAATACGTCTCATAACATTCGTAGGTTGCTGAGGCTAGTTGCGAACCCTCCACCGACCGCCAGAGCCCCGGTGGTGATGGCGATCGACATAGAAAAAGCCTTCGACAGCCTGGAATGGAGCTACCTGTACAGGGTGCTGCGAAGTTTTGGCATTGGTGATGAGTATGTGCGGTGGACGGAAGTGCTATATGCCTCGGCGGGAGCTAGGGTGCGAGTAGGAGCGTTGATATCGGATAGATATGCAGTGCATAGGGGTACTAGACAGGGGTGTGCACTCTCTCCCTTGCTGTTCGCCCTCGCGATAGAACCCCTGGCGGCACTGGCCAGGAACGGTGACTCCTACCAAGGACTGGAGGTGGACGGAATTCGTCATCACATATCATTATATGCGGACGACCTCCTACTGTTCCTGGAGAATGCCGAAGAGGCAGTGGAAGGGGCGGAAGACCTACTAGCACGTTTCGGGGATGTATCGGGCCTGAGGGTGAACTGGGCGAAGACCTGCCTCTTTCCTCTCCGGAGGGCGGAGAGATGCCCCATGACCCGTCCCGAGCCCCGCTGGGAGCCAGCCTGTTTGCCCTACCTAGGGGTGTACATTTACCACGAACCCACAGACCTGCTAGAAGGCAATATAAACCGTTGTATCCGAACGCTGCAGGGTAACATGATTTTCTGGGCCACCCTCCCTTTGTCTATGACAGGCCGTGTCTCGCTGCTTAAAATGATCGCCCTGCCGCGGTTGTTGTACTTCTTTCGAACCTTGCCTGTGTGGATACCGAGTGCCGTATTTCGACGACTAAAATCCCAGGTGGTGTCCTTTCTGTGGGGAACTGGTAGGCGGAGAATAGCCTTGGCAACCCTGACCCGCCCGAAGAACGAGGGCGGACTCGCGGTCCCTGATTTCGAGTATTATTATTTGGCCGCCCAGCTGCAATTCCTCACGCAGGAAGTGGCTAGGGTATACCGAGGCCCGGAGCAGGAGAGGGACACTGGCACCCCTCGCCATGTGCTGGCGTACATCACCCTGCAACAGAGGCTAGCACTCAGAGACTTGTCTCAAGAGGAACGGACATTGAGGCTCTGCTGGAACCGCGTGCAAAAGCGCGCAGGCCCCGGACACCCGTACGCACCCGAAATACCACTGGGTATGCTCACGGCGCTGCCGCATGGCGGCGACTGGTCGAGCCTCCGGGGCTGGGAGGAGGCTGGCCTACAGGTGGTGGGAGACCTCTTCACCGACGGGGTGCTCACGCCGTACCACTCCCTACAGGAACAATACGACCTTCCGAGAGGGGACTATCTACTGCACGCAGCTGTGGTACGAGGGATCCAAGCGCACTGGGGCGAGGGACTGTGTGAACCCGCGACGTCGCCACCATGTCAATATGTGATGATGGCCGCAGGAACAGTCAAGGCAGTCACGTGCCTACACTCCAGAATACTCGAGAGCACCTTGCGACCCCTTACGCGCTTAAAGACCCAATGGGAGACTGACCTGCAGAGGGAGATCCCGGATACGACGTGGGCCCAGCTGGTTCAGAGGCCCAGGAAGAGTACCAGGAATGCCCGGTTCCAATTGATACAGCTCTATATCCTTCATAGGGCTTACCTCACCCCGCACAAAATAGCGAGATACTTTGGGGCAGAGGACGCAGCGTGTCCTAGATGCGCACGGTTGGGAGCAGACTTGCTGCACATGCTAAGGGACTGCCCGCACCTGCAGGACTTCTGGAGGGAAGTGGGCGATACCATGAACTCGGTCACAGACAGGGAACTACACTACGATAGCGCAACCACACTCCTACACTGGTTTCCACACACACGTAAGAACAAATTGACAAGCAAATTTATAGACATGGGCCTA
The DNA here is from genome assembly GCF_964263255.1 of Lissotriton vulgaris. Lineage (NCBI taxonomy): Eukaryota > Metazoa > Chordata > Amphibia > Caudata > Salamandridae > Lissotriton > Lissotriton vulgaris. Next base: position 742,564,466 of record NC_141696.1, read on the forward strand.
CTCCTTGCGAAGAGGGAACTCACTAGGGGATGGAAAGCGAAGGTAGCACCGACACATGGGAAATGGCTCACTGAATTCCTGAAATGGGCGGCCGCAGAGAGCACGATCAGGTATCAATTGGCTCGACGGGGGCCTGACGAGAAGGCCCAGGAAGCGGCACTAGCGTGGGAAACTCTAGTCCAGGCACTTAGGGATAGTACAATAGAGAGCGAAGATGAGGAGGAAGCAGAGGACCCTGGGGAACCCAGGGTGGCGGTGTCTACCACAGCTCCCCCCATGGACACACACACTCCTTAGACGTCTCAAAACTCCGCAGGTCACCAACACACCCCAGCGTGCGGCAACCCAGACACTAGACACCATGGAACACCGGGGGTGGGGGGAGGGCTAAGGGAGGGGGGGAGGGGGGTTGCAGTATGTCAATGACACTGAGCTATCAGTTGGAACAGACCGGATACTGGACAAGGGGGGGGGGTTGGTGGGGGGGGAGAAAAGTTAAAAGCAGATAGCGGTTGATCATTGGACACACCATCGTGTAGTTGTAGAGGGGGAGCACTAGGTGAGACAACCATCACCCAGCCCCAGGTCTACGAGCAAAGACGATGTCGAAACTTTGTTGTAGAGACTTTGAGAACTTGGGATCCCGCATATACATACAAACGGAATAACTGTAATGCTTGTATTGAAATCTGCAATAAAAATTGTTTTACAAAAAAAAAAAAGAACGGTGATGGATTAAACCCAGATCTTTTGACTGGGTGTGAGTGTTTGATTGATTCAGATGCTCCGTCCATCACCACCCCCTTTTGTACCACTTGAGGACTGGCAGGCAGCAGCCAGCACTGCTAACAGCACCAGGCCAGGCCCAATAATCAGTTAAAACAGCTGTCCCTCCCCCCCTGGCAATTTCTTCCTGCCGGGCTAGTCCCGCCTTAGCTTTGTAGAATCACCAGACCTCCCGAGGCTTCGCCGGGAGCAACAACGCTGCCGAGGCACGGCGCAACGATCTTTTAAAACTGTGCTTGGACACTTTTTACTCACCCTGCTCCTGCTTCAGGGGCTGCGCTGAGGTCACCGCGCACCCCCCTATCCTCTTGGGACTTCCTGCTAGCCGCCACCAGAGCGCCCCACGCTGAGCGTTCCCTCCCCCTCTGACGGGCAGGTCACGAGGGCGGGGACGGGCGTGTGCTACATCTTGGGCTGCTCTCTGGTTGGCGGGGCAGCTCCTCTGTCCCTCCACCCCCTGCCACGCCCTGTCACTTCCGGTCTTCTACTTATGGCACTTCTATCCCGGCCGCGCAGCGGACGAGCGCAGCGGGCGCGACGAAGGCGCGCCGAAGTTGCGCCTAAGTTAAGCCCGTCTGCGCCCGTCCGCGACGGGCCGGGACCAGGGGCCACACCCCCTGCTCCCTTGCTGTCATACACGCCTGCTCAACTCCTCTCCTACACCATTGATGTGCCTCTCCCCCACACCCTCAGGCAGCATCTTGTTGCTTTAGACATCTATGTCCCCCGCTCAGACCGTGCTGTGTCTCCTCACCCTATTCTTCTCCTCCCTACGCCAGACATCGATCCCCTCCCCATTGGACCCTCATCTCCCCCTCACACCGCTTCTGCTTATCTCCTCAACACTCGTTCGGCAGGCAAACACCAACTTGACCTGTTCAATCTTCTTACTACAGACTCCCCTGATTTTCTGTTCCTAACGGAAACATGGTTCTCGGAGGCCTCCCTCCCCGACATTCTTGCCATCCTCCCCCATTCCTACTATGTCCTTCGGGCTGACCGCCCCGCGGACAAGGTCGGAGGAGGTGTTGCCATGATTGTCCGATCCACTATTCAATTCCAGCTTCTCCCCCAAGCACCCATCGCTGGAGTGGACCTCCTGGTCGCTCGCTCTTCCAATCTGCCGGCACCCATCACCGTTGTCCTTGTCTACCGCCCTCCCCTGAACATGCCCCTGTTCGTGGCTTCCCTGCAGGAACTCCTCGCCACGCTGGTGGTTAATAACTCTTCTGTCCTCTTGCTTGGGGACTTTAACTACTGGCCTGGCGATCCCAGGGAGGACTCAGCATCTAAGGACTTCACGGCCACTCTCCTCTGTCTCAACTTTAAGTCTCACGTCCTGGTTCCTACCCACAAATTCGGACACATCCTGGACCAAGTCTGGTCTTCCCAGGACATAGTCTCCCCCCCCAGTATCCTCCCATGTACTTGGTCTGATCATTCCCTCATCTCCTTCTCTATCACCACTGGCTCCCCTCACAAGCCCCTTCGCCCCAAGAATGTCTTCTCCCGTAGCTGGAATCGTGCTGACTTGGCCTCCCTCTCTCACTCCCTTGCTTCTTCTTCCCCAGACCTCACTGGTATTCCCCTTGACTCACAGGCCGCTGCAGTTGGTAACTGGCTCTCTTCTGCATGTGACTTAGTAGCCCCCCTCAAGCTAGTTAAATCCATCCGCCCTCACGAGGCTCACCGTTGGTTCAGCCCGGAGCTCAAGACTCTTAAACTGGAGCTTAGACGCTCAGAGCGCCTTTGGCGCCGTAGCTACTGCCCTGACCACAAGGCCAAATACAAAATCCTTCTTAAGGAGTACAAGCAGGCCATTTTGGCCACTAAGACCAAGTACTTCTCTGAACAAGTGGCGCTCTCGGCCAACAAAGCTAAAGAAATTTTCTCTCTGGTAAATAACTTGGCCACCTCTGATCGTGCTTGCCCTCACTTCACTCCCTCTCAGGCCCTCTGCTCTTCTCTTAACAACTTCTTTATCGAGAAGATTGTAAAAATTAAATCTAACATCTTGGTCACTCCTTTTACTCTTCCTCACTCTGTTCCCTCTGCGCCCAAATCCTCCTTCTCCTCTTTTCCCCCCCTCCCTTTGGACTCCTTCCTAGCTCTGCTCACCAAAATCAAGTCTGGTTCCCCCACTGACTGTGTCCCTGCCCGTATTCTTAAAACTCTTTTTTCTTCCTGTCCTGATACCCCTCTCTCCTTTCTCAATGCCTCTCTTTCCACTGGATTGGTCCCTTCTTCATTTAAATCTGCTATTGTCTCTCCTATTCTTAAAAAGCCTGGTCTCGACTCTTCTCTCCCCTCTAACTTCAGACCTATCTCTCTTCTGCCTTATCTTGCTAAAATTCTTGAATCCTACGTTACTTCCTGTCTCTCTGTTTATGTTGAACGGAACCAGCTCTTGGCTTCTCACCAAGCTGGTTTCCGTTCGGGTCATTCGACCGAAACCGTGGTGTTGGCCGTCCTCGACGAGCTTAAGGCCAAGGCCGACGTCAACTGCCCCCAAGCTTTGATCCTCCTCAACTTGTCCGCTGCGTTTGACACGGTCGACCATAACATTCTTTTGGACCGTGTCAGCGCAGCGGGCATACGAGGTTCTGCCTTCTCTTGGATCACCTCCTTCCTGACAGGGCGTACTCAAGCCGTCCACCTTCCCGGCTTCTCTGCTCCTCCCCTCCCGGTGCCCTGTGGGGTCCCCCAAGGTTCCTCTCTCTCTCCCCTTCTTTTCAATCTCTATATTCACCCTCTTATCTCTTCCCTTCTTGAGCTGGGGGTCTCTGTGTATAACTACGCTGACGACCTCCAGCTCGTCTTTGATCTTTCTTCTTCTTCTCGTTCTCTATCCTTTTTTCACTCCACCATGGTCTTTATTTCCGGATGGATGAGCGCCAACCACCTCAAGCTCAACCCAGATAAGACTGAGCTTGTCCTGGTTGGCGGCTCATCCAGCCCCTGGTCCCCTGCTTTCTGGCCTCCCATCCTTGGCCCCCCTCCCACCCCCGTTCCCTCTGTTAAAACTTTGGGCATCAAGGTCAGACAGGACCTGTCCATGCATGGCCAGGTCAGCGCCGTGGTGTCCTCCTGTTTTCTTTCCCTCCGAATGATCCGGAAAATCTCTCGTTTCTTTTCTCTTGACTCCCTTAAAATCATTATTTCTGCCCTTATCACTTCCCGCCTTGATTATGGCAATAGCTTGTTCGCTGGCATCCCTGCCTATGAAACCCGCCGCTTACAAGCTATCCAGAATCAGGCCGCCCGTCTTATCTTTCACTTGCCCAAAACCCATCACATCACTCCCGTCCTCAAATCCCTTCACTGGCTGCCCATTTTGCAGAGATCCCTGTTTAAACTAGGGTGCCTTGTTTATCGGGCCCTTGATCACTCTGCACCGGCTTTCATCAATTCTTTGATTTCCCGCCACACCCCTGCCCGCACTCTCCGTTCATCATCTTCTGCCCTCCTCACTGTTGCCCGCTTTTACAAATCTCGCACTGGTGGAACCCGTTTTTCTGTTCTTGCTCCCCGGTTCTGGAACTCCCTCCCTCTTTCTATGCGTTCGATCCCTATTTTTTCTCACTTCCGTAAAGCGCTGAAAACCTATCTGTTTGCCCTGGCCTACCCCTGCTAATCCTCCTGGCCCTGTCTGTTCGGTTCTTCAGAGCTCCCAGCGCCAGGAAGCCGTTTTGGCCATCGTGCGCTCTATAAATATTTTTCATAAATCATAAGGGCCCACCGCCCACCACGACTAACAGTAAGTAAAATGCTTTTGAGATATTTCAGGTTGCCTAGGCCCTGCAGAGAATTGTATGCAGTAGCTTTTATTCGCAAGAAATGTTGTTGTAGGATTGGAAGCTCTAGCAAAATCCGGTCAGGAATGTTGAAAATGGTGCAGTCAGCGAGGTCAATTTTGACCCGTCTTTTCAAAGCCAGTAATGTTCCAGTGTGCAGGGGTAACGCGAATGTAACTGTTTTGCGCCATGACTGTTCGTAGCGGGGACTTTTGGGAGGGAAGAAGGGGGGCAATCAAGACAGACTACCATTTTGTGTGTGTAAAAGGCCCCTTTATTTGAAACAGGTGCACATCACATTCATTAAAACTGGCAACCGCCTCACAAAACTAAAGCCTCTCTAAACATCGAGTTACCTGACCCCTTAGGTTTTTCTCTCCCCCACCCCTACGATCCAACCATGAAAAAATCCCCCCACCCTGCAATATACAAATATACAATTCAATTACATCCTCATAGTATCCAATTTTCTCCCCTACATCCTACATCCTAACTCCAAAACCTGCCAAGACCTACAGACCTATCTGCCTTCTTGCAACTGTAACTAAGTACCCTCTAATGCAGGGGTACTCATAGTACGGCCCGCGGGCCAGTGGCGGCCCGGCAAGCCTTCCCCGGCGGCCCGCGGACCTTTCAGACATCATACCCGAGTTTTTATTTTTTTTGGTTTAAAGGCTGTCAGCAACCAGAGCTGATTCCGAGACTCTGCTGCCTGTGGGGGCCGGGCGATTTCCGCCGTAGTCAGAGTGGGGCTGCAGGGGCGCTGAGAGGTGAAAATAGCCTCATTAACATACGAATGGTCTTTTAAAGACCTGTGAAATGCATGGGTGCAGCTGTGTGCGCGCGCCTGGAAGCTGTCACAGCCCGGGGCTATCGATGGCTTCCCTTGCCCTGGGCTCCTGCTTTGATATGCTAATCCGCCCGAGTCCAAAACTCTGCAGAGATCATATTAATGTTGCTAAAACCGAGCCCTGTAAAGCGCTTCAGCCGCAAAATCTCAAAGCGCTGTATTGGTAGTTGGTGTTATGTAATCTATGGATTGTCGACTTCTTATTGGCCCCAGAGAGATGAAAGGTCGAGGGGGTGCGCTAGAACTGGAACCGGTGGTTTGCAGGCTGCCCACTTGCAGCATGTGCATTATTCCACTGAGCAGATTTACATGGTTCCTTTACATTCGAAGAAAGTGTAAACTGCCTTTAACTATAGTCGGGCGTTTAATACTACTCCCTTGTTATTCTGCATGAAAACTCTGCCGCCTTTGGAGCTGCCACTTCTAAATATTTGGATAAAAAAAGATAACACGCTGATACTTGGCCCCTGTCGTTCGTGATGTGAAGTCTGGATGACAAACTCCAGCGAAAAAAAATCAGAGAAGCTACGGTTTGGCTGTTTTTGTGATCACGCAGCCGTCCTGCCCCAGGCATCTTTCGATGCTTAAACAGCACCGTCGCCCCTGGCCCAGGAAGAGAGGCCCGACAGCCACGAGAGCGCAGAGAGAGAGAGAGCTAGAGGGAGGGAGACAGAGACAGAGAGAGAGAGGGAGAGAGAGAGAGAGAGAGAGAGAGAGAGAAAGAGAGAAAGAGAGAGGGAGAGAGAAAGAGAGAAAGAGAGAGAGAAGGAGAGAAGGAGAGAAAGAGAGAGGGAGAGAGAAAGAGAGAGAGAGAGAGAGAAGGAGAGAAAGAGAGAGAGAGGGAGAGAGAGAGAGAGAGAAAGAGAGAGGGAGAGGGAGAGAGAGAGAAAGAGAGAAAGAGAGGTGTGTATGCCGGGTATTGTAGCTCAGTGGACGAAGGCGTCCGCTGCAGGGACCTGTGTTCAACCTCATGGTCGCAGTTTTTTTTTGTTGCTCTAGGCCCGCCCCCTCCCCCACTGACCCCGCCCCCACCGGTGCGGCCCTCGGACACAAACCACACTGTAAATTGGGCCCCCGAGAGAAAGTTTGTGAGTACCCATGCTCTAATGTAACTCCAAAACTGTTTACCCTTTACCCGCTCCCGTTCCCCAACTCCCCAAACATAACGATAAAGAACCAAACTCCAGCCAAACTTGGCCAACATCAAAACAACTCCGCCAGCACCTGTTCCAAGCGACAAATACATCAATACCCCCCTGTGCGCCTGTCCCAAACACCACCTCCCTAACAAAATTATCCATAACGGAAAAACCTCCCCCAAACCCCAGGGAGGGTGGACGGGCCAAAACTAACTGCTGCTCCCAGCAACCAGGTTTCAATACCTAAAATGGTGGCTGGGAAAAAGCGGACTCCCACTATATACGTTTGGGCTGCCTACCTCACGATCGGGCTGCCTTTGGGCTATCACCAGGCAGCCCAAAGCGACAAAATGGCCGCTCCCTGTTCGCCCTCTTCCCCCTCCCAAATCTGCCCGGGGGGCAGACCTCGCTGCTCGGCTGCCCCCCAAATCCCCCTTTGGAGGGAAGAAGAGGGGCAATCAAGACCGACTACCATTTTGTGTGTGTAAAAGGCCTCTTTATTTGAAACAGGTGCACATCACATTCATTAAAACTGGCAACCGCCTCACAAAACTAAAGCCTCTCTAAACATCGAGTTACCTGACCCCTTAGGTTTTTCTCTCCCCCACCCCTATGATCCCCACATGATAAAATCCCCCCACCCTGCAATATACAAATATACAATTCAATTACATCCTCATAGTATCCAATTTTCTCCCCTACATCCTAACTCCAAAACCTGCCAAGACCTACAGACCTATCTGCCTTCCTGCAACTGTAACTAAGTACCCTCTAATGTAACTCCAAAATTGTTTACCCTTTCCCCGCTCCCCAACTCCCCAAACATAACGATAAAGAACCGAACTCCAGCCAAACTTGGCCAACATCAAAACAACTCCACCACCCAGGGAAAGTGGGGTTAGGTGACTACACCGCCTCCCCCCTTTCCCTGCCCCCCACCCCCCAGCCCCGTGCAGAACCAATCGTCCACTGAGACCCCTTACTCCCGGCGAACACCCAACAAACTAGCCAACACTTCCCGAAGCTCCAACAGATATAAATCCATTCCCATGCGGGAGAGGTGGACCCCGTCTCCCCTGAACATCTCAGGTGCATCGTACTTGATGTCCCTGTGCCATATGCGTGAGAAGCCCAAAGGCCGACAGAAACGCACCATCTCCACATTCAATTTCCGCCTTGTCTTGTCCACTGCCTGCGACTTCACTGCCCCACGCCACACTCTACGCGGTACCAACTCGGTCCATGCCACCGTGCAACCTGCCCAACTCCTCCGCAGCTCAGCCAAATTCCTCCGCATCGCTCTCATCAATACCAGACCTGACTCCTGCACCATATCGTTCTCCCCCAAGTGGAGGACCAACACGTCCGGGCAACGCCCCCGTGTACCAACCCGTTTAACGTCGTGATCAACTCCTTCCATCTCATGCCCCCCTTCCTGACCAAACCACCTGAAACAAAGCCAGATTGAAACCCAGGTTGTCCCCAAAATAACTATCTTGGGCCTGTAACTACGCCCTCTTCACAAAGGAATGGCACACAATCCAAACCAACATGTCCCGGGCCGTGGGACCCGCCACCGAACCTGAAATGAGAAACAAATGTCAATCAAAAATGTCCCCCCAACCTCAACTCACGCGCTCCTGCTAAGTCTGCGCTGCGCACATACTGCCGATAACAATTGGAGGACCACCTCCCCAAGCGCATAATGGCCCCCCGCCCACACCCCCGTCGATGCGCCTCCGAAACGGCCCGATCCGGAAAGAGTGCGTGCCAAAATGACTTCCCTCCACCCCCAGTCTGGCCAATGTCTTCCGAAACACTCCCAACAGCTGTGACCCCGTTGCCCCCTTTCCATTTGCATGCTGAAACACCAAACCACTCGCCCTCCGTTCACCTCTCCATTTCCTTCCCCACTGCACCGGGCACTCTCCTCCGTCCTCTACCCTTTGCAGGACCACCCAAGCCCCGACACCCCTCTGAACAGTCTTGGACTTACGCAACCAAAGGCGCACCTCCGTCTGCTCCACTTTCACTTCCGACCACACCAAACCCCGGCCAGCCTTAGAACCCAACAACTCCGACACCCGAAATGCCCCCGCAAACATCCACACCATCAGGGTCGAGAACAGGCACGCCTCCCTTCCGTCCCTGCACACTCGCGGCAGCATCTCCACCACTCTGCCCAACAGCTCCTTCGACACCGGCTGCCGCACCTCCCCCCCGCCCGCACTCCCGAGCCCAACCCTCCAACATCCTAGTCCGGAGCTCATCTGCGGACGGGGCGTTCCCCAAAACATCTTCCCCATGAAAGCGATCCCAGCCAGTTTACCCGCTATGGTCACTCTCGACAGCAACATTATTAACCCCTTATCATCCGAGGCAAGTTATCACGTTAAAATTGTGACAAGTTATTTTATGTGCTGTCTTTATTGATACTTATCTGGTGTTGCTGTTAGATTTCGAGTACTTTGACAGACCAACATCAACTGTAAGCCAGAGACAAAAAATAATTACACAGTTTGCAAATGGGTATTTGCTTTTAAACAGCAGGGTCACCAGTGCTGTTAGGTGTTACCACCTCCTCCTTTTTTTCCTTTTTTCAGCGGATACCTGATTTGGTACATGATGGCAGTGGCTCATGAGCTACTGTTGCTTTCATTACAGATAACTGTGAGATTCTGTGGTGAGTGGAGCTTCGCTCATGGAACTTGATGCCAGGTTGCTATGAGTTGGTTGGCTGTGGTGCTGTCCACATCAGAGCAGCCAGGATGATGTGATGGAGTAAGGCGGTCCTTTGTGTTTGTGGTTGTGGTTGTGGCTGCACTTCCATGTGGGAGTGCATGGGTCCATGTGTGGGGCGTGCTGTGTGAAAAGTAGGGCTCTCATGTGGGAAGAAGCAAAAAGGGTGATTAGCCCAATTGGGCATACATTTATTGTTTTTGCTATTGATTCTTAGTCTGCTTTTTTTAGGTCGACAAGTTATTTCTGCCTTATTCGAGAGGTTACCCTGAGTCCTGTGTGGTTTGCGCGAGAAATTAGCACCATTACATTGCTTGATTTTGGTCATGGGAAAGTGTCACTCATAGTTGTTGAAATGTCACTCATAATTACACTGACATTATGAAAATGTCACACATAGCAAACTGAAACCTTGGCAGCTATGAGGATTCGCTCTGTTATAATGTTATGTTTCAGTGATGGGCAGTTTAGTGAAGCCAGTGTCCGACCCAAAGGCTCTTTCGGACAAAAAATTAATGTTTTTGGTAAGAGTAATGAATGACGCCTCACATTGGACACGACCGTGCACTTCCAGGACCGAGAGTCCAATCTGGTTGCATAAAACGGAACAGCTTCATTCTTGAGTTCAATGCACACACTGGTAGCAGGGCAGGCTGGCGCGCAGACCCAGACCAGGGGTGGCCTTAGGCATGTGCAAACTGTGCACCTGCACAGGGCCACCAAACCCCAGGGGCTGCCACACCAATATATATCCTTAATAAAATAATTCTCTGAGGATGGATACATATTTCCGTGGCGGCCTCCGGCTCTGTTCCACTTCCAAACACCCTGACCCCCACCTCCTTCCTGAGCTCTGGGGGGCTGCACCCCGCCCGGACCCCCTCTTCCGGGGCCCCCTACCTATGCTCCCTGCCCAGGGCCACCATAAGCCTATAGCCGCCCCAGCCCAGACAGCGTGAATTGACTGGATTAAAAGAACAACTAGGAGTAAGCGATATGGGGAGAAATGTGGGTTGATTGAGATAGGATAGGGAGAGAAAAAATATATTAGATTTTTTAAATTAGTATGAAATTTATTATACATTTCTTGTAGTCTACGTTGTTTATGTGCGACAAAAACACACCACCGCTGCCCCTGTTAAAATGTTATTTATCGGTATTATCAGCGTGCACATTATTTTTTAAACTGGAAACATTTTGACGGGTTTGTTGTAGGTGTTCAGAAACACCACAAATATAATCCTGAGACTTTTTTCTTTTTTAAACCAACAGGCTAGGCAGCATACCATGCAATGTGAACTAAAAGGAGTGAAATGTAAACAGAAACTGCAAAACTGGCTGGAAATAAATTAAGGGTTCTTGAAGTTATTGCGGATAACCAGATAGGAGTTTTTCATTTGTAAAGTTACAGACGTTGATATAAGACAGCGTACTGAGCGTAGCATCACAGGACTGTGGTCAAAGGAACCTAACGAAGTATCCATTCCAAAAGGTGAGGTCTGTTAGATTCTACTTTAATAGTGTAACTTAAAATAATTTATTTCTTTTTTTTGTTCAAATCTTTTTTATTTGAGAATACAAATAATACAAATGATATAAATGATAGAATAATTTCAATAAGTTCAAAATACAGAGAAACAAAACGAAACGCAACGAAAATACAAAAGTAAATTACAGGCATACACATAAGGAAATATAAAGTGTGAGAATGGCTCATTTAACAAGGGGAGACAGAAAACACAGCATTAGCGACTACAATCGACACTTTCAATGGGGTGATAATATGTTCAGGATACAGCAGTGCTTCTAAGGAACATTAAATGGATCCTTAATGGACACTTGTCATTTGAGAACAATGTTCTTACCGTCCATCCATAATGAATTGGAGCCATGGAGCAGAGATAGGGGGAGAGGTAAGGGGAAGGGGGTTAGGCAGCAGCAACATGATATGATATGAAACAATGTGTACAGAAGAAGACTGTGAGCTCATAGTACAGGCGTGAATAACCAGTGTGTTGTCCAGGCGCATTTTGGGACAATTGATTTGAGGCGGGTCATAGCAAAGTTCTAATGAGTCTAATAGGCTCCATAATTTGGTATGAGGTTTTTGACGAGGGGATGAATGAAGGACGTCATTGTCAGCTCCCCTCAAGGACGACAGCCATTCCTGCCAGATTTTGAAGGAGACATCGGAGGCACTCTTCCATTTGTAGAGAACAACCTTGCACGCAAGCGTCATCATGAGGTCTAGAAGGTGTCTGTAGTTGTCTCTTGTTATGTTCGGATCAATCGCCCCCAGTAGGACATATGTGAAATCCCTAGGCGGCCTTTAACGGAAGGTACGTTGGATATAGTTATAGATTTCATCCCAGAACTTTTGCAGTAACGGGCAGTGAAAGAGCATATGTGCTAGGTCACCAGTTTCTGTCTTGCAGTTCCAACAGAGAGGATTGTCTATAAGCTTGAGCTTGAAGACTTTTCTGGCGTCCAATATGACCTGTTTATCAACATAAATTTAGTCTGTGAGAGTATCGGGGATATCTTGGTATAGAAAGGCGTAAGGTGGATTTTATCCCAGTCAAAGGCCATGTTGGAATGGTTAGGTTCATTCTCCCAGTCCCGATCACACTTCCTGTATGCCTTTTGAGGCATAGAAGCTAGTATCTTAGAGATTTTTGACACCATATGTCCTGTTGACATGAATTGGATTAATTTATTGCAGAGTGTGGGGTTCTGTGGTGGGATGTCTCTGGCAGAGATTAGCGCTTTAAGGCGTAGAAATTTGTAAAAATCGATTAGTTGGAGGTCAAGTCGCGATTGTAAGGCGGCAAAGGTTAGAGGAGTGGTTCCTTCATAAATATCTTGTAGCAGATTCACACCCTTCTTGGACCAGTGATCCCAGTAGAGGAGTTGGCCCTCATCTCTTAAAGCTGGGTTGAACCAAAACGATGTTAAGTTAGACTTGGAGAATTTTATTTTTGCTTTACAATGTCTCTCCAGGTTAAGGAGAGCCCTTTTAGTGTTAAGAATATATATTTAGAATGAGGGAAGGCTGTGGCGTCTAAAGTCATTATGGCGGGGAACGGTAGGTTGTTAATGATGGACTTTTCAACTTGCGTCCACACGGGTATATAGTCCTGGCAATTGTAGAACCAATTTGCTCCTTGCTTGGATAAATAGGCGGTTTGGTAGCATTTAAAGTTTGGTAATCCTACACCTCCTTTATCTTTTGGCAATTGAAGTTTACGTAATGAGATCCTTGGTTTCTTGTTTTGCCACAGAAAAACGTTAAAAATCTTATGCATCCTGGTGAGGAAGTCTGCAGACAGTAACATGGGTAACATGCTTATTAAATAATTGACAAGTAGCGTGATCATCATCTTTAGAGTTTCCACTCTGCCCCACCAGGACAAGAATTTTGGGGACCAGCCGTCCAATAATGAGGAAATCTTTTTATATAGGGCATGCTCATTAGCTTTAAGACTGCTGATTAAATCTTTCTCAAATTCAATGCCAAGATATTTAAAGCTCTTTGTTTGCCAGCACAATCCGGAATCACCCAGAACACCTCCGTCACCTATGTTGTTAAGCAATTTTACCTCCGTTTTGTCTTTATTATGTTTGTATCCTGACATCTCCGCAAATTCCGCAATAGAGGACATCAGTGCCGGGATTGCTGATTTCGCGTTCTCGGAGACCACCAAGACATCAGCGTACGCCACAATTTTGACTGTGACATCTCCAAAGCCTATACCTTTAATTAGTTAGTTGTTTCGTAGTGAGTATAAGAAGGGCTCGATTGCTAGAAGAAATAGTGAGGGGGAGAGGGGACAGCCTTGTCTTGTGCCTTGTTTCAGTTCGAAAGAACTCGAAAGGCATCCACCTGCCCTAACTCTTGCAGAAGGGTTAGCGTACAAGGCCATCACCATGTGGATGAAATCGGTTCCCAAATTAAATTTATGTAGTGTGGCATCTAGGTAGGCCCAGACGACCTTGTCAAAGGCCTTCTTGGCATCTAGAGTTACAGCTACTGTGGGGGAGTTAGTTAGTTTTGCTTTTTTTAAGATATGTGCAAGGGTTTGTGTATTGGCGCTGGATAATCTATTTTTGGGGAACCCCACCTGCGATGGGTGGACCAGTTGGGGCAGCACCTTTTTGAATCCTTTTGGCCAAAATCATGGCATAGATCTTACAGTCGAGATTGATCAGGCTTATCGGCCTGTAGTTTTTTGGGGACGTAGGGTCCTTCCCATCTTTGGGGAGGACAGCAATAATGGCCTCTGCCCGTGTGCCATGAACTTGCCCACTTGTGGTAAACTGCTCGAATAAATCTCTTAGTGGCTCCGTTAGAACAAGTGAAAAGCTTTTATAGAATATCGCACTGAATCTATCAGGGCCCGGGGCTTTCCCAGTTTTAAGGGACTTAATGGCTTGCATGATGTCCTCCAAGGATATGGGGCGATTTAGTTTGGTCTGTTCTTTTGGTGGAAGAGAAGGGAGTTTGCAGTTGTCAGGATAATGCCCCAACTTGGATCCATTGATGTCTTTATTTTTACTGTATAGGTCATTATAGAAATCCTTAAAGATTTCAGCAATTTTGTTTGGGTCTGAGTGTGGCGTCCCTAATTTATCAACGATACTCTTGATGGAAGTTTGTTGTAATTTGAATTTTAGGTAGGATGCAAGGCTTTTACCCGCTTTATTGGTGTGACACAGCCTGAAGTTTTTACAATGCTGAAGCCAAATTCCAGCCCTTTCGCTGATTATTTTGTTATATTCGTACTTTTTATTCATTAGGTCATTGAAGACCAAGACGTCTCTAGAAACTATATGTCGTTGTTCTAGTGCTGTTGTTTCTTCTTCTAGTCATGTTAGGGCGGAGTTAGCATCCCTATTCATGGCAGCTCTTATCTTAATTAACACCCCTCTAACCGTTGTTTTTAGGGCCCCCATCTCGTAAGGTCCGTGGTGTCCCCTTTTTTGTTGTGAGCAAGATAGTTCGTGATGGCCGTTTCTATTGCCGTCCTATGTTCTGCCTTTTTCAACACCGCATTATTGAATCGCCATAAAGTCAACTTTTTAACCCCATTGTGGACTGCCAGAGACATTGTGATGCATGAATGATCAGAGACTACACGTGGCTCAATGGAGGTGGCCTCAATGTCCGCAGTGGAGGGAGCTGATGCAAGTAAATTATCTATGCGTGAGTATGAGCCATGTGGTGGGGAATAAAATGTATAATCTCTACCCGTCGGATTCATCAATCTCCATGAGTCTACTAGATTGAAGCGCTTACACAGATTGAGGAGTGCCTTATGTGAGTTGGTTGATCAGAAAGGACAATGTGAGTCCCTGTCAAGGGCAGGGTCCATAGGGAGATTCAAGTCTCCCCCCAAAATATGTGTTTCAGTGTCCGGTATCGTGTCAATGTGGGTGCAGAGTTCCTTCCAGAAATTTTGGTCATCTTTATTGGGTGCATAAACGTTGGTAACATAAAACTCCCTACCATCTTTTGACAGTTTGGCAGAGACCCATCTGCCTTTAGTATCGGCATTGCTTTGCAGGACATCAATATTTGCTCTTTTAGCAATGAGTGTAAGAACCCTGTTTTTTTTACCCAAGGCATCAGACCCAATTGCCTCACTATACCACTTATTTTTCATTGAGTTAAATTGTGTGGAGTCTATTTAGTCTCCTGTAATAGGACAATGTCACCTTTCTGCTTGTGAAGGTAGTCTAAGATTTTTCTCTTTTTGATTGGGTGGTTGATCCCTTTAACATTGAGCGATACTATCTTGATAGCCGGTCTATTCGTTGCCATAATAGGGGAGTGGGTATGATACGTCAAACTTCATGTTATATGTAATGCAACATACATGGGATGTTATATTCCTAACAGTGGTAGGGACAAGGCACCACACTATGAGTATATGGATGTTTATGTGCCTACTATGAGTACCGTCTTCGTTACAGAATTGTTGAGTCTTGCGGCCAATGAGTATATGGATGTGTATGTGCCTACTATGAGTACCGTCTTCGTTACAGAATTGTTGAGTCTTGCTGCCGGGATACAGAGAGAGAGGAGGAAGTGTAAATAAAAATGAAGACAAGGGAACAATCATAAATAATAATACCAATAATGAAACTAAGATCCCCACCCAGCCCACCCACAACCCAAACCCAGCCTCCCCATCCCAAAAATGCAATAAGGTCATGGTGACCAGGGAGAAGTAACCAAACCGGTCTCTCTCCCCCGTGGCGTTTACATATTTAACCTGCTTGCCAAGTCAAGAGTTACATCTTAGGGGAAAACAGATAATAGGAACATAGGAACAATGGAACATCAGAAACGTGTCAGGAACATTTCGTAGGAGCGCTATTTCAAATCAGCTTACATAGTTGGCAATTCTATTTTGAGAGCATCAATGTAAGCACCAGGCGCTCAGTACATAGACACATTGGAGCATTGGAAAATCAGGAACATGTCAGGAACATGACGTAGGAGCATCACTTCAAACTATCCTAAATAGTTATCAATTCCATTCTGAGAGCATCAATACAAGCACCAATATCAGTTGAAACGTAGTGTTATTTCTGTTTAGGCTAAGTCTGGAGACACAAATGGAACAAAGAACTAATGTATGTGCGAGCCGGGTTTTGATACTTCACCCAGAAGGCCAACTATATCTTCAGTAGAGAGAGGACAACAAGTATATAAACTAAGTGAGTGATACTTGAACTTGTGGTGTATCTTGGTCTCTAGTGATTTACCCCGATCCAATCCCCCTTATGCATGTATACAGGATTAGCCATCAATTTTCTCAATAGAAGCTATTACAACCATAGCCATTTCAACTACAGTGATCATTGCAGAGCATTATCTTATGTTCGCAGATATTTAGTAGGTAAGAAAAGTGTTTGTCCTACCAATCCGCTAGTCAAAATTGTGACATACAACATAGGTGTACATGAAGATCGGTACAGAACCTGGGACGTCAATTGTTCAGCTTACTCCAAAATCGATGGTCAACTGTCTTCTCATCATCGCCTAACAGATAGAGGTAGCGCCAGATTGTTTGTAATGAGCACATGTATACCCTGCACTGGGCGACACTGACCAAAGGGGCTAAGTGCCATCTGGCCGGGTACTTGCCGCTGTAGCAGTATACATCTTTGAGTCTTCTGGGCCGTCAAGAAATTTCTCTAGGTGTAGTGGGTCCGTGAACATTTGTGGTACTCCCTGAATCATTACTCAAAAGCGTGCAGTGCCAACGAAACCATATTGATATTCAAGTGAACGAAGTCGTGGTCGAAGGGCAAGGAAGTCTTTCCTCAGATTGACCGTCTCCTTGCAGTAATCTTGGGAAATGTATATTTTGTTGGTCTTCCAGAGAATGTGATTGTGTTTGCGCATGAACGTTAAGATTTGCTCCATGTGCTGGTACCTTAGCGGTTTGCAAATAATTGGTCTAGGACCTCTTTGTTGGTGCGTGATACGGCCAGGGACCCTGTGGGCTTGATCAAATTCCAGCGGAGTATTGAAGGAGAGATTAGTGGCTTGAGGAAACCAAGTCTCCAAGAAAGAAATGCATGATCCTTCTTTATCTTCTGCTCCTTCCGGAATCCCAAATATCTGTAGGTTCCCCCTTCGGTTCCTGTCTTCCAACTCCGAGAGGCGCAGTGACATGGATGTTGTTGATAGGGAGAGATCTTTAAGAGATTTGTTCACCTTTACTTCTGAGTCCTCAAGTGGTCTGATCCTGCACTCAGTTTCAGCAAGCCTTGTATTAGTGTCTTTAATGTCTTGTCTTACTGCCGCAATTTCCTCCCTGGTAGATTTCGTGAACTTCCGCGAGTCTGAGGAGTATTGTGTCCAGCGTCACATTCATGTCACGCGCCCCTTTGGTTGGTGAAATTGGATTTGGTGGTTCGTCTTTCAACCTTTTAAGGTTTTTAGCTTCCTTTTCCCCCATGGTTATGTTTGTTCCACTTCGGGCACTCAGTGATTGCGTCAGATAGTAGTAGTACTGATATGGAGCTGTGCGTGCCACACGTTTGTTGAGCGTAGAGGCGTTCTTAGTAGGCGTAGGTTGCAATGGGCTATATGGTAGTAGCCTGGGGGTTGAGATAGAAACTATGCCTACTTAACATTAAGCTTGCGGTTCGTGAACATCGTGTAAGTACAGTTGTATCACCCCTATTGCTGCAACCAGTGACACAATACAGTATTCAGACCATGATCTTATTTATTGTTGTTGTTGTTATTGTTATTATGGGTTTATATAGCGCCGGGTCACCTACAGGTCTCAGGGCGCTTTGACCACAGAACATAACATCCGAGAAAGAGAAAGGGTGGAGTGCCTAAGCTGGACTAAGTGCTGTTCGGAACAAGCTGGTCTTCAAGGCTTTCCTGAAGCGGAGTAGATTCTCCTCCTTTCGGAGTGTTTCAGACAGGGCATTCCAAAGCTTCGGTAATAAAACCGAAAAAGATCTCCCTCCCATTGTGGCCAGCTTAAAACGAGGACATACAAGGAGTTTGGCATCAGAGGACCTGAGATTTCTTTCCGGTCTGTATATCTCGATCCGTTCCTTGATGTAGGTCGGGCCTTCCCGTAAATGGCTTTGTGGGCTATGCAGAGGCCTTTGAAAACAGACCTCTGTCCAATTGGTAGCCAATGTAGATCTTTTAATAATGGAGAGGCATGCGTTCTCCGCGGGAGATTGAAGATAAGTCTCGCTGCGTCGTTTAAGACTACCTGAAGTCTGTTTGTTAATATTTTTGGCAGGCCTAGGTATAGCGCATTGCCGTAATCGAGTCTTGACACTATAGTGGCCGAGACCACTGTGCGTAGCATCGATTGGGAGAGAAGAGGGACCAGTTTACGCAGCTGTCTTAGAAGACCTGTACAAGTGCCAACCACGGTGGAGACTTGGTTGGTCATTGAGAGGCCACTGTCCAGTTTAATGCCCAGACTTTTGACCGTGGCTGCCGGCTGTGGGGTTGGGCCCAGCTCCTGGGGCCAGTACATATCGCTCCAGGAGGTGCACTTAGATGGTATTATCAGCACCTCTGTCTTTTCCGGGTTGATTTTGAGCTGGTTGATGGACATCCAGTGGACCGTGTATCGGAGTATATCTTGCGCGTGCAACTGGGTATGTGTTGTATCATCTATGCCCAGCAGCAGCTGTGTGTCATCAGCATAATTGAATACTCGACAGCCCATTCCCGCTAGTGTGTTAATCAGGGGCTGTAGATATATGTTAAACAGGAGTGGGGATAGTGCTGAGCCCTGGGGGACACCACAGGTCAGACTTCCCACTCCTGATACACTGTCTCCCATCTGGATTCTCTGCGTTCTCCCAGATAGAAATGATTCCAGCCACCGAAGGGCTAGACCCTGGATCCCAAACCCAGCCAGCCTGTTCAGCAGGATGGGATGGCTGACGGTATCGAACGCCGCCGATAGGTCTAACAAAATCAGGGCGCTCGGTCTTTTACTGTCAGCCATCCTTCTGAGCTCATCCAGCACCGAGAGCATGACCAACACGGTGCTGTGGTGTGCACGAAAGCCTGCCTGCCTCTCATGGAGTAGATGGTTAGACTCCAGATAGCTTGACAGAGATTTAAGTACATGCTGTTCGAGTACTTTAGACAGGAAGGGCAGCTGGGATATAGGTCGATAGTTTTTTAAAGCATTGGGATCTCCCCCCACTTTTTTTAACAGCGGTCTTACACGAGCTTCCTTGAAGCCAGTTGGGAGCCTGCCAGTACTCAAGGATTTATTAAGTGTGGCTAGAATATGGTTCTCTAGGATTGGGCCTGCCAAGCAAAAAATGCTTGGGGGGCATGGATCTGCTGGGGAGCCAGATTTCGTCTTTCTCATCAATGACTCAAGGGTTAGTGGATCCATGGGGGGAAATGATAATTTATCGCCGAATATAGGAGGATGAGCATTGTCCTTATATGGGGGACCGTTGCCCCTCAGTGAAATGTTGAGTCAAAGAATAGCATTTGGATCGACAAGACAAATTAACAAGATAGAATGTCCCATGCGTCGGCCATCTTGGGGTCAGGCAAGGCAGAAGGTGGATTAATTCCCTATCTTCAGCAGTATATCGTCAATTTACAGACACACAGATCATCGGGTATTCATATTACCTTTGGAATAGGCCACAAACGTCAGGACATGAACTCGAGCCTGATCACACACATATGGGCATTTAAGAGAGACCAAAAAGCCTGGCAGCGTCATGCAGTCAATTTGCGGAGAGACAGGTGTACTGAAAGAGCAGCCCGCGCCCTGGCCAATGTATTTGTTTTATCTTTGTGCTCTATGGTCTTGTGCACTATGCATCTTTCAGTTAGGTTCTGATAGGTTTTGCCCGCAGCGCTCGAGGACCCATTAATTAACCGCTTCACTGGGTCAGGCCGATGTATTTCTGGGCGGCCGCCATTTGTCTCAGCTAGCGCAGTACCTGTATTATTCAGCTGCGATTCAGCTGAGATTCCTTAAGCATGTCTCGGATGTCACCGAGTGTGCAGAGCAGCATTGAGGTCGTCCCGCGAATGCGCAAGTAGGTTCCGAGGATTTTCCTGGCAGTTCAGCGGTGCGGGCAGAGTTCCGCGTCAGGGACCATGCGGCTCCAGAAGTCTGACGGCATTCAGGCGTATAATGCAGCAACTCTGGTTTCATGGATCACCAGCAGGCTCCCAATGTATTCTGCCACCTTACCGCATCGATTAAAGTCGGCGGTATTCGCGGGGAAGCACTAGAAATACTTTAGGTTCGGCGCCACGGGAGGAGAGAAAGGCTTAAGCGGCCATCTTCTCCGGCGTCCAAGCCACGCCCCCAGAATCTATTTTTTTTGACAGAACGCCACCTGAAAAGGATCCTCTGCCTCTCTGAGTTTTCTTCAAATTCATCCCGATAGATCACAGACAACAAACATGTGCCTAAAGCAAAGCAGACCTATTGGTCTTGCCAGTGCTTATAACAGTATCCTATAAATGAATAAAACCATGTGAATAGTTCAAATTGAAAATGTATAAATTCTGGCAACATGAGACTGAATTAAACATTTCTAAGTTCTGGGGAAGGAGTGGCTTTGAAGTGTCTTATTCTGCTATTTTAAATTTACCTCCATTACTGTGTCTGTACCCCTAGCCCCGTTCCATCGCGGCTTCGTGCCGTTTGTGTGGAGGGCAGGGTGAGCTTCATTATTTCAGAGCCGGCTCCCCGAGCAGAACGGAGTTAGCGTTCCAGCTGGGGGCGGGGCTTAGAATATAAAATGGCCACCCGGAAGCGCAGCGGTCGAGCGCAGTGGGAGCGCCGACACCGCGCCGAAGCCGTGCCAAAGGGGTGCCAGTCTGCGCCAGTCCGCGCTGGGACCACGCTGCGCGCCACATGCCCTGATCCTTGTAATTCCTACCACACATCGAAGGTAATTATTTACTCTAGAGCACAGCTTCTGAGCATAGGTAATACACTCAATTACAAACAATGCTCTCATTTTAATGCAGACTCTTTATGCAACTTGCCTACTAACCCATGTCCGAACTGCGCTTTTAAAACAACTAAACCTCACTCAAACTTAGGAGCCCCTACGATCTTTAAAATTGCCGAAAAACACATAAACTGTGCCCTTATAAATGCCCGCTCCCTCCTAAAACATAGGGAAGAGGTGGCCGAACTTATAGCTAACCAAAACCTAGACATTCTGTTCATTACAGAGACCCAGATTTCAACACAGCCACTCCGGATGGCTATTATGTGACCCGATTAGACAGATCCTCTGGAAAAAGAGGAGGAGGTCTAGCTATTATACATCGCGCCAGCTTAGCTTTAAAAACCGAACCATTGAACCATGACTCCGTAGAAGCCTTAGGTTTCACCTTTATTCTTTCTCCTATTCAAACTTTTAAAGGAACCCTACTTTACCGACCACCCACCTCGCGAATACCTTTTTTGAAAGCTCTTAATCTTTTGTTAGAACCAGTAGCCGCCAATACAGAATACACAATACTGGGAGATTTTAACTTTCATTTAGAAAATCATGCAGACAAAGATTCAACTAGGATTATCTCTGATTTTCTGGCTGCCGGCTTAGAACAATGAGTCTCCTCAGCCACTCATCAAGCTGGTCATACCTTGGACGGTCTATTTACAAACAATTCATTAATGAATCAACCCACTGTGATCCCACTCACCTGGACTGACCACTCGGCAGTAAAATTCTCCATATTAGTTAGGAACCATAAAAACTCCATGCCCACTATACGCTCTCAGATCAAATGTCGTGATTGGAAAAATATTGATTATCCTGTTTTCAATAACATTTTTGAATCCACAAAACCCAAAGACTCAGACGACCCATATGAAGCATCTAGCAACTATGGGCGCTGGCTGAATAATGCATTGGATCGCGTAGCACCTGTCAAAAAATTGCAGCCTAACCGCAATAAACCTTCTGCACCTTGGTTCTCGGAACTATTAAGGCTCGAGAGACAACGATGCCGAAACCTAGAGAGGCGTTGGCGTAGGAATTATGACAACAATGATAGAGAGAGATATAAGAAAGCTCTGCTTAGCTACAAAAAACTCATCATTAAGGAAAAATGCAATTTTTTCACTACACAAATAGAATCAGCTCAAAACTCGAGCAAACAGCTATTTCAGGTGGTAAACAAATTATCCAACCCCCCGGTTCCTGATTCCATAGAACCATCTCATATTTTTTGTAATGAAGTTGCAGAATTCTTTAAAGGAAAGGTCACAGATATTTTTGATAATTTCACTAAAAGAACCTCTGCTGCTTCAGCTAGTCCAGATAATCCCCATATATCCACAAGGCCAACTCTGGAAGCTTTCTCCTCACTCTCTCAGGCCTCCATGGAAGAAATTATGAACACTGTTAAATCAGGATCACCCATGGACCCATGCCCCCCGCTTATTCTTAAATTAGTCTCTAATCAGATAGCCCCGGTGCTCACTAATATCTGTAACACCATGTTCCTGACAGGTGACTACCCTATAATCTGGAAGAAAGTCATTTTGAAACCCCTCCTAAAAAAACGACACTAAATCCAGCAGAGTTAAAAAGCTATCGACCTATTGCCTTGCTCCCCTATCCATCAAAAATTTTCAAGAAGGCAATTAACTTACAACTATCAAGCTTTATTGACAAGAACGAGCTGTTACATGATACCCAATTTGGGTTTAGAAAGGGCCATGGGACCAAGACCGCTTTGATAAAAGCAGCAGAAGAGGTCAGGATAATCTTGGACCAGGGCGGTGCAGCGGTCCTAATACTTCTAGATCTGTCTGCAGCTTTCAACACGGTCGATCATAACATCTTGATAGACCGTGTCGCTGCTATTGGCATTCAGGGCAAAGCTAAGGCTCTCCTGGCATCCTTTTTATCGGACAGAGAGCAGTCTGTGAAAATGGGGAGTTACTACTCGCCTGATTTCACCTTGCCTTGTGGAGTTCCCCAGGGCTCCTCGCTAAGTCCGACGCTTTTTAACATCTATGTGTCGGACTTAGCGAGGGTGATTAAGTCATTTGGCATTGGATTAACATCATACGCCGATGACACTCAGTTAGTCGTGGCAATCCACAAAAACGGAGCAGTAGTGGCCGCTAACTTCCAGGAGGGTATGAGAGCGATTAGCACCTGGATTGACCAGAACTGCTTAAAACTAAATTCCGACAAGACGGAGGTCATGCTATTTGGTGAGCTGACCCCGTCTTGGTCCCCATTCTGGTGGCCATCGGAGCTGGGAGCTCCTCCCCTACCAGTATCAAAAGTCAGAAATCTTGGAGTCTTATTTGACAATAGGCTAACTTTTGTCAGCCACGCTAACGCAGTGGTCTCAGCGTCCTTCTACACCTTGAGAATGGTAAAGAAATTACTCCCTTTCCTACCCCCAAACGCAGGTAAAACCTTAATGTCCACTCTGGTCCTGTCAAAGGTTGATTATTGCAACGGCCTATTGTTGAATGCAAAGGAGCAAGTCCTGAACAAGTTACAGCTTGTGCAAAATGCCGCTGCAAGGATCCTAACCGGCACACCTAAATTTTCATCCATCTCTCCCATCATTCGCCAACTACACTGGTTGCCGATCAGATGTCGCACAAAGTTTAAGGCCTTGTGCATCATTTACAAAACACTGAACAATACTGGACCAGACTTCTTAAAAAAATCTATCAGTGTCTACAAACCCAACCGATCCTTACGTTCTTCGGCATTTCAGCTGCTTAACATCCCACGCACAATGAAAGCAACATGGGGAGACAAACGCTTCGTAGTTGCTGCCTCGAAATTATGGAACAAGCTTCCCCCTCATATTAAATCCAGTTCATCTTTATTAATATTCCGGAAACACCTTAAAACTTGGCTTTTTGACCAGTAAATTTAGCAGGAACCCTTTGCAATCTTAGTGAACTCCAGCGCCGAGACACCGGAAGGTATTTGTGCGCTCTAGAAATTTTATAAATAAATAAAATAAATATACACTTAGACCCTTTCATTCCCCGCATCTTTCTGAAAGCCTCTCTCTAATCTCTTTCATCACCCTTTTCACTCACACCTTTTGCATTTACTTTCTTGCATCTCTCACTCATCTATAAAAACAGAATTCTCTTTTCGGTTTTGCACAGTCTGAATTTCCAGAACTGTGTACCTCTGTCATCTACTTTCACATAATGTAGGCATACTATCAGCATGCAAGGTAACATTGCTCTGAAGAGAGGCCAATGATTGGAAGAGCATGTAGTCTGCACACCATTATGATCTACAGACTCACTGTGAGGAATGTGTACTTCCTTGAAGTTGTACCCTGTAAACACCCAGACTGCAAGTAGTAGACATGCCAGGATGCCAATAATATGCTGTGGACAGGTAGAGAAAGTAAAGACAATCAGAGTTAGAGGTAGATAGGGGGATGGGAGTGGGAGATTTAGAGAAAAAAATAGAAGCAAGTAAGAGAGAGAAGGAATACCGGGGACTCCGCTACATTATGCTCCCAAACAGGACATTACATGTCCATGATTGTTCAGCAACTTTGAGCAATGTTTGTAATTTTTAGGACAACAAGGTTATAGTGAAATTAAACCCCTTCAGCCACTGGAAGTGACAGTGACTGATTCATTCAAGTGTATTGCATGATTTAATTCAGTTTTCTGATGAGTACTAACCATAGATGATTCAAATGAAAAGCTGTATATAAAGTAAAGGTTTTCTGAGGTTTACTAACTGTAAATCATATAAAAGGAAAGCTGTGTATAGTGTAAGGATTAGTAGTGCAGCTAGGATACCATGGGCTCTGGTGCAAGCAAAGAAAAGAGACCCTTTTACTGCTGTTGGGGTAGTAAAATACAGCAATGATCAGGATTCAATTCAATTCAATAAAACTTTATTTCGGTTTTTGTTTAAAAACCACAAAAGTACCATATACAGCATCCAAAAGACAATAGTACAAAATTAGCAGCAGTTTACATTGATATATGTTATAGTAAGATATCAGGATTCAAAGTGCCCCTCAGAGCTCAAAGCCCCGGTATCACTGCACCTGTGACAATAATAGTAGATGCGCCCCTGGTAAAGGTATTCTATAGTTTATCTGTTTAGAGTGTTTTCACAACAGTTTGGTTTATTTTGTCAAAAAATCAGCACATAGAGCACTGAAATTGTCCTTTTTCAATGCATTAGTGATTTTAGCTACTTAAAAGTGCATTTAAAGCACAATTTTCGAATAATCTTTATCCAAATTTTCACAGGGCAAGGGAACCTCCAATCAAAATCTTACTATGAGGAAGGCTCCCTTGCTGAAATTCAGACCGGGTATTACATCTGACTTTTAGCAGCGCCAGTTGAGGATGTGGGTGGAGCTAATAGTAAGTGGGTGAAGCCATTGGAAGAAGTGGGTGGAGCCAGAGAAAAGTAGGTTTGGCCCGACAAACATTTGAGCACCTGCCCTTCATATTTTACAAATTAAGCACTGAGACCCAGTAATCGCAGCCTGCTCTGTGGCAGGAGAATAAGGAAAGTTAAAATGGGGGTGTTGTGCATTCTCTTATCTGGCCACCAAACTTTGGAATGAGCTCCCTGAACCTCTTTGTGCCTGCCCAAATTTTACACAATTTAAAAAATTGCTCACGACCTGGCTATTTTAACGAGTGAACATCTTATTCCTCTTCCATTTGCCTCCTTCTTCGGGCGCCGAGAGATCCCCTTGGGGATGATTCGTGCGCCTTACAAATGAGTTAATAAACAAATAATAATAAAGAAGCAGAGGCTTGGACAACCAAGCTCTCAGGAGTGGGGTGTTGGGAGAGAAAGAGGGGGTTACTGGGACCTGGGCAATGGTATCGGGCCACGTTCCTGTCTACAGAAGCCCCTGTGTTGGGCCTGGACCAAGTGCCCAAAAGAACGTCCAAATGTGCATCATCAAGGTTTTCACCTGGAGGGGGAGGCAAGATGGCCGCTATGCTGCTGTAGAGAGCAGTCGCACCTACTCCATCTCCTGGACCCATGGATTACGAGGCTGGATGGAAGGGTAAAATATGCTGAATTTCCGAGGAGTTTTCTGCAGTAAAGAAGGCATCAAGGAATCTACTGGTACCAAGATATTGCGGAAGGTGATCTCAACCCTGAGATTCTACTACGGCAAACATTTAAGGAAAGTGCTGGCATATGGTATCATTACAGGCTTGAGGATGTCACAGTGTACTGGCGCGATCCCAAAAGCCACGCTGAACAAACGAGCCACAGCACCTACTGCTCCAAGCAATTCTGCCCAAAAGATGCAAGTTAAGAGAGGAGAGAAATCTAATAAAGAAAAGGAAAAGATTGATCCCAAGGCCGACCCCAAAGCGGCATTACAATAGACACAGGCGGGAACTCCTGGAGCCAAAGGTCAGACCCAACAGACACAACAACAGAGGCGCTCGCAATCGGACGGCGGAGCGCCAAAACATACGAACGCTGTACCTGTCTCCAGTAGAGATCTGCGACAGTCCACCGTTACGGAGGCGTTTGCGGGGAGAAGCCAGCCTACAATCGTGGTTACTGGATGCACTTCAGAGCCGACCACGAAGGTAAACGCGGAAGCCGTTCTCGCCGACCGCGAGGACGCAAGTACGGCGGTTGCTAGGCAACCGGCGTTGCAGACGTGTACGCATCAAGCGGGAGCCGCGCAGGGAGAGGAGACCGCTGCGAAGGCTGGCGAGGATAGGAACAGAGGTGGGGATGCGGATACGGAGACAACGACATCGAGCAGTACCGGTAAGCCTAGCAAGGGGCAGCTGGAGGAGCTGGCAGTCCCGGGGAAAGATAATAATGCCCTAATGCTTGAAGCACTTATGGAAGTAAATGTGGCACTCACACCTGCGGAGAAAAATGACATGGCACAGTCTAATTGGGGAAGTTTGAAAAGCCTAGAGAGCCGCACAACAAAGGGGGCTAAAGGAAGGAGAATACGCTCCCCGGAGGTGGAAAAATTCTACTCAGTGACTGAGGGATCAGACTCTTCTCTGTTGGGGTCAGAGGAGGAGGGCATTACTACAGATCTCTCATCAGGAACTGAATCAGAAGAATCTCTTTCTAGTGAGCATAGAAGTAAGGAAACTCAAAAGAAAAGAAGAAGAACTATGATAAGGCGAGAAAGAGATTTAGACAGAGCTGCGTCAAGCACAAATAGAAAGCTGCTATGGGATTATGGTAGCACCGCCAAAACGTATCAGGAACAAGACTTGGGTGATGCACCTGAGAGTTACCCCTTAAATGCTTCTCAAGACGTATCTGATATTCCACCTCAAGCGACTTTGGACGGAATGTTTTCCATGTTCAAACAAATGCACCTAGAGGCTCGCCTAGAAAGTAGAAGAGCGAGACAAGACACCAAGAAAATTCAAGCGAGCATTAGGAAAATGAATAGGAAATATGTGGAGGTGGAAGGCAGGGTGGAACAAGTTGAAGAGAGAACTGGAAGACTGGAGGATGAAGTCACGGACTGGCAGAACGTAAGAACAGAACAAGGAAAAGTGATCGAGGACTTGCAGTGGAAGCTGGAAGATTTCGAAAATCGCCAAAGGCGGAACAACCTACGCTTTTTGGGCTTAGAGGAAGGATTGGACGGGAAGGACCCAAGGGGGTTTATGATTAAATTACTAAAAGACGCATACCCAGAGGCGCAGTAGCAGTGGGAACTGGAAGTACAGAGAGCGCATAGATTTCCGCTAACGCAGAAGGGAGGAAGAGGCACTAATCAGAATGGTTTACCTAGGGCTATGTTGGTTTTTTTTGGTAACTTCTTGGCCAGGCAGGAAATTATGGAGTCTGCAAGACCAGATAGGAAAAAGTCAGTTGAAGGAATTACCTTTTTTACTAGGCCTGACTTTTGTCACACGACGGTGGAAAGGAGGTGGAAACTCAGGCAGCTTATCACTCCGTTCCAACGTCAGGGCTCTGAAGCATATCTGATGTATCCATCTAAGCTAAAAGTTATCACAGGGGGACGCACCAGAATGCTCTTTTCGGAAGTAAAAGCAGGCGAATACCTCGCAGAGATTACAGAGAATCAGAAAGATAGGAAAAGTAGGGAATCGGAACCAGCATAGGACGCATATGAAGATTCTAAGAGTTTGGTCTATCTTAATGTGAGTAACTTGGGCGGGAGAAGGAGGCGACACTACAGCAGAGAGCAGCCACACATAGGTCAAGATTGACCTATTTGCCTGTAACAGGGGGGGGGTTAGCAAGGGGAGGGGGGGAAAGGGGGGGTTGAGGGAGGGGGGGTGGGGAAGGTGGTGGAGAGGAAGTAAGGGTATGCACAGCACAAAGTAAGAAGGTATGTGGGCACAAACAGGTGGCAATAAAAAAACTTGAGGAAAGTGATTGTGGGCCTTATCTCAAAATTAAATGGCAATAAGACTTGCTACCATTAATATTTGCGGTTTGAATGATGGCGGGAAAAGGCAGAAAGTAGCGGCCATGTGTAGATTATTAAAGCTGGATGTTATCTGTCTTCAGGAGACACATGTGAGAGGAAAATATAAATATCTTATGGATCAGCTAGGATATGAAGTTTTAGCACATACACAGCAAGATGTTAAGTCAAAGGGAGTCGCTATTTTTGCAAAAAAAGGTTTTGTGCTAGTAAAGAGGAAGAAGGAAGACGCTGATGGTAGATGGGTAATGGTAGAGGGAGAAATAACAACTGGAGGCAGATACACAATTGTTTCTGTTTATGTCTCTAATGAAGACGAACCTGACTTATTTGATTTTTTAGACACTGAATTGGCATTATGGCCAGAACCAGTAATCTTTTGTGGGGATTTTAATATAAATGGTTTGTCAGGGTTGGGTATGACGGGAGGGGGGATATTGGGAGACCGTAAGAGAAGAACAAGAAGGGCTATTGCTAATTTAATGTATAACAATGCACTGGTAGATGTTTGGTCAGCATATAATCCTGCAGGAACAGGTAGCACTTTCTACTCTGCTCCCCACAAGAGTATGGCAAGACTGGATTATTTCTTAGTTTCTAGTCCCTTAGTACCAGAAGTAAAAATAGAAATGTTACCCCGGGTCTTCTCAGACCATAATCCATTGGTGCTGTCTATCTCCCGGAATTGTAACGCATGTCACAAAGAATATAACTGGACATTCGAAAGGAGGTTACTTAAGGAACCCGAGTATGTCAGCAGAATGAAGGTATGGATTAGACAATTCTGGGAGGTAAATAGAGGTACGGCAGCTACAGGTATGGTTTGGGACGCATTTAAGGCAGGGGTAAGGGGGAAAACACTGGCTTATACTCTACATAGGAGTAAGAAGGAGAAACTGGATTTGACTAGTAGGCTACAAGACTTAATGAAGTTAGAACAACAACTTATTCAGGCGGTCATGAGTCAAGAACCCCTCGAGCAGATCTTATTAGAAATAGAGCTGAAAAAGGCAGAGACTGGTGAAAGATTGGCTAACAAAGCAGCGAGCAATTATTTAGCAAAAAAGGAAAAATGTTACGAATTTAATGAAAGGGTTGGACATTTGCTAGCAGTTCGTACCAGACAAGACCTGGCAGCCGGGGAAATCAAAGAAATTAAGAATAAAGGGGGGAATGTTGTAACTAAGGTGGAAGATGTGAGGGAGGTGTTTAGGGAATTTTACTCAGAACTTTATGATCAAGACCTGAGAATTGGGGTTGAGGTGATAGAGGATTATCTGGCAGGAATCCCTCACAAAGAATTGAGCTTGGAGGATAAAGAGGCTATGGACCGACCATTAACACTGGGTGAAATACATAATGCGGTAATGAAACTCCCCTCAGGGAAGGCCGCAGGGCCCGACCAAATTCCGGCAGAATTTTATAGGATTTTCTGGGACACTTTGGGGATCGATATGTTAGAAATTCTAAGGCATGCACAGATGGGGGAAAATATACCGCAATCATGGGCTGGAGCAAGTATTATAGTTATTCTGAAAAAGAATAAATCGCATCTGGACCCTGGCTCATATAGGCCAATTACGCTTATGAATGCGGATGCAAAAATATACTCTAAGGCCCTTTCACTTAGGCTTAGCAGGGTAATTGAGGGGCTGGTATACAAAATGCAGCATGGCTTCATTCCAGGTAAAGGGACTACGGAACACACAAGGAGGATGGTTACCATTTTGGACGCTGCGGGTGCTGCAGGAGATCCTGCCTCGGCTATCTTTTGGGACGCAGAGAAGGCCTTTGACAGGGTCTCCTGGAGCTACCTGTGGAAAGTCTTGGGATGGTTTGGGATAGGAACAGGTTATACAAAGGCTATTAAAGCGCTATATTTAAACCCAACAGCTAAGGTAAGGATAAACAGAGGGTACACGGAGAGCATAAGCATAAAGCGAGGTACAAGACAGGGCTGTCCGGCTTCACCATTACTATTCGCCTTATATTTAGACCCCCTCCTGAGAAGATTAGAGGGAAATCTAAATATTCTCCCGATTGGATTTCATGGACATGAGTATAAAACGCTTGCATACGCAGATGACGTGGCAGTTGTCACACCAGATCCAGGGTCAGCTATTATAGAAATTGAACAAGAGGCCGCACACTTTGGTATGTTTGCAGGCTATTCATTAAACAAAGGGAAAACTCAAATAATACAAAACAACTGGGTAAACTATCAGGATATAAGAACAGCACCTGAAGTTACATACTTAGGGGTGAAGATTACAGCTGATTTAGACAGCTTGGTAGAAATTAATATGCGCCCGCTGCTGGAAAAAATTAAAACAAATACAGAAAGAATGAATAATCTACACCTGACCTTAATGGGCCGAATTAACGTTATTAAAATGGTAACATTCCCCAAAGTTTTGTATTTATTTAGATCCATACCTTTATTTTTTGATACTTTATGGTTTAACAAGTTGGAAGCGATTCTGAATAAATTTATCTGGGTTAAAGGGAAAACAAGGAGAGCCTATAGGCACTTAACTCTAGATAGGGAAAAAGGGGGTTGGGGAGCACCGGATTTCAGGCTTTATTATTGGGCAGCAGTATTACAGTATAGCAGGGTGTTATTAGGTGGGGGAGGTTCAGAACATTTAACAGGAATTGACTCCGGTTTACCCAATGTTTACACGATACTTTTGGGTGAGGAGAGTGAGAATGGGTTCTTAAATACAACTGATTTCACGTATTTTAAGCACACGAGATTTAAGACCTTGGAAGCGGCATATAGGGTGTGGAAAGGAGTGGCCAAAAAATTTGGCTTAGGCAGATATAACAATTATACAAGACTATATACAAACAGTTCTCTGCCGAGGGAGATCTTTAAGGATGCCACTATGTATGATTGGTACAACAAAGGCATAGTGAAGATAGGGAATCTACTGGATAGTCAGGGTAATATGATACAGTTTGGGTTGCTTAAAACGAAATTTGGTTTAGAGCAAAATAGTTTTTTTAAATATCTTCAAACCAGGAGCTTTTTAACACAAAAGCAAGGTGGCACGGCAGGGATGGGACAATGCAAATGTATGGAATATATAGGAACAACTGACAAATGCACGATAAGACAATTATATGCTGAACTGAAAGAAAACAAATCAGATGAAAGGGCGAAATATTCGCAGAAATGGATGGAAAAATTGGGGGCAGGCTCAGAAACTTTTCAGGAGTCATTGGATTTGGGTAGAACAGTGTTATGCTCGGCAACCCTTCAATCACAGCATTTCAAAACAGTGTTCTCACTCTATCATACCCCGGCTAGGATCGCCCAGTGGGGTGGGACGACGGGAACAACATGCCCTCGATGTAACGCGAATGGGGCAGATATTGTACACATGTTTTCGCAATGTCCACAACTGTTTACTCTGAAAACGGCCATTGAAGAATTTTTTGATAAAACACTGAGGATTAAGATTAAATTTGGAGATAAACTAGTTATTTTAGGGGTGGCCG
The DNA here is from genome assembly GCF_964263255.1 of Lissotriton vulgaris. Taxonomy (NCBI): domain Eukaryota; kingdom Metazoa; phylum Chordata; class Amphibia; order Caudata; family Salamandridae; genus Lissotriton; species Lissotriton vulgaris. The sequence continues at coordinate 742,596,227 of NC_141696.1, forward strand.
ACACGGCAGAAGCTATGCCAGTAGAGTTTATTTTTGTTTCAATTGCAGTTTTTCGTATCTGCATAGCAAGGAATTGGCTGAATAAGGCTCCCCCACTATTTTCAGATTGGATAGCCAGCCTTCTCACTATATATAATCTAGAAAAAGCAATATACGCCAGGAAAGGCAGAAGGGCTAAAGCATTGGGCGATATAATATGGCAACCTATTACGAGGTGGAAAAGTAGCAGGACAAACCTTGTATAGCATAAGAAAGTGTGGTATATAATTAATTTTTGCATTTGTCTGTTTCCCTTCCCTTTTTAGTTGTTCTGAATAGGGTTTGGGGCTGGGTGGCATGTAGTTTATATCTGAGGGTTGGATGAATACTTATTCTGTTTTTCTTTTATGTTTTAAAGAATTGGAATGTATATATAAATGTATATAGAACCACCAGAGGAAATGGAATGTGCTGTAAACATACGTTGGAATACTTGGAAAAATCTTTTGAAAATTTAATAAATATTATAAAAAAACTAAAAAAACAAATGTGTATCATCAATAGGCAGCAAGGGCCCCGAAGAGGTTTCAGCCGGCTGAAGCACTTCTGTCAGGAGGTTAGTCCTGAGGGCCACTGTAGGGAGTTCAAGGTGGAGGGCCTCGGCAGCCCTATGCAACACCACTGCGTAACTGGCTCCTTCCTCCGTAGCCACGGTAGGAGGAGACAGCCTGCCAAGGTCAGGTGAGGTGTCAAGACCCCTGGCATCCCCCAAGCCCTCTGCCCAGTCCAGATCATAGTCACACTGTTGTGTGAGAGGGTCCTCAGACCCCTCCCAGTCCTCCCCTTCCTCTGAAGTCTGTGAAACAGGCTGAAAATAAGGAGGACGCACATAGGGGTAAAAATGCCCCATCGGCCTAGGAATCTGCATTGAGCGACGCCGATCCGGCTCCGGCTCAGGGCTGAAACTGGGGTCGACGTTGGAGGTAGCACGGACGACGTCGGAGGTGGTCTCGGAGGATGGGTCAACACCGGTGGAGGTGTTATGAGGTCAACCGGTGTCACCCGGGATCTGGGTCTGGATCCAGGGGGGCCTGTGAATCCAGGGCCAAAGCTGGCGCTGGGGCCGAAGCCACTGGCGATAGAAGGGCAGGACCCCAAATCAGGCCTGTGGAGCCCGTAGGCACACCGGCGGGGCCAGACGTCCCAAAGAGTCGGGCAATGGCATCAAGAAAATCTTGCACCTGAGCAGGCGTCGCCGTGGGACCCGGAAAGGGCGGGTAAGCTGGCGGCGACGTTGCAGGCTCTGCCAGAGCCGCGTGGGGGGGGGCAACTTCCCGCACCCTCAGCCGCGGTGGGCGAAGGGAAGTCGAAGAGCGTCAACGCTTCTTCGACTTCTTCTTGGAATGCTTCGACTTACCTGACCCAACTGAGAAGACTTAGATCCAGAGGAACAATGGTGACTGCTTCTCAAACTGTCCCTCGACGACCCACGGGACCGGGACATTGGGCGACTGCCGGACTTCCAGCAACTTTTGGGACCGCTCCCGCAAAGTCTTCGGCACCATGGCCCAGCAGTCGAGGCACGACTTGGCGTCGTGGTCGCGCCCCAGGCAGTAGAAAAACACGCAGTGTGGGTCTGTCACCGACATCATGCGGTGACAGTCCCCACAGTTCTTAAATCCGGGCATCCCTATGACACCAGGAGTCGATTGACTCAAAAGAATCGAGACAAAAGGCCTCGAAAAAACTCAGTCAAAAAGTGAATGGGGGTACTTGCTCTTCCTGGATCTAGCGCGGAAAAAGAAAGAACTGCTGTCAGCACGCAACGGCGGCATCTAAGTAGCTGCCACAACTTCATCCTGGCAATCACAATGCCTACGACGGACGCGGAGCCGCACAACGCCACCTTCTGACGAGCAGGGGTATTGCTGACAAAAACTTTCCGGATCCAGTCTGACGCCTGGGGGTAATTCTAAGGTAAGGAATCTATCACCAAGTGTTTCTTTCAGATGTGCGTATTTAGTGTAACGGACCCTGCAACGGATTCTGGAGAGCCTTGTGTGTTTTATGCCCTGGCCATCTGTTCCCTGCATGGGTAAGGTGAGTGTTGCACACTGAGTCACTGGCTTAAGTCAGTGGCAATGTCCAGCCTCAATAACTGGCGAGCTATCACCTTCACCCTTAGCCAGATGGAATGGGCACAAGAGCAGCACAGCACAGCAGCGTGTTAATTGTAGGGCAACTGTGAGACAGCGAGGACGTCAAGGCTAAGGGAGTACTGCAGAGGTATCTGCAGAAGCATGAGGTGGTTGCACACTTCACTGAAGAGTGCAATGAAGAGGCTGTGGTGCAATAATAGTGGCTTCAGTGCGGCAAGGGATTCATGCGTTTGGTGTGCGTAGCAGTAGGGGATTGGGCCAAAAGATGACATAAAAGCCCCTCATAAGACTGGTGTCCACTCGGCTGCTGCTCAAGCTGGCCACCCACTGGCCCAGGTGTGAATCAAAAGGCCATTGTTATTGATCTAAATGCTTTTGGCAGGGTGTGGCAAAGACAATAATGGAGTGAGTCGTGCTCAGTCTCTGCTATGGATCAGTGTGGCCCATCTGCACCATTCCAGTGCACCAGGACCGACCACAACAGCCATGTCCCGCCTGCCTGAATACCCAGGGGCCTCCTGCAGCCTGTAACGCCCTGGAGACAGAGATGGAGAGTGGAGACCCTTACCTGGCATGAACACTATGTTTAGCTCGGACACCTTCTGTGCCTATCCTCCAAATCTGCCCGTACCGGACTCCTGCCATGACCATTGAGGGGGCTTGGCTTTGCATGGGAACACTTGCCCCCCTTTGGCTCCCATCCTGCGCTCTCCCCTGCAGCAGGTCTATGAATGTTGTGGGAAAAGAGGTTAGATATCTGGGTGCCAGTGAGACCATGCATACTAACATGAGGGTGCAGCGGAACACCTAGGACCCGATGTGGCACCTGAGCCCTGGACAAGCGGGCGTAAAGATCTCTCTCTGGGTTTGGACAGGCCTAGGGAATGGGCTGTATCTCTGGCCCATATCCTGCATTTCCCCTAGCTAGCAGCTACAGGCCTTAGTCCAATCGGAGCCCTCAGCCTGCCTGCTTCTTCAGAGATGTGTTGGGACGCCACACGGCCTCCCCCCGGCTGCACTTGGGCTCCTAGTTTGCCATCTGGAGAGGAGAGCAGCAATGCCTTAGACCTAAGAAGGTAGTTGAGACCTGGACAAGTGGGGCGTAAAGAACTCCGGACACTTGGACCGGCCAGGGGCATAAGCTCCATCTCTGGGCCCATGCCCTGCTTTAGCCCTAGCTAGTGACTGTGGGACATAGACCAACCAGGCCCTCAGGCTCTTGGCAGAGGAGAGGCTGGGGCCTCCCCCTGCTGGTGTCCAGGTGCGCATCATTCGCCCTGCAATGGTGTCTGGCCTGCATCTGCTGCAGATGGACCGAGAATCGACTGGGCAGGTATAGGCCCCACCCCTGCAACTGGTGAGATGTGAGGAATCTAAAATGAGAGGCTAACTTAGAGGAGAGAAGGGTCATGCCCCTCGGGATCCACCTGGGGCTACCGGTAACAGACTGCACTGTGCTGGGATCTCAGTTGCTATACATTACCACCCCTGTGGATAATCTCCTCTTCCATCCAGATGACAAAGGGTGGGCAACTGCCCTGCCATCAGAGCCCTGATGGGCCCTTACCCCACCCTCTACAATCAGACAAGTGAAGCCCCCCAACCACCCACCATGCCCTGTCTCAAACTTGTAAAAAAAAGCTCAGTAACTTCTCTTAGCCACAAAGCAAAAGCAGCTAAAATGGACTCTAAAGGAAACGCTCCACCAGCAGCGACCAGGGGATCAGCCCCTGTGTCCATTTCCCAAGATGACATGGAATAATTCTTTAAAGACATTCACTCTGAAATAGGTTCCTAGAAAGCCAGTTTTAAGTCCTGCCTGCATGAGCTGAACCGAGATGTCTAGGACATAGGTTCACGAGTTATTGACTTGGAACGAACAACTGACTCCTGGGTAGAAGATAAAAAAATGCTGTGGTGTCGTGTGGCGACGCTCGAAGAGAACAGCAAGTAGAATTGTGGGCTAAACAGGAAGACCTTGAAAACAAAAGCCGCCACACCAACATCCACATCCAGGGGACCCTCAAGATGCTGAAGGTGATGCCATCATGGCCTTCACTTCTGAGCTTCTTCAGAGGATCCGAGGCAAAGTGGAAGCCTCGCCCCAGCGCTGGACAGGGCACATCCTGTATCCCAGATCCCAGGCCATCCGAACGCCAACCTCAACATCCTTACAAGGGTCTGCTTCTTTACTGAAAAGGAAGCCGTCCTTTGAGCATCCCGGGGGAAAGCAGATTTGGTCTTCCATGGTCACACCATCCAGCTCTTTCAATACCTCTCCCTGGTCATGCTGCGTAACTGGCACAATTTTAAACCGGTCACTGACAATATAAGGGCATTGGATAGCTGATACCAGTGCTGCTACCCCATTGACCTCATCTTCCCTCATTCATGTGCCCACTGGCTGAAGCAAAGAAAATATTGGACAACTCCGATGACACAGCCAGCAGAAACTCTTCCCCAGCACGGACATTATCTGGGGAAAAGTGTCATGACTTAGCAGACAGTCTGCTCCTGAAGGCGGGACAAGCTGGAAAAAAAGCACATCTTCAGGAGGTCAAACAGGACATCATCACACACTAGCACAGTTTGAGGAAAGAAACCTCTTTGTCCACATCCACACTCCGCTGAGATCTGCAATAGACCACCATCACCCTCCCATACTAAGGGATCTTTTAGCGATGCACCTTCTCATTGACAAGGCCTGGGCCCTGGGCCCCGGTAGAAGCAGCACAGTGGGTCCAGAAGGCCATTCCTGATATTGGACCTTGTTCTCCTTTACCCCACTTCACCAAACTCGCCTTGTTTTGACTGAAACACTGCTCTTCCCTGAGGCACGCTTGCCACGATTCATACCCCAGGAGGGTGACAACTCCAGGGGGATAGGACAGTGTCAGCACCTATCCTAGTTGGGCTTAGATCGAATTGTTGGGACTCATATGATTTTGTTTGTTCTTTTTCTGTTTTGTAGCAGCTTGGTATCCCGCTCCCCGGAGAGGCAGGGGGTGGTGGTCTTCATTTGCCACACAATGTGAGCTTTGCTTGAACATGAGGGCACCTGTACCTACCTACATGTGAATCTACGAGGCCAGATGGTTTACTCAATTTTGGCGTTTACTTGAAGGAAGTCTGGAGAAGCAACTGCGAACCAAATTATACCAAAGGGAAAATAAGGCAGGACTGGAAATAATTGAGGCTGTTGTAAGTCTTTGAGTCTCTCTCCTCTCACTGGTAAACTTCTCCTGTTTTTTTTAAGCTTGTGCTTCTGTGGTGGGTCGTCCCCGGTTCACCAGGAAAGAAGACAAGAAGAGCAAGGTAAGTAAGACGGTCTAGGAGATGTTGGTTTAAGGGATAGATACCATCACCACACTCAGGGGTGTTGGGGAGAACTTTCTGGTGAAGATGTTACTCCTCCCCTTTTTCTATGGGGTTATTTGCTTCTTTATTTGTTAGATCTCCTCCTTTCTCTACCAGGACTTTGGGAAGGGAGAGTGTGTAAGGGAAATTAATCATGTGCAATAGTGTTTTATCTATGCCGCTGTTAATTCAATTTATACAGTGCAGGATTAGCTGTGACCCTCTTGTTATCTCAATTCTTGAGATACTCTTTTCTACCTCTTGATTATTCTTTCAAGCCCAGTCTCTTGCCTCGTTCCACTAGGGTATGCCCTCTACCCACAGATGGACAAAAAAAATTGTGTAAACAAATTGCCTAATAAAACTAAAAGAAAACACTCAATGGGCCGGGTTGTGACCTCTGGACAAAGGCACTCTCTTGATTAGGGCGACAGCACTTTCTTTTTGGTTCCCCAATCCTCACATGTCTCGTTTTGCCGCCCCCCGTTCTCTTCAGTGTCTTCCGGGTCCAGCTCACTCTGCTACTCTCGGTTTGTCCTTTCCTGATTCTCCACTCCCCTCCCTAGTTGGCTGCTTGTTAGGGTAGGCCTGCCTCCTCCTTCCGTCAGCGGATCTGCATCAACAATATTAACCTTGTCCTCTTCTGTTTGCTGTGCTGGGACAAAAGAGGTAAGTGAGGGCTTATTATGGAGGTTGTGTCGGGGTCTCCTAGGGAATATAAAGTGTTTTCAGGGAGCGGGGTCTGGTCCTCCCCACAATACCTTACCACCCAATCACTCCGACTTGTAATTTGGCAGCGATTGGGTTAGCATTAGCAGAAGCTATCCTGTATTTAGAGGCTATCTTGTCCATTTTGTGTAATCCATTTTGTATTTCTGGCAGCCATTTTGTATGCCATGTGCTACCTCGTGTTCACCATATGCTCTGTCCTACCTTTCTGTCATCTGCTCTTGTATTCTGCCTAGTGACAAGGTATATTTAACCTCTTCTGTTTCGCACATGCCTAGTTGAGCATGCAGCTGTCTTTGCAGCTGCTACTAGTCTGTAACTGTCAGGATGTGTTTACTGCAATTAACCACTTTTAGCTCCTCCCACTTGTTGATTGTACATTTTCTTTATGACCTTATATGTACCTAAAACCTTCTTTCTGTCAGGATTCAGACCTCGTACGGCATCAGGAGGTATGGAACTACACTTCCCATGATGCCAAGGTAATGACAGGAAGTGTTAAAACCTGTCCCGGTGCGCGAGTGGGTGCGCGTAATTCCTTCCTGTTTGGTTTCTCGCCGGATTGGCGAGGAGTTTTCAGAAGCCGGGGGAGCATCTGAACGCTGATACCGTTGGTGAAGTCCGTGAGTACAACGGAACAGTGCCTGCGCTAGGCACCGCCTCTCCTCTGTTGCTTGATTCAGTCAGCGGGTTCTTGCGACTTGCAGAGCTCTTCTTTGAGACACAGCGGGTTACTACGAACTGACAGCCCCGTAACACTGTGTGCGTGTGTTTACTTGCTACTTTCAGTTATTGACATTGCAGCGGGTTACTGCGTGCTAGGAGGCAGCGTAACGCCGTCTGCTTTCCTTGATTTGGCTAAGTGATTATAGGACATTACAGTGGGTTACTGCTTGCGGCTGCAGCGTAACACCGTCTGTATCTTGGGACCTTTTTCAGCATTTGTAGAACGGAGCTTAGCGGTGGTTGCAACCACAGGTTACCGGTACAAATGGATATTCCTTGGATTCAAACTTCTTTGCCTTGGCTGTTAGAATAACAGCGTTTATTTTTGTTTCTTTTATATACTGATACCATCTTCCTAGGTAGGGGGTTACTCAACGGGCATTCCTGAGATGGTTTCTGAATGGTACTGTTAAGCAGCCTGCAGTCAGGGTGCCTTACAACCTTGTCTTGCTGCTTTCACGTTCAACTATTCCTGTTGGTACATAAGGTCCTGCAAGGCTCAGATGAATCAGAAGCTAGGTAGGGGTCTGGAGATAACATTGATATTGAGAGTATGTTAATGATTGGCAATACACTGATGCTATATTCTGCTTTCCTCATCAGATGGTGTTACAGGGTGTCATATGGTGTTTTGTTATAAGCATATGCAGAGGAAAATCAGGTATCAATGACATCTGTGTTTTAGCGAGAATTTATGAGAGTAGTTTGTGTACGTGTATCTTATTGTTGTGTTTATGTCTTTTCAGAGCCTTTGTCCCTGCTGACCCCTCCCCTACCTGGTGTCCCTCGCTTGATAACTCGAAGACCCTGGGGGGTAACCCCATGTCAGGGTACTTGGTGATGTCAGGAGATGGTCCTTTATTCTACTGCAGCTGAATCCTGCAAAGCTATACCTGACACTTTCTGTACTTGTACCGCCTTATTTTGAGCCCCTGTGTGGGTATAAAAGGACCATGCTCCTTCAGTTCAGTGTGCTACTTCATACACTTCTGAAGGGTGTTGTGTGAATGTAGTTCCACCTCATGAGGTTAATAAACTTTGTATTTTATATTCCAGTTTCCGTGCCAACTTCTTCCTTTTGGTCCAAGGACTTTGTGCAGAGAAGGGTGAACCCCTAGCACTGGTAGGCCTTGCTGGGGCTCACCACGACAGACTGAGCCTTCAGGTCATCTATTGCCCTACATAAACACATCTCTTGGGCGTCCAGACCTCCAGGTCACACTCCATTTCTCCTGCTGCCCATTAGACTAAATGGGCCCAACAGTGTTTTTTTTAAATATATATCCTCATTGGCTTTCTTGCCACCCATTACTCAACGAAACCGCCCTTGGGCTTTTTACCTCATATACTGGCTGTACAGGAAAAAGGCTTGTGCAACGCTATTTAGAGATACAACCCTCCTCCAGGCACGGCCCCATTTATGTGTGGGACAGAGAGTCTTCCTCCCGAGCGTGTCAACCTTATCCTCGAATCTTCGCAATGCCTAGGAAGACTTTAACCAGTTGAGATAGGTGAAGGCCTAATCATTGGATTTATATGTTAACAAGGACTAAAACAGAATCCCTCACCCAAAACAAAAATGGGGTCCAAAATTAGTACCTCTTTTTAGTCTGATCCGAAATGTCTACTTAGTGATAGCTTTCATGGCTCGTAGCCAGTCCAATTCTGTTGGGGGCTGGAAAAACCCATAGTTTACAAATCTCTCTCCGTGCCAGCAGTATAAGCATAAAACAAAAGCTTAGCATTATCATCTGTGCATGTACCTTGCAGAGCCATTCTTCCCGATAGAACTAGCTCAGGGCTTACCTTGATCTGCAAGCCTAGGACTGTTGACATACAGCTACTCACGGCCTCCCAGAATTCTCTAATCTTCGGACATAGCAGAAACATGTGAAGATCATCCTCATTAGGACTTTTGCATTTAGGGCACTCCACCACACCGCCAGAGCTGAATTTAGAAAGTCTTCGAGGAGACCAATACGCCCTGTGGATCGTAAAAAAATGATTCCGCCTTAAATTTGCAGGTTTCACTATTTTATAGAGCATAGACATTGTTACTTGCCATTGGTCTTCTGTTGTGATCTCTGGCAAGCAGTCTCCCCACAGGGTCTCTGGCAGCTTAAAAAGGACCGTCCTCCATCTCCAGCATCAACTAGTACCACAATGCTACTTCCTTTTAGAATAGGCGGTCTGAAATAAGATTTTCTTCGAATTCATTATACGATCCGATTAGATTTTCCATTTCAGTTGATCAACTCTGAATCTGCAAGTATTTAAACCTAGACTTGCTCCGACCCCATTCTTGTTCGCAAAACCCCCAAGAAATCAATTTACCGTCCGGAAAAAATCCTTCCATCTCTGGGGGCCCACCTCTTTTAATGAATGAGCCAAAGCATCCTTTGACCAAGGGGTAGACCCTGGTGCATTCCAAATCAAAGCCATATAGCTATAATATGGAATCTTTAATGCCCTTCTAATTCTGAACCACAGCTCAGCTAAGTCTCTTAAAACCTTTAACCTGACCTTTTTAAAGAATTTCGGATCGGCAAACTTATACAAAAAACCCTGTTCATTCAAGCTACTAGTCTGTAACTGTCAGGATGTGTTTACTGCAATTAACCACTTTTAGCTCCTCCCACTTGTTGATTGTACATTTTCTTTATGACCTTATATGTACCTAAAACCTTCTTTCTGTCAGGATTCAGACCTCGTACGGCATCAGGAGGTATGGAACTACACTTCCCATGATGCCAAGGTAATGACAGGAAGTGTTAAAACCTGTCCCGGTGCGCGAGTGGGTGCGCGTAATTCCTTCCTGTTTGGTTTCTCGCCGGATTGGCGAGGAGTTTTCAGAAGCCGGGGGAGCATCTGAACGCTGATACCGTTGGTGAAGTCCGTGAGTACAACGGAACAGTGCCTGCGCTATGCACCGCCTCTCCTCTGTTGCTTGATTCAGTCAGCGGGTTCTTGCGACTTGCAGAGCTCTTCTTTGAGACACAGCGGGTTACTACGAACTGACAGCCCCGTAACACTGTGTGAGTGTGTTTACTTGCTACTTTCAGTTATTGACATTGCAGCGGGTTACTGCGTGCTAGGAGGCAGCGTAACGCCGTCTGCTTTCCTTGATTTGGCTAAGTGATTATAGGACATTACAGTGGGTTACTGCTTGCGGCTGCAGCGTAACACCGTCTGTATCTTGGGACCTTTTTCAGCATTTGTAGAACGGAGCTTAGCGGTGGTTGCAACCACAGGTTACCGTTACAAATGGATATTCCTTGGATTCAAACTTCTTTGCCTTGGCTGTTAGAATAACAGCGTTTATTTTTGTTTCTTTTATATACTGATACCATCTTCCTAGGTAGGGGGTTACTCAACGGGCATTCCTGAGATGGTTTCTGAATGGTACTGTTAAGCAGCCTGCAGTCAGGGTGCCTTACAACCTTGTCTTGCTGCTTTCACGTTCAACTATTCCTGTTGGTACATAAGGTCCTGCAAGGCTCAGATGAATCAGAAGCTAGGTAGGGGTCTGGAGATAACATTGATATTGAGAGTATGTTAATGATTGGCAATACACTGATGCTATATTCTGCTTTCCTCATCAGATGGTGTTACAGGGTGTCATATGGTGTTTTGTTATAAGCATATGCAGAGGAAAATCAGGTATCAATGACATCTGTGTTTTAGCGAGAATTTATGAGAGTAGTTTGTGTACGTGTATCTTATTGTTGTGTTTATGTCTTTTCAGAGCCTTTGTCCCTGCTGACCCCTCCCCTACCTGGTGTCCCTCGCTTGATAACTCGAAGACCCTGGGGGGTAACCCCATGTCAGGGTACTTGGTGATGTCAGGAGATGGTCCTTTATTCTACTGCAGCTGAATCCTGCAAAGCTATACCTGACACTTTCTGTACTTGTACCGCCTTATTTTGAGCCCCTGTGTGGGTATAAAAGGACCATGCTCCTTCAGTTCAGTGTGCTACTTCATACACTTCTGAAGGGTGTTGTGTGAATGTAGTTCCACCTCATGAGGTTAATAAACTTTGTATTTTATATTCCAGTTTCCGTGCCAACTTCTTCCTTTTGGTCCAAGGACTTTGTGCAGAGAAGGGTGAACCCCTAGCACTGGTAGGCCTTGCTGGGGCTCACCACGACAGACTGAGCCTTCAGGTCATCTATTGCCCTACATAAACACATCTCTTGGGCGTCCAGACCTCCAGGTCACACTCCATTTCTCCTGCTGCCCATTAGACTAAATGGGCCCAACAGTGTTTTTTTTAAATATATATCCTCATTGGCTTTCTTGCCACCCATTACTCAACGAAACCGCCCTTGGGCTTTTTACCTCATATACTGGCTGTACAGGAAAAAGGCTTGTGCAACGCTATTTAGAGATACAACCCTCCTCCAGGCACGGCCCCATTTATGTGTGGGACAGAGAGTCTTCCTCCCGAGCGTGTCAACCTTATCCTCGAATCTTCGCAATGCCTAGGAAGACTTTAACCAGTTGAGATAGGTGAAGGCCTAATCATTGGATTTATATGTTAACAAGGACTAAAACAGAATCCCTCACCCAAAACAAAAATGGGGTCCAAAATTAGTACCTCTTTTTAGTCTGATCCGAAATGTCTACTTAGTGATAGCTTTCATGGCTCGTAGCCAGTCCAATTCTGTCGGGGGCTGGAAAAACCCATAGTTTACAAATCTCTCTCCGTGCCAGCAGTATAAGCATAAAACAAAAGCTTAGCATTATCATCTGTGCATGTACCTTGCAGAGCCATTCTTCCCGATAGAACTAGCTCAGGGCTTACCTTGATCTGCAAGCCTAGGACTGTTGACATACAGCTACTCACGGCCTCCCAGAATTCTCTAATCTTCGGACATAGCAGAAACATGTGAAGATCATCCTCATTAGGACTTTTGCATTTAGGGCACTCCACCACACCGCCAGAGCTGAATTTAGAAAGTCTTCGAGGAGACCAATACGCCCTGTGGATCGTAAAAAAATGATTCCGCCTTAAATTTGCAGGTTTCACTATTTTATAGAGCATAGACATTGTTACTTGCCATTGGTCTTCTGTTGTGATCTCTGGCAAGCAGTCTCCCCACAGGGTCTCTGGCAGCTTAAAAAGGACCGTCCTCCATCTCCAGCATCAACTAGTACCACAATGCTACTTCCTTTTTGAATAGGCGGTCTGAAATAAGATTTTCTTCGAATTCATTATACGATCCGATTAGATTTTCCATTTCAGTTGATCAACTCTGAATCTGCAAGTATTTAAACCTAGACTTGCTCCGACCCCATTCTTGTTCGCAAAACCCCCAAGAAATCAATTTACCGTCCGGAAATAAATCCTTCCATCTCTGGGGGCCCACCTCTTTTAATGAATGAGCCAAAGCATCCTTTGACCAAGGGGTAGACCCTGGTGCGTTCCAAATCAAAGCCATATAGCTATAATATGGAATCTTTAATGCCCTTCTAATTCTGAACCACAGCTCAGCTAAGTCTCTTAAAACCTTTAACCTGACCTTTTTAAAGAATTTCGGATCGGCAAACTTATACAAAAAACCCTGTTCATTCAAGTTACTATTTCTGAGCATTGCACAAAGCATATTCCCAATATCTGAATTTGTCAGGTTATTCAATAGCATTCTACAGTTTTTTAGCAGGAAAGCCCATGAATAAATTTGAAAATCCGGAACCGCCAATCCTCCCTTCACATGTTTTCTCCTAAACTTCTTCCAGGAGAGGCGCGGTGAAGGACTGGGTTTTCCTAAGACCCAGCGGTGCCAGGGGACAACACCTGAAACCTTCGTGGGTTACCTGTTCCGGCGTACAAATGACAGAGACACGGGACACTTCCTTCGGCGTCAAAGATCGAGGTTTATTTACTGCAGGGAACACAGACGTCACAAGAAGTACAACATGTGTAGGTTCTAGGAGACTGCTTCAAATTGCAACTGTGGATCGCTCCTTTTATACAGATTTCTGTCATAGAACAACATGGCGAACAAAAGGTTACAACTTAGTTCCCACAGTAAATTTCAAAAGGGTCGCTTTCATGTATTCAGGGTCCCGGAACATAATTACAGTAGCATCGCTGGTTCCCAACTGTAAAAGTACATTGTCCCACCACTTGGTACATTCCATTCCGGCTGTAAACGAGTTAAAGAAGGAGTCAGAAACAGATGCAAGGGAAGACAAAGATAATCAACAGATTGAAAAAGAGTGTAAGGGGTGATATCGGAAACACGATTGCAGGATCAAAGGAGACATGCCTAATGAATGCATGGCTGAAACAATAGACCGGCACGGCAAGATGAGCCTCGAGCGGGGCCATCTGCCTTTGCAGTGTTATCCCCCTCGTCATAAAGACACCCTCAAAGGAACACGTGTCTTCCGCAAGAGCTTGGGAATCCCAGGTTCACGAAGCGGACAGCGTCCGTTCGCTGGCTACTTGAGGGCAAGAGACAAAATGGCTGCGGTATCTAAAATGGAAGCCGTGGGTTCAGATGAAGAAACCCACGAACAAGATGAACGGTTCAGGTCAGCATCGCAAAAACGCGTACACCCACTAAACTCGTCATTTGCGGTTCATAGATTCCAAACTCGTCCATATTCGAGCGAGTCGAAAACACCACTTTAATTATCACGGAACCTCAGACGCTCCTTTTGCCCTCATGTAGGCAAGCACTAGTCGATATCAGAATCAATCTCGATATTCATCAGACCATCCAGATGTTGCTGCAACATCATTCTATCCATCAATGCTTCCTTGGTAACAGATGGCCGCCTTATACACGTCGTAGCACAGAGGCCACATAAGGCAGGACCACACTGTACACAAAGACAACACGTGAACAGAAATGCTACAACAACCCCAATGATCATCAGAATCTTCCAACCCCACGTCGACATCAGGCCCCAAAACCATCCTAGTAGCGTCCAATCACCTACGTCCACGTGTATGGACTCGGAGATCTTATGCAACTTTCAGATGGCTTGATAGACAGTTGGAGCGTTATCAGGGATGAAAATGCAGCAACTCGAATGGATCACCTTACATACACCACCTCTATCTGCAAGAACAACGTCTAAAACCATACGGTTTTGCAACGTCATAAGCCTATCCGCCTGAAGCTCTGTTGTTACATTACCAAGGGCACTTGCAGTGATATTAGCAGTCGATTCCACCACTCGAGTCAACTGTCTCAGGTTCCTACTATTGATCATAGGTCCCCAAAACGGCAAGAAACCCTTAAAGAAGTCTCCTGCTTCTTGACCGGCAGTGTCTTCTTCGCTAATAACACCTCTCACAACTCTGGTCTTGTGATAGTCTGACCCGACTGTGAAAGTCGGTGGCAACAAATTCGCAATATAACAGGTGCCCGAGAAGTCACGAGGCAACCATGTATATGCGCGGTCGTAACATACAAAGTACGTACCCTTGGCAGTCAAAAGAACAGGGGAAGAGGCCATTGGTAAAACATACGTTTCAGTACAAGCACTCCTCCCAAGCTGAGCTCGCGGACTTCGGCCAAGACCTTTCAAACAGAAGTTACCAAGATGGGGTACGATCCAGATCGGAGACGAGCTTTTAATCTGCCGATCACCCACTGACATACTATACTCAGCCTCACTCAGATCTCTGTATGCTCGCACCTCTTCCTCTGGGATAAGTGATGCGTCAAAAATATCTCTATCTAATCGGCAATCGCTCTTGCCAAAGGCTTGTGGTACGGGCCAGGACCATGATCTGCAGTGCGTGGCTCTCGATGGAGGTAGGAATCTAGTGCGCTACGAAACATAGTTTGGAATGCGCGAGCTGACCCCTGGGAACTATAAGGAAGAACCAAGTACGGAATTCCCCTATCCATGGTATGTGGCATTAAACCACACACCCAACAGTTGGTAGTATTCATCACCAACTGATGTTGATGAAGAAGTTGGACAAAGGAGTTATTCATAAATTCCGCACGTCTAACCTGTTCGTGTTGAGGTAGAGGGTGAAAGGAATGTGGAGAAACAGTGGGAACAGATTTTGGTTCAGAAGAAGAAGTAGGTGAAGTAGAAGGCAATAACGATTGTATTCCATAATATACTCCACCCACCAATAGCATGGAAACAGTCAAGAACAGCAGGAACACCTGAAACAAAAAGCATTTAGTTCGTACAACCCTGTCTAGTGATGATCTTTGCGCTAGTCTTCTCCATTTCCGACAACTTTGAGAATTCCATCCTCTAAAAACCGTCCGCAACGTTCTTGACGCACTTCGTTCTGAGTAGCGATTATCAATTCCCAGGAGTTCCTAGGAATCGACAAAAGTACCAACCTAGTATCAGGAACCTGCTAAACAGAAGGAAGTACCCGCACGGCCCTACGGTCAACCCGGATGTAAGGTTCTTCAATCTAACACTCAAAATGTAATACAAAATCTTATAGCTGTGGAAAAACACACGTGGAAAAGAACTCAAAATCAATAGAAGCTACAATTGTTCATAATGTTCAAAATGACAATAAGGGGTAACGTGGATTTCAAAAAGGGGAAAGGCACAAAAAAAATATTTATTAGTCTTTGTTCTGAGAACAAAGAAAATATCTGCTTCTTCCAGGACGAGTCTGCTCTTCGAATAATTGTTCAGGTTGCGGAACAGAGTCCTGTCGGTCAGATGATAGTTCAAGTCTTGAGTTTTTCAATGATGAAGGTTCAACAAAGTTATCTGATTGCACTGAAGTATCTCCTACAGGCTGAGCATCACTGAATGGCACAAATTTCACCAGAGTTTCTGTTTCTGTTGCGGCGATGCCTGTTCTCACCCACGAGTCTGCTGGTAAAGGTATAGGCACCTTCTTTGTGTGGGTGGCATGCACCCAATTTTTGCGACCTTCCAAACGAACTGCAGTTCTCGTGGCGAGAAGGACCTGGTAAGGGCCCACAAATCTCAGCTCCAAGTTGCGCTTCCTGGCGAAATTTCGGGTGACAACCCAGTCACCCGGTTGGAGCCGATGTCCAGGACCCTCTGTCTGTGTCGACAGTGCTTCAAAGACCTGTTGATGAATTAACCTCAGTTTAGCAGTCAGATCATGAAGATAATCAATTAACATTGGATACTCAAGACTATCGAAGGACCTAGGCCTAGGGACCCCCCCAAATGTTTGCAGGACAGCTGAACACAATCTCATATGGGCTAAGCCCTACTCGAGAGTGTACAGTCGCCCTGGTCGACAAGAGAGCCAGAGGCAAGGCATCAGGCCATGACAGACCAGTCGTAGCTTGGATCTTAGCAAGTTTCAATTTTAGAGTATCATTGTACCCTTCAACCAAACCTGCTGACTGGGGATGATTGGCACTGTGGAATGTTTGTGTAATTCCAAGGCCCTTACACACACTCTTCATCACACTTCCCACAAACTCACTTCCGTTATCAGACCATACAATCCGTGGCATTCCATACCGAGGAAAGTATTCCTTCAGTAGGACTTTCGCTGTGGACAGGGCTGTATTGTCTTTGAGAGGATAGGCTTCGATCCATCTGGAGAATGCGCAAACCACAACTAAAACGTACTTCAGGTTATTACATCTCTCCATATGGATGAAGTCCAGTTGGATAACCTCAAAGGGACATGTAGGAGGAGCAAAATGGCCAGGTGGGGTAGGAGTGCCCTTGCCAGGATTGTACATCATGCATACCATACAATTCTTAACCACTCTTTCAGCACACTTAGCGATACCATCATTCTTCCATACAGGGGACAGTAACTTGTATATACCTTTCGCGCTAATATGTGACAAGCCGTGCGCCATAGTCACAACAGCTAGCAGCTAGCACATATGCATCGGGCAACATCCACTTCTGGCTTTCCGACAAATCAATCAAACATCCGTGCGCATCTAACTTTCCTGTGCTCTCCTTCCACTTAGTCTTTTCAGTTTCGGTGGCCTCATTCTGAATCGCTTTCACGCTCTCAACAGTGTCCTCACACAGACCAGTTTCTGCAGGCCACCTTACTGAACTCAGAGAATCAAGAAGGGCCTTGACTCATTACTCAGGATGGCTGAGTCCAACTAATACTATTAAACAAAACAAGAGCCAATACTGGAATGTCAATTTCAAAGACTGGTGAATTTGAAACAAAAGCTGCTTTGATTGAAGCAAAAACAACCTATATTCCTTTAACCACAGACAAGTTTATTCTATATTGTTAATCAAACTTTTTTTCTTTTTGAGCACACTATTCGTCGTGCATGGAAAATACAAAATACAAAATACAATAGGTGCTATATACACAATATACAAACAGATAAATATACAATTTCAAACACACTTGGCCGTCCATTCACACACCATGCATTCACAACAACCAAAAATAAAGAAACAATGCGTCCGGGCATCGGTCATTTAGTTCAATAGAAAATATTTCTTTTCATGTTTTAACAATCTGTTATAGTTGTAATTGTCACAATCTATCTTATTAAACCAAATAAATCCAACAACTGTTCCAACGGAAAAATGGTGACCAGATGCGGGACAGAAAGCTGGTCGACGCGTTTCGAACCCCTTTCAGTTAAGTGGGGGTTCTCCTCAGGACCGGATTGGTTCTGAAACAATAAGAAAGGCTTGCTTAAGCAAAATTGTATAGGGTTTCATGAGTGGAAAGAAGGGGGATCAACTCCCTGTGTTCAACAGCCGCTCCCTACCTTAATCCAATAGTCTTAAGAACTCAAACAATGGCAGGCAGGTAAAAATCCAAAGTGGAGTTGTATTTCCCAATATGCGTGGACAAAGCCGCTGTGTGAGGGAAAACAATACAAAAGACTACATTTACTACAGTGTCATCCCTGTCGCAATCATTCATTCAGCTCGTGTGCGATGAGGGAAAGGGATGGGGAACTTGTCAACTTACCCGCTAGTGAACAGCTTCGTGTTCGCTGTTCCGTCAGTTGGAAACTGTGCGGCCGCTCCTGTGCTGCAAAGCGGAGCAAAAAGGGTTGTTAGCTGGCTGGCGTTGTAAACGCGGGCGTGTTGAATCAAATGAATGCGTGACAACATACCGATGCGGGAGCGAAGCGTAAGTCCTTCTCCTTCGGTGGTGTCCGTGATTCACACTGATCGAGTCGTCGAGTGGGAATGGTGCCTCGGTGCTTCCTGGTTGGTAATGGAAGCCTGGGGTTGCTGGGACTTGTAGTTCAAGTGCGGTTTTGCTGGAGGGCAAACCAAAAGCTGAAGTGGACTAGCTCATGTATTTGGCTTATAAATTTCAGAAATTTCGTTTAGTCCTCGCACAGCGGTGTTAAATTTCATTATGAGCATAGCTTCGCGTTGGGACAATTTAGCTTCAGTGTCACCGCCCCTAGGGTCTTTTTCAATTTTGGACAGAACTGTCCATCGCAAATCAATGTTTTCGTGCTTGCACTTAGTCCAATGGTTGACTAATGGGGCATTTTCCACCCCCCTGCGGATGCGCGATTTGTGTTGCGCAATCCTATTTCTGATTTCCTGTGTTGTTTTCCCAATGTAGACTAGAGGGCAAGGGCAGATGATTGCATATACTACATTTTTAGATTTACAATTCGTAAAGGTGTTGTGTTTCCAATGAATATTGTCAAATGTAAAAACTGAATCCTCAATGGTCTCATTGCAACAAGTGCATGTCCCGCACTTATGGTGTCCTTTGGGTGGAGATAATCCAAAGAGGCTGTGTAATGTAGGAGCCCTGGTTATTGGTAATGCTGCCCTCACGACATAGTTAGCCACACTTTTATCCTTTTTGTAAGCAAAAAGCGGTGGTGCTGTGAAATCTTCGTGCAGGTTTTTTAGTAAATGCCAATTGGACATGATAAGCTTCTTATGTAGGTTTGCAGCTGGACCGAAGGTGGTGACACAAACCATCCTTTTGGCATCTGGTTTCACTCTTTTTTCCAACAACGTTTCTCGAGGGGTCCACCAAGCTCGTTTGAGGGAATTTTTTATTAGTTTTTTTGGGTACCCTCTCTGAATGAGTCGATTTTTCAATTGTTCAGCATGTATAAAGTATTCTTCTTTGCTAGAACAATTTCTGTGAATTCTCAAAAATTGCCCATAGGGCAAGTTTTGTCTTAAACTGCGAGGGTGATTGCTGGTAAAATGCAGCGCTTTGTTCCTATCGGAAGGTTTCCGAAATAATGTTGTACTCGAACCTCCATCCGAAGGTTCCACTTTCACATCCAAGTAGTTGATAGATTCATTAGAAGCTGAGACTGAAAATTGGATGTCAGTCGTTCTCGAATTCAGCCAACATACGAATTGATTCAAGTCATCATGTCCTCCTGTCCAGACCATGAATATGTCGTCAATGTATCGCATGTAGTGTGTAATGCTGCCGCCGAAAGGATTGGTTTGATAAATGAATTTCTCCTCAAATAGCCCCATGAACATTATAGCTAGCTCCGGGGCAAAGGGGCAACCCATCGCCACCCCTTTAACTTGATAAAAAAATTCAGCATCAAACGTAAAGAAGTTCTTTTGCAATGCAAACCGTGCAAGGTCAAGGATGAACTTGGTCGGAACTCTTACTGGTCTTTCCCTTTTATCCAAGAACACAGTTAAGGTTTCCAATGCTTGTTCTTGGGGTATCTGGGTGTATAAAGACACCACATCCAGTGTAACAAGGAGTTGTCTGTTCTGATCAAATTTGATGGTGGAAATGCGGTTTAAGAAAGCAGTGGTATCTTGGAGATGAGCAGGAATGGTCTGAATAAAGGGTTTCAAGAAATAATCAATATATTTGGCTATAGGTTCAAACAGAGATTCGCACCCTGAAATAATTGGTCGTCCTGGAGGATTTTTTTCGTCCTTGTGCAATTTGGGGAGCACATAGAAAACAGGCGTCCTGGGGTTTTTGTTTTGTAGGAATGCTAGCTCCTTTGGTCCTATTAATCCTTCATCAAAACCTTTTTGGATGATATCAAATAATTGATTCTTTAATTCTAATGTGGGATCCTTTCTGATGCGTCTGTAACAGTTCTGGTCATTGAGCTGACGATGTACTTCTAATTTGTATTTGTTAATGTCCCATAAGACCACAGCTCCGCCCTTATCGGCCTGTTTAATTACTATGGTGTTGTCATTCTTCATTGATATTAGTGCATCTTTTTCTGCTTTGGAAAGGTTAAACTTAACAAAAAAAAAGAGAAAGTCCACGTTTTGTCCTAAAGGACCTAAAATCCCAAAGGAAGTCTCAACATTTGAAACCACTGTGTTATCAGGTATTTCGTCAATTGAAAAAAAGAAGTCATTTGTTAAGTTTAACCTTTCCAAAGCAGAAAAAGATGCACTAATATCAATGAAGAATGACAACACCATAGTAATTAAACAGGCCGATAAGGGCGGAGCTGTGGTCTTATGGGACATTAACAAATACAAATTAGAAGTATATCGTCAGCTCAATGACCAGAACTGTTACAGACGCATCGGAAAGGATCCCACATTAGAATTAAAGAATCAATTATTTGATATCATCCAAAAAGGTTTTTATGAAGGATTAATAGGACCAAAGGAGCTAGCATTCCTACAAAACAAAAACCCCAGGACGCCTGTTTTCTATGTGCTCCCCAAATTGCACAAGGACGAAAAAAATCCTCCAGGACGACCAATTATTTCAGGGTGCGAATCTCTGTTTGAACCTATAACCAAATATATTGATTATTTCTTGAAACCCTTTATTCAGACCATCCCTGCTCATCTCCAAGATACCACTGCTTTCTTAAACCGCATTTCCACCATCAAATTTGATCAGAACAGACAACTCCTTGTTACACTGGATGTGGTGTCTTTATACACCCAGATACCCCAAGAACAAGCATTGGAAACCTTAACTGTGTTCTTGGATAAAAGGGAAAGACCAGTAAGAGTTCCGACCAAGTTCATCCTTGACCTTGCACGGTTTGCATTGCAAAAGAACTTCTTTACGTTTGATGCTGAATTTTTTTATCAAGTTAAAGGGGTGGCGATGGGTTGCCCCTTTGCCCCGGAGCTAGCTATAATGTTCATGGGGCTATTTGAGGAGAAATTCATTTATCAAACCAATCCTTTCGGCGGCAGCATTACACACTACATGCGATACATTGACGACATATTCATGGTCTGGACAGGAGGACATGATGACTTGAATCAATTCGTATGTTGGCTGAATTCGAGAACGACTGACATCCAATTTTCAGTCTCAGCTTCTAATGAATCTATCAACTACTTGGATGTGAAAGTGGAACCTTCGGATGGAGGTTTGAGTACAACATTATTTCGGAAACCTTCCGATAGGAACAAAGCGCTGCATTTTACCAGCAATCACCCTCGCAGTTTAAGACAAAACTTGCCCTATGGGCAATTTTTGAGAATTCACAGAAATTGTTCTAGCAAAGAAGAATACTTTATACATGCTGAACAATTGAAAAATCGACTCATTCAGAGAGGGAACCCAAAAAAACTAATAAAAAATTCCCTCAAACGAGCTTGGTGGACCCCTCGAGAAACGTTGTTGGAAAAAAGAGTGAAACCAGATGCCAAAAGGATGGTTTGTGTCACCACCTTCGGTCCAGCTGCAAACCTACATAAGAAGCTTATCATGTCCAATTGGCATTTACTAAAAAACCTGCACGAAGATTTCACAGCACCACCGCTTTTTGCTTACAAAAAGGATAAAAGTGTGGCTAACTATGTCGTGAGGGCAGCATTACCAATAACCAGGGCTCCTACATTACACAGCCTCTTTGGATTACCTCCACCCAAAGGACACCATAAGTGCGGGACATGCACTTGTTGCAATGAGACCATTGAGGATTCAGTTTTTACATTTGACAATATTCATTGGAAACACGACACCTTTACGAATTGTAAATCTAAAAATGTAGTATATGCAATCATCTGCCCTTGCCCTCTAGTCTACATTGGGAAAACAACACAGGAAATCAGAAATAGGATTACGCAACACAAATCGCGCATCCGCAGGGGGGTGGAAAATGCCCCATTAGTCAACCATTGGACTAAGTGCAAGCACGAAAACATTGATTTGCGATGGACAGTTCTGTCCAAAATTGAAAAAGACCCTAGGGGCGGTGACACTGAAGCTAAATTGTCCCAACGCGAAGCTATGCTCATAATGAAATTTAACACCGCTGTGCGAGGACTAAACGAAATTTCTGAAATTTATAAGCCAAATACATGAGCTAGTCCACTTCAGCTTTTGGTTTGCCCTCCAGCAAAACCGCACTTGAACTACAAGTCCCAGCAACCCCAGGCTTCCATTACCAACCAGGAAGCACCGAGGCACCATTCCCACTCGACGACTCGATCAGTGTGAATCACGGACACCACCGAAGGAGAAGGACTTACGCTTCGCTCCCGCATCGGTATGTTGTCACGCATTCATTTGATTTAATACGCCCGCGTTTACAACGCCAGCCAGCTAACAACCCTTTTCGCTCCGCTTTGCAGCACAGGAGCGGCCGCACAGTTTCCAACTGACGGAACAGCGAACACGAAGCTGTTCACTAGCGGGTAAGTTGACAAGTTCCCCATCCCTTTCCCTCATCGCACACAAGCTGAATGAATGATTGCGACAGGGATGACACTGTAGTAAATGTAGTCTTTTGTATTGTTTTCCCTCACACAGCGGCTTTGTCCACGCATATTGGGAAATACAACTCCACTTTGGATTTTTACCTGCCTGCCATTGTTTGAGTTCTTAAGACTATTGGATTAAGGTAGGGAGCGGCTGTTGAACACAGGGAGTTGATCCCCCTTCTTTCCACTCATGAAACCCTATACAATTTTGCTTAAGCAAGCCTTTCTTATTGTTTCAGAACCAATCCGGTCCTGAGGAGAACCCCCACTTAACTGAAAGGGGTTCGAAACGCGTCGACCAGCTTTCTGTCCCGCATCTGGTCACCATTTTTCCGTTGGAACAGTTGTTGGATTTATTTGGTTTAATAAGATAGATTGTGACAATTACAACTATAACAGATTGTTAAAACATGAAAAGAAATATTTTCTATTGAACTAAATGACCGATGCCCGGACGCATTGTTTCTTTATTTTTGGTTGTTGTGAAAGCATGGTGTGTGAATGGACGGCCAAGTGTGTTTGAAATTGTATATTTATCTGTTTGTATATTGTGTATATAGCACCTATTGTATTTTGTATTTTGTATTTTCCATGCACGACGAATAGTGTGCTCAAAAAGAAAAAAAGTTTGATTAACAATATAGAATAAACTTGTCTGTGGTTAAAGGAATATAGGTTGTTTTTGCTTCAATCAAAGCAGCTTTTGTTTCAAATTCACCAGTCTTTGAAATTGACATTCCAGTATTGGCTCTTGTTTTGTTTAATACCTTACTGAACTCGTCACGTACATTCTGGTTGTAAGGTTTCTAGCTGTCTCTTTAGCAATCTCGTCCGCAAACGCGTTACCACGACCAACATCATCCATCACCTTTCGGTGTGCACTACATTTAATAATCGCCACCTGCTTGGGCAATGTAAGTGCGTCCAAAAGATCGTTCACGAGCTGTCCGTGTTGGATCTTCGTGCCATGCGATGTCATAAAGCCTCTCTCTCGCCACAATCGACCAAAGCTATGTGCAACGCCAAAAGCCTATTGGCTATCGGTAAACACATTCACTCGCTTTCCCTTCGACAAAACACACGCTCTCGTCAACGCAATCAACTTTGCCGCCTGCGCGGAATTCTCGCAGTTTCCACAACCGTACTCAATGTTACCACAGCATACGCAGTCGTCACATCACCATTCGTCAACTTAAAACACGAACCATCAACATACAAGGTACCATCGGGATCTGCCAATGGAGTGTTTTTTAGGTCAACACGACCCTTCGTTTCTTCCTCAGTTCGCAGATAGCAATCATGTGGTGGTACTTCATCTGATTCCATATTTGTTGGCAACAACGTCGCCGGATTTAGGACATTACAGCGCTTTATTTGTATGTGACTTGCCAAAAGCGTCAACTCGTAACCGGACAACCTTGCGCTCGTCAAGTGCTGGGTTTTTGTATGATTTAAAAGAGTGTCAACTGCATGCGGAACCATCACCGTAAGCATATTATCCATGACCAATCCTGCAGATTGTCGAATGGACACCGCAGCCGCCGCTGTCGCTCTTAGACAACTCGGCAACGCTCTAGCTACTGGGTCCAAGGTCGAGGAAAAATATGCACATGGACGCTGCTTACCGCCAAATTGCTGCGTCAAAACACTTAACGCACAACCCTCTCTTTCGTGAACGTATAGTGTAAACGGCTTACTGTAGTCAGGAGTACCTAACACAGGAGCCAAACACAACGCATCACGCAATTCAGAAAAACTTTTCTGGCACTCTTCCGTCCATGGCAGAGGAGTTGGAACATCCTTGCACGTGAAGGCTACCAATGGTTTCGGTAGCAATGAGAAATTCGGAATACATTGCCTGCAGTATGACGTGATACCCAGAAAGGCACACACATCTCTCTGAGTTGTTGGCACAGTCATTCGAGCGATCGCTGCAATTCTCTCTGGGGTCAACCTTCTTCCCTCCTTTGACAATAAGTGACCTAGATAGGTTACTTCTTGACAACAATATTGCAGTTTAGAAGGTGACACCTTGTGATGTAAGTCACAGAGATGCTGTAACAGCGATACCGTAGCAGTTTTGCAGATATCTTTTGTGTCAGCAGCCGCCAACAAGTCATCAACATATTGGATCAAGGCCGCGCCAGCCGGTAACACAAACGCATCAAGTTGATTCTTCAGGGCTTAGCTGTATATCGATGGACTCTCACAGTAGCCCTGAGGAGCGCGTTTAAACCTAAAGCTGCGACCACCTAATGAGAAACCGAATAGATCTCTGCTTTCCTCAGCAATCGGAATGCTAAAGAAAGCATTCTTCAAATCGATCACTGAGAACCAAGAAGCAGAGACTGGAATCAGAGTCAGTAAAGCCGTAATGTCAGGCACCACAGGAAATTGTGGAATCACAATTTTGTTCACCTCCCGTAAATCAATAACAAAACGATAAACAGGAGGCTTGGATGGATCAGTGCGTTTCAAAATAGGTAACACAGGACTATTACACACATTTCCCCGAGTTTCCTCGATAACATCTTTCTCGATCAAATCATAGATGATCGCTAACAGCGCTCGCTCACCATCAAGGGAGATACGATACTGGGGAATACGTGGTAATCGCACATTCGATTTCAGTTGAACAACATAAGGAGAGATGTCAAGCAGGCCCACGTCATTGGGACCTGTTGCCCACAAAGATGCAGGAAGAGAACTCAATTCCGGTGGGAGCTTATCGGTTGACAAGTACATAGGAGAGATCACTCTCTGACCCAAAGTAAGCTCCACTCCGGCAGGAGAACAATACAAGGTCGCATATAACCGTTTCAGCAAATCCAGGCCCAAAAGATTTTCACTGCAGCCAGTAGTCAAAATCAAAGGAGCTTTCAGCTCACGAGGCCCAATTGTAAGGGGCAAAGGACTAGAAACCGGATTGCTAACGGGGGCGCCAGAGAATCCAACGGACACATTTGTTAAGCCAGACAAAGGTGCGACAGGGAGTTTTGAATGCATGATGGAACTTTTCGCTGCACCAGTGTCCAACAGAAAAGGCTCAACTACGCCCGATGTGGCAACTGCGACGTAAGGCCCTCTCTGATCAACCGGAACTGATACTACTCCCTCTCTTTGTCTGTGGCTGTCCTAGTAGTTACCGTCATCAATATCATGCTCGATGTAATAATCGTCCACATGATACTGTGCAGATCTACCTGACGAAGAACCACGCTGATCAAAACAATTATTTGAATCTGACGTATTATTAGAACGCTCATTATGATTCTGAGTAACACCACGACCTCTACCTCGCGAAGCCTGTTGAGGACCACTACGACCTCCTCTAGCTGAACCACCACTATTTCGGTCGCGCAAAACCGGGCAATCAAACTTCAAATGGCCCTCACCTCTACAATATGTGCATTGATTATAACCAAGCATAGATCTCTGCGTGGAAGAGTCGTTACGCGACTGTGACCTAGCAGATTGTGACTGCGATCTATTTCGCTGCTGAAAATCATTTTGATTTGAGCGCAGAGGATACGCTTGCTGTAACAAAACTTTGGTTTTGAGGTCCTTTGTTTTCTTATCCGCACGATCATTTTCCTCCTTCTCCCTATTTTCGTAATACTGAGCCGTGGCTAATATCTGAGCAGAGGTAGAAACAGCCCACGAACTCTCAGAATTTTTCAATTTGTTGCTAAGGTCAGGCAACAAATTCGATACAAACTTGTCTACAAACAACCTCTGACCTCCCTCGGTGCTCATATCTTGACCACTGTGATCGATGAATGCCTCCTCAAATCTCGTAAAGAAATTGGAGACACTCTCGTCCTTCTTTTGCTTACACGCAGACAGTTTATCCCAATTAACTTTCATTGCTGGCATAAGTGTCTTCATTAACGTAATGATTCTTTGGGGCAAAGCCGTAATTAACTGCTCAGGCTTAGCCCCACCAACCTGCAATGCATCAGCCGCTGTAAGTGCAGCCCAATCACCACCTAACTCAGCTGCGTGATCTTCTTGACGTATTTTCGCCCAAACCGGTTGAGGTACTACGTTGCCGAACAACATGTCGATGTCGGCAAGATTCATGATAGTAGCATTCACTAATTGGGACAACTCTTTATAGTATCCTGCAGGATTTTTGCGGGGGTCAGGCAAAGATTGTTTCACCTGCAAGACTTCCGATCGCTTCCATGGAAGGTGTATCCAAACTCTCTGGAAGTGTGGCAGAATCGGAGGGGCAGCATTAGGGTTACCTGGCATATACACTGGGGGAACTTCTCTCATGGGATACTGACCAGGCATTGCCATCCATTCCTCAGTATCATCTTTAAACAATGCTCGAGGTATTACAGTGGGACGAAAGGATAGAAGATGTTCTACAGCACGTCGAACATTACTACCCACAATCATACCACTCGAAAACTGAAGCTGAAGTTCAGTTACGTCGAGCGGTACATCGTTTACCTCATCATTTGCTATCGCTTCACGTAAACATTTGCACATTTCCTCAAACACAAATCTCTGTGTGGGCTCATTGAATTGAGAGAAGGTCTCAAAAATTATGCGCGGGTGTTTTTAAGGGGATACCTAATCCAATTACGCGCCATCCTAATTAACGTGTCACGTTCCCTACCACCAGGAAGCTGACTTCGTCGTTGGGGAGCATCAGAAACATCGGACCTAAGAAGTGGTCCAAAAGGAGAGTAAAGATTAGCAACAGCATTAGGAATGCGTCTTCGAACAGACGGAGAAGAGGAGAAAAGTACAGGGGCAACAACATGAGGACTAAACATAGGAGCAGCAGGAGCAGTAGGAGTAGCCACAAGAGCAGAATTAGCGGGAACAGCAGGTTGAGAAGGTATAGGGAGTGGAGCAGTAGGAACAGGAGCAGGTAGAGGACTAGGGACAAGAGGATTCGCAAGAACAGGACCAGCGACAGGCTGACCAGCAGCTGCCGGAACAGGTTGGGGAACAGGGGGAACCACAGGCGCTGTAGTATCCTGCGCATATGGAGGTGGTGACTTCAGTAGGTAGGATAACAAAGGGTCCTCTACTGCTTCCTCTCCTTTCTTATCAGTACTGGACGGTAAAACGGGATAACACTTATCCACCGCCATACGTTGTAATCTATCAGAAACTTCCTTTTCCTTCTCATCTTTGTCTCGCTGAAACTGCTCTGCATTTCTCATCGTCGTAACGATACCTTCCCCCTTATTTCGTTTAAGCTGTTTGATTTCTTTCTGCTTGGCCTCTTTACGTCATAACCGAAAGGAATCGAACATGGCCGGCCTTGCTTTCCTTTTAAACAATTTTGCTTCTAGATTATCCAAAATTGCTGTTTCAAAACTACCATGAGGTGGCCAACTAAGGACACCGTCATCTTTTGTGTAGCGGACCCAGCAATCATTATATGCAATAGGACCCACACCATGGCGACTATATAACTCATAGACCGGAGTTCCAACTGGAGGTATCGGACATGAGTCCTCCAATCGGGAATCCGCACCACAACCTTTAAAGCAACTAAACAAAGTACTACGGCCAGGCATCGTGCACGCTAACCGAGTTTCACAAACTTCAAGGGTTATCGATATGCGATATCCTTGCAAAAATGCAAGACCCTTGGTCTTTGGCAATTGCAATCATCAAATAAAACAACTAAGAACCAAGTACTAAGAACCACAAATGCAATGGAACCATGCAAAACAACCAAGCACCAACAACAATGAAGGACTCTGGGAGCAACCCACAAATACTTAACTGAAAGAGCAATGGCTTCGTCAGGAAGGCCCGTCAATTGTCTCGCTGTACAAAGGACTACGCCGAGCGCCAAAACAGGTCGACAGTCAAGGCATCAGTCCGTCGCAGCCGTCAGGAGGCGGGGAATCTTCGCGGGAAAAGTCTTCGGGCCACTTGTTTCGACAACAGGATCGATGAAGCGGGGTGCACCTTCCCTCGGAGATTTCACACGAAGTTCCTCACGATCGTCGGGCTTTGGACCGGTACCGCTGATGTCGCCCGACGTTGGGCGCCAACTGAAGGACTGGGTTTTCCTAAGACCCAGCGGTGCCAGGGGACAACACCTGAAACCTTCGTGGGTTACCTGTTCCGGCGTACAAATGACAGAGACACGGGACACTTCCTTCGGCGTCAAAGATCGAGGTTTATTTACTGCAGGGAACACAGAAGTCACAAGAAGTACAACACGTGTAGGTTCTAGGTGACTGCTTCAAATTGCAACTGTGGATCGCTCCTTTTATACAGATTTCTGTCATAGAACAACATGGCGAACAAAAGGTTACAACTTAGTTCCCACAGTAAATTTCAAAAGGGTCGCTTTCATGTATTCAGGGTCCCGGAACATAATTACAGTAGCATCGCTGGTTCCCAACTGTAAAAGTACATTATCCCACCACTTGGTACATTCCATTCCGGCTGTAAACGAGTTAAAGAAGGAGTCAGAAACAGATGCAAGGGAAGACAAAGATAATCAACAGATTGAAAAAGAGTGTAAGGGGTGATATTGGAAACACGATTGCAGGATCAAAGGAGACATGCCTAATGAATGCATGGCTGAAACAATAGACCGGCACGGCAAGATGAGCCTCGAGCGGGGCCATCTGTCTTTGCAGTGTCATCCCCCTCGTCATAAAGACACCCTCAAAGGAACATGTGTCTTCCGCAAGAGCTTGGGAATCCCAGGGTCACGAAGCGGACAGCGTCCGTTCGCTGGCTACTTGAGGGCAAGAGACAAAATGGCTGCGGTATCTAAAATGGAAGCCGTGGGTTCAGATGAAGAAACCCACGAACAAGATGAACGGTTCAGGTCAGCATAGCGAAAACGCGTACACCCACTAAACTCGTCATTTGCGGTTCATAGATACCAAATTCGTCCATATTCGAGCGAGTCGAAAACACCACTTTAATTGTCACGGAACCTCGGCGGCCTTTTAGACGCCCACAAGAAGGAACAAATCCCGATCTGTAACATTAGAAACCATTCTTTCTTAAATAACAAAGGGACTGTTTCAAACAAAAAAGTTATCTTTGGCAAAATCATCATTTTCACCAGATTTGTGCGACCAAACAGTGCCAGCGGTAAATGTGCCCATCCTCTGAGAGAAGCACTTATCTCCTTTTTTAGCTTTAAAAAATGTACTTTAGTAAGGTCCCTGATATCCTGCGTTATCCTGACCACGAGATATCTCATCTCAGCCTTACATCCAATTCCCTCAGCATTCAAATTTCAGGCCATGACTTCTGTTTTATCTCAATTTATAGCATAGCCTGAAACAGCCCTGAACTCCTTGGTCGATTCTAAAAGGCATTCCATTGACTGATGTAAATTAGGGGTGTAAATAATTATATCATTGGCATATAGCCCAATATTTTTTGACCAACCCTCAAATTTAAATGGAGCAATAATCTCTGCAGCTCTTATCTTGCATGCTAGGGGCTTGATGTATAAGTTAAAAAGAAGTGGCGATAGGGGACACCCTTGTCTTGACCCCGCATAATTGGAAGTGGTTGAGTTAAAATCCCATTAACTAAAACTCGAGACGTGGGGGAATGATATATAGATGCAAGAGATCTACTAAAGTTCTGACCTAAATTGAGATGTTTTATCACAGCCTGCAAGTATACCCAGTTTACACGATCAAACGCCTTGGCGGCATCTAACGGGATAACCGCCAAGGGCAGACCATGGGCCGCGGCCATATCCATAGCACCAATAAGTGAGAAGGTTAATTCTTTCAAGTATCTGCCCTTTAAAAAACCTTTTTGGTCCTCGCAAATTAACTGTGGAATAACAACACTCAATCTGTCGGCCATAATTTTTGCAAACAATTTATAATCGCAATTGAGTAGTGATATAGGCCAATAGGAGACCATATACTTTGGTGACTTCCCTGACTTCAGTATTAATATAATATTTGCCTCAGAGAAGGCTTTCCCCAAAAAATCGGATTAAATAACTGGCAGATAATTGGTGACAATATGCCTATCAATGATTTGTAAACTTCAGCTGGAAGACCGTCTGGCCCAGGTGCTTTACCTCTTTTTACTCCTTTGATAACCCGTTCAACCTCTAACTGGGATATTTCTTGATTTAGTACGCCCTTAAACTAGTCAGACAAAGGCTCCAAAAACTCTAACCAACCCTTTAACGCCTGCTCTTTAACCCCGAGATCCTCGTTGTAGACTTTTACAAAATATTCGTAAAAAGCAACCGCTATTCCCTTACTGTCCGCAATCGTAAATTCTAACTCCAACTCTTACTTCTTTAATCAGATTGCCAATTTGGTCTTTTTTCGCCTTCCAAGCTAACAGTTTACTGCTCCCCTCACCATATTCAAAATGCTCAAGTTGACTGGCATCCCATTTCTCCTTAACCCGTTGACTCAGAATTCCCACTAGATCTAATTTTAACTCAGCTAACTCTTGCAAGGTCCTTTCATCTACCACAGATCCACCAAGATTTACAATGTAAACCTCACACTGACTGATTTTCTTCTCTAAATCTGTGACCTTGCTATAATCTAATCTCCTCTTCTTCGCACCCAGGGCACCCAATCTTCCCCGCAAAAATGCCTTACATGTGTCCCAGACAATATGGATACTACCTGATCCCAAATTTTTTTCAAGGAAAACTTCCATCTCCTTACTCAAAACTTCCACTACTTCCTGGTCATATACGATCTAGCCTCCATATTGAACCCGAAATGCCGTCCTCTAATTCCAGTGACAATGTAATAGCTGAGTGATCCAAAAGATGCACACCAACATCACCCACATGGGTCACACAATCAACTAACCTAGAATCCAACAAAAAATAATCAATGCGAGATTTATGGTTACATTTTTTATTATAAAATGTAAATCCTAGTTGCTGGCCTGACCTAAATCTTCAAATATCCCACAAACCCAGCTCGGCGATTATCACCTTAACCCTATTCGACATTTTAGAGTTGACCATCGCTCTACTCTTTACTAATCGATCCAGTTTAGGATCCACTACAGTATTGAAATCGCCCGCCATAATTATCCTTCCAGAAAAACTCAATAGTTCCCTGGCCAGCTCATCTAATGGACCTACGTCATCCTGATTCGGACCATAATAACCAATAACGAGAAACATTTGCCCACCCATCTTTAATTTCACAATCAGCCATCTCCCTCTTACATCAGCAACTTCACCCTCCACTGAAAAATTTACCCCCTGCCTGATTAGAACTGCAACTCCTTTCGTAACTGCTGTTTGTGGAGTATAGACTGCATGGGCCACCGACCGCTGTGTCGAAAAAAGTTCCTTACTTTCAGCCCCTGATAAATGGGTCTCCTGCAATATTATAATTTGAGCCAAAGAATCTCTTAAATAATTCAAAATTAACTCTCTCCTCGATTTCACACTTAGCCCATTTATATTCCAAGATAGGATTCTCAGCTCCCTTAAACTAACCCCGCTCATAAAAGCCTAAACCAACTAGCACAACAAACCTGACAACAAAAAGGCTTCTGAGGAATTTTCCAATATTTTCCCCCTTCCCTTACCCCTACCCTTACCCTTACCACTACCCAACCCCCCCTCCCCTAAGGTCTCAAACCCCCCTACCCTGGAAAACCCAACCAAATTTCCCATGGCCAAGGCCATTTGGGTGCCAACTGTGGGCGGTGCGCATAAACACTAAACTAAAAAATAAAATGTACCTGCACGGCATCAGCTAAGAGGACCTAACAAACCCAAAGAAGAACAATCCATAGGCATAATATTAGCTTAGCGCAGCTTAATTACAAACTTCCAGCTTGACATTGTTCCAAAAAATTATCCACCTCCTCAACAAATCGAAATGAATGCATTTTGTTATTCCACATAACCTTTAGGAAAGCTGGAAACTTCAGTTGAACTGAAGCTCCCAGCCTCCTCAAAGCCTCAATCCGCTTACCTAACTCCCATTGCCTGTTAGCGGTTACCGGAGACAAATCCGATCTTACCTCCACCTTAGCACCATCTACCTCAATGGTTTTCTTTTTAAGAGCGGCAGCCAGGATCTTTTCTTTCAAACCGTAAGTCAAAAACTTAATCAGAATACTCCTGGGCTTAGAACGGTTCGGGTTCAACCTGAAGGGATCGCGGTGCACTCTCTGAATATCTCTTAGAATCTCCTCCTCACTCTCCTCCAGCTGCAATTCAGTCTTAAGAAGCTGTACTACATATTTCTTAATATACACCCCTTCTTTGCCTTCTGGCAGCTTTAAAATCTTCAAGTTATTCCTCCTTTGCATATTTTCCAATCTTTCTACTCTCTCTTCGTGTTCCCTATCCTTACTCCTAATGGCGTCTAACTGTACGATTAACCATAACAACCTGCCTAAGATCCTTAACTTCTGCCTCTAAAACATCTGTGCGGGAACTCAAAACATCGAATTTTTTCTCTAACAAACTGCAAGCAGCTCTAATATCTTCCTGATTTAGCTTGGAAACCTCGAACCCCTTATGCATGTCAATATCTAATTTCTTCAAGAGAGCAATAACTAGAAGATCACCACCTACTAGCTCGGATTTTGACTTTAACCCTTCCTCACTATGACAGCTCAACTGATTAAATTTCTCCACCTCAACAGCCGAAAGGCTCGGGGTACTCGTATTCTCTGAAAATCCTAGGATCTCTCCCGGGGTTAAGACACCTACATTAAAGGATGGGGCAAGCTGCTCTATACTATCCTCTGCACTTCCGATTGGATCTGTCTGAGCCTGCGGGGCATGACCAGCCTCCTCCATATCTAAAGAAAGGACCTGAAAGCGATTAGGGCTCAAATGCTTAGACCAGTCCAACAAATGTACCAGCCCAATAATCTTGTCGCCCTCCAAAGTGCAGTTCGTGGTCGGGCTAGCCTGATTGGATTTAGAAGCTACTGCTGTGTTGGATAAATTAGAAGGAGACTCTCCCTTTAGTGTCAGAGTCCTTGGCACGACTTTAAAAAATGAGGTGAGAGAGGGTTTTGTCTTAATCCTACGCTCCAGTGAGCCCACCTTCCCCAACTTATTACACCTACTACCCTGTTTACTATTTTTCTTTCCTGTATTTTTAGCCTTGGTCTCACAAACACTCAATACTTGCTTTGGGTGAACCACTGTGCTTGGTTGCTTGGTTAGCAACTTCTCAAGCCCCCCCCCCCTCCCAGCACTCCTCAAAGCGTACCTGGAGACCCCCTTCCAACCTGCTGTAGACAGGGATTCCAAATTTAAGATTCCCACAGATTCCCCTGTACCTCCCAAGTCCTGTGAGTCGTCCTCCGCATTTGAAACAGGGGGGAGCTTCTCCTTAATTTCTCTGCCAAAAGCTAATGTCTCCCTGCCTCTTCCACAAACGCCTCCTCCCCGAAACAAAATCCTGAAAGCAGCGCGACGACCTCTACCGAGCTCAAACGCTGCTCTCTCCCAGCAAAGCTCTGTCTCCACTCCTGGCTCCGCCTCCGTCTCCTTCCCGGTCCGAAAGCCCCTAACAGCCGAAGCTGCCATACACCACCGAAGCCGCAGTTCTCCACGGTTTGCTCGAAGAAAAACTACAAAAAAGACCCCTACGGTAAACCGCTACTCTCCACACCGTCAGTCGCTGGTTCCTGACCCAAGCAGGTGGGCCCAACAGTGTTATAACGACACTCACACGCATGGACCATGGGGACTACACAAACACTACACTGCTCTCACTCACTCTGAAATTGCCTAACAAGCATAAGCAAGTCCAGAAATATCTCCACCAACGGGACCCTGACATTATCTTCCTCCCGGAGACACACCTTCTTGTGGGATGCTGCCACTGTATGTCCCACCCTAAATACCCACATTGATTCTGGGCCCATGCCTACACTAAATCCCTGGGAGTCATTATCATGTGCAAGGCTGGTTTTTGCTCCACGGTTCTAAAGGTCACTATGATAGTCAAACCCCCAACCACGCACAGGATTCCTACATACATGGATTGCTTAAGGTACAGCTTGCCGCTGAAACAGGTAACATCATAATGGATGGTGATTTCAATCTAGTCTGGGACCCAGAGTTAGATTGCATTACAGCATCCTATCAGGACACTATTGCAATTTCCACTGAACATAAATGCAAGCTTGCGGGGCTGGGACAAGTAGATGCTTGGCACTATAGACATCCTGATACTCTGGACTATTTCTTCTACTCCCATGTCCACATATCTTACTCCTGCATAGATCATGTCATCTTCACACACATACACACTCTCCACCGGGGTCTTGAAATGGTGGTCATCTGACATCGCCATCTCGACCACGCGCATATGGAACTGATGTCATTCAGTGGTGCGATCTCTTGGCAGGGTCTGCCCCCACTGGTGCTTCCGCCCCCCCCCCCACAGCCACTTAGTAATCTGGTGGACACAGCTGAGATGAGTTAAGTAATTGTGGAGTACTTTGAGCTTAATGCCCTCCCAGAAAAGCCCCTCACACTCTCTGGGATGGATTCAAGGCCTCAATCAGAGGTGTAATCTCGACTACTGCCATTGCAAGAGCGAAGGAATCGAGACTGGTAGAGACTGGCCTCAAAGCAGAGATCAAAACTCTTGAACTACAGACTAGACCACCTCCTCCAGATGTAAAACAACAGCTGATGATGCTACAGGGACAGCTGCGGATCCACAGCACTAACAAAGCAGATTGCTCCATCCTAGCCTTGAAACTAAAATATTATAAAAGGGAGACAACGTATGTGCACGCCTTGCATGTACATTGCGTCACTAGTATCCTACAGCGCACATCTCTAAAATACAAATGAGGGACATGGCCTGGACAACCACTGAACGGGCTAAGCAACAAGCATATCACAATTACTATCAAACCCTCTACACTAGGGCCAAGATCACTCCAGCCTTAATAGACACGTATTTGCAGGACAGTGATTGGGTCCCAATTGACCCTCATCTTGCCAAACTCCTAGATGCCCCTACTACACCAGCAGAACTCCACCTGGCACTCAGGAAACTCCTGCGTGAAAAACTCAAGGCCCGAAGGTCACCTGCTCAACTCATTCAACCAGGATGTGGGCCTCACACCTACCATGGCTGCCCTAGAAATCACCCTATTCCCAAAGCCAGGCAAGGACCATAGACTATGCTCCTCATACCACCTCATAATTTTCCTAAACTTTGATGACAAAATCTTCACAAAGATCTTAGCTAATAGACTCAAACTGCATCTCCCAGAAATTTTAAATTGGATCAGGTTGGATTCATTTGCAACTAACAGTGTGCAGACAATGTACGCCCGATAGTACATCTGGTCTCACCACCACAACATCACAGCCTGCCTCATCTCTCTAGACACAGAGAAGGCTTTTGAGAGGGTGAGCTGGGGCTTCCTTTGAGCTGTCCTGGGCATGATTGCCAAAATGATGGCATCCTATGTAGCTCCTACAGTTTCCATCTTTCTTAATGGTCAACACACAAACCCTATCACTCTCACCAGTGGTACCCGCTAGGGATGCCCGTTACTGCACCTCCTTTTCGCCCTGGCAGTCAAACCCTTAGCCATTATTAACTGTCATGCTGCGGCCACCACAGGTATCCTCTTCAACGGTCTGTCCCATAAACTCAGTCTCTTTGCAGACGACCTGCTGCTTACTCTCACACAACCTGCTACCTGTCTTCCTGCAGATCTCCACTGGCTTAGTGCCTTTGAAGCTGTAATGGGCTCCAAGGTCAGCAAACAAAGTCATACAAATTGAACCTCACCGTACCCAGTCAGGACCTTCCTACCCTGCAATCTCTAGCCCCGTTTCAATGGGCCTCACGGTGAATATGATACTTTGACCTCAACTTGACTCCTACGCTACAATTGTGGACACAAGCCAACTTCATGAAATACTGTTGAGCCATCTTAGTTGACCTTTGTCGCTGGAAGCCATTGCATATCTCCTGGCCGGGCCACATTAACATTATAAAAATGGCCGTCCTCCACAGGATACTTTATCTCTTCCAAACTCTGCCTACTGCCATCCACTCTGACAATATCATGTTTACAGTGGGACTTCAGCACCTTTATTTTGGGAGGTTAGCATCCCAGGCTCTCCAACTCATTACTAATGCTTCCTAGAGACAGGGGTGGTTTGGCCTATTGTAACCTGTGTTAATGCCACTGGGCAGCACATCTTAGATTCCTTTCCAAATGGGAAGTTCACTAAAACAATAAAACACTGGTTTCAAATTGATTGTGCAGTGGTATGTTGTCCTTTGCCTGACCTAGAAGTGCATATATTGACACCCCGTCAGAAATGTCAGAGAAATCTGGGACAAACTTGGAGAGTTTACCACATTCCTGTCCCCCAACACACCCACTGCCAGAAACTCAGATTTTAGTCCACCCCTTCAGCCCCACACATTCCCTCACTTGGAGACTGCCAACCAAAAACCTCACCAGAGGTATGCATCCTGTCCAGGAGAGGATGTAGCCTTATGGCTAGAGCGGTCGACCTCAAAGCTAGTGACCTGGGTTGGAGTCTCGGCAGGGACGCTAAACTTCCTGTGATTCTTGGCAAATCACTTAATCTCCCAGCGCCTAACAAAAATGAATAGGTCTGTCTGTAATGCAACCGGTGTTCATGTAAAGAGCTCTGATACCGGATATCTTCGGGTTGAGTTTGCGTTATATAAAAACCTCTTTAAAAACAGGAACCACAATACTAGTCAGGGTAAGTCACAAACAAACCCTAAATTAAGCTGTACTCACCCCCAGGTGGGTTGGCACAGAACAGTCCGGCTTAATTCTGAAGTGTTGCACAAATACTTCACACATTGCCTCCTAACAGCCACACAGTGAAAACACCACAAAAAGACTCCACACCAGGTTAGAAAAATAGGGAATGTTTTCATGAGTAAACCAAGTCCAAAGCAACCAATATCCAATAAGTATAATCAGAGTAATACATTTCTAAAGCTTAAACTGAAATGTAGGGTTTAAAAGCATAAAGTGACAACCAGGGCTATTTGGTCACGTAAGAACGGCTCAAATTCACAAGTTCAAGCCAACTGCGATGGAGCGCGGGTTGGATTCAAGGACCAGTCTTGGCCCACTGAAAAGTCCTTGGTTCGCAGTGGAGTCAATGTTGAGATGCAGGGAGCAAAGGAGGCGATGCCTTGGAATTGATCCTTAGAATGTATACGATGTGTCAGTTCTGAGCTGCGCAAAGTTAGGAATGGGGGCGATGCGCCATGCTGTCGGCGATGCGATAGTCTTGCAGCAGGTGCGATGTGTCGGGCATCAATGCGATGCACTCAATCCTTTCAGCAGCGGCAATTAAGAACAGCACAATGGGGTTTATGTGTGGGTTTTTAGTGGAGCAGTACTTTATACCCACTTCCAAGGGCCCAGGACTGGATTGGCACCACTTGGCAGGGCACGGCTCACAGATGGCAGAGTCCAGGTGTTGTAGCAGGTGAGTTGGAAATATTTTATTTCCCTGAGACTTCAATGAGGAGGCAAGCCAGCAAGTCTTTGGAGTCACTTTAGTTTTGGGTTGGAGAGATGCATGTCCAGTCCTTCTCTCTCCTAGGCAAGAGGGCAGCAGATCAGCACAACAAAGCATGAGTCAGCAGAGCAGAAGTCCTTGTAGCAGCACACCGGTCCTTCTTCCTGTCAGAATATCCAAAGACCCAGAAGTGTACGGAAGTGGTGGTGTCAGAAGCCCAGTACTTATACCCAGTTGTGACTTTGTGCACTTCAAAGGCATCTCTTTGAAGTCTCCTCCACTTTAGAGTCCTTGCCCTTCCTCCAAACTCGCTGCGGGTGGGGAGGATGTAAGCAACCTTTTGTGTTGGGACAGGACACATCCTATTCAGTTATAAGTGTCTACTCCTTCTTCTCATATTGCCCAGGATGGTCCTTCAGGATGTGGATGTCCCATCAGTCACATCTATGTTCACTTTGTGTGTGGCTGTCTAGAGGTAATGCACAAAGCCAGCTGTCACCACCCCAGTCGTATATTCAGAGGCAGGCAGAGGCAACAAAACGACTAAAGTAAGAAATTGCCAACTTTCTTTTAAGTGGCATTTTCAGAATTACAATTTAAAATCATCCAACTTCACCATAAGCTATGGTTTTAAATTTAATTCCAGAGACTCCAAACTTTGGGAGTCCCATCTCTTCCCAATTGGAAATCACACTCTCATAAGGTGATCTCAATGTTATCCAAGGGAGAGATCGGCCTTGCAGTAGTTAAAAACGTATTCAGTGAGCACTTGAACTTTAGCACCGGTTAGCAGTGGTGAAATGCCCAGAGTACTAAGGCCAGAAAAGATGGAGTCAGAAAAAATAGGGGACCTGAAGGCAAAGGTCAGGGGAACCATGCTAAAGATGTACCTATATGTACCTGCTGTGAATATGCCTCTGAAGTCATTCCATGTTTTGTTTCTTGAAAAACATGTAATGAACAGATATTTAGTAAAACATAAAATACTTTTGGCTCTTCCTCACCAAGCGAAATAAGGAGAGTGAAGCAAGGAGAATGGCAGATGATTGTGTTACTATAGACACAAACTTAGTTAATGTTTTATGTGCTAATTATATGAAACCAAATATAGGGTTTTTCCTGCATTGTTTGATTCAAATTACATTAGATCCAGTAATGGAGCCAGAAGTTTTTTACTATTTTGATTACATGTGCAACCAAATTGACAGTGGTGCTGCATGTTCAAGAATTTTAGAAATGTTATCGAATTGTACATTTAAATTTGATTCTTTTTATAACTACTATTGTTTGTGTTTATATAGACTGTAGAGTCTAAAACTCAAAGTAAAAAAGTAATTTTTCCACTTTCAGTTCTCGCTCTTAGTAGCTGGCTGCCACAACACAAACACCTATTATATATATATATATGTATATATATATATATATATATATATATATTACCTACTGGCGGTCGCCAGTAGGTATATATAGTTAGGATTTTTTCTCTATGGAACTTTTGGAAATTCTATGTCTAATAACTTTGGCGTTTGTGGACGGAATTGGCTGAAATTTTCAGGAAAATGGCACATTTTGTTTCTGAGCAGGCACTGAAAATTTGGGGGGGTTCCGTCAAGGGGGGGCCGAGAAAAAAGGGGGGTCCCAAAACGCGTTTTTCCCATTCATTTTTCCATAGGGCCTTTGGCCTCACTTTTAGCTCGAACGGCTGAATGGATTTACACGAAACTTGGCAAAATTGTAGGGACTGTTAGCCCGATGTGCCTTTGCTGGGTCTCAATATATGTGCTCCAGTGGATTTTGAGAAATTAACGTTTAAAAAAACAGATATATCTGTGACAGCGTCCTAGATAGCGCACCAGATCGCGTACTTTTCGCGTTACGGAGCTTTGCGTAGCGAAGCTGATTGGCTCTCCGGTGTCTGTCAACATTCTAAACAGTCCGGTGCGGCCGCCATCTTGTCTCTCGGTAGGATCGAGAGACAAGAGGAGGAGAAAAATGAAGGGGGAATTTAATGAAAGGGGGCAAGGTAGACTCCTCTTGACCCCCTAGGAATGATGTTGGGGTTATTAAAGGGTCCCGTGGGGCAAATAATTAAAATTTGATTTTTCGCGGTAGAAGCGCTTCTCGGTTCGCGAACCGGGCCGCAAACTGGTAGCGAAACGGGAATTCACCATTTTGTGTTTCGATTTAATTAAATTACTAGGTATAAGGGGGTACGGGAGACGTATCCTGACCCCTTATGTTTCCTGAGGGTGGCTGAGGAGGCTCATATATGTTGATACATGTCTTCCAGTGGCTGTGCGTGAGCTTTTTTTTTTTTTTTGCTGCGTGACGTCTGTTAACGTTCGATTCGATGGAAATCAGGAACTGTTGACCGCCATTTTGTCACTGCGAGTTAATATTTTGTTAAAAATAATTGTTTATTGATAAACATTGTTTGTGTCATCTTGCCTTTTTTGCAATGCCACACTTTTGTTGAGCACGGCAGCCATTTTAGATGCCTTGACCAGACCTACTCTCTGCACGCCGCCGATCCTCAGCATGGCTCCCCACCCTCGCAAGCGTCTCCCTCACGCACTGGTCACCCCCGCTCTCTCTCTCATGCATGGGCCAGAAACCTCCTCCCATCTGCGCTGTTCGTGAGCGTTTTTTTTTTTGCTGCGTACACCCCCGCTCTCTCTCTCATGCATGGGCTGTGGAAAGTGAGCCCATATTACTATCGATGCCCGGGCTGCTGGCGCAAGACGCCTCTTAGTTCCCCTTCTGAATAGTTACCAAATAAAGAGACGGGCGCTGGAAGCAGGAATCACAAGAACAGGATTTATTACTCATGAGGAGAGCCTGTCATTTCGGACACGAAACACGGTGTCTTTCGGGAAGTGCTCTAACAAGTGAGCTGAGACATCGTCTTTTATACCTTACAAAACATTTGGCATTACAATCATGACATTGTGAAACAAAGAAAAGACATCCCCATAATCCTCGTGTCAATCCTACCCCACATATGTTTACAATAGGGACCCTTGAACTGTCGATAAGAGAAGGGGCAATGACGCAGCTGAGTGTTCCGCTGATTATTAGGATGTGTGCGCCTGATCGTATCCCAAGGGGTGGGGAAGCCAGGATCAATAGTGGGTTCTTTGAAGAGGAGTGACTCAATACAATAAGGGGCAATAAACAGTATCTTCCGGCTTAGGCGATGGCCTCGGACATGTGTGGACAGTCCATCGCGGAGGGAGGGTTTACTAACAGAGGGGTTATTCATAAAAGGAAAGGAGGTGTTGGTCAGGCGCGGCCGTGACTCCCAAGGACAGGGTCTTGCAGAAGAGGAAGGTTTATGACTTGTCCGTGTGAGGGAGGAGGGGGGGGGAGCCAGGGTGCGCACAGGGACAGAGTCGCACAGAGAGAGAGAGAGGTCTTATGACCCGTACATGAGAGAACAGGGGGGGCAGTCAGATACAGCTGGGGGGGGCAGTCAGATACAGCTAGGGGGTTATGTCAGCTGAGGCGAGGGATGCTTCTTCAAGAGGAAATGGGGGGGGGGCTTTGCGTGGGTCAAGCAGGAGGGTTGCCTTTCATAGCAGGGTCACGCAGAGGGAGAGGGTTCCATGGTCTATGCATGTGAGAGGGGGGGGTTCAAATACGCGCAGGAGGGAAGCCGGGGATTCCAATGGGCGGGCAAAAGGCCATGGTGTCTAAAAATGACTACCTGGTACAAGTGGGCACGGGCTTTTACTGGCGGAGTGGTGCGGTTAACGTACAGGGAAGGGAACGGGAAAAGGCAAATGAACGCCGCTTATGTACATCAATTTCGTTATTTTCCACAGTCGCCGCTTTTTACATAACAAAGTTCATTTTCCCTATTCTTCCTAGTTAATGGGCGTATATATAAACGTGTGTGGTTGATGAGATAACGTTTGTCAGTACTAGCAGATTGCATATAACCATGAGCAGTCGACGTGATTGGCAGAATGCAATACATAGAAATTTACATTGGTTGGGTTACTACAAGCCTAGGGTGCAGCATACTACACAGTATAAATGCTTCTGACTTTCTAAAAAAAGAATGGCATCAATGTACAGCTCTAAAGGTGACCGGTAAACATTTTGAAAACAATACCAAGTGGTTGAGGGAGGAATTCAGTCCAATACATGATATCTTCGTCACAGTGTCTTTTTTAGCAGGGAGCCATCACTGGTAGGCTCTAGTCCGTATCTTTTCGTTGGCGCTGTTGAGCACCGGCGGTGGAGCTATAGGTCCAGCTCAGATTCAACCTTACTCGTTGCAGGGTGCGGTCAGTCCTCTGCTGTTAGACCCCAGTCCTGTTTACTAATTAGTCCTGGTTAGGGGTGCCTTATGCTCGGCACCTGCATCTTTCTTTTCCTTTTGTGGCGATCAAAAAGTCAGGTGGAGAGAAGGGAGTGTTATTGAATAGTCGAGGGAGGAGAAGGCGGAGTGGGGCAAAATCTTTTCCTGCACACATCAAGAGACCAAGGGAGCGAAGGAAAATGAGCAAGCAGACCCATCAATCGGGCCCAAAAAGGGGGACGAGGACTCCAGGCACACATGGGTCAGCAAGCGGAGGGCTTCTGGACAGCCCGTCATCCTTTTATTTTCCACGTTTGATATTGCTGCCTCGTCCCGCACCTTGTTGCTCTGCAGCTCCACCTTTGGTCGAGGTCACATGTGTCTCAAGATCTGCAACCAGGCTGTACGTCACGTCCGACCCTTCTCCTCCAGTGTTCGTATATCTTTGAATAGGTATAAAACAAGTTTTAGAGAACTGGCAGAAGAAGATATTTATGCATTAGCATTCCTCCTTCAATCCTACGCACTTGGGTGATATGTTCATCGGTCACAGTCAGAAGTCTATTACCATGCAGTGTATATGTCGGCATTCCTACTATGTTCATGCCAAGGTTATTCATCGTCCACACATGGAGAGAGACTAGCAGATTCCTATCAACTGCACATCTCATCAACTCAACATTTCGGAACCTTCAGTGGTGACTCGTCTTCTAATCCGAGCCTTAACAGTCTAACATTTCCCTTCAGAGCTGGTTAACCCCTTCAAACAGGGTGGGTGTGCTATCATTGAGAGAGGGGGGTGGGGGCAAACAGGCTTTCCTCGGGGGGGGGCGACAGTTATTCGAGGTCATTAGCTATATGCATCGGAGACAGCAGCAGGGGTCAATCAAGTGGGGTGGGGGCGCTTCGGGCATTCGTGCTAGAGTACAAAGGGGGTGGGGCAATCTGGGCATTGGGGGTCAATCTGGACGTCGGCGCTTGTCTCTAACAATAAAAAATTAGGATGCCATTGACATATAGTCCCCCTTATAAAAGGGCCAGATTAGGGGATATCAGTCGTCTTACCTGTCCTCTCTTTCTTAGCCAATTCAAGTTCATTCATTTTGCAGAAAGGAGAGGTAGTAATATGGCAAGTTACAATCATTTTAGTTTCTGTCAATTTTGCTGAACACCTTCGCGTTCACTAAGTTTCCAATTAGACTGGTGCCGACGGGGCACAATATTACCATACAAAAAAGATGGGACAGGGGGACTCTCGTAGGGAGTGAGAGTCGTCCGCAACCTAAACGAGCCATCCGGTACACTTATTTATTTATTTTTTTATTTATTTTTGGAGTTTTCT
The DNA here is from genome assembly GCF_964263255.1 of Lissotriton vulgaris. Lineage (NCBI taxonomy): Eukaryota > Metazoa > Chordata > Amphibia > Caudata > Salamandridae > Lissotriton > Lissotriton vulgaris. The sequence continues at coordinate 742,639,907 of NC_141696.1, forward strand.
ATAGCGCTGGCCAGACCCCAGGGTATCGGAGCGCTTTACATTCAGTCAGGAAGAAACAGGTGCGAAAAATAGTGCAGCATACTGTAAACAGGGTACATACAAGGTCAGCAATTAGCTCAGTGGTCTTCCGCCTGGGTGGCGGTTTTGAGGTAGAGTTGTTGAGGTAGTCCGAGTTCCAGGATGCGCTATTGAGGTAGAGTTCGGGAATGCGCGGTTGAGGTAGAGGATTTTTAGTTGTCTCTTGAATTCGGGAAATGAAGGAGTGGTTCTGATGTCCACTGGGATGCAGTTCCAGATTTTTGGTGCGTTGCCGGCAAAGGAGCGGCTGGCAGTTTTTTGTTTCCGGGTTTTCAGGGGGATGAGTAGTAGAGAGTTTGAACTTCTGAGGTTTCTGGATTGACCCGCTTTCTTGAGCTTGGAGGCTAGATATTCCGGTTTTCCTGTGTGTAGGGCTTTGTGTGTGAGGCAAGCCGTTCTGAAGTTTGCGCGCATTTCCACTGGAAGCCATTTAAGATCTTTGAGTGCGGGGGATATGTGGTCAAATTTCCTTGCACCTGAGACCATTCTGGCTGCTGCATTAAGGGTGGTTTTCAGTGGCGCTAGGTGGGATATGGCTGTGCCGGATAGTGTTGCGATCCCATAGTCCAGTCTGGATAGGACCAATGCTTGGGAGCCTTGTTGGAGATCTTTTTGTGGGATGTGTGGTTTGATTTTATTGAGGAGCTTCATATTGAGGAAGGCGCTTTTCGCGGAGTTCTTGATGTGGTTTGACATAGTTAGTTTGTTATCCAGGGTGATTCCCAGTGATTTTACTGTGTTGGTCGGGGTGAGATTTCCTTTGAGAGCGTCAATGGCTTTCACCCATTCAGTCAATTTGGGGTTGTCATCTTTGTTGGAGATGAGGAGGATCTCAGTTTTCCCTTGGTTTAATTTGAGGTGATTCGTCCCTAGCCATTCTTGGATTTCATTTAGAGTGTTGTTGAGTCTTAGAATGTCGTTGTAGGAAGTGGCTTCTATGTAGATCTGAGTGTCGTCCGCGTATAGATGGAAAGGGATATTAGCTTTCTTCAGTATGATGGTGAGGGGAACCATGTATATGTTGAACAGTTGAGGGGAAAGGACGGATCCTTGGGGGACCCCTCTGGTCACGGGAAGAGGGTCTGATGTGAAGGATTTTATTTTTACTCTTTGAAAGCGGTTCTTAAAGAAGGAGTCGATCCATTTCAGGACCATGTCCTCCGCACCTACTCGTTCTTTGAGGACTTTGATGAGGAGCTTGTGGTCAACCGTGTCAAATGCCGCTGACAGGTCAAGAAGGATGAGTAGGCAGCGTTGGTCCGAGTCAAGGGAGTTGCGGATGTCATCTACTATGTTCAGGATTGCGGTTTCGGTGCTGTAGCCTTTTCTGAAGCCAGATTGGTTTTGATCAAGCAAGTTGATGCTGTCGAGCTGGTTGTTGAGTTGGCGTAGTACGCATTTTTCTAGGATTTTGGCTAGGAAGGGTAGATTTGAGACTGGTCTGAAATTGTTGAGGTTGTTGGAATCCAGGCCTGGTTTCTTCAGGAGGGGAGTGACCTGGCCAACTTTGAGGCAGTCCGGGATGATGCCAGATTTTAGGGAGCTGTTGATGATTTTACACCAGAGAGGGGCAAGGGTGAGTTTGAGGTCTTTGGCCATTTGGGCGGGGATGGGATCAGAGTTATAGGAGGAGGGTTTGGAGGATGAGATTAGGTTGAGGATCTCTGCTTCTTGGACGAGGTCGAAAGAGGACCAGGCAGTAGAGGTTGTGTCTCCAGCGGTGGTGAATGTTGTAGTTAGGTTGATGTTGATGGTCGGGGTAGGGTTGATGTCTAGGGATAGTTCGATCTTGGCAATTTTTTCATTGAAGAAGGAGACGAAGTTGTCACATAGCGTTTTGGAGGGTTGAGCATGGACGGTGGATGGCTTGGAGGTTTGTTTTTTGATGATCTCAAAGAGTTCTCTAGGTCTATTTTTTGCCTTTTCTAGCGCATTGCAGAAGAAGTTTGTTTTTTCATTGTTGATGTGGTTTTTGTACCTTCTTCTTACTGCTCTGAGTTCCTCGCGCCGGCTGCAGGAGGGGTATTTTCTCCACTGTCGTTCTGTGGCTCTGAGAAGTCTCCTCTCCTCGTTGATGTCTTTGTTGAACCAGGTTCTCGATGGAATGTTCCTGGGTCTTTTTTGTTTTAGAGGTGCCAGTTGGTCTAGGATGGCGGTAGTGGTGGAGTTGTAGTGAGAGATGAGTTCGGTAGTTGAGAGGCCTTCTGTGTGGCTCAGCAGGGAGGCGGCTATTTTTTCTTCTAGTTCTTTTGGGTTGATTTGTGTTTGTGATTTGGGTTGACACGTATGACATATAGAGAGAGAGAGAGAGAGAGAGAGAGAGAGAGAGAGAGAGAGAGAGAAAGAGAGAAAGAGAGAGAGAGAGACGTGTACGGTAATAGGTCATTTAGTGCGCTCACAACACAGAACGACAGGGGTCAGGTAACACGCAAACGCAGACAGAGGGAAAACATAAACCCGTACATTACATACACACAAACTCAGACAAGGGAAGACAGTACATGTGTTACATACAAAAGGGTTCACGACAAAACATAAAACAGTTATTGGCCAAAAAGATCTTCTGCATGCTGCGCATCTTTAGTATCCTATTTATGTACGTGCTGAGCTCTTTTTACCTTTTTCCTCCTTTTCCTCTCGCTTACTATCTTCGCGAGTGTTCTCAGTTGCTAATACTTACACCGCGGTCAGTTGGTCAGGAGTTAACCTGGTTGGGCTACTACTCACGGTGGGATCTTTGAGTCATTTTTCCTTTTCTCCCCTTGGCGGAAAGGTTCTCCAGGCTGAGGCGACGGAGGGCATTAATTGGGAGAACAGTCGGACAGCTTAGCTATATCTATAAAAGTGCGAGAAGGAGGTGGTACATTTTGAACATCAACAACATTCCTACTTTCCCAGACGGGTGGTGCCTAGGTAAACCTTACCCCGGAACTTTCCTTGTCTTTTCCCTATCTTAGTCAAACGTCATAGTTGTGTTACCTGTCGTGCTGGTTCGAGTCATATTCAGTCATACAGTACTAACCCGTCAAGTTTCTATGTCAGTCCATCCTCCCAGTCGTTACGTTCTAGGGAGGAACAGTCATATCTACGTCTACGTCTTTCAAAGCTTGTTAGCATAAGTACTATGTTCAAATCCCCTCCTTCCCTTATCGTCGGTCGTTCGACCATCGCTCTTCCATACTTCAGCCGACGTTCCGACGCGACCTGCAGAAAGGAGGAGAAGAAGGGGGTGGGGGCAGCATTTAAAACACATCAGCGCGCATAAATCCGAAAATGTTTTTACCTACCACATACTCGACCTATCTCCCCGGGGTGCATTCTCTACCATCTCGGCGTTTAAGCCCAGAGGGACCAGTAGTGTTAGATAGATAATCGTTGATGGTCTGCGTATCTACATGAATCACTTGATCGTGGCCTTTTAGGTCATGTGCAAGGGTGGTGGTCAAGTGGCATTTCTTTGGTATCATTTTAAGGGCGTCTAAAACACTTTTCCGGCTGTCTGTGACACATAATGTAGCTGCTAAGTATCGGGCCTTTTTAACCTTCAACCTTAATCATACTGCATGTATTTTACTTATGTTGGTGACAGTAGCCATACATTTCGATAACATTCATAAATACAAACGCTACGATAATATTTGCGTGTTCAAAGATTTTAATGAAAAAGGTTGGCACACAAATACGGGCCTACAAACCAGTGGGCCGGCTACGGAGCAGACTAGAACTGTGCATAAGGGGAACGAGGTCGGTGATCATTTATTTCAGAAAAGTGCGGCAGTGTAATAAAATCATATCAAACTTTCCTACACTGCAAGTATGATGCATGTCAATAATTCAATTTTTCAATAATTTTATCTCATTGTCCAACTATTACTCAAGACCTAATATTTACCAATTTATTGTCCAAATGCTCAATCAGTTCCTATTTCGTATCATTTCATTTCCTCCCAAACGTAATTAGTACCCACCCTAAATCAGTTCATTGTCCCAACACATAATCGTTATCTAACTTATATCGCTTTTCTTTCCGAACACCTAATCAATATCTATCTTATCTACTTTCATTGTCCAAAAACTGCATACACGTCTCGGAGCATCAAGGTTTGAGCAATCAAGGTGAACAAGGAGTTTGAAAGTTTCATTCTGTATTGACGCCATTTTGGGCGAGGTCAGGCAGGTCCCAGTACGGCCAGAATGTCTCCAATGACTCGTGGTTGGACCAGAACCTCTTTTGGCAGTTCAAGAAGTTTCTCGTAATGGGGTGACGGACTAGTAGTATGAACCATCAGTCAAAAGAGGGGAGGGAGGCAACAATCTTTCCTACCGGGTCATTCTGCTGTTCCACCGGAACTGAAAAAGTCTGTATCCTTGCGGGATTTTAGTCATTTTCAAACTGAGGCTGGCGCCGGCAGGAGTGCACCGACGTCTCGTGGCTCCATCGGAGGACAGGGCGGGGGGCACCTCGTGGAGAGGTCGGCCCCCCCCGGCTCTTCTAGAATCTTCAAGGTTGAGGAGCACAGGGTGTGAGCCCGTCCCGGGCAAGAAAACCCGCTTTGTGATATGGACCCTCTTCAAGCAGGAGCGTTGGGGTGTCGCTGGAAGCCTCCACATGGAGGGAGGTGGGGGAGGCTCGTTCGCGCCGCCTCCCCCTTCCAGCGACCCGGCGCCGTTCTTCGGCTCCAGCGCTTTGGTACGGCCGTGCCAGGCAATGAAGATGGGGGGGGGTCGGTGGCTGAGGCAAGACATCCCCCCCCTTTTTGACATGTGGCGGGACTACCTGCAACTCTCAGGCGTTGCCATGTGGCGGGACTATCTGCAACTGTCAGGCGTTGAGTGCAGTTGCAGCCATTATTGCGCAAAGAAACGCCGCCGTTCTCGCTTTGGCTTCGGCCTTCGATGAGGGCCGGATCAGGCGAGAGAGAGGGGGGGGTGTCAGTGGGTGAGGCAAGACATTCCCCCCCCGTGGCCCGCAGGGCAGCAGAAGAGGGGAAAAAGGAGAGACCATTACGATTTTCGGGCCGTCCGCCCTACAGCCTCCCCTTCCGACTGCGGCCAGCCGAGCCCTGCACGCATCGAGGCCTCGCCTTCCGGATGGGCGTAACCGCGGACCTGTTGCACTTCGGGAACTTCCGGAATGGGGGTAGGTACCTATTGGTTTGTTCCTATTTCATGTGACCGTTATTTGGGCGTGGTGGGCAATGAGGCAGACATGTTTGGAGCAGGAGTGGGCAGCGGGACCTAGCTACCTCGTGGCTGCCTTGCTGTCAAGCTTTTTCGCCATTTTATATTTCTTATTATGAACTGCTTCTAATGTTTCTTATTTTTAGTGAAGTCGAAAGCTCATCAGGGGGTTACTGACTTAGCCCGATTTCTTTTTATTTTTCCTTCTTTTCCTTAGCGTGTTTCGAGCTAAAGTCTCTGTTAATAGGGTACGGTGATCACTTCATATTTTTATATGTCCTTTCATTAGGAGTACTCCTGGACGGACCAGATGAGTTACCTCCAATAAATGGTCCGGGGTGGAACTAGATTATCAATCAGAGGGGAACACATATCCCTTCGTTAGGGTATCATCCTGGACGGACCAAATGATGTGCCTCCACTTACTAGGGTAGCCTCCTGGACGGACCAGATGGGTTACTTCCAATAAATGGCCAACAAGTGGGGAAATGTGTCCTCCATTAGGGTAGCCTCCTGGACGGACCAGGTGAGCTACCCCCAAATAATAGTCAATCAGTGGGGAGTGGGTAGGACTGACGAATCATAAAGGGGCATAACCTACCCTTTACTACTTGCAAAGACTAGACAGAATATTTCTATTCCACGTTGTTTGCAAACAGAAAATACCTCAAACAAACAATTCCTTGGACAACAATGTCCAGTCAATCAATCAATCAGTGGGGAGAAAAACAGGCATGACGGATTACAACGGGGACAAACGTCTGCATTACCTGCCCTTCGCTATCTGCAAAGGAAGACAGAATATTTCTATTCGTCTCTGTTTGTGGACAGGGAAGATCTCAAAGAGCAACAATCGATTATTTAATCGATTTCAAACAATCAGTGGGGAGAAAGGTAGGCATGACGGATTACAACGGGGACAAAAGTCTGCATTACCTACCCTTCTCTATCTGCAAAGAGAGACGAACGTTCCTATTCGCCGCTGTTTGAAAACAGAGAATGTCTCGTTCTCAAGAAGAGAACCAATATTTCAAGTAGCAACCAAAGCTAAATGAACCAATAACCAAACAATATCAGTATTTAAATACCGATTCCAATACAATCAATCAATCAATCAGATGGATAAAACCATCCTACCAATCAGGCGTAAAAACACCCTACTTAATCTTACCCGGACCGGACCATACGGACAGTTCTTAGTCTTCTTCCTCCAGCGCCCGATCGTTCTCTTACTCTTATGCAGCATTCCTGTGGGATTCCAGTCAGGACAGTAGGTCACTCAAGAGAGGTTCGTTCAGAATCGGTGAAGTTCCTTCAATCGGCAGCCGGACGAGGGCCCTCTCAAGGCAGGTATACTCCGATCATTTAGATGTTCACCTCTTCGTCTGGATCTCTCTTACTGGACCTTATGTCACTGATGGACCCCGCGTTGGGACGCCAATTGTGGAAAGTGAGCCCATATTACTATCGATGCCCGGGCTGCTGGCGCAAGACGCCTCTTAGTTCCCCTTCTGAATAGTTACCAAATAAAGAGACGGGCGCTGGAAGCAGGAATCACAAGAACAGGATTTATTACTCATGAGGAGAGCCTGTCATTTCGGACACGAAACACGGTGTCTTTCGGGAGGTGCTCTAACAAGTGAGCTGAGACATCGTCTTTTATACCTTACAAAACATTTGGCATTACAATCATGACATTGTGAAACAAAGAAAAGACATCCCCATAATCCTCGTGTCAATCCTACCCCACATATGTTTACAATAGAGACCCTTGAACTGTCGATAAGAGAAGGGGCAATGACGCAGCTGAGTGTTCCGCTGATTATTAGGATGTGTGCGCCTGATCGTATCCCAAGGGGTGGGGAAGCCAGGATCAATAGTGGGTTCTTTGAAGAGGAGTGACTCAATACAATAAGGGGCAATAAACAGTATCTTCCGGCTTAGGCGATGGCCTCGGACATGTGTGGACAGTCCATCGCGGAGGGAGGGTTTACTAACAGAGGGGTTATTCATAAAAGGAAAGGAGGTGTTGGTCAGGCGCGGCCGTGACTCCCAAGGACAGGGTCTTGCAGAAGAGGAAGGTTTATGACTTGTCCGTGTGAGGGAGGAGGGGGGGGAGCCAGGGTGCGCACAGGGACAGAGTCGCACAGAGAGAGAGAGAGGTCTTATGACCCGTACATGAGAGAACAGGGGGGGCAGTCAGATACAGCTGGGGGGGGGGGCAGTCAGATACAGCTAGGGGGTTATGTCAGCTGAGGCGAGGGATGCTTCTTCGAGAGGAAATGGGGGGGGGCTTTGCGTGGGTCAAGCAGGAGGGTTGCCTTTCATAGCAGGGTCGCGCAGAGGGAGAGGGTTCCATGGTCTATGCATGTGAGAGGGGGGGGGGTTCAAATACGCGCAGGAGGGAAGCCGGGGATTCCAATGGGCGGGCAAAAGGCCATGGTGTCTAAAAATGACTACCTGGTACAAGTGGGCACGGGCTTTTACTGGCGGAGTGGTGCGGTTAACGTACAGGGAAGGGAACGGGAAAAGGCAAATGAACGCCGCTTATGTACATCAATTTCGTTATTTTCCACATGGGCCAGAAACCTCCTCCCATCTGCGCTGTTCGTGAGCATTTTTTTTTTTGCTGCGTGACGTCTGTTAACGTTCGATTTGATGGAAATCAGGAACTGTTGACCGCTATTTTGTCACTGCGATTAAATATTTTGATAAAAATAATTGTTATAAATTAATCCTTATTGATAAACATTGTCTGCGCCATCTTGCCTTTTTTGCAATGCCACACTTTTGTTGAGCACGGCAGCCATTTTAGATGCCTTGACCAGACCCACTCTCTGCACGCCGCTGATCCTCAGCATGGCTTCCCTCCCTCGCAAGCATCTCCCCCACGCACTGGTCACCCCCGCTCTCTCTCTCAAGCATGGCCCAGAAACCTCCTCCCATCTGCGCTGTTCTTCTCTGAGAATCACACCCTGTGCCCGCCCAACACCTCCCTTTCACCCTATTCACTACCGCACCCTGTGACACTCCTCTTCCTCTGTGTCCGATTGTCCAGGCCGGTCCCAGGCTATCACCTAGTCCTGCAGGTGTATTTTATGGCCCCAGCTGTAGAGAATCACCCCTCTTCAAAGGAGTTACAGTAGATCAAGGCCCCCACCCGATGAGATCCGTCACACCACACGCGTTCCTACTATCTGATAACCATCCTGTATTGTGCTTGGGGAGGGGATTCTCACTGTGAGGGTGTGTGGGTCCGAGCCTGAAGCGGAAGATTCCAGGGATGCCTTTTTGTACATCAAAGTCTTCACAATTATGTGTCACATTAAAAATATATAGCACTCCAACAAAGTTGTAGGATTATAACACTTTAATAACTTATAAATATATACAACGGAACAAAAACAGTAAATACATTTAAACATTTTTTTAAAAAAGAAGCAACAATGGTCAGTAGCTGTGTTTTGTGCGAATAGTCCCAAGGCAGCACAACGTGCTGAGTTCTGGACGGCACCCAGGTGATGTTACCTGGGTGCCGCACTGGTTTTTGGTATCCTACAATGCAGCTCCAAAAAACGGCGTGGGGCGTCCCGGGTGGTGCGGGGGGAGGCCTCGTCAGTAGCGGTCGGTTGTGCGAATAGTCCCAAGGCAGCAGAACGCGCTGAGATGTGGATGGCAACCAGGTGATGTCCAGTAAGTTGCCGCACTGGTTTTGGCATCCTACAATGCTGCTCGGAAAAACGGCGTGGGGCGCCCTGGGGGGGGGGGGGGCGGCGTGAACGGGCCTCCCCAGGTGGAGGCTCGTCTGCTGTACTGGGGCGCCCCTTTACCGTTTCAGTTGCCATTCTGCCCGCTTTTGCTACACTGTGCCTCATCCTCCATTCAGCTGGTTATCGCCCGCTCTTGCGGCTACAGCGTCTCGCTCACCATGTAGTTGAGTTGCGCCCACTCTTGCGGTGCAGCGATAGGCGGCTGCTACAGGACTCTTAAAATGGCGGACGGCTCTTCGGATTTGGGCCTAGTCCACTAAAATGGCCCTGGGACACCTTGGAACTCGGATGTCCCCTGAGCCTTGAAGATTTTACAAAAGTCTTGAGGGCCCCCGACTCTTGCAGGCTTCCAGTGGGGAGCGGCTGCCATGATTGCTCGCGGAATGACCACGACGGAGCCACGAGATGGTGGTGCTCTCATGCTGACGCCAGCTTCAGTCTGAAACATCCAGAAACAAGGTGGGGCTTTCATCGTTTGGGAAAAAAAAATGTTTTAATCCAATGAAAAGTGTTATTTTTAGGTCATATGATCAAGCCTTCTATCATTAGGAAACCAAAAGTAAAATGAACCAATGAAAAGTTTTATAAACAAGTCACATGACCTGTTATGCTTACGTTACGCGCTGGTATAAAAAGCGTTGAAAATCCGTTGGCACGTGAGGCGGCGTCAGTAGCGGACCGATGTGCGAATAGGCCGAAGGCCGCACAACGTGCCAAGATCCGGATGGCACCGAGGTGGTGTTCAGCAAGTTGCCGCACTGGTGTGGCCATCCTACAATGCTGCGCCGAAAGTCGGCGTGGGGCGCCCCGTTGGCCTGTGAGGTCGCGTCAGTCAGTGGGGGCTGTTTGAGAAAGCAATGTGATGCTGTGCGTCGCCCCCAAGATGGAGGCTCCTCGGCTGTAGTGGGGCGCCCCTTGGTGTTTCACTCGCTATCCAGCTGAGTTGCGTCCGCACTTGCGGCTACAGTAGACCGAAGGCAGCACAACGCGCCGAGATCTGGATGGCACCGAGGTGGTGTCCAGCAAGTTGCCGCACTGGTGTGGCCATCCTACAATGCTGCGCCGAAAGTCAGCGTGGGGTGCCCCGTTGGCTTATGAGGTGGTGTCAGTAGCGAACCGATGTGTGAATAGGTCGGAACCAGCACAAGGCGTCAAGATCCGGATGGCAAGTCCTGGATGTTGGGTGCCATAGTTGAGAGCCAAGATCCGAATGGCAAGTCCTGGATGTTGGGTGCCATAGTTGAGAGTTTTGAGCAGTGCTTGTAACACTGTCTGAAGCTTATTTGCACCTGCTGCAGCTTCACTATTGCCCTGGTGTGGCCAAAGATCGCCCATGACATAGGCGGCCGGCTCCCATGGTCCGGCGGAACTTTTTTCCTTTTCCTTTCTGCATCTTGCCCCGCAATCCGTTTGACCTGAAGACACGACCAGGTCCCTGAATGTGTGCAGGGGGACGCTATTGATTGAATCAAAATGGCGGCTTCACACAAAGCTGACTCAAGCGTTGCTGGTGATGCTATACAGACAAAAAATGGTTTTCAGTTTGTACATTCTTCAGGATTTTTCCATCCAAGTCTGCTTGAGAGTTTGTAGAACAATGGCTTCAGATCTTGCCCTCCCCTCTTTTGACTGTTGGTTCTTGTTGCCTATCTCTTCTGTTGTCATTTAACTGAACCTTTTTTGACTGCCGAAAAGGGTTCTGGTCCGACCGCTGGTTGGTGGAGACATTTTGACTATATCCTGGACCTGCCCGGCCTCGCCCAAAATGGCGCCGGTATAAATGGGACTCGTAACTCCTTGTTGTGTACTGGTTGAACAACCTTGATATCACGAGATACGTATGCAGTTTTGAAGCACATGGCGGGCGGGGACGAGAATTGATTGAATATTTCGACATCCTTATTGATATTAAGTTCTGATGTGTTATTGATTACTGAACTATTGTAAGTTTGAATTAACGTCACCCATGGTACTTGCCCGTAAATGTATATCTAGAAAATTTTATTGTTAGTGGCCCTGTTGTATTTTAATTACAAAATGTACGTCCACCGATTCCGCAACTGTTAGACACCTTAGTTCTTGCAACCTAATGGCCCGCTTGTTACGTTCCTCTACAGTGTAAATGTTTCCTCATCATATACGTTTCCAGTTTGCTCCGTGGCTGGCCCACGTGGTTATAGGCCCGTATTTGTATACTGACATTTTCACAATAAAGGTTTTTAAAACAAAACATGGTAGTAGTATTTACATTGGTAAAGTTTTTAATTTTAGTCACTGTTTTCGAATCAGTAAAAGGCAAGTGAAATAAAGCAGTCCAATTACATGACGGATAAAAGGTATAATACGCAGGAACGCAGTAAAAATAAATGGTCAAGGGCTGTTGTGTTTTCTACTCCTGCAACATAAAGTGATCGATAAGAATCTGATATTCAGGCGTATCGGCGACTAAGACAGCAGGCCGAGCATCTTTTGCTCAACGGCTCCGTCATGGGACGAAGAAACGCCCTTTTGCTAGAAAAAGGAATATATTTTACTTGCAGGACAGTTGTAAATTTTCCGGGAAAGTACATTAGCCTGGAACATTATAACATATATGTTTAAGAAAAAATAATGTTCGAAAGCAATAAAAAGCGTAATTTTTAGGTCATATGACCAAGCCTTTCATCATTAGAATAACAAAAGTAAAATGAACCAATGAAAAGTTTTATAAACAAGTCACATGACCTGTTATGCTTACGTTACGCGCCGCGCCCCGGATCGCTTCCGGGAAGCTGCGCTTCGCGCACCGTAGCACTTCCGGGTGCGCTAACGCGACGTGTCATGTAACGCATTACGCGACAACGTAGGTCCAGAATATAGTCAAAATGTCTCCACCAACCAGCGGTCGGAACACAACCCCTTTCAGTAGTCTAAAAAGTTCTGTTAAATGACAACAGAAGGGACAGGAAACAAGAACCATCAGTCAAAGAGGGGAGGGCAAGTTCTTCCCTACCGGGTCACGTTAGGGCGCTACCGGAACTGATCGAATTGGTAGTCTACAGTGTTTCTGGATGTTTCAGACTGAAGCTGGCGTCAGCATGAGAGCACCACCATATCGTAGCTCAGTCGTGGCCATTCCACGAGCAATCATGGCAGCCGCTCCCCACCAGAAGCCTGCGGGAGTCGGGCCCCCAAGACTTTTGTAGAATCTTCAAGGCTCAGGGGACGCTTTCGAGAATGGGGCCCAAGTCCAAGCAGACAAGCGTCCGAGTTCCAAGGTGTCCCAGGGCCATTTTAGTGGATCACACCCAAATCTGAAGAGCCGGCCGCCATTTTGAGAGTCTTGTGGCAGCCGCCTATCACTGCAATGCAAGAGCGGGAGCAACTCAACTACATGGTGAGCGAGACGCTGTAGTCGCAAGAGCGGGCGGTAAACAGTCAAGTCAAAAGGCTTTATTTCGATAAAAGAATTACCATAAAAGCAGCACGTAAATCACAGTACACAATTTGTAAGATCAGAAAAGCATGTATAGAACATTCTCACAGATTGCAAAACAGTTCATTAAGAAAGAACTATGTTTTTAAAAAGGAATTAAACAGTCAATTTGAGCCTTTTGGTGCGGATGGACCAAGCCCATGATAAAAATTTGGCTAAAACACAAGCATAGGTGGCACGGCTATCAGACGTTAATATCCTGATTGCAGTCACATGATTCCTAGTACCCAACTGCCGACATAAATTTTTGAGCCAGACCCTTCTTGGATTTGTATACTCACTGCACTCGAACATAAAATGCGCCAATGTCTCTGGTTTGTTTAAGCACACTGGGCAAAGCTCTGTGGTTTGTCCATGTGGTTTCCAACTGGATGTAAAAGACTGAAGGGGAAGGGTTCCTGCTCTGAATTTGAAATATAATGCCCTATCAAAGGGTTTTTCAATAATGTCAAGATACACTTCCCGCTTGGGTTGGTCTTTAAACTTCAAGAAATCCGCCGTAAGCCTACCCATAGTAGAACTAGTGTTTCTTTTTGAGGAGATCCAGTCCCAATATAATTTCTTGAGCATAAGCTTCGGGGGTGAAGTTCTATTTGACCACGCTTCATTTAGGCCCAATTTGGATAGCAGCAACTTCATGTCTCTTAACCATTTAATTTTGTGCCACCCTGGTAGTGATATGATTTCTGCCAGGCCTTGAGCATATTTGCTGAGTTCCTCCACATGCCAAAGCCGCGCCCAGAGCAAGAGTGGACGAAACTTTGCAAGGTCATCAATTGGGCGACATCCCAGGTCCAACATGAGTGGGACCGTGGGCGTTCCCTGCGGTAAAGACATAATCGCTCTGCAAAATTTCATCTCTGATCTTGGTAGAGCATCGGAAATAGATGACCCCCAAAGTTCGGCCCCATAGAGAGCAGAGCTGACGCCCTTTGCCGAATATATTTCTAAGACTGTAGCTATAGGTCTTATTTTGCAGGAGCGTTGTTCTTTCAAGAGAGCTCCTGTTATTCTCTTGTGGGTTAAAAGCATTTTGTCCAAGTGTAGTGTCCAATCCATTTTATGTGAGAGGCGTATCCCAAGATAGTCAAAAACTTCTACCCTCTCCAGTGGTTCAGCATTCAGGATAGGAGGGCGGACTGGTTTTTTGGGAGGGTTCAGAACAAGATATTTGGTCTTGCTTGTGTTAATTACCAGGCCGCGGTTAGCACAGAAAGATTGAAAGTTATTTAAAAGTCTTTGGAGGCCTATTGGGGTCTTGGATATTAAGAGCGTATCATCCGCGAAGAGGAGGGTTGATATGCGTTTGCCAGCCAGGGATGGTTCGTCTGAGGGATGTTTCCGAAGATGCTCAACCACCCCATTGATGTAGAGGGAGAAAAGGGTGGGAGCTAACACACATCCCTGGCGGACACCTCTCTCTACCGGGATACTACTGGTTTTTCCCCCCCCTGGGCCCCACCTAATCTGGGCAAAACTACTTTCGTGCAGCCTAACAAGCAACACAAGCAAGTAGTGCGGTAACCCCATATCGGCCAGGACGCTCCATAGGGTCTCTCTAGGTACAAGGTCAAAGGCAGTCTTTAAATCGATAAACGCGAGATAAAGACTGCCCTTGCCTATGACCACAACTTTCCAGTAGACCATCATAAGCCTAAAGGCTTGCTCGATTGTCCCAGTTCCAGCTCTAAAGACCGCCTGGTAGTCAGTAAGGATTTTATTTTCGTCTACCCAATTAAGAATTCTTAGCAGTAGAACCTTGCCAAGCCAACTACTTTTTGGCTAGTATCTAACAGGCTAATGGGCCTATAATTTGCCGGGTCATCCCTGGGGCCCTTTTTGTATATAGGGACCACCTCCGCCCCCTTCCACGAGGAGGGGACGGGGGCGCCCCTACAGATAGCAACGAGTAGGGAATGGATCAGTTTTCCCCACCTTGAAGTATCTGATCTTAAAAGGTCACCGGGGATGCCATCCGGGCCGGCCGCTTTTTGAGGAATAATAGTGCCTATTGCGTATTCGACCTCCTTGATGGTAAAATCAAAGTCGCTAGGCTGGATGTTCCTAATTGGAAGGAGCATGGAAGAGCCCCCAACCCCCCCTTGTGAGTCGCTCGTCTGCAATTGATCAGCTTGGCGGGTGTAGAGCTTGGAAAAGTGTTGGACCCACGCCTGACTAGGGATATTACAAGTTATTAGATCACTATCAGGCCTATTCCGAGCTCTAATAGTATCCCAAAAGCTTTTTGGATCCCTCTTGGAGCTAGCTTCTTTAAGAGTAGACCAGTAGGCCTCCTCCCACTCCTTTTTTGCTAGACCTAATATTCTCTTATGTTCTTTCCTGGCTAACTGTATTTGGGGTTGAGATTTGCCTTTAACGGCCTCAATTAGCCGGGACTTGGCTTTCCTGCAAGCTGCAGTATACCAGACGTGCATACCCTTGGTTTTATTCTGGGACGTAAGCCTCCCAGCATTGCCCTTTACCCAAAAGACTTCCCCTATAGTCTTAACAGCAGCCTCAAAAATGGGTGTTGCCCTATCCACTGCCGTGGATAAGTCAATAGAGTCAAATTCTATTTGTGAGGCTGCAAGAATCACCTCTATATTAGCAAGTTTGTCAGGATTACTGCAACTTTGTCCCACTTTAAGCGCCTTCCGCAGGAGGAAACAGTAACCTTATGTGGGCATTTGGAGGGTGCTGACAGTGCTTTATTAGACCAGGGATTCATGATGGTTAGAGAAAGCGAGTTGTGGTCGCTCTCGACAGTCGGTATAACTGACATATATTCTACCCTACTCCAAAGCCCCAGGTCCAACAGGATATAGTCAATCCTTGAGGTATGACTAACCCTGTTGAACGTCGGGGCGCCCATCCGGTCAGAAGGTGTACGGCCATTAGCGGCTCTTAGCCCAAACTCAAGAGTCAGTGCATTTAGCTGTACTGCACTGCTGGTTCAGCGCCTAATCGGAGGGATGGAAAGTGAAGGGATGCCCCATCTGCTGTCTTCTTCGCCCAAATCAGGGATACCATCTAGGGGGAGTGGCTCAAAGGTACAATTAAAATCACCTGCTACTATGGTATGATCAGCTCCTTTGCAATCCCTGAGCTGCACCTCCAGATCTGCTATTGCGGGTGAGACGTGCCCATTTTTAGTGCCTCTAGCATAAACATTGTAAAGAGCTAGAGTCAGACCACTACATGGAGTACCTAGTAGGATGCCTAGAATGTCTGGATTATTTATCTGCTTGGATATTATTCTACAGTTCAGGGAGATGCTTACCCAAGTAATGAGACCCCCCGAAGGGCGCCCCTTTCCATTCATTGGTTTCACTGCTGGGATGAAAAAGGTGACAAACCCAACCCGGTGGAGTGGTTCTGTGCTCCAAGTCTCTTGAAACATACAGATCTTATGTGCTTCTACCAGATCACTCCACTCAGGCAGATCCAGTTTCCTATGGATGCCCGCAAGGTTCCAACTAAGAATTTTTATTTTGTCCTTGGTGGTTTTCCCTCTAGTACCTACGGTGTCTCTAAAACTAGGGGATTCTACACATTCCCTCTCTAAGGCAGGGGATGGTGGCTTGGTCAGGCTAGCGGCTGACTCAGTTGGAGAGTTAGAACATAATGGGTAAAACATGACTGGTGAACCCTTCCCCTCACCCCTATTGATGTCAAAATGCATTGGGAGAGCTTCAACATAATTAAGTCAATCCACCTCTTCTAGCGTGCTGAATCTATTCCAGTGGGCAAACTGGGATACAAAGGGGTCAAAAGGAGGAGGTGGACCTAGCCATGGTTGCTGCCACTGATGGATAGTATGTTGTGGAGCATGCATATACCCTCTATTTGTTGGAAAGCTGAATTGGGGGGGATATTGTCTGGGGGGCATGGGTAGAAAGTAAGACAAGGGGAGTGGGTAAATTTGAGTAGCCGGCCCACTAATAGGTGAATTGCAAATATAATTCACTACCCCTACGTCCCTAAAGTTGATAGTTATAACATCACCTGCTATGGTCTTGGTGTTTCTACCCACCCAATCCCCTCTTCTAACTGCGTGTATTTCACCACACATGTTATTGGGCAGTGGTTTGTGAAGGTGGAGCCACTGGGCACATTTATTCTTTAATTTGACAAGGGTTTCTCTACTACCCTCCTTCAGTGGTGGCACCCCCGTCAGTACAACCACAAAGGGTGAGACTTCCGGCGGCAGGTTGATTGACTTAAAGCGAGCCGGCCTTGTTTTGGAATCACAGGGCTTGTTAAGGGAGGTAGTTGCTGAAGAAATGGTGGCTGAGCTCTTGGGACCCTTAGCAGATTGGTTAGATACTTTTTTGGAGCCGTGTGGTGTTTGAGGCTTTATAATAGGGTCTATTCCACTAGGAGTTGGTAAGGGCGCAGGAACTTTTTCCCCCCTTTGAGCCTGATGGAGCGGTGCTGCTCCTGGTTTATCAGATATATCTTTGGTTTTTGCAGTAGGGACTTTAGATAGGTTACTATTGATGTTATTCACCAAGCAGACTTCTTTGGTTTTCCCTTGTAACTGAGTGGTCACATTTCCACTTGACTTGTTAGTCCATTTAGTGTTGATTAGGAATGTTAGTCTATCAATTTTTGACATTAAGGGCTTAATTTGAGCCGATATAGTAGCTTCGAGATCTGATTTTAAGTCTGCTACCATATTTTCGACCCAACAAGGAATGCCTGAAATTAAAAGTTGGAGCTGGTGACACAAGATTATGGTTCCTGGTGTTGGTTTTAGGTTTTTTCTTGGTCTTAGGTATATTCCTTGGTCCAGACGATACAGGAATGCCTCCTTCCCCTGATGCTTGAGGGCATTTGTCTTTGATAGGCTCTGGCCTTTCAATTGATTGGCAAGCTTCAAGGTCTGGAGTGGCCTCTAGGTCAACAAAAGATGAATCAGCCTCTAGTTGAGAGACTGATAAGTCAACTAAGTTTGGGACTGTAAGTGGACCAACAAAAGGTTGAGGTAATGGAAGGGAAAAATTAGATACAGTTTGCTGGGGAGGTGAGCTTACAGTTGATAATGGGCCCAAGGACGAGCGTTTAGCGTTCATAAGGTCCAAGGATACTCTTCGTTCCAGTAAAGAGATACTGTGATCGATTGTCTCATTAACCCGGGATATAAATTGGTCTATAGGCCCAGTTATTTGGGCTACGGCCATCGCTGTTTTAGTTTTACTTCTTGTTCTACCGGGCATGACGGACATGTGTGGAAGCTTGCAAGTTGAATATTGGGACGGTGTGAAGAGCCAAGAGAGGTGGCCCGGTCCGGTCACTGCCGGTCACTGCCGGGCACTAACGGGCAACAACGGGCCCGCCCTTGGCCCGGGCTTCGCCCCGGGTTGCGACCCGCGTGCGTCCCGCGATGCGCGTCACTGGTCTTACTAAAGTACTCCCGGGTAGAGAGGGGGCGTGGCACTGGGAGGGGGCGCGGCTCACCCAGGAAGAGGACACAGCTGAGGATGTTGGAGGCTGGTCCTCGCAGTCCCGGGGCCGCGCCTCTCGCCTCCTCTGCGGCCTCGCGGCTGGAAACTCTTTTCACCGGCAGGAATCACAAGAGTGGAACAGGTAACAGCTACTCCAGTAGCACGAGCAGGGTTGTGGCAAACAAACTCTTCTGAGCGAGCGGCTCCCGCGAAGCGGGGGCCGCGAGGAGTAAAGAGCACTTCGGTGGGGGCGGGCACTGGGAGGGGGCGCGGCTCACCCGGGAAGAGGACACAGCTGAGGATGTTGGAGGCTGGTCCTCGCAGTCCCGGGGCCGCGCCTCTCGCCTCCTCTGCGGCCTCACGGCTGGAAACTCCTTTCACCGGCAGGAATCACAAGAGTGGAACAGGTAACAGCTACTCCAGTAGCACGAGCAGGGTTGTGGCAATCAAACTCCTCTGAGCGAGCAGCTCCCGCGAAGCGGGGGCCGCGAGGAGTAAAGAGCACTTCGGTGGGGGCGGGCACTGGGAGGGGGCGCGGCTCACCCGGGAAGAGGACACAGCTGAGGATGTTGGAGGCTGGTCCTCGCAGTCCCGGGGCCGCGCCTCTCGCCTCCTCTGCGGCCTCGCGGCTGGAAACTCCTTTCACCGGCAGGAATCACAAGAGTGGAACAGGTAACAGCTACTCCAGTAGCACGAGCAGGGTTGTGGCAAACAAACTCCTCTGAGTGAGCGGCTCCCGCGAAGCGGGGGCCGCGAGGAGTAAAGAGCACTTCGGTGGGGGCGGGCACTGGGAGGGGGCGCGGCTTACCCGGGAAGAGGACACAGCTGAGGATGTTGGAGGCTGGTCCTCGCAGTCCCGGGGCCGCGCCTCTCGCCTCCTCTGCGGCCTCGCGGCTGGAAACTCCTTTCACCGGCAGGAATCACAAGAGTGGAACAGGTAACAGCTACTCCAGTAGCACGAGCAGGGTTGTGGCAAACAAACTCCTCTGAGTGAGCGGCTCCCGCGAAGCGGGGGCCGCGAGGAGTAAAGAGCACTTCGGTGGGGGCGGGCACTGGGAGGGGGCGCGGCTTACCCGGGAAGAGGACACAGCTGAAGATGTTGGAGGCTGGTCCTCGCAGTCCCGGGGCCGCGCCTCCCGCCTCCTCTGCGGCCTCGCGGCTGGAAACTCCTTTCACCGGCAGGAATCACAAGAGTGGAACAGGTAACAGCTACTCCAGTAGCACGAGCAGGGTTGTGGCAAACAAACTCCTCTGAGTGAGCGGCACCCGCGAAGCGGGGGCCGCGAGGAGTAAAGAGCACTTCGGTGGGGGCGGGCACTGGGAGGGGGCGCGGCTTACCCGGGAAGAGGACACAGCTAAGGATGTTGGAGGCTGGTCCTCGCAGTCCCGGGGCCGCGCCTCTCGCCTCCTCTGCGGCCTCGCGGCTGGAAACTCCTTTCACCGGCAGGAATCACAAGAGTGGAACAGGTAACAGCTACTCCAGTAGCACGAGCAGGGTTGTGGCAAACAAACTCCTCTGAGTGAGCGGCACCCGCGAAGCGGGGGCCGCGAGGAGTAAAGAGCACTTCGGTGGGGGCGGGCACTGGGAGGGGGCGCGGCTTACCCGGGAAGAGGACACAGCTGAGGATGTTGGAGGCTGGTCCTCGCAGTCCCGGGGCCGCGCCTCCCGCCTCCTCTGCGGCCTCGCGGCTGGAAACTCCTTTCACCGGCAGGAATCACAAGAGTGGAACAGGTAACAGCTACTCCAGTAGCACGAGCAGGGTTGTGGCAAACAAACTCCTCTGAGCGAGCGGTAAACAGCTGAATGGGGGAAGAGGCACAGTGTAGCAAAAGCGGGCGGAATGGTAACTGAAACGGTAAAGGGGCGCCCCACTACAGCGTGTCTTCAGGTCAAACGGATTGTGGGACAAGGTCCAGAATGGAAAAGTCATCAAAAGGCAAAAAGTTCCGCCGGACCCTGGGAGCCGGCCGCCTATGTCGGGGGCGATCTTAGGCCACACCAGGGCAACACGACTTGGGGAGGGAGCAGGAGCCAAGCGCCCCCTCCCAGTCCGCGCCACCACATCGTATGTTGAAAATCTGAAGCCATCGTTCTACAAACTCTCAACCAGCCTTGGATGGAAAAATCTTGATGAATGTACAAACTGAAAACCAGTTTTAGTCTGCATAGCATCAGCAGCAAAGCTTGCTATCAGAGTTTATGAGTTTCATGCTCGATCGATTGAGCTAGCCGGATCGGGCAACTAAAAGTATAAAATAGTTATGTAAATAGTTATTTAATAAAATGTTTTACCCTGTTACTTTGCTGGTGTGTTGTATATATTTATAATATTTGCATAGGGTTTGTCGTTATTTTGGGTGGGATGGGTGGCGGAGCCGAGCTGTATTGCAGCCATCATCGTGTGGAGCTCAGTTCATCTCACTAGTTTCGTATTTCTCATGAGGGGTTGTTCTTAATGTTTCTATTTTAGCTAGGTCAAAAAGAGATCCCATTAGTGGCCTACTGAGTTTGCTCGATTCCTTTTGTTTTTTAAAACGATTTTTCACTATCTGCAAAGACTAAACAGAGTAATGCGACTCTGTGCTTGTTTGTAAATAGAGAATGAACCAAAGAGAACCAATTCTAAAACAGTAAATGCTTGGATAACAATCAATCAAATGGAGAGAGAAGCAGACACGACGGATTAGAACGGGGGCATAGGCCTGCGTTAACTACCCTTCACTATCTGCAAAGAGGGAGTACTGCTAAGAGAAAAGAGGGGGGGGGGGCAGCGTTCAAAGTACATCAGCGTGCATAAATACGAAAATGTTTTTACCTATCACGTACTTCACATTTGACAGCTTTTGATATTTTCTATTAAAAAACCATTGAAATTCACTGAAAAAAACATAGGTTTTAGGCCATATATAGTTAGTGATTAGCATTTACAAAACCTTAATTTACTCGCACAAAACCATAGAAATTCGCATATATAGTTAGATGCAATAACTATATATCGCGCACCCGCAATCCACTGCTGATGATGTCACATATTACATCATTAATGACATGGTCAGTGACATCACTGATGACATCACTGATGACATCATCCAGTGACTGTATGTTTCTGTAAAGTTAAAATATGTCTTACATATTGAAGAATGAGTGGATGTATAAGTGTCTGAATTGAAGGATTTAGTAGGTGCATGACTGACTGTATGAGTAAATGATTAAATGTGTCTCACTGAGTGCATGGGTTAGTGACTAAACTGTCTTAATTTGTGCATCATTATATCTGTTGTTCTATGAAGTGCTGCATGTGTTAATCAGTAGCTATATGAGTAACTATATGGGTTATTGATTGGTTGCCTAAGTATTTCTATGGGAGAGTAAGTGTGTGTGTGGGGGTGGCTGGGAGGTGTGTGACTCTGTGTATACATGTGTGAACAGTTGATTCACTCGATCTATGGGTTCAAAACTGCATGTTGAAACAGCTGTATGGGTGGTTGACTGTGTACGAGTGTATTAGTGAGTGAATGGATATCTCAGTGCTACATGTCAAAGTAAGTAAATATGTAAAACACAGTACATGTGAGAGTTCACATATATAAATTACTGTGTATAAGAGCCAGTGAATGTGTGAGTGGCTGAATGGATCATTGAAAACTTGTATCAGGAATTGTATAAGAGAGTAAATATGTGTTAGTATATGTTTGAATAAATAAGGTGTGTATAACTGTATAGTTGAGGAAATGGAGGAGTGACTGATTCTTTTCATGACTGACTAGATGTATGAGTAACTCCATGGATGAGTGACAATCTGTGAGTGTCGGTTTACACTGAGTGTATCTAAGGTTATATTAGAGTCTGAAGAGGTTCATCGTATTATCACATGAATTATATCATCAGTGATGTGATCAGTAATGTCAAATGAGATGTTATCAGTGATATCATCAGTGATGTCATCAGTGATGTCATCAGTGATGTCATTTGAGATGTCATCAGTGATGTCATTTGAGATGTCATCAGTGATGTCATCAGTGATGTCACTGACCATGTCATTAATGATGTAATATGTGACATCATCAGCAGTGGATTGCGGGTGCACGATATATAGTTATTGCATCTAATTATATATGCAAATTTCTATGGTTTTGTGCGAGTAAATTAAGGTTTTGTAAATGCTAATCACTAACTATATATGGCCTAAAACCTATGGTTTTTTCAGTGAATATATATATATATATATATATATATATATATATATATATATTACCTACTGGCGGTCGCCAGTAGGTAGTTATAGTTAGGATAATTTTCAATGTTAAATCTCAACATTCTATTTTGAATAACTTTGGCGCCGGTTGACGAATCTGCCTGAAATTTTCAGGAAAATGGTCTCATGGCGGTCCGGTCCTTCCCTGAAAGTTTGGGGGGGATTCGTCAAGCGGGGGCCGAGATAAAAGGGGGGTCCCAAAACGCGTTTTCCCCATGTTAATTTCCATAGGGCGGTCGATTTCACTTTTAGCCCGAACGGCTGAATGGATTTCCACCAAACTTGGCAAAATTGTAGGGACTGGTAGCCCGATGTGCCTTTGCTATGTCTCAAGATATGTGCTCCAGTGGATTTTGAGTAATTTAGGTTCAAAAAAATATATATATCTATAGGCGCTCTCCCGTGCGCGCACCCGAGTGCGCTCCAGGCGCGACACGCGACTTGCGCGCAGGAAGCTGATTGGATCTCAGTTGTCTGTAAACATTCTAAACAGTGCGGAGCGGCCGCCATCTTGTGTCTCGGTAAAATCGAGACACAAGGGGTTTGAAAAAAAAAGGGGCAAATGACCATAAGGGGGAAGAGTAGACCCCCTCTGACCCCCTAGGTTTGATGTAGGGACTAAAATAGGGTCCTGCAGGGCATTAAAATTTTTTTTTCATTTTGCGCGGGGGAAGCGCATGGTACGCGCACCGGCGAAGCACGGGGAAAATCCAGGACCATATTTATGAAGGCCTTGCGCTGTTAGTTTTGCGCTTCCTGTGCGTCAATTTTTGTGACGCACCAGCGGTGTAAAAAAATGCGCATTGTTATGCAATATTTAAAAAGTGACGCATCTATCTAGATGCGTCACTTTTTAAATATAGTGCAACGAGGTACATTTTATTACACTGCTGGTGTTATGCGTCACTTTTCTGTGCGCACTCCTTATGACATTCCAGATGTGTCATATTTAATGTATGACGAATCATGTTGCAGATACAATATGGCGCAGAGTTTTAAAAAGTGACCCATGTACCTAGATGCGTCACTTTTTAAAAATAGCGTCAGGTATAATGCATGCAGAGGGGGTGTTCTCCCGCAAAAAGCTTTGTAATAGCGACGCAGTGAAATCTTTGAGATTTCACTGCGTCAGTTTTAGGATGCTGTTGCGTCAAAATCTTGTGCCTGCTTTACAGCAGGTGTTAGACTGAGGCAAGACCTTTCATATGCTGCTTTCCCCATTTGAAAGGACACATTACTGGAGTTGCGTCACTTTTGTGACGCACTCCAGCAATGCGTTACTTGGAATGTCATAAGGAGTGCGCACAGAAAAGTGACGCATTGCACCAGTAGTGTAAAAAAATGTGCCGCGTTGCGTTATATTTAAAAAGTGAGGTATCTAGGTAGATGGGTCACTTTTTAAAATCAAGCGCCACATTCTATCTGCGTGAGGTATAATGCATGCAGAGGGGGTGTTCTCCCACTAAAAGCTTTGTAATAGCGACGCAGTGAAATGTTTGAGATTTCACTGCGTCACTTTTAGGATGCTGTTGCATCCTTTAAATATAGTGCAACGAGGCACATTTTATTACACTGCTGGTGTGATGCGTCACTTTTCTGTCCACAGTCCTTATGACATTCCAGATGTGTCATATTTAATGTATGACGAATCATGTTGCAAGGAGTTACAGATACGTCAGTATTTCTGACATATGTGTAAACATAAAAGTGATGCGAGGCCGGCGCAAAATTTTGACGCAATAGCATCCTAAAAGTGACGCAGGGAAATCTCATAGATTTCAGTACGTTGTTATTACCAAGCTTTTTGCGCGGGATTGCCCCCTCTGCATACATTATACCTGATGCAGATACAATATGGCGCAGAGTTTTAAAAAGTGACCCATGTACCTAGATGCGTCACTTTTTAAAAAATAGTGTCAGGTATAATGCATGCAGAGGGGGTGTTCCTTGCAAAAAGCTTGGTAATAATGACGCAGTGCGTCACTTTTAGGATGCAGTTGCGCCAAAATCTTGCGCCTGCTTCACAGCAAACCTTTCACATGGTGCTTTTTCCATGTGAAAGGACACATTACTGGAGTTGCGTCACTTTTGTGACGCACTCCTGCAATGCGTTACTTTTGTGTTTACAGATATGTCAGAAATACTCCAGTTTATTCACTGTGTCATAACTTTCTTTTCTAACACTCACCTTCTTTCATTCCTCCTACTTCACTTCCTTTCACCTCTCATACCTTTCTGTTCTTTCTTACTCATTCTCCTTTCAATTATCAATGCACTATATTTCACTTACTCTTCATTTTTTAAGATTATAGCTCTTTGATGAGAATTGGAGGTAGTTCTGAAAAGAACTTTTGGTTTTCTTCTTTTAACTGAAGAGGAACAAAAACAGGGAATAGAAACTGCTCAACAGGAGCAAAAAGAAAAGAAAAAAATTAGGGGTGGGAAGGGCAGTGATGGTTCTCCAATGCCCGAACCATGAGCAGGACACTTTGCTCCCCATAGGTGAGGAGTTGATTGCAGTATCTGCATCTGACGACCCCATGGTTGAATGCAGGTTGAATGTTTGCTACCTGCCCCTGAGATTGTTCTCTTCCAGAAGAAGTTGCTCCTCCTGTTGATGTAGAGGCCCCATCTCTGGGAACCTCCTGTGCCAGAGCCCTGACACTTTCCCGGGCAAAATTCTGGGGGTGCCTCCTCTCCACATGGCGAATCATGGTGAAGTTGCCAAAAGAGTATTTTTTTTGGGGGTTACCCCGTGACAGGACCTGTTTGCAGATCCTGCACTCTACTTTTGGTGCATTCACCTTCTTCTGGCCTTCTGGAAACTTAAAAAATTTCCAGATGAAATGTTCCTTCACCTTTGGGGTAGGAGGCTCTTCATCAATGAAGTCATCTTCACTGCTGGATGGTCTGGCAGCCATGATGAATCCAGGAATATGGAGCAGCAAAAAAGGCAGGTCTTTCAGTCACAAAAGTGAAAGAAGAAGTGAAGGAAATGGGTGGGGATTTCATTCATTGTAAAAAAAAACTGTTAGCAACCAATGAAAAGTGTTATTTGAGGGTCACATGACCCGACGCGTTTACGCTGCGCGCTCCGGAGCACTTCCGGGTGCGTTTACGCAGCGCGATCGTAGGCGCTTCCGGGGCGCAAACGTGGCGCGATCGTAGGCGCTTTTCCGTGCGTTTATGCGCCGCGCACGTATGCGCTTCCGAGGGCACTTACGTTGCGCGCCGAAGTGACGTCATCAATCTTTTATAGAAATGCATAATCATTTTCCATATTAAAAAAAACAAATTTTATTTGTATGGTACGAAATGTTTTGCATTATTATTAACTTTTCATTCATATTTTTTTTTCACGAACGACAGTTGCGCTCTGGGTGCGCTTTCAGATGAGCTCTCGGAGAAGCTTACAGGAGAGCTTAGCTGAAAGCTTCCCGGAGCGCGCACCCAGAGCGCAAAAGAAAAAAATTATAAGAAAAAATGAATACTTAAAAAAAAACAGCAAATTGTAAAAAAAAAAAAGGTTAGAAACTCGATATACAAAGGAATTAGCATTTAAAAAACCTATGAAATTCACTGAAAAAACCATAGGTTTCACACCAGTTATAGTTAGGAATTAGCATTTAAAAAACCTATGAAATTCACTGAAAAAACCATAGGTTTCACACCAGTTATAGTTAGGAATTAGCATTTAAAAAACCTTTGAAATTCACTGAAAAAACCATAGGTTTCACACCAGTTATAGTTAGGAATTAGCATTTAAAAAACCTATTAAATTCACTGACAAAACCAGTTATAGTTAGCTGGAAATTTTACTGATATAAAACCAATGAAATTCCACGTTATAGTTAGTTGGACTCACTATAACTTGCGCGTGCAATGCACTGCTGATGACGTCACATATTACATCACTCATGACATGGTCAGTGACATCACTCATGACATCACTGATGACACCATCCAGTGAATATGTGTCTTTCTGAAAAATAAATATTAGTGAGTAATGTTTAAATATTTAAATATATATATTATTGTTTCACTTTGTGTATAAGTGGCTACATGTGTTGGTAAGTAGCTACATGCGTATGTATATGGGTTATTAGATGTTTCTCTTAGTATCAGTATGAGTGTCTATATGGTTTGGTGGGGGTATTACTTAGCACATAGATGCATGAGTGACTGACTCGCTGTTTGTATGTGTTTTGAAGACAGCATATGTGCAGGACTGTATGGATGGATGAGTGTGTATATGTGTTTGTTAGTGAGTGAATGACTGTCTCACTAGTGTCTTTATCAGTAACTACATATGTTTTAATCTAGTATATGTGAATATTGATGTATATAAGTGAGTATATGTGAGAGTAAGAGATTGTAAGAGTTCCTGTTTAAATAAGTATGTGTTTCTATAAGTGATTGTTTAAGAGAATAAATATGTGTAATTTTCAATACAAGTAAGGTGGAAGTGTGTGTATAACTCTATATTCAAATAAATGGATGTTCAATAGTTTATTTGCACGTGTGAGTATGTGTGTGAGTAACTTTTGGATGACTGTCGGTGTGTAACAGGATGTATAGGTGTATCACTTCATATGATAAGTGAGTATATGTATGAGTGACTATATAGAACTGTTGGTGAATGACTGGATGTGCATATAGATGGTGGAATTACTGAATTGCTTGTTGTAACTGATATGGGTATCTCCATTTTTTTTTAAATTTCAGTTTCTATTTTTGAATATGTGTTTCAAGGGTTACATTACAGTGATAGGAGGTCTGTCACTATGTCACAAGGATGGTGTCATCAGTGATGTCATGAGTGATGTCACTGACCATGTCATGAGTGATGTAATATGTGACGTCATCAGCAGTGCATTGCACGCGCAAGTTATAGTGAGTCCAACTAACTATAACGTGGAATTTCATTGGTTTTATATCAGTAAAATTTCCAGCTAACTATAACTGGTTTTGTCAGTGAATTTAATAGGTTTTTTAAATGCTAATTCCTAACTATAACTGGTGTGAAACCTATGGTTTTTTCAGTGAATATATATATATATGCACACACATCTCTATTACCTACTGGTGGTTGCCAGTAGGTAGTTATATTTAGGACCTATTATCCATAGGAAATCCGCACCATTCTATTCCCAATAAGTTTGGCGCTGATTGATGAATCTTTGCGAAATTTTTAAAACTTTTGGCCAGTTCCTGTCCGCTCCTTTCCTGAAAGTCTCGGGATGATTCGTCAAGCAGGGGAAGAGAAAAAAGGGGGGCCCCAAAACGTGTTTTCCCCATGCAATTTACCATAAGATTGATGAACTGCTAAACGGAATTACTCCAAATTTGGCAAAGAGGTATTCCTCAGTTCAGACTCTTGCCTTCTGCTTAAATGGTGTCAATCTGTTCAGTAGTTCCTGAGAAAATGACAGTTAAAAGCATATAAATATCTATGGCCACTGTGGATTCGCGCATCCTGCGCGCACCCTGAGCGCACCCTCCTGATCACATGCTGAATGCTAATTGGTTGTCAAGTGGTTGTCAACATTCGAAACTAGGAACTGTTGGCAGCCATTTTGTGCCTCGGTAGAAGTGAGGCTGAAGTAGTCTGTGGAATATGTATGCAAAATTCATAAAGGAGGCAGGGTAGAAATACCCTGACCCTCTAGACCTGCTTAGGGGGTCCCAGAAGGAATCCCAGGCCCCCCCCCCAATTTTTTGTTACCTCCCTAAGTGTGAGCAGGGTGCGCGGATCCTGGCGTAAAAAAAATATATATAACAGAGCTTCTTTTATAATTAGCCCCCGGTGGGGCAAAGTCCCGGGGGCAAAACTAATAAATTTAAAGGGTCCCATAGAGGTCCCCAGCCCCGGGGACCGTCACCCCCCGGGGCTAAAAAATATATTTTTGGGAGGGGTTCAAAAGCCTCTCCCAGTATAATTTTTTTTTGGGGGGGCTCAACTGCCACCCCAAGCCCCGGGGACCACCACTACCCGGAGCTTTATGGATTGTGGGAGGGGGGCTGTGTGGCCCCCCTCATGGAGCTCTTGAGGGCTCTGGGGACCACTACCCCCCAGGGGGTGTCTTGGGTTGCCCACCCCTGGACACTGCTGTTTGCTATGAGAGGGCGGGAGTCTCCTGCCCTCCCATAGCAAACGTGGTTTGGATTTTGAAAGAGAGAGTAGAGAAACCTACTCTCTCTTTCAAAATCCAAACCATATTGCTTTTCCACAAGGGGAGCTGCATGTTAGCAGCTCCCCATGTGGAAAAGCAATGCCCGCTCCCAAAGGACGAGGGGAGCCGGCCGGGACCATGGGGGTATTAGGGCTCCTCCCACAGTCCCCAACGTTTTTTATAAGCCCCAGGGGATGGAGTCCCTGGGGATAATAAAAATGAGTGCTTTTGAATTAATGTGGGTAGCAATGTAATTTGATGTTTAGGTATATATGTGTTCAAAATGAGAGGGAAACGTTGCCATTCATTAGTTCTGGTGTACAGAACAGATATTCTGTATAAGAAAATCTGGTGTTTGACTGACATACTTCTTATTTTACAAAACAATTTGAAAGGTGAGTTATTAATTTGTGAGGGGATGTATGTGGTGAATTTTGATTTTAATCAGACTAATGTGTTTCTCCTGGTAAAGTGCAGGGAATACTTTTCTTTCTCTAGAATCTTATGGTGAGAGTGTGTGCATTTAAAAACCATTCTGAGATGAGCATTTGTATATTTCATGTGTTTGCAGATAGATAACTGTGCTGTACTCATGTTTTGGTAGATTTAGAAACCAGTCATTTTTTGTATATTTGCAAAATGAGTCAAGTTTCTACATTAAAATGGAGTACTCCTTCTAGACTATGAAATGTGTGTTGGTAAAATGCAAGGTATAGTGTTCTTTGTCTAGAATCACACAGTGACTATTGTGTGCATTTAGGAATCATCCTGATAAAGCATTTTATACTAATGTGTAGTAGAACATTCTGTGCAATGTGTACAGTCACCTTATGTCTTGTAGACTAGTAAATGTGTTTTGGTATAATGCAAAGGACAATGTTGCTTGTCTAGTATCACACAGTGAGCCTGTGTGCATTTAGGAATCACTCTGGGAGAAGCATTTTGGTACTTCATGGGTTTGCTGACATGTAATTGATTGAAAACGTATTTGTTCTCACATTTTGGTAGAATTAAAAAATAGTCATTGGTTATGTGTTTCCAAAATGAGTTTAGCTTTAATAGTAAAATGCAGTAATGAAATACATGTCTGCAAACACATCAAACATCCATTCCACATAAGTACACGTACTGTTGCAGTGAGCCAGGCTTTAGGGACTGCTGTGCTTAAAACTCTTATGCACTATGCAATAAGTAGTATAACCACCTTCACATTTGCGTTTTAGGCCTACATTTCCCCAGTCAGTATCTATACACTCCATTTAAAATACTGTTATTTGTCTAGAATCACACTGTGAGTTAGTGTCCATTTGGGACAATTGAGAGAGAATGATTTGGTTGGTTGATGTGTTTGCAGACATACAAGTACATGTACTCTTGCAGTGACACTACCCCCAGCACGACCCTCTACACTACACAAACACAACTGCACTACTCTAAATCAACCTCCAGCATGACCACCTCCACTACCAATTCACCACTGCACTACCCTAAACCCTAAAACACTACCCCAGCACGACCCCCTACACTACTCAAACACCATTGCACTAGTAGTAGTAGTATAAGGCTTTATTTCAATAAAAACATATCTTAAAAGCGTGGCATTATACAATAATTTAACATCAAGAAATGATTTGATACACATATTGCAATTGGGATAAAATTGCTATACAAAAAAGATAAAAGGTTACGTAGACTTCGGTATAAAATCACAAGTTAAATATTATCACTAAGCTTTTAGATATGATGGACCAAGCCCATCTTAAAAATTTCGACAGTCCACATACATACAGCAACCGAGTATCTGACATCAAAATACGCAATGCTACAGTGTGATGTCTAGTACCCAGTTCTTTGCATAATGGTTTTAGCCAATATTTCCTCAGTGAATTATATGCCGGGCATGCGAACAAAATGTGTGCAATGGATTCTATTCTGGTGTCACAAATAGGACAAAAGGGTGATGTTTGGAACAGAACTTTTCAGTGGGCAGTTCAGTCCGCGTACTGGAAGGATTCCAACCCTAAATTTAAAATAGAAAGCTTTGTCAACGGGCTTCAAAATGATATCAAGGTAGGGTTCCCGAAATGCCTCAACCTTGATCGTCAAGAAATAATCTGTTAATCTGCCAAGTTTTGGATCAGAGCTGTTTTTGCTGGATACCCATCTCCAGTAAAGTTTCTTCAAAACTGCTTTAGGGGGAGCAGATCTAGTTTCCCAGGCATCGCTAAGGCCCAACTCACCAAGCAAGGATTTAATATCTTTAAGCCACTTGATTTTGTACCAACCCGACATCGATATTACTTCCGCCAGACCTTCCGCATACTTTGCTAGTTCTGGCACTCGCCATAGCCGAGCCCATAGAAGGAGCAGTCAGAGTTTTGCCAGATCTTTGATCGAGTGGCACCCCAAATCGAGTAGCAGTGGCATCGTAGGGGTGCTCTGTGGGAGTGCAATTAGGTCCTTAAGAAATTTGTTTTCGGATCTAGATAGCTGTTCTATATTACTTGTACCCCACAGTTCCGCCCCATAAAGGGCCGAGCTGACTCCTCTTGCCTTGTAAATATAGATGACTGGGGCAATGGGTCTGGTTGAAGAAGAGCGTTGTTCCTTGAGGAGCGCCCCCACTACCCTTTTGTGGCTTAATAGCATTTTCTGTAAGTGAGGGTTCCACTGCATGTCGGAAATGCATATGCCTAGATAGTCAAATTCTGTGACCCTTTCCAGGGACACATGATTCAGGACAGGGGATCGCCCGAGTTTTATAGGGGGATTCAGGACCAGGTACTTAGTCTGGTCAGTATTAATTATGAGCCCTCTCCAAGTACAAAAGGACTGAAAGCTGTCTAAGAGGCTCTGGAGGCCCACAGGGGACTTCGAGATGAGGAGGGTATCATCAGCGAATAGGAGGGTTGGAATTAGCTTGCCCGCCAGGGAGGTGCATCAGATGGATTTTTCAGCAGGTGCTCCACCACACCATTCACATAAAGTGAGAACATTGTGGGGGCAAGGACACAACCCGGGCGGACACCCCTATTCACTGAGATTCTGTTTGTCTTCTGCCCCTGCGTACCCCACCTCACCTGAGCAAAATTTCCATCATGGAGCCTCACTAATATTGACAGGATGTATGAAGGGATCCCCATTTCGGACAATACACCCCATAAACGTTCCCAGGGCACCAGGTCAAAGGCAGTCTTTAGGTCAATAAACTCGAGATAAACACTGCCTTTGCCTATAAAAACCACCTTCCAGTAAATAAGCAGCAATCTGAATGCCTGCTCTATGGTCCCAGTGCCAGCCCTAAATCCTGCTTGGTAATCCGATAGGATTTTATTTTCATCAACCCACTGCAGAAGCCTCCCGAATACCACCTTTCCGGCAACCTTCTGGGTAGATCGATTAAACTTATTGGACGGTAATTGGCAGGGTCGTCCCTGCGCCCCTTTTTAAAGATTGGGACGACCTCTGCCCCCTTCCATGAATCTGGGATTGCAGCGCCATTGTTAATAGCATTGAGTAAAATTGAGATAAACCTTCCCCATTGGATACAATCAAGACGGAGTCGGTCCCCGGGGATCCCATCTGGGCCTGCTGCTTTATGTGGCACTATACACTTAATCGCATTTTCCACTTCTTTTGGTGGAAACGGGTGGCTTTCGGGTTCTCCTGGGGATTCCAAAAAGTTTGGGGGGGTGAACTCATTTGGGCCATCCGGATGGTTCATGTATAGTTTTGAGAAGTGATCAAACCACATTTGACCAGTAATATTGCATGTGATAAGGTCATTAACAGGACTATTCTTGGCTCTTATAATGTTCCAGTAACAACCAGCATCCCTCCCAGCGCTGGCCTCCTTTAATGCTTGCCAATACTGGTCCTCCCACTCTTTTTTCGCTTCCACAACAGTCAGCTTATACTCTTTCATAGCCAACTGGATCAGCTCGGGAGACTTGCATTTGACGGCTTTAATTAGTGCAGACTTCTTTTGTCGGCATTTTATTGAGTACCAGCCCTGGTTGCCCTTGAGCCTTTGGTGCTCCTTTTGTGCAGTGCCTCTATTTTGTACTAGGAATAGATTGCCCAACGCATTAATAGTGTCTCGAAAAACAACGGATACCCCCGATGGAACCAGGGTAGTAGTATCCAACTTGATCTGTGCAGCTACCAGGAGGGCCCCTATGCTCTGGACTTTCCCCTCACCCAGAGCAACTTTACACCAGTTAAGGCACCTCCCGCAATTAGACGGACAAACTTTTGAGGTTGACATTATTTTAATTGATGCGACCGGTCCATTTGCACACGGCCACAAAGGATGTAATCTCAGAGAGAGCGGGTTGTGGTCACTATCAGTGGTTGCAAGGATCTCCATATCCTGCATAAAACGCCAGAGCTTAAAGTCTAGGAGGATATAGTTGATCTTTGAAGAATGGTTGACCCTGTTGTACGTATGAGCCCCCGATGGATCCGAGGTAGTTCTGCCATTTGCCGCCCTTAGGCCAAATTCCATAGCTAAGGTATTCAACTGTATGGCCTGTTGGGACCACCTCTTTATTGGTTGGATTGCAAGTGTAGGTATACCCCTCCTTGCGTCATCCTCGGTGATATCCAGAACGTCCTCTGCCGCGAGGGGCTCGAATGTACAGTTGAATTCCCCCGCGACCAGGACATGCTATTGTGGCACTGTCTGAGTTCATTTTCCAGAATTGTAACTATGGGGGATGAAGAGCCACCTTTGGTACCCCTGGCATATATATTAAATATTTCTAGGGTTCGCCGTCTCCGTAGCCCCCTTGTTGAGATCCTTAGAATATCAGGGGAATTGGATTGCTTTTGCGAAACATAGCATCCCAGAGAGATACTAACCCATATTAGAAGCCCTCCTGAAGGGCGGCCTCTCCCTGTGGGGGGGGGGGGTAAACTGCTGGTAAAAAGTAGGTGGCATAGCCGACCTTATATTGAGGCTTCAGACTCCAGGTCTCCTGGAAAATACAAATCATGTGAGACTCGATCAGGGTATTCCATTCTGGCAAGTCTAGTTTCCTGGAGATGCCCGCTATATTCCAGCTGAGAATCTTTAAAGCAATGTTAGCTGCAGCTGGCTCCTGGGATGGGTGTGTTAGTACTAGAGGTGAGCTATCTCGGCCCCCAGTGAGCTCTGTTGTCGAATGCAACAGATTAACGACATTTGAGTCAAGGGTAACTCCCAACCTAGTGAGTTGTTCTGGTGGGGTCAAACTGGTTTCTGTGGGACCATCCTGGACGGCCTGTATGCCAATCATGCTGGTCCCAATTTTGTTTTCTTACAGACGTCTCTCTGTCTCAGCGATCCTACAACTGTTCTGGGTAGATGGATGTTCAGACACTAGCCTATATGTGGGGCTGGAAACATTAGGAGGAAAAGCGCTGTCAAGGGTATGGGTGATCCCAAATGGCTCAACAAACGTCCTTATCCCTTCGGACCAGGACATATCAGCTACATTTAGTGGCAATTTGTAAGGGAGGTGATCACCATGTCAATAACCACAGTCTGTCCCATTGCACTACCCTAAGCCTTAAATCTACCCCAGCACAACCTACACTACTCAAAAACCACTGCACTACCCTAAACCCTAAATCTACTCCAGCATGACTACCTAAACTACCCATTCACCACTGCACTACTCTAAACCGTAAAACACTACCCCTGCACGACCCCCTACACTACCCAAACACCATTGCACTACCCTAAACCTTAAATCTACCCCAGCATGACCTCCTACACTACCTAAACACCACTGCACTACCCTAGAATACTACCCCAGCATGACCCCTACACTAGCCAAACACCACTGTACTACCCTACTACTCCATTTATAAGAAATATTGTTATTTGTCTAGAATCACACTGCGAGTCAGTGTCTATTGGGAACATTGAAAGAGAATGGTTTGGTTGGCTGATGTGTTTGCAGACATGTAAGTACATGTACTGTTGCAGTGAGTCAGGCTTTAGGGCATGCAGTGCTTGAAACCCCTTTGCACTATGCAAGTAGTAGGGTAACCATCTTCCCACTTGTGTTTCAGGCCTACATTTCCACAGTCAGCATTTCTTATAAATGGAGTATGTATATAGATATGGTTATTTGTCTAGAATCACACTGTGAGTCAGTGTCCATTTGGGAAAATTGAGAGAGAATGATTTGGTTGGTTGATGTGTTTTCAGACATATAACTACATGTACTCTTGCAGTGAGCCAGGCTTTAGGGCATGCAGTGCTTGAAACGCCTATGCATTATGCAAGTAGTAGTGTAATCACCTTCAGACTTGTGCTTCAGGCCTACATTACCCCAGTCAGTATCTATATACTCCATTTATAAGAAATACTGTTATTTGTCTAGAATCACACTGTGAGTCAGTGTCCATTTGGGAAAATTGAGAGAGAAAGAGTTGGTTGGTTGATGCGTTTGCAGACATATAAGTACATGTACTCTTGCAGTGACACTACCTCCAGCATGACCCCCTACACTACCCAAATACCACTGCACTACTCTAAACCACTATCCCAGCACAACCCCTAAAGTACCTAAATACCACTGCACTACCCTAAACCTTAAACCTACCCTAGCACAACCCCTTACACTAACCAAACACCACTGTACTACCCTAAAAGAGTAACTTAGTACGCCCCTTACACTACACAAACACTAGTGCACTACCCTAAACTCTAAATCTACCCCAGCACAACCCCTACACTACATAAACACCACTGCACTACATTAAACCCTAAAACACTACCCCAGCACGACCCCTTACACTACCCTAAAAGAGAACTTCAGCACGATCCCCTACAGTACCCAAATACCATTGCACTACCCTAAACCTTAAATCTACCCCAGCATGACCCCCTACAGTACTGTACCACCCTAAAACACTACCCCAGCACGACCCTCTACACTACACAAACACCAGTGCACTACCCTAAACTCTAAATGTACCTTCAGTACGAACCCTACACTATATAAACACCACTGCATCACCCTAAACACTAACACTACCCCAGCATGACCCCCAACACTACCCAAACTCCATTGCACTACCCTAAACATTAAATCTACCCCAGCACGACCTCCTACACTACCCAAACACCACTGCACAATCCTAGAACACTACCCCTGCACGACTCCCTACACTACACAAACACCACTGCACTACCCTAAACCCTAAATCTACCCCCAGTACGACCACCTACACTACCCATTCAGCACTGCTCTACCCTTAACCCTAAAACACTGCCCCACCACGGCCCCCTGCACTACCCAAATACCATTGCACTACCCTAAACCTATCCTAGCACAACCCCTTACACTACCCTAACACCACTGTACTACCCTAAAAGAGTACCTCAGTACGACCCCCTACACTACACAAACACCAGTGCATTACCCTAAACTCTAAATCTCCCTCGAGCACGACACCCTACACTACCCAAATACCATTGCACTACCCTAAACCTTAAACCTACCCCAGCACGATCCCCTACACTACCCATTCACCACTGCACTACTCTAAACTCTAAAACACTCACTACATCAGCACTACCTCCAACACTACCCAAACACCATTGCAGTAATCTAAACCTTAAATTCACTCCAGCACGACTTCCTACACTACACCAACACCACTACACTACCTTAAACTCTAAGTCTACCCCCACCATGACCCCCTACACTACCCATTCACCACTGCACTACCCTAAACTCTAAAACACTACACCAGCATGACCCCCGACACTACCCAAACACCATTGCACTACCCTAAACCTTAAATCTACACCAGCATTACTCCCTACATGACTGCCCTACCCTAAAACACTACCCCAGCACGACCCTCAACACTACACAAACACCATTGCACTACCCTAAACCGTAAATCTACCCCAGCACGACCCCCTACACTACCCAAACACCTCTGCACTATCCTAGAACACTACTCCAGCACGACTCCCTATGCTATACAAACACCACTGCACTACCCTAAACCCTAAATCTACCCCAGAACGACCACCTACACTACCCATTCACCACTGCACTACTCTAAACCCTAAAACACTACCCCAGCAAGACCCCCCACACTACCCAAACACCTCTGCACTATCCTAGAACACTACTCCAGCATGACTCCCTACGCTATACAAACACCATTGCACTACCCTAAACCTTAAATGTACCCCAGCACAACCTCCTACACTACCCAAACACCACTGCACTACCCTAGAACACTACCCCAGCATTACGCTCTACACTAGACAAACACCACTGCACTACTCTAAACTCTAAATCTGTACTGTTGCAAAACCATAGTGACTGTTTATGTACCATGTACCAATCTATTCACTAAAGTAAAAGTGAACCAATTATGAATTCACTCAGTGTCTCTCCTTATCGTATTGTGATCATTTAGTTAATATGCATGTACTCATACAGTGCTCCAGGTTTTAGTGTTATGGAGTGCTTCAAACTGCTCTGCACTATGCATGTAGTGGTCCAACCACCTTCACACTTGCGCTTCAGGCCTATAATTTTAGTCAGAATTTATATGAAATGTGTTTGTATAATAATAAAAAAGTATAATTTATAAAGGTATTAATAGATACTTATTTATCATTATTTTTTACAGATACTGTTTATCATCATTAAAATAAAGTTATCATGCCGGAGAAAGAAAGAAGAAGAAGAAAAGGTCAGAAAAAGGATACTTACTTGAAAAAACTCAACCACAAGTATTGGATGACCAACATAATGTGGCTAAAAAGAGAAACATTTCTGGTAAGACCACAAAGAACGTTATTTAAAATATTACTAGATTCAGGAAAAAAACTGGAAATGTTCAAAGCACTGAAAATGTTCCAAGCACAAAAAAAGTGCAAAGAATAGGAAAGGTAAAAAGGCAATGTACATACAAAGGATACAACTTATAGTAAAAGAAGGGAAAATCAATATAAAGAAATCCGCAAAAAAATATTTTACAACAGAGTAGTCCACAATTTGATGAAACATAGTGTTCTCTTTCTATATTTCTTTGTATTTTTTTAAAAAGAAGAAGCATATCGAATCCATTGTCGAAAAGGCTTTTGAAGTAAAGAGGAAACTATTCATTTTAGTATTAAAGAGAATTCGATCACTAGATAAACTAATCCATTTAATGTAGGCCAAAAGTAAGAGGAAAAGCGTAATTAACAGAAGTAATTTTTGTGTTTTTTTTTTTTTAGGGGAATGGAAACAGTTTGAATTCGGAGCTTTTTTTTTTTAATGAAGAGAGTTATTTACAGCCCAATGATTTATTGCATGCAGTTGACACCAGTGGTCGAGCTGATGAGGTTAGAAATGGTTGTCCAATTGACAAAGAGCAAATGGTTCCTAGAAATGCAGAAGAAGTGATAGCTGATGAAGTTCTAGGCAGACGTCCTGAAGCCCCAGTGTACACTTGGGATTGCAGTAGTAATTGTAATTTATGACAAGAATCTATTGATACATTACGCAATGTTTTACAAGCATATTGTAAAAAGAAGTGTTAAACAAAAGATTAAGGTGTTGCAAGGACTAGACCATTGCACAGTGAAAAAACATACTAGTTTGCATAGTCATTCTCCGGCTTGTCTCTCTAGGAAAGTATGTCAAAGTGTTGTTCACCATTTCAGGATGTTGGCAGTATATCATACTCAAATGCAGCAGTTAGTGAGAAGATTGTATTATGCAAAAAAGTCCAGCACTAAAGTTAAATGAGTTGAACAGTGCTCTTTTGCGTGGGTCAGTATCAGATGTGAAAAATGTTTGTGATGATATTGAGTTTTGTTACTTTGGTCGTGAAGAAGAAAGTGAATGAACCCAGACATTAATAGAAGAAAATGTTGTAGAGAATGTTGAACATAGTTGTACAAAACATTCTGAAAATGAAATTACAAAGTTTAAGGTGATTTCAGGTGAAAGGCCGAATTTTTCTTGTATTTGTTGTCAGTGAACTCACTATAAAAATCAGACTAGGCGTGTTGATCTGTATTTAAAAAGTGAAAAAGAAAATAATAAGTGGAAGGAATTTGCAACTTATTTGTTGGTAGAGAATTGTTTTGATTTGGGTTCTGATCAGCTTATTTATAAATATTGTTATAACAAATTAGATGAGAATAAAATGCCCGCTAGAGCTGTGGATAATAAGTTAAAGTTAGTTGCTATTCCTCCAGAATTGATAGATTTAATTTCAAATTTGTTTTATTGGTTTCAAGAGCAACAGTAGACAATACATTGCAAGGGAGGCATGGTAGGCATGAAAGGCAATCAAAGCAGAGAGATATACAGTATCCAGTAGGCATATGGATGGTCATTTGCACTTGGTACAACAAAGATATGGTGCTGGAAGTGCAGATGTTCCTTGCAATGCAGCAATGAAATCGTAAGAAGAAAAGCCGCAACCGTAACCCCTCCGCTCCCCCAACCCCCCTCCCTGTTCCCCACCCCACCCAGTGTGCCGAACATGTGGGGCAAACAGAGCCATAAACGTGTAGTGGATGATACAATCACTCAGATGGGCATAAGGAGTCATGTGTATTCGCAGTGAGTCGTAGAATGTGCAGGTACTTAGGG
Source organism: Lissotriton vulgaris (assembly GCF_964263255.1). Lineage (NCBI taxonomy): Eukaryota > Metazoa > Chordata > Amphibia > Caudata > Salamandridae > Lissotriton > Lissotriton vulgaris. The sequence goes on from NC_141696.1 coordinate 742,678,900, forward strand.
CACGTGATCTCATTAAATTCTTTGGACAAGAAGGAGAACAGCGGAAGCCACACCTTCTGATAAGCAGCCGTGGAGTGTGTAAGCATGGCATGAATACATTCCATTCCCAGAGTGAACCATATTTTATGTAACCAACCCGTGTGAGTGGGTCTGGTGGTGGAGCCCCATAGGGATAGGACATGTTGTGGTGCAGCCTGCATGGCGACCCCCATCTGGCGACCTCTAAGAGATTTTAGGGGGAAGGTGAGTGTATTGGGTAGGCCCAAAATGGTGTATGTCGGGAATCTAGGGATTTCAGTGTCAAATGTGGAGTCAATGTCGTCTAGGACAGCCTTCCAATAGTCTTGGACTTCTCGGCAGTCCCAGAGGAGGTGAGTTAGGGTGCCCCTTTACCTGCAGCCCTTCAGCATAGCGCGCTTCATGTGAGGTTACCCTTATTGAACCGGACCGGCGTGAGGTGCCAGTATATGGCCAGCTTCGTCGCCGCCTCCCTGGAAGCGGTGTTGCGAGTGGTGTGAGCGGCTCTATAATAGACATAACTCCATTCCTTGGGTGATAAGGCCCTCCCCAGCTCTGCCTCCCAAAGCTTTTGGCCTGCTGTCTTGCCCGAAGGGGAAGGGGCTGTAAGCATTTTGTAAAGGTCCGTGATAAGATGTCTGTCCGAGTCCTTTGTCACTAGCCATTTCTCGAAGGCTGTCATGGGCCTGCCAACTAAGGGGGCGATGTCAGGATGCGTAAGCCAATGTCTAAGCTGGAGGTATTGAAATAAGTGAGGGGAAACAACATCATAGCCCTGGATTATGTCCTTAAGGGGGAGGAAACCCTGCAGGTCGAAGAGGTGGCCGGTGGAGAAGCTACTAATACCGCACCATTGCGGGAAAGCCAGAGGAGCATTGCCCGGTGGGAACTCTGGGTTGTCCAGAACAAGCGTAAGGGGAGAGGGGAAGGTAGTGAGTCCTCTTTTGACCGCGACCGCATTCCAGACCTGCATGACAGTGCGAGTAATAGGAGACCGTAGGAGATAGCGCGATCGATGCCGTCTAGGAAGGAACGGGATTTTCCATAGGGAGGTACCAGCCATTGCCCTGTCCTGGAATAACCAGCGTTTCTCGGATTCCAGCCTGAACCACTCTACCAAATATGGAAGTTGCGCAGCTTGGAAGTATTGTAGAAGGTTGGGGACACCCAGACCCCCCTCGTCTGCGTTCCGATAGGCTAGGCGTTTATGTAGGCGCGCCCGTTTGCCCTTCCAAAAATGATGGATGGCGGCCTGGAGGGCCTGGATGGTGCCAGCCGGGGGGAGCACCGGGACAGTCTGGAAAATATATAGAATTTTAGGCAGGGACGACATTTTAACCGCCGCAACACGTCCCAGTAGGGAGAGTGGCTGTTTGGCTCAACGTGTGAGGTCGGACCGAATTCGGGAAGAAAGGGCCGTGTAGTTGAGAGTCAGCGTAGAGTCCGTGGAGGCAGTAAGTGTGACACTCAGGTAGGGGAGGTGCGTAGCCGATGAGACTCCTCCTCCGTAAGCAGTTGGAGGGGTCTGTGTTTGGGCGTTCTTACTCAAGGGTAATACGAGGGATTTTCCTTTATTGATTTTGAAGCCAGAGATGGCTCCAAAGGATTCTAGCTCTGTCAGAAAGGCGGGGACGGAGCAGTCCGGACGATCCAGAGCGGCGATATCATCGGCGTAGAGGCCGCTCACATGGGGCTCCCGACCAAAGGTCATGCCTCGGATGGTAGGGTTGTCATGGATCTTTTGCGCTAGAGGCTCTACATAAAGGGCAAATAGAAGGGGCAAAAGGGGGCAACCCTCCCTCGTGCCCCGCTGAATCTCAAAAGGGTCAGAGCGCAGACCACCTATGCGGACACAAGCCTGAGGGCGGTGGTAGCAACTTGCAATCCAGGCCTGAAACTGATCTCCTATCTGAAAGCGCCGCAGGACTTGCTGAAGGTAGTTCCAGTCTACCCGGTCGAACGCTTTCTCCGCATCAATAGCCAACAGCGCGGAGTCCGAGTTCTGGAAGTGGGCCTTATCAATCAGATGTAGTATATGTTTAGTGTTGTCGCTGCATTGGCGATTCGGGACAAAGCCGGATTGATCAGGCTCTAGGATCCCGGGCAGACACGGGCCAAGACGCGCAGCTAGGATCCCTGTAAAGATCTTCAAGTCCATGTTAAGTAGGGATATGGGCCCGAACGCGGAGCAGCATGTGGGTTTTTTGCCTGGTTTGGGCAACACAATAATCTCAGCTGGCAGCATATCTGGATGGATGGAACTCGGGCCCTCGAAGGAGTTGAAGAGCCGGGTGAGGACCGGAGCCACCAGCTGGCCAAAGGTTTTATAAAACCCGGCTGAAAAGCCGTCAGGTCCTGGGGATTTAAGAGGGCGGAGGCGAGAGATAGCAGTAAGGACTTCGTCCAGGCGGATAGGGGCGTCCAAGGAATCCACATTGTCCTGAGACAGCTCCGTTACATTTGCCGATTCTAAGTAGTTATGAACATCCTCCGACGAGACAGAGTCGACCTTATGTAGTGTAGCATAAAACGTTCTGAATGCCTCTGCGATCTGGGTCTCACCAGAAATGTCCAGACCAAAGTCATCTGTTAGGCTAGTGATTTTAGAACGTTGGGCCTTCGCCCTCAGAGTGCTAGCAAATAAACGTCCTGTCTTGCTCCCCCCGACATAATAAGAATGACGGAGGCGCAGAGCGGCGAATTCCACTCGGTCCGTGTCTAGGCTGGCCAGTTGGGCTCTGGCGGACTTCAGTTGTCTCCAAACCCGCGGGGCGCTGGTACGGCTATGGACCCTCTCGAGTTCAGAGACATGAGCTGTGAGGTCGTCCCTCTTCGCTTTGCGGCCCTTGGCTTCCGCTGCTGCAATAGCAATGAGCTCGCCGCGGGCCACCGCTTTCAAGGCCCCCCATAGGGCGGTCACAGAAGTCCCGGGGGTGTCGTTAATAGCCAGGTAGTCAGTGAGGCAAGTGTGTAGTTGTTTGGTGACTTCCGGCCGTTGTAGGAGGGTTTCGCGCAACCGCCATGTCCCAGGGGGGCGGGTGGACCTGGGAACCTGTAGTGTCAGTTCCACAGCGTCGTGGTCAGACAGCGCTGCTGGGGTGATGCTTACATCTTTGAGAATGGGAAGCAGTTCAGAAGAACCTAAGAAGTGGTCTAACCTGGCATATGTGCGGTGGACGTGGGAGTAGAACGTGAAGTGTGATGTGTTGGGATGAGCGGATCTCCATAGATCCACTAGGCCTCGGTCGCGTAGCCAGTCCTTACCGGCAGCAGTTATGGCACCAGTGTCCCCGTACCGATGACCTGATCTGTCCATGTTTGAGTCCATTACTAAGTTGAGGTCCCCACCCCGACAAGCAGAAGAGAGGCAGGGGAGTGAAGGGACTCGGAAGCAGCATGTTTCAGAAAGGTTTCCTGACCTGAATTCGGGGCATATAGTGAAGCAATCATAAAGCGTTGTCCCCCCAAGAGGAAGGTGTGTGCCAACAGCCTGCCTTTAATCTCCCCCACTTTGTCCCCCACGCAGCCGCGGGAGCGTTTGGAGACTAGAATAGCCACCCCTGCCTTCTTCTTTGGGAGCGAGGAAAAGAACTGCTGGGGAAAGAGCGTGAGCGTATCCTATGCCAATCTTTGAGTAAGAGATGGGTTTCTTGCAGTAAGCATATATCGGCTCCGGAATTCTCCCAGGCACACTGGGTCCAGTTAGCCCCGCAAAACTCCCAGGCACACTGGGTCCCTCCCGCAATCCCACCCCCAGTCCCCTGTCCAAGTCGCACCCCCCCAAAACATCCCAGGACCAACCAACGTCCCCCCCCTCGCCCAGGACCTGCCCCCCACCCCTCCCCCCATCATCCCAATTTGCACACCAACATCCCCAGCCCAAGGCCCAAATTCTCAGATCAGGACTGGAGTTCTGGACTTAATTAAGGTCCAGAGGTGTCAGGGACAACACCCGAAGACCCCTGAGTTCTACCTGTCTCGGTGCACAAATAAACAGAAACACGGGCTTCTCGATGGTGGCGTCAAAGACCAAAGGTTTATTACTGCAGGGATACAGAAGTCACAGAAACTACACACGGGCAGATTCTAGGAGCCTGTTCGATTTGCACTAAGTGAGTTGCTCCTTAAATACAAGTTTTTTAGCTGAAGGCAACATTCTTTTCATACAAGTACATTCCTTAAACTTTGTATCCTAAACAATAAATATTTGGCATCAAACAGGAACCGTCAACGAATTTCTGATGTCAAACATTACGAATGAGGGGTTCCCACTGTTCGATCATAATCCCATGTCATCTTCTCATTCAGGAGCCGGACCGCCTCATCGTAAATTTCGTTACCTCCCCCTAATAAAGGCCCAGAAGGAAAGGAGCAGAGCCAGGTGTAGAAGATAGAAAAACAGGATAAGAGATGTTTGTGGGTCGTAAATGGGCAAGGCTACCGACTTCGGCCGCCTAATCATGATCAGGCCAACGAGCACGAGAACCAGTATAGCAGGACTGGCCTCAGGCAGAGGAGGCAGCTTTTGCCGAGTCATGCGGCCACAGCGTTTCTGACTTAAAGTGCACGTGTCATTTAACAGGGTGAATCGCCGGCTAAAGCCTACGTGTCCTTTAAGCGAAATGAATTGATCAGAGGTCACTGTTTGTTCATTGACTATGTGAGGGCAAGAATACAAGATGGATGCCATATTCTAAAATGGATGCCATTGGTGTACCGGAAATGTGCTCATAACAAGAGTGCTCTTGCTCGTAGCATAGCGAAAACACCAGGATATACTATATGGATCATTTACGGTTCACTGGTACCGAAATTTTGGGTTTACGACGATGTCGAAAACACGGGTTCGAATCGTCACAGAACCTCAGACCCTCCTTTTGCCCTTACATAGGCAATTACTCACTCTATGTCAGAGTCTATCTCGATGTTCATCAGGTCAGTGATATGTTGTTGTAGCATTATTCTTTCTCGCACCTTGTCTCCCAACACAGGCGGTTTCCTTAAACAGGTTGCAGCACAGAGGCTACACAAGGCAGGGCCACACTGGATAATAAGGCAGCACGAGAACAGAAATACTAAGACAATACCAACGACCATCAGAACCTTCCATCCCCACGCTGATAATAGAGTCCCAAGCCATTCCATTAACGACCAATTTCCCTTGTCTACATGAATAGAGTCGGAAATCTTGTGTAGCTTAGAGATCGCTTCGTACACTGTCGGTTTATTATTGGGGATATAAACACAGCAGCTCGATTGGATCATTCTGCATACCCCACCTCGATCTGCAAGTATTACATCAAGAACCATACGGTTCTGTAATGTCATGAGACGATCCGCCTGGAGCTCAGCTGTTAAGTTACTAAGGGCACCAGCAGTTTCTGTAATAGTAGACTCAACTACCTGCGTTAGCTGACGTAGATTTCTACTATTGGCCATAGGCCCCCAGAACGGAAGGAAACCTTTGAAGAAGTCTCCAGCTTCCTGACCAGCTGTGTCTTCCTTGCTAAAGGCACCTCTTACTACTCTGGTTTTGTGATAATTTGGGGCAGCTGTGTATGTCGGAGGCAACAGTCGAGCAATATAGCATGAACCTGAAAAGTAAGCAGGCAACCATGTATATGCCCTGTCTCGACAGATGAAATAGGTACCCTTAGCAGTTAGGAAGGCAGGGGAAGAGTTTGATGGATACACGTAAGTTTCAACACAGTCACTCTTCCCTAGCCGAGCTCTTGGATTTCTCCCATTACCTTGCAAGCAGAATTGACCTCGGTGAGGTACGACCCAAACTGGAGTGGAGCTCTTACGCTTGTTTTCACCCAAACTAATGCTATACTCCGTAGCATTCCAACTCAAATAAACTCGTAGCTCATCTTTAGGGATAAATGGGGTGTTATTGACGTCTTTAATCATGTCAGTTATTCCCTTTAGCAAGGCTTTATTAGCGGAGTTATACTTGGTGGAACGTGGAGGACGCGGGGGATAGGTCTCGAGGGCATAGACAAATACAGTCTGGAAGGCACGACATGATCCATTATAGCTGAAAGGCAAGACCAGGTAGGGAATGCCTTTATCCATAGTGTGTGGTATCAAACCGCACACCCAGCAATCCGTTGTGTTAACTACCAGTTGGTGTTGGTGCAAGAGCTGTACAAAAGTGTTATTTATGAATTCTGAGCGTCGAGCTTGCTCATGTTCAGGAAACGGATGAAAGGAATGAAAAGAAGCAACAGTAGGAGAAACAAGAACATGGGGAGGTACTGTAGTCGTGATCGGTGTAAATATTAAATGGATACCAAAGGCAATTCCACCCACCAACGTTATTAAAATAATCAAAAACGTAATTGCACATTGCATCAGAAAACATTTGTTATGTAGAATTTTGTATAATCTATTTCTGCAAACATAAATTACATTCTCTCGGTGCAGCCCAGGAAGCTCCATCTTCTACAACCGCTCGCGATCACTGATGATATGTACGTAGTTGAAAATGCCTCTATCCGCCCTGGGAGTTCCCAGAACTAACAGAAAGGCCGACCTTGTGTCTGGCCCCCGCAGATTCAACTAGGCACAAAGCCACGACCCTACGACGACCCAGACGGCAAGGTAATAGAAACAACAGAAATACACAGGGAAATACAAAATATTCAGCAAGCTTCCTGGCTGAAGGCAATGTAATAAATCAAATATGAAAAATAGGCAGTTTCCTGCTTTATTTGTCCTTAGAATGAGAACGAAGGTTGTATCTCAGTTTTCTTGGCGTTGTTTGATCCGGGAATAGTCTGTTTCCAGCAGGGGCAACAATGTTTGAATTCGCAGATGACAAATGTTCGTTCGATGCAGTGTTCTGGTCAGTGATCAAAGAGGCAGCTTCGGGGGGGGGGGGGGAGTCAGAGTTTGGTGAATCAGGTGTCAGTTCTGCATCACTGAAAGGAACATATCTAGGAACAGGTTCTGTATCAGAGGCACCAATTACTTGTCTAACCCAATTGTCATAAGGGAGTGGAAGGCGTACACGCTTAGTGTGAGTAGCGTGAACCCAATTTTTCTGGCCAGCCACACGTACAGCAGTCCTTGTCACCAAGAGCACTTGAAAGGGGCCCACAAACTTCGGTTGGAGATTCCTGGTCCGTCCGAAGTTTCGGATGACGATGAAATCGCCGGGTTTCAGCTGGTGACCTGGACTTTCCGGAGGCTTTGGCAATGCATCGAAAACCTGTTGGTGAATGAGACTCAATTTAGCAGTCAAGTCAAAAAGGTAATCAATTAACATTGGATACTCTAGCTGCTTAAATTCTCGTGGTCTCGGTACCCCCCAGACATTTGCAGGGCGACCGAACACAATCTCATATGGGCTAAGCCCTACTCGAGAGTGCACAGTCGCTCTAGTGGATAACAAGGCCAGCGGTAGTGCATCTGGCCAGGACAAACCCGTGGAGGCTTGGATCTTAGCAAGTTTCAGTTTAAGAGTACCATTGTACCCTTCAACTAAACATGCTGACTGGGGGTGGTTCGCACTGTGAAACTTCTGCTTGATCCCTAAGCCTGCACACACACTCTGCATAACTTTCCCTATGAATTCACTCCCATTATCTGACCATACAATCCGTGGCATGCCATATCTGGGGAAGTATTCCTTTAGGAGGATTTTAGCAGTGGACAAGGCAGTGTTATCTTTTAGCGGATATGCTTCAATCCACCTTGAAAAAGCACAGACTACCACTAGGACATATTTAAGGTTATTACATCGGTCCATGTGGATGAAATCCAACTGAATCACTTCGAAGGGGCAAGAAGGAGGAGTGAAGTGTCCAGCGGGTGTGGGGGTTCCCTTACCAGGATTATGCATCAGGCATATCATGCAGTTTCTAACCACTCTTTCTGCACATTTACTGATTCCATCATTCTTCCAGACTGGGGCCAACATCTTACAAATCCCTTTAGAACTGATGTGCGCTGCTCCGTGCGCCATCGTTACCACCGCAAGCACATACGCATCAGGCAACATCCAGCGCTGATGCTCCGACAAGTCAATCCAACATCCACTCGAGTCCAATTTACCTGTTTTCTCTTTCCATGCAATCTTCTCCTCTTCAGTCGCTTCTTCCTGAATTGCTCTCACACTTTCCACTGTGTCCTCACACATTCCCGATTCAGCAACCCATCTCGCAGACGTTGCAACATACATCCCACTCATCGTATTCCTAGCTGTCTGTTTAGCTATCTCATCAGCAAAAGCATTTCCATGACCAACATCATCCGTAACCGCTCGATGAGCACTGCATTTCACAATCGCAACTTCCGTTGGTAAGGTTAGAGATTCCAACAAGTCATTGACTAGCTGACCATGCTGGATCTTAGTCCCATGGGACGTAATAAAACCTCTTTCCTTCCACAGTCGACCAAAACTATGCGCTACGCCGAACGCATACTGACTATCTGTGAACACATTCACTCTCTTTCCCTTTGCTAAAACACACGCTCTAGTCAATGCAATTAGTTCTGCAGCTTGGGCAGAATTCTGACTCACTCTTGCAGTCTCCACAATCGTACTCAAAGTCGTTACTGCGTAGGCAGCCGTCACATCACCATTCTCCAATTTAAAACAAGACCCGTCAACATATAACGTGCCATCTGGATCTGGTAACGGAGTGTCCTTAAGATCAATCCGTCCTTTTGTCTCCTCCTCGGTTCTAAAACAACAGTCATGGGGTTCAGAATCACTCGACTCCTGGCTAGTCGGCAACAGTGTGGCTGGATTCAGTACATTGCATCTTTTAATCTGAATATGACTCGCTAGCAGTGTCAGCTCATAGCCTGATAATCTAGTACTGGTGAGGTGCTGAGTCTTCGTTCGGTTCATGAGTGTATCCACGGCATGTGGAACCATGACCACCAGCATATTGTTCATGACCAAACCAGCAGATTGTCGAATGGACACTGCAGCTGCTGCTTTAGCTCTTAAGCAACTTGGCAACGCTCTGGCTACCGGGTCTAATGTTGATGAAAAATACGCACAAGAACGTTGTTTATCACCAAATCGTTGCGTCAAAACACTCAACGCACAACCTTCTCTCTCGTGAACATAGAGTGTAAATGGCTTACTGTAGTCAGGTGTACCCAACACCGGAGCTGAACACAGTGCATTTCGTAATTCAGAGAAACTCTGCTGACATTCGGCAGACCATGGCACCGGATTCGGAACACCTTTTCCAGTCAGGGCCACCAAAGGTTTTGCTAAGAGAGAAAAATTTGGGATCCATTGCCTGCAGTATGAAGTAATACCTAAAAACGCGCGCACTTCTCTCTGTGTGCTAGGAACATTCATCTGCGTAATTGCTTTTATTCTCTCCGGGGTCAACCTTCTTCCCTCCTTTGACAAGAGATGACCTAAGTAGGTCACTTCTTGGCAACAATATTGCAGTTTGGAAGGTGACACCTTGTGATGTAAATCAGACAAATGATGCAGTAGGGAAATTGTAGCTGTTTTGCAAGTTTCCTTGTCATCAGCAGCCACTAGAAGGTCATCTACATATTGCACCAAAGCAGAACCAGGAGGAAGTACAAAAGAATCTAACTGACTTTTTAATGCCTGACTGTAAATGGATGGGCTTTCACAATAGCCTTGTGGAGGGCGTTTAAACCTGAAACTTCGACCTCCTAGAGAGAAGCCGAAAATATCTCTGCTTTCCTCGGCTATCGGAATGCTGAAAAAGGCATTTTTCAAGTCAATCACTGAAAACCATGTGGCTGTAGCAGGAATCAACGTCAACAATGCAGTAATGTCTGGAACCACAGGAAACAGCGGAATCACAATTTTGTTAACCTCTCTAAGGTCAATTACAAATCTGTAGACTGGAGGTTTTGAAGGATCTGTGCGTTTTAGAATTGGCAGGACAGGACTGTTACAGACATTTCCTCTAGTTTCTTCTATTACGTCTTTCTGGATCAAATCTTGCACTATCAATAAAAGCGCACGTTCGCCTTCGCTAGAGATCCTATATTGTGGGATTCGTGGAAATTTGACATTTGCTTTCAAACTTACTACATAAGGAGGAATTTCCAAAAGACCTACATCATTAGGACCAGTCGCCCAAAGAGTATCAGGGAGAGAACGCAGCTCCAGTGGGAGCGCATACATTGACAAGTACATCGGGGAGATGACTCTCTTACCCAACGTAAGCTGTACTCCTGACGGAGAACAGTACAGTGTCGCATACAGGCGTTTTAACAGGTCTAAACCAAGCAGATTTTCATTGCAACCGGTCGTCAAAATCAGGGGTGCTTTTAATTGACGAGGCCCAACAGAAATAGACAAAGGACCAGAAACAGGGTTGTGAACAGGGGCGCCTGAAAAACCTACTGAAACGTTTGTTAAGCCGGACAAAGGTGCGCCAGGGAGTTTCGCATGGATGATAGAACTTTTTGCTGCACCAGTATCCAACAGAAACGGTTCGACCACACCTGATGTAGCTACTGCGACATAAGACCCACTCTGATCTACTGGAACTGATACTACTCCCTCTCTTTGTCCATGGCTGTCCTAGTACTCATTTTGTTGAATTTCCTCGCTAACCTCACAGTAGTCTTCAACATGGTACTGTTGAGATCTACCAGGCTGTACAGATTGTCCGTTTCGCTGATCGAAATAATTAGAAGGACGATCATTAGTCTGCGGAGGCATAGTACCTCGTCCTCGGCCTCTAGCAGTTTGCGTAAAACCACCACGACCTCTCTGAGTTGGAACACCATTATTTTGTGCTAGGACTGGACACTGATTCTTATAATGACCTTCCTTTTTGCAGTAAGCCCACTGATTCCATTGGTACTGCGGTCTTTGGGAACCGTAATCGGCCCTCTGATATGGCCCTTGCTGTGAGTTTGTCTGATTCGTGCGAGGCGGATATGCCTGTTGTAAAAGGACTTTAGTTTTTAAGTCTTTTGTTTTCTTTTCTGACTTTTCTTTCTCTTCTTTATCCCTATTTTCATAGTACTGAGCAGTCGCAAGTATTTGCGCAGTCGTAGAGACAGCCCACGCACTCTCAGAATCTTTTAATTTATTACTAAGCTCTGGTAACAAATTGTGCACAAATTTATCAACAAATAATCTCTGGCCTCCCTCCGTGCTCATATCCTGACCACTGTGATCTACAAAAGTTTCTTCAAATCTAGTGAAGAAGTCGGAGACGCTTTCGTCTTTCTTGTGCTTGCATGCGGACAATTTGTCCCAATTAACGCGCAATGCTGGCATCAAAGTTTTCATTAAATCAATTATCCTACCAGGTAAATTGGCAATTAGCGGTTCGGGCTTAGAACCACCAATTTGTTGACCATCTGCCGCTATTATAGCTGGCCAATCACCACCAAGGGCAACTGGATGATTTTCGTTACGAATTTTAGCCCAAATAGGTTGCGGCACTACATTGCCAAATAGCATGTCGATGTCTGCTAAATTCATTACGCAAGCTTGAACCGTCTGAGTCAGCTCTTTATAATACCCGGCTGGATTTTTACGCGGATCTGGCAAAGCCTGTTTTACTGCTAACACTTCAGCTCGTTTCCACGGAATGTGTATCCACACTCTCTGGAATTGTGCTGGAGCGGCTACAATACCATTGACCGCATCAGCTTGAATGGCTTCGCGCCATATTGGCGGAACCTCTCTCATCGGATACTGATGACCTTGTTTTGTGCTACGTGTCTCTAGGTCCCTTGGTGAGCGGAGAGAAGGATCAAACCTATAGCCTAAGATCAGTTCCATCGCTTCTTTTACATCTTGGCCTACTATCATACCTGCGGCAAATTTTTGTTGGACATGAATTAATTAATCCGGAACTGATTCAGAGTCGTCCTCCTCCAACTCCTCACGCAAAAGGGAACACATTACATCGAACACATAGCGCTGTGTCGGTTCATTCCATTGCATAAATGTTTCCAATACATCTTGTACATTATACCTTCCAACTTTCGAAATCCACCTAAGGGCTGTAGAATCTAATATTCCTCGTTCTTCAACAGTAGGAAGCTGACTACGTCTCTGAGTATATTCAGAGGTAGGAGTCTTAATTAGAGTTTTGTAAAAAGGAGATAGAATATTAGTGACAGATTCAGTGATTCTCCGACGAACAGAAAGCGGAGTCATATAGCTCGCAGACGTTTTAAGTAGAGTAGTAGTTGGAACAGATGAAACAGCAAGAGTAGGGGTAGCAGGTAAAGTAACTTGCGAAACAACAGGTATAAGCGGAGCAGGCATAGGCAGAGGAGCGGGCAACCCTGGAAGAGGGGGTGCCGGAGGAATATTGTTAACCACAGGGAGTGCAGGAGCTAGATTCAAGGGAACAGGAGCAGGCATCCCAGGCTGTCCAGCAGCCGGTAAAAAAACATTTGGCAGAGGTGGAGCCGTAGCACCTTGTGCATATGGTGGAGGTGACCTCAACAAGTAAGATAACAGAGGATCCTTTTCAGGGTCCTCTACTGGCTTAACAGCACTCAATGGCAAAGCAGGGTAGCACTTATCAATCGCCAAATTACGCTCTCTACCAGCTATCTCTATCGCTTTCTCAGTTTCATTGAGTTGCAGCTGCTTAGCAGACTGTATTAAGGTCAACTCTTGCTCTTTTTGCTCTTTCTTCAATTTTTTTGTCTCTCTTTGTTTGGATTCTTTTCGCCAACAACGGAAAGAATCAAACATTGCCGGCCGGGCTTTCTTCTTAAACAGTTTAATTTCCAAATTATCGAGGATTTCAGGTTCAAAACTACCATGTAGTGGCCAACTAAGGACACCATCCTTTTCCGTGTAACGGATCCACACCTCATTATAAGATATAGGACCCACACCATGTTTGCAGTAGAGTTCATAAAGAGGAGTTCCAATCGGAGTCCTCCAACCGGGAATCCCTGTTGCAACCAAAACATGAAAACATACAGTTTTTCCGACTTACCATTTTACAAACCGAAACACAGAACAAACACAAACAAAGATGCGCAATCGAACTTAGAACTTAGGCCTACCAAATGAACAAATGTATCGATACCCAAACCAAACCAAAGATTATCGTAACAAGAACAACCAGTGATAATCTACAAAACCAAGTCAAATCAGAGAACTGAAAGGATTTATCCAAACAGGAGCAACCAATTGATAAATCCTTACAAAGTAACCAAAAACAACTAGCAACCACTTAATACTTAACTGAGGCACTGAAGACGTCACCAAGGAGAAACCCGTCACGTCTCGCCGTACTAAGGTCTGCACCTCGGGTCCAAGACAGGGCGACAGTCAAGGCAGCGGACCACTGCAGCCGTCCGAAACGGGAACCCTTGTGGAAGAGAACGTCGGGCCACTTTTGCGATATACCGGGATCGATGAAGTGGGGCGCCTCCCTCTGGAATCTTCACACGAAGCTTCTCGAAATCTTCAGGCTTTTGGACCGGTACTGAATGACGTCGCACCACATTGGGCGCCAATTGGAGTTCTGGACTTAATTAAGGTCCAGAGGTGTCAGGGACAACACCCGAAGACCCCTGAGTTCTACCTGTCTCGGTGCACAAATAAACAGAAACATGGGCTTCTCGATGGTGGCGTCAAAGACCAAAGGTTTATTACTGCAGGGATACAGAAGTCACAGAAACTACACACGGGCAGATTCTAGGAGCCTGTTCGATTTGCACTAAGTGAGTTGCTCCTTAAATACAAGTTTTTTAGCTGAAGGCAACATTCTTTTCATACAAGTACATTCCTTAAACTTTGTATCCTAAACAATAAATATTTGGCATCAAACAGGAACCGTCAACGAATTTCTGATGTCAAACATTACGAATGAGGGGTTCCCACTGTTCGATCATAATCCCATGTCATCTTCTCATTCAGGAGCCGGACCGCCTCATCGTAAATTTCGTTACCTCCCCCTAATAAAGGCCCAGAAGGAAAGGAGCAGAGCCAGGTGTAGAAGATAGAAAAACAGGATAAGAGATGTTTGTGGGTCGTAAATGGGCAAGGCTACCGACTTCGGCCGCCTAATCATGATCAGGCCAACGAGCACGAGAACCAGTATAGCAGGACTGGCCTCAGGCAGAGGAGGCAGCTTTTGCCGAGTCATGCGGCCACAGCGTTTCTGACTTAAAGTGCACGTGTCATTTAACAGGGTGAATCGCCGGCTAAAGCCTACGTGTCCTTTAAGCGAAATGAATTGATCAGAGGTCACTGTTTGTTCATTGACTATGTGATGGCAAGAATACAAGATGGATGCCATATTCTAAAATGGATGCCATCGGTGTACCGGAAATGTGCTCATAACAAGAGTGCTCTTGCTCGTAGCATAGCGAAAACACCAGGATATACTACATGGATCATTTACGGTTCACTGGTACCGAAATTTTGGGTTTACGACGATGTCGAAAACACGGGTTCGAATCGTCACGGAACCTCAGGACGATCGTGTCCCCCCGCCCAACTCCCACTCCCCAACCCCCCGACCAGAAGAACGTATAGTCCCAGTCCTGTCAGTCCACACAGGGCCGTGGTGAACTTACTTACAGGGGTCATATCCAATGGCGGCCATCCCGGCCCCCCATCCGTCACAACCCCATCTGACGAGCAAGGTACATGCTATGATCAATCTCCCCATTAAGTGCATGTATTATTCAGAGGGTGAAGTCTCTCGGGCCACCTCCGCCACCGCCATCGCCCTCTCCTGCGTGATGATGGAGGCGTCGGGTTTCAAGCGGTGTGTTGGGATCGTCTTCGGCCCACCATTTGCCATCCGCCTCTGGAGGCCCCCTGCAACGCTTTCACCGCGGGCACATCGTCTTCCAGATCGAGTCCCAAAAGAGCGCAAGTGTCCTTGAGCGAGCGAATTTGATGCAGGGTGCCATTCCATTTAAAAATCAGTCTGAACGGGTGGCCCCAGGAATATGGGATTTCTTGTCGCTGCAAAAAATCCGTCGCCACTTTGAATTCTTTCCGTTTTTGTAGAGTGATGGCTGAGAGGTCCTGGTACAGGGCGACGGGGTGACCCCGAAAGTGAAGGGGCTGTGCACGCCGAGCCTCCCGGAGAATCCTCTCTTCGAGCGGGAAGTCAGGGAGAAAGGCCAAGATGTCCGGCGGCGGGGCAGAAGCGCCCCTAGGAAGCCCAACTCTATGTGCCCGATCGATGCAGACAGTAAAGTCAGCAGGTTCCCCTAGAATATCCCGGAAAAGGTCTTGCAGGTAGCTAGTGACATCCATCCCTTCTGTTTTCTGAGGAACTCCCTGGACCCGTATGTTGTTGTGACAGGAGTGGTTTTCAAGGTCCTCCGCGTGGGCCTGAAGGTCCAATTGTTGATCCGTGAGTCGCAGGACCTCCTGCTGGAGCGGTTTGATTTTGTCGTTTCTGGTCTGGTCAGCCTCTTCGATGGCGACCACTGGCTCTCCAAGACCCTCCACGTCCCGCCGGAGCTCCCGGACCTCCCCTGCCACCTCCTGCTGCAGGGACTTAGTCATCCCTGAGGGAATTAAACAATGTCTTCAGAAAGGATCTGGTGATGGGCACTTGATCGCCGGACGGGTCCGGTGGCGTTCCCGCGGACTTCGGGGAAGGAGGGTCCTTGCCAGACCGATGTTGAGATTTGGCCATCATCTCCGGGAGTGTCTGGGTCCCTTTTTTCCCCTCTGAGGCCTGCAATGTCGCGGTCAGCCAACAGGACAGATCCGGCCGGTGGTCCCGGTGGGGGCGGAGGCAAGCACAGCGGGCTGGTGGACACAGGGGAGAAGGCGGGCTGCACCGCAAGAGAATCGGCGCTCCTCATGGTCTATCAGGGCCCCCCGATGGGGGACGAGGCGATTGGCCATTCCGCGGCCGGCAGACTGCAGCTTTCAGCGCGCTTTGTCCCGATCGGGCTGCTGTGGATCTGGCAGGCTCCAAGATAAAATGGCGTGGCAGCTGGCCTAGAGGCACCAAGGGACACTCAGACAGCAGGCGGGTTCCTCGAGGGGCCCTCGTGTGTACCACTGCTGGGCCCCGAGACCCCCAGGGGGCAATCAGCAGCAACCAGGTAGGGCAGTGAAGTGTGGTAGGCCTCTCCTCTCAAACCACTGTCCTCGCCCTCAGGCGGCCCCCCGGTGACCACACGCATGTACAGCAAACAGTAGATGGGGCCCAGGTGTTCGACATCCGCACTGGGGAGCGCGGTGTCCCGCCACCTGGTCTTGGGTGTAGCGCGGCCCATAGGCCCAGCCGGTCCTCCCACCAGGAGCTCGATTGTGCCCCCTGAACCCTCCTCGCCGTGCCCACCTCCACTCTCCTCACTTCCGCTCATGGTGTTGGTGCTCAGGCTACTCTCCGGTGCAGCCTCGGCCCCCCGGCCGTCCGCCATTCCAGCAGGTGATTCCAGGCCTCACAGGGGGAAGCAGCCCTGTCGTTCCGGCCTAGTACAACAGCCGCGCAGGTCTAAAGCTGGGGCTGCCCTCCTCCAGACCAGTCCAATCTGGGGTGGCACTATGCACACAGCGGTCAGTGGGGACCGCCCCCGTGCCACCAGGGGGTTCCGGTGTGGCCGCGTAGGACACCGCAGGTGCTCCGACCTGTAGGCAAGAATAAAGCATATGTTGCAGATTGGCAGCAATCAAGTCGCATTTAGGACACTTAGTGCGATCACTCGATGGGTTTCTTAACCCCTTTGCTGCTCCTGACGAGCTCAGCTCGTCATGAGGCACAGTGGAGCTGTGCTTATGACGAGCTGAGCTCGTCATGAATAATGGGTTTCAAGGAGGATCCGCACAGGAGGGGAAAACCATTAGCAGCCAAGGTGTTAATGGCCAATTGAAAATTCTTTGAGGAGTATAATATAATTGACAGATGGTTCTATACAGGTGGAATCTAATATTAGAAGACTGGACCACTTGATTGATTTGACTAAGAGAGGCGGATATCTGATTTGGAGTTACATTTATCCCTATTCTATTAGTCCATTTAACCGCCAAATTACAGCAATCGTCGCTTTTCAACTGTACTAAGAATCTATAACTTTCACTAATGAGTGATTTGGTCCTGTCGGAATATATACAATCTATAAGATGAAAATGTCAGACTTCATTATTCTTCATTTTCCAGACTAAAAAGTCCTGAATTTGCATATATTTAAAATACATACCATCGTTCAGTTTATAAAGAGATTTTAAAGAAGCAAAGTCGAGTATTCCTTCAGAGCCATAAAGATCACCTAAGGTATTGATGCCAAAGCTGGACCATAAAGCCCCAGCTCTCTCCGAAAAGATTCCCGAAAGTCCAGGATTGCCCCATAATTGTAATTTTGAGTAATAGATAGGAATCCTACCATAAATCTTAATCAAAGTCCAGATTTTTATTATATCCCTGGCTGTCTTGAACTTGACTCGTTTGTAGTAATTCGGATCGTGGACTCTAGATAGAAATTGTTTACAGTCAGGACCTAAAAAAAACTCATGGAAGAATAAAGAGTTATCTTTTTTGAGCAAACTTCGAATATGACAGAAAAATGTTGTGTTAAAGTACAATCTAAAATCAGGAAAAGTCAACCCTCCTTTTGCAATTGGAAGTTTCAATAACTGAATCGATCTACGAGCTTTTTTGTACCCCCACATAAAGCTACTGCATATCCCATCAAGCTTCTTAAAGAAAAGATTATTAAGACGTAAAGGAATCGATCTAAATAAATACAAAAATTTAGGGACAATTTTGATTTTGATTAAATTAATCCGTCCAACTAAACTGAGTGGTATTTTATGTCATTTTTTTAACAAGATGGTTACTTCTTTTAACAATGAATAATAGTTAAGTGTGATTATCTCGTCTAAGTTTGCAGAAATTTTCACTCCCAAATAAACAGCGTTTGTGCACATACCTTGAACAGAAGCCGATGGTTTATAGTTAGCGATAATCTGTGTTTTATTTATATTTAATTTATAGCTGATATGTCCCCAAACTTTTTGGCTTCCTGAGTTATCACTGGAATAGCTTTCACTACATCGGTAGTGAAAATCGCGATGTCGTCCGCGTACACCAATATTTTTACAGTACTCGTGCCATGTTGGAAGGGGACATTATCTGTTTGAGACAGAAGCGCATTTAAGAATGGTTCCAGAGAAAGCGCAAACAGCAAGGGTGACAATGGACACCCTTGCCGGTGGCCCCTTGCTATTGGAAATCCTGAAGAACTCATACCTGCATAACTCATTTTAGCAGTTGGGTGATCGTACAATGACTGAATCCAGCCTATGTATTTGTCCTGAAAGCCAAATGTTTTGAGTACTGCCCATAAATAGTCCCACCCCACTTGGTCAAATGCTTTCTCAGCATCTAGCATAACTATTCCGAGTGGGGTGGTTTCAGTTAGTACAACATCAAAAGCTGTAATAGCCATGTTGACATGGGCGGTGGTATCTCTCCCCATGACAAAACCATGCTGTTGTAAGTTGACCAGCTCCGGCATGAGGAGAGTTAATCGGGTAGCCAAGATTTTTGCAAAAGCCTTGGCGTCCGCATTTATTAACGAAATTAGCCGGTATGACGCGCATTCATCTGCGGGTTTTTGTTTTTTAAGAAAAAATAAAATTTTAGCAATGTTCCATGAGGCAGGAGCTTTCCCTGTTTCACCAATTGAGTCTATAACTAGGGTAAAAAGGGGGGAGTAATTCCTGCAAATTTTATACAATTCGATGGGAAGCAAATCCTCTCCGGCTACCTTTCCAAAAGGGAGAGAGGCGATTGCAAGCTGTATCTCTGTGGGGGTAATGCTTGATTCAAGTTGGCAGATTCCTTCTCTGAATGGATGGTCCACTTAATGAGTATTAAGATATGAGAGTATATGGTCATTAGTAGGAGATATTTCTGAAATGTAGAACCGAGTGTAATATTTAAAAAATTGATCCAATACCTGTTCTGGTTGATTATAAGTCACCATGTTATTATCCATAAAAGCCTTAATAGAAGTTTTGACCGGCTGATCAGCTACCTTGTAAGCTAAAACCTTCCCGATCCTGTCATCGGTTTCATACTGTGACAGATGATATTTGTGAAGTTTCGCACTGTATGTCTCCCTTAATGACTTTTTAGTAGCTGACTGCAGGTTCGCCAATTCCATTCTTAACTCGGCAGACCTATGAGTCTATTCTCATTCAATGTGTGCACCCGTTTCAGGCTATTGTTTGTATGGAGCCTAAAAGAGGTAAATTGCCTCCTTCAGATTTACAAAGAGGATTAAAAGGAAGAGTTGTGTATTTACTGTTAGATTTAAAGAAAAATATTTAAACTATTGGTGTAGACAGTGTAGAAAGTTGACCACTATTTATTCTTGTTAATGGTGTACCAACTAAGAATAGGAAAATCTGGCAGGAGTTAGTTGATGTTAAGAAAGTGCAAAAGGCAACATTGTATCTGATAAAAACAATGAGTAATACAGAAATGTGTGTGTGGGAGAAGAAGAAATTGTTTTAGCAAAGGATACTGAAACGTCAAGTGGACAAATAGAAAAATTGGACATGTTAAGATGTGAAGAAATCTATGAACATTACAGTGTACATCCATTTTATTCAAAAGAAGTGATGGGGAATACTATTAAGTTGTTCCAAATGAAAAAAGCAAAAGGAACTCCCATGAGTGTATGGGAAGAGAGCTTGGAAGCTCATTGTTTTCCGCAGTTATTCCCAACTGGAAAAGGAGGACGATATGATGAACGTCCTGTGCAGATTCCAGCATCTGAATATCGGACAACAAGGTTGTAAGCAGAAGATCCAAGATTTCGACAATGTATTCCTTATATATTCTATCTTTTGTTTGCTTTTGAAAGGCCAGGCAATTCATTCTCAGTCAATCACATTTTAAAAACTGGAATAAATTTCAAAATGTATCTGCAAAAGATTTTATGGATAAAGTGCACCAGAGAGATGATCATCTAGAATCTCAGCTCATTAATCTGATGGCATGTCAGCGTGGGACTAATGAATATTGGTACAGTCGTCATGGAGAACTGAAATGTATGCTACGGAACTTAGGAACGCCTACATGGTTCCTGACCCTAAGCTGTGCTGAGTACGCTTGGGATGATTTACTTGAATTTCTTCGAGAGGCAAATTGCAATATAAAAATATTGAATACAAGACACCTGGGGAATTGTGCTCTTTGGATCCTGTTAATGTATGCAAGTATTTTAATCATAGATTTGAAGCTATGATGTCTTTTATCTGCAATAAAAAGAATCCTCCTCTTGGAGAAGTAGTGGTTTTCTTTTGGAGAAAGGATTATCAAGTGAGAGGTGCTCCTCATATACATATGCTGTTATGGATTAAGGACGCCCCCAAATTTGGAACAGATGCGGATGATACTGTTTTGAGTTTTATTGAACAATATGCAACATGTGCTGTATCCAAAAGCACAGAGGAAAACAACTTAAGAGCAAAAGTGCTACGATTCCAAAGCCACCGATGTGGAAAATACAGTCAACGAAAGTACAAATCTAAGGATAGGTTCTACACCAAATGTCGTTTTGCATTTCCACATCCTGTATTATCCAAAGGAAGAGTGAACAGTTTTATGTCATCTTTGCGACATACCATCACAAGAAAGTCTCCAAAAAATACCTACAACTTAAGAAGAAATGAAGAGTCAAAATACTTAAATGACTACAACCCAGTTATTTTGTCCATGTGGAATGCTAACATGGATATTCAGTATGTTGGGGACAATTTCATTGCTGTTGCTCGATATGTAACGTCCTATATAACAAAATCAGAAAAGACAGAATTGAAAGAAATGTGAGAAGAGATTTCTCATGAGCAGACTCTAAGTAAGAAATTATACAGTTTCAGTTTGAAGATGTTATCCCATCGAGAAATTGGAGCATATTAATGCTCAGATTGGTTATCATCTGCAAGTCTATACTCCAAATCTAGAAGAATCATTTGGGTGAGTCTAGGTCTTGCAGCAATGCGAAATCGAGTACTGAAATCTGTACAAGAAATTTATTATTTAGCAGAAAAGATCCAGAAAGTACATATATTTTTAAAACAAATATGCTGGACACAAATTACCCAAACAGAAGTCCTCATCTTCAAAACATGTGGCTCTATGAAGTGCTGCAAAACTACAGTTTTAAACGGAATGCTACAGAGAACATCAATGATGGAAAATATGGAGTCATTGGTTCTGACGGATGTTTGTGAAACAAACGAAAGGAAATTTGATTAATCACAGAAAGCGGAGTTGCGACACTGCTGATAAAAGGGAATTTTACTATTAAGCCCTTTTACAACTATTCAAACCATGGCGTTCAGAACTGGAATTACTTGGAGATTTCCAGAGCTATGAAAATTCCTTTAATGCTTGTAAAGATAGCATACAATGCAGTGCTTTTGCAAATTATGGGAAAATGTTGAACAATGAAATTGATCAAGAAGCTACAATTACAGCTGAGATTGCTAGAGACAGTTCCCAAGACAGTCAAAGTTCTGCTGTGCTGAGTCAAGATCCACTAGGACAACCAATTGTTGAAAATGAAGCAGCAATCGCCATGTATGAGGTGGGAACAGCAATACATCAAGCTCAAGAAGATGTAACAAACTTAGCAAACTTGGAAGAGCAACTAAATTTTGAACAGAAACAAATATATGAGCAAATGAGACAACAGATTGACCATGGATTACTTCATGAAAAGAGTGCTCATGCACGTCATTTCAACCTATCTGAATGTACATGAGTGGACAAGCTGGAACAGGAAAACGTTTTTTAATTAAAGTAATTACAAGTTATCTACAGAAAACAACTGAGGCACATTTGTCTTGTGTTGTCACTGCTCCAACTGGGTTGGCAGCACACAACATTAAAGGAATTACTTTACATCGTTTACTAATGCTACCAGTAGAGCATGAAAAGAAATTGGAATACCACAAGCTATCTGGAGAAGCTTGTTGAGAAGTTTCAAGAGTCTTAAAGAAAATGAAACTTATTATTGATGAGGTAAGCATGGTATCAAACTTAATGCTTGCCTTTGTGCATTTAAGAATGCAGCAAATTCTTAAAACAGAGTACGACGTGTTATTTGGAGGAAAACGTGTCATAGTTTTTAGAGATCTACTGCAACTGACTCCTGTAAAAGGACAACCAGTAATTAAAACACTTGCACATGAAGACACCAGAAAGTCTCTGGGTAGTGTTGGAAATACAAAGAACTCATTACAAATATGCGACAGGCAAATGATGTTGATTATGGAAGTAATCTCCAAGATATAAGAATTGGACTAATGACTGAAAATGGCAAACAAGCTTTGCAGACTCGATTTCTTTCCAATTTGTTTCCAAATGAAAACTTAGTTCCTAAGAAAATATACATGAAAATTGCAGAAACCAAGGGGCCGATTATGATGGCGGACGGACCTGAGTCCGTCCGCCACCATAGAGTAGGAGGGACCGTCCGCAGGGGCAGCGGCGGTCCCTCCGTGCAGATTAGGATGTGACCATGGAGTTTTGTGGCTCACTGGTTAGAGACGGCAGACGCGGAAGCAGAGAATGGCACGGGACCAGGGTTCAATTCCCCACGCGGCAGGGTCGTGGACCAGGGTCAGCGGACTCGATAATTCTTGCCTCGGTGCCTACTCTAACCAGGGATCACACTCAGCAACTCTGGACATTAGCTTGCCTCATCTCTACACCGGCCCCCCACATTCGCCGGGTATGCCTGGTTTCACCTTGGAGATACCCAGTAGGGACCATCTCACAGGGATAGTCAGGACGGGTTCCCCAGCGGTCTACAGCGCCACGACGCCTCAGGGCAGCAGTGCGCTTTACAAGACACATACATTTACATTTACCGCCAGGGTGGCGGTCACATCCTCTATTTCTAACATTGCGGCGGGTGCAGCTTCAAGCTGCACCCGCCGCAATGTTAAAAATGCAAGCATGGCATTTGCGTGCACAAAGCGGCAGGCACCGCGCGGTGCCTGCTGCTTTGTTCACGCAAATCCAGGGGGGTACCATAGGTACCCCCCATGTGCACCCCCCAACCCCCTTCACCCAGGGGGCCCGCAATGGGCCCCCGAAGTGAAGGTCCGTATGCTTTTCCACGGCGGAAAAGCCGCTGTGGAAAAGCATACTTTCTACTCCATCATAATTTGGCTGGCGGTGTCTGATAGACACCGCCAGCCATGTTAATGCTTTTCCGCCGCGGTCGGAAGGCGACCGCGGCAGACAGATTCCAAGACCCACCAGCCATTCTAATTTGGCGGTGGGTCTTTCAAGCATCCGTGGCGGTTTTCCCGCATCCTCCGGGCCGGCGGTGGCTTCCGCCGGCCCGGAGGATGCGGGAAATCCCGAATCGTAAGAGGCCCCCAAATCTGGAATCTGCTTAATGCCAACACTGCGTGAGTGTTCTATATTCAACGAACAACTTTTGAAACTGGAAAATGATGAAATAATAAAATTGGAAGCCATCGATAAAATAGAGCATGAAGGAATCACTATTATTTTGACAGAAAAATCAATATCTAAAACTGCTGGTTTAGAAAAGAATCTATATGCATGTAGAAACTGTTGAGTCATTTTAAAGCGTAATTTGGACGTAGAAAAAGGTTTAGTTAATGGAGCAATGGGCAAAGTTGTGGATTTTGTTAATTATCAAAATAAAGATGGTATTGAATTCTTAAAAATTTAATTTGATCAGATTGAAGAAATTGAACAAATCGGTCATTGTTCAGTTTGTTTCTTGCTTGTTAAAGATTTATATGTCCGTAGAAAACAGTTTCCAGTTTCTCTGGCATATGCAATGACTAGTCATAAATCGCAAGGTTTAAGTGTTGACAGTGCTTTGGTGAACATTGGAAATACTGTGTTTAAAGAGGGTATGGCATATGTTGCTTTGTCATGAGTCAGAAAATTATCTGGTTTGTTTTTGATTATACAAAGGTTACTGCAGATGCAAACTGTGTCAAAGAGTATAATAGGTTAAGAAGAACATATGCTCCCAATTTAGGTCAATATCCTGTATTTGAAAAGTGTGTGGTTGGTCGAAAAAGAAGGTATGAGAATATCTGTACTGAAGGTATAAAGAATGGAAAAAAACAAGATTATGTGATTGCAAGGAAAAAGAAAAAGGACACTGTTGAAGAGATTGTTGGTTATCAGTTTGAAAATAGTTCTGTGTCAACTGCTATGCTAATGCAGTGGTCAATGTTGTTTTTTTTCTTGAAGGTTTGCAACAGCAAATTATGGAGAATCTGGAAAAAACATGTTGTTCATTGTTGCATTCTGTTTATGAAAAATTGAGAACTGATACAAGTAAAATACAAACAGTTTCTGATGTGCGTAATCTTTTGGATGTATGTTCTGGTTCTACACAATTTACACAAAATATCCAAGAAGATGCTCAGGAATTTCTAATGTATATGCTTACCGTATTGGAAAATGAAGGTGTAGAAATAAAAAATATTTTTTGCCTTTGTTATAAATGGGAAAATTGTGAAAATTGTATGCATACAGGTAGCACTAATGTAGACACTGAAAGATTTCTATATTTGACATTACCGGACTGTAAATAAGTCTCTTTCAATAAATTAGTTAAAGTTGCAAATCAAAACATGGTGTAGCCAATTCAAATCAGAAATGTTATCAACTTTATTTTTACAAAGATATGGACAATATATAATTTTAATGATGCAACGTTGTACAGCTGATGGAAGAAAATTGGACACTTTATTAAAACATTGTGTAGCTAATCAACTATAAATATCAGGAAGGACTTTTGTGGCAGTAGCAATAATTTATCATGATGGTCCTTCCACAACATCTGAACATTACACTGTCTATCTGAAAAGTGACAAAAGCTGGACTTGTAATGATGCTGAGTTGGTTTTCAAACAACGTTTGCCGCACGAATTACCAATTTCCTACCTCATATTTTTGAAAGCCAAAGTTTTAGGAAGATAATTCAGCCTCTGAGGAATTTATTATTATGATTTAATAGGATTACCATTGGACAATTTACATAAAAATGACTGCAAAAATACAATTTGTCCTCAAGGAAAGGTCTTTCTTCGAATTATGGACTTTTTCTTATACATTGTCTCAGTGTATATTTTTAACTGACAATATTTACAGTGTTTATAAATTTAAGTTATAAAAGTTTCTTAGCAGTAACCATTTTATATATGTGTGATTTGTATTATCCGGTATTTTACTGTGGATGGATTGTTGTTTTTTTTAAACAATCTAATTGATTGGTTTTTTTTTTGCCCGCTGTTATGTGATGAGCAAGATTGAAATCACTGTTTGTAGTGAAATTCAATATATTCTGAGAACAGCAAAAAAGGCAAAGAAATTACTTTGTAAAGTGTTCAAATTATGCTGTGCTGTTAAAAATGTATTATTACATGTTATAACTATTTTTTCTTTTCTTTTACAGATCCTAATTCTAAAATATGGAATTTACTATATTTTACATTAAAAACACTACACATTTTATTCAGTTTTTTATAGTTGTATTACTGCTGAGGTAAGTTTAAGTAAGTCTTAAAATGAGCAATGGACTGTGTTTGCACACAGTTGAAAAAAAATGGAAGATCGATGGACTAGATTTGTGCCAGAGAATTCCATTGCAAACAGGTATCAAATACGAGACAGCTTCAGAACACCTGTCTGCAAGATACATGGTATGGTACACAATAGAGACATATGGTGGTCTTGTAGGTCCTGGTAATTTTACAATTATAATAAATACAACTATTTAACTTAAAGCACATCACTAAGTGTTTTTCCACATGTGACGGTAGGCCCCATCCCTTCTCTTCATTCATAAATAAATATGTGCTCTAAGTTTCGTAAAACATAAGTACTTATAATTGTATCTTATTCTCGGTTAGTAGTAGAGAAATGTACTCCTAAAATAAGAATTGGCCTAGCCATTAACTCTCTTTCTTAACTACAAGGTGAGATAAAGGCATTCTATTCTATATACCTTTTGTTTTCCAAGTAAAGATATCTCATCATACACAGCACTTTCCGTTGAAAAGGTGTTCTTTAGGTTTTGCTTTGCGTGTTTGCACAGAACAGTCATAGAACAAGACATATATCCAATTTTATCAAACATTATAAATCTGGCCATGTTTGTGAATGCTGCACCATCCTTCAATTGGTGTAGCAAAGCACATCAAGGAGAATTTTCACTTCTAGTTTTTTCACTTTCAATATATGCTACAATGCACAGCATATATTGAAGGTGAAAATGCCTTTTCTGATTGTTATTGTGCAGAAAGGTGTCCCTTACTGCACAAAAACTATCTCCGCATGACACGGACATTCTTGCACCATGGTGCAAGGGTGCATGTGTCACCATATGACTGCAGTTTAAGCAACTGTGCAGCGGGAAGCACAGACTTGCAACATATTTATGTACAAATGTTGAATCCCTGTGCTTCGGAAATACCACTGCATGATGTAGCTAAATAGTTTACAGTGTCATGCTGCAGCATTTCCTTACAGTTCTGCACTTATGTATTCACCACAAATCAAAAATACATTCTTTCAATTATGCACTACACATACATACATCAAAACTTTCACACAAGCATATAAGTTTAGCTCTTTTTTTAACCAGATTAGGTAGTTCTGAAAATAACTTTTTTTTGTTTTGTGGTTTTATATATTTTTTTTCGTTTTTTTGAACGATTTTTTAAATATTTTTTAAACAGGGAAACAGGACGAACAGAACCAAAAACTATGAGGTGAAAAAAAAAAACTAACAATGGTGTTTGTCGATAGCCTGACAAACAAGGTCCACTGATTGCTCACAATAAGCAATGAGACGCCCGCATTTTACACAATTCATTCTGACTTGTGCAAATTGGGGACGTATGTCTGGTGGTGAACCAGAAGTTGATGGTGCTGTCGCAGATGTGCTTGGTACTGCTGGTGGTGCAGGAGCGTTCTGAAGTAGCCTTCTTATCTCCTCTTGTGAAAAGTTGACTGGATGGCTTGTCTGCAAATGCTTCTTCATACTCGCAGTCCCACACAAGTATTTTTTGTTGGGGTTTCCTCTAGAGAGGACCGCTTTGCAGATTTTGCATGTTACTTTGGTCGCATTGACCTTTTTTAGTCCAGCTGGGAATGTGAAAAACTTCCACACAATAGATGAATACCTCTCTGGAGGGGGAGGTTCTGGAACAAATTCCTGAGTGGTAGACTCTTCAGAATCAGATGAAGAAGGTGGATTTGTTGCCATTTTGAAAATTATAAAGGACAACCAGGTCTGCAATTAGCAAAAAAACAGCAGTTCTTCTCAGCAGGTCTTTCCCTAAGAAAAGGTCTAAGAAGAGTGATTGAAATGGGTGGGGTTCTTCAATACTTTGAATATGAAGTCTAATGAACCAATCAAATCTCTTTTTTTGTGTGGTTACATGGGGTATGCGTAGGGTTAGCGCACCCAGCACACACACAGCTCGCACATAGCGCGACTTCGCAAAATTGCATTTAAAAGTAATGTACTTTTTTTGAAAGTTACAGAATATTATTTTTATAATTACTTCAGATAATGTCTTGTCTTAATATTTATATTAAATATATATATATATGTTTTTGCAAATTAAAAAATTTTGGGCACCCACTGGGTCTGATATGCATATGACATCACGCGCTACCGCCCGTACGTCGCGTAATACGTACATCTCATGTATGCGCCAGAAGTCGTGTACAAGTCGCATAGCGTCCCTACGCGGATCCTATACAGCAATTCTAAAAATGCGGATACGTTACGCGCAGTGAACGAGCAGGGTATGCTTTGAGTGCGTGACTCCAAAAAATAGAAAAAAAAGAATAAAATAAATAAATTTAAGTATATTTTAAACAATATAAAATAATCATAAAAATATATTTTTATTTTGAATGTTTTTTTTAAATATGTGTAATGTAATTTAAAATATAACATCTAAAAATAAAAAGATTAAAAAATGTAGTTAAAAATATTTAAAAAAATAACAAAGATATTTTAAAATTATTTTAAAAACATTTGAAATTCACTAAAATAAACATAGGTTTTAGACATGTTATAGTTAGGAATTAACATTTAAAAACCCTTTGAAATACACTGAAAAAACCATAGGTTTCAGACATGTTTTAGTTTGGAATTAGTATTTAAAAAACCTTAGAAATTCACTGAGAAAACGATAGGTTTCAGGGTGTTATAGTTAGCTAGACATTTCCCTTGTACAAAACCATTAAAATTCCTCCATTATAGTTAGTTGTACTAACTATAACTCGCGTGCCAGCAATCCACTGCTGATGATGTCACATATTACATCATTCATGACATGGTCAGTGACATCACTAATGACATCACTGATGATATCTCAAATGACATCACTGATGACATCATCTACGTGACAATGTGATACATCTCATCATACACTAGTATAACCTTTCAACACTATTATAAAATATGGAGTACCATATTTGAAACCAGTCACACCAATTCAAGTTTCTAAAAATCCACTCAGTGATTACTACATCTACACACACATCTAAACACTTCCATACAGATTCACTCATATGGAGAGTGCGCCAGAGAGCTGTGTGAGCTGTGTGAGGTCGCCAGAACACCAGAACGCCATTTCGAATGGGCTGCAGCGGGAACGGGCTGCCGATTGCCGGCTGTGTGCTGCGAGCGGGCTGTTCACTGCCTAAACTTCAGCCATCGCTGTAAGCAGTAAGCAGTTTGAAGTTTGAAGTTGTTTGAAGCCCCACCGAAACCCCACTGAAGCTCGTAGAAGCCGCGGACGTCGAGGCTTGCCCCCCCCCACCTGGCCTGATCCCCCTTTGCCTGGCCATTTTTAATCTGAGCCGTGCTCGACTCCGTGCCTAGCAGGTTTGGTGAGTCCGGCTCTGCTCTGCTCTGTGGAGCTCACGGAGGAGCTGCGGAGGAGTTGCGGCGCTGGTGCGCAGATCACAGCAGGACGACAGCGGGCGTGACGGGCTGAAGGAGAGACTGGCTAGTGAGCCGGTGAGCAGGTGGGCGGTGCGGAGTCCCTGTGGAGCTGAGAAGGAGCCCCAAGGACCCCCACGGAGCAAGCAAGTAGTGAGTAAGTGGGGAGAGCGGTGGATTGTGGAAGGAGGCTGGTGTGGCCATGGCTGTGGAACCTGGGTGGCTTGATTGGTTGGTTACGTTGCCCAGCCAACAGCACAACTGCAAAACAGTACTTGCAACTGCAACTGCAACTGGTCAGTGGTTCTGTTGTAGTTCATCCACCCCCCCCCCGTTGAAAAAAAAAAGGGAGAATAAAGGGAAATAAAAAGAAATTTAAAAAACGCTTTTGGCCCTGTTCATGGGCTCCGGCTCCCGCACCTGTAATGCCCTGAAAAGATCTGGATAAGCCCCTGGTGCCTTGAGGTGCCCCTGCTGGTGGTTAATAATAATTATGTGCGGTTAGTGCAAGCGTGCCTGCCAGCTGTTATTACCTCTTGGAGAGCGGCGCAGGAACTGCTGGAGCGCTGAAAGAGTCTTTCCGCTGTGAACCATTTTGCAGAAAAGGTGCTTCAGTAGGGGACCCGCTTAATCTCAAATACTGACTAGAGAGTTTGGATAAAGGCAATAAGTTGCTAGCACCATCTAGCACCAACTGGATTCACTATGAGGTCTGGTAAAGTAAGGAAGGCATTAGGTGACAAGATACCAGCCTCAAGACGTGTACTTAAACGGAAAAGACTTGACAAAATGAGTTCAGAACACCAGAACGCCATTTCGAATGGGCTGCAGCGGGAACGGGCTGCCGATTGCCGGCTGTGTGCTGCGAGCGGGCTGTTCACTGCCTAAACTTCAGCCATCGCTGTAAGCAGTAAGCAGTTTGAAGTTTGAAGTTGTTTGAAGCCCCACCGAAACCCCACTGAAGCTCGTAGAAGCCGCGGACGTCGAGGCTTGCCCCCCCCCACCTGGCCTGATCCCCCTTTGCCTGGCCATTTTTAATCTGAGCCGTGCTCGACTCCGTGCCTAGCAGGTTTGGTGAGTCCGGCTCTGCTCTGCTCTGTGGAGCTCACGGAGGAGCTGCGGAGGAGTTGCGGCGCTGGTGCGCAGATCACAGCAGGACGACAGCGGGCGTGACGGGCTGAAGGAGAGACTGGCTAGTGAGCCGGTGAGCAGGTGGGCGGTGCGGAGTCCCTGTGGAGCTGAGAAGGAGCCCCAAGGAGCCCCACGGAGCAAGCAAGTAGTGAGTAAGTGGGGAGAGCGGTGGATTGTGGAAGGAGGCTGGTGTGGCCATGGCTGTGGAACCTGGGTGGCTTGATTGGTTGGTTACGTTGCCCAGCCAACAGCACAACTGCAAAACAGTACTTGCAACTGCAACTGCAACTGGTCAGTGGTTCTGTTGTAGTTCATCCACCCCCCCCCCGTTGAAAAAAAAAAGGGAGAATAAAGGGAAATAAAAAGAAATTTAAAAAACGCTTTTGGCCCTGTTCATGGGCTCCGGCTCCCGCACCTGTAATGCCCTGAAAAGATCTGGATAAGCCCCTGGTGCCTTGAGGTGCCCCTGCTGGTGGTTAATAATAATTATGTGCGGTTAGTGCAAGCGTGCCTGCCAGCTGTTATTACCTCTTGGAGAGCGGCGCAGGAACTGCTGGAGCGCTGAAAGAGTCTTTCCGCTGTGAACCATTTTGCAGAAAAGGTGCTTCAGTAGGGGACCCGCTTAATCTCAAATACTGACTAGAGAGTTTGGATAAAGGCAATAAGTTGCTAGCACCATCTAGCACCAACTGGATTCACTATGAGGTCTGGTAAAGTAAGGAAGGCATTAGGTGACAAGATACCAGCCTCAAGACGTGTACTTAAACGGAAAAGACTTGACAAAATGAGTTCAAACAAGGCAAACAGTCCATTGCAAAATCCTTTAATATCTCCAATTGCCTCATTATTTGAAAAGTCCATCCTAAGTAAAAACTCGTCAATTTCACGATTCCAGTTTCTGAAAGACCCTGGGGCAGTATTGTTCTCCTCAACGGAGGGAGTCTTGGGCTTATCATCTCCAATTGCCCCTAATGTTACGACTTCCCCTGGGGAACTGGGGGCAGTCCATGTTATGACGAATGAAGCTTTTTCAACACCCACATCTGTCCCAGTGAGCCAAATTCTACACACAATTGATACTCGTGAGCCATTTAAACAAACAGAACAATTGGAAAATACTGGTAATATAAAAGGCCTTGGGGGGGAAAAAATGTGGAATAATGACAGCATCAATAGTACACACCATCCCAGAGGACACATCCATCATATCTATAAAACCGCAGTTTCCAATAACTCCAACAATTGCCAATCTAAGCTCAACTATAACAGATATAACAGTAAATCTGGATCATGATTGTACGGCACCTACGGAATCGAGCCCTGAGGAGTTGTCTCTCTTCTGTTCCAACCTAAGCCAATCAATAGGCACAAGCAAAGGTAGGGGTGATTTGGTTGAGTTTCACCTAGGCAACGGAGAGACAGTAGTAGAAGCTGCAAAAGGGTGTACCAAAGAGGCGAAGCAATTGGCCAGTGCGCGTCTCAGAGAGCATTTACAAAGGCCATCAGGCCCGAGGGAGGACCATCTACCATCAGTTAATGCAAGTTACAATGAACTATCAAAAGATTAACTCATGTCTAAGGACCTAAAGGATGAGGCTTCTGTGAATCTGGTTACTCCTCTTTTAAAAGCACTGCAAACGTCAACTACAACCTTGATAATGCAATCTGATAAGTTGGACATACAAATTGATTTAATGAACATTATTGCTTCCTACATTGCAGGGATAAATACAAAGTTGGACAATTTGAACAGTCTAATAAATAGAGCACAAGTACATACATATCAACCTCAATCCTCCTGCATTTGTGGACCAGTCCTGGACAAATTGAGTTATCTTCCTATCATTCTAGAACAGATTCTCACTTTAAACCAAAGATCAATGCGGATCTAAAGTTGGACGGTCCGAACAGTCCTAAAACCGACCAAAAATCACGGGCTAATAAAAATCCCTCAATTGCGTTATCTACCAAAGAAGACAACCGGGCTCTTGGAAAGAGTGAAATGAGTGAAGACACCAATGCAACAGGCGAGAAAGAGACAAGAAATGACAAGCCTATAAAGCAAATACTAATAAAGAGACAAAGGAAAAAAGAGCGCAAAGCCAGAAACAAGAAAAGCGAAGCCGCTCCAAATGTAGGTAATGGAATATATTCCATCTTTTCAAACCCAAACCATGGATTATTTAAAAACGTTTGCACTAGTGAAAGTCACTCTGACAACACGTCTAACAGAGGAAAGTTGATGACCAAAATAGCCTCTCAAGGCTCCCAACTATCAATCACCATAACTAGTCCCTTACATACCACATAAAATCTGCGAATAGAGAAGTTAAGTATGAATCACTTGTCCATTCCAATTCCTGAAAAAAATTGCAATAAAATTGGCGAACAGGGTACGCACCCAGCAGTTAATCATAAGGCCAAGTCCTGGGAAGATTTAGTCCAAGGCTCAGATAAGGACGACAAGAAGGGGCAATTGCAATCAAGTGGTATTATATTGGAATCAATACCCCCAACATTGCAAGTAGATGATCAGCCAGTAGGTCAAAATACCGCTCCAGGTGGTATAATTAGCCAGGCACAATTGTAATTGTGTAGTGAAGACGGGGCAAAGGCAATGACAGTCTCCTCTACACAAACAATATCAAATCCAGACGTCCCAGTAATCATGGATAACGTTCGCTGTGAGCGTCAAGATCTGACCTCAGAAACATTGAATACTCCGCCACAGGGAATTTTAATATTTTGTGTAAAAAATACTGATGTGGTACAAGTAAAGGATGAAGCAGGCATCACGACACGGACAAATAGTTCTAACAGTCCTAAATCCGGCAAAGAGCTGCACCAAATTATTTGGACTCCGGAGTACAAGACACAGGGAGCCCACGATATACTGAATAGGAGCAATATCCTGAAGCTCATGGCTGAATTTGAGGACTTAAAAGTTATTAAATCAACTGACCTTGATCAGATATAATTTCTTAAAGGCCCTAACAACTTAACACATGAACAAACATTGACAACTTGGAAAACGCCAGTAATAGCTAAAGCAATCATGGGGAGGTCCGACATTTTTCAGACTTGGGGCATACAAATAACACATCCCACTTCCCAACGCTATCCGCCTCCTCTGAAGAAGCCGGACAGTGTTCAACTTATCAGGAAAATTACAGAAGTACATCCAAACCTACAAAAACCAGTCTATTCAATTTTACATAGTGTAAAGGGTAGAAGTGAAGCCCCACACGCATGGACAGGAACGGACCTTGGTAATGAGGAGACGCAACATACTATGGATACCTGGAAATGGCTTGCTAGTACGTTGAATGAAAAACGGAAGATTTGACCTTTTAAAGATAAACCTAAACAACCTAGCAATAATGATATACATCTGTTATCTTGGATCATTGCAGGCGCAAAAAGAGTATTTGAGGGAGGTTCGCCATTGTATGAATGGGGCGGGTGTGACATAATCGCGCTACAGGAAACATGGGTACAAGAAGAAATAGCTCTTGTTGGCTTTATACACCATAGTGTAGTTGCTGAAAAATGTAAGATCTATGGCCGTGCCATCAGTGGCCTTTCGGTATATGTGTCAACATCTCTAAAAATTAATTCTGAACAACTACAATCTCCAGACCCAAGTATCCAACTAATTAAATTAACAGATCAAAATATAAATAATACCAAGTCAACAATCTTGATTAATTATTATACGCAACCCAAATATCAGGTGAAAAAGACAAAGAATGCGATATTGTGCAACGTAATCACTGATCTACGCTCAACTGAACCATTGTCTAATATCATAATAACTGGTGATTTCAACTCTAACCTGATACTAACTCCAGAGGAAGATGATATACTCACGGCTGATAACATCCATTGGGACGTTCCTCAACAGATACAAGGGGGAGTAGGAACTCGGAAGGATAACTTAGCGATCCAATTAGTAACAGAACTGGAGTTTCTCGGTATGCAGGTCCTGAATGGGAGAACAGCGGAAGACCAACCCCCCAGTAAAACTTTTTATGGTCCACATGCTCAATCAACCTTGGACTTTACAATTGTTAGCCTTTCATTAATCCCCCTAGTAATTAGCTTTTATATTGAATACACCCCAATGAGCGATCATGCAATGCAACACACCAAATTCAACCTTAACACGGAAAGATTGCTACCATAGTATATACTAGAAGGTCATCTTTGTTCAGCTAATCTGAAACGTATAAACTGGTCCAATTTAAATGAAATTGAGTGGTTTACGATAATAAAGGTCACATTGAATGGTCCAGGGAATGCTTCAATGAATACGATCCAAGCATGGTCTCTCTTTTTGGAGAAATTAAAACAAAAAATGAAGCTACCCGTCAAAATAACCAACAGTGACGGTTTGCAGAGAAAACTTTCGTAAGAACTACAAGATCTACGAAGGAATCTGCGAAGAACCCGCAAGAAGTTGCAGTCAGCTGGCAATGGTGCTTGTCAGTTAGTCATCTTTCGTGCGCAAAGAAATATATACAAAAACAAGGTCTGGGAATATAATAAGAGGACTAACGAGAGCTTTTGGTCCAAACTGCTTTTTAGTTCAAAACTCCAGAACTCAAATTCATTTTGGAAATTTATAAATCAGCTACAAGGCCTTGTAATGCACTTACATCGAATGTGCAGGAATCTGAGTGGACTACATTTCTTGCGACAAAATTTACTGATACCTCCATAAAAATTCCAGGTAGAGAAGTTTTCCAAAAAAAAGATAATATAACATACACAGTTAAAGAACAGATTAGGCAGCCTTCCACCGGTAATCTAAGCAATGCATTAAGTACTGATCTCTCAAATAATCCATATACAGCAGAAGAGATCATAAAAATAATTAAAAAAGGTAAATCTAATGGGGCACCATGCCCGAATGGCATCCCACAAGCAGCTTACAAATATGCACCAGAATTCTGGGGTCCGCGACTGGCGAAATTGTTTGCAGACGTGAAAAACTATAACCAAGTCCCGGAAAGCTGGCAAGGATCTATAATTATGCCAATATATAAAGGTGGTGAAAGATCTAATCCGATTAATTATCGATTAATAGCGCTGCAGGATGTGGAGGAAAAATATTTTGCATCGCTTCTTTTAAACGATCTGGTAACTTGGTCAAGCGAAAGAGAGTTGATCCCCATTAATCAAACAGGGTTTGAAAGGGGATCGGTACAATGGCAAATATCTTATCCATCTGCATGATAGCGGAAAAATGCATGAGCAGTAAACAGGACTTGAAATTGTGTTTTATAGATATTCAAGCCACCTTTGACAGTGTACACTGAGATTTATTATGGTCGAAATTAAGAGCATGGTCCATACCAGAGAGCATTTTAAGGGGCCTGTTGCTATTCTATTCTGATATCCGGTCTCAAGTCAAAATAGGGGACGGTTCCCGGCTATCAAGAAAAGTCTTTACATCGATTGGCCTTAAACAAGGGTGTGTCCTTGCTCCTCATCTATTCAACCTTTTTATTTCAGATCTTTCCGGGAAGCTGAATACCTGCAAAGCACATCCTCCAAAACTAGGTAACTTACAGCTCACACATCTGGCGTATGCTGATGGTATTGTTCTCATGAGTCTAACGAAGGTGGGTCTAACTAGACTAGTAACAGAACTCTCAGTTTTCCTGTTGGTAAACAAGTTGCCCCTAAATGTTACAAAAACTAAAACAATGTTAATAACCAACCGCCGAGCATCACAACACAATATTTGGCTAGAAGGAAAGCCGTTGGAGAAAGTCTCAAATTATAAATACCTGGGCTATTTTATTGATGATAAGCTCGACCGAATAGACCAGAAAAAATATCTGAAGCAAAGAGCAGGAGCCTTGATATTCGGATTAAGCACTCTGTCGAAGAAATTGGAAGGTCCATCATTAAAACCTCTATTAAATGTGATGGCGAATAAGGTTCTTCCCACCCTGACATATGCAAGTGTAGCAATGCATGGAAAGGATGCGGACCTATTACACAGCCTAATAACTAAAATTTACAAAAAGGTACTTCGACTACCCAACATGGCTTCTTCAGCGCAAATGCGCCTTGAATTTGGCTTAAAAAAGGAATCATTGGGAAGACTATACTCCTCTATCAAGGTGTGGTACCAGATTAAGAAAAAAGCAATTAACAATAATCTTAATACCTTTCTGTGGCAGGAGTTGAAAACACGTGAAAAATCAAAAGCGAATCAATTCCTGTCTCATGCTTTGGAGATAACATGCTCGGTAAATCTTTGGGATCAAAATTTGCCATTTGCTACATTAAAACAGACACTAAACAAAGTGGCTAAATTTCATTCATTGGTTACGGACAAAGTAATCCTTTCCCATTGTTCTCACACTTGGGCCGTCATCAACGGTTATAAGTCACTTACCCCAGCCTTTACTTGGAAACAACCTATTCTATCTTTATCAAGAAAAAACTGATGGCATTGAGATTTGGTAAGTTTCCGACCTTAGCTGAGGAGCCCGCCTGGAAGCAGCATGAAGCCGTCACCTGCCGTCTTTGTGGTAGTCCCAAAGAAGATTTAATTCATATAACTTGCCATTGCAAGATGTTGACCAAGGAACGGACATACTTTTAAAAACATATCTTTCCGTTTAAGAGACTACGGACATGCAGATCTGCCATTATCGGAGGTTTGGACTCAACTGCCCCCCGAATACACTGCAAGCTGTTAAAGTTCTTGCAGGCATTCGAGAAACACCTTAAAACTACAGGAAGTCCATAATTTTTATTGGTTTATTCTTTTGCCTTATCTCCTTATCATGACTCGAATAACTGGAGGAAAATTATCTAGTTTTTATCTTTGTTCATACTAAATTTTTACGTGACTGTTCTTTTTTTTATGAGTACCTTAATAGTTTTAAGATTGGTTGTTTGATGCCCATGAAATTGTTATGGTTTTAATTAACTAAACAAAGTTTAAATTTCAATTTCAATTTCACGCATACATGCTAACAGAGATCAATAGAACATTATTAAATATACTTTTACACCAACATTACACACCAGCACATATTATATTCACTTATGCAGTCATCCTACTCACTCATGCAAATAATTGATCATACTTACATTTACTCAGCTACACACTTATACAAACACCACATTATTCATATAGTAACTCAGATAGTAACTCATGCTTAGTGTGTTATAAAAACACTATTGCATGTATAAAGTTTTCGATACAGTCACTCATACAATTACTGAGTCTAATGTGTACTTATGTATATACAACTGTCACATACACTGCCTTTTATATTTCTAGTTTGTTGGACATGTATCATTGAGAAATATATTTACTCATCACCACACCCATAAAGACATTGTCTCATCCAAACAAATGTTTCCACATACAGTCTTAACCTCATATACCTACTACATCAACTGTTTACACATCTTTGGACAGTCACACACCTCCCACCCAACAACAAACACATTCACTATCTCATACAAATACTCATTTAACTAATTAATAAGTAATATAGACTTTCAAATAGCTGGTAACCAACTTATGTAATAGTTCACTCAACAAGAGATAACGTGATATAGATATTCACACTGTTTAATCACTATCACAATATATTTAGAGAAACACGTTAAATTAGTCACTTAGACAGTCAATCACAGTGCTTCTAAATCCTCCATCCAGACACTTATATATATAGCAATATGCATTGAAGACTGAGTGGATGTATAATACTTATTTAAATATCAAACCAAACCACATTCACTGGATGATGTCATCAGTGATGTCATTTGAGGTGTCATCAGTGATATCACTGACCATGTCATGAATTATATAATGTATGTCATCATCAGCAGTGGATTGTGGGCGCGCGAGTTACAGTTAGTACAACTAACTATAACGGATAAAGTTCAATGATTTTGTACGAATGTAATGTCTAGTTAACTATAACACCCCTGAAACTTATGTTTTTTTTCAGTGAATTTCTAAGGGTTTTTAAATGCTAATTCCTAACTATAACATGTCCGAAACCTATGATTTTTTCAGTGGAAGAAAAAAAAAAAAATATATATATATATATATATATATTCACTGAAAAAACCATAGGTTTCACACCAGTTATAGTTAAGTGGAAATATTACTGACATAAAACCAATGAAATTCCCACTTTATAGTTAGTTGGACTCACTATAACTTGCGCGTGTAATGCACTGCTGATGACATCACATATTACATCACTCATGACATGGTCAGTGACATCACTCATGACATCACTGATGACACCATCCAGTGAATGTGTGTCTTTCTGAAAAATAAACATGTTTTATATATGTATATGTAAAGGTCGATGGAAGAATAAATGTTTCAATAAGTGTCTTAATGGATGTTTTTTTTTAAAAATGATTGATTAACTTGCTTATTAAGTGTATCTTAGTGAATACATATATTAGCGAGTAATGTTTAAATATTTAAATATATATATCAGTGTTTCACTCTGTGTATAAGTGGCTGCATGGGTTGGTGAGTAGCTACATGTGTGTTTATATGGGTTATTAGATGTTTTTTTTAGTATCTTTATAATTGTCTGTTTGATTTGGTGGGGGTGTTACTTAGCACATAGATGCATCAATGACTGACTCACTGTTTGTATGTGTTTTGAAGACAGCACATGTGTCGGACTGTATGGGTGAATGAGTGTGTATATGTATGTGTTAGTAAGTGAATGACTGTCTCACTAGTGTCTTTATCAGTAACTACATATGTTTTAATCTAGTATATGTGAGTATTGATGTATATAAGTGAGTATATGTGAGAGTGAGAGATTGAAAGAGTTCTTGTTTTAATAAGTATGCGTTTCTATAAGTGATTGTTTAAGAGAGTAAGTATGTGTACGTTTCCTTAGAAGTAAGGTGGTAGTGTGTGTATAGCTGTATATGCAAAAAAATGGATGTTCAATAGTTTATTTGCATGTGTGAGTATGTGTGTGAGCAAGTTTTGGAAGACTGTCGGTGTGTTAACAGATGTAAAGGTGTCTCACTACATATGATAAGTGAGTATATGTATGAATGACTATATAGAACTGTTGGTGAATGAGTGGATGTGTATATAGATGGTGGAATTACTGAATTGGTTGTTGTAACTGGTATAGGTATCTCCACTTTTTTGTAAATGTTAGTTTCTATTTTTTAATATGTGTTTCAAGGGTTACTTGACAGTGAAAGGAGGTCAGTCACTCTGTCACAAGGATGGTGTCATCAGTGATGTCATGAGTGATGTCACTGACCATGTCATGAGTGATGTAATATGTGATGTCATCAGCAGTGCATTACACGCGCAAGTTATAGTGAGTCCAACTAACTATAACGTGGGAATTTCATTGGTTTTATGTCAGTAAAATTTCCACCTAGCTATAACTGGTGTGAAATCTATGGTTTTTCAGTGAATTTAATAGGTTTTTTAAATGATAATTCCTAACTATAACTGATATGAAACCTATGGTTTTTTCAGTGAATTTCATAGGTTTTTTAAATGCTAATTCCTAACTATAACTGGTGTGAAACCTATGGTTTTTTCAGTGAATTTCATAGGTTTTTTTAACTGCTAATTCCTAACTTTTTATATGGACTCATACCTATGTGTTTTTAGTGAATTTCTAAGGTTATTTTTTCGCAAATATCTATAGCTTAGAAAGGTATGTTTTTCTAAAAATGAATCCTATATTGTATATTAATATAATATATATATCTGTTTTAAAGTATATTCTTTTTTTTTATATTTCACTCAGGAGCGCTCCCGGTGCGCGTACCGGTCAGCGCCCCGGTGCGCGTACCGGGCCACGTCCCGTCAGCGCACCAACAAAAAAAAGAAAAAAAAAATGAGTGAGCATGAGGAATGGGGAAAAAAGAGAGTGGTGTAAAGAGAAAGAGAGCTAGAGGGAGAAACACAGAGGGACTGTGTAAGAGATAGTAAAACAGATAAAAGGTATAAGAGGAAGTAACTGAGAAAAGGAAAATGAATAAGGGAGCAAAAGAAGAGAAGAAAGAGGAAGAAAACTAAAGCAGATGTTCTAGGAGAATGTGAATGGGTGATGACAGTAAAAGGAAGGAGAGTAAAGGATGAGGAATGAAAGGTAGTGACGGAACCAGAGAAAAGGAACAATGGTGACAGAGGGAAAGAAAATAGCAGTGAGTGTAAGTAAAGAGGAGTGAAAGAGGGTGGATAAAAGTGAATAAGGGTAAGACATGGGGAGTGACAGAAAGAAAGAACAGAGAGAGTAAAGGAAGGAGTGTCAGAAAGGGACTAAGTGAAGCAGAAAAAAAAGGAAAGAGGGAGTGTGGGTGAGCAGGGGCACTGAAAGAAGTTGAATGTGGTAGGAAAGTAAGGAAAAGAGAAGTAAATATGGAGGATAGGAATAAGTGAGGGAAGCAGAGTAAGAAAACAGGGGTGAGGTAGGGTGACAGAAAAGTAGTGAGGTTAAAACAAAGGGTGATGATAAATTACATTTTGTAGTCACACTTACCATATAATTAATGAAAATGTACTTGCATCTTTAAACTACACTTTGTATCT
Organism: Lissotriton vulgaris; assembly: GCF_964263255.1. Classification (NCBI taxonomy): domain Eukaryota; kingdom Metazoa; phylum Chordata; class Amphibia; order Caudata; family Salamandridae; genus Lissotriton; species Lissotriton vulgaris. The sequence goes on from NC_141696.1 coordinate 742,719,542, forward strand.
GTGAAAGACAAAAGAAAAAACAAGTTATAATTAGTAAAATATATTTTTTTAAATAGAAGAAACAGGTCAAGAGGTAAAAAATCTAAAAAAGTTTACTAAGAAATAAAGCAATAGTGAAGGATACAAAAACAGAAATGAAGTAATGTAGAAAGAGAAAAAAGTGGGAAAAAGAAATAGAAAGAGAACAAATTACTGAAGATAAGTAAGATACTAAAACAATGCGAGATACCAAAACGAAATCAGGAAAGATAAGAAAGTAAAAGGAAAATGAGTGAAAAGGAGAGAAGTCTAAATGAGGAACTATTAATAAGAAAGAGGAATAGAAGATGACTGAGAGTGAGTGAAGGGGAGTCACAGAGTGAAGTGATGAAGGGAATGAGGTTAATATAGACCGATGGAGGAAAAAGGAGTGAGAGAGTAAGTACACAGAAAGACAAAGGGAAGGACTGAGTGAACTGCAGTACAATGAGTGAGAAAGGAAAGAGTAAAGGAGCAAAATAAGGAAAGAGGGGAAGAGAACTAAAGCAGTGGTACTGACAGAATGTGAGAAAGATGAAAAGTGGTGGAAGGGAGAGAGGAAATGCAGACAGTTGAAGTTGGATTGAGGAGTTGTGAATGAAGTGGAGTAAAGGAACAGCGATGAAACAAAGTTAAATAAAGGCAGTGTAAGTGAGTAAAGAGAGCTAAAAAAGGGTGGAAAAAGGAAAATGAGTGTGAGACAATGGGAATACAATATAAATTACACAATGCAAACTATAGAATAACCTATACAAGATGTTACATTGTTTATTTTTGCTGTTCTCAGAATATATTGAATTTCACCTAAATTAGTGAGTTCAAACTCTTCATCATATAACAGCGGGGAAAAAAAACACAATCTAAAAGATTGTGTTTAAAAAAAAAACATAAAAACTTACAACTCATATATGTACACTAATCTTTGATTCACTTACTTTTCCGTGAGGCCAAATAGAAGATAGTGAAGGTCCTTTTGGTGGAAAAAAAAGTCTGCTGTTCTCTATAACTTCCATTTCATCGACTTCCTATGAAAAAAGATCTAAGAACATCATACCTTACACTTTCCTTACGGCCAAATCGTGTCAGATATATGAGTATTTTTTACTATGAGATCCACTTACAGTACCTATATGAGATAAATAATTTTAAACATTAGATTAACTAACTAACTTTTATTAACTATTCCCGTCTTCAAAGGCCAATTACCTTTACTAAAACTTTGGTTTTAAAAACACTAGGTAAGAATTTTTAAAGTCATAAGGCAAACGTTGTTTATAAGTCAAATGAGAATCATTGCAGTAACTCCAACCTTTTTTACATTTTAAGTAGCATGTATAATGTCCTGATGTTGTCGAAGGACCGTCATGATAAATAATAGCTTCAGTTGTAAAGGTTCTTCCTGAAATTGATAACTGAGAAGCCACAAAATTGTTGATACAAGTTGTCAATTTAGTTCCATCCGGTCTACATCGTTGGAAAACTAAAATGATATACTGACCATAACTTTGTATAAATAATGTGGGTAGCATTGGACACTTACATTGGGTACACACCATATTATGATCTGCTGCTTTAACTAGATTTTTAAATGACACTGATTTACAGTCTGGTAAAGTCAAATATATAAATCTTTCAGTGTCTATTCTAGTATTACTTGATGAACTACAATTGTGGCAGTCATGCTGCCATTGATAAGGCTGAAAAGATTATCTACATCTACACCTTCATCTTCCAAAACACCAAACATATACATTAAAAATTCCTGACAATCCTGCTGAATGTTCTGTGAAAATTTATCTTGACCAGAACACATATCTAACATATTTTGAATTTCTGTTACACTTTCTATTTTTGCTCTATCACTGCTACATTTCTCAAACACAGAATTCAATAAACCACACAATCTTTGATCCCGATTTTCAACAATCTGTTCTTGTAAAGTTTGAAGAAAAAAAACAACATTAACCACTACATTAGCATAGCAGTTGACACCAGAACTATTTTCAAACTGAAATACAACAACATTTTCATCACAATCCTTTTTCTTTCTGTTTTGAATTACAGTTTCATCTACTTTTTGTCTTTTTGCTACTACCTCACTGCAATTATTCTCATTTCTTCTTTTTCGGCCTACCACACGTTTTTCAAACAGAGGATATTGAGGCAAATGTGGAGCATACTATCTTTAACACAATCTAGATCTGCACAAATCTTTGTCTCATCACATTCAATCAAGTACAATCCTGATAAAGTTCTGACTTGTGATAATGCCACATATGCCATACCCTCTTTAAACACAGATCTTCCAATGGTTACCGAAGCACTATCTATACTTAAACCTTGAGATTTATGAATTGTTACTGCATATGCCAAACAAACAGGAAACTGTTTTCGGCGAACATATAAGTCTTTTACAAGTAAAAATCTAGCAGAACAACGACTGATTTGTTGTACTTGCTCAATACCATCAAATTTTATTTTTAAAAATTCAATTCCATCTCTATTTCTATAATTCACAAAATCAACAACATAACCCATTGCTTCATTTACCAGACCTCTTTCAACATTTAAGTTCCTTCTCAAAATGATACGACAATTTAAACACACATTCAGAGTCTTTTCAAAACCAGCTGCTTTAGAAATACTTTTAAGAAAATAAAAAATTTTTAAACAAAAAAAAAAAAAAAAAAAAAGAAATACTTTTCTCTAATGAATCCAATTTTGTTTTCAAATTTTCTGACAAAACAATTGTTGCACCCATATGCTCTATTTTATCTATGGCTTCTAGTTTCACAATCTCTTCATTTTCTAACTTTAACATTTTGTTGTTGAAGATGGAACATTCTTGCAGAGTTGGCATCAAACATAACCCAGATTTCTTCTCAGTCATTTTTAAAAAAATATTCTCTGGAAGAATGTTTTCATTTGGATACAAATTTGAAATTAATCGAGCATGTAAAGCTTCTTTCCCAAGCTCACTTACTTTTCCAATTCTTACATCTTGTAGAATATTTTTATAATCTTCATCCTTTGCCTGTCACATATTTTCAAGCAGTTCAGCATATTTAAAATGTAACCATATATTAACGTTTCCAATGCTTCCAAGGGACTTCCTGGTATCTTCATATGTGAGCATTTTAAACACTGGTTGTCCTTTTACTGGAGTCAACTGCAATAGATCTCCAAAAATAATAATGTGTTTCCTCCAAATAACACATCATACTCTGTTCTAAGAATTTCTTGCATTCTCAAATGCACAAAAGCAAGCATTAGATTTGAGACCATGCTTACTTCATCAATGATAAGAAGTTTCATTTTCTTCAAGACTCTGGAAACTTCAGAACACGCATCTCCAGATAACTTGTTGTAATGCAATTTATTATCATGCTCAACTGGCAGCATCAGTAAACGATGTAGAGTAATCCCTTTAATGTTATGTGCTTCCAGTCCAGTTGGAGCAGTTACAACACAAGACAGCGGTGAATCAGTCCTTTTCTGCAAATAAGTTGTAATGGCTTTAATCAGAAAACTTTTTCCTGTTTCCGCTTTTCCACTTACGTACAGTCTAACAGGCTTAAATGATGTATATGAGCACACTTTTTTCTCATGTCTGAATCCATGTTCAATCTGTTCTGTAACTTCGTCATATATCTTTTTCTGCTCAACGTTTAGTTGCTTTACCAAATCTTCTAAGTTAACTCCATCCTCTTGAGCTTGTTCCATAGCTCTTTCCACCTCATCCATGGCAGTTGCAGCTTCATTGTGAATAATTGGTCCTCCTAGTGGATCCTGACTCAATGAAGTAGAACTCTGACTGTCTTGAGAACTGTCTCTAGCAATCTCTTCAGCAATTGTGGTTTCTTGCTCTATTTCTTCGTTCAACATTTGCAGATAATTTAGAAAAACAGGACATTCTATGGTATCCTTAGTTGCATTAAAAGAGTCTTCATAACAGAGAACATCTCCAAGTAGTTCCTCTTCTGTACGCCATGGCTTAAAGAGTTGCAAAAGAGCTAAATAGTAAAATTCTCTTTTGTCTGGAGCTTCGCAACTCAATTTTCGATGATTAATCAAATGGCCTTTTCTATGCTTCACTAGACATCCTTCATACCCAATGACAGCATATTTTCCATTATTGATATCTTCTGTGATGTTCCTCTTATAACTGTAGTTTTGCAGAACTTCATACAAACAAGTGTTCTCAAGGGGAGTACTTCTATTTGGATAGTATGTATCCAACATATTTGTCTTCAAAATATCTGTACTGTTTGGTTCTTTCTCCGCCAAATATTCAATTTCTTGTACAGATTTCAAAACTCGGTTTCGTGTTGCAGCAAGACCTAGACTCACCCAAATGATTGTTCTTGATTTGGCATAGAGACTTGCTGATGATAACCGATCAGAACATTCATATGCTCCAATTTCTCGATGCGACAACATCTTCAGACTGAAACTGTATAATTTCTTGCTTAGACTCTTTTCATGTGAAATGTCCTCCCACATTTCCTTCAGTTCTGTCTTTTCTTTTTTTTGTGATGTAAGATGTCACATATCGAGCCACAGCAATAGAGTTGTCAGCAACGAACTGAATATCCATGTTAGCATTCCACATGGACAAAATCACTGGGTTGTAGTCGTTGATGTACTTGGACTCTTCCTTTCTTTTTAAATTATATGTATTTTTGGGAGATTTCCTCGTCACAGTATGTCGTAGAGATGACATCAAATTATTTACTCTTCCCTTAGAAATCACTGGTCGTGGAAACGCAAAACGACATTTCGTGTAGTACGTTTCCTTGTTTTTAAATTTTCGAGGACAGTACTTTCCACAACGATGAGATTGAAAAAGTAAAACTTGTTGCCTTAAACTGTTTTCTTCAGTACTTTTTGGAACAGCACATGTTGAATACTCTTCAATGAAACTCATCACTGTTTTATCCGAATCTAATCCAAATTTGGGTGCATCTTTAATCCATAACAACATATGTATATGAGGAGCACCTCTCGCTTGATATTCCTTCCTCCAAAAGAAATCCAAAACCTCTCCAAGGGGAGGATTTTTTTTGTTGGTAATAAAAGACATCATAGCTTCAAATCTATGATTAAAATATCTGCAAACATTCACAGGATCCAAAGAACACAGTTCTCCAGGTGTTTTCAATTCTATATTTTGTATGTTTCCATTTGCCTCTCGTAGAAATTGAAGTAAGTCGTCCCATGCATACTCAGCACAGCTAAGAGTGAGGAACCATGTAGGAGTTCCAAAGTTTCTTAGCAAACATTTCAATTCCCCATGACGATGGAACCAATACTCATTTGTTCCACGCTGACATGCTATGAGATTAATTAGCTGAGATTCCAAAATACTGTCTTGCAGATTGACTTTCTCCATAAAGTCCCTTGCTGAAACATTTTGCAGATGAGCTCCACTTTTCAATATATGATTAACTGCATAAGAAAGCCCAGACAAATCACTTTCATACAGTAGATGAAACAAATACGGAATGCATTGCCGAAACCTTGGATCTTCAGCATATAATCTTAAAGTCCAGTATTCAGCTGCAGGAATTTGAACAGGTCGATCGTCATATCGTCCAACACGACCTGTTGGAAATAATTGTGGAAAACAACGAGCTTCCAAACTTTCTTCCCATACACTAATGGGACTTCCTTTTGCTGCTTTCATTTGAAACAAGTCAATTGCATTACCCATTACTTCTTTGGAATGCAAAGGATGAACAGTATAATGTTCATATATTTCTTCACTTCTAGACACATCAACTTTTTCAATTTGGCCAACTGAACAATCACTGTCTTCTTCTGTAGCTGTATCCTCTGCTCCAACACTTACATCTTTATAGAACTCATTGTTTTTGACCAAATACAACGTTGCCTTTTTAACTTTCCTAACATCCACTAAATCTTGCCAGATTTTCTTACTCTTTGTCAGAACCCCATTAACTAGAATAACCAGAGGATCCTCTTCTACTCTTTCTACACCAATTGTATCAATATTTTTCTTGACATCTAGAGGCAAATAAACAACTCTTCCCTTTAATCCTCTTTGTAAATCTGTAGGAGGTAATTTCCCTATCTTAGGCTCCATGCGAACAATAGCTTGAAAAGGATGGACACATTGAATCAAAATTGATTCATAAGTATTTAAATCCATCAATGCAGAAGGAATATCTATCAACTGAAGATTATTATGAGCAGCTCTAGCAGGCATTCTATTTTCATTTAATTTTTTCAAACAATAATTACAAATACGCTGATCAAAACTCAAATCAAAACAATTCTCCACCAACAAATAACTTACAAAATCCTTCCATTCACTATTATTTTCCAATTCACATTTTGCATATAAATCAACTAACCTAGTCTGAATCTTATAATGAGTCCGTCGACAACACACACAAGTTAAATTAGGCCTTTCACTAGATTTCAACTTAAACTTGGTAATTTCCTCATCAAACTTTTCTGTACTTGAAATCTGTACATTGTCTTCCACATTACCATCCATTACTATATCCATTTCTGCACTGTCCTCTTTGTTCTCAAAATAACAAAACTCAATTTCTTCACAAATAGTCTTCACATCTACTTCAGATCCATGCAAAAGAGCACTGTTTAACTGTTTAAGCTTAAGTGCTGGACTTTTTGCATAATACAACCTTCTCACTAATTTCCTCACCTTATTATGATGCACTGCTAACATCCTAAAATGATGAAAAACACTCTGACATACTTTTCTAGAAAGACAAGCCAGTGAATGCCCATGCAAACCTGTGTTTTCTCTTACTCTGCAACGATCTAACTCTTGCAAGATCTTAATTTTTTGTTTTAGACTTTTCTTACTATATATATGTAAGAAATTTCGAAGCCAATCGATTGAATCCTGTCGCACACTACAAATACTACTGCACTTCCATGTGTACACTGGACCCTTAGTACGTCTCCCTAATACTTCATCACTTAACACCTCTTCTGCATCTCTAGACATAAGTTTCTCTTTTTCCATCACACAACCATCTTTCACCTCATATGCTCAACCACTGGTGTCAACTGCATGCACCAAATCATTTTCCTGAAAGTAACTCTCCTCATTAAAAAATGGCTCAGAACTTGAACTATGCATCCATTCTCCAGAAAATACTTTACAAAAATTAGTCCGATTAATAATTCTTTTCCATCTACTGTTCGTTTTGAAAACATAAATTGCCTTATTAAGTATCCTAATCCTATTGATTACTAAAATAAATAATTTTTTCTTAACTTCAAAAGCCTGATCAACAATCTTCTCTACACTTTTCTTTTTCTTGTAAAAAGCAGCTCTCTGTTTACCTTTCTTTTCATTTTTTAGCAAATTTAAAACTACCCTATTGGGAAACATTCGTCTACGAATGTCCCTAAATTGATTTTGCCTTCTATTGTACCTATGTACAACCACTCAATATCACTTCTGAAACCTCACTGTTTCCCAAAATACAAATCCTCTATCTTGCAAATGTTCATAGCAAGCATTATCAAAAAGCAAAAAACAAACCAACAGCAAACAAACTTAGGGCCTTATTTATGAAGGCCTTGCGCCACCAGAGCGTCACTTATTTCCCATGTTTAAAGTGATGCACCGGCAGCACAAGGCAATAATAAATAAGGGCAAAATGAAAATACCATTGATTTGCACCCAAAATCGTTTTTTGAATATCATTTCAGAAACACTGCGCAGAACCTATGTACAACCACTCTATATCACTTTTGAAACCTCACTGTTTCCGAAAATACAAATCCTCTATCTTGCAAATATTCATAGCAAGCATTATCAAAAAGCAAAAAACAAACCAACAACAAACAAGCTCAGGGCCTTATTAATGAAGGCCTTCCGCCACCAGTGCGTCCCATGTTAAGATAGACGCACCGGTGCCACAAGGCAGTCATAAATAAGGACCAAATGTAAATACCATTGATTTGCCTCCAAAATCGTTTTTGGAATAATATTTAAGAAACACTGCGTAGAACCTATGTACAACCACTCAATATCACTTTTCAAACCTCATTGTTTCCCAAAATACAAATCCTCTATCTTGCAAATGTTGATATCAAGCATTATCAAAAAGCAAATGAAAATACCATTGATTTGCACTCAAAATCGTTTTTTGAATAACATTTTAGAAACACAGCAAAGATCCTATGTACAAGCACTGAATTTCACTACTGAACCCTCACTATTTCACAAAATGCAAATCCTCTATCTTGCAAATGTTGATATCAAGCATTATCAAAAAGCAAGACACAAACCAACAACAAAAAAAACTCAGGGCCTTATTTATGAAGGCCTTGTGCCACCAGAGAGTCACTTTTTTCCCATGTTTAAAGTGATGTACCAGCAACACAAGGCAATCATAAATAAGGGCCAAATGAAAATACCATTGATTTGCCCCCAAAAACGTTTTTTGAATAACATTTAAGAAACACTGCGCAGAACCTATGTACAACCACTCAATATCACTTCTGAAACCTCACTGTTTCCCAAAATACAAATCCTCTATATTGCAAATGTTCATAGCAAGCATTATCAAAAAGCAAAAAACAAACCAACAGCAAACAAACTTAGGGCCTTATTTATGAAGGCCTTGCGCCACCAGAGCGTCCGTTATTTCCCATGTTTAAAGTGATGCACCGTCAGCACAAGGCAATCATAAATAATGGCCAAATGAAAATACCATTGATTTGCCCCCAAAATCGTTTTTTGAATAACATTTTAGAAACACAGTGAAGATTCTATTTACAAGCACTCAATTTCACTACTGAACCCTCACTATTTCACAAAATACAAATCCTCTATCTTGCAAATGTTGATATCAAGCATTATCAAAAAGCAAGACACAAACCAACAACAAAAAAACTCAGAGCCTTATTTATGAGTGCGTCCTATGTTAAAAGAGACGCACCAGTGCCACAAGGCAGTCATAAATAAGGACCAAATGTAAATACAATTGATTTGCCCCCAAAATCGTTTTTTGAATAACATTTTAGAAACACAACACAGGACCTATGTATAAGCATTCCATTTCACTACTGAAACCTCACTGTTTAACAAAATACAAAGTGATGCACCGGCTGCACAAGGCAATCATAAATAAGGGCCATATGAAAATACCATTGATTTGCACCCAAAATCGTTTTTTGAATAACATTTTAGAAACACAGCAAAGATCCTATGTACAAGCACTCAATTTCACTACTGAACCCTCACTATTTCACAAAATACAAATCCTCTATCTTGCAAATGTTGATATCAAGCATTATCAAAAAGCAAGACACAAACCAACAACAAAAAAACTCAGGGCCTTATTTATGAAGGCCTTGCGCCACCAGAGAGTCACTTTTTTCCCATGTTTAAAGTGATGTACCAGCAGCACAAGGCAATCATAAATAAGGGCCAAATGAAAATACCATTGATTTGCCCCCAAAATCATTTTTTGAATAACATTTTAGAAACACAACACAGGACCTATGTACAAGCATTCAATTTCACTACTGAAACCTCACTGTTTAACAAAATTACAAATCCCCTATCTTGCAAATGTTCATAGCAAGCATTTCCAAAAAACATGCCATAAACCAATAAAAAAGAATCTCAATCTGCTTCCAAATCTGAGGTAATGCAAGTGACATTATTCTAAATGGTTCAAATATATTTATTTATTGAGGCAAACACTATTAATTACTTCTCAAAAATATAAAAGCCATTCTTTTACCCCAAAATCGTTTTTTAAATAACTTTTTACAAACACAGCACAAGTCCTATGTACAAGGAATCAATTTCACTACTGAAACTTCACTATCTGCTTCCAAGTATTCTCCATAGAGCAAACAAGTCTCTATCTAAATTAAATAAATCATTACTTACCTTTACAAATGCTTTGGGAGATTGAAAACAGTGTCAGACACACACACCAATTTTTCTTTAGCAGAGCAAAAGGTGTGCACTCAATACACTGAAACCAAGACTGGCATAGAAAATCTCTAACTTTACACACATATGCCTTATTTCAACCAATCAAAAGTCTTCCCTCACTATTTTCAAACCAACACCCTTCCCCCTCTCAGACCTTTCTATCTGTTACCATAGCAACTCCCTCCTAACTGAACTCTCAGGTTCAAAAGTTTATTCTACAATGTTGCAAATTAAGTCAGCAAGGAGGTTTGACCTCTAAATACACCAGCTTATCCAGGGCATTATTGCTTTTAGTGACTTTTTCTTAACCATTCAAATTGCTTCTTACACACAACACAACCATACACCCTAACTTTCTGTTTTCAACTAACTGAATCCATCAATCATTGCTTGTGATTCAACAGCAGGGAAACTCCACAATTATTTTTTTGTAAACTCCTACTGTTCCAACTGCCATTTCATTCCCACACTTCATCTGACTGCACCTGAACCTTCTCTCATCATGTATTCTGTGTGGATTATTGGACATAGCTACATCCACTGGGCTCAAAGGTATGCAGCAAGCAGAAATTATCACAACCTTGATTTATCAAATGTGGAAATCAAGTGGATTGGCCAGAGAGGATTGAGATGTCATCAATTGATACCATTGGTGAAAACCGTTTTGCATCTTCCAAACCCTGACCTCTTAATAGTGCACTGTGGTGGAAATGATTTGGGCACTATGACTGGGGTTGGTCTGGAAATGCTTTTAAAGGACACCTTTGATCAATTGATGACACTTTTTCCACAAACTGCCTTGGTATATTCCAATATATGCCAAAGACAGAAATGGAACTGGTCCAAACAATTTTGTCCACAATTTGAGAAAGCACGGAAACATGTGAATAAATCTGTTTCTGCTTACATGAGAGACTTTGGAATGGGTTCAATATACAACAACAACTTGCATTACAACATGCAAGACATCTTCAGAGGAGATGGTGTGCACTTCTCAGATGAGGGGAATAGAATATTCCTCTTGAATTTAAGACTGTGCATTGCAACCTACTTGTAGGTACCTAAATCAGCCACAGAACCCAAAAGCTCTTTTCAGAGCTACCCTACCTCTGATCATTCAAAACGTTTATCTTTTTCTAACTTTTTTCACTATTTTTCACCAAAGTACGCTCCCTGGTAAGCTTACCGGTGCGCGTACCGGGCGCTCCCCCCGCAAATTTTTATTTTTATTTTTTATTTTTGGCCTATATGAGCGTCCTAAGCCCCATTCAGAAAACCTAGAGGGTCAGGGAGTGACTACCGTGCTCCCTTCTACCCATTCCCAACGTTGTTTGTCCTCCATCTTGTGTCTCTATTGTACCGAAATACAAAATGGAGGACTCCCGTAACGCTGCCGGTGCGCGCACCGGTAAGCGCTCCCTAAAAAAAGGTTGGAAAGTAATTTACAGAAAAACCACTGGAGACACTTTCATCAAATATAGAATAGGCCCTACTACATAGCAGTCCCTACCATTTACCCAAATTTGATGGAATTCCATTGAGACATTTTACATGACAAAAACACATATGAAGTGTTAGAATTGACAACCAATTAAAATGTTACTTTCATTTTCTACTATTATTTCATGACATTTGATTGGTTATGTACCTGAATATATATAAAGAAAGAGAGAGAAACACAGCCATTTTGACTACTACTTCCTGAAGTACATTTCAAGAGCATTTTCACTGACAACTTAAACTTCTTTTTGAAAGGTAAGATGTTATTTTAAAAACTGAAGTATGTTGTGCCCTTTAAGTTAATTTGGAAAACATTTTCTGATAGTTATATACTATCCCTCTGTGATAGTTATAGAATGAGATAAACTTTTCTGTTATAGTTATGGATGGAGTTAGGCTTGTCTTGTATAATTATGAATTTACTTAGGCTTTATCACATACACTTTTTTATATTTCTACTTCCAGTCTGATACCGTACACTGCCCAAAGATAAAATCACTGTTAAAAAAACCAAAGTACCTGTCTGAACTTAAACCCAACAGTGCCCTATCTCTACTGATATATTTTTTAAATGCAAATTACAGCACAAAAATGGAAGGAGAGCAAAAAATTTCCATGGAAATTGTTCTGGAGAGCAACAATGAAAAAGTTATTGAACCCAATGACTCAGAATTCATGGATGAATCACGGGACTATGAACTACTTCAATGTGTACAATCAGTAGATTTCCTGATTCAAAATGAGGACATTTCCGACAATCAATTATTAGGAGTTCTGTTAAATTTGGAAAAGGAATCTGAAAAATAAATTTATATTTAATAATTCAAAAATTGTTTGAGACATTATTCATTTTTATATGTATTTCTTAAACTAGTACCAAATTGATTATAATGTCAGACTTAAAATATACTGTGCAACTTTTTGTGTTACATAGTAAGTTTGCTCATAGTTACTTCCTTTCTCCCACTATATTATCTCCAATGTGTATTTAACATCTCTTTATCATCTCCTGCCTCCATATTGTTTCTGCTTTCCTGACATACTATGGTATGAATTCCATATACCACAATAACTTCTGTAACTGCATGCAAGATATCTACAAAGGAGACAGTGTATATTAAATTTTAGACTCTGCATTGGTACCTACATGTTGGTACTTAAATAAAAAAAACAAAAAAAAACAACAAAAAGAACAATTAATAAACATACAATATTTGAAAAGTCTATCATTCTTTTTTCCCCATAGTACGCTCACCGGTCCGCTTTGCGGTGCGCGTACCGGGCGCTCCCCCCGCAAAAAAATCGAAAAAAAATTACTTTTTTTTTGGCCCCGCGGGTCCCTTTTAAAGCCCCCACATCAAAACTAGGGGTCAGGGAGGGTCTACTCTGCCCCCTTATGGTCGTTTCCCCCTTTGTTTTGGCCACCTCTCATGTCTCGATCCTACCGACACACAAGATGGTGGGCGCTCCGGACTGTTTAGAATGTTTACAGACACCCAAGAGCCAATCAGCTTTCCGTGCGCAAGTCGCGTGGCGCGCCCGGTGCGCTCCCCGGTGCGCGTACCGGGGCGCGCTTATAGATATATATATTTTTTGGGAACCTAAATTACTCAAAATCCACTGGAGCACATATCTTGAGACATAGCAAAGGCACATCGGGCTACCAGTCCCTACAATTTTGCCAAGTTTGGTGTAAATCCATTCAGCCGTTCGGGATAAAAGTGAGGTCGACCGCCCTATGGAAATTAACATTGGGAAAACGCGTTTTGGGACCCCCCTTTTATCTCGGCCCCCGCTTGATGCATCCCCCCCAAACTTTCAGGGAAGGACCGGAGCTCGACGAGGCCATTTTGAGGAAATTTTCAGGCAGATTCGTTAACCGGCGCCAAAGTTATTCCAAATAGAATTTTGAGATTTAACATTGAAAAAAATCCTAACTATAACTACCTACTGGCGACCGCCAGTAGGTAATATATATATATATATGTTTAAAGCAAATGTCCTTAGCCGGGGGAGCGGCTATCAGCTGGTGCCGGCGGCGAGGTCAGGACCTCCTCGCAAAACTTCACAACAGCAAACCTCTTCGGTAAGAAGACACCGCACACCTCTTGGAATGTTTAAGTTTAGGGTTTAATGACCTGTTTTACTCCTTCCACCTACGCGTTTCGAACACTAAGATTCCTGATCACGGTAGTAAACATAAGTCCATTGTCAGTTTCTCTTATTTATGCAGTCACCATATTAGCACTTAATGATGCATTATGGGCTATGTAGTGAATTACATGTTACTAACTATGTTTATAGCTTGTCCATTTTACACACCTTCGTTTATGGTTGGATATTACTTTACCTCAGTGTAGGTGGTTAAAAATAGGTCAAAAAGACAGAATATATTCACGTCAATTAGCGAGACTGGGCAGATGTACCTACCAAACATATAGTATGGTTGTAATAAATAGTACAATAACACTGTACTCAGTGCCAGTTTGCTCCATGGGGCATAACAGACTTAGTATCTTTTTGACCTGAGAGCCGTCGTGAGGTGTCGGAGGGCACCGAAGGAATCGGGAGTCTCCCGGGTGAGTAAAACACACAAGTGCATCTCCAGTATGAGAATCGCTTTGTTTTAAAATCGATGTTGCAGCGAGTGATTTCTGAGCCAGAGTGTTTTTGCTAAACCGGAGCCCAGTATCAGACATCAATAGTTGAATTACTCTCTTGGAAACAACAGTTTGGTTTGACCTGGGGAGTGGAAGAAAATAAACCTCCTCGAATACCTCCACATTCAAGACATAAGTCATAGAAACAGAGACTAAGATAATTTGTGACACGCTCAATATTTCCACAATATTAGACAATTTCAGTGGCATACAGCCAAGTATAATTATGGAACAAAGAGCTGCGAAACGACAGGCAAAGGCTGAAAGAATGTTTAATAAATCAATGCCTGGCACGTCATCATCTGCCCCTAAAACAAATAGTGCAAAACCTACGATATCGACTGCCAAACAGCTATTTCAACAACTAGAGAAGCTGCTTAGAAAAGACATTTCACGGGGATGGGAAATCATCACACTAGAAAAGTACATTGAATTGGGATTAGTACCCCGTGGTTTGCGCATATTCACCCTACCGAATCATCCAGACACCAGCCCAGAGATGCTGGAAGAATGGGGCAGAAACAACATGGAATGCTCACAGAGAATGATATTAATCACCATTAAATATGCCAAGAAAAACGTAGAGGAACTACATACTAAAATCGAAGAAATTGAATTACAAATCAAATTACTGGGACAAAACGATGAAACGATCAATAATCTGCGCCAGGCAATGGAAAAGAATTTAGACAGACATGAAAGTGAAGTTGAGGAGAGAAAACAACGTAAATACAAAAGAGATGAGGCCAACTTTGAAAACTGAACAATCTTTACATTTGCCAAGAGATTCGATATCCTTAAACAACAAAACAAATTGAAACAGTCAAATTCAACTGCAAATACATCGCAACGTGAGACAGAGTCTGGTTTGAGCGAAACTGAACAAAGGCCATCAGGGACCAAAAAGTTGTCCTTTTTTGACGAGATGCAAATGCTGTACAAAGATCAACAGAATCCAAAAACAAAGGGAAAAGGACGAGGGGCAGCACGGACAAGGGGCCGAGGAAGAGGACAATCTGCAAATCGAGACCCAGGCGAAAAACAAGGAGAAGCAGAAAAACAAAGGTATCAACTTCGCAACAGAACAGTGATGGGAAAGTAAAAATGATCGTGAAGAACCAAGTAGATCCCAATTTGGTAATTAATCTATCCCAATATAATCTCTCAACGACAGAACTGACATTATTGAACAAAGGATTGAGCTTTTGTCCTGACAAACATTATGATGAAGTAGAGACCAGGATAGACATGTACAAATTAATCCGTAAACTTAAATTAAAAAAAGTTTTTTACCAAATTGTCTTTAAGATCCATGAATGCCCCAACTAGTGAAGCTTCAAACTTGGTAGACAGCACAGATGAATTTATTGTAGCTGACACCACTAGTTTGAGAAATGCATATGAACTGGTGCATGATATAGATGCCACAGAAAATACTGACACGCAATTTCTGAATGAAATGGGAATATCTACGTATATACATCCACAAACTAACTTTAAAACCAAATCCAAGTTCTGTCCAGCCTTGTATCCTGGAAACCGGATTGATACATTCCATGACCTAGTTGTGGCAGAACTAGAAGTCATGGATAATACAATATCATGGAAGCAAGAAAATCTGTCACAAAAAGAACGCCAAGCTCGGCTCTCGCTCAAGAACAACACGATAAAAATAAAACCAGCTGACAAGGGTGGCAATATTGTCATCCTTGACAAAAGGGATTTATATAGAGGAAGCAAACCAACAGCTGGGTGACACAACCAACTATATGCAGTTAAGATCAAATCCCATTGCTGAAATGACCAGAGAGGCACATGAGCGGATCTCCGAATAGTATGAGAGAGGCTTGCTAAGTATAGAGGAGAAAAAATATCTAACTATACAACATCCTGTGACACAAACAATATATTTCTTGCCCAAGATCCATAAAACTCTACACAAGCCTCCTGCACGTCCTATCATCTCCAGTTGTGGTTTGCTTTATGAAAACATGGCCCTGTATGTCGATCATTTTCTGGCACCTATCGTTCCAACTTTGAGCTCTTTTATCAAAGATACTGGAGATTTTCTGAGAATCTTAATGGTAACCGTATGGCAACCGGAATATCTGCTAGTAACAATTGATGTTGTGTCTTTATACACGTTAATCAACCATGAAATAGGTCTAAAAGCCATTGCATATTTTCTGAGACAAAGGCCCTTAGATGAGCTACAACATACCAACATGCTGCTGGCCATGATCAAAATGTGCCTCACCAGCAACATCTTCCTTTTTAACAAACAAATCTACTCACACATGTGTGGATGTGCTATGGGTGTTTCCTTCTCTCCAAGCTATGCTAGGAGAGAAGAAAATGAACCATACATGGAGAATGTTGCATTATGGTTGTGCTTTATTGACGACCTTTTTTTGCTATGGAAGGGACCCAAACAACAACTTGTTGATTTCATAACAATTCTGAATCAAAATGAAGTAGGTCTTAAATTTACATGTAACATACAAAAAAAGGAGATTGTCCTTGATATATACTTTAGTGCCCAGAAAGACAACCAGCTACAGACAAGACTTTTCCAGAAAAAAATATCAACCAACAGTGTCCTCCACGGAACAAGCTTTCACCCACAGTCATTAAAACAGAGTATTCTGTATGGTGAATTTCTACGGATTAAAAGAAATTGCTCTGAGCCGGAGAAAAAAATTCAAGGATACAAAAGCACGCTTTTTGAAATGTAGATATAAGAACAGTGATATAGTAAGGGGCGAATCAAGAGCTAGGATAAAAACAAGAGCTGACACCCTTATTGTTAAAAACAAGGAGGCAAAAAGATCTAATGGTGAAGAACAACAACGATTGATCCTAACATACTCCAAGGAAAGCTTCCAAGTCCAAAAGATACTGACCAAATACTGGCATGTACTCAAGAAAGATCCTGACATTGGTTGTCTGATTGGAGAAAAACCATTAATATCGTACAGAAAGGCACCATCAATTCAGGACACATTAGTCAACAGCCACTTTAAAGATGTGAAAACAGCCGGCTGGCTTGAGAAACGTCAAAAGGGACTCACTAAATGTTTGACCTGCAAAGCGTGCAAGGTTGGAAAAAACCTCAAGAGACAGACCAAAGAGGATTGATATTTGAAGTACAAAATAAGATCACATGTGAATCCCAATTTGTTGTCTACCTGGTTGAATGTTTCTGTGGAAAACAATACATTGGTTCAACAATATGTCCCCTAAAATAGAGAATATTGGAACACATTTGGGAAATTCAACATAATGATCAAAGCTATGCCATAGCCAAGCATTTACAAACCCATGCCAACAAAACCTGGCAGGATATAAAATACTCCGGATTAGCGACCATCATTGAACACAAGAGAGGTGGGAATCGCATTAAAAAACAGAAGCTTGGAGTCGAAATTAATAATTCATTTTAAGACCAGAATTCCGTGGGGACTCAATGGAGATGAAGAGATGCACGTGCACTTCTAAATACCTAATAAGAACTTGTGAATGAAATACAAATTTTATGACTGACAATGCTATCCTTGGTTAAAAATTTCCCAAAAAATGAAATTAAGAAAAGTGACAGAATTCCTTTATAAATACGTTTGTTTGTTGGAAATAGTTCGCTATGTCAAATCCTCACTTGATTTGTAGGTCTGCATCTTTGCATGTGACTTATTATTATCACCATTGCTTATCGTTCTTTTGACCCGTGAATATATGTAGATATCATGAGACTGTGGAAAATAAGTAGTCGTATAGATTTAAACTGAATCTCTTGTTAGTAATAATCTTTATTCATTATATCGCACCAGAGTTTGGGTAGGATGGTGAACACCTCAAGGGTAATAGGTCATTATCAGGCACTCAGCCAATAACCATTGGACACTAAGTCCATTATGCCCCATGGAGCAAATTGGCACTGAGTACTGTGTTATTGTACTATTTATTCCAACCATACTATATGTTGGGTAGGTACATCTGCCCAGTCTCGCTAATTGACGAGAAAGTATTCCGTCTTTTTGACCTATTTTTAACCACCTGAACTGAGGTAAAGTAACATCCGAAGGTGTGTAAAATGGACAAACTATAAACATAGCTAGTAACATGTATTTCACTACGTAGCCCATAATGCATCAATAAGTGCTAATATGGTGACTCTGTTTAAATAAGAGAAACTGACAATGGACTTATGTTTACTACCGTGATCAGGAACCTTAGTGTTCGAAACGCGTAGGTGGAAGGAGTAAAACAGGTCATTAAACCCTAAACTTAAACATTCCAAGAGGTGTGCGGTGTCTTCTTACCGAAGAGGTTTACTGTTGTGTTAATATATATATATATATATAACGCTCCAACTTCTCTTCCCATTCGAAGAAAACAACAGCACTCGAGGGGTCCTTTCAACCATGCAAGATATATTATTGCAGGCGCTCTACACAGACGCGTTTCGGCGTGCTGCCTTCGTCAGTGTGGATATATTCACTGAAAAAACCATAGGTTTTAGGCCTTATATAGTTAGGAATTAGCATTAAAAAAACTTGAAAATTCACTAAAAAAACATAGGTTTCAGGCCTTATATAGTTAGGAATTAACATATAAAAAAAACAATGAAATTGCTCCTATATAGTTAGTTGAACTAACTATATATGGCGCACCCGCAATCCACTGCTGATGATGTCACATATTACATCATTCATGACATGGTCAGTGACATCACTGATGACATCACGGATGACATCTCAAATGACATCACTGATGACATCACTGATGACATCACTGATGACATCACTGATGACATCACTGATGACATCATCCAGTGACTGTTTTTCTGGAAAGTTTAAATATGTTTTACATATTGAAGAATGAGTGCATGTATAAGTGTCTGGATGAAGGATTTAGTAGGTGCGTGACTGACTGTATGAGTGAGTGATTAAATGTGTCTTACTGAATGCATAGGTTAGTGACTAAACTGTGTGAATGTGTGCTTCAGTATGTCTGTTGTTGTGTAAGCTGCTGCATGTGTTGATCAGTAGCTATATGAGTGGCTATATGGGTTATTGATTTGTTGCCCAAGTATTTGTATGGGAGACTGAGTGTGTGTGTGAATGGCTGGGAGGTGTGTGACTCTGTGCAGATCAATGTATACTTGTATCAGTGATTGTATAAGAGAGTAAGTATGTGTTAGTATATGTTTGAATAAGTACGGTGTTGTGTGTATAACTATATAGATGAGGAAATGGAAGTGTGATTGATTCTTTACATGACTGACTAGGTGTGTGAGTAACTCCATGGATGAGTGGCAGTGTGTGAGTGTCTGCATAGGTGTATGAGTGCATACAATAGTGTTGCATTGATGAGTGACTGTATGTATGAGTGATTGTATGGGTGAATGAGTGGATGTGTGTGTAGACCTAGGAATCAGTGAGTGCCTATGTAGTAACTGGTATTGGTGTGTCAATGGTTTCAAGAATTGTAGTCTGTATTTAACACTGGGTGTATCAAAGGTTATATTAGAGTGTGACGAGGTGCATCGTATTATCACATGAATGATGTAATCAGTGATGTCATCAGTGATGTCAAATGAGATGTCATCAGTGATGTCATTTGAGATGTCATCAGTGTGGTGATTGCATGCGTCAGTGGAATAAAGCGACCAGTGGCATCATGTCTTTTTATTTACCGATGTTGCACACTATTGGAAAAATCGTATATCTTCTCCAGCACCACAACACTGTGCAGCATCAGGAAAAGCCATTAGATAAGCAGATATATATTCTGGTACATTGTCATTTCCATTAAACTGATAGCCACTTTACTGGCTCACTTTTCAAGTTGTTTGAAAACAACTTCTCGATTATCAGGTGAGCAGCTTGTTGACTAGTCGCGCACTGTGGCTAGTGACAGCCGCGCATGCTGCTGGTGATCTGAGCTGCTGCACAGTGGCCCTCCCATGCCATACTCTGCCTGCCATGACTCCACATGATGTCAGCTTCCTGCACGAGACGGCGATGTGGCACTGGTGAAGATGTTGGCAATCACAAAGTGACAGTGCAGCCAGGCAGTCTCCCCGGAGTGCATCTCCTAGCAGCTCTGGTGGCACCAGGCACTTCCGAGTCCCCCCACCCCCCCAGTCACACTTCCCGTGTGAGGAGCCGGGCACTGCAGATCGCTGGGTGCTCCCTAACAAGGTCGAGCATGTCTGCTACTTTGTGTGTGCCACTTAATGAGCACTAATCGGGCCCCCCGGGTGGCATTGTTCCTGGGTATGTTCATTTGAATGTAAATGGGTGGCACGGCGCGGGCTGGGTGCTCAATTGAGTGGTGCGTGCTCCGGCTTCCCCGGAATGCAGACTAGTTCGCAGTGACCAAGGAACCAGCCCCTGCAAGGATGGCGAGCTCGGCGTCCCTGGAGCCCATCGTGGTGCCCTCCTGTCCCCCCTTTTGTACCGTTTTTTGCCGCCATAAGTGTGGCAGGGTATGCTCAGACGTGAGTCCCTTGCTCACTTTGCCACTGGATTCAAGCAAGCCGGGCTGAAGACGGCTGGAATGCCAGAAACCGGTCCTCAGAAGCTTGTTTCCGGTCCAGGGAAGACATGGCTTGGCAGTTCGGGCTGGACTGTTCCCATGAGGCACAGGGTCAGACTGAATTGCATATAACCATGTCTGAACTGGAGTGGCAGAGTGGGCTAAAAAACGGTGATGGATTCAGCCCAGATCTTTTGACTGGGTGTGAGTGTTTGATTGATTCGGATGCTCCGTCCATCACCACCCCCTTTTGTACCGCTTTTGGCCGCCATAAGTGTTGCAGGGTATGGTCAGACGTGAGTCCCTTGCTCACTTTGCCACTGGATTCAAGCAAGCAAGCCGGGCTGAAGATGGCTGGAATGCCAGAAACCGGTCCTCGGAAGCTTGTTTCCGGTCCAGGGAAGACATGGCTTGGCAGTTCGAGCTGGACTGTTCCCATGAGGCACAGGGTCAGACTGATTTGCATATAACCATGTCTGAACTGGGGTGGCAGAGTGGGCTAAAGAACGGTGATGGATTCAGCCCAGATCTTTTGACTGGGTGTGAGTGTTTGATTGATTCGGATGCTCCGTCCATCACCGCCCCCTTTTGTACTGCTTTTGGCCGCCATAAGTGTGGCAGGGTATGCTCAGACGTGAGTCTCTTGCTCACTTTGCCACTGGATTCAAGCAAGCCGGGCTGAAGACGGCTCGAATGCCAGAAACCGGTCCTCGGAAGCTTGTTTCCGGTCCAGGGAAGACATGGCTTGGCAGTTCGGGCTGGACTGTTCCCATGAGGCACAGGGTCAGACTGATTTTCATATAACCATGTCTGAACTGGGGTGGCAGAGTGGGCTAAAGAACGGTGATGGATTCAGCCCAGATGTTTTGACTGTGTGTGAGTGTTTGATTGATTCAGATGCTCCGTCCATCACCACCCCCTTTTGTACTGCTCCTGTCCCCGGCACGAGGGCAGGAGCCCGGGCACCGGCACTCCCAAGACCCTGGCGTTCTCCATCGACAGGATCATGGCAAAGAGCGCGGAGCCCCGGCTAGCCGCCTTCCACGAGCACAGGCCGGGCACGGAGCCCGAGTCCAAGAAGGCGCCCAGCCTGTGTGCCCCCGTACTTTGCATGCTGCCCATGCAGCCCGTGGGCTACGAGATGCACCCCAAGTCTCTCCTGAACTACTCCTAGCTCTGGAAGTCGAGCCTGAGGGGCGCCGTCTGCAGCTCGCTGTGCAAGTCCATCTGTGGCATTTGTTGCAAGAGCGACTTGAACATTGGGCAGTCCGTGCTGTCCACCAGCCGGGTCATCAAGCCGCAGGTGATAAACCAGGCAGTGGGGATGCCCGACAACGGGTCCCTGTACTACTTCAACCATGTGGACTCGTCGTACCACCCGCACGACCTCCTCAGCGGGCACTTGTTCCCCTCCGGCATCTAAAACGTTTAGTTCCAGGCTTCCCTGTCCGCCCATCAGACACTGCTTTTGTTGGAAAATGCCAAGCTGGCGAGCCTGGCGGCGGAGAAGTTTTCGAACCTTCAGTACCCGCACAAGGAGCGCCTGCCGGGGCAGCTGGACCAGGTGATGAAGGAGAACACAGCCTTCTCCGTGGACAGGAACGGGGTCAAAAGTCACAGCAAACTCAGCTCCACTGCCCCGGATGGGAAACCGAAGAACTTCACGTGTGACGTCTGCGGCAAGGTAAGGACCCCCAGAGCACTTCTATGGGTACCGGGTGCTGTAAGGGACGCCAGGTCAGCGCTCTGGGTACAGAGTATGGTAAGGGCCACCAGAACGGTTCTCTGGGTATAGGGTGTAGTAGGAGACGGTAGGTCAGTACTCTGGGTACAGAGCATGCAAGGACCCACCAGTACAGTTTTCCGTGTGCAGGTCATTGCTCTGGGTACAGAGTGTTGCAAGTGCCCCAGGACAGTTATGCTTGTCCAGGATTTAGTAACAGACCCCAGGACAGTGCTCTGGGTGCAGAGCATGGTAAGGGCCCACCATAGCTGCCAAGGTTTCAGATTGCTATGTGTGACATTTTCATAATTTCAGTGTAATTATGAGTGACATTTCACCAACTATGAGTGACATTCCTCGCGGCCTGCAAAATCAAGCAATGAAGATGAGGGAAACATATAAATATCAGAAATTACATCTATTTGAGCAATGAGATCGGCTTTAGGATCATATATTTAAACACATAGTTAAGCTGAAAGAGTGGTGACCAAAAACTCTAAAGAGTTATAAAACAGGCAATTGACTTTCTCTATCTATGCATGAAGGGTCTGGAAAACATCCCTGTATCCATCAGGACTGCCTCAACACTACTTCAACTGAGGAAAGAGTTGTACACGCACTTTTTTAAAGAGCAGGACAGCAGAATGCAGTAATATTACATGTCTCCTCCCAGAATCCAGGTACCTCTCCCATCATTTGCTGACTTCTCGTGCCTTGACTATGTACATCACTCCACTTGTCTTGGTTTGTGCTATTAAAATAGCATATACTTAGAATAATCTCCCTTCACAGACATACATCTTCAGAGTAATCTACATGCACAGGTGCAAGAAAGCAAACGTTTTGCCTAGTCATATATGGTGACTAATAACTAGAATGTTATAAGCAGAGAAGCAATGTTAAATACAATAATCAAATAAAACAATCTTTTTATAAAGTAACACTACAGATCTGGGTAATAATGTTAAGAGTTATTTTAAAACTGTAATGTATGCAGATACAGCCCTGCCTGTGGGTGTTTCAATTCAGTTCTAACAGTGCGCCTACCTGGAAACCCTCACTGCCTGTGCCCCTTCTTAGCTCAAGCAGTTCCTATGGGCCCTGGCTGCCTGTGCCAATACTCGGGTGTAAATGTACGAAACTCCCCATCTGCACTGCAAACAGAACACGACTGAGATGGTGAAAGGTTTCAGGCTTCCCCTGCAGTACTCTAGCCGCCCTCCAGCAGAGATAGTGCTACAGGAGATGGCCTGACGTTACATAAATGGAGGCTTAGGTCTGGGGGCTGGAGGAGGAAGGAGGGAATACATGTTTTCTTTATGTGTATTTTTATAAGGCGCACACATTTATGTCCATTTTTTAGGATGATTATAAACAGTCACATACAATGCTAGAATTCAAACATTAACAAAAGAAGTAGGTTATACAGTAATAATGTCCATTAGTGAATCAATCGCTTAGTACAACATCAGTAAGGCAGTGATATTTGTGAGCAGCACGCATCCGATGAAGAGGAGCTGGTATCTTTCAATGCCAAGCAGCGAATGGAGTGAGACCGTAATAAGAGCAACTATTTGTATGAAACAACCGACTGCTTGCTACTTAAAGGTAGTCAGTGTGAGACACTTACTTGTGGGGTGGGGAACACTGCAGTGCTGTCACGGTACAGGCCAGACAGCCGCCACGACCTCCTCTCGCCCCGTGAGCAGAGGCCTCCATGGCCTAGGCCTCGAGTCAAGGACTGGCGCAGGCCCTACATTTTTATTATGCCCTTAGTTCTGCTGCACTCACTGCAGCGCTACAGGGCCTGTTGAGGCACCATCAGTTTGGCGGACGGGTCGTGGGTGACGGGGTAGTCAGATCACGGCAGTAATTCAGGGCATACATCATCGCACGGTGAGAACAGAAACTGTGTGCGAAGCCACGCCGCCCACTCGTGCAGCCTAAGGACGGTCCTGTGACTGTTCCCTGCACCACTTAAAGTTACCCTCGCCGCCTGCACCCTCTAATCGCTGGGGTGTGAAAGCTGCCGCCCGCAATAGCATACACTCAAAATATGTTTTCAAGGTATTATTATTTATTTATGCATTTTTATATAGCGCGGACTTTACCCGAAGGTGTCCGAGCGCTTCACAATAAGAACAGAACTGATACATAAAACTGAAGTAAACAGATTAAAGAAAAAAGAAGGCAGGCAAAAGGAGAAGCAAGAAGGGGTCGGGGGAGTAATTGGATTGCTACGGAGCGAAACAGGTACGCCTAGGAAGAGACGGAAAAGGTTGGTATATACCGGCTTGTGTGGCCTCCATCTTTTAAAAGAAGGTGGATTTTTGGCATTAGTTAGTGTCAGGAGTCTACTGTCAATCGCAGTGATGATGAATCTTTTTCACCAAAACGACATGGGTAGCAGAAGTGACATCATACACCCTATTAGCATTGATGACATCACACGGCTGATGCTGGCCATAAACTATACACCTCAAGAACTTACGGTTTGCTCTTAAGCTGCTATGCACTGAGCAAGACATGCAAATTAGCGACACAGTCTGCCATAGCACCCTTCTACAGCGCCTCAGAAACATCGGAATCCAAGGAAAAGCACTGGATTGGATCACCTCGTTCCTCACCGGAAGAACCCAGAGAGTCCGCCTTCCACCATTCAAGTCAGTGGCCACTGAAGTCATCTGCGGCGTACCACAAGGATCTTCACTCAGCCCCACCCTTTTCAACGTATACATGAGCCCCCTCGCGGCCATCGCCCGCCAACACAACCTCAACATCATCTCCTACGCGGATGACACTCAACTGATTCTATCACTCACCAATGACCCTAGCACCGCCAAAACGAACCTACACGAAGGGATGAAAGAAGTAGCCGAATGGATGAAACACAGCCGTCTGAAACTGAACTCAAATAAAACAGAAGTCCTCATCCTAGGTAACTCCCCCTCCGCATGGGACGACTCTTGGTGGCCAGAAGCCCTTGGAAAAGCACCCATCCCGACAGACCACGCACGGAACCTGGGCTTCATCCTGGATTCCTCACTTTCAATGAACAGACAAGTCAACGCCGTCTCCTCATCCTGCTTCAACATTCTTCGCATGCTCAAAAAAACATTTCGTTGGATCCCCACCGAAACTAGGAAAACGGTCACCCACGCTCTGGTCACGAGCCGACTGGACTATGGAAACACCCTCTACGCCGGGACTACCGCTAAACTCCAGAAAAAACTCCAACGAATCCAAAACGCCTCAGCCAGGCTCATATTAGACATCCCGCGTAAAGAACATATCTCTGGTCACCTGAAAAACCTCCACTGGCTTCCCGTCAATAAAAGGATCACTTTCCGGCTCCTAACCCACGCACACAAAGCACTCTACGAAATCGGACCAGAATGCCTCAACACACGACTGTCCTTCTACACCCCCTCCCGCCAGCTTCGATCTTCCAACCAAGCCCTTGCCACTCTACCTCGCATCAACAAGACCACCATGGGAGGCAGATCCTTCTCCTACCTGGCAGCTAAAACCTGGAACTCACTTCCCACTTACCTTCGCCTTACCCAGAACCACCAAGCATTCAGAAAGCAACTTAAAACGTGGATATTTGACAAGTAATTCCCCACCCCTCCTTAAGCGCCTTGAGACCCTCTGGGTATGTAGTGCGCTATATAAATTCTCTGACTTGACTTGACTTGAATCAGTGTCAGCAATAGGGTTACAAAAAACGGTAGCCAAGTGTAAACGCTGCTTCTCCTTCCTATCCTTTATTGATGTCCCAGCTCAGGCCGGAGGGTGAAAGGGAGCAGACGCGCAGAGCTTGGTAGGCTCTCTATCTATTTTCTACTTGCACATTCGATTCGATTTTATATGATTACAACCCTGTTTTGTAATTGAACAAACATGAATTGTTTTTACTGTGGCCTGTTTTTAAGTGCGTTATACTCAGCATTTTAAAAACGGTGACTTAATTTCTGTGTATTACTTGTCATGAGGCAGCTCTGTCCACCCGAGTCGACGCGCCGACGACGGACACACTCCTCGGCTGCCACCGGGCCCCGACCCCCGGGCCAGGCGTGGCCACGTTCACAGTCCTCCTCTTGGTGGCCAGAGAGCAAAAGCTGCCAGGAGGTGGTCAAGGTGCGGCCTGCCTCACCACAGCAGTTCTCTGTGTACTGTATAGCAAGGGGCACAAGGTCAGCCCCGCACCAGCCGGCAGCATCACCCGGTCTCCCCCTCGGCACGGGAGACCGGCGGGCACATTGAAGGCTTCCCCCAGGCAGGGGGAAGCAGAAACCACGTCCTCCCGGCCCCGCCCACAACCAGGCGGCGGCCATCTTGAGGCGGCTTTGGCCGCGGCGGTGATCTCGGGGTAAAACGAGGGGTGGGCACCCTCGAGATTAAAATAAAGACATTAAAATAAAAGACAGAAGCCCCCCAAGCCCCCCCCCCCCCTAATTTTTTTTCCCGAAAAATCGCAGGGTGCGCGCAAGGTGCGCTCTTACAGATATATCATTGTTTTCTCTTTTAATTTTCTCAGGAACCACTAGAGGGATTTACACTATTTAACCAAAAGCGTGATCTGCGTACCAGACTCTACCATTTTAACAAGTTTGGTGTAATTCCGTTCAGCGGTTCAATGCGGAAGCCGTGTCTAAAGGTCCTATAGAAATTAACATGGGGAAAACACGTTTTGGGACCCCCCTTTTTTCACAGCCCCCACTTGACTAATCTCCCCAAAACTTTCAGGGAAGGAGAGGAGCGGAGCGGGCCATCTTCTTTGAGAAATTTGGGAAGATTCATCAACCAGCGCCAAAGTTATTCCCAATAGAATGTTGTGGATTTCCTATGGAAACTAGGTCCTAACTATTTATACCTACCGGCTACCGCCAGTAGGTAATATATTAATATATATATATATATATATATATATATACACATACATATATATATATATATATATATATATATGTTACCTACTGGCGGTCGCCAGTAGGTATATATAGTTAGGATTTTTTCTCTATGGGATTTTTGAAAATTCTATGTCTAATAACTTTGGCGTTTGTGGACGGAATTGGCTGAAATTTTCAGGAAAATGGAACATTCTGTTTCTGAGCAGCCCCTGACAATTTGGGGGGTTTCATCAAGGGGGGGCCGAGAACAAAGGGGGGTCCCAAAACGCGTTTTTCCCATGTTAATTTCCATAGGGCGGTTGGCCTCACTTTTAGCTCGAACGGCTGAATGGATTTGCACGAAACTTGGCAAAATTGTAGGGACTGTTAGCCCGATGTGCCTTTGCTAGGTCTCAATATATGTGCTCCAGTGGATTTTGAGTAATTTAGGTTCAAAAAAAGATATATATCTGGGCGGAGCCTAACCACACATCTGATCTGATTGGCTGTCAGCACTTCATCCAAGAAGTGTTGGCAGCCATCTTGGGACCAATATACATGATAGCACCTCATTAAAAAGCATTGTAGTTAATAGAGGGTTTTAGGACTTTAGTTACATTATAAATCATTTGTTGATGGTACCATACTCGTTTTAGGAATTGTGGTGGGTTCTAAGGTGATTTTACCATGTGAAAAAACCTTCTGCTGTGATATCATGAATATTGTTTGAAAGAAAACTAATATCTCATGATTTTCCCACTGTGGTTTGGAAGGGGATCTATAAGCTAAACTGAAAGCATATTTTCTGTAAATTCACATTATCTTTCTCAGTCATGTGAAAATGAAGTCTGACATTCTCAGTAAAACATGTACATCCAACAAGGACAGAGACTGTCAGTTGATTCCTTTGTGTTCTACTGCAGCCTCCTAGAGTGTTCTAAAGAACAACTAGAGCGCTAACAGTCCTACTTATTACAAAGGTATGGCACACCTGAAGCCATCTTGATTGGAATGAAGTGGTAAGTCTGAAAACACTCAATTTAAAAAGGAACAACATGAGGGGGTTAATTTTGCCATAGAAAGTATAATTAGTGCTTCAGAAAGAAAAATTAGGGATCATTTTGAGTGACTTCTCAAATCCTCTTCTATTTCATTAAAAAAATTCTGACATGCAGACTGAAACATGCACTTTGAATACCAGCAGCAGACGTCCCTGGTGAGCAGTAGCTTTACTACAGTGATCTAATGTGCAACTAGAGTGCTAACATTCAGAATTTATGGCAAATGTGTGACGCATCTGAATGCCTTCTTGATGGAACCAAAGTAAACAAGCATTGAAAATGCAATAGATCTCGCCCTCGTTTAAGTTAAAGCCATTCTGTTTGTAATGAGGTGGCTTTTTAGCTTTGCTTTTATTAGTGTTTTTTCAACTTTCATGTAAATAACATGCATCTGTATGCATATAAGTATATGTATGCATGCATTTATGTTTGTATTTATATAGATATACAGATGATATATGTATGTATATATATATATATTCACTGAAAAAACCATAGGCTATAGACCATATATAGTTAGGAATTAGCATTTACAAAACCTTGAAAATTCACTGAAAAAACCATAGGTTATAGACCATATATAGTTAGGAATTAGCATTTACAAAACCTTGAAAATTCACTGAAAAAACCATAGGTTATAGACCATATATAGTTAGGAATTCGCATTTACAAAACCTTATTTTACTCACACAAAACCATTGAAATTCCATATATATAGTTAGTTGCACTAACTATATATCGCGCACCCGCAATCCACTGCTGATGATGTCACATATTACATCATTCATGACATGGTCAGTGACATCACTGATGACATCACTGATGACATCTCAAATGACATCACTGATGACATCACTGATGACAACATCCAGTGACTGTATGTTTCTGTAAAGTTAAAATATGTCTTACATACTGAAGAATGAGTGGATGTATAAGTGTCTGGATGAAGGATTTAGTAGGTGCATGACTGACTGTATGAGTGAGTGATTAAATGTGTCTCAATGAGTGCATGGGTTAGTGACTAAACTGTCTTAATTTGTGCATCATTATGTCTGTTGTTCTGTAAACTGTTGCATGTGTTGATAAGTAGCTATATGAGTAACTATATGGGTTATTGATTGGTTGCCCAAGTATTTGTATGGGAGACTGAGTGTGTGTGTGGGTGGCTGGGAGGTGTATGACTCTGTGCATAGATGTGTGAGCAGTTGATTCACAAGATGTATGGTTTCAAAAGTGCATGTGGAAACAGCTGTATGGGCGGTTGACTGTGTGCATGAGTGTATTGGTGAGTGAATGGATATCTCAGTGCAACAAGTCAAAGTAAGTACATATGTAAAACACAGTACATGTGAGAGTTGACATATATAAATAACTGTGCATAAGAGCCAGTGAATGTGTGAGTGGCTGTATGGATCATTGTGAACTTGTATCAGGGATTGTATAAGAGAGTAAATATGTGTTAGTATATGTTTGAATAAGTAAAGTTTGTATAACTGTATAGTTGAGGAAATGGAGGTGTGATTGATTCTTTGCATGACTGACTAGGTGTGTGAGTAACTCCATGGATGAGTGACAGTCTGTGAGAGTCTGTTTACACTGATTGTATCTAAGGTTATATTAGAGTCTGAAGAGGTTCATCGTATTATCACATGAATGATATCATCAGTGATGTGATCAGTAATGTCAAATGAGATGTCATCAGTGATGTCATCAGTGATGTCATCAGTGATGTCACTGACCATGTCATGAATGATGTAATATGTGACATCATCAGCAGTGGATTGCGGGTGCGCGATATATAGTTAGTGCAACTAACTATATATATGGAATTTCAATGGTTTTGTGTGAGTAAAATAAGGTTTTGTAAATGCGAATTCCTAACTATATATGGTCTATAACCTATGGTTTTTTCAGTGAATATATATATATATATTCAATTACTTGAGCAGAGGATTAGTTGCCGGGATCCATATCCCATGGTCAGGTGGCGTGTTGCGCTCGGCCAATCCCACCGCCGAGTAATGACAATGTCCAAGAAAAACTGCTTTGATAAGCAAAAACACGCACTCGGAAAGGTGCAGCTAGTAAGGGTTTATTCACGAGGTAACCTCGTGAATAAACCCTTACTAGCTGCACCTTTCCGAGTGCGTGTTTTTGCTTATCAAAGCAGTTTTTCTTGGACATATATATATATATATATGACCTACTGGCGGTCGTCAGTAGGTAGATATAGTTAGGACCTATTATGCATAGGAAATCCGTAACATTCTATTTGGAATAACTTTGGAGCCGATTGACGAATCTTCGCGAAATTTTCAAAACGTTTGGCCAGCTCCAGTCCGCTCCTATTCTGAAAGTTTCACGGTGATTCGTCAAGCGGGGCTTGAGAAAAAAGGGGGGGTCCCAAAACGCTTTTTCCCCATGCAATTTCCCATAGGACCTTTAGCCGTAGCTACAACCCGAACTGCTGAACGGAATTACACCAAATTTGGCAAAGAGGTAGTCCTTAGTTCAGACTTTTGCTTAAATGGTGTAAATCGGTTCAGCAGTTCCTGAGAAAATGACAGTTAAAGTAATTTATGTATATATGGGCGCTGTGGATCCGCGGAGGGATCCAGGTACCCTAAGCGAAGCCTACATGCACCCTGCCGTGCACGAGCTGTATTTTAATTGGTTGTCAACACTCCAAACCAGGAAGTGCTGGCAGCCATCTTGTGCCTCGGTAGAACCGAGGCACAAGACAGCAGAAAACAAACACGGAAAACACACAAAGGGGGCAGGGTAGAAACACCCTGACCCATTAGGCCTGCTCAGGGGTCCCACAAGGACCCCCAATGCCAAAACATGTTATTTATTTTTTTAAACAGGAGGATCCGCGCAGGATCCGCGCATCCTGCTGATAAAAAAATAAAAAATAAAACGTGATCTCCGCGCTAAATATGGTAATTTGCCCCCGGGGGGCAAATCCCGGAGGCTTTATCAAAAAAACAGTGTGTGGGGGGTTCCCAATCCCCCCACACTGCCCCGGGGACCGCCACCCCTGGGGCTCTAACTTAATATATGCGGGGGCTCACGGGGCCCCCCCGCAGACCCGGGGACCGCCACCCCCTGGGGCTTTAAAACATTAACTGGGGGCTCTGAGGCCCCCCCAGCCCCGGGGACCACCACCCCCAGGGCTCTAACTTAATATATGCGGGGGGCTCACGGGCCCCCCCGCAGCCCCGGGGACAGCCAACCCTGGGCCTTCAACACATTAACTGAGGGGGCTCTGAGGCCCCCCCAACCCCGGGGACCGGCACCCCCGGGGCTTCTCGAAAATGTCTAGGCCCTGGGGACTGCTACCCCCCAGGGGCGGCTCCTGCAGTGTCCCGGGGTGCCCACCCCTGGGACACTGTTGTTTGCATTGATAGAGTGGGAACCTCGTGGCTCCCACCCTGTCATTGCAAACTGTTTTCCAATTTGGAAGAGAGAGCAGGAGACCTGCTCTCTCTTCCAAATAGGAAAGTAGATTGTTTTTCCACATAGGGAGCCGCATGTTAGCTGCTTCCCATGTGGAAAAGCAATGCCGGCTCCTGCAGGCTGGGACTGTGAGGGGATTGGGGACCCCCCAACGCCCCCCAACGAAGAGGGCCAGCCCTGGGGTATGGAGTCCCCGGGGCTAGTAGTGGCCTGGAAGGGGGACCACGCAGCCCACTCCCCCCCCCCCAAAAAAAATATGTATTTAAAAAAAAAAAAACGCCCCCAGGATATGGGACCCCGGGCCAGAACTGGCCACAGGAGGGGGCAAGGCAGCCCCCCTCCAAAATATTAATTTATTTTAAAAAGGCCATGCCCCGGGGCAAATTATGGCCTTGGGAGGGGGGCCACGCGGCCCCTTCTCGATTTTTTTTTTTTTATAAAAAATTGGGGGCAGGTCATGGGGGATGGGGTCCCCAGGGCCAATAAATTAGAAAAAGAATGGGGGGCTAAAGAGCCCCCCTTCTATAAATTTGTTTAAAAAAGAACGGAATCAGGCCGGAGGCCACTCCCCCTTCTTCGTCCACTCTGCTAACACGCCCCCTGGTGCGTTTGCAGAGGGAGAAATAATTCCCCCTGAAAACTGGGGTCCCTGGGGGCCAACTAGCCCACCAGGAACCTCCGGTATGTGCCAGGGGGCTGTGTTGCAGAGAGGTTTTCTGAGGTCACGCCCCTTTATACACCTCTCTGCAACGCAGCTCAGTGGCGCTTACTGAAGGTTTTCTACAGAGAGGGAGTGGTCCACAGGAGAATCCAAGTCCACATCAGTTTTCACATGGTTTTGGTGACGGTAACACACTCAAAAAACTCTGGACCTCTTGAGTTTTTAGACAATGAAGTTTTGAAGGGGGTAATGGGAGTGTTAAGTGTTAGGTCTTAATGTCCTTAGGCTCAATCCTTATTTGTATAAACAGAATCAAAAAGTCCTTATTTTGTAGAAAAGTTGCTCTTTATTTGTGTAGATAAAAACATGGACAGCCGACACGTGTTTCGCCCCTATGGCGATTTGCGCCAGGGCTTTTTCAAGGCTATTTACAATATTTTTTGTTCTGTACAATTCCTCATCTTTTGCAAAATAATTTCCAACATCGAATCCGGTTTTTCAATCAGCTCATGTCGATCTGGAGCCCCTGCACTTCCCATAGGAATCCATTGTCTGGTTTTCACCACAAAAGTTTCTAAGTGTCTATTTTCAAAAACTGAAAATATTCTTTCAAAATTGCCTGTATGACTTTAACGCATTCTTTCAACTGTTTACAGGAGATGCCCCAGTGCTTGATTCAGGATCTACCACGGAGTAAGAAAAAGTGACGATAGCACTACTTACCTGCTAAAGGAATTTTCTGTGATAGCATAACATTGGTGATTCTATGTGAAAAAATGTCAGTCAACTTTTAAAATACAATAATATTCCTTAAAAAACACTACTGTAACTAAAACGCTTTACTCAACCGCTTACAGGAGATGTCCAAGGACTGAATCTAGGATCCAGTCCTGTGGTTAGAAAAGTAATCCATAAAGTAACTAATTGCATTTAACTAGAAATTCACATTGAGGTCAATGTTGCATTGTGTTTGCAAATAGACAATAGACTTAAGTACAGTAGTTACAGTTGTTCCAATGGGCAACACAATTTCAAAGTATTTAAACTAAAGTAATTCATTCTGAGAAAGTATATTTTGTAATGTAATGTAATTTGAAAAATAAAATATCTAAAAAAAAAATTTAAAAATGCAGTAAATCAGTATAAAAAAATAAATATAACAATTAATACATGTAAAAATTGTCATTTACAAAACTTTCGAAATTCACTGAAAAAAACATAGGTTTCAGGCCTGATATAGTTAGGAATTAGCATTTAAAAAACCTTTGAAAAAAATATATATATCCTACTGGCGGTCACCAGTAGGTAGTTCTAGTTAGGACCTAGTTACCATAGGAAAATGGCAACATTCTATTCCCAGTAACTTTGACGCCGATTGACAAATCTTCGTGAATTTTTTTTAAACTAAGTCTTTGTTGATATGAGCTCCTATGTTGAAAGTTTAGGGGTGATTCGTAAGGGGGGGGCGAGAAAAAGGGGGGTCCCAAAACGTGTTTTCTCCATGTTAATTTTCAGAGCAATCTTTAGACAAGGCTACAGGTCGAACAGAATTACCCCAAACTGGCAGGGAGAAGGGTCTTGATCTATAAAGCACGCTTTTATTTATTTGGTGTAAATTCTTCAGTAGTTTTTGAGAAATTTCGAAATTTACAGATATCGATATTTGGGAATTTTGCAATCTGATTGGCTGAGGCGTTACGAGCACTAGCTTGCTGCAGATTGGCTGTGAGTGGTTGCAACTAGGAAGTGTTATCTGCCATTTTGTGATTCCGTTGAAGCGAGTAAAGGGAAAAAAAGTGGGGGAAAAAGTAGGAAATAGGAGGGTAGGAGCACTGTAACCTCTGTGGGGTGTTTAGGGTGTGCTATAGAGGGGATGCAAAGCAAAGTATTTACCCCTACCGGTGTGTAAGTGGTGGACTACAGAAATTTAGTGAGGTATTGCGTGGAGTCTGACGCGGGTAAGGTGAGCTGGTGCAGGACTCGGGGATTAAAGCGTGAGCCCAAATTGTGTGTCTTATGCTGTGAAGTCATGTGCCGTGGCACTACAGTTGTGGAAGTAGTGTCCGCATGTGTTTATAACTACTAAGACGAACTACTGACCCGTACTGGTATGAAAGTCCTGGGGTACGGAATATATGTATTGTCTAGAGTCTCATGCTGCTAAGCTGAGCTGCGGCCGGAGTCAGGGATTAAAGCGTGAGCCCAAATGGTGTGTCAAGCTGTGAAGTCATGTGCTCTGGCCGCTGTGCCACATCTGTGCAAGTAGTGTCAGCATGTATAGCCATTTGGATGAACTTTTGTTTAGAACATTGTAGCTTGTGTATGGTGTTTAAGTGGTGTTGTATAGGGAGTGCGAAGGTAAATCAATACGGTATTTGTAAAGCGCAAACTAGTCATCTCTATGGGTGAGTAGAGCTGGGGATCAAAGCGAGAGGTCTGTGCTGCAAAGTGAGATGGTCTGGCTGCTGAGCCACAGCTGTGTGGAGAATACATTTTGGCGAGGGTAGAGGAGTTGGTGTTATATGGCCCTAAAATAGCGGGCCTAAGTTGTAAGTTATAGGATGGCTCTAAAAGGAGCCCTTGTGTTCCTTAGTTGGAGCAACATATAAGTGCTGATGCACAGCTTCAAGTTATTCAGCAAAACTTGGTTTCCCTGATCTGTGAAGTGTACTCCATCACTTCTGTATATATCTACCATATCAAAACGTATGTTGTTGTTGTAGATGGAGCCTACTTTGTGGTCTCTGAGGTATGCAAGTATCTTTGTGATTGGTTAAGAAAAAGCAGTTTGCACGTGGAGTACATATTATAGGATAAAATTTGCTCAACTCAACTCAAGTCAACCACACCTGCTACTTGCATTTGGAAGGCACTGTTCGAACTTAAAACAATTGTGAACTTTTAACCTACACGTGCCGTTAAATGTTCGAGAAAATGTTGCAAAAAAATATCGTTGTTTAAAAGAATTGATGAACTTTTAACCTCCACGTGTTGTAGAATGTTCTAGAAAGTGTGTTGATAGAATACGTTGCATTTCTGACTTCGATGTGTACTTGAATATTAAAAAAACTATTTATATGGGAAAGTAGAAAGACCGTAATAGAGAGAAGTTTTAAAAGCTAAAAGTAATTTGTTCTTGAATACCTCACCAGTAGGTATCACTGTTAACTGTCTGAAAGTGCAGTTTTGCTCAGAGTGGCATGGTGGTGATATGATGTGGTGCTACACTCTAGTATGAAACCGAGTCTAAACCGTTAGGTCATTGCTGTAAAGTGATGTGGTCTGGTGTTTGTAGCATACGTGTGCAAGTAGTGTTAGTAGGCGTTTATACCATACAGGTAGTGGGAAACGAACTACTGACCGCTACTGTGTGTTGATTGTATACCAGGAACAAGAAGCGAAGTAGTTATGCCTACCGGTGTGAAGATTTGGGGATGTAACCAAGCTAATTGCTGTAAACTGATGGGCTCTAGGCGCTGTAGGATACTAGCCGCTGTAGTATAAGTATATAAGTAGTTTTAGTATGCGTTTATAGTATATAGGTAGTGGGAAGCAAACTACTCACCCCTACTGGTGTGAAGACTCTGGAATTAAACCGTGAGCCTAAATTGTGAGCTAATTGCTGTAAAGTGATGTGCTCTGGGTGCTGTAGCATACCTGTGGAAGAAGTGTTAGTTTACATTTATACAATATAGGGAGTGGGAAGCGAAAGACTTACCCCTACCGGTCTCAAGAATCATGGATGAAAACATGAGCTCATTGCTTTGCTGTAAAGTCATGTGCTCTGTGTAGTATTCCATTGTAAATCATAGTAGAATGTTAGCATGTAATTAGCATGTAATTCTACTAGAATCTAAGTATGTAATGTTAGAATGTAGGGCTGTCATGAGGGGAACCTTGCAGAGTTTGTACATGGTGCTGGATTAGACGGTTGCTTTGCTGTCTGCTCCTGTTTGTGGTTGTTTCAGGCGTCTTGTTTTCTTGTAATAAATCTATTTTGTGGATCCACTGCTGTCTGCCTCTTCACTACATAAATTTGGCGATGAGTGGGAGAAGGCAAAAAGAAGGCACCACTCACCAATATTTCAAAATTGCATGCGTTGTGCTGAAGACCCGTTTTCTTTGTGTAGCTGTTTCTACTCATGCCAGGGTCGTAAGCTCATTAAACTAAGCCATCTGACTTCTGGTAGGATTTATATTTTTAGGTATTACGCTTCCTCTGCTTCTTCACTACATTCTGGTCACTGTACTAAACATGTGTAAGTAGTGGTAGTATACGTTTATACTAACAAATGCATCATGGTCCTAGGGAGGGCGACCTCTCAGGCGCAGCTCACACAATGTCCCGGGTGTGCATGGCTTCCACCCTGTGATAGCAAATACTTGTTCGACTACTTGAAGCGAGAAGAGGAAAACCTTGTATCGCTATAATAGAGGGGATGCGGATGGTACAAATGGAGAGTAAAGAACAAAAAACAAAAAAAAGCAGGGTCTCACCCGTTTTTTTTAATGAGGACCCTCGTTCCGTGGTCAATCCAAATATTATATTGCGGGGTCTCTGTAGGACTGGGGATCTTAATGTCACATGTAAATTAGGCGCGGAAGGACACAGAGACGTTTTGCAGCCTAGGGGAGCGCCACCTTCTCGGGTATTGTTTACTAATTGCTCAGGGGGTTCGAGGCCAACTGCAGTCCGGGTATCGCCACACTCCGGGTCTTTATTTAAATATGCAGGGTGGGCCTCGGCAGTCCCTGAAACCTCGGTGGTCCTAGGCAGTGCTTTATTTGTTCTGTAATCACATGGGCAGTACTTATGGTGTTATAAAGTGATACACTCATAGAACTCTTGCAGTTGTACAACTACCCAGGCTTCATTTGTCTAATAGTCAGTTAGATTATGTTTGGTAGGTGGACTCTAATATTAAATAATGTTGTCCTTAAAATCTCCTTAAAATCTCCTATAAACAGATGATTTCCACAATAAATAATAGACAAGTGTTGTCAGAAAAAGAAGACCTATACACTCAGTTATTTATTTGAAAAAAAGTAACCTTTATTAAAACAGAAATAAATAGAAATGTAACTTTAATAGAACAGTATACTTTAAAAAACGTAGGTTGGACTCCAGTGGAAGCAGCGTAGGAAACCCGCCAGACAATAAGGAATCATAAGTATGTGTGCTATGTGGAAAAGGAAAAGAAAGTTAATCCGAATGAAAGGACCATAGTGAGAATGGAAGGGAGGGGGAGTGGGTGGAAGGGAGAAGGGGAGGGAGAGTCAAAAGATGAGAGGGAATAGGAGACAGAGCGTCAGCCTATGCACCCAGCCCTTAGTGTTTACCCTCTGTCACTCGTTTGTCTAGGACGCTGGGTTCCATGAGAAAGAGTGTGGTTCAGCAAGTCCTTAAAATTAAATACACGAGGCCAGAGATTAAGGGCCATATTATCAATGAAGGGCAATAACATTATCGCCGCTTTAGTGGCAGGAAACTGCCGCTAAAGCGGCGATAAGGGGTTGATAATAAGCCCTTGTGAATTCCCTTTGAAGCTCAGGTTCCGGTATGAACCTGGGCTTTTATGAGAATTCACAAGCGCATATTATCAACCCCTTATCGTCGCTTTAGCTGCAGTTTCCTGCCGCTAAAATGGTGATAATGTTATCGCCGTTCTTTGATAATATAGTCCTACACTATTAGCTATGGGAAAATTGCTTGCATGCACCTGTGCACCCAGGGTGCTGTACCCCAAACCCTTCCCCCGCACTGTGCTCAATTGTAGGTCTTTCACACCGAGGATTCACTGCTCACCTACCACCATTGGTGTGTCCCACGACGTGTTGGTATAACATATTATTTAACCTTGTGTATTCTCGTGTAACAACGTTCACATACAAGGGAACAGAGCGCATGGTAGAAGCATTATGTGCACATGTAAAGCAGTGGCGGGACCCTGTGTGTATGTACACTTAGTAAGGAGCTCACTACAGTGCCCTAAAAGCCAATGCCACGTGTTTGCAGGGAAGTGCTGCCCGCTGGCTCAGGCCTACAGTGCGCTCCAGCAGGTCCTTGAAATTAGACCGATGTGACTGAATGAGGTCAGAGATCACATCATTATGCACGGTAACATCGCTTTTTCGAACGTGCGCACTCATGGCGATGCACCCCACCCCTCCCGCAGCATCGCGCTCAACAGGTGTCTGTAGGGCAGCACTACCCGTAGGCTCAGGCCTACCTTATGGAACAGCAGGTCTTTAAAATGAGACAGAGATGTGACTGAATGAGGTCAAAGATCACATCCTAACACATGGCAATATCGCTTATTCGCACATGCGCAGTCTGGCTGATGCATCCCACCCCTTCTGCAGCACCGCGCTCAAGACTTGGCAGGACCCTGTGTGTATGTACACTTAGTAAGGAGTTCACTACAGTGTCCTAAAAGCCAATGCCACATGTCTGTAGGGCAGCGCTGCCCGCTGGCCCAGGCCTACAGTACAGTCCAGCAGGTCTTTCAAATGAGACAGAGATGAGAATGAATGAGGTCAGAGATCACATAATTATGCACCGCAATATCGTTTGTTCGCACCTGCGCAGTCAGGCTGAAGCACCCCACCCTTCCGCCGCACCGCGCTCAATTAGAGACCCTGTGCAACCAGGCCGCTCAACTTACCTGCTGTCACTACGGGCAGCGGTGCTCACAATTCAGATGGAGTGTTGATTGCAGGAAAGTGTACTACCTCATGGATTCAACGATGGGCAGTAGGGCTCACAATTTAGAGCCCGTGTTGATTGCCAGGATGGTGTACACCTCATGGATACATTTCTCTTTTTTTATTGCGCACTTTGATATGCTAGGTGGATGCAGCATATCATTTGAGGTAGTGTGGAAGAAGAGGGACGTGTGGCGTTGTGGTTTTCCTATTTATACGTACGCAAAGTGGGCTGGGCTTCCGTACGCCAGGCCAGCATAGGGGTATGAATAATTATTCCAGGGACCTGGGAGTTGTTCCTGTCTGGCGAGGAAGTGTACTTATGTGTGTTTCTTTTATAGCTTTGACCTCGCAGAGTGTGCAATTTACAATAGTGTAGCATGTGTCGGGAGGGCGTAAACTATCGTTAATGAGATGGCATGTGCTCTAGGATGTGCAGTCTGCCCGTGGCTGATGATACTTCTTAGAGTCACCAATACCCAGGCCGAAAGGCAGCACAATAATGTGCACACACACACACACACACACCAGGGGCATCGTGTAACACATTTGTTTTTTGATGGAACATTTGAGCTGCATGGCAATCACGCATGGAAGGCTAATATACAGAGCATAAATATTGATCAAGATGATCGCTGCATGTTGTGTGTAGTATAAGATATGTGTATACAGGAAAACACTTTTCAAAAAAGCTTTCTAAGCACAGGAGGTGTCTCTCATCAAACGCTGTAGAGAGAATGAGTAAAATGGGTGGGGTCGTCCAACTATTACAATGGGAAATGTTATGAACCAGTCAAATGCTTTTTTTTTTTAAGGTCACATGGCAATCGCGCACTGAGCCCGCAAGGAGGCCACACCCGACGCGATTTTGACAAAATATATCTATCATAATATAAGTGTATTA
The DNA here is from genome assembly GCF_964263255.1 of Lissotriton vulgaris. NCBI lineage: Eukaryota > Metazoa > Chordata > Amphibia > Caudata > Salamandridae > Lissotriton > Lissotriton vulgaris. Next base: position 742,759,626 of record NC_141696.1, read on the forward strand.
CAGTTAGAAATATATAAATGTTTAAAATAATTTAGATTTTCGCGTGCTCTCACATACTGTTTAAAGTTATTTAGATATACTTTTGAGACAAAAAAAGGGAATGGGATACCCGGCGGGATACTATATGTCTGTGATGTAACACACGGCCTGGCAGCGTGTACTCGTCGAATACGCAAAGCGCAGAAGTCACGACCCCATACATACATAACGTAACGCGTGGCTTGGTACTGCGTACCCGTTGGATACCAAAGTAGCACCTGGGGTGACTTCATGCGTATATGATGTTACGCGGGACGCGGTGCCACGAACTCGGATACAAAATGTGCATCATTTACGAGTTTAGTAATATGGCGGATAGGATTCGTGTGGCGATGGAGATTGGTACGCTACCGGTATGGGAGTGCAGTTTCTCCCCCAAAAAGAAATATATTTTTTGGGAAGATATAAAACATTACATCTTTTTTAAAAGTTAAAAAAATAAGTATAATAGAGTTTCAAAATATTTAAAAATATAATAGAAAAAATATAGGTTTTAGAAACAATAAAATATGAAATTAACATTTAAAAAACCTTTGAAATTCACTGAAAATACCATAGGTTTTACAGACGTTATAGTTAGGAATTAGCATTTAAAAAAACCTTTGAAATTAAAAAAAAAAAACATAGGTTTCAGGGACGTTGTAGTTAGTTGAACATTTGACTCATATACAACCAGAGAAATTCGCCTGTTATAGTTAGTTGAGCTAACTATAACTTGCGCACCCGCAATGCACTGCTGATGATGTCACATATTACATCACTCATGACATTGTCAGTGACATTACGGATGACATCTCTGATGACATCTCAAATGACATCACTCATGACATCATCCACGTGCAATCTGATGCACCTACTGATGCTCTAATATAAATTTTGAAACATCCATTCTACAATGCTGACTACTATTTTTGAAACCATACACAGAAGAATACCATATACTACTTAACACTCACTTATTTCCTAGGTCTACACACACACACACACATCCAGTCACTTATACATGTAGTTACTCATCAATACAGGACTATAATATGCACTCATACATCTATATATACAGCCATTCATCCATAGAGTCACTCACACTCCTAGTCAGTAATGCAAAGAACCAATCACATGCCATTTAATCATGTACAGTTATACACATCAACTTCGTTACTTTTAGACATACCACATCACTTATTTATACAGATACTAATACATATTTACTGTCTTATACAATCACTGATAGAAGCAGACACTTATTTATACACCCACTCTTGAAATAACTTAGTCTCACATATTCTCATTTATATAGTCCAACACTCACATATAGTGGCTTAAAACATATGTAGTAGTCACAGATATACCACTGAGACATTTATTCACTCACCAACACACCCATAGACACACTAACTCATACAACCCTTCCCAGCTGCACTTTTTAATCCATACAACCACTGAATCACTACTCAGACATCTATGCACAGACTCATACACCCACCCACCCAGACATTCAGGGACCCATACAGATACTCAGACAACAAATCAATAACCTATATAGACACTCGTGTAGCTATTCAGCAACCCATGCAGTTGCCTTCACACCAAATGGGGAGACTAATACAGACTTTCACAGTTTAGTCACTAACCCATGCATTCAGTAAGATATGTTCAATCACTCACTTATACAGTCAGTCACGCACCTACAAAATAATTCCTTTAGGCACTTGTAAATGTATTCAATCTTCAATAAACCTTGGTGAATATATATAAAACATATTTAAACTTTACAGAAACACACAATCACTGGATGATGTCATGAGTGATGTCACTGACCAAGCCATGAGTGATGTAATATGTGACATCATCAGCAGTGCATTGCGGGCGCGCAAGTTATAGTTAACTAAATTAACTTTAACGGGGGAATTTCAATGGTTTTATATGAGTGAAATGTCCAGCTAACTAGAACATGTGTGAAACCTATGGTTTTTTCAGTGAATTTGTAAGGTTTTTTAAATACTATCAAAGGTTATATTAGGGTGAGGAGGTCTGCCACTCTTTCGTCAGTGATGTAATCATTGATGTCATTTTGGATGTCATCAGTGATGTCATGAGTGATGTCACTGCATGTAGGAGAGTAGGGTCTGCAATCCTATGGTCACCCCCGATTTTTGCTTTTTGCTTCACTGGTTTACGACTTTCCCTGGCTGTGGGCCTGCTAATCAGACCCACAGCCTAGCGTATCAGTCCCTGTACAGTGTACTATAGGTACCCAGGGCATAGGTGTACCCAGGGCCTACCAGGGGTTGAAGCATGTATTATGCCACCCCTGGCTGGCCATCTAAACAGACACAACTGGCTGCACGACAGCTGGGGCAAGGTGGTGTAAACACCCTTTGCTTTAGATATAGTATCCCTATATCTAACCCTAAAATGGACACATATATTCCTATCAGTCACTCCTATGGCAGGCCTTATCAATCCTGAAGGCAGAGTGCTTGGAATTATGTGAGATGGTGCTCTGGCATGAGCGGAGCCCGTTTGCAGCTTGCGGAACCAAGTCCTAATAGCTGTTCCATGATAACGCTATACCATATACTCTTAAGTGCATTATGAACCTCGCGGTCAAATGCTAACTTTGGTATAGCATTATCCAAACATGTCGAGTAAGGTGTCATACGAATTGGAATACTACCCCCTCGCCAATTCTAGCGATGGGGGTAGCATTCCACCCTTCTAGAGGGACACGACATGTATGTAACTGTGAACCCCGGTTAAAGTTAACTCGAGCCTCAGCATCACAAAATGGATGCTGCCACCACAGACACAAGTCTGACCTCCTGCTGCTGGGAGTCCTTCCAGCGAGGGCGGCTCGGACAAAGGGTTTCCTGCCTTGGGAGGTGCTAGCACAACCCCAGACAGGATTTTGTGTATTAGGTAGGCCAGGGCTGAAAGGAATGAGACATGCCTGGGGCACACAAGGTGTCCCTGTGCATATGCCAGTTTAAACCAGTTCCTGGGGCACTCCAGCCCTAGAGCTGGCGCAAGACCGGACAAAGGAAAGGGGGTGTAACCACCCCCTTCCTGGTCCCACCCAGAGGAGGGACCTAGTCGTAGTGCAGCCCCCTTTAGCTGAATAAAGGTAGGAGCTGGTCCCATTCCAGATTAGATTACTCTTGACAACTTCTACGAAGAACTCTTGACCTTCTCCCTCCTGAACCATCAGAAGACTGAAGAATCTCCCCTATGGTCAGGGAGTGACCATCCTGCTTCGCAGGCAGCATCAAGCTCCTGTGCAGTTTGCTGCAAGTCCTTCCATCCCGGAATCCGACAACCCAGCTCGACAAGACCCGGACCTCCAGACCTCTCTGACCTCTACCTACCTCCACAGCACAGCTGGGACCCGTGGGTGCGGCGAGCAACGTGGAGACGGCCATCTTGAGAAACCAGCACAGCGCTTCCAGCACGACCGCCGAGGGATCCTCGAGTGAGTGCATTGGGGTCTGAGAAGCCCCACACCGACGCAGCTCCTGCACCAAAGACCAGCCCCCCAGCATCCACGAGATCTGCGTGGGGCCCTTTTGCCTGGTTGCTGCTCTTCCTGTTGTCTGGTCACTCGCCGGCTGGCCTGTGACCCCTGAGACGATGACCCGAAGAATCCAACACTGCTGGTCTGGTCCCCCAGACTGGCCCTTGCTTCCCTGTGAACGAGAAGCACCCCGGACCCTCCTGGTCCGCACCAGATGCCATCTTTGTTCCACCGCGTGGCTTGCATTAGCGAAGGCCTGTTGTCCAGATCGACGATCCGACACCGCCGACAGCAGCAGACTACATGGGACAGCTCGTGCCTCCAGCCTGGTCGTGAAGAACAGCTCCTGGTCCGCGCAGCTACAGAGAGAAGCGACCCTTCCTCCACCTGAACGCGGCGACAGCATCTGGTTCCCTCCTGGTTTCAGCACCGTCACTGGCTAGTGACTGGGACTCTGTCCCCTTCCCTTTCAGGACTTCTTCCTAGTTCCATCCTTGGAACCACCGGACTCCTCCATCTGGCTGCCTGCAACTCCTTGTTTCAGGCATCACCGGGGACAACGCAGCAAACCCGACGCAACTTCAGCCCTATGCACCCGCAGCCTGTGGGTTAGGTAACTAAAGCTTCTAGATGCTGAAGTCTGTGTACACTATCCTAGTGTCCAGGTCAACTGTTTTCCCTTCATCCAGCCGGGTTCGTCCAGAATCCGTAACTTTGTAAACTGTAGCATCCATAGACGTTGGTACGCATCCTGCGTGAGAGTTCCCACTCTGCACGTGAGTCGCGTGGGCCTCCTGCTCCTTACTTACCTAGTTTGTAGCGTAGTGCCAGCGATCCTCCAGCCTCTGGATCTCCTTACAGTACTTTCTTTCCTCGCATTCCATTGTTTTGAGTATATGGTTTGTCGTGCCCCTAAGGCGCACTTGTAAATATTGTGCTAACTCGTATTTCCTTTTTAGTATTGTCATGTGCTTAGCCCTCTGACCTCATATAGAGTTCAGAGGTGTATGTTAGTTAATAAATATCTGTTTATTTTCATAACAACCTGTGTGGTGTCCTTTCACTTGGTAGTCAAGGGGTTATATGTGGTAAAACAGCTGGCTTCACATGCCATTCAGAGTTTAGCCTAAAGACTGTTTTAGTCCACGCTACTAGGATAGCTGGTCTATAAGGTTGACTTACAACCAATCACCATAAGGGTTGTTTGGACTGATACAAGGTGATCACTAGAACTAGTGAGCATCATATATCAGGCCAACTTCTCACAATGACCATGCCATGAGTGATGTATTATGTGACGTCATCAGCAGTGCATTGCAGGCGCGCAAGTAATAGTTAACTAAATTAACTTTAACGGGGGAATTTCAATGGTTTTATATGAGTGAAATGTCCAGCTAACTATAACATGTGTGAAACCTATGGTTTTTTCAGTGAATTTGTAAGGTTTTTTAAGGGCTAATTTTTAACTATAACTTGGCTGAAACCCATGGTTTTTTCAGTGAATATCAAAGGTTTTGTAAATGATAATTTTTAAATGTATTAATTGTTATTTTTTTATACTAATTTACTACATTGTTTTAAAGTATTTATTTTAAGATATTTTATTTTTTTAATTGCATTACATATTTTGATATAAATTGAAAAGAAATGTTTTAAAAAATATTGAAATCGTACTTTTTTTTATTTAATATTTTTTTAATTTATATATATTTTATATAGCAGGCAATGACATCCTATGGAAGGAAATTCAAGTTACTGTAACTATGATTAGAATTACTTTTCAGGATCAGTAGTGGGCTGAAAGATGCAGCACTGATGTCTCTCCTAATAACAGATGAGTAAATCGGAATTCGTAGTTCGGCTGATTTTTGAGGAATTTTTTAAAGTTCCAAAACTCCACACTTAGAAGAATTTCCAAGTGAAACCAGTCCTTGTTGGCCTATGGAAGGAAATTCAAGTTACTGTAACTACGATGTAAATGTAAATGTAAATGTACATGTATTTATATAGCGCAAATCACTGACCGAGGTCGGTATCTAAGCGCTTGCTTAGGGAACCCGTCCTGGTATTCCCCTGTGAGATAACCCCGGCAGGGTATCCACAAGGTGAAAGCCAGGCATCCCACCGCGAGGGGCCGTTGTGGAGATTAAGCAAGCTATTGCCCAGAGTCGCAGAGTGTGAACCCGTGAGTCGAGAAGGCACCGGAGCGAGAATTATCGAGTCCGTGGAATTTTTGAGCCCAAGACCCGCCGAGCCGGGGAATTGAACCCTGGTCCAGGGCCGATCTCAGCTTCCGAGTCTGCCGCCTCTAACCCCTGAGCCACACTTCTCCACGATTAGAATTACTTTTCAGGATCAGTAGTGGGCTGAAAGATGCAGCACTGAGGTCTCTCCTGATAACAGGTGAGTAAATCGGAATTCGTAGTTCGGCTGATTTTAGAGGAATATTTGTACGTTTCAAAAACAGACAAACTTTTCTGGTGAAAACCACACAATAGATTCCAATGGAAGGAAATACAAGTTACTGGTAAGTACGCTTAGATTTACTTTTCAGGGTCCGTACTGGGCTCAAAGATGCAGCACTGACGTCTCTTGTGATAACAGGTGAGTACATCAGAATTCGTAGTTCCGCTGATTTTAAAGGAATATTGTGCTCAATAGTGAAAAAAGGGGGTGGGGCCTGAGGTTACATGTGTGCAAACACGCCCTGTGGCGCGTTTTAGATTGGGGAATTAATTCCTCTTCAATCCTGAGGTCCCCTGTGAGCCAACTAGCCCACCAGGTACCTCCAGTATGCGCAAGGGACCTGTGTTGCAGAGAGGTGTTCAGAGGGCACGCCCCCTTTTTACAACACGCTACAATGCAGCTCCGTGGCGTTTAATGGAGGTACCTGTTGGACTAGTTGGCCCCTAGGGAACCTCTGGATTGAAGAGGAATTAATTCCCCAACTTAAAACGCGCCACAGGGCATGTTTGCACACATATCACCTCAAGCCCCGCCCCCTACCTTCACCACTGTGCAAACGCGCCCCATAGCACGTTCTAAATTGGGGGATTGTCTCCTTGCATACTGGGGATTCCTGGAGGCCAACTAGCCCACCAGGAACCTTCAGTATGCGCCAGGGGGCTGCGTTGCACAGAGGTGTATTGAGGCCCCGCCCCTTTTTACACCTCTCTGCAATGCAGCCCCCTGGCACGTTTACAGAGGGGGAACTAATTCTCCTTGCATATTGGGTGTCCTTGGGGGCCAACTAGCCACCAGGAACCTCCAGTATGCGCCAGGGTGCTGCGTTGCAGAGGTGTAAAAAGGGGCGTGGACTCTTTACACATCTCTGCAAGGCAGCCCCCTAGCGGATACTGGAGGTTCCTGGTGGGCTACTTGGCCCCCAGGGACCCCCAATATTCAAGGGTAATTATTTCCCCCTCTACAAACGCGCCAGGGGGCGCATTTGCAGAGTGGTGCCTTTAAGCTTTTTTCGGGGATCGGCAGGGTACATGTACCCTGCGCGTATCCCGGGATTTTAAAAAAAAAAAGAAAACAATGTTTGGGCCTTGGGGGTCCTTGTGGGACCCCCTGAGCAGGGCTAGGGGGTCAGGAACCTCCAGTATGCGCCAGGGGGTTGCCTTGCAGAAAGGTGTAAAAAGGGGCGTGGCCTCTTTACACGTCTCTGTAAGGCAGCCCCCTGGTGCGTTTGCAGAGGGGGAACTAACTCCCCTTGAATACTGGGGGTCCCTGGGGGCAAACTAGCCCACCAGGAACCTCCAGTATGCGCCAGGAGGATGTGTTGCAGAGAGGTATAAAAAAGGGTGTGGCCTCTTTACAGGTCTCTGCAAGGCAGCCCCCTAGCGCATACTGGAGGTTCCTGATGGGCTACTTGGCCCCCAGGGACCCCCAGTATTCAAGGGGAATAATTCCCCCCTCTGCAAACGCGCCAGGGGGCGCATTTGCAGAGTGGCGCCATTATGTTTTTTTTGGGGATCGACAATGTACGTGTACCCTGCACGTATCCTCGGATTTTTTCAAAAAAAGAAAAAAAATGTTTGGGCCTTGGGGGTCCTTGTGGAACCCCCTGAGCAGGCCTAGGGGGTCAGGAACCTCCAGTATGCGCCAGGGGGCTGTCTTGCAGGGAGGCCTATAAAGGGGCATGGCCTCTTTACACGTCTCTGTAAGGCAGCCCCCTGTTGCGTTTGCAGAGGGGGAACTAATTCCCCTTGAATACTGGGGTCCCTGGGGGCCAACTAGCCCACCAGGAACCTCCAGTATGCGCCAGAGGGCTGCATTGCACAGAGCTGTAAAAAGGGGCATGGCCTCATTACACCTCTCTGCAATGCAGCCCCCTGGTGCGTTTACAGAGGGGGAACTAATTCCCCTTGAATACTGGGGGTCCCTTGAGGCCAACTAGCCCACCAGGAACCTCCAGTATGCGCCAGGGGGCTGTGTTGCAGAGCTATAAAAAGGGGCATGGCCTCTTTACAGGTCTCTGCAAGGCAGCCCCCAAGCACATACTGGAGGTTCCTGGTGGGCTACTTGGCCCCCAGGGACCCCCAGTATTCAAGGGGAATTATTTCCCCCTCTGCAAACGTGCCAGAGGGCGCGTTTGCAGAGTGGTGCCTTAATGGTTTTTTTTGGGGATCGGCAGGGTACACGTACCCTGCGTTTATCCATGGGATTTAAAAAAAAAAAGAAAATCATTTTTTGAGGGCCTGGGGTCCTTGTGGGACCTCCTGAGCAGGCTTAGGGGGTCAGGAACCTCCCGTATGCACCAGGGGGCTGCCTTGCAGAGAGGTGTAAAAAGGGGCATGGCCTGTTTACACGTCCCTGCAAGGCAGCCCCCTGGTGCATTTGCAGAGGTGGAACTAATTCCCCTTGCATACTGGGGGTCCCTGGGGGCCAACTAGCCCACCAGGAACCTCCTGTATGCGCAGGGGACTGCGTTGCACAGAGGTGTAATGAGGCCTGCCCCTTTTTACACGTCCCTGCAACGCAGCCCCCTGGTGCGTTTACAGAGGGGGAACTAATTCCCTTTGCATATTGGGGTTCCCTGGGGGGCAATCGGCCCACCAGGAACGTCCAGTATGCGCCAGGGAGCTGCATTGCAGAGAGGTGTAATGAGGCCATACCCCTTTTTACAACACCCTGCAAAGCAGCTCTGTGGTGCTTACTGGAGGTACCTGGTGAGCTAGTTAGCCCCCAGGGACCCCCAGTATTCAAGCAAAATTACTTCCCCATAGCAAACGTGCCAGGGGGCGCGTTTGCAGAGTGGTGCAGGGCTTGAGGTGACAGATGGCGCCACTCTGCAAACGCGCCCCCTGGCGCGTTTGCAGAGGGAGAACTAATTCCCCTTGAATACTGGGGGCCCATGGGGGCCAACTAGACCACCAGGAACCTCCAGTATGCGCCAGGGGGCTGCGTTGCACAGAAGTGTAATGAGGCCCGCCCCTTTTTACACCTCTGCAACGCAGCCCCCAGGCAAACGCGCCAAGGGGCGTGCTTGCAGAGGGTTACCGTACTTTTTTGGGGGGGGGAGAGAGAGAATCGGCAGCGTATGCGTACCTCGTGATTTACATATTTGGGCCTTGGGGGTCCTTGTGAGACCCCCCTGAGCAGGCCTAGGGGGTCAGGGTGTTTCTACCCTGCCCCCTTTTCTTTGTTTTACCTTTGTTTCCCTGTTTTCTTGTGACTCGGTTCTACCGAGGCACAAGATGGCTGCCAACACTTCCTGGTTTTGAGTGTGGACAGATAGTTGACAGCCAATCAGAATGCAGCTCGTGCTCGGGAAGGTAGGCGTACTGTGCTCCGTCTCTAGATATCGCTATGATTTTACTTTTGATTTTCTCAGGAACTACTGAACGGATTTACACCATTTAACAAAAAGCACAATCTGCTAAACGAAATCTACCTCTCTGCCAAATTTGGTGTAATTCCGTTCAGCCGTTCGGGCTGTAGCCCTGGCTAAAGGTCCCTATGGAAAATTGCATGGGGAAAACAAGTTTTGGGACCCCCCTTTTTTCTCTGCCCCCACTTGACTAATCACCCCCCAAACTTTCAGGGAAAGAGCGGAGCAGGCCATTTTTTTTGGAGAAATTCGCGAAGATTCGTCCACCGGCGCCAAAGTTATTCCAAATAGAACGTTGCGGATTTCCTATGGAAACTAGGTTTTAACTATAACTACCTACTGGCAACTGCCAGTAGGTTATGGATATATATTATATACATATATTACCTACTGGCGGTTGCCAGTAGGTAGTTATAGTTAGTATTATTTTCAATGCAAAATCTCAACATTCTATTGTGAATAACTTTGGCGCCGGATGAGGAATCTGCCTGAAAATTTCCTCAAATTTGCCTCGCGGCGCCCCGGTCCTTCTCTGAAAGTTTGGGGGGGATTTGTCAAGCGGGGGCCGAGGAAAAAGGGGGTCCCAAAAAGTGTTTTCCCCATGTTAATTTCCATAGGGCGGTCGACCTCACTTTTAGCCCGAACGGCTGAATGGATTTCCACCAAGCTTGGCAAAATTGTAGGGACTGGTAGCCCGATGTGCCTTTGCTATGTCTCAAGATATGTGCTCCAGTGAATTTTGAGTAATTTAGGTTAAAAAAAATATATATATCTATGGCCGCGCCCCAGTACGCGCACCGGGGAGCGCTCCGGGGCGCGCTACGCGACTTGCGCGCGGAAAGCTGATTGGCTCTCGGGTGTCTGTAAACATTCCAAACAGACCGGAGCGGCCGCCATCTTGTGTCTCGGTAGGATCGAGACACAAGAGATGGCAAAAACAAAGGGGGAATTGACCATAAGGGGGCAGAGTAGACCCCCCAGACCCCCTAGGTTTGATGTGGAGGCTATAAAAGGGCCCCGCGGGAGAAAAAAAAAATTTCGATTTGCACGGGGGGAGCTCCCGGTACGCGCACCGGGGAGCGGACCGGGGAGCGTATCATGTTAAAAACCCAGTGAAACAGTAAAATAATAATTTAAAGTGCTTAGAGGTAGTGATGCATTGCTGGAGTGTGTCACAAAAGTGATGCAACTCCAGCAATGCATCCTTTCACATGGGGCCAGCCCCATGTGAAAGGACCTGCGTCAGTCTTACGCCTGCTGTGAGGCAGGCGCAAGATTTTGACGCAATGGTGTCCTAAAAGTGACGCAGTGAAATCTCATAGATTTCACTGCGTCACTTCTACGACTCTTTCTTGCGTCAATACGATCCCTTTGCATACATTACACCTGGCGCAGGTATAATGTGAAAGGGCTTGCGTTAGTCTTTTCTTACCCTTCCACACCACCGTTCTTTTACTACATTTTCTTCACTTTTCCACATTCCCCATGTTCACTCTCCTTCTCCTCACTCTCGTTCCCCACATTCACCTTCTTTCAGTCCCCCTACTTCACTTCCCTTCCCCTCTCATCCCTTTCTTTGCTTTCTCAATCATTTTCATTTCCTCTCCTCTCTCACTGCACTCCACTTCAGTTACTCATTTTGAATTTGATAAGAATATAGCTCTTTTTTGAGAACTGGAGGTAGTTCTAAAAAGAACAGTTTTTTTTCTTCTTTTTTGATGTTTTTTTCAGAACAAAAACAAAAACAGGGAATGCAAAACTGCTCAACAGGAGCAAAAAAAAGGGGAAAAATTAGGGCTGGGGAAGGCAGCGGTGTTCTTGCCTCTTGCGTACAATGAGCTTGATGCTCTGCTCACCATAGCAAAGCAGTTCATCGCATTGCTTGCACTTTATAGTAATGTCACTAAAAACAGGTTGAATGTTCGGAATCATCTCCAATTCCGCTGCACGTCCTCTCCCTGATGTTGTGGCTCCTCCTGTAGATGTAGAGGCACCATCCCTTGGGGGATTACGTGCCAGGTCTCGTACACTCTCCCGGGCATAGTTCTGGGGGTACCTGCGTTGGACGTGGCGAATCATTGTCGAATTGCCAAAACTGTACTTCCTTTTTGGGTCTCCTCAAAAACAGGTCTTGCTGTCTCCAAAGTGAAAGAAGAAATGAAGGAAATGGGTTGGGTTTTCATTAGTTGTAAAAAAAAAACTGATAACAACCAATGAAAAGAGTTATTTCAAGGTCACATGACCAGGGCTTTCATCATTTGGAAACCAAAACTGTCCTGAACCAATAAAAAGTGTTACTTTTAGGTCACATGACCCGACGCGCTTACGCTACGCGCCCCGGGGCGAGTCGCGTAAGCGCGTCGGATGCTTACGTCGCGTGATCGTATTCGCTCGAGTGCTTCTGGGTGCGCATCACGCGGACGCGGCTACGCGATAAGTCACGATGATGTTTTCGTTTGCGGCAATAGCGCTAACGGGACGCTCACCGGTGCGCGCCGGAAAAGTGCACTTTCCGGTGGGCACACCGGGAGCGCACCAGGGCAAAAAAAAAATAATAATAATAATTTTTAAAAAAGTATTATATAAATGTACAATATAGGATTCATTATAAAAAATATTACATTTCATAGGTTTGAGGTCCTATATGTAGTTAGGAATTCGCATTTAAAAAACCTATGAAATTCACTGAAAAAAACAGAGGTTTCACACCAGTTATAGTTAGGAATTAGCATTTAAAAAACCTATTAAATTCAATGAAAAAAACATAGGTTTCACACCAGTTATAGTTAGCTGGAAATTTTACTGACATAAAACCATTGAAATTCCCACGTTATAGTTAGTTGGACTCACTACAACTTGCGCGCCTGCAATGCACTGCTGATGACGTCACATATTACATCACTCATGACATGGTCAGTGACATCACTCATGACATCACTGATGACACCATCCAGTGAATGTGTGTCTTTCTGAAAAATAAATATGTTTTATTTATGTATATGTAAAGGTCGATGGAAGAATAAATGTTTAAATAAGTGTCTTAATGGATGTTTTTTACAAAAAAAAGTGATTGGTTAACTGGCTTAGTGTGTATATGTGTGTGTTAGTGAGTGAATGACTGTCTCACTAGTGTCTTTATCAGTAACTACATATGTTTTAATCTAGTATATGTGAGTATTGATGTATATAAGTGAGTATATGTGAGTGAGAGATTGAAAGAGTTCTTGTTTAAATAAGTATATGTTTTTATAAGTGATTGTTTAACCACATCGCTGCTGTGGTTATTTTTCCCCTGTGCTGGAAATTGCCATTTTGCTGGTGTCATGACGAGCTCAGCTCGTCATCAGCACAGCTCAACTGTGCCTCATGACGAGCTGAGCTCGTCATGAGCATGGAAGGGGTTAAGAGAGTATGTATGTATAAGTTTCCTTAGAAGTAAGGTGGTAGTGTGTGTATAGCTGTATATGCAAATAAATGGATGATCAATAGTTTATTTGCATGTGTGATTATGTGTGTGAGTAACTTTTGGAGGACTGTCGGTGTGTAACAGGATGAATTAATATATGTATGAGTGACTATATAGAACTGTTGGTGAATGAGTGGATGTGCATATAGATGATGGTATTACTGAATTGGTTGTTGAAACTGGTATGGGTATCTCTATTTTTTTGAAAATTTTAGTTTCTATTTTTGAATATGTGTTTCAAGGGTTACATTACACTGAAAGGAGGTCTGTCACTCTGTCAAAAGGATGGTGTCATCAGGGATGTCATGAGTGATGTAATATGTGACGTCATCAGCAGTGCATTGCAGGCACACAAGTTATAGTGAGTCCAACTAACTATAACGTGGGAATTTCAATGGCTTTATGTCTGTAAAATTTCCAGCTAACTATAACTGGTGTGAAACCTATGGTTTTTTCAGTGAATATATATATATATATATATATATATATATATATATATATATATATATATATATATATATATATATATATATATATATATATATATATATATATATATATATATATATATAGCCCTCCCCCCCAAAGGAGGTAGGATTGTGGTTTGAATGTTTACATGTTTTGCAGAAATTGCACAATCACACAAATGCCACCATAAATATCTTTATTAAATGTGGAAGTATAAACATCATATAAAAATAATGACCACTTTTCTAGGTACTTATGAAAATACAGAGGAATTGGGCTTTCGTTGTTGTACGTGACAGCAAATTTTTAAAATGATTGGAAACAAAATGATAGGTTGATCTCAATCTCTGATCTTAAAATCCTATATTTGCTCCAATGCAAATAATTAACTACTAACACTGGACTGATGCATCTGAGTAGATTTACAGTATGTACTTTAGCTTCCATTTGGCACTCAGAGTTACGGAATTGCAGAAGATGGATAAAAAACATCTAGTCAGCTTTCCAAAGTAATTGTAGCTTTGTTAATTGGGAAGATGCAAATTACAAATATGAGATACTACAAAGTGCAATTCATATTGAATATATCAAAAAGGAAATATCACCTTCAGAAGATTGCTGTCTGTAAACACAGTTCACCTTACAAATAAGGCATGCTTTCTGAATTATACAGTTACTTTGTTTTAAATATATGTAAAAACATGTTTGCATCCTCGATTTTCTTAACCTTTTTTGTTTGCAGATTACTTAGATCTACAGAAATACAATAATACACAATTCCAGAATCTGGTTTAAAGGTATATTGCAAGGTATGAAAATGCCATGGGTGTGCTGATCTTTTCTGAATGCTTTGTCAGCACATCCCAAACACAGTTTGTGACCTCCATTTCAACTCCTGCTCGCTGAATCCAGAAATGAAAAAATGTAGCTCAAATGGAGAAAACGCTTGTGATTTTAATCCATTGGCAGTTTCTGATTACCAATGCTACTCCTATTTGCAAATTGGAATCCAGAGAGTAGTGCTCAAAGAAATAAAATAAAAAACAATGCAGACTGAAACAAGAGTTTGTCCCGCACACTTCTCTATAAGGGATATTCATTTTGGGATGCCACAAAGGTTCTACATTCATTGGTATGCGACATACGGTGATTCAGAAGGCAAGTACATTATTTGTGATCAAAGAAGGCCAGTCAAGATTACAAATACTATCACAGTGGCAAATCCCTGTGTACAATCAGTACTATTACTTATTAATCTCCATAGAATCAAGGTTACTTTTAACAGAGTCTCTTTCAAGTATTAAAAACCAGGGAGAAAAATACACAAGATTCTTGGTCAAATAAAAATCTATAATTTTTTAGCTATACGGTACTGGGGACTTGTGCCGGTTTACTTCCAGATGTCTTCTGTGATTTTTATTTTTATGTGCCCCTCACAGCAATTTCCCCACCACAGAAATCACCTTAGGTTTTCTTAGATGCGACTTTAACATACAGAAGTATCCTCTGCAGGCATATTGTCTGCAGAGACAAAGAAAATGACAAAATGATATTTGTCCGTGGCTTTTACTGAATGGGAAACAACTTTATGATTACAGAACCAGCTTTGAAGTAGCTATGGGATTAAAACCTGACAACGTCAATATGAGAAAGGGCATGCAAGTGTGTTTTTTTCAATTTGTTGGAAACACTTCACTTAAAAGATGTCACCTTTACGTGGGATAGCAATAAGAGTAGCAGTAGAAGACAGGAGGAGAAATGCGTCTAGTATTTTTAACAATGACAGTGGTAAATAGCGTAGCCAGATAATCTAATCATTTCACATCTCACTTTTCTGTCATTGAGCTATAAGCAGGGGAAGGAGATATGATGCGAAGATTGCAACAGTAGGCTTATGCCCTCGAGCAGCTTGCATATAGTACAATGTGTGAGAGGGCAAACAATGAAGAACATATTTTTCTTCAATGAACCATTTCACACCCTTTGCATAACTAGAAGGGCAATGATTTTTAAAGATGTCGCAGGCCTCTGAAAATTACCAGCTTAAAATAGTACAGCATCAAGCTGGATATGAAATTATCTCACGTTGTGCATCACAATCAGGAACTTTTATTCTGTGAGTGGATGGGTTTTACTCTAGACTTGGGTCTGATCTGCTCCTGAGTTTTCCAGCAGTGATATATACTTATGTAAAAATGCGTTTGTGAATCGGGCCCAGCTTAAGGATATGACACTGAAACTTTTGTCAAACGCTTATGATAATTTAAATGCTCAAACAGCACATACCTTAACAGAGGTATGTGGTAGGGGAAGATTACCTCACTGCCAAGCAGTCTTCCATTAAATACTACCTTGATTTTTAGAAAAGCCAGTATCTAGTTCCGGTCTTTTAGGAATAAGTGATACGCCTTATTTAGTGACAAGATGTTGCCTGTCGAATATCTGTCACTCTGAAAACAGCGCGATTTTGGCAACTCCTCTAGTCAAACTATAAAGGAACCCCCATTGTTAAGATTTAGCCTGTTCCAGTGACTTTCATTCTCAAGTATTGCTGCTGCTTGAAATGCTGTAATAAGGAAGTGCAGGCAAATGTATACCTCCAGTCTTTACAATAAATACTAAAAAACTAATGATATGGCTGCAACTGAACATCATTTTGTTACTATATTTGGGAGAATGTTGATGTTTGCTGAGTAATTGGTTTTGTTCTGCAATACTGCTTACTTAGCATAATACCATATTTAATAATCAAAATTAAACTGCGATTATCTCAACTTTAGGGTCTTAATACAAGTCTACATTTAGAGTAGGATTTGTATTTCATACTTCTAAGTAGATTCTGGGCGGGCAAGGGGTAAAGGGAAGATGCAGACTCATAATCCTACTTCCTTTCCACAAAGTTTTTTTTTTTTTTGCACAATCAGTAGTGTCAAGCAGTGGTTGCGAAATCCTTATGTAAACGTTGAACTGTAGGATTTTTGTTTCCTCCTCCGCATCCGTACTTCCTATGACGAGTACCACTTCACAAGCAGGTTATGCAACATTTATTCTACACTTGCACAGTTATTGATTTCATGTTGAAGAAAATCATGGACAGGTATGTGTGGCAACAGCAGGGCCCATTGGGTGCTCCTCATGCAACACTTATAACAAGCATCAAGTCCATCTCCTACAGTTAGTAAATAAAACGTAACTATTTATCGGATAATTTCTTATTTGGCACTACTACTGCTTCTTCAAGGAGTTGGGAAGAGATGTATTCCATGTGTATGGGCATTCCATTTGCATGCTTCCACAACTACCGCACATGGCAACCATACAGCCACAATGCACCACATAAGTAAATGACCCAGAATATAAGTCTACTGATCGTCAATCCATTAAAGGGAGAACATACATCATGGTATGTAAAGATAGTGAATGCAGTGCTGTATTTGATTTAGGTGATGGAAATGGCCGATGCAGGTCTTATGTTCAATTGCACCAACTCTGGATTCTTGAACATGCTACCAATTTTGCTCCCCAAGGAAGAGGCGCCACCTTCATGAAGAATTACATACAACTTGTTTACACTTGTAACGGGGTTTGTGTTAAATACACTAATACTTTGCCAAAAGTAGTCTGGATGTCCTTCCACGGTGTTACCAACTATTTGATACAGCAAGGACTTCAGATACACAGTCAAACACTGTAGGTTAAGGACTGGGAGAAAAATTCCTTGTGAAAAAACCCAGTCTCCTTTGAATGGAGGTGATGCCACGGAGATAATAACCAACTGTTATTGAATGTCACATGGTGAGTTGAATTAAAGCGAAATTCAAGCGTCAAAAAGGTTGGGTCAATGGAATTTAGCTGTGCCTGCCCATAATTCCATCCCATTTCATCTTAACATTTCAAAACCCATTCAAAGACACCAAGAAAGAGGAATGTCACAATTCATCAGAATCCCAATGTAAATTGTTTAAAAACTGTTTTTATGATGGGAGGGTTTTGAAGCAACACAAACTTAATTGAAATTAAATTTGAAATTAAATCCGCCTCCTGAGCCAAAGGGATTAAACCCTTGCCACTGGTTCCATCTGTGGAAATTCTGACCACCGCCACCCTGCTGGTTTTCTGGGTCCAAAGGATCTTCTCCAGCATCGAACCGCCTCCTCATTTCTTGAAATAAATAAACAAACATAGAAAGAGATAAAAATAAATACATATATTAAAAAATGCTTTTTTAAGAACCTTGCAGTTGATAGTCTGAAGAATTAAAGTTAATCCATTAACCTTTGATTGAAATCAGTCAGTAACAAAAGGAGTATGTTACTTACCATGTAAGCATCTAGTCGTAGCATGTAGCAGA
The DNA here is from genome assembly GCF_964263255.1 of Lissotriton vulgaris. NCBI lineage: Eukaryota > Metazoa > Chordata > Amphibia > Caudata > Salamandridae > Lissotriton > Lissotriton vulgaris. The sequence goes on from NC_141696.1 coordinate 742,777,297, forward strand.
GCTGCAGATTCACATGCAATGCACACTCTTGCCATCTAGTGTTGGGTCCAGACCCTGCAAGTTGTTTTTCTCAAGGAAGTATTTTATGGTCGACATCATGCGCCGTATCTCCTCCTCCTCTTGGTACTGTGCATGTTCAACGGCTCCTTAGTTAGATGGGGGTATTTACTCCCACCAAACAGGAAGTTTGGATATGGTCTGCTAAGTTAGTTGTATGCTGTTGAACAGGTTATAATTATTTCTTATAGGAGTCATCATCTAATAACCTGTTGGGGAGGTGGGAGGATACATGTGAATCTGCAGCACCACATGCGACGAATAAATACTTACAGGGTAGGCAACATACTTCATTTGTAGCATGTGTTGGCTGTAGATACAGGCATGAGATGGTGTATTTGCTAAATATTGTGTGGAGAACTGTTTGCCCTACTAAACCCTGTTCTCTGGCTTGTACATCCATAGTCTTTAGTTAAAGTGTGTGGGTTTGTCCATGTTGCCGCTTTGCAAATGTCTGTTAGCGGGATATTTCCCAAGAATACCATTAATGCTGCTTTTTTCCTTGTTGAATGTGCCCTTGGCATTTTAGGTAAAGCTTGTTTTGCTTTGATGTAGAACATGTCTATACATTTTACTATCTAACTTGCAATTCCTGCTTTTGAGATGGGCTTCCCTTTACCAGTGTTTGAAAAGGTCACTATTAACTGTTGTGTTTTCTTAAATGATTTTGTTTTGGTCTTTTCACATAGTACATTAGGGCACATATGACATCTAATCTATGTAACGGTCTCTCTGCAACTGTTTCTGGGTTAGGAGAGAAAACTGACAAGTCTAACGTTTGATTTAATTGGAAAGGTGATCCAACTTTTTGGCAGAAACTTTGGGTTTGTGAGTAGTCGAACTTTATCCTAGAACACTTGGAAGTAAGGTTCTTCTATAGTGAGTGCATGTATTTCGCTAACTCTGTGTAGCGATGTTATTGCAACAAGGAATGTATTTCACATTTTTGCATGGGTTCAAATGGTGTGGACATTAATCTTGTTTTGGTGCCATTATGGTACAGGGTGTGTACATAGTTGAATTACTCTTAAGTCCCTCCATAAACGCCTTTTTGAATGGAATATGAAGAAAAGATTGATGTTTCCTATTTTGCATTTATGCAGCATTTGTGCGAAAAGCAGTTTTATAGATATGTATGGTAAATGTGATGTCTGATGTCCTAAATAACATACTACTTGTTTTTCAGTTGGCGAGGAAGGGTTTATGCTGTTTGTTGCACAATAGTGTACAATCAGTTTCCATATTCCTGCATAACACATTTTTGTTCTTGGTTTTCTGGCTTCTTTGAGAATGTTCATACATTCTTGAAGTAAATGTAGGTATTCAAATGTCTTAGACCTCAGGAGCAATATTGCAAGATTGAGTTTTTGTACATTGGGGTGTCTGACTCTGCCCCTAGTGTGTGTCAGAAGTCCTGGAATATTGGGAAGCTTCTTGTGATGTACTAGGGAGAGCTCCAGCAAGGTTGTATACCATGATTGTCGTGCCCACGTTGGAGCTATGAGCATCATTGTTAAAGATGTTTGTTTGAATTTCCTGACCACATATGGGATGAGCGGGAGAGGCAGAAAAGAGTATGAAAATACCCCAGACCAGGCCAGTTAATCTATAGTGCATTGCCCTTGGATTGTGGGTGTGGGTGCCTGCATGCGAAGGTCTGAAATTTTGCGTTTTGTGCAGTGGTGAAGAGAGGTATTGTTGGAGTACCCCACCGTCTGCCAAGATCTAAATCAGGGCCTAAGTGTTCTATTCTTTTCTTGTATACATCTCGGAGATGTTGCAATAAATCTTCCATTCTATCCCAGGTTGCTCTATGGTAACTTCTCTTACTCTCCTTGTAAGGAGAAGGATTTTCCCCTGTGCCTTGTGATGCTGATCTTTTTTGTGCTAATGTGACTACTATAGAGTCTGCAGTAGGGTGTCCTGAAATATAGTGGGTCCAATGGGATAAGCCTGAACTTTCTCTCAATTCTTGAGGTAAGTACTCTTGACTTTACCAGCTCTTTAAAAATCTCTTTGGATACCTTTAACATTGATCCAATCATAGATAAGTATTGGACAGTAATTTCTGTTTTTGAAAGTGTCTCCTCCTCTGTTATTTGCATTTGCAGTTTATGATATTCAGCCATTCCTCTATCACACTATGGTATGAGGAGGTGTCGTCTGGCTGGGAAGCCTCACATGGTATTGGGTGCTCTATGTCTGAGTCTGGAAGGACAACATCATAGTCATCTCATTGATCTGGGTAGTAATCTACTTGTTCATGTTCAGGGCTTGCTTTACCCCCCCCCCCCCCATATTCTTGTGATGGTGACCTTGTATGAGGGGCTTGAGGATGACTACTGGGTATGTGACTTGTGGCCCTATGCTCTGTTGCTACTACTTTGGGTAGTGACAGTTGCACAAATAAACTTTAACCCTGTCTTTTGGGTGCCTCTTTATTTTTCTTCTGCATAATCTTGTGCAGTCTCAACAACATTTCCTTCTTCATGTTAGGCTTGTTCTTGTTTTGTTTTTGCCTGCTTCTCTGGTGTCTTTGCAGATGTTCCAGAGGAACGAGTCTTTGTTTTTGGGGTAGGCGCCTGCAAGATCTTCTCCGGCATCGGAAAGTGTCCCTTGTCCTTGGAATCCATCGATTCTGAGAACTTTCTCGTCACTTCTTGGCTTGCTCCCGGTGGCGACCAGAGCCTGAAGGCTGTGGCATGCTGTGGCGATGAAAAGGAGGGATGTGTAAGATATTCTTAACATGGGGCGAGGCAATTGGACTCACTGCCCTTGGCATGGTCTTCATTCTGGACCCCATCCCCGGACACGGAGTCAGCTGCACATCGCCACCAACCGGCACGTCCAACTCTACCTCTTTGCTGTCTTCATCAGAGGTGACATAGTGAAGGCTGGTGATGGCTCGCCCTTGTTTGACCATTATCTTGGCATATAACTCACTCTCACTGTAGGTTTAGTCGTGGGAGAATCCTGCCTCTGCTGCCATCTCGGTCGTATGGGCTAGGCGTCGATCTTTGCTACTTTGCAGCGCCTTTTTGTTTTAAAAAAGGTTGCTCGCTGCACAGTTTTGTTCCTTGAGCTCCAGTGATCAGCACGGATTACAGAACTTATGGGTTTCGGAATATGCACATTTCGCCCCACACTGAAGGCGCCTCGTGAATAAAATTTCCTTTTTCGTCTTCATTACCCGGAGACGAATATTCTTACATGGTCTCATCACCGGCTGACAGCGGTGTGGGGTCATGTGCAGTGTCCCAGAGATATAGTCCATAGTATCGTCTACATGGACCCCAAACCCTGTTGAATTTACGTGGTACGTTCTACAGCCATGTATAGATACATTCCCCTGGTCCACTCCTGTACCGTAGGAGTTTCTTCCACACCCCCTCCCCCAGTGCCTGCCCATATCGAGCTTCATCACAGTCAGACCCAGGGAGGCAAAGATCAGTTGTGTACTGGTAACATCTCCCTCACTCGGGGTCCCCAGGAGAACAAATCCGGGGTTAAGCGGCAACAACACCATTAATATCTCTCCTAGTATTCCAATTATGGCCACCCAATAAGTTTGTACGATGGGACATATCCATATCGTATGATACAAATCACCTTTAATAACTCTACAAGTGAGGCAATGTGGTGTCTCTGACCTACCCATCTTGTGGAGCTTCTCCCGGTCGTAATACACTCTATGTAGAATGTGGTATTGTACGAAGCGTAACCTTGCTTTGATGGCTATCTCTCTATGGTGCATTAGAGCCGCCTCCCAGAGTATGTCTTCCAAAGGCCCTATGTCCTTCTACCACATTTTCTTTAATTTTCTTAAATTGTCTGGTTTGTTGTTGTTTATGGTTTTCTATGTCAGGGAGACTGCCTTCTCTACGAGCTCCTCTTGCAGTAGTCTCCCCTCTAGTGGAGAGTATTCGGGTAGGTCAATGCAGGATATGTCCTCCCTCTCCCACGCATTGCGCAGCTGTGCATATTCGATAAATTGGTATCTGTGCAGTCGGTATTCCTGACAAATTTTAGGCTAGGCTTTGAGTGTCCTTTTTTCCAGGACATCTATTGTGGAGATACCTAGGAGATCCCACTCCTTTAATACCTTTTATTTACGCAGTTCTCTGAACCTTCCCAGAGCGGCGTAGCCTTTGTGATCCGGTCTGTCAACCCAATAACATCTGGTGCTCTCTCTCATGCCTCTATGGTGACTTTTGCTGCCGTCAGTAATTGAGAAGTGCCCTCCCCGCCATAAAGATAATACAGATGTGTGCGCTGCGATATAAATTCTCTTTCTAGACAGTATGTAGGATGGTCCCGTGCCCAGTGTACCCATTCATTATTGGGAATGAGATGGGTGGCCCAACGGTATGCCTCTATATCCGGCAGAACAATTACACTGTTGTAGGGGTTGCGCTGTAATGTCTTCAGCGCTTTTCTGGGGTGCCCTCCTTGCCATAATAGGGATTTAACGTCGCTCTCCACCCCAGTGAACATTGACTGAGGGAGTGGGTGGTATACGCTTTGGAGCATGTAGAGCAGTTGCAACATGGCCGATGCCTGGTGGAGCTGCATCAACAGCTATAGGGGAGATTGGCTCCGGCACACCGGCATGGCCGTCACTTACCGAGCCGGACATCAGACATAGGTCTTGTCATTTCTCCGCTGCTGTCTCCTCCCTCCCCCTGCCTCCCGACGAATCATTGTTGGTCGGCTGTCAACGGAGCCAGTCTCTACGGTCCTGATGCCTGGTGGAGTTTCCTGGACGGCTGTTGAGGAGCTGGGATGAGGTTCACCCCTCCGGATCATCCCCAGGCCTTCCCTGGCTCGACTACCGCTTCTTGCCCTAATGCCTTCCCTTCAGCTTTGCCTCCTGTGGGACGTCTGGGACCCGTGAGCCCTTTCCAGGTACGGGGGTGCAGTGGTGGTGAGCTTTCACAGCACTACGGTGCGACAACCCCAGGCTTTTCCTTGCCTTCTGAGCCTGGGAGGCGAGCCCCCCTGGACTACGCTGCTGTCTCCCTTTCTCTAAGACTGCTCCCTAACTCCCAGGCAGACTTCCCCTCATTTACAACATGTGGATCGTCAACACTGATGACCCCATGGTCCAGAGTCTGTGCACGCAAACGGCCGACATTCTACAGCCTTGCACCCTCCTTTGGTAATGTGGCTGCGTCCCCCCGCCGACTCTACTCTATGGAATTCAGCTCTCTTGTTTTTTTTACTTGCATGCCCCCATTTTGGGATGGTTTCAGTCGATATCCATGACCCGGATCTTCCCTCTTGTTGACCTTGTCCGTTCTTCTTCCAGCTGAATTCCATCCTGGCAACCCTCAAATGTTTCTCTTTTTTGCTGGACTGCCTTAACTCTAACTTCCCCTCAGGCTCCCTTCTCTCCTCTCACCTATCACAGACTAATTCTTGTCCCCACTTACCTTCTCTGCCCCTTATAACTTGCCATTTACTTTGTAATCATTGTGTAACTAATGTTTAATTATTGTACCTAGCAACTCGTTCCTTATGTTAAGCGCTCTGATACCTCCGGGTCTAGCCAGCGCTATACAAAACTCATCAAAAAAATGAATAAGTTGTGGTAGGGTAATCATTTTAAAAATCGCTGCTCTTTCAAGCAAAGAGAGAGGGAAGTCTCTCCATCTCTCCGCGTCTTGTTTGAAGTTCTGTAGGACCTTTTGCAGGTTACGGTGTCTGCATCTTGCTCTGTGCAGGGTGATGAAAATTCCCAAATACCGAAAGCCATCTTATAAAGCTTTAAGGTCTCCGGGCAGTGGCAACCCATCCGAGGTTCCACCGGGGATATAAAGCATGGACTTAATCCAGTTTATCCTGTATCTGGAGTGTCATCCATACTCCTCTAAAGAGTCGAACAGGACTGGGAGAATGTCAAGATTAGTAATGTATAGAAGAACGTCTTATTTACCTGCTCGCTGACCAACTTAATTTTTAACCTCCAATTTCAAATTCCTTCATACTTACACAACGGCTTGAATTTTTCAGTTTTACATTTACCCCTTTAAAATACGTTTTAATAATCTGTTAATATTTAATTCTCTAAACTGGCGCCGGTCCCCTGAGTAGGCACTGTGGACCCCCAGGGGTCCACAGAGCACAGGTTAAGAACCGCCGGCATAGAGGTGAAACTATTAAACAGTAGACTGGTCACATCTATCTTACAAGCTCATGTGGAGAAGTGTGGCTCAGTGGTTAGAGGCGGCAGACCCGGAGGCTGAGAGCGGCCGTGGACCAGGGTTCGATTCCCGACGCGGCAGGGTCTCGGGCTCAAAAATACCACGGACTCGTTAATTCTCGCGCCGGTGCCTACTCAACTCACGGGGTCACACTCTGCGACTCTGGGCAATAGCTTGCTTAATCTCCACTACGGCCCCTCGCGGCGGGATGCCTGGCTTTCACCTTGTGGATACCCTGCCGGGGGTATCTCACAAGGGAATACCAGGACGGGTTCCCTAAGCAAGCGCCCTGAGACCTTCGGGTGATTTGTGCGCTATATAAGTCAAATTACATTACATTTTTACATTACATGCCTCGGAGAGCCCATTGTGCTAAAAACATTAATTCAATACTGGCAAAGAAACGCTACTCATAGAAGTCATGAAAAATGTGCCTTAGTAATAAGTAGCCTGTGGTACCATGAAACCAGCATCGACAAAAAGGTTACTAAGCTTAGCAATAAGTATCACTCTAATATCAACTTCGAAAGCATGTCTGAAGCATTGGCTTTTCATTTTCGCTAAATTGAGAAAACAGAAATAATTGTTGTTTTCATTAAAAAGTATAAATCGTGTTACCCTAAAATACAAGATTTGAATTGTTGGTAAACCACTTTATTCTTCAAACAAAAATGCGAAATTATCATAAGATAATAAAGTACTGCTGTCACACAAGGACACATACTACCTTTTATACGTGCTTCCCAACTTGGAATACCAGCCACGTTTGGATTTTCATCGCCATAATGCCATTTAAGACTAAAATGACCACAATAATTGAAGGACTGTAATATTGTGGCAGGGTGATCACTATGCAACAGACTGACACAAAATCTTTAAAACATTTATGTTATATTAAGCAATTGGAACCATTATGTTAGGGGGAGCCATAATGTCACCATTAATGGCCACAATATTTTATGGGTTGGGCCCAATAGTCAGTGATATCCAGAATGTTGCCTAGATTCTCGACAATAAGAAGATAGTGGGGCATCAGTAGTCTACAATAAGCCCCAACGGGGATGTTACCCTCCTTACCACAAATGCACGCGCTCTCAGACCCGTTCTCAAACATACATCCACACAGGCTATTCGCCACCCACCTCGGTCCCTTCCCGCAGCTTGTTCTGGTCAGATGAGTAGCTGGTGGTTCTTTGGTTCCCATCCAGCCCAGCTGAGGCCTTCCAAGTGGGAAGCACACAGCAACAGGACCAGGCATTTGCTGGTGAAATGACCTCCTCTGCCAATCAGCAGGTGAGAGAAGAATCACAAGAGGTCTTTGTTTGAGTAAGGGTTGAAGCTTACACTGATCCTAGCTCATGCAAAGCTATATATTTTTTTTAAATTCACACTGCATGTAGAAGGGGGCAACAGCTCAGGCGTGGTCCAACGACATGCTGTAAGCATGTGCAATGGAGCCATTTGCTAAGCTGATGGCTGGTGTAAAGGCCGTCAACTCTGCTAATGATTTTCTTAAGCAGCGGAGGAAAGTGGGGGGCTCTGCCGCCCAGCCACCACTGTCAATATGAACAATTTTGTTAGGAGGTGGTGTAACTACAAACAACCCAGAAGCCTCAAAACCCTTGGAGAGTTTCCAGTCACCTTCAGTTCTGCCTCTCACGTCACTACCCATCCCTTACAACAAGCCTCACCCCACCACCCTTACTCTCCTCACTGAACCTTTTAGCGTGATGCTGTTATACTCTGCCCAGGCCTGCGTTAACATAGCACATTGTAAAAACCCCAATGCGAACAGTACTTTGTTACTATGTAGCTAGTTTCAATCCATACATGCAAGTTGCACTGAACAAATATACTGCACCAAAAATACTTTAATCAGTCAACTTTTCCCATCTGGCACCAATCAGAACGCTAATAATGGAGCATTGGCCTCTAAGTAGTTTATTTGCACTTATGGAATTGTATACCAACCAGGGAATTTGAAACTAACCTCCTCCAGGCAATGTTTGAAAACATTCCTATTCTCTAGGTTTTCCGCACTGCTATGACCAATGATTTAGTAGTGTAATGAAATTCTAAACTGTATGAATGTTTGGAGGCCAGGCATGCAGTTGAATGCAGTGCAACGACAGAGCTATTCAATTTTTTTTTGTGTAAAATAGAGATAGTTATTGAGTAAAAACAATTCGTTAAACTATATGGACTCGTAATATTAGCAAAACACAGTTATAAATAACACAATATTATAAGACTGTAAAACGCGTATATTCTCTGTGGAATTATAATAAGATTAAAGGGGAAACAGACGAAAGCAGCCTTTGGAGCGGGACAAGAAGAGTGAAAAAACGTACCTGGATCAGTAAGTACTTCCTTAGCTGATGCGATATCAATAAATCTTTTCTCTGCTTTCTTCTTCTCCTCTTCATTTTGGAAGTTATCAGGGTGCCACTGCTGCGCTAACTTTCTATATGCTTTAATGATTTCTTGTTTTTTGGCATTTCTGAAATTAAACAAAACAAATCTATAGGCACTGTTCATAAAACTACTGAACATTCTCCCGACAGTTAATCACTCTGGCAGGAAAATAGCACGCAGCTGCAAGTAAAATACCCCTCCTACCAATGCCATTACACATGCATAATAAACCTTTTAGGTAGTCGGCAGGTACAATTTAAGGTTGATAGATCCTGCTGTTAGTTTCCCTAATACCAACTGAATATACAAAAGCAAATACTGCAAAAGATAACATGGGAATGTATGTGGAATTATAGTTATGCATCTGTAACTCGAAGCACAAGCGGGGCTGTCCGGGTGACTCAGTAGAAAGACATCCTCTGCTGCATACATTGCTGGTGGCTTTACAAGACCTCACATAGCCAATCGTGGATGCCCGCCCTTACATTATTCAAAAATCCACCAGGCACAACATCTGCTGCTCAAGAATCTGCTTCATAGTGTAGCAACACGTGGTAAGAGCAGTTGGAAGCTTCACTAAGTGATGTCCCGGTGGTTGCCAGGGAATTAACGAGTAAAAACATAAGTATTATACGTGAGGTAGCTATCAACTATTTGTGCCAGCAGGGTACACCTTAGACTCCAGAGTGTGGCAGTGTTGTTTAACAGGTCTGATACTTTTGTGATGGATATGTCTTGGACAGATTCACAGGGCTGTTATGCTGAAGTGTCTTGAAAGTGAAAAGGTGGCATTCATATTGGTGTATCTCCCAGAGAAGCTGCAGTTGTTGATCCTTGAAAGTTGCGTGCTTACTGTTACAATTGTTGAACCTGGTTAAGTAGAGGTGGGTTTGGCCCATCACAAATTACCCCATCACCAAATTCATCACCTCTCTTTCTATCGAAACAGAGTATTACGTCTTCCTGGGGGAACTAAACTTCCAGCTCGACGACTCCACTGACACCAACACCACCGACCTCCTGGAAAGACTAGACAACATTGGCCTCAAGCAGACTGTCACCACTCTAACCACATGTTAGACCCCCATCTTCAGGTCCAACAACAGAATCAGATACAGACACACATCGGAACTCACCTGGACGGACCTCCACATCATTCACTTTTACTCACTGGACCACTGCGCATCACCTTCAAAAGACACAGCCCACCCTACTGCAGCTGGACCAAGGTAACCAAGCAACAATGGAACAGAACCGTCAGCACCGCTTTATCCGACATCACCACTGACCTGAAGCAGACAAGAGAGAACTTCAATGCCTGGATCACCAGCACTGCCAACCAAGTCGCCCACACTAAACCAGCCAAAACTCACAGACTCACCAAACGAGCCAGCTGTTACACGCTAGAACTCAGAGCAATCAAAAGCGGATGCAAACAACTGGAAATAAGAGTGCAAACCAGCAAGAATGACAGAGAGTGCCTCCTTCAAATCAACCCTCAACTACTAGCACCACCAGATCAAATCTGCATAAAAGGAGCCTCAGACCCGCCGTATCGAAACCAGCACCAACCAAACTAAAGAACTCTTCGCCATTGTCAGAGAGTTCACAAGCCCAACAGCCACAGAAAACACGACCCCCCTCACAGGAACAGTGTGACTCCCTCACCGACCACTTCCACAACATGATAGCAACCATTTTAAGAAATTTCAATCCCCAACCATCCAACCTTCTCTGCCACCCTTCTACCACCACCACCACCACCAACCACCCAATCACAGCATGGAAACACTCAACATACAAACAACTAACACCCGATGAACGCCAACAACTCAGGAGAACCAAACAATCCATGCCCCCATCGATTTCAACCTCTGAAGCAACTAGATAAGTCACCAGCTTACCACCATCCTCAAGCCTCAATAACAACAGCCACTTTTCCAGACACATGGAAACATGCAGAGGTCAGACCCTTCCTCAAGAAACCATCAGCAGACACCAGAGAGCTCCAGTACTACCATCCCATCACCCTCCTCCAATTCCCCGCCAAGATCCTGGAGAAGGTCATCAACCTCCAACTAACAGATCACCGGAAAAGAAACAAACTACTAGACTCATTCCAATCAGGTTTCAAAGCCAACCATAGCACTGAAACGGCCCTGATCACAGCAAAAGAAGACACCCGAGCCCTACTTGTCAGAGGAGATTCAGCTGCCCTCATCCTCCTGGATCTCTCCACAGCTTTTGACACTGTGTCCCACCACACAATCATTGGTAGACTATGCCAGATAGGAATCCCAGACAATGTGCTTAAATTGATGGCATCCTTTCTTACGGGTTGCACTCAGAGAGTCCGCCTCCCGCCCTTCACCTCGCAGCCCAAACACACCATCTGCGGAGTAACCCAAGGCTTATCCCTCAGTTCCACTCACAACATCTACATGACACCACTCGCAGATATCGTCAGATAACGCAACATCAACATCATCTCCTATGCCGATGACACTCAGCTCGTCCTCTCACTCTCAGCGAACCCCACCCTGACGGAGACCAACTTTCACAACTGCATTAAAAGTATCGGACAATGGATGAAGGACAATGGCCTGAAACTCAACACCAATTACACAGAGGTCCTAACCTTTGGCAAACAAATCACCCTCTGGAACAACTCCAGGTGGCCAGCAGAGCTCAGACCTACGCCCACGCAGAGACCACACCCGCAACCTCAGCATCATCCAGGAAAGTGAACTCTCCATGAAATGTCAGGCCAACGCTGTTGCATCAGCCTGCTTCCACACTAACCGCACGCTCTGCAAAATCCTCAACTGGCTCCCCATCAACACAAGAAAGATGGTGACGCAGGCCCTCGTCACCAGCCGGCTCGACTATGGCAACACACTCTATGCCGGCACATCCACCAAACTCATGCAGAGACTCTAGACAATCCTGAATGCAGTAGCCAGAATGAGCCTCAACCTATCCAAGAGGACACACATCACCAAGCACCTGAAGGACCTCAACTGGCTCCCTTTCCACAAGAGATGCAAGTTCAAATTCCTGACTCACGCATACAAAGCCCTCCATTTCCAGGCACCAGACTACATGAACCACTGCTTGACCTTCCACCAACTCGCCAGAAACCTTGGTGCACCTCGTCCTCGCTCAGACACCACGTATTTCGCAGCAGCTGCTCTGGAGGACAATATTCTCCCACCTTGCTCTAAAAGCCTGGAACCTCCCCCCCTCCACCTCTGTACTTCACTCTTGTTAAACCACTTCAGGAAGGGACTCAAGACCTGGCTCTTCAACCGACACCTGCATCGCAGCGCCTGGATACCCCTCGAGGTGATTAGCCACGCTATATAAATACTGCTTGATTGATTGGTGAGCAAATCTCTTGATACAAGGGTCCTCGTGGGCAGGGAATGACATGATCAGAATGTGTTGATGAATATTAAATAAGAAATGCTGTGGTTTATTCTGGAATTGTAAGCACTCTGGTATAGTAGGATTGATGGAATGAAAAGGAAACTATCTTCTTCAAACAGATGCCTTAAAGCCATGTAGTATGTTGACGATCTAATATTTAAAAGGATTTTCAAATCCACTTTTGCGCCCAAATGTCAGAAAATGGTTCAATTTCAAGTTTTGTCCTATTGCAATATATGCTGATTATGTAATAATATTTGTCACTTTCTTTTACATAAAGTTCTGCCTTGATAAAATCTCTGGTAGTTATACTTTAGTAAAAAGAATAGAGGCATGTGACTTTTTAATACGCATTGTAAACCATATAGTATTTACCAAATTAAATGTTTAATGTGATGGCATGGTCTATATAACTCCACCATACTTATCTTGTCAGATGTTATGTAAAATATGCCTGCTTTAGCGGTGCTTAAACCCATTTCACACAAGATAGTGCCATGTTCCTTCCCATAGAAGTACAAACTGTTTGTAAATAAAATACTTTTTCGTAGCGAAAATAGCTGTGATGCAAAATTAATGCCATCATTTTCAGCAAAGGTATTATTTAGTTTTTTCCAAAACATTATTTTTCACCATCGTTTCTTCTGTTTATTTTCCTCATTGTCTGGAATATTGCATACATCTTCTCCACCAGAGGTAAACAAAATGAAGCAAACACAAGGAGATGATGGACGGAGCACTGAAACTTTTCAGACACTCACCCCAGTCACAGATCTGGGTTGAATCCATCATCGTTCTTGAGCTCAGTTTTCCACCCCAGTTCAGACACAGCTATATGCAAGTCAGTCTTGTAAACAATATGAAACCTTGTTGCAGATCAAGTGTTACTCATTTTTTTCGGGGAAAAACGCAGTTATCTTCGCTTGTCATTATGAGTATTAATGTTTTTATAGTGATAATTCAGGTTTTTACTCAAAACATAGGAAAGTCTGCCGTTAGTACGGTTTTACGAAAACGCAGAATAGGGATGGAATGTAACATACATATGAAGCAGGTAAACTCGAAACGTATCCAAAAGTTTTAGAAAGGGTATACAGTCATGAAGTTTTGGTTGAATACTTTATTTCGATAAAAATAAAATTTATCATAAAAGTACATACAGTTTCATTGTTAAAAGGAATATAAAAACTTTAAAAAAGAGAAGTCCTTTCTACAGTAAATGGAGACAATATACAGTTAAAGATAAGTAAAATGAAGTCCTAAGACAGAGAACCGTTGATATTCTAATGCTTTATAATACACAGTTTCCTACTCCGTTCTCGATTTTATCAGTCTTAAACATATCTGCCAGGCCTTTCCCAGAAACTTGGCGACTCCGCAAAAGACCATCATAGATGTTGTGTCCGTTACCAATATACGGAGTGCCGTCGCATAGTGCCTGACTCCCAGTTCTCTGCATACTGGCTTTAACCACCTTCTTCTGGGTCCACTATATGCTCTAAGGGCAAATAAGAAGTGTGCTAGGGACTCAGTAGGGTTTGCACATCCAGGGCAGCTAGAGTGGTTAGATAGAGAGGAATTACAACGCCTAGTAAATGTGTTTAATGGAAGTGTTCCATATCTAAATTTAAAAAAAACAAAGTTCTGTCTCTAGGTGCTTTAATAACATCGAGAAAGGGTTCCAACTTCCTCACCGGCTTGTACTCTAGGAACTGATCAGTTAAAACCCCCCAATTTGATTTTTCAAGCTCCCTGGCTTGAACCCATTCCCAATATATTTTCTTAATGGATTCTTTCGGGGGTGGCGATTGGGACAACCATGTTTCACTTAGCCCCAAGTTGGTGATCAAGTCCCTCAAGTTGTCCAGCCATACAATCTTAGTCGTCCTGTTCAGGGTAATAGGTTCGTCTAGAACTGCAGCATAGTGTACCAACTCCGGTGTCCTTCTCAGTCGCACCCAATATAGTAATGGTCGGAGGGTGACGATGTCTTTAATTGCACGACGGCCCACGTCCTGAAGTAGTGGTTTCAAAGGGGTAGAGACTGGGAGACCTACCAGGTCTCTTAAAAACTTGTTTTCAATTTTCGTTAGTTCTAGGATATTGTCAAAGCCCCATAGTTCTGACCCATATGTTGTTGCAGCCAATGCTTTCCCTTTGTAGATGACAAGGGCAGGGGCGATGGGCCTACTTGCGGAGGCTCGGTGTCCTCTGGAAATTGCTCACGTAACCCTTTTCAGATTCAGGAGCATTTTTGCTAGGTGGGAGTCCCACTTCATTCTCCGGTTCACCCTTACTCCCAAATAATCAAATGCATCAACCTCCTCCAGTGAACATCCATTAAGTGCCACATTGATCTTCCTAGATCTCTTTGTTTGGGACAATACCATTAGTTTAGTTTTTGTGGTATTGATTGTTAATCCACGTTCCATACAGAAAGTATCAAACCTGTTCAAAAGTTTTTGGAGACCAGAGGGGTTTTAGACATGAGGAGGGTGCGTCCGCGAAAAGGATGGTTGGTATTTTTTCACCTGCCAGGGTGGGAGCTTACGCAGGGTCCTCCCTCAAATGGCCTACCACCCCATTTATAAAGAGGGAGAACAAGGTGGGAGCCATCACACAACCCTGGCGGACCCCCCTGTTCACTGGTATTTTGTCAGTTAATTGACCCTCACTCCCACATCTAATCCTTGCATAGGTGCCATTGTGCAATCTTTTTACCAACTCGAGGAGGTAGCTTGGGAAGCCCATATCCTGAAGTACCTGCCATAATTTAATGAGTGGGACAAGGTCGAAGGCGGTTTTCAGGTCTATAAACGCAAGATATAATGACCCTTTGCCAACAGAAACAGTCTTCCAATAAATTGCAGTGAATCGGAAGACTTGGTCTATTGTGCCAACCTTCTGTCTATAACCCGCTTGTAGGTGTGTTAGGATGTCACCTTCCTCTAACCATGTCACCATTCTGGATAGGAGGACCCTGCCAACCACCTTCTGAATTACATCAATCAAACTGATTGGTCTATAGTTGGCAGGGTCCTCTCTAGCCCCTTTTTATATATCGTGACCACTTCTGCTCCTTTCCACGACTCAGGGACTGGATAGCCCTGGGTCAGGAGATTCATTAACGGGAGAATAAGATTAGCCCATAGGGTCGGGTCATGTAATAGAAGATCGCCAGGTAAGCCATCCGGGCCAGCAGCCTTTCCCGGGGCTATATTTTTGATAGCTGCTTGGACCTCAAGAAAAGTGAAGGGATCAGCTGGTTCAGTATTCAAGTTGGTTAGCTCGGAATCTAAATGTGGGACTGGCAGTTGTACGGAGTCAGCCTCACAAGAGTAAAGATTCAGGAAATGGGAGTGCCATTGCTGTTCAGTTATATGATGTAGGACATAATCCACTCCCCTTCCTGATGATTTATTTATTAGGTCCCAAAAAATAGTTGAGTCCTTTAGGGAGGCGGCCCTCCTATGTTCCTGCCAGTGGTCTTCCTCCCATGTGCGTTTTGCCAATTCTACTGTTTTTTTTGTATTCTTTTCTAGCTACCCTTAGAGCTACTGGGTCCTTTTTTCGAATCGCTAGTGAAATGGCTTTTCTCTTTTTCCTGCAGTCTAGTGTAAACCAAGGATTACCATTTTTAGATGTATTGTTTTTCCGTCTGCTCGGTCCTGTGGTCTTAAAGTAAGAGCCCATACTTTCTATGAAATCACTATAAATATTACCCAGGTCAGGACTAGGGGTATCACCCTGTAAGATATTCAGCATACTAAATTCCAAACCCTTAGATGCCACTAAATGGCCTAAACTTTCCAGAGTTTTCTCATGGGATGCCACCTTGTGCCATTTTAGCCTTCTATTACAGTTAGATGGGACTACTTCTTTAGTGTGTAGGAAGTTACTTAGACTTTTCCTTTTTAGATCCCATTTAAGTCCTGCAGAGAGCGGATTATGGTCGCTGTTCGGCATCTGCTTAACATCCATATCGACAACATTCCCCCATAATCTTGTATCCAAGAGGATGTAATCAATACGAGATTGGCCATTAGGGCTATTAAAGGTCATGGCCCCATTAGAGTCTGAAATTGTTCTACCATTTAAAGCACGTAAATTACGTTCCAATGTCAGGGCATTGATCTGCAATGCCCTAACCGACCATCTCTTAATAGGTCTTAAGTTCAATGGGGGGATAGACTGTTTAATATCCTCCTCAGTAACCCCCAGTAGATCATCCTCCGTTAAGGGTTTATACATGCAGTTAAGGTCTCCTCCCAAAATGATTTTAGATCTGGGGGGGGGGTACCCTCTAGAGCCATTTCCAATAGAGATATTGTTTCCGATTTTTTACAGGCTGGCGCTCCTCTAGCATAAACGTTAAACAAATCTACTCTGTTACCCTTTAGTGGGCCCCTAAAAGATAGATGTAAGATATCTTCTGAATTTGAATTATGACAGGTAATATCCAAATTCAGTGTTACCTTGACCCATATGATGAGACCTCCTGATGGACGGCCTCTGCCTTGGCTAACAGCAGGGACAAAGAAAGTGGAGTAGCCTGATTTATACAAGGGTGTCGTACTCCAGGTCTCCTGGAACATGCAGACCTCATGTTTCTCACTAAAATCATTCCATTCTGGTATTGCCAGGTTTTTTTTAAGGCCTGCAATGTTCCAGGAGAGGATACGAATTGTATCTAAAGTGTCCCCCACTTCCATGTTATTTCCAATTCTGTTTTGCTTTGGGAGGACTGTGCTGTAAGGACTGAGGGGTTCATTCACTGTAGTAGATATATTTCCCACAGTGCCCATATTAAGGCTACTTTCCAGATCGATACTAGAATTACCTTTATGTAGTCAATCTATTCTATTTAAATCTGAAAAATCATCCTCTTTGGTAATTGACCACCAAGGGGAAGATCTAATCTGGATATTAGAGTGTTTCGGGGGGGCAGGTTCGAAACTCTAACGCCACTAGATTTTCTGCCAGTGATTTATTACAAAGTTGGATTTCAATGCAGTCAGTGTGGGAGCTGGACAGGGACAGTCTCTTAATACTAATTATATCCTCCCTGATGATGGATCTACAGCCCCTCACGTGTCTTATCCAGTGGGTCGCTTTGTTGAGGATGGATTCTCTTATTTCATACCCCGAGTTCAGATTTAGTTTAGGAACCCCTGTCATATAGACTGTTGTATCTGGATTCCTTATAGCACTTAATTGAGACGTTGTGTTTTGGCCTGTCTTAAAATTCCCAAGTCTTCCCAGCCTTATACCCTTGAAGGGAGATACCTGATTATTTAAGGTCTTATTTCCTAATGCAATACCCCTTGGCATCGTAATTTCAGCATATGACATAGTGCTACGACTATGCTGCGCCATGAGGTTTTGATGAAAGCAATAAAACAGGACTAAAAAGAGACGGAGATATAAATCATTCACTTTTGAAGGGACTAGAGAAACAATGGAAATTAAAAAAACTGGTTACTCTTTATTTAGAGCCTGGTACAATAATAAGCTCTTGTGTAGTATAAAATAGATTAAAAAACATTGGAACATCATGGAAAATAATATTGTGTTACAGCAATTTAGTAGTTAAACAATTTTTTCGGTTGCCATGAAAAGAAATCATGACGAACAAAATTCCTGGAGCGAATATTAAAATCATTTTCATAAATAAACAACTGGAAACATTTCTGTGCCTTCATTGTTATAATTGTAAGAATGTTAATAAAGATTCTTGGCTTACACATTAACAGGCAAAAAAGAAGTTTTTAACACAATGCAACCTGTGATAAAGACAAAGTGGTATATGTATTGAAATGTTGTAGTGGAATTTTATTGGCATTTAAGAACATTGATTATAAAATAGTTATAATAAAGTTAATCACTAACATGAAAAAACAGAGAGACTCTTATTTATCTCAGTTTAAAACCATAATATAGGAATAAGCAGCGGAGCGTTTATGTGACTTACCAAATTAAATAAAATAAAATAGAAAGGTACTATTTTTTACCTTTCAGAGAACACCTTTCAGAGAACTTACAATGGAAGAAAACTATAGGTTGGCATGTTGGCTGGCATTTGCAATGCAATACGTCTTGCATTAGGAAAGTTTGAGCTATTGGTATGGTAAATTACAAATTTTTTATTTATGTGTTGGTTTTGAAAATAGCTAAATTAATAGCTTTGTCATTTACAATGCCAATAGTTTTGACTTTTGCTAATGTGACGCCTGTAGCATTTGTAATGCAATATTTGTTGTATTTACGTGACTTAGATGTATTGATATTACAAATAACAATGGCTTTTAATTTTTTTAAATAATTAATACTTAAAAGTTATTGTAATTTATAATGGCAATAGCTTAAACTTTTGTAAATAACTTTTGTAAAGATTATGTTCAGTGTATTTTATTGTGACGAAAATCCAAGAACAGAAGTGAAATATAAACATCTTTTTTTGACATTTGTAATAAAGTTTGAAACATTGAGAGGACATATTTGAACCGGTTGTTGTTGAATGGTTGCACAGATTGATGCTGTGGTGGCGCTGAGTAATGTTGTGGTGGCGACGAGTGATGCTGTGGCGTTCAGTGATACTGTGGTAGCGCATAGTGATGTTGTGGTGCCCCTGAGTGGTGATGCTGTGGTATGTGTTAGATTGACAGAGTGAGTGCGATAGATAGAGAGAGGGCGATAGATAGATAAAATGAGTGCGATATATAGATAGATAGACAGATAGATAGATAGAGTGAGGGCGATAGACAGATAGAGTGAGGGCGATAGACAAATAGATAGCTAGAGTGAGGGCGATAGATGGATAGAGGGCGATAGATGCATAGAGGGCGATAGATGGATTGAGTATGGTCGATTTATAGATAGAAAGATAGAGTGAGGGAGAGAGATAGATAGAGTGAGGGCGACAGAGTGAGGGCGAAAGATAGATAGAGAGAGGGCGATAGATAGAGAGTGAGGGCATTAGATAGAGAGAGTGAGGGCATTAGATAGAGAGAGTGAGGGCGATAGAGAGAGTGAGGGCGATAGATGGATAGATAGATAGAGTGAGGGCGATACAGGGCGATAGATAGAGTATGGGCGATATATAGATAGAAAGATAGAGTGAGGGAGATAGAGTGAGGGCGATAGAGCGAGTGAGGGCGATAGAGAGAGTGAGGGCGATAGAGAGAGTGAGGGCGATAGACAGATAGAGTGTGAGCGCAATAGAAAGAGAGAGTGAGGGCGATAGATAGAGAGAGTGAGGGCGATAGATAGAGAGATAGATAGATAGATGGATAGATAGATAGATAAATAGATAGATGGATAGATAGATAAATAGATCGATGGATAGAGGGCGACAGTAAACATCCCGTATTCGAGGAATTTACTGTGTGCAGTTTTATTTTGATTCAACCTTTCAATGAGTCACCTGGAGCACCTGTGTTATGCTACTAATATAAATGAATTTGCAGATGTTAATCACTGTAACCAAACAAAAGGAGGCGGGCATGTGGCCTCTGGCTTTAAAGGCACAAAACCGGAGTTCAGATCTTAGTTCCTGCACATAGGCAAAGCGTCTTATCTGACAGTTTTGTGCTTTCTGAGCGGGCGGGCACAGTGAGTGCTGAGATGCCGGACTACCAGTGTGCTCATTGTTTTGACTGCCTCCTTACAGTTTTTTTTCTATACAGCCATGAAGAGAAGGCACCTCAGCAAGTTAACTACACCACATATTTCTGCGTGCAAAAAGAAGTATCTGGGGTCTGATTCCAGTCAGGGCGAGTTAGAAGTTTATCCTTTTTTGACCAACAAAGTCAGTTTGAAATGGACAGTAAAATAAATAAAACACACTGCACGCCTTCTGCTGTGGGCTCAGAGACGAGAATGGGCAGTGAAGGAAGGCCCGGCAGAAGAGCTGTTATGTCTGATGCTTGTGGATGTCGGACGCTTGTGGATGCCCGACGCTTGTGGATGCCCGACGCTTGTGGATGCCCGACGCTTGTGGATGCCCGACGCTTGTGGATGCCCGACGCTTGTGGATGCCCGACGCTTGTGGATGCCCGACGCTTGTGGATGCCTGACGCTTGTGGATGTCTGACGCTTGTGGATGTCTGTCTGACGCTTGTGGATGTCTGTCTGACGCTTGTGGATGTCTGTCTGACGCTTGTGGATGTCTGACACTTGTGGATGTCTGACGCTTGTGGATGTCTGACGCTTGTGGATGTCTGACGCTTGTGGATGTCTGACGCTTGTGGATGTCTGACGCTTGTGGATGTCTGATGTTTGTGAATGCTTGAAGCTTGTGCATGCCTGACGCTTGTGCATCCCTTACGCTTGTGCATACCAGACGCTTGTGCATCCCTTACGCTTGTGCATACCAGACGCTTGTGGATGCCTGACGCTTGTGGATGCCTGATGCCTTTGGATGGCTGACTCTTGTGGATGGCTGACTCTTGTGGATGGCTGACTCTTGTGGATGGCTGACTCTTGTGGATGGCTGACTCTTGTGGATGGCTGACTCTTGTGGATGGCTGACTCTTGTGGATGGCTGACTCTTGTGGATGGCTGATGCCTGATGATTGTGGATGTCTGACGCTTGTGGATGCCTGACGCTTGTGGATGCCTGATGCCTGACGCTTGTGGATGCCTGATGCCTTGTGGATGCCTGACGCTTGTGGATGCCTGAAGCTTGTGCATGCCAGACCCTTTTTGGATGCCTGACGCTTGTGGATGTCTGATGCTTGTGGATGCCTAGTCATTGGACACTACTATGCTGTGTTCCAGTAGCCCATGTTTAGTGAACTCTGTCATTATGTCATTATGCCACCTTTTACACTTCCTTTAGCTGAAAATAATGCAAAATCTTTGAAAGCTCGAAATTCATTAAGTTATAAAGGTTTCCTGCAAACAAATTAAATTGCAAAAGCTAAGAAGTGAGACATCTACCACCTTTGCCTCTGCTTCCCAGCAATGTTCCACAAGAGCAATTTCTACCACAGTAGTTTTAGGTCTGTAAACCGCAGTACAAGTACAAGTGCTGATCCTGGAACCTTACTCTTAGGGTAGTCTTTTCACTGTTCAGTTTGTCAATAAAATACAGTGCAGATAATGTTTCTGCCAAATATGGCGCAATTGGTTTTACGGTCGTCTTAGGCTACTTCCGAGCACAGGCTAGGGGGTACAGGAGAGTAATATGAATTGCTCAAACGTGGGACGTCAGTTAATTTAATGATCCAGAAAAATACAATGAACTTGTTAAAGCTGCAGAATATCTTAAGTGTTCAACAAAAAGTGCCTCATCCCAGGCCCAATCAGAAAGGCAGACACTGCTAACAAGGACTGGCAAAGACAATAGGTCTGCCTGTTTTATTTTACGCTATGTTTTAGTTTTGTGATACGTCTAGATACAACAGACAGCTCAAAGGAGCATTCAAATGCAGCGCAAGTGGCACGTTTGATGCACAAGATTTTAGTTAACAAGTTTTAAGCTATGTTCCAAATTACATAGCAGCAGCCTGTGGTGTGAGAGACAAATGTTGGGGTGAGGAGGGAGAGAGTGCACTGCAGAGGAAGAGCCTGAAGGTGGGAGGGCGGGGGAGATAGCGAAAGGGTGAGAGAAGAGGCATTGTACAGAGGGGGGCAGGGAGAGCATTCCTTTGAAGGGTGAAGCTCTCGGCATTTCTGTGGCAACAAACGGCAAGCGCGTGCACGGGCACATGCACTTGGCGTAATCCGCCTGGTTCAGCTTTCCTGTTTTACCTCTATATGTCTCGACGTCTGCAATGCCAGGGGCATTGGCAGAGGTCGAGACCTAAAAACAGCTACCTGTCCTCTTGCTTCTTTTATTACTTCAGCTCAGACATTTCAGTTCATATGTGCTGTTTACTCATTTCTGCTTGTATGTGTAATTTTATTACCTTTTATGTTTTTGTGGCTTGTCTGTATGAGTGATAGGCATAAGTGTATTTACATTTAAGATAGTCAAATGTAGATGTGTGAAGATTTGGTATTTTTTGTACATTTGAGTCTGCTGCGCTGTTGCTGTGGTGGGGAGCAGTTGTTGATGAGGGTTCCGGAGTTAAATAAATTTGTTTTACAATTTGGGTCTACCTGTGTAGTCTTTGCGTTCCCAACCGTCACTCTAAGCGGTTGAGGCTCACGGCTGTGCGTGGTAGCGGTCTTTGTAATCTAGACAGCTACCCGTGTCTAAAGAGCTCAATACATTTCGGACATCTTTTGTGTCTGTGTTGAGACGCCGAACAGGATGTACCTGTCAGAATGTTTGTGTTCCGACAGGATTATTCACTCGAAAGAAACTGACCCTTGCTGAGCTATTTCTGTGAGCCGGCGGAGAATTCAGTTGGCAGTACTTACATTGCGTTTTGATGCGCTTGGCTATTTGGGTATTTCATTGCGTTGAATAACTGTTGTTTTTTTGTGTCATTCAAAGTTAAATGAGCATTTTTGAAATTTTAATTCAAATGTAGGCATCTTAATAATAAGGGAATAATTTTTGGGTGCTCTTCAAAAATATTTCCAGTGTGTTCTTTACGATTTCTGGTTGGTTTGGATCTAAAGTGGGCTTTTAGTAGAAACTTAGGAATTTGTTCCTTGAGAATGGAGCAAGGTGAGGGATCACAGGATCTTTCTCTGGGGAAAAGGTTTAATAAGGCTACTGAAACGATTACATTAGATTTTCCAGAAAGAATGGAAAGGAAATTATAAATGCTGGTGTTAAAGACCCCTAGCATTGAAGAAGAGCATTTCTGTTCTGCTACTGTGGCAAAGGCTGCCCATAACTCTGGAAGCAAAGTGGCAGAGGCTGCCCATAAGTCTGAGATCCTGCAAGGACAGGCTTTTAGACGTCGTGGGTCCACTTACAAAGATTTATGGCATGACTGAGGACACTTATGTGTTAAAGAATTGTGTTGATGCAGATGACCTAGGTCAGTGGATTCAGAGGCCAATTTTCCATTAGGCAATGGCAATGCTGCATTATCCAATGAAAGACAAAAAGCATTCTATTAAAAATAGATCCTAAACTGGTGGACCTAGCTGGTAACAAAGAGGGCCCCTCTGCTACTGGTCTACTGTTTGGCTATGCCTCTGTTAAGGGTCTTTCTAGATATGTGGGTGCTTTTAGCTCACTTCAGAAATCTCAGAAAGAGATTAAGAAAATGTTTCAGGAGTGTGTTTTGGGGATGGCCGGGAGAACAAGAAGTTGGTTCCCCGCCCGTGCCAAAGTATCACCAGATGCTCATTTCCTCCGGGACTCAGAAACTATCAGGGACAGCAGTCTTACCGTAGAGGCAGATTTTACACCAAGAGGCTGAGAGCTTGGGAAAGGTACACCTGTGGGGGCAGAAGGAACTGAGAACCAACAGGTAAGATCAGACCTTTTGGTTACCCTCTTAAAACTGGGAAGCAGACTTACCCAGTTTTACCAAAATTGGTTGCAGATTACAAAGTGTCCTTGGGTGCTAGAGACAGTTTGTTGATTTCGATAATAGTTTGTAGGAATACCGGTGCAAAATTGTTTGCTAAGGAGGATAGTATTCAGTGGGCCTCAGATGAGGTTGCTAGATCTGGAGATTCAGGAATTGATTGCAAAAGGAGCAGTTGTGATGGAAGACAATCAGGTGAATGGTTTCTTAAGCAATATATTCCTAGTGGAGAAAAGGGACAAAGGATTTTTTTTAGTTACAAATTTATGAGAACTAAATGATTGGGTAGTTTACCATCATTTCAAGATGGAGCGGATGCACTTGTTGGAGGAAGTGTTGCAGAAAGGGGACTGGTTGACTCTTTTCGATCTGAAAGATGCTTATCGGACTGTTCCGAGATGGGAGGATCATCAGAGAGAGTAGGTCTGCCTTTCGGTCTCTCGTCAGCACCCTGGTGCTTTACAAAAGACCTTTGGCCAGTAGCTGCTTATTTGAGAGAGACCGTGAGAGAGAGAGAGGGAGAGGAGTTTGGCTAATACTTTATTTGGGCAACATTTTAACTATGGACCAGGACAGGATGAAGGCAATTTCGCATCCAGGTCTAGCAGTGAGACTGTTGGGAGGATTTGGGCTTTGCGATAAACAAAACAAAGTTCGAATTAGTTCCAAGTCTGCAAACAGTTTCTTGGTTTTGTAGTAGACACAGTGAAAGAGGTTCTGAGGTTAACAAAGGAGATGCTGAAGAGGATACAGTAGGAGATAAAAAATACTCTAAAGATGAACAGTGTTTCTCTGAGAATGTTAGTCCGTATTGTAGGCCTTTTATCTTCTACTATTCAGGCAGTTTTCCTGAGGCACTTGCATTATCTGGCTTTACAGAAGATTGAAATCGAAGCACTTAAACATTCTCTGAGTACTTCAATGAATCCCTTGTCTTTCAAAGGAAGCAAGGCAGGAGTTGACTTGCTGGTTGAGGAATATGGAAGCTTGTAGTGGGCACGTAATTTTTGGAGAGAATGCAGATTTGGTTGTGGAGTCTGATGCAAGCTTGGAAGGATAGAGTGTAAGTTGTGGATTGCTAATAACTGGTGGTAGATGGATGGAGCAGGAAAATGATTTGCATATAAATTATTTGGAGCTATTAGTAGGTTATTTTGCAATCAGGTGCTTTGTAGATCAGACTGCCAAGTGTTCAGTAGTTTTGAGAATGGACAATGTATCGCCAGTGAGATATGTGAACTAGCTGGGAGGTCCTCGTTCAAAGGGACGGGCAGATTTCGCAAAGAGTTTTGGGGGTATTGTATGGAAAGGGGCCTGAATGTTCAGGCGGAGCACATTCTAGGGTTATCAAATTCGGTGGCGGATTGGTTTTCAAGGAATTTTCACAATTCCCGCAACTGGATGTTAGAAAGAAGTATGTTAAGAGGTTTGAACCGTTTTTGGGGTCCTTTTCAAGTAGATCTTTTTGCAAATACACTCGATGCTCAGGTGGAGAGGTTTTACAGTTGGCATTCAGACCCGGAAGCAGCAGGGATAGATGCTTTTCTACAGGTTTGGAGAGGCCTTCATACTTATGCTTTTTCCACCTTTTGCCATGATCGGCAGAGTAACAGAGATGATTTGCAGATGGAAGGAGACAGTGGTGGTGGTCATTCCTTTTTGGAACTCTCAGGCATGGTTATCCAATCATGTTGGAAATGAGTGTAGGCTTTCTGGTGTTGTTACAGGTGTTCCCAGAGATTTTACAAGCTCATCAGAGGGAAGAACACAGTCTAGTATAGGCAGGTCAGCATCAGCTGGTGGCATGGAAACCACGGTGTAACCATGGCCCGCAAAGCCCCCGTGGTGTGGGGGGGGGGCCCAAGCTCCAGGTGGCCCCCTCAGGCCAGTACACTTACTGGGTCTGACTGGGAACAGTTAGTTTGATGCAGTAGTACACCGTGCATGCTGTGATGGCACTGCATGGTGGCATGCCATTAAAATGCCCTCTAAGGCTCAGTTTGCGTAACCTCATTCACTGCATGTGTTCACATTTGGTGGTTGCTGCGCTGCTGGCTGTGTGTTCTTCTCGATGTGGGCAGGGTGCGTTAGTCATGCACAGTGTAAACTGCACATGCAACGGCGTCAGCAGTCTGTGCCTGCCACCGAATATGCAAGGTTGGGCGAGTACTGCAACATCCAGCTGAAAAGTCGCTGTATATATCACCCTGTGTTAAATGCTACACCCACTGAATGTGCAGGTATATGCAAGTGTACTTTGAGTAGGGTGGTTTATTATTACACTGTGAGGGCATGCATGTGCTACCTATGTGTACAGTACACTGTGCGATTTTGTATTTCCGAGAGGAGTTGCATTTCTACTATGCGAGCAAGCTCTTCAGGGGTGAGGCGAGGGGACACTCTGGTATCTAATCCTGGACTCTAGTGCTGAGCGATGGTGAGCGACACCCTTCTTGGGCAGGAGGAAACCCAATGAGCTGGATTGGCTCTAGAGACCCCCATATCACGCTGCATTACACAGACTAAAGTCAGAGGACCCTCCAAGGTCTTCCTCAGAACCGAGCATTCCTTGTGAATTAAGACACAAGGGAGCGCCGTGCCAAAAGAGTGAATCCTTCCAGCTAGGGCTATCTTGTTAAAAGTTCTCACACGGGCCACTGTGTTTGCTATTTAAGAAAATTCCAAACCAAATAAAACCAAATGCTACTGGCGAGTCCACGGTAAACTGCAAGGCACCAATTAGAATCTGACCTACTCCAATTTAGTGGCCATCTTTCTAAGGTTGGACGGTTCAGTAATACTAATCCTTGTTATGAACAGAGCTTAGAAACAGCAGGAGGGAAATCGAAATCTATAAATATAAAATATGGTATTAGTGCTGTAAAATTCCACCCGCATTCATTCAAATTTATCTTTCCCCTCTCTTCTCAGGGTTTAGGCATATTTATTTTGTGCTCTGACACAGTTAAAGTTGCAATTTCTATATTTTCACATGGTTGTAAATGTGCACACACACGTGCATGTGGGTGACTGTTGGGTTGTTGCAATACGCTCAAATTACGCTCAAATAAAAACATTCACTTTATTGTATAGACACGTGAGCAAATAAACATTTATTTAAAGAAATCTAATCTCTTTTTAAGTTCCCGTTGCTTCCAGTCTGCCTAGACATTGCTCTGATAGTCTTTTTTTTCAAAAATGAAAGGTCACTCAAAAGAAGTCATAGTTTTGGGATATTTTTAGATCCTAAAAGTAAATATAGACAAGGAAACACTTTGTTTCCAGTTTGTATTTCTATGTAAAAATCAGTATAAGAGGAAAAGTGGAAACGTTGGCTATAGTTACTAAATGTAATGTTAACTAGTGTATTGACTTCGGAAGAATGTAGTACAGAATTTGCCCTGCTGGGGTTTGAATTCATAGTTTGCAGGTCATGCCAGTGTCAACAGTGGGATAGTACCCTGATCACCTACTAGGGTTGGTTGCTACCCTATCAGAAGTTTTCTTTGGCTAATGCACCAGATTTTAGCCTCTATAATGACAAAATAGGTCATACAACAGTACAGAAAATGTCTAATGTCATCGCACCACGGGTACCCAGGAAAACAACTACTTGCATTAGCGTAGCAAGGATGCCTAGTGCCCTGGTGCAAGCAAGGAAAATGTCCCCTTTGACTGCTGTTTTGGTAGTAAATATAGCAATTATCAGGATTCAATGGCCCCCTAATTGCACTGCGCCTAGTGCCACTGCACCTGCTGCACAAATGGTAGCTACACCCTGGCTACTTGGTGAGGAACTACAAAGTATACGCACTGTGTAAGCAGCACCCAGGAGACCACGGACAGCAGCCACTGAGCATGCTCACTTTGTGCAGCAGAAGTGGAGCGCTGCCGACTTGGAGTAGAGCTGCTGGGTGCTTTCACTGTGTGAGCAACTCCCCAGCAGCAGTGGAGAGAAGCTGCTTGCACCACCCCATAGAGAGGAGAGATTCAATAGAATAATGACTAAATGGCACTACCTCTGCATGATGACCTGACTGTAAGATGATCACCACCCAAACTCTAACCAAATCTGGTGGGAGAAATCACACCCCTTTTTGGAGTGCTCCCCTGCTCATCTCTTCGGACTGAACTGCTGGTACTGTGACTCTACACATGGAGTAGTCCCAAGTGGTTGCTCAGTGAATGTGTTTTGAGTGTAAAATTGCATGAAAATGCACTGTATTGAGTTTGGCACCAACAGGCAGGCAGCGTGGTTGTTTTCTGTATTATAGAGCTGCAGAAAAGCCAGGCCTGATTTTCTTTACACAAACCGTCAGAGGCCTGTAGCCTAATCGTTCAAGGAAGAGGCCAACCTCACTTTCCAGAATGAATATGTGTGGTGGGCTACACACAGTGGAGCTTTAAAGACCAAGATGAGAAATATGGTTCAGGCCTGCTTTTATTTCTGGACTTAGGATAATGGGCCACCAAACTAATTTGGGAGTGAGCAGCATTATATCTGTGTGTTTGCAGGGGAGGGTGTAAATGAGCTTCACATGGAACATCTCTGTTAACTTTTGCAACATTTTAAAACCTTCGAACTGACCACTCACCTTATAGAGTTTTAGCTATAAATGAGAACCCTTCAGTAAACTGGGGAGTGGCTCGAGTGAAGGAACAAGAGTATGAACATCTCCACCACCCTGCAAGGTTTGCTATATCTGAGCATTTTTGAGGTGGAAGCTTCGGGTGTACACTGGCATACTTCACACGATGAAGTCTACTGCCATCCACACTCAGGAACAAACCTGAACATAGCCCCGAAGTAGAAGAAAAAAGTAAAGGTCACATGTATGTGCTATTATCCATCAGAATCAAAACTTTTGAAGGCTTTCCAGAGACAGAGCACAGCTGGAAGTACAAACACATCGGTAAGACAGCCATCCCACACAGGTACATGATGCAGAATGTTGAAGCAAAGGCAAGGGCATAATGCAATCATATCCTTCTGAGGCCCCCTTCCACTCCAAGGCCAATAAATACCTGTGCGATATGGGAGACTCAGGCGGGCCCCACCTTACATTCTGCAGGTGGGCCCAATGATTTTGCGTTACGCCACTGATGGAAACTTTCCGGAGAGTATGTTAAAAGCCAGGACTTTCACCTGAGGCTTCGAGACTCAGTGAAGAGTAACGGGCACCATGGACTAGCAAGGCATATAGATTGGCTTGAGGTAAATGGCTCAGCTGGTGTATTAAAATGGAACTCGATCCCGTTTCAGCTGATGTAGTACAATTTATAAATGTTTTGTCAAACTTATTTGCAAAGTGTCTGGCTTATAGGACAGTGAACATGTATAGATCTGCTATTGCAGTGGGTCATATTTTGGTGAATAGTTTTTCAGTGGGACAAGATGTTATGGTGAAAAGGTTGTAAAGGAGCATAATAATTGCTAAACCTCCAGGTACTAGATATATAGCCCTTTGAAATTACTAGGGTTTTGAGTTTTTTAGAATTATAGAGCTATAATGCTGATTTAAATCTGAGGGATTTGTCTTTGAAGTTGACAATGCTGTTGTGCTTGGTGTCTTTCTGTAAGATTTCGTATGCAAGTGCTTTGGAGGTATCTTTTAGATCTTTGACCCCAGAAGGAATATGTTTCTATGAGAGACAGAGAACTAAAACAAGTTATTCATCAATTTTGTATCCATATTTTGATGAGAGCCAAAAGTTATGTGTGGTTATGTCAAGGAATATGAGGGCAAGACGATGTTGTTAAGACTGGTGTGGAACAGTTATTTATTTCAGACACCCACATAAGGCTGTTTACTCACCAACTCTGGCTAGATGGGTGAAAGATGATACAGAGATAAGAAGAAAGAGGACAGGTTGTTGGATGGTTTAGTTATGTTTGGGATGTTTTAAGATTCTAAGTTCTAGAAGCTTTAAAGATGCTGCTGTATGGTGGTGGCGGCAATAAAGGTATTTACTGCATAATATTGGTCTCTGTGTCTTTAATAAAATCCAGATTTTCCGTCTACTATGGTTATGGAAAATCTATATTGTTCCTGGTGTGTGATGCCGAACTCTGAGTAGAGTACCAGACCAAGAGTAACCTGCAGCTTTAGAAAAGCGGCAAAGGGTGCTTTAGCAAGAATTCATCACAGGCATATACCGCACTCGTGATACTTTCTGTGGATCACCAAAAGTGGATAAAATATGAAAAAATGAGTGGAAACCAAAAGGGTCGGTAAGTCTTTGGCATATGCTGCTAAATTCCTACCATCCTGGAAGGTTTTACTTGCTAAAGCAGCAGTTCCTTTTGAAGATACTGTAAGACTTGAAGTTACCAAGAAGAGACAAAAGGAAAACTAACCTTTTAATACCCAAGATTTTGTAGTAATCTTTTTTCTGAGACTGTTTCAGTAGCTTCTGTGCTCGATCCAAACCCTCTTTGATCTCTTGGTCATCGTCATTGTTCTTCTGCGCAGTTTCATAGTCTCGAATTGCTAGCAGGAACAGACAACAAATGGAAAATAATAAGCAAACATGACAAAAAGATAAAATACACTTTGAATGCCATCAATCAGTGACCACTGTTACAAGTGTCATATGGATTTTGTGATCTAGTCAGAAATATAATTGTAGCGTTCAGGCTTTGCTACTAACTTTAAAAAGTACTTACAAAACCAGAACACCCAAAAATGAATATACACACAGATATAGCAAAAGAAGATGTTTTAGTGCAAAGTAACATGGTATTGCATAGTATTATAATTTTAAAAAACTGCACGTTTGTAACACCTTCTCGAACATTCTTTTGCACTTCTTGTGTTTCTGCAAGCATGTGTGATTGCTTCAAATAAACTATAACGCAAACATTCAAACAACCGTTGATCAACTTCGCTAAAGGAGTGATCAAAAAAACATGCTTTCGAGGACAACATCAAAATACAACACTTTAGATAACAAGATTTAACTAAAAGGAGAAAGTTACTTACCTTTGTTAAAGATCTTTCGGATGGATACTCTATCTACCTGCAGATTCCTCAAAAGTTGAACAAGCCCAGGTGTCAGACTGGATCTGGAAAACTCCAAAGCTTTGTGTTACCAATGGGGGACGGTGACTTTGTATCGACGTCGGAAAAATGTTGAGACATCACCAAAGCCATAGAGCACCCACTCCAGGTAACATCATCGGATATAATCAATTTTTTCCACCTTGAAAGAGACCAGACCGAGTTGCATCGAATAGAGAACGTGCAGCGTCAAATTCTAATTGGAACGTTATCAATCCTATTCCTGTAATTCGTAATTCCATTTATCAAATGGGGAGGAGAGTGGGATCAGTTAAGAATCAGCAGGTAGACAGAGTATCTACCAGAAAGATCCTTACCAACGGTTACTTTTTCTTCCAATGTATTCTTCCATCTACGGATTAATCACCAGTTGAATAGGTTCCTAAGCATTACCATTCCCAGAGGAGGGCTGATGGATGGTTAGAGGAGGAAATCTTGCAAAACAGACCTGGCAAAGTGCCCAACCCTATCCACCCTCGAGTCTAAGCAGTAATGTTTGGTGGAAGTGTGTAGAGACGCCCAGGTTGCTGCCTTGCAGATTTCCACAGCAGGCGGCCTCTTTTGAAGGCAGAATGGGGAGACGTGGAGTCTGGTGCAGTAAGCTTAGATTTCTTCAGGTGGCTATTTCTTGGCAACTGCATAACACATTTTGATGCAAAGGATGATCCAGCGTGATAATGTGCACTTCTGTGCCATCTTTCCTTTCCTACTGCCACAGAAACTGACAAAGAATTGGTCTATTCAGATGTCTCTAGTGCAGTCTAGATAAAAACTGCCCACCTACACTGCCTGTTTAGAGTCCAAATGATGCAGCTGTTCCTCCCCCTTTATGTGATAGTGGGGAGAAGT
Source organism: Lissotriton vulgaris (assembly GCF_964263255.1). Classification (NCBI taxonomy): domain Eukaryota; kingdom Metazoa; phylum Chordata; class Amphibia; order Caudata; family Salamandridae; genus Lissotriton; species Lissotriton vulgaris. The sequence goes on from NC_141696.1 coordinate 742,808,749, forward strand.
GTAGAAGGATGGGAGGGTAATTGAGTGGCCTAGGTGGAAAAGAGTAACCCCTTTTAGAAGGAAAGCTGCCCTGGTACACAACACTAGTTTGTCAGGAAAAAAAGTTTGTAAACTGTGGGTGGACCCTCAGGACTTGTGACTCACTAATCTGCCTTGCCAAAGTGATGGCCGCCAAAAAGACCTTCTTTATAGTTAACGACCCAAACTGACACCTGTGAAGGGGTTCGAGTGGAGATCCCATCAAAAACATTAAAACAAGATTTAGACCCCACTGGGGAACCCACAACAAAAGGAACCTGAGTGTACAGACTGGTCAACTCCTTTAGGAACCGCATCACAATATTGGAACATGAACAGGGAAGGTTGGAAAGGAGGAAAGAAAAGTCAATATAGCCAAATACCTTTTAACAGTGCTCACTGCACACCCTATCTGAGTTAGACAGTGCAACTGAAGGACTTTGGATAGTCAGGCTCGTAACAGGACTAACATGATCTCTGCATACCATGAAACAACATTGTTCCACCTCCCAGAATACACAGATTTTATGGGAGGAACATGAACTGACAGGATGGTGTTTGCCATCTCCAGTGGCAGCTGAATGTGGAGCAGCACATCGCCCAACTGGGAGAGCTCTACCTCAGATGGCAGCTGGGACTAAAGGACTACATACTACACTGTGCTCTGCCAATCTGGGGCAGTTGGAATTACATGGACCCAGTCTAAATGACTGTTTCTAAGAACTTGAGAAATGTTTGGTACAGAGAGGGTGGGAAATGTATAGTGCAGCGGAAAGTTTCATCTTAATTTAAACATGTCCCCCAAGGCTCTTCACAGTAGCCACTGAAGGATGGGTGTATGCATAGTGCAGCTGAAAGTTGTATCTTAACTGAAAAGATGGACACTGGATGGCGAAGAACTGCTGGCACTAAGCTTTTTTCTAAGAGGGGAACATGTCCACCTGAGGAACACCCCAATTGACGAAGATCAAGAAGACTCCACTTGTGATCAGCAAGATAATGCTGACTTGAGCTTTGGCTCTGGCATTCAGAGAACCTGCCAGGTTGTTTGCTTCAAACCATATTCCTTGGTGGTGTGACCAAGAAAACAGCCTCAATACATCTGGACACCGGATGGGATACCTTACTTCTGCTTGTTTCTTCACGTACCACATCCCAGTCGTACTGTATGTCAACCAACCTTGAATGGATGGGCGGATGGCCTTGAGTGACAGCCAAATCTCCCACAGATCTAGCAGATTGATATGAAGTAACGGCTCCTCTGGCGACTAGAGACACCTGATCTCTGGATCCCCAAGAAGTGCTCTCCGTCCTAGAGTGGAGGCATCTGTCACTATTGTGGCCACAATTGGAGGGAAACTGAAGGGCATCTCAGTAAAGGTTTAGCTCTTTCCCCTTCCAAGACCACGCCTGCCAGTGTTCCAGGAGACCACAATGATGTCAGACTGATCTCCCATGTGTTGGAACCACTCCCTGTGTAGCCACCAATGCAGATCACACATATTACAATGCAAATGTGTGACCAGGAGGATCCAGAAAGCCAGCAGGCGTAAGACTATAAAACGATCAGGACTGAAAGTATTTTGCTTTCCAGGAATGAATAAAATATCTTCTGGATTTTGTGGATCCTCTGAGGAGGAGGGAAGACAATAAGGTTTGAGTACAGAACTGATCCCATCAACTGGAGATGCTTGTGCGACTGCCGTGTGCACAAGTGGCCTCTCTTGAGGCCTCAAGAGACGCTGTCCAGCTGCAGGTCGGATTCATTACGTCCATCCCTATGATTAACGCAGGATTGTAATGCATTTACTTTGATTCTTTGAGGCTATCATCTCCTAAGAAGGATGCACTTGTGCACACGGCAGACGCCTAATCAGTGACTCCTCACTCCTACCTTTACACTGTGCCTGAGAGCCTTGGAGCCCGTTTTTCTCCACGATTGGAATGTGAGAGAAATACCCTCCCCTCCCCGCTGCTACACTCATTGTGCGCCCAGCCCCTAACACTCCACTCCAGTCTTGATGAAGACCCCATTAGTAAGGTTCGAGATACCTACAGAAAAAGGGGTCGAAACGTCGACTTTACAAACACCTGCCAATATCCGATCAACAGTGATAAATAAACTGTGACCCCATGTGTTATATGGCAAATATGTATATAAATGTTTAGATTGTGGCTATCCGGTATATAACAAACATATACCTGGAACTGTTTGTGATATTGTGTCACCACCACAAAACTTTCCTTCCCATCACTTACCTTCTTACACTCCCCCTCCCCCCCCCCCCCCCATCTTAGGGCACCACTTTTGTGATTTGTATACCCTGTTTAGACTGGTTTCCCATGAATGTCTATCTATATGAAAAGCATATTCCCAATGTTATTAAATAACATTGGTCGAAAGTTATTTTTCCTTTGCCTTCATTTTTATATTGTTGAATATTTACTCTATTTGTGTTTTTCCCTCGTATGAGCAAGTTGCTAATACACTAGGACCACTTCAGTGCATATCGTCTAGTACCCAGGTCCCAGAGATTCCGGGTTCACACTTTTTGCAACTAGAGCCCATATTAGGCTGGAGGTAAAGATAGAAGAGGTCCACCAAGATTCATTGCGATAAATGCAGGTGACTGCTCAAAAGTAGGGAAACACTTATTGCTCTTCCAGTGCACCGTCCTGTGGCTAACAATTGGTTGTCTCTGTCTGTACCCTTTCTAAGGTAATTGGCCCTCTTCACCTCAGATACTGCCCTTCCCCATGCACTTTCACCCGCACATCTGGCAACAGCAGTTGGAAGGGAGAGAGGGCTGTGAAGCTCAGGCCTGTTAAGGCAGCTTCTTGCTACTTCATTACGACATACCTATTTATCATGGGGTAATCTCTAAACTGCTAAAGAACTACTCCATATGCCCTTAATACAGTGTGGCGAAGCATCAGGCGCCATTTAACAGTTACTGCCTCGACTTCTAATCCCGGTTTGTTCTTTTGACCTTGCTGGAAAGAGTCCCCGGGCCGGTTTGGAAGAATTAGTGGCGGTGAAACCCGGCAAGATCAGCAGCCAAGCACTGGCCAACCTAAACAATGGCAACAGGTAATGAAAGCAGTGATTTCCCCAAGTCAGGACCAGTGAACTGAGAGAAAATATACTGAATCACTCAGTATACCCTAAGCATAGGCGCTCCATGACTATTAACGGCTGGCACGGAGCAGGGTGGGGAGGAGGCGGGGAGGAGGGCTAAGGGGGTTTAAAAAATGTTTTTTAAATAAAGTTCTTTGTATGTGGGTGGACCTGCACACCTGTGTAAACGTTCTTACTCAAGGTCTAACCTGTGTTACTTAGGTCCTAGCTGCGTTGCAGCGTGCTATCTCGCCGTAGGGTTTAGCCATAATCCCTTGGTAATAATAAGTAAATACAAGGCTTGGGTTGCCTGTGTGATGCACATCTTGTGACACTAAGGTCTCATTACATTTCCAATACTATTCAAATATTATTAAAATTGCTTGTAAACGAACTCAAACCCAAGTTAAATGCTGGTTAAACGTAATACCCTTTTATTCATCATGATTCTGATAATACAATATGCATTACATAAACTCAGATACATCCTTATAGCTCCGTGATGCAATATCATGCAAACGCAATGTTTCAAGGTTTCAAGGTTACAAAATCATAAGTTACAACTTTGAAAATAAATCCGAATGCATTTCGGGTTGTAGTCAACCCTTCTTCAGGGGTATTCCGTAACAACAAAGTAAAGAAGATGGTGTTTTTAAAGAATTCCTCCGTATGGAACTACAACAGAAAATACATATGTCTCAAAAGCATCAGCATTTATACATTTCAAGGTAATTAGATTTGCACTCAAGAAGTTAAAGGTGCTCCCAATTAGCCACATGCACCAACCAAAGTGTGTAAAATGTGTAATTTGTGGTCCATTGTCCCTCCGTGCAAAAAAACAAGAGCCATCATACGAGAAAGCTCCTATCAATAACCAACAGTGCATACTCACGTGAGACCGCCAAATGGATACTATCTAACATGCTTACCCAGAACGGAAGCAAGCATCTGATAACCGATTTTCTGCAAGAGCAAAAAAGTATGTGAGTATGTAACCCAAAGTGGGTTGCCAAACAATAAAGAGATACTCATGCTCACAGAATTCGTGATGCCGAAGATTACCGATAGATGTAAATGTGAAGCGTCCAGGCTGTCAAAAATATAAAACAAATTGAACCGTCAGTTCTCCAACCTCGGTTTCACAGCAGGTCAAACAATAGTACTGTTCAAAAGCCTGTGCAACGCGCTCACCTCCAGTACTCTCGACAGTTCTCTCGCTCTACTGTTCTGAATCGCTGCCTCCTACGTGCGTGATGACGTATAGGCGTATTGAGCGTTTAAAAAGCCAAAGAGCTCAAAAAGTGCAAAAAAACGACGGAAACGTTATTGTCACCCATGAACAATGTCAACCATACCAGAGCTGGTGAACCGAACAACGTAAGGGTGTGCTTACAAGAAGGCACAGTGCTCCTGTTTGTTAAATCAGTCACCACGCATGTAATAGTAATCTTTTGCAGTACCCTCTAAAATTGTGGTGAGCTGTATTTAATCTAACGATACCGTACATCAAAACTCCGAGTCATATTACATACTGAACTAACTAGTGAGTTCCTAAGAAATCGTAAATGTAGTACATTGTGGAGAACCCCATAAGCTTGCTAGAAGTGCCATGGGTCAATCAAAATAGCCGCTGTAAACTATAAAGTTGAATGTAGTCAACAAGTCCGGTAAAAAGAGGAGTGCGAGTGCAAATCTTGTACAAATAATATGTTCTAGAAAGTCATAAACAAAACAGTCACTGATAACCAGTATAATCAACAAACATATGTATATTGTGAGTATAAACTCATCATAGAAAACATAACAATTCATAATGATCATTAAACCCTCCCAGGATCACCATGCCCAGAAATCTGATCCAATAGGTCTCTGCGTGCTAAAGCTGTGTGTGATAATCTATGCCTGGTGTCAAAACATTTTTTTCAAGAATGGTGAATCTCAACTGGGGTATTGTGTGTGATGTATTCACCCAATGTGCAGCCAAGCATGAATTTAGGTTCTTGTTACGAATCATACTTTTATGTTCTATGATTCCTGTTTTTATTTTCCTTGAGGTTCTGCCTATATAGACAAGCCCGCAGGGGCATTGAATAGGGTAAATTACGCCCTCAGTATTGCATTCTGATGTGTGGTTATAATGTTTAACCAGCATTTAACTTGTGTTTGAGTTTGTTTACAAGCAATTTTAATAATATTTGAATAGTATTGGAAATGTAATGAGACCTTCGTGTCACAAGCTGTGCATCACGCAGTTTTGGAGCATCCCGATGTATTTACTTACCTCCTTGCAGTGTCTCACCACTCTCTCCACTGTTGTCACTCCGGCAGAGGAACAGTGCGCCCAAGCTCACCTAAACCAATCACAGTGCTGCAATGCAGCGTTGTGATTGGTCTGAGCAACATGGTTTGGTGCTCAGGCCGGGACTGGTAGCCTGGGCATGTTCTCCACCTAGACTGGAGAACTTGCAAAGTGCACATGGCTGTTTGGCCACCCCAGAGGGCTGGTCAAAAAGTCATGCGCACTTACAGTGGGTCACCACTCCTCCCTCTGCTCCTCTGTCATCAGAGCAGCCCCGCTTGCCTGGCAAAGCAGCAACAATAGGAAAAAATAAAAAAATAATACCTAGTTATTTTATTTTTCCTTTCTTCACTGCTACTATGGAGCCGACACTGTCATAATGTAAAGCTCGGGGAGAGAGCATGCCCCGCTACCCAAAAAAAAAATCCTCCGGTCAAAACTCTTAGCCAACACCAGATCTAAAAATTGAAAAGATGTAAAGATATACAAGGAACACAGATGCCAACATTGTAACACAATGTACACACACACACACCTTTATCCCTCAAAGTGGCACGGTGCGCATGAAACAGCTACCTGTCATGTTCTACATTTCAACCTTACAACATTTGCTTCAAAAATAAACGTGTTATCCCACCATCATCTAATAACGTTGACATCGTGAAAGCAATGCATATAAATGTGCGTACGCCAATTTTAGTTCTCTCGGAGAGGGCCGCTTTGCGTTTCACCGCGGTACAGTATTCCAAGACTCATTACAGACTTCAAACCTCAAGGGTTCCTTAAGCAAGACAAAGTATTTGCATCGCATTATTTTGTAAACAGATGTTCTAGCTCAGCGGGTGTTACATTTATCGTTTTTTGCAATTTCTGTAAAAGGCGGCGGGAGGCGAGAGCCAATTTTGAGTGTTGAGCCTCTTGACAACACAGCAGAATTCCCATCAACAGTGAGAGGTTACGACAGAAATAATAACACTCGCGCGGTCTCAAACGCAGCTTTCACACCCCAATTTTAAAAAAAAGGAAAAAAAGTCGCGAAAAAAAAAATCTGTTTACGCCCGCAGGACTGCGTCGTCTGTGCCCCACTGTGCGTCAGCTCTCGAGCGCAGCACTTATCCTGCCAACTTTAGACACGTTGGAGTCTTTTGCCCAGCCACTAAAAAAGCACGGTAGGATACGACAGGGCAAACGTGCTGGAAATGCCGCCGGGACGACACACATACTGAGGGGCTTTATTGCTCATCCGGCCAAGTGCAGATGTTCTGTAATAAAATGTCTTCATGGAAGATAAAAGGTTATATGAGTCAACCGTAAATACTTTATCTTTACGACATGACATGGCAATAAGTGGTTTAGCCAGGAATATTTCCCTTTGGCTAATGTCACAGGTTTTTGTGACGTAACTCGGAAGGATTGGCGAATGAAGCTTTTAATTGGGCTCGGTGTTAAAACTGGACCCAAACACCAGACCGAGAAGGCGCATCCTTTCACAGAGGCTGCCACGCGCCGGTGTTCTTGAGAGGTGAATGCGCACTTTCAACTTTGCAAAGAATTTTTCAGAAATAAATGGACCCAACATGGCCTTCAAAAGGAGACCAAGTGTAGTGCTGCAACTATTATGCACGACAAAACATAAATGTTGGGGTGCATATGTCTCATGCATGGTTCTGCGAGTGGGCACCACAGATCTCAATCAAATAATTGCAAGTATCACAGCAGTTTTGATTTTTAGCGCCCAGTGCACACCAATCCTGTAGCTCTGTGGAATAATATGAGGTAAGGTGCTGAAGACCCATGGGGGAGGGGTGTGTATGTGTTATGGAAGGGCAAGCCTTTTTTTTTTTTACATGGGACTAGTTCACTGATAGTAGGCTTTCTAAATGTGGGTTATATGTGTATTTAGTTTTAGGTTGTGTGTTGCTGCAATTGCAATTTCTGTTACATTCACAAGCAGGGTCAGATTTGGATCAATTAGGCCTGGGCAGTTCCAAAACAAAAGTCGCCCACATTTGTGGATCGTGCCATTTCATGAAACATTATTTGTTCAGTTTCCTTGGACTCATTTTAAGAGAAATGTTCGTTAACTAGTATTTTAAAGTCTATAGAAATTGTAAGATTGGTGAAAACTAGAAGCACTGCAGTTTGGCAGGGCATGTGAGAGGAGGTAAAATGTCCCATGGGTCACAATAGTTGATCGGGTTGGGGTGGCCACCCAAGCCCTTCTTAGGTCGAGCCTGGGCAGCGCATGCGCTGCTCTGCGAGGCATGCTGTATTAGAGTATGGACTTGAAGCTCCGCCCACTCTCTGCCCATGTTTGTCATTGTCCTTTGTAAATGCTGGCTTCTGATTCATTAATAGGCTGGTTAGTCCCTTCTTAGTACCGCCTTGTCTTCATTTGTAGCCTCGCATGAGGACTAGTCCCTTTACTTCTGTTGTTACAAGGTATGTCTTATTTTGTCTGTAAGCACTATTTTCTTTAACCCCTTGGCTGCGGGGCACATTCCCCTGCTGTGCTGGGGGGAGAGGGGCGCGCACAGCGCCCCGGTGCTCATGACGAGCTCAGCTCGTCACGGGCCACAGTTCTCGTGTGCTCATGACGAGCTCAGCTCGTCACGACCACGCCCGTTTAATGGAACGCTCAGCACAGCAGGGGAATTAGCCCAGCGTGTGAGCGTTCCACGGCTCATGACGAACTGAGCTCGTCATGAGCATGGGAGGGGTAATGCCTTTCTCCTACTGCATCATGAAAGGGGTGGTATGCACTACCACCCCTTTCATGATATAAATATAATTGCCCAAAATGTTGGTTTTGCACCCGGGACAAAAGACATTTTTTGAATAAAGAGTGAGATAGATTGAAAATTCCACATCTGGGAAGACGCAAAGTTCAAGGCAGTAATCATGTTCATAGTAATTATGTTCATAGTGTGAGAGCAAATAAAAAGAACAACACTGGATATATTACAGACATTGCACCGAAAAGAATGAAAATTATAATGATGTTTATTACACAGACGATCGTTGCTTCTTTTCATAAACAAGAGAATGGTGGGTTGCGTAGTTAACAAGGAAGCATAAGTAGTTTCAGGTGATCTGTTGGTTTGTTTACAGGGGGGCGGAGCATGCAAACTATTAATGGGGCTCGAACGCAGGGCCAGGCACGCGAGAATTTTTTGGTTGCTTAAAGCGCTTGCCGAGCGACCAAGAAAAAAAGAGTGAGCAGGTAAAGCGTTAAGACGAGCTATTCAGAACGTAGGGGCACGGTTGCAAAGAGATATGCGGTTCATACAGACTGTATTAAAATGGGGACTTTTCCGCATTGATCGGGAGAGAGGGGTAACATGGGAGAAAGGAACGTGTAAGGAGGGTTTGAACTGCTGTGTGCTCGGTGCTGAATATCAACCAGTTATTAGAACACAGAGGAAGAATGGTATTTAGCAGAAGGTGAAAGATGAATTTAGAGCATGCTTTGTGCAGTAAGAGGGTGACACCACAAAACTAAAGGGGACATGGGGTGGTATATGTTTATTTCATGTTTATTTTTATGCTTGCAGGGTGGATTACGATGATCATGGTGATTAGGCACTATTTGAGATTCTTGGAAACACAAAAGTGAATAATTTAGTGTTGAAGTATAGATTCTTGTGTGTATTGTGGAAAATGTTATTATCTGGCAATGATGAATTTTCCTGTAATTAATTTTATAGTGACCCACGACGGAGGGCTGATGTTACAGCCCGAAATGCATAGGGTGTGAAATAAAGAGATGCTGCTCTGAACTATCTGTTGTCTTTTGGATCGTATTTTCGAAGAAGTCCGGATGGGCACACGCAAATATGAAAAGCCTCCAAAATACATTATGTTATGGATGTGGGGAAAAGGAGAAAAACATTGGAAAGACTGTTGATCACTGGATTAATTTGGAGAAATGTGAAACGTTGAAAAGTTGGTTGGATTGTTTATCCAGTTATGCAGTGCACCTGGGAGTGGAGCGTGGAATCTGCGCTCCCCACTTCTGTTTCTCCTGCTGCAGGCACAACATACTTTTCAGCAACTTTCTGCGAGCCATGCATGCTTTCACTTTCCAAGCATAATGGCGGCTGAGGTCTTGCATTTACAAGATCAAGGGCGGCTCTAGGCTCATGGCGGCCCTTGGCAGGGAGCGTAGGTAGGGGGCCCCAGAAGAGGGGGTCTGAGCGGAGTTCCACATAGCTCAGGAAGGCATTTTAATAAAACGTCCAGCAAAGGAGTTAGATGACCAGTACCTGCGGCTACTCCTACCCTTCCGAATTCGTCTCAGAACGATAACATTTAGGAGGAGGAGGGTATTGTGACACATGACGTGGTCAGCAGTGGGTAGGAAAAAAAATCAGCCAATCACTAACCAGGAGGAACGCAGGCGCGAAGGCCAGTGAAGAGGGGGGAGTGAAGTTCGGGGAAGGGTGTTTGGAAGTGGAACAGAGCTGGAGGCAGCCAAATCCCTGCCAGGGGCCACCATGCAAATATGTATCCATCCTCAGAGGATTATTATATTACGGAAATATATTGGCGTGTCGGCCCCTGGGTTTGGCGGCCTTGTGCAGGTGCACAGCTTGCACATGCCTAAGGCCGCCCCTGACAAGAGTTTGAGTTATTGACATTGTAAATTAGAATGCCTTTTATTTATGTGTTAATCATCAAAAAAGATAAATAAAAGGCATTGTCTTTTACCATGCCAATAGCTTAAACTCTCGGAAAAGCGAAACCTATTACATTGCAAATGCTTCTTTATTTGAAATGGCATGAACGGTATTTTAATACCCTGACCGGTATGAAAAAGAAGAAAATCACCCACTCAGTATTTTTTCCTGTGGTCAGTATGTATTTTACACAGTCAACATAAGGTGAAAACACATTAAAATGTGTTTTAAAGCAGCCTTATTAGTCTGTGACTAATAGTTAAACTAAACAAAGACAGAAAAGCCATGTTAAAAAACTTTTTATATAAAAAGTCCTCTTTCATCATTATGCCCCGACCTTTGCAAAATCTTAAAACATGAATTGCAGTTTTACAAAAAAGTTTTTTTTGTAGTTTTATATACAAGGGCATTGGAGAGATTTAAATGAGCACGTCACACTATACATGATCAAAATGTGCGTACTCCCATTACTTGCAACAATTCTTCCATCTTGCCAATCGCTGCTGGGCCACCAGCACCTCACTCCTTGTCAATAGTCTACCTTAACACCCGCTCGCTGGCTAAGCATCAGCTTGAAATTTTTCAGTTGTTGGACAATAGTAATATTGACATTCTTCTCCTCTCGGAGACTTGGTTAACTGATGACTCTACCTCCGACATCCTCGCTGCTGTCCCTTCGGGCTATTACATCCTACAGTCCAATAGGGCAGCGGGTAGAGTAGGTGGGGGGGGGGGTAGCTGCTATCATCCGTTCCCAATATAACTTTACCAACTTGGAAACTACCACTCTCCCCAAAACTGACATCCTCACATTGAAATTTACTTCTCCCAAATTTTCCTTTATTTGTGTTCTTGTCTATCGACTCCCTGACAATATGCCTCCTTTCTCCCATCAATTTGGCGACCTCATTTCCCGGCTAGTTATTAACTCCGCCAAAATCCTCATTATTGGCGATTTTAATTACTGGCCGCTAGACCCCTGTGAAAGCAGCCTTTCTGAAGAATTCACGGATCTTCTACTTGGCCTGAATTGTAAACAGCACATCTCAGTGGCTACCCATACTAAAGGCCATATCCTCGACCAAGTGTGGACGGCCAATCTTGATATTTCTCCTCCCCTAGTTTATACCTGCACTTGGTCGGATCACTTTTTTATTTCCTTCTCACTGGAGTTAGTTTTGCCCTACCGCCCGTCACCTACTACCAACTTCACTGCGCGGAACTGGAAGCGAGCTGATCTCTCTGAATTTCATTCTATTCTACTCGCTACAGCTCCCAGTGACATGACCATGACATCTGCCCAGACTGACGTCCTCGACCAGTGGTTGAAACATGCGAGTGATGTGGTGGCCCCGCTGAGAACTACTAAAACTAAACGCCCTCATGATGCTCAGCCGTGGTTCACAGATCAATTAAAACTGGACAAATTGGCCATTAGACAAGCCGAGCGCCGTTGGAGGCGTAATTATGACCCATTATTAAAAACTGCTTATGTTGATTTATTAAAACTGTACAAAAAATCTATCTTACTGGCCAAAACCTCCTACTTCTCCCAGAAAATTCTCAGTTCGGTTTCTAAAACCAAGGATATTTTTTCAATCGTAGAGGAACTTTCCATGCCCGACCGGGTTACTGCCCAACCCCAACCCTCACAGGTCCTTTGCGATTCCCTTAACTCATTTTTTATCGACAAAATCACTACTATCAAAAACAATATCCCTCCCCCCTCTTAGTCTACTGCTTGCTCTTTACCTTCATGAATCCCTGTTTTAACGAGTTCCCTCCCATTTCCCAGACAGAGTTCATCTCCTTGTTACATGCGGTCAGCTCAGGTTTCCCTAACTACTGTTGTCCCCTTCAAATCATGAAAGCCGCCTTTTTGGCTTGTCCTGGTCCCCCGTTGGCACTCCTTAACAACTCGCTTGCTACAGGCTCTGTCCCCGATGCTTTCAAACAGGCGGTTGTAGCACGGTGCTGATCCATCTGTTCTGAGCAACTATCGGCCGATCTCCCTTCTCCCCTACCTGGGGAAGATTTTGGAGACTTATGTCACCCGCTGCCTCAGCACATTCATTGAAGGGTCTTCTTTCTTAGATTACCAGCAAGCCGGTTTTAAACCGGCCCACTCCACTGAAGCCGTCATCGTGGCTGTAATGGATGTGCTGAGGCAAGGCGCCGATAAGAACTTGGCCCAAGCCCTTGTTCTATTAGATCTGTCGGCTGCTTTTGACACGGTCGATCACGCCATCTTGATCGACCGTGTCAAAAAAGCGGGCATCCAGGGCATGGCTCTAACATGGATTAGCTCCTTCCTGCACCAGCGCTACCAGTCAGTCCATCTGTTCACTTTCTCAGCCCCCTATTCCTCACTTTCCTGTGGTGTCCCTCAAGGTTCTGCTCTTTCGCCCCTTTTATTTAATCTCTATATGCAACCGCTTACAGTTTCTCTCCGTCACATCCCGGTCACTACTTTCAATAATGCGGATGATTTACAGCTAATTTTTCCTATTGATTCCTCCCCTTCTTCCTGTGTCAATTTCCAATCCACCATGCTTGCCATCTCTGAGTGGATGCATTTTAGCCAGCTGACGCTCAATCCCAGCAAGACGGAGTTGGTGTTGACAGGAGGGTCGGCCAACCCTTGGAGCTCTAATTTCTGGCCCCCTTCTCTTGGCCCCCCACCCTGTCCTGTCAATTCGGTGAAGAGCCTTGGTGAAATCATCTCTAGTGATTTATCTATGAGGCCTCAAATCAATGCTGTCACCTCTTCCTGTTTTTTCCATCTGCGCAGGATCTGCAAAATTCGCAGGTTTCTCACTACTGAGGCTCTCACACTTGTCATCATGGCCCTCGTCACCTCCCGTATTGACTATGCCAACTCCCTGTATGCTGGGATTCCTGCTTACCATCTTCATTGGCTTCAGCTGGTACAAAACCAGGCGGCCAGAATTGTCTTTCAACAGCCTAAGCACCAACATGTCTCGCCCCTGCTGAGGAGATTGCACTGCCTCCCAGAAGCCTCTCGATGCATTTTTAAACTGGGTTGTACTGTTTTCAAGGCACTCCTTGCTCTTGCCCCAGCTTTCACTTCCCTTAGCCTCAAGCGTCACATTCCCTCAAGAAATCTCCGGTCCTCTGCACACAACCTCCTAACTGTCCCCAGGTTTAAACGTAAAAAGCACGGAGGCTCCTGTTTCTCTTTTCTCGCCCCTACACTGTGGAACTCTCTCCCGATTACAATCCGACTCTGTCCTATTTACACCTGTCTTCGCAAACTACTCAAAAAGCATCTCTTTCAGTTAGCTTATGAGTAACCATGCTGCTTGACCCCTCTGCTTTAGTCTATGAGCGCCATGAAACCGACTGGTGACCGTGCGCAGTAGAAGTGATTTTAACATAATATAACAAATTCATTTTTATTCTAGCGGTTTTGAGATAAGTGATTTGCCCAGAATCACAGAATTTTGAACCGATGCCAAGACTGGAACCTGGTTTCCCATTCCAAAGTCAGTAGACTTAGCTATAACTACTAAAAACCTAGTAAAGGTTGCCTCACACCGAGGCCTATACAAATACACACAAACACATTCACTCCAGTACGTTCTGAAGACATTGGGGCCAATATGATAATTTTCACTTTATTTTTTGCAGCTTTTATATAGTGCGACACAAAGGTATTGGAACGCTTTTACATTAGCACCAGTTACGTTACACAAGGACACATCACCAGCCGACCATAGCCTGAGGGCAAAGGCCTTTCAGGGGAGGGGAGTCAAGAAAAAGCACTCAATGGCATAAAAATCACCAAGCCCCCAAGTGAGGCCCCTGCATACTTCCAACGCCCACCATTGCCTGAATGTGATGGCCTGGCGTGGAAGAGAGATCAGAGGAAAGATGCAGCTTCTGGGCCAGGCCAGTCTCACAGGGGGGAGGGATGGGAGGGTGCGGAGGCCAAGGTGAGAATGGTCCAACAGCTACAGGAGCATCTGGCCCCCAGTGGGGCAGATCCTTCGACGCATCCCTCCCGCCCATCACAGCGTTGTGTGACACTCTGGTAGGTGAAAAATGAAGTAGAGGCCCTGAAAAAATGGCCTCCATCTCACCCTTGGGCACCAGCCCATCGTCCAATACCAGACAGCTCGACTTCTCAATCCCCTGCCTGACACCCTGCCATTCATATGGATATGTTCCTGAATTTTCTTTTATAAAAGCACCAAGTGTATAAAGTTCTTGAAATTTGCAATGCCGAACACAGACGTTAGGCTTGTGTTGCTCAAGTGATATGCTTTTGGCGCTTCCTAATCAACCTCAAAGCCAGGCTCTGTGGTTCACAGTCAATTTTAGGCCTTGGCCTCTGGGTAATCTAGAGGTGGTGCTGCTGCTGGGCCAATAGAAAGTCAGGATACCAGACTAACTAGCAGTTGGCAGTGCATGTCCATCCACCATGCAGAGGGCATGCAGGTACCATCCCAACCAATGTCAACATAACGCATGGGCGATCACTATGAGATCTGTCAGCGCTGGGGACGGACCTTTGGTTGGGCACAAACACTGAGCGCCAGTCGAGATACTGAAGGAAAGGTGCCTACTAATTGGACAAACAGCCTGGCCTATGGCGCGGCCCTGTACCCCACCTTCTGAGCCCCGCTGTGCAGGATTGAAGGAAGTCTGTCCAGGCCATGTGCCTAACTTTTCAATCAATCAATCAGGGGTTTGTTAAGCGCGACTACTCAACCATAAGGGTCTCAAGGTGCTGGGGTGGGCAGGATCCAATCCATCAAGGAGGGAGTCTGTCGAAGAGCCAGGTTTTGAGGTTTCTTGCTAAGATAGGGAGTGATGTTGTCTGTCTGAGGTGGAGTGGCAGGGCATTCCAGGCTTTGGCCGCGAGGAAGGAGGAGCAGCCTCCCAATCTGATCTTTCTGGTGAGGGGGGCCACAGCGTAGGAGAGCTGGGCTGATCGTAGGGTCCTTTGGGGTGCATGGAATTTGAGTCTGCTGTTCAGGTATGCTGGTCCGGTGCCATGGAGGGCCTTGTGTGCGTGAGTGAGTATCTTGAAGGGGAGTCTCGCCTCGACGGGAAGCCAGTGGAGTGTGCGCAGGTGCTGGGAGATGTGTCAGTGTTTTGGCAGGTTGAGGACCAATCTTGCGGCAGCGTTCTGGATGTTCTGTAGCTTCATGGTGAGGTTTTTGTTTATTTCGGCATGGAGTGCGTTGCCATAGTTGAGTCCGCTGGTGACCAGGGCGTGAGTTACAGTCTTTCTGTGTTTGAGGAGATCCATTTGAAGGTCTTACGTAGGAGGCGGAGGGGTGTGGAAGCAGGAAGACGAGACTGAGTTGATGTGGCGGTCCATTTTGAGCCATTTCGTGCATTCTACCAGCATGACTGATCGGAGTCCAGGCTCTGCACTCAACTGTCAATGATTTCTTCTGGATGGACATTTGTTTGACTCTGGGCCCAATCATCCAGGCTTATACCCAGATGGACGCAGAGATGGCTTTTGGCTTAACGTCTGGGGGTTTGACTGGTTGGGTGACGGCCATGCCATGCCCCCCAACTGCCTTTGCATCCTATAATGTGGGATGCAGGTCGAGACTTACTGCAACCAGGTTATCTACCAAACTGCACCATGTGCTATTTTCTCACCTTAATTATCTCTTAGCAGTTTTGTGTATGTTGTTAAAAAAAGTTTTTTGCACAATTTGTGCGTTTAGAGCTTGTGAGTGTGATGCAATTCCTGAGCTCACTGTCTTTTTAATCGTTTTTTTTACGCAAAAACTCTTGTTCTCCTTACATTTCACCTTCTCCGTCTTCAAAAGCGTATTCCATTGCAGTTTTACATGCATGTTTACTTTTCTCTTGGCCTAACGAAACGTGCAAGTTTCACCAAATTCAAAAGCTCACAATGTCCGAGCCCACTTCCAAAAACATTTTTAAAGCCTTTTCTAAGCTGCTGATTACTACTCTAACCCTCACAGCAGAATGTAACCAGTTACCATGTCTGCTCATCTCTGATTTTTTTTTTCACAGTGCTCAACTGACACGTTTCGCTATACTTGCAAATTCAAGATGGTGGGCAAAATGTAATTCAAGTTCGTAGTTAACCAATCGCACATCTCTCAACAGTTACATTTAATTTCAGGGGTTTCATGTTTGCGAAGTCAAACAACAAGACCTGCAAATGAGTTAAACCTCTGAAGCTTATCGAACACCTTTTTATAATTCTAGTACTGCAAAGATTTACACCAAACCAAAAGATGTACAATTTGAGCAAAGTTTTACTTTTATTCCAAACTTGCTATACTACCTTTCTGCTTTTTTGCTGTACAAAAGAGCAATATATCTTATGGTCGTTTGACTGGGAAATGCTTATTTTTTTTTACCCTCTCCTTAACTTTTCACGGAAAACTCTACCCAAAGCTTAACATGGTGCATGTTGCCTGTATAAACCGTGCATAAGCCACATTTCGTGCAGACTCATCAAACAGGGTAAAACTCCAAGTAAACCAAAGTGTCCTATCACTGGAAAGTCATGAACTACGATTAATAAGTGACCATCGCAGACTATGCAAAATATGTCTTTTTATATAGAGCTATCTGATATCAATCCGGGGGGAATCGGGAAGATGCATAGGTTCTCATGAGCAATACTGATGATGCCCAGAAAAAGAGTAATGACCCCCACCCAAATATTTTAAATATGCACAGGTGACAATTTTGCCTTGCGCTTGAATGCCTGTGACCAGCTAGTCAAAGACAGCAGTTGTCTACTATGGAGCAGGCAGTGGCGGGCACTGCTGTCAATACCCAGAGTGCAAAGTCAAAACCAGTGAGGGGGTTTCTCTAAAAAAAGACTAGGATAGTGTAGCACTCAAACATCCCGCTTCCACGAATGCTCCGTTCAGATAGCCAATGGCAACAAGTAATCTCCTGGCAATTATACACAAATTACTTCGAAAGAACATTACAATCTTTTTAAAGGCACACTGTATTTAGTTTATACAGTGTAATAAGTTAATTTCACTACAGTTACCACTTAGACACTAAAAACCAAAATCTGTGGTTCTGCAACTCGCGCTTAAGCTCTTCACATGCATAAACTTTACATACTTCACAATGCAAATCAATATTATGAAAAGTCGGCATTGTGGAATAAGATTCCTGACTAGGATTCATGGATACTTCAATTAAATGCTCCCAGTGTAAGACAAGCAATGAATCCAAATACTTCTTTTTACAATTTTGGAAAATAACGCGAAATGCTGATGAGTATCAATAAAATGAGACATGTTGTCTTGAAATGCCATTTGGCAGACTGTTCCGTTAGTACCCTGAAGGAAAGCCATCAAAGTTGCCCTATTGAGAATTAGTCAGCTTAAAATTTGAATGTCAATAAAGACACCTTTCAAATTACAATATTTAGCAGCCAATATGTTTTAACCTTTCCTTACAGCTTTATTTTGTATGCATCACACAATGCTAAGTCTAATAAAAAGTTAAGAGAATGGTGTTGTACAAAATGAGCGAAAAACCACACCATTAGGACCACATAGGCAACAACAAGAACCATAGACAATAAATTGAGTCACGAGAAAATGAGCAACTTTATAAGCTGCAGGCCTATGGATTATGTTAGTTACCCAGTAAGCATCTTTCGGTGACAGGTAGTGCTGTAGATTCACATTTCCTTCATACTCCTGCAATTTAGTGTTGCATTCAGATGTGTCCAAGTTGTTTTTCTTCGAAGAAGCCTTTCGAATCACAAGGTAAAGTGACTCCTCCTCTTGGTGATATTGCGCATGTTCATCAACTTAATTGTTAGATTGTTTTCCCTCATAATAGTGTACGTAGGTACTGCAATGGCCCCAGGTTTCCGGGGACGAGGGCAGGCACATGTAAATCTAAAGCACTACATGACAAGAACAGATTTTCACAGGGTAAGTAGCATAACCCCTTCGATGGCATGTGTGGATATAGATACACATGCTCTGAATAGACTATAACGCAGTGCCCTCCAGAAAAGGGTGGCCAACCTGTGGGTGTTGTAGTTGTTTAGAAAAGGGTAAGTAGCAATATGTGCCCTACATTTGCCTGTTGGCGTGCTAGAACATCCACACAGTAATGTTTAATGAAAGTGTGTGGGGTTGACCATGTAGCTGCTACAAATCTCAGCTATTGATATATTGCCTTGGAAAGCCATAGATGCTCCTAACTCGCGACTAGAGTGTGCTCTAGGTGTGTGGGCAACATTTTTTTTTTTTAGCTTTGACGTAACATGTCTGAATGCATTTAAATATTAATCTAGAAATACCGGATTTTTATATGGGCTTTCCTATGTGACAGGGCGAAAAAGCCACTAAGAGATGCTTGGTTTTATGAAACTCCTTGGTTCTGTTGATATAGTACATTAAAGCTCTTTTAACATCTAGTGTATGAAGGGCTCTTTCTGAACAGAATCAGGTGGCGAAAAGAGAGGTAACTCAACTGACTGATTTAGGTGAAAAGTAGTAACTACCTTTGGAAGGAATTCTGAGTTCGTTCGAAGGACTACTCTATCTCTGTGTAGTTGGAAGAAAGGTTCTTTCAAGGTTAATGTTGGAGCTCACTGACACATTTAAAAGAAGTGATGGCTACTAAAACGGCTACCTTCCAAGATATGAATTGGAGAGGGCAATTATGCAAGGGTTCAAACAAGTTCAAGTTCAAGAATTTGTATAGCGCACTACTCACCCAAAGGGTCTCAAGGCGCTTGTAGGAGGGGGTGCATTAATTATCGAATAGCCAGGTTTTAAGTTCCTTTCTGAAGAAAATGTGGTTCTGTTTGAGGCGGAGGTGGGCGGGGAGAGAGTTCCAGGTCTTGGCCGCCAGGAGAAGTATCTTCCTCCCATGGTGGATCTGTGGATGCGCGGAACTGCGGCAAGCGCTTGGTTGGAGGATCTTAGTTGGCGGGTGGGTGTGTAGAAGGACAGTCGTGTGTTGAGGCATTCGGGTCCTAGTTTGTAGAGGGCCTTGTGAGCGTGGGTGAGGAGACGGAACGTTATTCTCTTGTTGACGGGAAGCCAGTGGAGGTCTTTCAAGTGGCCGGTAATGTGAGCTTGGCGAGGGATGCCCAATATGAGTCTGGCAGATGCATTTTGGATGCGTTGGAGATTTTTCTGTAATTTGGCTGTGGTTCCGGCGTAGAGGGTGTTTCCAAAGTCCAGTCGGCTACTGACCAGTGCGTGGGTGACCGTCTTTCTTGTTTCGGTGGGGATCCAACGGAAGATTTTTTTTGAGCATACGGAGTACGTTGAAGCAAGAGGATGAGATGGCGTTAACTTGTCTGGTCATCGAGAGGGAGGAGTCTAGGATGAAGCCCAAGTTGCCTGCGTGGTCTGTGGGTATGGGTGCTGTACCCAGGGCCGATGGCCACCATGAGTCGTCCCAGGCAGAGGGGGAAGATCCTAGGATGAGAACTTCCATTTTGTCTGAGTTAAGTTTTAGGCGGCTGTTTTTTATCCATTCGGCTACTTCTTTCATGCCTTCATGAAGATTGGTTTTGGCGGTGTTAGGGTCTTTGGTGAGGGAAAGGATCAGCTGGGTGTCGTCAGCGTAGGAGATGATGTTGAGGTTGTGTTGTCGCGCGATGGATGCGAGGGGACTCATGTAAACGTTGAAGAGGGTGGGACTGTGTGATGATCCTTGTGGGACTCCACAGATGACTTCGGTGGCCTCTGATTTGAATGGGGGGGGAGTCGGACTCTCTGGGTTCTCCCGGCGAGGAACGAGATGATCCAGTCCAAGGCTTTTCCTTGTATTCCGACGTTGCTGAGGCGTTGTATGAGGGTGCTATGACAGACTGTGTCGAAGGCGGCGGAGAGGTCGAGTAGGATTAGGGCAACTGTTTCTCCGTTGTCCAGTAGCGTTCGGATGTCATCTGTCGCTGCAATGAGGGCGGTTTCCGTGCTGTGTTTGGCTCGAAAGCCGGACTGTGAAGAGTCGAGGGAGTTGTTGGATTCAAGGAAGGCGGCGAGCTGGCTATTGACTACTTCCTCAATGACTTTGGCAGGGAATGGGAGGAGGGAAATGGGGTGGTAGTTCTTAAGCTCAGAGGGGTCAGCTGTGGGTTTCTTCAGGAGGGCACTGAGTTCGGCGTATTTCCAGCTCTCCGGGAAGGTAGCGGAGTTGAAGGAGCAGTTGATGACATCACGGAGATGGGGTGCGATGATGGAGTCTGCTTTGTTGAAGATGTGATGGGGACAGGGGTCCGTTGGCGAACCTGAATGGCTGGAGTTCATTAGGCGGATGGTGTCTTCAGTGGTGATTGAGTTCCAGGCGCTAAGGTTGTTAGAGAGCGTTTCGGTTTTGGAAGTGGGTGGGGTGGGCTGTTCTTTCGAACTGTTCTTAAAGCGGTTATGTATGTCGGCGATTTTGTTGTAGAAGAAAGAGGATAACGAGTTGCAGAGGTCTTGGGAGGAAGTAATGTTGTTTAAGGCTGCGGTGGGGTTGGTAAATTCTTTGACGATGTTGAATAGTTCCTTGATGTTATGGGCGTTGTTGTCGAGTCGATCCTTGAATGCTGATTTCTTGGTGGATCGGATCAATTGGTGGTGTTTGCGGGTGGCTGCCTTGAAGGTGGTCAGGTTGTCAGTGGTTGGGTTTTTTCTCCATGTTTTTTCGAGAGTGCGGCATAGTTTCTTTGAATTCTTAAGGTCATCGTTGAACCAGGGGGCCTTTTTGCTACCTTGTTTGATCTGGTGGTTTTTTAGGGGTGCTAATTCGTCAACGCTGTGAGTGATCCATTGTTTGAGTTTGGTGGCAGCTTCGTTTGGGTCTGATGGGAGGGCTGGAGGGTTTTGGTTGAGCGATGTGAGGAGTTGGTCAGTGGTGATTTTGTTCCATTTTCTTCGAGGAATAGGTTGTGGGGGGTTGTGAGTCGTGGTCGTTTTGTAGCTGAAGTGAACACAGCTGTGGTCCGTCCAATGGAGAGCTGTGGTATGATTGAAGGAGATGTGTTTGCTGGAGGTGAAGATAGGGTCGAGCGTGTGTCCGGCTAAGTGGGTGGGGGTGTCAACAAGTTGTTTGAGTCCGAGATTGGCCAGGTTGTCAAGGAGGGTGGTGGTGTTGCTGCAGTTTTTCTTTTCTAGGTGAAAGTTGAAGTCTCCCAGTAGAATGTAGTTCTCGGAGGGGAGGGCATGTGGGCTGATGAAGTCAGTGATGTCTTCGCTGAATTGTTTACGGGTTCCTGGTGGTCTGTAGATGAGGGTTCCTCTAAGTGTGGTTATGGGGTCGGTGTGGATCTGGAAGTGGAGGTGTTCGGCGGTTGCAAGGTAATCGTCGAAGCTGGTCGTGATTCTGATGGTGTTCTTATGGACGATGGCGATGCCGCCTCCTGTTTGGTTAGTACTGTCTTTTCGGATGATCTTATAAGCGTCCGGGATGGCTATGGCGATGTCGGGTGCTGATGATGCGTTCATCCAGGTTTCTGTAAGGAAGGCGATGTCCGGTGACGCAGTGTCGAGTAGGTCCCAGAGTTCTGTGGCGTGTTTGTGGATCGAGTGGGTGTTTAGCAGGATGCATTTCAGGTGGTTAGAGTCGGAGCTGTGTTTGGAGGTTGTGGATTTGGTGTGGGTCTTGATGCAGGCGAACTTGCAGGAGTGGCAGGCGAAGGGACCGTGGGTACTTCCTGGGGCAGCTTCGTAGCATTGTGGCGTGCGTCCGGGGTTAAGGGCTAAGAGGGTGGCGGCGTCATACGTTATGCGGGTGGAGTGAGGTTTGCGGGGGGCAGGGGGTCTGGCGCTGGGCACGGTCCAGGCGTAGACGGGCTTACCTTTGGCGCACCTTCGGCGCACGACCGCTGCACGTGAACGCTGCGCACAAAAACATCTGTCATATGCGGATAGAAGAGGGGGAGGGGCGAGGGATGGTCAGCTGGGAGGCGGGAGCTGGGCGGAGATCTGGGCAGGGAAGGCACAGAAAGCAACAACAACAACAAGCTCAAAATGGCCTCAGCCAAAATCGAAACCGGATTGGGGCACAGAGATAGATAACGCGATTCTGATGGCAGTGGCACCGGTGAAATCAGGCAGCAATTAGTTAGACAGGCAGCGCAGCAATTTTAAAATCTAAATTACAGCGTAGTTAGGCAAACAGAGCGCTACGGTTAAACAATGCTCAACAATGTCCCAGTCTCTCAGGCAATCTAGCGCTAATGGGTACTTGCGATCTCGAGGCAGGCAATGGCAGGCAAAAGAGCGAGGTGAAGAGGCAGTAAGCACTTCAGGTGGCAGGCAGAGCGGGGAGCAGCGTCTGGAGCGACCGTCTCTGTGAAGAACAGGACGTTCTTATGGTGGACCCATAAGTCTGGTGAGCACAATGTTGAGATTCCAAGATTCAAAGTAGGTGCAGGGGGAACCCTGGGGGGAGCAGAGGGGGTTGGTGAGTTTACTCTTTTAAGGACTTCCTTGAATGCCTTAATAACTGGTATCCTGAACAATAATACATGTCTGTTTTGCAGGTAGGCAGCTACTGCAGCTAGATACAAGCATATTGAAGTGTACACTTGTCCAGAAGTCTTCAAATGCAGTAGGTAGCTGACAATGTCTTGAACAACTGCATCAAACTGGTCAATGTGCTTACCATAGCAGTAGAAAACAAATATTTTCCACTTCGCAGCATAACATTCTGTGGCTGTGGGTTTACGAGCCACTTTCACTTAGCGTTATATATTTACATTATTCGCGTGCTTGCTGCAGAATGCCGCGCACAAGGAGCAGACAGACTCCGCCTTTCATCTGTCCAAGAAAATAAAATTAGTATACCGCAAAACCGTTCCAGGCGCTGATATTGTACTGTTTGATAAGGACTACGTGTCTACGTCTTGAGAAATACCAGCAGCACGCGCAATGCGCGCATATCATTTATTAAATACTGGAATGGGTCGCGTGGATGGTGCTTGTGAGATGCAAGGCCAAGGGCTCACTGCAAAGGCAGCGATGTACCCGACGAACAATAACCCGCAACGCATATTTGATGAAATGTGTACTTTACTTGCTTCAGAAATGTGAATGTGCCCTTAATTGCAGATGCTTCTATGCTCTGGCACAATGGCCGAGACTGGGTGAAATGTGATTGTGTGCAGCTCGCCCACGCTAAGATGCCTTTGAGATTCGAAAACACTGCCTTTTTTGGCTCTTAGAAGCAACTTGGGTTTTCAGCCTGTTTATCAGCGCCGCGCGCCTCGTGAACAGCGCTGCGCCCCCCTCTGCAGACTCCCCCTGCATTCCAAAGTCAGTCACGTGAACTGTTTACGAGGCGCGAGTCGCGAGTCGCGATCCGGCTTGGTCTGCCATGCTGTGTAATGCAAAAGCGCACACGCCCAACGTTATCCTATGGGAATACGCTGCGCGCGCCCAGGTCTTGTATCCACTTTCCACTCGTTGTCAGCGGAGCCGACCGCTATAGTTCTCTCTGCGAGAGCGCGCTTTCGCACGCTTTGCGCAGCGAGCCCTAAAAACGACCAGTCTGCCAACTCCAACCATACAAGTGTCCTTCCAGTCAAATCCCCCCGTCTGCTTTCCAACCTGTCGCAAACCCCTTACAAAACACATTTACTCCTAAACAACAAATTCAACAAAGCGGGACATTGCACAAGCACCAACTAACTTTCAGGAGCTATAAACAATAACATTCAGGCATAAGTTGATTCACTAACCGAGATGGATAAATTCCTCCAAGTATTTACACCCTACATGCAACATTCAACAAACCTACACATATCACTCCTTCAACACCACATGTATGATCCACTTCACAACTACAATTTCAGACCTCAGTCTGTGTAATTCTCAGAATTGGGCTGCAAAGCGCAGACAGCCTAAAACAGCGGTTCTTAAGCTGTGGCCTACATCTTCTATTCATTTTATAGAAAATCAAATGCAGCAGCACACTAAGAGAGCTGGAGCCATATTATACATGTGCCCCTGCATTGAAATGGGTGTTTGCACCTGCTTTGCGCGCCCCGGGGCACTTTGGTATTACAGAAGGGGCTGCAGACGCTTGTGCAGCCCCTGCTGTAATACACATAGTGCTGGTGCACATATAGCTCTAGCACTATCATCTGAGGGTGTTTCCTCATTTGCATGGGGGTGAGGCACCATGCAAATGAGGGAATCTCTTTGCCTCTGTGCCCACGCTGTACTATAGACGTGGGTGCAAAAGTAAAGAAGCTGTCAGGAGGCGGGCTGACAGGTTGCCACCTCTGGTCTAAAGCATTGTGGCAGCGCACAATTGAGGCATTGCACGGGTTATATTGGTTAAACCAATACCAATAGCGGAAGTGTGCTGTAGGAATACAGATAACTTTACTTTATGGAAGGCAATGCCATGCCTAGTGTAAAGTTGGCAAACAGCTCAGGGATCTGGGTGATGGAGGAGATTAATTTTGATTCATGATCAGTGGTGCTTCATGAGGCTTATCCTTGTGACACTAGACTCACTTGAACATAGAACCGACCAAGAAAAGTAAAGGAACTTGGAGGCCTAGCAATGAAGGAAATAGACAGATTAAATGGTCTTTATGATGAGGAAGACCCTTCTGTGGCTCATCCCAACCTTATTCAGAAATAAATCTGAAATGGTGAGGGCTAGCAGAATGAAGATCTACTGTCTTGTACAATTTGTGTCAACACCAAAAACTCAAAAAGATTTCTGTTTGTTGCATTCCATTTTGAACTATGCAAAACATTTTCTGACTTCAACCCAAAATGGTCTGTTTTCCAAAATGTATCCAGAGTGGTTACAAATTATGCCATCCCTGTGCTAGACCTGGCAGTTGTATATATGTTGTTATACTTATTTTGTTCCTTTACCTTTGGCACAACGCAGAATAAAAACACCAAGCTGGCACCATTATGTTGGCAGAATCCAGGGGAGTACAAAATGCACTGCAGCACATACAGGGGTAAAGGAAAACTCAAATAGCATCATTCATTATACATTATAATATTATACACATTTCCCTCAGGGCAGTTTAGTATCAAACGGGGAAAAGGATTTCTGGAGAGTTCATGCAAAGTCTAAGAGCTTTAATTTCAGTCTGACTGGAGCAGTGCTGCCCATCCGGATGGCAAAAGACATTAATTTCAAAATCCCCATGGTAGTTGTTAGCAATTGTGTGACTGGTTGACTGGGGTGGGGGCCCTGGTCAAGCAGCAACTACAATCCTAGTCAGGGTAAGGCACAAGCAAACCCCACATTAATCTTTGCTCAACCCCCTAAAAGCTTGGCACAGAGCAGTCAGGCTTAACTTGGAGGCAATGTGTTAAGTATGTGTGCAACACTTCAAACACTAAAACAGTGAAAACCCCACACAAAAAGATCTCACAGAAAAGTAGAGCAAATGTAACAAATACAACACAACCAAAATGACAAGAATCCAATCAGTAGAATTGGAATTATGATTTTTTAAAGAATAAACTGTAAAATAGCACCTAAAAGCAGAAAGTGCTAACTGCGGCTATCTGGTCATGCTGGGCTGGTCAAAATCAAAAGTTCAGGCAGACTGCGCCGGAAGGATACAGTCCCAGATTGGGCCTGCTGAAGTTTTACCGTCTCAAGTTTTGTCAGGAGTCCTGTTCACGTTAGAGTGCCACAGGGAACAAGGAGAGCATCGCTGGCTGTTGTTGGTGCAGATAGGGGCAGCTTTGGCGTTTCTCCGCTGCGATAGGTATCTGCTGAGCGAAGAGACAGGCTAGTGCTGGCTGATTTTGGGTGCGAGCTGTGGAGTTGTGGTGTGAACAGGCCCATTTGCAGTTGCGAAGAACCCAAAAGCTTGATTTTAAGTGTCTATGAGTCACACCAAGAGTCCAGGACTTGAGAGGCACCACTTGGGGATCAGTAACTCAGTGAAGACATGCCAGGAGCTGTTGAGGAGCCTTTTATGTCCCTGGCTCAGACCAGGAGGCCAGCAGTCTAACCCTTGGAGTCACTCTGGGGTCCTGGGTTCAAGATGGGTTGCAGGCTCAGTTTTTCCTCCCCAGGCAAGAGGCCAGCAGGCCAGCACAGCAGGGCAGCAGAGTTGCAGTCTAGCAGAGTGGCAGTCCTTTCAGAAGCACAGTAGCCTTTCTTCCTGGCAGAGTATCCACAGTCCCAGAAATATACTGAAGAGTTGGTGTAGGAAGTCTTTCTTTTATACACTGATGCACTAGTTCTGGAAGGTGGGGAAACTTCTAGACAGTGGCAGCTTTGAAGTGCATGGAATTTCCCGTCTCCCCTGCCCTAGCTCCAAGCTGGCTAAAGTGACAATGTGTGGCGGCAGGACACAGCCTATTCAAGTGTAAGTGGGGCTGTGCCTAGTTCCTCTCTCCCATCCCGCCAGTGATGGCCCATTCAGTCACACCTTAGCCTCCTTTTGTGTGTGGCTGTGTAGGTGGAGTGCACAAAGACAAACTCCCAATTATACAGTCATTTCATCAGACAGGCTGCAGGCAACAAATGCCTAAGGCAAGGAAATGCAACTTTCTGAAAGTGGCATTTTAAGAAAAGCAGTTTAAAATACAACTTCACCATAAGTTAGGATTTTAAATTGTGATTACAGAAACACCAAACTCCAAGGGGTTCTCTCTTTTTCTATTTAGAAATTACACTTACAAAATGTAACAAGGTAGCTCCAATGTTTTTGTCTTTGGGAGATATAGGCCTTGTAGCAGTGAGAAACAAATTAATGGTTTTTTTTCCACAACAAGGACATGTAAAACTTGAGATTATATGTCTTACTTTTTAAATCCATTGCACCCTGCCCTCTGGGCAGTCCTGGGCCTAACCCAGGGGTAACCTTTTATGGATTAAAAAAGAAGGTTTGGGCCTGGCAAAAGGTTATTTTTGCCAGGTAGAAATGCCAATTTAAAACTGTGCACAGAGGATCTGCAATGGTAGGCCTGAGACATGTTTAAAGGGTCAATTTAGTGAGTGGCACAATCAGTGCTGCAGGCTCAATAATAGCATTTAATTTATAGACTCTGGGCACACAAAGTGCCACTTTGCTAGGGAAGTTTACCCTGGAGGCGCATCAAGACCGCGGAGCGCCGAGCGGGCCTGGGGGCATTTCTAAACTCACCTGCAGTGGTGGGGAGCCGTGAGGGGAACGGCCGGGCAATCCCTTCAGTATTCCAGCCGTGAGGGGAACGGCAAACGCAACGGAGCAACGGAGACACAGGGACTCTCCTGGGACTCTCCTGGCCAAGGCGGGCAGTCAAATCCTACATTTCCCAGCAGCCCCGGGTCCTGGCGCGCTCGTGACGCTCCCGCTGTGCCTGGAGGTGCCTCAAGACCGCCGAGCGGGCCTGGGGGCATTTCTAAACTCACCTGCAGTGGTGGGGAGCCGTGAGGGTAACGGCCGGGCAATCCCTTCAGTATTCCAGCTGTGAGGGGAACGGCAAACGCAATGGAGCAACGGAGACACAGGGACTCTCCTGGCCAAGGCGGGCAGTCAAATCCTACATTTCCCAGCAGCCCCGGGTCCTGGCGCGCTCGTGACGCTCCCGCTGCGCCTGGAGGCACCTCAAGACCGCGGAACACCACCCGCCCCGCGGGACGCGCGCGGGACGGCGCAGGGCTAAGCCCGGGCAAAGGGCGGGCCCTCTGTGGCCCTCAGAGGCACAAGGAGGACGGGACGGGCCACCACACTTGGCTCCATCAAGGGAGGAGGTACAGTCAGGTTCTATCCTTCCAATCTCTTCCGTTTTGAACTGTTTACTGTTGTCTTTGGGATCCTGTCTCCCAATTACTATGTCCATCTGGGAAGAGCTGAATGCCCTGTGTGGCACAAACTATGTCCCGGATGTATCAACCCCCCCATAGTGGGCAGAGACACTGATCAAGCAATCTGCACTCCCCAGGCATCCCCCGAAACAACCCTCTCTCAAATCAATATCTGCAGCCCCTCTTTATCCGCCCCCAACCCAGCCTTATTAACGTTGGATAAGGCTGAGACCCGACCAAATGACTCTGTATCCCCCCTTCAATCGACCCTACTGGCCCAAATCGAGCGACTGCTAAACACTGCTCTATCACCACTGGTTGCAAAAATCAATGATTTGGGGGACAGGCTGACCAGGATCGAAAAAACTGTAATAAGGTCCTATCCACTAACTGGAAACACTGCTATACCCACACGCTCTACCCTCACTAATACCCATGAAAGGCCTATGAACAATGCTCCCAGGATACTTCAAACTTGTGACTCCCCTTTTACACCACCCATTCTAGGTGGTCGCAATGCTACTCTTAATCCCGAACATGCCCCTCACAGAGTTCCTATGATCTCTCTAGAAAGAATATATAGCAAACAATGTCCCACTAGGTAACAGTAGCAAAGACAGTTAGAAAAATGCATACAATATGTATTACAAGGAAGGAATGCAAGGAGTCTCAGTACATTTTGTGAAAAGGTTATTAATCACCAGTTTTCATGGAAATGGGAAGCACAGTTAGGTAGCAGCACTGTACATGAAAAACATTCATGGAGCAACCCAATAGGCACTTGGTGACAACGTGATAACAAAGTGAAGGTGACGACGCAAGTGAACGTGGTGAACAGCGTGGTCGGCGCAAAGTGATAAAAAGCAATGACACATAGGCTTTACATTGAGTGTATAGAATTAAAAGCCTTTGAGCACTGAACGTTAATTTCTGCTTTCAAGTTCCACAAGAAACGGTGCTGTAAATATTCTTTCTTAAGGATTTAAGAGCTATTAAATAAATAGGCAGGGAAATTATTTATGAATTGCCTACAAAATGTTCATACATCCTAAGAAACAGTGACTTTGAGATGGTTAAAACTGCAGCATTGTTTTGATAAACTTTACTATTCAAATTCAAACTGGATCCCAATTATTACACATCAGATGTTTCAAAGAAACATTTTCAGGCTTACATGTTAAATTAATGGCCCTTTATTGCTGCAGAACTTCAAAGCTATGCCTCCCTTTTTCCTCCGCAGACCTAGAAAACATCAACACATCATGCAGAAAAATTATCACACTATAAATTTCTGGAAGACTAACAGAAAGTTGCTAAGGCCAAAAGGCATGACCCTATATTCAAAATAGCAGAAGGATATGAGGAAGACAGTCTTCCGTTCATTACCATTTCTAATTCCCAACAGATGAGATGATACGATCTTCATAGATCCAGTAATAAATATCTGTGCTATCCTAACAGACCCAATATACCTTTAATGATAGGCAGAAGGTAATCCTTGATAGCAATCTCATTAAGTCCTCTCTTATCAATACACACCTCAACTCTTGATTTCTTGGATATTAAAAATAAAGGTGCTCCCGGTGGTGCTGTCAAAGTCACAATCACAAACTGTTGTCTAAATTTTCATTCAGATATTGTTTTAAAACTTCTTTCGCGGAGGTAAATTTCTCCTCAATAAGGAATTTTCACTCCACGTTCTAAAATATTTGTACTACGAATGCCCTGATGTACCCTCTCAGATCTAACCGGGGTAGAGCAATTACATTGGCATTGGGAGGCGCCAAACAGGCACTACTGGCTAGATGGGGCACAGTGGAGATTCCCACCCATCTGAATTGGCTATATAAGTTATGGGAAATACAGTGGATGGAAAAGATCACAGTGGGCCTCACACATTCCATCCCTAAATTCGATAAAACATGGATAGCACTATAGAATTCTTGTCCAATTAATTTACTGAGCTTACTTGCCCGAAATACCTTAGAGTGCTCCGCCTCACTGGAACCCCCAACGGTTTAAGGATAATAGATGGCTGTCCAGCCCAGACCATCTGGGTGACCCTTGCCTGTTACACCACACACACTTATAGGGGACATTCCAAAGGATAATGGCAGTCAATGATTGATCCAGAAATTAGTGGGGATCCATCCACTGTGTGTAATATATTACACTTGGATTTCATTTGCTTTGGAATATCCGATGGGAGGCCGACAATCTAAGGTGCCGATAGGGGCAGGGACGTTTTCCGTTGCTTCTTGGCTATTGACGTCAGGATTTGAGCTATTCATTTCCAGAATTAATTTGTAAATTTTCCCTATAAAAAATTGTGCGAGATTGTTGCACTGTAGCTCATTGAGAGGTTGAGGAGTTGCACTGTTTGGGAGCCTGCCAGTTCCTTGACCATATTAAACAAGGTTTTTGATCGGTTGGTCGCTTCCGTGATGGTTTTGGAAACATACAAGGCTTTTGTTTTTATACAAGAAGTGTGATAGATATTTCTTGCTTTAGTATATATATAGCCTTCTACCCCGGTGCTTAGTTTTTACGCCATTGTCTCTCCAGTGCTTTGCACTTTGTTTTTTCAGCTTTTAATGAGCAATTGTACCAGGGGGCTGGGGGACGATGGTTATTGAAACATGAAAGAAACAGGTTAGTATTAGATTCCTTACCTTAGAATAGATACCCCAGCAATACCAACCCCGGTGGTGGGTCTGCGAACCAATGATCACCCCAGAAAGTCCTGGAGAACGGAACGGCCGAAAAAGCCATCTCTCCGGATTTGGCTGTCCAGGCAGTAGTGTCTTGCGATCGTGTGCAGCGGAGCTCACGTAGCTGCCTGACAGATGTCCTGCAAGGGGACTCCCCGACCCAGGGCAGTAGTAGCCGCCGTGGCCCGAGTGGAATGGGCACGTAGCCTCACAGGAGGCTCCTTTCTAGCCAGAGAGTAACAAACCTTGATGCACAAGACGACCTATCTAGAAATGGTTTGCTTGTGCACCGCCCGACCCTTCTTAGCGACCACGTAACCAACAAAGAGTTGGTCATCCACCCGGAACTGGCGTGTGCGATCCAGATAGAATGAGAGCGCACGTTTTGGGTCCAGACGGTGGAGCCTCTCTTCCTCTTTCGAGGGATGCGGAGGCGGAAAGAAGGTGGGCAAGGTGATGGACTGCCCGATGTCGAAGGCTGTGACTACCTTGGGCAGGAAAGAGGGTCGCGTCCGCAACACAACTTTGTCCGGATGGACAAAACGGAAAGTTGGTTTAGAAGAAAGAGCCTGGAGCTCACTCACTCTCCTGGCAGAGGTGATGGCAACCAGGAATGCAAGTACAGTTATAAAGTGGTTATGAAGTGGCTCAAAGGGAGCGCACATCAGATAAGTCAGAACATAGTTCAAGTCCCACTGAGGCATCACAAAAGGAACAGGAGGGAACATATGAGTGATGCCCTTCAAAAACCTATTTACAACTGGGGACTTGAACAAAGAGGGATGATCAGGGAGCCTTAAGAAGGCGGAAATGGCAGAGAGGTAGCCCTTCAGAGTGCCCAGAGCAGAACCCTGCTGGGCAAGAGAAAGAAGTAAGAGGAGAACCTCTGAAAGAGGGGCAGAAAGTGGATCCACAGCCTTTGCTGTGCACCATGTCGCAAATTTGTTCCACCTGCAGGCGTATACCGATTTTGTGGGGGGACACCTGGCTGCCAGAATCACATTACAGACTGCAGGAGGCAAGTCAAATGGCCTCAACTGCCGCTGCTCAATCTCCACGCATGTAAGTGGAGACTGAACAGGTTCGGGTGGAGGACTGTCCCCTACTGCTGCAACAGAAGGTCCTCCTGAAGAGGCAGACGAATCGGGGGGTCGACAGACATGCTGAATAGCTCGGGATACCAGTATCTTCGTGCCCAGTCCGAAGCCACAAGGATGACTTTGGCCCGGTCGCACCTGATCTTCTTCAGCACTCTGGGCAGAAGTGGTATTGGCGGAAAGACGTACAACAGACTGCAGCTCCACTCGTGACGAAAAGCGTCTCCGAGCGAGTGCTGCCTTGGAAATGCCAACTCGCAGAACTGATGACATTGCGCGTTCTCTTTAGTGGCTAATAGATCTAACCAAGGCTCTCCCCACTGCTGAATGAGGCCTTGCGCCACATCAGAGTTCCGACGCCAGTCGTGATCCATCATGCACCGACGGCTGAGTTCAGACGCCCTGGCGTTCAGGGAACCTGCCAGGTGTTGATCCACCAGCGTCGCGCCCGGATGTTCCAGTCACTGCCAGAGGCGCACAGCCTCCTAGCATAAGGTTCACGACCCCATCCGCCCTGTTATTGCAGTACCACATGGTGGTGGTGTTGTCCGTGAACACCTGCACTACACTCCCCCGGAACAGAGGGGAGGAAGGCCTTCAGTGCAAGCTGGATCTCCCGCAGCTCCAGAAGGTTGATGTGGAACCGGGACTCCGCCGGAGACCAGAGGCCTCTGATCTCCGCCTCTCCCATGTGCCCCCCCCCCCCAGCCCTGGAGGGACGCGTCCGACACATCTACGTGCTCTGGTTGGGTTAGAGAAAGGGATCTGCCGCTGACCCAATCGCGGTCCGTGAGCCACCGCTGCAACTGTCTCGCAGTGCCCTCCGAGATCAAGACATGGTCTGACAAGTTGCCCTGATGCTGGGCCCACTGAAACTTCAGGTCCCACTGCAGAGCCCGCATCTGCCACCTGGCGTGATGCACCAGAAGGATGCAGTAGGCCATCAGCCCCAGAAGCCGCAGCGTCAACCTGACCGAAACTCGGGATAACGGCTGAAAGATCGGAATCAGAGCCTGAATATCCCAAACCCGCTGTTCGGGTGGAGAAACCCGAAACTGCGCCGAGCCTAGAACCGCTCCGATGAAGAGGAGTTCTGAGAGGGACTCAGGTGTGACTTCGGCACATTGATGGAGAACCCCAGCAGGTGCAGGAGGTCGTCTGGAGGTGGCTGACGACTGTCTGGGACGCGCCTGCCTTCAACAACTAGTTGTCGAGGTAGGGGAAGACTGAAACCCCTAACCTGCACAGATGAGCTGCGACCAATGCCATCACTTTCGTGAGCACCTGGTAAGGCCGAAGGGGAGCACAGTAAACTGAAAGTGCTCGTGGCCTACCGTGAACCGCAGGTAGCGCCGGTGGGCCGGCAGGACGGGGATGTGAAAATAAGCGTCCTGCAAGTCCAACGCTACCATCCAGTCTACCGGGTCCAGAGCAGCTAAGACCTGAGCCAGTGTCAGCATCTTGAACTTCTCCTTCCGGAGGAAGCCGTTGACATTCCGCAGGTCCAAGATAGGGCGTAGGTCCGGCTTTGCCCTTCTTGGGAACCAGAAAGTAGTGGGAGTAACAACCACACCCTACTTCTGGCCCAGGAACGCGCTCGATGGCCCCCTTGGCCAAGAGGGACGTAACTTCCTCTTGCAGAAGATTGAAGTGATCCCCGACACATGGTGGTGCTGCGGTGACATGGCTGGAGGGGTCGCCTCGAAGG
Source organism: Lissotriton vulgaris (assembly GCF_964263255.1). NCBI lineage: Eukaryota > Metazoa > Chordata > Amphibia > Caudata > Salamandridae > Lissotriton > Lissotriton vulgaris. The sequence continues at coordinate 742,842,115 of NC_141696.1, forward strand.
GGAGAGAGTAGCCCCTTCGGACGATTTGCAGCATCCAAATGTGCGATGTGATGTCGCGCCAGTGGAGGAGGTGATGGCGAACCCTGCCCCCCACGTGGGACTAGGAGGCTTTGAGGCAGATGCTGCAGGAGTGGATGTGGACTGGCCGAGCCGTTGTCCTCGGGCACCGCCACGGCGGTTACCAAGTCCGCCACCACGCTGGAAGTGTGGGGGCGCCCCTTCCTTTGCAACGAAAGGAGCGAAAGGCAGCAGTTTGCTGACGCGGCCCGACAAGCCCAAGGACTTGGCCACAGCCCTGGAGTCCTTAAAGCGCTCAAGCGCACTGTCTGCCTTGTCGCCAAAGAGGTGACGGTCATCAAACGGCATGTCCATAAGGGCGTTATGCTCAAATTGGTACCGCTGCTTGCGTTCCCTGCTGTTACACTGCTACGAATAGGAATTGTTCCATTATAGATCAAGGGCGTTATGGACATCAGCCGAAAAGTTGGCCATCGCTCTGCCCAGCGAGTCCGTTGTATCCAGCCCACACCGGATGGAATACCGTGCCACATCTCGACAATCCGCAAGGGCTTGGGCGAGTTTAGTCCGGGCCTCCTCCGTGCATTGTGGCAGCACGTCCGCGACCGCGTCCCGCAGAGAGTGGGTATAACGGCCCAAGAGGCACGCGGTGTTAACTGACCGAAACCCCAAACACAGTGAGGAGAACATCTTCTTATCATACTGTTCGTACCTCTTGGATTCCCGGTCTGGGAGTTAGAGGCCTGTATGACCAGGCTCTCGGGAGTGGGATGGGTGGACAGAAAGCAAGGGTCGCCTGGAGCTGTGCGGTGGCGTCTGGCCACGTTCCTATCTACAGGGGGACCTGTCGTAGGCCTGGACCAGGTGCCAAGAAGAACGTCAGACAAGGCCTCATTAAACAGTAACAGAGGCTCCGAAGAGCTTGCTTGCGGTTTAAGGACCTAAGTGAGGAGGTTAGTCCTCACGGCCACGACAGGGAGTACAAGGAATAAGGTCTTGGCCGCCTGCGTCAACACCACACTATAGGCAGCCCCCTCCTCCGAAGCCACGTTAGGAGGGGAGACAAAACCAGTGTCTGACAAAGTGTCCAAACCACTGGCATCCCCTAGCTCACCTGCCCAGTCCTGATAAGACTGGCACTCACGTGCCAGAGGGTCCTCAGACCCCTCCCAATCTGCCTCGCCACCCATCTCCTGGTACTCAGGGTAAAATGATGGGGCTGAATCATAGAAGAAAAAGTTCTCTCTACGTCAAATGTGGCGCCGAGCGGTGCCGCTCTGGAGTCGGAACCGGGTCAAGGGGGGGACCGGGGATGACACTGTCCGTGGACGGCGCCGGGGGCGACACCCTAGGGGCCGGCGAGGTCGTAAGGTCGACCGGCGGCGACACGGATCCGGAATCGGATCCGGCGGGGCCCTGTGGCGTAGGGACTGAAGTCGACCATAGCGCTGGGGCCCAAGCACCCGGCCCGCTAGGGCTCCCAGTCGGTACCGCGGGGCCTCAAGACGCCGCAGAACCCGACGGAGGAGTGAGCGACCTCATGGCGTCGATCTCCTCCGGCGTCGAGTTCTGCACAGGGACCAGCGGGCATGGAGCAGGCCGCGACGCCTCCAACGGGCCAACCCCTGGCCGCGTCAGGGGGGGGTGGGGTGTGCGGGGGGGGGGTGCGCGCGGAGGGGGCTAGTCAGAAGAGCGATGTCGCTTCTTCGACTTCTTGTGCCTCTTACCTGAGGACTTGGAGCTCGAGGAGTGGTGTCGACTCTCCCAGCCGTGATGACTCCGGCCCTGCGACCAGTCCCTCCAACTCCTTCCGGACCGGGACATCGAATCGAACGGTGTGGGCCGACTGCCGGAGCTCGAGGCGCTTGCGGGACCGCACCCCCCTAGCCTTCGACGTCAAGGCCCGGCAGTCGGGGCATGACTTGTCATCGTGGTCGGGCCCCAGGCAATGTAGACACCGGCGATGGGGGTCGGTAACCGACATCAGTCGGTTGCAGTCGACGCTGGGGTTGAACGTGGGCATCCCTACCGGCACCGTCGGAGTTGTTCGACTTCGAAGATCAAAAATGATGGAAAAAGTTTAGTCAAAAATTAACTAAGGGTACCACTTTTTCCGGATCGGCGCTTGCTGGGGCGGAAAAAAGAAGAACGGACGTCAGCGCGCGAGGGTGGTGTCTAAGTACTCCGGCGACGTCATCCCGGCGTCAACGACGCCAACGGACGCGGAGCCGCAGACGACGCCTACCGACACGCAAGGGTACTGCTACGCAAAAGTTTCCAGATCCAGTCAGACGCCTGGGGATATTCTGAAGTAAGGAATTTAATACTAACCTGTTCGTTTCGGATATTAAAGTTTTACATGTCCTTTCAAATATCATGTACCAACCTTATGGACAATAAGGCAACATAAGGGTGACTTATTACTATTTAAAAGGAAGGTTTAGGCCTGTCAAAAGGGACTATTTGGACAAGTGAATTTGCGGTTCAGAACTGCACAGCTAAGCTAAACATGGAAGGCCTGCAGTCATGTTCACACTGCCGCCGAAGTGGATGGCACAATGAGTGCTGCATTCCACTTGTGACATTTAACTAAGAGGCCCTGGGTACACTTTTGCACTATATACTAAGGTCTGATAGGTAAGGTAAATACAAGCTGAAAGGGAGAGCATAAGTACTCTACCACTGGTAAGCAGGGGTAAAGTGCACAGAGTTCTACAGCTAGCAATAACAGCCAAGGTAAAAATCTGGGATACACCATGCAAAAACATGGTCATTTCCAACAATGCCTCTTTCCTTTAGGGGCATACTCTGTGGTTTTTCGAAACTTTATCGGTTCCAATAGGGTACTGTAAGATCATGTGCCAATCTTTTGCACAGTACAAACAGAGACCCTTCTGTGAACCTCTTCTTCTGTAAAAGGTCCTTGTGTTACCCCTATGTGCATAGGTTCATCCGTATTGACATTAGGACATGAAGTCTCAGCTCTCAATATGATTTTAGTGGTTACAATAAGATTTGAACTCCATCCTCCTCACTTCTCTTTTCTTATTTGGTCTAAACGATTGTCAATATATACAGCTGATTCAATGGCATCATATAGATACATGGGATGAGGCATAGAAATAAGTTAGTATTACATCTCTTCCTTTAACGCCTGTTAAAAAAGAGTCAATACAGTTCTCTTAAACCCCATGTGTTCTTAGCTGCAAGCCTTTTACAATACGACAGACAGGAAATTACATCCGCAAATTCCTGGTGAATTTCGCACTGTACTTCTTCTGCAGAGCTCTCAAGGTCTGGCCTTTCAAACATCTTGCAGAAGGCTGTATAATCATTAAAACTTGAGTGGATTAAGATCACTAATTTAGAAATCCTGAAGAGAATTGCAGATACAAAAATATAATCAATTATTGTGGCACACCCTCTACCTGTAAAAGTTGGTGTTATATATGTAAACCCCTAACACCGTGCATTTAGACACACTGTTAGTTGAGTCAAGAGGGCTCTCACAAAAATGGATGGTAAAATCGGCAGCTATAATTAGATTATCCAGACCAAGCCTTTTTCCGTCAATGTCCCTATAACAGACCCTAAAGTGGTAAGGTTGGAAGTCTCATGAGACCAGGGTTAGCTCTATAAAAGTTAATCAGGGCAACGATAGTAGAACCAGGAAAAGTTAATTTTAGAACTTGTAAAAAATGTGATTACAGGTCAACTTCCTTAATCTTCCCATTAAAATCTCAAGAAATAAAAGGTGACTAAACCACCTTTAGTTTGACTACTTCCATATTTCTTGCAGACAAATCATGTGGCATTGCCTTACAAAATATAACCAATTTAAATCATTAAAGTTAGACACAAGTACAGCAATGTCCCATATCAACAATAAAACCTATTGGAGGTTACTACAGGGCATATCAACAGGAGAGCTTACAGAAAAGGAAATATCAGGGTTTAAAAGAGTATAATAATGAACTAGTCATTCACATGTGTTCAAGTTGCTCAAGGGGACATATCTGTTAGAGATTGTCAAAACAGAGTGCATAGAGGATACAAGAGACTGTCTATTTCGCGTGCTTGACTGACGAGACACCAGTTTCGAAGAGGAGGAACATACTACATCAGGTTATAAAGATAACCAAGAGGAAGAGACTCAATTGTTGGGAGTCTAATATTTCTGAGTAAGCTTATGGTGGTCAATACCTGTGCCGCTATTGTAGGCCAATTGAAATTGATCATCACACAATCTACCCATTTCTTTCCATCACTACCCACCCTGTTCACTCTTCTCACAATATTATCATATATACGAGGGCCCAAGTTAGAATGCATCTAATCAATGTACAATTTTATTAAGTTCATCAAAGGCTTCTGGCATAGACCCTTTCAGATGAGGCACATTCCCCAAAATCACCACATACAAGGTTGCTTCAGGGGGGTGGATTAATTACAACCCCGCCTTTGGATATCTGGTGGGTTCCAGGTTGGAAAGGCGGGGGCTTGGTATAGAAACTAGGGGGCCTAAAGAAACTGATGGAGTGTTATTTAGTGCAAAATGAGGCTGTGACTTTTCTAAGAGATGTTCTCGCCTTGCAGCATGCCCATGTAGGATGCAGGACTGACTAGAAGCACACCTGTGTTAGCTGAATTGTTACTTGAGAGGTTGGATTGAGCTGCTGGTTAACTCACTTTGTTCAAGGCGACCCTGATCATAGACAGTCTAGTTTAAATGGCTGTCAGCCTTAAAAGAATCAGGTCCCGTTTAGGGCACAAAACAGTTGTAAATTTCACCTTAAAACAAGCATTTGCAATGCAATAGGCCTCGCATTATTTAAGTTTGAGCTATTGGCATTGCTAAATATTGCAACACCAATTGCAACAAAAGTCTATAAATTGTAGGCCCAAAAAATGTTTTATTTATTTTTATAGCAATGGTGGCATACTGCGCTTGAGATGAATATGTTTAAAAGTAAAGTTAACAATTGATGTGTGCACTAATGGCTGGTGGTGTGTGTGCCTGGTGGAAGTGTGCACTGCCGGCTGGTAGTGTGTGTGCCTGGTGGAAGCGTGCACTGATGGCTGGTGGTGTCTGTGTGCCTGGTGAAAGCGTGCACCGACGGCTGGTGGTGTATGTGTGCCTGGTGAAAGTGTGCACTGATGTCTAGTGGTGTGTGCCTGGAGGAAGCGTGTACTGATGGCTGGTGGCGTTCGTGCTGGTGAAAGCGTGCACTGACGACTGATAGGGCCCGATTCACAGAATGAACTTACTACTTTTGGCATTCACAGAATGCACTTACTACTTTTGGTATTCACAAAATGAACTTACTCATTTCGGTATTCACAGAAGATAGGACTACTAACTTTAGGACTCCTAAATGCCTTCTGTGAATACCGAAAGTCTTAAAATTAGGATTTTTCTCAATTTAGTAGTAGTAAAGTTAGGACTCCTAACTTTAGGATGCCTAAATGCCTTCTGTGAATACCGAAAGTCTTAAAATTAGGATTTTTCCCTATTTAGTAGTAGTAAAGTTAGGACTACTAACTTTACTACTACTAAATTGAGAGAAATCGTAATTTTAAGACTTTCGGTATTCACAGAAGGCATTTAGACATCCTAAAGTTAGTAGTCCTAACTTTACTACTACTAAATTGAGAAAAATCGTAATTTTAAGACTTTCGGTATTCACAGAAGGCATTTAGGCGTCCTAAAGTTAGTAGTCCTAACTTTACTACTACTAAATAGAGAAAAATCCTAATTTTAAGACTTTCGGTATTCACAGAAGGCATTTAGGCATCCTAAAGTTAGGAGTCCTAACTTTACTACTACTAAATAGAGAAAAATCCTAATTTTAAGACTTTCGGTATTCACAGAAGGCATTTAGGAGTCCTAAAGTTAGTAGTCCTAACTTCTGTGAATACCGAAATGAGTAAGTTCATTCTGTGAATACCAAAAGTAGTAAGTGCATTCTGTGAATGCCAAAAGTAGTAAGTTCATTCTGTGAATCGGGCCCATAGTGTCTGTGCCTGGTGAAAGTGTGCACTGACGGTGTGGGTGTGGTTGTGTGTGTGAGGCTGTGTGTGTGTGTGGCTGTGTGTGTGTGGCTGTGTGTGTGTGGCTGTGTGTGTCTGTGGTTGTGTGTGTGTGTGTGGTTGTGTGTGTGGTTGTATGTGTGTGGTTGTGTGTGTGTTGTTGTGTGTGTGTGGTTGTGTGTGTGGTTGTGTGTGTGGGTGGGTGTGTGTGTGTGGTTGCGTGTGTGTGGTTGCGTGTGTGTAGTTGCGTGTGTGTGGTTGTGTGGTTGTGTGCGGTTGAGTGTGTGGTTGAGTGTGTGGTTGAGTGTGTGGTTGAGTGTGTGGTTGAGTGTGTGGTTGAGTGTGTGGTTGAGTGTGTGGTTGAGTGTGTTTATGTGCGTGTGGTTCTGTGTGTGTGGTTCTGTGTCGTTGGGTGTGGTTGTGTGTGTGGTTGTGGTTGTGTGTGTGGGTGTGTGTGTGTGTGGTTGTGTGCAGAGAAGGGGACAGAAGGAGAAAAAAGGCACAGAATCACGGGGCAACGAAGGGGACAGATGGAGAAAGGCACAGAATCATGGGGGCAGCGAAGGGGACAGAAGGAGAAAGGCACAGATTCATAATCTGAATGTGATCAACAGGATGCTGTCCTAACTATACTGAAGGAGGAACTTGCCAGGATCTCCTAAAAAAACACGATCCGGAGTTTCTGACAGTTGAGATCTTGATCTCGATCCCAAAAGATATTATAATAGCCTTTTACCTTAACTGCCGCATATGCTTTGAGCACACATTCTAAATATACTTCTCTTTTCCCAAGACGACTGGTTCTGCATCTAAGGGGCAGTGTTGGAGGCATAAGTATTGGGAAACAAGAAAAGGGTCAGCAACACACATGCTAGGAATCAAGTTTGCCTAGATTTCAGTGATGTTCCGTTGATTTGTCAAACATCAGAAAAGACACGAACATTGTTGAAGATGTATGTAAAATGAGAAAGTTAATACATGACTAGACAGGAGACCGCATCAAATGGCATGGTTTTCACTGGTGTTACTTTTTCTGCTCCTGAATTCTCACCACCTCCTGTTGTGCATCTATGATGTGACCAATTATACCCTGCAGGACACACAGTGTAACAACAGAATGTTTGGTGCCACAGAACAAGTCGCTGACTTCCTAATGAAGCCATGGTGAATTTGACCTTACAGAAGCTTTCCATTAATCCATGCTAAACAGTAAAGGTGTACACTTCCCTTCTCCCACGGCCCCTTGTGCATACCAGTCAGAAACAAGCAGCCAACACAAACAATAAGATATCAAAACTCACCTGGCAACTGTAGCCGAGTTTTCAACTGTCCTAAACTAGCATATACAGTTTTTTTCTGTTATGGTTTTCACGTGCACAGCGCAAGGGCATGTTTGTTTACTTTTTCAACATGCTCCACTCCCCCGAGCTATCGAATTGCTGTGTTCCAATAACAAAGCTGATCCAGACGGTTGGCCGTATCAACTCACTTTTTAGACACTTTGGTGCTGTAAAGAGTGGTCATGCGCACTTTGAAGACGCAGTAGCTCGAAAGTTAATGACATCAAAGCTTCCGTTTGAAAGTGCTGCAAGAGACTGCTGCATATGTATATACATTTACTGTGACGGCAACCGGCGCTTTATCATAAGGGACGCATTACATACATCAAAGTTCTGCAGAACAGGCAGCATTAATGGAAGTTCGGTGAATGGAAAGAAAACGATAATCGAAATACACAGAAAGGCCCTACAGTAATCAAGCATGAACGAAATTGATTGGTAAAACTGCTGACTCGTGCCTGAACACAGTTATTCACTGGAAATAAGTTATGGTGCAAGGAGGAGGGGGGCAGGTACAACCGGTGGGGTGGGGGGGGCAGGTCAGGAGCACGGTGAGGGGGGCGATGGGGGAGGGAGCAAAGGTGGAGCAGGCACAGGGGAGAGAGAGAGGCAAGCACAAAATTACTATTGCGGGCGGGGGCGAAACCAGGAAGTCAGGCATCCTTGCCCGTGCATGGGCGGGGCTTGTGACGCAGCCGAAAGAGGCCGTGTTGCTCGTTGATGCGGGGCTTCGATGAGGGAGGGAGAGCCCCGCGGTAGCGGTGAAAATCCAGAGAAGTCCTGGGTTCCAGGAGGGGGCCCGGGTGAAGTGGAGAGGCGGGGTGTGTTTCAGCATCGCATTACCCAGCAGCCCGGTGAGTGGGGCGCGCCCGTGCGCTGACACGTCTTGGGCATGGAAAGTGAAAGTGCCTTGCCTCTCAAAGGGGACAGGAGATGCGCACAGCGAGTGCGTCCACATTTCCAGTCCGGCCTGCAGCCTGCGCGTGCCTATCTCCGGTCTCCCTTGAGAGCCCTTGAAAGCTAAGTCGACGACAATAGTTCTCGCTGGCGACAGCGTTTCGCGCTGCGTCGCCAGGTGCGAGACCTAAAAATCGGCCAAGGCATCCCATGAAATAGATGATCCCTGAAAGGAGTTCTCTGCAGTGACGCAAAATATAGTAGACCACTCACCTGCAAAAAATTTTAAACCTGAGAACTATATCATATTATTAGCCGTGAGGGAAAAGTACGCTTTCTTGAACTTCCAGAAACAGCTTGCTTTACATAATTGTTGAAAGATATGAGAGAGAACGGATGTAGCAGTGCAAGTAAAATAAATGACTGCTAAAATGGAAAGAGACACAGCTGTAAATGGCCTTCATGCATCCCCTCTCCTTGATCAGAGGTTTATTTTATTATGCCTGCTCCAGCTCTTTTTTGCTGCTAGATAGCCTGCATTTGCATCAGTGATCTGCCATTGTCTGAAGACAGAATGCCTTTTGGTGGATTAACATTTATAGCTACTTATATTGGTCCCGAGTTCACCACATAACAAGTATTTGTGCCTTTGTATAAAAGCTCCAGGGAGTCTACTGCCAATAGGAAGCTAGGACTGCCTTTTTCTATCTAGGTTCTGAGGGGGGCAGGGGGAGGGGGGGGCGAGACATTGGTCTAAGAAAAAAAAACGAGGCAACGCTTTTAACCTCAATCTCATCAATTCTACAAGAGTTCTTCAAAGGGGCAAGAAGGACTTAGTACTCTACACATGTTATTGGAGTATGGCTGGAAAAAGGTTAAGAAGGAGAATCTGGATCATGTGCTACACGGCTTAACAGGGGAGACTAAAGCATGTGTGAGTGCTGGAAAGCCACTTCTAAGTAGTTGGTCACTCTAGATTGCAATTAAAATGGTAAGACCATAAGTAAAAAAAGGTTGTGGAAGGTATTACTACATCCGCCAGAAGTAGCCACACTACCACATAAGGTGTAATGCCACAGAAAATGAGCCATACTAAAACGCAAACATAATTACGAAGTGTCTGCATACAAAACTAGCTTAGGAGTATGGCTGACCAACTGCAGCATGACGTGATAACATGCAGTACTGTTTTAACATCTACTTTTAGAAAGACTCAGGCATTTGTCACTGGAGGGACAGCATTCATTGAGAGACTTGCGGAGGACAAATGTAAATTACAGATGGCACTTTGTTTCCCAATGGAACCTGTAGTAGATATTCAAAATCATTGTCCAAAAATGTTCAAGTTAATAGGGCAACCATGCTAGGATGGTGGTACGAAACAAGAAATCACCTTCCTCATATTGCTCTTCCATTAAAAGTGCTTCAGCCCGGTCTTTGAGAGCCCTCACATGGGTGGGTTGTAGTTGTAGAAATTCTGTGCAGACTTCTATAGCTTCAGCAGCTTGTTGGTTCTGTAAGAAGAAGCATAATATATATAAAGGCCCTGCTGCAAGAATGGAGACAGAGTGCAGATGTTCATCTGTTAAAGAAGACCAAGCTCACCTTTGACAAGCAGTGGCAGACGCGCTCCTTGACCAACTCAGAGTAATAAGGGACGTTTGGCTCAATTTTTGTGATGGATTCATATTTGTTGATGGCATCCATGTAACTAAAAATGATAACAAGTACTCAATCATACTATACCAAGTTTAAAGAAAATTAGTTTATTTTTAAGAGAGTATTATACACCACTTGATAAAAGAATAACAGCATTAAAAAGAAAACAATGACACGTCAATACCCTTCTCGATCTATGGGCCTCATTACCATGGCGGTGGGACCGCCACTGCCAGGCAGTCGGTGCCTTTCCCACTGCCATCGGACCATGCTTGTCCGCCCGCCACATAGTGACGGCGGGCTGATGGAGGGCGGGCGGAGAGACCGACCTCCACAGATCCGTCGGGCTTAAAGAGCCCGTTGGTGGGACAGTAATCCCTACAATAGGGGCGGTGCCTGCACAGGCACCGTCGTAGGGATTACAATGTCCCTTTCTGTCTGCCTTTTCATGTTGGTTAACCCGCCATGAAAAGGCTGGCAGATAGGGACTTGGGGGCCCGAAGCACACGTCGCAATACAAAGAATACACATTGCCACCGCCTTAAAGAAGGTCGCATCATAATCCCTACAGCGGGACCACCGACAGCCAGTCGGGTGGTCCCATTTCCGAAACGATGGTGGTCCGACGAAAGTCTGATTGCCATCATAGTGAGGCCCTATGTTTTGAGAGATTTTCCAGTTTCACTGAACAATAAGGCTATGTCTGCTTCTATCACTGTCCGCCTTTATAATCTTACTGGTTACCCTCTATCTATCCCCAACATGCCTTTGCCTTGTAGTGACCACGGGCATGTAGGGAGGGGTATTAACAACCACAAGAGCACTAATTATATGACTTGCTGATAAATGATTCTGAAATTAAGTCTTTTCAACAAACCACTTTCCTTTTTTTCTCTTCAGTTTTATATAGCACTAACTCGACCGGAAGGTATTAGGGAGCTTCACTTGAGCACCAGTTACATTACACAAGGACACATTCATTTTTGGTAAGCACAAGGGGATTAAGTGATATGCCCAGAACCACTACAACGTTCAGCAATTGTAAGAAGTAATCTCAAATATCTGAATTCAGATGTTAATAATGATAAGACATCGTGAAACTTCAAAGCATGGGTGTTAGCGATCAGTGTTTTGTACAGCATTTTATATGGTGATATGAACAAGCATGCAGTAAAACTGCCACATTGGTAAACCTCAGACGAGATGAGAGTTGGAAAAGAAATGCTCAACTGAGGAATACCGCAGCACAATTTGATCTCCAATGTCTGAGCAATACTAGAAAGGTAAAATGTGAGTACTGGAAGGGGAACGCAGGGCGAGAGTAGAGGGAGAATGGGAGGGTATGCACAGAACAGGAAAGAACCATTTTTGGGTGTGGTGAACAGCACCGATCGGGCAGCGTGGAGACCTTGGAAACAAAGTCAATTTACAATGTCTGACAAGAAGGCAGACTAATCCTCGAACAGCAAAGCCAGAAAGACTGCACCCAGCACACTATACACACTACAAATATACGAAGTAGGAATATAAGCCCTGAGGCCTAAGTGAGGAAAGTGGACAGGCTTCTGTAAGGAAGAGGTGAACATTAGGCGTAAAGCGAACAGCATCAATCAGCATGCGATGAATTAAGCAGGGAGTTCACATTACCATCCAACAAATAGATGGAAGGTTTGCCTAGGAGTTGCACAGACGATGAACCTCCAAAAACCAAAGGGTATTTGAAGCAATAGCTGATGAATTGCAAGGGGCAAAACAGTGATAAACAGTGGATAGGTGCTAACGTATTCGCCCATGACAAAGGTTTTTACCACGTTCAGAGGCACACTATCTGATCCCAAGTCACAAACCATAACAAACATAATGGTGGTATTGCAAAAGATAAAACAAAACGATCTCAATCACAAAAAATAATTAAAAATAGGTTGACTTTATCCTAAAGGCTACCACACAAAAGACATCTCTCCAGACTAACAAGCTCCCAAAAAGATTATTCTGGATGTTAGCTCCGAAACAGATGAGGAAAAGCACATTCAAAATGGTAAATAAAGACATTCTGATTAGGGCGTAAAAGCATGCATTCTCAAATTCAGGGTGACTATGCCAGACAAGCATGTGTTTTTAGAAGTGAAGAAATGTTACCATTGCTGGAACTCCTCAGACTTCTAGAAACAGAAGAGGGAAGTAGGAGTAAGCTCTGGAAACAGACGCAAGCAAGAGCCAAAGACAATAAAGACACCTTTCCACAGAGATCTAGCGGAGTGCTTCACATGAGAAATGGGCCACTTTACCTAAACGAAATAAAATAAGTAACTAAATAGAAACTATCCTACAAACCTGAGGACTAGCAAGGGGCATCTTCTCGCTCTTGCAACGCCTCCTCCTTTAACTCCTCATCGAAATCCTACCGTTGACTCCTATCACATCTATTGATGCTTTTCTACGTTAAAACTTTAAAACCTCCAAAAACCGGGAATCCTCTGAAAAGCAAAATATTGCAGGAGAGTTTGGCCTTACTAGATGTCATCGTTACAGCAATATAATCATAGCTTAACTAGGCCATATCAGACGGTCAGTATTGACGGCACAAAACCAGCCGATACACAAAGCCACCTAATTTTGTTCCAGTGTGGTAATATCTCACATTGGTCCACAGAAGTAAAAAAAAAACAACAACAAAAAAAACCCAATATATATATATATATATATATATATATATATATATATATATATATATATATATATATATATATATATATATATATATATATATATATATATATATATATATATATATATATATATATATATATAAAAAACTCAAATTAGACATTCTTGTAGATAAATGATGCACATTCTTGTAAACAAAGGATGAATCTGGCAATATTTTACAACCCCCACATACACACCCTCAAGTTGGCATTTTGAAAACGATTCTACACTCGGTGCTCACTTTTGCAAAATGCTCCCTATAACCATTTGTCTCACAAGATCGGAAATGAAAATCTCAGACTCTAAATCTTCCTCGGAGTTTATGTTCAGAAAGGAGTGATGGAATTTAATCAAATGAGAAATTTGCTGTATGGGTCATCTCTCACTGAACCAGATAATCCCCTTTCACATTTCCTCGCCTCTCTAGACAACTCTTATGTTTGTCTTTTTGTTTGTCTCACAAGTTTTAAACACTCGCCTTGGTTACTTCAGCAATTCTTACTGCTGCTTTGTGCTGGCATTGGTTAAGCGAATATCGATGACTGTCTGTGTTACAACTAGACAAAATATTTTTTAAACTTTAATGGTGGTCACTGTGTTGCGCGAGACAAAGTGTGTCACAGTACATCAAGCAACACAGAATCACTTTGAAAGCATATACAGCAATGTTTTCTATACCTTCAATATGGCAGCCGCAATCCACCTAAATGAGCGCTTTTAAAATGGCCAAGCTTTCAGTGAAAACAACTGCTTTCACGTTCCGTTCCACAAAGCTGCAAGCTAAGTTTAGTTTAAGCACCCCATCCACTGTATCTGGTCATCAATGACGCCATCGAAAGGGGAGGGGTTTTTCATGGAAAAGTGGATGTTGTGTCTCTATTATGAAGGCAAGCATTCCCCAAAAGTTTACAGAGTGATTAAATGTGGGTACTGACGCGGACAATACACCTCAAATTTCTATACATGTCAGTGTCCACATAATGCCGGACATTTCACCAACATACACTGAAATGGCAGAATTTATGCTACCATAAAGTACCCCCAATCAACCCTCAAACAGTTGTCTTCTGTGGAAGCAAAACTGTACCCAAAAAATTAGATATCCTAACATTTACCTCATTCGGTTCTCCATGTTACTGGATTGGTGACTGTGTTAAACCTCCATTTTCTGAGGCAATGTGTCCCTGTATTAAGACACCTCCCTCAACATAAAATTAGTAGAGTAATATAGCTTAATAAGTAAATGTACCCCTGCGTTCTAGATCAATAAAAAGTTAAAGGGTTTTATTACAAAAATGTAAAAATAGGCGATACAGAGTAATGGGCATGTAGGCTTTCAAAGGCAGTTATGCAACGTATGTAAACTCAGACATTATTCTATGTAGCAAATGAGCAGAAACATCAGTAATTAGATGGGCAGTATTTATAGTAGCATCAAGCAAAGCTCAAAAATCTTTGTCTCAACCCCAAATTAAATGGGGTTTTTTACACAATTCTTGCACCGAATATTAGCAATTCTACAAACTTATAATGGTGTGAGAACAATATAATTTCTTTAGCAAATCAGACCGCAAGAAAAATAAATGTCGATAACTTAACCCATAAGCACAATCCCATTTTGTCTAATAGTTATCCAACACCCTCTATGCTAATGTCATCCGAAGGTGTTCAAACAAATATGCAACATTTTACAATAAGACTTTCTCAGAATGAATACACGCAATAGAGGAACAGAAAATATGGACACACGTTACAATTTTACATTTGCACCATGAAAGATTGAAAATAAGCAGGACGACTACAGCCGTGAAAACAAACTATTATGACACACGTTTAACTATTCTCTGCAGAGCCTGTGAGGAGAGGATGTGCACAGGAGTGGGGGGCGGGAAGCACGACTGAGTGACAGAAATAGCTTCCACCTTGTTCAAAATTAAGTTTTGCACAGATATGTGGCCTAGCTAAAACGCATTACCAAACACACATCTATACATGCTAAGAAGTTTTTTCAATTGTCATTATGTTAATTCAGTCTATATATATGTAATCGTATGTGAGAATGCATTGCATAGTACATATTATTGATGCACAAAAATAATACACCTGAAAAACATTTCAACAATTCCATGGCACGACTTTGATGGAGAACGCACAGATGCCCAGAGTGGCATACTCAAAATGTGGTGTACTTTTCAAGAAATAGATTGTTCACAATTTGTCCATGTATGTGCAAAAGTTGAACACTACCGGCACGCCATGGATGCTTGTGCTGAAAACGGTGATGGCAGTGACGCCTCATCGCTGATTTCTGAAAGGTGTACAAGGTCCCCAAAACAGGAGTTCTTTGTCAGGCTGTGTCAATCCCTGGAGAGAACATCATGGTGAGGAAGCAATCCAGCCTTTGCAGGCAGTGCTACAGGAGAGCCTAATAAGGCGGTGCCAATAACATTTTAGAGGCGAACATTAACCACTAACAACCACAAGCTTAGGGGAAATAAATGTGCAACTGCGCTAATCGAACAAGCTGGGAATATACCCAGGCGATAAAAGAAAGTTCTGCAGCTGTTCAGAAACTCCAAACTCCCAGTGGTCCCATTCTTTTTCCAGAAAGTCATAATGAACTCTGGCAAATTTATTTATGCACACAGAAGGTATTTTATTTGCAAATATGCTGCGAGCTTCACATTTAAATGCTGATACACTGAAACACTATTAAAAATGCAATGGCATTTAACACCCAAGCAACGACGGCATCCATGTACTGTGGAAATGCATAATCACAAAAAAGCTCGTCCTATAGGCTCAGAGCAGTAGTCAGGTATAATTATTCAAACAGCTTATTGTACTACTCGTGTTTACTAATAAACTGGCGATAATGGCATTTCGCTTGAGAAATAATGTATGCATCTCCTGTTATTTAGTTTAACCCTTCTATCTTTTGTATTGTGAAAAGTTACATGAGGGGAGGTCTCCTCCGCTTCACAAATATATAAATATACAGGATATATTAAAGCTTTTTCACCAAGAAATTAATTTAGGGCAACGGGCCAAGATTTGATTTATATTTACGGATAACAGTATTTCCAATACATACCAAGAGCGGGCTTTGGGTCATCTCCCTGCTCACAACTGGATGGCTTTGTTGTCTATTTCAGGTATCTCCTCCATATTCATGTATCTGTCCCGCCCAGACGTAGTTCGGTCTCAAAATGTTCTGATGTAAATGTACAGGAATTTATATAGCGCGAATCACCGAGCGGTTTCTAAGCGCTTGCTTAGGGAACCCGTCCTGGTAGTCCCCTGTGAGATAACCCCGGCAGGGTATCCGCAAGGTGAAAGCCAGGCATCCCGCCGCGAGGGGCCGTTGTGGAGATTAAGCAAGCTATTGCCCAGAGTCGCAGAGTGTGAACCCGTGAATCGAGTAGGCACCGGAGCGAGAATTGTCGAGTCCATGGACATTTTAGGACTCAAGACCCCGCCGAGCCGGGAATTGAACCCTGGTCCCGGGCTGACCTCTGCTTCCAGGTCTGCATCCTCTAACCAGTGAGCCACGCTTCTCCACAGGATTGGGCAACTTGCATTCTTCCACTGATGCCATTGTTTGTATTCTGGGAAGTACTTTTCTCTCTTCACTTTCAATCACCCCTTCTCGCTTTAACTGTTGCTTCCCCCAATTCCCACAGCTCAGCATTCTTTATTAACATCGAGCAGAAGCATCAGGATGTCGTTTATTTTCTAGTGAGTGTGGGAGGATCTGGTCAGCAAAACCGTGTTTCGAAACTAGCACCTTAGGGGGTTAGCCCATAACACTGCAACTCCAATGAACCAGGCTGTTCCATGTAGTACCAGGCATGCTGACAAGTACAATACAAACTTCTGTAATCAGCCAAGAGTCAGTTGTTGGTCTTTGAAAGAGGCGAGGTGCAAATTCCAGGTGTAATTGCACAGAGGCAAACTAAGCGAGTCGGAACATTTAAGAAGGGTTATCCCACACCGAAAAATCAAGCTAAACTAAGGCCAACAAGTGCATCTTCCAGCAGCATTTTCAAAGGAAATTAGTTAAAAAGTCATAGTTTTAGCAGGCAGTTTTAAGGAGGCACTCCGGAAATAATTCAGTACTAAATGGTTTGCTGTGCATGTATGACTCTCTGCAGTGTCTTTATGGGCCCTCTTCCCCAAGTAAACTTTTTTAAAAACCATCAAAAACACAAAGAACAGCGCTTCTCACAGCACCATATTCTAAAACTTACAATTTGAAATTTCTAGGTGAGCAATCTGAAAGGGCCGTCTGTCATTCACAAAAAGTATAATGCATGTAGCACGTGTTCTCACTTCCGGCCCCCTGGCAGCTGCACATGGGGCATTGACGAGGCGAGATGCACCTCCGTGTCGGTGGCCCTGGGAGGTTCGTGTGGGTTATGTAGCTGCTTCTTCAAGCTACACTTGGCTTTGGTGGGCACATCGCGCTTATTCTGGCACTTAACCACATTTGGCAGGATGTGGGCTCCTGGAGGACTGCATGGTGCGCCGGTCGGACTTAAAGCCCTCCCTCTCCCCATATGCGGCTTGCAAGGTTGGTGGTGCTGCATTATGTTGTGGAAGTGGTTTAATGAACCTAACTTGTAGTGCTAATTAAGTTGGAGGATGCTCTCCTTTTAAACTCCCGCCCACAGCTGTCACTGTTACCTTCCTAGCTTGGCATGGGGTAGACTAGATTATGGCTGGGTGTGGCTGCTTGTCCTACAAATAACTAGGTACATCAAGGAACATGTCAGCCAAAATACCTAAATCGGCTAAATGGTGGTAACGAAACTGGTGTTAACGAAACCGTACCCGACAGAGCCCAGAGTTGAGCAGACCAGCGCCACGTTCAGCAAACTTGAACAACACACACGCTTGCGGTCTTGGCATCTGATCAGCGCTTACCTCCTGAGGAGCCCAAGCAAGACAGGGGAATGGAACAGAACAATTAACGGACACAGTTACTGTTCGGAGTTAAAAATAGAGCGTATTTATTTTTAGAACAGTAGCCATACAAACGGCTACCCTGTATCTCCAGTGAAAAGAGTGCACCGTGGAATAGTTTGAGCACTTAATTTATGGGCTGCTTAGAACACTGCCAGGAGCAGGTGGTGAAATTGTTATTTTATGCTGTGCATCCCAGTAAGTGTTCCAAAGAATCGCTCTTCCCACCAGAGTTCTTCAAGTTACCTTACTGGTGTCTGAAAAGTGCACATCTGGCTCCAGTATGACCTTGTAGCGTTACTGGATGTCTCTGGTCATACTCTCATATTATTAAGGTTCCTCTCGCAGCTGAAGTCTGAAGCGCCCTGTGTTATGTTTTGGGTTACGTTCTGGTCCTCTTACAGGACTTTCAAATCTTCCTGCCCGGTGTGAGTTCTGGAGATGGGATTAGTGGACCAAAAGGGTCCTCTTTCTTCGTTTTGCATTACCGAGTAGAAATACTGCCATCGCCGGGTGGTTGATGTTGGTTTGATACTGGTGTCAGATGGATTTGTGATTGCATCTGCACTTCATAGTGTGAAAATATGCTGAAAGCCTCACCAATAGTGTAGGGCCGTGATGTAACTGTCATGATGTCATGTCTGCACTATATTGGAAGTATTGTGTGATGTTCTGACTAGCGTATTCTCTGTGTATATACGATGGAGCAGTCAGTGCTGTGGGTGTATCAGTGTGGTTAGTGGTTGCATGTGTAATATTCTACGTAATCTTTGTGTGATATTTAAAAGGGGCTAGAGCAGTATGCGGAAATTAGATAACTATCTGCTAGGATTTCTTGCGGTAGTTTGTGTCTAGTCAGAGTGGGAACGGCACGGAGCCAAAAGCGTAAATCTGCTGTTGGATGTATGTGAAGCGTTCTTTTGATTAGGTGGGCAGTGTTATGTTATGTTAGTGATATTTATAGAGCGCACTGCTGCCCAAGGGCTTCCTGGCGCTATGTAAGATGTCCTCCTATGGCCTGATCACGGGGTTACTTCCTCTTCTAGGAGTTAACCCCTTCGAAGCTAATGACGAGCTGGGCTCGTCATGGCGCTTACCTGCCGTGCGCGGATGACAAGGCCAGCTCGCCATGAATAATGGTTATTTTGGTGCTTCAGCGCAGAACGGGAAAACGCCTAGCAGCCATGTGGTTAAATAGCCAAGTTTTCAGGGCCTTCATAAAGGCAAGCAGCTCTGTGATGCCTCTGATAGAAGGAGAAAGGGAATTCCAGGCTTTGGCGGCACCTACAAAAAAACTCCTACCTCCCCAGTTGGCTTTTTTGGCCCGAGGGATGCGAATGAGCTTGGCTTCAGAAGAGCGCAAGGATCTTGTAGGAATATACCAGTTGGTATTTTGGATCAGATGGTTTGGACCCATGGAATGGAGTGACTTGTGAGTAATGCATAAGGCCTTAAACAAGACTCGCTTCCTAACAGGCAGCCAGTGCAGCTTTCTAACTTCACCTGAAATAGATGGATGCCTTGGCGTGATTGACAGTAATCTTGCTGCTGCCTTCTGTACGAGTTGCAGTTTCCTTAAAAGACCTTCCTGCAAGTTGACATATAGGCCATTACAATAGTCCAGCCTGGACATTGCTAAGGCTGTAACCACTGTCTTCTGACATTCAGTGGGTAGATTGGGCATTATTTTTTTACATGATTTTAGAATATAGGAGGTGGTCGAAACAACAGAATTTACTTGATCCTTATGGGACAGCTTATTATCGATTAGGAACCCTAGGTTTTTTACTTTCCTAACTGGTGTTGGCTGAGGGCCCAGGGAATCTGGCCACCATGCTGAGGTCCAGAATTGGGGTTATTTCCGAACAGTATCACCTCAGTTTTGGCAGAATTGAGCTTTAAACAATTCCGAGCCATCCAGCCACCCACTTCTGTCATACAGTCGTGAAACCGACCTGCTTGCACCTGAGTTTCGTTAGGACGCATCAACACCACAATCTGGGTGTCATCGGCGTATGAGGTCAGCTTGAACCCAAAGGATCTAATAAGGGGAGCAAGCTGAGAGACAAACATTGAAGAGCGGGGGGCTCATAGATGACTCCTGTGGGACCCCACAGGGGAGGGAGAATGACTTTGCAGCAAAGTTGCCAAGTGTGACTGTCTGTACTCTGTCTGCTAGGAATGATTTCATCAGTTTACAGGCCCTGCCTGTGACCCAGTTCTCATGCAGCCGGTCCATCAAAAGATTGTGATGGACCGTATCAAACGCCACAGAGAGGTCCAACATGATCAGAGCTCCATTCCCTCCTTGATCTAGAGTGGCCCTTATTTCTTCGGTGATTTAATAAGGGGACGACTCAGTGCTATGACTCCCTCTAAAACTGTACTACGTGGGATCCAGTAAATGTCCATCCTCTAGGAAGCAACTGAGTTGGCTGTTTATATCTTTTCAGTGATTTTTGCCGGGAGCGGTAATCTAGAGATAGGCCTAAAATTATTTGAGTCCATAGTATCCAACTTGGGTTTTTTTAGTAGGGGAAGAATCGACGCGGATTTCCAGGCTTTTGGAAAATAACCCTCCAGTAAGACCTTATTGATGATTACTGTCAAAGTAGGTACGATTGGTTCGGATACCAACTTTTTTTATGGAGGGAGGACAGGGGTCCATTGGAGATCCAGATTACATTTTTAACAGGACAGTGTGGACCTCTGCTGCTGTAGAAGGTGCAAAGTTGCATAGTTGCGGCTTGCTATACCCCCACTTCTTCCCCATTGGCCTTTTTCATTTGAGAGGTGGTGTTTTTATCTCCTGTGAATGTGACGTAAATATCCTCTACTTTCTTAAAAAAGAAGCTGGCTATTTCATCGCATAGCTCTTAACTAGTTATGACGGGATTTGAGGGGGGGGGGTGGGCTAGGGCTGTGACTGTTTTAAATAGTTCTTTAGTAGAGTTCTCTGTCGACCGTATTTTCATCACAAAAAACTCTTGTTTAGTTTTGTGCAATAGTTTCTTATAGTCCGCCGACAGAGTTTATATTGGATTTTTTCCTCGTCATTATACTCCCTCCTCCATACCCTTTCTTGATGTTTACACAGAAGTTTGCTTTCTCTAAGATTCTGGGAGTACCAAGGCACCCTTGGACATTCCCTCTTGTGGACAGTTTTTAATCGGGGCTAATTTGTTTGTCGTTGCTTCCAACCAGGCAGTGTAAGCCAAAGTGGCCCCATCTAAGTCTCCTAGTAGCAGAGGGGCGGTACAGAACAATTGATTTTGTAGTTCACTGGCCTTTATTCGACCCCATGCTCTAATGGTTGTTTTTGTTTCGATCCTGGTTTCAGGGTGTCTTGAGCTGCTGATGTCACCTCAAAAAACACTATCCTGTGATCTGACCAGATAACGGGGAGCGTATTTAAGAACCTCAGATGGCTGTTGTTGGAAACAATGCCATCGAGTGTGTGCCCAGCTGTATGTGTGGCATCAGTGACCAATTGACCTAGATCTAATGAATTCATAAGGTCTGTCAAGCTGAAGTGTTGCGAGCCATTTGATTGCTGGCAATATTTGAGCTGTGTTGGATCTACACAAGGTGTTAGTTCTAGGTGTTGGCAAGGACCTATATGAAAAATGTAAAAACATTTGCTTAGATTATGGCAGGCAGTGCATCTAAATTAGTTAATGCTTCAATACCCCTTTAAAATGAATAAAGAGCAAATGAGCAGGACCTAGGCGCAAGCATCCAATGCTGCTGAAAACCAGAGCATTATTTCTGCCCTAATAATGGGTGCTGCTGCCTTTGATATAGTCACTCACTGAATATTCCTGTAATGCCCGGGGAAGACTATGGGAACCCCATGTTCATGATTTAGAATGACAGGCCAAATCATACCATAACACAACAGGGCAAATCTTACGATACCACGACGGGGAAAATCATACACTAACACGACAGGCCAAATCATATACCATACGATACAAAAACAAGTCATGCCATGTCAGACCATACTATAATGGTAAGCCAAAATATACCATACTGTGCAATGACACGCCATTCCATACCATACACTACCATAATATACAATGACAGACCATACCATTGGACACCATAGTATAAAATAACAGGTCATACCATACTATAGAATGACAGGCCATTTCATAGCATCCCTTGCTTTAATCAGGCCACTGGAATTATGCAACAGGGGAGGGCCAAATTATGTGGTAGAATTGAGTAAATTATGCAGCAAGAATGGAAAATGATGTGCTGTAATGCAACACATTTTGGCACAGTATTACTTCATTGTTTTCTCATTTTTACAATTAACACTACTTGGGCATAAGTTTCACCTAATTGGTACCAGTTTAACACCTAAACATAGCATTAAGCTACTGAAGGGTGACCAGTCAACCTTTGCAAAGGCTGTTCCGCTACGTGGGAACACGTATCATTGCATTTTTAGTAACTTTTCAACTGTTTGATTGTGAAGACGAAGGGGCCCTTACCTCCACGGGGCGGCGTCCGAGCATCGGGCCCCTGACCACCGGGACCGGTCATGCAGCGTCCCTAACACCCTGAGCTCCTCCTCTCTCTCTTCCCCTACAGGACCCGGCAGCATCGATCGAAAACGGAAGACCGGAAGCGAACTCCCATAACCCCGGAAATGAGGCGACCCTTGAGGAACCGGAAACAACCTCCGCCGACCCCGGAAGTGCTCCTCCGGAACCCTGCCCGGAACACAGAAAAGCCGTCAGTAAGGAAGGAAAGCCGTTCCAAGCAGCGGACTCGTGGCAGGAGGCAGCGGCAAGCGAAGAACCATTGACGGCGAGCAGAGCGGAGCAGAAGAACCGAGACGAGGAAGAAGAGGAGGACGTCTGGACCGAAGACTGGTGGCGTCCTCAGGAGGTGGCTAGAGAGCGGCCGCAACTTGGATGAGAGTTGCGGCGGGGCACGTGAGTACTCTTTATCCTTTCTCCGTGTTCCCCGGTAGTTAACTGTAAATATTGTAATAATAGCCTCACGAGCACGAGATCACTGTATATTGTATTATATCAACTGCACTGTAGAGAAGACCCGAGCACCGTTGCCCCGACACATGCAACACCCTCTTCCCATTCCCGCTTGCCTGACTTTTCCCAACCTACCCCACCGTCCCCTCCTCACGGTCGGTTTTCGATTCCCTCACTCCCCGGTGCAGGTGGAAGTGCTCAGAGGTCCTTTTGCCCAGGACTAACTGCCCTGTACTCTTCTCTCCTTTCTATACCTCCGAGGAGTACCAGTACCCTACTGTGGAACAGACAACATCGGCCCAGCAGAAGAGCCCCTCCAGACGACCCCGCCCCGCCAGGCCATCATCCCTGTTACCCAGCCCTACACATCCACCAGCGATTCACTCATAATACTCCGATCCGGAAAGACATTTGTCCTGGACTTTCAATAAATTCACTGATCATAGCACACTATATCCGGCCTCCCCGCCTGTTATTCCGGTCCGCCCGCACCCCTGCTCCACAGTTGGTGTCAGAAGTGGGATATCCCGGAAGCATGGAGGCTGCAGTCAAACAGTTGGCGGAAAGCCAGGAGCTGCTAGGGAAAATGATGGAGCGGTTCCTTAAGACGGCCGAAGACGATCGCGGACAGTTGCATGATGTCCTGAAGGGACAGGGCACTGCACAGGACCAAGCCCTTGAGAAGCTTACCAACGTCATGGGGCAACAAAGACAGGTTACCTCCCTACCCTCCGTGGTCTTGCAAAAATATGTGTCGGGTGGAGACCCGATTACTTCTTCACGAATTTCGAGCGCCAGCCCAGGCTGTTGCCTGGCCTGCCGACCGATGGGAATAGAAAGGACGAAAACCCTGCCTTGGGATATAAAGGCCCTAACAAAGGGGTCCAACAAATGTAGGTAGAGGGGTGATTGGCCTAGGGGTTGACACAACACATAACAATCACATGGTCAAATCAAGGATAAACAAAACAATTCATATTTGAAAATATATATCTTTTTT
Organism: Lissotriton vulgaris; assembly: GCF_964263255.1. Classification (NCBI taxonomy): domain Eukaryota; kingdom Metazoa; phylum Chordata; class Amphibia; order Caudata; family Salamandridae; genus Lissotriton; species Lissotriton vulgaris. Next base: position 742,865,736 of record NC_141696.1, read on the forward strand.
TATTATTTTTAAGAATAGCAATGATATAAATATAAAGTTTTTTTTAAAGTGTCACATGTATAAATAGATCATCAATAAAATAGACATGGATAAGCAAGCAATATAATAAAGAAAATTCTATCCTGCCCAGTAACGGCCACACTACACACACTCTAACTCACTCACTTCAATCTCTACCCACTCTTTCCTATTTGATCTCATTCACCATTCAAGCTACATCCATTCATCTAATCCTGGCGAATACAACACAAAGATGGTTTCACGTGTTGTATAGATCGGGATGTTTTAGTCCAGGGAGGTGGTTTTGACTACAGGTCCTGATGTAAAAAGGACAATAGTCATTTTCCTGGGGACATAAGCCGACGCGCGTTTCGGTGGAAGGCCAATGGGGCCACACCTTCGTCAGGGCAAAGGGCAGTATACTGGGAGGGGGCACAGGAAAGGAAACACAATCTGTATGTGTGTCTTATTCAGCCATTTAAGAGATGTCAGGACAAAGTTGGAGATAATTTATAGTGAGCAAGACTTCAGGTCGATTCAAGTCTTTTGTCACCAGCACTTCAGCGTAATGTTTTTCTCTTTAAGGGCTCACAACTCTCAGGCAGGTTTTGAGTAGGGCTATGCATCCGTCTTGCCAGCACCGCTGGATCATATAGACTGCACTGTCTTTTTATATACGTCCTGTTGTTCCAAAAGGTATGTAGGTTTAGTTGCCTTCCGTGTAAAAAAAGCTGTTCCTAGACTGGGGTTCTGATGAGCAGGTCTTTAGGTATAAAGAGGATTTTTCTTTGTGGAATCCAAGTCTATGTGCCGTCCTCCATCGGCGGTAGGTGACCCATGGGGGGGCTGGCTAATCTTAGTTCAAAAAGGCTGTCTCCGTGGAGCAGGGGTTCCGCCGTCCAAGTGTTCCGGCCAAATGATAGACTTGGATTCCACGAAGAAAAATCCTCTTTATACCTAAAGACCTGCTCATCAGAACCCCAGTCTAGGAACAGCTTTTTTTACACGGAAGGCAACTAAACCTACATACCTTTTGGAACAACAGGACGTATATAAAAAGACAGTGCAGTCTATATGATCCAGCGGTGCTGGCAAGACGGATGCATAGCCCTACTCAAAACCTGCCTGAGAGTTGTGAGCCCTTAAAGAGAAAAACATTACGCTGAAGTGCTGGTGGCAAAAGACTTGAATCGACCTGAAGTCTTGCTCACTATAAATTATCTCCAACTTTGTCCTGACATCTCTTAAATGGCTGAATAAGACACACATACAGATTGTGTTTCCTTTCCTGTGCCCCCTCCCAGTATACTGCCCTTTGCCCTGACGAAGGTGTGGCCCCATTGGCCTTCCACCGAAACGCGCGTCGGCTTATGTCCCCAGGAAAATGACTATTGTCCTTTTTACATCAGGACCTGTAGTCAAAACCACCTCCCTGGACTAAAACATCCCGATCTATACAACACGTGAAACCATCTTTGTGTTGTATTCGCCAGGATTAGATGAATGGATGTAGCTTGAATGGTGAATGAGATCAAATAGGAAAGAGTGGGTAGAGATTGAAGTGAGTGAGTTAGAGTGTGTGTAGTGTGGCCGTTACTGGGCAGGATAGAATTTTCTTTATTATATTGCTTGCTTATCCATGTCTATTTTATTGATGATCTATTTATACATGTGACACTTTAAAAAAAACTTTATATTTATATCATTGCTATTCTTAAAAATAATAAAAAAAGATATATATTTTCAAATATGAATTGTTTTGTTTATCCTTGATTTGACCATGTGATTGTTATGTGTTGTGTCAACCCCTAGGCCAATCACCCCTCTACCTACATTTGTTGGACCCCTTTGTTAGGGCCTTTATATCCCAAGGCAGGGTTTTCGTCCTTTCTATTTACATTGGTTTTTCCCCCCATTACCTGCCTATATCCTAAAGTTACCCTTGGGGAACCCCCTTCTGTGTCTACTGCCGACCGATGGGGCCACTACCTTGGTCCTCTTCTGACTGGCGAGCTACAGGCAGCCTATCAGCAAGCAAATATCCAGGGACAAACCCCTTATAACGACATCAAAGCCTGCATTCTGGAGCGTCTGGGGATTGACGATGAGACGTATAGGGTTCGTCTGCGTCAGGCACAGGAAGGACCCCAGAAAACGCCTCGGGCTTTGTCGTTCCGCATACAGGACTTAGCCAACCGATGGTTGAAGGCCTCCACGGCCACCAAGGAAGATATCCTATCAAAAATATACCTGGAGCAGTACCTAGCATCCTTACATCCGGCCACCCAGAAATGGGTGCGCCAACACGCTCGCCTGACGCTCGACAGTGCAGTAGAAATCGCCAGCGCCTACAGCAGAGCCCAGGAATCCCAGCGAACCAAAGATGAACATCCCCCTCCTCGTATACCACATGGTAGCCATCCCCAGGCCCAAAGGCCCCCTCCCGTGATTAGGAAGCCAGATCCTGTTCCCTTGTTGCCCTACCCGGTCATGCCTCGGCCTACTCCACCCGGTCCTCAATGCTACCATTGCGGTGGGTAAGGACATATCGCTCGCATATGCCCACAAAAGGAAGAACCAATGGACATAGGACTGGCAAGGAACTATGTTTGTCTCACCGCTGAAGCAACCCCTCCGCCTTTTCGATACCCGGTACGGATTGATTGTTCACCGAATGATGGCCCTTGCAGACACGGGGTGTCGGCATAGCGTTCTGCGACCGCAGGAACTGCCACAGCCTGTCGGTCCAGTGACAGGTACCGTGGCCATCAAATGTGTCCACGGTGATACTAAGAGTTATCCGACAACCAGAGTGCGTGTGCAACACCCCACAGACGAAGGAAGCCTGCTAACCGTTGGTCTGGTACCCAATCTCCCCGAACAAGCAATCTTGGGTAGCGACTACAGTGGTCTTCCCCACCTCCTTCAGGACACTACAGACTCCCTGAAGAAGTGGTGGGCGGAAGCCCCTTTTCCTCATGTCTCCCCTTCTGTGGACTCTCCGGCCAAACCGATCAAGTCGAAAAACCAAAAGAAGAAAGAAAAAAGGGACTTTACCATTGCATATCCCGCTCAGGTGGACAACCACCCGTGGGAAACAGATGGAGACTTACGCGCTGCCCAACAAGAAGACCCTGTGTTACAAGAAGCCTGGGGCCGTGCACTGGATAATGAGGACCCACTACAAGTAGGTCCTTACTTCTTCCGAAAGAACGGACTCCTGTACAGGAAGGGAGGGCCTCAGCAATCCCCCCAGTTGGTTATCCCTGGACTCTTTCGTGACAAAGTACTGTTTCTGGCCCACAGCCACTTACTAGGAGGGCATTTCAGTGACGAGAAAACGGGACAAACGATCCTGGAGAAGTTTTATTGGCCCGGTGTGCACGGGCAGATAAAACGTTATTGCCGGGAATGCCCGGTCTGTCAGAGAAACAGCCGGTATCGTCCCCCGAGAGTTCCCCTCCAACCCCTCCCTCTAATCGATGTCCCTTTTACCAGAGTAGGGATGGACCTTATAGGACCCATGCTGCCCTCTAGGAGTGGGTGTAGGTATGCTCTTGTGTTGGTGGAATATGCCACCCGTTTCCCGGAAGCAGTACCCTTGTGCCAACCTACCACCCAAAACATAGCCAAGGCCCTCATTTCCATTTTTTCTAGAGTGGGTTTTCCCCGCGAGATCTTGACTGATCAAGGGACACCTTTTGTCTCCTCCCTCATGGGCCAAGTATGTTCCCATCTTAGGATCAAACAAATAAGAACCTCAGCCTACCACCCCCAAACTGACGGGTTGGTGGAATGCTATGACGCCACTTTAAAGACCACTCTTAAAAAACTGTTAGGCCTGGAGAGCAAAAGGTGGGAGGAAATGCTTCCCCTTGCTCTTTTCGCCAGCCGGTGTAAGGTCCAAAGCAGTACAGGATACTCACCCTACGAGTTGTTGTACTGGCGAGCTCCCCGGACTCTGTTGGACATGGCTCGGGAGGCCTGGGAAATCGAACCGGACCGAACACGGCCTCTGCCTGAATATGTGGACAACCTCAAGACCCACTTAGGACAGATAAGGGAGATCATAAGGCAGAATCTGGTGGCCGCCCAAATCACACAGAAACATCAGTACGATAAAGGAACTAAGGCCCGTTCTTTTATCCCTGGGGACCATGTGTTGTTACTCCTGCCATCTTCTGACCATAAGTTGCTAGGGCACTGGCAGGGCCCGTTCCCCGTCCTAAGACAAGTAACGCCTGTCACTTACGAGGTCGAAACTGACTCCAACAGAGAGATCACACAAATTTACCATGTGAACCTCCTGAAAAAGTGGGAGGGGTGTGTCCTGTCCTGTCCAGTATGCCAATCCTTCTTTTTGAAAGGTGCCTTGACCCAGACCTACCTGAAAGAAACAAACAGGACCTCAGACGGTCCTTGTCCTCTGTGCAAACGGTGTTTTCGTCCCTACCGGACATACCACCGTAGTGGAACATGCCATCCACACTGAACCGGGAAAAACGGTGAGACAAAGGCCCTACCGAATCCCTGAAGCCCGCAGAGCCATCATTAAAGAAGAGACGAACCAGATGCTGAGAATGGGCATCATAGAACCCTCCAGCAGCTGCTGGAACTCGCCCATCGTCCTAGTTCCTAAGCCCGATGGCTCTACTAGATTCTGTAACGATTTCAGAGAGGTGAATAAGATCTCTGCCTTCTACTCCTACCCTCTACCCCGCGTAGATGAGATGGTGGAGCGCATAGGAAAGGCTAAATATATAAGCACCCTTGACCTTTGCAAGGGTTATTGGCAGATCCCCCTAAAGGAAGAAGAGAAACCAAAAACTGCGTTCTCCACCCCAGAGGGCTTGTTTCAGTTCAGGGTAATGCCCTTCGGGCTTCACGAAGCACCGGCTACGTTTCAGTGGGCTATGAACATGGTGCTACGTCCACATTCACAATACGCCGGGGCATACCTCGACGATATCGTCATCTATAGTGACAGTTGGGAAAAACACCTGCATCATCTACAGTCCGTTATAACCTCCCTTGGGAATCATGGCTTTACTATCAACCCCTCAAAGACCACGCTCGCAGCACAGAGCGTGAAATACCTGGGATATCTATTGGGAGAAGGGGTCATCCGTCCGCAGGACAACAAAATCAAGGCCATCCAAGCCATACCCTTCCCTCAAACCCGGAAGGAACTCCGTGCCTTTCTTGGTTTGCTGGGATATTACAGGAAATGTATCCCCAATTTTTCCCAAACCGCGGCCCCATTGACCGACTTGTTAAAAAAGGCCACTAGAACAGAACAGAAGTTACACCATCCCACTCCCATACTGTTACACGCCTTCAACCTGCTCAAGCATTCTCTAATTTCCGAACCAGTACTAATCAGTCCCGATTATACCCAGCCCTTCATCTTGCAGACTGACGCTTCCGTCAGGGTTTGGGGGCTGTCTTGTCCCAGAAGGATCCGAAAGGGGTAGAAAAGCCGATCCTCTACCTCAGTAGGAAACTCTTCCCACGGGAAATGAACTATGCAGTGGTCGAAAAAGAGGCACTAGCTATTAAGTGGGCAGTAGAAAGCCTTCGGTATTACCTGGAGGGACGTGAGTTTCTCTTAAAACACTGACCACGCCCCGCTAGAATGGATGGCCCGCAACAGGGGCCACAACGACCGAGTACTCCGGAGGTTTCTCTCTCTGCAGCCATTTCGGTTCAAAACATTACACCGGAAGGGGCTGGAACAGGGTAACGCAGACTACCTTTCCCGTTATCTGCCGCCATCAACCCCTACAAGAAAGACTGCTAGGGAAAGGGGGTGTGAAGACGAAGCGGCCCTTACCTCCCAGGGGCGGCGTCCGAGCATCGGGCCCCTGACCTCCGGGACCGGTCATGCAGTGTCCCAAACACCCAGAGCTCCTCCCCTCTCTCTTCCCCTACAGGACCCGGCAGCATCTTTCGAAAACGGAAGACCGGAAGAGAACTCCCATAACCCCGGAAGTGAGGCGACCCTTGAGGAACCGGAAACTACCTCCACCGACCCCGGAAGTGCTCCTCCGGAACCCTGCCCGGAACACAGAAAAGCCGTCAGTAAGGAAGGAAAGCCGTTCCAAGCAGCGGACTCGTGGCAGGAGGCAGCGGCAAGCGAAGAGCCATTGAAGGCGAGCAGAGCGGAGCAGAAGAACCGAGACGAGGACGAAGAGGAGGACGTCTGGACCGAAGACTGGTGGCGTCCTCAGGAGGTGGCTGGAGAGCGGCCGCAACTCGGATGAGAGTTGCGGCGGGGCACGTGAGTACTCTTTATCCTTTCTCCGTGTTCCCCGGTAGTTAACTGTAAATATTGTAATAATAGCCTCACGAGCACGAGATCACTCTATATTGTATTATATCACCTGCACTGTAGAGAAGACCCGAGCACCGTTGCCCGACACATGCAACACCCTCTTCCCATTCCCGCTTGCCTGACTTTTCCCAACCTACCCCACCGTCCCCTCTTCACGGTCGGTATTCGATTCCCTCACTCCCCGGTGTAGGTGGAAGTGCTCAGAGGTCCTTTTGCCCAGGACTAACTGCCCTGTACTCTTCTCTCCTTTCTATACCTCCGGGGAGTACCAGTGCCCTACTGTGGAACAGACGACATCGGCCCAGCAGAGGAGCCCCTCCAGACGACCCCGCCGCGCCAGGCCATCATCCCTGTTACCCAGCCCTACACATCCACCCACGATTTATTCATCATACTCCGATCCAGAAAGACATTTGTCCTGGACTTTCAATAAATTCACTGATCATAGCACACTATATCCGGCCACCCCGCCTGGTATTCCGTTCCGCCCGCACCCCTGCTCCACATTGATCTAGAAACATTTTTGGGGGGTTAAAATATGCAGCTTATGCAGCAGATCATGGATTATGTGGCAAATGCGGCTATCCATAGCTTTGGGAAAAATGATGCAGCCGCACAATCACATAATTCCAGCAGCCCTGACTATAAAACTGGGCAATGACAGGTCATACCTTTTTATACAATGATGGGCAATACTATACCATACTATGCAATGACAGGTCATACCATACCACACTATACTTTACCATCATAGGTCATACCATATGGAATAAATTAGGTTACTGGTTGAGGGGAGTGAAAATCTTCTCAACAGCAACCACAATTCTTATCTGGGTGAAGTGACAAAAAAGCTCCAAAATTAACCTGTTCCCAACCCTCTGGTAGCTTGGCACAGAGCAGTCAGGCTTAACTTAGAAGCAATGTATAAAGTACTTATGCAGCAATTCAAACATTAATAAAAATGAAAATACTACAGAAAAGAATCCACACCAGATTTGAAAAATAGAGTAGATTTTAATGAATAAAATGAGACCACCGCCAAAAATCCAATGAGTAGAACTGGAGAAAAGCAAATTAAACATTTAAAGTAAAAATAGCACCAAAAAGACCAAAGCACCATTTGCAACAATTTCGTTGTGCGAGACCGGGAAAAAGTCACAAGTTCAGGCCAACCACGATGGAGCACGGGTCGGATACAGGGACCAGGTTAGTCATGCTGAAAAGATACCTTCTCAGTCCAGTGCAAACAGTTCTGTTCCTGGTGGGGCTGTGAAAAGCAAGGAGGCGTCATAGACAGTTGTCGCTGTAGCTCGAAGAGCCTGTTGTTGTGAATGGTCGGGCCGGTACTTCACAATGATGCTCACTGCGAGCGGTCGATGCTGTAGCGCAAAGGGTCGGGCTGACAACGTCGCGTGGGCGGGCTGTGCGAGAGACAAAGTTGCAGGGCCATAGAGTCCACTGGTGGTTGCTAAGAGCCCAACAACTTAAATGTAGGCTTGCAGAGGCCACACCAAGGGTCCAGGACCCAAGGGGCACCACTTGGAGGTATGGGGCTTGGTCCAGCTGGACCTGGGTGCTGGTTCAGTTGGTTGTGAGCCTACTATGTGCCTGTGGCTCTGAACAAGAGGCCAGAGGACTAGCAGGTGAGTAACTCTGGGAGTTCTGGGTGCAGATAGTACAATCCCTCGGACTCAGGCAGGAGGGCAGCAATCCATCAAGAAAGACCTCCAACAAGGCAGTAAATCAGTAGGGCAGCAGCGTGGCACTTTCAGCCGCACAGCCGTCTTTCCTGGCAGAGCCTCCACAGGTCCAGAAATGTACTTAAGAATTGGTGTAAGAGGTCCAATATTTATACTTAGTTCTTCTTTGAAGAGGGAGAAGCTTCCAGAAGTTTCCCTTTGAAGTCCACAGGCTGCCTGCCTTCCCGGTCTCTAGACTAACTACAGGGGATATGCAGCCCTTTGTGTGGAGGCAGGACACAGCCCATTCAAGCGCAAGTAGGCCTGTGCCCAGCTCTGCCCTCCTATCCTGCCAGTGAAGGCCTATCCAGGCACATCTAAGCTCTCTACTGTGTGTGGCTGTCTAGGAGGAATACACAAAGCCCAACAGTCAGCTATAGACAAAGCCAAAAGAGACCTATTGCTTTTACCAGAGCTTGTTTAACATAGTTATTGTTGGAATCAACATTTAGGCTTTGTAGTGAAATGAACAACAGTTGTTAATGTCACCCATATCAATGTAATGCATTTTGTCCACTTCGTAATGATAAAATGCCTCGGGCACCAGAACCTGCTATCTGACATTTCTATGCGTAGATTTCTATAGGAATTAAAACTGTTCCATCACTGGATTTCTGCGTAGAAGATTAGCGAAAGGCAGATAGCGGCTGTCAGCCAGTTACCTGAACCCCTTACCAGCATGAGAAGGCTGTTCGAGGACTTCTAGATACAATAGGTGGCTGAAGGATACATGATTTGGCTGCTAATCCATGCTGACATTCTCTTAGGTACTGTGAGTCCTTTCAGAAGAAAATGTGCTTTCCAACTCATTGTTTCTGAAAATTAATGACATTGGTCACTTGTTTCCATCTGAAAAGGAATTTGCTTACATTTGTGAATGACCTCGCTAGATGGATACAAATTCACTGAGGTAACCACTCTCTGCAAGAATAGAAGAAGCATGTTCTGCAGACATGGCGCAAAGAGTAAAAGAGCACTCACTGTTAATGTCGGTCTGTGACGCATAGGTCTTCTGCTAGAGTATGTGGGCGGTCAACTCAGTCTTTCATCTATCCTAGATTGATAAATTAAATAACAGTAAAAAGGGGAATACCAACAACTGCTATCAAATTCTTTGATGCGGAGGTAAAACTGCAGTACTGAGAGCTATTCAAATAGCCGGGTATTTACTGCAAACATGAATAGTGAGAAATACTCTTAAAGGGTTACACGGAATGTACCTGGTTAAAACGTGCAGCGGTAGTCGCATGTTTCTAAAATGTTACTTTCCGTTTCAAACAAAGTGAGCTAGGCCTGATGGTAGACAGGCAGCTGGGAATAGGCAGAGGCTAGGATACGAATTTAATCTACAAGCCTGTTTTCTTATTAATACAAAGTGTCGAATATTCCTAGTCAAGTAAAACAATCTCTATAAAAGTGAGTTTTCAATGCTGCCAGCAAGACTACACAGAACTGGCCAATGTTTCAGAGAAAGCCTGCCTCTAACACATCCAGATGTGATGGGATCCCTGCAAGATATGTAAGAACCACCTTCTTAGAACATTAAGAACATGGAGAATGGCCCTGGCCAGGCAATACAAGGAAACAGAGAGGACTTCAGTCAATAAATGAATGCACTCAGTAAATAAAACAGCCACCGAAGACCTGACCAAACAAGAGAATGAGGCTTGTCCTATATGAGTGACAGAGAAGTAGGACACAACATGTCTTAGGAGGAGAAGGTGGAATCAAGATCAACATTGAAAGAGTCTATAGAGTCCAAACAAAGAGTAATGAGTCAGAAATATGCATACACATACTGGTCAAACATCACTCCTAGCCTCTTAAAAAACACAAGTGAGAATCTCAGATCACTAAAGATTTATGAATTCAATGGTATGAAAATACTGATCAAGATCTGGCACATGTAATCTTCGCCAAGAGATAGAACATGAAGTAAATGACGGATGACCTAATATAAGGAAAGAAGAACTATTGATTGACTTCAAATCAGTCTGATCTCGGAGTGATGAGACAAGGCACAACCGACCTTTTCACCAGAAGTAAGGAAAATGCTGCAAATTAAATACCATGAATGTAATGCTCATCTGACAGTGGATGACGAGATCTGCGCTGGCCTTCGCTGTAGCAGCTATTAGAAGAAGCAGCCAGACCCCAAGGAACAGAACGGAAAAAATAGGGGAAATGCACTAGAAGTCAAGCAGGAGGGGCAAGGGGTGCCTGATTAACAATCGTTCAACCCGTTGGGGAGGCAAACGTGGGACTAGTGCCTAGAAATATCTACAGATTTCTTGATAAGGGAGGGATGATTAATGATGCAAGGGATGCAAGGGAAGCAAGCGAGCAAACCGATGAATAGGAGTTTCAAAGGAAGATAAGAGGTGGTTGACAGAGGGCGTGTAAGTTGGGAATTCCCGTCTGGTGCCAGGAGATGGAGATTTGTAGCACTATCGGTTTACTAATGGGGTCCAAATGTTCCTTTTAATGTTCTGTGGTGCACATTGTTCATTGGAATTAAACTGTTAGGCAGTGAGAGGCTTGAGAAAAGAAAAGAGAAGTAGAAATAGGCATAGGGCTGGACAGGGGATCGAGTGGAACTGAAGGTAACAAAGAATTGCACATGTAATCTTATTAAATGTTCAATGGCTTAATGATCACCGTAGGAGGACCGAAAAGATTATATTGAGGCACTTCTTTGTATAATAATTTTCATCAGCATACTCAAAACGAAAAAGTGAGGTGCAGCTACTTTACTAAAGTCAGTCTTCCTGTTGGTGACTTATAACAACATTAAACACAAGGTGGGGAGGTATAACAGGCAATTCCATCATTACTATTGCATCTGCCCAATCTATTCGCAACAGTGTTAGCGTCAAGCAGGGACAACAGAATATGCTAGTACCAAAAAGGATTATATTTTTTACGTTGATCTTTCTGAGTATTATGGATACTGATATCAATGTTTGGGAAGAGATGCCAGAAAGAGCGAGTGGTTGGGTGCTGAATTACAAGTGATGTATGAAAACCTCGGATTTCTTACCCTTAAGACAAAGACAAACACAACCCTGGTAAAACAGCAAATATTACTCCTATTACATGAGATCTAACGGAACCCCTGACATTTTGGAATTAGCCCTCATGTCTTCCATTTTCTTCGTGACAGTTGGCAGGATCATTTTCCTTGTTGTTCTTATCTTCATTGGATGCTGGCTAATTGTGAGGATCGGTGTTCTTCAGTGGTCACCAACTGGCTGACCGTTTTCTCTGCATTGCTGGTTCTTATGGTGTTAGAGCTTCTGCTTCTTCTCCTCCAGTCATGTCCTGCCTGTCCAACACCACTGAGTTATCAACCTCTGGTGAGCACAGCTTCCTCTCCTGGTACGCAAGCATTGATGGCACCAATTGCCTGCTCAATGGTAGTGTTCTCCGCTCACCACAGACCGCTCCTCAGTGACTGGCACTTCTCAGTAAAAGAAGTGTCTACACCCTAAAGAACATAGCACAAAGGAACGGTTAGTGTGGGATCCGCCCTGTCACTTCCCGAATAAGCTGTTAAACCTTTGCAAAGACGCACTTCTGACCCATGGAAACGTACAAATGGTCCTGTCCAGAGAATTGGACAGGACCTCGAATTGAGGACGAGCAGTGGGGCTTAAATGGTAGCTGGAGTATCTGAGACTGGGAAAAGAAAGGAGGATTGGTAATCCAAATGAACAAGAATATTCTTTTAATTTGCAGGTACATAGTGACTACATGCTAACCTTACTCAGGCAATGGATTGATGGTGGCGGGCCTTGTAACACTCAAAGAATTGCAAGAGAGAATAACATCATACAACTTAAAAGCATATTTACACACCACAAGTTTCACTCCTGAGGAGGGCTCTTGGTGCTACTGATAGCTAACATATGTTTGTTACTTAACCCAGTTTTACTCAAAAACAGTATTACAAAAAAATAAAAGTGACGAGGTGCCTACACTGTCAGTCTGAGATGCTAGGAAAACAGTCACTACAGGTAGTATTGTGGCTACAGCATCTGAGCGGACAGAGTAAGTTAGAGCTGGAACTCCATGAGTTAGAGAAAAAGCAAAGAGTCTCACCATAGTTCAACATAGAAGACATTATAAGCACTGAAGCTTTAACGAATGTAAAAAAAGCATGGCAAGTTTTACTGAAAACAAAGCAGGTCTTTTATGAAAAAAAGTAAAAATAAACGTGCCAGGTACTTCAGGTGAAGTTGGAGGCCAGGCAGAACAGGACCTACAAAAATACCCCAATGAACAAGGACAATAAGTACACCCAAAACCAGGGAAAGCCATCTTGCTTCAGGACTTTTGCAGCTCCTCACAAAGGGCAGAAACAACCGCTGAGGAAGGGCAATTTGCATATCAGTGGAAAGATGCAGCTTCCTGAACTGTCCCCACACAACCATGGCTTTCGGCATTTTCTCCATGCACAAATGTGCGGCTTTCTTATTGACTGCTTGTGTATCCGCATATCATCCTTGAAATCCTAGCACTCTATGGTCTTTTGCTCTCTAGCGCTTTTACCACCCTGCGTGTTAGGTACGCGCTCTGGGTTTTAGTTTCCTTTTTCTCTCCTTATGATGTACTCTTACCCAGCCCTTGCAACACTGTATGCGTTCCTGTAGACACCGTGACCCCAGGTGCAATCATTTTACCCACCCAGCCTCCCAACCCCCTTATAAGATATATTAATGCGCCTTTGCCATCACAATTATCCACACAAAATTTTATCATCTGAGTCACCCGTCCCGTTCGAGTCTTTTTTCCCTTTCAGAGCGCACAGCGCATCAGCAGTACGTGCACACGCGCCCGACGCGGCTTTTTAAACAGCGCTTGCTCGTCGGGTCCCCCGCTTGTATGCTGACAGCCTTGGTCTTGACTGACAGATTGATTCCCTGTTTTGAGGTATTGCCTCGTTAACTGCGGTTTTACCCTGGTTTATATGTTGGTACTGTACACACCAAACTACCCCGGTTTGGAGTGTCTTGTGGTCTCATTTTATTTCAGAAGACCGCGGTATTACTGACCGCTCCTTGGCGGCTTTACTCATTAGCCGTGAACATTGCCCATGAACAATTCTCCCTTGTAAGTTCGAACCCACACTGTTTAACTAACTCCACAGTTTTTAGTTAGTCCTGTAGCCCGTTCCGACATCGTGCCCCTTATTATTATCTTTTCACAGATATGTTTTTCACTCATGGTTATCAACATGGTTCCCCTGTAGGTTTCGATTTGTAATTCTCTTGCTGTCATTTTTACCTGCTGGATCAGTTAACACAACTTTCAGTTCAGTTATATGATGTACATTATTTGTTCATAGATGACTACCTGGCTGTATGCACTGCCTGAGCCAGAATAGACCATTTGAAAGATTGAGCAATTTATTTCTGCTGTCAGGTGAGAAAATACTCCATGCTAGAAGCCATGATTTCAGTCATGCCCAAATCAAATAAAGATCACACGTTGTGTGCTTTGAGAGAGCAATCATCTCAATCAGCGAGGATGCAAAGATTTTCACAAAAACCTCGACCCGGAGAGTTCGGGAGGGGGGTCTGGAGGAGAAGGAGGTGAGAGATGGGGGACTTTATTCATATTTGCAGGGGAGTCAGAAAATAAGACACCATTTTAAAGGTTGTGGGACTGAAGATTCATGAGCATCCATTAGTGGTATTTTAGGAGGATGCAATATATTTTGTGTTGATGGGTGCAGGATATTGTGCAACCAAAATCTAACTGCAGCCAAGCTAAAGATTGCCATGTTATGCAGGAAAGACCAGGACAAAAAGAGACAAAGCGGTACATGAACAAGTGGAATATATTCTCAAGGAACATACCTATGCCAAAAGGAGAAATCTAGTTAATGGCTAAAGACAATTTAATTTTTCTGCCCAATCCTAATCAGAATTATACTCTTTTGGTTAGGCAATCCCTAGCAGATAAAAGTAGTTGAGACTTTCAATATCTAAGTATCATGAATCTTTATGTAACGGACTGTCATATAGCCCGACCAATGTCACTTCCAACGTTTGCTAGCCAAAGAAGAGAAGTTAAATAATCACCTTCGATGTTATTAACATAGCGGTTGTGAAATATAACAACCTATATGTTTAAAGTTTTTCATCAAAAACTTTAAACCAAAAAGAAACCCATTTACCATGCAATGTCATGTTACCTAGACCCACTGGGCTACATCACCACTATTGGGAGTAAAGAGACTTCGTTTTAAATCAGGAACTATGTTATTTACAACTTAGTTTTGTCCAAAGACATATCTAATCCGTGACTCAACATATCTTAATTTGTTGCTCCTAAATCCGTGATCCAGTGACCCTTCCTTTACAAGTGGGCTAAAGAACGGTGATGGATTAAACCCAGATCTTTTGACTGGGTCTGAGTGTTTGATTGATTCAGATGCTCCGTCCATCACCACCCCCTTTTGTACCGCTTTTGGCCGCCATAAGTGTGGCAGGGTATGCTCAGACGTGAGTCCCTTGCTCACTTTGCCACTGGATTCAAGCAAGCCGGACTGAAGACGGCTGGAATGCCAGAAACCGGTCCTCGGAAGCTTGTTTCTGGTCCAGGGAAGACATGGCTTGGCAGTTCGGGCTGGACTGTTCCCATGAGGCACAGGGTCAGACTGATTTGCATATAGCCATGTCTGAACTGGGGTGGCAGAGTGGGCTAAAGAACGGTGATGGATTAAACGCAGATCTTTTGACTGGGCGTGAGTGTTTGATTGATTCAGATGCTCCGTCCATCACCACCCCCTTTTGTACCCCTTCCTTTACAATGCCATATACGTTGTGCCATTATGATATTAATGCTATCAAGAGCCGCCACGCATCCCTCTCTTCATTATAGCTAATATCTGTGAAGATAGTGCTTGTTGTGGAGAGAATAATGTATGCATTTTGGTCAAAAGCAAATGAAATGACCATCAATGAAAATATGAATGAAAGAAAAAGTTACTTAATTTCGGTAACAATACTTCTGATGGATACATATTCTTCTGGCACATTGTCCATCATACTAATGTAGGTGTCAGAACGGTTTGGAATCTTTTCCTCAGTCTCTGCAGCCCACTGGGGCAGAGAGGAACTGAGAGAGCCAGAGGTGACGGTAACAGTGACAGCACGCAACACATTTACATACTTTGGGATCTTATAGTGATACAGCACTAACTCATCAAGTGCGAAGGGGAGGGGGAACGGAGCACATTGCCTCTCATTCCAGCACAGTTCACCCCACTGCATTCTAGTAAATATAGTACACTTTCTTCACAGTTGCTGTAGCTTTTCGCCAAAGTTCGTGCAGGTAGTGCTGTTCTCTCTAGACATGTGTTTCTGGGTTTAGCACTTCATCAGTAAGTAGAGAGCAGATGTACCAGAGAAAAGTCATCTGGGGTTGCTAAAATGCTAATGAAACAAAGTGAGAGGTACCCCTTAAATAAATTCAATGGAAGTAGGGTTAAACAACCAATACTGACAAGTAGTTCCCTTGAATAAAATATTCAATAAAACAACTTAGTTTACAAATCAATTAGGACAATAAAGTTAAGAAAATTGTTCACAATTTATTAATATTACAAAATATGTTAAGAAACACAAGTGGGCAAAAGCGCCACTGTACACAAATAAAAACAAATAAATTGGAGGAAAGATTGTTAAAACGTTTTTTTGACATACATGGAAATCAAAATCGACCAGCAATATTGATACAAGGAAGGGGGAACAGACAACAGTACGACATCCAATTGTACAGTACTAGGTGTATATTCAAACTCAATGTGATACCCATGTGCTGTGCACAGTTTTTATATTGTATCAACGCAGGTATCCGAGTCTTAAGAATTATACTTGAAAATGCGTCGACGCGTTTCGGTGGTTGAAATAGTTTTGGACCACCTTTATCAAGACTCTATATTTTGTCTGTCGTGTATCTGGGGTCAAAAACGATCACCCTTTAAATTCTTCTTTGGATAAACTCCCTGTACGTTTAGTTGTGGAAATGTGCGCTTTAGGATAAGTAGGTTGACATCAGTTTTCCTTCACACTTTTATATGACTGGCTTCAGTTTATCGGTTTAAAAATCCTGCAGATAAACGTGATGCGCTTGGCAATATTGCTCGTCAAGGAGCATCTTTTTCTTTTTTAAAAGAAGTGGAAACCAGGGGCGCTTTCGTCTTGTCCTCCCGGCGGAAACAATTGTTTCACTATTCGGCCGAAGAGAACTGCCTGCTTCTCTGGTTTCGGTCCGGACTGCAATATTGCCAAACGCATCACGTTTATCTGCAGGATTTTTAAACCGATAAACTGAAGCCAGTCATATAAAAGTGACCAGTATTGCTGGTCGATTTTGATTTCCATGTATGTAAAAAAAACGTTTTAACAATTTTTCCTCCAATTTATTTGTTTTTATTTGTGTACAGTGGCGCTTTTGCCCACTTGTGTTTCTTAACATATTTTGTAATATTAATAAATTGTGAACAATTTTCTTAACTTTATTGTCCTAATTGATTTGTAAACCAAGTTGTTTTATTGAATATTTTATTCAAGGGAACTCCTTCTCAGTATTGGTTGCTAAAATGCTGCCCAAGTCTTCACAGGTCGAAAGTACCACTCCACAGGTACACAGGTGCATTCCAGGTGAGCTTGTCAGCTCGTTGGCTAAAGAGACTCTTTTAAACACAAGGGGGAAGGGGGCAAACTGCCTCTCATTCCAGCACAGTTAACCCCAGTGTATTCTGATAAATGCAGTATGATTTCGTCAAAGTCGCTGTAGTTTTTCACCAAAGTTGGCATAGGTAGTGCTGTTATCTGTAGACATGTGTTTCTGAGTTTAGCCCTTCATCAGTAGAGAGCAAAATTATTAGAGAGCAGCAACTTTGAAGTAAGCTTACTGAATTTACCAGCATACAACGGGGTTAACTGTTGCGCCAAAAGCTTCCCTTGGTATGGGAGCCAAGGATTGAAGTAAAATTTCTGTGCTTTGATAGAAAAGCCTGTGTCATTGAGTTAAGTCATTGTGCGCTGAAGGAGCTCTGCAACCAGCACTGGGTTGATACAGTAGTAACAACGAAACCACAGCATTATTAAACATTACATCTGCAGTAGCACTAACTGGAGTAATTTATTATGTAATTAGGCACAACGTGGATGACCATTCCAGAAGGATGGTATTAGTACTGAATGATTGTCCCCAAAATATTGTAAAGTGATTTAAATACTGTTCACTTGCAAATATGGCGCGAGTTGAGGGTTCCAGGGGCAGAAGGGATGCACTTTTACTTACCAGTTTGGTAAGTGCACATGCCACTATTCTAGAGGCACATTATATAGAAGGTATGCAGAAAGGGCCTGTCATATACTACTGCCATAGACCAAACATGATCCAACAACAGCACTCAATTTGATGGCGAAAGCAAGTAAGGGAGGACCTTTGATGGATGCCAGAACATAAGCTAAAACAGACTAGAGATGGTAAATAGAAATGAAATGAAATGAAATTAGATTTCTTAAGCGCATGGCTGCCCAAGAGCGTCCCAGCGCTGATACACACAGCTAGCTTCTAAGATCCTCAGACAACGGACTCATACTCCTCGTGGGAAAAGGAATGTCTTTAAAGATTTCCGAAACTTCTGGAGACAGGGTTCCAGACGGAGAGCGGCAGGAAGATTATTCCAGGTCTTGGCTACATTCACAGAGAACCTCCTGCCTCCTGAGCGAGCTCTCTTTACTCTGGGGATGGTCAGTAAATTGCTCCCGTCAGAGCGGAGGGAACGCGAGGACTTGTAGGGGCATATAAGGTCCCTGAGGATAGGGGGGGCCATTCCCTGGAGAGACTTAAAGGCGATGGAAAGGGCCTTAAATTTAAATTTAAATTTAACTCTCTCCCGGATGGGGAGCCAATGGAGTGCTCTGAGAGCGGGCTTGGCCGAAGTTCTTTTCGCCGTGCCGGTCAGTACCCTGGCCGCCGCATTTTGTACTCGCTGGAGGGTGTTAATGGCTGATTCAGGGGCACTGAGCAGCAAGGCGTTGCTGTAGTCCAACCTTGACAGTATTAGCCCCTGAATCAGGAGTTTCCTTGAACTGAAGGGAAGAAGAGGCAACACCTTCCGGACAGAGCGTAACAAACCATAGCAGATCCCTGCCACTTTCTTAGTTTGTACTCTGAACGTCAGGTCGGGCTCCAGCCATACTCCCAAGCTCTTAATCTCATTCTTGGGTTGGGGCGCCTCACCCAGACAGGGGGGCCACATGGTTTTGGGAAGGGAGGTGGAAAGGTTACCCAACATCATAAGTTCCATTTTGGACCCATTGAGTTTCAGCCGTGATTCTGTCATCCAAGCCATGATACCTGTCAAACAGCACCCAAATCTTTCTGCCGCATTTTCCTGATGGGATAGCGAGACGACAAGCTGGGTGTCGTCCGCATAGGTCACTATTTTCACCCCGAAAGGTGAAACCACATCCTCCAGTGGGGCCATAGACACAAGGGATCAATGAAAACTGAGAAATTAGCCAGAGAACCAGTTGCCAAATAAAAGAGATTGTCTGGGAACAATATTAGCTACATGTCGGTTGTGTCTAGAACAGGAAGCCACACAGTAGGCAAGACTACTGAGATTCATATTTAACAAGTATTGGCATAGCCAAGTGGTCTGTTGTTGGCTGCAAGTCTTGTGGCTTTGTCAAAGCTTGTTTTGTTATGACATCATTTTGCAAACCTTTACTGTAGGGTGAGCTGCTAGGCCCTCATCAGTATGAAAAAAGAAAACATTGGCTAAAAGCAAAATTACTTTTGGTCTCAAAGACACCTTGTCATAGTGGTCACTGGCATTGAAAAGAACCACTTTGTTTAAGGATCTTCTGCTTGTGAAAAGAAAGTGTGCTATCACTCAAAGGTGGACCCTGCCAATTTAGGAAGTTAATAATATTAACATAACCTCCGTCAGTCTTTCGAAGGAGCTAGTGAGCTGCCCAAATTGGGAGAGTTATTGCTGCAAATTAACCATGGTGGTTTTTTAACCACCACATTTATTTCAGTCCTTAGATGTGCCAAATGTTTGCCACATTGTTTCTTCCTTTCCACAGCGCTTGTCACTTATCAGTTCTACTAACCACCTGACCATGGTGTCTCCCCAGAGGCTGCTTTTCATGTTGTTCCTTAGGATTTATGTTGTTTTCCTTTCCATTTTATGTTTTAGGTCGGTCTACATATAAGGTACTTCATTGCTAGGTCACTTAAGTGCTTGTTGTACACTTGACACGAACACTGGAACCAACCAATGTGTAGATAGTAGACATTTGGTCCTGAAGAATGGCCATGTGATGCTCCTGACACATTGGGCAAAAAACATGCCGACCTCTATTCCGTAGCCACCACTGTCCATTACCCCAGTGGTGGCATACCTTTCTAATTTTAATTGGGACCAGTGGACTCACTGATTAAATTTGATTTGGAGTACCACTGTGCCCCATGTTAGTCTTAGCTGCATATTTCCTCACATTCTGCACCCACATCTACACTATGATGCCCTATACCCACACTGCACCTAACGGCTTGGGAGGAAAAGATCTCCGATGAAGACTCCTCAAATATTACCGTCGGGCATTGCAGCGTAGGCCTCACAGGGAGCATGCCCTATGATGAAGCATGACACCCAGCCGGGTGTGAGAGGGCCCCAAATCCCAAATTGGCAGACACAGTCTCCACCATAGGGTTAGTGTGTTAGACCGACTAGTCCTTTTCTTCTACTCTCTCTAAAAGGAACTGCATACCATAGTTGCTTGCTTGTTCCTCTGGGGGCACATATGCTGGACCTACAAGTGCCCCTAGTCCCTCCTTTTTGACAAAACTCCTACAGTTCTCATCCAATGCCTCAGTACTAGCACCGCCTCATCCCACAAAGTGACTTAATACTATTCTTTTTCTTCAACAAAGTACTTTGTGTTCTCACTTTTCCATAATGTATGGGATTAATCCCCCTCCTTTGTAAGCCTACTGTACCCTTCACCCTTTATCTTTTCTGGTAGTGGTGGTGCACCAAGATAGATTCTGCATTCTTCAACTAAGAGTCATGTAGCCAATGATGGTGGCTTAGCTGGATTCATGCAGCTACTCCCTGAATTTGCATTTGAACCCAACACCACAGGTTCAAATACCGGTATCTCTACTCAACCTTTCACATTTCTGTGGTTGATAAAATGAATACAGTTTCAGTTGGGAAACCATAAACATCTACTTTCTGTAAAAAGTGACAAGACTTACCCCCTTGGGGTGAACGTGCAATCTACAAATGCACCGGTCATGTTAAGTAAGCCCCTCTAAACTATGTTTCTGGACGAACTCAGAAGGTCATCAACTTTGGTAAGGTTGTTCAAGCACAACTCAAATCCACTATAAGATCTTTAGTTATTGTACTAGGTAGATTCAGATATTGGCCCTTATTCAATGAGGTAATCATAATATGGATATGGATTAAGTTAGTGCATGACCCCCTACTCAATTTAACCATTACCATTGACAATTTGGATTGACACACAAAGCCATCTGAAACAACCATTAGCACCAGAGTAGTTGGTTTGGGGCAGCATAAGATATTTAGTCTGGTGTCAAGCCTGGGAGAATAGTTTATCACAATTCACACCACTTTGGCTAACAACCTTGTCTGCTGCACCTGGTAAATGCTTGAAAAAGAGATTAGTAGGAGCCTGCTGGGCAAAGCCATCTATATTCAGCGACAAAACAACAGCTTCCTTACCTGCCTCCCTGAATGAGCGCCTCTGCAGAAAGGATTTGCTTGTTTAGTTTCTTCACTTGCTTATAATGTGAGAAGCATGCCTTGTGATCTGGATCTAGCTTCAAGCATTCGCGTATCTCACTTTTTTCCACAAAGAAGAGGAGAGAAAAGAGAAACATTTAGCTCATAAGGCAGGAGGATGCACTTTAATACAAAAAGCATTTACAAATACAGCAACAGACTGGCTGGGAGTTTAACTTCTGATTAATTACATTTTGGTTATGTATGATGGGTATGATGTGAAAACAAATTCATTATATTTCACAATATGCACTGCAAATGATTAATAAAAAGCTAGCAAAAAATGATTACAAAACCAATCGCGGTATTAGTAAAGGGAGTACTTGTGCATCTGTGAGCATTACCTTTGCATCTACTGGCAGACACTATGTGGTCTCATAGGTGAATGACAAGTGATCCGCACCGCCACTAAAGAAAGAACTCCAGGGGATTAAAGATCTGGGCCCATTAGTAGAAATGAATTAGCCAGATGTTTAAGTTATGATATTAATGAAGCAGGGCTGAGTTACTTGAGGTGCCATCACCAAGCTCGAAAACACCCTTGCCAATGTTTATTGCATATTTCTTAGCTTTTAAGGAGCTATATCTTCTAGTGCCATCATTCACACCAAAGAAGAAAGGTGTCATGTACAGAATCCGGAGTCACAAGTGCTGGTTACAGGTATGTCACCATGATTGAAGTCCTGTATACGATCTTAAAATTATCAACAGAGTTAATGCCTATAAAACGCCTGATTGGCACCAAGACATTTTTTAAGAAGTAGAAAAAATACTTACCTTGTTCTGATCCTCAGCAGCTTGAGTTTTCCATTATGGATCAGTACAAATATTTTTAAATAATGATCCACTGCTTCACAGACAAAACAGCAGCCATGTTGAGAAACGCCACAGCAGTGGAAGGGACAGGCAAGAAAACAAAACTTCCTAGAATGTTGAAGGTGGCGGAGGTCTGTGGTGTGTGCACCACTACAGAGAGGAGCTTGAGGGTGTCTAAGCCACACAATCAAAGCATGCCTGGAGTAGTGATACTCCTGGCTGACAGTGTCCCTCCCTAGTAGCAACAGACTCCTAGAATCTCTAATCAGCCAAGCATTCGGTGCCCTACCATCCAAGCATACAGGGTCCATCACTGGCACGATCTGGCCCATCTTACCCATTGCTTAATAATGGCCAGTCTGGGCATACTCTGTAGGCACTTCTAGCTTGATGGGGCTCACCCAGGCATTATTGTCAACAATCCCTGCATTAAGGCACCTGCCTCTGGCGTAATGAGAATTAATGATGCATGATGAGGCACAGGGTCAAGACTGGTTTGCATATAGCTGGGTGGGTCTGAACTAGGGTGGCGAAGTGAGCTAAAAAACGATGATGGATTCAACCCCGATCTGTGACTGGGGGTGAGTGTTTGAAAAGTTAAGTGCTCCGTCCATCATCTCCCTGTGTTTGCTTTATTTTCCCTAATTTGGCAGGGTATGCCCAGACATGGGTTCCTTACTCACTTTGCCACTGGAGTCAAGCTATCCTGGCTGATGAGGGGTCTTACCCCGAAACCGGTCCCAGGATGCTTGATTCCGGTCCAGGGAAGATCAGGCTTGGCAGTTCGGGCTGGACTGTTCCCATGAGGCACAGGGTCAAAACTGATTTTCATATAGCTGGGATGAACTGGGGTGGCAAAATGAGCTAAACGATGATAGATTCAACCCAGATCTGTGACTGGGAATGAGTGTCTGAAAAGTTTCAGCACTCTGTCCATCATCTCCTTGTGTTTTTTATGTGTGCTGTTATGTCATACAATTGTCCTGGTCTGTGCACATTTGATGTGGGAGAATTCTGAAGTGGGAGTTTTCCAACAGGTGTTAGTTGCTGCCTTAGCTGGAAATGGCCTAAGGGGCAGCATTGCTCCAGTGGGGATATGTACTGACAACAGGTACCTTTTATGTGGACCAATAAACAAGTTTAAATCCATTTAGTGAAACCATTTCACCTGCATTTGAAAACATGTATTGGTTTTGCAGGAAAGTTGTGTGGTCCGGTTTTTTTGGCAAACTACCTGAGTGACATTTCATGGTCCCCAAGCTGGTAGTATATTGTGCTGACTTTATAGAAGGCTTCTGTGTTGTCGTTCTTTAGTTTTGAAGCTACTTTCAAGTCACTGATGGCTTTGCCAAGCTCCCCTTCCTGAATGTAGCATTCCGCTCGAAGTTCCCGCAGCTCTGCATCCCAAACGCAAACCTGAGTAAGAAAAAAAGAGACTGATTGTACCAAAGAGTTTACTGCAATAGGTAGTTTATTCCATTCTTATTCCCCCATTTTGTTTATTCTATATTTAACTCGAAAATGATAACAAAAAAAGACTGTTGGAGACAACATGGTAAGGTACTGGGCTCTTTAAACAAATAGCATCATTAGCCTGTTTGCAATGCAACTTAAAAGTATTCTTTATATTCTGAATTAAAGAAATGTAAACTACAATTTATGAAAACAATAGCCGATGCAGATCAAAGCCCAGACCAGCTGTTCACAGCTTTATTAAATGCAACTGAAGACATCATTCTCTTCTTCACCAAGTCTTTGTCAAGGAAACTGACATGCCTTGACTGGAACAAATTAATACGCTTTATTTAGATGAAGGGAGGAAAAGAGGATGCAGGGGCAGCAGGCAAATGTACTAGACCGGAACATTTACTCCGGAAGTAAAGAATGCATTTATAGACATTAGTAAAGCGAAGTTAAACAGAGTTTTCTGTCGTTACAGTAAAGGGTGTTTGAACCAGCTTTAAATAAAGCAAATGAAGAGGCTAGGGGTAGGTTTAGCGAGAAAAGCCAGGCCTGTACGAGTATCCTAAATTATATTAAGTTATATCAAATTCTGTTTTATTGGATTTTCCACTGAGATTGATACAGAGTTGCAACAATTGTCAGAATAAGCCCAGAGTTACAGAACTCACATGTAGGTGACAGCTTAGTCACAAGGTCCATGACTTACAAAACTTATAATCATCACATTCTGAACTTATTGCATGAAGTATCCCGCACCCGTCGTTCAATGCCCCCTCTAGCGAGAGTTACTTGAAAAGAAAACTTAGCAGACCTAAGAAGGAAAAGACAAGCATTTACAATGCAATAGGTCTCGCATTAGGAAAGTTTGAGCTATTGGTATTGTAAATGACACATTTTTTATTTAGGTTTTGTTTTTGAAAATAGCGAAATTAATAGCTTTGTCATTTACAATGCCAATAGTTATAACTTTCGCAAATGTGACACCTATAGCATTTGTAATGCAATATGGGTTGTATTTACGTGACTACAAATAACAATGGCTTCTAATTTTTTTAAATAAATACATAAATGTTATTGTAATTTATAATGGCAATAGCTTAAACCTTTGTAAATAACTTTTGTGAAGATTATGTTCAGTGTATTTTATTGTGACGAAAATCCAAGAACAGAAGTGAAATATTAACATCTTTTTGTTACATTTGTAATAAAGCTTGAAACATTGAGAGAACATATTTGAACCAGTTGTTGTTGAATGGTTGCACAGATTGATGCAGTGGTGGCGCTGAGTGATGTTGTGATGGTGAACGAGGGATGCTGTGGCATTCAGTGATGCTGTGGTAGCGCATTGTGATGTTGTGGTGCCCCTGAGTAATGCTGTGGTGGTGCTGAGTAATGCTGTATGCCATGCTATGTTTTGTTTTGCTATCCTATGTTTTGTTTTGTTATGCTATGCTATGCTATGTTTTGCTATCCTATGCTTTGATTTGTTATGTTATGCTATGCTGTGTTTTGTTATGCTATGCTATGTTTTGTTATGCTATGCTATGTTTTGCTATGCTATGCTATGTTTTGTTATGCTATGCTATGCTTTGTTATGCTATGCTATGTTTTGTTGTGCAAGATGTAAAGTCACACAAGGAGGAGATACAAACATAAAAAAAATTGCAAATGTACAAGTAGTAAAGTCACTCAAGGAAGAGATACAAATGGATATACTTTAAGAGTCACATAGGAATGGTAGAGAGTACAAACGTCTACTGCATATACTAGTGATTAGAGTTATCTCTATATACATATATATATATATATATATACATATATATATATATATATATATATATATATATATATATATATATATATATATATATATATATATATATATATATATATATATATACACACAAATAGTAGATTTTCTCAGGTCAAGACCCCAAAAAAACAGGAAACCAGAGTTCCATTAAGTGGAGTCGGAGGGAGGACGCAGTCACAGCACCAGGGGAGGGTGGGAGCGATACAAATGTATGGAGAAAAGGCAGAACAGAAAAGGGAAGAAACATTTGAGGATCGAATGGACAAGATGGCGGGTCAGGGTCCAGAGAAAAGCGGCCGAGAACAGCAGCAAAATAACAGCCAGGACAAAGGAAAAAGTAAAGAGGTCCACGAGAGTCCTTGCTGGTTTATTGACTGTTGGCTGGCAGTCACTGACGCTTTTTGTTGGGCCGCTTTATAAATCAAGAGTTGGATGTCCCGCGGTTATCCTGCCTCAAGCTGCAGCTTGAAGGAGGCTTTACCACTGTTGCGTGCTTATCTAGGTTCCTGATCGATACTGTGACCTTATGCCCCTATACGGCTATAAATCCATTTATTCCCTATATTGGCATAACCGTTCAAGTGCGATTTTCTGAAAAGTCATCTCTGGCCTCACACGAACAGAGCCACATTCCAGCATGACTCTCTGCTACTTCCTTTGCGACCAATTAGTGCAATGACAGAGCAGCAGTCACTATCTGATATTCCTAGATAACACTCCGAGTTCTTCAACAAGATAAAAACTTGGCAAACCTGGAAATCCCCGCTTGTTATGTTTTGATTAGTAATGGAACTCTAATGAGCAACTGATAACTGTCACTTCCTAGTGACATCTTTAATTGACGTCTTATGTCCAGCAAACTTGCGTCAAACCCGGCACCTGTCAGGTATAAATATTACCAACGTTGCCTTAAGCAAAGAGAGAGATACGAGCTGCGAGTTCGTTGCCTGTTGCTGATGCCAGCTGCCTGCATGACCCTGTGTTGGTAAAAACTAGCACTCTGTCGCTGCAGCCTGCTATCCTGTGGTGGTGAAGCTGCTGATTACCATTATCGCCGCTACAGCGCGACCTATGGTGCAGTACGCTTGAGGAGCCGTGCAGCCGTCCTCTGCGGAGACATCCAGCCCAGCTGCCCGCGGACGCTGTCACCCCTCCTTCCTCGACGCGCTGAGAGAAGCCGCTGCATTTCTCGTGCAGAGAAATCCAGTCCCGGCGCTTCCGGTTTACCCTCGCGGGTGACTGGGATATCGAGAGAGACCCCTGAAGGAGATACCAATCCTCCATCATTCTATTCAGAGGTATGGTGTTGACTAAACCCTTAGACGAGAATTCTTGAAACAAACCTTGGCAAAACCAACTTAACTTAAGCTACTTACTTACTCCCCCTTTTCACGTGTTAGGCTTAGGTCAGGCACACTGGGGTAGGCTTAGTTAGAAGCACCAGTTGAGTATGTTAGCCTAATGTATATATGACTGTATATATGTTTTATTACTTTTAAACCATTGTATGGCTAAGAAACCATATCAATGCTTTTACAGTTCTATTTCGCAATACTTATCTTACTGTACGTACTTTTTACAATGACAGTTATTGCAATTGTGGCAATACATTTCTCTTGTACGAGAAGAAAGACTGTTCAATAAATATTAACCTTTATTGATAAACGCCCGTCTCTCTATTCTCTACATACTGTGAAAGTAAACTGCACTAGACTGACTGAGTAAAATCTATGTCTATTGTTTCACACGACCCTAGAGATCGACTCTTGATCTGAGGAGCAAAGTTGTCATGTTGCACGGTTGTTGGAAAGCTGAATCCCTTCTTGTCTGTGCCAAGGAAGCTGATCACTTCCTATGCAGAGAAGAAAGTTTCCAGTGACCTCTGAGCTAGTTGGTAAACACAACCCAATTAAGTTTAGCATAGTCAGTGGAGGCCTGGAATATCCGCAGTTCCACGTCGATACTACTGTTTATGTTATTCCAATGCGCAGGGCCTAGTGGGAAACTAGGAACTACACTACATGGCGCCCTAACGTTTGGTAAGGCGATAAACTAACGCAAGACTTATAGAGTAACTCAGTCGTGCATATTTCACACCCTTTCTCCCGTAAAATACTCCAATAGACGTCTGGAGTGGGTGAAAGGTTAAAATCCGCCCGACCTTAGTAGGAAGAGATTCCTATGTAAAGCTCTGGTTTATTCAACGTTGAAGGATACAGTGTTCCAAAATATTGTGCATCTAATCTTTGTCTCCTTGGAGACCTACTCTGCAAAAACTGCATTTTTAAAATGTCAGACAATGAAGAAGCAGCTAGGCTGGCTTCCATACTAATAGAGGAGGACTCGAGTCTCCTACAGGCAGACCCGGATGCTATTATCATCCCGGTCCAGTTAAGAAGATCTATAACTTTAAAACTTATAGAAAACGGACTGCCACCTCAAGGTGGTACAGTAATTTTCGTGATAGAGGCTCACGAGTATCGGCAGACAGAGGTATTCTATTCATGGATAAACTTTCCAGCGGTAAACGCTATAACACAAGAGTTTCACTATTACAAAATAGAGGAACCTCCGGGAGAGTACGCTCCTTTCGAGGAGATTGAAATTCCACTTAAATTTCAAGAGCACCTGCTCTGGTTTAATGGCGCCCTAAAACACAATGATCACATAACTAGGCTCGGTCCACTAGGTAGACCAGGAGCCACGTGGCCGGTTCTAGCCAGCTACACACCACATCCTGACATTGCAAGAATGTCTAGAGAAGAGCTGTTAGCACAGCTAAACACATTAATAAAAATACATAGGCAATTAGTCCAATATGTAATGCGGACTGCAACAGTCCAGCCAGCTGTTAATACACCACAGCTGACCCCTCATCAGGGGAACACAAATAAAATTACACCACAGAACATACAGTCATGTCTTGGTAAAACACCCGTAAAACGGGAACAAATTCCTTTCTGGTTAGCCCAGAAAATCACTCAAATAGAGGCAGTATTTCCTGATACTACCCCTATTGAGAAACACAGAATCTTGACCATCTGCCTTCCTATGGGAATCGCACCACACGTGGAGGACTGTGACACTTGGGGTACAGTCTTTGCTTCCATTTACACAAAAACACACGGTGTTCCGTCTATGGCGGTAATACCAGAAGTGCTAAAACAAATTCAAAATGAATTCGGTCCAGAGCCCGCTTTAAATCTAGGTATGAAATTACTGAAAGATTTCAAGCAGGTCACGGCTATATTATTAGCCAACATAAAGGGAGAAGCAGCACCTGTGGCGATCCGCCAGAAGTTGAGGGAAACAGATATAAAAGATCCTGTTGAGCTTGCAAAAATCATAGAAAAATGCTATGAAGAATTAGGTAGAGACAGCTTGGGTGGGAAACCAGTAAAGCCCCAACTGCTCGAAAATCCTGAAAAATTATTTATTAAAAATAATTTAAACACTCCTAAAAAGAGCTGGGATGGAAATAAACAATCCACTCCCAAGGAAAAAGTTTTCCAGTCCAGAGGAAGGTCTCCTCGACGGAGGGAAAGAACTCCGACTCGAGAACGCCAGTCTCCCCAACGGGAGCCCTCTGAGAAAAGATATAACCTTAGAAATAGGGATAATATAAAAAAACCTGATAGATATCAAAGTATTGATACACGTCCCTCTCGATCTTCTCCACAGAATTCGGAAAGAAGAGGACGGTCAGACCCAGGAGAGCACACCAAGTCCAAAGACAAGGAACCTGCTCAGAGTAAAAAATCTCAATTTCAGAAAAAGAAGGTAGCCAGTATTAGAGTAATCAACCATGCCGAGAATACTGAGGACACAGTTGAAAAACGGGGAGTGGGCATTGACAATGTTGGACAGTGCAGCAGAAATCAGTATAGCGCGCAAGATCTTGATGAGTCATCTGGAGACAGTGGACACGAATGAATACATTCAGGTTGAAACTGCCGACGCCAGACTTAGCGAGCCCCATAAAATATACGAAATAACATTGCGTATGGAGGGTGATAAGACTAGGAAAATTAGGGGTCTATTTTGGGATAAGCTCTCAAAAGGCTATGATATTCTGTTAGCTGAAAAAGATTGGCCCCCGGAGTTTGTCAGGGAGTGCCCTCGTGGCGAAGAAGTGATTATGCCTGCCTTCTCGAATCACATTCCGATTCATAAAAAATACACATATGCAAGGAAATGGGCAGTGGCCCAGGCACCTGCATTGTATAAAAATCATGTAGGATGGGATGAGGATTCTCCACCTCACAAAATCCAATTAAAAAGTGAACCAACTGCCCAACGGCAGTATCCCATAAAGCAAGAAGCTAAAAAACAAGTCAGGGAGATCTTAGATCAACTTGAGTACCAGGGGGTGATTGAAACATGCACCTCTCAAATGAACCATCCTTTGTTTCCTGTCTCCAAGCCAGACAATTCATATCGTCTAGTTTTGGACTACAGACATCTTAATACATGTTGCAAAACCTTTGCAGTACAAAACTCGCATAGTGCAGCCCTAATGAATAATATAGTTAGGAAAAAATACAAAACGACATTAGACATTTCTAATGGTTTCTTTTGTCAAAACATTGCACCAGAAAGCAGATACTTGACCGCTTTCTCCGCATTCGGGTCATAGAAAAAATTCTGTCGACTCCCACAGGGGTTCAAGAACAGCCCAGGACTATTCTCAGCTAGGGTAACAGAGTTACTACAAATCTATGACGATGAAGCATTATCTTACGTAGATGATATTTATCTCACAGACGACGACTTGGATACTCACTTGAAAAGAGTGAACACCATTATACTTGGGTTCGCAGCAGAGGGTTACAAATTCAACTTTAAAAAGTCTCGAATTGCCCATCTGACAGTACTATTTTTAGGGTACGAATTATCAAGTGAAGGGAAAAGCCTAGCGGACAACTTCTTAGAGAAGTGCGCTGTACTCCAAGCTCCAAAAACGCTGAAGAATTTACAATCAATACTAGGTTTTCTGAATTTCGGAAGAACTTGCATACTAAATTACGCAGAGAGGGTTAAACCTCTCTACGAACTAATAAAACCTGATTTAAAACAAATCAATTGGACTCAAAAACACACAGAAATTTTGAGATCACTGCAAACAGACATGTTAGCAAAAACAAAATTAGATACACGTGACAACACGATCGATCTTGTAATCCGAGTCATCCCAGGAAGATGCGGATTCACGTACCTAACCTCTAATGAGGGAGAAAAGGTACCAATTTCAATTAAGTCTCACTTGTACACACAAGCAGAAAAAACATTCAGTCACACAGAAAGAACTGTGAACGCAGTGCAAATCGCATTAGCAAATGAACGAGAACTAGCACACGGCAAACGGATTAATATCCTTACAGCGGAATCCGCCTTCGAGGCGCTATTCAGCCCAGTAAACCTGCCTACAGTGTCACTGGACCCGAAATGGATACAGTGCATAGATTCTCTTGGAGCGGAAGACGTGAAATACTATTTCGCCCCGCAATACAAAGAACTGAATGATTTAGAATATGAAGAAGAATATCCTCTGCCAATCGAAATCCTGCCTCTCCCACAATACGCCTGTATAATCTATACAGATAGCTTTGTACAGCATTTCAACGTAGAGAGAAAATCCTACGATGCAGCATGTGCGATCATTAAAGGTCGTTGGCTGTGCGGTAAATTCAGACCGAAAGTAACAAAAACTGAATCTGTAAGAAACTGTTCGGTTCAAAGAACTGAAATCAGATCTTTAAAGATGGCGCTCGAAAATGCAGAACGCGAATTCCCCACACTTATCGTGTGCGATTCTCATTTTTGCGTCAACTCTTACAACAATAAGCTGCAGAGTTGGATCGAAAACGACTACAAAGATGACACAGGTGCCACAATAAAGCATAAATTGCTCTGGAACGAGGTAGCTCTTTTACACAAAGAACTACAAAAGACCCACGTGATTCACGCACAGAGTCTTCAACGTGATGGCGTTCACGTTGCAGGGAATTCATTGGCTAATACAGCCACCGCGGAAGCAACTAAAGCGGCTTCCGTAGCCACAAAAAAGCGTACAGATAAGTACATAGACGGGGAAACCATGCTGGCAGTAAAAACGACCGTAAAAGGCGACTGTGCAGCACTACCCGTAAACTATCCACTCAATTATGCATACATAATCGATGCAAACTCCGTTCCTTTTGCTCGAATCCCTGGAGTGGGGGACAGAGTAATTCCAAACAGGAGCAGGAGGGGCTTCCTCTTACTGGAAGCACACATGGGGTTGGGTCTGAAACACCAAACAATCAAAGCCTCTCTGAAAGAATTGCAATCAGAGTACTGGTGGCCAGGAATGAGTATAGATATTCAATGTTTTGCTCAAAAATGTGAAAACTGCAACCGAGATCGCAGAAATGAACAGGCCAGTGTAGTTTCAGGATCCCTTCTAGACAGCATAAGGCGGTCTATCTGCGCAATCAAAGAAGAGAAGCGCGTCCCAGTGTACACAATTAAGATGAAAAGCACTTAAAAAATGAGGCCCCCAGCGCTCGGCTGACGCTAGAACGGTTATAAAAGATTTGCGAGTCTTTATCGGCACATACGCAATTACCACGTTCCATTCTGACCAGGGTCCGGCTTTCAGCTCTCGAGCATATAAGGAGGCCATGGCCAGCATGGGAATTGGGTTGCGGTATTCTTGTCCGTCGCACAAGTGTGGTAGAAAGAAAAAACCGGGACATAAAGCAATCTATAACAGCGAAGGTATTAGGTTCAGGCGCTGGGTGGGTCAAACATTTAATAAGTGTCCAGACTAGTCTTAACAACATGCCAAGAAATTCTCTAAAAGGTTTCAGCCCATACGAACTATTGTTCGGAATTAGAATGAACATTCAGGACCTCGATAGTCAGATGTCCGTGGTACAAGAAGAAAAAACGCACTTTGATGTAAAAGACCGTTTGGCTGTTTTACAGGAACTGAATGAAACAAGAAAATCCTTAAGCAACATAAAGTTAAAGCAACAGCCAAGTACCACTGACGAGGCACCACCCGCAACAGCCCCAGCAAGGCCTGTCTGGATTCCAAAGATTGGGGATCTAGTCAGAATGAATGAATGAATGAAAAATATTTGTAGAGCGCACGATGGCCAAACGGCTTCCTGGCGCTGGGAGCTCTGAAGAACCGAACAGACAGGGCCAGGAGGTTTAGCAGGGGTAGGCCAGGGCAAACAGAAAAGTTTTCAGCGCTTTACGGAAATGAGAAAAAATAGGGATCGAACGCATAGAAAGAGGAAGGGAGTTCCAGAACCGGGGGGCAAGAACAGAGAAACGGGTTCCACCAGTGCGAGATTTGTGAAAGCGGGGAACAGTGAGGAGGGCAGAAGATGATGAACGGAGAGTGCGGGCAGGGGTGTGACGGGAAATCAAAGAATTGATGAAAGCCGGTGCAGAGTGGTCAAGGGCCCGGTAAACAAGGCACCCTAGTTTAAACAGAGATCTCTGCAAAATGGGCAACCAGTGAAGGAATTTGAGGACGGGAGTGATGTGATGGGTTTTGGGCAAATGAAAGATGAGACGGGCGGCCTGATTCTGGATAGCTTGTAAGCGGCGGGTTTCATAGGCAGGGATGCCAGCGAACAAGCTATTGCCATAATCAAGGCGGGAAGTGATAAGGGCGGAAATAATAATTTTAAGGGAGTCGAGAGAAAAGAAACGAGAAATTTTCCGGATCATTCGGAGGGAAAGAAAACAGGAGGACACCACGGCACTGACCTGGCCATGCATGGACAGGTCCTGTCTGACCTTGATGCCCAGAGTTTTAACAGAGGGAACGGGGGTGGGAGGGGGGCCAAGGATGGGAGGCCAGAAAGCAGGGGACCAGGGACTGGATGAGCCGCCAATCAGGACAAGCTCAGTCTTATCTGGGTTGAGCTTGAGGTGATTGGCGCTCATCCACCCAGAGATAAAGACCATGGTGGAGTGAAAAAAGGATAGAGAGTGAGAAGTAGAGGAAAGATCAAAGACGAGCTGGAGGTCGTCAGCGTAGTTATACACAGAGACCCCCAGCTCAAGAAGGGAAGAGATAAGAGGGTGAATGTAGAGGTTAAAGAGAAGGGGAGAGAGAGAGGAACCTTGGGGGACCCCACAGGGCACCGGGAGGGGAGAAGCAGAGAAGCCGGGAAGGTGAACGGCTTGAGAACGCCCTGTCAGGAAAGAGGTGATCCAGGAGAAGGCAGAACCTCGTATGCCCGCTGCGCTGACACGGTCCAGAAGAATGTTATGGTCGACCGTGTCAAACGCAGCGGACAGGTCGAGGAGGATCAGAGCTTGAGGGGAGTTGACGTCGGCCTTGGCCTTAAGCTCGTCGAGGACGGCTAACACCACGGTTTCGGTCGAATGACCCGAGCGGAAGCCAGCTTGGTGAGAAGCCAGAAGCTGGTTCTGCTCAACATAAACAGAGAGACAGGAAGTAACATAAGATTCAAGAATTTTAGCCAGATAAGGGAGAAGAGAGATAGGTCTGAAGTTAGAGGGAAGAGAAGAGTCGAGACCAGGCTTTTTAAGAATGGGGGAGACAATAGCAGATTTGAATGAAGAAGGGACCAAACCAGTGGAAAGAGAGGCATTAAGGAAGGAGAGAGGGGTATCAGGACAGAAAGAGAAGAGGGTTTTAAGAATACGGGCAGGGGCACAATCAGTGGGGGAACCAGACTTGATTTTGGTGAGCAAAGCTAGGAAAGAG
Source organism: Lissotriton vulgaris (assembly GCF_964263255.1). Classification (NCBI taxonomy): domain Eukaryota; kingdom Metazoa; phylum Chordata; class Amphibia; order Caudata; family Salamandridae; genus Lissotriton; species Lissotriton vulgaris. Next base: position 742,899,489 of record NC_141696.1, read on the forward strand.
TCCAAAGGGAGGGGGGGAAAAGAGGAGAAGGAGGATTTAGGCGCAGGGGGAGCAGAGTGAGGAGGAGTAAAAGGAGTGACCAAGATGTTAGATTTGATTTTTACAATCTTCTCGATAAAGAAGTTGTTAAGAGAAGAGCAGAGGGCCTGGGAGGGAGTGAAGGGAGGGCAAGCACGATCAGAGGTGGCCAAGTTGTTTACCAAAGAAAAAATTTCTTTAGCTTTGTTGGCCGAGAGCGCCACTTGTTCAGAGAAGTACTTGGTCTTAGTGGCCACGATGGCCTGCTTGTACTCTTTAAGAAGGGTTTTGTATTTGGCCTTATGGTCAGGGCAGTAGCTGCGGCGCCAAAGGCGCTCTGAGCGTCTAAGCTCCAGTTTAAGAGTCTTGAGCTCCGGGCTAAACCAACGGTGAGCCTCATGAGGGCGGATGGATTTGACTAGCTTGAGGGGGGCTACTAAATCACATGCAGAAGAGAGCCAATTACCAACTGCAGCAGTCTGTGAGTCAAGGGGACTACCAGTGAGATCAGGGGAAGAAGAAGCAAGGGAGTGAGAGAGGGAAGCCAAGTCAACACGATTCCAGCTACGGGAGAAAACATTCTTGGGGCGAAGGGGCTTGTGAGGGGAGCCAGTAGTGATAGAGAAAGAGATGAGGGAATGGTCAGACCAGGTACATGGGAGGACACTGGGGGGGGAGACTATGTCCTGGGATGACCAGACTTGGTCCAGGATGTGTCCGAATTTATGGGTGGGAACCTGGACGTGGGACTTAAGGTTGAGACAGAGGAGAGTGGCCGTGAAGTCCTTAGATGCTGAGTCCTCCCTGGGATCGCCAGGCCAGTAGTTAAAGTCCCCAAGCAAAAGGACAGAGGAGTTATTAACCACCAGCGTGGCGAGAAGTTCCTGCAGGGAAGCCACGAACAGGGGCATGTTCAGGGGAGGGCGGTAAACAAGGACGACGGTGAGAGATGCCAGCAGATTGGAAGAGCGAGCGACCAGGAAGTCCACTCCAGCAATGGGTGCTTGGGGGAGAAGCTGAAATTGAATAGTGGATCGGACAATCATGGCAACACCCCCCCCAACCTTGTCCGTGGGGCGGTCAGCCCGAAGGACATAGTAGGAGTGGGGAAGGATGGCAAGAATGTCGGGGAGAGAAGCCTCCGAAAACCATGTTTCCGTTAGGAATAGAAAATCAGGGGAGTCTGTAGTAAGAAGATTAAACAGGTCGAGTTGGTGTTTGCCTGCCGAGCGAGTGTTGAGGAGAAAAGCGGAAGCAGTGTGAGGGGGAGGTGAGGGTCCAATGGGGAGGGGATCAGTGTCTGGCGTAGGGAGGGGAAGAATTGGGTGAGGAGACACAACACGGTCTGAGCGGGGAACATAGATATCTAAAGCAACAAGATGCTGCGTGAGGGTGTGGGGGAGAGGCACATCAATGGTGTAGGAGAGAAGTTGAGCAGGCGTGTACGACAACAAGGAAGCAGGGGGTGTGGCCCCTGGTCCCGGCCCGTCGCGGACGGGCACAGACGGGCTTAACTTAGGCGCAACTTCGGCACGCCTTCGTCGCGCCCGCTGCGCTCGTCCGCTGCGCGGCCGGGATAATGGTGCCATAAGTAGGAGACCGGAAGTAGCAGGGCGTGGCAGGGGGTGGAGGGACAGAGGAGCTGCCCCGCCAACCAGAGAGCAGCCCAAGATGAAGCACACGCCCGTCCCCGCCCTCGTGACCTGCCCGTCAGAGGGGGAGGGAACGCTCAGCGTGGGGCGCTCTGGAGGCGGCTACCAGGAAGTCCCAAGAAGATAGGGGGTGCGCGGTGTCCTCAGCGCAGCCCCTGAAGCAGGAGCAGGGTAAGTAAAAAGTGTCCAAGCACTTGTTTAAAAAGATCGTTGCGCCGCGCCTCGGCAGCGTTGTTGCTCCCGGCGAAGCCTCGGGAGGTCTGGGGATTCAACAGAGCTAGGCGGGACTAGCCCGGCAGGAAGAAATTGCCAGGGGGGGAGGGACAGAGGAGCTGCCCCGCCAACCAGAGAGCAGCCCAAGATGAAGCACACGCCCGTCCCCGCCCTCGTGACCTGCCCGTCAGAGGGGGAGGGAACGCTTAACCGCTCAGAGAAAAGATCGCGGTTAAGAAGGAATTTGGGCCTTCTTACAGAAAAGCAGTACCTGTCTTAGCAGTCACCGGAACAAGATCAGTTGTGCTACCGCCCCTTGCTGGTAAAAGGGAGAACAGAGTCGTGTCCATCGACCTGGTAAAACCACAAGCATGTGGCCTATAATCAACAGTAGGCCCAGTGGACTCCCAAGAAACAACAGAATACCCAAACTTGCAACAATCCAAGAGGTTCAAACTGAAAGACTCATCACATTCGATCAGCCTGCAGTGCACAATGAAGGACTATGCAATAATGCCATGGAACTCGTGCCTCTTGAAACACAGATTGAAACAGTTCGTCAAGAAACAACACCAGTCTACAATGATGTGGCATCAGAAAGTGCTATCGAAAGACAGATTGAAAGAACAATCCCATCAATTGACAGAACTGCCTCTGGTTATTTCATCAACTTCGACAACTTCTCTGAAGATTTAAACGACCCTGAAGTGATGCCAGAAACAAAAAAGTCTTTTAAAGAAAAAGCAACGGAACTCTTTCATCAACTGAAGGAAATCTACCTTGTTTCCCCTTGGCTAGAGTTCTGGTTTGGTCTAGGTGTATTTTTCCTCCTGCTTTGGCTCATCATGGTACTTTGTTTGGGAAAATTCATTGAAGGAAAATATATTACAATGGACACAGCAAGTCAGAACATCAACCTAGTCCTGAAACCACACAGATCATCCCACGTGAAGAAAAGAGAACTGTCAACAGTAAATGTCACAGCAATCCCAATACCTGGTGGGGTAGTATGGGAGAAAACAGACTATGAGATCTATGGTCCGGTCGAAATCCTGAAGTATCCTCATCAACTAAAGGTTTCCTTAAGTGACTTTGTGACTCCTAGTACATTCTCTGATGATTGGGACTTTAATTAATAACTGATTGGTCTGGTCAATAAGGCCGGGGTGCACGGATTCAAGGCGAGTGACCAGAATCTTGGAGTAAATCTTGACTTCTAAATTCAGAAGGGCAATGGGGCGATAGGAGGAACAGGCTGAGGGGTCCTTACCAGGCTTGGGGATCACTGCCACAATCGCTTCACCCATGGAGGGAGTGACCTGCTGTGTTGAGGCAATGATATTGTAAAGAGTAGTTAAAAAGGGGACCAGCTCCAGAGCGAAGGTACGATAGAAGTGTGCCGAGAAACCACCTGGCCCTGGTGCTTTCCGAAGTTTAAGCGTGTCAATTGCTTTCTGCACTTCTTCCGAGGCTATGGGTTTTGCCAGCTCTTCATTGGTAGTAGCTGAGACTTGGGGGAGGTCCAAGGGATCCAAGTACTCCCTCTGAGCCTGCGCCCCTGGAGTTCAGAAGTATAAAGAGTACGGCAAAATTTCTCAATAATAATAATCCACATTTTTGTAAAGCGCACAATCACCCGTTAGGGTCTCTGGGCACTGGGGGCCATCGGGAAGATTAAGCAAGCTATTGCCCAGAGTCACATGGTGCTGGGCTGATCTGCCGCTGGTGCCAAGGATCGAACCGTGATCCCCAGATTCCGGAGTCTGTCATCCTAGCCGCGGCGCCACACCTCTTCCAGGCCTGTGCCTTCCTCACTTCTGTCTTGTGTGAGACGCCCGTGTCATCTACTATAAGGTTTATGTACTCCCTTTCATGTTTAGCCCCGAGTTGGCGTGCGAGCAGAGATCCCACTTTGTTCCCACCCTCGTACCCCATGGACTGTAGACGTAAGATGTTTTTTTCCGCCCTATTAATATATCTTGCCTGTAGCTTCCCTTTGAGCGCTGTTGACTTTTCTCATTGCCTGGACCGAGGGGCTAGCCTTATGTACCTGCTCTGCAGACGGAGTCTCGTTCTAGCATGAGGCGCCCCTCCCGCTGCTGTGTTCTCAGGGTAGTGGCCAGCTCGATGCATTTACCCCGGACTACCACTTTGAGAACGTCCCAGGTATTGGCATGAGAAGTAGTCTCCGGGTAATTCTGTTAGAAGAAATCCTTAATAGATTTCCTGAGGTCGTCGTGTAAAAGTCTATCCCTGCAGATGAAATTGGGGAAATACCAGCGCACATGCTTTGGACATGGGTTCGGCCAGGTAAGTGTCAACTTTAGGGGAGCATGTTCAGAGAGACATTTCTGGTGGAAATGTGTCTGCAGCATCGAGGGGAGCAGAGACTGACTCGAAAAGATGTGATCAATGTGGGAGTAAATATATTAAGTTAGATGCAGCTGGGAAGGAGAGCAGAAGAAATGTTCATAAAGCAGCTCCTTGGACTTAAAAGATGCATCCGCCCCAACTCTAAAACTTTATCTAGTAGCTCCATTCTAGTAGATGATTGAGGTATTCGTTCGTTCAGGGGTATACTTATTACATGTTTGGGAGAAACATTTTTGGGCTGGAGCTATTTAAAAAACACACACACACACTTCAAGCCTCAAGAAGCATTCAGATCTGAAATGAATGTGGTTCCCTATAGGAACCCAGTGAAGCTGCCTAAGCTCAGACAAGTGATAACATTTCCTCAACTTAAACAATAGTGTAAAAATATCATTCTGCAGCCTGTGCTAGCAGCGGTACGGTTTTGACAGATTTAGGCATTCAATCTGAATTTCTATACTGGACAAAAATACTGAAAAAATTACTCGGATCCCGCACAGCAATTTTATGTATAAGACGCTGGACATGTTGCAGCTGGTCTCTGGGAGTGCTAAGGACAGCCATGACTCAACAGCCTAGTCCAATAGGCAAGCCAAAATATAGGGTTCCCATCTATTCACTGTAATGAAAATGGGTAAAAACTCAGACTTGAATGGAAATGGTCTTCTCTAAATAAAGAGAGATCGCTCTTTTGGTTAGGCATGGTTATGTATTCACTGGCACTGCCCTTTAAGATTGGTCTCTGCTAACCCTGCCCATGATATCCACTTCACATCGCCTGCAACTGTGCCCCGGTGTCAGTGTGTACAGGCTGTTTGTATTTCTGGGGGAGTCTGATATTACTGAAGGAGTCACAGTTGTAAAGGTGGACCTTGCTGAATATGTTTACGATGCAAATGAAAAGTTAATGCAAGTGTCATTGACAATGGATGTTCGTTCAGCTGCACGATTCTATGCAGATAAGGCAATGCCAGGTGCTCATGTGCCTCCCCATATAACCGAAGCATGTGGTACATGGGGACTAAGGCCCTGTTTAGTGGCTCTAAACGGATGCCACCCACTGGGATAGCAACTGCAGAATACCTACAAACAAAAAAGCCCTATGGATGGGTGTATTGACAGTACCAATGGCTCTCACTCTGACCTGGGGAGGTGCAGTCACAGTCCCTTTAGCGTCTCCAAAGGGAGGACATGGCTTCCTCTGCACAGACACTGGCCTCACGGCGGAAGTGTCCGTAGATGTGCATGTGCACCGTGTACAGGAGAGTACAAGTTGACCACAAGACTCGCACACGGCGGGAGTGTCCGTAGATCTGCATGTGCACTGTGTACAGGAGAGTACAAGTTGACCACAAGACACACACATGCGTGTTGGTGAAGTATGTGAAGGCAGTGACCCTTAGTTTGGGACCTCGAGGGTCCCTCTCTTGAGAGTTGTAGGGCCACCTGCACGGAATCCACAGCAACAAAATTGTAACTTGTGTGGGCCTTTAGGTCCACCTCTAGACTTGGAAAGTGGCGGGTTTTTGTGGAGGCACACTGACAGCAGCCGCTTTAGGATTGGGGAGCCAACTGTACAGTAACCAGGAGCAGAAGGGGGGTGTAAAATGCCTACAGCACACAGACTGATTATGAAAGTTGGCACATGCTATGGAGACTGCTGTGTTTGTAGCTGTAAGTCCTAGTGGTGCCTGCTTCTGATTTCAGAATGGAATATGTGAGCTGGAATCCAGGCAGTTGCCAAAAAGGAGATAAAGATATAGGATGCTTCGTATTGGTGGGGTTTTGGTAACTGCATATACTTATTTTTATGAGAAATGCAAAATGGTGGGCAGTGGACCTCAACAGACTGCCGCACCCAAACCGTTATACCCCTAAAGTGAGCCAATTTACACATATTTCATACAGTATGCACTACCCTATATGCACCCTCTGCCCTAAAGGATGCTTTCTTCTCATAGGGAAATCATTCAAGTCATTACAGCCAGAGGTGCACCACATACGAAAGTTTCAAAATGACCACAGATTTTTTTTTTTAATTAATAACGAGTTTCCATGAATCCAATCATATTCTTCTTTTATTGAAGCTTCTTTAAAATACTGATAAAGCCAGCCAACGCGTTTCGTCCAACAAACAGTGGACTTCTTCAGGGCAGGTCTTGTTTATCTAGGGTATGAGAAACTGTCTGGTAAAGGACATTAATTTCCAATGAGAAACGTCCAAATAACACGGCAATTGGAGATCAAAACGCAGAATAACATTCCACACCCTTGTAGATTAGGTAAATATGTTCTAATCTGTAATTCAGGAAGGGCCCTTTGCAGGGCACTTTAATTAGTTCTGCGATGACTGAGTGGGAGAGTTCCTTCCGATTTCCGATGTGCGCTCAATGCAGACAAAATACCATAATAATGGAAATTAATGTCCTCTACCAGACAGTTTCTCATATGCTAGATAAACAAGAACAGATGTTACTTATTGGCTTCACTGCAATCTCTTGCCCTGAAGAAGTCATCGGTTTGTTAGATAAAACGTTTTGGCTGGCTTGATCAGTATTTTAAATAAGCATCAATAAAAGAATATGTTTGTATTGATGGAAACTCGTCATTAATTTCCCCCAAAGAAACTCTGTGATAATTTGAATCTTTTGTATGTGGTACACCTCTGGCTGTAATGTCTGTTATACTTATTTTTACATAGGTTGCACTACGTCGTGTCTCTACAGAGACTATTTTGATAACGGGACCCACTGTCCAGCCCTCATCATGTACACAGAAAAATTGGTGAGAAAAGAAAAGACGCGCCCTGTTCTTCGTTGTCCCCAAGACTGCCTCTGAGCACATCACCAGGGTAACATACTATTTAGTCTTGAACAGCTGCAGACTAACAGTGATAGCTTAACTGCTTGAGCTCCAGAGGCTAAGAGTGGGTTGTAGTGAATAGAAGGAACTTACAGTTGATATCACAAATCAGTGTTATTCTCAACTTGGTGATCCTGTCTGCATCATTTGTTGGTTTGCGCTACATGCAGGTCTCACAGCTCCGGCTTGCTCCCCCAAACTGGGTAAAAGAGATGCCAAATCCAAGCAGAAATGTCTCTGAATTAATGTCCCTTTCCCCGGACAGATATCCAGCGCAGCTGGAGTGCGAGTCCCAATTGTCAATGTTAGCATAGCATGTATGCTCAATAGGCCCCCATACTACTGCAAAAACCTTGGAAAATTGGGACACACGCTCAACCGCAGTTTGAGCCCAGACTGCCATAATCAAGGTGAGTTTCCCAGCTTCTATTTCCATCAAACCTATTGAGTTTACTGGTCTGTTTACACTCCTTGGCTTCCACCAACCACCACTGCTAAATGCTGCTAGCAGGCCCTGAACAACTTTCACACTGTACCATTTCTGCTAATTAATTTCTTCCACTCATCTATGCAATAGCACATTTGCCTGGTAGGAAGGGTTTACACCATATAAAGCATCTGTCCATCAACAATGGCTTGAGTTACATGGCACACACAAATAAAGTGCTGGTCAAGTTTTGTGCCCCGTTATCATTCAGACACAGGTAATTTAGCTCATGTGCACTTTTGTAACAAATGTAGATAGACTTGCTCAGCAGGCAATAGAGAACATCCTTCAATAGTAGTGGTCGACACTGATCAGCACTTGGTGACAATGACTTTAAAACAAGACTACACTGCATAACATTCTGGAAAAGAATAACAGCACCCACACATTTGCATTACTGAAACAATCCTATGAATGCCACTGAACTCCAATGGGAATCCTGCACATTATCAACTGACTACGCTATGCATAAGTATAGGGTGCCACACATGGCAAAAATCATGTTTGCTTGTTATGAGGGTTAATTATCTACCTGTACTACTTTCCAACTGTAAAATGCAAAGTTGACTTAGTGTTTTAGCTAGCACATGGAAATGGCCCCCGGCTAGTTAAGACCAGCAAACACAGCGCCTATTACGAATACAGTTATAATATCCCTTTAATGAAGAACAAACGTAGGGAGGGCATTCGTTCCGATAGTTGACGCTTAAACTTTGGAAAAAACTTACCTTGCAAACTCAGTAAACTGAAAATGATATTGTGTTGCACAGAGCTCTAAAGACTTGCAGAAGTATAGTCCCTTTTGTTTAGTTGCAGTTAGCTTCTGTTCACTGGGTCTTACCCTTTGCTGTTATTAATGCTTTTCATGCATATCTCCCACTAGCGCCAAAAAGTCTTTCAGTACGCAGCACAGATAATCAAGTAAATATGAATGTTAGAGTGATTTTGTGCCAGCACAGTATACTATGAGGAATTACTTTAACCATACTGAAGCATTTGTAAGCAGTCTCCTGTTAAATTCAGTGTTTTTTAATGAAGTTTCTGTAATTTTCCTTCACGGTATACAGGCATGGCCTACAGACAGCTTTGGCTGCCTGTTGAGATCCCATGTTATCACACAACACAAACTCATGAATAGAAATACAGAATGGGGCTTTCTTTTGGAAAGCCTCTTTCAACCATGGGCTACTATGGTTCAGCTGGCTTTAGGCATTGGCCTTAGGGAATGTTCATCAACATTGGAATCAGCCAGTGGCATTTCACGGGTGAAAACATTTTAAATAGTTACACACACTTTGGGACTTTTTTCATTATAAAAGTGGTGCACCTTTGGCACAAGGGGCTGGTAAATAAGCCCCCCAGTGTTCTTGTATTCCTCCAAGGCCCCTGCCCCTCCACGCTCTCCATTTGCTCTGCCCGCACCACACTGGTGAATTGAGCACCCTGTTCAACAATTTTTTTTATTTCTCTGTGGGGGAACCTTTATCCACAGGGAGGAAACTCACACACCAAATGTGGAGGTGATGTGTTACCCTTCCCATATCCCAAGAGGACTTACTCCAGCCTAGGTTGACCACCTAACTCCAAGTAATTTAGGGCACTGTCTCCAGTCCTGAAATTTTCAGCTACTAATCATTAATTTCAAGTGTCGAGAGTCGGAGTGAGTCTCGAGACTCAGACTACTAGTGGGGCCTAACCAGAATGTACTCTATGGAGAATTGGGAATAACCACCACCAATTGCTAGAAAGAAGTGGGAATCAGGGATCCGCCTTCAAAACACTACAGCCCTGACGTTAGATGACTGTGTGTATTGTTGGTGAATTCCGTATATTACTTTGTGGTCATATATAAATACTCCTTTTTTCATAAAAGCAAGTATTTAACTGGAAAATTATTTATTGCTGCTGCATGCATTTGAGTTCTGATCCTGTGTTCACCCCTCTGTGTTTACCTCCCAACATACGGAGAAGCCTTGGACTGCTCGACCCATGCTACCACTGACAGTCAAGTGCTGAAGGGATACTTGGTCCAGTTGCTCAGGATCCATGGTTTGTCGGGCCACAGAACATCAGGAGTAAAAGGACTCAACCCTCACTGTTGGTCCCAATTACTCCTGCTTGCCTTGTGGCCCTGTGAATGGGGTTAAGACACATTGATGTTCTAAAACATATCTCCAGTTTTAGGTTTACTACAGGGGGTTTGGAAACACATCTTTCCATAAAGGAACATCCCTGAAGAACACTGAAGTATGTTTCATATGTAAATTGTAAATGCCTCACTGGGACACACTTCAAAAATGAAGACATCAGACGTTAAAAGGGATGCTACAAATTTGTTTTTTTTGTAAATGAATTCGACATGCCTGCAGGTTCAGGGACTTACTTATCTACTCTTAACTGTGATGCATTCGACTCCAGAACTAGGGACCTTCTCTTTAACTAAACCAAACAAGAAATCAGTGACCACTGCAAAATTTACCGCATAGCATACAAGTAGTGAGGTATTAATTTTCCAAACACTTTGCAGGACAGTCAGACAGCAACTTCTAGATCTTGATTCGAGCCTTTTTGAATACAGAGATTAGCAAGAAACGTTTCAAGGGCTCGCCACACTGCCCAAAATTTCTACGTGATTGAATAAAGGGGTGAATAACTTAAACCACTCTTTTAGAGGGTTTTAATGGTGATCTGGATGTGTTTTTATGCAAGGCATGCCCGATGATTGAGAGTCATTATTACTTTTTCAGCTGCCCTGGCCCACAAGAAAAATCTTTAGTTAGCTACGCAGAAAAATATGTGCTAAAAACTACGCTGTTCCATTTCTGCGCCAACTTGGGAGTCCCAGCCTGGTACCTTGACGATAGAGAACAATAGTGAAATGGCAGCGCACATGTGGGCACAGATGGTTTTTCTATTTAGCACTTTATTTTTGCTTTTGACAAAGAATTTAATTTGACCCGACCTGAATAACGAGCAGCCACAATACATAGAGGAAGGCGGCAGACACAAATATTTGGAGTGCACAGTACCTGCAAGCTCATAGTTCTGTAGCGCTATGTAAGGGTCAGAGGAACGGGCCACACAAAAACAGCTGAAATATGTATTGGAGCTAGACCAAAACTCAAAAAATGCACTGTGTAAAAAGAGGGTTAGAGACATACATAGAAAGGCAGAGATACAGAAATTGAGGGGAGAGAAAAAAAGTTCACTTTCCCTGAAGACCCCTTTGAAGGTGGGAGTCCTGGGCAATTGGACCACTATGTCCATGCCTTAAAACTTCTCAGCATGGCAGGGCGGCTATCAGCAATGTGGTGATTTAGGCAGGTTGGTGTCTCTTCCCAGGCAGGGCCAGTGTAACTGAAAACTGTCGCACTCTGAAAAAAGACAAGCATTACGCTAATGAACGTACTTTCAAGCCAGACTAAAAACTATGTAGGTTGATGATTGCCCTGTCCAACATGTGCTGCTGCCAGAAAAAAAAAACTAAATTATCTAGTTATCTAAGAAACCTTAATAACATTACAATGTAATGTGTGTGTGCCCTCTGAAAGTAGTTCAAACTCATCACAATTGTCATAGCGTTGTGGAGGGCAGGCACTTTTCTGTGGAAGGACACAACTTCTGCCCAATGAAAAAAAACCTACGCCTGGCGCCCAACATGTGGGTGGCGCTATAGCTCCTCTACAGTGATGCTCACATAATTGTGTGGCAACAGCTGCAATGTCAAGCCAGACCACAAAAATTGATTCACAACAAGTTGGCGAGTAGATTTTTCGAGGCCTGTGGAGTGTCATCTTGAAATAACTGATGCTTTCTGAAAAGTTGATGCCAGTGTGAATCAGCACGAATAGCACAATGTAACATGCTCAGGTTAAATAAACCATTTTGCCACCTGGCAGGAGCTGCTTTTAGTGCTCTAACACAGTGAAAACAGAGCTTTAAGTATCCATTTCATACTGCAATATTTGTGCTTTACATTATCATTTGAATGCCCGATTTAGAAATATCACTTCCCAAATAAACATACTCCAATATAAAATATCATGGCATACTCCCAATGACTTTTTGAAACTAGAACGCAATCACAGGCTAGAGTTTACCTCAATGGCAATGCTGAGGAAAGTTTCAGCCGATTGGTAATCATGTTCACTGTACGCAGCAAGAGCCTGTGAGCGAAGGCGTTGCATTTCATCAGATTTCGTCAACTGCGACGTCGCTTCCTTCTCTTCTTGATCATTAGGATTAGACTTGAGCTGAAAAATAAAAACACACGAGTTTGTCATTAGACATAAGAGGCCAACGTGTTTACAAATGCTTAGTTGCCATTTTTCGTAAACAGATGAAACATCAGCCATGAAAATACGTGGCAGGCGTTTAGTACCCAAAACAACGCACAGGTGTAGCTTGTGTGCAGAAAACTACTGCGCACCTTTAGAAAAAAATGCAAGAAAAGCAAGCTTAAACGTGTGTGACAATTAATTCAAATAGGTGCTCAAAAGGCCTCGCCGTATGGTCTCGTAAACATTCAGGGAAGACAAAAGAAAATGCTTTAAACAGGTAAACGCTTTAGGGAATATTTCATTCAAGATCTCCATGGAGAAATACAGTATATGTGGAGATTGCAATATAAAAGCTCCTGAATTTGCGACATGACCGAACTTGCAGTGTGCTTATGCGTGACACTGCAATGTCTTACGTGTGACACCGAGTGACACTGATGAACGGGACAAGGCAGTTATAACCAGGTACTTTAAAAAAGTACTCCCTTTTCTGAAATGTAAGGCTCAAGAAGGGATTTAAAATGGCTGCAGCAACGTGTGACGGCCAGACATGGTTGACGAGAACATGGGCCTATCAGGGCTTGAAGGCACAACAACTTGGACACAGACAGAGTAAAGTGGAAACTTGGAGCCTGTCACCAGTACAGCAGCTGCCCCCGAGCTCTGTCCCCTCTGTCAGTCTGGAGCACAGCAGACACAGGAGAAGAGCAGCTCGAAGCAGGAGAGTTAAGCTGTCCACCCCAAACCCTCTTCTGGTTCGATGCCCCAGCTTTCTCGTCTGTTCATTCACTTACTCACTCTTTGCCTGCCACAATCGCTAGTTTTCTCCTCCACAAACAATACTTCCCTTTGCCTCAATCTTCTCTCGATGTTTCCACTTCACCACCTAAGTTCTATTTATCCTCTTCCCACATTCATGTGCTTCTCTAGTTTTCTTCCTCCTTCCTATGCTCTTTCGTTTATTTCCTCCTTCCTACTGCATCTCCACCCCCGTGCACCAATTCCCTTCCAAGTTATCTATGGTCCAGTCTGTCTATTCCAGGTGAATTCTAAACATATTTGGTGCTTCTACGTCACGTAATGTGAAATGCTCTCTACCATTCACTTTTAACAGCCAAGTGGCCCTATGTGTGACACCATCAGCCAGATCTGGCTCTTTAACCAACATCTCCTATTTCTCTGGGACTTGTAGTTTCACTTTTCTTCGCATCAATTTAAGTTTAAATACCAAACGTGCCAAGTGATGTTGGCTAAACAGCCATGCTTGGGGCTTGAAGCACTGAGAGGGTACGTGACACAACCCAAGGGCAGCAATGACGATGCAAGTAAACTCTTGCATTGAAGTCAGCCGAGTTTCTTGGCCTGTGATAGCATCACAGGGCTACTGCAGCCGCCCGTGATTTCATTTCAGATGTTGCCAGTTACAGCTCAGCTGTCAGCTTTAATTATCGGTCCCTTTTTTCCTGTTTCCCTCTCTCCACCTCTTTCACTAGTTTCTCCAATTTCTCTCCATCTTTCTCCTTCCACAATTTGTCTCCTCTGTTTCTTTCTTTGTCATTACAGCTCTTTACTCTCGCCATAAAATCTTTCTCTTTTCTACATTCCTGGGCTTTCTTCTGCCTGTGCTCAGTTATTGGCATTTGCCCATACCCTCAGTTCGATGACAACATTTGTTCTGCTGTGCCCAAAACAAAAAGACACCGACCCTCTTCACTTTATCACCCTACACACTCATCTGTACTCTACACTGCAGCACTTCACTCACCTTCCAGAGAGCCCTCCCAACTCAAAATCTACTTTTTTTCAGCCCTGAACCTTCCGTCCCATCTGCAGCCATGCTCTGCTCTCATATATTCTATCGGGTTCGCTCCACACACAATCCTTTCGGCCTTACTGGGCCATGCTCACCCCCTTAAAGCCCCGACGCCCCCTCCCTCCATTTGACAGCAGTGCTCAAGTCTCAAATGTCTCCCACAACCCTGTTGCTGTTTCTCTACAAGCCACACTCTCCCCATTGAAGAGATCACGGATGCTTTATCCAACATCTCTCGTCCTCCTCCTAAGGCATACAGACCGCCCCCCCCCCCCGTTCCTTCCAGCAAAAGTGAAAAAAACAAGAAGTGAGTCTTATGACATATTTAAATAGCTGCTCATTAAACTGAAATGGTAGGGAGTATTTACTATGAGACGACTCAATACCCATTCACCAGAGAATGACATAAAAGGCTGAGCCCACCATGCCAGTATTTGAACTTATTTCGTGCTGGTTGAATAAACCTTGGCAGCGGAATGGCCGTCCTACTGCAATAAAGGAGTAAGGAGAAAGTGTGCAGGGCTGGATCAGCGAGATGGTGCGAGAAAGGAGGCTAATTTAGTGGAAGAACCATCGGGAAAAAAAGGTCATTATTATTATTTTTTTTATCCCATCACCGGGAGGCTTGTGTTCTAACGTGAAGTGTATACGTTATGCATGCTGGAGTCCAAAGAGGAGACCTGAGGAGGAAAGAAGCATGTCTTTACAACCGGCATTCTTATATTAAAAAAAACACTGTGTTTGAATACTGTTCTTTTATACACAGTGGGGAGAGTATTGCAGGCGTGTAATGAGACCTACCCTATTTTCTCATTATAGACGATATGACAACCGGCAGCATCTTTAATAAGAAACTGACATCACCACTCTCTTATACTAACTTATGGCAAGCGAATAGGGCTATGCAAGAAGCCACAATTCCACCCGTCTCCTATAGTTGGCGGTAGGCACCCACTTACAGTCCATCAAACCATAGAGTCCAGTAGCAAAGCTTGCTTTTGCCAACTGATTACGTTGAATGATGTACACATGACTGCATACATTACAAGGATAAAGTAAAGCAGCTCAGTGGTCCATGACCATATGATGGCAGTCAGTCTATGGCCTTGTACAATTACATGGTCATGGAAGCTAAAGTGACTTCCAATATCCTTACAAGGTACAGTAAGGAGTCTAGTTTCCCCTATATAAATCAGAGTGTAAGCATAACGTCTGCTGATGTTGGTATTGGAACATGTTAAGGCAAGCGAGTTGGCGCCAAGAAGGAGTGACATTTGGCGAGCAAACCAAATACAGCTGTTCTAGAATCCAGAATTTTAAAAATGTGTACATGAGTATTTACTTTATATCAGTCAATCAAAACTGCTTCAACCCATTCTACCCACATTGTGAACTAAGGGTTATACATATCCTACTGGGGAGGGTAGGACCCCAAGCACAGCCTCCCAAAGACGAATAAATCACACCAAAAGTGCAAAAGTCACTTGATAGAGTCCATGGTCGACCGCAGGTATCCAACGGCTATGACGTATCCATATCTTCTGGCTAACTGAAGCTAACCTTTTCTAAAAGCTCCACACTGTGCCCAAAAAGAGCTTTTCCTCACATACTCTGTCCCTCCAGTGCTTCCCTTGACCTCTGTCTTCACTTACACCCATAGCTATCTTTTCACACTTCCTGATTCGCTTCCATGTATGCAACAGACAGAGATGGTAGCCAAACCGAAGGAGAGTAATAAATCAGATTTGCCCTTCTAGACCTCCTAAATCCTGGCCGAGCCTCACCGATGTATGGTGAAGCCCCATATCCACATAACTGGGCACAGTATAGAGTTCAAATGCAGACCATAGAAAACAAGCATTTACAATGCAATAGGTCTCGCAGTTGTTAGAGTTTGAGCTATTGGCATTGTAAATGGCAATGTCTTTTATTTATGTGTTGGTTTTTAAAATATAAATAAAAGGTATTGTCATTTACAATGCCAATAGGGTAAACTCTCGCAAATGCGAGACCTATTGCATTGCAAATGCTTTTTTTTATGTAGTGGTCTGTGAACTTCCACTTGCAAGTCATGGAGCACGCCCAGGTCAAGCAGAATCTGTGGTGTTTCTAGACAACTGAAACAGCCAATTGTTTTATGGCCATTTCTTGCAGGGGCTTCACAAAAAACAACCACGAGGACTGACAGGGGAGACCCCTCAGCAATCCTGCATATTAATGTTTTAGGAGAAAAGATAGTTGCAAAAAAATACTAGGCGTGACCGTCTGGACAAGATTGGACAAAACCAAAGAAAAACAGCAGTCTTTTCCACGTTTGGGGTGTCTTTAAAGCCCTAGCCTAGCAACATTTTAACGGCACTCTAAATCTGCACTCTGCACTCTGAATCTTGAATCTGCACTCTGCCCTCTGAATCTTGAATCTGCACTCTGAATCTGTACTCTGCACTCGCAACCTGCACTCGCAATCTGCACTCGCAATCTGCACTCGCAATCTGCACTCGCAATCTGCACTCTGAATCAAGCCCACATATACCACCAGAAGCACTGTCAAACACACCCCTGCTTGCCTTTACACCAGCAAACTCCTTCCTCACGCCCTCTCACAACAAACCTTAAAGTCATACACAAGCACAGTATAAAAAAACACAACATTGCACATTAGGCTAAAAGTTTGCCCTGGTACCGTCTGCGCTTTTACGTTTGTGTTTATTCATTGGATGTACTCATTCTGAGTAAACTTTTAAGTTTGCCTTCTATATTTTTCATTATGAATCACAAACTCACGTGCCGCCGAATGCAGTAAAACACCCACGCTGGTAACTACCACGCAGGCTGGTGGAAGCTACGCTCGGTCTGGGGTGAGACACGACCAGTACTGAGAGCCAGGTGTTCAGGTCTTCATTCTTTCTTCACCAGGGAGTGGAAGAACAGATTCTGTTAAGCACCGAGATAAAGCAGCAAACTCTGACCCATGGTGGTCGATAAGTCTACTGGGAAAAGTACCGAAGATTGCTCGCCTCATCGGCGTAAATCAATTGCTGGGGCTGACATAGCTGCCAAGGTTTCAGATTGCTTATGTGTGTCATTTTCATAATTTCATCGTAATTATGAGTGACATTCAATGACTATGAGTGACATTTTCTCGCGAGCAAAATCAAGAAATTAAGAGAAGGGAAACATAAATATCAACTATCGCAACCATTTGAGCAACGAAAAACTCTAACGAGATCCTAAAACTGCTCAAATCACCAGAAATGAATGGACACTAACTTAGTAAAAAGCAGTAATTGACAGCTAATCCACATTAAGGAATATGCTACTTACCAGTATGCATCTGTTCTTGGCATAGAGGGCTGCAGAGTGGTACATTATGAATAGATCGCCATCTGGTGTTGGGCTCAGATGATTGCACTTTGTTTTTCTCTTGGAGAGTCTTTTGTCTCTTGGTGACTCCTCCCTTGGTTGGTAGTGCGCATGGGCATCGGCTCCATCCTTAGATTGTTTTGCCATAGTAGGGTTAGATGGAGTAGTATAGTAGAATACAGATAAGAGTGCCCATGTAAGTGTATCTAAATAAGATAATGTTGGAACAGACACAGGTTTCCGGGGAGGCTGGGAGGGCATGTACCACTCTGCAGCCCTCTATGCCAAGAACAGATGCATACTGGTAAGTAGCATATTCCGTTCGAGGCATATGGGCTGCAGATGGTACATTATGAATAGACTATATAGCAGTTCTCTCCCTAGCGGTGGTCACCCGTGTCTGTTGCAACTGTCTGAAACAATGTTTTTAATACTGCTTGTCCCACTCTAGCTTGTTGTGTTGTGTGCACATCTACACAATAGTGTTTTGTGAAGGTGTGCGGTGTAACCCAGGTAGCCGCTTTGCATATGTCATCTAGTGGAATGTTTCCCAGAAATGCCATAGATGCTCCTAGTTTACGTGTAGAGTGAGCTCTAGGAGGAACAGTTAATGTTCTCTTTGCCTTTAAGTAGCATATTTGAATGCATTTTACAATCCATCTGGCAATGCCCGCTTTGGAGATGTGATTGCCTTTATGTGTGGGAGAAAACGCAACAAATAGCTGTTTTGTCTTTCTGAAAGTTTGTGTTCTTTCTATGTAGTACAATATGGCCCTTCTAACATCCAGTGTATGTAGGGCTCTTTCAGCTACTGTTTGTGGTTTTGGAAAGAAAACCGGTAATTCCACTGACTGATTGATGTGGAATGCTGAAATAACCTTCGGTAAGAATTTTGGGTTTGTTCTAAGAACCACTTTATTTTGGTGTAGCTGCATAAATGGTTCTTGAATCGTAAAAGCCTGCAGTTCACTTACTCTTCTAAGTGACGTGATAGCTATGAGGAAGGCTACCTTCCATGTGAGGAATTGTATTTCACACCTATGCATAGGTTCAAATGGTGGCCCCATTAGTCTGGTAAGCACTATGTTGAGATTCCAGACTGGGGAAGGTGGTCTTCTTGGTGGAATGACTCTTTTGAGTCCTTCCATGAAAGCTTTAATTGCTGGTACTTTGAACAATGACAGATGTTGTCTGTTTTGTAGGTATGCTGCTATGGCTGCTAGATGAACTCTGATAGAGGTATATGCTAGGTTACATTGCTGTAAGTGTAACAAATAGCAAATGATTTGTTTAGTAGATGCGTCCAGAGGGTTGATGTGCTTACTGTTACAGTGTATAGCAAACCTCTTCCATTTTGCTGCATAGCATGCTCTGGTGGTAGGACGTCTTGCTTGTTTAATGATTTCCATGCATTCTGGTGGTAAATCTAAATACCCAAACTCTATGACTTCAGGAGCCAGATTGCTAGGTTCAGTTGTTTGGGATCTGGGTGCATTATTTCTCCATGGTTCTGTGTAAGATGCATGGGTAATAACCTTAGCTTTTGATGTGGTACTTGTGAGAGTTGTAGCAGCGTGGTGAACCACGGCTGTCTTGCCCACGTGGGTGCCACTAGTATCATTGTCATTGAATGTTGCTGCAGTTTCCGAACCAGTAATGGAATTAGTGGTAGAGGAGGGAACGCGTACGCAAATCTGTTGGACCAATTTATCCACAGTGCATTGCCCTGGGACCTTTGGTGTGGGTACCTGGATGCGAATTCTTTGCATTTTGCGTTCTGATGATTGGCAAACAGATCTATCTCTGGTTGCCCCCATTTTTGGAAGAATGGCTGTAGTATTTGGTCGTGCAGCTCCCATTCGTGCACTTGTTCTGACTGTCTGCTTAGGATGTCTGCTATTTGGTTTTGAACTCCTGGTAGGTGTTCCGCTAACAGGTAGATCTTTTGAGGAATGGCCCATCTCCATATGTCCTGTGCTAGTCTGGACAGTTGGAGAGAGTGTGTCCCCCCCCCTGTTTTTGAATATAATACATTGCAGTCATGTTGTCTGTTCTGATCAGGACTGCTTTGCCTGTTATTTGCATTTGGAAGGCTTTTAGTGCTAGAAATATTGCTAATAGTTCTAGGTAGTTGATGTGCAGTTTCTTTTGCTGCACACTCCACTTCCCCTGTACTGTGTATCTGTCCATATGCGCTCCCCATCTGGAGAGCGATGCGTCCGCTGTTATTATTACTTGTGGAATTGGCTCTAGGAACGACCGTCCCTTGGAAATGTTTTCTGTGTTCCACCACTTCAGAGAGCGATACGTCCGGTCGTCCACCAACACCAGGTCTGTAATCTGCCCTTGAGCCTGATTCCACTGTGTCGCTAGACACTCTTGTAGTGGGCGCATTTGTAGTCTGGCATGTGGTATTAGCAGTATGCAGGAGGACATCATGCCTAATAGTTGCATAAACACTCGTGCTGGTAGTGAGTGCTGTGGTTGAAATCTTTGTATTAGCCCGACCATTGTCTGTACTCTGACTGGGTTGGGGTATGCTATTGCCTTTTCTGTGTCTACTGTAGCCCCCAGGTATTGCTGAATCTGGTTTGGTTGCAGGTGTGATTTTTTGTAGTTCACCGTGAACCCTAGGTGGTGCAGCAATTGAATTGTCTTCTGTGTGTTGTGAAGACATTCTTCCTTTGACTTGGCCTTTATTAGCCAATCGTCCAAGTATGGGAAGACATGTATTTGTTGTCTTCTTAGGTGTGCTGCCACCACAGCTAGGCATTTTGTGAAAACTCTCGGTGCTGTTGTGACACCGAATGGAAGGACTTTGAACTGATAGTGTTGTCCTTCTAACACAAACCTTAGGTATTTTCTGTGGGCTTTGTGAATTGGGATATGAAAGTAAGCGTCTTTTAGATCCAGTGTAGAAAGAAAGTCCCCTTTCTTCAGTAAAGGGAGTACTTGTTGGAGCGTGACCATGTGGAAGTGCTCCGAATTTATGTAAGCATTGAGAGGTCTGAGGTCTAATATTGGTCTTAGGGACCCGTCCTTTTTGGGGATCAGGAAGTATAGAGAGTATACTCCTGTGCCCTGTTGATCTTTTGGGACCTTCTCTATTGCATGCTTTTGTAGAAGTGCTAGCACTTCTTCTCTTAACAATGTCAGATGATCCTGACTCATTGGACGCTGTTTGGGGGGATGTTTGGCGGGGTATCTGTGAGTTCTAGGCAATAACCATGTTGGATAATTTGTCTCACCCACTTGTCTGACGTGATGTTTTCCCAGACAGGTAGGAACTGTGATAGACGTCCCCCGACCGGTGTTATGTGGTCTGGGGGGAGTTCTATGAAGTCACTGTTTTGGTGTTGAGGCGTTGCGGTTATTATTATTTCCGCGGCCTCTTCCCTTATTGTTGTTACCTCTGTAACTGCCTCTTGAATTACCTCTGGGTGATGTAGGTGTGAAAGATGTGGATTGCTGATTCGTTCCTGTATTCTTTGAGCCCCCTCTATAGGTGGATCTACGAAAGGAACCTCTTTGTGTTGGCTGTTGCAATGCTCCCATTGACTTAGCCGTTTCCGTATCTTTCTTCATTTTCTCTAATGTCTCGTCTGTGCTTGAACCAAACAATGTCTTCTGATCAAATGGTTTGTTCAGTAGGGCTGTTTGTACCTCTTGTTTGAATCCTGAGATTCTAAGCCATGCGTGCCTTCTTAGCATGATACTAGTGTTAATAGACCTTGCTGCAGTGTCTGCTGCGTCTAATGCACACTTAATGGAAGTATTTGTTATTATTTTACCTTCCTGTATTAATTGGTCTGCCTTCTTCTGATGTTCCTTTGGGAGATGTGTAAGAAGTTTTTCTAGCTCATCGTAATGTGCCCTGTCATAACGTGCGAGTAGTGCTTGTGTATTGGCTATACGCCAGCTATTCGCTGCCTGTGATGCTACTCTTTTACCTGATGCATCTATTAACTTTGACTCTTTATCTGGTGGGGGAGCCTCTCCTGTAGATAACGAGTTTGCTCTCTTACGAGCGTTTGAGACCACCAGCGAGTCTAGCGGTACATGCCCTCTAATAAATATTGGGTCCTTTGGAGCCGCTTTGTATTTTTTATCAATTCTTGGGTTTAACACCCTGGCTCTCACTGGGTTTTCGAATATCTCATCTGTGTGAGTAAGAAGACCCTTCAACATAGGGAGAGTACCTGATGTTCTCTGTGCATTAGGTAGAGTCTCTAACAAGAAATCCTCTATTTGAGGTTCTGTATGTATATCTACTTTATGGTATTTCGCTGCCCTATTAATGAGCTGCACAAAACCTGTGTTATCATCAGGTGGTGAAGGCTTTGAGGGATATAGCTCTGGGTCGTTGTCTTCATCTGACCCTACATCATAATTTTCCCATGGATCCTCCTCATCTGGGATAGTTTCGTCATCCCCTTGAGGTTCTCCCTCCCCCAGATCACTGTCTACATCTGACTGAGATGTAGCTGGTCTTGGTGTGGAAGGTGTAGGAATATTTGGCCTATTGTGAGGAATAGGAGAAGAGGGTGTTAGTCTAGGACGAGGAGAAGCAGGAGGAGTTATATTCGTCCCCATTGTTCTCTTTTTTGAAGGAAGAGGTTTATCTTCTGACTGTTCACTCCTTCTCTTCTTTGTGACCACTTTCCCAGTTTGTGGATCAATAAACAAGATCTTTTGTTTGGGATCTGTCTGTTGCTCCTGAATCGGTACCGAGGGTCCTGGTTCCGAGAGGTGCTTTTGTTTTCGATCGTCAGATCTTGTTGTTTTCGAAACCGAATGTTTGCTCGATTCCGACTTTCTTGGTATCGAGTGTCTCTTGGGCGATAAGTCATATTTATGTTTCGACATGGAATGTTTCGATCCCGAGCTGTCCTTTGTATGTAGCCTCGGTGCCGAAGTCGATGTCGCCCTTTTCTCGGATCCGACATGGTAGGAGTCCGAGTGTTTCGGTTTCAGTTTCGGTTTCGTTGCCGGGCCCGAAGGCGGGGCGTCGGAAACTTTTTTCAGCGGTTTGACCGGGCCCGAGGGCGGGGTCGTTACCGCACGGGGTCGGTTTTTCGGTAAGGGGACGTCGTCACTCACGGTTTGTAGCTCGATGAGTTCTTCAGCCTCCGACTGGTCCCCTTCCGACCCCGACTGGTCCTCTTCTTCCTCGATTTGTTCGTCTCCGAACAGCTCCGGGATCGCTTCTGCCTGCATTCTGGAAACCTCGTGTCTTCGAGCTCGACGATTTCTAATCGTTAGCTTGGAGGAGAATGCTGCGCAGGCTTCGCAGTCCCTGGATTCGTGTTCAGGCGATAGACAGAGGTTGCACACCTCGTGTAGGTCCTTGTGTGGGAACTTAGCACCACACGTTGGACATTTTTTGAATGGAGTCCTTTCCATGGACTCCGGGCTTGACTGCGTCGAGAAAGGCCTCCTGTTCTTCGACGTAGTTCCAAGTTTTTCTCTTCTATTTTGAATTTGTAACGCGTCGGAATGGAAATGAACGCGTTCGAATAACAATACCGTCGAATTGGAAAGGGAATACGCGCCGAAAATCACTTTCTTGCGAAGTTGATCTGGAGCGTCTCGATCTTCATCCGAACCCGATGGCGGAAAAAAACAATCTAAGGATGGAGCCGATGCCCATGCGCACTACCAACCAAGGGAGGAGTCACCAAGAGACAAAAGACTCTCCAAGAGAAAAACAAAGTGCAATCATCCGAGCCCAACACCAGATGGCGATCTATTCATAATGTACCATCTGCAGCCCATATGCCTCGAACATATAGTTTTGATAATATGCGTGGTTCATGTTCTTTCGTGAAAACTCACTAAACAAAACTTTATTCTTGCTCCAGTCAGAACTCCATTATTCACAAGAGTGATTTTGTCATTTTCATTGGTGCATGACAACTCTTGGACACACAAAGAATTCAGCCCCAGAATTGTCACACTTTGAGTGGGATGGTCAGTAGTTGCGTTGCTACTCATTGGCAGTATGGCAGGGGAACGTGTAGTGCAAGATGCTGTTGTCTCCTGACGAGAGCTCTGACGCATTTTTTTTTACAGCAACATAAAGTCACTTTTATGGAATAGGGGTTGTATACAGCCGTTCAGATGGTTCATGTGAAGGGGGGTTTGGGGCGGGGGTTCACACGGTGCTGGGCGAGCGGTCACTCTTGCAGAGCCCCATCATGCCAACTAAACATCACTCACTTACACCGGCCTAGTTTTTCCTAGAAGGCAAGACGCACTCATTTGCTGCCATAATTAACGGAGGACAAGATGAAACCAAAAGAAACTTACAGATGCTATGCATTTAATATGCAACATTTATCTGACGTGGGTAAAAATATCAGTTTCCTGCTGACATCCATTCATGCAAAACAAAGCATTTTCATGAAAAGCTAAAGTTGTATCCACATTATAAAGGTAGGGGAGCTCTTTACAGGAGCGGCAGGTCTAGGGTTTTTATATTTTATAGACTTGCATGGGTGCTCGTGGTTGTGTCGCTGATATGTCGGACTGGCAGAGGTGCCGTCCCCGGTGCCTGCGGCCTGCCACTAGAGAACAGTTGCAGTAACTTTAGAAGTCAGTGGCCCAAAGACAAGGACACACACACTGATCTCTTACCGCAGTCTTGATCTGGCAGGACGTACTTCAAGGGTCCGCTGCTGTGCCCTCCATGGCTGCGCTCTCTTCTCCTTGCGTCTCTCCTGTCCCGTACCTTGCACTTCCTATAGGCAGGGATGACTCGGCTGATTCTCCCATAGTTCTTTCACAGAGAAGAGAGCTAGCAGAGGCCGGACTCCTCCATGAGGATCCCAGCTGCAGGGTTCTGAGTCCGCACTCAGCAGATGAGTTGCTGAACCCTGACGGTACACGGAGCCGGCTCACTGTACCAGAGTGAGAGGCACGCTCAGCCTATAATAACAATTCCATGGAGCAATTTTTGACGGCCCCAGCCGGACAAGCAGAAGCGCTCAGCACCATAATTACAGCGCCAGCTCCGGCGATAAACAGTCCCATGCTGCTTCCTTCCAAAACAAACTCCCCGCCGTTGGCAGCAGGATGTGACGCCACCCCGTGGCGCCAGCCTTTAATTGTAATCGCCGCACGCAGCACTTGCTCTTCACACGGGGGCCGCGCGGCACTGACGGCAGCCTTTATAATGAATTTTATTATAGAATTTGCGTGTCCTGAACTAAATTATAAAGGCCTCCGCGGCCCCCGAGCACCTTGTAAATGCCACCGCCCCCAAAATTCTGCCGCCTGGGGCGGACCGCCCCACCCGCCCCCCCCCCCCCCCCCTAGCTACGCCAGTGCCCGGCGCCAAAGCTGAGTGCGGCATCTGAAGTCCCGGGTCCCAGGAGTGGGCCCGGGTGAAGACCAGCGCTGCGGAGGGAGTTCGAGGATCGAGACTGACCCCCTGGCTGACGAGAGACAGACACGGAACACGCTAAAAGAGCCCGGTGAGTTTGGGGGGGGGGGGGTGTGTGTGCGTTCGTCTGTCTGTGTGTGTGCCTGCCTGTGCCTGCGTGTTTGCCTGCCTGCCTGTGTGTGTGCCTGCCTGCGTGTGCATGTGTGCATGTGTTGTGAACAGCCGGCCGGGATCGGAGCGCGTGACCTGATCCGATTCCGGCCGGCTGCGTGCGCGTGACAGTCTGTTGTCTCTGCCTAGTCCTTGAACGGGAAAAGGACTGAAATGATTACAATAGATCGCTTTGCGACAGCAGGGGCTTTCGCCCCTGCAATCGCAGGCGCGACCTAAAAATGAACAATTGCTCTGTTTTTGGCCTTCCTTTCCTAGAAAACATACTTTGTAAGGATGTAACTCAACAGCTGAACTAATTTCCTTAACATCAATTGACTTACAATCAGATTTCTGCATTACACGTAAAACCTTAACTGCTATGCTGAACGTTGCGGATCACAACGTTGTGCTGAACACCCTTTTGCACATCCTTTGGAATCACGCTGGACAAACTGAACTTGAATCTACACTGCAGAGTAGCTGCCTAAATACCATCAGTTTAGACTACCAAGATCAAGGAGGATCTTACACCACCCAGGCCCCAAATCTTTCCCCGCATTGACTTGGAAATATCCGTCTTAACCTACCGCCCTCCCACACTGCCCCCAATGAAAGCTGTTCTACTTGGGTCAACCAGACTGATCTACGGCACCATGAAACTCGACACAATTTCCCCTGTATTCTCTGGTCAAATGGCCTCTCTTTAAAAGATAGTGCTTCTTCAGGCCAGGAGACATTACATTTAAGAAATATTATTGAACAGACTCAAACGTTCACAATGCAAACTCAGAACCCCAGTCAACTACAAAAAGATTCACAGCTCCCACTCGCTCTACCTTGTAGGGGCTAGATGTGTGAAAGCCTCCCCTTAACACACTTCTGTTTAGGTTTCTCAAAAATGATGAGGAATAACACCTCAGCAGAGGTTACACTATCCTCATGGTTTTAAAATATTTGTAAAAAATGTATTCAAATGATAGTCCTTTAAGTTTCTTCCTCTGCTCAACCCCACCTCTAGAATGCTGAAGAGCTCTCTATCTGCAATGACCCGGTTCCCTCTCTCGCACTCTATTGCCCAGCCTCTGCACTTTGACGCCATTAGGAAATCTTCACATTTCCTGACCTTATAGGGTGTAATCAGTGGGAGCTCAGACACGCCGTTGAACGAGCCTTGGACGTATGATCGTCACTTGTTGAAGGTGTGTGGGTCTGGTGCCCTGGTTATGTGGGCTGGTGCACCCCTGGAGAAACGCATCCTTGATTTGTGCTTTCTGGTTATTGGATAGGTTATTAAAATAACTAGAGCACAATCCGACACTATGAAGTAACTTGGGCTTTGGCAACTGTGTATTAACATGTGACCCGTGCCTGTTCATACGTCCTTCCGGTGTGCCACTTTCAACTTGAACATCCTGAAGCAGGCTGGCACGTGGCGCCTACAGTACAACCAGTAAACAAATGCAAGCGTGCAAGGTCCAGGTTTTGCCGAGTTGAAATGCGGGGTGCAAAAGTGTAGTAAAAAACATAAGTTCAGGGGCGGTCAAGCTTCCGTTCACAAAGGCAGCCTCGAAGTAAGTGTACCTCAATTTGCATATTCTGAGCTGGCCAATCCGATTTCCGGGGCTCGCTTCCTGTACTTCAAGGACAACGGATATCGATCGTGATTTGTGTGACATCGCGATGGACACACAAGCGAGTCAAGGGCGCAGCTCTCATTGGTAAAGCAGGTGCAGTGGCACCGGGGCCCAGGGGTGTGAAGTTCCCACTTCTCGCTGATTGCTGCTATCTCTTCCTACCCGATGGTGGCATAGAAGGGGCCAATTTCTGTGCCTCCATTATGGCCCCTGGGACTCATACTACGCCACTGCTTTTTGTCGCAGTCTACATAATATGCTTGTATGGCTCATATTTTCTTGAAATGAAAAAAGTATAACGTCGCTTTCAGGACCTAAGGGGGTGTACATTAGGAACATTTTAAAGCATACAGATTTCTATGAGAAACTTCAAATATCTTGCTAAACACGTAAGCCTGGGGCACAGTACCCTTCAGAATGTCAGTATGCAGACACTCAATATTACAGTTCAGGTTCAGAGCACTAGGTCACCTTATTCCTACAATGACTTCAGTCGAACGTGCCCCCTTGATACGAATCCGCGTTCTGACATTTTCATACCTACTATACATATTCAGCACGAGGAAGACTTTAAAATCAGAGCAGAGTAGCAACAGCATAAGTGTAGCCAAGCAACCGGAACATATCAGAAAAACAAACCAGTGTTGAAATGCCAATAGATTCGCTTTTATTCCAGCCTAGTTGTCAAAATTACAACTAGCCGAAAAATATAATTTACACCTAGAACGAGGGGTGTGTAAGTCGTGACTGATGGAGGGAGGTAAGGGGTATTTTCAGGAGAGGAGGAGAGATTAAAGTTATTTCCTGATTAAGAGGGGCGTGGGTGGCCTGCGCACACTCTCACAAGGTGCTCCTGGGATACACAGACGGTAAACCCTCCTGAGGTCATGGATTTAATCAGTGCTTTAAATGGAAATATAGAGCTGCTGGTACTCTCTATCAAGAATACCAGTTTGCTCCTACGGAGTGCCCTTACTCGCCCATTAAATGCATTGAAGCAGTGCTAAAAGTGCAGGTACTCTCCCTTTAAAATTTAAGAAGTGGAGGTACTCAGTACAGGACAGTGCCTGCCAAATTAAAGCATTGGAACAAATGACCTAGGAGACCTACAGTTTTTTTTTATGTTGCTGGGGAGCTTCTGCACTTCCTGCAGCCCCCAGCAACATTAAAAAAATGCTTGGTGGGGCTCCTGCTTCTTCTAGGAGCATCAGCAGGCTAAACAAAAGTTTTAAAAGTCTTTGCAGGGCATAATGGGGCGCTCCTTCCAAGGAGCAATGTATAATACATTAGACCTTTCTGCAACATGAGGACATTGTGAAACTGACAGGAAGGAAGCACACAGCACTCTGTTGGCAGTCCCTGGAGGTGGGCGGCACCTATAAAGCACCAGAGAAGGTCCCGCAGCGCAGGAGACCTTTTTGCAACGCAAGGACATTGTGAAACTGATAGGAGCCCTGCCGGGTCGAGGAAGGAAGCACGCAGCACTTTGTTGGTAGTCCCTGGAGGTGGGCGGCACCTATAAAACACCAAGAGTAGGTCCGCAGCGCGGGACATGCGCGGGGCGTGCCCGGGCTCAGCCCGGGCCAAGACAGGCCAGTCTTAGCTTGGGCCACAACCCTTTGCCCTGCTGCTGAAGGCATCAGGACATCCATTAAGAGGACTCTAGTGACCTAATCGCTGAGAACTCCAGTATAAGATTTTGGTGAGCCCGAGACTTTGCCCAGTCTTTGTCCCTTACTCACTTTGCCACTGGATTCAAGATAGCCTGGCTGATGAGGGCTGTGAGCCCGAAACCGGTCCCAGGATGCTTGTTTCCGGTCCAGGGAAGACATGGCTTGGCAGTTCGGGCTGGACTGTTCCCATGAGGCACAGGGTCAGACTGATTTGCAGATAGCCATGTCTGAACTGGGGTGGCGGAGTGAGCTAAAGAATGATGATGGACTAAACCCAGATCAGTTGACTGGGGTGAGTGCTTGCAATGTTCAACACTCCGTCCATCATCCCCTTTGGTTTTGCTTTATTAACCTATTGATACCATCAGCAGATTCTTTATGTGGTTTCCCCAAGCCCGCCCAAACTACTTCAATTAAGGATTTCCAACTTCCCCTGGATGCAAGAACCATTGGTTCCAAGACAGGCCATCAACCTATTCAGGAACCTCTAATTCCTCTAACCCCTCTACATTAGCCCCCACGCACAATCATGCAACTGATCCGCCCATGACAGTTCTGGACCTACTTCCAGCTGTGACCCCGTACAAGGTCATTTTAGCTAATCTCCCCAGATTATCAGCTGGAACAGTAGAATCCTGGGATACACATAGGAACAAATCATTATTTTGGTTGGGCTAAAAAATTGGCTCTTTAGATAGCCTCTTTTTAAACTTTAAAATGGTCAGAAGAGTTAGCGGGCTATGAAAAGGGCAGAAGTCTTTGCCAGGGGATTACGTGATTTTGACTTAAAGTCCCCACAGCTGGTACAAAATAACTTGACCAGGGTAGGTACTCACTCCATCTCGAATCAACATATAAATGTGATCCCTCTGTTTTTTTTTATATCAACCACCCCATTATAATTGTTTGAATTTTCCTTAGCGAGGCATACCCAATGAATGAATTCCCTACCTTTGTACAATGTTCCAGTCCAAAATCGTTCTGACCTTTTTTCTCACTTAGAGCAGGTGGATTGACTCCCCATAGCTTCCCCAAGTCTGGATGTGTCAAGTGTGAGGGCTTTTATAAACGCAGGTACATTATCCCCAGGAGCTAAGGAGATGGGCCATACTAATGTTCTAGAGAGTGTTCCACTAGCATTAGACTCCAGTCTATCAGGTTAGCAGGGTAACAGTAATTATCCCCCCACAGAGAGTGTAGGAAACAAGATCACTGGTAGCACATTGACTCTAGTTGCTTCTCCTGCCCAAAGCCTAGTTGATAGCCTAGTTACTCCTCCTGTGGTCTCTATGGTCTCTCCCCCTGGAAATAGTCCCCGGGGATGCCAATGGAAATAAGAAGGATAACATCTGCCATTTCTTGTTTTTGAACATTGCGGGCCTAAAGACGAAGATTGTGAACCCATTGTGGACAGAGTTTGTAAATGGTTTTGATGTATTTGGCTACAAGAGACCTGGACAGAGGACCCCATTCATGTTAATGGTTTCAAAACTTTTCATACGCTTGCGGTTGCACCATCTCATGGGAGAGCAATGGGGGGGCTGTGCATTTATGTTTCAAATCATCTAAACTTTGAGAATACCGCAGTATTGGTTGTTAATCGTGATTTCCAAATAATAGCGGCTGATGTGGATAAATCAACTGGCATTGTAATAGTACATTTTTATAATAACACGCCACGCGAAGACCTAGTAGGACTATTGAGGGCAATAATCTCCCACATCAACAAGCTACAGGCAGCTACATCAAAGGACTTACTCATCATCTGGGGTGGAGATTTTAACATCGCTCTATGTCAACTAGTGGACAACGGGGTTTGTGGGTTCAAGTATGATAAAGTCCAAAGTTTCCCCACTTTCATAATTCTATCCCTGGGGATTTCATAAACGAAATAATGTCCACAGAGGTCTTTGAATTTGCAAATAACCTATGTAGCCCGCCGCCTTTTAGTTCGACTTTCAATGGTCGAGGGATGTTTTCTATAATTGATTTTATTTAAATTTCATCTAGACACGTCTCCAGAATTGTGAATTTTCATACTCATGATATTTCCTTCAGTGATCACTTTGCCCAGAGTATTAGAGTTACGGTTGATCGCAAGTTGGTTAATAGGAAGGCCTTTTCTACCCATCTCGCTGACGATATTACTCTGGTCAGACAAAATGGTTATGCTATGCGCTGGAAGAAACCTGACCCAGATTTATTTAGGAGTAAGGTTATCACAAACTGTAGCGATGCTATCAATAAGTGCTTAGGAGACGGCGTGGCCACGGAGCTGATGGAGTCGGTCGCGTGAGCTCGGAGCTCCGCACCGACCCTGTCAATTATCCTGAAAAAAGAGCCGTTGCGCTGAAACTAAGGACCAGGACCTAGGTATAACTGGTTCTGGGACCCACTGGCTGCGAAACAACGTCGAATTGGGCAGATACCGAGCAGCGGCGGGCGAAAAGAGTAGTGAGATCGGCCCAAACTCCTCAAAGTGGCGCCAATCGCAGCGATCGGGAGGCAGCGGCGGAGCGAGTAAACTAATGAACTTGCTACCCTGCTGCTGCTGCTGAGATTATCGGTGGAGACCTAAAGCCCGACTGTGTCACCGGGGGAGGCCCCAGGGGGCCGAGAGAAGCTCCAGGGGGCCGAGAGAAGCTCGGGACATTGGCTTCATCCCCCATGAGAGGTACGCTGACTGGGGAGGCACGCTGCGATATCGATTCACAGTGAGGACGACGACATGCCTGCATGACGGTGCTGACTAGAGGTGCGAGCGCGACCCATTGGTGAATTTGGAGCCCCACGCCTGAGGAGACGACTGCGAGGCATATAGGACGCTGCTGAGTTTTAGCTGGGGGAGGCGTAGCCCTATCGCCAAACTCCCATCGGTGGGCTCCCCACGGCAGGTTTCGAAGTGACGGGGAAGCTGTACTTCCCAAAAACACATTGGAGGTCCTGGACTGTCCTAAGTGGGAGCAGTGCCCGGCTTGATTTACTGGGCTCCCAAGACCATGGGGAAACCACGAGGAAAACAGGGGGGTCCCTCCAGAATCTGAGGATATGCCGTCAGACCACGGGAAGCAGGGCTCCCCTGACCCACAACCCGAGACCCTGATGCAGCAACAGGTGGACCAAATTTTGAAGGCCATTACTGACACAAGGGATGCTCTTCAGCAGGACATTGCGAATGTGGTGGTGGGGCTGGGTCTACTTAGAGGGGAACACTCCAAGCTGGCTGACCATGTAAAACAAACAGAGGCGTCACTCGAGACCCTAGAACCGACCCAGAAGGCACTGGTGGCCCAGATGGGGGATGTCATGCATAGTCTCCAGACCTTGGAGCGGAGGGCTGAGGATGCGGAAGGCCGCAACCGCAGAAGCAATGTAAGGGTGGTAGGATTGCCAGAAGGAGTGGAAGGGGCAGAAATGATTGGCTACTTAGAGGGCTGGCTGCGGACTGAAGTGGCGCCAGAAGGCATGACTCAATTTTACACCCTGGAAAGAGCTCAGAGTTCCTGTTCGCCTGCTGGCGCCGGGCAGGCCTCCTAGGCCTGTGGTGGCACGCTTGCTTCATTATAAAGACACAGATCTTTTGCTGCAAAGGGCTCGCTCTTTAGGCCCTCACAAGGTGGACAATAGCAGGGTGTCCTTGTTCCCAGACTATACACTCGAGGTACAACGCGGCCAGGCCTCTTCCTTAGCGGTGAAGAAGGCACTGCGTGATGAGGGCCTCCAGTACTCATTAATGTTTCCCGCATGCCTGAAAATAATTCTCGATGAGAAAAACGTATTTCAGTGAGAACCCGGAGGGGGCATGGGACTGGTTGGAATCCTATTAGTCCGACGGTGAAGCGGCAGAGCGATGTGCGAAATCAACTATGGAAGGTCCACGACCCGGAAGATCAAAGCGGGTGAGGGGGCGGGTGAGGCGGCGCCGCACTGGCCTGCGGGGACCAACAACGTCTCAAACGGAGTTAGAGAGAACGGCCGCTTTGCAAGCAGTGTCGGAACTGTTCCAAGAACGTTTGTCTCCCATCAGTAGCGGAGACGGACTCTGAGAAGGGATCGCTGGGTACTGAATCTGATGGGACTGGAACGGGCAGTGTTGTTATGCCACATGTCACACCAGGAACAGCAGATGAGATTGTTTGAATGCTCTCTACTATATCCCTCACTTGCTGTTAATTTTGCCAGGACTGCCCCTCCCTTTTCCCCCTTTTACTTTGTTGCCATTAGTTCTACAGCCAATCAGGAGGTAATGTATTGTTTGCAGAGATATCACATTGTTTGGATGGCAGAAGGCAATGGCTCTCGCAGGGTTGGGAGCCCAAAGCTGGGAGGCTCTTTCAATGATTGGAGTATGGCGCACTATGGGCAACGTTTTGTTGACTATTTTCTTGGTTCGAGGCCGCCTTCCCTGGTGTTTGTAGCTACTAGAGGATATAGTTAGAATTTCATTCTGGATGGGAACTAGCGTTTTAGTACCTGTTCGGGGGGTGCTGGGGGAATTTGTGGGTTTGTTTTGGGGCAGTTGGGGTTCCCGGTGTGTCTCGCTGGATAGGGCATCTGGTTGTTGGCTTAGGATTACACCATGGGGGGGGCTGACTTGAATTGAAGTGCATTTCCTGGAATGTTGGAGGGATACATACGATGACACGTCGCCATAAAGTACATGCTTATTTGGTACGGACATTAATATGGATTAGAGCTGGGGTCCCCTTTCAACCTACACAACAATTAGTGGACCCAGAGGGGAGATTCGTGGTAGTTGCGGGCCGTCTTAATGGGAGGGAGATAAGTGTTGAGCAGTATATATGCACCCAACACGGAACAGCCGTCTTTTTTTAATCATGTGTCCGGGAAACTGGCTTCCTATCTGACCAGATCAGTGAATATAGGGGGAGATTTTAATTCCATTTCTTGACATACACCTGGATCGCTCTCATCCCCCGTTCCCCGAGGCGCCCATCCATAGGATCTCCAAGGCTAGGCGAGATTGGCAGACTAGGTGGGGGCCGGTGGACCCTTGGCGGGTGCAGCACCCGGGGGAACGAGATTATTCATTTTTTCTCAGAGCTGCATGAGCTTCATGTGTGTTTAGATGCAGTTTTATGCTCATCTGACCTGCATGCCATGGTTAACCACAGTGAATATCTTACCAGGACGTTGTCAGATCATAATCCCCTGCTGTTGCGCATCCATTGGTCCCAAGACCGCCCGGTGATCCCAACCTGGAGGTTAAGCTCTAGAAGACCAGGTCTTTCGTGCAGAGGTTAAGACGGGAATCACCCAGTATTTCACTGAAAACAAGGGTATGGCTTCATCGACAGCGATAGAATGGGATGCTTTTAAGGTTGTAGTACGAGGTATCTGCATAGCTAAAATGGCGGTTGTGAGGAAAACACTACTACTGGACATAGACTGAGCAGAACAGCGCTTGCAAGCGGCAGAAAGAACTCGTCCTGAGAACCCTGAGGAACAGGCAGAGGTATCAGATGCTAGGGAGGCAGTAGCGGTGCAAGTTGAAAGATTGCGTTGCTTTGACTACAAGAAATATCTGGCACTAGCGCATGCAAAAAGCGACAAAGTGGGCACACTGCTGGCCTGGCTAGCTAAACCCGCTCGTCGAGGGACAATTATACTGGAACTGGATGGCCCGTCTGGTAACCCGGTTTATACCCAACAGGGGATTAATGATCAGTTTTGGGGACATTATGCGGATTTATATAGGAGTAAGTTAAGTGCAGATGGGGAAGCCATAGATGAATTCTTAACTGACATAGGGTTACCACAACTAGACAAGGAGCAGGCGGTCCTGTTAGGGCAGGAAATAACGTTGGGGCAAATTCAGGGTGTCATCAAACATATGGCACAGGCACTCCGGGCACAGATGGGCTCCCGGTAGAATTTTATTCTACTTACATTGATTTATTGTCCCATAAATTAATGGCTGATTTTAATGATGCTAAAAAAGCAGGAATGTTGCCATCCTCTGCCCGCGAGGCCCTCATTATTCCATTATTAAAGCCTAGAAAGCCTCCCAATGATAGGGCGGCATACCAGCCCTTGTCCATACTCACGACAGACTACAAAATATTGAGTAGCATACTTGCATCGCACCTGCTTCCGCATATGGTGCACCTGGTTCATCGCCTGGTTCAGGCGGACTTTATGCCAACCTGAAACAGCGCCCTTAAAGTGCGTCGTCTCGTCCGTATCATGGAGGCGGATACTTACTTCTCAGCTTCAGCTGCCATCTTATTGTTGATATCGAGAAGGCGTTTGATAGTTTGGAGTGGCCATACCTGTTCCAAGTTATGCGAAGATTTGGACTTGGGGACGCCTTTGTGGCATGGACGGAAATGTTGTATAACACAGCCACGGCCTGGGTACGGACGGGGACTCTAATTTCCTCCTTCTGGATAGTGGGTTGTGGGACCCGACAGGGATGTGGGCTTTCCCCTCTGTTGTTTGCGCTGGCCATAGAGCCGTTATCAGCTCAAGCTAGACTGGTATGAAGGTATGCTGGTCTTGAAGTGCATGGGGTTGAGAAGTATATTTCGCTCTGTGTGGACGACCTACTCATGTTCCTAGCTGACACAGCAGACTCACTTGAGGGGGCGAGGGGCCTGCTATGAGACTTTGGGAAGCTTTCGGGCCTCGGAGTAAACTGGGCAAAGACGTGTCTCTTCCCGGTGACTCCGACGAGCGAGGGGCCGTCTCATGCTAACGAGATCAAATGGAATACCGATGCTTGACCTATCTTAGTACTAACATTTACCATATACCTGCTGATATGCTGGAGGGTAACGTGGGCAGGGCTAATCGGAATCTCAGTGGCAATATGACATTTTGGGGCACTCTCCCACTCTCGGTAGCTGGGAGGGTGGCGCTCTTGAAAATGGTGACGCTACCTCGGTTGTTGTATTACTTCAGAACGCTCCCAATCTGGATCCCAGGGTCGTTTTTTAAACAGATTCAATCATTGATCATGGGTTTTATTTGGGCGTCTGGCAGGAGGTGGGTCGCACTTAAAACATTGATGCGTCCGAAAGTCGACGGAGGGTTAGTGGTCCCTGATTTTGAGACCTACTATTTAGAGGCCCAGCTGCAATGGCTCACCCATGCAGTGGCGTTGGAATTTCAGGGCCCGGATGATCGGGTTACTAATGGGATCCAGAGGCCGGCACTCTTTTCTATAATTCTTCAACAGCCTTTGAGACTCGGGACACTTTCTTGTGAGGCTCGAACGTTGATATTATGTTGGAATCGGAGCCAGCGCAGAGCCATGATCGATCAGCCCTACGCACCGGAGATACCTTTGGCAATGTGCACGGTCCTCCCACATGGGGGGATTGGTCTGCACTGGCTGACTGGGAGACTATGGGACTACAGGTACGGGGAGATTTGTATGAGGATGGTGTCCTCCTCCCATTTCAGACCTTGCAATATAGATATGATCTCCCTCGTGGACATTTCTTGCTTCACCCGGTCCTCGTCTCGGCTATACAATGCCATTGGCGGGAAGGGTTATCGGAGTCACAGACATCCATGGCATGTCAGTATAAAGTAATGGCGGCAGGGACCTTTAAGGCAGTTACGTGCCTATATAGACGAATGCCTGGTGAAGGGCTGCTACCATTGAGGGACCTGCAACGGAAGTAGGAATTGGACCTGGGCAAGGAGATTCCTGAGAAACCATGGGCTCAGATCGTTAGGAGGGTGTGGAAAAGTACGAGAAACGCCCATTTCCAGCTGGTCCCCTTCTTTATATTATATAGAGTGTATCTTACTCCTGCCAGGATGAAGAAATACTTTAATACTGATACCGCAAAGTGCCCACGTTGTAATTTAGAAGGGGCGGAGTTTAAGCACATGATGTGGGCCTGTCCGCACTTAGGGACATACCGGGAGGAGGTGGTAGCACTGTTATGTCTAGTCACGGAGCGACAGATAACACCTGACATGGGCACTTGTTTACTGCACTGGTTCCCCCATACGGCCAAGATGAGAGTAACAAGCACATTTCTGGATTTGGGTTTATTGCTGGCCAAGAGGGATATTACAGTGCATTGGAAGGCTGTAAGGGGTCCAAGTGTTCTGAGATGGAATTGATAAAATGGGCCACAAGTGAAAGCACACTTAGATTCCAGCTAGCTAGACGAGCACAGGGAGATAGAGCTATGGAGGCTGCGAGGGTCTGGGAAGCACTGGTAGTTTCATTGCAGGCACCGGAGATGGAGTCTGGTGACAACTCGGCAGTGGGTTCCCCAATGGCTTCACCTTAAAGCTCTGTGAATATTGCTGGAGCATGCTGTGCTTCAAGGTGTCCTTGGCTGAGGGAATACTGATCTTCGCAGATTCTTAACAGGCTATAGTTATACAATGCTAATCCATGTGTTGTACAGACGCTTATTTTATTTTCTTATTTGTGTTTTATGTGCAGTTTTGCAGTACGGGACACACCGGGGCCATGGGTGGGTGGGACGGAGGAGGGGTTTGCAGTTTTCTTTAGTTTTCTTTATAGGTTGATTAAATGTTGCAGAGTCGCTTCCTAGACATTGATCAGTGTCAGAACATCTTTCAATCGCATATCCCATGTATTGCACATGTAAGTTGATGTATCAGATAGGAGATGTGTATTCATGCTCCTGCTACTTGACGCGTTGTGGGAGGACGAAGCGCCGATTAGTGGCCACTGATGCTTAAGAGACCACTGACTCATTGATATCGGCCTTCACTAATGTTTTGTTGGAAAAAAAAGTAATAAAAATATATACAAAAAAGTGCTTAGGAGATGGTAACTCCTAGGAAGACATCGTGGAAGGTTTTTCTGAAATTGCAGAGTTCATGAGTAATGTTCTTTATGTAAAATCAAGTAAGAAACTCAAAAAATGGGATGGTTTAATTCTAGTTATTCTAAAGCCCACGCCAATCTTAAACTTTTCCTCCACAGAGCTATTAAAAAGCAGCAAGAAATAAAAGAAGCCAGAAGGGAGTATAGTTGTGCACTAAAATCAAGGATTTTTTAAAAAAAAAGATGAAGCATGGAACTCCTTGCGCGCAGCGTCAGAACTGAGAGATTTTTCAGCATTCTGGAACGCAGTTAATGCCCCCTTTTTAATAGGCCCTGAGAAGGCAACAATAGAGATAGCAATAACAAGGGGTGAATGGGTTGAGCATTTTTCAATGCTCCTCTGTAACAAACCTTGCCCAGAACCAATTACTAGCGAATTAGTAGAGGATAGGGAAGAATCCCAGATTATAAATCATCACTCGCATCTCCAATTCGATTTTAGTGAAATAAAGGGGGGGGATCACATTGAGTATGGGTGGGAAGGCCCCTGGGCCAGACGGTATACCAGTGGACCTTTTTAAACATAACATTGCTTTTTGGGGACCCATACTAACACAAGTAATTCTGGTGCACTTTGCTTGGATTCCTCACAACCTGGTGTGAATCGATTTTGGTCCCTATTTTTAAAAAGGGGAACAGGCACAACCCCACATGTTATAGGCCGATCTCGTTATTAGACTCAATAGTCAAAATAATTGGGAGAGTCCTTTTAACTTTCAAGGGTGGATGCTCGCTCTATATATCAGCGGCCAAGCTTCTTTTTTATTTTTTTTTTATTTTTGAAAACCTTTATTGTGCATGAAATAAAGAACAAATACGGGCCCACAACCATCCGGCCGGCCACAAACTCTCATGTAGCACTAAAGTATGCAATACGGTGACATAGTAATACAGCTCCACATCGGTTATTACGCAAAAATCAGACTGGAGAATGCTGCAAGACCATGACACAGGAGTAATTAAGGTTAAGTTTTTAAATTTTTTCTTGCAACTATTTAGTTCAGGTCGTATTGGTCCGTACTCACAAAATAATAAAATAGGAACAAGGTCCATGCAGGTGGGACACGACAGTAGCTACATTGTCCGGTCAATCCACATCTCAACAAGCAGTCCCGACCAGGCAGGATGGCAACACAGTATCCGTGCTACAGGGTAGCAATCTCAACCTCCCACTTACATCTACGCCGCCACCCCTCACCCAGTATGCCTGAACACGGGCCAAGAAAAAGGAAAAAAATATAAAGAAGGCAAAAACAGGTCCCATAGAAACTAACAAAAAATGAAATATAACCCCCCACCCTACACACATGCAGAGGCTATGGCCTACCCCCCCCTAGCAGAGTGTCTGTTGCCCCATAAACCCGAAATATAGCAAGAGAGAAGAAGAAGAAAAAGGGCGAGAGAAAGCAAGAAAATATAGAAAAAGGAAAGAATGATAATAACGAAGAATTTCAACCCTTGAATATAGGGAGGAAGAAAAGAACAAGCTGATCTACCACTCCCAAAAAGAAGAGCGCAAAAGTGGGGAGGAGCCCACCTCACATCAGGTCCCCCGGACACCCCGGCCATAAATTACTGTCCACCCTTTAGTCAATAACAGAACAAATCTTAGCAAATTCAGGATAATAGGGCGAGATATTCCATCAGTCGTGGCACGCGTTGAGAAAGCATCTTATATACAGTCCACAGCCGCCACTCAATCACAACAGACAGAAGAAGGACTCCTAGCCCTGACCCGAGCGTATGCGTCTCCCCGAAGACAGCCACCAAGGAGGACCCGCCCCGTACAGAACAAAGGGATAAGATGGCCGCCCTCGGCACTGAGAAAAAGCCCCACTGCAAGATAAAGAATGCCAAGCACATAAAGTACCAAATGTCCAAAAGAGCGGTGCCCTCACGAGTCTCAGATGTTGTATGGCGCTAATAAGCAGGAGCGCATCTTGCAGTTCATAGGCAATCTGTAGTTCCAAGCGCCGTGCCGTCGGCACCACGGGCAGAGACGCTGAAGCTGCAAGCGAAGGCGAAGGATCAGGCAGGGCTGGCAACACTGTAGCCTCATTGACATAGATGGGTAACGAGCCGCCAACGTCGTCACCGGCTGATAGCTGTTCCGTCGTTCGCCCGTGTAGCAACAATGTATCTCGGCCCTGGCACTGCATGGGCCGAGAGGAGCAGTGCGAAGGATCAGCAGACACCATACACCTCAAGTCGAGTGCGGCTCCGTCCAGCCGGTCACCCAGTGCCGCAGCTCCCACACGCCATTCTGCACTCAAGTCGGCGAGTGCGGCAAGGATAGAGGCATGGGAGTAAACAGGTTGCAAATTGCTCACATCTACCAGCCGAGGCGTCTCATGATGAACAACCATGTTCTCTGATCCAGGAAGGGCAAAACAGTCAGGCTTAGGGGCACGATCCACAATCGCTCCGCAGGAGCCGGGCGCCATGTTAGGTTCACCAGTGGCACACACGTATGAGGAGGCAAGGTACACTGTGGAAATCTGGGGACTGACCCCCGCAGTAGTCAGGGCCCTCCGACAGTGGGCAGCATCATGTAAATTACCCTCCCCGTGCGACTTCCAACAGGAGGCAATCGCGATGGAGAGTCACGGTAGCCAAATCGCCTCCGAGAGCAAGTGGGGGAAGGGGAGCGGCTCACCGTAGCGGCACACGAGGGAGAGATCACAGGAGTAGCCTCCAAACAGCCGTCATCGCAGACCACCAAGAGCCATGTAGGATGTGTCTTCAGCGAGCTGTCGGGTGCTAGACGTCTGCTTCGTTTCAGATCAGCAGCCCACAGAGCTACGGCCGTCCCCGGCGGCGCACCACGACTCGGGTCCGGTTTCCAGGGCAGGACAAAGCCGAAAGCTCCGTCCGTCAATAGCGCCGGTTTGCAGGCAGGCAGGGACCCAGGAGAAACACCCTCGGCAACAGCGCGCTACCGTCCACCTCCCGCGGTAGCGTATGCAGGAGAAGGGACAGGATAATGCTGCGGGAAACAAAGGATCGGGGAGCCGGGAGACTACACGTCCGTCTCCGCGGCCATCTTGGCTCCTCCAGCGGCCAAGCTTCTTAATGTGAATCCCGGTGTAAGAAGTGAGAGGATAGGACTCGCCACTACTTTAATTAAGAAGCTTGGCCGCTGATATATAGAGCGAGCATCCACCCTTGAAAGACTACGGTGTAATCTAACCTGCGGATAGAGAAATAAGATGAAATAGCAGACGCAGATAGAGATATGGAATAAAGGTAGAATTTTTTGAATTGCCCCAAGTCCTGAAGAGGCCTGGAGTAAAATAGAGGCTAAAACGTGTCGACTGTTTGTTTACGGCATCAACATGAGACAATTTATATCAAATATATGAAATAACAAGAAAGGAGCTTGATAGAAAAGGAGGGAGAAATGATTAGACCTTCATAAGCTCGACTATATTTATTGTTGGTGACCTGAGTATAGGGAATGTATTGATGTAATTATAGGTTAACATCCCTTGCTTGAATTAATTGTGGGCATTGAACCAGAAGTAAGGTTCAAGATTTATGTTTGATTTTTTTCTCTGTTTGTAGTTTGTGATTTTGTATATATACTGTATATATGTCTATATATATATATATTTGTTAAATGTTTGTATGTATATATATATATATATATATATATATATATATATATATGTTTTCAAAATAAGAGAAAAAGAGAAAGATAAACAGAATATACAAATCAATATTTTGAATTCTTTCTGATTTATTAATTTGGTGGGCATGTATAGGAATGAAGTTTATCCAGAATGCAAGATTAATTTAATTCTGATGATAACATATTGTGTCAAGGAAAGATAATTGGTAGTATCCTTCCTATAAATTAACATTTACATAAAAACTGCACTGTGGGCATCATTGTTCCTATTTTTTGCTTTATTCCCAGATGTTTTTGGGTTATTGGGTTTCCCCTGTTTATATTGATGGTCACAGGAGAAGTTCCAGGGTCCCGCCAGCCCCCCTGTCAGCACCCATCCTGTGCAGTAGTCTTTATTTACGGCAAGAGGGGGCATGAAGGTTGGAGCTGCAGGTGGAGACCCAGAGCCCATGCACTCATCCTGGATGCGTTGGGAGCAGGCATTGCTCCTGTCTGGCGGGAGCAAGTATTTTTCTATGCTCCCACTGAGCAGTAACAATCTGAGTTTCCCTGCCAGCAAGAGTGCGGGCAGAGAAACAAATGTCTGCACCCACTTGGCAAGAGCATTTTTGCAGCTCCCGACAAGTGGGAGCAAACATGTTTTGTCTGCCTGTGCTCTTGTGGGCAGGGAAACAGGATCTTGGGAATTAGCTCCCTGGGACATAGTCACCGAGCTGGTCCAAGGGGATGGGGTCACGGGGGCCTTTTGAGGCTCAGGGAGAGGGGCAGCGTACCCTTCCTTCCCCTTATTTTCTACTCTGCTGGGATCTTTTGAGGCTCAAGGAGCGGGGGCCATGAGCCCCCTCCTAAAATCTACAATATGGGGCCCCCTGAGTTTGTCTTTTGAGATACATAGGTATATACATATAGATTTCCTTTTTGCCCTTCATGCACACCACCCTCCAGTATCCAGCGAGTCTTGAGGGCGAGCAGAAGAACAGCACCACCAACTCCTGTGTAATGAGGTAACTAATTTTTTTTTTCCTTCAAAGTTTCAAATGGCCTCCATTACTCACGGGGCCATCAATTTGCAAAGTGCAAGAGTGCATACAATCAGAAAAGATGACAAACGTTTCGGATTGCGCCTTCTACTGGGTCATGGAGTGATGTGCTGAGTGTCAATTTGAAGGGAAACCACTCCCTTTCACCACCATCAATTAAAACACTGTTATCACTTTTAAAGGGGACACACCCACAAATTAGATTAATAGATTGAAGTACTGCTGTACCAAACAAATTTCACGATAAATGTGATTAAGCAGCATCAAGAAAAAATTCATTGTAAAGTACACTTAGTCAGGGACTGGTTTGTAATTAGTCTGGTTTGAAATGAAGGATTATCTGTATTTTCATCTGAAAGAAGGAGTACGCTACGGGTAGAACAAATTATCTCTGGGAAGAACATATGTATGTATGTGTACATACAATATTGTATATACCACTGGGATAAAGGTGCTCCATTTGCTAATAACAGTAACATTCCTTGGGGATAAAGTAACCACCTCCATACCAAAAAGATACATATATAAATGTATAAATATTTTTTGCAAGTAAAATTACTCATCTCAGCCTCCACATTATATAGAATAGTTTTTCCACTGATAATA
This sequence comes from Lissotriton vulgaris, assembly GCF_964263255.1. Lineage (NCBI taxonomy): Eukaryota > Metazoa > Chordata > Amphibia > Caudata > Salamandridae > Lissotriton > Lissotriton vulgaris. The sequence continues at coordinate 742,941,516 of NC_141696.1, forward strand.
TTATCCTTCCATATATTGATTGACACGTTACCCTACATATACATCATATATACATTTCGCACAAAATAAAATAAACATTTCTTAATATCTATGTAACGACCGTACATTGGCAACACCCTAATGGTGTATTCTTACATTGATCACCTATTCCAATACACATCAAAACGTTATAGTGAAAATAACCAGTTAGTTTTCGCTCATGAAAAGATGTGTGATTAATATTCACCATATCTTCCACAAGTGACAAAAAGCAATGTGTATGTATTGATCACTAAATTCAGAGATACATCCAAATTCTATAATCCTCCTCTTATTTTAGCTCACTCTATAAAGAATAGGTCACTTTATGGTGCAAATTACTGCTCACGAAGTGACACATGTTGGCATTTTAAACATTCCAAATAAAGTGCAAAGTGCAATATTCTAACAGTTGCTCTAACCCACCAAAAAGAAACACTAACTCTAGGTTCCAATTTTCATTGAAGTTCATAGTGCATGACTTCCAAGAAAAACACTTGCCCCAGGTTCTATGTCTTTGCTAAAACATTATCATGGGATCTTTGTAAATAGGTTGATCAATGTAATTTCCTCAAAATTAATCAAAGTGCAAAGTGCAACAGTACTCTGTTGTATAAAAAGTGACATTTTTAATCTTAGGATATCAATAGATTAGTATTGGTTGTGATCAACCATTATTTCAAAAACAATACCGTAGCATTAAAATTTATTAAAGTACTGAAATCTCATGGATCTTTACAAGTAGTAAAAACCACTGTTATCATACGGTTATGTTATAGTAAAAACAGCTTGCAAATATTATAGTCTTACAGAAAGGTGTATAGTTCCGCATCCATATTCAGGCCCCAAGGAATTTCTATGCCCAAATTCACAATCCATTGCGATTCGGCACGCCTTCGAGCTAATTCTCTATCCCCTCCCCTGATCTTTTTTGGGATATGCTCAATGCCGGAATAGAATAGGCGGTTTGTATCAAAAATGCCATCATGCTCTTTCCAAATGTGCTTAGCCATTACATATGTGAAATCTTTATTGGCCACAGCCCGCAAATGCTGGAGGATGCGTAATTTAAGTTTATTCATGGTACTCCCAACATAACGTTGTCCGCATCCACAACCCAGCAGATATACCACGTGTGGTCTCGCATGTGATCCTTATTTATTGGACTTCTTGAAACCTTATATGGTTGTTATTTCCACCATATTCTGCCCATAGTTGCAGGCTTTGCGCTTATGGCATTTGACAAACCCCTTGTAAGATAGCCAGGTACTTCTTTGGGCATTTTTGTTGGTAAAGTAACTTTGTGTTAACAGATTGCCCAATGACGGTACCTTTCTGTAAGTGATGTTCGCATGCTGTGCAATAACTGGATAGAGAATTTGGTACTTTTTCAAAATATTGCCTGTTTCACTCCGATATTGGAGCTATTAAAACCCGTAATAAACCTTGTTGTTTCAACAGTGGATTCAGTTGATGTCTCAGTACTTTGGGTAGTAAGAAAACCTCCCTCTTCATGTCTGTGGCCCTCAGACATGCATTTTCCAAAACCATAACTGGATATCCTCTTCGTAAAAAATGGTTGAACATTAGGTATACTTGTCTCGTGTATATATACAGATACTCACTGAAAAAAGGGGGACATTATAGTCAGGAAATTGAATTTTTTTTGAACGTAGAAATTCAACAACAGTTTTTTCAATTTTATCTCCTAACTATAACAGCCCTGTAACCTGGGTGTGCGAGTGGTTGTGTGGTGGGTGTGTGTGAGTGTGTGTTGGGTGTGTCACTGAGTGTGTGATGGGTGTGTCAGTGAGTGTGGGATTGGCTGTGTGTGTGTCTGAGTGACTGTCGGTTTGTGAGTGGCTGTGTGGGTCTGTGAATGGGAGTGTTGGGGGCTGTATGGGTGCGTACATGGGTGTGCGAGTGCCTTTGTGGGTCTGTGAGTGGGTAAGTGGTTTTCTGGGTTTCAGAGTGGGTATGTGAATGGCTGAATAGATGTGTGAGTGGGTGTTTGTGTGAGTGGGTGTGTTACTGGCTGCGTGTATTGGTCAGTGGGCATGCAATTGGTTTTCTGTGTTTCTAAATGAGTGTGTGAGTGGCTGAACAGGTGTGTGTGTGTGTGAGTGGGTATGTAAGGGTCTCTGAGTGGGTCTCTGAGTGTTTGTGGCTGTATGTGTGTGTCAGTGTGAGTGGGTGTGTGAGTGGGTGTGTAAGTGTGGGTGTGTAAGTGTGGGTGTGTAAGTGTGGGTGTGTAAGTGTGGGTGTGTAAGTGTGCGTGGGGTTCTGTGAGTGGGTGTATTTTATAAAGAAATTGAGATCTGGATTCGCCACATTTACACGGGGGTGTGCTGAGCGCCGTTGTGAATCCATGGATCCTTGCGCAACCCAAAAATAACTTTACCTACAATTTCATCCCCATTAGGGGTTCCTCACAGACCCCTCCATCATTACTATGGGATAAGGATACCTCTATCCAGACCCCTTATATCCTACTCCACTTAATTTCTCCCCCCAGCCCCTGGAACCGTGTCCTTATTGAAAAAATTGCAACTTTGCTCTAAAATTGCGGTTAGCCAGTCACGGCACTGCTGTTGGTGCATGGAATCACGGGTCTGTAGTGGATCTGCATCTCTAGATATACATAAATCTTTTTTCTATAATAACTCCAAAAATACTGAACAGATTCAATACACCAAATTACAAAAAAAGCACTCTTTCTAGTCCAAGATCTATCTAGCTTTCTGCCAAATGTGGTGTAATTACGTTTAGCGGTTTGGGCTGTAGTTGTGTCTAAAGTTCCTGTAAGAAATGCATTTGGGACACCACTTTTTTCTTGGCCCCCGCTTGACAGATCACTCTGAAAATTTCCATGAGCAAACTAGGCAGAAAAGAGCATTATATAAATATACAAAGAAAAAAGAACGCTGCACTCCAGGAAGTTGTTCTCAATAACTTTTTTTTTAAAATCCAGCAATCTTTTTCACTCCAGTCACTGGACACACAGGTCTTTGTCATGGACCGTGACAACGTAAATCTAGGCCATTTTTTTTTTTTAAGTTCAGTCTCCCACACTTTTTTTTCCAAGCCCCCTGGGTGGGCCAGGTTCTGAGGGGGGGGCAAATATTTAGAATTTATGGGAGGGGGCACATGTGGTCCTCCCTCTCAAGTCGATTTTGGCCCGCAGACCCCATTCCCCCCCCTCCCCGGGCCCCTTTCGGCCCTGGGGACCCCAACTGTAATTCAAATGCTGGAGGGGAGCAGCAGCCCATCTCCCGGTCCATTTTTGGCCACACGGGACCCCATTCCCTAGGGCCCAAGTGTGCAGTGAAAGGGGAGAGTGGTCCGCTGGAGCAGACTTTAGGCATTTATCCTATAATTATGAACAATGAAGGAGGAATACTCAGGCTGCCATTTGAAATGTTATGGATCAACACCATGCCAATATGGCGACCATCTAATTTGAGGTTCCAAATGAGACCGTATAGTCCTTTGCAGCTGCCTATGATTTTTTGAACTACCAATAGGAGGGACATTGATGCATTTTTAAACAGAATTAATCTTGCGTGCAATGTGTAGTATTCAATTAGAGAACATTGAAAAAGGCATTTGTTGCTGAAACGCGTCTGTTCAGAATAAAGCATCAACAGGATTACCTTGTGAGTGCACTGTATCTTTTTGGAGCTGTGGATATTCCGTGAATCTTACCCTTGCATCACGGGAGCACCCGCTGCGAGTTCGGCACCCACCTAGTGAGTTTTGGAGCGGAATGTGTTTAAAAGGGTGACTGAACCGCCACAAAGAAAGGATGTCTGTGCCTCAGCAGAATTATTTAATTCAAGGATGTTAGGTTATTTAACTGACTCCGGCAGGTATGAACTTTCAAGTCGTGGCAAGCGAGAGGTTTGTGCATGCAGAAAGTGGCTGGACAGAGCCAATTCAACAACTTGGGGATCGAAAAAATCGTTATGCCTGAAGTATTCCTTTGCATAAAAAGGAATTCAAAGAAAATGAGTGTGAAGGCATTTATTCTACAATTATGAACAATTAAGGAGGAGAATGCCATTTTGAATTTTATGGATCAACACCATGCCATTATGGCGACCACCAAATTTGAGGTTCCAAGTGAGACAGTATAGTCCTTTGCAGCTGCCTATGATTTTTTGAATTACCAACAGGAGGGACATTGATGCATTTTTAAACGGCATTAATCTTGCGTGCAATTAGTTGTTTTTAATTAGAGAACATTGATAAAGGCATTTGTTGCTGAAACGCGTCTGTTCAGTTTAAAGTATCAACAGGCTTATCTCGTGAATGAACCGTATCTTTTCTGAACTGTGGAGATATAATATATATTTATTTTTCACTGAAAAATCAAAGGTTACAGGGACCTTATAGTTTGGTGGACATTTCAACCGTAAAAAAAACATTGAAATTCAGCAAATATATTTACCTCAACTAATATATATATATGTGCAAAAAAAAGAAGCAGAGAACTCTGGGTAGTCCTCAAATTTAGGTGGAAAGCATCTCCAGTATAGAGCACTCTCAACACCAGCGACACTCTAAGTTTGCTCACCTCAAATGTCTGCTTTTCTATCAAAGTCTTAAGCGTAGGATTAGGACAGTGCCTTTCACGCTGAGATAGAAAGGGACAAAGTCTTCTACTATTTCTACATCAAAGTTTTTGAGCATAGGATTAGCACAGTGCTATCCTTGCCGAGCTGAAAAATGGACAAAGCCTTGTACCACTCCAGGCACAGTATTACAGCTTTGGATTGGTAAATACCATTTAAACCAACCTGAAATGAATAAAAGCAACCCCTGAAATGTGTTTCACTCTCAGAGTTCTTCAGAGAGGTACAGCTTTGTCCAGACGCAAGGGAGCACCCATTATAAGTCAAAACAATTCCCTTTCAGGCCTAGAGTAATGCATAAATTATGCAAAAAAAGAAGCAGAGAACTCGGAGTAGTTCTCAAGTTTAGGTGGAAAGCAGCTCCAGTATAGAGCTCTCGCAACACCAGCGACACTATGTTTGCTCAACTCAAATGTCTGCTTTCCTATCAGTCTTTAAGCATAGGATTAGGACAGTGCTATCCATGCCGAGATAGAAAGGGTTCTTCCAGAGAATTTTTAAGAAAGAGATGATGAAATATTGAAGGTTTGAGGGCATGAACGCAAGCAGGGTCTCTGCACTCAGAATACAATATTGAACACGTGGAACAGACTAAGGTCACCATTATTTCATACAACAGCTATTAAAACTATGTGAACCAATGAGTGAGTGTTAAGAAATTGGGTCTGTAGTTGGCAGAGGTTTGCACGCTGTCCAAGTGGGGACCACAATCTTAAGCAGGGTAAGTCAGATACACAACCTAAACTAACCTGTGCTCACCCTCTTATAGCTTTGCACAGAGCAGTCAGGCTTAATTTAAGAGGCAATGTGTAAAGTATTTGTGCAACACTTACATTTCAGTAGCACATTGAAACACCACAAATAGACTCCACAACAATATAGAATATTTATCGGAGTAAAGCAATACCAAACCGACAAAAATCAAATAAGTAGAAGTCGAGATATGACATTTTTAAATATTAAATCCAAAAACAGTGCTTAGAAGTCAATTGTGCTAAACGGTAACTTGAGGTTGTGCTAGACAGAGGCAAATCCAAAGCTCAGGCCGAATGTGATGGGGGGCAGGCCGTTTACAGGACTCATGCAGGTCCCACTGAAAAAGTACCTTGGATGGAGAAAGTGTTGGCATTGAAAACTCAATGCATTTGTTCCGATTCACGCAGTTGGAGCGTTGAGTCGAGCCTTGCAGCGGCGACTTTGGATCGGCGTTGTGACGTCATCTACCTCGCAGTCAGGAACCGCATCGTCATCGAAGTGCACAGCATCGGAAGGCACTGCGCCGGTTCAGATTGGCACAAAGGCGGCGCTGCGTTGATTTTAAAGCAGAAACTGCTGTAGAACCCACTTCTGCGGCCCAGGACTGGAAGGGGCACCTCAGGCAAGGGTAGGACTCACAGATGGTACAGTCCAGCAGAATTGCAAGAAGTCTTTTATGACCTTGAGACTTCAGAAAACAGGAGGCAAGGCAGCAAGCCCTTGGAGAAACTTGGGTTCAAGGATGTAGAGAACAGGTCCAGTCCTTCTCACTCCCAGGCAAGAAGCAGCAGGCCACCACAGCAAAGCAGTTAGCAAAGTGACAGTTTATCCTGCACCACAGCAGCTCTACTTCCTGGCAGAATGACCTTGGTTCCAGCAAAGTTCTGATTTGATGGTGTAAGGGGTCCAGTACTTATACCCAAATGTGCCTTTGAAGTGGAGCGACTGCAAAGAGGCCTTTGAAGATCACATGGTCCCTGCCTTCTATGCCCTGGCTCAGACTCACTACAGGGAGTATGCATCTCTTTATGTGGGGAGAGAGACAGACCTAGTCCAGTGCAAGTGTCAGCTCCTCCCTCCCAATCTACCACAGGAAAGGCCCATCACCCTGGTGATGGCCCATCAGGATGCAAATGTCCCTCCCCAGCTCCCTTTGTTTGACTGTCTAGAGGGAATGCACGTAGCCCAGTTGACAGGCAGAGGCACAGATTGGTTAAAGTAGGAAAATGCCAACTTTAAAAAAGTGGCATAGTTATACTTACAATGTAATATTAAACTTGACCATAAAAGTTGTGATTTTAAATTGAGAGTCCAGAGACACTAAACTTCAAATTTCTATATTTTCCCAACTGGAAATTACACTTAAGAGATTTAAGGCAATTTAAATGTGAACCTGTGGGAGAGGTAGGCCTTGTAGTAGTGAAAAATGATTTTAGCAGTTTTTACTATCAAAATCAGTTTTCACTATCAAACTCAAAAGTACATGTTCTATCTTTTAAATAGATTTCACCCTGTCCATAGGGATGCCTAGAGCCTACCTTAGGGGTGACTTATATGTAACAAAAGGGAAGGTTTGTGCCTGACAAGTAGGTTAACTTGTCAGGTTGAAATGGCAGTTGAAAACTGCATCCACAGGCTCTGCAGTGGCAAGCCTGAGACATGTTTAACCCCCTGTCTGCTGATGACGGAACCGCTCCGTCATCAGCTGCGGTGGCGCTGTGCTGATGACTGAGCGGTTCCGTCATGGCCCGCTCGCTGCTCATGCGCGGCGCGAATTCCGCGCCTGCGCTGAGCGTTCTATTGAGCGGGGCGGGCTGTGACGGAACCGCTCCGTCATAAGCACAGCGCCACCGACGCTGGTGACGGAGCGGTTCCGTCACCAGCATGCGGCCGCCCCGCTCCCTTAGCACTGCGGCGGAATAGCCGCCGCAGTGAAGGGGTTAAAGAGCTACTGAAGTGGGTGGTACAATCAGTGCTGCAGGCCCACTTGTAGCACTTCATTTACAGGCCCTGTGCACATATAGTGCACTTTACTAGGTACTCTTGTAAATTAAATATGCCAATTGTGGATAAACCAATGTTACCATATTTTGAGTACAGAGCATATGCACTATAGCACTAGTTAGCAGTGATAAAGTGCCCAGACTTCTAAAACCAATAAAAACGAGTTCAGCAAAATGGAGAGGAAGAAGGCAAAAGGTTTGGGGGTGACCCTGCAGAAAAGGCAATTTCCAACAGTGAGGAATAACAAAGAAACACAAAAGTGACACCTCAGGCATCATGTGCCACATACAAGCAGCAACAGGTACATGACAAGACCCACATACAGATTTTGAACACCAAGCAATGCAAGGTATGCATTTTACTTTCTCCTGTTTTATGTTTTACTTGGGTCACCATAAGCACTCTACGCAATATTGTGCATGGCACACTAACTTATTCGGCCAAACTACGGGCAAAACTCTGGTTAAAAGTTTTACAGAATCAACTGAAACAGATTTGCGGGTACGATGGCTGTTACTTATTTAGAGTGACCACCAAGTTACTAAATTAGAAAACACTAAGTCAGGGCCTGGTGTCTTGATAGCATAATTTGATTTTCCTCCCAAATGACATTTCAAATTCACTGTCCCTTACTGTATTGGGTTCTACATTTGTGCAACTTTCTGATGGGCACAATTTATTCTCTAGAAGCTTTTTTTTTAAAAACAAAGTGATGTGTTTTTTAGCCTGTTTGCACTGGTCATGCTCAGTGACAGATATGAATGCAGTCCGCTAATTACCAGCAGCAGAGACTAATTCACAATTCCACCCATCTCTTTTTTGTTTTTCTAATGGAGGCGATCCATGTGCCCCAAACTGACAGCGCCACTGGACCCAAGCCACACTGCACAGATAAGATGCCGAAACCGGTCTAGGGTTCGGCAGTATAAGCTGGACTGATCATAATGGACAAGAACCTAGACGGATGTATGGCGTTACAACGCATACATTTAACACGCATGCCTTCACAACGCGGATTTTACATCGCAAACCTTTACAACGCATAGCGCTTTGGGGCGCTGGATAGTGAATAGTTTAATTTACTATTCCAACTCCAGTCCCCGTGGACACTAGGGAAGGTGTTGGATAGTAAATTAGACTTATTCCCTATCCTAGAGCGCCCCCCAGCGCAATGCGTTGTAATGGTTTTCGTTGTAAATACCGCGTTGTAAAGGCACTGCGTTGTAAAAGTTTCATTGTAAAGGTTGTTCACCCCCCCTGGGGTATAACAAGTGGCTGAGATTAATTCAGAGAGAAGCTACAAGGGATTTTATTTGTTGACTGAGTATATTTAATTTAACAAAAGTTGAATATAGGGTCCAATACATCATCTCCACGACATTTGTGCATTGAAAGAAACCTTTTTTACATTTATGAATTGGTTCTTCCTTTTTTATTAATGGAGCTGATGACATATTATGAATTGATTTGTTAATGTTTATGTACAGCTATTCATGACTTTTTACTATATGATTGAATCTTTAATAACCCTGTGATTCAGATCTTTTGATTTCTGTCAAATATAATAATTTTTTCAGATATAATTTATTTGCTGTGTGCTTCTTATCATTCCTCCTCTTTTGATGACTCATTGAATGCATGTTTTGTATAATTTTTGAATGTTTCAGCAATCCTATGGATGCTTCTGGGTCTAAATAATTGATGGACCCTATATTCAACTTTTGTTAAATTAAATATACTCAGTCAACAAATAAAATCCCTTGTAGCTTCTCTCTACCTTAATCAATTACCTTGCCCAAGCCTACAAGGGTTTATTGGGTTACCCCGAATCTATTGAGATTAATTCAAGCATTCCACCCATTACTTTTTAGTTTTAATCCTTGAGGCACTGCAGCAAAGCGCTTTCTGTGAGCTTCTACCACAGCAGGCGCTGTAGACTAGTACCAGGTCAGTAGAGCTATCTGCTGCGTTGAACCCCCACCCTACGCAGACCATTCCTAGCACATCATCTAAACACCTTGTAAGTGCAAGGGTGTAGTTGCAATTGAGTAGAGCAGACATCTATGTCGAAAGTGTAGTAACTGCAGTGTGAGGCCAGTAATGCTTAAAAAGAACACCGTGAGCATCTCCTGGTTTTATAGCTCAAAAATCGCTAAAGCACATCTGGGAGCGGAACAAAAGCACTGAAGAATCCTTCAAGGGAACCTAAAAAAAATCACTGCTGAACTAAGTGAAGTAGGATTTCTCAGAGAGACGTGTCTGTTATTATGTGAACATTCTTTTTTAGGCTTGGCCCTATGGAACGCACTCTTAATAGAATGTTCTTGTTTGGGCATTTTTATATAGACTCAGACATTGCATATTTTTAGGTACAGGGAGATTACGTGATTTCGCCAAGATACCATAGGATATTGAGCAGAGGCTAAGATTCAAATCTTGTTCTCCTGGTCGAACGTCGGCAGCACTAGACCATAGATTTTCCTAAAAGCAAAAACTTTCCCCTGAATACGAGATCTCGGCTGGCGACATATATACTTAGTGCCAATATAGTCAACCCTCCCCATGCATGATGAACATAGCATGCACTGCAATAAATAATCACACAAACCCAGGTTTGTTCAATAACAGTGTGATGCAGGTTTATTTCCTACAAGAAGTATGCCAACATGGTGGTTTAACTTACAGGCGATCTAAGGGCATGCATCAGTGACTGACCTAAGATGCCCTGCCCGCCTGATGAGCCAAACTGCACCTTGGCCAACCCAATAGGTGCTACCATTGTTGCAAGGCATGCCCCCAGTTGCTCAGGCTTACTACTGCCTAAAGAACTAGCAGGCGCCGATGTTTTCATCCAGGGTCCTGCCGTAAAAACTCCTGTGGTTTGGCTTAGGGACCCCTTGTTGTGCTCCTGAAGAGGGTAACCCTATGTACCAATCAGCCTCCGGATCGCCGTGTAACTCCACCTGCAACTCAAATTAACATGTTCCTCACCTGGCCACACCCTCCAGCCAGCACGCTGGGTATGCGGTAGGGAGGGAGACGGCGTGACCAGGAGGGACCAAGAGGAAGGCTAGTGGGCGGGGCAGGTTTAAGTACCTCACCCCGATCCTCGGTGTGCCAGAAGTGACGCAGCTTCGGCCCTGGATTTTGGGGGAACTCCCTGGGGGGTTCCATGACTAGAAGGTGGTGAGGTGCCGTAATGTGGCACACTGCGTGCGCCGCGGGCCGCCTCATAGTGCCGATATGGGTAACCCTCCCCACGCATGATGAATATAGCATGCACTGCAATAAATCATCACACAAAACCAAGTTTGTTGAAGGTTTATTTCATACATGAAGTATGGGTTGTCATAAGGGTGATCCAATGGCAAGCAGCGGTGACTGACATAAGCTGCCCGCCTGATGAGCCTAACTGCACCTTCACCAACCCAGTTGGTTCCACCATCTACCTGGGAGATTTTAGCCCAGTTAAATATCGTGGACCCACCAGTCAATTAACTTACTCACGCCTTTTCAGGGATGGAGCATTGCAAGGTAAGCCCCCGGTTGCTCAGGCTTACAACCACCTGAAGGACTAGCGGGGCGCCAAAGTTTTCATCCAGGGTCCTGCCGTAAACACTCTTGGGGTTTGGCATAGGACAGGCCTGGCCTGTTCCTCCCGAAGAGGGTACCCCAATGTTCCAATCAGCATCCGGTTTGCCCTGTAACTCCGCCATCGCTCTGGATGTGGCAGCTGTCACTTCCAGGGCTCCTCCACCAAGGCAGGCAACTTTCTTCACTTACAACCTGCTGTTACCAGGGCTACGCCCAGGTCCAACAAGAACAAGTCCGTGTTTACCTTTAACCCAAAATACCCCTTGGTGTTGGCATCTATCAGTCCATGTCTTATGAAGCCAAAACCCCTCTGCTCCGTGAACTTGCACTTGGCGCCGTTTACCCATCTGCTGGAATGTTCGAAGGTCTCCCCCGACCTGGCCCTGTGCCAGACCCTTCGTGGGATGATCTCTGACCACCATAACTCGCATTACCCCATGCATTTGCTAATCACACCCATTGTGGCTTTCATTGCCTGTATTAGTGCACCTCCCCCCATAGAAATAAGGTCATTGCCACTGAGGTGAATGACTAAAATGTTAGGAGATGGTCCCCCCCCAGCTAGGTGCCGCTGCAGCCTGTTGAGCAAGCTGTGCCACTGCATGCCCGGGGACCTCAACCAAGCAATCTGTGTGCGGTAGAACCTGTGACTCCTGGTCCTGGTCTCAGCCCATTGCGCCACCCTAGCAATCCATGAGTGGCCGATTACCCACATCTTGAACCCTGATGAAAAACGAAATGCGAATTTGTACACACCATTTAATTTTACATGTGCAATACCCTATAGTGAATCCTGAGAATACACAATGTACATCTACAAAACCACAATTTCGGTAAACAATATACAACTACACGCAGCAAGCCAATAATGCACTACTTCAAAACACACTAATTTACATTGTTCGCCCCTTTCTCATTTGTGACCCCTTATGGGCAAATATACAGTTTATAGCACTGGGAGTCCCACTCTCCCACCTTGTTGAGGCGTTCAGGGGAAGGCCCACCATAAAGTCTGAGGTGGCAGCTCCAATCCGAAAGGGATGGATGGAGAGACACTTTCCATGCCCAGAGTTTCCTAACTCTAGACATGACCTCATAACCTGCTCAAATTGGAATTTGGTGAGGGGCGTGAGATCCGCATGTATTAACAGGTAGCCCCCTAGGAATCTACTAGCAACTGAATGTCCTGTCTGCATAGCCCACTCCAATGCCTTCTCCTGTACCACCCTCCAGGCAACGCTACTGAATTTGGCGAACAGCTGTACGATCTGATCACTCAAACCGCTCTCAACAATGACTTCAGAATAATTCTGGGAGACCTCAACCTAAGATGGAATGCAACCAAGAATCCGCTCATCCAATCTCCCACCTCCCTTCTTCAAGAACACAATATGATCAAACACCGCTCAGAAGAAACTCACCATAGAGGAGCGATCCTGGATGCAATCATTGCGGACAAAAAGACAATTTCAATTGACCACATCATCCCTGTGGACTGGTCCGACCACCACGCCATCCTCTTTCATATCAACCACTCAGCTCTTTCCCTCCCACCCACACAAACCTCCCCCAAGTGGGTCAGAAACATATCGAAAGTCCCCCCTGACAAGCTACAAGATGCTCTCAGCTCACTCCTCCCGAGCTCGACGGAGCTCCTCTCAACCACGGATCTCACCTCGCTCTATCACTCCAACCTGGAGTGCGTCCTGGACCAGCTGGCACCTAGAAAACTAAAAAAAAAACAGAAGCATTCCCTCCAGGTCTTGGTTCTCCACTGACATCAATGATGAGCGCAGACTCCTAAGAGCCATGGAAAGATCCTGGAGGAACAACCCCACTGCCCTCAACCGGGACCAACTCAAAACAGCTCGCAAAAACTACCTTAATCATATCAAGAACAAAAAGTCATCCTTCTGCTCTGCCCTAGACGAGGCTAAAAACCACCCGAAAGAACTCTTCAATATCATCAGGAACCAAACCTCCATACCTATGACAGACAGCTTAACTGCGTCCAAATCCCAGTGCGACGACTTTGCTAACTTCTTCAACGAAAAAATTGCCTCAATTGACCGATCTTGCAGCGATCTTTCCGTCCTCACAGAGTTAAGCCCCACTGCTTCTACCCACTCAAGACCAACAACTGCAGCCACTCACTGGTCTTCCTTCCAACCCATCCAAACCGAAGCGATAAGCGATCTCATTGCCATCGCTAATCCCTCGTCTCACTCCCTTGATCAACTGCCCTCGAGACTGACCAAAGACCTGAAACATACTCTAGCCCCTATCTGGGCCAAGATCATCAACAGCTCTTTGAGCGATGGCTCCATCCCGGCCTGCCTTAAACTAGGTCAAGTCACGCCACTCCTAAAAAAACCTGGCCTCGACCCCACAGTACTGAACAACATCCGACCAGTGTCGAACCTTCCGCTCTTATCGAAAATTTTGGAAAAATGTGTGTTATCTAAGCTAACCCATCACCTAGAGATCTTGAATCTTCTTGACCCACACCAATCTGGGTTCAGAAAGGGCTGCAGCAAAGAAACCGCAATCCTCAAATAGGATGGATGAGCTACACATGTCTCTCGCCTCCAAACAATGTAGCCTCCTCATCCTCTTAGACCTCTCGGCAGCGTTCGACACAGTGGATCACAACCTACTACTCAATGTCCTACAGAAGAGAGCGGGTTTGGAAAAAACAGTTCTCAAATGGTTCGCCTCCTTTCTTAAAAACCGCACACAAATTATCAAAATTAAAAGCTCCAAATCAGACCCCCTCCCCATTACTAGAGGAGTCCCACAGGGGTCAGTACTCTCTCCACAACTTTTCAACATCTACATGGAGCCCCTCACTACAATTCTAAGGAACTCCAACATCCCCTTTCACCTCTATGCGGACGACACACAACTCTACCTGGAAACCACTTCGATCGCAGACATCCACAGACTAAATGACACACTCACAGTGTGGTAAATATTTTACCGTATACTATTTTTCCATATAATTTCAGACAGGTTACAAAAGAATAGCTCAATCAAATGAGAGGCAGAGTCCGTGGTGTCTGAGTCATAAGGGCTTTAATCATAAAAGATGACTAAATGACTCGAGTCAATGGAGATCTAGTCCATCAATACAAGGGTTCGGGTATGCAATGATGGCAGGAAAAGATGTCAACGATTTATTTACAGTACATGACATATATAGTAAAATGACACAATAGCATTGAATACAGTAGGCGTGACAAGTGATATGTATATGATAAGAACACATGTGCGTAGCAAAAAGGCGTGAACATGGGTGTGCACAGAGGCGTACACTAGAAACGTCACAGAAAAAGTGTCATAAGTGGGTAGATGCTTAGAGAATTCTTGCAGAGTCAGCTGAAACCTATGGCCTGGATGCGCGCGCAGCTAATATGACGTGTGATTGACGTGCAACGGGAGGAAGCTAAAGGTCTGACTTTTAACACTAGTAGAAGAGACAGAAGTCTGGCATGTCAGATCGACCTGTTCCTATAACATATCTGATATCAAGTATTTGGAGGATGTTTAATCTAGAGGAAAAGGTCTCTTGGGCAGAGGCTACTCTATACTGAATGTTAGTGCGTGCATAGGTGTCTGCGTGTCTACATGCGGATGCTCGAAGCCTACCATGGTAACGGGAACTGTAAATTACTTGCACGGAGACAGGGAGACTTGCTCTTTGCTCTGCAGCCGGGGATATGTTTACCTAAATCACTAGACAGGAATGTGTTTTCGAGGAGCTGTGCTGGCTACGCTGATAACTTTAGAGGCAAAATACTGTTTTTGGCAGGCAGACCAGGCCGAGCCGGGCACCGCTCGGTTGGCAGGAAGTAAGGCAGAGGTCAGGGATGCATCTCCATGCTGCAGCTTTCAGAATCAGAGGCAGAAGTGGCTTGAAGACAGAAATCAGGGCCTAGCTCGGCAGAGCCAGGAAAACGTGAAAGTGCACCATATAAAGACAGTGGCACGGCATACTTAGGAACGGAATTATCGATCCATTCATGGTGGATCTGATAGAGGACATGTTAACCTTGGACGCAAATGTATTTGCGTCTTCAGATTCGGTCGTGGAGGGAAATTACATGTACTTGAAGTGTGTACATGGAGCCGTTGGGGTCTACGTTAGGGGACACAATTGACCATAAAAATTCCAATTACCTCAACAGAGGTACAACACTGGCTCTCATCCAACCACCTCAAACTTAATGAAGAAAAGACAGAAGTGCTCCTCATCTCAAACAAAAGTGAAAATCCCCAAATACTCGAATGGCTCAAAGCCTTAAACGCCCTCAATGTTCCTCTTGTTCCTACAACCTCCGTCAAATCACTGGGGATCACTCTGGACCCAAAACTGGACATGAAAGAACACATCTCTAAAACTGCCAAAAGTGCTTTCCTTAACCTGAAACTTCTCTACAAACCTAAACCCTTCCTCCCCTTGAAAGACCTGAAACAGGCCACTCAGGCACTGGTACTCTCCAGGATTGATTATGGCATTGCTACTCTGACTTGAACAGCCAAATCTCATCTAAGTCCTTTGACTGCTACCCTTAATGCAGCAGCTAGAATGGTCACGGGAACTAAGAAATATGAGCACATCACCCCGGCTCTCAAGGACCTGAAATGGCTTCCTATTAACCTACGAGCCAACTTCCGCACAGCCTGCCTCACACACAAAGCCCTGCATACATGTAAACTGGAATATCTGGCCAATAAACTCAAGAGAGCTGGTCAGTCCAGGACCCTCAGAAGCTCCAACACGCTACTACTCATACCTCTGAAATCACAGAAACGTAAAAGATCTAACAGGTCCTTTGCAGGAAATGCTCCAAAGATATGGAACTCCATCCCCCCCCACATCAGGATGACCGCCTCCTTCCTGAAATTCAAGATACTACTCAAAGCCTTCTTTCTTGAGCGGGCTGGATCGTAACGAGAACCCCCCGTTTGACTTTGTTAGTTCACTATCTCTTTGGTCCTAGCGAGAACATGATGACTCTCCCTTGATCTCCGCCATGTCGCCCTCATGCCGTTATTGTATAGACTTTTACTTGCTACTATACTCTCCCTACCTTGCTCCGACCTACCTATTATGTTGATGCTTATTTGTATCCGTTGTCAAGCGCACTGATACCTTCGGGTCTAGCTAGCGCTATACAAAACTTAAATAAATAAATAAATTGTTGAGCTGGCGATTGACTCGCTGACTCCGAAGGCTAAATAAATACCAAACTGAATGTAGCAACAAAAAGGCTGGCCTCATAGGTGTAATATTTAGCCCTGTGCACATCATCTTTCATTACCTGTAGTGTGGAATTCAATGGGCGACCTGGTATCTGGTACTCGTGTCTCCCCTCTAGCCATCCTTTAAGTGCCACCCTTATGGGGAACGCCCTGGCAGGATCCTGTTGCCCTCTGAGTTTGGCGTGATGGCTCTCTGCAGCTAAGTATCCCGAGATCCAGGAGTGGCTCTTGTCCTGATCCTTGGCCCATAGAACAAAATCTTACACCTTGTGCTCCAGAGTCACTATATCCCCGCCCCATGCCCCCGACACCACAGAGAAAGTAGAGATGCAGGACTTGTACCACCTCCTGGCCCCTGGTGCGAGAGACAGTTCACCCAGTTCCATTAAACGTTGGTCCACTGCAGTAGGTGCCGGAGGTGTGCAGGGAAAGGAGTAATTTCTGCTATTGCTCGTGGCCAAGTCTCTTGAAAACAGAGCCACTAAAAACTAGAAAAAGCGTCAGCTGTCACATTCTTAATTCCTTGAATGTGCCGGGCCCGAAACTCTATAGAGTTATGCACAGGCCCTCACTTAGTAGGCAGAGTACCAGTGGACTTTTTCTAGATTGCGCATTTATGGCCTGCACCACCGCCATGTTATCAGACCAAAACAAAACCCTTTTTGCCGCCAAAGCCTCTGGCCATAGATGGAGAGCTGCCACTATGGGAAATAGTTCCAAGACTTCGACATTGGCTGTAATCTTCCTTTTGCGCCATGCGTTAGGCAAATTTCTGTGCGCACCACTCACTCCCTTTTATAGTGGCAAAACCTTTCCTGCCTGATGCGTCTGTAGAAAGGAACAGTTCGGGGCTGCCTGCCCAGGGGGCTCTCCAGAACCGTGTGCCATTGAGGCTGGCCAAGAATTCTGCATATATTCTGAGGTTCTGTTTCAACCCTTTGCTAAGTCTGACTAGGTGGTGTTTCTTTTTAATGTTAGCTGTGGCCCTGGCCAGCCTTCTGGCAAAAACCCTACCCCGCTGGGATCACCATTGCTGCAAAATTCAATTTACCCAGGTGACGCTGAATGGCACCCAAGGTCGCTTTGTTCTTCGCCAACATTGTCTGGATGTCCAGGATCAGGGCCTGCACCTTACCCACCGGTAGTCTGGACACGTCTTCTACCGTGTCTAGCTCAATCCAAGAAACATCAGGACAAGCGCTGGGCCTTTGGTCTTCCCAGGTGCCAAGGGGACCCCTAGGTGTTCAGTCAGTCCTTGAAAACTTTGCAGTGCCTCCATTCAGTCCTGGGTCCCCTTCTCCCCGATGAACAAGACATCATCCAAATAGTGCTTTACACCTGTAGGCACATATCACTGCGCAACCCATTGGCATGCACTTGTCATAATAAAACTGTCCTTCCAACTTGAAGCACTTGAGGTGATGGCTGCCCAAGTGAACCGGCAGCAGGTGGAATGCAGATTCGATGTCTGCCTTTGCTAGCCAAGCCCCCTTGCCCGCTCTCCTTACCATGTTCACCGCCACATTGAACGAGCAGTAAATGACAGAACAAAGCCCGCCCTCCATCCCGTGGTTCACTGAATTAACCTCGGGGTATAACAAATGGTGTATCAGTCTGAAACTTCCTGGCTCTTTCATGGGGACCACTCCCAGGGGAGAAACCACAAAGTTGGCCAGCGGGGGAGAGGGGAATGGTCCTGCCACCCACTCTAATGCTAATTCCTTTGCAACCTTATCAGGTACTACTGAAGGCAGCTCTTTAGCAGACCTCAAGTTGTCTGCATCCCTACTTCCTTGGGGGCCAACATATGGAATCCAGAGCCTTCTACAAAACCATTCGCCAGCAATAGGCAGTCTTTGGTATTGGGGTATCTTCTGAGCAATGGGAGGAGGGTGTGCAAGATTAACGGAGAGGGGCCCTTTCCTGAGCTGGTGACGGCTAGGGAGCGGTCTGGGATGAAAGATGCGCCCTTACCAATGTGGCGGCAGCTGTGTTCTTAACTCTGTTGCAAAGGGTGGTTACGGGGGACAGATGCTTGTCTATTGACTGGTGCTTAACTGTCCTGTCGTTGTGTGGGGGGGTGACTCCCGCCTGCCGTTGCAATACACTGCTGGGTGTGGGGCCCCACATTTGTTGCAGCTGTGGGTTGAATTTACAGGCTTTCCCCCAGGAGTAGGACCCGACATTAAATAGTCTTCAAGTGCCCGAGGGAGGGGGGAGGGGGGGCGGGGGGACGAAGACCTTTTAAACTACTCCACCTTTGACCAGTTGCTCAGAGCATGCCTTGAAAGGGCTGCTTGAAGGGGCGTCTCCCTGCTTGGCTCTGAGCCTTAAATGATGTCTGCCAGTTCGAATTTTTGCTGAATGAGTCCTTCTGGGGTGGGATGAATTTGCCCATGTGCTCCATCCAGAGCTGGACTACTTTCTGATCCCAGCCTAGCTCAGGGTACATGCTACGTCTGCTTTCACCAGCTGTTGAGTGCTGGATGTGTCGATTTTGACCCCAGAATCCTCAGGCTCTTGCGCATTCATTATGCCCCTCGCGCAGTTTAAGCCTTTTGCCATCTCCATCTCCATGAACGCTGCCTAGTCTGCATCCTGTGATGTGCTGGGCTAGGAGACGCTGGCTGTTACCATCTGTGAGAATAGGGGGGGTAAGGCATGGCTACCCATACTCTTGTCTTCATACACTAGCCTCACGTGTGGGAGATCTTTCCAAATGGGTGCCGCGACAACCAATGACAACACTGGTATACTTACCCCTTGGGTCCTAATCCCACCTTGTGGCTGCTCAGGCAATGCACAGCCCGAGTCCTTTACCAGGGTTGAGAGCCACAATACCTCTAATAAACAAGCATTGGCATTGCCAATAGGTCTCGCTTTTGGGACCTTATAAGTATTTAGTTATACAGCACAAAATTGTTGGCGCAACAACATCAACTGTTGCATGGCTAAACACTTATAAGGTACAAGGTTTAGCCACGCAACAGCTGATGGTGTTGCACCAAGGATATTGTTCTGCAAAACTACATACTTATAAAGTACCAAAAGCAAGACCTATTGGCTATGCCAATGCATGTAACATAAGTGTCCTACGATTTGCTTGATTAATCATTTAGAACGAATGTACACAGCTCTCAAATACGCTCAATTTCTTTATGTATTTGGTAATTTAAGTTTATTAGCCAAAGGGTTAAAATAACCGCTGTCACAAGTTGTTACCTGTTAGATTTGGAGGTCTCTAGTTGGCACAGGTAGGTACGTGTGACAAATAGGGACCCTCTCCTCTAGTCAGAATAAGGGGATTACACTCCTGAAAAAAACCCCTGCTCACCCTCTAGGTAGCTGGGCATGAGCATCAAGGCTTAATCTCAGAGGCGTTGTAAGTTAAGCAGTTGTGACCACATACTGTAACCCAGTGACAACACTACAAATGGACACCACAACTACAAATGCACACCACACAGGTTTTATATAAAAAATAAATAGACTTTATATAGAGTTACCACGAGACCATAAACGACAAAAATACACAACACGATTACTTTAAGATGGTAGATTTAAGCTTACTTCAATTCAGTTCTGAGACATGACACTCTGCGTCAATGTACCTTAGGTTGCGTTGCGCTTCCACGACAAGCAATGTCGCAGCCATGGGAAATGTGTCAAAGTTCAGATACAAAGAAATAAAGACGTGAAGATCTTCCAGATGTGGTACGCTTCTCGGGGATGTGAGAAGTTCTCGGTTCGATGCATGGACTGCAGCGGCGACCCCCTTACGATGCGACGGCAGCAGCTCCAGTGGCGACGCTCTTCTCCCATGCTGCGTGAAGCTTCCACTTGATGCGACAACTATAGCGGCAACATCCAAGATCCGATGGCAGCAGCTCCGACGGCGGCGCGCTTCTGGGGGATGCAAGGTGGTCTTGGTTGATGCGGTGCAATATGACAGTTCCAGCTGCGACACCCTCCTACGGAGTTGCAACGGCAGGCACAGCGACGGCGACACGCTCTGACCTCGTTGCGAGATTCTTCTCCTGATGCGGTGCAGTGCGACAACTACAGCAGCGACACCCTCCTTCAGAGTTGCGACAGCAGCAGCAGCGACGGCGACACGCTTCCTCTTCGTTGCGGCATGCTTCTCTCCGATGCGGTGCAGTGCGACAGTTCCAGCGGCGACACCCTCCTTCGGAGTTGCGACGGCAGGCACAGCGTCGGCAACACTCTTCTTCTCGTTGAGTCGCGCTTCCAGCTCCTTGCGACACGCAGTTCCTCAGAAGGCCCAATACAGCAGCAGGCACTTCCAAAGAACTCTGGGGAGCTGGGGGGTGAAGTCCTGAGACTTCAGCAGGAGGCAAGCTCTTTTCCAAGCCCTTGGAGATACTTCACAAGATGAAAGCAAAGTACACTAAGTTCCTTTCTCCTTCCTTTGGCAGCAAGGCAACCACTGCAGGCCAATCCCCCAAGCAGCACTTCAGCTTCGGAATAGTCTCTCCTAATTTTCTTCAGGTTCCTCTTCTCCGTAAAGGTTTCTTCTTGTAGTCCAAAGTGATCTAATTTCATGGGATCAGGGTCCCAATATTTATACCCCAAAATCCTTTGTTCTCTGAGGGGAGAGGGGCCTTTGCCCAGTCCAAACCAGTTTGAAGCACTCTGTTTACCAGACTTCTCCTTTCCTTCCACAGTGCAGGGCAGGCACACCAGACGCCCCACAGGAGGTGGAGCCAGCATTGTGGAAGGCAGGCACAGCCCTATTCAAGGTTAAGCTGGGATTTCATATTTGGTTCTTTGAAATGGCATGGTTTCAGTCCCACTATTGTTAAATTTATAAAACTTTTATACTCTGCACCAACTACATCTGTTTCGGTAAACGGTTGTCAATCCAGATATTCCCCTCTTCTCAGAGATACTAGACAGGGTTGTCCTCTTTCTCCCCTCCCTTTCATCCTTGCCCTTGAACCCTTCTTAGAGACTATTAGATGCTCTAAACACTACACAGGGATTCATTTTCATTTCCGATGACATCCTACTTTAGATTTCTAACCCATCTGTCTTCCTACCGGCATTTTTTTCCTTATTAAAAAATTACTCTAGTGTCTCGGGATACAAATTGAACGTTGATAAATCAGAAATCTTAACTTTAAATACATTTTGTCTCCCTTCTATGTTCACCGATTCTGGTTTTGAATGGACTTCTTCCCATATCAAAAGTCTTGGTATTTAATATTGCAACAATCTCAAGGACCTTATTAAAATCAACCACACCAAATTCTTAGGAAAATTTCGGTTGTCACTGATAGTTGGTCTCCTCTTTTTCTTTCATGGTGGGGTAGACTAGCCACGATTAAGATGATGCTTCTCCCAATTATTAATTTTTAATCTCTCTATGCTTCCTATTTCTCTCCCTAATACTTATTTTTCGAACCGTTAATAATTTACTCACCAAGTTTCTTTGGCATAACCACAAACCTAGAATCTCACTGGCTCGTCTTCAACTCCCTAAGAACTCAGGCGGAGTTAATTTTCCTAATCTTAGACGACACCACTCAGCTTTTACTTTGAAACAAATTTGGACTTTTCTGTCTGACTCCACCACCGAGTCATGTACGGCATGGAGTGCCTTAGCTATTACTTTTCAAATTATTACTGTTAATTGGAAAGACACTTCAAAAATCTCTTACCAAGCATGGTGGAGGAATTTACTATGTCATCATCACAGAATGGACAGAGCTTATGCCACTTCCACTTCCTTGCTGATTAAAAGAGATTTATTATGGTTACCTTTAACTAACTTTCTATCTAGAAAGTCTACTTAACTTTTCTTATTACATAATTACAATGTTATTTAATGTATTTCAACTATGGCTCGTACTATTGTTTAATTTCTCTATCTCCCTTTATCTTTCAGGACTATTTCTCTCTTTCTTTTTCCTCCTCTCTTCTTTCCCTCGCCCTTCTCTTCTACATTCCCTTCTTTCTCTCCTCTTTTCTCACGTTAAAATCTTCTAAAAATGCACCTTCACTTAGTACAGTTTCATTTCATAAGGATATTGTGTAACATTGTTTACAGTTTCATTTCATAAGGATATTGTGTAACATTGTTTTTCTTCCATGCTCCTCGTTCTCAAATGTCCTGTTATTATTCGTTTTTGTAATGATGTTTTACATGGTTATATAATCTCAATAAAGCATTCTAAACTTAAAAACAAAGTCAGCCATCAGCACCCACCACCATACCCATCTCTCTTCCGACTCTAACACAAATACTTCAAGTCAATGACAGGCACAGAACGCCCTTTTAGCACGAAACTTTGCTAACTCCACTTCCCTGGGTACCAGAAGAGTGGCATCCTGCCAGGTTTAACAATCTCGCCACCAGCTTCTAGATTACCACAGTCTGGAATCCTTCTCGGGGTTTACCACAATCTGACTGCCTGGCCTCTTGCATCGATTCCGCCTAAAGACCATGTCTCTGCAACAGTAATGCTGGAATTCCAACAGAAATGTAAATTCACTGCAGCATCTGTCGGATGGAAGTCGGAAAAACACACCTCCTCCGTGCTAAATTAAGCCCTTGGATTCTACTGCGTTAATTTTCAGCATAGCTGCTTAGTTAGCATCTAGTGACACCTGGTGGATTCATGTGAAATAACCATTACAAGAAAAGGTACCTAGTCTATCCATAAATACATACTTCTAGGAAAGCATATAATTAATTGCTCTATCTGTATCAAATTTGTGCCAGAAGTTTAACTATATTACATTTAAAAACTTCCAACCGTTATCTGACGTTTACCTAAGGATTTCCCTTTGCAGTGGGGTTGTGAACGAACGTATCGTTCAGCTAAAAGTCATTTTTTATTTCAATCATTATTACCGACATTATACTGATAAAAAAAACGATGCTAAGCTCAATTTAAGACATCGCCTAACTGTATGCTTACATTCTAGTGCCAATCTTAAAACAATAGATTTCGAAGAATAGATTTAGAATAAAATACCAAATATGCAAATTAGTGTTACTACTCACTGGCTCTTCTGAAGAGAAAATCCAAAATGACAAACAGGGAAACTAAACAAGAAGACCTAAACCGAGCTCCCAAGGTCACCCATGGAAGTAACCCCCACAATGAGTTGCCCGCATTGCCACCGGCAGCGAAGTGTTACAACAACTAGTCAGCCATCAACCATGTTTCCATCTGGTAACAACAAATCTTTTATCTGGTCACTTAATTAAAACCATTCCAACTTAGCAATAACACTCTATACAATTACGATAAAAATAGTAAAATACCTCATAAAATAGAATCAATTCAAAGGGCTAGTGCCTTCGTGGTCCATAACACCAGAAACGCTAGTAAAAATCAACCCAGGTCCTGATAAACAGTAATGCCTTGATCAATACTGACACAATGCTTCCGGGTTGATCAATACTGACACAATGCCTCCGGGTTAAAAATATTCAAGGGCAACCCTCATCACACAGTGCTAACTACAGCAGAATCGATACATCTACAACCTCAAAGAACAATGTAATGCGTCCCAATCAAAGACTATTAATTAACCTTTAAGAATTAAGGCCATAGTAGCAGACAGCTGACGTCACTGCCAGTGAGCCATAAATGTCCAGAAGCTGCCTTGTTATATGGGGATGGCTTCTACTACTTCGTCCATAAATGTAACAGATGTTGTCGTTAGTCTACAGTCAATTCCTCGGAAAAAAATGAGATATGGTAAGCCGTTGGCAGCGACTGCCTAGTTCATAAAAATAAAGGCTTGAGCAGTTTGTCTTTTACAATTAAAAACTTGACAGACACAAATAAACTGCGCCAATGACTACTTGGTTGTGTGCAAAACCGACAAGCCTTTCTTGGATCAGGCGTGTTTCCATTTTAGTATTCTTGCAGACATCAAATAAATCCAAATATAAACTTACACATTTCACCTTAAATTACCAGAATACGGGCTTGAATAGATATTCCCGTGGAGTAAGGTTTTCATAATTTGCCACAGTGAACTGATTGTGATATTTTATCAGCAGGGTTCTCAAATCAAATTCTTTTGGATTTGTTTTTATTATTGTACTTAATATCTTATACAGTGATTTCAAAATCCTTTTAAGAATTTATGGCGGTGTCACACTTAATTCACGAAGAGTGGACTCCGTGTCACTGGCTCAAGGCGTGGATTTAGACTTAACGAGCTCCTGGCAGAGGTGATGTTTAAAGGAGTTCTTATCAGCTTTTAAAAATGTAAACCATTTCCACTGGGTAGAAGAGCATCGTGTCCAAAAAACACCACCCAATCCCAGTGGGAATTGTCAGCCAGTCACCAGCCTATCGTTTTTGGCACTGATTTGTGCTAAAATATGTAATAGCAAACTCTGGTTTAGGAGGAAGTAAACATTAGAAAATTGAAATTTACACTGCACTCGCAATTGTGAAGGATACATTAGAACCAGTATCAGAATGAGGATTATCCTTCCAAACAGGTGTAAAACAACTCTTGCTGTTACGGTGACCAAAACACTCACCGTCACTGCATTGTTAGTGAACTATTAAAACAAATCAAACCTTAAGCAGCACTTTAAACTTAATTCCTAACCCGAATCCTAGCTATAGTCCGGACCATTATCTTTCGCCACTATCTAACCATTAACCAATTCTACCTTAACCCAAACCACAACCCTAACTCGAACCTCAAAAGCAATCCTAACTGCAGTCCAAAATCTAGCCCTGACCCAAACCTAGCCAGAATCTTTATCTTATGCATGTTCTTACAATAGTGTTTACCTTAATACAATCCCTATCTCTACCCCAACAAAGCTTAAAGCATTACTAAAAATAAAACATGGCTTCCAGTGCTTAAATAATGGTCTTCGTTATGAGAAAACAACATTGACAAGTCAGGGTTACTTATGAAGGATATTGCAGCCCCTAGTGTGGTACCAAAATGCTGCTACTTCACCCCTGGAAGCATGCTGATGTACAAGAGAAGGGTAATAGTTGGAGTGGCCTGCATTTGAAGGAAGATCAGAGCAGAGGGAGTGCGAATGCCAAACAAAAACCTGCACGACATGTACCTCACATTGAGGGGCCAAGATGAGCCAGACACATAGAATAAAAAGAATGAAGGAGGAGCGATTCACTCCAGCAAAGAGCTCAATGAAGATGGACTAACAAAAACAAGATACAATGATCAAATACCAAGCTGGGGACTGGGCCATCTTAGTATGGATTCAAGATATTACACTTCACTGATTGAGATTAAGTAGCCTGAAGAAGTAAAGGATTTTTTAGGAGATACTACAGAAACCGAGTCAAGAAAGAAAACTGGGTAGCAAATCCTAAAGTGAGAAGACAAATGTTGAGCAAGGGAAGATTTAAGTTTTCCAGTTTTTACATCTCTTGCACTTTTTAAATTTTAACGTAATGAGACTGAGACATTCTATAGTGGTATGGAGCGAGAATAGGGAAAGGCCGGTAGTGGCTCATGTCATTTTAGCTATGGGCGCAAATACAACATGCTTTTTTGAAAAGGGTCCTATTCTCAAACAATGCATCATCACATCAACCACTCCACTGACATACCAGAAGAGTGGAACAAATCAGCAAGCAAAGCATCAACAATCTAAGTTAACTTGTCTTCATAAATAACAGCAAACGGTATGATACTTCTTAACTGCTTGCCTTGGACTTTTATTTACTTCACTTTTTTTTATAGAATTAGATTATTAGAAATAATTATGTACAATAGTCAGGAAACGACAAAATACATATTAGGATAAAAATAACTTCTTTCATGCGCATCATTTTTTCTGTGGCACTCAGATGCTCATTGCCAACTAAGAAAATGGAAACATTCTATTATCGTCCCTGGCACTCCGCATTTTTCTATCACTTGCACACTGCACTGTTCCAAGACAGAGCCAATCTCAGGTTACTCACCCTAGTGTACACTGGAATGGAAAAGGTTAGGATCAAAAATAACCTTCTAAATGAACCCTTAGTGCTAAATCTGAGAGACTACCTTCATGGGGAGAGAGTAGAAGTAAATTGATAACTTCATTGCTTAGAATAGGATATGACAATGTGAAAACTGGATAGGACTAGATTGTCTCTGACAATGATCCATCTTTTGTTAATGAAGTTATGCTGGCATACCATGTTAAGTGTGGTGTTAGGAACAAGACAAATGTGGTGTACGACCCTGAAACCAATGGACAAGTTGAAAGATTTAACAGAGTAGCCAACAATTCAATTAAGTTTGCCTTCAATAGTTGAGGTAGGCCCACTTGACTATCCTTCTTTCCTACAAGTCTTCTCCCCATATGGTCACAGGGGGGTTCCCTTAGGAGTCATTGAAAGAGCACAGGTCAGGCTCTTGGTTGGTTCCTTGGTAGCTGAAGAACAGAGTTGCAGTTTAATCATCTGTCAATTTCTGAGAGATAAGAGACCCAGTTAATGCATACAAAAAGTAGGATGCCAGTTTAAATAAATAGAAAGGTGGAAAAGTCCCAACATGAGTATTTGCATTGGTGACTTGGCTAGAGTCAAATGCTGCTGAATTGGTAAAAAGCCTGTCGCAGTGGTCTAATCTGATATGTGTTGCTCTGGATTTTAGAAATTCTGTAAGAGTGGAAGGATGGAAGGTGTGGAACTTATCTAGAGTGTCAGTTTTCAAAGGTGTGGTTGATTCACATATCGGGCGCAGCAATTCAAAGGTGGCTTGGACCAATGTTTCCTACATATAGCATTGAGGCAAATGCTGTTCCTGGTCTGATCCCTCCTCATTTTGAGGGACCAAAGAAGTCTGGCTCGGATGTGCAAGAAGTTGGTGGTGAGGAATGTTGAAGGTGTTCTAGAAGTGGATAGTGGTGAATCGCTGTTGAGCTGTGTGAAAAGCAGCAGGCATTTGCCTAACAAACTGCAAGATTTTGCTTTGGAGTAAACTTTGGTATTCTGGTGCTTTGAGTTTCATTTGTACTTTTATCATGTGGGGGAAGGGGAAGTGTGTAGTTGTGTGGTCAGTGGAATGTATGTATGAAGAATGTCTGCGTTCCATTCTTGTGTGGGGAAATGGAATATGTAGGTTTTAGTGGTGGTATATTCAAGTTCAATCAGCGCTGGCTCATATCATGGGTGCTCCCTACTGCACATCTATCTTTGGGAATAAATTGCCCTGAAGTTATCTCATGGAGCACAGACTCTTCTTTAGCCACTTTTACAAGGACTAGCAAGTTTATAGTGAAAAAGCCTGACAAATTTGTGCATGGATAGGTGAGAGGTTGAATGTGATAATGAGCAGACAGTTTGAAGAATGAGTCAGAGAATGCATGAATACATTAATGAACTAATGGTTGAATAAGCACAGATATATTTATGAATATACAAGGTAGTGAATGGATTAATGTTTGAATGAATCCAAACAGGTTGTGTTAACCTTGGAAGGTAGTGGCTTTCCACTGTCAGAAGTGAGTGTTATAAAAGCCAAGAAAAACCAATAGTAGCCAGTGCAAGTACAAGATTAGGGCTGCGTATAGTTGTGCCAAGAATTCCCAAAACACAAATGCCAACATTATGCCAATGTAAGCATTACAACAAAGGTGGCCACCACTGTCACAAATTACCATTTCTCTCCATTACGCAGGTTCATTATCCTTCACTGTACATTTGATTTGTCCCATTGCTTAGTTATCATTAGTGAACTTTTCAATAATCGTTAGGTCCTGGCCAGGATTGTGTAATCATTCTTTAATCTTGTTCAGATTTCCACTCATATATCCGAGTATCCAGCAAAATGTGTACCATTACTTGGAAGAGTTGGCTATGGATGCAGTGTAACAGATTATTATTTTACCAAAGATGCAGCTAAAGTATCATATATTCACTGTAATCTACAGTAGATTCAGCCTCCTACTAAGCTTGGGTGAAATCTAAATTACACTGGGGTATTTTAGGCAATTTCAGGAATGTTGTGGTGATGCACAATTCCAAAAGCAATGCTATTACGCCCCACTGTGAAATTATGCGCCATTTGCGGCTAAAGTTTACTGCCAGCATCTGTTGCTTGCGCCACTTGTGTTTTTTGCGCTTCTCTTACAGCAAAATGCATCCCCACAAACAATTCATATGAAGACGCATTTTGCGCTACAATATAGCACTAACTTACAGATTTGCACTTTGTTAAATTACACGAAAGCTAATTACGTGAATTTCGTTCACCCTCCCAAAGTCCAACAGCTCAGGCACTAAATTGTTGTGGTTGATCTTGTACAGATACCTATAAATCCTTTCTTAGTGACTAGTGCCTGCCTAGCACTGACATGAAGCAGAGGTTAAGACGCTGTCTTTTTACTTTCTGCTAACGCAGCAGTGTTGGCATTTCACCAGTCATTGTTATCAATTCAATGCAAATCTTTTTTTGGATATAGATGTATCCATAAAAGCACACATCGTATAATAATACATGGGGTGTATCACAATCCATTAACATAAACACAATAAAGCAAAATCATACAAAACAGTCAATTTAGCATAAAAATATTTACAGACGAGACCCCATAAATCATTTCTAGTATTGGAAGCCAATTAGCACTAAGTAAAAACAGATTCCATTAAATTCATATTAAGCATAAGCACAACATATACCAAATGATTCAATAAAAACAAACAAACCATGTTATAAAAACCTAACAAAGAAAAATGCAAAAACAGTGCCAAAACATTCCACCTACAAATCCTAGATGTTTTTTTATGTATAAAAATGCAAGTAGTTTTCTCTCCTGTCCCATTGTACATCGTCCTCTTCACTTACCACTTTCTTGAAGTCGTCTTCAGCTTCGTCTAGTTTCCCCTGTTTTAGGAATAAATGTCCGCGCTGTAATCTAGCCTGCAAAGACATTGCAAACAGAACGATGAGTTGAGGGTGAGGACGTTTTGCATCAACACTGACGAAGGACTAATTGCAGCATGACAGGTTTGTCAACACAAGAGAAATCAACAAGTGATCTGTAAATCAACACCACCTGTTTGCGATTTTTGGGATTGGGGAAAATTGCAATTTCAGTTGAGGATAACATCACAGCAGCGTCGCTGAGAAGATCAGAGGCCATGAAAGGAAGACAAATTGTGTACATTTCTGTTGGTTTTAGAGACAATTCAAGAACGAAGAACACTGCGGTGCTGTAAAATGGGCATCCTGGTAACGTACGGCCATTCTGGCTTGGTGTTATGTACCTATGCACAGCCATTTAGGCTGGCTTAAATCTTCCTAAATGCCATTAATAAAATAAAATGACTATACTTGGCGATTCATGTACACTCTTTCCCATCCTCACCGTTAAAAGTTTTCAGCAATTTTACCACTTGACAGAAACACATGTACATTGGTCTAATAGAAAATACTTCTGTATTTAAAGAATCGGTCTTCATATATTCATATATTGAATTCCCACCTGCTGAAAATCAATTCCACGATACAATGTAACAAGCACTGGCAAAGCCAACAGTTCTCACGTACACAAGAGCTATTGGCATCATCAAGGTCTTTTAGCCATGTTGTGCAGCATGGCTGAAAGTTAGGAGGGGGGTGGGGCGCTATGAAGTGGCCAGCGCTGGATGCGTCATGTTGGGGGACGGGGGGGGGGGCCAGCAACGCAGGAGTGTGCAAGAGAACTGGGGCAAGAAATATCAAGGGATGGGACAGGAGGGACTGGCCAAGCAACACAGCAGGAAGTTGGTGGGAGGAACAGGGCAAGTAGAAGCACGGCGAGCAACA
Source organism: Lissotriton vulgaris (assembly GCF_964263255.1). NCBI lineage: Eukaryota > Metazoa > Chordata > Amphibia > Caudata > Salamandridae > Lissotriton > Lissotriton vulgaris. The sequence goes on from NC_141696.1 coordinate 742,971,566, forward strand.
ACGACGGGACAAGCGACAAGCAACAACGAAGAAGGGGAATGGGACAAGCAACAACGTAGGAGGGTGCAGGGGGACGGAGCAGGCAGCAACGTGCGAGGAGGGTGTGAGGTACAGGGCAAGCAACATCAACGGAGCAAGTAACCATTTGGGAGGGGTGATAGGGACAGGGCAAGCAAAAGGAAAGCAATAACACGGGAGGGGCAAACAAGCAACAACATGGAAGGGGGACAGAAAAGATGAGGCAAGCAATAATGAGGAGGCAAGCAGCAACATGGAAGGGGAGAGGTGCAAGCAACAAAACGGGAGTTGGCAATTAACAACGTGGCTTGCGATTGGTGGTGAGAAATAGCCTGCAAAACACATGCACTCTTTTGGAATGCTGCGACTAAAAGTAAACAGAAGCTCCGAAAGCGCCAGCAGGGGAAAGGCACTGGGCAAGGATCAGTACTTCAGCCATGCTCTAGAGGATCGACAAACATAGGGAGAAAGTGAAGCCGGTGTGGGCTGACCAAAGAGAAGCAAGGAAACTAATGTGACGATGAAGCCAACGAATGGTGAGCAATGGGCGGGCTCTAAGCCTCCTGTAAGTTAACAAAATGTCTTGCAAGTGACTCAGCATGCAAGCAACATGGCTGCCTAGACACATTCTTGGACAGCTTCCAACAAGGGAAATAAAATCCTGCTACATACCGTGCTAAGCTATGGGATCCGGAATTGGGATGTGCAGGGTATCGTAAACATATGGGATCCGTTTGGTCCCCTGACAGCTTGATGAAAGCATCAACGGGACCCAGTCACCTGAATGCTGGTTTGAGGCATGCAGAGCCCCGAGCACTGGGTGGCCTGAGCTGTGAAATACGGACGGTGGAGGTCCAGCCTCTGTTCTTGGCCCCGTTCTTGTGCTGCAGCGGAGGGATGCAATGGGGGCTGTGGCGGCCTCCGGTGTTGGAATATACTGCCTGGCGGCGCTGTTCCCTGGAGGTGATGGAGTGCTGAGCGGGCAGCCAAGGTCTAGGTAACATGGCAGCACCAGGTTGCTGGATCCTGTGGGTGGCGCCATGCAGGTGAAGCTTGAAGCCCGGGCCCCACGGGGGACTGAACGGAGGGTACTCCCTCTCCCCCCCTTCTGAAAGATCTCCCTCTCCCCCCTTCTGAAAGATCCTGACGGGAGAGGGATCAGCCGACCTGCCTCTACTGCGTGTGCAAGCCCTGTGGCTGAAGTCAAGAGCGGGATGGAAGTGAGCTTCAGCGCTGCTGGAATGTGGCCTGATGTCCTGGGTAAGGGTGCTACCGCTTGCACTTTCTCTGCCCCTTGGATCCAACAGAGGTGCTCAGCGGCTGAACGTATTGACACTACAGTGCATCTGAGGTACAGGCGGGCTAAGAGCTCAAATGAGGCTGTATTGTCGAAGACCTTATTCTTCACTGTCTGGGGTCCCAGGTGAAAATAGCTCCTCTGGACTGACACAGAAGTGTGTGTGGGCCCTATGGGCTAAGACTAGAGTGGGACAAATGTGTGTTTTGGCACTTTTAGACAGTGACCAGGTTTTCAGTGTCTGGGGATCCCAAGTGCGCCACCTCACCCCCTGGATCAGCGTCTGGGCGATAGCTGCCAGCTGCAAGGGAGTGAGCAGGTGTTTATCGGTCTTGGCAGGCCACTGAGGGGGACAAATTGACATTGTCCCCCTGATCTAGGAACCTGACCCCGGTGGATCCTGTTGGACTGGCTCTTTACCTGGTGTTCGGTCCTCTGCTGCTCCGCTCTGTTTTTTTAGGGCAGGTGCCTGGCTTTGGGCACTGAAGTGGTGATCTTGATTGCTGTATCCCACACAACTTACTTGGGGGAACTGGCTGCCCTATGCAGAAGCGCCGGGGGGGGGGGGGGGGGGGGAGGGGGGTCTCGTTGCCCACCTGGCCCCTGGTGGAGGTGCCACCCTGATTTGGGCACACAATAGCGCGTGATAAAAACTTGAAGGGGTTTCAGGTCGATACAATAGCGCAATATGCTCGATCACCAGGTGTGAGATCTGGGGGCGTAGGGGGATCTCGAGGTCCGGACCCCAGAACAAAAAAAACTTCTAATATCCATGCGGCCATTCGAGACCTAAGGGTGGCGCTTGAGTCCAAGATGGACTCTGTGGCCTTGGTCACAAATCATTCCCACCTGGACTTTCACAAAGTGGCGGACAGCGACACGGTTAATAAGGGTGAGGTCACCACGCTGTGGCAGCAGGTTGACAAGTTCGAGACAACGTAGGAGGGGCTAAAAAGTTTTGTGATGTTCATGGAGGAGCATCTGGAAGATGTTAAGGGCGCTCGAGGTGCAACTATCTGCGTATTCCCAGATTCCCTAAGTGTGAGCAGGGCCCAATAGCAGATCCATTCTTGGAGAGATGGATAGCTACTGACCTTGAGCCCGAGGGACTCTCAAACTTTTTCTCCACTGAACGAGTGCATCAGGCCATGGCACCTGTCCCTAGTCCTGGCACACCTCTGCAGGTGCTTATTACACGGTTTCTGGATTACAGGGACAGAAACTCTATACTTCGACATGACCGGGTAAATGGCCATCCAAATCGTTCCAGATTACACAAGGAAGGTGAAAGTCCTCTGTAAATCCTTCCTGACCATCAAGAGACAGGTCCGGGTTCAAAATAAGAAATACAGTCTGCTCTGCCCTGTGAAGTTCCGGATGCAGCAAAAGAACAAGGTATATTTCTACAAGTCCCCACAACAGGCTGCGGATTGGCTGCAATTCATGGGAATAGGTGCAGAGTAGTGGCTAACTGAATGGAGAAAGCACAGGCTCCTGCTGATTATCCAAAATCCATGGATCCTACAAGACGTGACCATATCCTCATATGCCCAAACTGAACTCTGCGCACGGACTCTAAGCCCTTGGTCACACAGAACTCCTTCACGCCACTATGTTTGGTGCACGAAACTCAGAGTGATGTGGCTAGCTCTGGTTGAGTGCTGGGCGGATGCCTGTTGGGACACTGTTTATCCATATGTTTCGGATGATGCTGTGGTCTCCGATGACCGAAGGATTCTTGAGTGCTTTACAATCTCCTATATACATGGATGGGGTTCACCAGTCGTTGATACTTTGCCTATGATTACTGCTGAGCTGTTTTTCTCTCTTTTTCCGGTCTTCTTCTTTTGGGTCCTTGGGTTGACTAGTGGTACACAGCCTTCCCCTAGGCGGAGGGAGTCTAGGGCTGGGCCTGTGTGGATGGCTGAGCTTCATGTGGGCTCGTGATCAGCGCTAGTTTGGGCTCCCTGGACAGAAGCTACACTACAAGTGGCTGCAACCTTTTTGTGTTGACGGGATAGGGAGGGCGCTTGGGGTGGGGAACTGCTCCTTTTAGTCCATTGATTGTTGGTGGGGTGTTCCTTGGCCACTGCCTTAGCGTGGGAGTTGGGGAGGGAGGAGGAGGAGTTACTATATTGCTGTTTATTGCAATTTTGCTATGGTTTGGGTTAGACTGTGCGGGGTCTTCCACATATTGCAGCATTGGTCAGTCTGCTCCTCGTCCATGCCCATATACAGGAGTGCTAGCCTCTTCTTAAAATCTCTATATTGTTAGTGGTGCTATGTATAAAATATTGTCTTGGAATGTGCGTGGGCTGAATAGTCCTCGAAAGAGGAATAGAGTGCAAGCTTATCACCACAGGTATACAGTGGCCTTCTTGCAGATAACGCACCTACAGGGAGATAGTGTTAAAAGTCTGCAGAGGCGATGGAGGGACCAGGTCTATGTCACAACTTATTCTGGGTATGCTAGGGGGGCCCTAATATAGGTGGCTCATGGGGTGCCCTTAAAGCAGGCCTGAGTGTTCCTAGATGGTGAAGACCGGTAGGTCATAATACAGGGTTCCTTGGATGTGCATGATCTCCGTCTCGTCAAAATGTATACTCCAAATTTAGATGATGGGGACGTTCATGGCAGGGTGGTTGCAAAAACCTAAGCCTTTGTGCTGTCTGAAGTAATTTTTGCAAGTGATTTTAACTGTGTCATTGATGGTCTACTGGACAGTGCCCCTTCGTGCTCCGACACTAAATCCCACATGACCTCTGCCCTTCACCCAGTCTCTGCATAGTTTGTCCTTGATTGACTGGTGCCGAAGCCAAACCCTGCTTGCTGAGTACTCCCTGGAGAGGCATCGTTTCCGAGTTCCCTAAGGCTACTCAAAGCCAAGTCCCTCACAGATCAGGCATTTATGGGCACGTTAGAGGAGACTCTTACCCAATATTTTGATCATAATTGGAATAGCGTACAGCAGTAGGGCTGTGGAGTGGGATGCTCTAAAAGTAGTGGTGCGCAGCAAATGCATGGCCACCGTCGGACACTCGAGGGGGCCACAACGAGTCAGGTAACTGTGTTTGAATCACTTCAGAAAGCGATATTGGATTCTCTGAAGTTTATGGGTTACTGAGCTGAACAATGGAGGGTCTGCAACTAGTGGGATCAGTTATAAGAGCAGGTGCGAAATGTAGGGCAACATTGATGGTATACGGAAGGGGATAAGGCGGGGAGCTGTTGACGCACCGGATTAGATCCAAGGCACCCTATGCTGGTGATCAAGGATCAGGGAGGTCGAATAGTGCATACCCGGATGGCTATAAATTCAGTGTTTGCGTCACAATTGAGATTGGTATATATGGAGCCTCCAGGGAACACTGCAGATAGGGCGTTAACTGTTTATCTCTCTAAACTGCCTCTGCAGCACCTTTCTCTTGACGATTGTGAAAAACTGGATGCACCAGTAACGAAGAAGGAACTATTAGCAGCGGTTAGGGAACCTAAGTTGGCCAAGTTACCAGGAGCTGATGGACTCTCTGCAAAGTTTTACAAACAATTTCTTGACCGTCTGCTTGATAAGCGGCTAGCTGTGTATACGAAGGACTTGGGTAAATGTATCCTTCCAGATTATATGCAGCAAGTCCTGATTGAAATGCTACCGAAACCGCTGAAGATGGCTTCCTACAAACCACTCTGTTAAATGTGGACCAAAATATCCTTAGTCATCTGCTCGCTGCTTCCACACCAGATTCATGAGGATCAGTCAGGTTTTATCCCACAGTGGAAAATGCTCTGGAACTTGCGCTGGCTGTCTCATGCACTTCATACTCTGGAGCTGGGAGTAGACTCTCGTGCATTAATGTTTCTAGATACTGAACAGGCTTTCGACTCAGTGAGGTGGGGCTATGCCAAGAAGGTACTGGAGGAAATGGGACTGGGTAGCACTTACATTCAGTGGGTCCGATTATTGTATTGCTCCCCTGTAGCCAGAGTTAGTATGGTCCAGTGTCTCAGAGATCATAAAACTACAAAGGGGTACTCGTCAGGGGTGTCCACTGTCGCTTACATTTTGACATCACAGTGGAGCTTTTGGCCTGCAAACTCCGGCAAGCACTGCACTAATGGGGTATACAGCCTGGACCCATGGAGCATAGAGTGTCCCTCTAAGCAGACAACGCCATGATATACTTGAAGCATCCAGTTTACTCATGCATGGTGTACTTTTAGCACTTTCAGGCTAATAATCAATGTGCTCTAGGGCGAGAGAGACTCTGATTTCAATTTATGAGTTTATTGAATATAGGCATGTATGGAGCCGCTATGTTGGGAGGCTCCACTAATGAGGTGGTTGCTAAAGACACCAAAGGTATTTTAAGTTCAGAAAAATTTTATTGAAAGAATATGACATAAGCTTACAAAGTAAGACAAAGAAAATAACAAGCAAAAGTATACAAGTCCAGTTACACCAAAGGTATTTTAATCATTAGATGAATGGCCCTTTGGTATCTGCAGCCAGCACCGCAAGTTACTGAAGTCAGCGCACTGTATGGAAAGGAGCACCTGGTAGCAGCAACATGGGGAAAGGCACAGCAGGGAAAACGAGAGGGGCCAAGACTGTGCTGAAAATGTCAAGCCAAATAATTAACAAGTATGGGCTTACTCGTGTTTTGGCTTTGCCAATGGTTGTTTAGTTAACAAGCGAACACAAAATGCAAGCAGTAAAATATCGCGTGCTTACGTGGTTAGGGCAAAGGGGGCCTCATTATGCACTGGGGAGTAAAGGGGCTTGGGAAGTGGGGTAAAGAGACATGAAGGGTGAGTAGAGGCAGGCAGCCCAGTTAAGAGGCCATCACAGCTCACAGGGGCTACGTAGAGCCCCACCTAACCTTCCACGAAGTGCCATGGCTTGAAGCACATTCCACACAGGCAACGAAAACTTAAATAATGCCAAAAGCCCACTCTTCTGTGCTGGTAACGTGAAATCACTGACACAGGTACCGCTGTCTGGAGAAGAAACCTAAAATATCAGGTGATTCGAAGAGCAGCTTCCATGGCAGAAGACAAGCAGTGAACACTTAAGAACACAAGCCTCCGACTGTAAATTGTATTTATATAGCGCTTACTGCCCCTGGCGAGGCGTTGAATCACACGGTTTGCTCATGTGCCGCTTACCGCTGTAAAATCCGGCTTCAATTCAATCACTCGACTTAAATCCGGAATTGCAGCTTTCGATTTGCCCATGGCCAAATACGCGGTTGCCCGCCTATAATATGACATGTAGTTATCAGGGTCTCCATCTAGAAGAAAAGAAATAAACATTCTTTAATGCACGTGCTACTGACGCTATGAGTAAACTTGAAAGACTCACAAGAGAAAGCTGATTGGGAACAGAAGTGAAGAAACCAACCTTTAATATTCAATGTTTTGTAACTGCAAGGCAGGAACTAATGTCCAACACTCTTCAATCGCCCCACGCAATTAACTCAGAAAAGCACTTAATCATGAGCTCAGTGTTAGTGCCGCACAAGGGCGCAGCAATAAGAGGTGCAGTCGCACCAGGGATAAGGACTAGGAGTGGCTCTCTGCACTTCAATTACTGAGGTATTTCCTACCTAATAGTTCATTTTCCATAAGTGCTTTACGGCCCAGGGCACCCGTACTGTGCCACTGTTGACACATGCTAACTTTAAAAAAAAAAAACATAACAACATGTTAGAGATTGGGTTGTTGGTTGACTGGAGTTTGAGCTCTAGTCAAGCAGCAATCACAATTCTAGTCAGGGTAAGAAGCAAGCAAACCCGAAATCAACCTGTGCTTGCCCTCTAGTGGCATTGCACATAGCAGTCATGCTAAACTTAGAGGCAAGTGTAAAAAATGTGTGTAACACTTCAAACAGCAAAACAATGCAAACACCACATAAAGAGATCCCACACCAGGTTTGGAACAATGGAGTAGATTTTAATAAATAAAACAAGACCAAACTGACAAAAATCCAACGAGCAGACCTGGTGATGTTGATTTTAAAAAATGATGCGAAGGCAGGTGTCGAGGATGTGAGGCACAACTGCAGTGATGCGTTGGTTCCGATGAGAGGTGAAGTTACAATGCGTAGTTTCATTTTTTAGGCTGCCGTTGAGGAGGGATGCGAGGTCCTTGCGCCTGGAAAAGCGTTGCACAGTGGTGGGTCCAATCCATGCAACAGTGGAGATGCATCAGTGCTGCTTGGGGATGCGCTACTCAGCCAAGGAGATGCATAGATTCTGCTTGGGGACGCGTCGCTCAGTAGAGAAAATGCGTTGGTTCTGCTGGCAAGCACCAGCCAACTAGCCCTTTGAGTTAGTCTTTTCCCACCCAGGCAGGAGGGCAGCAAGCCAGCAGGTCAACACAGCAAAGCAAAGTGCAAGTCCTTCAGCAGCACAGCAGTCCTTCCTGGCAGAGTCTCCACAGGTTCAGAAGTGTACTGTCTTGGTGGTGTCTGAGGCCCAGTGCTTATACTCAGTGGTACCTTTGAAGTGGGGGAGACTTCAACAACATGTCTTTGACGTGCACAGAGGTCCTTCTTTCCTACCCTGGCATCAGACTCACTACAGGGGAGTATGCACCCTTAGTGTGTGGACAGGTCACAGTCTATTCACATGCAAGTCTGTGCCCAGCTCCTTCTTCCCATCCTGCCTGAGATGGCCCATTGAGACACACCTAAGCTTTCATTGTGTGTGGCTGTGTAGGTGAAAATGCCAACTTTCTAAAAGTGGCATTTTCAGAATTGAAATTTCAAATATGACTTTACGATAAGTTTGAACTCTGAATTGTGATTCCAGAGATACCAGATTTAAAGGATTCATCTCTTCCTAATTGGAAATTACTCTTATAAAATGTAATACGGTAATCCCAATGTTATCCTATGGGAGTGATGGGCCTTACAGTAGTGAAAAAGCGAAATTGTGAGTTTTCACTACCAGGACATGTAAAGCACATTCCCTATCTTTTAAATACATTGCACAGTGTCTTCTGGGTTGTCCATGGCCTACCTTGGGGTGACATATGTATAAGAAAGGAAGGTTTGGGCATTCAGGTCGACATGGCAGTGTAAACTGCACACACAGGCTGGGCAATTGCAGGCCAGAGACCTCGTTAAAAGACTACTTGATTAGGTGGCACAATGAGTGCTGCAGGTCCACTATAGCATTTAATTTACAGGCCCTTGGTATAGGGAGTACCACATTACTAGTAATTAAAGTAAATTAAATATGCCAATTAGGGGTGAATCAATATTACGATGTTTATGGGACGGAGAGCAGAAGAACTTTGGCACAGGTTAGCAGTGTTAAAGTAAGGAGTCCTAATACCATTAAAAGTGAAGGCAGAAAAACATATTAAGGCTGTCAGGTCTAACAACAAACATAAGGGTGGATTTACAAACAGTGGGACAAATGTAAATGGAATGATTTACATTTATTCCCAAATCCCACTTTTTTGTATTCCTGAACTTTATTTTCGGTAGCCATAGGCCCTGGAATTCAACAAAAAGTGAAAATATCCTGGAGTACGCCACGAAACACGGTCCCAGTTCCGGTGTCGGACTAGTCTATAGGGCAATCCATTACTGCCCGAAGGGCTGGTCTGACTGGTCAGTGTGGTGGTCATTTTTTAGGTCGAGGACAGTCTCACTGCGTAGCAGTGGGCGGAGCCCGAGATTTAATGTTTCTTAGAGGGGGCTTGGAACCCGCCCCTCTTCTCCATTGGTTGGCCTAGTAAATGCTGGCCAGCCATTGGAGGAGAGGGGCGTCACTCCCTTTAAGCCCTGTCTTTTTCGGATTCGGGGGGCGTGTTTTTTGCGTTCTTTCTATCTGTGACGTCATCAGTCACAGCAAAAAACACGCCCCCGATTGCGAAAATTTCGGATCTTTGCGGCAGCCATTTTTTTTGTGGTTGTTGTCAGGAACAGCCCCGCTGCCATTCCAGGTAAGTTTTTATTTTTTTCTTGTTTTCCGTAGCTAGCAGGACGCCGCGCGCTCTGCAAAGCAGAGAGGCCCCTGGAGTTTGCATTTCCACTCTTAAATTCGCAAAAGAAATAGGTCCTGGCCGTTAAGACCACTGCTGGTAATGGACGAGCAAACGCTGCCCGGAACCGTCGCCTCTTTCCCTCCACGGTCTCCCTTCACGGAAGCGGCGATGCTGACTGCAGCGTACAGCCGGGTACACGCAGTCACGGTTACCTGTGGTAGCTCTTTGTGTCAGCAGCAGCGCAGCGCTACATATTTTCTCCTCTCGTGTCGGTGAAAGCTGTCCTGTGTATGTTGTGTCTCTCCAGTGTTATTTGCATCCCTGCTCTGCGGATATGTCTCCTGTGGTTCGTGGTCCCACTCCGTAGGACACTGCATTTGGCATCCACTGGTTTTGGTTGAATAAACTATTTCTTTATAGGGCCTAGAGCTGTTGGTGGGAGCCCTGAAGATGACTCCTCCTGGATTTGTTGGAGGCCCTGCTTGAGTGGTTGTCTCCGCTAAGGTTTGGGCGCACGCTCCACCCGTGATCTGCTCTGTATCAGCCCGAGCTTTTCTCACATTCCTACAAGCTCTTCACGACGATCGCCCGTCGCTCAGCGCCTCATCGCTCTCACGCTAGGTTCGCGCATACAAGTACAGCACAGCCATTACTTCCATAAGGTGCCCGCTGACGTCATATTATTAGAGTCCCTGCCGGTATGTAGTGACCAAGGGGATGGATGGAACGACCGGGCGCACGCTGCCGTAAACCTGCGCCTTCCTTACCAAACCATTGTAATCTGGTATTTTAGTCAAATGGAAGAAAACCAAGACCACAACTCCCAGAAGGAGGGTTAAGATTCTAGGGAGCTGTGCTGATAGTCGCAGGTGGGGGGCTGCCGTTCTTCTATTTTTGGGATATAATCATGGGCTTATGTTTTCGTCATCAGCCTTTAACCCATAGCAAGAACAACAAAAGCATAATAGGTGACAAGCCAAGAGAATAATAAAGATCAGAAAACAGTGACAAAAAGGTAGACAGCAGGGAGACAGCAGGATGAAAACGAACCTGCAACGGTGCAGGAAATAGGCATGAAGTAAATCAATCCGAGGCACCAGCTCTGCCATGTTTACAAGGTTGGTCCAGGCCAGGTTATTGTTTTAACGCCGAGACTTATAATTGTGGCATTCACGTACAAAAGCAGGAACACAAGTCACGACATTCTAAGAAAAAAACAACCTGGATTGACTTGCTCATCACCCATGGACTTCAAACTCCATGTGTCCTGAGTCGAGGTTGGTGCTGTTTTAATGACCACCTATGCAGACACCACCTTCATGCGGGTCAACATGCTCCTGGCTATGCTTTTAATTTACCAAAGCACTGCAGTCCTGCTCCACTTCATTTTATTTACTTAAACTATCACTTCTTAATAAATTCATTTGTCAAAGAAAAGGCCTGAATTGGAGTATTGAATCTTTGCTGATATGCAACCCATCTATTCCAGTAAAGTGTGCAGGAGAGAGAGTCCTTTCACGCCGCACCCCAAACTGTATGCCAGTGCACCTCAGAACAAAGTGAGGCTCCTGGCCTCTGGCATCCTTCGCGCTTGGGGGCGTCCATTCAGAAGTTGGAAATCGGTGTTGCACCCAGATGCAAGATGCTGTATACACTATAGTGGGGGAAGTTCCACCCACTTGCTGCCCATCTTTTTGGCTTTCATCATAAATACTGTTTGTCTTCTTAGTCCCGCCCACTGACGCCTATGTCGTAATTTTAATCCTTCCGAAGCTCTGTGTGGGACTCCGGGTCTGTGTGGGGCTCCGGGTCTGTGTGGGGCTCCGGGTCTGTGTGGGGCTCCGGGTCTGTGTGGGGCTCCGGGTCTGTGTGGGGCTCCGGGTCTGTGTGGGGATCCGGGTCTGTGTGGGGATCCGGGTCTGTGTGGGGCTCCGGGTCTGTGTGGGGCTCCGGGTCTGTGTGGGGACTCCGGGTCTGTGTGGGGACTCCGGGTCTGTGTGGGGACTCCGGGTCTGTGTGGGGCTCCGGGTCTGTGTGGGGCTCCGGGTCTGTGTGGGGCTCCGGGTCTGTGTGGGGCTCCGGGTCTGTGTGGGGCTCCGGGTCTGTGTGGGGCTCCGGGTCTGTGTGGGGCTCCGGGTCTGTGTGGGGCTCCGGGTCTGTGTGGGGCTCCGGGTCTGTGTGGGGCTCCGGGTGTGTGTGTAGGGCTCTGTGTGTGTGTAGGGCTCTGTGTGTGTGGCTCGGTGTGTGTGTTGCTGTGTGTGTGTGTGTGTGTGTGTGTGTGTGTGTGTGTGTGTGTGTGTGTGTGTGTGGCTCTGTGTGTGTGTGGCTCTGCATGTGTGTGTGGCTCTGCATGTGTGTGTGGGTGGCTTTGTATGTGTGTGTGTGGGTGGCTTTGTGTGTGTGTCTCTTTGTGGGTGTAAATGCAATCGTTCATGCATTTGCAAGCGATTAAGCTAGTGGCATTGTAAATGACAATGCCATTTATTTAACGATTAAGCTATTGGCAATGTAAATGACAATGCCATTTATTTAGGATTTTAAAAAAATATATATGTCATGAGAAATGCCAATAGCTCTACCTTTAATAATGCCGAGACCATTGCGTTGTAAATGCTTGTTCCAATAGTTGCTGTACCTGGGCCTGTTTTACTGTCTGCTGGGCTGGGTTTTTAATGTGGATTTCCCCGATCTTAAAGCGAGCATTGTTTGCAGCAAGCACAAATTCATGCAATCTTCCATACCTTGCAAAATACTTCCAAAGAGTTTAATTATTTTTCCTCAGTTACAGATGCTCGCAATAGATCAGTGCTCATATACATCAGACAAAATATGTGTTGGCTACTTAAGAGAATGGCTTCTGTATTGAACTTTTCATTTGATTCATCAGTGCTTAGGATATTTTTGGGGGATATTGTGTGCATACTGCCATTCACTGGCAGACTGACACCTGTGTCTAGATCATGCAAACAGACATGTGTCAACTCTGCAGTCAACTAGAAGATGTCGGCAAACTATCCAAACACCTCTCTACATTCCCTCTGCTACTTAGTCATTAATTCCGGGGCTAACTGAACCCCTTCCACAGAGCCATCTATCACATCACAATGTAGCAAGTCGGGAAGAGGCTCCCTGTCTTCCTCTACTTTCTCTGCAATAGCCACAACATTCACTGGATTATCTTTCAGGGGTAAGGCTTCAGCCTGTTCACATGCAACACCTACTTGGGTTCCCTTGTGGCACCTGTATCCACCAAGTAGTTAACCTCTGATATTTTCTGAACTATCTTGTTTGCCTCGCAGTATTTGTCCTTTAAAGTCCTGAGACAAATAGGCTTTAGCACCAACACATTCTGACCTTCCTGATATCCGCAAGGAAGCAGAGCTGGAGTAGGTCTAAAAGAAACCGCCGCTTTGCGACCAAGACGTGACTAAGCTCTTCACTTTGCTTCATCCTCCAGTGGTCCGTGTTAGCCCTATGAAGGGTTATTTTCAGACCAGGTCAAGGTACAACTGCACTTTGCGACCCGATGTGTGATGGATTATTATATCACTTCTTATTAACTATTGAATCAAGTCACAGAGTAGTGTAGGTTTATGAAATTAGGTCCTGAAGAATTGCCATTTGATCCTTTGTGGGCAGACATACGCAAGAAACATGTGGACCACAACCAATTGACACACCCTGCTCATTAAGACCATTGTATTCCAACTAAGCACCACACTTTTAATGAGGGTAGGGAGCTTTTTTAAATCAAATATTCTGATATTAAGCATCACTTTACCTTTTTAATCCACCTCTAGCCACCATACCACACTACATATACAACACATCCCACACTTCACCATACGGAACTTAAAAGATCTCTGGCAAAGAGCCCCCTAGTAGGTGCCAGTCGGGCATTGCAGCGCTGGCCCAACAGGGTGCATGCCCAAATGATGAAGCATGACACCTCCCGGGGAGTGTGAGGGCATATGCTCCTATTGAGCTTTTTCCTTTAACTACGAACTAGGATAACCATTTTTTCTTCCCTCCTTTCCCCTTGTTCTAGAGGAACTGCACACACTGTTATTGACTAAACTTCCTGATATCCAATAAGCTTAACTTTCTGGTCATACCATTCCTTCATGAGTGCATGGCTGGCCTGATGGTTTTCCTAACTCGCGTATTGTGTGATCAACTGCCTGAGACCAATCACACAGTGCACCACATCCTTCTGTGAAAACTCGAAGGTTCTTTCCCACCCTGATCTGATTAAGAGGAGTGGACCCTGCTCCTGGTGTCCATACTAATGCTCAAAGGGATTGAACCCTTCCCCCTTTCTGTGGAATCACTCAGTAAGCAAATTAAAGACACTGCAGTATAAGTTCCTACTTCCTCCTCAGGTTCTCTGGCAGAGTTCCCATCATGCTCTTGAAGGTCTTGTTAAATAGCTCCACCAAACCATTGGTTTGTGGTTGGTTCATTGTGGAGAAGTGGTATGTCACATCAGCTTGCTCTCACATATTTCTCATGTAAGAGGAGATTAAGTTGGTTCCCCCGGACAGAAATTACTCTCCTTGGAAATATGACCCTAGAAAATATCCCCAGAAGAGCTCTTGCTACCACCAGTGAAGTCATGATTCTTAGAGGTCCAGCTTCTGGGTACCTGGCGGCATGATCCACCACAATCATGATATACTTGTTGCCTGCCTGTATGGGAAGGCAGTCTCATAGACCAATTAGGTCTATCCCCACCCATAAATGGAACACCCACAACTGGTAGAAGCACTAATGGTGCCTCAGTTCTCCCTCCTGTATTACCACTCATCTGGCAAGTAGGACTGGTTTTACAGAAGCTCGGTGTCTATGTGCATCTCTGGCCAGTAGAACAAAGGGTCTAACCTATTCTATGTTTTTCTAATCCCCAAGTGTCTTCTTAAAGGCACTTCATAAGCCAGTGGCAACATGAAAATCCTGTTCACTAATGGAAACCACTTACTTGCCTCTTGATAGTTCCTGTCTCCGGATTTACTGGTTCACTATGGAGTAGACCACCCTCCCAGCCAACAGTGTTTACTGACCATTCCTTTTCTGACTTTTCCAGGGCTTCCTTCTGAAATCCCACACGCATAGTGCAATTCTCCTGAGCCTTGCAGAAATCTTCCCGGGTGGCCCTCCAGCAGATAGCAAACCCTGCAACTCTGGAAGCAACCCCAACTCCAGCAACTGAACAGATTCAGAAGCCTCATCATCCCCTCCCTCTGGAACACAAGTGGACCTCCACGGCCATTGCCTTAATGAGGTCTGCCCTTTCCATCAATCTACTTTTTCCTGGTACCTCTAAATCAGGAATGATCCCAATCCCACTCCGAGATGGGTATGCAGCCTGTGTTCTGATCAACACAGCTGACGTTGTCCATACTATAAAGGCTTCTGACCCTGGCACCAAGCCTGGTGCAATCAAATCATTGTTCAAAAGACATCCAGCATCTTGCTTTTCCCTTATCCCGACAGCAACGTTGGCCACCTTGCCACAGAGCTCAATCTAAACCCTGGTCAGCAGATGTTCCATGCGCGCTCTGCTAGCTACCAAACCTGTATACTTGGCCCCAGGGAGGATCTCCCCCCAAGCTGTAGGTAGCCCTCTTCTGAACTATAGTGCAGAAGGCTCTAGTTTCCCTCAGTCAAGGCACGTTCCTCCCACTGATACTAACTTCTTGCACAAAACCCATTCTGTTAGGACCAATATCCAGCAATTGACTTATTTTGTGCTCCAATATTGCCATCAGAAGTCCCTGGTAGATTCGATCTGCATTATGCCGACCTGACATAATCATTAAAAGGACAGAGCCAATCCTTTGATCAATTTGCTGAGGGTGGAATTAGATTATAGTTCACCTGCTGGGGGCTGATCCACATATAACTCACAAAGTTCAGGCGACATTCACCAAAGATGATTGCCACACAGCCCAAGCGTACCTCCACAATTAAGGAGCTTCTATCAACATGAACGGAGCGGGACACCCCAAATCCACGAAGAAAACAGAAGATGACCAGAGTCCGGTGCCCACACCAATCCCCACGAGATGATGTGAAGCTTACCAAACGTTTTATGCTACAATTCTTCGCGGACCTTAAAAACAAGCATATGCAATGCAATAGGTCTCGCATTTCAGAGAGGTAGAGCTATTGGCATTGCAAAACGACAATATCTTTAATCTATGTGTTTTTGTTAGGAGTGGACAACGTGAGGAGGAAACACAGAGAAGAAGGTTGGCAGCATCGCAAGATGCAGTGGCAGAGGGCAGGGTTAGAGAGAGAAGGAGGGATATGGGAACAGAATAAATTAGTTCTGTGGCCTAGCCCCTTCGAAAGCTTGCTCGAAATGAGATCTTGCTCCACAGCCCTGCATGTCAGCATGATAGTGTTACATAGATTTAATCGTTAAAATTTATAGCAATGTCGCAACAGTTGTAACAGCGTTTCCAGTCACTCAGTTTCATACATCTCTTATCGGTTAAGAAGGCTAAGTGGTGAGTGTCGCAGTAATGCTCACACAGCATTAACCGACTCAGAAACCCCTGCCCCGGTTATGACCATCCTAACCCCAGAGCTACTAGAGATGCAACGCTCAGGCATGGAGCTGCCTGTAGATAAGGGTTGCATGCCCAATAGTTGTCAAGGAGACTAATTAGACAGGAATTTAAAGAAACCAGCTACAGGAACTCCCAAAAACTAGGAAAACAAACCCTTAAAATTAAGTTGAATCCGACGATCCATATTTACGTGTAATCTTGTGGAAAGCACTTAATGTGACTTTCCAACCTAGGTGACAAGCTGGTCCTTTAATTAAATGTTGCGCGCTGCCAAAAAAAAAAAACAAGAAAATGAAATGAAGGCACGCAGCCGCTATAGTTAAAGCTTGCTGCGCTGCCAAAATAAAAAATTACTTGGATGAAAATGTGCAAGATTCAAGGAAAGGAATTGTACGCGTCCGCTATAGTTAAAGGGTGCCACACTGCCAAAAAAAGAAAGGAAGGTGTGCGGCCACTATAGTTAAAGAGTGCAGCGCTGCCAAAATAAAATAAAAATATAAAAGTGGGTGCTGTGCTGAAATCTTAAGTGTGGCGCCCCAAGGCAGAGTGTCAATGAGGAGCAGACAGTCAGCAGAGAGAGGAAAAGCAGGCGCCGTTGCAGGAAAGCAAGTTGTGCCTGCAATAAGAGAAAATGATTTAAGAAAATAGTGCTCACAGACTGTAAATAAAACATACTGAGTAACAACACAAGTAAAAGTGCCAGTCCTCATAGGAGGTTACAAATGTAGAAAAGGCAGAACTAACGAGGGACTACTAAGCCTATTCAAGAACCAAAAACAACCGGACAGTAACAGGAGCCAATTGAAAAGATGGGTGTAAAATGGGCGGAGCTTCATGTCTTGCTGCCTAGGCGAGACCTAAAAATGAGATAGACTTTGTTTAATATCTGTACAAACTGGTCCTATCAGAAATTAAAAGAGATCTGGACGACCTAGGCTTCTGGTGCTAAACCTTTCGACTAATGTGGACCCCACTTGATCATTACTGAAATCCGGTGAACCCCACTGAATCATTTTGAAATTCGGGAAGCCCCATTAGGTCATTACTAGAAGCAGAGGACCTTGGCTTAAGCAAGTTTGATGATTTGAATATCAAAACAATATACACAATGAAATATTTGATTCAATTCACAGACAAATATACAATTTAATTTGAAGGGACTTTTGGGGAATTACTAAATCCAACTTAGGCCACCCTTTCTTTCATACAATATTCTATTTGATGCATTTGCACTTCTCCCACAAATCCATCTGAGGACACCAACTTCATCTTTAGTCACCCACTTTAAATTTCGTCATGTTTACTGAACATTGCAAAGTTTTCAATTTTGATTATTTAGATACACTTATTTAAATAGGCAATTTTATTAAATTTTCTAAGCAATCGCGGACCCCTTGAGTAGGCATTGGACCCCCAAAGGTCAGTGGACCACAGGTAAAGAGCCGCTGATCTAGGCCACGGTGTGGACTCACTCAAAACAAAACAAGATGAGCGATGACTGGATCTAGAGGAATACTGTACTGGTCTGTGTACAATGAACAACCAGTTGATATCGCTCCTAGAAAACAGTGTTGGATGCTACCTGGAAGCAGCAGGGGGGGGCAGGGTGGGGGCGAGGCAGGGGGGAAATCAGGTTAAAAATATAATAATCACTACCCTCCTGGCCAGCGGGCTGGCCAGCCACAGTCACCTCTCTTGCGTCCTCTTACTGGCTTCTTGGGGGAAACATGAAGCTCCCATCAGTCAATCACATCGCTGTAATGCAGCATAGTGATTGGTCGGAGTGTCGTGACACGGAGCTCAGCCAGGGGCTGGAGGGGTGGGCATGTTCTCCACACAGGCTGTAATGCAGCCTGCATGGAGAACATGTTATGCGCACATGTCTGTTTGGCCGGCCCGAGAGGGCTGGCCAATCACTAATGCTCCCATAGGGAGTGCAAACCACTCCTCTCCCTACTCTGAGAGCATCCCCTCCCCACAAAGCTGCCGCAATGGTAAAAAATAACATGATAACAACAGAGTTACTATAATTTTATTTTCCTTTTTTACACTGCATAAAGCAGTGGGGCGACACTCCTCCACCTTAGCAGATGAGCCGCCACTGCCAGAAAAGCAAAAAAACCTAGAGAACCCATCTAGATGATGCAACCCGGTATTTTTATTTAGTTATTTATTTATTTAAAGAGTTTTATATAGCGTTGGCTAGACCCGGAGGTATCAGAGCGCTTTACATGAGAATCAACAATATAACAGAACATCAACAATGTAACAGAAAAAGTTCAACAGTTACACAATGAATCCCCCAAAAATAGGCAATACAATTAGGAGAGGCGAGAAAGGAGAGAGAAAAGTAGTGGAGGGGGCAGGGGAGGTGAGAAAGGAGGATAAGGGAAGAGAGACAGTACGGAAAGATGAAAGAAGTCTTTCTAAAGACCGACTGGGTAGGTGATGACCAAGGAGGGAATCCACGGCCCATCTCCCCTATAGCTAAACCAGGTAGCTCCATCGGGCATCAGACAAAAAAGTTCAGTCTCAATACATTGAGAGAGGGGAGAAGGAGGGACATAAACAGAGGGAGGATGCGCGAGGAGACGATAGGAGGGACAAAAAGAAGTGCAACAATGTGGTTTAACAGTAGAACAGAAAAAGATCAACAATTACACTACATCAAACAATCAGCAATACATTAGGAGAGGAGAGAAAGGAGAGAGAAAAGAAGTGGGGGTTAGGGGAGGTGAGAAAGTGAGGATAAGGGAAAAGACAACCATAGAGACGAGAGGAAGTCTGTCAAAAGACCGACTGGGTAGGTGAAAACCAAGGAGGGAATCCACAGTCCCATCTCCCCTATAGCTAAACCAGGTAGCTCCATCGGGCATCAGACAAAGTAGTTCGGTCTCAAGTGTCGAGGGAAGAGGTTCGCAGAAAAACAGGATGGGAGGGTGATACGGCAGAAAGACGAAGGAAAGTCTGCCCAAAGACCGGCTGGGTAGGTGACGGTCGAGGGGGAAGTCCCAAAACCCATCTCCTCTATAGCGATCAGGTAGCTCCACCGGGCTTCAGCCAAATAGCTAGGTCTCAATGAGATAGATATAAATAACATGGAGGGCAAAATAAATGGAGCGTAGAAGGGAGGGAACAGGGAAGGTGAGAAAGGAAGGATAGGGGAAGAGACAACAAGGAGAGACAAATGAAATCTGTTTAAAGGCCGATTGGGTAGGTTACGACCAGGAGGGAATCCACGGCCCATCTCCCCTAGAGCTAAACCAGGTAGCTCCATCGGGTATCAGACAAAATAGTTAAGTCTCAGTACATTGAGAGAGGAGAGAAGGAGAGTTATAAATATAGGGAGGAAACGGGAAGAGACGACAGGAGAGACAAAAGGAAGTCTGGCTAAAGACCGACTGGGTAGGTGACGTCCAAGGAGGGAATCCCCGACCTGTCTCCCCTATAGCTAAACCAGGTAGCTCCATCGTGCATCAGACAAAATAGCTAGCTCTCAAATGACGCGGGAAATTCACAGGTAAACAGGGTAGGGACTAGGGCAAGGACAGGTGAGGGCAAAAGTTAGTAGCAGGAAAGAGGAGAGGAGTAGAGCGGGCAGGGGTAGGTAGTTCGGTAAAAGTTCCCATGGATCTGCTGCAAGGCATTCAAAAAGCAGGTCCGTTTCTTTACAGATGCCATCTTGAGGTTAAAACGCCTGGTGAGAATTACGCCAGAACTCTTGTGTTGTTATGACCGGTAGGAACGGCGGCTACAGCGTCAGACGCTACCGACCATTCGATGTCCGGGGACAAGAAAAATCCAAATAATGTCAGAGGACAAGTAAAATGTTTGCTTATAGTTCTGATTAGTGCTAATTTAGAGTTGTGGGGAATATGGAGTATTTCTTGTTAACAAGCTTGTTCCCAAAGTTTCCAGGTGCTGTTGCGAGGCACTCCTGTGGTCAGATGAAGTCATGCGCAATCTGTGATTCTAGTTAGCAGATGCAGGAGCCATTCCAAGATGGCCTTTTGATTATGTAGTTATAGTTGAGAGCAGGGTGTGTAGTCCTTTCCATGTATAGAGCCTTTCCAGGAATAGTCCTCTGTCCCTTTCCATGAGGATAATTTTACAATGGCTGGTTCTCTGTTTCGGTTTAGTAAAGTAAGAATTGTGGTCCTCTGTTTGTTTCTGTGAATTACTGCGGAGTAATGATTCCTCTCTCTTTTTAGGTACTTATGTCAGCCATTTCGGAGGGTGGCAATTACTGTACTTTTAAATGTGGACACAAAATGGGGGCTTTGCACTGCCCACTGGGCCCAAATCGGGGTTGCCAGCATGAGCAGTCAATGCAAAAAACATGAAGGGGTGGGGGGGTTACCCCAAACACAATTGGCACAAGAGAAGAAGAAAACTGGGACTGTCTCCCCGGAGTACAGTCCAGCGCTCCAGTGTTCAGCGTCACGCGAACCCCCCACAAAATGTAAACACCAGAAACAATTGCCCCCGCGCTGGCTCAACCATGCTCTGTCCCCAGTGTTCCCCATCATGCCAATGAGGAAACCGGAGGGAACAAAGCCTGAAACTGTTTGCCCCCGACAAAATACATAGAGATCCCGCAGAGATCCTACACACAAGGAACCAAGGAAACTCCCAGCCACTGAAGCATGAAACCACGCACCTCTTTCCAGGGTGCTCGTGATAGGGGAGAAAGGGAGGGTTACCCGTGCCGATAAATTCCCTGCCACATCAATACGCCTCTGGGGATCTGCGATCTGTGATGGGGCAAAAAAACGTTCAGAGGGCGGCTCATCATCGACGTTCCTCTGATTTTCCACACAAACCTCTCCCGGGATTTTTACCTCAGAGCATCGGGTCCTGCGGCAGTGCCAGCGTAGCTGATATAGGCGTGCCATTGAAAAAAAAGAGGCCACCATTAGGTGAGTGAGGTGCCTCCTCCTAATATCATCTATGACCCTGTAGGATAGATATCTAATGTATAGGCACAAATGGTCCCTGGGCCATCACATTTTGTGGTGAGAATTAGATCAACAAATGATACAGGGGGGATGGTTAACTCTTACCATGACCGAAACTACTATCTTCCTTATTCTAAAATCAAGTAAGGAGCCTCATGACTGCAGCTCCTACTGATCAATCTCCCTTCTGAATGTAGCTTGTACACACGGATGATGGGAGAATTGGTACATCCCGATAAGTTAGCCTTCATCTCTGAAGGCCAGATAGGAGGCGACACCGAAAAGGCCTACACCTCATAGATATAAGGTGATACAGAAGCCAAGCAATCCATCATGGTCATCATGGATGCGGATATAGCTTCTGACAGGGTTGATTAGCACTTTTTGTCTGACACGCTGAGAGCCGTGGGACTGGGTGACAACATTCTGAATTGGTTGAAGGCAGGCTATTACAGACCCAGGGCCTGTATTAAGGTCAATGGGCTCTATTCTCAGTGGCTGACCCTATATAAGGCTACAATGCAGGTGCCCTTTGGCGCACTTGTTGTTTGCCCTAACAGAAGAGCCTCTGGCCAGTGCATTCAGGCCAACCAACAAATCAAGGGCATTACATTTGGCAAACAGGACATAAACGTAAATATGTTTTACAGATGAGATCCAGACCCTCTCTGCTAGTTCATTTATTTATTTAGATATTTATATAGTGCTCAATTACCCGGGGGCGTCTAGGCGCTTCTGAAGGAGGTCCACAGAGCACTGCGTGTAAAACCTGTGTGGGCACAGTTCATAGTGTGTAGAGCCAAGTTTTCAATCCCTTCCTAAAGGATAAGAGATCGGTGGAGTTTCTTAAATGAAGAGGTAGTTTGTTCCACCATCTAGAGGTGACATTAAAGAAGCTTTTGACCCCCCCACCACTGGAGGCGGGTGGGATGATACTCTCACAAGCTTTAGGGAGGCCGAGCGGAGTGTGCGGACTGGTGAATACCATTGAAAGTGTTTGATTATATACTTGGGACCTGAGTTCTGTAGGGCCTTAAAAGCAACACTTATAGCTTTGAACCTGATATGCTTCTCGATCCGTAGCCAGTGAAGTGTGTTGAGGGCCTGTTTGGCCGATGCAAATTTGGACAGACCAAAGAGCAGTCTAGTAGTGGAATTCTGGATAAACTGTAATTTTGTTGTTACTGATTTATTTGCTCCAATTAGTATTCCATTACAGTAATCTAGTTTGGACAGCACCAAGGCTGCTACCACTGTTTTCTGCAATCCTGTTGGTATAAAGGGCAGTATCTTTTTCAGGATTTTCAGGATGTAGTAAATGGACGGAGTGAGTTTGTTTACATGGTGTTGAAAGGAAAGGGTGGTGTCTATGAGGACTCCTAGATTTCTTGCTTTACTAACTGGTGCTGGGAGGGTCCTCAGCTCTGCTGGCCACTATTCGGAGGACCAAAAGAAAGTGTTTTTCCCAAAGAGAAGTACCTCGGTTTTGTCAGAGTTTAGCTTAAGGTAGTTCTTGGCCATCCATGAGCTGACATCTCATGCACTCCTTAAAATTCTGAGCTATTTATGGATTGTTACTAGCGATTGATACAATAATGTGGGTGTCATCCGTGTATGACACCAATTCAAACCCATGGGATTTGATCAGACGTGCAAGAGGAGCAACGTACAAGTTGAAAAGGGTGGGGCTCAATGATGAGCCCTGTGGCACCCCACAAGGAAGCTGGAAACATTTGGATTTGTAGCCGCCTAATTCGACAAATTGTTCTCGGTTTAGCAGCAAGGATCTGAGCAGTGCTAACGCTAGGTTTTCTACTTCGACTTCCTGAAGCCGCTGAATCAGAATGCCATGGTCCACCGTAGCAAAGGAGGTCGATAGATAGTTTCCCCATGTCATGGCCAAACAGGAATTTCAGAAGGTACTGAGGGATCAAAATCAATGCCCCAAAGCCAGAGATTCTTAATAGATTGGCCCCCAAACCCATGGTAAAAAAACGACAGCAGTTGATCCCAGGGAGATAAGTGATCACTAATTAGATTACGTAAGCCTCATCCAGGTTAAAACTAAAGAAATCAATCTCCAATTATTGAGAAGAAGGATGAGGGCCAAATTCAAGAGTTGGAAGCACAATACATTATTGCTTTAGTGGCATACAAATGACAGTTCTATCCAGGATCCTTTTTTGTTTTCCAAACACCAAATCTTCATATTCCGAGGCAGTCCATTCAGGATTTACAACCTATTTGCTACTCTGATTTCTTGGAGGGTAAAGAACAGAGGATTGCAAAATGCAATGCTTCCTGCAGCCGCGATACACATGATTGTGAACTTCCAATATTTTTTAATACTATGCCACTGCCCACTTGCGATTTTTGATTCACTGAAAAAGTGCAACAGACAAAGGCTGGTGCATGACTGCCAACCACACAATGGCAGCATGCGCTGCTGTAGGAAACTCTCTTGGTAGACCAAAGCACAACATAGCAATATGTTCTACAAATACCCAATTACGAGGTCCACCCTAGAGGTCAGGGACAGGATAGAAATCGAACAAGGGACAACATCCTTCCCATCATCTTTTACCCCACTATGAGGGAACACAGTCTACTTCCGGAATCAATAGGGCCCCCTACCAAATCTTCTTAGAGGGGATGAAAGAAACTCTGGAATATGTTTAACCACAACCTTTCAACAGCTGAAGGAACACTACATGCTGCAAGCCATGCCTTCCCTGGACCGGAAACAAGCTTCTGGGCAGTTTGGGCTGGACTGTTCCCATGAGGCACAGGGTCAGACTGATTTGCATATGGCCATGTCTGAACTAGGGTGGCAGAGTGGGCTAAAGAACAGTGATGGATTAAACACAGATCTGTTGACTGGGTGTGAGTGTTTGATTGGTTCAGATGCTCCGTCCATCACCACCCCCTTTTGTACTGCTTTGTTCGCCATAAGTTGGCAAGGTTTGCTCAGACGTGAGTTGCTTGCTCACTTTGCCACTGGATTCAAGCAAGCCTGGCTGAAGACGGCTGTAATGCCAGACACCGGTCCTAGGAAGCTTGTTTCCGATCCAGGGAAGGCATGGCAGTTCGGGCTGGACTGTTCCCATGAGGCACAGGGTTAGACTGATTTGTATATGGCCATGTCTGAACTGGGGTGGTAGAGTGGGCTAAAGAACGGTGATGGATTAAACCCAGATCTGTAGACTGGATGTGAGTGTTTTATTGGTTCAGATGCTCCGTCCATCACCACCCCCTTTTGTACCTATAGAGAGCCGAGCCTCAAGAAGAAGTTCGAATACTAATGTGTAAGTGCGCAACAAAAGAGGACAAATGGTTACCACTACCCACATCTCCCAATAAAACGGCTAGAGGGTCCTTTGGAACCTCCAACACTATATTTTTAATGGGAGGAAGAAAAGCCTTTCAAAAGGTTTCTAGGGCCAAACGATCCACCACATGTAAAACATTGATCTGGGAGTGTTGCATCCTTTCGAAAATATCTCTTACCTCCAAGACACTGCTTTCAGAAAAACCAGATACCAGGGTCAATGAACTTCTTAGCAATTCTCTTTATACCTAAATGACACATGACTTTGCTGCTCTTTCACAGACAGCAGCCCATGATGTTTCAAGTATCTCTCCTCCCATCTCTCATTCCCAACGTAACGTGGCAAGTAATTATGTTTGGAGTGGGCTGTAGAGACAATTAGGTCTCCATACTCCTTAAATTATACAGATTATTTTTGCAGCAATAAGTTTTTGACAGGGAGGAGTTCTCTGCTCCCTGATGCTCATAATTTGTTTTCAGTGAGAGAATACCTATTAGGGTTTTCTATACAAATGGTTTCTAAACAGGCATCAAGAGCGGTCAGCCTAATGTTGGACTATAAATCTGCTGATCTCAATAAACCTCTCTGGACCCTAAAGTTATACAGAGTTTTGAAGAGGCCTGTCAGAAAGTCAGGGTTGCCTATGATTGCCTTAAGTAGAATAGAAGCTATTTTCACTGCTATGGATCTGGCGGTCTACTTCTAACAACATGATGATGTCTTTGCAGTTTCTAAGCAAGATTAGTAGATCGAAGAAGGCCGTTCCCGAAACGCTAGGTTTTCAGGTAGGAGGCTAGATCACATGAGGACTAGTTGAGCCAAGCAGCAGAAACATGCCATACAACCTGCAAGATGCAATAGAATTAATGTCTGATAGAAAACTGGACTGCATGGACACAACTGCACTACTTATTGGTGTGCAAAATCTGTACTGATACTCACAATTTGACTGCAAATCTGAGCAAGCATGCAAGAAGGACAAGTTATAATGCAGTTCTGAACATCCACCAAGGATTAGAGAGTGATGGGGAAAATATAAACGAGAGAGAAGAAAGCGAATATATATACACACATATATATATTCTTCACCAAATTGCCTCAGCTTCTAATGCGCACACAACGTATGGCCTGCCACCCGGCTTAATAAGTAACAACTCATTTCGTGTTTCACAATTTATTTAAATTGCCTGACGCATTTCAAGACATCCTTGTCTCTTCCTCATAGGCTGTTTATGGAATTCACGGAGCTTTCCCCTTGCTGATTGGATAATAGCATGCTGATAGTTTATATATATATCAAATGCAGTTTCCCCGTTAAGGGAGTTGAGTCTCCATGTACTCCCGGATATTTTCTGCAATTACAGCCATACACCAATGTTAGTAGATCGGTTTTGGGTTTATTTCATTTCTCAGCAAGCCAGCAACACCTTGCGCGTTTCGGTCTCTACGGAGACCTTGCTCACAGGAAACCATCACTACATTTTTTTTACAAAATTTAAATAAAGAAAGAAACATCCTCTATGTCGACACTTCACTTCCTGTTAACGGCACAGGAATTATGGGACATGTAGTTTTTGTCCAAATATTTGAACCATGATGTTAACTTGTATTTTCAACATTGCACCATTAAATATGACATGGGAATCACAAAATAAATGTATACCCTCCAGTGGGATAATGAGTCATTGCCATAATTCAAACTTATTGTTCAATTTGAATCAAGCCCTCCAGTGGGCACACCTGCTTACATTTCTAATTACAACCCATTAGATTTCATTATATTATATCACATCTTCCCATGTACTATTCATATTTCTATTATTTATCCTATGCGTCTAATTAAGAGGAAAAGTTAAGTAAACAAAACAAATTTGTGCACTGAATTATTTCATATAACCAGTGAAAAATTATTAAAAGTTATTGAGAGAGATAGTTCATGTTCAGTTCATTAGTTTTGAGTTCAAAGGTGGCAATGTAGTTCCTCATCCAGGTTGTGCCCATGAGGATTAAGGGTGCGAAAGCTCATTATATGTTTGTATTCTTTCTGTCTCATTTTTTCACGATCCCCCTCCTTGTTGATTTATTCCAACACTTTCAATTCCATAAAATTTTAGTTCTTTCCAATTTCCTTTGTGTTCTCTCTCCATATGTTTGGCCATTGTGTTACTTCTGTCATTATTAATTGTTGCACGTACATGTTCCAAAATGCGTATCTTAAGTTCTTTTTTGGTGCTGCCAATATATTTCAATGAACACGGGCATTCTAAAACATAGATAACAAATTGCGTTTTGCAGTTGATCAGTTGATTAATTGTCCAAGTCTTGTTATTTGCCATGGTCACTTCCTTGATATTTTTGGAGATACAACAAACTTTGCAACCAGAGCATTTGTAGAAACCTTTGGGTTTATACCAAGCCTCTGGTTTCTTCGGATCCTGAAAATGACTGAAAATTAATTTGTCTTCTGAGTTCTTAGCCCTTTCGATACATTATATTTGGATGATCTCCCACAATTTCAGCTGTTTTTGGATCCATGTGCAAAATATGCCAATTTTTCCTTAAGATTTTTGTTATAGATTCATTTGCTGTGGAGTGAGTTGTTATGAATCGGATTTTTTGATCATCACTTTCTTGGTTGGATTTTTCTTTCAACAAATCTGTTCTTTTGATGCTGGAGGATCGTTTCAATGCAGTTTGGAATGTGGCTCGATGGTATTTACGTTTTTCAAATCTTTTACTAGCCAGTTTTTTGTTAATGTTCCAATCTTCTTCCTTTGAGCATATTCTTTTGATTCTTAAGAATTCACCATATGGAATATTATGGATAAGACTAGATTGATGAAAACTTTGAGCGTGTAATACTGCGTTTGTCGCAGTGCTCTTGCGATGTAAGGTTGTTTGTATTGTGTTATCTTGAATAAAAATCTCTGTATCCAAAAAGATCACTTTTGATTCACTTATTGTATACGTAAATTTTAAACCAAAATTGGAGTTGTTAAGTACTTCAAAATCACTTCAAAAGTGATCTTTTTGGATAGAGATTTTTATTCAAGATAACACAATACAAACAACCTTACATCGCAAGAGCACTGCGACAAACGCAGTATTACACGCTCAAAGTTTTCATCAATCTAGTCTTATCCATAATATTCCATATGGTGAATTCTTAAGAATCAAAAGAATATGCTCAAAGGAAGAAGATTGGAACATTAACAAAAAACTGGCTAGTAAAAGATTTGAAAAACGTAAATACCATCCAGCCACAATCCAAACTGCATTGAAACGATCCTCCAGCATCAAAAGAACAGATTTGTTGAAAGAAAAATCCAACCAAGAAAGTGATGATCAAAAAATCCGATTCATAACAACTCACTCCACAGCAAATGAATCTATAACAAAAATCTTACGGAAAAATTGGCATATTTTGCACATGGATCCAAAAACAGCTGAAATTGTGGGAGATCATCCAAATATAACGTATCGAAGGGCTAAGAACTTAAAAGGCAAATTAATTTTCAGTCATTTTCAGGATCAGAAGAAACCAGAGGCTTGGTATAAACCCAAAGGTTTCTACAAATGCTCTGGTTACAAAGTTTGTTGTATCGCCAAAAATATCAAGGAAGTGACCATTGGCAAATAAGACTTGGACAATTAATCAACCGATCAACTGCTAAACGCAATTTGTTATCCATGTTTTAGAATGCCCGTGTTCATTGAAATATATTGGCAGCACCAAAAAAAAAACTTAAGATACGCATTTTGAAACATGTACGTGCAACAATTAATAATGACAGAAGTAACGCAATGGCGAAACATATGGAGAGAAAACACAAAAGAAATTGGAAAGAACTAAAATTTTATGAAATTGAAAGTGTTGGAATAAATCAACGAGGAGGGGATCGTGAAAAAATAATGAGACAGAAAGAATCAAAACATATAATGAGCTTTCGCACCCTTAATCCTCATGGGCACAACCTGGATGAGGAACTACATTGCCACCTTTGAACTCAAAACTAATGAACTGAACATGAACTCTCTCTCTCAATAACTTTTTAATAATTTTTCAACGGTTATATGAAATAATTCAGTGCACAAATTTGTTTTGTTTACTTAACTTTTCCTCTTATTTAGACGCATAGGATAAATAATAGAAATATGAATAGTACATGGGAAGATGTGATATAATATAATGAAATCTAATGGGTTGTAATTTGAAATGTAAGCAGGTGTGCCCACTGGAGGGCTTGATTCAAATTGAACAATAAGTTTGAATTATGGCAATGACTCATTATCCCACTGAAGGGTATAAATTTATTTTGTGATTCCCATGTCATATTTAATGGTGCAATGTTGAAATTACAAGTTAACATCATGTTTCAAATAATTGGACAAAAACTACATGTCCCATAATTCCTGTGCCGTTAACAGGAAGTGAAGTGTCGACATAGAGAGAGAATGTTTCTTTCTTTATTTAAATTTTGTAAAAAAAATGTAGTGGTGGTTTCCTGTCAGCAAGGTCTCCGTAGAGACCGAAACGCGCAAGGTGTTGCTGGCTTGCTGAGAAATGAAATAAACCCAAAACCGATCTACTAACATTGGTGTATGGCTGTAATTGCAGAAAATATCTGGGAGTGCATGGAGACTCAACTCCCTTAACGGGGAAACTGGATTTGAAATTAATCACGGCTTGGTTCTGCCGTGCTCCGTGTGCACCGCCATAGAGCACCCGGCAGCCCGCCCAGTGGACCAAACGGAAAGGAATGAATATATATATATATATATATATATATATATATATATATATATACACACAAATATATATATATATAATGCACTGGTATTTAATGCTATTAGCAGAACGCTACCGCTGGCTGAGGACTGCATTCATTTAAAATTGTATAACTGTGAAATTAACAGACTCCCATGCGCTGGCTGTGAAGGTGCTATTTTTAAACTTACACTTGCACTGAATTACACCTTCTCAGGAGCGCTTATCTATAGACCGCCGGGGGCGGCATCAAATTGGCTGACAAACATGTCAGAACTCATTGGCCCTTTAGTAATGAAAACTGCTAATTTCACGATCACTGGAGATATGAACCTGCATTTGGAAAAAGAGGAATGCACAACTGCCAAGGAACTTATAGAAGATTTAGCATCCCTTAATCTGACCTTGAAGAACTCGGGATTGACGCATAACGCCGGTCATCTGTTGGATCCTATCTTTTCCAACATAAATGACATCATTACGTATCCCGCCCTACCCGTGCCCTGGTCAGACCATTTTCTTGTCAAATTTTCACTCCAGGTAGAATTGTCAAATAAAGACAAAGTACCGGCACCTACCCAATTTGTTAGGAAATGGAAAAAACTTGATATTTCTAGTCTTAACTCTTTTTTGGAAGGACATCTTCCCTGCACAAAGTCAACGGTACAAAATTTTTCCACATCAGTTCAAAATTGGCTCATGGCAGCCATTGACTCTTCTTTGCCCAAAACGAAGTTAAAACTCAATAATCATCGCCCCCTGCTCCGTGGTTTAACGAGACACTAAAGCAGGAAAAAAACAGCTGTAAAAACGCAGAGCGTCAATGGAGGAAGACCTATTCTTCTGAAGCAAAGAAGGACTATAAAATAAAACTAACAAACTATCAAAAGTTGTGTGGAAAAGCCAAAGCAGAATTCGTATGTACAAAAATTACAGAGGCCCTGGATCAATCTAAAACACTCTTCAAAATAGTTAAAGAGTTGGCTGGTTCAAATACAACACAACCTTCGCCAGACCTTAATAAGACACAATGTGATCTACTGGCTACCTTCTTTGTCAATAAAGTTGATAAAATATATCAGGGCATAGAACTGGCACAACATGAACAAAATCAGGCAAATATGACCTTGCCAAATACTCCATCTGCCAAACCGAGCAATTATACTGACATACTAGATCCGATTGCTCCCTCTGAGACACCTCCCATTGTATTAGATAACTGGCCTAAGCTCAGTACAGACATAGTTTGCGAGCTACTTGACACTATTAAATCAGGTTCGCCCAAAGATCCTTTACCATGCTCAGTTCTAAAACAACTCAGCAGAGGCGCTATGGCCATTATCACCGACCTTCTAAATGCATCACTTCAGGAAAATTACGTGCCTGATGAATGGAAGCATGCAATGATTCATCCGCTGTTAAAGAAAGCGGGTGCTGACCCTAATTTGCCCTCTAACTTCCGGCCTATTTCCCTCTTGCCAATTTTTGCAAAAATATTAGAGAAACATGTTCATCTGTCCCTTACAGACTTTATAACCACACACGACCTGTTGCCCTCCCATCAATCAGGATTTCGGTCAGGCTTCTCTTCTGAGACGACCTTGCTGGGTGTAACAGAGAACATCCGTTCCATGTTGGATAGAGGAGAAACAGTGGCCTTGTGCTGCTCGACCTTTGTGCAGCATCCGATACGGTGTCTCATGCGGTACTCATGCGGACACTTCACTCTATAGGCATACGTGGTGCAGCCATCAACTGGATTAATTCACTGCTGGAAAATCGTACATTTCAAGTTCTCACAATCTGCTTGCTCAGACACCCTGACTTTCAAACACAGAGTACCGCAGGGCTCCATTCTGAGCCCGCTGCTCTTCAACATATACATGAGCCCACTTGCTAAAGTAGTAGAAGAGACTGGATTGCAAATGTTTTCCTATGCTGACGATTCTCAGCTTCTCTTCTCTCTTTCCTCTGCGGAACGTGACAATCCTTCCTCCTTAAAATTAGGACTGAGTAAGATTGCAGAGTGGATGCAAGAAAACTTTCTTAAACTGAACAGTGATAAGACCGAGTTAATAGTCCTGGGGAAAAATAAAGAGCTTTGGGAACCCCAACATTGGCCATCTGAAATGGGCACTCTTCCGGTTCCGGCCACGCAGGCTCGTAATTTGGGTGTCATTGTTGATGATTCCCTGAATATGCACCAGCAAGTTGTGAAGACATCGGCCACCTGCTTCGCAATACTAAAATGGCTCAAAAAGATATGCTGGATGCTGCCGGAACACACTAAGAAAACAGTCATCAACGCCTTAATAACATCTAGGCTTGATTATGGCAACGTTTTATACTTAGGGGCAAAAAAGGCCACAATCCGCAGATTGCAGGCAGTGCAAAATGTTGTGGAAAATCCCCATTAACACATCAACGTCCAAATATATCCAAGAGTTGCATTGGTTGAGAATAGAGAATCAGATCAAAATTAAATCCCTATGCTTTATGCATAAGATCTCCACTAAGAATGCCCCAAAGTACTAGCAAAATCTAGTACGTCCCTATCATCCCTCCCGGACCCTTCGATCAGCAACAGCTAATCACTTTGTGATCCCCAAAATAAAACTGTCGCACATGAGCGGTAAATCCTTCTCGTTTCTTGGACCCTCACTTTGGAACGCTTTGCCACACGCACTATGCAATGAGACGAGTTATATGAAATTCAGGAAAGCCTTAAAAACATGGCTGTTCAATATCTGAAATGCCTTGCCCCGAAAGCTATCACTGGATCTTTAGCACCGGGAAACCCTTTGTTGGGTAGCTGTTGCGCTATACAAATGAAATAAATAAATAAATACAAATATCCACCCAGTCACTCATCAGTTAATCATACAGTAACCAATTTACCCAACAATAATCCAGCCACCACCATTCATAGCACCATGCATCCATATAAATATGAACTCCCTACATATGCATGCAATTGGTCAGTTACTCCTCCATCCAAACACTCACTTATCCAACGGTTGACTTACTATTGCATTCACAAGCATCCATCCATCCATACAAAAATACATACACCTGCCAACCAATGGAAAAAAAATCACTTTCATTTATAAGACAGACCTACTACCGTAATTAATGCTATTTAGCTCTAATAACAGACACCTTTAGTTGTCTGTAAGACATCATGTCATCAATTCTTCAAAAATGTTCAAGTGCAGAATGAGATGACTTTTGACTCATATACTGGCATGCATGTATTTTTCATGGATTACCATGGCTTAGATTTGCTAGGCTAGCCATCAAGGCTATTGCATTTTGTAGAACGTACACTGATCTGTTTGTTTTCACAGAAGTTTCAGTGATGGGACATCAAACAGTCCTTTCTAAGGCATAACAGTTGTTTGTTTTTTAACGTACAGCAACTGCCTGACACAGCAACATTTATTTGCTGTTTTCGTTTAAGAAGTGCTACTGTTTATATGACTTAGCATTTCACAAAGACATGTATTATTCCCAAATCATACTTGCACATTTCACGGTTTTATTTTTCTGCCATAATACGAGGTTATTGGATTTTGAGCTCATTGTGTTTAATTCAATCAAAGACAAGTTCACTTACAAGCTTTTTTCTTTTTTTTTTTACAGGTGCAATTGAAATGGTGGCCCTTTGTCGAAATTATCTACTACGCATTTTGCTGTGTATGTTTATTACGTTTACCACTCACAGTGCAAACAGCACCTTCTAACTCCTTTTCTTAACAGTCCTCTTTAAGGAAAGCAATACAATCGGTTTATCAAAGCGGTCCAGCGAATCGCTCCCTAAATGTTGTAACAGCAAGATATTGCTTCATTATGGGATTTTCTTTGTATGACAGGTGGAGGCAACAACCACAAAGTCACCCAACTACTACCAAACACTTTGCAAAACAAAAAAATAAAAAGACACAGACCTGCTGACCTTTTTAGTGCTTGTTTTTAGGTGTCGAAACAGGGAGCTTTACCTGTATTGATAGATGTCCTCAACTTACCAATTATTTTACAAAGTACAATTGAAGAAATACAGACAAAAAAGGGAGCTTTGAGTCTGCATCGCCTCAGACATTCACTTTCAGGTGTTTTTACTACTTTGCCGTTGCTTGAATGGGCTGTCCATGGCATTTGGAGGACTGTTACTCTGTCCCATGTGTGTTCCCATTAAGGTAGATGACGGTGGAATCAAGAAAACCTGGTGTTCTACTGCAGATGCGACCTGACTTGTAGCTTATAATTAGTAGTGTGTGCTCTTAATTCATTTACTTTGTTGACATGATGATCTATCAATTGGCCATTTATTTAGTTTAGGAAGTGCTTGCTGTTTGAAGTCTTGGCTTCTAATAACGATCTGGCGCTATTTACTAATTGCTGTTCATTATGTTTCACTTTGCTGCCATGATATTTTAGATTTACAGCTATATTTTCCTAATATTGTCAAAGGGCCAGTATTTGTTTTGCATTGGCAAAAAAAACAATATTTGGGTGGGTATGCATTTTGAATTCATCACTTACAACGAAAGCTTCATCTTCGACCTCCATTTCATGTTAATATTTGTTGAGGATGATGCTTTAGTCTGCTAATGCAGCCTGCCCAGGAAATGCCCCCTACCTTTCAAAGTGCATACTGTGTAGTCCACGACGTTTCTTCCTTATGGATTTTCTATCTAGGGCAGCTGAGCGCAGCACATGTGCCAACTGTTACCAAACACTTTCCACAATTTAGCACAAAAAACATATTGGCTTTGCCACTGTTTATTTATGTATGGGAACATTTCATAATTTTCTACGTGCTTGGAACATACTGCTTTAATATTACTAACGAGACCGCTCTCAGCAAGACTGAAGAACAAATATCGATGTGGCTTTTCATAACGTTGGTGTAGTTATTAATCGAGGTCAGGGAGCCTGATGTTTCCGACTACATCCTGACTAACATATTTCCAGCACAGCAAATACAGTCACCGCATCCTCTCTGACACCTGAGACTCCACTGCATCATTCACTATTACCTGGCTATAATGGAGCAACATAACAATACCATGCTGCTACGTGAATCACACTTACAAGCCAACCCCTTTTTCCATAATATACTTAAATCCATCTAAAATGTGGATTCTAATCGTTAGGGCCTCATGCAGGGCAAATTTATAGGTAATTTGATTGAGAGTGCACTAGTGGGTACTATATAAACTTGAATACATGATTAGATGGATGCCTTTTTATACCTAGAAAAGGGCCCTCCAGTAAAGCTGGGTGAGGGGGGAACTAAAACACCTCCTGTGAGAACTCACCAATACTGAACCGGATGCAGCACCATTTTCATTCAATCAGTAATGTTTCATACTTAGAAACTATCAATCACAGAAGTCACATTCTTTACGTGGGCTATGCTCTACTGAAAAAGAGATTAACAGATTTAGGTTTTGATATACAGACCTATAGCAGAATGGAAGTGCGAAATGGCATCAGCCAACTGTCCAGCTGCCAACAACTTTTTGCCCATTTCAAGGTGTTTGTCGACTTCAGCATTTATTCCGCATTCTGCTCCTGCAATGGTGAAGATAAAAAGGTCATTTTTATTGTATGATATATCGGAGGTAAGGTAGCAAGAGAACCTAGCAACGTGATTTTTAAAATGAATGTGCACAAGGGTGTCAAAACAGTAAATTTCCTCATTTGGAAAAAAAACGCATTTTAACTGGAAAGTGCAATATTTTATGATGAATAAAACCCATATAATAAATACATTTTGGTAGTAGGTAACCATACTTAAGCATTGGAAGCACACAAATCAAGTAACATAATGTACTGACTTACGTTAGCCTGACCACGGATGCCATATTAACATTGATTTTACAAGGTAGGGTTAAAAGGCCTGTTTTTGTATTAAACTGTTGTCTTGAACAAGATGCTTTTCACTTCCAAAGCAGATGCTGTAACTTTCCAGAAGCCTTCTGTTAGCTAGTGAATAGGCATTTGTTAAGTATTAGACCACTGATAATGAGGTTCTCAACGAAGGAGAGGAAATGACAATGTTTTGCCTTTATTGTTT
This sequence comes from Lissotriton vulgaris, assembly GCF_964263255.1. NCBI lineage: Eukaryota > Metazoa > Chordata > Amphibia > Caudata > Salamandridae > Lissotriton > Lissotriton vulgaris. Next base: position 743,006,589 of record NC_141696.1, read on the forward strand.
CTATGGCCTTTTTTCTCTTTCGTATCCTTCCTTCTGCCTTTTCTTTCGCTTCTTCCTTTTTTGGGTCAGCGTAGTGGGTCCACTCTTCTGTCAATTATCGATTTTTCTTATCTGTGCCTATACTTTTCACGGTATTTCAGTATCATTGGGCGGGCGCTTACCTGGTGCGAATTGCGATTGTATGCTTGTTTTATCCTGAATTGTATGCCTTAGCGCCACTGTCCTAAATGAGATTGATCTAATTGTGGAAATCCTACTATTTTTCCCGCCCTTTATGCGACTGTGATATTGTATGGCACCTGATCCTTCTATTTTTATATTGTAAAATGGAGCCTTTAGAATGCTGTCATTCGCATGGTATGCATAATAGCCAGTTTTAACCGAATCTGTGGTACTTTCGCTTCCAAACTGCCGAGTCGTGTCCTAACTGACTTGCTGTGATGAAACTGATTAGCAGCCAGCTCTGGTGGTTGTAGGCCCATACTTGTAACTGGTTGAAGTAACAATAAAAGTTTTCAACAAAAAAAAAAGATTCAAGAATCCCTTGGTGCTATTAACTCATGTTCCTAGAATTCCTGAAAGAGTGACGACCACTGAATCCTTGGCTCTTATATAATTTTTTTTTTAAATGTTAGTAGATAAATAATGTCCCAACTGTGACAAAATGTCAAAACTTTGGAGAACTCTGCAAAATTCTGCCCAACCAGAGAACAAAACAATCATTTGCAATGCAATAGGTCTCGCATTTACACAAGTTTAAGGTATTGGCATTGTGAATGACAATGCCTTTTATTTATGTTTTCAAAACTACAACATAAATAAAAAGCATTGTCATTTATATTATTAATAGCTCAAACTCGTGTAAATGCGAGACCTAGTGCATTGCAAATGCTTGTTTTATAGGGCCACAAGTTTTCACCAAACCCCCTGATCTGGAGAAATTTCACCATTTCAAGCCTGTGGTGTCACTGAATTGGGGTCCTAGCTTTTCCCAGTGGAAGGAGGCTGTGCAGAGGTCGGAAAGATTGCAGCATTTGAATTGCAAAAATGTCCCGTCATAGCACTGGACTCCGGGCCATCCCCTCCATCCTCAAATTGGAAACAGTCCCTGTATCGGCGCTGTGAATGGGAAGAACAGCCGCCAACACATCTGTGTGTTGTTACCCTGGGTCCTGGAAAAAGGAGCCCACCATTGCTGCGCCTAGAAAATTGTTTTAAGAGTTAAAAAAAAAAAAAAAAGAGAATAATAATTCCAAAATAACAAGCGAACTTGACATTTGATATATAAATAACCCGTCCAAGAGAAAGAGAGAGTGGGTTAGTGTTAGGATTCTGAATACAGGAAGTGCAGCAAGCTGCTCTTCTGTAGGTCTAGCCTCAGCTGTATGCCAAAGCTCCAAGAGGCGATTTAATTCATAGTAGGGTGCGCTATCACAAATGTCAATTCTTCCTACTTAGGACTGACACTCATCTTCTGTAACCTGTTCTACTGTCACCCTGTAAATACAGTCCTCAAATCAACGCAAATGCTCGGAGTAAAAATAAAATAAATCACCAGCTCGTAACAAGGTAACACAAAAGGTGACATAAATTCAGAGGTTAGATAGTAGTTGAGGTGGAGTAGACATAGGTGAGGTAGTAAAAGAGGAGTGAAGTACAAACAGAAATGCAGCAGACCGGAGATAGGGAATGATAAAAAGAGGAATGAGAGAGTCAGAAAGGAGGTATAGACAGTCAGTGAGGAGGTATAGACAGTCAGTGAGGAGGTAACCAAGTAGAAGATTTTGTGAAAATTAAGAAGTGAGACAGAAACAGAGGAGTGATGTGCAGAGAAAAGTGTGAGGTGTGCACAGAGCTGAGGTTAATAGGGGGAACTGTATAAATGTAGAGATAGGAACAGTATGTTGAGAATGTGAGAGAGGTACAATCAAGACAGGTTAGAGAAGGGTGTATGGAAAGATGAGGTAGACACAAGAATATTAGACAGTTGAGCGAGAGATAGGGAAGACAGACACATGCGGAGAGATAGGTGAGAAGCGACAGATTTTTTTCATTTTATCATTTTATTTCGCTGCCCAAGGGCCAAAGTCATCCCCCGACAGGCATGGTCAGCTGTTACATTTAAAAAATCTGTTTTACACCTACCATTATCACTTCTACAGGAGACTCTTCCACCTCCTGCTTACCTGGGTACGGTTCTTGGCTGGGCAGCGGCTCCTCCTGCCCCAGCAGAGCGGCTCTGTAGGGATTACCCCGCTGTGACCGCATTTATAGCAGGTGTCCACCCCGTGCCATGGCCACATTTAATGTATTTTTAGGCGCGTTCTGCCTTCTGAAAATCACTGTTGCGGCCCGGAGGGCGAAACCAGAAGTCAGGCATCCTTGCCCCTGGGACCTGGTCGAAGTCCTGAGAAGTCCCGGGTCCCAGGAGGGGCCCCGGGTGAAGTGGAGAGGCAGGGATAGTTTCTGCATGGCTCCCATATGCTGAGGAAGCCCCTGCAGGGTGTCGCATGGGAAACCCGCGCAGGACACCGAGAAGAGAGGAAACGGAGTCTATGCACAGCAGCCCGGTGAGTGGGGCTGCACGCTGGCAGTAGTGAGTGCCTGTCCCGAGTGGTCCCGCCGTTGCGGGCCACTTCATCGGGGGCATATTTTATTTTAAGTGCGCTGCCAAACAAAGTACAGGCTGTAAATCTTACACAACAAAGAAAGACGGTAAGGCGGGCATTAACGCGATAGCAAGTGCCAGGTGCCAGCTGTACATCTTTAACAATGAAACTGAAACTTAACTGCAAAAGCTCACAGTGGATGCTAGCACGTGTTCGCGCGTGCGTCCACATTTCCAGTCCATCCTGCGCGTGCCCATCTCTTGTCTCCCTTGAGAGGTAAGTCAGTAACAATAGATCTCGCTGGCGACAACGCTTTTGCCAGGCGAGACCTAAAAAGATGGAACTGTAATTACTCAGTAGAGACCAGCTCCTGAGGCTTATAAATTAAAAAACCCTACTCTTTTGTCGGTCGAAGTTGGTAGGGAGATTATCTGGTATTGAAAAGAGCATTTGCGGGAATTGGCTGCCAGCTTTTTGGCTTTGTCAATGCTCGTTTTGGTCTGGTTTTAAAAAAAATACTTCGTGGTTGAACTAGCTCACCAATATGTTTTTTTTTTAAGATGCTAAAATCAAAAACATTTTGCCAAAAAAGGAAACATTTCAAATGAGCTAGTCTTTGGAATAGAAGGGAACTAATTTGTCAAGTCGCTGAAATCTGCGAAAGCCGCTGCCGCCAAAAAGGCTGCCCAAGCTGCGAGCCAAAAACCCAAAGCCACAATCAGAAGGGCCAGAGGTCAGCTTCACAAGCTCAAGTATAGCTCGAATTTGGCTTAATGAACCAAGGCCCACAACCAATGAAAAATTACTAAATTCAACCTACATATTTCACAAGGGAAGAAATTAAACCTGCTCTACCAATTAGAAAATGTTTTTTTTTATTGCAACCTTAACTCAATTTTGTGGCACTGTCAGGTTGGGCCATAGCACATGTACACTGAAAGGCAGCCTTCAAAGAGTGCAATTAAGGCAACTTTATCCTTTATATTCAGGGCACTTGAATTATGCGGCAGAGGAAGGCCAAATTATGTGCCAGGGTTGAGTAAATTATGCATCAAGAAAAGGCAAATTATGCGGCATAATTCGGCACATTTTGTGATAGTATTACTTCATTATTTTCTCCTTTTTACGTTTATTAACACAGACTGGTATTGGTTGTACCTCATTAGTACCAATTTAACACCCAAATGTATCAATAAGCAACTGAAAGGTAACCAGTCAACCTTTGCAGAGCCTTCCACTGCACAACAACATGTGTGGCTGTGCGTTTAGTAATTTTTGAACTGTTTGTGCTACAAACAACTTTTTTATGTAAAAATCAGCAGATTATGGTTTATGTGGCAAACACTGCAAATCTATAATGATGCGAAAAATGCCACAGGTCCACAATCGCATAATTCCAGTGGCCCTATGTATATTTGATCCCAACTGGATGGTACTCACAGACCTGCCAACTCACACAGTGCCACAGTGTGTCACACGATTTTAGCTGCCTTCCCACGGTCACCCGTTCAGGAGCAAAAATCACACAAAGGCAAGAAAGTCAGCTGGAAAGCACAGCACAGAGTGGCCTTTCAGCTGTTTTTTTGGAGGCTCTAAGCAGCAAATGCCCATTAAGGGGTGTGAAAACGCCCCAGGACATCGTGATAGCCACAGCTACCATTTGTTTTTTGGTGTTGAGTGGACCTGGCCAGATTTGTGGAGGGCACAGTGCTTCTCAGGTAGCTCTAGGCACGATACCCCACTCCTTCATAGCCATGCCGGTCAATCACACCATCTTGATCGACCGTGTCGGACAGGCCGGCATCCGGGGCACTGCGGCCCGCTGGCTGATGTCCTTCTTGGAGAATCGCTCTCAGGCAGTTCGGCTTGGAGAGCTAGCCGGCACCAAACAGTCCATCACATGTGGAGTTCCACAGGGCTCTTCCCTGTCACCTCACCGGTTTAATCTCTACATTCTTCCTCTGATTCAGGCCCTCAGAGATGAGCAAGTGATGGTGTTTAACTACGCAGATGATTTACAGCTGCTGTTCACGATTGATAATTCTGAAACCTCTATTTTGAACTTTCAATCGACTATGAGGAACATCAAAGCTTGGATGGACCAAAACCACTTGATATTAAATCCGGGAAAAACTGAGCTAGTTCTCACGGGAGACAGCGTCAAACACTGGGGCCCCCACTACTGGCCGCCAGACATGGGTCAAGCCCCGACCCCCTCACTGTCGGCAAAGACACTTGGGGTCACCGTGGACTGCGATCTCTCGCTGAAGGCCCAAGTGGGCCAGGTGGTCTCTAAGTGTTTCTTTCAACTAAGAAAAATCCGGAAGATTCGGCGCCTTCTCACTCCGGAGGCAATCACCCAGGTAGTGATCGCCATTGTGCTGTCCCATCTGGACTATGCGAACTCCATTTACCTAGGCCGCCCCCTCTAACTGTCAAAATGCCTCCAGATGGTGCAGAACTATGCCGCCAGATTGATTCTGAATCAACCCAGATGGCAACCAGCTACCCCTCTACTTATGAAACTTCATTGGCTTCCGGTGATCCAGCGTTACACCTTTAAAACAGGATGCACGATTTTCAAATCATTACACTGCAAAAGCCCCAAATTCATTGACCAACTTATCACAAAGTACGTACCGTCTCGCAACCTCCGCTCATCCCATCTTGGCCTCCTTCAGATACCCTCTTTCAAACACAAGCGCTTTGGCGGCTGCAGGTTTGCCACACTGGCTCCTCGTCTGTGGAACACCTTCCCTCTTGAGATTCGGACCTGCCAGGACCTCTTCTCATTTCTGAAAGCCTTAAAGACCTGGCTCTACAGACAAGCCTATCAATAACCCTACATTCCATGTCCCCGGTTATGTTACTGTCTATTCCAGCGCCAGGAAACCAATCGGTGTTAGTGCGCTTAATAAGCTTTTTATTAACATAACATTAACATGCCACTTCTCATACTGAATTTTTTTTAGGTTGGCAGGTCTCTACTCATTTATTACGTACACACACATACAATTTATATCAAACACATTGAACAATGTATGCAATTCTGAAGATGCCCTTTTTCTGAAGATGCACTTTGCACAGAAGCATTTGGTGGATTTGGGCCCAGGTGTACGAACAATTTGAAACTCACAAATCGCTCGCAAACAGGGCAGCAACCGAAAAAGTAGAGTTTTGGCATGTGCGAAGTCATTCACTAACGAAAAATAATAATGCAACTGATTTGCGAATAGCTATTTTTTGTGACCAATATCTGCGAGTCGCAAATACAGAATTGGTATTAGCGATTTACAAACACTATGTTAGAGGAAGTCGCAATTAGTGACTTGTCGCAAAAATGGCTGTTTACACATCAATTTTGCATGGATACCTTTCAGGTGGTAACTGTGTGCAAACTACATTAGCTGGCCCAGAATGAGTTTTCACAATGGCTGCACTCTATGTGATTGTGAGAAGGAGGAAACAGGAGAGGATTTTTTGAACCAGGCTTACCATTTTCCAACAGACAGAGTAGAAAATCCTTGAAAAATACATGCTAAGTAGTGCAGTGATTTTAGATTGAATTACTTAAAACGCATCTTAAAAGCAGTACCCTGCACAGCAGTTTCATTCCCACTCATGAGCAGGTGTTGTGCTCACTGCACCTTTTGGCCTCGGGCAGCTACCAGGGTGCGGTTGCGGAGTCACAAAGTGTGCTGTCATGTTTTTGCAGACGTTCCTTGATGCCACGCTCCCAAACATCAACAGGTAAAAATACCTACCCAGGAATGCAGAGGAAATTCATAATTGAACTTTAACAGGGTTGACAAATTCCCCCAGGTCTTAGGATTGTGTAGATGGAACAGATGATCCTATCTGTCCTCCAGCCCATATAAAATCCCTGTTTCGGAAAAGGAATAATACACACTCTCTCATATCCAAGTGGTATGTGAAGCACATAGTATAATCACAGATAAGTAGTGGCAAAATACCCAAGGAACACCTGCGACACATACATTTTCATGCACAGTGAAATGTACCGTCGTCCACTGCTCCTGTGAATGAGGTACTATTTTGTTCTTTTTAACTTTTAGTGCCCTGCAAACAGAAGGCCTGTATCTGGCAAAAACTTGCCCAGCAGGAAAACAAAACTGCAAAGATTTATTTTCTATAGTTAGCTTTTATTTTGGCAAGTCTTCTTTCTCACTTTGCACTCATGTATTCTTTGATTTTTGATTGTGGGCGCTGTTCTCAAAAGAGGAGGATTATTGTATTGTAAAGCGATATTGTGTATGTGTAATTTCTGAAATGATGCTTTAACACATAATCATGCAGTACACCCCAGTCTACCCTTCTCTAATTCACCCCACCTCACACAAATCCACCCCAAACCAATACAAACCACTCCAGTCCACCACACATCAATCCTCCTAACCCACACACTCCAATCTGCCCCATTCCAATCCAACACAATCTGCACTGCTCCAATTCAACACAATCTGCCCCGCTCCAATCCAATGCATTCTGCTCCGCTCCAATCCAAAGCAATCTGTCCCGCTCCAATACAACGCAATCTGCCCTGCTCCAATCTGCCTGTTCCAAACCGCCAGCTCCAATACAACACATCCTGCTCCAATACAATCCATCCCGCTCCAATACAATCCACTCTGCTCTAATCCAGCCAAAGCCAATGTACCCCACCCCAATGTACCCCACCCCACCTCAATCCAATCCAGTACACCCCACACCAATCCAATCTATTCCACTCCAATCCACCCCACTCCATTGCATTTCACCCCACACCCCTCCAGACCACCCCAATCTATACACCCCATCCAGTCCACCCTGCACTTTACTCCAATCCACCCACTCTACCCCAATCTATTCCACCCCACTCCAATACAATCCACCCCACCCAACTCCAGTCTAATCCACTCTCTACAGTACACGTTAATTCACCTCACTCCAAGCCACCTTACTCTAATCCAATCAACCCCAATCCAAACCAATCCACCTCACCCCATTTCAATCCACCCCATTCAGTCCACCCACTCCAATCCACCAAACTCCACTGAATGCAAAGTACTCTACCCCAATCCAATCCACCCAATCTACTCCAATCCAATCCACTACACTCCACCCCACTGCACTCTGACACTGCACTCTATGACACTCTCTACCACTGAACTCTAGTCCCATCTATGATACTCTAGTCCCCCTACTCCAACAAATGTAGTCTACAACACTACTCTCCCCACTCTAGGACACTCCCCTAACTTTTAGCTATGTTGAACAGCAGCCACATTGTTGTACAACATGGCAAAACCAAATTACCGAAGCAGATAGCTCTTATATAGGCGAGAACTATTGGCTTTGCCAATGCTGGTTTTTCTTTCCGATCCTTCCCACGGTCTCCTCTGCTGAGTCTCTGTATCTTTCTTGGTCCCACCCTCTTCTGCTTTGTGCCCACCTTCTACCCGCTCTTATTCTCTTCCGGCAAGCCCCAGCCTGCCCCTTGGGTTTTTTGCCTCCTGGGTGTGCATCTTGCAAGATGATCATCATGGATACAGTTACGTAGCTCCTGAGATAGTTCTTAAAAATCATAACATCTACAGTGCCCCCAACCGAACACATAAGAGTGCATACATACAGCATAGACGAGACAATGACGCTATCTCAAAACTTGCAAAATAATTCAACAGTGCAACCTTTTTCACACTACCAGATATATTCATGCTGCATAATTAATCTATCTGAACAAAAACACATTAGAAACACTCCATGGCCTAAAGCCACATAGATAGCTAAGCTTTGTCAACTCAACAGCACAGCCATGCCCTCTCACCAACCTACACAGCATAATCAACGATTGCATCAAAACCATACAACGTGTCCACGATGCCTCAAAACTGAACTGCCACAGGACACAACAATGAACACAGCAGACCAGCAGAACAAAACACAGAGCAGTCATTCAGCACACACGTCCAAGCACAGAATACAATACTCTGATCCATTAATGTATTTATCCAGCCATTATCCAATATTAACCTCTAAACAGTCTAATAGGCGGTTCTACCTTGGTTGACAACTATCCAATATGAACTATTTTGAAACACAGACACTAAGGGGCATATGTTTGAAATAGACTTATTGTGAGTCCCTAATAGCGTTTTTTTGTGAATCGCAATTATGGACTCGCAATATGCTATGTATGTAGGACTCGCAATAATAATTGCGATTCATATATATTCCTTAATTGTGAATCGCAATTAAGGAATGCCTTCCCAAATATTCCAATGGGCCTAGAAGACATTCGCAATTTGCGAGTACCCATTTTGTATCCACTTTGTTCGGGGCCCTGATTAGCATACCATACTGCATCACTTATATATGTGTTTTTAGGCAAAAATCCTTTTAAAAATGTAGAGTTTTCCCTCAATGAAAATTACAGATTAACCAAAGCTCAGGTAAGGGACTGGGCAAAGCAACAGATTTAAAACCTATAACAACAAGATATCTTACTGACTTTGAGGCGTTTATATCAAAATACTCAGGCACTATGCAGATATTATCCAATATGTACAGATGACTAAAGGAAGGAAAAAAGAGCCAAATGGAAAATCCAGGAAACATGGGAAAGAACAGATAATAAGGAGTGTGACAAGCAGTCAGTAGCTATCATTGGCATTATAAATATGTTATAAACAGGGAATAAACTGATAAATGAATGTACAACTAGATCCTAATGTCAAGAGAGAGTGTTGGAGATGTGGTAATTTAGAGGTACCATCTCTGCATATTTGATGGTCAAGAACCAGACACTTCTGTAAAGATGTTCTTACCAAAATTAAACAAATGGTGAGCTTTCCAATACAGTTACAGCAGATGTGATCTTGCTAAGCATACAAGGCAAAAGAGCAATACATAGGTCTAAGGTGCAGTGAACATTTTTGAGCCATCGCCTTACAGAGGATAAAAACGTTGAAATCCCCCAATTCGAAAATGACAGAACCCCAAATCAATATTGAGATGGTACACTAAATTATGGATAGTGCTAGGAATGGTAATATATGACATACCTCAATAATGCAAAAAATTTCAAGCAATGTCTGGCAACCATTGCTAAATCATTTAACCAGCACGGCATGCATTATAACTAGCTACAGCGATCGAGAGTGCTAGATCTTAACTAATGGGAAGAGTATGTCGTCTAACGGATATAACGGCCGACCTCGAAGCTGGGGAACAGGGTTAGAGTCTCGGCAGAGACGTTCAACATCCTGTGATTCTGGGCAGAGGACTTAATCTACCCGTACCTAACAAAAAAAATGAATGTGTCTATCTGTAACGCAGCTGGTGCTCATGTGAAGAGCTTGGACACCTTCAGTCAAGTTCGCGTTATATAAAACTAAAAAAAAAAAAAAAATTATGAAGTGGAGCTAATACTTAAGGACAGATCTAGGAGGACGGCTACTCTCGTTCATGTGTAGGGCATTATGACAAATGTAATCAGTATGGAGGACATGACATTGGCACGGGAATTCAAGTTGAATGAGCTAGGGCGTCACGTGAAGATATGATGTGCCTACATGCCAAGTCACTGTTTTACCCGATAAAAACTATTTTCCAACTGATGACGAATGACGGCAAATGCAGACTGATTGAAAGAAAAAGTGTTTTGCCTCAGAGAGCCAACTAAGAGGTTTGAGATGGTGTGAGACAAAGAAAGTAGGCTGAAGGCCAATGATGAGGCAAGCAGCAGGGTTTGGAATCAGCTGAAAATACGGCAGGAAGCTCAAAATAGAAGGAAGGAATTACAGTAGCCCAGAAAGAATGAGTGCATACACTACAAATTGTAGACCAATCACGGTTTTAAGAGTACGAACTTTAAGCAAAATTTTAATAAGGAAGAGGCAGATCTAAGATACTTAGTTAACCGGCTTAACACGAGTGAGTTCTCAAAATATGTACATTCTGAGTGGAGGCTGAAGGTGTAGGAAGAGTAACTGGCTAGATGGTCACCACTCCCAGGTCCAAATTGAAGGAGCAGCCCAAAAACTTTGAAAGTCAGTCTTCTTATTGTTTACTTTGAGAAAATTAGTGCTCATCGAAGTAGCTGCAGCAAACATACAGCCATCAGTGAATGATATTAAACGGAAGCCAAAGGACACTAATAGAGAAACCAGAGGAACAACGTAAAAGATGAGTTGGGCTAAAAGATGATCTCTGAGGTACCACACAAGGAGGCGGTCAAACTGAAGATTGAAAAGGAGAGGGAAAAGCTTTTTGGCATCTCTCAGAAAAGACCAAGTTAAGATAGGCAGAGCTTCGGCATAAATACAGTGGTGAAACAGGCAAAGAAAGTCACAGTGAAGAGTGTCAAAAGTCAAATTTATGGCAATAAAATTAAGGCAGCTTTGTCCCCATGATCTAAGATACAGCGAAGATCATCTAGGACTGCTTGGTGTGCAATTTCCTTGCCATGAATAAAGCCAAATAGTACTCACTTTGTTTTAGATTATCAGAGGTGGGTACTACAGAAATCAAATGTGCAATCGATTTTGGGAGTAAATGGAATGTAAAGAAAGGGAAGGCCCACAAAGGAGAATTGAGCAGGACCCAAAACATATTGTTATACTACTGTGGCAGTGACAAGCACCTAGCGGATTCTGTTGTCTATCCAGCAAAAAAAGGGATGTGTAAAATGTGAAAGGCAGTGGCACTTTCCCAGGTGTGGAAAGTATAAGGAGATACCAGGGATGAGAGTTGTAGAAGAACTGAGTAAGTAGACCAAGTAATTCTTACAGTAAACAACGGTGATGAGGATGGTCTCATTCAATTGTATTCTTGGTTTTTACAACTCCCTCCCACTGAAGCCTAAAAACAATGCATTGTACATGTGCTATCTATACTACTATTATAAAGAGAGAACTGTGTCCTTTGAGCCAGGTAAACTCGAAAAGTACACCACCAATCCAAACACCCAAGACATCTTTGAAAACCTCAGGGCAAGCAGAAGGACATAGGCTATATAAAAATAAAAGTATTCGTTCTTTTAAAAATTTTGGAAAAAAAAAAAGTAGGCCCTTGCAAGTAGCACGTGCGTGATGACATCGGGAGCGCGGGGAGGAGCGGCGTTCAAGAGGAAGAGCGGCGGACATGAGCGCGGGGCGGAGCTGCGGACTGGCAGGGAAGAGCGGCGAACAAGCGGTGAGGAGCGACGAGAAGCAGAGGAGCAGTGGAGCAGTAAACTCAGCAGCGCAGGGAGGAGCGGCGGCTGAAGTAAGTGAAGCAGCCGCGGGTGCGCACCGAGGGACGGGCGGAGGGACGGGCGGGGGCCATGAGTGCTCGCAAGCCTTTTACTCAAAGTCAGGACGTCGGGGGAAACAGCTAACACGAGCGTGGGCAGAAGCGGCCAGGAGCAACAAAACCGGAGCAAGGAAACACTGTAAGTACGCTCTGCTGCTCCCGGCCGGTCTGCTGCGCCTCTCCTGCTGCGATGCTGTCCCCAGCCCCCTTCTGCCCCGGGCAACGCCGGGGCGGGCTGCTAGTATATCATAAAAGTAATATAATGATTACAACAGTCATAAAATAAATATTATGCTTTTAGTGAGTAATAGAAGGAGAGTATAAAACAATTTAAAAGCTTACTTGGTATTATATATATATATATATATATATATATATATATACACACACACACACACACATACACACATATATATACACTATTCCTTAAAACCCTTTTTCTCTGATAGCGCCACTAGCAAAGTTGAAGTACGTAGCAAAAAAAAAAAAAAAAATAGCACACTTGAAAATCTTGGACCCCTTCAGGACATAAAGTGCAGGTTCATTCTTGGTACTGTGCATCTTTCCGATAACACTGCAAAACGTAACTGTAGACAGTTAATGGCAAGCAAATGATAACAGAGGTAATGGCACAGAACACCTGGCTGCACTAGGGCACCCCAGAACTAACGACATAGTGGAGAGGTTGAATACACACCAGGGCTCGAAAATTCCACTCGACCACTCGCATAGTCGAGCTAAATTTAACAAGGTCGAGCTGTTTTTAGGTCCTACTCGCCCTTTCTGGCGAGTAGGAAAACAAACCAACTTTTGTCCTCTGTCTGTGAAAATGGAACAAATGTGACAAGAGAAGATTTAAAGGCATTTTTATTGCTCACAAAGTTAATGAGCACTAGAGATGCCTTTAAATGTTGTTATCTTGTCACATTTGCTCTGGTTTCAGAGACGGAGGTCAAGAAGGTGGCAGTTAGGTCGAGGACATTTTTTAAGGTACTAGTCCTGCAGGACTAGTACAATTTTTGGGATTTTTCAAGCCCAGCACACACAAGGACAATACTGTGATAGGGCGAGAGAAAAGAGAGATTGGAGAAAGCATTTGGATGATACAGTTGCTGCTGATAGTGCCCTTTGAGGTGTTGTGAGAGAGGAAGGCCAAATCTACACTATGTATGGGATACAAGGGAAAGTTGAAACAAGTTAGAGGGAATAAAAAGAAATTAAAAAGCAGTGTTGAGAAGAAGCATGATACGACCGATCATAGACTGAATGCTAGGAGAGCCACATGAGCCAGCAGAGTAAACAAAGTAGACGGGCAGCATATAAATTGTGCAATATACAATGACCAGTAAAGTTCTGAGCGTATGTTTGTAATCTATTTAAGACACGCTGATGCCAAGTACAATTTCCTCCTCCCATACTCTGAAACTCGCTGTCGATTGCGTACTGAAAAGTGCCAAATGTGTTAAGTTTAGAGAGAAAGCACAACAACAAATACCACTGCATTTGGCAATAGTCCAACACAATTATTTGCCCATTAAAAAAAAATCAATTATCAAATACAGCCTCAAAAACACCCAAATTTCTTCAGGTGTACAATGTTCGTGTGACAACTTGGAAACCCAAGGCAGTATCATTCAGATACAAAAGGTTTGCACTGCCATGGGGCAGGCCAGCCAGCATCACATCTACATACATCAAGTTTCACTCCTTATGAGTGAGTGTAAACTTTGGACGTCAGTCAGTCTTACCAACTTCAAAGACTCAATCGAATGAAAGTCTCATATTTGGCAACACTTTATTTGGTTAAAATATTATTAAAAGGTGAAAAACTCTTAAATCTAACTTGCGTCGATGTTAGTGCCTCAAGTCGTCATAGCCCAAGGCTGGCCCCACTAGTACATTCTATTCACTTTACTGCTGCGACGCACCAATTTTTCAGACACACAATTGATGGACGGAAAGCAGTACAAACCAAAATAGTCAACCCCAGAAAATAGATCTGGGTTAAATCCATCATTCTTTTGCTCACCATGCCAACCCAGTTTAGACCTGGCCATAAGCAAATCAGTCTTGACCCTGTGCCTCATGAGAACAATCCAGACCAAACTGCCAAGCCAGGTCCTCCCTGGAACGGAAACAATCATCCTAGGACTGGTTTCGGGGTTTCACCCCTCATCAGCCAGGAAAGCTTGAATTCAGTGGCACATTGAGCCCGGGATCCACATCTGGGCATACCTGGTGTACTTAATGCGAGAAAGCAAAAGACACACAATGGATGGACGGATTGCAGAACAAATCAAAATATTCACCCCCAGTCAAGAGATCTGGATTATATCCATCATTCTTTTCGTCACCATGCCACCCCAGTTTAGACCAGGCCATATGCAAATCAGTCTTGGTCCTGTGCCTCATGAGAACAGTCCAGCCCATACTGCCAAGCCAGGTCCTCCCTGGTCCCGAAACAAGCATCCTAGGACTGGTTTCGGGATTGCACCAAGCATCTGCCAGGATAGCTTTAATCCAGTGGCACAGTGAAAATGTTTGACATCTATTAAAAAGCACTTAAATAGATAGGATGTGTCAAATTAACAAATGCCTCAAAACAGGTTTTCCAGTTGTCAGCTGTGACCATATGAAACATTGGTCACCGAAGGTGAAGGCCACTATAAAATAACTGTTTTCAAATAGCGCAGCACGTTTTCGCAGGGCTACAAAAGTGTGAGGAGAACCCAACCCAAATGGTACTCATTTCAGCCACGCCAAAAAGGCTGAGTCTGTCACATCTTGAGTTAAAGCTGTCATATGCACGGTGAAACCAAATTATGCAGGTAGCCATTAACCTAAACTGCCACCTTGGAGAAATTAGGAAAGGAGGACTGCTAATGCAGTGATCCCAAAAATACATCTGAACAAGGGAGGCGTTTACATTAGTAACTACGTTTCTCTCAAGTCAAAAAAGTTATGTAGGTCGTTTCTAACATTACACTATAATGGTGGTTCAGCTTCACAGTGAACTCAATTGAATTAGACTGGATACATGTCCAGTGGCCAGTGTTTAACTGAGTGAATAAAAGGATCGGTTTCACAAAACAATGGTAAATCGGTGGGGGGTGGGGGGGGGGGGGGGGGGAGAAAACAAAACCTGGCCATTCTCAGGGACTTCCGATCAAGGAGATCTTATCTTATCTTAGCAAGTGTTATATAGCGCTCGTACACCCATAGGTTTCATGGCGCTGACCAACGGAGGCTATGAAGTTGCAACTTCGAAGGCTTACAGAAAAATTAGGCAAGAGTCTGGACAAACAGCCAAGTTTTGAGATGTTTCCTGAATGGCAGGAGGTTGGGGCAAGAGCGAATTTCCAAAGGAAGGGAGTTCCATAATTTGGAGGCGAGGGTGACAATCCTTCGCCCTCAATTGTGTTGGAACTTATAGTGAGGGACAATAAGGAGGTTTTGAGAGGCAGAGCGTACTCTACGGGAAGGAGTGTATCTGGGCAGGAGGTCATGAATGAACTTAGGACTGCGAGCATATACAGATTTGAAGGTAATGCAAGCCGTTTTGAATGTGATACGTTGGGTAATAGGGAGCCAGTGGAGTTGTCTCAATAGAGGTCTGGCTGGCTGCCAGCGCGGCAATCGGTATATAAGTCTGGCTGCCTGATTTTGGGCCATCTGCAGGCGTTTGCTAAGTGCAACAGAGACCCAGATAGATGGCGTTGGCATAGTCTAAGTGTGACAATACCAAGGCCATCACCACCTGGATCAAGGCTGACTGGGTGAGCAACCGACTTATCTTTTTTATCTTGCGGAGCTGGAAAAAACATGTGGACACAACCGAGTTCACTTGAGGCTTTAGAATAAGCACCCCCAGGCTTTTGACCGAGCTGGAAGGGGTGGGGGGGGGCGAGTTCTGGTGACCAATAATGCGGGCCCCAGAATAGCTGGCTTTTGCCGAGAAGGACCAATTCGGTCTTGTCAGGGTTTAACTTTAATTGGTTACATTGGTTATGTTAAGAAACATCATGAAAATCCTCTTGCTACCTGACAAATAAGAGAAGCAACCCGCCCAGTGAACATAGAGTCCACAACCGCCCATGACACTTTGGTGTTAGTGAGAACCAGTCTGTGGTCAAGCGTGGGGGGGGGGGGGGTATGAGGGTCAAAAACCACAAAAAGTTACAGAATATTTTTGTTTTTTAACCATGCCCACACGCTCAATCGCCCCACCCCCTTGCGCACAGCATCACAGTTTCCATACTGTTTAGGTTGAGCCTAGCGGCCTAGCGCCTGCACTGCTTGCTCTGCGAGGCATGCTGTAGTAGAGTATGCTGTGGAAGCTTTGCACACTCTCCGCCCATATTTGTCATTGGCTTGTGTTGTTGTACTTCCTAAATGCTGGCTTCTGATTCGTAGAAAGGCTTGTTAGTCCTTCCTTGGTACCGCCTTGTCTCCGTTGGTTACCGCCCAATATGGCTGGACCTTACTTGGCTTGTTACCCGGTCTGCATTATAAGTGGATGAGCACTATTTTATTTAAATGACACAGGGAACAATGGCAGCTGCTTTTTTTTTTTATTTTATCTGAATGCTGATGGCGGGGCCTGATTTAGTGACACCGCGCTCAGTTGTTTTTGTTTTGCTAACTTTAATGTGGAGCACTGCGCCCGCTTAAGGGACACCGCGCTCAGTTGCATTTTTTTTACTTTAATACTAAGCGCAGCGTCCCCTAAGCAGGCGCCGCTCTCTCCCATTTTTTCTTTTAACTTTGCTCACGTGGTCTATTAGGCTGCCAGTGGCGAGCCTCAGTACCAGTGCATATGTAAATGTCCAACTGTATTTCAGAAAGTTGGCGAGCTGGCAATAAATATTTTTTCCCAGGCGGCAGATCGACAGGCGCATTTATTTGCTTCCCTTTCTGAGTGACCAAACCAAGAGCAGGTGGTCGGAGAGTATCCCTCTTCCCAAGGTCCCTTTTCAGATCCCTAATTGAAAGGCGCTAAAGACCAGGAGAGAGAATTACTCAGCAGACAGCGTTTTTGCAACTTAAATCAGTTTTATTAATTATGTTTGACATTTCCTTAATTGGTTTCATTTATATCCCATCAGCCCGTACCAGACGATTGCCCCATACATCATCTTACCAGAAGCCTGGCACGCTTGCAGAATATAAATAACAAGCATTTGCAATCCAACAGGTCTCGCATTTACCCGAGTTTGAGCTATTGGCATTGTAAATGACAATGCCTTTTATGTTTGGGTTTTTGAAACATAAACAAAAAGAATTGCCATTTACAATGCCAACAGCTCAAACTCGGGTAAATGCGAGACATGCTGCATTGCAAATGCTTGTTTATTACTGCACTTCCACGGGCTGGTGGGAACACAGAGAGGGAGGGGGTCAATCTCCTCGGACATATGTCACGGTCTTGTGTCTTACCCGCTTAAATACTGTGGCAATGTTCCTTGTTTTCTACTCCGAAGAACTAAATATGTGCATTTCACAGTATCTTGTGGTACACATGGCTCCCCCCGCATTCTTACCTTCATACTGCAAGTCGAACAGCACAAGCAGGAAGGGAAAGAAGGAGAGAATCCTGTTGGCGCAGGCGCTGGGAGACACCATGCTGCTGTCGTCTGCAGTCACCGACCCCGATCTTCCTTCCTTTCGAAGTGCTATGAAGTGTCACGACCACGCGCCCCGACTTCCTACCCAGCTGTGCTGAGACTACCTTGAAACTCGAGAGAAACTTTGTGTACTACTTGGGTCGTGGGCGGCCCTGATTGGTTGGGGACGGCTATGCCACCCCGCCCTTTCTCGGTCTCATTAGGAGAACGTGGAGGCTCTGGAAGAGGCCTGGGCTGTCACTGGCCGGCCGGGCCGAGAGGGCGGGAGCGAGCAGGCCCGAGCAAGAGGAGGTGGGAGGGAGCATACGAGACGGCTCTCCTAGAGCTATTCGAAGGACAGAGATGGTCGGTTCAATGAGGTTAATCGCGTGACTGTCTTTCTTTAGGATTATTATTTTTTTGTTGTTAAAATTAAATTTGCAAAAAAATGTAATATTTAGAAGTGGACGAACCAGCAAATTAATAGAAAAGCAGAGCTCGAGACGAGGCATGGGTCGGCTCTGGTTCTTAGAGATTGGGCAGGAACCAAGCCTTAAACCTATTTGGCATATAAATCATGCAATAAATATAATGTAAGAAGATGATAAGATGTCTTCAAAATTCTAAAAAAGTGTGCGTTTAAACACGCGGAAGCGTTTTATAGTACATCACAGCATTTTTTTTTTAAAGTGAGAATACTGCCCCCCTTATATGATGTCAATGCTGTTAGTAAAGTAATAGGCAAGGCAGGTGTGTGTGTGGGGTGTAGCGTTCTAGTTTACGCACGTCACGCTTACGTGACATGCGGCGGCCATGTTGGCGCCGGATGCGCGCGCATCCATTAGCGCGCTGATAACTGCACGGAGCAGAGCGCCGGCCGGCGCTCCTCAGAGACTATATCCTTGTATATCAATAAACAAGAGTTTCACTGAGCACACCTGCTGCATGTCATTATTGATCATCTTTACAGTGGCGACGAGGTCGGGAGGCACAGCCAGACGACCACAAAGAAGACAAATAAAATCGTCGGCTCCACGTGGCAGCCACAAGGAGCAGAAGGACCCAGACACAGCCACCTGGCCCACCCAGACACGGGCAAGATCTTCCTGGCACTGCCCAGCCGACGAAACGAAGCACAGAGACACGGCAGGACACACTAGAGGTACGGGGAATCCGAGGAGCGTGGCAGTGCCACAGCTAATCACAGAAGCGGCGAATAGGCCAGAGCAGCGGCGCAACCACCCCACAGGCAACAAGTCACACGCTTGGCATTCCTGATAACCGACGCTAGGGAGGTGTAGCGCTGGCTACCAAAGAGGAGGAGGTGGGGACCAGCACCAAGAGTCCCCAAGAAGATAAAAGCACAGGGTTCAAGGACAACACCCCAGGCAGCCCCACCGGCAAAAGCTCCGACATAATAGTCACCAGGGAAGTGAAGATGAGCACACCGGCGGGGTATGCGATAGCACCAGTGCAATTCCTGCCGAAACCCGGAGAACCACTGATGAAGTGGGAGGACTGGAAAGAATACATAGACAATTTCATAGGGGTCCTGGAGGATGAAAATGAAGAAAAGTTCACCCCCCAAAGAAAGAAACGGATTCTGTTGCTGAATCTGGGTCCGGAGGGACTCAGGATCTACAAAAGTTTGGTACCGAAAAAGAGAGAAGACACCGACGACGATGTGTATGTACATGCAGTGGAAGACCTAGATGAACTCTATCGTCCCACCATCTGCGTCTCAGTGGACAGATACAATTTCCAGCAAAGGAAACAAAAGGCGGGAGAAACTATTGAAGAATACGTAGCAGCCCTGAGGAAACTGGCGGCCCCGTGCAAATACGCACTATGGGAGGACGAGTTCATCAAAGACCAGATTGTCATGCACACCACGAGCGCAAATGGACAAGACAAGCTGTGGGCGAGTGGCGACACCACACTCAAAGATGTAATGGTTATCGTGAAGAGGGCGGAACTCGCACGGAGGTGCGCAAACGCAACCAAGAAAGAAGTGGCCGCCCCGACCATGGTAAACAGAATACAAGAAGAGGAACACCGCAAAGACCAAAGAAGCAAGCCACCAGGGACCAAAGGAACCAACAGATGGCAAGGGAAGCAGGCGAACAATGAGAGCAAGAAAACGTGCTACAGGTGCGGAAGTTGGTCTCATGAAGCACACGATAGAAGATGTCCGGCATGCCGAGCCAAATGTCTACACTGCGGCATCATAGGCCACTACGAGAAGGTGTGCCGGAAGAAACAACAAAAGGGAATGGTGAAATATGTCGATCAAGATGAAGAAGACCAGGAGGAAGTCGCAGAAGAAGAAGTGGTCACCGTCTTATGCATATACGACCAGGTACTGAGCGTGGATGGGAAGAGGTCAACCAAACCTATCCTAGACATGTCCATGGGCGGTATCACCATCACAGTAGTGGCAGACACCGGATCTCCATTCACCATTGTACAACGGGCAGTATGGGAAGTAGAGTTCCAACCCAAGTTGGGCCCAGAATTGGAGAAATTAGACATTCGGCCGGTCACCTACAACGGGGATCGCATTCCCATGTTGGGATTCTGACACCTGCTATTTGAGTTCAGAGGCCGATCGGCGTGGTGCAAACTATACGTCGCGGAAAAAGGACCCTCCGTCCTAGGATGGCTAGACCAGGGCGACCTAGGGATAAAACTAGACCCTGGAGGGAAGGAGCAAATACTACTGACTGAACAGGAGGAATGGCCGGACATGAACAAATGGAAGGAGAACTACCCGAAGGTGTTTGGTGGCACGGTGGGGAGAATGGAGAAATTCCAACACAAGATCGTGCTCAAGGAAGGAGCCATCCCAGTAGCTCACAAGGCGAGAAACGTACCCATTGCAGTGAGAGAAGCAGTCCAGACGGAACTCCAAGAACTGGAGAGGAAGGGCATAATAGAACCGATCACCTGCGCTGAATGGCTCGCGCCCTTAGTGGTCGTAATGAAGCCCAATGGGAAGGTCAGGCTATGTGTGGACCTGAGAGAACTGAATAAAAACATCGTAGTGGAGAAGTTTCCCCTTCCCAGAATCGAGGAGATGTTGGCCAAGACCAGAGGAGTAAGGTGGTACTCCACTATTGACTTGACTTCGGCCTACCACCAAATAGCACTACATCCAGACAGCAAAAGCCTCACTTCCTTCATCACCCCATTCGGGTGCTACCGGTTCTGTCGCATGCCGTTCGGGCTGGCCTCGGCGGCTGCAGTCTTTCAAAAAATGATGCACCAACTATTCAGAGACTGTGAAGGTGTCCAGTATTTTCAGGATGACATCTTAGTGATGGGGAGTGACAGGCTGGATGATGATCGGAAATTGGAAAAGGTACTACAGACTCTGGAAGTCAAGGGCCTTACAGCAGAATGGACAAAGTGTCGGTTGGGCCTGCAATCGGTGACGTACTTAGGCCATGAAATTGGACGACAAGGGGTCACACCAAAGGCGGAGAACGTAAAGGCCATCGCCGAAGCACCGCCCCCCAAGAACAAGGAAGAAGTCAGGTCGTTCTTGGGAATGGCGGAGTACTATAGTAAATTTGTGGTACACTTTGCCTCAAAGACCTACAACATGAGGCTGCTGACCAGGGAGAGCACGGCGTTTCAGTGGACACCGGAAGCCCAAGCAGAGTTTGAACTTATCAAAAAGGATGTCACAGGAGCCATACCGCTCAAAGGATACGACCCACAAGGCACCACAGTGCTCACAACCGACGCCAGCGACAAGGGTCTGGGCGCTGTGCTCATGCAAGACCGAGGAAGAGGAGACATGGAGACAATCAGCTTCGCATCCAAGTCATTGACGGATACTGAAGGCAAATACAGTGTGATCGAAAAAGAGATGCTAGCGGTGGTATGGGCCATGGCGAGGTTCCGGCAGTTCCTGTGAGGTACCCGATTTCTGCTCAAGACAGACCACAAGCCGTTGGTAAAAGTATTGACGTCGAGTGGACATGCCAGTGCCACACCTAGGATATCCAAGATGTCCTTAAAGTTACTTGAGTTCAGATACGACGTGGAATACATTCCGGGGAACCGGAACCGAGTAGCGGACTACCTGAGTAGAGCAGCTGCCATGGAGCCCGGGGAGGAAGACCCTGTGGACAGAGGGGAGATGGTAGCCCTCATAGAAGACCAGGAGAAACTAATCAGCATACAAGAATGGACCGAAGCGTATGAGGAGGATACTGACATCAAGGAAGTGAAGATGCACATCATACAAGGATGGCCAGACAAGAGAAATGTGAAAACGAGCCTTAGGCCATACTACGAAGTGAGGGAGGAACTGTCAGTAGGAAACAAAGGGATATTCCTCTATAGAGGAGACAAGGTGATCCCCCCAAGGAACCTCACTAACAAATTGTTGGACCTGCTACACGAAGGCCATTTGAGCATAGGGAAACTCAAGGCCAGATCGAAACAAAATTACTGGTGGCCAGGTATGGACATAAGAGCGGAGAGGCACGTCAGGGAGTGTTCACAATGCCAAGGAGCTGACAAGACATTGAAACCACTACGTCCAGCCCTTGAGAAGTTTGATTCCCCCTCCAACCCGTGGGAAGAGCTGTCCATAGACATTTTAGGACCTGTACTAGACGACCAAGGCACGCAGAAGTACGTGTGCGTACTCATTGATCGGTACTCCAAGTGGCCAGAATTGAAGGTGGGCGAGTCCATGGACACCGAGAACATCCTGAAGTTCCTGTCCGAAACGTTCACAAGGGAAGGAATCCCCAAGTCCATATTAAGCGACAATGGCCCACAATTCACGTCGGAGAGATGGAACCAATTTATGGTAAGAAATGGCATCACCATCAGACACACGGCAATTTACCACCCAGCTGGAAATGGCCTAGTAGAACGATTTAATAGGGTAGTGATGGGAGCCATACAAGCGGCCATATCCAGCAACAAAGACTGGGAAAAAGCGCTGGAGAACATGGTGTGGGCCTACAGAATAACCCCCACAGGCACGGGGTACAGCCCGTTCCAAATATTGAGAGGACGTGAACCCTTCACGCATGACAACAGGATCTGGAAGGAAAAGGTGGTAAGCAGTGAGTGGTCCCCTGCAGTGGTAAGGGCCAACCTGAAAGAGCACAAACAATCTACACAAACCACTACAACAAACGGAGGAATGTGAAAGAGACTGGCCTGGAAAAGGGAGAGTGGGTGAGAGTAAAGCTAGCCACCCTACAAAAGAAAGGAGAAGCAAGTATAGCAAGCCGATGCAAGGCAAGGAAGTATACGATCGAGCGGCTCTGCTGAGTGATGGTAATGTGTGGTCGCAGGACCGCATGGCCCGGTGCAACAAGGTATTGAGGTGGGAACGACTTGGAACTGAATGTGAAGACATGGATGAATTGAATGTGGAGAGTGGGCAAAGCGGAAGTGAACAATGCGATGGAGCAAGTGCAGCGAGGGCGAGAGAAGGTGAAGAAGTGATTGAGAATCAAGGAGCTGAGATGGACCAGTTGGGAGAAAATACGAACGGTGATGGAGCAGCAAGTGAAAATATGGGAGGAACCAGAACGCAGTTTCAAGGCACTCAAGAGAACACTGGTAGAGTAACCAGGAGTGGAAGGCAGGTGGTAAGACCCTCCAGATTTCGAGACTTTGAGCTGGACAACGAAGTGTAAGTGACTAATTAAGACATTGGGAAAAGGGGGAGATATGTAGCGTTCTAGTTTACGCACGTCACGCTTACGTGACGTGCGGCGGCCATGTTGGCGCCGGATGCGCGCGCATCCATTAGCGCGCTGATAACTGCACGGAGCAGAGTGCCGGCCGGCGCTCCTCGGAGACTATATCCTTGTATATCAATAAACAAGAGTTTCACTGAGCACACCTGCTGCATGTCATTATTGATCATCTTTACATGGGGTGGGCAGCTTTTTTTAAAATATATACTCTAAAGTTGTTGTTAAGTAAATCAAACAAAATAAAGTTTTATATGCCACACACACCCTGGCCTGAACTCATGTATTTGAAGGTGCTCTAATATTTGATAATGAACAAAAAGGAAGCTAGGATCAAACAATTTGGCCAAGCAGGAAACCAGGGCTGATCCCCGATTTTCCAGTTTCCTACCATGTAGTCCAACCACTAAATGTTTATATCTTACTCAGTTCAAAGGTTAATGTTTTGTCCTTACTTCTTGGAGGGTGAGTTTAAAGTGTGGGTGGCATACATAATCCATATTTTGTTTTTAGCAGTTTTAAATAGCAAAAACCTTTCACAAGGTCATTAGGTCGCTTCCACAAAAGACAAAGACTAGGTTAAAAAATGTTTTGTGCACAGTGAGATTTGGTGTGTTTTCCAGGATGCTAAGCAGAGAGAGGTCAGGATTCAAACCAAGTTGCCATGTTACATGATCAGGAGATGTAGCCACTACACTGCATTATGCCCATGAAAGCTTGGCTTGTTTTGTGCTCAGTGCTCAAAAGGACCTTGAGCTGAGCCAGACAAAGCATCTAGCTCGATCTTGGCTCCATCATTAAGTGTCTCGACCACCTCTATTAACACAAATGTGTATTTCTTTTGCTCTTTGCTCTTGTATATAGCTGTAGTATTTATTTATCGCTTAAAGCGGCATGAAGTACTATAAAAATGTATCCTAGAGCTATACTTACCAATAGCCCATATATCACAATTACCATACATAGATCAGTCGGCAATGGAAAAGGTTCAATCGTTTATTTTGCAAAGTACCCTGTACAGGGGAGCCTCCCTCTGGTCACAGCTCGCGAGGGTGTGCAGAGGAGACTGCTGGATCATATTCAAAACAGTGCATATATACTTTCAACGTACCTCATACAAACCACGTACATGGAAAAGTACCAACACAAGAAGAGCCAACAGGAATAGCCATATAAGGCACATCAAATTGGTTAGAACTCTGCAAAAGCTATTCCGGGGGTAGGCCAGTAAAGGTGTCTCCCTTTCGTTCTGGTGCAAAGGAGTACGGGCATGGCGCCTGCAGGAATGTGCTCATCCTAAAAGAAAGAGCAGTGGTTGTTAAACTCGGGAAGGAGGAGGACGCCACGCAGTTCAGCTACCTTAAACAAAGTTGGCAGCTAATTTAAAAAGGCCCAACAAAGAGATCCTTGATTTCACACCAAAAGAAAAGAAGGAAGAAATCAAGTTTAAAGCAGTTCTCTTTACCAAAAAGAAAAAGTGGTGAGAAGAATAGAGACAGGTAGCTCCCAGAGGCGTCCCCCCAACCTTTCAAGAAACCACAAAAATAGGACCGGATTGAAGTTGGTCCATTTTTTTAACCCGAGTGGAGTACCATCGAAATTGAAATACAAGAACAAAGAAGAGGAAAGAAATCAAAACTTCCTTAAGACAAAACAAGAGCGGATGAGAACGTGCTCACAAAAACGATAAGACAGAGCCAGGAAAGAACTAACCTGGATATGATTAAACAAAGAACAAGTCCCGAAGAAGGTGCAAGATTAATAGAGGCACTGAAACGCCGCGTTGACAGTTTGTTCCTAAGACAGTTTATTGATTAATAAATACGATGTACATGTAGATGTGTGTAACAATGCCCAAACAGCATTTTTTAAACATTGAAGCTTTTTTATAAATAGCTGACTAACAGCTAAAACGAATGTGCATAAGTTTGTTTTTATGTAAAAATGTGTTATTATTATTTTTAAACTTTTCGAATAAATGAATGAAACTTTAAATTTTTTTGTGTATGTAATGTTTTCATGATACTCTTGGGTCTAACACAAACTAAGTTGTAAATTTGGTAACCTACACAATATTGTAATCTTTCCCATAGATGCAAACGTCCCCCAGGGGAATCTAACATCAACAACCATTTGCCAAACTCAGGAGAAGGAGTTTTGTTTTTACAAAATCTAACATTTCCTCTTTTAACCAAGTAGAATTTTCGTAAGTGGTATACATATTCATCCAAGCATTCGGGTCTAATGATCCCTCCCCCTGGTTCCCTTCGGCATCAAATCCCTGATGTTGTTCAATGTATTTTAGAACAGCTTCGTAATGTTTTTCAGTATATCGTTTGGGGTCCTCCACATAATGCAAATACATAAGTGATAACAACTGAAACCAGGCTTCGCAACTTGCTAAATGTGATAATGGTAAGGAAAGAAACAAATCATGGCGATGCATTACAGACGGCAGGAGGCCACATACCCAACAGTTTGTCTTATTCGCAGTGCTATGAGTCTCATGCAACATTTCTATAAATGCATTTTTCACATAGGTTTCTCGATGTCTCTCTTTATGAGGGGGCAAAGTATAAAAGAAATGCTCAGGTGGGGCTGCGTGGTACCTAAAACATGGTGCATCAGATATTGAAATTCTAAATATATAAACACACTCATCAAAATTATCATAATTACTGCTATAGTTATTACAAAGGCTACCTTCTCTCTGGTAGCCCAACCAGAAAACATAGGAACATTCTCAATAAAAGGTCGGGGTGCAAGAGGTCTCTCATCTTCAAGAGCAAATCGGGCAAAGGGATACATCCTAACTGAAAGTCCAAACTAAACTCGGGGAAAACGCAAGCCAACTGCCAGAGGGTTTCTTCCCCCTGTGTCCGTTTAGAGCCTCACAGGCAAGCTCGTACTATCCATCCACTAAAATGATCTTCTCAGTAACTTCACTGTTGCAATTTAGGCCCTATAAATGACACAGTCTTTCTTTCTGAACAGAGCAATATGTCAGTTCCAAGCTCTCAACGGGTTCAGTCCAGTGTCTCGCTCAATACCCCAGAAAAGCTTATCTTTCACCCTACAACTCAAGTCTTTCCCTTTCTCCTACCATCCAAAACTGGGGTATTGCGTGATTTTCTGGGCCATACATTGTATCACAGATGGCCAGGTTGCTCCTGATCATGTAACAACACAGCAGCAGGGATATTTGGCGCCACACTATTTCCAGAGGCCTAGGGGGAATCGGTATCGACAATCCTTCCTCTTGCTCAATTTTAATGGCATCCGAGAAAGGCACACACCGTACCCTTTGTTCTCCCTCTTGTGTTAGAACCCCGTCTCGGTTCTGTTGATCAGAGGGAAGTGGCAAGGGTTGCCTCTTCATGTGTGAGTCATGAATCCAGTTTTTCTTCCTGTCCACCTTTACTGCTGTCCGAGTGGCCAGGAGGATCGGATAGGGGCGGCTCCACCTCAGTTCTAAACTTGATTTTCGTTGGTAATTCTGCGCGAGGACCCACTGTCCTGGTTCCAGGCGATGTCCGGGACCCTCCGGCAGTGGCTGCAGTACTGCTGAGACTTGTTGATGAATGGAACGCAGATCTTTAGTCAAAGCAAACAGATAATCTGTCATCATAGGATAGTCGAGATCATGGAAAGGTTTGGGTCTCAGGACACCCCACACGTTGGCGAGTCGGCCAAAAACAACCTCATAAGGTGACAACCCAGCCCGGGAATGAGGGGTTACTCGTATTGACATCAATGCTAAAGGCAATGCATCAGGCCAACTTAAACCCCTACTCTCCTGTATTTTTGCCATCTTCAGTTTCAATATGCCATTATATTTCTCGACCAACCCTGCGGATTGTGGGTGCCGGGCTGCATGAAACTTCTGTTTCATCTGCTGCCCTGCGCAAACAGCCACCCAAAACTATGGGCCACGCCAAAGGCGTATTGGCTGTCAGTAAAGATATTTACTCTTAACCCTTCACTCAGCTCACAGACCCTTAATAATGCTATTAGCTCAGCTGCTTGCGCTGAGTGCTGTGAAACCCGAGCGGTTTCTACCACTGTTCTGAGAGTAGTTATAGCATAAGCAGCTGTGGTTGTCCCATCTGGTAACTTGAAACAAGAGCAATCCACATACAATTCCCCTTGGGGGTCAGATAGAGGGGAATCAGTGAGGTCTACACATCCCTTCGTTTCTTCTTCCGTCCGAAATATGCAATCATGGACATCGTCCTTTTGATCACTTGAAGGGAGGGGTAGTAACGTGGCTGGGTTCAGAGTGGCACATCCTTTAATTTTAATGTGAGGTGCAAATAAAGTCAATTCATAATCAGTCAATCGCGCACTCGTGAGGTGCTGAGTTTTTGTTCTGTTCAATAGTATATCCACAGCGTGCAGTACCATCTCTGTGAGATCAGTATTCCAAACAATCCCTTTCGACTGTCGAATGGCCACCGCCACAGCAGCAGTAGCCCTTAGACAGCTCAGAAGGGCTCGGGCAATATTATCCAATACTGCCGAGAAATATGAACAGGGTCTTTGGTTTGCGCCAAAATCCTGGGTTAACACTGAAAGAGAACAACCGTCCACCTCATACCCATAGAGTACAAAAGGTTTTCGGTAGTCAGGAGTACCCAGAACGGGTGCAGAACAAAGGGCAGATTTCAAAGAATTAAAAGCATCTTGGCATTCATCCGTCCAGGGTAAGGGTTCATGCACATCTTTCGTAACCAAGTGCAACAAAGGTTTAGTCAGAAGAGAAAAATTAGGAATCCATTGGCGACAGTAAGAGGTTATGCCTAGAAAAGCACGAACATCACGTTGAGTACAAGGCACAGACATGTTAGTAATAACAGATATTCGTTCAGGAGTTAATCGTCTCCCCGCTCTTGACAGTAAGTGACCAAGGTAGGTCACTCCCTGTCGACAATACTGAAACTTGGACAAAGACACTTTATTGCCATGCGCAGCCAGGTGATGCAACAATTTAACAGTGGCTTCCTTACAACCCTCCACTGTATCAGAGGCCACCAAAATATCATCCACATATTGAATGAGAACATTACCGGAAGGGAGGACTAATTCATCCAACACGGTTTTCAGAGCCTGGCTATAAATGCTAGGACTTTCAGTATAGCCTTGAGGTGCGCGACAGAATCTGAAGCTTCGGCCAGATAATGAGAATCCAAAGATATGACGGCTGTCGGGATGTACGGGAATACTAAAGAAAGATTCTTTAGATCGATCACCGAGAAATACTGTGCGGTAGGGGGCATCATAGTTAGGATGGCAGTGATATCAGGGACCACAGGATATTGAGGAATAACTATTTTATTAACCTCTCTAAAGTCAATTACAAAACGATAAGTATCTTTATAATCAAGATCACCATCTAAGGGGGCCTTCTTCAGAATCAGTAAAATGGGACTATTACAAATATTCGATGCTGTTTCCTCAACAACTCCCTTTTTATCAAATTACGAATAACATGCAACAAAGCCTGTTCGCCTTCAGGCGAAATTTGATATTGAGGAATACCGGGTAAACGCACATTTGGTTTTAGGGTTATGGATACAGGTGGTATTTTCAACAAACCAACATCCGTGTCCCCCTTTGCCCATAAAGTGGGTGATATATCTGAGAACTCAGGATGAAGGGGTGTATTTTTCATTAAACATTGAGATGCACATTCAGTAGGGGGCTGCAATTTTAAGTACACACCATCAGGAGAACAATAAATACAAGCATGCAATTTTTTCAATATATCCAAACCTAGCAAATTCTCGCCGCAACTAGAGGTAAGCAGAAACGGTGATTCTACAGTATTGGGCCCAATGGTAAAGGGAAGTGGTTTTGAAACGGGGCTAACAACAGGGATCCCTGAAAATCCCACTGATACTTTATTTTGCCCAGACAGAGCTGCCCCTGGGACCAATGCAAGAGCTACTGAACTATTCATAGCTCCAGTATCCACTAAAAACTTCTCAGATGTCCCCATCAAATTCCCCTGGATGTAAGGCCCCTGTTGGTCAACTGGTACTGATATATGGTCCCTGCTCTGTCGGTGGCTGTCTCATGCATAATTATTTCCACAATAGGTGTCTTCATGATAGTCTTCATTATAGTATTGCCTCCCTTGGAAATCATCAAAATAGTTTTTCCCTGACCGGTCACCACGTTTCATGCAGCTTCGGTCAGTACCTCCTCTTCCCCGTACCCTGCTGAAACCACCCCGCTCATACAGTAATGGACACTGGGCTCGCCAGTGTCCCTCCTGTCTGCAATTAGAACACTGATCGTACCTTAAAGGGGGTCCCTGCCCTCCGCCTCCTCTCATCATTGCGCCCCTAGGAAAAGGTCCCCTACTCGCTCTTCTGGCATTTTGCCCTCTGCTAACTTGTTGCAGTAATACACGAGTTTTCAAGTCCTTAACCTTTTTATCCGACTTATCCTTACTCTCATTTTCCCTATGCTCATAATACTGAGCCATGCTGAGGATACCTGGAAGGGGTGACGTAGTCCAAGTACTTTCGGCAGCTTGCAAACGTGTCTTTATTACTGGCAACAAGTTAGTAACAAATCTGTTGACAAATAGCCGTATACCACCTTCGGTGGACAAATCCTGTCCACTGAAGTCAATAAATACTTTCTCAAATCGGGTAAAGAAATCTGACACATTCTCATCCTTCCTTTGGATGCAGGCTGTCAACCTATCCCAATCTACCTTCCTCGGGGGAATAAGAGTTTGCATAAATGTAATAATCCGAGCTGGAATAGCTAAAATCTCATTTTTAGGTTTATTGCCAGGCTTTCGCTCTTTGTCCCATGCCTTAATCTGATCCCAGGTCCCTCCAAGTTCAGCAGCGTGATCTGAATCATGCACTTGTCTCCATACATCCACAGGGACTAAAAGAACGAAAAATGACTCGATATCAGCCAGTGTCATGACGGCCGAATTAGCGGCTTCAGTTAATTCTTTATAATAAGCCGTAGGATTATTCCGAGGGTCAGGGAGCTGAGCCTTTAAAGTAAGGACTTCACTCCGTTTCAATGGGGTATAAACCCACTGGTCTTGGAAATGTGCCTCTATGCGTGCTCTAGTGACATTACCTCCTCCATCCAATACTTCGGGAACTTCGGGGTGAAAGAGGGGATGCACTTCTTTCATAGGATACTGTGTCCCTACATCCGGGCATCTCTTAACCATTCGGTCCCGGTAATTTATCAGAGTTTCAACATTCTGGAACACCTCATCGACCTGTAATTCGAACTTAAACGCTCGATCTCGGATGTCACACAATATTTGAGGGGCCAGACCTTCATGGAAGCATTGTTCCCATAAAGAAATCAGTCTTATTGCCATGTGTTCTAATGCTAGTTGTTGAGTAACAGGTTCAAAATCTTTTATTGTACTCCAAATGTCTTCTAGAGTATAAATTGGATTCCGCATCCACTGGGACGCTTGAATCACCACAGCCCGTCTTTCTTCCTCTCCTAAGGATGATCGAGTAAAAACTCGACGACCGCCAATCCCTCCCATAGAGCGTCGCCGGGTGTCATCTGAAAAGGCAGTGGTCATCCGGCTGGGAGTAACCGTCATTCCTTTAGCCTGGGGTGCAAAAAATACTGGGGAGGTAGGGGAGACGCCCGCCGTCCCGGGTAACAAGGTTATTAATTCTGAGGTAGAGGGGCGGAGGGTAGGAGGGACAGACAATGGGGCAAGAGGGTGCACAGCTACTGGAGCAGTCGCAACCGCCGCCCCTATCCCTCCTTTTCGATCTACTGGAACTGCTGGGTACAAACCCTGGGTTGCATATGGTGGCGGAGGGCGAGTCTCCAACAGTTCCTCTATCTCATCTTCCGCTTCGGTTCGGGTCACATAACTTTTATCAGTCTGCAATCTAAACTGTCTATCTAATTGTTCAATATTCTTTTCTAACTTTTCTTTTTTATGTGCTACTGCCTTTTGGGTTATAGTCTGGCCTGCTTTAATTTTTTCCCTTTTCTCTCCTCATATTCGCCGTCGCTTTGCCTCCTTGACCCATAAGGTCAGAGAGTCAAACATACTCTGACGGCTCCTTCTTAAGAATAATTTGTTTTGTAAGTAATTTATTTTCCTTTCGTCAAACGTCCCTGTTAAAGGCCACTGTAATTCTGCATTGTCCTTAGTATATTTTTTCCATAAAGTAATAAACAAAATGGGAGTAAGACCTTGTTTGACGCACATATCAAAACTAGGACTGCCTTCCGGAGGAGCAGGCTGTCGTTCTTCCAGCCGTTCACTTTTCCGTCTGCAGCACCCAAAACATAATTTACTAAAACAAGACATTTTGGTAATTATTTCAACAGATCATATCATTCCAACTGCAGCCACACTCATAGACACGTCTACTCACCATACGCTCTTTCACTTTTTCCACTTACAACAAATAGTATTCATAATATACTTAAAGTGCATAAATTTGATCGAGAAAAATGCTCCGGTCATGACTTTACAATTCCTTACGACATGTCTCAAACGCGAGCAGAGCCAGTCGGCTCCTGTTCGGGGAATCGATCACCCTGGATTCCAGACCACAAAAATACTTCATAAACGAGACAGTCCAGAGACTGCCCTGGGATCATTAGACAGGCGAACCACGGACCCTCTTACAGACTATCCCCCAGTCCTGTGCTGGTTGGGCCAGGCGTTATGGGCGCCACCTCAGACCCTGCGCTTACCCAGTTGCTCCTGGGGGCTTTTCCGAAGAGGATCCGGCCGAGTGAGCACCCACCGTGCAACACAAAGGCATCCGACGTTCTACCAATTATTCACCAAACAAGTCTGTGGAGCATCTGCCCGTGCAGCCACACCTCTACCACGTCAGACCCCCAGATTACCTTGTGGTTCACCAACCACCATACCATACGCAGTTAACTGTTCTTCTGAGCCACTTCTCAAAAAGTGCTCATTCCATACCATACAATTCACTCACCTGGTGCACGCAGGTCTGATTGAACGTTTTCCACCGCCAACTTCCTTTGTAGACCAACAAGGTCAGCTGTTCCCGGGTTAAGCCCGAAGACTCCGGCGAAGGGTTATTAGCTGCTGGGAAGGTCACTGGGTCGAAGAGTGGAATTTTCCGCTTCTACCACAAACTGGTTTCTCAATTAGGATCCTTTTGCGATCCACCCCCTCGACCAGAACCCCTCCTCCTCCCTCTTCTCCCGTTTACGGGAGGGGACAACCCTATCGCGGAGTTCCGGCGGAGTCGCCAACTGAAGTACTATAAAAATATATCATAGAGCTATACTTACCAATAGCCCATATATCACAATTACCGTACATAAATCAGTCGGCAATGGAAAAGGTTCAATCGTTTATTTTGCAAAGTACCCTGTACAGAGGAGCCTCCCTCTGGTCACAGTTCGCGAGGGTGTGCAAAGGAGACTGTTGGATCATATTCAAAACAGTGCATATATACTTTCGACGTACCTCATACAAACCCCCTACATGGAAAAGTACCAACACAAGAGGAGCCAACAGGAATACCCATATAAGGCACAAAAAATTGGTTAGAACTCTGCAAAAGCTATTCAGGGGGTAGGTCAGTAAAGGTGCCTCCCTTTCGTTCTGGTGCAAAGGAGTACGGGCATGGCGCCTGCAGGAATGTGCTCATCCTACAAGAAAGAGCAGATGTGACCTTGGGTTTCCTAAGTTAGAATCACTGCTTCGTTTATAGCCTAGGCCAACCTTTCTGACTCTTCTCTCGGCAACATGTCACGTGCTTTCCTCACTAACAGAAAGAGGCTTCAGGAAATGAAACCAAGATGACGTTTGCTCAACTCGGGCCCCATTCTCAAGATGTACATGAGTCGACTCTATTTACAAGGGGCTCGGATATAAGTGAAAGATATACATTGGATATGTTATGACAACATTATATGGTATCGATTTTATATTCCGTCAGGTAGCACGTTAAACCATGGAGAGTGTGTGGTTGGAGTGTTGTATTTGTAGGGTGAGATTGCGTAGAAATAAGCGCAGCATCCACAAGAGAGAAAAAGAGCGCTTTGTTGGGCAGGTCCAAAGCTAGCTTTCAACAATATCACATTTTAAATGGTTACCCCACCTCATAAATACATACACTTTGTTAGTCCCCACTTCCCTTAAATTGTCCTCCTTATAATCAGACTTTCCCAAACAAACCAGCTCCCCCGAAAGCATGCCTCAACAATCCACCAACCATTCAAAACATAAGCCATCTGTTGCCTTTCGTGCAACAATCCTTCTTGAAGATCCCTCCTGCTACCCCTCTACCCTGTGATGTCCCTGCCCGCACTCTCCCTCTCTTTTACCCTTTTCTAGATTCAAGCTCCCATCCTGCAACCTTCTGGACCAGTGCATTAGCCGAACATTTTCCACCAACTATGAAAAACACTGCATAAATGTTTTTCCTGCCCCCTCCTATAGCTTCACTCAGGAGGCGGTCACTCCTGTAGCCATTTTTCCTCATCCCCTAAGTTAACATCAACACCATAACTTAACTATTAATTTATTAGCTAACAATTCTCGCTACACCAAAAAGTAATACTCATTCTCTAAAACAGAAGGATGAACCCCATCAGGTCTGAATAGGTTGAAATCATCATGTACAATACTTCCATGTTGAATAGCGCTTATAATTTTTTCAATACAAACAGGCAGCATCTCTCTATTTACCTTACGTCTTGCCCTCTCCACTGCACTATGTTCTATAGCACCTCTCCACAGTTGCCTCTGCACTAATTCCATGCACGCCACAAATGTACCTGACTACAAAGTACGTAACCTGTCAAGTTCAACAAAGCCATACACGAAAGCTCAACAAAATAATTTTCACCTGAGTTAACAGTACTTCTAGGCAGGCTCTGTAGGGCACCAAACTTGTTAACAAAGGCAAAAGCTAGGCCCATGCCCTGTCATTCTTACCTCACCATTCAAACAAAAAAAAGTCTACCCAAAAACTCTGAGCTCAACTCAAGGTGTTTTCCAAAGGGACTGCTTATTTTGCTGCCTATTGAACAAGAGAATGACCAACTATCTAAATGGTCACCACCGCTGACCACGGCCTACCACACAACCTGAAAGAAACATAAACACATCAACTTAAAGTGAACCGGGAACATGTTGGCCAACAAGTAGTGCTAGTCCAAAGCTCTCTTGCGCGCTCGGCAGTGCTAAATCTGTAACAAACATGTGCTTTGAATTTTTGGGTCCTTGTGTGAAATCGATGCTCGAAGAGTCCCCAGAGTGCCGGGATATCCGGGGGGGTCGTGCTGCAGCCCCCGAAAATCAGCTTCTGGTTTAGTTTTTGCTCAATTGCAAATATATGGTTTTGAGATGCACACCTCTGTACTCCAATTGTACTTGTATTCTCTGTGTTTTCATGAACATTAATGAAACAAATCTGAAAATGAGTATAATGAATTAAAGAAAATAAAGGGAGAAAAAGGATAAAAAATGTTGCATAAAATTGTGGAGTAATTGAAGAGTTTATTATGAATTTAATTCATTGGATTCGTTTGAGATTGGCTGTGCAGCTTGATGGGGATCGAAACGTGGTGCCCTCGTGTTCTGATTAGTTTTTGCTCAGCCACGGCAACGAAGCTGCGAGGAGGCGTATGGGCGGAGGATGCTGCGCGGCTCAGCTGGGGCCGACGCACTTCGGCAAGAGTCGGTTTCTGGGGGAGAGAGAGCAGGTCACTCGCAGCTCAGGCTCAAGGTCACATCCTCTGCCAGTATTTATAGATGGCAGATGTTATCCAGGGACCCCTGATGACCACGGGCAAGGAGAAGCGAGGGGGTCCCATGTGGTGTCGGTGTTAGTGCTGGTGCGAGTGTAGGTGGGTGTTTTAAACACAAGTAGACTGATTTTGTGGATAATGGAGACACCAGGAAAGCAGCTGTGTGCTCTGTAAATAGGTATATGCTGAGAAGTAGAGACATTTGGGGGAGAGGGGAGACCTCTCTAGGCACTTCGGTCGTAAAAAAAACCCCGCTAGTGTCACTGGTCTCACTAAAAGCCCCAAATTGGAGAACATCTTATCCCCCTCCCCAAGCACATGTCTTCACAGCCAAAAGATTATCCGCGGACAAACCACCGCTAAGGTCAGGGAGTAGGCACTCTAAAAGAAAAACGGACAGCGTAAAAATAACACCTTCACTTCACTCTTATTGCAAAGTCCAAGCCCAGGGAACTCTGGCTACTCCTTGTCTGATAGCATCGTCCCAGGTTTCTTAAAGTCAGAGGGCCCTCAAAGGCTATGGAGGATTCTGCTACTACTAAAGCAGGGGATGACACACTACGATTACTACCTTACTTCTGCAGTTAGCCGATATGAGTGAGCCTATTGTACTGGGAGTCGATTTTAATGTAATTCTAGACCCAGTTCAAGACACAACCTCCAAGAGGGCAGCCGCGGCATCTCCTAACATGAGAACAGCCTTGAAACAGGTGATAGCGGATATAGGCATTATTGATATTTGGAAATTCCCGGGAAACAGCGATGGGACAGAAGGGGGAAATTTAATTTCCATTACAAAAAACATGGCCACCGTTCGAGGATATACTTTTTCCTTGTAGATTCAGTACGAGCAAAAATACTAGCAAAGTCACACACGTCCTGAACACCTATCTGATCATTCAGCAGTTAATCTCGAGATCACTCTTAGAAATAGAGCCTCCCTGCGGAGATAAACTTTAAATTGAACTCTGCTCTTATATCCACTAGTAGTGGAAATTTGAAAGCGCTACAAATGAGTTCTTCCTCTCTAGTCAGCCCCCCCTTGAATATCGTATGGGACACATACAAGGCGTTCTTTTTTTTTTTTTGGTTTGAAAACTTTTATTGTCAAATCGAATGTGTACAGTTGCAATCTTCTAAATTATCATGAAACTATAATCCTCTCCATTTATACACAATGCATGCAAATCATATCGTAGAACACACATAACAGTCCCGTCTCGGCAGGTCCACGTTTCCCCAGCCCTGCGGTCCCAATCGTTGCTGCGCCCTTCTCCCAGTACCATCACATGTGATGCTGTGGCTCTGTCCCCGGAAACTAATGCATGTTCATGGGCTAGTCTCTGGGGTGGAAGTGGTGTGTGGTGGGTTACAGAACCTCCCTCTTGCTTCGTTCCATTTGCCCCATATTCTGGACCATTTTTTGGGGCAGCCCCTGTGAGTGTATACCGCTTTTTCTGCCACCATGGCTACGTGTTGGCGGCGCCCCCGATCCCCAGTGCCTGATAATGTTTCGCTTGGCAATGGTCATGCCCAGGGTCGCCCAGTTTTGCAACGCTAAGTTAAATGTTTAAGAGACAACATCGCGGGTCTCGCCGGACCTCAGCCCCTCCCACTTCCGATATTTCTTTTGTGACCTGGTCCCAATATGATTGTACCTTGGGGCAGTCCCATATGATATGATAGAATGTCCCGACGTGCCCACATCCCCTAAGGCAGAATGGGTCTGGTGTACGTCCCAGCTTGTGAAGGAGAGTGCGGGAATAGTATACCCTATGTAACACCTTGAGCTGTATCAGCTTGAGTCGGGATGGGATCGCCGCTTCACGCGCTGATGCTAATGCGCCCAACCAGTCAGTATCATCTATGTCTCCCAGATCTATTTCCCATTTGGCCCAAAGAATCAGCGTGTGGTCTGGTTGGTTATTGACTAGCTTTCGGTAAGTGTGTGATATCGCTTTTTTGTCCATGTGATCTGTCAAGATTCTGTCCTCAAGGGGTGAGGAATCTGCTAACGTGGAGTCCTGGGGGATCGCGCTTTGGAGGGCATGCCTAATTTGCAGATAGCAATAGTGTTCTGTGTTCCCCATTGCGTATTTGGCCTGTAGTGCTGCGAACGTGATTATCTCTCCCCGCACCCAAAGGTCTCTGATTCTTGAAATACCAATGAGGTCCCATTGTCTGAACCCTTTGGAGTTCACTAGAGTGCCCAGCCGCTGCGTCTCCCAGTGGGGTGTGGCAAGTGTTAGTACTCCCTCCCATCCCAGCGCCCTCTGCGTGGTATGCCAGATCTTTATGGTATGCGCAGTTGGACCTGTGAGTCTATGTTTTCGTTTGTTAGTGTAAAGAGCTCTCATTAGGTTTTGTGTAGGAAGGAGGACCCTGTCTAGCCGGAACGCCGGCTCATCATGTGGAACGTGCAGCCACTGGTTTATTATCATCAATTGAGTGGCCCAATAGTAAAGTTTCACATCTGGTAGGGCAATGCCACCGTCGTACCAGCTATGCACCAGTTTGCGCTGTGCAATAATGGGCGGTCGGCCGTCCCATAACAGTGAGGTGACTTCTGCTTCAATGGCCCGGAAGTAAGACAAAGGGACTGGGAAAGGGGTGTTTTGGAGGGCGTACAGGAACCTGGGCAGTGCTAACATTTTGAATAATGCCGCTCTCCCCAGCAGTGTCATTGGCAGCGATCGCCAATGCCTGACGTCCGCCTTAAGACGTGTGAGGGGTTTTGTTAGGGTATCTGCCATAAATATATCTACCTGTGGTGTGACATATATCCCCAGGTACTTGAACCCGGTACTCGCGATTTGGAGTGTGCATCCCGGTGGTAATTTGGGTACTGGCCAGTAGAGCACATACAGTAGTGACTTCGATCAGTTGATGGTATATCCGGAATTTGTCCCGTACGGCGTTAGGATTTCCAACAGGGCCCTCAGGGAGTCTTCCGGTGATGACAGATATATGAACACATCATCAGCATATAAAGACACTCGGTCCTCCCAGTCCTCCTCTCATCGTATCCCCCGTATTCGCGGCTCCTGTCTCAGCCACGTGGCCAGAGGCTCTAGCACTAGGGCAAAGAGGAGAGGGGACAGTGGGCAGCCTTGTCGTGTTCCTTTCCCCAACTGAATTTCCCTGGAGATATGTCCGTTCGCCACTACATTTGCCAGCGGTGCCGCATACAACAGTTCAATCCACCCACAAAATTTAGGGCCGAACCCTAGCTTCCGAAGAACTGCAAAAAGGAACGGCCATTTGACCAGGTCGAACGTCATTGTGGCGTCCAGTGAGAGGATGACTGCGTTTTCCTTCATCGGAGGTATGCGGGCCAGTACACTATGTAGGTGCCGTGGGCTGAGGGAGGTGTTGCGGCCAGGCATAAATCCTGATTGGTCAGGGTGGACTAAGGTGGTAAGATATGGCTGTAGGCGGAGGGCCAGTGTCTTAGCCAGTATTTTTGCATCTGCATTTAACAGTGAGATCGGGCGGTAGGACGATGGTTGGTCCTTCGGTTTACCCGGTTTATGAATTGCCACGATCGTCGCTAGCCTTTGATCTTTAGGCAGGGTTCTCCCCCCCAGGCAGTCAGTATACATTGCGAGCAAGTGAGGTGTGATGGTCCCTGACATCTTTTTATAGAGCTCTACTGGCAAACCGTTGGGGCCCATTGCCTTTCCCGTGTGGAGGGCCGCTAGGGCCCGCCCCAGTTCCTCTACTGTGAGGTCTGCTTCTAACGCTTGCATATCATCTAACGGTAATGCCGGCAAGTCTATAGCTCGTAAGAAGTGCAAGTTGTCATCTACTGTTGCCGTGGCTCGTGGGGTGTAAACCCGTTCGTAATAGGTCGCCAGCTCCACAATAAGTTGGGGGTCAGCAGAGACGGTACCATCTTCAAACGTCAGCTGCGTGATACATCTATTTGCTCGCTCCTTTTTCACGAGCCACCCCAGCATCTTGACCGTCTTGTCCCCCAGTTCATATACCCTGTGCAGGGTGTTCATGTGTCTAGTTTTCGCTTGCTCCCTCTCACATGCCCTGTATTCCTGGGTCGCTAGTGTTACGCTTTGTGCTGTCACTTCAGTTGGTGCTTCTGCATGCGCTACCTCCGCCCTCTGCACTGCCGTTTCCAGTGCGTCTAAGTGTTCCCTGCGTTCTCGGGTGTATTGGGTAATGGAGGAGATGGCGTAACCACAGATAACTGACTTGTAGGCCTCCCACAATATGCTTGGCGATTCTACAAAGCGTACATTTTCCGTGAAATATTGCTCAGTGGATTTCTTTAAGGCCTTAGCTATGGTGGGAGTTTGGAGATATCCTGGGTATATCGGGTAAACTCGTCTCTGCCTTGGCGTCTGTGTTGTGTAAGTGAGGTGTATTGGGGAGTGGTCAGAGATGCCTCTGGGCAGATGTTCCACTGTACTCACTTTGTCAGGGGGAACCGCTATCGTGAACAAGTTGTCTATACGCGAAAGACTATTGTGTGCCCCTGAGTGGAAGCTAAACTGGCGATCCGTAGGGTGCTTAAGCCGCCACAAATCGGTCAGCCCCATTGCAGCTAGGAATTCTCTCAGGGCTTGAATGTGTCCATGGGTATCCCTAGGGGTCCTGCGGTCCATTGAAGCGTCTACCACCGCATTGAAGTCCCAACCCATGATCAGCTCCCCTTCCGGCAGGTCTAACAGGAATTTACCCAGGTCTCTTAAGGCTGGCTGGTGAAGTGCCGGGGGTATGTATACGGAGACCATGTTGTACCTGCGTCCTTCCCACTGACAAGACAGGGCAGTGAATCGGCCTTGATCGTCTGAGCAGGTTTTGTGTATCACCAGTGGGGAGCTTTGGTGGACTAATATCCCGACCCCACGGGAGCCCGATGTGAATTCAGCGTAGGTGACCATCTTAAAACCCCACCGATCTAGCGCCTTGCAGGCCCCACCCATCAAGTGTGTTTCCTAGAGCAGCACAACAGTGGGGCCCTTCCTCTTCAGGTTTTGTAGAACCAGACCCCATTTTATCTTGTGTCCCAGCCCATTAACGTTCCAGGATATCACTGACAGTGTAGGGCAGGACATGTTCGCAGCTCGGGAGTTAGGGACTCCTTCTGTAGAGTATGCCATTGTATACTGACTGGAAATCTGTTATGTGTCCGATATATATGTGCGCCGCAAGTCTGAAGCGTGTCATTAAGGTGCCCTTACATACCAACACGATTAACAAAGGACCTGTGCGCGTGTTCCCGATCCCTAGCAGAAATCTTAAGTGTGTCTGGAGATATTGTGTACTGATTAACCTATAACAGTGCGAAACCAGGCCGATACCAGCCAACCCCCCTAGCCCCCACCCTGCCTCCCTGCCCGGTGGATCCCAAACTGTCCACCACCCCAACTGAGCAGAGTACCTGCTACCCTTAAACATTTGCAACATTCTGGAGGGTGAGACTTCTGTGACGGCAATGAAACCCTAGTCCCCTTACAGTGTTCACGTGATGCTGTGCCAACTTAGTGTGTCCTACCTGCGGCAGTCTTCTTTGGGTCCAACATTTCGCCGCAGAGCAGCTTACCCG
Source organism: Lissotriton vulgaris (assembly GCF_964263255.1). Lineage (NCBI taxonomy): Eukaryota > Metazoa > Chordata > Amphibia > Caudata > Salamandridae > Lissotriton > Lissotriton vulgaris. The sequence continues at coordinate 743,047,159 of NC_141696.1, forward strand.
TGATGCAAGCACAACCGCCTCCCTCCGCCCCTCTGCCACCCACAAATCCCAGTCCGTATTCCAGATGCGCCGTGTTTCCGCTGCTTAATAGATGTTGTCCATTGCAACCTGGAATCCACGAGCGGTGTTGTTGCAGAGGTCAGCCATGAAGTCCGTCTGTCGAGCTCATCGGTCGTCCCGTTATCTGTTGTGTCGTCTCGCATCTCGATTCTTGGGCCCTCCCGCTGGTCTCCAGCCTTCCAGCCAGTCTTGTGCGTCTCCGGGCGATTAAAAAAAACACACTTTCCCCTCCGATTCGACGCGCAGCTTCGCCGGGAATATTATTGCATATTTCAGTTCCCGGGTTCTAAGTTCCTTTTTGATTTCCGTAAAGCTACTTCGTTGCTGCGCCACCGCCGCCGTATAGTCGGGATAAAAAGAGACCTCCGAGTTATCAATTTTCAGCGGTGGGGCAATTCTCGCGGCCTGCAGAATCACGTCTGGGTCACGGAAGTTAAAGATCCTCACCAGTATCGGACGCGGCGGTGCTCCCGGTCGCGGATTTACTCCAGGTACGTGGTGGGCGTGTTCCACCGAGAAGTATTTGGACAGTCCTTTCGGTTAGAGCTGGTTTTTTAGGTCTTCTACATATAGGTTCAGTGCCGGGCCCCCTTCGGACTCCGGCACACCCACTATGCGCACATTATTGCACCGGGAGCGGCCTTCCTGATCCTCCAGTTTGGCTTTCATGAGGCGGTTGTCATCCTCCAACCTCTGCATTTTTTGTTTGAGTTCGACCGTATCACCCGTTAGTCCAGACGTCGTCTTTTCGACTTCTATTAAGCGATCTGACAGTTTCGCAAAGTCCGCCCTGATTAGGGCGACGTTGGTGGAGATTGATCCCATCGATGTCTGCATCATTTTCAGTGCGGCCATGACATCTTGGAGCGTAACCTGGTCGTCGCCTGCTGCCCGGGTGTTGGGCTGCGACAGCTGGGGTGAGGTGCCGGACGCGTCCGCCCGGGGGGCGTCTGAGGTGTCTTTGGTGTAGGCGAACTTATCTAGCCGTGGGGGTGGCTGTCCTCTGGTCCCCCTCCCATTCATCTTGCTGGGCCTTGATTACTTTCCCTGCACACTTGTTGTCTGTGCTGCACGCCCCGATATAGCAGTCCACCAGTCTCCAATTGACTGCCTGTGGGCCATGCCCACTCCGTGTCCCCCGGGACCTGACCTGGTGCTGGTATTGCACTGTGGCCTCAGCGCTGCTACAGATGGTTCGCGCACCTCACTGCAACGGTTCCATGGTGCTGGCGGTCACACTGCCCCCCCTTCATCGTGGAGGGCAGCCTTGGTTGGGGCTATAATGCCTGTGGCCCCCCCAGGGTCCGCAGAACCGTGCGGTGGTTCCGTTCGGCAGTTGCACGCCCACCGGGGATGGTGATACTGCTGAGGGTTAACGGCCGCTTTCAATAGTGTTTGGCGCGAAGGCTCCCGCGTCGCTGGGCATCGCGGTACCCAGTCCCCTTGGCCTCATGCGCTGTGAACAGGAGTCCACATTATCTCCCTGCAGGCGGCGCTGCCGTGAGGTGGCCTCGACTCCTCACCTCCACTCCGATGATGTCCTGTCCGCCTGGGACGCCGCGCCGCCGGTCAACTACAGTCCCCGGCTCCAGTGTGGCGAGGAGGCCGCAATTTCCACCGCTATGTCACTCTGCGAGGCTCAGAGGTACAGGTCCCAGAAGCGGTGCTCCGTGGACCGGAGATTCGCCCGATTCCGATGCTGGGGCACAGATCCGATCTTTCACAGGATAAGTGGATGGATTTTGCGGGGATGGCTTATACCGTCACAGAGCTCTATTAGTGTGCGGACATTTTGCCTGGTCGCTAGCCACGCCCCCTCTATAAGGCGATCTTAAGAGGTATTTTAACTAGTCTAAGTACGACACAAAATAGAAAGGTCAGGGAGGAAATCAACACTCAAGAAGCCTCTGTAAACATCAGTCAGAAAGCCTTGGAACAGGCCTCCACTCCCTCTAATATAGCCCAAATCGAACGGAAATTGCAACTAGCAAAATCCGAGCTTGCTGTCTACCTGGAGACTACAGTCCGGCGGAAATGGGAAGCCAGTAGGCTATCTCACTATGAGTATGGGTAGGGGTGTGGCAAATTGCTTGCATGGAAGACTAAAGCTAACCAGTCAAAGAATTTCATTAAAAACCTTAGATGCCAAAATTCAGGTAACATAATCTCTGGTGATATTGAGATTGAAAATGCTTTGGTACAGTTTCCCCAAGATCTTTACACGGAAGACGCAACTGTAAGCGGGGAACAATTGCGGACTTTCTTCAAGATTTGGATCTTCCATCTCTTCAGGGTGTCCCAAGAGATGACCTGAACAGCCCCATCTGCATTGAGAAGATTGCTAAAGCCATAAGTAGTCTAAACAAGCATTTGCAATGCAATAGGTCTCGCATTAGGAAAGTTTGAGCTATTGGTCTTGTAAATGACACATTTTTTATTTATGTGTTGGTTTTGAAAATAGCGAAATTAATAGCTTTGTCATTTACAATGCCAATACTTTTATCTTTTGCAAATGTGACACCTATATCGTTTGTAATGCAACATGATTTGTATTTACGTGACTTCGATGTATTGATATTACAAATAACAATGACTTTTAATTTTTTCAAATAATTAATACTTAAATAAAAGTTATTGTAATTTATAATGGCAGTAGCTTAAACTTTTGTAAATAACTTTTGTGAAGATTATGTTCAGTGTATTTTATTGTGATGAAAATCCCAGAACAGAAGTGAAATATTAACATCTTTCTGTGACATTTGTAATAAAGCTTGAAACATTGAGAGAACATATTTGAACCAGTTGTTGTTGAATGATTGCACAGATTGATACTGTGGTGGCGATGAGTGATGCTGTGGCGTTCAGTGAGGCTGTGGTAGCGCATAGTGATGTTGTGGTGCCCCTGAGTGATGTTGTGGTGCCCCTGAGTGATGCTGTGGTGTCCCTGAGTGATGCTGTGGTGGTGCGATAGATAGGTAGAGTGAGGGCGATAGATAGCTAGAGAGAGGGCGAAAGATAGAGTGAGGGCGATAGATAGAGTGAGGGCGATAGATAGAGTGAGGGCGATAGAGTGAGGGCGATAGATAGAGTGATTGCGATAGATAAAGTGAGGGTGATAGATAGTGAGGGCGATAGAGTGAGAGTGATAGATAGATAGAATGAGGGCTATAGATAGATGTGTGTGGTTGTGTGTGCTTGTGTGGTTGTATGTGTGTGTGGTTGGGTGTGGTTGTGTGTGTGTGGATGTGTGTGTGTGGTTGTGTGTGGTTGTGTGTGTGGTTGTGTGTATTTGGGTGGGTTAAGTGTGGTTGTGTGTGGTTGTGTTTGTATGGTTGTGTGTGGTTGTATGTGTGGTTGTGTGTGTGGTTGGGTGTGGTTGTGTGTATGTGTGTGGTTGGATTTTTGGCTGTGTGTGTGGTTGTGTGTGTGGTTGTGTTTGTGTTTGAGTGTGTGGTTGTGTGTGGTTGTGTGTGTGGTTGTATGTGTGGTTGTGTGTGGGGTGATGTGTGTTTGTATGTGGTTGTGTGTGAGTTTGTGTGTGGTGTGGTGTGGTTACGTGGTTGTGTGTGGGTGGTTGTATGTGTGTGTGTGCGTGGTTGTATGTGTGTGTGCGTGGTTGTATGTGTGTGTGCGTGGTTGTATGTGTGTGTGTGTGTGTGTGTGGTTACAGAAGGATGTATGTGAAAGAGAGCAGCAGAGCAGCACAGCAGAAGAAAACGGAGTTAAAAAAGGAGGTGGGTAGAAGAGAGCAGCAGATCAGCACAGGAGAAGAGAACAGGGAGTTAGAAAAGGAGGAGGTGGAAGGGAACAGCAGATCAGCACGGAAGAAGAGAACAAGGAGTTGGAGAAGGGGGCTGTGTGGAAGAGTGCAGCAGATCAGCATGGGAGAACAGAACTGGGAGTTAAAGAAGGAGGCGGGTGGAGGAGAGTAGCAGATCAGCACAGGAGAAGAGAATAGAACAGGGAGTTACAGAAGGTGGTGGGGTGGAAGAGAGCAGCAGATCAGCACAGGAGAAGAGAACAGGGAGTTAAAGAAGGAAGCAGGTGGAAGAGAGCAGCAGATCAGTACTGGAGAAAAGAACATGGAGTTAAAGAAGGTGGCGGGTGGAAGAGAGCAGCAGATCAGCACAGGAGAAGAGAACAGGGAGTTAAAGAAGGCAGAGGTGGAAGAGAACAGCAGATCGGCACAGGAGAAGAGAACAGGGAGTTAGAGAAAGAGGGGAGTTAGAGAAGGAGGTGGGTGGAAGAGAGCACAGATCAGCACAGCAGAAGAGAACAGGGAGTTAAAGAAGGAGGTGGGTGGAAGAGAGCAGCAGATTAGCACAGGAGAAGAAAACAGGGAGTTAAAGAAGGAGGTGGGGTTGGAGAGAGCAGAAGAACAGCATGGGAGAAGATAACAGGGAGGTAGAGAAGGAGGTGGGTTGAAGAGAGCAGCAGATCAGCTCTGGAGAAGAGAAGTGAACAGGGAGTTAGAGAAGGAGGTGGGTGGAAGAGGGCAGCATAACAGCACAGGAGAAGAGAACATGGAGTTAAAGAAGGAGGCGGGTGGAAGAGAGCAGCAGATCAGCACAGGAGAAGAGAACAGGGAGTTCGAGAAGGAGGCGGGTGTAAGAGAACTGCAGAACAGCACAGGAGAAAAGAACAGGGAGTTAGAGAAGGAGGCGGATGGAAGAAAGCAGAAAGATTATCACAGGAGAAGAGAACAGGAAGTTAGAGAATGAAGCAGGAGGAAGAGAACAGCAGATCAGCATGTGAGAATAGAACAGGGAGTTGGAGAAGGAGGTGGTGGAAGGGAAGGGAACAGCAGATCAGCACAGGAGAAGAGAACAGAACAGGGAGTTAGAGAAGGAGGTGGGTGGAAGAGAGGGAGGGTGATAGATAGAGGGAGGGAGGGCGATAGATCGAGGGAGGGTAATAGATAGAGGGAGAGGGATAGATAGCTAGAGGGAGGGCGATTGATAGATAGAGGGAGGGCGATCGATAGATAGAGGGAGGGCGATCGATAGATAGAGGGAGGGCGATAGATAGTGAGTGAGGGAGGGCGATAGATAGATAGATAGAGTGAGGGAGGGCGATAGATAGATAGAGTGAGGGAGGGCGGTAGAGTGAGTGAGGGCGGTAGAGTGAGTGAGGGCGGTAGAGTGAGTGAGGGCGGTAGAGTGAGTGAGGGAAGTAGAGTGGTAGAGTGGTAGAGTGGCAGAGTGAGAGTGGTAGAGTGAGGGCGGTATAGTGGTAGAGTGAGGGCAGTAGAGTGGTAGTTTGAGGGTGGTAGAATGGTAGAGTGAGGGTGGTAGAGTGGTTGAGTGAGGGCGGTAGAGTGTGGGTGGTAGGGCGGTAGAGTGAGGGCAGTAGAGTGAGTGAGGGCGGTAGAGTGAGTGAGGGCGGTAGAGTGAGTGAGGGCCGTAGAGTGAGTGAGGGTGGTAGAGTGGTAGGGTGAGGGCAGTAGAGTGATAGGGTGAGGGTGGTAGAATGGTAGAGTGAGGGAGGTAGAGTGAGTAAGGGCGGTAGAGTGAGTGATGGCGGTAGAGTGAGTGAGGGTGGTAGAGTGAGTGAGGGCGGTAGAGTGAGTGAGGGTGGTAGAGTGAGTGAGGGTGGTAGAGTGAGTGAGGGCGATAGAGTGAGTGAGGGCAGTAGAGTGGTACGGTGAGGGCGGTAGAGTGGTCTGGTGAGGGTGGTAGAGTGGTAGGGTGAGGGCGGTAGAGTGAGGGTGGTAGAGTGTTAGAGTGAGGGAGGTAGAGTGCAGAAGTGAGGGCGGTAGATTGAGGGGGAGAGAGTGAGGGTGGTAGAGTGAGGGAGGGCGGTAGAGTGAGGGAGGGCGGTAGAGTGAGTGAGGGCGGTAGAGTGAGTGAGGGCGGTAGAGTGAGTGAGGGTGGTAGAGTGGTAGGGTGAGGGCGGTAGAGTGGTAGAGTGAGGGCGGTAGAGTGGTAGAGTGAGGGCGGTAGAGTGAGGGCGGTAGAGTGAGGGCGGTAGAGTGATAGAGTGGTGATGGTGTGTGAGGGTGAGGGTGGGTGAGGGTGTGTGAGAGTGAGGGTGTGTGAGAGTGAGGGTGTGTGTGAGGGGGTGAGGGTAAGGGGGTGTGAGTGGGTGAGGGTGTGTGAGGGATAGGGCGTGTGAGGTAGAGGGCAAGTGAGGTGGAGGGCGTGTGAGGGTGAGGGCTGGTGAGGGTGTGTGAGAGGGTGAGAGGGGGTGTGAGGGTGAGAGGGTGGGTGAGGGTGAGGCTGTGTGAGGGGGTGTGAGGGTATGGGTGAGGGGGTGTGAGGGTGAGGGGATGTGAGGTTGAGGGTGTGTGAGGGTGAGGGACTGTGGGGTTGTGAGGGGGTGAGGGGGTGAGGGGATGTGAGGGTGAGGGGGGTTTGAGGGTGAGGGGGTATGTGAGGGTGTGTGAGGGTGGAAGGGTGTGTGAGGGTGGGTAAGGGTGAGAGGGTGAGGGAGGGTGAGGGTGTGTGTGAGGGGGTACGAGGGTGAGGGTGTGAGGGAGGGTGAGGGGATGGGAGGGTGAGGGGATGTGAGGGTGAGGGGGTGTGATGGTAATGGTGAGGGTGTGTGATGTTGAGGGTGAGAGGGTAAGTGAGGGTGAGAGGGTGGGTGAGCGTGTGTGAGGGTGAGGGTGTGTGTGAGGGTATGTGAAGGTGAGGGTGTGTGTGAGGGTGAGGGGGGTGTGAGGGTGAGGGTGAAAGGGTGTGTAAGGGTGAAAGGGTGTATGAGGGTGAAAGGGTGTGTGAGGGTGAGGGGGTGTGAGGGTGTGTGAGGTTGAGGGGGTGTGAGGGTGAGGGGGTGCGGAAGCGTGAGAGTGTGAGGGTGACGGGGTGTGAGGATGAGGGGGGTGAGGAAGCGTGAGAGGGTTGTGAGGGTGAGGTTTACAAATACCGGGCTTATGTACAGGAAGGTGGGACCCACAGGGTGGGATTGCTGCACAATGAGGCGAGGGGGGCTGCCGTTCGCTTTAGGGGCTTGTTAGAAGTAGTAAGCACTATGCATGCATTCTGTACAAGCATGAGGGAAGTGAGTAGAAGGTGACGGTGAGAAAAAGATTGAAGTGGGGGTTTGACAGTTGTGCAATTGGCGAGCTGACTGTGGGGGACTGGTGGGGTAGGAGAGAGACGATCAGAAGTGGAAAGTGAGGGGTCGAACTAACAGAGTGATTAGAAAGAAGGGGGGGCGGACGGAGATGATGAGACCAAATGGGACTGATAAGCGAAGATTGTGAATATGGACAGATGTAAATAGGGGGAGGGTCAAGAGAATAGAACCTGCACAGACTGGCTGATGGGGTGGGTGGCAGATGAGACCTAGAGCTAGAAAGTGATGTGGTGTATTGAACGTGCATAGCAGGAAAATGGGAGGAAAGGCGTGAGACGGAGGGGAGGCGAGAAGGGGTGGGGCAGCAGGCGGCGTGGCGGGGACAGGGAGAGAGTCACTCGGGGAGAAGGCGCCCTCACTCACTCTACCACCCTCACTCACTCTACCGTCATCACTCACTCTACCGCCCTCACTCACTCCAAGTAAATAGGACCATGGCCACATGCTGGGGTGTTATCAGGATTCTAAACAGGATCCGTAACTATCTTTCTCTCCAGGCTCGTAAGCAGATTGCAGTCGCTCTTGTTGGCTCCAGGCTCGACTATTGCAACTCCCTGTATGTGGAGTAAAACAAGGGCCTTATTCATCGACTGCAAATCGTGCAGAATGCTGCAGCGCGTTTTGTTCTGGCCCTTCAGCCACGACTGCCAGGAGAGATCTACATTGGCTCCCTGTTCAGCACAGAGTCTCTTTTAAGATTCTATGTCTTACATACAGAGCTCTAGCGGCTGGCACCGACGATGCACTTGGGTCCCTGCTTACCCGCTATATCCCAACCAGATCTCTTCGATCTGCTGGGCTATTTCAACTGGTAGTGCCCCGTACAAGGCTAGCCAGATGGGGAGCGAGAGCTTTTTCTGTCGCCGCGCCGAAGCTCTGGAACTCTCTCCCAACTGAGGTCAAAACCCTACCCTCAATTGAGCTGTTCAAAAAGGCCCTTAAGACATGGTATTTTACCAAAGCCTACCAATGAGAGAATGCTGGTCTGATTTGCGAGCTGTATTATTTGAATTAGGCGCCTTGACGCCCATTGGGCTAAGTTTGCGCAGGATAAGACTTATTTCATTCATTCATTCATTCATTCAAGAGTATGGCAAAAAACAAAGTTGATGGACAGAATGCAGAACAATGTCTTACATTCACCCCAGTACAAAGATCTGGGACTAAATCTATCGTTTTTTTACACTCCACACCACCCTAGGTCAGGCAATGGCTATATGCAAATCAGCCTTGACCCGGTGCCTCTTGGGAACAGTCCAGCCCGAACTACCAAGCCATGTCTTTCCTAGACCGGAATCAAGCATCCAAGGACCGGTTTCTGGCTATCAGCCTTCTTCCGCCTGGATAGCTTGACTCCAGTGATGTGGAGAGCCTGGGACTCACGCCTGAGCATACCCATCCCCCTCGGGGTAAAAATTGCAAAAAACACAGTTGATGGACAGAATGCAGAACAATGTCTTACATTCACCCCAGTACAAAGATCTGGGCCTAAATCCATCATTTATTTGCACTCCACACCACCCTAGGTCAGACAATGGCTTTATGCAAATCAGCCTTGACCCTGTGCCTCATGGGAACAGTCCAGCCCGAACTACCAAGCCATGTCTTTCCTAGACCGGAATCAAGCATCCAAGGACTGGTTTCTGGCTATCAAACTTCTTCAGGCTGGATAGCTTGACTCCAGTGATGTGGAGAGCCTGGGACTCACGTCTAAGCATACCCAGCCCACTCGGGGTGAAAATTGCAAAAAACACAGTTAAGAGGATGGAACAATGGGGGCAGAGAGCCAGGGAGAGGGCGGAGAAGGAGAAAAAGAGAAAACTTCCGCTTGGATATCAGTTAAAAGGAGAGGAGGGAGAGGGTGTGCTAAGGGGGCGGAAGAAACATCTGCAGGGGAACAGAGACAGAAGAGAGATGCACAGAGACAAAGGGGATTAGAGGAAAGGGCGAACGGGGAGGCAGAATCGGACGTGGGGAGAGAGCAACAGAGAGCAGGGGACATGGGTGGGACATCGAAAGCAGCAAAGAAGGTGGGTAGCAGGCAAATGGTGGTGCGCGATATGCAGGGGGGGAGTGGCAGCCTTTGAAGTCTGATGCAGAGGCATAGACAAATGGTGGTGCGCGATGTGCATGCAGGGGGGCGGGGTAGCACTTTACGAGACGACACCCGAGGAGACAACACGCAAGACCTATCTGGCAAAGGTGAACACTCTCATCACCTGTGCGGATGCATATTTGATATCCCTCTGCGCTGGAACATATTCATCTTTCAAAAACTCGATCAATCTACCACAAAAATAAAAGGATAGTTGCCATCCCAGCATCTGGAGACGGGTGCCATCATAATAGCTGGAGAAATTTGTTCCAACTGATAAAATCCAGAATATTAAACTACATCTCATCAATTCGCCCTGAAGAAGTCCTTCGGACGAAACGTGTTGGCTACTTTGTGAAGATTGAAAATAAAGAAAGAAAAGAATACATAAAGGCTTACTGATATATTTTTTGACCTCTCTGATATTGCTCATTGTACATTATATGGTGTGCCGAACTATTTCTTTGAAGGGCGGGTAGCAGCAGCCTTTGAAGGATGATGCGAGGCACAGACAAATGGTGGTGTGACATGGCTGCCGATGGCGTGCATGCACATAACTCACATGAACTGTACGTGATCCGCAAGTTTGGTAGAGTTTTTGAAGTGCTTACTATAATTCTCGCCTATCTATCCCTGAGGGACAGAATACTCGAGACCTAAAAAGGAAGTGAGCAGGGCAGATGGGTCTGACTGTCTTTAGATTGTAAATCTTTCATTCAACGAGTTTCAACCTATTTTCGAATCACATTTGATTGAAGGTTTGTCAAGCGGTCGTACTGCTGGCTCCCCTTCTGACATTTGCCCAGCAAAGTAGATGCAGAAAATGATTGTGCTATTATGCAGAGTACTTTTTAGAACAACAGTGGTCCCATGCATACAAGAATACAAAAAGCAATAAATATAGACGGAATCAAATCTATATTTGGAGCGACATGTCCAGCCGGACAGAGGTCTTTTAAGTTTACTCAATAAACAAGTGATCCATACAGAGAAAATACCTTCCACAATTTCACCAGTGTGGTACACAAGCCTGTGCCCAACACTCATGGATCAGATACAGAAGGTAGGTCTAGGAACATAAAAGGGCTTTTCAAGGCAAACAAACGATTTCTGTTTAGAATCCAATTGTACAGAACTGTCAATAAAGCACTATTACATTACATAGAAATCAAGTTTTGTATAGGGTGCTAGACAGGTCGACGGCGTTTCGGTCCCCCTATTTAATCATGGGGACCATCATCAGACATTCAATAATTGCCTTAACGTTATTTGGCCTCTAATTGCCCGAGGAAGTAAGGGAATAGAGAGAAAGAAATATACATTTAGGTACAAAAAATTCAGTATTTTAAATCACAAGACTTAGAATAAAACGTGCATCCGTTCGTTTTATTAAAGGTGAATAACGTCGCAATTGGGGGTTAGAGCGTGCCTGCAAGTGGAAGGACGAAACAATATAAAGGCAACCGAGGACAATAATACTAAAATATTCTTATTACGTAGTGCTCGGCATTGAGTTCATGAACGAGCTCCCGCAGGGTGTAGACGCTAAGGATTTGCGTGACTACGGAGGAGTGAAAGATCATGCCAAGTGCCTATGTTGAGGGGGCATGGTAGGGGGGATAAAGAGTGAAGGGTGTTTACCGAGTGTAAAACGGCAAGTGATTAACATGGTGTGTCGAACGCCGTTATGGGAAATGGCCGAAGTGAAGATCATTACACTAACCGGTATAAAGGCAACCGAGGACGATAATACTAAAGCATTCTTATTGCGTAGGGCCCGGCATTTAATTCAAGTGCGAGCTATCGCAAAGTGTGGATGCGAAGAATTTACGTGACTACGAAGGAGTGAAAGATTGCGACCTGTGCCTACGTTGATGGGCTTGGTAGGGCGGCTTTAAAGTGAGGGGTGTTTACCGAGTAAAGACGGCGGGTGATTAACAAAGTGTGTCTATCGCCGCTATGGAATGGATAAACAGGCTTACCAGGACTATGTACTGGTAATGGATCGACAGGGAGAAGTAACCAGTATTCGAAACAGCAGCCCTAGAGAAAGAAAGGCGAGTAATGAGCGGCATGAATTAAACAACCGTGACCGAGCAACCGTGGCCATGCACAGCTTCTTACCAGAATCAGGCGCGATTTTCCGTGTTACAATAACGTAATCCGATGGGGCCAGAGAAGTGCCTGTCGGAAAAAGCGGAGCATTAGAGGATTGTATTCAGGGCTATTTCGGTGTAGAGGAGCTATGGGCTGCTCTTGACTTACCGGGTTAGTTGGTCTATCAGTCTGTTCCCTGGCGTGCTCGGGCAATGGAGGGGGACGAAGTAAAAGGGAGTGAGAGGAGGCTGATTGGTCTGTGATAGTGACACCTACCAGGGCATAGAAATAGAGGATGGGCACGGGACTTGGCGGCCATCTTGGGTGAAATATATAATACTCAGGTAAAACGGTGGTGCATAGTGTTTAGTGCAAGTGACATTTAAAACCACATTATTTACATTTGGACAAAGGACCAGATGGCAGTCTCAACATGCCAGAGCAGAATTTCCAGGCTCAAGATTGCGGAGCAAATTTCAAATTAGAGCAGTCCATTCCTCCTGCAGGTTCAATCCAGAATTCAGACTGTCCGTTTTTAATATCCATTTGAGCTCTTCTCTGTTGAGCATTCGGGTCAGGTCGCCGCTCCTGGGTGGGATGATAACTTGCAAGGACAAAAAGTGGCATAGATGATGTTACAACTATTACAGTTAGTAAAAGTTCTCAATTCATTTCTCACATCTTTGTAAACAAACTCTTTGCAGTCTTTTGAGAGATCACATACAACACATGACCCACACTTGAAGTGACCTCGAACAGGGGGTAATAACCAGTGATCACGGAGTGTGGTGTTTTTCGTATTTACAGGCGGCAGGGCTGCCCTTACCAGCTGATCTTTTAGGTTTTTGCTTTTTTTAAAAGCAAAGAGTGGAGTTTCCCAGTTAAGTGGGCCAGAATTCAGTGTGTGCCAATTCCTTTTTATACTTTTTTTGACACGGTTAGAGATGGTTGAAAAGGTAGTAACACACACCATCTTGTCAGATGTTTGTTTTGGTTTTGGCTCCAGAAGGGTTTCCCGGGGGCAGTACCAGGCCCTTTTCATTGAGTTTTGTAGAGTACTGTCACACTTTTTTTAGTTTTGAAAACAGGTAATGTTCCACAAGCTTGGAAGAATTTTGGGAGTGAACCACTACTTTAAAACTTTCCCTGGACCCAACTGGCTTGAGCAATTTCTGTCCCATCCCATATCACTCCTTCCTTATATGTCCAAGTGTAGGAGAAGCTAATTTTCTCCAGTTATTCAACTTTCTGGAGTCTCAAACTAACCTTGATTAGCATCATGTGCGGTTTCGCCATGGTAAAAGTACTGAACTAGTTGTTGTATTGGTCTTGAATGTCATGTGCACTCTATAGATGCAGAGTCCGGGGACCCAATTGCTCCTCGATCTCTCAGCAGCCTTTGACACTGTTACCCATGGGGTGCTTTATTTCAATACTTAAATACTTTAGTTTAGATAGTGTGGTACTGATGTGGTTTATCAAATTATTGACCAATCGTTACCAAAATGTTCCAGTTCCAACCTTTGTCTCAGAATCTAAAACCACCAACTGTGAAGTTCCCGGGTTCCCAGGGAATCGGTTCTTAACCATCACGCTAATTTCTATGAGACCCTAGGTAAACCACCTCAGTTGGGTATGAGATTTTGTGTGTATGCAGATAGTACGCAGCTCATTTCCAGACTCTCTCCCTCATGACAACCTGTGCTGTACCCGAGAGTCCTGTTGTCAGATAACAAACACCAACATTTAACCCGGAGTAAAACACAGATGCTTTTAACATCACCAGTGGTCACCACTGGTCTGAGCATGACCTTTCTAGGATTGTCACTTGATATCTCTCCCGCCCCCTTCTCTAGCCAAAGAACAGAACCTGGGCATCTATATTGCCTCAAACCTTACTCCTGATCCCATATATCTGAAATAGCATAGACCTGCTTATTCCAAAATGAAATTCTAATCTAAGTAGATTAATGCCATGTCTATGGGAACGCTGCTGCCAGACTTTACGTTTGGCCGCAGGAAGTGTGACTCCGTTCCCCCTGTTCTGAGGGATTTACATTGGCTTCAAGTTCATAAAATAATTATTTTGAAAATCCATAATGTATAAGTGCGTTTACACAAAGAAGCCGGAATTGCTTGCAACTCAAAGTGTTTGTTTTAAACCAGTAAATCATTTATTGTACTCGGAAAGAACATGCCTTCTTCGCCTTCCACGAGTCCGCGCGGTCACGAACGGTGATGAAGCATTTTCTTCTGCAGCAGCTGGGATCTGGGTTTCCCTTCCACTATCGCGAGCGTTTTACAAAGGCACTCAAAACCTATCACTTTAACCGTTGGCTAAGGCCTGGTCTGAAGTCTGGAGTAGCTCAGGTAGGAAGAAGGGAACTGTGGTAGACAGGAAGCAACAAGCTGGATAAGATCATAGGGGCAGATAGGGGAAAGATAGGAGGGAGGAGGTCGAGGCAAATAGAATGGGTAAGGGGCAAATTGGTAACTGGGGAGAGAGGGGGCCGGGTCAGATAGCACGGAAGTGAAGCAGAACGGTTAACTAGGACACCCGAGGTAGCTGGGGAACCCAGGAGTCAGGCAGCGATTGAAGTCTGCGTGAAGCTGCAGCAATTGGAACACGTGCAGCTAGGACAGCTGGGGAGGTAGGAGCCAGGGAGCTGGGGGCAGTTAGGAGGGCAATGGGGCAAATATCAGGGAGCTGGGCAGACAGCAGGAGCTGGGCAGGTAGGAAGCGTGGAGTTGGAGCATACATGAGGGTGAGTGCAGGGTTCCCTGCAGCTGCAGATGTAAACCGTTCGCTGAAGAAGATAAGAAACAGGAAGTTGGGGTGAGGCAGTAGGCGAAGATGGAACAGACAGGAGGCAGGGATACAGAAATGAAAAAGTGGAACTGGCGGAGGAGATAAGTGGGTCTCTAAGGCAGCTGGAAACCAGGGGCCTAGGAGAGGCCGGAGGGTGCCGGGTCAGGCAGGGGGTTGGGGTAGATATGAGGCAGGGAACAGGGGTTTATAGATCGTTTGAGTCTGGGGAGACAGACTGGATGCAGGGAAGTAGAGCTGATGGGGCAAGTGTGAAGTAGGGCAGAGAGGAAGCCTGAAGCTTTCATAGAGAGGAGGCAGACCGCTGAGAGAGGAGGCAGGGAGCTGGGGCAGACAAGAGTGGGTGTGCAGGGAGCCCGAGCAAACAGTAAGGGTGAAAGGGCAAGTAGGAGGAATGAGGTTGGCAGCTCGGGTAGAGAGGATGCAAGGAGCTGGCCAGAAAGGAGTTAGCTGGAAGACAAGAATCGTGAAGCTGGGCACACAGAAATCAGGAAGCCGGGGCAGATAGGAAGAAAGGGCTGGGGCAGATAGCTCCCCAGCGCCCTTCTGTGCGTCCCCATCCCCCGAGCTGTGAGTTTATTTAGGGGGGGCATGTAGCACCGTAGACATGTTACCTTATGGCCACATCAGAGCAGTTAGCGGTGGGAGGTGCCTGGAAGCGCACAGGTGCTCACACAACAGATGCACACCGAGGGCAAGCACAGCACAGGCCCAGCGTTGTTGTTGGCAAATTGTTTTACTATTTTTTTTATGTGCGGTACAGCCGCTGAGTGACGTCAGGCGGGCGCATGCACTTCCGCGCAGGCGCAGAGTGTTCTTGGCCGTTTCTCCGCTTGCTGATATCGTAGAAGAGGCGACGGATGGAGAAAGAGCGGGGACCGGTGAGTAGGAGGCTGGGGGGGGGTGTTACCCCTGATGGGGTACGGGGGGAGGGGCGATGCCCAAGAGGAAAGGTAGAGCAGAGAGAGGGAACAAAAGAGGAGACTTTGGGGGAAATTAAGAAACACGTGTGAAAGTTGCGGGAGGTGTGTGTGCGTGTGTGTGTGTGTGTGTCTGTGTGTCTGTGTGCATGCGCGAGCAATAGGCTGACTTGCTGGGAATGTGGACAGGAGATGTGAACGGCGCCGGGCTGGACGTGCCCTTACAGGCGATGAAATCGCCGAGGGAAAGCGCTTGCCCATCCCCTGGCCACCACTCCCGGCAAGCCGGCAGCAAAAGGTCTTTCGCTGACGCAAGACCTAAAAAGGGGCCCTGATGCTCTCCCTAATGAGATTTATATGTTATTAAAAGTGGAGCTTGCTCCAGCTTTACTTCAATTTTTCAACTTAGCTTTATCTCTAACCAAGACTTGCCATCTTGTGGTAAATTAATTCAATATTACCTCATCTCAGAATTTCTATACTTAATAATCATAATTTCAGTCAAAGCAAGGAGAGGAGTCCGTGGTGCTCGAGTACAAAAATAAGGGTCCAGTAACTCAAGTTAAGGGGAGAGCTCCAGCACCAAGCGGGTACAGGAGTGGTCTGCAGCTTTATTCACACATCAGAATATTTATACAGTTTTCAGTCAATAGGAAAAAGAAGAAAAGAGAAGTGACAAGAAAAAATCAAGTGACAAGCAGTAATTTCCAACAGATGTGTCAAGGTAGGGGCGTGTCTTGTGTCTCGTGAGAGGGCATGTGATGTGTGGAAATGTGTTCTCTTTCAGTTGAAGGCCCTTACTCATTCGGGGGTTTATCTCTGGCTTAGAGTCAAGAACAGAAACCATCTTGTGTAAAACAGGAACTATCTTGCTGGTTCTGGGAATTGGCTGAACCACAAGAGTCAAAAAGAGGAACTATCTTGTGTAAAACAGAGACCATCTGCTCTCTGGCTTGCAGTCAAGGACAGGAACTATTTCTTTGAGGTAATTGAAATTTTTATGGTCAAGTATGTCCCCTAACGTGTACCCCAACGTCTCCATGTACGAGTTTAAAGTACATGTAACTTCCCTCCGCAACCGAATCTGAAGACGCAAATACATTTGCGTCCAACGTTAACATGTCCTCTATCAGATCCACCATGAATGGATCGATAATTCAGTTCCTAAATATGCCTTGCCAACATCTTTACATGGTGCACTTTCACGTTTTTCCTGGCTCTGCCGAGCTAGGCCCTGATTTCTGCCCTCGAACCACTTCTGTCTCTGCCTCTGAAAGCTGCAGCATGGAGATGCATCCCTGACCTCTGCCTTACTTCCTGCCAAGCGAAGCGGTGCCTGGCTCAGCCTGGCCTGCCTGCCAAAACAGTATTTTGCCTTCAAGTTATCAGCCAGCCTCCTCGAAAACACATTCCAGTCTAGTGATATAGGTAAACATATTCCCGGCTGCAGAGCAAAGGGCCAAGCCTTCCTGTCTCCTTCATGTAATTCATTGCTCCCGTTACCATTTTAGGCCCATGGCCCCGTGCATTGCACTTAGACACATATGCATTCAGTATAGAATAGCCCCTGCCCGAGAGACCTTTCACTTCAGATTAAACATCCTCCAAACACAAGATATCAGATATGTTATAGGAACAGGTCGATCTGACATGCCAGACTTCTGTCTCCTCTACTATTGCTAAAGCTAAAGTCAAAGCCCCCAGCTTTCCTTAGTTCCACGTCAATCACACGTCATACCAGTTGCGCGCGCACCCAGGTGAAAAGTTTCAGCTGACTCTGCAGAATCCTATACGCACCCACCCACTTATGACACTTTCTGTGACGTTTCCAGCACACGCCTCCGTGCACACCCTTGTACACGCCTTTTTGCTACGCACATGTGTTCTTATCTTATTCTTTTCACTTGTCACGCCTACTGTATCCATCACCATTGTACAGTTTTACTATATATGTCATGTACTGTTAATAAATCGTTGACATCTTTTTGCCATCATTGCATATTCCCCCCGAACCCTTGTATTGATGGAACTGATTTCCATGGCTCGAGCCATCCCGATTAAAGCCCGTATGCCTCAGATACCACGGACTCTGCCTTTCATTTGATTGAGCTATTCTTTTACCTGTCAGAAATTATACGGAAAAATAGTACGGTAAATTATATTTACCACATAATTTGGCGCCCGAACAGGGACCCCTCCCCCACCCCACGCGCCAGGGATGCGTCGCAGGCCTTGCCCCCTACCACAGCCGTGACGGACTCCTATGCGCATCTGGA
Source organism: Lissotriton vulgaris (assembly GCF_964263255.1). Lineage (NCBI taxonomy): Eukaryota > Metazoa > Chordata > Amphibia > Caudata > Salamandridae > Lissotriton > Lissotriton vulgaris. Next base: position 743,064,514 of record NC_141696.1, read on the forward strand.
GGTTTTCCTGTATCTCCCTCAGGCCTACGGTGGAGACGGAGACTGCGGGACAGCATCCAGACGAGGCGGTGAGGAGTGCGGAGGATCCCGACCAGAGCCTAGCCGAGAGAGCAGTGTCCGAGGTGTCGAGAGGCCCACCTGTCCGAAGCGTCGAGGCGCATGCGTAGTGCGCAGCAGCAGTGACGTCGTAGCAGTCCAGTCCAGTCGAGTTTCCGAGGCCTTCCGTTTCCGTGCTTCCCAGTGAGTACCGTTGCTGGGGACGCATCAAGACGGGTGCATTAATTTGTATCCGGTCAAGACGGGTTTGGGTACACAGATCCGGTCTGTACTGTTTTAGCAGTGCATCTATACTGTTTAGCAGTACATCTAGAAATTCAGTGATTCAGTGTTTCAGAATTTTTTGTTTTAGAATGTATTAGACGGTATCTGTTCAAAATGTTTCAATGTGTTTAATGTCGTGGTATGAATGATTGTTTGCATTGTATTATTGTGTTCAGCGTGTTTGCGTCCAGATCGAGGTAATCATGCCTCTGTTTTCAAAATTACGTCAGATAGGAACTAGGAAAGGGATACTCGAAGAAGCAGTTCCCGTCCCACCTAGGGACACTCCAGGTCATTTTATGTACCACAAGCATGGCTTAGATGCCATACTGTACTTAGACTTATGGGTGTATTACACGAAGGATTTGGAAGAGAAACAGAGATGGCCCGTTACAGGGACATGGGATGCCGAGTGCATCATGAGAGTAGAAGAAGCATTATGGAAAAAGAAAGCCAGACAATCACAGAAAGATGCCATAGAATTGTGGCGCAAAGAATCGCATAGACGGACAGAGAAAGAACTCAGAAAAGCAGAAAAAAGTAGAGAAGATTCCGAAAAAGCTAGAGAAAAAGAACTACTAGAAGAAGGAGAACGAGTCAGAATAGAACAACAAGACCGACAGAGGAATGCCCTTATTACAGGACTGTATCCAGTTCTAGCTGAGGGCCTGCCCAAGGCGACCCCGGAAATGCCAAGTGATCTGCCGCCACCATTGGTTCTGACCAAACTCCGTCACAAACAGACCGCAGCAGACATATTCCTTTCTTCCTATTTAGATGGCATAGCTCCAGCTTATACTAATGTGCCCGTACCACCCGTTAATAATGCACAGCAGCCTACTCCGGTTGCTCAAGCCACGACCCCTCCACGTCACCGACCTCCCATGCCTGTTGTCACTTCCCCTACTGTTCCCCCTACTACTGGTCCTCTTAATCCCTTTTCGACAGATGCAACCCAGGGTTCCACCCCATTACATATACCTGCCACACAGTCAGGCTATGCTCACGCTTCCGTTTCAGGAGGTGCCATAGGTGGCCTCCCCCACACCCCGCCACAATTACATCGATTGACAATCAGAGAACTAGCAATGCAGCGTACACCAAAAGCGAGCACATCTGAAAAACTTAAACAAGCAGATTGTAGATATGATCCCGTACCTGGCAAGCAAGGGGACATGGTGTTAGCATCGTTACGTCTAAGACGTGTTACAGATTATTTGATGACATTACCAGAAATGCCAGACCATCTAGACAAAATATATCACTTTATTCGAACGGGGGAGGGTCCAGAAAGTGTTCGTGAGGCCATGGCATATCAGAAAGTCGAGACTCAAGGGTTAATATTGCGATTTTTGATTCATTGTTTGATAAGGGAACAAGATCAGCCAGGTTTTTCGCAAGAAGAGATGGAGGGATTGACAAAATGGAGTCAGAATGTTGCGGATTGTAAACATGATAAACAGAATTGTATAGATGCCATGTCCAGAAAGATTCGTAAAGAAATAGTGGCAATACATGCCCGACGGGAGGCTGATAGGACACCCGAGTCAGACGAAAAAGACTCCTCAGAGGAGGAAGAACCAGAGAATCCAGCAGCGACTCAAGACATGATAGCATACGTAGGTAGAGCGAAACTCCCTAAACAGTATTCTTCTGATAGGCCTTTTGACAGACCGATACGTCTAGAAAATAAAAGACGTTTTCTTCCCCCCATACCAGAAAAATGTTCTCTTGAACATTTATTCCAAGCCACTGATAAAATCCTGAAAGATAGAATAGGTTACAATGAACTTAGTACAATGCGTGAACAAGAACTAGCACGGTCCGCAGTACAGTGGGCCGATAATGACAGCGTATATAAAGATGATTCAGTAGCGCAAACATTTTTGAGTCTTACCCCGACTGAACAACGTTTAGTTGGTATGTACATGATCCAGCATATCATTATGCTATATGAAAGTCAGCATTCTGATCCAGGTCCCCTATATAATGTATTAGACGAATTACTCCTGAACAGATGGAGAGGCCTAGGTACTGATTTGATTAATGTTATTCTCGAACAACGTCATAGATACAGAACGTTCTTGACTCCACATTTTGTTCCTGTTCCACCCCCAGTAAGCTATCCTTTTCACCTAGACAGACAGAACCCTTTACGAGAAGTCCACCCCGTTCAGACAGCTCCAGGGGGTGAGCTTCAACGCGTATTTGTATACACGCCCATAACTAAAATGGAATTATTGGAAATGAAGAAAATAGTGCCGAGTCATGATAAAGATCCAGGAGGGTTTCACCGTGAAATAAAAGACATGTTACTCATGGGAGATTATACCTATCCCGATATTATGAAAATATTAAAGGTATTTTTGCCTGCCGGTATTTACGAGAAACTCAAAGAAAAAGAATGGGAGGTGGGAGATAAAAAGATTAATTGGACGGAATTGGAAAACGAAGACACCGGACGAACCCCAGGTTTAGGTCTTGGGGACAAAACAAAAGCACTACCAGGAATATTAGTACAGGTTTTGCCAAGATTGTTAACAACTAAAAAGGAGGACTGGGATGCAATCTCAGCCTGCAAACAGAAACACGACGAAGACACTAGTGATTTTTATTCCAGATTCGAGAAATGTTTTATTATTAATAGTGGCCTGAAAACAAGTAGCGAGTCTTACCCACATCTATTCGTGACCAAATTAGTCGAGAATTCCTTGCCCCAGGTTAAGAACCGTGCACTGAAAGTCGAGAGCACATGGCAAGCAAATACGCCTTCCCAAATGTTACAAATGTTACAGTACCACCAGAACAGAATCAGGGAGGAACATGATCACGAACAAAGACGTATGAAAGACGCCAAAATGAAAGTATTAGTTGCTCAGTCAGTTCCAGCTGACGGTCAGAAAAGGGGTACGACACAGTCCAATAATTCGGCAGCTCCTGTTAAAGGGACATGCAACTATTGTAAACAGCCAGGTCACTATGTAAACGATTGTGCAGTTCTGAAACACAATATAGCTACAGGTAAAACTAAAGAGGGACCGCGTCCACCTAGACAGGACCAGGTCCAACAACATATTCAGCAGAACATACAGCCTATGCAGATTCCACAACAGACCGTAGCGGTACCACAGCCTCAGACCATTGCCGCAATACAACAGGTCACACAGCAGTTGTACCAGTATGCACAGTCCGACTACCCCGATTATCAACAGTACACATGAAACAGCCTAGAGAGGGAGGTTGGCTTGCCTCTTATTGAGGTTCCTGTAGATCAAGAGGGTCCTTATGTACATAGTGAGGTATTAGGAAAGGATAGAAAATTTTTGATTAACACAGGGGCAAGCAGAACTACCATCAGTCATGACGAGGTTCCAGGGGCACCCCTCTCAGGCTCACAGAATGTTTCCCTTGGATTTTCAGGAAAGCCTATTGTTAATGAAGTATCGAAACCAGTTCCCCTTGCAGTTGGTCCATTATCCCGTACTACAGATTTGTTGCTCACGAAATCATGTCCAGAAAACTTGCTAGGTATTAAAACACTGAAAGCTCTAGGAGCTGTAATTTGTTGTTCTCCGGAAGGAGTAAGGCTGTTCCTTCGTGATTTTAAGGGTCATTATGTATTGAGAGATTTTGATCCCAGGTTACAGAATGTTCCTGCACATTTATGGGCACAAGACCCAACTGATGTAGGTTGTATGCACATTACACCATACCGTGTCACACTCAAGCCAGGAGTTGTACTGCCCCGAATCCGACAATACAAGTTACCACCCGATGCTGTAGTGGCTTTACTGAAAATCATTGACGAGCTCATTGCACAAGGAGTGGTTGTAGAAACCGACTCAAATGTTTGTAATTCCCCTATCATTCCGATTCTTAAACGCACAGATCCGAATGCACCTCCAGTCTATCGGTTAGTGATCGATCTGCGAGAATTAAATAAATGTATTGTACCGCAGTATCCAGTGGTCCCAGACATTTCGTCATTATTGACAGCTATTGATTCGGAGGCGACGTTCTTTACTGTAATCGATCTCAAGAACGCCTTCTTTAGTGTCCCCATTGATCCGGAAAGCCAGTACCTTTTCGGTTTCTGTTTAAATGGCCGTAGCTTCAAATTTGCACGCGCCCCTCAAGGATTCACAGAAAGCCCCAGCATCTACAGCCAAGCATTGAAACGACAACTTGACAGTATTCACATGCCTGCCAACACTGCCCTACTCCAGTACGTCGATGATCTATTGATCACCGCCCGTAGTGAACAAGAATGTGAACATGCATCACTGACAGTCTTGTATTTCCTGGCGGACAAGGGACACAAGGTGTCTCCTTCGAAGCTACAATTCTGTGCCCAGCAAGTGGTGTACCTTGGGCACTTGCTGTCCAAGTGGGGTAGGCAGCTGACACCTGATCGTATCCAGTTGTATCCAGTTAATTGCACATCTACCGCAACCCAAGACACAGAAGGAAGTACGTGCTTTTATTGGTCTCACTTCTTATTGCAGACAATGGATTCCCCAATATGCATTTCTAGCTAAACCACTCATACAATTGACAACACAGGAGGCAGCGTCTTCGACTGTTCTCCCTTGGACTCAGGAACATACACAAGCTTTTGACGAATTAAAGAAAGCCTTATGTCAAGCACCTGTTCTAGCAACACCATGTTACAGCAAACCTTTTACACTTTTTGTCACAGAACGCGATGGCACAGCGTTATCGGTCCTCACTCAGGTTCAAGCAGACAAACACAGACCGTGTGCTTATTTTTCGAGTACATTGGATCCAGTAGCCCAGGCCTTGCCTGCGTGCTTAAAATCAGTTGCAGCAACAGCTCTAGCAATAAGACAAAGTGATTCCATTGTATTGGGACATCAATTGACAGTACAGGTTCCACACTCTGTGGAAGTTCTCCTAAACAGAACACAGACTCAGCACTTGACTATAGCACGACTGACAGGTTATGAATTGACATTGTTTCAACCACACATAGAGATCAGACGATGCAATACGCTAAATCCTGCTACACTTTTACCGTCAAGCACAACAGATCCTACTCCACATGACTGCGTGGATGTCATTAACACAATCACGAAACCCAGACAAGACTTGACAGACGTTGCACTACCCGATCCAGACCTGACACTTTATGTGGATGGTTCATGTATGAGAACAAGTACAGGAGAATTAGTGGCCGCATATGCAGTGACCACTGAAACTGAAGTCATAGAAACACATCGCATTGACACCCTGTCAGCTCAAGCAGCAGAGCTCATTGCTCTGACCCAAGCCTGTATACGAGCCAAGAACCTTAAAGTAAACATATACACAGATTCACGTTATGCATTTGGAGTCGTACACGACTTCGGTGTCCTCTGGCAAGAAAGAGGTTTCTTGACCTCTCACGGAGCCAAGATCCAGCATGGTCCCCTCATCCAAGCTCTGTTAGAAGCAATACATTTGCCTACAGCCATAGCCATCATGAAGTGCAAAGCACATACCAAAGTCACAGACACTATTTCCCAGGGTAACGACCTGGCAGATCGAACAGCGAAACATACAGCTCTGACTCATACCCATACGACTGATATGACAAAGACTGACGTAACTTCACTGACACATTGCATGACTGTTAGGGATCCCACACAAGATGTAATCGACATACAGACACATGCTACTCCAGACGAAATCAAGAAATGGACTGACCAAGGAGGGATCCAGACAGAACAGGGATGGATGACGAGGGGAAAGACCACATGGTTTCTCCCCGACTCTATGGTTCAAGTTATCATCAACACAGCACATAGTCCAGCACATTTAGGAGAGAAAGCCATGTTAGACAGTTTACAGAACCTCTGGTTCAACAAACATTTACGAGCAGCAGCAAAACAGAAAGTGCGTACCTGCATGATCTGTTGTCAGTTCAATCCAGGAAAAGGTATTCCCGTGGAACGAGGTGGATTTCATCCTCCCGACCATCCTTTTGAAGTCCTCCAGATGGATTATATCCAGATGGACAGATGCCGAGGATTCAAGTATGTCCTCGTAGTTGTATGTGCCCTATCCAGATGGACAGAAGCATATCCCGTCCCAGATTACACTGCCCCAAACACTGCCAAGCAGTTGGTTCGTGAATTCTTCCCTCGGTACGGTTTGCCCTGTGTCGTGTATTCAGATAATGGTCAGCCATTCTCGTCCGAACTCATGAAGCAGGTTTCACTCCTGTTAGGCTATCAATGGAAGTTCCACTGTGTTCGACATCCCGAGGCAGCAGGTCTCGTGGAGAGACACAATCAGACTCTGAAAACCCGTCTTGCCAAAGTGTGTAAAGAGAAAGGTGTAGATTGGATGGTAGCTTTACCGGTTGCCCTCTTTTATATGCGAATGGTAGCTCATTCTAGGACAGGGCTATCCCCGTATGAGGTGGTCTTTGGTAGGCCTCCTAATATGTGGGGGACGCCTATGCCACGTAAAATAACAGATGTTGACAGTACTATGCTGACAGATTACCTTGCCTCCTTGATGTCTGCACTACTATCATGTCGTTCACAGGTCGCGGCAGCCTTCCCAGACAACACCGAGGTGAAACCGCATGAACTTGTTCCAGGAGATGTCGTCGTGGTCCGCAACTTTGACCGAGCAAGCCCTCTGGAGCCCCGCTGGAAAGAGCCGAAGATCGTTTTGTTGACCACAAGGACTGCTGTAAAGGTCGAAGGCAGGAAAGGGTGGCTGCACTCGAGCCACGTCAAAAAATTTTATGGACTTCCGCCAAAGACCGTTTCCCAGGACTGCCGCATTCCAGACACTGATACTAAACTCCCCCTGTTAGAGAAAACTCCTCAGCAGGAGTACAGATTGAAATTGAGGTCTAGTAAGTCAGACAGTTTAATTGTTTAAGTCCCCCTCGGGTGAAGCAGTTAGACAGGTTCCTGACATGTATAAGATAGACCCCAATAGTAAGAGAGATAGACAGGAGATCAAGAAACGAAAATATTGTAAAAATCTCCGAAGCCGTTGCATCTGCACGTTACTTGTTATGTTTTTTCTGAGTCTTACGATTATTATCATAAGTTAGATGTTACATATGTACTTTCCTATTGCACATTCTTTTTCTAATGACACTGCAGAGCACACGTTTAGTGCCCTGCCTCCACATGAATTGTCTTATCGACTTGCGCTGCGCAACAATACATTCATCCGTATGTTACACCATTCTCACCAGATCAACAATGCTACTAATTGTTGGATATGTGGCCGACTCCCTCCCTATCAGAACTACAAGGGAGCTCTGCCCCTCTTTCCTTACCCGTTTACACATAATGGTTCGTGTGGTGCATGGTTTAGTTTAATATCCTCTTTAGACACTGAATCCAGAGTTTCCCAAGGCAATTGGATATGGGGAAACCTGAACACAGTTATGAACAAAGCATGTTTCCCAAACGAGGAAGGTTTTCCACAAATAACAGGGACCGATCTAGAAAATGAAGTGTATGGATTAGGCAATTTTACACTTAACCTCATGATTCTAAATGTTCAGTCCGAGACTAGTCCCGACTTGCCATCTATATCAGTTTTACCAGCTAAAGGTGTATTATGCGTCAGAAAGAATGGTTCAGTACATCTAGGCCATAGTGACTGTACTACTGTGGTCGAATTCAGTGATAAAGGCAAGTCTACATTCAAAGCTTCCCGACATTCCTATTTTATTTGTGATCAGACAGCTTATGGACGTTTACCTCCAGATTGGGATGGTACCTGTTTCATTGCATTCCTATTGCCACCAGTTTTTCTAGCCCCATCTGATTATCACAGGAATTCCCGCCTCGATCTCGTTAGACACAAGAGAGATCTCCCAATAGTTGATCAGACTGAAACTACATGGGAACAATATACAGATTTCAATAAAGGATTCTTTCCTTATCTAGGCACTGTCTCAAATAGTAAACTGATACGCAAATTAACCAGAATCCTCGAAGCAGTAGTGAATGAGACTACTTCTGCTTTGGGTAACTTAACAGAGGAGCAGTCTGCTATGAGACTTGTTGTTCTTCAGAACCGCCTTGTCCTTGACGTCATTCTGGCCGATAGGGGCGGAGCTTGTAGAGTCATCGGATCCAGTTGTTGCGTGTTTATTCCTAATAACGCGCCATCAGTATACAAGGCTATCACCAGGCTTCACGAAATAGCTCATCAGATATACCAGAATCCAGGCTCCTGGACTTGGTCCGGTTGGCTCTGGAGTGTAATATCAGCCTGGGGATGGAAGCTACTGTCATTCCTAGGAATTATATTGGCCATAGTATTCAGTTGTTGTCTATGTCTACAATGTGGGACAGCGATTTGCGGCTTGTGCGCCACAGCTTGTATTCCCCGCTCAAGTTCACGTTCCCATTCCCGAATAAAGAAAGAAGAACAGATGATGTTATATGAACAGATAGATGGTCTCATGAAAATAGATATATCTTGATGGGCACGTAGGGGACAAGGAGGGAATGAGGTAATTGAAATTTTTATGGTCAAGTATGTCCCCTAACGTGTACCCCAACGTCTCCATGTACGAGTTTAAAGTACATGTAACTTCCCTCCGCAACCGAATCTGAAGACGCAAATACATTTGCGTCCAACGTTAACATGTCCTCTATCAGATCCACCATGAATGGATCGATAATTCAGTTCCTAAATATGCCTTGCCAACGTCTTTACATGGTGCACTTTCACGTTTTTCCTGGCTCTGCCGAGCTAGGCCCTGATTTCTGCCCTCCAACCACTTCTGTCTCTGCCTCTGAAAGCTGCAGCATGGAGATGCATCCCTGACCTCTGCCTTACTTCCTGCCAAGTGAAGCGGTGCCTGGCTCAGCCTGGCCTGCCTGCCAAAACAGTATTTTGCCTTCAAGTTATCAGCCAGCCTCCTCGAAAACACATTCCAGTCTAGTGATATAGGTAAACATATTCCCGGCTGCAGAGCAAAGGGCCAAGCCTTCCTGTCTCCTTCATGTAATTCATTGCTCCCGTTACCATGGTAGGCCCATGGCCCCGTGCATTGCACTTAGACACATATGCATTCAGTATAGAATAGCCCCTGCCCGAGAGACCTTTCACTTCAGATTAAACATCCTCCAAACACAAGATATCAGATATGTTATAGGAACAGGTCGATCTGACATGCCAGACTTCTGTCTCCTCTACTAGTGCTAAAGCTAAAGTCAAAGCCCCCAGCTTTCCTTAGTTCCACGTCAAACACACGTCATACCAGTTGCGCGCGCACCCAGGTGAAAAGTTTCAGCTGACTCTGCAGAATCCTATACGCACCCACCCACTTATGACACTTTCTGTGACGTTTCCAGCACACGCCTCCGTGCACACCCTTGTACACGCCTTTTTGCTACGCACATGTGTTCTTATCTTATTCTTTTCACTTGTCACGCCTACTGTATCCATCACCATTGTACAGTTTTACTATATATGTCATGTACTGTTAATAAATCGTTGACATCTTTTTGCCATCATTGCATATTCCCCCCGAACCCTTGTATTGATGGAACTGATTTCCATGGCTCGAGCCATCCCGATTAAAGCCCGTATGACTCAGATACCACGGACTCTGCCTCTCATTTGATTGAGCTATTCTTTTACCTGTCAGAAATTATACGGAAAAATAGTACGGTAAATTATATTTACCACATCTTAAGACAGGAACTGTCTGCTGGTTCTGGGAATTGGCTGAAGCACAGGAAGGGGTGGTCAATGAACTAAGATGCCAGGTGCAGGGTGTCTTACAGTTAAGAAAACAGGAACTATCTGCTGCTGGTTCCCAGAATTGACAGAACCACAGAAATGTGTGGTAAATGAATGGGGTTGCCTGAGGCAGGGTGTCTTGCTTGTGGGTCTGAAGACAAAATGGATGTCACACAAAATGGGTGCTTGTCTGAATGAAAAAAGGGCTGTCAGGCAGAAACAGGGAAATGATGGGACACAATTGTCAATTTTATTTCCACATTCCCTCCTTGCCCCAGAGTGTACCTACATTATATCTCAATTTGCATGAGATCATCTATACATTCTTGTAGCATAATTCTTTCCCTTTCTCTCTGCTGGACAAGTGGTTTAGGAATGCAGTTTGCAGCGCATAGACCGCACAGGGCAGGACCACATTGGATGCAAAGGCAGCATCCAGTTATTATCAGGAATATTATACCTGCTGCTGATAGCAGTTGCCATCCCCAGGACGATATTATCTTCCAGAACCAATCAGACCACGTCCAAGTGCCAGGTTCTTGATGTAAACTTACGGCTATCTTGTGTAATTTTGTTATGGCTGTGTATACAGATGGGGAATTATCAGGAATAGATATACAGCAGTTAGAGCCTATAATTTTACAGGCTCCGCCTCTGTCAGCCAGGATGATGTCGAGGACAAGGCGATTTTGGAGAGTAACCAATCGTATGGCGGACTGCTCCTGGGTTAAGCTCCCCAGGGCAGACGCCGTCTGGTTTACAACAGCCTCTAAGGTCCTTGTCAACCTGCGTATAAGCTTACTGTTCTGTACAGGGCCAACAAAGAAGAAGAACCCTTTGTTAAAATCTGTATACTGTTCCCATGAGGTTTCTGTTTGGTCAACCCAGGAGGTATCGATCGTTCTTTCATGTCTGACATGGGGCACCAGGAGGTCTCGGTGGTAAGTGGATGGGGCCACAAAGACAGGGGGTAACAGGAATGCTATATAGCAAGTTCCCCCCCCCAGTTCAAGGGCAGCTGCACATAGGCCGTTTGGCCACAGACGAAATAAGTATAGCGAGATGCTAGAAATGAGGACTTTCCTCTGTCTTCAAAACTTATAGTGGTATGACAGTCACTGTGCCCTAATGGACCAGGGAAGACATGGCTTGGCAGTTCGGGCTGGACTGTTCCCATGAGGCACAGGGTCAGACTGATTTGCATATAGCCATGTCTGAACTGGGGTGGCAGAGTGGGCTAAAGAACGGTGATGGATTAAACCCAGATCTTTTGACTGGGTGTGAGTGTTTGATTGATTCAGATGCTCCGTCCATCACCACCCCTTTTTGTACCGCTAATGGAACAGAGCCATTTTTCTGGATGCACAGGTGTCCTTTTACTGGTGAGACCGAGATGGAAGAAGGACCAGCATTCTTTTTAGGTTTGGTATTTAACATCTTCTAGGACATGGTCATGTTCCCTTGCTTGTATTCTTCACTTTCTAGGACTGTACATGTCGCCTGGGATTTCCATCCTTATTTGGATAACAGGCAGCATTAAGTACCTTGTTTAACACCTTGGCTGCTAAGGGTTTTCCCCTCCTGTGCTGAAGGATCTAGATCCCCATTGTTCATGACAAGGTCAGCTCGTCATAAGCACAGCTCCACTGTGCCTCATGACGTGCTGACCCTGTCATGAGCATGGAAGGGGTTAAGTCCCCCCAAGGCCACCCATTCTTGCATGAATTATTTCTGTCAGGGCAGGAGGTGGGGTAGTATCGTCAGCTGTTATTAGGGCAAACCAGGCTTCACAAGTCCCATTATAGGAAAATGGAAAGGGGAAAAGAGGCATCCCTCCCTTTTTCTGATGAGGTGGGAGGTGGCCACATATCCAGCAATATGTGCTATTGCTGGCCTGATTAGTGTAGTGTAACATCTGTATAAAGGTATTGTTTTGCAAGGCTAGTCTATGGGCTTGTTCATGAGGGGGTAGGTCATGATATGTGTGTTCCTGAGTGCTGTTGGGTGTATGAAAGGTGTGTGGTGTTGGAGGAAAAACAGTGTGAAGGATCCAACCAAGACACGTCATAATGGTTATGAAGAAAAACAATATCATATGATAGAACCACTACGCAATTTCTTAAAGTTCTTGTTTCTGCGTTTCATTCTATCTTTTTCCCACATAGTCAAGGTGTTTAAATCCATCCCCATGCTCCAACCGCTTCACCACTGGACCTTAATTAGCCAGAGTCCGGATGGCAGACCTCAACTTTGATTTATATTCTTGTTGTGGAGTCAGTTCCAAGGGCACAAAAGATTGTTCTGTTGCAATGTCACTAGGGTTGGCAGCGTCGCCGGCAACAGTGTCTCTTTGTCCAAAATATTTCCGGCAGTGGCTCGCGTGTAGCCAGCCCTTCCTGCCTTCGACCGTCCACGTGGTTAGGAGCGCGAGCTTCGGAGTCTTCCACCTGGGCTGAAGAGGACTGGTCCTGTCGAAGTTTCTTATCATCACCCAGTCGCCGGGTCGGATGGTGTGTTCTCCAGGGGCGGTTTTGTCAGGGAAGGCTGCAGCGACCTGTGAACGACAAGATTGGAGTGCAGACATCAAGGAAGCCAGGTAATCAGTCAATATTCTGCTGTCTACATCAGTAATTCTTTTAGGCATTGGCGTACCCCACATATTTGGTGGTCTGCCAAAGACCACCTCATACGGAGATAGACCAGTTCTGGAATGTGCTACCATACGCATGTAGAAAAGGGCAACCGGTAAGGCTACCATCCAGTCCACGCCTTTGTCTGTACATATCTTGGCCAATTTTGTCTTCAAAGTCTGGTTGTGTCTCTCTACTAGACCTGCTGCTTGAGGATGTCTTACACGGTGAAATTTCCAAGTGTACCCTAACAGAAGAGACACTTGCTTCATGAGTTCAGAGGAGAAGGGCTGGCCGTTGTCTGAGTAGATAACGCGGAGCAACCCATATCTCGGGAAATATTATCTTACTAGTTGCTTAGCAGTTGTCGTTGCAGTGTAATCTGGGACGGGATAGGCTTCTGTCCATCTGGTCAGAGCACATACTACAACTAGCACATACTTTTGACCTCTACATCTCTCCATCTGGATATAGTCCATTTGGAGAACTTCAAATGGATGATCAGGGGGTTGGAATCCACCCTGCTCCACCTTTGTGCCTTTACCTGGGTTGAACTGATTACAAATCATGCATGTTTTGACTTTTTGTTTGGCTTCAGCTCTTAAATGTTTGTTGTGCATATGTTCTGTATGCTGTCTAACATTGCTTTTTCTCCCAGATGTGCTGGTCCATGTATGGTGTTTATTATAACCTGTACCATAGCATCTGGCAGAAACCATACAGCTCTTTCAGCTGTCATCCAACCCTGATCTGTAAGGACCCCTCCTTTTTCCTTCCATTCTAGCAGTTACTGTGGTGTGGTGTGACTTTGGACATCCTGGATGTCAGAAAAGGGGTCTCGTATTGCGTATTGGCGGTGTTGTATATTCAATTCTGTGTTTGCTGCTAATTTGGCTGCACTGTCTGCGGAATCATTTCCTTTTGATATTTCATCGGTTCCTTTTGTGTGTGCTTTACACTTTAATACTGCAACTTTTCGCTGGTAACTGACTGGCCTCTAGGAGGGCAGTGATGAGTGTAGCATGCTGTATTTTAGACCCATGTGATGTGAGGAATCCTCTCTCTTTCCACAATGTGCCAAAGTTGTGTACAACCCCGAAAGCGTACTGTGAATCAGTGTAAATGTTAACTGATTTTCCTTTTGATAAGTGACATGCTCGTGTTAGTGCAATGAGTTCGGCTGCTTGTGCAGACAGTATCTCTATCTTGTGTGCTTCCAAGGTGTTTGTACCATTTGTGACGGCATAGGCTGCTGCTAGTTCTCCAGTGGGGAGTCTCATGCAAGAACCATCAGCAAAAAGTGTCATTTCTTCCTTAGAAAGGGGAGTATCTTGTAAATCTGGTCTGGGTTTGGTTACTAAATCAATTATGTCAATACAATCGTGAAGTTGTTCAGTAGAAGAGGTCAGTGGCAACAGTGTTGCTGGGTTTAAAATGTTGCATCGTCTAATCTCAATATGTGGCTGAAAAAGCGTCATCTCATATCCGGTGAGTCTGGCTATTGTCAGATGCTGTGTTTGCGTTCTATTTAGCAGAAGTTCTACAGCGTGTGGGACCTGGACTATCAGATCAATCAATCAATCATAGGCATTTATAGAGCACTCCACTTACCCGGAGGGTCTCAAGGTGCTAGGGGGGCAGGGGGGGGGGGGGTGCTGCCGCTACCCGAACAGCCAGGTCTTGAGCTTCTTCCTGAAGGCGAGGTGGTCTTGGGTCAGGCGCAGGTCGGTCGGTCGGGAGTTCCAGGTCTTGGCGGCCAGGTAGGAGAAGATGATGTCCCAATACAATAGCATTGCTTTGTCTAATAGCTTGTGCAGTAGCTGCTACTGATTTTAGACATGCAGGCAATGCTTGTGCTACTGGATCTAATGTACTTGAAAAATAACCACATGGTCTATGTCTGTCTGCTTGAAGTTGGGTCAGGACTGATAGTGCTTGTGACCCGGTCCCTGTTTCACCCCCACCTGGACTGTGCTCCCCTGAAACCTTACCGTTGTCAAGGACTTCCCCCTCACGCACTTTTAGACAACCCCGTCGGGTCCGTAACAGTGTCAGAACGAACAGCATGACCCACAGTGCCCCGCCCCTCTCTCTGTTCCAGGAACCTATCACCGGGCCGCAGGCACCGGAAGTACGTCACCATGAACTCGGAAGTCCCACCTCCGAGGCAGCGACAGCACCAGTGAAAAGCGAACGCCACTGTGAGGACGAGGTCGGAGCATTGTGGCAGGATACTCAGACTGGTGTTGGAGAGCGAGAGGAAGAGCAAGCCGAAGTAGACGAGTGGTCGGAGGACTGGTGGAGCCCTTGAGGAGGTGGCTGAAGAGCGGCCGTAGCTCAACTGGAGAGCTACGGCGGACCGCGTGAGTAGCGTAAACCCTCCCGTGAGCACGCTAGGTGCTCAGTGTATATATTGTATAGTCCTCTCCCCTTTAGTCACGTATAGCACGATAACTGCACTGTGATTACTGTAAAGCACTTCACCTTGCAAACGCCCCTCTTCCCGCCACCGTCACCCTAACACTCTTTTCTCTGACCTACTTCCCCGCTTTCCGTAAAGTTCCTCTTCCCCATAGAACCCTACCTCACTAGTCCTTCTTTTCTTCCCTCGCACATCCCGGTGTCGGCGTCATCATACGATTGTGACCCAGTTCGGTCTAACGGTCCCTTCGCTCTCTTATTGCCCTCCGAGGTACCTCCCCAGCAACGGAGACGAAGACCATCCCGAGAGCCGGCAACAGAAGACCGTCGACCAGGAAGAACCACCCCGTCTTACCGGACTGCCTTTGTCATCCTGTCTATTTTGACTTTCGTACCAATAAATCCCAACTATAGCCCACTATATCCGGCCTCCTTGCCTGATTTTCCGGCCCGCAACACCCCCACGATCACATTTGGTGTCAGAAGTGGGATCAGCTGGAAGCATGGAGGCCGTCATGAAGAGAATGGCCGACTCCCAAGAACAACTGGGGAAACTTATGGAGAAGTTTCTGAAAACCGCCGAAGACGACAGAGGGCAGCTACATGACGTCTTGAAGGGCCAAGGAACCGCTCATGACCAAGCTATGGGCAAACTGACGGACGTCTTAGGACAACCACGGGCCATGGCTTCTCTCCCCTCCGTTGTTTTGCAAAAGTACGTCCCGGGGGAAGACCCGGACTATTTCTTTACGAACTTTGAGAGGCTGGCACAAGCGGCAAACTGGGCCGAGGATCGATGGGGCCAATATCTAGGTCCCCTCCTCACTGGAGACCTACAGGCGGCCTATCAACAAGCTAACATCCAAGGCAACAACCCCTATGCCGACATAAAGAAGTGCATTCTAGAGCGCTTGGGGGTCGACGACGACACGTACAGAGTGAAGCTTAGACAAGCTAGAGAAGGGCCGCAAGAAAATCCGCGCGCTCTATCCTTCCGCATCAAGGACCTTGCCAACCGGTGGCTTAGGCCGGAAAACTCCACCAAAGACGAGATATTGGAGAAAATCTATCTTGAACAGTTTTTGAACTCTTTGCACCCCGCCACTCAGAGATGGGTTCGGCAACATACTAGGCTGACTTTGGAAACTGCAGTAGAAATCGCCTGTGCCTATGGCCGTGCTCAGGAGCTACAACGCGGTAAGGAGGAAATCCCGCACCGACCCCACAACCCCACAGCCAGCCGTCCAACCCGCCCGTTGCCCTCTCGAAGACCTGAACCTCCTCCTCTCTTACATTCTCCAGTCCTGTATCGTCCCCCCAATCCCGGACCCCAGTGTTACCATTGCGGGAACTTTGGCCACATTGCCCGCATGTGTCCTCAGAAGGAGGTACCCATGGAAATTGGACTGGTTCGGAACTATGTTTGCAACACCCCAAGGGACACCCCACCTCCGTTTCATTGTCCCGTGACCATTGAAGGACAGGAGATGCTGGCCCTCGCTGATACTGGGTGCAGACAAAGCGTCCTCCGGCCGCAAGACCTGGTTCTTCCCAACGGACCACCAACAGGAACAGTGGCAATACAGTGTGTACATGGCGATACCAAACGATATCCCACCACCCAAGTCTGGGTACAACATCCCGGGGACCCGGGAACCCAACTCACGGTTGGTCTGGTACCAACGTTGCCCGAACCAGCTATATTAGGTAGCGACTATCCTGGACTCCCAACCCTTCTCCAGGACACGACGGACTCCCTGTCACAATGGTGGAAAGAAGCCCCTTACCCTCAGGGTCCCTCCTCTCCTTGCAAAGAACCGAAACCTCACAAATCAAAGAACCAGAAAAGACAGGAGAAGAAACATCCTTCCTTTGCCTATCCCGTGAATGTGGATGATTCGCCCTGGCAAACCGATCAAGAGTTCCGTGCCGCCCAACAGGAGGACCCGCTCCTGCAAGAAGCCTGGGGAAGGGCCTTAGAACAGGAAGACCCCACACAAGTAGGTCCTTATTTCTTTAAGAAGCGGGGGTTGTTATATCGAAAGGGAGACCCCTTACAATCCGCCCAACTGTTGATTCCCGGCCCCTTCCAGGACAAGGTCCTCTTTCTGGCACACAGTCACCTGTTAGGGGGTCATTTTGGGGACGAAAAAACGAGCCAGGCTGTCCTTGATAAGTTTTACTGGCCCGGGGTCCATCAACACATTAAAACTTATTGTCGCGAATGCGTTGTCTGCCAGAAACACAGCCGATACCGACCCCCTAAGGTACCCCTACAACCTCTTCCTCTCATTGATGTCCCATTCACTAGGGTGGGGATGGACATAATAGGGCCCCTGTTACCCTCCCGAACAGGGTGCCGGTACGCCCTGGTCATAGTAGACTATGCTACCCGCTTCCCGGAAGCCTTCCCATTACGCCAACCCACAGCACAGAACATCGCCAAGGCACTAATCACACTGTTTTCCAGAGTAGGCTTTCCCCGTGAAATCCTCACTGATCAAGGCACCCCCTTCGTTTCCTCCCTACTCAAACAGGTCTGTTCTACACTAGGAATAAAGCAAATCCGAACTTCAGCATACCATCCCCAGACGGATGGTCTAGTCGAACGTTATAACGCAACGTTGAAACAGACATTGAAAAAACTGTTAGGCCTGGAAGCCAAAAGATGGGAGGAAATCCTGCCTATGGCCCTGTTTGCCATAAGATGTAAATCCCAGAGCAGTACGGGCTACTCTTCATATGAACTGCTGTATGGGAGGCCCCTGCGCACCCTACTTGATATGGCCCAGGAAGCCTGGGAAGCCGAGCCTGACCGTACCCGCCCTTTGCCAGAATACGTCAACAATCTCAAGACCCATTTAGCTGAGATAAGAGAGATAGTGAAACAGAACATGGAAAAGGCCCAAAATACGCAGAAAAAACAATATGATAAGGGTACCAAGGCCAGGGTATTCGCTGTGGGTGACCTGGTCCTCTTGATGATGCCCTCCTCAGACCAAAAACTCTTGGGCCAGTGGCAAGGGCCCTATGCCATTCAACGACAGGTCACCCCCGTAACTTATGAGATAGAACTCGATCCCACAAGAGGCACGTCGCAAATCTATCATGTAAACCATCTAAAAAAGTGGGAGGGACCCCGTCCTGTTCTAATGGGAAGTAGACCCCCTTTTTCCTTTCCATTCGACCCCTGTCTGGACCCTGCTTTAACTCCGGTACAGGTCCAAGCCCTCCAAACAGCACTGACCCCTGTAATGAAGGTTTTTTCTTCTTGTCCCGGACGTACCACCGTCACCGAACACTCGATTGAGACAGAACCCGGTAAGGTGGTTAGACTGCGTCCATATCGAGTCCCTGAGGCCCGCAGAGCAGTTATAAAGAGGGAGACCGAGGACATGTTAAGGATGGGAATCATCGAACCCTCGGTCAGTGAGTGGAACTCCCCTATAGTTCTGGTACCGAAACCCGACGGCTCTGTCCGGTTTTGTATAGACTTCCGGGAGGTAAACAAGGTCTCCCGATTTGATACATATCCTCTACCCCGAGTTGACGAAATGGTCGAAAGGATAGGGAAGGCCAAATATATTTCAACCCTTGACCTCTGCAAGGGTTATTGGCAGATCCCCCTCCGAGAGCAGGATAAGAAGAAGACCGCTTTCTCTACCCCAGAGGGTTTATTCCAATTCATTGTCATGCCCTTTGGGTTACACGGCGCCCCTGCCACCTTCCAGCGGGCCATGAATCTGGTACTACGTCCCCACACAGCCTATGCAGGGGCCTACTTGGATGATATAGTCATCTATAGCGACAGCTGGGAACAACACCTCATCCATTTGCATGCGGTTGTCTCTTCCTTGGGCTCCTTTGGGTTTTCCATCAATCCGGCTAAAACCACCCTGGCCGCCCAAACCGTCCAGTACCTCGGTTTCCTTTTGGGTGAGGGTCTGATCCGTCCCCAGGAGTCCAAAACCAAAGCCATTGCGACTCTCCCCTTTCCCCGGACAAAGAAAGATCTCCGGGCATTTCTAGGACTCCTAGGTTACTATAGGAGATTTGTCCCCAACTTCTCTCAAAGGGCTGCCCCTCTTACCGACCTGTTAAAAAAAGCTACCCACACCGAGCTAGCTCTAAACCACCCCAGTCCCCTGGTATGGCAGGCATTTAACGACCTAAAAGACGCCCTGACCTCCAGTCCTGTCCTTGTAAGCCCTGATTATTCCCGGCCTTTTGTACTCCAAACAGACGCGTCCGATCAGGGTTTAGGAGCAGTCCTCTCCCAAATCGACTCACAAGGAAACGAAAAGCCAATACTGTATCTCAGTCGAAAACTCTTTCCTAGGGAACTTAGCTATGCTGTTGTAGAGAAAGAAGCCCTCGCCATCAAGTGGGCTATCGAGAGCCTGAGATACTACCTAGAGGGTAGGGACTTTACCATTTACACCGACCATGCCCCCTTGGAATGGATGGCCCGGAACAAGGGACATAATGACCGGGTCCTCCGATGGTTCCTATCTCTCCAACCCTTTCGGTTTCAGACACGCCACCGAAAAGGATCTGAACAAAGCAACGCAGACTTTTTGTCCCGGTACCCCAGTTCTTCCACCGGTACAAGAAAGACAGCTAGGGGAAGGGAATGTGACCCGGTCCCTGTTTCACCCCCACCTGGACTGTGCCCCCCTGAAACCTTACCGTTGTCAAGGACTTCCCCCTCACGCACTTTTAGACAACCCCGTCGGGTCCGTAACAGTGTCAGAACGAACAGCATGACCCACAGTGCCCCGCCCCTCTCTCTGTTCCAGGAACCTATCACCGGGCCGCAGGCACCGGAAGTACGTCACCATGAACTCGGAAGTCCCACCTCCGAGGCAGCGACAGCACCAGTGAAAAGCGAACGCCACTGTGAGGACGAGGTCGGAGCATTGTGGCAGGATACTCAGACTGGTGTTGGAGAGCGAGAGGAAGAGCAAGCCGAAGTAGACGAGTGGTCGGAGGACTGGTGGAGCCCTTGAGGAGGTGGCTGAAGAGCGGCCGTAGCTCAACTGGAGAGCTACGGCGGACCGCGTGAGTAGCGTAAACCCTCCCGTGAGCACGCTAGGTGCTCAGTGTATATATTGTATAGTCCTCTCCCCTTTAGTCACGTATAGCACGATAACTGCACTGTGATTACTGTAAAGCACTTCACCTTGCAAACGCCCCTCTTCCCGCCACCGTCACCCTAACACTCTTTTCTCTGACCTACTTCCCCGCTTTCCGTAAAGTTCCTCTTCCCCATAGAACCCTACCTCACTAGTCCTTCTTTTCTTCCCTCGCACATCCCGGTGTCGGCGTCATCATACGATTGTGACCCAGTTCGGTCTAACGGTCCCTTCGCTCTCTTATTGCCCTCCGAGGTACCTCCCCAGCAACGGAGACGAAGACCATCCCGAGAGCCGGCAACAGAAGACCGTCGACCAGGAAGAACCACCCCGTCTTACCGGACTGCCTTTGTCATCCTGTCTATTTTGACTTTCGTACAAATAAATCCCAACTATAGCCCACTATATCCGGCCTCCTTGCCTGATTTTCCGGCCCGCAACACCCCCACGATCACAGTGCTGTACCTGAGTTTTCTGTTACAAACAAGGTAAAATCTTTGATGTAATCAGGTGTTGCTAACACTGGGGCTTGACACATAGCCTTTTTAAGAGACTGAAAAGCTTGCATGTGTTCATCTGTCCAGGGTAATTGTGGAGTAGCGCCAGCTTCGAGTGTTGTCAGCTGCACTAATGGTTTAGAAATTAGTGCAAATTGCGGGATCCACTGTCTACAATATGAGGTGAGACCAACAAAAGCTCAAACTTGTTTTTGTGTTGTTGGTTGTGGTATTTGTTGTATGAGCTGGATGCGTTCCTGTGTAAGCTGCCTACCCTCCTTTGACAGCAAGTGCCCTAAGTATGCCACTTGCTGTAAACAAAATTGGAGCTTACCAGGGGAAACTTTATGGCCATTTGCAGCTAGGAATTCTAGTTCTAGTAGTGATGCTTCAGAACATGCTGCGTCAGATCTGACCGTAATGAGGATATCATCAACATATTGTAGTATGGCTGTATCCGTGGGCATTTGAATAGTATCCAATTGTCTTTTCAGCGCTTGGCTATATACACTTGGACTTTCGGTGAAACCTTGAGGAGCTCTTGTGAATTGGAAACTTCGTCCTTGTAAGGAGAAGCCGAAAAGGTATTGACTGTCTTGGTGAATGGGTATACTGAAGAATGCGTTTTTTAAGTCAATGACGGAAAAATGCGTTGCTTCTGCATCTATGGCTGTGAGTAAAGTGGAGATGTCTGGGACCACAGGGTGTTGTGGGATGACACATTTATTGAGCTCTCTCAAATCCACCACTAGTCTGTAGACAGGTGGTGTTCCTGGTTCCACTTTTTTATGAACTGGTAAAACAGGGGAATTGCAAATGTTCGAAGTTGTTTCTTTAATCACATCTGACTGTATTAGGTCCTGAATAATTAACATTAATGCTTGTTCAGCTTGAGGTGGAATTTTGTATTGTCTTATACGTGGTAGTTGGGCTCCCTCTTTCTGTGTAACCTTGTGAGGTGTTATTTCCATACATCCTACTGTGGTGGAATCAGTGGCCCAAAGGGTGTGTGGCAAATCTTTCAAATGCTCGTCTAATTCTCTACTTGTGTAGTGGCCCTTAAAATCTCCTAGAAATAATCTGACATCTTTAGGTGAGCAAACAATAACAGCTCCTAATTCTTTCAATGTTTTTATACCAAGCAAATTTTCTGGACATGATTTTGTCAATATAAGATCTGTAGTTGTCGTGAGGGGACCAACCTGCAAGGACAGTGGTTTTGACGTGGCGTTTCTCACAGATTGTCCGGAGAAACCCAGAAAAATACTTTTTGAACCCGAGAGAGGAGCCTCTGGGACCTCTTGATGGCTTATTGTTGTTTTACTGGCCCCAGTGTCTAGTAGAAACTTTCTATCCTCCCCAAGAAGTCGGACCTCTATAAATGGGCCTTTCTGATCTACTGGGATGGGGATTAGGGGCAGTTTGTCATCTTCTCTCCCTGGGCAACATCATGAAAAATCTGGGTAGTATTCAGTGTAGTCACTGTCTATAATGTTCATTTGGGCCATTTGTGTTGTCTGTAGAACTGAAGGTGTTGAACTGCCTTGGGAAACAATCTGTTTTGGCTGATATGGACGAGGCTGTGTATTACCAGTAGCCAAATTGTGCTTTAAGACAGGGCAGTCTTTAACGAAGTGTCCCGTCTTTTTGCAATAATTACAAGTGCTCTTCCCGTTTGTCTGGCTACCTGGTGTCTGTTGGCGCTGGGGTGCAGTTTGGGCTACTAATGCTTTCATCTTTGTGTCTTTCATGCGTTTCTTATCATTTTCTTCTTCATCCCTAATGCGATTTTGGTGATATTGTAGCATTTGTAACACCTGTGGTGGTGTATGTGCTTGCCAGGTACTTTCTACTTTTAGTACTCTTTCCTTAATAGCTGGCAAGGCGTTGTCTACTAATTTGGAAACAAGCAGATGCGGGTAAGCTTCGCTTGTCGGTGTAAGGCCGCTATTTACCGCAAAACATTTTTCAAGTCTGGTGTAATAATCTCCTATGACTTCACCATGTTTCTGTTTGCAGGAGGAAATGGTATCCCAGTCCTCCTTTTTCACTGTCAGTAACTGTGGTAGCACCTTTAAAATAGTGCCAGGAAGTGCTTTTAGTCTGTCTCCTATACCTTGACCTGCTACTCTAGTATTTTCGCCATTCTGAAGTTCGGTCCATCTAATGTGTTCACCTGCTACTTCCCAATCTTTTTCTCTTAGTTTTTCATATATACCCGATGGCAACAATAATTTCAGAATTGCTGTGATATCAGAAAGACTATGGGCCCGATGTAGGTAGGCCGTTACCGATCGGTAACGGCCGAAAATACCGATTTTTGGCCCTTACCGGTCGGTATACTGCCATCGAGATGTGGGGCAAAGAAAAACGTCCAAATCGGTCCAAAAACCGAATCGGAATGACGACCGAATAGAAATTAATCCGATACGTACATACCGAAAATCGGAAATGTAACGAATCGGTAACACACCGAATCGGATTGAAATACCGAATCGGTCCATGTTCCGAATCGGTAGTAACACCGATTCGGAAAATATCCGATTCGGTCCATGTACCGAATCGGTAGTGACACCGATTCGGAAAATATCCGATTCGGTCCATGTACCGAATCGGTAGTGACACCGAATCGGAAATTATCCGATTCGGTCCATGTACCGATTCGGTAATGACACCGAATCGGACATAAGCCGAATCGGAGAACCTACCGATTCAGTAGAATCACCGATCGGGAAAGTCCCCGATTCGGACAGATGGGGAGATGTAGGGAAGCACAGAAACACCGATTTCGGCTCAAAATCGGTAGTATTCACTCGGTATTTACCATGGATTACAATCAGGTGGTAACCAACTCCAACCCATAAAAACAGACCCAAAATGCATTGCAACTTGCAGGATGGCAGCTTTTTATGTCATTGCGAGGCGGCTACGGCTACAGCAGGAAGGACAGAGGGAATGGCAAAGAGAGGAACAGGTCTACAGACAGAGGATAACCCTGTTCATGCTCACAGAGGCAGAGATCCTACAGAGATACAGGCTGGACTCTGACACCATTCTTGAGCTCATCAGGGACCTCAAACCATTGTTGGACCACCCCACCCCAAGGGCACACGCCATCCCAGCACACGTCCAGGTGCTATGCAGCCTACACCTGCTTGCGTCTGGCAGCTATCAAAGTGGAGTTGCAGCGGTAGGAGGGGTGACCCAGAGCAGCCTGTCAAGGTTCTTCCACACATTCCTTGACGCCATGATACACAGGATGGACCAATACATCTCTTTCCCTGCAACCCACGCAGAACTGCTACAAACTAAAGCTGACTTCTACCAGATGGCACAATTTCCCCAAATCATTGGCTGCATAGATGGCACGCACATTCCGATTTGCCCCCCAGCTGACACAGAATACATATACCGCAATCGGAAGTCTACGCACACCATCAACGTGCAGGTGATCTGCAATGCGAAGTGCACCATCACAGACCTGGTAGCAAAATTCCCAGGGAGTACCCACGACTCCTACATTTTTCAACAGAGCAGCATCTATGCACGACTGATGGCTGGCGAATTCGGTGAAGGATACCTCCTAGGTGAGACACATCATCAGACCCCCATAACACAAAGTAGCTAGGTGTAATACATGTATGCATGTGAGTAATGTTACCCCTTTTCCTTCCAGGCGACAGTGCATATGCCCTCCGCTCTTTCATACTCACCCCCTACCTCAACCCCTCCACACCCAGCCAAAGGAGGTATAACCGGGCCCACAAAAGCACAAGGAATGTCGTTGAACGGACCTTTGGCATCTGGAAAAGTAGATTCAGATGCCTGCACAAGAGTGGAGGTGCAAGGCAGTATACCCCCATCACCTGCTGCAAGATCATAGCTGTCTGTGCAATGTTACACAACCTTGCGGTGAAGAAGGGCACTGAGGTGGAGTTGTCTGACTACGAGGACCATGACGACGACGATGCTGTGCCACTAACACAGCCTGCTGGGGTGTCTACGCCAAGTGATGGCAGATACAGACGTGAGGAGATTACAGAAAACTATTTCTGAGTGAGTACAGATGCACAGACAGGTAAATGGTTGTGGGGAAAAGCAAAATTTAATAATGTTGCAACACCGTTACTGCACTGATGTGCAACAAAATAAAATGTAAAAGTAAAGAAAACAAATGTCTAAGGTCCGGGTTGCCTCACCCGCCCTGGCAGGCCTACTTCTTGGAGCGCTTGGCAGCCCCACTGGGGTGTGCCTCACCCCCTTCCGAATGTCCTGCGGCTTCTGCGGAGCGCCTGGTGCTCCTGCGCGGCTCCGACGCAGCGCTGGCCGGGCTGCTGCGGCTGCTGCTGTCCCCAGCATCCCCCAGGTCCAGGGCTGGATTGGCGGCAGTGTTGGAGATTATCATAGCCTCCATGGCCGTAGTGATGCGGACCATTCCCCTGGTGACCTCGGCGGTGTTTTGGGTTAAACTTGCCTCCATATTGGCACCGCGCTGACACAGTTGCGCGGTTGCAGCAGCAAGGCGGCTAATGGAGCGGTTTTGCACGCGGGCAACCCGCCTGCGCGAGAGCTCATGCTCCTCAAGTCTTCCGCATAACTGTGTTATGGCTGTGGTCAGCCTGCCAAGACCTGCAGCAACCTCCTTGTTAGTGTCTACAAAAGCCTTGAAACCTTTCACCATCTCGCCCATCTGCAGGTTGTGCTGGCGGAGCTGGCGCTGGCAGGCCATGATGGATTTTGCCTGCTGCCGTTGGATTTTCACCATGCTGCCTTCAAGGCCCTGGAAGACACTGCCCTCCGGTGCCGGCGCTGCAGTGCTGGAAATGGCACGCCTCCGGGTAGTGCTGCTGCCGCCCTGCTGTGTGGGCTGTGGTGCCACTGGTGTGGGTGTGGTGGTGGCCGGGGCCTGACCCCCTGCTCCCTGGATAGAGTTTACTGGAGCCACAGCCATAATCGTGGCAGGAGGTGTTGTAGGTGCAGGGTGGGCCCTTGTCGGAGAGTTCTCAGGGGAGAACAGCAAGGGGGGTGTGCCTGACATTTGTGGGGAGTGAAGTAAGTCATAGTCAATTACCAGGTCTCCCTCAATACCCAGGCCAATGGTGTTGTCCTCCTCCTCCTCGGCAGCCTGACTCGTGCTAGGCCCTGCCACCGCACTGGTAGTTGGTGCTGGTGCTGGTGCCTCTGTACCTTGTGGTACTCCGCCTGATGGTGCCCCTAGGTATAAAGAAGCATTTGTAAATTGAGTGCTGATGTATTACAGTCACTACAATTAAAGCATTGCACATGTCCTTGCATCTCCTTTGAATGTGTTCCACTCTTTCCTATCTTGTGAATCTGCACTGCCATATTTTGCTAACTTCTGCTGACTACATATACCATGATGCTTTTCTCTTGTATGTTGGTTACAGTACTGGGCTGGGGTTTGGCTGTGCATTGTGTCTGAAGGGGATGTGTCTGGTAGGGTGTGTCATGATGCGCATGCTTCTTACCTGTAGCTGTAGCTCTGGCTGAGCTGTCCAGGGTCCCGATTCCTGTCACGCACTCCCTCTCGATGGTGCTAGACACCAGTTCCTCCAGCTCAGTGAGGGGTGGCGCCGGGTTCCTGCCTCCACCTGTCAGTCCTGCTTGCCTCTGGATCTCAGCCATCTTTCGTTTGGCCAGGCTGCGGATATCGTAAAAGCGTTTTTTAAGGTCATCAAGGGACCTGGGGGTGACACCTACAGCGTTGACCTTTTCTGCTATCTCAC
Source organism: Lissotriton vulgaris (assembly GCF_964263255.1). Classification (NCBI taxonomy): domain Eukaryota; kingdom Metazoa; phylum Chordata; class Amphibia; order Caudata; family Salamandridae; genus Lissotriton; species Lissotriton vulgaris. Next base: position 743,091,000 of record NC_141696.1, read on the forward strand.
TCCAGAGCCTCCTCTTAGTGCTGTCCGGCACAGTGAGGGACAGCCTCCCGAAGAGCTGCCTGTGCACCCTCACCACCTCCTCCACCAACACCTGCAGCTCCATGCTACTGAACTTTGGCTTTCTCTTCTGGCCAGCCTTCTGGCTCTCACTGGTGTTTGCCATCTTGCTCTCCACAGTTCTCTGCCTCCTGCTCCCACTGCTGCTCACTGTGAGTGTTCAGCTCAGGCTGGCTCTCCAGAAAGTTCTTAATGAGCTGCACCTGCCAGGGTTGCCCATCCCTGCTTGGGTGGGGGAGGGGGGATCCACCTCATTGGCTGTATCGGATTTTACCGAATCGGATTTTACCGAATCGGATTTTACCGATTCGGTTTCTTCCGATTCGGATTGTTCAATGCATTCCTATGAGCTTTTTGGCCATGGGTGTGTTTTCCGACCTCCGATTCGGTAATTGCCGAATCGGATTTTACCGATTCGGCAATTTCCGATTCGGTGGTAGCCGATTCGGTACTTTCCGATTCGGTCCGTGCCGATTCGGTACGTAGCGAATCACAATACCGATGCCTACCGATTCGGTATTTTTTCGATGTTTTTTTCCTACATCTCGTTTTCCGATTTCAGAATACCGATTCGGCCCGCCTCGGTATTTTGAAATCGGAAAATCCCTTTTACCTACATCGGGCCCTAGATGTTTCCATCATTAATACATCTCCTAATTCTTTAAAGAATCCAGCAGGATCCTTTGAGTGGGAGGGAACCATCTCTTTTATCCTTAGTAACTCAAGTTTTGTCAAGGGTACATAAATAAAAACGCGTTGTAGCGCACCATTCGTGTCAGCTCTGGGGTGGACCTCTCTCATGGGGAACTGGCGTGTTTGAGGAAGTCTATTAATTGGTCCACAATTATTATTCAAAGATTTATATTCAGTCGTTTTCTGGTATTTCTGTCTAAAATCTATAAATGTGTTGAGAAAAACTGAACTATTGTGGAAGAACATGTTATCAGCGCAGTCAAACAGAAAATCTTCGAGTCTTGGATCATGCTTAAAATGAGTGTCATTGAGTGTGATGAGATATTGTACCATGTAGAGACTTGCTAATCTTTGATGTGAGCGTGGTAATGCTAGAAAAAGTTGGGCTATGAGATCATTGTCATATATCTTATATTGAGAGACCCATAGGGTTGCAGTTCTGGCTATTTCCTCCACCTCCGGTGTAAGCGGAGGTTCCTGGTCTAACCAGTAGTCTAATGCATTGGATGTTTTTTATATAGCTCATCTGGAGATGACCGTTCAGAGTGGCCTTGGAGGAATGTAGGCGGGGGTGTTCGTGAATTAGGGGCGGAAGAACAAACGGGTAGGACTTTTTCAGTAGGTTCAGTAATTTCCTCCTCAAGTTTCTTATTCTCTTCATTTGTTTTCAAGTTTTGCAGAATACGGGTCACCTTACGGGTGAACCTGTCTAGTGCATAATTTATAAGTTCTAGACTAGTGTGGTTGGATGCGGAATCTAATAAGTCAAAAAGTGAAACTGGTACATTTCTTTCCTCTGCTTGTATGTGTTTTATGAAACAGCAAAGAAGGAACCTATACATGTGCATTTTTACAGGGTGTGATCTTCTTGTAGTCATAGCGTTAATGGCTCGTGAGTTCTCTCCAGTACGAAGAAACTCAAAGGCCGCTTGAAGAAACGTGTCAATTGCTGGTAGATGTCCTATTTCTTCCCAGGAGTCATGAAGTATTTTACTTATTCGGCCCGCCTCCCCTGTGTTGCTCGGAGTCGGGTCATAGGGGCAGTCAGGGATTGTTTTACCTGGGTCTGGACCTACGGCACCCCCTTCTGGAGTGAGAGGTGGTGTGTTATGTTGTAAAAGGGGTGGCGGAGGCAGAGGGTGTTGAATTACTGGAACCTCATATGGAGGTGGAGTATCTAAGAGGAAATTGGCGAAAGTATCCTCTGGTGATGGGACGGTAGGTTGTGTCTTAAGTGGTGCAATGTTAAGGTTTTCAGGTGCAGATGGCAATACAGATAAAAACCAGTAGAAATGGTTGATTGTTCCCTTTTATTCCTTTCACTAACTACTTCTTTCCCTATTTCTTGTAACTGTTCTTTCTTGGCCTGCTCTGACATTCTCTTACCCTTTTCAACTTCATGCAATTCCTTCTGTTGCCTCCTATGGGCTTCTTTTCTCCATAATTCCACAGAGTCACTTTGTGACTGGCGGTCTCCCTTTTTCTTCCACAACTGTTCCTCTAATTTTATAATACATTCCATGTCAAAAGTACCATTTTCAGGCCATCTATATCTGTGTTCTAGGTCTTTAGTATAATCCACCCATAAATCACAATAAATAATTGCACCGACACCATGTTTTGCATACATGAAGTGTCCTGGAGTATCCCGAGGAGGAAGGGGAATTTCCTTCTCAAAATACTCCTTTTGGTTGCTATCTTATGTATTTTCGAGAAAATAGGCATGATGGGAAGACTTTTCAAAGATTTAGAATTGAGAGAAAAAAGAAAAACATACAGAACATATATCTTTACCGTACCCACGAAAGTAGTGAGTCCGTCTTTTATACTAGTTTAGCAGTCCTCACAAAATAAGTGAGAAACCAACAAAAACCTGTTTCTTTACCGCACCCACAAAGTGGTGAGTCGTCTTTTATACTAGTTTAGCAGTCCTCACCAAAGATAGGTGAGAAACCAACAAAAACATGTATCTTTACCGCACCCACAAAAGCTGTGGGTTCGTCTTTATACTTTTCAGCAGTACTCACCGAAAAAATAACTGTAAGGCCTCTTGAAGATCTTGAAATGCGCACAGCTTCTAAGGTGGGGCTCGCAGAACCTCGGACTCGTCTCTTCACAGGTTGGGCTCTGGTTCAGGACGTTCCGCAATTTTCCTCACCGCCTCGTGTGGATGCCGGGCCGCAGTTGGTCCCCCTCTTTGCCTCGAGGGAGTTAGCGGGAATTCCCCGCGTTGTGCACTTTAAAGTCCGTCAAAGGTCAGGAGGGGACAGTACCAGGTCATGCCTGTTCGGGCGCCAATTAATGTGGTAAATTAATTCAATATTACCTCATCTCAGAATTTCTGTACTTAATAATCATAATTTCAGTCAAAGCAAGGAGAGGAGTCCGTGGTGCTTGAGTACAAAAATAAGGGTCCAGTAACTCGAGTTAAGGGGAGAGCTCCAGCACCAAGCGGGTAAAGGAGTGGTCTGCAGCTTTACTCACACATCAGAATATTTATACCGTTTTCAGTCAATAGGAAAAAGAAGAAAAGAGAAGTGAGAAGAAAAAGGGAAGTGACAAGCAGTAATTTCCAACAGATGTGTCAAGGTAGGGGCATGTCTTGTGTCTCGTGAGAGGGCATGTGATGTGTGGAAATGTGTTCTCTTTCAGTTGAAGGCCCTTACTCATTCGGGGGTTTATCTCTGGCTTAGAGTCAAGAACAGAAACCATCTAGCTTTATCTCTAACCAATACTTGCCATCTTCTTGGGGTGCCGCTACAATAACTATGCTTTTTAAACCAAATAAAAACCCCAGGGCTTGCGAGTTAGACCCATCTCACTCCTCAACAGTGACTATAAAATCTATTCCCAGATATTAACCAAACGACTGGATAAGATAGAGCGGTCTCTGATTCATACTGATCAGAAAAACTTCATAAAAGGGAGACAGTTGTACAAACGAACGCAAGAGCTAATAGGGGCCTGCCTTCTGCCTCGCCGCCGGCCTCGCTGACGCCGTGGTCGCTCCCCTCTGGTTTCCCAGTTGTTTTGCCCTAAATTTGTGCTTGTCTGTTTCTGCCGTCTGCTCGCGTATTTTGCTGTTTTTCCTTGTTTTGCCCGTAATTTGTGCTTGTCTGTTTCTGCCGTCTGCTCGCGTATTTTGCTGTTTTTCCTCGTTTTGCCCGTAATTTGTGCTTGTCTGTTTCTGCCGTCTGCTCGCGTATTTTGCTGTTTTTATTTGTTTTGCCCTAAATTTGTGCCTGTTAATTTCTTTGTATCCCCTGTGCCGTGTCCAGTTTCCTTCCTGATTGGCCGCCTACCTCGCCGCCCTCCGCTCTCGCTTCCCGCCACCGTCATTGGCCCCGCCCCTTTTTCTCTTCTGTTCCCTCCCCGCTCCCGCCTCCCAGCTGCTCCGCCCACCCGCGCACTTGGCCTTAAATGGCGACCGTGCAGCGCAGGTGACTGTGACCCACTTGTGGGACACCCCCGCGCCGCACGGCCACCAGCTGCTGCGTGTGTTCCCCTCTGCCTGCCTTCTGCCTCGCCGCCGGCCTCGCTGACGCCGTGGTCGCTCCCCTCTGGTTTCCCAGTTGTTTTGCCCTAAATTTGTGCTTGTCTGTTTCTGCCGTCTGCTCGCGTATTTTGCTGTTTTTCCTTGTTTTGCCCGTAATTTGTGCTTGTCTGTTTCTGCCGTCTGCTCGCGTATTTTGCTGTTTTTCCTCGTTTTGCCCGTAATTTGTGCTTGTCTGTTTCTGCCGTCTGCTCGCGTATTTTGCTGTTTTTATTTGTTTTGCCCTAAATTTGTGCCTGTTAATTTCTTTGTATCCCCTGTGCCGTGTCCAGTTTCCTTCCTGATTGGCCGCCTACCTCGCCGCCCTCCGCTCTCGCTTCCCGCCACCGACATTGGCCCCGCCCCTTTTTCTCTTCTGTTCCCTCCCCGCTCCCGCCTCCCAGCTGCTCCGCCCACCCGCGCACTTCGCCTTAAATGGCGACCGTGCGGACGCGCAGCGGTCACGCGCAGCGGGCGCGCCGATTGTGCGCCGAAGGCGCGCCAAAGGTAAGCCCGTCTACGCCCGTCCGCGACCGGATCGCGACCAGCGCCAGGACCCCTGGCCCACGAAGACCCCGACCGACCCGCCTGACGTACTCCGCCGCCACCCTCACCGCTCTCAACACCGGCCGACTCCCAGAATGCCATCAAGCCTCTCCACGACGTACCCACGGACCCTTCAGTTGCCACGCCTGCAAGTTCACCTGCATCCGGACCTGCCTCGCACCAGCACCCACCAAGCCGAACACCAGCAGTACCCACCTCAAGTGCATCCTGCTCAACACCCGCTCCATCCACAGACATGCCATCGAACTCTGGAACCTCCTCGACACCACAGCTCCAGACGTTGCCTTCCTCACGGAGACCTGGATGAACGCCTCTTCAGCTCCCGACATCGCCATCGCTATCCCAGAGGGCTACAAGATCGTCCGGAGGGACCGAAACGCCAACCAGATGGGAGGAGGCATCGCCATCATCCACAGGAGCACCATCCGTCTCACGACCAGCACCGACAACTCCCTGACCACCGCCGAACACCTGCATTTCCAGATCCACACCAACCCGAACACCACCCTCAGAGGCACCCTGATCTACCGACCCCCTGGACCACGCACACAATTCAGCGAGGACATCGCCGACTTCGTCAGCCCACATGCCCTCCCCTCCGCTGACTACATCCTCCTGGGAGACCTCAACTTCCATCTGGAGAACAACAACGACCGCAACACCCGCACCCTGCTCGACAACCTCACCAACCTGGGACTCAAGCAACTGGTGTCCACCCCCACCCACCTCGCCGGACACACACTCGACGCTGTCTTCTCATCCAGCAAGGACATCAACTTCAGCCACACCACAGAGCTTCAATGGACGGACCACAGCTGCGTCCACTTCACCTTCAAGAAAACAACGACCCACCACCACCAGCAACAGACCGCCCGCAGAAGCTGGAACAAGATCACAGCAGACCAGCTCGCCACCTCCCTGAGCCAGCACCCTCCTGCCAGCTCAGCGAACCCCAGCCAGGCCGCCGACAACCTCACGAAGTGGATCAGCAACTGCGCGGACGAACTCGCCCCACTGAGGACCCCGCCCAGCAGACCCGGCAGCAAGAAAGCCCCATGGTTCACCGACGAACTCAAGAGCTCCAAGAAGAACTGCCGAGCCCTCGAGAAAGTCTGGAGAAGGGAACCGACACCGGACAACAGGACCTCCTTCAAACTTGCCACCCGGAAACACCACCAGCTGATCCGCGCCGCCAAGAAAACAGCATTCAAGGACCGGTTGGACAACAACGCACACAACTGCAAGGAACTCTTCAACATCGTCAAAGAGCTTTCCAACCCCAGCGCAGGAAACAACGACATCACCCCATCGCAAGACCTCTGCAACTCCCTGGCTTCATACTTCCACAACAAGATCGCGGACATACACAACAGCTTCAACAACCAACCAACGCACACCATGACCGAACAACCACCCCCCACCACCACCCTCCACGCCTGGACCCCGATCAGCACCGAAGACACCATCCGCACGATGAACTCCATCCACTCCGGATCACCGACCGACCCCTGCCCTCACCACGTCTTCAACAAAGCCGACGCTGTCATCGCACCCCACCTGCGAGACATCATCAACACATCCCTCGACACCACCATCTTCCCCGAGAGCTGGAAACACGCCGAACTCAGCGCCCTACTCAAGAAACCAACAGCGGACCCCACCGACCTCAAGAATTACCGCCCCATCTCGCTCCTCCCGTTTCCAGCCAAAGTCATCGAGAAGACCGTCAACAAGCAGTTGGCCGCTTTCCTCGAGACGAACGGATCCCTCGACCCCTCACAGTCCGGCTTCCGAGCCAACCACAGCACCGAGACCGCCCTCATCGCCGCCACCGACGACATCCGAGCCCTGATGGACAATGGAGAAACAGCGGCCCTCATCCTCCTAGACCTCTCCGCGGCATTCGACACGGTCTGCCACCGCACCCTAGTACGGCGCCTCAGCAACGTCGGAATCCAGGACAAGGCGCTGGAGTGGATCACCTCCTTCCTCGACGGGAGAACACAGAGAGTCCGCCTACCACCGTACAAGTCAGAGGCCACCGAAGTCATCTGCGGCGTCCCCCAAGGATCATCTCTGAGCCCCACCCTCTTCAACGTCTACATGAGCCCCCTCGCGGCCATCGTACGCAAACACAACCTCAGCATAATCTCCTACGCCGACGACACCCAGCTGATCCTCTCCCTGACCAACGACCCCGCCGCCGCCAGAGCCAACCTGCACGAAGGGATGAAAGAGGTAGCCGAGTGGATGACGACCAGCCGCCTGAAACTGAACTCGGACAAGACGGAGGTCCTCATCCTGGGCTCCTCTCCCTCCGCCTGGGACGACTCCTGGTGGCCTCCCGCCCTGGGCACCGCACCCAAACCGACAGACCATGCACGCAACCTGGGCTTCATCCTGGACTCCTCCCTCTCCATGACCAGGCAAGTCAACAACGTCTCCTCGGCATGCTTCAACATCCTACGCATGCTACGGAAGATCTTCTGGTGGATCCCCACCGAGACCAGGAAGACCGTCACCCAGGCCCTCGTCACCAGCCGACTGGACTACGGCAACGCCCTCTACGCCGGGACCACCGCCAAGCTCCAGAAGAGACTCCAGCGGATCCAGAACGCCTCAGCCAGACTCATCCTCGACATCCCACGAACCAGCCACATCTCCGGACATCTGCGAGACCTTCACTGGCTCCCCGTCAACAAAAGAATCACCTTCCGCCTCCTCACCCACGCACACAAAGCCCTACACGACCAAGGCCCGAGCTACCTCAACAGCCGAGTCAACTTCTACGCTCCCAAACGCCACCTCCGATCAGCCAACCACGCCCTCGCCGCCGTCCCCCGCATCCGAAGAGCGACTACAGGAGGAAGGTCCTTCTCCCACCTGGCCGCCAAGACCTGGAACTCCCTCCCGACCGACCTGCGCCTGACCCAAGACCACCTCTCCTTCAGGAAGAAGCTGAAGACCTGGCTGTTCGAGCAGTAGCGGCTCCCCCCCCCCCAGCGCCTTGAGACCCCACGGGTATGTAGCGCGCTTTATAAGTGTCACTGATTGATTGATTGATTGGGCAATCAACATGGCCAAGGAATATGGGAATCCTTTTACGGTAATGACCTTCTATGCCGTGAAGGCGTTTGACAGGGTCAGCTGGACTTTCCTGTATGAGATGATTCACTGCTTTAACCTATGAGAAACTTTCTTAACAGTACTCAAAACCCTGTACAAAAACCCTCAGCCAGATTGTTGGTCAATGTGAACCTTCTAAACCCTTGAATATCAGCAGGGGGACTAGACAGGGATGCCCTTTATCCGCGCTTCTCTTTAACCTTTATATTGAGCCTTTGGCATGCAAGTTAAGATCATGTCGGAATATCTCTCCTTTTGTTTGTAATGGCTGGGAGAAAAACTATTGAGTTGTACATGGATGATCTGATGGTTTATACAGGAGACTTGCATTTGTCTCTCGCTGCATTCTGGTAAACGCTTGAGGGTTTTGGCTGGGTATCCGGTTATGGCATAAACCAGCAAAAACAGAGATAGTGCAGTGGAATACCCATTACCTGTTTGATTTAATTAGACAAAAAATAAGATATCTAGGTATTCAAGTAGTGCACAATTTGGAAGAATTAGCACAAGTGAATTTTGATAATTTAGCATCCAGTGTGAGAAAACAGTTACAAGCCTGGGGAGTCCTCCCTCTATCTTTTTTAGGTAGATACAACCTTCTGAAAATGTCTGTCATCCCCAAATTTATTTTTTTGTTTAATATCGTCCGTATAGAATTTAAGAAGGAGTGGTTCAAGAAAGTGCAATGGGAGTTCACCAGCTTTTGGTGAAATAACAGGTCTAGAAATACCTATAAGAAACTTCGAGAGAAAAAGGAACGTGGTGGTATTGCCAGTCCAAACCTTTTTCATTACTATTGTGCTTTTCACTTGAAGATTTTTCGACAGGTTTTGAAGGCTACCTCCGCTTTGTCCCCACTGTTCAGAGCCCTCACGGTTGGCCTTTGTAGACCATACTGACTTTTTCCTTTTCAAATTTTTTTAACACAAATTTTTAAAAAAGTCAGACTTAAGGTCTTACTGGGTGCATGTAAGGTTTGGAACAAACTAAGATTATCTCTACAAATACCATACTTCAGCGAATATGCACCTATTTTGAACTCACCCGGCACCACAGCCTGCCTTCTCGACTCACTCGCAACCCCCTTAAAGGTGGCATCCTGAGATGGAGCCAACTCCTAAAAGATGCTCAACTAATTTCATGGCAGCGTTTGCTGGAGATCTCTGAGGGTTCGGTATCCAAATTTAAATATTATCAGTTAACAAGCTGGACAAAAACGTTGGGAAAGGTTAATCTCCCCCTATCTTTGGCTTTAATGGGCTCATAACGTAAACTTGCTCCTTGTCAATCTCCACGAGGAGACCTCTATTTGGTACTTCCTGCCTTTATCGCTATATGGACGGTCTTCCATTTTCAAAACGGTCTCACTCCCCAGGGTGCTATATCGCCTAGAGAATTTCCTATACCACATCCCTCGGGTGAGGTTTGCTCATGTAAACGCTATTCAGAATAAGATTTTATGGTGGGGGTGCGGTTTGGGTGGCACTGCAGACTTGTGCACAACCCACTTAATGTGGGGGCATTGCTGCCGCAGATGTCTACTCCTATTACATGGCAGCCCACCTTTTATTCATAAATGAGGTGGTACAACTCACCTACAGACCCGGCCTTCGCATTAGAACATGCTGCCATGAAGAGGGCTCCCCTCCTGCTCCTACTCTATAGGGGCAGAAGCAGGACTTCCTACTGCACGCCACCCAATCAATCAATCAATCAATCAATCAATCAATCAATCAATCAATCAATCAATCAAATATTTGTAAAGCGCACTACTCACCCGAGAGGGTCTCAAGGCGCTGGGGGAGGGAGGTGGGTGCTGCTACTGCTCCAACAGCCAGCTTTTGAGAAGTCTCTTGAAGGTCAGCAGGTCCTGGGGTTGCCGTGGATGAGGAGGGTGTTTCAAATCTTGGCAGTAAGGTGGGAGAACGATCTGCCGCCAGTGGGGATGGTGGCGAGGGCGAAGTCAGCAGAGCGGAGCTGGCGGTTCGGGGTGTAGAAGGTGAGTCGTCTGTTGAGGTATGCTGGTCCGCTGTTGTGGAGTGCCTTGTGAGCGTGGGTGAGGAGTTTGAAGGTGATCCTCTTGTTGACGGGGACCCAGTGTAGATCTCTCAGGTGGGATGTGATGTGGCTGTAGCTCGGGATGTCGCGGATGAGGCGTGCAGAGGCTTTCTGTATGCGTTGTAGTTGTTTCAGGAGTTTGGTTGATGCTCCTGCCTCAAGGGCGTTGCCGTACTCCAGCCTGCTGCTGACGAGGGCCTGGGTGACCGTCCTTTTGGTTTCGGTGGGGATCCATCTGTAGATTTTGCGGAGCATGCGGAGGGTGTGGAAGCAGGAGGATGAGAAGGTGTTTACTTGCTTGGTCATGGATAGTGATGAGTCGGGGATGAACCCCAGGTTGCGTGTGTGGTCAGCGGGCGTCGGTGCAGCTCCTAGTGTGGCTGGCCACCAGGAGTCATCCCAGGCGGAGGGGGTGGAGCCAAGGATGAGGATCTCCGTCTTGTCCTAGTACAGTTTCTTGCACGTAGAAAGCTGTGCATTAAATGGATACTGCCCAACTCTCCCAAAGAGGTAGAGTGGGTATGTTCAATATAAAAAATTGCGAATCTTGATCACACCATAGTTAACACTAAGAGAACAAAGTTTTGGGAACTTTGGGAAAATTGGGCTAAAACTGCATGTAACTGACCTTTTTCTCTACCTTCGTATTTTCACACATATTTTTTTTTTTTTTTATCTTTCTCCGTTTGTTATGTTAAATTACTGGTCCAATCATTAACAGTTTGATATACAGGTAGGAAGGCTGGACGAGCCTCGTTCTCTTCCATCCTGGTTTGTGGTCCATGTTTTGCACCTGTATAGTGGAGTCAGTTTCTTGCCCGCTGTACAATTAAAATCAGGATATTAAACATCCCTCCTTAAAGGAGGGACCTTATGTTTTTTCCCTGTTGCAGCTGACTAGATCCTTCTGACACCTAAAAACAACAATTGACAAATGAGGACTATTAGAAATGGGGATCTCTAGTTGGCAGAGGAAGGTACCTTTGCCCAAATAGGGACACTTGATTCTAGTCAGCGTAAGGGGGATACACACTTTAGATAATCCCTGCTCACACCTTCGGTAGCTTGGCACGAGCAAGCAGGCTTATCCCAAAGGCAATGTGTAAAGTATTTGTACCAACACTCACAGTAACACAGTGAAAACACCACAAATGGACACCACACCAGTTTAGAAAAAAATAAATTATCTTTATATAAATTCAACAAGACCAAAACGACGAAAATCCAACATACAGAACTCAGTAAAATGTCTTTAAAAAGGGTTGTTGCAAAAATAAACTTGTAGATCACAAATGCAACACTTTAGTTTCAATGTACCTGGGATGAGTAACGCAAAACACACAAAAGGGTTGCAGAGAAGGCGATCGTCGGTTCTTCCTGCGGTCTGGTTCAGATGCGTTAAGATGGCGCCCAACATGGGGCGTCTTCGGTGGCAGGCATCAAGTTTGGTGGTCGTGAGGGGTTCGTGATCGAATTCCAAGGGAGGCGCGCCACTACATTGGCTGAAAATTGTCTTTGTGGGCCCGAGGTCTCCGATTGCGTGATTCCTCCTTCCTGTGGGCTACCTGACTGCGGCCCCGACTGACGCCCCAGTTCCGGTTCCTAGTCTTTGGAGATCGAGACCTTTGTGGCACTTGCCGTGTGACTGAAGATTAACGGTCAGGTAAGTGTGGGAGTGGCCCACTTCTCTGGTGAATTGTATTTTGGTTTGGTATTTGATTCGACTTTTGAAAAAGCCGAAGCCAAGGGGTAAGCACAGTCAGTTATAGGCTGTAAATATTCGATTGTACCCTTTGACGTTTGGATACACATCTAGAGATGCCTGGACTTAGTGAATTCCGGAAATGGTGTTGTTGTTATTGTACACAGGACTCCGCATTGGAGGAATCTTGTCCGATTCCTCCTTTGGGGACCCCTAATCATGAAGTACAAAGGGTAGTACTGAATTGCAATGGCCAATATATGGTACTTTTGAGCCTCCTGTATTAGATAATTTAGAGGAGAAATTGTTTCTGAGAAATGTTAGGCCTGCAATGCTTGATTCCTTTCGGGTTTGGCGCAAGGAGTCCAAACAGAAAGAAATCAAACTCAAAAAGATTGAAGCTAAAATAATGCGTATGAGTGTGATTCAGAAAGCCCAGAATCATGATAATCAGAAAATAGAAGAGGGTATAGTAATACATGATAGATTAAAAAGGATGCATCTCACTCTAGTGATCCCTCTCTGTGTGCAGCATATTGTGGTGCTGATGAGAGTGCAGCCTACTGTGGCAATGTGTACTGGGCATGGTATTTTGATGCTAATAATGGTGCGTCTTTCGTGGTCCCATGCACTCTGCAGGCTACTGTCCTGCTGAAAACTCTGCATCGTTTTGGTGAAGAGAACTGTGCACTGTATAGTGGTATTGGTGATCTCATGGTAATGAGGATGAGTGTGCATGGTATTGTGGTGCAGAGACAGCAGCAGCCGATTGCTGTGGTGTGAACAGTGCAGGGGACTGTAGTGCTGATAATAGGGGCCTCGTATAATCCATTTTAAGGTGGCGAGGAGGGCTGTGGGTGGTGTTGTGGTGCTGACAGCTATACATCTTACTGTGTTGACGAGGATTATGCAGGATAGTATGGTGCTAACAATGGTGCATCCTCTTACGGTGATGATGTCTGTGTAAGGTATTATGATGGAGTGTATTGTAGTGATAACCATGTGCAGCATAGTGTGGTGCCGATAATGGTGCAGCAGGTTGTGGTGAGGAGGACTGTGCAAGTGTTTGTCACCCACCTGCTATTATTGTGACAATGAGAACTGTGCAAGGTTTGATGATGCTTAAATGGTGCATCTTTTGTGGAGCTCATTACTTTGAAGGGTATGGTAGTGTCGATGAGAACTTGAGCCTAGATGATCTTATTGTGATGACGGTGACTGTGGAGGGCATTGTGATGCCGATAATGGTGTCTCTTTTGTGCTAATGAGAAACGCACAAGCTATTGCGGTGCTGGCAATGATGTGTATGTTGTGTTGATAAGGGCCCTAAGGACAGCTTTAGTGGAGACAAGAACTGTGCAAGGTACTGCATTGGAGAGATCGAGGGCCACCCAGAGCACTGTGATGCGCACAATGGTGCACCTTCTTGGAGTGCTGATGATGATGGCGCATCATTTCTGCGGTGTTGTTCGTCGGGGTGACGATGATGATGGATTTCGGTGTGTAGTACTTGATAATGGCGTATTGTATTTTAGTGGTGTGGGTTATACACGGTAATCTACACATCGTTTACACAATTAGCTCGCTGTCTGAAAGTGTACACTACACTGAATGTACAGCGAGTAAGCATTATGTCTGTAGCCATATAAAATGCGATATTCATAAGTAGGACTTTGACAGGGGGTTGTGATGCTTTGGGATGAAATGTGTATGAAGCGCCTCCCCATTGCACGGTAACTCTGAATTCGATTAGTGTTAGTTGTATATCCCGCGGCCACTGCTCCTCCTGCCACTGTCCACAGAGCCACACTTCGCCAGATCCCCGCTCGCTTTGCCAAGCCGTGCCTCCAGTGCCCGTCCATGCTAGGTCGCTCGAGGTCTGGCCAGCCCTGGCTCCACACCGAGCCGGCAGGCGTGCTGAATAAACACACGGCCAGGAATTAGCCCATGGTTATAAATCTCATTTTCATATCATACGCTGCCCACATCTGTTAAGAGTGGCCGTAAAGGAAACAAGTTTGATTTCTAAATAGAAAATTGGTGTGGGAGCACACTGCTTCACCTCCCAGCAGGGTTGCCCCTAAGCATCATGGTAGATGCAGTCCGACAAGCGAGTACACTTGCAAAGTCTTTAGAGTGTTTCACCAGGTGGGTGCAGATTAGTGCTGGCCATCTCTGGACACGTGTTTCTAGATTATTATCTGTCATCAGCAGAGATTACACAAAACAGAACAAAGTAGCTAGTCAGGTTTATTTTCTAGTTAATTAGGAAGCACCCAGCCTGTCTGTACTGCGTGAACCACAAATCTGCTTCCACAGAGATTTTTTATTCTATTTTATTCAAATATTGTTAGTTCATCTGTATGTCTTCGAAGGACATCTTTGTCAAAACAATCAAGTTAACATTCAGACAAAAAATGTGCGCAATATATACAAGAGTGGAAATAGTTCACAATACATACTCAGATTTACAAACACCGAAAAAAAATATGCTATATACAAATAAATTGGAACATGAAAACATTTAGCAAGACACCAGTCCTTTAAATAGTGAACCAATGGACAGGCGGACACACAAATTGAATGCAACTGCCTGCCTGTCTCAATAAACCTGTGATTAAGTCTTTTTTTGTGATTGAACAGCTAGGGAGAGTAGCAGTGATATTAATAATTCCCTGGCTGCACCCTTCTTCCTTATCACAGGATGTTCTGTTTTGTGAGATTGCGTAGGTCCAAGCTGGTCAGTGACAGGACCAAACCTTCTTTTGTTTAGTTCTTATCAGCAGAGATTAGGCATTATTTGGGGTTGCTGAGCAGGCTGCAGTATCCTTGGAATGTAGTATCTCTCCAGGCGCACAGGTGCCTCTCCACGAGCTCGTCAGCCCACAGCAGCTCGAGTGAGCATTCAAGTAGAAAGTTGGTGTGGGAGCACACTGCTTCACCTCCCAGCAGGGTCGCCCCGAACACAAAGCTGTTTTCAGTTCTTCAAATGCATGCTGGCACTCATTTGTCCAAGGGAGTGGGTGAGGAACATCTTTAAGTGTGAGAGTCAATAAAGGTTTAATGAGTAAAGAAAAATTGGGTATCCACTGGCGGCAGTAGGAGGTGATACTAATGAAAGCGCGGACCTCCTTCTGCGTCTTTGGTGGGGGCATTTTACTGAGTGTTTGTATTCGTTCAGGGTTGAGGCGGCGTCCCTCCTTCGGCAGGAGATGACCTAAGTAGGTCACCTAATGTCAACAATATTCGAGTTTGGATAAAGAAACTTTGTGATTGAACTGGGCCAGATGTACAATGAGAACAGTGACAATAAGGCACCCCTTGTTATCAGATGCCCTTCGTTTGTTTTTTGTACACAAGCAAAATGGGTGCGTATTGTCAGTGCTCACACAGTGTTTTGGTAACAGACAACGCCCCTGTGGATATTTTTCTGCAGTTCTAGATCCCATAGCCCATGCACTACCCAGCTGATTGAGAGCAGCAGCTACAGCTGCCATATCCATTCGCCAACCTGCAGGCCTGGTCCTTGACACTGCACTTACAGTTATGGTTCCTCACGCAGTTGATTGGGGAACCCCACTGTAAGTATTAGAACAACTGTACCTGTGTCTAGCCATCAGAAGTAAGTATTTTCAGGTCAACTATGAGATGCGCGTCGTGCATGAAAAAGTCCTTTTGTGTAAATAACGCTGCATTTTTCTTCGTGCAAGGTACATGTATTGTCACTTCCTATTCTGAATTGTGTGTATACATAGACTGTGCATTTTGTGTTTCCCTTTGGTTTATGTACTTAATATGCGAATTGTCCTGTACTGTCCTACGTGGTAAGTGCACTGGATAACTTGTTGTGACCTCTCTCTCTCTCTCTCTCTCTTTGAGCCTACCTACGTTGTCCAGGAATGACCATGCTAGGATCAATTCCATATGACAACTGGGTGGACTCACTCTTAGCCGTTCGCTTCACCGAATGCTGTGAATTCGCTTTTTAATAAATAACGACACTGTACCTTCAAGTACACGTGTAATTGGCTTTAACACAACAGTGTTTGAACAAATTGACAGAAACAAAATACCATATTTTGCCATGTTACTACCCCTCCTTTCTGTAAAATGATGGAATTTAATTGGCTGAAAATGAAAGGACGGGTAAGATGACTGATGTCCCCTAATCTGACCCTTAAAAAGGGAGCTATATGTCAGTGGCTTTTGTTTTTAATGCCTTTATAGCACCACCACCATCATTCATGTTACCACACACATTGCATAAAAGTAGAGGGACCAGATGTCCCCGTTTGTCCAGGACGGTCCCAGTTTTTAACCAGCTGTCCCAGCAAATTTCAAGAAATGTAGCTCATGTCCTGGTTTTTAAAAAGAGTCAACCAAAAATGGTGGGAGGTGTTTTTCTCGTTCTGCAAAACCTGGGATATTTAGCAGGTGTTTCAAGAAAACAATTTAATTAACAAGCAAGCTACTAGGTTTAAAAATTGCATTTTATGTATGTTCTTATTGACTGTTCTGTAATTCTCTGCTGAGGAGCACGCTCATCGCTTGAAGTAAAATCGTAGTCCTTCTAATTTTGTGAAATGTCCTGTTTTTTTTTAGTTGTAGGGACATCGCAAGTCCTTCATTAACTAATGAAGTAGCCAGGTTGTAAAGGATAATGCAGAAATAAGAATAATATTTATAAAAAATTATTTGAACTAAAGTGAAAGGAATGTTGTAGAAAGCCCTGCTGAATGGGTACTGAGGTCAAGATGTTTAGTTGAAAGTAAGAAACATTAACAGGCTGGGACAACACTCAGCCTGTGTACTATTATGATGCACAATACTAGGAAGGGTACATGTAGGTCCATGATAATAACGCATCACACTTTTTATTGTGGTTAGCAGATCTTGAAGAAAATGTAGCCCTGCAGGAATTTGCTTTGTAACAACGGGTTTCTTTTTGCTCGGAAAGTCAGTTTGAATTTGACAGACTATATGATTAAAAATTTTAGAATTCCTGCAACAGCCATAAATGTGAAAGGAATGGACACAAAAGATAATATGTACGCTGGAAATTCCTATAGGTGTTTGTAGACCTGCACAACAGTGAAAGTTCATGAATGAATAATATACACAGATGCAAAGATTCAGAGTATCAACAGTATCTACCTTTTTTAGTAAATGATACGTATTTCCTCAGCTGCTTGGGGCTGGGAGAGAAAACTAAATTGTCTAACATCTTCCCCTGCCAGTTCTCTAAAAATTTGTTTTATACTCACTGCTAGATTCAAGAATGCCCTCCAGTCATTGGAAGAGAGAGGTCGGACGCGATGCACAGCCTGACTGCAAGGCGTGGAACACCTATGACCACAACCAAGGTGGAGCCGCAGAGCAAAGATATGCCGGACGAGGCACTAACACCGACAAGGAGAATGAAAGAAAGAATGGCTGGGTTTGGATTTACTATCTGTATCCCACATGATGATATTCCGCCATAAGGGTGGGCTGATGGGAGTTTCTCAGCCCTGTGTTATTTCATTTTGTTGCTATACGATCCCACTTTGTCTTTAGTTTCTAGTACAGCACACATTTTTATTTTGACCAGACATCTCTTTTCTTTGTTATCATATTTGAGTTGGGGTGTCGAGATGTCGGGGTCGTTAAATTAACCCCTTTAGACCATCCTTATCTCTCTTTTTTCAAGAAAGAAGGGCTGTCCAGAAGCCCCCAGCCTGTTGGTCTACTTGTGCCTGAAGTCTCAGCCATTTGGGGCTAATTTGTGGGCTCACTGGTGCAAAGCCTCTGTCCCCCTTAGTCCATCTCCAGTCTGATCCCACTCCACCCTCTCTTCCTTTGGCTCCCCCAAACCCCCCTTTTTCACATGGTTTTTTTTATCAACTTGATGAAGGAACAATGCACAAAGATAGGATAGGGTTAGTAGGGATGGACTTCACGGATAAAGAATAAGGTGCGGGTACCCTGTCTAAGGTACCAGCGATGGATTAGTTAGTGAACAGGGAAAAGGGATTGTGATCCCAGAGAAAGAACGACCTCGCCCTGCAACGTGGAATCTGGATCCGAGCTGGACGCATAGCTCCATCGCCGGTGCTCAACAGCGCCAACGCTAAGATGAATATTAGGAGTCTACCAGTGATGGCTCACTGTAAAAGGACACTGGAAAGAAGAGCTCTAACAAAATTAATGCCCTGACCATCTATTATATTTGGTTACATTTCTCTCCCAATCACCTTGTATTCATTATGCCCCAAATGGACCTTGGTGAAACACTCACAAACTTTTTCCCTACTCTTCAAGTCATACGCACTGCTTATACCAGAATGCTGAGGGGCGATCCGGCGGAGAGGCTAGCAGTGTGCTCCCATCGTTGATTCCTGCTATAGGGCTCCCGTGAGCCCCCAAGCTGATGAGCTTTTGGAGACTCACCTGCGCGCCTGAGAGGCAACGAAGCCTGTGACGGTTGGTTGGCGGCCTTCTCTGCCACCCCAGAACTTTTCTCTACTGATGAGGGATACTATCCCGAAACACGAGCCATGTCTCGTGTCTAGAGATCCTGGAAATACCAAGTACTTACTTGCACCAACCTTGGTGAAACACTCACAAACTTTTTCCCTACTCTTCAAGTCATATGCATTGCATATACCAGAATGCAGAGGGGCGATCCGGCGGATAGACTAGCAGTGTGCTCCCATCGTTGATTCCAACATTTATTATTTATTTAATTTTCCCTTGGCATCGTCCCTCGAAACCTACCCCTCCCCCCCACCCGACCCTACCGCTGATATCTGCACGGACCGCAGCTGATTCTGGCACCTTTGCTTGTGGCGACCTAACCTCCATTGTTATTATGTTCAGCTCAATACCTCTGGGCGTTCAGTCTTTTCTGGTGCAAATAGAACCCCTGACTCCTTTGTCAAACTCTGAAAAGGTGGCAGTGCTTTACTACATGTACCTATGCCACCAATGCCTATGAACAAAAAGCATCCAAATAATGCATAATCGATTATTAACTAGAACAAGCCACAAAACACCACGGCAAAAAAGTGCTTAACGTTTCTAACCATTTGCAAGACATAACACAACCCTTGGGCAGCAGTTTCCCAACAAATATACAACCTTAAAATAGAATTCTTAACAAAGTCCACCAGGTGGACAGGCAATAGCCTAAATGCTGACCAAATGTCACATTTTGCCAATTCTTTGCTTTCTCCAAAAGACATGACCAATACCATGGCCACATCCACTGATACAAACTGCACAACTGCATCCTCTCTTGCAATGAAATCATTCACTGATTATTCTTACAGCCATGGTAAATGATGATTCATCCTAAACTTCCGAATTTCTTTTTTGCACAATGCCTGCAGGGAAAATCATCAATTCCTCCAATGCCCAGTACTGAAAGGGGGCTGCCATCCTACCTTCTGTCCCTTTGTTATGCAGTTTTTCCATCACACCAGTTGGCTTACTTTGGCTGATTTCAGATTGTCTGCAAATCTCCCCCCTCCCCCCGGACCTTGGTAGCCTAACCTAAACCCCTGCTTAAACCACCATTCAAACAATAATGCAGGTTAAAAATGCAACCAATGAACCAAACCTTCTGTTTAACCAGTGTAGAAGCTCTTACCTCCAGACTATTGTTGTCATTGCCCTTTCCCCTGATACCCCTACCCTGATTCTAAAATGTGCCCCAAACATTCCTTCCCCAGCTTTTAAAAAATGTGGATTGTATTTACAGAGGTTCCAGTGTCAAAATCCCATATTGAAAACCCAGCAGGTGCCTCATCAAGTCCTTGCACTCACCCTCATTTCTACAACGTCCCTGGGGTGGTATTCCTCAAAAATGAACTATAGGGCAGTGATGTGAATTTTTGGTGCCACATTTATATAGGCCATGCATTGCAAATACAGTTTGCGGTCTCCTCCCCCTCCCATAGCCTCTCTGGCTGTGCCTCTAAACTGTCCTAGAATGTGGCTCTCTTCTTGTCAACCCTCCCATACAAGGCTTGACTGTTCACTGCATACCATCCCTAACATAAATACCAGTTTAGCTGCTGGATTGTACCCCAATATGCACAAACTTGGAGTAGCCATGAGCCTGTGGGTCTCATCAAGCGCATCCGCTTGCCCATACCTATCTAGCACCGCTTTTTCAGTTGGCATCCACAGCCTGTCTCTAGTCATACCTACTAACCCTAGCCTTCTTTTTGACACCTGGCCCTTCACAAGCTACTGTTGCAGTTGGGTTCTATCTATTTAGAATGCCCAGATTCTTTGCTTCTTTGATCACCAGGTTTTGTACGTTTTACTTTGGATTAGTCTCATTACTTGTGCCTCACCCATGGCAATCACATGGTAAATGGACTGCATAGGTTTACTGCCAGTGTCTCCTTTAAACAAAAGGCTGCTGCAACGCAGCTAAGGTAAAGGGCACTTGGCCTGGTTTTACGTGAAAACGTGTGCACACGTGTGGGCTGAATGTGCGAGACAGCCGTCGGGTGCAGCCCCCTAACTGCGCACAGGTAGCCTGGTGCAGAGGTGACTCTGCATGGTTAGAGGTTGACCTATGATAGGCCTTAGGACTGGCCAGGGGTGTCTGGCTTCTAAAACGTTTCACCCCCATTCAAAAGCTCTTGCGCACGATGAGAGAGAGTTGTTGTTGGATTTGACACTAGAACTGGACAGCGGCAACAGACATGGACAACTGGACGGACAAGCCCTCTGTTGCCCAAATGGTCTCAGGATTCTGCCTACAGTTGACCCCAGGACCAGTGTGTCTCTTCTGGCTCAGGGAAGCTGGTTACCTTAAACCCTCTAACAGCCAGTTGGGGGACTTCTGTGCCCAGGCATGAAGAGAGTAGCCCCAGAG
Source organism: Lissotriton vulgaris (assembly GCF_964263255.1). Lineage (NCBI taxonomy): Eukaryota > Metazoa > Chordata > Amphibia > Caudata > Salamandridae > Lissotriton > Lissotriton vulgaris. The sequence continues at coordinate 743,111,607 of NC_141696.1, forward strand.
CATAATGAAAAAGAAGAAAGCTGGTGCTGAAAGCTAGTGAATGCAGCTCAATTCGAAGTGCAGCCTTCCTAGGCTATGAGGCCCACTAAAGCTACTCCTAGTGACTCTAGCTGACCATCAGGAGTAAATTGAGCCCAGGATCATCCACATTGGCACAATGGAGACCGATTTATGGTCTTTTAAAAGTTGGCAACCTTCACCTATTGAAAAACAAAGTGTGTGGCTCTCTGCCCGGACTTCCTTGGAAACGCCCAGGGTGAACCAATAACCCAGGGTCAACTCAAAGCTGCATTAATAATTAATGAGCTTTGGAGGGGGCATGGGCGGGCTCTCTCCCTAGAGCTCTTCGAAACCAAGGGACTCCAACTCCCAGGCCAGTTCATGCAAAGGGGGGCCCAGGACCCCATCTCCAAGCCCCCACCAAAGAAAAGAATTTGAATTTAAAATTTGAATTTAAAAGAATTTATAAAGCGCACGTATACCATGCGGTTTCTTGGCGCTGAAGGATACTAATACATAGGGCAGGAGGGCGGGTGCCCAGGGCAGAAAGGCTTGCTGAAAAAGGAAAGTTTTGAGGGCTCTACGAAACTCCATGTAGGAGGTAGCCGTTCTCATGGCGAGTGGAAGTGTATTCCAAAATAAAGGGGCCAGGACAGAAAATTTCGAGCCTCCCATTCTGCCTTTCCTAAAGCGAGGAACTGAGAGAAGGCGTTTAGAAGAGGAGCGCAGCTCTCTGGTAGGATGATAGGCCTGGATTGCAGAGGAGATGAAGGCAGGGGCCGTCCCTGCGCAGGCTTGAAAAGTCATACAGCCCATCTTAAAGAGAGCCCGCTCTTTAATAGGTAGCCAGTGTAGTGCTTTAAGTAAAGAGGTGGCATGATGGAATTTGGGGGAATCTTTCGTGATCTTTGCCGCCAATTCCTGCTGACACGCCTGAAATCTCCTGAAAGCGCCAGCTACCAGAGTCCTCTTAGCGGACCTTGCGGCATGCCTCCCACCGCCCTGATACTCAGTTCACATCACGAGTGGGGCTGCAGTGTGGAGAGCGGGCTAGGGGGCGGAACTACAAGCCCCAGCAGCCCTAGCAGCTCACGCGTCACCTACCAGCGCCAGGAGGCGCTTAAAAGCAACATCACCTTCGCTTCGCGGGACGCCCGGATGAAGCCCGGACAAAGGGCGGACAGTTTTAGACAGTCCGAGACTGTCCGTGACTGGACTGGGCCAGGATCCCTGCCCATGCTGTGACAGAGGTAGACCCCTGAAGTAAGACTACATTGCCTAATTGAACCTACTGCATTAAGGGACATTATTTAACTTAGTCTCTTCTATTCCGTGCATTGATTACTCTTTGGCATCAATCCCTTTATCAATTTGTGCGTCAAATACCATGGATAACTATCTGGTTCAGGTGGTAACTAAAATCAACAGTGAAAGAAGGCAGTCATTAGGACTGAGCCAATCCCCCATTCTTTACCCCCCGAGTCAACACTCTGAATCGCCACCGATAGTCACACCACTGCATGCTGCCAACAGTGATGCCCCTGACACTGACCTCCATGTCAATGAAATTTTCGATCAAAGCGCACTGTTGGTGGCTGACGCAGAAACTGATGCTGAAACTGACCCCGACACACAGGTGGATGTGATAATTGAGGAAGCTCCCCCCCCTGTGTCTGTAACTACGGCAGTCAGAATGTGTAGAAAAACACAGCTTAAGCGTGGGGGATTACGGTCTGGGAGAAAAAGGGTTACACCGCCACCAAAAACTAAGGATATAAGTATGGATCATGAGGAAGATAGTGCTAGGCAAATCATGGATGATGAGTTATTTAATAGGATAGCTGACATGATCGATTGTAAGATAAAGGCTATTATCAAACCGCTGGTGAGCAAAATTGATAAGCTCACTGCTGAGGTAAAAAGATTGAGTGGGGTCCAGAACAAGATAGCTGAGGAGGTGGGTAGTATGACAACCCTAGTATAAAATTTAGCAGACACAAATAACAAGCATATTGTGAGCGGGACAGAGGGCAGTGGAAACGCCGCATTGACTATCCCCCCTGGGCAGGTACTAGAAAATCCAGATAACGAGGCAGTGACAAGAGAAGGCCCTTTATTAAGACCAATTGTGCCAACTGCACCGTGCCCGGAGAAAGATTCTCTCCAATTTATAGTAGAGGCTTCACCTTTGGTGCTGGTGTTGGCCAATGTACACGTCTTGCCACCTGGCCAGTCAGAATCTGTTTCCTCCCTGACTAGCAAGGCACTACACTGGCAGTCAGGTAACATGCAGATGGCTCCATGGAAGAAACAACAGTTAGCTGGGGAGATCAAGACGGCCAGGAGGGTAGCCTGGATAGGGAACAGACCAAAAAAGTTCAAAGGTGATTGTGTAGTATTGAACTTCTCTAACTCGGCTGTATTACCTAATGTCTTGTCAAACATACTCCCCCCCAACGCAGGAGTTGAACTATTATTCCCCTTAGTCTTGAATTTTTTATGGTGAGCAGAAAAGTGTGACACACCCAAATACTTCAAGGCCTAGGTGTAACGCATGGGCGCATAGATGGGATGCGGGTGCTTCAGTAAATGATTGGGGGATAAGCTTAGGAAATAGATTTGGGGTGGTACACCCTAATACTTCAAGGCCCAGGTGGAATACAGGGGTACATAGATGGGATGCGGGCGCTCCAGCAAATGATTGGGGGATAAGCCTAGAAAATAGATTTGGGATACTGTCAGGCCTAAATGACTGCGACTGACTCAAGAGGGGTCATAATATGGCATGCAGCATAGTATCTGATGACCTTGGAGTATGCGATTCTATAACCCAGAGAATTGCCTCTACAAATGACATTCCCATGAAAGAGATAAATAGGATGGGAAACTGCAATATACTTGAGGATCTGGAAAGGTTGAACTGTGCTAGTCAAACTTTTAACCTTAATGTTCCTGACCCATACAACTATCAAGGGCAAGAATCACCAGAATTAGTAGCGATACTGGGTAATCCACCGGCCAGTGAAATATCTCTGCCTATACTAGATGGCAGGACCCAATGTACTCCTAGGGCTACGTATCCATCTACCTTAATGGCTTGTCCAGTAGATGCAGATCTACCAATATTAGTTGCTCCTGAGAGTACTATCATGGCCTCTGGGCATGTGACCTGTAATGGAACAAGGGAGGCCAGGCTAATCTCCTGGAACATTGCGGGAATAAAAAAGAATCTGCCTGATCCAGCTTGGCACCAATATCTTGATAGCGGGGACCTCATTTTATTCCAAGAAACCTGGGGGCTAGAAAACTATTATAAAATTGTATATAGGTCCTTCTTTATCCCAGCTGATAACATACATGGTGGCAGACCATCTGGGGGCTTGATGATCTGGGCCAGAATCACATTGGGGGTTACCTTTAAACAAATAGATTCAAACAACCCCGATATATTGATCATAGATCTAAAAAAAAACAAAGGACCCACACTTTATGTGATCAATATTTATAGCAGACCGCATAATTCATGTAAGGAGTCACCAGTAATAACGCAGTTATGTAATATCATTTTGGAGCTTGGTGACAACCCTATGCTAATTATAGGTGGTGATTTCAATAGGAATTTTGAGCCTATATGGGGCCTGGAAGATGTCCACAGGGACGAGGATAGTGCTAACAACATTCCTTACGTTGATGCAGAGCATAAAGTAGCCTGCACAACAAGTGCCCTACAAATTTTAAGCATGACACTGGAATACAGATTACGTGCATGTAATGGGTGATTTTCCTCTGACTGTCCCACCTGACCAACATTTGCTAGAGGGGACTATATAAGCCATCTAGACTATATTTTAGTCTCCTTGGCTTTATGGCCAATGCTAGTGGACATAAAGGTGGATAAGCGTACCGAAAGTGATCACTTTCCACTCTCTTTGTTCGCTCAAAACTCACTTTTTACTTCCTCTAGCGCAAAAGGTAGTATGAACTCTATACCTTCACATGAACCTATAGAATCCAACAATCGCAGGTGTCTGAAGTGGCCTGCGGTGTTGGGCAATGGGGGTACTGTCAGGAAGATTTATCAACTTTTTGTTAAACATATGACCCCATTAGCTGATGCTGATGTTGTTATTGATAACTCCTTCGTCATGGAGACCCATGGCCAGTTAATTACCGAACTTGGCATTACTCTGACAAAGGCGATAAAAAGGAAGGACCTCGGTCGCCAGTCCCCTTCACAGGAAAATCCTTGGTACAATCAAGCTTGTCGACGAGCCAAAACAGATCTTATCAAAGCCGTGAAAGGGAACCAACTAGACATCGTTAGAGCTAAGAGGACACATTATAAAAAAACTGTCCAGCTAGCCAAGATGGAATGGGACGAGAGAGTCTGGTCGGATTTGCTCGAGGCCTGCAAACTGAATGATCAGACCTCCTTCTGGAGCCTTATTGCATGAGGCACGAAAGGGGTTACAGTGGCCAAAGATAGATTTCTTGAAGAAAGTACCTGGGTTAAACACTTTTCCTTGCTCTATTCGTGCAAGGGAGAAGAAGAAGACTGTGTAATAAAACAAATTAGGCTAGCTCCATATGAGAACCCCTTAACTTTGAACTTAATGGAGACCATTTTAGCAATTAAGGCGGTGAAACCGGGCAAAGCTCCAGGTCCAGATAGAATACCAGGGGACCTCTGGAAGCATGAGGATTCTATCTGGGCCCCCTATATTAATTTACTTACAAATAAAATAACTCGAGGGGCCCCAATCCCGGAGACCTGGAGGGGCGCAGAAATCGTGACTATATTTAAGAAAGGCGATAGGTCCAACCCATCCCATTATCGACCTATTAGCTTGATCGATGTGCTGCAAAACATTTTTGCCCGCCAACTCCTTAGTAGGCTTAGTGCATGGGTCGAGGACCATTTTATTCTTACAAAGTACCAGGCTGGTTTTAGATCTAGAATTAGCACAGTGGACCAGGTTTTTAGATTTTTATGTCTAGTATGGAAATATATTAACATAAGGAACTCCCATATGTATGTGGCCTTCGTCGACCTAAGAGCAGCTTTTGATCTTGTTCCAAGAGGGAAACTTTGGAGAACGCTTAATGATATGGGTGTACCTGGGAACATTCTCCAACAACTGATCAGACTGCACGAAAATAATTTTGCAAGAGTCAGATGGGGGCCCAATGGGGAGCTGAGTGAGAAAATAGATATAGTGAAAGGAGTTAGGCAAGGATGTGTTATGGTGCCTACCTTATTTTCCCTTTATGTTAATGACATCCCTGACACGCTCTTGGGCTGCAAGCATGACTCTCCCAAGTTGTGTGGTCAAGCCGTTCCGGCATTATTATTTGCGGATGACACTATTTTAATTTCCCAAACCCCCAAAGGACTTCAGAACCTTCTTAACAAATTTAGGTTGTATTGTCAGGACAAGAAGCTTGAAATTAATTCGTCCAAAACCAAGGTCATGACAATCAACCCACACAAAGGTTTTAATAAAATTTTCACTATAAATAATGAAAAAATTGAAGAAGCCCAAAGTTTTAAGTACCTGGGTATCACTTTAGATAGTAAAATATCTTGGAAATCCCAACTAGAAACCTCAAAGATCAGACTAGTCCAGAATCAAGCTCCTATTTTAAGGAAACACAAAAATAGCTATTATAAATCAGTCTCTACAGCAATTAGTTTGTTCAAATACAAAGCACAATCTGCCTCCCTTTATGGTGCAGAACTTTGGGGACATGTTTCGAAAGGCACGTTCTTAGTTCAGGAAAATAAATTCATCAGACAGCTTTTAGGGGTACCTGCCTCCACTCCCCTCACCCCGGTTCTATGGGATCTTAATTTCCGCCGATCAGATGACCACGCTGCATTGCGCCCATTGTTATACTGGGTTCGTCTTTGGTCCACTGATGAGTTAGCGGACTATAGAGAGGCGTTAAAAGAGATAATGGTAATAAAAGATTCCACATGTTTAGCATGGTTGGCCTACATTGAAAAGTGGTTTATAAAGCTGGGGTTAAGTAGCTTTTGGTCAGACCCGGATTCGATTACCAACAATTCTAAGAAACTGCTTAAGAATAGGTATTGGGAATATATCAAAGATTCTGTGTTGGGAAACTCCAACCTGGGGACTTTGACCCTCAGGTTCTTTGAACTAAAAATGGACATGAAATTAGAATCCTTTATGGATGAAATCTACCCACCTATGGCCAAATCGTTATATTTAAAATTTTGCTATAGTGCCCTTCAAATTAAATCTAGGACTTCGAAATGGTACTGCAACAAAGGACCAAGAGGTAGTATTGGATCTGATTTATGCGAATTATGTGAAATGGGCCTGAGGGAAGATGAGCCCCATGTGCTATTTATATGCCCCGCTTATCTACAGGCAAGGAAAAAATGGTTAAAACCCATATGCCAACTTTTGGGTCTTCGCCACATTAAAGATGGCGAAAGAGTGTTTAAAGGAGATACTGCACGCCCAATAGTATTTAGTTTGAGCCGCTTCCTCCTATCAGTAGCGATAGTCAGGAAGAGAAATGGCTATAAAATTTAAGCAGACAATCGGCATGATTGTAGTCTAGCAGCTGAAATGCACCTTGATTTGTACTCTATCGTACCTGAACTAATTGTATATATGTAATGCCCATTGGAACGTGTGTGCAACATGTAACTATAAATGCAACTGGACAGATAATATTACTATCAAGTGGTGCATGTAATTGAATTTGATTTAGATTTATACTGCAATACTGCACTTTAAATCGAGTGACTTAAACTAGAATAATGATAATAGGAACTTGCCTGATCTTAGCGTTCCTGGTGCCTTGTTTTTATTGTTTTTATAGTATTATTTTAAACTTAATGAATTGTCACCTAGCAAGTGCTCCTCGAACATGTGTGTTAATCTAACTGCGAAGGACCTTGCTGCTAGTTTCCTTTTAATCTTAACCCAATACTGGGTAGACATGTATATTGTATTGTAATGTTTTAAAATTGTATTGTACTGCATTCTTTTAAGGTTGTTTAACCGAAATAAAGAATAATGAATCAAATCGAATTTGGGTAGGCCACAGATCAAGCCAAAGATAGATTTCTTGAAGAAAGTACCTGGGTTAAACACTTTTCCTTGCTCTATTCGTGCAAGGGAGAAGAAGAAGACTGTGTAATAAAACAAATTAGGCTAGCTCCATATGAGAACCCCTTAACTTTGAACTTAATGGAGACCATTTTAGCAATTAAGGCGGTGAAACCGGGCAAAGCTCCAGGTCCAGATAGAATACCAGGGGACCTCTGGAAGCATGAGGATTCTATCTGGGCCCCCTATATTAATTTACTTACAAATAAAATAACTCGAGGGGCCCCAATCCCGGAGACCTGGAGGGGCGCAGAAATCGTGACTATATTTAAGAAAGGCGATAGGTCCAACCCATCCCATTATCGACCTATTAGCTTGATCGATGTGCTGCAAAACATTTTTGCCCGCCAACTCCTTAGTAGGCTTAGTGCATGGGTCGAGGACCATTTTATTCTTACAAAGTACCAGGCTGGTTTTAGATCTAGAAGTGGTGCATGTAATTGAATTTGATTTAGATTTATACTGCAATACTGCACTTTAAATCGAGTGACTTAAACTAGAATAATGATAATAGGAACTTGCCTGATCTTAGCGTTCCTGGTGCCTTGTTTTTATTGTTTTTATAGTATTATTTTAAACTTAATGAATTGTCACCTAGCAAGTGCTCCTCGAACATGTGTGTTAATCTAACTGCGAAGGACCTTGCTGCTAGTTTCCTTTTAATCTTAACCCAATACTGGGTAGACATGTATATTGTATTGTAATGTTTTAAAATTGTATTGTACTGCATTCTTTTAAGGTTGTTTAACCGAAATAAAGAATAATGAATCAAATCGAATTTGGGTAGGCCACAGATCAAGCGGGCGGCCTGATTCTGCACTAGCTGGAGGCGTTGAAGTGCATAAGCGGGAACACCGTTATACACGATGTTCCCGTAGTCCAGCCGCAATAAAACCATTGCCATAAGGATCAGTTTAAGGGCCGGGAGAGAAAAGAACCTAGAGATCTTCCGGACAGTGCGAAGGATAAAGAAACAAGAGGAAACAACAGAACTAATCTGGGAGTGAAGTGTGAGATGTTGGTTTAATGTAATACCTAGTGTTTTGACTGAGGCTGAAGGGGAGGGAGGGGGACCAGGGGCTGCCGCTGCCACCGGTCAAAACTAACTCAGTCTTATCCGGGTTGAGTTTGAGTTGGTTACGGTTTATCCAATCCCGGATAAACAGCATGACTGATTGGAAACTGTGGATACCAACTGATGAGGAGGAAAGATTAAAGACAAGCTGGAGGTCGTTGGCGTAATTATACACCGTGACCTCAATCTGTTGTAATGCAAAAATAAGAGGGAAGATGTACAAATTAAACAATAAAGGGGAAAGAGAGGACCCTTGGGGAACACCGCACTGCACTTTACAAGGGCGAGCAGAAAAGTCAGCCAGATGGACGGCCTGGGTCCGATCGCTCAGGAAGGAGCCAAGCCTGGCCAAAATCGAGCCCCCGACGCCCTCTGCCTTGACACGGGACAGAAGAATTGAATGGTCAACCGTGTCAAAGGCAGCGGACAGATCTAAAAGGACAAGGGCCTGGGGGGTGTTTGTATCCAATCCCTCCCTGAGGTGGTCCAGGACGGAGATGACGACCTTCTCGGTCGAATGTCGAGGGCGAAAGCCGGACTGGCAAGAAGCAAGATACCCACTGTCTTCCACAAAGGAGCTAAGTGCCTGGGCATCGTAGGACTCAAGGACCTTGCCCAGAAAAGGAAGAAGGGAAATTGGCCGATAATTTGTGGGAAGGGAGGGGTCGGCCCCAGACTTCTTTAAGATGGGGATGATGGTGGCCGCTTTATGAGGAGTAGGGACTATGCCTAGTCTAAGGGAATCATTCATAAAGGTAAGAGGAAATTTTTCTCAGGACGTGAGCTGGACTAATATCAGCAGGGGATCCTAACTTAACACGACCCAGGAGAGGGAGAAGGGTTTCTTTGGTCATGGGTAAGGGTGGACCTAATGGGGGGAGGCTGGGGATCACAGAAGGAAGGGGACGGAAGGGGTATATTGGCCTTAATCAATGAGACTTCCTCAATGAAAAATTAGTTGAGAGAGTCGCACAAAAGCTGAGAAGGGGGGGTTTTAAGGGATATCCTATCAGAGGAAGCCAGCTCCCGTACAGTGATAAAGATTTCTCTTGGCTGGTTCTCTGCGGCAAGGATCTTCCCCGAGAAGTATTCGGTCTTGGCGTGGAGGATGTCCCTTTTATATTCGTTAAGAACCACTATGTAGCACGCTTTAAAATTGGGACAATAGGCACGCCTCCAAGCGCGCTCTGCTTGGCGCACCTCTAATTTTTTTTTCTTTAAGGCCAGGGGAGAACCACTTGTTGGCATCATGGGCGCGTCTGACCGTGACGTGCTTCATGGGGGCCACTTGGTCACAAGTCATCGAAAGCCAACTGTTGGGCGTGGCTACTTGAGGCAGAGGGGCAAGGCCAGTTAGGTCCGGGCACAAGGTTGACAAAGAGGTACAGAGGGAAGGGATATCAACTTTACTCCAGTTCCTAGTCCAGATATTTCTGGGGAAGAAAGGTTTTTTGCTAGGCTGAGGTCTAAGAAAAAGGAAATCAAAAAATGGTCAGACCATGCACACGGAGTGATGGAAGGAGCGGTGATCGGGACATTAATAGTCCTGATTTGATCCAGGGTGTGGCCATGAGAGTGGGTAGGGGTGTGGACCTGTGAGACAAAATTAAGGCTTAGTAAAAGGTGAGAGAAGTCTCTAGACAGGGCGCTCTGTGCCGGGTGGTTGGGCCAAAAATTTAAATCTCCTAAAACTAGGACCGATGCGTTGTTGACTACCAATGTGGCCAATAAGTCCTGAAAGGCAGGAATAAAGCCGGGGATAGGCTGGGGTGGGCGATAGACCAACACACACGTGATAGGAGCCTGAAAGGAAGCAGAGCGCGCAACTAGGCAGTCAACTGCTAACATGGGAGGGGAAGGGAGGACCTGGAAATGAAGTCCAGCTCGAGCAATCAGGGCCAACCCCCCCTCCCTTCTTCCCCTCCAGCCGATCGGCCCGGAGGACAAAGTAGGGGGGGGAGAGCTGCCAACACGTTCAGAAGGAGTCTGACCGAAACCAGGTTTCTGTTAAAAACAGAAGATCCGGCTTGTGGGAGTCCAGAAAGTTGTATAACTCCAATTGATGTTTTACCGCTGACCTGGTATTCAGAAGGAAGGCCGAGATGGTAGAGGGGGGGGTGGAACTGGACAGGGAAAGGGGTTGGGAAGGGGAAGACAGAGAAGGCAGAGTAGCAGGAAGGGAGGAAGAGGGCGTAGCATGGGCCACACCAGGTTCCTTAACCTGTGTGAGAATGGCGGGGGGAGTGGCCAAGAATCCTGATACAAACAGAGTTGTGTAGTAGAGTAGGAGAAGAGACGGGCATAGTGAGGTGCCCCTCGCCCCGGCCGGCCGCAGACGGGCGCAGACGGGCTTAACTTAGGCGCGACTTCGGCGTGCCTTCATAGCGCCCGCTGCGCACGTCTGCTGCGTGTGCGCATGGGGCTGGCCTTAAATGGGGTCTCGAGCGCGATGTCAGGAGCGCTGACCCAGCCTAGACTGCCCTCCCAAGACTAGGGGTGCAGGCAGATGGATTATGAAGAAGGCAGCAGGTAAGCCAGGTAGAGAGTGCACGCAGTAAAAACAAAAGCACAACACAGTTTTTAAAATTTAGCAAAAGCCCAAGCGCCGCAACAGCATCCACCGTCCCACTGCCACTGGGGATTAGTGTCCGCTGCGCGCGCGCATGGGGCTGCCCTTAAATGGGATCTCGAGCGAGATGTCAGGAGTGCTGACTCAGCCTAGACTGCCCTCCCAAGATGGCGGCCTGTTGACACCGTCAGCCCTCCGAGTAGGGGCACACTGCCGATCCGGACCGGGGCTAGGGGTGCAGGCAGATGTAATATGAAGAAGGCAGCAGGTAAGCCAGGTAGAGATTGCACGCAGTAAAAACAAAAGCACGACACAGTTTAAAAGAGTAGAGGGGAGTGGTGTTGCACCACCCTCTCTAGAAAGAAGACAGGGACCCAGGACCTTACATCTGGGCCTCCAATGCAGGAAGAGGAGGAGCGCCCTTGCACCCCCCACGAAGGAGTAGATTTGCCTGGGAATCCATCTCTGGGTCTTCCACGAGGGAGAAAAGGGAGGGGTGTCATTGTGCTCCCCCCAACCGTAGTAGGCTCACTCTTGCGCCCTATGCCCATGTCTAGTGGGAGCAGAGCAGATACTGCACTAGAAGCACACTACCCAAACAAGCTGTTGGCTTCCATGCCATCAGAATAGAATGCCTGCCGGTTGGGGAGTCGCCATGGGGAGCAGGGTTGAGCTCCCTGTGCTGTCCTCAAAGAAAAGGCTAGTCAGTGGCACCCAGGTGTGGACTGAACACACCCTAAAGAACAAAAACACAAAAGGGGAAACTTGAGGCTATGCACCAAATAAGAAAGCATCTGTCATCTACCAAACATGGAGAGCCACTCATACAATATTCAAAGAATCCCAACTGGAGTGCCTCATAATCCCTGTAGGGCTTAATTTGCATTCGTGTTTCTGCTTGTAGTGGTTCCAAGATGGCATGGGCACCACCAACACATTTTAAGGAGTGTTGTTGGCAGCTGTAGTAGTGACAGCAGTGATCTAGAAGTAACATTTTAAAAGTGACCCTATGTGTGCAGGGTCAAAGAAATTATGTTCCCACCTGGCAACATAAGGTTCTACACTTTGAAGAGTAGAGAACTTGCTCGTTAGATAGACATCCAGCACTCTTTGAAGTTGCATTTTAGGTGACTTGATTGTGTATAAAAACACACAGTCACATGTGGTGCTTGTTTTAAATGTTTTATTGATGATATAAGGCTGATATTGTTTGTTGAGTAACATTGAAATGTTTTTTGTTGAAGATAATGATTCCATTCATACTTGGTTAATAATTACAGTGAAATGACAGTGTTTTTGAACATGTGGTTATTGGTCTTTTTAATGTGGTGATACTCTCTTACTGATATATATTGTTGTGGTGACCCGCTGACAAAGCCAATAGGCCTGTTTTATTTGAAGTGATAACCCCCTATACTGTGATGTTCTATCTGGCATAGATGGGAGGGAATTGTGATTTTGAGGGTCATGAAACTTTAAGGGTCAAATGGGATTTCATAGTGTCACACATGTGCTCTTAGTCTACCTGATACATATATTTGTAAAGTATTGCATAGAATTTAGTAGTGTTTGCATGTAATACATGTACTTTTGCCTTTCTTACTAAAAATCTCTAATAGGATAATCCTTTATTGAGTGCTATTATTGTGAGCCAGTGAATGGTGATTACTAGGCCATGCCATCTACCCAGAGTAGGCCTTGAACTGCTCTGCTTCGCTACCCTGAGAAAATCAAGCGATACAGTGAAGTTCTTGGTTCCCAGTAAGAGGAAATTGTGGATCTATCACTAGTTCATGCCTCATTTCCTGCACAACTAATAACCCACTTTCTTACATTGGTGCTCTGTGCTCGTGTCAATAATATTAATTTCCAGTACATATTGATAACATTTGATAAGTTCAGTTTTGCCAAACATTACCTATGTATCAATGTGCAAATATCAGATGTCAAGGCTCTGAGAGAGGTTTAAAGGTTTAGTTAGGTGAACTCTATGTGTGGGAGAGGAAAGCCCTAACACACATTTGTCATGTGAAGACATTGATGTTTGGTTTATGTATTAACCATGTTTATTATGATCAGTTTACATTTTGAATGATGAAATTATGGGGTGGACTTTCACACAGTCTTCCTATTAAAGTGTTGCAGGCCATAGTGTGCTTTGAACCCTAGCATTGAACATGTCTGCATGAGGAGGGTTCTTCTCTATAGGGTTAGGGACTGCAACAGTCACCCCAACATAGATCTGGGTGAAGTGGTGCGTCTGGCTTCTTGGTTTGTAGCAGTTGATAAGGGGCTGCAGAAAATTCTCATGCCTGCCGTGGTAAAGCAGATTTCCTGAAAAGAAGCCCACTGTGTGTCATCCATTTGCATGTTTTTTCTCACCATTGCCACAGGCCAGAAATCACTGGAATGGTAGTACAGGAGGGTTCCCAGAAGTAGTGACCCCCTTGAGGGTTTCCAGCCAGGAGAATGCGGGGTCCCTGAGAAATTCTCCTGACGCGGTGGTGCAAGAATATTTTTAATTCCCTATGTCCCCATAAGTTATCTGGTAGGGAGGGGGAGCTCTCCGTGGGTGACCCATAGTGATAGATTATCCTTGTGAGAGGATATTTCCAGGATATAAGGTGTAGAGACTGATTGAGAACGTCAGAAACAGGGGTAGGACTCCCTAGTTTTCCGGGATGGGTTGGTGGTGGATCCTGTGATGTCAGGGTAAGATACGTGACTGCTAGAGTACAATGAGGATGTCATCCTAGGACTGTTCTACTTGTACCTGAGGTGGCGACTGTGGCAATGCCCGCCGGATGTCCAATCAGGTCGGTCCGGTGGGTTCAGACCCCAGGACTTAGGGCAGAGGCCCTGTATATGGAGGGTGTGTAGGAGTCTCTAACTTAAGCAGACACCTGCCAGGTGTACTTCTGGTATACCAGTCTTGGGGTGCACCCCTGAGCCTTCTTAAAGTCCTGGCTTGCCAAGCATTGGTTTGGCTCATGGGTACATCCCGCAGCATGGTGTGATGGTACAGAAGGCAGGTACTCTCGCAGTGACTCTCGCAGTGGCCATACCAGGAGCCCTGGAGCGGCCTATCTTAAGTAAAGTAACCCTGTGCCCCAGTCTGTACTAGTGTTAGCCACTTCTGTCTGGAAGGTTTGCTTTCAGCTGGCAAACAGGGGGCCTTTGATTACTGTACCTAGAAAACTTTTAGTGGGTCTCTTTTAGGTGTACCAGTGAGGCAGGCTCCTGTGTTGAGGGTGTTTCAGAAGATGGGTGCACCAACAGTAGGCATACCAGATGCCCAGGTGATGCCTATCTTAAGTGAAGGGACCCTGTGCATCTGCCTTGGATGGTTAGCCACTGATGTCTGTGAGGTTTACCTTAGGCAGCTGTATGGATAGCTGTTAAAGACTGTACCAGCAAGTGCCTTCTTGGTGCACGTCAGGAGTACCAGTCTTAGGTTGCTTTAATGAGAGCCCTCAGGAGTCATGGTTTGCCAGCCGGGGACTCAGCAGGTGGGGAAGACCCCTCAGCTGAGTGAGTTGAAAGTAGGCATTGTGGGCCTCATGTATACCTAATTTGTCTTCATGTTGACAGCATGGGGGCTGGGAAGAGATTTAAATGGGGCCTGGGTGAGGCATGTCATATTTTTTTTTTTTGAGGCATGTCCTACACAGTTCCCAGTGGCACTTTCTATTGAACTAGTGGAGCTTTAGAGAGTCCTTGTGTGAAAGGTTCCTGTGGTAGGAACTGCCTTAGGGGGAATCTTATCAGGGAGTACTCTGTGATTGATCTGGTGTCCCCTAAGGGGACACAGTCATTCGAGGAGGTGTGGTGGCAGTAGAGACCACGGACTAACTATCGTGGGTGTGGTTGAAGGTCCTGTGAAGGGCCAGTGTCTGCATCTTATGGCGGAGTGGCTCGATTTAGTGAGGGTACTGAGTAGTATATTCTCCTGAGAGGGAACAGCCAATGACCCAGGGGACAGGTGTCAGACCTCTCTGTTATGTTGGCATCAGTGCTGATGACTGAACACTTGCCAGGAATAGTATGGTGGATGCAGGATTGTGTGACCCAGGGCAAGTATGTGACATACAGTCCATAAGGCCTAACTTCCTCTGAAGCAGGTCAATACTCAATTCTCTCAATTTTTGCAGAATCATTGACATATCTGCCTTTGATGTAGTTGTCGTCTGTCCTTATCTTTCCAAGAGCCTGTGAAAGACTCAAGTTATTCAGACAATGACATCAATAAGATACCTAGGGGCATATTTATCAAAATGTCATGCAGCGCAGCAAGACACCTTGCTGCACTGCTTTGCATGATAGAGATAGGGGAGGAATGAGCCATATTTAATATTAGACGGCACATTCCTGTCCTCTCTTTGTGCTGGGGCACTCTGTGCTGCCTAACGCCAATGCAGGCACCCTTGTACCATTGTGCAAGGGTGCCTGCATTGCATGCAAGATTGTTTTTGTGCAGGCAGGGGCATCGTCCTTCACAAAAACAATTCTTTGAGGCATTTCCCTCTTACTGCGCATGCTGCATGATGCAGCACACATAGAAAGGGAAAAAAACAAGGAGAAATACAGATATTTCCCCTTGTTACACCTCCCCTGGGAAGGCGTAACAATTTAGTGCATTCCCAGAACACTCATGGGAAATCTGGGAATGCACCAAAGTCCATGGGTAGATGTGTGGGAATGCCCACACTCCACCAATGGAATGTCTTCCTGGGACAGACTAGCGCAAGGCTGCTACATACACTGCTTTGTGTTACTCTAGATTCACCAAGAACTGCAGGCCAATGCAAGGTGGTTTTGCGTGGCTTGGTAAATCTCATCTAGGTTTTGTGTCGCCCTTGCGTTACCTGGCACGGCTCAAGGGCGACGCAAAATGTTGATAAATATGGCCCATGATGCTCATACAATGACCTCACTAGAACTCCTGTTGTGACATCAGTCTGGAACATGTGTCTTGTTATCTCTATTTCAAGTTCAGATAATAATACCTACATAAACAGTATATTCTGAATTGATATGTTTTTACCTTATTTGTTTATAGTGATGCGTGTAAAACTAGCATGTTGATGCACACTGGTTGTGCCAGACATTCTAAAGTTATGACAGAAATTCCACTATCAGATAAGATACAGTATGAAAAGCTCACTAATCTACCACTTGTCAAGAGTGGTCCTTTGTGCCAGATTATTGTGCAAGATATTGCCAGAAGATTTTCAGACTGCTCTGATGCTGCTGCATCCCAATTCTCCCATTCTGCACTGAAAGCTGATCCTGAGCCAAGTCCTGGAGGAGAGAGGCCATAGCCTGTGCGTCTTTTTCGAGAGAACACTTTCTCTTGACTGCTCGATTTTCCTTAGCAGGGGAGAAGCCTCACCATGATAGTAACTCGGAGCTGATGCTCCGTTGTGAACCCTATTACCGACTACCTGGACAGTGTTCTGCCGCACTATTATCCCATCCAGAACAGTGATTCCGCAATTGGAATGCAGGCGGATAACCTGAAGCCCGAAGTCACCTTTCTCCGATCTTTCTTCGCAAAGCTTTGAGCTGCGACGTCCCTGCCAGTTAGTCTGCCAATATGGTGCTTGAGGAGCTATGAGGAAGCACCCGGTGGCTGAGGGAGGTGCTCTCCTTTTCCGTAGACCTTTGTTTTCCAGCAGACTGTGACGCGGAGACATAAGAGTCCATGAGGCAGTAGCGCAAGGCCTGTCGGAGACAGAAGGAAGTCTAGATCTCCCCGCATAACGATAAGCAGGCGGATGTCGAAGAGGTGAACGTGCGGACATCTGTGCAGAAGTGAGGGAGGACAAGGAGCTATTTAACCGGTACGGAAATACAGAGAACAGCCCGGGGGACCAGGCGGGCGGATTCACCGGTGAGGCCCATCCTGAGTAGAGAGCACAGAACTGACTACGGTGTTGGGGCAGAGACCGCCGACCGGGTGATGTGGGCCAGAGCGGCCAGTAACGTGCTGTAGTGCCCCCTGCGCTCACCTCACGGGGCACACGCAGCAGGAGGTGGTAAGTGTGGAGCAAGGGTGGGAGGATTGCCAAGCCTCAGCCAGGAGCAGGCCCTAGGGTTCGCGGGGTATATGGCCCCTTGTTGTATGTGGCGTGGCTTGACACGACGAAGAAGATGGTAGCGTCTCTTTAAGCTCCATTGAGCCTCCATCATGTCGGCTGGCCCAGACTACTCCTGATGCTACATAAAACATTTCTCATGCGGCGCAACGTATTTCAATCATAAAGCGACGGCTCTGGGGACCTTATGTCCGCGAGATGTGATCCCTGGAATGATCTTACCTGCAGCCTGTCGCACTCAAGATGGTGGCTTTATGGGCCTTTTACTGCGGTGGGTCAGGGCGGGCGGGACCGGGGGTCCGGCGTGGACAGAGAAGATCTCATCACTCATCACCCCCTCCCCTACCTCTTCCCTCCCTCACTCTTTCTACCTCCCTTATTCCTTTCCTCTCTCCCCTGAATTTTTCTCCCCTTGCTTGCTTTTTCCCCATGCCTGAGCCATGCTTCTGTTACTCATAAATATATGTAAATATGTAATATATAATTGTCCAAGCCTAAGCACTGGTAAAATGTAATCCTGAGTGAACCAACTATTTGTATATATAGAACTCTAACCACTAGTATATGTGGTAGACCTTTGTACTTACAACCATTACTATGTGATTTTATAGTTTTCTGATTGTATCTCTTCCTTGAGTGACTTTACAACTTGCACATTTCCAATTTTTTCAGTTTTTATCTCGTATGTAACTCATGCAATCCAAAGTCCTTATGTAACGCAACTGGTTCCTTCGGATAATGTTTGCGCTATATAAAATCGCATTAAATAAATAAATAAAAGAAACTCTATTTACACTACTCCATGCTCTCCTAATGTAGCACATAGAAGTAGGTTGTCAGGTTACTAGATGATATTTTAACTAAGGTAAAAATGTTAACTTTATTCTTGTTATTCGTAACCTGCACTTGTCTGTTTTAATATTATTCTGTGTGGGTATTTTTAGATATGCCATGAAACAGGATAAGGCTATTAAAATAAATGCTTTTTAGTTAAAGGGCCCGATTTACCAACATTTTGCAAAGTGATGCAAACCAGCACTAAGTGTTTTTTTAGTTATTTACTTTCCAGCACAAAAACTGTTTTGCATTGGAAATTGCCTAGAAGTAACGCAAATTAGCACAAAGAGCTGCTTTGCGTTACTTAGCGTCAAGTGAGAGTTTCATGGGCGTTTCCATGCAACCACCCTTGCTTTTTGATGCAAAGCCCCATCTACCAAAAATCTGAGACAAAGTTTTGCATAAAAAATAAACCTCATTTGAAAGCAGGCGTTAAAATGAGAAATGTTTTAATATCTGCTTTCTTTTCCGACTTTGCATGTCTGCAGCACCGTACAGCACACATACACAGTAGCAAACGTTGTAAAAGTTGTCTAGGCATAGTATTTTGTACTGAAAGGAACCCTCCCAATACACAACTTATGGTAGACTCCCACAAACACACCCTTGCACTATGGCGCTACGATGTTTGCATGGTGCACGGCAGCAAAATTCTGCGCTATCTCTATGGATAGGGAAGGAGAGTGCCATATCTCTGCAGATTTGGCACTCTCCTGCTCTTTCCCTGTCACGCAATGCAACATGACTTTTTTGCCTGCTGCGCTTCATTGGGTAACATTTTGATAAATCTGGCCCATAGTGTCTTTTTCTTAGAGCAGTTCCTGTGTGTGATATTGTGAAGAGCAAAATGGGCTTCTATGTTACCACTGCATCCATGGTTCCTTGTTCAGGGCCTGTTAGTAACCTAAAAACATGGACACCTCTTCAACTATGTGTTGAGTGGGGTTGTGTGGAGCTACAGCAACCTACTTCTTCACATGCAATCGCTGGTGCATTGAACTAAGTTTACCTGTGACACCCGTGGGTGTGAAAGCAAATCTTGTAGAGCTAAGCTAGAGTCTAAGTTTACACAACATTGGTGCCAAACGTGTGGTAGTCATTCAAGTTTTTGGGGAACCTTGACAAGGATCTATCAATATTTACACACTAGTGAACCATCATTACAGAGACATCAATAGCAATCATGGTTACCTCCTACAGGGAATAAGGGAGCACCTATTGCGTAGGTTTGTCAAACTTGACTTTTAAAAGGCTATTCTTCATCTGCAGACTTTCCATGTCTTTTGAATCCAATGTGTTTGAATCCATTTGGTTGAAATCTTGGCTCCTATTGTGATAGGAGTAAGTTGCCTGAGACTAGAGGTGTCCCTGAAGCAGGGGGGCAGTTACATTTGTAATAGCTGCTTATGCAGCGTCTGCCTTTGAGACTTTTAATTATGGGGAGTTCGAGGCTATATATGCTGCCTCAGGGCAGTTTCATGTTTACAATCCTGCTCCACTACCTGCACACTATTGGGCACACCAAAACTGGTTTGCTGGGGGGTTACCAAAACACACACAAGATAGTCCGATTAGGACCCCTCAGCACCTCAGTAATGAAGGGGCTACAGGGGCAGTACTAACTGGCTAAACACCCTTTCCGCGTCTTGCAACATTAGCACTCACTGATATTGCATGGTCTTGAATTATACAGTCTCCTCATACAGGAAACATATACAATTTGTATTGCATGTCATAAACTCTAGACCTGCTCAAGTGACGGGACCAGTATTATAGAGACAAGTGCAATCAATCAGTCCAGAGAGGATAAAAGCTACCATGGGAAAAGATGTCCTTGTAGCGTGATGAGACTGCTTCTGGATTGCTCAAAAGAACAACCATTTGGACACAGTCTATCAGCACATGACACCCCAAGACAAACAGAATATTGGCTATGTGTCTTCCATAACTGCATGCATTTTTACTAACACATATAGCACAACTTTATTGGTAGTTCTCCCTGAGGGACTGAAACAAGTACAGAACAGTCACAGAGTTGCACCAGCTCTGGACTTGGGTAGGGAGTTGTTAGGGAACTTCTCTACAGTTTCCTCAACCGTCCTGAACAACATTAAAGGAGACGCTTAGATTTCTGCTATACATCAGCGACTTCAAGCAGTTCTAGACCAAGGTCGTGAATGGGAAAAGAGTATAGCAAAATGCTCACAGCTCAGGTTTAATGACAAACCTGGTAATATAAAACAACCGTGTGTATCTCCAGTGCGATTTGTAGACAGAACATAGACCTTAAAGCGAGTGTCTAACCATCTTTTATTATGATGTATTGATGATATCTATCTCACGATGATGATTTTGAAGTGCACCTAGCTATGGTGGACAGGATTGTACAATATTAACCGGCTCAGAAACCTTAGCGAGACCCCCCCCCCCTTAATAAACGTCAATGTGAGGATCTTGCACTCTTTTTTGTTCAGAAAATAGAGAATATCTACTCAGACATTGATATCACGAATTGTGGTAGTCCCTCTCATCACAGCCCAGTTTTTACCCCCAGCTTGCACCTTCACCCCATATGGCTGATAACACATTCCATGACCAAGACAGGGTTCTTGATCCCCCACCCAATGTCTTAGATTCCTGGCCCCTTCTCAACGAAGACTCTTTTAAAACTTTCCTTGACAGGGTGAAATCCGGCTCACCCAAGAATCCGATACCAATCTCTGTGCTCAAACAACTTAAGGCACCCCAACTGCGTATCATTATGGACCTACTCAATGCCTCCCTACTGGAATCTTTAGTCCCGTCAGCCTGGAAGCACGCTATGGTGACCCCTCTACTAAAAAAGCCAAATGCCGGCCCAAAACTATCTCCAACTATCGACCTATCTCCTTGTTACTGGCCTTCTCTAAAATCTTGGAGAAACACATCCATTCCCAGCTTTCAAAATTAGTTGAAACCAATACAATTCCTCATCCGTCTCTAGCTGGTTTCCGTACAGGTTTCTCCACAGAAACTACCTTACTGGGAGTCACTGAATGGCTGCGGCATCACTTGGATGAGGGTGATACAGTTGCGCTTATACTAAGCGCGGCGTTCGACATAGTATCTCACTCGTCAAAACACTGAAATCACTTGGCATCTGTGGCACAGCTTTAAAATGGTTAATTTCCTTTTTGGATAACCGTACCTTCCAAGTTTTCTCGGCAACTGCCAGCACAGACAATCACCGCTTACCCTACGGGGTGCCCCAGGGCACCATCCTTAGCCCCTTGCTTTTTATCCTATTGTCAGACCTTAGCTTGCATTGCAGAAGAGGCTGGGTTGTCTCTCGTTTCCTTCGCTGACAACTCCCAGATTATCTTCTCTCTCTCTAAAACAAACACTGGTCTTTCATCACCCCTTCAGATTGGATTAGGGAAAATAGCTTCATGGATGCACACCAACTATCTAAAACTTAATGGTGAAAAAACCAAAGTTTTGATCCTTGGTAGAAATAAAGATCTATAGGGTCCACTCCATTGGCCCAGTGAGATGGGAGCTCTACCGCGGCCGTCCGATTACATCCGCAATCTAGGCGTAACAATTGACGACTCACTCACTATGCACCACCAGGCTGTCAAGGTCACTGCCACATGCTTCACCATTTTGAAGTGGCTCAGTAAAATCATCTGGATGCTGCGGGAGCCTACCCAGAGAACAGTGGTCCAAGCTCTTGTCACCTCAAGGCTGGACTATGGAAATGTACCATACCTTGGGTCCAAAAAGGCTGTGACTCAAAGGTTACAGATGGCACAAAACTCTTCGGCAAGACTTCTTTGCGGGGTCCCCAGAGCTACCTCCATCTCCAGCCACATACGAGACCTACACTGGCTCAGGGTAGAGAACCGTATCAAGTTTAATACCCTGAGCTACATGTCGAAAATTAAAACCGGCATGGCCCCACAGTACCTACAATCCCTGGTCTGCCCCTACGTGCCTGCTCGACTCCTCCGCTCATCAACTCAGGACAATTTCCTTTTACCCAGATTCAAACTATCAAGGATGGGCAGCAGATCTTTTGCCTATTTTGGCTCCTCTCTGTGGCACTCACTCCCCCCAGCCATTCGGACTGAAACAGTCTACACCTGCTTCCGCAAGTCCCTTAAGGCCTGGCTATTCAACCATTAAAAGCTGCTTGTATTCGACCCAGTTCGCTCTCACGCCGGGAAATCCTTCTTGGGTAGCTGTTGTGCCTTACAAAATCAACTAATAAATAAATAAATAACCTCACATGGTGACAAGATTACCTTTAAAAAGTCTAAGATTGCCTACATTGAGGTCAATGGAGACAAGGGTTTGGCTTCTGATTTCCTTCAGAAATGTGCTACATTGCAGCCTCCTGACACACTGAAGAAGTTACAATCCCTGCTGGGATTCCTTAACTTTGAACAGTCTTTTTTGCTGCATCATGCTGAGCGGGTGAAGCCCTTTGATGATTTGATTTCATGTATTCAGCAAAAATCAGCAAAACAGTGGACGAAAAAAAGACAATCATATCATGTATACTGAGCAAGCAGACGTGCTAGAGACGAAATATTTTCAAACTGGGGATAGTAAGACCAGCTTAGTGCTCAGAGTCATATCAAGCCAGTCAGATTATTCTTATTTGACCTACAGTGAGGGATAGGCAATTCCTATAGCATATAAGTCACACTGGTTTTCTCTAGCCGAGGCATAATTTTCTTCTATTGAAAAAGGTCTTGCAGCTATGGAGACCGCTATCTTGAAGGAGTGCCCATTAGTGGAGGGAGAACGAATGATTGTAATTTGTCCCTCACTGGCAATAGGGGCAGCCACCAAATCGAGCTCAACACCCGAGATGGGTGTAGTGGGCCTCTTCTCTAAGTGCATTGGATGTAAAGTTTCAGTATGATCCCACGCTTCAATCAATCAGCATTTGTATAGCGGGCTAATTACCCCACCGAGTATTCAGTCGCTTCATTCACAAGCTTTTCTATAATATGAACAGAATGTCACTCTAACTCCAAAAGCGTTCCCCATTAAATAATATCTGAGTGTGTTCTATATGAACGCCCTTTGGACCTGGCCCTTTCTGCATGATTATTCCAAAACTTTTTGCCTTCTTCCTTCTATTTTTATTTACCTTTTTTGAGGGCTTTAGGAATATGGGCCCTTTACCACTGCTAACCAATACTGAAGTGCATATGCTCTCTCCCTAAAATAAAATTAGAATTGGTTTATCCATGATTGGCTATTTGGTTTATTAGTAAGTACCAAGTACAGCGCCCCAGGTGTGTCCAAGGCCTGCAAGTCAAATGCTTCTTGTGGGCCTGCAGCACTGAATTTGCTACAAACATGAGTAGCCCTG
The DNA here is from genome assembly GCF_964263255.1 of Lissotriton vulgaris. Taxonomy (NCBI): domain Eukaryota; kingdom Metazoa; phylum Chordata; class Amphibia; order Caudata; family Salamandridae; genus Lissotriton; species Lissotriton vulgaris. Next base: position 743,134,702 of record NC_141696.1, read on the forward strand.
CAAACATGTCTCGGGCCTGCCCCTGCAAAGCCTGTGGGTGCAGTTTCAAGTTGCCATGTTGACCTGGCAAGTGTACCCCTTCCTAGGTCCAAATCTTCCCTTTTATTGCATATAATACGCCCCTAAGACAGGCCCCAACCATGCTCCAGGGGCCGGGTGCAGTGCATTTAAAAGGTAGGACATGTATTTTGTGTTTTACATGCCCTGGTAGTGAAATACTGCTAATTCTGTTTTTCACTACAGCAAGGCCTATCTCGCTCATAGGTTGGCACTGGAGCTGCCTTGTATCATCTTACAAATTGCCTATCTGCCAATGGGGAGCTGATAGAAAATTGAAGTTTGGTGTCTCTGGACTCACAATTTTAAAATACATCTTTTAGTGAAGTTGGTTTTCATATTGCAGGTCTGAGAAGCCACTTTTAGTAAGGTGTTGCAAGAAGGGGAATATAGGCCCAAGAGACCGGACCCAGGTAGGGCCATCTGTATAATTAAAACGAGAAACAACCTGGTATCCTACTTACTTATGGACTACTTTGTAAACAACCACACTATATTCTTTCGGTGACTGGGTTATTTATTCACCCTATTTTAAATTACTCTTTTCTTTTTGTAAGGGCTTTTTATCCTTATCCAGAACAGATAACTGTCATACACATATTTACATATATCACAATTTACATAATACTTTTAACAATGTACAAGACCAACACAAACCAATGTGCCACATATAATCCAGTAATGGCTCAATTTGGATGTCATTCAAATTTAGATGTCAGTAAGCATTTATAACATTTGCATTTTTTCATTTTTTGAATCAGACGCATGATCACTGATAAAATAGGAGATTTCACGACATTGGTAGATGTGCCCAATGTGTGGAAAGTAAGATGCCCTGATGAGAGCCCATAGAGAATCCGTGAGGCTTGAAACGCGTTGGCAATTGCTATTAAATTAGCTGAATGTGGAAATCGGATCAAAAAAGAAATATAATTGATTCAAAAAATGAAAAAATGCAAATGTTATAAACGCTGAATGACATCTAAATTTGAATGACATCCAAATTGAGCCATTACTGGATCATATGTGGCACATTGGTTTGTGTTGATGTAGTCTTGTTTGTATGAACTTTTGTGTAAAAGTATTGTATTAGTTGTGTTCAAAAAAATGTTGGTCTTGTACATTGTTAAAAGTATTATGCAAATTGTGATATATGTAAATATGTGTATGACACTTATGTGTTCTGGATGGTATACAACTGTTACAACGAAGTTTTTACAACGCACTACCATTACAACGCAGGCATTACCACGCATACCATTACAACGCATTGCGATGGGGGGCGCTCTAGGATAGGGAATAAGTTTAATTTTCTATCCAACACCTTCCCTAGTGTCCACGGGGACTGGAGTTGGAATAGAAAATTATACTTACCACTATCCAGCACCTCTAAGCGCTATGCGTTGTAACGGTATTCGTTGTAAATACCGCGTTGTAATGGTATGCGTGGTAAAAGTATGCGTTGTAACGTCATACATCCGTTCTGGATAGGGATAAAAAGCCCTTACAAAAATAAAAGAGTCATTTAAAATAGGGTGAATAAATAACCCAACCACCGAAAGAATATAGTGTGGTTGTTTACAAATTAGTGCATAAGTAAGTAGGTTACCAGGTTGTTTCTCGTTTTAATTACTTTTAGAAAGGTGGCATTTTCTCACTGTAACCCTTTCGCTGCTAGGCCTCCCTATGCCAAGCCTTTTTTTGGCATTTTGGGGTAGTTTGAGCTTAGGCCCCTGTAACTTTTAAGGGATCCATGCCAAATTCGCACCCTTTTCTTCCACCATCATGGGGATTTTAAAGGTATCCAAGGTTTGTGGATTCCCTTGGAGGAGACCCATAAATTAGCCAAAATACAGCAACATTCTATTTTTGGGGGGGGAAATGGGGAAAAAGTGTTGCAGATGAAAGTGTCTGGTTTTTTTCGCTGAAAATGGGATTCAACAAAGGGTTTGTGGTGCTGAAATTGCCATATTTTCAGTTTTCAGGGACAAGCACATTTTTCTCAGAAAACCAAAATTGTTTACACCGTTTTGGCATTTTACTAGGACATAGCTATTTTTGCTACTTTTTGTGCTTTCAACTTCCTTCTAGTTAGTGGTAGAAATAGATGTAAAAGCAATAAGGGATGCCAGAAAGCTGGAGATGTCTGAACAATAGACAGAATTCTGAATTCAGCAAGGGGTCATTTGTGTAGATCCATCAAGGTTTTTTAATGGAAACTAACAGTTGAAAAAACATTTTTTTTAAATGAGTTGAAAAAAACTGCCTTTTGTGCCAACGTTTTCACCTGTAACTTCTTATAAGTATGACAGATACTTGAAAGCAATATACTGTTTTATCCACTGAATTCTTCTGGTTGTAGGATATATATGACTTTTAGGTTCACCAACAACCCAAGGAACGCAGAGCCAATAAATGAGCAGCATCTTGCAGTGGTTTTTCATTGTGTACCGGGTATGCAGCAATGGATTTGGTAAAATGTAATGAGTAAAAACAATAGGTATCAAAGACACCTATCAATTTCCAAAATGCAAACAAAATATAGAGTTTAGAAACAGTAGCTATTTGCACATCTCTGAAATTGAGGGTACCCTTACTAGCCTGTGAATTGTAGGACATTTTTCAAAGTGACTTCATTTTTACACATTGTCTTACAATAGGAAGGCAGAAATGCATAGAAAGTCAATAGTTAATAACAGTTGCTCTACAATTCTAAATTCCCCTAAGTCTCCAGATAAAAATGGTACCTCACTTATGTGGGTAGGCCTAGTGCTTACAACAGGAAATGGCCCATAACGCAATGTGAATACACCACATGTTTACTGTGAAAACAGACCCTTTTTTTGCACAGTGCCTAGCTGTGGATTTTGAACCCTAGCACAGCCGGCACTTAGGGAAACCTAGCAAACCTATACATTTCCAAAAACTAGACACCCAGAGGACTTCATGATGAGGTGACTTTTGTTGCTCTCACCAGGTTCTGTTACCCAGAATCTTTTGCAAACCTCAAACTTTGTTACATTTCTGTGATGGGAAGTGTTAGAATCTGCGTGGATCCTCAAAATTCCACCCACCCCGCGTTCCCCAACGTCTTCGGATAAAATTGGTACCACACATCCCCAACGTCTTCGGATAAAATTGGTACCACATATGTGTGGGTAGGCCTGGTTCACGCAACAGGAAACAGCCCAAAACGCTACTTAGAAACACCACATTTTTACAGTGAAAACTGACTCTTTTTTAGCAAAGTGCCTAGCTGTGGATTTTGAAACCTAGCTCTGCTGGCACCTGGGGAAACCTAGAAAACCTATACATTTTTTAAAACTAGACACTCAGATAAATCCAGGAGGGGTGACTTATGTGGCTCTCATCAGGTCTTGTTACCCAGAATATCCTGCAAACCTCAAACTTTGTAAAAAAACATATTTTCCTAACATCCCTGTGATGGAAAGTTCTAGAATCTGCGTCGATCCACAAAATTCAACCAACCCCGCATTCCCCAAGGTCTTCCGATAAAAATGGCACCGCACTTGTGTGGGTAGCCCTAGTGCCCACAACAAGAAATGGCCCAAAATGCTATGTGGACAAACCACATTTTTACAGTGAAAACGGACTCTTTTTAGGCAAAGTGCCTAGGTATAGATTTTGAACTCTAGCTCTGCCAGCACCTATGGAAACCTAGCAAACCTACACATTTTTTAAAACTAGACACCCAGGGGAATCCAGGATGGTTTTATTTGTGTTGCTCTCACCAAGTTATGTTACCCAGAATCCTTTGCAAACCTCAAACTTTGTTAAAAAAACAATTTTCCTCAAATTCCTGTAATTGAATGTTTTAGAATCTGCATGGAGCCACAAAATTCTACCCACCCGACGTTTCCCAAAATCTTCTGATAAAAATGGTACCTCACTTGTGGGTAGGCCTAGAGCCCGCGACAGGAAACAGCCCAAAACGCAACGTGGACACACCACATTTTTACAGTGAAAACGGACCATTTTTTGGCTAAGTGCCCAGCTGTAGGGTTTGAACGCTAGATCTGCTGGCATCTAGCAGAACCTAGCAAACCTATACATTTTTGGAAACTAGACACCCAGGGTAATCCAGGATGGGGTCACTTGTGGTGCTTTCACCAGGTTATGTTACCCAGTATCCTTTGCGAACCTCAAACTTTTTAAAAAACAAACACATTTACCACACATTCCTGTAATGGAAAGTTCTAGAATCTGCGTGGATCCACAAAATTACACCCACCCCACGTTTTCCAACGTCTTCAGAAAAAAATGTTACCTCTCTTGTGTGGATAGGCTTAGTGCTCGCGATAGGAAACGGCCCAAAAGTATGTGGACACATCACATTTTTACAGTGAAAATTGATACTTCTTTTGCAAAGTGCCTAGCTGTCGATTTTGAACCTTAGCTCGGGAAACATCTTTTACAACGCGGTGTTTACACCACGGCGCCTTTACGACGCAGCCATCACAACGCAACTCATTACTACGACTTGCGCTGGATGGCGCTCTTGCTTAAGGAATAGTTTAATTTTCTATTCCAACACCTTCCCTACTGTTACGTGGGCTGGAGTTGGAATAGAAAATTAAAATAATCCACAATCCAGCACCCTCCAACGCAAGTCGTTGTAATGACTTGCGTTGTGACAACTGCGTTGTAATGGTAGCGCAGTGTAAACACCGCGTCGTAATGACATACATCCCCCTAGCTCTGCCGGCACCTAGGGTAACCTAGCAAACTTATATATTTTCGAAAACTACAAACCATGGGAATCCAGGAGGGGGTGAAGAGTGATCATCTCACCAGGTTCTGTTATCCTGAAGCCCCTGCAAACCTCAAACTTTGTAAAAAAACAACATTTTCCTTACATTTCTGTAATTGAAAGTTCTGGATTCTGTGTAGATCCACAAAATTCCACACTACCCACATTCCCCAAAGTCTTCAGATTTTTTTTTACCTCACTTGTGTGGGTAGGCCTAGTGCCTGCAACAGGAAACGGCCCAAAACGCAACGTGGACACACCACATTTTTACAGTGAAAACTGACCCTTTTTTGGCAAAGTGCCTAGCTGTAGATTTTGAACCCTAGCTCTGCTGGCACCTAGGGAAACCTAGCAAACCTATACATTTTTGAAAAACTAGACACCCACGGGAATCCAGGGGGGTCACTTGTGTGGCTCTCACCAGGTTCTGTTACACAGAATCCCCTGCGAACCCCAAACTTTGTAAAAAACAACACATTTTCCTTACATTTCTGTAATGGAAAGTTCTGTAATCTGTGTGGATCCACAAAATTCCACCCCCCACATTCCCTAAAGTCTTCTGATAAAAATGGTACCTCACTTGCTTGGGAAGGCCTAGTGCCCGCAACAGGAAATGACCCAAAACGCAACATGGACACACCACATTTTTACAGTGAAAACTGACCATTTTTTTGCAAAGTGCTCAGCTGTAGCTCTGCCCGCACCTAGGGAAACCTAACAAACCTATACATTTGTTAAAACGAGACACATAGGGGAATCTAAGACGGGTTGACTTGTGTGGCTCTCACCAGGTTCTGTTACCCAGAATCCCCTACAAAACTCAAACTTTATAAAAAAAAAAACATTTTCCTCATATTTCTGTGATATAAAGTTCTGAAATCTGCGTGTATCCACAAATTTACAGCCACCCAGCATTCCCCGAGGTCTCCAGATAAAAATGGTACCTCACTCGCATGGGTGGGCCAAGCACCCTTGACAGACAAGGGCCCAAAACGTATTGAGAAGACATCTAAGTTACCTATCACAAAACAACCTGGCTTTGCAAGGGGGGGTCACCTGGCTTTTTGGCCCCGGGCTCAGTGGCCATCTTGGAAAACTGCCAAACCCACACATTTCTGAAAACGAGACACCCCGGGGGAGTCCATTGAGGTATTCCTAACCAGAATCCCCGGCAAACCTCAAATTTAGCTGAAAGAAATCACATTTTCCACATATTTTTGTTTGGGCTCACTGTGCGGGCACAAATGTCCTACCACATAGCATTCCCCTCAGCCTAGGCAGCAGCATAGTGCTACCCTCCCGCTATCTCTCTCCCATCTAGAGGCAGGAAACTCAAGCAAAGAAACTAATCAAGCGCTCACCATGTGCTGGATTTCAGGCCACACAGGGCAGAGCTGGGCCTGAGCAGGCCAGCTCACAGGGCCCTCCAGCAGAGGGGAAGGTTTTCGTGGCAGTTCCTCCTGGTGTCCAGCAGTCCTCCAGCCTCAAGTTCCAAGTAAGCACACATGGGTCACACCCCCAATATTTACATTGCATACAGTCTTTGTTCTGCCCTGGCACAGGGCCTTGGAAATAGTCCAAACCACTTTCGGGGGCACTTATCAAGTGCACAATACTCCCCATTGTCAGTGTAGGCTCTGGCCCGAGAAACACCACATGGGGTGGAGCCAGCATTGTGGAAGTCAGGCACAGTCCTATTCAGAGTCAGATGCTACTCCTCCAACTACTCCAAATTCAGATCAGGCAGATTCAGCCTAGCGCTGACTCACCCAGCCCCTCTGGAGCCTCTGCACCTCCTCAGCCCCTGTCGTCCAGAGCCAAACATGCAATGCACAACAGGCGGGCACAAAGACACATAGCAAACAGAAATGCCCACTCCTAAAAGTGGCCTTTCAAAAATAGTGATAATAAATCTGCGAACACCATTATGCAGCATTTATCACCAGTATTCCAGATAATCCAAATTTGATCACGCCATCCCGCTCATATCAGGAATTACCACTAAAACACATATCAGGGAATCCCCAGTGCACTCCTATGAGAGGGCAGCCTCGCAGCAGTGAGAAACCAAATAGGCTGTCTGTCCCTATGAGGACATGCCACACAGTTAGGGCACATATCCTAACTTTTACCTACAGTGCACCCTGCCTATAGGGCTAGCTAGGGCCTACCTTAGGGGTGACTGATATGTAGTAAAAGGAGAGTCACAGACGTAGCAACCACTTTGTGTGCCACGTCACAGCGGCAGTAAACTGTGCGCACAGGCCTTGCAAAGGGAGAGGCCTGAGACAGGTTTGAAAGGCTACTTTGGTGGGTGGCGCAAGCAGCGCTGCAAGCCTACCAGTAGCATTTAATTTACTGACCTTGGGTATATGAGAGACCACTTTACAAAGGACTAATAGATAAATTTAAATACCCCAAAGAGGTGTAAACCAATCTTACCAAGATTACCATAGAGAGCACATGCACTTTAACACTGAACAGCAATGATAAAGTGTCCAGAGTCCTAACACCACCAACACCAGGTCAGACAAAATACAGGAGGAAGACAAAAGGTTCTGGAATGACCCTGCAAAAAGGGTCTACCACAACACAACCCCCTTCCAGCATAAAGTCAGGGTAGACCAATCAATACCTTGATGGGCTTCCCTGTTTGAGGCGATAGAACATGGACGCGGGCCCACAACTGCAGGGGCACACTCCAGTTCTACGCCAATCTGAACCCATGTGGTTCCCTCTGTCAAAGCTCCCAGGACCAACTAAACTACCCTACTGGGACTCCCTAGCTGTCCGTGGCCAGGACCAGGCCCTAGGCCATCCAGATGTCTGTGGTCAGTGCCATCTCACGGAGCGGGGGGCAGTAGCCCCAGGTACACAGTATCCATTCTCCACTTTACCCCTAATTAGTGCTGTCCTATAATGCTACTGATCCCTCTATCCAGGCTCTGCACCCTCAGGCTGACCATGGGTCACAGGTGAGGCTCTCTTCCCCCTACCTCTCTTTCTGGGGTTCCACACTCTCCTCCTAGGAGAGGCACTCTCAGAAAACACAACTGTCAGGACGCTGAAATCGGCCCTCCTACACAATTCTCCTACCAGTTCAGGACCTTGACCCTGCAACTGGTGTCTCAACCTTGGGACTAAACCCACTGGTTGAGCCGGGGTCAGAGGCAAGGACTCCCTCCCTCTGCACTCCCAGAAGACAAAATGGTAGGGATACTGCTTACAGATGTCCTACACTCCAGGTCAAGCATTACCTCCTGAACCTGGCCTCCAAACCCAGGGATACACCCTGGGTCTGAGCACTTGCCTGGCACACCAGGACTTCCTGGGGACCACACATGCCCCCCCTAAGGGTAACACATATCTCATGTGTTGTGTGACAGTCTGCCTGGCGCTGATCTCCCGACCCCTGCCCATCTGACAGTACGAGAAGACCCCCCAAAACAGAAGTGGTGTTGCCATGGTCACTCCTTGAATTCTCAGGCCTTATGGCTGACCCCTGAGCCACTGGTTCTCCTGCTGGGGACCTCATCCCCCTCTCACCCCTCCATCTGGACTTCTTCACCCTCCACTCAGGAGTGGCACCGCCAGACACCAGAACTGATGGAGCTCTGCTTACAGATGCTCCAAGTTCTCCTGACACTAGGAGATGCCCCTCATTGGATGGCCTACCAGTACAGCCTAGGCTCCCTAGCTGGTGTTCCCTTAGGGGACACTCCAGGCCCTGAGACTGGGTTTCGGGCACCTTGGGATGCATCCCATTCTCTTTTTTTTTTGTCCTCATTTTACCACCATAGTATCAGGTGATGTCGAGGGTGGGGATACGACATGCTGTCTCAGTTTATACAACTGGCAGGGCGACTCCTCCAAGTACAAACACCACGAAACCATTACAAAATGTCTGGTGGAAATTACAGCCGATAGGGACCGGGCTTAGTACCGGGTAACGGCTCTACAAGTAGTATAAACCACAGTAGCATAATCATTGGACCCGGGAAAAAAAGAAACCCCGGGTAACTCAGTGCTGCCAGGTCAACAGATGAAAAAAGTCCTTTTACTTTGATTGCCAGCCCTAGCCAAATCAAGTCTGGAGACTTGCAAGACTGAAACATACCAGTCATTAAGAGAAGGTGGTAAGAAATCTTTCCACTTTTTGCAAATCTCCCTTCTGGCCAGTAAAATAGAGTAAAAGAACAAACTTTTGCCGGGTTCTGGACCCCTTCCAGAATCCCAAAGATCACGAGGGGGAGCTCAAGGACCACTTGGAAGCCCAATGATGTAGAAAGAGTGTTACCAATCACCTCCCAGAATGAAACCAGACGGGGTCACTCAAAAAACATGTGTGCATCCGAGGCAGCTAGCAGACCACACTTAGCACAAGCTACAGACTTTCCCTCAGAGAATTTTGAGAGTCTAAGAGGAGAATAATATGCTCTGTGCAGAGTATAAAGATGGTTCCTGCGTAGCCAAGCGGGCTTAACGATGTCCCATAAAAGCTCGCATGAAGAGGTCCAAAGTATTTCAAGTTACGACCAACAATAAGAAAGCCCCACAGCATGTCTGGTAGCCGAAAGTCGCCATCTGTTTCATCCAGGATAAGTTTGTACCAGAGGGAAATCTCCTTTTTTGCAGGTGGATTATCAACTAAACTGGATATTAGCTGACTCTAACTTCCAAGTGGAAACCTATTCTCTCGTGAGGGAACGGAAATAAATGAATGAGTCCAGCTAGCTATTTGCATATATTTAAATGTGACAACATTTTATTTTTAAGATAGTCCCAAGAAAGCAAGTCACCTTCGAAGAAGAGGTCCCCCCAAACTTCCAGGCCTGCTTCTTTTAATAGAACAGCAAGAATGTCTCGCAACCAAACGGGGCTTTCAGGAAGGCCCCAAAGAGGAGTCCTGCTACAAAAGTACCCCAATTTCAAAGATTTCGTTAGTTCCGACCATATTTTGGCCATCCCTTGCAAAACCTTCAGTTTGATTTTCATAAAAAACTTGGGGTTTCCAAATTTAAATAAAAAGCCTGACTGACTAACTCCTTCCCCTTTAAGCAGAGCTGAGAAGAGAGTTCCAACCCCATAATCAACAGGCATTTTTAACAACATTCGAGTATGGGACAACTGGAACGCCCATGCATACATTTTCTGGTCTGCAGCTGCCAAGCCACCTTTCTCCCTGCGTCGTCTAAGTTTCTTCCAAGCAATTCTTGGCAGATGTTTGTCCCCAAAAAAGGATGTAATTTCCGCCTGTAATTTTATTAACAAAGATGGATCAAAATATCAAGGGATGGTATTAAATAAAAAGGAATGGATCCCATTCTCACTCCTTCTCCTAGGAGACAGGACATGAGTCCATGCACCCCTCCCACTACACTGGGACTTATCTGGGCTACTAAGAACCTTTCCCAACACTCTCGGCTGGGAAATACCTGAGCCACTAATCTTAGGATCACTCCCAAATGCTTCTCAGACCCTCTGACACTCACCCAGATGTCTACCTCCGGTGAAAGCTCTGTGGAACTCACACTCCAACAGGTGTAGGTGTAACCCTGGAAATCAAAAACAGAACATGTGCTGTCTGACAATCGATTGAATAGCCCTTCAAAACTGTTTGCCTTGCTGCCCATCACCCAACCTTCCAGTGCATCACAGCACTCATCCACAAACTACCCCCAAGACTGGTGGGACAACAGTTTCCTATTACCCCTGAACCTTAGCCTATATCCTTCAGGTGTGACACCCTCCTCCTGGGAACTAAGTACCATGGTCTTGGATCTGGGTGTGGATCTACCTACACTGGACTCTCTATTGCTGCCAACACTGGGCCTCCTCATCACTGGTGAATCCAGACCACTAAAACTACACTCAGGGTACATATCCTTTTCTCAGGCAAAGGCCTTCTCTGTCTCCACCATCCTCTCCTGAACTAAGGCTATGCAGCAGACCAAAGCCTCTTTTCAAGCTGGGGGACATGAGTCACACAAGACTGTCCTGGAATCTGCTGACAAACCATGTGCTCCTCACTTGATGAGTATCCCCAACCCTTAATTTCTGAGGATTTGACCTTCGAACATTACGCATCAGTTAATGATGCCATTGATCTGGGACAGGGCAAAGGGCTGGGGTTTCTCATGCAAACGGTTAACTAAAATCAGCAATTCAATTGCTTCCTTTTCTCCCATTCATGGAGTTGTTCTTGGAGTTATTTCCATTATCGGTGGTGCTGATGTTAAAGGGCAGATATATCAAGAATGAGAGAGTAGCTTTTAATATTGACAACATGTCAGTGATGCACATTGTAAATAGACAGGGGGTAAGTGATGTGAAAGTGTTGAAATTGCTGAGGGTTTCAGTTCCAGGTTGCTTAAAGCACAATTTCGTATTGGGGGCACACCGTGTCCTGGTAATTAACAATTACATTGCAGATGCATTATCTCATTTTCAGTGGTCACGTTCCAGTGGGCTGCCTCTTGAGCCTGAGTTGCAGTAAACAGTGATGCCGACCATATTGTGGCAGATAGATCACTGAGAGTTATGAACTGATTGAGAGATCACTTTAGGTTTCTACATGGAAAGTTTATTGCTAAGCATTGATTGAGTTCTCAGCTTCAGGGGTAGACGGCAGAGCAATAGTGAGGGTATACAGCTGAGTGGTGAGAGGATGTTGTGAATTTTATAATTGATATGATAGACAAGGGTTTGTTGGCAGTGACCTGGGAAGCTGGCAGATGTGACGTTCTGCCGTAATAGGTAGGTGGCAGAATTGCCAGTGGTTTGCTTCGATGAGAGGAGGCTGCTCTTTTAGTTTTGGCAATGCCATGGTTGCTCTTTGGAGATTTTTAGGTTTTGGTGGTGATGTGGAGATTGGGGAGAGAGATTTGAGGATTCAGGATGCTCAGGTGCCTAGAAATGGTTTGCGGTGTTGTTGTTGATGGATAAGACAGGGCATAGAAGCATTAGCGAGGAGGTATGAATGCCATGGTATCCAGTGGAGGTGTTGTACCTTGTGGTAAAGTGGTAAGAATTTGTGAAGAGGGGGGGGCGTGGCCGACGGCATGGCTGACTAGACGTGCCTCGCCGGAGCTCCGGCCGAGTTGCCCCAAAATCCGGCTTTAATCCTTGCCATCGAGCCTAAAAACCACACTACCCTGCAGAAAAACCTCTCCGTTTCACGGTGTGCTAGTGATCCGGGTGGTTGTGTGGGCTTTCTCGGATTTTTGAGTGCGGAGAGGCTACGTCGCGGAGCGGGTATCCATGATGGCGGCGGCGAGGTGCGGAGGACGGCGAGATCGCTGACTCACCGCTCGACGAGCGGCTGCCAGGCCGAGGGACAGACCGTGCAGTGCCACCCTCTGACTGATCCGTACCTGGGACGCTGAGCCGGGGAGACATTCCGGACCCGCGTTGGACATTTGGCCGGGAGAGCCGTTGGGCCAAGATGGCGGCGGGCGGTGAGTGCTGCGGCGGGATCCCGCCCTGCCGGGACACTGTGGAGAGCTAGGGGTCGGTAAGGAGAGACACGTCGAGGGAGCTGCACGACATCCCGACACGTCCAGACCACCCCGGCCGGAGCACCTCCCCGATCTACATCCACCGGTGCGAAGCACCCACGGACGGCGAAGGCTGAGAGCGGGGCGAGCCACCCAACGTCTGCTCCCCGCCTGCCCCCTTCGGGACACACGGATCGGGTCTCGCTGTTCCCCCCCCTGTCCGCGTGGGGACCATGGGGAAGAAGGAAATGGCCTCCAGGGTGCTGAAGCAGGGGCCCATGGACAACTTTGCAGCCCCGAGGACGATGGCCGAACCACCGGGCTCCCGCCCCGACATGACTGTACTGCTGGAGGCCATCCAGGCGTCCAGGACGGACATACAAGCGTCGCGTTCGGCGCTGGAAACAAAGATCGGCGAGGTTGGTACGGAGGTGACTCTGCTCCGCCAGGACTTCCGAAACCTATCTGAAAGGGTGTCGACTGCGGAGGAAAGGCTGAAGGAGGATGGCGAGGCGATCACCGCACTTAGGAGAGACGTGGCGGAACTCCAGGCTTCCCACCGTAACCTTCAATGGAAGGTGGACGATGCGGAAAACAGGTCCAGGCGCAACAACCTCCGTTTTGTGGGGTTCAGAGAAGGAATCGAGGGCAAAGACATGGCGGCCTTCCTAATGAACTGGCTCAAGACCACCTTCCCGACGGCGCCATTTTCTCCCTGCTTCATCATCGAACGGGCGCACAGGGCGCTCTTGGCTAAGCCTCCGGAGGGGGCCCGACCCCGGCCAGTCATCGCCCGTTTTTTGAACTTTGCAGACAGAGACCTGATCCTGCGAGAAGCCAGAGTTCTGGGGGAGATCCGCCTGGAGAATGCTACGATCATGATCTTCCCTGACTATAGCCAAGAGGTATCGAAGCAGCGCCGCGCATACGACTCGGTCAAGGCTAAGTTGAGATCCCTCCAAATTAGGTACATGCTTCTGTTCCCCGCCAAGCTGAAAGTGATTTACAAGGACAAGGCGCTCTTTTTCGCTCATCCGGAGGAAGCATGGCAGTGGCTGGAGGAGCGCCCCATCCTGAACAGTAGGGATGTGGCCAGCCGAGAGGCAATGGACAAAACCGCCCGCAACAAGCCACGGTGGGACCTACCCAGGCCCCAGAGACTACGCTCCCGGAGGACCCAAAACAAGACCGCGGCGACTCCGTATAGAACCAGGGGAGCGGAGAACAGGAGGACTGGCGGGTCGGAGTCCCCCGACCCGACGACAGGTGCGAGAGCTAGCGCACCCCGGAGGGGAGCTAGATCGGAAGGGGACGACATGGAGGATTCGGAGGGCCCTTCGTCCGGAGCTGAGGACCTGGAACTTTTGCAAGAATCTTTACACCCGCTGGTCAAGGAGATCCGACACATGGAGCTGGAACTGTCGGGGCAAGGCCCGTCAACGGACACACAGGACTCCCACTCATGAACATTGCTAATGTGAGACTCGATGGAGATGGCAACTCGGCGCATTAGGAGCACGCAAGTTGGCACGAAACCCCTCAAGTACTTTACTCTTTCTTCCTCAGAGTTCGCTCTGACTGTTGTTTGAGTTGGGGAGGGATGTGCGGGAGGGCAACTGACCTGCTCCCATTGATAGTATGGCCCCATGTTGGGGCGCAGCTAGAAGGGGAGGGAGGTGGGGTGGGGGTGGGGGGGATTTGTTGGAACTGTTATTACCTCATGTTGGGGTGTTGGTTTGTTGAAGGGGGAGGGGGACAGCACAACACCAAGCAGCGGAGTCGGGGAGGGTCACACTTACTGCCATCCGGGCCCCGGGGCCCGGCCTTGGATGATCACCGAGCAACACCATGGCAGGTACACTAACTGGACCGACCCGAGACGGCCCCGGGGTGAAGGCGCTCACGTGAATGGCCTGGGCTCCAAAATTAAGAGGGGCCTGGTCACGGCCTACATTAAACGCGCAGCGCCAGACATTATCTTCCTTCAGGAAACACATTTGAGAGGGAACAGATGCGCTTTCCTGGCACGAGGCCAATACGTAGTTCTAGCACATGCGGGGTACACCATGGACTCACGGGGCACGGCCATACTCATTAGAAAAACGACCCCTTGCACTGTAACGCGCACATGGTTAGATCCACAGGGAACATTTGCAGGGGTGCAGGGGACCTGGAGGAGACGCGGGTATACTCTGCTGTCGGTTTATGCCCCACCCAAGCTTCAGGCACGCACAATGCAGGAGGTCACCAACATACTACTGGACACGGCTGACACGGTGCAAATCATAGGGGGGGATTTCAATGATGTGATGTGCACGGCACGAGATAGGTCTAGCAGCTCCCACACAGTAACAGCAGACACGGCGCTTGCTCGCCAGATGAACACACTCGGCCTCACTGATGTTTGGAGGTGGCTCCACCCCGCGCAGGCCGAATATTCTTTTTTCTCCGGGGCACACAAAGTCTTTTCAAGATTGGATTATATCTTCACCTCGAGGCAGGAACTATCACTGGAGGACCAGGCCGAGTATAGGGCGAGGGGCATATCAGATCACTCCCCACTGTTCGCACACATAGGACGAGGTGGGAGGAGAGGACGGCCTCACTGGCATATGTCGGCATGGGACATACAGACTCCTGAGATTCTGGGTGGTATCAGAGCAGATATTCGAGTGTTTGTGGCAGAGAATGAGGGCTCGGTACAGTCTAGGGTTACACTGTGGGAGGCCATGAAAACAGTCCTGAGGGATCGATTCCAATCCAGGGTGGGTGAGGCTAGGAGGAAACGTAATGAGGCTATAGCAACTGAAGAGGCGACCATACTGACTCTGGAGGCCGAATACCACAGGTCAAAGAGGGAGGTGGACCTTAGGAAACTGCTAGATGCTCAAAAACTTTACAAGGAATTAACCACGAATGAGGCACGCACGCAGGCACTGGCCACCCTCCACCGTCTCTACGATGTGGGCGACAAATCAGGGAAACTTATGGCCTGGCTGAGTAGGCGGGAGAGGGCGGCCAGGTGGGTGGACGGGATCGGACTCCCCGGGGGCGCGCGGGCGTCCACGGATGACTCCATAGCGGAGGCCTTTGCGGCCTACTTCGAAGACTTTTATAGGGCTAGGGACCTCGGGGACGCGGAGGTAGTGCAGGCGTTCCTGGGTGATGTGGAGGTCCCACAGTTGACCCCTGAAGACAGCGAGGCCCTGGAAGCCGACCTATCCCTCGACGAAATCACGGAGGCGTTAGTGCTATTGAAGCCCGGGAAGGCGCCGGGCCCAAACGGTTTCCCGGCGGAGTTTTTCAAACGGACGGGGGACCTCCTCTCCCGCCACCTGAAGGGATTGTTTGTCGAGGCGTTTGACGCCGGGCGTCTCCCGCCAGATTTGACCCTAGCCACCATAGTCCCGATTTACAAGGAGAATAAACCCAGGGAGGTGTGTTCCTCCTATCGTCCGATCTCTCTCCTTAATATCGAGACCAAACTATTGGCCACCATTTTGGCGCGACGCTTGCGACAGGTCATTACAGGTCTAGTGCACCCAGACCAATCTGGGTTTCTCCCGGACAGGGCCACCAAACTCAACCTACGGCGTACTCACAATTGGCTCCAGGAAGTTTGTGACAGGGATGAACCCCACTGGTTCCTCTCCTTGGACGCAGAGAAAGCGTTCGACGCGGTGCATTGGCCCTTCCTGATGGGCACCCTTGAACGCTTTGGGATAGGGCCCAAGTTTTTAGGCTGGGTGAAGCTGCTATATTCGAACCCCAGGGCGAAGGTGCGGGTCAATGGAAGGCTCTCCAGGGAGTTTGCGATAGAGCGGGGGACACGACAGGGGTGCCCGCTCTCCCCGCTCCTTTTCACCCTCACGATTGAGATCCTGGCGATCCGCATTCGGCATAACCGGGATGTGGTGGGGTTTCACTGGGGGGAGTCGGCCGCGGAACAGGAGAAGATCTCCCTTTACGCTGACGACGTTCTGCTGTATATCACGGACCCGGCTAGGACTATCCCTGCGCTATTTAAGGAATTGGGGGACTTCGGGGCAGTAGCTGGACATACCATTAACTGGCACGAATCGGTCATGTATGACCCGCAAGGGGCCCCTAGGGGGGAGTGCCTGCCCGAACACCTCCTACACACCACAGAAGGCTTCCGGTATCTGGGGGTCTTTATCACCCGAGATGCACGTCGATCATATACAGATAACATAGACAGGGTTCTGGTGGCAGCGAAGACGGAGATGGATAGGTGGAGACAGCTTCCACTCACCATCCTGGGCAGGGCCGCCCTGTATAAAATGATCCTCTTGCCGAAGTTTTTATATGCCCTCCAAAACGAATATTACCCTCTGCCTACTCCAACTATACCGAAAATCCACGCTGACCTCCGCTCCTTCTTGTGGCTGGAGAAACAACCCCGAGTGGCACTTAAGACCCTGCAGCGCCACCAGTACAGCGGGGGAATCTCGCTACCTAACTTGGAGGCATACTACTGGGCTGAACACCTGGCCCCCATTAATGAGTGGTTACATGCTCCCGCAGACCACCCAACTTATGCACTGGAAAAATCCAAGTGGGGCGCTAAGACGGTGCTCCACTTCCTCTACGGAGGGAAGGGAGGACGTAAGCTTCTCCCGGCGACTAGAATTACCCTGACAGCATGGCGTAGAGCCACGGTAAAAATGGGATGGCAGGAAAGATCCACCCGTCAAACCCCCCTGTGGTCGTGTAGCTGGCTGGCCGAGCTGCACAAACTACGGGGATTTAAAAAGTGGGATGACATTGGCATCTCTACGATCGGGGATGTCATAGCGAGGGGGGAGCTAAAGACCTTTCAGGCGCTACAGCAGGATTTTGGCCTCCATAACACCCAATACTTCAGATACTTGCAATTGCGGCATGCGTGGGGGGCACAAAACATCTCCCTTACTGACATCCCCTAATATGCGCCACTCGAGGGACGCCTGCTCCAGGAACAGATACACCGGGGGGCGGTGTCCATGACATATAAAACGCTGACAAACAATATGTTGGGAGACTTACAGGCTCTGAGGGAGAGATGGGAGGGTGATGTAGGCACACTAGAAAACCTGGATTGGGAACTCATCCTCATGCACCCTCGAGAAGTGGCCATAAAGTCGAGGCTTCGCCTCATCCAGTTCAAGGTTCTACACCGGGCCTACTTTGACAGGGCAAGACTCTTCCGGATGGGGAGGGCTACTAATGCCTCCTGCCTAAGATGCCAACATCCACTGGGTGATTTTTTCCACATTATTTGGGGTTGTTCCGTGGTCCAGGAATATTGGAATGAGGTCTTCACTGAATTGTCAGCGGTATTGGAGGTGGACATTCCCAGGGACCCCAGGCTGGCACTCCTGGGCATGTCAACTGAGGTGGATGTCACGCGGCACTCACTCATCTTTTTGTTGCTGGCGTTGGTAGTAGCCAAAAGAGATATAGCGAGAATGTGGGGGGCGCCAGGAAGGCCCAATCTGGATGACTGGAGGCGAGGCCTGGACATGTACATGGCGGCTGAAAGGGTTACGTATAAAGCGCGGGGATGCCCGAGAAAATTCCGCAAAATCTGGGCCAAGTGGCGGCACTACCACGGACTCGAGTAGGGGGGTGAACAGGAGGGGGGGGGAATGCAGGGGGCGAAATTGATCACTGGGATGGTCTCATGTGTGACTGGTCTGAACCTGTTGAACCTGGAAGGACTGGGGTGATGAGACGACGTATGCTCACGACACATGCCTTGAGGAGTGAGGAGGGCACGGGGATTGGGTGGTAGAGTGGAGGTAAAGAGGACGAGCTGCTTGGGGGGGGGGGGGTTGGGGGGCAGAGGGCGGGAAGGGGGACCTCAAATAGTGGTCTCTCAGTTGCCCAGGGGAGTTTACATGGAGGTTGGGGGGGGTTCGGGGTGAAAAGACACAACACAAATTGATTATGTCATGATAACTGCCATGTGTTGATGTGTTCCAAAAGTTGCGCATAATACGGGGGGTGCGGAATGTTGACGCTCCCCCCGTGATGGCGTAATGCTTTTATTGATGATCCGCATGATGCAACAATGAAAAAAGAAATTAAAAAAAAAAAAAAAAAAGAATTTGTGAAGAGAGTGCTGGTCAGCAGGAGGAAGGCTTTGTGCATGTGAATGGCCTTCCTATAATTTTTGCCTCTTTCTCTACATCATCCGATTTTCTCTCAACCCAAACCCTCACCCTACCTTCCCAGTCTCAAAGACAACATCCTTCCCTTTACCCTCTGCACCCATGATTGTACCCCCTTGCAGAAGTCCTCTCTCCACACTTCTCCCTGAAACTGCCTGCCCCTTTGCCACCCCCTTGCACCTCTCGCCACCAACCCCCTAACACTGCCATCGCCCACAGGCCCCAATCCACCTCTCCAATCTGTGGCTGTTTCATTCAGGCACTCCTGACAACTTTGTGCTTCCCCACTGGCCCTTCTAGTACCCATGCCCCTTGCCTAGCTTCAGCCACACTGCACACCTCACTACTCCCACTATTGTTTATCTCCCATGCATTTCTCAGCCCTGCGCCAAAACAGAGGCCCACCCACACCTACTTTTCCTTTCTATTAGCAGACCTGTTCCTGTCTTGCAAGCTGCAAATTTAACCCCCTCTGTCACTGTGGTCTGAGCTCTCTCTTCTCTTTTGTGCTGCCATAATGAGGTAGCAATCCTCGTGCTCTTCCTTTTAGCAGTTCAGCTCCTTCCCGATGTCCACAATACCCTTACTTCTCAATGGGCCTTCTTAAGGGGGAAACAACCAATACAACCCATGCTTTACAACACATGCTTTTACCCCGCATACCATTACAATGAAATGGCTTCCTGTAGGGGGATATAAGGTATTGGATATAACTCCAACACCTTCCCTACTATTGCACATACTGGAGTAGGAAAAGTAAATTATACTATGCTAAACTCCAGCGCCCCCGACAGCAAGGCATTGTAGAAACTTGTATTGTAATGGCATGCGGGGTAAAAGCATGCATTGTAACGTCATACAACCTTCTTAAGGAGCATGGCCAACATCATGCCCTGCTGTGCACCCATAGCCCCAGACATCATTGCCCCCTAAAAGGTACCAGCCGCCCCATCAACTTCAGGTGAGCACACAACTTACCCATGCTCCTTTCTTGCCTTCCTCACCACTGCTCACACAGCTCTACACGGTCGCTCACTCTATGTGACCCAGGATCCCTCCACCTTTGCTCGCTCCTCCACCTCCACTTTCTTCATTAATCAATCAATCAATAAATGACATTCATACAGCGCACAGCTGTTTTGAGGAAGCGTCATGGTGAGAGCAGAAAAATTAAACACTACTATGGGCGAGCAGATGGCAATTAACACTAAATCTCATTCAAAAGGGAATTCTTTAGCTTCTTTTTGAAGATGAACTCTAATCGGGCCAAATGTAAGCTAATAGGAAGTGAGTTCCAAAGTTTATCCATAAGAAAAGTGGAGGATCTGCTGCTTTTTCTGGCTTTAATAAGTTTTAGAACTTGGAGCAGCCTGAGATTATTAGACCTTATAGACCTGAGTTGATAATCAGGTTTCCTTTCTTTAGGTAGAGAGGTCCTTCAGAGGCTAAGGCTCTGAGCGCAACAATGAGAGCTTTACATTGGATATGTTTGGCTACTGCTAGCCACTGTAGGCATTTGAAATGAGGAAAAACTTGTCGCTGACGTAGAATTTTTAAGATCAGTCTTCCTGCAGCATTCCGTTTGGTCTGTAGTCTTCGAATTTAAAAGGATGAAAGGCCCATATATAGACTATTAGCATAATCCAGTCTGGAAGTTACAACTGGGTGAACAATAGTTTTTCCTGTATATTCAGGAACCAAATGCAGCATTTTTTTAGCGATTTGAGTTTTTGCGAAACACAGCAGAAATGTGTTCAATTTCTCTTGTGAGGGAAAGATTAGAATTCAATATTAACTTGCAGTGGAAGAAGCGGCCGAATGAGGGCTTAGTTCGTGAAATCAGCATCTGCTTGCATACAGCAAGCACTTTGATGCAAAAAGAGATTTTCAGTTTCATCTGAGTTTAATTTAAGGAAATTTAAATGAATCCACCCTGCTACTCACCTCAGCATTGCTTAAAGGTTGATAGATCCACATCTTTATGTTTTGTAAAGGACAGGAAAAGTTGGGTGTCATCTGTATAAGATATTGCTGGTCTAGATCCCTCCCTTCCTTCTAATTTCCGTCCCATCTCTCTTCTCCCCTACCTCTGCAAGATCCTCGAAGCTCATGTCACTTCCTGCCTCTCCTCTTATATTGAGGAGAATGGCCTCCTTGCATCCCACCAGGCAGGTTTCCGCCCGGGCCACTCCACGGAGATGGTGGTCCTCGCATCTGGACGAGCTTAAGGGGAAGGCCGATTCTAATCTCCCCCAAGCCCTGGTCCTTCTCGACTTGTCCGCTGCGTTTGACACGGTTGACCATGCCATCCTTCTCGACCGTGTCAGCGCAGCGGGCATACGGGGCGTGGCCTTTTCCTGGCTGGCGTCCTTCCTTCAGGATAGGTCCCAGGCAGTTCATCTCCCCGGTTTCTCTGCACCTCCCCGCCCTGTCACTTGTGGTGTTCCCCAAGGCTCTTCTCTCTCTCCTCTCCTTTTCAATCTTTATATTCACCCCCTCATCACTTCTCTTCTTGAGCTGGGGGTCTCTGTGTATAACTACGCAGATGACCTTCAGCTCGTTTTCGATCTTTCTTCTACCCCTGATTCTCTTCCCAAGTTCTGTTCCACCTTAGTCTTTATTTCTGACTGGATGTGCGCTAACCAACTGAAGCTCAATCCAGATAAGACGGAACTTGTTCTCACTGGTGGCCCCTCCAACCCCTGGACCCCCGCACATTGGCCCCTTTCTTTTGGTCCCCCCCCTGTCCCCTCTTCCTCTGTCCGCACTCCCGGTATCAAAGTCAGTCATGACTTATCTATGCACAGTCAGATCAGCTCTGCTGTGTCCTCTTGCTTTCTTTCCCTCCGTTTAATTCGGAAAATCTCACGCTTTTTCTCCACCGATGCACTCAAATCCATAGTCATGGCCCTCATCATCTCCCGCCTCGACTATGGGAATGGCCTGTACGTGGGCATACCTGCTTACGAATTCCGCCGCCTACAGGCCATTCAAAATCAAGCTGCTCGCCTCATCCTCTCCCTCCCTAAATCTTCTCATATCACCCCGGCTCTCAAATCACTCCATTGGCTCCCTGTTCGTTTCAGATCCTTTTTCAAACTGGCCTGTCAAGCATTCCTGGCTCACTCCTGATCTGCGCCCTTGTTCATTAACACTGTTGTCTCTTCTCATGCCCCTGTTCGCACTCTTCGCTCTTCCTCTCTTTCACTTCTTCACATCCCTCGCTTCCGCAAATCCAGAACGGGGGGCACCCGATTCTCAGTCCTTGCCCCCCAGTTCTGGAATAGCCTTCCTCTCTCTATTCGCTCCATCCCCATCTACACTCACTTCCGCAAAGCCCTTAAAACTTTCCTTTTTCTTCAGGCATTCCCCTCTTAATTTCCCTGGGTCCCCTCCGCTGAGTTCTTGATCAGGTCCCTAGCGCCAGGAAGCCGCTCGGCCACCGTGCGCTCTATTAAATATTTTATTCATTCATTCATTCATTCATTCATTCATTCATTCATTCATTCATTCATTCATTCATTCATTCATTCATTGCGTGAATGCCCCAAGATTCAATTAACTTGGCTAGAGGTTCCAAGAATAGATTAATTAAAGTAGGGCTCAAGGCCGAGCCCTGCAGAACTCCATAACCAAGTGGTTTCAAAATTGATGTTAATGGAGAAAGACATACAGCCTGGAATTTGCCCTCAGGAAGGGGTTAGCCAAGCATGCACCTTACCTTGAATACCAGCCCTTCTGACCCTATCCAGAGGTAGTGAATGTGAGACAGTATCAAAGGCATCTAATTGATCAAGTCAAACTACCATTGAAGTACAGCCCTGTTCAAGATTTTCTTTAATGAGTTCAGTGAGTTCAGTAACTTCCAACAGAGCAGATTCAGTACTGAAGCTTGGTAGAAAACCAGATTGGGAATCACAAAGCAAATTATTAGATTCCAAGAAGTGAATTACCTGCCTACTGTCCCATTTCTTCAAAATTGTGTCAGCAGCAGGTGGGAGCCAAATTGGTCTAAAGTTGCTCAGTATTGCAGGGTCAGTCTTTGGTTTTCTTAATAAGGGAAGCATAAAAGTATGTTTCCAACAAGAAGGAAATCACTTGCTGCAACTTAGATTTGAGAGGGAGTACGTCACCACTGAGGCAGCTACCTCTTCCGCCTCACTTGCTGAACCTCCTTGGCAACCATGCCCGTTCAACTATGATGGCACCATTAGGTCTTCTCTCCTGGCATCCCTAAGTACCATCAGTGACTCGCTAAATGGCTACCTGCTCCCTATGATGCACACAGCACTTACTGTAAAAGTGAAAGGGGACCCTTGATCACGTAATCTAACCTAAAACCAGTCTTAACCCTGACCACACCTTCTACCCGCTACTGCGATCCCTGGCCCTTGGCCTCCACAACTCACCAGAAAAGCCCAGGCGAGACCATGTGTAAAACACCAGTTGTACTGCTACCATTAGCTCTCTTAGTCCTCCTCTAGCCCTACACTGGCTCATCCAAAATGCCATTCTTCCTCTGCCATATTCTTACTTTGACTTATGATAGGCTCACAAATCTCTCCCTCTTCCCCCTCTTCATCTTCCTCATCAAAGCTTAGCTGTATCTCCTCATAAACAGGACGTCTTTGCCACAAATCCTGTGCCCCACTTGTACTTGGTACATTACCATCCCCAACTCTCATATTGCAACATCTCACATCAACTAGAATCTTCGATGAACAAGTCTTCTTTAAAAAGACCACATGAGATTCACTCTCTAAATGTTTAGTATCGTCCATCAATGACAAACAGGTCAGTTACAGCAGCCTGAACCCTATCGTGATCTGGGATAAAGAAGCCACACAAGACAAGACTTTCCCAGAGTCTGCTGTTGCACCATTGGTGTCCCACTGTCCTCTGTGCTCCTCCCTTGATGACTTCCTAAACTTAATAGCCTCCCTGCTTCTCCTGCCTCCCTCACCACACCATCTGGTATTCTCTCCACCCATAGCCATTGCCCTACCTTCTCTGGTTCAAAGACAGCATTCTTCAATGCTCGTGCCCTAATGATTTTATGGCCCTCATTGGCTGAATTAAGAATCTTTGATTGATAGTGGTTCCATGCTGCACCCCTGTCTCCCCACCTCTTCCAGAAACTGCCTGCTTGTTTATCCTCTCTCCCCTTCCAACCCTCCGATACAGCCATCCTCTAGGCCCACCCAGTTCTCCCCTTCCTTTCTGATGACAACACAGCTCCTGTCTTGCCTGCAGCTAAATCTAACCCCACTGCTCAGTCACTGTCCTCCATCTTCTCCCTCCCACTGCTGTAATGGGAAAACACTCCACACGATCTTCCTCTTAGCAGCCTCGTCCTTTCCCAACATCCCCAATGCTCTAGAGCAGGGGTCTTCAAACTGTGGGGCGCGAACCCCAGGGGGGCTGTGGAGCGATGCAAAGGGGGTCGCGCCTTCACAGTCATACTTCTTCCCAGGCTGAAGGGCTTAAGCCCCCCTCCACCCTCGTGGTGTCTCTCAGCCCGGCTGCTGCTGCAGTGTAACTCGAGCTGGGGGCTCGGCTGGGCAGTGTCTGGAGTCATCTCCAGCAGGCCCGAGTTTTTCACAGGTCTTTAAAGAACATTTGTATATGTACATGCCTTTGTAAACTGATTACAGAGGCTTAGTCTTTTTTCCTGGTTTCCGTACCCCCTGGGCCCCCACTGTGCCTGTTCCTTACATTTGTATTTTACAATTACTGCTGTAGTGTAAAAATGTATTTAATGAAAAGGAATATAAAGTAGGGTTTGCCAAAAGAAAAATGCCTGTTGTTTTTTTTAAAGAGCCTGCAAAGATCTCCTCTTGACACTAAATAGACTTTTAAATACAAAAGTATCCATGCATTAGTTATGTGACTTTTCTGTCTTTTTTCTCTTTGTTAGTCAGGGATAATTGAGGAAGCCCTAGAACACAATTAAAAGTGCTTTCCATTTATATTTGTTGTTCGAAGTATGCACAGATAAGTGCTTAAAATACAGCTTTAGGTGTCTGCTTATTTTTGTACCGACTGGGCCATCAAAATAATCTGCTGGCAACCCTAACCATAGGACTGTAAGTTTGTTGCAGGATAAGCACATTTTTTATTTCCACCACCCTCGATAACCGATTAATGCCGCAAAGGTTTAACTTAGATCTTAAACCCTACGCTGTCGTCAAGAACACGCTGAATTACTTCAAGTGTATGGAAATGCACCCTGCATTCAGACAACTCGCTCCTCATTCTCGCCCTTCACTTTCACGCTCACCGTGCACTCACACTGATCACCCGGCACTCACACAATTCACCCTGCACTCACAGTATTCACAATGCCCTCACATTGATCCCCATGCACTCACAGAATTCACCAGCTCAACCTGCACTCACAGTGATCACTCTGCACTCACAATGCACTTGCGCTGTTCACCCTATACCTCACCCTGCAGTCACATGAGTACACTACTCATCCTGCACTCATGTGACACTTCACTCACCCGACCCCCTCACTGCTCAATAAGCAAGTCACTCAAACAAGCCCATCAGTAATCAAACATTCATTCGTCCCATTCTGAACTTTCATCCGCACCCAAATTCATAAATTCATACGCCACCTCACTCACCCTGCAGTCACTCCTCTTACCCTACTCTCGCACTGTTGCATCGTTTACCGTGCACTCACACGGGCACTCTTGTCACCCACACAGTGTGCAGAAGGTTAATGTGCCTGCTACAAAAAAACGTGTACCATGCAGATCACAGAACTTAGTGTGAGTAAACTATGAGTAGCGCTATAAAAAAATGAAATGTTTCTCAGAAAGGTGCTATAGAGAGATGAGGTGCATTGTTAAAATGAGAGGTTGAATGGGGAGAGTTCAGATGTTGTAAAAAGGGGTGAAAGAAAATGGCCTGCAAAGTGAGAAGGATCCGGGGTTAGGAGAGGAGAGATAGATGGAAGGGAGGGGGTGAGAGGAAAGCTGCATGGGTAAACTGCTTAACTCTGCACAAAACCGCCAGGTTTTTTTAGGGACCCCTGCCTCTCCTGGCTAGGGCCAGGTGAGCTTCTAATGTGGCAGCACATATTCCTGCGTAGTGGAAGGCCCTTCTCAAAGGTTGACTAGAAATCTTTCTGATGTTAATTGCTGAATTTTGGTTATAAACGGGTAGTGATGGGGTGAAATCTTTCCTCAGTGTTACTGTGTGTAAAAAATGGCAAAATAATAAAGCAATGCTATCCCAAAATACGCAGCATCACATACCATCACTTACATTTTCTTCCCACACAATTTAGTCAAGCCTGTCTCGTTATTTGGTCCTCAATTGCCTCATAATTCTAGTAGCCCTGCCTACAGGATTAGAAATTTTTGTCAGGAGGGGGTCCTTACGCCTCAAAATGTTGACAGGGGGGTCTCGGCATCCAAAAGTTTGAAGACCTCTGCTCTAGAGTCATTGCACGCCCACTTGTATGGCATGGCTGACACTACGTTCTGCCATGCACCTGTGGCTCCCAATATCTCTCCCACCTGCATGGATTCTACTGCCCCATCAGGTTCATGTAAGGATACAGCTTCCTATGCTCCTTTCTTTCTTCCCCGCTGCTGAATGCTCCACCCAGTCGCTTAATCTGCATGATCCAGGATTCCTCCACATCTGTAGACTCCTCTCTTCTCATTTCATTCACCACCCACTACAAATTAGATTTGAGGAGGCACATCACCGCTGAGGCAGCTCCCTCTTCTCACTGATGGAGCCCTCCTTTGCACCCACACCAGTTCAAGGACAGCAGAAGGTCTTCTTTTCCAGCTGTCCCACAGTACTAACAAAGACACACTGTTGAAGCTGAAATAATAAAGCATAATAAAATGGCACTGAAACAATTCTCTTTCAGCACACAAGTTTGAAAGATGTATTGGGAACCCAATCAGAATGCAAAATAAACAGGCAGCACGAAGACCTCAGCAAAGCTTACTGAGTGCCCAATTGGTATGACAGTGCAGAGACATTTTATAGGTACAAGCCCTAGAGGATGGGCATCACAAAATACGTAACACAGATCAGACTATGTCCTGCTGGACCAATCAGTGAAGTCTAATCCTGGTGTGATACATTCTAAGGCACGAAATACGTCTACGATCTGGTGTTGCTGCCCACGTGTCATCCGCAAAAGCAGATTTGGGGTATTTCCATAAAGGTGAAATATGTGTTTCTGGTATACATGGGCATGGCACGGACATGACCGTTCAGGTCACGCTGACACTGATAGGAAATGTAAGATTTTGCAATAGCTAGCTGGAAGCTGGCACGCGTATTTCTCGGAAAGCCTTGCGTTGCTTTGCACTTTGCAGCTGGCTCACACAAAATGGAACGTGTGACCATTTTGTTCATTCTTGCTGGTGTCCATGTTAAGTAGGACCTCATGGTAATTTGCGAAAACTCTGAAAAATGCAATTTTGTGCATTTTCCAAACTGTCATGTTGTGCACACACATGCCCTTAGGGCATGTGTGTGCACAACATATGTGCATAACATATGTGCATAGATTGATTTCATGGGTGCAACATGGTGTCCTTTGGACACCCCTGCACCCTTGAAATCTCAATCTCAATTTGCGATTAGCTAATTGTGAATCGCAAATTGAAATTGTCTTCCCATTCATTCCTATGGGCCTTTTGGCCCATAGGAATCAATGGGAAGGGATTCCTTAATTGCGATTCACAAATTGTGAATCGCAATTAAGGAAATATAAGGAATCGCTAAAGAAATTGCGATTTTTTGATGCATTGCCGTTTGCGATTCCTTAAATGCGATTCCTTAATTTTCGCAATTAAGGAATCGCAAACAGCAACAATGATGCATGTACCTGTTGGTATCATAAAATATCTGCGTCATCATCGCCCCATCTGAAACCAAATCATATGCTAATCAGAAATCAGCTTTGTTCATCATCTCTTGTCCCTCATCCTCATGGGTGTGGTGCGGTGTAATACCATCCCTGGATATGCAGCGGGCACAGGAGTTGGAAATGACTGTACAACAGGCTGGGCAGATTTTGACCAGGAGGCATAGTGTCAAAAGGACTGCTACCACTATTATAATCGCCTTTAGTATCCAAGAACCCCAATCTGCAAACCAGTTGATCATGTCTTACCACAGGCCTCCTGTGTGTATACCATGGGCCTCATCTCTAATGTACTTGATCTTATTTATGGCTTCATTTATATTCCCACTGTTATCCGGTATGAATATACAGCACTGAGAAGGTAATTGATGAAGGTCGGAACAGACTCCTCCTTCTTTGGCCAGAATGATGTCTGGAGCAATCCTATTCTGGATTACGACGGCCCTCATGGAGGTGAGTTCTTCCGTTATATTCTCTAAGGCGTCAGTGGTAGAGTCCGCTAGATACTCAATCATTCTGGATAACTTGTGTACCCTTACTGAGGTATAGACACTGCCTACTACTTGGACCATTGCCCCAAAACCTTTTAACAGGTTGTCTAGCCATGCTGCTGTTCTTTTGGCCCTAACCGGTGCCAACACTTTCTCTTCTGCTGGCACTAATTTGGTGAAGTGGGTCATCCGTGGAATGATGGATGCTAGGTAGCAACGTCCATACCATCCTGGTGGCAGATAAAAGCAGGCCCATGGGCCACAGACAAAGAAAAGGCCCTTGTAACCTACCAGACCTGGTGACGACTTGTCACGGCTCCTGACTCGTGTCAGTCTCGTGGTGTGGTTACAGCTGCTGGTGCCCATATATATCTGTTGAACTGTCTTTGCTGGTTGTATACCTTTTATCTTATTTATCCTGTCCTCACAGTCAAAAAATCCCTGCTCACTCTGGGCCCGATTCACAGAATGAACTTACTACTTTTGGCATTCACAGAATGCACTTACTACTTTTGGTATTCACAGAATGAACTTACTCATTTTGGTATTCACAGAAGTTAGGACTACTAACTTTAGGACTCCTAAATGCCTTCTGTGAATACCGAAAGTCTTAAAATTAGGATTTTTCTCAATTTAGTAGTAGTAAAGTTAGGACTACTAACTTTAGGACTCCTAAATGCCTTCTGTGAATACCGAAAGTCTTAAAATTAGGATTTTTCTCAATTTAGTAGTAGTAAAGTTAGGACTCCTAACTTTAGGACTCCTAAATGCCTTCTGTGAATACCGAAAGTCTTAAAATTACGATTTTTCTCAATTTAGTAGTAGTAAAGTTAGGACTCCTAACTTTACTACTATTAAATTGAGAAAAATCGTAATTTTAAGACTTTCGGTATTCACAGAAGGCATTTAGGCATCCTAAAGTTAGTAGTCCTAACTTTACTACTACTAAATTGAGAAAAATCCTAATTTTAAGACTTTCGGTATTCACAGAAGGCATTTAGGCGTCCTAAAGTTAGTAGTCCTAACATTACTACTACTAAATTGAGAAAAATCCTAATTTTAAGACTTTCTTACAATACCAAAGAAATAGGTCATCAGTTATTGACTGGGGGGCAGTCGACATGTGTCCTGGAATATGCATTGGCCTGCCAATCACGATGTCGTGTGGGCTCAGCTTTGTTACCCTGTTTGGTGTACTTCGCACCGCTAGTAGTGCTAAGGGTAGTGCATCTACCCAGGAGAGGTCTGTTGACGCAAAAATATTCGCTATTTTTTTTTTCAACACCCCATTCTTTCTATCAACAGCGCCTGCAGCTGGTGGGTGATAAGCACAGTGTAGCTTCTGTGTTATTCCGAGCCCCTTACATAGTCCTTTTACTACCTGGGAGATAACTGCAGGCCCATTGTCGGATGCAAGGAGGTAGGGTACCCCAAATCTTGGCAGTAGTTCTTTCAGCAGGCACTTGGCCACACTCTGTGCATCACAATGTTTAGTGGGGTAAGCCTCTGTCCATTTACTAAACATGCATACCACTACCAAAACATATTTGTATTTCTGGGTGGGGGGCATTTCGATAAAATCAAGTTGAAGGCTTTCAAATGGTCCATGAGGGGGGAGGGAGTGGCCAGGTGCAGTTGGTGTACCTTTTCCTTTGTTATATTGAGCACAGAAAGAACATTGCTTGCAAAGTCTTTCTGCTGTCTGACGAAATTTTGAGTTTTACCAACACTGGAAAAACAGTCTAATCATACCATTTTGCCCTACATGTGAAGGCCCATGAAAGAGTCTGGCCATTGAAGGGAGCTTGGTGGAAGGCAAACATATCCTTCCATTAGGCCCTGTCCATAACCCCTCCTTGGATTGTACGCAGCCATGTTGTGCCCATTCCTCTTTTTCCCGGTTGCCCGCCCTCATCTGAATCTGTATGGGGTCAAAATGAAAGGAATCACTGTCCTCCCTGGTGTCTGTTTTACTGTCCACTAATTGTATCATGGTTAGCTGGCAGCCTGTAAGCGCTATTCTCTTTGCTTCTTGCAATGAAATCATTGCCTCTGGAAACGGGGTCTTTTGACGAGGTGTGAGCTGCACATTTTATAATGGCCACTTTGGAAGAAGTAGCAGTGCTTGGAGAAGGTCACAAATCAATTGTGCATGCTGTATCTGCTGGCCAGCTGATGTGAGGAACCCCCTAATTGACCACATCTGGCCGAAGTCATGAACCACCCCAAAGGCGTACTGGCTGTCTGTGTATATATTCACTCTCTTCCCTTTAGCCCACGCACATGCCCTTGTAAGTGCCACAAGTTTGGCTGCCCTTGCACTCTTCGCTGTGCTCAGTCTCCCACCTTCCAATAATTTAGTAGCTGTGCCCACTGCATAGGATGCTTTTAATACCCCTTTGTCATCCCTCAGGCACGACCCATCTAGAAACAAATCTCCTTAAGCATCTGAGAGTGGTGTATCTTTAAGGTCTGGGCGTACCTTTGTATGCCTATCTATGGCCATGGCACAATCATGAAAGGAATCATCTGAATCAAAATCCTCCAGCTCGTGTTCAGTTGGTAGCAAAAACGCAGGGTTCAGGGTTGTACATCTCGTGATGACAATGTGTGGTGTCAACAGTACCAACTCATACCTGGTGAGGCGTGCCTTTGTGAGATGCTATGTCTTAGTGGATGTGAGAAGTGTGTCCACGGCATGTGGAACGTGTAACACTATTGTGTGTCCTAACACTAGGTTGTCTGACTGTTCCACGGCAAGTGCCGCAACTGCCACCGCTTCCAGGCACGGCGGCCACTGGGTCTAGCATGGCAGAGTAATATGCCACTGGGCGGTATAAGGCTCCATGTTTCTGAGCCAAGACCCCCATTGAGCAACCTCCCTTCTCGTGACGGAACATGTGCAAATCCTTGCTATAATCAGGGATGCCTATTGCTAGTGCATCACACAACCCCCTTTTCAGTTCATTGAAAGCTTTCTCACATTCCTATGACCAAGGTTCAGTGTCAGGTATGTCTTTGTGTGTGAGTGCCTGCAAGGGTTTCGCAATGAGAGAGAAATTGAGTATCCAGTGACGACAGTATCCGGCTACTCCTAAGAATGCTCTAACCTCCTTCTGAGTGCAGGGTCTGGGAAAATGGGTGATGGTCGATATTCTGTCAGGCAGCAACTTCCTGCTGCCTTATGTTAGTTCATGGCCTAGATACTTCACAGAGGTGAGGCAAAGCTGTAGCTTCTTGGGGGAGACTTTTTATCCCTTTAGTGCTAAGTGGCACAGGACAGCGATAGTGTCCTTTACGCAAGCCTCCCCCGAAGGCGAGGCCAATAGCAAATCGTCAATATTCTGGATAAGTGTGGATCCCTCCTTAAGTACCAGGTAGTCTAAATCTGTTTTTAAGGCATGTGTGAAAATAGAAGGTGACTCTGTATAGCCCTGCACAAGCCTTGTCCAACAAAATCTCTTCTGTCTGAAACTAAAGAAGAAGAAAGGTTGGCTGTCATGGTGCAAGAGGATGGTAAAAAAGGCGGAGCTAAGATCCATCACTGTGAAGGTGGTGGCTGTCACTGGGATGTTGGATAATATTGTTGCTGGGTTTGGGAACACCGGGAAATAGGGCAACACTATTTTGTTCAATTCTCTCAGATCCTGTGTGAATCTATAGACAGGGGCCCCATCCAAGCCCTTTGTAGCTTTTTTCACCGGAAGTATGGGTGTGTTATATTGACTGTATTGAATCTCCCTTAGAATTCCTTGCTTCAAGAGGTCCTGTATGACTGGTGCGATGCTTTCTGCCCCTCTTTAGAAATGTTGTATTGTTGCACTCTTGGGAGAATTGCTCCTGGCTTTAGTTTTATCTGGGCTGGTGGGTAGTTTAATACCCGCCCTACGTCATTGGCACTGGTGCCCATACTTCAGGCGGCACACAGTGATGTAGTTCTGGCGGTATTGTAGGGTCAGTGCATATCATAAAGGCTTGTAACATGAGCCTATTGGTCTTGCTCTCTAAAAAGACCCCTGTTGGTGGACAGTGTATGGTGCATTGCAATTTGCATAACAAATCTCTATCCAGCAAATTCACGGGGCAAAATCTGCAAAGGATAAAATGATGGTGCACTGTTGTTGTACTTACTACAAACTGTAGTGGCTCAGTAAGGAATTCTGTAATGGGTTGTCCGGTCATGCCTACTCCGGTTACCGTAATCCTAGAAAGTGGAGCCTCAGGCGTTGTTAATGCCTTCAGCATTGATCTTTGAGCCCCAGTATCAATTAGGAATGGAACAACCCTACCCAAAAATTTTCCCTCTACATAGGGTCCGGATGGGTCCACCTCTATTGCTGGGGCTATCACGCAGTTTCCAACCTTCAGGCATCCCTAGAATTAAATTGGAGGCGGTGGTTTGGGCCAGTCATTGCCTACTGGGGTCCACCCCTCCCCTCCTTTCCATTGTTGCTGGTGTTGAGACTTGTGTTCTTGCTGCGCATTATTCCGGTACCCTGCGGGCCAAGTGTAATTGGTGTGCTGGTGTTGGCCCTCCTGCCCGCTGTTCTGTGTGTACCTATTGTCCTCATTCCTTTTCTTCTATATAGGGCAATCTGCTTTCGAATGGTTGGGGTCCTTACAATAGAAACATGCTGTGCCTTGAGGTGGCAGGGAGGCTGATCTGCGGGGTAAGGCAGGTGTCCTACTGTTCTGTTGTCTTCCTGCGCCTCGTGCCTCCCCTCTGCTCCTTTCCCTTCCTCTGCTATTGCTGTAAAATCATACTTATGCTACCATTAGCCTCTCTTTTTCTTTCTTTAATTTTTCTGTCTCCATTGCCTGCGCACTAGACAGAAAATCTGAGCAGTACCTGGCTGCCACCAACACTTTTTCTATAGGCTCTTGCTGCCAGCAGACAAAAGAAGTTTGCAAGTGTGTTGTGATAGGTGGTGTGAGACCTTGTACAAATGTTGTTACCAGGGCCGGCATCGCATCCCCATAGGGTTTTTCAATCCACTGTTCTGCCTATATACTTGCAGGAGGCGGTCGAAATATGTATTCATACTTTCGTCCTTCTCCTGTTTAGTACTCGTTATCTTACTCCAATCAACCCAATCTTCCGGTACCTTCTCCTTCAATTATTCTACCACCTTCATGTATAAATCATCTATTGCTGGACCTGGCATCCCGCCCTTGCCTCTCCCTGGCTCCACATCTGGCCACCCAACCTTCCGTTTACAGTCTTCCCAAAGGTCCTTTGGGACAATTATATTAAACAATGTGTCCAAGTCTCTCCATAGTAATCCTCCCAGGGCAGCCATTCGCTTTAATTCTTCGTACCACTTCTGTGGTTCATCTCTAAGTTTGGGAAAGTCTCTAGTAAAACAATTAATGTCCTGCCTGGACCATGGGACATAAACATAAGCTAAATCATTTGGCCTACGGCCAGGTAGTGGCGGTATTTCCTGTAGGGGCATGATAAGCGATGGAACTTCTGTTGTGTTGGCTGCGGTGGTGCAGTGGGCCAGGGTCTGGGCTACATCGGTCACTGCACATGTGTGTATTAACTATTTCCATTGTTGCAATTTGTCTACCGCATATCTAAGCATGTCCTGCAACTTAGATTCCACCCATGTTATTATATCTGAGTCTGTAAATCCAAACTTCCCTACTTCCCAGTCATATTGTGCTGGTAGTAAGGTATGGCTACCCGTGGTTGTCTGGGTGTTGGCTTGCTTAGCAAATGCTGAATGAGCTTGGAGTGCCTTGTTCATTAACTCTGCTCGTGCTAAGGACAACGTTTTATCTAAATACTTTCTTCTCTGTGTTTGTATAAAGGAGTCCACTTTGAGTGAGCCCTCAATGAGCCGTTGTAGTAGTGCTTGACAATTTAAAGAATCGCTCTTTAGCATCAATTTTGGTGAATTTGGAGTGGATGTGGAAGCGCCTCCCACCCCTCCCCTGATGCTGCCTTGTCTTTTGCTCTCTAGAGCTGACTTTATATCAACATTGCTCTAAAGTCGAAATGTCGTGTTCTGTGGAGTGGACATACTTAAATGCATCCCATATTAGTGAATGCCACTGTGACTGTTTGAGTGAGTCGTCCTGTGTTTTATCTTCAAATAATTGCTGCCACTGTCTGCCAATTAATTTAGGAATTTTAACCTTTTTCCTAGCACACTTCTTTAGAATGTTATGTTTCTTATTGTTGTATTCTGTAGCTGCTTGGACCGCGGTTTCCCTCATTAGTTTCAGAGAAACCAGGTCTTGGACAACGTCCAATTCCAATCTCGTAACCTTATCTTTCAGTGCTCTGTGTACAAAGGATACTGCTGCCTCCCGCTCCTCAGGAGTTAGCTCAATGTGTTCTGGCTCAGGTGCAGGCAGCGGTGAATCACATCCCAAGCACCCCAAGAGAATATCTTCTAGGAGTTGGTCCTCTATCCCTGCCTCACCCTCTACATTCTTTTCTTCTTTAACTGGAACTCATGGGAACACGCCCACCATGTCTAGCTGATGTTTTCTCCAATTGCCCTCCAGTTTTGCCTGTAATACCCTTTTCGTAATCTCCATTATTTCACTGTGGACCTTTGACTTGACCGCGTTGGTTGAACGCATGTCACTCAAAACCCAGTCACAGTTATAAAAGGCCTCCCATTCGATTACTCTAACCTTCTTTCCCTTTAAATTCAACATCTGGCGCAAATATGATAATTTTGCCATGTCATAAGTGCCATTACATGGGAACTGCAGGTCCGGGTTTTTAGATGTGAGATCGTGCCATTTTGTGGGTGTAAATAATTGAGCTTAAGCCTCTTTTTAAAGCCACGATATAGGCAGGTGAGTTCTTGGGTGGGGCCGACTGAGCTGTATTTAAATTCTTTTTACTATTGCTGTTTCCCATGGTTAAGTTGTGTATAGTGCAGCAGCTAGTCCTAAACGCTTCACAAATAACTGTTCAAATATACCTGACAGATGGGTTGCAGGATGGACTACAAGACGGTAACATGTGATACAATAGGTTGACAAAAATGCTTCATATATATTTCAGCCACACACCAGTATTTGCAAGAGAGCAAACAGAAAGCCATCCACCAGTCACCCCAAAGGTCACTTGATGCCAATTCACCAAAGCTGTTTCACAAGGAAGAAAGAAGCCAGATCCTAGTTGTTTGTTGAGCCTTGATGGCCCGTGAAATAAGTAAGATAGGAAAAGAGACCCTGTCTGTGGCTGTGCCACAATTTGCCCAACATCTAAAAATAGGGCAAGGGTGGTGAATTGCTTCATACAGTTCAAACAATCACATCAAACACTTAGGACAAGTTCTGGGGATCCTACGCGGCAGCGCTGTAGAGAAAACCCTCTGTGCAGAGATTGTGTGTGGGTCTGCTGTACTTAATCCCAAAAGAGTAAGAAAAGCTACAGAAATCCTTTTTATCCTTGGAGATTTAGAGGAATGCCCATTAATAAATCTTTACATCCAGTCCCTTGTAGAGGCAAGAGAGTATTAGGGGTGGACGTACTAGTTGGTAACGTGGTAAATGGATGTTATCAGGTAAAGTTCCTTTCTCTGAGCTCGGTCAACTAACGTTCTGGTACCCAGAGTAAATGCGTAAGCTGACAAAGGAAATTCTCATAACCTGACACCAGGTAAAAACACTCCACCTACCTACAGTATTTTGCCACTACTTATACCAAGCACATCACAAGAACACAGTAAAAAAATTCAATGAAACCCACAATGATTGAGAAAAGAAATACTGGTGCACCAAGCGTCACACCCCCCTCTTCGTGCCGAGAAATATCCAGACACTTTTATAACAACAAGGGAACCCTCTAGGTCGTAAAAGACCTAGGGTAGCAATTTTTTAAGAAAACATAGGTCCTTAACGTATCAAAATAGAAAAAACTAAATGAATTATAGTCAACAATGCGAACTATAAGCAAAAAAGGTGTCCAGCCGGACACTGTATTTAATCAATTTTTGAAGAATTATAAAAAGTGCATGTGACAGAGTGAATAATTGACATTGAGTACATGGAGTGAGCCAATGGGAGTGCAATTGTGACCGTAATGCATTCACGGAGGATTTGAGCATGGGGAGACGCTAGAGTGGCGCTTATCTCACCTCAAGGGGCTAACTGTAGGATATTGATAGATTGCGAGCAGATCCAATGCCGGAAACGGCGGGGAACACTCACATCGGCTCACTCCACGTGCTCAATCTCAATTATTCACTCTGTCACATGCACTTTTTATAATTTCTCAGCACCCTTCACAAAAATGTGCCCCACATGTTCTCTCGTGAAATATGGACAATCTCATTTTGTTAAACCGAATGTTCGTACGCTGCCTTTAGATTATGGTTAAATCTTAGCACGGAAGGTTTTTGTTATTCCTTGTACCTTGGCAACACTGCTTTAGTATCGCCGGAACTTCTCTTCGATAAATATAAAGATTGATTCATTTTTTCCTCATAAAAGCTTCTTCAACCAGTGCATGCTCCACTGACAAACTATGTAACAATTAAGACGTATGTCTTGTAAATAAGCTCTTCTTGCCTTTTTCCCCCAATTTTTTCCAACAGGCTCGCAAACAATATTCAGGCACATAATTCTTAGTCCTGATGATGATCCTTGTATTTTTTCTTTAAGGATCAAAAGGCAGTCGACATGCTAAATAGTTACACACAAGTTCTCCATTGTGATATTATGCGTGTGTTCACTATACAGCTTTGTCTAATTTTCATTTAAAATACATGCGTTCTTTTTTCTTTTTTGCCTGAAAACATTCCCCTTCCTCTCTGTATTTCTTTGTTTGTCTTTGTATATTGGATACAGGATTGTATCCCACTGTATATTTGTGCTAAGAACTATCTTTTTATCTTCAAAAATTGAATAAATACAGTGTCCGGCTGGACACCTTTTTTGCTTATAGTTCGCATTGTTGACTATAATTCACTTTGTTTTTTCTATTCTGACACGTTAAGGATCTATGTTTTCTTTAAAAAAAGAGAAATATCCAGAGGCACGAACCTAGAACCACTCTGGCGCCTAGGAGGAGACCTCCAGGGGGAGGGTGGAGGCGGAACCCAGGCAGGGCGACGGGCGCAAGCCAAAGAGCCAGAAGCGCCCGGAGCATTCCTCATAAAAGCCCAGAGCTGAGGCCAGTGGCGTGGAGGCGAAAGTGCTGGACCCAGGTCAGAGCTCATGAGAACAAAGAAACCAATGAACGAGAGGCACTCAGTAGAAAACAAAATCCGGCAGCCAACCCGGCCACCCGTATCGTGATACCCAACAGGCACAAACACTATGTACCAATCTGGGGAGAAAAACTGCCACGCCCTAAAACGGTGGCTCCCTGCTACTACCCACAGGGGAGCTAAAACCTGCCACACCGCAACAATGAGGGGCCAACTGCTACAACCCAATGCCGGAGGATGTAAACCCCCCCAAGTGTACTCACTGGGCTCCGTCCATCCAGTCTGTCAGAGCATACTGACGTCCACTGCAACCAGGGGAAACGGTCTGGCAAGGGTGTCCTCCACTCCCAACGGCCGGACACTCTCTGCTGGCAGGGAAAGGGTGCAGAACTTCGCCCTCAATGACAGGCCTTCCGATACCGAAATCACCAAAGAGTTACTGCCGCCAGGAATCCTGCAGAAACTTGCCTTCACCAGCCAGGGAATGTCAGAGACCAGGGCCAGACCCTACAGGACAGAAATTGTAGCAGGTAGCAATGACAGAGGCGAACACACGCCCGTGGCACAGAAACAAAGAAAAGGCAATAGCGTAGAGAGTGAGGGAGACGGCTTATCAGTATTGACCTCCTGGGCTTTGTGATGGCAGAAGCAAAAATACACCATCAGAGCCAATGACATGAGAACGAAGAAAGTGACCAGGAAAGGGATCATGAAAGACATGGAGTCCAGAAAACAGGCATTATAAATATTCCCAGGACATAAACACACAGCCTCAGTCATAGGGAGTCAAAACAAGAAGAAAAAACAACACAAGCGTGCTGAGAGGGAAAAGAGCAGAACCTCCCCAAAAACAACAGAGAGGCAACAATCAGACCATCCACCTGGCAGCGACCCTCCAGCAACCAGAGAGATTGGAGAGAGATAAATAAACGGAACGTTATCACCTCAAATCCCCTCTCTCAGAGGATGCCGGAGAGTCCAAGCACCAGTGTCCGTCAATGGAGCCTGTCAGTTGTGATGGGACCCATTCTCCACCAAATGTTAAAGCTGAAATAATAAAGGATAATAAAATGGCACAGAAACAATTCTCTTTCAGCACACAAGTTTGCAAGATTTATTGGGAGCCCAATCAGAATGCAAAATAAACCTGCAGCACGGAGACCTCAGCAAAATTTACTGAGTGCCCAATTGGTATGACAGCGCAGAGACATTTTATAGGTACAAGCCCTAGAAGATGGGCATCACAAAATATGTAACACAGATCAGACTATGTCCTGCTGGACCAATCAGTGAAGGCTAATCCTGGTGTGATACCTTCTAAGGCCCGAAATACATCTACGATCTGGTATTGCTGCCCATGTGTCATCGGCAAAAGCAGATTTGGGGTATTTCCATAAAGGTGAAATAAGTGTTTCTGGTATACGTGGGCATGGCACGGACGTGACCGGTCAGGTCACGCTGACACTGATAGGAAATGTAAGATTTTGCAAAAGCTAGCTGGAAGCTGGCACGCGTATTTCTTGGAAAGCCTTGCATTGCTTTGCACGTTGCAGCTGGCTGACACAAAATGGAATGTGTGACCATTTTGTGCATTCTCGCTGGTGTCCTTTTTAAGTAGATTAAAGAAAACTACAGGCCTCAAAGCAAAGGCATTTGGTATCATAAAATATCCGCATCATCAACACTAAATTGCTATCTCTTCCCCATGATGGACCCAGCACTTTCTGTAAATGAGAAAGGGGTCAATTGACCCTGGAATCCAACCTAAAGCCAGTACAGACCCCCCACAGGCCCCACTCCACCTCTCCAACCTGTGGCTGTGCCACTCAGGCACTCCTGACAATGTTGGGCTTTCCCACTGGCAATTCTAGTAACCATACCCCCTGCCCAGCTTAATCCACACTGCACACCTCACTACTCCCACCAATGTTTATCTCCCATGCATTTCTCAGCCCGCACCAAAACAGAGGCCCACCCACACCTACTTTTCCTTTCTATTAGCAGACCTGTTCCTGTGTTGTATGCTGCAAATTCAACCCCCTCTGTCACTGTGGTCTGTGCTCTCTCTTCTCTTTTGTGCTGCCATAATGAGGTAACACTCCTTGTGCTCTTC
The DNA here is from genome assembly GCF_964263255.1 of Lissotriton vulgaris. Taxonomy (NCBI): domain Eukaryota; kingdom Metazoa; phylum Chordata; class Amphibia; order Caudata; family Salamandridae; genus Lissotriton; species Lissotriton vulgaris. Next base: position 743,173,893 of record NC_141696.1, read on the forward strand.
CTTTTAGCAGTTCATCTCCTTCTTGATGTCCACAAAACCCTTGATTCTCAATGGGCCTTCTTAAGGGGGAAACAACCGATACAACGCGTGCTTTACAACACATGCTTTTACCCCGCATACAATTACATTGAAAAGGCTTGCTGTAGGGGGTGTATAAGGTGTTGGATATAACTCCAACACCTTCCTACTGTTGCACAAACTGGAGTTGGAATAGTAAATTATACTATGCTAAACTCCAGCTCACGCAGACAGCAAGTCATTCTAGAAACTTGTATTGCAAAGGCATGCGGGGTAAAAGCATGCATTGTAACGTCATGAAACCTTCTTAAGGAGCATGGCCAACATCATGCCCTGCTGTGCACCCATAGCCCCAGACATACTTGCCCCCTAAAAATTCACAGCCGCCCTTTAACTTCAGGTGAGCACACAAATTACCCATGCTCCTTTCTTGCCTTCCTCACCACTGCTCACACAGCTCAACACGGTCGCTCACTCTATGTGACCCAGGATCCCTCCACCTTTGCTCGCTCTTCCACCTCCACTTTCTTCATCAATAAATAAATCAATAAATTACATTTATACAGCGCACAGCTGTTTAGAGGAAGCGTCATGGTGAGAGCCGAAAATGTGAACACTACTATGGGCAAGCAGATGGCAATTAGCACTAAACCTTATTAAAAAGTAAATTCTTTAGCTTCTTTTTGAAGATGAACTCTGATCGGGCCAAATGTAAGCTAATAGGAAGTGAGTTCCAAAGTTTATCCATTAGAAAAGTGGAGGATCTGCTGCTTTTTCTGGCTTTAATAAGTTTTGGAACTTGTGCAGCCTGAGATTATTAGACCGTATAGACCTGAGTTGATAATAAGGTTTCCTTTCTTTTTGTAGAGAGGTCCGTCAGAGGCTAAGGCTTTTAATACAGCAGTGAGAGCTTTAAATTGGATATGTTAGGCTACTGCCAGCCAGTGTAGGCGTTTCATCTGGGGAAAAACTGATTGCTGTTTTCACAAGAGAGAAGACCCCACTAGGTTCCAGGGAACAGGGTACTGTCGACACTCAAAGTAAAAAAAGAATCCCTAGACTACACACACTTTTCATCACACTCTTAGATTTCATACACACCGAGCTATAGGAGCACCAGGATTTTTGTATATGTATCAAACCAACACCAAGATATGACGTTTACAGTCTTTGTATTTTATTTGTTTAGGTATTTTTCTTTAAAATTCAGAAAACTTTCTGAAAAGCATTTTATAAAAAAACATACATAGTATATCACATTTGAGACAATTGTTCACAATATTTCATAAAAAATACAGTTTTAAAAACAAAATATAAATAAAAACACAGATTTCTTGTCACTAAACTATCAAGACTTTACAGTACATAGTAAATCACATTAAACAACCCCTTTTAACCTGTATGTTCAAAAGTTCCTACTAACGTGCTTCACTGACCCAACAGAAATTACAGTATCCAAACTTTTGGTATATCTGCTATTTCGTTGGGCTTTTATTGGATTCTATTTTTCCATGCGTCGACGCGTTTCGGAGTTATTTCACTGGTACAGTAACACCTTCTCCAGGCCAGCAAAATTCATGGGGTCATCGTTTCTAAATTTCCTTTCTGTATATATAAGGCAGTAATGAATAACACTTTAAGAAGAGGGTTCTAAAAATTCTCTTTTCCTTACATTGTAATCTCTAGTTTATACTCTTAATATAAAAACAATGCATGTTTTTGTCTTATTATTCCTATCCCTACTGTAGCTATTATTAAAAAATATTTTTTATTTTGCAACATTGTCACAGCGGTTTCATATATGAGTAAGACTCTTCTACCCCTCCGTTATATTTTAGTGTTGGGCCATACACATCTGAAATCAATCATTCATTCCCATCATTCACTCAAGTCCCAATACTGGCCTTAACCCCAAAACGAATGAGAGGCGATGATATTTCAGCCCAGGAATTGATTCTACTCCTTAGGGGTTTTATTGTAGGGTATTCACTTTCTGTTACTGGTGTAACCCTGTAGGATCAATTGACGATATTCAGATATCTGTTCTTTTATATGTCCTATATTCTGCTTCTAATTTTTGAGGGAATTACCTTTTCTTTGAGAAAAAGAAGGAAGAAGAAATTTGCAGTTCAGGCTGATATTCCTGTCCCACTCTTCTTCATTGTGATTATTATTATGACTGACCTAGGTAATTGGAAACATAAATTTTGTTCTCTTTTCAATGTGTCCATTATTTCAGTCTTTCTCTCTCCTGTATCTTTAATTTACCTTTGAGCGGCATGCCCAGGGACAACACGGCCTTCCTTTCCGTTAGTTAATGTTTCCTATGTACTCTTCATTTTTTTTTCTTTTTTTCAGTGACTGTACACTGTTGAGAATATATTGCAGTATATCAATTATTTGTCCCAGTCTCTAGGTTATAGTCTGGTTTTCTTAAATAGAGGGATTCTTACCTTATTATGTATTAAAATTTTCCCAACGAGACATAGCGTCCTATTTCCGTTTTTCATGAACCGGATATGTTCTGTAGGGTAATATTAATGGTATTTAAAATTAATGATCTCTTTCCCCCATGTTATAACACATGTGTTAAGGAGACATCCTAAGTTTTAAACTATGTCTGTGCTACATGTTTATATTGACTTCATATAACTGAGAGAAAACATTTTTTCCTATAGTTGAGACGTATTTCACAATTAAGAAATATCTATGTATTATAAGGCGCACTCCCTACCCTTATTTGGCCATATGCCATGGTTGTGTCCTTTGCAGTTTAAAACTCATTAATCAGTGTTTAACATATGCTGAGAGTATGGAGGCACTCGAGGCGGCGGTAGCCTTGCTATTCCCAGGTGCCACAGGACCGACTTACCACACATGATCTTACGATGTTTCAAATGGCCCAATAACGCGGTAGAACTCGGGGCAATGGTAGTGTTTTTTGAATAAAAGAATTTATATATATATATAGCCCGGGGGTTAAATAGATTACACTGAAAGGATTTCAAAACCCTTTTAACGATTCTATGTTGCAAGACATCCCCATGAAACGTTAAAACCCGGGGCCTCAGGATCCCTTATTTTCAAAGGAATTCTTTTTACATACATAGGCCGAGGCTTCCTACAACAGCATTGGTGGAATTACAATTAGCATTTACCGATTCTACATGCTTCTATTAAGGGGGTCTGTCAGGGACACTTACCAAGATTCTTTACAGTCCGTGCGTCTACCTCGTTTCCCCGTTATGGCGTCAATCTACATTTTGCACCCTTTTATCCTGCATGTAACCATCACTCGAGATACACAGGTGTGCTGCATCTCGTTTACCCGCACATGCGCACATCGTTGTTTTTTCTTGTTTAGTGACGCCGCCATCTTGGACTATCCTTTTTATTGCCAATAATTGCTACGAGTTTAACCTGCCTATCTCTATTAGTTTATATTTATACGTCTTGCATATCTTTATTAATTTCTACTAGTGTGTCCCTATCCGTTTATGTCCAACCCATGCTTTTATCTTAACGAACTGCGGCGTGCGTATGCAAGCGCACTACGGTTTTGTTCATGAATATCGTGTGGCATCTCGTTTTCCCACGCATGCGCATAACATCGTTTTTTCCTAGTTTTGATACGCCGCCATCTTATGTTTTCCTATTGTTACTAATGGTTGCTACGAGTTTCAATTACATATCTATATTTCGGCAGATATATTTATTTATACTTTTATATTCCTGGCCGTTTATATCCGACCTTAGTCTTTTCAGACTAAGGTCGGATATAAACGGCCAGGAATATAAAATAAAGATATGTATGTTATGCGCATGCGTGGGAAAACAAGATGCCACACGATATTCATGAACAAAACCGTAGTGTGCTATAACGAGGAAACGAGGTAGACACACGGACTGTAAAGAATCTTGGTAAGTGTCCCTGACAGACCCCCTTAATAGAAGCATGTAGAATCGGTAAATGCTAATTGTAATTCCACCAATGCTGTTGTAGGAAGCCTCGGCCTATGTATGTAAAAAGAATTCTTTTGAAAATAAGGGATCCTGAGGCCCCGGGTTTTAACGTTTCATGGGGATGTCTTGCAACATAGAATCGTTAAAAGGGTTTTGAAATCCTTTCAGTGTAATCTATTTAACCCCCGGGCTATGTATATATAAATTCTTTTATTCAAAAAAGACTACTGTTGCCCCGAGTTCTACCGCGTTATTGGGCCATTTGAAACATCGTAAGATCATGTGTGGGAAGTCGGTCCTGTGGCACCTGGGAATAGCAAGGCTACCGCCGCCTCGAGTGCCTCCATACTCTCAGCATACGTTAAACGCTGATTAATGAGTTTTAAACTGCAAAGTACAAAACCATGGCATATGGCCAAATAAGGGTAGGGAGTGCGCCTTATAATACATAGATATTTCTTAATTGTGAAATACGTCTCAACTATAGGAAAACATGTTTTCTCTCAGTTATATGAAGTCAATAAAAACATGTAGCACAGACATAGTTTAAAACATAGGATGACTCCTTAACACATGTATTATAACATGGGGGAAAGAGATCATTAATTTTAAATACCATTAATATCACCCTACAGAACATATCCGGTTCATGAAAAACGGAAATAGGACGCTATACCTCGTTGGGAAAATTTTAATACATAATAAGGTAAGAATCCCTCTATTTAAGAAAACCAGACTATAACCTAGAGACTGGGACAAATAATTGATATACTGCAATATATTCTCAACAGTGTACAGTCACTGAAAAATAGAAAAAAATGAAGAGTACATAGGAAACATTAACTAACAGAAAGGAAGGCCGTGTTGACCCTGGGCATGCCGCTCAAAGGTAAATTAAAGATACAGGAGAGAGAAAGACTGAAATAATGGACACATTGAAAAGAGAACAAAATTTATGTTTCCAATTACCTAGGTCAGTCATAATAATAATCACATTGAAGAAAAGTGGGACAGGAATATCAGCCTGACCTGCAGATTTCTTCTTCCTTCTTTTTCTCAAAGAAAAGGTAATTCCTTCAAAAATTAGAAGTAGAATATAGGACATATAAAAGAACAGATATCTGAATATCATCAATTGATCCTACAGGGTTACACCAGTAACAGAAAGTGAATACCCTACAATAAAATCCCTAAGGAATAGAATCAATTCCTGGGCTGAAATAACGTCGCCTCTCATTTGTTTTGGAGTTAAGGCGAGTATTGGGATTTGAGTGAATGATGGGAATGAATGATTGATTTCAGATGTGTATGGCCCAACACTAAAATATAACGGAGGGGTAGAAGAGTCTTACTCATATATGAAACCGCTGTGACAATGTTGCAAAATAAAAAAATATGTTTTTAATAATAGCTACAGTAGGGATAGGAATAATAGGACAAAAACATGCATTGTTTTTATATTAAGAGTATAAACTAGAAATTACAATGTAAGGAAAAGAGAATTTTTAGAACCCTCTTCTTAAAGTGTTATTCATTACTGTCTTATATATACAGAAAGGAAATTTGGAAACGATGACCCCATGAATTTTGCTGTCCTGAAGAAGGTGTTACTGTACCAGTTAAATAACACTGAAACGTGTCGACACATGGAAAAATAGAATCCAATAAAAGCCCAACGAAATAGCAGATATACCAAAAGTTTGGATACTGTAATTTCTGTTTTGAAAACAATATGAGGCTAATGGGTCACTGAAGCACGTTAGTGGGAACTTTTGAACCTACAGGTTAAAAGGGGTTGTTTAATGTGATTTACTATGTACTGTAAAGTCTTGATAGTTTAGTGACAAGAAATCTGTGTTTTTATTTATATTTTGTTTTTAAAACTGTATGTTTTATGAAATATTGTGAACAATTGTTTCAAATGTGATATACTATGTATGTTTTTTTATAAAATGCTTTTCAGAAAGTTTTCTGAATTTTAAAGAAAAATACACAAACTAATAAAATACAAAGACTGTAAACGTCATATCTTGGTGGTGGTTTGATACATATACAAAAATCCTGTTGCTCCTATAGCTTGGTGTGTATGAAATCTAAGAGTGTGATGAAAAGTGTGTGTAGTCCAGGGATTCTTTTTTGACTTTGAGAAAAACTGAATGCTGACATAGAATTTTTAAAGATCAGTCTTTCTGCAGCAATCTGTATGGTCTGTAGTCTTCGAAATAAAAAGACTGGAAGGCCCAGATATTGACTATTAGTATAGTCCAGTCTAGCAGTTACAACTGTGTAAACAATAGTTTATCCTCTATATTCAGGCACCAAGTGCAGCATTTATTTAGCGATTTAAGTTTTTGTGAAACACCCAGCAGAAATGTTTTCAATTTCAGTTGTGAAGGAAAGATTAGAATTGAATATTAACTTGCAGTGGAAGAAGGGGCCGGACGAGGGCTTAGTTCATGCAATCACCATCTGCTTGGATACAGCAAGCACTTTGACGCAAAAATAGATTTTCAGTTTCATCTGAGTTTAATTTAAGGAAATTTGAATGAATCCACACTGCTACTCACCTCAGCATTGCTTACAGGTTGATAGATCCACATCTTTATGTGTCTGAAAGGACAGGAAAAGTTGGGTGTCATCTGTATAAGACATTTTGTGAATGCCCCAATATTCAATTAACTTGGCTAGAGGTTCCAAGTATAGATTAATTAAAGTAGGGCTCAAGGTTGAGCCCTGCAGAGCTCCATAACCAAGTGGTTTCAAAGTTGATGTTAATGGAGGAAGACATACGGCCTGGGATCTGCCCTCTGAAAGGGTTTAGCCAAGCATGCACCTTACCTTGAATATCAGCCCTTATGATCCTATCCAGAGGTAGTGAATGTGAGACAGTATCAAAGGCGGCTAATAGATCAAGTCGAACTACCATTGAAGTACAGCCCTGATCAAGATTTTCTTTAATGAATTCAGTAACTTCCAACAGAGCAGATTCAGTACTGAAGCTTGGTAGAAAACCAGATTGGGAATCACAAAGCAAAATATTAGATTCCAAGAAGTGAGTTAACTGCCTACTGACCCATTTCTCCAAAATTGTGTCAGCAGCAGGTAGGAGCCAAATTGGTCTAGAGCTGCTTAGTATTGCAGCGTCAGTCTTTGGTTTTCTTAATAAGGGAAGCATAAAAGTATGTTTCCAACAAGATGGAAATCACTTGCTGCAACTTAGATTTGAGAGGGAGCACGTCTTCACTGAGGCTACTACCCCTTGCGCCTCACCGGCTGAACCTCCTTGGCAACCATGCCTGTTCAACTATGATGGGTACCATTAGGTCTTCTCTCCTGGCATCCCTAAGTACCATCAGTGACTTGCTAAATGGCTACCTGCTCCCTATGATGCACACAGCACTTACTGTAAAAGTGAAAGGGGACCCTTGATCACGTAATCTAACCTAAAACCAGTCCTAACCCTGACCAAACATTCTACCCGCTACTCCGATTCCTAGCCCTTGACCTCCACCTCTCACCAGGAAAGCAAAGGAGAGACCATGTGTAAAACACCAGTTGTGCTGCTACCATTAGCTCTCTTAGTCCTCCTCCAGCCCTACACTGACTCATCCACCAATAGCATTCTTCCTCTGCCATATTCTTAATTTGACTTATGATAGGCTCAAAAATCTCTTCCTCTTCCGCCTCTTCATCTTCCTCATCAAAGATAAGCTGCATCTCCTCATAAACAGGAAGTCTCTACCACAAATCATGTGCCCCACTTTTACTTGGTACATTACCATCCCCAACTCTCACATTGCAACATCTCACATCAACTAGAATCTTCGATGAACAAGTCTTCTTTAAAAAGTGCACATGCGATTCACTCCCTAAATGTTTAGTATCGTCCATGAATGATAAACAGATCAGTTGCAGCAGCCTGAACCATATCATGAGCTGGGGTAAAGAAGCCACACAAGACTCTCCCAGAGTCTTCTGTTGCACCATTGGTGTCCCACTGTCCTCTGTGCTCCTCGCTTGATGACTCCCTTAACTCAAAGCCTCCCTGCTTCTCCTGCCTCCCTCACCACACCTTCTGGTGTTCTCTCCACCCATACCCATTGCCCTACCATCCCTAATTCAAAGACAGCATTCTTCACTCTGCCCATGCTCATTCCCTCATGCTTTTATGGCCTTCATTGGCCGAATAAAGAATCTTTGATTGATAGTGGCTCCATGCTGCACTCCTGTCTCCCCACCTCTCACAGAAAATGCCTGCTCGGTTTTCCCTCTTCCCCTTCCAACCCTCCTGTACATCCATCCTCTACAGGGCCCCACAAAACCACAACCACTTGTGAGTGTTTCAGTCGGGCACCGTTGAAAACCTTGTGCTCCTCCTACTGGCCCTTATAGTATTCATACCTCCTGCTCACGCTCATACCCGTTGTTCCCCCAATACTCCCACCACAGCTCATCTCCACGGTATCTCTCAGCTCCTGCACCAAAACAGAGGCCCACCCAGTTCTCCCCTTCCTTTCTGCTGACAGATCAGCCCCTGTCTTGCCTGCAGCAAAATCAAACCCCACTGCTCAGTCACTGCCCTCCATCTTCTCCCTCCCACTGCTGTAATGGGAAAGCACTCCACACGATCCTTAGCAGCCTCGTCCTTTCCTAACATCCCCAATGCTCTAGAGTCACAGCACGCCCACTTGTATGGCATGGCTGACACCACATTCTGCCATGCACCTGTGGCTTCCAATATCTCTGCCACCTGCATGGATTCTAGTGCTCCATCAGGTTCTGGTAAGGATACAGCTTCCTATCCTCCTTTCTTTCCTTCTCCGCTCCGCAAAGCTCCACGCAGTCGCTCAATCTGCCTGATCCAGGCTTCCTCACCTCTGTGGGCTCCTCCCTTCTCACTTCATTCATTCACTTCATGGATAGCGTGAGTGAATACGAGTGCTTCGCACGCACTTTGCCTGCATTGTCGTACTTGGGGCTTATTTTTTAAGATTAGTTTTTAGCGGGGGGTATCACTTAAGATTTAAAAAAAACGCCATATTATTTGCTTATTTGCACAGTTATCAGCTGCACTTGGCCACTTTGTTGATAGCAGCCCTGTACTAGAGCGCTAACGCGGTGCCTGGGACGTCTTCCAGACCCGCCTGAAGATTAGCGCTCTAGTCTTCCAGGGCTGACTTCGCTTCCCTGCTCCTACCTTCCCATTTCCGGTGCTGTATTTTAACCGGGAGTTCCTGGCTAACCCCTTGATAGCGTGAGTGAATACGAGTGCTTCACACGCACTTTGCCTGCATTGTTGTACTTGGGGCTTATTTTTTAACATTCGTTTTTAGCGGGGGGCATCACTTAAGATTTTTAAAAAATGCTGTATTATTTGCTTATTTTCACAGTTATCAGTTGCACTTGGCCACTTTGTTGATAGCAGCCCTGTACTAGAGCGCTAACGCGGTGCCTGGGACGTTTTCCCGACCCGCCTGAAGATTAGCGCTCTAGTCCTCCAGGGCTGACTTCGCTTCCCTGCTCCTCCCTTCTTACTTCTCCCCCTGCATCTCCGATCTTCTACTTTAACCAGGACGCAGCGACAGCGCAGCGGGCACGCTGGTGGCACGCCAAAGGCAAGCCCGTCTGCGCCCGTCCGCGCCAAGATCGGGACAGGCGCAGGCCATGCTGGCGACTTCTCCCCGCATTTTATCCATCAGGCGAAGGCACTCACAGAGTTCAACATTGACGCGAGGTGTGTCGAACATTTTCCCATGACGAACATATGGGGCCCTATTTCTTGTAGAACCTGTAGATGGACAATGCCTTGGCCATCTTTGGAAGGGAAGAGTAATTCTACCCCCCCTCAGCAAAGTATCAATGGAGGGCTTATAAACGCACGCTCCCTGTGCAAACATAGCCAGGCTATTAGGGACCTGATCCTAACCCACCACCTAGATTTCCTTTTTATTATGGAAACCTGGCTCAAAGAATGGAATGCTCATGATCAGTCCATTGCCCTACCCCCTTATTATGTCATACTCAGGGTGGACAGACAAAAGTATAGGGGGGAGGCGTGGTGATAATAATTAAAAGTACGTGGAAGTGTCATACGTTCAGCCTCGATTACATCAAAGGGGCTGAGAGCATTGGCTTCTCCATATCTCTTCAGCCTTCAACTTCCTTTACCGGAGGACTAATATATCGTCCGCCAGGTAACCCCTCTGGATTTTTGGAATTCATTGGAGAACTTCTAGGACAACAGCTTCTCCGTTACCCCCACTTCACCCTCCTGGGAGATTTTAATTTACATTTGGAATCAAAAACGGATCCACAAGGGGGCGTGGCTTGACGGGCGAGGATGGCGGTCGCAGCTTAGCAGAGCTCCCGCCGGCCCGAACTCACCTTCATCATTTATCCTGGCCCCCGAGCCCGCAGGAGATTCATTGCTCTTGCCATCGTTCCAGGAGTGTGCACTGCTCTCTCCGGTGCCGTGGTCCTGCAGCTTAGTCTCCACAGGGACCCTGAGGCGCTGACAGCAGTTTGCGGCCCGGCGCCTGGCCGTGAGCCGCGAACCTCGATTTTGGGGACGCCGAGTGACATCTGCCGGAGTGCCGCCGGGGGTGACGTCAGCGGTGCGGACCCCGGACGGCCCTGAAACACTTGGACCCCGGGCCCGTGGGTGAAGCCTGGTGTACACCGTCGGTCCGGAGGTGGGCCCTGTCGTCTCCGGTGCCTGGATCTGGTGGCTCCGTCCCCTCTGGGACCCTGGGGCGCCAGCGGCGATCTGCGGCCTAGCGGCTGGTTGGAGGCCGGGGACCTTGATTTTGGGACCACTGAGGGGCGGCTGTGGGCCCGCGGCTGTGTGGCATCGGCGGCACGGACCCTGGCCGAGCCTGGCAACACTGGACTACTGGGGGAGTACGGAGGTGCCCCCCCCTGCCCCCTCTGGTTCTGAGCACTTTGGTGGGTGACACGGCGTAGTGGGGGCCTGTCCGGTCCTGTGGAGCCGAGACCTCGAGCTTTGTCACGCCGGTACCTGCGAGGGACACAGTGCTGTGGGGGCCCGTCCAGGCGTGTGCAGCCGGGGGCCTTGAGTGTCGTGGCACCGGAATCACATTGGCCTGCCGCACTTTCTATACGGACACTGAACCCGACGCCCGGACGTGGGACCGGGAGCTCCCTGTGCCTGTCGGTGTGGACACGCTGCCCAGGACCTCCTGACCCTGCCTGCCCCGTCCGGTGTGACGCTCCGCTGTGTCAGTGAGCGGCCATGACCAGGGGTGGTGGCGGGGGCCCGCCTAAGCAGGGCCCCATGGACAAATTTGCCGGGCCCAGTGGTGGCGCCGGGGCGTCCGGCGGCGGTGGCGGTTCAGGGCCGGACAACGCTGCAATCCTGGCGGCCATTACACAATCCCGGGACATGCTTGATGCAAAAATTGGGGCTGTGGGAGCGGACGTTACGCTGCTTCGCCAGGACCTCCGAAATGCAGTGGCGCGGATTACCGAGACTGAATCACGAATCTCGGTGACTGAAACGGACATCGGCGCCCTTAAGAAAAGAATGGCAGAGGTGGAGTGTGTCCAGAAGACGCTTGCGGCCCGGGTGGAGGATGCCGAAGGGCGTGCACAGAGAAATAACCTCCGCTTTATTGGCTTTCCGGAGAGGTGCGAGAAAGATGGCATGGAGCGGTTCCTGACCCACTGGCTGGAGGTCTGGGTCCCTGAGGGGACGCTGTCGGCATGCTTTGTGATTGAACGGGCACACAGGGCCCTGACTCAACGGCCGCCTGAGGGGGGAGCGTCCGCGGCCGGTCATTGCTCGGCTGCTGAACTATCATGACCGCGATGCCATACTGCGGGAGGCGAGGAACAAGGGCTCGCTTACTTATGAAAATCACGCCATAATGATCTTCCCAGACTACACGAAAATGGTTCAGCAGCAGCGACAATCCTTTGTGGCCGCTAAGGCTAAATTGCGAGGCCTGAAGCTCCAATACTCTCTCCTGTACCCGGCCCGATTGCGGGTGGTACATCAGTCCCGAACGCACTTCTTCGATACACCTGAGGAGGTATTTCGTTGGACCGACGAGACGGTGCGACTTCGGCCACATGCCCAGCCGGGGCTGGACCCTGGCGGGTCCCAGAGATCATCGCCGGAGCGGACGGACCGTACTAGCCGGAGGGGACGACATCGGAGGTCCAGATCCAAGAAACGCTCAGCCTCCGCTAGTGCGACGCAGACTAACGGCGCTCCTGACTCTGAACACTCGGATGCTGGCAGCTGAATCCCGGCGGGGTCTGGACGTTGGTGTTGCCCTATGCCGGACCGGATCGGCTGGTGAGACTGTTCCATGTGACATTATTTGTGCACGTTTATATGCTCCTGAGACACTCTGAGGCTCTGGGATGAGCCACTGCGGGGCTTGGGTGGCGGCTTCTATGGGCCTTAGACCCTCACGAGTAGTGGGTGTTGGTGGGGGGTGGGTGAGTGTGTGCTGATGGGGGTGTTGGGATCCATTGGTATGGTGGGCCCTGGGTTCTCTGTTCTGGACCCGGGTCTCTCCATGCCGCGACAGATACTTCACTGTTTTCTGAGGTATTGGGGTGGGGGGTGTGGGGTGCTGGGGGGGTTGCCTGGTTGTTGGAGTTTGGGGAGGTTTGGGTTAGGGGGGGCCTGGGAGGTGTTGGGGTACTGAGTGTTTGGGTTGGGAGGGTGGGACCACACGTGTCTATAGATCTTGATTTTGTTACTTCAGGGGGTGCGCCAGGGTGGGACGGAGGGCTGGATAATGGACACTGTCTTGATCATGGCTATCATGGCTGATACTGCGAATATGCCTCCTCAACAGACCCTGCGTGTTGTGACGTGGAATGTGAGGGGTATCCTGGACAAAATCAAGCGTGGGGCGGTGCTGCGTTGGGGGAAAAGAGAGATGGTGGATGTGCTGCTGCTTCAGGAGACCCATATGCTGGGCTCCAAGGCCCTTAGCCTCCAGAGGTTCGGATTTCAGCAGGTGTACCATGCGGGCTTCACGAGGGGCTCGCGGGGGGTGGCCATCTTGGTTCACCGCAGGGTGGCCTATGTGCATGAAAAGCAATGGATTGATCCCCAGGGCCGGTACATTTTCATTAGAGGTCAGTTGGGCACCGAACAGGTGGTTTTTGGTAGCGTGTACGCCCCCCCCCCTTTACAGTGGGCCTTGTCTGAGCGGCTGTTCGCGCTTTGGGATGAGATTCCGGAGGCCCTGACCATAGTGGGAGGCGATTGGAACGAGGTTATGGATGTGGGCCTGGATCGTCTGAGGCGGGTGCCTGTTGTGTTGGATCCCCCCCTGCTGCTGCTCCCACCAAATTATGTGCGACTGCGAGTGGCCTGGGCTGGGTCGATGTGTGGCGACACTTTCATCCTGCTGTGCGTGAGTTCACGTATGTGTCGGCGGTGCATGGGTCCTTTTCGAGACTAGACTATTTGTTTGTGCTGGGTGCCTGTCTGAGCCGAGTCAGAGATGCGGTGATCCTCCCCAGAGGCCTATCGGATCATTCCCCTGTTCTGGCCACCGTGACCCTCCCCGCCGCGAGACAGCCGTTTCGGTGGCGGATGTCATCTTGGCAGCTGCAGCGGCCTGAGTATGTGCATCACCTGCGTGAGGCGATTGATCATTTCTGGCGCGAGAATTTAGTTGGGGATGTGGATGCAATGGTGGTGTGGGAGGCGCTGAAACCCACGATACGGGGCATTGACATTGCTTGGTGCGTGGCTGCTCGGCGGAAACATCGAGAGGCCATTGCGACCGCCGCGGCCTGTGTGGAGGGGCTGGAGCAGCGGGGCCGGCTCGGGGGTGATGAAGGCATAGTGAGGCAGCTCTTGCAGGCCCAACAGTTGTACGCCTCCGTCCTTTACGAGGAAGCCCGACAGGCGTGGCTCGCCACGCGTAGCAGGGTCTATCAATGGGGCGACAAGTCCTGTACTATGTTGCATAGGCTGTGCCAGGCGACCTTCCAGCCCCTGGTGTTGCCGGGTCTGACGGCAGATGACGGCTCGGTTGTAACCGACCCGGATGTGCTGGCGACTAGCTTTGCCCGTTATTACGAGGCACTGTACGCTCCCCGGGATCACTTGGAGGCGGGCGGGATATCAGCATATCTTGACGACTTGCTGCCACAGGCCGTCCCTGATGAGACCAGGACCGCATTGGACGCCCCACTTACGGCTGAGGAGCTCGGAGAAGCCCTAGGTCAACTAAATACCGGTAAGGCGCCAGGCCCGAGTGGCTACCCAAGCGAGTTCTACAAAAAGTTTCACGTCCAGTTGGGGCCCCACTACCGCCGCGCCCTGGAGGCGGCACGGGCCCAGGGGGAGCTGCCACCAGATTGGCGTCATGCTGAAATAGTGGTATTTCTGAAGCCGGGCAGGGCGCCGGACAGGCATGACTCTTACAGGCCGATTTCCCTTCTTAACATAGAGGCAAAGGTCCTGGCTAAGGCGTTGGCAAACCGTCTTTTACCTCACATTGCTGGCCTGGTCCACCCCGACCAGGCTGGTTTCATGCCTCGCAGGGCCACCCGGCACAATATTCGACGAGCGCAGGCAGCGGTGGATGCCATGGGCGCTAGAAGTGAACAAGCGGCACTCCTCCTGGCGGACATGGACCGAGCCTTTGATTCGGTGAGCTGGGCATATCTGTTCGCACTGTTGGCCCGCCTCAACCTGGGGCCGGTCTTCTTGTCGTACATTCGTCTCCTTTACACTAACGTGACGGCCTCGGTCCGAGTGGCCGGTGCTACCTCTGGGCGCTTCCGTATAGGTCGCGGTACTCGGCAGGGTTGCCCGCTGTCCCCATACCTGTTCGCCCTCGCCATGGAGCCCCTGGCGTCGCGGATACGAGCAGATGCCCGGTAGCGCGGTTTCGTCTGGAGTGAGGATCTTGTAGATAGAATTGCACTGTACGCGGATGACGTCCTCCTCTTCCTCACGGATCTGCGGCAATCGGGTCCCCGGGTCCTGGAGATCATGCGGGAGTTTGGCGGGGTCTCGGGTCTTCATCTCAACCTGAATAAATCAACCCTGTGGGTGCTGGGTGGTGGGGTGGTTGCCGACCCCTGGGCTGCGGAGTTGCGAGTGGCATCGGATGGCCTCAAATATCTGGGCGTCTTCCTTTCAGAGTCGAGGGCCGTGGCCTGGGCGCGTGGAGTCTTGCCGGTGTGGGAACGGGTCCAGGCTGATGTTAAGACATGGTCCAGAATGCCACTCACTATTTTTGGTAGATCGGCCATCTTCAAGATGGTGGCGCTTCCGCGGCTCCTGTACCAACTCCAGAATTTCCCGCACCCCATTGGCCTGGAGTGGTTCCGGCAGGTCAATTCGGTGTTGGGCCGCTTCCTGTGGAGTGGCGGTGCGGCCAGGGTGGCTTTGAGGACGTGCTTTCTGTCCACATATTGTGGTGGCTTGGCCACCCCGGACCTCCTTTCCTACTACCGAGCTTCCCAACTGCTTGTCCTTAATGAATGGTGGTATGGTGATAGGAGGGATCCGGCTTATGCCCTGGAACGGTTGCTCATGGGTGACCGCACGCTCCACACCATTCTTTATTCCGCTCGCCTACGCCGTGGGTTGCCATCGGTCACCGGAGTGGTCTTTGCGGTGTGGAGGCAGTCACTGCGTCGCATGGGATGGTGGGGCAAACTGACAGCTGAGAAGCCGCTTTGGCATAATGGTCTGCTCCCGGAGCTGGCGGCCCTGACCGGGTTTGAGGGTTGGGAGGCCATCGGGATTGCACAACTGGGCCAGGTCGTATCCGGCACCACCCTCAAATCCTTCGAGGAGCTTCGTACAGAGTTCCAAATGCCTCAGTCCCAGTTCTTCCGCTACCTCCAATTGCGGCATGCCCTCACCCCGAGCGTCGCGGGTCTCGACTCCCTGCCAGAATTTAGCCCAGTCGAGGCCAAAGTGTTTATGGGGGACCTGGGGGACAAGAAAGTCTCTAGGATCTACCAGACGCTTGTTATTCACTGCTCCTCCACCCTACACTCCCTTCGGGAGGCATGGGAGGTAGACGTGGGCCCCCTGGATGAGGACGATTGGAGGGAGGCGCTGGAATCCCCACGTGGAACCGCCATTGCAGTCCGGCTCCGGCTAATCCAATTCAAATATTTGCATCGTGCTTATTACACGCGTGAACGATTGTGGAAGGCTGGGTTGATTGCATCCTCGGAATGTCTGCGCTGTGGGGCGGTGCCCGGCTCCCTGGTACACACGGTGTGGTCGTGTGGCCGACTGACTGGGTTCTGGAGGGGTGTGTGGAGTTGCCTGGCAGAGGTTCTGGGCTGGGACCTTCCCCGTACTCACCGGCTGGGCCTTTTACATATTATGGAAGGGATTGGAGGCAATGTTTATAAGCGCCATTTGTTGCTCTTGGGGTTGGTGGTGGCTAAGCGGGACCTGGCTCGGGCGTGGAAGTCAGTGAGGGCTCCCCCCCTGTCTGCATGGAAGGTTGGGCTCGATTATTTTATGGGTCTGGAGAGGCCGATCTTTGAAGCGAGGGGATGCCCGCGCAAACACTACAAAATCTGGAAGCGTTGGGCCGACTACCGTGGTCTGTCCTTGGACCCCCCGGCGGAGCTGGAGGAAGACATTTGATCGCAGAGACAATCTTGGCCTGAAGACGCAAAGCCCTGGTGGCATTACACCCGCCTGTTTTTATTTTCTTCTTTTTTGTTCTCTATGTTGCTTTCTATACACGTGTGGTAGGGGGGTTTGGGGGGGGTGTTTGGAGCGGGAGGGGGGTAGTGTTGCGGGTTAGGGTAGGGTGCGGGGGAATTTCTATACTGAGCCTATTCTGAGTCTGCTCTATCACTTGCTGCCTATGTAATTACTATATTGATATTGTGGTGGTGTTTTTGGTGTATGGAGATGCCACATTCGTGATGCTCATTTGCTCAATAAAATTGGTTGTGAAAAAAAAAAAACGGATCCACAAGTAGAGAATTTCCTTCCCACTTTAGAAATTTTTGGATTATCCGAAAAAGTCGTGAATCCCACACATTTAGCTGGCCATACTTTAGATGGCATATGCTCTAACTTTCCTGCATTAGCGCATCTTCCTTCCATACCTCAAATATGGACTATATTCTGCAGGCGTGGAGTCAAAGAATCTGGCTGCTGGAAATATTTAACAAGACCTATAAGAGTATACCACCCCACACAACTATTCACTGGCGTTAAAGGGAGAGCGAGGAACCTATCTTTCTTATAGGCAGCAGAAGGTAAAAGCCCACAAACCCAGCAATCTGTCATGTTGGTAGTGGCATGTGCATGATGCAAAGTCTTAATAAAAACATTATCTTTATAATTTTTTCGTATCATCCTCTCACCATAATCGACAGTGATCATTTTATGTTCCGGAACAGCGGTAGGTGTGGGTGCAAATGTATGAACGGGATAATGTTTATCTAGGAAAAACAGTATACCAAGAGTCACCAGAAAGGCAATTAAAACAATTACTATCACCACTATTTTTCCCTTTCGGGGAAGGGCCAACCAGGGGGAATCAGGCTCACGTCTCGGGGGAGCTGCAAAAGGCTGCTCCTCATCAGGGATGGGCCGCCCAAAGGGATACATTTCTAATAATCGTACAAAAGTATCAAAAATCAAAAAGGTAAAAATCACACTGTTACTAAAAAAATAGTCCCAGACAATCCTCAACCGGCCAGAGGGGTTCTTCAACCCTTAAAAAGGGATCTTCTCCCTGTGTCCTTCAAAGCCTCACAGGCAGGCTTGTACCGTTCATACCTACTCCAACGTCGCTGGTCAACACTTTGAAATAGGGGAAGCACTTAATTTGGGCCCCGCGCCACTCTATAGTCTCAAAGAACACAATCTTCGGCTAAACACCAGGGCTCTTACAAGTCCATCCCTACCACTAAATCTTCTTTTTCAGAATGTCCACTAAGCCCTTCTTCCAGTATTTAGTCCATCATACTTATTTTCTTCGGGGCCGCAAATTGTAGCGAGTGCTCCCTGGCACTTCGGGGTCAGAAAACAAAGCAGGTGCATCAGTTGCAGATGCTGAACTTTCCGATATCTCTTTGCTAGCAACAAAAGGAGTGGTAGAGCTCACAGTATTCTCAATTCGGCTTCGCTCTTCTCCAATCAATGAAGCATCCGAGAAAGGAACATACCTCGGGATATGTTCAGACTCCTGGTCAGCGATGCCATCTTGTACCCATTGATCATAGGGCAACGGGAGCGGGACCCTCTTCACATGAGAGGCATGGGTCCACGCTTTTCTGCCTTCAATCCGAAGCGCCGTGCGTGTAGTGAGGAGCACCTGACGAGGCTCCGACCATCTCGGCTCCAAACAGGACTTTCGCTGATATCGTCGCACCACAACCCAATCCCCTGGGTGGATGGTGTGTCCAGGCCCCTCCGGCAACGGCTTCAGAGTGTCTGCTACCTGCTGATGAATAGAACGAAGATCTTTAGTCAAAGCATACAGATAATCTGTCAACAGAGGATAAGGAACTTCAGAAAAACATTTAGGTCGGGGCACTCCCCAGATATTGGCCGGGCGGCCAAATACCACCTCGTGCGGGGAGACGCCCATCTTTGCATTTACAGTGACTCTTGTGGAAAGCAAAGCTAAGGGAAGTGCGTCTGGCCAACGGAGACCTGTACTCTCACATATTTTGGCCATCTTGAGCTTGAGCGTGCCGTTAAACCGTTCCACCAGTCCTGCCGCCTGAGGATGCAAGGCTGAGTGGAACTTCTGGGTGATATGTAGACCTTTGCATATATTTTTCACTAATTCAGCATTAAAGGACGTGCCATTATCACTCCAGATCACCCTAGGTAATCCGAAGCGGGAGAAATACTCCTTTATCAACATTTTTGTAGTAGACATAGCCGTGCAGTCTTTTGTTGGGAACGCCTCCACCCACCTACTAAAAGCACATACGACTACAAGGACGTACTTTAAGTTATTGACTCTTTCCATTTCGATGTAATCCATCTGAATCACCTCAAAAGGGAAAGAGGGGGGTGCAAAATTTCCAGTTGGGACAGGGGTACCCTTCCCAGGGTTGTGTCTCAAACACACCATACACTGACGAACCAAATTGGTGGCCATCTTAGAGATATTTTTATTGCTCCACACCGGGTCTAACAATTTGCAAATGCCCTTGGCACTCACATGGGCAGGCCCGTGTGCCATCATCACTACTGGAAGGACATATGCATTCGGTAACATCCATCGTCTCTTGTCTGTCACATCTGTCCAACATTCATCCGCATCCAGTCGTCCCTGCCCATCCTTCCATGCTCTCAGTTCCTCATCCGTCGCTTTGCCCTGTATGTTCTTGACACTCTGTACCGTGTCTGCAAACATATGAATATCTGGGACCCATCGTGCTGGTCCTGCCACAAACATTCGTGGTAATTTTTCTCTAGCAGTCTCTTTTGCTGTCTCATCGGCAAAAGCGTTGCCTCGCCCGACATCGTCCACTATTGTCTTGTGTGCACTACATTTTATCACAGCCAATCTTTTGGGTAATGTCAGTGCCGTTAGCAGTCGTAATATCAGTGGACCATGTTGGATGTGTTGTCCATGGGAGGTCAAGAATCCCCGTTCTGCCCAAAGTCGCCCATAATTATGAACCACGCCAAAGGCGTATTGGCTATCGGTGTAAATGTTCACATCCAACCCCTCACTCAACTCACATGCTCTCAGTAAGGCAATAATCTCGGCAGCCTGAGCAGAATTGTAAGGTATTCTAGAAGTCTCTACCACCGTCTGTAATGTTGTTATTGCATATGCTGCTGTCGATGTACCGTCTGGTAATTTAAAACAGGATCCATCGACATACAGTTCCCCGTCCGGTTCTTCCATGGGCCTGTCTGTCAGATCCACCCTCCCCTTTGTCTCCTCTTCAGTCCTATACAAACAGTCATGTATGTCATCATCATTTGTGTCAGTATCTGTGGGGATAGGTAACAAGGTGGCGGGGTTCAATGTGGCACACCTTTTGATTGTTACATGGGGCGCAAAAAGAGTCATCTCATAACCCGTCAGACGAGCGCTTGTTAAATGCTGCGTCTGTGTTCTGTTCAGTAAAATGTCCACAGCATGCGGTACCATTACTGTGAGATCTGATCCCAGCACGAGCCCTGCCGATTGTCTTATAGAGACCGCAGCAGCCGCCGTGGCTCTCAGACAGCTCGGCAGCGCTCTTGCCACATTATCGAGCACTGCAGAGAAGTATGCACACGGTCTCTGCTTCCCCCCAAAACACTGAGTTAAGACAGACAACGCGCAACCTTCCGCCTCGTGCACGTAAAGAACAAAAGGCTTCTGGTAATCAGGTGTTCCAAGAACTGGCGCAGAACACAAAGACGTTTTTAGTGACTCAAACGCTTCCTGACATGCGGGGGTCCAGGCTAGGGGTTCGCGCACTTCTTTGGTAGTCAGATACAATAGGGGTTTTGTTAGTAACGCATAGTTAGGTATCCACTGACGACAATACGATGTTATGCCAAGGAACGCGCGCACCTCTCGCTGCGTGTTAGGTATTTGCATGTTAGTGATCGCTTTTATGCGCTCCGGCGTCAATCTCCTCCCCACTTTCGAAAGGAGGTGACCGAGGTAGGTGACCTCCGTTCGACAGTATTGAAACTTCGGAAGGGACACTTTATGCCCCCTCTTTGCCAAATGGTGTAACAATTTTACAGTAGCATCCCGACAACCCTGCTCATCATCCGATGCTATTAGGATGTCATCCACGTACTGCAACATTACGTTGCCAGGTGGAAGTACCAGGTCATCCAATTGTGCCTTTAGAGCCTGACTGTATATACTCGGACTCTCCGTGTACCCCTGGGGAATTCTCTTGAAGCGGAAACTTCGGCCAGCCAATGAGAATCCGAAGAGGTAACGGCTGTCCTCATGTACCGGAATACTGAAGAAAGCATTTTTCAAATCCAGGACAGAGAAATATTTGGCCGAAGGTGGAATCATTGTCAATATCGTAGTGATGTCCGAGACCACCGGATACTGTGGCTCCACTACTCTATTTACCTGCCGCAAATCAATCACAAATCTATAGACATCAGGAGTATTATCAGTTGCATCAGGTGACCGTCTTTTAAGTACAGGCAAAATAGGACTGTTACATATATTCGAATCAGTCTCTTCTACAACTCCAGACTGTATCAACTCTTGAATAATTTGTAACAAGGCCTTCTCACCCTCTCTAGGTATTCTGTATTGTGGAATTCTGGGCAATTTGGCTCCCACCTTCACTCTTATTGACACCGGGGCAATATCCATTCTCCCTACATCATTATCACTGGCAGCCCACAAGCTGTCGGGTATGCCTCGAAACTCAGGTGGCAACGGGTCGTCTTTTGAAAAGCACTGTAGTGGGCGGGCAACATTGGGGCCTAGAGTAAGGTACACGCCATCCGGAGAACAATAAATGGTGGCATGCAATCTCTTCAATAAATCTAAACCCAGCAAATTTTCTCCACAATTCGATGTCAATAAAAACGGTGAGTCAACAGTAAAAGGGCCAATCGTTAACGTGAGAGGTTTAGAAATGGGGCTAATCACCGGAGTTCCTGCAAAACCCACGGATATGTTATTCTTGCCAGACAGAGCCGCCCCTGGGACCCGAGAACGAGCCACTGAACTTTTCATTGCACTCGTATCCACTAGAAATTTCTGTTGAGACCCTAGTAAGTCGGCTTCGACATAAGGTCCCCTCTGATCAACTTCCATAAGTACTGGTCCCATGCTCTGTCCTACGCTGTCCTAGTTGTGGGAGAACCCTGTCAAATCGTCCACTGAATAATCATCGTTGTAATACTGGCCCCCACTCCTCTGCGACTGTTGTCTATCTGTCCCGTTGTCAAAGTAATTGCCTCCGGGTCTCCCGCCTCCTTCTGATCGCGCAGCCTGTCTCCCAAAATCACCACTACCTCGTCCTCGTCCTCTTCCTGGACCGGTACCTGACTGGAACAGCGGGCAGTCTCGCCACCAATGCCCTTCCTGCTTACACTTGGCGCACTGGTTCGGTCCCAGCCTTTCCCTACTCTCACCTCTCCCAAAACCACCTCCCCGACTCAGCGCCGCACCTCTTCCTCTGCCCCTTGCCACTTGCTGCAACAAAACCCTCGTCTTCAAATCTTTAGCCTTCTTCTCCTGCTTGTCCTTGTTCTCATTTTCCCTGTGCTCGTAATATTGCGCCATACTTAGTATTCCCGAAGGAGAGGACGTCGTCCACGTGCTCTCTGACGCTTGCAGTCTAGCTGATATTTCAGGCAATAAATTTGTGACAAACCTGTTAACAAAGAGTCGTAACCCTCCATCCTGTGACACATCCTGTCCACTAAAATCCATGAACGTTTCCTCAAACCTCGTAAAGAAATCTGAGACCGCCTCATCCTTTTTCTGCTTGCAAGCCGTCAATTTGTCCCAATCTACCTTTTTCGGGGGAATGAGAGAATGCATATACTTTATAATGCGTCCTGGCAAAGCTAATATCTCAGCCCTCGGCTTCTCCCCTGGCTTACGCTCCTTGTCCCAATCCTGTAACTCCTGCCATGTACCTCCCAGCTCCTCTGTATGATCCGTACCTTTCACCTGTCGCCACACATCAACCGGGACCAAAAGCCCGAAAAATAATTCCACATCAGCCAACGTCATCACAGTAGAAGACGCTGCTTCCGTGAGCTCTTATAATAGGCGGTCGGATTCTTTCTAGAATCCGGTAGCTGAGCCTTCAATGACAACACTTCACTTCCCTTCCATGGCGTATACACCCATTGCTCCTGAAAATGCGCATCAATTCTGTTCCGTGTGACAGCCCTCGTGACTGGGTCTAACAACTCGGGGACCTCAGGATGAAAAATAGGGTGCACCTCTCGCATTGGGTGGAGACCTGGGAAGTGGGGTGTACCGACAGAGGGCAATTCATTCCTGTATTGCAATAGCGCGCGCAGACTACTCATCACTTCCTTCACCCCCGTGTTCGTTCTGTACGCCCCAGCCTGTATATCCCGTAAAACCGCCAGAGCCACGCCTCCATACCCCTGCTCCGATAGCGGTATCAATACATTAGACATGTGCCACAAAGCGTGCTGCTGCATCAAGGGCTCAAAATCTTTCATGGTGGACCAAATATCTTCGAACGAATAAATATTATTCCTGGCCCATTGGCATGCCTGATTAGCCACCATACTTTTTTCATCTAAACCAACTGTAGAACGTGTAAGCAGCTTCCGTACCTGTGAAAACAATCCGCTACCCGCGCCGCGACTCGGTGTTAGCATCTCCTGACTGGGGGTGGTACTAGCTGAAACAGTAGGGAGTGCTAAAGAAAATGGTGAGGGGGCAGGTGAAGTGGTCTGGAGTAGAGAAACGAGGGGTGTCGAGGGTAGGGATTGTTGGGGGGCACTCGCTGAAGGACCTGGAATGGCACTACTAGGGGCCGGAAGTGGCAAGGAGGGGTACAAGGGCTGCGGGGCATAAGGGGGAGGGGGCCGGGCATTCAAAATGTCCTCCATCTCATCTGGGTCGTCCTCTCTCACTACGTAACTTTTATTTTCCTTCAACCTACAAAGTCTATCTGCGCGCTCCATGCGTAGTGCATTCTCATTCCCCACCTGTTCCTTCGCTTTCTGCGCCATAGTCTGGGTGGACTTTTTATACTCCTCTTTCTCCTCTCGCATCTTGCGTTTCCTGACCTCTTTCTGCCACACTCGCAAAGAGTCGAACATACTCTGACGGCTACGCCTAGCAAACAGTTTGTCTTGCAAATAATCCAACTTAGCTTCATCAAAAGAACCCGTCAAAGGCCATTGTAAATCCACATTATCAGCAGTGTACCGATGCCACAAAGTACCAAACAAAATCGGGACCAGTCCATGTTTAACATACATATCAAAACTCGGTGTCCCTTCAGGGGGTGCAGGTTGGCTCTCGGCCAGTCTAGTATCTGAGGGTCGACAACAGCATCCAAAACATCGCAACTTGCTAAAACACGGCATCTTTACTTTATCTTGAATCACAACTCAAGTTCATTCACACACAAACATATAGACGTACATCAGAGAACCACGTACACATATACAATATCTCCAAACACGTGTTACCAAATGGGACAAGGCCCGTCGACCAAGTCCTGGGGAACCTGGACTCTACCGCAGACCGAACAGTACGCTAACTGTTCTGAGGAAGGGGAACAAATCCGCCACCCGTGCGGCACTGTGGATCACTGCGCACTTTACCGCGGGAAACCCGGATCACACCTCCACTGAATCACCACACTAGGAGTTCAGGGTAAGCGCGCCAGAGTCTACCCACAATGAGCCACGCCTTCACCACAGTACCATTCGGTCGGATCACTACAAACAATTACCTCGAAATACGTCCCCAACCCCGTCAAGTCTGTCAGAGCACCCACTCGTACTCTGAGTTCCCCGGAGCACACTAGCCCCAGGAGCACACCGGCTCCTCAAACCATCGGAGACACTCTAGTCTCCCGGAACACTCCCGTTCCTGCAGCAATCACAGGTGGACCACTCACCTTCCGTAGGCGGCACCGACCTCTACCGTTCTCCACCTCCGGCTGCCAGGACCAACACGGTCAGCTTCAAGTTCCGCCTTCTGGACCCCGGCGTAAGATCCGAACCGGGACCTCTCCCGATCAGCAGGGTGGGGCAGCGCTGCGAGAACCAAGCTCGGCATCAAATGGGATCCCGGGCCCACCGTGCCGACCAGCGGGTCCCCGGTCTTCTGCTACCCACTTACGGGAGAGAAAAGATCCTTATCGCGGGGTCCCTATTCGGGCGCCATCTGATAAGCGTGGCTCAAATCCACCCGAGTGACTTACAGCACTCACCTATAATTACCTTATAGGAAGTCAGCCGGACAGTGGAGAAGTATAAACAAAAATCTTTATTAGGCCAAACAACACTCATATGAGAGGGCCCTGTCCGACCTCACTACCAGGAGTGCGAACGAGAGGACTGACTCTCTGCATCACAGCAATACATTATAACGCAATACAGTAAATGGGGTACTCCCCTTTGTGGAAAGTTACCGAGCCTCAGAACAGTGGACAATGCTCTCATACAGCAGGCATCTGCACCTGCAAGGGATACATTATTATCTCTGCTCAAGGCCATGGAGCTAGGCTTCGGCGCCTCTGGGCATGAGAACATTGCAGATAGCGGAACTTGTTAGTTTCGGCCACAGTAAGCAGAGAAACGAAAACTGCTGTCTTAGTATATTTCTGTATTCCTGCGGGAGGGGCATGAGCGAGCAGAACCCACAGGCACAGAGAGTTACACAAAATGGTGGCACACAGGCTAAGCTAAGAAACTAATATGGTCACGCATACATTTGAATATAAGTAATAGGTAAGAATATGAATTCAGCATAAGTGTATATACGAAATGCATTAGTTAGTCATATAATGCTAACTCACACGTCATCATAGGGTAATTAGAGCATCGAAAAGTGAATTCTATCAATTGTTTTATTCCATTTAACATAAACGTTCCTAGTTTATCTAAAGTCGGAAATAAACTAGTGCGTCAGCCTATCATGTTCACCCAAAATTGGACTGCAATTGCCAAAAGCACTAGGCTGGAGCAAACGGCCCCAGCCCAAATACCGAGTTTGACTGGTGATGTGGAACAAGATTCTCAAAAATTCCACACCTGGATGCAGTCCATTACTCATGACTTAGTCCCTCTGAAACACCTCAGGAGAGATGATAAACCTAAAAAGATGAGCGCCCCATGGTACTCGCAAACTCTCTCAGAAATTCCCCTTCATTGTAAGAAAGGCGAGAGGAAGTGGAGAAAGAACTATGATCCTTTAGCAAAGGATCTCTTTGTAAAAAAAAGGAAAGAATATTTCGCAAGCATAAAAATAGCTAAGAAAAATTATTACACTGCAAAAATTTCTGAGGCACAACAAAAACAAAAAACCTTGTTTAGTATAGTGAAATCTTTAACTCATCCTAAAGTGTTGCAAACGGAAATTCCTCCCTCACAGGTGCTTTGCGATCAGATCGCAGATTATTTTGAGGAAAAAATAAGCCGTATTCAGGATAATTTCCCCCAAACAACCTTATTGAAACCACAGGAAATCAATGAAATCTCGACTATGTCATACAAACCCCTCAGAAGGTTCAGGCCGGCCACCCCCGTTTGTACTAGGGAGGCCATTATATCCTGTAAATTGGGCTCGCCCCAGGATTCATGCCCCCCCTTCGTCCTTCACCAAATCGTGGATACTGTCAATCCCTACATTAATAACATCGTCAATAACTCCCTGAGCTCTGGCCTGGTACCTAAAGATTGGAAAAAAGCTATAGTCAAACCATTAATGAAGAAACAAAACAAAAGTCCTGTCGACTTAGCGAATCTCTGACCCATTTCTCTCTTACCAATTCTGGGTAAGAGAACAGAAGCTATAGTCCATCAAGAGCTTTCCAATTTTGTTGAACAGACTCATATTCTGCATCATAAACAATCGGGGTTCTGGTCTAAGCACTCGACGGAAACTGCTTTACTGGAACTGACTGATTCCATAAAATTTTTACAAGATGAGGGAAAGAACGCCGTCCTGATATTACTTGACTTATCGGCGGCGTTCGATACCATCTCCCACGAAATACTCTACGATAGATTGAGAAGTGTCGGCATTATTGATAGTGCCCTCAACTGGATCAGTGTGTTCCTTTCGAAAAGAACGCAAGTTGTATCTTTGGGCTCGTTCCTTTCTAAGGAAAAACAAATTAATGCAGGAGTACCCCAGGGCTCGATTTTGAGTCCCCTCCTTTTTAATTTATATATGATGCCCCTCATTTCCATCATTGAGTCATATGGCATATATGCCACTTCTTATGCAGATGACACCCAACTGATTATCTCCCTGGATAAAAATTCTATCAAAACTGAACTAAACTTCCAAACTTGCTTGACGGAGATCTTCAGGTGGATGGATAACAACCATCTCAAATGTAACTCAAGCAAAATGGAAATCCTGCCCATGGGGAAAAATGTGGAGTTTTGCCCAAACACATGGTGGCCTGAGGGCACCACCCCCCAGCCTTCTGCAGTCGAGTCGGCAAGGAACTTGGGCATCCTCTATGACTCTTCGTTATCTTTTGACCCGCATGTGAGAAATCTAGCTGGCTGCTGTTTTAGCATGATAAAATCCTTAAAGACATTTTTTGACTTCTTGCCTATTGAGGCCAGAAGTCTGTTGCAGTTTCCTTGATACTCTCACGTCTCGATTACTGCAATGGGCTGATGGCAGGAGCAAAAAAACAAACCCTGCAGAAATTACAGAGTATTCAACATGCAGCCGCCCGGCTGGTACTCAAACTCCCTAGGCAATCTTCAGCAACCGCAGCACTTAAAACTCTGCATTGGCTCCCGATCCAAAAAAGAATTCTTTTTAAAATTTTATTGACCACTTTTAGAGCCCTAAATAATATTGGTCCTAAGTATCTAGCAAACAGATTCACCCGCTATAATCCCAGCAGAGTCCTAAGGTCAGCAGGGCACAACCTCGCGAACACCCCGAAATTTCTCCTGAAAAGGAAAGGTGGAAAAAAATTTAAGGGCACATGCATCAACGATAATTGAATTTGCAAACGGTGTGAATCGCAATTTTCGCCCGTTTGCGAATGCAATTATCAAAAGTGGAATGCATCATGTATTTCGCAATTTTAGGAATGGCAATCATGTTGTGATTTCTAAAATTGCGATTGCATTTCAGAAATCGCAATTTCAGATTTCTGAAATGCAATGCATGATCATTTTTAAATTGCGTATTAGCAATTTGGAAGGGGTAAATTAGCATGAGGTTGAACCTCGTGCTAATTTACCGAAAACCTTCAAACATGCACAAAAATGCATTTTTGAAAGTTGCATGTTACACACACACATGTCCTTGGGACATGTGTGTATGTAAACTGCACTTAAGTTTAATTTCAGGGGTGAAGGGAGGGGTTCTTTGGAACCCCCCTGCACCCTTGAAATTGCATTTTCAATGTGTGATTCGCAAATTGAAAATCGCAAATTGTAAATGCCTTCCCATTGATTCCTATGGGCCTCTTGGCCCAAAGGAATCAATGGGAAGGGTTTTCCTTAATTGCGATTCGCAAATTGTGAATCGCAATTAAGGAAAATTACAGAATTGCTAAAAAAAAAGTGAATTAATCATGCATTGCCGTTTGGGAATCCTTAATTGCAATTCCTTAATTTTCGCAATTAAGGATTCGCAAACGGCAACATTGATGCATGTGGCCGTTACTGTTTTGGCCTCCAAAGCATAGAATGCCATGCTCAATGTCCTGAGAATGCTGCCCACGGAGTCCATTTTTAGGAAGAGACCTAAAACTTGGATATTTAACTTAGCAGACTCACACGTGCTGAATACAATCTAGCGCTCTCTCACTACACTCACCCTATTTCCTATAGTGCCAGAATGCTCCTTTCGGAGCGACAGTTCGCGCTTTACAAATGTCAAATAACATAACATAACATTCACCACCCACTTCAAATTAGATTTGAGGAGGCACATCACCGCTGAGGCAGCTCCCCCTTCTCACCGGTGGAGCCCTCCTTTACATCCACACCTGCTCAAGGAGACCGGGCACCAGTCGGTCTTTTTTTCCAGCTGTCCCAGAGTACTAACAAAGACTCACTAAACTGCTATCTATTCCCCCTGATGCACCCAGCACTTTCTCTAAATGACCCTGGAACCCAACCTAAAGGTAGTACAGACCCCGACCACCCCTGCTACCAATTACTGCTCTCCCTGGCCCTTAGCATCCACAATTCACTCAAAAAGCACGAGGGAGACCTCCAGAAGTCATCTCCTAGCAGGCCCCCATTGCTAGTTACAGAGTAGGTTTCTATAGGCTCTGCTGTGTGCAGATTAGTACTTGAGTCTGTGGGCCTGATTAAGATTTTGGCAGAAAGGGTACTCCGTTGCAGTGGTGACTGAGTAACCTTTGTGTCAACTTGTAGGTCCGCTCACCTCTTTTAGAGTTGGGTGGACCTTCAGTATGCACACCGTCTCCATTGCTTACATACACCTCTGATGGCCTGATGGAGTAAGAGCCATTGGAGGTTTGACCACGTCTGCCAGACCTAATTAGAGTGGGTTGACACATGGCCAGTTTTCACTACCCGTCACAGTCATGAAAAATGTGGCGGTTAGGGGAAGTGGAAACTTCTAAATGAACCTCACACCATGGGAGAAAATGCAAGAGGGTAATTATCATTTTTTACTTTTAAACAGAAAATCTCGCTTAGGGATTTTTTTTCAAAAACAAAAAAAAAGTTGTACATTTGACATACAGCTCCCTCATGTTGACAGAGCTGTCTGTCAAAGTTACAGTGCATTTTCAGGACCTACCGTGATAGTGGTTTCTGATATTTGAGAGATATCAGCAGAGGTAGAAGATATCTCTAAATACAGTGGGCAGAGTACCCTTGCCATGATGGGATTAAAGCACTCCGCTATGGCAATGCTAATTAATCCGTCCACCAGGATTTAAATCAGCCCATGTTATTTTTTGTTGAAAGAACTTCCCAAAAAGTGAAGTTTTTTTTGCTGAATTTTATTGAATGTAAAAAAACATATGTGTTTAGGTGTTCCAATAGTTACAAAAAGTAGATGTACACAACCTTTTTATTTAACGTGTTTGCCCTACTGTGGTACATTTTAGCATTACATTCTGAAGAATTAAATGTTTTACCTATACATTTCCTATTAAATATGCTCGAAAAAGAGTGGCTCTGTTACTTCCCATAAAAATATCAAATTCTCATGCATCAATGCAATTTAAATTAAAACAATTTACTATTTGCTGATCTGATTTATAAAATCTTTTTGCTGTTTTGTACTCTCTTTAAGGATTTCCTCCCTTCGTTATGTTGAGGAGTACTGCAGTTACTTTTTAGCTGACACTAAGGGCCTCATTACAATGCAGTTGGACCACCAACGATAGGCTGTCAGTGATGGTCCAACTGCTCTCAGCCCTTCGGTCCGACCGCCACATTATGAGGCTTGTGGTCGTACCCAATAAAGGAAACAAGCTTCCTAGGACCGGTTTCTGGCGTTACAGCCGTTTTCAGCCAGGTTTGCTTGAATCCAGTGGCAAAGTGAGCAAGGGACTCAGGTCTGAGCATACGCTGCCAACTTGCCATAAGTGTGGCAGGGTATGCTCAGACGTGAGTCCCTTGCTCACTTTGCCACTGGATTCAAGCAAGTAGGGCTGAAGACGGCTGAAATACCAGAAACCGGTCCTCGGAAGCTTGTTTCCGGTCCGGGGAAGGCATGGCTTGGCAGTTCGGGCTGGACTGCTCCCATGAGGCACAGGGTCAGACTGATTTGCATATGGCCATGTCTGAACTGGGGTGGCAGAGTGGGCTAAAGAACGGTGATGGATTAAACCCAGATCTATTGACTGGGTGTGAGTGTTTGATTGGTTCAGATGCTCCGTCCATCACCACCCCCTGTTGTACCACGTTTATATAGGGCAGTCTTCTGACCACCACCATAGAGGGAAGCGGTGCAACGGCCAGACATCGTAATCGAACTACATGGGCCTGGTTCAGAAAGGTAAATGACACTTTTGCGTAATTTACATTTTGTGTAAGTTTGCAACATTTTGACTATTTACAAAATCTGAATGTATATTACCTCCAAAAGTGTAATTTACATGTCTTCATCAAATTGAAGGACCTTGGGGCTATTAACAAACTGCAGGTGCTATTCACAAAGGTAGCCTACACTTTTTGAGTTATTTCCACCAGAAATTTACTCTCACACTTTTGAGTAACATTACACTTCGATATAAAATAAAATTCATTTGGCACTGCTCTGGCTTGAAAAGAAAAATATGGAATTAAATGGTATTCTGGTAAAATATACTGAGATCACATGGATCTGTTTACACGAATATGCGATGTTACATCGCATGCACTACAACGCAAGCGATTACAACGTGGTTGTTACAACCATGACATAGCAAGTTGTTTCTAGGACTTGCTGTAGGGGGTGCAATGGACTTAGGAATAGTATAATTTACTATTTCAACTCCAGCATGTGCAACAGTAGGGAAGGTGTTGGAATAGTAAATTATACTATACCTTTGTTTAGCGCGTTTTCTACAGCAAGTCGTAGAAACAACTTGAGATGTAACAGCTTGCATTGTAACAACGCTGTTGTTGTAATGACCGCATTGTAATAGCATGCGTTATAGCACATGCGATGTAAACGCCGTTTAGACAGTGTTGCCCCCTCTAGCCCTTTGGGTTTTAGCCACGCAAAATCGTTATTTTACCAATCTAAATTGGCTGTCAAATCCCGGATCCTCTCTTCTAAAAGGCTGAAATGCATGCAGCCACAAACATAAATTATTGATAGTTGTAAAGAAGATCTCCGCTCATCCCTGGAGGGTGTAATTAAGAATGGTGATTTGTGTTAATTGTTCACACTCAGCTGATGGCAGTTGTGTAATTAACTCATAAAAGAGACAACTAAAGCACTTGGGCTCCCCTAGGGGCAAGGCTAATAACACAGACTCGTTACCAAGATACAGAGAGTGTCTCTCCTACACATGATCCACTAGATTGTGTGCATAAGTTAGGTTTGTAAATACTGTTGCAACAAATGTGTGTGCTACTGCAGGAATCAGTTGGGCTTTAAAAGGTTCTAGTTACAAAATGTGTTGGATGAAATGAAAAAAGTCAGTGCTGAATGGAATATCTTGCCAGAAATTAGGAACTGGAACTCAAAAATCACAAAAGGTAAAACAATTAATAAAGACAGTCTCCACTGTACATTTAAATGCCTTTCAAAGGTCTGGGCATTAGGAAAGGTAATTGTAAAAATGTGTGTTCTCATTTAAAGGCAAATGTGCATTACACATATGAGAGTGATCACAGGTAAGTAACTATAAGTAGTGCCCCTGCCGTGCACAGTCTTGTCATCAATGATGTAATTTCAAATGTTGCAGTGATGTTATAGAACATGTCAAGAGTGATGTAAAATGTGGGGTAATTAGCTGTGTATGTCGAGGGTGCAAGTTATAGTAACCTTAGGGCAAGAGTTAGAGCTACTAGAGATAACTATAAATGGTGAATTTCAGTGTGTTTTTTTAGTTTAAAACGTTACGTGTCACTTAACTTTTCACCTAACTATAACATCACATTAACCTTTTTGAAGGTGTTTTCAACATACAGTAATATTTTATTACTATACGTGAAGTCAACCACCAGCCGTCCACTTACTTCAGCCGGGTGTGGGGTTGGCTGCAGAGCTTGCAGTCAACCTTTTAATGCAAGCAGCCCTATGCCACGCACAGCCTTCGGCTATGCATGGCGAGAGGGTTGGCCACAGGGCCTGGCCTGCATCTGACCCCCCTGAGGGCGGTCAACCCCCACTCCACACATGGCTATCGCAGGCAAACAACCCCATGCCCTGCACAGCTTTCAACAGTGGCGCTGTGGGATTGGCTGCAGGGCCTGGCTGTAGGTGACCCTTCCCAAGCCAATAGTGTCCCCAAGCCAATTGTGTCCCCAAATACCCCATCCCCATGCCTTCTTTTTTTGTACCTGGGCCTCTATGGGCCCAAGGACCCTATCTCCCCAGAGCCTTAATTTTTTATGAGGAGGAAGGGGAGGGTGGCGCATAGCCCCCCTCCATGAGTCTCTGGTACCCATTCTCTGGGGCCTTATATGTTCCTGGGTGGGTGCTTTGGGTGCGTGCACCGGGTGCTGTGGGGGAGTCTGAGGGCCACTGTGGCACCTCTGGCTCCCCACGTGCACCCATATTGGGTGCTTCATGTGCCAACTTTGCTCCTGCCAAACAGAATCAGTTGTTTATGCTATTTTTGCCCTGGGAAGGAGCAATCTGAGTTTCCCTGTCAGTAAGGGTGCAGGCAGGGAAACAAAAAGTCTGCTCCCACCCGGCAGGAGCATTTTCAAACCTCCTGTGAGTGGGAGCACACTGTGTTCCAGGGGTGGGATCCCCTTGACACAGTATGAGCCAGCCCAGGGGGATTTGGGGCCAAATGTACGACCAGTTTTTGCATTTGCAAACAGGTTTGCGAATCCGTTTGCGCATGCAAAAACCTATTGGGCCATGTACATAGCCTATTTAGCGAATCACAATTTTTTTGTGCCTTGCTAAATAGGTTTTGCAACTCTCTATTTGGAAGGGGCGTTCCCTTCCAAATAGCGAGTATCAAAACCATGTACAAATGTTTTGGAAACGAAATTGCGGTTGAAAACACTTGCAATTACCACCTACTTCAAGTAGGTGGTAATGCATTCGGAAATGTAGAGGGGTCCCCAGGGGACCCCATCCCCTTTGCAAATGCATGCAAAATTATTTTTAAGGGCAGGCAGTGGGCCCAAGGACCAATGCCTGCCCTTAAAAAAAATGAATCGAAAATGTTTCATTTTTTTTTAAAATGCATCCTGTTTTCCTTTAACGTGCTTTATTTAAAAGCAGTCCCAGACATGGTGGTCTGCTGAGCCCAGCAGGCCACCATCCCTGGGAGTACTGACATTCCCAATGGGCTCGCAAATTGCGAGAGGCTCATTAATATTAATGAGCCTCGCAATTTACAACCCCATTGGGAATCGCAAACAGTGTTAAACATCCTGTTGTACATTTCATTTAGCGCCTCGCAATTTTCAACTCCTAATGTGCCGCAAATTGCGAGGCGCTAAATGAAATGGTCGTACATCTGGCCCCTGGTCTCTGGGACCTTTAAAGGGACACCTTTGGGATCATAGATTTTTAATATATATTTTGGTCATGGAGGGGTCCCTCAGGCCCCTCAAAAGGGCCTAGGGGGCCAAGGTATCCCTCCACTTCCCCACTATATTACTTTTTAAAATTTAACTCAGGAAAGGAAATTAGGCCCAGAGTCCTGTAAAGGCTGCTCGCAGCATTTTTCTTCATGTTGAGGGCAGCCAATCAGAGTGATCACTGCCACTGGAGCATGTCTCCTGTGGGAGCAAATTAGTCCCTCAAACCCTACCATCTAGAGATACAAATATTTTTGTTCCTTAATATCACAAACAGTTTACAAAAAATCACAAACAGACCACTTTCTGGGCCAAAATTAAGTTTCTGTCAAATTTGGTGTAATTTTGTTCAGCAGTTTCTGTAGTAGGGCTGCTTAAAAAAGTTTATGGAAAATGCTTGGGAAAATTTGGTTTTGCGGCCCCCCTTTTTCCTCGGTCTCCGCTTGATGGATCACCCAAAAACTTTCCAAGAAGGAACTGAGGCGGATATACTTTCTTTGGGAACATTTTGTGAAGATTCATCAAATAGCACCAAAGTTATAAGCAAACCAAAAAAGCTCTTCTTATTGAAACACTGACCTAACTGTAACTACAGAATGGCAACTGCTGGCATCCTAATAAATAGGAACCTTGTTGGTAAAGTGTACTTTTCCTACTGTACAGTGGCTTTTGAAAAAAATTGCACCCTGACCATGCCTTCTAGGAAAATGGGTTATTTGCTCTAACCCCCAGACTCTTGGTCTGGAGTTTCAATTTATACTATTTTCTGCTGCTTCTCTTGCAATATCTTATTGTAAATTAAGGTAAATGGAGAATACAAATCAGCATGCCCGGCATTAGTACATCCATCCAGCAAGAAGCCAGACTGTGGGTAATTTATGTTAGAGTCAACATCCCAATCCTTCAATTAGAACATCATTTTACTTATATCTGGACTTACATCTTCAATTACATAAATCTGTTTACCATTGTGAGCTTTGCATCTTCTAACATAATGTCCTTTCTTGCTGCATTTTTTGCATATTTCATTACTTGCTTGCAACTCATACTATTGGCAAAGTGAATGCTATTCCCACCTCTACATCATTTAAGCATTGAAGCTTGGGTTATCACTACTAACTTTCCTTTTGTTGACTTGTACCTCCATTATCTTGAACACTTCCTCTCACTCACGTTCTTCATTTCAATACTCGATTCAACGGGGGTGTTAGAGAGCCTGAAGCAAGATGGCTGCACATTAGTGCAGCTCTGCTGGTCATGGCCAAAGTCCTACATATATCCTACCTTTCTCTGTGAAATCCTGAGGTGCATTGCGGTGGTGCGGGTTCCAATAGCTGTGGGCAACAGGTTGATATCCTTTTGATGTACATCGGTGAACGTACTGCGCACTAACCTGCTTTTCAGCGTGGAATCACGTTGCCTGTAGAAGATGGAATCCCGGGCCTTGTGACAACGGTGCCCGCCTGCCGGAACATACTGCTGCACTCCAGGCAGTTCATGAGTGGCTGGGACTGCTGAATCAGGAGCCGTGAGACCGGAGCAGCTCTGCGGCCCACTGTGAGACGCAGGTGGTGGAGCATCCTCACTGCGGATCACCGCCGGTGGGAACAGCTAGTCGGGGACGGCCCGCGCTGCCCGCGGGTTGAGTCTGGATTCCGGAGCTGCAGTCTCTGAGGACGCAGGGGGAAGCGAAGTGTTTTTGTAGCCCCTGTGCCCGGACTGTCTGGGCGGCCGCTGCAGGTGAGTGCCAGGTTACTGGCAGCGCTCCTTGACGCCATCATGAACTGCACCAGCGGGCGCACTCCCGCTATGGATCCCCGTATAGTAACAGATAATGGTGGAGACTGTCCCCTGATAAGGGCGGCCGCTGTCAACGCTCACTGCCTATTTCTGAGGTGGATCACAGTACCTTTGGCTGCTCACTAAAGTGCTCGCTTTGATTTATCAGGCTGCAGGGGCACGCTGGTGTTCGTTTTTGCCCTTTTTGATCTCCTCCCTTGTGTGCCATTATACAGCGTTTTACAGGCATTGCTGATAACCTTTCCTGGAGGCGGTGTCGGCCAGGTGTGCCCGACCAGGAGACTATTAACCTTTCCTGAGTATACTTTGCGGGCACTGTTTTTCAACTCCCAGCGTCAGAGCGATTGTGATATTTTTGTCTGCTGCTGGCCTGAGGATATTAAGTTAAGCAAGGCCGGAGCCCGGGCCTTTAGGGTGGAGTCCTGCCTGCTAAACATCGGAGCGCTGTGCAGCCCCATTGTCGCAATGGGAAAGCCAGATAAACAGGTACAGCCAAAGCTGTCTTTTGAATTGAAACGCCTCATAAAAACGACACTGTAAGCAACATCAGACACAGAGAAAGACATGGAGGCGGGTGGCACTGGTAAACTGGAGCGAATGTTGCTGTCCATGCAACAGAGCTTGCAAACCATTGATGACAAAATTGACATTCTTAACCTCCGTATGGACAACATGGCGTCCAAGCTGGACAAGCATGGAGTATGCTTAGTTGAGGCCGAATAAAGTTTTTCCAACTCTGAAGACAAAGTGAACAGCACTGCTAAATCCTGCGCGCAAATGGAGAAGCTGCTATCAGTGTCAGTCAGTCAGTCAATCACTTTTATTCGATTTTTAAAAAATCATAAAAAGACACAGGATACATTTCAGAGGTTACACGTACAGAAAAGTTAAATAACACAGGGAGAATATTTACATAATATATACATAGTGATTCATAGTTCATAGCAGCTGAATGTAAAGTGACATGAGCGCAAGCAATTCCTATATACAGAAGAAATGGATAAAAAGGTTAAAAAGGTACATTTAAAATATATAAAACATCGCTAAATCTATTTTCTTGTGAGAGTTAAATTCTTAAAAACAGTTGCCTTTAAAAAATTTCGTTTATAATCAATCCGTTATTACATTTTCTGCGCTTTTTATTGATGCGTACTCCTGCTACTAAAAAACTTGCAACATGAAAGGTGACGTGTGCATTGTGCAAAAGTTGCAGGAATAAGAGCGCTGGCTTCACGTGTAAGAAGCGGGCCTCTCTAAGGATGGGGACAAGATATTTCCTGCTGCTATCAGTGATAAATGCGAAGAATGAGGACTTGGAAGCCAGGTCCCGATGCTATATTATGCGTGTTCTTGGGGTCCCAGAGTCCACCAATGTTGGGAAGATGGAGCTATATATTGAAGACATGCTCAAAGCTATGTTCGGCGCAGAGAACTTCTTTGAACGGGCACATAGATCCTTGGCGCTGCGACCTATCCCAGGGGCCACCCCTCGGCCAATAATACCCTGGCTGCTTAACTATCGGGATCGTGATGCGGCACTTCAACTGGCGATGGAGATGGGCACCACTAAATACCAAGGTATGGAGGTTCAACTATTTCCAGCCTTCACGACGGCAGTGCAGCAGGCGAGTTGTGAGTTCCAATCGGTTAAAAAACTACTACAAGGGCTAAAGATACAATACGCTATGCTTTACCCTGCGCAACTCCGAATCCAGCATGATGATAAAACCAGACTGTTCAGAACTCCAAAAGACACTATGCACTTCATCAAACAACTTGAACGTAAAGAATAAGCCAGAGCGGATGAAGAAGAGGCGGACAACAAAGACTGTTGGCCTGGATGTCGATCCAGGTTGACCT
Organism: Lissotriton vulgaris; assembly: GCF_964263255.1. Classification (NCBI taxonomy): domain Eukaryota; kingdom Metazoa; phylum Chordata; class Amphibia; order Caudata; family Salamandridae; genus Lissotriton; species Lissotriton vulgaris. Next base: position 743,211,364 of record NC_141696.1, read on the forward strand.
GGTACTGTAGTGGTAAAAAGCGACATTTTGTCACCGGTCAATGCTCTGTTTTAATGACTCATTGGTACGAGAACAGGGCTGGGATGTAATGCTAGTCTCATTGCTTGTTTACAGTGGGCATCATGGTATAATGTGTGCTGTTTGAGTTGGAATATCCTCTAGAAGGGATGACTGAGCCAGTCAAGTATTTAGGTATCTGGGCTCACAGGGACCCTCAAGTCGTTATCAGAGCCAACTATGGTACTGCCATCTCACGGTTGGAAAACCAAGTAGCAAAATGGATTAAGCTGCCACATACTTTTGCGGACAAACTGGCGCTCATCAAAATGGTGGTGCTGCCAGAGTTTTTATATTTTTTTGTAAACATACCTATACGCCTCACGCAGCACTTTTTCTCTACGCTGCGGTCGTTGTTAATTACATTGGTATGGGGGGAGGGTAAAAAACCAAGAGTAAAATGGGAGACACTCACAAGACAGTACGACATGGGAGGTTTTGCTGTACCTGATATGCAGCTTTATTATCTAATCGCCCAGGCGCACTATGCATATTATTGGCAAAAGGCTCCGCCGTATACACCACACGTCGCAGTGGAGGCAGGCGCTACCCACTCAATACCCCTAAAAGCAATGGTAGCGAATAATGCCACGGTTCTTGAAAGAGATGAAATTGACACAGTGAACTGTACATATCAGGCATGCCAAGAACTGGGACGTCGGGCCAAGAAGCTATCTCTATATGCACCGGCGATGCCTCTAGTACACAATATGAATATATCGGTGACTGGTGAGGTGGGGTCACTTACAATAATGCATACTGTTGGGGCGCACACCATGGGGGATATCTTTCCAAATGGCCAGTTTTTGCAGCTCAAGCACTTTGTGGGTGATGGGGAGAATGTAGTTCTGCTGACATTTATTTACAGCAGTTTGCGGGCAGCATTGAAAACGTTGTATCCCAGTTTCCCAAATAGAGCCACCAGCACTAGAAGCTCTGCAATCTTTGTGTACTTCACTGCACACTACAAAGCTGGTCTCACACTTATATATATGTGGAGAAGTGTGGCTTCTCGCTTCGGTGCCTGCTCTAATCATGGGTTCTCACTCTGCAACTCTGGGCATTAGGCTTGCTTAATCTCCACAACGGCGCCCCTGCGGCGTGATGCCTGGCTTTCACCTTGGGGATGCCCTGTAGGGGCTATCTCACAGGGAAAAGCCAGGACGGGTTCCCAAGGCAAGCGCCGGGAAACCTCCGGGTAGCTGTGCGCTCAATAAAATGCAATAATAATAATAATAATATACAGCTCCCAGCGTGATGAGGCCATACCTGCAGAAAACTCGCTAGCTAATCGGAATGTCATCCTACCTCAGCCACTGACGGAGCAGGAGTGGGAATTGAGTTGCTGTGTAACGGGTCAATTTGCTGCAAATGGTAATCTTAAATAAATTCACTATGAATATGTCCATCAGATATATTATACCCCTGTACAACTGTATACATTTGGATTGCAAGACTTTTATTGCTGTGAAAGATGTGGGGCTGACAACGCAGACTTTCAACACCTATCCAGGGCCTGTAGAAAGGTAGCAGACTTTTGGGGTGAGGTCACAACTGCACTGTCCACAATGGTGGTTGAGGTAATTGAAAGTACTATGAAAATGTGTTTGTTGGGGAATGTCCTGCATTTTAAGTCTGTGAATCGCAAACTTGTGGTGCTGGCGCTGCACTTGGTGAAACGCAGAGTCTCACTACACTGGGATGGCCACCCAGCACCTAAATTGACACACAGGCTGCAAGACGTAGCATACTGTCGTGATCAACTCACGTGTTATGCGGAGGAACTGCAGAGTGCGTCCCGTCCGCGGGACATTTGGGCCCCCTTTACTGCCTATCTACTGGCTAACACTGCTGATTAAGTTTATTCCTGCTTTTATACTCATGTGACTGCTTTGATTATTGACGTACTTGTCTTTTCTCACCACCTTGAATTTGTGTACACGTATGAAGATGGGCTCTTTTGTATTCTGTGCGATATGTAATGATGCAAAGATATCTCTGAATTTTGTTCTATGACAATTTCAATGAACAAATTAAAACAATACTCAATTCAACAGGTATTTCACTTACTCTCACTTATTTTCTTAACTTCATTACTCAATTTAACAGGAATTTTAATCTCATACTCTGCAGTATGCTCTTCACTTACAGTCATCTCAGATATACTTCACACACCTTACTCCCAAATTGTCTAAACAAATATTTTTCTGTAGAGGTGTAAATCTTTCCCCTCCAATAGCTCTCAGGCATGTTTTGAACCGTTTAAGCCAGTCCAACCACGGTATGGTGGACTCGCCTACTTCAATGTGGAAGGGAGGGGTTTGTGTCATCCCAGCAGCAGCTCTGTGTATAATGGGGGATAAAAAACAACGTCACAATGAGAATAGAACTATTAACAAACTACAGTAGCAAAGTAATACGGAATGTTGAAAATCTCATCACTAATGAAACAGGTATAATAGTGGCAATTATATTAATCACTGAATTTAAAGGGGCCTATTTACAAACTGCATTCTGTAGCACATTTAGGAGTACTCAAATAGTACTATTAGCGTACTACAATATCCTATTTGATACCTACGTGTGGTGGACTCTATTTCCACCTCTCCAATCTTTCATATGCGGAGATCTCCACACACAAAAGCATAGGTTTTAGTAGGAAATGTGAGCGGGACAAGTAGAGTGTCTGGAAAACAGAAATTACTTGCTACTAAAATCGAAGGTTAAGGTAGAAGTAAAGAGGAGAATAGGGAGGGGTTTAGAGATGGGAATGCACCCACCCACAAAAGAGTAAGACCTTTCTAGTCACTAGCCACCCTTCTATAGTTACTACACTCAAAAAAGGCCCCAAACAGTTGCAAATGTACTCCATCTCAAGTACGTCCTGCACCACCCATGACCAGTTGCAGGTACTGCATCGCCATCCCATAAAAAATAAATGTGGTAGGGATTAAGGTAAAAACCCATAAGAACTAGTGTTAAACTTAATTAATTTATTTAAACTGTTTAAAACTATACATATATTTTGTTTAAGGTTACAAAAAATAAAACATGAAACATAATCATTCATTTATTTTAAAATATTTTATTAGCCTTTTTGAAAAATAAAAATGAATGTAACAATAATGTTTATGGAATAATTTAATTATTGAGAGTTTATTCTATATATAATTTTTAATCATTTAAAATACATAATAATTTTTACTTTAGGTGGGATTTATTTTAATTACTTAACAACAAGTGGAGGAGTACCCCCTAGAGGCTGTCTACTACATCTATTTAGAAAGATACCGAGGTGTATGTAGTATCACTCAACATGGGACAGATTTTGTCCTTAGAAGACCCCTCACTCACCAACCTGGTTGGTGACATGGTTCATCATAGGGGTCCCACCCGGACAGCCGAGTGCCATCCAGGTGTGCTTCGACGGGGCTCCACACCGGTAACCTGTTAGGCGATTCCGCTGTGACTATCAACCCACAAATTGTGGCAGTGATTCATTACAGGACCGGGGACGCCCATGAAGCCAGCAATTTCAGAGCTTCTAGTTTTTTTCCGGAAATCTTGGAGAATAACACAATTTTGAAACTAACAGCGATTTTGTGGTTATTGTTCGTTTTTCACGTACTCAAGGGCAGGGTACGCCTTAGCGAGTGTACACCACCCTGACTACAAACACTGGTCCTGACGAAAACCTTATGATTACACTAATGGTTGAAACATGTAGACCAACAATTTTAAATCACCAAACGACTTCTTAGACACCAACAGCCTACCTAATCAGGCAAAAGTGTCCCACGTCATTTAATACGTTGCCCAATCACTCCAGAATAAATCCTACGAGTGAGTAGTATTGGACAACTTTTAAACAATCACAAACTGTACTCCTTTGCACATATCAAAAATTCAAAAAACCCGCTCCACTGTAGTCAGGTGTTGAAGCACACCTGGATGGCACTGGGCTGTCCGGGTGGGACCCCGATGATGAAGCATGTCACCAACCAGGTTGGTGAGTGAGGGGTCTTCTAAGGACAAAATCTGTCCCATGTTGAGTGGCACTACATGTTCCTCGGTATCTTTCTAAATAGAGGTTGTAGACAGCCTCTAGGGGGTACTCCTCCATTTGTTGTTAAGTATTGATTTAAGGGGACTAGGAGTTTCCTCCCTACACTCATATAAATACCCTTTCTCTCTCATTTTGTTGAGCAATCTATTTTAATTAAACATCAGAAAAAATATTTTAATTTACATTTTAAAAAATCTTTTTCCATATAAAAAAAATAGATAAAAAAGAATTACCATTAATATTTAACACAGCAATGAAACGGAAAGCAGGAGTTGTCCCCAGTGGAAGAATGGATGCAAGATGTATAAAAGTAGGTGGGAGCAGAAACTGCAGCTACAGACACATAACAAGGAGTGATTGGTAGACCGATTCCGCATGAGGATTGGCCAAACTGGATGCTTAATTGGTTGACTTAGACCCCTATGTGATACTCTTAAAGATGACCTGAAAGTCTGTTCTTTACCAGCAGGTTATTAGAACTTTCATGCCGAATTTATAAAAATTGTATGTTGAGAGGTATTACAATATCCCTGCAGTGATTTCCAACTGACCCCAGAATTATTTTGTAGTTGTAAATTTTGAGTATATTGCTGTGTCACACTGGTCACAAGTAAAAGAACACTCTCTCATGGTTCTTTCTTTTTTTAGATTTATGTTTATTATTAGAGTTTATGAACAGATGTGCATTATTCCTTTATTAACATGAACATTTCTCCAACAAAGCTGAGAAGTGTTTCAGTCCTGGCCCCTTGATATACCTTCATAAAAAATGTGCTGTCCCGAGATTTTCATGTTTGATTTGTGTTTCTGTATCATTAGAGAAGTAATTTAGCTTAGGAAGACATTGCTATTCTGGGCCAAATTTTTCTGGACAACATTTTTTAAAATGGCAGATGTGTTGCAGTGATGATGTAATATTTCAGGAATCACGAGACCTATACACTTCATTTTGGTGATAAAATATTTTATCATTGTAACAAGTTCTACAAGTTGTATACAATGGAAAAAAGCCTGGAAACAATTATTCTAAAAAATTGCGGAAACCAGTGAATCCCAACAAGAATCTGAGTCTTCTGAGAAAGCAACGACAACCAAACCCATTGCCCATCCACTTAGAAGATCGATGGCTACCCCTTGTCCACCACCAGCAACTGATCAGAAAAAAGAGGATCTTTAATGTGTTGTCTGTAGTTTAGCCAGAACAATGGCAAAAGGGATAGACAAAGGAACAAAGTACATAGTATGCTAGTCTCAAAGGGCAACCATGTTTCTATCTGCAGCCAATTTCTTCCAAGATTACGTTTTCAGGCGAATAGCTGATCTAAACAGTGAGGTGATTGTGTTTGCAGCTGATGAATTTACATTGAGCTCCCAGCAGCTACACAACCACAAGCCTTCAAAGCCACTCTTGAGTGTTGTCTATGGGTTCACACTCAGTGAGATCAGAGAAATAATGCTCAACATTGATGAAACAGTTTTAAACCATAATTATTAAATTAAGATATTTTTGGTGAGAATATACAATGACAGAATTTGTTTTAATCAGTCTAACAAAAACATTTAGACACTTCTTGAGTTCTCAGCTGATTTGACTACTGAAGTTCTTGCTGCCAAAATAAGATCTCAGGATGCAGTAAAATCAGAAGGAACCATTTTTAGAAAAGTCCTGGAAGATTTAGATTTTGGACTTAATGCAAAATTTTGCGTTGCCGCAGAGCTCCGCAAATCATGGGAGTCAATAAGAATGCCTAATGTTGTCTTAAAATTTTTTACAACATTGTTTCATATCAGCAAAGCAAAACAGTTACAAACTAAAGTTCTAGAGTTTTTGTAGCCCAAAGGCTGCATGACAAAAAAAATAATGTCTGTGAAATTAAATCCTACATTATGTTTGTATTTTTATTAGGTTTAATAAGGGAAATTATTGCCTTCTTTTTTTCCACAGACAATTGGCAACAAACTGTCAGTTTTAATAAAAAATGACTTTTTAATCTTAATATGTAACATTATAGGGTAGAAAGTGTTAATGGGAAGTATCTTCATTTTGATTGTATCCAACCTGCCTCATCAGATAGGAAATATTTATTTTCACCACTTATTATGCACACATACCATCTGATTCTTCTTCTTGCACAAACATTAAACATTGCATTAAAAGACCTGCCCTATTTTTGTACAAGATCAGAGGGATAACTCTTGCTTTGTAATTTCCCTTCTATGAGGCTTTGCAATCAATGTCTGTAGAATTTGCTTAACATTGTATGTCCTGTTAAAAAGAACCCCTTAAATGTGTTGCACACTATTTCTACTAAGCACCAGGAGAACTTAATAAGCTCAGTGTAATGTTACGTAAATTGAAGAGCCAATATTGAAACATACCTGAAGGGTACATAATTATTTTTTGAGAAGTTGCTAAAACATTTCTACTTATTGATACAAAACAAATTGGCTCACCTGTCACACCACTTACGTTATGTGACTATAGTGTCTATTTATTGGTTTTGCCTGCTTCGTTTAGCCCAACTCCACCTTCTGATGGTACCCACCTACAAACTGAAACGCCAAGGGGGTTGCAGGTTTGCAACCCTAGCTCCACAATTGTGGAACTCCATCCCCCTGGAAATCAGACCCAGCACCAACCTGCTCAATTTCAGAAAATCCCTCAAAACCTGGTTATTCACTCAGGCCTATGAATAATCAGTTACGGACTGGCGACCCCTAGTCCTCTCAACTCCATGAAGCCAACCGGTGTATGAGCGCTCTACAAAACACTGATAAGATAAGATAGGATAAGAGAAGATTGGACACCATGCAGACATTTCTAATATGGAAGACATGAGATTTTGCTTGAAATATCTGGGAATACATTCATTGAGCAAGATTATCACAAATGCATATTCAAATGCTTCTCTAAAGCAGCACAATTTATTAAAAAAGGGACTTATTATAACACATAGTAAACATTGCCGAACACATTATATTGTTTAGTATGAAAATATTGACATTAACATATTTAATACACAGCAGCTTGTTTTTAATAGTCCTGTACATCCCACTACATTTTATAAAGAACTTTGTTCATACTGTAATGTAATTTGAAAGACACATAGGTGTAAAAGTTTGTTTCTACATTCTTTTCATATTTTCATATACTTTTCATATTCTCATATTTGCATTTCATTAGGAAAAACATGCATCATAACTGTTTCTATTTTTTCCTCAAATCAATCAAATGACAGAAGGTTACTTTTATCACTCTTTTTTCAAATGATAAACTGTGGCAAATTTCTGCAAATAAACACCATTAGTTCTAAAATGTTGAAAAAAAATGTTCTAGAGTTCCAAACAGCCAACAAAATTGATGATGGCTTTGAAAATATAGCGAAGAAGTGGAAGACAATCACCGGAACCGACAGGCATATGCCGTACAAATGTGCTGTCTTTTCCATATCATGTTTTATGAATAACATCACGGCAAAAGAAAACTCTGCTACACATGATGACCACCCACACAATCAATGACAAGTGCAAAAGTAGAGAGCTAATCACTTCAATGAATATGATTGGTGCATCAACAATTTGTAATGAATAAGGGGCTGATTACGATGCAGTCAGAAAAGGCTCCGACTGTCGGTCAAATCCTTTCTAACTGCACTGTAACATGTTGGTCGTATTCCTTACCGACCGCCTCATTACAATGGAGTCAGTCGAAAAGGAATCCGATTGGTCATTCCCACTGGCTTCCGACAGGCTCGGAGAGCCTATCTGCCAGTCAGAATGTGGCCAGTAATCCCAAGGGCGTTTTTTATGCTCAAGGGATTACGATGTCGGGTTTCGGCCGCCTTTCCATGCTGGCCTTTCTGACATAGAAAGGCTTTTGGAACTCAACTTTGTGGGCCCCCAGCAGGGCCCCCTTGAGTGCAAGGTCTCCGGTTGGAAGCCGAGGGGGCATGGATGTCTGCAAATCCCGTAGCAGGCACCTTGAGGTGCCTGCCAGGGGGTGCAGGGATGAACTGCTCCTCCAATTTTACAATGGGAGCATGCATTGCGGCCGCAATACATGCTCCCATTGTAAAGTATAGGAATGCGAATGAACAGTGGTCAGTCCAATGACTAAGACCATGTTGGGCGGAGCAAACGCCGCCCAACATCATAATAGGGCCCATGAACGGAGCAGGAACTTGTTAGCAGCTCATGCAGTAAAATCTTGTGACTCTGACAGCACTACACTTCCTAGTCACTTTACAAGGAAAGGATTTACAATGGCTTCTCTTGGTAATATTTATTTTGAAGATAGCTCTTCTTCGAACATCCAGCACACATGATACTACCAAGGTGCTTTTTCAAGACTGCACCAATGAAGTAGCTGCTGGAAAACACGCTGTGTCAGCAGCAGGCATAAACAAATGAAGATGCAAACTTATAACCCAACTGTGTTGCAAACGCGTGCAAAATCCCTACTAGTCATCAACACATCCCAGTCTACCAGAAACTTTCAAAGTGGCTTGAGACATGGATCTTCTTCTTCGTGATGCTATGGTCCACAAAGCTGATTTAACTGAATTTATCAATTTGCATATTTGGTGCAGACTAAGGGATGAAGAAAAGCCAGTTCCTCCATGGGCTGGAATTCATGTTCTGAACACCCAGAATAGTGTCCTTCTCAAGAAGGTTGGGTTTTTACCAGTATTACCATCCCTACTTATGAACTACACAACAGTGTACACACAGCTCTAAACAAATTCCATAATGTGCATGCTCAGCTTAAAGATCAGCCTATTCTGCCAATTTTCTGTGATGAAGGTGTTTTTGATATTGTAGTTGACATTGTTCTAAGCAATCCAGTGGAATTTGATGTTCTTTATCCAATGATGGCAGTTTTCAAAATGACAAAAACTGTGTTGTGGTGTGTAGGTAGGTATCTCAGTAGATGTGGCACAGACAATGCATTTATTGAGGCTGAAATCTTTGGAATCAAAACGGTCCAGTCAGTATTGTGCGGAACTCATTATGTTAGTTTGTTACAAGGTATGCTCATCACATCTGAGGCTATAGAAACATTGCATTGGAATGCTTTCTGGAACAAGAATGACAAATTAGGTGTTGCATATCTGGGTGAGAGGTGTGGCCCAGCAGCCAGAGCGGCTGAATCCTGAGCGATGGTTCAATCCCTGGCCGCAGCTCACTAGGTCACTTATTCTCACCGACGGCTCCCTGCGCCTCAATACCCTTAGGGGTGATTAGTTTGTGCTTTACAAATACCGGATTTATTCATATCTTATCTCAGAAGAGAACAAGGCACAGAGAGCACTTCATTCAAACGTCAATACAAAGCCAAGCAATGTACAATACACTCAAAGAATGTGAAGAAAAATCAGAACTTTGCAAGTACTGGAAAAATGATTTACACATGTTAGCTCCAGTGAAAAAGTTGGCACATACTGATCGGGAAGGTGATTGGGAGCTGCACATGAAAACTGTTGTGGAGTCACTGATTACTGTGTTTCGTGCATTCGATTGCATAAACTTCTTAAGACGTTACGCCGGCCAAATTGTCATGCACACTTATGGTGCCCTCCACTCCTCTCCCTGCTCCATCATGATAGCTCAGCCCAGGCCCGCCTCTGTCCAAGACTGTCTCATTGCTGAAAAATAAAATGATAATAACATTGTATAATTATAATTTATTTTTCCTGTTTGCGCTGCTGAGAGCCGTGGGGCAATGCTCCTTTGTTTTAATGGTGGAGCTGCTGCTGGTTGATTCACTGCATGCAGATCATTAAGCAAGTTGCTTCCAAATTCAACTGTATTATACACACTTTATAGAGCACAAAAAATGCATGCATATGGCAGTTCAAAGTACTCAGTACAAGGCGCACAATGACCATTGGGTTGAAAGGGTTTTAGCCCCCCATCTTGTCTCTTAGCCCGGGTTGCTCAGCTTCAGTTTCTAGGGCACACACACATTTCTTCACCTGCTGCGGGATCGGCTGGGCAGGGGCTGCAATCTCAGCCTCATCCATGTACATAGTCTTTAAAAGACTATTTACTACAAACAAGGCTTTGTTTGTGTTTTTCATAATCTCCTAGCACCCTGGGGTGGTGCTATGCCTATTGATTACATTTTTAATGACTTTTCCTACCCGAGTGGGAGAATGCATTACCAGATAAGAAACTAGGCATATGGAAGAGACTGACAGTTTATTGCAGGATCAGTGAAACATTTATTTGATCAACCCTAAAACCCTGATTGACACCATAATTATACTACATTAAATTCTTATGAACCCCCCACTTGTCAACAGTCAGTGATATATTGAGTTACTGTGAGTTTCTGGGGATATATAATCCTGCATTCAAACCACTCACTTGTCACTCACATAGTTCACCCTTCCCTCTCACAGCTTACCCTGTACTCAAACCGGCACATCACTCACTCTGTATTTGGACAACTCACCCTGGACTCACTCCTTTAAACCTGCACTCACATGAGTACACCACTCACCCTGCATTGACCTGGGCACTACACTCTTCTGTCACTCTCAGAGATCACCCTTCAATCTCACTGCTCATCTTACACTGACATGTGAGCAATGTTCACATAAACTCACACCTTACCCTACACTCGAAGGGGCGCATGGCTTACACTACTCACCCTGCACTCACAAGGGCAGTCCACTCACCTGTCACTCATACAGCTCATCTTTCACTCTCACCAATGACCCAGCTCTCACATTGGTGGAATCATCTGCCCTCACACACACAGGTGCACTGCTCACCCTTCCCTCAAATGGGCAGAGCAATTACCCTGCACTCGCACCACCCATTCTGCATTCAAATGGGCACAATGATCTGCTGGAACTAACATGAACATACCATTTACCCTGCACACTTTCTGCTCATCCTGCTCTCTTATAGCTCACACTGCACTCGATCTGATGTAAGCACATCACTAATCCTGTACTCACGTCATTCATTATGCACTCATATGGGCACAATGATCTGCTGGAACTAACAGGGATACACCGTTCATCCTGCACTCTTGCTGCTCCTCCTGCTCTCTTAGTACTCACCCTGCACTCTAGCTTACATGGGCACATCTCTAAACCTGCACTCACACTACTCATTCTGCACTCATGTGAACACAAAGAACTGCTGGAACTAAGAGGGACACACCGCTCACCCTGCACTCTTGCTGCTCACCCAGCTCTCTTGCCACTTGCTCTGCACTCGATCTTATATGTGCAATTCATTAACCATGCACCCTCACCACTCATTCTGCACTCACCTGGGTACAAAGATCTGCTGGAACTAAAAGGCACACACTGAGCAGTCTGCACTCCTGCTCCTCACCCTGTTCTCCTATTAATCACCCTGCACTCAATCTTTAATGGGCACATCACTAACCCTGTACTCACACCACTATTCTGCACTCACGTGGGCATAAAGAGCTGCTGACATTAACAAGGACACATCACTCACCCTGCACTGTTGCTGCTCTCTCTGCTCTCTTACAAGTCACTCAGCACTCAATATTATATGGGAATATCACTAACTCTACACTCACACCACACATCCTGCACTCGCTCCTCATAATGCATTCCTACAGGAACTCTATTGACCCATCACTCATGCAGCACACCCTTCACTCACAGGGGCACATGGGTCTGTTTGAACTCACAAGGACACAAGGGAATGCTGTCCCTGCACTCATGCTGTGCACCCTGTAATCTTCCCTCGCACCTTGCAATCAAACTCAAATGGGTACATCACCCACCCTTAAGGACATCACTTACCTTGCACTCAATCATCTCACCTAAATTCACTGGTCACGAGGCACTCACATGGTCATACAGGTCACCCTGCACTCACATGGGCTTTTCTCTCTCTCTGCAATCATGTAATCCAACCTGCACTCACATGGGCTCACCTCTCACTCTTCAATCCTGAAACTCAACCTGAACTCAAATGGATCCTCCTGTCACTCTGCAGTCATGCAATTCAACCTGAACTCCCATGGGCCCACTCTCACTCTGTACTTGTGCAACTCAGCCTGAACTCACATGGGCCCACCTCTCACTCTGAACTTGTGCAACTCAATCTGCACCCACATGGGCCCTACTCTCACTCTGCACTCATGCAACTCAAACTGCAATCACATGGGCCCTACTCTCACTCTGCACTCATGCAACTCAACCTGCACTCATAGGGCACACCTCTGACTCTGCACTCACACCTCTCACTACTCACCGTCACCCAGCACTTACATCAGCATACTGCTTATACTGAACACACAAAATTACTAAATACTTATGAACATGTGCATATGTCTACAAACCTACAATTACCTCCTCTTTCCATATAATTAGATGCCTAGTCAGTTCCATCTGCAAATACAAAGCCGGTCCAAGAGGGGAAGAGGACTGAGGCTGTGGGGTGGTGTGAGAAGGAGGCTGAGGCTTTGGGATGTGATTCAGATTGGGGAATAGGTCTGAGGCAGTGGGAAGGAGCTGGGAGGGAGTGGTAAAGAGAAAGAGAATTCAGGCAAAGGCAGGCTGCTTGAGGGAGAAGCAAGTTAAAACTAGTAAGGGTGCAGTGATGCAACTGAGACTGTGCGCTGGTATGGGGATCAATGTGGGACTGTAGGCTAAGGGTGCGAGCTAAGTGGAGAAAGCAGGTACAGGCTCCAGAGGTATGTTTTAACCCTGTGCTTTGTCCCATTGCCCTTCACAAAGTCCTGCTGTTCTGCTGCGCTAAAGCCAAGAAGTAGATCAGCATTTGGGCCCAATTACCCTACATGGAGGTAGTATAAATCCAAACACAACATGGGGTGACGGACTTGCTAGCTAGCACCTCACTCTCTCACTGCTGTTTAGTCAAAATAATGATTGTGCACAAAACTGTGGCGCCTGTCACTCTTTGGTGCCCCTGGTTACGGATTTGTTCAACAGTTTTCACAAAAGGAGGTGAACCAAACAAAGCACATTTTAATCCATTTGTATTTTCTTTATTTTTTCCTTTATTTTAACATCAATATATGATCATAAAAGACAGCCAACGCGTTTCGTTCCTCTAAAGTAAGAGCCTTTGGAACTTCATCAGGGCTGCAAAGAATAACATAGAACATACATAAGACCAACTTTAATATCTCAAGGACATGACTTGTTGTATTACAAACATCACTTTTCACGAAACTCACAATTACATATGACCAAAATAGATAACTGACAGACATGACTTCTTAATTTATACAAGATCAAATTACAGCAACAGATACATAGAGGCATAACTATAACTTAACATGTGACAAAGGATAGAAGGGCACACATAAACAACATATATTTAAAAAAGAGAGAAACCAAAGGATTTGTTACAGTAATAAAAATCAAAGCTTTATAGGCTATATCAGATTCGAAGAGGATAGGTGGAGAATGAATAAAACTGACACAGTAGGTTAAAAAAAAATTAGAAAAATATATCTGTTACGATTTACTGGCTTAAAGCTATTTAGTTCATAACATTAATAATGTAATAGTTCAGAATGAACAGAAAAGAAGGATGTAGGAGAGGATAACAATGAGGTTGACAGTATATCCGGGAAAATGTAGCAAAGGAAAAGAGTGAGGTTGAGAGGACCAAGGGGAGGGATATAGAGTTAACGTTGAAGCAAAAGAAGAAAAGACAAAAGTGTGAAAAAAGTGAGAAGATTTAACACAACCTGTAACACCCTCTATCTAAGTACCACTGGGAGAGTGTAAATAGGATAAAAGCTCTCTATGTTCTGTTCATATCATAAAACTAATACAGACCGTTTACTCAATCGATGTGAGTCGAGACTAAAAACCAATGTCACTAAAGGATTTTGCACCACCCATTGTACCCGGAGACCAAAAGCCCAGTCCCTGCTTACCAGCGACCCCCAGATAGAGGACTTCATGTGACCCGACCTCTGCACCCAAAGTTACCCCCCATTACTCATGGACCGAGGAACCACCACAAAGACATCCCTATCAACTGCATCACAACCGGAGCCCCCCCATGCATCCTTTCATCATGCATCCCCAGGTTCAGGACCACTCCATTATCGTCTACGGAGGTTGTACCATGAAGGTTGGAACTGGATTGTAAAATGCTCTAATGGCCAGGTAACTATCCAAATCTACCCCAGTTGCCCCACTAGACCTCCATCCTGTCAGATTTGGTCGCCCAAGCTGGGCCAAAGTAGTAGTACTAATTTAACAAACTTTTGAAAAGTTTGCAAACATTTAATACCTAATGCTCGTTTTTAGTTGAAATTAAAATGATAAAATATCTGAAAAATCATCTCCCGAACCCAGTGGTCGATTTTGCTCATCTTGCACTCTAATATGTTTTTAAAATACTCTCTATTTTTATAAATTCGTTTTGTGTTTCTTCCATGTATTGTGGCTTTTTTATTTCGTTGTTTGGTACTGTTAAATGCTTTACACTAAGTTCCTTTGTTCAAGCCTTACTGATCAAAAGCCATAGCTACCCCGGGCTTAAGGTTGTTCAAACGAGCCTGTGACGGGGTGGGACTCGTATCCGGAACATACAGTCACGATAACCCAAAGAACTGGTGGTCAGCTGTTCCCCTTTCTGTTTCTGACAAACAGCCGGACTCAGCTTGGTTCGACGAATGGACTAACGCAAGCGCAGAAGCCACCTGGGGGCACGAGACTGGAATCGCCTACGGTCCCTTTAACTCTTCCAGCGAAGCTCCACCCACTTGGGACGTCACACGCTCAAAAGAAGGCGGAATCGTAGAAGCAGCGGACATCGTTCTTCCAGAAGAAGACGGAGGCTGGAGACGAACTACGGAGCCGGAGCCCTGCAGAGAAGAAGCCGTGACGAGCCCAGCAGTGGACAACAAGCCAGGAGGCCAACGGTCCTGCGAATCACCCCGCCACACTCCCGTGGGAGGAGTGTGGCTTGCTAAGGTACGGGGCAAAGTGGCGGGCTGGGTGAACCGTAGTAACACAGTAAGCGAGTGAATGCTGCTAAAACGTAGCCTCTTTTGTCCCTCTCCCTTCACGAGCACTGATAGGCACTAGTATTTACGTTTATCGGCACTCCTTCACTCGGTGTCCCTCACCCCTGGGCCCTTTTTGTCCTGTGAGGACGTCAGCCTGATTCCCTGTTGTTTCTTTTCTTCCGTTTCATGCTTGGAGTTGAGGACCCTGGCCCCGACGACCCTTCCTCATTTCCGGTCTGGAGAACTACCGGCAGCTGCGTGGAAGAAATGCCCTAGAACTCTCAGCGTTTCCGAAAGGAGTCAGGACGGATCCCAACGAATTTGCTCATGTTAAACAAACTACTAGAAGGCGAAGAGCTTACTTAAAAATAAAGCCTTCTTTGAAACCTTTATTCAACGTGTCAGACTCGGTCCCTTCCACCTCTCCCGCTCCCAATCCCGTACAAGTGGTGTCAGAAGTGGGATTAACATCACAGTCCGTCTGCAACTCCGAGATGGACGCCCTCATCCAACATCTAGTTAAGGGACAGGAGAAACTGGAGTGGGCGGTAGAGCAGCAAATTACGTCCGCACAAGCAGACCGAGACATGTTTAGAAACACTATATCTGCCCAGTTGGACAGCCTTCAGAAAAACATCACAAAGCCCACAGGAACAGTGGCGGTGGAAAACAGAGTACATGTACCCAACCCGTCAGGAATACCCCTACAAAAATACGTCCACGGGGAAGATCCTGACGCTTTTCTCATGAACTTTGAACGCGCCGCCAGAGCACTTGGATGGCCGGAAGAGAAGTGGCCATTTTTTCTTGCTCCCTTACTAACAGGTGAGGCGTAGTTTGCGTACCAGGTGGCCAACCCTGTAGGCAATGCACCATATTCCCTGATCAAAAATGTGATCCTAGACCACTTGGGGTTGGACTCTGAGGTGTATAGACTATGCTTTAGAAAAGAGAAAGGGATACCCGGTGAAAACCCAAAGACTCTTTTCTTTCGTTTGAAAATGATGGCCGATAAATAGTTGAAACCTGACAACAGTACTAAGGAAGATATCCTGGCCAAAATCTATCTTGAACAATTTATGGATGCTCTTCCGTATGGGACACAAAGATGGTTGATACAGCACTCAAGTCTGACTGTGGAAAAAGCCATTGAGATGGCAGCCAATTATACGAGAGCCCAACCCAAAGGCTCTGTGTGGGAACCGGAGAAGTTTCAAAAAAACCAGCCACAGCGAAAGCCAGACAAAAAGCAGAAACCGACACCCGAACCGGTAAAACCCAGACCTTTCCGGATGGAATCGCCCATGACCGTGGTCCCCAATGCTTTGAGTGTGGTGAATGGGGCCACATTGCTCGCCTGCGTCCACGAAAGCATCCTCCAGAAGAACCAATGGAAGTAGGCTATCTTCCGAAAACCATCCTCTACTCTGCAGAAACAGGAACTTCCTTCCATGTGAGTATAAAGATAAATGAACAAACCGTGAAAGCTCTGCTTGATTCAGGCTGTAGACAGTCATTGGTCCAAAAACAGCTAGTTCTACCTAGTCAATACCTCCCAGACTCTCTAGTGCATGTAAGGTGTGTTCATGGAGATGTGAAGCCCTACCCTATAGCTGTGATTACTGTCAACCTTATGGCAAAACGCCCACTGTAGTGAGGGTAGGAGTGGTGGATTCCCTTCCTGAGAAAATGATTTTGGGAGTAGACAACCCCGACTTTCTTGCTCTGTTTAGAGAGAATGTCTTTGATCGCCTCCTGACTAACGATGGTTCTAAAGCAGCCTACATTACCCCTGATCCATGGGTGGTGGATCGCAGTTTTCGTTTTGCACAAGCGGAAGACAGAACTCTTTTTAATGCATGGGAAAGCGCACATGCTGCCAAAGATTCCTCTGTTCCTTCCTTTCCTAGGTTCGTTATACGTAACGACCTCCTATATAGAGAGGCCGATATGGGAAAGAGTCCTCAGTTGCTAGTCCCGTTGGCTTTCCGTGAACAAGTGTTGTTCTGTGCTCATGCTCACCTAACAGCCGGTCACGCTGGCAAAGAGAAGACAACGGATAGCATCCTGCGTCATTTCTACTGGCCTGGGGTGTACAAAGATGTGCAAGAGTACTGTAGGAAGTGTGAAATCTGTCAACGAAAGAATACTCACAGACCACCTGCTGCACCCTTACAGCCAATGCCGATTGTCGGCACCCCATTCGAACGGGTAGGAATGGATCTAATAGGACCTTTGCCAAAGACAGCTAGGGGGCACCAATATGCTCTCGTTATTGTGGATTATGCTACAAGGTTTATTGAAGCCTTTCCCCTAAGAGCACCCACTACAGCCAATGTAGCTGAGAAGTTTGTGGAATTGTTTTCCAGAGTTGGTTTCCCTAAAGAGGTCCTTACGGATCAGGGAACCCCCTTCACTTCCTGTATGATGAAAGAAGTATGCAAGTCATTGAATATCCATCACTTGGAAGACTTCGGTCTATCACCCCCAAACCGACGGGCTCATCGAAAGGTATAATCAAACACTGAAAACCACATTAAAGAAAATGTTGTCTTCCGAAGGCCAAGCATGGGATCGCCTGTTGCCAATCGCTTTATACGTGCTGAGGGCCCAGAAGCAAAGCCGTCTTGGCTGTTCATCATTTGAATTGCTTTATGGACGAGTCCCAAGGTCACTACTAGAAATCACGAAAGATACTTGGGAGTCACAGGAAGCCCAGGAACAGAAGTCTCTGTTAGACTATACGCTACAGCTGCCTTCCAAGCTAGGAAAACTAAGAGACCTTGCTCATACCAACCTTGAACAAAGAATGCATAAACAGAAAATGCAGTACGACAAGGGGACGAAACTAAGAACCCTCAAGGTAGGAGATTTGGCCCTGCTTCTTCTGCCATCTGTCACACACAAAAATGAGTGGGTAGGACCCTATGAAGTGCTCGAGACTATTGGGAACACCACTTACAGGCTCCGTCTGTCAGCTAACAAGACTCAGACCTATCATATCAATTTATTGAAGAAATGGATCGGTCCACTCCCAAAGAGCAACAATCTGGTACTCCCTACCTTGTTAGACAAATCATCGACCCTAGACCAACTGGTCGTAAATGACGAACTGCCTGAAAAGATGAAAAAGGACCTGCAAGGTATATTACAACCCTTCTCCGCCATCTTCTCCGATCTACCGGGCAAAACGACACTTGCAGAGCATTGCATAGAAACTCCCGCTGGGAAAATTGTGAAGCAAAGGCCTTATAGAATCCCTGCCTCTAGACGGGAAGATGTCAGGAAAGAGGTACTTGATATGTTGAAACTTGGTGTCATAAGGCCTTCTAAAAGTAATTGGGCCTCTCCAATCGTCATGGTCCCAAAACCGGATGGATCAAAAAGATTCTGCATGGATTTCAGGGCCCTGAATGCCATCTCCACTTTCGATGCCTACCCCATTCCCAGGGTCGACGAGCTAGTGGAAAAACTTGGGGACGCCGTGTTTATCACCACCCTTGATTTGACAAAAGGGTATTGGCAGGTGCCTCTCCGAGAGGAAGACAAAAAAAAGACAGCCTTCATCACAGATGAAGGATTATACGAGTTCACCGTTCTTCCATTCGGCCTACACGGCGCACCTGCTACTTTCCAGCGTCTTATGAATCAAGTGCTAAAACCATATACATCCTTCAGTTCGGCCTACTTGGACGACATTGTCATTTACAGTAAAACCTGGGAAGATCATCTACAGCACCTACATATCATCCTGACTGCCTTACAACAAGCTGGTTTACATGTAAATGCCAAGAAGTCTCGAGTTGCCTTCAATACAGTCAAGTATCTCGGATATGTCCTGGGGAAAGGCACTATTGCACCACAAGTGGAGAAGGTCAAAGCTATCCAGAACACCCCCTTTCCTACCAACAAGAGAGACTTGCGAGCCTTCCTAGGCTTAATCGGATACTACAGGTGGTTTGTTCCCAACTTTGCAGAGGTTGCAGCCCCCCTGACTGATCTCTTGCGTAAAGACATCCGACTGCTGGAAATACAGACCCCCTCAAAAGAAGCTAGAGACGCTTTTGAGATATTAAAAGACATCATTACAAATGCTCCAGTCCTTGAATCCCCTGATTTCAAGAAAACCTTTGTACTGGCCACTGATGCCTCTGATATAGGAGTAGGGGCTGTGCTTTCTCAGGTGGGGGACGATGGAATAGAACATCCCATTTTATTAATCAGCCGTAAGTTGTTCCCCAGGGAGTGCAAGTATTCTACTGTAGAAAGAGAGTGTTTGGCTATCAAGTGGGCTATCGAAAAACTGCACTACTATTTGGAAGGGAAGCCCTTCCTTCTTCAGACAGATCATGCCCCCTTAAAGTGGATGTACCAAAACAGAACTGTGAATGCAAGAGTACTCCGCTGGTTTCTTTCTCTGCAACCGTATTCCTTTTCTGTGCGACATAAAAAGGGCACGGCCAGTGGAAATGCTGACTTTCTCTCAAGGGTCTTTCCTCTCCCCGATCGGGAGACTCCAGGGGGGGAGGAGTGTGACGGGGTGGGACTCGTATCCGGAACATACAGTCACAATAACCCAAAGAACTGGTGGTCAGCTGTTCCCCTTTCTGTTTCTGACAAACAGCCGGACTCAGCTTGGTTCGACGAATGGACTAACGCAAGCGCAGAAGCCACCTGGGGGCACGAGACTGGAATCGCCTACAGTCCCTTTAACTCTTCCAGCGAAGCTCCACCCACTTGGGACGTCACACGCTCAAAAGAAGGCGGAATCGTAGAAGCAGCGGACATCGTTCTTCCAGAAGAAGACGGAGGCTGGAGACGAACTACGGAGCCGGAGCCCTGCAGAGAAGAAGCCGTGACGAGCCCAGCAGTGGACAACAAGCCAGGAGGCCAACGGTCCTGCGAATCGCCCCGCCACACTCCCGCGGGAGGAGTGTGGCTTGCTAAGGTACGGGGCAAAGTGGCGGGCTGGGTGAACCGTAGTAACGCAGTAAGCGAGTGAATGCTGCTAAAACGTAGCCTCTTTTGTCCCTCTCCCTTCACGAGCACTGATAGGCACTAGTATTTACGTTTATCGGCACTCCTTCACTCGGTGTCCCTCACCCCTGGTCCCTTTTTGTCCTGTGAGGACGTCAGCCTGATTCCCTGTTGTTTCTTTTCTTCCGTTTCATGCTTGGAGTTGAGGACCCTGGCCCTGACGACCCTTCCTCATTTCCGGTCTGGAGAACTACCGGCAGCTGCGTGGAAGAAACGCCCTAGAACTCTCAGCGTTTCCGAAAGGAGTCAGGACGGATCCCAACGAATTTGCTCATGTTAAACAAACTACTAGAAGGCGAAGAGCTTACTTAAAAATAAAGCCTTCTTTGAAAACTTTATTCAACGTGTCAGACTCGGTCCCTTCCACCTCTCCCGCTCCCAATCCCGTACAGAGCCTTACTGGACCCAATAAAGGTTTTTTGTGTGTATTTCACGAGGAGGGCCCCACAGCCATATCATATACTACATCCAGATCCTCACAGCAGTAGTCCAGGGTGATCTTGAGATAACATGTGTCCGAAGTGGAAAGGAAAGGTGTCCTTGAGGTTAGGGCAGTGGCATAGGAGTCTCTACATTTCTGGGGGGGGGACAAGAATAACCTTTTCGACTTTCCAGTGACACTATACAAATCGCCCATTGTCTCAGATCCCTACACTCTGTTAAATGAAACAATTGCATGGTTTTGAAGTGAAACATTGATAAAGGAAGGCATTTAGTCACAGTTTGCAAGTATGTTTCGTTATTTGCATTCACAAAGTAATTTGACCAAATGTGAAAAAAACATGTTTTTGAATCTTACATCTTCTTGCACCAAGCAAACAAAGGTGGGACAAAAAAAAGGAAGAACAAACAGAATGTTCTTGGCGACATTCTTAAAACTAAAATTGCAATTAGAGGAGGAGGAGCTACGTCACCAAATAAGATGGTCGCTTATGCGCCCGGCTCCGACGACCTCCGTTTCCAGCCGGACGATCCTGTAACTTATCCTGAAATCAAGCCTGACCTCCAGGGAGATGAAGCCTTGCTGAATCGTTTGGTTCAATCCCCAGACCTTTGTCGCCAGAATTGACGGTGTTATGTTGTCTTCTAGATCCTGGCCTAACGCAGCTTGTAAGCCGGGCCTCGAGTTTGAGCCCAGCCGGGACGTAGTTAAACAACATCGGCCGTGTGACTACGACAGGGCCCGGTCTCAGCAGTGGAAGTCTCTAGATCTGATTTTGATGGCGATTGATGTAGTTTTCTTGATGTCGTCGGACAGTTGAACTGAGCGTCTGTGGAGGTTCTGGGACTCCTGGCCCGGGGACCCGGTTAGGCATAGCAGGGGGTCTGCCGGGTGGGGCCCTCTCCTGCTGCCCAGGGTCACTTTCTGTCTACAGGACGCCCTCAGTTGTGACCCGCCCGCTCTCTCATGGCCCCCCCAGGAGGACCGGGCTCCCCTGGGCTTGCCACTATGCTTGTGATCAGAAGAGCGGAGGCGAATCTGTCGAATAAAGAGCTGACATTGCGGACTGTGCTGGCCGCCATCATGGAGCTACAAGCGCATATTGAATCTCGACTCGATAATATGCTTGCCGATTGGCCTGAAGTGGACTGTTTGGGACCGGGCTCTGATCTTCCACTACGTCTACCAATATCGACGCTTCCCGTGAGGTCTGGGAGGGCTAATGATGACCGCCCAGGGCAAAATGATCTGGTGCAGCCCGTGAGTTGTGTACCGACAGAGAGTAGCGAACTTGGTTCCCTGGAGAATCTGTCACACCCGCCATTTTGGCCTCCTGGGGTGGTTCCGCTTGGCTTATCTATCCTGGAGTTTCACGTCGGAGTCGACTGGATTGCCACAATATTTCTGCTTTCCCCATCTGCTTTGCCGCTTCGGCGGAGGGAACATCACTTGGACAGGGTGCCGATGATGGAGGGCCTATTGATGATCGAGGCTGGTAATGACTTTCTTTTTCGGACTCTTTGTGGATTGTCCTCTTTGGTACTCCTCTTGTATCCTGTATCTACAAGGACTGCGGTGCTGCTTCCGGATGGTGTCTACGTGCAAGATTGGAAGGGCCAAGGATGAGACTGCTTCGATGGGTTTGACTTCGGGGCCTTGGCGGACATGGTACTTGGATCTGGTATTAGAGTGAGGTCGGGCGGGGTTTAGTGATTCCCCTGTATTTTTACTGCCATAGCTCCTGGTATTATCTGTGCTATTTGTAGGGTTGTATTGATCCAGCACACAAATTATTATTTTGAAAATATTTTCATTAGTAACAGTTTATAAATCAAAGATGGAAAATCATTCAGTAGCAGAATCTTTAGATGTCTTTTTAGAAGTTCAATCTTTATTTGGTTCTTCAACAATGTAGCCAATGCGTTTCGTCCTCCACAGACTTCTTCAGGGCAAAATGGAATGAGCTCTTCTCAGGACTGAATATCTATATATATTCTTCCATCCAGTAAAAGAGCAGTATTTTATCAAAAGAAATTTTTCTTGTCTTTGTAAGTGACAGGCACTTCAAGTTCACAAAATAGAATCACTTGGGTCAGATAGCCCAGTGTGGCAAGAATTTGAGAAAGTATTTCATGCCGGCTCCATCGGTGGCGTCTTCTGTTGTGGCGTCACACGCCACAACAGAAGACGCCACGCAATGGAGCCGGCATGAAATACTTTCTCAAATTCTTGCCACACTGGGCTATCTGACCCAAGTGATTCTATTTTGTGAACTTGAAGTGCCTGTCACTTATAAAGACAAGAAAAAATTATTTTGATAAAATACTGCTCCTTTACTGGATGAAAGAATATATATATATTCAGTCCTAAGAAGAGCTCATTCCATTTTGCCCTGAAGAAGTCCGTGGAGGACGACACGCGTTGGCTACATTGTTGAAGAACCAAATAAAGATTGAACTTCTAAAAAGACATCTAAAGACTCTGCTACTGAATGATGTTCCATCTTTGATTTTATGAACTGTTACTAATGAAAAAAAATTCAAAATAATAATTTGTGTGCTGGATCAATACTGCCAAAAATTGTATGTCCGAACAAAAATTATTTTTGTTCTAGGAGGTTTAGGGAAAAGAATCTCCGATCCGTGGCACCCTAAAGAACGAGGCAATACACAGGATAGGTGCAATTGTGTTTAAAACCCCTTTTCCCATTTGTTTGTTCTCAAATTCTATTTGCAGGGGTTGTTGGTGTCCGGCTGGGGAGAAGGAGACCGGGTGCTTATACGCTTCCTCCTCCACCACTTCTTCCTACTTTTAGGGTTTTAGTTATTCGGGGCGACAGGCATGCTGCTAGGGGGGTTAGGCTGTAGCCAACTGCAGGGGTGCAGGGTGGGGGGCTGGAGGGGGGGTTGTTTTGCCTTTATTTTGTTTCTATGGCATTTTTTCTTCCTTTCTTTTTCTTCCTTTTTTTTAGTATAGTTGGCGAAACGTTCTTATTGGTATCGTGTATCCGTATCGGGTGCTTTCTTCTTTCTTTATCCTGATCTCTGGGTGGGCGGGCTCTGAGGATTGGCGCTTGATGTAGACTGTGTATTGTATGGTTGTGGCTCAGGGGTTAGAGGCGGCAGACCCAGAAGCTGAGATCGGCCCTGGACCAGGGTTCAATTCCCCGCCTCGGTGGGTCTTGGGCTCAAAAATTCCACGGACTCGATAATTCTCACTCCGGTGCCTTCTCGACTCACGGGTTCACACTCTGCGACTCTGGGCAATAGCTTGCTTAATCTCCACAATGGCCCCTCGCGGCGGGATGCCTGGCTTTCACCTTGTGGATACCCTGCCGGGGTTATCTCACAGGGGAATACCAGGATGGGTTCCCTAAGCAAGCGCCGGGAAACCCTTTGTGGGTAGCTGTGCGCTATATAAGCTCAAATACATTTACATTTACATTTACATATGGTTGTATATCCTGAATAGTATGCTTTAACGCCAGTGTCTCAATTATAACTGTTCCTGCTCTGCATATCCTGCTGCTCTGCCTAGCCACCGTATTAGTCTTTTTGTGATTTTGTGGCACCCGATGCGTTTCTTTAGTTAATATATACAAAATAAAACCTCTGTTTCATTCGGTAACTTAATTCTGCGTTCGATACGAACTTTATCCTGAATCGCTGCCGGACCTCAGGGATGTCGGCTGAAGAGCTGTGGCATACCATAATATACTTGCTCCTATTTTTGATTAGCGGCCGGCCCCTGTGGTTGTAGGCCCGTGCCTGTAATGTTGTTGAAATGAACAATAAAGGTTTTCAAAAACAAATAAAATAATAATAATATTGCGATTAGACTAATATTAGGGTGTACTGGAGACAAGCTGCAGGCACACAGAGCTGTAAGAACAGAGAAATGTGCACTTTCTAAATGTGGAATATCTAAAATAGTAATGTGAAATCCAGCCTTACCAGTAAAGAGGATTTATCATTACTGTTCCAAAGATATAAACATGATACAGCTACACCTTTCTAGCCAGGAATTTCAGCCTTAAAACGTGTGTTCAGGAATTCTAAATGTTAATCTATGAGAGGGGCAGGCCTCACATTAGGGAAAAACAAATGTAGGTGTTTTTCACTACGAGGACATGCAAAACTTAAACATACATGTCCTACCTTTTAGTTACATAGCTGCTTGCCCTATGGACTACCTAGGGCCTACCTTAAGGGTGACATATGTGTATTAAAAGGGATGTTTAAGGCTTGACAATCAGTTTTTAATGCCAAGTCGACATAGCAGTAAAACTGCACACAAATGACCTGCACTGCCAGGCCTGAGACATGTTTAAAAGGCTACTTGTGTGGATGGCACAATCAGTGCTGCAGGCCCCTAGTAGCATTTATTTTACAGGCCCTGGGTATGTGGTATACTACTGTACAAGGTACTTACAAGTAAATGAAGTGTGCCAGTTGTGCACACACCCTTGTTAACATGTTTAGGGGAAAAAGCAAATGCACTTTAGCACTGGTCAGCAGTAGTAAAGTGGTCAGAGTCCTAAGGCCAACAAAAAGAATCAGCAAAAAGAGGAGGTAAGCAGGCAAAAGGTTTCGGGGTAGACCACCCTAAGTATGGCAGGTCTAATAGTATGTATATGATTCTGTGTGTCAGTTTAAATATCAAAGTCAGTCGGATCCCTTTTGGAAACCTCTGGTTTAGCAGGGCATTGGAAGGAGAGAGCAAACACTGCATATTTATGCCTACTTTCCTGTCGCTGGAGGGCTGAGAAACCCTTAATGCATCACAAAGTATACAACACAAAACAAAAACTTTTGTTGTCGAATCTAAGAGAAGCGGTATTGCAGATGGGTGATATGAGTGTAGAGTGCACTCAAACCACATTATCTTGCACAAAAATAGAAGTAGCCCTTTATGATTAATTTGCAATAGGAATTTTCCTTGTGTAGAATATTCACTAAAATGAGATGTACAGTGTTTGTGTGGAAGAGAGATGCTTACCAATTTAAAAAAGCCTGCGGCGTGAGCCATTTGAGGTGCTCACAATAAACAGGCATAGTGAGAGTTGCAGAATGAGGTGTAGGCATAGCTCAAATATGAGGTGTTAGTGATGAACACCTGAAACATAGTGTTTGTGTGTTAAGCTTACAAATGAATAAAGTGGGTAGAAGGTCACAAATGAGTAGTGTGTGTGATTCACTAAAGCATAAAACCTTTGTGTTATGGGTGGCTCCCAAAAATGATAAAATGCTCAAAACTAGTAAATATGCCTTGTGCTGGGATTATCCAAGTCAAAATATGGATCATTTAACTGAAACAATGATTGAAGGTGTGGAGGCCTTGCTCAAGACTATGATGATTTATTGCCAAGAGGCATTTGAAGAGTTGCATATTAACAGTAAAGTAATCTTTGGGAAATATTATTGCTATCAAGAAAAGGAGTGACCTGGTTTGGTAACTCTAATACGGACATGATTTTCTCGAAGCTTATGTATGGTTGGTGTAATTGCTGTTATGTGAAGAAGTTCAGAGGAAAAACACACCTTTTGCGTGATAACACTGACAATATTGGGACTTGAGGGGGAGAATTATTGGTGCCTGGCCTCTTTGATGACAATATGTGCCCAAAGGTTACAGAATTTAGAGATGCATGTTTTGATTTCATGGAGAAGCTTGAGTTAAGATGCCCTTGATCTGATAGAATGGAAAACTTTGAGCAATGGAGGGGTCACTGATTCATTATTTCTCATATTTATGTAATAGATACAACCAAGTAACTTCTCATTTGTGTCTGCGGTACTTTATGGCCTTGTGTATTTAACCACCTCTATGTAGAACTATGTGTGCTAGACTTAGGCTGATTATTTGTATCTTGTGCAACAAATAATGTATATTGAGTTCACTGTGAGTAAATATCGCATATATCTCTCAACCTGCAACTTTTCGGGAAGTGTGAAGAGGGCGATCTAGCAGCAGTGGGAGAAAGAATTGTATTTGCCTTTTGACCAGCTTTGCAGTAGATGAAAATTGTTTTTAGGGGAAGCTGGGATAGGAAGACATTGAGAAACAGTACTTGGGCCATGCTTTAGAGAAGAAAACAAATACATGGAGAGAAAAAGAAGCTGACATGCGTAAAAATGCGCTCGTCAATGAAAAGGAAGAAAAGAAGGGTGACAATGAAACCTACCAATAGTAAGTAAGGGGGGGCTGAAAATCACTTTACATGTGCCGTTGGCGTAACAAAGCCCCCCAAGGTGCGGGGACCTCAAGCTCTAGGGGGCCACTATGCACAGTACCCTGGCCAGAGAGCTCCAGAGTGTGGCTGGAGGGGCCCCCTCTATGTACTTTGCAAGGGGGGGCTCAAGTTTCGTTATGCCACTGATATGTGCCTCTTAGTAGTCACTTTCTAAGAGTTTAGCAATGCCGGAAGCTAAGTTAGACTGAACGACTTGTTTAGGATCACACTACGTTGAGTGGAGGTGAAGGTGGAGGGGGAGCCAGAATCAGAATAAAAAATTTCACCCTCACACTGGCTGTAGTGAAGCCCTTGTCTTCTCTTCCCCTTAAACACAACATTATTCAGACACAAACAGCAACGAGTAAGGGAAACTCTGAGAAGTGTCAAGGGAAAGAATGTCTGTTATCTCGGAGTAGCGCAACTAAAATATGAGTTTGTCTGAGGAGGAGCTGTCGCACAACACAACCTATTGTTTTAAGCAAACATATCACTTCTAAACTGTGCAGATAACTGAATGCTAGTGAAAAACGAGTAGTTTCGCCTACAGAAAGAAAAAGCAACGAAGAACACTCCAAAAGGTTAACTGACATTAGCAAATGTGATCTTTACAGTATCATTGTGGAAAATGAGAACATATTTGCATTACAGCGTCACTGTCAACACTAGGCAGACGTGCATTCATATAGGATTCTAGAAACACAGCACACATTATGCTATGATGGAGTACTCTGTTCCGACTGTGTTCAGAATGTAAATTATGTTTTAATAATGGGGCTTGTTTTTATTATGGTTTTGTTCTAACTTGAGCCATTGAGAACACTAGTAGCAAAGGCAATGTGATGTGCTGGCAGTGACATCTATTAGATCTAATCCTAAGTAAAGGAATGCCACTGTTGTCACCTCCTGTGACAGACAGACTTCTGTGGAAAATTATTAGGAAGGATAGGGAGTAGTAATAGAGCGCTTACAGCACTCTAAAGTGTATGGATACATTATAGTCATGGTTTAAACACAAACATATTTTTTATCATTTGCAGTGTTTTATGCTTATTAAGATGCATTTATTTACACTATATAAGCATTGAAATGTACTGTACACGATCAAGCAGGATTTTATATATATTAGAGATAGTTATAATTCCTGTATGCATAATATGCAGGATGACATTATACCTATATAATGTAACTGTGTATTGTTAAAGGTGCCTGCACTATAGGCCCAGAACTGCAGGTTGTTGTTGTTGATTCCAATTATCCTTGGTTGCCCAAGAATTAATTAAATGAATCCTTTTTGTATGCAGAGACAGTATGTTCTCATCCTACTACAGGTACAGGAATTCGACTTCGTTATTCTTAGTTTTAAGGAGAATGTCTTTGAAGAAGACTGAAAGGCGAGATGGGAGGATACCTTCCGTGCCTGGCCTATCTGAAACCCAAGGCCACCGGACTAGAAGAACTTAATTACTTAATTAAAGCTTCTATGGAAATCTACGGAAAAATATTGAAAGTGAACCAGTTCATCATGTGAGGCATTTGGGGGGGGCTGAACTTTGTCTTTTTGTATGATGTGCAGGGACAGAGTAAGGGACTTTTGCATTTTTTGGAGGCGAAGGAGCATGTTAGAGCAAGCTCCATAGACTTAAGCTATTTGACCCATTTGACGCGAGTACTTCTTAGGAAAACAACACGTGTTGACACCTTTTGGGTATGATATCAGGGAAATAGGCAGGACCCTCAGTGAGAGCAGTGTATGGAAAGATCATTTTGGTTCCCTTCCTCATGAAAAGGGATTTAGACTCAGCTTCAATACTGGGTTGCATTTTGATTTTTGAGTTCATCACATTATGCCATTTATGCCGAATAAATTACCTTCGTAGATTCAGCTCTGTATTCATTTTCATGTACCTATATTCTCTGATTTTAAGGTGTGTTTATATTTAATTATTTTTGTCCTTAGAAATAAAATCCATAAACGGAAATTCTGAGTCTGTGGTCTTTTAAGCATGACTACATTGTAGGTATAATCGTGAATTGTTTACTTCCCTCAATTACTTTCAGCAGGCAAATAAAATACCATCTATGCTGAATTTAGTCGGGAAGACTAGAACTAAATTTGGCGTAATCAAATGGTAGCAGAGGATGGGTTGCCTGTAAGTTAAGGGGAGAATGAGGGATTTAGAGTAAAAATGGAGGAAAATTGGGCTCTGGACTTGGAGTAGACGATGGCGAAAAACGATGATTGATGGAGGTCGGCGGATGCTGATGGTGCGGCGGAAACGGTGGGAGTGTGAGTATGAAACTGTGTGGTGTTGTAATGTGCGGGGATGAATTAATTGTGTGATGTCTTGCGAAGTAGGAATGCAAGTCAAGTGATTGTGAATTAATCTGTTTACTTGTCCGGGCACGTGCGGATCAGGAAGTTTGGTGAGCGGACTCAAGAGAAGTCCAGGATCCTGGGACAGTTTGTATATGTAATTTTCTGATCGAAAGTGTGGGTGTCGTAGAGCGCTATCGCCGATTCACTTGTGATAGGGAATTTTGTGTAAATGCAGGAGTAACG
The DNA here is from genome assembly GCF_964263255.1 of Lissotriton vulgaris. Taxonomy (NCBI): domain Eukaryota; kingdom Metazoa; phylum Chordata; class Amphibia; order Caudata; family Salamandridae; genus Lissotriton; species Lissotriton vulgaris. Next base: position 743,240,754 of record NC_141696.1, read on the forward strand.
TTGCGGTGGAAAGCCTCAGGTACCGAGGATAGACTACAGCGATCGGGTTACCAACTTAGGTCGGGGGTCACAGTGGATGTTCTTGTAAGAGTGTTCTATCGATCTTTTAGCGGACGGACAATTACTTGTTTATGCAACTGTAAGTTATTGTGGCTGTGTTAGGAAGCAATTACATGGTTTAATAACTTTTGGATATCAGTTACTTATGTACGAATGTGTGAGCGAGTGAACGGAGTGAAATTGTAAAGGAGGGTGAGACGCTGCAAAGAGGGAGTTGTGACGTCAGTGCGCGCCACACTGGAATAGGTCGGTTTGTGTAACGCCGCACTGGAATGGGTGGAAGTTTGTCCAAAGTTGAATATGGAATTCTGAATTGCAAATAATAGATTTTTACAATGAGATGTTTTAAGGTGTTGCGTGATTTGTGCAGAGGCGAAACAGGGGTGGTAACTCGGTGGGAGAAGTAGCTCCACCTGAGGATACCTCAGCACATTACATGGCAACCAATGTAGGACTCCCTACTATAGTGTGGCTGCAAAATTGGCAAAAAATTACAGAGAAAGTGGGAGAATTGGCTTTCCCTCTTTATGGGTAATTTTGGATGGAGGTGCTGTACCATCTGAGAGGAGTGATGTCTTCTCTAAAACCTCCATCAAGACCAAGGCAATTTGAGGCATTAGATGCCTGGATGAGAGCAACAATGGCAAAGAAAAGAGGAGCTTCACAGGGAAGAATGAAGAAATCAATGAGGCATATCAGGATGCTAGGTGGAATGCACAATGTAAGAGGTGGAGAGTAGACACCACAGAGGGAGAGCGCTTATATCCATTCAGGTTTCTAAAAGGAGGGTCTGAAGGACAGAGTAATACAGAGGAGGACAGTGATACAGATGATAGCTTTCTTGAAAGGCAGCTAGCAGACCGTCCTCCACCTTATGACTCCAGGTCGGAGCCGGAGAAAATGCAGCAACCTGTGGTAGCTTTAGGAGTGGGTCAAACGGGTTCAGAGGAGCAGACAACGTGAGTAAGAGGGCGAATGTCAGTGGGAATAAGAATTCCAGGGGGATCTGGAGGGCCAGGACATGAGGACCCTGAGCAAGACGGAAGTGCATGTACTATGCAGTTACCAAACTCTCTTACGGACCAGTTACCATTGGACCTGTGGTTTCGATCTATAACCCAAATGAGAGAGCAAGTGAAAGTCAACAGCAGACAAGAGGAGGGGAAGAGACTTTTTCCGGAGGGAGTCTTACATTGAGTGGAACAGGTATGGCTCAGATGCCAGTGGAAGCTAGTACTCCATTGCCAGCTACTGCTGATCCATCCAGAAAGGATAGTGGGTCGGAACGAAGACAAACAGGAGCTTTGGAAAATTCTCAGTCAGACATCAGAATGTGGCTTTCCGCCAGTGAGGGAGTCAATGATACCAAGAGAGGAACTGGTGATGAGACGATAAGCACCTAGAGAACTATTCAAACCATAGGGTTTGTGTGAAGGTAACCATCGGAGAAGTCGAAGTTATGAGAGGGAAAGTCGTCGAGAATGGAGGAGAGTGCAGGTCCAAGGAAGGCACAAAGTTGTGGCAGGGAAGAATCAGGAAGTGAGAGGGGTCAGAGAATCATACAAGTGGCAATGAAGCACCATTGATGGATGTGGTAAGACTAAAAGCAGAAATAGATGAGGTGATTGAAGGGAATTTGCCATTGGACAGGATTGAAACATGTGACCCAAGCAAGTTGCTATTTGTAGCTATGGGTGTTACTTAAAAGGTAAAGTGGGCTCATGAAGCATTGGTACAGCTGGCACGAAGGTATGAGGTGGATTTGACCAAGACAAAATTGATGCAGGGAAGCTGAAGATTGAATTATACTGATCAAGACTTGGAAGAAAAGCGAACAACAGGACTAAAGGCACAAATTAGAGATTTTATCATAGCTAGCAAGGGGTTGGAGGAGTGATGGGTCGAGGAAGAGGAAGTGGTAGAGGAATGAATCAACAGATGGTACCTCAACCTGTACAGGGAAGAGAAAGGGGTATGGTTGCCGGTATGGGAGGTGATTGGGTAGCAAATCAGAAAAAGGTCACAGCGTGCTATTTTTGTCACAAAATTGGGCATTGGAAGCGCAAGTGTCGATTGAACCCAGCAAATCAAATGCAATATGAGGGAGAGGGACAGATGTCAGAGGGTTTGAACACTGTGACACGACCAAGGTCCATGTTTGGGTGAGGTTGTGAGTCACAGATGCAGATTCCTCAGCCTCCAAGAATACCCACAAGTAATCAGGTGTATAATCGGATGCCTTACTTTGAGGTACAAGACAGATCAGATCCGTTACAAAGTCCTCATGAGGGTCAGAGGGGGGTGCAGGGAGAGTGAAATTTAGGTGCTGCCCTGGAAGTGGATCAAAGTGGACCATTTGTCGATGCAGAGGTGAATAGACATCCTGCTGCCTTTTTGTTAGATACTGGAGCAGCGCGCTCCACAGTAAGGACAGAAGTGGTCCCAAATTTATCCCTGTCAGGAAAATCGATTCAAGTGGTGGGAGTTACCAATTTGAGAATGACTACCCCATTAACAAATGAGTTACCTGTGAGAATAGGACCCTTCCAGGACAAACACCAATTTGTGGTGTGTGATTTCTAGTTCAGTCTGTCTACTGGGACGAGATATTTTAGGTAAGTTAAATTGTACCATATCTTGCACACCAAGGGGTGTGGAGTTGCAAACCTACGATGACAACGCTGATTTTAAAATGGCCAATATGAGCTTGTGTGCCGAAATGTTTGTGGTCCTCACAATAGAGGATTTACTACATGATTTAAGAGATTCGGTTTATCCAAAGGTGTGGGATTTCACGGGTTAGGAGATAGGATTGATTCGAGGAGTTGAACCTGTTAAGATACAGGTCAAACTGAATGCTGAATTCCCACAAACCCCGCAGTATAAATTTACTCCAGAAACTGTGGCTGGAATGAGACCTGTAATAGAGTCTATGAATGCACAAGGTATTCTGAAGGAGACAGGAGGAAGTCCCTGTAATTCACCTATAATGGGTCTACAGAAGCCTAGTGGCAAGTATAAAATAGTGCAGAGTTTGCGCAGGGGCAATGAAATCATGATCCCTTGTTGTCCTGTGGTAACGAGTCCAGCTGTTATATTATTTCAGATACCATGTGAGGCAGAATGGTTTACAGTCATGGATTTGTGTCAGGCTTTTTTCTCCATACCACTCCATGAGGATAGCCAATATGTTTTAGAATTTATGATGGACAACAGTGTGTTAACATGGTGTAGGATCCCTCAAGGGTATACAGAAAGTCCCTCTATCTTTAGCCAGTGTTTGAAAAATAATCTTGAAGGGGTGGTGATGCCCCAGAGCTCAGTCCTGGTTTAGTATATCGACGATGTTAGTTGTGTCAGAGACTGAGGATGCTTGCAGGATCAATACAGTGGCTTTCCTGAATCATTTGGCAGAGAATGGACACAAGGTATCCCCAAACAAGCTTCAGTATTGTCAAACAGAAGTGCAGTAACGAATTGAAAAGCGAAAACGAAGGGTATCACCAGATCACATAGAGACGATGCTGCAAATGGGAACTCCGAAAACACAGAAAGAAGTCTGCATGTTTTTGGGAATGGTCGGCTATTGTCGACAGTGGATCCCAAATTTTTCCTTGTAAGCAAAGCCACTCTTGAGGTTGACTTGAAAAGACATTAGTGATCTGTTACCATGAGATGATGACTGCTTGAGAGCCTTCTATGATCTGAGAGATGGCCTATGTGGCGCTCCAGCTCTAGGAATGCCAGATTACAATAAAGCATTTACGCTCTTCTGCTCTGAGAGAGAAGGATGTGCGTTAGCGGTCCTTGTACAGACACGTGGAGGTACGCGAAGACCAGTGGCTTATTTTTCCGCTATGTTACATCCTGTAGCTTCTGAGTTGCCCGGATGTCTCAGATCCGTTGCTGTAACAGGTGTCAGCATTGAGAGATGTGAAAGCATAGTGATCGGTCATACGCTTATTGTTTATGTGCCACATTCAGTAGAAGTGTTAATGACAAGAGCAAAGACACAGCATTTAATGAATAACAGACTTACAAAGTATGAGAAAGTTATATTGGCCTCTGAAAATATTACTCTGAAACGCTGTACCATTTTGAATCCTGCGACATTCTTATCTTTTCAGCAAGAAGAAAGTGAGGATTGTGAAGAGCATGACTGTCTGGATGTTACTGAACTATCTACCAAACCCAGACTTGAAATTGTTGATGAACCTTTGCCTGAATCTGATTTGATCCTTTTTGTCGACGGTTCATGCTTAAAAGATAATGAAGGGTGTTTGAGAGCAGCTTTTGCTGTGTGTACCATCTTGGGGGAGGTTGAAGCTGGCTGTTTGAAAAGAGTATACTCTGTTAAGGTTGCCGAAATTATTGCTCTGATACATGCCTGTACCATCGCGGATGGAGTTCGAGTGACTATATATACAGACAGCAAATATGGGTTTGGAGTGGTTCATGATTTTGGACAGTTATGGTCTCAGATGGGATTTTTTACTTCTTCAGGATCCCCTATCCATAATGGAGAATATGTACGTCAATTATTGGAGGCTTTACGGAAACCTAAAGAAATAGCTGTAGTCAAATGTGCAGCCCATGGGAAGGGAGAAGATTTTGTTACCAAAAGTAATAACTGTGCTGATGAAGTAGCTAGTTTTTGTGCTATACATGCTTGTGTTTTCAATGGCGAATATGTAGGAGAAAGTACAGAAGAGACCGAGCTCAGCATGATGTTAGCTGTAGCTGATACTTGGGATGAGGTGAAGCGGCTGCAGGATGAAGTCTCAGAGGAGGAAGCTGCATCATGGGTTAGAGCAGGCTGTGAAAAGAGAGAAGATGGCATTTGCGTATCGACAGTTGAAAGGGCAGTCTCACATAACTGTTTACTGAGCCAAATTGCAAGGCAGATTCACGGAGCAGTTCTTCTTGAGAGAGATGCCTTGGTTCGAGTGTTTGGGCAAACGTAGTTTAACCAACGATTTTGTGTGCATGCTGAAGCAGTCTGTCACAGGTGTGTTAAGTGTCAACAAATGTACGTTGGAAAGAGAACTGTGGTTGCGATGAGTCACATTGGGAGATCAGGGGGTCCTTTTAATAGGATACAATTGGATTTTATCAAGATGCCGAGGTGCAATAGACTGAGATATGTTTTGGTGGTGGTTTGTATCTTTTCACGTAGGGTTGAGGCATATCCAACTAGAAAATGTGACAGTCTCACAGTGGCGAAACTGCTCTTAAGGCAACTGATACCGCAGTTTGGATTTCCGAACTCGGTGGAGACAGGTAGAGGAACACACTTCTATAATGAAATCATGAAATTGTTGTGTACAGCTTTGAAGATTGATCAAAGATTGTACTGTAGCTACAGGCCGGAGGCTTCTGGTCTTGTGGAGCAGATAAATGGCACAATCAGGTGTCAAAGGTGTGTTTGTTAACTTCATTGAAATGACCAGATGCGTTGCTGTTGGTATTGATGAGTCAGCGTAGCACTCCTGATAGGAGGACAGGGCTCTCTCTCCATGAAATATTGATGGGAAAAGCTATGCGATTGCCTATGGTGCCAGCTACAGCATTGATAAACATCACAGAGGATTTGGTTATGGATTATTGTAGGGGACTGGCTGATGTGGTTAATTCTGTGTCCCACCAGGTCGAGGCTCCGGCTGCATCCACCTCGAGAGACCTGCTGCATGATCTTAACCCTGGTGACTGGCAGCTTGTCCGAAAGCATGTGAGGAAGAGCTGTCTTGATGCTCGCTTGCAAGGACCATATCAGGTGATTTCGGTCACAAGTACCCGGATGAAGTGTGGAGGATTGCGAAACTGGAGCCACGCTTCACATACTCGCAGAATCCCAGAACTCTTAATGAGGCGGATGAATCAACCGAGTAAGAAAGAATAAATCAAACAGCCCCAGAGGTGAATTCAGACTCGGAGATAGACAACATTGTAGAAGTGATCTTTGAACCAGAGCCGAGTGAAGTAAACAGCCAGGTGCAGAAGGATCAGATCAAGAGTAAGAGAGGAGAGCAGATGTGCAGCAGCAAAGTGGCCAACAAAGAAAGAAAGGCTAAACATAAGGCTTGGATCTGAGAAAAATCTCTTCCGATTCCTGAAACATCTGAATCAGATCATAGTGAAGCAAAGAAAGACCGGATGTTCTATGAAGATCCAGAAGGGAGAGAGTACTGTCTCAAAAGTATGCATCTCCTGAGTGGACGTATCTGGCTGCAGATGCAGAGACCAGAAAAATCCGGGAGGTTGGGGACCGGCACAGTGAGTCACAGAGAGAGCACTCTGACAATTGACATTCAGTTAATAGTCCCCGGAGTTGATGCCTTCGGAATTCTGACTCTGACCGTTTCCGATCCACCAAGGCTGAGTGGTTTGCGATTTTTGATCCTTAACCAGGTTGCTTTCCCTAACTTTGGTCGACAGCCTACCACAAAGGTAATGGGAGAGATATGTGCTGAAATATTACAGCTTGTTCTTGCTATTGCTTGGATCTAACATCATAAATTATGAAGATTGAACTGTGAAAGACAATCTTTTTAGCCTTAGAAAGAAGATAACCTAGCCCCAAGAGGAGGAAGATTCAAAATAGGGACTTTCAATAGAAAAAGAATGGAGGGTTAGGGCTGACTACGTCTCTTCAATAGGTTTAGTATCGTTGAACTAAACACTGCAATAATCGAATGGGGAAAAAAGAAAATGAAAATACATTGTAAATATCCAAATTAAGCAAAGAAAAGAAAAACAGAGACTTTGTTGAGTTCCTTTGCATTTCAAACCAAAAACTTTGGTTGTAAAATGAAATCTGAAAAGTCAGGGTGCAAGCAGAAATGGATGATTGGTACCCTTATTGTTGTGGTGCTGATTATCATAACTGTGGTGATTGTTACATCTTTGGTTCGGTCTCACGATGATGAAAAGAATGGGGGACAAGGGAAATCTACCCCATCTACCTCAGACGTAGAGGAGGGGGCATCTGCCAAAGATAGAGATAAGATTTGGGAAACTAGTCGGATGTTGCACGTGCATTTATCAAGGGGTGATTTTACACTAAATGCATATGCTCGCTTGTTGTATGAGTATGTCGATACAATGGAAGTGAAAGTTTGCTATGTGTGGATGCAACTGCCAGCATCAGTAGAAGAGGGCATCCAATAGCATCACTTACCTTTGACTTATGGCATCACATGTAGTGTGTTGCTTAGCATGTTTTATTGTAAGGTCCATTCTGAGTACTATTTCTCAAATTATGATGTAGTACTCTCGGAATTTCCTGTTCTTAAGTATATGAATAAATGTGATTATTATAATGAGGTAGAGAGGATGTCTACATATTCTGTGCCTAATATTACTATGGATACATCATATGCTCATAGACACAATTTGACTTGCATGTTAGCTGACATTGAAAAGAAATTTGTAGATCAGATAGAAGATCGGAATAGACAGACCTTATTTAGACCAGACCCAAAGCATAAGGTTATCCCCTGGACACAGTAATAATTAGATCATAAGGCAAAGGGAAGTTCTGGTCCAATTGCTTTGGACTTTCAGCAAAAAGGAAATTTGTGCATTAGACACCCATGAACATATTATGATAAAATATTTGTGGGTGAGAGTGATTGTGAACACATTTTCTTAATTAAGGAGGCAATAAGAAAGGCGTTATTGGAAAATTAACCATAGTACCAAATGTGCATTTTGTGTGTGGAAAAAGTGCTTATGTGAAATTGCCCAAGAATTGCTATGGTACATGTTATTTAGCGGTGGTATTGAGGTTCCGTGACAATTATAAGTGGTGTTTTTTAACTCGTACGAATATGGTCGAGTCTGGTATCTATGAACCGCAAATGACGAGTTTAGTAAGTGTGCGCAGTTTCGCTGTGCTAACTTAAACCGTTCGTTTGTTAGGTGGGTTTTTCATCTGTACCCACGGGTTCCATCTTAGATACGGCATCCATTTTGTCTCTTGCCCTCAAGTAGCCAGCGAACGGACGATGTCCGCTTCGCGACCCTGGGACTCCCAAGATATTTACGGAAGACACATGTCCTTTGAAAGTGTCTTTATGACGAGGGGGATGATACTGTAAGGCAGATGGCCCCGCTCGAGGCTCATCTCGCCGTGCCGGTTTATTGTCTCAGCCGTGCATCTCATTAGGCACGTCCCTTTGATGCCTGTATCTCGTGTTTCCCGATACCTCCCCTTTTACACCCTTTCCGATCTCCCCACTGTCTCCGTCTTCCTCTGCACCTGTCCTTGTTCCCATTTCGATCTGATTTTACTGCCGATTGGAATGCACTAATGTTGGGAAGATGGGTTTTTACAGTTGGGAACCGCCAAATGTTTCCGCACTTATGTTCCGGACCTCATGTGTATCAAAGTGACCAAAGCGACCCCTCTGGGGGATAATGGTGGGAACCGGGTTGTAAACCTTTGTGTACCATGTTGTCCTATGGGTAAAAACTGTATAAAAGGAGCGATTCACAGAACCAATTTGAAGCAGTCTCCCCAAGTTGCACGAGTTGTACTTGTCGTGATATCTGTGTTCCCTGCAGCAAATAAACCTTGAATCTTTGACGCCAAAGGAAGTGTCCCGTGTCTCTGTGATTCGTACACCGGAGCAGGTTACCCACGAAGGTTTCAGGTGTTATGCCCTGGCACCGCTGGGTCTTAAAGAACCCAGTCCTTCAGTTGGCGCCCAACGTGGGGCTGCATCAGTGGTACCGGTCCAAGCCCGACGATCGTGAGGAACTTCGTGTGAAATCTCCGAGGGAAGGTGCACTCCGCTTCATCGATCCTGTTGTCGAAATAAGTGGCCCGAAGACTTTTCCCGCAGAAGATTCCCGCCTCCTGACGGCTGCGACGGACTGCTGCCCTGACTGTAGACCTGTTTTGGCGCCTGGCGTAGACCTTGGTATAGCGAGACGATTGACGGGCCTTCCTGGAGACGCCATCGATCTTTGAGTTAAGTATTTGTGGGTCGCTCCCAGAGTTCTTGGTTGTTGACACTTTAGCGAGTGTTTTTGTTGTTAACGCTGTGTGAGTGTTTTTGTCGGTGACACTTTGCTAGCGTACTTTGTTGTGTTGTTTGACGACTGCAGCCGCCAAAAACCGAGGGTTTTGTTCTTTGCTGGGACTTGGTAAATCCCGTAACCCTTGAAGTTTGTGAAACTCGGCTAGTGTGCAAGATGCCTGGCCGCAGTACTTTGTTTAGTTGTTTCAGACCTTGTGGTATGGATTCCCGACTGGAGGACTCGTGTCCGATACCTCCGGTTGGAACTCCCACTTATGAACTATACAGCAAACATGGGCTAGGCCCGATTACTTTTAATGAATACTGGATCAAATATACGAAGAAAGATGGTGACCTTCGCTGGCCACCACATGGTAGCTTCGAGGCCCCGATCTTAGATAATCTAGAGGTTAAATTGTTCGCGAAGAAGTCAAGGCCGGCCATGTTTGATGCCTTTCGGTTGTGGCGTAAAGAAGCCCGACAGAAAGAAATCAGACAGACTAAACGAAATCAGCGAGATAGTGCTGGTACCATTGTAAAGAAAGCAGAGCAGTTCCAGCATGATAAGGAGGTTAGGGAAAAGGAAGTGTTTGATAGATTACAGCGTATGACTATAGATAAATGCTATCCCACTTTGCCTACGGAGTCGGAAAAGAAGGATGAGTCAGTTGAGGATCCTTTAATGTCCTATCTTATGAAATCGCCACCTCCGTACGTACAGGGTACCACAGCCCCTGTGATTCCCCCTGTACCTGTTCCTGCACCTATTTTGCCTGTTCCTCAACCTGCACCCGTTCTTCCGATTGTTTCTGCTCCTTCATCTGTTTCTATTCCTACTGCTCCTCCGCTTCCACATACTCCTGCTCACGCTACTGCTCCTGCTCTGTTAACCCCTGCTGTTGTTTCTGTTTCTACTCCTTCACTTGTTAGTCCTGTGTCCTATGCTTCTCCCTCTACTCGTAGTCGTAATTCTCCTCTTGCGGCTAGCTTCTTTCATTCGCTCGGACCTGTTCTTGGGTCCGCTGGTTCAGATGGTCCTCAGAGACGTAGTCAGCTTCCTGGTAATAGGGAACGTGCTTCGCTATATAATATGGCGATGGGTTGGATGACGCACCCCCTTAGAAATCCACCACGCGTTGTGCTCGACACGTTTTGTCAGTTCAATATACCAACCCAAAGATTTGTGTTCGAGGAAATGTGTAAGGTTCTTCGTGATCAGATATCGGCCGACGCACCTGACGAGGTGCTGACCGCGTTGTCTGATTTACAGCTTCAGTTCTCGACTGGACTGATAGTGGATACTAATGTTCGACGTGCTGTTGAACGATTGCTATCTTTTCGTCCCACGCCCATACCTCAAGCCTTGTTTGTTGAGGATGTCGAAAGACAGCCAGATGAGTCTGGTCAGTATCCTATGCGGGAAGTTCCGCCAGTTTGGATGCCAGGTAACCCCGCAGCTGCTCCTCCGATCTTGCCGTTCTTCCAGAGAGTATGGATACATCTCCCGTGGAAGCGATCAGAGGTGTTACAGGTGAAGCAATCTTTGCCTGACCCTCGCAAAAATCCAGCAGGGTATTACAAAGAATTATCGCAGCTCGTAGATGCTACGATAATGAATCTTGCCGATATCGACATGTTGTTTGGCAATGTCGTACCGCAGCCGGTATGGGCTAAGATTCGCCATGAAAACCATCCGAATGAATTAGGTGGTGCTTGGGCTGCCATTGTAGCGGCAGATGCCGGACAAGTTGGTGGTGCTAAGCCCGACCAGCTGATTACTGATCTTCCCCAAAGAATAATAACATTAATGAAAACTCTTATGCCGGCTATGAGGGTAAATTGGGACAAATTGTCGGCTTGTAAGCAAAAGAAGGACGAGAGTGTTTCCGACTTCTTTACGAGGTTCGAGGAGGCATTCATCGACCACAGTGGCCAGGATATGAGCACTGAGGGTGGTCAAAGGTTGTTCGTGGATAAATTTGTTTCGAACTTGCTGCCCGATTTGAGCAATAAATTGAGGAATTCAGAAAGTGCATGGGCTGTTTCTACTTCGGCTCAGATATTGGCTACGGCACAATATTATGAGAACAGAGAGAAAGAAGAGAATGACCGTGCTGATAAAAAGACGAAAGAGTTAAAAACTAAAGTGCTGCTTCAGCAAGCGTATCCCCCACGTTCAAATCAGAATAATTCGCAACAGAATAGATCGCAGCCGCAATCGAACCGATCTCAAACTCGTAATGACTCCTCTTCCCAAAGATCTTCGTTAGGGTAGAATCAATGTGCTTATTGTAGACAAGAGGGTCACATTAAATTCCATTGTCCTGTTCTAAATGAACGTAATAGTGGTAACTCGTCTAGAGGAGGTCGTGGTGGTTCACAGCAGGCATCACGTGGTAGAGGTCGTGGTGCTCAGAACGATCGCTCAGATAACTCATCAAATTCCGATAATTGTTTCGATCAACGTGGATCGTCGCAAGGACGATCTGCGCAGTACAATGTAGACGATTATTACGTCGATCAGGGAACTGACGACAGTAATTACTAGGACAGCCAAAGACAAGGAGAGGGAGTGGTATCAGTTCCGGTTGATCAGAGAGGGCCTTACGTCGCAGTTGCTACATCGGGCGTCGTTGAGCCTTTTCTGTTGGACACTGGTGCAGCGAAAAGTTCCATTAAGCATTCGAAACTCCCTGGCGCACCTTTGTCTGGCTTAACAAATGTTTCCGTTGGATTCTCTGGCGCCCCCGTTAGCAATCCAGTTTCGCGCCCTTTGCCCCTTAAAATTGGGCCACGTGAGCTAGAAGCTCCGTTGATTCTAACCACGGGTTGTGGCGAAAATCTTTTGGGCCTGGATTTGCTTAAACGTTTGTATGCGACTTTGTATTGTTCTCCTGCGGGTGTGAAGCTTACGTTAGGAGAGAGGGTTGTCTCTCCCATGTACTTGTCCCTCGATAAGCTCCCACCGGAATTGAGTTCTCTTCCTGCGTCTTTGTGGGCAACGGGTCCAAATGATGTGGGCCTACTTGATATCTCACCATATGTTGTTCAGTTGAAATCTAATGTGCGATTGCCACGTATTCCCCAATATCGTATCTCCCTTGATGGTGAACGAGCACTGTTAGCGATCATTTATGATCTGATCGAGAAAGATGTCATTGAAGAGACTAGGGGAAACGTGTGCAACAGCCCTGTACTGCCCATTCTTAAACGTACTGATCCTTCGAAGCCGCCTGTTTATCGCTTTGTTATCGATTTACGGGAGGTGAATAAAATTGTGGTTCCTCAATTCCCCGTTGTGCCTGACATCACGGCGCTACTGACTCTAATTCCAGCTTCTGCATCGTGGTTTTCGGTGATTGACTTGAAAAATGCGTTTTTCAGCATCCCGATTGCCGAGGAGAGCAGAGACCTTTTCGGTTTCTCTCTTGGTGGACGCAGCTTCCGGTTCAAACGCGCTCCTCAGGGCTACTGTGAAAGTCCATCGATTTACAGTCAAGCCTTGAAGGGTCAACTGGATGCGTTTAGGTTGCCGGTCGGTGCGGCCTTAATCCAATACGTCGACGACCTATTGGTAGCTGCAGATACTCAGGACATTTGCAAAATTGCTACGGTGTCGTTGCTGCAACATCTCTGTGCGTTAAATCACAAGGTGTCACCTACTAAACTCCAATATTGTTGTCAAGAAGTAACCTATCTAGGTCACTTATTGTCAAAGGAGGGAAGGAGGTTGACCCCGGAGAGAATTGTAGCAATTGCGCGAATGGCTGTGCCAACAACCCAAAGAGATGTGCGTGCCTTTTTAGGTATCACGTCGTACTGCAGGCAATGGATTCCTAATTTTTCATTGCTGGCGAAACCATTAGTGGCTCTTACGTGCAAGGATGTTTCGACTCCTTTACCATGGACGGAAGAATGTCAGAAAAGTTTTTCTGAACTGCGTGATTCATTGTGTTCGGCTCCTGTGTTGGGTACTCCTGACTATAGCAAGCCGTTTACATTATATGTTCACGAGAGAGAAGGTTGTGCCTTGAGTGTCATAACGCAACCTTTTGGTGGTAAGCAACGTCCATGTGCATATTTTTCCTCGACCTTGGACCCGGTAGCTAGAGCATTGCCGAGTTGTTTACGAGCAACAGCGGCAGCCGCGGTCTCCATCCGACAATCAGCAGGATTGGTCATGGATAATATGCTTACGGTGATGGTTCCGCATGCAGTCGATACTCTTTTGAATCGGACGAAAACTCAGCACTTGACGAGTGCGAGGTTGTCTGGGTACGAGCTGACGCTGTTGGCAAGCCACATTCAAATAAAACGTTGTAATGTCCTGAACCCGGCAACTTTGTTACCAATTAGCACGGAGTCAAATGAAGTAGCAGAACATGATTGTTACTTGAGGACCGAAGAAGAAACAAAAGGTCGAGTGGACCTTAAAAATACCCCATTGGAAGATCCGGATGGTACGCTGTATGTGGATGGGTCATGCTTTAAGTTGCCGAATGGCGATGTAACTACTGCTTATGCTGTTGTAACGTTGAATACTGTTGTTGAGACTGCAAGATTAAATCAGAATTCCGCCCAAGCTGCAGAGCTGATTGCTCTTACTAGAGCGTGTGTGTTAGCGAAAGGGAAACGTGTGAATGTGTTTACCGACAGCCAATATGCATTTGGCGTCGCACATAGTTTTGGACGATTGTGGAGAGAGAGAGGTTTCTTGACGTCGCATGGTACGAAGATTCAGCATGGACAGCTTGTGAATGATCTCTTGGATGCCCTGACGTTGCCTAAGCAAGTTGCGATTGTTAAATGTTGTGCGCATCGTAAGGTGACGGATGATGTTGGTCGTGGTAATGCGTTTGCGGATGAGATTGCTAAGGAGACTGCCCGGAACCTTAGCACTCGAATGTATGTGACGAGTTCAGTTAGGTGGCCTACGGAATCGAGTATGTGTGAGGACACTATCGAGAGTGTGAAAGCAATCCAGAATGAAGCCACCGACACTGAAAAAACGAAGTGGAAAGAAAGTACGGGAAAGTTGGATGCGAATGGTTGTTGGATTGATTTGTCTGATCAGAAAAGATGGATGTTACCGGATGCGTATGTGCTGGCCGTTGTGACTATGGCGCATGGGTTAGCACATATTAGCGCGAAAGGTATTTGCAAATTGCTGTCCCCTGTATGGAAGAATGATGGTATCACGAAATGTGCTGAACGTCTGGTGAAGAATTGTATGGTGTGTATGATGTACAATCCTGGCAAAGGAACCCCAACTCCTCCTGGCAGTTTTGCTCCCCCTTCATGCCCCTTTGAGGTGTTTCAATTGGACTTCATCCATATGGAGCGATGCAATAACCTGAAATACGTTTTAGTTGTGGTTTGCGCATTCTCCCGATGGATCGAGGCTTATCCTCTCAAAGACAATACTGCTTTGTCTACTGCGAAAATCCTGCTGAAGGAATATTTTCCTCGGTATGGAATGCCTAGAGTCGTGTGGTCAGATAACGGAAGTGAGTTTGTGGGAAGTGTGATGAAGAGTGTGTGTAAGGGCCTTGGAATTAATCAGAAATTCCACAGCGCCAATCATCCCCAGTCAGCTGGTTTGGTTGAAGGGTATAACGGCACCCTTAAACTAAAGCTAGCGAAGATTCAGGCTACGACTGGTCTTTCGTGGCCTTACGCTTTACCTTTAGCATTACTGTCAACTAGGGCGACTGTACACTCCCGAGTAGGGCTTAGTCCCTATGAAATAGTGTTTGGTCGTCCTGCGAATGTGTGGGGGGTTCCTAGGCCAGGTATTTTTCGTGATCTTGAGTACCCAATGTTGATCGATTATCTTCATGACTTGACTGCTAAACTGAGGTTAATTCACCAACAGGTTCACGAAGCATTGCCGACGCAGACGGAGGGTCCAGGCCACCAGCTCCAGCCCGGAGATTGGGTGGTGACGCGGAACTTTTCGCGCAAGAACAACTTGGACCCGAGGTTTACCGGACCCTATCAGGTCCTCCTTGCCACGAGAACTGCAGTTCGTCTTGTGGGGCGGAAGAATTGGGTGCACGCCACCCACACCAAAAAAGTCCCCATCCCGTTGCCAGCAGACTCGTGGGTGAGGAAAGGCATTGCATCAACTGAAATCGAAGTATTGCCGGCGTTTGTACCTTTTAGCGACGCGCAGCCTGTTGGAGAATCCTCAGTGCAGCAGAGAGACACTGTTGAACAATTGTCAGCAAAAGACTCAAGACCAAAACACTCAGCTGATCAACAGGACGCTGTCCCTTCAACGGATCCTTTGTTTGACGAACAGACACGTCCTGGGAAAACCCGATACTTTTTGCGATCTAGCACTAAAGACTTATAAAAGATCCTGCTTTGCTGTATTGACAACTGCATTATCCCGTTTTCCGTGATCAGCTTTGAATATTCCTACTATTGTATTTGTTACACTTTTTGCTTCTACAGCTGAGAGACATTGTTTTGCATATATTGTGCATTGAAGGCCGTAGGGCCGCGCGCGTACTTCCTTCTGGATAGTAGGTCTTGACGCTAGGTTAAAGGCCGTCGGTTCCTGGGAACTCCTAGGGATTGACTTTGCTACACAGAACGAAGTGCGTCAAGAAACGTTGCGGACGGTCGTAGGGAATGGCATTCTCGAAGCTGAATGATTTAGAAGGAGCTCAGGCTCATAGATTCAAGCTGCAGCAACTCAGTCGCACCAAATGTTTTATATTCCAATTATTTGTATTGTTTTTGACTGCTTCTGCATTATTGGCGGGTGGGGTGTATTACACGATGTCTTACTTCTTACCTTCTGCTACACCTACTCCTACTCCTGACCCTAAACTTACCTCCACTGTTTCTCCTCATTCCTTTCATATGTTACCCGAACACGAACAGGCTAGACGTGTAGAATTCCGCAACAATTCCTTTATTCAGCTCCTTCATCAGCATCAGTTAGTGGTTAACACTACTAATTGTTGGGTGTGTGGGTTGATGCCACATACTACGGATAAGGGAATTCCATATCTGGTGTTACCATATAGCTCCCAAGGGTCTGCTCGAGCATTTCAGACAATGTTTCGAAGCGCACTGGGTTTCCACCCCATTCGAGAACCACGTTCTCCCTACTCTGGTCCTACCTCGTATCAAAAACCTTTGTCGATAGCAATAGAGGATTTAGATAGTGATATCTACGATCCCTCGCTTATTCCCGAAGAAGAGGTACAAGCCTATAGGGTCCTAAGTAGAGGTGAATATAGTGTGTTCACCAGTGAAAAGCAGCTTAAAAGCTCGCCTCCAATATGGGTCGTACCCCACACTGGTAATTTTTGTCTTATGGGTCGTGGCCGAAGATCGCAAGCCCGACTTGGAGCAAGTGCTTGCACTGAAAATTACATTCTGCCGATGTTCTCGTCCCCTGTGTTTCTGGCTGCCAAGGGTACATACTTTATCTGTTATGATCGTGCATACGCATGGTTGCCCGCTGACTTCATGGGCTCATGTTTCATTGCAAATCTGTTGCCTCCGACGTTCACTGTAGATGCCGATTATCATAAGACTAGAGTTGTGCGAGGCGTAATTAGCGAAGAGGATACTGCCGGTCAAGAGGCAGGAGACTTTTTCAAGGGTTTCCTCCCGTTTTGGGGACCTATGGTTAATAGTAGGAACCTGAGACAGTTGACTCGAGTGGTAGAATCGACAGCTAATATTACTGCCAGTGCCCTTGGTAATATCACCACAGAACTTCAGGCGGATAGACTTATGACGTTACAAAACCGTATGGTTTTAGATGTCATCTTAGCAGATCGAGGTGGGGTATGTAAGGTGATCCATTCGAGCTGCTGCATTTTCATTCCAGATAACGCTCCAACTGTCTATCAAGCCATCTCGAGGTTGCATAAGATCTCCGAATCCATACACGTGGATGTAGGGGATTGGACGCTACTTGGATGGTTTTGGGGCCTGATGTCGACTTGGGGTTGGGTTTGTGTGCAGTGTGGTCCTGCCTTATGTGGCCTCTGTGCTACAACGTGTATGAGACAGCCACCTGTTACCAAGGGGACTCGGTTGGACAGAGCTATGCTACAGCAACATCTCGATGGTCTGATGAATATCGAATATGATTCCGACTAGTGCTTGCCTACATGAGGGCAAAAGGAGCGTCTGAGGTTCCGTGACAATTATAAGTGGTGTTTTTTAACTCGTACGAATATGGTCGAGTCTGGTATCTATGAACCGCAAATGACGAGTTTAGTAAGTGTGCGCAGTTTCGCTGTGCTAACTTAAACCGTTCGTTTGTTAGGTGGGTTTTTCATCTGTACCCACGGGTTCCATCTTAGATACGGCATCCATTTTGTCTCTTGCCCTCAAGTAGCCAGCGAACGGACGATGTCCGCTTCGCGACCCTGGGACTCCCAAGATATTTACGGAAGACACATGTCCTTTGAAAGTGTCTTTATGACGAGGGGGATGATACTGTAAGGCAGATGGCCCCGCTCGAGGCTCATCTCGCCGTGCCGGTTTATTGTCTCAGCCGTGCATCTCATTAGGCACGTCCCTTTGATGCCTGTATCTCGTGTTTCCCGATACCTCCCCTTTTACACCCTTTCCGATCTCCCCACTGTCTCCGTCTTCCTCTGCACCTGTCCTTGTTCCCATTTCGATCTGATTTTACTGCCGATTGGAATGCACTAATGTTGGGAAGATGGGTTTTTACAGTTGGGAACCGCCAAATGTTTCCGCACTTATGTTCCGGACCTCATGTGTATCAAAGTGACCAAAGCGACCCCTCTGGGGGATAATGGTGGGAACCGGGTTGTAAACCTTTGTGTACCATGTTGTCCTATGGGTAAAAACTGTATAAAAGGAGCGATTCACAGAACCAATTTGAAGCAGTCTCCCCAAGTTGCACGAGTTGTACTTGTCGTGATATCTGTGTTCCCTGCAGCAAATAAACCTTGAATCTTTGACGCCAAAGGAAGTGTCCCGTGACTCTGTGATTCGTACGCCGGAGCAGGTTACCCACGAAGGTTTCAGGTGTTGTGCCCTGGCACCGCTGGGTCTTAAAGAACCCAGTCCTTCAGTATTTCCCCAAAATCTTTCATGAAGATGATCTATGGCCCTTGGAGGGAAATAGCGTTCACAGAGGAAAACGTGGTGCAAGTGCTGGAGAAATTGTTGGAGATGTATTTGGAGCCATGATACGAGTGTGGATGTGATCTTAAATGATGTGAAAATTAGAAGGCTGGCAACAATAGTGGATCAACTCTCTATGAATACGGCCCAAATCTTATTACTCATTGAGGGGGAGATGGTTTCGATAAGGGCCATGGTTCTTCAAAACCGTCTTGCTTTAGTCGTCCTATTAGCAAAAGCCGTAGGAGTCTGTGAACTCTTGAAAGTTCAACAGTGCTGCACGTATATTCCTGACAATAGTCAGGATATACGGAAATATATTAGTAACATCTAAGCGGTACATCAAGATTTATGTGATTTAGCAGCAGATGGCATTTGGTAACAAATTGTCAAGGGATTTGGGAAGATTGAAAGCTGGTTTGGAAGTTTGGGACATGAAATAATGGGATACATCTTGAAACTTATCATAATAGCTGTCATTTGTATAATCCTACTATTGGGAGCTATTAAGGCTTTCAAATGGCAAAAGGCACGCCATACTGAGAACTCTTTGAAGAAACGAGAGCAGCAGTTAGAATGACTGCAGGCCAGTCATTATCTGCACCTTAAAGGGTTAGAAATATTTAGACAGTGACGGCAAGCTACAACTTCTGTTTAGGTCGATCTCTTCTACAAGGAGAAAACTGTAAGAGAGTAAGATGTTGGTGTTATGACACTAGTCATAAGAGGGGGCAACTGATAGAGTGCTTACAGCATTCTAAAGTGTATGGGTGCATTATATTGATGGTTTAAACTCACTCATATATTTTAATCGTTTGCAGTGTTTTATGCTTAAGAAGCATTTATTTATGCTATATAAGTATTAAAATGTAGTGTACATAATCAAGCAGGATTTTACATGTATTTGAGATAATTATAATTTCTGTATGCATAATATGCTGGATGACATTATATCTATATAATGTAACCGTGTATTGTTAAAGTTGCCTTCACTATAGGCCCTGAACTTCTGGTTGTTGTTGATTCCGAATATCCTTGGTTGCCCAAGAATTAATTAAATGAATCCTTTTTTGTATGTGAAGGCAGTATGCTCTCATACTACTGCAGGTGCAGGAATTCGACCTTGTTATTCTTAGTTTTAAGGAGATACGTGGAATGTCTTTGAAGAAGACTGAAAGGTGAGAAGGGAGGATGCCTTCCGTGCCTGGCCTATCTGAAACCCAAGGCCACTGGAAGACAAGAAGAGCTTAATTGAAGCTGCTATGGAAATCTACGGGAAAATATTGCAAGTGAACCGGTTCATCATGTGAGGCATTTGGGGGGGAGGCTGAACTTTGTCTTTTTGTATGATGCGCAGGGACAGAGTAAGGGACTTCGGCATTTTTCGGAGGAGAAGGAGCATCTTAGAGTGAGCTCCATAGCCTTAAGCTATCTGACCCATTTGACGTGAGTACTTCTTAGGAAGTCAACACGTGTTGACACCTTTGGGGTATGATATAAGGGAAATAGGCAGGACCCTCAGTAAGAGCAGTGTA
This sequence comes from Lissotriton vulgaris, assembly GCF_964263255.1. Taxonomy (NCBI): domain Eukaryota; kingdom Metazoa; phylum Chordata; class Amphibia; order Caudata; family Salamandridae; genus Lissotriton; species Lissotriton vulgaris. The sequence goes on from NC_141696.1 coordinate 743,260,504, forward strand.
GGGAAAGATAATTATGGTTTCCTTCCTCGTGAAAAAGGATTTGGACTCAGCTTCAATTCTGGGTTGCATTTTAATTTTGGAGTTCATCACATTATGCCTTTTATGACGAATAAATTACCTTTGGAGACTCGACTCTGTATTGATTTTCATGTACCTGTATTCTCTGATTTTAAGGTGTGTTTATATTCAATTATTTTTGGCCTTATGCTAAAATCCATAAATGGAAATTCGGATTCTGTGGTCTTTTAAGCATGACTACATTATAAGTATAATCTTGAATTGTTTACTCGCATCAATCACTTTCAGCAGGCAATAAAAGACCATCTATGCTGAATTTAGTAAGGAAGACAAGGACTAACTTTGGCGTAATCAGTAGCAAGGTTCACTGAAGATTTGGAATAGCTATCTCGTGGAGTGGGTTCTTATTTTACATGTTTACATTAGGACCCTTGGTCACCAAGTTATGTAACTGGTGGAATGAGATGTCGCCATCCAGCAATACCTAGACGACACCCAAATCTACCTTAACACGTCTTCACCGCTGGACATACTCGTTCTGTTTTGTAGACAATTAAAGAACTTTTCTTTATTCTAAATCCACAGAAAAAAATTCACCCTGTTTTTATTATTATTATTATTGTTATTATTATTTTTATTATTATTATTAATATTATTATTATTATTATTAATAAGAAAGGTTTGTAAAGCGCAACAGATACTCAATAGAGTGTCCTGGCACCTAGTAGCAAGTCAGATTCCTAAATAACAGAGGTACTAAAAAGCAGAACCAAAGAGCCAGGTCTTAACAAGTTTCTTTAAGGTCAGAATGTTGCTGGAAGCAGGGAGCTGAACTGGGAGGGCATTTCACTTTCTGATGGCCAGATAAGAGAAGGAGTTACTGCTCTACTTTTTTGTCTGAAATGAGGAATTACTACCAGCAATGAGTTGGATGACCAAAGATACCGAGCTGGTTGGTAAGGTGTGAAACTGTTGATAAATACTGAGGGCCTTTGAGGTAACAAGCTCTGTGTGACAGAACAAAATCTTTGAACCTCACAAATTATTTTATAGGCAACCAGTGCAGTTCCTTTAGGCCTGGCTAAATGTGGGCTCTCTTGGGAAAGGTGTAGTAGAAGCCCGGCAGCAGTATTCTGCACCAGCTGTAATCTTTTCGGGAGATAGGCGGTGATCATGGCTTGGATCATGGTTTTCTGCTATGAGAGGGGGAGGAGTTAGAGGAACTTAAACCTTTTTAGCAGGTCAAAACAGGGGTGGTGATGGGGACATCCTTAATCCCATGGTAATTATCCAAGCTGGGCTAGGGGACCCCAAAGATCAGAATTTCTGTCTTGTTAGTATTACATTGGCGGCCAGTATCGTGCATCCACTCAAAAACAGACGTCTAGCTGGTCTGGAGGTTTTGCAGTGCATTAGGTGAATTTCATCAAGGGTGAGGAGCAGTTGCATATCATCTGCATAAGGTATTGTCTCTACTCCAAAGTATTAAATTAGGTGTGTCAAAGGGGTCATATACACATTGAAAACAATGTAGGGCTTAGTGCAGACCCCTGAGCGACCCCATAACCCAATGGTTTAGGATCAGAGGCAAATGAGACCATTGGGATTGACAGGGACCTGTCTGTCAAAAAGGAAGGGAGCCATGCTAAAGCAGAACCACAGACACCTATGGCTTTGAGGTGCTGCAGGAGCGTTGAATGCGGTACTGTGTCAAAAGCTACAGTGTTGTGTAGTTTCCACTAATCCATAGGCCCTGCTCATTTGTTTTGACTTCTAAAACTTTGGGTGCGGTGGCTAGACTGATTCCGGGCACCCCAGCGGGATATGTTGGCCTCTAGACCAGCTAACTAACAGTGCCACTGTAAGTCCCCCTAACCTTATCAGGGAGAGAATGGCTTCTGGCAACCATTGAACATGACAACCCTGAACCCTCAGTAATGTGGAAACAGGTCAGAACCTTTCGCTCAGTCACTCGTGCTCACTAGTGCTCAGAGAAATATACAGAATACACAGTGGGATGTTTTCAATATATTTATATAACCAACATTATTCTTGTATATACATGTGCTGTGATAAACGGTAGACAGAAGTAGATAAAAGTTTTAACGAGCACCAGAAGAGTAAATAGTAGGTACAGCTCTACCATGGTGCTAAAACAGTGTATATATGCAGGCATATCAACAAGGCAGTAATCAGGCATACTCCCACTATGCAAAATCCTACTCTAAGTGTACCACACCGCTGCATTGTGAAGTCTCAGCATGCAGGGACTCTCAGGGTCAGCTGAAGTGCCTCCATTGCTAATCAATTGGGATGCTCATTATTTATATTAGAAAACAGCCTTGCGATGTATGTTGTAGATTAGCGATGCTATGGATATGTAAATAGCTCTGTCTCCCTTTGGCTAAGATAGAACGACATTTGTACATAGTACATATAAAGGCTTTGTATATGATGTTTGAGGCATCATGATAATGTTGAGCAATGCTAGATGTGTAAACAAAGTAGTTTCAGAGAAACTAATCCAACATTGTTGTGTATACAAAAATGTGCAAAAGTTAACGGCAGAAATGTTAATGTGAAAACGGGCAATGTAAGAAATGAGCAGCTTCACTACATGGGCCTAACCTGGGAACATAACAGCAGATAGATCAAAGAGGATCAGTGCCACCTTCAACCCTTGATCTATCGCTAACTTAATTGTATCTGAGACCTCTAACAGTGTGGTCATGGTGCTGAAACCCGAATGGGTAGGAGGAAGAAGCAAATTTGTTCTGAAAAATCAAAGAGCTGCTTGTTTATGAGCTTCTCTAAAAATCTTGGTAAAGGATGGCAGCAGAGAAATATGAAGGAAATTGGCAAGTTTGTTCTTGTCTGACGAGGGTATACTTAAAATAGGAATCAACTTGCCCTGCTTCCTACCATTGGGCACAGTGAGCAAACAAATTGACTGATTTAGAAGCTGGTTTAGGACATTGTTGATGGCCGTAAAATTGGCGGCAAGAATGTGAGAAGGACAGGGGTCATATATGGCAACCCTAATTTGCAGGAACTCAAGGCCTGAGAGAACTCCTTAAGTGAGGTGAAGGCCAATGCTCTGTAGCAGTTGGCCACTACAGGGCAGTCTTTCTAAATGCAGTGCCGTGTGGTCACTGATCTTCATTGTGGCGGTGTCCATGAGATGCAATGCATCCATGATGATTTGGATTTTAGTGTCACAGAAGTTGGACAATTCGGTACATAAATTATAAGAAGAAACAAAAAGTCAATATCCTGAGTATCAATCATGTAATCGACCACATATAAGTCCACAAAGTAGTCTTCAAAGTTGATCTTCTATGCACTTTATTCCATATGTTGTTTGTATATAAATCAGCATTCCAAACTTCATCAATTACAAATAGCCACAGATTAAGCCAACACGTGTTTCATCTTTATGGATTTAACCATAGACTTCCTCAGAGCTAGATCAAACAAATAAATCAGCTACATTACAACATGTACAACCCATTTCTGGTGATTAGTCACAAAGTGCTACACCAAGTATTACACATACATAGTCAGCCATCTTGACTTAATAAGTCTATAAGGTGTGATAAACAATACGAACACTTAGCATGTGCTTGCTACACAGGGCAAGAAGAGGAGTGTATAAAGAAAACACCCAACATGTAACATGATAACACTCTTGTGCTTTAGAGAAAGTCCCCGAACACCTCATGCACACTCTAGGTGTAACAACACTATGTAAACTCACTGTCTGTAGTAATATAAAAGGAAATACTAGAGTAGTGACATCCGTCAAAACCTTCATACAAAATCCTCAGTATTCGAAAAATATCCTGCAAAATATGTACATTGAACCTATTATATATTAATCGCAAGACCGTATTGCAAAATTATGAGCAACAAAAGCTTTTACCAATAAAGTCAAAGCCAAAGTAGATGCAAAATCTTCAAACATATTAGAGCAATGTTACACCGATAATTCATTATTCGAGCATCTTGGACTAATACCCCAACATGTACACCAATTACTAGTGTAACCCATGATCAAAGTATGCCCGTAAAATCATGCATTGCTATAATACCCCAAACGCGATGATGAAGTCCACACTACATCTTGCAAATATGCGAGACATAAAAATATTAATGTAAATATAAAAAATCGCCAACCAGGGTCCTAGTCAAATGCATTTACCTTGAATCATCAAGCAATCATTACAGAAAGTACTCCGCATGCTTCCATGGCGTTTCGCATCTGCGCCATCTTTCAATATCCATTTATACATCAGCACTCTATTGAAATGAAAGGAGGACCAGTGTGCAGGGAAAAAGTTATAACGGTCCTACATGGACGCCATATTGGAACATATCACTATATGTTGCTACTAAACTGAGTACGCACTAACAATTGTTTAGATACAAAATTGAGAATATACTTATCTAATGGAAAAAGACGACATCTTATATCTTACTTGAAATTAACGTAAATCAGTTAGACAGTAAATACCAAATTACGACTATTAGCTCGAGCATAACATGCTGTAATCAGCGTTACCAATCCTTGATCATGAGCATTTAACTGCTGTGCGTAAACCACGTCTATGTGTACAGAATCCTATCCACAACTGAAAGTTTACTCCAATTATTATCATAGATCAAATTACGGCAGTATACACGTCTAGCACTCTATCTTGATATATATCGTAAGTTGCTCAAAATGTTAATTTATTTGCGATGCGTTGTCTTATATATAAGACAGGTAAAGTGTGAATAGATGGCTCTTACAGATGCGGGAAATGCAGAATGTGTAAACTCTCAATTCATGGAACACACAATTGTCAATATAATGGCTCGAGAAAGTATCATATCAATCACATATTGACTGTTCCACTAAGTTTGTGGTTTATGTTATTCTGTGCAAATGTGCCAAAATCTATGTAGGTAGCACTATTAGATGTCTCAAATATCGCATTTTGGAGCGTTTTAGGGCCCTTAAGAATTTGGATTTTAGATATCCCATTGTGACTCATGCTATTGAATGTACAACACAAAGCAAACATCTATCTTTAAATTTCATGGTATTGAATATATATCTTTAGATATCAGAGGTGGAAACCGAGAGCTTAGAGTTAGACAAAATGAAGCTTGCTGGATCTTGAAATTACGTGCTGTGGAACTAGGCATCAATATTGATAATGAGTTACAATAATTTTGGGGATCATAGATGTTCAATTTGAAATAGAGACTGTATGTATTTATGGAACCTGAAATCTCCAATGAACTATTGTATTAATACTGTAAATATGTATATATTTCCCACATGATTTGAGAGGACTATGGTACTACCCCCCGTTGATTCATAACATGAATTTGTAACTTGCCTCTTCTAATATACTTTTCTCTCCCATTTATTTTTATATTTCTTGTTTTATTATTTTTTATGCATTCTATATCCCTTTTACTTTTCAATATAGGTGGTTGACTTGAATAAACACACTTTACCTGTATTATATATAATACAACGCATCGCACTTAAATTACTGTTTTGAGCAACTTACGATAAATCAAGATACAGCGCTAGACGTGTATACCGTCGTAATTTTATCTAAGATAATAAATAATTGGAGTAAACTTTCAGTTGTGGACAAGATTCTGTACACAAAGATGTGGTTTATGCACAGCAGTTAAATGCTCATGATCAAGGATTGGTAACGCTGATAACAGCGTGTTATGCTTTGGCTTATAGCTGTAATTTGGTATTTACTGTCTAACTGATTTACCTTAATTTCAAGTAAGATATAAGATGTCTTTGTGAGAAGTTGGCCTGGCATATGATGTCCACTACACTAGTGGGCACCTTGCACCAGTCCAAATGACCCTTATTGATGGTAGGTTTAAGTCAACCTTTATAGAAAGCTATCCTAGTGGTAGCTGTGGAGAGCAGCGTTCAGGCTAAGTCTTGAAAGAATGTAAAGCAGCTTGTTTTACCAGTCTATAATCACTTGAATAATTAATATGAAAGTACACCACACAAGGTATATACATAAAATATATGTATTTATTCTAAACACAACCCCTCTAGTCTCTTTATGAGGCTAGAGGCCAAAGTACAATACAAGAACTTTAAATAGCGCAGAATACATTTTGCCCTAGGGGCCTCACAAACCATATACTAAAATAGTGGTATAAGAACCACGTGAGCGATAGAAGCGAGGCCTAGGGCCTGTAGAATCGCTGGGGCAACCAGGAACTACCCAAGGTAGGGACGCAGGAGATCCACAGGGGATGCGCCCAGTGTCTAAACACAGCAGCAAATCACCACAGAATTCTATGAGGAAAGTTTAAGTTACAAAGTTAAAGATTTATGACACTTAAGAGCAGAGTGCAAGGGATCCCCTTCAATACTGGACACTTCGAGAGTCAAAACCCACCAGAGCACCAAACTATTGTTACCTCACCCAGGGAAGCCGGGTGCATAGGTGTCTTTCCGTGTCGGGTTTCGTCATTGATTCCTATGGTGAGCTAGAAAGAAGTGCTACAGGCGACCAGGTGCAAAGTGTCCGGATGGATCCAAGGGTGGTTCGAAAATCAGAAGTACCTGAAAGCAGGGGGGACAGAGACTGGGTCACTGGGTCAGGATGGCGACAAGAAGATGCCAGAATATGTTGGGTGCTTTAAGGTGAAGTAGGTGACGCTTGACTCAACAGCCACGAAGACCAGGAGGCGTCAACGATGACCCGGAGCTAGATTCGAGCTGTCCCACAAAGGATGTTAAGTGCTGCAGCGTTGGTATCCGGATTTGACCCAACAAGCCTTGGCAACAGCAACTCACGCAAGATAACAAGATTGGCTTTTGTGCAGACCAGCAAGGTCTGAGGGACTCACCCTTTGGAGGAGAGTCAAAGCACATCTGGAGCAACCTGGAAAGCTAAAGAACAAAGGATTGTCCTTTGTGGGGACCCACTAGCCAATGGACTAGGGATCGTGAAGGAGCCTCGAGCTGCTGTGAAGAAATAAGGCCCACGGAACACTCGTGGAGTGCAGGCCTCTCAGTTTCGGTGTAAAAGATGCTCAGGACAAGGGCAACAAATAGCCCAAAGCACAACTTCAGGAAACTTCGGGAAGCAGGTGCAGTTGCAAAATTGCAGGATGTACAGGAGTTCTGGCCCCGCGTCTCTTGTGTTGGCTGCGGGTCTCAGCTTTGCTGGGATCTTGTGTCGCCTCAGAGATGTCTGGGAGTCCATGTACTGTGTCGCAGATTCTTTGGGATCCGGCGGGAGCCTCGAAAATACAGACCAACAAGATGCTCTTTGGTGCCTATTTGAACAGGGAGGTCACTCCTTGACCCCAAGGGAGATTTCTTCCGTCTTCCAGTCGATATGGAATGTCAAAGGTCCAAGATTTTGTCTTCAGAGATTCATCCAGGGTAATATAAACTCCTAGTGACTGGGTTTCTATACTTATACAAAGTTTAGGGGTTGGACTAACTCTAGGGTCCCACCTATGGGAGGACCTGGGGAGGGGGTGATTACACCCCTTCCCCTTCGTCCAGTTTCACGCCAGAGCTGGGGCTGAGTGCCCCAGCAACCGGTTTGAACTGGGAAATGCATGGAGCACCTTGTGTACCCCAGGCAGTGTCTCAAAAGCATTCCCTGAATGTAACCCACCCTGCCCCAATACACTAAAGCCTGCCTGGGGAGGTGCTCGCACCTCCCCTTGACAGGAAACCTATTGTCCAGGCTTTCCCTGCCGGAGTTTCGTCCAGCAACAGGAGGAGAACAGACTCGTGTCTGTGGCAGCAGGATCCATTTTGTGATGCTGAGGCTCTTTAAAACTAATACCGGGTATACCAGTGTACATGTCTTCTCCCTCTAGAAGGGTGGAATGCTACCCCCGCCCCCAGAACTTGCGAGGGAGGAGTAGTATTCCAAAGTGTTTGACACCAAATACGACCTGTTTTGATAAAGCCAAACCAAATTTAGCATTAACCACGAGGATTATAATGCACTTAAGAGTATATGGTATGTCTATATCACAGAACAGCTATAAGGAAGGGATTCCGAAAGCTGCAGAAGGGCTCAGCTCATGCTAGGGCAACCTCTCACACAAAACCATGCACTCTGCCTTCAGGATTGTCAAGGCCTGCCATAGGAGTGACTTATAGGTTAATATGTGTCTGTTTTAAATGGTGGATATAGGTATACTATAACCCAGTAAGGCAGAGGTCTTCAAACTTGTTGATGCCGAGACCCCCTTGCAAAACTTTTATAGGCGTAAGGACCCCCTTTCGAAAAAAAATTCTAGAAACTGGTACTCCTCATCATCAACTTTTGACAACCATAAATGCACCTGTTAGACCCCATCACATCCATCCATCATCATTCATCCACTCACGCTTTCACACATCCATCCATCTATCCTTCATCCATCTACCCTTTCATCCTTCCATCCATACTTCATCCATCCACCCTTTCATCCATACATCAATAGTTCATCCACCCACCCTTTCATCCATCCATCCACCCATCATTCATCCCCCACCTTTCCACACATCCATCCATCATTCATCCATGCAACCTTTTATCCATCCATACATCCATCCACCCTTTCATCCATCCATCCTTCATCCATCCGCCCTTTCATCCTTCCATCCATATATCCATCCACCCTTTCATCCATACATCCATCCTTCATCTACCCACCCTTTCATCCATCCATCCACCTATCATTCATCTCCCCACCTTTTCACACATCCATCCATGCATCATTCATGCAACCTTTTATCCATCCATACATCCATTCTTCACCCACCCACCCTTTCATCCATCCATCCATCCACCCATCATTCATCCCCCACCATTCCACACATCCACCCCTCATTCCTCCATGCAACCTTTTATCCATACATCTATACTTCATCCAGCCACCCTTTCATCCATCCATCCTTCATCCATTAACCCTTTCATCCTTCCATCCATACATCCATCATTCATCCATCCACCCTTTTATCCATACACCCATCATTCATCCCCCACCATTCCACACATCCATCCATCATTCATCCATGCAACCTTTTATCCATACATCTATACTTCATCCATCCACCCTTTCATCCATCCATCCTTCATCCATTAACCCTTTCATCCTTCCATCCATACATCCATCATTCATTCATCCACCCTTTTATCCATACACCCATCATTCATCCCCCACCTTTCCACACATCCATCCATGCATCATTCATCCATGCAACCATTTATCCATCCATCCATGCATCCATCCTTCATCCATTCACCCTTTCATCCTTCTATCCATCCATCCATCCATCCATCCTTCATCCGTCCACCCTTTCATCCTTCCATCCATACATCCATCCATACATCCATCCACCCTTCCATCCATACATCCATCCACCCTTCCATCCACCCATCATTCTTCCACCCACCTTTTCACACATCCATCCATCCTTCATCCATCCACCCTTTCATCCTTCCATCCATACATCCATCCTTCATCCATCCACCCTTTCATCCTTCCATCCATACATCCATCCACCCTTTCATCCATACATCCATCCTTCATCCACCCACCCTTTCATCCATCCACCCACCTATCATTCATCTCCCCACCTTTTCACACATCCATCCATCCTTCATCCATCCACACTTTGATCCTTCCATCCATACATTCATCCTTCATCCATCCACCCTTTCATCCTTCCATCCATACATCCATCCACCCTTTCATCCATATATCCATCCTTCATCCACCCACCCTTTCATCCATCCACCCACCCACCTATCATTCATCTCCCCACCTTTTCACACATCCATCCATGCATCATTCATGCAACCTTTTATCCATCCATACATCCATCCACCCTTTCATCCTTCCTTCCTTCCATCCACCCTTCATCCATCCACTCCTTTCATATTTAATACTATTCAGATGGTCATCAATACCAAAAAACAGCTGTCTTATCTCAGTGTCAGCCTGTATATACCTTTTTGCTCTGTAAATTAGAAGTGAATTTTGTTGTAAAAAAATGTTACACAAGTTTGGCATTTCAGTTTTGCAATGAATATGCATTACCTAAATTAATGACAGGAGGTTTTCGATCTCTGAAAAACTTAGCTGGGATCTGCCAGCTGCACATTTATCACTCCTCCCTACCAAATTGTTGCTGCTGGCTGGTAACATCCTGTCGCAGGGTTGGGTTGTCTCCCGTGTTCAACAGTACACGTCACAAGAAGCGTTCTGCTTACCGTAAAAAGCCCGGGATCGGTAGAATGGACATTGTGCCCCTGTTCCTGAAACTTATGGGATCAGAGGGCAAGAGCTGCGAAGCGTTTTTTTTTTACAGCAATCGGAGGTAAGTAATCTGTGGGGGTTTAGGAAGGCATACCAACACCCTCGACCATGACCCCCCCCCCCCCCCCCTCCCCCTTCAACACTCTAAGGGCCGGGTCAGACGGCACAGAAAGTCTGCATAAGGCGGCGCTGAAAAGAAAAACAAAGATGCCGCCCTGCGTCATTCTGTCTATCTGGGGCCAATATGCGAATTGTGTGACTCCCCCAGCCACCCCACCTCGCCCCCCCCCCCTTGTGTATGTGAGGCTGGCTGAAACAGCTTCAGAGACACGCCAAAGCCCAAGCCCGAGTACTTCACATTACTTGTTAATGAGGCTTGGATGTTTTTTCACACCTCGGTGTGAATTAGGCCTCCTCGTGAGCACCCTCAATTTAACCGACGCCACTAAGGCAAAGGAACTGCACGCTCCAACAGAATGTGGGACCCCTTTCCCAGGACTCCACGACCCCCCTGGGGGTCGCGCCCCACAGATTGAAGACCTCTGCAGTAAGGGGTGCTTACACCACCTCACCCAGGCTGCAAGTGCAGACCTGTGGTGCCATTTTGGAAGGCTTCCCAGGGGTGGCATAATACATGCTTCAGCCCCTGGTAGGCCTCTGGGTACCTATGCCCTTGGTACCTAAGGTACCATATAATAGGTGCTCACAAGTTAACTCAGTAACCAATCTGGTATGTGCCCAATGTACATGGAATCAATGTAGAGAGAGAACAGCTAGGCTGTGGTCCTGATTAGCAGGGCCACAGCCAGACTAAAGTCGAAAAACCAGTGAAACACAGCAAAAAGTGGGGGTAACCATAGGAAGCAGATCCTACTTTCCTACACAACCCCCCCCCCCCAACGCATGGACATTTAACTAACCTTGACCAGTTGAGTCTTCATGTTCTAAGAGGAAACATCTGGAGAGTTCATCTGCATTGGCATGGTTATTCCCAGGTCTATGTTCCACTGTATAGTCCATCCCATGTAGGGAAATGGACCACCTGAGCAGTTTGGGATTTTTACCCTTCATCTGGTTTAGCCATAAGAGGGGCTTATGGTCTGTATAAACTGTGAAGTGAGTGCCAAACAAGAATGGCCTCAGCTTTTTCAGAGCCCAAAACACAGCAAAGGCCTCCCTCTCAATTGCTGGCCAACGTTGTTCTCTAGGGGCCACCCTTCTGCTAATAAAAGCTACTGGCTGGTCCTGACCTTCATCATTCAATTGCGACACCACAGCCTCAACCCCTAACTCAGATGCATCTGTTTGGACAATTAATTATTTGGAGTAGTTAGGACTTTTCAGAATTGATGCAGTGCACTTGGCCTGCTTCAGGTCATCAAACGCCTTTTGACAGCTGACTGTCCACTGAACTTTCTTAGACATTCTTTTAGAAGTTAAGTCATTCAGGGGTGTCATTATGGAACCATACCCCTTGACAAATCTCCTATAGTACCCAGTCAGGCCCAAGAAAACTCTGACCTGAGTCTGGGTGGTTGGAGCAACCCAGTCCATTATGGTCTGGATTTTGCTCTGTAATGGTTGAACCTGGCCTCCACCTACAAGGTGGCCCAGGTACACAACCTGACTCTGCCCTATCTGGCAGTTAGTAGCCTTGATAGTTAGGCCTGCCTTCGACAGGGCCTCCAAAACATTTTCCAGGTTGATCAGGTGATCTTCTCAGGTGGAGCTAAAGACAGCAATATCATCAAGATAAGCTGCACTACAGGCTTCCAGACCGGTAAAGACTTTATTCACCAACCTTTGAAATGTGGCATGTGCATTTTTCAAACCAAAGGGCATTACCACAAACTGATAATGTCCACTTGGGGTTGAAAATGCTGTTTTTGCTTTTGCTTCATCAGCTACTCTAATCTGCCAGTAGCCAGCTGTTAGATCAAATGTGCTCAGAAATTTGGCAGATGCCAACCTATCTATGAGCGCGTATGCTCTAGGAATTGGATGGGCATCCGTCCTAGTGACTGCCTTGCGACCTCTGTAGTCTACACAAATCCTCATCTCTCTCTTACCACCCTGGGTGTGAGGTTTGGGTACTAGTAATACTGGACTATCACAAGGGCGATTTGAAGTTTCAATCACTCCCAGATCCAACATTTTCTGGACTTCTGTCCTGATACAGTCCCTGACATGATCAGATTGCTTGTAAATCTTATTTTTAACAGTCAGACTGTCCCCAGTGTCCACTTCATGAGTGCACCAGGTAGTCTGACTTGGAGTCAGGGAAAACATATATCTGAACTGCTGCTGATCAGTGAGGCTGCCTGCCAAGGCTACTCCATCAGCTGATCCATCATCAGTGTTCTGAGAGAGCAGGTCTGGGAGAGGGTAACTCTCTTCCTCCGGTCCTTCATCAGTAGCCATGAGCAAGCTTATGTCTGCCTTGTCAACATATGGTTTCAGTTCGTTGACATGAAGCACCCTATGGGGGCTCCAGGGAGTTCCAAGAACTACCGCATAGGTGACCGCTCCTGTCTGTTCAACAATAGTGTGGGGTCAACTCCACTTGTCTTGGAGAACTGCTGGGGCCGCAGGCTCCAACACCCAAACTTTCTGTCCTCAAGGTTTTTAGTTGCCTTTTTCATGTACTCAGCCATCCGGGAGCGGAGACCAAGTAAATAGTTCACAATATCCTGTTCGGGGAGTTTGAGAGGTAACTCCCATCCCTTCTTCACCAGACAAAGTGGTCCTCTAACAGGGTGCCCAAACAGAAGTTCAAATGGGCTGTAGCCAACCCCTTTCTGTGGAACCTCCCTGTCTGCAAACAAAAGGCAGGGTAGCAGGATATCTCATCTCCATCTGAGCTTTTATGGGAGACCCTTAATCATACCCTTTAAGCTTTTGTTGAATCCTTCAACTAAACCATTGCATTGTGGATGATAGGGTGTGGTGAACTTGTAGTTAACTCCACACTCCTTCCACATTGCAGTCAAGTAGCTACACATCAAGTTTGCACCTCTGTCAGATACTACCTTCTATGGGAAACCCACCCTTGAGAAAACTCCCAAGAGGGCTCTGACCACAACAGGTGCTGTAGTGGTCCTAAGGGGAATTGCCTCTGGGTACGTAGTGGCATGATTCACTACCACTAGGATAAACCTGTGCCCAGATGCAGTTTGGGGATCCATTGGTCCAACAATGTCAATCCCTTCACTTTCAAAGGGAACTCCCACCACAGGTAGTGGTATAAAGGGGGCCTTTGTAGTGCCACCTGCTTTGCCACTGGCTTGGCAGGTTACACAGGAGCGAAAAAACTCCTTGGTGTCTTCAGACTTGTGGGGCCAGTGAAAGTGAAGGACAATTCTGTCCCAGGTCTTGTTCTGGCCCAGGTGTCCTGCTAAGGGAATATCATGGGCTAGTGTCAATAGTATGCCCTAAATGCCAAAGGTATGACCAGCCTCCTGGCTGCACCAGGTTTGGGGTCTCTACTCTCTGAATACAGGAGTCCCTCATTCCAGTAAATTCTATGGGTGCCACTAGCATTCCCAGCAGCCTCAGCAGCAGCTAGCTGTCTGAGGGGTTCAAGAGAAGGGCAGCTCAACTGCGACTGACTCAGATCTGCCCTGAAAGGGCCCCCTGTCCCTAAGAACTCAACCTGGTCAGGTTGAAGCTCCTCTGGGACAGTTCCTTCATCAGGCTCACAATCAGCTTCCTCAGAAGGCTGATCCTCACTCTGAGTCAGGGAGAAGGCACTGCCTTAACCCTACTGCTCCTTTTCTTGGTAGGCAACTGGTCCATTATTCCAGAATCCAGTGCCTGTCCAGTATTAGACTTTCTGACCTGTGACCTAGTCACAGCAAACACATGTTCAGGAATTCCAAGCATTGCTGTATGGGTTCTTAACTCCACTTCAGCCCAGGCTGAAGTTTCTAAATCATTGCCAAGCAAGCATTCTACAGGGAGGTCTACTCTGCACTGATCACAACTTTCTTGAGGTCAGGTACCGCTCCCCAGGAGAAATCAACAACTGCCATGGCATGGTTTGTCCTGACATTGCTGGCATCGGTCACTTGGTAAGTTTCACCAAGTATGACTTGTCCAGGGGAATAGAGATAGCCCCCAATGCTACCGTCCTATCTCTTTGATAGACGTGACTGCTAAAGTGCTGGGTCGAGTCGTCTTAAATCGCCTGATGAGTTGGGCCGAGGACCATCACATCCTTACTGATGTTCAGTAAGGATTTAGGGCCAATAGATCAACAACAGACCAATGCTTAAACCTATATTTATTAGTGGTGAAATATACCATTGCCAATAATGAAGAGGTTTCCCTAGCCTTTATGGATCTGGCCGCAACTTTTGACTGTGTGAACAGGGAGAAGTTGTGGGCCTTAATGTCTAGCTTAGGGCGGACTAAGATCTTATTAAGATCCTGAGAGCTTTGCATTGTAATACATCGGCCAACGTTAGGTACAACTTGGATGGCGGTAATACCGCACCTTACATTTGCACTAGCAGGGTAAGACAGGGGTGTACTTTGGCCCAGTTCCTGTTTTCCCTGTCTATTAATGGCCTGGAAGAATCACTAAAAAGCTTAAAAGTGGACTCACCCAAAGTAGGTAGTAGAGCAATCCCTGTCCTGCTCTATGCAGACGACGTGGTCTTGTTTGCACGCACTCCACTGGGACTACAGCAGTTGATAGACGGTTTCATGGATTTTATGACCAGTTTAGATTTATCTGCCACCTTGACCAAGTCGTATGTCATGGAGATGGGGACCAAACCCTGAAAACATTTTAACTACAGAATAGGCGCATTTAGTTTAGCGAAGGTACAGTCTTTCTCGTACCTGGGCATTTTTTTTGACTGGGGCTTACATTTTAATTCACTGATTGAGGAACGATGCAACAAGCTAATATCTAGTTCAGGGGCAATAATGAATTTTGGCCACAGACTAGGGCGATGGTCGCCAGAGCAAAGGATGACTCTATATAACTTAATTTGCTACTCTAAAGCGGCGTATGGGGCAGAACTGTGGGGAATCGCCAACATAGACAAGCTGCAGATAGAGGAGAACAAATATTTGAGAAGGCTCCTCAAAGTCCCACAGTGTGTATCCTCTTATATTATACATGAAGAAATGTGTGGAGCGTTTATAGAAGACAGGGTGGAGAGCAAGCCCCTGCTAGCATGGTTAAAGATCTGGGTCAACCCAGAAGCTAGGCTGACTAAGCAAATAATTACGGACCGCTTGGGGAGGGATAGGGGAATGAATATCCAGTGGCTGAAGTACATAAAGGGAGCCTTGGATAGCATCGGAAGTAAGGACCTTTTTCTGATGCCGACCGACATAACAGGTCGGGATCAGATTAGGGTCAAGGAGAGGTTTTTCAAATACAAAGCCCTAGCCAGAGAAGTTAGGGATGGGGGCAAACGATCAGTCAATGCCTATGGTTTAGTGAGGACCTGTGAAGGAATAGAGCCTACCTTGCCCTCACACATAATGCCCAGGACAGATTCTTAATCACACGTTTTAGGCTCAACTTTTTACATCACTTATTAGCTGCTCCGGCAGGTTTTACAAATTCAATTGAGTCAAAGGGTCCCTACGGCTGCGATCAATGATCTCCGCAGGATACCCTTCATTCAGGCATGCAAAGGAGCCCCTGTTGCACTTACAAATGGTCCAAGACCCCCTGACCTTACTTTCTGTGACAAACTTCTTTAAGGTTAGCAGTAAAACTAAGAGACACTAGAGGGACTTGTTGAGTAAAATACCTCCATAACTCTGATTAATATGTGGGGGGAGATAGGCCCAATGAATTGTAAGAGTAATAGCCTCTGTATCCTTTTTAAATTGTACAATACTGTCATTTCTATCTGTACTTTTATGGCGTTAATCTAAAATGCCGAATAAAGACATTTTGATTGATTGATTGACTTGTCCAGGGTTCACAAAGTCTGGTGTCACCACTGTGACCCTTGCTCCTGTGTCCCTGTAGGCATCAGCTTTTTTCTCATTAATTAAAGGTGTTTGTATGTACTTGCCCAGATTACTGGGACTCACAGAGGAGGTTATATCTATGCCTCTATCACAGACCAAAACAGATTTATTTGGCACTCTGACTGGGCCAGAGTCCATCCCAGATTCCAGGGTTAACCCTACTACACCCTTCTGCTGGGAACCACCACTTGTAGCTGTACTAGGGGAACAGTTGCCTTAGAGACAATGGTGGCTGGAGCTGTCTCCTGTTTGGTGCAATCCCTAGTACAGTGAGGATTACTCTTACAAACTTTGCACCGTGGTTTCCTTTGGCCTTTTTACTTTTAAGATTGGAGCCCCCCACCATTAGAAGCTTTTTGGGGACCTTGTGAAGACTTCTGGGGCCCGATGTAGGTAATTCCTATTTACCTACTCTTAAATACCGAATCATACCGATTCAGTATTTAAGAGTAGGTAAATAGGAAGGGGGCAGATGTAGGTAATTCTTATTTTAGAATTACCGAATCTGTAAGATTCGGTATTTACCGTTTCGGTAAATACCGAATCGGTATTTCCTATTGATTCCTATGGGCCTTGAAGCCCATAGGAATCAATGGGAAATACCGATTCGGTATTTACCGAACCGGTAAATACTGAATCCTGCAAGGGTGAACGGGGTGTCACTTTGACACCCTGTAGCACCCAATTCCAGGCTTGTGTGCCATGTGTTGTGTATAAAGTGGTCCCAGTCGAAACAACAATCTAAACGCACATCACAGTTTATGTACAGTACACATATTTCGAAACAAATTTTTCAGGACAAAATATTATGAGCGATGTTATTTAATATACATCCTCAAATGCAGATCAATTGTCAGAGTAATCAACAAATGCTAGACATTTAGTCTCGATGCCCAAAAAGGGGGGCGTGGGAAAGGAAGGGCAGGTGAGGGAAGGAACCGTGGTTAGGATAGTGTGAAAGTAAAAGTAAATTGTAGAAACAATAACAAGTGGTCTTATATACATTTAAAGTTCAATACCACATTGACATATATACATCGTCATTGGAATATTTACACATTTGATAATCCTATCCCAAAAGCACAATAACACAGCCACTAAATGTTCTGTTGTCAGAAGGGTAGGAGGAGGAAGGTATGTCGACGTTTCGACTCCAAAAGGTGTAGGCTGAATCTTGCCCTACTGCGGGGTCTTCTTCAGGACAAGTGGGGGGTGGGATGGTGAACAAGGGCACCTGATAATTAAAACAAACTGTTCAGTTTGGGAAGATCTAATGTTACTCCTAATGTGTGCAGTGTCAGTCACAACATATTTACCTAAAAACCACACCTGTGTCTTGTGGCACCGTCTACGGTAAATGATGGGCCGGAGGGCTCAATTGAAGAGGGGGAGCGCATGAACCTAAAAAGAATTAGGTTTGAATTAGGAATGTGGGCAACTACACAAAGCGTCCCACAATACATTAGAATTTCATCCATACACTGTGCTTGAATTGCAAAGCATCCAAATAAACCCAGCCGGGTTAAAACGTGGGTAGTATAGTCATACATAGGAGGAGTGAACAACCTAAGGCTCACCTGGGTAAAACCCCATCATATCGCCACATATATACACACACACCACAGGGCTGTGGAATCTATGACCATCATACTTAGTCTCACAGGAGATTAGAAGTAACTCGGGACTGAGGGATATATGACCAGCTTAATTGGTCTCACAGGACAAAACCGGGGTATACCTGCTGGAGTATACCACCTGGTATTAATTCAGACAATGGGGCGAACTCATTCTCCACCGTAGTCATATTTACGTAATTACCTAAAATTCGTGTGCTCGACCCGGGCTTCATGGGCTGAACTTCGTAGGTGATCAATATCGGGATATACTTCGGGGATATCTTTAGGCCTGCCAAGGGTGAAGTAAGGGATTAAATTAGGATAATATAAAACTCCGTAGACTGAGTCAAGAAAATAAGTTGCTCCATGTGCAGTAAATCTGCCAATCTTACCGCAGCTGGTTATGGTGCTGGCATTCAATGCCGGCTCTAAACTTCCATCGAGTCAGAATCCAGGTTGCAGATCTCTTGGAATTGAGGCATAGTAGCTCACCGGATTTCTCAAAAAGAATGGAACCATGGCTAACACATCGCGGTTATTTACCGCTGGTGTGCGCGTGTGGGTGCAGCAGCTGGATGGCTGCTAATCATTTAGCCAATGGCGGGCCTTTGATAGTTTAGAAGAGAGACTACAGAGTTGTAGTTTTTAGGGCCGGTTCAAGTTAAGCACACAGAACCATGGGGAAGAAAGATGATTTGCACGGAACTTGCATCTTTTAAAGAAACAAGTCCCTCAGAATGAGTTGAAACGGAAATAGCTCTTAAGTATCCGTATTCTTAATATATATTGTGAAAACTATATATTTGAAAGAGGTTCGCAAAATAAATTTATTTATTTATTTATTTGTTTTTTTTGGTTCACTACGTGGTGTTACAGACCACAAATTTTGGATTGGGACATAACATACTGAAGGGTCCTACTGAGGGATGCGTGGCTGTGCATAACGTTATAGTAAAATGACATCACATTTGAAAACTGGAGAAATATGACTCTAATTCGGATGGTATAACACCTAGGTTGCACCAAAATTCACGGAGGGAAATTTAGTACCATTTAAAATATGCTAGGTATTCAGAGCATCGTTATATGTGGTTACACCAGTTTGATTGATAAACAGATAAGTGAACATTTCATGGAAAAATTATACACATTGTCATATTGTTCTTCTATCATGTAGGAGAGTAGGGTCTGCAATCCTATGATCACCCAGATTTTTTGCTTTTGTTTCACTGGTTTACGACTTTCTCTGGCTGTGGGCCTGCCAATCAGACCCACAGCCTGGCTGTTCTCTTTCTAAATTACAACATGTACCCTAGGTGCATTTACCATTTGGTACTGGGCCACCTTATCAGACCCTGTAACTCAGGGCATAGGTGTACCCAGGGCTGCCAGGGGCTGCAGCATGTATTATGCCACCCCTGGCTGGCCTCCTAAATTTGACACAACTGGCTGCATGACAGCTGGGGCAAAGTCGTGTAATCACCCTTTGCTGTAGGTGTAGTATACCTATACCTAACCCTAAAATGGACACACAGATTCCTATCAGTCACTCCTATGGCAGGCCTTGACAATCCTGAAGGCAGAGTGCTTGGAATCGTGTGAGATGGTGCTCTGGCATGAGCTGAGCCTGTCTGCAGCTTGCGGAACCAAGTCCTAATAGCTGTTCCATGATATCGCATACCATATACTCTTAAGTGCATTATAATCCTCGCGGTTAAATGCTAACTTTGGTATTGCTTTATCAAAACATGTCGAGTAAGGTGTCATACGAATTGGAATACTAACCCCTCGCCAATTCTGGCGACGGGGTTAGCATTCCACCCTTCTAGAGGGACACGACATGTACGTAACTGTGAACCCCGGTTAAAGTTAACTGAAGCCTCAGCTCCACAAAATGGATGCTGCCACCACAGACACGAGTCTGACCCCCTGCAGCTGGGAGTCCTTCCAGCGAGGGGAGCCTGGACAAAGGGTTTCCTGTCAGGGGCGGTGCTAGCACCGTCCCAGACATGGTTTTGTGTATCCTGGGTAGGCAGGGCTTTTCAGGAAGGTGACTGCTGAGTGGCACCCCGGTGCTCACTACGCATAGGCCGGTCTGAACCAGTTCCAGGGGCACACCAGCCCCTGGCCTGGGGAAGTCCGGCATGGCTGAGGGGTGTAACCACCCCCCACCTAGTTCCACCCATAGGCAGGACCTAGTCACCGGGTCAGCCCCCTTTTTTAGTATAAAGATGGGAGCGGGCCCCCTGTTCAAATTAGATCATCTTTGGAATCAAGACACGACTTTCTGCGAAAGGACTTCAAGATTTCTTCCTCAAGATTCTCCCTTGTGGCTAAGGAGTAGTCACCCTGCATCAAGCGGGCACCATCCTAAAGAACACTGCGGTCTGCTGCAAGTCCTTCATCACGAATCTGACGACCCAGCTCGACGAGACCCGGCTTCCCTGGCACCTCTGACCTCTACTCACCTCTACAGCAAAGCTGAGAACCGTGAGTGCGACGAGACCTCGAGGGACCGACGATCGCCAAGACTGCACAACATCTTTACTGCAAGCCCACCGTGTCCTCCACGGGTGAGTGCTTTGGGGTCCGAGAAGCCCCGACCCTGCGCAGCTCCAGCACCCAAGATCAGCCTCCCTGCATCTCCACGATCTGCGTGGGGCCCTTCTGCTGTTTGCTGTGCACCGCGTTGTTTGGCTACTAGCCGGCTGGCTTGTGGCCTTCTGAACGACGCCCGACGACATCACTGCTGCTGGTCTGGTTGCTCCAGACTGGCCCTTGCTTCCTTCTTGAAGAGAGGCACCCCGGACCCTCCTGGTCCACTCCAGACGCCATTTTAAGTCCACCGCGTGGGCTTGAATTTGCCAAGGCTTTGTTGCCCAATCCTGGGTCCAGCGACGCCGACAGCTTCTATCTTCGTGGGACAGCTCGATCCTCCTTCCTGGTCGCCGACAAAGCCTCCTGGTCCGTGAGATCTCCGAGCCCAGCGTCACCCACACGCCTTGTCGAGGTGGCTACCATCCGGTGCCCTCCTGGTACCCACTGACTACTGGCTAGTAGTCTCGAACTTGGTCCCCTCTGCTTTCAGGTGTCATCTTCCATCGATCCAGGCTTGGATCCACCGAACTTTCTTCACTGGTCGCCTGCCAGCAACTTCTTTCTTCCAGGCTCCTGGTCCGTCAACGAGGATTCCCGACGTCTTTTGAGACATATGCAGCTGCAGCTCCTGGGCTAGGTAACTTCGGCATTTCGGTGCCCCAGCATAGCCTCACTATCCAAGGGTCAGGATCCACTTTCGTTTTCTCCCTACCAGGTCGGGTTCGCCCGAGAACACTAACTTTGCAATTTCTAGCTACCATAGACTTTGTCCCGCATCTCGCGTGAGAGTGCACACACTGCACCCGAGACCCCTGGGTCTCCTAGAAGTAATCTAACGATTCTATAGTCAAGTCCTAGTGATTCCAAAGTCTATTAGTACTGTACTTACCTGCTAGTAATTTCGCATTCCACTTTTCTAGTATATGGTTTTCCGTGCCCCTCGGGCATTTGTGTATACTGCGCTAACTTAAGTATTTTTGTAAGAGTTTTGGTTTGTGCTTAGTACCCTGTCCTCATAAAGAGTACAGGGCTGTTGTGATCTTTAATAAATAACTGTTTATTTTCATAACACTTGTGTGGTGTCCTTTCACTTGGTGTTCAAGGGGTATATGTGGTATAACAGCTGGCTTAACACGCCCTCTCGAGTCTTTAGCCTTAGACTGCTCGTATCCACGCTACTAGGATAGCTGGTCTATAAGGTTGACTTACAACCAATCATCAATAAGGGTTGCTGGACTGATACATAGTGTTCACTAGAATAGTGAGCACTGCATATCAGGCCACCTTCTCACATTGGTGGCAGCGGGTGGGATTTGAGCTTGCTGTTGTTTTACCACACGTATCCTAAGAATATCTTGTGAAAGATCACATAAGTACTGTTAGTACATATAATCAAGCTTAGAATACTCTGAGTTCTACTGAACCAGCTGTTGCAGCTCCTCAAGGCTTAGCACACCTTGGCTGCAACTCTTAGCAAGGGATCAGTAGGGAAACACATAGTGTAGGTAGGTGCATCACTTACACCACACTAGAAACAGTATGTCGGACAAAGGATGAAACACTGAGTCTCCCCTTGTGTCAGTTGACCTTCCACAGGTCATCCCTTCAAGATATACTGTGCTTAGCTTCCATGAGTTACGACAAGTATGTACCTCTAGGAAGATTAAGCAAGGGGCTAACCCCACCACCTCCTTTCTGATTGGTCTCTTGGAGACTTATGATGCCAGAAAAGCTGAGAGACTTCTTAGCTCTTCTAATCCAGAAGGAGGCATGCCTCCCCTTGAGGGAACCAGAGGTGACCCTGACCTCATCCACCTCTCAACTGAGAATGAAGATGTGGAGGAGGATGAGAATGAGGATCCCTCTGGAGATGAGGCAGACAAGGGACAGGTAGAAGTCGTTAGACTAACCAGGTCCAACTTAAGCAAACATGACAGTGGTACTGGGGGACCCCTGGGGCCACTATCAGGTCAGCTTAACATTGGGAATGGACGAGCCAGATCTCTATCAAGAGGCTCTGGCAGATCCCTTCAAACCAATGGCTCTCACAACTCTTCTCAAAGAGGGATGACATCCCCTCAGAGGAGAGTGTATGAAGCTAAAGAAAGGGCAGCCAATCTGAGGATTGAAAGGGAAGAACTTGCCCTGGCCAAAGAAAGGCTTGCCTTTGCTAGAGAGCAACAGTTAAGTGGGGTAGTCCCCACTGGTGGCAGCATTGTACCTAGCAATAGGGACAGGAGTTTTGATACAAAGCACCTTGGTAAGATAGTGCCCCCCTTTAAACAAGGGGATGACATCCACAAATGGATTACTGCTTTGGAGAAGGCCTGCACTGTGCAAGGTGTTCCCCAGACTCAGTGGGCAGCTATCTTGTGGCTCTCCTTTGAAGGTAAAGGAAGAGACAAGCTCCTCACCACAAGGGTAGAGGATGCTAACAACTACCAAGTCTTGAAGAATACACTGGTTGAAGGGTTTGGCCTAACCACTGAGCAGTACAGGGTGCTGTTCAGGGATACCCAGAAAACTCAGTCTCAAGATTGGTCTGACTTTGTAGATTGTGCCACTAAGGCTTTGGAGGGCTGGTTGCTGGGCAGTAAGGTTACTGATTATACAGGATTGTACAATTTGATCATGAGAGAACAAATTTTAAACAATTGTCAGAACCAGTTGTTGCATCAGCATCTTGTTGACTCAGATCTGACCTCTCCCCAAGAATTGGGAAAGAAGGCAGACAGATGGGTTAGAACAAGAGTTAAACAGAACCAGGGCCAGAATCAAGGTGGTCAGAAGAAAGCAGACCAGAAGGGTAAAGATTCTAAGGGGGAACAAAATGACCAGAAGTCTTCGACAGGTCCCCAACAACCCAAAGAGGGTGGGGGTCAGGCTCCCCAAAAGAAGAAAGAAGGCCAATCTAAAAGGTGGTGCCAATACTGCAAAAGTAAAACTCACTGGTTTAGTGAGTGCACCAAGAAAGGAGGAGGGCAGACTCCTGCCACTGCAGCCCCTAAGGCACCTGTGCCCCCTAGTACAGCCAGCAGTTGTAGTGCACCTCCCAAGGGTTTAGTAGGGTTAACCCTGGGTTCTGAGGGGTGTGACAACTTAGTTGGTACACTCACTCAGGCTGTCCTTGTCAGTACAGGGGATATGGATATGTCCCCTGACATAAGTCCCAATACTTTGGGCAAATACAGACAGACACCTTTCATTAATGGAAAAATGGCTCAGGCCTATAGGGACACTTGTGCCAGTGTCACAATGGTGACACCTAACTTTGTGGACCCTGGACAGATCATGCCAGGTACAGAATTCCTGGTGACCAATGCAAGCAATGTCACTACCAATCACAGTATGGCAATTGTAGCTTTCTCCTGGGGAGGGGTAACTGGCCAGAAGAAGGTTGTAGTTAGTTCAGACCTCCCAGTGGATTGTTTGTTGGGCAATGATTTGGAGTCATCACAATGGTCAGAAGTGGAGCAGAGGACTCACATGGAAATGTTAGGCTTGCCAGCACATGTGTTTGCTGTGACTAGGTCACAGGTCAGGAAATGCCCCACTGAACAGGTGCTGGATCCTGGAACAATGGACCAGACACCACCCAAGAAGAAGAGCAGTAGGGTTAAGGCTGTGCCTTCCCCCTTGCCCCAGGTTGAGGATCAAGTCTCAGAGGAGGCTGACCTACAGGAATTGAGGGAAACTGAGCCCAGAGAGTTTGAACTTGATCAAGTTGAATTCTTGGGTTCAGGGGGGACCCTCAACGGAAGACCTGGGGAAGGACCAGTTAAGCTGCCCTTCTCTTGAACCCCTCAGACAGCAGGCTGCTGCTGAGGCTGCTGGGAACGCCACAGGTACCCACAAGGTATACTGGGAAGATGGACTCCTGTACACTGAGTCAAGAGACCCCAAGCCTGGCATGACCAGGAGGCTGGTTGTACCCTTGTCTCAGAGAGGTTTCCTCCTTACCTTGGCCCATGAGATTCCCTTAGCAGGTCACTTAGGCCAGACAAAGACTTGGGACAGGCTTGTCTCACACTTTCACTGGCCTCACATGAATGAGGATACCAAGGAGTTTTGTCGCTCCTGTGTCACTTGCCAAGCCAGTGGTAAGTCAGGTGGCACAACAAAGGCCCCCCTTATACCAATGCCTGTGGTGGGGGTGCCCTTTGAAAGAGTGGGCATTGACATTGTTGGTCCAATGGAACCCCAGACAGCATCAGGGCACAAGTTTATACTGGTGGTAGTGGATCATGCCACCAGGTATCCTGAAGCTATTCCACTTAGGACCACCACAGCACCTGTGGTGGCAAGGGCCCTAGTTGGAGTGTTCTCCAGAGTGGGCTTCCCTAAGGAGGTTGTCTCTGACAGAGGTGCAAACTTCATGTCAAGCTACTTAACTGCTATGTGGAAGGAATGTGGTGTCAATTACAAATTCACCACACCCTATCATCCACAATGCAATGGGCTTGTTGAAAGGTTCAACAGGACCCTAAAAGGGATGATTCATGGACTACCTGAAAAGCTCAGGCGTAGATGGGATGTCCTGATTCCCTGCCTTCTGTTTGCTTACAGAGAGGTCCCACAAAAGGGGGTTGGCTACAGCCCTTTTGAACTTTTGTATGGGCATCCTGTGAGAGCCCCCCTGTGTTTGGTGAAGGAAGGATGGGAGAGACCTCTCAAAAAGCCTGCAACCAGCATAGTGGACTATGTACTTGGTCTCCGCTCCAGGATGGCTGAGTATATGGAGAAGGCATCAGAAAACCTTAAGGCCAGTCAAGAACTTCAAAAAGCTTGGCATGACCAAAAGGCTGTCCTGACTGTTTATCAGCCTGGACAGAAGGTGTGGGTGTTGGAGCCAGTGGCCCCAGCAGCACTCAAAGACAAATGGTCTGGGCCCCACACAATTCTTGAGCAAAAGGGAGAGGTCACCTACCTGGTGGACCTTGGAACTCCCAGGAGTCCCCACAGGGTACTCCATGTCAACAGGCTCAAAGCATATGTCGACAGGAAGGACATGAGTTTGCTCATGGCCATAGATGAGGGACAGGAGGAAGAGAGTGACCCTCTCCCAGACCTGCTCACTCAGAATCCTGATGATGGGTCAGTAGATGGTGTTGTCTTTTGTGGCAGCCTCTCTGAGCATCAACAGAAAGACTGTAAACAGGTTCTTCAGTCTTTCAGACATATGTTTTCTCTGACACCCAGTCAGACCAATTGGTGTACCCATGAGGTTGACACTGGTGACAGTCTGCCAGTTAAGAGTAAAATCTACAGGCAGCCTGATCATGTTAGAGACTGCATAAAAACTGAAGTGCAGAAAATGTTGGAGTTGGGAGTCATTGAACCCTCAGATAGCCCTTGGGCTAGTCCAGTAGTTCTAGTGCCAAAGCCTCACACCCAGGGTGGTAAGAGAGAGATGAGGTTTTGCGTACACTACAGGGGTCTCAATGCAGTCACTAAGACTGATGCCCACCCAATACCAAGGGCAGATGAGCTGATAGATAGATTGGCTTCTGCCAACTACTTAAGCACATTTGACTTAACAGCTGGGTATTGGCAAATCAGGTTAGCTGAGGATGCCAAGCCCAAAACAGCATTTTCAACCCCTGGTGGGCATTATCAATTTGTGGTAATGCCCTTTGGTCTGAAAAATGCACCTGCCACCTTCCAAAGGTTGGTGAATCAAGTCCTTACTGGGCTGGATGACTTCTGTGCAGCATATCTAGATGATATTGCTGTCTTTAGCTCCACCTGGGAGGATCACCTGGTCCACCTGAGGAAAGTGTTAGAGGCTCTGCAAGCAGCAGGCCTCACTATCAAGGCCACCAAGTGCCAGATAGGGCAGACACAGGTTGTATACCTGGGCCACCTTGTAGGTGGAGGCCAGGTTCAGCCACTGGAGAGAAAAATACAGTCAATCAGGGACTGGGCTCCTCCAACCACCCAGACTCAGGTTCGAGCTTTCTTGGGCCTGACTGGTTACTATAGGAAGTTTGTCAGGAACTATGGTTCAATTGTGACACCATTAAATGAACTGACAAGTAAGAAAATGCCAAAAAAGGTTCAGTGGACAGCAGGCTGTCAAAAAGCATTCGATGACCTAAAGCAGGCCATGTGCACAGCACCTATCCTTAAGAGTCCAGACTACTCCAAACCATTCATTGTCCAAACAGATGCTTCTGAGTTGGGTGTGGGAGCTGTTCTTTCTCAACTGAATTTTGATGGTCAAGACCAGCCCATTGCTTTTATAAGCAGAAGGCTGACCCCCAGAGAGAAGAATTGGTCAGCTATTGAGAGGGAGGCCTTTGCTGTGGTTTGGGCCCTGAAGAAGCTGAGGCCATACTTGTTTGGCACTCACTTCAAGATTCAGACCGACCATAAGCCCCTCTTGTGGCTAAATCAGATGAAGGGTGAAAACCCCAAACAGCTTAGGCGGTCCATTTCCCTACAGGGGATGGACTTTACAGTGGAACATAGACCTGGTACTGATCATGGCAATGCCGATGGGCTCTCCAGATATTTCCACTTAGAACAAGAAGACTCACCTGGTCAAGGTTAGCTTATTGTCCCAAAGTTTGGGGGGGGTCATGTAGGAGAGTAGGGTCTGCAATCCTATGATCACCCAGATTTTTTGCTTTTGTTTCACTGGTTTACGACTTTCTCTGGCTGTGGGCCTGCCAATCAGACCCACAGCCTGGCTGTTCTCTTTCTAAATTACAACATGTACCCTAGGTGCATTTACCATTTGGTACTGGGCCACCTTATCAGACCCTGTAACTCAGGGCATAGGTGTACCCAGGGCTGCCAGGGGCTGCAGCATGTATTATGCCACCCCTGGCTGGCCTCCTAAATTTGACACAACTGGCTGCATGACAGCTGGGGCAAAGTCGTGTAATCACCCTTTGCTGTAGGTGTAGTATACCTATACCTAACCCTAAAATGGACACACAGATTCCTATCAGTCACTCCTATGGCAGGCCTTGACAATCCTGAAGGCAGAGTGCTTGGAATCGTGTGAGATGGTGCTCTGGCATGAGCTGAGCCTGTCTGCAGCTTGCGGAACCAAGTCCTAATAGCTGTTCCATGATATCGCATACCATATACTCTTAAGTGCATTATAATCCTCGCGGTTAAATGCTAACTTTGGTATTGCTTTATCAAAACATGTCGAGTAAGGTGTCATACGAATTGGAATACTAACCCCTCGCCAATTCTGGCGACGGGGTTAGCATTCCACCCTTCTAGAGGGACACGACATGTACGTAACTGTGAACCCCGGTTAAAGTTAACTGAAGCCTCAGCTCCACAAAATGGATGCTGCCACCACAGACACGAGTCTGACCCCCTGCAGCTGGGAGTCCTTCCAGCGAGGGGAGCCTGGACAAAGGGTTTCCTGTCAGGGGCGGTTCTAGCACCGTCCCAGACATGGTTTTGTGTATCCTGGGTAGGCAGGGCTTTTCAGGAAGGTGACTGCTGAGTGGCACCCCGGAGCTCACTACGCATAGGCCGGTCTGAACCAGTTCCAGGGGCACACCAGCCCCTGGCCTGGGGAAGTCCGGCATGGCTGAGGGGTGTAACCACCCCCCACCTAGTCCCACCCATAGGCAGGACCTAGTCACCGGGTCAGCCCCCTTTTTTAGTATAAAGATGGGAGCGGGCCCCCTGTTCAAATTAGATCATCTTTGGAATCAAGACACGACTTTCTGCGAAAGGACTTCAAGATTTCTTCCTCAAGATTCTCCCTTGTGGCTAAGCAGTAGTCACCCTGCATCAAGCGGGCACCATCCTAAAGAACACTGCGGTCTGCTGCTAGTCCTTCATCACGAATCCGACGACCCAGCTCGACGAGACCCGGCTTCCCTGGCACCTCTGACCTCTACTCACCTCTACAGCAAAGCTGAGAACCGTGAGTGCGACGAGACCTCGAGGGACCGACGATCGCCAAGACTGCACGACATCTTTACTGCAAGCCCACCGTGTCCTCCACGGGTGAGTGCTTTGGGGTCCGAGAAGCCCCAACCCTGCGCAGCTCCAGCACCCAAGATCAGCCTCCCTGCATCTCCACGATCTGCGTGGGGCCCTTCTGCTGTTTGCTGTGCACCGCGTTGTTTGGCTACTAGCCGGCTGGCTTGTGGCCTTCTGAACGACGCCCGACGACATCACTGCTGCTGGTCTGGTTGCTCCAGACTGGCCCTTGCTTCCTTCTGGAAGAGAGGCACCCCGGACCCTCCTGGTCCACTCCAGACGCCATTTTAAGTCCACCGCGTGGGCTTGAATTTGCCAAGGCTTTGTTGCCCAATCCTGGGTCCAGCGACGCCGACAGCTTCTATCTTCGTGGGACAGCTCGATCCTCCTTCCTGGTCGCCGACAACGCCTCCTGGTCCGTGAGATCTCCGAGCCCAGCGTCACCCACACGCCTTGTCGAGGTGGCTACCATCCGGTGCCCTCCTGGTACCCACTGACTACTGGCTAGTAGTCTCGAACTTGGTCCCCTCTGCTTTCAGGTGTCATCTTCCATCGATCCAGGCTTGGATCCACCGAACTTTCTTCACTGGTCGCCTGCCAGCAACTTCTTTCTTCCAGGCTCCTGGTCCGTCAACGAGGATTCCCGACGTCTTTTGAGACATATGCAGCTGCAGCTCCTGGGCTAGGTAACTTCGGCATTTCGGTGCCCCAGCATAGCCTCACTATCCAAGGGTCAGGATCCACTTTCGTTTTCTCCCTACCAGGTCGGGTTCGCCCGAGAACATTAACTTTGCAATTTCTAGCTACCATAGACTTTGTCCCGCATCTCGCGTGAGAGTGCACATACTGCACCCGAGTCCCCTGGGTCTCCTAGAAGTAATCTAACGATTCTATAGTCAAGTCCTAGCGATTCCAAAGCCTATTAGTACTGTACTTACCTGCTAGTAATTTCGCATTCCACTTTTCTAGTATATGGTTTTCCGTGCCCCTCGGGCATTTGTGTATACTGTGCTAACTTAAGTATTTTTGTAAGAGTTTTGGTTTGTGCTTAGTACCCTGTCCTCATAAAGAGTACAGGGCTGTTGTGATCTTTAATAAATAACTGTTTATTTTCATAACACTTGTGTGGTGTCCTTTCACTTGGTGTTCAAGGGGTATATGTGGTATAACAGCTGGCTTAACACGCCCTCTCGAGTCTTTAGCCTTAGACTGCTCGTATCCACGCTACTAGGATAGCTGGTCTATAAGGTTGACTTACAACCAATCATCAATAAGGGTTGCTGGACTGTGACATAGTGTTCACTAGAATAGTGAGCACTGCATATCAGGCCACCTTCTCACATGTCAGTCACAACATATTTACCTAAAAACCACACCTGTGTCTTGTGGCACCGTCTACGGTAAATGATGGGCCGGAGGGCTCAATTGAAGAGGGGGAGCGCATGAACCTAAAAAGAATTAGGTTTGAATTAGGAATGTGGGCAACTACACAAAGCGTCCCACAATACATTAGAATTTCATCCATACACTGTGCTTGAATTGCAAAGCATCCAAATAAACCCAGCCGGGTTAAAACGTGGGTAGTATAGTCATACATAGGAGGAGTGAACAACCTAAGGCTCACCTGGGTAAAACCCCATCATATCGCCACATATATACACACACACACCACAGGGCTGTGGAATCTATGACCATCATACTTAGTCTCACAGGAGATTAGAAGTAACTCGGGACTGAGGGATATATGACCAGCTTAATTGGTCTCACAGGACAAAACTGGGGTATACCTGCTGGAGTATACCACCTGGTATTAATTCAGACAATGGGGCGAACTCATTCTCCACCGTAGTCATATTTACGTAATTACCTAAAATTCGTGTGCTCGACCCGGGCTTCATGGGCTGAACTTCGTAGGTGATCAATATCGGGATATACTTCGGGGATATCTTTAGGCCTGCCAAGGGTGAAGTAAGGGATTAAATTAGGACAATATAAAACTCCGTAGACTGAGTCAAGAAAATAAGTTGCTCCATGTGCAGTAAATCTGCCAATCTTACCGCAGCTGGTTATGGTGCTGGCATTCAATGCCGGCTCTAAACTTCCATCGAGTCAGAATCCAGGTTGCAGATCTCTTGGAATTGAGGCATAGTAGCTCACCGGATTTCTCAAAAAGAATGGAACCATGGCTAACACATCGCGGTTATTTACCGCTGGTGTGCGCGTGTGGGTGCAGCAGCTGGATGGCTGCTAATCATTTAGCCAATGGCGGGCCTTTGATAGTTTAGAAGAGAGACTACAGAGTTGTAGTTTTTAGGGCCGGTTCAAGTTAAGCACACAGAACCATGGGGAAGAAAGATGATTTGCACGGAACTTGCATCTTTTAAAGAAACAAGTCCCTCAGAATGAGTTGAAACCGAAATAGCTCTTAAGTATCCGTATTCTTAATATATATTGTGAAAACTATATATTTGAAAGAGGTTCGCAAAATAAATTTATTTATTTATTTATTTGTTTTTTTTTGGTTCACTACGTGGTGTTACAGACCACAAATTTCGGATTGGGACATAACATACTGAAGGGTCCTACTGAGGGATGCGTGGCTGTGCATAACGTTATAGTAAAATGACATCACATTTGAAAACTGGAGAAATATGACTCTAATTCGGATGGTATAACACCTAGGTTGCACCAAAATTCACGGAGGGAAATTTAGTACCATTTAAAATATGCAAGGTATTCAGAGCATCGTTATATGTGGTTACACCAGTTTGATTGATAAACAGATAAGTGAACATTTCATGGAAAAATTATACACATTGTCATATTGTTCTTCTATGCAGTATCTGAAAGAGAAATATTCAGAAAAAATTCAGAAGAAACCTACATATTTCATGAAACGTAGTTAGTGTAAACATGCTAACTGGGCATAGCTAGTATCATGTTCATTCAACTCATGTTGTATAGTGTCCAAATGGTTCATCCATTTACTTTCCCTTAGATCAAGAATGGCATTGATGTTCCCGCCCCTAGGTCCTAGGGACACTCTCTCAAGGACCACCCATTGTATCTCTTCCACAGTGTGGCCTGCCCTTCTGTAATGATCTACCAGTGGTGCCCCAATGACCTCACATCTGATCCTGCTCTGGTGCTGAAGGATGCGTACCTTGACCTTTTGTTGTGTCTGTCCTATGTAGGCTAAGCCACAAGGACATAAGATACAATAAATGACATTGTTTTTGTTACAATTTGTAAATGTCTTTAGGTCTATGTTGTGATTTTTGTAAATATACTGTTTTGTTTGTATACCCATGGGACAAGCTTTGCAATGCCCACACCTGCAATTGCCCGTTATGACAGGTAAGTTCCACATGGCTTGTAAAGATGGAGGCTCAGGAGTTTCCAGCAAAGAACAGACCACATGATCCCTTATGCTTCTCGACTTTTTGAAGGAATGCATGGGTAACTGCGATTGTCCAATCTCCTTAGATACTAAGGGCCAGTACTTGTTAACAATTTTCCTTATGTTGTTACTTTGTGTACAGAATGTAGTTACACAAATCATCCTCTCTTTGTTGTCCTCTTGTTTGGGCTGTGGGTTAAGAAGTTCATCACGTGGGCTGTACCAAGCCCGTTTCTGAGCTCTCTTCTCGAGTCTACGCGGATATCCCCTTTCCATCAACCTTGTACTCAGATCTTCAGATTCTGTAAAGTAGTCTTATTTCCTGGAACAGTTACGCCGTATTCGAAAGAATTGTCCCACTGGTAGATTGTCTTTTAAACTCCTCGGATGATGGCTATTATAGAGTAACAATGAATTCCGCTCAGTAGGTTTTCGATATAAGGTTGTGGCCAACTTGTTCTCTGCATGAAAGATCGTGATGTCCAGGAAATCTATTTTTTCTTGGTTCGATTGCATGGTGAATTGAATGTCTCCGCTTTGCTGGTTCAGCCATTGATGAAATTGGTTCAGAACGTCTTCGGTGCCTGCCCAGAGCATCAGAACGTCATCGATATAGCGATGCCACATCGTGACATGGTCTTTGAAAGGGTTATTTTGATTTAGCACATACTTTCGTTCATAGTCATCCATATAAATAATGGCCAGGTCCGGCGGAAAAGCTGCCCCCATTGCGACACCCTTGGTTTGAATGTAGAAATTGCCTTGGAACATGAAGAAATTCTTCCTCATAGCAATAGTCAAAAGTGTAACAATAAACTCTGTTGGCACCGCCATAGGTGCTGTAAGACAATCAAGTGCCTCAAGCATGACCTCCAAAGCCTCTACTTGTGGGATACTTGTGTAAAGGGACACTATGTCACATGTCACCAGTAGTTGTTTGTCCATGTTGAATTCCAAACCATCAACCAGACTTATAGTCTGCATTGTATCCCTTAGGTATGTGGGAGTTCCTTCCGCTAGTGGTTTCAAAAAGACATCAATATACTTGCAGAGGGGCTCAAGGATTGATCCACATCCCGAGATGATAGGACGTACTGGGGGGTCTTGCATGCTCTTGTGGATTTTGGGTAGGGTATATATTGCCGGAAGCCTTGGATTGCTTTGGTTGAGATACTTAAATTCCAATTCACTCAAAAATCCTTGTTCTCTGCCTGCTGTAGTCACCTCAAGGATCTCCAATGCCAGATCTTTAGTTGGATCCCTACGTAGTTGTTCATAGCTTACTCCATCACCTAGTTGTCTGAAAATCTCCTTCTTGCATTTTTCAACGTCCTGAATCACAATCGCTCCCCCCTTTCCTGCTGGTTTGATAACGATTGCTTTGTTATCTCTCAAGGTTGTCAGAGCTCTTCTTTCGTCGTGATTGACATTAAGTTTTGTATGTTTCCGTGTCGAGAGTGTGTCGTCAACGTCTTTGAGTACCATGCTCTCATATGCCAAAATCTGGTTTGATATCATGCTACTTGATGGTACAAAGGTGGATGGTACTCTTAAACCTGTGGTAGAAGAATTAACGGAGGGAGGACTGTTCCTGAAGAACTATCGTAGTCTGATTTTTCTGAAGAATCTCATCAATTCAGTTTTCACAGAAAAACGATTAGGAAAGGACGTGGGTACGAAGGACAAACCTTTCGCAAGGATGTCAGTTTCATTATCCTCCAATATGTAAGAGGACAGATTAACGACTGGACTGGCTCTGCTCACTACCATCTGTAAACCTTTCGTCGTGTAGCTATTTCTCCGTGACTCTCCTGTTGAAAATGTACTTGCTTAGGTGGCTGACCCCGCCTCTTGTCCCAATTGGAATTCTGGCCTCTGGTTGTGCCCCTCTGCCAGTTGCCTCTTCCGCGTGGTGGACGCCATTCGCCCTCTCCTAAAAAGACATACCTACCTCCTCCTACCCTTCTGACAACAGAACATTTAGTGGCTGTGTTATTGTGCTTTTGGGATAGTATTATCAAATGTGTAAATATTCCAATGACGATGTATATATGTCAATGTGGTACTGAACTTTAAATGTATATAAGACCACTTGTTATTGTTTCTACAATTTACTTTTACTTTCACACTATCCTAACCACGGTTCCATCCCTCACCTACCCTTCCTTTCCCACACCCCCCTTTTTGGGCATCAAGACTAAATGTCTACCATTTGTTGATTACTCTGACAATTGATCTGCATTTGAGGATGTATATTAAATAACATCGCTCATAATATTTTGTCCTGAAAAATTTGTTTCGAAATATGTGTACTGTACATAAACTGTGATGTGCGTTTAGAATGTTGTTTTGACTGGGACCACTTTATACACAACATTGAATACCCAGGTCCCAGTACCATTGGTTCAACCCTTATTTTATAACATTATCTGTGCAGGTGCAGACCTGCGAGGTTGCTTTCTACTAATTATCACTGTAAATATTTCCTAATCTTGTCGCATAATGGTAGAGAGAGAGACATTGTCATACACGGAGGACTACATCAACCAACTCATTAAGGATAGATCCAATCAATTCTTATCATCTGACACACCTAACATTGATTACACACTAAATAACAAACTAGCTTGTTTAGAGAGACTAGAAAAGAAACTAATTAGAACACGCCTACATGGTCATCTGTTGACTAAATACCTACAATCTAACATCATTCCGGTTGGCTTACAGGTTAAAAATGAGCCAGCTATTTTTGTAGATGTGCCCAAGTTCAAGGAGGGTTTTAGTTTTGTAGCAAACAACTGCTCCCGGCACTGGATGGTGCTGGGAGTGTAGACTGCTGCAGAACAAATTCAGACATTAACCCGTGAGATTGCTGATCTCAAATCTGAGATTGCTATAGATGAAGCTTTGACAAATGCAAAGGAAGCACTGGAGAAACTAGCCAAAACTCTGAAAGATTTTGAGACCAACACACAACAGAGAAAACTCGAGAAACATGGCCAAAGATATCAGATATTACGAAAAGAAAAACACCTACCCGTACCTCAACGAGGACTACTATAAACAAGACTCACAAGGCCGTTTCACAGGAAGAGGGAGAGGAAGTTTCCGCGGACGCAGGAATTTCACCACATTTTCGGATTCATCGTACAGTGGGGATAGTGACAACGAGCAAGCGGCTACCAACTCTAGCTACGCCTACCAGAGCAATTGGAATCAACCACAGGGACCCTTCCATCAACCCCAGTCTTTTTTAGGAGAGGGCCAATGGCATCCGCCACGCGGAAGAGGCAACTGGCAAAGGGGCACAACCAGAGGCCAGAATTCCAATTGGGACAAGAGTCGGGGTCAGCCACCGAAGCAAGTACATTTTCAACAGGAGAGTCACGGAGAAATAGCTACACGACGAAAGGTTTACAGATGGTAGTGAGCAGAGCCAGTCCAGTCGTTAATCTGTCCTCTTACATATTGGAGGATAATGAAACTGACATCCTTGCGAAAGGTTTGTCCTTCGTACCCACGTCCTTTCCTAATCGTTTTTCTGTGAAAACTGAATTGATGAGATTCTTCAAAAAAATCAGACTACGATACTTCTTCAGGAACAGTTCTCCCTCCGTTACTTCTTCTACCACAGGTTTAAGAGTACCATCCCCCTTTGTACCATCAAGTAGCATGATGTCAAACCAGATTTTGGCATATGAGAGCATGGTACTCAAAGAAGTTGACGACACACTCTCGACACGGAAACATGCGAAACTTAATGTCAATCACGACGAAAGAAGAGCTCTGACAACCTTGAGAGATAACAAAGCAATCGTTATCAAACCAGCAGGAAAGGGGGGAGCGATTGTGATTCAGGACGTTGAAAAATACAAGAAGGAGATTTTCAGACAACTAGGTGATGGAGTAAGCTATGAACAACTACGTAGGGATCCAACTAAAGATCTGGCATTGGAGATCCTTGAGGTGACTACAGCAGGCAGAGAACAAGGATTTTTGAGTGAATTGGAATTTAAGTATCTCAACCAAAGCAATCCAAGGCTTCCGACAATATATACCCTACCCAAAATCCACAAGAGCATGCAAGACCCCCCAGGACCTCCTATCGTCTCGGGATGTGGATCAATCCTCGAGCCCCTCTGCAAGTATATTGATGTCTTTTTGAAACCACTAGCGGAAGGAACTCCCACATACCTAAGGGATACAATGCAGACTATAAGTCTGGTTGATGGTTTGGAATTCAACATGGACAAACAACTACTGGTGACATGTGACATAGTGTCCCTTTACACAAGTATCCCACAAGTAGAGGCTTTGGAGGTCATGCGTGAGGCACTTGATTATCGTACAGCTCCTATGGCGGTGCCAACAGAGTTTATTGTTACACTCTTGACTATTGCTATGAGGAAGAATTTCTTCATGTTCCAAGGCAATTTCTACATTCAAACCAAGGGTGTCGCAATAAGGGCAGCTTTTGCGCCGGACCTGGCCATTATTTATATGGCTGACTATGAACGAAAGTATGTGCTAAATCAAAATAACCCTTTCAAAGACCATGTCACGATGTGGCATTGCTATATCGATGACGTTCTGATGCTCTGGACAGGCACCAAAGAAGTTCTGAACCAATTTCATCAATGGTTGAACCAGCAAAGCGGAGACATTCAATTCACCATGCAATCGAACCAAGAAAAAATAGATTTCCTGGACATCACGATCTTTCATGCAGAGAACAAGTTGGCCACGACCTTATATCGAAAACCTACTGAGCGGAATTCATTGTTACTCTATAATAGCCATCATCCGAGGAGTTTAAAAGACAATCTACCAGTGGGACAATTCTTTCCAATACGGCGTAACTGTTCCAGGAAAGAAGACTACTTTACAAAATCTGAAGATCTGAGTACAAGGTTGATGGAAAGGGGATATCCGCGTAGACTCGTGAAGAGAGCTCAGAAACGGGCTTGGTACAGCCCCCGTGATGAACTTCTTAACCCACAGCCCAAACAAGAGGACAACAAAGAGAGGATGATTTGTGTAACTACATTCTGTACACAAAGTAACAACATAAGGAAAATTGTTAACAAGTACTGGCCCTTAGTATCTAAGGAGATTGGACAATCGCAGTTACCCATGCATTCCTTCAAAAAGTCGAGAAGCATAAGGGATCATGTGGTCTGTTCTTTGCTGGAAACTCCTGAGCCTCCATCTTTACAAGCCATGTGGAACTTACCTGTCATAACGGGCAATTACAGGTGTGGACATTGCAAAACTTGTCCCATGGGTATACAAACAAAACAGTTTATTTACAAAAATCACAACATAGACCTAAAGACATTTACAAATTGTAACACAAACAATGTCATTTATTGTATCTTATGTCCTTGTGGCTTAGCCTACATAGGACAGACACAACAAAAGGTCAAGGTACGCATCCTTCAGCACCAGAGCAGGATCAGGATGTGAGGTAATTGGGGCACCACTGGTAGATCATTACAGAAGGGCAGGCCACACTGTGGAAGAGATACAATGGGTGGTCCTTGAGAGAGTGTCCCTAGGATCTAGGGGCGGGAACATCAATGCCATTCTTGATCTAAGGGAAAGTAAATGGATGAACCATTTGGACACTATACAACATGGGTTGAATGAACATGATACTAGCTATGCCCAGTTAGCATGTTTACACTAACTACGTTTCATGAAATATGTAGGTTTCTTCTGAATTTTCTCTGAATATTTCTCTTTCAGATACTGCATAGAAGAACAATATGACAATGTGTATAATTTTTCCATGAAATGTTCACTTATCTGTTTATCAATCAAACTGGTGTAACCACAAATAACGATGCTCTGAATACCTAGCATAATTTAAATGGTACTAAATTTCCCTCTGTGAATTTTGGTGCAACCTAGGTGTTATACCATCCGAATTAGAGTTATATTTCTCCAGTTTTCAAATGTGATGTCATTTTACTATAACGTTATGCACAGCCACGCATCCCTCAGTAGGACCCTTCAGTATGTTATGTCCCACTCCGAAATTTGTGGTCTGTAACACCACGTAGTGAACCAAAAAAATTTTTTTTTAAATTATTTTGCGAACCTCTTTCAAATATATAGTTTTTACAATATATATTAAGAATACGGATACTTAAGAGCTATTTCGGTTTCCACTCATTCTGAGAGACTTGTTTCTTTAAAAGATGTAAGTTCCGTGCAAATCATCTTTCTTCCCCACGGTTCTGTGTGCTTAACTTGAACCAGCCCTAAAAACTACAACTCGGTAGTCTCTCTTCTAAACTATCAAAGGCCCGCCATTGGCTAAATGATTAGCAGCCATCCAGCTGCTGCACCCACACGCGCACGCCAGCGGTAAATAACCGCGATGTGTTAGCCACGGTTCCATTCTATTTGAGAAATCCAGTGAGCTACTATGCCTCAATTCCAAGAGATCTGCAACCTGGATTCTGACTCGATGGAAGTTTTGAGCCGACATTGAATGCCAGCACCATAACAAGCTGCGGTAAGATTGGCAGATTTACTGCACATGGAGCAACTTATTTTCTTGACTCAGTCTACGGAGTTTTATATTATCCTAATTTAATCCCTTACTTCACCCTTTGCAGGCCTAAAGATATCCCCGAAGTATATGCCGATATTGATCACCTACGAAGTTCAGCCCATGAAGCCCGGGTCGAGCACACAAATTTTAGGTAATTACGTAAATATGACTATTGTGGTGAATGAGTTCGCCCCATTGTCTGAATTAATACCAGGTGGTATACTCCAGCAGGTATACCCCGGTTTTGCCCTGTGAGACCAATTAAGCTGGTCATATATCCCTCAGTCCCGAGTTATTTCTAATCTCCTGTGAGACTAAGTATGATTGTCATAGATTCCACAGCCCTGTGGTGTGTGTGTATATATGTGGCGATATGATGGGGTTTTACCCAGGTGAGTCTTAGGTTGTTCACTCCTCCATACTACCCACGTTTTAACCCGGCTGGGTTTATTTGGATGCTTTGCAATTCAAGCACAGTGTATGGATGAAATTCTATTGTATTGTGGGACGCTTTGTGTATTTGCCCACATTCCTAATTCAAACCTAATTCTTTTTAGGTTCATGCGCTCTCCGTCTTCATTTCAGCCCTCCGGCCCATCATTTACCGTAGACGGTGCCACACGACACAGGTGTGGTTTTTAGGTAAATATGTTGTGACTGACACTGCACACATTAGGAGTAACATTAGATCTTCCCAAACTGAACAATTTGTTTTAATTCTCAGGTGCCCTTGTTCACCATCCCACCCCCCACTTGTCCTGAAGAATACCCCGCAGTAGGGCAGGATTCAGCGTACACCTTTTGGGTCGAAACGTCGACATACCTTCCTCCTCCTACCCTTCTGACAACAGAACATTTAGTGGCTGTGTTATTGTGCTTTTGGGATAGGATTATCAAATGTGTAAATATTCCAATGACGATGTATATATGTCAATGTGGTACTGAACTTTAAATGTATATAAGACCACTTGTTATTGTTTCTACAATTTACTTTTACTTTCACACTATCCTAACCACGGTTCCTTCCCTCACCTGCCCTTCCTTTCCTACGGCCCCCTTTTTGGGCATCGAGACTAAATGTCTACCATTTGTTGATTACTCTGACAATTGATCTGCATTTGAGGATGTATATTAAATAACATCGCTCATAATATTTTGTCCTGAAAAATTTGTTTCGAAATATGTGTACTGTACATAAACTGTGATGTGCGTTTAGAATGTTGTTTCGACTGGGACCACTTTATACACAACATTGAATACCCAGGTCCCAGTACCATTGGGTCAACCCTTATTTTATAACATTGTATTCCATGTGGCACACATACATGCCCTAAGGGCATGTCTGTGTGTCACATGGCACAGGTGTACATGCACAGAAGTGCATGTACACCTGAATTGGGTATTTTACCACCCAATTGTATTGGGTGATAAAATACAGAATTCTGTCTGTCTGTGTGTCACATGGCACAGGTGTACATGCACAGAAGTGCATGTACACCTGAATTCGGTATTTTACCACCCAATTGTATTGGGTGATAAAATACCGAATTCTGAAGGCCTGTAGCACTGTAAACAGTGCTACCTACATCTTGGATTTTCCGAATTGGTAAAATTACCGATTCGGTATTTTACAGAATCGGTAAATTTACCGATTCGGTAAATTTACCGATTCTGTAAAATAAGGGCCCCTACATCTCAATCACCAAATACCGTGCGGTAACGACCAAATTCGGCCGTTACCTACTGGTATTTGGTGACTTACATCGGCCCTAGTCCAGTGAGGATTACTCTTACAAACTTTGCACCATGGTTTCTTTGGGCCTTCTTTCTTTTAAGATTGGAGCCCCCCACCATTAGAAGCTTTTTGGGGACCTTGTGAAGACTTCTGGGGCCCGATGTAGGTAATTCCTATTTACCTACTCTTAAATACCGAATCATACCGATTCGGTATTTAAGAGTAGGTAAATAGGAAGGGGGCAGATGTAGGTAATTCTTATTTTAAAATTACCGAATCTGTAAGATTCGGTTTTAACCGATTCGGTAAATACCGAATCGGTATTTCCTATTAATTCCTATGGGCCTTGAAGCCCATAGGAATCAATAGGAAATACCGATTCGGTATTTACCGGATCGGTAAATACCGAATCCTGCAAGGGTGAACGGGGTGTCACTTTGACACCCTGTAGCACCCAAATTCCAGGCTAGTGTGCCACGTGGCACACATACATGCCCTAAGGGCATGTCTGTGTGTCACATGGCACAGGTGTACATGCACATTGCATGTACACCTGAATTCGGTATTTTACTACCCAATTGTATTGGGTGATAAAATACCGAATTCTGAAGGCCTGTAGCACTGTAAACAGTGCTACCTACATCTGGGATTTACCGAATCGGTAAAATTACCGATTCGGTATTTTACAGAATCGGTAAATTTACCGATTCGGTAAATTTACCGATTCTGTAAAATAACAGCCCCTACATCTCAATCACCAAATACCGGTCGGTAACGACCAAATTCGGCCGTTACTGGCCGGTATTTGGTGACTTACATCGGGCCCCTGGTCTTTACCTTTCTCCCCACCGTTTTGATCTTGCTTCTTTTGGTCACCACCTTGGTTCTGTACCTTCTGCTTCACCCTGGTTCTGACCCATTTGTCTGCCTTCTTTCCCAATTCTTGGGGAGAGGTCAGATCAGAGTCCACCAGGTGCTGATGCAACAGCTGGTTCTGACAGTTATTAAGAATTTGTTTTCTCATGATCAGATTATACAATCCTGTATAGTCACACACTTTACTGCCCAGTAACCAGCCCTCCAGAGCCTTAGTAGCACAATCAACAAAGTCAACCCAGTCTTGAGTCTGTACCTTCTGGGTGTCTCTGAACTGCAACCTGTACTGTTCAGTGGTTAAGCCAAACCCATCTATCAGAGCACTCTTCAGGACATTGTAATTATCAGCACCCTCTTCTCTTACAGTGAGGAACCTATCTCTACCTTTGCAAAGTAGAGCCATAGCATTGCAGCCCACTGCCCCTGGAGTACCTGTTGTACTTTGCAGGCCCTCTCCAGTGCAGTAATCCATGTGTGGATGTCATTCTGTGACTGATAGGGGGGAACAATCTTGCTCAGGTTTCTATGGTCATAAGACCTATTCCTACCACTAGGGATATTGCTGCCACCATGGGACTCTAGTCCCATCTTTTTTCTCTCTCTTTCAAGAGCTAGGGTCTCCTTTTCCAAGGCAATTTCTTGCCTCCTGATCCTAAGCTTGGCTTCTCTCATCCTAGCATCATGCTCCCTCTGCTCAAGTGAGGTACCCCTCATATGAGCAGAGGCAGAAGACCCTACAGATGCACCAGAATGATTAGACTCCTGTGAAGGAGATCTGTTCCTTCTTGGCACACCTGTGAAATGAAACAAAGTGAGAGGTACCCCTTAAAAAAATTCAAGGGAAGTAGGGTTAAACAACCAATACTGAGAAGAAGTTCCCTTGAATGAGATATTCAATAAAACAACTTAATTAACAAATCAATTAGGACAATAAAGTTAAGAAAATTGTACATAATTTATTAATATTACAAAATATATTAAGAAACACAAGTGGGCAAGAGCGCCACAGTACACAAATAAAAACAATTAAATTGGAGGAAAAATTGTTAAAACGTTTTTTTGACATACATGGAGATCAAAATCGACCAGCAATATTGATACAAGGAAAGGGGAACGGACAACAGTACGACATCCAATTGTTACAGTACTAGGTGTACATTCAAACTCAATGTGATACCCATGTGCTGTGCACAGTTTTTATATTGTATCAACACAGGTATCCGAGTCTAGGAATTGTACTTGAAAATGCGTCGACGCGTTTCGGTGGTTGAAATAGTTTTGGACCACCTTTATCAAGACTCTATCTTTTGTCTGTCGTGTATCTGGGGTCAAGAACGATCACCCTAAAGAGTGAATATACAGAGGGATTAAAATTGATGTAACATTATATTTTTAGTTAAAACAGAAGTTCGCAAGTATTATACATTGTCAAAACCCTTTTTCTTAACTATGCATTTTAAGTTTATAACAATATTCACCTTTAGTCAGAGTGTACCCAATATAATTTAGAAACTCTATCTTGATGGTACAACATGGCTGCTAAAGAAATATGTCGATGAAAAACATTTTACGGGGACAATCCACCTAATGTCCTTCAACATTGTTTCACTAACAGTATAAAGTGACGTTTTTTAGAAAAACAACCATTCTGTAATTTATCAAAATCTTGTTTAGCACATACAATGATACTGTTGGTATCGGTCTCAGAAAAATCGCTACAAAACATACGGCATTGTACAATAAGCATTTGGCATAGAGACAATGTATTGCGACAATTTTCGGCGATTTTCTTAAAACAAAGTACTATAAATAATGACATTCAGCACTAGAAGCGGTCTGGTATATAAATGCTCTAAGCTTTTGTTAAATACGGGTCCCTGTTAATTGGATCCTTAACTCGAGGTTTAAAAAGACCTACTTGTTCTAATTCAGATGAGTTAGTTTCATGTAATTCAATTAAACTAATAATTTGTCTAAATACCTTTAAATTCTTGTTTGGATAAACTCCCTGTACGTTCAGTTGTAGAAATGTGCGCTTAAGGATAAGTGAGTTGACATCAGTTTTCCTTCACACTTTTGTATGACTGACTTCGGTTTAAAAGTCCTGGTAAATACAATTATAGAAGCAGTTAGAATGTGGCTCTAAACTATGCTGTTTTCCGCAAATTTATAATGTATTTTATCCTACCTGCAGATAAACGTGGTGCGCTTGGCGATACTGCTTGTTAAAGAGCGTATTTTTCAGTTTAAAAGAAGTGGAAACCAGGGGCGCTTTCGTCTTGTCCTCCCGGCGAAAACAATTGTTTCCCTAAAGGGCGGCATAAGGTTGTAAAGTTGCTTTTGGTGGTTGAGGAATTAGCGTTTAACAAATTTATATGGGATTCCTACAATGCATGTAACGCTTACCTATTCGGCCGAAGAGAACTGCCTGCTTCTCTGGTTTCAGTCCGGTTACTGGAGACCACTGAAGGGTCGGTTTAAATACAATAACTACTGCTTAATTGGCACACCACCAGGTCTACCTGAGGGGACGAAGAGGGGTCCACCTTGGCCTTCTTCATCCCCAGGAAGATCTGGATTCCCTGGGTTGAGATCATTATCTACTTCCTAGTCTGCATCATCTTCAGAGTCCTGGTGAGGTCTCTCACCAGTGTTCTCTTCTTCTGCTGTACCCACCCTATTGCTTACCTGTTCAG
Organism: Lissotriton vulgaris; assembly: GCF_964263255.1. Lineage (NCBI taxonomy): Eukaryota > Metazoa > Chordata > Amphibia > Caudata > Salamandridae > Lissotriton > Lissotriton vulgaris. The sequence goes on from NC_141696.1 coordinate 743,304,281, forward strand.
GATCTGATGCTTTCTTAAAGTCATCAAGCATTAACACCTCTATAAGCCGTTGGGTATTGGGATTCTGTCCTGGCTTCAATGTTCTCATGGCACACAAAGTCCTTAACTCTTGGAAAGGAAATGTGTCATACTTAGATACCTGTCCTTGACTGGCATCTGGAACAGGCCCACTGGGTCCCTCTTTAGAAGACATGACTAGTGAGGTGTGGTGTGTGCACCTACCTATACTACTTGCTTTCCTACTAAACCTCTCTAGAGTTGTAGAAAGGGTGTGCTAGGCCCTTGACACACAACTCTAAGTTCAGTAGAACTTACTGTATTCTAAGCTTGAATTATATGTTCCTTTGGTACCTTTAGTGATTTTTCAAATGATATTCTCAAGAATATCTGGTAACACAATGCAACCTGGAATCCCACACACTGCACACCAATGTGAGAAGTTGGCCTGGCATATGATGTCCACTATTCTAGTGGGCACCTTGGACCAGTCCAAACGACCCTTATTGATGGTAGGTTTAAGACAACCTTTATATAAAGCTATCCTAGTGGTAGCTGTGGAGAGCAGCCTTCAGGCTAAGTCTTGAAGGAATATACAGTAGATTGCTTTACCAATCTATAATCTCTTGAGTAATCAAATGAAAGTACACCACACAAGGTATATATATAAAATATATGTATTTATTCTAAACACAACCCCTTTAGTCTCTTTATGAGGCTAGAGGCCAAAGTACAATACAAGATCTTTAAATAGCACACAGTAAATAGCACAGTATACGTTTTATTTATTTATTTACTTTATTTATTTAAAGAGTTTTATATAGCGCTGGCTAGACCCGAAGGTATCAGAGAGCTTTACATGAGAATCGACAATGAAACAGAACAAGTTAAACAAATTACACAGTACATCAAAAAATAAGCAGTACAATTAGCAGGAGAGAGAAAGGACAGAGAGAAGTAGTGGATGGGGCAGGGGAGGTGAGAAAGGGAGGATAAGGGAAGAGACAATAAGGAGAGACGAAACTAAGTCTGTCTAAAGACCGACTGGGTAGGTGACGACCAAGGAGGGAATCCACAGCCCATCTCCTCTATAGCTAAACCAGGTAGCTCCATCGGGCGTCAGACAAACTAGTTCAGTCTCAATACATTGAGAGGGGAGAGAAGGAGAGCCATAAAATAGAGGGAGGATGGGGAGGAGAGGAGTGGAGAGATGAAAGGAAGTGGAACAATGTGGTTCAACAATATAATAGAAAAAGATCAACTATTACACATTACATCAAACAATCAGAATACATTGGGAGAGGAGAGAATGGAGAGAGAAAAGTAGTGGGGGGTAGGGAAGGTGAGAGAGTGATGAGAAGGGAGGAGACAATAAGGTGAGATTAAAAGAAGTCTGTCTAAAGACCGACTGGGTAGGTGACGACCAAGTAGGGAATCCACAGCTCATCTCCCCTGTAGCTAAACCAGATTGCTCCATCGGGCATCAGACAAAATAGTTCAGTCTCAAACATTAAGAGAGGAGAGAAGGAAAGACATAAAATAGAGGAAGGATGCGGGAGGAGAGGACAGGAGAGACGAGAGGAAGTGGAACAATGTGGTTCAGCAATATCATAGAAAAAAAGAACAACAATTAAACATTACATGAAGCAATCAGCAAAACATTAGGAGAGGAGAGAAAGGAGAGAGCAAAGTAGTGGGGGTACGGGAGGTGAGAAAGTGAGGATAAAGGAAGAGACAATAAGGAGAGATGAAAAGACGTCTGTCTAAAGACCGACTGGGTAGGTGACAACCAAGGAGGGAATCCACGGCCCATCTCCTCTATAGCTAAACCAGGTAGCTCCATCTGGCATCAGACAAAATAGTTCAGTCTCAATATATTGAGAGAGGAGCGAAGAAGAGACATAAAATAGAGGGAGGATGCGGGGGAGCGACCGGGGAGCGAAAGGAAGTGGAACAATGAGGTTCAACAATATAACAGAAAAGATCGACAGTTAAACATTACAACAGACAATCAGCAATATATTAGGAGAGGAGAGAAAGGAGAGAAAGAAGTAGTGGGGGGTAGGGGAGGTGAGAAAGTGAGGATAGAGGAAGAGACAGCCGTAGAGATGAAAGGAAGTCTGTCTAAAGACCGACTGGGTAGGTGACGACCAAGGAGGGAATCCATGGCCCATCTCCCCTATAGCTAAACCAGGTAGCTCCATCGGGCATCAGACAAAATAGTTCGTTCTCAAAGTCGAGGGAAGAGGTTCACTCAGAAACAGGGTGGGGACAAGGGGCAGGGGCAGGTGATGGCAGAGGACAGAAGCTGGAAAGAGTAGGAGCGGAGAGGGGAGAGGGTAGGGGAAGGAGAGAGGGGGAAGATAAGGTCAGGAGAGACGCAGGAGCGTTTGCCCGAAGTCCGGCTAAGTAGGTGATAGTTCACCGGGTAAATGTCCTGAGTGGAGTGCAGTATCCAGGTTGGTTGACGGCTAAGATCCAGGTCAGATCGATGACCAGTTTTATGATTGCACTGTAAATGGGGGGGCAGGATGCACACCTCTTAATCCGATTTCTCAAAATTATTTCTTTTTATCTGATGCTTGCGTGCTGATTGGGTATAGTGCCATGCCCTACAGGCACTAAAGTTAACAACTTCACTGTAATGGGGGCTACATCTAGCCCCTAACAAACGCACAGCTGAATGTGCACAATTGCATGATTATTTACTGATTTTTACAATATTCATCCGTTTTACTCCATAATTTTCCAAATTTATCATTCTTATTCTTCTGTTTTGATTCGAGTCCACACGCAAAAGTGTATATGCTATTTCCGAGTTTTTACTGTTCAACCATGTCTATCCAGACTTTAAGAATGAGCAGGACTAAAGCATAGATTCATTTCAGGCAGTGTTTATTCTAAAAGTACCCAATGCATTTCGGGCTCAACGCCCTTCTTCGGGGGTCTCTGTAAACAAATAAAAATAACCACAATCACCAATTAAGTTATCCACTTCATTATAGCATTACCAACTGCTGACCCAATTTGATTCAAACTATTGCATGATTCCAAAGAACATTTATACATTTGAGAGGCTTTACGCCACAGATCTATGCATTACGAGTGTCCCTGAGTATCAGGCGCTTTCATTAATTTGTTCCTCCCTGTTTAAATCCTTGGCACATTGCCATTATCCGAACAGTCTGGATAGACATGGTTGAACAGTAAAAACTCGGAAATAGCATATACACTTTTGCGTGTGGACTCGAATCAAAACAGAAGAATAAGAATGATAAATTTTGAAAATTATGGAGTAAAACGGATGAATATTGTAAAAATCAGTAAATAATCATGCAATTGTGCACATTCAGCTGTGCGTTTTTTTCGGGGCTGAATGTAGCCCCCATTACAGTGCAGTTTTATGATTGCCCATGATTCGCAGTACATCGTGATGAGGTTGACTGTGGCGGCCATCTTGTGGTCAGGCAAAGTTCATTCCTATTTAATCCTCAGACTGATCGGGATCATCCCAGTAGGGGGGTTCAGACGCAGCTCCAAATCACTGGCCTGATTTCCGGCTTTCCCCCGAGCTCACTGTAGCCTCCTGCAGAGTTCTTGGAAACAAATGAGCGTTGGAGAACAGGATAGGTCACTGTATGGCATCATACTATTATGGCATATTATTGCCAATGCTCCTGACGTCACAGGTGCTCTCTAGCCTCATTCCAAAATAGAAACTGCATTTTAGTGCTATCAACAGACCTAGAGTGGCAATGACAACAATGGAGAGATAGCATTCGCACGAGGGACATGCTGGTATTGTTTGTCTCCTTGTATTGTCTCGCCCTGCTTCGCCGTTCTAATGTCCATGATATCGGCCATTTTAAGGTCAGGCGCGTGCAATCCAGTGGTCGAAGTGGGGAAAGAAAAGTAGGGGAACTGTGGGTGGAGAATCAGGGGGCGGGAATAACCGAAGATTGAATCAGTGGTCGGAGTCAGGGGCGTGGCTAGAAATAGCAAAACATACCAATTTTTAGTACGTTTAGCACTTCACTGACCAGTTACAGCTTATAACGTTATTTAATTAAAACAATGGATAAACATGTTGAGGTTTAATTCAGGAAAAAGCAAACAGTCATAGGGAATACAGGTTTATGTAAAGCGTGTGAAATATAAGCAGGAACAACATGTTACCTTAATGCTTTTACTCAATGTTTAGAAATCCATGATTATTTTTTGTCTCAAACATTGTGGTCATGAATACAGGGCTCCTCCTGTACACATGTGTTAAGCAGGGCTCAGAAGAGAAAGGGACTCTTCAGGAGAATCTAGACTCACAGAAACCCACAAAGGCTCCTTCATATTCATGTCGCCAGCTAGCTGCTCAATCATAATATAGCAAAAAGAACAACTGAATGCAGAACAATATCATACATTCACCCCAGTACAGAGATCTGGGCCTAAATCCATTGTTTCTTTGCTCACCATGCCATTCCAGTTTGGACCCAGCCATATGCAAATCAGTCTAGATTCTGCGCCTAATGGGAACAGTCCGGCCCCCTCCCTTCTCCTGCCCCCTGTCACCGCTCCTGCCCCCGTCACCGCTCCTGCCCCGTCACTTCTCCTGCCCCTGTCACTTCTCCTGCCCCAGTCTCTTCTCCTGCCCCAGTCTCTTCTCCTGCCCAGTCACTTCTCCTGTCCTGCCACTTCTCCTGTCCTGTCACTTCTCCTGTCCTGTCACTTCTCCTGTCCCCGTCACTTCTCCTGTCTCCTTCACTTCTCCTGTCCCTTCACTTCTCCTGTCCCTTCATTTCTTCTCCTGTCCCTTCGCTTCTCCTGACCCGTCACTTCTCCTGACCCGTCACTTCTCCTGACCCGTCACTTCTCCTGTCCCTTCACTTCTCCTGTCCCTTCACTTCTTCTCCTGTCCCGTCACGTCTCCTGTCCCGTCACTTCTCCTGTCCCATCAGTTCTCCTGCCCCGTCACTTCTCCTGCCCCGTCACTTCTCCTGCCCCAGTCTCTTCTCCTGCCCCAGTCTCTTCTTCTGCCCCCGTCCCTTCTCCTGTCCTGTCACTTCTCCTGTCCTGTCACTTCTCCTGTCCCCGTCACTTGTCCTGTCCCCGTCACTTCTCCTGTCCCCTTCACTTCTCCTGTCCCTTCACTTCTCCTGTCCCTTCACTTCTCCTGTCCCTGCACTTCTTCTCCTGTCCCGTCACTTCTCCTGACCCGTCACTTCTCCTGACCCGTCACTTCTCCTGTCCCGTCACTTCTCCTTCTTCTGGTCCCTTCACTTCTCCTTCTCCTGTCCCGTCACTTCTCTTTCTCCTGTCCCTCCCTTCTCCTTCTCCTGTCCCGTCACTTCTCCTTCTCCTGACCCGTCACTTCGCCTGACCCGTCACTTCTCCTGTCCCGTCACTTCTCCTGACCTGTCACTTCTCCTGTCCCTTCACTTCTCCTGTTCCTTCACTTCTCCTGTCCCTTCACTTCTTCTCCTGTCCCGTCACGTCTCCTGTCCCGTCACTTCTCCTGTCCCGTCACTTCTCTTGTCCCGTCACTTCTCCTGACCCGTCACTTCTCCTGTCCCGTCACTTCTCCTGACCCGTCACTTCTCCTGTCCCGTCACTTCTCCTGACCTGTCACTTCTCCTGTCCTGTCACTTCTCCTTCTCCTGGTCCCTTCACTTCTCCTTCTCCTGTCCCGTCACTTCTCCTGACCCGTCACTTCTCCTGTCCCGTCACTTCTCCTTCTCCTGATCCCTTCACTTCTCCTTCTCCTGTCCCGTCACTTCTCCTTCTCCTGTCCCTCCCTTCTCCTTCTCCTGTCCCGTCACTTCTCCTTCTCCTGTCCCGTCACTTCTCCTTCTCCTGTCCCTTCACTTTTCTTGTCCCTTCACTTCCCCTGTCCCTTCACTTCTCCTGTCCCCGTCACTTCTCCTGCCCCGGCACTTCTCCTGCCCCTGTCACTTCTCCTGTCCGTCACTTCTCCTGTCCCGTCACTTCTCCTGTCACTTCTCCTGTCCCGTCACTTCTCCGTCTCCTGTCCCGTCACTTCTCCTTCTCCTTCTCTTGTCCCGTCACTTCTCCTGACCCGTCACTTCTCCTGTCCCGTCACTTCTCCTGACCCGTCACTTCTCCTGTCCCGTCACTTCTCCTGACCCGTCACTTCTCCTGTCCCGTCACTTCTCCTTCTCCTGGTCCCTTTACTTCTCCTTCTCCTGTCCCGTCACTTCTCCTGACCCGTCACTTCTCCTGTCCCGTCACTTCTCCTTCTCCTGGTCCCTTTACTTCTCCTTCTCCTGTCCCGTCACTTCTCCTTCTCCTGTCCCTCCCTTCTCCTTCTCCTGTCCCGTCACTTCTCCTTCTCCTGTCCCTTCACTTGTCTTGTCCCTTCACTTCCCCTGTCCCTTCACTTCTCCTGTCCCCGTCACTTCTCCTGCCCCGTCACTTCTCCTGCCCCTGTCACTTCTCCTGTCCGTCACTTCTCCTGTCCCGTCACTTCTCCTGTCACTTCTCCTGTCCCGTCACTTCTCCGTCTCCTGTCCCGTCACTTCTCCTTCTCCTGTCCCTTCACTTTTACTGTCCTTTCACTTTTACTGTCCCTTCACTTCTCCTGTCCCTTCACTTCTCCTGTCCCTACACTTCTGCCCCGTTCACTGCTCCTGCCCCCGTCACTTCTCCTTCTCCTGTCCCCATCACTTCTCCTGTCCCATCACTTCACTTCTCCTTCTCCTGTCCCTTCACTTCACTTCTCCTTCTCCTGTCCCTTCACTTCACTTCCTCCTGTCCCTTCTCCTGTCCCCGTCACTTCTTCGAGTGGAGAATGGGCACATTTACTTATTTTGCTTGGTGTGCATCAGAGGTTTATTGCAAAATGGGGGGCATTCTAATTTTCTGACTACTCCCTTGGTTGGATGGAGCAGTGAAGGCCGCTCTTTTAGGGAGTGCAAAGCACACTCTCATCACGTGCTGCTTGCCATTATAAGTGTAGTTCAAAGTTCGGGGCATTTTGATTTTCTGGCTTCTCCCCTGAGCAGTGAAGCCTTAAAGGCCACAGGATCCCAGAGGAGGGCTTAAGATCACGTTGTCCTCCAGTTAAAGGGGTCTGGCAGTTTAAAGGAAAACCCCGTTCTGTTTATCAAGACCTGTATTTCGAAAAATCCCCAACAATAGGCAATGGGCATAGCACGATGTTCCCTTGTTCAATTACGTCTGCTGGGTGTTGAGACTAATGTAATATTCGCCGGATTTCCCTTTTAATACATAAGGTACCGAGCAGCAAAACACACTTATAAAAACACAGCTTAGAGCACTAAGCAAAATATATATTCCATAAAACGCATTAGAAGAAGCAAGCACCTTCGGGTACGCCTTTGACAGCCACAAGTGTTTTTACAAGTATACTGTCTATAAAAATAGCTTGATCGAATGTAATGCTTTTCTTCGCCTCCTCAGCGTCGTGGACGTCAGGGTTGTGTTTTCCAAACAGTAGATTACACTGCCCACAGCGCACTTCTCACGCCCCAGCGGGATTGTTTTCAAGTTTTGATTACACATTTGTGGACCCATCTCCTATATTTGTTGCACAACGAGCCATGGCCTGCACCCAGATACCAGAGACATCTCATGCAGATCTCACTGGCCGATGCTAAAGGCAGGCTGCGGGCGGGCGCATTGTCATTCCAAAGGAGATAATCAACCTCAATCGGAAAGACAATGGGCCTGCCCGCAGTCTGTGCGAGCTCAGGGAGGGGCTGCTGCGCCTCTGGAGGTCAACAGAGAATGCGAGCAGCCCCTGGAAGCTGAAAAAAAAGTTACGTTTTTAGTAGCTTCTCTCCGTCCCGGGATGCTTTTCTCAAAGAAAGAAGTAGGGGAACGGGCTGAAATTTTTTTTAGAAGTAGGGGCACGCCGTGCCCTTCCGTCCCCGCCCACTTCTACCGCTGGTGCAATCATTCACATTCTCTTAAACACCACCGTTGAGGGCATTCGCAGGTGTTATCAGGTGTTTGCAGGATGTTGGTAATGGGTATGTCTAGTATATACCCCCACTGCTAGAAACATCGCCGTCAGTGGAGCGCGGATACGAGGGACAAACTAGCGAGCTGCAAGGAGACTATTTCAAGGTCAGGCATATCGCGCTATAAATCTGTGGTTCAGAAAGGATTGATGTTTCTGCAGTAAGTGGTTGGTTATGGTTTTAGTCGCCAGCACCCATCTTATTGAGCTGTGACAGGTCCTGGGTGACGTAGGGGAGCAGTGTAGTCAGCTGGAGTTTCCTAGTTTTCAGTGTATTCCAGGCATCACCGTAATTTTGGGTGTCCCCCAGCGGGTTTCGTTTGCCGCTCACCTCGATGATGGATAACAAGCATCCGAGGGTCCGCTGTGTGAGCGCCTCATGCCGCCGGCCTAAAGTTCCGACAACACCAGCAACCAGCACCACCCCAGCACCTCCCCACCTCCGGCGGCTCTCCGGCACGCCAAGCTCCGCAAGCCTCCGTGATCCGCAAGCCTCCCACCGACCTCCCCCCTAGGGGCCTCACAAACCATATACTAAAATAGTGGTATAAGAACCACATGAAGGATAGAAGTGAGGCCCAGGGCCTGTAGAACCGCTGGGGCAACCAGGAACCACCCAAGGTAGGGTAGGTAAACACAGCCATAAATCACAATAGACTTCTATGAGGAAAGTTTAAGTTACAAAGTTAAAGAGTTAGGACACTTAGGAGTGGAATGCGAGGGAACCCCTTCCGCACTGGACACTTCAAGAGTCAAGACCCACGGGAGCACCAAAGTACTCGTGTTACCTCACTCAAGGAAGCCGGGTGCATAGGTGTCTTTTTGTGTCGGGTTTCGTCGTCGATTCCTAAGGAGAGCTGCAAAGAAGTGCTGCAGGCGACCAGGAGCAAAGTGTCCGGATGGATCCAAGAGTGGAGCGAAGATCAGAAGAAACTGAAAGTAGAGGAGACAGAGTCTGGGTCACTAGTCAATGACCAGGACGGCGACAAGAAGGTGCAAGACGATGTCGGGTGCTTTAAGGTGAAGTAGGTGAAGCTTGACTCTTCAGCCACGAGGACCAGGAGGTGTTGACGATGACAAGGAGCTGGATTCAAGCTGTCCCACTAAGGATGTTGAGTGCTGCAGCGTCAGTATCCGGATTGGACCCAACAAGCCTTGGCAGCAGCAACCCATGCAAGATGACAAGATTGGCTTCCGTGCAGACAAGCAAGGTTTGAGGGACTCACCCTTTAGAGGGGAGTCAGAGAACATCTTGAGCAACCAGGAAAGCTCAAGAAACAAAGGATTGTCCTTCGTGGGGACCCACTAGCCAATAGACTAGGGATCATGAAGGAGAATCAAGCTTCGGTGAAGAAAACGGGCCCACGGAACACTTGTGGTGTGTAGGCCTCTCAGTTTCAGTGCAAAAGGTGCTCAGGGCAAGGGCAACAAAGAGCCCAATGCACAACTTCGGGAAACTTCATTAAGTAGGTGCAGTTGCAAAATTGCAGGATGTCCGAGAGTTCTGGTCCCACGTCTTTCGTATTAGCTGTGGCTCTCAGCTTTGCTGGGATCTCGTGTCGGCCTCAGACATGTCTGGAAGTCCATGTCCTGTGTCACAGATTCTTCTGGATCCGGCAGAACGGCAAGATGCTCTTTGGTGCCTGTTTGAACAGGGAGGTCACTCCTTAACCCAAAGGGAAATTTCTTCCATCTTCCAGTCGATATGGAATGTCGAAGGTCAATCAATCAATCAATCAATCAACAGAATTTGTATAGCTTGCTACTCACCCGTTAGGGTCTCAAGGCGTTGGGGAGGGGGGGGGGTCGCTACTGCTTGAACAGCCAGGTCTTGAGTTGTTTCCTGAAGGAGAGATGGTCCAGGGTCAGCCGTAGGTGGGTGGGGAGGGAGTTCCATGTCTTGGCTGCCAGGTAGGAGAAGGGTCTTCCTCCGACGGTGGATTTGCGGATTCGTGGGACGGACGCGAGGGCGAGGCTGGCGGAACGGAGCTGGTGGGTGGGTGTGTAGAATGTGAGTCGGCTGTTGAGGTACTTCGGGCCCGTGTTGTGGAGAGCCTTGTGTGCGTGGGTGAGGAGTCTGAACGTGATCCTCTTGTTTACGGGGAGCCAGTGCAGGTCTTTCAGGTGGGCAGAGATGTGGCTGTGGCGAGGGATGTCCAGGATGAGTCGAGCTGAGGCGTTCTGAATGCGCTGGAGTATTTTCTGGATTTTGGCTGTGGTTCCAGCGTAGAGGGTGTTCCCATAGTCCAGACGGACCCTAGTTTGGGGAACACTGCCCTAAACAGACCTCAGGACAGGGTGCAGTATATTTAAAAATGCGGACATGTTCTTTTAACTTTTACATGTCTTGGTAGTGAGCGACTCTTACATTAGTTTATTTTTATCTACTCGAAGGCCTACCTCTCCTGTAGGATGACATTGAACTAACTTATTACATTTAATAGATGATAACTTTAAATTGAAAGCAGGTAAATGGTCAAGTTTGGTGTCTAAAATTTTTCATTCCAATCCCTCTTTAATGGTAAAGTCAGGTTTTATGTCACAATTCTGGAAATACCACTTTTAGAAAGTTTACATTTTTTTGTCCCAATCACTTGTTACCTGAAGCCTGTTTCCTTGGTCATATGACTAGTTGTAGCCGGCAGTTGGTTTTTGTGTATTCCTCTCAGACTGTGAGGCAAAGAAGCATAGATGTTGGCAGGATGGGCCATCACCGACTTAATAAGGGAGAGAAGCAAGCACCTACCACACTTGCACATCACAGAGAAGCAACCTGAGTACACTCACAAAAGCTTTGGCACTACTCCGTTGTGACCCCCAGACAAGCTGGGGCCCAGGCAGGCAGGAAATCCCAAATATCTCTGGGGTGGAAACCTCTAGAACCTTCTCCTATTTCAAAGTAAGCACCAGGTATAAATATTAGACCCTCAGATCCAACTCTTCAGTACGCTTCCGGACCTGTGGAAGGCTCAATGGGACTGTTGTGTTGCTCTGCAAGAAAGTCTGCTACTCTGTTGCCCTTATGTGTGAGTGAAAGAACTAGAGTTGCCTATTGATCCCAGGACAAAACAGTGACTCTACGGACTAGTTGGCTGGTCCCTTGATCAGAGCCACAAGAACAGAAAAAAGCTTTATGCACTTTGAACCTAGCACCTGGACTTAGTCTGCTGTGAGTCTTTTCCGCCGAGTTGTGACACCTTTAGCACTACCCTTTGAGTAACATTCTGGCAAGAGTTTCTATTTTACATCCATAGCCGCACCGTGATGGTTTGGGTGGCCGTTTGGATGGATTAACAAATCCCACATGATGAGAATCTGCCAAAAGGGTGGGCTGATGGGAGTTTATCAGCCAGTTGTAACTCATCCACACCTTTTTGCATGAGTCCTGTTTTGTAGGTTACTAGTACAGCAACACACAGTGGACCGGTCATTTCTTTTTTGTATGATGACCTCAGTCATGGTCCCTTGGAAGTGGGCCTCAAGGTGCTCTGTCAGTCCAGCTGTGGTCCTGTGGGCAGAACCGACAAAGCATGACTCATCTCCTAACATCTCCCCTTTGGAACTGCTGCTCCACAGCACATCCCTGATGCAGGACTTCACATCGCATCCCTCAGTCTCCTCTAAACTGCCACTGTGTGAAGCATTCTCAATGCAACCTTTAGCATCATTAGCCCCGACGATGACAAGACAGGAATCTGCATCGCAGATCTGCAGCTTCTTCGGACTTCATATCGCAAGCCCCTCATCAACGGCATCCTCGACAACGAAGCAGGACCTGCATTGCAGCCTCACAAATTGTCGGAACTACTGTGGCGCAATGCATTCTTCAAGCCGGATCTCACAACACTCCGCAATCAGTATCTAATGTACTTTGTTCAGTGGGTCAAACCTAGTCCCTGCATCTGAGCTCCATCGCAGTTGGCAAGAACCTGTGATTTTATCCTAGTGTAGTGCGACCAGATAACCACATATGGTTTTAGGCACTATTTTCATTTACATTTTACAAATTGCATATCTCCGGTTCTACTAAGTGTATTTTTGCTGTTTTGGTGTCAAATAATTTATTACATTTTACTCTATTTTACAAATTTGTGGTGGGATTTTTCCTGTGCTGTGTTTACTCTTTACTACTGTTTGAAGTGCTGCATAAACACTTTTCACATTGCCTCTAAGTTAAGCCTGAATTCTTGTGCCAAGAATATTAATTTGGAGTGTGCGTGTGACTTCACCCTGACAGAAAGTGTGGCTTCTGCGTGAGCAGGGTCCCAACCCCCTCAACCATTAACCCAGTTTCCTACACCTTGTCACTACATTACCTGCCATTACATCTAGTCCACCCACATCATCTGAGATAATATCTTCTTGGCTTAAGATTTACCTGACCTGCTTCCTTTATTTTTTAAATGTAACTTATCCTTATCATTTTTTTTACTGATTAAACCTTTCCTTAACCTATTTTCTATAACTTAGTGTCATGAGGCTGGACACTGGTAAGTTTCAAAGTTGTTTATTACTTTTGAGAAGAGAGCCACCAACTCCTGCTGCCGGCCTGTCTGTTCTCCTGGCTCCAACTGTCTCACTCGAGACACTGCCATGGTGATAGAATGATCAGGCATAAGTCAAAACAAAACAGTGCATAGTATAAGAACAAACACTAGTATAACAACAAAACAAGCTATTTCAATTCATCACATAATCATTATAACGTTTAGGAGGACAACAAGACCTGGAAGAAGGACCTCGTGGATGAGATGGAAGTGGAGCACCCTGGTTGAGTCCATAGGAGGCAAAACATCAGAACTTGAACAATTTGTTGACTTGTCGCCATGGAACTTCACCAAGCGGGACATTCTCCACTTACTGCCATTGTTAACAACAACAACATTCTTGTAAACAGCAGTTATGACAAATGGACCCACGAAATCAATGACACCCTTCCTATTCCACCGTGGTTTCTTGATGAGTACCCACTCACCAACTCTCCAAGTTATGAGAGAGCATAGATGAAGCCTTCACCTCCTTGCATCCCGCGACTGCTCCCGGGCTGGATTGGTTCACTGGGAAATTTTACAATGAGCTCTTGATCACTCATCTGTTGGATATGTATGCTGAAGCTTTGGAGAAACAGGTCATTCCACCTACACTCAGTGAGGCGGTGATTATATTACTTCCCAAACCCGGTAAGGATCCGCTGTGTGTGGCTTTTATCGTACCCTATCCCTCCTCAATTTAGACTATAAAATCTTGGCCAAGGCAATAGCATGCCGCCTCTCGCTCCTGATGGAATCCATAGTCTCCCCGGCTCAATCAGGTTTTACACCACATCACTCCAAGGCATTCAACCTCCGTACGCTGTTTAACACCATACATAGAATAGGGTCAGACACCCCCGCAGCTGCCATCCTGCTAGTCACGGAGAAAGCCTTCGACTCTCTGGAGTGGCCCTTTTTTCTGTCTGTAATGCAACAAATGGTTATGCTGCAGGGCTTTGTGGCTACCACAGCCTTATTATATAGCCAGCCCACTGCCAGACTCCGACTCAATGACACTCTATCTGTCCTCTTTTCTTTGTCCCGATGTACCAGATAGGGATGCTCGTTGTCTCCTCTGTTGTTCATACTGACGATGGACCCACTAGTGAGGCACTTCCAGGAGAAACATTTAAACAGAGCCCTGCGATACCTTACGGCACCACTGCTGATATCTCTTTATGCGGGTGACACGATCCTATATGTCCATGACCCTCATACTAATTTAGGGCCTCTTATGAGAGAAATTCTGCGCTTTGGTAGACATTCTGGGCTGGGGATTAATTGGCATAAATCGGTTATCTTTCCTCTCACTAAGAGTACGACCCAATGGACACTGGAATTTCCACTGGTATGGTGCTCGGATTCAGTGAAGTATTTGGGGGTTCACATACATCTAGAGGTCAACGGTAGGAGAGTAGGGTCTGCTTTCCTATGGTCACCCCAATTTTTGATTTTTGCTTCACTGGGTTTCGACTTAATGTGACTGTGGGCCTGCTAATCAGATCCACAGCCTGCTGTTCTCTCTCTAAATTCACAACCATGTACTTTAGGTACATTACCAATTGGGTATTGGGTCACCTTATCAGCCCCTGTACAGTGTACTATAGGTACCCAAGGCATAGGTGCATCCAAGGCCTACCAGGGGCTGCAGCATATCTTTTGCCACCCCTGGCTGGCTATCCAAAATGACACAACTGTCTGATCACTCAGCTGGTGCAAGGTGGTGTAATCACCCCTTGCTTGGATAGAGTATCCGTATGTCTAAACCTATATCTGGCCACATATACACCTATAAGTCACTCCGATGGCAGGCCTTAACAATCCTGGAGGCAGAGTGCTTGGTTTTATGTGAGATGGTGCTCTAACATGAGCTGAGCCTGTCTGCAGCTTTCGGAACCATGTCCCTTAGCTGTTCTGGGATATTGCCATACCATATACTCTTAAGTGCATTATAATCCTCGCGGTTACTGGCTAACTTTGGTTTGGCTTTATCAAAACATGTTGTGTAAGGTGTCATACGCTTTGGAATACTACGCCCTCGCCAGTCCTGGCGACGGGGGTAGCATTCCACCCTTCTAGAGGGAGAAGACATGTTACTTTCCTTAAACGCCGTTAAATCTAACCAGAGCCTCAGCATCACAAAATGGATACTGCTGCCACAGACACGAGTCTGGCCTCTTGCTGCTGACCGAAACTCAGGCAGGGGAGGCTTGGACAAAAGGTTTCCTGTCACAGGGAGGTGTTACACCACCCCAGACAGGAGATAGTGGATTGGGGCAGGGAGGGCTGAATGAAACTAGACACAGCCTGGGGCACACAAGGTGTCCCATGCAAAGTCCAGTTCAAACAGGTGCTGGGTCACTCCAGCCTCAGCTCTGGCGCAAAACTGGACAAAGGGAAAGGGGTGTAACCACCCCCTTCCTGGGTCCCACCCATAGGAGGGACCTAGCAGGTGATCCAGCCCCTTGATTTAGAATAAAGGTAGGAGCTGTGTCATGGCACATCAGATCATCCTGACTGACTCTTTGAAATGGAACTCTGGACCCTTCGACATCCGACATCATACCCCAAAAGTGCAATCTCTGGGAGTGGGTTGATCTGGACTTGAATAATGTTGCTCAGTGTGTGGTGAACCTCCACCCAAAATGCGTGTATACGTGGACACATCCAGGCCAGATGTGCAAAATCAGCGAGAGGGGATTGACACCGCCAACATTGGTGCGGCCTATTGGGATCTATCTTGTGTGCTCAGTCTGGGGTGACATACATACATCGTAGGAACTTGAAGTGGATCAGTCTGTGTCTGCTATTTATGGAGACAGTTTTGGTCTCCTGACAACATGCCGTCCATTGTTCATCAGATATCTGGTTGCCCAGATCTGCCTCCCATGCACTCAGCACCCTGCTATCATCTACCGGGATCAACTCTGTACACGTTTTATAAAGATGCGAAATCAAGTGAACCCCCCTACTACTACCTATAGTCATTGTAAGTGGCGGGAAAGATGGAGGCTCCAGCGGGAAGTCTGGGAATCTGGCCCGAAGTGCCGAACGGAGGCTGGCAAGGACAAACCTATCCATGAATGTGGCATCTGGAAAAATGGATGTGTCTTCAGTGTCGAATATATGTCCCGCTGGGAAAAAATCTCCCAGCTTGGTAATGTTGAATTTCTCGCAGGTCTTCTGTATAAGCCTTTACCCCATTATCGGCAGTAGCTTAACATTGGGGAGTGACATGTCTGAGGAATACACCATTTGGGTGTTCGTGAGTCGCCCCAATTGGGCCCAAGACCAGCTAGTTGTTGAGACCTGTTGGATATCTGCACGGTCTCGTGGGACACCAACAGGCAGCACCTGCGGCCAGCGTGTCTGGAAGGACAAAGTCAGATTCCAGTTTCAGAAAGGTGATTTTGGCGTCCGGGTGATACCAGGCCTGCGCAAAGCTGCATTGCGCTACCAGGTAGTATAGTCGTAAATCAGGTATGCCGTATCCCCCCGGCGTATGGCAGTGTCATGACCTGCCACCACGTAGAAGACTAAGAATCTCCCTTGTGATTAAGGAGTGGCCACCCTGTGCAAGCAGGCACCATCAGCGCTCAAAGGTTTTCTTTGCCGTTGCTCCTGCCGGAGCTCGAACAACAGAGACCAGCAAGACCTGGACTCCCAGACTTCCAACAGCCCGATCCACAGTCCTAGCAAAGCTTAGACCCGTGGAGGCGAGGTGAGACATGGGACTGGCCATCTTGGAAATCCAGCGAAGTGCTTCCTGTGCAGCTCCCAAGACACCCTTGAGGCTGTGCTTTGGGGATTAAGAAGCCCTAGCCCCGAGCAGCCTGTGCATCGAAGATCACTTCTTCACACTCACCGAGTGCTGCGTGGGGCTCTTTTGCACTTTTCCTGCTTGAGGCATTGTCCGGTCACTTGCCCGTTGGCTAGTGGCCTCTGAGATGACGAACCTTCAAATTTAAACTGCTGGTCTGGTTGCTCCAGACTGGCCCCAGCTCCCCTGAAAAGGAGCTACCGATCTGACACTCCGGGTCCGATCCAAAAGACATCTTTGAGTCCTGCGTGGGTTGCATTTGCCAAGGCTTGGTGACTCCGATTTGAGAACTGACCCCGCCGACAGCAAGAGCCTTTGTGGGACAGCTTGTGCCTACCAGCTGGTCATCCTTGATCCTTCCTGGTGTACGTGGCAGCGGAGACAAACTACTTGACTGCTCCTGATTGCAACCCGACATTGCCTGATTCCGTCCTGGTTCCATCCTGGTCACTGGCTAGTGACCTAGACTCTGTCCCCTCTGCTTTCAGGTACTGTGCATCTTCGATCCACCCTTGGATCCAACCGGACTCTTCTCTCCTGGTCACCTGCAGCATCTTTTCCTCCAGGCTCCATAGAACTCCACAAAGAAACCCAACGCACTTTGGCACCTATGCACCCGCTTCCTGTAGGTAAGGTAACGAGGGTACTCCGGTTCCCCTGTAGTGATTTACATCCCTAGTGTCCTAGTTTCAAGTGGCTAAGTTCTAGTCCAGTCGGAAGTCTCCTAAACCTATAACTTTCTGATTTTTACGCACCATTGACTTGTATGGTAAACGCGGTTGCCTATAGACACTGCACCCGCATCCTGTGGGCCTCCTATGTCCTAACTTTTGTTAGTCCAGTGTAGGCCCAGCGATTCCCAAGGCCCTAGGCCTTACCATTGTCCGTTACGTGGTACTTATAACACTTTTTTAATATATGGTTTGAGTGGCCACCCGGCCTATCCATAATTGTGCAGCTTATTGTATGTTATATTGAGTTCTTTGTTTAACACTTGTGCTTCTGTGCTCATAAAGAGTATAGGGGATTATTCTAGAAATAACTACATATATTTTGTAATATATAACTTGTGTGGTGTCCTTTCATTTGGTATTTAAAGGATTACATATGGTAAAACAGCTGGTTTCACATGCCCTCTTGAGTTTAGCCTAAGAATGTTTTTGTCCATTCTACCCCTAGGATAGCTGGTCTATAAGGTGATTTACAACCAATCATCATTAGGGTCATTTGGACTGGTGCAAGGTGCTCACTAGAATTAGTGATCATCATATACCAGGCCAACTTCTCACATCAACCAAATCATTTGTCGCAATTATGGCGTGGCTATTTCCGACTTGAGACGCAAATTGATAGTTGGCTGAAACTCACACTTTCCATGGCGGGATGTGTAGCACTCATTAAAATGATAGTCCTACCAAAGTTCTTATATTTATTTCACAATATCCCAATTCCCCTTACAAATAAGTTTTTTAGCGCACTTCGTGCCCAGTTGATCAGGCTGGTCTGGGGCTCTAGGATGCCCAGAGTTAGGTGGCAGGTCATGACACTGCCATACGCCGGGGGAATACGGCATACCTGATTTACAACTATACTACCTGGTAGCGCAATGCAGCTTTGCGCAGGCCTGGTATTACCCGGACGCCAAAATCACCTTTCTGAAACCGGAATCTGACTTTGTCCTTCCAGACACGCTGGCCGCAGTGCTGCCTGTTGGTGTCCCGCGAGACCGCGCAGATATCCAACAGGTCTCAACAACTAGCTGGTCTTGGGCCCAATTGGGGCGACTCACGAACACCCAAATGGTGTATTCCTCAGACATGCCACTCCCCAATGTTAAGCTACTGCCGATAATGGGGTAAAGGCTTATACAGAAGACCTGCGAGAAATTCAACATTACCAAGCTGGGAGATTTTTTCCCAGCGGGACATATATTCGACACTGAAGACACATCGATTTTTCCAGATGCCACATTCATGGATAGGTTTGACCTTGCCAGCCTCCGTTCGGCACTTCGGGCCAGATTCCCCGACTTTCCGCTGGAGCCTCCATCTTTCCCGCCACTTACAATGACTATAGGTAGTAGTAGGGGGGTTCATTTGATTTCGCAACTTTATAAAACGTGTACAGAGTTGATCCCGGTAGATGATAGCAGGGTGCTGAGTGCATGGGAGGCAGATCTGGGCAACCAGATATCTGATGAACAATGGACGGCATGTTGTCAGGAGACCAAAACTATCTCCATAAATAGCAGACACAGACTGATCCACTTCAAGTTCCTACGATGTATGTATGTCACCCCAGACAGAGCACACAAGATAGATCCCAATAGGCCGCACCAATGTTGGAGGTGTCAATCCCCTCTCGCTGATTTTGCACATCTGGCCTGGATGTGTCCACGTATACACGCATTTTGGGTGGAGGTTCACCACACACTGAGCAACATTATTCAAGTCCAGATCAACCCACTCCCAGAGATTGCACTTTTGGGGTATGTTGTACAGCTTCATCTTAAGGTCAGACGACTGGCCGCAATTGCCTTGTTATTGGCCGAAAGAGAAGGAGCAATACACTGGGGAGGAAGGAGGGCACCCACAAGACAGGGCTGTCTTTTAAGCTTGGTGTCCTGTTCTAATAGGAGCGAGCAATATGCAGACACTGCTCCCCTGGCCTCTAGACCAAGAGACATTTAGGGACCCCTCAGGGAGTACCTGTCGGCACAGCGTGAGCAGGCCTGGTGCCGACAGGAGTGGGATAAGCGCGTGTTCATTATTGGGGATTGTCTCAAGCCTTACCATCCTGCCACTCTAGGCGAGCTGCCAGGCCCGCTACATTCCCAGGTGGAGGGTCGGGGAATGCTGACTGAGTGGTATAGCAGGATTCAGCAGCAATAACTAAGTTGAGCCTTTAAGGTGTTAACATCTCTGGATGTACTGTTGCAGTGCCATTATTCTGATTCAATGATGATTAATGAAAATGTTCAGTATGTATGTAACCAAGATACCCTGCTATTTCAGCTCAGTGCTTTGCTCTATGTTGTATTTCACGAAAATGCTGAAAAAAATTAAAAAATTATTTTAAAAAGCTCTCCAAGTTATGACGCTGGTTGATCTCTTATAGTCAAACCTCTCTTTGTATTTTCTCTGATAATCCTTTATTTTAACTCCTACCTCCGCCTTATCCAAAGCAGGCCCTTCAATATGGGGTAACCAACCAGGATTAATATTGGACAAGGCCACCCTTCCCCTCAATATATGAAGTGGGGACTTTCCCAGAACAGCATTGAGAGCAGTGCGATGCACCCACCAAGTATCCCTCAGGACACGTTTAAGAGGAAGTTTTATTTCAACAGCCGGCTGCACACATGCCTTTACCACCCTGTTCATGCACTCAGCTAATCCATTAGCCTGTGGCGCATAAATCACAGTTTTCTGATGAGTAATCCCAAAATCGTTTAGAAACTCATGCATCTCTTGTAATATGAACTGCACCCCATTATCAGTGATGAGGAAGCGAGGGAAACCCTCACTGGCAAATTCATCCCTCAGAAAGTCAATAACCACTCTAGTTCTAATAGAACTGACACACTTGGTGGAAACCAAGGTTTGAAGAGTGATCCACTAAAAGAATCACATACTTTTCTGAAGGTCCCAACAATTCAAATTGACTCATGAGATCGAGACCAAGCTTGATCCAAGGTTACCGAGGTACCTCAACAGTTGACAAAGGAGTAGGACTGATGACCTTTGATTTGTCATTGGAATCGGATTCATGGCATTCCTTCACTACCATTGCAACTTGGCTGTCCATTTTGGGCCATCAATATCTATCACAAAGACGAGATTTGGTGATATTCCTTCCCAAGTGCCCCTCGTGGGCAAGGTTCACCAACTTGGGTCTCAGGGTAACAGGGGGTACAACTCTCTCACCTTGCATTAAGTAACCATCACAAAGCTTAAGTTAATTTCTAATGGACCAGAAGGGTAACTAATTCAAGTCCAGTTTCTTGCAATAGGGCCACCCCTTAACAACAAGATTAACTATAACAGGAAACAAAATATCCTCAGACAAAGCTAGTTCCCATTCTAGTTCTTGAATGGCAGGTTCTTTAACCCAGTAAATACCAACAGTTTCATTGTCTAAAACATTTCTTTCACAGTCAATGGGTAATCTTGATAGACAATCTGCTGTCTTGTTGGCAGAGCCTGGAAGGTACTGTACTTGAAAATGAAATTCTTCCAAACCTTCACACTATCGTTTAAGTCTGGGTGTTAGTCTTTCACTCTCTGCACATGAGAATACTTGAATTAAAGGACGATGATCCGACCTTACCAAGAAAGGTGTGCCCCAAAGATAGATTTTAAAATGCTTTATTGCCCACACAATGGCCAAAGCTTCCCTCTCGAGGCATGAGAGTTGTTGTTCGCGTTTCTTCAATGTTCTAGAAGTGAATGCAACAACTTTCTCCTCATTACCATCAACTTGAGGGAGCACAGCTCCAAGGCCATACAAACTAGTGTCAGTTGTTAGGACAGTCTTTTTGTTGTTATCAAAATGACCAAGAGTAGGCATGTTACCAATTGCTTGCTAAATAGAATCGAAAGCAGCATTACATTCAGTTGACCAGGTAAATTGCACACCCTTCCTCAAAAGAGCTCTGATCGGTTCCACGGTGGTAGCAAAGTCTTGGATGAACTTTGAATAAATTTATGCAAGACCAAGGAAAGACCTTACTTGCTCCATATCAACTGGGGCAGGGGCATCAACAATACTCTTTGCAAGGTCTAACTTTGATTGGATGCCTTCCCCAGAGATAACATGTCCAAGAAAAGTGACAGAAGACACATCAATTTTACATTTCTGCTTACTTACAGTCAAACCCTTATTGGCTAACTTTTGTAGAACAACTCTCAAAACGTCATCATCTTCACAATCACTCTTTCCATAGACCAAGATGTTGTCCTGGAAAAATAAGATGTTAGACACATCTCCCAAAACCATTTTCATAATGCGCTGAAAACAGGCAGCAGCTGAGGCTAACCCAAGTGGCATCCTGACAAAACGGTAAACTCCTAACGGTGTTACGAAAGACAAGTGCTTGGAGCCTGGATGGAGAGGCACTTGATGATATGCAATGGACAAGTCCAGCACACTGAAGACTTTCGCACCATTGAGCATGTTAATAGGCTCTGCAATATTGGGTAGAGGTCGGTGGTCTACCCAAATCCATTTGTTTAAGCTCCTCAAGTCTACACACATCCTAATGTTTTTCCCACCATCCTTGGGGGCCAAAACCACTGGGGCCAACCATTCCGAGGATTTAATTTCCTCAATGACATTCAAACAAATTAGCCTCTTACGTTCATTCCTGAGGGGCTCAATCATCATGTTAGGAACCTTCCTGACCTTGTGGACAACAGGCATTGCATTGTGTTTTAGAATGATACGATGTTCAAAGTCTTTGAGCAACCCCAAGCTGTCTGGTAAAAACTTGAGGACACTCATCAAAGAATTTGTTAGAACTCAGAGAGTGATCAATCAACATAACCTGCTCAGAGGGACAACGAGCATTCGAAATGAGATGTATTCCTGAATCTCTTTGATGCCTCCATCCAAGGAGATTATCACCTCATTTAGCAATGTAAATCTTTCCAATTGTTTTCCTCGCTTTTAAATAAATTTTCATAATGGCAAAACCAATCACATCAATATGTATGTATGTAAATGTATGTAAATGTATAGGCATTTATATAGCGCACTACTTACCCGTAGGGTCCCAAGGCGCTTCGACCGCTGCGAAACCCTTCCTGGCTTCCCTGAGAGATGGTCCCTTAATGGGTATCTCCAGGGTGAGACCAGGCATCCCCGGCGGTCTGGTGGGGCCGTTAGTGAAGATGAGGCAAGCTAATGCCCAGAGTTGCCGAGTGTGATCGCTGATCAGAGTGGGCACCGAGGCGAGAGAATTATCGAGTCCGCTGACCCTGGTCCAGAAACCTGCCGCGCCGGGAATCGAACCCTGGTCCCGGGCCGTCCTCTGCTCTCGGGTCTGCCGCCTCTAACGGGAGCCCCCATAACTGACTGGGTAATGTCAGGAGCAAAAAGTTGGGATTCAGGAAAAGTTTTAACCCAAAGTTCATTGCCTAACACGGTAAAAGGAGAACTTGAATCTGCTAGACCCACAAATAACTTATCACCAATTACTACATCACATTCAGGCATGATGATAATGTCTGCATGCACCGCCCCATCACCTCTTACACTTAACATAGTCGTTTTTGAAGTGTTATTGATGATCTCAACGCTATTCACAATGTGTACTCTGCCAGCAGTCTCAATATGTTTTGCTGTGTGTACTCTGCCACTAGACTTGCATACCCTGGCATAGTGGCCCTTGATTTCACATTTAAGGCAGGTTGTGTTCCTAGCATAGCAATTAGGGTAATTAGAAGAGTGATTGGAGCTTCCACATCTGTAGCACTTCATTTTAGAGAAATCCGTGGAAGGTTTGATTCTAGTTCCATGCATTGTCTTAGATATACTGTCAATAGAGTCTAAATGTGTCTCCTTGAGAGATAGTTCATGAATGCTGCTTGGTGTGAGACTGTCATCCGTTGCTACTTTGTGTGCTTTCATATCCTTGACCCAACCTGAATTATTCTCCATCCCTTCTACAATGGCTACAGCTTCTTTGAGAGAAGGGTTTTTAGACAGAAGCTTTTCTTCCACTCTGGAATTGTTAGTGCACCTGACTAGTTGATCAGATATTAACGAGTCCGTGAGTTCACCAACCTCACAGGTGCGAGAAAAAGTCTTTAGCGAAGCAATTTAGTTTCCCACTTTTTTGTTGTGCTCTTGTATTCTCAAAATATTGTGTGCCTCTCTAATACAACATTGATGCGTGAACCAAAGTACATTTATAACATCTTTATAAACATTTCGAATAAATCAGACGGTTCACCATCACCCTCGCCAAGTTTTATCCCATCCTCGTCGCCAGTGTTACGAGGCTGGACACTGATAAGTTTCAAAGTTGTTTATTACTTTTGAGAAGAGAGCCACCTACTCCTTCTGCCGGCATGTCTGTTCTCCTGGCACCAACTGTCTCACTCGAGACACTGCCATGGTGATAGAACAATCAGGCATGAGCAGGACGTAACTAATTACAACACATACTTTTGACAATCTAGGTTTAAGCAATGTAGTGAAGGTGATGTAGTGGTCAGGTGATGCAGTTGAGGCCATGTAGTCAACTGAGTACATTCTCATGGGTTTTTTGACCAAATTACATTTGCATAGAAGTTCAACATCCTTCACTAAATTCATTAAGCCCACAATGGCCTACTCATCAAATTATGTCCCAGAATTTTTTCTTTGAGTTCCCTAAATCAAATATTTGAGCAAGGCTGGACTAAAAACCAGTCAGATCTGGCAGAAATGTACGAACCATGCCCACTCTGCAGGAGTCCACAACTAGATGTTGGCAAAGATGGCCTTTTTAAAAACCACCGCAATGGAGCGCACACCGCTAGCCCCTCCTCCGGATCGCCCCTCGGGATTCTGGTACTTGTAGTTCAGTAGTGGATCACCCAGGTGGGTGCAAGTCGGTACTTGTTGGACTGATGAATCTCTAGACCCGATACATGTCCCGGGTTTTTGGGTATCGCCCGAGACATGGCTCGGGTTTCGGGATAACTTCCCTCATCAGTAGAGAACATGGTTTAGGGGTGGAGGAGAAGGCCGCCAAACAACAGTCAATGGCCTCGATGCCCGAACCGGCACGCAGGGCAGCATCCAGGAGCCCGTCGGCTCAAAGCTCAAGGGAGCCAATTAGTAAAAACCACCGCAATGGAGCGCACACCGCTAGCCCCTCCTCCGGATCGCCCCTCGGGATTCTGGTACTTGTAGTTCAGTAGTGGATCACCCAGGTGGGTGCAAGTCGGTACTTGTTGGACTGATGAATCTCTAGACCCGATACATGTCCCGGGTTTTTGGGTATCGCCCGAGACATGGCTCGGGTTTCGGGATAACTTCCCTCATCAGTAGAGAACATGGTTTAGGGGTGGAGGAGAAGGCCGCCAAACAACAGTCAATGGCCTCGATGCCCGAACCGGCACGCAGGGCAGCATCCAGGAGCCCGTCGGCTCAAAGCTCAAGGGAGCCAATTAGTAAAAACCGCCGCAATGGAGCGCACACCGCTAGCCCCTCCTCCGGATCGCCCCTCGGGATTCTGGTACTTGTAGTTCAGTAGTGGATCACCCAGGTGGGTGCAAGTCGGTACTTGTTGGACTGATGAATCTCTAGACCCGATACATGTCCCGGGTTTTTGGGTATCGCCCGAGACATGGCTCGGGTTTCGGGATAACTTCCCTCATCAGTAGAGAACATGGTTTAGGGGTGGAGGAGAAGGCCGCCAAACAACAGTCAAAGGCCTCGATGCCCGAACCGGCACGCAGGGCAGCATCCAGGAGCCCGTCGGCTCAAAGCTCAAGGGAGCAATTAGTAAAAACCACCGCAATGGAGCGCACACCGCTAGCCCCTCCTCCGGATCGCCCCTCGGGATTCTGGTACTTGTAGTTCAGTAGTGGATCACCCAGGTGGGTGCAAGTCGGTACTTGTTGGACTGATGAATCTCTAGACCCGATACATGTCCCGGGTTTTTGGGTATCGCCCGAGACATGGCTCGGGTTTTGGGATAACTTCCCTCATCAGTAGAGAACATGGTTTAGGGGTGGAGGAGAAGGCCGCCAAACAACAGTCAATGGCCTCGATGCCCGAACCGGCACGCAGGGCAGCATCCAGGAGCCCGTCGGCTCAAAGCTCAAGGGAGCCAATTAGTAAAAACCACCGCAATGGAGCGCACACCGCTAGCCCCTCCTCCGGATCGCCCCTCGGGATTCTGGTACTTGTAGTTCAGTAGTGGATCACCCAGGTGGGTGCAAGTCGGTACTTGTTGGACTGATGAATCTCTAGACCCGATACATGTCCCGGGTTTTTGGGTATCGCCCGAGACATGGCTCGGGTTTCGGGATAACTTCCCTCATCAGTAGAGAACATGGTTTAGGGGTGGAGGAGAAGGCCGCCAAACAACAGTCAATGGCCTCGATGCCCGAACCGGCACGCAGGGCAGCATCCAGGAGCCCGTCGGCTCAAAGCTCAAGGGAGCCAATTAGTAAAAACCACCGCAATGGAGCGCACACCGCTAGCCCCTCCTCCGGATCGCCCCTCGGGATTCTGGTACTTGTAGTTCAGTAGTGGATCACCCAGGTGGGTGCAAGTCGGTACTTGTTGGACTGATGAATCTCTAGACCCGATACATGTCCCGGGTTTTTGGGTATCGCCCGAGACATGGCTCGGGTTTCGGGATAACTTCCCTCATCAGTAGAGAACATGGTTTAGGGGTGGAGGAGAAGGCCGCCAAACAACAGTCAATGGCCTCGATGCCCGAACCGGCACGCAGGGCAGCATCCAGGAGCCCGTCGGCTCAAAGCTCAAGGGAGCCAATTAGTAAAAACCACCGCAATGGAGCGCACACCGCTAGCCCCTCCTCCGGATCGCCCCTCGGGATTCTGGTACTTGTAGTTCAGTAGTGGATCACCCAGGTGGGTGCAAGTCGGTACTTGTTGGACTGATGATTCTCTAGACCCGATACATGTCCCGGGTTTTTGGGTATCGCCCGAGACATGGCTCGGGTTTCGGGATAACTTCCCTCATCAGTAGAGAACATGGTTTAGGGGTGGAGGAGAAGGCCGCCAAACAACAGTCAATGGCCTCGATGCCCGAACCGGCACGCAGGGCAGCATCCAGGAGCCCGTCGGCTCAAAGCTCAAGGGAGCCAATTAGTAAAAACCACCGCAATGGAGCGCACACCGCTAGCCCCTCCTCCGGATCGCCCCTCGGGATTCTGGTACTTGTAGTTCAGTAGTGGATCACCCAGGTGGGTGCAAGTCGGTACTTGTTGGACTGATGAATCTCTAGACCCGATACATGTCCCGGGTTTTTGGGTATCGCCCGAGACATGGCTCGGGTTTCGGGATAACTTCCCTCATCAGTAGAGAACATGGTTTAGGGGTGGAGGAGAAGGCCGCCAAACAACAGTCAATGGCCTCGATGCCCGAACCGGCACGCAGGGCAGCATCCAGGAGCCCGTCGGCTCAAAGCTCAAGGGAGCCAATTAGTAAAAACCACCGCAATGGAGCGCACACCGCTAGCCCCTCCTCCGGATCGCCCCTCGGGATTCTGGTACTTGTAGTTCAGTAGTGGATCACCCAGGTGGGTGCAAGTCGGTACTTGTTGGACTGATGAATCTCTAGACCCGATACATGTCCCGGGTTTTTGGGTATCGCCCGAGACATGGCTCGGGTTTCGGGATAACTTCCCTCATCAGTAGAGAACATGGTTTAGGGGTGGAGGAGAAGGCCGCCAAACAACAGTCAATGGCCTCGATGCCCGAACCGGCACGCAGGGCAGCATCCAGGAGCCCGTCGGCTCAAAGCTCAAGGGAGCCAATTAGTAAAAACCACCGCAATGGAGCGCACACCGCTAGCCCCTCCTCCGGATCGCCCCTCGGGATTCTGGTACTTGTAGTTCAGTAGTGGATCACCCAGGTGGGTGCAAGTCGGTACTTGTTGGACTGATGAATCTCTAGACCCGATACATGTCCCGGGTTTTTGGGTATCGCCCGAGACATGGCTCGGGTTTCGGGATAACTTCCCTCATCAGTAGAGAACATGGTTTAGGGGTGGAGGAGAAGGCCGCCAAACAACAGTCAATGGCCTCGATGCCCGAACCGGCACGCAGGGCAGCATCCAGGAGCCCGTCGGCTCAAAGCTCAAGGGAGCCAATTAGTAAAAACCACCGCAATGGAGCGCACACCGCTAGCCCCTCCTCCGGATCGCCCCTCGGGATTCTGGTACTTGTAGTTCAGTAGTGGATCACCCAGGTGGGTGCAAGTCGGTACTTGTTGGACTGATGAATCTCTAGACCCGATACATGTCCCGGGTTTTTGGGTATTGCCCGAGACATGGCTCAGGTTTCGGGATAACTTCCCTCATCAGTAGAGAACATGGTTTAGGGGTGGAGGAGAAGGCCGCCAAACAACAGTCAATGGCCTCGATGCCCGAACCGGCACGCAGGGCAGCATCCAGGAGCCCGTCGGCTCAAAGCTCAAGGGAGCCAATTAGTAAAAACCACCGCAATGGAGCGCACACCGCTAGCCCCTCCTCCGGATCGCCCCTCGGGATTCTGGTACTTGTAGTTCAGTAGTGGATCACCCAGGTGGGTGCAAGTCGGTACTTGTTGGACTGATGAATCTCTAGACCCGATACATGTCCCGGGTTTTTGGGTATCGCCCGAGACATGGCTCGGGTTTCGGGATAACTTCCCTCATCAGTAGAGAACATGGTTTAGGGGTGGAGGAGAAGGCCGCCAAACAACAGTCAATGGCCTCGATGCCCGAACCGGCACGCAGGGCAGCATCCAGGAGCCCGTCGGCTCAAAGCTCAAGGGAGCCAATTAGTAAAAACCACCGCAATGGAGCGCACACCGCTAGCCCCTCCTCCGGATCGCCCCTCGGGATTCTGGTACTTGTAGTTCAGTAGTGGATCACCCAGGTGGGTGCAAGTCGGTACTTGTTGGACTGATGAATCTCTAGACCCGATACATGTCCCGGGTTTTTGGGTATCGCCCGAGACATGGCTCGGGTTTCGGGATAACTTCCCTCATCAGTAGAGAACATGGTTTAGGGGTGGAGGAGAAGGCCGCCAAACAACAGTCAATGGCCTCAA
This sequence comes from Lissotriton vulgaris, assembly GCF_964263255.1. Lineage (NCBI taxonomy): Eukaryota > Metazoa > Chordata > Amphibia > Caudata > Salamandridae > Lissotriton > Lissotriton vulgaris. Next base: position 743,332,406 of record NC_141696.1, read on the forward strand.
TGTACTGAACTACAACCCGAGCCATGTCTCGGGCGATACCCAAAAACCCGGGACATGTATCGGGTCTAGAGATTCATCAGTCCAACAAGTACCGACTTGCACCCACCTGGGTGATCCACTACTGAACTACAAGTACCAGAATCCCGAGGGGCGATCCGGAGGAGGGGCTAGCGGTGTGCGCTCCATTGCGGTGGTTTTTACTAATTGGCTCCCTTGAGCTTTGAGCCGACGGGCTCCTGGATGCTGCCCTGCGTGCCGGTTCGGGCATCGAGGCCATTGACTGTTGTTTGGCGGCCTTCTTCTCCACCCCAAAACCATTTTCTCTACTGATGAGGGAAGTTATCCCGAAACCCGAGCCATGTCTCGGGCGATACCCAAAAACCCGGGACATGTATCGGGTCTAGAGATTCATCAGTCCAACAAGTACCGACTTGCACCCACCTGGGTGATCCACTACTGAACTACAAGTACCAGAATCCCGAGGGGCGATCCGGAGGAGGGGCTAGCGGTGTGCGCTCCATTGCGGTGGTTTTTACTAATTGGCTCCCTTGAGCTTTGAGCCGACGGGCTCCTGGATGCTGCCCTGCGTGCCGGTTCGGGCATCGAGGCCATTGACTGTTGTTTGGCGGCCTTCTCCTCCACCCCAAAACCATTTTCTCTACTGATGAGGGAAGTTATCCCGAAACCCGAGCCATGTCTCGGGCGATACCCAAAAACCCGGGACATGTATCGGGTCTAGAGATTCATCAGTCCAACAAGTACCGACTTGCACCCACCTGGGTGATCCACTACTGAACTACAAGTACCAGAATCCCGAGGGGCGATCCGGAGGAGGGGCTAGCGGTGTGCGCTCCATTGCGGTGGTTTTTACTAATTGGCTCCCTTGAGCTTTGAGCCGACGGGCTCCTGGATGCTGCCCTGCGTGCCGGTTCGGGCATCGAGGCCATTGACTGTTGTTTGGCGGCCTTCTCCTCCACCCCAAAACCATTTTCTCTACTGATGAGGGAAGTTATCCCGAAACCCGAGCCATGTCTCGGGCGATACCCAAAAACCCGGGACATGTATCGGGTCTAGAGATTCATCAGTCCAACAAGTACCGACTTGCACCCACCTGGGTGATCCACTACTGAACTACAAGTACCAGAATCCCGAGGGGCGATCCGGAGGAGGGGCTAGCGGTGTGCGCTCCATTGCGGTGTTTTTTTTTTTTTTTAAAGATGGCCTTTTTGGTTATGACATGGTGGTACAGGTGTCCTGAAAGAAGCTCATTATTTCGTGGTGTATAGGGAAAGTTACAGAGCAGCCAGTCCAGTCCTGTATTTCAACAAGTAGAGAATGGCTCCAAATCAAATCTTGCTTTCAAGCAGTCAAAACATGATTTTTATATGACTTATCTATGCTTTTGGTCACTTGCATGAAGCATACTGCTGGGTGGGTGCTAGGCTAAAGACAAGGTGATATACTTATCATGATAGGAAGAACCCTATTTCAGCCGTTCAGTTTCTAAAATTTGGCCTACACTTGCAATCGTTTGCAATGCACATCTCTACAAGATGCGTTTAAAGCGTAGTTATTGCTTGATGTTTACTTGAAAAGGAGCAAAGCTGATATTCTTCCTAAAAACATTTTGGACCAGAGGATGTCCCTCACTTAGAGGAAAATGTCTCTCTTTTTTTGTGTTGTAATTTTTAATTGAAATTCCAGGTATGACAGTGCCAAGTACGTCCAGCACGGATAAAGTCATTCAAAAAGACTGAAGCGCGATGCCCGTTTACTACTGAAAAAGAGAGTACAAGGGTCTGCACGAAGAGACATAACCAATCCAACAGGGAGAGAAGAACTGGGGTGGGCAAGGCCAGAGTACAGAGAAGAAAAGAAATACACGCGAAGTGCAGGGTGGGTCTGGGAGGGTAAGGGGGCAGCAATGGCACTTTTCCCATATGGAGAGCAAGGTGGAGAAGATGAGGAGGGCAGAAGAAGGGGGGGGCACCGAAGGACGAGAAGGAGAGAAAGGAAGATGGGAGGGCAGGGGTGGGGTATGAGGGGGAGGAGAAGGGGCAAGAGGGAAAGAGGGTGATGTAGGGGTTAAGGGAGGGACCACGGGAGGTAGGTCGGGAGGACAAGCCTCTGAATGTCTCGCATTTAATATAAAGTAGTTGTTATTGCCTTTTGGAATCTCGGGACGAACTTAGGGGAATATTATCAAGAAACCAGCGATAATGGGCTTGATATTATGCCCTTGGAAATTCCAAAAGAAGCCCATGTTCTGGTGTCAACATGGGCTTCTATTGGAATTACCATGGGCATAATATCAAGCCCATTATCGCCGATTCAGCTGCAGTTTTTTCCTGCTAAAGCGGCGATAATTTTAACACCGTGCTTGATAATATGCCCCATAGTTCCTTCATTCATGAGCCTCGTCAGAAGGCTGAGAGTGGTGCACTGGGTCGTGGGATGGCACTGGGGAGAGGCACCTGTATTTAGCAGTGGTAAGAGGTGTGGCGATTTCTTGTACCCCCTCTCACTGACATACAACAACGAGTAGCTGGAAATGGGTTTCCCCTAATTTTGCTACAGTGAAACTTTCTGCAATACGGCATTAGTTCTTTGCTTTTTACTAGCTTGGGCTACGTTATTATGATTGTATATATTTATTTGTATTTGTATTCCCTGCACTTAACTGTGAAGAACGGAACACTGAATAAATGGAAAGAGCCCAAGGGTGAGATTTAATGTTGTTCAATGTCGGACGGTAACAGGTGAGTTTCAGTGGTATGGCAAAGCAGTCTTCGATGAAGAGAGGAGTTTCAACTTCTTAATTTCTGGATGGTTGAAGTGACTCTGATGTCAGTGGAGATGCTGCTCCATATTCTAGCAGCATAGATGGCGAAGGTCTGCTTTGAGGTCTTTTCTTTCCAGCATGTTTTCATCTGTGGTCTAGGATGGCCAGCTGCTCATAGGCAGTGTATTCTTGAGGTCCTTCGTTTCTTGGCCGGATATGTCTGTGCATTGTTTGTGATGGCCTTGCAGATGTAGCCTCTGGTTAAGAAGATGATGCAGGACTGGAGTTTTTAATCCATGTAAGTGGTTTGTTCTTCACATTTAGGTGTAAGACTACTGGAAAACCATTACCTTACTGTTCTAAAAACCAAACGGTATTTAAGCGTAGTCGTCCGTTTCTTCAACCTGCCTCTCCTGACCTGTCACCAAATGTTCTAGCTTTGTTTAACCCCTTCTATGCTCATGACGGAGCCGCTCCGTCATGAGCCTCGGTTGAGCTGTGCTCATGACGGAGCGGTTCCGTCATGGCCCGCTCGGCGCGAATTTCGCACCCGCGCTGGACGTTCCATTGAGCGGGCGGGGCCATGACGGAACCGCTCCGTCATGAGCACAGCTCAACTGCGGCTCGTGACGGAGCAGCTCCATCACGAGCATGCGAGCGCCGCTCGGCCCCCCCCCGCCCCCTTAGCGCTGCGGCGGAATTCCCGCCGCAGCGAAGGGGTTAAGATTGGCACAGAGCTCATTTGAAAATTAAACTGTAAAGGTTTTATTAATTTAAGCTTTCAGAACTCTAAAATTTTAATGACAGTCAGTGATGTAACAATTAATGTGAAAAAAAACAGAATTCCTGAACCTGTCATTAAACAGAGGGATCAGTTTGAAGTGCTGCAACCTCGATACATTATTGAATCATCTGATACTCAATTGCCTGACAATGTCTTAGCGAGTTATTTTTATACACCAGGTGCAGATAACAGATTTATCCTGTTCACTCTTCTGAAGAGAAACCAGCGCGCTCCTTGCTCCTCACTTACTGAAAATTGTGACTTGAAGAAACGGTTCACAACATCTCTTTTCTTCTTTCATTTAGTTGCTTCCCTGTGAAATGGATCCAAAAAAGAACCAGCGGGCACTTAGCTCTGAAAGAGGCAGCAGGGCCAAAAAAGAACCAGTGCTCGCCTCACGCTGAAAGAGGCAGCAGGGGGAGGGGAGCGAGGAAGGGGCCTGCGGCTTTTTCCCTTATGGGACTGAGCAGGAACCATATGTTAAAGCTCGCTCCCGCAAGGCAATCGCCAAACGTACACGCATTGCATTCAAGGCAATGCAATGCCTGCACGTTTTGACTGAAATACAGAAAAAAAGGTCTTTTCCCTATGCATCGCATGCGCGCTGCGAAGGAGAGACCTAAAAAGAGACAGGCCGCTGGCAATCTGCAAGAGATGCAAAGGGGCAACGATGGCCACTCAACATTATCCTTTTATGCGCCTTCGATGTTGTCTTCTGCAAAAAAACTGCCATATATTCTATGGTTTCTAGTCAAAAGGGCCGAAGTGCAAAGCGATTTGCAATCCCAAACCCTACGATTCGCAAAATCACAGTTTGCGACCGCAAAAGAGTTTTTTCAATAATTACTAAATTCTGGTGGGAAAAGAATGCGTTTTCGGCTCAAAACATGGTTTCTTTGACTCATTCTGAATCACAATTAGGAGGGGCTGGAAAAGGGGCAAGCCCTGCAAATGAAAATATGCAATGACGTGTGTCAATTAACTGTGGGTCCAATTGTAGTCACAAACCATTAAGCAGCCACCGACTCCCAAGACGACGATACGATTTGCTGTGGGAATAGAAAGCTTCTCCCTGAAGGACCATAACAGGTGACTCTGGGGTCAGCAGACAGGTGTCCAGAGGAGGTCCTCCCACATGGGATTTTTTTAAGCAGTATCTGTTCTTTTAATGGACATGATATGGTTTAACAAAATGTTTACCGTTTGAGGATGTGAGCGCAGTCTGTCGATGGTGGAGTGCAGTCCCCTGGGCAGATTAAAGCACAGGTGGTAAAAAATAGTGATCAGTCTAAATAATATTCTTCAGGCAAGTTGTTTTGTGACAATCAGTTATGTAACCTATCAGTACATTAATTAGTACAGCAAAATGACAGGCAGGTCGTAAAAAGTCAGTGCGCAGTATGCCCCCATTTGTGTATGTCTGCATGTACGTCAGGCCCCAGAGTCTTTCATGACGTTTTGACACACACTTTCAAAATATATAAATAAACACTGAAACAAAACAGCAAAGCAAGTAAGGAGGAAAACTAACATTGCAATATGATTGCAACCCCAAGCTTACACACGAAGTGCATTAGGAACTTGAGTTGCCCACTTGTGTATTTTAGATGCGTAAGGAGGAACAGAATAAAAACAATTATCAGTACAGACATTTAAACAGTTGCAGCACTCTGAAGTATCTGAGCGTAGTTCAAAAATGCTTTATAAAACGGCAAACATGAATAAAGAAAAGAGTCTCACCTGGAAATCGAAATTTCAGGTGTAATATTTTGCCACAGCACTTAGACAGGGCGAGTAGCTCACAAAACCGACTGTACTGATGGTCGCATGTTTTATCTTTTGCCAGTCGCAGCCCACTTCGTATTTAGTGCAGATTAGCAAACCCTGGGGCAAGCAAGGGCGGGAAGGAGGGTGATGGATCTGAGGGCACACACACATTGTACTTCGCAACCTCCTTTGTTTTTCTCATATTTATCCAAAATTCCGCTGCAGTTATTTGGTTAAATATTTAAAAAGAATACATCCTTCAACCAAATAATTCTATAGATTCTGGGTAATTTACAGACAACTGTCTACGGTCTGTGACACCCTCCTCAGTACCCCTTGGCATGCTCTCCACCCCCTGCCATGCTTCTTCCGTGTTATGCTCCCTCCATTCTCCTTCACTCCCTTTACCTCGGACCTCAGTGCTTGCTTCACCCTGCTCCAGCTTTCTGCCAAGCTCCACACCCCACCGTGATCATTTCTCCCCTCCAGGCCCCACCCGCTGTACTTCATCCATTCCCTATCCTGCCTCATAGGGTTTCTTCCATAAGGACAAGGTTCCACCCTCCTTCACGCCCTCCCTCTTCATTCTCCTCATTCTTCTTCGCCATATCTCCACTCATCTCTGCACTATACTTTCTCCTTCATTCATTTCCATGCTGTGACCATAGTACCATTATGGCAACACTCCCCACCCCCAAGCACCTGGCATGCATGCAAATAAATACACACCGCACAAATTTGTTATTGGGAAAAATTGCTGCAGGTTTATTACATACAACGTTATGTAATCTGGTGGGTTATCTTACGGGCGATCCAAGGGGCAGGCAGCATTCTCACCACCTGCCCGCCTGATGAGCCAAGCAGCACTGGGGCGACCCCCATCTGTGCTGCCCCTTCTGGTGATCCTCCTTCGAGATCACGTGACACTTAATACTCACACCGCTTTCAGGGTGGAGCATAGCAAGGCAAGTCCCCAGTTGTTCAGGCCCACAACCGCCCGAAGGATAACAGGGCGCCGTCACGGTTTCCAGGAACCTCCCATAAGGCTCCTGGCTCTGGCACCCCTATGTGCCGTGCAGAGGTACCCTTCTGTACCCATTTGCTTCCAGATCGCCCTGTAACTCCGCCACAGCTCTGGCGGGGGCCACCGTCGCCGACAGAGCCACCCACAAAACAGCTCCTTTCTCCTTGCAACTTCCCTTTATGGGCCAGCTGCTAACCCGCAGGAAGGCGACCATCTCGCGCAATGGCCCCTGCCGTTGGACCGCCAGCGTCTCATGGACCACCAGCCCATCTAGCCTGTGCTTGTGGCAAGAACTAGTCCTCCTTAGGGAAAGTTCGACTGCTTCACACGACTCTGCTCCGTGCCAGCCATGGGCGGGGCGGATACCGACACTATGGCACACAAGGCCCCCTGGGTTTGCTGCTCTCACCTAGTTCCCGTCCCACTGGCACTGCGTGACCTGCACACCTCTGCCCATATCTAAGTTACAGCGGACTCTAGTTGGCTGGCCGCCCCCACTCTTGCCTGCCTCGACTAGGCTATGAGGGCGAGAAGGTATCTACTCGAGCCATTGCACGGTCCTCTGCTTTCTACATCAAGACGCACCTGCCTGTCCATGACTAAGAAAATGTCACCGTGAGCATGGGGGGGCCGTGGTGACTTTGCCCGCTATCCTTTAACCTCCGGGGATTCCAAGCTCGGCTCCCCTTGCTGGTTCCACCCCCTCGGTATGCCTGCTCATAGGCTCCCTGATCCGCTGTGCCCCCGCCCGTGCTATGGTACCTGACATAGTGAGTGACTCAGTCCTGCCCACCTCCATACTGCGTATGCCCGGGTGGGGGGGGGGCATCGCACAGCATGCACTGAGCAGACCCAGAGTTAAGAAGCAAGCTGCCCCGGATACCGGATAGGTGGACCCTGGACATGCCAAATAGTTCTATTACGTAGGAGCTACTAGAGTTTGTCACCTAGCCTCCCCATGTCCAGTGACAGCGGCACACTATGTAGACTGACAGCGTCCCCGCCCCGAGGGACCCTATGGCTCCCCGAGTGCGGCATATAGGCTTACTGCAGGAACCTCCTACGTCCCATTGATCCGGGGTGCCCTACTCTTATATATTGCCCAGACGCTTGTCAAAACCCCATCGCCTGTTAAACCCTGAAACACTGATGGTGTCCATTAAGCTTGCTCCAATAAGTCTTGTGCCCCCTATGGAGGAACCTAACCTGACCGTGTATAGACAACTTGTGCCACACCCCCAGCTTGCTTCACTGCCGACTGATTACGGATGAGCCGTGACTCCTGTCGAACTCTGACCCTGGATGCTTCCCCCAACGGTGTCAGTCAACTTGTTCCCCCCAATGCTGATTAATGTGATTGCACGGAAACTCCTATCTGCTGTTTCGTGGAGTTGCCTATTATTATCCTTACTATAGGGGGGCTACTGCCGTGTACCATATCCAAGTATGTCACCCTCCCCGAATATTAGTCTGGAAATACAATAGAAAAAAGGGGGGGGAGTGGCCCGTGTACTGTCTGTACCTTGCCCGGGGCGGGCATGGAACGGGGGGGGCTGTACTGTCTAACGCAAGTTTATCCCAACCGGAGCCCCCCAAAGGTTACCCCCGTGTAGCCGACAATACTACCTCCTGTGTTGTTGTGCGCGAGTCAGTGCTCCTGACTTGGCATGGGAATGCATGAATCGTGCCCAATGCTGCCACCCGCGCCCTTAGCTGGGTGACAGCTTTTGCAGCGCACCTTGCTACTGTCCTGTCGCGTACTAAAGTCCCTTTGCAGCCCTGGTCTGTCCATCGCTGTCTTGCCAAACTGGCGCCCCACAGCACTTCGTGTCCATTGTGTGTTACTGTCATGGCAGTGCATACCCCCGTCCAGGCCCCCAGGCTGTGCTGTGGTGATTATGTGACTTTGCATCATCCACCGACTTACCTTTCGTAAGTGTGGTGGACTCAGGGGTTGGAAAACATCCTACCAATGAACTAAAAGACCTTATAATTGCATCTGTGTCCCACCGGGGCCTAGAACAGTGGGGGGCAATATGTATAAATACCTGCCCTGTCCTTGAATACCAGGACTGCCAAAAGTTCTTCAAAGAATTGTGACCCATTGTGCCTTACCTTATAGCCCCCACCCCGTTAGCTCACCCCATCTGGGACAGCTCCGGGGGCAACCTGCCCTTACTGGTGTGTGCCATTCTACGACATCGCGCAGAAAAACCTCTTGAATTTGCTTGATCCAGTGGCCATTCTGCGGAGGCCCTGTGGGCCTAGGGGAGGGAAGTGCTACTCGACCTCCAGCCCTAGACAATCCAATGGCATCCCTCACTGCTGCGGGTGCCCTGCAGTATTTATCAAACCCTATGCCCAGGCAGGGCGTGCCCAGTGATGCACCCCCCGCTCAGTGTGATACCAAACCTACCCACACCCTGTGCCTATTTGTGCGTACTCTTTTGTGGTAGCCGGCCATGGTGTCTCTCTCACACGTGCAATTTATTTGTTTTATATGGCACCTCTCTATTTGAAGTAGGGTGTCGGAGCGCTTTACGTCACCCACCCCTATGGAGACAACGATTCATACATGTAAATCATGTATGGAGATTGAGGCCTAACAAAAGGGACTCAAGGTTTAGCATTCATGTCCTCCCTATGATCTGCCTGGCACCCCTTCTTCACCGCATGCATATTGATCCTGAAGGACCGGGTTTTTAGAACCCAGCGGCGCCAGGGAAAACGCCCGATGCCTTCGAGTTCCCCTGCCTTGGCAAACAGAGACACTGGACGCTTCTTGATGATGTCAAAGACCAAAGTTTATTGGCTGCAACCAGGAACAGAGATCTACGAAGCACAACACATGTGGTTCGCTAGAGACTGCACAGTTTCAATGAGCGGAGCATGGTCTTTTATGCCAAAAATCACATTTCAAAGTAGCATCGATTACATACAAACGGACCAATCAGATTGTGACATTTCAAAAGTAGCGCATGATGACAATCCCCTTTTCCGTTGTCCAGCCCACCAGAAATGACCAAGCACATTCCATTTTCCTGTTCGATCAGGCTGCGCAAACCCATCATAAAACCTCAACCCAAATCAGGGATTATGTCGTAAAGGAAGGAGCAGAAACAGATTGGAAGCAAGATAGAAAGGTGGGTGCAGTGTGCTGTAAACTTCGGCATGTCCTGCTCTTTGATCTTTATCTAACCAGCTGCTTAACAAGGAACTGGCTCAGCGAGGTCAGCCTCAGGCAAGGGAGTCAGTTCGGCCAGGTCATTCAGAAGTCAGCTAAGGTGTACCTGTCCCAAGGACTCGTTCGGCCGTAGTCATTGGCCTATGTGAGGGCAACCACACAAAATGGCTGCCGTACACAAAATGGAACCCGAAGGTTCAAACGAAATCCCTGAATACATAGTGTTCTCATTGATCGAATAATGCGAAAACACTCGTACATACCACACTCGTGATTTGCGGTCCGCTGACACCAACATCGTCTATTTCCGATGACCTTTATTGAACGGGTTCGGAACCACTAAACCTCAGACCCTCAAACTACGGAACTACAGACCCTCCTTTTGCCCTTACATCGGCAACAAACCCAAACCCATGGCAGTCTGAATCTGAATCTATATTCATCAGATCATCGATATGTTGCTGTAGCATCATCCTAGTACTTAGTACCTCTCTCTGGACAGGTCTCCTTACACACAAAGTAGCACAAAGGCCACAAATAGCGGGAGCACACTGTACACAGAGACAGAACAGGAAAAGGATAGCAAAGACCATCCCAATGACCATCAGAATCTTCCATCCCCAAGTGGATATCAAGCCCCAGAACCATCCCATCAACGACCAATCTCTTTTATCTAAATGGACAGAATCGGAGATCTTATGTAGCATGGAAATGGCCTGGAAGACTGACGGAGCGTTGTCTCGAATGAAAACGCAGCAGCTCGATTGAATCAGTTTACATACTCCACCTCGGTCTGCTAGTATGACATCAAGTGCAACTCTACTCTGAAGTGTCATAAGTCTCTCCGACTGGAGCTCAGCAGTCAGGTTACTAAGGGCACCAGCAGTTTCGACTATGGTGGACTCAACCACTCTCGTCAACTGGCGAATATTTCTGCTGTTAGCCATCGGTCCCCAGAACGGCAGAAAACCCTTAAAGAAATCTCCCAACTCTTGCCCTACAGTGTCTTCCTGACTGAAGACACCTCTAGCAACTCTCGTCTTATGGTAATCTGCCGCAGCTGTAAAAGTGGGAGGAAACAGAAAGGAAACAAAACATGTGCCCGAAAAATTAGGGGGCAACCATGTATACGCTTTGTCAAAGCAAACAAAGTAAGTACCCTTAGCGGCTAGAAATGCTGGGCAAGTCTGAGACGTAAATACGTATGTGTCAGTACAGACGCTCTTCCCTAGCTGAGCTCTCGGATTCTTGCCATTACCCTGCAGAATATAGCGACCCTGATGGGGCACTATCCAAATCGGTGGAGAACTTTTCGCTCGCTGGTTAACACTCAGACTAACTCCATATCCAGTAACGTTCCAACCAATATATGCTTGTGTCTCATCTCTCGGAATAGTCTCATATGAACTAATTCCCCTAATCATATCGACTATACCCTTGACTAGAGCACTATTCTTCAGATTGTCCTTCACTGAACGTTGGGGATAGACACTGTGGGCATAGATAAACATTGTAAGCCCAAATAGAACCATTTAGGCTGAAAGGTAAAACCAAGTACGGAATACCTTTATCGGTCATATGGGGCATTAGACCACAAATCCAACAATTCGTTGTGTTCATCACTAACTGGTGTTGATGCAAAAGTTGAATAAAGGAATTATTAGCAAATTCCAGTCATCTAACTACTTCGTGTTCAGGCAAAGGGTGAAAAGAATGAGAAGACATAGTAGGTGGAGGTATAGGTTGCACAGTGGGAATAAACGTCACTTTAAAAGAGAATATCACATAACCAATTAAAAATATCATTAAACTCAATAGCAAAAACAAACACAGTATTAAAAATCTTTTCCGTGTGATTAGTATGTGTATCTTATCCTTAAAATTCATTGTCCTTACAGGTCTCTCCAACTCAAAGAAATCCATCCTAACTAAATATGCTGCTCGAAATGGTAGGGTATTCTATGCTAAGGAATGCCTCTGTCGACCCAGGGCAACTCCCTTAGGTCAACCAGAACCTTCGACCTAGTGTCTCAGGCTTGCACTCCAAAAACTTATCAACCGCGACCCTACAGCTGAAACCAGATGGCGGTTCGAATGACAAAAATAAGTAGATCCTCGGTGGAGAGTTAACCTATAAACAGAAAAATCATAAAAACTTCATTTATTTTTTATTAGTCCCACGACTCTTGGTCGCAAATTATAACGATCTTTCCCAGGTAATGTCTGTGCTTTGAACAGGAGCTCAGGCTCGATAGTGTTCAACCGATTCAAAGGAGGCACAGCTTCTTGCAAGAGATCGTCACTTTCTTTCTCAGAGTTTGTTCCAATCAAACAGGCATCGCTGAATGGCAAAAATCGTGGCACAGTTTCTGTTTCAGAGTCTGGGAGTCCTACCTGGACCCAAAATTCGTACGGTAAGGGCAATGGAGCCCGTTTGCAGTGTACGCCGTGGATCCAGTGTTTCTGCCTTGCACTCGAACTGCAGAACGTGTAGACTGGAGAACTAGATGTGGTCCTGTCCAGCGGGGCTGATCGTTCTTTTATCTGCTGAAAGTTCTTAATGAAGATCCAATTGCCGGGTTCAATGGCGTGGCCTGGATCTTCAGAAGCTTGCGGCAAACTGTCATGGACCTGTTGGTGTAAAAAACGCAATTTAGCCGTCAGTTCGTGCAAGTAATCAAGCAACACAGGGTAATCAAGGTCACTAAACTTTGTTGGTCTTGGTACGCCCCAAATATTTGCGGGCGACAAAACATAACCTCATACAGACTCAAACCCATTCGCGAATGCACAGTCATTCTTGTGGACAGGAGCGCTAAAGGCAAAGCATCTGACCATTGTAAACCAGTGCTCGCTTGGATTTTGGCCAACTTTAACTTCAAAGTGCCATTATAGCACTCGATTAAACCAGCTGATTGGGGGTGATTTGCAGCGTGGAACTTCTATTGGATACCTAATCCCTCGCATACTCTCTTCATCACTTGACCCACAAATTCACTCCCATTGTCACTCCAGATAATTCTCGGCAAACCAAACCTCGGGAAAAATTCCTTGATTAGGGATTTCGCTGTGGACAAGGCAATATTGTCCTTCAAAGGGTAAGCTTCCACCCATCTAGAAAAGGAGCAAACAACCACCAGAACATATTTCAGGTTGTTGTACCTCTCCATGTGGATGAAATCTAGCTGCAAAGCCTCAAACGGATACGTAGGAGGAGCAAAATGACCAGCTGGTGTTGGAGTTTCCTTACCAGGATTGTACATCAGACACACCATACAGTTCTTAACCAAATTCTCTGCACATTTGGGAATTCCCACATTCTGCCAAACCGGAGCCACCAACTTACAAATCCCTTTCACGCTGATATGGGCCATCCCATGAGCCATTGTAACAACTGGAAGCACATACGCGTCAGGCAACAACCATCTTTGATGCTCAGACAAATCAGTCCAACAACTGTTCGAGTCCAATCTACCCTTACTTTCTCTCCATTCATTCAACTCTTTCTCTGTAGCTTCAGCTTGGATGGATTTCACACTCTCAATCGTATCTTCACACATACTTTTCTCTGGAACCCATCTCGCCAGACCTGCAACATACATTCGACTCATCACATTTCTCGCAGTTTCTTTCGCAACTTCATCCGCAAACGCATTTCCGCGGCCAACATCATCCGTAACTTTCTTATGGGCACTGCATTTCACAATCGCTACTTGCAATGGCAAAGTAAGTGATTCAAGAAGCTCATTCACCAACTGCCCATGTTGAATCTTTGTTCCATGCGAAGTCAAAAACCCACGTTCACGCCTCAAACGTCTAAAACTATGAGCCACACCAAACGCATACTGGCTGTCAGTGTACACATTCACTCGTTTTCCTTTCGCCAACACACATGCTCTCATCAATGCAATCAACTCTGCTGCTTGCGCTGAATTATGTGGGATAAGTGCAGCTTCAACAATCGTATTCAAAGTCGTGACAGCATATGCCGCAGTCGTATCACCATTCGGCAACTTAAAGCACGAACCATCAACCCATAAAGTACCATCACACTCTGGAAGAGGAGTATCCCTAAGGTCTATCCTCCCTTTTGTTTCTTCCTCAGTTCTCAGAAAACAATCATGTTGTTCTTCAATATCATCTGTCTCAACTGAAATCGGCAACAACGTAGCTGGATTCAACGTGTTGCATCGTTTAATGTGCATGTGACTCGCTAACAAGGTCAACTCATAACCCGACAACGGAGCACTAGTTAAGTGCTGTGTCTTGGAACGGTTCAACAAGGTATCCACTGCATGTGGAACCATTACGATCAACGTGTTGTCCATAACCAAACCAGCAGACTGTTGAATCGAAACAGCCGCTGCCGCTGTAGCTCTCAAGCAACTCGGCAACGCTCTAGCTACCGGATCCAAAGTCGACGAAAAGTAAGCACATGGACGTTGCTTATCGCCAAACTGCTGAGTCAACTCTGACAATGCACATCCCTCTCTCTCATGGACATACAATGTGAAAGGCTTACTGTAGTCAGGGGTACCCAACACAGGAGCCGAACACAACGCATTGCGTAATTCGAAAAAGCTCTTCTGACATTCGTCAGTCCAAGGAATAGGATTTGGAGTATCCTTAACAGTGAGAGTTACCAAAGGCTTGGCTAACAAAGAAAAATTAGGGATCCACTGTCTACAGTACGACGTAATACCCAAAAATGCACGTACTTCTCTCTGTGTTGTAGGAACACTCATTTTCACAATAGCTTGAATTCTCTCTGGGGTCAGTTTCCTTCCCTCCTTCGATAAGAGGTGACTTAAATAGGTTACTTCTTGTCGACAATATTGCAACTTGGAGAGAGAAACTTTGTGATGGAAATCAGATAAGTGGCGTAACAACGACAAAGTAGCTTCTCTACAAATCTCTTCATTGTCAGCAGCAACTAGCAAGTCGTCAACATATTGAATAAGGGCTGCACCATCAGGTAAAACCAACAGATCAAGTTGTGTTTTCAAAGCTTGACTATAGATCGATGGACTCTCACAATAGCCTTGAGGAGCGCGCTTAAAGCGGAAACTTAGTCCTCCTAAAGAGAATCCAAAGATATCTCTACTCTCCATGGCAATCGGGATGCTGAAGAAAGCATTCTTCAAGCCAATCACCGAAAACCATGTGGCCGTAGCCGGAATCAGAGTCAACAAAGCAGTAATATCAGGCACAACAGGAAACTGTGGAACGACGATCTTGTTCACTTTGCGAAGATCGATCACAAACTCTATACAGGAGGCTGTGAAGAATCAGTTCTCTTCAGAACAGGCAAAACAGGACTATTGCACACATTTCCTCTCGTTTCCTCAATCACACCCTTATCGATCAGATCATAAATGATCGCCAAAAGTGCACGCTCACCATCACTCGAGATACGGTACTGTGGAATGCGTGGTAACTTAGCATTCGCCCTCAATGTCACAACATATGGAGAAATCTCCAAAAGACCCACATCATTCGGACCAGTAGCCCATAATGAATCTGGTAAAGAAGACAATTCAGGTGGAAGTCCATCTTTGGATATGTACATCGGAGAGATAACTCTCTCACCAAACGTAAGTTGTACTCCTGACGGAGAACAATACAACGTGGCATACAATCTCTTCAATAAATCCAATCCCAACAAGTTCTCACCACAACCTGTAGTCAAAATGAGGGGTGCTTCAAATTTAGGAGGTCCAACAGAAAAAGACAATGGAATAAAAATCGGATTCGTAACCGGGGCGCCAGAAAAACCTACAGAAACATTCTCAAAGCCAGACAAAGGTGCGCCAGGGAGTTTAGAGTGCATAATAGAACTCTTTGCAGCACCAGTATCTAACAGAAAAGGCTCTGACACACCTGATGCAATCACTTCAACATAAGGTCCACTCTGATCTACTGGAACGGAACCAACTCCCTCTCTTTGTCTATGGCTGTCCTAACAATCGTTACCATCCACTTCCTCACCTTCAACGTAGTAATCATCCGTATACTACTGTGCTGTCCTACCAGACGAACCCTGCTGTTGATCAAAACTATTCATTGAGTTCTGTGGAGGCAAAGAACGCCCATTCTGTCCGCGACCTCTAGGCGCTTGTTGAGCACCTCAACCTCTCACACCAGAAGAACCATTCGTGCGCTGCAACAAAACCGGACAACTATTCTTGAAATGGCCCTCTTCTCTACAGTACGCACACTGATTAGGCCCATACGGAAATCGCTGTTGAGAAAACTCGTTCCTTTGCGAGTTTCTCGAATATTGCTGGTTCTGCTGATATTCACGTTGATTATTAGTACGGGGTGGATAAGCTTGTTGTAGAAGAACTTTAGTCTTCAATTCCTTAGTCTTCTTATTCGCTTTCTCTAACTCGTCTTTGTGCCTATTTTCATAGTACTGGGCCATAGCTAAAATCTGCGCTGACGTGGAAACAGCCCAAGCCCTTTCAGAATCTTTCAACTTAGTGCACAACTCAGGAAGCAGATTATGTACGAATTTGTCGACGAACAATCTCTGGCCACCCTCAGTAGCCATATCCTGACCACTATGGTCTACAAATGTCTCTTCGAACCGCGTGAAAAAGTCAGACACAGACTCATCTTTCTTCTGCTTGCATGCAGACAACTTGTCCCAATTAACACGCACTTCAGGCATCAAAGTCTTCATATAATTAATTATCCTACCAGGGAGTAGAGTAATGATATCTTCAGGCTTAGCACCTCTTACTTGTCTATCATTTGCAGCACTAATATGAACCCATGTATCGCCTAATTCCTGTGCATGATCCGTGTGACGAATCGTACCCCAAATAGGCTGTGGAACAACATTTCCAAACAACATATCTATGTCTGCTAAGTTCATGATACACAAACCCACAGTCTGAGTGAGCTCTTTATATAGTATCCTGCCGGATTTTTGCGCGGATCAGGCAAAGACTGCTTAATAGCCAAAACTTCAACACGCTTCCAAGGAACATGTACCCAAACACGCTGAAAAGGTGCAACAACAGGTGGCTGAGCATTAGGATCAGCAGGTCTCCAAACTGGAGGAACCTCACGCATCGGATACTGACGCGTTGCTTTCCTAACTGACGAATCAGGCTCAAATAGTCGCTCAGAAGGGGTGTCACTACGGAATGACAACAACGTCGCAACTGCTCTCTCAATGTCGAGAAGACTCAAAATGGTCCCTTTCGTAAACTCGGAACGTACTCAGTACAACTCATTAGGAGCTTTACCTACTTCCTCAACCCAGTGTTCATGGAGGAACACACACATCATCTCAAAGACGTACCGTTGGTTTGGTGCTTCCTATTGACGGAAAACATCCATAACACCCTCAAGATCATACTGAGAAGCATACGTAACCCATCTACGCGCCATGTGATCCAAAACTGTACGCTCATCAGTGTCAGGCAACTGACTACGTGATTGTCTACGCTCATTAACAGGGGACATACCCAATTGTCCCAACAAAGGAGAAAAGAAACCAGAAACAGCAGCAGTCATTCTCTGTCAGGCAGAAGGAGAAGGTGAAAGAATAAGAGAAGACGGAACAGTAATAGAAGAATCCAAAGTCGGAACAGAAGGAGTATTATAAATAAGCGTAGGAGTAGCAGACAAAGGAGGAGGCAAAGTTGGCGGCCCCTGAGGAGGCTGCGCCAAAGGAATAGTAGACAACGGAAGAGGAGCTGGCTGTGGAGAAATTGCAGGTGGCACAACAACCGGAGGTTGCACAACTACAACTGGTGTCGGTGGTGCCGTAGCACTCTGTTCATAAGGGGGTGGCGAGCTTAATAGATGCGACACTAAAGGATCTTTCGCAAGATCTTTCTTTACTTCCTGCTCTTTAAGCAGCAAAACTGGGTAGCATTTATCTACCGCTAACTTCCTAACCCTAAGCATCTGTTCGCTTTCTTGCTCTTCCTCATTATCCCTATAC
The DNA here is from genome assembly GCF_964263255.1 of Lissotriton vulgaris. Taxonomy (NCBI): domain Eukaryota; kingdom Metazoa; phylum Chordata; class Amphibia; order Caudata; family Salamandridae; genus Lissotriton; species Lissotriton vulgaris. The sequence goes on from NC_141696.1 coordinate 743,349,907, forward strand.
GCTATAGCAGCTTGCACCATTGACATACCTCGTTCTCTTTTATTCTTCTTAGCTAATTGAATTTCTTTCTGTTTGGCTTCTTTGCGCCATATGCGGAAAGAGTCAAACATTGCAGGCCGGGCTTTCTTTTTAAACAGTTTAACTTCAAGATTATCTAGAATCTCAGTTTCAAAACTACCATAACGGGGCCACTGTAGGACACCGTCTTTCTTCGTATATTTTACCCAGATATCATTATAACTAATAGGGCCTACACCATGCTTCACATAAAGTTTATATGTAGGAGTTCCAATCGGAGGAACCGGACACGAATCCTCTAACCGGGGATCCTTAGAACAACCACAACCAAATATTCTTCCAAGTCTGCTAAGACCAGGCATCTTGCTCACTAGTCTAGCTTCAAACTTCAAGGGAAACCTAAAAATGATAGCCTCGTGAATACACGAGTCCCTTGGCTTTGGGGCCTGCAGGTACCAAATCAAAGCGATCCACGAAGGGATACCAAAACAAACTAAGGACTGGGAGACGCTCCACTCATACTTAACTGAAATGTCGATGGCGTCACCAGAAAACCCGTCTATCGTCTCGCTCTACAATCTTCTAGGCTCCAAGACAGGGCGACAGTCAGGGCAGCAGTCCTTCGTAGCCGTCGGAAGGCGGGGAACCTCGCAGCAAAGACTTTCGGACCACGACGAGATACAGGGGTTGATGAAGTGGCTGGCCTTCCTCCAGAATTTCCACATGAAGCTCTCCAGGATCTTCAGGCTTGGACCGGTACCGCTGAAGTCGCCCCACGTTGGGCACCAACTGAAGGACCGGGTTTTTAGAACCCAGCGGCGCCAGGGAAAACGCCCGATGCCTTCGAGTTCCCCTGCCTTGTCAAACAGAGACACTGGACGCTTCTTGATGACGTCAAAGACCAAAGTTTATTGGCTGCAACCAGGAACAGAGATCTACGAAGCACAACACGGGTGGTTCGCTAGAGACTGCACAGTTTCAATAAGCGGAGCATGGTCTTTTATGCCAAAAATCACATTCCAAAGTAGCATCGATTACATACAAACGGACCAATCAGATTGTGACATTTCAAAAGTAGCGCATGACGACAATCCCCTTTTCCGTTGTCCAGCCCACCAGAAATGACCAAGCACATTCCATTTTCCTGTTCGATCAGGCCAGACAAACCCATCATAAAACCTCAACCCAAATCAGTGATTATGTCGTAAAGTCAAGAGCAGAAACAGATTGGAGGCAAGATAGAAAGGTGGGTGCAGTGTGCTGTAAACTTCGGCATGTCCTGCTCTTTGATCTTTATCTGACCAGCTGCTTAACAAGGAACTGGCTCAGCGAGGTCAGCCTCGGGCAAGGGAGTCAGTTCGGCCAGGTCATTCAGAAGTCAGCTAAGGTGTATGTGTCCCAAGGACTCGTTCGGCCATAGTCATCGGCCTATGTGAGGGTAACCACACAAAATGACTGCCGTACACAAAATGGAACCCGAAGGTTCAAACGAAATCCCTGAATACATAGTGTTCTCATTGATCGATTAATGCGAAAACACTCGTACATACCGCACTCGTGATTTGCGGTCTGCTGACACCAAAATCGTCTATTTCCGACGATCTTTATTGAACGGGTTCAGAACCACCAAACCTCAGACCCTCAAACTACGGAACTACAATCCTCTGCGCTACTTTACGCAAGCGATAACTGACTGAAGGCAACAAGCAACAAACCGAACTCTTTCCATGCAAAAAGGTTCCTCCTAGTAATATCCAGCATGCCACTTCCCTGTTGCCTGACCACTTCTAGGTATACACAAAATATTAAGCAGGAGTGAAGAGTGGCATGCCGGCCAGGTCTGCTGATTCAGTTGCCGGGAGCCCATCCCTCAGCATAATGATCATGACTGTATCTGCCCACCGTGTGCCCGCCTCTTAGGGTCTGCCGCACAATGTGCCACAATCACCAGTCCTGCATATGGGCAACTCTTTGAGATTTACCGCTGCCACTGGCATAAACTCGAAATTAGCCCAGTGATACTAAGCTCATAGTGAACTTGGCCCAACTTTAGCGTGAGCGGGGCCCCGCAATGCATGTCTGGCATCATGGCTGGTGATGCCTGCGTGGACTACCCTAGCTGTTACATACCGCTGGGACATCCTCCCTATGTGGCCCTGCAGAAAGCCCAGGTACCTATGCCACCCTCGGCCTTAGTTCAAATCTTTGCTTAGCACTGGTGCTGGAAGCGGAGATGTGCGCCTACCACCTGTACCTGAACAGGCCACCGAGCAGGTCCAGGAGGATCAAACCAAATATAATTAGACCCAGGCAGAGCTGAGAGAGGCTGTTTAAGGGTTATGCTGTTCTGCGGGGCTGCCGCAATCGGTCAGGCTATGACTATGGCCGACAGCCTGGCGATCGGCACGCTGCCTTTAGGAAGAATACCGTTCCCTGAGAATCTTGACCGACTGGTATTCATGTCGTGAATGCGCACTTGAGGATTACCTCATAAATACAAAGTACTGTGAATGTGCACGCAACGGAAAGGAATGCTATCCGTGAGCGCCGGTTACCTTACCTATTCAGCATGACCTAGCCTTCTTCTGTTTACTACCCGAGGCACTGCCTAGACGTGCCCATCTATTGTCGAATACGCTCCATTCGTTTGAAGTGAAATAAGCTACTCTTCTAGCTCCGTTGCATCGCCATCCGAGGGCTATCTGCCCTCTTCCATGGTTGCCCAGGTGTCAGATTGCTCGCTCTACTTCATAGTGGCCCGGGTGTCCGTTTGCTCCGTGTGCCACTTCATCATTTCATTGCCAGTGTAAGGCATTACAATGACTACTAGACTTTTTTGCGAGTAAAACCAACATCTTATGTTGCCTGAACGCCCATGCAAGCTACCCCGGCACATTACAGAACGAGGGGATCGGTACCCACTTCCCAAGGGGAGGGTTCGGTGATGCAACGTGTGGTGGAATTCGTCAACACTATTGAAATAGTAATTGAGATAGTGACTATTCAAGATGGCGCAGTGTGGTGAAGTTTTGCCCGCTAATAGCAGTGGACAAAATTGTATTTCTGATCACCAAAGCGAAGCTGGCAATTCGGTGGTTTGACCTAGGCCTGGGGAGGTAGGGATACAAGCCCAGACTGTTTCAACACGGGGAAAGCAAATGAGCATGATCTATCAGCGTGCGACTCCGCCCCCATTGCGCCATACGGAAAGGAGGCACGCCTATGGCCGGGACGGGGGGCCCATCTTTGCTCCGCCAGCAGGCCATCCACCTATGCTGCAAAACCAGAACTAAACAAAGCAAGGTCCGAAAGGCAGTTCCCTTCAAACCGCTCAACGTCCTGGACAAGTTAGGGGAAGGTCAAACCCGGTCAAGCGAGAGTCCCTGCGTCGCATGTTGACCTGCACCACTCGGCTGTTGCTGAATCTGCCCCTGCAATTCCCGGCGAGATACCGCAAAACAACATACCCGCCGCATGACCATGTTTTTGTCGCAGGCGGCCTTACTCTAAATCAACATCACCGTAGCATGTATAGCAAAAGAAGAGCTTCCACTTAAAGCCGCTGACCCCTGACCATGTCGCCGCTCCTGAGTTTCAACGGAGACGGGAACCACAGATACGAGCGTGCTATAGCCCTGGCTAGGTGGCTGCACTACGAGCAGCATGGCTGCACTCTGGCCAGTGTCGCCCCTGCGGTGCCCTGCTTTGTTGATATTGCTGATATTTCCCTAGTTGGTACTCTCTCTGCAATACTCTGACTCCTGGAAAATTTAACTTGTGGTGAATTGTAACTGTGCGCTCTAATCACGCCGATCCCCGATCAACAAGACCCCAATCGCTGGCCTTCACGGGGACAACCAGGTACTGATCCAGGCTGCGTCGCCGTACACCGCCATTGGAGGAGCCACCGCCATACTAGCACCGATCCCCTGTTCGGTCCCACGGAACCTACATCTCTGTGACCCCCAAGAATTGCTAAGGATTTCTTCGAGGTTTCGTCGCACACCCCATTCGAAGGGAGGGATTGTGCTACAAGGCGAAAGCTGCTCATGCCTTCTACGAGGTATCTGCACACAAACCACTCGCTATCTGTGATCGAGGCAGGCAGAAAACTGTTCCCGCTTTTATCACGCTATCAGCGCACTCACTCAAAAGCAGTGATCTTTATGCAATGAAAAAATGACCAGACTTTCTTCGCGGTATCAGCGCACCCCCAGTCCAAAAGCTGAAACAAAAGTAAACTGCTCAGGCTTTTATCGTGGTATTAGCGCGCTCAATCAAAAGCAGTGATCTTTATATAATGCAAAGATGCTCAGACCTTCTTCGTGGTATCAGCTCACACCCAATCCAAAAGCTGAAACAAAGGAAACTGCTCAGGCTTTTATCGCGGTATCAGCGCACTCACTCAAAAGCAGAGATCTTTATATAATTCAAAGATGCACAGACTTTCTTCGCGGTATCGGCGCACATCCAATCAAAAGCTGAACAAAAGGAAACTACAGGCTTTCTTCACGGTAACAGCGGGCACCCCGCGACAGAGGCCTCATGAAAACGCCTGATATGAACCCTCATAGGCCCCCTTGGAAGCTGCATCTCACCCTTCAATTCAGCATGCGCTCAACAACACTCCCTGTAATCCCCTATTCAAAATGAAAGTGAATGTTGGTTGTCCCTGATTATTCTTCCCCAAGGATGAAAGAAAAATCCCTCGAAGTAGTGTTAACAAACTTCACAAACTTCGAAATGTAAATGTAAATGTATTGGCATTTATATAGCGCACTACTTACCCGTAGGGTCCCAAGGCGCTTCGACCGCTGCGAAACCCTTCCTGGCTTCCCTGAGAGATGGTCCCTTAATGGGTATCTCCAGGGTGAGACCAGGCATCCCCGGCGGTCTGGTGGGGCCGTTAGTGAAGATGAGGCAAGCTAATGCCCAGAGTTGCCGAGTGTGATCGCTGATCAGAGTGGGCACCGAGGCGAGAGAATTATCGAGTCCGCTGACCCTGGTCCAGAAACCTGCCACGCCGGGAATCGAACCCTGGTCCCGGGCCGTCCTCTGCTCTCGGGTCTGCCGCCGCCTATGCTCACCAACTCGGGCCAGTAGCCACTCGCCTGTCCATCCGGCATCAGCATGCCCCCAAACAAGACCTCGACGCAATCTCTAAGTTTCTCTGTTTTACATCCACAATACAACCACAAAGGCGGGCGGGGAGGGGAAGGGGCTTCATCCATGCTGATGCAATGCGGTCCCCAAACGCCTAACAAGCTATCCCTGCCACGAACGCTGCTAACGGCCGCACCCTCGCCTCACCGATAAACATGGCAAACCAGACCAACCTGCCCTTGCATTGAGCCACAGCCCATGTCGTCAACGCAAAACAAGGTCGCAGCTGAGAAACCCCGACCCCGCACCTTGGCCAGAGCCCGCGAGTGAAATCGCCTCACCTCAAGACGTCAGACATACCACCGCCCAGGAAGGCTGGTGGGCGCGGGCTGCGCCCCAAGGAAATGATTTGCCCAGAGTCACAAAATGTCGAGCCGATGCGTTTTCCCTATTTACTAAGGTGGGAACTCTGGCCGTTACTCTACGTCCTCACCGAACCGGCAGCTACAGGCACAGCCTGGCACCGCTAACGCGGCTCGCGGGCAAGAGGGAGAAGGATAAAAGGTGCACTGCTGGCTGCGCAATCGGCTAACCCCCTTTTGGAGGCAGTGCAGTGTCCCCACACTCACCGGCAAAAAGCCCGATACCAGACCCCGATTCAACGGCTTCCCGGATGAACACACAGCGAGGCAGGCCGGCGGCATCGCGGGAGGAAAGACGGCGTGTCCCGCGAGGCAGCGGCCGCGCGTGTCCGGTGCAACGACAAAGAGGTCATCAGCGCGGCGAGGGGGACATATATACCCCTCGCCCTGCCTCCCGCACCGGACAGGACGCGGCACTGACCGTGCCCAGGAGGGGACTCCCTTAGAGCCCCTGACCGTTTGGGAGGAAAGAGGGGTGTGGGCTGCCAGATGGCACTACAGGGCCGCACTCTTGAGTGGCCTCCTGCGGTGGCCTCGGGCAGCCGCATTTCTCCCCCTATCACCCCATCGCTGCTCTCAGCCTTTCTTCCTCACTATTTTACAGGGCCGGGTCTACACTCCACACAAAATATTGATGATTGGTTGCACTGCACGTTGCTTACTAAGTTCTGACAAGGGCCCCAGTCTCCCCAGCGAAGAGCTCATATCTCATGTGACTGCATGCGTTTAAAATATTTCAAATTGGATGAAGCTGCTTGCCGCGACCCAGCTGCCCGCCTTATTGTGAGCCACATGGTACTGTCAGCAACTGCCTGGGCCCCTGAATCGGCGTAAGTTAGGTCACACCCCATTTTGAAATTGTTCAGTCAATAGTGAAGGGTTGCAAATTTGCCCCTGCTTGGCGAATCAACAAGTGTGTACCCGGAGTGGACCAATGAGCAGTGTTTTTGCCTACGGCCTGCCCAGCATACTTCACAGCTGCAGCCCTATTCAGCCAACAATAGAAGTAATCATTGTGTCGAGCAGCAGGCCTCCTTCACAGATCATTAAAACTAATAAGCATTTGCAATGCAATAGGTCTCGCATTTACAAAATGTTAAGCTATTGGCATTGTAAATGACAATACCTTTTATTTCTATGTTTTCAAAACCTACACATAGATGAAGATTTGTCATTTACAGTGCCAGTAGCTCAAAGTGTCGCAAATGTGAAACCTATTGCATTGCAAATGCTTGTTCTCCATGGTGTTTGTCAAAGTCAGCATGCTGCATCATACTATTCGCAGGTCACACATGGAGACAATTCACCCAGAGGATACCATGGGGCTTATTTACAACCCTATTGCGCCACCCGTACATCATTTTCCCCATGTTAGGAATGATGCAAAAGTGGCGCAAGAGGTTTGTAAATAAGCTCCTATGTTATGTTCCGCATTTTTGCAGAAAGCAGGCCCTCACTGCCCCGAATCAACAGCCACGGGCCTCATGGAGCTCCTGATAAGAAATTAGCCTGATAATCTGGTCTTTTTGTCTTTAAATTTCTAGGTTCTGGGGTACATTGGAAAACAGCGTTTGAGGTAAAATGGCGGCGATATGTCAGAAGGCACCCGTCCAGACACTATTGGAAGAGCTTCCTCTCTGCAGAACGAAGGTGACTTCTCTAGGCCCGGAAAGCAGCAGGAGCTTACTTTTGCCCATCTTACCACAGGGCCTGAGAGGAGCCCCAGTCATCCCAGGATTTAAAGCACATCCAGCACTGCAAGTTCAAGTTCAGGAATTTATATAGCGCACTACTCACCCAGAGGGTCTCAAGGTGCTTGGGGAGGGGGTTCATTATTTATCGAATAGCCAGGTTTTAAGTTCTTTTCTGAAGGAGATGTGGTTCTGTGTAAGGCGGAGGTGAGTGGGGAGTGAGTTCCAGGTCTTGGCCGCCAAGTAGGAGAAGGATCTACCTCCCATGGTGGATCTTTGGATACGCAGAACTGCAGCGAGGCCTTGATTGGAGGATCTTAGTTGGCGGATGGGTGTGTAAAAGGATAGTCGAGTGTTGGGGCATTCGGGCCCTAGTTCGTAGAGGGCCTTGTGTGCGTGGGTGAGGAGATGGAATGTTATTCTCTTGTTGGCGGGAAGCCATTGGAGGTCTTTCAGGTGGCTGGTAATGTGATCTTGGCGAGGGATGTCCAAAATGAGTCTCCCTGATGCGTTTTGGATGCGTTGGAGTTTTTTCTGTAATTTGGCTGTAATTCCTGCGTATAGGGTGTTTCCGTAGTCTAGTCGACTCGTAACCAGTGCGTGGGTGACAGTCTTTCTTGTCTCTGTGGGGATCCAGTGGAAGATTTTTTTGAGCATACGAAGTACGTTGAAGCAGGAGGATGAGACTGCGTTGACTTGTTTGGTCATCGAGAGTGAGGAGTCTAGGATGAAGCCAAGGTTACGTGCGTGGTCTGTGGGTATGGGTGCTGAGCCCAGATCCGAAGGCCACCATGAGTCGTCCCAGGCAGAGGGGGATGATCCTAGGATGAGCACTTCCGTTTTGTCTGAGTTAAGTTTTAGGCGGCTGTTTTTCATCCATACGGCTACTTCTTTCATGCCTTCCTGAAGATTGGTTTTGGCGGTGTTGGGGTCTTTGGTGAGGGAAAGGATCAGCTGGGTGTTGTCAGCGTAGGAGATGATGTTAAGGTTGTGTTGACGCGCGATGGAAGCGAGTGGACTCATGTAAACTTTGAAGAGGGTGGGACTGAGTGATGATCCTTGTGGTACACCGCAGATTACTTCGGTGGCCTCTGATTTGAATGGGGGAAGTCGGACTCTCTGAGTTCTCCCAGCTAGGAACGAGATGATCCAGTCCAAGGATTTTCCTTTTATGCCGATGTTGCTGAGGCGTTGTATGAGGGTGCTGTGACAGACAGTGTCGAAGGCGGCAGAGAGGTCTAGTAAAATGAGGGCCACTGTTTCTCTGTTGTCCAGTAGTGTTCGGATGTCGTCTGTTGCTGCGATGAGGGCGGTTTCGGTGCTGTGTTTATCTCGAAAGCCGGACTGTGAGGGATCGAGGGAGTTGTTGGATTCGAGGAAGGCGGCGAGTTGGCTATTGACGGCTTTCTCGATGACTTTGGCCGGGAATGGGAGGAGTGTGTGTGTGAATTTGGCGGTGTGTGTCCTCCTTCAGTGCAGTTTCACTGACCCCTTAAGTGTGATCTAGAACTGCAATGCCATGAATCAGCGTAGGCTGACCGTGGACCACCTTATCTTGGCACGTTCAGTGCAGGGTGATGTAGTACAGCAGTGTTATAGAAAGGTGCAGGTTACTTGAACAAGGCAAAGCCATGCATCAGTGCAGAGTGACTCAAAATCGTAATGTCGTAGGTTAATGCAGGATTACAACAATCAGGGTTTTAGGTGGGCTGGGTCCCACCGGTGCTGAGTACCAACAGTTTTTTAAAGGGGGCCTCGAAAGGGGTCCCTAGCAGGCTCTGTTTTGTGTACTGGCACATACTGTCAGTTTTTTTCCGGACCGCAGTGATAGAAGGCACATTGAAATGCAGGTGCTCACACTACTCACTTCTCACTAGTGTGCGCTGCTCACACTGCTCACTTCTCACTCCTGGAGAAGTTACAGTATGACATCAAGCAAGGTGAGTGTTATAGGGGAACGGGAAGGGAAATCTTTTGAAGAGAGTCATTTTATGGTCAGATTTATATTGCGCATGGCTGCCCCCGCGACGGGGCGTCCCAGCGCCACCAAAGACAGTGAGGGTGACCAAGTAGGAAAGAATTAGAGTTAGATCGGGGGAAAACCAGGTCTTTATGGCTTTGCCAAAAGCAAAGTGATTCTGGATCCCTCTGATAGAGACAGGGAGCGAATTCCAGAGTTTTGCAGCAAGACTGCGGAAAGAGCAGCCTCCGGCTCTAGCTCTCAAGACTCGATGAATCCTAACCAAAGCTTGGTCAGCAGACCTTAAGGTGCGCGCGGCACATAGAACTCCAGCAAATTGGCCAGCCCTAGAGGTGGCTGTTGAGTCAAAATCCTGTGAGACACACAAAGTGTTTTAAACTGGATTCATATTTCAACAGGCAATTAATGTAGTTTAGGAAGAACATGGGAAACAGAGCAAGATTTCGGAAGTGCCACCAAAATGCGTGCCGCTGCATTCTGAATCCTCTGCATGCACCTTATGCTGGACTTATTGGCACCAAGATGGAGAGAATTATCATAGTCCAGTCTAGATAAAATTGTCGCCTGGACACTGGCTTGAAGCACTTTGGGAGGAAAGAAACCCAAAAGAGGTTTCAAGCCTCGGAGAAGCCCAAAGCAGATCCTTGCCACAGCTTTCAATTGTGTATCGAAGGTAAGACCACTATCGATCCACACACCCAGGTTCTTTACTGCCTCTTTGGGCGAAGGGGGCGGTTTAAGACGATGCAGCCAGCATTGCTCGGACCACAAGTCCCAGTCCTTCTCGAACAGCAAAACCTCAGACTTACTGGCATTCAACTGCAAGCAGTTTGCCGCCATTCAGTCCGCAACCTCTAGCTGGTCCTCCTGAAACTTTTCCAGGTTAACACTAAATCTCTTAGAGAAGGCGATCACCAATTGGGTGTTGTCAGCATACGACACCATTAATGACAATTTTATTAATAAACTGCATGATTACTTAAAATCTTTACAGTATAAAAAAGAAAAAAAAAACAAGAGAGAGAAAAAAAAGAATAAAAAGCTTTATGAACGTCCCGACTCCCCCACTCTCATGACCCATCCAAACATAAAGGTGAGAGTGACTTTAAGTTAAAGTACTAACATATTAGTCCTGATTAGCTGTCCAAAACAGGGTTCTTTTAAAAAGAGTGATACATAGGTTGAACAAGTGTTTCCCAGCTAATAAAAGGGGGCACATGAAAGTTCTGTAGAGTCAATTCATGTACCAAGGGCTGTTGACGAAAGATGGATTCTTCGTGGATCTTTATACCAGCCCAGGTTAGATAACTGGGGCAGAAGGCTTCCGGTTACTTTGCTGACAATGCCGTTAAGTGGGAGTCGAGTGCCATTTTTACCTGGTGTATAAATTTCCCAACTCTGGCAATCAAACAGATCGTGGAGACTGAGAGGCACCAGTCCGAGGCCTCTCTACAAGTTCTATTGGCCGTATTCCGTAACATCGGAAGCAGCAAGCAATGGCGGTCATTGGCCAGCTTTGGGCAGCAGCACAGCAAGTGTAGCCAGGATTCCCTGCGGTAATTGCATAGACGACAGGCCAAGGTGCCATCCGTACGGGCCCATTTGGGGTTGAAGTCCGTGATCCTGAGGGACAAAAGTCGAAAGTACAAAATTTTCTTTCTCGCATAAGTGGATACTGGATCTTGCAGGTAAGGTTGAGGTTTACCTGGAATATATGATTTGTCCAGGACCTGAGTTAGTGGATTTTGCCGAAGAGATGCAAGGTCAAGTCCAAAGGAGATGGTCCGGACTTGGCGCTTAACAGCTTGGGCCCAGGCTGAGAAAGGAATTTCGTGCAGGGGCAAACTCTTTCTTTCGATTTTCAATGCTGCAATAGCTTGTCCTACCTTTAAGTACCAGGGGGAGCCCGCCTCCTCAAAGATTGATCTTAGAGAGTGCTTTAGCGAATGTTCTGGTGCTTTCAGTACTCTAATATAGAGTTTTAAAAGGTCCCCCAATAATACCAGCTCCGGTCGCTTAAGGCCTATTTCTAGCCTTAATCTAGTGTTCCTTGCGTATCTAGGGGCCTGTAGCACCAACTTATAGGCTTTCGCCTGGGCCGCGTTGACCACTTTGTCAAATGCACCAGGGTAGGCTATGTGCCCATAAGCAATGGCAGGGATCTGTTTTGCCCGGAGCACTGTCAACATTGGTTCTGCTGAGGGACTGTCCAAGCGGTGGCATAGGCGTCTTAGCGACAGAATGGTTTTGTCAATTTTAGGTTTAAGCTCCTTCAGATGTTTGGCTGCTGAGGCATTCTCGGAGACCCAGGTGCCCAGATAGTTGTAGGATGGGGCAGTGACGATACGGTGCTCCCCCAGAGACCATGAAACTTCTTTTTTGAGGGGGTATTTGCCAAAAATGACAATTTTGGTCTTGCCCACGTTGATCCGTAAGTCATTTGACTTATTGTATAATGCCAAACTGCTTAAGGCTCTTTGGAGCCCCACCCTAGTGTGGTCCATGATCACCGTGTCGTCTGCATACTGGAGTGTTCCCAAGACGAGCCTCCCCGGTTTTGGAGGTGCTAAGTTGGCATCTTTCAGAGCTGTCCCCATGTCCGCAGTATACAAGTTAAACAGCATGGGGGCCAAGACGCACCCCTGCTTGAGGCCCGAGTTGGTGTCAATTCTTGCAGTTGTTATTGTAGGGCTTAGCTTCACCTTGACCCAGGTGCCCTCATAGAGCGCTTTTATAGCTTTTAGTAGAGCCTGTGGTAGCCCTCACGAGTCGAGTTTTGCCCAGAGCCGGCCCCTGTTCACTCGATCAAAGGCTGTGGAGTAGTCTATGAAACAGCAGAACAGGAGCGGTTTGTTCCTCATATTGGCCTTCTTCGCAAGGTAGGAAAGGGCTAAGATGTTGTCAAGAGTGGAGCTGTGAGCCCTAAAGCCGGTCAGTGTGGGCGGAAGAATACCGTTCTTATCCACCCAGTCCTCCAGATCCCTGAGAAGAAGGCGGGGGTATATCTTTGCTTCTACGTCGAGGAATGCTATAAGCCTATAATTGGCCGGGTTCGTGTGGTCGCCCTTTTTATGGATGGGGAAAAGAATAGAGCCTTTCCAAGAGGATGGCAACATTGCCGTGGCAAAAGAATGGTTAAATAAAGGGGTGAGTCTGGATGCAAAAAAGGCTGAGGCAGTTTTCAGAACCTGGGCCAGAATTCCATTTGGGCCTGGAGCGCCATCAGATCTAATGGCCTTGATGCACTTTAGTACCTCCATTTCTGAGAGCGATCCGATGCAGGTCGGATTTGCGCCTTCTGTCGTAACTCTTTTGGGTTCGATAATTTCCGCCGCCACCTTGGACCACGCACGGCTTCCTGCTGTGGGATGATTTGACTTGCAGGTATACAGCCCCTTGGCATACTGTTCCCATACTTTCCCTGCAACACTATTTTCCTTTTGCTCTCCTCTGGGGGTAAGACTGTTGATGAAACGCCAAAGCTTTCTGTTGTCATTTCCTTTGATTAAGGAGAACACAGTCAACCAGTTCTGATCAGTCTGCCGTTTTTTGTGGGCCCAGACTTTCTTTTTATAGTCAGTTCGCAGAGCAGCAATGGAGTGTCTCCCTGACAGATGAGTGCCTTTCTTTTGTGCCCTGATTGCCTTATTTAGATCAGGCTTAAACTGTGACAGGCACCACGATGTTAGACGGCGAGGATCCGAGTGAAATTGGCGACTTCTTGGATGACGGTTATTGCCCAGATGTTCCAATAAATCGGAGGTCAGAGTTTCCCAGAGGTGGATGAGGTTTTTAGTTTGAACTGGGTTAGGTTCTTCCTCCCTTCTAGCTACATAGTCTAGCAGGCTATGACTGAGATTGATTGACCATTTTATTCTTTTAAGCACTTTATGATGTACCTCCCCCGTGGTAGTTCCAATAGCTACTTGTAATTCTGCTTGTACCCGCGCCAGATTGAATGTGGCGCGGAGGGGCCTATGATCACTTTCCTCTCTGTCGTCCACTGTGAAGTTGCTAAGATTGTAGACAAGCCCTTCGTTGATAAAGATGTAGTCTATAGTAGAGACATTTCTAAAGGTCCGGATGGTGGTCTATTCAGGATGAGTCTTTTTTTGTATTCTATGGGTAGAGTGCAGCTTGAAATTTGCGAGAAATTCAGTCAGTAAGGCTGACTTCTTGCTTGATGGAGCCTCCGAAATTAAACCCAAGCCTCTGTGATTAAAGTCGCCCGCGATTATTACGTCTTGGTCATTCCAATTTATTAAAAGATCTTTCTAAATTGAAATAAGTGATTCCATGGCCCGGGAGGATTGATACTTGTTTGGATTAAAATAGCAATTAATTAGTAGAAGGGGGCGAGATATTTGTCCCGGTGACAACCCACTGATTATGATGGCTTGAAGATCAGGAGTCCCCAACTTTAATTCAGTTGTGTTAATTTTGCACGCATGACTTACGTAGATAGAAAGACCCCCTGACGGGCGTCCAAAGATTGTCCTTTTGGTCGCTGGTTTAAAATGTTCGTAAAAGCCACCAATGGCGGTCGTTGCCCTTGCCCAGGTTTCCTGAATACACAGTATGTCCCCCTGTGCGAGGTATTCAGATGTAGTAATGTCCCTAAAGATGTTGCTCACCCCCGCAATGTTCCATGAAATAATGGATAACTCGCGAACTAGGCCCCTGAGTGGGTTTGAACAGGCATTATTTGCGTGGCGGTTTATTAGGTTAGGGACGCTGTCTCCATGTGGCCTCCAGGTGATCCGATGTCTGGAGATGCCGCTGCACGCTCCGTTGCCCGTCATTTTGCTGGATTTTGATTTTTAGCGGGGTTTTTGCCCGCCCTGATTTCGCCCCTATTTCTGGACGGGTGTGCCTTATGCCTTTAAGAATGGATGCCGTTCATGTGTGTCCTGTTGCGGCAACAGGACGTGTGGATATTTCAGTGTTTTTGGCACAACGACTTCAATGCCCCATTCAGCGAACAATGTTGCTTCCTTAAGGACAGCCTGTTGGACTTGCTGACTTGCAAGTCCGATTATGGTGGAATCATCGTGAGTGTCTGTCTCCAGTCTCTTGAATATCACCCACTCAATATTTTCTGAGGTGATTTGGGCCAGCGAGGCAATATGGCCAAAGAGGCGGACAATATTGGACCTGTTCAAGATGTCAAAAGAGCCTTTTGCTGTATATCTTGGGGTTAACTGCAGCTCTGTAATGTCTGGCGCTCAGGGCACTCCCACACAACACATGGGAAACAATCTAAGCACATGGCCAGGCACACAGGCTTCGTAAACTGTTCGACTACGCCAGATGTAATGGCTGGCGCTCAGGGCACTCCCACACAACACATGGGAAACAATCTAAGCACATGGCCAGGCACACAGGCTTCGTAAACTGTCCGACTACGCCAGAATGTAATGTCTGGATTTTCTGAGTAGGTGGGATCAGCCCCCAGGGGCCCCTCCAACCCAGCCAGAACGTACTCACCTTCCCTCCTCAGGACTCCTCTATCCAGGCACCTGGTACCTACCTGAGGATGGGGAACTCGCAGTATACAAGCTCATATTATTAAGAACACCACTAAATCTATAGGGATACTAAGAATACTCACTGATTACTAGGGATATCCATACCCTACACCACACTTATTCACATCAGTTGGTCTCGCGGCCACCCTGACCCAGACCGTTCTACCCTAGGGCAGATATGACACACAATCCGGTGTATCTACACATGGGCCTGCAGAACCCAATGCTCCCTTTTCCAAACTGTTCGCAATCCTGCGAAACTACACACTAGTTCGACCTCCTAGTGTTCTCACTTATTCAAGCCACAATCCAGTGGGTATTAACACTGGTCTCCCACCCAGTGCTGTCACTAACGCCGCATATCAACGACGACCACATTCCTATGAACAATTATTGGGATAATATCTCAGTTGTCTACTCGGGATGAAACTACAATAATAACTTTGAATATAGTTCCAGATTATATAGTGTACTCCCTGCTCTTGGCATCAAAGGTCCACTCACTCCCTCTTTATGTGATCACCACTTACCTGATTGGGATTACTCATCCATTCACGTAGCAACTACCTAGGAGATATATTTACCTTCAGTGAACAAGAATAGGAAATACACACCAGTTTGTTATAAACTGGGGGTTATTTTATTACAACAATATAAACATTTACACAGATCTGACAAAGACTATAGGTAGAACACACCGCTTGAAAGAGAAGGATTACACATAACAGGAACACTCCGCTGAAAGGGAAAAGATTAGACATAAAGTGTAAGTGTAGCTAATGTGATGAAAACAATATCACCTGATTAGTGTGAAGTCTTGTTCTAGCTGTCATCTGGGTTCCTCTCTCGTCTGTGCCTTGGCTCATCTTAGACTCTCTCTCTCTCCTGCACTCTTGGGTACACCTCTGCGCTGATCACTCTGTCTCTGGACTCCTCTCCCCCACACGAACTATCTCCACCTTCCGTCTTCAATCTTAATGGTTCCTGCCGCTCTGATCACCGTTCATTCCACTAGCTTATTCACTCTGTCTCTGCGCCAATGTCCAATTAACTCCATCTGCTCCCATAGGTTAGTCCACGATCTCTCCTCTATCTCTTCTAAAAGGCATTACTTCAGACTCCAGCTATTCACACCTCCTCCTGATAAGCAACTGCTTCTGACTGCTTCCTTCAGTTCCAGCTCACTATTCAACTCAGCTCTTCTCCAGCTTGAACCCTCTCTCTCTCTCTGCCAACTCCACTCCACTGCTCGACTCTCTGCTGGACTGACCCCCTGCTTGACTCTCTCCTCGACTGACTGACTCCGCCTCTGCACTTCACAAATATAGAATGCTGTTTCCTCATGGAAAGTTCCAGCCATCAGCCTGCCGCCCACCAGGTCTCTGCATCACCTCGCATCAAGGACACACACCCAGCCGGCCGGCCTTTTGTTGTGTCTTCTACACAGAGAATAATACAGCCTACCGATAAGGGCTGGCCCAGACCGGTTCTCTCCAAGTGAAAAACAGCCTTAGCTATAAACTTTGCCTTTGCCCTGAAAAGCCTCTCAGCTTCATCAAGATGGAGTCCCTCTAGCTCTAGGCCTGTAGGCCTGAAAAGGGTGAAATGCTCCTTAGCTCTGTCGGAATACCTACATAAACCATACCAAAGTGTCTAATATGTCAAAGCCAATAGGCAATAGACAGGTTAAAGTCAAGAATAAAGGCATATTAAGCAGCTATCCTCTTCTAGATCTGGAAAAAAGGGCTTAAAAGGGCCAACACAGGCTAAGAATACCTATACTAGATGCGAGCAAGACTAATGATCTATATCACTGCTAAATAAAGCCAAAAACTCTGCCATAACAAGCTCATAGGTGGATTGTTTTTTTTTTGTGTGTGATGGAGCACAAACTCACCCCTTCTCCCTGGAGCTTTAGACTCGAGTTATTGAAATTTAAAGGGTTTATGAGAGTGGATTCAGGCTGGTGCCCATTGGGCCCCATGCTTGATTGGCCTTCCACACTCGGACATCCTTGCCACTCCCCCTGGTCTGATGTTAAATTTAGGTAATTTTTGAGTGCGACTCCTGGTTGCTGATTCCCTTGCCCCTCAGTTGGTGGACCTACCACTCTTGACAGTACTGGTTGTGCGCCCTGTTGTAGTTTGGGATTTGTTACAGACTCATGTTTCAGAACCCACCCGGAAGGGCTGGGGGCACTTAAAGGTGCTGAGACGGCCACCTGTGAAGGCCTTTGTTGAAGAGCCTCATTAGTTTGACCCTCCATGAGAGGGATTTGTTGGCTTTGGGCCTCACCGCGAACAAGAGGAGCGTCACATGGCTTGCCCATTTTAGACACCTGCTTGGGTATGAAAATGGGGAAGAGTGGTTTGGGGATACATTTAGTTTCAGTGTCGCCCAGGGTTAATACCACCGAGGATGTGTTTCTGCTTCTAGCTTTGAACTTCTTAAGTTGTTTTTTAAATCTTTTTTTGGCTCTCCTTGATAACGGAGCTTTGGCACTTGATAATGCTCCTTCGACCCTCTCCTCTTGAGGGGTAGTAACAGAAAGGTCTTCACTAACGGTCTCGAGATCCGAGGCCTCGGGGTCACCGTTCCCTTTATTAGCCGAAGTAAAGTTAATACGGGGCCCTACTAGGGGAACCTTTGTGGCGCTATTGCCCGATGTGCTAAGGGTTGCTGTTTCAGCCTGCTCTGTCGTCTGTGGTGGTAGCTTTTGTGCGGCTTGTTTTTGCGTGGTTATCTCACCCTGACCCCTGGCTAATGCAAGCATCTCTTTTAAGACTTCAGGAAGACTTGCCCATTTATCAATTAAGACGTCATAGGAATTGGTGCTGGCGGCATGAGCTTGTTGGACGTTAATTTGGACTTCCAGCTTTGCCAGCTTTTCATCTTGGCACACCAAATGTTGGGCTATCGACTGCAAAAGATCGATTTGGAGTTCCATCTTTGCGGACTGCCATAGCAGTGCCCTAGCCATTGTGTCCTGGACTTCTCTTATTGCAGACAAGTTAAGGTCTTTAAAAGTGGGTTCATCAATTGGGTCGGTTAAGTCTTGGTGATGAGTTAAACTCAGCGGACTCCAACCCTCGTTTGAGCAGTTCTCGGGGCCTTAGCTCTTCCTAAATTAATGGGGGTAGTTTCAAGTGTTCGTTCAATGGTCTGTTCCAATTTTAGTAAGAACGAAGTTGTTGGAACCTCCGTAACCTGAGGGATTGGCCTCTGTGTTTCCCTAGGTGCCACAATTGCATTCAGACCTTTGCCTGTACCTGTGCTCATTGGGGAGGAGGATGCGACAGCCTCGCTTGTTCTCCCAGTATCTGAATCCACGTTCGCCCCCAGAGTTGGCCTTTCATGAATGTCGGCAGTGACCCTAATCGGGCTCTTTGTCCTGGCCTCAGGCTGAAAACATGCTTCAAGGCTCCCAGGTGACTCAAAGTTAACAGGCTTGCAGGAGTGAGAGTCCCCTGGGGCCAGATGGATCTTTGGGATCCCAGGTATGGCATTGGTCGCGGGATCTTGTGACGTTTCATCTAAAGGTGAGGGGCTGTTTGAGGCCTGAAAGAATTGAGCGATAAGGCCTTGGGGGAGGGAATTGCCAGTGACCGGGTCCTGGGATTTTAGGGTACTTATGCTTCTGGTTACCCTTCTTTGTGCTAGGCTCTCAGGGTTCACTTCCCCCTCATCCTCCATGCAGGATTTAGTCTTCCTCAGCGTCATCTCTTTTTGCGCCGTTTGCTGGGGCTAGGGCTAGGCTTGTTTGTGCCTAATTGTGCTGGGGGGGAGGGAATACCAGTACTAGTGCTAATGTGGGCCCCTGTGTTGAGCTGTGTTTTTTTGTTTTGAGGGCACAGAGGTGTGGAGGGGGGACGGAGGGGTTAGCAAGCGGTGCATGCGAGGGTGGCTGCAAGCTGGAGACCTAGTCTGCCAACCCCTCAGACCGCTCCCTCTGGCTCTTACTTAGCTGCGACCTCTAACGGCTGCCGCGCTTGCCTCCACCTCTTACCTCTTGTCTCCCGCGTCCACGGGTGCACAGATGCACAGGCTGGTGCCCTCAGCTGCTCGATTTTACTTTGGGTTGATGGCGGTTGATGGCAGTGTTTTATTACAGCGCTTAGTACAGCGCCAGCAACCAGTAGCAATTGTAGTGCCTTGTATCACCTTGATCATTGAATCTTGCCCCTTTCTTCTTTTCTTTTCTTCTTTTCCAAACTCGTAGCTTGCGCAGAGGCACAGAGGCACAGAGGCACAGGCTTGCAGTGGTGTAAGCAGAGGCAAGTAGGGTGCTGTTATCACAGCGCTCAATCAATTGAATCAGCGCTCACACCTACGCATACCTGCACGCTGCAGATCCCAGGCGCCGCCGCACCCAGCTCCTTCACCGCTCACAGTCCACTACCGGAGCAGCACATCGGACCAGGCATGGTCCGACCGCCTTAATCAATCAAGGAAACGAGACTACCAGAGACAGTGCGCTCCGGAAACCCTTGACCCCAAGTGCTCCGCTAGTCTTCCCCTGCAGACCCCCTTATCGGGGAAGGCGGAAGGCGGAAGGTGGAAGGTGGACAGGAGCGGCAATCTCGGCGTTCTACTCGGTTTGTCAGAGACGGCGTTTCTGGCGTTCTGACTCAGCACAGCTCGTGGGCTCCCTCCTGTGGCCGAATACACCTTCGCAATCACAGTAAACAGTGAGACACCATTAATGTAGTTTAGGAAGAACATGGGAAACAGAGCAAGATTTCGGAAGTGCCACCAAAACGCGTGCCGTTGCATTCTGAATCCTCTGCATGCACCTAATACTGGACTTATTGGCACCGAGATAGAGAGAATTATTATAGTCCAGTCTAGATAAAATTGTCACCTGGACAGTGGCTTGAAGCACTTTGGGAGGAAAGAAACCCAAAAGAGGTTTCAAGCCTCGTAGAAGCCCAAAGCAGATCCCTGCCACAGCTTTCAATTGTGTATCGAAGGAAAGACCACTATCGATGCACACACCCAGGTTCTTTACTGCCTCTTTGGGCGAAGGGGGCGGTTTAAGACGATCCAGCCAGCATTGCTCGGACCACAAGTCCCAGTCCTTCCCGAACAGCAAAACCTCAGACTTACTGGCATTCAACTGCAAGCAGTTTGCCCCCATCCAGTCTGCAACCTCTAGCTGGTCCTCCTGAAACTTTTCCGGGTTAACACTAAATCTCTTAGAGAAGACGATCACCAATTGGGTGTCGTCCGCATACGACACCAGTGACAGCCCTCTTCTTTTAGCCACCAACGCAAGGGGTTGCTCATACATGTTAAACAGTAGGGGGTTCAATATTGAGCCATGAGGCACCCCCTGTTTCAAGGCAAACTCCTGTGAATGAAAAGGTGGCACCAGGACCTGGCAAGATCTACCCTGCAAGATGGTCTGAAACCAGGCGAGAGCCAATCGTCTGATTCCAATATCCTGTAAACGCTTTAGAAGTATTTTGTGGGAGACAGTGTCAAAAGCGGCACTTAGGTCCAAAAGAACGAAGGCCGCAGAATCACTGATATCAAGACTCCCTCGGATTTCTTCTGTCACAGCCAACAGAGCAGACTCTGTACTGTGGCTCGCTCGGAAACCATTCTGCGAAGGATCCAGGATGGCATTAAGCTCAATAAACTCAGTGAGAGTAGTGTTCTCGTGGGATTCAACCAACTTAGCCAGAAAAGGCAGCTGGGAAATAGGGCGATAATTGCCCGGCTCAGAAGGGTCCAGAGACGGTTTCTTTAAGAGAGGAATTACTTTTGCGTGTTTCTACGCCGCTGGTACAGATGCTGAAGACAGGGAGAGGGTGACCAAATCTATGCTCACAGGTGAGATCAATGCAAAAACAACAGTTGATGGACAGAATGCAGAACAATGTCATACATTCACCCCAGTACAGAGATATGGGCATAAATCCATAGTTTTTTTGCTCACCACACCAACCCAGTTCAGACATGGCCATATGCAAATCAGACTTGACCCTGTGCCTCACGGGTACAGTCCAGCCCGAACTGCCAAGCCATGTCTTCTCTGGACCGGAATCAAGCATCCTAGGACTGGTTTCTGGCTATCAGCCGTCATCACCCAGGATAGCTTGATTCCAGTGGTGTGGAGAGCACGGGACTCATGTCTGAGCATACCCGTTACACTTGGGGTGACAAATGCAAAAACAACAATTGATGGAAAGAATGCAGAACAATGTCATACATTCACCCCAGTACAGAGATCTGGGCCTAAATCCATCGTTTTTTTGCTCACCACACCAACCCAGTTCAGACATGGCAATATGCAAATCAGCCTTGACCCTGTGACTCATGGGTACAGTCCAGCCCGAACTGCCAAGCCATGTCTTCCCTGGACCAGAATCAAGCATCCTAGGACCGGTTTCTGGCTATCAGCCGTCATCAGCCATGATAACTTGATTCCAGTGGTTTGGAGAGCATGGGACTCACGTCTGAGCATACCTGTTACACTCAGGGTGACAAATGCAAAAACAACAGTTGATGGACAGAATGCAGAACAATGCCATACATTCACCCCAGTACAGAGATCTGGGCCTAAATCCATCGTTTTTTTGCTCACCACACCAACCCAGTTCAGACATGGCCATATGCAAATCCGCCTAGACACTGTGCCTCATGGATACAGTCCAGCCCGAACTGCCAAGACATGTCTTCTCTGGACCGGAATCAAGCATCCTAGGACCGGTTTCTGGCTATCAGCCACCATCACCAGAATAGCTTGATTCCAGTGGTGTGGAGAGCACGGGACTCACGTCTGAGCATACCCGTTACACTCGGGGTGACAAATGGAAAAACAACAGTTGATGGACAGAATGCAGAACAATGTAATACATTCACCCCAGTACAGGGATCTGGGCCTAAATTCATCGTTTTTTTTACTCACCACACCAACTGGGGTAGTGTGGAGTGCAAAAAAACGACGGATTTAGGCCCAAATCTCTGTACTGGGGTGAATGTATGACATTGTTCTGCATTCTGTCCACAAATTGTTGTTTTTGCATTTGTCACCCCGAGTGGGATGGGTATGCTCAGACGTGAGTCCCATGCTCTCCACACAACTGGAGTCAAGCTATCCTGGCTGAAGATGGCTGATAGCCAGAAACCGGTCCTAAGATGCTTGATTCCGGTCCAGGAAAGACATGGCTTTGCAGGTCAGGCTGGACGGTTTCCATGAGGCACAGGGTCAAGGCTGATTTGCATATGGCCATGTCTGAACTGGGGTGGTGTGGAGTGCAAAAAATCGATGGATTTAGGCCCAGATCTCTGTACTGGGTTGAATGTATGACATTGTTCTGCATTCTGTCCATCAATTGTTGTTTTTGCATTTGTCACCCCGAGTAGGATGGGTATGCTCAGACGCGAGTCCCATGCTCTCCACACCACTGGAGTCAACCTAGCCTGGCTGAAGACAGCTGATAGCCAGAAACCTGTCCTAGGATGCTTGATTCCGGTCCAGGAAAGACATGGCTTTGCAGGTCAGGCTGGACTGTTCCCATGAGGCACAGGGTCAAGGCTGATTTGCATATGGCCATGTCTGAACTGGGGTGGTGTAGAGTGCAAAAAATCGATGGATTTAGGCCCAGATCTCTGTACTGGGGTAAATGTATGACATTGTTCTGCATTCTGTCCATCAATTGTTGTTTTTGCACAGGTGAGATCAAAGCATGAAACTGACTGAAGTGAGCGGGTGCCAACGGGTCGACCGCCGAACCCGATTTAATTTTCAAACAGAGGGTCTCAAAGTCAGTGGAGGACAACAGGGGAAAAGATGACAACCCATTGCCCTCCCAGGGTCCAATAACCCCTGGCCCACCCACAGCGTCCGAACAGGCTGACGTAGGAAGGCTTTGATATATCTTCTCTACCTTGTTCACAAAGTACCTGGCCAGATCGTTACACTGATTATTCAATGAAACTGTTGCACCTGCACTCTTCATGCCCTTGGGCAGAGAGAAAATTGTCTTAGAGGGGTTGGTGCTGACCGAGATTTTTTCGGCAATAATTTCCGCTCGTGCTCTCTGAATTAATTTATGGTAGTGCTTAATAGACGCTCGGTATTTGCTTTTTGCTACCAAAGGATACGAGCGCCTCCAAGCTCGCTCAAGCTGTTTACAATGATTTTTGCCTTTGGTCAGCGAGTCATCGAATAAGACTTCCCTCAATTATTCCCACCCACCTTAGCCGGGATGCAGCTATCGAAGCCAATCGTCAACCAGTCATGGAAACACTAATTTGCCACCTCAATGTCTGGTGGCAGCTGTGGCCTGTGGCTGGACCAGAACACTGAAAGATGACTAATGTCCAGCTTATGCCAGGGACATTTTCTCTCTGGATTTACCTTCTCTTATTGAAACTCAGGAGCAGCAACATTGTTGTGGTGTCACCAAGGCTTTAAGTGGAAGCTTTTTTAATATTATGTACAAGCCATAGTTGCTGCTTATTTATCTTATGCAAAAACCAACCATTGACAATGCCAATAGTCCTTACTTGTTGTAGGTATGATGTTCCTTGTTGCATCATATAGCTCGATGCAGTGACAGAAACAGCAAAATACAAGTGGGGCGGCATACTATGCTAAGCACCAGGGCTCGAGTCGGAGGTGCAGTACACGCAGGTACACAGCTTCCCTCACTCTTTTCACAGTGTAGACGCCGTCCCTCCTGCCAATAAGTGGGGCCCCACAGAAATATGCTGAACTTCTTCCGTTGTAATTGCCAGACATCAGGACACGTTCAGCACCTGCGGAACACATTCAGCACTTGCAGGCTACCTCCTTTCCATTCCCAGCAGCAACATGCAGGCAGCCAGGGAGACTTTTTCACCTCCAGCTGTACCGATGTTAAGGGGCATCCTCCTTTTGTTAGTATATGCTGACTGGGGGGCGCCTGGAACCTTACATTTAAATGTAAATGCACAGAGGGAAACAAAGGCACACAGCTTGCCTTCTCTTCAAATGTACTTAAGAGAGGCATGCTTTTGTCTTGGTTCTATCCCTGTATATAAATGCAGACACTGTAAGACTTTTAAATGGGTTAGTCTGTGCCAGTATTTACACAAACAATTTAAATAGCGCTATTTTATTTTATAGTGCAACATTGTGACGTTATGAGGTCATTTGCATATTGTCTTACTTGGTCAGCCTCCCCACTTTTTTTTATAGGACTTGTGCCCTGCTAAGCACAGATTTTTAGCTTACCTGTTTTTAAGCCACACCCTTAATTACGTCGGCCATGCCCCTTTGAGAGACCCCCACCAATTGTTTCATCCCACTTAAAGCCTTGAGAACAATGGAGGATGTAGCGTTAGGGCTAGAGCTGCCAACTTTGGAGCTGGGGAACCGGGGTTTGAGCCTGGGCGGGGGCTAAACATCCTGTGATTATGGGCAAATCACTTAACCTCCCCGCGCCTACCAAATAATGAATGTGTCCTTTTGTAATGTAACTGGTGCCTATGTAAAGTGCTCTAATACCTTTGGGTCGAGTTTGTGCTATATAAATCTGCAACAAAAAAACAATATGTCCTGGCAGTGTAATAGTAACAACCTATCCTCGTCGGTTACATTCAGAGCTAGCCTTAAATGAGAGAGCGCCCTAGGCGAAATCAAATTTGGCACCCCACGCCCACTCTTTAAATGTATATGCACTGAGAATTTGGGATGAGAGGAGGAAGTGAGCAGTTGAGGGCCATGAAAAACAAGCACTGGCGTTGCCAATAGGTCTCGCAGTAGGAAAGTTTGAGCTATTGGTTTTCTAAATGACATTTTATTTTTTTGTTTTGCGATTTACAATGGCCATACTTTTAACTTTTTGCATTAGGAAAGTTTGAGCGATTGGTATTGTAAATGACACTTTTTTAATTTACGTGCTGGTTTTGAAAATAGCAAAATTAATAGCTTTGTCAGTTACAATGTCAATAGTTTTAACTTTCGCAAATGTGACACCTAAAGCATTTGTAATGCAATGTGTGTTGTATTTACGTGACTTAGATGTATTGATATTACAAATAACAATGGCTTTTAATTTTGTAAATAATTAATACTTAAATAAAAGTTATTGTAATTTATAATGGCAATAGCTTAAACATTTGTAAATAAATTTTGTGAAGATTATGTTCAGTGTATTTTATTGTGACGAAAATCCAAGAACATTGCATTTGCACCTACACACACACATATGTGTTGTAGCACTGAGTGGTGTGAGGGTGTGAGGGCGAGGGGGTGTGAGGGTGAGGGTGAGTGGGTGTGTGAGTGTGTGAGGGTGAGTGAGAGGGTGTGAGGGTGAGAGTGTGTGAGGGTGAGGGTGTGAGGCTGAGTGAGGGTGAGAGGTTTGTGAGGGGGGGTGAGGATGAGGGGGTGAGTGGCGCTTTCGCCTGCCAAATTGAGCCTGCCCGCCCACCTGTACAGAGCCAGCCACCAGGGGCATCCTAGTTTACTCAGCTCGGTGAGAGGGAAGGACCACGGAAAGAGATCGAGGTGAATTATATAACTCGAGAGCTAAACAAAGCACGACAGACAGATCGCATTAGTGAATGTTACCAGTCAAATAAAGCAGCCAGAAAAGAATCCCAAATATTCAAGTACACGAATCGAGACAGAAGGTTTCACTACGCCTTCGATTTGTAGTGCCGGGTAAATAATTGCAGGGTAACTTGTTTACTTACATTTTTCAAGTCATATTCATCATCGCACTTGTCATGTAATTTGTGCCCTGAACCACACTTTCAGGATGACATGCCAGTCAAGAGAAAACGAAAGAAAAACACAAAAAGCACAATGATGTGAATGCCGCGTCATTTTGTATTCGTTTAACATGCATTTGTGCGCCTGCAAAAACAACATTCGTTTTTGCCAATTGTTCCTCTAGCCCCAAACCAATGTTGTATTAACTTTTGAGCTGCTGAGTGCTCTCTGTATTCTTTGTCACACTTTCATTTTGATACCTCGTTCTTTGCCCTCAGTGGTAACTGTTCTAGATGGTGTCTGCATTCTGCAGCCTTATACAGAATGTAATGTGCACAGTGTTCTAGAATAGTTTCCATTCCAGCAAACCGGTCCTGGCTGAATGTGAGCTTCCACAAATTTCATGTGATCTCCGATACTTAGAAGATAAGTTTGAAACCTTGTAAGGAGATCCATCTCCAAATTTACTGCAGTTTGGCAACGAGCACAATCCGTAATCACCTGTTTTCAAGAGGTGAGGAAGAGTGAAACTCGCATTAGCATCTTTGAATGAAATGATACGTCACAGCCTGGTGGGACATGTGACAAGTGACGCTGCTGTGAATAATTAGAAATGTATGACCCGAAAATTCACATTCCACTTAGAATAAAGGTGCAGAATACAAGCCATATCTCTAGCGTGGCAGCATAGCAACCTGTTATGAATATGAATTTTGCATTCAGTGTGGCAGCTAAGTAATGCGGAGGGCGACATCTGAAAGGCCCTCCCACATAACAGAACTGACTTGAAGAGTTTTTCCACTGCTACACGTCCCCACATTCTGCCGATCATTTTGTGCGGGTCACCTGAAGTGCAAACTGGAGTAGTAGCACAGTCACATAAAGCTTTCCGATCTAAACCCGTCTTAGCGTTGTTGACATTTTTCCTGTTACTGCCCAGGAAGTAAACACTGTCCAAGCCAGAGTGAAACAGAGGTCGACACTCTAAACGGAGAGAAGGGACATAAATCATAGCATAACGAAGCAATGCATGCCATATAGCGCCCTAGAGGTAATTACAGCAAAGTCACCTATTGCTCAAGTTTATGCCTGGCACTTGCATGTGTAGTTAAATGACTGAGCATAATTAACACTTGTCCAGCCATCATCCCAGCACAAGTGTGTATATTTGAATTCCCCAGCCGGGATTACAAAATGTACTTACATTTGCACATGCTTTCGTGGAAGGCTCTCCTGCAATAACATAGCCACCTAACTTTGTTTATTACTCAGAACAACCTCAGACAGAATGAGAAGATTGCATACACATATTTGTGAATTATTTCCTAACCTTGAATGGTCAAAATTGCTCTCCTGAAAGACAAAAGAGTATTATTGAGAACTGCTAGAGACGCTGCGTACGTTCAAGTTCTTGCCAGTTGCATTACACTTGCGAGGTCCTCCATAACAGATGTTTACAAGGTAGCCAAGCAAAGCTAGACATTAGATTTGTAAAGTCAGTGACTGTGACGATAACAAGACGCAAGTTTTGTACTCGTTCGCAGAAGCCATATGTGACAGTGGAGGAGTTTGTAGCATGTTTAAGAGTTGTCAAAAAGTGTAAATTTGGAGAGATAACTCACGAGTTAATAAAGGGCTATTTACTTGTGCAGTGCTACAACAAAAAAAATGCAGGAGAGACTGGAAAAAAATTGAACCTAACTCTTAAGGTGGCTATCACGGTATCAAAGATTGTTGAGGAATTATCTGCATGAACGAAGGAGATGAACAGGACAGTAGACAAGCGTACTAGTGATTAGCTTGGCTGTTCTGTGCGTCGTGCACCTTTGTTCGCGCGCTGGTGTGCGGATTGCGGCTGTGAGCATGAATTGTTTTTTAAGGATTGTATTGTTTTAAAGCTCTTTTTCCCCGTGCTAATGCTTCAGCACGACATGTACATCTGAATTGTACAGCTCTCTTGGCATTGTGGGTGCATCGGTTTAGTCAGTTGCTGCTGTCTCTAAGTACTGAAGGCTGTGCGTAGATCAGCCAGAGGAGAAATGCACAAACGAGACAGATGACCCACCGAAACACACCAGGCTCAACAAGACGGCGCAAATCCTGCAGAATTTCCAACATTAGGCAATCTTAGTAGTGAAGTAATCCAGATCAGCTACCGCAGGACAGCGTGACAGTTTACAGCACAACAACTGTGACCTCCCCAAAAATGCCATAAATCGCCAACTCCCGTCGCCAAATGTTGCAAGAAAGTTGGCACTTAAGGAGGAGACACACAGAAAGCAACATTTCCCAAAAGGTTTCTTTCTGTAACCATATATACGGGAGCCCACAGTCAGCGCAACCAGAGCATCAGCGTTTCTTCTGGATTGTGTGAAGAAGTACAGACAGACAATGATGTGAATGCTGCGTCATTTTGTATTCGTTCAACATGCATTTGTGCGCCTGCAAATGGCCGGAGGGAAGCCGGATGGGGGTGGGAGAGCCTGGTGGGGGGGGGCGGGAATGCGAGGGAGGAGAAGTGTGGCAGGAGAAACTGAAAGTACAAATGTTGCAAGAAAGTTGGCACTTAAGGAGGAGACACACAGAAAGCAACATTTCCCAAAAGGTTTCTTTCTGTAACCATATATACAGGAGCCCACAGTCAGCGCAACCAGAGCATCAGCGTTTCTTCTGGATTGTATGAAGAAGTACAGACAGACAATGATGTGAATGCCGCGTCATTTTGAATTCGTTCAACATGCATTTGTGCGCCTGCAAATGGCCGGCGGGAAGCCGGATGGGGTCGGGAGAGCCTGGTGGGGGGGCGGGAATGCGAGGGAGGAGAAGTGTGGAAACTGAAAGTACGAGTAGGAGGGAGTAGGGGAGGAGAAGCCGCAGAGCGCACGCTGGGCGAAGCCCTTTGATGTGCTGTGCGGCCATGAATGCGCGTGCTTGTTTGGTAACGTGATTCACGTGAACTTAATGAAAACCGCAGCGCAAGAAGCCCTTGGTTTGACGAGGATTTCGAGCACTTGAATTCTCGCTCCGCTCAATGCGCTTGCGCGCATTGATAGGTCGCGATACCTAAAAAGCAGACAAGGGTGCAATCAACCTTCCAAAAAAGTGTTTACCCACACATTTCTTTGTACCTAGGTCGTAGAGAGACTGCTGCAGGGAGCTCCAACGCCCCTTTGGGGGTGGGCGCCCTGAGCGTGGGTCCGGCTTGCACGTGCTAAAGACCGGCCCTGATAGTACTGACCATGCGGACTGGCGGTGTGAGCTAGCAGTACAATGCTGTGTACCACTGCGGTCTGATCTAGCTGTGTGGTTTCGTAGACCAGAGCATCTGGAGACACAGCAGTATCGAAGATCAGTTAAGGGGGCTCTGTCAGTGTAGTATAATTTTTTTTTTAGATGTATATAGCGCGAAATCAACCCGAAGGTATTGGAGCGCTTTACATGAGCACCAGTTACAGTTACGTTACACAAGTGCACATTCATTTATATCATATCATTATAGATGAGTGTAGTTTAAACAGGCAGTGTGGTCTCACAGACAACCCTGTGACAGGCATGGAAATCCTAAAATGAAAGTAAAGAAATACTGATCTGGAGGAGTTCCTAGCTCACTGGTAACCCCGAGAACTCTGCTAATGTTGCTCTGCCATGAGTGTTCCTATCCGCCTGAAGAAATTCAGATCAGGTATGCGCGTCCAATGAGCTGTTTTTAAGTTGTCAAGACATCCTGCGCGTCCAATGAGCTGTTTTTAAGTTGTCAAGACATCCTGCGTAAGTGTTTTGCTGGATATAATGGAAGACGGGTTAGATTCGAATTTGCTGCTTGCAATGTGTGTTTTAATCTCAGTTGAATCCGAATTAAAACGCGGCCTAGCAGACCACAGAAACAGGCCGAGAAGCAGCCAAAAACGACCCGTCAGGCCAGCCCCTCGCCACTGCCTTGTTGTCCCACAGGCCAGTCTGGCTTGGATTCTACCTCCGATCTCTACGACTAGCCGTAGTCATAGACACGGGAGGCAAGCCAGTGACCTCCGCAGCGATTGATGACGGGAAGCCCGTCTCGTCACTATGCATTATCTGTCTCCCTGTGCGGCCGTCTCTTCAGTAGCGGCTTCAACACGGCAGAAGAAGGGCGAGAGGGTGGCAACCTCTCGGCTACCCACGGCCTAACACTCCTCCGCCCGTGCCCGCCCAACCAGCGGGGGGAGGACCCGAGGGTCAGCCGGAGGTATGTCGGGGACGAACATTTGGGGAACCTAGCGGTGACGGACAGAGGGACGAGCGTCCATCCTTGTGCAGTGGGAGTCGCAGGGGAGCGGGACCATCCTGGGAACAACGCTCTCCAGCAGAGGGCGCGGGCCCTCCACGCTGCTCCCTCGGTCACTGTCGAGATGGTCCACGGAAGTAACAGCCGCATTTTCGAGGATGGGCCCCAGCTCGGTGCCCGTGGAACAAGGGAGGCCGGCCTCTGTAGTGTCAACGTTCAAGATAGAGGGGGCGCAGCGGATAACAGGAATGGTCGCAATATTAACGCCGGGGTCTTGTGCGACACCGACGAGAGAGGCTACCAGTGTAACAGCACCCGCATACTCGAGGGGCGCCGCCCAGAGAGAGGGAGCGGTTTCTTCGACGAAAGCGCTATCCGTTATACCAGCACCCCCATACATGAGGCACGCCGTTCCAGTAGACGTGCCTCCATCCTCAGCGAGGGCACTATCGGAAGTGGCAGCCTCCACACAGATGAGGAGTACTCGTCCGAGAGGAGGACCGCCACCGAGCACAGTAGCCGCAGTGGCAGCACCACAATTGAAGAGGGACCCTTGTCCGGTTACGGTTCTCAGGACAGGACCGCCTTGTTCAACGACATGGCAGGAGACCCGGAGCAAGGCGAGTTAGTGCCGCAGACCAGTGGTGGATTCCCACCGCCCTCCTCCGTTTCTGAACAAGCATTCCTGACCCAGGATGCCCCGGTCTCCAACCATCAGTTGCAGGTCTCGGCGTCCCTTGGAGAGTGTCGCGTCACCAGCAGGGGGTCTGCCTCCGACGTGCTGCCAGAGCAAATGGTGAGCCTCAGGGAGGGGAGGGGGTAACGGCAGGTGTATGTAATTGTAAGGTCAGGGGATATGTCCAGTGGTGTGGTTTATTCGCGAGTCGAATTTATCAGCAGATGGCCTATACCCATCCTCCTGCTCAACAACACAAACAATAACACAAGTGATTTTTAACAGTGACGCCAGCACATGTTTAGGTTCAGTGACACTTTTCACCATGGTTTATACGTTTTATGAATGTATCACACATTGAACATGTGAAGTGAGAACACATACACAAATATTTGGGCTGTGATTTGGTTTTTAGTGATGCTCCCTGAAGAAGGGCTTCCAGCCCGTAATGCATAGGAGCTATGAAGCTACAAAAGTGATTGTATACAAAGGATATATGGATTGAAGACAAATGATGAATGAAATGATGATAATTTCATAAATGAACTAATCCGAAAAATAAAACGTTTTGTGGAAACCAGAAAAATTACTTTTGGAGTACTATTTTTTGAAGGAACCAAGGTGAGCCCAGGGGGATACGACCAATTTAGGTTGGAAGCACAGCATTCATAATATATTCAGATGTCTGATGGACTGGAGACGTCACCCGTGGAGCACCCAAATATCTGATTAAAGTGGAACAACTAACAAAACTAAAGGAATCAACAGGTTGTGCACCGGCAATTCAGAGTTCCTAACTTACTCTGGGCCATGGGGCTCGCCTCCCAGGCCAAGACCAATGCTGCCATGAAGGCCAGTATCCAACAGAGGCTACTGACAGCTGTCAGTATCCAGAACTACACCCTAAACTCTCCGCCGATTGGTGGTTGAGTTGCCCTAGGGACAACTGTGGGTTCTTGGCACCCTGCTTGCTGCTTAGAGTGGGGGGCAATCATACCTTGTGGCAGACACCCTCCTTCCACTTTCCCTTCTGTCTGGACAGGGCAGACAGACACCCACCTTCCTGACAGCTGCCTGACTGCTCAGGAATTCTTAGTGGTCAGGTGCAGTCTCACCAATCCCAACTCTGGTACTCTCCCTCAATTTGTCAGAAGACCCTTGGGCCACTGGAACGCTCTTTAAGAGTGGATTACCCATCCTCTTCTTTTCCCCCTTCTTTTGGGACCCCATTTTCCTAACTGTAGGAACTGTTTCCCTAGGAACTTTGGCTAGGGGGCGCCCTGGGCGACTGCCCTACTTGGAACCAGACCAAACCCTCAGAGGTCATTGCCTAGGACACAATCTAAGGAGAAGTCTGCACTGACTACCACCTTATACCAGCTGAGGGTACCCTCTATCTCTAGGGGGACCAAGGCCACAGGCTTGGTAGTGACCTCACCTGTTGCTACCCTCACTCTCATGGTCTCTTCTGGCACATACCTGTCTGGGAACACACCAACCTGTCACTCACTACAGTATGAACGGCAAAGGTATCTTGCAGGCCCATGGTAGGGATCCCATTCACCTTAATGGGGTGAAAGTGTCTACTCCCACCCTCAGGGATCACCAGTTTACCATCTGCTCCAGTCTCCCAACAAAATGCTAGGAGGATGTCCTCATCTGAGGAAGTCTCCTCCATGGCTAAACTGTCCAGCCCAGTGCTAACCACCTCCTTCGAACAAGCGGGGTCAGCCCTGAAGTTCCCTGATGGCTGGAAGCCAAAACACACTCTTTTATCCAAGTGCTTCTTCAGCCCTAGGTGCCCCTGCCTCTGCTTCTCAGTGGTAGGGTGGGAGCTACGTTCTTCCTTTCTAGGGTTCTGTGGTACTAAGGGAGTACCTGTGGTGAGCTTATCACCTCCCTCCTTAGGTTTTCATGGCCCTAAACCTCCTTTCTGGAGTCTCCCCCTGGGGCTGTATGAGAACCCGGTTCCTTACCACTCATCAGCTGCTTCTTCCAGCTCTCTGGGATCAGACAGTTTTGAGTCCACTAGATGCTGGGTTAACTTTTATTCAGCACAATGAGCTAAAATGTATTTTTTTCAAAAACAAATTATACAATTCTTCATATATGTCTACTTTGTTACCAGCAATTATGTCTTCCAGTGTCTTCACTGAAGAGTCCACAAAGTCCACCCAGGCACCTGTGCTCACTTTCTGGGTGTCTCTGAGCTTCACTCTGTAATGGGCATCCACCTGCAGTGTCAGGAGCCTATCATTCCCAGCTACTGGAATATGTTCCCACAAGAGGACATCCAAATGCTTATGGTGGACACCTCACATCTCAAAGGCCCTTTCAAAAGCAGTCATCCATTTGTCAATTTCACCCCCTCTGTGTACCTGGGTAGTATACCCTTGGGAAACTTGTGGTCAAACCCACCACCCCTGGACTTCTCAATCTCTTCATCATTTTCGCTGCCACCATTTCTTCTTACTTTCTTATCCTCCCACTGTTCCTTAGCTAGTTCCCGTTTCCTCTGCTCCAATCCTATTAACGCTAATTGGGCCTCAAGCTGATTCTCTGCAAGGGACAGTGGTGTTTCCTGAGTAGAGGACCCTGCCCTCATCCCACCATCTGAAATTACTTAACTAACACTGAAAGCAATAGAGGAGGCATCATCCTCACCCTCCTCCTGGGTGACATTAGGGGGCCAACCTCGCCCTCCCCTTGGAGCTCTGCAGCTGCCCCATCCCTGGCCTTCAGGGCTTTAAGCAACCCTATCTTCCTAATCTTCTTGTGTGCAGGCAGCCCCCTAATCCTACACTGTACTCTAGGCTCAGCCATCTTGAGTTTAGGCAGGTTATCTAGGTCCAGCTCCATTGTATCCCTTGTTTTAGCGGGTTATATGATTATACCACGCTAACCAGTACCACGCATGGCATTACCACGCGAATTTTATTTCGCAAGTGGCTTTAGCACGCAGCATTTTTGTACGCAGGATTATTCTACGGAAAAAACCATCTTCGAAACATCTTACGTCCCTAGTACATAATGATAGTGATAGGCTAAAAAATGTGTGCATATTATTATTAGCGTTAGTAGGCTATATCTAGGGAAATGAGGCATGGAGAGGGGTCAGTCTACAGAAGGAAAGGAGAGAAACACTTCATACTTTTAAGTCAGGGTAATTTTTTTGATCATAGATTTTTTTTCTTACCCGACACCTAGACCCTTTCATCAGCAGCCCTTACTTCCATCATCCACAGAAACAAGCGTCAAAACACGTCTAAGAAAATAAAAAAAGGACTGCTATAATGACGGACACGCTACGCTACGACGTTGTGGAGGCTCTTTTGTATTGATGACAGGGGCACTGAAGTCCGTTTTAACACTATGGCTTCTAAGGCAATTCCCCTCCTGTGCTGGGAATTGCCATTTTGCTGGTGTCATGACGAGCTCAGCTCGTCATGAGCACAGCTCCAGGCTACCTCATGACGAGCTGAGCTCGTCATGAGCATGGAAGGGGTTAATGTAAGTTTTCTTTTTTTATTTCGGCTCGTTTTTTGTTTTTTTGGGGGGGGGGAGACCCCCCCCCCCCCGGCCCCCCCCGGCCCCCCCAAGCCCCCTCTTCTTTATTTGACCTTTAACTCACATTCCTTTACTACGTATTTCGTAGTAAAGGAATGCGTGGTAAAGGTTATAGTGGTAACCACGCATGCGTTGTAAAGCATGCATGGTTACTGCATTCGTGGAAACGGCTTCGTAGTAGTGGCTGTTTCCCGTTTTAGCGCACAAAAACTAGTAATCAGACTTAGAACAATATTGGAAAATCAAAACAATGGATTAAAAATCAGTTTAGTTTTAACCCATTGCCTGCTTCCGCTTTTTTACGGCAGTGCGTCCGTTTTAAAAAACAGGCGCGGTCACGTCGGCCATTTGCCGACGGCAGCACCAGCTTGAAGACAATTTAGAGGATTTTTAAAAGCTTAAGCAACTTTACTGAAAGGTGTACTTTTAAACACAAGTCCTCATCCACACCGGTGCACACCAAATGTTGGAAAGTAGGTTATTAGTAGTGGTAAATGTGGTTATTAGTAGTGGTAAATGTGCATCTACTGTAGGAGAGTAGGGTCTGCTTTCCTATGGTCACCCAACTTTTTGCTTTTTGCCTCACTGCTTTTTGACTTAATGTGGCTGTGGGCCTTCTAATCAGACCCACAGCCCAGCTGCTCTCTCTAAATTCACTACAATGTACTTTAGGTGCATTACCAATTGGATACTGCGTCACCTTATGAGCCCCTGTACAGTGTACTATAGGTACCCAGGGCATAGGTGCATCCAAGGCCTACCAGGGGCTGCAGCATGTATTATGCCACCCCTGGCTGGCCACTCCCATTGACACAACTGGCTGATCACTCAGCTGGGGCAAGGTCGTGTAATCACCCCTTGCTTAGATATAGTATTCCTATATCTAACCTTATATCTAGACACATATATACCTATAAGTCACTCCTATGGCAAGCCTTAACAATCCTGGAGGCAGAGTGCTTGGTTTTATGTGAGATGGTGCTCTAGCATGAGCTGAGCCTGTCTGCAGCTTTCGGAACCATGTTCTTATAGCTGCTCTAGGATATTGCCATACCATATACTCTTACGTGCATTATAATCCTCGCGGTTACTTGCTAACTTTGGTTTGGCTTTATCAAAACAAGTCGTGTAAGGTGTCATACGCTTTGGAATACTACCCCCTCGCCAGTCCTGGCGACGGGGGTAGCATTCCACCCTTCTAGAGGGAGACGACATGTTGTTCCTACTATTCCCGGTTAAAGTTAACCAGAGCCTCAGCATCACAAAATGGATGCTGCTATCACAGACACAAGTCTGACCTCCTGCTGCTGGGAGTCCTTCCAGCGAGGGAGGCTTGGACAATAGGTTTCCTGCCTTGAGAGGTACTAGCACCACCCCAGATAGGCTATTGCGTATTGGGGCAGCGAGGGCTGAAAGAAATGAGACACTGCCTGGGGCACACAAGGTGTCCAATGCATAGTCCAGTTCAAACCGGTGCTGGGGCACTCCATCCCCAGCTCTGGCGTAAAACTGGACAAAGGGAAAGGGGTGTAACCACGCCCTTCCCTGGTCCCACCCATAGGGGGGACCTAGCAGGTAATCCAGCCCCTGGATTTGGTATATAGGTAGGAGCTGAGTCCCAAGACTTTAGATTTTATCCTGACTGAAACTTTTAGACAAAACTCTAGACCTTCGAAGATCTACTTTGCAAGAAGATGACTGAAGAATCTCCCTTGTGGTCAAGGAGTGACCACCCTGCACAAGCAGGCATCATCCAGCGATCAACAGCTTGCTTTGTCGACGCTCCCGCCGGAGGCCGAGCACAGAGCCTGACAAGAACTGGACTTCCAGACTTCCAACAGCCGATCCACAGTCCCAGCAGAGCTGAGACCCGTGGAGGTGATGAGAGACGTGGGACGGGCCATCTTGAAAAGTCTGTGACTTGCTTTTTGTGCAGCACCTGAGGCACCCTCAAAGCTGTGCATTGGGGATTGAAAAGCCCCAGCCCCGAGCATCCTCTGCTCCGATGATCAGCCCTACACACTTCACAAGTTCTGCGTGGGGCCCTTCTGCATTTTCCTGCCCAACGTGTCTGCCCGGTCACTTGCCCATTGGCTAGTGGCCATCTTGGCGACAAACCTTTGAATTTACACTGCTGGTCTGGTTGCTCCAGACTGGCCCTTGCTTCCCTCAATAGAAGCAGCCCATCAAACCTTGCTGGTCTGATTAAGAAGCCAACTTTGCTTCCTGCGTGGGTTGCCTTTGCCAAGGCTTGTTGACTACAATCCAGAAGCCGACACCGCCGACAGCAAGATCATTCGTGGGACAGTCCGTGCCTGACTCCTGGTTGTCGTCTACGCCTCCTGGTCTACGTGGCTGCAGAGACAAGCTTCATGACATCACCTGATTGCTTCGCGACATCGCCTGGTTCCTTCCTGGTTCCTTCCTGGTCACTGGTCACTGGTTAGTGACCTAGACTCTATCCCCTCTGCTTTCAGGTTCTCTTCATCTTCGATCCACCCGTGGACACAACCGGACACTTCTCTCCTGGTTGCCTGCAGCATCTTTCTTTAAGGCTCCATAGGATTCAGCGACGAAACCCGACACACTTTGACACCTATGCCCCACTTCCTGTGGGTGAGGTAACAAGAGTACTCCGGTGCTCCTATGGGTATTGACTATCCAACTGTCTAGGTTTCAAGGACTTTCATCGTGCCCAGTCAGAAGTGCCCTAAAAGAACTAGTTTCCATCCTTTACGTTCCCATTCATTCTCTATGGTAACCCGCATGTGTGTTTAGACACTGCACACGCATCCCGTGTGCCTCCTGCTTCCTAACTCTTGGTAGTTCAGCATAGCCCCAGCGATTCCCTAGGCCCTTGGCCTATTCACTTTCCGTGTAGTGGTCCTTATACCACTATTTTAGTATATAGTTTAGCGTGCCCCTAGGGCCCTACTGTACTTTGTGCAACTTATTGTGTTTTAATTAAATATTTTGTATTGTGCTTGTGCCTCTGACCTCATAAAGAGTTCAGAGGGATTGTCTAGAAATAAATAACATATATATTTTATATATATCCTGTGTGGTGTCTCTTTCATTTGGTATTAACGTGGTTACATATGGTAAAACAGCTGGCGTCACATGCCCTCTTGAGTTTAGCCTAAGACTGCTTTGTCCATGCTACCACTAGAATAGCTGGTCTAAAGGTTGACTTTACAACCATCACCATAAGGGTTGTTTGGACTGGTGCAAGGTGCTCACTAGAATAGTGAACATTATACACCGGGCCAACTTCTCACATTGGTGTGCAGCGGTTGGGATTTGAGCTTGCTCTTGTTTTGCCAATTGTAATCTTTGCAATATCATTTGAAAGATCACACAGGTACCTATAGGTACATATAAAACAAGATTAGAATACTTATGTTCTATTGAACTTAGTGGTTGTAGAGCAAAGGGCCTAGCACACCTTGACTACAACTCCTAGAGAGGTTTAGTAGGAAAACACTTAGTGTAGGTAGGTGCATACACCCACACCTCACTAGAGCAATGTCTGGCACAGGAGAGTCCAGTGGACTTCCACCTGTGGAGAGTGACCCTCCCAGGGCACC
This sequence comes from Lissotriton vulgaris, assembly GCF_964263255.1. Classification (NCBI taxonomy): domain Eukaryota; kingdom Metazoa; phylum Chordata; class Amphibia; order Caudata; family Salamandridae; genus Lissotriton; species Lissotriton vulgaris. The sequence goes on from NC_141696.1 coordinate 743,387,452, forward strand.
ATCCAAATTTGCTATCCTCAGGTTCAAGGAACTGAGACACTTGTGTACCACATGAAAGCTGAAACAAGGGTCTAACCCTACACTTCAGCAACTCCTAGAGCTCTTAGATAAGTCTGAAGCTCTAAAAGCCTCTGGCACAGACCCTACAGGGAATGCAGATGAGGTCCTGCCATCTTCAGATGATGCCACTGATCCCCCTATCATAGATGATGATGAGGATGAGGTTGAGGAAGAGTCTGAGGAAAAGGTAAACAACAAGGTACCAGTCAGAACACTTAGCCAGGATAACCTAAGCCACTTTGGGGCAGAGAATGGGACAGCCCCATTTAGGCCTTCAAGTGGGCTTAATCAGAGGTATAGGAGAGAAAGATCTCACTCAGGTGAATCTCTTCGCTCCAATGCATCTAGGGGTTCTCAGAGGGGAATGACTTCCCCTCAGAGTAGAGAACACCAGGCTAGGATGAGGGAAGTCAATCTCAGAATTGAGAGAGAGAGCAACTTGCCCTAGCCAAGGACAAACTTGCTTTTGAGAGAGAAAGGAAGTTAGGTGGGCTAGAGCCCACTGGTGGCAGTAATATCCCTAAGGATAAAGATAGGTTCTATGAAAATGGATAACTGCTTTGGAGAGGGCCTGCAAAGTACAGCAGGTACCCCAAAGTCAGTGGGCAGCAATCATGTGGCTCTCCTTTTCAGAAAAAGGTAGAGATAAGCTCCTCACAGTTAGTGATGAGGGTGCTAACAACTACACTGTCCTGAAGAGTGCCCTGATTGATGGGTTTGGCTTAATCACTGAACAGTACAGGTTGATGTTCAGAGATACCCAGAAGAACACATAGACTCAGGACTGGACTGATTTTTTTGATTGTGCCACTAAGGCCCTGGAAGGCTGGTTGCTGGGAAGTAAAGTTAAGGACTATACAGGATTGTATAATTGGATCATGAGAGAGCAAATACTTAACAATTGTCAGAACCAGTTGCACCAACACCTGATTGACTCAGATCTGACCTCTCCCCAAGAATTGGGAAAGAGGGCAGATAAGTGGGTCAGAACCAGGGGTAAGCAGAAAAACCAGGTCCAAGGTGGTGATCAAAAAGCTTGGCGTGACCAAAAGGCTGTGCTGACTGAGTACCAGACAGGACTGAAGGTGTGGGTGCTGGAGCCAGTGGCCCAGCAGCACTCCAAGACAAATGGTCTGGACCCCACACCATTGTTGAGAAAAAGGGAGAGGTAACCCACTTGGTGGACCTAGGCACTCCCAGGAGCCCCCACAGGGTGCTCCATGTCAACAGACTCAAAGCATATTTTGACAGGGCAGACATGAGCTTGCTCATGGCTACAGATGAGGGGCAGGAGGAAGAGAGTGACCCTCTCCCACACCTGCTGTCTCAGAACCCTGATGATGGATCAGTTGATGGTGTGGCCTTCGCTGGCAGCCTCACTGACCAGCAGCAACAGGATTGCAGACACGTTCTACACTCCTTTAGACATATGTTTTCATTGACACCTAGTCAGACTAACTGGTGCACCCATGAGGTGGACACTGGTGACAGTCTGCCTGGAAGAGTAAGATCTACAGGCAACCGGACCATGTCAGGGACTGTATAAAGACTGAGGTATAGAAAATGTTGGAGCTGGGAGTAATTGAGCCATCAGAGAGCCCCTGGGCCAGCCCAGTAGTCATTGTACCAAAACCTCACACCCAAGATGGTAAGAAATAGATGAGGTTCTGTGTGGACTATAGAGGTCTCATTGCTGTCACTAGGACAGGCGCTCACCCAATTCCAAGAGCAGATGAGCCCATTGATAGATTGGCTTCTGCCAAGTTTCTGAGCACATTTGATTTGACAGCTGGCTATTAGCAAATCAGGTTAGCTGAAGAGGCCAAGGCCAAAACTACTTTCTCAACCCCAGGAGGTCATTATCAATTTGTGGTGATGCCCTTTGGCTTGAAGAATGCACCTGCCACTTTCCAAAGGTTGGTGACCCAAGTCCTCACTGGGTTGGATGACTTTTGTGCAGCTTATCTTGATGATATTGCTGTCTTCAGTTCCACCTGGGAGGATCACCTGATCCACCTGAAGAAGGTTTTGGAGGCCCTGCAGAAGGCAGGCCTAACTATCAAGGCAACAAAGTGCCAGATAGGGCAGAGTAAGGTTGTGTACCTGGGACACCTTGTAGGTGGGCATCAGGTTCAACCACTGGAGAGTAAGATCCAGACTATCTTAAAGAATCCTGACTACTCCAAAGAGTTCATTGTCCAAACAATGTGGTAGGAGAATGTAGCCCCACCTCACCTGGCCACAGCACAGGTAAAACGGAGCACCGCTCTGTCCGTCGGTACCCCGGACGTCCTTCTGGGTTGACTGTGGGGAGGCCCAGAAGGACGTCCGGGGTACCGACGGACAGAGCGGTGCTCCGTTTTACCTGCGCTGTGGCCAGGTGAGGTGGGGCTACATTCTCCTACCACATAGGAGAACCCCAGGTGATATAAAACAACATTTATTTTTCACTTTTCTCACTAATATTTAGCAGTAGCACTCATGGTCCTGATGAAGCAGTAGGAGACCTTTTGGCCCAGTCTAACTGCAGAAACATGTCGACCTAATATCTATCTCAGTAGTTATTTGTTTACACTACTACCTGCACTGTTTTTATTACTTGGGAGTGAGGAGGTGCTCAGTAAAAAAACATTTTACCCCCTCACTATCAATTTTATGTAGTTTCACTTCAATCACATATGATTTTCACTATTTAGCACTGCTAGTCAGTTGCCACCCGACACCTAGAAATATTACACTAGCACTGGGACATCCAGGTGAGATTAGGCTGAGCCTGGCTAAATCTCCTGAGGTGGTGAAGGCTCCCAGATGATGTAGGGTGGTACAGGTCGGTAATCTGATGGGAATATTTTCTTACAGAGAAAGTACCCTAGGTATGATTTTGCTGTTCAACATCAACAGTTGAGGTCACATACACACAGATACATACATAGTGGTTCTCCTCTTGACCCATTGCTACATTGTGTTGGTAGTTATTTTCCACCACCCAAGCTGAAAGTCTCTGCAGTAGTATCCTTCCTATTATTTTTACCATGGAATCGATAAGCAAAATGGGTCTGTAGCAATACGGGTTACATTTGTCCCCTTTTTTAAAGACCGGGACAATTGTGGAGACTCCCAGGATTGTGGGCATCCACTTTGCACTGCAGCATTAAAGACAGACTCCAGAATGGGAGCCCAAAAGGAAGGCTCAGACTTAAATAAGTCCTGAGAAATCCCATCAGGTCCCAGTGCTTTCCCGGGTGTTAATCCCATAATGCCTCAAGAATTTCACCCCTGTCAATTCAAATTTTCCTTCCATTATTGGCAAGTGCCGGGTTAGCAGTTTCTTCCCTAGGACAATTGCTCGAAATGTACTTCCCAGTCCTCCTTGGGTATGTGGCATTCAAGGCCTTCACCGGTCTCCTGGACGAGAAAGGGCTTTTTCATTACGCCCCAAAATCTAGAGCTATTGTTTAGAGTTATGGGGTCCAATATCTCGTTCCCGGCCTCTACCCTTAGGGATTGCTTACGTTTGGCTAGTATTAGTTTATGTTCCTTCCGGCATAGTTGTACATTCGCTTGTTCTCTGGTTTTAGCTGCTAAAGCCAGCCTGAGGTTACTTGCTGCTTTAGTGCAATCATGATTAAACCACTTTGGGCCCAAATTAACTTGATTTTTGGTTGGTGCCGACAGCAGCTTCTTGACCTTATCTGAGAGTGACTGAAATGCCCCGAGCACCTTTCTAGGCTGTGTACCTCCTTGGGTACAAATGTGCACATATAACTTTGATGTTTTTATACAGCAGATCAGGGGTAATCTTGGACCATTTCAGTCTGTGCCTCCCATCAGTTGTGCTCAGTCTTCTCTGACTGGAGTTCGGCCCTTCCTTAGCTATCCAGGGTTCCAGCAAACACACAGTGAGAGGGTTGTAATAGCTAAATTCACTCTCCTCAATAAAAAAAGAATCCACAAAAGTCTGCATAGATAAGGAGATTAGCACATAGTCAATGAAAGTTCCCTTCCCATGACCCTTAAAGGTAGGTGTCTCAAATCTTTTGGCGGGATCCATCAAGGCCATGGTTGGTTTCACATCCAGATCATTCAACAAATCATTGAGGAGCTCCCTCTCAATTAAGAGTGTAAACCATTAGATCGTGAACAGTTTAAAACTAGGATACATTTAAATAAGGGGTCACCACAAGGGTGAACATTTAAGTCACCCATAATCATAAGGTTATGCAGGCTCTGTTTCATTGACACACTAATGAAAACATTCAAAGCAGATAAATGACTAAAATCTGAGCATGAATTAACTGAATTAGAAAAGTTTACGAGACCAACTAGACAATTTTCTCCATTTAAAATTAAACCAAGAATACCAGGGTTAGCAGATGGTACTCTATGTACTTTACAGATCAGTGCAACAGAGATATATATAACCAACCCCCACTTAGCTCTTCCCCTGTTGGTTGCGATGGCTGGGACATAATATGCCTTATACCCTTCTAAAAAATGATTACATTCAACAGACCAAGTCTCCTGTAAACAAATTATCAGGTACTGCTTAAAATAAATAATCCAATTACAATCCTGCATCTTGACACCTAAGCCGGCAATATTCCAGTAGATTACATTGTTAGAACTCCTCTTACCCAGGCTAGCTTCTTTGACTCCCAGGACATTCGGTCTCTCCCTTCCCTGGTCTTCCGGGGCATTAAGTCAATCACAGGCCTCTAGGCCTGATACAGATTCAAATCTGTTTTGGGTTGGGACACCGAACCTATTCATACATTGGTTGCTAAGGTTGTTAAGTTGTAACCCGGGAGGTGGGTAGCTGGTGAGGGGTCTCATCCTTGGAATGTCTCTTGTGCGCCAATGACCTCCCTGGGTAAATCTTGTCTGGCCTCTCACATAAGCGGGCCAGTAAAAAAAACTCAGTGGGAGCAATTCAATTGCCGTTCCAGTCATTCCCAGATGACATTGACCGTGAGATAGTAATTGGCCAGCAGTGGAAGGGTTATCAAAATTAACAATGATGCAGTCCCCACTCACATTTTTATTTGTACTGCCAATCCAGCTGACCCTGCGAAGCATTAGTAGATTATTTGCAACATTCATCCTCCCTAGGGTATTTTGGTTAAGCCAATAGGTTGTTTTGTTCCATAATTGCTCGTAGCTCTCTGACTCCCCAAGTGGGAGAACAGGACCATTCCCCAGTAGGATCACATATGGGGTCACCTCTGGGGGTAAATCAATGACTATGGGACGGCGAGTCGCACTGACTCTTTCGTCCAATCTTGGTTGGGGGTCGGATATGGGCATGTCCCTCCTTGTACTTGACTGTTGAGAGGTAGTAACGGTAGCATCAACAGGAGCTGGAGGGCTTAAAATATTAATTGCTGGGGCAGTCAAATTAGTATTACTACTGGGTGTCTTGGACTTCCAGCTGGCAGTAGAAGGGGGATTTACTATATTAGTGGGAGCTGTGACCGCTATTTGCTTGCCATTCCCCATGGAAGTTTCCAGGAGCAAAAGCCTGGATTCTATCCCGGTGAGCTTCAGCATGATTGGTTCCAGCAAATTTTGCATAACACCTTCTAGTTTCCCCCAGAACTCTCCCCCGACCAAGTTGCAGATCTGTGCTGCTCCGTCACACTGTACATTTCGGGTAACACCACTGTCAACTTTTCCCCCGGTGGCATGAATATCTGCTACAGTAATAACCTCACTACCTGTGGCTACGCAGCTCTGTTTAGGCACCCTGGTATTTTTTAGAGAGGTGGGTTTTTTCAGGCAATTCATGACTGACTTTTCTGTTTTACCTCTTGCCCTTAGTCTAGATTTTACCGGGCTCGGAGCCTGTTTGAGTGTCCCGGTAATTAAACTATCATTTAATGAGGAAGTGTCACTATCTAACTGCGTCGCCGTTAATTGGCCAGGTGGGGAGGTTGTTAAAGACACATTGCTCAGTAGAGCAGGGGAGGCTGTTACTCTTCTAAATAGAGGATCCATAGAGAGCCTAAGTTCAGTCAGAGTAATTTCTTTATTAATGCCCGACTCAGCCCTAGTCAGATAGTCATCTAAGGTCTTAATCATCCTGGTAGTACCAATATCTTTCTCTTTGCATGGAGCCATATTGGACACCCCAATGAAGAATAAAGAAGCAGAAACTTACAGTTTATGAAAACCATACAATTAGAAATAAATGTAAAAACTTAAACACACTAGTGTTTGCACCATCTGAATTGAGTCAACCAAGATGGCAAGTAAATATGGGTCCTGTTACCCACTGAGATGAGATGTTGTTACCATGAGATCTTTATGCCTTTAAGGACCGAACCGATATAGAACACTCAGTGTCAAAATAAGTGTAACTTTAACACTGACAAGGAAAAACGTCCAAACAATCCTACTTAGCAGGGTGTCACTTAAGCAAGTTGCGACTATGCCTACTCACAGCGTCTCTTGCAGTGTTTTTTAGGGTGGTGGCCCAGCCCAGCCTCTTCTGGCCTCTTCTGGCCCCTGATGGCCACAGATGGTCCCGCCCTTGTCCGGGGCTTCTCCCGGTGCCGCCCGCGCACGTCCCGTGGTGCGGGAGGCGTTCCGCGTTCTTAAAGCGCCTCCGGGCGTGTCGGGAGCGTCACTGTTGCACGCCGGTCCCCAGGGCAGCTGGGAAATATAGTTCATTGTTGCTGAACTACTGCTGTTGCCCTCACGGCGTGTCGTGTATAGCGGGTCCTGCCGTTCCCCTCACGGCGGCAAACAAGAAGAAACAATGCCGTTCCCCTCACGGCGTGGAATGCACTCTGTCAGCAGCCCCAGTGGGCCTGCTAATCAGACCAACAGCCCAGCTGCTCTCTCTCTAAATTCACTACAATTTACTTTAGGTGCATTACCAATTGGATACTGGGTCACCTTATGAGCCCCTGTACAGTGTACTATAGGTACCCAGGGCATAGGTGCATCCAAGGTCTACCAGGGGCTGCAGCATGTATTATGCCACCCCTGGCTGGCCTCTCCCATTGACACAACTGGCTGATCACTCAGCTGGGGCAAGTTCGTGTAATCACCCCTTGCTTAGATATAGTATTCCCATATCTAACCTTATATCTAGACACATATATACCTATAAGTCACTCCTATGGCAAGCATTAACAATCCTGGAGGCAGAGTGCTTGGTTTTATGTGAGAAGGTGCTCTAGGATGAGCTGAGCCTGTCTGCAGCTTTCGGAACCATGTCCTTATAGCTGTTCTAGGATATGGCCATACCATATACTCATAAGTGCATTATGAACCTCGCGGTTAATTGCTAACTCTGGTTTAGCTTTATCAAAACATGTCGAGTAATGTGTCATACGTTTTGTAATACTACCCCCTCGCCAGTTCTGGCAGCGGGGGTAGCATTCCACCCTTCTAGAGGGAGAAGACATGTTGTTCCGACTATTCCCGGTTAAAGTTAACCAGAGCCTAAGCATCACAAAATGAAGACTGCTGCCACAGACACAAGTCTGACCTCCTGCTGCTGGGAGTCCTTCCAGCGAGGGAGGCTTGGACAATAGGTTTCCTGCCTTGGGAGGTGCTAGCACCACCCCAGACAGGCTATTGTGTATTGGGGCAGGGTGGGCTGAAAGAAACGAGACACTGCCTGGGGCACACAAGGTGTCCCATGCATAGTCCAGTTCAAACGGGTGCTGGGGCACTCCAGCCACAGCTCTGTCGCAAAACTGGACAAAGGGAAAGGGGTGTAACCATCCCCTTCCCTGGTCCCTCCCATAGGAGGGACCTAGCAGGTAATCCAGCCCCTAGATTTGGTATATAGATAAGAGCTGAGTCCCAAGACTTTAGATTTTATCCTGACTGAAACTTTGAGACCAAACTCTGGACCTTCGACGATCTACTTTGCAAGTATACGACTGAAGAATCTCCCTTGTGGTCAAGGAGTGACCACCCTGCACAAGCAGGCATCATCCAGCGATCAACGGCTTGCTTTGTCGATGCTCCAGCCATAGCCCGAGCACAGAGCCTGACAAGAACCGGACTTCCAGACTTCCAACAGCCCGATCCACAGTCCCAGCAGAGCTGAGACCCGTGGAGGCGACGAGAGACGTGGGGCCGGCCATCTTGAAAAGTCTGTGACTTGCTTTTTGTGCAGCACCCGAGGCACCCTTGAAGCTGTGCATTGGGGATTGAGAAGCCCCAGCCTGAGCATCATCTGCACCGAAGATCAGCCCTGCACACTCCACGAGTTCTGCGTGGGGCCCTTCTGCATTTTCCTGCCTGACGTGTCTGCCCGGTCACTTGCCCGTTGGCTAGTGGCCATCTTGGCGACGAACCTTTGAATTTACACCGCTGGTTTGGTTGCTCCAGACTGGCCCTTGCTTCCCTCAAAAGAAGCAGCCCATCAGACCTTGCTGGTCTGATAAAGAAGCCAACTTCGCTTCCTGTGTGGGTTGCCTTTGCCAAGGCTTGTTGACTCCAATCCGAAAGCCGACACCGCCGACAGCGAGAGCCTTCGTGGAACAGTCTGTGCCTGACTCCTGGTCATCGTCGGCGCCTCCTGGTCCACGTGGCTGCAGAGACAAGCTTCCCAACATCACCTGATTGCTTCGCTACATTGCTTCGTTCCTTCCTGGTTCCTTCCTGGTCACTGGCTAGTAACCCAGACGCTGTCCCCTCTGCTTTCAGGTCCTCTTCATCTTTGATCCACCCTTGGATCCAACCGGACACTTCTCTCCTGGTCGCCTGCAGAATCTTTCTTCAAGCCTCCATAGGATTCAGCGACGAAACCTGACACACTTTGACACCTATGCCCCCGCTTCTTGTGGGTGAGGTAACGTGAGTACTCCGGTGCTCCTGTGGGTATTGACTATCCAACTGTCTAGGTTTAAAGTAACTTTCATCGAGTCCAGTCAGAAGTGAACTAAAAGAAGTAGTTTCCATCCTTTACGCTCCCATTCATTCTCTATGGTAACCCGCGTGTGTGTTTAGACACTGCACACACATCCCATGGGCCTCCTGCTTCCTAACTCTTGGTAGTTCAGCGTAGCCCCAGCGATTCCCTAGGCCCTAGGCCTATTCACTTTCCGTGTAGTGGTCCTTATACCACTATTTTAGTATATGGTTTAGCGTGCCCCTAGGGCCCTACTGTATTTTGTGCAACTTATTGAGTTTTAATTAAATATCTTGTATTGTGCTTGTGCCTCTGACCTCATAAAGAGTTCAGAGGGATTGTCTAGAAATAAATAACATATATATTTTATATATCCTGTGTGGTGTCCTTTCATTTGGTATTATAGGGGCTAGATATGGTAAAACAGCGGGCTTCACATGCCCTCTTGAGTTTAGCCTAAGACTGCTTTGTCCATGCTACAACTAGGATAGCTGGTCTATAAGGTTGACTTTACAACCATCACCATAAGGGTTGTTTGGACTGGTGCAAGGTGCTCACTAGAATAGTGAACATCATATACCAGGCCAACTTCTCACATCTACCATTGGCAATAAGGCCACTAACACTGCCCAGGGCGCAGTACAGGTCTCAATATAGTATCCCCATGCTCAACCCTTGGTAGCTTGGCTGCGAGCAGGCATGCTAAACTTAGGAGACAGGTATGTGAAACATTTAAATACATAAATTCAGTAAATAATTTAGGGGCATATGTATCAAAGTATACATTTGAGATTCTCAAATAGCAATTTTTTGAGAATCGCTTGTTGAGAATCTCAAAATGCTATCTATTTATTATTTTCTAATAATTGTGCAAATCCTACATATTCCTTAATTGCGAATCGCAAATTGCGATTCGCAATTAAGGAATACCTCCCCATTCACTCCTATGGGCCTAGAGGCCGTTAGGAATTAATGGGAAGACATTCTCAATTTGCGATTCTCAATTAGAGAATCGCAAATTGAGAATGCAATTTCAAGGGTGCCAGGGTGTCAAAAGGACTCCCCTGTTGCACCCCTGAAATGTGCATGTGTGCACATGTGGCACACATTCATGCCCTAAGGGCATGTATGTGCGCCACATTGCACTTTGAAAAATGCCAAAAAGTGAATTCTTCAAAGAAATAGTAAATTGCTACCAACTTGAACTTTGGGATACATCCCAAAAGTCTTTTTCCCATTCGCAAACATACCGATTTTGAGAATCGGCCCGTTTGCGAATGGGAAATGGGCTTCAAACAAATTCCCCTTAGATACAACCCACAGTAAAAATGCCACATCAATTTATAAAAATAGTAAATATTTCTATTTTTAAAATGACACCAAAACAAGAAAAATACAATGTAGGTAATCAGAGATATATATTTTTTAAAGATTTAGCACTATATAGCAGTTAGAAAGTGGGTTATTGGTAGGGGCAAATATAGGTCTGCCACTAGCAATAAGGCCACTAACACATGATAGGACTCAGTATAGGTCTTATTCCTTTGCTCAACCCTTGGTAACGTAGCTGCGAGCAGACAGGCTTAACTAAAAAAAAGACAGGTATGTAAAGCATTCAAAAACACCATCTCCAAAAATAATTAAGACACAACACAAAATAAAAATCCAACACCAATTGATAAAAATAGGTAATAATGTTATCTTTTAAATGACACGAAAACGAAAATAATCCACTGTAGGGAACCAGAGATATGAATTTTTAAGGATTAGTCACTTTCTAGTGCTTAGAAACCAACAGCAATCCTTTAAGTCATTTTGTTTTCTCTGTCAGGGACACACCTTTATAAATTGTTCTGAAGAATTCTCACCACTGTAGTGGGCCGCATTTTTCAGCAAGCGGGGTCCAGTTAGAACACCTTCCTGTGTAGTGTAGTTCCTATTTTCCCAATAGGCTTTGCTCATTGGAATAACATAAACAGCAGTGTAGACGTAGGACTGAGGTCATCTAGGTCTCTACTGACTATGTTAAACTTAATTAGGTTTGCGCCAGCTAGCTCAGAGGTCACTGGAAACTTTCTTGAATGAATAGGGAGGGATGAACTTCCCTGGCTCAGACAAGAAGGGATTCAGTTTCCGACAATCGCATAAACATGACAACTTTGCTCCCTCAGAATAAGAGTGTATCTCTAGAGTCGTGTGAAAACAATAGACAGCTATTTCACTCAGTCAGCCGTGCATACTTAGTTTCACCAGAATGCAGAGAAATAGAGACGGGCATTTTCAATAAAAGGTGTTATTTACTGAGCAGTCTTCTTCCTCATGCAAGAGAAATGAATTGCCACAATTGCAATACTTAAAGTGAAGTGAAGTGCGTACAGTAAAAGTAGTATTAGGAAGTAATACTGTAAAAGCATTGATATAGTTTCTTAGCCATATGATACTTTAAAATAGATAAAATATATACATACATAAATACATTGACTAACGTACTCAACTGGTGCTTCTAACTAAGCCTACCCGGTGTACCTGACCTAATCCTAACACGTGGGAGGGGATGAGTAAGTAGCAGTTTAAGTTAAGTTGGTTAAGATTATTTTGCCAAGAATCTGCATCAAGAATTCTCTTAAGGGTTTAGTCAGCTCCGTACCTTGGTAATATAATGTGGGAGGTCTGGCATCTCTTTCCTCAGGACTCGATATCCCAGCAACCCACAAGGGTAGGCTGGAAACACCGGAGCTGGATTTTCTCGGCTGGAGAAAAAGACAGCATCTCTCTCAGTGTGTCAAACGGGAGGGGGGGCTTCCGTGGGCTCCTCGCATCAGCTGGGCTTTCGGGCAAGAAGATGGCCGCTCTGCTCCAAACCACTGTGTGTTTGCTTAAGGCAACTCTTGGTATTTTATACCTGGAAGGTGCCGGGATTGACGTAAGGTTGGACATAAGACGTCACTAAGAACTAACAGTTCTTTCTGGACTTCAGGAGTTCTTGTTCAAATCAAAACAAAAGCAGGGGGGATTTCCCGGGCTGCTGGAGGCTTGGTTTGTTTAAATAACGCGTTGTGCTTTCTAGGAGTCGATGGGAGTAGCCGTGCTGTGCTTTGGACTGCATGGGCTATTACTGAATATGGATCTGATTCTTATGCCTTTATCAGGATATTATTGATTATAACCTCAAAAGGGCATAAATCGGGAATATCGAATTAGGGTCCTAGATATAAACACAACACCTGTACTTCTGCTTGCGGGTCCCAAAGGATCCAACACACAATCCAAGGTTCTGGAATCTCCAAGAGGGTCCTTGAAAGTGTGAAACTTCAATTCCGAAATCCACTTGACCAAATCTCTTACAAATCCACTGGTACTCCAGGCTTTGAATTCTTTGTGGAGCTGTCCAGGTGAGCTCTGTTAACCTGTAGCTTGCAGGGAGTTCCACTCTCGAGTCTTTTGGCCTCAAGGTAATCCACAGGGCTGTAGTTTCAGATGGTGCAGTCTTTATAGGTCAGGCCTTAGAGTTCCTTGCACAGCAGAATCTTCAGCAGGGCACTTATTGCTTCATTCAGTTTCAAGCAGCAGATCTGGAGGGCTCTGCCCCTCTCAGATACTTTTTCAAAATTCTCTGGGTCAAGCACCAGGTCACTGCTGACCAATGAGAGCAGGGCAACTCCTCATGGGTATGACCACATCCTGTGGAGTGTGGCATTAGTTTGTCCCAGAGTGCATCATCCTTCCAAATCCACTATGGCTGATTTTCCAGCAAGGATGTAAGAGGTGGCTAAACACACCCCCTGGGATGGCTTATTTCCATGGACTCTCCCCCTACCATCTGCACATACCTTCCTTAAGCCTAGCGCTTACTCTGAGTCAAGACTGTCATAGTGGACTGAAACCCAGGCCTCGCCTCTGCCTTTGAAGAGCATAGTTTACGATACCACCTCCTGGCCTGGCATTCCTATAGACCAGCACACTGCCCTTCCAGCAGCCTGGCTAATCCACTTAACTCTGACCAATCTGGGCAGACCACTGAAAGGCTGAATTTGGACTTACAAACAAGAAAGTCTCATAACTTCTTGTATGTACACTTTAGGAGAAATTCAACAATATAATATTGTTGGATTTACTACTACCATACTGGGAAGTCTTTGAATGGTCCGGCTAGTCCTCTCCTATCAATATTTATTAATCAACCACTTCCTACCATGTTAACCTATGGGCCATGGGGTTTGCAATTGAGAAAATGACTTGGGACACATTTCAAGAACCAGGGCTTATAAAACCATATTTAATACATATTTCCCTAATTTCTACAGATCCCCCACATCTGTGCGACTAGGTGAGATTTCAGGGGTTCTGAATCTGCAGAAATAATGCAGATTATCCTTACCCAATTCTTCTAGCATCAAAGTAGAATTTGAGCAGCTCTTTAACACAATATGGGAAGTGACGTAAAATTTCACTTTACCAGGCATATAAAAACACATTTTATAAGGGCTCTCCTTACAGATAACTGACCCCCCACCCCTGGGATACCTAGGGGTGACCCTAGGGGTCCCTAATATGCAAAAACATCTAGGGTTTTCATTTTTAAGGGCCCTACCCCCAAAGTCGTGTTTGAGCACAATTTAAGTTTTAAAAGCTGTCCTGGCCTCTAGGGATGCTTTTAAACTGACCTCAGCCTTCAGCACTGCACACATGCTAGTGCAGAAAATCTGCTGGCCTCTAAACTGCCCTGCCCCAGGATACTGGAGACTTCTTGGTAGTTTCAATCCCTTGCCCTATTACAAACTAGAGGCTTTTGGGGTAGGTCATGGCAATTTCAGTGGTACCCCACCATACCATAGCGTACCCTAGTGTATGTTGGGTGTCTTAACTGTATTCTAATGTGTTCCATTTAGCTTGGCACTGGCACTGGGCCTGGTTAAACAGAGCCAAGGGTCAGTCAGATTCAGCTATCACTAGTTCCAGTCAGCAAAAAGTTGGAGGTGCCCAGGGTACAGGATGAATTTGCAACAGAAACCTATAACGCAACATTAGGACATCCGGGCACACTTGACCAGGACAAAGTAGAAGTTTCAGTCCAACTGTGATGGAGCCCTGCTCAGATCCTCTTCGCTGTAGCCCTTGGTCGAGATTTTCCAGGGAGCCCCTAGACAAACTCTGGAAGTTGGACTTTCTGAGCTTTTTAGCAGGAAAAACCGGCAGGGCAGGCCGATTCGCAATTGATGTCAAGGAATTTGCGGTTGAGTGGGTCCCCTTATGGAGCTTTTTTCCAAAGTTGCTCCAAGTTTCTGGACCTACTTCCTGAAGTTCCTCTTGAGGGTCCAAAGTGTCAAAAACACAATCAAGGGTCTGGAATCGCCAAGATGGTCCTTGAAAGGTTGAGTCTTTAGTTGTCACAATCCTCTTGGACAAAACCCTTACAAATCCAACAGATGCACTACAGGCTGGGTATTCTTGGTGGTGATGGTCCGGGTGAGCTCTGGTAACTTGTAGCTTACAGGGAATCCACTCTTTGTTCCTCTTGAAGCAAGGTGCTTCCAATGGGCTGTAGTTCAAGATAATGCATCAAGTGCAGTCAGTCAGAATGCAGGGCCTGATGTTGCAAATCAAGATTCCAGCTTGTTAAGCCTTCTTCTTCTCTTAGTTTCAAGCAGCAGATCTGAGAAGCTCTGCACCTCTCACATATTTATTCAGTGTTCTTCCTGGTCAAGCAGGAGAGCACTCCTGTCCAATGAGGTGCAGGGTAACACCCCAGGCGTGAACACTTCCTCCAAAGTGTGGCATAATCTTTTCCCAGAAAGCACAATTTCCCCAAAATTCAGTATGGCTGAAATCCCAGCAGAGGAGAAAGAACTAGTTAAAGCAACCTACAGTATGGCTTATTTCCACACCTCTCCTCCCGTCATGTAGTTCCTACTAATTCGTAGGATCTGCGCATTTGCTGGACGATGTAAACTAGGGCTTGGTAACTAGACCAATTTTGGACACCCCACAGGATATGTTAGCCTATAGACCAGCTAGCTCAAAGTGCCACCATAAGCCCCCCCCCCCCCACCCCAGCCTTATCAGGGAGCAAATGGTTTCTGGCAACAACTAAACATGACAACCCTGTCCCCCTTAGAGATCGTGCAAACAGATCAGAACCTTTCACTCAGTCACTCGTGCTCACTTGTTCCTTGAGAAATATACAGAATACACAATAGGACGTTTTCAAGAAATTTATTGAACCAACGTTATTCTTGTATAGAATACATGTGCTGCGATAATCAGTAGACAGAAGCAGATTAAAGTGAATACAAGCACCAAAAGCGTAAATAGTAGATATAGTTCGACCATGGTGCTAAAACTGTGTCTATATGCAGGCATATAACAAGGCAGTAATCTGGCGTCCTACTATGCAAAACCTTACTCTGACAGTACCTAGAGTGTGTGCAGGTGTGAAGCCAATAATCCCCCCTAGGGACGAGCCAACCCCATTACTTGGTGAGAGAGAATGTAGTGCCTGTCTTGGTCACGAACAGGACACCCCCTCACGGAGATGTCAGATACTGTGTGGTGAAGTCTCAGCATGCAGGGATCTTCGGTGTCAGCTGAAGTGCCTCCTCTGCTAATCTATTGGGATGTTCATTATTCTATTTCTATTTCCAATCTTTATTTCGGCCATTTGGCCATAAAAGAAAAACAATACACATATACAATCACAAATAAGTCAATACATTAAAACATTGGAAGTGCGTGTGTTAAAAATGCTATACAAACTATGCATCTAAAATTTTAAGAGGGACCCAACACCTTTAAAATACGGTTGCGCATATGCCAGACATTGGTAAGAAATTTTGATAATGCGAGGACAGTTGGGCCAGAGAGATCAGATTTTAAAATCCTATACATTGGGGCATATTCCCTGCAGCCCATATTCCTAATCAATGGGAGGAGCCAGTATTTCCTCGCTGCCCTGTAGGCTCGACAGAAGAAGGCCACATGTAAATCGGTTTCCTCCATAGCATCACAGGCCGGACACTGCTTCATGGTGGGAGGCGATGACCAGGTACTTGTAAAGGACCGAAAGGGAAATGAGCCGTATCTCCATTGGAGAAACAGCTTTCTAGCAAGTACGGGAAAAATAGGATCCAATATCCTCTCAAACCTATAAAGGTCCTTGCTTTGCAAAAACACAGAGGATAGAGACCCTTCTGCCTGGGCAGCTCGGGCCCTAGCTAATTTGTGTTCATGGTATACATTAGTCAGGGACCTTTTAGAAATGTTCAGTGCGGCATTCACAGGGTCAGTCCATAAATCAGGGAGCCCTAGTTCCATACAGGTGGATTGGATGTTTTTAACCCAAGGGATACGGAGCGCTTTTGGGTGGCTCAATAGTTCAACCAGTTCCGCCCTGTATGCTGCAAGATCATTACTGCTCCACAGCCTACACCAGAAGGCTATGGGTCTCAGGCTTATTTCGTCAGATAATGGTCGTAGACCCAGGTCAAGCCTCAAGGGGAGGAGAGGGGTGCTGGGCGGAAGCGCGGCTATCTGTCTTATAAACTTGTTTTCCGTTAGTGACAGGCTCCGGCAAGGTGTGTGTCCCCACAATTCCGCCCCGTACAAGATCGCTCCCCTGGCCTGGGCCTTGTATATCTGGATTAGGGCCCCCAACGGGCGATATGAGGAGCCGATCATCATCCGGGCGATACCCCCAGTAGTTTGTGTAAGTTTGAGGTTCGCCCTACTCTGGTGGGATCCCCAAGACATGGTTTCGTTAAGAGTCACACCTAGGTATTCAAAGGTGGCAACCCTCTCGAGCCGTACTACTCCCAATTGCGGATTCGGCCGCAATTTTTGGCTCGGATTCAAAACCATGAACCTAGTTTTGGCCGCATTGATTTCTAGCCCCCTGTCGGTACAGAAGGCTACAAATGAATCTAGGATCCTCTGTATCCCCATAGGGGTTTTAGATAGCAGCAGGCTGTCATCCGCAAACAAGATTGCGGGCACCCTGCTGCCATTCAATTTGGGGGCGTCAGTATAATCGGTGGCATTCAGGTGGGCGATTACCCCGTTGACGAAGAGGCAAAACAAGGTCGGTGCCAACACACAACCCTGCCTTACCCCTCGGTCAACGGGGAATCTATCGGTCAGTTCCCCCGACCTCCCACACCTCACTCGGGCATAATTATTATGGTGGAGCCTCTGTAAGATTGATAGGATGTCCGGGGGGACGCCCATCTCTGCCAAGACGCTCCAGAGTTTCCCCCTGGGCACCAGGTCGAAGGCGGCCCGTAAGTCCACAAAGATTGTGTACAGACTACCGCCCTCGAATATTGCTGCCCTCCAGTAAATAAGGTTCAACCTGAAAACCTGGTCCACTGTAGATACCCCCTTCCTAAATCCCGCCTGATAGGGACTAAGGGCGCCCACCTCTTCCATCCAATCCTGGAGGCGATTCAGCAAAACCCTGCCAAACAGCTTCTGTGCTACATCAATTAAGCTGATGGGTCTGTAGTTGGCCGGGAGGAGAGGCGAGCCCTTTTTGAAGATAGGGACCACCTCTGCCCCCAGCCAAGTACTAGGGATTTCCATGCCGCTAAGAACTCCATTGAAAAGGGCTGTAAGGTAGGGGGCCCATACAATGAGCTCCTGTTTAAACATATCCCCAGGTAAGCCATCCAGTCCTGGCGCCTTTCCAGAAGCAAGACCTGAGATGGCAGCGGTGACCTCACCCAGCGTTATCAGCTCCCCTTCATAGCCTGGCCAACCAACCTCAGTGACAGTAGGAGGTTCTCCCGGCTCAGAACTGTAAAGAGACTGGAAATGAGCCTGCCACACCCTTGGGGCAATGCTGGGCTCTATTGCCGATTGAAGATTCCCCGACCCCCACTCACTATCCTCCAAAACAGACGATGGTTTTGGATCGCTAGGGCCTTGCTAAGTTCTTCCCACTGATTTTCCTCCCACTCGGCCTTAGCGTGGGCAAAAAGTTTCTTGTAAGCCCGCCTGCTTTGTCTTAGGCTGTCCCCCCCTAGACCCTCCTTAATAAGTCTGAGGAGTTCTGCTTTTGCCCTTCTGCATGCCGGGTTGTACCATGTTGTTTTGCCTTGCCGCCCCTCTCTAGGTTTTCGTGAGCCACTAGAGAGATGAGGGGCCGCAGCTTTTATAAGGTCCTCATGAGCCTTGTACAATTTAGCCTGGGAATCATTATTGCTTGCCTCATTGTCCAAATTCCCCACAGTTTCCAAGATGGGAGTTATCCCATCATAGAGCATGGGGAGTTTGTTCTTGCTTGTGACCAAGTGCTCCCACCTGATTCTTCTCCTACTATTTTCCAGGAGAAGCGCAGGTTTGTTCCCTTCTACATTGGTCACAGGAACTTGAGGACCAGGATGGACAAGGTCAAGCTCGAGTGCATTATGGTCACTATCGGTCCTTTCCATAACCCTAAAATCCTGGATTGTCGGCCACTTCACTATTTGGGCCAGGACATAATCCAGGCGAGACTCTCTTCCCAGTCTGTTATAGGTGGTTTTACTGGGTATGTCTGATTTCATTCGCCCATTACAGGCTCTGATTCCGAACTTTAGGGTTAGAGCTGTGATTTGTAGTGCTAGCGGAGTCCAAGCCTTCGGGGGGGGAGCTTCCACTGGGGGCACTGCCCATCTGGCCTCTTCTTCTGATGAGAACCCCTCCAAAAGACCAGGGAGTGGCTCAAAATGAGAATTAAAATCCCCTCCCACCACATAGAATGAATCACTCGGTAGTTCAGATATATAGTTCGTGAGTTCATCTATGGTCGGTGATTCCTTTGCAATTCCCACTGGCCTAGAATAGATATTAATTAACACAAGTTTAGCTTGGTTAGGCCAGGATAATGAAACCACAAGAATGTCTTCTGAGTTAGCCGACAACCGTGTTGCCACGCAGCCTAGATGAGATGCAACCCAGGTCGTGAGCCCCCCTGACGGACGGCCCTTGCCTTCCCACCTAGCTGGGATGGAGAAGGACATGTAGCCTTGATGACCATAATCCTCTCTAGCCCAGGTTTCCTGGAACATACAAACATCTCCAGTGTCGATGTAATTTGCCCAGTCCGGGTCACCCAATTTGTTGGCCAGTCCAGCAACATTCCAGCAAATTAACCTTAAGTGTTTAGGGGTGTCAGTTGGCGTGCCAGAAGGGTTGGAGGGGATGGTTACAGGTACTGCTTCATTCGGTAGTTCTGGTACATTGCCAATGGTGGAGGCAGATGGCTCAGGGAGTCTACAGCAGCCATTATCCAGGAGCACTGGCTCATTTAATAGTTCAGGGGTATTGCCAACACTGCGGGCGAGTGGATCAGGGAGTCTGCAGGAGCCATTATCCGGAGTCACCGTGTCATTCAATAGTCCAGGAATTTTACCAGCAGTCGGGGAATATGGCTCAAGAAATCCGCCGGAGCCATTATCCAGGATCACTGGGCTGTGAGCGGAAAGTCAGTCAACCCCATCCAAGCCGTTCAAGCAATTAAAACGGTTGAAGTGGGAATAGGGTGTGTCAGGCAATGGGAAGTTTGGGCGCTGTGCATAAACCTTGTGTCTGCGTCTACGTTCCACCCTTATCCATTCGTCATGCGGAGGAGCATAGTGCATGCGAATAGGAGGGAAAAAGAAGGATACTGGGAGGGTCTGAATAGTGGAATCCAGTGAGCGATTTACTCCTTCACAGATATGCAAAACGGTGCCCGGATCTTTAAAAGTTACCAGAATACAGTCCCCTATTATTGTTTTTCTGGTCTTCCCTAACCAAGGGACCCTTCTAAACATAATAATCTCGTTATTAAAATGTGATGGTAGGGGTCGGTTCCAATTTAGCCACTTGATTACCTTTTCCTTTAGAGATTGGTAATCTTCATTTTCGCCTGTTCTTAGTTGGGGGGCACCTGCTAACACCACCGTTAGACTATTAGCTTCTGGCGGCAGATCTGGTCTCCGTGGTCTTGGGACTGGCCGTCCCGGAGCGAGAAAGAGAGTGCTGCCAGCTTCGGGGAGGCCATCATTAGTCCCTGTCTGAGAGCTTTGGGGGGCAGAGTCTGTTGGTTGTGAAGGCCTATAGGTTGGATTATTACGCGGTGCCTGGGCTGGAATAGCCATTAGTGGCTGCAGGGGGGGAGCAGTAGGAACGCCCTGGGGGGGGGACTATATTGGCACCCTGTGAGGCTCCTGTTTTAGGGGGGTTTCCTACAGGGAGATGAGGTCCCACATTCTTGAATTGCTTTCTAACTAAGGTGTTCAAGGTAGTAAGAGATGTCTCTAGTATAGTCAGCCTGATCTCAACTTTTTTCAGGCTATCACTAATGGGCTGCAAAAGGGAACGAAATAAGAATTCTATACTCCCTATAGATGTGAGAGGGGGGTTTGTATTAGATGTGTTGGCCACTGGATCGCTGTTAATAACAGCTATGCTGGGACTTGGATCTTTGGAGGGGGCAGCGATAGGCGCAGTCTCATTATCCTTCCCAGATTGGAGTGCGTTTTTATATTTTTTGCCAAAATCTAGATGGGATAGTTTGGTTTACCCCCGCCCCCCCATTGACTTCCTACTGCGTTTGCTAGGTGGAGGCCTGTGCAACTCCACCACAACACTTTGCTTTGGCTTGCTCTTCTTATTTATATTCAAGGGGGGAGATTGTGTAACCAGGTTAACTGGGGTATCAGATGACAAGGATGGAGTTGTGTCTGTAATCTTTTCAGGCAACATACCAGGGGTGCTTGGGGTTTCCCGAAGTAAGAGGGGAAAGTCCTCAAGAGTCGGCGGATTTAAACTATTGGGGGGAGTACCCTCCTCTTGAGAAATAGGATGCGGGATAATTTCTGTCAGGGGTCTACTCTTCATTGATTCAATGGAGCGCCGACGGTCCGCCCTACGTCTCTCCAGCGAGTTTTCTTTGCCCCCATCTCCTTTGGCGGATTTGAAGTAATTGTCCAGCGTCCCTGTATTGCTGCCCCCCTCCCTTGAAGGAGTTTCACGTGGTGCCGGTGAGGGCATCACCTTATGCAGGATCAAAGTTCAACCAAAGTTTGGGTGAAAAGGGTAAGGGGTATGGCCCAGCCCGGCCTCCTTTGGCCCCTGACGGCCACAGACGGTCCCGCCCTTGTCCCGGGCTTCTCCCGGCGAGCTCCCGCGCAGCAGTAATCACGCGTTAATTTATGGCTGTGGTGGTGATGGGCGGGTTGTTGGGGGCGGGGCGGGGAGGGAGAGCAGCCCAGGTGGAGCGGGCGCGGGTTCCTGGGACTCCTGGGAAATGGAGTCCCAGCCCTCTTGCTCGCAGCCCTCGGCCCCTGTTTTACCCCAGCAGCAGCTTCAGCCCGGGAAGGAAAGCGCCCCTCTGCGAAGCGGGACCCGCGCAGCGGGTACCGCGAGGCATGGAGAAAGTTGCGCAGAGTGTCCTCAGGAAATCCAAGACGGCAATGGCAGGTTTGCTAGGAGGTCCCACGGAGTGCAGGGCAAGCCGGTATTTGTTCACCTGGTCGTTGGGGGCGGGGCGGGGAGGGAGAGCAGCCCAGGTGGAGCGGGCGCGGGTTCCTGGGACTCCTGGGAAATGGAGTCCCAGCCCTCTTGCTCGCAGCCCTCGGCCCCTGTTTTACCCCAGCAGCAGCTTCAGCCCGGGAAGGAAAGCGCCCCTCTGCGATGCGAGACCCGCGCAGCGGGTACCGCGAGGCGTGGAGAAAGTTGCGCAGAGTGTCCTCAGGAAATCCAAGACGGCAATGGCAGGTTTGCTAGGAGGTCCCACGGAGTGCAGGGCAAGCCGGTATTTGTTCACCTGGTCGTTGGGGGCGGGGCGGGGAGGGAGAGCAGCCCAGGTGGAGCGGGCGCGGGTTCCTGGGACTCCTGGGAAATGGAGTCCCAGCCCTCTTGCTCGCAGCCCTCGGCCCCTGTTTTACCCCAGCAGCAGCTTCAGCCCGGGAGGGAAAGCGCCCCTCTGTGAAGCAGGACCCGCGCAGCGGGTACCGCAAGGCGTGGAGAAAGTTGCGCAGAGTGTCCTCAGGAAATCCAAGACGGCAATGGCAGGTTTGCTAGGAGGTCCCACGGAGTGCAGGGCAAGCCGGTATTTGTTCACCTGGTCGTTGGGGGCGGGGCGGGGAGGGAGAGCAGCCCAGGTGGAGCGGGCGCGGGTTCCTGGGACTCCTGGGAAATGGAGTCCCAGCCCTCTTGCTCGCAGCCCTCGGCCCCTGTTTTACCCCAGCAGCATCTTCAGCCCGGGAAAGAAAGAGTCCCTCTGCCTAGCGGGACCCGCGCAGCGGGTACCGCGAGGCGTGGAGAAAGTTGCGCAGAGTGTCCTCAGGAAATCCAAGACGGCAATGGCAGGTTTGCTAGGAGGTCCCACCGAGTGCAGGGCAAGCCGGTATTTGTTCACCTGGTCGTTGGGGGCGGGGCGGGGAGGGAGAGCAGCCCAGGTGGAGCGGGCGCGGGTTCCTGGGACTCCTGGGAAATGGAGTCCCAGCCCTCTTGCTCGCAGCCCTCGGCCCCTGTTTTACCCCAGCAGCATCTTCAGCCCGGGAAAGAAAGAGTCCCTCTGCCTAGCGGGACCCGCGCAGCGGGTACCGGGAGGCGTGGAGAAAGTTGCGCAGAGTGTCCTCAGGAAATCCAAGACGGCAATGGCAGGTTTGCTACGAGGTTCATTATTTATAATAGAAAGCAGCCTTGCGATGTATGTGTAGATTAGCTATGTTATGGATATGTAGACAGCCCTGTCGCCTGTGGATGAATATATGACAGCATTTGTTGTTGTTGTTCGAGGCATTGTGATAATGCTGTGTGAAGCTAGATGCGTAAACAAAGTAGTTTCAGAGAAGCTAATCCAACATTGTTTTGCATGCAAATATGTGCAAAATTTCACAGCTGAAATGTTATTGTAAGGACAATGTAAGAAATAAGCTGCTTCGCTACATGGGCCTAACCTGGAAATATAACACTCTCCCTACCATCTGCAAATTCCTGCTTTATGCCTGCCATCTGGCTGGGTCACGGGAGGTGGTGGGTAGATTAGCCTGGCATTCCCTGCCTTTCCTACCCCCCTTTGAAGCTCCATGCTTTACAACCCCCATCCCCCTGCTCTGGCATTCCTGTGTTGCAGAGCTCTCTCTAACCAATAGCCTCTCTCTGGGTGAGCCACTTCTCACTTCATCAAAGCAGCCTGACAAACCCTGTTAACTCTGACCAATCTGGGGAGACCACAGGAAGGATGAATTTTGTCTTATGGAAAAATCTTATAACTTTGTTTCTGTATATTTTAGGTTCCATTCAACAATATAATATTGTTGGATTTATCAATACCATTCTCCTACGGCCTTGAAATACATATATATTTGAATTCCTAGTAATAGCTATGAGCTCATAAACTATTGCAATGGTATCCTATGGGGCTAGCCATCTACAATGGAGAAACTGCAATGTGCAATTTCTCCATCATCATAGCATATACACATCTTTTATAAGGCCCATGCTTATAGTTACCTGACGCCTCACCCCTGGGACCCCTAGGTTACTTTAAGGGTCCTGAATATGCAAATATAGTGTATATCCTCACTCAACAGTGCTCCTAGTACCAATGTCGATTTTGGGAAGCAGTTTACTACAATTAGGGAAGTGAAATGCACAATTTCTCTATCCCCAGGGCATATAAAACCTTTTTTATGAGGCCCTAGTGAAATAAATGAGTCTTCTAGTTTAAGAATTATTCCTAAAATATTTCTCTCCAATCTGTAATGTATCTATATAGTCACACAGTGGCCCTATTACAAAGGCTGCAATCTTCACAAATGTGTTTTGCATTAACTTCATTTAATATTGCGCTTGCCACAGGAAGGTGGTGCCAAAGGGATACCAAACATATTCTCCAAGTTTACAATTAAGAGATCTTTGTTCTTTTAGTTTTATTATTGAGAAATAAAAGTCCATTTCAATAGTCACAAAACAATCAACTGAACTTTTCTTTGCAACAAAATGTACATATAGGTTTTAAACCTTTTTTTTTTACAAATTAACTTAGCACAAATTGTTTTTGGTCACACTCTTAAAAATCAACCTGGCGGCTTTCAAAGTTTTGTCTGTAAAGCAAAAATTTATTCAATAGCAGAGATGTATTGCCAATATACACTTTTTTTAAAGAGCAACTTTAGGTATTTTCTTTCTTCCTTAACAAAAGGGTAGAACATTAAGTTATGCACTAATGCATTAGGTGCTCTTTAGGTGCAATCACATTTATTCAGAATAAATCTGTATTTCCTTTCTGAGTATTTACAAAGAGGCCTGAGGAAGCTAACATATGGTAAATTTGGGTTCAGTTTATCTGTAGGAAACCCACCTTTTCTGCATGGTCACAACATATTTTGTGCCTTTTGCTGGACCCATTATTTTTTCTGGCTTTAGAACTCTGTGCACTTTAACCTTGCTAGCCAGTAGTAAAGATCCTGTGCTCCCACTTTAAACACAGTTGAAGTGGCATCCTCTCAATTGGTATGTTTGACATACCTATAAGTCATTAGCACCTGGGTAATCACAAACGTTTACCCAGGGGCCAAACAGTATGATCTGTGGTGAGACTGAGGGTTGCATTGATTCCAGCAGGATGGTTGGCGGGTATAAGTTAGGCTTCGGGGGAGTGAAGCATGTACTTGGTTTGGACCATAATTGTGTAAGTATATTAAGACTTTCATTCCATAATGCCCTGTAAATTGAACCCCTTGTCTCTAGAAGAGACACAGATTTGACAAAACTGTGTTAAGTTTATTTTAGTTGCTGTCCCTCAACTGCAGCCTGGAATAAGCTTTCTTTTTTGCTTTCGCTAACTTTGGCAAGTCAAGTGTACAAAGGATGTAACTTGAGTATTGAATTGTAGTGTAGTAGAATCTTATGCCTCACAATCTATTTTTGCCTTTTTCATCTTATCATTAGTCATTAGAAGTGTTTAGGAATTGGCTCATTTGAGGTACAGACTGCTATTAAAAAATAATTGACTAAGGCCACACAACAAGATGTGCAGTTCACTGAGATGGGAAATCACAAACAACCAACTTTCACCGATAAACATGGCAGCATTTTAGTCATGGATCTAAGAGATTTGAAGTTCAATTCTGGCTTTACATCTTTGCCAAAATATGTTGGTCACAAACTCTATTAAAAGATTGGGCAGTTTCCACAACACAGGAGTAGTCCTTCAGTCTCACCAACAGAACCACTCAAACCCATCTTGTTGTTTGATGAAAAGGATGGCAATTTGGACCAAAAGACATGATTTTCATGAATCCTGCCATCCCTTATGCAAATTGTATGCTCTTGGGAATTCATTTTATGAATATATTTCTCTGCCACTTTCTGAGCTAGGAAGAACTTAAGTCAGTCTGAACACTGGTAGTAAGTATGTGATAATAAGACAGAACTGTAACTGAACAATACTTTGACTTTACCTGGGGGGGACAGAACATTCAGTCTCATACCCCACTCACTAAAATGTAGTGTAGTGAGAAAGTTATGGTCTTTGAAACTAGAAGTCCTGTACTGTGGGAATGGTTCTTCGGCTTCACCAAGCTGTTTGATCATGGTTAAATAACATCTTTCCTATGCCTCTGCTCTTTTGTCATTATGTGATAGAAGTGGCCAAGCCATTGAAGGTTGAAGCCAAGCTCAACCCAGGCACCTGTTGCGTGTTTATCTAGGTTCCTGATCGATACTGTGACCTTATGCCTCTATTCGGCTATAAATCCATTTATTCCCTATATTGGCATAACCGTTCAAGTGCGATTTTCTGAAAAGTCATCTCTGGCCTCACACGAACAGAGCCACATTCCAGCATAGTTCTCTCTGCCACTTCCTTTGCGACCAATTAGTGCAATGACAGAGCAGTAGTCACTATCTGATATTCCTAGATAACACTCCGAGTTCTTCAACAAGATAAAAACTCAGCAAACCTGGAAATCCCCGCTTTCTATGTTTTGATTAGTAATGGAACTCTAATGAGCAACTGATAACGATCACTTCCTAGTGACATCTTTAATTGACGTCTTATGTCCAGCAAACTTGCGTCAAACCCGGCACCTGTCAGGTATAAATATTACCAACGTTGCCTTAAGCAATGTGAGCTGCAAGCTACTGTTGCTGATGCTGGCTGCCTGCAAGACCCCGTGTTGGTAAATTTAGCACTCTGTCGCTGCAGCCTGCTATCCTGTGGTGGTGAAGCTGCTGATACCATTATCACCGAAAAGCGCGAACTATGGTGCAGTACGCTTAAGGAGCTGAACAGCCGTCCCTCTGCAAAGACATCCAGCAGATTCCAGCTGCCCGCGGACGCTGTCCCCCCTCCTTCCTCGACGCGCTGAAGAGAAGCCGCTGCCTTTCTCGTGCAGAGAAATCCAGCCACGGCGTTTCCGGTTTACCCTCGCGGGTGACTGGGATATCGAGAGAGACCCCTGAAGGAGATACCAATCCTCCATCATTCTATTCAGTGGTATGGTGTTGACTAAACCCTTAGACGAGAATTCTTGAAACAAACCTTGGCAAAACCAACTTAACTTAAAGCTACTTACTTACTCCCCTTTCACGTGTTGAGCTTAGGTCAGGCACACTGGGGTAGGCTTAGTTAGAAGCACCAGTTGAGTATGTTAGCCTAATGTATATATGACTGTATATATGTTTTATTACTTTTAAACCATTGTATGGCTAAGAAACCATATCAATGCTTTTACAGTTCTATTTCGCAATACTTATCTTACTGTACGTACTTTTCATAATAACAATTATTGCAATTGTGGCAATACATTTCTCTTGTACGAGAAGAAAGACTGTTCAATAAATGTTAACCCTTTATTGATAAACGCCCGTCTCTCTATTCTCTACATCTCGTGAAAGTAAACTGCACTAGACTGACTGAGTGAAATACATGTCTATTTTTTCACACAACCCTAGAGATTGACTCTTGATCTGAGGAGCAAAGTTGTCATGTTGCACGGTTGTTGGAAAGCTGAATCCCTTCTTGTCTGTGCCAAGGAAGCTGATCACTTCCTATGCAGAGAAGAAAGTTTCCAGTGACCTCTGAGCTAGTTGGTAACACAACCCAATTAAGTTTAGCATAGTCAGTGGAGGCCTGGAATATCCGCAGTTCCACGTCGATACTACTGTTTATGTTATTCCAATGCGCAGGGCCTAGTGGGAAACTAGGAACTACACTACATGGCGCCCTAACGTTTGGTAAGGCGATAAACTAACTCAAGACTTTTAGAGTAACTCAGTCGTGCATATTTGACACCCCTTTCTCCCGTAAATACTCCAATAGACGTCTGGAGTGGGTGAAAGGTTAAAATCCGCCCGACCTTAGTAGGAAGAGATTCCTATGTAAAGCTCTGGTTTATTCAACGTTGAAGGATACAGTGTTCCAAAATATTGTGCATATAATCTTTGTCTCCTTGGAGACCTACTCTGCAAAGCCTGCATTTTTAAAAAATGTCAGACAGTGAAGAAGAAAGGGAAGCAGCTAGGCTGGCTTCCAGACTAATAGAGGAGTACTCGAGTCTCCTACAGGCAGACCCGGATGCTATTATCATCCCGGTCCACTTAAGAAGATCTATAACTTTAAAAACTTATAGAAAACGGACTGACACCTCAAGTTGGTACAGTAATTTTCGTGATAGAGGCTCACGAGTATCGGCAGACAGAGGTATTCTATTCATGGATAAACTTTCCAGCGGTAAACGCTATAACAAGAGTTTCACTATTACAAAATAGAGAAACCTCCGGAAGAGTACGCTCCTTTCGAGGAGATTGAAATTCCACTTAAATTTCAAGAGCACCTGCTCTGGTTTAATGGCGCCCTAAAACATACTGATCACATAACAAGGCTCGGTCCACTAGGTAGACCAGGAGCAACGTGGCCGGTTCTAGCCAGCTACACACCACATCCGGACATTGGAAAAATGTCAAAAGAAGAACTCTTAGTTAACATAGGAGAGTTAACAAAAGAATATAGAGAGTTAGTAAAATTATTTATTAAAAATAATTCAAACACTCCTAAAAAGAGCTGGGATGGAAATAAACAATCCACTCCCAAGGAAAAAGTTTTCCAGTCCAGAGGAAGGTCTCCTCGACGGAGGGAAAGAACTCCGACTCGAGAACGCCAGTCTCCCCAGAGGGAGCCCTCTGAGAAAAGATATAACCTTAGAAATAGGGATAATCTGAAAAAACCTGATAGATATCAAAGTATTGATACACGTCCCTCTCGATCTTTTCCACAGAATTCGGAAAGAAGAGGACGGTCAGACCCAGGAGAGCACACCAAGTCCAAAGACAAGGAACCTGCTCAAAATAAGAAATCTCAATTTCAGAAAAAGAAGGTAGCCAGTATTAGAGTAATCAACCATGCCGAGAATACTGAGGACACAGTTGAAAAACGGGGAGTGGGCATTGACAATGTTGACAGTGCAGCAGAAATAAGTATAGCGAGCAAGATCTTGATGAGTCATCTGGAGACAGTGGACACGAATGAATTCATTCAGGTTGAAACTGCCGACGCCAGACTTAGCGAGCCCCATAAAATATACGAAATACATTGCGTATAGAGGGTGATAAGACTAGGAAAATTAAGGGTCTATTTTGGGATAAGCTCTCAAAAGGCTATGATATTCTGTTAGCTGAAAAAGATTGGCCCCCAGAGTTTGTCAGGGAGTGCCCTCGTGGCGAAGAAGTGATTATGCCTGCCTTCTCGAATCACATTCCGATTCACAAAAAATATACATATGCAAGGAAATGGGCAGTGGCCCAGGCACCTGCATTATATAAAAATCATGTAGGATGGGATGAGGATTCACCTCCTCACAAAATCCAACTAAAAAGTGAACCAACTGCCCAACGGCAGTATCCCATAAAGCAAGAAGCTAAAAAACAAGTCAGGGAGATCTTAGATCAACTTGAGTACCAGGGGGTGATTGAAACATGCACCTCTCAAATGAACAATCCTTTGTTTCCTGTCTCCAAGCCAGACAATTCATATCGTCTAGTTTTGGACTACAGACACCTTAATACATGTTGCAAAACCTTTGCAGTACAAAACTCGCATAGTGCAGCCCTAATGAATAACATAGTTAGGAAAAAATATAAAACGACATTAGACATTTCTAATGGTTTCTTTTGTCAAAACATTGCACCAGAAAGCAGATATTTGACCGCTTTCTCTGCATTTGGGTCACAGAAAAAAATTCTGTCGACTCCCACAGGGGTTCAAGAACAGCCCAGGACTATTCTCAGCTAGGGTAACAGAGTTACTACAAATCTATGATGATGAAGCATTATCTTACGTAGATGATATTTATCTCACAGACGACGACTTGGATACTCACTTGAAAAGAGTGAACACCATCATACTTGGGTTCGCAGCAGAGGGTTACAAATTCAACTTTAAAAAGTCCCGAATTGCCCATCTGACAGTACTCTTTTTAGGGTACGAATTATCAAGTGAAGGGAAAAGCCTAGCGGACAACTTCTTAGAGAAGTGCGCTGTACTCCAAGCTCCAAAAACGCTGAAGAATTTACAATCCATTCTAGGTTTTCTGAATTTCGGAAGAACTTACATTCTAAATTACGCAGAGAGGGTTAAACCACTCTACAAACTAATTAAACCTGATTTTAAACAAATCAATTGGACTCAAAAACACACAGAAATTTTGAGATCACTGCAAACAGACATGTTAGCAAAAACTAAATTAGATACACGTGACAACACACGTGATCTTGTAATCCGAGTCATCCCAGGAAGATGCGGATTCACATACCTAACCTCTAATGAGGGAGAAAAGGTACCAATAGCTTACACAAAAGCTGAAATAAAATTCAGTTCAACAGAGAAAATTCTAACTGCGGTTCAGACTGCTGTAGCGAAAGAAAGGCCCCTAGCACAAGGTAAACGAATAATAATCGTAACTCCTATACCGGCTTTAGAAGCGGTAACTAAAGCAAGCATTCCTAATGCTAAAGCTTTGCATCCGGGATGGATTCAGTGGGTTAATTCTCTTGCTGCAACAGACGTAGTTTACAAATTTGATCCTAACTTAAAAACACAGGAATTTTTACAATATGAATATGAATGTCCTCTGCCAATTGAAATCCTGCCTCTCGAAGAATACGGAAGTATTATATATACTGACGGATCAGCACAACCCGCAGTTGGGGGTAAGCAAGCTTACAGTGCTGCGTGCGAGATTGTAAAAGGTCGCTGGCACAAAGGAAAATTCAGACCACTGGTCACTAAAACACAATCTCTAGGAGATTGCTCAGCTCAACGAGCTGAATTAGTAGTATTTAAGATGGCGCTAGAAAATAGCGATCGCGAATTCCCCACACTAATAGTGTGCGATTCTTTCTATTGCGTACAATCTTATAATGAATACTTGCAGAATTGGGTGGAAAATGGTTTCAAAGATGCAAAAGGTGGCACAATAAAGCATAAAATGCTTTGGGAACAGGTAGTTCTTTTACAGAAAGAACTACAAAAGACTCACGTGATACATACACTGAGTCATCAACGTGATGGCGTTCACGTTGCAGGGAATTCATTGGCTGATGAAGCCGCGAAGGCAGCTGTGCAAACGGCTTCCGTAGCTGCGATAACTCGGTCACAAACAAAAATAGACAGCGATATTCTACAAGCTGTCAGTGCGTCAGTAAAAAATGATAAGAAAACACTCCCAAAAGGCTTTCCTGAAAAGTACTTGTACTTAACGGATACAAATAATGTTCCTTTTGCTTGAATCCCTGGAGTGGGGGATAGAGTAATTCCAAACAGGGAACACAGACTAGGACTAATCAAAGCGGCACACGAAGGGCTTGCTTCTGCACACGCTGGCGTTTCCGCAACAATATCACTATTAAAACAGAGATATTGGTGGCCTCGCTTGAGAATACAAACTAAAAAGTATGTATTAGAATGCGACATATGCCAAAGGATAAAAGTATCAACAGTAAAACGACCAGCGCAGACCCCCCTTCTCATCTCGGATAAACCATTTGCTTGCGTTTACCTGGACCACTGTGGTCCCCTACAAAGGGACGGCAACTATAGATATATCATGGTAGCAGTGGATTCCTGTACGAGGTTCATATGGATGTGGCCCCAGCGCTCGGCTGACGCTAGAACGGTTATAAAAGATTTGCGAGTCTTTATCGGCACATACGCAATTACCACGTTCCATTCTGACCAGGGTCCTGCTTTCAGCTCTCGAGCTTATAAGGAGGCCATGGCCAGCATGGGAATTAGGTTGCGGTATTCTTGTCCGTCGCACCCCGAAGGGAACAGTGTGGTAGAAAGAAAAAACCGTGACATAAAGCAATCTATAACAGCGAAGGTATTAGGTTCAGGCGCTGGGTGGGTCAAACATTTAATAAGTGTCCAGACTAGTCTTAACAACATGCCAAGAAATTCTCTAAAAGGTTTCAGCCCATACGAACTATTGTTCGGAATTAGAATGCGAGTTCAGGACCTCGATAGTCAGATGTCAGTGGTACAAGAAAAAACAACAGACTTTGACATCAAAGATCGTTTGGCTGTTTTACAGGAACTGAATGAAACAAGAAAATCCTTAAGCAACATAAAGTTAAAGCAACAGCCAAGTACCACTGACGAGGCACCACCCGCAACAGCCCCAGCAAGGCCTGTCTGGATTCCAAAGATTGGGGATCTAGTCAGAGAAAAGATCGCGGTGAAGAAGGAATTTGGGCCTTCTTACAGAAAAGCAGTACCTGTCTTGGCAGTCACCGGAACAAGATCAGTTGTGCTACCGCCCCTTGCTGGTAAAAAGGAGAACAGAGTCGTGTCTATCGATCTGGTAAAACCACAAGCATGTGGCCTATAATCAACAGTAGGCCCAGTGGACTCCCAAGAAACAACAGAATACCCAAACTTGCAACAATCCAAGAGGTTCAAACTGAAAGACTAATCACATTCGATCAGCCTGCAGTGCACAATGAAGGACTATGCAATAATGCCATGGAACTCGTGCCTCTTGAAACACAGATTGAAACAGTTCGTCAAGAAACAACACCAGTCTACAATGATGTGGCATCAGAAAGTGCTACCGAAAGACAGATTGAAAGAACAATCCCATCAATTGACAGAACTGCCTCTGGTTATTTCATAAACTTCGACAACTTCTCTGAAGATTTAAACGACCCCGAAGTGATGCCAGAAACAAAAAAGACTTTTAAAGAAAAAGCAACTGAACTCTTTCATCAACTGAAGGAAATCTACCTTATTTCCCCTTGGCTAGAGTTCTGGTTCGGTCTAGGTGTATTTTTCCTCCTGCTTTGGCTCATCATGGTACTGTGTTTGGGAAAATTCATTGAAGGAAAATATATTACAATGGACACAGCAAGTCAGAACATCAACCTAGTCCTGAAACCACACAGATCATCCCACGTGAAGAAAAGAGAACTGTCAACAGTAAATGTCACAGCAATTCCAATACCTGGTGGGGTAGTATGGGAGAAAACAGACTATGAGATCTATGGTCCGGTCGAAATCCTGAAGTATCCTCATCAACTAAAGGTTTCCTTAAGTGACTTTGTGACACCTAGTACATTCTCTGATGATTGGGACTTTAACAGTATTAATGACATGATGTCTGATTTAGTAATGTCAGCTAGATTCACAGATCATGATTATTTACAAGGTTCATCTAGTTATGAGCAGTTATTCTGTTACACCCACTATGGGGATCATTACTTGCATAAATCTGCACAGCCTAGAAATGTTTTTATGTATAATCAATGGGAACATTGTTCTACACCACCTAAAAGCAGTTCTAAAGCATTTTTTGAGAAATTCAAATACTTCTCAGGGTTTAACACCAGTGATGCAGAAACGTTTTATTATAAACTGTTAGATACAACAGGAATGAAAACAATGCTGACAAATTCTAAATTGATATATTCAGAAGCATTTTATGACAAAATGATGACATTTGGTTTTGATTATTGGAAAAATAATATTGAAACGAAAACAATTTGGGGTACAAAAGATTGGCAGGTGCAAGGCATTGAAGCACTATTTAGAACCTGCATGATACCTGAACAAATGTTATTTTTAAATGACACAATACACCAAACATCTTGTCTTGGCCTAGCTAAGATCAAAGACCTTAAAACACCGTCTATACCGAAGCCAATACCTGAGAATACAACCACAGATATTGAGTTAGACGTGTCACACATTTTAAATTTCAACAGAACACATCCTAATTGGAAAAAGTGGTTAATCTGGCCTACAGACACAAATAGCTGTCAAGATAGATTCCTGAATAAAACACAGGGGTTAAAAATGACCAGATTAGACCCTAGATACTCCCAGAGACAACATCCAGGGATTATAACAACATACAGTGTAGGGAAACTCTGCCTCGAATGGCTAACTTCGTCCACACTGGCTGAAATTAAGCAACACTTGTCTTTACTAAAAGATGGTGCTGATTTGCGCGATTTCATTCTTGGACCACGCAAACAGCGTCAAAAGCGTTTCATAGCGACCAGTATCTATGCTGCTTACAACGAGGCTTGGAAAGTAAAGCAAATTGAAACTGCTGAAAAAATACGAGAAATTGATCGTATTAATTTGGAGAAATCACTTTCTGTAGTAGACAATGGGTTAACGACTCTGTCTTCCAGAATATATTCGTTGGACAATATTGTATCCTCTGCCTTTGATGTGATAGACAGAGATTTGCTAATGTTACAACATGGCCAATCTCAATTACGCTCTATTATAGAATTAGGCTGGACGCTGCAAAATCTTCGTTCAGGCTATGTGCCTTGGCGTTTAATCAACACAACGTCATTATTTTCCAGTTTTAACCTTACTGATAAACAGATCAGTTTGGCACAGAAAGGAGCAGACTATAGAATCTTGAGCATCGAAAAACTCGAGAGATTACCATTGACAATGTCAGAGAGCCCTGTCATTGAATGGATAATACACGGAATTATCACAATTCCGATAACAACTTTCCGATTTAAAAAGTGCCTTGAGTACATACCTGCTGGCCAGTATGAACAATTGGGTAAAGGATATGTAAAATCCGAATGAAAATTACCATACACTCATTCTTGCTATAGTGACAGCGACAAAAATGTATTTCTTAGTGGTGAAAATTGTAAACATTCACTAAGCGGTATACTTTTGTGTCAGGGTATTAATTTACACGGAGCATGTGATGGAAATTCAAACAACCTTTCATGCCACCAGCTAGTCACACCTGCAACTCAGATAGAGCCCTTCATTATGCAACTTTCGAACGGGAGTTACATTCTTAGAACGGATCACAGATGTTGTGGCCTCGTGCCAGGGAAAAGTTATCTAGTAGAAGTAACATCCATGGTCAAATGCTGTATGCAAGCATTGTTTCCGAGTGGGCCTCCAGACATAGTGACTCCCATCTGGCCTCGTCTGAATCTCTATTCTATACGAATTGATACATTAAGCAAAATGAAATCTGTACTTTTACAGACAACAGTGCCTATAACGTCATCTAAAGAGACGTATGATCTTCTAGTTGCAAGGACAGCTACTGAAGTTCATGACCTTTTATCAACAAATTGCCCCGTGCATTTCGTAGAAATGTTGAACTAACTCCTTAACATGTCTAGTGCAACAAGTATCCCAGGCATATTTAAGACAGTCTTTACGGGACTGCTAACACCCTTCCAGGCAATTTTGGGAATCTTTCCTAATTTTGTGCACTCCATTTTTGGCGGCATACCATTATTTTTGGGACTCGTCGCAGGGATTCTATTTTTGACCCTCCTGCTACGTTATGGCAAGCCTCGGCTCAGACATAGCTCCCATGGGAATGGAAGAGACAATCCTAGCAATGCGCTACCGGGACAGGATAACTAACGTCCTTGGATTGGCCAGGCTGAGAGATCTAAACATGACCTGGTTCCTTTCATTCAGATCTATATGGCAAAATTGCATTTTACCTGTGCTACGATGTATGCTTTGCGGCGATGAATGCGTGTTGGACATCTGTCTTTCACTTCCATCAGCAGTACCAATGGACGTCGATACTTTGCTCAGTCCAATAACGGCTCATGCATTGTGTTGTCCCCAGCGGCTACCAATCCTGATGACGGCATTCGTGGAGACTCCTGTGCTACAACCAAGTGGTAACAGTGGAGCGAGTGACAAAAGCAACATCATCCAGGTACAACGTTCTGTGAGCATTGCTGGTCCTGCCTTCGATGACAGCAATCATTCTCACACCTGCCAAGTTACAGCGCTATCTAATTTGGTTGAACTATCACCTGAATTTGTAGACCAATTCTTTGAGAGCCTGTCTGATACGATGTTCTCACCCATAGAGAAACAATAACTTTTAGAAGCTTTCCGACACACAGCGTTCCCATGAACTCTGAATTCGGCCTTCAGTTTTGATCAACAAAAACTGCCAAGAGCTTTGGAAATCTATTTTTTTTGATTTGGACAATTTTTCTAATATTGACCTTTTTTGGCACGAACAATTCTTTGCTTAACGTAAAAACTATTCTTAGAGAACAGAAGCTTCACACTTCTATTTCTAAACACATCTAGAGACATAACAACATTACACCAGCCTCTAGCACATGTTATTACAATGCATTTTTATGTGATGATTTATCTCGCTTTTCTTCTGTCAGAGATACTTCATGTGTAATTCCTTTTGCATAATCGTTCATTGATTTCATATGCAATAATTTTTTGAAAGATTACTATGCTTTAAAAAACGTACAGTACCTAAATTCATGTATTACAAGTACGCCTATTTCGAATGCATTTATGTATTTTGGGGTGGGCAATGTTACACATGCATCTAATTGCTTTAGTTTTAGTAATTTTGATGGACATTAACCCGTGGAGTGGGTGTTGCGTGTTTATCTAGGTTCCTGATCGATACTGTGACCTTATGCCCCTATTCGGCTATAAATCCATTTATTCCCTATATTGGCATAACCGTTCAAGTGCGATTTTCTGAAAAGTCATCTCTGGCCTCACACGAACAGAGCCACATTCCAGCATAGTTCTCTCTGCCACTTCCTTTGCGACCAATTAGTGCAATGACAGAGCAGTAGTCACTATCTGATATTCCTAGATAACACTCCGAGTTCTTCAACAAGATAAAAACTCAGCAAACCTGGAAATCCCCGCTTGCTATGTTTTGATTAGTAATGGAACTCTAATGAGCAACTGATAACTATCACTTCCTAGTGACATCTTTAATTGACGTCTTATGTCCAGCAAACTTGCGTCAAACCCGGCACCTGTCAGGTATAAATATTACCAACGTTGCCTTAAGCAATGTGAGCTGCAAGCTACTGTTGCTGATGCTGGCTGCCTGCAAGACCCCGTGTTGGTAAATCTAGCACTCTGTCGCTGCAGCCTGCTATCCTGTGGTGGTGAAGCTGCTGATACCATTATCGCCGCAAAAGCGCGAACTATGGTGCAGTACGCTTAAGGAGCTGAACAGCCGTCCCTCTGCGAAGACATCCAGCAGATTCCAGCTGCCCGCGGACGCTGTCCCCCCTCCTTCCTCGACGCGCTGAAGAGAAGCCGCTGCCTTTCTCGTGCAGAGAAATCCAGCCACGGCGTTTCCGGTTTACCCTCGCGGGTGACTGGGATATCGAGAGAGACCCCTGAAGGAGATACCAATCCTCCATCATTCTATTCAGAGGTATGGTGTTGACTAAACCCTTAGACGAGAATTCTTGAAACAAACCTTGGCAAAACCAACTTAACTTAAAGCTACTTACTTACTCCCCTTTCACGTGTTAGGCTTAGGCCAGGCACACTGGGGTAGGCTTAGTTAGAAGCACCAGTTGAGTATGTTAGCCTAATGTATATATGACTGTATATATGTTTTATTACTTTTAAACCATTGTATGGCTAAGAAACCATATCAATGCTTTTACAGTTCTATTTCGCAATACTTATCTTACTGTACGTACTTTTCATAATAACAATTATTGCAATTGTGGCAATACATTTCTCTTGTACGAGAAGAAAGACTGTTCAATAAATGTTAACCCTTTATTGATAAACGCCCGTCTCTCTATTCTCTACATCTCGTGAAAGTAAACTGCACTAGACTGACTGAGTGAAATACATGTCTATTGTTTCACACGACCCTAGAGATTGACTCTTGATCTGAGGAGCAAAGTTGTCATGTTGCACGGTTGTTGGAAAGCTGAATCCCTTCTTGTCTGTGCCAAGGAAGCTGATCACTTCCTATGCAGAGAAGAAAGTTTCCAGTGACCTCTGAGCTAGTTGGTAACACAACTCAATTAAGTTTAGCATAGTCAGTGGAGGCCTGGAATATCCGCAGTTCCACGTCGATACTACTGTTTATGTTATTCCAATGCGCAGGGCCTAAAGGGAAACTAGGAACTACACTACACACCTAATTTGTTGTTTGGATCCTTGAACAATTCAAGCCTTCTCTCCTGTCTGCAATTCACTATTTAACCTCGCTCACCAACACCAAGAATTAAACACAAGGCATTAACATTTGATGTAAAAAGAGACCAGGAAAGAATTACCCATCTAGTGGCTGAATTGTGGAATGTGAAACCAGAAAGCCTGGGATCAATCCTGACTTCCCTGAGTGGCAATATTGTGTTATCCAAGAAAATGGTTTTATTTCACCCTGTCTCTTTGATCTTCATTTTCACATAGTGAGAGCACCTTGAAATACATGATTTCAGAATGTGAGCTGTACAAATGAGAATGTTCTGTTTTATTTAATATACCATTACGATATCATGTACAACAGCAAACTAGGCTATGTTATGGGTCCACATGACAACTGACTTGCCTTTTGGTATTTTTGTCAGTGGTGAGGGAATGAAACTTTCTAAGTTCATGTTTGAAACCTATCCCTTCTAACAAATGCCATTCAATGCAATGATATAATTTGATGTTCTAACCTGAAAATCTTACGTATGTTAGAAAAAATATACTTTTTGAATTGTGAAGAGACTTTATCATATTTTATTTGTTTGTTGCACATGAAGGTGATTTAAACATGGAGGTGTCCTAAAGATAAGGTGCAAGACACCCTCTGAGCTTCTTTTCATTTAAGTCAGTCAATTAGTAAATGAATGCTTGCATGTTTATTAACATCCTGATGAACATTAGTGCTTAGCCAAGAAAACAGCAGCCCTTTGCTGCTTTACACTAGGGGGCCACATGCAAAGGTCAAGGGGAGCCTCATGAGGCACCCGGGCTGCGCAATAATTGGGATTATTGGAGGCACAGTGGATACCTCAAATTGGATAATGGGGGTGGATGTGAGAACACCCAAGGAATACTATAGAATGCACCCCCTCACACAACCCTGCCTTCAGAGCCCAAGTTTAATGTGGCCAAAGACTTTTTCCATCTTGAAAATGTCCATGTGTGTAGGATTGGCCCAGGGAACTTTTACCCCATTGGTTAGGGTGTGTGCAGGAGTCAGACTCACCCACTAGCATGTGCCAGGTATAAATGGTGCAAGGACTGGACCTGTTTGTCACCTGAGAAGAACTCTGAAGTACTGGATCTGCTCCTTCTTGTACCCAGGACAAAGAAGTGGAACCAAGGGTCGTAAGGCTGACTTCCTATTCAACCTGCTGAGATACAACATGCTACAATAGACCTTTTCTGCAACTGCCAAGGTGGTCAGTGGCAACTGGACCTGGACTAGACCCTGCTGTTCATTACTCTCTGATACCCTGTGGGTTTCTAACTGCCTCCCCTGTGGGCCCGGGGCCTTAGAAGTGTACTCCTGTGGTGGATTTAGTTTTAATGGACTAACGTCAGAAGGTCAAATCTTTGAAAAGGATAAACCTGGTTGGTTTATCCGAACTGCTGTCCAGCGCGGATAGAGCCAAATTGCATTTAGGTCCTGTTTACTGTGACCATTGACTATCATTGGCACTTT
Organism: Lissotriton vulgaris; assembly: GCF_964263255.1. NCBI lineage: Eukaryota > Metazoa > Chordata > Amphibia > Caudata > Salamandridae > Lissotriton > Lissotriton vulgaris. The sequence goes on from NC_141696.1 coordinate 743,426,335, forward strand.
ATGCTGCTTAGCTCTATGCCTACTCTAAAAAAAACATATCTCCAGTTCCTCATATTGAATTATTTAACATTAATCTTTTTTATTAAGTTGTAGAGAAAGAAACAATGGCTAAACTAAACCAAAACGAAACAGTACAGCTACGAGAAACATCATTGAACACTTAATCCTGTGACAGTTTGAGTAAGTGATACAGCATTATCCTTGCAATAAAACTTTACCATCTTTCTGCACCTCCCGCAACTCTCTTAACTCTCTTCTGGGGGATGGGGTGTGTGAACAGCCCTCTCCGTGCATCGTTCCATTTACCGCAGACCTTCACCCATTTCCCAGGGCAAACTCTATTAGTATAGACTGTCTTTTCTGCCATATGTGTCCATGTCCTTTTCCCAGTCTAAGAGACGCAGAGGCTCTGTCACTCCCCAATTGCGGGCTATGTTTCGCTTGGCGACAGTCAAACCCAGCGTCATCCAAATTTTCCCCATTTTTGTAATAGATATTTCTTCCCAGATATTCAGGAGGCACCATTTTGGCGCCAGTAATATTGACACCTCCCAAATCTCGTTAATTTTAGTTATTACTGCCCTCTAATAGGATTGTATCATGGGGCATTACCAAATAATATGGAAGAAGGTGCACTTTAGGTTTCATATACGGCGACAGTCCTCAGTTTGTATTCTATCCATTTTTAGTGTAGTGCAGGCGTAGTTGACCCTGTGCAATATCTTAAGTTATACCACCCTAAATCCTGTCTTATTGGCTACCTCTCTCGGTGAGGCTAGTGCCTCCAACCAATTATTGTCATCTAAGCCACCCACATCAGCTGCCCATTTATCTCGCAGTTGTGAGAGTGAGTCAGGTAGATTATTTCTGCGTAGTTGACCCTGTGCAATATCTTAAGTTATACTACCCTAAATCCTGTCTTATTGGCTACCTCTCTCGGTGAGGCTAGTGCCTCCGACCAATTATTGTCATCTAAGCCACCCACATCAGCTGCCCATTTATCTCCCAGTTGTGAGAGTGAGTCAGGTAGATTATTTCTTAGCTTTCTGGATTTGTGTGAGGTCACTTTGCGAGTAATATGTCTGTTGAGCAGACGGTCCTCCTGCGGGGAATACTCTGAAAGTTCATCTCCTGTGGGGATTACCGATTGCTGTGCGTGTCTGATTTGTAGGTATCGGAAGTATTCTGAATCTGCCAAGTCATATTCCCTCTGAAGGTCTGAAAACGAGTGAATCGTGCCCGCACCCACAAGTCACCAACTTTTGATAGACCTATGAGGTCCCATTTATTGAATCCTGGGTATCTACATAATGTCCCAAGGGCCTTCGAGTCCCAAAGGGGGTGGATTGCATTAGTTTGTTACTCCAGCCCAACACCCCATTGGCCACATGCCAGATTTTAATGATGGTATTCATGGGATTCTGATATTGCGCGTACCGAGGCGCCGCATACAGGGCTCGTAGGTATCTGCCAGGCTGCATTTTCCAATGGTCCATACGGATCGTAGGTTTGTCATCAGGTAGGTATACCCAATGGTTGATAGCAGTTAGTTGTGCGGCCCAGTAATGTCTCTGTTTGTCAGGCAAGGCGATTCCACCATTGTACCATCCCCGGGTTAACTTTTTAATCGTAATGCGCGCCAAACCCCTATCCCATAGGAGAGTCAACAGCTCAGAGTTTATTGATTGCCCCAAAATATTTTGTGGCGACTGGATATGGTGCATTGTGGAGGGCTTGGAAGAAACGTGGTGATGTCATAATTTTAACAAGCATTTGCAATGCAATAGGTCTCGCATTAGGAAAGTTTGAGCTATTGGAATTGTAAATGACAAATTTTTTAGTTGGGTTTTGTTTTAGAAAATAGCGAAATTAATAGCTTTGTCATTTACAATGCCAATAGTTATAATTTTTGCAAATGTGACACATATAGCATTTGTAATGCAATATGTGTTGTATTTACGTGACTTACATGTATTGATATTACAAATAACAATGGCTTTTATTTTTTTTTTACATAATTAATACTTAAATAAAAGGTATTATAATTTATAATGGCAATAGCTTAAACTTTTGTAAATAACTTATGAAGATTATGTTCTGTGTCTTTTATTGTTACAAAAGTCCTAGAACAGAAGTGAAATAGACTTTGATGTGAGTATCACGTCACTGTACCCTACTTTCATACACACAGACTTTGGTGCCATGTCAGTGCCATGCCACTGAACCCTACTTGAAAACACAGACATCGCTGGCATTTGAATGTCACACCAGTGTACCCTGCTTGCATACAGACGGGCCTCTATGGCACGTGGGTGTCAAGCCACTGTCCCCTGCTTTCCTACACATAGACTTTGCTGGCATGTGTCACGCCAGTGTACCCTGCTTGCGTACACACAGACTTCACTGGCATGAGTGCATGCATGCACACCGACTTTGTTGGCATGTGAGTGTCACGCCAGAGTACTGTACGGGTATACACAAAGACTTTATTGGCATACACAGACTTTGCTAGCATGGAAGTGTCACGCCAGTGTACCCGAATTGCATACACTAAGACTTAATCCTGCTTGCATTCAACGTGTTTGCTGTTAACACACCAGTGTATCCTGCTTGCAAACACACAGACTATGCCGTCATTGTAACCTCACCTCATCTGCTTCAACTGTTAGAATTGTATGCATTCAACACTAAACAATTGGCACGAAAAACTAGCCCACAGTGGCTCTTTGTGCAGCACATCTGCCATTGCCTTAGTGCCAGAACGCATATCGAACCTGTCTCAGGACACACACAGGCTGGAGTGGAAAGGGACAGGACAATGCATAAAAAACGAAAAGAAGGGCCATGCTGATGCCTGGAAGATTAAGGAGGAGAGAAAATGAAAAGGAAAGACGGGACTTCCATATCCTAAAGGAAGAGAGGCTTGGCATTTCTAGGAAGGCTGTTGTTCTGAAAGTCGCATACAAAGCACTACCAATTTCGAGGATAACGCAGACATCTTTTCCATACCACCCTGCTGTCTCGCGCCTATAAATAGCGGATTTGGCACTTATTAGTGAATTTGTAGAACTCGCTAACAAAGCTGGAAGGGAAGCTATGCTTGACTGTGAATAATCTGCACACTGCGGCATCAACACTGACTTCTCCTTGTAAAGCTAGCAGCGCCGGTTCATTTACACGTGCGCGCAGCTCGCGCCACGGAGCCGCGCGCGTTCACACTCCAGTGACAGCATATCATTCACATGCCTCGCGGGTTAATGAGCAGCGTGTTCAGCCCTTCATTTACTTCGCAGCGGTAGAGGGGAAAGCGCACAGAACTGCCTCTCGGACTCCGTAGTTTCAACTCTACCCTTGTGTCTAGCTGTCTGCCACTAGCTTCAATAACTATGAAAGACGGCGACTGAAATTCATTTAAGGAGGCAGATTTTTTTTTTCAAGCAAATAGAGGTATATTTTATTCGGACTGTAAATGATAGTTGTTTCATTCGGCAGTCACTTTTTGCAATAGATGGCTGAACACGTGGAGGGGCCTCTACGCCACCCCCATGGACACCAACACAACCTACAACAATGACAAACATTCCACCGCAAAAATAACAAGTTCATGTTGTAGGGTGCCGCCGCGCTGCCTGCGGCGACCCGGAAGCTCTTAGCCGGCGGCCAATCTGGTCGCGGCCAACCGGAAGTCCCGCCTCCCGAGGTCCGCGAGCTGCCGGCGCATGGAGCGCCCTGCCGGTCCGAATCAGCCCGGGTCCCCAGGAGGGGGCCGGGGAGAAGGAGGAGTGTGGCGCCTGTTGCGGGGCTCCTCGGACCTGAGGGAGCCCCGATTGTGAAGAGGAGACGAGACGCGCCGCGCCGTGAGGAGCGGAGCGCGAGAGGAGCCCGCCGGAAGAGCGCAGTCGGTGAGTGGGCCCAGGGCTGAAGTGAAGTGCGTGTGTGCCTGTGTGTATGCCTGGGAGGGGTGGGGGAGGGGGAGGGGGAGTGTGTGCGCGCGTGTGTGCGCGAGGGAATGTGTGTGCGCATGCGTGACTGTGTGATTGAGAGAGAATGCGAGGTAGGGGATAGTGTGCCTGTATGTGTGCCTGTTTGTGTGTCGTATGCCTGCGTGTGCATGCGCGCGCCTGTGTGTGTGTGTGCGTGCATGCAGAGGGGTGGGGGCTGCCTGTGTGTGTGTGTGTGAGCAAGGGATGTGATTCGCGCATGCGCAGCTACCAGACGCTCGCTCCCGAGGTGAAATCTGACCTCGTCAAAGCGCGCGTCTGGTAGCTGTCCACATTCCTAAATACGGGCCACAAAAGGTCTGAAGCAGACACTCTCAATGCTCACGCATTGAGAGTAGGTCTGCTCGACCTAAAAAGGGCGCTCTCCCAAGAATAGAGAGTGGAAGAGATCTCAAATGTTGGACTTCTGCCTTCATCCAATCCAGTGGTGGGAACAGGTTTTTAGTATAGTAAAGGCTCGGATCTTATCCTTAGTATAAATTAGGTGGATGTGAAGCACTAATTTAGTGCCTTGGTTTGGCGATCATAATAAATTAGTGGATGGGCTGAGGTAGACACTGTATTGTGGGAGTTAAGGAACTCTTTGGTGTTGTACTTGATTGGAAATCATGGACCGGGTCTGATTTTGTGTGGCTATTATTATGAGACTTTGATCCATTTTGGTTTATTATGATTGCAGGTTTTGATGGTACCTAATATTGGGAGATTGGACTCATGACGAGTGTGCAGTATTAACATGTGACCGTCATTTATATACTATTGTACAATGACTTTAGAATGTCAATGATTCTTTTATTTGTCTGGTAATGGACATACTATACTTTTCACATGCAGTAGGTGGTGCATGAAAATGGTTTGGGTTCCGTTTTCTTTTCTCATTCTCTCTTTTCCACCGGGACCTTTTGACGCTATTACCTTCCCTCAACTACACTACATGCTGAGTGATAATGGTTGAAGAGGGGGTCCCATTAACTTATGAGAACTGTATGTCTATTTTGGGTTGCAGCCCTGAGGAAGTCAATGTGTATTGATCAATCACGACGAAACACGTGTTGGCTGCATCATTTGGAGGAAACAATTTACTTAATGGAATGAACTTGAATGTGAAGAAATAAACGCTGTTGGAACATCCTTTCCGGAATATCGGAATTTGAATTTGGACCTGGGTGATTGTGTCAATCAGGATTTGAACTGACTTATGAATATACCACTTTCAATTTTACTTTATAGAGTGCTCGGGAGGGAATTTGTTTGTAAAGGGTGGGATCTGTAGTGGCAAATATTCCCAAGTACGTGAAGCCTTCCGTAGTTATTCGGATATCACAGCCTCTTGGGAGCATGGGCAGGTGTGTGTGCAGTATAAATAGCAAAGATTAACCCCCAATTAATTCTATATCCGGATACTCTACCAAAGTTCTTAATTATATTAATGACTGTGCTAAGGGAGCGTCTGGGGTCGGCAAGGTAGAGAAAAATGTCATCGCACAAAGTGATATCCTGTCAACTCATGCAATGACCCAGGCACTAACAAATGCACTTCTACAACCCCCTGAGCACTACTGATGCAGTCCAACCATCTCATTGTCATGCACTACTCCAGTTACCCAGCCAGCACCATGTACTTATCCAATCACTCCACCAAAACCCAAGCAGTTATAAAATCATTATGCAATTTTCTTGCACCACTCTAATGATCCAGTCACTACCCATGTATTCATGCAATGACCCAGGCACTAACTCATGGCAAATACCGAAGAGGTCATGCTAATCACAGGGGTACCCCAACGCATAGTGTTCCCTAGTGTATGTAGGTGTTTTCACTGTATTCTAAGTGTCTTTTAGCATAGCACTGGCTCTAGGCCTGTTTAGTCAGAGTCAGTTACCACCAGTACCCATCAGCAAAAAGCTGGGGGTACAGAAGGAATTTCTACGGTTCTGTTGGTTCTTTCTGCACATCTCTTGCTTCTTCCTGGACTTTTCTTCATCTTTCTGGACTTCTGTTGCCTCTTTCTGCATTTGTCTTGCTTCTTTCTGCGCTTTTCTTCCTCTTTCTTCACATGTCCTACCTTTGTAGACATAGTTAGAAATTAGCATTTAAAAAAACCTTCGAAATTTACTGAAAAAACATCGGTTTCAGGAACGTTATAGTTAGAAATTAGCATTTAAAAAACCTTTGAAATTCACTGAAAAAAACAAAGGTTTCAGAGACGTTATAGTTAGAAATTAGCATTTAAAAAACCTTAGAAATGCACTGAAAAAACCACAGGTTTCAGGGATGTTATAGTTAGTTGGACATTTCACTAGTACAAAACCAGAGAAATTCAGCCTTTATAGTTAGTTCAGTTAACTATAACTTGCTCCCCCGCAATGCACTGCTGATGACGTAACATATTACATCATTCATGACTTGGTCAGTGACATCACTGATGAAATCTCAAATGACATCACTGATGACACCATCCAGTGACTGTGGGTTTCTATGAAGTTTAAATATGTTTTATTTATATATGCCAAGGTGTATTGAAGAATGGATGGGTGTATAAGTGTCTGGATGGATGATTTATTAGGTGCGTGACTGACTGTATAAGTGAGTGATTCAATGTTTCTTACTGAATGCATGGGTTAGTGACTTATACTGACATTCACACAGTTTAGTTTGTCAGTTGGTGTGTAAGCGGTCAGACCCTTTTAGGGGCACGTTGGGCATTGCAGCGTCAGCTCAACTATGTACTAGCCTGATTATAAAGCATGCCACCCCTTGGGGTGGGTGAGTGCTCTTGCTCCAATAATTTAATATTCCATTCGGCCTATGACAGGTTAGATTATGAAATAATATTCAACCGAGTTTGATACAGGAAAAGCACATTGTTTGTTTTGATCTAGTATATAGAAGGGGCTGAATGTGCTGAACCTTTATTTCTCCCTGGCCCCTTTGTTAATTTTTTTGTTATACCAGATAAATGAAGCCAGTTACACAATACTCTCACCAATTCCAGTCAACACATGTATCCAGTAACAAAATAAACACTGTGGTTATGCATAAGACATTGGAAATTGTTCAGTCCATCAATTAATTGAAGATTAACAAAAAAAGTGTTTAGTACACCCTTTATAGTTCTGATGCCAAGCTTGATGAATAGCAGCTATAGCTCATATTGGCAGTCTTGAATATGTCCCCTATAGATGTATAACAAATGCATGATATCTTCATCATAATAGCAAAACATTCTTCAAGATATAAACATAAAAATGTGCCCATTCCCTTGGAATTAAGATGATTAATAGCTGTGAAAGTCAAAATCTTAGAAAATATTGTCCAACTTTTTTGTTTTAATTTCTCAATCACATATCAAATACTGGAGCTAAGAAAGTACATATTTTTTGTTCTATTTTGTCTCCTAGAAAACACATTTCTTTAAAATCCAGGTTTAGCTCTTTCAAACTAAGGAAATATTGAAAACTATTACAGGGCACTTCTAGCTTTAAAGTTAAGTAGTTGCTTTTTAAAATGAATACACCATGGTGATCCCTTGGAGAGCCCGATGACCAGTGATTTTTGGGTTCCAGGACATTGTTTTTACTTGCAGTTGCAGTGAACTAGTGCCACTTGTCCAAGGCAGTCTGAAGTTGCCTTTGGCTCTCAAGGGGTCCCTCTGTCCGGAGGAACCAAACTTTGGTCCAGGATGAATCACGGTCATGCAGTTTCAGGATGGTTGTCTCAGTTACAGAGTATACCTCCTTTGGTTTGTGCAGATCCTGATGTCATAGACTTGGATCTCTTCTTTGTCCACTTGTTGCAAATTGAATCACAACTGAGGTTTTGGTGTCGGGGGTCCCTCATATAATAAATTCACGGTAATTAGGGATGTATGTGCAAGTAGCCAATAGGCTACTTCTGTACAGCAAGTCTGCCCCTGAGGAGACCACATTTGGAGGGTGTGTCGCCTTTTCTACGCAGAACCTTCTATTCTGCCACTTTTAAAAATGGCAGAAGCCTTCCTTGGCTATACAGACCAGGTAGCCCACCCTAGGGATGTTGCTAGCATTCTGGGGTGTACACCTCCTGACTACCTAATTTTCTCACTTGCCTGAGTGCAAATGTGCCTGGGGACAGGGGGTACATTCCAGCCTGAACTGCCAGGCCAAGTCCTCCCTGGACCGGAAACTACCATCCTGGACCGGTTTCAGGATATCACCCCTTTTCAGCCAGGCTAGCTTGAAGCTAGTGGCACAGTGAGCCCGGGACCCATGTCTGGGTATACCCATTGCACTTAGAGTGGCACATGCAAAAACAACAAGGTGAATGGGTGGAATGCTTGAATTAATCTCTGGCACTTGTAATAGCTAGGGTCGCATCCCAATCCATTGTTTTTACCCTCCATGTCACCCCAGTTTGGACCCAGCCGTGTGCAAATCTGTCTTGACTCTGCTCCCCATGGGAACAGTCCAGCCAAAACTGCCAGGTCAGGTCCTCCCTGGACCAGAAACAAGTATCCAGGAACCAGTTTTGGGTTATCAGCCCCTCATCAGCCAGGCTAGCTTGAATCTAATGGCACAGTGAGCCGGTAAACACATCTGGGCATACCCATAGCATTTAGGGCGACAAATTAAAAAAACAAAAAGGGTTTTCCCTCTTCAGGTACCAGGGCATTTACCTTAGGAAAACTCTCCCCCTGGTCCTGTGACCTCATTGAAGCTGCCTTAGCAGACTTTCTGCCCTTTCTCTTGCTTTGGGAGCCTTGGCCTTTTATTTCAGGCTCCAAGCTCCCATGACTTTCTCGATGTGCTGCTTGTGCTCTTGTGGTAACACACACCCACTCAGGGAGACCCAGCATTTCTTAACACATCTGCCCAAGCAGAGATTTCCAGATAATTTCCCAAAAGACACTTCAGTGGGATGGAAGGGGACACACCCACCATCTTTGGGCCAGTAAGCCCTCCACACTCTAAGCTTACCAAGGTCTTTGGATGGAACTTAGTCACAAGGTCAGCATTGGTAACCTGGCAACTGACACCAGGTATCATTTGGTCTGGGGAAACCAGTGTAGGTGCCACCAAAGAGACACTATATCCTGTATCTCCCAGATCCTCTCCCTCAGTCCCATTGATTGTATGCATTTCCCTATACTTCTCCATTCTTAGAGGTAGGACTGCCAGGGATTTAATATCCACCCCACCCAGGGAAACTAAAGTAGTTTCAGTGTAACCTCTGCACTCTCCAGAGTGCACTTTCATACCCACTCCTATGCTAGCCAATACGGGGGGACTTTTTGGAGAATACTGGGTCTCCTTTCTGATGCCCTGACTGGTGACAGTCATACCATGACCCAGATGCCTTGGTAGGATCCAAGTTTTTACCTTGGAAACCCCTACCTTTGGACTGGGAAGAATCCCTGGGTCCACCTTCCTGAGAAGAACTTTGGGGGGCTTTTGGGATCTCCTATTTATCATAGTTGTTGCTCACCTCCTTTCCCTGCTGGGAACTCTGATCCCCTTTTTCTGGTCCTTCCCACCATGGGTCTTCTTGGGCACCCTGGTTCTGACCCATTTGTCAGATATCCTTCTCAGCGTTCTGGGAGAAGACAACTTGAAGTCCAGCAAATGCTGATGAAATTTCTCTGTGGTACAATTAGTAAAAATTTGCTCTTTCATAAGTGTCCACGTCATTGACTTTTATCCAGCCTTCTAGTGTTTTGACTGAAAAGTCCAGAAAGTCCAGCCACATCTAGTTTTGAGCTTTATGGGTGCCCCTAAACTTCAATCTATATCCCTCTGTGATGAGTCCAAACCCTTCTATCAAGGTCTCCTTAATATGCGGTTAGGACTCAGCCACATCCTCATTAAGGGTCAGAAGTCTAATTGTACCCTTCACTGAAATAACTCCCACAGCAGAGAGCCCCAGTGCTTATGGCCTATCCTCCTCATTTTGTAAACCCTCTGAAAGGTTGCAAACCACTTATCAATTTAATCGCTATTCCTAAACTTTGGGGCAATCCCTTTGGGAATCTTAGGGTCAAATATTTCCTCTTTTTCCCTATTACAATTGCAGCCACCATTATCTTTGGGCCTTAGGCCATCTTGGCTCTTCTTTCTTCAAGGGCCAGTCTCCTTTCCTCGAGTTCCAGCTTTTTTCCTCTAGTGAGAGTAGGTCAAGCTCTTCCTTAAGGCTTCCACCCACCTTACCAGTAGGGGTTCTACTAGACTGACTGTTATCACTTCCCACTGGTGAAGGGGGTCTGGGAAAGGGTGGAGATGTTTGGTCCACACCTTCTTCCCCAACATCACTTTGGGCTAGGGCATCATCCTCAATGTCTTCTTCTTTGGAATGGCACTCAATTTCTAATTTCTCTTTCTCATAGGAACTTATGGCTTTTTCGAGTTTTTTATCTTTTACTTTATAGCTAATACCCCTACCTTTGCAAAAAACCCTTAGATCACTGATCTTCGGCCTGGGTTGACTGGTACGTTAAGGTTCTGACCAAATTTCATTGTTCCTAACTTTTACCTAAATTTCTAGGTCTTTTTATTTGCTATTAGAACAGTGGTCTAGACAGGGCCCTGAAATTCAAATAAAAAAAAATATGAAAACATTTTTAAAAATTTATTTTTTGAATCCGAAGACAATAGTGGATTTTTCGTGCAAAAATCACCTATGACCAAGTGATAATGCGAAACACAGGTTCAGGATCCCACCACTGTAATGCCAATGTAGGAAAGTGGAATATTATGTAGTGATACTGGTTAGGTCTCACTATACAATACTCTCACAATACCCCAAAGAAGACCCTTGGATCCGCAATAAAAAATCCTAAACTTAGTCCTTGCAGTGTGGCAAGGAGCAGCCAGACTTCACTAAAGGAACATGTGTTAAGCATTTCAGAGTAACAATATGGAGGATATTTAATTGCCATGACTCTAATGAAAACCGATACCAATCCATAAAAATAAAGCAGATTTGTATATGAATTTAGACACAAAAACAAACCAAATTAAATAAGTACGGAATTACTTGAATTCACGCTCATGCATAGCTACTTTAAGTGGAATGAGAACTGGTAACTACAGAAGAGCAGTACGTCTATGGGCAATTGCGCAGCACCAACCTACGCAAATATCTTCATGCATGAGAAATTAGACAAACAAATTCTTAACTCTTGTTCTTGGAAGAACCACCTACGTCTAGATTTGCATTATATAGACAACATCTTTATCTTGTGGAAAGGCACTGAGGAGAATTTGAGAACCAACATAGCTTATCTCAACGAAATTGATGACCGCATACAATTTACATATGATATAAAACACAAAACCATAAATTTTTTGGATGTGGCAATCACAAAAACAGCAACAGGTTTTGAAACTAATCTATACATCAAATCTACAGACCACAATAACACTCTATCATACCTTAGTTTTCACTCGCAGCCTCTTAAACAACATTTGCCATTTTCGCAACTTTTACATTTTAAAAGGATAGTCTCGGACCCCGAGAAGAGTAATGAACAATCTCAAAAAATGATTAAACGTTTTCGCCACAGAGGGTATACGGAAGAAATTTTGACACAATCTCTTGACAGAGTCAAAACCAAGAGTAGATCTGAACTACTGTCGACACAAACTTCACGAAAAAAAACAAGAATCACATGGGTGAGTAAATATTCCATCTTAAGCGCACATACAAGAGAATTATCAAAAGACATTGGACCCTCTTAAAAACAGAACAGGACTTCAACAATATCTTTCAAGATACACCCTTATTTGCATACAGTAGATCAAAAAACATTGGTGAACTTGTTAAACAATCCAGCGATGATGAAGACACTCAACCTTACAAACGAACCATTCCATGTTGGAACTGTAATAACTGCCACAATATACTCCAGGGTAACTTCATTTCACTTCCCATGAAGGGATATAAAATTCCAATACGGGCAAATGCCACCTGCGACATTTCGAACATTGTATATCTCTTGAAGTGCCCTTGCGGCATGGCGTACATTGGCCAATCAGAACGCAAACTCAGAATACGTCTTAATGAACATAGGAGTAACATAAGTACCAAATCTATGAAATCTGTTGTCGCAACTCATTTCCTTGAGGCAAACCATCACATAAGCCAAAATAAAGCATGCGTATTGGAAATAAATGAACGTCGGGAATGAAGAGATAACAAAAAGATGTTGCTTATGAGAGAGAATTTCTGGATTTATCACCTCAATACCCTAAAGCCAAACGGGATGAACGAGAGGACTGAATTTTCTTGTTATTTGTGATTTAGTATTTGTGTGTCGGGACGTTTTTGAGCATTGTTTATATCATTGCGCTTAAGATTTTACTATACCCCATGTTGTGCATACTGCATTCTTTGTTTGATTATAGTATTTAGTGATTTACTTTTTACACATTACCTCTTCATAAGTATCGGCACTCATAGAGTAGACCCAATATCACAAACACCACTCCTTGCATTAACATGCTTCACTTGTCTCAGCACCGCGTCACTTTTTCCATTCTTGCATTCTGATATCTTTATTAACTGCTCTCTGCACACCAACGTTCTCTTCGCGTCTTGCCCCTTTAAACCTGTTACTATTTGTGAAGCTAGTACCGCATTTAACCACACCCATTCTTATTGAGTCACACGCCCGCTGATCTCTAACGGACGCACTCGGAGCCGCCGGTTACACTGTGTATCTTCGCCTTGCTAACAGCGTTTATCGGTAAGAACTTAGGGCCAGATGCATCAAGCATCCATTTTGCGATTCCTTATTAGCGAAAAATAAGGAATCGCTAATAAGGAATAGCAAAATGGAATGCATCAAGCAATCACTATAAAAATAGCGATTCCTTAGAATTCCTTAATTGCGACTCGCAAATTGCGAGTCGCAATTAATGAATACCTCCCCATTAATTCCTATGGGCCTAGAGGCCCGTAGGAATGAATGGGAAGACAATCTCAATTTGCGAATCGCAATTAGCGATTCGCAAATTGAGATTGCGAGTTCAAGGGTGCAGGGGTGTCCAAAGGACACCCTGTTACACCCCTGAATGTGATCTGTACACATATGTTGCGCACACACATGCCCTTAGGGCATGTGTGTGCGCAACATGAAACTTTGAAAAATGCACAAAAGTGCATTTTTCAAAGTTTTTGCAAATTACCATGAAGTTGTACTTCGTGGTAATTTGCGTGCCCTATTAGCGAATTCGCTATTTTTGATACTTTCATGCATTGCATTTAAGGAATCTCAATTTGAGATTCCTTAAATGCAAATAATCGCAATTTAGCGAATTCTCTATTTGCGATTTTTGCATTTGGGATGATGCATCCCAAATGCAAAAATTGCACTCGCAAAAGGCCAGATTCTGAGAATCTGGCCCTTTTGCGAGTGCATTTCGCTTGATGCATCTGGCCCATAGCTTGTAATTTCACAATACAGGTCCTTTTAGCGTAAACATCTTTTAGCGTTCACTTAAGGGCTTATGGTTGTTTGCTTTTACTTTCCTGCATGGCAGCTTCACAGCACCTTTCTTTTTAACTTCATTACCACTTTTCTGTCTTGTGCACATACCTGTGTCAATTGCACGAATATCTTGGGTCGTTTAATTCGGATGTTAAAACTTCCTGTTCGGCACTCAGACATGTTTTTATTACACACCAAGCTTTTTATACGTAACTGGGCCCTTAACGTTTTCTCACATGCTCCATGGATCCCACATAGAACTCAGAATTCAGGTGATGGCTTTATCCAGTGGTATTTCTCATATAGTTATGGTTATCCATTTTATTTTTATAATAGATATTCCCCTGACGAAGGCCCTGGTGCCGAAATGCACAGGGAAGGGATATATTTACAAACGACATTGATCATGTATGTTACAATATCTTAAACGTCTCATGGACAGAAGATTCCAAAGAGTTGATATTCTTCCCATGGATTTATGTTTTGAAGATTAAAAACATATATATCTACATTTGTTTTGGAGAACTGTTTCAACTGACCTTGGCTGTGAGTCACAGCACTTGACTCCAGTGCCCATAGAGATACACCACCACAGGTTTGAAGGTGGTTTTAAGACTACCAGCCTAGGCCCATGTTTAATCTCACATGCCTTGAACGTCTGAGCAGAGTTTCAGACACAGGCCCTCTTTCTGTCACAAATTATGAGCATTTGACACATTACATGCTAAATGAGGGCATGAGAGCTGCACCAGTGCTTTAGGGGTAATTGAGCAGGATATGACAGTACTTAATTTGAGCCAGTGGTTTCCAGTAGTCTGCACTGGCACTTAATTGTGAGCACCAGGGCTTGTGACAGTCTGCCACAAGGTGGCGATGTCCGGTTAATTTAGAGAGGACCACTACAACAGTTAATTATTAATTCAATATATATTAAAACTGACTATTACCTGACTCCCAAGGCATTCTTGTAGCGTTGGGAGTCTGAAATAGTCTGAATTGTCACACTTATAGGCGTTTGATGGTTAGTAGATGGGTCGTTACTATCCTCGGCAGCATGGCAGGGGCAATGAGTGGGGCAAGCTCCAGTGGCTTCCTGATGAGAGCCCTGGCACTTATTTTTTATTTTTACAAATTAAGCACTGGCATGCCTCACACTCTTCAATCGTTCCTGGGCTGCATATGAGGGACACGGGGAAGAGAACCAGCTTCCCTGGCAGGTCATGGGATCAGATTACTACTTTCATGATTGTAGTGACTGCCCTTAGATAGCAATATGCAAACGTTTGCAGAAAAATCCTGCAATTTGATACTGTGCCAGACTTTCAAACACTGGTGGTAAAGGACCCCTACCCCTCATTGGCCTCTAATATTAATGACTTTGTTACCAATATTTTAGCTCAAATGTTTAGAAAAAAGGTTCCTGATGGAGCGAAGCACAACATTTAGAAAGAGATGTACTTGGAGGCATATGTATGAAAATCCCCGTTTGCGATTCTCAAATAGCGATTTTTTGAGAATCGCTATTTCAGAATTGCAAAAAGGGATGTATGTAAAAAATCGCAATTTTTGCGATTAGCAAATTGCAAAATCGCAATTAAGGAATACTTTCCAATTCATTTAGATGGGCCAGGAGGCCCATAGGAATGAATGTGAAGTCATTCTCAATTTGCGATTCGCAATTTGAGAATCGCAAATTGAGAATAATTTCAAGGGTGCAAGGGTGTCATAAGGACACCCTGATGCACACCTCAAATGAACATGTGTGCGCATATGGTGCACATACATGCCCTAAGGGCATGTATGTGCGCCATATGTCACCTTAACAACTGCAAAAAAGTGCATTTGTGAAAGAAATCGCAAATTACCACTAATTTGAAGTTGGTGGTTATTTGCGATTTCTTAAGGAGAAATCGCAAAAATTGAATGCTTGATGCATAGCATTTAAGGAATCGCAATTTGCGATTCCTTAAATACTTACGCAAAATTAAGGAATCACAAGTTTTGCGATTCCTACATTTTGCAATACGATTTCCCTACTACATACCGTTTTGCGATTTTTTTTGACGCAAACGCTGCTTTTTTGCGAATCACAGCGTTGCGACTAAAAATTGCGTTGATACATCTGCCCAATTAGGTTGGCACTAAAATATTATCGACGGCTGCTTTTAGCTCATAGGCCTGTAACCTGCAAACCTGCCTGATCTTAATCAATCAATCAATCACTTATTTGTAGAGCGCACTAATCCCCCGTGAGGGTCTCAAGGTGCTGAGCGGGGGTGGGGGTGCAGCTACTGCTCGAACAGCCAGGTCTTGAGAAGTCTCCTGAAGGTCAGCAGGTCCTGGGTCTGTCATAATTGTGTGGGGAGGATGCTCCATGTCTTGGCTGAGAGGTAAAAGAAGGATCTGCCGCCGGTGGAGGTCTTGTGGATGCGTGGGATGGTGGCGAGGGTGAGGTCAGCGGAGTTCTGGGTGGCTCCTCATCATCCTACAGTACAGGGACAAACACAAACAATTGAATAATGTTTGAATAAATATCATCATTTCCGACAAACAGACTTTGTATAATGATGTCATCCCAAAAATGCTATTTAGTGATTGTCCTCTCATATGGAAGCTGTGGTTGTTTGGCCCCGTGGATAAATATAAAAATCTAAATGCAGATAATGTTAAACGTCTGAAATAAATTGTACGACATCTGGCGAGTTTATGTGTTGATACAAGCATTGGCCATGAAGGGGGAATTGGCTGGCTTTGCAACATCTTTTATAATCATGTTTTTTCCCCATTCGTATTGTAGCAATTCTTATAAATGGCATTTTGTTTTGCTTCTTTTCCTGCAGCCTTTCCACAACAACATACACCAGCCCCTCAACACTGGTCCTGGTGGCCCAGCATTCCCAGGGCCTCCTTTGTTCAAACACTCTCTCAATCCAGACGGATCACAGCAAGAGCCATTCTACTTTCAACCTAAATATGAGTGCCTGGACTGGAGGAAGATTGGCGCCATTGATGTGGATCGGCTGATCATTGAAGTAGACTTGACCACCCTTCAGGAGGCCATCAAGCCCCTCACCGTTTGCAATATAGCATGTGAGAGATGCCCCCATTGCCGGTCCCCTGTGGATCCGGACCTATTGAAGCTCATCAGGCTCGCGCAGTGCATCATTGAGTATCTGCTACACTGTCAGCAGTGTCTTTCAACCAGCATAGAACGACTTGAGGAGAGTTTGCGGGCCTCCAAAGTGGAAGCGGAACAATTTACAGCGGTTAGTGCAAGACACACAAAGGAGATCCAAACTTTAAAAGAGGAATTCAGGAAGAAAAAGAAGGCCTTCGCCAACCAGCTTCAGATTCTTCAAAATAATTCCTGCAAAGCAAATAAGGTATGGAGGCTGATTGATTTACTTATGTAAGAATGCATTTGACACCTCAAAGTCAATTTTATGAATATATATCACACTTTCCTTTGCTGTTCTTTTAAATAGATTTTGTCAACAATTGCACTGCTGTTTTCCAGTTGCCAATCACACTGTCACAAATTATTCATGATGAATATTCTACATGGAATTAGGTTTGACACCTTTCTTGCCCATAATCCTTCAACTATAGAGTGATCCAGAGGACAGTTACAGCAAATTAATCTTCATATGCTGAATGCATTTAAATTCTAATACATTTTTTAATTGTAACATTTTTAAAGGGTAAATTATTTTGTGGTGGTCAACTGGAGTAACAGCAACAGTTAATAGTTGGGAAACCTCATTTATTTGACAGTGTGACTGTAATCTTCTTTATTTTAGTATATTTTTTCTTAGTTTATCACTGTTGATGTAAGTGCTAATAGTTTTGTAAATGAAAACCATTCAGTGGCGTTCACTACATGCTCATTGGAAATTGGTGAAAGGAGGCAGGATGGTAAATGTTTTCGTTGTGGGAGTGACAATGCTGATAATTTGCATATTTTCTACTCTTGTAGCTAACTGGCTCTTTACATTAGTCATTTCGATAAGTTTTTATCAGGTATTACTGGTGAATCTATTAATATTTCTGCAGCTATGATGTTATTAGGAATTGGTCAGGATTTAGAGCTTGGAAAACCTATGTATAAGCATTGTTACTTATTGTTTATGGCTACGGCGGTTGCTCGTCTCTGTGTTGCTGCCTCTTGGCTGCAGTCTGAGACCCCCATTTTTTAAATGTGGAGAGCTAGGATGTATAATATATTTAATTTAGAACATAGTTTATACTCAGCAAAAGGCTCAAGGAAATGTAAGATTGGTATTTATATTTTGGGGCGTTGTGTGAACATATGAATGTTTTATGTATGATGTAATTTTGTGATATTGTGGATTCATAAAATTAAAACATTAAAAAAAGGAAATTGGTGAAAGAAGTTAATGTGGATAGATAGATGTGGCAGCCACAAGGCCTGAAGATTATTGCTGCATGTATTTGGGGCGTCCGTTTATGTTGCTCGATCGCAAGTATCTGAAACAGTGGAGTATTTACTAGGTTGAAAGACCAAACAGGCAGATTGATTGACAATGTTATTTTTGACGTTGGAATTATAAAGGTGAGAAAGGAGAACAGAGAACAGATGTGAAACACTGTGGGTGCTAGCGTGAGTGACATTGGAAGTGTTGAGGGAGTGATTGATGAGAGACAACAGCAAGAAGCATACGGGAGATACATTTGGGGTGAGAAAGGATTGTAAAAGAGAAGGGTTGTTGAGCAGCGCTCTACAGTCATTCATTAAAGAAGATGAATAATTATTTCCTGAGAAGGGAGTGCTGCAAAATGGTGATCAGTTAATTTCACCAAATGTGTGTTAATGAGAAGGCCTATTCAGGGACGTTTTTGCCAGAGGCTAAATAATGTCTTTGTTCGCCATTCATAAATAGTGTAATCATGGATTGCCTAAAGTGGTGTGCCAACATCTAGGAAAGGGAAACATGTTTAATTATTGGATTTAGGTTAATTTTTTTAAAAAGCTTGGGGTGGATATTTTCTCCAGCATGCTTGGGGGAACAATAGGATTGGATTTTATTGAACCCATGAACTTCTGGCCCGATTCACAGAACTAACTTAAGACAAAATCCTAAACTTACTACCATTTTTGTATTCACAGAAGGCACTTACTCATTTTGGTATTCACAGAAGTTAGGACTCCTAACTTTAGGACTCCTAAATGCCTTCTGTGAATACCGAAAGTCTTGAAATTAGGATTCTTCTCAATTTAGTAGTAGTAAAGTTAGGACTCCTAACTTTAGGACCCCTAAATGCCTTCTGTGAATACCGAAAGTCTTAAAATTAGGATTTTTCTCAGTTTAGTAGTAGTAAAGTTGAGAAAAATCCTAATTTTAAGACTTTCGTTATTCACAGAAAGCATTTAGGAGTCCGAAAGTTAGGAGTCCCCGAGCGCTCTTGTTAGAAGGCGACCTCAGGGGAGGGCAGGAAGTGTACCTGACCACCCTGGGACCCACCTCCCTAGGTATGAAGACGAGCACTGGAGGGAGACTTCTCAGGGGGAGAGTCTCGAGTCTAGGATCGTACACACTACACAAGCATCACACGACAAAGAGACACCACACCGTAGCTTCTTAAGAACGTTTCTTTATCTCATGATTCAAGGGTTCTTTATGATCAGAGAAAGCTGGTAGTTTACAAGTAGAGCAAGAGCTCAAAGAGTCCCGGTCAGGGTAGGGGCAGCGGGACAGTCTTATAGGATCAGTGTCAATGTCGT
The DNA here is from genome assembly GCF_964263255.1 of Lissotriton vulgaris. Classification (NCBI taxonomy): domain Eukaryota; kingdom Metazoa; phylum Chordata; class Amphibia; order Caudata; family Salamandridae; genus Lissotriton; species Lissotriton vulgaris. Next base: position 743,445,543 of record NC_141696.1, read on the forward strand.
TGCGTATCCGGCGCACAACTCTCAATCCTCGAGTCGGGGGATACGGGGCGATATTTCAGGGTCCAGCCGGACCAGGAGAGTCAGGGAGCCGCGAGTCACTCAGCAGGGCTCAAGCAGGATGTCGGAGGTCTTAAGATCTTCAGGGGAGCCGCGAGTCACTCAGCAGGGCTCAGGGGTTCCAAGGTTGCAGGGGAGCCGCAAGTCACTCAGCAGGGCTCAAGCACGATGCTGGAGGTCTTACATCTTCAGGGGAGCCGCGAGTCACTCAGCAGGGCTCAGATGTTCCAAGGTTGCAGGGGAGCCGCGAGTCACTCAGCAGGGCTCAGGTGTTTCCAGCAGAAGTCCTTCTCTGCCAAACGAGCCGCGACCACGTCAGCAGGGCTCTTGTTGTTCCAGAATCGAATCTGTCGATAGTCTCGGAGCATCACCAGTTATAGGACTGCTCCTCTTTGATCTCCGGAGTCTGGTCGGCAGGGGGGCTGCTTGTTGGGGTTTCCTGCCACGCGGCCCTTTGATCCATTCAGGTTGGTTTCGGGAGGAGTCCCAGACACACAGCAGGCGTGGAGCCAGCCCTCCGGGCGGCCGGAGGGGCGATCGAAACCCACTTCTCGAGGAGAGGTCTGAGGTGTGAAGGATACTGCTCCTCCCTCTCTCACTCTTTGGGAGCGCTCAGTCCTCCCGCCAGGGTGGCGCCTCTCGGCCTAGGCCGCGCTGGCTCGGGCGGCCATCTTAGATGCCGAAAGTGGGCACACAGGGCCTATGGGCCGGGAAGGTGGAGGCATGGGCGGGGAAGTCTGGGAAGGGTCAGGACTTAACGGGGAGGGAAGGGTTGGTTAGGCTGGGGGACTCAGGGGTCTGTTGTGGTGGAAGCTCGGAAGGGAGTTGCTACGGGTCAGGGAGGACCACGCCACAAGGTCTAACATGCGTCCCCCCCAGCTGAAAGTCGGGGAGAACTACCCATCCTCTTGGGGGTTCTCTTCGCTGAGGCGGAAGAACCTGGAGAGGCCGTCAGCGTTGGCGTGGTTGGTACCAGGGCGATGCTCTACAGTGAAATCCATTCCCTGGAGGGAGATCGACCATCGCAGCAGTTTGGGGTTCTCGCCCCGCATCTGCATCAGCCACCGCAATGGTCGATGATCCGTCTGGACTCTGAAATGGGTTCCGAACAGGTAGGGCCGTAATTTTGTGAGGGCCCAGACTACAGCGAATGCTTCTCGTTCAATGGTGCTCCACCTCTGCTCTCTGGGGAGTAGCCTCCGACTAATGAAAGCTATGGGCTGGTCTAGACCTTCCTCATTCAGTTGGAATAGTACGGCCCCAAGGCCATGCTCTGAGGCATCAGTTTGTACCACAAATTCCTTGGAGTAGTCAGGGGCTTGTAGCACGGGGGCAGTACACATGGCTCTTTTGAGGGCGTCGAACGCCTCTTGGCAGGCAGGGGTCCACTGCACTTTCTGGGGTTGCTTTTTGGACGTTAACTCAGTGAGGGGACCTACGAGGCTGCCGTACCCTCGGATGAACCTCCGGTAGTAACCGGTGAGGCCCAGGAAGGCCCGAACCTCTGTCTGGGTGGTGGGGGTTCCCAGGCTTGGATGGCATCGATTTTAGGCTGCAGAGGGGCGACCTGCCCACTTCCGACCTGGTGCCCCAGGTAGACCACCGATCCTTGCCCGATTTGGCATTTGCTGGCTTTCACTGTGAGGCCTGCCTGGCGCAGGGCCATCAACACTCTCCGGAGGTGCCGGAGGTGCTCGCTCCATTCCGAACTGAAAACCACAATATCGTCAAGATATGCATCGCTGAACTCTCCCAGCCCGGCCAGGACCTTGTTTACTAGTCTCTGAAAAGTGGCCGGGGCGTTTTTCATCCCGAAGGGCATCACGCGAAAGCGATAATGCCGTCCGGGGTGGAGAAGGCGGACAGGTCCTTGGCTCCGTCTGTGAGCGCAATTTGCCAGTATCGGCAGGTCAGGTCAAAGGTGCTGAGGAAATGAACAGACCCGAGACGGTCAATGAGCTCGTCTGCGCGGGGAATGGGGTGGGCGTCGGCTCGGGTGACTGCATTGAGCCCCCGGTAGTCCACGCAGAACCTCAGTTCAGGGGCGACACCAGGGGCAGCGGCTTTTGGGACCAGCACCACTGGGCTGGCCCAGGGGCTGTCTGAGGGTTCAACCACCCCCAGGGACAACATCTTCGAGACCTCGGCCTGAATGCAGGACCGAACTCGATCGGGGACTCAGTAGGCTCTGTGTTGCACCGGCGGGCTGTCTCCGGTGTCCATGTTGTGGACACACCAGTCGGTGACCTTGGGGACGAGAGAGAACAGGTCTGAGAACTGCCCCAGGAGCTGGCGGCAGTCCTCGTGTTGCTGGGGAGTGAGGGAGGGAGAGAGGTTCACTCCTTCGACAGAGCCATCTTTCTCTTTGGCGCACAGGAGGTCAGGGAGAGGCTCCGTCTCCTCTTCCGCCCGTCATCGGTGGCCAGCAGCAGGCTCAACTCCGTACGCACGAAGTGAGGCTTGAGGCGATTCACATGCAGGACCCGCAGGGGATTCCTGGGGGACTGGACGTCCACCAAGTATGTGACTTGGCTTTTCCGCTTGATCACCTTGAAGGGCCCTGACCACTTATCTTGAAGTCTAGAAACAACAGTGGTCCCCAAGAGTATATAAATTCAAAATCAGATAAACAATAGTCCACAATGGGAGCTATATTGGCCACTGTCCAGCCGGACAGGGTAGTTTATTTTTTACAATGAAACAAATATTGGGGTGTGGAAGGGCACAGTCCTGTACCGTTTTCAGGAACAAACAGGGAGAGTTTTTTAGGCAAGAAGGAGCATGATTGGCCACTTGTAATTCAGTAGAAATTGAAAGTAGTGCCAAAAAGTGCTAGACACAGCGTAAATCAGACATAATAGTAGGCAGAGCACCCAGGGACCTCAGACACTACGGAGGCATTGCCTCCGACTGACTCGTTTTGATTATTATCGGACCTAACAGGCCAATCTCCGCCGCAAGAAAATTCTGTCCTAACGGAAATGAGGTGGACATAACGGAACTACCTGTATCAAACAGGCGAATATCAAAACGAGGACCTATCTCAACTTATTAAAATTCCCTGAAAACCCCCCGACCCATATGGGCGGTTGTGTGTTTAACTGTTTATACCAGGCAAGCAAATGTATGTATTGTTAGTCCTGATGATGGTCCCGCAACATTGAGCATATGGGATCGAAACGTCGACTTGTTTTAAGTGTTTTCACAGCCCTACTATTATGTCTGATTTACGCTGTGTCTAGCACTTTTTGGCACTACTTTCAATTTCTACTGAATTACAAGTGGCCAATCATGCTCCTTCTTGCCTAAAAAACTCTCCCTGTTTGTTCCTGAAAACGGTACAGGACTGTGCCCTTCCACACCCCAATATTTGTTTCATTGTAAAAAATAAACTACCCTGTCCGGCTGGACAGTGGCCAATATAGCTCCCATTGTGGACTATTGTTTATCTGATTTTGAATTTATATACTCTTGGGGACCACTGTTGTTTCTAGACTATAGCTACCCACGGTCCCCGGACAACCGATTGGGTTCCCTTGTTGTTGCATACACACTTATCTTGAAGGGCGCACGGTTTTACTGGGGCCATGACCCATAACTGCTGACCCGACTGGAACTCGACCAGAGTGGCATTCTGGTCGTACCAGCGCTTCATTTCTTCCTGGCTTGCCTCCAGGTTGGCTTCGGCCAGTTCTCGGAACTTCCTAGTCTGATTTCGAAGGGTCAGAATGTACCAGGATACCTCCTGAGGGGGGTTGCGCGGGGGCCGTCTCCCAACCCTCTCGGACCATGCTGAGGGGCCCCCGGACAGGGTGTCCGTACAGTAACTCGAACGGGCTGAACCCCAAGGATTTCTGGGGAACCTCCCGGTAGGCGAACAAGAGGCAGGGGAGCAGGACGTCCCACTTACGCCGGAGGGGCTCCTCTAGGCCCATGATCATCCACTTTAGAGTCCGGTTGAACCGCTCTACTAGGCCATTTCCTTGGGGGTGGTACGGAGTGGTGAACCAATAGGACACTCCACATTGCTGCCAAAGGGACATCATGTACCTGGACATAAAGTTCGTCTCGCGGTCGCTCACGACTTCGCGGGGAAATCCTACACGGGAAAAGATTCCCATCAGCACCCGGCCCACCACGGGGGCCTTGACAGTGCGTAGGGGTATGGCTTCCGGGTATCGAGTGGCATGGTCCACTAGGACGAGGATGAAGCGGTGACCTTGAGAGTTCTTGTGGTCCAGCGGCCCCACAATGTCAATTCCGACCCATTCAAAGGGGGTACTGACGACGGGGAATGGTTGGAGGGGAGCCTTGCGCTTTCCTCCGCTTTTTCCACTAGCCTGCACGTGAGACAGGACTTGCAGTGGGCTTCTACGTCTGTTTTTATCTTGGGCCAATAGAAGTGCGTAACCAGGCGGCTATATGTCTTGTCTTGGCCCAAGTGGCCTGCTAGGGTACATCGTGGGCCAAGTTCAGGAGGAAGTCTCAGAAGCGTAGGGGTACCACCAGCACTCGGGCTGATCCTAGCTCCGCTGACTTCTGTTCGCTGTAAAGGATGTCATTTTCCCAGTACAGCCAGGGCGTACCCGACTGGTCGCCCGCCGCCTGGGCTTCGGCCTGTCGCCGGGGCCCGACCAAGGAAGGACAGGCAGCCTGTTCTCGGCAGAACTCCTCTCGGGAGGGGCCCCCCTCGTGGCGCCACTGCGCCAGTTCGGGCAAATCACCCAGCTCGGTGATCTGTGCGGGATCTGGGTGTATGTCTTCGTCATTAATGTCCTCCTCTCCTCGTAGGGCGAGGTCGGAGGCCTCGGCTGGATCGGCCCGGTCGCCATCCACGGGGGAAGGCTGGCCGGGTCTTCCTCGATTTCTCTGTCTGGGGGCAGTCGGGCTGCCATGGATCAGCTGGTGCAAACACAACAGGTGATGGACCGAATGTGGATCAATGTCACACACTCAACCCAGTCCAAAGATCTGGGCCCAAATCCATCGTTTTTTTGCACTCCACACCACCCTGGGTTAGACAATGGCGATATGCAAATCAGCTCTGACCCTGTGCCCCATGGGAACAGTCCAGTCCGAACTACAAAAGCCATGTCCTTCCCAGAACGGAATCAAGCATCCGAGGACCGGACCCGTTTCGAGGTAACACCTCTCATCAGCCCGGCTAGCTTGACTCCAGTGGTGTGGAGTGCCTGGGACCCCCGTCTGGGCATCCCCAGCGCACTTAGGGCAGAATATGCAAACACAACAGGTGATGGACCGAATGTGGATCAATGTCACACACTCAACCCAGTCCAAAGATCTGGGCCCAAATCCATCGTTTTTTTGCACTCCACACCACCCTGGGTTAGACAATGGCGATATGCAAATCAGCTCTGACCCTGTGCCCCATGGGAACAGTCCAGTCCGAACTACAAAAGCCATGTCCTTCCCAGAACGGAATCAAGCATCCGAGGACCGGACCGGTTTCGAGGTAACAGCTCTCATCAGCCCGGCTAGCTTGACTGCAGTGGTGTGGAGTACCTGGGACCCACGTCTGGGCATCCCCAGCGCACTTAGGGCGGAATATGCAAACACAACAGGTGATGGACTGAATGTGGATCAATGTCACACACTCAACCCAGTCCAAAGATCTGGGCCCAAATCCATCGTTTTGTTGCACTCCACACCGCCCTGAGTTAGACAATGGCGATATGCAAATCAGCTCTGACCCTGTGCCCCATGGGAACAGTCCAGTCCGAACTACAAAAGCCATGTCCTTCCCAGAACGTAATCAAGCATCCGAGGACCGGACCGATTTCGAGGTAACACCTCTCATCAGCCCAGCTAGCTTGACTCCAGTGGTGTGGAGTGCCTGGGACCCACGTCTGGGCATTACCAGCGCACTTAGGGCGGAATATGCAAACACAACAGCTGATGGACCGAATGTGGATCAATGTCACACACTCAACCCAGTCCAAAGATCTGGGCCCAAATTCATCGTTTTTTTGCACTCCACACCACCCTGGGTTAGACAATGGTGATATGCAAATCAGCTCTGACCCTGTGCCCCATGGGAACAGTCCAGTCCGAACTACTGTTGTAGTTCGGACTGGACTGTTCCCATGGGGCACAGGGTCAGAGCTGATTTGCATAAAGCCATTATCTGACCCAGGGTGGTGTGGAGTGCAAAAAACGATGGATTTAGGCCCAGATCCTTGTACTGGGGTGAATGTAAGACATTGATCTACATTCTGTCCATCAATTTGTTTTTTGTAATTTTCTCCCTGAGTGTACTGGGGTAGCTCAGACGTGGGTCCCAGAGCCTCCACACCACTGGAGTCAAGCTAGCCAGGCTGATGAGAGGTGTTACCTCGAAACCGGTCCGGTCCTCGGATGCTTGATTCCGGTCTGGGAAAGATATGGCTGTTGTAGTTCGGACTGGACTGTTCCCATGGGGCACAGGGTCAGAGCTGATTTGCATAAAGCCATTATCTGACCCAGGGTGGTGTGGAGTGCAAAAAACGATGGATTTAGGCCCAGATCCTTGTACTGGGGTGAATGTAAGACATTGATCTACATTCTGTCCATCAATTTGTTTTTTGTAATTTTCTCCCTGAGTGTACTCGGGTAGCTCAGACGTGGGTCCCAGAGCCTCCACACCACTGGAGTCAAGATCGCCGGTCTGATGAGAGGTGTTACCTCGAAACCGGTCCGGTCCTCGGATGCTTGATTCCGGTCTGGGAAAGATATGGTTGTTGTAGTTCGGACTGGACTGTTCCCATGGGGCACAGGGTCAGAGCTGATTTGCATAAAGCCATTATCTGACCCAGGGTGGTGTGGAGTGCAAAAAACGATGGATTTAGGCCCAGATCCTTGTACTGGGGTGAATGTAAGACATTGATCTACATTCTGTCCATCAATTTGTTTTTTGTAATTTTATCCCTGAGTGTACTGGGGTAGCTCAGACGTGGGTCCCAGAGCCTCCACACCACTGGAGTCAAGCTAGCCGGGCTGATGAGAGGTGTTACCTCGAAACCGGTCCGGTCCTCGGATGCTTGATTCCGGTCTGGGAAAGATATGGCTGTTGTAGTTCGGACTGGACTGTTCCCATGGGGCACAGGGTCAGAGCTGATTTGCATAAAGCCATTATCTGACCCAGGGTGGTGTGGAGTGCAAAAAACGATGGATTTAGGCCCAGATCCTTGTAGTGGGGTGAATGTAAGACATTGATCTACATTCTGTCCATCAATTTGTTTTTTGTAATGGATCGGCTGGTGGCGCACACCCACTCGAGAAGACCCATCATTCTGAGGTGGGTGCGGCGCTCAACCTGCTTCCATGGAGAACTTTCTAGGTCATTCCCCAGGAGGCAGTCAACAGGTTGGGAGGTCCGTACTGCTACTTTTAATTTTCCTGCCACTCCTTCCCATTCAAATGGTATCAGGGCTACCTTACACAAGCTCTCCATGTTATCTGCGGAAATTACAGGGCACATGAAATTGGGGAGGATCTGGTCTTCTCTTACTAGATGGCTAAGGACACCTGTGATGCTGGCGCCGGTGTCACAGAGGGCCTCCACTTGGTGGCCAATCACGATGACGGAGTGGCGGTACTTCTCGGTGTTGGGGGGTAGGATGTTCCCGGGGACCATCTCCCTATCTCCAAGGGATACTAGGGCCATAGCAGCAGGTTCCCATTCCTCGGTGTCCTCAAACTCTTCCCCTAAAGCGACATTCGCTATCTGCCTAGCTGGGGGAGTGGTGGTAGGGATACGTGGGGCCATGGGACACAGGGGATCACTGGCGTAGTGACTGGGCTTCTGGCATCTAAAACAGGTGATGGTCACCTTGTGCGGCCTACCCGGGGGACCGGTCGTGACGGGTGGAGGTGCGGAGAAATTCGGTGGGGTGGTTCTCGGGGGGCTACGCTGGGGACCAGACTGGGCATCCCTGGGTCCTCCTTTGTCCCCCCCCCCCCCTCTGGCGGGGTGGTCCTTGATTGGTGCGGGGAGAATCCCCTATGAGGCCTCTGGAGACCCGATTGTTCACCCAGCGATCCGCTTCGACGGCCAGCTTCCTAGGATCTGCGAGCTTGCTGTCGAGCAGATGCTGGCGGAGTTCTACAAAACAGTTCGTGGACAAATGCTCCCATAGCATGAGGTCAGTTAGTTCTTCCATGGTGGTCACTTTGCTGCCCTTGACCCATCCGTCGAATGCTCGGCTAAAAAAGTTTACATACTCGACCCAGGTGGTGCCAGGAATCTTCTTGCAGTCCCGGAACCGCTGGCGGTACATTTCTGGGGTGAAGCCGTACCTCGTCAGGAGGGCCTCCTTCATGTGGCTGTAGGAAGTCTGTACGGAGGATGGTAGATCGAGCAGGGTGTCTCTGCCCTCGCTCAAGAATCAACCCCACAATCCGGCCCCCCAATCCTTCTGTGGGACTCGGTGGGAGGTCATGGCGACTTCGTAGGCCTTAAACCATTGCTGGATGTCGTCATTTTTGTAATACTCTGTGACCACATCTTTGGGGATGTGGACCTTCGGCTCGGTCGGGGTGACGATCTCTCGGTTCCCCAGGCCCGGTTTTCCTCGTTCCTTGCCTTGATCTCGAGCTCCTTCAAGCTTCGCTCGTGTTCCAGCTGAAGTCTCCTTCCTTCATGCTCCCGCTGGAGTTTCTTCTCCTCTAGTTCTCCTTGTACCTTCATTTGCTCGACCGCCATTTTCTTTTCGGCTAGTTTTATTTCTCCTTCGATTTTTAGTTTTGCCATCTCAAGCTCATGGTGGCGACTTCTTCTCGGTCTGCGAGCGCTTCCGGGGATAGGCTCCCGTCTGGTACAGTGCTTCTTACCGGGCTGCTGCCGTCTTCTGTCTGGGGGAGTCCCGGCACCGCCACTCCTTCTGTGCGGGGGGTTCCGGACTCCACCCAAGCTTTCAATGCTTTCTGCATGTCTTCTTTTGTGTTGAGGCCAGTGGTAGCGATTCCTAGTTCTTTGCAGAATTCTTTTAGTTCTTTGTTTGTGTAGTCTTCCAGTTGATCTACACGGAATGCCGTACTTGCGTCAGTTTTGATGATACTCATGGTGGTTTCTTCCGTTGTCTTTGCTTGGTAGTGCGTTAGTCGTGTACTGTACGATCTCTAGATTGCGGCTCGTATCCCGTCGCTTGCCACCAATGTTAGAAGGCGACCTCAGGGGAGGGCAGGAAGTGTACCCAACCACCCGGGACCCACCTCCCTAGGTATGAAGATGAGCACTGGAGGGAGACTTCTCAAGGGGAGAGTCTCGAGTCTAGGATCGTACACACTACACAAGCACCACACGACAAAGAGACACCACACCGTAGCTTCTTAAGAACGTTTCTTTATCTCGTGATTCAAGGGATCTTTATGATCAGAGAAAGCTGGTAGCTTACAAGTAGAGCAAGAGCTCAAAGAGTCTCGGTCAGGGTAGGGGTAGCGGGACAGTTTTATAGGATCAGTGTCAATGTCGTTGCGTATCCGGCGCACAACTCTCAATTCTCGAGCCGGGGGATACGGGGCGATCTTTCAGGGTCCAGCCGGACCAGGAGAGTCAGGGAGCCGCGAGTCACTCAGCAGGGCTCAAGCACGATGTCGGAGGTCTTACGATCTTCAGGGGAGCCGCGAGTCACTCAGCAGGGCTCAGATGTTCCAAGGTTGCAGGGGAGCCGCGAGTCACTCAGCAGGGCTCTGGTGGTTCCAGCAGAAGTCCTTCTCTGCCAAACGAGCCGCAACCACGTCAGCAGGGCTCTTGTTGTTCCAGAATCGAATCTGTCAATAGTCCCGGAGCATCCCCAGTTATAGGACTGCTCCTCTTTGATCTCCGGAGTCTGGTCGGCAGGGGACTTGGCACCTGGGGGCCGCTTGTTGGGGTTTCCTGCCACGCGGCCCTTTGATCCATTCAGGTTGGTTTCAGGAGGAGTCCCAGACACACAACAGGTGTGGAGCCAGCCCTCCGGGCGGCCGGAGGGGCGATAGAAACCCACTTCTCGAGGAGAGGTCGGAGGTGTGAAGGATACTGCTCCTCCCTCTTTCACTCGTTGGGAGCGCTCAGTCCTCCCGCCAGGGTGGAGCCTCTCGGCCTAGGCCGCGCTGTCTCGGGCGGCCATCTTAGATGCCGAAAGTGGGCACACAGGGCCTACGGGCCGGGAAGATGGAGGCACGGGCTGGGAAGTCCGGGAAGGGTCAGGACTTAACGGGGAGGGAAGGGTTGGTTAGGCCGGGGGACTCAGGGGTCTGTTGTGGTGGAAGCTCGGAAGGGAGTTGCTACGGGTCAAGGAGGTCCACGCCACGAGGCCGGGTCTAACAGGTCTGATGAGGTAGGCCGCAGCACAGCTAGAGGAGACGGTCCTTGGAACAACCCGGAGGTAAGAGGAGGACCGGGTCTGGCCATCTACAAGTGGAGAGACTACCAGGACTGGGGGGATCGGAGGCGGAAGGGGCGGACCCGGAGACCGGCACCACATCATGACTCTGGGCCTGCCGGGAGCTCTGAGTGGCCCACACCGCCTGTGGGGTGAGAAGACACGGACAACAGAGGCACAGTCCTGGGGCGTCCAAGGGCAATCGCTGCTGGAAACACCAACAGAGGCGAGCTGAGCCCTGGACTATAGGTCCTACCAAGGGAGGAGAACTGTCGCGCCAGCACCGTAGAGCAATACCGGAGCTGTTGAGGGAGCCATTCAGCTGCGTTCTGGCGGCGGACTGGAGCCGGCCCTGATACCTTGGCCTGGACGGTCTTCGGGAGCCTATCCCGTATATGCACCACAAAGCGGGGAGGAACTTGGGAGAACGGAGGGGAGACAATCGGCGCAGAACCTGTGATAGTAGGTGGTGGCAAGGAGGCGCCCCTGGTTGCAAAGGCGGACGAATCACAGCGCCAAGACGCCTATGGGCAATCGCGCGCTTTACAAATGCATAAATCAAATCAAATCAAATCACCCATAATACACGGGAGGCACCCAGCCCACGGGCGAGATCGAAATGGGCAAAAAGGAGCCAACCACCAGCACTTTGAAACAAGGCACCCTGGACAGATATGCTACGGCCCCTCCGTCCACTGTGGCGGGGTCCCCAGGCCCCCGCACCGACACGGAACTGCTGATGGGGGCCATACAGGCATCTAGAGACGACATACAGGCATCACGGAGTGCCCTGGAAGTCAAGATCGGGGAGGTGGGCTCAGAGGTCACTCTGCTGCGCCAAGATTTCTGCAACCTGACAGAGAGGGTCACCACAGCGGAGACCAGACTGGGCGAGGCTGAAGACACGATACTCACACTGAAGAAGGATGTGGCGGAGCTCCATTCGTCTCACAAGCAACTACAATGGAAAGTGGACGACGCAGAAAATAGAGCCCGCCGCAACAACCTCCGCTTTTTAGGTTTCAGGGAAGGAATCGAAGGGACTAACATGGAGGAGTTCCTGCTCTCCTGGATACAGAAGACCTTCCCAACTGCGAAATTCTCGACATGCTTCTTGATAGAAAGAGCACAAAGGGCGCTGTTAGCGAAACCTCCTATGGGTGCAAGACAGAGGCCAGGTATTGCCCGTTTCCTGAACTTTGCTGATCGTGACTTGATCTTGAAAGAAGCCAGGAAACTTCGGGAGATCCGTCTGGAGAACGCACAAATAATGATCTTCCCAGACTACAGCCAGGAAGTGCAGAAAATGAGGCGCTCCTTCTACGCAGTGAAGGCAAAACTAAGAGACTCTTACATCCAATATATGCTGCTTTTCCAGGCTGAATTGAAAGTTATCTATAAAGAAAAAACCTACTTCTTTACGCACCCTGAAGATGCATGGCAGTGGCTGGAGGAGCGCCCCTCCTTTCAGAGACCCGAGGAAGGAAGACGCGGGATGGAGATGCAATCATCTACTAATGGGGCCCGGTGGGAACAACTGAAGACACAAAGGACGAGAAGTATAGGAGGCACCGAGAGGGTGAACACAACGCCATACCCCACGAAAAGCACGGGCGCGAGACAGAAACGCAATCCAGCATCTGCGGGCCTGGAAGATCAGGCGGGATCTAGATTTCGCTGCCTAGCTGGGAAGGACAGATCGGAGGGAGAAGAAGAACCCGGTGGAGTGACAACTGACAGTGAGGACCCGGAGGAGCAATCAATGCACCCACTGGAGGTAGCAATAAATGAGATGGAGCAGGAACCGGTCACGAAGGCTGGGGCCTCACCAGAAGACATCCAGGACTCACATTCTTGAACAAGGGACTATATGGACGATCAAGATACGGCATTTGGCTGAGCGACAGGCAGGTTGTTACACTATCCCCTATTTTTCCTTGTCTTACTGTTAAATGGTATTATTTAACTAGTGAAGCGACATTCACGACGAGGGGAGAGCTGCATGCAGTGTGGATATAGTTCTAGAGATAAGTTAATAGGGAGTTCTGTAGGGAGAGTGTCAGATCTTCTCTGCCTGGAAGTCCTACACGTAGCCTGTTGCACAGATGGGACGGATGTGGGGGAGATGTTGGGAGGGGGGGGGTTGGGTAAAGGCAGAGTGGATGTTCAGTTGGGGGTGGGTTGGTTGGGGGGAGGAGCGAAGTTGGGGGGGAGAGGGAGGAGGAAATCATATCACGAAGGCCGCACAACCGGGTAGCCCAGGAGCCATCCTCACACAAGAGACAAGCACCATAACCCAGCAGACCAGGCAGGATGTCGGGTGACCATATGGGGGAGAATCGAGAGGAGGGGGGATTCAGTGTCCTAACGTGGAATGTCAACGGGCTTAGCAATAAGGTCAAGAGAGGACTGGTGAATGCATACATAAAAAGGCTGAACCCTGACATAACCCTGCTCCAGGAAATGCACCTCATGGGGACAAAGTGTGCCTTCTTAGCCAGGGGTCAGTATAAAGTATTGGCACATGCAGGGTACACTATGGGCTCGAGAAGGGTGGCTATAATCACTACACCGTTTTGCATAGTTCAAACCTGGACGTACCCACAAGGGACTTACGTGGGGGTGAAGGGGATGTGGAGAAGACGAGAGTACACGATAATTTCGGTATATGCTCCCCGGAAACTGCATGCCAACACGCTCATGGGGGTGGTAGATATACTCCTGGACACAGCTGACACCATACAGGTCCTCGGGGGAGATTTTAATGACGTAATGGACCCACCGCTAGACAGGATGGGGACTGGATCTAGAGATCGGACCCGGACCTCACTATTCAAAATGATCTCAATCGTGGGGCTGATAGATGTATGGAGGTGGCTACACCCCGACCAGAAGTCTATTCAAGGCTTGGTTACATTTTTTTGCCCAGACAAAACTTGAAGATAGGGAACACAGCTGAATACAAAGCGAGAGGGATTTCTGACCACTCCCCACTCCTGGTGAGGGTGGGGGGAGGGAGGGGTGAGAGCAGAGGATCCTGGAGACTGACGGCCTGGGACTTACAAAATGCGACTATTTTGAAGGGTCTGAGAGCAGATGTAAAGGTCTATATAGCAGAAAACAAAGGGACGGTTCAATCCAAGGTAGTCTTTTGGGAGGCATTTAAAACGGTAATGAGAGACAGGGCACAAAACAGGTAAGCGGGGGAGAGGAGGAAACTCCATGCTCCAAGTTGAAGCGCTGGAGGCGCAAATACTAGACCTCGAGAGGGAGTACCAGCCCACAGGGGAGACAGGGACACTCAGGAGACTGACAGACGCGCAGCAACAATACCGAGAGGCAGTGACGGGAGAGGCCAAAACCCAGGCGTTAGCCACGCTACATAGACTATATGATGTGGGGGACAAGTCTGGTAAGTTAATGGCATGGCTCAGTAGAAAGGAGCGCGCAGGCAGATGGGTGGAGCACGTCAGAGACCCTCAGGGACGCTTATTAGATCGGACACTCAAATTGCACAGGCGTTTGCCGCTCATTATGAACTTTTTTACGGGGCTAGAGACCTTGGGAACTGTGAGGAGGCATTGCACTATATGGCAACAATTGAACTGCCGGCCGTGACCCCTGAAGCCCAACGAGGCCTAGAGGCCGACATCACTTTAGACGAAATCATGGTGGCCCTGACTAGGCTGAGGACGGGGAAATCACCGGGCCCGAATGGCTTTCCGGCGGAATTTTTTAAACGCACGGCATACCTCCTGGCGCGCCATTTGAAGGGACTATTTGAGGAAGCACCACAGGAGGGGAGACTCCCACCAGACTTGTGTATGGCGATAGTAATTCCAATACATAAGGAGGGAAAACAGGAGGACGATTGCACGTCATACCGCCCCATTTCCCTCTTGAATATAGAGGTGAAACTACTGGCGACTATCTTAGCGCTACGACTCCGGTCGGTGATCTCTAAGCTGGTCCACCTTGACCAGACGGGTTTCCTCCCAGACAGGGCCACCAGGTTAAATCTCAGGCGCACTCATAACTGGCTGCAGGAGGTACAAGGGAGAGAGGACCCACATTGGTTCCTGTCCCTTGACGCCGAGAAGGCCTTCGACGCTGTCCACTGGCCCTTCCTAGAGGGCGTCCTAAATAGGTTCGGCTTTGGCCCGAAATTTCAGAAGTGGGTCCAGCTGCTGTACACGGAACCCAGAGCCAAGGTGAGAGTAATTGGACTGTATCTAGGGACTTACCGGTCCGGAGGGGAACTAGACAGGGTTGGCCGCTGTCCCCCCTCCTTTTTGCACTTACGATAGAGGTGCTGGCGGCTAGGATACGCCAAAATGAGGCCATTAGGGGAGTCAAGAGGGGGGTGGAGGGCTCCGCAGAAGAGAAAATATTGCTATACGCGGATGACGTCCTGCTATACATCACGCAGCCGGTGGAGAGCACGATCCCGGAGATCGTCTCGGAACTGGAACGGTGTGGAACATTCACGGGATACCAGATAAACTGGCACAAGTCGGTCCTCTATGACCCCAAGGGGCGGGGACACTGGCTGGACCTACCTGGAAGATTGCAGGCGACAATAGATGAGTTTAAGTACCTTGGAGTGTATGTGACTCTTGACAAAAAACAGTCCTATGAGCAAAATATAGAACGAATAATACTGAACTTCATAGAGGACGCAACTCGGTGGAGACAGCGCCCCCTTACCATACTAAGGCGAGCGGCAATGTTTAAAATGATCACACTACCCAGATTTTTATACGCACTACAGAATGAGTACTACCCTTTGCCACGAAAGGTGTTCGAGAGGATAAACGCGGAACTTAGGTCCTTCCTATGGCTGGGCAAACAATCAAGGGTGGCACTGAGCACCCTTCAGCGTCATCAGTACGGCGGAGGGATATCACTCCCGAACCTGGAGGCGTATTACTGGGCGGAACAAATAGCCCCAATTAACGATTGGCTACATGCACAGGCGGATCTCCTTACATATGCCCTCGAGCGACACCGCATGTCAGCCCGGCCGTGGATGTATCATCTATATGGGGTAAAAGGGGTGGGAAGCTTCTCCCAGCCACTGGCCTTACACTAGAGTTGTGGAAAAAAGCGACAATACGCACTGGGTGGGGGAAAAAACCTACTCGACAGACGCCGATCTGGCACTGTACGTGGCTGCCAGAACTAAACAAGTTAAAGGGTTTCCAGAGATGGGACCATATAGGGATCTCCACATTGGGAGACATAGTGGCTAAGGGAGACCTGAAACCATTCACGGCTCTGTGGTCGGACTTCGGCCTGCATCATACGCAGTTTCTTAAATATGCGCAACTGCGGCATGCTTGGCGAGCAGAAAAGGTCCAACTGGATATGCTCCCGGAATACCCACCTCTAGAGGGCAGATTACTGCAAGAACAGATACAGGAAAAAGCAGTATCACTCACATATAAAACATTAATGAATAATATGACTGGCAAACTTAGGAGGAAATGGGAGAGTGAGGTGGGAGACATGGAGGACATAGACTGGGACATGGTATTAATGCATCCTAGGGAGGTAGCTATTAAGTCCAGACTGCAAGTCATCCAATTTAATGTACTCCACAGAACCTATTATGACAGAGTACGACTCCATAAAATGGGCAGGACGGAAGACACAAGGTGCCTTAGATGTCGCGCTATGGGAGAGGACTTTTATCACACCATCTGGTCATGCCACAAGATTCAGAACTGCTGGCGAGGAGTGTTTAGTGAGCTGGGCGAGGTGTCGGAGACTCCCCTCCTTTTGAACTTAAGCTGGCCCTTCTAGGCATGACAACGACCTGGACCTGGCTCGTCCCTTATTGATTTTTCTGGTCTCTGCACTGGTAATTGCAAAGAGAGACATAGCTAAGTACTGGGGAGTGGCAGCACCGGCAGAATTGGAAGAATGGAGAAGAGGATTAGATCTTTACATGGCAGCTGAAAGGGTCACGTACAAAGTGAGAGGTTGCCCCAAGAAGTTCCGCAAGGTATGGGGCAAGTGGAGAAGGTATTATGGGCTGGATGGGGGGCTATGAGGGCTACAAGAGCCGTGGAGGGGTAGGAGTGCAAGAGCACAAACACCAGAGACATAAGAGTTCGGATGCACTAGACTGTAACAGCACTGCAAATTTGAATATAGGGCGGGTTGAACTGGATGATATTAGTGATGCAATGCTGGGAGGGTGGAGGGTGGTGGAGGAGGGAGTGCGGACTGATGATATGATTGTATTGTTGGTTTATAATAAAATGCAAATAAAAAGGTTTAAAAAAAAAGAATGGAACTGTTTCTAATTATCCCTGCTTTTAGAAATAATATAGGTGAAAACTTTTCCTAGTACAAATTTGCAAACTATGTAACATACTACCCAAGAAAATAAGCAGAATTCCGCAACACTCAGAATTCTGGATGGCAATAACGTGTTCGCCCCCCCAAAAAAAAGAATTACTCAGCCTCTAGAAGTCCGTATAGGTTAGCCATCGTACCATATATATTGGTCAATTAACAAACAGATGAACATTTTGCTGGATGGTCCATTATTCTGTCGGAGGGTTAAGCCTACAAAGCTTCTGGATGGGCCAGTGAAGTTATTGGATGGCCCCTGTTTCTTTCCATCAATTGTGCATAGCAGAATGGATTTAAAAGTGCTGCATTGATCGCAATGTCAACATATATCAATATCACTACTTGCATGCATGGCTGTGTCTATTTCTCATACTCGATGCAAAACCTAATCATATATGCTATTTAACGTGTTGCACTGCACTTCTAGCTTGTTCCCAAACCAAGAGCCAATCTCTCCAACACTGGCTAGAAAACAGGCACTAGCCTTTGGTATTGAGGTTGTTAATGTCTTTCTGATAGGTTGTTGCCTCAAACACATTTTAACTCTGTTGGGGGATTTAGCTAGCATAAACACGTGATCTTCTGCTGTTGCCAGGTCCATAAGAGCCACTCTCCTCATCTAGAAATATGATTATTCAATTAGGTTAACTCGATGTTCCCTGGAAAAATGAATACCTAAAAACTTAGGGGCCTATTTTTGAGCCGGTTTGTGTCACTCTTGCACACAAAAGCGATGCAAACCTTACATGTGATTTATGAAGCTGTGCAAGGACACTTTGTGTGGCCCTCAGTGCTCTATAAATCTGGAGTAAGGCAACGCAGCGCAAATTGCTGCATTGCTTTACTCTGCCCTGGGAAGGTGTTCAATGAGCATTGTGTGGGTGTTCCATGGGTTTTTACGCATTTCCAGATTTACCAGAACTGGTAGACCGGGGAATGTGCCAAAATGATACACCTTCTCAGGTGAGGAGTAATGAGGAGGAATATCCTAATTTCTCCATGTTCTTCCTCTTTCTATGTGTGCTACATTCTGCAGCACTCCTGGAAAGGGGAAAGAGGAATTCACCTCAGGATTGTGCCCCTTCCTGCACAAAAACAATCCTGCATACAATGCAGACAGCCTTGCACCATGCATTGGCAATAGGCAGCCAAAAGGGTGCCAGTGCAGGGAAAAAGACACAAATTACCTTAAAATCCCACATTCCTATCCTTTCCCTGTCACACAGTGGAGAGCATCAAATTGACTTGCTGCCCTGCGTGACACTCTCGTAAATAGGCCCCTTGGTCTTTCTAAAAACAAAAATCACAATTAAAATCAGTTTTAAAATATCTATTTTTTGCGGAACAAAGTGCACTTGTGATTTGAAAATGAAGTGATTTTTTTTCGTACAAAAAGTTTGCAATTGAGGAATTTGAAGAGCAGTACATTTTAACACAAATCATGCAGCGGCAAAGGCAATTTATCACAGGGGAGGTAACAGCACATGGTCACTTCCAGGGGTATAACAAAAACTGCTCATTATTACCAGTGCAAGTTAATCCATTCCATATCTTTAGATTAAAACTACAGATTGCCGGGTATCTACATCAAAGTCCTTTGTAATGATTGAACCAAATTTGGGCTTTGCCCTACCTCCCAAATTCAGCTATGATGATATTTTATTTGCCTGCTGAAAGTTGTCGAGGGGAAGAAAGATGTCAAAATTATACTTACAATGCAGACATGCTGGGAAGACCACAGACTCCAAATTTCTAGTTTATGGGTTTTATTATAAGGCCAAAAATAGCTGAATATAAACACACCTTAGTATTAACGAATATAGGTACAGAAAAATTAATACAGAGCCAAATCTATGCATATAATTGATTCAGCATAGAAGACACAGAATAACAAACTCCAAAATTAGTACACAACCCAAGATGGAGGCGTAATCCAAATCCCTTTTCAGTAGGAAGGGAAGCATACATTGTCTTTCCCTACACTACTCTCATTGATGGTGTTTCTGGCTGGTTCCCCTATCTTATTTCTCAAAGGTGTCAGCACGTGTAGATTTCCTTAGAAGTACTCATGTCAAATGAGTCAAAATAGCGTAAAAGCTATAGCGCTCGCTCTTAAGATGCTCATTTTCCTCCAGAAGTCTGCCTTTACTGTCCCTGTGCATAATACAAAAGGATAAACTCAGCCCCCTCCTAAATGTATCATGTGATAAATTATTTCACTTCTTCAGCACTGTGGTGTTTTTCCATGGCTCTAATTAAATCTTCCTTGCTTCTTGTGACCTTGAAGTGTAGATAGGCCAGGCACAGAAGATATCCTCCACTCTCGCTTTTCAGACTGTTCAGACATTCCAGTTATCTCCTTACTAAAAATAATGATGGTAAATTCTTTATACCTGCAATGGGATGAGATCATACTGTTCTGGCATATACAAAGATGCATTTAATTATGTTTTCAGTAGCGGAGGCTTTTGAAACTGTACACAATTTCTAATTCTGGGCCTATAGTGCAGGCAACTTTAACAACACACAGTTACATTATTATACATGTAATGTCTTTCTGCACACGTGCATAAAGAAATAATGGTGTCTTCTAATACATATAAATCCTACTTAAAGATATACATTTTGATTCTGTGTTTACCATGTTGAATAAATGCATTCAATAAACATGAAACACTGCACACCACGCTAAAATATAGATAAGTGTGCTTAGACTATGAATATAATGCACCCCTACAATGTAGAGTGCTGTGTGCTGTGTTCCTTCCTCTTATGACTAGTGCCATAACACCAACATCGTACTTCCTAATTCATTTCTTTGCAGAAGACAGCTATCTAAACAGAAGTTGTAGCCTGACGTCCTTGTCTGAATTTCTCTAAGCCCTTAAGAAGCAGATAATGACTGTCCTGCAGTAGTTCTAACTGCTGCTCTCATGTCTCCAAGGAGTTTTCAGAATTACCGGCCTTTTGCCATTGATAAGCCTTAATGTCTCCCAACTGCACAATGATACAAATGACTGCTATGATGAAGGGTTTCAAAATGTATCCCATTATTCCTTGTTCCAGGCTTCCAAACCAGCTTCCAATGTTCCCAAATCCCTCGCCAATTTGTTCTCATAGGCCATCTGCAGCTAGATCACGAAAATCCTGATGGATTTCTGAGAAATTACTGATATATTTGCAAATATCCTGACTATTGTCTGGAATATATGTGCAGCATTGCTGCACTTTTAATAATTTACAGACTCCTCCAGCTTTTGCTAGGAGAACGTCTAAATCAAGTCGATTTGGAAGAACCATAGCCCTTATCGAGACCATCTCTCCATCACCAAGTAGTAAGATTTGGGCCGAATTCACAGAGAGTGTCTTTAGAATTGTTGCCAGCTTTCTAATTTTCACATCATTCAAAACTACACCCACACTAGGTATCATGGCTCCAAATATATCTCCAACAATTTCTCCAGCACTTGCACAACATTTTCCCTTTTGAACGCTTTTTCCTTCTAGGCGCCATAGATCTTCTACATGAAAGATTTTGGGAAAAATCACTGCTAAATAGCAAGTGCCGTACCAATTTTTGGGCAATTTTACATAAGCACTTTTCCCACACACTAAATATATGTTTGGTACTATGGTCAACTTATCCAGTAATGCCTTTCTTATTGCCTCCTCAATTAAGAAAATATGTTTACAATCACTCTCATCCACAAATATTTTGTCATAATAAGTTGTCGGGTGTCTAATGTACAGCTTTCTTTTTTGTTGAAAATTCAATGCTATGGGACCAGAACTTCCATTTGCCTTATGATCTAGTTCTTCATGTGTCCATGGGATAGCCTTATGCTTTGGATCTGGTCTAAATAGGGTCTGTCTATGTCGATCTTCTATCTGATCTATGAATTTCTTTTCAACGTCAGTCAGCATACAAGTCAAGTTGTGTCTGTGTGCATATGAAGTATCTAATTTAATAGTAGGTACAATATACTTAGACATTCTCTCTACCTCCTTATAATAATCATGCTTTTTTGTGTACTTTGGAACTGGGATTTCTGAGAGTACCACATCCTAAATGGAGAAATAGTACTCAAAATTGGCCTTACTGTAGAACATGCTTAGCAACACAATACATGTGATGCCATAAGTCAAAGGTAACTGATGGTATTGGATGCCCTCTTCTATTGATGCAAGTAATTGAATACACACATAGCAATCTTTCGCTTTCATTGTATCCACATACTCATACAACAACCGAGCATAGCATTCAGAGTAAAATCTCCTTTTGATAGATCTACGTGTAGTATCCAACTAGTTTCCTTAATCACATCTCTATCCTTTGCTGATGCACCCTCTTCTATGTCTGCTGTAGATGGGGTTGGTGTCATTTAATTATTTTCAACATCGCGAGGCCCCACGACTTAACAATCACCACTGCTATGACAATAAGCACCACAACTATAAGGGTAGCAATAATGCACTTCTGTTTGCATCCTGCTTTCTTAGACTCCATCTTAATTCTTGTCTTGATTAAAACGTATCTACTTTCAACAAAGTCACTGGTTATTTGATTTGTTTAATCTGATTATTTACAATGTCTTTATTGTCTTTCCTCCATTTGTTTCTTTTCCCAATGTTCAGTTCAACAACACTAAACCTATTGAAGAGATGTAGTCATCCTTACCCCTCAATTCTTCTCTCTATGGAAAAGTCCCTAATTTTAAATCTTCTTCCTCTTGGAGCTAGGTTATCTTCTTTTTAAGGCTAATAAATGTTTTTTTTTTACAGTTCACTCTTCATCATTTATGTTGTTTGATACAAGCATAGCAAGAACAAGTTGCAGTATCTCAGCACAAATTTCTCCCATTTCTTGTACAGTTGGCTGTAGACCAAAAGTAGGTAAATGAACTTGGTTGAGGATCAAAGAGCGCAACCCATCTCAGCCTTGGTGGATCAGGAACTGTCAAAGTCAGTACTCCAAATGCATCAATTTCAGGGACTATAAATTGAAGATCAATTGTCAGGGTACTCTCTCCATGACTTACTGTGCCTGTCCCCATTCTCCCAGATCCTCCCGATCTCTGCATCTGCAGCCGGGTATGTCCACTCAGGAGATGCGTACTTTTGAGACGGTACTTTCTCCATTCTGGATCTTCTCAGACCATCCATTCTTTCTTCAGTTTCACTTTGATGGGATTCAGAGGTTTCAGGAATCAGAGCGAGATCTTTCTCAGATGCAAGCCTTAAGCTCAGACTTTCTTTCTTTGTTGGCCACTTTGCTGTTGCAGCGCCTGCTCCCCTCCGTTCTTCCTCTTGATCTGATCCTTCTTGACTAGACGGTTCACTCTGTTCTGGTTCAAAGTTCACTTCCACAATATCGTCTATTTCTGAGTCTGCATTCACTTCAAAAGTCGTCTCATTTATTCTTTCATGCTCGATTGATTGATCCGCTTCATCGAGAGTTCTCACGATTGGGCTTGTTCTTTCTATTTCTGTTGCACTCTCAATTGCACTTCTCAGAACAAGAGGATGCATTTCCTCCATAGGTTCTGGGACTCTACGAGTATATGAAGCGCAGATCCAGTTTGGCATGCCTCCACACTTCACCACTATACTTGTGACTAAAAGCACCTGATATGGTCCTAGCCAACGGACGTCCAGACAGCTCTTCCTCAGATGCTTTCAGACAACCACCCCGTCACCAGGGCTAAGCTCATGCAGCAAGTCTCTCAAGGTGGATGCAGTTACAGCCTCGACCAGGTGGGACACAGAATTAATCACATCAGCCAGTCCTTTACAATAATCCATAACCAAATCATCTGTGATGTTTATCAATGCTGTAGCCGGCACCATGGGTAGTTACATAGCTCTTCCCATCAATATCTTGTGGGGAGAGAGCCCTGTTCGCCTATCAGGTGTACTACGCAGGCTTATTGGCACCAAGGCGAGCTGTTGTAAATAAGTCTGGAACAGTAATAAGCTTGAAAATGTATTAAGAAGCGGCACAGCAACAAACATGAACTGCTAGGCAGGCAGGAACAGTGCAACTGACCTGGTGCCTAGCAGAAAGCAGTCTCATGTGGAACATACAGATAATGAAAAATGCACGAAACTTAAAGGCACAGAAAAGATTAATAAAAGGAAGAGGTAGAAAATGTAATAGGAGCTCATCAGGCCATTTTAATGAAGTTGACAAACACACCTTGGACACCCTCATTTTGATTGTGCCATTTACTTGTTCCACTAGACCATAAGCCTCAGGCCTGTAGCTGCAATGCAATTTTTGATCGATTTTTAAAGCTGCACATAACAGTTTCATAAGTTCGTTATGGAAGTGTGTTCCCGTATCTGTTTCGACTGAGGTCGGAATTCCAAACCGCAGTTTCAGGTCCCTTAATAGCAGTTTTGCTACTGTGAGACTGCCACATCATCTAGTTGGATATGTCTCAACCCAACGTGAAAAGATACAGACCACCACCAAAACATATCTCAACCTATTACACCTTGACATCTCAATGAAATCCAACCATGTTCTATTGAAAGGACCTCCTGATCTTCCAATGTGACTCATTGCAACCACAGTTTTCTTTCCCACATTCATTTGTTGAAATGTAACACACCCGTGACACACTGCTTCAGCATGGACATGGAATCGGGGGTTGAACCATGTTTGCCTAAACACTCGCACCATGGCATCTCTTCCAAGATGAACTGCTCCATGAATTTGCCTTGCCATTGGACTCAATAAACAGTTCGGTAATACTGCCCTTTCATGTATGGACACCCTAATGCCTCTTTTGACAGCCTGCTCTAACCCATGATGCTGCTTCCTCCTCTGAGACCTCATCTTGTAATCGCTTAACCCCATCCCATGTATCGGCCACAGCCAACATCATGCTGAGCTTGGTCTCTTCTGCACTTTCTCCTACATATCCTACATTGAAAATACAAACATGTAATGCACAAAAATGATCTACTACATCAGCATCATTATTACCCTTGGTGACAAAATCATATCCTTTCCCATGGGCTGTACATTTAACAACTGCTATAGCTTTAGGTTTCTGTAAGGCTTCCAGTAAATGACGTACATATTCTCAGTTACGTATGGGGGATTCTGATGGTGTTAAGAACCCCCTCTGAGACCATAACTGTCCGAAGTCGTGAACCACTCCAAACCTGTATTGGCTGTCCGTATGTATGGTTACTCGAACCCCATCTGCGATGGTACAGGCACGTGTCAGGGCAACAATTTCGGCCACCTGAGCAGAATATACTCTGGTTAAACAGGCAGCTTCGACCACTCCCAAAATGGTACATACAGCAAAAGCTGCTCTCAAATACCCTTCATTGTCTCTTAAACATGAACCGTCAACAAAAAGGATCAAATCAGATTCGGGCAGTGGTTCATCAACAATGTCCGGTATGGGTTTGGTAGACAGTTCAGTAACGTCCAGACAGTCATGCTCCTCATAATCTTCTCCTTCCTCTTGTTGAAGAAGTAACAATGTAGCACGCTTTAAAGTAACATTTATAGCAGCCAATATGACTTGTTCATATTTTGTAAGCCTATTGTTTGTGAGGTGCTGCGTTTTTGTCCTTGTCATTAGCAATTCCACTGAATGTGGCACATATACCACAAGTGGGTGACCCATTACTATACTTTCACACCTCTCAATGCTGACACCTGTTGCAGCAACAGATTTATGACATCTGGGCAACGCAGAGGCTACATGATCTAATTTAGCTGAAAAGTAAACCACTGGTCCACGGGCACCTCCATGTGTCTGTATGAGGACTGCTAATGCACAACCTCCCTTCTGACAGCAAAGGAGCGAAAACGCTTTATTGTAATTTGGCATTCCCAGAGCTGGGGCATGATATAGGCTCTCTCTCAGCTCATGGAAGGCACTCAAGCTGTCATCATCCCACGGTACCGGATCACTAATATCTTTTCGAGTTAATCTCAAAAGAGGCTGTGCTTGTAAGGAAAAGTTTGGGATCCACTGTCGACAATAGCCGACCATTCCCAAAAACATACAGACTTCTTTTTGCATTTTCGGAGTTCCCATTTGCAGAATCGTCTCTATGCGATCTGGTGACACCCTTCGTTTTCCCTTCTCAATTCGATGTCCCAAATACTGCGCTTCTGCTTGATAATATTGGAGTTTATTTGGAGACACTTTGTGTCCATTCTCTGCCAAATGATTGAGTAAAGCCACTGTATCAATCCTGCACGTGACCTAAGTCTCTGACGCGACCAATAGGTCATCGGTGTATTGGACTAGGACTGAATTTTGGGGATTTACTAATCCTTCAAGATTCTTTTTCAAACATTGGCTAAAGATAGAGGGGCTTTCAGTATGCCCCTGTGGAATCCTACACCATGTTAATACACAATCGTCTATCCTAAGCGCAAAAATATACTGGCTATCTTCGTGCAATGGTATGGAGAAAAATGCTTGGCACAAATCGATGATTGTGAGCCATACGGTTTCACATGGTATCTGAAATAATATGACAGCTGGATTCGGTACCACAGGACAACATGGGATCACGATTTCATTAAGCCTGTGCAAATCCTGCACTATTCTGTATTTGCCACTAGGCTTCTGCAGTCCATTATAGGTGAATTACAAGGACTTCCTCTTATCTCCTTTAGAATGCCCTATGCAATCATGGACTCAATCACAGGTTATATTTCAGCCATAGTTTCTGGGGTCAATTTTTACTGTGGAATTTGAGGAAATTCAGCATTAGATTTGACCTGTATCTTCACAGGTTCAACACCTTTAATCAATCCAATGTCCTCACCAGTAAAATCCCACACCTTCGGTAAAACGGAATCCCTCAGGTCATATGGTAAATCTTCTATTGTGAGAACTACAAACAGTCCTGCACATGGACTCACATTGGCCATTTTAAAATTAGCATCATCATCATCTGTTTGCAACTCCACACCTCTCGGAGTGCAGGATATGGTACAATTTAATTTACACAAAAGGTCTTGTCCCAATCGACAGGCCGGTCAGGAACCACACACTATAAATTGATATTTATCCCGGAATGGTCCTATTTTCACGGGTAATTCATTTGTTAATGGATTAGTCATTTTCAGATTAGTCACTCCTACCACTTGAATCGACTTTCCTGACAAACTTAAATCCAGGACCACTTCTGTCCTTAAAGTGGAGCGTGCAGCTCCAGTGTGTAACAGAAAGGTAACAGGATTTCCATTTACCTTTGCATCTACAAAGGGTCCACTTTGATCCCTTCCACGGCAGCACTCAAAGTGCACTCTCTCTGCTCCCTCCTCTGATACTCATAGGGGCCCTATTTTTGATCTGATCTGTCTTTTATCTCAAAATAAGGCATCTGCCTATATGTCTGATTATTCATGGGTATTCTGCAAGGTTGTGGCATTTGCATGTGGGACTCACAACTACCTCCATACATGGATCTAGGTCTTGTCACAGTATTCACGCTTTCTGACAATTGTCCCTCTCCTTCATATTGCAAGTGATTTGCTGGATTTAACCTACACTTGCGCTTCCAATGCCCGATTTTGTGACAATAATGACATGCTGCCACATGTTTTTGATTTGCCACCCACTCAGCTCCCATACCACCATCTGTACCACCTCTTCCTCTTCCCTGTCCAGGTTGAGTTACTGTTTGTTGAATCATTTCTCTACCACTTCCTCTTCCTCGACCCATCGCTCCTTCACTTCCTTGCCCCCAATCTGGTCTTTCAGCATTTCTCAACTGCACTAACATCAACTTTTCCTTTGTCTTGTTTTGTGATGCTTCTACCTTATTTCTGCAATATTTTGCATATCTCAAAATTTAGTCTACAGACTTGTTCTGCCAACATATCCAGTGGTGTTGGATCATTAAACTGATATTGGTTCTTAACCCTAACACAAATTTAAAAACAAATTGGCCCATATCTTTCGGCTCTACGGTATCTAATCCACTGTGTTGTTTAAAGGCCACTAAAAGTCTCTCATAATAGCCATGCACAGATTCTTTGGGGTCTTTAGTAGTACGATCAATTTTAAGCCAATCAACAGTCTGCAGAGCCACTTTAGACTGCAACCATGTAATCACTTGTTCATACTTCTTCATCACCTCAGCTGAAGGACCATTTGTTAAAGCCTCTCTAGTTGGTTCTGCAGTAGGCCCCACAACAGCAACCTTACATTCAGTCCATAAATCACCCGGAACCACTATATCAAACATGGTATTCAAATCAATCCATAACACCTTCAAGATCTTGACACACCGATCAATTTGTTTATACCAATCAACAGATTTTACCTTCAGCCGATGAAAATCGTTAGTAAAAGCTGCCAAATCACCCCTGCTCCATGGCACATGAACATACCCTGCTTTGTGAGTGTGTGGACCTGCACACCTAATTTATGAATCCTTAAACTAAATATTCTGAACCCCTTAACTGCTGCCCCCCCCCCCGTGCTGAGCCATTTTTTGGCTATTTGCAGTAGTTCGCGATTAGACCTCTGTAATTTTTTGACCACATAAGGTATCCATGCCAAATTTGCGTCGTTTTCTTCCAACATCAGGGGTATACTAAAGGTACTCAGGGTTTGTGGATTCCCCTGTGGAGGTCCCAGATTTGAGCCAAAATACAGCTAAATTTAGTTTTTTTGTGGAAAAATCGGGAAAAAGTCCAGCATGTGAATGTGTCTGGGTTTTTCCCTGCAAATGGTATCAAAAAAGGGTTTATGGGGATGAAATCTCCATTTTCTCAGCTTTTAGGGAATGATAGACTTTTGTCAGAAAATCAAATTTGTTTTCAGTTTTGGCATTTTTCTGGGACAGCCTATTTTTGTTATTTTCTGTGCTTTCAACCTCTTTCCAGTTAATGGTAGAAATGGGTATGAAATAAATAATGGATCCTGGAAATCTATACATTTTAGAAAAGTAGATAAAATGCTGAATGCAGCAGGGAGTCATTTGTGTAAATCCATCAAGGTTTCTTTATAGAAAGTAACAGTTACATTTAGGAAAAACGGAAAATTCGTTGAAAAAAACAGCCTTTTGTGTCAACGTTTTCACACTTAACTTCTTTTAAATATGACATCTCTTTGAAATCAATATACCATTACATCCACTGGACCTTGCTGGTTGTGGGGATATATAGGACTTGTAGGTTCATCAAGAACCCGATTATCCGAGAGCAAAAAACTGAGCAGCGTCTTGCAATGGTTTTATATTATGTACCGGGTATATAGCAAGTATTCTGGGAAAATGTATACATGGAAAATTCGGTATGAAAGACTCCTATGTATTTTTGCAATGTGAACAAAATATAGAGTTTAGAAACAGTAGATATTTGCACATTTCCGTAATTGGGATTACTCATACTAGCATGAGAATTTTTGGTCATGTTTCAAAATGTTTTTTTTACACATTGTCTTTCATTTGGAAGGAAGATATGCATCGAAATCTAATAGGTAAAAATAGTTGCTTTATAAATATGCATTACCCTAAGTCTCCTGATAAAAATGGTACCTCACTTGTGTGGGTAGGCATAGTGCCCATGACAGGAAATGGGTGAAAATGCATTGTGAACACACCACATTTTCACAATGAAAAATTATCCTTTTTTGCAAAGTGCCTAGCTGTAGTTTTTGAACCCTTGCTCTGCCGGCACCCAGGGAAACCTAGCAAACCTATACATCTTTAAAAACTAGACACCCAGGAAAATCCAGGATGGGGTGACTTGACTGGCTCCCACCAGGTTCTGTTACCTAGAATCCCTTGCAAACCTAAATAATTGTCAAAAAAAACACATTTTGCTCACATGTCTGTGGTGGAAAGTTCTGGAATCTGAGTTGATCCACACATTTCCAACCCCCCCACGTTCCCCAAAGTCTTCTGAGAAAAATGGTACTTCACTTGTGTGGGAGGTCCAAGTACCCGCGACAGGAAACAGCCCAAAACGCAATGTGTACACACCACATTTTTGCAGTGAAAACTGACCCTTTTTCATCCAAGTGTCTAGCTGTTGATTTTGAACAGTAGCTCTGCTGGAACCTTGGGAAACCTATGAAACCTATACATTTTTTAAAACTAGACACCCAGGGGAATCCAGGGTGGGGTGACATGACTACCTTTCTCCAGGGTCTGTTACCCAGAATCCCTTTACAAACCTAAAGAATTGTCCCAAAAAATACATTTTCCTCACATTTCTGTGGTGGAAAGTTCTGGAATCTGCATGGATCCACAAAATTCCACTACCCCGTGTGCCCCAAAGTCTTCCAATATAAATGGTACCCCACTTGTGTGGGAGGCCCAAGTAGCTTCGACAGGAAACAGCCAAAAACGCAATGTGTACACACCACATTTTCGCAGTGAAAACTGAACCTTTTTCAACAAAGTGCCTAGCTGTAGATTTTGAACCCTAGCTCTGCCAGCACCTTGGGAAACCTATCAAACCTATACATTTTTTAAAACTAGACACCCAGGGAAATCCAGGATGGGGTGTCTTGGCTGCCTCTCACCAGGGTCTGTTACCCAGAATCCCTTTACAAACCTACAAAATTGTCAAAAAAAACACATTTTCCTCATATTTTTGTGGTGGAAAGTTCTGAAATCTGCATGGATCCACAAAATTCCACCACCCGTGTGCCCCAAAGTCTTCCAATAAAAATGGTACCTCACTTGTGTGGGAGGCCCAGGTAGCTTCGACAGGAAACAATCAAAATCGCAATGTGTACACACCACATTTTCACAGTGAAAACTGAACCTTTTTCAACAAAGTGTCTAGCTGTAAATTTTGAACCCTAGCTCTGCCCGCACCTTGGGAAACCTCTCAAACCTATACATTTTTAAAAACTAGACACCCAGGGAAATCCAGGATGGGGTCTCTTGGCTGCCTCTCACCAGGTTTTGTTACCCAGAATGCCTTGCAAACCTAAATAAATATAAAAAAGCCAACATTATCATCACATTCCTGTGGTGGAAAGTTCTGGAATCTGTGTGGATCCACAAACTTCCACCCACCCCGTGTTCCCCAAAGTCGTCTGATAAAAATGGTACCTCACTTTTCAACCGAGTGCCTAGCTGTAGATTTTAAACCCTAGCTCTGCCTGCACCTTGGGAAACCTATCAAACCTATACATTTCTGAAAACTAGACACCCAGGGGAATCCAGGATGGGGTGTCTTGGCTGCCTTTCACCAGGTTTTGTTACCCAGAATCCCTTGCAAACCTAAAGAAATGTTTTTAAAAAAAACATTTTCCTCACATTCCTGCGGTGGAAAGTTCTGGAATCTGCGTGGATCCACAAAATTCCACCCACCCCGTGTTTACCAAAGTCGTCCGATAAAAATGGTACCTCACTTGTGTGGGAGGCCCAAGTCGCCGCGAAAGGAAACAGCCCAAAACGCAATGTGTACACACCACATTTTCGCAGTGAAAACGGACCCTTTTTCAATAAAGTGCCTAGCTGTAAATTTTGAACCCTAGCTCTGCCGGCACCTTGGGAAACCTATCAAACCTATACATTTTGGAAACCTAGACACCCAGGGGAATCCAGCATTTGGTGTTTTGGCTGCCTCTCACCAGGCTTTGTTACCCAGAATCCCTTGCAAAACTAAACATTTTTTTTTTAAAAAAATGTTCCTCACATTTCTGTGGTGGAAAGGTATGGAATCTGCGCGGATCCACAAAATTCCACCCACCTGGTGTTCTCCAAAGGCTTCCGATAAAAATCGTACCTCGCTTGTGTGGGAGGCCCAAGTAGCCGCAACAGGAGATGGCCCAAAACACAATGTGTTACCACCACATTTTCGCAGTGAAAACGGACCCTTATTCAACAAAGTGCCTAGCTGTAGATTTTGAACCCTAGCTCTGATGGCACCTTGGAAAACCTATCAATCCTATACATTTTTGAAAGCTAGACACCCAGGGGAATTTAGGATGGGGTGATTTGACTGCCTCTCACCAGGTTATGTTACGCAGAATCCCTTGCAAACCCAATAAATTGTAAAAAAAAAACACATTTTCCTCTCATATCTGTTGTGGAAAGTTCTGGAATCTGCGTGGATCCTCGAAATTCTACATACCCCGTGTTCCCCAGAGTCTTCCGATAAAAATGGTACCTCACTTGTGTGCGAGGCTTAAGTACCCGCGACAGGAAACGGCCCAAAACGCAACATGGACACACCACATTTCCGCAGTGAAAACTCACCATTTTTCAACAAAGTGCCTAGCTGTAGATTTTGAACCCTAGCCCTACCCGCACCTTGGGAAACCTATCAAACCTATACAATTCTAAAAACTAGACACCCAGGGGAATCCAGGATGGGGTGACTTGACTGCCTCCCACAAGGTGCTGTTACCCAGAATCCCTTACAAACCTAAACAAATGTTTAAAACACCACATTTTCCTCACATTATCTGTGGTGGAAAGGTCTGGAATCAGCGTGGATCCACAAAATTCTACCCACTCCGTGTTCCCCAAGGTCTCCCGATAAAAATGGTGCCTCACTTGTGTGGGAGGCCCAAGTACCCATGACAGGCTAGGGCCCAAAAAGTATTGAGGCGACTTCAAAATTGGCGATCACAAAACAACCTGGTTTTGTCAAGGGGGGTCACCTCGGTTTTTGACCTGGTGCTCGGCGGCCAGCTAAGGAAACCTATAAAACCCACACATTTCTGAAAACTAGACACCCGGGGGTTCCAGGGAGGTATGGCTTGCATGGTTCCCCCAACGTTTTCTTACCCAGAATCCCCTGCAAACCTTAGATTTTGCTGGAAAAATCACTATTTCCACACATTTTAGTGTGGGAAAATTGTGGCATCGTTGGACAGACACGCATTTCTTACCACCCAGTGTTTCCCAAGGTCTCTCGATAAAAATGGTACCTCACTTGTGTGGGAGGCCCAAGTACCCGCGACAGGCTAGGGCCCAAAACATATTGAGACGACTTCAAAATTGGCTATCACAAAAGAACCTGGTTTTGCAAGGGGGGTCACCTTGTTTTTTGGCCTGGTGTTCGGCGGCCAGCTAGGGAAACCTATGAAACCCACACATTTTTAAAAACTAGACACCCGGGGAGTTCCAGGGAGGTATGACTTGCATGAATCCACCAATGTTTTTTTACCCAGAATCCCCTGCAAACCTCAAATCACTTTTCCCACACATTTTAGTGTGGGAAATGGTGGAATCGCCGGACAGACACAAGCATTTCCTACCCACTCCGTGTTCCCCAAGGTCTCCCGATAAAAATGGTGCCTCACTTGTGTGGGAGGCCCAAGTACCCACGACAGGCTAGGGCCCAAAACATATTGAGGTGACTTCAAAATTGGTTATCACAAAACAACCTGGCTTTGAAGGGGTGTCACCTCGGTTTTTGTCCTGGTGCTTGGCGGCCAGCTAGGGAAACCTATAAAACCCACACATTTCTGAAACTAGACACCCAGGGGGTTCCAGGGAGGTATGGCTTGCGTGGATCTCCAAAGTTTTCTTCCCCAGAATCCCCTGCAAACCTCAAATTTTGCTTGAAAAATCACTTTTTCCACACATTTTGTTGTGGGAAAGTGGTGGCATCACCGGACAGACACGCATTTCCTACCACCCAGTGTTCCCCAAGGTCTTCTAATAAAAATGGTACCTCAATTGTGTGGGAGGCCCAAGTACCCACGACAGGCTAAGGCCCAAAACATATTGAGGCGACTTCAAAATTGGCTATCACAAAACAACCTGGTTTTGCAAGGGGAGTCACCTCGGTTTTTGGCCTGGTGCTCGGCGGCCAGCTAGGGACACCTATGAAACTCACACATTTCTGAAAACTAGACATGCAGGGGGTACCAGGGAGGTTTGGCTTGTGTGGGCCCTAGTCTGTCGCGGGTACTTGGGCCTTCCACACGAGTGAGGTACCATTTTTATCGGAAGACCTTGGGGAACAGTGGGTAGTAGGATCTGCGTGTCTGACGAACGATGCCACACTGAAATGTGTGGAAAAAGTGATTTTTCCAGCAAAATATGAGGTTTGCAGGGGATTCTGGGTAAGAAAACTTTAGGGGATCCATGCAAGCCATACCTCCCTGGAACTCCCCGGGTGTCTAGTTTTCAGAAATGTGTGGGTTTTATAGGTTTCCCTTGCTGGCCGCCGAGCACCAGGCCAAAAACCACGGTGACCCCCCTTGCAAAACCAGGTTGTTTTGTGATAGCCAATTTTTGAAGTTGCCTCAATACGTTTTGGGCAATAGCCTGTCGCGGGTACTTTGGCCTCCCACACGAGTGAGGTACCATTTTTATCGAGAGACCTTGGTGAACACTGGGTGGTAGGAATTGCGTGTCTGCCCAACAATGCCACAATTTTCCCACACTAAAATGTGTGGAAAAAGGGATTTTTCCAGCAAAATGTGAGGTTTGCAGGAGGTTTCTGGGTAAAAAAATGTTGGGGGATCCACACAAGCCATACCTCCCTGGAACCCTCCGGGTGTCTAGTTTTCAGAAATGTGTGGGTTTTATAGGTTTCCCTAGCTGGCCGCCGAGCACCAGGCCAAAAACCACGGTGACCCCCCTTGCAAAACCGGGTTGTTTCGTGATGGGCAATTTTGAAGTCGCCTCAATACGTTTTTGGCCCTAGACTGTTGCCGGGTACTTGGGCCCCCCACACGAGTGAGGTACCATTTTTATCGGGAGACCTTGGGGAACACTGGGTAGTAGGAAATGCGTGTCTGCCTGGCGATGCCACAACTTTCCCACACAAACATGTGTGGAAAAAGTTATTTTTCTAAAACTAAATATGAGGCTAGCAGGGCATGTTGGGTAAAAAATAGCAGCAAGAGCCACGCAAGTCACTCACTCTTGTACTTCCTCCTTTGTCTAGTACTCAAAAATGTACAGGTTTGCCTAGGTGATGATTGAGCTAGGGCAGACAGTGCCCTGCTACCCATTTTGACATTAAAAATATCTTACAAAAGGCCATTAAACCAACACAAATATACATTTAACACTAATTTGATAAAGCTAATCACCCACTTACACTGATTGTTTTTAGCACCTCCAGAAATGCTGGCTTCAAAGCACAAATACTCAAGGTATATAAATATTGAAGCCAAGCCTTCTGAAGGGGAGCCATAAATCCACTTCACGGCACCAACCACTTTATAGTCCATTCACAAGCCATTCACACACCACACACAAGACTTCCATACTGCCAGCCACAACCCAAACAACCATATCACTTGCACTCACACAAACATACTGCAGCCTTGCAAGGGCCCATCCCATTCATATGCCACAAGACATATTGACTTTGACTATATTTTACCACCTGTCAAGTCTCCACATCCTTCTTCAAAAACATTCCTGAACGCATGCCCAGTGAACCTATAGTAATGGCTTCCTTGACAGCCACACAAGGCTCAGGAAGACTGTCGTTCATGCACCTTGAGTGCACTCACTATGCTAAATCCAACTCCTTCCAGTGTGTGGATGCAAGTTGGGGGGTGCTCGAGTATGCCGCAAAGCCATTTTTCGAGCTGAGGAAGCATATCTCTACCTTTGAAACTAAGGCAAACATGCCGGAAATGTTCAAAAGATATCATAATTCATATGCCACAAGACAGAATGACTTTGACTATATTTCACCAAGCTGTCAAGTCTCCACCTTCTTCTTCCAGAACGTTACCAAACGGCTGCCCAGTGAACCTATACAAATGGCTTCCATGACAGCCACA
The DNA here is from genome assembly GCF_964263255.1 of Lissotriton vulgaris. Taxonomy (NCBI): domain Eukaryota; kingdom Metazoa; phylum Chordata; class Amphibia; order Caudata; family Salamandridae; genus Lissotriton; species Lissotriton vulgaris. Next base: position 743,480,041 of record NC_141696.1, read on the forward strand.
TGAGGCTCAGGAAGACATGTCTTTCATGCACCTTTAGTGCACTCACTACGCTAAATCCAGCTCCTTCTAGTTTGTGGATGCAAGTTGGGCGGTGCTTGAGTATACCGCAAAGCCATTTCTCGAGCTGAGCAAGCATATATACCTTTGAAACTAAGGTAAGGTAAACATGCTGGAAATTTTAAAAAGATAACATCATAAACTATGAACGGAGGAATGAGAAACAAGGGTAGTCCATGACAACGTAGCATATGTCCAAAAAAACGTTATGTGCAGTCACTGTAATGCACTTATCATACAGCAAACTGATCATCTTTTAAGTTCTAACGGAGGATGAACATGGCAAGCAGCATTGACCCATAAGTGCAACAGGAAATTCAGTGTGAGTGTGGCAGCAATTGATTTCGATCCATGGGGAAGAAGAAGCCAGACGTGTATCTATACTACCTTTACTATCTGCCTTCCACCTTTGCAATAGTCATCGGAAAGCGTACCTACTGTAAGCTGTTCTAACCTGTTCGTGTGTCTGTCCTCAGAGTCCTCACTAACCCTGTCCAATTGTTAAGAAACCCTATACTAATGCCTTCCATCTCTAGCTACTTGAAGCTTGAGTGAACATTTCTGTCACGAGCTATCAATGCTCTCACAATACTCTATCCAACTCCTTCCAGTTTGTGGATGCAGGTTGGGGGGTGCACGAGTATGCCGAAAAGACATTTCTCAAACTGAGCAAGCATATCTACCTTTGAAACTAAGGCAAACATGCTGGAATTCTCAAAAACGTCCTAAAGAGAACATCATAAACTATGAAGAACGGTTAAATGGGAAACACGGGTACTCCTTGACAACGTGGCATATGTTCTGTCCACCAATATGTGCAGCATGGGGACTATAATGCACTTGTCAATTGGCAAACAGAACAACTACCACACTCTGAAAGCAGATAAAGGTGTGGCCCACAGAGTAGGTATCCATTCACACTAATTGAACGGTTAACCTATTGGCAGCTCCACCTCAGTCAATTTCCCAGTATTTTGCTTTAGTGAGATACAACATAAAGCAAGTTGGAAAAACAGAAGGCAGGCTTACTTGGCCACTGGGGACAGTAAACACGAGTCACCTGCCTCTTTCCCTGCATCGAGCACACTTTACAATGATGACATGGTCGCCGCTTTTTGGCTGTTGCAGGAATTTCTATCTGCAAAGTGTCGCTCCTGCAGCCTTGCCACGTCCTCCAGAACACATGAAGTGGAGGCTTCTGCTTCTGTAGCAGTAAGACTTTCAATCACAGACTACTGAAAGTCAAGGAAAGACATGAGTCTTCCTTTGGTGGTCTTACGATAAACAACATACGCATTGTATGTTGCCATCTGGATCAGGTGCGTAAACAGTTTCTTATACAAGTGCGAGTTTTACGACTCGCATTGTATGGCTGAAGAAGATGGTCGTTCTTGTCCACTCCGCCCATGTACTTGTTGTAATCAAGTATACAGGTGGGCTTGTGGACTTCGGCCATCTGACCCTTAAACCGTGACAAGGGAAGTGCTCTCAGCATGAATTGTAGTGAGCACATACACGTCACGTCTATCTGAGAACTTGAGTGCGAGCAGTTTGTTGGAATGCAACGCAGTGCTCTGGCATTTCTGGATCTTTTTGCAAACAAGCTCCTTCGGGAATCCTTTGCAGCGACAACGAATTGTACCGCAAGCCACGGTGCCAGCTTTGTAGAGCTCACTGAATAGCTCTACTCCTCTATAGAAATTGTCCACATAAAGGCTATAACCTTTGTGAAGAAGTGGCTGGACATGCTCCCATACGATCTTTCCTGTGACCCCTAACATGAGAGGGCAACCTACAGGGTTAAGAGTTGTGTTCTTCCCTGTATACACTCCTTTGCAGAGACAACTAATTGTATCGCAAGCCACGGTGCCAGCTTTGTAGAACTCACTGAACAGCTCTACTCCTGTATAGAAATTGTCCACATAAAGGTTATAACATTTGTAAAGAAGTGGCTGGACAAGCTCTCATACGATCTTTCCTGTGACCCCTAGCATGGGAGGGCAACCTACAGGGTTAAGAGTTGTGTCCTTCCCTGTATACACTCTCAAGCCGTGCACATAGCCAGTCAAGCTCTCAGACAGCATGTACAGCTTGATGCCATAGCGAGCGCGTTTGCTCGAAATGCAGTGCCTAAACAGCAGCCGCCCTTTATAAAAGATCAAGGATTCATCAATGGCTATATTATTTACAGGAGTATAAACTTCTGGAAACCTGGCAGACAAATGATCCACAACAGGCCGAATTTTGAACAACCTGTCATGGTCTGGATGGACCAGGGGCAATGGATAAGAATTGTCATTGAAATGCAGCATGAGCTGCAATAGCAAAAAACGCTCTCTGCTCATGTATGGTGCGAAGATGGGGGTTAACCAAACGGTGCAAGTAGACCAGTAGGATAGCAAGGTTGGTTTATGCACTACCCCCATTTTAAGCGTGAGGCCTAAAAATATCTTCAACTCCCCTACAGAAGTGGGAGTCCACTTGCGCACCCTAAAATGAGGCCCAAGAGTGCCACCTTGCTCCCTCAGAAATTGTTCGGCACGCAAATATGTTTGCTGCACAATTTCATCATTATTGATTAAACACTTTACTCATGTACACACCCACCTACACTTTAAAACCAACAATCTACCTGCCTTCTACGTAGGATAGTGTTTTAAAAGGATAGTTTAGGCACTAAAAGAGATGGAACATCGTTGGATGAATGCCTCCCAGGCCCTAAATCTGGTTCTGGAGTCCAGCTCTGAGGCAGGATCAAAGACTGATACAGCAGATACAGAGACTGCATCTGAGGGAGAGGGCAATGGAGCCGAATCTGGGAGTGAATTTTCAGTCAGCACAGTTCCATCCGATGACTTATTGTCCAGTGATTCTGAAGGAGACGATGTCAGTCGTGTTGTCCCTTTGCCAGCACAGTTTGCGCTGCAGGACACCTGTAACTGGTTAGATCAACCCAGAGTGCAGGCACGTGCGGCTGCAAGCACAGACGGAGTGCTGCCTCCCAATTAAGTTCAGCCTCAAATACCGCCTTTCACTCGTGACGCTGGATGTAAAGTTGATACGGCAACCCCCAAAAAAGATGGAAGTAGTCAATTGGCAAAAAAACTGCTGTGTAGGTGGGTGTGTGCGTGAGTAAAGTGTTTAATCAATAATGACGAAGTTTCCTTACCTTTGCAAAATCAGTACGCTCTCCAAAAAGACTAAGAAAGAGAAAAAAAAGACACAGTATTACTTTACCTTGCCACATACCCATCTTCGCAGCCTTTTAGCGCTGGTGGGAGCCACTGCGACAATCATTTTGGCGCCAACATGCCTACAGGTGAACGTGTGCTTTACAATTGCACACTATGACCTCCTCTGATGAGCCCACTACCATCCTTGCAAACGTGCCCCTCATCTCTCCATAGCCCCTCTCTCACATACATTTAATCTGTTACAAAGTGTTTCTACTGCGTGGCTTTACTAATCCACTTAGCTGCCTACATAATACAGATCTGTGCATTTCAGCATACGCTTTATGGCAACAAAACTGCCACTACACAAAAGTCAGATATCTCTATCTAGCAGGAATTTTTTTTTGTATTCTGGCAGCAGTACTACACTTTACTGCCTTTCAGGTAACTTCAAAGAGACTCATTATAATTCTTTCACAGTCTCATAATTTCAGCACTGAGAAATATCTCTGGCAGTCGCCAGTAGGTATATATAGTTAGGACCTAGTTACCATAGGAAATTTCGAACATTCTATTGGGAATAACTTTGGCACCGATTGAGGGATCTGCTTGTAATTTTCCTTAGATTTGCCTCACTGCGCTCCGCTCCTTCTCTGAAAGTTTCGGGAGGATTCGTCAAGCGGGGGCCGAGAAAAAAGGGGGGTCCCAAAACGTGTTTTCCCCATGTTAATTTTTATAGGGACATTCTGACAAGGCTACAGCTCGAACAGCTGAACGGAATTATACCAGATTTGGCAAAATGGTAGGGACTGGTATGCAGCAGTGCCTTTTGTATGTTTGGTGTAAATCCCTCCAGTAGTTCTTGAGAAAATTGAATTTGAAATTTTTCAAATGTCATTTTCTATGGGACCTTTAGCAATGGCTACAGCCCAAACGGCTGCACGGAATTACCCCAAACTTGGCAAAATGGTAGGGACAGGTATGCAGTAGTGCTTATTCTATATTTGGTGAAAATCCCTCCAGTAGTTGTTGAGAAAATGAATTTGAGCAAATTATATATGTATATGCGCTCAACATTCTATTGGGAATAACTTTGGCTCCGATTGAGGAATCTGTGTGTAATTTTCCAGAATTTTGGCCAGTTCCGCTCCGCTCCTTCCCTGAAAGTTTTGGGGGGATTTGTCAAGCGGGGGCCGAAAGGGGGTCCCAAAACGTGTTTTCCCCATGTTCATTTCCATAGGGACCTTTAGACACGGCTACAGCCCGAACGGCTGAACGGAATTACACCAAACTTGGCAAAATGGTAGGGACAGGTATGCAGTAGTGCCTTTTCTATATTTGGTGAAAATCCCTCCAGTAGTTGTTGAGAAAATTGAATTTGATCAAATTATGTATCTATATGCGCTCACCGCACGCGCACTGTACGCGTACGGTACGCATACCGTACGCGTACGTGCGCGTATCCTTACGTGCGCGAGCGAGTTTCTGATTGGCTGGCAGTCGACTGTCAACATTCCAAACTGTCCAAACCAGGAAGTGTTGGCCACCACCTTGTTTTTCAGGAGAACTGATGCACAAGAGAGCCCAAAACAAGAGTGGAAAACACGAAAAGGGGGCAGGGTAGAGACCCCCCAACCCTCTAGCCCCTCTCAGGGGGTGCCAAAAGGACCCCCAAGGGCAAAACAAATAAAATTGCGGGGTACACGCACCGTACGCGTACGGTACGCGAACAGTGCGCGTACCCCATGATTTAAAAAAAATTTGCACTTGGTGGTCCTTCTGGTACCCCCTGAGAAGGGCTAGGGGGTCAGGGGGTCTCAACCCTGCCCCCTTTTCGCGTTTTCCACTCTTGTTTTGTGCTCTCTTGTGCCTCACTTCTCCTGAGAAACAAGATGGCTGCTCAGGTGGTCCCAGAAGGATAATAACATATATAAACGTTATCTGCTAATAGAATTAGCATTAAGAAAACCTTGGAAATTTATTGAAAAAAATATAGGTTTCACGCCTGATATAGTTTGGAATTAGCATTTAAAAAACCTTGCAAATTCACAGAAAAAACCTTAGGTTTCAAGCCTTATATAGTTAGGAATTAGCATTTAAAAAACTTTGCAAATTCACTTAAAAAACCATAGGTTTCAGGACTTATATAGTTAGGATTTAGCATTTAAAAAACCTTGCAAATTCACTTAAAAAACATAGGTTTCAGGCCTTATATAGTTAGGAATTAGCATTTAAAAAACCATTGAAATTGCTCCTATATAGTTAGTTGTACTAACTATATTTCGCGCACCCGCAATCCACTGCTGGTGATGTCACATATTACATCATTCATGACATGGTCCGTGACATCACTGATGACATCACTGATGACATCTCAAATGACATCACTGATGACATCACTGATGACATCTCATTTGAGATCACTGATGACATCACTGATGATATCATTCATGTGATAATACGATGCACCTCCTCACACTCTAATATAACCTTTGATACACCCAGTGTTAAATACAGACTACCATTCTTGAAACCATTGACACACCAATACCAGTTACTACATACTCACTCACTGATTCCTAGGTCTACACACACATTCACTCATTTACCCATAGAATCACTCATACATACAGTCACTCATCAATACAACACTATCATATGCACTCATACACCTATACAGACACTCACACACTGCCACTCCTCCATGGAGTTACTCACACACCTAGTCAGTCATGTAAAGAATCAATCACACTTCCATTTCCTCAACTATACAGTTATACACACAAAGCCTTACTTATTCAAACATATACTAACACATACTTACTCTCTTATACAATCACTGATACAAGTACACAATGATCCATATAGCCACTCGCACATTCACTGGCTCTCATGTATAGTCATTTATATATGCCAACTCTCACATGCACTGTGTATTACATATGTACTTACTTGCACATGTAGCACTGAGATATCCATTCACTCACCACCACACCCATGCACACAGTCAACGGCCCATATAGCTGTTTCCATATGCACTCTTGGACTCATACACCTAGTGAATCAACTGCTCACACATCTATGCACAGAGTCACACACCTCCCAGCCACCCACACACACACTCAGTTTCCGATTCAAATACTTGGACAACCAATCAATAACCCATATAGCCACTCATATAGCCACTGATCAACACATGCAGCAGCTTACACAACAACAGACATACTGGTGCACACATTCAGACAGTTTAGTCACTAACCCATGCATTTAGTAAGACACATTTAATCACTCACTCATACAGTCAGTCACGCACCTACTGAATCCTTCATCCAGACACTTATACATCCACTCATTCTTCAATATGTAAAACAAATTTAAACTTTACAGAAACACACAGTCACTGGATGATATCATCAGTGATGTCATTAGTGATGTCAAATGAGATGTCATCAGTGATGACATCTCAAATGACATCACTGATGACATCAGTGATGTGAAATGCGAAATATAGTTAGTACAACTAACTATATAGGAGCAATTTCAATGGGTTTTTAAATGCTAATTCCTAACTATATAAGGCCTGAAACCTATGGTTTTTTAAGTGAATATATATATATAAAACAATTCCAAATGTCAGCACGCTCAATACCTGGTGCAGGCAGCAACTGGTAGAATCCTTACCCGATATTTAAATTCAGAAACACAAAGGATGCCGCACTCCAGAGACAGGTTTCACAGTTGCTTTATTTTCACCACCACAAGTCGGGGTGAAAATAAAGCAACGCTGAAACCAATCTCAGGAGTGCGGCATCCTTTGTGTTTCTGAATATATATATACCTATATATATATATATCTATATGAATTATGACGAGAAAAGGCGCCCTTCCAGGCGGGCCAGGGCTTTGTAGCAACTAAGCATGGGCGAATTTTGCGAATCTGGCGTTCACGAATTTGCGTATTTGCGAACTCGCAATCCGCAAAATCCACGAATTTTTGTGTTCGCAAGGGTTTCTGCCAGTTCGCGAGGGTTTTGTACCAGTTCGCAATTGCGAACTTACTTGTCGGCTCGCAACGGTCGCGACTATGTTGTTTCTACGTCTGGTTCATCATCACAGGTTCCCAGCACCCTCTGTTTCACCACGGCCACCCTCTGTTATACCCATGCCACCCTCTGGTACATCAATGCCACCCTCTGGTTCATCATCACTATAGATTATGGGGGGGAAAAGCAAGCACACCTGTCCTGCTTCAACTGACATGAATTAATTTGGGGTTGATTTATTAATGTGTCACTGTTTTAAAATTCCAGTCTGGCACCTGCTTTTCCATGACCTTTGTGGCCTACTTGTAGCTATTCTATGAGCCTGCTGTGAGGGTCAGAGCAGGGTCATACAATTGTTGCAACTAGCAACTGAACTCTGGAGGGGCCCCAGTCAGGAAGCACTACAGTGAATGGTTACTAATGATGAGTTTGAACTTTTGCACCTGCTGAGTGCTTTCAGTTTTGCAAAACTCGTTTTTCTGCAATTTCGCGGGATTCGCGGGGGGCGAACGTGCGCGAGATCGAATTCGGAAACCGCGAATTCGTGCGAATATGCGATTTTTTTTTGCGGCGTGTTAGTTCGTGTTTTGTGCATTTTAGCGAGCCGCTTGTAGCGCAACGGCGCGAAGTTACCCTCACGGTCGTTCACGGGCGTGGCCATCTTGTTTGCACGACGTATTTCCGTTTCCGGGCTCGATGTGTAATCTCGCAAATTGTGCTGCTCGCTAGTACAATTTCGCGTGTGTTCGCAAGGAAAATCTCACGCGAACTTACCCACGCGGTCGTGAACGGGCGCGGCCATCTTGTTTCTCATTCATTGCTATGGTTCTGGGCATGCTTTTTCTATTCTCTCTGAATCTCTGCCATCCTTTGCTTGTTTGAAATTTTTTTTAATCTATTTTACTTATTATCTATACCTCTATTTTTCTAGCTCTATATTTTTGTGTTTTCTGCTACTTTTGGTTAATTTTAAACTACTTTTTTAAACTCTTTTCTTTTCTTCTTCCCTATTCTATTTTCTTTATTATTTAGCTTCCTTTCTGCCCAGACCATGGTAAAGGGAGCTGGGAAGCATCCCGAGAAGGGGAAGGGTCCCGCACCCCATGCCCGGCTGCCGTGCGGGCGCTTGAGGGGGGAGCAGGTCGTACCCCGGGAGATCTTCAGCCCGGAGGAGGTGGCCGCACTAATTTTTTATGTTCAGCGCTGCCTCCCCAGGACCATCATGGCAGGCGGCAAGATCGCTCGCGGGTATGGGTTCCAGGAGCGCCGGAAGCAGTGGGAGAAGGTGTGCCGGGCCATGTACCAACACTCTCGGGTCCGGCGCACCTACAACCAGGCCACCCACCGTTGGACGGATCTCCTGGACCGGGAACGCGATCTGCTCGACCTGCTTGGCCTTGAGGTCCCCGGGCTTGGTGAGTAGTAGTAGCTATTTCTTTACTACTCTGTTTTCTCCTGCTCTGTGTGTTATTATATTGCAAATTTTTGTTTATTACCAAGAGCATTAATGCTGCTGATTACATTGTAGGTAAATTATATTTCAAAATTTTCTGTGCATTTCAGGTGCACTGCTCTCCTTCTCAGTAGCGTTGCTACTATGCTTATTTGTTTTTGATTTTGTGTTCATTTCATTGGCCTGTGAAATTATGTATGAGTGTAGTTTAAAGAACTGCGTAATGCTAGACACTAAGGGTCAGATTTTTAATTACCGGCGCATTCCTGCAAAGTAGCAGGGATGCGCCAGTAATTGTGCGCCACACCACCACCATCCATGATGCGCCGTATTTACAATGCGGCGCACTATGGGCCCAAAACGTCACCAAAGCGTTACGCATCTGTGCCGTAAAGGCGGCGCATTGCTGGAGTTGCGTCGCAACGATGGCGCAGCTTCAGCAATGCTCTGGGGTGCCCTATCTCCCCAATGCTGCGTCAAGCCGTACGTCTGCTTCAAGCAGGCGCAGGGTTTGAGTCACGCATCATTGTCCTTAAAGTGACTGATTGACATCTTGTAGATTTCCCTCAGCCACTTTTAGGATGCATTCCTGCGCAGGAACGCCCTCCCTTGCGCCAGAACGCCCCCTGATGGAGCAGGGCTTTACAACGTGATGCATCTCCCATATGCGTCAATTTGTTAATATACGCCGCACCATGGCGCCTCTTTTGTTCTGCCGCTGCGTCACAAAAGTCACGCAACAATGGAGCAAAAGAGCCGCAAGGGGCTTCTAAATCAGCCCCTACAGACTCAAGTCCAGTCCTTCCTTTGTACACATGGCGATAAGAAGAAATAGTGGTGGTGGATTGATAGTTTGAGTATTTTAATGACTGGTTAATGTAGTAGGAAATTTTTTAGTGTTGCCGCTGATCTGCCATCACGATGGACTTTGTCTGTGACTTCACGTGCAAATCAAGCAATACTAATAACGTAGTAGACCACATGAGATCGGTCAATATATCCCGTGGAATAGTTGTCTATTTGCTATTTTGCCAAGATATTTTGTTATTGTTCTTTTGAAATGTTTGATTTGGTTGACAAATATCATCCATGTTTTCTGGTCTTTCTTTCTTTCATGTTGTATATCAGCTCCCCCCAGGGGCAAGAGGACACAGGAGGAGGAGGCTGCTGTTCAACAGGATGCAGGCCAGGATCGGGCAGGTGAGGGCTGCTTTGCTGGCCCGGTAAGTTTTAATTTTAATATAGAGTACCTATTTTTTTCAAGCGTTCCTCATTCGATTTTTTCTAAATCGTCTTTGATCTTCTTGTAGGCTGTATTGTATCTAAATTCCTATCCTGCCTCGACTATGACCCCCTGTGGTATTACTAGATTATTCTAACTAGTCTGTCTGTGTAGCTAACTAAGATTGCACATTTGACAATTCCATTGGACTCCCATTCTAGTCAGCAATAGCTCTATGCACTGAGTGCAGTCCTCTGGGATTGTCCATAATGTCTTTTCAAGTCTTCTAAATGTTTATGCTTTGACAATTGCCAACAGTAAAAAGGTGAATGACCACCAAGAAAGAATAGGATACTACTTTACTTTTGGTTTGGATAGGAGGAAAATCCATTCTACTACTGTTGCAGGGACAAATCTGCACAAACAGAACTATGGACACTAAATAATGCATTGCTTAGCTTATCAATTATAATAGGCGCTGTTAGACTTTCCACATACCTCAGTGATAACAGACTTTGTAGTTGAAGCCCCCAATCTCCTTACTGACTAGATAGTGTGGCAGAGTCATTTAGCTCCCAAAGTCACTGATGATTGATCCCCAATGATGATTATCCAACGCAGGACAAGAGTACGGAGTCAGAGTCAAGAAGTGTCAGAGGCACGGACTCATGCTTGCAAAAATTGCAAAACCTTTAGCTCAGCCACTCTAGTCTGGAGGACCAAAAACCACAGAGTCTATTTAAGTTTAAAAGCTTTATTAAAAGTAAACACATTTATTAAAATCAAGTTTGTCATAAAACTAAACGTTTAACTGAAAATGGAAAAGTGCTTAGTGCTGATGATTAATTGAAGACATTTCTTGTGGTCGAGCCGAGCTCTCACATGGTTTGAACTTGATCTTGCTCGTGTTCTTAGAAGTCAAGCTTCTGTCTGTTAGGAGACAAAGTGGTGCGTTTTTTTAAAATAAGTTCAGTTGTGCCAAAAAGTGCAGCAAGACAACAGCCTTCCCTGGAAAAAGGGACATTTTTACTTTAGAGTAGACAGTCACAAATTATTACATTGTTTTCTGTTTTTTTCACATTTCTTTACTCCTAGACCAAATATTATATAGTAGTGAGTGAGTGGTGTATTCTAACATTCTTAAATCGACTTTGTAGGTGGAACATCTGGTGGCGGGGCCAGCGTGGAGGTGGTGGTGCTGGATGAGAAGAATACTTCTGGGGAGGAGGCGGTGCAAGTGCCGGATGACACCAATGTGCCTGTGAGGGTTCACACGGTGGTGGCGGGCAGAGGTAAGCTATATATTCCTTACTTATTGAGATTGAAGACTGCAGAGTGTGCTTTCTGCACAGGTGTATTATAAATCAACCAGGTAGTAGCCTCCTCTAAATGTACTTCGACTTAGCTGTGAAGTTTTTGGCGAAAAGAATCCCAATCAGATCTGAGATGAACTTGATGGATGGGATGAACGAAAAGCGAAAGAAGGGTGTAAGTAAGTGTGGAAGGATGAGAAATTTAATGATGACTGGCAAAGAAGAATGATATGTGTTTGCTTGGTCCCAGAGGTGTCTGGGAAGGAAAGAATATGGTATGGTGCATGGCTGGGTGAATGATGAAGCAAGGATGAGTGGAAGGAGAACAGCCTGGGTGGGTGAAACAGAAACTGTATGTGTGCATATACTTTGCATATACTTTGAATGGATGGATGCCTGGATCATGGTACTATCTGACTCTTAGATAGCATATGTGTATCGAGAGAGAGTAGACGGTCACTGTGAGGAAAATTAAATTTTAGGTCATGTTATGTTCCCTAGCGCGTACCCCACCGACTCCATGTACCAGCTTAAAGTGCATGTAACTTCCCTCCTGTGCCAGCTATGAAGACGCAAATACATTTGCGTCCAACGTTAACTTGTCCTCTTTCAGATCCACCCTGAATGGATTATGTAGTCCGTTCCTAAGTATGCTATGCCACCGTCTTTTTGTAGTACACTTTACATGTTTTCCTGCTCCAGCAGAGTAGGCCCTGAATTTCTGCCATCGAGCCTCTTTTGTGGCTCCTGACTCTGGCAGCCTCTGCCCAGGCTACCTCCGTACCCGTGAACTCTGACTTACTTTCAGCGCGGCCCCTCGCGCTCAGCTCAGCCTGCTTTCTGCCAAGACTGACTATAACCTTCGAGTTATCTGTTCCGCTCCTCGAGTATACATTCCTGCCTACTAGATCCTGTAAACATCCTCCCCAGCTGGAAGGAAGAAAGGGGTGGGTTCATACGAGTCATATAAAAAAATTTCCTGGACTGAAACCTGAGCAAGACTCGTCCACCCCCACCAAAGACTGTGTCAAGCAGAAAGACTTTACAGAATCTGAACGAGAAAAGACTCCTCAAGAACGATATCGCATGAAATTACGATCTAGCAAGTCAGACAGTTTAATTGTTTAAGTCCTCCCCTAGGTGAATCGGTTAAATAGTTTCTGACATGTATCCCCTAGATCGAGATAGAGAGAGAGAGAAGCAAAGAAACGTACATACTGCAAATCACTTCGTAGTCACTGCATAGTGACACTCATAATCATGTTTATTCTCAGTGTTTTAATTATCATTACTAGCATCCTATTGCCTATCTATTACCCTATTTTCAAGCATGAACAATCTGCTTACAATGTATCTGCTGAACACACTTTTAGTGAGTTACCTCCACACGAGCTTTCCTACAGACTTGCGCTGCGCAACAATACATTCATTAGTATGCTACATCATTCTCATCAAACTAACAATGCTACAAATTGCTGGATATGTGGCCGACTCCCTCCCTATCAGAATTACAAGGGAGCTCTGCCCCTCTTTCCGTACCCGTTCACTCACAATGGCTCCTGCGGAGCATGGTTTAAAATAATTAATTCTTTAGATCCTGATATTGCTGTTTTCGATGGGGGTTGGGTTTGGGGAAACCTGAACTTGGTCCTGCTCGACGTCTGTTACCCAGATAAGGAGGGACTCCCCACCAGAATAGGAACTGATCTAGAAAATGAAGTATATGGATTAGGTAATTATACAATTAGCCTTATGATTCTTACTGTCGAGTCCAAAGCTGCACCAGTTCTACCCATCATGTCAGTACTGCCAGTCACTGGTGAATTATGTATCAAGAAGAAAGGTTCAGTACACTTAGGTCATAGTAAATGCACTACTGTGGTCGAATTCAGTGATCATGGAAAATCGTCTTTCAAAGCTATCAGTCATTCTTACTTTGTTTGTGGTCATACCGCATACATTCGTCTACCTCCAGATTGGGATGGTACCTGTTACATTGCATTCCTTCTGCCACCTGTTTTTCTAGCTCCTCCTGATTATCATAGAAATACCAATCTAGTAAAGAATAGACCCAGAAGAGATGTCCCACTTGTCGACTACACAGAAACGGCATGGGAACAGTACACCGATTTTAATAAAGGATTCTTTTTCTTTTTAGGACCTGTCCAGAATAGTAAATTAATACGCAGATTAACTAGAACACTTGAAGCAGTAGTAAATGAAACTGCCTCCGCCTTAGGTAACCTAACAGAAGAGCAGTCCGCTATGCGGGTTGTTGTCCTTCAGAACCGTCTTGTAATTGACGTCATCTTGGCAGATAGAGGTGGAGCCTGTAAGGTCATCGGGTCAAGTTGCTGTGTTTTCATTCCACAAAACGCACCATCTGTATATCAAGCTATCACCCGTCTCCATAAAATAGCAAATCAGATACATCAGAATCCAGGCACCTGGACTTGGTCCGGTTGGTTCTGGACAACGTTAACAGCTTGGGGATGGAAGATCCTATCCTTCCTAGGCATTGGCCTAGTCCTAGTATTCAGTTGCTGCCTGTGCCTACAGTGTGGGCCAGCGATTTGTGGACTGTGTGCCACCTCTTGTATTGAACACTCCAGTTTTCCCTCAAAACGTAACCAAAAGAAAGAAGAACAAATGATGCTACAAGAACAGACTGATCGATTCATGAGGATCGATATTTCATGAAGGGTCCGTAGGGAACAAGGAGGGAATGAGGAAAATTAAATTTTAGGTCATGTTATGTTCCCTAGCGCGTACCCCACCGACTCCATGTACCAGCTTAAAGTGCATGTAACTTCCCTCCTGTGCCAGCTATGAAGACGCAAATACATTTGCGTCCAACGTTAACTTGTCCTCTTTCAGATCCACCCTGAATGGATTATGTAGTCCGTTCCTAAGTATGCTATGCCACCGTCTTTTTGTAGTACACTTTACATGTTTTCCTGCTCCAGCAGAGTAGGCCCTGAATTTCTGCCATCGAGCCTCTTTTGTGGCTCCTGACTCTGGCAGCCTCTGCCCAGGCTACCTCCGTACCCGTGAACTCTGACTTACTTTCAGCGCGGCCCCTCGCGCTCAGCTCAGCCTGCTTTCTGCCAAGACTGACTATAACCTTCGAGTTATCTGTTCCGCTCCTCGAGAATACATTCCTGCCTACTAGATCCTGTAAACATCCTCCCCAGCTGCAGAGCCAAAGGGCCGACCTGTCTCAATACAAGTAATTCATAGCCTCTGTTACCATGCTTCCATGGAAGGCCCCGTGCCCCCACGCTTCTCATGCAGACACTTAGGCGCTTATACACGCATCCACAGTTAGCATAGAATAGCTTCTGCCCTAGAGACCTTTCCGCCCAGATAGTATGGTTCCTAAACATCAGATATCAGATATGATAGAAGTACAAGTTGATCTGACATGCCAGACTTCTGTCTCTTTCCGTCAGTGTAAATGTCAAGTCCCCTGCACCCCGTCAATCACACGTCATACAGCTGCGCGCGCATCCCAGCTTCCAATTTCTGCTGACATTGCAACAATTCTGTTAGCACCACCCCTTGGTGCCACCCACTTGCGTCACCTATCAGTGACGTTTCTAGCACACACCTCTGGTTCACGCCTAGTTCACGCCTCTTGATTACGTACTAGTAACACGTGTATACTGTTATCTTGTCTTCTCTCAGCTGTTACGCCTCTTACATTGATTCTTATGGTATAAATCAAGTATATAAGCTATGTATTGTTAATAAACGAGAGCGCTCTATCCCTTCTGACATCCCTGTGGTGGTCAGAACATGATATCCTGATCAGACCATTCCTTTATGAGGAATAAAACCCTTAGAAACTCTAACACCACGGACTCTGTCTTTTTTCATTCCGATCTGAGTTATTATTGATTAAGTACTTACCTGCATAGAAATTAAGAGAGTAAATTAATTATTTACGTCAACTGGATGAACTAAGTGTTACTTTGAAGAGCATGTAACAACGCACCCACACGTCCGTTCCAGTGTAGGAAAGGCAAGGAAAAGAAGTTGTAATTTTGTCCAAAGACTACCATGAATAGTAGCAGTAGTTTGTATTGCAACTGCAAGCACAGCATATATCCAGTTATTACGGTGGACACTCCCTACCTCTCTTAATAAGTTTAGTTTAGTAGTAGTACGTCATTCATGTGTGGGTGTATCACTGTTCACTCAATAAAAAGCAAAGCACTTAAAGTCATCCCATATGTAATCAAATACATCTCATGTGAAGTGATAGATAATCAGATTTAGCTTCTTCATTTTCCTTTTCTGGTACTCATTTGCACTGTAGGGTGAAAGTTAAATTAATTAAGCAGTAGCCCTTTTAACAGAGTATTCTCAGTGCCACCCGTAATAGAAAAGTAAGAGCTTCACCACCTGCATGTACTGGACCGGTACAGTAACGCAAGTCTGTCTCACTCATCATGGTGTGCGTCTGTTTTTCTCGGGTGCAAGTTCACTGCGCTGGCATTATGCCGGCTTGCATAAGATAACGTACCAATTTTCCTAAACAAGAGAGAAGAAGAATAAGACTGGTGTACTGTCATAGTCGACTGTAATGGAAGTCCATAGTGCCTGTAGAATTTGTTCCTTAAACTCCCACTAATGTTAGAGCAAGGATGAAGAAGTGGGAGGTTAGATAGATACTGGCCTCAATAGTTATGTACTGTGCTTTCAAGTTGCTAGTTGTACTGTGACACAACTTTCTGCTCAATCATTTTGTGTTAATCTTAAGGAGCATTGGTTACAGACTGTCTTTCTTTCTTCATATAGTTGCTCCTTCCAAATCAACAACACTAACAAGGAAGGAGCGGCCTCGAATGGCCTGACAACGGAGGCTGGATGCCACTGTCGCCGAATATCGGTGGCTGGTGGCCCTGGAGGAGGAGGACACGCAGTCTACTGGTACAACATCCACTGGGACAGCTGCATCCTCCACCGTGCCCCCAAGGGCTGCCAGCCAGCGCAGTGCTCCAGCGGTACGGAGCCGGGCTACGAAAGCCAACCGCCACCGCAGAGCAGCAAAGACAGCAGCTGCCCCCCACAGGAGTTGCAAGGCATGCCAGCACCGCTTATGCCTCAGAGTGTCCTACCTGGAGCAGGAGGTCCTAACATATAAGACCTTGGTGGTGGGCCTCCGCTACGACCATGCCACCCTCCACAAGGAGTATGATGCCCTGGCCGCTAAAGTGAACAGCATCCTGCCGTAATGTCCCTTGCCCCTTTTTTAGAGACTTTTGGGGGGTGGGAATTGGGAGTTGGGTTGTTTTTGGGACTTTTGAAGGACAATCGTTGGGGTTAGGGAGGGTCTTGCAGGAGATTACTTTGTTAGGGCTACAAATATACTTTTTGAAACTTTATCTGAGAATACCTGTTTTTTACTGCTTTTGAGTCTGGTGGGTGGGGGTTTAACAGTAAGTTTGTTTTCCTGAAACTTAAGTCTGTGTCATTTTCTTCCTTTAAGTGTAAGTGGCTAAATGTTTTCAACACTAAGTGCCTCTCACAGAGTAAGTGAATTCAAAAGTCCTAGGACTTTAGTAGTACTACCGTCAATCTCTCGTCTCTCCTAATACTCCATTATACTACCTCCCACCAAACGCTTATCTTACCTGTAATTTGTGTTTGAAAGTAGGGCTAGGCCCAGGGCTCGCTCCACGGGAAATGGCGATTAAGGTTGGCAATCCTGGGCGGATGAAATGTCATCATTGCGGTGGTACTAGTGGTGTGACACAGGGGCAGTTGCATGCCTATGGAAAAAAAGAAAATGAAACCTGGTTTGTCCTTACTGGAGCATTACAACGATAGATAGATAGATAGTACAATAGAGAATATAGCAGGTGACGGTACACTAGAACAGTGCCACAATGTAGCCTAACAAATGGTAAAGTATTGAAAGTATAACTAGTACTTGCGTTGAATTTCTTTGACATTGGCTACTACTACAATTAATAGTACTGAAGCTGAGTAAGTCTATAATATATCCTCGGATTCCTTCACCAGCGTGTTGCTATGACCTTATCCTCCCCAGCAAGTGTGTGGAATTATTGATGTCATTTAGTCACACATCAATCAAAACCACACAGCCCGGGGAAAGAGGGTTAGGGTTTGGAAAATGGATGGGAATGGGGGGTTTCTTTTTGGGTAGGTTTTGTTGAGAGAAGAAAAAAAAGCACAGCATGGACAAACAATAATTGAAGATCAAGAAATCTTTGGGTACAAAGCTAACCATAAATCTTTTAAGTGACATAAAGGAAGTGCATGCACTACTGCATGCATTGTTACTGAAAAGTAAGTAGTACTTTCGACAACCGTGAATGACAGAATGCGACAGTACAGGGCTGCAGCGTTTTCACTTGCCTATCTCTGCACTCAGAGAAACACTTCTTACATTAAATTTGGTTTAAAAAATAGCCGAAGTAAAACCTATAGAATGGCTGTAGGGATCAATTTAGAAGCAGAGAGAGATCCAAGAAATGCAGAGTCACACTCATAGAAGTTCACAGCAATAACATTACTTAAAAAACATTACAAAAGAATGGATACTGTATCTGTATGTTGTTGTAGTTGTCCTGTTGAATTTGGTAAGTAAGTTGCATGCATCAAACCATTCCTCTTATTAGCGGCACTCCTCCATTCCAGCTGACGCTCCGTCCATCAATGTTGGTGACCAGAAGACACCCTGTCCACTGCCTGCCTGGCGGATGCTGAATTGCGGCTCGCTAATGTGAAGCCTAACTTCATCCTTTTTTTCCCATTACACAGACTGAAACCCGGCCTGTAATTATTGATGGAAAAACAGGAAGTGATATTAGAACACCACTGACAAATAAATATAAGGTATGTACGCTATGTAGTGCAAAAAGTCACACTTTGAGTTTCCTAATAGACAGTACAATATTTTTGAAAGTGCGTACTCTGTCTGAGTCTGCTTTTGAAAGATAAATAAGTATGGGCAAATTAATTTAGCGGATCTTTCCCCTCAAGCTAGGTGTACTGTAAACTGTGTTTTAGAACAAAATTAGACCTTCCCAGCAGTGCTCCCACAGAGACCCTTACTAAAGCTTGTCGCGAAAATGTAGAAGACCCCAATCAGATCTCAATAAACGAGGCCTAGTAGAAAACTGGTGACAAAACGTACTTTGAAAGTAAAAGTAGGCCCAAATACCCCCTTAACCACCGTGGATTGTATTCAAACCACTTGCAAGCAAGCAAAAGTATCCATACCCAGCATCGCTCCAAGACTCGCAAACCCCCCCACAAACAGCCCCCCACCCAAACACATGCA
Organism: Lissotriton vulgaris; assembly: GCF_964263255.1. Lineage (NCBI taxonomy): Eukaryota > Metazoa > Chordata > Amphibia > Caudata > Salamandridae > Lissotriton > Lissotriton vulgaris. The sequence continues at coordinate 743,498,617 of NC_141696.1, forward strand.
ATACAAATACTGCTAACCCTAATGAGCCCTAAGTTAAGAATAGTGGAAAACGCTTTCTTTAACTATGCCAAATCGCCCCTTTCCCACCATGGATTTTCTTCAAATCACTTGCAACCAAAATTACACATTCCCACGAGTGCTCTAAGAAGACCCCAGAACTCAGTTGCAAAAATCTAGAACACCCCGAAACACATGCAATCCTGCTGCTAGGGCTAACCCTAACGAACCCTAAGTTACAAAAAGTACCAAAAGGCTTTTCCACATGGATTTTGTCCAAACCACTTCTATCCGGTATTAGACCTTCCCAGCAATGCCCCAAGACCCGCCAACCCACCCGCAAAAAAGCTCAACACCCCCAAACAGCCAAAAAGGAAAATCTCATACTTACAATATTTATCGGCCTTCGGTCCAAACGCGTTGTGCAGCTAGGTCATAACTCCCGTTTTCCACCTCGGATTTCCTGAAAAGCAAATGCAAGGAAAATTAGACTGTCCCAGCAGTGCTCCCAGACCCCAAAACTCACCCACAAACACCCGGAACCCCCCCCAAAGAGCACCTCAAAGGCAAGCAAGTCAGCAAAAACGCAAAAAAAAATTTGCCTCCGATTTGGTCCAAACCACTTTTATCTGGAATTAGAGCTTCCCAGCAATGGCCCCAAGACCCACCAACTCACCCGCAAAGAAGTAGAACACCCCCACAAGTGCAGAGTCTTTCTTCATTGGGCATAATCCAGCCCTCTGCTTTGAGGGAAATAGGAGGAGGATAGAGGAGCATGTTCTTGTGAACTTGTGAACCTGAGGAACGCAGACTGCGGCACCTTGAAATCAATAAGCAAACAAGTGAAGACAGTTCTGCTGATGGGCTTGTTTTTGTGATTAGGTGATTAAAGTTTTAATTATATTAACTGTGCAAAACAAAGAAAGACAGACACACAGGAATAAAAGTGAAAAAGGACGAAAAATAAAGTTATTGATTCATTGGCTCATTTTCAGGGCTCGGTGTCAGGGAATAAGAATAAGAGTCCGTCCTCATACTCTGCGAATTCAGGCAGGAGTAGGTCAGTGTCACCTAACAGAGAAGAAATTCCCTCATCTACGTTGCTGTCCTCCTCGTCTTCATCCGGCGTGTGTTCTCGTACTTTGTAATCTGGTGGTATGAGGTGCTGATTCATCTTGATCATTGTTAACCTCTCCACATTTTTGGGCGAGAGGGAGCTCCGTTTGGAAGTTACAATGCCACCAGCAGCACTGAAAACACGTTCAGAAGACACGCTTGCGAGTGGGCAAGACAAGTAGTTTATAGCCAGGTTGGAGAGCTGTGCCCACAATTCTTTTTTCCCATGCCAATACGCCAATGAGTCAGCATTAACATAGACCTCTGTTGAGTCACTCAGATAGTCCTGCACCATTGACTCAAGGTTCTCCAAGGTTCCTCCACTTTGCTTACTTTTTGCTGGGACCTTTTGAGAACCAAACCCAAGAAAAGTTAGCCAATCCTCTTCTTCACCCAATGTTACTGTTGTGTCTGGTGCAGATGATCCGGTTGCCGGTGTCTTTAACGGCTGAGAGGTCACTTGTGCCACAGCCACAGGTGCAGAAGTGGATTGTTTTGACTGGGGATGGCCTGCTGATGCTGATGTACTGCCTTTTCCTTCAATTTGCTGCCGTTCTCTTTCAAACCTCATGGCTGACAAGGCTAGCCAACGTTTGTACTTTGTAACATCTTCATCATCAAAAGCAAAGAATGCTCGGCCTGCCAGCGCCTTTTTGTAGCGTGGATCCAGAATAGTAGCACAAATGTAATGCTGTTCTGAGTGAATCATTTTAAGACGTTCATCGCCAAGTAGGCGCTCTAATAATTTCTCCGCCAAAACAAAAGCGTCTTTCTTTTCTTCATCTTTTTGAAACATAGAAGACACCGCCTTCAGTTGGTGCTCCAGCATGCGCAACAATGGGATAGCTTTTCCCAAATTACAGTCCTCCCTGCTGACTGCACGCGTGAAGACCTCAAAAGGACGAAGCATGTCTGTCAGGCTTTTAACTAGCTTCCATTGTGCCGCATCTAGCCTCAGGTCCTTCTGAGCTGTACCCAGTGTTAAGAAATAGTGATTGAGTACCGTATACTGCTCATACAGACGCTCAAGCATGTAGAAGGTTGAGTTCCAATGTGTTGGCACCTCCTGGATGAGTGCGTTCACTGGCATTCGACGTTCATGTAGCAGGCTCCTCAGATGCTTCCGGGCCTTAAAAGAATGGCTGAAATGGTTGCACATTCTTCAGCAGGTGGCCACTAACTCGCACGCTGAACTGTCTTCACTCAAGAATTTTTTAACAACCAGGTTTATACAGTGCGCCAAACACGGCACTCTGAAATAGTGACCCAGATCCATGGCCTTAACTACATTGGCGCCATTATCCGTGGAAGCATAACCAATCTGGCGTTTTTTTGGGGACAGCCAGTGAAAGACCTTTGTGTTAAACTCATTCAAAATGTTTTCTGCTGTATGACGTTTCTCCAAGCCAAACATGGCTAGTGTTGCATGTTTCCGAGCAGCTTTAAAAACTTGGTCCGGGTCAACACCTGCGTTTAGCTTTGCTTTAACCCCTGAAAAAGAGACCCAGTGTGCAGTGATGCACATGTAATCAGCACCTGCGCCACTGGTCCACATGTCTGTTGTCAGATGTATAGTGTGAACAGCACTCTTCTGCAAAGCTGCCCCAATCACCTCCAGCACATCTTCATGTAGTGCTGGAACCGTAACTCTAGCAAAATAGAACCGGCTAGGAACCTTCTATTTAGGGCAGAGCGCTGCCACTAATTCTAGAAAACCAACCCCTTATACAAAAGAAAAAGGGAAAAGGTCCAGAGCTAGCATTTTAGCCAGCTTAGTGTTATACAGACGCGTCAGTGGGTGGTTGCGATCATATGGCGCCTCTGAAAACAATATGGTTCTAATGTTGCCCTGGACCATGCATTTACGGGATGATGATGATGATGACTTCTTCGACCCAGTTACGCTCGCTGGTGAACTTTTTCGCATTGGTGTCTCACTCTCTCCCACACTCTTAGTGTGGCTCACATGGGGTGTGCTGCTGACAGGGGTACTGGGTGTAAGTGAAGTGTTTGACACGTCTTCTTCCTCCTCGTCATCATCAGATGAAACATCAACGTTTCCTTGGCTTGCAATTCAGGCTTCCTTGATCTCCTTTAGGTGCGCAAACCATTGGACAGCGTGCTGTCTCGTAAGATGTACTCTCTGGCCTCCGGTACCATAGTTGGTACCAAACTTACCACGACTAACTGCAAGCTTACAAATGCTACAAATGGCGAAGTTTTCCTTTTTTGGGCAAACACTAAAGAAGTCCCAAACTGCGGACTTGAAATGTCTGTGGGGACCGGAGGAGGCGGCGGTTATGCTTCTAATGCCAGATGCAGTGGAGGATGTGGATTGCCGAACTTTACTACGTTGTGCACTTTCACTACCACTAATTGAGGTCGAGGTGGATGGAGGTCCCTTCTGGTGAAGAAGAAATATGGAAGCGGTAGGTGTTGGTGTGTGTGTGTGCGTGTGTGTCTTGTAAAGCGCACTGCTACCCGGAGGCGTCCTGGCGCTATAGACCGTTGGGGAACCCGTCCTGGCTTTCTCTGTGAGATGTTCCCTCCTGGGTATCTCCAAGGTGAAACCAGGCATCCCTGGCGTTTGTGGGGGGCCGTTGTGGAGATGAGGCAAGCTAATGCCCAGAGTTGCCGAGTGTGATCCCTGGTTAGAGTAGGCACCGAGGCGAGAATTATCGAGTCCGCTGACCCTGGTTCAGGGCCCTGCCGCGTCGGGAATTGAACGCTGGTCCCGGGCCGTCCTCTGCTTTTGGGTCTGCCGCCTCTAACCAGTGAGCCACACCACTCCAATCACCACAATCCAATGATTGTGGTATTTCCATTGCCTCCTCGTCGACAACATCATTACGCTCAGCAGCTTCTCGGGCTAGGGTCAAAATGTCTGTTTGCTGCATGCCCGTTGGGGCTGCAGTGACCTTTATGATGACTGGGTCGTCGTCATGAGAGTCTTCATCAGCAGCAGTATCCACCACTTCTTGTTGAGCCTCATCACACTCCATCACTATGAGACTTTGGACGAGCTTCCTTTTACGCTTAACTACCTATGTCAGATCATGGTGTGCCTCACTCTCAGACAGCAGTGGTGCTGGTTCCCAATTTTGATCCGTATCATCAGAAGGAGGTGTGCTTGAAGAAGATGTAGACACCACCCTTGATCTCTTCCTTGCTAGGGATGTGGAAGACAATGAATGATCATCAGGAGGAGTGGCTTCCTCAAATGATACCTCGGCTTGATTGTCGATTTCCTGATGTGCCCCTACTTCGGGAGGAACAACTATTGTGGGCACTTGTGACCCTCCATGCACCTCTGCTTGCGCATCTCCTTGCGCTGCCTCTCCTTCCACTTGTACTTGGGCTTGTACTTGCACATGTGGTTGTTGTTGCGGCTGTGGTTGTTCAACACTCGTCAGATGAGTTACAACAACCTGTGTTGATTGAGGGACATTGCTGCTACTTTCTTGCGATGAGCCAACATCACTGGTCGATGGTGATTGAACAACTAGACTAAGTGCCTCTGCAGCACTCAAGGGCTTGGACTTAAGTTGGCGTGGGGGTGGTGGTGGCCCTGAGCCCAATGAAGCTGGGGTGCTGCTCCCAGCTTGGTCCCCAGCAGATCCCGCTGCTGCTGCAGGCGTACTTTTTTTTTTTACTCCCAAAAAATGTGGCGGGCGGCACACCAGTCTCCTTGGTAACTTGCTTCTTCTGCTCCTTACTGGCAACTTTCTTGCTAGAGGGGCTATGGGGAACTTTTTTTGGGTCCAGCTTCTTCAGAGGTCAGAACAGCAGGCCGCAGTTGCACGAGTTGCAGAGTTGTCTGTGGCCAGACATGACGTCGCGTGACGTTATGCTGCACACACACACCGCTGCAGGACTTCTTCCTGGCACTGGTGGTTCTCTTGAGTCTTGTGCACCTAAAAGCAATGGAAGACAAAGGAACATCAGTTCAGTTATACAACCCAAAAACTCGAAAACCACATACAAATCAGCACAATCCCATGCCATCCATGCCCTCCATGATGTTTAAATTCAAGACACCCCACAGAAAGACTAGGCCCATGCACCACTCACTACCCCTGGTGAAAAGGCCACAACAACAGCCCAAAAAAACGAAAAACACAGAAAAATCAGCACAATCCCATGCCATCCATGCCCTCCATGATGTTTAAATTCAAGACACCTCACAGAAAGACTAGGCCCATGCTCCACTCACTACCCCTGGGCATAATGGTTGAAACCTAGGCAAAATGGTTGCAGATCTAAGAACACTGCCTGCATTCAAAATGGCCCCCTGCCTCCCAGCACATGGCCTGCCTGTACCAGCACTAAAAATGGCCCCCACCCACATGTCCTGTCCCCATGAACACCCTAAAAAATCGAAAAACACAGAAAAATCAGCACAATCCCATGCCATCAATGCCCTCCATAATGTTTAAATTCAAGACACCTCACAGAAAGACTAGGCCCATACCACCACTCACTACCCCTGGTCAAAAGGCCACAACAACAGCCCAAAAGAACGAAAAACAGAAAAATCAGCACAATCCCATGCCATCCATGCCCTCCATGATGTTTAAATTCAAGACACCCCACAGAAAGACTAGGCCTATGCACCACTCACTACCCCTGGGCATAATGGTTGAAACCTAGGCAAAATGGGTGCAGACCTAAGAACACTGCCTGCATTCAAAATGGCCCCCTGCCTCCCAGCACATGGCCTGCCTGTACCAGCACTCAAAATGGACCCCAACCACATGGCTTGTCCCCATGAACACCCCAAAAAATCGAAAAACACAGAAAAATCAGCACAATCCCATGCCATCCATGCCCTCCATGATGTTTAAATTCAAGACACCCCACAGAAAGACTAGGCCCATGCACCACTCACTACCCCTGGTCAAAAGGCCACAACAATAGCCCAAAAAAACGAAAAACAGAAAAATCAGCACAATCCCATGCCATCCATGCCTTCCATGATGTTTAAATTCAAGACACCCCACAGAAAGACTAGGCCCATGCACCACTCACTACCCCTCGTCAAAAGGCCACAACAATAGCCCAAAAAAACAAAAAACAGAAAAATCAGCACAATCCCATGCCAACCATGCCCTCCATGATGTTTAAATTCAAGACACCCCACAGAAAGACCAGGCCCATGCACCACTCACTACCCCTGGGCATAATGGTTGAAACCTAGGCAAAATGGTTGCAGACCTAAGAACACTGCCTGCATTAAAAATGGCCCCCTGCCTCCCAGCACATGGCCTGCCTGTACCAGCACTCAAAACGGCCCCCACCCACATGGCCTGTCCCCATGACCACCCCAAAAAATCGAAAAACACAGAAAAATCAGCACAATCCCATGCCATCCATGCCCTCCATGATGTTTAAATTCAAGACAACCCACAGAAAGACTAGGCCCATGCACCACTCACTACCCCTGGTCAAAAGGCCACAACAACAGCCCAAAAAAACGAAAAACACTGAAAAATCAGCACAATCCCATGCCATCCATGCCCTCCATGATGTTTAAATTCAAGACACCCCACAGAAAGACTAGGCCCATGCACCACTCACTACCCCTGGGCATAATGGTTGAAACCTATGTAAAATGGTTGCAGATCTAAGAACAATTCCTGCATTCAAAATGGCCCCCTGCCTCCCAGCACATGGCCTGCCTGTACCAGCACTCAGAATGGCCCCCACCCACATGGCCTGTCCCCATGAACACCCCAAAAAACTTGAAAAACACAGAAAAATTAGCACAATCCCATGCCATCCATGCCCTCCATGATGTTTAAATTCAAGACACCCCACAGAAAGACTAGGCCCATGCACCACTCACTACCCCTGGTCAAAAGGCCACAACAACAGCCCAAAAAAATGAAAAACACAAAAAAATCAGCACAATCCCATGCCATCCATGCCCTCCATGATGTTTAAATTCAAGACACCCCACAGAAAGACTAGGCCCATGCACCACTCACTACCCCTGGGCATAATGGTTGAAACCTAGGCAAAATGGTTGCAGACCTAAGAACACTGCCTGCATTCAAAATGGCCCCCTGCCTCCCAGCACATGGCCTGCCTGTACCAGCACTCAAAATGGCCCCCAGCCACATGGCCTGTCCCCATAAACACCCCAAAAAATCGAAAAACACAGAAAAATCAGCACAATCCCATGCTATCCATGCCCTCCATGATGTTTAAATTCAAGACACCCCACAGAAAAACTAGGCCCATGCACCACTCACTACCCCTGGTCAAAAGGCCACAACAACAGCCCAAAAAAACGAAAAACACAGAAAAATCAGCACAATCCCATGCCATCCATGCCCTCCATGATGTTTAAATGCAAGACACCCCACAGAAACACTAGGCCCATGCACCACTCACTACCCCTGGACATAATGGTTGAAACCTAGGCAAAATGGTTACAGACCTAAGAACACTGCCTGCATTCAAAATGGCCCCCTGCCTCCCAGCACATGGCCTGCCTGTACCAGCACTCAAAATGGCCCCCACCCACATGGCCTGTCCCCATGAACACCCCAAAAAATCGAAAAACACAGAAAAATCAGCACAATCCCATGCCATCCATGCCCTCCATGATGTTTAAATTCAAGACACCCCACAGAAAGACTAGGCCCATGCACCACTTACTACCCCTGGTCAAAAGGCCACAACAACAGTCCAAAAAACCGAAAAACTCAGAAAAATCAGCACAATCCCATGCCATCCATGCCCTCATGATGTTTAAATTCAAGACACCCCACAGAAAGACTAGGCCCATGCACCACTCACTACCCCTGGGCATAATGGTTGAAACCTAGGCAAAATGGTTGCAGATCTAAGAACACTGCCTGCATTCAAAATGGCCCCCTGCCTCCCAGCACATGGCCTGCCTGTACCAGCACTCAAAATGGCCCCCACCCACATGGCCTGTCCCCATGAACACCCCAAAAAATCGAAAAACACAGAAAAATCAGCACAATCCCATGCCATCCATGCCCTCCATGATGTTTAAATTCAAGACACCCCACAGAAAGACTAGACCCATGCACCACTCACTACCCCTGGTCAAAAGGCCACACCAACAGCCCAAAAAAACGAAAAACACAGAAAAATCAGCACAATCCCATGCCATCCATGCCCTCCATGATGTTTAAATTCAAGACACCCCACAGAAAGACTAGGCCCATGCACCACTCACTACCCCTGGGCATAATGGTTGAATCCTAGGCAAAATGGTTGCAGACCTAAGAACACTGCCTGCATTCAAAATGGCCCCCTGCCTCCCAGCACATGGCCTGCCTGTACCAGCACTCAAAATTGCCCCCACCCACATGGCCTGTCCCCATGAACACCCCAAAATATCGAAAACACAGAAAAATCAGCACAATCACATGCCATCCATGCCCTCCATGATTTTTAAATTCAAGACACCCCACAGAAAGACTAGGCCCATGCACCACTCACTACCCCTGGGCATAATGGTTGAAACCTAGGCAAAATGGTTGCAGATCTAGGAACACTGCCTGCATTCAAAATGGCCCCCTACCTCCCAGCACATGGCCTGTCTGTACCAGCACTCAAAATGGCCCCCACCCACATGGCCTGTCCCCATAAACACCCCAAAAAATCGAAAAACACAGAAAAATCAGCACAATCCCATGCCATCCATGCCCTCCATGATGTTTAATTTCAAGACACCCCACAGAAAAACTAGGCCCATGCACCACTCACTACCCCTGGTCAAAAGGCCACAACAACAGCCCAAAAAAACGAAAAACACAGAAAAATCAGCACAATCCCATGCCCTCCATGATGTTTAAATTCAAGACACCCCACAGAAACACTAGGTCCATGCACCACTCACTACCCCTGGACATAATGGTTGAAACCTAGGCAAAATGTTTGCAGACCTAAGAACACTGCCTGCATTCAAAATGGCCCCCTGCCTCCTAGCACATGGCCTGCCTGTACCAGCACTCAAAATGGCCCCCACCCACATGGCCTGTCCCCATGAACACCCCAAAAAATCGAAAAACACAGAAAAATCAGCACAATCCCATGCCATCCATGCCCTCCATGATGTTTAATTTCAAGACACCCCACAGAAAGACTAGGCCCATGCACCACTTACTACCCCTGGTCAAAAGGCCACAACAACAGCCCAAAAAACCGAAAAACTCAGAAAAATCAGCACAATCCCATGCCATCCATGCCCTCATGATGTTTAAATTCAAGACACCCCACAGAAAGACTAGGCCCATGCACCACTCACTACCCCTGGGCATAATGGTTGAAACCTAGGCAAAATGGTTGCAGACCTAAGACCACTGCCTGCATTCAAAATGGCCCCCTGCCTCCCAGCACATGGCCTGCCTGTACCAGCACTCAAAATGGCCCCCACCCACATGGCCTGTCCCCTTGTACACCCCAAAAAATCGAAAAACACAGAAAAATCAGTACAATCCCATGCCATCCATGCCCTCCATGATGTTTAAATACAAGACAACCCACAGAAAGACTAGGCCCATGCACCACTCACTACCCCTGGTCAAAAGGCCACAACAGCAGCCCAAAAAAACGAAAAACACAGAAAAATCAGCGCAATCCCATTCCATCCATGCCCTCCATGATGTTTAAATTCAAGACACCCCACAGAAAGACTAGGCCCATGCACCATTCACTACCCCTGGGCATAATGGTTGAAACCTAGGCAAAATGGTTGCAGACCTAAGAACACTGCCTGCATTCAAAATGGCCCCCTGCCTCCCAGCACATGGCCTGCCTGTACCAGCACTCAAAATGGCCCCCACACACATGGCCTGTCCCCATGAACACACCAAAAAATCGAAAAACACAGAAAATCAGCACAATCCCGTGCCATCCATGCCCTCCATGATGTTTAAATTCAAGACACCCCACAGAAAGACTAGGCCCATGCACCACTCACTACCCCTGGTCAAAAGGCCACAACAACAGCCCCAAAAAACGAAAAACACAGAAAAATCAGCACAATCCCATGCCATCCATGCCCTCCATGATGTTTAAATTCAAGACACCCCACAGAAAGACTAGGTCCATGCACCACTCACTACCCCTGGTCAAAAGGCCACAACAACAGCCCCAAAAATCGAAAAACACAAAAAAATCAGCACAATCCCATGCCATCCATGCCCTCCATGATGTTTAAATTCAAGACATCCCACAGAAAGACTAGGCCCATGCACCGCTCACTACCCCTGGTCAAAAGGCCACAACAACAGCCCAAAAATCGAAAATTCCAAAATTGTAGTTGCAGCAACTGTAATGCCCCAAACAAACTTACTTGAGAAATTTCTAATCCAAAACTGATCCAAAGAAAGTCAAAAAGGCCTCAAATCCAAATATCCAGCAGCATCCTCAAAAAGTATCCATCCAGGTCAAGAATCCGAATGAAAGTGAGCAGCACATGAAGAAAGCACTGGGAGGAGCCTGCTGGACAGGAACAGGAAGTTGGAGACTGGAGCACTTCCTTCCTCCCACCCCCCCCCCCCCCCCAAAAAAATGGACTCCTTGCAAAAAAAAGTGCAGGCAAATGTGAACCAGAGGAGTTATTCTGATAAAAATCATCATTTTCAGAAGGTTTATGCTGCTTGCTGGTGGATTTCGTGTGCAGAATTGCAAATTTAGTAATTTCGCGCGTGCGAGATTGTTGCTGCTCGCCGCATCTACGTGTTCGCAATTGCAAACTCTCGCGATGCGTGCTGTGCAAGGTGGCAAGCCGCGATTACGTAATCGCGGTCGCCAAACTCCCGCAGGATCCCGCAGCAAGATCCAAAATGGCGCAGCACTCGCAAAATATCTCGTCAAACGCTGAATGACGGTAAGTGAACGCCGCACGCCGCAAAATTGTATCACCAAGAAAATAAAATCCGCTGCGTGCGAATTTGCGGATTTTCGGTAAATTCGCGAGCGTTCGTGGATTGCGAATTTACCGAAAATCCGCAAGCGGAACGGATTTTCCGCCCATGCTTATTAGCAACATCACCGCTTTACTATTCCAATTGAAAATCATGCTATATTAGAGCACAAAGGAAACCCACCAATGACCACCTCTGCCATGGATTCCCTCACTAGCACCATAGTTCCCCTCAAGTCTCAATAACCACTGTCTCTCAGATTTATTTACTTTTATAGAAACACTCACACCAGTGTACGGTGTCAGAGCGCTTTACACCACACACACATTGCACAGGGACATTTGTACATCAGTTTATAGGAAATTCTACATCATACAGGACATGGTGTAGTGTAGCAGTAACAACCCATCTATACTGGCAGGCAATCTAGTTTGAGTCCTTATTCTGGGAAAGCACAAATACAGATTTTAAAATGTACCATCATTGGTAGAGGCTCTCTTTCATAATAAGAATTATTTTCTACCCAAATGAACACCTTTTCACAAGATTAAGATGAAGAAAGACTAGGCAAAAAACAAGAAATCTCTAACATAGCCATTAAAGTTTACATGCAGCATTAGTATGACTGTTTAGCCCAATACAAGCACTAAAAACAAAAGGGCACAGAAGCAGTAAACCACTAACCTCTTTACATATGCACTTTGCTATGTGCATGTCTATGGCTCTCCTGGAAGCCAATGGTGGACCCCACAGTAATGCCCATATTTTCCTATATATATATATATTTTCATCATTGCCCCCACAGGGGGTCCGGCCACTGAGCAGAAGGACCTACCCCCTGCCAATATCACTACCATTTTTCTTTTACTTTTCTACATTTTTGTTCAATATTTGGGGGGCAATCTGGCCCCCTAGGAAAATCCACGTACATAAATCATCAAGTATGCCCCCATACTTGATTGCATGTCCCCCACAGGGGGTCGGCCACTGATCAGAAGGACCGACCCCCTGCCAATATCAGTACCATTTTTCTTTAACTTTTAAAAAAGTTTGAGATACTGGAACCTCAGCTCCGGACCACCACCTCCTCCCAGGCCTTCAAAAATTACCTCAAAATTCTCCTTCTTCAAAGACCCTTCCAGATTTAATTCACGCCATCTCTTTTATCTGAAGGAAAATTTTCCATTATAGAAAATTCTATTCTCCATTACTATGTGCCTTCCCAGTGTGTTCTTGTGGTTTGAGTGTCTGCCATTTATTGCAGTATTATCCTTCTACTTGTGTTTGGTACTTTTTTGTAACATGCACACGTCACTTTTCTCTTGTAACACACTGTTTGCTACCTCTTACATTTTGTTTGCTTTAGATACTTGCACAAGTACCACCATTGCCTACGTAATGTTTGTTCTTGTGTTTGAGTGTCTGCCATTTATTGCAGTGTTATACCTCTACTTGTACTTTGTATGCTATTGTAACCAGCACACATATCACTTTTACCTCCTGTAATGTCCTGCTTGCTACCTCTTGTATTTATTTGCTCACGATTGTCACTTTTGCCTCATGCAACCTAATGTTTTTGTCAGGCTCTGAATACCGGACCATGGCGCCTGCCTAGTGTGAGGGACTACATGTCCCAGAAGTCCCGGCGACATGGAGGCGGGAGCTACATATTCGGACTGAACCCGGAAGTCGGGTTGTATCGGATTCTGTTTTGTGGAGTGAGCTAGTGGTGCGGCTGCCCGTTACTCTTTGTGCTTTCCGCGGTGCTTCGCTGGTATATGCGCGAAGACACAGACTTTCTGCTGGTTGACCCGGCTGGGTCGGAACCTTTACCATTTTAGCGGTGAAGTGAGGGGGCGTTCTCTCCACTGGAGTGGAGTGGTGTGGTGCTTCGCCGGGACTGTTCGGCGCGAAGACACAACCACCTTTGGATTCGAGATTCCTGGACGGAGGAGGCAGGTCAGCTGGCACGCGCGGTGGTGCTGTGGTGCTTCGCTGTAGTGAGCGCCAAGACACGGACGCCGGACAGTGTTTTCTTTTGCCAGACTTGGGGAGGTAAGGCTGAGGGAAGCCTTTTTTGCTAGCAACGCTTCGAGGACAAGGAGAGGAGCCGGTTTACTGTCAACAGGGGAGCCCAGTGACACTGTAGACTCCATTGGTGGTTGGTGGTAGGCAGTGAGACTCCCATTCCTTTTGAGCCTCATGGTTTTTGTTTCTTCTTTTTTTTTCTTTGTTTACTCGTTTGTTTCGGGCTCTGGCACGATAACCTTGGATTCCAGCTCTTGCTGCTGTGACGGAACAGGAGGAGGGGGTTGGTGAACCTTATTTGATCTTGTTCTTAGAACCGGTGAAGGGCGAAACCTGACTTGCTTATTAGTGTCTTCGGGGTGTGAGACTCTGGTATGTACATGAAGGGAGGGGTTCCAAACGCATAGAGATCTATGACAGGAGTGCAGGAAGGGAGTAACTTGTGCTTGTGTCATTGTAGATACCTCTCAGGGGATTCACGCACGAGAAGAGCGTCAGGTGACCGCATTGTTTGTTCTGCACCGATACTCTTAGCAAGGTACGATTATCGTCTCATTAGAGAAGTCTCCGTAGAGAGGTGCCCTAGAGTGGTTGTAACGAGTTCTTCCTTTGTTTTTCAGGTTGATACCTTTCCGGCCGCGCCATCCCGGCCTTAAACATTTTCCCTCGCCAGACCACCTCTAAGCTCTGGGTACAAGTGTGAACCAAGTTTGGGGAGGTCTGGAGGTAGACCCTTTGAGCATCACCCGGATCCCGAAGAGCTGGGCGATACCCGACAGTTTTGCATTTGTAATTTTTTCACTTGAAATTTTCTCATCATGTATCAGTACTGTTTCTATTGTGAAGCGCTCTGACACCTTTGGGTAAAGTCTGCGCTATATAGAAACACATATAATACATAAATAAAATAAGTATGTCCCCCACAGGGCGGTCGGCCACTGATCAGAAGAACCGACCCCCAGCCAATATCGCCGCCGTCTATTGACGAGAGTTTGGACTTTGGAAACTTCACCTATTACAGTTGCATAGATTAGCTCCAGAACCAAGTTATATTTGCATCTGGTAAGTGATGGCTTGCGATCTCGGATTTAACACGTAGTGGAAAATAAGAGGCAGGTTTTAATACCTTTTTGTCATCATTATTTACAGAGGCTCGTTAATCAAGTAGAGCTCAGTGAGTAACGTGTTTTTTCATCTGTGCTTTTCACATTAATTTGCACGACTTTTGGAAAGTTTTGTTTATAGCTCAAAGATAAAGTCCTTTTAGCCACTAGTCTTGGTGGTACTGAAATCGCCTTCACGATATCAAGCTTGTAAACATCAGTAGATCTGGTTAACACGTCTGCAACACTTGGTGGTGCACCCGTTTTAGCATGACCTTTACACATCTTTTTCACTGGGATTTCCTATTTTCGGTTTCATGTGCAAATCCTATTGCCATTGTGTACTTCATATTTGCTACACATTTAGATAGCTTCATAGTACTGTTGTTTTTGCTTATGTTGTAGCGCACCTCTGAAGGAACAAAATCACGCATCATCTTCTTGACTAACACATACTTGAAAAATACCCCTGAGAAAGTGTTTTTAAAAACCCAAAATGCATTGGGATTTTGGTTAAGCTGATTATTTCATTTGCTATGTTTATAGTTTGCCATGTAAAATAATATACTGGCAACCGTAGGCTGCCACTGTTTAAGTTTTGTTTCGATTACATTGAACACAAGAAGTGCTTTGAATACAACTTTGTTTCTTGAAGTATCATGTGTCTTTTTGTATGAATGATACTGACAGTTTTCATGTATGTATTGATAACCATTTGATGAGCATATTTGTTAAAGTTGATTTGAACAAATTTGAAACCTTAGGGACTGGGCAGAGCGTCTCACAGACCTGGGGGTTCCCAGGCCTCGACAGTGGTGACATGAACATACCGTCCATTCTATAATTCTCTTGGAGGGAATTGTCCTGCTGCTCCCTTCCCTCCACCTGGAGGCGGATTATCTCCTACCGGTTTCTTGGCACTTTTCTTTTTAGCCCACCTTTTTCCCATTTATCCAATGCTCTCCATGGTCTCATTGCTATAATCAAATGTCTAATCTGCACCTTTAATCCTGTGGTTCGCTTTTCCTCTAAATCTTAATCAGTATAATTCAATCTGCAGCTCCCTTGCATCAATTTTGTTTTAGTTAAATCTACCTCATACCGTTTTGCCAATTGTACCAATGCTTCATGAGCTCGCTTTGCTTTCTTAGTGACATCCTTTGCTACAAATAACAGCTCACTGGGATTGTATGTTTCAATCCTTTCTAATGGCAAATTACCTTCTATCACTTCATCTATTTCCACCTTCAGCCCAACCACATCTAACAATGACGCCTTTAACCTCATCTCAATCTTCCCCTTTCACTCTCCTGTGTCCTCTGTGTCTTTCCTCCTCTCTTTCCTGCACTTTTGCTGCCTTATTTGCACTTTCTCTCTCTCTTTTTGCCTTTTTCCTCTTGCCTATTTTAGCCCTTTTTTCCCAGTCGCTGCTGCTCCCACGGCCCCTCCCCCCAGCACGACCAGTGCGACCGACCCTATCCAGCTCCCCTCCCCGCCTCCCAGCTGTCCAGCCCTCCCCACCCCTACTTAATGGCAGCCACTTCGGGGACAGGCGAGCAAGACCACTGACTCATTGTCAGTGAAACTGTTCTCCCTCGCAGCTCCACCATTAAGTGAGGCCTTCCCCCGAGCCCCTGTACTCTCGAGTGTTAGTGTTCAAGGCCCTCCTCCACCCACCAGTTTCACTTGTGCCTTATCCCTGGTGGTCCAGTGGACCACTGTCTCCATTCTCTTGCTCCGCTTTCTCTCTCCTTTTTTACTCATTTTTTCCCTTATTTCTATCTCCTCGTTCACTTTCCTTCTGGGTCTTAACCTCAGTTTTCTGTTGTTTTGCCCTCATTTCAAGCTCCCCTTCACTCTCCTGTGTCTTTCCTCCATTTTTCACTCGTTTTTTACCCTCATCTCAATCTCCCCATTTCACTCTCCTGTGTCCTCTGGGTCTTTCCTCCACTCTTTCTTGCACTTTTGCTGCCTTATTTGCACTTTTCTTTCTCTTTTTGTCTTTTTTGTCTTGCCTTTTTTAGCCGGTTTTCCCCGCCTCTGCTGCCCCTGTTCTGCGGCCCCTCCCTCCCAGCCGGACCAGTGCGACCGGCCCAATCCAGCTCCCCTCCTCGCTCCCGCCTCCCAGCTGTCCAGCCCTCCCCGAACCCTACTTAATTGCAGCCACTGCAGGGACAGGCGAGCAAGACCACGACTCATTGTCATTGAAATTGCTCTCCCTCCCTCGCAGCTCCACCATTAAGTGAGGCCTTCCCCCGAGCCCCTGCACTCTCGAGTGTTGGTGTTTGAGGCCTTCCTACACCCACAGGTTTCACCTGCGCCTCATCCTAGGTGGTCCAGTGGACCACTGTCTCCAATTTTCTTGCTCCGTTTTTTCGCTCCTTTTTTACTCGTTTGTCCTCACTTCTATCTTCCCCCTTCACTCTCCTTCTGGGTCTTAACCTCCATTTTCTGTTGTTTTCCCCTCATTTCAAGCTCCCCCCTTCAGTCTCCTGTGTCTTTCCTCCATTTTCACTCGTTTTTACCCTCATCTCAATCTGCCCCTTTCACTCTCCTGTGTCCACTGTGTCTTTCCTCCACTCTTTCTTGCACTTTTGCTGCCCTATTTGCACTTTTCTCTCTTTTTGCCTTTTTCCTCTTGCCTTTTTTAGCCTGTTTTTCCCTGCCGCTGCTGCCCCCGCGGCCCGTCCCCCCAGCGCGACCAGTGCAACCGGCCCAATCCAGCTCCCCTCCCCACTCCAGCCTCCCAGCTGTCCAGCCCTCCCTGACCCCTACTTAATTGCGGCCACTGCGTGGACAGGCGAGCAAGACCAGTGAGTCATTGTCAGTGAAATTGTTCTCCCTCCCTCGCAGCTCCACCATTGAGTGAGGCCTTCCCCGAGCCCTGCACTCTCGACTGTTGGTGTTCGAGGCCTTCCCCCGAGCCCCTGCACTCTCGAGTGTTGGTGTTCGAGGCCCTCCTCCACTCACAGGTTTCACCTGAGCCTCATCCCTGGTGGGCCAGTGGACCACTGTCTCCATTCTTTTGCTCCACTTTTTCTCTCCTTTTTTACTTGTTTTTTCCCTCACTTCTATCTCCCCCTTCACTATCCTTCTGGGTCTTAACCTCCATTTTCTGTTGTTTTCCCCTCATTTCAAGCTCCCCCTTCACTCTCCTGTGTCTTTTTTCAGTTTTTCACTTGTTTTTTTACCCTCATATCATTCTCCCCCTTTCACTCTCCTGTGTCCTCTGTGTCTTTCCTCCACTCTTTCTTCCACTTTTGCTGCCTTATTTGGACTTTTCTCTTTTTGTTTTTTCTTCTTGACTTTTTTTGCTGGTTTTCCCCGTCGCTGCTGCCCCCGCAGCCCCTGCCCCCAGCATGACCTGTGCGGCCGGCCCAATCCAGCTCGCCTCCCAGCTGTCCAGCCCTCCCCAACCCCAACTTAATTGCAGCCACTGCGCGGCCACGCCGCCTGGGCGCCATAGGCAAGCCCGTCTGCGCCCTTCCGCGACCCGAATGCGACCAGCGCCAGGAACCCTGGATCTCTGCACGGCCAATGCTACGACCCAGCGGCACTCCACCCTCTCAACCCAGGCCGCAACAACAACTGCAACTAGCATCACCAGCCGACACCCATGGACCCTTCATCTGTCACTGCTGCTGGCACACCTGAAGCACCGCCAAGATCACTGACCCAGCGCAATCCGCCCGCAAGAACACAACGGAACCGAAGACCCTGCAACGCATCCTCCTCAATGTCCGATCCCTCCACAAACACGCCAGAGAAATCTGGGACCTCCTCGACAGCACTACCCCGGACGTAGCATTCTTTACAGAAACCTGGACCAACACCACCTCGGGACCGTACACTACCATCGCCATTCCCTAAGGATACCTGGGGCCCGATGTAGGTAAATCCCATTTACGGATTTTGAAATACCGAATTTTACCGATTCAGTATTTCAAAATCAGTAAATCGGATGTAGGTCCCAACATCTGGAATTGTTACCGATTCCTTACAAATTTGGTAATTACCGATTCGGTAAATACCGAATCGGTATTTGCTATTGAATCCTATGGGCCTTTGAAGCCCATAGGATTAAAGTCAAATACCGAATCGGTATTTACCGAATCGGTAATTACCAAATTTGGCAAGGGTGCAGGGGGTGTCACTTTGACACCCTCTAGCACCCCCAAAACGGGCATGTGTGCAATGTGGCACACAGACATGCCCTAAGGGCACGTCTGTCTGTCACATGGCACATGTGTACATGCACAGATGTGCATGTACACAGGAATCGGTATTTTACCATGGATTTGTATTCCATGGTAAAATACCGATTCTGTAAGCCATGTGCTGATGGAACATTGGCTACTTACATTGCATTTTCGGTAATTTTACCGAATCGTTATCATTATCGAATTGGTAAATATTACTGATTCGGTAAATTTACCGATTCGGTAATGATAACGGTTCGGTAAAATTACCGAAAATGTGCCCCTACATCTCGATAGCCCTTTACCGATCGGAAACGGCCGAAAATCGGTATTTTCGGCTGATTCCGATCGGTAAAGGGCTACCTACATCGGGCCCAAGATCTCCAGGAAGGACCGCACCACCCACCCTGGAGGAAGAATCGCCATTGTCCACAAATCCACCCTCCGCCTGAGCAAACTTCGCGACGAGCACACAGACCTGATGGAACACCTTCACTTCAAGATACTGGCCAGCCCTACCTCCACCCTCCGTGGAACCCTCATCTACCGACCCCCTAGACCCTGTGGACATTTCGCCAACTCCATCATGGACATCATCTCCCTGCACGCCATTGCGCCCACCAACTACACCCAACTAGGAGACCTCAACTTCCACCTCAACAACCAACTGGACCCCAGCACCACATCCCTCCTGGACAACCTCCACAACATTGGACTCTGCCAGATCATGACCGTAACCACGCACTCAGCAGGACACACCCTCTACCCCCTCTTCACAACAGGAAACTCCATCACCTTCAGCCACACCACTGAACTCCCATTGACTGACCATTGATGTGTCCAATTCACCTTCAGAACACCCACCATCCCGTGACACAAGCATCTGCTCCCACAAAGAAACTGAGCCAGAATCACTGACAACCAGATAACCTCACCACTCAGCAACTCCACCCTAACCATCACAGAAAACGACAACGCCAACACCGCAGCCCGAACCCTGCACAGATGGATCTCCGACAGCGCTAACACCATAGCCCCCTCAAGAAAAACAACAACACGCATGCCAAGAAAGCTAGATGGTTCATCACCGAACTTCGAGAGTCCAGACGCTCTTACCGCTGCCTCGAAAAGGCCTGGAGGGACATCAAATCCACAGAAGCCCACAACAACTTCAGAGCCACCTCTAACATCCACCTCCAACTCATCAGAAAAACAAAGAAAAAATCGATTGAAGACAGAATCTCCACTCATGCACACAACAGCAAGGAACTCTTTAACATCACAAGGAGTTCACCCAACCCACCAGCAAGTCCACTGACATCCCTCCCTCACAAGACCTCTGCAACAAACTCAGCACATTTTTCCACCACAAAATCAAGCGCACCTACGACAACTTTGACGAAGACAACCAACACACTGAACCCTCACCAACCACCCCTGACACTCTGAAGCCAGCGATCAACAGCTGGACAGCCCTCACCACCGAAGACACACTGAAGACGATGAAGTCAATCCACTCAGGGACACCACGGACCCCTGCCCCACCACATTTTCAACAGAGCCGCCGACACCATTGCAGCCGTGCTCTGCCACACCATCAACCGCTCCCTGGCAACCGCCTCATTCCCTGACGACTGGAAACCCGCTGAGATCAACCCCCTCCTGAAGAAACCCTCGGCAGACCCCACCGACCTCAAAAACTACAGACCCATCCCCCTGCTCCCAATCCCAGCTTAAGTCATTGAGAAAGCTATCAACAGCCAACTCGACACATTCATCGAAGAGCACAACATCCTCGACTCCTCCCAATCCGGCTTCAGAAGAAATCACAGTACGGAAACCGCCCTCCTAGCCGCAGCAAACGACATCTGTACCTTACTGGACAAAGGAGAAACAGCAGCCCTCATCCTCCCTGATCTCTCAGAGGCATTCAACAGTCTCTCACTACACCCTAATATGCAGAATCCACGACACAGGAATCCAAGACAAGGCCCTCGACTGGATCCACTCCTTCCTCTCCGGCAGAATGCAGTGGGTCAGACTCCCCTCTTTCCTCTCAGACCCTATACCTACCACCTGCAGAGTCCCCCAGGGGTCCTCCCTCAGCCCTAAGCTCTTCAACGTCTACAAGGCTCTGCTCGCCCCCATCGTCAGAACCTACGGACTCAACATTGTGTCATACGCAGACGACACCCAACTCATCCTCTCCCTATCCAACAAACCTAACACCGCCAGACACAACTTTTGAGAAGGCATGGAAGCCGTCGCCAAATGGATGAAAAACAGCTGCCTACAACTAAACACAAACAAAACAGAAGTACTCATCATGGAATGACACCTGGTGGCCCCACGCCCTCGGATGCCCACCCACGCCCATGGACCATGCACGCAACATGGGAATCATCCTGGACTCAGAGCTCAAAATGGACTGCCAGATCAACTCCGTCTCGTCCTCCTTCTTCAATACCCACCACCTCCTACGTAAGACCTTCGAATGGATCCCCCTCGAACACAGAAAGACCATCACTCACGCCCTGGTCACCAGCAGGCTCAACTACGGCAACGCACTCTATGCCAGAAAAAACAAAAACCTCACTCGCAAGCTACAGAACATTCAAAATGCCGCCGCAAGACTGGTCCTCGACCTGCCAAGCAACTGCCACATCTCCCAGCACCTGCGCACACTACACTGGCTCCCCATCGAAGCTAGAGTTACCCACAAGATGCTTACCTACACTCACAAGGCCCTTCACGACACCCGACCAGCATACCTGAACAGCCGACTCAAATTCCATGCACCCCAAAGGACCCTACGATCAGCCCAGCTCTCCTATGCTGTATCATTCTCTGGCTCTGCTTATTTCCGAATTCTTCCCTGACACAACTTTGTTCCCTTCTCGGACTTGCACCTTCTTTCATTCTCAACATTGGACAACTTTCTCTTTCACAACTTCAACTTCTCCAATAATTACCCTCACACAACCCTTGTGGTGGAAACGTTACTCTAGGGGCTTTCTGTCTCCTTCCTCGCTCTTCTCTTGGCAGCATTGACTCCGTAACTGGTGGAACCCACATTCTGATGTCTGATTTAGAATTGGCCAAATCTCCTGTTTGTCTTCGTTCCCACCCACTGTCCATCTTTGACGTATCAGCAGTAGTTGGTAATGGAGTGCTAGTTTCCACTGGCCTCTGAACCATACCTGTCCCACTCATGGCAAGACTATCCCCTGTCATAGTCTCTTCCCTTTCTTTGGTTTGTTGTTGTTGTCTTTCATCTGCCCTCTTGTTTGGATTATGATTCGAGACCACAGGTTTCTATTGTAACTTGTATAGTAAGAGAGTCTGGTAACTGCCTAGCACATGCACTTCCATTGTTTTGAGTATCTACGTATCCTGGCCCTCCAGAACCTCCTGGAATTCTGGTTCCTACTGCCATTCTCCCTCGTGCTTCTGCTGTCTGCTCTTCTGAACTTGTTACATCTACCCCTGACGCTTCCCCAGGCTGCTGCCTTCCTTCTTGCTCTGACCTGGAATCACTAGGTAGAGGACGATCTGCTAACAAGCTCTCTAGAAAGCTATCATCTGTATCACTGTCTTCTTCTGTCTTACTCTGCCCTTCAGACTCTCTTTTTAACAACCTGAATGGATACAGGCGTTCTCCCTCTATGGTGTCAACTCTCCATCTCTTCAATTGTGCATCCCACCTAGCATCCTAATATGCCTTTGTTGCTTTCTTTATCCTTCCCTGTGTAGCTTCTCTTTTCTTTGCCATTGCTGCTCTCCTCCTTGCATCTAAAGCCTCAAATTGCATTGGTCTGGGTGGAGGCTTTAGAGAAGACATCACTCCTCTTAGCTGACACAACACCTCCAACCGTAATGACTCATAACGAGGGAAAGCTAATTCTCCCTCCTCTATACAATTTGTGCCAATTTTGCAACCACACTATAGTATGGAGTCCTACATTGGTTGCCATATAATGTGCTGGAGTAAAGTCTGGTGGTGCTTCTGCTCCCACCCGAGTTACCACTCCTGTGTCACCTCTACACAGATCATGCAACACCTTTAAACATCTCATTGTAAAGAGGTCAATTGCAATCCAGTATTTAATGTTAAAGTTGCGAACAAACTTCAACCAATCCCAGCGCGGCGTTACACCAACCGACCTATCCCAGCACGGCTCGTTCTGAAATCACAACTCCCTCTTTGCAGCAGCTCACCCTCCTTTACAATTTCTCTTTGCACATTCAAAGTTGTTGACCTAGTAACTGCTTCCTATTACAGCCACAATAACTAATAGTTACATAAACAAGTAATTGTCTGTCCGCTAAAAGATTGATAGAACACTCTTACAAGAACATCCGCTGTGACCCCCGTCCTGCGTTGGTCACCCAATCGCTGTAGTCTGCCCCCGGTACCTGAGGCTTTCCACCGCGACGTTACTCTACATTCACACAAAGCTCCCTATAACTAGTGGATCGCCGATAGCGCTTTACGACACCCACAATTTGATCGGACAATGAAATATACAAACTATCCCGGGATCTAGGACTTCTCTTGAGTCCACTCACCAAAACTTCCTGATCTGCATGTGTCCAGACCAGTAAACCGATTAACCCACAATCACTCAACTTGCATTCTCACTCCGCAAGACAACACACAATTAAAACATCACCGCAATCTAACACACCACACAGTTTCATACTCACTCTACCACTGCTTCCACTGCCAGCATCCGCCGAACTCCATTGATCGCCGTTCTTCCGCCGTCATCTACGCCAAGTCCAAAGCCAGAATATTCTCAGCTTCTACTCTAAATCCCTCAATTTCCCCTCACTTTAGAGGCAAACCATCCTCCGCTACTTTTTGATTGAACCAAATTTGGGCCTTGCCTTACCTCCCAAATTCAGCTATGATGGTCTTTTATTTGCCTGCTGAGAGTTGTCGAGGGAAATAAACACGTCAAAATTATACTTACAATGTACTCATCCTGGAAAGACCAGATACTCAGAATTTATAGTTTATGAGTTTTATTATAAGGTCAAAAATAGCTGAATATAAACACACCTTAGTATTAATGAATATAGGTACAGGAAAATGTATACAGAGCCAAATCTACTCATATAATTGATTCAGCATAGGAGACACAGAATAATAAACTCCCAAATTAGTACACAACCCAAGATGGAGGCGGAATCCAAATCCCTTTTCATTAGGAAGGGAAGCATAAATTGTCTTTCCATACACTACTCTCATTGATGGTGTTTCTGGCTGGTTCCTCTATCTTATTTCTTAAAGGTGTCAGCACGTGTAGACTTCCTTAGAAGTACTCACATCAAATGGGTTAAAATAGTATAAAGCTATAGAGCTCGCTCTTAAGATGCTCCTTTTCTTCAGAAGTCTGCCTTTACTGTCCCTGCGCATAATACAAAAGGATAAACTCAGCCCCTTACTAAATGTTTCACATGATGAATTATTTCACTTTTTCAGGACTGTGGTGTTTTTCCATGACTCTTTAATTAAATCTTCCTTGCTTCTTGTGACCTTGGAGTGTAGATAGGCCAGGCACAGAAGATATACTCCCCTCTTGCTTCTCAGACTGTTCAAAGACATTCCAGTTATCTCCTTACTAAACATAATGATGGTAAATTCTTTATACCTGCAATGGGATGAGATCATACTGTTCTGGCACATACAAAGATATATTTAATTATTTCTTCAGTAGCTGAGGCTTTCGAAACTGTACGCAACTTCTAACTCAGTGCCTATAGTGCGCAGCTTTAACAACACACAGTTACATTAATATGAACGTAATGTCTTTCTCACATTTGCATAAAGAAATAATGGTGTCTTCTAATACATATAAATCCTACTTAAAGATATACATTATGATTCTGTGTTTATGATGTTGAATAAATGTATTCAATAAACATGAAACACTGCACACCACACTAAAATATAGATAAATGTGATTAACCTATGCATATAATGCACCCCTACAATTTCGAGTGCTGTGTACACTCTATCAGTAACAACCCACTAACAACTGTTTTATTCTAAATGTTCCTACTAAATTTCTCCTGGTGGACCCTATAATCATCTTTCTATACCATGTCATTTCAGTTGTTCATGATAAATCGATTCTCAATATACCACCAACATTATCTTGCGAGTTGAAGAATTCTAAACTCCCTTAAATAACCAATACAAAATATACTGCAGAAGTAAATATATGCATTACTAAAATGATGCTCGCTAATCCAGTGTCCCACTATGCTTAACAGAAAACTCTGGGTGCACTCTTTTGTTAACTCTACTGAAAAAAAAGTAAACCTCTTTACCATGAACAGCTAAAGGAGGGTGGTGGTGCACTACTGACCTATGACAAAACTATACCTTGGAGGCTGATTTTCTTTCACTGTTATTCTTTTATGTTCTGTTAAATGGATATCTAGCTCGAGTAGTAACAAATACCTATTAAGTGCCCCAAACTAGTTCATTTTATGATAAGCATGTATAAAAATCACTGTCAATGCACTAAACTTAACCTTAAAACTATTCAAAATCAGCACTCTACTATCAAATGGAATATATATTGATGTATTCAGTTTATAATAAAAAATGTGACTCTTTGTGAGACCGACAATGTGTAAGAATTGATTCTAACACCAAGTTCAATTGGGTTCCACTCCAATATTATTAAATGCTTTTCTGTTCTGTTAATCTTGCAATGGAATGAGCTCATAGATGAATGTGATTGTTGCAGTCTACTAATCAGATGTAACTGGCATCATTACTGCCCTGGTTGGTGCCATTTCTTTAATTTTACATTAATGACACCTCCCTGCCATCCCTTTATACTCCCAACAATCTCACCTAAATTCTCAAAGTTCCTCATTCCTCACTTCTATTTCTCCTACACCTCTAATACCCTTCTACCTTCTACCTTCTATTTACCTTATCTTCACAGGGGCTAACCCAGCTGCCCCTCTGAAACCCACTCATGGCCGTGGCCTTTCGAGGACCTATCCAAAAAATGCATTTCTGTTGGAAGAGGAAGTTAACAAGTCTCATGACTGTCTTCTTCATGGCCCAGGAGTGCATGGTAAGACCCAACTCATTGCAGACTTGCAACAGGAGAAGGTAAGCCTAGGTATAGCCCACATTTACCTGTTACCGGTCATCAGACCAGTCAAGGCCCTTTTGGACCCGGCTCCCTCCGAGGCACTCGCCTCACTCCTTCTGCTGTCTCTCCTCCGTTGTCCTCTTTTGACCCGCTCCTTTCTCGTTTCTCTCACCTTTCAGTCACCCTCTCCTTGGCTTCTGCCAAGCAGTCTCACCCTTCTGTGCCTTTTTTGCACCTCACCCATTTTTTGTACCTGTCTTCTCTTTCACCCCTTAGTGCATTTTCCTTCCCACCCGTTTCCTGTGCCTGTTTTCACTCGCTTTCATTCATTTTCGCGCCTGTTTTCATTCGTATTCACTTGTTTTTTGTGCCTGTTTTCTCTTTCACCCTTTAGTGCCTTTTGCTTTCCACCCGTTTTCCTGTGGCTGTTTTCATTCGCTTTCACTCGTTTCGATGCCTGTTCTCATTTTCATTCATATGATTACTGTGTGCTTTTATTTGTTTTCATCTATTTCTTGTACTTGAGAAATTATCAGTGGCAAGGGTATCAATTGTGCAAATCTATTGGTATCCCCATGTAAATTGTGTATAGTCTTAAAATGCTCCAAGGGGAAAGGGTAGCCACTTATACCCTCAGAATGTGAAGTGAACAAAGTCCACAACTATAACAAATATATACAGCCCCTGAGCAGTACCTCATTCAAACAATAATAAAACAATGATTTGTGTCCTTCAGTTCTAGTTCTTTGTCTTTTTTATCCTTCCTTCATCACAGTAAGTTGTTAGTCACTTCTGAATTTTCAGAATTCGCTCCAGTTACAATTGTAGCCAACATGTGTTTCTTTAACATAAACCCAAAATGACTTCATCAGGGCTATGTATACGTTCGTCATACCGAAAATCACTTATCCAATTATTTCAAAAGAACCGTCCCCATTCATCGATTGTTTCTACGATATTTGCGGGTGGAGTAGCACCCTTATTTTAGATCCTCTGGATGTTTCGAGAGTACTAGTTTGATCCGTGAGTTAATCAGCGCGGATTAACGCATGGATTGAACAAGTACTCTTGGAACGTCTAGAGGATCTAAACTAACGGTACAACTCTTCCCGCATTTGGAATTTTGATCAGTATGACAATCTTGGAGACCAATATCTTAGAAACAATCAATGGGGGGCGTGGCTTAGCAAGCCACAATGGCGGCGGTGTTTTGCTGAGGCTCCGCGATCGGGCTTGCATCCTGCCCGTTTCCAGGGATCGCCCTGATCGCCGTGAGCCTCAGCCAACGAAACAGTGACCGGCGGATGCAGCAGCACCAGGGGCTTCATTCGAGAGAGCCGTGGCCGCTGCTGAAGTGCGGCATTAGAGGGGGAAATCTCATCTGCCGGAGCGGGGAGCCGGACCGCAAGATGGCGGCCGCGTCTCCGACCATCTAGACCCAAGGCGTCTGCACCCTCATTACCGGACCGGAGACCCCGGGGAACACGCGCACGGACCAGGGCTGCGGAGCTCCTGGCAGGTCGGCGCAACTGACTACCAAAGGTGCGTTCGGCACTGGGCTCGCCACGGCGAGCGCGCATCGGCGCGCAAGATGGCGGTCACCGGACTGGAGCCTCACCCCACCAGCACTCCTACCCGGCTGGATGCCGGCCCGACCACCGTGCACTGAGGGACGCCGTTGGGCGGACCACCAACGCGGCGCCCGGACCCCCCTGCGGCAGAGAAGCTCCCGACGGGTGGTGAGTGCCAGCTCCCCCCTGCCCCCCCCAGGGGCCCTCATCGCTACCTCCCCAGTGGCCTCCGACCCCCCCTGAGACCCCCAGCGGTCACCCAACACCGCACTCCCTGGACGGGGGAACGGAGCAGCATAGACACTCCTGGCACAGCGGACAGCCCCGCTGATCGGGCTGCCTGACCTTAACATGGCACCCAGAAGGGCTCAGATACCGGGCCTGGTCCGGGCCTCCCCATAACAACGGCAGCGACCCCCCCCCCAGGATACAGCGGTGGCACGCCACAATAAGGACAGCCCCTCACCGCCATGGTCCCACAGGAACCCTCCACTCAGCCCACCCTACCTCGACTCCTGCCATAGACTATTCACAGCCTCGAGGGGAGAGGGGTGCGGCTGGCTCCATACCACGCCAATAGCCTGCTGCCGTGAGCCTGCAGACGCCAACGCAAGCCCCACCACTGCCTCACCACCGAAGTCATCGAACCGGAGGGGCCCCGAGGCGAGCCCAGGGGCACCTCGACAGCCACAAAGACTGCTTACTTGACCCCCACAGGATTGACCCTCGCCCCAACTGCCCGTGGCTTCAGGACTCCACGACGACACAGGGCCCTCTCTCACAGCCCAATGGGGAAACCAAGGGGCACGCAGACGACTGCCGTCCCTGAAACGGCCATCGAGAAAATGCCGCACACAAGGACATGGACTCAGGCAAACACGCCAAACGCGGATCCCACGCTATCGGCGAAACTGGATCAGGTACTGGCGGCTATCGAAATGTCCCGGCTCTCTATGGAGGAACGCCTGGGCGCCCTGACGACGGACATCAGCCTAATCCACGACGATCACCGCAAACTGGTGGATAGAGTGAAGGAGGGAGAGCGAAACGTGGCAGCGCTTCAGCCCACGGTGAAAACGCAAGAAGCAGACATGAAGGAAGTCCTGTGCCGAGTGGCGGCCCTCGAGGAGCGCACAATCGATTTGGAGGGACGCTCGAGACGATGCAACATCCGCGTCCTGGGACTGCCGGAGGGGATTGAAAACTCGGACCCGCTAACCTATATGGAATCATGGACCAGATCGTTTACCCCCGAGTCGGAGCGGTCAGCGTTCTTCTCAATCGAAAGGGCCCACAGGGTCCCCGCCCGGAAACCCAAGCGGGGCCTACCTCCACGCCCTATGCTGGCTAAGTTCCTACATTTCCGAGACCGTGATGCGGTGCTTCGCGCGGTCCGGGTGGCAGACCCCTTGCAAGTGGAAGACCAACAGGTCATGGTGTTCCCGGATTATGCCCGCGAGGTACAACAGCAACGCTCGACCTATCTGGAGGTTAAAAGGCGTCTCCGCGAAAATAATCTTCAGTACTTCCTACTGTTCCCGGCCCGCCTTAAGGTGCTCCATAACGGGAAATCCATATTCTTCACCACGGCGGAGGAAGCACAGGACTGGGCGGAGTTCCACTGTCCGTTGATCCCTAAGCCCGGTCCCCAGCGGAGACAAAAGAACGACTCGCGACGATCCAGAAGACGAGGCATGAATCGCACCCGGACAGACACCTCCAAGAGTCAAGCATCCTCACCCTCGGGCTCGCCCGATCTCACGCAAATTATGCAGGAGCGGCGGGACGCCCTACGGGCGGTGACTGAACTGCACACTTCTCCCCAAGCCTCGGACCTGGAAACCCAACCACACCTGTTCACCCCTGAGAAGGACCGGGAGAGCGACGGCACAATGTCAGGATTTGGTCCGATCTCATCTCCCCTCCTTGCGGTGCATACAACGGACGCTACCCAAGCAGGCCAACCTGGCACCTCTTCAGGATGAACAATTGGACGATTGCTGTATCCTCTTTTTTTGGTTGTTGATCGCGCTGTGCGAAGTTTGCGCGCCAAAGATGCTTAGTTAGTTGGCTGTATATGCACACACGCGAATGTCATCTCTCCTACAACAGCCCGATCCGCGAATAAGCCCGGCAGTAACACACGCTGCCACCCCCATAGAATTTTGTTATATTTCTCCCCTAGTGGGACACTAGTTTGGATATGCCACCCCCGGTGATATATCCCTGGCATTGGGACTGTTCCCCACCTTTGGTTCTACCTGTTGTAGCCCCCGTTAGACCCTCCCCCACACATACGGAAGCATGGCGCGCAGGGGCACATACGAAACACAGGACCTCACGGTCCTTGGGAGGTACAAGGGTGCCCCACTCACAAGCACGAAATCATAGCAATGGCGACTCCACGGTCGGACGTTAACGTCCTCACGCTGAATGTACGGGGCCTCCACACACCTAGCAAACGCTACTCCGTCTACTCCTACATTAAGCGCATGTCAGCTTGTGTAGCACTGTTACAAGAGACACATACCAACGCTGCCGAACTGGGCCGATTACAGGCCAAATGGCGAGGGACCTTTTGTGCCACGACCTACTCAGCATTCGCTCGTGGCGCCTTAGTGTGGGTTAGGCCAGGCATCCCTTTTCGAACACTTAGACGGGTGGTTGACAGGGAGGGCAGATACGCACTATTAGAGGGAATCTTAGACAGGCAAGGGGTCCTCCTGGGCAGCATTTACGCCCCTAACACTGAACAAGATAAATTCTGGGATCACCTCACAGTAGTCCTGGCCCAATTCACTACAATTCCATGGATTTTGGGAGGTGATTACAATTTCACGCTGAACCCAGCTTTGGACAGATCACCCCCCCCCCGCAGGCTCCCCAACGCCCCGACAAGCGGAACTTTTCAGAGCCTGGACCACACACTGGGCACTCACTGACGCGTGGCGACACTTACCCCCACTGGCCCGTGTCTACTCGTTCCACTCGATTCCACACAACCTTCGGGTCCGTCGGGACAGGTTCTTATGCTCTGCACCTATCCTCCCAAAGGTAACATCCTCGGACTACCTGGGTCGGATCCTCTCGGATCACGATGCTCACATTCTACACCTGATCTGGCGCCCCCCACACCCGCCAGTCCCCACCTGGCGCCTTCCTAAGGACTGCTTATCAGACCAGGTCTTCAGGGATACGCACAAAACCGGCATACAGGAATACTTCCTACACAACGCGGATTCGGCGTCATCGATGTTAGTGGAATGGGATGCATTCAAAGTGGTGGCACGAGGGGAATGCATACAACAAATCGCTGGGGTTCGCCGCACACTAGAACAGACACTCCTCACGTCGGAACGGCGAACGGCGCCTGGCTACGCTTACGAAACGAACCGATGACTCGGAAGAGAACGTCGCGCTCACGGCCGAGGCGAAGTCGGTATACCAAGCTGCCTGCGCCGATCTCCGGAAATATAATTTTCGGGCCTATGCCTCCAGAGTACACAAAGAACGGGACAAAACGGGGGCAATGCTTGCCTGGATGGCAAGGCAGGACACCGAGATCAAGCCAATTACGGATATTATCAATCCGGAAGGCATACTAGTGCGGTCCCAGGCCGAGATCCTCCTGGCGTTCCAACACCACTACGCACAGGTATACGAGGCCCCAACCCGCTACACTCCATCATGCGTGGATCGCTTCCTCGATTCACTGACGCTGCCCACGACATCGGACGCCGACAAGCGCGCGCTTGACACTAAAATAACACCCTCGGATGTCACTCAGGCACTACACGCCCTGTCCCGGAATAAAGCCCCGGGGCTCGACGGCTTCCCACTGGAGTACTACTCGACGTTCTCTGCCCTGTTGGCTCCCCTACTGGCTTGGATGTTCGCGGCAGCTCTCCATCTGGGAGTGCTTCCCCAGTCACTGCGGGAATCCGTGATTGTGACCTTCCCCAAACCCCACAGGGACCCTCTCCAACTGGGATCGTATCATCCTATCACGCTCCTATCGGCGGACTGCAAGGTCCTCGGGAAGATCTTGGCTGACAGGTACACCCAGGTCATACGCCTACTGGTCCGCCCTGACCAATGTGGGTTCGTGCCGGGTAGGAACACCTCACAAAACATCCGCCACGTCTTCCATGTTCAGGATCAGGTTCGGGACAGATTCCCACGCGCCGCTTGCCTGATTATGGATTTGGAAAAGGCGTTTGACACTCTCACCTGGCCGTACCTATTCGCGATCCTGAGTCGTCTCAACGTTAGTCCGACACTCATGGCATACACTCGCCTCCTATACACCGACCTAACAACGCGAGTGCGGATTGGGAAACACATCTCCTCTGCATTCGAGGTTCGCCGAGGCACGAGACAGGGGTGCCCCCTATCACCCCTTTTATTTGCCCTGTCCGTCGAACCGCTGGCGGTCAGACTGCGTCAGGAGGGAATACATTGGGGCATCCCGCTCGCGGACGATACGCATTGCGTCTCTCTGTACGCAGATGACCTCCTAATATATGTCCGAGACATAGAGGCGGATCTAACTCCCATAGGAGTGGCGCTGACAGAGTTTGCGGACGCCTCGGGACTCCAGGTGAACTGGGACAAGTCCACGATCTAACCCTTCCACCCGCGCTTACCTCCCCGTGAGGTCGGGCTGGGAACCCATAAACTCTTGTGATCAGCGGAAGCTCCCCGGTACCTTGGTGTCCGCCTGTACCACTCTCCGGCGGAGATGTTCGGCGGCAATCACCGGAAGGTGCTCGCTAACCTACGCCAGACTGTAGCCTTCTGGAACGAGCTCCCGCTGGCCCCGATAGGACGGATAGCCTTGGCAAAAATGGTGATGCTCCCCCGACTTCTCTATCACTTCACGAACCTGCCGGTGGTGCCGCCCAGATCTTTCTTTCGGGACCTCCACTCTCTCCTAGGTACCCTTATTTGGGGCGCGAACCGACACAGAGTGGCCTTGAAAACCCTCCAACTCCCCACAACACAAGGCGGACTCGGAGCTCCTTCCTTCGAGTCCTACTTCCTGGCGGCGCAGCTTCAATGGCTATCGTATTGGACAGCGGACCGCTACACCCAGGAGACTTTTACCCCGACCGGTAGAGTTCCGACCCCGGACCTCATCCGTCTCCTACTCCCGGGCACCAAACCCAGACGAACATACCCCCTCCAAGTCACGATAGCGCGTCAATGTATGATGCGGATCCACCGGATAGCCCCAAGTAGGACCCCATACTCCCCGTTACCAGTGCTTAATTTGTAAAATATGAAGTTTGTCGGAGGCCACACCTACTTTTCGCTTGCTCCACCCACTTCCTCCACTGGCTCCACCCACATCATCAACTGTCACTGCTAAAAGTCAGAGGTAATATACCTTGCTGATCCGAATTTCAGCAAGGGAGCTTTCCTCATAGTAAGGTTTAGGTTCCCCTGCCCTGTAAACATTTTGAAAAAGATTAACTCAAAAGTGCATTTCCATGCACATACCCCCCTACTGCAGAGATGCCCCGCCTGTGCTGTGCTATTCCCTAAAGCTCCCCCCTCCTCCTCGCGCCGTGGCTACCTGACCCTCCGGTGTTGTGCAGTTGCAGCAGTGCAGTATTACTTGGACAGACTGCACACACAGTGCACTTTAAATGTTATTTACATGACGCCGCCGGAATCTGCATTGCTCTTGTGAACATACTGAGTGTGTGTGAGAGTGCAGTCATCCATCACATCCCGATCGTCGCTACTAGTTTCATCAGCGGATTGCCGATGTTTAAAAAAAGAAATGCACCGAAAACATATTGCCACACTGAAAAGAATCTAAGCATGTTACGTCGTTAACAGAATCTGTCACAAACCGACTGGGGGTGGCGGACACAGTTTTATTAACCTACCCTGAAATTCCAAACAAACATTTGGGGCTCTGTTTCATCGCATAATCCAGAAATAAAAAATTGGGGGTGCATGCCAGTATTGCAAACTTCGATCAGGAATGGCAGCATTTACACAACATAACATTTTTACTTTGAAAAAACTGAGAGAGTTTATATATTTGTAAAATGTAAATGGTCATTTAATGAAATTGCACTTAATCCCGCTGTAGGAGGGATTCATTTTAGCAGACAAGGGAACTGTCCTGAAGACGTAAAATAAAGTGTTTCTCCGACCTAGATCACACACTGTGGTCAAGTTGAGAAGCTCAGACTCAACCTGGAGGCTACTTGTTTCTCTGTTGGCAACTTGGCAACTTAGCCACACTCGCCCACGTTCGTATATTGTTGTATAATTACAACTGACTTGCGGTAAAATCATGTAGTCTCATAGACAAGACAACCTTTAGTCCAAAGACATCATCACCGCCATAATGCACTTCCCCTTGCATCTCCTGAGGAACATCCGGCCAAATCTCTTGCCGCAACCGCAACGGAACACTTCTGGCAACATGAATGATCCATCTGATCAAACACACAAACCTCCTCATGAACAGAGTGACCAGGCATGACCAACGCAGGAGTAAACCAGTCGGCGTAGCGTAGGCCTCACCTGCGCAGCAGCTTTACTTATTTATTTGGCCGCGGGCCTACGCTGCCTACACCAGGCCAGTCCTGCACCACCAGGCCCTCTTGATCGATTAAAACCAGTCAGAGTCACCAATTAATCGTCATCAGTAATCCTGCGCCTGCGGCCAGCCCCCCCTGCTGCGCAGCTTTATTTATTTAAAACCTGACCAGAGTGACCAATCCACATAATGACCGGCAGCAGCCATCACCATCACGGCAGCCCCGCGCCTGCTGCCTGAGTGCTAGGGCCCCCTGCTGCTCCCTCGCCCTCACCTGGTGAGAAGAACTGTAAGGCGGAAGTCGTCCAAGCAGCAGGGGAGGTCTGTCCCGACTACTCCTACTCCCACTACTTCGAAAGGCGGCACGCCGGGCGGGCGTACAACACCTCCACTGACCGGGGTGAGGTGCGGGCGGGCGGCCTTGCGGGTATGCTGGGGCGGGCGTGTGCAACAGCGAATGGTCAATGCGCGTGCATTCAAATCTGCGCCTGCGTCGCTGCCTCTGCCGCGCACAGCCCCAACCCCCGCAGAAAAAGACCGCCTTGCCCAGTCCAACTCAACAACAACTACACCCCGCCCCCACCACTGATCCGCGGCTGCCGGCCGGGCCGGAAGGCAGTCTTGAAGACGAGGGAGTGAGGAGGAGGGGAGAAATGGAGAATCGATCATCGGAGAGTCTGCTCTGGAGTCAGTTTACACAGTTTCAGTTTTAGTCAGGGTTTTAAACATCAGTCAAACATGAACCACGGTCTCCAGAGCTTAAAAAGAAAGTGACAAAAAACGCTCTCTCGTTAGAAATGCATCAATTACTGACGCAGGTGCACTCAATGCTGCCATGACTGTAGACCCGGCCCTAACAATTAGGTGCCGGTGCCAAGCACCGGCAAGCTCCGGCTCAAATTAAGCCCTGCCCGTTACTACCGCTGGCAGGCTGCCCCAGACAGGACTCCTATTTCTCGGCGCCAATGTTGGCTGAGTGGACACATTGCGCCATCACGGATATGGAGTCGCTCTTCGAGGAAGGACAGCTGAAACCAATCACTCAGCTGGTCGCAGAATATGACCTGACCCCATGTCAATTCCTCAGACATCGACAGCTACTCGAGGGATTCTGCCCCTACCATAATCTCAGGGCAGGGGAACCAGACACGCACCCAGTAATACACACTATCCTACACATGGGAGTGGGACGCCACTTGGTCACCTGGTTGTATAAATCAATCCGGGAACTCTCGCACAACCCCCTGACGGCCCTACGGGCCACATGGGAGGAGGACATCGGTCGCGCACTACACGACTCAGAGTGGACCAAGGCGCTCGAGGCCCCGAAACGCGTCTCCAGGAATGCTCGATTCAAAAACATCCAATACTATATACTACACAGGGCATACCTCACACCGGCGCCTACAACGGTTTTACCCATCTACACAATTCCTATGCCCCAGGTGTCGATCCCCCGATGCAGATTTCCGTCACATGTTTTGGGACTGCCCCGACCTCCACTCCCTATGGAAAACTGTGCACGACACACTGGCAGATCTCACAGGCCTCACAACACTAGCCTCCTGGGAATCCAGCGCACTAGGCATCCTACATATCCCTAAACAAGAACCTGTACACAGGCGGTTCGTGTCCTTGGCGCTGCTGCTGGCAAACAGATGCATAGCTATGCATTGGCGATCCTCGGAGGGTCCCCCCATAGCAGCCTGGACGGGAGCAGTTTGTAAGTGGGCGGCGGCGGAGGAGGATGCCCTCAGGGAGGAAGAAGCCAGGGGTGCGCGTAAACATCCCATCTCCATGGAATGGGCCATGCTTCTACACAGCTTCCGGCAGTCCCTGCGCACAGAAGACCCACCTACGCCCCCCCTCCCTCTCTCGAGTGAACACATAGCTCCTGGTCAAGACCCTGACCCCACACTGACCATCCCACTATGCACTAACATGGAATGCCCCCGCTCTCTGACTACGCCACCTTGATATGGACGCACTCTGAGGGAACCCCTTGTCTCCCGACATCCGACACCTGCTTTTCTTTTACCGTGCACCTGCTAACGCCTATATGCTCCCCTCCACAGTTGTGTCTCCCCAGTTACTGGTAATACAGTTATAAGAACTGTACAGACCCTGATCCTACGCCACCAAGGCGGGCATTCATGTACCCACTAGTATCCTCCCTTCTCCCTTACGGAGCACGATTATAGGATCCCAGCCTGAGAACATATCTGATTGATCTGTACTGTTTCATGGAAGAAATGTCAAATTCCACAAGTTTGTACACAGAAAAGTTGCGCGCACGGCTGACCGTGGCTGAATGTTGAAGCCACGCCAGCAGTTGATCCTCTATGTTCCCAGGTATTTGATGCAACAATAAAAACAAATAAAAAAATAAAAAAATCTTAGAAACAATCAATGAATGAGTACGGTTCTTT
The DNA here is from genome assembly GCF_964263255.1 of Lissotriton vulgaris. Taxonomy (NCBI): domain Eukaryota; kingdom Metazoa; phylum Chordata; class Amphibia; order Caudata; family Salamandridae; genus Lissotriton; species Lissotriton vulgaris. The sequence continues at coordinate 743,534,657 of NC_141696.1, forward strand.
TGAATTAATTGGATAGGCAATTTTCGGTGTGACAAATGTATACATAGCCCTGATAAAGTCATTTTGGGATTATGTACATCTGACGAAAGAACGTGTTGGCTACAATTGTAACTGGAGCTGATTCTGAAATTCAGAAGTGACTTACAACTTACTGTGATGAAGAAAGTATAAAAAGAAAACAAAAAGACAAAGAACTACAACTGAAGCTTACAAACGATTTATGTATTATTGTTTGAATGAGGTGTTGCTCAGGGGCTGTAAATATGTATTTCTTGTACTTGTTTTCTTTTGTGTTTATCCCATTTCATTTCAGGACTTCAGCCACCTCTATTGTGCTCCCTGCAGCTTCTATCCTCCTCCTCCTGCACCTTTTCCCACCTCCCGCCACCCCCTACATCTTACCTGCTTTTCCTGCTGTATCTTCTTCCCGCCTACCGCCACATGCTCCTTCCCCCTCCCAGGACCTATGTAATGGCGGCCGCTGCATGACCCCATTGAACAGGTGCCTAGGTCCGGCCCCCATTTCCTCCGACCAGCCAAGGCTCTTTTGAACCCGCCTCCCTCACCTAGAAGTTCCTGCCTCACTCCTTCTGCTCTCTCTCTTCTGGTGTCTCCTTGCATCCAGACCCTTTCTCTATTCTCTCCCCTTTCTTTGTCACCCACCTCTTAACTTGTGCCTAGCTTTCTCACTCCTATGTGCCTTTTTGAGACCCACCATTTTTTTGGGCCTGTCTTCTCTTCCACCCCTTAGTGCCTTTTGCTTCCCACCCATTTTCTGTCCCTGTTTTAATTTCCGCTCACTTGTTTTTGTGCCTGTTTTCATTCAAATTCACCTCTTTCTTGTGCCTGCTTTCTCTTTCACCCCTTAGTAACTTTTGCTCTCCACCTGTTTTCTGTGCCTGTTTTCATTCACTTTCACTTGGTTTTGTGCCTGTTTTCATTCATGTTCATCCATTTATTGTTCCAGTTTTTACCCTAATCAGGCCTTCAGCCCCCTCTATCATGATCCTCTGAGCCTGCACACCATCCTTTCCCTGCCTCCTGTCTCCTGCCTCCCCTTGCTCCTTACATACATGTCCTGCCACGTCTCCTTCCTGCCTATTCTTGCTGTATCTCTGCGGCCCTGTCCACCTCCCTCCACATTCTTCCCCGTCATGGGCTTACTTAATGGTGGCTGCTGTGTATAGTGCACCAATGGCAAGTCTGTCTGCACCCATCCATGACTGGACAGCACCCAGCGCCATGAACCCTGGTCTGATCACCAACCAGCGATTCATCGCAGAGTTTCTTCAGTTGTTCAACACATCTCCTCTAACTGCTGTATGACTACGCCACACACCACAGTAGGAGCCTTCCCCTGAAAAGATGCAACCAAAATCTAGGACCTACTGAGCAGTGACTCACCGGACCTCCTCTGCCTTCCAGAAACCTAGCTCAACTCCACATCGACAGCCAACATTGCAGCAGCAATCCCAGGGGGCTAAAAGATTGCAAGACAGGATTGCATTCACAAGCCAGAATGAGAACTCACAGTCATCTACAAAGATTCCTTCAACTGCTCAACATTCTCGGAGAGTGCCACCCCATACATGGAATACCTGCACTTCAAGCTGCAAATCTCTGACAACTTCAACCAAAATGGAACCCTCATCTACGGACCACCCGGACCGCCTAAATCAGCCCCATCACTGACTTCATCGCCCCTTTCACCATTGTCTCCAGAGCGCTCATCCTTCTCAGCGACTCCAACTTTCACCTAGGAGACATAAGCAATCCCTGCTCCATAGCACTCCTCCAAAGCCTGAAGAACATTGGAATAATTCAACTCAACACAGAACCAACACACATCACAGGACACACGTGGACCCCATCTTTACTACCAACAACAGCATCAAATACAACTACACTGCTCACATGAATTGACCACTCCATCATCCACTCTATGTCAGAATCTCCATGCAGCTCTTACACAGAGTTCAGGCCGTCCAGAATGCTACTGGAAAACTCATACTTAACCTCCCTCGCCACACCTACATCTCGCCCCACCTCAGAGAACACAGTCTCCCCATTTATTAAAGCAGCCACTTTAACCTCCTAACGCACACATACAAATTGTTGCACAACACTGGACCTACGTACCTCAACAGCCATGTACACTTTTACTAGCCCAGAAGGCACCTATGCTCGGCCTCATGCGCACTCACACACAACCCTACATTCTCAAAAACAGAGAAGGACATTGCTTGTTCTCATACATCGCAGACAAAGTATGGAACGGCTTCCCACAACACATCAGAGTCTCTTTCTCGCTTCTTGAGTTCCGCAAGAGGCTTAAGACCAGACTCTTTGAATAACTCAGCAGGGACCACAGGCCTACACACCTGATAACGCGCCTGGGTACCCTCATGGGTGATGAGTACCTTATACAAATTGACATACCTTAACAATATTGCTGAAGACTCATCACTCCCAATAATCAATCAATCAATCAATCATAGTTTATTGTATGTGATTACTTAAAATCGTTACAATTTACAATATATAAAAAAATCATACAAAAACTGTAAAAACCTCCAACTAAATCACCACCAAATAACAAACGAATATACAATTTTAAAAATCTGAACAACATTGAAGATGCGCATGAGTTGTTAACTAAAGTGCAAGTTCTGAGCCACTGGCATGAGATGTTATAAATTGAATAATGGTTACTTTTCCTGGATAGATCTTCCGAGTCGCAAAATACCGTAATATGGATTCAAAGCAAAAACCATCTTCGTTCACTGCTTTAAAAGAGCTTACACAACTGAATTAGTCAAATGATGTTAAATTTACTGGCCCTATTGAAGTAATATGTGCTTGGAAAAAGCGCAAAACTTTACATAAAAATGTAAAACTGTTTTCACAAAAAGTTTTACTGTTCAAATTGTCCCATGGTAGGTCAGGCATTTAGTCCGCTTGTTACATGGGCATGTGAGCTGCTGCAGTTATTGGACTAAACCCATGTCGGCATTGATCATGATGTTTTTTTTTTCCTCTGGCTTGACTTGCCATAAAAGTTTCCGTACTTCTGCCAAACATTTTACACCCCGCACGACAAGATTATGGAAGACCCTTCCATCCAGTGTATCATGGCTTGCCTGCAAGTGCGAATGTTCAATTAATTAAAAATGGGTTTTAAAAGCAGTCTCCTCAAATCCATAACTGCAGGACATGCGCATAGCAGATGAGCTATAATTACACTATCAAGGGATATCCATGTCCTGCAAATTACTGCCCTCCCCATGTAAAAGGGAGGGCATATTAATTATTTAAGGTTTATTTAATGCCTGTAACAGTATTTCAATAAATGCTTTTGGAAGCCCTTCTATATAAGTGTGAAACTTACATATTGATTAGGACAACCCAATGCTTGACAAAACATAGTTAGAGAATACCCTGTAAAGTCTAGACAGCACTGCCTAACTATATGCAATTCAAGCAGTCTATCTATATCGACATTCCAAGAATGTACATTAAACACAACACAGCTCCAAAGCCATATATCTATCTCGCCGCTTATTTACATAGTTATTATATTGTTTTTTGTAAGATCTTTTCTGCTAAGAGGTGTCAGCGCTCTATATATATCAAATAAGAACAAAGCTGTATTAGACAAATCATAATTCTGAGTAATTGGCTAAGAGTCGCCATCCCATGATTACATCCACATCAAGTTACATTGCTACTTCACTCTACATAAGCAGCACACATAAGACACACCCCCTGACACATTCTTATTCACACTACAAGTTCAAGCCATATAGTCCACTGCAGATCCTTTGACTAAAAGACCTAAAGTGGCAGTGGGCTGTACCGGCCATTAAAGGACAACTCCAACGTTACCCTTTTAGGTCTCGCATAGAGCGTTGCACCGCAACGCGCTGACATCGCTCTGCGAGACATACTGTATACACTATACCAGGGAAGCTTCATTGCAGCTCCACCCACTCTCCGCCCATCTTTTTGATTGGGTTACATCATAAATGCAGTGTTCTCATAGGTTTTCCCATTGTTAGTCCCTCCTCTTCACGGCCATGTTGTCATTTGTAGACGTCCGAGGCTATCAACCCCTATACTGTATTGCTATTTTTTCCTTGTGTTTCCCCCCGGCCCCACCCGCAGTCCCTCACTTTTCACCTCCCTTCACCTCTCCCCCCTCCCGTTTGTGCCTTTTTCGACTCCCGCACTTTTGTTTACAATGCAATAGGGCTCGCGTAAATACGAATCCTATTGCATTTATAAATGTTTTTTTTCCCCTGGGATTGGCTGACTCAATTTGCACTCTATTTTGCATGACCTGTCCAGCATACATGCGCAATACAAATGTTACCTGGAAGGAGAAGCGCTGCTGTAACAGGGTCAATATCAGCAGTAGAAGCATCGTAGCTGTGATACCAATGCGCGTTCTGCAGTGCGCTTTAAGGAGGGCAGGCAGGAGCCTTAGCCTGTACACACGGGGATGAGGGAAGGTTACTTTCCGCCGATGCCGCCACTCATTAGTGCTTGTTTTCACTATTGATATCTCCCCCAAACGCAGTACCATTACTAACATCTACAGGGTCCTTTCTTTTCCAACCGCACCCAGGCGTCGCTCATAGTCGGCATTTAACCCATTTACTGTGGCCGTTATTTCGGCGCAGTGTGTGTGTTCTAGAGAGTGGGCGGGGCCGCGTCGGCCGTTGAACGTTCGCAGCACCAGTCAGGTAGTGCTCCGAACGTTCAGCGGCCAACGGCAGCACTGAGAGGGTTAAAACCCACGCTCTCCTTAATTTTTGCGTATACCAGTTTTCTAGGGCCGCACTTGCACAATTGAGCCAGCCGTTTGTTCAGTCCCAGATGACCCACTCTGAGTAGTTTGATTGTCGGCGAATTCCCCATGCAGCCTCATCGTTTCCCGGATAGCATTTAAAGGTTTCGCAACTGAGCTGTGCGCTCTGCAGAGGTGGACTGTTTCTTCCTTAGGTAAAGCATGCCCTTTTTCTTAATGCATGTGGCTGCGTGGCTGCATGGCTGCATGGATGCGTGTGTGAATGCATGTGTGTGTTTGAAACTTTTGCCATTAGTCAACGTGATGTTAATTGTGTATCATTTGCAGATTCTGTTTCCAGCTGTTAGTTAACCTGAGTATTGCTTGGAGATTAGAACTTGCCCTTGATGTATGTTTTATTTTTACCATGTACTTGTAGAATAATAAATCCACTTTCTTGTCTCTATAAGGAAAAATAAATGTATATTTTAAATGTAAAACACACAAATAAGTAAGTAAGCTTCCTTCCTTCCTCAAGGGCAAAGGCATACTGCAGCCCTACTGACATCCCACTGCCGCCATCAGCCTCTTCTCCATTCCTCTCCCTCTCTTTCTTGTTAGATCCCTCTTTTTGCAAATCACTCCTTTAACCTTTTGCATGCTCATTACGAGCTGAACTAGTCATGAGGCACGGTGCTCCGGTGCTCATGACGAGCTCAGCTCGTCATGGGCCGTGGAACGCTCAGGTGCGGGGAGAATTCCCCTGCTGTGGTGAGCATTCCACGGGAGCCAATGCACCTGTGACAAGCTGGGCTCGTCATGAGCACAGGATCACTGTAGCTCATGACAAGCTCAGCTCGTCATGAGCATGCGGGCGCTGTGCGTGCCCCCCTCCCCTTCAGCACAGCGGGGGAATTACCCCCACAGCGAAGGGGTTAAGCTTTTCTCTACACCTTCTTTTCTGTTCATCTTCCAGCACTTTTCCTTTTAATACGTTCCAACATTCCCTCTGTTCTATATCTCACTATTACTTATTTTTTCTTGTCTCTAATTTCCTCAATCTCATTACCTTTCGCAATTACTAAATGTATGTTTCACCGTACACTACTTCTTTCTTTTGGTCTCTCTCGCTCTATCTCTTTCTTACATCTCTTTCTAGAGGCACATTTATTTAACTCTGTCCTATTTACCTTTTTTCATATCCCTTTCCTCTATATTAACTTTTTCACAAGCTTTCTCTTTGTACTGCTCACTTTTACTTGTTTCCTCTTATTCCCTCTTTCTGTCTAGCTTCTTCTCACTTGCAGAAAACCATGCCTTCAACAAATCACCCTTACCCTTTCCTCGCCTTCCTTTCACTTGTTCCCCTGTGAAGGTATTCTTTTACTGATGTTTTTCTATTCCAAAGTGCAGCCTCGGGATGGAGGAAAAAGTTCTAAATACAAACAGAAACAAGCATTTGCAATGCAATGGGTCTCACATTTACGCGAGTTTAAGCTATTCGCATTGTGATTTACAGTGCCTTTTATTTATGTTATAAAAAACAAAAATAATAGGCATTGTCATTTCCAATGCCAATAGCTTAAACTCTAGTAAATGTGAGACGTAATGCATTGCAAATGCTTGTTTTACAAGAGAGTGTGACTTTAATGCAGGTATACGCCATCCACAGAGGGCAGGAAGGCTATCAGAACATACCGCCACTAGATGGCAGAATGTTCTAACAAATAAAACAAAGGCCTCACGGAGCAGAGGTGATTAAAATCACCTCAGGCTCCATAAGGCCAACTTGGTTCAAAGCAACAGCTGTGAACCACAACATTGGAATGTTGGAACGCCGAGCCTCCGCTACGGTGGAGTTCCACGCCTCCACGTAGCACCTGACTTCCGTGCTGCTGCTCCTCCCCCATACGAGGTACGCGATGCTGGAAGGCGTTGGCGTTTGTTTCCTGTAGTGGAGAGAAAGAAGCGGTTTCGTAGGAGCGTTCCCGGAGGCTTTTTCTCGATGTTCATGCTAACTGGATATAAACGTGAAGAAGCAGATTAACGGCCTGATTGAATAACGGTGCAACGCTGAGGGAGTCATGCTGAAGGAGCCACGCTGCTTTCACTGAGGTAGAGAATGGTGGCTCTACAGTGAACATTTCTCTGTTTGCTAAAACGACATCAGGCACTCTGAGGGGAGCTTACATCTGCATTTGTGAAAAACCCGGTAAGAGCAGAGGAGACACGCTGTGCACTGTATCAGCAACTAGAAGCTGGCAGCCCTCTTTTGAACACTTTCGCCTTGGAAAGTAACTGTGATTTGATTATGTTTTTTTTTTTTCTTATCTCACGAACGCTCTGACTCGAGTTGCGGAGCAGGGCTGAATTAGGCTGAGATCATTACGCAGCCTCTTTGAGGAAGTGAACGGCGGCTCCTACTGAAAATCCTTAAACATTCTGAGGGGAGTAAATACGAAGATTGTCTAAGACTGTTAAATATTGTGAAACACGAAAGGAGCAGAGAAGACACGTTTTGTTTTGTGTCAGCAGTCAGCAGTGGCTGGACTTTCCTAAAATTACTTAAAGGAGTTATCGTTTGGAAAAGAACACTGAATATCGAAATTTTGTCGAAAAATAAAAGGAACAGAGGAGCAGAGGAGTAAGATTATCCGGGTGGATATAGGTGTACACAAGCTGTGTGCACAAGAGCTTAAAAACATTTATACTGTTGTTTGAAGGGCTTTGAAGGGAAACAGAAGTCAAAGGTTTTTTTCACGCCAAGTGATCTGGGTGAATTTGCCTGTACTTTAAAAAAAAAAAAATTGTAAGTCTCTGCAATATCTTTGTGATAGATCTTTGCAATAACTCTTTGGGAGGAAAGAGGAAGGGAAAGAGAAAAGGAGGGAAAAAAAAGAGGAGTGGTCTTTAACCCGTGAAGAACCGAGCTACTGAGCTACTGCTGGTATGGGGAAGATTTTAAATGCGCGCAAAGCTAAGCAACGCTGACAGCAGGCAAAAGAGGCTGAGGCTTTGGCTAAATTAACAGATGGAGGCATTATAAAGGAGGTGGATTCAGCGCGTTCATCGGACTCTTCAGAGACAGAGGATGTATTAACAGAAGATCTAGTGCATCTGAGTATGGGGGACAAAGTTGTCGAGCTCCATAATGGTGATAAGTCCGATACTCTTGCTTCTCCTCAGCCTCTCGCACAACCACCCCTCTGCCCAAACAATTTCTCCTGTTTGTAAAAAAAACTCTTCCTCTTGTGCCCAACAATATGATCTTGGAAACTGTTGCAAATGTGGCAATAACCCAGAATCATTCAGTCTGTACAAGGGATTCAAGTCTGGCTGTCAGCTCCTCTATAATTTCAGCTTTGTCTGCACAACTTGGCTCAGCAGTATGCACTTCTACGTCTATCTTAGCATCTGACTTAAAGCAAATAACAGTTCATTCACTGGACTCTGGTGCTTTAGGAAAAGAGGATTTAATGAGTACAGTATCCCAATCTCTATCTATATCTGATAGAAATCTGGCTGCAGAGGTGGCAGGCTCCACGACCCCTGTACTAGAGATGGATACGGAAACAGAAGGGGAGATGAAGATGTCTGTAAAAGACATGCTAAACTTAATATTGGATGAACTAAGAGAGATCAAGAGATCACAAAACGTGGAGCTGTCTGCAATCCATCAGAGGTTGGACAAAATGGATAAAATTGAAGAGCTAGTGTCCACTTTTCCAGCTCGTCTAACTGAGGCAAAGGAAAGGATTTCCTCTCTTGAGGATCAAATAGTTGCAGTAAAGAAAGAAACTGTAGACGTATCCAAAACTTCTAGGGCTCTTGAGAATAAGCTGGATGATCTGGAGAATTACAATAGAAGATCCAACCTACGCATAGTGGGGGTCCCCGATGGAATTGAGGGGTCAGATATGCTTCAATGGGTTTCTACATTTCTCCAGCAGGGGGTGATTCCGGAACACAAAGGAGATTTAACGATCACCAGAGCTCACCGAGTTCCTGCACACCTCCCCTCGAATTCCACGCTACCTCGGACTATCCTCATTAACTTTGCCGATGTTAGGGTTAAGGAGCAAATTCTATCCATAGCAATTCGACAGAGACAGTTTCCTGTGAATGCCACAGTGAAATGTCGGATTTTCTCAGATATGTCTGTAGTAGCAGCAAGACGAAGGAAAGAATTCGTTAAAATTCTTCATCTTTTCAAAGCCCATGGGGCACAAGCAATGATAGCTCAGCAGTCAAAACTTAGAGTGCTCTTCAAAGGCAAACTCTATATGCTATCGGATGTAGAGGCAGCACAGGAGCTATTTCATGGGATTCAAAATGGCTAAATTCGGACATAAGATAGACTACTTGCATGAGATATTTGGATTTTCTTCTCAATTGTTTTTTCTCTCCACTGGATTATGTATTTCATACACTATGATGGGATGGGGGTAGGACAGGGCAGGAAGGTTGAAGAGGTGTATCAACACGACTCCTTAAATGGAAGGGAGAGGTTCCTGTGGGCTGCGTGGGAGGAGGGAGGTAGAGCGAGGAGGGTGCCACAGATGGAAGAAGAGGGAGGGGGGAAGGTCAGGGGGGGGAAATAGTTAAAAAAATACAGTTCTTGGCACAATTCTATTATTCTATGTTCACTTTTTGGTCTGCTTGCTGAAGATAAAAGTAGTCTTTTTGATGGACTCAGAACAGAGTGTACTTTGTTTAAAAAAAGGTATGATATGCAAAGAGGGATTAATCTTTTCATAAAACTTTAGTAAACACTATTAGAATGGTTAAAAATGGTATAAAAATTGTTTCGTTTAACGTGAACGGTCTCAATAATAAAAAAAAAATGCGGGCAATAAAGAAATAGGTCTTAACTGAAAATCCTGCAGTTATTCTCTTTCAAGAAACACACATCCCTCTCTCAAAAGCTGACAATTTTTCTATGTTTAAAGGGTGGGCCTCGTATCGGGGGTTCTCCTTTTTAGGTCTCGCCTGGAAATCGCATCCGAAGGATGCGTCCAGGCTGGAGACTTATAGCGAGCTGACACGGGGGAATGACGGACAAGAAACTGTCACGCGCTTCTCCCCGGCTGGATTCAGCTGCTTGCACGCGCACCAACATTCACGCATGCGCACATCACAGCCACACGCATACACAGCACTCACGCATGCGCACATACACACGCATACACAGGCACACCCCCGTCGCCGCCGCCGCACCTACACGCATACACAGAGACCCCTCCACACACACCAGCCCCTCTCCTCCCGGCTCCACTCACCGGTGTCTGGCGGGCGCTCCCCGGGTCTCCAGGCTCCTTCCCTTCCTCCGCAGCTGCAGGCTCTCAACATTCACACATGCGCACATCACAGCCACACGCATACACAGCACTCACGCATGCGCACATACACACGCATACACAGGCACACCCCCCGTCGCCGCCGCCGCACCTACACGCATACACAGAGACCCCTCCACACACACCAGCCCCTCTCCTCCCGGCTCCACTCACCAGTGTCTGGCGGGCGCTCCCCGGGTCTCCAGGCACCTTCCCTTCCTCCGCAGCTGCAGGCTCTCCCCACATCACGGGGGCCCGCTGCTAGACAGAAGGCTTCTCTGTGGCCGGGCGGTGGTAGCGCTCGGCGGGGCTCTCTCTCCACATGGGAGCCCCGCCTCCTCAGTGCGCCCGCTTCCACCCGCGGGTCTTCACCCGGTCCCCCATCTCGGGACCGGGACTTAAAGGGAAACAGTATCCAGGGCTCCTTCCTGGTCACGGGAGCCCCGGGGCCGCAATGCTCACGCCACTTCCTGCTGCCGGCTCCTCTTCCTGGTTGCACGTCAGGTCCCGGGCCAGCAGCCAATCAGAGCGCGGCCCGGGAATGACGTCACAGAGGTGTCCCGCAGTACCGCCCCCGGCCTGCCTGACTTCTCAATTACTTTATTCAGGTTATTTTTTTATTTTAACTAACTTTGGCCAAAGCTCTTGTCAGTGTAGGCGCCCACGCCTGCTGACTTTCACCTTCTGAATAGTTAAGGTTCCGCCCGACGCCTCTCACGGGTTCCCTGGAGATGAGTTACGGCAGGCCACCGCCTGACGTAGGAGGCATGACGTCCTTGAAGGTGGACAATCTTACCTACAGGACGTCGCCCGAAACACTTCGAAGAGTTTTCGAGAAGTATGGACGAGTAGGCAACGTCTATATCCCCCGCGACCGATACACGAAGGAGAGCCGCGGTTTTGCCTTTGTAAGATTCCATGACAAACGTGATGCCGAGGATGCGATGGACGCCATGGACGGAGCCGTACTGGATGGGCGCAAACTTCGGGTGCAGATGGCTCGTTATGGAAGGCCACCAGACTCACACCATAGCCGCAGGGGACCACCACCCCGAAGATATGGAGGCAGTGGAGGAAGTTATGGACACCGGAGTCGCAGTCCCAAGAGGCGTCGTCGGTCGAGGTCCCGCAGTCGGAGTCGCTCCAGATCCCGCAGCAGGAGCCGCTACAGCCGATCCAAGTCAAGATCCCGCACACGATCAAGGTCTCGTTCCACATCGAAGTCCTGACAGTGAGTGCAGAGTGCGTGCAGAGTGCAGAGTGAGTGCAGAGTGACAGTGAGTGCGGAGTGACAGTGAGTGCGGAGTGACAGTGAGTGCAGAGTGACAGTGAGTGCAGAGTGAGTGCAGTGACAGTGAGTGCAGACTGACAGTGAGTGCAGAGTGACAGTGAGTGCAGAGTGCGTGCAGAATAACAGTGCGTGCAGAGTGACAGTGCGTGCAGAGTGACAGTGCGTGCAGAGTGACAGTGCGTGCAGAGTGCGTGCAGAGTGACAGTAAGTGCAGAGTGCATGCAGAGTGACAGTGAGTGCAGAGTGCGTGCAGAGTGACAGTGAGTGCAGAGTGAGTGCAGAGTGACAGTGAGTGCAGAGTGACAGTGAGTGCAGAGTGACAGTGAGTGCGGAGTGACAGTGAGTGCAGAGTGACTGAGTGCAGAGTGAATGCAGAGTGACAGTGCGTGCAGAATGACAGTGAGTGCAGAGTGACAGTGAGTGCAGAGTGACAGTGAGTGCAGAGTGACAGTGAGTGCAGAGTGCGTGCAGAAACAGTGAGTGCAGAGTGCGTGCAGAGTGAGTGCAGAGTGACAGTGAGTGCGGAGTGACAGTGAGTGCGGAGTGACAGTGAGTGCAGAGTGACAGTGAGTGCAGAGTGACAGTGAGTGCGGAGTGACAGTGAGTGACAGTGAGTGCGGAGTAACAGTGAGTGCGGAGTGACAGTGAGTGCAGAGTGACAGTGAGTGCAGAGTGACAGTGAGTGCAGAGTGACAGTGAGTGCAGAGTGCGTGCAGAAACAGTGAGTGCAGAGTGCGTGCAGAGTCAGAGTGAGTGCAGAGTGACAGTGAGTGCAGAGTGAGTGCAGTGACAGTGAGTGCAGAGTGACAGTGAGTGCAGAGTGACAGTGAGTGCAGAGTGCGTGCAGAATGACAGTGCGTGCAGAGTGACAGTGCGTGCAGAGTGACAGTGCGTGCAGAGTGACAGTGAGTGCAGAGTGCGTGCAGAGTGACAGTAAGTGCAGAGTGCGTGCAGAGTGACAGTGAGTGCAGAGTGCGTGCAGAGTGACAGTGAGTGCAGAGTGAGTGCAGAGTGAGTGCAGAGTGACAGTGAGTGCAGAGTGACAGTGAGTGCAGAGTGACAGTGAGTGCAGAGTGCGTGCAGAAACAGTGAGTGCAGAGTGCGTGCAGAGTGACAGTGAGTGCAGGGTGAGTGCAGAGTGACAGTGAGTGCAGAGTGACAGTGAGTGCAGAGTGAGTGCAGTGACAGTGAGTGCAGAGTGACAGTGAGTGCAGAGTGACAGTGAGTGCAGAGTGCGTGCAGAGTGACAGTGCGTGCAGAGTGACAGTGAGTGCAGAGTGACAGTGAGTGCAGAGTGACAGTGATTGCAGAGTGACAGTGAGTGCAGAGTGAGTGCAGAGTGACAGTGAGTGCAGTGACAGTGAGTGCAGAGTGACAGTGAGTGCAGAGTGACAGTGAGTGCAGAGTGCATGCAGAGTGACAGTGAGTGCAGAGTGACAGTGAGTGCAGAGTGACAGTGAGTGCAGAGTGACAGTGAGTGCAGAGTGCGTGCAGAAACAGTGAGTGCAGAGTGCGTGCAGAAACAGTGAGTGCAGAGTGACAGTGAGTGCAGAGTGAGTGCAGTGACAGTGAGTGCAGAGTGACAGTGAGTGCAGAGTGACAGTGAGTGCAGAGTGCGTGCAGAATGTCAGTGCGTGCAGAGTGACAGTGCGTGCAGAGTGACAGTGCGTGCAGAGTGACAGTGCGTGCAGAGTGACAGTGAGTGCAGAGTGACAGTGAGTGCAGAGTGACAGTGAGTGCGGAGTGACAGTGAGTGCAGAGTGCGTGCAGAAACAGTGAGTGCAGAATGCGTGCAGAGTCAGAGTGAGTGCAGAGTGACAGTGAGTGCAGAGTGAGTGCAGAGTGACAGTGAGTGCAGAGTGACAGTGAGTGCAGAGTGACAGTGAGTGCAGAGTGACAGTGAGTGCAGAGTGCGTGCAGAAACAGTGAGTGCAGAGTGCGTGCAGAGTCAGAGTGAGTGCAGAGTGACAGTGAGTGCAGAGAGTGCAGTGACAGTGAGTGCAGAGTGACAGTGAGTGCAGAGTGACAGTGAGTGCAGAGTGCGTGCAGAATGACAGTGCGTGCAGAGTGACAGTGCGTGCAGAGTGACAGTGCGTGCAGAGTGACAGTGAGTGCAGAGTGCGTGCAGAGTGACAGTAAGTGCAGAGTGCGTGCAGAGTGACAGTGAGTGCAGAGTGCGTGCAGAGTGACAGTGAGTGCAGAGTGAGTGCAGAGTGAGTGCAGAGCGACAGTGAGTGCAGAGCGACAGTGAGTGCAGAGTGACAGTGAGTGCAGAGTGACAGTGAGTGCAGAGTGCGTGCAGAAACAGTGAGTGCAGAGTGCGTGCAGAGTGACAGTGAGTGCAGGGTGAGTGCAGAGTGACAGTGAGTGCAGAGTGACAGTGAGTGCAGAGTGAGTGCAGTGACAGTGAGTGCAGAGTGACAGTGAGTGCAGAGTGACAGTGAGTGCAGAGTGACAGTGAGTGCAGAGTGACAGTGAGTACAGTCACTCAGCACCACCACATTATCACTCAGAACCACCACAGCATCACTCAGAACCACCACAGCATCACTCAGCACCACCACAGCATCACTCAGCACCACCACAGCACCACCACAGCACCACCACAGCACCACTCAGCACCACCACAGCATCACTCAGCATCACCACAGCCCCATTCAGCACCACCACAGCACAAATATGTTCTCTCAATGTTTCAAGCTTTATTACAAATGTCACAAAAAGATGTTCATATTTCACTTCTGTTCTTGGATTTTGTTACAATAAAATACACTGAACATAATCTTCACAAAAGTTATTTACAAAAGTTTAAGCTATTGCCATTATAAATTACAATCACTTTTATTAAGTATTAAAAAAAATTAAAAGCCATTGTTATTTGTAATATCAATACATCTAAGTCACGTAAATACAAATGTTGCATTACAAATGCTATAGGTGTCACATTTGCGAAAGTTATAACTATTGGCATTGTAAATGACAAAGCTATTAATTTAGCTATTTTCAAACCAACACATAAATGGACATTTGGTGAATTTCCATTAAAATATTTGACTTTTTTACTAAGATATTATTATACTCTTTTATGCAAACAAAATTTAGATACTGCATAAATAACTTTAATAAAACATATTTTATATGTAGCTTTTTATGTAAAAAAATAACTATAGCACAAAGCAAAAAACAATTGCCATTTACAATGCTAATAGCTCAAACTTAAAAAATGCGAGACCTATTGCATTGCAAATGCTTGTTTTCTGAGTCATAAAGGGGAGTAGCTCTATTCATTAATAAGAATATGGAGTTAGAGATTTTTCAATCAAAGGCAGGGAGCCGGGGTCGATGATGTTGGGCAACATGTAAATTCAAGAATAGGTCTTCCCCTATCACATTTGTAAGCTTTTATGCTCCAATTAACGATAATTCGGAAATCTATGAGGAAATTTTTCAGTCTCTTTTGTTGGTTGGAGGAGATATTGTGATTGGAGGGACTTTAATATACTTATGGACCTGAACTTAGATTCTAGCACGGGTGGTAGAAAACAATTGAAACCTAAAGCATTTAAGTCAATTTCGAATAACGTAAGGACCCTAGATCTTGTTGATCCGTGGCGATCTATAAATCCCCATAAAAGAGAGTATACCTGTTGGTCGGGAAGACATAGGTCATTTTCTCGTATCGATTTTTTGCTGACCTCAAAATTTAAGAATAGCTATCAAAGAATTCTACATAACAGCTTCTCCGACCATGCATTGTTAACATTAGAATTGATGTTTGAGGAGAGCACAAATGCGGTAAAAGGCTGGGTGTTTAATAAATCATACCTGGCTGATGTAACCTGGGTGACCCAATTGAAAAATTAGATTAATGACTATATTGAACGAAATATGGGAACTGCGCCTATTCATGTGGTATGGGACTCACTTAAGGCGTTTATCCGGGGGATTGCTATCGAAAGGGATGGGCGGGAATCAGCTGCTTTTAGGGATACAAAGAATCTACTAAAGAAGAATATCCAGGATCTGGTAGAACAAATGTATCATAATCCATCTGCTAGGCTAAACAATGAATTAAATGCTGCAAAACGTAAACTGAGCTTACATTATTTTGAGAGAAGTGAGGAAATTTTCTGTAGGCAAGCACAAAAAACATACGAACACAGCAATTTTACGGGTAAATTTCTGGCATGGCAGGTCAAAGAACAAGCGGCAGCTAATCTAATTTATTCTCTTAAATCTCCAATTAATGATACCGATACCTCAGATGCAGCAGAGATAGGACAGATTATGTTGTCTCATCACGAGAAAATGTATACTTCGCACCATATTACGGATCAAAACAGATTAAACAGGGAGGAGCTACGCGGGCATCCAAGATGGTCGCGTGAGCAGAGAGCTCCCGAGACCCGCGCCGCCCTTCTTTATCTATCCTACACTTATCCTGATCATTTCAACGGGCTTTTGAAGTACTACTCTCACTGATGCTGACGATCCTTTTTTGGTCGAAATCGGACCTTGGGGACCATTTTTCTGTCGTCTTCAACTTTTTGGCCTGCCCACGGACGCGACCGGGGACTCGGCTGCCTACTGTGGCCGACCTGTAATTTAACAACAACGGCTGCCTGGCATCTGGCCCACCGGAGGTGCACCACTTTCACTTTCGGTTTCCTGCCTCATTGTCTCTGTCTCCTCCTACTCTGTCTTCGCCTGCTGCCCTCACGGTGCACACTTTCTATCATTGGACTGGCAAGGAGGCCTGCGGTACTCCCTCTTCGAACTGCACATCGGAGTTCCTGGATTTTCCTCCGTCTCACTGCTTCTCCTGGGTACTCGGCCGCCATCGAATGCGACATGGCGACAAAACCTGAGGCCGAAAAACGCAGGAAGACTGTAACCCGGGGGGGGGGGTCGATCCAGTCCAATATGATCGAACGCTACACCCAGCCGAGAGGCTCCCCCGGTGTCACAAGCGTGGTCGCTGAAGGACCTCAAACGGATATGCCGTCTTCTTCGGAAGTATCGCTCCAAGACCTGTTGGCTGCCATTTCTGGACTTAAGGCCGATATGAGTCAGCAATACGAAGCCATCGTGTCTAAGATAGACACGGTGGCTGTGGATGTTACTCTTATTCGGGCCGATCTTGCCAAAACGAATGAGAGGGTGAAGGCACTAGATCTTAAGGCGTCAAGCCTGGTAACGGACATGGCGGAGGCGCAGTCTGAGATTGGAAATCTGCGTGCCTCGCATGATCTGCTGCTCAAGCGTATGGAGGACTACGACAACAGGGCCAGGCGGAATAACATACGCCTAGTTGGAGTGCCGGAAAGTGATGGTGCGGCCTCGATCGACTTATTGGTCGAGGAACTTATTGTTGCTAAACTTGCTCCGGTTGGACTCAGTAAGTTCTTTGCCGTAGAGCGCGCCTATCGTTTTCCAGGAGGACAAGTGAAACCAGGAGGCCCGCCGAGGCCTATCATTGCAAGACTATTTCACTATCGAGATAGAGACGCTATCCTCCAGGCCGCCCGTAAACACGGCCCGTTGAAATATGACAATAACTCTATCTCCATCTATCCTGATTTCACTCCCCAAGTGCAGCGACAACGATCTGGGTTCCTCGGAGTGAAGCGTCGCCTGAGAGATCGGGGACTGAAGTACGCCATGTTGTTTCCGGCCCGACTGCGGATTGAATTTAGAGACCGTGCCTACTTTTTTGATCAGCCGGAGCGTGCTGCCGACTGGTTGGACTCGTTGCCGACAGATGACTCTGGGAGCGGAGGCCCTGGTGGTGCGGAAGGTGGTGCAACGGCCCAGGAGTAACATGGGGCCCCGGAGGTCCAGATTGAGACTACGTATTGAACTGAGTGAATTAACTGTGTGCTCTATGGTTCTGCCCGTGGCGGTGCGGGAACGGGTGATTTCTCCCTTCCTCCTCGGGGGGTTCTTTGTGTAGATAAGATGGGGCGACAGGCACACTGCAGTTGGGGGTGGCTTTTTAGTCAGCAGGGGTGCAGGGAGGGGGGTGTTGTAACAGGTTTCTGTTTGGGGGTTGGTTCCTGGGGACTTGGTTGTGTTTCGTTTAGTTTGTTATGTCTCTTTTTTCATGGTATTTCACAGATTGCAATTATTCCGAACTTGGGGTTGTGGAGGGGGAATGGGGTGGAATGCCTTTGTCGCAATGGGGGGGGGTGAAATGCGGGTTCTTTCTTGGAACGTAAACGGGTTGGGTGACAGGATCAAGCGGGGCATTGTGTTACAATTTTTGAGGCGTCATGCCCCCGATGTTGTGTTCCTTCAGGAGACCCACTTAATTGGAAATGCTTGTAAAGCCCTCGACCGCCGGGGTTATCGCCTGGTCGCACATGCTGGTTTCACTTCTGGGTCCCGGGTGTGGGTATCATGGTGAAGTCCTCCCTTGCTCTCGCTATTGACGAGGTTATCCTTGACGACCGTGGGCGGTATGCTGCTGTCTCTGGGAGGTGGGAGGGTAAACAGATTGTGTTGGTTGTTGTCTATATTTCCCCGGGGCTGCAGGCTACCACCTATGCCGACCTTGGCAGGACTCTCCTTGGCCTTCCTGATGGATTGTTAATCTTGGGCGGGGACTTCAATTCTGTTATGTCTGGTGAATGTGATCGACTTCCCCCTAGAGTCTTGCTGCCATCCCAGATGTGGCTCAATGAGATGGCTGATACTTTTGGCCTAGTGGATGTTTGGCGCTCATTACACCCCACACTCCAGCAGTATACTTTTCACTCTGGTGCGCATGGCAGCCTCTCCCGTATCGATTATTTCTTTATGTTAGCTTCCACTCTGTCCACTGTACGACATCTTCCCTGGGGTATCTCGGACCATTCCCCCTTGCTGATTAGGATTTCTGTGGGTGGTCTCCTTGGTAACAGGGTCCCCCCGGTCCCTCCCTGGCATTTCCGAAGCCCCCGGCTCCGCTCAGATTTGGTTAAGGCAATTGATTGCTACTTCGATGAGAATGTGGGCTCGGTCACCTCCCCTACTGTTCTTTGGGAGGCCTTCAAGACGGTTATCAGGGGTTCCGCCCTATCACTCATTGCTGCAGAGCGTAGGGTAAAGAGGGAGGCTGTTCTGGCTCTTGAAACTGAGATCACTGCGCTTGAAAGTGAGTTGGGTGGGGATGACACGCCTGCATTGCTGCACACTCTGGAACTAAAACAAGCTGACTATAAAGCTTGTGTCACTAATGCTGCTAAATTGATGCGAGCGAATCAACTAGGCCGACTGTATGATGTGGGTGACAAGGCTAGCAAGCTCCTGGCATGGCTGGATAAGGCTGAACGAGCGAGTCGTGTTGTGCCTGTCATTGTTCGCGAATCCGGTGAGAGTGTCTCCGATCCTGGTGAAATTGTTGATTGCTTTGTGGACCACTTCCGGAAGGTTTATACGCCTGTTAGTGACCGAGATGAGGCTGATTCCAGGCTGCTATTGCGAGATATTGCCCTGCCACCTGTTTCAGATGATGATGGTCTTGTCTTGGAGGCCCCTTTCACCGTTGATGAGATTGCCCTTGCTATCCGATCTTTGCGCTCGGGAAAGGCGATGGGCCCAAATGGACTGCCCATTGAACTTTACAAACTTTGTCCGGACAAGATGGCCGCCCATCTGCGCAACATGTTTCTCGAGGCGGTTGAGGCTGGGAGCCTCCCCCTCGAGCAGCGCCTTGCCACCATAGTGGTCATTTATAAGGATGGCAAGCCTCGTGACCGCTGCGCTTCATACCGCCCCATCTCTCTCCTGAACGCGGAACCCAAAATCCTGGCCAAGGTTCTGGCCAATCGGTTGCTTAAGGTGATTTGCGACCTGATCCATCCGGATCAATCCGGTTTCATCCCGCACAGGAACACGGCCCTTAATCTGCGTAGGCTCCACAGTGTTCTCGCGAGAGCTCCAATTCTCGCCGAGCCGGCAGTGGTCGCCTCCTTAGACGCCACTATGGCTTTCGACACTATTGAATGGCCCTACCTCTGGGCGGCTCTCGCTAAGTTTGGCTTTGGCCCTAATTACATCGCATGGGTCAGGCTCCTTTATGAACGGCCATTGGCTCAGGTTGTGGTAAAGGGTAGATGCTCTGACCCCTTCCCCTTAGGCCGTGGCACTCGTCAGGGCTGTCCGCTCTCCCCGCTTCTATTCGCATTGGCGCTTGAGCCCCTTGCTGCGTGGCTTCGGTGGGAACCCTCTATTAAGGGGATCAGATGGTCTCCAGATCTTGAGGATCGCGTCTCCTTGTACGCGGATGATATCCTTCTTTATCTTACTTCCCCTCAAAAGTCGCTTAACGTCCTCTTCGACGTTCTCACATCCTTTGGTAAGAACTCGGGACTAGTCATCAACTGGACTAAGTCCTGTGTTTACGTCATAGCCGGGGCTCTGCCGCCTCTGCCTCGCAGGTTTCCGATACTGGTAGCGACCGACGGCTTCAAGTATTTGGGGATCTATGTCTCTATGGTCTCTTCGGTCCGCTATGAGCGGAACTTGTATGCTCCGCTCCGTAGACTCAAGCAAGACGTTCGACGGTGGCGTGAATTGCCCTTATCCCCATTGGGCCGAGCGGCACTCTTTAAAATGATGTCGCTCCCCCGATTTCTTTACGCCCTGCAGAATTTTTTCGATCCTGTCCCTGCTCGCTACTTCCGTGAGGTTGAGAGTTTGCAGCGACAACTGATTTGGGATGGCCGTGCCCGTATTGCCTTGTCCAAGCTCACCCTCTCATGGTATGATGGTGGTATTGCGTTGCCGGATATTAGACGCTATTACTGGGCCTCGCACCTGAGCGCTATCAACCATGCGATGTACGCTCCGGAACCCGCTCCCGCCTTTGCTTTGGATAAACTATTATTGCCCGGTGGCAACTTTAATAGGGCTTTGTCTTCAAAGGCACCCTTTCGACTCCTTACGGGCCCGACGAAATGTGCAGTGCGGGCATGGAGAGATGCTACCGTGGCCACGGGCTGGGGTGGTAGGCTAACACGTATGACGCCATTGTATGACTCGGATCGGTTGGGCAATCTGTGGAAGACGAAAGGATTTGAGAAGTGGGACATGATTGGGATCAGTACGGTGGAGGATCTATGGGCACGGGGCGCTGTTAAATCCTTCGAGGTATTGAAACTGGAATACCGGCTCGATGATAGAGAGCACTTCCAGTATATGCAGGTTCGACATGCCTTGTCCTCCGTCTTTCCATCTGGTACCGATATCCCGCAGTCCTCCCCTTTGGAGGATCGTGTTCTAGACGGCCACGTCCCCGATAGCACTATTTCCTTGATATACAAAAAGCTTGTCAACAACAGGGCTGACCAACTTGAGAAGCTTCGTGCTTCCTGGACGGCTGACGGGCTCGAACTCGACGACGAGGACTGGCAGTCAGCTGTATCCTCCCCTAAGGAGGTGGCTATTCCGGCTCGGCTTCGCTTTGTCCAGTTGAAGATCCTCCACCGTGTGTATCTGACTGGAATGCGTCTGGTGCGAATGGGTTTGGTTTCGGATGGACGATGCAAGCGTGGGTGTGGTATGGATGGTACCTTCCTTCATGTTCTGTGGGAATGCCTGATGATTGCAGCTTTTTGGTCCAGAGTGCATGATGTTATGGGTCGTGTCACCGGGATCCCACTCCTTCCCGAAGCACGATGTTGTCTGCTCAATGTGTGGGAACCGTCTGATTGTAATGCTGCCCAGACACTTTGGGTCACTCTGGGCAACATGGTCGCAAAGAGAGATATAGCGCAGCTCTGGGGCTCCCCTAGATTACCATTGCTCAGTGCCTGGAAAGAGAACATGGACTGGTGCATGTTCCGAGAAAAAACTGTGTATGAGGCGCGGGGGCGTCCTAAGAAATGGTCCAGGGTCTGGGCTCAGTGGAATTCGTACCGCGGAGACATTTGCTCTCCTCCGCTGGACTATGAGGTTCCTCTCCCCTCTTCTCCATGATTTACGTTCCTTTTCCAATTTCCATCACACGCTTTGTTTTCTTTCTCGTGCTCGCCCCCCCCTCGCCATATGTGTTTCTTTATTTATTAACCTTCTTCCCCCCTTCCCCCCCCTCCAGCGACCCTTGCCACTATGATACCATGTGTTTGTGTGTTGTTGTTCTTTTCGACAAAAACATAAAATTAAACCTTTCTTATCCTATTTATATGGCGCTATGTTCTATCCGATAATGTAGTCTCGAGGGATTGCTTTAACAACGTACTGTCTCCTAATTTACTTTTTAATCATCCTGTTTATGTCATAGCGGCCGGCCCTGCGGGGTTGTAGGCAGACGCTGTGTATTGTGCATTCATAAATAAAGGTTTTTAAAAAAAAACGAAAAAAAAAAAAACAGATGAAACAATTTTTTAGACAAGCATAATCTTCCCACTCTCTCTCAGATGGACCAAGCAGCAATGGCATCTTCGTTTTCGGAGGATGAACTAAAAGCTGTAGTTAAATCTCTGCCACATGGTAAGGCATGTGGACCAGTCGGTTTCCCTGCAGAATTCTTTGTTATATTTTTCACCTCCCTATCTAAACTATTACTTTTATTATCCAATTCCATGTTGGAAGGTGGCTCAATCCCACCATCATTCTATGATGGGACTGAGGTTAGTTTTTTGAAAAAAGGGAAGGAAGCAAATGATCCTAACTCATATAGACCCATTACTTTGTTAAATTTGGACTATAAAATCATTACTAAATTACTCTCATTACGTTTTAATCATATTTCTCCGCAACTGATTCATTCAGACCAAAATGGTTTTATCTCAGGTCGACAACTCATCACTAACACTCACTATTTGGTTGAGGCCTTAGATTATTTTGTAACATGTAAGGTGCCGGCTTTAGTTTTTCTTTTAGATGCAGAAAAGGCTTTTGATTTGGTGGTCTGAGATACACTTTTCTTTATTTTACAATTTTTTGGAATCCCCTCACAAATTATAACCCTAGTTAAAAATCTGTATCAAGGTGCAAAAGCCTATGTGCTTATTAACAAATCCATGGTGGGTTCAATTTCAGTGCAAAGAGGGACAAGGCAGGGATGTCCATTGTCCCCTGTTCTCTTTGCCTTCTTCATAGAACCACTGGCGGTGGTAATCCGGAATTCTATAGATATCCTACCACCTATGACCTCTATGGATAAAATCAAATTATATGCAGATGACATAATGCTTCTTCTTAAACCGGTGATGCATTCACAAGCACGGGCTCCTTCTGTTTTTGCAGAATTTGAAGCACTGGGAGGGTATCGAATTAATAGGAGGAAAACCGAGATTTTAATTTGTGGTAGTATAATTCCTGAATTACACCCGGATTTTCAAAACTGTATTAATAATAGACCCAAAAGATATTTGGGTGTCTATTTTACGCCATCTGTAAGTGAATTGTATTTTTTGAATTTTTAACCCTTAATAAAAAAAGTTTGCGATCGATTTTCACGATGGAATACCCTACCTTTGTCCATTCCAGGCCGGGTGGCATTAATTAAGATGTCGGTTCTCCCCTATTTAATTTTTTGTTTTCCACTATCCCATGTTCATTACCGGGCTTTTTCTTTTCGAAAATTTAATCTATGTTCTCAGCTTTTGTCTGGGCTAAAAAGACACCTTGAATCGCCATAAATACTCTATACGAAGAAAAAGAACAAGGAGGTCTCGGTCTCCCAAACCTTAGAGACTACTACTTTGCTTATTTTGCACAGTATCTCTCAAGATTCAAACATCCAATGTCAAGTCAAGTACTGTTTATAATTTTTTTTTTTGAAAGAATATGCAAAGAAGCCAAAATCTCTTCTCCAGTATCCATACCTAAATCTCCTGAACTGGTCAGATACAAGGTTTTAAATATTTTTTTTTAAAAACCAGACGCCATGTTGAAGAGATACTCACTTTCTCTCTTTAGTTTAAAAACTCCATTTAGGGATGCTATTTTAGGTTTTGGTATAAAAATGGGGCCAGAAATTATACAAAATTGGGTCAGACTGGGGTTTACATCACTACTGAATTCCGTGGAAAATGAAGCTTGGCTAACTCCTAGCGAGATGCTTTCTCTAAATGGGGAAATTTTCTTCTTATGGGTTCTTATAATCTACTATATAAAGTTTTTGTTCAAACTGACTTAGTAAAGATCAATCAAGCCTCAGAATTATCCAATGATCTCTTTTGGTCTTCACTATTCATGAAACCAGGAAAATGGAGAAGAGTCTTAGCACAGAGTAGAGAGGAGGATCTGAGTACTAAAGCAACTAAAAAATGGCATAAACATGAAAGTCTCAACTTAACAGTCAATATGTGGAAAACATTAAATAAGTTTAATTTCTCGGTATTGAGAGGCGCTAACTGGAGGCGAATGCTGTTTTTTAGTAAATGGCTGCTATATTATACACCTGCAATCATTGCCAGAATGTTTAGTAATTCATCTCCCATCTGTTATAGATGTTCTCGACCAGATTTGGCTAATTGGTCTCACATAGTAGCCTTATGCCCCCGAATTGGGGCCTTCTGGGAGGGCATTTTTTCTTTGCTTTCACTTCATATGCAATGTACGATTATTAATTATGAAAGACTGATTATATTTGGTATTGATCCAGAGCTTAATCTGGTTGAGTCACTAGCAAAACTGGTATATATTATTGTAGCGGTGGCCAGATCACTGATTCCTAAATATTGGAAAACAGATGTAGTACCCTCTTTGGATGAATGGTATGAGAAAATGAAGAGAGTGAGGAAAAGTGAATTTATATACGCACAAAGGATTGGGGGACTGCGTAAATTTGAAAAAATATGAGAGACGTATTTTGATTAAATCTCTATGTAGGCTTATGATATGAAATTTCTTCTTTCAGGCTTTATTCTTTCTTGAGATGATGCTATATTTTATTATTTGTTCTTCAGCTTATCATTCTGTTTTTTCGATTTTCTGTAATGAATGTTATGAATGAATTGTCAAGAACTGAATAAAAACATTTATAAAAAAAAAAAGGAACTCCGAGCCTCTACCAGCTATTAGAAGCTAGCCAACATTCCAAAGCTCTAATATGATTCACCTCTCTCTGAACAATATGGGCAGTCGAATGCAATTAGAGCAGGCCACAAGAATCCCATAATCGCAAGGATTGGCCGTAGCGGGCACCGGGCAATCCGCCGGTGCACCGCATGGGTTGGGGCCGGTTTTGGGCCCCTGGGGGCCGATTTTGTTACAGGGCCGTTTTTGCTGGTATGTAAAACCCTGACAAAGAGCTCGGTGACACCCCAACCTCGGGAGGGGGGGGGGGTTGGGGGGAGGTGGCGACAGAGCACTTTGCCAGGACCGGTTTGGTTCCCAGTCCGGCCCTGAATAATCGTAAAGTCACTTAGATTCGGAAAGTGCTACTGGACCATACAAATGATATAAATGCACTAGATAAGTGCCCATAACACATATCGGTTGCTATCTTGTCTAAAAGGGGATTTTAGAGTGAAAAATATGTTTTCATTTTATACAAATGAGGACATCACAGATTTATCAAAACATTCCTTTGGTTATTAAAAGCATATTTCCCCATAAAAAAATTCTCAAATCATGAAATAATTTTACTCTCAACTTCCAAATACAGAGGTTTAATAGTCCACTTTCCAAGCATTATCTGAAGCTCTAGTTAGTGGGTTCTAGCTAGGGTGCCTGCTTTGGGTCCTATTTGGGTTGGTGGTTAAACATCCTTGTGCTCTAAGCCACGTTAACCTTTTGCATCAAGTTAATGCTCCATTTCTTTACATTGTAACCTATATACTTATAATGCTTTAGTAACATCAGTAGATGATTTATTTTTATAGAACTTCTTCTCACGCTGATGGAAAAACATTTTGGTTTTTCTATTGAAATTCGTCCCTCCAGTCCCACCATCGTTCATGCTTTGGTGGTCCTGGGTAGTGACATTTCAGCAGAATTCCACTCTGTGCTACGCTAGGTAAAGTAATCAGAAGTTGCTTTGTTTCTTGCATTTAAAAGAAATGCTCAAATAACTAAATCATCACTTCTTCTTGACTGTCCTTGCACATATTTCTAAAGAATTCTCAAAACTGATTGCCATATTACCTTTTCAAGCCTGTCACACGGATATACACTAATTGTCTTACTTACGAGATCTGAAAGTGCACATTATAGTAATCTCTAAAAGATGTAACCCTCAATGAGGCGGCTCATTATGTTCACGGATGGATAAAGTAACAGCCTCGCCATATATTTTACGTTCCATAGATCTTCAGCTCTTTTAATGTATTCTCTTAACCATTGCCTGAAACATTTTCATGGACCTTTGGGTTTTGTTTTACAATTAATTGGAATTTTTTTCCCACATTCTAAAACCGTTCACAACCACAATTCCGGCGCAGAGATACTCTTATTAAATTACTTTGATCACCTGAGGCTTCCTTTCTTAAAGTGTAGGGTGTGGCCAGCAGGCAACGAGAGCAGAGTAGAGGTCATGTATGCCACTTCCAATTTCTGCTGGGAAATCCTGATAATTACGCCATAACACCTGAAGATCTGAACTTAAGGGAATGCTGACAGAAGGCCTGCCCTAGCCTCATTAAGCTAAAGTCCTGTCCATTTTCAGAGTCTCAACGTGGTGAAACCAGCACTACCTTGATCCACACAGGGCACAGCAGAGTGGTGGTTGAATATGAGTGTTGTCATATTAAAGAATTGACCAGCTCTCCAATTAAGACAGGTGACTGACTGCAGAAAACTCGAGGGCCAAGCACTACATAACACTGTCAGAGACATGGGCAGCTCTTTAATGAACATGGGATCCCTCCCTCACCACAGTAAAAAATAATGCCACTTATTAGGGTGAGGGATGCATTCACCACATGTGTACCATCTTCCCTGTTTTTGGAATATCAGTGGAGGCTAAATTGAAGTGCATGGGCCCAAACACCTTTGCAACAGCAGATAAGTGGAGGGAAGACCAAGTGTTACTTGGAGGCGGGGGAGGGGAGGAGTGGGGTGGAGAGTAGAGCTGATTTCTAGTCGACTGTGAATTTAGTGAAAAGAAAGGGGCATGTTTATGAGAGGGTTGCATTGCGTTTGCACCACTCTAAGTCAGATTTTTGAAGCCAAGCAAAGCCACTTTGCATGGCTCTGAGTGGCTTCAAAAATCTGGAGTACGTCAACGCAGCACAAATCCCTGCATTGTGTTACCCTGCATTCTATGGCCATTGCATGGGTGTTCCCACGCAACTCCCATGAATTGTTATGCATCCCCAAATTTACAAGAACTTGTAAACCTGGGGATGTACTAAAAGCTTACACCTTCCCAGGAGAGGCTGAACAAGGAGAACAATCTATATTTCTACAGCACACATAAAAAGAGGAATATGCCTCCAAGGATTGTTTTGTGCAGGAAGGTGCCCCTTCCTGCACAAAACCAACCCTGCATTCAGCACAGGCCCTCTTGCACCATGGTTCAAGGGCGCTTGCGTTGGCTCTAGGCAGCCTAAAGGGCGACAGTGGAAGAGAAAGGACTGGAATGCACAGTATTGCCTTAAATGCTGTGAATTTCTGCCCCTTTCCTGCCATGCTGTGCAGCACAGCAAGATGACCTGCTGTCCTGCATTGCGTCACAAGCTCATACATGAGCCACTAAGTACATTACTGCAAATGTGAAATTTAAAATGTTTCTCCTTGCTATGAATTCTTGGTGCCTGCTGGCTTACAAGTAAAAGTAGCAAACCATTGAACAAAACAGAGAGAGGTGGCAAGATACCCATACCAAAATATTTACTGCAGTAAAGAGAAGGGATTTGCTATAGCTAAACCAGTTTATTAAAGGTAGTGACCCTATCACGAGAAATTGAAATTTAGAAATCAATTTGCACGGTAATACCACAAGAAGTCCCAAATTATATTATTAAATGGCCTGTTCATCATTGAGGAATGTGACTATTACATCCTCCATCCATTTATTGATTATTCTTTAAACAGTTTGTAACACCAGGCAGTGGTCCAATGCAGTGTCTCTCTTTCTAAACCCAACATGCAACAGAGTATTTATTCTCTTGTCAGTAATCAACTCCTTGGCCACGTTCAGATTTCATTTTGAAAGCATTTCTCTGGGAATTTTCAGTTGCATTATTGGCTTGAACAATTATTACCTTTTTAGGTCAGGCCTGGAAAGGGCGGAGGTAGGTATTGGTATGTTTGGTCCTGGTGTATTTATAAAAGTGTTGGGTATGTGGTTGAGGCAGGCATCTGGGAGAGATGTTTGTGGAAGCTGAGTATGATGCGGGTGGAGGTATGGTGGCTATGCCGAAGCTATCAGAACGGGACATGCTGGGTTTGTGGAATCCTGGTGTTGTCAATTGTGTTGGGTTATGGTTTGCTCTCCTGATTCAGGTGGTTCAGTAGTGATTTCACAGAGATTTCAGGAAGAGGGAGAGGAATATGTCTTGAGGTTGAGTATAGGTGGTTGTGGGTTGTGCGTGATTTGTGTACGTTTAGGAGCGAGCAGAAGGATTCAGTTGGAGGAGAGAGTATTCTTGCTTTCTTTGATGTAATCCTGATGTTGAGGTTGTGGAGGGGACTGGAGTCTAGTTGGAGGACTTTGAATTTGGTAATTGATTTTTTTCTAACCTGTGAGTGAGATGTAAGGTGTGAGTGGGTGTTAGTTGTTGCATGAGTCTACATTTTAGTGTTCTGGAAGGTGTATACTGTTGTCGGTGAGATGAATTTATTTGTCTTAAGACAGACTTGGAAGTTTATTTTGTATCTTGGATAGGCAGCATCTGATTTGGGCTAAGTACAGGGAAGAGAGGTGGGTAATGGAAGGTGGTGAGAGAGGATAGAATGGTGAAATGGTGTCATTAGAGAGAGAACTTTCCATTGCGTGTGGAAAGTAGAGTACAAAGGTTGAAAGGAGATGGGCTGAACAGTCAGGTATTTCCCAGTAGAAAAGTGGTGAGGTGAAAGGATCTAGTTCATAGATGTGATGACAGGGGGTAGCCTTATGGATATTGTTTGGGTGGTAGGTCAGGATAAAGAAGAGTTGTGGTGTGTAAAGAGAGAATGTGTGAATAACGCTATGATTTTGTTTAGGGGGTGATTAGGTTAAGTGAACTTTGCACATGGTTGCCTGGTATTGATTAGCGTTTTACTTTAGCGTTGTACAAGGGTATTTCAGTAGGATATGTATTCCTTGGGTGGTTGCTAGGTTTGGTGCTTTGTGTGAGGTATGATGGGAAGCTTAGTCACTATTAGGGTGAACTGTTCAAAAAAGTAAAATCTTATTGAGTGAGGGTAAAATGGAAATGAGGTATCAATACCTACCTGCTTACTATAGTGCAGCACTTCTGGCCGGAAGCCGTTTCGAAGCCCAGACACCTTGGGGAATATTTACTAGAAAATGAGCAGCATTACAAGCCATCTTGACGGGCTGCGTCATTAGTAAAGTGCAGGGATGTGTCGAATTTACAGCAATACCACGCATCCCTTTCCTTTCCTCTGCACTGGCGCACACTTGGCTGCCTGCATTGCAAGGGTGCCTGCATTGCATGGATGATTGTTAATGTACAGAAAGGGACACCTTCCTGCACATCAACAATTATTGATTGGTCTATCCTCCTTCTACATGTGCTGCAGACTACAGCAGGCATAGAAAGCAAAAAACGAAGAGAAATAAAGATATTTTTCAAGGTTGTGCCACATTTACGCCCCCCCTGGGGAGGCGTATGAATCAAACGCTTTTCCAGGTTCATGAAACCTTGTAAATCTGGGAACATGTCAGATTCCTTGGGGATTGCATGGGAACACCCCCAACAGCACCCATGGAATGCCCTTTTCATGCAGAGTAATGCGTAAAAGGGGACCATATTTACAATGCCATGAAAAGCCATGCAGGGTGGTTTTACGTGGCCTTGTAAATATGGCATGCACACTGCGCCTCCGGCGCGTCATAAAAGTGACGCTCGGGCGGCATTAATGTGCCACAGGGGCATTGTAAATATTCCCCACAATGCCCTTAATTTGCTGTCACAGACTGGGCATTAGCCTGTGGCTAGTAATAAGCCCTAATACACGGATGTCTTGAGTGAAACCCTGGGGCATATGTTCAACAGAATGGCTGAGCGCGGTGTTACGCCACAATTGGTAACATCATTAAGGTAGGCGAAATGATTCCTGCCTTTCCTGGTATTTTAATAATGCATACACTATGCAAACATTGCAATCAACAGCCCCACCACTAAAACATTTGTCACTATTGTTTTAGGAGTGGTGGTGGATTATATATAAGTCGACAATAGCAAGATATGCTTTATGTAGCACTGGGTGACGCCTTAGTATTGAAACCACGAGCTGGTTAGATTCACCAATGCAAAAAAATGTATTAACATTTCTTGTAGGTTGTCCTGCCTGGCCACGTTTAGAAATATTTGGTTTGAAATCCTTTACGCCTTAATGCCCTGCTCTACTTACAACCAAGTTTGGTATGTAGCAGTTTTCTTTCTCAGCCCATTGCCTTAAAAGAAGTTCGGTTTTGAGAGTGATGAGTAAAATATTTTCTTTGCATCTTACAGATACAAAGAATAAAACAGCCCTGATGAGAGATCAGCGACACTGTGCCTGATCTCGAAAGGCTTCGGCACTTTCATAGGGTGGAAGTCAAAGTGTCATCTCTACGATACTAGGACCGGCCGGTCCAGTATTGATTTGTTTAAGAGCCATTCACTTGCTTATAATTCCCCCTTGATTGTTTATTCCTATTTTTCTAATTTTTTGATTGTAATGTTTGTTCTAATGTTGTTTGTTATGTATTCTTAGTTTTTTGTAATGTTTGATGCAAGAAATGTTCTTTTTTGTACTGTGTAAAGAATTTGTTTTTTATGTATGTACAAAGTATATATAGGTGTGTAAATATTTAATGTATTGTTGTTTTCTGTCATATAGCTTGTCATAACTTGAAAAAGATAATAAACATTCACTAAGTAGGATGTTGAGGGGGATCGCAATAAATTGATCTTTTCCTCTTAATAAGCTTGTAGAGATTTTGTAGTTCGGGCAATTTGTGTTATATATTCTATAAAGGGTCTAGCCCCCACCACGTGTTTATGGACCTATCCCCTTTTGTTCTTACAATTGGTAGCACAGCACTCCGACATTCGGGAAATGCAGGAATGTACTTTATTTTCAATAATGCGGCACACCCCTGCGTTTCCCCTAGCCCTGGCACTAAATTTAGGTGCCTAGCGCCAAGGCAGGAACGCTTGCACCATAGTGCAAGGGTGCCTGCGTTACAGGGAATGATTGCTCATGTGCAGGAAGGTGTTACTTCCTGCATATAAACAAACAATAATGGTGATTTGTAACATCTATGTGTGTTGCACAATGCATCTCATATAAAAGTAGCAACTCATCCTTTTCTAATGATTGCTTCCTGCACATGAACAAGCACTAATGGCGATTTGCTCTTTCTATGTGTGCTGCGGAATGCAGGTCACATAAAAACAGCAAAAATTAGGAGAAATTAATCATTCCCCTTATTGTGCCAGGGTACGACCAGGTTTTGCCTGGTCTTATTTGTGGTGCTGTCCCATGTTTAGAATACAGAAAACAGTGGTGCTAGACCTTATTTCCAACAGCAATATAGTCAGAGCATATCAATGATTCTATTCTGTTGTTCAAAAAACGGAGCCTAGGGCCAAGATTCACGGCAAGCTCCTGCCTAAGACTTAATTCAAAATTACTCAAGGCATCAGACTTTCTGAAAATGAGCATACAATAACGGATCAAATTTGTTATATCCACCCAGCAATTTAATGTATTTATTTTAGGCGGAGAACTTTTTCATAAACAATGAGTAACATTTAAAAAAGGGGTGGTTGCTCCAAAGGGGAACGTGCTGGTGAATGAGGGGTGCTAAGTGTAAAAAGAAAGAGAGAATCAGTGGCATAGAGGAGAAAGAAATGCATATTATTTAGATGGGCAATATGAGCGGTTATCAATCACCGTCATATGCAGCTAGCTATACAAGATTATGTATACATTTCCTTTTACATGTATGACTGCAGCAATGAATACAACATTTGCATGATGAGGGGTAATGGAACAGTTAGTCTAGGCCTTAATCAAGGGCGTCGACATTTCGATCCGACTTATGACACTAGGGGATTTCACAACCTCGGTCGTGCGGATCTTCTTCTGGACTGGGGTGGTGGGGGCAACCTGAAAAAAGGTGGCTGAGTCGCCCTCTGTATGTGGTGGGGACCCACAGGTAGTCATCATCCAGTCAATGGAAGTTCAATATTAGGCCTTACCTCGTTTGGAGATCACACGGCGAAGATCCCTCACCATTTCCAGATGGCCAAGCAGATTCCCGTGATTTAAACACGGACAACAAAGGCGCTTCGTCCATGCCAGGCTTCATTCCTGCAATCACGGAGTGGCGAATTAACCGTTGATGCCAACATGAAGACTAATATTGAACTTGCCTTGAATCTTGGCCCTAGGCTTCGTTTTTTGAACAACAGAATAGAATCATTGATATGCTCTGACTAAATTGCTGTTGGAAATAAGGTTCTAGGACCACTGTTTTCCGTATCGTATAGTGCCCAGGTCCAGTACTAACCTTGGGAGTACCCCATTTTTTTAAATGGCCCTATTTTTAGGGCACCCTTGTAAATAGGGGGCAATGTCAAAAAGCAATGGGTGTTGCGGCGGAACACCCACTGCAACAACCCATTGCCCGCCAATTTCACGCTAAGTGGTGCGTGAAAGGGGCATTATTTACAAGGCAGCGATAAGCCATGTTAAGGAGCTTAACGGCGCCATGTAAATAAGGCGAAGGTGTTAAGGCCACCAGAACGTCAAAAAAATACCAACGGTAAGTTGGAAATAAAAAAGACAGTTGAGCATGATTAAAACAGGATTATTTAGCCAATTAATTTCATAGATATTTACATATTTACATAGGGAGGCAAGTTAATCATAGGGAAAAAAAGATTAAAATAGGGGTTCAACAGTTTCTATCTATTCAAGATATTCCGAGCATAAGCTATTAAATTCACTTAAAGCATATGTAACTGCTATACACCCTTAGAGGATGGTCTTATGGGGCCTTTGTGGCTTTTCATCCAAACTGACAAAGGAGCCCATATTTTCTTGCCCAGCCTCCTGGCCTGCCAGCGCTTACATGTATATAGTATTCTCTTGATTATATTACCTACTGGCGGTCACCAGTAGGTATATATAGTTAGGATTTTTTTGAATAGGGATTTCTGAAAATTCTATGTTGAATAACTTTGGCGTTGAAGGACGGAATTGGCTGAAATTTTCAGGAAAATGGCACATTTTGTTTCTGAGCGTCCCCTGAAAGTTTGGGGGGGTTTTGTGAAGTGGGGGATGAGAAAAAAGAGGGGGCCCAAAACGTGTTTTTAACATTGAGTTTTCCATAGGGGGGTTGGACTCACTTTTAGCTTGAACGGCTGAATGGATTTCTATGAAACTTGACAAAATTGTAGGGACTGGTAGCCCAATATGCCTTTGCTAGGTCTCAAGATATGTGCTCCAGTGAATTTTGAGAAATCAACGTTCATAAAAATATATATATCTGTGGCAGCATCCCGGTTAGCGCCCCGGTTCGCGTACCTGATGCGTAACGGAACTTCGCGAGGAGAAGCGGATTGGCTCCCCGGTGACTGTGAACATTCTAAACAGTCCGGATCAGCCGCCATCTTGTGTCTCGGTAGGATCGAGACACAAGAGGTGGCAAAAACAAAGGGGTAAATGAGCATAAGGGGGCAGAGTACATCCTCCCTGACCCCCTAGGTTTGATGAGGGGTCTTTAAAAGGGCCCCGCGGGACAAAAAAAAAGTAATTTTTATTATCGTTTTTTTGCGGGGGAGCGCCTGGTACGCGCACCGGGAAGCGGTCCGGGGAGCGTAATATAGGGAAAAAAGAATTAAAGAATTTTTAAATATTGTATGTTTATTGATTGTTCTTTTTGTTGATTTTTTTTTTATTATTTAAGTACCAACATGTAGTTACCAATGCAGAGTCTAAAAATAAATATACACCGTCTCCTTTGTAGATATCTTGCATGTTGTTTCAGAAGTTATTGTGGTATATGGAATTCATAGCATAGTCTGTCAGGAAAGCAGAAAGAACATGGAGGCAGGAGATGATAAAGAGATGTTAAATACACATTGGAGATAATATAGTGGGAGAAAGGAAGTAACTATGAGCAAACTTACTATGTAACACAAAAAAGTTGCACAGTATATTTTAAGTCTCACTTTATATTTTATGTTTTTGGGTACTATTTCATAATTTTCATATTAAAAAAAATAATGTCTCAAACAATTTTAACTTTTAAAATTTAAATTTATTGTTCTGATTTTTCAAAATCTAAGAGAATTTGTAACATTAAATCATCAGGTATGTCCTCCTTTTCATTCCAAGAATCACATTCTTCAGCACATTTTATTAATTCTTGGTCTACTGTTTTATCCATAAAGTCGACATCTTCTTTTTCTTCGTTAGGATTGTTTTTAATCTTAATTTAAAATGAAATTGTATTTTCTTTTTGCTGTGCTTCCATTTCTTGCTGTAAATTGCATAAAAATTAAATATATCAGTGGAGATAGGGCACTGTTGGGTTTAAGTTCAGACAGGTACTTGTGAGTTTTTAACAGTGAAGTTATCTTTGGGCAGTGCATGGTTTCAGGCAGGAAGTAGAACTATTAAAAAGTGCCTGTGATGAAGCCTAAGTAAATTCATAATTATACCACAGAAGCCTAACTCAATCAATAATTTAAATAATTAAGTCTTTCTCAATGACTAACTCTTATAGAGGGACAGTATGTAACTATCTGAAAACGTTTTCCTAAATTAATTTAAAGTGCATAACATAGTTCTCCTTTCAAATTTTCTAAATTATGTCTTACCTTTGAAAAAGAAGTTAAAGTTGTCAGTGAAAATGCTCTTGAAATGTACTTCAGGAAGTAGTAGTCGAAATGGCTGTGTTTCTCTCTCTTTCTTTATATATATTCAGGTACATAACCAATCAAATGTCTTGAAATAATAGTAGAAAATGAAAGTAACATTTTAATTGGTTGTCAATTCTAACACTTCATATGTGTTTTTGTCATGTAATTTACCTCAGGATATTTAGTCAGGCCTACAGCATAATTTTCTCAATGGAATTCCATCAAATTTGGGTAAATGGTAGGGACTGCTATGTAGTAGGGCCTATTCTATATTTGATGAAAGTGTCTCCAGTGGTTTTTCTGTAAATTACTTTCCCACCTTTTTTTAGCGAGCGCTCACCGGTGCGCGCCCCGGTACGCGTACCGGCAGCGTTACGGGAGTCCTCCATTTTGTGTATCGGTAGAATTGAGACACAAGATGGAGGGGAAACAATGTTCGGAATGGGTATAAGGGGGCACGGTAGACACTTCCTGACCCTCTAGGTTTTCTGAGGGGGGCTTAGGACGCTAATATAGGCGCGTGGGGAGCGCCCGGTACGCGCACCGGTAAGCGAACAGGGGAGCGTACTTTGGTGAAAAATAGTGAAAAAAGTTAGAAAAAGATAAACATTTTGAATGATCAGAGGTAGGGTAGCTCTGAAAAGAGCTATTGGGTTCAGTGGCTAATTTAGGTACCTACAAGTAGGTTCCAATGCACAGTTTTAAATTCAGGAGGAATATTCTATTCCCCTCATCGGAGAAGTGCACACCATCTCCTCTGTAAATGTTGTGTATGTTGTAACGCAAGCTATTGTTGTATATTAAACCCATTCTAAAGTCTCTCATGTAAGCAGAAACAGATTTATTCACATGTTTCCATGCTTTCTCAATATGTGGACAAAATTGGTTGGACCAGTTCCATTTCTGTCTTTGGCATATATTGGAATATACCAAGGGAAAAAGTGTCATCAATTGATGAAAGGTGTCCTTTAAAAGCATTTCCAGACCAACCCCAGTCATAGTCCCAAAGTCATTTCCACCACAGTGCACTATTTAGAGGTCAGGGTTTGGCAGATGCATAAAAAATTATATTAAAAAGATATAAAATATATTTTCCTTTAAAAGAAGAATACATTTTACAGCTTTTGATATTTGCTATTAAAAAACCATTGAAATTCACTGAAACAACCATAGGTTATAGACCATATATAGTTAGGATTTAGCATTTACAAAACCTTGAAAATTCACTGAAAAAACCATAGGTTATAGACCATATATAGTTGGGATTGGCATTTACAAAACCTTATTTTACTCACACAAAACCATTGAAATTCGCATATATAGTTAGTTGCACTAACTATATATCGCGCACCCGCAATCCAGTGCTGATGATGTCACATATTTCATCATTCATGACATGGTCAGTGACATCACTGATGACAACTCAAATGACATCACTGACAACATCACTGATGACATCATTCATGTGATAATACGATGAACCTCTTCAGACTCTAATATAACCTTAGATACACTCAGTGTAAACAGACACTCACAGATTGTCACTCATCCATGGAGTTACTCATACACCTAGTCAGTCATGCAAAGAATCAATCACACCTCCATTTCCTCAACTATACAGTTATACACACCTTACTTATTCAAACATATTCTAACACATATTTACTCTCTTATACATTCACTGATACAAGTTTTCAATGATACATGCAGCCACTCACACATTCACTGGCTCTTATACACAGTAATTTATATATGTCAACTCTCACATGTACTGTGTTTTACATATGTACTTACTTTGACATGTAGCACTGAGATATCCATTCACTCACCAATACACTCATGCACACAGTCAACCACCCATACAGCTGTTTCCACATGCAGTTTTGAACCCATACATCTAGTGAATCAACTGTTCACACATCTATGCACAGAGTCACACACCTCCCAGCCACCCACACACACACTCACTCTCCCATACAAATACTTGGGCAACCAATCAATAACCCATATAGTTAATCATATAGCTACTGATCAACACATGCAGCAGTTTACAGAACAACAGATATAATGATGCACAAATTAAGACAGTTTAGTCACTAACCCATGCTCTCAGTAAGACACATTTAATCACTCTCTCATACAGTCAGTCATGCACCTACTAAATCCTTCATCCAGACACTTATACATCCACTCATTCTTCAATATGTAAGACATATTTTAACTTTACAGAAACATACAGTCACTGGATGATGTCATCAGTGATATCATCAGTGATGTCACTGACCATGTCATGAATGATGTAATATGTGACATCATCAGCAGTGGATTTCGGGTGCGCGATATATAGTTAGTGCAACTAACTATATATGCGAATTTCAATGGTTTTGTGTGAGTAAAATAAGGTTTTGTAAATGCTAATTCCTAACTATATATGGTCTATAACCTATGGTTTTTTCAGTAAATATGTATATACGTGTCTGCACACCTCAGTGGTGCCATTCAAAGTCAGTCAATGGGTAACTGAGGTCCCGTTCCCACGCAGCACAAACCACTGAATCCCGGGTAGGGAGCAGGGCCAAGCAGAATTTGTACAGCTTATATAACAGGTGTTCTTCACCAGTGTCCATAATAAGTAATGTCAAAGGTGGAAAGTTGTCTGGCTCAAGGGTGTAGCTGGGGATCTGGGCTCTAAGCACCCCCTGGAGCCGCCACAAAACTAATTGGTCTAGTATGGGAGCATCTTGAAAGTGGGGGTCTTCTGTTCGGGAAAATATGTGCCTGTGAGGGAACAAGTCTCCAAAAGCGTTCAAGGAGTACCTGGATAGGATGCGGCAGGCCAGGGCTTCCTGCATGATGGGTAGCCAAGCATTCTCAACTAGGCCCAGTTGGTCATGAGACCTGCCATCAACATAGCAGCCAGTGGGATTGGATCCATGAAATGTGCCTCTGGCTTGGTGTACCGTATCCTGACGTCTGGGTGGTACCAAGATCAAGCAAAACTACACTTGGCTACCAGATTGTACATGTGAAAATGTGGGACTCCAGTTGAACAGTGGTTGTTTTCAAGCCCATATAAATCATATTAACAGTATAGGAAGCATTGTAAAAAATGCATTGGTCAATGGGATTGGAATGTTTTGGAACAAGTCCAAGAATTGGAGCAGCACCGCCATTTTAACAATGTCTATGCGGCCTGCCATGGTTTGGGAAAGCTTCAAACAACGCTTGATAAGGACAGTCAGTTTTTTTTCAGCGCTGGCCCATAATTGAGAAGCATTATTTTCTCTGATTCTCTATGGATATGTATTCCCACATATTTGGTGGAGTCTTCCCACCACACTAGTTGGAATTCAGTATCCATGCTACAGGGGGCAGATACCAAGGGAACATCTCAGACTTGCCCTAGTTTATGTGCAACAAGGACAAAGCTCCATATCTGATTATTTGTCTCAGTATGGGGGCTAGGTTATCGCTTGGGTTTTGCACAGAGAGATGTCATCCTCATAAAGTGTTATTAGGGAGTGGGCCAGTTTTGAACTGCAGACCTCTGTGAAGGTGCCGCTCCTGCAAGTGATGCACCAGGGGATCCAACTCTATCACAAACAATAGGGGAGAAAGCGGAGTCCCTGCCAAGTAGAAGAGAAAGAAGATGTCAGTGTTCCATAAAGCGAATACGTGCTGTGGGTTTCATGTGTAATAATTTGATATGGGCAGTCAATCCTAGTGGAAGCTCCATCCTGCACAGTGTGTCCTGCAGGAATGGGCACTCCAGCCAATTGAACACCTTTTCAGCATCCAGCAATGCCTCTGCAGCCAGGACTGTGGGTGAAATTCTATGGAGGACCACAAAGAGCGTGAGCAGGATCAGCGCTGTGGATTTATGCAAGACAAACCCAGATTGGGCTGGGGATATTATCTGGCCTAGTAATAGGAAGAGCCTAGTGGCTAGCATTTTGGCCAAGAACCTATTGCCAAAGTTTAACAAGGAGACCGGCCTGTAGAAACCGTTTTGCATCAGATTCTTTCCAGGTTTCGGGAGCAGTATTATCACTGAGAGTAGGTGGAAGTATGCCGTTCTTTATCGCCTCCTGATAGATCTATAGGAGATACAGGGTGAGCAGGTGCTTAAACTCCTTGTAAAAGCTACCCGAGAACCTATCAAGGCCAGGTGCCTTCATCCCATCCATGGCTTCTATTGCCTGGTTTTTTCTTCCTCTGTAAAGGGCTCCCAGAGGAACTGTTGATGCGCAGAGCTAAGCCATACCATGGCAACCTTGTCTAAATAGCAGCTGTTGTCTGATGCTTCAGCCATGACTCGCAACATGTACAAGTCATTATAATAGGTAAGTATTTCGTCCTGAATGCCGAGACTGAGCAATAAGTTAAGGTTACCCCCATGCAGACTTGGTCTGCCTTCATTTGGTCGATTTAAGCCATTAGGTCTAGATAAAACTCCGGGCTATCGGTGTATGGGGCGTAAACGTTAATTATGAGTACAGTGTAGCCTAATAAAATATCTTTCACCAGCAAGTAGCGACCTCATGCATCTACCTGCACCGCTGTCATCTGGAAAGGAACACACTTGTGAATCAGTATAGAGACCTCCCTGGCATACGTGCTGTAACCCACAAAGTACCGATGTGTACCCCATGAAGCAGCAAAGGTGTTAGATGACGTGGGGGACAAATATGTTTCTTGTAAGAAGGCAATGCCTACTTTGTGTCTCTGAAGATAGTGCCTTACCTGCTTGCCCTTATGCCTATTGTTCAGCCAGCGTATGTTCCAGGTTACTAGTGTAACATCTGCTCAGAGGTGGACCAATCCTTTCAACAACCATCTTAATATCTGGGTTCGTTACATAGATGACATTTTAATAATTTGGAATGATGATTCGACCACCCTGAATGAGTTTCACCTATGGCTAAAGCAGCAATCACCTCATCTAAAATTTACTATACAATCTAATAATCAAAGTATAGACTTTCTGGACATCACCATTTACCACCATCAGGGCCAACTTCAAACCACTCTGTACAGAAAACCGGCGGAGAGGAACTCCCTACTTCAATATAGTAGTCACCATCCACGTGCCCTCCATGACAACCTCCCATTCGGTCAGTTTTTACGGGTCCGAAGAAACTGTTCCTCCAAAGAACATTACTTCCAACAGTCGGAAGAACTAGCAGAACGCTTGAAAGCCCGTGGCTACCCAAAAAGACTGGTGACTAAAGCTAAGAAACGTGCATGGTTCTACCCCCGGGAGGAACTCTTAAAGACCAAAGATCCAATTGACAATCAGCAGGATAGGATTGTCTGTGTGACGACCTTCTCTACCAAGAGCAACCTAATTAAGAAGATTGTAAATCATCACTGGCAACTGGTTGCAGACGACATACAACATCCCGACACCCCACTACATGCCTTCAAAAAATCCAGAAGTGTGAAAGACTATGTAGTACGCTCGCTTCTTCCATCCAAGGAAGATCCCACCATCAGATCTCTGTGGAATCTCCAGCCGATCATTGGCCATTTCAAATGCGGCCAGTGTAAAGCTTGTGATAACTGTATACAAACCAAAGAATTCATACACAACCAAAAGAAAATCCAACTGAAATCTCTCAGCAATTGTAACACCTCGACAGTGATCTATGCGATTGTATGCCCCTGCAATCTCATCTATATTGGACAAACCCAACAGAAGATCAAGCAACGGGTCTTGCAACATATGAGCCGCATCAGATGTGAAGTGGCCGGTGCTCCTCTAGTCGACCACTTCAGATCAGTACAACATCCACCTGATAGTCTAAAATGGCTAGTAATTGAGAAAATTAACCTTGGCCCCAGGGGTGGGAACATATCCAACATACTTAACATAAGGGAACTTAAATGGATGTTCTACTTTGACTCTATAAATTCAGGTCTCAACGAACATGATAGTTCCTTTTCGCAACTTGCCACCTTAGCTTAATGTGTACTACCAATTTCTATATGAGATTAAAGAACCCCTTGAATATAACCATCCAATGTGGTTTATCAATCAACTGCAACTGCCTATACCGTCATGGGACAGGTACGCAGTACATTATTTATGGGTTATCTGTTGCCGGAGATCCTACTGACTGACATACTATCTTTGTTGATACTGATACAATGTGTACATATCTATCATCTATTGAAATGTGAATATATACTGCTTTACCATCATGGGATAGGTACGCAGTTTTGTAATAACAATAATGATACCATCTTATTTCATGATGTATTTATGTGAACTACTACTTACATTAATTACCGTCTTTGAGACTGTTATATTACAATTGCATTACCAATACGAGGACAATGTCGCAGTAATATATCATTACCTTTAGACGTTGACACCAACTTCACCCATTGGTGACGATTGCGGATCGGATCCGTCCTAACTTCATGATTCTAAAACCCCCATTGGGGTTGCCTTGCCCAAAATGCCTATTTACCTATGTGGTTTTGTGTACCCCCCATCTTACAAAATATGCAGAACATTTAACTACGCTACTCGATTGCGCTACTATGGCAACCGGCGACTCTCGTAGTCTTTCTTTACTGGTCATCCCACGTGACACCGTTACCATAACAACCTGAGTATCAGGAAGTTCTCTGCCCGCGAGGAACCTGAGTCAGACGCCGAGCGTAAAGCCGACCGGTAAGCTTACAAACCCTCCGGTTGTCTTGTTACTCTGCTCCACTCTCCCGCGCTAACTTTTTAACTGAATAATTTGACACTCAATTGCGTTCTTTTTACTTTGTAGACACCGCAATTGGATCTAATCAGCATCCCTGCTTCAATTATAGACCAGCGGACTTTCAAGCCATTCGGTAAGCTCCGCGTTGGTTTTGATCCATAATTTACCCTTTTTTAAATACCGAGGGTCCAATCCTAAGTGGTGTTTCTCCTTTTGATAGATGGTTCGAGTGGTTCTTCGTCCAGCATTTTGACCTTTCAAGGAACCCGAACTTTACCTTAGTAAGTCATTTGGCTTCCCTTATCGAGTTTTTGTTGATTCGAGTAGATATTTTATTCTAAAAAGTCTACATATGGTTTTTTCTTAGGCTTTTGAACCAATATTAAGGACCTTTCTTTGGAACAACTCCATCCCCCCACCGGACATACTCAGGTATGTCTGTTTACCCTACCCACCTAGTCAAGCCTGGAATATATTTCAAATTCAGAATTAACTAAATAAATCCCCCTTTTTTAATATCAGGTTGGCTGCCCCTATTTTACCGCCCGTCCTGAAGAAGACCCGTGTGCAAGGAATGTGAATAAATCCTGCTTCCCAGGGTCTAAACGTCGACACCCATCCTTACCCTACAACAGCCCTAATCAACCCACCAATTTTGCATTAACTGGACATTGGGGCATGTGTTTTGTTGAAATTATGACAATGAGCAACTGTTTTGTTTACTACTGAGCATTTGATTTCTCGTTTTTACTACCTGA
Organism: Lissotriton vulgaris; assembly: GCF_964263255.1. Lineage (NCBI taxonomy): Eukaryota > Metazoa > Chordata > Amphibia > Caudata > Salamandridae > Lissotriton > Lissotriton vulgaris. The sequence continues at coordinate 743,576,517 of NC_141696.1, forward strand.
TCAATATCACGTTTTTACTGTCACCTATCCTTCCCCCCACTATACCTTCACTATATCACTCCCCCTCCACCCCCAGGGGCACCAATACCGTTACAATTGTGTATGCTTTGTTGAATATACAACCGTGCATTTTTCCTATAATGTGATTAAAACATTATAGAGGCATTGAATCTTTGTTTACTAGCTTTATTATTTTTTGTGTAATTATATGCTCTTGTTCACTGGGACCCCTTATTCTTAACGCAGAGGTGGACCCTATCATGAGCAATCCTCCCTATGCTAGGGAGTATGAGATGGGCATTTCTAAGAGCAGTTGTGAGGTACCAACAACAATCTGGAGAATAAACAATCCCAAACTGAATGCATCACCCAGCCCTCTCCCACCACCCATCCCTGTAATCGTTGCTGTGGGGAAATCCCAGTCCCACCAACATTGCTACATTTAGAAACTTAGCAACATGTTCAAACACCCAAACAGTGAAGTGTGAATAATAATAATAATAAATAATAAAGTAGTTTATAAAGTGCCTGGTGACGCCATCCCGGCGTGTCCCCGCGCTGTGGAGATAAAGATTCGCAAAACAGCCATAGCACCTCCCCCGCCCGAGCAGTACTTTATAGATTGTACAAGTGGGTTTTTTAAAGACTTCTGAACTTCGCCTCTGATCCTTCTAGTCTGAGGCCAATCGGGAGTCTGTTCCAGTTACGGTCCACTATGATTCTAAAGGAGCAACCTCCCAGTTTGGCTCTTTTTACGGGGTGAACCTTCAGCAGGCCCGTTCCTTCTGAGCGTAGGCCCCAATACACTTGGGGGGTGGGGACGCCATGCCGGCTCACCACTCCCTGTAAAAGAAAACAATACTAATGAACAATGCTTTGTGCCATACACTAGGACAATACGCTTAATTGGCCTAGAAGAGATCACGTGGATTTGCGTTCTGGTATAGTTCAATACCATGGTGAAGCTGCAGATCTGGATTATGACAGTGTGTTTAGCTTGTGGAGAAAAGGCCCTCACTGGCGCCAGAGTTGGAGTCCAGAGGCGATCGTTCAGGAGAATTAGTTTGGTGTGATGTTTGCCACAGAGAATGTTGGACAATATTCCTGCACCGCCGTCAGGGTTCAAAAAATGTGGGACCTGCTGTTGACCGCAACCCATAGGCGTGCAGGGTACAGCATCCCATAATTAAGGCCCAAGTTGCGAAGCTGAGCTGTAACCCCAGTGTACTTGCGGCAGGCATCTTGGACCATTGCTGTGAAGTCTGGGTAAAGGGTGATTGATGAACCCTGCCAGTCGAGAGGGCCCTTTTCTCTTGTCAGGCACAGTGCAGTGTCTCTTTCTAAGAAATGTAATAGTCGGGCGATAGATAAGTGGGCGTGAGCAGCCTGGATTCGGGCGCAGACTCAAGGTGCGGTGAGCTCTCTCGACCACAAATGTGGGTGTGAAGGGTTCCCGGCCAAATAAGTTGATCAGCAGTTATTCCACAAATCCGTCGAGGCAGCCCGTGTTCGTGGATTCTGGAATACCCAGTACACAGATGGCATTGAGTCTACTTCTGGCTTCCAAGTCTTTGTTTTTCATTGTAACTGTCTTTCCATGCATTCCAAACTTTGGCCCTTGGGGCTGATCCATCCACAAGATCCGAGATCCTGCCTTCTACTGTGTGAAGCCACTCCTCATGCTGGTCCAGACGTGCCCCCATTGATTCTAGGTGCTTGTCCAATGCGTCAAAGTGAGTGTCTAGGGCCTTAAAGCCCACTCACTCATGCTTCACCATAAGGGCATCGGTCTCGGCTGGTGCTGTCACGTGGGTGTCCGACAGATTTCCTTCCTCCGCCATTTCAGATCTGGGTCCTTCCTTAGGGTACTTGGATTTATCAAAGTTTCCATGTGTGCTATCTCAACTTCAATTTCACACAATCCATCCTGTATGTCACTATAAGCTAAATTCTGGCAGCTAAAACATAGCTTCACAATTTCGATTAGAGCATTGCGAAGGGCAAATCATTCTCAGTTGAGAGTCTAGCTCTTCACAACCTTCTGCAGAAAATCTGATGCTATTTTGCTGATCCTGACACTATAAGATGTTTCTAATCTATTGAATTTAACTAATCAGATTTTAACATTGCTTTCCATTATTGCCACCATGCTACGGGTCTCAATATATTGTTAGTTTCAGTTGCCTCTGACCGACATCACTGCGGATGCAGAACCGACCGACCTCCGGTCGATGGTCCAGAAGCCGCAATTACGATGTGACCACAGATGGTGTGGTCACAAACTCCCATTACTCCATGGGGGTTGTATGACTTTACCATGCCTTCCATCACCATGTAGTCTTTACATTGTACATTTCACAAACACTACCACACATTTACATTAATTCACTTTAGAAACACCTTCACCAATATTCCACTACCACACATACTTTTACCATGCTTACTGTCTTTGAAAAATTCTAACACAGTGTAACACTGCTACCTACTGTTCAAAATGTATACATTATCTTTTAATACATTTTTTAATTCCATTTGTGGATTACACATTTGATAGTATTTGAACATATTATATTTTTGGGCGTAGACCCCCCCCAAGCTCCCTTTTTAATTATCCTCAAATGCGTGGTTTTGTCTTGCCTGGTAAAGACTTGCGTGCCAACAGTCATTACGAAGTAAAAAGTGTGTGGAAAATGTACTACGAAGTAAAAACTTTGGAGTAAAGGCTGTTTCCCCTCTATGGGAGCTTGTGTGGCGGTTGGAAACCAGCCGCAGCATAAGCTCCCATAGTATGTTAGAATAAACTCTGAGAAGGACTGAAATTCAATGTAATGGTGCCATGAGTGACTCTCCAAATGTATTCAGCAGTAAAATGTTTCTTCTTGCTCGTTCCTCATTGGTGCGCATCCTGGGAATCATGTGTTTGTGTAAAATGTATGAAAGTCTTTGTTTGAAGTCCTATAAAAGGATGTGTAGTTTCTGTACCCAAGCGATTCCCTATTCCTCAGCTTTAGAAGGCGAATATGTGCCGAATTTCACATAGAACTGTTCTGAGTCCTTTGTACTCATGATCTGAATGCCTTGCTGCACAATTTATTAATTACATATTTTCTGTATACTACCTATTATTTTTTTATATAAAATTCTCAAACAACTTCTGTTATCAGAATGCTGCAGCATTGATTAATGAACTTAATCATAGTAGTAGTGAAGGAGCCAATCGTGGTGCACCAAAGTCCGTATAGGTATTATATCGCTCCTGATCGTATCCGTTGGCGTACCCTATGAGCAAGATCATTTAGGACAAGTTCATATACTGAAATGTCTGTTAGCAGAGGTGATTATTCTGATTGGAACCAACCGAAAATTGTCAAACTAAATGGCTATATATCCGTGCACTGCAATTTCATGGTCCAGATTGTTTCCCCCAAGATTTGAATTGACCCAGTTCCAACTCAATCCTGGTTCTGGAATGACCAGGTGGCTGAATAAGAATGATATGAGTATCAATAGGGATTGCATGCATGCAAAAATTAATTCGTTACAGACCAGTGCATGTTGGGAGACGTAGTAGGTGCACTGCTGTGGCAGAATGTAGTGGACATATTACAAGAGCAACTATCAGGTGACTTTCATTGTTGGATTTTTTGGAGCCATAATTATTTTATTCTTGATGATATTCTTGGACTTTAGAAAGGAATGAATGTTGTGGCTGTTACACATATATTATAGAGCTAAATAGAGACACCGCAAGTTTGAGCATTGAACTGTTAAACATGTGGGCTGTGGGAGTTGTTTTTCCGGTATTAAATGCATTATAACTCGAGTTTACACTGACCTAAACTGTGTTTACACTGTCCTCCATTTTGCCCCAAAATCACATTATATTCCATGATGACTACTACTGTTGTTTCTTGTTCTAAATAAAGAACTGTGTGATTCACACTAATACACAAGGAGCAGTTCCCTGAGAATTTCCCCACTGACATTCCAACTGTTCCAGGCTATACAATGTATCAATTAATATGTTTGAACAAACCGTGAGAAGGACTGAAATCCAATGTAATTGTACCATGGAGGAATCTCCAAATGTATTTGGCAGTAAAATATTTCTTCTTGTTCGTTCCTCATTGATATACATCCTGGGAAACTAGTTTTTGTGTAAAATATATGGAGTCTTTGTTTTTAGACCTATAAAAAGATGTGTGGTTTCTGTACCAAGAAAATCCCCCATTTCCCACCTTTAGAAGGTGAATCTATGCCGGATTTCACATAGAACTGTACTGAGTCCTTTGTACTTATGATCTGTATGCTTTGCTGCACAATTTATTGATATATTTTCTGCATACTGCCTATTATTTCTTTATATACAAGTTCATAACACAACTCTTGTCTGTCATTCTTTTTTTTTTTATAAAGACCTTTATTAACAGCAAAGCCATTGTCGTCACATAAGCAATGCATGGTATCTACACATCACAAGAACATTGTAGCCAAATGGTGTACACAGCCATTTTAGCCGGCATCCCGGGGGCCCGGCGGCAAGATGAAGTGTCACTAGCCCAGTATAACCAACAGGGATACCATCTTGGAGGCAGTGCGAAGTGCAGTATGACAGCAGGCCATCCCCTGACGAAAACTTGTTAGCAAGGTCTTATGTTGAGGAAACGGTCAAAGAAAACTACCTAAACTACCTAAACTCCCAACCCAACTATCCCCTCCCTCCCGTGAGTGTGCCTGTGGAAAGTCTATATACTCCGGATCGTGGATGACGCTTGGTGTGTCTGCTGTGTGTCCTATCCTAGCCCCAGCCCCAGTATGTCAGTCCCCTCCAAAAGCCATCCAATCGCACCCCTAATGATACCCCGAACTGCAAGTCAACCCTGTCTTACCCCTCTGCCCCCGCCACTCCTCACCCCAAGGGAAGAATCCCGTGGTTGCCCAACCCCCTACTCCGATACTTGGTCCTGAAGGTCCACCACCTCTGAAGTTTCTGAACCGCCTTCCTCTCCCTTCTGTAAAAATTCCTGATAGAGGCCCCAAAAATGTTTTGGTCTGCTCCTAGGCGGGAGTAAGTCACTGTACAGCTCGGTTTGAGTACAGCAGTACTGTAAATCCCCTGCCCACCTTTTCTTGGTGGGGAGAGGCCCTCTCATCCAACAAGCCGCCACCACTCTCCTGGCTATCAGCAGCGCCATATCGGCCAGCCGACGTAAAGATGAGGGGAGTGGCTTAGAGTAACCTAGTAGTGCCAGTTCTGGAGTGCGAGGCAGTGCCTTCCCCAATATCCGATCGAGCTCAGTGAAAACTTCCCCCCAAAAAACTTGTACCCCAGGGCAGAGCCATGCCATGTGAAAAAAGTCGGCAATCGGTGTGCGGCAACGCTCACATTCCGCCGAGGGCCGGAGGCCATATCGGTGCAACCGTTCGGGGGTATAATACACCAGCTGAAGGAACTTGAAATGCACCAACCTGTGCCTGCCATTGAGGGAGATTTTACGTGTACTGGAACAGCAGTATCGCCACATGTTGTCGTCGATGGGCGACTGCAGATCGTCCTGCCACGCTAGTCTAGCTTTAGAGTGTAGTAGGCGCTGATGCGTCACTCCCAGCCTGTTGACATGCGAGATTAATTTAGCAGGTGTTTTCGTTTTAATGATATAGGTCAGTTCAGGGACCTCCTCCGGCTCCTCCATAGCCGAGCCCAGTGCCTCCCGGAACGCGGAGCGCAGCCTGTGAAATTGGAATCTCTGGAGTAATGAGGGGCCCGATGCCGTGGGGGTGAGCTGATCCCAGGTTTTTAAAGTGGCCTCTGTAAACAGATCCTCCATCTTCGCGAGTCCGAGAGAGCGAAGGGCCTCAACGACGCCCCTCCTAGAGGGTCCAGCCAGAGCGCCCACTCTATCGGCATCAGTGGGGAGTATAACATGGTACAGCCGCGGGCACGCGCCAAGGCATGCCATGCGTGATTAGTCGCTTTAAGGGAATCCATTCGTCCGACAGAGCGATCTACCGGGAGGCAGATCGTGGCAGGCAGGGGGAGCGGGTCTGCAAACAGTTTTTCTAGGATCAAATGCGGCGTGCGTGCGTCGCCGTGGACCCATGAGTGCAGATGAGCAGCTTGCGCGACTTGGTAGTAGCGTTCCAAGTCCGGGGCACCCAGACCCCCATCTCGCAGGGGAGAATTAGCGTCGCCCACTGTATCCTGGGTTGCTTGCCACCCCAGGCTAGTCGGATGAGGACTTGTGTGAGCTGTCCAAAAAAGGCCTTCGATAGCACCACCGGGATATTTGTGAAAACAAACAGAAACCGGGGCAGCACAATCATTTTCATGATGGCGATCCTACCTAGGAGGGATAACGGGAGTTTACTCCAAGTGTCTACATCATCGACTAACTTATTGAAGGCCACGCCATAGTTATCCCGGACTAGGACCTCCGGGTCAGTGTGCAGTCGAATACCCAAGTACCTGACCGAGTCTGTGGACCACTTCAGGGGGTACTCCATGTCAAAGGGGTGTGTCACTGGAGTGAAAGGGAAGGCGATAGATTCATCCCAATTCACACATAAACCTGAGAGTGAGCCGAATCGGACCACCTCCCGGACAACCGTGGACAAGTTCGACTCCGGGTTTCGGACGTACAGCAAGGTGTCATCAGCGTACGTCGATATACCTATTTTGTAAGTTGGAAAACTTATCCCCTCCAGACAGTGGTACTCTATAATAGCGCAAGCCAGAGGTTCCGCCACCAGCGCATAAAGGAGAGGTGAGAGGGGGCAGCCCTGCCTAGTTCCCCTGCTGATATGGATCGGTTCCGACACCCTGTCTCCCAATTTCAGTCTGGCTGACGGACGGTGGTACAGTGCGCCAATCCGCTGCAGAAACGGTTCGCCCAGAGCCAGCTTGCGGAGCACCCGAATCATAAATGGCCATTCGACCGAGTCGAATGCCTTCTCCATGTCCAGGAAAATCGCTAGTGCCGTGTTCTCCTGTCGGACATGTTGCAGCGTGCCCAACACCGTACGTATGTTGTATGTTAGATTTCTGCATGGAACAAATCCGGACTGTTCGGGCGCAACCAATTCTGGGACCAAGAGAGCTAGCCGATTGGCCAGTACTTTGGCGTATATCTTGGCGTCCACGTTTAGCAAACTAAGAGGCCTATATGAACTGCAGAGGTCCGGCGGTTTCCCCGGCTTCAGAATGGTGATCAGCAAAGCCTCGCGCATGGTGAGGGGCATCTCACCATCCTCACAGATCACGTCGAAGAGGGTGATCAGGTGCGGGAGCAGGATGTCTTTGTAGGCTTTATAGAAGCCCACCGTGAGCCCGTCGGAACCCGGTGCACTACCCGCTCTCATGCCGGCGAGGGCCTCCAGAATTTCATCTTCCTGAAAGGGGGCCATCAAAAATTCCCTGTCTGAACTCCGCAGGAAAGGCATGGCCATGTGGCCCAGATAACCGTCCATTTCGCCCTCAGCGCCCTGTGTTTTGGATTGGTAAAGTTCGGCGTAATAGCGTCTGAAAGTCACCAGAATTTGCTCCTCATCAGTGACCACTTCCCCCTCCGGGGAGCTCAGTTCATCAATCACTAGAGGTCTTCGAGAGCCCCTAACCATACGAGCCAGAAGGGCGCCCGGCCTATCCCCCTCCCCGTAGACCCGGGCTGTAGCGTATTTTCCCATGTAGAGAATCTCCCTGTCTGCCAGTGACTAATACTCCGACAGCAAAGGGGTGAGTACCGAGCTAATGTCAGAACCGGGGTCCTGAAGTTGCCGGCTCTCCAAGTCCGCCAGCTTGGCCTCAAACGCTGCCAATTCTCGTTTGATAGTGCGCAGCATACTGGAATGCTTTGACATAGCCATGCCTCTAATAAAAACCTTGAATGTCTCCCATACCGTGAAAAAGTTGTCAACAGAGCCCAGATTTGTAGCAAAGAACTTATCGATGTCTTCGGCCAGTTCGCCCCGAAAGACGTCATCCGACAGGGCGAAGGGGGGGAACCTCCAGGTGAAGGCAGGGATACCCTTCCTAGCAGTGGAAAGATGCAGCAGAATGGGGGAGTCGTCCGAGAGGGTGCGCGGGAGAACCTCACAGATGCCAATACTGCTTAGGACAGTAGGAGTCGCCAACCAATAGTCTATTCTGGTGTGGATATTGTGGTATGCCGAATAGTGTGTGAAGCCACCTTTCGAGGGGTGTTTATTCCTCCATACATCAACCAGGTCTAGTTTGATCAGTTCAGCTTTCATGTAGGCGGCAGAGGCCACCGGTCGTCGAGCAGGGCCAGAGGAGTGGTCCCTCTCAGGGTCAAAAACAAAATTAAAATCACCTCCCCATAACATCCCAGGCTGTGCGTGAGACCTACAGTGTGCGGACAGGGCAGCATAGAAGTCAGGGCTATCATAATTGGGGCCGTAAACATTGACAATCAACAGGTTGATTCCTTTACCCACATACCTAGCTAGGACATATCGACCCTCTGTATCCGCCACCACCGGGATCAATTTCAGTTGTGAGGAAGGGCTGACCCAGGTTAGTATCCCCCGGGAATGTGTCGTGAAGCCAGCCGCCACTGTGTGTCTCGCCAACCCACGAGACTGTAACATCCTGCTGTTGATGGGCAAATGAGTTTCCTGCAGGAGGGCCAGGTCAACATGATGTCGGTGTAGGTAATCATTCAGGCCCCGCACGTTCCAGGTCATCATTTTCAGTGTGTGAGGGGTATGTGTGGCATCATTCAGAGCAACATTCGACATAACAAGGACATTTTAACCATCGTATCGTCAGGGATGGCGGTAGTGCCGTTCCCTAGGTCGGGGGCGACCACTAGCAGCACTGTATATCGAACAAAACGCAGCAATACACATTTCGCCGCTTTAGCTAACTGGCACTTCAATTCCGGTACATTTCCACACAGCATTCCACTCAAAGCAATTTCGAACTCCCCAAAACCAGTGAAACAAGAATCCCCTTCAGTGGCCCCCCCCAGCCCAACCACCCACTCCCCAACCCACCCACAGCCGACCACCCCCAACCAGGTCAGACAGGCCCCAATTTCAACCCCCATCAACCCAAAAATAGCAAAGTTTAGTACGTTTTGAAAATCGACTCCCCAGGGAGTCACACAGCCAAAGGCACCGGGGCAGAGCACGCCTGTTAGGAACAGCACCTCCTACTGTTCTACCGCATATATCTAGTTCGTCTCTCTGGCCTGCCCCCACTGTTAACTCAGTGTCCGTAGCAAATCACACCAAAGTGCTCCCCAATCCCACCGACCTCCCAAATGTTGAACGCTGGCCCGTGCGAACCCCCAAGCAGCGATGCCCTCCCCCCCAATAACCGTCGTTGAATAAGTCCGGGCCAACTGCCTGCCCCAGGCGAGGGTCCTTTCGTTTCGTACACTGCACAACCCAGCAGGACTGACTGTCACAGTTCAACCCAGACTTACCGCCCACCAAGGAGGAGGCTCAGCTCCTCCGGTTGAGGAATAGTGTCCTCTCCACGTTGAGGGGAGCGACGTGCACCACTGGAATCCATCTAGTCCTGCTCGTCCATGTGAGAAACTGAGCCAATGTCGTCCTCATTGTTCTTCTGTGCCTCCTTGCGCTCCCGGGTCCATTCCTTCAGTGACTTCTGAAGGTCTCTAGGATCTGTGAAGAAGTGGGAGTGCCCCACTTTGTTGATGCGGAGTTTGGCAGGGTACAGCATTGCGTAGTCTAGGCCCAGCATACGCAGTTGTTTTTTGTAAGGCGCAAATTGTCTCCGTTCCTCCTGGACCTTAGCCGTGAAATCAGGGTAAAGGGAGATGTCCATGCCCTCGTGTTGTAGCTTGCCTTTGTCTCTCGCCAGGCGCAAGGCAGTGTCCCTATCCCGGTAATTGAGAAGCTTCGTGATGATGGGGCGAGGGGGCACGCCTGGCGTTGGTTGTGGGCCCAACATGCGGTGCGCCCGCTCCACGATAAACATGGGGAAAAGGCCTCCTCACCGAGCAAAATCTTCAACAGTTTCTCGACATAGAGTTCCATTTTGCCGGTCGGGGTGGTTTCCGCCACTCCCGTGATGCGGATATTAGATCTGCGCGAACGCGCCTCCAAATCCTCCGACTTATCTTGAATTACCTGGAGGAGTCTGCCAAATTGTTTCCTGTCCTTGTCCCATTCAGTTTGCGCCTCCTCCGCCTCCGTGAGACGCCGTTCCGCCATGTCCAGGCGCTCCGCGTGCTTGTCGACCCGCTCGGTACGACAGCGCATCTATTTTAGAGCCAACGGACGCAATACTGTTCAGTATACCCTTTTCCATGGCCGCTAGCATGTCACGCAGCTCAGTGATCGCCGGGTTCCGTGGCCGGTGCATCCGATCCTTTCGCCGACCCGATCGAAGGAGAGTTTAGCCTGCGTGGCGTCGTTCTTTCCCATGGTCGTCTCGAGCAATGGGTCGATACAGGAATGTTGTACACCTCACGCCCTCCGGGGGGCTGGGATAGCGTTGGAATCTCTCCCGGCGGCGATCCGATGCCACTGGTCGCTGAGGCGTCTAGGCCTGGGTTGTCGGCGTGATGTACCTAAGATGGTGCCCGTGAGGGGGGAACATCGGCCGCTCACCACCCCCGGCAAAGTCTACACGCGGCCCTGGTCGAAACCAATACAGAAGCTCCAGCACCAGACCCGCAACACAGGGGAGGGGAGGGTCGTAGGTACACCGGTACACACCGAGTCCGCTGTGCGCCCGCAATCACTCCGCTGCCGCGGGGCCACCACCACGTTGCTCAAAACACAGCTCCTGCGCCGCCAAGGACCCACTTCATTTGAGGGCAAATGTTCGAGAAGGGGGTTGGCAGCCAGGGAGGGGAGGGCGCACCCGCGCTGGTCAAGAAAATGCCTGGTCACGGCCCGTCGGGTCACCACAGGTCTCCGCGGCCGCACGTCGGGTGACGTCGCTCGGCCCGCCCTTCAGGATAGTCCGCGGCTTCAGGCCCAGTTCGCCGCCGCCGGGTCGCTGAAGATGTCCGTTTCAATCCACTCGGAGGACGCCGCCCGCCAGGGCCAGGAAGCCTCTCACTGATGCCTCGAGGTCTCAGTGAGTGTAGAAGAGCCGAATGTGGAAGGTTGGACACTTCGAAGGATAAATTAGCAGGATTTTTCCGGGGCTAAGGCGAGGAGCCGAAGGCTCACGTGTCCGCCATCGACGCTGGCTAGCTCCGTCCCCCCTTGTCTGTCATTCTTATCAGAATGTTGCAGCACTGATAAATTAACTTGATCATAGTAGTAGTAGTAATAGTGACGGATCCAATCAAGGAGCACCAAAGTCCATACCACTCCTGGTCCTAGCCATTTGCACAGCTTATGAGCAGGAGGATCTTTTAGGACAAGTTTGAGCACCGAAATAGCCAATAACCACCAGAACACCCACCTGCTTATCTGAGCTGCTCACCATTTCCACCAGTAAAAGAAGACTCAGAAGCCCTAATCCCCTGCTACTGAAATTCGAAAAGTAAATATCACTTACCCAAATTTACACCTGTACAACTGGTGCAACTTCCACTTACAGCTCCCTTCCTCTGGACATTCAAACAAATTATACATTTTTGTATGGTCAGGGAGCACTTTCAAATTAATTGTTTCTGTTTTCTCCAGAATTAGTGTCATAAAATGTAGGCCACTTTGCTCCTTTCGTTCATTTGTTTATTTGACATCTTATTCTAATTTATGGTCTGCCAAACAACTATTTTTCACTATGATGTCTCTTGTCACAGTGTTTATCTTGTGTGTTGCTTATAGCCATTTGAGTTTGATGGCAAGTGCCATAATACTATCTTGTGCAAAGAAGTGCGGCATGCAACTGTTAAATTAATAAAATAGAAAGACAGGCCATATTGTAGAGATTTGACTATAAGCTGTAATTGGCCCTTGTTTTTTTTGTTTTGTAGTGTCAGTTTTGTGACAAAGCATTCTTGAATAGTACCTACCTCCAGAACCACATCCAAAGGCGTCATCCAGAAGAAGCAAACCCTGGTAAGCACTTTTTAAATGTTTAGTTATAAAGGTCCCAATCATTTATTTAGGAACTCGCTACACAGTGGAGCTCACACAGTCCAATTTGAATTTTTAATATTTTTCAAAGCATTATTGTTATTTTCATTTTCAGTTGATGGATTAAAATGTTTTGTCCACACTAATAACAGTATGACTTCCTCCCTAGTTGCCTGAAATACATTTAGCGTATTACTAGAAATGATGTGAACTTTCTTTTATGGCTCCATCTATTAAAATCATTTATTTCAAGTTCAGTTCAATATTTTTGCCTTTCGTTTGTCATTTGCCATCTTTAAAAATACTTCAAAACTTTCCTTGGTTTAACATTTTTGTATGTTACTCATGGTTAAAATCATTTACTTTTTTTAGGTCTTGGCTAGACATTGCATGTGCTGTCTCAAAGAGAAGTGTTGTGTTCTGTCTGTGGCCTTGCAGGCTGCCCATCTCCTACCATTGGTAAACTTCAGTATCGTTCTCATTTTCTTCGTGGCCATTCGTATTGGCATATGGGCGTCATGTCCTCTTCTTGTGTTTGGCTCTCCTATAATACATTGACCAAGTACATGTCTCCTTACGCCGCTCCTGTTTTGTGGAGCTATCTTTTTCTTTATTTTTAAGCTCTCCATAGGAGTACCTGTGTTTTTAGGTTGTCTCCCTTGTACACATATACCACTAAAATGCATGCACGTGTACATAAAGGAATGCACTTTTTACAAAATTGCTAAGACCAAACAACAGTTGTTTATTTTTTTTGCATGATTCGGTATTGGAGTGCTGGCTTTGTTGTCCATCTTGCCATAGATCAAACACTAGCCAATGGCATTGGAGCACTTCAAATGTTCACCAGTTACATTACACGATGATACATTAATTTGTGTTGCTGAAGCTGCGTTTTTTTTCCCTGTCATGCTTGCTCATCACCCCATCTCCTCCTGCTTCCCTGCTTGACCTGTTCGCACACTACCTCCCTGGTCGCTGCTGCTTTTTATTTATTTATTTTTTTACACAATCCAATGGTATTGGAGCACTTGTTCCACCGTTCATCTTGCCATAGTGCTAACACCAGCCGATGGTATTGGTGGGCATAAAGTGCTCACCACTTACATTAAACAAAGACATATTCATTGTCGTAGGCAGGGGGAAGTGTAAGTGAGTTGCCCAGAATTACAAATTGCCTGGCTGAGCCGAGATTTTAACCTGGTTTTCCAGTTTCCCTGTTGGCAACTTTGGCCATTACACCATGTCCTCACTTCACTTGAAAGCTCCTCAACTGTTCCTCACTATCACTTCCACATTTGTTCAGCAAGACCCTATCAACACTGAACAAGATTTGGCAAAGCCAATAGATCTCGGCAGTGGCCGAGCTATTGGCCTTGTCAATGTGAATGTATTTTAGAAATGTTGTCTAGCATCTTCTGTTCAGCATGACTGAAAGCCACTGAAAAAAAGCGCTATATTGCAGCCAGCGGAAGCCACGTCAGATCGTTTTTTTAGTTATCCAGGACAGTAAACTCAACATGGGGAACAAAGAGGCTTGGCATCGGCTCAACAGCCTGTGATTCTGGGCTTTCAGTAACTTTCAGCCATGTTGAACAGCGGATGTACTGCTAGACAACATAGCTAAAAGCCATTCACATTGACAAGGCCAATAGCTCGAGCATTGACAAGACCTATTGGCTTTGTCAATGCCTGGTCTTTGTAGTCACTTCCTTATAACTTTTTTCGTCCATCCTCTAAACCTTTTTCTTGCTGTTGCTTATTGTTTGTGGTGTTGATTCTGCAATTGCCAATTCTTTTTATTACGCCAGATGCTTTGTCTCTGTGTCAAGCTAGTGGATACCGAGTGCCCTTCCACAAATAGGTGACAAATAGTTAAACAAAAGTGATTATCACCCACTTTTTATTCCTACACGAAATGATTGTAATCCAAATAACCTAAGTCAAGTAATTTTATTTATAAAGTTTTATATAGCAGGAACGTGACCCACGAGGGTATCAGAGCGCTTTACAATATACAATTATTAAACATTAGATGGTTGATGTAGTATATAAACATTTGGTATTCGCTATTCAGTACAAAAGAGGTATATAGTATTATATGGATAGCATAGGTGATAAGTAGACAACAAATAATGATCCACGAGGAAATCAGAGCACTTCACAGTACACAGTTTCCATTATAATTATATAATATTATACATAATAAATATATAATCCATTATAAGTAATGCACAGACTCCATTCAAGTTTATTTAAAATCTTTCTTCATGATCCTTTATTAATATTCTTCTGTATTCATACATTATCCACTAATTCTGCCAATGTACTCAACGTGTTTTGTCTCTTCCCAGGGACTTCTTTAGGGCTACAAAATATAGATACTACATGCATAAATTCAAAACAATTTTACTACAGACATCTTTTACAATCATGTTAATTTATCAAGAGATCCTCCAAATAGCACCGTATTCAATATACAAGCACTGTACAAAGTTGAAACAGAAGACAACTAACAGTGAGGCCATTAGACAACATTTAATTAATATAATTTAATTTTGTGTGCTCATTGTACCACTTGTTAATTCATATTGGCTCATCCCATGACATCATCATCATTAGAACATAGACACTATGAGCTGAAGTAGTAAATTTATTGGTGAGACTAATCAGTGGCATAACATAGACATATTAACACCATTCTAAGGTCAAATGCCTAATAGATCTTCAAAAAATAAGAATAAAACGGAGTTTAGGTAGAAAGAAAGACAAAGGATAAAAGGATAAGGGAAAAATATGTCAGACCATAGTCATTTTCCGATGTCTTACAAGGATTATAATTGACATTGTGAAAAGGATTGATTGATTTGGCCCACCATATGCCCTATAGTAAACTTGTGGCCATTGTTTAATATTGGTCTTATCTACGACTGGAATAATGTCTGTAATTTTTGTATTGCACAATTAGTGGAATCTTGTCTCATGGTCAATTTTTCAATAATGGCATACTTTCGTTAATGCATGTATGTGTGTGGTATTTCAATAGCACAAACATAGCCAACAAAGGGTGCTGAATAGTTTTCAGGTACAAAGGCGAGCATGCAGATGAGTTAGATGAGAGATAGATAGTTATTGCATTGTTACTGCATTGTGATGTTGTGTTCTTTAAAAAGGAGGGTATTGAACTATTACCTAAATTAGAGCATTTGGGCAGTCCGTATGGATATAGAGATGTTGTCACAGTTCCTGGGTGCATAGATAAAAAAAACATGCTGCTTTGTTTTTTTTGTTTTTTAATACTTCTTGGTCTCCAGTCAGATGATGGCTTTGCTGTGAGTGTGCAGAGATATCCTCATTCTCACTCTCTTTTATTTGAGACTTTTATATAATTTCAATTATCAACACTTAAGCCAAAAACATATATTTGTATAGGTCCCCCAGTTGTCACTCCCTAACTGCTACTCGTTTACTCTCAGGTACACTTAGATAGATATCAGTTAATCATATAGTAAAACATTCTTTAAATTTACGACATCATTCAGCATGAGGATTGTGCTGGTTCTGTTTGGATGTTGTCCATTCACACACATTCTTCCTGCACTGTATATTAAAATCTTAATGAAGGACAGACTTCGTGGCAGCAGTGGTCTTGGAACAATTTTTAGAGTGGGGTCCTCCCACCAGTGTTACATCATTGATGTCATAGGGATTGTGAAAAATTCAGGCATCATAAAAAGAACAAGAGTATCAAATATAATCAGCAAGCGAGTGGTAAGGGTGTAGTATGCTGCCAATGATGCATTTTGGAGCACATTGTCACTAATGTACTACTAAAGCAAGGTGTGGTAGCACATTGTCATTCACTGGTAGCACATTTTCTATTGAAATGGCCAGTAAATTTACACAGACATAGATTTTTACCAATAAACTATATAACGATCTAATTATAATGTGTGGAAATTTGGTTTCAGTGAATATTTATAAAGTGTTTTAATTTCTTTTGATTTTATAAAAAATTTTGTTTCCATCATACTTAAAAATTACAAAAATCTCCTGTCGTGCTTTTCTATGTGCTAATATATTTTCATAGATGTGTACAGTTTATTAACAGATATTTAAATTTGATATTTTAAAGAAATTGACATTCTACATCCTTTACTTTCACACTCCCTGTACCCCAGCAAGATTGTCAGATAGTTCACTTCACAACACCCTCTAACTTTACAGTCAGAGTAAGAAAAGGAAACACCAATCCCCATGTTATTAGAATACACAGCAATTTGTGAGAAGACATATCCTGACCTCTATCTTTGAATATATAGCAATTATGACAAAATAAAAGTAAAATGTAAAGACCTCTGTATTGCTCTTTAATCTTCTGAACTCCAGCATAGTTATTTTGGTGGCGCTGGAGCACCCCTAGCACCTCGACTTACATCATTTATGCATGGTACAGGCAATGGGGTAGCACTTGCCCATCGTATAGACTCTGGACTTGGGTTCAAGCTGTCCTTAAACTAAGCCCATACTAGTGTGCTTCTCTCCATTGTCCAGTCCTTCTTTTATTTCTAATATGAGGATCAAAGATTTTCATAGCTGACGGTGAGGGAGATATAACCCCCTTCACGCTGCCCAAGTATTTGGAAAAAATGGACTAAGCTTGTTGGTATGACCATTCACTGGTTCCAATCCTTCCTGGCAAACTGAAGTCAGCAGATTCGAAAGGGCTCATGCTTTGACTGCAAAGCAGTTCTAGTTGCAGGTATCTCTGACACCGATGATATTTAATATTCACATAAGAACACTGGCACATGAGTTGTCAGTGCACCACCGTTAGTTACAAAACAAAAACAACAATATCAATCTCCTTATCTGTCTGGGTAACCAAGATAGACACACCAAAAACCTCACTAAACACCTTGAACTCAGTGCTGAATGTAGGAGACCCGTCTGTAATGGACTCTCCAAATAAGTCTGACGTCCATCTGGCCATCCCATCTCTTATTTATGTATTAAAGAACCTAGGAAACGCATATGAAGAGAACCGCTTTTGAACTCTCGTACATGCTTACAAATACATACATCTTTCTCATGTTACTTAGAGGGATCCTTCTATTATTCTAGTTTCCACATCATATAGAACCAGCCAGGGTCTTGGTGTTGTTGAGACTTAGGCATAGATGCATCAAGCGAAATTGCGATTGCAATCACTGCGAAACAGCGATTGCGATTGCAAATTCCACTTCCGCAATGCATCAAGTGGAAAAGCAACAATTTGCGAATTCGCAAAACAAAGAATCGCTAAACCCGTAGAAACCCCCAGTGCGATTCTTTAAAAGCGATTCTCCACATAATCTGCAAATTTAATAGCGAATTCAAAGTCAAATAGCAAATTAGCAAACAAATCGCTATCCATCAGCAATCGTAAATAGCGAAAATACCATAATTCGCAAAAAACGTGTCGCAATTTAAGGAGAAGCTAAACCAGGTGGTAACCATGAAGTCAAATTGGCAAAAAAAAAAAATTGGAAATAACAAACAGGTGTTGGCTTAATCAAACACACTTAAGGAGACTCATTAGGAGCATGAGGAAAGTCACAATGGCAGGTCTATACATTGTGGCAAGGTTGCTGAGGCTCCAGGCTGCAGCCCAGAACAGACGCAGGATCCATGAACGCATCTTCCGGCTGCGGATTACACTACTGGGACAGACTGAAGTGGGGATCTACTCCAAATCCACGCTCAATGGGGCAATGATTAAGAGACCTTGACCCCCTGATGCAGCACCACACACGGAGGATCAATGTCATGCCCACCCATGTCCAGGTCCTGTGCTGCCTGCACATCCTGGCCTCCGGCAGCTTCCAGGGGAAAGTCGCAGTTGCAGGGAGTGTATCCCAGAGTACACTTTCACGCTGCCTACAGAGTTTCCTGGACGCCATGCTGAGCCGGATACATCACTACATCACCTTCCCAACAACCCAACAGGACTTAATGCAAACTAAACTGGACTTCTATCACACTGCCCATTTCCCCCATGTAATTGGCTGCACCCACATACACATCTGTCTACCCGCAGAGACCGAATACATGTACTGGAACCACAAGTCATATAACTCCCTCAACATTCTGGTGGTCTGCAATGCGAAGACCATCATTACAGACATTGTGGCACAATACCCCAGGAGCATGCATGATTCGTTTATCTTTCAGCACAGCGGCATACACACCCGCTCGGCCAGGGGTGAATTTGACGAGGGACATCTCCTAAGTAAGTACACATGCCCACATACAGTATGTTAAGACCATGTTGCCGCGCATAACAGGCACTGACCCTTCTACTTCTCCCATCAGGTGACAGCGCCTACGCCCTCTGTGAATACCTCCTCACCCCATACCTCAACCCAGCAACACCACTGGAACGGAGGTACAATGGTGCGCATATACATACCAGAAATGTGATTGAGCGAACATTTGGCATGTCAAAGAGTAGATTCCGCATCCTCCACAAGACTGGTGGGGCCCTCAAATACCGGCCTGAGATCTGCTGCCACATCGTGGCCGTGTGCGCCATGCTTCACAATATTGCCACCAAGCGGAGGATACCTGTTGAGGTGTCTGGTAGTGAGTCGGAGGGGGACAACCTGCCACCTGCAAATGTCACAGGTGCCGCGCGCACATCACACAGAACTATTTCTAGTGCATCCATACCCCTCACAGAACACTGCACTCATGCAAGCCACATCAACGATTGACATGAGTATGATTTGTTGTCAAAATAAAGCTTGAGTTTATTTCACACAGTCTCAATGTGCTTCCATCAGCAACAAACATGTAACCTGAGCTGGTGTGCATGGTTGCCTAACCACGGCACAGCCTGAAATGTAATGAAACTAGCGCCTCCTGCTGCGCGCACCCTGTTGCCTCTCACCCTCCACGTGAGGCTGGTTCTGTCTGGATGCAGTGTTGGGCCGGGCACTGCGCCTCCTGTCTGTTTGCACCGGCACAGACAAGCTGCTGAGGCTAGATGCCTCTTCGCTGGCAACATCCTCCCCCCCTTGCATTGCTATGGTCTGCTGCCTGTTGGTGCTCCACAGCGTTGGTGACCTGCTCCAGAGCCCTTGCTACGTCAGCGCAGCATTGGACCATCTGGATTTGAATGGCCAATGACCTTCGCGAGAGCTGGGATGTGGCGTTCCCGATCAGGTGATTGGAACGGGTGTAGGCTGACAGCCGTGTGAGCAGCTGCCTGTGGCGTCTCCGGGTGATGTCCTGCTGGGCTACCATCAGCTGGTTGCTCTCCTTCACCTCCGTCGTCAGTTCCTGCACACTCTCTGTGAGGAGACTGATGTTGCGTGCTGTTTTGTAGTGCTGCAGCTGCATTGCTGCCATGTGCTGTGCCTGTTTGCGGTGCACACGCAGCATCTGAGCCTCAAAGCCCAGGCCCACGTTGTGTGTGTGTGTTGCTCCATTGCTCCTGTGGTGGGCACGGAGCGCTGCTGCCTTGACTTGCTGCTGGCGTGGGCTCGCACACTTGCTGCGATTTGTGTCTGCCTCCTTGGTGGGGGTGGGGTCTGCTCCACTTCCTTATGTGCCGAGACGTGCTGTTCTGCTCCGCCTGTAGCTGTAGCGGTGGCCCTGGATGTTGGTGCAGGTGCAGGCTGCCTCTCCCCCTCCGTCTCTTTAGGTGTCTCCGCAATGTGGAGGATGTCACTGTCGGACGTGTCGGTATCCGCAGCACCTATGATATGGAGGAGTGCATGATTACTGGAATAATTAAGGCACCTGGGATGTTGCAACATGCATGCAGTCTTGCTATTGGTTAATGTCTGCATTCCCTGGCTTTTGGGGTCTGTGCATCTTTACTAATCTGGCTGTGTTTGGCTATCAAGGCACCTTTACACACTACAGGTTTCATAATACATTTGGGCGTTCGTTAGGAGCAGGGACTAGAATACTGTGCTCTCAAATATGGATTTCAATGGGGGCATAGGCATTGTTAGGGTACGGGGTCGCAGTAGCATGCCTCTTACCTTGACTTTGGTGTGTGGTGCGGGAGGTGTCCAGTTGGGTAACGCCCACGCAGGCTTCAGGGTGTATGGTGTCCTCCACTAGGTCCTTCATGGGGGTGTTTTCAGGGACTGTGGATTGTCCCTATCCCATAGCCATTCTCTCCCCCAGTCTCTCAGCTATTCACTCCTTGGCACAGCCTCTGAGGTCGTACCACCTCTTTTTTAAGTCATCGATGGTCCGGTGGGTGATTCCCACCGTGTTCACCTTTGCCTTGATACGAACCCAGATGCACCGCTTTGTTGCCTCGGGCACCTACCGGGACAGCTTCCCGAACAGTTGGTCGTGGTCCCTGCTCACTCCTTCAATCAGGAACTCAAGTTCTTTCTCACTAAACTTGATTTTGCGCTTGCGGGCTATTTCACTTGGTCCTGCAGCTTCCTGAGACATTGTGGTTTGATTTCCACTCCTGTATGCAGGGTGTGGCTCCTGGAGCTCAGTGCTCTGCCTCCTCCTGTATCCAGCTCTGTGCTCTGAATGACGCATGGAGCAGGCTACTTCCTGGTAGTGATGTCATCTTTGGTTCCAAATGCGACTTCACGTTTTTGCGATCTAGCAATGTGCGAAATCGCTATTTGCGAAATCGGTATTTGCGAATACTCAATTAGGGTGTTTGGATCAGCCAATTTTGCAATTTTGGAGGGATTTCTGCGGAGTCGCATTAGGCGATTGCGGCCAAGTGCGAATCGCAAATATTTAGCAATTTTGATGTTGCATCCCATTCTGTGAATTCTTAATAGCGATTAGTTATTTTTTGCTATTTAGGATTCGCAGAATGGATGCTTGATGCATCTATAGGTTAATTACTGAAATATTGTCTATGGTTCAGCTCTTAACAATGAGATTGTAAAACTGCAGAGACTATAATAAAATGAATCAGCTAGACTGTGCTTCAACTTACAGAAATTAGATTTTATTTCTCTTACTCTCAAAGATCTTTACTGTCGCACATAGAATACATGTCAACCTACTTTGTATCATCTTTAAATATTAGGGCTTTAGTCCGAAATCTAGATGGCCATCCACTGAGATCAAGGAGAAAAGTTCAAAACATTGCTTGTCTAACTAGAGACTCTTAACACTGCTGCTACTTCCACAAAGAACTCTCTTCATCTGGACATCAGATCAAAGCCCGCCTGTCTTACTTACAAGAAACACATAACATCTCACATTTCCCATTTCTTTCAGAAATAATATTTACATTATTGTAAAAAACATTTGTCAATCTGGTTGTTTTAGCACTCAGATCCAGAACTGGTGCCCAGGCCGCAGGACCTCTTTTAGGGCCAAATTAGGAGTCTGGCGTTCTGTGGATGCAGGGGGTCACAACATGTGCCCCCCCTGTATGCATGCACCCCAGTTCCTGAAAGGCATGGGCTTATAGTCCATGCCGTGCAGGAACTTTTTTGGCGTTCTCATTGCGGTGCCCATTTTCAGGGGCACTGCTGTGGGACCGCTATAAAAAACCTGCTAGACAAGAAGAGACGTATAATCAGCAGGGCGATGCGCACACAGGTTTGGCAGTGCAGTAGTTAGCCGCCAGCATGGCGGTCTGCTCCCGCACCCCCAAACTCAAAATCAGACCCTGAGTCTAATAATGTTGAAGGACAAATTGGAATCCTGTCTTTTTCAAATAATCTTTGCCAGAAATCCTAGTGCTACTCTTCACCCCTCACCTGAAGAGTTCAAAGTTATTGATGATGGTTACTTAGTAACCATCAGTGGATACTCGACCCAATTAAATCACTGTTCCATTGATGGGGCAAGTGACATCATTTGTCAAGAACTTCCTCTAGCCTGAAACAGAGATTTAAAGTGACTTCCAAGAAAACACTGACTTTTGTTGCAGGAAGGACCCCTCTTCCATCCCCAGATTAATTTGAATGCAGCTCTTGCAAGACTATCTGTCAAGAGCCTCTGGCATGGGAACATGCTTTGTAATACTTCGATGTTAATTAAAAGATCTTTACTGCTAGCATCATTTATATAACTACTTGATGAATATAGGAAATCACATTTAAAATATGACCTGCTTTAAAGTAGCAGTTCCCCAATTTTATTTGAGATATCCTTGCAATAAGAATGTTTGGCATACATATCTAACGTGTTGTTTCTTCCAATAGCAACAACAAGATCATGCTAAATGATCAGCATTTTATCTGCCAACGCTGTCAGTTTAATGGTTCAAAATATGCACATATTTGACTTCTTTTATGTCTTTGTAATGGCTTTGTTTGTGAGTTGAAGCTTTACTAAAACTAATGTTTCTAGGTAAAAATACTAGACCAATGTAGTTTTATACTTTGAAAGACACAATATTTAATTGGTGGGATGCATATATTATTGCACACATCCTGTCTATTTCTGGCCTGGCATTACAGCTGTCTCTTTAATCCATTGTTACCAATGCTTTAAAATATACATATAGTGATCTTTAGTTCCACCCAGACGAGTTTTTCTCTCTCACCTCATGTTATAGACTATTAGTGCATCATTCGGACTCCTATTGAGTATTGCAATGCATTATGGACTATGCAATATCTAAAAATTATACTGAATTATCACATTCAGTTTTGAATGTCATGCGCACTTTACATAGATAAAGCAATCTCTTTTTTTCTTTTCACTGCAGCAGCCTTTAAAAAAATGTCATCTTAACCCCCTTCATGGGTCTTTCCTACATAGAAGCTTCCTTCTTCTCTCCTCTCACTGGCACTCATTTTCCTGCCAGAGCCCTTTTCCTCACAGTAGTATCGCACTTGAAGGCATATTACTTCTCCCCACCATTTTGTCGCTCCAACTCCCCAATGTCATTCCTGATGTCATGTTGGTGGCACATTTTTGAACTGTTCAGCTTGATGTACACAACAAAGCTTTTCTGTCTTCTCCTAGAAGAAATTTAAATTCAATCAATTAGCTTTTAATAATATTGTATTACATTTCCTTACATGCACTGTGCAGCTGCAGTTTCATATGCTCCTACAATTTAAAGGTGAGTTGTCAAAGGGAAATGGGTCCCCAGATTTCATGCACAGAGGGATTCATCCTTCTGTCCTTTGCAAACAAACCTTGGATTCTTGGGGAGCATGAAGAAGCACCTGCATTGTGCATGATCAGCAAGATAAATCGCCGTACTTTTTGAAAGTGTCAGAGAAAGACCTATAGGAGGTCTGTCACTAGTGTCTTGGCTCCTTGCATGAATGTGCTGCCTGGAATCTGAAAGCAGCTTGAGACAGTGAGGCAAACTTTACGTCACTGAGCACCAGAAGGAGGATTGGAAGGTCGATCTCGATCAAAGTTGATCACACGTATACGTTCTTGGTCCCAATGCTGTTCCTGAGTTCATCATCCCACTCCAAATCCTCAGGTAACTCAAAAACAAGAAAACAAAAGAAGAATGAGCATGGTTTTGTTATAAACGAAATTGAGGCTCTAACATAGGTAGTCTGTCTCAGAGGCACAAATCCTTCATGTCACAGAGACAGGCAGGCCCTTGAACACTGGCAGGCCCTTTGACCTAGATTAGCCCTCCCTTCACAATAACCAACAACAGAGAGGCTGTCCCTTATCTGATCAGTGTGCTCTGGGCACAGAAGACAGTCCATCCTAAATACGTAATCTCCATGTCCAACAGTGACTAACCTACGTCACAACAAATTCTTGGAAACAGGTCCTTTCTCCAAGAACACACATTCTTGGAAACAGACCCTTTCCCCAAGAACTCATCTTCCTCTGACCAACTTTGTGTCAATCCAAGGCACCTATCCGGTATAAATATACCTCCATTTGCCCAAGCAAACCAGAGGAGACCGAGACTTCCATGCCGGAGGCGCTGCAACCAGTGTCATGCCACAGCTCCAGCTGGCAGAGGTCCATCACCATCTGTGGGTGTCCAGCTCGAGATCAGGATGAAGTCCCACTAAGCTAATGGGGTTAGATTAAATCCTAGGGGGATTCTTGGCCCTCTAAAGACCTACACACATGCTAGGTACACTTAGGTACATCAAGGTAGACATCATAGGGGTATAGGCTTTATCTTAATGCATTCTGTATTTCATGTATGTGTTCATTACAATTGCAAAATGGTAGAACAATGCCTTTTTATTTAACTGCACTGCTGGCCATAATTCTCTGCTACTGTCCAACAGTTGTTGCAGCACATATAACCAGTACTAGAATAACAACTGTGCAATACATTTTATTGTAAACACACCCAACTGTTTCTTTTAAGTACTTCTCTGAGATGAGTGACTGAATGAAAAGTAGTATATTGTTTCCACGATCCTGAGGGATCAGGGTTTTATGTTATTTGATTGCCAGAAGCTATTCCCTTCTTGTCTTCAAGAAGTTTCTAGTGGCCTCTGAGCTAGCTGGTACACAGTAATTAAGTTTAATATACATAATAGGGGCATACAGACCTCAGTCCTATGCCAAGCCTATCATGTATGTTATTCCAATGCGCAGAACCTATAAGGGAAATAGGAACTACACTACATGGCGCCCAACCGTGATTACGGCACTTATTTAACAGTAGAATCTAATACGATAGGAGAGCATGAGCAAAATCGAAGCATAACAGAAACAGAAAATAAATAAGCAAAAGATTCACTCGATTAACTAGTCTGTAAGCCACTCCACCAATGGAGCCCAGATCTTCTGACTCAGCTTCCGCCGCCTTCTTCCCCTCCTCTAAGAAGACAGCAGATTCTAAATTATAGTGAGCCAAATCCTCGCTCTCAAGTTTACAAAGGTAGGGGCATCATGACTAATCCGTTCTGATGTTATGCAAAGCCGCACTAGTGACATAGCAATAAACAGAAGGGCAGATGCGTGTCTTGTTCTCTCGCAAAAACCATCACTGTCACAGCCAAATATGACTAACTCTGGTGACAGAGCAGCCGAGATATTAAGCCTAGAGTTAATAAACAATTCTACATCCTGAAGAAATAAAGCAAATTTGGGGCATGAAAAAAACATATGTACATCCTTGGCAGCTGCCAGGCCACATCTCGGACAGCAGTGGCCCCCTCTATCTCCCCATTTAGAGATTTTGGCCGGGGTGTAGTAAAGATCAAATAAAGCCATGTAGCATTGGGATCATAAGCTACCTGATATTAACACACTACTTGATAATTCTAGGGCCTGAGAGATATCCAGCCCGGTCTTACCCAGCTTTATCTCTCACTTAGCATTTTGGGAAGAGAGGTTGTCAGGAAGACCAGAAAGCAAATGCTGATAAATGACCCCTATTTTTGACCGCTTCAAAATCAATTCCGTTAACGTATTCCTATTAAACAAAGTTGTTGCTTGGGCCTTCAATTGTCCTACATAGCTTCAGATCTGCAGGTATTTAAAAAACTCATGCGTATTGAGAGAAAACTTGTCCTTTAAAAATGAAAAAGAATCCATTGTTCCTTCGGACCCTAAATCACCCAGAGACTTTACTCCCTGCGCCATCCACCTAAATGTAATCTGATCTTGGAAGATAGAAGGTAAGAGCTTGGCATCCGTAGGAGGTGCATAATAGTTGATATTGGGAATTGACCATTTACGACGGATCTTATGCCAAACTGAGAACATTGCTAAGCTGACCATAAACTTGGTCTTCTTATAATAACTAGGTTCAAGTACCTGCAGTAATATCCCCTTAGCATTCTCCCCATGTCCTATCTCAAAGATAGATGGTCTGCAACATTGTAGCTGCACCGCTCTGTCCCCAAACAATGGTAGGGCAAAGTGCTGAAGAAGAGCTGACCAGCAGTAAAGCACCAGGTTCGGCACCAACCAGCCCCCCCAATCGTATGGAAGGTGCATCCACTTGGCTGCTCGTCGTGGTTGATGATATCCCCAGAGAAACCTATTGCAGCACCTTTCCGCCCTGGCCAGACTATATTGGGAACATTCTAGTGGGATAGTTCTAAACAGGTATAGGAACTTTGGCAAGACCAGCATTTTAAGAACATTCCCCCTGCCGTATAAAAAGACAGATGCAGATTATCTAGTCTTACAAAAGTAGAGTTGACAAGTCAATAATGGGCAGGATTTTCAGATCTGCAATGTTATCAACTGCAGCAGAAATTTCAACCCCAAGGTATGACGCACTTTGCACAACTGGCGCTTCAGAGGAACCCATGGCTGTTGATTGGATAACCTGTGTCTTGGTAACGTTGAGTTTATAGCCAGAAATCTGGCCATATTGTTTTGCTAGGTATTCAATAGCTGGGAAAGCTGAGGTTACATTGCTAGGCAGGACTATAATGTCGTCGGCATACCCCAACTCCTTATACTCTGATATATTGACCCTGGCTAGAAGTATGTTCCTGGAGCTCTCAATTTTGCTTAAAAAAAGGTCAATACATAAAGCAAACAGCAGGGGCAAGCAGAGACAACCCTGCCTTGTGCGCCTACCAATGCTGAAGGATATTGATAATAGACCTGATACCGAAAGGGTTGCCTCTGGAGCGATATAGAGTGATTGGACTGCTTGTGAGAACTCAGAGCTAAATCCCTTCCACTGAAGGACTGCCAATAGAAACCCCCAGGTGACCTTGTCGAACGCCTTTTTGGCGTCCAACAAGATCGCTCCAAGGGGAGATTTTGTAACTTGGGCCCAGCCCAAGAGTGCGATTACACGGCGAACATGATCCGCCGTGTCTCGCCCTGGGATGAACCCATGCTGTCGCAGTGAGACTAATGGAGAAATCACTGAGGCCAATCTTGTAGCTAAAATTTTAGAGTAAATTTTGCTGTCTGTGTTAATTAAGGATATCGGACGAAATGACAAGGGGTCCAACTCCGGTTTACCTTTCTTTTCAAAGAGGATAATTGTGGTTTAGAGCCATGAGTCCAGTATACAGCCGAGTTGGGCCCCACAAAGGATTGCTAAAAATTCATGCCTAATCTCTGATTGGAACCGACTATAAAATTCTAAGGGATAAGGTCAGGGCCAGCGGCTTTGCCGTTAGCCAATGAATTAATCGCCAGTTCAACCTCATCCCATTCTATGGGGGCAGAGAGAACTTCGTTCTGCTGCACAGTAACATGGGAGGTATTTAGACCCTGAAGAAAGTCCCCGACTTCAAAGTCAAAATACGGATCCATGGCTTCCTCTGTATACAGAGAACTATAAAACTGACAAAAAACTTCCATGACCCCCTCCGATGTGTCCTGAATAAGGCCTTGGGGGTCCTGGATTTTAGTAATACGGTTAGCCAGCCCTCTCTGCTGGAGTCGCTTGGCTAGGACTCTACCTGATTCCTCCCCAAACTCAAACATCGTAGAGCGGAACTGCAAATACTATGCAGCAAGGTTCTGACCAAAGAACTCCAGCAAAGAGGACCTAACCTTAGCAACCTGTACCTGACTTTGAGATGTATCACGGCCCTCCTTAATTGCACATACCAGTTGAACCTCTGCAACCCCCAGTTCCGCGATCCGCCTATTGATTTGATCTTAGACAGACTGCTGCCGGAAGGATGAGAAGCTCTTCGTTTCGCCCCGGACCGCCGCCTTTAGCGTATCCCAGATGATGGAGCAGGGGGCAGTATCTCTATTGAAGCTCAGGAATTCTAGAATCCAATGAATATATGATTGTTCTAATAGCAGATTTCTCTCGAATGTCCAAGCCCTCAGCAGCTTTGTAGTGTGAGCAAAAGGACAGTCAATAATCAGCGGGTTGTGGTCTGACAAAATCCTGGGCGGGGCTGATATGGAGGTACCATCAACCAATTGATCAGGCATGAAACAATAATCTAGGCGAACCATTTTGTTATGCGGAACAGAAAAATATGTGTAGCCATCAAGATGTTTGTTGTGGGGGAACCAAAGGTCCATCAAGCAATGCTCTTGGACCATTGCTTGAAGTGCCCTAAAGACTATAGGTTTCTTACCAACATAATTTTGGCCCCCAACTAAGTTAAAATTAGCAGACAAGTTAATATTGAGGTCCCCGCAAAAGCAGATAGGACGAGGCTAAAGGGCCAGCTCTACATTCAGATGATGCAGAGCTGCCAGGTCGTCTAAATTTGAGGCATACACAGTGCAGATACTTAGGGATCTACCATTGATTAGCAACTCAAAGATTACCCATCTCCCACTACTGTCTTGGATGGTTTTCCTACACAAGCCTGCGCCACGTCTTATTAAAATTGCAACCCTTCTAATCAAGGAGGTCTGACGAGAGCATCCAATTAAATCAAACCCTGGAATATTCAACCAGTTACAATTGCTCCAGGAAACATGAGTTTCCTGCAAACACAATACCTCTTAATGAAAGGCCTGAGCAACCGTAGAAAACAGTGCCCTTTTCTTGCTATTGTTCAGCCCACAAATATTCCAGGAGCCTATACGAATTTTACCCTGCACCATTTATATACAAAAAAGAAGAAATGCAGAAACCTAGGCTAGCTAATGCAAACAGAACAACCCAAAACAACTGAACATCAAACCCCCCTTCAGAAACTAGGAGCATTCTAATGGTAGCCATATTGACCAATAAGTCGTGATTGCAATGTACATTCAAGCTTTTTTTAAATGTTTCACCCCCAGCCCCCAACCCATCCTCCCCCACTCCCCCTCCCCCAAACCACTCTCCCAATCCGTGCCCACCCTGAACCCACAGCCAGCTTCACACTCCTGTAGAGGAAAATCCTCAAATTTGCATGAATAGCTCTTGTTATAAATGATCGCAATCCCACCACCCTTCCTGAGAGTTCTGTCTCAACTTAATATTGTGTAATTATCAGTGAGGGCACCTGCCACATCAGGCCCTGAACTATCATTCAACCATGTTTCCGGGTCAGGTCCTTCGCCATGTAACAGATTAAAAACATCCTTCCTGTGTTTTGGAAGGGAGCGGCAATTAATGCTCCAGAAATTGTAAGTTTTGTTCCGCGTGCGGTATGTGTTATTTAAGCTAGGGTTATTAAAACCAAAACTGCAGCCACTGCACCAAGAGTAGGCCTCTAGTGGACATAGTAGCTTACAATCCTCACCCTTCCTGCCCTGCAAACTGAGCAAGTAATCTGCAGAGTAATGTAGGTCTGATTTAGGGAGGGGGGAAATTTGGGCAAGAATCCTGGCCCCTTGTCTCGGTAGGTCTCGGACGGTCGCAGAGGGTCTTGCCTTTGTCGCGGCTTTGTCGCGACATTGGCGCAACCGCTGCTCGTGACCGCTGCACGTCAGAACCATGGCTCCTAAATAGTAACAGGGCCAATGACCGTGCAAAGACTAGAACGCTGACCTCCGTCAGCGCGCGGCAATTTCAAGATGGCGGCCCGGGACTAAAACGAGTCAGACAAGAGCTCTAACCGCCGTTATGCGACCCCCAGGTGAGGTGCTATGCAATGATAACAAAGGTTTGCTCCACATGATAAAAAAAGTGTTTAAAAAACCACTGCAGTTGGTTATGTGCAACAAATTATTTAAAAGAAATGTTAGCAGCAAAATATAATATTAGCGATTCTCGTTCCTTTCTTGCCGGGTCTCTTCACGATAGGCCATGATGGTCTGATAAATCACTGCCAGGGTCATTTCGCCTTAGGGTGAATGAGGGAGATTAGCCCCATGCTCATTTCCTACGTTGGTGGCTTTGCCCTCCTGCCTGGATTATAAGGAAAACGAATAGTCCCAGGTCAGTGAACCTTCATCAGGGCAGGATGCTAAGCCCCCTTGGTCTCTAGCTGCCTTTCAGACTGTGCGGGGCCCAGAATGTGAGCTCGATGCCTCACTTGTGCGCCAATACCCCATTGCACTATCATCATTTTTTGTAATTTGTACTTAGGATGTATTTTATGAATTTAACCATTTTAACCTTTTAAACCATAAAATGTAATACAGGTTTTTTATGCTTTTATGACATTGTCGAATAAAGCTTGTTTGATGATGATGATGCACTATCATCATCAGTCCTGTAGCCCCTGTGGTCTTAGATAGGACTACAGGTCCCAGAGTTCCTTTGGGTTGTGGAAGATGGACCGTGTTTTCCATAGGAGCTGTTGATGCAGGAGTAATGTTCAACCCTCCTGAATGCGGTGCCTCAGCGTTGTCTGACGGGACCCCTCTGTCAGCTACTGATGTTGGTGCAGGGGGAGGAGAATGAGATAAGAGGCCAGAAACCATTTTACCCATGACCAATGCCGAGGTGCTTGAGGGCTTTGGAGATGTGGCCGCTGCAGCAGCCAGTTGACTTTTTTTTACTTTTGGCGATATGTTGAGCCTGCTTACCCTTGTCTGATGGCTTACTGAACATTGTTGGCGCAGTCCTTTTTGACCGCACCGCAGCGGGGGATACAGACTCCACAGGAGGGTGCCGATCACTCGCGCTCGTCTTCCCAGTCCGGCCCCCTCCAGCAGATACCGGCGCTGGTGCTGCTTGATCCGCCTCCGTAGCTTTCGCGGGGCCGCCCGCCCGAGCAAGCGAGGTACGACCCGCGCTGTTGACAGAAGGCACGGCGGCCTTTCCCTTTGGCGGCATCCCCTCAGACAAGATGATAGATAGTCGAGGTGAGATCGCGCTGCAGCCAGAGCATGATGCTGGAGAACCGGCTCGCCACAAAAGGATCCAGCGGGTGAGTTGACAGCGGATGAGTTGGCCTCGGAAGACAGGAGAGCACCAGAGCATCCCGATACTTAATAGATATGCACTGCAGCTATACGTAATCTTCAGGTTTCTCTCAGGATTTTTCGGGGATCCATGTTAAGAGATTTAAGGCATAATGGTGAACTAGTCGGGAGGGAGTGCTTTTATGCAGCTTGTCCAGCCAAAGGTCCGGCCGCCATCTTGCCGTTGATTGGCTTAAGTCCTATCAAGAGAATAGTCAACAAGCTATTCTCCTTCCCCCTTTCTATCTAAATTATGAACGGTTCAGCATGGGGTCCCTCAAGAATCATCCATTAGCAATATTTATTTAAGACCACTGATTCCCATCAATAAATCCTATAACATTACGCTGGTGAATTATGCAGACGACACGCAGCTTATCCTGTCTCTGGAAGGCAGTGAGTCTATATAACTCAGTGACTTCCACAAATGTATGCAGAAGACTGCTAATTGGCTGATGGACAATTCCCTGCAGTTCAATGGTGGGAAAGCAGAAATACTGTACTGTACAGTGAAAAAAGTTCCTTGCCCACTTCCAGATGAATCCTGGCCTATACAGGCAGACGCACCTCTCACACCGATGGCCAATGTAAACAATCTGGGGCTAGTTTTAAACAACAAGCTGAGTATGGAGAAACATGTAAACAAAAAAGGTGGAACCTGTTTCACCCTCATTAAAGTCTTACGGAAAATCCTTCCCATGTTGCCTTTTGTAGCCAGGGCTCTAGTAGTTAGAAGCGTCATCCTGAGCGGCTGGACTATTGCAATGCCCTGCTTCTTGGTGCTCCCAATTTTTTCATTAAGAGACTACAAAGAATACAAACAATAGCCGCCAAGTTAGCCTTAAAGAGAAGATGGGACGAATCTGCATCTACGGATCTTATTGATCTCCACTGGCTCCCTCTAGTCCAAATAATCCAGGTCAAAGCTGCATGCATTGTTTTCAAGGCCCTTCATGGACTTGGGCCTCTGCCTTTGCAGGAAACATTTGTCTGGCACTCCCCATCACGAGCTCTTCGCTCTTCTACCGCTCATCTGGTTCGCACTACCAGAGCAAGAACTTCCAGATTTGGAGGTAGAGTGTTCAGCTGTGTGGCGGCACAGCTGTGAAACAACCCCCCCCCCCCCCCTAATATCAGACAATTAGAGGAGTTTGTACAGTTTAGGAAAAAACTTAAAACCTACCTTTTCCCAAGGGTGTAATGCTTCCATCATCTGCAGTGGGTAAACTCTGTGGGTGTAGTGCAACCTCTGTCTTTTTCAGCGTCAGGATACCCGTGGGGTGATAGAGTTCTTTATAAATGCTGGTTACATTATATTACATTACAGTTACAAATGTGTATAACTGCGATAGTCCTTCTGGTGCTACTTCCTGCCTGATTCAGTCCTCCAGGAACTGCACCATGTCGTCGTCCCCTTCCTCCTTCTTGGGCCCCCCAAGTATGCGCAGATTATTTCAGCGCGACCTCCCTTCGCTGTCCTCTGCTCGTGCCTCCAGGATTTTTACTTTCGCTGCTACCTCTGTGAGAGATTTCTTTAGTTCTAGGACCTCCGTTGGTATGTCTGCAAGCACTTTTTCCGTGCCAGTTACCCTCTCCGCTAAACGGCGGTGAACATCTTTTAGGAGGTTGAGGTCTGCGCCAAAGGTGCCTGTTTTCGTTTTGAGTGCCTCTCGGGGAAACTTTGATGGCCTCCATGAAATCTGCTAATGTGGGCTCAGTGATTAATGCATCCCTCCCAGTTTCCAACACCTTGTCTTCTTCATCTGTTTGGGCACCTCCGCCCGTGCTGTCGCGGTGCTTTGGCCTCTCCTTTTGGTGATTTTCCCCATGCTGACTGAGAACCCTGTCTCTTTGCGCACGGGCTGTTGCATTCTGTTGTCAGTCCAGCTCCTACATGCGGATTCAGAAAGGGCCTTCTCTCAATTTTGCCAACAATATTGCACTGCTATGCCTTCTCTGAGTCGTCAAAATGGTGTAATACTAAGGCTGCCTGCCCCTTCGCCCATCCACTCATTACATTGCGCAATATGCACTCTCTACTGTCCGGCCTGATTCGGGCCTCTCCACTTTCCAGGGTCAATCTCCATCCTTCATAGGGGGGCTCAATACTCTCTATTATTGTATGCAGGGCACCCTATCCCCTCCTGCTCTTAATTGAAGCCTCCCCAATATCTTAAGCCTCGGTAACACTTTTCGGTGGGATTGTGCCCTCTATTCCCGACTCAGGGCCTGTCCTTTTCTCGATACAGCCTCCTATAATGGTTCCAGGCCTTTATTTCTGCGATCTCCTCTCTCACTGCTCACTGGTCTACCCCTTCGCTGGGTCCACCGGCCTTCTTCCCTCTTTTCCTCTTGGTCGGCTTGTTTGTCTCGGAGCTCCTGCCTCCGTTAGTTGCGGGCCATCAGCCGAGCCCTTGCCTCTCCCTCTGCTTCTTCCTGCCTGCTGCGCTCTTTCAGTCCTAGACCGTTCCAACCTCCACTGGAACTTGGCCCTGGCACTGCCATTCAGAGCGCTTCTTGGCTCTTTCCCCTTCTAGTGTATGTATGTATGTATGTATATGTATGTATGTATAGGCATTTATATAGCGCACTACTTACCCGGAGGGTCCCAAGGCGCTTCGACCACTGCGAAACCCTTCCTGGCTTCCCTGAGAGATGGTCCCTTAATGGGTATCTCCAGGGTGAGACCAGGCATCCCCGGCGGTCTGGTGGGGCCGTTAGTGAAGATGAGGCAAGCTAATGCCCAGAGTTGCCGAGTGTGATCGCTGATCAGAGTGGGCACCGAGGCGAGAGAATTATTGAGTCCGCTGACCCTGGTCCAGAAACCTGCCGCGCCGGGAATCGAACCCTGGTCCCGGGCCGTCCTCTGCTCTCGGGTCTGCCGCCTCTAACCGTATCTCTCCGTATCTCAGTGCCTCTGCCTGACTGCCGCCGTGTGGGGCGGCTGCCACCCTCCACGAGCGTCTTCCCTCCTCTAAATAGCGAGCGCTCCTTGTACATCGTCTCTCACCTCCTTTGTTCCTGGGTGCCAGGCGTCAGTGTCCGACTAGCACCGTAGGAGCCATTTTGTGTGGCGTTCCTTGGATTCCTCTTACATCCGGCCTCGCTTTTGCTTCAAATTGCCATGCAGCCTCTCGCCTGCTAGCTCCAGGGGGGTTCCGCCACTGATTCCTCAACTTTGTTGAGGGGTTGGGGCTCAGGATTTTGTCAGACAGGGGGTTCAGGGACCGGAGCTCCGAGGTCCGCCCCTTCAACAATGGCGTCAAACCCACCCAGCAATAAATGTACTTACTGAGGTCCTGTAGCCAGGGCAGACTTTTTTGGAACCATTCCTTCCATGTAATGAGGAATTCATATACACCCTCTTGGACACCAGGGCGAAGCCGGGATCTTGCCCCCCTCTCAATAGATAGAGAGCCAAAACAAGAAAGGAGGGACTGGGGCTTTTATAAGACCCAACACACGGGCCCTTGCAGTTGTGAAAACACAGAGGGTACTGTTCCTAATTGGGAAGCTAGGTATAATAGGTTCTAGGTTGAGGGGAGTGCTTTTTTTAGGAGCAAGGGCCCTCACACACCCCGAGAGGTGTCATGCTTCATCATCAGGCAACTCCTCGTTGGGCCAGCGCTGCAATGCCCAACGAGTCTCTCGAGGGGGCTCTCAGCTGGAGATCTTCTATTTTTAGCCAATGTTTGTTGCATGGGTGAATAGTGAAGTATGAGTAGAATGGGTGAAGGAGAAGTGTTTTAAATATTACTAAAGGGATCCAAACAAGAAATAAAGTTTTAATACTAAGGTCTCTTTAGTCAAGAATAAAAATTTGAGTTGTACGTAGAATAGATATAATGGTCTATTTAGTTGCAAAATTTATGGGTAAAAAGGTTAAGCTGTTTCATGCCTGTTAAATTTCCTAGTGGATCATGGCATTTCATCAGAACAAGGAAGTCCTAATACTACTCTTCAGAGGGACGGGGGAAAGTAGAAAATGTGTTCACCATACCCTGTGAATTTTATGCAAAGAAAGAAGATATTAAAAGTTTGCCCTGTATACTTTACATAGACATGAGGAACGTCTCTTGGGGGTAGACCTAGATAGAGGGGAACAAAAAGGTACAGGTACTGCATTAAAACAGATGTTCATGGTCGTATGTCAATCCAGTTGAAGAGATGGAATCACCAGTACAATGATCACATGGTGTTTCTATGGTGTGGGATAGAGCTAGGTCATAAACTCGGTGTGTCGGGACAACAGACAGAGTGCCCCATGGCACAGGCTAATTTCTGGGGACCCACCTTTCCCCTTGCAGCACCAAATACCTGAGAAATTCCTGGTTCAGGCTTCTAGATGGCTAAACCCAGATGCGATTCCGACCACCGCACCAGACAGAGTTTTGAAATGTATGGAGACATTCAGTAAATTGATATTTTTCTCTGAGAGTCTTGCTCCGAAAATACGAGTTGCCTCCTACAATTTTACTTGCGGGTGTTGTTAGACATGGTGAACAAGGTCTTGAATGCAGTCCTAAATTAGCATCTTGCGAACCTTCAACAAATAATTCAGGATGGGCTAAATGTAGCAAAGTTTGTGATGAGGTCAGGTCACGTCTGGCCCCCTTCGCAGTGGTTACCAGTGCGTTGCTTGGCGCCATGCATGGATGAGATCCACGGGCTTTTCCAGTGATATCTAACAGCTCCTCATGTCCATTCCATTTGATGGCACCAATCTCTTTAGAGACAAGGCAGACCTGACATTAGAATGCTTCAAGGAATGCAGAGCAACAGCATGCTCCCTTCACCTTGCACTACCCGTTTAGCAGTTTCTCCAACCATATGGCCTCTTACAAGGCTTCAGAAGAGGGATGCAGCAGAGACCGCAACAGACTTTTCCTCTGCAAGAACAGATCTTCCAGTCCTTTCTAGGTAGAGCTAGGGGATCTGGCCCACAGCTTTCAAACCCCGGGGGGCAACAAACTTCCCAATTTTCTGCCCCACCATTGCAATCCATGGAAAACCCTTTTAGTTTTCCCTCTGGTGCACTGTTGTCTAGATGGGTGCTTCAAATTGTCCAATGCAGCTATTACCTGCCCTGTCTGTCCCCCCAAACCCCCTCCAGACATGCCACTTGCCCCATAATGGCTTCTGGAGGACCACTTGTACATTGTTTAAGAAGATGATCACACTCTGTAGGAGAAAACAACAATAGAAAGGATGCTGGCATTAGATGTCTGGATTGGTTGCTACTCCTGGTACTGTATGCTACCGAAAAAGTAAGAAGGACTTTGCCTGGTTCTACACCTACACCCTACCTCGAGAAATGCTCACCTTGGCCTAAGCTTTGTCAGCCCTGGATACAGGTGACTGAATGGTGGAATTGGATTTGTTTAATGCTTATTCTTCCCACAGCTCTCTCCTGCAATCCTGCCTACTGTTTTAGGTAGGCCAGGAGAACTTTCACTTGTTTTGCTCCCTATTGGTCTCACCAGTGCCTCTCAGTGTCCATGAAAGTGATTGTGATGGTTGTTACCCATCTGAGGAGGTTGGGAATACCAGCTTTCTTGTACTTCAATGACTGGGTGCTGAAGGCGGCCTCACCTTAAACAGGCATAAGCCCCCTCCAGATGACAGCTGACCTGTTGAAATCCCTGGGATTTACCATCACTATGCCAAGTTCACACCTGAAACTGTGTTGGTCCAAGCCTTCCCTCCACCTCATTAAGTGTATGATATTTGGGCTATTTTTCCAATGTTTCAACCCTTGACCTGGGTCTAAGTGAGAGCAGCTCTAAGGCTTCTTGGCTGGCCTATTGGTGTCCTGCATCCTGGTAGTGGGCACATGCAGGCTCTGCAGTGGGATTTAAAGTCACAGGGGGCTCAGAACTGGGGGAAATGTTCAGATTCCATACAGGTATTGGAAGATACTATAAATGATCTCAAGTGGTGGTTGCTGTGCCGGTGACAGGCCCATCGCCCTATCTCATTTAGAGGCTATCGGGTAGAGATGGAGATCAGAAAACACTTGTCTTCAGTGAAAAACTGACTCACATGAACCTGTTGGAGATGCTGCAATTCACGTGGCACTAAAAGCTTTCCTCCTGTCCATGAAAGGTAAATGGGTGCAGGTTATTGTGGACAACACCAAATACCACTGCAACAAGCAAGGCGGGTGGGGTTGTGGGTCCTGCCCCAAGAGACTCTGAGCCTCTGGAACTGGCTAAGTCATCAGGCCATCTCCCTGATCATACAACAACCGCCAGGTTCTACAAGTACCAGGGTGGATGAATTCATAGCACGCTGGTACTTAAAATTTTGCATTCAAGAGTTCCCAGGGCAAATGTCTGTCAGAAATTCCTTTCAATAGGACTGGAGCTTGGGACTCCTGTACGCTTTTCCTCCTCTACCTGTCCTGCTCACAATTCTAAAAAGATCAGGAATGACCGTGCTTACAACAGCATTGTGATTGGTCTGAGTGGCGTGGTTCGGTGCTGAGACAGGTACTAGGAGGCTGTGCATGTTCTCTACCCAGGCTGTACAATACAGCCTAGTGGAGAACATGCTAAGTGCGCATGACTATTTGGCTGGCCCAAGACGGCTGGCCATAGTGTCATGGGCACTTAGAAAGTGCCTATCATTCCTCCCCCAGATCTAAACAGACCCGCCCGACCAACTGAGCCAGTACATTAAAATAAAATGATAATAACGTTGCGCTTTTATCATTTTATTTTTCCCTTTTGAACTGCTCGGTGAGCAGTGGGATGACGCTCCTCCGCCTTAATGGAGGAGCCGCCACCTTTGAGGCTTGTAAAATGCACAGCTGATCAAGGGCGTCCCTGTGCTGAAAATTTAAAGGAACAAGGAGACAAAGCTATGCCAAAAGGCTTAATTAGCAGTAAATAAACACGTTTTCAACAGACTTCTGAAAGGAACTTGAAAGAGACTTCTTTTGCTTGGAACCTCATCTTTAGAAGCCCATTGATCCACGCCCTTGTTGCCAGATAAGAAAAGGAGCGTCCTCCTCATTTCACTAATTTGATCTTGGAGTGTTTAAAAAGATGGACTTCTGAGTGAGGATTGCAACAGTCCGGGAGTACCGCAGTGAATGAACCTTTTGTTCAAGTATGGAGGGACTGTGCATGTTCTGTTTGAGCCAACACTAGTGTATTAAAAACGTATCCGCATTTTTACAGGTGCCCGATGTATGTGTGGTCATGGGCCCTAGGCCCACATACTTTGGAAATATGGACACTAACACAGTGTTTTTGGTACTAGAACTGGCCATGAGCACGTGTGCCCTTTTATTGGAAGGGTCACCTAACTTGTGAGGCCTGTTTTGGATGGCTGTGGGATGGGTGTATGGGTTATCACTCATGGGAGAGGCTGATAAAACATTAGACTGTGTACAAAATTCCTCCCACATTTTACTAAAAGCAAAACAAAAGTCCAACCTGTGGGAAGGAATGAAAAACAACAAAAGCAAATCAAGTCCCACAGCTTCAAGAGGCAGTCCGCAGGACAGTGGTGGACAGGTGCAGCTGGGAGCACCCAGGCATCTCGGCACCCATCCATAATTTAACCAGATGCGTCTGGACACAAATGCAATGCTGATGAAGTCTGGATCCCTCTACATCACGCCAGTTGGGTCACAGTTCACTTACGTGATGTTGATCAAATCCAGCATGCTCTTGCTGTAATGCAGTTGATGGTTTATAGTTTAAACTTGATGCAACAGGAGTATCAGTTGAGTCCATTGTGAATTCTTGATGATGGTGATGCTTGATCCACTGAAGACGGTTTTGGGGTTCTGTGACCTGTTGGAGTCTATTACTGGAATTCATCAGGGGCAAAGTCAAGTCCATCTCTTGCGCTTGGTGTTGGCCCCTTGTTTGAGTTGGCACAGGACTGCCTGTGGGCTACACTGGGGATGCATATGTGTCTGCATCTGAAAAGCCACAAGACCACCTCGGAGCCACTGCCTAGTCACTCATGCAGCATCAGGGGTGGATGTGTCCTGGTCAGAACATGCGCTTGTGGTCACTGGTTTTTTGAATCATCACCGGTGCTTCTTGTCATGTTGTATGACAATGGTGCAGGACTCCAGGATTGTTACTTGATGCACAAGAGTTGGTGGTGATGCAAATGGAAAATGATGGTGGGGTTGTAATTGGATGACTTACACAACAGGTAGCGATGAATTGTATGGAGGAAGAGTGACTGGAGGAACTTTGCAGCCACATAGCTCTTTGTATACTTAGTGAAGCTCTTCCTTGGTGTGTGCGTTTGCAAGCAGGGCTGCCCTTTGCTCTAAGCAGCTGGTGACAGGTGGCTGGATGGTCACACTGTGAAGCGCTGAGCAGATACACAGTTTGTGCATGCAGATGGCTTATGTTCGGTACTCTAGCTGAGCTATCTTCCATGACGTCACTGCACCCTAGTGGATGGCTTCTTTTAATAGGTGCACTCAGATATTGGTACGAGCCCTCATTCTTGTTCCCTTGTTTATTTCTCCTGTGCGATGGGGTCATCCGTTCTTCTGTGTGACAAGATTGTCATACTACTTTCTCTCAACTCATTTTCTTCTTCACAATGTGGAAATGTGCCACGCTCTGTTCTTCCTTCTTGCTTCTCTGCTCATGCTGCAAAGTGGTGACAGGCCACAGGTGTCGGCTCTTTTCACAGGGACTTCCTGACAGCTCCGTCATGTCAGATGGACTGTGCATCTTCTCCCGTCACAGACCACTCACCGGCGTGGTCCTGTCTTTAGGACTGGGCATCTTCTAAGGTGCGTCAGCCATTTCATGGATGGCAATGGAGGTAGGTATCCTGTGATGCATCCAGTCTGCAACCTCTTCCTTACCTCTCTTCTCAACAAGGAATTCCGTTTGCAACTCAGTATTGCTGTGGGATACAAGAGTCTCCTTCCTTTTGCGGTGGTGGCAGCTTGCCACTGTGGGATGAGTGGCTCTCATCTTGCCTCTTGTCGTAAACCAAGTTGCCTTGAAGGAACTCATCCCATTACTCAAGAGTTCACAGAGAAACTGGGAAATCATTACACAACCAAAGCAGACATGTTGGACTCCTATTTAAAACTAAGGAAACCATCAGCACCAACCCCTTTCCAAAAACACTCTCCAAGAGCAGGCTAACCCCAGCCTATGGATTCCAGCCTACAATGTGAATGTATGGATCTTGGTAAAGCAAACCGGCCTGCTGGCATCCCTTCTGACCCATGTCCACCATGAACCTTCAAAACAATTCTTCTAACTACCTCTGCTTCCACACCAGTAAGAAGAATAATCAATAATTCCTTAACTACAGGAATATTTCCAGAACACCTACAAAAGTCATACATACGCTGATTGCTAAAGAAAACAAACCTGGGCCCACTTAACTCCTAAAACTACAGACAAATTACAAATGGAACTTTCCTGGGCAATCTGATAGAAAGAGCAGCATTTTGCTAAATGTCACACTTCATTGAAAATTACTCCATACTTTCAGATTTCCATACAGGATTCCGTCCAGGAAGAGGCACAGAATCTCATTGTCATGTGGGATGACATTAAGAACAAAGTAGACTGGAACGTGGTTGCTATACTACTTTTCTTGGACCTCTCAGCAGCCTTTGACACAGTTGACCTTGAAGCTCCAATAGAAAGTCTCTACGAAGTGGGCTGGATCCAATCCTACCTTCAAAATAAAACAAATGTCACCCATAACCCCCTTTCTCATCCTAACCGTACTTCTCAAAGCTGTATCATCGCACCCATGCTTTTCAACATCTACATTAAGTCATTACCAGCACTGATTAATTAATTTCACCTCACATGCTATAACTATGCAGATGACAAATAAATACTACTTAAACCGTAAAGCCCCAAAGACACTGGAAATTCACACATTTTTTGTTGTCACAGAACTGTTGTAGATGACATGGAGCCATATTAAATTGAACGCTTCTAAACGAAAATACTCACATGTGGCGCATGGAAAAATTATGACCCCCTCTCTGCCTGGCTTGACAATATGGGAACACTGGCTAAAGTATCTAAGGAAGCAAGAAACCTTGGAACTACCATGGACTCCAAACTATCAATGAATGCCCAAGTGGACAAATTAGCGAGATCAAGGTTCATTACTATAATAACTGTGCAACACATCTTAACCTACCTCGGATTTCCACACAAGGTCCAGGCTACTATCTCTCTTGTACTGTCTAAACTCAATTACACCAATGGCCTTCTACCACGGATCATCTGTGTCAACTATGAAAAGACTACAGCAGATTCAGAACTCTGCTGCCAGACTACTCCTACATACATGTAAATCCACAAACCCACATCTCCCCTGCCTTGAGGGCCCTATAATGGTTTCCTAGTTGCCAGAAAAGCCATTTTCAAGCTAATTTGTATCACCCACAACCAATACATGAAACATGGCCGCTCTTAATCAGGAATAACATCTTCAAATACGTTCAACAAAGGAACCTCCGCTCTATATTGGAACATCTCCTCAAAGTCTCACCATGCAAGAAAAAACCCATAGGTGGCACATTCTTCTCTATTCAAGCAGCCAAACTATGGAACTCATTACACCCAAACATAGCATCCACGGATAAGTATCTTATCTTCATAAGACTACTCAAGAGTTGGCTCTTCCCTACATAACCACCAACTCAAACAGAAATGTACAACATATCCCTGTGTATATACGCATTTAATTTGATTATATGTATGTATCTAAATATGTGTATTTCTTTGTATGAATGTAGATAGTAAATATGTTTCTAA
Organism: Lissotriton vulgaris; assembly: GCF_964263255.1. Taxonomy (NCBI): domain Eukaryota; kingdom Metazoa; phylum Chordata; class Amphibia; order Caudata; family Salamandridae; genus Lissotriton; species Lissotriton vulgaris. Next base: position 743,618,003 of record NC_141696.1, read on the forward strand.
ATATATAGTTATTTGTTAGGTCTGCTATACAAATGTACATATTACTTTTGATTTTACTATTCTATGTTTAACGTGTATATAGTTCACTGTATAGCTTTCCTAGGTTATTTGATTAGATGCTTATGGTTCTCCATTTATTTATCTATCACAATATATACATTTTATAACTATCTAGAATAGATTCACTATTAATTTGCTAAAAGACAAAAATTACATATTTAAACACAAGGAAAGTAGCTTAAAGTACATTAACACTTGAACGTATGAGTTTATTACAGCTGAAATATTGATATATTACCTTCCTTATGCATATATACCTTCCATGTACTTATGTATCTATATATTTACCACTTCATTTCTACTGTTAAAATGCTAAAAAGTGCAGCCTCTCCACTACACTACCCTATATCACCCTATACCTCTCTCAATATACCCTCTAACCAGCCGCGGTCAGTAGTAGGTGTACCTGCAGGACAGTGACGTGGGGAGGGGGAGGGTCAGGGTGGGGGGTAGTAATCTTTAGATTATGGAGTTTTACAGGTAAATAAACATATAAATAAATAAAACGAATTTCATTGCGCGCACTGCATCGCATTTGGGGATGCAGTGCACGCAACGAAATTCGTTTTATTTATTTATATGTTTACTTACCTATAAAGCTCATTGATCCATAGATTACTACCCCCACCCTGCCCTTCCCCCTCCCCACGTCACCGCCCTGCAGGTACACCTAATACCAACAGCGGCTGCCTCTAACTCCACTCTATGAATCGCTCCAAACCCCATTCTACTGCTATGATCCCCAAAATAACCCTTTCTAGCCTCTTCCCTCCTCTATCCCTCTTTCCATCAACTCAAACCTTGTTTTACTATTCAGATCTCCCAAACAAACCTTTCTAACCCCTTCCCTCATGTATCCCTCCTAGAGACATCCAAATCCTCATCATCTTTCTCCCTAATCCAATTCTATATTCTCCCATCTCTTCTTTACTCATCCCAAACCTCCTCCTACTGCTATGATCTCCAAATAAACAGTTTCTAGACCCTTTCCTCTTCTATCCCTCCGTTATCCTTTTCAATCCAATGAACAGACTCACTAATCCACCGCTCAAATTAATTAATATTTCCCACCGCTCAAGTTAATTAATATTTCCCTATACTAATTCACCACTAATCCTTTTTGGGTTCTGGAAAAGCATGCTACTCACCCAGAAAAGTGTGTTGACGCCTCATCAGGCATAGAAGTGCTTTTTAAATGCAATTACAATTAAAGAGCCTAGGTGTCCCAGCCTTAGTATTGGGGGTGTCAACATTTAATTGCACTGGTCTGCAGTCTTTTGGGCAGAGCTTTGGGGACCATCATGAATTATTTTACAAATTAAGCACTAGTTTTGGGATTTGCCTAGTCAATAACTGAAAAGGCCTTACACACTAGGAGTGTTTGATATTACAAGTCAGCACTCTGCCAAGAAGTGCTACACAATGTTTCAACAGAGATTACTAGAATCTGTGACCTTCACATGGAGGGTTCGAAGCTGCAGATGCTTTTAGAGTGAACATTTCACCCACAGAGGCACCACACAATGCTGATCACCCAGATGACTGTTTCTGTCAAGATTTTGGAGCAAATAATGACCAATGCTCTCTTGTCCCTTATCCAAGAGACAGGCAGCTGTGAATGCACAAAACCGGAAAATGTGGGCCAGTAGGGCGTAGGGTACGTAGGATAGACGGACCTCTGGTTTCATGGGGGGGGGGGGGGGGGGGGGGGGGGCATCAGGCTCCACACCCGCCAGTCTTAACTGTTTCACTTTTTTCAGGGTGTCAATAGAACCTGCAGTTGCTGCAGTTCTACATAGACTAACTGACAGCCTATCCGTCACCTACTCATCATCCACCTCCAGTCCCTGATTATTTTTGGCCCTGCAATAAACATATTTTGTGCTCCTTTTATCATTTATGCAGCCCATTCCTGAGTTAGAGTCCATTTTTGCTGAGTGATATATTTTATTTCTAGAACTGTTAGTTTGTGACCAATCCCTTTAACAGCCTTCGTTTACTGACCTGTATATGACTTGTTATCTGTCTACAAACTTGCCAATCAGTGAACCACATTCATTTAAAAGGGGTAGTTATTGACTTCACTACTGTTTGTTACAATGTCCGCTGGCTATGGCTTCTGGATGTGTAAGGTCAAAACTCAATTGCCATAAGTTTCCACAGTAGAGTAGTAATGCGCTTTCTATTTAGAGGACCTCAGTAGCCATTAGTGGCATGGTGGTTTTATTCACGGATGGTTGGCTCCCATGTATGCTACGTAAATAAAATAAATTACGTTGCACTGCTCTATTCAGTTATTTTGCTGACATAGTCATCTTGTCTATGTGAAATATTTAAGACAATGGCTGGAACATGATGGTGTTTAAAACCTAATGCTTCATTACTTTTTTATTTTCAAAGAGCAAGCCAACACGAGAAAATGCGAAGAGCTTCAGGCAGAAGTGAACAAGCTGAAACAGGAGTTACAGGTAGGAAACTCTAATTATTTAAGCTTTCATAACTCTCATTGACTTCATATATATCATTAAGAGCAGAATTCAAATGCAACTTTGAGATATTACATATAAGGAAGAGATGATTTAAAAAGAGAGTTTTGCACTATGCCCTGTACGGGGCCATGAACAAGTATGACATGCAGGAAAATAATTTCAAGCTGAAAAATTATTTTCCTGCATGTTTTGCACACTTTTAAGATAATTAGAAATTGCAGTCTCACTATTAGGGAGATCTTGGAACACTATTATAAGCAACTTTTATATGATTGATGAAAACCTCTTTACATTTTCAGAGTAATTGGCACTGAATGTTACCACAATTAATGCAAATAGCTTGCTTTATTTGAGGGAGGGTAATTAGAGTCTAAGGTGGCATGGAATGGCTTGTCTCTTGTGAGCTTTGGCAGCTGATCCTATTTCTTTGGCACTGCTAAAGTCCACCCAAAATACATCACTAGTGGTGTAACCTCTTGTGATGCTACTGCTATCGAGGGTTCCAAACATTTGTATTTGTAAAAGGCAAGTGTATGCTGAGCAGCGTCATGGTGCTATAAACACTCAATAGGGAGGAACTACCAAGAAATTTCAGATGAACAAAACTAAAGGATTTTAAGATTTTTACTAAATGATGTCAGCATTTCAATGTGCCATAGTTACACGAAAATGGTATTCAATGGAAAGAAAGCCAAGACAGAGCACATTGCCATTAATTTTGAACTTTGCAAATTGTGGTTTTATGACAATTTTTCAGATCTCAAAGGCTTGTTAATTTTGTGTCTTGACAGAAGCTTCTGAAATGTAGAGCTGACCCTGTAGAAAGCTTTATAACAGAAGCTGACTGGTTAACTTTGATCCTGTGCTGAAAAGGTAGCCGGTAAATGAGATCTATGTCCTACCGATATCTTTTTATAATTATGAAGATTACAAACCACTCTAACTGCAAGGTTTTGTACTCTCTGAAGTTTTTAATTTGTAGCCATAATCAATCGCAGCTAACAGGCATTGACAAAGTCAAACCATGAGTTTATTGTGGCATTAGCCAATACAACTCTCTAGTCACCTAGGATAAACATCAATAATTTGCAAAGCAGCTTTAACGGCAAAAAGCAAGTAGATGCAACCTTCAAAATTTGGGGTACAAGATTAAGGTATTTTTCCAAGACGAATCCTAGGATCTTTACATTCTCAGGCATCGCATGTGGTAGCCCATCAGTCTCTGGATAAGATAAATTATTCCACGGGTTATTTTTTCCTAACTGAAGTTTTATTTTGGAGCAGTTCATTCAGAGAAAGTTTATATTTTTCCATATCCAGTCCAACATTAGGCATTTGCTCAGATTTCCCTCTAATACCTCCATATGTTAATTGATCTACAGAATAATCTGGTTATCATCACATAAGTTAATTTTTAGCGAAGCCTTTTACATTTTTGTTCATTAGATACATATAGAAATAAAAAATAATTGTGACAATGCCAATCCCTCTAGAACTTCACACAATAGAGAAAACTGTCTTGAGTTTGAGTTTTTGGATCATTTCTAAAAAGTGATCTACAATAGTTCACAGGTGTTCCACCAAAGCCTATCTCCTCAGTCTGCATAATCAAGAAGGAATCATCAACTATATCAAAAGCAACTGAAAGGTCAAACAGAATAAGACAGGTGGGATCACCACCACCGAAATTAAGTCTTCAATTATTTGGAATAAAGACCAAAGTCGATTTGGTTCAAAGACCAGGGCCTAAATCCAATATGGCTGCTGCCTAACATAACTGGATTCTTGAAAATTGGCAAGCCATTGGGAATTTTTGTTTTCTCTCATTTTGGCCATTGCTGGAAGCAATGAAATGGGACTATTATTACTTGCTGCTAATGTGGCTAAATTGGATGTTGTTCAGGAGAGGTGTTACCACTGCTATCTTCCAACCGTTGGGGACTATTCCTGAGGTAAATGTGGAGTTTAAAATGGGGCTAACTACTGGAATTGTGCTTTGGGAAAGACTTTTCAAAATGTTGGTAGGGTATACATCTTCAGGAGAATGCAATTGTAGTTTACATAGGATTCTCTCCACCTCTTATTCATGATAGCCCAGAGGTCCCACTTTTCTACCTCTTTTGCATATCAGTATCATGAAGGACATATATGCTGTATCCTGCTTTGATCTTGTACTCTTTATTTTTTTTAATTTTGTTGATAAAGTGGGGGGCAACCTTAGCACAAAAAGCAGCATGTTACACAACAGGTGTCATACAAGCAGGGTTAATTTTAAAACCACCGAAAAAGTGTTATAGGACACTTTTCTGCTGACCTAATGATCTTACAGAAATGTTTTGATTTCACTTTAAACAGAGTTATTTATATTTCCTGAGTTTTTATTTTAACTGAACACAATCCAATTCTTTGTATTTTCACCTCCAAAAGCTCTCTGCCAGCCTACCCATTAACCTTTCTTTCCTTAGTTGAGTTGTGAGGGGACCTGTCTGGAAACGAACTTGCAGCGCCAGGACGCCAGAGGAGCACGGCGGACCTTCAGTGTAGCTGACCCCTTTGTAGCTGACCCCCTTGTGGATTCCGACCGCCTCCACGACTCGCCGGACCCGCTTCGCGGGTCCCGCAGCGCGTCGCCTGCCAGGAGGCAGTATCTAAGTCATCAGGAGGAGCGCGGGGACAGGCGAGTAACCAGCGGGGCTGCGAGCATAGGCAGGGGACTCCAGTGTCCAGGAGCCCCTGCGCGCCCAATCACCATCACCTGGGCTGCTCTCCCCGCTGGCCACGCCCCCCGCCAACGGAGGTAAAAGCAAACCTCACCTTTTGCCTGTGGGACCTGTTTGGAAACGAACTTGCAGCGCCAGGACGCCAGAGGAGCACGGCGGACCTTCAGTGTAGCTGACCCCTTTGTAGCTGACCCCCTTGTGGATTCCGACCGCCTCCACGACTCGCCGGACCCGCTTCGCGGGTCCCGCAGCGCGTCGCCTGCCAGGAGGCAGTATCTAAGTCATCAGGAGGAGCGCGGGGACAGGCGAGTAACCAGCGGGGCTGCGAGCATAGGCAGGGGACTCCAGTGTCCAGGAGCCCCTGCGCGCCCAATCACCATCACCTGGGCTGCTCTCCCCGCTGGCCACGCCCCCCTGCCAACGGAGGTAAAAGCAAACCTCACCTTTTGCCTGTGGGACCTGTTTGGAAACGAACTTGCAGCGCCAGGACGCCAGAGGAGCACGGCGGACCTTCAGCGTAGCTGACCCCTTTGTAGCTGACCCCCTTGTGGATTCCGACCGCCTCCACGACTCGCCGGACTCGCTTCGCGGGTCCCGCAGCGCGTCGCCTGCCAGGAGGCAGTATCTAAGTCATCAGGAGGAGCGCGGGGACAGGCGAGTAACCAGCGGGGCTGCGAGCATAGGCAGGGGACTCCAGTGTCCAGGAGCCCCTGCGCGCCCAATCACCATCACCTGGGCTGCTCTCCCCGCTGGCCACGCCCCCCGCCAACGGAGGTAAAAGCAAACCTCACCTTTTGCCTGTGGGACCTGTTTGGAAACGAACTTGCAGCGCCAGGACGCCAGAGGAGCACGGCGGACCTTCAGTGTAGCTGACCCCTTTGTAGCTGACCCCCTTGTGGATTCCGACCGCCTCCACGACTCGCCGGACCCGCTTCGCGGGTCCCGCAGCGCGTCGCCTGCCAGGAGGCAGTATCTAAGTCATCAGGAGGAGCGCGGGGACAGGCGAGTAACCAGCGGGGCTGCGAGCATAGGCAGGGGACTCCAGTGTCCAGGAGCCCCTGCGCGCCCAATCACCATCACCTGGGCTGCTCTCCCCGCTGGCCACGCCCCCGCCTATTACGTGGTTGTAGAGTCTTAAGGAGCCTAGTATCCCCGCTTCGCGGGAGCGACCGGGAGAAGCCCGGGACAAGGGCGGGGCCGTCCAAGGACGTACAAGGTCGGGGCTACCTCCCTTCTCTTTTACTATCGATCCCAAATTGTTTCCACTATCATTTTACTAATCATTCTTTTATAAATCTGGCACTATAAATTGTGCTTTTTCTTAACTCTCATGATGTCCACACGCTCAGGGAAGGGCAGACAGATTACCGTTAAAACAAATAATGGTAAAGCCACTGGAACTTTGGACGATTTTATAAGCCGGGCAACCGGGATTTTAGAAAAGGAAATTGCCCTCACAGAAAAGCGTCTATCACTTGACCTAATTACAGGAAAACGCTCGTCCCTGGGGAATATTGCATTAAAAATTACCCCTACTAAATTACCTACTCCTGAGCAAAGTTTACTTTGTTCGGATAGTAATTTGGAGGCTAGTCCAAATCTAGAGATAATCCCTGAATCACAGATAATCCCTGAATCACAGACAGTCCTGATAGCGGACCCAGGGGATTCCCAAATTGAAGCATCTACACTTACTCCCATACCCATTTCACCAGATATTATGGGAGTAAATGTAATAGATAGCAACCCGAGTAATTTAAGTAATAATGTCCCTACCCTTACACAAGATCAGATAGTGGCATCTCAGCGGGAACCTCATAACCCAAATAAACGTAAGAGAGGTGGCACTCATAGGAAAGGGGCAAAACCAAAGTTAGCGAAGCCAGCACCATCTAAAACCCTAACAATCCCTACTAAACAAAAGGGTCCCCAATTAGCTGACATGGGACAGAAAACCTTCTCTTTTAGTACCAACAACAATGACCGCCTTCTGGGGGAAATTGAGAAACTAGTTCAAATACTCCTGTTACCTGTTTTAGAGAAAATCCAGATTGTTAACCTGAAGTTAGATCAACTGGAATATATTATTTCTTCTAATACTAATCCTCCTGAAACTTCAGCAAGTAAGAACAAATTGCCCGAAGAGGGGGGTATAAGAAACAAGAACAAAAATTGTAATGTTAGCAATAGTGACCCAAAAAAGGGGAGTGAGAATAAAAATATAAACACAAACGCTAAAATGCCTATAACTACTAATCCTAAGGTGGCACCGGTCCCGCTAGTTCGAACAAAACCGATACCACAACCCCGTTCTAAACCTGTTTTGGCGGATGTTGTAGGGACATCTGGTCAAAAAATGGGCAATGTGGCATCAACGACGGAAGCCGCGACCCCCAAACAGGGAAGTACCCAAGGGCAAAAACAAATAAAACATACAGGTTTACAGGGTTCCGTAAAAAATACAAAAAGTACTGATAGTGAGGTAGTACATCGAAAGAAACCACCACCCTTGAACTTGCCGCCAGATTCAGCCCCTTTTATGGTAATACTTACCGGAGTACCCCCACTCCCTCCCAACAAAACAGAATCTACCCAGGAACTAAGAAATAAAATAACATATTGGCTTAATATTAATAGACCACTCCCCTCTGACTCTAAAACAAACATACTTAGTGTACGTAGAGTCCCCTGGGTAGGCCCGAGTGAGAAGGATCTCGAGGGGGATTGTATCTTGATTAACTTCAGTAACACCTGGGTAAAAGATATCATCTGTAGTAAACCGAGATTTGCTAGAGTTGGGGATATCCAGTGCATAGGTCTGGAGTATTTCTACCCAAGCCTGAATTTTGTACCCCAATCTCTCCCCTATAAGAATGCTAGGCAGGTATTTAACAACGAAATGTATCCTATGTGGACCCACAGAAATAGGGCTATATGGCCAAGCCAGAACAACTGGGGACCCTCCCAACAGAGTGATGCCTTTTCCTGGGAACTGATCCATAGTAATAACAACTACCCCCTGCAAGCTTGGCATAACAACTTAAGACCAAGGTTTCAGGGAGAGGATTATGTAGGATGGCCCCCAAATAATGTCCCCCTGAGAAACCGCTTTAACCCACTTGTAGGCATGGAAGAGATCGATTGACCATCACAAGATCCTCTCAGGATTATGGATAATCCAGTATTAGGAGAACCCAGCCTGTGGGAGAAGGGGGAAAGTGGCAATAATAACTCACTGGAGATTGCTCCCACCGATGATGACCGAACTCCCGATGCTCAAGCACTTGAGGTATCTTCTGACAGAGAATGTGATTTAAGCCTAACCCTTTCTGGGAAGAATCTAGAAGAAGCAGTAATAGAACTAGACATGAGACAAAAAAATTATCAAAAGATGGGCCTAATCTCGTGGAATATTGCTGGACTTGCATCAAGACTTGAGGACGAGGCATGGTTGGACTTTGTGGGGGACTGTGACATCCTGTGCCTGCAGGAAACATGGAGTAGAACTGCCCAGAGTATGGAGGGTTTCCAAGCTTTTAACACCTTAGCAATACCCTCTCAAATGGGCAGGGCAAAAGGTGGTCTAATGTCAGCAACCTCGTTAAAATTATGTAAACTTGTGGCCTCTATAATAGTTGATTCACCTTGGTTCCAAGTGTTGATGTTGATTAATTTGTTCCCTGAACCATTGTTGTTGATCAATTGGTATTACAATATTTATGACAACAATGAGACAACTGTAATCCTGGAATTAGAAAGGGCCATAGCTGGGGTACGTCAAGAACAACCCCAACTATTTGTTATCTGGTTGGGAGATTTCAACTGTTCATTATGTGCCCATGGTGATTCCAAGGTGTGTGGCTTGACAGATTCACATGATCAACCGCTGTCACATTTTAAACACACACCTCAGGGGGATGCGTTAAATAATATCATTATTTTAAATGATTTATGTATATTGGAGCCCTGGGTTGGCCCAAACTCTGTGCCTATACCGACGTTTCAGGGAACTAGGGGCACTATGAGTTTCATTGACTTTGTAATTGTCTCTAGTGGGCACCTTTCCTATGTCGATAAGTTGGAAGTAATACCTAATGCTGCCAGTGACCACAATCCTTTACTTTTAACCCTGTTTTGTCCGGTTAAACCCAAACATTCTATTTGGGAGAAACCGGTAAAGTATAGTAAAAATCAAGGTATCACCCTTAAATGGGGCAAAATAGACGCGGTGGGTCTTGAGGCAGAGATCCTAAATGGATATAGTGCTGAATATGAGGCCTGCCTCATACCTACAACCGGTCCAGAAGAGGTTATAGGTAATTTTGAATCCCTATGTGAGCATGTAGCTGAGCGCCTAACAAAACCAATTGGTAAAAACAAAAAGTCAGGCCCCAGATGGTTTGATGCTGCATGTTCAGCAACACAGAGATCGCTGAAAGCAGCATTAAAACAAAAACCTAGGGATATAAAATCAGTTAGAGCAGCTAGATTAGCTTATAAAGAAGCTATTAAATCAAGGAAGTTGGGTTTAAAAAATCAAGCCTGGGAAGACTTAGAAAAGTCAACAGAATTAAAGGATAGCAGACTTTTCTGGGAAGTCATCAATCGCCCCCTTTTTGTAAATAATGATATGGATAATATCGTGATGGAGATTGATTGTGATTCGTGGGAAACCCACTTTGGGAATATTTTTAATCCTCATAAAATCCAACCAAATGTGATATCGATAGGAGATGAAAGGGTATCTGTGGTTCCCCAATCTTCCCTTTCCCTGAGTTTATCGTTGACTCTGCAAGAAGTGGAGGACGCGTTATCAAAAGGTACATCACTAAAAGCACCTGGCCCCGACCGAGTACCTTTGGACTTTTTTAAGCACAATGTCAAAGTCTGGGCACCTGTATTGTTGAATGTTTTTAAAGCAGTTGTCACTAGCCATATTCCTGCATCCTGGAAGGAGGCAGTGGTGGTGCCAATTTTTAAGAAGGGCGATAGATCTGATCCCCGATGCTATCGCCCAATCTCTCTAATTGACGCATCATGCAAAATTTTGGGCAGGGTCATTTTAGCACGATTAGAATCATGGGCGGATTCGGTGGGCCTCATTGTAAATTCCCAATATGGATTTAGAAAAGGTAAAGGCACTGTTGAACAGTGCCTTAATTTGGCGCTAATTATTGGGAAATACACAAAGGCAAGAAAATCTTCAATCCATCTTGCTTTTATGGACCTATCAAGTGCATTTGACACTGTGTGTCGTAGTAAGTTGTGGCAAATGATGGAGGAAATGGGTTTCGAGGAACCCCTGGTCACTCTTCTTCGTAGACTCCATGAATCTACCACGGTGGCCATAAGGTTTGGACCAGGGGGGGAGAAAACCAAGTCCATTCCCTCGACCGAGGGTGTCCGACAAGGATGCATATTAGCTCCTTTTTTATTCCTTGTATATACTAATGGCCTGGAAAAATACTTGTTGGACCATTGCCATGATTTCCCAAAAGTAAATGGTAGAAGCACTCCAATGCTTTCCTATGCCGATGATACGGTACTCATGACACTCACTGCAAATAGCATGCAGCACTGCCTTGATGCCTTTCACAAATTTATGTTGGACCTAGATCTTAAAGTGAATTTTGCTAAGTCTTTTATCATGGTCTGTGGCCCGAAGGGCACCAAGAGCAGAAAGTTTGCAGTGAGTACCTCCGTCATTGACAAGGTTGAAAATTTTAATTATTTGGGAAACCTTTTTAATCACAAATTAAGTTGGGCACCGTTAATGAAAACACGAGTCCAGAGTGCTAGTCGCTCAATAGAGGGATTGTTCCGCCTTTGTGGCAAATTAGGCCAAAAACCCATTTCACATTTAAAAACTCTGTATAAAGCAAAATGTCTGTCGATTGCTACCTATGGGGCGGGGGTCTGGGGGACAGATAGCCCCGACACGATACAGATTATGGAAAACAAAATTTTTAAAACGTGTCTTGGCCATCCCATCAGGCTCCTCAAATAAATTTGCCCACAATGAACTAGGTTTAAATTATGTAAGCGACATTATTCGTCTTTCTCCTCTGTTGTTATGGGGCAAAATATGGTTATCGGAGGATTTACAGCTCACTAAGGATATTATCCAGGACTGTTTGAAATTGTCAAATATGAATCAAATCCCCTGGCTATCCTACGTAAATGAAATGTTTCATAAAATAGGTTTGGGTGACACCTTTGACAACCCTGAAAACATACAGGGAGATATTAAAAATGTAATTAAATCGAATTACTGGAAATCATCGATTGTAAATTGCATGGACAGCCCCTATGCCCCCAAGGCTGTCTTACAGCACCAGTTCTATCTGACCTTTACAAATCATGTACAATGGCGTTTTTACTTGACAAGATTCAGGCTACATACTTTGCATTTTCTTTTTGCATTCCCTATACAGAGGGGCTGGTGTAAGGAACTCCCCCCTTGCAACTGTAATAACAAAGATAGCCAAAACACAATGCATCTTGTTCTTTTTTGTTCCTTATATAAAGACCCGAGAACCAGGTTTATTAAACCGATTCTCAAGGAAGAACAAATACGCCATTACAAAGAGGGTTATGATTTCTTAATATCTCTGTCATCCCCTACAGTCTGTTGTGCAATGTTGAACTTTATACGCGTGTCACTCCAGATTAGGAAACGGTATGGCTAAAATTTTGCCCCAAGAACTAGACCACTTGATATGTGCACTTTATAATCCTGTACCGTGATTCTTTTTACTATTTATTTTACTTGTTCCCAAAAAACACCCTTGCTTGATAAATTATGTACTATCCAGAGATGATTAATTTAAAGTAATAATATGGTTATGTGACTTTACCTGCCAATGAACTTTTATAGTGCCATAAACTGTAAAACTGTTTTTTATAGTGAATTTTTTACTGTGTGTTGTAAATGTACTTCTACTTTTATGATTCTTGCATTGAATCGAATAAAGTTTTGAAATGAAAATGAGTTGTGAACCTGGAATTGTTCTTCTGTTTTCTCCCAATTTTACATACACAGTGCAGACTACCATGTTGTTGGGTGGTCACCAAGTTTGAGGTGGTGAGTGAAGGATACAAAATACGCACTTTAAGTTGGGGTCTAAGGCAATCTTTAGAGACCTGCCTGGATACCTTGCCCTACTACACAATACTTATACACCACGAGTATCCAAGGGTCTGAAAATCAATAATGTTCTGAGTATCATAACATCTCAGCGGAATTCTACATGTAATAGCTACTATAGTGTAAAAACCTATTTAAATGAGAAGTCCTACCTAAATAGACGGAGTCCCATCTCTCACCAAATGGTGACATGCTTCATCATCTGGGTCTCCTCTGACAGTCAACCTGGTGACACTAAGGGCTACCACCCCATCATAGGGATCGGGGAGCCCGAGGATGTTTTAATTCTAATAATCAGGAGAAGGAGCTAAGCTCCTATCTACATTACCAGAAGAGAGCTATTGATTTCGTGTGGGATACAAATGCAGTGCATACAAAAATGATATGTGAATTTAAAATTGAACTCTGAGGGACCCTGTATTTATTATTGTCCCTCACAGTGCAAACTAAAAATAGTGCAAATGACAGTTTGTACCAAATAACTGTCTAATGTTTGAAAAAGGTCAACATGTTTCAGCACACCAGGACCATATTCTGTCCAGTGCCTTCTTCAGGACCAGGTATAATATTGCTACTGCAAAACGTGACAATTGTGAAAGTAAAGTATATATATTCAATTCTAAATGCCCATATCATTTTTGTATGCACTGCATTTGTATCCCACACAAAATCAATAGCTCTCTTCTGGTAATGTAGATAGGAGCTTATCTCCTTCTCCTGATTATTAGAATTAAAAAATCCTCGGGCTCCCCTATCCCAATGATGGGGTGATAGCCCTTAGTGTCACCAGGTTGACTGTAAGAGGGGACCCAGATGATGAAGCATGTCACCATTTAGTGAGTGATGGGCATCCGTCTATTTAAGTAGGACTTCTCATTTAACTAGGTTTTTACACTATAGTAGCGATTACATGTAGAATTGCTCTCAGATGTTATGATACTCAGAACATTATTGGATTTCAGACCCTTGGATACTCATGGTGTAAGGTGAGTGAAGGATGCCATGAGAAGTCCTGTGAGGTAATTTGGGCAGGTGGACGTTCAATGTCTTTTTTTTTTAGAAAGCAGGGCTTTTCTCTGTTGCCTGTTGCTGACCAGTGGCATAACGGGAGCTGCTATGATTTGGGATGTGATGTGGATGAGTAGCAATGACAATTATTCTTTAAAAAGAGAGATTGCTATGTGTAAATACTATGGGGTCTATTACGATTGTCCGGCCGCCATCGCATCGTGAAGTGGGACCACCTGCTCTGTGTGCGGCGGTTCTGTCTGCAGCAACTGGCGCAATGCAAAAAAGACATTTGTGCATTTACATGCACAACGTGCCAGGCACCGCACTGTGCCTGCCACGTTGTGCATGCACATGCAGGGGGGTACCATAGGTACCGCACATATGCGCCCCCCCACCCCCCAACATCTTGGGGGCCCAAACGGCCCCCCAACTGTGAAAACTGCATGCATTGTAATATGGATGGCGATGTCTAGCAGACACCGCCACCATATTCAACCCTTTTCCGCCCGGTCGACTCGTCGACCGGGCGGAAAAGCAGAGGACTCTCTTCCTGTGCGCCGTGGTACATAATATGATGGCAGGGGGGAAATGAGAGGAGGGGGAAGATATTGTCGTGTGGATCACCACCGCCATGTGGGCGGTTGCGATCCGCCCGACATTATAATAGACCCCTATGTTGGGATTTGGCACAATCTGGCTGAACAAAATGCAAACTTTGGTTTTTTGTTTAAAGTGAAAACTTCAAGCTCCAAACATATGACAAATCAGCATCAAATGTGTGTTTGTGTGTGTGTACATAACAAGTTAATTTTCTTCATTAACAATCTTTTTGGTAGATATTCGATCTAACCACAGATCCCTCACCTTGTGAAAATTCCTCAGACATCAGACTGGATCAAGAAACTTTAAAGCAGTAGTCTTGCTCACCTGTAGGTGGGATCATGCGGCTTCACGCCAACATCATTCCTCTCCAGAAGTGATGAATGGATCTGCATATAAGCACCAATAATGTCAATTCTTTTCTTAGGCTGCCCATGCCTTCAGATGCAGAGCCCATTGGCAGATTGGCAAGACCAGTATGTAGATCTCTAGATTCGGACCTTTTCAGATGGTAAAGAGTCCCGTTCACAGAAAGGGGAGGGAAAGTGGAAGGTTGGTAAGGATTCAGCGGTTAGGTAGAGAATCTACCAGAAAGATCATTACGCAAGGTAAATAACTTCCTCTTCTGGTGGATACTTCCGACTGCTGGTTACTCACCTTGTGAATAGATAACATAACAGTACCCCCAAAGGTAGTGGGTCTTTGATAAATGTCCTGCAGGACTGAGTGGGCAAACTGCCCCCCTCCATGGATTTGACTGTCAAGGCAATAGCGCCTCATCAATATATGTACCAACAATCCTCTAGGCACCTGACAAATGTCCATGACAATTACTCCACATGCTAGCACACTGATAGCAGTATTAACTACTGTGGATTGATCCCATAGGCTTTCTGAATGCTGCTTTTTTTGCCAGTACACAGCAAGTACGTGTCTCTTAAACTTTCCGCCACCACTATGGAGCAGCTGCTCATTGCCTTAGTTGACAAAGTCAACTCTGGGTCCCCACTGGATACTGCCTCACCCCATATTCTTGTTTAAGGAGCACAAGCAATCTGTCCCATAATGTTGGCGCTCCTCAACCTATCTCTTTCGACTGGAAAACTTCTCCAAGCCTGGAAGCATGCCTGGGTCAAGCCTCTGTTAAAGAAGCCTAATCTTGATCCATCGTGCCCAGTGAACTATAGACCTATCTTCCTGCTCCCAGCAATGGGGAAGATATTTGAAAGACATGTTAACCAAAAACGTTCTCAGTTTGTAGAGGACAATTTGCTCCTGAACCCACCTCAAACCGGGTTCCGGCCTCAGCACAGCATGGAGACTGCACTGCTAACCATCACGGAGGAATTGAAACTGCGGCAATCATTCTTCTCGACCTTAGCGCTGTGTTCAACACTGTGGACCTTGCAACGCTGGTTGACGGGATGAGAGAATTTGTGATAAAAATTGCTGCCTCGAACTGACTCTCTTCATTTCTGAGCAATAGGTCCTTTAAATATGTGAGGCACCTTATTACTTGGATGTGTTTGAACTAAAGTGTGGGGTCCAACAGGGCTCCTCGTTGCGTTCGACACTGTTTAACATTTACCTAAGCACTTAGTGGACACTGTCAAGGAGTTTGGAGTGTCAATTGTGTCTTACGCAGACTGTACACAACTTTTTGTCTAACTTTCCTGAGAGAGAGGCCTAGACCAACAACATCTAGCCCCATGCCTAGAGAACGTTGCATGGTGGATGTAGGGGGGGGGTCACAAAGGCCCTGATACTGGAGCTTATACTAGAGCCCCTACTGATGTGAGGGGCCCTTCAGCATTTCTTGCAGGGGGCTCCTTCATATTTTGTTACGCCACTGGGTGGATGGCAAACCATTCACTTAAACTAAATTGAGATAAAATGGAGGTGATTTGTTGTAGGAAACAAACAAACACCTCACGTGAATATAGCATGACCAGAGAGTTTAGAACCTCTCCCAGTCCCACATAAAGAGCCCAGGAATATGGCTGAACAGTGCCTTAACTATGAAAGCTCAGGAAAAAAAACTCACAGTTCAGTATAATCAGAACCATACGAAAAAGTCTTACCCACTCTCGCTAGGAGAATAGTGGTGCAAGCACTGATCCTGTCTCGTCTAGAATACTGGAACTCCTTGTATATGTGCTCCCCTCAATACAGCATAAAGAGACTGCAAGTGATCCAGAATGCGGCTCCTAAGCTGATTCTGAAGCTTCCCAAATGCTTCAGCAAAAAGTGCATTAGCCACATTTCACTGGCTCCCAGTAAAAGAGAGAATCAACTTCAGACACTCTGCCTGGCTCATAGAGGAATAAAGCGGGAAGGTCCTTCTTTCATCATGGACCTTCTGGTACCTTATAAACCTTCAAAAAATCTAAGATCATCTATGGCACATCTGTTAAGGGTGCCTCGAATGCAAATTACAGATGGAGCAGCAGATCCTATTCATACTTGACCCCAAAACTTTGGAATTCTATGCCGGTGAACCTGAGAAACTAAACATAATAGATTTGTTTCAGGAAAATGCTTAGGATTTGGCTATATCCCCACTAGTCATTCTGTCTAGTGTTGATTCACCATCATGGGCTATGCCTCACTCAGCACTGGGAAGACTTCGGGTAGCTACTCACTTTACAAATCAGCATAGCATAGCACATTGTTATGCACAGAACAATCCATGAAGAGTTTGCCCGATTTTGCACTGCCTTGCCCCTTGCTATGGAGACCCACACAAAGAGATGACAATCCCCCTGTTGTTCTTTGATGCAATCTGGGTCCAAATGATGAAGCATCTCATACAACCTACCCCGGGACAATGTTGTATAAGGTCAGTTAACAGAAAGAGCCTGTAGCACGCTTACATGCCTAGCCACAGATGCCTTGCCAGTGTTAAGGCAACGAGAAAGACTGTTTTCATCGTCAAAACTCTCAAGCGACAACTGTGGGCACATATCAAAACAAGTGAATACTAAATGCAAGTCCCACTGTGACATCACAAAGGGTGTTGGTGGAAATAAAAGTGGTGAACCTTTCAAAAATGTCATCACAACAGGTGATTTAAATAAAGAAGGCTTATCCGACAACCGCAAAAAAGCTGAAAGAGCCAACAGGTAGCCTTTAACAGTGTGGAAAATAAGTCAGTACCAGGGACAAAGCAAACACCAAACCTTCAGACAACTTGGGTTGCAGGGGGTTAGTTTGGCAGGTTCCGCATCCAGCCACTAATTTGTCCCTATGATTGGTGTACACTGGTTTTCTAGAGGGACGTCTTGCAGCCAAGATTAAATGAATGACCTTATGAGGTAGGTCAATCTCAAAACATGGAGATGCATAATTGTGCAGCCCTGGGTGCAGAACCCTGTCCTGTAACTGCAATTGACGATCCTCCAGAAGCCGCTGCTTGAGGACAGATGTTCATGCTGAGGAGTTCTGGGTACCTGGAAGAAATTGAGTTGCTTGTTGAGGGGGGGTGAACCCCTTCTCAGGCAGCAACCACAATTCTCCTCAGGATAAAGTCACAATTAAACTCTAAATTAACCTGTGCTCAACCCTTGAGTAGCTTGGCACAGAGCTGTGAGGCTTAACTCAGAGGCAAAGTGCAAAGTATCTGTGCAACATTCTAACCAGCAACACAGTAAAAGCACACCGCAAAGGGACCCCACAATATTAGAAAAATAGAGTAATTCTTAATAAAGAAAGTAAGACTAAATGCCAAAAATCAAATTAGTAGAAGCAGAGATATTAAATTCTAAAGTTTTTAGTAAAAATAGCACCAAAAGACATTAAGTGACATCTCTTGGTATGTGGTCGTGCCGGACGAGGACAAAGTCACAAGTTCAGGTTGACTGTGATGGAGTGTGGGCCGAGTACAGGGACCCAGTTAGGCCTGCAGAACAAAGTTTCTTCAATCCTGGCTTGCGGTACATTGGTTGGATCCTCGCCGAAGATGCGACGTGCAGCCAAAGCCATGCATCGATTCCGAGATGCTGCAAGGCTGTGAGGGCCTTCGTTCGTCATCAATGACACTTTCGATGGGGCATGCGATGCGAAGGACTAAAGCATTTTTGTGGCGACAGATGCTAAAGGGGTGAAGGACCGAGCTGCCTGTTGCTCCTGATGTCCTTGGCATTGCTTTTGCAAACCCCGTCCTGGGCTATAAAAAGGGCTGGGAGAACTGTTGGGTTGGCAGCAAGCTCTGGTATTGATGGCACTGGAAATCCCAACCATAGCCCCGAAAATGGTGAAATTACTGATGGAACTGTCTGGGTAGGGCAGACATGTCCAAATAATGTGCGGTTGCCCTGCTTTTTCATTACGGAGTTCACTTTCTCGCCAAAAAAGGTGAGAGTCATTGAATGGCCTATCCATCAAGGTGGACTGGACACTCTGGAGATGTCCGTAGGCCTAATACTGGCATGGCACTTATAAGGTGTGGGTTCTGCCCATGAAATTTGTCTGGATGTTTTGATTTTCGATCACCAGGTATATGACCTTTTTACTGCGAGTGCGGGACACAACTGGTGGCTCACCCACAGTGAACTTATAGTAAATAGACTGCAAGTGTTTACTGCCAGTGTCTTCCTTTTAAGATAAGGGTTTTGCAATGCAGGAAGAGTAAGGGGCACTTTGCTGGTTACATGTGAACTCATGTGCGTACGCATATGCACATGTGTGAAGACTGCGCGTGAGAGAATCCTGTCGTGTCCAGTGTAGGAAATGTGCACAGGCTGCCCTGACAAAGAAGGAAATCTGCAGTGCTGGATATTGACCTGGGGTAGGCCTCATAATACTAGTGTACACTCATAGGGACATTCAGTTGGATTTACTGTCTTGTCTGCAATGTTACTCCATTATACACCTATGGGGAAGACTGCCTTAGAGGTCAGCTTCTCTTCCTTTTGGCCGACAGGGACCCGTGACATATCAAACTGGGGTAAAATCTCTATGTCAAACCCAAAATTGAGAGTTCCAGGAAGATATCTGTACAACTATAGGTCACCCAGAATTGTCATAATTCTGTGTCTCAGATCAGTATCAGAGCCCGGCCATTTGCCACCCTGCTGTGCCAAGTAAATTACACTCCAGCAGCAGAAACAAAAGCCTTCCTACAGAAAGGGAGCAATTAACAGCGTGTGACTCAGCTCCTGAGGAGGAAAGGAGGATCTGCATCAATGAATCAGCTGTCACACTGTACCAGGGATGGGCCAGCCCAAACCCACTGCACAAAGGAGGGAGTCCAAACCTCTGGAACCCACACAAGAGGGGGCTTCCTTTGAAGATATGGTTATAAAGGCCCTGCTGTGATGTCGACAATGGGTGAAGCGGAGTCCCCCAGAGGAAATGTCATCAGTGACTCCTGGGTGACACCATTTTGAAGTGTCCCATCAGGCTGTAAATAAGGTTTGAAACAGGAGCAGAGAGGTGATATGGTACCCCAGCAAAGGCCAGAAGTGCTGCACCTCTGGAACTTTCCGCCCTTAATTAAAAAGTCTTGTGCCAGGGGGAGAGCTCTCACTTGCAGTGTGATTTCTCTGCGCTTTGCTGATGTATCCTGGGGCTGCCATGGACAACTGCAAGGAAGAACCCCACCGATGCCCTCAAAGAACTTAAGACTCTGCCCAGTTGACACCAGGACCAGTGGGTCTCCCCAAGGTCCAGTGAGGCTGGCACCTTTGCACCTCCTGAGGATCAGTTGGGGGAAAGCCCTGGACTTCTGTGCCCAGAGACAGATACCAGGAGGAGGGCTGGCGCAGGGAGCCAAAAGAACCAGCTCTCTAAAGTTGACAGTGCTATGGAGGTCAGGAGGTCTGCTGCAACTGCCCCTGGTAGCTAGAACTCACCACCAGGAGCAAAATGAGCCCATGAACATCAAAATTTGCTCCACAGGGCTCGACATATGGCATTTTAAAGTTTGGTGACCGTTGGGGCTCTGCCGCTTTTTAAAAAAAACATCCTGGGGGTTGGCCAGAGCTCCCTATCTGTTTTCACCTTTTGCAATTCGGGTGCCCCCATCTACCCGAGGGCCAATGCAAGAGATGCTCCCAAAATTGCGGGTGACCCGTCCCCTGCTCCCCATGTTGGGGGGATATGGGGAAGCCAACAAAGAGCTACACCCTGCTCGCAGGGGAGCAGGCAGGGGCGAACTGAGCTGCCGGCTCCCACTGCAGCAGAAAGAGAGTCTGCCGCTCGGTAGCCAGTGGAGTAGGCAGAGGTGGGCTCCCTAGGCTGCCCCTAATATTTGAAGCCTGTGGGGTGCCCGGGAGGGACTGAACACCCCCTAAAAAAGAAAGAAAACACTAAGGAGGTGCGAAGCACAAGGCTGCCTGCAAAGGCAAATGAACGTGGCACTCCCGACACAGTCTGGAAAGCCGTTCATTAGATATTCCTTGCTCCCAGAGGAGCACCTCATAATATCCTGCAGAGCTCTTCAATTTTGCTAGTTTTCTGCCCTCATGGTGGCCACAGGATGGAAGCGGCACCACTAACAAAACGAAGGAAGGAGGGGAGCTTCGGGAACACAGCGGGTCCCCCCTTCAGAATATTTACAAAGTACTGACCCAATGTTTACAGAGTCAAGAAATATAGAACCCTGCCAGGATTGTCCAACATTTTGAAAGTAGTTCCTTAGCAGGGGTTTATTCTCCACCTCTGGGAGTACAGTGGCCTCTCTAGGACCTAATTTGTGGTTGTTTCTATTATGGCCTAAACGTGTGTAATGAAAGATATTAGTGGTACAGTACCCTCTATGGGCCTATGTCGATGGTTTCATGTTGTGTGATCAAAATATGATGCCATCTAGGGATTGTTTTTATGAATGCATTGTCATTGTTGGAAAGTCTATGAAAAACACACTGACACATGATCACTTTTAAATGCTTTGTTGAAATATTAATGTTGACAGTGATTACTGATCAAAATACTTGTGCTGTATTTACCCTAATTGGTGCATTCACACATGGCTATTATGAATTGCTGTATTTTACTCCTAAAATGATGATGTTTTTGACAGGTGATTTATCGAGCTCGAAACTTTGATTGAGTCAATAGACTTACTTGATATTTTTATATAACCCTTTGTGGGGGTCAGAGGTGATTACACAATATCATCAAAGGTATTCCCACCAGCCGTATGTATATTTGTAAATTACTGCATAGTATTGAGTAGTGTGTGAGTAATAAATGTATTTTTCCTTTTTCAAAAAACAAATTACAGACTATTTATTGTGTTTTAACTGTGTGCCAGCGACTGGTAATTACTAGCCCACACCACCTTCCTTGCCTAGGCCTTGGACTGCTCTGCTCTGCTCTGCTCCGCTACCCTGACAGAGTCAAGCTCTACAATGGACTGCTTGGTTCCAAGTGGACGGCAAATGTGGACCCATTACTTGTGTAGGCCCCACAACTAATGGCCCGTCTCCTTAAAGTGCTGAAGTCCCACATCCAGACCCATCAGCTGACCTTAGCAGTTGGTTGTGTAAAAGACTGAGCGGATTACCAATCTAGCTGCATCACAGCCATGATCATTTGGATCGGGAAGGCCCAGAGGTTGCCCAGAACTGCTGGTAAAAGTTAGGCCACTATATCCCATAGGGCGAGGGAGTAATGGCCTAGGAGACAACAGGCGTTTACTAATTGCAGAGCAAGACTGGAGGAGAAAAAAATGTGCTTGCCAAATGTCTTTACTCTCTTAGACAAATGATCAGGCGGTGTGGTGGGAACCGTGCTGGTATTAACCTTGTTGGTGTACACTTGCACCACTAAGCTTTCTGGCATGGGATGTTATGTAGGAAAGTCAGTACTCCCTGGACTTGATCTAGGGCGTTGAGCGTCCAGCCGATAAAATGGTGGTCACAAACATACTTTCGCCCAAGTGCCCAAAAGGGTGTTTCTGAGTACCTCATTAAATGGTAATAGAGGTTTCGTAGCGACTTGAACCAACTGGAGTACCTATGACAGAACATTAATCTTCATCTCCGTAGTATGTGGCTATAGGTCTAGTTTCTCTTCTGCCCTCCGCATAAGAACAGCGAAAAAGTAACTTTCCTCTGTGACAGGGCAAGGAGGAGAAACAAGGCCTGTATCTGGAGAAGTATGCAGGCCACTGACATCCTGTAACTCTCCATTCCAGTTTTCCTCATCACATTGAGGCACAAGATCAGTCCTTCATCATGGCCATTGTCCGAGTCAGGACTGAAAAAATTGTGTAAAGACTGAATCCTCCCATGTGTTAAGTTAAGGGCAAGGTATCAGATGGTGTGACAGCCAGCTGTGCTTTGGTGGGAGTAGGGTGTGGCCTTGATCAAGGTGTATTCTGCTCAGAGTCGGAAAGCACAATAGGCTGCAGATCCTCTTCTAGCATTGACGGCATCTGCACCGGCATCGATGGAAACGGACGTGGTGCAAAAGTCACCATCTGCGCCGGTGCGAAACCTGAAGCAAGTTTAAGTGGCACAGATAGTCCTGAGGGTAGAGTTGCCTGTGGAAGTCCGACTGGAAGGCCCTTTGTAACATGGTTAATCCAAAGGCACACCAGTGGGAACCTGTAAAGCAAAGAAAATGAGAAGCATGGGCTCCCAAATGCCTTGACTCACTGCAATGTCACTGATGGGCTCAAGAATTCGGGGTGCACAAGGCTTGGACTTATATATCGGCTTAGGTGAATATCAGAAGGGAGATCGGTGGCACATTGATGTCTTTGCGCCCTTTCTGAAGTTACAAAGTGATGAGAAGTAGCTGGTTTTTGCTTGTACTTCTACTTCTTCTTGGACTTACCCAAAGACTTCAACAGGGACGATTATCTGCCACGGGTATGCCTTTGGGAGTGGTAATGGGACCTTCCCTTCAACTTCAATCATTCACAGCATGGTATCTTAAAATGTTTGACGACATACAGCTATGTCAAATGGTACTGTATGGCCTTCAGATTCTTCTGGGGGAAGTCATCACAGGCCCCGGAATTTGCTGCAACCCTAGGCACCATAAACATTCTTTGTGAGGGTCTGTCACAGAGATCTTCTATTGACTATAACCGCACTGCTTAAACCCTGTTGTCTTAGGAGGTGGCATTTTCCCTTGTACACTGGTAAAATGTTTGAAAAAAGGGTCTTCAAATGAGCAAGTAGTACCTCGGATCTACACCTGAAGGAGCATAATGAACAGATCTGACTTCAACGTGCATGGGTGGCGCTTATTTACGGCTGCATTAATCACTGTTGAAATGAACTCAGCAAGGAGTCACACAATGTCACCTGCTAGCACACAGAATGAATGAATGAATGAATGAATGAATGTGAGACTTTTAAAGCGCGGACTTAGCCCAAGGGCATTAAGGCGCAAGCATCAGACATCATACAGGCAGAACCGATTCCTACTCAACCCGACTTTCAAGGAAACAACCATGTCTTCAGGGCTTTGCGGAAGATTGAGTGTTTTTGTTGCCCCGAGAGAAAGTTCAGAAGAGAGTTCAAAACATTTGCAGCTGCAAATTAAAAGGCCCTCCCGCCCCATCTCATCTTTTTGGCCCTAGGAACAACAAGGAGATTCTTTTTTGCTGACCTCAGGTTTCTGGAAGGCACATACTGTTGAAAAATGGTCTTTATGCCCAAAGTGCCCGAGCCATAGTATGCGTTGTGAGTGAGGCAGAGGGTTTTATGGTTTAAATCTTTTATTGGGTTTTACAACATCCAAACAATACGGCCATGTTTCTTCAGGTAAGCCTAGCCAGGCAAGCGTTAATGCAGGTAAAAATGAATACAATCAGTGCCGGCAGGTGCGGACAGCTGTGCATGCCGCAAATATCGTCATAAACAATCGAACATTTCCCGCCCACCACCCCCACCCCCCTCTCCTGTCCACCTACCAAAGAAAGAAGAAAATGAAAAACCCCTTCGGATTAAAAAAGGGAATAGGGAGCATGAGGTAAGAATCAGCGCCTGTGGTGCCGTGAGCCCTTGGTTGCCGTCTGTTCCGGGATGGGAGTGTCCACTAACATGAGATGGTGCAAGTATCTGGGACAGCTCAATTCATGGAACTCTCCCGTGAGCAGCGTTAAGAAGGGACGCCACAAGTCTGGGAATTTGGTCCCTCTGCCCGCTCTCAGCAAGGATAGCTTCTCCATGCCAAGCACCGACCATAACCTGTGTAACCAGCCAATGTATGGGGGGGCCTGTAGGGTTCTCCAGTGTGCTAATATGCTTTGTGTGGCTGCCCCCAGGGCAATCGTTATGAGGCGGCCTCTCTGGGATTTCAGGGGATACATCAGGGTATTGGGCAGCCCCAGCAAGATATAAGCAGGGAATCGGGGAAGTTGGGTGTCTAAGTGGGAGTCTATTGCATTTATGATCTCGTCCAAGTACCCCTGTATCCGGTCACAGCTCCAGAGCAGGTGTTCCAGAGTGCCTAATTCGCCACAACCTCTCCAACAGCGGTCGCTGATGTTGGGGTTGGCTTGATGTCAGCGTTCGGGCATAAGGTACCAATAAGTGGCTACCTTGGGTGAGGGTTTCTGTCAGCCCGGTGTGGTATGCGGAGTGTCGTGCCCTGTGATATATCCCACTCCACTCCTTGTGAGTAAGAGTCCTGCCAAGTTCACGCTCCCAGCGGCACCTTCCCGCGTTGGTTGTGTGTCTGTTTGTGAGGAGGAGGTGTTGATACAGGTCCGAGATCAATTTCTTCTCCGAGGTACATGTGATTAGCCATTTCTCGTATGGGGTGAGATACCGTTGTGCCCCGGTGACATGTTTGATGTCGGGTTGAAGTGCCCAGTGCCGTACTTGCAGGTAAGCTAATCTGTCTTCCTCTCGGAGGCCGTACTCTTCCTTCAGCTGTGGAAAGGAGAGGAGCCCTTCTAGATTGAACATGTGTCCAAGCTCCCTGCAGGGAGAGCGGGGCCAGTTCGCAAATGCATTCGGGACGAGGCCTGGGGTAAAGTCGGGGTTGTCAAAGAGTGGCGTGAGGGGGGAGGGAAAGGAGGAGAGATCGTGTTTGGTCACAACACGGTCCCACACCTCCATTACCGTGCCTGTGATATAAGAGGTGTAGAGGTTGGGAGGCCTGTGGCGTCTGGGGAGGAATGGGATCCCTTGCAAGGGCCTACCGGCTACAGCCGGATCTTGGAAAAGACAGTGTTTGCTGGTCTCCAGCTGATACCATTCCACCAGGCTTCGAAGTTGCGCCGCGTAAGATCTGGAACCCCTACGCCGCCGTGGCCGGGTGGAAGGACTGCAATGTCATGCTTGAAGCGCGGTCGGCGACCGTTCCATATGTAGCGTGCCAGCTCCCACTGCACCTGTCGGATCCAACCCCACGGTGGTCGCAGGGGGAGGGTTTGGAATAAATAAAGAATATGTGGTAGCAGGGTCATCTTGGTGGCGGCTATCCTCCCTAGCAAGGAGAGGGGGTGTTGTTTCCATCTCCTGAGTTCCTCACAGAGCCGTGTGCAGAGTTTGGAATAGTTCGCGTCCACCGTAGCTGGAATAGATAAGGTGGTTCCTCTGCGGAAGAAAAGGGACAGGTCTAAGCAGGCCACTACTTGGTTCTCCAGTGACCTCCTTCAAAAGAAACTGCTTTGCAAGCAGGCCGAGAGATCCTGGAGGAAGCACTACCTCGGACCTGATAGAGTGTTTTATAAAAAAACTCTCTTGGACTATAAAGCACAGATCAAGTGTGCTAAAGCCAAATACCTGGAGGACATGTTGGCTCAGGCAGTGAATAAATCTCAGACTATGTTCAAGATCGTTAATAATTTTTCTAATCCTGCCAGCGCCACAAACAATATTCTGGCCTCCCAGGCTTTGTGTGATTCCTTGGCCTCTGCCTTTGAAGATAAGATCACGAACATCCTGAGTGGCCTTTTGGCCCCGTGTATGCCTGGCCCCCAACCTCCTCCTGATCCATCTTTCGATCCATCTCCGCCATGCACTCTAGGTGCAACTAGGGATGAACTGGTGCAGCCGCAACTGACCTGTTTCCCTCTCCCCTCCTACGAGGATTTCTGTCTGCTGGCCAATAGTGTGTCCTCAGGGTCTCCTCTGAATCCGCTACCCCATAAGTTCTGGAAACTTTTTCAGGAGGAATTGTTTCCCCCTCTCTATTTCATCTGCTGCCAGTCCCTTAGTACGGTCACGGTCCCGGATAGCTGGAAGCTTGCAGTGGTCTCCCCTTTGCTAAAGAAAGCTACTTTGGACCCTATGTGCCCGGCGAATTATAGGCCAATTTCGCTGCTGCCTTTCCCTGTAAAGATACTGGAGAAACTGGTCACTAAATCTCTTTCTAGCTTTCTTGAAACTAATGCCTATTTGGATGTGGCTCAGTTTGGCTTAAGGCCGGCTCATGGCACGGAGTCTGCGCTGGTGGTTGTTCTTGACGATCTGCGCTCGCGGGTCGTCATGGGACGAGCAGCGTTTTTAGTGCTGCTCGTCATGTTGGCCGCGTTCGACACGGTCAACCATGCCATGTTAATTAGCAGACTTCAGAAGATCAGGGTAGCCGGCCTGGCCATAGATTGGCGGGCCTCTTACCTTCAAAATAGGCAACAGGTGGTGGCTCTGCCGCCCTTCCGATCTGGCACTAGAAAGGTGGGACAACGGGTTCCTCAGGGCTCGGCGATCAGCCCTATTTTATTCAATCTGTACCTCCGCCCGCTGATCTGGTTGATCAAGTCCTTCGGCATAACGGTCATCAATTATGCCGATGACACACAGCTTATTTTTTCCTTTGAAGGTAGTGATGTGGTCTCTAAGGAGACTTTTCATCACTGCATGACAGCCACGACGGACTGGCTGCGCCGAAACTCTCTCCAGTTTAATGGGTCAAAAACAGAGGTGCTTCATTGCTCACTGCACCGTACGCCTCGTCCTCTGCCTGAGGAGTTCTGGCCTACGTCCTCTCCGGGCATGGTTGCCGCAGCAGATTCTGCCCATAATCTGGGCGTTATGTTTGTACCAAACCTAACGCTGGACGCTTTTGTTATTAAGACTACCGCAACATGTATGATGCTGCTTCGATCTTTGCGGAACGTTCTTCCTTTGCTCCCTATTTCTGCTAGACCTGAAGTAGTGCGCAGTATCATCCTCATTAGGCTCGACTACTGTAATACGCTGCTTCTGGGCGCTCCTAACATCCTGATTAAAAACGCAACAACACGTCCAGAATATGGCAGCCAAGCAGGCACTTTCTCGAACACGCTCAGCCTCCTCCTCTTTGACACTAAAGGACCTCCATTGGCCGCCGGTTCATCAGCGGATTTGTTTTAAAGCCTCCTGCATAGTTTTCAGGGCCCTCCATGGATTGGGACCTGTGCTATTGCAGGACCTCTTCTCTTGGTATTCAGCAGCTAGAACTTTGAGGTCCTCTTCAGCCTTTCTGGTAACGGTTCCCAGAATTCAAAGGGTGAGGATGGGTGGCCGCTCTTTCGGCTTCATCGCTGACAAGTTTTGGAACTCTCTGCCACCCTCTTTGAGGAGCTTGAAGGATCTGTCCTCCTCTAAAAAAGGACTTAAATGCCATCTTTGCCCTAGGGCAGTGTAATGGCGCCTCGCGCAAGTATATACAGGGTCAAAGCGCCAGGATACCCTCTGGGTGACAGTCTGCGCTGTACAAGTATGCGTTACGTTACATTGCGTTACAATAGTGGGACCCAGGAGGACGCCCAAGTAGGATGGAGCTGGACCACTGCACATCGTGCTCGTCCTGCACTTCGGAGAGGGTGTCAGGCAATAGAGAGATGCTAAGGGCGATCGATTTCTCCGCATTGATCTTGATTCCGGAGGCATCGCAAAGCTATGCAGTTTGATAAAAAGCGCCCTTAGCGATTCTACCAGTTCGGTAAGAGAGAGCAGAATGTCGTCTGCGTAGAGACTAATTTTGTGGATATAGCCACAAAACTTGATGCCCTTGATAATGGCGTGTTGCCGAATCCGGTGCGCCAGCGGTTCCATGTAGAGGGCAAACAGAATGGGGGAAAGGGGGCATCCCTGCCTGGTCCCTCATCCAATCGGGAACCGCAAAGAGGTATGTCCAGTAACTCGTACTGCGGTGTTAGGTTGCTTATAGCAGTTCAAAATGCGGGTGCAGAGGACTTCCCCAAAGCAAATTGCTGTAGGGCCTGTGCCAGTTAGGGCCAGTGCACTCTATCGAACGCTTTTTTAGCGTCGATCGTGAGTAGCATGCAGTCCGGCCGGGCGCGGGACCCTGCCTTGATGAGGTGGAGTACACATCTGGTGTTATCACTGGTCTGTCGCTGGGGGATGAACCCCGCTTGATCCGGCCCCACTAGCTGTTGCATGTAGGGGGCCAGTCTGCTCGCTATTATGCCCGTAAAGAGTTTGAAATCGACATTCAACAGCGTGATTGGGCGATATGATCCGCAACGGGTTGTGTCCCTACCTGGCTTTGGGATGACAGAGATCGACGCCTCTATGAGTTCTGCGGGGATAGCGCCATCCTCATCGAAGGAATTGAAAAGGTCCTGTAGGAGGGGGGGCCAGTTGGTGGCAGAATGTCTTGTAGAAGCTGGCCAGGTAGCCATCTGGGCACGGGGATTTCCCAAGTCCCAAGTTTCAAGCGGGAGATCGCCGATATTGCCTCCTCCAAGCCGATGGGCCTGTCGAGGAATTCAGCTTGAGCCGGAGTCAGGGATGGGAGATTTACCCCTTGCAGGTAGGCCTGACTCATTTGCGGGTCGAGGGCGTCTCCGGTGTAAAGGGATGTGTAGAATTCCCCAAAGGCCTCCACTATCGCCACGTCCTCGGTGACAAGGTCTCCCTTCTCGGTTTGTATGGCCGGCACCCCCTGGCTTTGACGCTGCTCCCGCAGTCTGCTTGCCAAGAGCCGCCCACAGTGGTCCCCTCCAGTGTAATACGCCTGCTTGAGGCGTAAGGCAGCATATTCCGCGGCGTCCTGATCTAGAGCAGCCAGCATTTTCAAATCGGCACACAATTGCCGCCACGCTCGCGCTGCCCCGGTTCGCTGGTGCAACTGCTCCAGTTCTGACACTTGCATAAGGTCTGCCCGCTTCTGCGCTCTTTCCCTATTGTTGGCCACCGCTACTGAAATATATTCGCATGCAGGACTGCTTTCAAGGTCGCCCACTGAGTGGCCCACGAGGTGTCTGCGTTGTTGTTGTGGATCAAGTTTTGAGTGATCCGCTCCACCGTGGAGGGAGTATGAAGCAGGGCCTCTCTGAGGCGCCAGTGTCGCCGCTGAGGGGGCGTCGCAGGGAAGAGGAATGTGGCCACTACCGGGGAGTGGTCAGAGAGCGAGGCCGGCAAGGTGTCCACATCCAGTGCTTGTGCTACCAATGGGGAGGTGCATAATAGGTAGTCCAGCCTATCATATGACTTGTGGGCCCCGGAGTGGTAGGTGTAGGCGGTGCTGTGTGGGTGGGCATGTCTCCATAGGTCAGTAAAGCTGAGGTCCTGGAGGTGAGCTTGTCCGGCCTTAGAGAGGGCCCCAACTTGGCCCCATCGTTGGCAGGAACGGTCCGCTGTGTTGTGAAATTCTAGATTAAGGCCGCCCCCCAGTAGGAGCCGGCGCTCCGTGTTAGCTGTGGCTGCTGCTAGTGCCGTCTTTAGAAACGCTTCCTGCCCTTTGTTGGGTGCATAATTTGAACCCACAATCAGCATCTGACCTGCCAGTAGGAAGCGATGTACCAACAGTCTCCCCTTAAGTTCAGCCTCCCGTTGTAAGACCTTGCCCGGGAACGACCTGGACACCAATATTGCCACCCCTGCTACTTTCTTGGAGGAGGATGAAAAAAGCTGAGTAGGGAAGGCGCGGGATTTAAGGCGATTTTGGTCTTTGGGGAGGAGATGTGTCTCCATTAGGAGGCAAATGTCCGCTGCTGAGTGCTCTAAAAGGGACAAAACCGCCCAGCGCTTAATGGGATTGTTGAGGCCCCTCACATTCAAGGAGAGAATTTTAATCGTGGTACGTGGCATCGGGCCTCAAGGTGGCTTCTGAAGCTGTGTGTGATGTGCCAAGGACAAAAGGGAAAAAACAGAAGGCCCTAGTAATCGGTGGACAGGGGGAACCCCCCCACAACAACCCCTCCCCCCAACCATCCCAACAACCCGCAACCATCCCCAACCCCCGCAGTAGCCCCCCCTGCCCAACCCAAACCAACCCCAATGCCCCTGATGGAGCCCCTTCCTCCCGCCGCCCTTCCCCCTACTCCCAAACCATGAGAACAGTTAGTCCCAGTCCTGTTAGTCCACACAGGGCTGTGGCAAAGTTACATACAGGGAGCATGTCCAGTGGCAACCATCGTGGCCCCCCGTCCCTCACCCCCCCAGCCCATGAGTGTGAGGCATATTATGAGTGACCCCCCCCGGCCAAGTGTAGAGATCAGTCTGGGGATGACGTTTCTTTGGCCACCTCTGCGACGGCCATTGCCCTCTCCTGTGTGATGATGTGGGCCTCGGGCTTCATGTGTCGCAACGAGGGTTGTCTGCGACCCACCGTCTGCCAACCCCCTCTGGAGGTTCCTTGCGAAGGCTTCACCGGTGGTGCCCCTCCGGCAGATCAATTCCCAAGAGTGCGCAAGTGTCCTCGAGCGAAAGCATCTGTTGTAAGGCCCCATTCCACTTAAATATCAGCCGAAACGGGTGGCCCCAGGAGTATGGAACCTCGTGCTGCCTTAGGAAGTCCGTGGCCACCCGGAAGGCCTTTCGTTTTTGCAGCGTTATGGCCGATAGGTCCTGGTACAAGGCAAAAGTGTGACCCCGGAACTGTAGAGGTTGCGACCGCCTGGCCTCCTGAAGAATCCGTTCCTTGAGTGTTAAGTCGGGGAGAAAGGCCAAGATGTCCGGTGGTGGTGCGGGCGAGCGCCTGGGGAGACCCACTCTATGTGCCCTGTCTATCCGGATGGCAAAGTCGGTCGACTCCCCTAAGATGCCCCGGAAGAGGTCCTGCAAGTAGCCATTAACGTCCAACCCTTTCGCTTTCTGAGGGACCCCCCAGACCCGTATGTTGTTGCGTCGGGACCGATTTTACAAATCTTCTGCGTGGCCTGTAGGTCTATCTGTTGTTCCGTGAGTCTCAGGACTTCTTGCTGGAGCTGTTCAATCTCGCCGCTCCTTGCCTGGTCAGCCTCCTCAACGGCGACTACTCGCTCCCCCAGTCCCTCCGCGTCTCTCCTGAGCTCCCTGACCTCCCCGGCAACCTCTTGTTTCAGCGATTTAAAGTCATCTCTGAGGGAGTTGAACAGGGACTCTTGAAAGGACCTAGTGATGGGTGTGTGATCCCCAGACGGTTCCGGCGGTGCTTTTGCGGTTTCATGGGAGGGTGGCCCCTTGTCAGTCTTGTTTTGGGTTTTTGCCAGCATCTCTGGGAGTGTTTGAGTCCCCTTTTTGCCTCTGAGACTCTCCATGATGCGTCGGCCCATCGGAGCGGCCTCCTGTGCTAGCCGTCAGGGCGGTGGAAAGTAGTGCTGTGGGCCGGGGTTTCAGACCAAGTCGGTAGTGTGCACAATGGCAGGCGGCTACGTCGCTTAAAGGTGGTGGCTCCGCGACAGTGATATCTGGGGTCAGCGATGTGATGCGCGTCTGTAGGTCGCCCCTCCTGGAATGCCCGTCATCCTGCCCACCTCCTCTGCGGGCCGTCGGCGGGGGGCGACAACGTCTATGCTGGGTCCCTGTGGGGCCTGGCACACAAGGTCGACTCTGGGGAGGCCCCTAGCTGGCCCAAGCTTGGCTCCGGGGCGAGCTGGCGGGCACCGCATCACAGCTCCCAGCGCGGTCCCCTACGCCACCCCAGGGACCCTGGGAGCGCAGGTAGGCAGCCGAAGAGGGCCCGTCGGCTAGTGGTCTTGGCGCTGTCAGGAGGAGATGCCTCAACACCGCGTCAGCCGCGTGGCGCGGCCTGCGGTCGCAGTCTGGCCCAGCGCCGGGGGCTCGATTTCGCCCCCCGAGTCACACCCCTTCCACAGCCCCGCAGTGCTCTCCTCACCTCTTGCTTTGGGGCCGCTGCTATCGTCTCTCCCGGGGGTGTCGCGGGTCTCTTGGCATCCGGCGGCAGTCCATGTTCGCCAGGGGCTGCTCCTGCATCAGCGCCGCAATGGGCCGCCCTTTCTTGGCGGGCCCGGCCTCCTCCGTTGCTACGTCTACACAGGCCCCCCACCAGGCTGCAGGCCTTGCGACCGGGTGCAGCTTCCCCTCCGGCCTTTGGGAGCGGTGTGGGGTAGAGGCAGGCACCAGTAATGTCCTTTCTCCCGGTTGGGGATTCACCGCACAACGGCGCGGGCCTCTGCCTTGTCTTCTGCTTAGGCCCCAAGCCGGGGCCACGCGATCCGCGTCTCCGGCCGGCTCCACCTCACGCCACCGGGAGTGTCGCGATGTTAATGCTGGCCCCAAGTATTGATTCAGCCTCCACGGGGCAGGCAGGCAAGGCCGCAGTGCGGGATGCGGCAGCCGTGTTCGGGCAGGCCCGGAACCGAGGCCTCGATTTTCGCGCCTCCGGGCCGGCTCTTCTCCACTCCACCGGCCGGGTCGCGGTATCAGCTACCAGCTTCCAGAGGCGGTCCTGGAGCCAGGCCGCGGTCAGCAGGCTTCAGCCCGGGCTCCACAGGCGGCAGGAGGGCTCCCTCGCTCGGACGCCGATGCAGCGCTGGCCACCACTCCGCGTCGGCCGCCTCTGCTGAGGCCGCAGGCTCGCCACCTCTTTCTCCCAAGGCAGGGTCTCACCGGCCCCGCAATAATACCCGGGGGACGGCAGCCGGCGGCAGTCACCAGGCAGGCGAGGTATGCGGTGCTCTGGGGGATCAGGCTATGTTGTAAGGGGCATTGGGAAAGATCGGGCCAGGGTGCCACGGAGACCTGCGTCCGATCAGACCGCCATCTTGGCCACACCCCCAGGCAGAGGGTTTTAAACACAATTCTGTGGTCCACCGGGAGCCAGTGCAGCGACCTAAAGGAGGACAAGACTGAGAGATGTTTGGGAATGTCCATCACCAATCTGGCATCGGCATTCTGCACCAGTTGTAGACCATGCAGCTGACCTTTGTTGATGCCTAAATAGAGGGCATTGCAATAATCGAATCTGGACAGTATTAATGCAACCACCACTTTTTTGCGTGCTTCAAGTGAGAGGAACTGGGAGATTTTCCATATGATCCGGATAAGCCCGAAGCAGGTGGCCACTGTCCTGGAGACCTGCAGGTTCATGGAAAGGGAGACATCTACCACAACTCCCAGATTCTTCCCATGGGAGACCGGGGTTGTACAGGCACCTAGGGCTTCAGGCCACCATTCCCTAGTCCAGATGTTAGGACAGTCTCCAAAGATCAAGACTTCCGTCTTTTCGCCGTTCAGTTTGAGATAGTTTTGTACCACTCATGACAAGACTGCTAACATGCAGTTCTTAAAGTTCTGTGTGGAATCCCTAGCGTTGTGCGTGATTGACACCATAATTTGGGTGTCATCCGCATAAGACAGAACTTCCAAACTAAAGGACTTCACCACCCCTGCCAGTGGGGCCACATAGATATTAAATAAGGTGGGGCTCAGAGAGGAGCCCTGAGGCACCCCACAGACCAGGGGGAAGACTCTGAGTGGAAGTTTACCTATTTGACTATTTGGAACTGCTCTACCAGGAAAGAAGTCAGAAGATCCAAAGCCAAGCCCGACCTCATCTCCCTGAGATGCTCCACCAGTCTCTGGGGAGACAGGGTATCAAATGTTGCGGTGAGGTCAAGTAAGATCAGGAGAGTGGTATAACCTGCATCCACCTGCACTCGAATATTATCCAAAACTGCAGTAAGGGCCGTCTAAGTGCTATGGAACCTTCTAATGCAAAAACCACAGTTGATGGACAGAATGCAGAACAATGTCATACATTCACCCCAGTACAGAGATATGGGCCTAAATCCATTGTTTTTTTGCACTCCACACCACCCCAGTTCAGACATGGCCATATGCAAATCAGTCTGACCCTGTGCCTCATGGGAACAGTCCAGCCCGAACTGCCAAGCCATTCTTTCCCTGAACCAGAAACAAGCTTCCGAGGACCAGTTTCTTGCATTCCAGCCATCTTCAGCCCGGCTTGCTTGAATCCAGTGGTGTGGAGAGCATGGGACTCACGTCTGAGCATACCCATCCCACTCGGGGTGACAAATGCAAAAACCACAGTTGATGGTCAGAATGCGGAACAATGTCATACATTCACCCCAGTACAGAGATCTGGGCCTAAATCCATCGTTTTTTTGCACTCCACACCACCCCAGTTCAGACATGGCCATATGCAAATCATTCTGACCCTGTGCCTCATGGGAACAGTCCAGCCGGAACTGCCAAGCCATGCCTTCCCTGGACCGGAAACAAGCTTCCGAGGACCGGTTTCTGGCATTCCAGCCGTCTTCATCCCGGCTTGCTTGAATCCAGTGGTGTGGAGAGCATGGGACTCACGTCTGAGCATACCCATCCCACTCGGGGTGACAAATGCAAAAACCACAGTTGATGGACAGAATGCAGAACAATGTCATACATTTAACCCAGTACAGAATTCTGGGCCTAAATCCATATTGTTTTTGCACTCCACCCCACCCCAGATCAGACATGGCCATATGCAAATCAGTCTGACCCTGTGCCTCATGGGAACAGTCCAGCCCGAAACTGCAAAGCCATGCCTTCCCTGGACCGGAAACAAGCTTCCGAGGACCAGTTTCTGGCATTCCAGCAGTCTTCAGCCCGGCTTGCTTGAATCCAGTGGTGTGGAGCGCATGGGACTCACGTCTGAGCATACCCATCCCACTCGGGGTGACCAATGCAAAAACCACAGTTGATGGACAGAATGTTGCGAGCTATCCAAAATCTGATGTTCCCTCAAATAGGCACTCAAATTAGAGTTCAAATGGACTTCTAGGGTTTTTGCTGGGACCCGCAGGAGGGAGATGGGACTGAATGTTTCAGATTTGACGGGTCTAACGAGGGCTTTTTTAAGAGAGGCCTAACAACTGCCGCCTTCCAACTTAGGGGATACTGGCCCTGTGAGATGGCTAAGTTCAGAACCACAGTAAGATGAGGATAAGTGCCGCCTTAGCTGTTTTCAGGACCTTAAGAGGACAACGATCCAGGGGCGACCCCGACTTGACTCCATCAAGCAAATTCTCTACTGTTTCCGGAGGGAGAGTTGGAAAGGCAGAGCGACTTGCCGAAACCACATTTGTCGGACTATCACCAGGATAGGTTTCCGATAGGCCACCTGGTGCCTGATTAGCATTTAGGATCTCCAGCTGAACATAAATGTCTGATATCTTGGAGCAGAAGAAGGAAGCCAACCTATCACAGAGCACCTGAGATGGCTCCACCGTATCCGAGATCGTTTGCGTGACAAGGGAGTTAAAGATGGTAAAGAGCTCCTTAGATGACGTCAGGCTCTCTGATTACTTTGAATAATAGCTTCCCTTTTCTTCAATGATAGCTGCTCTATAAGGTTTCAGGGATTGCTTGTTGAATCTCTACCCCGGGATGTCAAATCCCTCCGCCAAAGCCTTTCCTTCCTTCTGCACTCTTGTCTAGACCCCTGAAAAGCTCTCCGTGGGGGTAAAATTTATCGAAAAATATAAGGCCTGGTAAGAATCAAGTGTTGAAGTGAGCGGTTCTGATCTAAAAGTAAAGGTATCCCTGAGCAAGATCCCTAGACCCCCCGGCAACCCTCCCTATCCAATCTAAAAAGGCTAAAACCTGCTGGGATAGCTTCTACAAGCTCAGGGCCGGAAAACTCATTTGCCCAGGTCTCAGTCAGTCGGTCAGTCGGTGGAATGTTGAAGAACAAAATCTTTAAAAGCCACATTATTTTTAATCAGGGACCTAGCGTTAATGAGAAAGCCCTGTAATGGCTTACTACTTCTTGTAGGGTTTTCTCTAATTGCTCTATGCAAGTGGCTGCTCACTTCTCCACCCATACAGTACATGCCACACTTCCTGCTGGCAGAGGGCCCCTTTCTGGGCAGCCTTTCAGTATTAAAAATACCATCACAGCGCGGTAGGTTCCTCCTCCCCAACTCCAGGAAAACGGATCTAAAGTTTCTATATCAAGTGTGATGCTTGAGGACTATTCACTAGGATAGGAATATGCGTTTAGAAGAATCCTTCAGAAAATGCATTTCTAATGGTGGGCACCACACAGAAAGGCTACTCTCCTATGAGCACCAGTGGTTCTTTTGATTTTCTCTCTAATCAACCCTGCTGCTGGACTGCTAAAGCCCATCTAGAAAACCTGCTGTGATACTACCTCTATTGTTGGGTACCTTAGAGCTGGTTGGCTTCTAAGTTCAAGGTGGTGAATGAAAATTCTTTCTGATTAAGAGGTGCAGACAGATTTTTGATGTGGAGTGGAGGAAGATCTGGGATCTGCTATGAGAGAGAAATGTAGTGGAACTTGAAAGAAGATGTCTGATGTACTTTTTTTCTTTTTTTCTTTACCACAATGGGCTCTTCTTTCCTTCCTGCTGTTCAGCAGTGGCAAACCTAAAACTGCTGTTGTTTGGGACATCCAACCTGTATGACATGCAAGGTGTGGCGGAGGCTGTGAAAGACTCCCGGAGTGGAATGGCATCTCAGTGCCCTTGACTGTGGAAATTGGTGTTGAATCATGACAAAACTGATGTGTTGGATATCAGTGAGTTATGGAAGGTAAACCCGCACAAAAAGAGATGCATTAGTTCTTTAAGCCTCAACCCTAACTGGAGAATGGTATTACAAAGTTAGAATTTGGAGATAAGACCACAGAAGAACGATAGTGGCACTGGTAATGATAGCACAGAAACTAGATACAGTGAAAAATTAACAAGTGCATTTGAGGCCCTCTTGGGGGAAATGGAAAGGGGGCCAGCGAGTGAGGAAAGATCAGTATCAAAGGTGAAGTTGGTCTGCCAAATGCTTTGAGTCATATTTCGAATATAATTAGTAGATCAATATAGTTTGGTTTATCATCCGTGAGGGTATCTAGGCGCTGTCCATGGGCAAGTGGAGATTAGGGATTTGCCCAAAATCACAGGGCTTGACCCAACACCAGGACCAAACCCAGATCTGCAGCCCAAGAGTCAGCAGCTCTGCATCATAAATATGGTGTGAAAAATGGCAACTTTTTGCCATGGCATATGTGAGGTGATGCTGTTGGTAGATGCCAAAATTGAGGCATTGGGAAACAAAAAGAGGTCAGCACAAATAAGAGTCCTGGAGTTCCCTCATCTTCACCTTGATGACACTTACACAGGAATTCACCATTGACACTTGGTTATTGTTTTCTGATCATCTGACACATACTTATCATGAACGCTATGCTCTGATGAAGAGATCGTAGTGACCCCCACCAAAAACCAAACCTGTTCAGCCCACTTGGGAGTATGGAAATATTACTGTAGTGCTGATTTATTCTGACTGTTGAGATAGTGTTTTTTAAAAGGTTTCTCTGAAGTACTACCTTCAGTGCTGCTGTAAAAGAGTTTTGATCTAAGCCCAGAGGAGACTTTTACAGGAGGGCCACAAAAACTGGTATGTCTGGAAATATCAACTTTTTTACGCAGTCTGGCATGACACAGTTCTTCATGATGGAAAATGTGTATATTCACCAGGGTAGCAACACCCGTCCCATCTTTTATAATAATCGAAAAGTCACAGAGAAGCACAAAAATACTTGTTGTTGCTTTGATTTACTTGTGAGAAAGTGTCACTCGTTTGGCAGAAGAATGTCACTTATACGCAGACTAAAAACATCAAATTGTCACAAATAAGCAGTCTGAAAATATGGCAGCTATGCTGGTCAAGGTGATAAATGAATTAAACACACTCACTGCAGTGGGTGATTCTTTGTCTTTCCATTCACATGCTGCTCACTACAGACTAGTAAGTGTCACTAGTACCTTCACCGATCCTTATTTAATTTACTTTTAGCCCATCATGATAATGATCTTAAGTAAACTGGGCACTTGGTTAGAGCCCTTACATTTCTGGTGCTTTGCAGCAGTTTTAGGATATTATTGGAGTTTCTCGTTGCTCAAATGGATGTAATTTCTGTTATGTATGTGTTTCCCTCATCTTCATTGCTTGATTTTACTTGTTAGAAAGTTTCAGTTATAGTTGTTGAATGTCACTCATAATCACACTGATATTATGAAAATGTCACACATAAGCAATTTGAAACCTTGGCAGCTATTCAAATGGAGATTACTAGCCCACACCACCTGTCAGGTTTCCCGGCCTCCGGTAAATCACTGCCTGCAATTGTGAAAGTAACTCGCTCATGCACAAAACTACATTACCCATGTTTCCTAACGCGGCGCGTCAGATGACGATGCGCGCCTGGGAAACGGGATATCCTGGCGGTAGCGGAAGGGACTTTGCCGATTATTCCTTCCTGTTTAGGCTTGGTGGTTGTGCGACCCGTTCTGTGCTTTGGCGTTCGTTCCGGGCGGGCTGTGGCTAAGCTCGCGTCGGACAGAAGTGCGGAGCTTTTGGATTAACAGGTGGGGCTTAGGAAGCGCCCGCATCGTTGGCTGATTGTTCGTGTTCTGGGCACTCCGGATCCGTCGTAACCTGGGTGGATACATTGGAGGGGCTTAGGAAGCGCCCACTTCGTCTTCAGTGTGCCAACTACAGGTTTTTCCCCGTGCTTAGGGGAGCATTTGTTTAGTGTTTGAACTGCTGTTGAGATTAACCCGGTTATCTTCCGACTCGGCTGAGTCTGAAGGGTTCAGGATTTTGACGCTTTTGTTTTCCAGTGGGCAACAGTGGAAACAGGAGGTCTTTCTGTTCCTCGCAGAGACGTATCTGCAGAGGAGTGCTTTTGCTTTCTTTAACTGGGCATTATTTCAGTTGCTGTATTCACGTATGGAAGTACCCTAATTGACTCCCGTTTGCTGTGGTTGAGATACTCTTAGGGTATTTGAAGTACCTGTCGGTACTAATCAGTAACCAAACATCGGAGGGGAAAGTTCTTTCATTTATGTACATTGTGACAAGCGAAGGGCATCCTCATTATTGCTTTAGGTCATCTTCCTGTTCACAGAGGGTAGGTGGTGAATGGTTTTCTTTAACTCCAGGGGAAGATTGAAACCCTTTATCTAGTGGTGGGACGAAGGGGGCACATTTATGGTCTTCTTTATCTCTTTTGCACAGGACACTCTGAGAATTGAGAAGACGCCTTACCTGTCACTCTTCATTTTCTCATCACTTACAGTACTCTTCAGGTGGGTGGCGGACATACCACTGATCGCAGAGAATAGATAGAGTTAGCGCCGTTCTTCCATTGATTCCCTGTTTTATATGTTACAGGTTCCTGCTCCAGTTGCCCAGCGGTTCCCCTCCGGACTACCTATCTTTTTCCCCCGCTTGATCTCCTTAACAGTCTGTGGTCCAAAGAGCCAGACTTGGGATGATCTAGAGGTGGGCCCCCTATCAGCATCAAACCCATCCTGAGGAGTAACGACGCAAGGCCTGACAGAATAATCGGCCCACGAGTTCTTCTCCTCCTGGTGGGATTGAATTAAGGATGGCCACCTTAGATGATGTTCTAGCGGCACTGGCCTTAGTGCAAACAGAACTAGCCACCTCCCGTCAAGAAACAGCCGCTCTGCAGGCTCGATTTGACGCCGCACAGCGTAACCCGTTTGATGCAGGGGCCTCAGCCTCTCAACCTGCCTCAGTAGTGGTGGAAATGCCTTCCCCGATTCCCTTGGCCCCCCCCTGAACGGTTTTTAGGGGATAGGAAAAAAGTACAAGTGTTCATGACTCAAGTATTGTTGCACTTCACGTGTAAACCGAAGTGTTTTTTGACTAACCAATCCAGGGTTTCCTTTTTGATCTCGTACCTGGGGGGAGAGGCAGCTCCGTGGGCGGTTCCCATAGTGAGGAATAATGATGCTATTCTATATGATTGGGAGCTATTTAGATCTGAGTTTGAGAAGACCTTTGACCGGAGGGCTGAAACTTTTTCAGCGGATAAAGAATTGCTTGTGCTAAAACAAGGCTCCTCTGATTTAGTTACTTACCTTAACCACTTTAGGAGGTTAATCGCTGAAACCGATTGGCCTGAAGCAAAACAGATGGTTCTGTTCTACCAGGGGCTCACAGAAAATCTTAAGGATGTTATCGCTCAAGTTGAACCCCAGCCTACGACGTGCGCTGCTTTTATTGATTTAGCTCTACGCTTGGACCACCGTCTCCGGGAACGCAAAGGAGAACAAGGCAGAAAGGACCGCCCGGTCCTCTTGGGTGAGAAGACCGCCACTGGGGAAAAACCTGAAGGGAAAGTAGAATCCATGGAGATTGGGGTTGTGCGGGCATCATTAACCCCGAATGAAAGAGAGCATCGTCGTAAGTTTGGGCTATGCCTCTATTGTGGGAAGAAAGGACACTTCTTAAGGGAATGCCCTGTGAAACCTAAGGGAGGTCGTTATCGTTCAGGACAGGTGGCACTATCCACAGTGGAGAAGGGGTCGGAAAACTCCAACGCTTGAGTTTAGCAGAAGGGAGAAACTCGAGCACTCACTTCATCCCTTCAGTAACCGAAGAAGAAGATGTAGAAAACCGCCTGTTCTTCCTGACCCTGGAGTTGTGGATAGACAACACCCCCAAGACCATTCGAGCGATGATAGACTCTGGGGCCACTGGATGCTTTATGGACCTAGCGGAAGCCCGGCGGTTGGGGGTAGTTCCCGTTACCAAATCTGTTCCGGAGGCTGTGTTGGCGGTTGACGGACATGAACTGGAGTCTGGCCCAATCACTCACCATACGCCAGAATATGAAATGTGGTATGGAGATGACCATACAGAAAACATCACCTTCAACCTCATTCATGCCCCGACCTACGGGGTTATTTTGGGACTTCCGTGGCTGAAAATACATGAGCCCACTATCAGCTGGAAGGATCATTCAGTACAGTTTCATTCCACCTATTGCCAAACCCATTGCCTGAGAGAGACGCCTCGACCTTCCATGACCTTAGCCTCTACTCATTACCTTTCCACGGCTGCGGAGAAGGAAGTAGAGTTACCTCAGTGTTGTAGGGAGTATGAGGAGGTATTCAGCAAAGCAAAAGCAGAAGTCCTCCCTCCACATCGCGAATACGATTGCCGAATAGATCTGACGCCAGGATCCGTGGTTCCTTGTGGTAGGATTTATGCTTTATCACAACCTGAAACTGCACACCTCCGGGAGTATTTGGATGACCTGCTTAAATTGGGTTTCATACGTCCCTCCAGATCCCAAGCAGCTTCCCCGCTGTTTTTTATCCCTAAAGCCAACGGGGAACTCCGATGCTGCATCGATTACAGGGCTTTGAATGCCATCACGATCAAAAACCAGTACCCGCTCCCCTTGATACCAGTATTATTGGAGCAAGTACGATCTGCCAATATCTACACCAAACTGGACCTCAGGGGAGCCTAGCATCTGGTACGAGTAAGAAGCGGTGATGAGTGGAAGACCGCGTTTAAGACGCGGTACGGACTATTTGAATACCTGGTGATGCCCTTCGGGCTCTGCAATGCCCCAGCCTCTTTTCAATTTTTTTTGAATGAGGTTTTGCGAGACTTTTTAGACATCTTTGTGGTCGTCTACATCGATGACATTTTGATTTACTCGAATGGAGTGATGGAACATCAAAGACATGTCGGCCAAGTCCTTTGCGCCTTGCAACAGAACCATCTATATTGTAAGCTGACGAAGTGCGAATTTCACGTTACTACTGTTGAATTTCTTGGAGTAATGCTCACTCCCTCCGGGCAACTAATGGCTGACAGAAAAGTACGGGCAATCATGGAATGGCCAAGCCCTCGCAACATCAAAGACATCCAAAGACTCCTTGGTTTCGCAAATTTTTATAGGAGGTTCATTGCACACTTCTCGGACATGGTGACTCTGCTAACTAAGCTCACCAGGAAGAACACTCCTTTTGTGTGGGGTTTGGAGGAACAGACGGCTTCTGAACGCTTGAAAACAGCTTTCATGACTGCTCCTGTGCTAACCCACGCCGATCCGACCCTCCAGTTTGTGGTGGAAGCAGATGCCTCCGAAGTAGCTGTTGGTGCGGTGCTCTCCCAACGGAATGAAAATACAGGACATCTCCATCCCATTGCCTTCATGTCTCGGAAACTAAACAGCGCAGAGCGTAATTACACCATTGCGGAAAAAGAACTGCTAGCAATTAAGGACGCCTTCGCAGAATGGAGGCATTGGTTGATGGGAGCATCACAACAAATCACGGTGTACACCGATCACCGCAACTTACAGTTTATGCGAGCTGCTAGGCACCTTACCCCTCGACAACTACGTTGGATGCTGTTTTTTGCCGAATTCCACTTCACGGTGACGTTTCGTCCAGGTTGTGATAATTGGAAGGCGGATGCACTCTCGCGTCAGGAACACAGCTCGGCCATGGAAGTGGCACAGGAAAAAAGCATCATTGACCCCAAGAAAGTGATAGGGACTGTACACACGGATGAGTTTCTTCTCAAAGTAAAAAGAGGGATGCAAACCTTTAGCTGGAAGACCTGGATTCGTCTACATCCGGAGTGGAAGATTCGACAAGGGTTGCCGAGAAGAGGAACCCCGATATTACTGCCTACGGTGGCTCTAAGGCGACAGGCTTTTCAATGGTGTCATGATCTACCGTGCGCTGGACACACGGGAGGAAAGAAAACCTTGGAGAAGATGCTACGTCTGTATTGGTGGCCTACCATCCGTCCTGATGTCTTTGCATGGGTTCAGCGATGTGACACCTGTTCTAAGGCCAAGAGTGATCATCGTCCAACACCAGGACTTTTGCGAAACATGCCTACTCCTGTGAGTCCCTGGGAGAGCTTTTCTGTGGACTTTGTGGTGGGTCTTCCCAAGGATCGGGGGATGACTGCAGTATTGGTAGTTGTGGACTATTTAACTAAGCTAGGTCATTTTATTGCATGCAAAGGGGTCCCAACTGCCAGCCAACTTGCTCACCTATTACTCCTTCATGTAGTTAGGTTACACGGATTGCCCAAAGTCATAGTGTCAGACAGGGGTGCCCAGTTCACTGCTAGGTTTTGGAAAGTGTGGTGTGATAGGATGGGCATTGCCCCTTCCTTGTCCACCAGCTTTCACCCCCAAACTGACGGGCAAACCGAGAGGTTAAACCAAACCCTCAAGCAATACTTGAGATGCTTTGTGGATACCACTACTGAGGCTTGGGTTGATTGGTTGTGGACTGCGGAGGTGTCTTACAATGATGCTGTTCATTCTTTGACTTCATATACCCCGTTTTTCTGCACCTAA
This sequence comes from Lissotriton vulgaris, assembly GCF_964263255.1. NCBI lineage: Eukaryota > Metazoa > Chordata > Amphibia > Caudata > Salamandridae > Lissotriton > Lissotriton vulgaris. The sequence continues at coordinate 743,661,286 of NC_141696.1, forward strand.
GGGTTTCACCCTAGGTTTGCCCCTTTGAGCGTTTCCTCCTCCGAGGTCCCGATCCCTCAGTTGCAGTCTAGGTTGGTCCAGTTACGGGAAACGGTACGGCTAGCAAGGGTGAATCTGGAGAGGGCTAAAGGGAAATACAAGGCGCAGGCCGATAAACATCGAAAGGCTTGTCCTCAGTATGCCAAGGGAGATTGGGTATGGCTATCCACTAGAAATATTCGCTTCCGCAAATACAGTGTATTCAACCCCAGGTTCATTGGCCCTTACCAGGTGGTTCGTCACATCAACCCTGTGGCTGTGAAATTGAGCCTCCAAGGACATTTCCGGATCCATCCTGTTTTCCATGTGTCCCTGCTCAAGCCCGCAAAGGGTCCTCGGGCTCCTGGCCCTGAACCAGTGAGAGTGCAACAGGATGTTGAATATGAGGTGAGAGGCATTTTGGATGCACGTAGGGTAAAGGGTCAACTCCAGTATCTGGTGGCATGGAAGGGCTATGGGCCTGAGGAGGACTCTTGGGAACCTGCGGGTGCTGTTCATGCTCCTAGACTGGTTAAGAAATTTCATTTGTCGCATCCTGGTAAACCTGGTGGCAGTCAGTGAATCTTGTTGGGGGGGGTGTTCTGTCAGGTTTCCCGGCCTCCGGTAAATCACTGCCTGCAATTGTGAAAGTAACTCGCTCATGCACAAAACTACATTACCCATGTTTCCTAACGCGGCGCGTCAGATGACGATGCGCGCCTGGGAAACGGGATATCCTGGCGGTAGCGGAAGGGACTTTGCCGATTATTCCTTCCTGTTTAGGCTTGGTGGTTGTGCGACCCGTTCTGTGCTTTGGCGTTCGTTCCGGGCGGGCTGTGGCTAAGCTCGCGTCGGACAGAAGTGCGGAGCTTTTGGATTAACAGGTAGGGCTTAGGAAGCGCCCGCATCGTTGGCTGATTGTTCGTGTTCTGGGCACTCCGGATCCGTCGTAACCTGGGTGGATACATTGGAGGGGCTTAGGAAGCGCCCACTTCGTCTTCAGTGTGCCAACTACAGGTTTTTCCCCGTGCTTAGGGGAGCATTTGTTTAGTGTTTGAACTGCTGTTGAGATTAACCCGGTTATCTTCCGACTCGGCTGAGTCTGAAGGGTTCAGGATTTTGACGCTTTTGTTTTCCAGTGGGCAACAGTGGAAACAGGAGGTCTTTCTGTTCCTCGCAGAGACGTATCTGCAGAGGAGTGCTTTTGCTTTCTTTAACTGGGCATTATTTCAGTTGCTGTATTCACGTATGGAAGTACCCTAATTGACTCCCGTTTGCTGTGGTTGAGATACTCTTAGGGTATTTGAAGTACCTGTCGGTACTAATCAGTAACCAAACATCGGAGGGGAAAGTTCTTTCATTTATGTACATTGTGACAAGCGAAGGGCATCCTCATTATTGCTTTAGGTCATCTTCCTGTTCACAGAGGGTAGGTGGTGAATGGTTTTCTTTAACTCCAGGGGAAGATTGAAACCCTTTATCTAGTGGTGGGACGAAGGGGGCACATTTATGGTCTTCTTTATCTCTTTTGCACAGGACACTCTGAGAATTGAGAAGACGCCTTACCTGTCACTCTTCATTTTCTCATCACTTGCAGTACTCTTCAGGTGGGTGGCGGACATACCACTGATCGCAGAGAATAGATAGAGTTAGCGCCGTTCTTCCATTGATTCCCTGTTTTATATGTTACAGGTTCCTGCTCCAGTTGCCCAGCGGTTCCCCTCCGGACTACCTATCTTTTTCCCCCGCTTGATCTCCTTAACAGTCTGTGGTCCAAAGAGCCAGACTTGGGATGATCTAGAGGTGGGCCCCCTATCAGCATCAAACCCATCCTGAGGAGTAACGACGCAAGGCCTGACACCACCTCCTTTGAGTATACCTTGGACTGCTCTGCTTCGCTACCGTCATGGAGACAATTGCTACAATAGGGTGTTTGGTTCTTAGTGAAGGGGTGAATGTGGACCTATTACTTGTGGAAGCTACACAACTAATGGCCCATTTGCTTACACAGACTGCCGTCTGAAAGAAGAGCATGACAAAGGACTGGGCACTCAAGAGGAAGAAGACCCCAACATAAACTTCAAAGATTCAGACACTAAATTACATTTTGTGTTTGGAAATGTACCATTAGAAGGGGAGCTCGAGGCCCCCAAAATTGACAACTGCCAAGCAGCTGTAGGTCGAGGAGGAGAAGCTCTGACCAGGGCTTGAGGCTTAGGTCTGTCAATGCCCCAGTTGCATGAGAGGATATCACCCAGGGAAATCCAAGGCCACCTGCCCTGGAGACTGGTGTACCAGTGCCTGCCTGTTTGCAAAAAACAGTGTGCCCTGGGAGGAAGAGGAGACCATTTGGAGGGAGAGAAGTCCAGTGAGGGACTCTGGCAAATGGACTCCAGTTGCGAGAAAGTGACTGACGAATTGATTGGGTTGCCACCCGGTGCAAACTTAAGTTGGTGTCCTATGATGCCAATAAAACCGCTGTGAAGTTAGCCATTGCTGCACAGATTGGGTCATTACCCATGTGCCTATTAAAGGAGACGACCCCGTATGAAAGAGGGGGCCTTGTTAAGAATGCATTACTGCTGAGGCAATTAGGCAGTAGACCGTGTGTGTAGTAGAGTCAGTGACCCAGTAAGTCAGACAGAGGTATAGTGAAGAGCGAATTACTGTTGTTTCGATTGGGCGTAGCCTGTGTGTGAAGTAAGTCGACAATCTGGTATGCCGAAGGGGGAGGTTACTCTGAAGGAAATGGTTGTCACCTGTTTTTGCTGATACTGACTGGAAAGAATGCTGTGGTGACCTGCAAGCGCCTAAGCCCCTTCTGAAGCATCAGAACCCAAACGATCATTCCGCTACCTGTGAGAGAGATTAGAGGAATTTATGCCATCACAAGAGAGAGCACTGTGGGAGGGGGCAGCTGCTGTCCCTTGAAAGCTGAGTGCTACTCACTGCTGGCAGTCGCTGCAGACGGCCACAGCGTCTGAGCATGGAGCACTCCTGGAGACTTCGGTTGAGCAACTGTGGCAAGAGTTGGTGAGACTGATCACAGGGCCGAAGGGCCCCGGAAACTTGTTCTACCTCATAGTGCCATGCACAAAGAGAAGACTTTTGAATTTGAAAGAGTAAAAGTGGGACTCCTAAGACTCAGACCTCTAGTGGGGCCTAATTTGAATGTTGCTTATAGTGAATGGGGAAAAACCACTACCAATATAGAGAGGGAAGTGGCACTCAGGGACAGACACTAGGGTACTGACCTCAGGAGGGCTGCGTGTATTATTTGTGTATGCCGTACTTCACTTTGCGTTCATGTGTAAATACTTCTTGTTTCATAAAAACACGTATTTGACTGAACAATCTTTTATTGCTGCTATTGAACATATTGTGAGCTGTAAGCCTGCATTCACCCCTGCATCTACCTCCCCAGAGAAGCCTTGGTCTGCCTAACTCACTGCTACTGAGATTAAAGTGCTGAAGAAGTGCTTAGCCTAGTTGATCAGGACCTGTAGTAGACCAGGCCAAGGGGCACAGGGAGTAAAATCATCAACATCCATGGTTGAGCCTAAAAACTCGTAGCTTGACCTGTGACCCTCTTATCGGGGTTCTGACAGAAGGTATTAGACAACTTGGCATTATGGGCAGTTACAATGAAAACATTTATTTAGGCCGCACACAGTCCAAGTGGTGCATTCTGATAAAGAAACTTTGGGAACAAAGGTTAGTGTATGGTATCAAAGGTTAGTGTATGATAACATGGAGGGCTTTCCTCTTTTCACAACAGTGGGAATTAAAGGCCTCAGTGCCCATGGTTTAGCCCAGGAGATCTTTCTTTGCCCATGACCATCTAAAAGGGGTTCTGACACTATAATTTAATGCAACAAGCATTTGTGTAATATGAGATACTGTTGGAAATTGCCGTCCTAGATAAGGGTCATATTATAGAAGCTAGAGCGTCATTATTTTATTGAGTTTAGTAGGACAGATTAGTTCAATATAAACTGAAAAATCATGCAGCACAGGAGTTCAGGTGCCACCAAACACCACTGAAAACAGCTGCAACAAAAATGTGCATCTTATCACAGAAATGATAACACTGTTAATCATAAATCTATTTGTTAATACAAAAAAAGCTTATCTGCATCGCCACAATGTCATACCAGTGCAACTGTAGTAACAAAACATCTAACAAACCCAAAGCAGGTTTTATTTTTGTATTTACTCCAGCTAGCACAGAAATCTTGCTGTAATCTCTCTGTGGGAAATGTATTGAATGTGGCACAATTACCTTTAATTAGCATTACCCTTTTTCCATTGCACTATCTATTCTCAAAGTGATGAATCTTGACCACTGTATTTTGACCAAAAGAGCTCCTTTATAATCACAGGCAAGTAATCAAATGCATATAAATATTTTTGTCAATAATTAGAGTTTGTGAGCAGTTTTAAAGGGATTTATTTTCAAATCAAAATGTAAGATTCTCTGATTCTTCTTTCCTTGGTCATATATCTATCAGGTTTTTGACTTGATAATAGAAAAATAAAGTTAGTGCAAAGCATATTATAATGTGCATACAGTGCATTCCACAAAGGAAAGAATCAGTATTCTAAGAAATGGGGTGCAAAATGATGTCGGTCAGAATTCATAAAGAGTTCATAAATAAAGACAAGATTCAGATTAGCATGAAGTTAAATCAATAATTAATAATTTCATTACTCCCATAAAGAGAAATAAGGCATAGAGCAAATAAGCCTTGGCAAAGCCGGTTAGTCAAAGCATAAAGCTTGGGGTTTTTAATAAAAGTCAAAATGGAATACAGCCTGCATCTAATCTGCCCTCGTCTGAATCTGTTATGCTCTACATCAAAGTCTGCCCTCTCCTTCTCTGCATCTGTTCTCTGTGAATTACCTCTGCTTCCTTCAGTTCTGCATCTAAATCTGTAACTCCAAACTAGGAACTCGTTTATAAATCTGTAAAAATGTTGCATGTTCTTTGTCTCCACCAATGAAATCCAGCATTCTACAAAAGCACATCTCCACCTCCTCCTGCTGCCGCTGTTCTCACAGCACATTTCTTATTTAAAATGACTTCATCTACTAACCTTCTGTTAAAGAAGCATTTTATTTTAACTAAAGACATAACATTATCTTCAATGGAACTTATTATTTAAGCAGGAATCATTAAACCATAATATGGTAATACGTTTTGAAATGTGCGCGCTTTTCTGTTCTTTCTAAGGCAAAGAAATAAATGGGGCTTTGTTTTGAAACATTTTACCAGCAACTAAATACGTTAAGGCTCTGAGATTACATGCTGTAAATTATGCCAAGTTGTCTCTATTTCTCACTGTCTATTTCTCACGAGAGACACAATCCTCATATCTGGAAGGTGAAGTTGGACCTTTCCGAGCAAGTTAAACTATTAGCTGTTTTCTACACTTTAAAACGTTGTGTTAATTCAATAGCATCTATATACTACTATTACACACATATATCAACTTTTTTATTGGGTAAAACCACATTCTAAAGTGTGGACACAATCTAAACTAGTCACATTAAGGTCAAACTATGAATCAATTGTTCAAAGTGAAAGCTTCCGGTTAAAGGCCTGTGAATACGAAAGCCACATGTTGTCATTTGCAGCACCAAATGTCTGCATGTCACGTTTTGGAACGCATTTTATATTTGAAGCCCAAGGCAGATTTGTCATTTGTAGTGCTCAATTCTATAGGAAATGTTCACGCCTTCCTACTCCCAAACACTATATTCCATTGCATCTTACTTATTTCAGGAGAAAATCCAAAGCATTCCACCGACTTGTCAATCCCCTCTTCCTCCAACTTGAGTCCTCCTCTGTCCGTCTTTTCGGCCTTCTTAAGAGGAGAGAATAGATCTGGCTCACCCCACTTTACAGTTGAATTTATTCTGAATAAGCTCAAATTGATCTTCTCTTATTCCCTGTTGGAACACTATCGAAGCAAAATTTTGAAATGCTTTGCTCCTCTCAGTGCTCCTTACCTAACTGCAATCTACATTCAGTCTCTTTCCTTGGCCTTTGTCCCCAAGTCACGGAAGCAAGCATTAGCCGTTCCACTACTTAAAAACACTTCCTTAAACCTACTATTATATCCATCAGTCAAATTCTCTTTTGCCAGTTTTTACCAAAATCTTTGAATGCATCATCATCATCTCTCATCTTTCCGACCACCTACCAAACCACAAATGCCTAGACCACCCTCAATTTGGATTCTGCCCCTTTATTTTAGCACATAATAAAGCTTGGTTTTTGAGTGGTATGGTAATAATATGCATTTTGATTCCAGCAGCCGAATTGCTTTAATCTTGCTACACGATTCCAATGCCTCTCCTGGCCCACCCTCCTACCTTGGTTTGACTGAGTTTGAGCTTGGTGGCCGAGTCTTGGTCAGTTCTCATCTTTTATCTCTGGCTGCACTCAGGCAATCATTCTCCTTACTTTTCAATCAGATTACATGTCTGTCAGATGTGATGTTCCTCAGGGGACACATGTCAGTTGTCCTACTTTACTTGGTCACTATGTGGCTCCTTTGGCCTCCCTAATTCGCAAAGAAGGATTAACCTTCTTATATTCTCAGGTCACTCAGCTCCTTCTGAGACTTGATGGAGACATCAAGTCACATCAGTTACAATTCATACTTTGCTTGTAGCAATTGCTCGCTGGATGAGTGCAGACTCTGTGCTTCAGGTCCTCTACGGCAGAGGTTCTCACCTTTGGCCGTCCTTCGGCTTGGAATTCCATTTTGGTGTCTAATGAGATGGGCCCCTATTGAATTCCACTTCCTACCACCACAACCTAGGGGTGATTTTTGATTCAATCAATCAATCAATCAATCAATCAATCAATCAATCAATCATCTGTAAAGCGCACTACATACCAGCAAGGGTCTCAAGGCGCTGGGGGGAGGGGCGCTACTGATCGAACAGCCAGGTCTTGAGTATCCTCCTGAAGGTCAGCAGGTCTTGGGTCTGTCGTAGGTTCAGTGGGAGGGTGTTCCATGTCTTGACGGCGAGGTGGGAGAAGGATCTCCCACCGATGGTTGTTCTTCGGATGCGCGGGACGGTGGCGTGTGAGAGGACGGCGGAGCGGAGCTGACGGTTGGGGATGTAGAAGGAGAGCCGACTGTTGAGGTAGGCTGGGCCAATCTTGTGGAGTGCCTTGTGTGCGTGGGTGAGGAACTCGAAGGATATCCTCTTGTTGACGGGGAGCCAGTGCATGTTTCTCAGGTGGGGGTGATGTGGCCATGGAGTGGTACGTCGAGGATCAGTCGTGCCGAGGCATTTTGGATGCGTTGTAGTCGTTTGATGAGCTTGGTCGGGGCTCCCGCATAGAGGGCGTTTCCGTAGTCGAGTTTGCTGCTGACGAGGTCCTGGGTGACTGTCTTTCTTGTATCTGTCCGGATCCATCTGTAGATCTTGCGGAGCATGCAGAGGGTGTTGAAGCAGGAGGAGTCGACGGCATTGACTTGCTTTGTCATTGAGAGTGTTGAGTTGAGGATGATTCCCAGGTTGCGTGCGTGGTCGGTGGGTGTCAGGGCTGCCCCAGTGCTGGCGGCCACCAGAGTCGTCCCAGGCTGAAGGGTTGGAGCAGAGGATGAGGACCTCCGTCTTGTCCGAGTTCAGCTTCATCCAGTTGGTGACGGCCTTCATTCCTTCGTGGAGGTTAGCTTTGGAGGTGATGGGGTCCTTGGTGAGGGAGAGGATCAGCTGAGTGTCGTTGGAGTAGGAGAATATGTTGGGTCGTGCTGTCTGGCTACATGTGCGAGCGGGCCGTGTAAATGTTGAACAGCGTCGGGCTGAGGGAGGATCCCTGGGGTACGCCGCAGATGATCTCAGAGGCTTTGGAACGGAATGGGGGAAGGTGGACGCTCTGGGTTCTGCCGGAGAGGAGGGAGGTGGTCCAATCAAGAGCCTTGTCTTGGATCCCTGCGGTGTGGAGGCGTGCGCGTAGTGTGCGGTGGCCAACGGTGTCGAAGGTGACAGAGAGGTCTAGGAGGATAAGTGCTGCAGTCTCGCCGTTGTCCAACGTGGTCCTGATGGCGGCGATGAGGGCCGTCTTGGTGCTGTGGTTACTGCGAAACCCTGACTGGGAAGGGTGCAGGATTCTGTTTTCTTCGAGGTATCGGGTTAGCTGCCTGTTGACGTTTTTCTCGATTACCTTGGCCGGGAAGGGGAGCAGAGAGATGGGCCGGAAGTTCTTGAGGTCTCTTGGGTCTGCCTTAGGTTTGTTGAGTAGGGTGTTGATTTCGGTGTGTTTCCATATCTCTGGGAAGGTCGCGGCCTCTCGAGGGAGAGATTGATGACGTTGCGCAGGTGGGGTGCGATGGAGCTGCTTGCTCTGTTGAAGATGGGGTGCGGGAATGGGTCTGACGGAGAGCCGGAGTGCATTGAGCGCATGGTCTTGATGGTGTCATCGATGCTCACGCTGGCCCAGGCTAGCAGGGGTCGTGGTCGATGGTGTACGGAAGGTCTGTTGTGTTGCTGTCTGTTGGGGCTGTCTGGGTGTTGAAGCTGTCGTGGATGTCTGCTATCTTGCGGTGGAAGAAGGTGGCAAGGGAGTAGCACAGGGCTTGCGACAGCAGTATGTCATTTTTGTTGAAGCTGGGGTGGGAGAGTTCCTTTACGATGTTGAAGAGCTCCTTGCTATTACATGCGTTGTTGTCGAGGTGGTCTTTGAAGGAGGTCCTCTTGACCACCCTAATGAGGTGGTGGTGGTTGCAGATGGCGTCCTTGTGTGCTGCGTGGCTGTCTGGAGTTTGTTCACTGTGCCATTTCTTCTCTAGTTTCCGGCAGGCTTGCTTAGAGGCCAGGAGTTCTGGGGTGAACCTGCTGGCCCTCTTGCTGGTGTCTCTGTGGGGGAGTTTCTTCAGTGGGGCGAGGGTGTTGGCGCAGTCCTCGATCCAGCGTCTGAGGCTGTGGGCAGCTCGTCGGTGTTGGAGGGTTCGGTGAGTGGTCTGAGAGGGAGGTTTGCGTGTAGTTGGTCTTATGTGATTTTGCTCCAGCAGCGGTGGGGGATCTGTTGGGTGCGGTGGTGTGTGGTGGGTTTCTGGAAGGCGAAGTGGATGCAGCGGTGGTCGGTCCGAGGGGTTTGGTGGTGTGGCTGATGGAGACGTACGGGCTTGAGGAGAAGACGGGGTCGAGAGCGTGGCCGGCGGAGTGGGTGGGCGTTGTGACGAGTTACTTCAGTCCGGGGTTGGCGAGATTATCGATCAGGGTTGTGGAGTTATTGTCGTTGTTGTTCTCAAGGTGAAAGTTCAGGTCTCCGAGGAGGATGTAGTCGTTGGAGGTCAGGGCGTGCATGCTGATCAAGTTGGCGATGGAGTTGCTGAACTGGGGGCGGGGCCCGGGGGGTCGGGAGAAGAAGGTGCCTCTGAGGGTGGAGTTAGGGTCTGTGTGGATCTGGAAATGCATGTGTTCGGCGGTGCTGAGTGCGTCGTCGGTGCTAGTCGAGACCCTGATGCTGTTCTTGAGGATAATGGCGAATCCTCCTCCAACTCCGTTGGTGGGGTGTCTGCGGGTGATCTTGTAGCAGAGAGGGATATCTATAGTGATGTCGGGTGCGGAGGAGTCGTTAAATCAGGTCTCTGTCAAAGGTGACGTCCGGGGCTGTTGTGTCAAGCAGGTCCTAGAGCTCGACTGCATGCTTGCGTGCAGAGCGGTTGATTCCAAACTTTACTTTCAAGCTTGTCCTACCTCAACTACAGCAATTGCTTTTTCTTGTGTTACATGGTTTGTTTATAAAATGCCTTCCGATCAACCAGGATGCAATCACCCATCTGATACTGAGATTGAAGAAACACTGCTTTTTCTCACCCAAAGTATTATCTCTCCCGGCTTCCTCATGAAAAACACTGTTGCTTCAAGGCACACCCTCTTGCTATGGTGCCTTTCACCAAACGTGCATCATCTTAATCGAGAAACCTCTTCGCTCCCTATCAACTGACAAGGCTTCTTTGTTCATCATCTTCTCTTATCTTAACCACCTCTAGATTCAAAGGTGCTAGGTAGGGTGGCCGGATTTGGCAAAAATCACCGTAATGCCTTCTCTCAATTAAAACATGCGATGCTGGGTGGTCGAAATTTTGCATAGGTCACTGCCAAAGCCTGGAACTCTCTTCCCATCTCTTCATATATCCACTTCCCCTCCTCACAATTAAACAAAAGAAGACTTAAATTGTATAAACATGCAAATTAACAACACTACAATATAAAACTAAAAACTGGTATTTGCTTTAAAAAATACTTTCTGTAGGGGAGGCAAAACAGAAAGTTAATTTCAAACAACAAATGGGAAGTATTTGTGACAGTTCTTTGAAACTGGATTAAATAAAGTTTCCTTATAAAACTACATGTTGGGAAAATAAGATTGTGAGAAAGAGTATTTGCGCTCTTCTGGACAAGAACACTTCTCGCCTGACTTAGCACCTAGAATTTTATTATTTTGGAATTTCTACGTGTCTTTCTCAAGTTCATCGAAGAAAGGGATTCCTGGATTGTGGTATGTGGGTCAAATAATAAATAACCTTATCCAACTACAATGGGACAGAAATAAGTTACCTCTAATACAATCAATATTTTTATCAAAAGAGATCCTCACTGATATTTCTCTTATTGTAGTTATCTCATAATGTGGCCTCAGAGGCATCCTTAGAAGACTCCCTGAGCACGTCAGTTTCGTTTATAACCTACAGATCCCACTGAAATGGAGCATGGCTGACTTTTCTCAAACATATTAGTATTTTTTTTCTTTTTATCAAACCAGATCCTCGCTGACATTTGTGTTAACGTAGTTCTCACAGAATAGCCCGCAGAGGCATTCTTAGACGAATCCCTGGGCACCCCAGGTTAATTTCGGATGATTTACTGTCAGTTTTCCAAGATACCAAGGATCAATACCAGAAATCCACAGCTTCCCTGGAACCTAAACCCTATGCCTGTGGAATTAAATACACAGGTTCCAGGGATTAGGCTCGGGCGAAATAGAGCTCAATTGATGGAAGTGAGAGAAAACACTTTTACAATATTAAGCCATTTCAGTAGAGATGGGTAAAGACAAATACCGAAGTCAGGTGATTTTGGTCAATCATACAGAGAGAAAACATTAGGAACTTGCCTTCTCAACAATCCATAAGTAGTGTACGGTGACTAGAAAAGACGTTACTCTTATTTAGAAATACATGTGGATGTAGGTCTAATTAACATCTGGTTTCAAGACAGTGCTTGAAGGAAACAAGGCAGGGGATCCGAATGGAGTTCTAGGAAAAGAAAAAAACGCTCACCACTTGGGAAACACGAGTGCCAGACTTCAGGGCCAAGGAATCCCCAACATGGTGTTGCCAGGTGAGCTGTTTTTTTTTTGGCGTCTCCTTCCTAAAGGACACTGCCGCCTATAACCCGGAAGTGAATGTTTGAATGGTCAGACTTCATGTTCTGGAACATCTCCTATAAATACTAGAGCTTGAGCAGTGTAAAGCGGTAGATGAGAAGGTTTAAGTAGACGGCAAGAGTGGAAATCTTGATGGATATACCAAAGAGGGGGCAAGTTCAGACAAAGGATATCAGGAATAATGATCTTTTCAACAGGAAAAGGGCCAACAAATGAAGGCTTTGAATCAAGCCTTTAGAGAATGCGGAACATCTGGCAGCATTCACATAGAACACAGAGGATCAACTGAGGGTTGCAAGACTTCAAATGGTCAGTTTTCCTGAACAGACCAAAGTGGGCAGCCTTTACCAGTTTGTGCAGCAATGGCTTAGGGAACAGTCTGGCCTAAGTCAGAAGGAGACCAGGAACTGCCACTGAATGAATGAATGAACTTTAGAGGGGGAACAACTGGGTGGCGGATAAAGGCAGAGGAGCAACAGTGATGATGGTTCCAAGAGATTTAACTGCCAGAGCTGAGATCTTATGCAGAACTTAGCGACTAGGAAACTCTTCAGCAATTCATTCAGAGAGCTTGATGCAAAGGTCGCAATCCTGTATTCTGCCTACCCGTTGGTTTTCCAGAAAGAGGTAACTTATCTCTTTGGGGGCCATGCAGCTATACTATGTATTGACTGGCAGAAACACGAACCAGGCTAGGAAGAAGAGGGTGAAGCGAGGGGTAAAGGAAGATGGAATACTCTGACATACCTAAACAGGCCAGATATCTGGTTTTTGTTCGGGTGCTGTCTTAGTTATAGAGTTAATTTGATTTTCTTGATTAGTGTTGTCTGTCCTTAAATGAAACTATTGGTTACTCCAGGTATATCAAATGATGTTGTGCAAGTGCAGTTCTTTTGGTTGACCAAATGGGGAAAGTGTAGAATATCTGAACCCTAGCCCAAGAAGAAAAAAAGACTTTGGGATGTCACAGAACTCTGCAATTAAGTGGAGACATGAATATTTTACCACCTTGCTCACCTAGAAATGTGGTCAACCATTTTGTGCATGTATTTGTGCTTACTTTTTTTTTGTCACCTGAAACTGAGGACTGGAGTTTTGTAGGTTTATGGTACTATGGAAGGTAATTGAGATGTTTAAATATTACAACTTGCTGAGAATGCTTTGCTTTCCATTAAATAGTTAATAATGCGTGTTTTCTTGAACAAAATGCTTGAGCAGTCCACGGTGCAAAGATGTGAGGTACTAGTAAGAAAACACTATTTATTTCTCATCCTCTGTGATCTTCGGGATGTTGTTGATGACATAATGTCCACTCTGATTTTTGATAACACATTTGTGCATCATTTGGACTTCATATTTTTTTCAAAATCTTTTTAATAGCAATTGCAAGAGATCCGAACGAGTAACATACACTTACAAGAAGTTGTTGCTGAAGCGGAAAGGCGCCTCAGTGAGCATGAAGCGGAAAGGCACCTCAGTGAGCATGAAGAAAAAAGGCGCCTCAGTGACCATGAAGCGGAAAGGCACCTCAGTGAGCATGAAGAAAAAAGGCGCCTCAGTGAGCATGAAGCGGTAAGGCACCTCAGTGAGCATGAAGCGGAAAGGCGCCTCAGTGAGCATGAAGCGGTAAGGCACCTCAGTGAGCATGAAGCGGAAAGGCGCCTCAGTGAGCGTGAAGCGGTAAGGTACCTCAGTGAGCATGAAGCGGAAAGGCGCCTCAGTGAGCATCAACAAGAAACTTCGGCAGCCCCGGATCCGCAGGACGTGAAGGAACTGCTTGACAATCAGGTATGACATTTTAGTAAACAAGCATTACTAGTTCAAATGCAGTAACAATGCTTTCCTGTCATAGTGGAAACCTTCAGACACGTGTATGTAGTAATTTATTTGTCACACGAAAATGTAGAATGTACAGATATGGGGCTAAATAATTTATACTATGAATTGTCAACAATTAAATGAATGTGTTCAAACTTGATTCCTTTAAAGCCTATCTACTATACTTTTTAGGTCAGACCACAGACAGCTTTAGATGTTACCAGATCGCATGTTACCAGTGCTGGAAAATATTCAGAGTGGCTTTTGACTAGTCTCAGAGGAGTATTCCTTTCACCTCATTTTATTAGGTGCTTGATTTATCATTCCGCCCAGAGCTTTAAGTGAGGTATAACACAATGGGGTAACCCAGTGACCCTCAGATCCTGGGTGAGTATATAGTAAGCTACAATGGCTCTGTCAGGGAGCAACAATTACTTTGTCTTAAAATGAAACTTCAGGAGAATAATCTTTCCAACAGTATGCTCAATGTATCAAGTAATACTGTAAAAAGAGGAAATCAGAGCGCGCGAAAAATTGAACACACAAAACACCCATTACAAATAAAACAAGCAAAAGTACCTTGCAATAAGAATTTCTGTTATTAAATTATTCCATCAGATATAACAAATCACAAATAGACATATCGTAGGGCTGTCCCAATGAGATTCAAGTATTAAAGTGACAAGTGTATTAAAGTGACATAAGTGCTCAGTGACACGGTGTATATACAATCGTGAAGCTATGTACAAGTATAAAGAATTTTAGGAGTGGTCTGATCAAAGATTGGCAGAGTCTCTCTGGCAATGGCAAGGTTGCTCTGCGTTGAGAACCAGAGGTGTGTACTGGCTGAACCAACATTAATCGTCGAAGTTTCAACCCTAATGACGCATAAATAATATGTTTTGGCGGGTCCTCTTCAGGACATGGGACAGCCCCATACTTGGGAAGGCGTCCCGTGGTGAATGGGGGCTGCCAGAATGATCTACAATTGTCAAGGAAGACACATGTAGGCTTAATCACACAAGTGGAAAGGGGGACCAGCGTCACTGATGCTGGTAATATGGCAAGAAGTCCTGTGGGTATATTTACACATTCAGGATTAATCATACAGGTTTGTTGGCTAGTGCCCTGAGGCTTGTGGACCAAACACGAGGGAAAATCCCAGCCACGATAATTCATTCAGGCAAAGAGTCCTTGGAGGGAAACAGACTGCAGAACAGCTGTTTCCCTCCAAGGACTCTTTCCAAGTCTGGGGCTGTCCCCTGTCCTGAAGAAGACCCACCACAACATATTATTTATGCGTCATTAGGGTCGAAGCGTCCACACTTAATGTTGATTCAGCCAGTACACACCTCTGGTTCTCAACACAGAGCAACCTTGCCATTACCAGAGAGACTCTGTCAATCTTTGATCTCACCACTCTTAAAATTCTATATACTTGTACATAGCTTTACGAATGTCTATACACCTTGTCACTGACCCCTTATGTCACTTTAATACACTTGTCACTTTAATACTTGCATCTCATTTGGACAGCCCTACGATATGTCTATTTGTGATTTGTTATATCTGATGGAACAATTCAATAACAGAAATTCTTATAGCAAAATACTTTTGCTTGTTTTATTTGTAATGGGTGTTTCTTGTGTTCACTTTTTCGCGTGCTCTAATTTGCTCTATTTACAGTATTACTTGATATATTGAACATACTGTTGGATAGATTATTCTCCTGAAGTTAGCTTTCAAGACAAAGTCATTGTTGCCCCCCGACAGATCCATTTTAGTTTACTATACAGGGCTTTAAGTGGGCCGGGTCCTGCCGGTGAAAGCATGTGCCAAGACGGGTCGCTACAGGGCTCTCCTTTTTACCTTCAGGGTGTGAAAAACTGCAATAGTATCACTGCTTTTGATGTAACTTCAAAGAGACTTATTTTTCAGTTTTATAAAGGGCAAACTTGGAGCAAACATGAGCACCAGTTACATTGCACAAGGACATATTCATGTTTTGAATCACATGATTTACGTGAGGCTCAAACCTCCTTTCTCAGCACGAAAGTCGGAAGCTCTATCCTTAGCCACAACCTCGCCCACAAGAGCAGAAGCATTTACAATATTATATACAACAAAGGCATAGTTGCTGCTTATTTATCTTATGCAATTTACAACCATTGGCAAAGCCAATAGTCCTGGCTTGTTGTAGGTGTAATGTTACTTGCATTATATGTCTGGATGAATGGACAGAAGCAGCAAAATACCAGTGGGGCAGAGCAATATGCTAAGTACAGATTTTTAGCTCAAGTTTTCTAAACCACGCCCTTAATTACATCGGCCACTCCCATATGGGAGCCCCCTAGTTTTTTAAATTCTACTTAATGCCCTGATTCCGCCTTTTATGGAGTGAGTGCCTTGCAATGAAAAGGGACTCAAATCTAAAAAGTACACTCAACCACCACACATTTTGTCACATACAATTCTTTATTTCACTCATGCATCATAGCAGCATCAGGGATAGCACTGCCTCCAATATCACCAATACAACCACTGCTGCCACCAGGGCCACCACCAGCCTCACGTATACCACCAACAGTAACAGATTACCAACAACATCCCAGCACAGCCCATCCCACCAGTACCACAGCAACAATAATTGTACACCACTACCAATAGACAACCACTATTATCACCAGTACCAGACCACCACCAATACCACAGTGCCACCAGTACCACTTCCTCTCCCTCTCCCAGTATCCGCTCCAATACTACCACCAATTTCAATAATACTAGTCAGTAGCCCCAGTGTCACCACCACCAGTATCAGCAACAACCACTAATGAACCTCCAGTACAACCACTACTATGCAGTACAACTAATGCTGTCACCACCAATACTTCTGTTTGTAATGCCACTCTTCTACCAAAACAAACAATACTACCAATAGCAGCACCACCCCCACCATAACCTCCTTCAATTTTGCCACCACCCATATTACCACCTCCTCTAGCAAGCATTTGAAAAGCCATCACGTCTCACTTTAATGCTCGTAGTATGGAAATATAGTTCTGCCTGTCTTTGGTAGCATGTTTTGTCATATCGGAGGTAACCCTTTTGGTTTTAACAATGCTTGTTTTGGCCTTTTTTTTTGTGCACCTTCTCGGAAAGGGGCAAAAGAGGGACAGCAATAGACTGTGGGCAAGGTGAAAGTATTTAGGGACAGGAAACAGTAAGGAGAATCCAGCAACAAAAAGATGGAAGGGAGAGCAACGGGGAGATGACCACTGAAAGCGCTATAGGCATCGAAGTAGCAATCATATAGTGTATAGTAAAGTTTGTTCTGCTTTCAACCAAAATGTAATAAGTGTAGTGGGACATTTTGCTAGAGGATGCAAGAGAAAACTGATTCCTTTTTTTTTTTTTTTTTTTTTTTTTTTTTTTTTTTTTTTTTTTTTTTTTTATTTCATCATCAGAAAAACAAAGTGTAAACAATTGATTATTTTAACATATATATCAGTTATAACAGAAGTCATTCAATTAGTGCTTTGTCAATTAAAGAATCAAACGAATTGTACAACATATTCTTAAAAGGCAAAGTTTAAACGAAAGCAAAAACAAAAAAACAACAAAAAAAAGAGAAAAAAAATGAAAAATTACAAAGAGTGCTAAGCAGTTTTTGACCCCACCGACTATAATCTTGTAAGAATAAGCATGAGTCTATCCCTCTTTTTAGTTAACCGTCTAATTTAATTTTCCATTTTTCAACTGGGGCCCATATCCGCTTCCCAAGCTGCTTTGCCTTCGCACCTTTTTTTTCATATAAAGCTTTCTCTAGAGTATAGATAGCTAATAATTTTGAAAGCCATTGTTGAAACGAAGGAGGATTAGAGTCTTTCCATACCGTTGCAATACAAAGCCGGATCAGCGTCATTGCAATAAATAAAAATTCTTGATGGGGTACCTCCTGCCCCTCCTTTGCCACCCCAAGAACCATAATCTCATTAGTTAATTTAATCGAGATTTTCAATTCCTCTTTAAAGAATTCCTCCATAGCTTCTTTAAGGGGATCTAGTTTAGGACAAGCTGCAAACATATGTATTGTGTCAGCCTCCATACTCTGACATCTTGGGCAGAAGATCCCACTCGTGCCCCCCCAACTGGCTATTCTATGCGGTGTATAATATAATTCATATAGAGTCTTAAAATATTGTGCCTGCAGATTTGCAACCTTTAAAGTAGTGTTTCCTAACCTGAGCGATTTTTCAGCCTCATTTCCTGATAGATTTAATTTATTTCTCCATTTATCAAATACCTTTCCTCTGTCATCCTCATTATACTGGCATAATGCACCATATAGTTGAGAGATTGTGCATCCATCCTCATCTCGAACAAATTCCATCAGGTCTACCCTAATAAATTTACAATTGCCTGCTTGTTTTCTCTGCAGGACTGACCTTATCTGTAAGTATTTGAAAAAGTCTCTCTGATCCAAATTGTATAGCTGTTGCGCCCTTTCAAATGTTATTAACCCTGATTGATCTGTGATGTCTCCAATTGTGCTGACCCCAAGATTATCCCACCGCCTCATCACTTGATCATGGAATACATCTGGGAGAAGTTCATTCATATATAAAGGAGTATAAAAATTCATTCGCCCTAATTTAATTTTCTTCCGGATAATTGACCAAGCTGAGATAGCCGCACCCAACACCTTGAACTTCGTTCTTTTATAATAGTTTAACTCCCTGAAAGTAAGGAGTCCCTTATTAGAATCCAAAACCAGCAGTTCATATATATCCGGAATGCCAGCATTACCCCTCCAGATATCTTTCGTATTTCCTCCGAGAAGTCCTTTACAATACTGAAGGACTGAAGCAAAATAATATGTTTTAAAGTCCGGTGCTGCAAGGCCCCCCCGTTCTTTAGATAGTGCCAACATCTTAATGGATCTTCGGGTTCTGCCCTTTGCCCATATAAAGCGATTACAAATCCCATCTATTTCTTTAAACCACTTATTAGTAAACAATAAAGGAATCGTGCGGAATAAATATAGAATTTTGGGCAGGAACAGCATTTTTATAACATTACAGCGACCTATAATTGTTAAATGTAAATTGTCCATCCTGTCTAGGTCTAATTTTGCCTTTTTAATTACAGGGGTCAGATTTTTCTCCACAACCTTCGATAAGTCGGATGTTATATTAACGCCCAAATAAACCGCAGACTCTATAACTCTTTCGTCCTGAATATTAACAAATTGATTAACAACTATTTGCGTTTTCCCTTGGTTCAATTTATACCCTGATAGAAGACCATATTTTTTAGCTTCATCCTCGATCTCTCTAATTGCTATTACTGGTGTTGATGATGTGATTGCTAAATCGTCCGCGTATCCCAATATTTTGGTCTCGTATCCATTCAGCATAATTGGGCTGATATTTTTATTTTTTTCTATATATCTAATAAATGAATCAATATAACAGGCGAAGAGTAGAGGGGAACATGGGCATCCTTGCCTGGTCCCACGTTCGATTTTTATTACCTCGCTCAATTCTCCCCCTACTCTCAGTCTGATACTCGGATTTTTATAAAGGGCTTTTAATGCTCCTATGCATTTTTTCCCGAAATTGCACTTAATCATTGTTGCCCACAGGAAACCCCACGAGACCCTATCAAAAGCCTTTTCGGCGTCCAGCAATATTAAAGACATAGGGTCTCGTGAGGCAGTTGATTCCTACGGTTATATTTGTTACTGAGACTTAGGAGGTGAATGTCACTAGTAGAATCAGTGATAATGGTGTCACGCTTGTCAATAGCAGTGCCTAATAAGCCATGTTCAAGTGAATAAGAAACTCCTTCTCTTCACTTACTGAGATTAAGAAGAACCAATTAACAGGATTTTAGATTTCCAAAACCAATATAAAGAGAACCTAGCTGCCCCTCAGCCAGAAAGCTGTCTTCTAGCAGCCTCCAGACAAATGAGAGGCAACATATTGGCGCAGACACGACTAACACAATATACCTTTCAGAAAGCTGTATTAGCCTGTAGTAAATCTTTCGGTTAAAACACATGGAAAACAAAATATAATCCCAGGATAAGTACCAGGACAAGTCAAGAAAACCTAACTATCCTTCTGGTTACTAGATAAACGTAATCGAAGTACATTATTAAGAAGCTAATATGTGGACTCACTTTCAATAAACAGCTTTTTGTTCAAACGAAGCTAAGCTTTAAATAAATGTCCATACCAGGTACACCTCTCTAAATGGAATACACAGTACAAAAATATCAGTAATTAACGGCAATATTCCAAACGATTGTACATATAAGTAAGCAAGCTGCAAAATCATAAGAAAACCAAATCCAATCAGCTGGAGAAAACAGGAAGGAGTTATAAGGTAGCAAGCAGCGCAAGCTCAAGAAAGGTCAGTCGGGCCGAAATCCAAGAAAATGCCAGCAACCAGAGGACCAGGATATAATGTTACTCCAAGAGTGAGGCAGGTGGAGCGTAAACTGGCTCTTAAATTGTCTGGACCAATCAAAGTAGTTGCATGACATGAAGGGCCATTGGTTGAAATCCCCAGGAATACTTAACAGATGGTGTGCACATCCCACTGAGGACCCACCAAGTGCCCTAAAAGTCAACAATTTCCCGGCAGGAAGAGGCGAGAGGTGTGCCCACCAAGGCCCAGAGTTTAAAATCTACCTGACTTTTCAGGGTAGCAGGTGAGCGGCAGAGAGAGGGCAGTCCAAGCAGGAGAGAAGTGTCTCCATAAAATTGATGCCACACTGTCACAATGGAGGTTGCTGTAAAGTGCTGTTTTCAGTTCAGTTCAAAAACTTTATTCGATCATTGTAAAAATAATCATAAAAGTGCAACAGTACATCACAACGCTTACAATTTACAATTACATTTTATAAGCTTTCAGTTACAAAAGACATACTTTTCCTAAGAGATACAGATTTTAAAATATATACAGCTGTAAAAAAGCACACATCAGGTTTGGCAAGTGCGAATAAAAGACTCATGACTATTTTCACAGAGGATACCTTATATTTTTTAAAAAGTGGTTTCAGATAAATAATCCGGAGTTGTAAGTAATAAGGGCAAATCAGTTAAAAGTGCACAGTGCTCTGTTTAGATGATCCGTCACACGGGCAAGGAGCTACAGTGTGAAGTTGGATGTGCGGACAGGCAACAAGCAAATGAACAGACCCCATACGTAGTCTGGTAAGGACATATTGGTGTGATCGTATAGTTACCATTTTTAAATATTCTGCGAAACCAGGTTCAACCAGATTATATGTATTATAAAAACGATGAGTAGAGTACTAACTGGTGGCAGAACAACGCTTTTGTGCCTTAGCCCTCAAATACACGTGTTTTAACTCATTTTTAGGGATATCCAAGGCACAAAGGGGGTTTTCACAAACATTTAGTTTAAAAACATCCTCAAATGTGGAACATATATAGTTGAGCCAGGGAATCAGGTTATACTTATCCAGGCGGAGGCAGTCATGAATAATTTTCCTCGTAAAACTGGTCTGTTCTTTAAGCCAGATAGACCTCCATACCAGTAGGGGTCTAAGACCAATAAGATCTGTAAGATGTTCCAAACCAACCTCCTGATGTATCAGACTGGTAGAGGCAGAAGATGGTAAACAGAGGAGTTTCTTAATGAATTTGTTTTCTTCGACTTGGAGTAAATGATGATTACAATGTCCCCATACCCCTGACCCATAAAGGGCCAGCGCGACACATCTGTGGCGGTATATGTATAACATATCAAATATGCGCCTTGAGCCCAGTTGAGAAGCAAATTTAAAAATACCAAATGCACTTTTACCCATTTTTGCCCTAACATTGGTCATCTCATGAGACCAAATACCCCCGCTATTAAAAGTAATGCCTAGATAACAAAAGCTTTCAACCACTTGGATCAATTGGTCCTTGAATGAAAAGGGTCTTAGTTTTTTAACTTTCTTTCCACAAGCCAAAATAAAAGTTTTTGAATTGTTGATCTTGAGTTTTCTCCCATTAGTAAAATCCTGAAACTCATCCATTAATTTCTGCAGCCCAACAGGGGTTCTGGATAAGAGGACCGTGTCGTCCGTGTAGAGCAGAACTGGAATTGATATACCCTCAGCGGACGGAACATCGGCATTAACTGAACGCAATTCTGATTCAATGGCGTTGATAAAAAGAGAGAAAAGAAGAGGGGCAAGAACACATCCTTGCCTAATTCCGGACCTTACTCGAATGCTTGAGGTACATTCGCTCATTGGCCCAAAACGGATATTAGCGGACAAGTTGCCATACAAATGAGCCAAAAAATAAATGATTTCGGGTGGGGCCCCCATATTCAATAAGGTTGTCCATAGTAAACCATGGTCAACCAAATCGAATGCGCTTAATAGGTCCGCAAAACAGAGGAACAGCGAACCCTGTTTTGCACGCGTATATTTGCCTATAATAAGGTCTAGGTTGATGCACTGTTCTATAGTGCCTAACCCCTTGCGGAAACCAAACTGGGAGTCCGCAAGGATCCCGTTCTCTTCAACCCATTCCTCCAATCGGATCAATAACACCCTACTCATTATTTTCATGGAGGAGTCGAGGAGGGAGATAGGGCGATAGTTCTTAGCCTCGCTCCTATCTCCCTTTTTGTAAATAGGAATAATAATCTACTCTCCCCAAGACTGTGGTGCAGAGGCCAAAGCTACTGCGTTAAATGCTTTAGTCAGCAGGGGGCTCCATAATGTTACATCAGCTTTGTATAGGTCCACTGGGACCCCATGAGGGCCGGGGGCCTTCCCTCCCTTGCTACACCGGATGGCACTATCCACCTCAGCAATTGTAATGTTAAGCGGTGTAGGTGGTCTAGGGACTGCAACCGAGGCACTCTCTGTAAATATCCCGCCTGGGTTAAATATGCTAGAGAAGTGGCATACCCAGTTTTCCTCATTTACTTGGGCTGAGAGCACTGGGTATACCTCATCATGAAGGAAGGGACTATTAACGGTATTCCAAAATAACTTAGTATCTCGGAGATCTACGGCCTTGGACATATTGTCCCATGCTTCCTCTCTTAACTCCTGCTTCCTCAAATTCAAGGGCATTTTATAAGTGCTCCTTAGGGTTCTGACCACTTCCCTATCACTGGGCTTACTAGCAAGGGCGTTTTTTAATTTTTGTAGGGATTTTGTACACGCCCTATTAAACCATCCTCTAGGAGCCCCTTGTCCCTTTGCCTTATTCTTAGTCAAAATCTGTTTTGTAATCGCGATAATTAGTGCAAACCCAGCTAATATACTTGTCGGGCATGTATTGGGCTCAAGACAGTATTCCACCTCCGGTAGGCATGCAGACACAATTTTGGCTGATAGTAGTTCCTCATTGTGTCGCCCCAATTTAATCCTGGGACCGTTTGGTCTATGCGGGATTAAATCCGCCACTATTCCATGGGATATCACAGCCTTCTCCCCCCACATAAGCAGATGTATTGTAAGACAGTTATGGTCACTGAGAGCCAAGTCTAGTACTTCTGGTACAGTACACAGGGAGTTTATACTTGCGGAGGCTATAAGATAATCTATGATAGTGGCAGAATTCCTTCCCACAAAGGTTGGTAACGGTTTGCCCTCATTATCCTTCCTAGGTGACAATATCAACAGATCAAATTTAAGCAAGAGTGTGTTGAGTGAGTTCCCATAGGTTGTGTGTATAAAATGGGCCTGATCCTCCCCATCCTCCCCTCCAAAACCACACACTCTTGAGAAAGAAAAGGGGCACATATAAATATTAAAGTCACCAGCCCACAGAATTTCGAAAGAGATACCAGTTTGCCCACACAGATTTTCTATTGCCTCCTCAAGTTCATCAACCACTTCAGAACTGGAATGGTTAAATACATTATTATAGTGGTTAATTATTGAGACATTCCGACCACCATTGTGCTGCAGCCATAGTATCTGTGAGTGTGAGCCAACTGTCATGTGTGTTTTGACTCGTGCCGGGAGACTCACTGACAACAGAATCACCAGCCCACCTCTAGCTCTACCCATACTGGAACTCAGGGCCGGGCAGTTATAGGCGACATAGCCTTCTAGGAGGATATCTTCAGTGCACCACGTCTCCTGGAGACAAAGAATATCAAATTTGGTGACAAATTCCGACCAGCCCAGGCTGTCCGTCTTGTTACACCACCCTGCAATGTTCCAACCTATTAACTTATACCCTTTTCCTGGGGTACTTACTTGCCCAACAGTATGTATACTCCTGATAGGAAGGGGCGTTGGCCCATTCAGTTGTTCAACTGGGGACATACATTTACGTTCCCCGTTACATCAGCTCCATTGTCAATGCCCTCCATACTGGAAAAATGTATTCCGGTTCCCTCATCCCCTGGACTCAAAAAACATCAGTCACAGTCATCTAACCCATTAAATATATCAAACCTATTTGTAGTCTCCAATGGCGTGAATGGTTTTAAATGGTTCATTCTCCCATTGGTGGTTGTATTGATCCTAGTAGGTAAAAAATTCCATCCATAGGGATCAGGGACCGGTACGGAGTAAGGCACATATGGATGGTTCCTGACATTTTGTAAGGTCGAAGGGTAGGTATTAGAATGAGCCTGTATTTGCGGATATTGAGGGAATTGGTGCTGGGGTGGAAATACCACTGATCTCGGGTAGAAATATGTCAGTGGTAGGGGAATGATACGATTATTGGCATTTCCAGGTGGCCAGTTTAATATAAACTGGACAGCTTGTTGGTCTCTAAAATTCACCACCACTATATCACCTTCAATATCCTTGGGTCTTCCCCCGAACCACTGGAGGCGGCGGACATTATTTGGGCAAATCCTTCCCTCTTATTCTTTTCCAGCTCAGGTACCCCTGTAAGGACTACCACGAAAGGCACTGCTATTGGGGCCTTATCACTCCCAGTTATGGACTTGGTCT
Source organism: Lissotriton vulgaris (assembly GCF_964263255.1). NCBI lineage: Eukaryota > Metazoa > Chordata > Amphibia > Caudata > Salamandridae > Lissotriton > Lissotriton vulgaris. Next base: position 743,685,498 of record NC_141696.1, read on the forward strand.
TTTTACCGAAATCAGTATGGCTCAGCTTCTGTTGTTGCGGTTCCCCCCTTTTCCTCCTTTTTTTGGTAGGCGGTGGGCCATAATTTCTAAGTGGCGTAGTTTTTTTTGCCCTAATTCGTATATTTTTACATGGCATGGACATAGGGGTATTCAGTGCCTCAGTCACTGTAGGAATGCTAATACAATTAGCAGGCAACGAGTCATTCACAGTTATCTTAGGGCAGGAACTAGGTGACAACGTGCAGTCTCTAAATACAAGGGGCAGGCTATCCAATAGAAGTACACAGTCATTGCCATTTTGGCTCCCTTCTGTAGTGGCAGTAGCTGGTAACGGTGACTCGAACAAAGACCTATTCTTCATACTTTCTACAGAACGGCGACGTTTTGCTCGCCGCTCTGTTAAAGTAATTTCCTTAGGAACATCGGCAACAGTTTTAGTAAAATAATTGTCCAGAGTTCCATTTAGTGGGCACCCTAACCTATCCGACATGATAGGGTCTGTGCTGGTCATTTATGGGGAGCAAACACCTGTAGATGGAAAACGGAGAAGACTTACTCAGGATATACGCACAGAGTCATAAACGGCCAGGGGTTTGGGCCCAGTCCAGTCTCCTCGGGCCTCTGAGGGCCTCAGAGGGCCCGCCCTTTGTCCGGGCTTCGTCCGGATTTCGTCCCGCTCGCGTCCCGCTTCGCGGAAGGCACTGACTGCTCTTGTAGCCCTTGGGAATTAAGGGGGCGTGGCTGCTGCGGGATGAGGCTGCAGCTGGTTCCCAAGCCTCGCAGTCCCACAGCGGTAAAGTAGCTATCGACGGCACTCTATGAGAGCGAGTGCGGCGCTTGTAGCCTCCCTCCAAAGCCCAGCAACCACCAAGTCTGCAGGAGTCCTGTTTCTCCGCTGAGTATACGCTGGAATCGATGAAGGAAGTGGAGTTGGAAAAATAAAGAGACCAATGCCAATCCATCTGTGTTGTTTAATGAAGATCAGAGTCATAAAGTAGGTGGACCAAACAAGTGAGTGGACTTATATGTGGGGCCGCTGGCCTCATGAGCACGGGGCTGAAGAGCGGTGCTATGGAGACAGTTGCAGCGCTTCCAGACCCTGCGGCCTGGGTCTGGCAAATGGAAGTGCATTTCTACATGTGAAGGAAAACATTTTGTTGAATATCAAAAGACAAAGAAGTAACAATTCAGTGTGTTTCATGCAACTAGGAGGTGTAGGGTTACACATAGTTCAAGAGGTAGGAATATTATATCATACATTTTCTAAAAGAGTATGGATGGGGAACTTTTATGAGAGATTTTCAAATCTCTCAGGCTTCAGTCCAGAGAACTACAGGGGCAAAACATTTATCATGCTGGTGTATTGAAGACTGCTTTAGAGGTTAAGAATAAAGAACCCACCGGAAAGTTACATGTCGCAAAAAAGGCCAGACCCTACTGTGATGGAAGGGCCCAGGAAATGTGTTCAATATTTTATGCCCAACAGTAAGGAGTAAGTGTTAGTGATGGGTGAAAGTCAGTCTAAAGTAAATTGAATGTTAAAAACATTTCCAATCGTTTTCAATGTTAGTAGATGCGTTTCCACTAGTGAAATGATGATCATTGTTCAAAATAGGTCCCCCTAAACGTTTTGCCTTCCTCCTCCTATTTCTTCTGACCTTTTTGTTGGCTTAGGGATTCTGGTCACTTTACCATTGCTAACCAGTGCTAAAGTGCATGTGCTCTCTTCCTAAAACATGGTAGCAGTGGCTCATATCCAAGTGGTATCTTTAATTAACTTGTAAGTCCCTAGTAAAGTGCACTACATGTGTCCAGGGCCTGTAAATTAAATGCTACTAGTGGGCATGCAGAACTGCTTTTGCCACCCACATAAGTAACCCTTAGCCATGTCTGAGGCCTGCCACTGGAGGGCCTGTGTGTGCAGTTTCCTGCCACTTTTACTTGGTATTTAAAACTACTTACCAAGCCTTAAGCTCCCATTTTATTACACATATGTCACCCTTAGTAGGCCCCAAGTAGCCCTATGGGCAGGGTGCAGTGTAAGTAAAAGGTAGGACGTGTACATTTATGTGTGACATGTCCTGGTAGTGACAACAAGTCTATTTCATTTTTTCCTTCATATACATTTCAAAGGTAATTCCAGATCAGAAAGGAGTAGCTTTATCATGTTTGGACTGGTTAGAATAGTGATGATAACTCCTCCTTACTTGTGAAAATGGACATCACTTGGATTGACATTTCCATCAAGTGGAAATGCCACTTCAAGAAAGTGAATATTTCTCTGCGCTTATAACTCTTTGTGTCTGATAGCCCGTCTTCAATACACGCCAGGGCTGCGGGACAGCTACACTTTGTACATTTCCTCTAGACAGCCCCAACACAGGAAGGGATGGGTGTGACAGGATATTTATCTGTATTAATCTGCATACTGATAGCCTTCCTGGGCAGAAAGGGAGCGAGGTGGCTTAGACTTATATCTGAATAGGCTGTGTTCTGTCCTCACACAAATCACTGATTTGCCCCCAGGGTTAGCCTGGCACACAGGAGGTGGTTGAAAGTGATTCTTGAGCACTTCAGAGAGTTCTTTTGAAGTTACCCCCTACATCAGAGGCACTTTTGAGTATACGTACCAGAAATCCGGACCTATGAAATCAGTACACTACATGACCTGGGAATAACTCTGCTGGAGTAAAGACTCCTGTGCTATAAGGAATGCCACTTTGCGGTGACTGATTATTCTTAGAAACTGCTTCTCTGCTTTGCTGAGCAATCCTGCTGCCTTCTGATCTCTGCCCTGCTGAGAACAAGGAATGGACCCATCTCATTTGAACCCAGAGTGACTCCAAGGGCTTGCTGACTTGCCTCCTGGTTTCTGAAGTCTCAGGGACACAAAAGACTTCCTGCAATTTTGCTGTCACTGCTGGACTCTGCCATCTTCGAGTCCTACTGTAGCCGTGGGCCTCAGAAGTGGATTTTCTGTGCTGTAGCTTTTTAAATCATGCTTTTGGGCTCTTTGTGACCGCAAACAGGCCTGTTTTCTCCACTCTTACAAAGGATTACCATGAGCGGGTGCAAGATTATCTCTGAGCACCTTGGACCATTGCCAGTGACGCTCACTATACTCCCGGCGAACCTCTTCCCTGCGAATGGGACTCTTGGCTCAACTTGAGAAGGTAAAATTTCCGCTGGACCTGTTTGGAACTGCATCTGACCTGTTCTCCATGTCAGTCAGCTTGACATTTTGGATTAACCCCGGTCTAGGGCAACCTCAAGTAACCTTTGGTGCTATTGGCTTCTAAGCACGGTTTTCGCATTTATTCTTTAAAAATTCATATCTTGACTTCTACTGATTGGATTTTTGTTGTTCAGGTGTTGTTTTACTCAAATAAATAGTCTTTATGTTTCTAAACGTGGGTGGAGTCTTTTTTGTTGTTTTAATTGAATTACTGTATTTTAAGTGTTGCACAAATAATTTACTCATTGCATTTTGCATTAAGCCTGACTGCTCTGTGTCAAGCTTCCAGTGGGTGAGCACAGATTAATTTAGGATGTCTATCTGACTTACCCTGACTAGGTTAGTGGTCTCTACTTGGACAGGGTACAAACCTCTGCCAACTAGAGACCCCATTTCTACCAGTCATCCTTTAAGGTGGTAAGTGGTTTTCCACTACTGATTTGATTTCCACATTGCATCCTGAGAGCAAGACGTGTATGTCATTCATTAGTACTGTAGGGTGCTACCAATGCTATCTGATGCCCTTCGGGTTGGTGTTAGCTGCCAACATAGTCTAAACAATATTGTACACATTTCTTAAAGAGTTAATGACATAAGTTATTTCCGCAATTATATTTTATAGATGGGGACTTCAGAAGGAACATGACATTAGGTTGGAAAAAGTGTTAGGTATTTTGGAAAGGAATGGGTTTGCTATAGAAATGCTGAAGTGCATATTGGTAAAATCCAGAATACCATACTTTGGGCATGAGATAAGTAAGTAGGGCATTAGACCCATAAATTGTTTTGAAAACTATTAAAGAGGCCACCAACTCTACAGAGCAAGGTAACCTTAAGTCATTTGTAAGCTGAGCAGAGCTTTAAATAGGCCAACAAATTTGCAGATAAAACATATTCAGCGTGGAAGTTTAAAAACTTAATTAGATCTGAGTAGTCTTCGAAGAACCAGCTGGCCTCTCAAGATATAAAAATGGGATCAGTAATTTTGAACATTTTTGCCAGTTTCTATATGGTAGAGTATACACTAATGATTTATCACACACCACTAACGAAATTCATTCCTCAGAGTGCACAACAGATTCAATTATGCAGTTAACTCTTCTAGGCTGAGCCACAGTTCCTACATATGTTTGGCTTTTTCTAAGATTATATTTCACTAGAAAAGCATTTCACTTCTAATCTCTGGCTTCACCTTACGTCTTGTAGTATCAGTATTGAATTATATTTCTTTACTATATGCATACGTTTCAGTTTTTTTACATTTTTACTAAAGAATGCCTCCCGGCTCGTTCTTTTTGATAGGTCTTGTATCGTCTTGTATATATTTATCTAGCTGGACCCTTCTTGTCCCTGAAAGACTCCGTAGGAATGACGTAAGCGATGGGGTGTGTCTAGGTGTGGTTAAATATAGTTGGGAACGTACTGTGAGTAAGTTAACAGTTGCACTCTGAAGAATAAAGACATGCACTGCAGAGCTCCTTGTGTGGTGTAGTCATTTGCATGCAACTGGGTTGGGGAAGTCGCCACAACTGGCGATGAGTCAGAGGATCTGTAGCCAAAAGATCCGAGAAGGCTGTACCAGAGAGTTTCCCGAGATCTAGCAAACTGCTTGTGAATGCCATGTGTGCCTTAGTCAAAGTGACGATCAACGGTTGGCGAATGTGGAGTCAAAGCGCCACTCCAGTCAGTGCAAGATTTTCTAAGAGGGCGAAGGGCTTACGGAAAATTCAGTTATAGTTGGCCCAGAATCTGCTGGTAAGACCAAAAGAAGAAATATAGCACCATCGAACAACATTGAACTTTCAAACATACATAACGAGAAGGGCAGAAGGCGGTGAGAGTTTGGTGCAAAAGCACACCAGAAGTAGACGCACACAGGAGCCAAGGAAAGCTAAGGCAGCAACAGCCAGGTACAGAGAACATGAGTGCACACACTAAAACTAGAGTAAAGACTGGCAATGAGTCAGAGGATCTGTAACCCTAAAATCCGAGAATGCTGTCCCAGAGAGCTTCCCGAGATCTAGCAAACTGCTTGTGAATGCCATGTGTGCCTTAGTCAAAGTGACGATCAACGGTTGGCCAATGTGGAGTCAAAGTTTTCTAAGTGGGCGAAGGGCTTACGGAAAATTCAGTTATAGTTGGCCCAGAACCTTCTGGTTTGACCAAAAGAAGAGATACAGCACCATCGAACAATATTGAACTTTCAAATATACATAACGAGAAGGGCAGAAGACGGTTAGAGCTAGGTGCAAAAGCACACCAGAAGTAGAGACACACAGAGCCAAGGAAAGCTAAGGCAGCGACAGCCAGGTACGGAGAACATGAGTGCACACACCAGAACAAGAGTAAGGAGCGCCATCCGACCTCAGCATTGGGTACAGCGACCCAAGTGATAGCACATGGGTTGTGCTTATGGAGCTGTTGGTACCTGAAGTGGTGAACCACTAAAGCTGCAAGGTGCACTTGAGGCAACTCGAAAGATCTTCAATAATTGAAGGGCTTCAATAGCCTCGGAAAATAGCACCAAGTACAATGATGTCGCCTTCCTGAAATTGCCACTTCCAATTGACAACGGCAAAAAGTTGAATATTGGTACCAAATAGACTGTCTGGATTGAGAAATTTGATGATTTCATTGACGCGCCAGAAGACACAGATGACAGGAAGAATATCAAATACTTAAAGATCCTTGCAGGTGATGGAGTGAAAGAAGCGAAAAAGAAAATACCATAAGCTGATAATATATTTTATCGGGAAATTAAAGTGGCTTTAGAGGTCAGTTCAATCCAATGCCGAACATCTACTATAAAAGGAACATATTCGACCAAGCTAGACAGCAAGCTGGAGAATGATGGATGAAATTGCTGAAAGACTTGAGACTCGTCAAGCTATGCAGGTTAAATTAGTACAGTGATGAAGAAGCCATATGTCTCAGAGTAATCAATGGGTGCTCTTAGAAATGGGGGCAGAGGTAGGTACATTTGTCCAAATAGGGACCCTTGTTTCTATTCAGGGTAAGGGGGATACAAACTTTAAATAACCCCTGCTCACCTCCTTGGTAGTTTGGCACGCGCTGACAATGTGTAATGTATTTCTACCAACACTCACAGTAACACAGTGATAACACCACAAAAGGACACCACACTAGTTTAGAAAAATAAAGTATCAAGATCTAAACTTAACAAGAGCAAAACAACAAAAATCCAACATACAAGTATTAAGAGAAATGACTTTCAAAAGGTTTTAGAAACTGAATCCATAGAAAACGATGGATGCATGATTCTTGCAAAGTACCTGTTGTGACAAAATTCACCGAGCCAAACAGCCACAGTGATGGGTAGGGTCCAAAAAAAGAGATGCGTTTATTCCTGAGACCTTTGTGGATGCGTCATGGCCGGTCTGTAGGGGGAAGTGATGCATCGATTCTGAGACGACTCAGATCCGCTGGTGATGCGTTGGGGAAAACTTGCCGCACAGGGACAATGCGTGGAAATCCGTAATGCGTCGGTGAACAATGTGGCGACATTGAGTGGTGCTGCCTGGATTTCTTCATCCGTGATCCCTCGATGCGTCAAATATTGCAGAGGTGACAGGCGATGCAGGGAGATTCTTCACGCACCAAGGCGTTGCGTCTGAAAAACTGTTGCAAGAAGAGCGATGCGTCAACTTTCTTGTTGTTGTGTTCCTTTCCAGCTCCCACCAGCAGAAACAACCTCCAGAGGCCTCACACAGTCACAGGCACTCCTGGCACGTCAGAACTCCCAGCAAGGAAGTTCTGGGGAGCTGGGGATGAAGTATTTGTGTTCCTGAGACTTCAAAACAGGAGGCAAACTCTACTCAAGCCCTTGGAGACTTTCCTCAAGCAGGGGACACAGCACACAGCAAAGTCTTTCTCCTTTCCTTGGTAAAAAACAGCAACTGCATGCCAACCCCAGACACACAGCAAGCTCATTTTCTCCAGCTCTTCTCCTTGGCAAAGATTCCTCTTGATTCCAGAAATAGTCTAAAATTCAGGGGTTTTAGGTCTAATACTTATACCCCAAAATATATTTGTTCTCTTTGTGCAAGGGTCTCTGAGCCCATTCCAAACCAGTTCTGTTCTCTCTGGTGCAGCTGCCCGGCAGGAGGGGAGACAGCATTGTGTAAGTCAGAAGGTGCAAGGGAAATCTCTTCCCACCACTCGAAATACAGATCAGGCATATTCAGCCTAGCGCTGACTCATCCAGACTCTCTGGAGCCACTGCGCATTCCAAGCCCCTATCACTCCAAAGCCAGGAGCCAATCCACATCCTAGCAGAAGCAAACAGGTTGGCTCAGCAAGAAAATACCTACTTTCTTAAAGTCACATTTTCAAACACAGAATGTAAAAATCACCTTTCCTAAAAGATGCATCTTTAGATTCTGAGTTCCGCCATCCTAAACGTTATTTTCCTATCTGGTCCCAATGGTAAGTTGTATTTATATGATGCTATAAATTAACTCCCATGCTTTCCTATCGGGACAGATAGCCTTACAATAGTGAAACACGAAATTGGCAGTATTTCCCTATCAGGACATGCCACATACATCAGGGCATGTACTACCTTTCACATACACCGCACCCTACCCACAAGGGTACCGTGGGCCTCACTTAAGGGTGACTGACATGTAAGAAAAGGGAAGGTTAGGGCCTGGCAAGTGGGTGCACTTGCCAAGTCTACATTGCAGTTAACAACTGTGCACAGACACTGCAGTGGCAGGTCTGAGTCACCGATTTAGGGCTACTCATGTGGGTGGCACAATCAGTCCTGCAGGCCCACTAGTAGTATTTTATTTACCAAGCCCTGGCACACTCAGTGCACTCTACTAGAGACTGACCAGTAAATCAAATGTGCCAATCAGGGAGAACCAATCACAATAACAATTTACACAGGGAGCACTTGCACTTTGACACTGATCAGCAGTGGCAAAGTGCCTGAAGCATCCAAACCATCAACAATGAAATCCAGGACAGCAGCAAAAATACAGGAGGTAGAGGCAAACATCTGGGGAAAGAGGCCAAGTCTAACAGGTGCCTATCTGACTTGTTCAGATGACGGATGTTGCGTGAGACACTCAGTCTGGAGAGTGTGCTCATGGCTACAAGAGTAGGAGAACTTGCAGCTCAACAGGCAGCAGATATGCAAGCAGGTTTGCCCAAAATGAATCAGCATTGAACGTGAAAAGATAGCAGAGACACAAGGTTGAGGATCATAAAGTGATGTCTCCAAAGAAAAATAAATTGTACTTCTGATGCGGATTCTCCTTTCCACACAAAGGTAAATGTGCTGCCATTGGACAGGTATGCAAGGGCTGCGGGAAAGAAAACCATTTCATAATGGTTTGCAGAGTGAAAGAGAAACCAACTATGCCACACTGAGAAGATAAAATGGATGCCAGAAAGTTCCAGAAGTGCTTTAGCCAGGCCCACAAGGCCAAATTACGACATCAAGTGAGGCAAGTGGAAACTGAGCGGAGGTGACAGGCGATGCAGGGAGATTCTTCACGCACCAAGGCGTTGCGTCTGAAAAACTGTTGCAAGAAGAGCGATGCGTCAACTTTCTTGTTGTTGTGTTCCTTTCCAGCTCCCACCAGCAGAAACAACCTCCAGAGGCCTCACACAGTCACAGGCATTGTTCACAGACTCTTCGATGTCATTCTCGAGTGACGGTAAAGAAAATTGCTGAGCGATGATGGTATCTACTAATGAATGACTTGCGCATGTATGTTTGCTCTCATACAGAGAAGTGCCCAAATCCAAGAGATGTCGCCACATGGACCAGTCAAATGTCTTTGGATAGTGCCTAAAGATCCCACTCAACGTCAACAGGTGTCTCATATCTTTTATCATTGACAGTGGTGCTGTCATGCTGGCTGAAAAAGATAATGAATTGTCTCTGGTGCACTGTCGTACACCTTCAAAGACAACGGAATATACATGGGCTGCCTTCATGCCATCACAGAGTCAAGGATTGTTTGTAGCAAACATGCAACACAAGATGAAAGTACAAGCGCCGATACATGTTCTTCAAGCCACTTTGTCAGGTCCATGCTTACTCTGCTTCACCACTGCTGCTGAAATAGGTCTGATTTCTATCAACTACAACATACATGCACACACAGAAATTGTAAGTCAATTCCTGTCCTAGTTTCATGGACTAGGAAAGCTTTGAACCATACAGGTGCAGCTGCACATTAATGAAGATATTTGTCTAGTTGCTCAACTAGATCGTCAAATTGCTTTTCACTTGCCGGAAGCTGTTAAAAGAGAACATGAAATTCTATTAAAACATGACATCGTTGAACGCTCTACTGGTCCCATGCCATGGGTCTCATCCATTGTGGTGGTGACAAAGAAGGACAGTGAAGATGTCATGCGCATCTGGGTTGATATGTGCCAGGCCAGCAAGGCAATCTAGCGAGAACAACTTCCAGGTCCACACATTGTAGTTATGATTACACAGATGGATAGTGGCAAAGTCTTTTCCCGCCTTGATCTAAACAACGGGTACCATTAACCTGAACTGGAAGAAAATTGCAGGTATATTACGACCTTTTCAACCCATATTAGTTTGTTCAGATATAAACAATTAAGCTTTAGAGTGTCCAGCTGCTGAACTCTTTCAGGGTGTCATTCTCCGCATCATCCGGCCTGTCACTCATATCTTTAATCACAGTGATGATATACTGGTGTTTGAGACCACTAGAAAGGAACATGACAAAGCCCTGACACAATCTGCCATTTACTAGCTGATACAAGTCTCACATTGAATGCAGAAAATTGTGAGTTTCACAAAACAAAACTCAAATTCTTAAGACATGTCTTCTCTGAAGGGGGAATGAAACAAAAGTACAAGCTTTATCATCCACTAGTCTCCCACAGGATGTGACCATGATGTGGTACTTCCTCCTCAAGGCCAGTTATTGTTACATGTACATTTGTAATTTTACCACAGCCAAAGAACCATTGAGAGACTTGACAAACTAAATACCATGTTCAGGTGGTTGCACAAATGTGATCACAGCTTCAAGAAAAGCAAACATGCAATTGAGAGCGCTACTGTACGGCTCTATTTTGATCCAAAAGTGCATACTGAGATTGTGGTTGATGAAAGCCCGGTGGGATTGGGTGCAATCCGGGCTCAACACAATGGTTCGTGAAAATGCACAGAGACACACTGTGGCTTATGCGAGCAGAAGTCTGTCACAAACTGAACTTGCTTATTCCTAACTCCTAGCCATGAAAAAGAAAGCCTAGCTGTGGTGTGGGCTTGTAAACATTTGTATGTGTTTCTATATGGAAAACATTTTACCCTTGTCACTGACCACCAGACGTTGCTCACAAGTTTTGGGAATCCAAAAGTCAAGATTGTGCTTCAAATTGAGAGGTGGAGTTTGAGACTCCAAGAGTATGATTACCGGCCTGGGACAGATCAAAATCCTGCATACTATTTTTCCTAAGTGCCTTTGCAGTGTCGTGATACAGTGTCCAAAGCAGATGTGGCCTATGTGAACTACATAGTCAAATCCAGCACGCCTGCCACTCTGTCAGTAGAAGAAGTTCTGGCTGCAATAAACACAGATCGAGATATGACTTCTCTCAAAGAAATTATTTCACAACAATCCTGGGGAAAACATACTTGGCCTCTAACAGATGACTTTGAATATCAAAGTTCAAGAATGTCAGAGAAGAACATTCTGTTACTCAAGAAGTCATCATATTTTGAGGTATGAGGATTGCCATTCCTGAGAGCTTGAGACATTAAGGTATTGAACTGGGTCACAAGGGTCATCTTGGCATTGTCACAACTAAGATGAAAGAGTCGAAAGAGATTTTAAGGTCTGTCACTTGTTATGTTATGTTGTAAGAAATTGTAGAGCGCTTGGCTTTCCAAGGGTTTCTCAGTGCTAGGCGTCAAATATGGTCCAGACAACAAGAGGGGGGATTAGCAGAACCGGTAGAACACCCAGCTCTTCAGCTTTTTCCTGAAGATAGTTTATGTATCTAGGAATCTGAGTTCCCCTGGTAGTGAATTTCATCTTCCACCCTCCACTTCCACCTTCCACTTGTGTGACTGTCTGTCTCCCAAAACAATGCACCAACTGTTAACCATGTCTGATCTTCCGAAGTACGCTCAGGAGCGGAGTGCTGTTGATTTATTTGGTCCTCTCAATAATGGCCATCATCTCATGGAAATGATTGATGAATACACATGATTTCCCCTCATGGAAGACATGATGTCATCAACACATGAGAAAGTAATTAGAGTACTGAATTATGGTTGCGCAACCTGGGGTTTTCCATCCATTCTTAAGTCTGACAATGGCCCACCTTTTAATAGCCAAAAAGTTATAAATGTTCTCGCAAGCATGATTGCCAAGCTTCAGAAAAGGGTTCAGCACTCCCATCTGCTTTATGTTCGGCCCTTCATACACATAGGTCTACTCCTCACTCCACAACAAGTAAAAGCACTTCCACCTTTGGGAGAGCCATGGGAATGAAACCATCACAGTGGACCCAGGTGAGGTTGACCAATGCTGAAAAGATATGTGAAATAGTTTCTTTGAACAAATCCAAGATGAAAACCTATGCTGATAAAATCAGAGGTCTTTGGGACACTTTCAGCAAAGAGGGAGACCGAGTCTTGGTCAAGCGAAAGCGCAAGCGAAAATCTGATGCTCGGTTTAATGCTGACCCACTGTGGATCATGACAAGCAAAGGGCATATGCTGGCCGCTCAACATCCTGGAGGTTCCATTACCACAGACTCTTAGTGCTTCAAACTCTTGCCTAGCTGTTCATCAGCTCCATATATCAAAACTGTGGTCGGTCCACCCGAGAGTCCGGAGAGTGGAACCCATACATCTGCGTCAGCATCACCTATACCCGGTCAGGCATCTCTCCTTTACCTCTGCAAACTCACATGACTAGATCTGGAAGGCTAATTCGAGCACCTCAACATCTGATTGAGTAGTTGTGATTGTATATATGTAAAATGTGTAACTTTTATTTAGCAACGGGGGGATTTAGTGTCTTGTATATTTTTGCATAGCAGGACCCTTCTGGTCCCTGAAGGACTCCGTAGGAATGACATAAGCATTGGGGTGTGCCTAGGTGTGGTTAAGTAACCTTAGTGACGTATTGTAGGTTAATTAACGGTTGCACTCTGAAGAATAAAGATGTGCATTACAGAGCTCCGTGAGTGGCGTATCCATTTGCATGCTACTGGGCCGGGCGAAGATAGTACTGTGGGTTTACTGTAGTCTACAACTGGTCTAGACCATTTAATTAATTGTATGTGTGTTGGGAATGTGTAAGATGTCTAAAGTAAGTTAGCAATTTAGCCCTAGGCATGACATGGTGCCCTGTTCCCCACCAGACAGTCAGGTGAAGCTGTGGCATCATAGCAGATTATCCAGTTGAGTTAGAACTTGTTCCCTTGGCAAGGAACCAGGGGAAAGTAGGAGCCTTGGTTAAGGAGGATGACAGGATTGACTGTCTTGTCAGAAGGTTATATAGGGACCCATCCTTCCAAAAGAAAACTCCTCAGGATAGGGGTTTGAATAATAGACTACCTGGGGCCCTACTCCTACTCAAGTGAGTCATTCCTTAGAAGCTGTAAATTGCTACTGGTGAGAGCTAGGACACAGAAACAGTAGTTTATGGGTGAACTACGAGGCTATAATATCTATAGTTATAAAGGGCTCCTTGTAACTGACTGGTTACAACAGCAGGTAGGACTGACTAGATTTGAGTGAGTGCTCCTTGAAGAAATCCAGGTCATCGCAAGGCAACACAAGCCTTTAGTGGAATTAAGTAAGCCACACAAACCCACTTTGCTTGGTTCCTTGCGTTTTTATTTAATCAAAAGTAATGCAAGACAGCGCATATCACTGCCTTGTGTTACATTGCGACAGGGAGGCCGTTCCGTGCTTGGAGCATGAGCGTTTCCACGCATCCACCAATTGTTTTTTACACAATCACAGATTTACAAAGGTCTGTAAACATGGGATGGTGCAAAAATGGGGCTTCTCCCCACACCAGGCGTAACAAGGAGAAATATATTTATTTCTCCTCATAACTTCCTCTTTGTACATGTGCTGCACGCTGCAGCATACATACAAAGAAGAAAATGCCTTTAAAGATTGTTTTTGTGCTGGAAGGGGTCCCTGCCTGCACCTAAACAATCCTTGTGCATGGGTAAGGGTGCCTGTGTTGGCAATAGGCAGCCACAGGTGCGCCAGTGCTAGGATATAGCAGAAATGTGCCAAATCGTTGTAAAAATTGCACATTTTTGCTCTCTGCTTTCATGCAAAGCAGCACAGCAAGTTATCTCGCTTCATTGCTTTGCATGAAAGAATAATAAATCTGCCTTCTCAAGTGTGCCAGTGCCATGTTAGTCTAGAAGCCAGAACGGTTTTAGGTAATAGTGCACTTGAGAAAACGTTTGACACTTTATTTTAGTGACATCCATCACACCCTGGTACCATGATAAAGAGACATATCCTAGAACTGTGTCTTACAGAACACTCCGGGCCCAAGAGAAGAAGTGAGGAAACCCTGATAAGGACTCTGGAGGTGTCCCCAGCTCCAGTGATCACAACGGCAGGAAGTTGGATCCGAGAGGGTCTAGGAATGGGAGAGATATTAATTCCACTAAGATACAGCAACAGACGTTTATATGTTTCATAGAAATTAAAAAATTACTAAGTGGCTTTGCACTCTGATGGAGTCTAATCCTGGCTCAGGATAGGGGAAGCGTTTGATGCAGAGAATATTAAATAACAACAAATCCCATTGGCATGATATCCCAATATGTGTGGGAAGAGAGCCTATTTTAGGAACCCCCTTTTTAATCCGAAAGGTAATGGAACTAGAAGGATATGTCCCCCCAGGCCACCTGACTTCAAAGAAATTGTACGCTGCCAAGTCTGTAGACAAACTCATCCTACAGCTGAAGGTCATGGAATGCTCTGCTTTCGTGAAAGTTTCTCCAAGTAAATGTCTAAAATTTAAATTATGGCATGAGTAGTGCAGCAGTCAGAAATGTATTTTAAACATATTAACATATTAAATTAAACATGCAACTTTGTGCAACCATAGACCATAGAGGCACTGTTCCATACAACAGTGAGTACATGTCAGCAAATGATAGGAAACTCCTTTGCCCATTTCCGGAAAATAGCCAGGTGAATTGGATGGACCTATTGCAATTGAGAGTAACGTATTGGGGTTACAAAGATGGTAATCAGGATGTTAGTACCACGTGAGAAGTGGAATCCGGTAAAATAATCCCACTATCTGAGGAAATATAAATTTTATGGTCAAATTGTGTTCCCTAACGCGTACCCCACCGTCTCCATGTACCAGCTTAAAGTGCATGTAACTTCCCTCCTGTGCCAGCTATGAAGACGCAAATACATTTGCGTCCAACGTTAACATGTCCTCTTTCAGACCCACCTTGAATGGCTTAATTAGTCCGTTCCTAAGTATGCTATGCCAACGTCTTTTTGTAATGTACTTTACACGTTTTTCCTGCTCTGGCAAAGTAGGCCCTGAATTTCTGCCATCGAGCCATTTTTCTGGCTTCTGACTCTGAAAACCTCAGCCCAGGCTGCCTCTGTACCCGTGAACTCTGACTTACTTCCAGCGCGGCCCACCGCGCTCAGCTCAGCCTGCTGCCTGCCAAGACTGACTATAACCTTCAAGTTATCTGTTCCGCTCCTCGAAAATACATTCCTGCCTACTAGCTTCAGTAAACATCCCCCTCATCTGCAGAGCAGAGGGCCGACCTGTCTCCGTGCAAGTAATTCATAGACTCTGTTACCATGCTCCCATGGAAGGCCCCATGCCCCACGCTTCTCATGCAGACACTCAGGCGCTTACACACGCATCCATAGTCAGTATAGAGTAGCTTCTGCCCCAGAGACCTTTCCGTTCAGATAATATGGTTCCCAAACATCAGATATCAGATATGATAGAAGTACAAGTTGATCTGACATGCCAGACTTCTGTCTCTTTTCGTCAGTGTAAATGTCAAGTCCCCTGCACTCTCCAGTTTCACGTCAATCACACGTCATGCAGCTGCGCGCGCATCCAAGCTTCCGATTTCTGCTGACATTGCAACATTTTTGTTAGTGCCACCCCTTTTGTGACACCTACCTGTGACGTTTCTAGCACACACCTCTAGTTCACGCCTAGTCCACGCCTTCTGATTACGTACTAGTAACACGTGGATACTGTTATCTTGTCTTCTCTCAGCTGTTACGCCTACTATACTGTTTTCTATGACATGAATTAAGTATATAAGCTATGTACTGTCAATAAAAGGGAGCGCGCTCTATCCCTTCTTCCACCCCTGTGGTGGGAAGAACATGATATATTGGTCCTGACCATTCCTTTTTAAGGAATAAAACCCCTAAGAACTCTAACACCACGGACTCTGTTTTTTTCTTTTCCGATTTGAGTTATTATTGATTAAGTACTTACCTGCATAGAAATTAAGACGGTAAATTATATATTTACATCATTTTGGCGCCTGAATAGGGACCCCTCCCCCACCTCACGCGCCGGTTGGGGCGTTGCAAGCTCTGTCCCCTGCCATCAGTTAGAAGGAAACTACGCGTACCCGCAGGATTTCCTGCATCTCCCTCTGGCCCACGGAGGTGACGAAGACTGCGATCAGTACCCAGACGAGGCGGTGAGGAGTGCGGAGGATCCCGACCAGAGCCTAGCCGAAAGAAGCAAGGTCCGAGGTGTCAAGAGGCCCACCAGTTTTCCGAAGTTTTCCGAAGTCGAGCCGAGTCCAGTCCAGTCGAGTTTTCCGAGGCCTTCTGTTTCCGTGCTTCCCGGTGAGTACCATTGCTGGGACATATCAAGACGGGTTTGGGTACACAAGTCCGGTCTGCACTGTTTTTTAGACAGTGTATCTGTACTGTTTAGCAGTACATCCGTTATATAGGGTAGTGATATATGTCTCAAATGTCTTTTCATGTGATTAATGTCGTGGTATGAATGTGACCGTTTTTAATGTGCATTACTGTGTTCTTGTATAACTAGCTATAAGTATTAAGTAGTTAGGGTTAAGCATTCAGTATTAAGTAAACAAGATGCCGTTTTTCGACAAATTAAAGCAGATAGGAACTAGGAAAGGGATACTAGAGGAAGCAATTCCTATCCCCCCTAGGGACACTCCAGGAAACTTCATGTACCACAAGCATGGCATAGATGCCATATTATTTCTAGAGTTATGGGCCGACTATACTAAGCACCTAGACGAAAGACACAGATGGCCTGTTAACGGAACATGGGATGCCGAGTGCATCATGAAGGTGGAGGAAGTACTATGGAAAAAGAAAGCCAGACAATCCCAGAAAGACGCCATAGAGTTTTGGCGTAAGGAATCGCATAAGCGTGCTGAAAAAGCACTACGTAGAGAAGACAGACTTAGAGAATCAGACAAGGCCCAAGAAAACGAGTTAGTTACCGAGGGGATCCGAGTAAAAACAGAGCAAGTAGACCGCGCACGAAATAACCTCGTAAACGGTATGTATCTCGCGGCCGAAGGTTCGCCTGAGGCCATTTCAGAAATACCGAAAAATCTGCCGCCACCATTAGTCCCAACTAAAGTAATGCATAAGACTACTAAAGACATATTCCTGAATTCCTATCTAGAGGATGTAGCACCCGCTTACACCAATCTCCCTGTCCGCGCCCTGCCTAATGACAGGGACGGGGGTGGTAACCCGCCCCAAGATCATATTCCGCCAGTACCACAACAGAAACCTCCTGTTCCACCACCTCCACCACTTCCCGCACTTAAAGTTGATCTACCGAAACCACTTCTACCTGATCCTACTAAAAGAAAAATTCAAGTTCAGGTACAGACTCCGCCGAGAGATAATGCCCAAGCTTCCGCCTCAGGGGGTGCGGAAGGGGGTCTACACACCCCGCCATTGACACGCAGGTTACAGCTCAGGGACTTTCGGAGTCCTTTTTCGTTCAAGTCTCCCAGCCTTGATGTATTCAAAGAAAACATTTCAGTTTGCAGATATGATCCAGTACCCGGTAAAGACAATATAATGATGATGGCATCACTACGGTTAAGATCTGCTACTGATTTCCTGCTATGCTATGCAGGTATGAAGGAGCGCCTAGATAGAATATACGAGTTTATTCAGACGGGGAAAGACCCTGACAGTATTCAGGATGCCATGGACCGTCAGAAAGTTGACGTTCAAGCACAGATACTACGTTTTTTCATAAATTGCCTAATAAGAGAACGAGACAGGCCTGGGACAGATCAGAGCGAGTTAGATGCACTAAACAAGTGGGGTCAAAATATATCTGAAGGAAAACACGATAAAGGCACTTGCATAGCCAGTATGTACAAGAAAATTAGAAAAACAGTGATAGAAATACACCAAAAAGAGAAGGAAAAGGCTTCCTCCGAGGAGGAAGAAGAGTTTGAAGAACAAGAAAAGACTACAGATACTATAGCGTATGTAGGTAAGGGAACTTACCTTAGGAAAGGTATCCGTCCAGAAAGCAAGAGAGTTTTTCTCTCTGCCTTAACAAACCCGAATTCTTCTGAACACCAGTTCCAGGAGACTGATAAAAGACTCCGAGACCGAGTGGGGTACCACATACTAAATTCAATGGATGAACAGGAATTAGCCCGGTCAGCCATATTATGGGCTGAAAATCCGGATATGTATAATGATGATACACTAGCGCAGACATTTCTGAACCTCTCCCCAGACGAACAGAAACTAGCAGGTATATACATGATTCAGCACCTCCTAACGAAATACAGAAACCAACATTCTGATCCAGGCCCCTTACATGAAACATTAGAAGCACTACTCATGGATAGATGGAGAGGTTTAAGTACCAAGTTAATACAAATAATTCTAGAACAACGACACAGATATAATACCTTTGTAAGTACTGAATATGTTCCCGCTCCGCCCCCCGAAAGAAAAATGTATCACATGCAACACCTGAGTGGCATTGAAAGTCAGAACCCCTTACGAGAAGTACACCCAGTTATGGGTGAGGATAATATCTTGAAACGTGTGTATGTACACACGCCACTGACTAAGTTAGAACTGTTAGAAATGAAGAAACTAGTCCCGAGCCATGATAAAGACCCTGCAGGTTTCCACAGAGAGCTTAAAGACATGTTACTGATGGGGGATTACACATATGATGATATCATGAAAATGTTAAAGGTACTACTGCCCACGGGCATTTACGAGAAATTAAAGGAAAAAGAATGGGAGGTGGGAGAGAAAAAGATTGCATGGGCAGAAATAGAAGACGAAGAGAATAAACGTGTCCCAGGGGTAGGCCTTGGGGACAAAACTAAAGCATTACCAGGTTTAATAGTACAGGTTCTGCCAAGATTACTGGCAACTAGAAAAGAAGACTGGGATGCAATCTCAGCATGTAAACAGAAGCCCGACGAAGATACTAGTGACTTTTATTCAAGATTCGAGAAATGTTTTATTATTAATAGTGGTCTTAAACCAAGTAGCGAATCATACCCGCATCTTTTTGTATCAAAGTTAGTTGAGAATTCCCTGTTAGCAGTCAAAAATCGTGTATACAAGGTTGAGAGTACATGGCAAGCAAATACGCCATCCCAGATGTTACAAATGTTACAATACCATCAGAATAGAATTAGAGAAGAACAGGATCAAGAACAGAAACGTATGAAAGACACGAAAATGAAAATGTTAGTAGCCCAGTCGGTACATACCGACGGAAACAGAAAGGGTACGAATCAGACAAATCATTCCGCAGCTCCCGTTAAAGGGACATGCAACTATTGTAAGCAGCCAGGTCACTACGTACATGAATGTCCAGTTCTGAAACATGACATAGCGACAGGTAAAACTAAAGAGAGACCGCATCCACCTAGACAAGATCAGGTTCAGCAACAGACTTCACAGAATGCACAGCCCATGCAGAATACACAGCCTATGCATGCTTCATCTCATACAGCACAGACGGTAGCGGTACCACAGCCCACCGCTTCGACTCAACAAGTTTCCCAACAGATGTACCAGTATGCCCAATCTGCTTATCCAGAGTATCAACGATACGCATGAAACAGCCTAGAGAGGGAATTTGGCTTGCCTCTTATTGAAATTCCTGTAGATCAAGAAGGTCCTTATGTACACAGTCAAGTATTGGGAAAAGACAGAAAGTTTTTAATTGACACAGGGGCAAGCCGCACCACAATCAGCCATAATGAAGTCCCAGGGGCACCCCTCTCAGGCTCACAGAATGTTTCCCTTGGTTTTTCAGGACAGCCCATTGTAAATGAGGTATCGGAACCAGTACCCTTGGCTGTGGGTCCATTATCACGAGTTACAGATTTGTTACTTACGAACTCATGCCCAGAAAATCTGTTAGGAATCAAAACATTGAAGGCTCTAGGAGCCATAATCTGCTGTTCCCCGGACGGAGTTAGACTCTTTCTACGGGATTTCAAGGGTCATTATGTGTTGCGAGAATTCGATGTCAGATTGAGAAATGTACCAGATCACCTGTGTGCAACAGGCCCAACTGATGTAGGTTGTATGCATATCACACCATACCGTGTTACACTCAAGACAGGAGTAGTTCTACCACGAATCAGACAATACAAATTACCACCCGATGCTGTAGTGGCTTTACTGAAAATCATTGAAGAGCTCATTGCCCAAGGAGTGGTCGTAGAGACCGACTCCAATATCTGTAATTCACCCATCATTCCAATTCTTAAACGTACTGACCCCAATGCACCGCCAGTATATCGGCTGGTGATTGATCTTCGAGAGCTGAATAAATGTATTGTACCACAGTACCCTGTGGTCCCCGATATCTCTTCCCTATTGACTGCTATTGATTCAGAAGCAACGTTCTTTACTGTAATTGATCTCAAGAACGCCTTCTTTAGTGTACCTATTGATCCAGAGAGCCAATATCTCTTCGGATTCAGTTTAAATGGACGAAGTTTCAAATTTTCCCGCGCACCTCAAGGATTCACAGAAAGCCCCAGCATCTATAGTCAAGCACTGAAAAGACAACTAGATTGTATTCAAATGCCAGTTAACACCGCTTTACTGCAATACGTCGATGATCTGCTGATCACCGCACGAAGTGAGCCCGAATGTGAACAAGCATCACTGACAGTTTTACATTTCCTGGCAGACAAGGGACACAAGGTGTCCCCTTCGAAGTTACAATTCTGTGTTCAGCAAGTTGTGTACTTGGGTCACTTGCTGTCCAAAGTGGGGAGACAGCTCACTCCCGATCGCATTCAGTTAATTGTAAATATGCCACAACCACAGACACAAAAGGAAGTGCGGGCCTTCATAGGCCTCACCTCGTACTGCAGACAATGGATTCCTCAATATGCAGTTCTAGCTAAACCACTCATCCAGTTAACGACACAGGAGGCAGCGACTTCGACTGTCCTCCCTTGGACTCAGGAACATACACAAGCCTTTGAGGAACTAAAGAAAGCATTATGTCAAGCACCAGTTTTAGCAACACCATGTTACAGCAAACCGTTTACACTTTTTGTTACAGAACGTGATGGTACAGCATTATCTGTCCTCACTCAAGATCAAGCAGGTTCACATAAGCCTTGCGCTTATTTTTCAAGTACATTGGACTCAGTAGCTCAGGCACTCCCTGCATGCTTAAAGTCAGTAGCAGCAACAGCGTTAGCAATAAGACAGAGCGACTCAATTGTTTTAGGACATCAGTTAACAGTACAAGTTCCACATTCTGTAGAGGTTCTGTTAAACAGAACCCAGACTCAACACTTGACCATAGCACGACTGACAGGTTACGAATTGACGCTATTCCAGCCACACATAGAAATCAGACGCTGCAGCATTCTGAACCCCGCAACACTGTTACCTACAATTATGACAGATCCAGCCCCGCATGATTGTATAGAAATCATTAATGCAGTAACAAAGCCCCAACGAGACTTAACAGATGTTCCACTGATAAATCCAGACCTGACACTTTATGTGGATGGTTCATGTATGCGAACAAGTACAGGAGAATTAGTGGCCGCATATGCCGTGACCACTGAAACTGAAGTTAAAGAAACACATCGTATTGACACACTGTCTGCTCAAGCAGCAGAGCTTATTGCTCTGGCCCGAGCCTGTATTCTAGCCAAGAACAGAAATGTCAACATATACACTGATTCCCGTTATGCGTTCGGAGTTGTACACGACTTCGGCATGTTATGGCAAGAACGAGGTTTTCTGACCTCTCATGGTGCCAAGATCCAACATGGTCCCCTCATTCAAGCACTGTTAGAAGCAATACATCTGCCTTCAGGCATATCCGTCATGAAGTGTAAAGCACATACTAAAGTTACAGATTCTGTTTCCCAGGGTAACGACCTGGCAGACCAGACAGCAAAACATACAGCACTGACTCACACTCAGACAACGGATGTGACAAAGACAATAGGACCGACAAATTGCATGACAGTCAGGGATCCCACACTAGATGTAATCGATATTCAGGCACATGCTACTCCAGATGAAATAAAGAAATGGACTGAACTAGGAGGGATCCAGACAGATCAAGGTTGGATGACGAAGGGAAAATCTACATGGTTTCTCCCTGATTCTATGGTTCAAGTCATGATTAACACAGCACATAGTCCAGCACACCTAGGAGAAAAAGCGATGTTAGACAGTTTACAAAATCTTTGGAGCAATAAACACTTGCGAGCAGCAGCAAAACAGAAAGTGCGTACTTGCATGATCTGTTGTCAGTTCAATCCAGGTAAAAGCGTTCCTGTAGAGCAAGGTGGATTTCATCCTCCCGATCACCCTTTTGAAGTCCTCCAGATGGATTATATCCAGATGGACCGTTGTCGAGGATTCAAATATGTCCTCGTAATAGTTTGTGCTCTGTCCCGTTGGACCGAAGCATACCCAGTCCCAGATTACACTGCTCCGACCACTGCCAGGCAGTTGGTTCGTGAATTCTTCCCACGATACGGCTTGCCTCGTGTCGTGTATTCAGATAACGGTCAGCCATTCTCATCCGAATTAATGAAAGAAGTTTCTTTATTGCTAGGATACCAGTGGAAATTCCATTGTGTCCGACATCCCGAAGCCGCAGGCCTTGTAGAAAGGCATAATCAGACATTAAAGACCCGTCTTGCAAAAATATGTAAAGAGAAAGGGGTCGACTGGATAGTCGCCCTGCCAGTGGCACTGTTCTACATGAGGATGGTTGCCCACTCGAGATCAGGACTATCCCCGTACGAAGTGGTCTTTGGTAGACCGCCGAATATGTGGGGGACGCCCATTCCGAAGAGAATTACTGATGTTGATTGCAATATGTTGACAGATTACCTTGCCTCCTTGATGTCTGCACTCCAATCATGTCGTTCACAGGTTGCTGCAGCCTTCCCTGACAACACTGATGTAAAGCCACATGATGTCCGTCCAGGTGATCTGATACTCATAAGGAACTTCGACCGGAAAAGTCCGTTGGAGCCCCGCTGGAAATCGCCGAAGACCATTCTACTTACTACAAGGACAGCGGTGAAGGTGGAGGGCAGGAAGGGGTGGGTCCACATGAGCCATGTTAAACTGTGTAATGAACTGAAATCCAACCCAGGCTCATCCACCCCTTCCAAAGACTGTATCGAGCCCAGTGACTTTAAAACTTCCGAACGAGAGAAAACTCCCCAAGAGGAATACAGACTCAAGCTCCGATCTAACAAGTCAGACAGTTTAATTGTTTAAGTCCTCCCCTAGGTGAATCGGTTAAATAGTTTCTGACATGTATCCCCTAGATCGAGATAGAGAGAGAGAGAGAGAATTCAAGAAACATACATACTGCAAATCACTGCGTAGTCACTGTATAGTGACATTGTTAATAATGTTTTTTCTAAGCCTTCTGATAATAGTTGCCAGTATACTTCTCCCTATCTACTACCCTATTTTCAAGCGTGAACAATCTGCTTACAATGTCTCTGCTGAACACACTTTTAGTGAGTTACCTCCACATGAACTTTCTTACAGACTTGCGCTGCGCAACAACACATTCATTAGTATGCTACATCATTCCCATCAGACTAATAATGCTACAAACTGCTGGATATGTGGCCGACTCCCTCCCTACCAGAATTACAAGGGAGCTCTGCCCCTTTTTCCGTACCCGTTCACTCACAATGGTTCCTGTGGTGCATGGTTTAAAATAATTAATTCCTTAGATCCTGATATTGCTGTTTTCGACGGGGGCTGGGTTTGGGGAAACCTGAACTTGGTCCTGCTCGACGTCTGTTACCCTGATAAGGAGGGACTCCCCACTAGAATCGGAACTGATCTAGAAAATGAAGTATATGGATTAGGTAATTACACAATTAGCCTTATGATTCTCACTGTTGAATCCGAAGCCGCACCAGTTCTACCCGTTATGTCAGTATTACCAGTCACTGGCGAATTATGTATCAGGAAGAAAGGTTCAATACACTTAGGTCATAGTAAATGTACTACTGTGGTCAAATTCAGTGATCATGGTAAATCGTCCTTTAAAGCTATCCGTCATTCCTATTTTGTTTGTGGTCATACCGCATACATACGCTTACCTCCAGATTGGGATGGTACCTGTTATATTGCATTCCTTCTGCCACCTGTTTTTCTAGCTCCTCCTGATTACCACCGAAATGCAAATCTAGTAAAGAATAGACTCAGAAGAGATATCCCACTTGTCGACTACACAGAAACGGCATGGGAACAGTACACCGATTTTAATAAAGGATTCTTTTTCTTTTTAGGCCCTGTCCAAAATAGTAAACTAATACGTAGATTAACTAGAACACTTGAAGCAGTAGTGAATGAAACTGCCTCCGCCCTAGGTAACTTAACCGAAGAGCAGTCCGCCATGCGGGTTGTTGTCCTTCAGAATCGTCTTGTTATTGACGTCATCTTGGCAGATAGAGGCGGAGCCTGTAAGGTCATCGGGTCAAGTTGCTGTGTTTTCATTCCACAAAACGCACCATCTGTATATCAAGCTATTACACGTCTCCATAAAATTGCAAATCAGATACATCAGAATCCAGGCACCTGGACTTGGTCCGGTTGGTTCTGGACAACGTTAACCGCTTGGGGATGGAAGATCCTATCCTTCCTAGGCATTGGCCTAGTCCTAGTTTTCAGTTGCTGCCTGTGCCTGCAGTGCGGGCCAGCGATTTGTGGACTGTGTGCCACTTCATGTATTGAACATTCCAGTTTTCTCTCACAACGTAAAAGAAAGAAAGAAGAGCAAATGATGTTACAAGAACAAACTGATCGATTCATGAGGATCGATATATCATGAAGGGTCCGTAGGGAACAAGGAGGGAATGAGGAAATATAAATTTTATGGTCAAATTGTGTTCCCTAACGCGTACCCCACCGTCTCCATGTACCAGCTTAAAGTGCATGTAACTTCCCTCCTGTGCCAGCTATGAAGACGCAAATACATTTGCGTCCAACGTTAACATGTCCTCTTTCAGACCCACCTTGAATGGCTTAATTAGTCCGTTCCTAAGTATGCTATGCCAACGTCTTTTTGTAATGTACTTTACACGTTTTTCCTGCTCTGGCAAAGTAGGCCCTGAATTTCTGCCATCGAGCCATTTTTCTGGCTTCTGACTCTGAAAACCTCAGCCCAGGCTGCCTCTGTACCCGTGAACTCTGACTTACTTCCAGCGCGGCCCACCGCGCTCAGCTCAGCCTGCTGCCTGCCAAGACTGACTACAACCTTCAAGTTATCTGTTCCGCTCCTCGAAAATACATTCCTGCCTACTAGCTTCAGTAAACATCCCCCTCATCTGCAGAGCAGAGGGCCGACCTGTCTCCGTGCAAGTAATTCATAGACTCTGTTACCATGCTCCCATGGAAGGCCCCATGCCCCACGCTTCTCATGCAGACACTCAGGCGCTTACACACGCATCCATAGTCAGTATAGAGTAGCTTCTGCCCCAGAGACCTTTCCGTTCAGATAATATGGTTCCCAAACATCAGATATCAGATATGATAGAAGTACAAGTTGATCTGACATGCCAGACTTCTGTCTCTTTTCGTCAGTGTAAATGTCAAGTCCCCTGCACTCTCCAGTTTCACGTCAATCACACGTCATGCAGCTGCGCGCGCATCCAAGCTTCCGATTTCTGCTGACATTGCAACATTTTTGTTAGTGCCACCCCTTTTGTGACACCTACCTGTGACGTTTCTAGCACACACCTCTAGTTCACGCCTAGTCCACGCCTTCTGATTACGTACTAGTAACACGTGGATACTGTTATCTTGTCTTCTCTCAGCTGTTACGCCTACTATACTGTTTTCTATGACATGAATTAAGTATATAAGCTATGTACTGTCAATAAAAGGGAGCGCGCTCTATCCCTTCTTCCACCCCTGTGGTGGGAAGAACATGATATATTGGTCCTGACCATTCCTTTTTAAGGAATAAAACCCCTAAGAACTCTAACACCACGGACTCTGTTTTTTTCTTTTCCGATTTGAGTTATTATTGATTAAGTACTTACCTGCATAGAAATTAAGACGGTAAATTATATATTTACATCACAGACATCTTAGGAGCAATTGGGCACACAAAGAAATGATGCAGGTCGATGATTCCCATAAATGTGGGAAAATAGAATCCCCTCTGTTGTTTACAGATGACAATACTGTGTCTGTGGTTAGCCCATTGGTATAAAACAAAAGAGGGAAGAGTTAAACCATGTCAATATGAACAAACCTGCTATGCAGTTGTTCCTCAAGTGTCCTTCCAATGGCGAAAAGAATCCTGTAAGAAAGACTATTCATGTTGATTGAGAGTTTTGATGACAGGGTACTCCATCGCAGATGTGAGGGAGTACCCAATATGCCAAACTGGCGGTCCACCCACCCTATTTAAAGATGTCTGAACCATCAGCTTTCCATCAATGAAGCCCCTGTTGGCACAGCTGAGGAAAGGAATCTCAACGGAGTTGTGGCTGTTAGAGTACTGCCATCACACAATTCCCTCTATTTAGAGTGGACGGTATGATGTGTTTTTTCTGTCCATCACTGCCAACTTTATGGACTGAAACAAAATAATGACCCACACACCATAGCAGGACCCTAACACTCTCAGAGTGCAGGGGTCATTCATTTTTTTTGTTTTTAAGTAACAAACTCACACTTTGGAAGTTTGTTTTTGAAAAACTAAGTAATGTTAAAAGTTTGGTGGATGGCAGTCAAGTCAAGTCAAAGATAGCTTTATTTGATTTCAGTTTAAAAATCGCAAAAGGGGGGCGTGGCCAAGATGGCGAGGTGAGCGGACGCACTCTCCACGAGCTCCTCCGACCCCAAGGCCCTAGGCCGTAAATTCTCGCAGATCTCCCCCGATCTGTATCGGAGCAGTGGCGGAATTGTAGAGGCA
This sequence comes from Lissotriton vulgaris, assembly GCF_964263255.1. Taxonomy (NCBI): domain Eukaryota; kingdom Metazoa; phylum Chordata; class Amphibia; order Caudata; family Salamandridae; genus Lissotriton; species Lissotriton vulgaris. Next base: position 743,712,204 of record NC_141696.1, read on the forward strand.
GCGGTCAATCTATAGCTGAGCCTCTGCTCCGCTCGGAAATCACAGCCGGAAGACTCTTGGGAGCGGCAGAGGCCGGAGGGCGAAAGTGACGAAGCTCCATGCAGAGACCCGCCGGCGAGAAGTGGGATAGCGGGGCCGGTGAGGAGTAGCGACGAAGGCTCCATACCGCTCGACGACAAAGGTCAGTCATCAGCGGAGCCCCAGGTCAGTCCCAGGCACCGAGAGATGCCCAGCAGCGACCGGTGGTAGCGCCGATACACCCAGCCGGCCAGACACGCTCACGCAAGGCCGGGGACGCGGCCTACAGGCGGAGCGTCCAGGGCCCCTGCAACAGCCCAGACTAGTGAGGAGCAGCCTTCACCAACGAGAGACAGACGCCAGCGGCGCCCCAGGTCAAGCCCAGGCACTGAGGAAAGCCCGGAGGCGGTCAGCGGAAGCGCCAATTCATCCAGCCGGCAGGAGGGCCTCACGCGAGGCCGGGGACGGGGCCTGCTGGTGGAGCGTCTCGGGCCCCTGTCGCGGACCGGACTGCCGGGGAGTAGCTGAAGCCAGCGAGAGGTAGACACCGGAGGCGCCCCAGGTCGGGCCCAGACACAGAGAGAAGCCCGGGGGCGACCGGTGGCGGCGCCGATATACCCGGCCAACGGGAAGGCCGCACACAAGACTCGAGTTGCGGCCTGTAGACCGAGCGTTCTGAGCCCCTGCCGCGGACCGGACTGCCGGGAAGCGGTCCGAACCGAGGTGCATGCAGATACGGGGAGCATTGTTGAGGCCGATCCCCAGAGGTGCAATGAAGTAGCGACCGACAGAGGAGGTAGAGCGTGACCCGGCCCCCGCCATACCGGCGCTCTTTGGCGTGCATTCGTAGCTGCAACCAACCTTGAGCTGAAGGACATACTCGGTCACCAGGCCCCCACGGATCGGGCCCGACGCTGGGGGTGCACCGGAGCTGACGGTGGAAGGGACCATGGCGGAGACAGCACCTGCGGAAAGCAGCCCTGAGTACGGATTAGCAGCCCGTCCCCTAACTTTTTGGCGGCGGCCGAACCGGGCGGCCGGACCCAGGCCCGTGCCCGAGGCCTCAGCAGAAGACGGACCTGCCAAATAGCTGGGCTGCTGCAAAATGCCACCAAGAGACAGCAATCAGCCTTTCTGACTGCACGGGTGAGAGGACCACTAGGACCGCCAGGAGTGACCTCATGGGGGAGTTGGAACCACTGTTCCCACTAACGTGCGCGCGTGCGCTGGCGCGCACCTATATCTCCTGAAGCGCGCACCTTAAAATACAACGCTCGCACAGGAAACCGTGGACAGTGCGCCGCCGCTTTTAAAATGCGTGTGGCGCGAAAACGGTCGTATTGAGTGCCTTTTGTTAAAGTAATCATGTTAATCACTGCGCCCGCCATGCGCTGCAATTAAGATAATTACTTTAACAAAGGCACTCAACTGCCCTGTAGCTGTGTCCTATCAACAAATGAAAGCCAGCAAGTCAACATCACACGTCGTGCTTGTAGATTTGCTGCCTTTCATTTGTTAATAGAGAAGTGCTGGTAATTGCTAGCAATATCATTGGTGCCTTCTTGACCCGCCGCCAGTGTCTTCGTGTGTAACGAGGTCATCAATAAAAGTAGGAATTCGTGTTTTAACTCGATCATCCCCGCAATGTGCAGAAAACGTAGTCACTACAGATGGCCCTGGGAGATTTTTCTTGAAAGCAGGTGGGAAACTCAGTATTCAACTTTTCAGACGAAGCTGTTGCACTGACTATTTTAGACAGAGTGAACTCTGTTGTGGTTCGTCGCAGGAACAAAAGAAAAAATTGCTTGGAAAAGTAGCAGAGAATAAAAGGACTGAGTGCGTTAAACCGTGTCTTTGTTTATTACTTTATTTGCTGCTTAAACTGCTATTGCTGGCCTAAGTACCTTTCCCTGAATAGTTGTCTAGGAATGTTTTATGAAGTCTTCCTGCTGCAGAGTTAGGCTCATAATCTGTGTCGGAAAATATTTTTTTTAGAGCACAGCAGTGACACTATTCCATTCCAGCGTGACTGGCAGAAGGCAAATCCTGCAGGAAGGAAGGGAGGTCAGTCAAAAGCAGCGTGGTGGACTCGGGACTGAGTTGTGATGTCCGCCGCATAAACTTTGAGAGAGTGCTGCCTGCACATTACCCGGCATTGGACCCCGGACCGCAGCATCATGAACCAACACGGACTATCTCACAGCATCATGGCTGCGCCTGAGAGGCCTGTTGGGCGCTCAGCTAAGGGAAGAGCTGCCTGCAGCTGTGCTGTGCCAGTGTGGGGCCGCGACCGACTGGACACGTCTTCATTGCTTGATTTTTTGCTCGTGAGAAGTGTCACTCATAGTCTTCGAAATGTCACTAATAATTTCACAGAATTATGAATATGTCACGCATGGCAATCTGAAACCTTGGCAGCTATGGTCACGTAGTTAAATTGTTTGTATTTCATGTGTTCTGGCCATTTAGTTAAACGATAATTTTTTTATTGCAATTAACTTCATGGTTATTTACCCTTTACTATGGGTGACTCGCACTACTGGAGTCTGACACATGGTAAATTCATAGTAAGTGGAGTGAGCAGGTTTACTGCGAGTGTCTGCCTTTTTTAGTGTAAGAGGCACCAAGCTGGCTAAACGTGAACACATGTGAACACATGTAAACACATGTGTGTGGGCTTCACGTATGAAACTACAGTCATACACAGCCTTGTAATTGCACATTGCCATTCTGGCACAGAAGGTACTCTGCACTAATAGGTGCTGACCTGGAGTAGGCCCTATATTATTAGTGGGCATTCTTACTGAGGTCAGTAAGTCTTATTGGAAAATCTGTGGTGTTTTCATTGTGTATTCATCTAGGCCAAATCTGCAGTGAGTTTCACTCCAAACAAGCTTCCACAGTCCTGCAAGATCTCAAATTTGTAAAACTCATACAGTGAGTTTGAACATACAGGGCTTCAACATAATACATCCACATCTTACGGCACTACATGAATTGTTTTATTTACCATACTCTGCTCCTCATCAGATTCCAAGCATTTGTACCCCCCCAACCAACTGGGGTAAGTAATTTACCCTGCTACCCAGCCAAAGGAACAAAGTCCCCTCCACACAAAATGGTTGCTCTGAATTGCATTTCTTTATTGACAGCATTAATAATGAACAGTGAAATGCCTATACATTTGATGAACACATTTCAAAATGTTTATTAATTCCATTGGTTTAACTTATGATACAGGGGTAAATCACAATATAATGCTATTTTATAAACATGGTGAAATCGTGACAAACCTTTAGGCCTGACTCTTACCTATTGACATCCCTTGCTACTTTTAATGTATAGCATTTACACATTATTACATGGTTTCAGTTATTAATTTGGTAAAGGTAATAACCTGACCAGACCAGTCATCCTGCTTTATAAATAATGATACTACCTTATAATGTGATATTATAACTGATACAAGTGGAGGTGATTCTGATTATGGGGTTCAGTACCCACCAAGGGTGAAATGTGATATGAGAATACCACTGAAGTTATTTTTATCTACCGGATGTATCTATTCATCAGTTAATAGTTGCGTATGGTTCTGAAATAAGTGTACTTTTCCCTTTTAAAAGAAAAGGCACTAACTGGAATATTTTTGGGAGTATTGTTGTTGCGTGCCAGAAAATTGGTATTGCTAGTCCACACCATCTCTTCTAAATAGGCCTAGGACTAATCAACTTTGCTACCCTAGCCAAGTGCTACAATAGGGTACTTGGCTCCGAGTCAAAAGACAATTGCAGACTTATTACTTTCATCCTTCCCAACTAATAACCCAGTTTCTCTCAGTCTCTCTTAGTAGTTTTGACATGTTTCAGCCAATACTGATTTGCAGACATCCTCTGGACAATCCTGCTGGGACTTATACCAACATTCTTTACTATACACTTGAATATTTCTTGTCTGTGCACAAACGAGTATATTATATGCATGTGTGTGTTTGTGTGTATATATATATATATAAACATACATACATACACACACAGAGAAAGGGAAGGTGGCTGGGTATGTAGGCAAACACAACTCACTCAGTACAGGTAGAATATATTCATACGTGTCAGTTTCTTAAATGTCCATGTATCATTTGGTGACCTGGAGGAGGGAGAGCCGCCTAGTCTTCCTCTATTGGAAAGAGAATTTTCCAAATTGAATTCAAAAGGGTTCTCAGAGCATTTAAAGAATGGATTTGAGGTCGCTGTGTCAACAGTTCATGCCCTGCAGGAACTAGGGGTGCATGCACACTGGGGGGAATAACATGTGCCCCCCTGCATGTATCCCCAGTTATGCCATCATGTATAGGCTCCCAACATTTCCCCACCCTATGAACAGAGCTCTAGTTGAGAATCTTTAGTAAATCTTATCTTTGTACCACCGTTGGAGCCTTGTGCTTTTACTAAAGCCGATGTGAGCTTGCTTGTGTAACCAATTCATGTCATAGTGTGTGTATGTAAATTGCAAACCTGTCTTAAAACCCATCATGTGGCGCTTTATGTCTGGAAATGCAGAGTATTTTCACTTTTTAAGCAAAACGTTTAAAGGGATTTTTGCACTGATATTTGTCGCTGCACCCACATGCGCGGTCTGGTTCTTGGTGCACATAGCATTGGCTGCAGCGCACAGAGACCTTCCCCTGCCGCACATAGAGGAAACAAGTTAGAGGGAACATTGGTTGGAACACAACGCGACACACCATTGCCATCCAGTAAGGCTACAAGATCATCCGAAAAGACCGCACCTACCAAACAGGAGGAGGCATCGCTATCGTCCATAAGAATTCCATCCGCATCTCAACCAGCTCAGACGTCAACCTCGCTAGCGCCGAACACCTTAACTTCCAGATCCACACCGACCCCAAGACCAGACTCAGAGGCACCCTCCTCTACAGGCCACCAGGACCCCGTGCACAATTCAGTGAAGACATCACTGACTTTATCACCCCACACGCCCTCCCCTCCGAGGACTACATTCTATTGGGAGACCTCAATTTTCACCTGGAAAAGAGCAACGACAGCAACGCCACCATCCTCTGGACAATCTTGCCAACCTCGGACTCAAACAACTTGTTAATACCCCCACTCACTATGCAGGTCACACACTCAACGCCATCTTCACCTCCAGCAAACATATCTCCTTCAGTCACACCACAGTTCTCCATTGGACGGACCACAGCTGCGTTCACTTTGTCTACAAAAAGACCACAACCCACAACCATCCTCAACCTACTCTGCGAAGAAACTGGAACAAAATCACCATAGACCAGATCCCCTCATCGCTTCTTCAAAACCCCCCTGCCCACTCTTCGAACCCCAACCAAGCAGCCATTAACCTCACTCAATGGCTAACCAACAGCGCCGACAACCTAGCACCTTTGAAAAAACGTCAAATCAAACTAGGCAGCAAAAACGCTCCCTGGTTCAACGATGATCTTAAGAAATCCAAGAAACTCTGTCGCTCCCTTGAGAAGGCCTGGAAAAAAGACCCAAACACCAGCACCAAGGACGCCTTCAAAAACGCCACCCGCACACACCACCAACTGATCCAACTAGACAACAACGCCCACAACAGCAAGGAATTATTCAACATCGTCAAAAAATTTACCAACCCCTCAGCCAACTCCAAAGACATCACTCCCTCTCAAACCCTTTGCGACTCCCTAGCTTCGTTCTTCCACAACAAAATCGCAGACATCCACAACAGCTTCGACAACCAACCCGGAGACCAACCCACCCAACCTTCTGCCGAACCTTCACCCCCCTTGAACATCCTTAATGACTGGAACCCAATCTCCACTGAGGACACCATCCGCCTGATGAACTCCATCCACTCAGGATCCCCCACAGACCCATGCCCTCACCACATCTGCAACAAAGCAGACTCCATCATAGCACCACTCCTCCGAGACGTCATCAACTGCTCCCTCAACTCCGCCACCTTCCCGGAAAGCTGGAAACACGTCGAACTCAGCGCCCTTCTGAAAAAACCCACAGCTGACCCCACCGAACTCAGAAACTACCGCCCCATCTCGCTCCTTCCATTCCCGGCCAAAGTCATCGAGAAAGCTGTCAACAACCAGCTCGCCGCCTTCTTCGAAACCAACAAATCCCTCGACTCCTCACAGTCCGGCTTCCGAGCAAAACACAGCACTGAGACCGCACTCATCGCAGCAACAGACGACATTCGAACTCTACTGGACAATGGAGACACAGTCGCCCTCATCCTCCTTGACCTCTCCGCAGCCTTCGACACAGTCTGTCATAGCACCCTGTTACAACGCCTCAGAAACATCGGAATCCAAGGAAAAGCACTGGAATGGATCACCTCGTTCCTTACCGGAAGAACTCCGAGAGTCTGCCTCCCACCATTCAAGTCAGAGGCCACTAAAGTCATTTGCGGCGTGCCACAAGGATCTTCACTCAGCCCCACCCTCTTCAACGTATACATGAGCCCCCTCGTGGCCATAGCACGCCAACACAACCTCAACATCATCTCCTACGCTGATGACACTCAACTGATCCTCTCACTCACCAAAGACCCGAACACCGCCAAAACCAACCTACATGAAGGGATGAAAGAAGTAGCCGAGTGAATGAAGCACAGCCGTCTGAAACTGAACTCAGACAAAACAGAAGTCCTTATCTTATGTACCTCCCCCTCCGCCTGGGATGACTCTTGGTGGCCAGAGGCCCTTAGAAAAGCACCCATCCCGACGGACCACGCACGGAACCTGGGCGTCATCCTGGACTCCTCACTCTCGATGAACAGACAAGTCAACGCCGTTTCATCATCTTGCTTCAACATTCTTTGCATGCTCAAAAAAACATTTCGCTGGATCCCCACCGAAACTAGAAAAACGGTCACCCACGCACTAGTTACAAGCCGCCTGGACTACGGAAACACCCTATACGCCGGTACCACCGCAAAACTTCAGAAAAAACTCCAACGCAACCAGAACGCATCAGCCAGACCCATACTAGACATCCCGCGTAAAGACCACATTTCTAGTCACCTGAAAAACCTCCACTGGCTCCCCGTCAATAAGAGGATAACATTCCGCCTCCTAACCCACGCACACAAAGCACTTTACGAACTTGGACCTGAATGCCTCAACACACGACTTTCCTTCTACACCCCCTCCCGCCAGCTACGCTCCTCCAACCAAGCCCTTGCTGCTGTACCTCGCATCAACAAAACCACCATGGGAGGAAGATCCTTCTCCTACCTGGCAGCTAAAACCTGGAACTCACTTCCCATTCACCTTCGCCTCACTCAGAACCACCTAGCATTCAGAAAGCAACTTAAAACTTGGATATTCGACAAGTAATTCCCCACCCTTCTTCAAGCACCTTGAGGCCCTCTGGGTATGTAGCGCGCTATATAAATTATTTGACTTGACTAGGCTCATAGGTGTCCAAGACGAAGGGAGCGGTAGGCCAGCGGATGCGACGTGAGGCCTGGGAAAGACATAGCGGGGTGCCGACTGGAGGTCTCAGACCGAGGGTGCAAGAGACTCCGAGCTCCCTGTTGCACTGACACAGCTTTCCGAAATGACAAGCTGCACCCAGGGAGGATTGAGGAACTACCGAAGGAAGAATCAGGCTGCAACGTCGGCCGTGAGGGGTAGGCTGCATAGCAGAGCCCAAGAAGGTAGTCCCCCCCCCCCGGTCAGATACTAGCCTGCACACCACGACTCTGGCTGCGGCCTAGACACCACGGCAGTTCCGCCTACGCTCCGTCAACCTTGGCAATGGCTGGCAACAGAGGGAACAAGAAAGGGGAACGGACACTGCCCAAAATGATGAGCAGGGGACCACCGAAAACAGACAAAAGGCAACACTCACCGGGCCCCTCTAGAAGCTCGCTGGAAGCAGAAGGAAGGGAGCCGCCGGTCAACAGATCCTTCCTGGAATCTCTCTTCAGTTCCCTATGTTATGACTACCAGACACTGAAACAGGAGGTAGCCGGAGAAGTCAGAGAAGTACAGAGAGAAGTAGATAGCCTGGGGAGAGAGTGGCTACCCTGGAGGAAACCGGACACTCCAGAGATAATGAGATTGTGCAACTGCAGCAGGAAGTGTTCCGCCTATGGGATCAGCAACTAGACCTCCAGGCGCACAATGAGGATCTCGAGAACCGGTCTCGCCGGAACAATATACGGGTCTGGGGAGTGCCATCCAATGCAGGTTTGGGGGTTCCGGGGGGAGGGGGCGGACGGGAGTGCAGTGGCCGGACGTCCACTTCAGTAACCAACCTCAGCCTTGTCCTTGGGGACCGGACTGGGACTATGATTTTTTGGAACTTATTGCGGGGAAGGGGTGGAGGGAGGTGGGCACTGCTTGGGTTGTTAACGATGTTCGGGGACTTGTTGAAGGTCAAGTTGTTGATTGAGAAGTGGGGGAGAGGGAGGGGGGATGGGAATGGGTGGTTCAGGGGAAGTTCAGGGGGAGTTGGGAGTGGGGGGGGCAAGGGTCGTCCAGTGCTTTTGATGCATCTACTCTGGCTTGACAGAGGCCCCTGCACACTACTTATCTCAGAGCAGCCTTACCTGGGTTCCGATTAAATGCTTGAGCTACGGTTGCCCCTACAATAATGGCAGCCCTTAAAGTAGTAACCCTTAATGCGAAGGGGTTGAACAATCCAGTCAAGAGGAGGGCGGTACTGTCCCTGCTAGAAAGCACACAAGCAGATATCTGTCTCTTACAAGAGACCCACTTGCTAGCCCGTGATTGCCATAGGATGTGATCTCACAAATTCCCATCACAATTTTTTTCCTCCAACACCACCAAGACAGCGGGGGTGGCAATCCTAGTGTCCCGAACTTTCAAGGTGGAGGTTTTACATAAATTTGCAGAACAGAAAGGGAGACTTCTAGTGTACAGAGTAAATAGGATAGGATCGATAAACAGCCCCAACGAGCATCAAGAGCGATTTTTCAACTCGGCCTTGGTGGACGTTACGGCCACCCCGGATAGGCACATTATTATAGGAGGGGACCTGAACATGGTCTTCGACTCGTCTCTAGACAGATCAGCACAGAGGTAACCACAGACGGGAGAGATTTCGCAGGGGGGGGAATCCCAATTGGAGGACCTAGATCTCCACGATCTCTTGCGCCACCTCCATCCCACCGACAGAGACTACTCTTATTATTCACATGCACATAAGACATATGCGAGATTGGACCACCTCTTGGTCACGGGGTCAGTCTGTGACCTAGCTATGGCATCTGAAATTGGGGTTCTCTCCTTATCAGACCACGCACCCGTTACAGGCACCTTTCGCTTACCGCCGGTGTCTTCATCGCGTGGGGTTTGGCGCCTCAGGTATACACTATTACATAAAAAACAGTAGTGAAGCACATTGCGTACTCGGTCCGCGATTTTCAGACCCCCAATGATAATACCGACACTTCCGTAGCGACGCAGTGGGCAGCCTTGAAGGCGGTGCTCAGAGGGGAATTTATAGCAATATTGTCAGCGGAGAATAGAGAACGGCAACTCAAACGAGACAAACTCACACACAAAGTACGCGAGTTGGAACAGGTACATAAGCGCACGGGAGCCCTGAGAATATGGAGGCATCTCAAGGCTGCGAGGAAACTCCTGTCAGCCTTGGATACAGACAGAGCGGAGTATGCGGCGTTGCATTTGAAACATGCATATTATACAGGGGGTGACAGATGCGGCCGGCTGCTGGCGAACAAACTCCGAGTGGCACATCAACGACATTTAGTGAAGGAACTTGTGGTCTCAGACGGCGAGACAGTTATGGAGGACGACCAGATAGCGGAGACTTTCTGTCAATATTATGCAGAACTATATGCCAGTAAACCCCCATCGACACATGCGGAGGCTGGCTATCTGGACTCAGTCCCCCTCCCTTCCTTGACTTCGGAACAGGCAGAGTACTTGGAAAGGGACATAAGGGTTGAGGAGGTGATTACAGCCATCTCTAAACTCAAGCATGGAAAGGCTCCGGGCCCGGACGGCTATACATCACTCTTCTATAAAACGTTCTGCTCCACGCTGGCCCCTACCCTTACCCGGCTTTTCAACTCATTCTCCGCTCCTGGAGCTATCCTACCTGATTTACTCCAGGCAACCGTGCCGGTCATCCCCAAACCAGGCAAGGACCGGACTCATTGCAGCTCGTACAGACCGATCTCTCTTCTAAACATTGATCTCAAGCTGTACACCTCGGATCCTTGCGGCCCGGCTGGCACTTCATCTGCCAGGACTGGTTGACCCGGACCAGGCAGGATTTGTCCCTGGGAGGCAGACCGTGGACAACACCAAGAGAGTGGTTCACATCCTGGAGAAAGCCTCCCGGATTCCCGGAGAGAGAATGCTGTTAGCTGTAGACGCGGAGGAAGCGTTCGACCGGGTACATTGGCCTTATCTAGAGCAGGTCCTGGCAAAGGTAGGAATAGGGGAGAAATTCCACACCCTAGTATTCAATTGCTATAGGTTCCCATCGGCGGCAGTGCGGGTGAATGGCTGCAGCTCCCGGAGGTTTGCAATAGAGAGGGGCACTAGGCAGGGGTGCTCATTATCCCCGCTGCTTTTTGCTCTATATATGGAGCCTCTTGCCCAAAGGATACGTCAGAACCCGAACCCGAAAGGAGTAAGGATGGGGAAATATACCCACACGATTAGCCTCTATGCGGATGATGTTATACTGACGCTAGCTGACCCGAGGAGGTCGCTCCCAGCGTGTATTGCAGAACTAGAGGCTTTCTCGACTGTCGCAGGATTCAAAATGAATATGGGGAAGTCAGCAGCCCTTGATGTATCATTGCATGCTGCCACGAGAACTGATCTCCAGAACCTCTTCCCCATGCACTGGTCATCGGACCTTGTGCCTTACTTGGGCATCTTCTTGGCGCCCACCCTGACCGCTATGGTAACCGCCAACTATGCAGCCTTGGGGAAGAAAATTAACCCCTTGACTGCTGGCCGGTTTCCGCCCCTGTGCTGTAAACAAATGAACAGGGGCGGGCCATGACGAACCCCAGCCGTCATCAGCACACGAGCACCGTAGTGCATGACGGCTGGGGTTCGTCATCAGCATGCAAGGGGTTAAGGAGGAACTGGGGCGCTGGAACAAAGGCACACTTTCTTGGCTCTGCAGGATAGCAGCGGTTAAGATGACGGTCTTACCACAGGTTTTATATTTGTTCCGGGCCCTGCTGCTCCAACCCCCAAGGGGTGGATTCAGCAGATGCAGGCGGACCTTGCACATTTCATCTGGCAGGGCTGAAAACCTAGGCTGAAGAGGGCTCTATTACCGCTAGCCCCTGAGGCAGGGGGTCTGGGTATACCGGATTTACGCAAGTATTTTCAAGCGGCACAACTGCGATATCTTGTGGAGTGGAGAAGATGGGAGTCAGATAAACACTGGCTTTTCCAAGACCAGGCAGTAGCGGGCCGGCCTCTACAGGAGGTGCCCTTCCTACGCAGGGCACACCGCCCCCCAATCTGTACGCGTCTTTCATCACGCAAGTCCCGATGCAGGTGTGGGATGCCACTAGTGTTGTTCATGATCTCACCACGTTCCCCTCACCGTTTACACCATTGGTTGAGAACCCGGATTTCACCCCCGGGCTGGAACACAGAGCCTTAACGCCCTGGCGGACTGCGGGGTGCAGGACACTGTTCCATATGTACACTCCGGATGGCATCATTCCATTTCAGGATTTCAGACGAGAATATCAACTGCCTGAAACGGAGAAAATGCATTATTTACAGGTGCGCCACTGGGCACTGCAGCCGCAGGTGCGTGAATCAGCTGACAGGAGGCTTTTACCTTATGAGAAGTGGCTTGTGACATGCACTTCGGATGCGAAACTGATATCAGACCTCTACAAATTTTTGCAGCCTCCTTCCTCTCATCTTTATAACCCGGGCAGGGAGCGTTGGGAACGGGAATTGGGGAGGACATTGAGTCACGCAGAGTGGGACCAGATTTCATATCGGGCACGACATTCCGCATACCACACGGGGCTTACCGAAACATTTACTAAGGTGACCACCTACTGGTACTACACCCCAGAAAGATTGCATGAAATGAATTGTAGTATTGAGGGTCAATGCTGGCGGGCTTGTGGACAGGTAGGTACACTTACACATGTGTTGTGGGAATGCCCCCTGCTGCGCCCCTACTGGAAAGAGATCTTGGACGAGATTGACACACACTTTGACGCTGAGTTGCCACGCTTCCCTGCGTATGTACTGCTGGGCTTACCCAACCGGTTGATGTACCCCCTAAAGTCCCGTAGAGGTAGACAGATTGCAATAGCGCTGGGCTCGGCTATCCAAAACATTCTCATACACTGGCGCACCACCACACTCCCCTCTATTACGGGTTGGCTGCATAGACTATGGCATGTCCTAGGCATGGAAAAGTTGTCACTCACAGTGGCAGGAGAGGTAGAGCAGTTTAACGACCTGTGGCAACCGTTTCACTCATTGCTGGTTACAGAATTTAAAGAACTCACATGTCCAAGGTATCTCCGACTTTTGAGATTAACATTACCAGCAGATTCAGCTGATCGGTGAGGCTTAGAATGGGATTAGCCGACATGGGAAAGCGGCGAAGGAGGGATGAGGCGGAGGGGCGAACTAAGAACTGGACGAGGGTGGAGAGGGAGGAGACAGAAGGGATGAGTGTGGAAGGGGGAGTTGGAAGGGGGGGTTGTTTATTTGTGTATTATTGTCGCTGTATGCGCATCGAACGACGAGATCGGATGGACATTTCGTTTGAAGAGACTTTACGCACCACATGCGCTCCTTAATGGCCTTGTCATAGCACTAACCTCTTGCGACAATTGTTTCTTGTTTTTTTGTAAATGTCTCGATAAAATGCTTTAAACCTAAAAATCACAAAAGCAGAAGTAAATACACAATAGAATACAGTGAAAATTAATCATCAGTAAAAGATTTAAAAATCAATTAAAACAAAGCAGTGCAGGGTGCAGATCTATAAGGGGTTCAATGCATTGTTAGTCTGCATCTAATCACGCTTTTTAAGAACATTGATACTAAATACATTGACATTTCATCTTCTAGCATTTGGAGTTTCAGTAAAGTAGGTCTACACTGTCTCAGGCCCCACTTCTTCAATAGAAGTATTAAATATTTTTTCCTGGGAAGCGAGTAAAATTTACAGAATAAAATACAATGTATCGTCGACTGTTGTGATATATCATCGCAGGGGCACAGGATCAGGTTTTTAGACCAGATATTTATTTCTAGGAATGTAATCAATCTAAAAAATATTTCTCCCCTAAATCGTGTTAGTAGCATCTGGGTATAAATACTCTGTATGAGGGTTAAATATTGCTGAATACCATGTCCTTGCAGAATTAATTGATTCTGTAAGACGGACACCTTTTTTCCCTCCAGCTGCCAACGTTTGTTCTCTAACAAGACAAGGCAAATTTCTTTTAGCTTTTTCATTGAAATTAAAGTTAGAGAAATAGGGAGTCAAAATATTCATCTCTTTTAGGAAACCCTTAACATATACAAACCAATCAATTTTGTGGGCCCCCTGGAGCTTTAGACAATCCTGGATTATTTCCCCATTAAGCTCCGTTTCATCAGAGGTCCATACCTTGTGCCACAACAAGACAGGACTCACTTTAATGAGGTCCAAGACATAAATCAGACCTAATTCCTTGTGGCATACATATGTAGAAGTTGATTTAGGAACGGCTAATAAAAACCAGAGGAAAGCATTTTCACATGATTGAATTTCCCGGGTATCTGCGATCCCCCATATACCAGCTCCATATATTGCGGTGGACACACATTTCGATTTATAAATATCCACCAGAATGTGTACTGGTCAGCCCCCCAGTTTATTTGCAAAATGTCGTACCACACCAATTGCACGGGAAAGGGCTAATTTCCTCATATTGGCGGCTGACGACCATGTCCCCTTCTTGTTAAAAGTAATCCCTAAATAAGAAAATGTATTAGTTAGTTCTATCTTTCACGTCGCTAAAAAAGTGTTACACTGGACATTTATCTTTGATGAGCAGCACATGCTAAAGGTTTTACCAGTATTAATTTTTAAACCTCTGGCTACCATGTAATCTGAAAAGGTGGTAAGTGCTCTCTGAAGGCCCACTTGGGTCCTGGCCAAGATTACCGCGTCATCTGCATAAAGTAAGATAGGGGCTGGGCTTTCTTTGATTTGGGGGAAGTCCAGTTTATCTCGCGTGAGATGGATGGCAACGCTATTTATATAAAGATTAAATAAAAAAGGCGCAAGAATGCAGCCCTGACGGACTCCTTTTTTATAGGGAAATTAGATGTACATTTGCCCTTGCTTCCAAATCGTACTTTAGCACCAGCCCCCCGATACAGTTCTTTAATAAAATTTAGTATGTTGAGTTCAATGCCAAGTTGTGACATGGTATTCCATAAGATTTCATGGCTCAGGCAATCAAATGCTGAACTTAGGTCGACGAATGTTAAAAATAAGTTGCCCTTTTTGCCACCACATGTTTTCCTATTATTATTGCCAGATTTAACCCTTGTTCCAAAGTGCCTAGTCCTGCTTTAAAACCATACTGAAACTTTGAAAGACCACCTGTGTCTTCTGCCCACATCTGCAGCCTATTTAATATGACTCTTCCTGCCACTTTCATCAGGGAGTCCAATAATGAAATTGGCCTATAGCACTTTGGATCATTTCGGTCTCCTTTTATAAAATTTGGGACCACAATGGCCTCTTGCCATGTATGAAGAAACCCTATTTTGTTGCTACTATTTAGGACGTTAGTCAGAAGGGATGCCCATAGTTTAGTATTACACTTGTAAATATCTACTGGCACCCCATGGTGCTTTACCTGCCAAGCTTTCTGCAATTGCTATTTCAACTTCAGATAGCGCAAATTCAATATCTAATGGGAACAGACCCTGTGAGTTAATCTTCTCTATTCCAGGTGTATCTACATACCTAGTTCCCACTTGCTCGTCTTTCTTATATAATTCAGGAAAATGGTATACCCAGGTGCCTTCATTTATAGCCATCTCTATGGAATCTGTTTTTCTATCCACAAAGAAAGGGGCATTCACAGCCTTCCAGAATCCAATGTTGTTTTTCAGGATGGAGGCTTGATGTAGCGCTCGCCGCGCCTCCTGCTTAAGTTCCTTTTTCCGATTTTTAATTGTGGTATAGTAAGTAGCTCTAGCCTTTCCTATCCTAGAAACATTTTTCGGTTCTTTTTTAAGGGTCATCTTTAGAACTGCATGTGCTTTACTGCACGCTGAATCAAACCAACCCTCCGCCTTAGTTCTCAAACCTTTCCTCAAAGTTCCAGAGAGGGCTTTACAAATTTCTTCAGAAATGTTCAGAAAAGCTACAATAACTGAAGTTCAATCAGTATTTTCTGATAGTCAGGTCATAAAATCTTTGTACTTGTTTTTTACTAAACTTACAAGAAAGGCAGTGGGCTCTACTCTCTTCCATTTTATGGATTAACCATTCAGTTTTGCTAGGGTTATCCCATAATTGTATAGCTTATCAATTACATCGTTGTTCTTGCTATTTCTTGAGGTAAAACGTAAGGAAAAGCTGATGGGAAAATGATCGCTTATTGCAATGTCTGCAGTTTTAAAGCTAAGAACATTGCAAAAGTGACTGTTGGAAACCAAAGCAAAATCTATTACTGAATTTCACCCCCTACCATTAAAGGTGGGTGTAAAAACAACCTGTGGGCTACATAGTTCATTTACCCCTCCTTTGAGAGAACATAAAAAAGAGCTTTGTCGTGTGGAAAGGAATTGGAGGAAGACAAAGGAGGAAACTGATCGTGAACACTACAAAACTACATTAAACGCTTATAAGAAACTGATTCTGGCAGCTAAAGAAGAATACTTTGACACCCGTATAAAGCAGGTGCATAATGTTCTGAAAAAAACTTGTAACATCTTGACAGAATTGACAAAAAACGGTCAATACTGATGCAAAGATAGACTGTAACACTTTCCAACAGTATTTCTTAGAGAAATTGGAAATTATTCTCTCTGAAATCAAAAACAACACAGTAAGTGGGTTTATCCCATCGCAGAATGCTGAAATTCCTCAAGACTGTATCATCTCAAGCTTTCCCGAGATCGATTCCACAAAGCTTGAGCAACTGATGAATAGCATCAAATCAGGGTCACCAGCTGACCCCTGTCCCCCCAGGGTCTTCCGGGTGGCGCATCCCATCCTGGAAAATCATAGTGTCTCCTTTGTCAATATGTCATTGTCAAAGGGCTATCTTCCATCTAGTGTCAAGGAGGCTCGGGTTAGACCTCTGATAAAAAAAACGGGAGCGGACTCAGCTAATCTAAAAAACTACCGAACGATCTCCCAATTACCATTTGTATCCAGAATTTTGGAACAACATGTGCTGCAAGATCTCTCTTCTTTTCTGGAGTCTCACAACCTCCTCAATGGGCGTCAGGCAGGTTTTCGGGCACACCACAGCACCGAGTTTGTGATGCTCTCGGTGCTGGATGAGCTTAGAGGCATGGCTGACTGTAGGAAACCAAGTGCCCTGATACTTTTAGATCTATCAGCGGCATTTGATACTGTCAGCCATGACCTGCTCTTGGACAGATTGGCCAGATTTGGAATCAAGGGCGCAGCATACAAGTGGTTAGAATCCTTCCTAACAGGGAGGCGACAGAGGATTCAGCAGGGAGATGGTCTCTGCGATGTAGGTATGGTGGAGTGCGGAATCCCGCAGGGCTCGGCACTATCCCCACTACTTTTTAATCTTTACCTACAACCTTTGATTGAGTCCTTAGTGCACATGGGTTGTCGAGTGTTTAACTACGCAGACGACACACAGTTGTTATTTAGTATTGAGAACTCTACTGTAGCTCAGGCCCATGTGCAAGAGGTCCTCAGGTACACAGTCAGTTGGATGACTGCCAACCTATTGAAAATTAACCCCGAAAAAAAGAAGGAGGTTTTGGTGGTGTCCACTGGTACATCACCTTGGGGTGATCTGTACTGGCCGCAAGAACTTGGTCCTACTCCAACACCAGCAGCAAATGTTTAAAGTCTTGGCATAAAAATTTAACGTGAACTGTCAATGTCTGCCCAGATTTCTACGGTAGTTGGAACCTGCATTGGCCTAATTAGGCAGCTGCGTAGGCTAGTTCCTCTTCTCTCCCAGTCTATGCTTCGCACAGTGGTCTCAGCCACAATTATATCATGACTGGACTATGGTAACGTCCTCTACTTAGGCCTCCCCCTTATTGCTCAAGCTTCACTGGCTTCCGTGAAACAGAGGGTGGAGTTCAAGAGTTGTATCAAGCAATATATGGACAAGCACCTGTCTATATAAAGGATCGTTTGATGCCTTATAACCCTAGACGATCGCTCAGATCCTCTGATGCTCTGTTGCTGGCCTGCCCTCATTTAAAAATGAAAACAAAGGGCGGAAGATCCTTTTCCATACAGATTCCACAGCTGTGGAACAAGCTGCCAGACCTTCTTCGTAAAGAGGCCAATCTTTTACGTTTCAGAAAGCAGCTGAAAACAATTTTGTTTAGGGAAGCCCTTGGCCCCATTTAACTACATGTTATTTTATTCCCCTTCTGGTTGGTAAAATTGTTGTGTTTTCCTTGGTCTAAAGCGTCTTGAGACCTGTGGGTGAGTTGGTGCTATACAAACTAAAGTTTTGTACCTGGGGGCGAACAAAGTCTCTGTCCGCCGGTTACAATCAGTACAAAATGCAGCAGCCAGACTACTCTGCAAAATTCCCATCTTTACTCCAACCACTAAATATATCAGGAAGTTACACTGGCTAAAAATTGAAAACCGAGTTAAATTTAAATCCCTATGCTTTATGCACAGGATCTCCACCAATACCGCTCCAAAATACTTGCAAAATCTGGTGCGCCCCTACCGTCCTTCCAGATCTCTCCGGTCTTCCACGGCAAATCATTTTGAAATTCCTAGGATCAAACTGTCACGTATGGGTGGCAAGTCCTTTTCACTCCTAGGACCTTCTCTTTGGAATTCAATGCCACATACACTGCGGTCTGAGCCGAATTACATCAAATTCAGGAAAGCCTTAAAAACATGGCTCTTTAACAACTAGTTTTCTGTAACTGCATTGCTATTGGGATCTGCTGCGCCGGGAAACCCTTTGTTGGGTAGCTGTGTGCTATACAAATGTAAACAAATAAATAAATAAATAAACATAACATAACACCCTGAGTTTCTACCCCTCATTGACAGCTTGACGGGTGAAAAAAAGTGCGGAAACCATTAATGTGGATTTCATCCCGCTCCCAACATTCCTGTAAACAGATAATTAAAAAGTTTTCTATGAAAGGCAGGGACACTGGGTCCTTAAGCTTATTAGATAGTCCTGCTACGTTCCAGGATAGGAGAGTAGTATTATCGCCCTTAACTATGATCTTACTTAGGGCCTTATCCTTTTTTGAAGCAGCTAAGCTGTTGCCACGAGGTGTTGGAACCAGGCATACTTCTGTGTCCCATTGAGGGTCTAACATAACTTGTTCTTGGTCAACAGCTGGGGATATGGCCAGCAATTTGCAAGGAGTCCCTACTACGTACTCAATAATGTTAAGGTTGCTCCCTCCCCCTTCACTTAATGCTATGCATGTATTTGGGATGCCCTTGCCGAAGTTGCCCACTAAATCGCTTTTCTTTGTTGTATTATACGTCTTTAAGGGATTCTGGTTGCCTTGCCCCTCTTCATTACCAATTATTTTCTCTTTGGTCGACTGTAGTCAGTCCACCATTTCTAGGCAGCTAAACCTGTTTTTAGTGGGTATATCTCCCCAGCTGTTTATTTGTTTATACCTTTCATTTTCCGCCCTATCCCAGGCGTGGTGCATGACCCGAGTTCAATTTCCTCCACGGTCAGGTAGGGCAGTTAATGGTTAAAAATATGAAAGTGGTGGGGCTTCTATGGATGGCCTTATATTTTGGTTTCTCCAAGTGCAAATGTGGTTCACTGTGCGTGGGTCCCTAAAATTAACCAGCATACAATCACCTGGGATAGTTTTTGGGCTGTTTCCCACCCATGCGATTCCACGTACCATCAGTATTTTACTCGTCATATGTGGGGGTAAGGTTCGGTTTGTGTTGAGCCAATGTGTCACTTTGTTCTTCAAGGACATAACATTTTCCTCGGTAGGGTTTCTTAAATCTGGGACTCCCGTCAGTACCACCAGGTATGGGCTAGTTTCTGGTGGTAAATTAATAGTGCATCCCCCCTGAAGTGCCCCTACTGTCAAACCCCTCTAAGCTCTTTATAGAGAGCTTTGGATACTATAGATCCTCCTCTAGAAGACTGGGTAGGTCCAGATGATTCTACCGGGGATTTCCTCATCGGTGCATTTGGACTATTTAAATTCGGTTGCTGAACAGGGGGTGGAGATTTACTAATTACTTGTACATCGGGTGCTGTACTTAACTGCGCGGGCATGAGTATAACATCTTTGCCTTTATAGTATCTGATATGCCCCTAGTAATCAGTTCCAGCTGAGAAAGCTGTTGTTCAATGCGTGAGAGTCTAGTTTCCAGGGGTGTAAGGGAAGATTTCAACAAGGCCCCCAAATTTTTCAGCAGGGGGTCATCATCTCCCTCAATTCTGGCCGCGATATTTACTACGCCTCCAGAAACGGAATCATCTCCCTCAATTCTGGCCGCGATATTTACTACGCCTCCAGAAACGGAGTCTTCACTCAGTAAATCCGGTGATGGAGGGGCGTGCCTATTCTGGGTGATCCGCTCGTTATCCCCCTTTTGCTTGTGAGATATATTGCTATTACCTATACCTTTAGCTACTTTCGGTTTTCTACCTCCCATAACAGTAGTATAGGCCCGTTTTCTCTTTGGTATTGCACCCTCTTGTCTCTCCCGTTTCCCTAGTCTTTGTTTTCTCTGGCGAACTAACCCTTATAATTACTGGGGCAGCCTCTGATGCTGTTGATAAGTGTGGGTCAATGGCAAGCTGAGTGTGGAGCTGTTCCTGGGAACTAGGCCTGCTATGTACAAGTACTTGTACTTCAGTGATGTTAGCAGGGCCGGTCCTAGGCATGGGCGGTATGGGCAGCTGCCCAGGGCCTCACGCTCAGGGGGCCCACTGCCGGCCCCGCAGAGTAGACCGCAGAGCAGGGGGCCTGATATGAAATGCGGGAAAAGCGCACTCGCGCAGGCAGTAAGGCACTTAGAGGGGCCTCACATCTTCCCTTTCGCCCGGGGCCTCAGAAGGCCTAGGACCGGCTCTGGATGTTAGCTCTTGCAGTATGCTCTGGAGTACGGGCAGTCGCAAAATGTCCCATGGAAGATCTTTTAGCCATGGACAAATCTTGAGACACACGACGTTCCATTAAGGTAATCCCTTCATCTATTACAGAGTTCGCTCTTGCTATGAAATTGTCCAATGTACCTGTTAGGAGGGACCCTGCAGTGTTGGCTTTACTCCAGCTCTCACGTGCAGGCATATTATTGTATAGGTTTGTAAACAGAGCTTACTGCTATACCAATATATATACAATTTCCTGGAGCAAGCGAAAAAGGGATGGCCCGGTCCGGTCTTTCTCGGTCTTGAACGGGTTAAAACGGGCCCGCCCTTGGCCCGGGCTTCACTCGGCGCGATCCGGCGCGCGTTCCGCATAGCGGGAAGAATAATCAAGTATATACTTCTACGGGCAGGGGGGCGGGATCCAACCGGAAAGAGGACGCAGCTGTGCTGGTACTTGGGCTGCTGGTCCTCGCTGTCCCTTGTAGTCAAAAGTGCCCAAGAAACAATGAGAAGTCCAACTGCTGCTAGCGGCTCCCACGGAGCGGGGCCGCTTGCAGTTATCAGGCTGCAGGCAGGGGGCGGGATACAACCGGAAAGAGAACACAGCTGTGCTGGTACTTGGGCTGCTGGTCCGCGCAGTCCTGTGTAGTCAAAAGTGCCCAAGAAACAACGAGAAGTCCAACTGCTGCGAGCGGCACCCCTGGATGGCTGTAAAAACAGATGGCAGCTGTCCACAAACTATTTGTATTTTGACAAGAACCGCTATCATGGCTGTTTCTGTCAATGTGCAGTGATCAGTGCTTGGCCAGTGGTAATGTCTGAATTTGGTGGTCTGTAGTCTATCAGGATGGCTGACCAAATGCCGTCCTCCACCCAGAAGAATGGAGTACTATCTGTCAATCTTTACATCTAATTTTCAGTTTTATTTATATTCTTTTTATATTGACCGAAGTTTACAGACTGTCTTCAAAACATGGGTAGTTTCCCATTTGGGTTTTACTTGCAAATATTAGAAAAAGTTTGTTGAAGTGAGGTACAACCAGCAAAACACAAAATGTATATCCTTTGTTGAGTGAGAAAGAGCAGAGCCCACAAGCTGCTCTTTAGGTGGTACCAAGCAGGGAGAAACAACCAATTAACACCATGAAAGGATGAGGTAGTAAACAATTCCAAAAGAGAATCCTACATTCAGAAATGTGTATTTGGGGCAACAGAGTCTCAAGTAATTTCCATCACAAAAAATTTCAAATCCTATTCCGCCACATCTGCTGGGTGGGGCCTGTGCTTGTGGGCAATGGTTTCCTAGAAAATGCACTGTGTACAGTACATGCATTCACTTGCTATTTATATGCTTATGCTTACACTCCAGATAATACTCCTCGGAAATGCAGAATAGTTACCAGTGCTGCATGCTTCCGAGCTCTGCTTCTTGCAGTGCATCCACTACCTTGGTGCATTTGAGAGTAGTGCATGCACTGCAAGAAGCAGAGCTCGGAAGCATGCAGCACAGGTAACTATTCTGTAAGCAGCATTAATTCATTAAAAAATGGCTGCACCGTTTTCTTCTGTTACTGTGCTCAAGCACAGAATATGTTTATGATCGGTTGTTTTAATTGATTCAGCAAACCAGCTTTACAGGGGATCTATGACGTTACAAAGCGTTATTTTACAACGCAGACCGTTACAACACAATTTTTACAACGCAGGTACCATTACAATGCATGCCATTACAACGCATGTCATTACATAGCAGATACTATTACAACGCATGCCATTACATCGTAAGTATAGGTAAGTATAACTTTTTTTAAATAATGTAATAAAGTTAATTTAAATAATTTAAAATAATAAATATAATTTAAAAAATTTTAAAACAGTAATTAATTTAATTTAATTTAATTATAGTAATTTAATTAATATTAAAATTGTAATTAATTTAATATATTTAATATAATATAATTAATGAAATATAATAAATATATAAAAATAAAATAATATAATGTAATTTATTACAATAAATATAATTAAATTAAATTTAAAATAAAACTTAATATAATTTAATTTAATATAATTAAAGAAATGTAATTAATTTAAAAATTGTAAATAATATTATTTAATTATAATAAATTAAATAAATAAAAAAGTAATTAATTTAATTTAATTTAATTAATGTAATTCAATTAATTTTATAATTGTAAATATTGTAATTAATTTAATTTAATTTAATTTAATTATTTTAATTAATTTAATTTATTTAAGGTCGTAATACCCCTGTACCCCAAAAACCAAACCCAGCCCTAAAACCTAAAAATACCCCTGTACTCCAAAAACCAAACCCAGCCCTAAAACCTAAAAATACCCCAAAATTACTTAAAATAATATATATAATTAATTTTATAAAAATACATAAATTTATATTTTAATTTATTTTTAATATTAATTAAATTAGTAAAATAATGTAAAATTAAATAAAATAAAAATAATATACTTACCTATACTTACGATGTAATGGCATGCGTTGTAATAGTATCTGCTATGTAATGACATTCGTTGTAATGGCATGCATTGTAATGGTATTTGCGTTGTAAAAGTTGCGATGTAATGGTAGTGCGTTGTAAAAGTTGCGTTGTAACGGTGCAATACCTTTACAGGTTATGACTAACCAGACCTTTTCCTGTATGCCTGTAAGCCTGGAAAGCTTGAGAAAGAGGGTTAAATATATTAAACATGCTGTTTATCTTGATGGGAGGAGTACTTTAAATTATTAAAGAAGTTTTCCCCGAGCTTGACTTCCCATTAGGGTCCCTAAAGTGGGATAAATGTCAGTCCTCTGGGTCTAGAACTTTGCGTTAGTCAGAAATTTGAGAGGTGACAATGCAAATCGTGACACACAAAGATGCTTTATTAAGGACAGGGCTCCACTTTCCACTATCTCCTTCAAGGGCTGTGAAGAAATTCTGTTACTGTGATCTGATTGAAGATGAAGCTGTACTGCCTTCTTAGGAAAAGATCAGGACCACAGATTAGTTGAAATACGGAAGAACTGTGGCTGATGAAATGTTACTGCAAGCACCTGGGGAGAAAATGGAGACCAAGGCAAGATACCACAGATAAAGATAACTTTAAATTAGCCTAAGACGCTACCACCAGCATATATGGAACACCAAGCACACATCTCTTGCAGATCTCATTGACGCTGACCCTAAAAGCCATCCTAATTGACCTCAAAGCACCTCCTGCAACTTCCAGCAGCATCACACCCTTACAAAAACTTTGCAACATGCTCTTGAAATTCTTTCACCTCCAAATACAGTATCTTCAAACCTCAAACGACCCTGTCACTGTTGCAATTCAACTTTCCATCATGGCAGAAGAACAAACCCTTACCTCATGGCCAGCCAACACCAGCGTCAAAATCGCTGTTACAATGAAGACCATCCACTGAAGGAGACCCATCTAACCCTTGCCCCACCGCACCTTCACCAAAGGACTCCTACAGATCAGCCAAGCACTATCTCCCATCCGCAATGCCTCAACAGATGCAGCCACATTCCTGAACACCAGGATACATGGCACAGTCATGCCCCTGCTCAAGAAATCATCTGCTAACCCAGCCACGCTTTCTAACTACACACCGATCTCTCTCCTACCATACCTGGCAAAGGTCTTATAGAAACTAAAGAATAGATGATTGACCGACCACCTCAGCAACCACCAACTCCTTGATGCCATGCAGTTTGAAAGCCCAACCACAGTACAGAAATAGCACTTGTTACTGCCCCCTCAACATTTTGCATGATCTTTGACAGAAGAGACACGGCAGCCCTCATTCTCCAGCACCTTTCTGCAGCATTTGACACAGTCTCACACCCCACCCTCATCAGGCGCATGCACAAGATTGTATACAAGAACCCGCACTCCACTCTATCTGCTTTTAACGGATGGAGCATAAGCTGTCAGCTTAGACCCTTGCTCCTCTGAAGTCTGCAAACTCTTCTGCAGAGTGCCTCAAGGTTGATCGCTCAGCCCCACCCTCTTAAACATGTACATTACCCCTTTGGTCAACAACATCAGGGCACACAACATCAACATCCTCTACTACAATGAAGGAAGGAAACTCATACTCTCCCACTCAGACAAGACCACCAACACAAGAAAAAAGGTCACCACTTGTATGGCCAAACTCGCTAAGTGGATAAAAAAAACTGTCTCAAGCTCAACAAAGACTAGACAAAAGTGGTGATATTTGGAAAGAGCACCTCGCCATGGGACTCAAACTGGTGGCCCGAAGAATTCGGACCCACACCCAGCACCCATGCCAGAAATTTCAGAATAACACCAAATTGGACATAACTTCTGAAGTCAGTGACATCACTGCATCCTGCTTCCGCCCTCTGAAGATGCTGTGGAAGATCTTCAAATGGCTCCCAAGCAACACTAAGAAAACTGTCACTCATGCCGTAGTCACCAGCAAGTTGGACTAGGGTAACACCGTCTACGCCAAGAACACAAACCAACTTACTAAAAGGCTACAAACTATCCAGTATTTGGCAGATAGATACATCCTCAACCTCTCACACAGAGCTCACATCACACCACAGGTCAAGAAGCTCTACCAGCTTTTAACACACACACTCACTAATTTCAAACTCCCCACACACACATTCAAGGCACTACACAGCTTCAGCTCAGCTACCTGATGAGAATGTATTTCCTTCCCCCAACCACCCAGAAACCTCTACTCTGCAGGACTCCTACTGGCACATATACATCTGGCATTCTCTAACATCACTCCCAAAGTGTGGAACGGCCTCCGATTCTACATCAGAGCCTCCTCCTCCTTTCTTTTTGAATCCCACAAGCATCTGAATACCTGTCTTTTAAGTAAGCATCCTTCCCTATGTGGGGCTAGGCACATACACCTGCTCAGCGCCAGGATACCCTTGAGTGTGATAGTGCTCTTTAAAAATACACATAACATAACATCCCGACCCAGCTCCACTCAATATTTGCTTGATTTGAATCAAGAATTAAATCATAAAAGCACAAAAAGTATCATTCAATATTTACAAATAAGCATTTTATCATATAAAAGTGTTCGAGGCATATGGGCTGCAGATGGTACATTATGAATAGATCGCCATCTGGTGTTGGGCTCGGATGATTGCACTTTGTTTTTCTCTTGGAGAGTCCTTTGTATCTTGGTGACTCCTCCTTTGGTTGGTAGTGCGCATGGGCATCAGCTCCATCCTTAGATTGTTTTTTTCCGCCATCGGGTTCGGATGAGGATTGAGACGCTCCAGATCGACTTCTAACAGAAGTGACTTATCGGCGCGTATTCCCTTTCCAATTCGACGGTATTGTTATCGAACGCGTTTCATTTCCATTCGGACGCGTTACGACTTCAACATTGAAGAAAAAACGTTGATCTACGTCGACAAACAGGAGGCCTTTCTCGACGCAATCAAGCCCGGAGTCCACGGAAAGGACTCCATTCAAGAAATGTCCAACGTGTGGTGCTAAGTTCCCACACAAGGACCTACACGAGGTGTGCAACCTCTGCCTATCGCCTGAACACGAATCCAGGGACTGCGAAGCCTGCGCAGCATTCTCCTCCAAGTCGATGATTAGAAATCGTCGAGCTCGAAGACACGAGGTTGCCAGAATGCAGTCGGATGCAATCCCGAAGCTGTTCGGAGACGAGCAACTTGAGGAAGAAGAGGATCATGAGGATCAGTCGGGGTCGGAAGGGGACGAGTCGGATGTCGAAGAACTCGACGTGCAACAAACCGTGAGTGACGACGTCCCCTTACCAAAAAACCGACCCCGTGTGGTAACGACCCCGCCTTCGAGCCCGGTCAAACCGCAGAAAAAAGTTTCCGACACCCCGCCTTCAGGCCCGGCAACGAAACCGAAACTGAAACTGAAACTGAAACACTCGGCCTCCCACCATGTCGGATCCGAGAAACGGTCGACATCGACTTCGACACCGAAGCTTCATGCAAGGGAAAGCTCGGCATCGAAACATTCCATGTCGAAACAGAAACATGATTCGACGTCGAAGACTCACTCGACACCGAAGAAGTCGGAATCGAGTAAACACTTGGTGCCCAAAACACCGAACATTGACGATCAAAAACAAAAGCACCTTTCGGAACCAAGGCCTTCGGTACCGATACAGGAGCAGCAGACAGATCCCAAACAAAAGATTTTGTTTATCGATCCGCAAACTGGCAAAGTAGTGACGAAGAAGAGGAAGAATGAACAGATAGAAGACAACTCTCTTCCTTCAAAAAAGAGAACACTGGGGACAAATACAACTCCTCCTACTTCTCCTTAACCTAAAATCACACCCTCTTCTCCTATTCCTCACACTATGCCAAATATTCCTGCACCTTCCACACCAAGACCATCCCCACCTCAGTCTGAGGGGAGGGAGAACCTCAAGGGGATGATGAAACTATCCCAGATGAGGATGACCCATGGGAAAATTATAACGTAGGGTCAGATGATGACAACGACCCAGAGTTATATCCCTCAAAGCCTTCACCACCTGATGATAACACAGGGTTTGTACAGCTCATTAATAGGGCAGCAAAATATCATAAAGTAGATATACATACAGAACCTCAAATAGAGGACTTCCTATTAGAGACGCTACCTAATGCACAAAGAACATCAGGTACTCTTCCTATGCTGAAGGGTCTTCTCAATCACACAGACGAAATATTCAAAGACCCAGTGAGGGCTAGGGTATTAAACCCAAGAATTGATAAAAAATATAAGGCGGCTCCAAAGGATCCAATATTTATCAAAGGGCAGGTACCTCTGGACTCGCTTGTAGTTTCAAACGCTCGTAAAAGAGCGAACTCATTATCTACAGGAGAGGCTCCTCCACCTGATAAAGAGTCAAAGTTAATAGATGCATCAGGCAAGAGAGTAGCATCACAAGCGGCAAATAGCTGGCGTATAGCCAATACACAGGCACTACTTGCACGTTATGACAGGGCACATTATGATGAATTAGAAAAACTCATCACACATCTCCCCAAAGAACATCAGAAAAAGGCAGATCAGTTAATACAGGAAGGAAAGATAACTAATACTTCCATTAAGTGCGCCCTAGACGCAGCAGACACTGCAGCAAGATCCATCAACACCAGTGTCATGTTAATGAGACATGCATGGTTTAGAATCTCAGGATTCAAACAGGAAGTACAAACGTCCTTATTGAACCAACCCTTTGATCAAAAGACAATTTTTGGCTCAAGCACAGATGAGACCTTAGAAAAAATGAAAAAAGATACAGAAACGGCTAAGTCAATGGGAGCATTGCAACAGCCAACACAAAGAGGTTCCTTTCGTAGATCCACCTATAGAGGAGGCTCAAAAAATACAGGAACAAATCAGCAATCCACCTCTTTCACACCTACATCACCCAAAGGTAATTCAAGAGGTAGTTACAGGGGTAACAACAACAAAGGTAGAGGCCGCGGAAATAATAACAACCGCAACGCCTCAACACCAAAACAGTGACTTCATAGAACTTCCCCCAGACCACATAACACCGGTCGGGGGACGTCTATCACAGTTCCTACCTGTCTGGGAAAACATCACATCAGACAAGTGGGTGAGACAGATTATCCAACATGGTTATTGCCTAGAACTCACAGCTACCCCACCAAACATTGCCCCCAAACAGCGTCCAATGAGTCAGGATCATCTGACATTGTTAAAGGAAGAAGTACTAGCACTGCTACAAAAGCATGCAATAGAGAAGGTTCCAAAACATCAACAAGGGACAGGAGTATACTCTCTATACTTCCTAATCCCCAAAAAAGATGGGTCCCTAAGACCAATCTTAGACCTAAGACCTCTCAATGCATACATAAATTCGGAACATTTCCACATGGTCACGCTCCAACAGGTACTCCCTTTACTGAAGAAAGGGGACTTTCTTTCTACACTGGATCTAAAAGACGCTTACTTTCATATCCCAATTCACAAAGCCCACAGAAAATACCTAAGGTTTGTAGTGGAAGGACAACATTATCAATTCAAAGTCCTTCCGTTCGGGGTCACAACGGCACCAAGAGTGTTCACAAAATGCCTAGCTGTGGTGGCAGCACACCTAAGAAGACAACAAATACATGTCTTCCCCTACTTGGACGATTGGTTAATAAAGGCCAAGTCACAAGAAGAATGTCTTCACAACACACAGAAGACAATTCAATTGCTGCACCACCTAGGGTTTACGGTGAACTACAAAAAATCACACCTGCAACCAAACAAGATTCAGCAATACCTGGGGGCTACTATAGACACAGAAAGAGCATTGCATACCCCAATCCGATCAGGATACAAACAATGGTCGGGTTAATACAAAGATTTCAACCACAACACTCACTACCAGCACGAGTGTTTATGCAACTGTTAGGCATGATGTCCTCCTGCATACTGCTAATACCACATGCCAGACTACAAATGCGTCCACTACAGGAGTGTCTAGCGACACAGTGGAATCAGGCTCAAGGTCAGATTACGGATCTGGTGTTGGTAGACGACCGTACGCATCGCTCTCTGAAGTGGTGGAACACAACAAACATTTCCAAAGGACGGTCGTTCCTAGAACTGATTCCACAAGTGATAATAACAGCGGACACATCGCTCTCCGGATGGGGAACGCATATGGACAAATACACAGTGCAGGGGAAGTGGAGTGTGCAGCAAAAGAAACTGCACATCAACTACCTGGAACTATTAGCGGTATTTCTAGCACTAAAAGCTTTCCAAATGCAAATAACAAACAAGGCAGTCCTGATCAGAACAGACAACATGACTGCAATGTATTATATTCAAAAACAACGGGGGACACACTCTCTCCAACTATCCAAACTAGCACAGGACATTTGGAGATGGGCCATTCCTCAAAAGATCTATCTGTTAGCAGAACACCTACCAGGAGTTCAAAATCAGATAGCAGACATCCTAAGCAGACAGTCAGAACAAGTACACGAATGGGAGCCGCACAACCAAATACTGCAGCCATTCTTCCAAAAATGGGGGCAACCAGAAATAGATCTGTTTGCCAATCATCAGAACGCAAAATGCAAAAACTTCGCATCCAGGTACCCACACCAACGGTCCCAGGGCAATGCACTATGGATAAATTGGTCCAACAAATTTGCTTACGCTTTCCCCCCTCTCCCACTAATTCTGTTAGTGGTTCGGAAACTGCAGCAACACTCAATGACAATGATACTAGTGGCACCCACGTGGGCAAGACAGCCGTGGTTCACCACGCTACTACAACTCTCACAGGTGCCACATCAAAAGCTAAGATTATTACCCATGCATCTTACACAGAACCATGGAGAAATAATGCACCCAGATCCCAAACAATTGAACCTAGCGATCTGGCTCCTGAGGTCATAGAGTTTGGATATTTAGATTTACCACCAGAATGTATTGAAATCATTAAACAAGCAAGACGTCCTACCACCAGAGCATGCTATGCAGCAAAGTGGAAGAGGTTTGCTATACACTGTAACAGTAAGCACATCAAGCCTCTGGACGCATCCACTAAACAGATCATTTGCTATTTACTACACTTGCAGCAATGTAACTTAGCATACACCTCTATCAGAGTTCATCTCGCAGCTATAGCGGCGTACCTACAAAACAGGCGACATCTTTCCCTGTTTAAAGTACCAGCAATTAAAGCTTTCATGGAGGGACTCAAAAGAGTCATTCCACCAAGACGACCACCTTCCCCAGTCTGGAATCTCAACATAGTACTTACCAGACTAATGGGGCCACCATTTGAACCTATGCATAGGTGTGAAATACAATTCCTCACATGGAAGGTGGCCTTCCTTATAGCTATCACGTCACTTAGAAGAGTAAGTGAGTTGCAGGCTTTTACAATTCAAGAACCATTCATGCAGTTACACCAAAATAAAGTGGTTCTTAGAACAAACCCAAAATTCCTACCAAAGGTAATTTCTGCATTCCACATCAATCAGTCAGTGGAATTACCGGTTTTCTTTCCAAAACCACAAACAGTAGCGGAAAGGGCCCTACATACATTGGATGTCAGAAGGGCAATATTGTACTATATAGAAAGAACACAAACTTTCAGAAAGACAAAACAGCTATTTGTTGCGTTTTCTCCTACACATAAGGGCAATCCCATCTCTAAAGCGGGCATTGCCAGATGGATTGTAAAATGTATTCAAATATGCTACTTAAAAGCAAAGAGAACATTAACTGTTCCTCCTAGAGCTCACTCTACACGTAAACTAGGAGCATCTATGGCATTTTTGGGAAACATTCCACTAGATGACATATGCAAAGCAGCTACCTGGGTTACACCGCACACCTTCACAAAGCACTATTGTGTAGATGTGCACACAACACAACAAGCTAGAGTGGGACAAGCTGTATTAAAGACTTTATTTCAGACAGTTGCAACAGACATGGGCGACCACCGCTAGGGAGAGAACTGCTGTATAGTCTATTCATAATGTACCATCTGCAGCCCATATGCCTCGAACGGAATATGCTACTTACCAGTATGCATCTGTTCTTGGCATAGAGGGCTGCAGAGTGGTACATGCCCTCCCAGCCTCCCCGGAAACCTGTGTCTGTTACAACATTATCTTATTTAGATACACTTACATGGGCATTCCTATCTGTATTCTATCATACTACTCCATCTAACCCTACTATGGCAAAACAATCTAAGGATGGAGCCGATGCCCATGGGCACTACCAACCAAAGGAGGAGTCGCCAAGATACAAAGGACTCTCCAAGAGAAAAACAAAGTGCAATCATCCGAGCCCAACACCAGATGGCGATCTATTCATAATGTACCACTCTGCAGCCCTCTATGCCAAGAACAGATGCATACTGGTAAGTAGCATATTCCTTATCAAGCTAAAAACGAATTAAAATCCATTACAGTGGCGTGGCCAAGATGGCGGCGGAGTAGGACGCCTTTCCGTGCTGCTCCGGCGCTGATCCAACAAAGCATCTAAAAGCACGAACTTGGGGGAGTCCACACGCCCCAAAAGCGGCGGGGAAGTCCGCCTGACGGAGCGGGAGGCTTTGGTGTGGTCGCCGAGGCGGTGTGACCCCGGGTGCGCCTCTGAGATCGAACGCACCCCGCGGCCTGTGAGACCCCGGGCTCTCCGGACATCGAGGCCAGGCGCGGTCGATGGGCGGGGCCCTGGTTCTGCCCTGAAGTCGTCGGAGCAGACGAAAGGCTGGAAGGAGCTGCACTTGGGCGACTGGTGACCTGCCGGCAGGACCCAGATCGTACCCCACTGCCCCTGGAGGTGGTGAAGCGCCGGTTCCTAGCACTGCTGTGGCACTCGGACGATCGGCGACGTTCTACGATCTGCACCACCCGCCATTACCTTTGCGGGACCAGGCTCGGCTGGCATCTGCCGCCTGATCGGAACCTCGAAGCCCGCCATTACACCTGAACACGAGGCGCGGGACCTGGGCGCTGTGCAGGGCCGGGATTACTACGGAGCAAAGGAGTGGACCTTCCGGTGGCTGTTGGCGCAACACGTGTTGGGAGGAGGCCCGCTGCTTTCTACGGCCACGTGGCGCCGGCCCAGTGCGCTGTGAGCCGCCATGTCTACTATGCCGCGCAAACGGGGCCAGGGGAAAGACAATGCCCCGAAATCCTCTCAACAACCGGCCTCCCCTGGAGCGAGTGGGTCGTCGAAGCACTCGGACGAAGATGCCCCAGCGACGAAGGCTTTCATGTCAGAGTTGTTTGCCTCAATCAAGGAGGACATCTCCGAGCTCAGGGCGCAACTAGCCTCCGACTTAAGGGAGGTGCGGAGAGACGTGGACGGCATAGGCGAGAGGGTGGCGACCCTGGAAGACCGAGATCTGAGTGTGGCTACCGACGTCCATATGCTTCAGCAAGACATCATTCGCCTCACAGAGCAAAATTTGGACTTACAACTACATACGGAAGACCTTGAAAACCGCTCCCGAAGAAACAACATCCGAATACGGGCGGTGCCGTGGGACGGTGAGGCTGGGGACCTACGGGGGTACGTCCAGGAGCTGTTCCTCCAGGTCCTCGATGAGGCAGACACGAAGGAGATACAGATGGACAGAGTACACCGGGTGGGATTGCCACGGCGCGGGGGGGGCCCCCCCCTGACATTCTGGTGTGCGTCCATGATTTCCAGCTCAAGGAAAGGATTCTCCGAAAGGCCAGGACCATCGAGTTGCTACAGTTCCGGGGGCATCGGCCACAACTGTATCAGGACTTGGCTGCATCTACCTTGCAAAAGCGGAGGGAGTTCCGACCGGTGACATCGTTCCTGAGAGAGAGGGGCCTCGCTTACTCCTGGGGACACCCTTTCAGGATAATTTTTAGGTGGCAGAATCGCCTAGCCCAAATCCGCACGCTTCAGGCGGCAAAAGAGCTTTTGGGACTGGAGGATGTGCCGTCATCGCAGGCCGCAACGGCCTCCCCGTCTCGGCGGCGCCGCCGTTCGACTTCATGGCACAGGGTGGGGGGTTCCCCCACCAGTTCCCCCACCAGACAACGACCAGACCTTTCTGCCAGCTTGCAAGAACGGGGAGCAGCAGTCGCCTCGGTGGCATCGGCCACGTTGGCCGACTCACAGCATAGCTCTGGGGCGGCGTGATCCCCATTGAATGGCGGATTGGCGCCGGAGAGGCCCGGGCCTTCTGGTCGAGGGCTCTGAAAGTACTCTTGTGGGAGACGACCTCGACTGTGGCCAAGGGGAATAGTGTCTTCATTCCCCCGGCCTGTTTCTTGAGTGGGGGCCTCCTACGGACTTCGGCCTACTGATCTCGATGAGTATGGTTACTGCACTTTTTTTTCTGATTTTGTACAATGTTGAGTTTACATATCGTTTGGGGGGGGTTTGGTTGGGGGTTATTGGGGTTGGGGGGGGGGGGACCCGTGACGGAAGGCCATTGGGGGTGAATGTGGTGTGTATGTGGATGAGGGCGTACTTTGCTGCTGAGGTTGTGGTTCAGCGAATACTCTGGAAACGCCTGGGTGTTTTCTGCCGGGGGGGAGGGAGGTATGCGGGATGGGTGCCAATTGGATTACTGAAAGCGGGGTCTGTGGTCTGTATTTGCCATGCCAATTAGTATAGGGACATGGAATGTCAAGGGCATGAACTCTCCTCAGAAGCGACAGAAGGTCCTGAAATATGTGGTAGACCATCACCTCGATGTGGTAGGGTTGCAAGAAACTCACTTGGCACGAAAGGATGAGATGCGGCTCCGCCATAGGGCGTACCCCATTGTATACAGGTCCTCTGCTGTCACGAAGCATCGGGGGGTGGCACTACTGTTCAGGGCGACGTTGCACTTTCAACCGGTGGGGGTCCGCAGCGACAAGGAGGGGCGGTGGCTGATGGTCAAGGGGCACATTCAGGGTTGGTTGTGTACGTTTGTTGTGCTCTATCCGCCCAATGCCGGTCAGAACAAGTTCCTGCAAGAGTTACTGGTTAAGGTGGGGGACTTTGCAGAAGGTCTCATGTTCCTGCTGGGCGATTTCAATTTGGTTTGGGACAGAGATATGGACAGCTCGGGGGGGCGGCGGGCGGACACAGGGGTCTTTTCTGATTCCGCGCAGCGAGGGGTGGAGGAGTTGGGTCTAATAGATGGTTGGCGATTTTTTCACCCTGCCGTGAAAGACTATACGTTCTTTTCCCATGTGCACCACTCCTACTCCTGATTGGATCACGTCTTCCTTAGTCAGTCCCTTAGAGGGAACATTCTAGATGCCGCCATTCTCCCGATATCTGTGTCGGACCACAGCCTCATGGTGCTCACGCTCCGCTGGTCGCCACCCGACACCGCGAATCGGAAGTGGTACTTCCCTGCATCGGTAGTCAGGGACGAGGTATCCAATCGAGCCTTGCGTCTGGCCATACGTGAATTTTTTGATTGCAATCCCCCGTCGGACACTTCTCTGATGACCACGTGGGACGCCTTCAAGGCGACGATCAGGGGGACGTGCTTGGGCCTCAATTCGCAACTGAACACTCTGCGTAGGAAGGAGAGGGAAGCGCTGGAGGCCGAGGTGCTCACGCTTGAGAGGGCACACAAAGCTAATCCCTCGAGGATAACCCTGCGTCCCCTGACGGCGGTTAGGGGCAAGCTGAAGGCACACTATACAAACAGGGCCGAACTCACCCTCCTACGGCTGGGACGGCACTCCTACTCCAGTAGTAACAAGATTGGCCGACACTTGGCCCGACAACTGAAGGACAAGAGGGAGCGTGAGTACATAGGTGGGATTAGAGACTCCGCGGGAGCGCTCCACCATTGTGACGGAGCGAAGGCGGACGTATTTGGCCGCTTCTATGCCGCTTTATACAGGGGAGAGGAGCTAGATGCTGCTAAGCAGCGGGAGTTCCTGCAGCGCTTACCGCTTCCGCAGGTCTCCGGGGCCTGGAATGACCTACTGGACGCTCCGATCTCGAGGGAGGAGGTCCTCTCCGCCATCAAAAAGTTGAAATTGCACAAAGCCCCTGGGCCCGATGGGTTCACTGCAGTTTTCTATCAGACCTATGCGACTGAGGTGTGTGACTTCCTGGTCGCCCTCTTTAACGCCATGGTTGGACCCGGGGTAAATTCCGGGACCCTCGCGGAGGCAGTGATTACGGTCCTGCCGAAGCCGGGGAAGGATCCGGAGCTGTGTGCCTCATACCGCCCCATAGCCTTACTCAATATCGACGCGAAGCTGTACTCGGCGATTCTGGCGAGGCGCCTCCAGGATCTGCTACCGACGATTATCCACGCAGATCAGTCCGGCTTCATCAAAGGCCGCCAGACGCACGATAATACTCGGAGGGTGATCCACCTTATTGAGAAAGCGGACAAGTTCCGCATCCCGGCGGTCTTGGTGGGCCTGGACGCGGAGAAGGCTTTCGACCGAGTGGACTGGGGCTTTCTGTTCCACACATTACAGGCGTTTGGCTTCTCCGACAGATTCATCGCCATGGTGAGAGCCAACTTCTGCAGCCCACACTCGAGGGTGGCAGTGAACGGCCACCTGCCGGCCTTCTTCCGGCACTCACGGGGCACCAGACAAGGGTGCTCCCTCTCTCCCTTGTTGTTTGCGCTCAGCATTGAGCCCCTGGCGATGGCGGTCCGGGAGCATGAGGGGGTTAAGGGCATCCCATTCACAGGGGAACAGCACAAGATTTCCTTTTTTGCAGATGACGTTTTGCTTTCAGTGGCCGATCCCGCTAGCTCTCTTCCATGTGTTCGAGATATCCTGCTGGAATTTGAAGCAGTGGCCGGCTTCAAAGTTAATTACGGCAAGTCTTATGTCCTGAACCTGACTCTATCTCAGGCCGAGGTGGCACAGGTGAGAGCGATGACGCCTCTGGCCTGGGCCTCGGGCTCCATTCTATACTTGGGAGTTCACCTCACTCCTACGGTGGGTGGCTTATTCGCGGCCAACTTCCCGCCCTTCATGGCCAAGTCGCGTGCAGAACTGGAGAAATGGAAACCAAAATTCCTATCCTGGCTGGGTCGGGTGCACGCCATCAAAATGGTCCTTCTCCCCAAGTATTTGTACCTGTTACAGGCCCTGCCGATCCCACTGAGCTCTTCCTTTTTTAGCCACCTCAAGTCATTGATTTTGAAATTTGTCTGGCAGGGTGGTCGGGCGCGACTTTCGTTCGCACTCCTGCGACGGCTGCGTACTGATGGGGGGGTCGGCCTTCCGGATTTACACCTCTATTATAAAGCGGCCCAACTTAGGGTCATGGTGGAATGGTCACAGCAATTTTCAGACAAACACTGGTTGCATATGGACCGAGTGTGGCGGGCCGGTCCATCTGGGATCTGGCTTGGAAGCCGAAGCGGGACCGCCCAGCGAACGCGTACATTAGTACCCCTACGGGGACTACGCTGAAAGTCTGGGATACCTTGGCGGGTGATGAGAGATGGACGACCTTCCCGTCCCCATTCACTCCATTGCATTTCAATCCGGAGTTCCCGCCGGCACTCGCCGAGGGCCCCTTTGACGCCTGGAGGGAGGGGGGTTGTCGGGCGCTACTCCACCTGTTCCACGGCCCTGACCCCCTGACTTTTGGGAACTGCATGCGGGACTACCAAGTGCAACCGGTGGAAAAATACAGGCATTTACAACTGCTCCACTGGGCCACGTCACCAGGTGTACGGGAGGCTGCGACGAGACCTCCGTCCGACTTTGAGGCCTTCCTCCTGAAGACATCCACCATGAAGGGGGCCATCTCCTTTCTCTACCAACTGCTGCTTCGTTCTGCCCTTTCCCCTAGACCGCGCTACATGGAGCCATGGGAGGAGATGGTAGGGAGGGATATCACTGACGGAGAATGGTCGGCGCTCTGGAAGGACATGACGCAATTTAATCACTCCATACTCCTGAGGGAGGCGCATTTAAAAACCCTCACGCAATGGTACATGGTCCTGGCCCGGCTTCACCGCATTTACCCGGCTGTCACGGATAGGTGCTGGAGGGGCTGTGGCCTCCTGGGTGCCTTCCGCCACATTTGGTGGGACTGCCCGGTCATTAAACCCTTCTGGGTCGAGATCTTATCCCATATTAAAGATATCCTGAAGTACCCTATCGCCGACTCACTGGAGTTCGTGCTACTGGGCTTGAGAGACCCTGGCCTCGAGCACCAGACGCGAGCAGACAAAAAGATCCTCTGGCTGTGTCTCGGCGCGGCCAAACTCACGTTGGCATCAGCCTGGAAACGGAAAGAGGCACCGGCGATCTCCCTTTGGCACGCTAGACTGTGGAGGCTCCTGAGTCTCGAGAGAATGGCGGACATCTTCCTAGGCAACTACAAAAACTTCAACCACATATGGGGCCCCTTGGTGTCCTTTCTCTCTACTGGTTTGCCCTCAGCAGTGTGCCCGGCGTCTTTGAGGAATTTACATTTATTTCAGCTCTAAAGTATGCCTGACGGATGTATGGGGAAAGAGTGCGGCACCGTCACGGGAGGGGGGGGGCGAGTAGTAGGGAGTTAAGGTTGGTGCTACTGTTGGGACATTTATATCGATAAGACGAGGCTCACCTCGATGGCATGGCGATTCTGGACTCCCTATCGGCTGAACTAACTGAGCAACCCCACCTTGGGGGGTACGA
This sequence comes from Lissotriton vulgaris, assembly GCF_964263255.1. Taxonomy (NCBI): domain Eukaryota; kingdom Metazoa; phylum Chordata; class Amphibia; order Caudata; family Salamandridae; genus Lissotriton; species Lissotriton vulgaris. The sequence continues at coordinate 743,749,718 of NC_141696.1, forward strand.
GCAGGACTGCCTACACCTACGGCTGGCGACGCCTCTTGTTCACTATTTTCTTGTATTGCAGCATTGCCTCGTCTTACTCTAATGCTTTCCCACTGTGTGGGATCATCTGTGCACCCTATGTGGTACCTTTTGTTTGATGTTTTATTCTTTATGTCTGCAAAATAAAAAATTTTACAAAAAAAAAAATCCATTACAGTTGCCATAGATATGAAATAACAGCCACATTACAAAGTGTTAGATGCATGCTCCAGTAGTAACAAAATCAACATGTGAGTCAGATAGTTTCAACAGAAGTTGGACCTTGCATCGATGACCTTGTTCTGACCACCCCTTTCAGATATTTTACAATGTGACTTGTGACATTTTCATCAGCTAGCGATTGAAGCCTTATGAATGCGGGTCGACATTGCCTCAAACCTAGTATCTTCAAATAAGGCACAATCCATATTCTCCTAACTACAGTATAAAATTTACAACAAAACATAATGTGGGGCAGAGTGAACGTGACCAGTCGTTTAATTGGGGAATTGTAACCAGGTTGTGAAAATTGCCTAGACGTAGGCTCGTCAGTAAGAACCTATCATAATTACTTGGGGTACATAAGAAATATGGTTTTATCCCTGATTGAATCAAGAGTAATTGATTGGCTCTGACTGTCTCTTTCATGATGTAAGAAGACAGCCTGATTGTCTCCAGGTGATTTAAATATAATGTTTTTAGGTCCTTCCTCGATATATGAAACATGGTGTCAGGATTGTCAAACAACTCAATATGGTCGAGGTCATCAAAAAATGTTTCAATATAAGCAAGCCAGTGGATGTAATTTACCTGCTGCAGTTTCAAACACTCTCTACCCGATTTAGGCCAGTAGACACACCTGTCTAGACCTTATGCCATAGTAAAATTGGCTTGATTTGAATAAGGTCAGACAGGTATGGTACACCCAGCTCGGTATGGCAGATGTAAGTAGCTGTGCTATCAGGGACAGCCAAGAGGTATCTAGGATAGGATAGGATAGGATAGGATGTGAATTTTTAGAGCGCGAATTGCTGCCCGGAGGCGTCCAAGCGCTAGGAATACCGTGAATCCTACCATGAGGAACCCAGAGGGGAGAGAGTGGGAGTTAGTTAGACTGGGTGAAATAGGAAGGTTTTCAGCTGTTTACAGAAGGCCGTAAGGTTGGGGTTAGCTCTTAGATACAGTGGAAGGGCATTCCAGGCCCTAGCAGCATTGTAGGAAAACGTCCTACCTCCAGATCTAGATCTTTTGACTCTGGGGGTCACTGCAAGAAAGGTCTGATTAGATCGTAGATTCCTATTGGGCATGCAGTGGGTGATTAGATCCTGTGTGATCCTGGGGCCCGTGTTCCAGAATGACTGGTGAGCTATGCACATGTCTTTGAACATAACTCTCTGGCGCACCGGTAGCCAGTGAAGGGTTGCTAGTCCGGACCTTACTGACTCTCTGCGGGGAAGGTCGAGTAACATGCGTGCAGCGCAATTCTGAACTATTTGGAGCCTTCTCAAGGTAGATTCCGGAGCACCGAGGTAAAGTACATTATTAAAATCAAGGCGGGATTGAATCAGGCCTTGTACAGCTGTTTGTTTGGCTTCCATGGGGAGGAGAGGGAAAATTGTCTTAAGCATCCTCATGATGCCGAAGCAGGTGGCTGAGAGTTTCATGGCTTGTACGTTGAAGGACAGGGATCTGTCCATCCAAATTCCAAGGCTTTTAATGCTGTTTTTGGGGGTTGGTGGAGGGCCCATACTGGGTGGCCACAGGGCGACGGGGAAGCTGGGGACCGGGAGGCCTAGGACCATGAGCTCGGTTTTGTCCCCATTTAGTTTTAAGGACGATTGGGACATCCAGGTCTTCACTTCCTCCAGACATTCTCTAAGCCCGCCCTGCACAGGTAGATTGGCTTCCTGCGTCATGGAGACCACCAGCTGCGTGTCGCCCGCATAGGAGATAATCTTAATCCCGAATGGGCGGACGACATCGGCCAGTGGCCTCATGTACAGGTTAAAAAGTGCAGGGCTTAGAGAGGAGCCTTGGGGGACACCGCATTTCAGAGGTCTGCTGGTGGACACAGACTCGCCTTCGAACACACGGAAGGATCTGTCTTCTAAAAACGACTGAAACCAGGACCACGCTTTGCCCTTGATCCCGACCTGGGACATACGGTACAGCAGGGTGTCATGGCTGACCGTATCAAAGGCTGCACTGAGATCAAGGAGGATCACTGCCACTGATCCTCCCTGCAGGTATCTCAGAAAACTATTTTCAACTTGTTGGAGTGGCTTTACATTTACATGACCCCAAACGCCAGCCCCATACAAGGCAACAGAGATACATTTGACTTTATATTATACCAGGAGGTCATCAATGGGGAGCTTGCCCAACCTCCCTGCAAAATTAATCAGAGCACCTGTAGCTTTAGCAAAACGTAATTTTCTGCATTTGACTTCTTTTGCCCATGAACCCCTATTGTCAAAAACAACCCCCAAATATGAAAAACTATCTACGAAATCAAGTTTCCCGCTATGTATGAAAATGTTGCTGGACTTTACACTGGGCTTACTACATTTCATGACAAAGGTTTTTGAGATGTTAACTTTAAGGTCCAGGTTTGACATATAGGGTACGAAACTCGTCACTATTTTATGCAGACCGATCGTGGTGCGGGCTAGCAGGACCGCATCATCGGTGTATAATAATACACCAATTGCCCTGTTGCCAATGTTGGGAAGATCTAGACATTCCTGTGCTAAAAAAGTCTCCAAGACTATTTATATAAAAGGTAAAAACGAATGGTGCGAGCACACACCTTTGCCTTACCCGCTTTCCAATGGAAAAACTATAGCTGAGCAAGCCCCTTCTGCCGTAACAAACCCTGGCCTGGGCCTCTAGATAGGATTGTTTACAAAAATTTACTAATTGACCATCCACCCCCGTTTGCTCTAAAATTTGCAAAAGCTTTGAGTGGTTGACACAATCAAACGCTGAGTTCAAATCAGCAAAACACATATACAGACTCCCTTTTTTTGCTTGGACATATTTTCCTATAATGAGGCTCAGGTTCAGGCTTTGTTCGATTGTGCACAGACCAGTGCGAAATCCGTACTGTAAATCAGAAATGATGGCTGTATCCTCAGCCCAGGTCTGCAATCTATTTAAGACAACATGCCCGGCGACCTTTACTAGGTAGTCCAATAACGAAATGGGGCGTTAACAAACTTGGTCATTACGATCACCTTTCTTAAAGATGGGTACCAGGGTGGACTTAGTGCAGGCCGAAGTAAAGCCTTAAACACAACATGCCCTTAGGACAAGTGTTAGAAGTGGACCCCACAACTTGGAGCATGATTTGAAAAGGTCCACAGGATTTTGTTATGCATAAATATCTGCTATTTGCTAGCTAAAAAGCAACCCCCAGAGAAATGGCACGCTCATTCCGTCAGAGCAAAGGCTGCTAATATTGTGCTAGGGCACAGTGTGCCATTTCTGAACATCTGTCAGGCAGCAACGAGGTGTCCCTCGTTACTGCCTTGACAGCCAGGTTTTACAGGATGGGCTCTTCACCTGATCTGTCCTGAAGCATTTTCTGGTCAAAGCATCACCACCGACCATCCATCTAGAAGGTACTGCTTTGGTATCTATTCACAAGATGAGGAATCTGCAGTTAGATGTGTCTATCAGAACAAGTATGTTACCTTTGGTATTTTCTTTTATGATAGAGACTCTTATCTAACTGCACATTCTTCACACTGATCCTCCCCATTCTGTGGAATGCTCTCATTCAGTCAATTAATAAGATGCTAAGGGCCATCCCCCTATGTCTTTACTGGACACAGCATGTTGAAGTGAAGTAGTGTGGCTCACTGGTTAGAGGCGGCAGACCCGAGAGCAGAGGACGGCCCGGACCAGGGTTCGATTCTCGGCGCGGCAGGTTTCTGGACCAGGGTCAGCGGACTCGATAATTCTCTCGCCTCGGTGCCCACTCTGATCAGCGATCACACTCGGCAACTCTGGGCATTAGCTTGCCTCATCTTCACTAACGGCCCCACCAGACCGCCGGGGATGCCTGGTCTCACCCTGGAGATACCCATTAAGGGACCATCTCTCAGGGAAGCCAGGAAGGGTTTCGCAGCGGTCGAAGCGCCTTGGGACCCTACGGGTAAGTAGTGCGCTATATAAATGCCAATACATACATACATATGCATGAACATATTTTTCCAAAGACATAGAATGGGCAAAACCTTTTGATGCATCTAGCCCTAAATCTTGAAGTCAGCACACTGCCATAGTCTGATTTCAATGGCTCTGCATTTCACGGTGCAGAGAGTGATTAGAAAGGATATGACGCCATCCTGGAGTTAATTTTGTTTATGTCTGTCTAAAGGTCACCGGTCATTGCTAATGTCTACTCTCAGGTTTGTGGGGTTGTCAGTGAAAGATTTCTCAAAGCCTGATTGTAATACCCTTCCAAACCTTCCAAAAGTCATCTTTCGTCAGAATTTGTTGATTTAAACTTAGTTGCACTCCCATATGTCTGGTGCTTCAGTAGAATAATCTCTGCAATGACTTATGTATAGACAGAGGTCACTTTGCCATGTCTTCCCCGCTTGTTCTGACTTAGGATTATCACTGGTACCTTCTTCAGAGACCACTGTCTTCACCTTTTTGGTTCTGTTGCAGGAGACCTACCAGGGTGCACTTCTCAATTTAGAATACTTTAATGTTCATCCGAGTATGCAGCATGCTGTGGGAGGGCCCTCTGAAGACAGCAGGATTCCCCCTATGTCTTTACTGGACACAGCATGTTGGTTTGACTCACTGCTGATACAGTTGCATTAACGAAGCTGAATCTATTGCTTCTACAAACTTCCAGGTCTTCTACCACATGTGGGTTGGATTTGTGCACTTGGTCCACTGCCCCAGCAGTTTCCTTTGTATCTTTAACACCCCTCGCGGTTCATGACTTGTAGTTCCATTGCCCCCTTTGTTGCCATCTGCTGATCATCTGCTCCCCCAGCTACAGGCTGTTCTGTAAGAGTGCTGCAATGGGATTGACCCACTTCAAGCAGACTAGTCAGGAGATAGTCTCTGCTGATATAGGAGATAGACTCTGCTCCTTTGATCTGTTGCGTTCACCTGCTCACGGGCACCAGACACATGGCCAGTTGCCTGTCTCTTGCACCTCCTGGTATGTCACCTCATGTTTTCTTTGTTCCCATGGCATCGCTTTGTACTTTTACTGCTTTGCTAGTTCTACCACGTGGCAACCTTCTCCTAAAAGCATGCTCCTTTGGGCTCTGTTCTTGGGCTGCTATTGTCACTCCTAGACCGGCTTGAGTAAGCCAAAGCTGGCCCCCCTGTGTTATCTGGTCCTCAAGGTGTGCCACTACTGATGCTGTTTGCTTATGGGCCGTCTGCGAACCCACCCCGCCTTCCCACTGCCTTCTGTGAGTTCAGTGAGTGCACAACGTTATAACCAAGTAAATTCAAGCCTTTCAGTGGTCGGTTGACTGAGAGGCCGACATGCGCATGCCCCACCCTGGTTTACAATGGATGAATTGAAGCTCAGTGGGCAGGCTCCTGTCCAGCTGTCATCCTGAACAGAAGCTCTTGAGGCTTATTTTAGCCTGTTGGGAGGTCCAGGACAGCAACAGCAATGATGAAAGTCTTAATCATAAATATTTCTATTAGTCCGTATGCCATGCAGAAAATGCTTATTTCCCACTCACTATCTGTTACCGCTTTGGTACCGATTCCATAAATATTAAATGACACAATTAATCTAACCTGTTTTTCATCCACCCCTTTTGTTCCCATTTCCAATTGCTGTCTTCTTCCCCATTATATGTTGGAGCATTGTGGGACAGACTGGTTCTGCAATATTGTTGCTTTTATCACTTTTCAGGGAATTGGACATAATGTGTCCACCCAATTGACAAAATGGGGTTCGAAAACAAAATCAACTAGAAAATATTTTGTTTATACAAAAGTAGATAGGCAACGTGGCCTGGAATGTAAACTTAAAGAAGACATGAATGATGTAGAACCATAATTATGGGTAAGTAAGTTTTCCTTGATAATTACCTGAAAAGAAAAAAATGCATGTGATCACTATGGATACGGATTAGAAACATTTCCTTTTTGTATACATTTTCTGTTACTTGTTTTCTAGGAAAACACCTGGAATGCTAAATTAGTTCACCTACAAGAATTACACAAGGAAGAAAAGAACCAGGTATAGTAGTTCTATATGAAGATATATTTTGTAGAACTTTGAATATTGGAATGCATTACAACTTTACATATTCAAGTATTCTTAAATGTAAAAATTAATTTCTTGGTGGTAAGGATAATCCGTTGCAATGGTGACGGAGTATCCTTTCCGCAAATAATGCGGTCCGCCCACCACATTTACCTAAGGGTACACCTTAGGGTTAATCACAGCGGAGACTACATTGTCTTCCCTGTGATTAATCGACTCTGACAGTCCTGCATAGTCAGGGTCGTAGGGGGAAACGGCTACATGACAGTCTTCTCCAATTCAGATGGGTGGTCATATAATTCTTTTTTTGCTGTTCCTTACTGCCAGGTAAAACTTTACTGTACAGAACAGAAAAATAATACTATTTTAATGATCTTCCCAGTCATGGGAGAAGCCTCTCATGGTGCGGGGAGCATTTCTTTTTTTCTTTTCAAAAATAAAATTCAGTTTCGCGATTTTTTTTTTTCTAAAGACAAAATAATTCTGTTTGCTACAGGGCTGAGCTCTTCCGGCGCAGCCCTTTAGCAAACAGTAAAATGCATTGACAGGAACCACGGTGACAGAGGTTCCTGCCAATGCCTTTATAAATGGCAACCATTTGGGCGTTATTTATAAATCTGAAGGGTGAAATAGTCTCAACCTGGCGAATGTAAAGTCCTCGGCCAGGCCATGGTAGAATAGTCGTTCCTCCAGGAAATAAATCTGGCCCTATGTTTGTATCTGTTTTTCGACATAACATAGTCTATGCACTTTATGTTTTTTCCGAGAATCCATGTCTTTTATTGCAAAAATGGGAATGGCCATTCTGCTCTACCTCAGAACAATATAATGCTGTTGAAATGCTACAACTTCTTATCTCCTAGAGCTTTTATTTGTGTCTGTTTACATCATCATTTGTGGCACTACAAGTAAAGAGAAGTCATTTGAAAATATTTCCAACTCTAACCTGAATTAAGTTGTTTAGCATGATTTAAAAAGTTTTTTTATAGCGCGGACATGACCCTTGAGGTTATCATCTGAGCTTACCAATACAATAAGCATTGCTGTTCCCTCTTGGCTCTCAAAGGTTTCGGAAAAGATGATGGCAGTCCAGGTAATAATGAAGAATATGGACTCAACATTCTGGATATGGGACATTGATGGGGAGAATGATCTGTTAGTCAGTACTGACTTAGGATGTACTTGAATTCTCTTCCTCGTTTGTCTGTGGGCGTTATTAACAATTGTCATCCCTAGATTTAGTTTTGGGGCTTGCACAGCATTGTTTAATAGATTTGTTAACATGTGTTATTTATTAATTAGATTGATAAATCATGGATCTAGCCACATGAGAGACTTTAGGAAGTAGAGACAGCTTAAACTATGCTATCAATCTAAACTTTGCATTTTAGTGGATTATTTTTTGAATTTTGATCTGTTGTTGAAAAAACAACCCAGGGGCTTGGTCGGTCAGCTGAACAAGGAGAGAGCGGACCCACTGCTCTCTATGCCACCTGGGGTCAGAAACTAGGCTGTAGAAAAGGCTGGGTGGGATCAAACAGATGGACTTGAGCACAGTGTGGTACTGCTTATGGAAACTGGGACTTGGAGCAAGGGTGAAGGCCCCACCCATAGCCAACAAACAAGCTTCACAGAGGATAGCTGCGGTGTAGCTTCACAGGTAACAAGGAATATATCACAAAATCGGTGACAATCGACTAATGGCTCGGAGAGAGGAGGGGTATCACTCTTTGGTCCGTAGATATATTTAAAACTAGTGGGATTTTAGTTTTGTTTCGGAAGGCTGGAATATTTGTATAAAGTCTGAGATCTGCAGGCAGGAGGTTCCAGATTCTTGGATCTTGGCAAGGCAAGGCTTATTTGAGAATCTTTGTGTTTCTGCTTTTTTGCTAGGAGCGAGAATCTCTTCCTCCTGCCGTGATGCAGACTTTATTGTTAGGTGGCAAAGGAGGTTGAGATGAAGAACTTTGTGAATGACAATTGACAATTTTGAAGTCACTACTGGCTTCAATTGGAAGCCAGTGGGTGTCTTTTTAGAGCAAGAGTGCTGTTTCCAATTGTTTGGGTCCTCTGATGAGGTGGTCTTGAGAAGTGCTAGGGCTGATTTGGAAAAGTGTGACAAAGTAGGACTTGTACCTATTCTCTGATGTCAGAGGAAGGATTAGGGTGTTTGACTTTTTCAAAGAAATGGAAATGGAAAGAGAACGTCTTAATACATTTGGATATCTGATGTGTCAGTTAAGGATTTGCCCCAATTCTTTCCTTAGATTTTTCCAAACTTATATAATGTCCCAGTTCTTGTGAAGTTATTTCTTTTCAGCAAGTAAATGTCATTTTTGTTATCATGATTCTATGCCTGAGGGCTTTTTAGCTTTCCACAAGCCAGTTATTAAGGATCTAGCGACCAGCATTGCGACAAGCACTACATGCATGTCTTCAAGGAAGTAATACCCAGCTGTCTAGCGCTTCCTAGTAAAGCTGCAAGAGCATCAGGGATCCCCTCTGCTCCCAATCTCATAGTCATATGGGAGGCAACTGCTCCCTAGAAGGACTGTATTTCCGGAAATGACCATCTCTTGTGTTTCCGGTTTACGAATGTCTGGTATCTGATCGTATATTTGCTAATTGTGTTTATTAAGGTATGCTGAATTTGGACTTTTCAATTATACAATGCACTTTGATTCAGCCCCTTGCAGAAAGGTCTTGGAGCAGGGTATTCTTTTATATCAATCTGAAGTCCACTAAAAGTACCACTTATCTTGGGCCAAATTACTTCTCATCATATGAGCTTGCTGGGAAAGAGCCTGTTCCCAATTTTACGAAGGCCAATATTCTCCCACTTGATATCTCTTTTATTCTATTCAATGATAGATGCCTACTCTTTGACTCTGCATGTATGCTGCAAATTCGAGGCAGTATAAACATTGTTTTGTAGGCAAGTGCGAACAATCACAATGGTTCAATAGCAAACTAGCTTGGGATTGTTGGTTTCCTTTTTCTGGTGCATGGCCCAAAGTGGTTCCATGAGTAGAGGGGAACGTTAGAGGGATGGGATTGAACAATGAGGCACACCACATTTTGAAGTTGATGCAGGTGCTCTGAATGACTTAACGTTTTAAAAATTGTGATCTTATTAAGATGTGGAATGAAAACCATTGCTGAGCTTGAGTAGGGGTGGTTGGAATTGCACATTGGGTGGGCAAAACTTGTCACATCGACGTCATTAGTGATATTTTGTATACAAAGAAGTGTGTCAAAAGGGGCACAACCAAGAGCTCAGAACTCTGGTCTGCCCAGGAAGTCCCAATGAGGCCTCATTTGAAATGTTCCCACAGTGAAGGCACTATGAGGTTGGATGCCTCTCTCTCTGCCATACTGAGTAGACAGATTACAAGAAAGTTTAGTCCTAGCCAAAGCGCGTGGCCATGCTCCTATCAAAATAATACAGGTGCCAATTAACTACAGAGGAAATGTGTGAGTGATTGCGATTACATAATTGTGGTCCAAGCATGCAAGAGACTGATCATGCGGGCTAGGCATTGCCGTGGATCGGATATATATACATACCGCTGGAGTGCGTAATTTCCTCAGTAGTTAATTGGCACTTGCTACGCTGTATTATTTTGATAGGAGCATGGCCGCGCTCTTTGGCTTTCATGACCACCACCTTTACAAAATCACTCTGTGACGCTTAATTAGAGGCCAAGCAATCACTACATGAGGCCCAACATTACTTGTGCAGCTCCGTGTTAATGTCACCATGAGCTGATAGTGGACCCCCTTACTCATTTTTTAGGTGATCGCTGCTGAGGCACTCATTCCACCGATCTTCCCACCGGACGGTGCTGAAGATTACATAAAAGGAAAACGGTATGCTTCAACCAATATGATAAACAGGCATTACATACATCAGCAGAGGCCTGAGTCTCGCCTTGTTGTTTTTTATAGAAATTCTTTCGCCATATATGATCATGGAGTATGTCGGCTGACACTCTCCATTACTTAGTTGAAGAACCTGTTTGAAAAAATATGCACCTCTAACCAGGTGAGCACAATGGGGACGTATGCCCTATTTTGTTTTTATCACTGACACACATCAGGCCTTGACCTACCTCCTTTTTCAATTTACATCCACAGGCTGTCCGACTTCCCCCTTTTGGTTTGTAGTCCTGATGAAGACCCGCCTCGGATGTGCACAAATCTGCGCATTTATCTAGGGTCGAAACATCGGCGTTATGTTTCCGTCCACTCTGAGCTTCAACAAAACAAAGAGATAAATTACCCTGTTTGAGACTACTGTATTCTAAAAGTGGACTTTCTCAATGTAATGTTTTGTCTATATGTCTGATTATGTTTGTACTCCTTTAAAGTATTCACAACACTTGGTCACCAGTCACAGCTTATTCACTCAATGTATACACAGTTTATGTGTGCTGTTTGTTTTGGACAGCTATCCAAAGAACTGTGAATTCAGTTTCTATAAGGTTTACACTAAAAGATTAACCTTTATAACTACTGTGGTCAGTGTTTGTTTTCTTATATATCCCTCCTTGTATATATTGCTTTATTTGTGTATTCAATGCATTTTTCAATGTATTTGTGTTCCCCATCAGAACCATTTTTGTTGTTTAACATTGGTTACATTGGGCAAAGACCTCCAGCTACCATCATACTACTGGTGAGGGTGGTATGAAACCTCCAACCAGGAGTAATGCATTGACAATACATGCATAATTAGACACCAAGGATAGATACGAACATGAGAATTGTAATATGTACAAACCTAAAAGGCCTGTATCCCAACTGATCAACTCATCTCCAGCCTATATTATTACAGTGCAGGGATGGTCCTTCAGGCTATCCAATGAGTGATGGCTTCAACTCAAGGAGGCCACTTCACCTAAAAATGACTACTACAAATAAAAACACAAGAGCCTATGACAAGAAGTGGATGGCTGAGAAATCTAGTACAGGCAGTAAATTTGGAAATAACTTTCTGTACATGGCTCAAAGACACAGAGAACACAGGAGAATGCTGTGCGTCACTGCTTGGCGCACCCACAGTCTATCAACTACCACGTTTAAAAAAACAGATATGACTACGAAGGTCATGCCAGGTCAGAAGAAATGGGATGCGTATACTTTCCGACAACTAGTCCTCCCATGTTGCAGCCTGTGTACTGCAATCCTTTCTCATATTTGGAAGAAGTGATATTCATATTGTGAAAATGCTGAGAGATGGCCCTGTTGTACTGGATTTGACAAGATGAGCAAACAAATATACAGGCTGTAGAAAAAACATGAAGAGGTCCCTTGCCTCCTCATATTGTTAGGTCTCTTAGCTGCTTTGAACATAGTTGACCATCCCACCCACATATGCACTTTGGAGTCTTGAATGGAATTCTCCACCAATGTCCTTCACTGTTTCTCATCCTACCTTTACCTTTCCAGCTAACACCAGTTGTTCATATGGACACATACAAGTCCCAAAAGGCATCTATCACATGCAGAGTCTCCCAGGGTTCATTACTGCCTCTTGTTACCTTCGACCTTTCATGGAGCCCCTTGGTGCACCATTCAGAGATCAAAGCATCAATTCTCCCCAATATGTCAATGACATACAGTTCTTCTTGAAAGCCTACTCTGATTCAGACATGAAGAGCTTCAAACACTGCATGCATATCATCCAAAGCTGGATGTCCAGCTCTTTCCAGAAGCTTAACCCAACCAAGACAGTATTCCTTGTACTTGCCAAAAACAACAATCAAGTAACAGTACAAACCTGGCTCACACTCACCTCTTGTGTTTGATAATTCCAACGCCTTCTCTTCACTCCCACTCCACAGTCAATTCATACTACAATCTTATTTCCTTCTCCTTTTTTATTTACCCTAGACTTGAATAACCTAGGCTCTCCATAGGCAGAACCTGGTAGGATAAATCTAGTAGGCCACCCCTATTACTGAGCAGCAGAAACACCTTGTTCACTCACCTTAGATTCCTAATGAATCACATTGATCTCAACGTTTTGCTAAATGACTAAACATAGAGAGATGAGCTCTAAATGAATGGGTATGCTCTTTCCTCCTGGTGAAGCTGCCAGGCCCTCACCAACGTGAATGGGTATGCTCTTTCCTCCTGGCGAAGCTGCCAGGCCCTCACCAACGAAAAAAGCTAAAATACATGTTTATCTCAAAAACAACACATTGGCATTGTAGTCCCTCACACTGAAATGAATTACTTTGTGCTCCCTGTAAACTTGCAGAGTGTCATCATGGAGTGAAACGTTATTGAGTAGATTGAGTGGACTGCCTTAATGCCCCATGATGTATGCTGTAATGGGTGGAAGAAAATGTGAAAGACTTAACAACAGACCAATAGTTGAAGAGGGCTGGCTGAAAGCCCATTTAAGGAAGTATCTTATACGTATAATTTTAATAAAATCAAAAGGTCTTGGCCAACGTCAGACCTAAAAATCTAATTGAGGAAATATTCAATTCATAATGATTTGCCAACTGTAGTATCCATGAATATTGGAGCCATAGTTGTGTAAACCATCTAAACACCTCTTAAAAATTATAAGAGTAATTCCTAACCTTACTCTTCTATATTCAAGGTCAGCAGCACACGCAGGAGTTTCATTGCCAATAGTCTGGGTAATTTCTCCTTTCCCCTCTAATGTCCTAAAAAACATGGCGCTCCACGGGTCCTGGAATTTAAGGGATGCTCCTCATTTTGAAATTAGGCATTACAACCATTTCAGTTATAACTTGCAAATCTTCCAGTTGTCTACAACTGGCTGGCATTTTTACTTGATCCTCTACCAATGCTCTGAAGCATACTACAAGAGTTAAGTAAATAAATAAATATGTAGATAACTAAAAGCTTTCTTTTTTTTAAAAGTTTTTTTTTCCGCACAAATTTCTCTTTGTTAAATTTACAATGACTTGCTTTTTATAGCTGCAGTCAGAAATCGAGCAATATAAATTGGCATTACAAGAAGAACAAGAAGCTGGTAATGCCCGATTTGCCCAAGAAATGGAGGAACAAAGCAAAATAATTAAAGAACAAGAGGAGAAGATCAAGCATTGTGAAGATCAGGTTTGTAAGATTATTTATATTATTTTTTTTGCTTTTTCTTCTGTTATCACGTTTACATATGTAAGCAGTTACCAAAATGAAAATATATTATGTGGTGTAACAATGAACACAACATAGTGACTCATTTTACTAATCCAAATATACCTTTGCTCATAGTTTTTAATACAATTATCCAACTGAACTTTCATAGTTGAGATAAGAATTTGCATCTCGAACTGTAGGTTTCTACCATAATCCACTGTTAATCTTCTCCATTATCTTTATCAACAAACTAATATCATGGTGCTATTGTGACATTATTATAAAATGTTCCCACCTTTTTTGAACATGTGTTCTGAATAAGGCTACCTTCTTTGTAAATGCTTCTGTATCTCTACTAATGGTTGAACGTGTCTGATCCTTTTTCAGCCTGTATACGACTGACTAATTGCTCATATATTTTCTGGACGAACATATTACTAAGAGGATTAGTCAAGTAAGAATTGACCTTGCATTTCCTTAAATATAGAACATTGGTCATTGATTCTAGTTTCTGGTACCAATCATCTTTTCCAGAGGCATTCTCAGATTTCCAGTGCTGCAAAAGGTATAAATAGGATACCAAAAAAGAGGTGCAATTTTATCCATCTCTGTTTGCTATAAGGCGTCTAATGTCCAAGAAATTGTGTAGTAAAACCAAAGGGACTGTTAGATGGAGGCTTCGTCCACAAGCTACCACAATTTCAGTCTGTTACCATCCAGTAAATTGCCAATATGTACTATATCACTGCCTTCTTTCCCACAGTGCCAACAACTTATGCTTGGACTCAGATTAAATCTATATAGCTTCTGTGGTGGCCAGTGCCATCTGTGTGGTATCTTAAAAAAGCTATATTTAATACTAGCCTCTTTCGGCACTTTCTTCTGGTGGCCTGGGATTGCATTCCCATTCTTTTTCTGTGTTGTTTGTATCTAATCATGTGTAAGACTTGGCATCCTTGGCGTGGTTTTCCATGACTTTTTGCCTCTACCTCCTGCTTTTTTGACTGTGTGATGGATTTCGTTTTTGCCGGCTTAGATGCTTTGGGCACTTTGCCACTACTGATCAGTGTCAAAGTGCAAGTGCTCCCTGTGTAAATTGTAACTCTGATTAATTATCCATGATTGGTATATTTGATTTACTGGTAAATCCCTAATAAAGTGCACTGAGTGATCCATGGCGTGTACATCAAATGCGACTAGTGGACTTCCAGCTCTGGTTGTGCCACTCACATGAGTATCCCTGTAAATGTATCTCAGACCTACCACTGTAGTGTCTGCGTGCGCAGTTTGTAATTGCCATGTTGACCTGGCAAGTGCCCACTTGACAGGCCCTAAGCATCCCTTTTCTTACATATAAGTCACCCCTAGGGTAAGCCCAAGGTACCCCCATGGCAGGGTGCAGTAAATGTTAAATGCAGGACATGTACTGGTGTATGTTACATGTCCTGATAGTGAAATACCGTGGATTTTGTTTTTCACTATTGAAAGACTGTCTGTCACATAGGATAACATGGGAGCTACACTGTAACATCTTACAAGTGTAAATGTCCATTGTGACAAGGTAGAGAAACTGAGCTCAGAATTTACTAACACAACTTTTAGTAAAGGTGGTTTTTAAATTGTGTGCTTGAAATGCCACTTTTAGAAAGTAAACACAAGGAGATGATGGACGGAGCGCTGAAACTTTTCAGACACTCAACCCCAGTAGCAGATCTGGGTTTAATCCATCATCATTCTTTAGCTCACTTTACCACCCCAGTTCAGACATAGCTATATGTAAATCAAATGTACATTTGCCCTGTGCCTCATGGGAACAGTCCAACCCAAACTGCCAAGCCATGTCTTTCCTGGGCCAGAAACAAGCATCATGGTAGTCTTCAGAGGGATTGCCACCAGAACCAGGATTAACCTGTTGCCTGCTACAGTCTGGGGCTCCATAGGCCCTTCAATGTTGAAGCCCACCCTCTCAAGGGGGGTGCTACCAACAGGAAAGGGATCTAGTGGGGCTTTAAACCTTTACCCTGTCGTCCTGCTGACCTGGCAGGTCACACAAATCATACAGAATGCATTTGAGGAATTCTTGATCTAGGCCAGCTCAAGTGGGGGACAAGCCTTGCAAATATCGCGTATTAACCTAAGTGTCCTGACAGGGGAATTTTGTGAGCCAGCTCCAGTAGAAAGGCCCTGTAGCATTGGGGGACCACAGGTGCCCTTGTTGTTCAATACCCAGTAGGCTTAGGCTCACTGTAGAGGAGGTATCTTCCCAGTAAATGTGGTTACTAACCAGAGGCAAAACCTGCTGCTTGGACTTCAGCCTGTTGCCCATGCCCACAAGCGTTGGGCAGGCACTCCCCTTTCTACCCTACAGAACTCCCTCTTGGTGGATTTGTTATGTACCCGGTTTAGGGCCATGTAGCGAAGCTGCTCGTTTCTTACATTGTCCAATTTTCACAAATAACGTTACTATCATGACCTTTTGCACATATTTGCGTTCACAACACTGTTGGATTAGTTTCTCTGAAACTACTTTGTTTACACATCTAGCTTCGCACAACATTTTCAAGATGCCTCGAACATCATGTACAAGGCCCTTTCACACACGATGTAAAAATGTTGTGTTATCTTCATCCATGGGGCTACAGGGCTATCTACATAACCATAACTTTGCTAATCTATATGCACATCGCAAGTCTGCTTTCTAATATAAATAACGAGCATTCCAATATATTAGTAGAAGAGGCACTTTAGCTGACACCAAGGGTCTCTGCATGCTGAGACTTCACCATGCAGCGGTCCAGTACATGACAAAGACGGGCAACTACATTCTCTCTCACCAGGTAATGGAGTTGGATCGTCCCTTGGGGGATTCTTTGCTTCACACCTATTGACACTCCAGGTACACTAAAAGTGGGGCTTGCATAGTAGGAGTACACCTGATTGCTAGCATTTTTATATTCCTGCAGATATGCACTGTTTTAGTACCATGGTAGAGTTATATCTACTATTCTCTCTTTTGGTGTTTGTAATCTCTTTAATTTGCTTATGCCTACTGATTATCACAGCACATGTATTCTATTCAATAATAACGCTGGTTCAATGAATATATTGCAAACGTCCTACTGCGTATTCTACGTATACTCTCTGGGAGCAAGTAAGCACGAGTGGCTGAGCCAAAGGTACTAATCTGTTTCTATGTTCCCTGAGGAGTCAGGGTTGTCATGCTCAGTGGTTGCCAAAAACTATTTGCTTTCCGGCAAGGTTAGGGGTGGGGCTTTGTGTGCTAGCTGGTCTCTAGGCCATCATATCCTGAGGGAGTGCCCAGAACCAGTCTAGACACCTCACCCAAAGTGTTGTCCAATAAACGTGCAAACGCTATGGATTGGTAGGAACTACATGACAGGTTCTCCTTCCACATGCCTTTTAGCAGATCTGTGACTGGGGGTGAGTGTTTGAAAAGTTTCTGCACCCTATCCATCATCTCATTTTGTTTGCTTTGTTCGCCCTAAGTTGACAGGGTATGCCCTGACGTGGGTCATTTGCTCACTTTGCCACTGGATTCAAGCTTACCTAGCTGATGAGGACTGTTAGTCCAAAACCGGTCCCAGGATGCTTTTTTCTGGTCCAGGGAAGACATGGCTTTGGCAGTTCGGTTTGGACAGTCCCATGAGGCACAAGGTCAAGACTGATTTGCATAAAGCTCTGTCTGAACTGGGGTGGCAAAGTGAGCTAAAGAATAATGATGGATTCAACCCAGATCTGTGACTGGGGTGAGTGTTTGAAAGTTTCAGCACTCAGTCCATCATCTCCTTGTGTTTGCTTTGTTCGCCCTAAGTTGGCAGGGTATGCTCAGACGTGGGGCCCTTGCTGACTTTGCATCTGGATTCAAGCTAGCCTGGCTGATAAGGACTGTTAGTCCGAAACCGGTGTAGTGTAGTTCCTATATTCCCAATAGGCTCTGCGCATTGGAATAATATATCCTATAGATGTGACATAGGACTGAGGTCAGTATGTCTCTATCGAAAATACTAAACTTAATTGTGAGTGCCAGCTAGCTCAGAGGTCACTAGAAACTTTCTCGAATACAAAAGAAGGGATTCGTTTCTGACAACAGCATAAACATGACAACTTTTTTTCCATGGGACTGGAACAAATATCTTCAGAGTTGTGGAAACAAAAGATAACTATTTTACTCAGTCAATCGTGCATGCTTCATTTCTACAGAGTTGCAGAGAAATAGTGAGACAGGCATTTTCAATGAAAAGGGTTTATTGAACAGTCTTCTTTCTCATGCAAGAGAGGTGAACTGCTACAATTGTTCGACCGAATGCAAAGTATAATGCGTACAGCAAGAATAGTATTATAAAATAATACTGTAATAGCATTGTCTGGTGTTATGACATATAAACATACATACATAAATAACACAGGCTAAAATACTCAACTGGTGCTTCTAAAATACGTCTACCCCAATGTACCTGACCTAAGTCTAGCACGAGGGAAGAAGTAAGTATGGTCTTTCGTATAGGTTTAGTTTTTGCCAAGAACTGCCAAAGGTTTCTCTAGGTTCTAATCAGCTCCATACCTTAAAATGAAGGAGGTTGGTATCTCTGTCTTGGACTCGATTTCCTAACACCCCGCAAGGGGAGTCGGATACACTGGAGCAGGATTCTCAACAGAGGAGGACAGCTTCATGTCAGTGCGTCAGCTGGAGAGTCAGCTTCCTTCGGCACTTGCTGTAGCAAGCTGAGTCGGGCAAGTAGGTAGTCGAACTGCACCAAACCACACAGTGCTTTGCCATTGCAAGTGAGGTATATTTATACCTTGAAGGTGTTTAGGAATGCCATCTTTGACGCAAAGTCGGGCATATGAACGTCATGGATAAACCCCTAAGGAATAGTTGTTCATGCATAATAATGAGTTTCGTGGAGAAATCAATATCCAGGCTAGGGGGAAACCCCTTCTGCTCAAGAGTCTGGTTTTCCACGAAATCGTTGTGCCGTTGATGAACGGATGGAAGTAGCCTTGCCTGTATTTGGGTAGCATGGGCTATGCCTAAATTAGGGCTTGATTTCTATGCCTATAAAAAGGCAACGCGAATTGTATTTATATAAAGGCATGAATCGGGAAAATTCATTCGGAATCTAAAACGCCATAGAACACCCACTCCACTTTCTTATGTACGACATTACTAAGTTCTAAACACGTTAAACAAACCTAAAAATGATGTGTTAAAACCCACCCAAAAATACATAAAAATGCATTTGTACTGGTTGTACACATAAAAGATGCATTGGTGCTGCACACATTAAAGCAGTAGTTCATTTGAAGCATATATGTTGACATTTGAATGCTAACTGAATGAATCTTGACAAATATACATTTATGAAATGGCTCATAAATACAGAAAAAAGAAGGGCCGAAACCAGTTCATGTCAGATTACATAAAACTGTTTGTGTATGTGGACAAGGTCAAATATTGTCTCTGGAATTTTTTCAGATCTGTTCTCTATGAATAGTTCTACTTTAAGCAGATTATTTTGTGCCAAAAAAGGAATAATACAAACTTAGAAAAAATAATTAATCATAGAAAAAAGAGTCCAAAGTTAGAACTTTGTTTTGAAAAATGAAGGTTGAATTCAACTTCTCTCAGAGCACTGTGTGCCAGATCAAAAATCAGTGTTAGTGTTTGGAGAGAACATCAAATGTTTTAAGTCTGTGAAAAAAATCATCTACCCTTGTAGGTGAAAGTTGGATTACCTCGTTTATAAGATTAACCACACATAGATGTGAAGCATATCTGTCAGCATTGGTCGCATTAGCAATGTTCGTAATGGATGATACCTGTGCGCCTGTTTTCTCTCGTACCTCACTGTCAGCATTTTGCGTATGTGAGATCTCAAGGAATGCTGTCATCAGAATTGGTAACCGCTGAGGACAACACAGTGCATGGGCCACTACTGGTTCAAGCAAAGTATCAACATCTGTTGGCATGACTGATGGGCGTGTGAGACAGGAGTCTAACATGCATTCTTCTCCGCATAGCAGGCAGCGTAGAACAGGTAAGATGCAATCTTGCCAGATTGGTCTGAATTACAGAAAGCATGTGGTATTTAATTCTCATAGACGAGATAGTCCCAAAATTTTGACAATGCGCTCACAACACTTCATTGCCAGTAGAGTTGTCCCCATGGAGAACTGGGTGTCACTGGTGAATTGGCTTGCCATAGCGCAGCGACAGGAGCAAAAATAGTATCCCTGCAGCGAGTCCCAAAATGAGAGGCAGTCTGCAAAACACTGAGTGCACGAAGTTTTCAAATATTCCTAGGACTGCTTCAAAAGGTGCTAACAGTCCAGAAAATACGGTTTTGAATACATGTACAATACCGCTTGTATCAGACATGTTTAAGATACAACTTAACATTTATGAGAAATGTACAGGGCAGTTTGTAGTTAGGAGGGCCTGTATTTTGGCAGAAGTCCTTGCAACTTGTAGATCATAGGTTTCTTTGGCCGAGTTCAGTGGCACAGTTTTTTGCAAAAGAATGGCTTTCATTCTGCTTAAAGTATCAATTCCTATAGAAGATATGTTCAGTGAAGGCCATAAAGGCGACTCCCTGTCTGTCTTTGCTTTAGGAAATAATACGTGCATACAGCAAGCGACCCTGGCTGACACTGTTACTAGGTATGGTATACCTGGCAACATGCCACAGCAGCTGTGACCGTTCAACATGAGGTAACTTCCATTAGAAAGTTGTCCAAAAATTGGATCAAACACCGCAGCAGGTGAACCTTGCAGGTGGCAGGATAAGTTGGTAGAGGAACCGTCGCAGACCCCGTGTAAATTAATACCCTGACAAAGGAGAGAACCGCCTACTGCGTTTTCACAATTTCTGCCACTAAGAAATACTTCCCTTCCCCCACTCCAACATCTGTATGTGTACAGTAATTCTCAGGATGTCTTGATGTATTCTTTATCCAACCTTTCATATGTGCCTGCTGGTATATGTTTTAGGCAATACTGAACATGCAAAATTGTAACAGGCAGATTGATTGTTCCATGTATTATCCATTCAGTAGCTGGCTTTTCAGCGACTGTAAATTGTAATCTTTCCAGTTTTTCAATGCTCAGCACCGTATAGTATGCTCCCCTCTGTGCCAATGTGAACTGTTTATCAGTGAGATTGAATTCTGAAAACAGTGACGTGGTTTTGTTTAAACGCCAAGGCACATAGCCTGAACGAAGGTTTTGCAACGTCCAGCCTAATAGCATGATAGAACGTAATTGCGACTAACCATGTTGCAACATGACCAAGTCCTGTTCCATGATTTCTATGGCAGACTATTCTGTCCAATGAATATATCCTGGATGACAGAGTCGTTAACCCATTGTCAACTACAGAGAGAGTTTTCTCTAAGTTAATACAATCAATTTCTCGTATTCGTTCTGCAGTCTCTGCTTGCGTAATCTTTTATGCTTCATTGCAAGCAGCATAGATACCGGCATTTATAAAACGTTTATGACGCGGTGTTCTTGGTCCTAGCAAGAATTCCCTAAGATCAGCGCCATATTTAAGTAAAGATAAGTGTTGCTTTACATCCTTGAGTGTAGATCTATGTAACCATTCAAAGCACAATTTCCCTACACTGTATGTTGTTACTATTCCTAGATGCTGACTTTGAACATATCTTGGGTCTGGCCTAGTGAATGTGAAACCCTCGGTTTTGTTCAGGAATCTATCTTTACAGGTGTTTGTGTCTGTGGGCCAGATCAACCATTTTTTTCAATCTGGATCTGTTCTGTTGTGAAGCAAAATAGTATGTACATTGACCTCCCCCTCTGAAGTGTCTTCACTATCAGGTGTAGGCTAGGTATGGATGGAATGTTCAGGTCCTTTATCTTGGCTAATCCAAGACAAGACGTCTGTTGGACAGTGTCATTCAAAAACATAATTTGTTCAGGTATTATACAGGCTCGAAATAAGGCTTCTAATCTCTGCACTTGCCAATCTTTCGTAGCCCAGACAGTTTTCATCTCAATGTTGTCTTTCTAAAAGTCGAAACCTAGTCCAGACAGTTGGGCATAAAAGTCTGCAGAATAAATCTGTTTTGTATTTGTTAACATTGTTTTTGATCCAGTTTTGTTTACATTTCTAAAGTATAACGATTCTGGATTGGATAAATTGAACCCTGAAAAGTATGGAAACTTGTTGCCGAAAGTTTTTGAGCTGCCCTAAGGAGGAGTAGGACAATGTTCCCATTGAATATATAATAATACATTTCTAGGATTTGCAGATTTGTGAAAGAAATGATGACCATAATGATTATATCAATACATTTGTTCATAGTCTGATGAAGCTTCTAAATATTCATGATTTGTGAACTCTGCAGACATTTCTAAGTCTGACATCATGTTATTAACAGTCTCGAAGTCCCAATCATCAGAAGAGGTACTAGATGAAACAAAGTCATTTAATGAAATCTTGAATTGGTGTGGAATCTTCAACAGCTCCAACGGGCCAAAAATATCATATTCAGTTCTGTCCAAAGCTATACCGCCAGGTATAGGAACAGCTGTGATGCTCACTGATGACAAGTTTCTTTGTTCACGATGTGAGGATTTGTGGGGTGTGAGGAGTAAGTTGATGTTCTTACTTTCTGTGTCCATTTTGACATATCTATCATTTATCAGCATTCCCAAAGTTATTACCAGAGTCAACCAAATTAGAAGAAAAAGCAGACCTAACACAATTCAAAGCTCAATCCATGGGGAAGCCAGATAAGTCTTTTCCAGGTGATGAAAAAGTTCTGTTGTTTGTTCTTTGAAAGTTCTTTTTACTGGCGTTGTTTCAGGTTCACTGGGATCCTCGGAAAACGTATCAAAGTTAATGAAATATCCAGAGGCAGTTCTGTTATTTGTAGGCATTGCATCAGGATTCATTGAAATCGCTGGAACCGTTTGATCACTTGTTACTTCTTGGTAGACCGGTGTTTCTTGACAAACTGTTATTTGGGTATCAAGAGGTACAAGTTCCATTGCTTTGTTGCATAGTACTTCATTTCGCACTGTAGATTCCTTAAAGGTGATGAGTCTCTCAGTTTGAACCTCTTGGATAGTAGCCAGATTAGGGCATCTGCTACTTGGTTGGAGTCCACTTGGCCTATTGCTTGATGTGGTTTAACCAGGTCAATGGACACAAACCTGTTCTCCTTTTTCCAGCAAGGGGCAGCAGTAATACTGTTCTTGATCCGTGGATTGCTAGGACAGGTACTGGTTGTCTGTAAGAAGGGCCAAATTCCTTTGTGTCCGCGATCTTCTCTCTGAAGTGCAAGGTATGATGGGAATTGTAGTTTCTCATGCCTGTTCCGCTCTGTGCACTCTGTATCGCTATCACTGCTGTTGACCCCTGACAGTACATCCCCCCTCCGGTGAGCCCTGACAGGAACAGGGCTTATCCGGAAAAGACCTGTGGAAAACAGCCACCAGCCGGGGCGCATGCACTGAAGAGGCAGGCTTCCAAGAGTCCTCCTCAGACCCATATCCCTTCCAGGATACCAAATACCACAGTCTGTTCCTTGAAACTTTAGAGTTCACAACCCCCTTCACCTCGTATTCCAGGTCCTGGTCAACCCATAAAGGACAGGGACGTTTTTTGACCAGACAATGAGATGGTTTCAACAGGGAGACATGAAATACAGGGTGAATACGGAAATTCGTAGGAAAACGCAACTTCACTGCCACCTCCCCCACTCTTCGCAATACCCTATAAGGGCCAATTTATTTTGGATTCAGAAAACTATGTTTCTAAAACTGAATGTTGCGTGTTGAAAGCCAGTCCAGATCCCCTCTTTTATATTCCGGAGCGGGTCTCCTATGTTTATCGGCCTGTCTTTTGTACACTATCTTGGCGAGTTTAAGATGGTGAGAGGTGTCTAATAGGGTACTTTTGATGTGTGTCAATCTCTGCTGCACCTCAGGAAGTTTAAGGGAACGACTGGGGATTACAAATGGGACAAAACATGAATGGAATCCTTAGGAACTATAGAAGGGTGAATGATGTGTGGAACTGTGAAGTGCATTATTATAAGCAATCTCCGCTATCCATAGCCAATCCACCCAAGCCTCTGTGTTAGTGTCTACATAACATCTTAAGTATTGCTTAAGTGTTTGGTTCAATCGTTCCGTCTGTCCATCTGTTTGTGGATGAAAACTGGTGGACAGAGCGGAAGAGTTGTTCACCCTTGCACACCAAACCTTCTAGAACTGTGCTGTGAATTGCGAACCCCTATCTGACACTATGGTACTGGGGAGCCCATGTAATCTAACCACATGCACCAATAACAGGTTCGCTAATTGCCCTGCCGTAGGAAGTTGTTTACAGGTAATAAAGTGACCCATTTTCGTCAAAAAGTCCACGACCACAAGTATGACTGTATGCCCCTGATCTTTGGGTAATCCTACAATAAAGTCAACGGACCATTGTTCCCAAGGGTTGTTGGGCGTAGGCATGGGTTGCAACAAGCCTTGGGTCTTGGTGTGATCTGTCTTCATCTGAGCACAAATATCACACTCATGTACCCACAGAAGGATGTCTCCCCGGAGAGATGGACACCAGAACTGTCTTAACACCGCTTCTATGGTTTTCTGCACCCCACCATGTCCCACACAGGGCAGTGTATGACACCAACGAAAGGCTTGTTGTCTGGTCTCTTTGGTGGGTAATAGTACTTGCTTCCCTTTCATGGGCACCCCATGCAGAATCTTCCATTCAGGATGATGTTTGAGCCAGTCTCTCCAATAAAAGGTACGGATACCAGACAGACACCACTTGATCTGGTGAAATGATAGTTCTGTCTGGATTCAGGATTTCGACGATCTGGGTATCTTGATGGGTTAAAGCTTCTGCTTTCCTGTTGTCTCTACCTGGCCTGAAGGTGTTGACGAAAATATATTCAGAGAAAAACATCGTCCACCTGAGTTGTCTAGGAGAAAGTTGTCTAGTTGATTTCATAAATTGCAAATTACGGTGATCGGTGTAGACTGTTACAAGGTTCTTCGTCCATTGAATCCAATGTCTCCATTCAGAAAAAGCGTTCTTGATGGCTAACAGTTCTTTTTCTGCTATGGTGTAGTTTTTCTCAGCACTATTCAATTTAAGAGACATGAATGCTACAGGGTGCATTTGTCCGGTAGTTGGATGTCTCTGAGATAAGACAGCACCGACTGCTCCATCAGATGCGTCAGCTTCTACAATGAAGGGTATTTCAGGGTCTGCATGAGCCAGTACTGGTGCGGAAGTGAAGGCTGTTTTCAAAGCATCAAAAGCAACTTGAGCCTCCTCATCTCACTCAAAAGCCACGTTCTTTCGTAACAAACGAGTAACTGGTGCTTCCAAGGCTGAGAAATGATGTATGAAACCCCTATAGAAATTGGCGAATCCTAAAAAGCATTGAACGTCCCACGCCGTTTTTGGGATTGGCCATTCTGAAATAGCATTGACCTTTCGTTCTGCCATGATCTGATCTGCTGGAGTAAGCATGACCCCCAAGAACTCTACGGTGGTAACGTGGAATTCGCACTTGCTTATTTAGCAGAAAAGGTGATTCATCTGTAAGGCTTGTAGCACAATCAATACATGATCCTGGTGTTCTTTGGTGGTAGCAGAAAAGACAAGGATGTCGTCTATATAGACAACCAGAAAGCGGTCCAGGTATTCTTGGAGTACTTCGTTCAAAAAGAACTGGAAGGAGGTTGGGGCATTACAAAGGCCAAATGGCATTAATAGGTATTCATAAAGCCCATATCTGGTCTTAAAGGCGGTTGTCCAGTCATCCCCTTCACGCATGCAAACTAAGTGATATGCCCCACGAAGATCAAGTCTGGTATAGATAGCAGCCCCTTTGACTTGTTTCAATGAAACCGAAACAAGGGGAAGAGGGTATTGATTCTTCACTGTGATGGCATTAAGAGCTCTAAAGTCAATGCAGGTTCGTAATTCATCATTTGCTTTTGGAATAAAAAAAAGAGGAGAAGCAGCGGGTGACCGAGAGGGACGGATGAACCCCAAAGAAAGATATTTATCAAGATACTGCCTCAGATGTTGGTTCTCGTGTTCTGTTAAGGCGTAAATCCTACTGCAAGGAACCGCGGCACCTGGAACGAGGTCTATCTGGCAGTCATACATCCTATGCAGTGGTAATTCCTCTGCCATGCAATCACTAAACACAAGAGCAAAATCCTTGTAACATTCGGGTAAAGTTACATCTTTCTCTGCGGCTGTGGCTATGTGATGACACCATGATAACGCCTTGGATGGCCCGATGAGGGAGTAATTGCAATGTGTAGAACAGTATTCCAAATCCATTTTCCTGGTCAAAGTAGACCATTCTACTGTGGGGTCATGTTTCTGAAGCCAAGGCAATCCCAATATGGTTCCATAATGAGGAGCATGGATAGCATTAAATGTAAGGATTATCCTGATATCAAATTTCCAGTTCCTTAGTATGAAAATGAATCGGACTGGACTCCAGCTGTTTTCCATCCACTGCAAAGACTTCTTTCGGGATTTTCTTCTTAATCAAATCCACTCCTAATCTGAGGTGCCTCCTCTTCATCCATGAAGCAACCTGTGGCCCCAGAATCCACAATCACATTGAAGGACGTCTTGTCTTCTCCTAAGACTAACATCATCTCTATAAAGAAATGTTCAGGTTTGCTATTGATTTTGCTGTTCACTGAAGGGATTTCACTTCTGCTCAAGGAGTAGCCTTCTTCTCTCCTTAAGCTTTTCAGTTTTCCGACGGCTGGTCTGAAACTGCGGCGGCCACCTGACCAAATCTAGTACAACCGCTCTTCGGCTCCACAGGGCATTCACGTAAAAAATGCCCCTTCTTTCCACAATACAGACAAAGGCCTTGTTTTCGTCTATCATCCCATTCTTGGGGTGTAAGCTCTGCTCTAACTGCCCCAACTTCCATGGGTTCTGAGGTAGAGGTTCGACTTTCTGATGGTCTTGAGTGTTCCACATGAAATGGGCCCAGATCCCTTTGTCTATTATCTCCCTTGCGTTCCCTTAATCTGTGATCAAGCCGCAGCATTAGTTCAATCAAGGCTGAACAGGTCTTGGGCTGAGGTTCCACTTGGGCTATGACATCTTTTAGATCATCTCTTAGTCCTTGATAGAATATTGCGGCTTGTTTGCTTTCTGGCCAATCCGTCTCTGTTACCAATCTCCAGAATGTTTTCAAATAACCAAGAGGTCTTTACTTCCTTGCCTTAATTCAAGTAATTCTTTATCAGCCTAAAAGGTTTCAGCTCGGCGATCAAAAGTCTTTACAAATTTGTTTTTAAATGCGTCCCAATCATGGAGGAAGGGATCATCTCTGCGTACTATGGGTACTGGCCACTGGGCAGCTTCTCCCCCTAAGTAGGAAATCAGGAAAGTCACTCTTGCTTGATTAGTAGGGAACATTTTTGGTTTGCAGTGAAAATGGAGCATCACCTGCGTTAAAAGCACCTGTACCTTATGCATGTCCCCGTGAAATCTTTCTGGAGGGGCCAAAGGGATCTGTGATGGGACTTCTACTACCACTGTACCAGTTTGGGGAAGGGCGGAACTACCTACATCAAAGGGGTTTCTCTGTAGACGATCTACCCTAGCCTGTAATAATGCGGTTTCATTACGGGAAGCAGCAAGCTCAGTTTGGACTAATACCAAAGCGGCTAACACATCATCTAGAGATGCCATGACAGCTTCCACGTGATCAGGAGGAGAGAATATGTGGGTTGATTATTCTATCAAGGCTCCAAGTTCTCCTCTGGATCAGGCCGATGCTCAATGGGTTCCACCGCTCAACAGCCCCAAGTCCGGATAGATTAAATCCTCTCGGACTGGTGGGATGGTTGAGTGAGGGAAGGAAAGGGTAGGAACAGCAGGGAGGGAGATCTAGTAGTAAGAAAGAAAAAACAGTATTACTATTATCCACTTCTTCTAGCGTGTCAGATCATACTAAAGTACCAACACTATTATCTCCATAAGTACATGTGTGTATACCTGTAAAAGAAAATAATGAGGGCTATCTTGGAGGGTGAGACCGGAGGGATAATCACAAGGTATCAGCATATATCTAGTGCAAGGAGATTAGGGAGTCTGGTTTTCAGAATTCTACAATAATACAATGATTCATTCCTTTCAGTGTGGCAGGACCCCCAACATGTATTATATAGTACCTTTAGAGACACATGCTTGTCCTTTGCTAAACTTCAACTGCTTAGCCCTGGATTCATCCAACTGATCTTCCTTAGAAACTCAAGACGAAACAGTCTTGAATTTACTTGAACGATTCAATGGTGTATTGAGCCAAAGAAAACGAATTCCATGGATTCCTTAACTACAGACACACTATTCCTTCATAGCATGTGGGCTGAAGTCCTTAATATACATAGATATAACACCAAATGTTGCAGCTCTGAGAGTTCATTCCATAGGGCACTAAAGGGCACAGTAAATGAGAGCTGCTAGCAAGAAACCGGTGTTCTTTACCCCGCAAGAGACGACTAGAAAACGTGCATCTCGCCAACGGGGAAAAAGGCCAGTTTACCGTCAGGTTCCTTTTCACCTGGGATCGTCCCATAAGGTGTCTCTTACAAAAGGAGGGAAAAGAGGGACTGACACAGAAATGAACGCCAGGCTTCTTTCCCGCATGAGACCATGCAGAATGCCGTGCGAATCGCCAACGGGAAAGACAGCGCCCGGGAGAATCTCGGGAGACTCCGAAAATAAAAGCTTCAAAGTAGGGAAAGCTAAGTGGTGCAACAGCACCCTTACCGTCCGGAAACAAGCAGGAGCAAAAATCAGCAGAATAATCGGCGTCCTCGTCCTGGCGCCATCTTTACTTATCCAGCTCTGACATCAGGATGCTAGCAAGCGCGGTGACGTTAGTGCGATCGGGTGGGTAGCGCACGCATGGCATGACGGGAATAGTAGTTTCTCATGCCTGTTCCGCTCCTTGCTCTCTCTAGCGCTATTACTGCTGATGAGCCCTGACAGCAGATCAATGGAACTATGAAATCATTGAGAATGACCCTACAGAACGTTTAAGGATTGAGATCGCGAGTTTGGTAGAGGAATCACTGACCAATGATTGGATGTCTAAAAAAGAGGCAGATTTCCTTGAAAACAAACATCCCACCAGCCCCTACTTCTACACGATCCCGAAGATCCATAAAACCATGGAAAACCGCCAAGCAGACCAATTGTCTCAGGGATAGGTTCTATCCTAGGGCCACTGTCAAAATTTGCTGGTGCCTTTCTAAGACCACTAATACAAAATGTAAAATGTAAATGTAAATGTGGGTGTACTTGTAAAGCGCACTGTGACACCAAGGAGTATCCTGGCGCTGAAGACCGCTGGGGAACCCGTCCTAGTTTTCCCTGTGAGATGGTCCCTTTCTGGGTATCTCCAAGGTGAAACCAGGCATCCCCGGCGTCTGTGGGGGGCTGTTGTAGAGATGAGGCAAGCTTAATGCCCAGAGTTGCCGAGTGTGTTCCCTGGTTAGAGTAGGCACCGAGGCGAGAATTATCAAGTCCGTTTGACCCTGGTCCACGACCCTGCCGCATCGGGAATTGAACCCTGGTCCCGGGCCGTTCTTTGCTTACGGGTCTGCCGCCTCTAACCAGTGAGCCACACCACTCCACTGACGGACACATACCTCCAGGACACTAAGGCTGTCCTTTGCCTATAAAAGACCTAGATATCAACCCCATGACCCAAATACTAGTAGGACGTGACGTAGAGAGCCTATACACAAGCCTGCCCCATAAAGAGACGCTAGAAATCTTAGAGGAAGTCCTATTCCAGGAAACATGACAATACCACACCCCCAGACATGTGGTATTAGAGTGTTGCCGGCTGGCACTTACAGAGAATTTCTTTCAATTCCACCACACCCTGTATCATCAAAAACATAGAACGAGCATGGGGAGCACATTCGCGCAGAGTGTGGCGGGTTTGTACGTCTTCAAACCTTGAACAGGATCAACCTGCTCTAGTGCGCACTGTACCTTTTGAACTAAATGTTCACAATTTTTTCAAAAATATCAAAATTTTCCAACCATTAGTTATTTACAATCATACTCATTATACCACAGTTTTGATATATTGCATATCAGTGTTTACTAATTCTTTCATAGCATAAATTTGTAAGTTATTCATGTACATATTCATAAATTATACATATGTTACTTCACATTTGATAATTGTCCATCTTTTTGACTGATACAACATCAACTTAAATTTTCTACAATGATTCCATCATGACTACTGAACCATATTTAATCTCTGGCCCAATGCATTTCGGAACGCAGGTTCCTTCTCAGGGGCTGTATTCTGCAAGTAAAAGTTCACAATTACTCTACATATATACTATATGTGCATGCCATAAACTGATTTACTACTAAGGGGTCTATCACAACAACCAATTATTTTAAATAAGTCATACAGTTCATTGATTTCCTGAACTCACACTAGACATTATCTATATCGTGGCAATCATCTAATCAGTTTGAATGGTTATATTCACTTTAAAAACAATGACCAAACATGTTATCATTTACTCAGTGTATTGATAGTTGCCTGTTATTCTATTTTATCCACACCCTTCCTTATATTGTAATAGGATATCATGTTACACAAGAATACTGCTGTAATTGATTACATCAACTACTCGCGTAGGAGCAATAACTTTTCTTTACTCTTCTATTTGTAATCAAAGCTAAAATGTAAACCATCCTCGTAGATTAAGATAGACTCACTAAAATATTCCAGCTATTCAAACCTCGTGAGGAATCACTTACGTGCTATACACAAATGTTATAAAGTGATTGTGTTTAAGCTTACTGTTTCTACACCTCCCAGTTACCTATCCCAGATTTCATCATCCATAGATCGAACTCACCGCAACTCTGATCAACTGGAAATTCTTCCGTGATAATGTAAATGTAGAGGATGGTCGAGTCGATAAATCTGTGTTCTGCACCTACATACACGGTGGCTATTAGTATAATTACCAACACTATGGTTTATAGTCGCTATGTTTTTTTTAAAAACTACGGACTCACCCGTCCAGGATGTTCCAATCGGCACTTCTTAATAACTGAAGTACTTCGGATTCAATTCTAATGGCCCGTTACTAAAAATAAATAAAGGACCGAATGTAATGCCTAGACGTCTGAAATTGTTAAAATAACGGTGATACTAAGTTTCTCGACTTACTCAAATGTAGCGCAGCCCTTTTCATTCTTCGTGCGCCTCTGTAACAGTTATCGTTGATATGCGGATAAGGTTCCAATTCCCCTTACGCTATAAGTAAACAAACGTAATGCACTTAATGCGGCGTCCTGCACTCCGTCTTTGTTACTAAGTATCAAACCCCTTCGTTTATAATCACACTTACGAGTAAGTATGACGCTTCTCTTCTAGACCTTGGCCGAAATATCCAACGTTGATGCCAGTATTCTGTTGTTTGTTCTTTACGCGCCAAACATCGTTAACCGAAGCTTAAACAATTAGTATGTTTCTAAACCCACGAGGCTTACGAATGCTGGGAGTTGTAGTTTTTACTATGTAAATGGTGTTTGCTCGCTGTATTACTATGGTGATATCCTCAATAAAACGTTTACTGGATAACCTGCTACTTCTGACCTGTTACCTCATGATTATCAGTTGTAGCTTCCTCATACTTCATATCTATACCCTGATGATAGTCTCACGATGAATCCCATTCTAAACGGGCGTACCTATCTATTACCATCCACTTAACCTCAAAATATCTTCAGAATATATGATGAAAATAAACTGCTTCTGGATTACTGAGACATGTTGTCCTAGTTCTACAAGAGTAATAATGGTTTACATTTGCTTATAATTAGGCTTTCCTGTTTTCAGTTTCTATTTCTATTTCTAGCGAGATGCTTTCTCTAAATGGGGAAATTTTCTTCTTATGGGTTCTTATAATCTACTATATAAAGTTTTTGTTCAAACTGACTTAGTAAAGATCAGTCAAGCCTCAGATTTATCCAATGATCCCTTTTGGTCTTCACTATTCATGAAACCAGGAAAATGGAGAAGAGTCCTAGCACAGAGTAGAGAGGAGGATCTGAGTACTAAAGCAACTAAAAAATGGCATAAACATGAAAGTCTCAACTTAACAGTCAATATGTGGAAAACATTAAATAAGTTTAATTTCTCGGTATTGAGAGGCGCTAACTGGAGGCGAGTGCTGTTTTTTAGTAAATGGCTGCTATATTATACACCTGCAATCATTGCCAGAATGTTTAGTAATTCATCTCCCATCTGTTATAGATGTTCTCGACCAGATTTGGCTAATTGGTCTCACATAGTAGCCTTATGCCCCCGAATTGGGGCCTTCTGGGAGGGCATTTTTTCTTTGCTTTCACTTCATATGCAATGTACGATTATTAATTATGAAAGACTGATTATATTTGGTATTGATCCAGAGCTTAATCTGGTTGAGTCACTAGCAAAACTGGTATATATTACTGTAGCGGTGGCCAGATCACTGATTCTTAAATATTGGAAAACAGATGTAGTACCCTCTTTGGATGAATGGTATGAGAAAATGAAGAGAGTGAGGAAAAGTGAATTTATATACGCACAAAGGATTGGGGGACTGCGTAAATTTGAAAAAATATGAGAGACGTATTTTGATTAAATCTCTATGTATGCTTATGATATGAAATTTCTTCTTTCAGGCTTTATTCTTTCTTGAGATGATGCTATATTTTATTATTTGTTCTTCAGCTTATCATTCTGTTTTTTGGATTTTCTGTAATGAATGTTATGAATGAATTGTCAAGAACTGAATAAAAACATTTATAAAAAAAAAAAAGGAACTCCGAGCCTCTACCAGCTATTAGAAGCTAGCCAACATTCCAATGCTCTAATATGATTCACCTCTCTCTGAACAATATGGGCAGTCGAATGCAATTAGAGCAGGCCACAAGAATCCCATAATCGCAAGGATTGGCCGTAGCGGGCACCGGGCAATCCGCCGGTGCACCGCATGGGTTGGGGCCGGTTTTGGGCCCCTGGGGGCCGATTTTGTTACAGGGCCGTTTTTGCTGGTATGTAAAACCCTGACAAAGAGCTCGGTGACACCCCAACCTCGGGAGGGGGGGGGGGGGGGGGTTGGGGGGAGGTGGCGACAGAGCACTTTGCCAGGACCGGTTTGGTTCCCAGTCCGGCCCTGAATAATCGTAAAGTCACTTAGATTCGGAAAGTGCTACTGGACCATACAAATGATATAAATGCACTAGATAAGTGCCCATAACACATATCGGTTGCTATCTTGTCTAAAAGGGGATTTTAGAGTGAAAAATATGTTTTCATTTTATACAAATGAGGACATCACAGATTTATCAAAACATTCCTTTGGTTATTAAAAGCATATTTCCCCATAAAAAAATTCTCAAATCATGAAATAATTTTACTCTCAACTTCCAAATACAGAGGTTTAATAGTCCACTTTCCAAGCATTATCTGAAGCTCTAGTTAGTGGGTTCTAGCTAGGGTGCCTGCTTTGGGTCCTATTTGGGTTGGTGGTTAAACATCCTTGTGCTCTAAGCCACGTTAACCTTTTGCATCAAGTTAATGCTCCATTTCTTTACATTGTAAGTTGGATTTCGTAGTTTTTTTATACTTTTCGCCAAAATGTATACACAGAATAAATAGCCTATAATGCTTGTAGCACTATTACATACATGAGGACCCTGCGTGTAATCAATCCTAATTAACAATAGGTAGTAATAATACTAACAGATAACAATCAAATCCTTGTAACATTGGTATTGGTGAATATACGGCGATGTATGTTTACCACTTTACAATGTATTCTTGCCGTATGTTGGTTATGGCATACCACTATGTAATCTCTAGGCATAAACACAATTTACATAATTTACAGAAAGCAACTCATATCAATTTTATCATTAAGACCCTTTGGCTGCATGGTTTTCAAAAATTCAATCCAAAACACCTCTCTTTGTAAAAGTCTATGGCTATTATCAATTCCCTCAACTTTGGTGACCACTTCAACTATTTGTGCCCGTAATTGAGCTATTGTGTGTTTTTCCTCTGCCCAATGTGTAGCTACCCCTGACGTTGTATTTTTGAGACTTATGGTGCTTTTGTGTTCAGTTAACCTCAGTTTAAATTTTCTCTCAGTCTTGCCTATGTACGCCTTTCCACTTGGGCATTTGAGACAATGAACAATATTAGATGTGTTACAGTCTGAAGTGTGCTGCAGTTTAATTTTAGCTCCTGTTATTGGATGTGTAAGGATTTTGCCGCTTATGATATTGTTACAGTGTATACAGTTATAACACTTCTGAGTCCCTTTGTATTCTCTATTTTCCACCTTACTACCTCGTATCTGTATTAGTTCTTGGAGATTTCTTGCCCTCGTATAACCAAAGGTGGGGAGTTCACTGAAAATCCAATTAAACTCAGGTTCATTGACCAATAGCTCCCATCTTTTTTTGATAATTTTCTTGATCTGCACTGACTTATTAGAAAATTTTGAGACAAAGGTCGGGGTATTAGATTGTGTTGTCACTTTCTTGGTAAAAAGTTCCTCCCTATCTTTCATTTGGATTCTGAGCATATTCTGTTGCAATGTTGTTTCTGGATAGCCCCTATTCGCAAATCTGTCTTCAAATTCTCTGATTTTCTGTTCTGCTACTTCTGGATCCGAACATATTCTCTTTATCCTGGTAAACTGTGAATAAGGGAGATTTTCCACAAGACTCCTGGGGTGAAAACTTGAATACACCAACGTACTATTCCTATCCGTTGGTTTTGTAAAAATTTCAGTGCTCAATTTGTGTTGATGTTTTTTGATGAGAACATCCAGATAATTGACTTTATGTTGACTGATAGAATAGGTGAACTTAATTCTGGGTTCTCTATTATTAAGTTCCTCAATTAATTGTTCAAGTGTTTCTTGTGAACGAGTCCAAATTAGAAAAATATCATCGATGTATCGACAATATTGAGCCAGGCCTTGTGTCCATTCCTTGTGTGTTAAAATATAGTAATTCTCAAACTTAGCCATGTAAATATTCGCATAGGTGGGTGCCCCCGAAAAGCCTATTCAAGTACCTGTGAGTTGACCAAAAAAATCCTCCTTCCACTGAAAATAGCTGTTATGTAATCAAAAGAATAATAGCTGTAACAAAAAAATGTTGTGTTCCTGTGTTAAGTCCTTCTTAAGTAGTGCCCATTCCACCGCCTCCATCCCTTGTGTGTGTGCTATAGAAGTATACAATGCTGTGACATCAATTGTGCAAAGTAGCCAATTGTCTTGAACCAAATCTTCAATAGTACGCAATTTGGTTAAAAAATCTGTCGTATCTTTCACGTGTGTGCACCAACTTTAAACGAATTGTTGGAGATAGTAATCTAAATATTTGCCCAATGGCTCGAAGATTGAGTTGCAAGCCGATACTATTGGTCTGAAAGGTGGATCTGTAGGGTTTTTATGTATCTTCGGAGTCATGTAAATCCTTGGCCTCCTAGGATTTTGTGATGTTAAGCTCATTTTCAAATTTGTGTCAATTATTCCTTCCCCTTCTGCATGAATCAAAATCTCTTGAAGCATGGTTTGCAATTTTGAAGTCGGATCTCCTTCAAGTAGTATATATGTATCTATGTTAAATACATGTTCATTCACTTTTATTTTGTAGTATTCCGTATCCATCGCTACCCATGCTCCTCCTTTGTCAGCAGGTTTCAACATTAATTCCTGGTTATTGGCAGTGCGCTGTATCAAATTCCTCTCATATTTCGTGAGATTAGGTGTTGATCTTGTTTTGTAGTCAAGTCGTGCACAATCATGCATCACCAAATTCTCAAACATATCCAATGTTTTGTGTAAATTGAGTGCTTGAAATTTACTTTTAGGTTTGAGTCTTTCACTCAGTTCATCACGTTCTTCTCTAGTGTCTTGCACTATATTAGTGAAATAGTGTTTAATTTTGTTGTAGTGGCAGTCGGTACAAATGTTCTCCCTTTATTAAGGATGGCCAGTTCTTGATTATTTAATGAAACAGCCGAAATATTGATGATTAAACTAGATTCTTGCCGCTTCTTAATTTTTTTCCTGCCTTGTCCTCTCCTGGTTTTGGAGGTACTAGACCTGTTGTTCTTGGTGGGCTCAGTGTTACTCTTGGGGGACTCGAAGGAGCTTGTCGTAGATCTGTGGCCTGTAACAAAAAAGAAGAAGAAGACAAGGTTGTGGCTGTTGTTTCACTTAAATTTTGTTGTAGAGCCGTTCCTTCCTTTCCTGCAATCAGGTTAGTAGATTGTCCTGTAATTTTGGTGGCTGGTGGTCTATTCATTGATGCATCCAAGTCCGTCGCTGTACTTTCCTCTGATGACGATGTGGTTTTCTTATTTTGAGTGAATCTTTTTCTAGCATACATTTCGGCCCAGGTATACACCTCATTAAGCTTATAATCTACTGTATCTCTCTGATACTTCCTGATCTTACCCTCTTGCAGCTCTCTACTATATTTGTCCAATCTCACGTTCAACTCTTCTTATGTGTTACTCCAAATTGATGTTTCCAATTGTCGTTCTAAATCTTTCTTTATATTAAAGATTTCTTCCTCCAAATCACGTATAGTCTTTGATAGTTCCTCAATTATTCATAAAATAAGGTTGAGAGAACATTTATTTAGAATAGCAAACCATCTGTTCATGAATTTAGCATTTAAATTAAATCTAAACAACATTGGGTGGATTGCTAATCTTAATCCCCTACGTATGCGTTGTGCTCTGTGGTACTGTACTAGCGTTGAGGCATGTAACCTTTGATTTACCTGCCGCCTAGTGAGATATTCTAACTGTTTCAATTGTTGCATGGTAGACCCCCCATGCGAATCAACTAATTTAACTTCATCTATTAATGCATAGATGTC
The DNA here is from genome assembly GCF_964263255.1 of Lissotriton vulgaris. NCBI lineage: Eukaryota > Metazoa > Chordata > Amphibia > Caudata > Salamandridae > Lissotriton > Lissotriton vulgaris. The sequence goes on from NC_141696.1 coordinate 743,786,117, forward strand.
GGTAGCTTGGGCATCTGTGTATACATGTGTTTCTGCCCTGTTATCCGTAATGTTAGTTATGGATTCAAAAGTAGCCATTATTACAATGAATTATACCGGTGCAGCCTCTGGTGCCAATGTCTAAACTCAACTTAAAACCCACAGTAGGGTAAGAGGCGCACTCAAACTCAACACTCTATGGTTACTCAAACCTATTTGAACAAGGGTGCTACACTAAAATCATGTGTTGGCTCCACATAAATACCAATTCAAACCTTGAACAGGATCAACCTGCTCTAGTGCGCACTGTACCAGGCATCCCCGGCGTCTGTGGGGGGCCGTTGTAGAGATGAGGCAAGCTTAATGCCCAGAGTTGCCGAGTGTGTTCCCTGGTTAGAGTAGGCACCGAGGCGAGAATTATCGAGTCCGTTTGACCCTGGTCCACGACCCTGCCGCATCGGGAATTGAACCCTGGTCCCGGGCCATTCTCTGCTTACGGTCTGCCGCCTCTAACCAGTGAGCCACACCACTCCACTGACGGACACATACCTCCAGGACACTAAGGCTGTCCTTTGCCTTATAAAAGACCTAGATATCAACCCCATGACCCAAATACTAGTAGGACTTGACGTAGAGAGCCTATACACAAGCCTGCCCCATAAAGAGACGCTAGAAATCTTAGAGGAAGTCCTATTCCAGGAAACATGACAATACCACACCCCCAGACATGTGGTATTAGAGTGTTGCCGGCTGGCACTTACAGAGAATTTCTTTCAATTCCACCACACCCTGTATCGTCAAAAACATAGAACGAGCATGGGGAGCACATTCGCGCAGAACCATTCCTCAAATTCACATCCACAATGACTAGATCCCAGCTTGTATTTCTTGATCTTAACATTCAAGCCAAGGAGGGCAAACTAACCACAACCACACACTTTAAGCCTACAGCTAGGAACTGCTTACTCAGATTCGACAGTTTCCATCCTAGACAACTGAGGGAAAATTTACCCTTTGGGCAGTTTTTGCGTCTCAGACGCAACTGTTCAGAAAAACAAGATTTCGACATCAAAGCAAAAGACTTAAGTAGCAAACTACTGCAGAGAAACTACCCCCAACATATTGTATCAAAAGCTAAAAAAAGGGGAACTAATAACAATAGAGATGCCCTTTTGGAACACAAGACTACAAATCAAACTACCAAGAACAAGAGACCAATCTGTATAACTACTTACAATGTAGCCTCCGACCAAGCAGTCAAAATTGTGAAAAAACATTGGAGAACACTTAACAGTGGTGGTCTAAATTTCGCACAGCCAATGTTCAGCCATCGGAAAGGTAAAAACCTCAGGGATTTTGTGGTCCACACACGACCAAAAGAAGTAGAGGGTTCTGCAGGAACTGTAGGCCTACTGCAGCCCCTACCAGCAGGCCATTACCCCTGTACAAACTGTAGTGTCTGCCACTTGACCACAGCAACAAAACAAGTACTTTGTAACAATGGGGTCACCTGGGACCTGAGATCTTTTTCTAATTGCAATACAACAGGTGTGGTCTACATGATCACCTGCACGTGCAATCTGCACTATGTGGGTATGACCACAAGGAAGGTCAGCACACACATCGTCGAGCACCGCAGCAGCATCAGGTGCAAGCGCTCCAATACAAAAATGAGCACACATTTTCTGTAAAAATGCCATACCCCCAATGACATAAGGTGGGTGGTCATTGAAACCATGCAAAACCACACAAATATGGAGAATTTTTTTGGAGAAAGAACAGCGCTGGGTTTTTAAATTGCGTTCACATACCCATGGCCTTAATGATGACATTCCATGGGGGAAATTCACACAACACAATGAACCTTCTTTCACCAAAATATTTGTTCTTTGAATACATGTCTCTCAAACAATCCCTCTGGCACAACACACACCAACAGTTAAAAATAAGGTCAATTATGTTTGTCCAGTCTCCCTCTATCAAAGTACCATCTGATACACTCATCAGATCATGATTTCGATCTAATTGAGAACTACAACAGCACCCTTACCGTCCGGAAACAAACAGGAGCAGAAATCAGCAGAATAATCGGCGTCCTCGTCCTGGCGCCATCTTTTCTTATCCAGCTCTGACATCAGGATGCTAGCAAGCGCGGTGACGTTAGTGCGATCGGGCGGGTAGCGCACGCATGGCATGACGGGAATTGTAGTTTCTCATGCCTGTTCCGCTCCTTGCACTCTGTAGCGCTATCACTGCTGATGAGCCCTGACAGCAGATCAACGGATCTATGAAATCATTGAGAATGACCCTACAGAACGTTTAAGGATTGAGATCGCGAGTTTGGTAGAGGAATCACTGACCAATGATTGGATGTCTAAAAAAGAGGCAGACTTCCTTGAAAACAAACATCCCACCACCCCCTACTTCTACACGATCCCGAAGATCCCTAAAACCATGGAAAACCGCCAAGCAGACCAATTGTCTCAGGGATAGGTTCTATCCTAGGGCCACTGTCAAAATTTGCTGGTGCCTTTCTAAGACCACTAATACAACCGACAGACACATACCTCCAGGACACTAAGGCTGTCCTTTGCCTTATAAAAGACCTAGATTTCAACCCCATGACCCAAATACTAGTGGGACTTGACGTAGAGAGCCTATACACAAGCCTGCCCCATAAAGAGACGCTAGAAATCTTAGAGGAAGTCCTATTCCAGGAAACATGGCAATACCACACCCCCAGAGATGTGGTATTAGAGTGCTGCCGGCTGGCACTTACAGAGAATTTCTTTCAATTCCACCACACCCTGTATCGTCAAAAACATAGAACAAGCATGGGGAGCACATTCGCGCCGAGTGTGGCGGGTTTGTACGTCTACCACCTTGAGAAACAGAAAATCCTACACCCTGATAACCACCATCTGGGTCACATCCATCTGTGGAAACGTAACATAGATGTCGTGTTACTCATTTGGGAAGGAGATGAGAGTGAAGTCACCCAATTCCTATTTTGGCTAAACTTACAAGAACCATTCCTGAAATTCACATCCACAATGACTAGATACCAGCTTGTATTTCTTGATCTTAACATTCAAGCCAAGGAGGGCAAACTAACCACAACCACACACTTTAAGCCTACAGCTAGGAACTGCTTACTCAGATTCGACAGTTTCCATCCTAGACAACTGAGGGAAAATTTACCCTTTGGGCCGTTTTTGCATCTCAGACGCAACTGTTCAGAAAAACAAGATTTCGACATCAAAGCAAAAGACTTAAGTAGCAAACTACTGCAGAGAAACTACTCCCAACATATTGTATCAAAAGCTAAAAAAAGGGAACTATTAAGAATAGAGATGCCCTATTGGAACACAAGAATACAAATCAAACTACCAAGAACAAGAGACCAATCTGTATAACTACTTACAATGTAGCTTCCGACCAAGTAGTCAAAATTGTGAAAAAACATTGGAGAACACTTAACAGTGGTGGTCTAAATTTCGCACAGCCAATGTTCAGCCATCGGAAAGGTAAAAACCTCAGGGATTTTGTATTCCACACACGACCAAAAGAAGTAGAGGGTTCTGCAGGAACTGTACGCCTACTGCAGCCCCTACCAGCAGGCCATTACCCCTGTACAAACTGTAGTGTCTGCCACTTGACCACATCAACAAAACAAGTACTTTGTAACAATGGGGTCACCTGGTACCTGAGATCTTTTTCTAATTGCAATAAAACAGGTGTGGTCTACATGATCACCTGCACGTGCAATCTGCACTATGTGGGTATGACCACAAGGAAGGTCAGCACACGCATCGTCGAGCACCGCAGCAGCATCAGGTGCAAGCGCTCCAATACAAAAATGAGCACACATTTTCTGTAAAAATGCCATACCCCCAATGACATAAGGTGGGTGGTCATTGAAACCATGCAAAACCACACACAAATGGAGAATTTTTTTTGAGAAAGAACAGCGCTGGTTTTTTAAATTGCGTTCACATACCCATGGCCTTAATGATGACATTCCATGGGGGCAATTCACACAACACAATGAACCTTCTTTCACCAAAATATTTGTTCTTTAAATACATGTCTCTCAAACAATCCCTCTGGCATAACACTCACCGACAGTTAAAAATAAGGTCAATTATGTTTGTCCTGTCTCCCTCTATCAAAGTACCATCTGATACACTCATCCGAACATGATTTCGATCTAATTGAGAACTACAACAGCACCCTTACTGTCCGGAAACAAGCAGGAGCAAAAATCAGCAGAATAATCGGCGTTCTCGTCCTGGCGCCTTCTTTACTTATCCAGCTCTGACATCAGGACGCTAGCAAGCGCGGTGTCGTTAGTGCGATCGGGCGGGTAGCGCACACATTGCATGACGGGAATTGTAGTTTCTCATGCCTGTTCCGCTCCTTGCACTCTGTAGCGCTATTACTGCTGATGAGCCCTGACAGCAGATCAACGGATCTATGAAATCATTGAGAATGACCCTACAGAACGTTTAAGGATTGAGATCGCGAGTTTGGTAGAGGAATCACTGATCAATGATTGGATGTCTAAAAAAGAGGCAGATTTCTGTGAAAACAAACATCCCACCACCCCCTACTTCTACACGATCCCGAAGATCCATAAAATCATGGAAAACCGCCAAGCAGACCAATTGTCTCAGGGATAGGTTCTATCCTAGGGCCACTGTCAAAATTTGCTGGTGCCTTTCTAAGACCACTAATACAACAGACAGACACATACCTCCAGGACACTAAGGCTGTCCTTTGCCTTATAAAAGACCTAGATTTCAACCCCATGACCCAAATACTAGTGGGCCTTGACGTAGAGAGCCTATACACAAGTCTGCCCCATAAATGTAAATGTAAATGTATGTGTCTTGTAAAGCGCACTGAGGCGTCGTGGTGCTGTAGACCGCTGGGGAACCCGTCCTGGCTATCCCTATGAGATGGTCCCTACGGGGTATCTCCAAGGTGAAACCAGGCATCCCCAGCGAATGTGGGGGGCCGTTGTAGTGATGAGGCAAGCTAATGCCCAGAGTTGCCAAGTGTGATCCCTGGTTAGAGTAGGCACTGAGGCGAGAATTAATGAGTCCGCTGACCCTGGTCCACGACCCTGCCGCGTCGGGAATTGAACCCTGGTCCCGGGCCGTTCTCTGCTTCCGTGTCTGCCGCCTCTAACCAGTGAGCCACACCACTCCATAAAGAGACGCTAGAAATCTTAGAGGAAGTCCTATTCCAGGAAACATGGCAATACCACACCCCCAGACATGAGGTATTAGAGTGTTGCCGGCTGGCACTTACAGAGAATTTCTTTAAATTCCACCACACCCTGTATCGTCAAAAACATAGAACGAGCATGGGGAGCACATTCGCGCCGAGTGTGGTGGGTTTGTACGTCTACCACCTTGAGAAACAGAAAATCCTACACCCTGATAACCCCCATCTGGGTCACATCCATCTGTGGAAACGTTACATAGATGTCGTGTTACTCATTTGGGAAGGAGATGAAAGTGAAGTCACCCAATTCCTATTTTGGCTAGACTTACAAGAACCATTCCTGAAATTCAAATCCACAATGACTAGATCCCAGCTTGTATTTCTTGATCTTAACATTCAAGCCAAGGAGGGCAAACTAACCACAACCACACACTTTAAGCCTACAGCTAGGAACTGCTTACTCAGATTCGACAGTTTCCATCCTAGACAACTGAGGGAAAATTTACCCTTTGGGCAGTTTTTGAGTCTCATACGCAACTGTTCAGAAAAACAAGATTTCGACATCAAAGCAAAAGACTTAAGTAGCAAACTACTGCAGAGAAACTACCCCCAACATATTGTATCAAAAGCTAAAAAAAGGGGAACTAATAACAATAGAAATGCCCTTTTGGAACACAAGACTACAAATCAAACTACCAAGAACAAGAGACCAATCTGTATAACTACTTACAATGTAGCCTCCGACCAAGTAGTCAAAATTGTGAAAAAACATTGGAGAACACAAAACAGTGGTGGTCTAAATTTCGCACAGCCAATGTTCAGCCATCGGAAAGGTAAAAACCTCAGGGATTTTGTGGTACACACACGACCAAAAGAAGTAGAGGTTTCTGCAGGAACTGTACGCCTACTGCAGCCCCTACCAGCACCAGCAGGCCATTATCCCTGTACAAACTGTAGTGTCTGCCACTTGACCACAGCAACAAAACAAGTACTTTGTAACAATGGGGTCACCAGGGACCTGAGATCTTTTTCTAATTGCAATACAACAGGTGTGGTCTACATGATCACCTGCACGTGCAATCTGCACTATGTGGGTATGACCACAAGGAAGGTCAGCACACGCATCGTCGAGCACCGCAGCAGCATCAGGTGCAAGCGCTCCAATACAAAAATAAGCACACATTTTCTGTAAAAATGCCATACCCCCAATGACATAAGGTGGGTGGTCATTGAAACCATGCAAAACCACACACATATGGAGAAAAAATTGTTTGAGAAAGAACAGCGCTGGGTTTTTAAATTGCGTTCACATACCCATGGCCTTAATGATGACATTCCATGGGGGCAATTCACACAACACAATGAACCTTCTTTCACCAAAATATTTGTTCTTTGAATACATGTCTCTCAAACAATCCCTATGGCACAACACACACCGACAGTTGAAAATAAGGTCAATTATGTTTGTCCAGTCTCCCTCTATCAAAGTACCATCTGATACACTCATCAGAACATGATTTCGATCTAATTGAGAACTACCTTTTAAATAAACAGTTAGGAGCATTCACATCCATAGTATCTTCACAATAACGATCTCCTAACCCATTCAACTGGTCTTAGAGCCATAGTTTCGTTTTTCTTGACCTTATCTTGCGCGAATGTCTCCTGAACTAAAAAGATCGGGGACTGAATTATATTTTCTCTGAACTGAAAATCAAGCTTTTGATATCTACTCAATACTATATATGGATTTTTCGTAGTTAACAAATTACCCAAAATACTACAAAGATGGCCGACAATATATTGTGCCACCGCGATCTAAACAACTGCCGATCAAGCAATATTGAACAATCATCCCTAAATTCTTCAAATGAGATGTGCTCAAAAAGTAGCATGTTACAAAATAACTATTTTTAATTTCAACAGACCTAACACATTGGCCGCCCGCCTTTTGGCGCAGGCAGTATACACCTAAGATGGCCGTTGCAGAGCCCCGAGTACTAAGCGACCCAAACACGGTCTACTCAAACGCGATGACCATGCGGAAACAGAATTGCAAAAGCAACCTCTGGACACTTGTTCTCTAACATTCAGTCCGGAGGTGACAGTGTAGGTGATTCGGCCCGAGTATACTGAGTAAGTGCGCTTTCACAACCCACAGGTGCGATAGACAGCGGACCGCTGCCGCCACCAATTGCCAGTTCGTGGCATGAACGACCATTAACTCGGCCTTTTTTTCCCATTTTTTCCCATTTCTTCTCTCTAACCACCAGATAGAAGGGATACCATCAACCCCTCCGCGTCCATGGGGCAAAGATAGGCCCTTTAACATGTATGTAAATAGAACTGCCGTTTTGAATGTATGAAGTAAGTATGATGTTTCACGAGGTGCTAACCACGTTTTTATCTTACAAAAGCGTTTTTAAACATACACGCCATCGGGCTTTCATGGACTAAGGCGTATACATTATTATGTATTATGTATTATGTGCTGTGTAACAAAATATGTGCATATCTTAAGGGGTCACGCTACCCCATAACCACAATGTATGTGTTTTTTCTTACAGATACTACATGATTATTCCATTACATGGGTACTAATGCATGCTTAATTTTGCAGCATTGATTTATTTTCTATTTCTTTAAAAAAGCTCACTTGAGCATGGCGAACACAGGGCTGGTCCCTGTGTAGTCCTGAGGAAGAGCCTGGGGAATGCTCGAAACTTGTTGACAGGAATCAATAGGTACACCTAAACTCATTGTCCTTTAGGCACCTTTGGATTCTATCCCATTTTTAATTCACCCCCTAGGAGCAAGAATAAATCATTTGAAGCTTACTAGGAAGGTAGTTTTAACTCACACCTATTGCGCTCCACCACATTACAGTTCTCGCACCACACATAGTCTATCACCTTAAGTGCTCCTACGTAGTTCGCAAGTTGTAGCACGCCCCAGTTCGTAGAGCGCTGGGATGGCCCCAATGATGAAGCATGTCACCGTGGGGCAACCCTGGTGAGTGAGGGGACACAAGGAAAAATATATATTTTTTCCTTTTCTTCAGAAAAACAAAACTATTCCAACCCCAGTGAGTGTTGCGAATATCATTACACGAATATAGCTAGGCTCCTGACCTCTGTTTCAGAGGTTTTCTTGTTTTGTTTAATTGATTAGTTTCTCCATGATCTTTGAGCAGCAAGGGAGAAGAGAGATCGGCCTATAGTTTTGAAGATCAGAAGGATCTGCTAACGCCTTTTTCAGTAATGATTTGATGCGTGCATTTTTCCACTTACGAGGAAACGTAGCTGTCGCTAATGAGATGTTACAGACTTCAGCCAGTATGTCTGCTAACACTCGGGTGAGTTCTGACATAACGACAGGCGGAACCAGATCTAGAGGGGATCCAGATTTCGCTTGCATTAGTAAGGAGCCCACTTGTTCACCAGTGATGACAGGAAAGTATTTTAGGCTTGAAGGGTAGGGGTTATCCTGGGAGGGTGGGGGGGAATCCATCGCGATCGACCTCCTCCGGCTTAAAGGAGCGATAGATTATATTGATCTTTTGAATAAATGACTGGTTAGGTTCTCGCATAACTCCTGAGTGGATGGAGGTAGCAGATTATTGGTTTTAGGGTTAGTGTACTCTTTAAGAATCTTAAAGAGTTCCTTAGAAGAATTCTTCGCTTCTGTGATGCAATAACCTAAGTGTGCTCTCCTGGCTGAGTTGCAGTTTTTTAAATAAGCTCTGTGTGCGATACGATAGGGCACTCTGTCTAGCTCAGATTGTGATTTCCTCCATTTCCTTTCCTTAATCCTGCATACAGCCTTTTCTCTCTTGAGAATGTCTGTATGCCAAAAGGCTGGGTCTGGGGCTGCGCAGTCCTGAATTTTTATCCTCTTGAGCTGTAAATGTAAATGTAAATGTAGCCGTACTTGTAAAGCGCACTGATACTCCTGAGTGTCCTGGCGCTGTACTCATACCGCTAGGGAACCCTTCCTGTTTTTTCCCTGAGAAAAGTCCACTCCTGGGCATCCCCAGGGTGCAACCAGGCATCCCCAGCCCTGTTGTGGGCCATTGTGGAGACTAAGCAAGCTATTGCCCAGAGTTGCAGCGTGGGACCCATGATTAGAATAGGCACTGAGGCGAGAAATCAGGTCCAAGGAATTATGAGCCCAAGATCCGCCAAGACCAGCCGAGGCGGGAATTGAACCCTGTGTCCGGGTCAGACCTCTGCATCAGGGTCTGCCGCTCTAACCATTGAGCCACACTTCTCCTAGAATCGAGGACTTTTGTTATTGAAGCCTTTAATCTTACTCAAGCATTGTCACAATCTTCATGGCTCGTAAACCAAGGGGGGTGTATACCTGACTAAAGGCGGAGGATGTCACCTTTCTCCATGCCCTACAAAGGCCCCTATGGACATTCAAATGCTCAGCCGATTCCGTAAGCATCCAAGAAAAACTTTGTGCCGAGTGGTCAGTCCAGTCCAGTATTAGGGAGGTTCTACTACTACTTCAGGGATGTTAGTGAAGATACTATCCAGCAAATGACCAGCAACATGTGTGGGCTGAGGACTCTTGAAGAGAGATCAAGTGACTCCATAGCTGCGACTAAACTGGCAGAGTCTGCATTGGACAGAACCTCGAAATGATGGTTGCAGTTCCATACTAGTAAAAACTTGTCTGATTGCAAAGTGAACGGGTCACCCTTTCTAATAGCAATGTGCAGAAGTCTTTCTTGCTTCCTCCTGGAGGATGATAAGCTAAGGCTCCCATCCATTCAGTCGCCAGGGTTCACACCACCCTAAAGATCAGCAACTCTAAATTAGGGGAGGATACAGTATCCAGGATCTTCATGTGGTAAGGAGGGCGCGTTGCAATAGCTAGACCACCACCCCTTTACCTGTTCTGTCCAAAAGGACAACAAAGTATTCTGCTAATGCCAGCGCTGGCGTGGCGTCTTTATGCAGCCATTTTTCATTAAAAAAACATATATCTGGCTTTAAGTCATCTAACAAGCCCATATTTCTGCTACATGATTTGCGATAGACCTGGCATTGAGGCACAGCCCCTGAAAGGGAACCACTTGCTCTATTTTTGTCTGCTGTCTGCCCCCGAGGACTGTTCCTTAAGTGTTTGATTGTTCCTGAGAGAGAGGGGCAAACAGCAAGATGTTTGATGTTGCTTACCCACAGACCAACCACAAAGAGGGCATTTCCCCAGATAGATGTCGTCCTCCACCCGAGGGACATCTTCAGCAACGTCTCTCTAGAGTACCTTATCTGTGTGTATGGGATATCTTTGGAAAAACGGGCAGCATCTCTTGACAGCTGGCAGCGTTCAGGCGTGGATGGGCACAGACGGGCTTGCCTTAGACGCACCTTCGACTTGCCTTAGGCACGCCCGCTGCACGCATCTACTGTTCTGATGCGAACACGGTTGTTTTATGTCCCCGGAGGGCCAACCACTAGAGCGCTGACCACTGTAAATGGCGCCCGGAACACCACAGGGATCTAATATGCTGCCTCTCTCCACTCCAACTCCTTTCTTGACCTTATCCCGCGCGAATGTCTCTTGAACTAAAAAGATCGGGGACTGAATTATATTTTCTCTGAACTGAAAACCGAGCTTTTGATATCTACTCAATACTATATATGGATTTTTCGTAGTTAAAAAATTACCCAAAATATTACAAAGATGGCCAACAATATATTGTGCCACCGCGATCTAAACAACTGCCGATCAAGCAATATTGAACAATCATCCCTAAATTATTCGAATGAGATGTGCTCAAAAAGTAGCATGTTACAAAATAACTATTTTTAATTTCAACAGACCTAACACATTGGCCGCCCGCCTTTTGGCGCCGGCAGTATACATCTAAGATGGCCACCGCAGAGCCCCGAGTACTAAGCGACCCAAACACGGTCTACTCAAACGCGATGACCTTGCGGAAACAGAATTACAAAAGCAACCTCTGGACAGTTGTTCTCTAACATTCGGTCCAGAGGTGACAGTGTAGGTGATTCGGCCCGAGTATACTGAGACCAAATAAGTGCGCTTTCACAACCCACAGGTGCGATAGACAGCGGACCGCTGCCGCCACCAATTGCCAGTTCGTGGCATGAGCGACCATTAACTCGGCAATTTTTTCCCATTTCTTCTCTCTAACCACCAGATAGAAGGGATACCATCAACCCCTCCGCGTCCATGGGGCAAAGTTAGGCCCTTTAACATGTATGTAAATAGAACTGCCATTTTGAATGTATGAAGTAAGTATGATGTTTCACGAGGTGCTAACCACGTTTTTTTCTTACAAAAGCGTTTTTAAACATACACGCCATTGGGCTTTCATGGACAAAGGTGTATACATTACATGTATTATGTGCTGTGTAACAAAATATGTGCATATCTTAAGGGGTCACGCTACCCCATAACCACAATGTATATGTTTTTTCTTACAGATACTACGTGATTATTCCATTACGCGGGTACTAATGCATGCTTAATTTTGCAGCATTGATTTATTTTCTATTTCTTTAAAAAAGCTCACTTGAGCATGGCGAGCACAGGGCTGGTCCCTGTGTAGTCCTGAGGAAGAGCCTGGGGAATGCTTGAAACTTGTTTCCAGGAATCAATAGGTACACCTAAACTCATTGTCCTTTAGGCACCTTTGGATTCTATCCCGTTTTTAATTTACCCCCTAGGAGCAAGAATAAATCATTTGAAGCTTACTAGGAAGGTAGTTTTAACTCACACCTATTGCACTCCACCATATTACAGTTCTCACACCACACATAGTCTATCACCTTAAGTGCTCCTACGTAGTTTGCAAGTCGTAGCACGCCCCAGTTCGTAGAGCGTTGGGATGGCCCCAATGATGAAGCATGTCACTGTGGGGCAACCCTGGTGAGTGGAGGGACACTAAGAAAAATATTTTGTTTTCCTTTCTTCATTGTCACAATCCTCATGGCTCGTAAACCAAGGGGGGGTGTATACCTGACTAAAGGCGGAGGATGTCACCTTTCTCCATGCTCTACAAAGGCCCCTATGGACATTCAAATGCTCAGCCGATTCCGTAAGCATCCAAGAAAAACTTAGCGCGAGTGATCAGTCCAGTCCAGTATTAGGGAGGTTCTACTACTACTTCAGGGATGTTAGTGAAGATACTATCCAGCAAATGACCAGCAACATGTGTGGGGCTTAGGACTCTTGAAGAGAGATCAAGTGACTCCATAGCTGCGACTAAACTGGCAGAGTCTGCATTGGACAGAACCTCGAAATGATGGTTGAAGTTCCCTACTAGTAAAAACTTGTCTGTTTGCAAAGTGAACAGGCCACCCTTTCTAATAGCAATGTGCAGAAGTCTTTCTTGCTTCCTCCTGGAGGATGATAAGCTAAGGCTCCCATCCATTCAGTCGCCAGGGTTCACTCCACCCTAAAGATCAGCAACTCTAAATTAGGGGAGGATACAGTATCCAGGATCTTCATGTGGTAAGGAGGGCGCGTTGCAATAGCTAGACCACCGCCCCTTTTCCTGTTCTGTCCAAAAGGACAACAGAGTATTCTGCTAATGCCAGCGCTGGCGTGGTGTCTTTATGCAGCCATTTTTCATTAAAAATACATATATCTGGCTTTAAGTCATCTAACAAGCCCATATTTCTGCTACATGATTTGCGATAGACCTGGCATTGAGGCACAGCCCCTGAAAGGGAACCACTTGCTCCATTTTTGTCTGCTGTCTGCCCCCGAGGTAAGCATGAGCGAATTTTGCGGATCTCGCGTTCGCGAATTTTGCGGATTTGCGGATTCGCAATCCGCAAAATCCGCGAATTCCCGCGAATTTGCAGATTTTTTTTTTGTGTTCGCCCGTGTTTCTGCCAGTTCGCGAGGGTTTTTACAATTTCGCAATTTGCGAACTTACCTGTCGGGTCGCAAGTTTTGCGAACTTGTTGTTTCTACGTGTCCAGCCTGTTTGGGACACTCTTCTTCATCACTGCCACTCTCTGTCACCACTGCCACTCTCTGACTACTCATGCCACCCTCTGGCCCACCCATGCCACCCTCTGTTTCATCACCACACCCTCTGGTTGTCCAGTGTACATTATTTTCGGCAAAGCAAAGCACACCTTCCCTGCCTCAAGTGACCTGAATTAATTTGGGGCTGATTAATGTGTCACAGAATATTTTTTTAGCTGGCACCTGCTTTCTTAGTGCGCCCTGATTAGTGATCTTTTGCACTTGCTAAGTGCTTTCATTGTTGCAAAATTAGTTACAACACCTGCCCTGCCCCAACTGACAATAATGAATTAGGGGCTGATTAATGGATTTTAACTTCCAGCCTGGCTCCTGCTTGTCTCCCTTAGCTGTAATTCAGGACCTTTGTGGCATATGTGTAACTATTCTGAGGTTCAGAGCAGGGTCACATAATAGTTTCAACTGGCAACTGAACTCTGGAGGGGCCCCTCAGGAAGCACTACAGGAAATGGCTACTAATGATGAGCCTGAACTTTTGAACCTGGTAAGTAGTTACTTTCAGTTTTGCTAAGATCGTATTTCTGCAATTTTGCACTTATTCGCGGGGCGCGAACTCACGCGAACAGTGCGAGCAGTGCGAGCAAAATCCGCTGCTCGCGGATTTGCGGATTTTGCGGGAGATTCGCAAATCTCGCGGATTGCGGATTTCCCGAAAATCCGCAAAATCCGCGAGCGGAACGGATTTTCCGCCCATGCCTACCCCGAGGACTGTTCCTTAAGTGTTTGATTGTTCCTGAGAGAGAGGGGCAAACGGCAAGATGTTTCATGTTGCTTACCCACAGACCAACCACAAAGAGGGCATTTCCCCAGAAAGATGTCGTCCTCCACCCGAGGGACATCTTCAGCAACGTCTCTCTAGAGTACCATACCTGTGTGTATGGGATATCTTTGGAAAAACGGGCAGCATCTCTTGACAGCTGGCAGCGTTCAGGCGTGGATGGGCACAGACGGGCTTGGCTTAGACGCACCTTCGACTTGCCTTAGGCGCGCCCGCTGCACGCATCTACTGTGCTGATGCGAACACGGTTGTTTTATGTCCCCGGAGGGCCAACCACTAGAGCGCTGACCACTGTAAATGGCGCCCGGAACACCACTGGGATCTAATATGCTGCCTCTCTCCACTCCAACGGATCTCTGTGACATGAACAGTAGCCCACTTAGCTATGCACATAAAATGCAGTTCTGTGATCTGCGTGATGTGTGAGTTTTGCAGCAGCCATGTTACCCTCAGTGCTACCTTGGATGATTCAAAACCTCCACTAGAGAAACTCTGATCCCTCTCCATCAAGAAAGTTAGTCACCAGAGATAACACTTTTATTGTGGCTGAAAACTGATAACATACTTCAAAACACAGGGAGGCTGGAAACAAAAGTGGATCATGCTGACATGCTGATTTTGTTACTGGGGCCTATAGAACAGCACTGGCTTATATAACAGCACAGCTGCAAAACCTGCCTTCTCAGTAACAAAACCGACCCTCCATCTTTCCAACCTCCCTGGGAAATACCCAAAGACCGGTCCTGCCCTGTTCTCGGCTCACAGACCTTGTTGCCCCATATCTTTTGTGGAGTTTCTAACAGCATCTTGGGAGTCTGCTGCTGTTTGCCGCTACTACCACAGCTGCTGGAGCCGGTCCCGGACCCACGAGAGCCTACATCTCACATCTGCAACAGCGGCATTCACGCCACCAACGCCCCCCAGCAAGCGCCAGGAGGCGCTTAAAAAGAAGCCAGGACTAACATCATCCCGGGTGTCTGCTGCTATTTGCCGCTACAGCCACAGCTGCTGGAGCCGGTCCCGGTCCCGCGAGAGACTACATCTCCCATCTGCCACAGTCGTGCGCACACCGCAAATGCCCCCAGGAAGCGCCAGGAGGTGCTAAATAAAAACACCAGGACTCCTGCATCGCTCGTCTTGGCTGGGCCACCCCTGTCACCTGTCAATTATTTACCCCCAACGAGGTGAGTGCGTCATACTTTCGTTCTTTTTTCCTTGTGCACCCAACATGGGAAAGCGTGGGGTTTATGCCAACAGCGACCTGTCACATCAAGTTTTGACAATATGTTGGAAAGAGCTGTCAACATCGTGGCCAGCAAGATCGAACTAACTGAGAGGCGCCTTTCCCTTGGTATCGGGCCTCCCTTGACTGGTCCAATGATCAGGGCTGCCTGTGTTACTCTTTCACCCCCCTTGCAATCTGTTGGGCATTAAGCCAAATGTCTCCTCGTCTAATGGTCCCCACATTAATAATGAGGCCTCTGCTGTTGAGTTAAGTGATGGTGTAAATACAGTGGCACCTCCATTAATCCCGGTCCCGTCTAAAATCCCTGTAGGTCCTGAGGCAGCTCCTGGAGTGAAACGAAAGAGAATGCCCACAAAACCTATCAGTGCTAAGAGGAAACAACCTACTCGCCCAAGCTCGACTCGCACTGCTTTGAGCTCATGGATGCATGTCTCTTCCTCGCCTAAGGCTCTTGAAGTTCCCGTACATATCCCAAATAAGGAACTTAGCCACTCTATCGGCACCGATATAGACTCACCCTCTTCAGAGTGCTGTAATCAAGGGGTCTCTTTCATCAATCTTGTACCGTACACTGTGTATGAACATGTAAAAGAAGTATTGGACAACAATTTTGCTACTCTGGGGAAACAATTGGATCATTTAGACAAACTTGGTGCTAATTTAAGTTCCCAGATTAAACCCATGGAGCATGTTAAGCTCGGGAGAGCACACTTGAATGTCCGAAAGAATGATGCCCAGACCCCTAACACAGATATTCTGAATAGCCCTCCATTATCCATCCCACCTACTAGTTCTTGTGGTATTAGTAATAAAGTTAAGGATTGTTTTGTATTAGAGTCCTGCAGGGCGCAAAATAATACTTCTGATATTGGTGGTGGTGCCAGCTAAAAACTCGCATTTGCCTTGTAATTTTCCTAGCCTTTCTACTAGTCCTCCGGTCAGTGTTATTTCTGGGGGCGGCAAACCATTTGAGAGTGGTTCAGACTCCGTGGGCACCCTAAATCCAAAGTGTAGTAGGAAGGTATTGAACCTACCACTGGCAGCCTGTACCTACATTGTGTCTTGGCAGGCCTACCTCCCCTTAAAATAAACCAAGTTGAAACCTTGGACAAATTACGCAATAAAAGTGTTGATTGGCTGTCCAAACACAAGGGGTGTAGGGTGTTATTTATTAACAACATCATTATGACCCATAGAGTTAGTTGGGTGGGACAGTCCCCAAAGAACATCAAGGGAGACTGTATAGTCATCAATTTCCCTAACTCATCTTTGGTCAAATCTATAGTAATGGCTCAGGAGATCAGCTCAACATCCCAACACACATCTGGGCTTTGCCCCTGGGCTATTTATATAAACCACTCTTAACAGGTTCCTTCCATTGTCTTATCTGGATAATCAGGATTGACTACCCCCCTCAGCAGTATTATTTAAGCCCATCTCTTTTTAGCAACAGAGCCTCTATCTTGTGGACTGTGTATCTCAATTGAGTCCGCCAAACCATAAATTAAAAATACTAAGCTGGAATGTGGCTGGCCTGGCATCCAAATGACATTTACAAAACTGCTTAGAACTAGTCCAAAAACAGGACATTTGAATGTTTCAGGAGTCATGGGCTACACGTGATTTGTTTTTAGAGGGATTTGAGTGCTTTAATATTATTGTCCCTATTCCAAACTTAGGCCGCCCGTCAGGTGACCTCTCAATTTGGGTAAACATCTCTGCAAGTGGTAGTGTAAGGGTCCTTGACACTAACAATGATACATATCAGGCCATTATTTATAAAAGAGGGGTTTCTATTTGTTTAATTCATTTTTATAACAATGATTTTCAAAATACACAAAATGTGAATTTTATCAATTTATTTAAATTCAGTTCTACTATACAGAACCCAAAGAGTTTTAGTAGTTTTGCAGGAATCTGCTTAGAGGGAAATTTGAATGCAAAGATATTTAGTGGTAGTTATAAAGCTATCCGCTCTACCAGTAATGCACCATCATGCAATAGGGAGTTGAACTAACAGACTATTTATGCTCTAACAACCTTTTAGATGTAATGGAGATATCCTCAGTATCTAAACGGGATAATCACATTATACCAACATATAGAGGCTGGAGCAATGCATCTATAATTAACTACGTCTTTATATACCCCTCACTAGAAGATTGTCTGCTAAAAGCTGAGGTTATACCCATGGTCCACGGGGATCATAACCCCATTAGCTTAACCTTGAGACGCGCCCCCTGGCCGTTGTACGGTAAAGAGTGTGACGCAAGAGATCTGTTTCCATCTACCGACAATCTTAGATTGGTCTGGCATGGCGTTGATAACCGAGTCTTATTTGGCAAGATGGCAAGAGAATATTAGGCCCTAATTAATACCTGTTTGTCTTTTAAAGATAATAATCCTGTTCCGTTACGCAATTATGCGAGGGGATTAAACACATGCTATCTAGACCCATTAAGGAAACACACTCTGGCCCTAGATGGTTCAATAGCGACTGCTCTTCATCAAACAGGGATCCTCGTAGGGCACTTGCAAAACACAGCAGAGATCAGGCTGTTATTAAATTTTTTAGACAATGCTATAAAGCACATGAACACAGGGGGTCTAACAGCCTAATTTTGTAGCTGAGCTGCCAATCCGAATTATCAAAATCCTGGAGTGTTTAAATCACATAAAAACAACCTATTTTGAACAAAGGTGAAGACTATGTTATAGGAAACACAGACACTGTAAGGGTCATTCAGAGAATGGTTTACAAAATCCAAAACATTTAGCAATGGGTTACAATCAAATTGACTTGGTGATCAGTCCTATCATCTGGCCATACCCAGGTGTGAGTAAGGCTAGTCCCCTGATCATTGGGACCTGAAAAGCCACACCATTTGTTGCTGGTTAAGGATTTGGTCCACCAACCCAAACGAGCCGTCAATGATGGCTGATCCTTGATGGTTAAGTGAATAATAGTGCAACAAAAACAAAATAGTGAATTTAAAATAGGATGATGTGTCCTCCTATTATAAATTTTATTCTACGGCCGAACAACATCTCCTAGTTAAAAACCTAGAACAGTGCAAGAGAGACAGTGAACAAATATCTGTCTAGTAATGGGCCAACATGTTTCTGCCTATCGGGCATTCCGTCCCTTGGCTTTCATCAGGGCCTTTGTTCTTTCAGTAGTTGCACTTAGTGATTCCAAAAACAAAAGAAACACCACCAACACCAAAGTGGAATAATAAAGAAAAGAAAACGGTTGAATACGATACAACCTGTAACAACCGAAGACATTAGCCCTCCATGTCAATTAAAAAGTAAGATTTCTATGGAGGAAAATGTATCATAATTAGTTGTCAACTTACTGTGTTTTCATCCAAAAACATGTGTTTGACCAAAAACATTTGAAAGAAAAATAGTCTATTCATGCTCACCCTTCATGGTAGGGGAATTGACCTCACCTCACCTGGACCTGGCTCAGGTTCTACAAAGCCCCGCTCTATATAGATATAAGAGGTAAAACAGAAAGGGGAACACCCTGAAACGTAAATATCAGCCTTCTGGAAAGGATGTCCAAAACTATTTCTGTTCAGCAACTCTACTTATATCTAAAAATCAACAAGTGTAGAGACTCCTACACAACAACTATGTGAACCCAGTCTCAAAGTCTCTCAGATCTGTCATATTTCTCCACAAACGTACATTTAAGAGTATCTCAAAGCTGTTCCATACTCTATGTGGGGGCAATATTAATCAACATTAATCAACAGACTATGCCTTGTGGATTGCTGCAAACAAGGACTCTATAGCTAGAATGCTCAAGTTTATCCATTATTTCTCAAAATCAATGAAGGGAAGATCCTCTACCGAGGGAGAGGTGAGTCTAGAGAATCTATGTATGTATGTATCTATGTATATAATTAGTGGTTCCATATCATGACCAAAAAAAGTCACTCACAGGGAAGAGGGTGGTGGGCACTTTGGATGCCTTTTTGACCCGGGCAGAGTCAGCTCTAATGCATGAAATAGCACTAACAGAACATAGGTTGGCTATTGAACCAATGGTTGCAGGATCACATCCCCCTTTGCGTTCTCAGGAAGTCAACTTACCCGTCGCAAGTTCCTCCCCGACATCTTCCTTATCGGTAACTCCGTCTTTGGTATACCCTCTACATGATTCCCAGGCAATAAATCAGGAGGGGTGAGGTCTAAAATTGTTACAAGGGCAGACAAAAAAACAAAAACACCCAACCATCTTGGTTTAAACCTCCTGGGAAGAAAAGGAAGACAATGGCCAATACCAGGCAAAAAAACAATAATAAATCTATTACTTTGGAACCCCTGACAAACAGTGGGCTACCAACGTCGATTCCTGAACTTACATCCGCTTTAGAGACGGTCACTACCAGCCCTACAGGTTCAGGTTCATGCATGAGTGAGTTCTGGCAAAAGTTGGAGGAAATACTTATGGTGACCCCTTTAAAAGCCACCCTCACTAAAATTAAAGACAGATTATCGAATCTGGAACCTCTTATCAACCTCCGTACTGTAACAAGGCCCCAGTCAATTTGTCCCTAGGGCCCCACTCAGTGTTATGGAGGCGCCTGTGTGTAAACTCTCTCAGACCAGAGTACTAAATCAGACTTCCGTACCCTCAGGGGCCCCTACTAGTGTCAGCCTGCAACCTAACTTAGTCCGCACCATTTCTGAAAGTGTTTCTTCCAATCCCTTTTTACTTGTTTAGACATAGAATCTATAGTATCACGCAGAATAACCGGTGTCAGTATTTGAGTAGTGTCTGAACGCCACATGAGGACGCGACATTGTGAAGTGACTCTGAGTGAATCCAGAGCCCTAAAACTAGGTACGAGAGGTAGCAACCTTACGTTACTTAGTCTCTGCATGTAATTAAATTCAGAATTTAATTACAATGAATTATTTAATTTTCTGAAACTGCATATTATAGAACTGAAAATATAGGGGTACAAATCAAATCTGAATTGTGCAAAATAACTAGTCAATTGGTTGTTTTTAGAATAAGGGGTCTATAAATGATTGTAGTAATGAACTATTAACTGGACAGAACATTTAAGTTTAGGTATGCACTGTATAATTTTAAATTGTTATGTTTCTGTATGGTAATTGTGTGTCTCTTTATAGAGAAACAGTCCTGAAGAAGGTGCTTATTATCAACACTGAAACGCTGCGTCGACATTTGTTCTCTTGAACAATTTTTAAACATGAATGTGTAAACTTTAAAAAAAAACATTTTCTTTGATGAATATTATGATGTATTAATTGTTATTTATGTATGTAATTATTATTGAATGCAAATAACTGAACGAAGCAGAAAAAACGTATATATGTTTTATATATATTTTTTAATCATAATTTTGCGAAGACGTCTTTTTTCACTTGCACACCTTGTGTTCTGTCAATTTGTGTTTACTAATTGCCATCATTATTGATTTATGTACCTTATTGTCGTTTTACCTACATATGAGTAAGTTCACGGTATTTGTGGTTGTTAGCTTTACCCAAAGATTAGGGATTCTCTCAATTCCCATCTTGGAGGCATAGATTCTTCTGGACCAGATCAGCTGTTCATTAGATATATGCTTTAGGGACATTTTAGACTTTTTCCAGTCTCTCCAATCCCTGCCAGGTCTTTAGGTCCATATTCACCCTAATAGGCAACAGAGCGTCCTGAGTCCTGCTAATTTAACATCTAACTTTAACCAACATCTGTTACATCTGTTACATAAGGCGAGTTTGGGAACGCGGCATTGCACGGACCCAGGACCCCAGAGAGCAGCAGGGTGGGGAGTTATGGGCCCAAAGGTACTTTATCTTCTGCCAGAAGCTACACCACTTACAATAGTTTTGGTGAATGTCCCTGCAGTTCCACAAGGGGCCCCTGAACACTGGTCCACCTTACATAATAAATCTTTACGTTATCTTAGCGGGAAACAGGTTTGACTACTGAGCTTTTTCGTGAATTCAGAATGCCTCGTAGAATA
This sequence comes from Lissotriton vulgaris, assembly GCF_964263255.1. Classification (NCBI taxonomy): domain Eukaryota; kingdom Metazoa; phylum Chordata; class Amphibia; order Caudata; family Salamandridae; genus Lissotriton; species Lissotriton vulgaris. The sequence continues at coordinate 743,807,400 of NC_141696.1, forward strand.
GGGTGGGTGGGACATTCTGAGAAGTCACTCGAAGGAGATTGTGTGGTTCTTTCTTTTGCATCCCCTGCATTTGTCCGCACAATCATGAATAGGGTGGGCGTATGGCCACTCAGAAGCCAGGGTGTCAACATTGTTCTGCTGGGCTTCTTTTATCATTCTGCAAGACCTTTCCAAAGTCACTTAGAGGGTCCCTGCAGAGGTCCACCACCACCCAGCTACCCAATTTCCGTTGGTAATTTTTATGCATCACTCTATAACTTGGATGAGGTAGACTGACTGGCAATCCTCACACAGCTTGTTAGAATAGCAGAGGGGGTCCCTGGCAGGCCGGTGGCCTGTCCTGAAGCTCAGTATAGTAGGACAGCGAGCTTTAGTACTAGCATCAATTCATCTCCCACTACTACCGCGTGTAACTGTACGGAGTGTACAAGCGATAATTTCAATACGGATGATTTGAGTAATTGTGCTAGTCCTCTACGCACCACAGTAGGGTCCTTTCACACTGCAAGTCAGCATCTATCTTCTCTCCCAGTGAACCACACTCCCAACATAGTAACAATAGGAACCAGTATGATTTCCTGGAACATCGCAGGGTTGCGTGCTATGATCTGAAATCCCCTATGGTGTGAGTTTATAGACAGCACTGACATCCTGTGTTTACAAGAAACATGGGAGCTGGAGCCAGTACATATCGCGGGCTACATGACCTAAAATACCCCGGCGGTGAAGGGTTTGGGAGGAAGGCCTAAGGGAGGATTATGTACGTACATTTTCAACTTGTTAGTGGTGGATAAGATTGTTTTTTTGCCCTGGGGATTGTAACTATCAGATTATTCAATTGTTCATATAGCAAGCTAAGAGAGTGCTTCTGGTAAATTTTTATAATAATGTTCCGGCAGGAGAGCTGGGGACGGAGCTTTTAAGAATTGGCAAAGCCCTGGATGCTATTTGCAATTCAAGCTCTATGGACATTGTGATTATTCTGTTGGGGAATTTTAATTGTGCATTGTGTAAATCAGCCAACTTGAAATTATGTGGCACTCATATTGAAGAGGGGGTCCTCAACTGTCATTTTACACATACAAAGGCCGGTGACCTTCTCAATGCATTATGTCCCGATACAATCTGGATATGGGTTAGCGAGAATACTTAGTTAAATGGAGATATCCTGCACAACAGCACTAGGCTGGATGGGGTGCTGAAGATTCCCTGGCTCAGGTTCGTGTATAGGTTCATGAATGATCTTGGACACTCTGCCTTTTACTCAAACCTCAGCTCGATAGCTCGAGTCTCGAGGGACACCCTGAAGTATGAGGGCCATGAAATGTTGGGTTCCCTTAGAATAGCAGACAAAGCCTCCAAACCAAAAGTGATTCAACATCAGTTATGGCTTTCTTCTTTGGGTATGGAACCCTATTTATATTTTATCCCAAGCGGCTATGACAGAATGCTCTTGACGAGATTTAGACTGGGGTCGGTACATAAACTAGTGACCACTCCCAAAACGAACGACTGACAAGGTTGTTACCCCCTTGTCTGTGTGACTCCCACTCAGAACAGTCTACCATTCACCTAGTTTTCTTTTGTAAGTTCTTTTCAGAATTAAGGAAAATTTGCCTACTTCCCATCCTAAAACAGCAGGGCCTTCAATGCCGTCCAGCGCTCGTCCGTTTTCAACTTTTAGAGAACAAACACGTGGCCTGGAGGGTATCCAAATATTTGAAAAAGGTCCTGTGGCAGAGGAAAAGTATGTCTTTCGAGCCTTGGGAGCCGTTTCTTCGGTGATGAAATGGGATTTGAAAGGTCCTTGGATTTTAATGACCTAAATTTTTAAAGCTATGTGTTTTTGGAATTTCACCTCTCTTTTTTAACATGTACTTTTTAATTATTAACTGTCATTCTAATATTTATTGAATGTGTATTGTTGCTTTTATGACTGTCATTTTCATGGTCGAATAAAGCTAACTATTGATTTATTGAGTGACTCACAAGCCTGTCTCAGTTATGATTTGTAAATCATTGATCATGCGAGTCCTGGTAGGCATTTTTAAGTTTGTGTTATTTTTGCTCTGCCAGAGATATGGCTTGAGCAGTAATTCACAAGTCGTATTTTATGGGGCATATATTTCCATTTTTAAATTTGTATTTCTGTAGATTACATAGAAAAATATGTAAGTATTAAAAACTGCTAAATAAATCATAATCCTTCTGTTTGTTTGCATTTCATATAAACTGCAATCTTTGTAAATAATGATACCAAAAGTGTTTATTTGAAGTGCTTAATTTGTAAAAAAAAAAAAAAAAATAGCCCAGAGCACTCGTCAGGAGGTCACTACAGCTTGCACCACACATTGCCCCTGCCATGATGCCAATGATAGTAACAACAAAATTGCTAACAAGCACACTCATACAAGTGTGACAAATCAACTATTCCAGGCGCCCAAAGTTATAAGAATGGCCTGGGCGGCAGGTAATATTCATTTTTATTATATATTAAATTAGTAATTAATGTTGGTGTGGTTATCTCTAAATTATCCAGACAGCGTCACCATGTGGAAGACTGTCACATATGCCACAGTGTTGATGATGAAGTGTTGAAGCCGAGCACCGGAAACCACCATCTCACATTAAGTGTTTATTTCTCAGGGGAGGTATATCCTATATCAACAGATGCAGAAAAACACATCCATCTGTTTAGTATCATTTGGATTATTTTTTTTAATTCGGTTTAGATATAATGTGTCCTCTCTTTTTGTACATAACCCCACAACTTGAGTTAGGCCTCGTCATTAGCTCATGAATTCAATAAAAGTACGTATTGAGAATGACAGTTATCGAGAAAGTACCCGTTGTACATTCAGAATGATACAATCTTACTTAGGCTGTCACTGGGCCTGATGACCTGTCAGACGAGATCACACTCAGGCTTACTAAGGCTCTATGCAACTGCAAAGGGACCTGCAACTGCAAAGGGACGTAAAGTGGCATTTACTTTCCAGCACACTAGGCTTCTTCTGCTGGAAAGGTTCTATTTTTTTGCCTCAGGCGGTCATTAGTTTGGCGTTACTTGGACCAATAAGCGCAAACACTTTTAGGTTTTGACACAAAATTCCATCTTCTAAGTTAGCTATACCAAGCTTTGAGTCGAAAACTAACATCTCTTAGAAGCAGGCACTAACAAGAAGCAATGTTTTCATCTCTCAAAAAAAAACACAAATTGCATGAGTGATGAAGTACACAACAGATATTTAGTGCTTGGACCCTTCAATGTTTTCTTAGAAATACAAGAAATAGGAATTTGTGCTGGAAGCGTGTGTTTCCAGTACATCTCCATGCTGCACAGAACCCATTGACCTCTGTGAGGTTGTGCATAATGCAAAGTAGTCATTTTGCATGCCAGCTCGCGATGATTGCAGCAGCAGGCCAATCTTAATAGATATGGCTCTGTGCTGTGTTTTTAACCTTGCATACCTGCAGGTCAGCAATATTGGTTGCTGCTATTTGTTCCATGAAAAACATTAAATGTGAACCTATTTGTCTACTATGTTCTTTATGGGCCACTTCTGGCTTCAGAAGAAACTCTAAAATAACACTTATTGTGAAAGACATGTTAGAGCTGTGAGATTTGGTGGTGTCGAGGGCTCTTAAAAGTTAATTCAACAATGGTGTTGGGGAAGGAAATTATGAAAATGGAGAATAAAGGAGAGGCAAGCAGAGTGAGGGAGAAACAGAATGTAAGAAAGAAAATGTTAGGAGGAAAGAAAAAGAACAAATGGGTAAGAAAAAAAAGGGAAATAGAAGAGAGAAAGAAAGAGGATGTATGGAGGAAGCAAGAACCTAGAGGAAGAACAGAAGTGTTAGACCTGGCATCCTTGGTGTGGTTTCTTCTGACTTTTTGCCTCCTGACCTCCTGTTTTTGCTGAACTTAGTGATCTCGGCATTTTATCACTGCTAACCAATGCTAAAATGCATGTGCTATTCACTCTAAACATGGAAACATTGTACACAGGGCTTGTAAACCAAATGCAACTAGTGGGCTTGCAACAAGTATTGTGCCACCCACTTAAATAGCCCTTTAAACATGTCTCAGGCCTGCCACTGCAGAGCCTGTGTGTGCAGTTTTAAACTGCCTTTTCGACCTTGCAACCTAAGCTACTTGCCAGGCCCAAACCTTCTGTTTTATATCCTATAGGCCATCCCTAAGGTAGACCCTGGACAGCCCATGGGCAGGGTACAGTGTATTTGAAAAGTAGGGCGTGTACTTTTAAGTTTCACATGTCCTCGTAGTGAAATACTCTTATATTCGTTTTTTTCACTACTGCAAGGCCTATCTCTTCCATAAGTTAACATTGGGCTTGAAATATTACATTTTATAAGTGACATTTCCAATTGGGAAGAGATGGGGAACCCACATTTGGAGCCTCTGGACTCACAAGTTAACTACATAACTGATGGTGAAGTTGTTTTTAAATTTCAATTCTGGAAAAGGCCACTGTTAGAAAGTTGCCATTTTCTTACTTAAACCATTTGGTGTATTCTGCTTGTCTCTGGAATACCCATCTGGGGTTGATGACAGCTGGCTTCCTGCTTTCCCTCTAGGCAGCCACACACAAAGGAATGGGCAGGTGTGACTGAATAACCATGAACGTGTTGTTTTGTCATCCTGAGCAGGATAGGTGGGAGGGCCTGACACACTACACCTGAAAGGGCTGTGTCCTGTCCCCACACAAAGGATTGCACACCCTTTTGGAGTGAGTCTGAAGCCAGGGCAGGAAAGGCAGGGTCTTGTGCACTTCAAAGCGTCTCTTTGAAGTCTTCCTACTTCAACGTCCCAACTAGGTATGAGTACTGGGCCTCTGGCACCACCACATTAGAACCCTTCTGGACCTGAGGACATTCTACCAGGAAGAAGGATTTCTGTGCTGCCAGGAGGGCCTGCCAATTTTCCGAATTACTTGCTGTACTGGGCCTCTGCTTCTTGCCTGGGAGTGAGAAGGACTGGACCTGCATCTCTGCATCCTAGAACCTAAGTACTCTTCAAGGGCTTGTTGGCTTGCCTCCTGTTTTTTGAAGACTCAGGGATATCAAAGACTTCACTTGCATCTTCATCTCAGCACCTCAACTTTACTTGCTAGTCCAGGGGCCTTGGAAGTGAGTTTAAAGTGCTGCATCTGCCAGAACCTGCACATCAACGCAGTTGTGCTGATTGGAACCGATGCATAATTGTATAAGAAAATACATATACAAAATATACAAATTAAATACATTGAGGCAAAATAACCCAATGGTAAAAAACAAACATCCTTTATTATCACAATTTGTGTCTAAAATCAATAACATATATAAACATAATATTGACAATTTTGTTGAAAACTAAGGAAGACAAATCCACAATCAAACCTTTCAGTCATAAAGGCATTAATCCGTATATGTATTGTCAGTATATACTGATCACAGTGATATTAGTGCAGAAATCTTATTTTTTGGGGGGGTTTTATATGCGCAAACTCGACCCAAAGGTATAATGGCGCTTTACATGAGCACCAGTTGCGTTACAGATGGACACATTCATTTTTTGTTAGGCACGAGTAGAGTAACTGATTTGCTTAGAATCATAGGATGTTGAGCGTCCCTGCCGAGACACAAAGCCGGTTCCCCAATTTCAAGGTCGACAACTCTGGCCTTTAGGCCACATCCTCTACCCTATCCAAACTATAATATTTAGTCTAGAACAGGATACAAAAAAATTATCTCAATAATTGCATTTAATGTTACATCGGACAAAACGACTTTAACACAATGGATTATGTCAGATATTCCACAACAGTGATCAGTTTGATATGGATATATGATAGCTTAGATTATTGATGAATCTTCATGGAATTGAGTTTATGCGTGTTTCAGCTATCCAAGAGCCTTCAACAGGAAAGCCACAATTGAAACAATAAAGTACCTGGAAATACATAGCACAAATACTTAGCCCATTAATTTAATTCTAAAAGAATATTCAACAAGAAAAATATAGAATTTATGGTTGGTTTGCTTGCAGTAAGAAACTTCAGCAAATGTGACTACACAAGTGGATATTTGCTGAAATCAGATGTGACCAGAACCTTCACAAGATATAAAAGCAAAAGCGAATATTTGCAAAAACGTAAAGTCAGAAAAGGGGAAGAAGAGGAATGGATGCACCTCCTGTTGTCAGTTTGCAATCAGCGCATCACCACTGTTGCAGAGACCAGACTGGTGCATTGCGTTCAGAACCGCTGCATCTCACCCAGAGCCACCCCATCGTAACCAATGCATCACTGCCACTGGGCGGAGAAGATTGACACCTCGCCACTCCAACGTGGATAAACCCTGCGCAAAGTGCTGGGTCGAGTGCAGTTTATCCAACTGCAATGCCACGGGTTAATCCACGTTAGAGGGCCGATGGAACTGACACTTCTCCGCAGTTGTGGGGAGAAGTCTGCGCAACACAGCAACTGCTTGGGGATCATTGATGCATCTTGTGCTGTGAGAATGATGAAGGTGCTTTTGCTCAAAGGGCCCTCCTTGGGTCCTGTAGCCACTCTGTGCTCCATAATGGGCAGCCTAAACTTTTGACTTTGTTACGGTCCAGCACAACCAATGAACTCTTTAAGCTCTCTCTGCTTCTAAGCACTATTTTTACAGTCAATCTTTAAAAATTCATATCTCAACTACTACTGCTTGGAGTTTTGTTGTTTTTGTCTTGTTATACTCAGATAACCATTTACTATTTTACCAAACTGGCGTGGATTCATTTAGGGTGTGTTCTTTGTATTACAGAGTGTGTGTGTGTTGCACAAATACTTTACACATTGCCTGTTTCGATAAGCCTGACTTCTTTTAATTATAAAAATATTCTCTATTTTTCTAAATTGGTGAGGAGTCTTTTTGTGCTGTATTCACTGTGTTACTGTGTTTTGGGTATACAAATACTTTACACATTGCCTCTTAAGTTAAGCCTGACTGACGGGTGCCAAGCTACCAGAGAGTTAGCACAGGTTCAGCTAAAGTATGCTTCTGACTTACCCTGAATAGGATTGTGCTTCCTGATTTGACAGGATGCATACCTCTGCAAAACCAGAAACCTTAAAGGAAGGAATATCTACAGGTAAAAGAAATAAACGATGAAGAAAGCAAGAAAGAAGAAACCTACTCACTAAAGTGTAAACATATGAAGAAAGAAACAGAAGAAGAATTAAAGGGGAAGAAAGGAAGGAAGAAAATAAGGATTACATGAAGTACTAAAGGTAAAGGAAGCGAGAACTAAAGGGGAAAGATAATAGGAAGTAAAAAATGATGGTGGAATAAAAGGGAAGGAAGGAAGAACTGAAGGGGAAGTAAGAACTGAAAGGTAAAGAAAGGAAAAAAGAACAACCTAAAGGGGGAAGAAAGAACTAAAGAAAGTAGAAATAATAAAAAACACTAAAGAGAAAAAGAAAGAGAAAGAAAGAACAAAGCACTGAAAAAAGGAAGAAAGAGAAAATAATAGGAAAGAAAGAGAGAAAGGTATAGTACTAAGGAGAAGGAAAGGATGAAATAGCTGATAACGGACAGAAAACTATAAGCAAATGAAAGAAAGACCTAAAAGGAAAAAAAAGAACTAATGTGGAAAGAAAGGAAGAAATAAATACTAATGTGGAAGAAACAACGAGGGCATGAAAGGGAGAAGGAGAATGATTCCCGCAGGACTGTCAGCCTGAACAGCAGAAAGCTCTTTACTTTTTACTTTTTGGATTATTTCATGAGCATCTATTTAGAAAAGCCTAGAAGGCAGTTGCTTTGGAGAAAATGATTGAAAATTATTTACAGTAAAATTAACCTTGGAGTATATTTTTTAACGTGTTTAGGAGAACAGACCTCCAACCCCAACACTGCCAGAGCACTTCTAAAAGGGGCGTATTCATTCACTTCACTTACTTGGTTATTTAAGTTCAAAGTGAGGCTATAATTATTTTCTGACTACTCTCTTGACTTTGTAGTGGTTTTATCCTACCTTAATATGACCCTAGGTTCTTAGACTTTCATTGCTTATACTTTCTAAATATTTATTTTTTAATACAACAGCAAAGGAATCTTAATAGCAGCTTCCAAATTACATAATCTTTTAATAGTTCCTATGTGGGCTTCATTTTTGATTCACAGCAATGTTCAGCCACAGTGTGAGCTGAGAACATATAAGCAGGGCAAGAAATACTAATGTCCTTCCTGATTCTTTATAAAATTAGATGATGATCTGGGCGTACTTAATAATCTAATTAAACATCATTTGTATTATAACTAGATTCCTACAAGCTTCATTTTTACCCCAAACATGAGCAGTGGAAAGTGCAACTGCTATTGATTTTACTTTATACCTATTGATTCGCTTCAGGTTTATGGCCATGAAAATGAGCAAATTTGTTAATTAAGGCAGTCGTTTGGGCTTCTTCTTTGAGTAAAGTCTCTGGTTCTTGTGATATTGTGTACTGAAACGGCTGGACCCAATTGTTCTAGATCTGTTCTAGAGTCACACTCCCATGGTTCTTTTTCACAGGACGTAAGCGTAAAAGGGGGGGAGAAAATCATTAAGACCCAATCAATTGACCAAGTTCTTTCCTTGATACATAATAACTCTCGACAACTAAATAAGGTTAGCTCATTTATTACAAAGTCAAAAATTATTGGACATAAAGACACTTCAACACAAGGGTGTAGAAATACATAGGAATTAACATAAAGCCAAATCTCCAAGTCCAATTTAGATGATGCAGTATAAGCAAGACAAACAATTCAAGAAGTAAAATACAGAAAACCAGGAAGCATGAGTCCAAATGTCTCTGCATCAAGGGTTGATGAGTATAAAGCATTAAATCTATCCATACTTTAGCTTTAAGGTGACATCCCTATTTAAGCATTTTCATGGAGAGTGAAAAAAGGTGTCAGAGCTTGGAGTCTTCCTAAGAAGTCTCTCCATCATCGAGGGTTCAAGTATCATAAAGCCACTATCATTAGAAAGAGCTCGCTCCAAGATGCTCTCTCTCTGAAGGCAAGAAAGAAGTGGGGCTCTTTCCCTAATTCCACCAACCAGTTATTCACAGGTAGCCTTCCCATGGTGCATCTCAGATCAAGCCATCCACTCTGGGTATGGTCCTGGATGTAATTTTCCACGATGTCGCCTGTGCACCTTCCTTGCAACAATTTGTCCTTTGTTCCCAGACTTTCTCCTGTGTGAATCATAACAACCTTCCTTTATCGACCCAAGTCACACGATTGCAACTTCTCTCCTTGCCTAGCTAGTATAACAAAGACATTATTCTACCTAAAAGAGCGCTTCTCAACCTCCAATGCCCTATTAATTCTAAGCAAGAGTTTTCAGGGATTTGCATTTCAGGCCTATGACTTAAGCTAACATAAGTTTGTGTCACTTTCAGCAATATGTTTCGCATAATCATTATAGCATTTCAATTAATACGAAATATCAAATCAAATCAAATCAAATCAAATCAAAGATAGCTTTATTCGGTATTTAGCAAACACCATAAAAGCAGACAATACAAAATACAGTCAAAAACACGACATTAGAAACTTGGGTATTAAAAAGAAATCACTACAACAAATACACTTCGTTACACTTGTCAATCAATTAATCTAGTCTTAAAAGCCATAAAATCTTTTCATAAAATACGTTTGGTACAAAAATGAATTCATTGGGTTGGTAAAACGGTTGAGGTAAATATAACATATTTATGTATTATATGGTGTTATTAGGCACAGAATAATACTCATGCAAACCCTCAGCTTTCTAATCGCTTCTCATGGTTCCTCTACATTTTATAATAAACGACAAAAATTTTATCACTACTACAATAGTAAGCTCATCTTGGAGCAAATACAATCTATGGAGGGCAGTTTTACAACTTCTCAAACCCCACAGCTTTAATAATGGTAGCAGGTGTTTTTTCCTCCCCCACTGATAATACTGGCAGAAAAGGATACAATGTATATTAGACTGGGTGGCTACTCCATCACACGGGCATTTTATCAATTTCCCAGACCAGTCATTTGGAACAGGGAACGTTATTAGCCTGAAAAAAGAATCCGTCCTCAATCGTGCTAAAAGCATTCTGTGATAACATGAAAAATTTGGCGCCAGATAAGGATGAAGGCCACGATCATGGAGGATCTGGTGATGGGCTACGATGGTAGACTTATTCCCATCTAGATAATATCTCCTCTCCTCCAAAAGACCAAGGCAAGTCTCTTTTAATACTTTTTTTGACATTTGGGCACATGAGGTTGGGTTTGAAAAGAATTCTGGTTGGCCGATGGAATTCAAATTTTTTTTAACATATGCCAGCCATGGCTGCTTAGCGCCTTTAGCTTGCTGCAGGCAATCATAAATTACTTCCCTATTGAATGTCTTGTCCTCGCATGTCCAAATCTTGTACCACAGCATGACTGGCGCTATCTTTATCAGATCACTAATATGGGATCTGTCAAGTTCATTGTGGCATATGGTAGTAGATGTGGAACGCGGGACTCCTAAAAGATACCTCAGGAAAGCATTTTCCGCCCTTTGAATTTGAGAGCTATCTGCAAGTCCCCAGATCCCGCCCCATAGACAGCTGTAGACACACATTTTGCTGCATAAATCTTAAGTAGTGTGTCTACCGGTTTCCCGCCGAGTTTTTTAGCAAATTGCTTGACCGCCCCTATTGAGCGGGCAAAGGCCAAGTTCCGGGAGGTAATCGCTGTGGACCATGTCCCCCTATTGTTAAAAATAATACCCAAATAAGAAAAAGTTTTAGACATTGCTATCTTTGAATCATTAACAAAGGTTTTGCAATCAGGAACTTTTTTACTGGTGGTACATGACATCGTGAAAGTTTTCCCCACGTTTATTTTTAGGCCTCTAGAGCTCATGAAGGTTGCAAAGCCCATTAGTGCCTTTTGGAGTCCCCGCTGTGTGCGGGCCATGATCACCGCATCATCGGCGTATAACAATAGTGGGACTGCGAGACCATTTATCTTGGGGTAGTCCACCTCCAGATCACTCAAAAAAGGTGCTACCTCGTTGATATACAGGTTGAATAGAAATGGCGCAAGTATGCAGCCTTGGCGAACACCCTTTGCTATGGGAAATTTTCTAGTTTGCTCGCCATTTTTGCCAAATCTCACCGTGGCGCCTGCATCTCTATACAACTCCTGGATAAAACTTAAAATATTTTTATCTATCCCCATTGTGGTCAAGGTTTTCCACAGCATTTCATGATCCAAACAATCAAACGTCGAAGTTAAATCAACGAATGTTAGGAACAGATTCCCTTTTTTTGTTTCAATATATTTATTCATTATGAGGGACAGGTTTAGACCCTGCTCTATGGTTCCCAAACCCGACTTAAAACCATATTGGAATTTTGAGAGTATCCCATTACTCTTGGACCAGGTTTGTAATTTGGTTAGCAACACCCTGCCTGCTACTTTCATTAGGTTATCTAACAAGGAGATGGGGCGGTAACATTTTGGGTCTTGTCTGTCCCCTTTTTTAAATATTGGGATAACTATTGCTTCATTCCATGTATTGGGAAAACCTAGTTTGGTGTAAGCATTCAATACATTTGCTAGTAAGGGGGCCCAAAGGTCTACGTTCCCTTTAAACAAATCAATGGGGACTCCATCAGGTCCAGGGGCCTTTAAACTCGCACTCTGGCAAATCGCTTGTTCCACGTCTACAGGGGTAAATATTACTTTTAGTGTGAAATTTCCCTGAAACGGTAGAAGAACCCTTTGCCCCGCATCCATCTCAACTTGTGGGATCGAAGCAAGTGATTCTTTCTTATAGAGGGAGGTAAAATAATTAACCCAAACATCTTCTGATATGCCTATTTCCAGGGAGTCTACCTTCCTATCCAGAAAGAAGGGGGCATTAATTTATTTCCAGAACGATGTATTGTCCCTTAGAGCGCTTGCCTTTATCAGGGCTTCCCAAGCTGCGTTTTTGAGTTCTTTCTTTCTGGTTAGAAGGGTCTGCTTATAAGCTTGTCTAGCCTCCTTAACTCGGCCGCTATCCCTAGGGACGATCTTTAAGGCCTGTAATAGGGCTTTGTGTGCTTTTGTACAGGCTCGATTGAACCAGCCATGTAATCTCGTGTCTTCCCCTAACTTTAATTTTTTAGTTAACTTGGCATTTATTGTGGCTTTGATCCCTTCATACGCCTGTATTATTAGCTCGGGGTTGGTACTTGGTTCCAAACAGGTGGCGAATTGTCTAGATTCTTTCTGCACCAGGTCTTTCAGAAAGTTTGTGGGTTCAATTTTTGCCCATTTAATGGCGTAGCCATTTTTTCTGGCCAGCGCCACTGAACGACCATGAAGTATATTCATAGTACTTATTTTTTGGGTCCCCGATTTCCCTAGACTAATGGAAATGCTGATAGGAAAATGGTCGCTTATTGCTAGATCCTCCGTGTCAAAACTCCCCACCCAGCCTTGATTCCTGTTAGAGACTAAAATAAAGTCAATTACAGTGCCTGCCCCATGGCCAAAAAAAGTTGTCTCGAACGCTACGGGTGGCTGACAAAGTTCATTTGCGAAGGCCAAATCCCACTCATGCATGAGTTGATTTAACAGATTGCCCCCTATGGAGTGTTCAAAGTGTGTAGTAGGATCCCCTTTTAAGTCAAAAATGCCACAGTTTTTTGTTTGACTATAGGGGCATAAGTGACAATTGAAATCCCCTGCTATAAGTAAGCAGTCTGCCGCCTGCCCACCTCTCTTTAGCAGTGAGTCCAACTCCGCTATTAAGGTTTTAACCTCAACTTTTGGCGCGTTGTTATAAAGGTTGATCAGGAAAAAGGAGCGCCCATTTGATTTAATAAACAGGCCTTGTAATAGGCTCCCTGCGCCTGCTTTTGGTCCGCTTGCCTCATGCATACTCTGTTCTATATTACAGAGGTTAGAGGTGAAAATACACAGTCCCCCTGAGCCTCTGCCTTGGTTGCCCTGAATCGAGGGAACATAAAAAGTGCTAAAACCCTCGATATGGGTCTCATCTAAGTCCCAGCACTCCTGTAGGCAGATTATGTCCTGCCTTTCCATAAAAGTTAGGAATAACTGGTCCCGCACTTTTTTAGCCAGCCCAGCAATATTCCATGATGTTATTTTTAACGAACATTTCCCCTCATTGGGTGGACTGGATTCTTCCTGACTAGTTTGTGGGACATTACCCACGGGCAGGGCTCCAATCTCATTGTGAATTTGAATCTTAATTTTATCTACTGTGCTCAGATGTGAATGCATGCTGGTGGTTTCGGTTGTGGACTCAAGTCCACTCTCCTTCAATGGCTTACTAGGTTTTTCTGTTAGACGCTGGCCTGACAGATTTCCACCACCCGTGTCATGATCTGATGTAGTCTCTATCATCACGGGATTAGTGTTTTCTACCTGGGGAGAGACATCATGGATCTTAAATTGGGGGGCTAAGATTTCTGATACCCCTGTAGTGACCTTTATTGGTCAATCGACCATGTCTAAGCAGTCGTATCTGTTCCTTGTAGGAACCCCCCCCCCAATAATCAGGGTTTGGGTTACCTCTGCTATGGTACCAGGGGCGAGAATCCCAGCCTCTGTTCCAGTGATTATTGCTGTTCCTGTTTCTACTTCTATTGGTGTACCCCACCTGCGTCCAAGGCCAGTCTTGGACTTCATCCCAACCAGTTGTATTACCATAATTGGGAATATTTAACGGTGGATAGAAGAAGGAAAGACGCTGTACGTCAACCCCCCCCTTTTTTCGAGCGCTGGCCAAGAAGAAATATAGTCAACCATGGCAGGATCGACACAATTGACTACAACACAGTCACCCTGTAAGCTGTTTTTCGTGTCCCCAATCCAAAACACACTTCTAACTGAGTTTATTCTGCTATGATGCGATGGCTGTATGGGTCTGTTTTGACTTAACCATTGCAGAACTTTGTTCCTTAGTGACCACGGGGGCTCATCCGAGCCGTCCGGCAGTTCTGACACCCCTGTTAGGACGACAGTGTACGGGGTAGCCTCAGGTGGCAGATGGAACGGCCGCCTGAACCTAGTGCCCGTCCTCTGTTTTCCCTGAGATTGGAGAGACTGGGTTTTTTGTGATTTGTGTGAAGTATCCTTTAAATTAGCTAGCTGAGTATTTAAAGCCACAAGGGCTGGGGTGGGTTGCGCATTATCGCTGGTGATATCAGATTGGCCCTTCCCCTCTACAATTAGGGGTTTAGGGGTATTTTGTGGGTTTGGTTTGACGCTTTTAGTAGACTGGGTGTTTACTTCTTTATCTTGTACACGGGGCTTTGGGCACGCAGCTGGTAAGGTAAGTGATTGAGCCGGTTTAGCCGGTTTACTTGGCTCTTTGGTTTTCCCCTCCCCCGTATCTAGGGTGCTCAGTGACTTCTGAGTGAATGCAGGAGTATTTAATTTAGCAAGTTGTTTTTCAATTATCCTTATACTTTTTTCCAAGGGTTTCAGATGGTATTTTAACAATTCCCCCATGCTATTTGTAAGAAAGTCATGTAGTGTCACACATGTGGTGCATGGTTTGTGTATACCACCTACAGCACCTAGTGCATCTAGGTTCCCCAGTGGCGCAATGTTCTGTGGGGGCATGTTAGAAAGAAGTGGGGCTCTTTCCCTAATTCCACCAACCAGTTATTCACAGGTAGCCTTCCCATGGTGCATCTCAGATCAAGCCATCCACTCTGGGTATGGTCCTGGATGTAATTTTCCACGATGTCGCCTGTGCACCTTCCTTGCAACAATTTGTCCTTTGTTCCCAGACTTTCTCCTGTGTGAATCATAACAACCTTCCTTTATCGACCCAAGTCACACGATTGCAACTTCTCTCCTTGCCTAGCTAGTATAACAAAGACATTATTCTACCTAAAAGAGCGCTTCTCAACCTCCAATGCCCTATTAATTCTAAGCAAGAGTTTTCAGGGATTTGCATTTCAGGCCTATGACTTAAGCTAACATAAGTTTGTGTCACTTTCAGCAATATGTTTCGCATAATCATTATAGCATTTCAATTAATACGAAATATCATTTTTCAGGCACATATAATATGTGAGTAACGTCAGCTCCCCAGCACGAGTCGTACATGATATCATTTTCTGCTAAGTATATTATTTGCTGCATAAATATACCATGCTACTTGTCCATGAATTAAAGCACATCATATCATTGCGTTATTACGTTAACAATTTTAACACCTCATGTTAACATAAATTGCAAGATTATAAGCGGATGCTTTCTTCACATGATTATAATGCACCTCTACAAATAAAATGAAAGTTCTGCATCATCAGTACTAATGCTTATTTCTTTGCTGGGATGGAGATTTGGTCATTTAGTCAGAGTGGGAGCTGTCATTTTCTGGAGCTGTTGTGCACTATTCCTTTCAACTCTTCAAATTGGTCAGGCACTATGTTTTCTCTCTCAGAGCCCTGTGTCCTTTGGACTCAAGAGCACAAACCTTTGTTGGGGCAGTCTTTGGGTCTTCTTCGAAACTGCCCCCTTCCAGACAAAAGTTCCTGTTTTACCCTGCATAGTAGGGTGATTCTTCTTTCTTTCAGTTTTATATTCAGCAACAGTATAGATGCCTGTTTTGATCCTTGTAAAATCAGTTCCAGCTTGACTGAATTCAGGTTAGCAAATTTCAATGCCTTCTTCCGATGTCATAGATTTAGAAGACTCTCCAGACTACATTCTACTAAAATTGTCATTTTCTTCATCTTGGTGGATTGAAAACAAATATAAATCGCTGAATCCGTTTTTGTGTTCCTAATTTGTTATTCAATGTGCTCAGGATGTTCTTTGCTGTCACTTCAAGCTTCTTCAACCTTAGATATTATGCTGTACTGAGTGCAGGTCCCGGAGCTTTTTTCTCCTTTCAATCTCAGACACTTTCCAGTTGGTTAAAACATCTATGGCCATATCAAACCAACTCTTGACGGTATCTGCGTCGTGGGATATGAAGACACCTCATGATCTGAGTCTCGGGTCCAGGTATTGTTCAGTTATGTAGATGTATGCTTGGCCTAAATCAGTGCATCATGAAAGCAATAGTCAAAGTGATCACTGACGTCAGTGGTACTGGTTGAACAGATATTGGCTGAGGTAATGGTGGCTGACAGGGCTTTGACTGAAGTGACTAGCCAGGCGGCACACATGCCTTTTGTTCATATCTTCCTGGGATTCTCTTGGTATAAATAGCTTATTTGCAAAGCACAACACATTAACTAAATTGGGGTGCAAATCAACACATCTGTTCAATATTTTGATGTTGCCCAGTTTTTTCCCCTTTCTGTAGTACTTTAAAATGACAGATGTGGTACTTGCTGCAACCACCCCCTTCTCAGGTAATCATGTTTGCTTATTGACATTTTTGTCTAATGCCCATTGATACAGTCAGTTTTGTCCCATCTTTTTTAAGTTCAGAATAAGATTTATTGAACATAAAGAGGTGTCAATACAATAAAACAAATGATACAAAAGAGGAACAAAATAAGCTGGAGAAGCTTTGCATACATAGCCATATAAAAAATACAATGAATGTGTATATCAGGTGAAAATCAGGTGAAGGCAAATATTGAGAAAGAGAAGAGGAAAATAGTAGTAAATCTGTTATACATGAAAATAATTAGGAACGAGACGGTCAATCAAGGAGGTTTGGGAACCTCTTGCTGAGTTGGTAACAAATGAAATGATTTTTTAGCTGAGGCATCAAGGTATACTGTTATAGGGAGCCATAAAATAGTGCGCTTCATTGCTAACTGAGGAGGAAAAACAAAGGCAGTATCCAACCTATGGTTGTGACAAACATTATACCACCATGCTTTAATCAATATCTTCGTAAAATCTTTCCAATTAGCAGTGATTTGTTGGAATGCAACCGCTATCAGTAAATCAATAATTCGTATATCAAAAGTGACCTGGTCCCAGCACGGAGAGAGACTACCAAGAAAAATATGGATAAAAGTAAAAGGGATTTCGGTGTGAAATATATCATTAATTTGGGACCAAATTTGCTCCCAGAAGTCCTGAATAATAGTGCAGGAGAAGAGCATGTGGAACAAAGTAGCAGTGGGAGTAGAGCAAGACCAACAGAGGTCAGGGACAGAAGAGAATCTGTTGTGAAGCAAATGTGGTGTAAAAAGGAGTCTGTTATAAATGAAAAATAGAGTTTGAGTTAGAGTGGCAGCTCTGGAGGACTTACGAAGTTTTACCCAGAGCTTGTCCCAAAGTGAAGTGGGCCAAGAAGTAGCAAAGTCGCTTTCCCATTGCTCCTCTACTTTAGATTTTGGGCGAGGAAGAGATTTGGAGCGCAGGAATGCATAAATAAGGGAAGCCTTGGAATGGGTAGTCAGGAAAGAGTGAAGTTGCGAGGTGGGAGTAGGAGCTGAAGAGAGATTAGGAGAAGGCAGAATCTGGGTATAAATAGGCAAGATTGCTTCTTTCAATAGGAGATAGTTACGAGCAAAGGAAGCAGGTAAATCAAAACAGAGGCGCAGCAAGGGAAAAGACAAAAAGGTGGATTGAGAGAAAAGTTGAGAAACCCAAATCAAACCCTTCTGTTGCCAGGATTTCCAATTGAAAGGTTTGCCATTAATAAGGATATTGTTATTATGCCAAATAGTAGAGGATAACAAATCAGCAACAGAGGAAGGGATGGTTGGGGAGGAGGCTAGGAGTAGCTTGGTTGTGTATTTATGTATGGGGATGGATGATATCTGTGGTTTGCGAGAAAAAGATTGAAATTCAGCAAAGGTAAAAGGTGAAAGAGAAAGACGTTCCACAGTAACCCAAAGAGGACAGGGTTCTTCGGGGTCTTGTAACCAGAAGGAGGCTTGGCGTAAAAGAAAAGCTTTATGATAGGTAGGAAAATTGACACCTCCTTCCGATTTAGGACGTGTCAATCAGAAAAGAGACATTCAGGGTTTTTTGCCTGACCAGAGAAAAGAAGCAAGAATAGAGTGAATCTTTCTAAAGAAATTCATGGGAATAGAGACAGGAATATTGGAGATGGTATACAAAACAATAGGGGATAACATCATTTTAATAGTATCAAGGCGTCCCCACCAGGAGAGATAGAGTGGGTGCCATTTGGTAGTAAGATCAGTTAATTTCTGAATACATTTACTGAGGCAGAGTGAAACCGTATCCGTGATGGAGGGAGTAACATGTAAACCTAAATATTTGATATGAGAGGAGTTCCAGGTGAAATTGGATTCATCAAAATCAGGTTTGAAAGTAAATTTAGTGAGGGGTAAAATTTCGCATTTGTCATTGTTCAGTTTATATCCAGAAATCAGCGAATATTCATGAACTTCAGAAAGAAAGGCGGGGATAGAAACAGTGGGGTTAGAAATAAAGAGCAAAATATCATCAGCGTAAGCAGCAAGCTTAATATGAGATTGTGAAAAGTGAAAGCCGTGAATGTCAGGGTTTTGTCTAAGTTTGGAAAGGAAGGGTTCCAAAGCTAAGTTAAAGAGAAAGGGAGATAATGGGCAGCCTTGTCGAACACCCCTGCCCAGGTCAAAGAAGGGGGAAACCAGACCATTTGCACAAACCGCTGCTCTAGGATTGGAATAAAGAAAGGAAATTAAGGACATAAATTTGGGACCAAAACCAAACCATTTAAGGGCAGAGAAAAGATAGGTCCATTCTACTCAATCAAACGCTTTTTCTGCGTCCAGGGCAATAGCTGCTAGGGAACCTGAAAAGCGTGGAGATTTGGACAAAACATTAAATAAAAGCCTAGTATTATCAGTAATAAAACGACCTTTAACAAAACCAGATTTCTCAGGACCAAGTAAATCAGGTAAAAAGGAGTCTAATCGGGCTGCGAGAGATTTGGCATAGATTTTATAATCAATGTTGACAAGGGAAATTGGTCTATAATTTTTACAATATCTAGAATCTTTGCCCTCCTTAGGAATAATGCAAATGTGGGCATCAGCAAAGGTACCTGAAGAACCACCTAAGGTTACAAAGGAGTCAATAAGAGAATGCAACTTGGGAATCAGCAATGCGGAAAAATGAAGATAAAACTCAACAGTGAAACCATCAGGTCCCGGAGCCTTATCTTTTTTGAGGGAATTGAGAGCAGAGAGTAACTCCTTCTGGGAAACATCCAATTCCAAAGAGGTTAAATCAATGGGGAAATGGTCTGGTTTACGGATGGTAGAGAAGATATCAGAGAGAGATTGAGAAGTAGGATGAGTTTCAGAGGAATAAAGGGTTGAATAGAAATGAGAAAATTCATCCAGAATATCAGCATCTTTGTGTCGAGGGATATCATGTTCATCAAATACAGATTCAATATTGAGCTTGTTATGCTTAACTTTTAAATAATTAGCTAGAATGTTCCCTTTTAAATAGTTAGCTAGAATTTTCCCTAGTTTTGTCCCATCTTAATTTGTTACTTTTATGCCCAAGCTCATAAAAGTGTTTTTATTTCACCTATACACTTTACAGATTCAAGGCTCAAAGGTATCAATTATATTCCAGCAATGCCTCCAAATGGAACCTGTTTTTAGTCCAAATGACTTTGATTGTGCCGGACCTGATTCACGGATCTGTTACCCTCAGCTTGTCTGCTGACTGTGACCATGGGTGCATGAGATTCTTTAGATAAGTGGTCCTTCAAACCATATTTTTTCAAGGCCCCAATTGATTAAAAAAAATTGTTCCGGGCTTTCAAAGTGATGTAACCTGTTCAAAGTTTTAAAGTTAAAACTGCATACTCCAAACATAGCAAGCTATAAGTTTAGGGGTGTTTGTTTGAGTCTAGATTCCAAGATAGTTGACTAAACTTCCACCCACCCACTGTGTAAGCATCCCTGATACATACAGAACAGATACACTAAGGCAGCAGGACTGCACTTACCGTCATTTACAAAACATGGACAGCCCTAGGCAGCAGCTATTGCAGGTTACTTCAAAGGTAGAATAGTATAGTATGCTAGCAGAATGCCATTTGTTATTGTAGGGCTCTACTATGAGGCTAGCTTGATCCTAAAAATGTGTGACGGGTCTGGCCCTTCATGTCCCAGACAGTTTGTGCCTGAGAGAGGATGGGAGCAGGGTTTCTCATGTTCACAAAGCTTTATGCAGTATGAGGATGACAATCGGAGCATGTGGGGGTGATGGAAAAACAGCCTCACTGGTCACAAATAACACCTTTGGTATCTCTTGAAGATCATCTGCAGGCCAGCTAATCCTTTAGATTAGTTCTAAGGGCATTTACAGCCCCATCAGCAGTCTGTTTGGATTTGTTCAACCTGCACTCAGTCACTTTTAATCAGCTTTTAACAAGGCTCTCAGCTAGTGGCGGCCAGCATAGCTCGCGGGTGGTGTGGCGGGCGTGTGGGGCGTTGTGAAAAAAATCTTACCTTGCCGCCAGGTCCAATGTCTCTGCTCTCCTGCGACTGACTCCAGGAACAAGAAGCACAGCCAGACTCCCCTAACCGATCACAGCGCTGCAATGCAGCGTTGTAATTGGTCTAAGCACAGTGACACGGCGCTCAGCCAGGGGCTGGAGGGGTTGGCTTATGTTCTCCGTGCAGGCTATAATGCAGCCTACATGGAGAACAGGGAAAGTTTGCATGAATGTTTTGGGCGGCCAAAGAGGCCCGACCAAACAGTCATTGCTCACTTAGGAGGGTTGTACCACTCCTCCCCTGCTCTGCAACCCCGCCCGCCTCCTCACTCAAGCTGCCACAGCAGGAGGACAAAATAAAATTGTAATAACATTAGTTATTATCATTTTATGTTTTCCTTTTTTTTGCTGCTGCAGAGTAGTGCAGTGATGCTCCTCCGCCTTAGCGGAGGAGCCGCAACTACTCTCGGCTTGCCATTACAAGTATGGTTACCATCTTTTTAAGAGAAAAATACTGGACTTTAGTAAAATGTTTTTAATTCTGGAATTAACAGAACAGGAATACTCTGCTACGCTTTCATTTAAGCATAATTTATGAGTAGTTTACCTCACCATCGCATGCCTCTGATGCCTTTTTATGTTTTTATCTGCTGTTTAAAATATATATTTCAAAGTGGAAAATACCAGATTGTAATGATTTTCACAATGTTTTATCTTTCCTATAACAATGTGGGTAAAATTAGGTCAGTAAAATACTGGTTACTACGCAATCTTAATTAAAGACTATCTACTTGCTCTAAGGGGTCTTTTGCTGGCCTCCAAATTACCTCAGCCAGTCCTCAAAGGTCTTCATCTACTACTCATGTGTATGTAAACACCCCTTTCAGTCGACTTCAAAAACCAATTGCTGGCCATCAGAAACCCTCAGCTGTCAGTCATGTCCTTCACAGGCTCTCTCTTGCCCTGAATTGGCCCTCATGCCTCCTAGATGGTGCTTAGACCCACCCACTCTGCTAGACCTGCCAGACACTCTCTACTGCACCAATTCTGTATAAAAGACACCGTCAACCTACACTCTGCCCACTGTCTGCCAGAATAACCAGGAGACTCTAAGCTGTGCCATGTGACCCCAAGTCTCACCCTTGGACACTCTGCGTACCTTCACATTTTGTTAGGCAACCTTCACAGACCCTCAAATGATCATCACTCAGGGGCATATTACCAACAACTAGCGATAATTTTTGTCTCTAACTTGTTTAGAGACAAAAATTATCGCCGCACATCGGCGATTTTTATCGCAGATAAACCTTGCTATTAGCAAGGTTTATCGCAAATGCGATAAAAAACGGCCGCAATGCATGAATATCGCTGAAAAGTCAGCGATATTCATGCATTATCGAGCAAATGCTCTTAGCCATGTTATCCACCTCCCATTGGATAACATGGCTAAGAACTGCTCAGGGTAGGTGTTAGCTTTTGGAGATATTCGCGCTTAGCGCGAATATCTCCAAAAGTTGGTAATAGGAGATAGCGATGTTAGGGACTGTTTCCAGTCGCTAACATCTTGGCACGCCCACTTTGCATGTCATTAGTGATAAATATCACTGACATGCAAAGCGGGGCCCAAGATGGTTGCTATCTCCTATTAGCTGTCACTAACTGGTGTTAGCGACAGCTTGGTAATAGGGAGATAATTTTATCTCCGCTTTCGTGGCTTTTAAAGCCAAAAAAGCGGAGATAAACCCCCTTGATAATATGCCCCAGTCTTTAAAAGTCTTCCCAGACCTTTAGCGGACAGATCCATTTAAATACCCTCATAGGCCACAGAGCCCCTTTCATGGTTTTTAATAACCCATAAGACATCCTTACTTCTGACAGCCTTTCCTTCACTACACATCCAACAGAGATTCCAGTGACCCGTGTTCACAAGGCTACCAGACACTTAAAACGTTTGTAGCTCCTAGTGCATCATCTTTTCTTCAAGGCAAATCCAAACTTTAATGTTGGCTGCTGTAGAGTGAGGTACTGCTTTAAGCAACTTATATAAAAACATTGGTATATACATATTATCTACAAGAAGGGTCATCAAGTTAGCCCTCACCACTGACATCTGAAGCGAGCTAACCATCACAAGTTCAAATCGTATGTAACGCAGACTTCCAGCCTTCAAAGATGATCAACTGAATACTATTACAGTGATTGACACATCTGAAATACATAGTGCTTAGAAGCAGCAGAAGTGCAGTATCAGCCACTATAAACAAGTTCCATAAATTTGAACATGCACTTACAACTCAATTTCTATTTTTTTGTTTTACATGCTACTTATTGCCAGAGGTTTGCAGTTTGATTGCATTCTATTGTTGCAAAGAACCTTTTGTAACATGTGCCACAGATTCTGATTCTGCAACATAGTTCAGCGGGTTCTGCATTTTCTGCAAACATCTACGTTTGCCCTAATTAGCATACCTTTTTTTCATGTTTTATGTCTTGTTGATGATTTCAAATGACGAACAGCACAATCATAATTTAAAAAAGTGATAGCAGCATAAACTATTACAATTCAGGCAGGTTGCGGTAACTTTCAGAAATAAAATAGAATTTCACCATAATAGTCTAAGGAATTAGCCCATGAATCTTGTAAGTCATTTTCTCTATTTCATTTGAAAAAAAAGTTACTCTCACAGTTGTTGCTAATTCAGAACTTTATATATTCAAACCTCAATTGTGACATAACGTCCAAGTTTTGATTACACGGAAATATTTTTAGTGACTGATATTGCTGTAGGTTTCATGAGTAAGTGATATAAACCAAATTGTCACAATTTAATATGGTAATAAAAAATATATATCGACAAGATAGCTTGGCTCCTCTATCAGTCATCGAATGATCTCTTTCCACAAGTTTTTAACTCCATGACAAATAATGAGCATGTGTTCATAATTTTCTATGCAGATCCAAATCCAATAATTTTTTGTCACTGTCACCACTGTACAAATAACTCTAAAACCGAGTTTTGCATATATAGTCTCCCTGGCATATCCGCACAGACTTTCAGAATAAGTGGTCACAAAAAGTATCGTTTGGGTTCAGAAAAATCGACTTTAAATACCCCTTTTCAGTCATAGAAGGCCTTTGAAAATGCTTCCATAGAGCCCTGACCAAGACCGTATATGAATTTGACACTATTCATTTCTGTTAAACACCTTTGCATATTTCATCACTCTCATAGCATTTTTCTTAAAGTCCATATATCTGTATGTCAAAAATTCTCCCAATGCATGTTTTGACCACAAACAATTAAATATTTCTAGACCATAGGATCTACTGAGACTTCTATTCAAAATCTTAGATGTTAACACATTTCCATTTTAATGAGGCCAACTATTCCAACTGGTCAGTTTTTATTCCTGTTACACTGTATTACCTGTTTTTAGTCTCAAAGTCTTCTTGATTATTTACTTTTACTTTAGGCCTGCCAATGCTAACTTATCATTGTGGAGCAGCACATATTTTAGTGAATCTTATTTGTTAGGCTAGTTCCGCTTGGCCTTCAAATCATGTGATTCTATGCCAGTCGGCCGACAAGGTGATAGGAGGAGCTCACAACTCTTGAAATGACACAGGTGGATACATTTCTCTTCAGGTGCTCTGACTTGCCTGGCACTTTGGATGGCTGGATAAAACACTTGTTTCTCTTCTTGTGGTTGCCAGTGTCTTATCAAACCAGTCTCCTCATACTTGAATGTTCCTCGTAGAGGAGTATGACGACCTCTCAGAAAGTTCACAAGTCACATGCCATGTTCGGCAGTGCACAGTGTAAGACAATTTCTTGTACGCCATTTAAGACAGATATTTTGAGGTGCATTATTAAAGTGAAAACATGCTTGTTTGCAATTCATCTACTTCTCCATCTCTGTCAAAGAAAGTTATTTGGGTTACAGTTAACCTCCCGACTTCAGTCAGCATTTCCACGTGCTGTAGCCCTATCAACCAAAAAGTCTTCGACTGTCTGAGGAGCTATACATAAGTCACTGCAAAAGCTTGTGGTTGGTTCACTTCTTTCCTCTGGTAATAGCAACAAAGCCCTGTTGCTTCCTACCTACTCTCCTACAAACCATAGTGAGCATTTCCTACTTTTCTACTACCGATTCATGCCCTCTTGAGGTCACCAAGAAAACCTGTTATCCTTTGTCTCCAACACTGTTAAGATTCTTTCCTAAATGAATTCTGCCTCAGTGACTGAAACTTACAGTCACCCACCTCCAGAAAAGATTAACCTTTCCCTATCAGAATCTTCTAATTATCACCTCATTTCCAGATTCTCCAACACTGCAATAAATCCAGGTTCCACCCACACCATAGTACAGAATCTACTCTCATAGATGTCAACTTAATTTGAAGGTATTGGATGAAGTTCGCCCTGCAGACCAAGCTCTATTAGACATCTTCCCGCATGTCTTTCTGGAACGTCTGAGAACCCATGCAGGAGTGACTACCAAACTTTAAGATTCTTGTTACTTTCTGTTTTGGCAATCAAAACAATTGAAAATGTAGTCCTTATTGACCTTATTAACCTATAAAACTGGTGTTGGACCTGGCCTTTTTGGCAGGTTATCCCTAAACTTTTTACCTTTCTCCCTACCTTATTTCTGACATGGTGTTGGTGGTTCTAGACTCTGGACACTTTAGCACTGTGGTCCAGTGTAAAATGTGTGTGCGCTCTCTGTGCACATTTAGTAAGGTTGGCCTGCCTTCCCATAGAAATGCATTGGGGATTCCATGATAAAGTGTGTCAGTGGTAATTCCTGGGATGGGAGGAGCAGCGTGGTCAAGTTTAGTATATATGAAATTGTAATAATAAATGCTGCGCAATGGTGTGCGCAGATTTATGATGACTGGTTGAGAAATGCCACTCTTAGAAGTTGGCATTTCTGTGTGCTATGTATCTGCCTGCCTGACGTGAATTGCATGTCTGGCTTGTGAGTGACAGGGACTGGGTGGTGTGTGTGGCTCCAGGAGGGGCAGGGTGAGTCATCACTTGACTGAATTGGACATCTGTGCTGGGAGTAGTGGGAGGAGTAATCCCCTGACTCTGAATTGGACTGTGCCCAGCCTGTACAATTCTGGCTCCGCCCCCTCTGTTGTGTCTGATCACCTAGCCCCACCTGACAAAGGGGAAGAGGAGCTTGGAAAACAAAGTTCTCCAAATTCCCCCTGAACCAGTTGCATCTGGTTCCCCCAAGCCCTGCACTGCAGACAAAGAGAGTGTGTGGTATAAATATAGGTGCTGTGACTCCATGAAATTGTCCTTGTTCTTTCCTTGGGTGCTGTTCCTGAAGCTGCTGGGGCATGCTGCTGCTGGGGCCGAGGAGGAACGGCGATGAGGGCTTTTCTCCCGGGGCCCAGCACTGCCTCTTCATCTCTAAGGACCTTTTCTGGCTCTTGCGCCCTGTGAACGCTGAAATTCGGCCCCTGGAGGAGCACTGGAGCTTCACAGCACGGAGCTGCATGTTGCCCTGAGGGAATCCCCAGCGTAGGGATTCCCCGAGATGGCTGGGACTGAGCGGGAGCCCACCCTGCTTTATGATTATTTTAAAATGCTTGTGCCCACCCCGCTTATGCTGTGCCTAAAAAGGGAGCCTATCCCGTATTGCCCAAGAGAAATGACTGCCGCTGACCAAGAAGCACCAATACCAAAAGCCAGGCGTGTCTGCCTGGCCTGGGGCAGAGCCTATGTCCAGAAGCGAGGGGAAGCTCGGCTGCGGGCCTAGAGGAGTACGGGAGCCTACACGCCTCCACGAGCTCCGAGGCAAAGTCCCGGGTTCCAGGAGGGGGCCGGGGTGAAGTGAGGAGAGAATCGGAGAGAGAAATCAGGCAGGAGCCCATCCCGCGCTGGACTGTGCCAGTAGAGGATCAGGAGTGAGGAGACTTCCTCCCAGCCAAGAGACCGGTGAGTAAGGGATGGCTGGGGGAAGCAGAATCAAGGCACAGGCTCGGTGCCTATCTCTCAAGCGGACCCGCAGGAGAGCGGGCCGCTCCAACGTCACCCACATTTGCTCCAAGGGCCCCCAAGGGGGCCCAGGGGGTCCAGAGAGGCCTGCGCCCCCTTCCAGCTTGAGTGTCTGGGCCATCCTGCAAGATATGGTCCGCCCCACCGATGGGGGCATGTTTGGTGTTAGAACTCCGTGGAGGTCCAGAGGACACATTGTACCGGGCCCCTTTAGGGCTATCATCACAGCTGTGCCGTCATTGCGGGCAGCTGCAACGTAGGCACAATTTTTTTTAGGGCGTAAACAAGGGTCCTCTCCTTATTTGCTCCCAGCTGCCCGCCTGATAGTGGGCAGCTGCAACGCCTGGTGCATATTTGAATCAGAGTCCCTGAGTGGGACAAGAGAGAGCACAGTGAGTGCCAGTGTCCCCAGTACTTTCAAAACTGCACAGCAATTAGAGGCAGCTGCTACGGTTAGACAAGAGCATCTTGAGGAGTCCCAGAGGGGACCCAGGAGGCACAGTGGTGCCAGCGCAATTGCGCATGTGGATTCTGCTGCATTGCCAGCTGTCCTGACATTTTGGATATGGGGCATTTGAGCCCTCTGAGAAAGCCAGTTGGCCAGGGGGACTGTGTGAGATTGATAGGGTTCCAGGCACAACTGTGATTTATGTGGTGCTAGGAAATGTAATTTACGCACTATGATTTATACCCTAATATGATTTAAGTTTAGGAGATTATTCCCTAATATGAGGTTATTGCATAATGTGTTTATGCTTATGAGGTTATGGTCTAATGCGTTTAGGCTGGTGAGGTTATCGCATTGTAGTGTAGTTCCTATTTTACTTATAGGCCCTGC
Source organism: Lissotriton vulgaris (assembly GCF_964263255.1). Lineage (NCBI taxonomy): Eukaryota > Metazoa > Chordata > Amphibia > Caudata > Salamandridae > Lissotriton > Lissotriton vulgaris. The sequence goes on from NC_141696.1 coordinate 743,834,680, forward strand.
GCATTGGAATAACATAAACAGCAGTGCAGATGTAGAAGTGTGGTCTTCTTGGTCTCTACTGACTATGTTAGACTTAATTGGGTTTGTACCAACTAGCTCAGAGGTCACTGGAAACTTTCTTGACTGAATAGGAAGTGATCAGCTTCCCTGGCTCAGACAAGAAGGGATTCAGTTTTCCAACTACCGCATAAACATGACAACTTTTCTCCTCAGAATAAGAGTCAATCTCTAGAGTCGTGTGAAACAATAGACAGCTATTTCACTCAGTCAGTTGTGCAAGAATTACTTTCACCAGGATGCAGAGAATAGAGAGACGGGCGTTTTCAATAAAAGGTATTATTTATTGAACAGTCTTTCTTATCATGCAAGAGAAATGAATTGCCACAATTGCAAGACTTGTTATTATAAAAAGTGCGTACAGTAAAAGGAGTATTGCGAAATAATACTGTAAAAGCATTGATATGGTTTCTAAGCCATACGATAGTTAAAATGAATAAAATATATACATTCATATATACATTTGGCTAACGTCCTCAACTGTTGCTTCTAACTACGCCTACCCCGGTGTACCTGACCTAAGCCTAATACTTTCCAGGGAGTTAGTAGCAGTTTAAGTTAAGTTGCTTCTGCCAAGGATTTGCTTCAAGAATTCTCTCGAAGGGTTTAGTCAGCACCGTACCTCTGGAATTGAATGTTGGAGGTCTGGTATCTCCTCTCAGGACTCGATATTCCAGTTACCCGCAAGGGTAGGCTGGAAACGCCTGAGCTGGATTTTCTCGGCAGGAGAAAAGACAGCGTCTCTCTCAGCGCGTCAAGGAGGAGGAGGGGCAGCGTCCGTGGGCTTCTTGCATCTGCTGGGCTCTGCAAGGGACAGCTGTTCTGCTCCTGTATTCACCATCACCATCGCGTTTGCTTAAGGCAATGTTGATATTATTTATACCTGAAAGGTGCCTTGTTTGACGTATGTTTTTGGACATAAGACGTCAATAAAGATGTCACTAAGAACTGGTCGTTCTTACAGTGCTCGTTAGAGTTCTATTACTAATCAAAACAAAGCAAGCGGGGCTTTCCCAGGTTGCTGGGGGTTTTATCTGTTGAAAGAACTCTGAGTGTTATCTAGGAATCTAAGGAAGTGGCTTCTGCTGTGTCATATACTTTAATGAGCTGCAGAGACGAGTTACTGAAATATGGCTCTGATCGTTTATGCCATTATAGGGATATCTATTGATTATAGCTGTATAGGGGCATAAGGTCACAATATTGATCGGGGTCCTAGATAAAACACAACACCCACTCCACAAATTTATGTCCATCAAATTACTAAAAACTAAAGCAATAAGATGCACGTGTAATACTTCCCACCCCAAAATACATATTGCATTTGAAATGGCGTATATGAAATACATGAGAGTATAGGTACTGTACGTTTTTAAGCATAGAAATCATTCAAAAATTATTGCATATGTAATCAGTTGAACGATTTTGTGACAAATTACACATGAAATGTCTCTTAATACAGAAAAGAAGGGCAAGACTATTTCACAACAAAAAATACAATTGCTGTAAAATGTGCTAGAGGCCGAGGTAAAGTTTTCTTCTTTTTTCTCTCTAGATCCACTAAAAATAGAAGTTCTGTTCTTTATGAATAGTTCTACTTTAAGAAAAAAGTATTTTGTGCCAGGAAAAGGTAAATATTTTGGAAAATGTTCAATCCCAAAATTTTTTTCATGGTGAACGGGGGAATAGAGTTCCAAACGCTTTTCAGTAGTTTTTGTTGATCAAAACTGAAGGCCAAATTCAGAGTTCATGGGAACGCTGTGCGCCGGAATGTTTTATCCAAAAATGTATTGTTGCTGTTCAGGGGAGAACATCATATCAGACAGGCTCTTAAAGAATAGGTCTACATATTCAGGTGACAGTTCGACCAGGTTTGATAGTGCAGTAACCTGGCAGGTGTGAGAATGATTGCTATCATCGATGTTTGGATCAGCAATGCTCACAGAAGGCCATGCCTGGGTGATGTTGCTTTCATGTACCGCTTCACTGCCGCCACCTAGTCGTAGCGCAGGAGTCTCAACGAATGCCGTCATCAGGATTGGTAGCCGCTGGGGACAACACGATGCATGAGCCGTTACACGACTTAGCAAAGTATCAATATCCATTGGTACTGCTGATGGTAGTGCAAGACAGGTGTCTAACACGCATTCTTCTCCGCATAGCATACATCGAAGCACAGGTAAGATGCAGGTCTGCCATATAGGTCTGAATGAAAGAAACCAGGTCATGTTCCGATCTCTCAGCCGGGCCAATCCTAGGACTCTAGTTATGCGATCCCGGTAGCGTACTGCTAGGATCGTTTCTTCCATCCTTGCTGGAGTCATGTCTGTGTTTTGGCTTGCCATATCGGAGCAGGAGGGTCAAAAATAAAATGCCTGCTACAAGTCACAAAATTAGGGGTATGCCGCCAAAGGCTGAATGGACAAAATTTGGAATAATTCCCAGAATTGCTTTGAATGGTGTTAACAGTCCCGAAAAAATCGTCTTAAATACGTTTGAGATACCTACGGCATCCGACATATTTAGAATTTGGTTAAGCATTTCTGTGAAATGCACGGGGCAATTTGTTGATAAAAGGTCATGTATCTCTGATGTTGTCCTTGCAACTTGGAGATCATACGTCTCTTTTGATGACGTGATGGGCACTGTTGTCTGTAAAAGCACAGACCTCATTCTGCTTAATGTATCAATTCGTATAGAAGAGACATTTAAAGGAGGCCAAATCGGCGTCTCGGAATCTCCAGGGCCGTTTGGAAACAATGCTTGCATACAGCAAGTGACCATGGAAGTTAGGCCTACGAGATATGCTTTCCCTGGCATCAAGCCACAACAGCTGTGATCCGTTATTAGAATGTAACTCCCGTTAGAAAGTTGCTTAAAGAAAGGCTCTATCTGCATTGCAGGCGTGACGTGCTGGTGGCATGAAAGGTTGTTTGAAGTCCCTTCACAGGCCCCATGTAAATTAATACCCTGGCACAAAAGTATACCGCTTAGTGAATGTTTGCAATTTTCACCACTAAGAAATACATTTTTGTTGTTGTCACTGTAGCATGTGTGTGTATATGGTAATTTCCATGATGACTTAATGTACCCTTTACCCAATCGTTCATACTGGCCAGTCGGCATATACTCAAGGCAATTTTTAAAGCGGAAAGTTGTTATCGGAATTGTGATAATCCTGTGTATTATCCATTCAATGACAGGTCTTTCTGACATTGTCAATGGTAATCTCTCAAGTTTTTCGATGCTCAGGATTGTATAGTCTGCTCCTTTCTGTGCCAAGCTGATTTGTTTATCAGCAAGGTTAAAGATGGAAAACAATGACGTTGTGTTGATTAAACGCCATGGCACATAGCCTGAACGAAGATTTTGCAGCGTCCAGCCTAGCTGTACAATAGAACGTAATTGCGACTGGCCATGTTGTAACATTAGCAAGTCTTTATCTATTATATCAATGGCAGATGATACAATACTGTCCAGTGAATATATTCTGGAGGACAGAGTCATTAACCCATTGTCCACAACAGAAAGTGATTTTTCCAAATTAATACGATCCATTTCTCGTATTTTTTATGCTGTTTCAATTTGTGTTACTTTCCATGCCTCATATACACTTGCCACTATGAAACGTTTCTGATGCTGTTTGCGTGGTCCCGTAATGAAATCGCGCAAATCAGCACCATCTTTAAGTAAAGATAAGTGTTGCTTAATTTCTGCCAGTGTGGATGATTCTAGCCATTCAAGGCACAGTTTCCCTACACTTTATGTTGTTACTATCCCTGGATGTTGTCTCTGGGAGTATCTAGGGTCTAGTCTGGTCATTGTTAACCCCTGTGTTTTGTTCAGGAATCTATCTTGACAGTTATTCGTGTCAGTAGGCCAGATGAACCACTTTTTCCAATCAGGATGTGTTCTGTTTAGATGTAAAATTTTTGATACGTCTATTTCAATATCTGTGGTTGCATTATCAGGTATTGGCTTTGGAATAGACGGATTGTTAAGGTCTTTAATCTTAGCTAGGCCAAGACAGGTTGTTTGGTGAATTGTGTCATTTAAGAACATTAATTGTTCTGGGATCATGCAGGCTCAAAATAATGCTTCTAGGCCTTGTACCTGCCATTCTTTTGTACCCCAGATGGTTTTTGTTTCAATGTTGTTTTTCCAGAAATCAAAACCAAATGTCATCATTTTTTCATAAAATGCTTCTGAATATATCAATTTAGTATTTGTCAGCATGGTTTTCGTCCCTGTTTTATCCAACAGTTTACAATAAAATGTTTCTGCATTACTCGTGTTAAACCCTGAGAAGTATTGGAATTTCTCATAGAATGTTTTTGAACTTCTTTTAGGTGGAGTAGCACAATGTTCCCATTGGTTATATTTAAAAACATTTCTAGGTTGAGCAGATATATGTAAGTAATGGTCTCCGTAATGTGAGAAACAGTACATTTGTTCATAACTAGATGAACCTTGTAAATAATCATCTTCTGTAAAGTTTGCTGACAGCACTAAATCTGACATCATATTATTTATACTTTCAAAATCCCAATCATCAGAGAATGTACTTGGTTTTACAAAGTCACTTAATGAAACCTTGAACTGGTGAGGATATTTCAAGATTTCGACCGGGCCATATACTTCATAGTCAGTCTTGTCCCACACTACCCCGCCGGGTGATGATAGTCCTCTTTTCTTCACGTGGGATGATTTGTGTGGTTTTAGAACTAAGTTGATGTTCTGACTTGCTGTGTCCATTGAACTGTATTTTCCCTCAATGAATTTTCCCAAACAAAGTACCATCGTGAGCCAAAGCAGGAGGAAAAATACAACTAACCCAAACCAAAATTCTAACCATGGAGAAATAAGATAGGTTTCTTTGATTTGATGAACGAGTTCTGTTGCTTTTTCTTTGAAAGTCTTTGTTTCTGGTGTCGCTTCAGGTCGCTTTGATCTTCAGAAAAGTTATCGAAATTGATGAAGTAACCAGAGGCAGTTCTGTCAATTGTTGGAATTGTTTTCTCCATTTGTCTTTCATTAGCACATTCTGATGCCACATCATTGTAGACTGGTGTTTCATGACGAACTGTTTCAATCTGTGTTTCAAGAGGCACGAGTTCCATGGCATTATTGCATAGTCCTTCTCTGTGAACTGCAGGTTTATCAAATGTGATTAGTCTTTCAGTTTGAACCTCTTGGATTGTTGCAAATTTGGGTATTCTGTTATTTCTTGGGAGTCCACTTGGCCTACTGTTGATTATAGGCCACATGCTTGTGGTTTTACCAGGTCGATTGATACAACTCGGTTCTCCTTTTTACCAGCAAGGGGCGGTAGTACTACTGATGTTGTTCCGTTGATTGCTAAGACCGGTACTGCTTTTCTGTAAGAAGGCCCAAATTCCTTCTTCACCGCTATTTTCTCTCAGACCAGATCCCCAATCTTTGGAATCCAGACAGGTCTTGCTGGGGACTGGTGGTGTGTCTTCAGTGGTAGTTGGCTGTTGCTTTATTTTTATGTTGCTTAAGGATTTTCTTGTTTCATTCAGGTCCTGTAAAATAGCCAAACGATATTTGATGTCAAAGTCTTTATTCTTATCTTTTACCACTGAAGCCTGACTATCAAGATCCTGAACATGCATTCTAGTTCCGAACAATAGTTCGTACGGGCTGAAACCTTTTAGAGAATTTCTTGGCAGGTTGTTAAGACTACGTTGGACACTTATTAAATGTTTGACCCACCCATCACCCGAACATAATACCCTCGCTGTTATAGATTGCTTTATGTCTCGTTTTTTTCTGTCCACTACACTGTTCCCCTCAGGGTGGAATGGACAAGAGAATCGCAACCCAATGCCCATACTGGCCATGGCCTCCTTATAAGCTCGAGAGCTAAAAGCAGGACCCTGGTCAGAATGAAACATGGCAATTGAGTATGTGCCAATAAAGACTCGCAGATCTTTTATAACAGTTTTGGCGTCAGCCGAGCGCTGGGGCCACATTTTTAAAGTGAATGTAGTCTTAAACAATTAATAGGACGCTGGATTGCATATAGACAGCATTACGCTACCTACATACCAGGCCATGGCATTACTCCACTTGACTCGCTGCTGCGATCTCTTTCGCAGTCGGGACAGTTTTTTACATATTTATAGTTGTGTAGGCTCATCTCCGGCCACCAGTATACTGATTGTAATTCAGTCAGAGATTCCTTCATCTGTTTGTGCCTTGGACCTTCACCCATGTGTCCGTCTGCTATTAATAACTTTCTCCGGTTCGTTTTTGGAATTACCCTATCCCCCACTCCAGGGATTCGAGCAAAAGGAACAGAGTTTGCATCAATTACGTATGCATAATTGAGTGGATAGTTCACGGGTATTATTATTATAGAGGCTTTTGTAGCGCGCTCTGTTACTAAAAAAATAGTATCCTGGCGCGAAAGGGGTGAGAGGCAAAGCAGAGCAGGGGGGACCCTATACAGTGATGTTAAAAAGGTGGGTCTTCAGACCCTTCTTGAACAGAGTGATGGATGGGGCTGTTCTTATCTGGAGCGGAAGGGTGTTCCATGCTCTCGCTGCTCTGACAGAGATGGATTGGCCACCGAGCCTGCTGTATTTGAATTTTGGGACAGTCATTTGGTGCAGATTGGCTGATCTGAGGGGGCGGTTTGGAACATATAGGGAGAATCTTTTCCTCAGGTATGCTGGGCCAGTTGGATGGACAGCTCGGTAGGCAAGGACAAGGATTTTAAATAAAATCCTGTGGGCAACTGGGAGCCAGTGTAGGGTGCGGAGAGGTTGACGGACACTTGAACTTTTAGGTATATTAAACAAAAGCCGTACAGCGGCATTTTGTATGACTTGGAGGCGGTGGATCAAATAGGCAGGAAGGCCACAGAAGAGGCCATTTGCATAATCCAATCTGGATAGTATGAGGGTGCAAATGACGGTCTCCTTGGCCTCTCTCGGGAGGAGTGGGAAGAACCTGCGTAAAGTTTTGAGTGTGGAAAAGCAGATCCCGGTAAGTTTTTTTAAATGATCCTTGAATCTGAGGTCATTGTTGAACCAGACTCCCAGATTTTTGGCAGGGCCTCCGATGGATTTGGGGCATGGTAGATCGGCCGGCCAAAGAGAGTTGCCAAAGTTGTCTGGGAAGGAGCCATAGAGCAGGATTTCAGATTTGCTTTCGTTGCATTTTAGTTGTGCAAGGGCAAGCCAGCGAAAGACAGATGATAAGCAGGCTTGGGCTCCAGGTGTATCCAGGTTGTTTTTGGGCCACATGAACAGGAGTTGAGTGTCGTCAGCGTAGGCCAATATTTTTGCTCCCAGTTGTTCAGCGAGGTAAATGAGCGGGGTTAGATATATATTAAAAAGCAGGGGGCTGAGGGTAGAGCCCTGAGGTACACCCGTTGCAAGTTTCTTGGGGGAGGAGGCAAAAGGTGGCATCCAAACTTGTTGGGATCTGTTGTCTAAGAAAGACGTTAGCCAATCAAGTGCGGAGCCTGTGATGCCTATGGCCGCTAATCTTGTAAGCAGGAGGGAGTGAGGGACAGTATCGAAGGCGGCAGAGAGGTCTAATAAAATCAGAGCCGCTCTGCCACCTTCGTCCAGACACTCCCGGATGGCCTCAGATATTTCCACCAACGCCGTCTCTGTACTGTAGGCTGCTCTAAAGCCTGACTGCGCTGGATGTAGAGCCTGGGAGTTTTCGACAAATTTGTCGAGCTGAGTGAAAGCGACCTTTTCACATATTTTTGCTAAAGCTGGCAGCAGTGATGTGGGCCGGAAGTTGGCGGGCATAGCAGGATCTAAACCGTTTTTCTTTAGAAGTGGGAGCAGTTTAGCTTGCTTCCAGCAGGCCGGAACCGTGGCAGTGAGGAAGGAGCGGTTGATGATTTGTGTTACCTCATTGCTGATTGTGTCTGCGAGACGCGCAAGCACTCTGGCAGGACAAGGGTCAGAAGGGGATCCTGATTGTAGGGAGTTGAGGATGCTGACAATGTCCGAGGTTTCTGCTGGGGTGAACTGGTGAAACCGTTCCGTGGGGGTAGGCAACACGCGGGACGGAATGACCAGTGTGGGAGGAAAACTGTTGCATACAGTGAGAAGATCGTCTTGGATTTTGGTGATTTTGTCAACGAAGAAAACAGAGAGTTCTTCGCACCATTTCTCCGAGGAGGCAAGTATGGGTTGGGCCTGCAGGGTGAGGTGAAGCTTTTCACTATAGCAAAGATTTCTTTGCTATTGTTATTGGCATTAGTTATACGCCCTTCGAAATATTGGCTTTTAGCGGATCTAATCGCCGCATAATATTTCATTTGCGCCATCCTTAGGTTCTTTGTAGCCTCGGGGAGGTAGGCTTGTCTCCATGTCCGTTCAAGTCTTTTACAACCTGACTTAAGATCCCGGAGGGTGGGGGTGAACCAGGGTTTAGAAGGGGTGGAGCGCAGTCTGCAAACCCGACCTGTTTTTATTGATGCGGCCGACCCACCTTCAATCCAGGAATTGAATGTGCTAACGGCTGACTCAATTTCAAAAGGAAGAGTGGGGCGGGAGGTGTCAAGATGTTCAGACATAATCTCTACATTGATTTTTTGTTTATGAGCAGTTGGGTCATTGGTCTTGGCCGGGCGGGTCAGAGTCCATGAGAATCTAATCAGCATATGGTCGGACCAGGGCACAATTTCGGGGTGGGTTAGATTAATGTCGAAATTAGTGCAGACCAAGTCGAGGACATGTCCGCCTGAGTGGGTGGGAGTCTTAACCCATTGATTGAGCTGGGCCTTGGCAAGTGCTTCATTTAAGTGGGACGTGTCAGGGAGGTCGAGGTTATCCACATGCATATTGAAATCCCCCAGCAGAAGGTATCTGGAGTATTTCAACGCCCGTGGGACTACTATGTCCTCCAGTGTGCCTAGAAATTTACCAACATGGCCTGGTGGTCGGTAGACCAGGGTGCCTCCTAGAGTAAAGTGCGCCTCAAGTGAAAGTGAGAAATGAAGTATCTCAGCATCAGCTGGGGGGCCCTGGGGTTCAAGAGAGAGAGTCCATTGTTCTCTGAATATGGCTGCTAGTCCACCACCTCTGCCTAATGGGCGGTCGTTCCTAGCAATTTTGAAACCTCGTGGGATGGCAAATTCGACCACAGGGCTCATTTAGCCAGGTTTCAGTAACAAAGAGGAGATCGAACTGGTTATCACTCAGTAGTTCAAAAATGTCCTCAGCGTGCTTGACCAGTGATCTAGCATTGATCAGGCCTGCACGGATGAGTGACGGATCATCGGGGAGCTGAGTCGGACATGAGAGAATGGGCTGATAGCGGAAGTCGAAGGCTTGACAGACCCGCAAGGGATCGCCGGCCGCTTCCCATGAGTTACTGCAGGGGCAGGAGGGCAAATTAAGTGCCATAAGGTACTCACGGGAGTAGCGAGTCCTGGTCCTGTGGGGTATTAGAGGGGCACCGACAGGGGGGCTGGCGCTGGCCGCGTCCGGGACACGGACGGGCACAGACGGGCCCTCCTTTGGTGCTCCTTCGGCGCGCAACCGGCGCGCCCGCTGCGCGTATTAAAGTGCATGACTATTTGTAGGCAAAACCCCACCCTCCGCTGGACCGCTAACTTGGGTCCCGCAGGGTCCGGCCCACACTCAAGATGGCGGCCGACCTAGCCCTCCACAACAATCGCCACTTGGAGCCGCGGTGGAACAGGGCACAGGGGGACCTACTTAAAGCAGTGCTAATAGCGATAGGTTTTTAAAAGTACACACAGTAATAACACAGTAATTCTTAAAATCAATTAAAAGTGTTAAAAAGGAGTCAGAGTATATGCATCAATGGGAAACAGGTAAGAGCAGAGGAGAGCCCTCGCAATCTGCTCGCCTTCTCAAGCGTCGTAATGAGGTGCTGCCACCGCCTCAAAATAAGCGCACCTTCCCACGAGCAACAGATCTATTTGTAGGCAAAACCCCACCCTCCGCTGGACCGCTAACTCGGGTCCCGCAGGGTCCGGCCCACACTCAAGATGGCGGCCGACCTAGCCCTCCACAACAATCGGTACTTGGAGCCGCGGTGGAACAGGGCACAGGGGGACCTACTTAAAGCAGTGCTAATAGCGATAGGTTTTTAAAAGTACACACAGTAATAACACAGTAATTCTTAAAATCAATTAAAAGTGTTAAAAAGGAGTCAGAGTATATGCATCAATGGGAAACAGGTAAGAGCAGAGGAGAGCCCTCGCAATCTGCTCGCCTTCTCAAGCGTCGTAATGAGGTGCTGCCACCGCCTCAAAATAAGTCGCCTTTTAAGGACGTTTTTACTGCCAGCATGGTTTCCCCGTCTATATATTTTTCTGAACCCTTTTTTGTGGCTACGGAAGCCGGTTTAGTAGCTTCTGCTGTGGCTGTATTGGCCAATGAATTCCCTGCAACGTGAACGCCATCACGTCGATGACTCAGAGTGTGTATCACGTGTAAAAGAACTACTTGCTTCCAACGCATTTTATGCTTGATTGTGGCACCTGTGCCATCTTTGCAATAATTTTGAATCCAGCTCTGCAACTCATTATTGTAAGAGTTGACGCAAAAATGCTAATCGCACACGATTAGTGTCGGGAATTCACTTTCGGCATTTTCAAGCGCCATCTTTAAAGATCTGATTTCAGCTCGCTCAGCCGAACATTTTCTCAGTGATTCAGTTTTTGTTATTTTCGGTCTGAATTTACTGCAGAGCCAGCGACCTTTAACAATCGCACATGCTGCATCGTAGGGTTTATTTTCTACGTTGTAATGCTGTACAAATCTGTCTGTGTAGATTATACAGGAGTACTGTTCTAGAGGAAGAATTTCGATTGGCAGAGGATATTCTTTTTCATAATTTATATCATTCAGTTTTTTCATGTGCGGGGCGAAATAGTATTTCACATCTTCTGCAGCAAGAGAATTTTCGCACTGTATCCATTTCGGATCCAGTGACACTGTAGGCAGGTTTACTGGGCTGAATAGTGCCTCGAGGCGGATTCTGCTGTGAGAACAGTGATCCTTTTGCCTTGTGCTAGTTCTCGTTCTTTAGCTATAGCAGTTTGCACTGCTTTCACAGTATTTTCTGTGAGACTGGATGTTTTTTCTGCTTGTGTGTACAAGTGAGATTTGTAAGCTATTGGTACCGTTTCTCCCTCATTAGAGGTCAGGTACGTGAATCCGCATCTTCCTGGGATGACTCGGATTACAAGGTTGATTGTATTGTCACGTGTATCTAATTTTGTTTTTGCTAACATGTCTGTTTGCAATGATCTCAAAATTTCTGTGTGTTTTTGAGTCCAGTAGATTGGTTTAAAATCAGGTTTAAATAGTTCGTAGAGAGGTTGAACCCTTTCCGCATAATTTAGAATGTAAGTTCTTCCGAAATTCAGGAAGCCTAGAATCGATTGTAAGTTTTTCAGAGTTTTTGGTGCTTGGAGTACAGCGCACTTCTCTAAGAAGTTGTCCGCTTGGCTTTTTCCTTCACTTGATAATTCGTATCCTAAAAATAATACTGTCAGATGGGCAATTTTTGACTTTTTAAAGTTGAATTTGTAACCCTCTGCTGCGAACCCAAGTATTATGGTGTTCACCCTTTTCAAGTGAGTCTCCAAGTCATCGTCTGTGAGATAGATGTCATCAACATAAGGTAATGCCTCATCATCATATATTTGCAGTAACTCTGTTACTCTGGCTGAAAATAGTCCTGGGCTGTTCTTGAATCCCTGTGGGAGCCTACAGAAATTTTTCTGTGACCCCATTATTGAGAAAGCGGTCAAGTATCGGCTTTCTGGTGCAATATTTTGGCAAAAGAATCCATTAGATATGTCTAATGTAGTTTTATATTTTTTCCGAACTATGTTATTCATTAGTGCAGCACTATGCGAATTTTGTACTGCAAATGTTTTGCAACATGAGTTAAGGTGTCTGTAGTCCAAGACTAGACGATATGAATCGTCAGGTTTGGAGACAGGAAACAAAGGATTGTTCATTTGAGAGGTGCATGTTTCAATCACCCCTTGGTATTCAAGTTGATCTAAAATCTCCCTGACCTGTTTTTTAGCTTCTTGCTTAATTTTTGTATTAAGGAAGTGAATGCTGCCTGCATGTCTAGTCTTTCTTTTTCTTAAAGTTACCCTGCTATTAACTAATCTCCCTAACTTTACTTTGCAGACGTGATACAATGTGTTAGAGTTACTGCATTTTTTGCTCACTAAGTTTGGATATGTACACAGGTAGATGTTCATAGCAGTGGAACAAAAATACTAGTCTCTTGTCAAAAGTATCTCCTATTCAATGTTTTGCTGCAGATGCTTTGTACGTTGACGACTTACAAAGGACACTTCATTTTCGGACTCCTTTTTGTAACACTCGTATTTGAGGGCACAAGTTAACTCTGCTAATGCAATGTGTTCGAGAAAAGGGTCTGTTTTGTAATTAATATTAAGGGACAACACATGCAGGCAATTAATGCTAAACCTGCATTCTTTTTTTTCTTGTACATGACTGTATTTTAATATTTTATTTTATAAATTGTAAGGAAAGCATTGAATAATATACAGAATAAAATATAATAATACCACACATTAATAAGCACAGTTGGATTTATCAATAACAGTTATTTATAAGCAAACACATCTTGAAAAGGCTTTAATTGTGCAAACACTTAATATCATTCAAAAGTATAATGCATTTTAATGCTGAGCCTGGTAAGCATTAAACCAAAACCGGTTCTAAAAGAAAACAAATATACACACATTGCAAACCTGAATACAACTAATGCAGTATTCCTCTCCTTGCATACAGAATGGATAGCAAATGCTTTAAATCACGGGTACTCATAGTACGGCCCGCGGCCCAGCAAGCCTTCCTCGGCAGCCCGCGGACCTTGCAGACATTGTACCTATGTTTTAAAAAAAATGAAATTGTGCCAGCAAACGCCCGGACTCTCAGAAACTCTGCTCTGTGGGAACCGGGGGATTCCAGTGATTGTCAAAGTGGGGATGCAGGAGCGCTAAGAGGTGAAATACAACAAAGCTTTATTAACATGTAAATGGTATTTTAAAGACCTGTGAAGTACTTGGGTGTGGCTGTGTGTGTGCTCCGGGAAGTTGGCTCAGCCCGGGCTGAGGGCTGACACACACTCGGGGTGAGATGACAGAGGGAGGGAGAGGGAGAGAGGGAGAGGGAGGGAGACAGAGATTGACAGAGGGAGGGAGGGAGACAGAGTGTGACAGAGGGAGGGAGTGAGATAGAGGAGGGAGGGGAAGGGAGACAACGAGAAACAGAGAGGGAGGCAGAGAGGGAGGGAGGCAGAGAGGGAGGGAGGCAGAGAGGGAGGGAGACAGAGGGAGGGAGATAGAGTGGGAGGGAGACAGAGTGGGAGGGAGGCAGAGAGGGAGGGAGACAGAGAGGGAGAGAGGGAGACAAACAGAGGGTGACAGAGTGAGGGTGGGAGACAGAGGGTGACAGAGGGAGGGAGATGGAGAGAGACAGAGAGAGGCAGCAGAGAGGGAGGCAGAGAGGGAGGGAGACAGAGGGAGGGAGAGGGAGACAGGGAGGGAGAGGGAGACAGGGAGGAAGACAGAGGGAGGGAGACGGAGGGAGAAAGGGAGAAAGACAGGGAGACAGGAAGGGAGACAGAGGGAAGGAGACAGAGGGAGGGAGGGAGGGAGACAGAGGTTTACAGAGGGAGGGAGACAGAGGGTGACAGAGAGAGGGAGACAGAGAGAGGCAGTCAGGGGGAGACAGAGGGAGGGAGAGGGAGGGAGACAGAGGATGACAGAAGGTGACAGAGGGTGGGAGGGAGAGGGAGGGAGAAAAAGGGAGACAAAGAGAGGCATAGTTAGGGAGGCAGAGAAGGAGGAGACAGAGGGAGGGAGATGAAGGGAGACAGAGAGAGGCAGGCAGAGAGGGAGGCAGAGAGGGGGGGAGAGAGGGAGTGAGATAGGGAGGGAGGGAGGGAGATAGGGAGGGAGGGAGGGAGAGGGAGGGAGAGGGAGACATGGGGGAAGACAGGGTAGGAGAAAAAGGGAGACAGGGAGAGAGACAGGGAGAGAGACAGAGAGACAGGGAGGGAGACTGAGTGAGGGAGACAGAGGTAGCGAGACAGAGGGTGACAGGGAGAGGGAGACAGAGAGAGGCAGTCAGGGGGAGACAGAGGGAGGGAGATGGGAGGGAGACAGAGGGTGACAGAGGGAGGGAGGGAGGGAGGGAGATAGAGGGAGGGAGAGGAAGGGAGACAAAGAGAGACAGAGGGAGGCAGAGAGGGAGGGAGACAGAGGGAGGGAGAAAGAGTGGGAGGGAGATAGAGTGGGAGGGAGATAGAGTGGAAGGGAGACAGAGTGGGAGGGAGACAGTGGGAGGGAGACAGAGAGAGGGAAACAGAGAGGGAGGAGACAGAGGGAGGGAGAGAAACAGATGGAGACAGAGGGAGGGAGACAGAGGGAGGGAGACACGGGGAGGGAGACAGAGGGAGGGAGACACGGGGAGGGAGACAGAGGGAGGGAGACAGACGGAGGGAGCAGACAGAGGGAGACAGACGGAGGAAGACAGAGGGATACAGAGGAAGGGAGAGGGAGGGTGACAGAGGGAGAGGGGGGAGAGAGAGGGAGGGAGAGAGAGGGGGACAGAGAGAGAGAGATAGAGAGAGAGAGAGTTTGTGTATGCCGGGTCTGGTGGCTCAGTGGACGAAGGTGTCTGCTGCAGGGACCTGTGTTCAACCTCATGGTCACATTTTTTTTGCTTTAGCCCCGCCCCCTCCCCCTGAGACCGCGCCCCCATCGGTGCAGCCCTCAGCCACAAACCACACTGTAAATTTGGCCCCCGAGAGAAAGTTTGTGACTACTAATGCTTAAAATAAACCAGCGTAAATTTGCAGTTTGTGCAGGGATGTAAATCAGGAGGCATGCTTAAACCTTAACCATGAGGTTTATAGATTCATTGATATTAAATAGCACAATCAATAAAAAGTGAATGGATGCCTCAAGTTCTCCATACAGGTTTTAAATATGCCAGCCAAGTAGTTCAAATATGACACACGTTTTTTTAGAAGATTCTGTACAAATAAATTGTACGTTATTGACCACACGTGATCTTCATAAATTGATACTTTCTTATTTAGTTCCAAAAAAGATGTCACATTGTTCATCACAATACTTGTTTGCTCACTTTTGGAAGCCTTCGGTGAATGATTAGTAGAACATTATTTTGAGATGCCTATCATTTATCGTATTTCTTCTAAAGCAGGAGAAGTAGTACTTTTCATTCATAACCTAATTTATGGTGTGTGTCGATTTCACTTTAGCTATCAAGACAAGTGTTCTTTTACAAGCATTGCCTAAGCTGGTTTACTTGAAAATACTCATCTGGGGGTTTTGCAAAAATGAACACTCAGGCAGCCAACAAATTTGTCATTTATTTAAATAATTCCATAAAGAAAAACATACAGTGCTTTTTGAAACATTCTTGGGTGCCCTGTGTACAGGCATCAGAGCAAATGATGCATTATTTAGGTGCGACAAACAAATAAAGCCATGGTCCTCAAATAGCCCCAGAACAATAGCAAAGAAAATATAAACCAGAAAAAAAATATTTACTTGGCTCAGCAGAGGGACCCAAAATTATTAGTTATACATGTTGTAAGGGATGTGGTATTGTTTAGAAAACCTACTTGTCCAATAGACAAAATACTGCACAGATCAACTCATCCTGCAAGAAAATGCACTTGCTCACATCCACACTGAGGTGGTTAAATATTCTGCCTGTGGTTTGATATTCTACTGACTACAGTGTTTCTTAAGTCAGAGGGGCCGAATATGATGTCGGTCGGAAAGCCTTTGACTGACTCGGGAAAACCGCCAACAAGCGTTCGGTTTACAATCCGCCTGACGATTACGATGTTTGCGGTCAGATTGTAAACTGCACGGTCTTTCCGAATTGGCTCCAACCGGATCTCTGAGAATTCCTGTTAGTCGGAACTGCATTGTACAGCTCTACGAACACAGTTTCCGACCGATCGATTGTGATGCAGGTTTCCAACAGCCTTTCCGAGTCGGCCTGTCCCACATGAAAAGCCTGTCGGAAACTGACTTTTTAGGCCTCTATCAGGCCCCCTTTCATCCCGAGGTCCCCGGTTGGGGTTCATGTGGTTAGCCAAGGGGCACCTCCTCTAAAACCATGACTAGTGTAGCAGGCACCATGGGGTGCCCAACACAGGGCGCAAGGATTTCCCCAACCACCCCTTTTTTCAATGGGAGCCTGTGTTGTCAGTCGGAACATAGGTTCCTATTAAAGTCAATGGGAGTCCTTCCGAACGGTGTTCGGAAGCATCGTAGTCGGTCTGTCGGAACCGCCAACCGTGAGTCGGTTGGAAACTATTCAGAGACCAAGTCGGTTGGAAGAGTTTCTGACGAACATCATAATCTGCCCCAGAGTGTTTTATAAAGTGAAGTCTCCAATTGGGAGTAAAGTGTCTACAAAGCGGGTACCTAACGGAATTGGAAATTTCAAATCACATAGCACATGTTCTACTGGCAGATCAATATTACATAGTTACATGATGCATATTTGTTTCTTCAGGTACCGGCAAAGAAAATAAATTAAAAGTCAAAAACATAGAACCAAGCTGAAATCTACGAAATATCTGATATGCAAGCAGGGAGCAGATGTTGATAGTAATGTTATCCGTGGGTAGCTCTCTGTCCAAGTTCAGTGCTCTTTACATCTGATGCTCATATTGTGCCAGAATGCCCCAATGTGCAACAGTCCTCCCAAGGTTCCGTCCAGGACACCTATGCAAAGGCCCTGTTGCATCCTTCAACAAGGCCTTGCCAGGATGATCATTAGAACCACTTGCCACATAGCACAACGGCCCACTGGGGCACCTGAACACCGACATCCTCCCCAAAGGTCCAGTCCAAACATTGCAGGTTAGGGCCGGAGAGTCCAGGACCACCAGCAGGTTAGTCCAGCCCCTGCCTTGTGTACACACAAGTCATACTCCCTCATGGAGTCAGTCCAGTTTCAGAATCTCCATTCTTGCATGTCCCCATTTATTATCTTCCAGACACTCGCCAGTCTCCAAGGGTGAGTGGTTTACGAGGCGTTGTTGTTCTTGCTCTGCTTCCAGCGAGATCAGAAGGGTCAAATAGGCTGAAAACACTGGTGTGACGTCTTAAACGGCCAGAGGTCCTTGCTGTGCCCCCAGCTGATGTCACTCCCACGACCCAACACCTGCACTCCTTTTGCAAGGCGGGTCTTTGGTCCGTGGCACAATTTCAGGCATCCAGCTTTTAGCCGAGGGGGGCTCCTGCTCATAGTACTCGCACCAGATTTAACAAGGGGGGATGATGTGGAGGAATCAATACCAAACAAATTTCAGTAGGTAGAACATGAAATAGTTTCTACTTACAGGTACATAATCCTCAAATATTAATTGAACTGATCTTTTTGGTTACATACCGCCTCCAAATCCAAATGCAGCAATTTTTAAAGCTTTAATTCATTATCCTTTGAGTAACATATAAGACACATAATCACAAAGGGAGATTTCGACCAATAACAAAAACATCAACAGTTGGATACATCTGTACAGTTCAATTCTCATTCCTTCCTACCCAGTCTTAAGAATGAATAGTTGCTACATATTTTTTGAGCAATCCAAACATGATATAGTCCAATACACACTAGAGGTGGTAGGTCAACCCTCTAATAAATCCGAAAATGTGTGCATCCAATTTCTCTATTGGTGCTAGAATTCTGTAGGACTCCTCCATGTGTTTCAGCCCAGATGTTCGGGCCTGATCAGGACATGGGTACAAGGAAACACAACACCTCAAGACGCGGCCAATACTGAAAATTATTCTCCAAACGGGCACCTCTGAAGGGTCTGCAGAGGGTGGCCACCCTGTTGCGTTCTGCATGCTCCATGTAACTTCACTACGAGGAAGGAAAAAACACAACTAAACTCCCTGGACTCAGACGAGAATGTCCATGTGGTTGACTGGAGGCGTGCTTGGCACTTTGACGGCAACGCAGGCAGGCAGCTCTGCGGTTTAAAAACGCTGGGACAACAGGAAAGTTAAATGATGCTAGATCCACAGCTACGGTCAGCTCACAATGTACTTGCGCAGGGTGCCACTTGCCCCTCACAAACACCCCTTGCTTTGCTGCATTGCTCAAGGAATAGATTAGATCCATGTTAGGGCTCTGCGACTACCCGGAAAATAGTCAGGATAAAAAGCTCTTGACCCCTGATGGACAAGGGAACACTGTTGTGGTAAAGCAACTCCAGTCTATTTAGCTGTAGAAAGTGTGCTGAATCGTGCCCATGGTGGAACCCTCCAAGATCCTTTGGACCGAATGATTCAGAGTTTTTACTGACTCATTCATGGCTCTAACCAGCGCAATCCTGGCCCGGACTGATCGTGGAATCACCTCAGACCACAGTATTGAAGTTACAGGTAATTCTTTATCCTTGACTTAGTGGAGAACAAGGTTTCTCTCACTACCTACCTACCCAATGGGACCACATCATTTCTGCCTGCATGAATGACCAAAATGACTGGTATAGACAAACATCCTCCCTACAAGCCTGCAAGAGATGGCCAAACAGGTCTTGCAATCTAAGTCCCCCAATACCCTCCCAGAGGTGCATAAATCCCACATCCAGCTCGGCTGTCTCAAGGATGAAACCGTGAAATGGATGTGCTGCTCTGCAAATAAAGAAATGCCGGCACCAACACATTTGAACTTGCCTGCGCTCACCTACTGTAAAAAGAGCAAAAATTGCTTAAATATATATATATATAAAAAAAAAATTTTGTCGCAATGCCTCTTTGTATGTTCAAAAAGCAGTCTCGAGCCCAACTCCGTTAGCGTGAATTTATTTAAGACAAAATAGCAAACAAATGCCCGACGTGTTTCGCTGCAGCCACACCTTGGTCACCGAAACGCGTTGAGCGTTTGTTTGCAGATCCGGCCGCCCCCCCCTCCCCAAAAAATGAAGCATGGACTCCTGCGCTTCATTATTATTTACCCCCCGGGTGGGCCAAGTCCCGGGGGCTATCTTTATATTGTAATGGGGGTCCAGAGGGGCCCCCAGCCCCAGGTACTGCCACCCCCCGGGGCTTTTCAAAAATATTTGCGGGGAGGCTTACTGCCCCCCGCAGCCCGGGGACCGCCACCCCCTAAGGTTTGTGAAATAAATGGGTGGGGGGCTTAAAGTCCCCTCAAGCCCCGGAGACCGCCACCCCCGGGGCTTTTCTAAAATATTTGCTGGGGCTTACAGCCCCCCTGCAGCCCCAGGGACCGCCACCCCCAGGGGCTTGTATTTTAAAAAAAATAAAGAAATCTGTGTGGGGGGCTTGAACCCCCCCACATGCCCCGGGGACCGCCACCTCCCCGGGGCTCTAAATATTAAAATTGGGTGTCCATGATGGACCCCCAAGCCCTGGGGACCACCACCCACTGGGGCTGTGTAAATGGAGGGAGGGGGGCACGCAGCCCCTCTCATGGAGCCCTCAATGGCCCTGGGGACTTCCACCCCCCAGGACCGGCTCCTGCAATGTCCCTGGGTGCCCACCCCTGGGACACTGTAGTTTGGTATGGCAGGGCGGGAGCCTTGCGGCTCCTGCCCTGCCATACCAAACTCTGCTTTGGTTTTTGGAACAGAGAGCAGGGAGCCTGCTCTCTCTTTCAAAAACCAAAGCAGATTGCTTTTCCACATGGGAAGCTGCATCTTAGCAGCTCTCCATGTGAAAAAGCAATGCCCATTCCCGCAGGATGCCGGGAGCTGGCGGGATCGTGGGGGGATTGGGCCATGTCATGAGTGATGTCACTGACCATGTCATGAGTGATGTAATATGTGACATCATCAGCAGTGCATTGTGGGCGCACGAGTTATAGTTAGCTGATCTAACTATAACAGGGGAATTTCTATGGTTTTGTTCGAGTGAAATGTCCAACTAACTATAACGCCCCTGAAACCTATGGTTTTTTAAGTGATATATATTTTGAAATCTAACTGGCCAATCATAAAAACAGATATAACTTTGGCACCTCTATTGGACGAGAATCCTGGTATCCCTTTTAGGAGGGCTCCCTCCATGAGAGACATTTTAGTCAAAACTAGTCCGGAAGTAGCTTGTTCATATAATTGGCTTTTCAACCGCACAGGACTTTTGAAATGCAGTTTGTGCAGAGCGTGTAAGTTCGGAAGTAATACTAGGGAATACAGGAATACAGAGATGCTTTTAAACAAGAGACCGTTAAAATTAAAGGCATGTTTAAGTGCAAAACAGATCATGCTGTGTATGTTTGGCAATGTACATGCCAATTACAGTATGTTGGAAGCACTAAGCTTCAGGTCTTCAATCGTATTCTCCAACATCTTTGGGCGATTGTTAACTCTGACCCTAGTTACCCTGTGGCACATCCCTTCAAACTGGTACATGGAAATATCTTGAAAGATCTTAGTTATTTTGTCATAGATGCTGTGCCTAAATCTAAGAGGGGAGGTGACAGAGAACGCAAGCTCAGGCAATTGGAAAGCCAATACATTTTACTTCTCAACACAAAGATCCCTAATGGTCTGAACATGGGGGAGGATCTGTACAATTTTTTGTGAATATGGATGTGATTTTAGATATATTTATATATTTATATATTTGTATGTTTATTTATATATTTATTATATATTATATTTAATATTGTAACCACGATGATGTATACATATATGTATTTAGGGGGCAGGCTTGTCCCCTTAGACTGATTCTTATAGGTACTCAAATCTTCCATTGCTACATTTTTTACACTGTTGAAATAGAAATATGGAGGTTCTAATGAATTATTGGAATTTTAGCTAGAGTTTTGTGCTGATACATGAATTTTGGATTGGTTTTATTATATATTTGTGATAAGAATACTTACTGTAACTTTTTGAAATAAAGATGAATTATTTATGGTTTCTGTAAAATCTATGACTCTGGTTACTGTGAATTTTGCATTTGCACTTTAAAGAATAATAGGGTGTTGTTGCAATCATACTCTGCAGTGTAGTTGCTGTAGGTAAGGAATTTTTAAGAATTAACACACAATCAATTTTCACTTAACACAGGTGTTCGCATTGCTCGCCCAAAATATGGACTTAATAGTGACATTGGACCCTGTATACAACCATTTTGAAGATTTATGACTTTGGGCACTTGCCCTTGATTGCAAAAATCTTGTAATAATTTTGTAAAATATTGCAAATAATTTTTTACACATGATGTATTAATAATTTATTGTATTAGATTTATCTGTATAATTTTTATACATCAAATGTAATTGCTTATTCAAAAAGCTATAATATGGTTGTTCTTAAGAGGAGTCTTTTGACTAGTTCCATGACAAAAATGAAAATGGGGGCGGAGCTAAAACGTTCTACCTGTATTTAATCTCGTTGGTTTCTGGTCCCGTCATGTGATCAAGACCGGGTTACCCCCGTCAAAACCCGTCGTGCCACCAGACATGGAGAAATAAAGCACTATTTTCACTCAAACGCTGGAGTGGTCTGTACCTGATTGCTGTGTTGCTGTGGATTTGCTGCACTTTGGGATTTTGGATTCCGATATATATTACCTACTGGCGATAGCCAGTAGGTATATATAGTTAGAATTTTTTCTCTATGGGACTTCTGAAAATTCTATGTCTAATAACTTTGGCGTTTGTGGACGGAATCGGCTGAAATTTTCAGGAAAATGGCACATTTTGATTCTGAGCAGCCCCTGAAAATTTGGTGGAGTTTCGTCAAGGGGGGGCTGAGAAAAAAGGGGGGTCCCAAAACGCGTTTTTCCCATGTTAATTTCCATAGGGCGGTTGGACTCACTTTTAGCTCGAACGGCTGAATGGATTTGCACGAAACTTGGCAAAATTGTAGGGACTGTTAGCCCGATGTGCCTTTGCTAGGTCTCAATATATGTGCTCCAGTAGTTTTTGAGAAATTAACGTTCAAACCAAGATATATATCTGTAACAGCGCTCTGGGCAGCGATCCGGTCCGCTTACTTTTCGCTTATCGGAACTTTGCGCGCAGAAAGCTGATTGGCTCTCCGGTGTCTGTCAACATTCTAAACAGTCCGGAGCGGACGCCATCTTGTCTCTCATTAGGATCGAGAGAGAAGAAGAGGTGGAAAACGAAAGGGGAATTTAATGAAAGGGGGCAAGGTATCCCCCTCTTGACCCCCTAGGAATGTTGTTGGGGTTATTAAAGGGTCCCGTGGGGAAAATAAAAAAAAAATGATTTTTCACGGTAGAAGCGCGGCCGCGAACTGGTAGCGAAACGGGAATTCGCCATTTTGTGCTTCGTTAATTAAATTACTAGTTATAAGTGGGTGCGGGAGACGTATCCTAATCCCCTATGTTTCCTGAGGGTGGCTGAGGAGGCTGATATATGTTGATACATCTCTTCCAGCGGCTGTGCGTGAGCTTTTTTTTTTTTTTGCTGCGTGACAGTCCGGAGCGGCCGCCATCTTGTCTCTCGGTAGGATCGAGAGAGAAGAAGAGGTGAAAAACGAAGGGGGAATTTATTGAAAGGGGGCAAGGTATACCCCTCTTGACCCCCTAGGAATGTTGTTGGGGTTATTAAAGGGTCCCGTGGGGAAAATAAAAAAAAAATTATTTTTCACGGTAGAAGCGCTTGACGGGCCGCGAACTGGGCCGCAAACTGGTAGCGAAACGGGAATTCGCCATTTTGTGCTTCGTTTTAATTGTTTAGAGACAAAAATTATCGTCGCACATCGGCCACAATGCATGAATATCGCTGAAAAGTCAGCGATATTCATGCATTATCCAGCAAATGCTCTTAGCCATGTTATCCACCTTCCATTGGATAACATGGCTAAAAACCGCTCTGTGCGTGAGCTTTTTTTTTTTTTTTTTTTTTTTGCTGCGTGACGTTTGTTAACGTTCGATTCGATGGAAATCAGGAAGTGTTGAACACCATTTTGTCACTGCGAGTAAATATTTTGTTATAAATGAATCCTTATTGATAAACATTGTCTGCGCCATCTTGCGTTTTTGTCCAATGCCACAATTTTGTCGTGCACGGCAGCCATTTTAGATGCCTTGACCAGGGCCACTCTCTGCACGCCGTCGATTCTCAGCATGGCTCCCCACCCTCGCACGCATCTCCCCCACGCAATGGTCACCCCCGCTCTCTCTCTCATGCATGGGCCATATACTTCCCCCATCTGCGCTGCTCTTCTCTGAGAATCACACCCTGTGCCCGCCCGACACCTCCCTTTCACCCTATTCACTACCGCACCATCTGACACTCCTCTTCCTCTGTGTCCGATTGTCCAGGCCGGACCTAGGCTATCACCTAGCCCTGCGGATGTAGTGTATGGCTCCAGCTGTAGAGTATCCAGACATGCCAACCCTCCCGATTCAGGTGTGAGACTACTGATTTCAGTGCTAGTCTTTCGTTTCCCGATTCCTGCAAGGAAAAACCCGGGGGCATATTTCCAACAAGTAGCGGTAATTTTTGTCTCTAACTTGTTTAGAGACAATAATTATCGCCGCACTTCGGCGAATTTTATCGCACATAAACCTTGCTATTAGCAAGGTTTATCGCAAATACGAAAAAAAATGGCCGCAATGCATGAATATCGCTGAAAAGTCAGCGATATTCATGCATTAGTCAGCAAATGCTCTTAGCCATGTTATCCACTTCCCATTGAACAAGCGCATGGTCTTTTAAAGATTTGTGAAGTACTCGGGGCGGGGGGGCACTGGCAGCAATTTGCAGGCCAGGCAGTGTTCAACTCGTGCATCACCCTTTCTCTGCCTGCTATTGCGCTCCATGCTTCGGAAAGGTAAGAAAAAGAACGTGCATTTGAGTTTGAAATGTCCGATCTTGTAGCAGTACACTTGCAAAGCCCACACATGACAATAACCCGATTCAAGGCCCCATTCACCCGATTTTTTAAAAAAATATAGTACTCCAAGACAGTTACATTTTAAAACTTTATTAATATTTAAATATAACGAACGCAACAAAAACTGTAAATATATTTAACCATTTTTTTAAATTAACCAGAACTATAACGATAACAACAACAACAACAATAATATAACTTTTATGCCTAAATTACGGAAACATTTAGCTAATCTGCTAAAGGGGGGAGTCGCCATTTCTTTACAATAATCAATAATGAAAAATCCACATCAATAGGGTTGCCCGTTTTGTCGATGCAGCAGTATAGTGCAATATACACAGCACCTGGGGTGTCAAGAGTGAACAGGTCTTTCTTTGTTCCTTAAGATGTTATCTCCGAGAATGCTGATGCATTGGTGTCTGTACACTTCTTTGTCAATTCTGTCAAGATGATAACTGCTTTATAAACAGACGATATCTTTGTTTCGTCATTAGTGTTAAGTGTGTCTGAAACTACAGTGCCCTTCTGTTTTTTTTTCTTCAGGCTCTACAGAGTTTTGTGTGTTGTTCTTTTGAGCGACAATTATTCCAGAGGTTTCAGGTTCACTTGTTTTGTTCTGCAGTGAGTTAACAGCTTTAGAGAGTTCATGTTTATTTGCTATGTCCTGCTGTTCGTGAACTGCTTCAGAGACGTCAGCCT
Organism: Lissotriton vulgaris; assembly: GCF_964263255.1. Lineage (NCBI taxonomy): Eukaryota > Metazoa > Chordata > Amphibia > Caudata > Salamandridae > Lissotriton > Lissotriton vulgaris. Next base: position 743,859,361 of record NC_141696.1, read on the forward strand.
CATTTTTTATGTTTCAGTAGATCCTGGACCTGCCCGGCCGCGCCCAAAATGGCGCCGGTGTAAATGGGACTCGTAACTGCTTGTTCTGTACTGGTTGCCCAACCTTGATATCACGAGATACATATGCAGTTTTGAAGCACATGGCGGAGGCTTGTCTGCTGTAGTGGGGCGCCCCTTTATCGTTTCAGTCGCCATTCCGCCCGCTTTTGCTACACTGTGCCTCATCCGCCATTCAGCTGTTTACCGCCCGCTCTTACGGCTACAGCGTCTCGCTCACCATGTAGTTGAGTTGCTCCCACTCTTGTGGTGCAGCGGTAGGCGGCTTCCACAGGACTCTTAAAATGGCGGCCGGCTCTTCGGATTTGGGCCTGGTCCAGTAAAATGGCCCTGGGACACCTTGGAACTCGGACGCTTGTCTGCCAGGGCTTGGGTTCCATTCTCGAAAGCGTCCCCTCAGCCTTGAAGATTGTACAAAAGTCTTGGGGGCCCTCGACTCCCGCAGGCTTCCGGTGGGGAGCGGCTGCCATGATTGCTTGCGGAATGGCCACGACGGAGCTACGAGATGGTGGTGCTCTCATGGTGACGCCAGCTTCAGTCTGAAACATCCAGAAACAAGGTGGGGCTTTCATCGTTTGGGGAAAAAAAATGTTTTAATCCAATGAAAAGTGTTAATTTTAGGTCACATGACCTAGTCTTACATAATTAGGAAAAGAAAAGTAAAATGAACCAATGAAAAGTTTTATTAACAAGTCACATGACCTGTTATGCTTACGTTACGCGCTGCGCGGCGCGCTCTGGATCGTTTCCGGGAAGCTGCGCCTTGCGCACCGGAGCACATCCGGGTGCGCTAACGCGTCGCGTCATATGACGCATTACGCGACAATGCAGGTGCAGAATATAGTCAAAATGTCTCCACCAACCATAGGGTTTGCCGTTATTTTGGGCGGTGTGGGTGGCGGAGTCGAGCTGTTTTGCAGCCCTCATGGTGTGGAGCTCAATTCATTTCACTATTTTCGTATTTCTCATGAAGGGTTATTCCTAATGTTTGTATTTTACCGAGGTTAAAAAGAGATCGAATTAGTGGTCTACTGATTTTGCTCGATTACTTTTATTTTTTTACACGATTTTTCACTATTTGCAAAGACTAAACAGAGTATTGCGACTTTGTGCTTGTTTGTAAATAGAGAATGATCCAAAGAGAACCAATTGTAAAACAGTAAATGCTTGGATAATAATCAATCAAATGGAGAGACAAGCAGGTACGACGGATTACAACAGGGGTAAAGGTCTGCGTTAACTACCGTTCACTATCTGCAAAGAGAGAGTACTACTAAAAGAAAAGAGGGGAGTGGGGGGGGGGCAGCGTTCAAAGCACATCAGCGTGCATAAACACGAAAACGTTTTTACCTATCACGTACTTGACATTTGACAGCTTTTGATGTTTGCTATTAAAAAACCATTGAAATTCACAGAAAAAACCATAGGTTATACTCCATATATAGTTAGGAATTTGCATTTACAAAACCTTGAAAATTCAATGAAAAAACCATTGGTTTTAGGACATATATAGTTAGGGATTTGCATTTAGAAAACCTTATTTTACTCGCATAAAACCATTGAAATTCCATATATAGTTATAAGCGCTAACTATATATCGCGCACCCGCAATCCACTGCTGATGATGTCACATATTACATCATTCATGACATGGTTAGTGACATCACTGATGACATCACTGATGACATCTCAAATGACATCACTGATGACATCACTGATTACAACATCCAGTGACTGTATGTTTCTGTAAAGTTAAAATATGTTTTACATATTGAAGAATGAGTGGATATATAAGTGTCTGGATGAAGGATTTACTAGGTGCATGACTGACTGACTGATTGAGTGAGTGATTAAATGTGTCTCACTGAGTGCATGGGTTAGTGACTAAACTGTTTTAATTTGTGCATCATTATATCTGTTGTTCTACAAAGTGCTGCATATGTTGATCAGTAGCTATATGAGTAACTGTATGGGTTATTGATTGGTTGTCCAAGTATTTGTATGGGAAACTGAGTGTGTGTGTATGGGTGGCTGGAAGGTGTGTGACTCTGTACATAGATGTGTGAGTAGTTGATTCACTATATGTATAGATTCAAAAGTGCATGTGCAAACAGCTGTATGGGCGGTTGACTGTGCATGAGTGTATTAGTGAGTGAATGGATATCTCAGTGCTACATGTCAAATTAAGTACATATGTAAAACACAGTACATGTGAGAGTTGACATCTATAAATAACTGTGCATAAGAGCCAGTGAATGTGTGAGTGGCTGTATGGATCATTGTGAACATGTATCAGAGATTGTATAAGAGAGTAAAGTAAATATGTGTTAGTATATGTTTGAATAAGTAAGGTGTGTATAACTGTATAGTTGAGAAAATGGAAGTGTGATTGATTTTTGGCATAACTGACTAGGTGTGTGAGTAACTCCATGGATGAGTGACAGTCTGTGACTGTCTGTTTACACTGATTGTATCTAAGGTTATATTAGAGTCTGAAGAGGTTCATGGTATTATCACATGAATGATATCATCAGTGATGTTATCAGTCATGTCAAATGAGATGTTTTCAGTGATGTCATCAGTGATGTCATTTGAGATGTCATCAGTGATGTCATCAGTGATGTCACTAACCATGTCATGAATGATGTAATATGTGACATCATCAGCAGTGGATTGCGGGTGCGCGATATATAGTTAGCGCTTATAACTATATATGGAATTTCAATGGTTTTATGCGAGTAAAATAAGGTTTTCTAAATGCAAATCCCTAACTATATATGGCCTAAAACCAATGGTTTTTTCATTGAATTTTCAAGGTTTTGTAAATGCAAATTCCTAACTATATATGGAGTATAACCTATGGTTTTTTCTGTGAATATATATATATATTCACTGAAAAAACCATAGGTTTCACACCAGTTATAGTTAGCTGGAAATTTTACTCACATAAAAACATTGAAATTCCCAAGTTATAGTTAGTTGGACTCACTATAACTTGCGCGCCTGCAATGCACTGCTGATGACGTCACATATTACGTCACTCATGACATGGTCAGTGACAAAAAAAAAATATATATATACATATATATATATTAATTTGTATGTATTTATTTGTTTATATATATCAAATACAAAGTTTGCCCTCAAAGGATTCGCTCTCCCAGGTAGGTTATAACTCCTTTATTGAAGCATGAGCAGGAAATTGATTCCAAGGTGGCCTGATGGGTTTCGGGCTACCAAGCCCTTCTTCACAGACCTGGCAAGAGTCAAACAACAAAAAGATGCAGTCACCTGATGCATTTTAAGACAGTGTCCCATCCACAATGCTTCATCCTGAAAAGTGCAACACATCATGGTGCTGCATAAGTATTACCCCGGTAGGTTTTGGTGTCACTCTCAAAATAAGCAATTTTTACCCCAGTGGGTTGACTTCAACTGTCTCACATCTGAGTCCACTGCCAATACCACATCATTGAAAAAGGCCACGCCGGTCCAAATGTGACCCGCATTCCCAGTCACTTCAGATCCGCTCTTCTGCGGTGGTGCAAATCCACGGCTGGACTGGCTGTACACATCATATACAAAGGTTGACCTCAAAGGATTCGCTCTCCCAGATAGGTTATATCTCCTTTATTGAAGAATGCAGGAACTACAGCATGAGCAGGAAATCGATTCCAAGGCGACCTGTTGAATTTCGGGCTCCCACACCCTTATTCACAGACCTGCCAAGAGTAAAACAACAAAAATATGCAGTCACCTGATGCATTTCAAACCAGTGCCCTGCCCACAATGCTTCTTCCTGCAAAGTGCAAATCATTATGGTGCTGCATCAGTATTACCCCAGTGGGGTTTGATGTTGCTCTCAAAATAAGCAATTTTTACCCCAGTAGGTTGACTTCAACTGTCTCACATCTGAGTCCACTGCCAATATCACATCATTCAAAAAGGACCCACCGGTCCAAATGTGACCCTCGTTCCCAGTCACTTCAGATCCACTCTTTTGCGGTGGTGCAAATCCACAGCTGGACTGGCAGTACACATCAAATACAAGAACCTCATGAAACAAGTGGACTTCCTTCTCCAAGTACCAGTGTGCCAGGAGCTGAGTTTACAGAGTGGTGTAAAAAAGGGAGTGACCTCATACCACCTCTCTGCAATCCAGCTCTGTGGCGCTTACTGGAGGTACCTGGTGGGCTAGTTGGCCCGCAAGGACCCTCAGGATTCAAGGGGACTTAATCCCCCCACCCAGAACGCCCCAGGAGGTGCGTCTGCAGATTGGTGGAGAAAGGGGCAGTGGTCTGGTATGAGAAGTTAGCAATCCTGCTGTGTGGGACTTACTGGAGCTAATATGAGGGTTAGTTGGCCCCCAAGGTTGACGTTGGGGGCTAACTACCCTTCCTGTTACCTTCAGTAAATCCCAAACAGTGTTATTGCTAAGAGGTGTTCGAAGGCCACGCTCAACTTTCTCCACCATGCTGCAAACGTGACTGCTATGTTATAGTTAGAAATTCGCATTTAAAAAACCTTAGAAATTCAGTGACAAAAACATAGGTTTGAGGGACGTTATAGTTAGTTGGAGATTTCATTCGTATAAAACCAGAGAAATTCAGCCGTTATAGTTAGTACAGCTAACTATCACCTGTACCCCCGCAATGCACTGCTGATGATGTCACATATTACATCTACTCATGACATGCTCAGTGACATTACTCATGACATCACTGATGACATCTCAAATGGCATCACTGATGACATCATCCACATGTTCATCTGATAGCCCTCCTCACACCCTAATAAAACCTTTCATACACTCACTCTAAAATACAGACTACCAATATCGAAACCATATACAGACCAATAGCAGTTACTACATACCTGCTCAGTGATTCATACGTCTACACACACATCCACCCGCTAACCCAGACAGTCACTCATAAACGCAGTCATTCATCAATACAGCCACTGATATATCCACTCATACACCCATATAGACACTCACATACTGCCACTCACCCCAAGAGTTACTCAAAAACCTAGTCAGTCACCCAAAGAATTAATTACACTGCCATTTACTCACCTTTACATTTATACACACACCATGTAACTTATTCATACAGACACATCCTGTTCGTCAAAAATTACTGACATAAGCACACACTTATCCATGCAGCCACTGTCACAATCACTCACTATCACATATACTCACTTATATACTCCAACACTCACAAATACTGCCTTTAACATATGTAGTTACTTACACATATACCACTTAGACATCGATTCACTCACCAACACAACTATAGGTACACTCAATCAATCAATCAATCAATCATGACATTTATATAGCGCGCTACTCACCCGGAAGGGTCTCAAGGCGCTTGGGGGGGGGGGGGGGTCCGCTACTGCTCGAACAGCCAGGTCTTCAGTTGCTTCCTGAAGGAGAGGTGGTCCTGGGTCAGTCGAAGGTGGATGGGGAGGGAGTTCCATGTCTTGGCCGCCAGGTAGGAGAAGGATCTGCTTCCGGCGGTGGCTCTTCAGATGCGTGGAACGGCGGCGGGGGCGTGGTTGGTCGATCGTAGCTGGCGGGTGGGAGTGTAGAAGGTCAGGCGGTCGTTGAGGTACTTGGGGCCCTGGTCGTGGAGAGACTTGTGTGCGTGGGTGAGGAGCCTGAACGTGATCCTCTTGCTGACGGGGAGCCAGTGCAGGTCCCTCAGGTGGCCGGAGATGTGGTTGCGTCGGGGGATGTCCAGGATGAGTCGGGCGGAGTCGTTCTGGATGCGTTGGAGTCTTTTCTGTAGCTTGGCTGTGGTTCCGGCGTAGAGGGTGTTTCCGTAGTCCAGACGGCTGGTGACGAGGGCCTGGGTGACTCTCTTCCTGGTTTCGGACGGGATCCATCGGAAGATCTTGCGGAGCATGCGGAGGGTGTGAAAGCATGAAGAGGAGACGGCGTTGACTTGTCTGGTCATCGAGAGGGAGGAGTCCAGGATAAAGCCCAGGTTGCGTGTCTGGTCTGTAGGCTTGGGGGCGGTGCCCAGGGCTGGGGGCCACCAGGAGTCGTCCCAGGCGGAGGGTGATGGTCCCAGGATGATGACTTCCGTCTTGTCTGAGTTCAGTTTCAGGCGGCTGTTCTTCATCCACTCGGCGACGTCTTTCATCCCTTCGTGGAGGCTGGTTCTGGCGGTGTCGGGGTCTCTGGTGAGGGAGAGGATCAGCTGGGTGTCGTCGGCGTAGGAGATGATATTGAGGTTGTGTTGGCGTGCGATGGTGGCGAGAGGTCTCATGTAGACGTTGAAGAGGGTGGGGCTGAGTGATAATCCTTGCGGGACGCCGCAGATGACTTCAGTGGCCTCGGAACGAAATGGGGGGAGGCGGACTCTCTGTGTTCTCCCGGCGAGGAACGAGATGATCCACTTCAGTGCCTTCCCTTGGATGCCGGTGTTGCTGAGGTGTTGGACTAGGGTGCTGTGGCAGACCGCGTCGAACGCTGTGGAGAGGTCCAGGAGGATGAGTGCAGCTGTTTCCCCGTTGTCAAGCAGGGCTCGGATGTCGTCGGTGGCAGCGATGAGGGCGGTCTCGGTGCTGTTGTTGGCTCTGAAACCGGACTGCGAGGGGTCGAGGGATCCATTTGCCTCGAGGAAGGCGGCAAGTTGTCTGTTGGCGATCTTCTCTATGACTTTGGCAGGGAAAGGGAGGAGCGAGATGGGGTGGAAGTTTTTGAGGTCGGTGGGGTCTGCTGTTCGTTTCTTCAGTAGGGCGCTGAGCTTGGCGTGCTTCCAGCTCTCCGGGAAGGTGGCGGTGTCGAATGAGGTGTTGATGACGTCTCGGAGTTGGGGTGTGATGGTGGAGTCGGCCTTGTTGAAGACGTGGTGGGGGCAGGTTTCCGTCGGGTATACGGAGTGGATGGTGTTCATCGCGTGGGCTGTGTCTTCGGTGGTCAACGTGGTCCAGGTGCGGAGGGTGGCGGTGGGGTGTGTTGGTTCGACGGTCGGGAGCATGGATGGTGCGCCGAAGCTGTTGTGGATGTCGGCAATCTTGCGGTGGAAGAATGAAGCGAGGGAGTCGCAGAGGTCGTGTGAAGGGGTGATGTCGATGTTGCCGGTGCTGGGGTTGGAGAACACCTTGACGATGCTGAAGAGTTCCTTGCTGTCGTGGGCGTTGTTGTCCAGTCGGTCCTTAAGTGATTTCTTCTTGGTGGTGCGGATGAGCTGGTAGTGCTTGCGGGTCGCGTGTTTGAGGGCGATCATGTTGTCAGTGGTCCGGTCGAGGAGCCAGGCTTTCTCGAGGGTGCGGCAGGTCTTCTTGGAGTCCTTGAGTTCGTCTGTGAACCAGGGGGCCTTCTTGCTTCTGGGTCTGCTGGGAGGGTTCATCAGTGGTGCGAGGTCGTCGGCACAGGCGGTCAGCCACTGCGTGAAGTTGCGGGCCCCTTCGTTTGGGTCTGTTGTGCTGGCTGGTGGGTTTTAGCTGAGGGAGGTGGTGAGCTGATCGGCGGTGACCTTGCCCCAGCTTCTGTGTGGAGCCTGTTGCGGGTGGTGGTGGGTTGTGGTTTTTCTGAAGCTGAAGTGGACGCAGCTGCGGTCGGTCCAGTGGAGTCCGGTGGAGTGGCTGAAGGCGATGTGCTTGCTGGATGAGAAGACGGGATCAAGTGTGTGGCCGGCGTAGTGCGTGAGGGTGTTGACCAGTTGCTTGAGTCCGAGGTTGGCGAGGATGTCCAGCAGGGTGACGGTGTTGCGGTCCTTGCTGTTCTCCAGGTGGAAGTTGAGGTCCCCTAGGAGGATGTAGTCGGCGAGGGGAGGGTGTGTGGACTGATGAAGTCCGTGATGTCTTCGCTGAATTGTGCGCGTGGTTACGGGGGTCTGTAGATGAGGGTGCCTCTGAGGGTCGTCTTGGGGTTGGTGTGAATCTGGAAGTGGAGGTGTTCGGCGGCGGTGGAGGTGTCGTCGGCGTCGGTAGTGATGCGGATGGTGTTCTTGTGGACGATGGCAATTCCTCCTCCGGTCTGGTTGATGCGGTCCGTCCTGATGATCTTGTATCCATCCGGGATGGCGATGGCGATGTCGGGGGCTGAGGAGGCGTTCATCCATGTTTCAGTGAGGAAGGCGATGTCTGGTGAGGTTGTGTCACTTACCCATACACTCCCTAACACACCCACTCATAAATGCATATACCCAGTGAATCACCCACTCGCACATCCATGCAGGGAGTCACACACCCCCCACCCACACAGACACTCAGGCACCCGTACAGGTTCTCAGACAACCAATCATTCTTCAATATACCTTGGCATATATAGATATAACATTCGTGAACTTTTTAGAAACACTCAGTCACTGGATGATGTCATCAGTGATGTAATCAGTGATGCCCCCGCAATGCAATGTTATTTGCAGGGGCGCGAGTTATAGTTATCTCTACTATCTATAAGGGCTGAATTTTTCTGGTTTTATACGAGTGAAATGTCCAACTAACTATAACGTTCCTGAAACTTATGTTTTTTCATTGAATTTCTAAGGTTTTTTAACTGCTAATTTCTAACTATAACGTCCCTGAAACATATGGTTTTTTCAGTGAATATATATATATATATATATTCACTGAAAAAACCATAGGTTATAGACCATATATAGTTAGGGATTAGCATTTACAAAATCTTAATTTACTCGCACAAAACCATTGAAATTCGCATATATAGTTAGTTGCACTAACTATATATCGCGCACCCGCAATCCACTGCTGATGATGTCACATATTACATCATTCATGACATGGTCAGTGACATCACTGATCATGTCATGAATGATGTAATATGTGACATCATCAGCAGTGGATTGCGGGTGCGCGATATATAGTTAGTGCAACTAACTATATATGCGAATTTCAATGGTTTTGTGCGAGTAAATTAAGGTTTTGTAAATGCTAATCCCTAACTATATATGGTCTATAACCTATGGTTTTTTCAGTGAATTTTCAAGGTTTTGTAAATGCTAATTCCTAACTATATATGGTCTATACCCTATGGTTTTTTCAGTGAATTTCAAAGGTTTTTTAATAGCAAATATGAAAAGCTTTAAAATGTCAGGTACGTGATAGGTAAAAACATTTTCGTGTTTATGCACGCTGATGTGCTTTGAGCGCTGCCCCCCCCTCTTTTCTTTTAGGAGTATTCTCTCTTTGCAGATAGTGAAGGGTAGGTAACGCAGGCCTTTGCCCCCTTTGTAATCCGTCGTGCCTGCTTCTCTCTCCATTTGATTGATTGTTATCCAAGCATTTACTGTTTTAGAATTGGTTCTCTTTGGTTCATTCTCTATTTACAAACAAGCACAGAGTCGCAATACTCTGTTTAGTCTTTGCAGATAGTGAAAGATTGTTTAAAAAAAAAACAAGCATTTACAATGCAATGGTCTCGGCATTATTAAAGGTAGAGCTATTGGCATTGCTGATGACATTTTTTTTAAAATCATAAATACATGGAATTGTCATTTACATTGCCAATAGCTTAATCGTTAAATAAATGGCATTGTCATTTACAATGCCAATAGCTTAATCCCTGCAAATGCATGACCTATTGCATTTACACCCACACAGAGCCACACACACAAAGCCACCCACACACACATACAGAGCCACCCACACAGAGCCACCCACAGAGTCATTCACATAGAGCCACCCACACAGACAGAGCCACCTACACAAAGTCACCCTCACACAGACAGAGCCACCCACACATAGAGCCACCTACAAAAAAAATCTATCCAGAGCCACATACACAGAACCACACACACAGAGCCACACACACAGAGCCACCCCCACACAGCAACACACACAGAGCCACACGCACACACAGAGCCACCCCCCCCCACACACACACACAGAGCCACCCCCCCACACACACAGAGCCACCCACACTGAGTCTCACCTATAACTGAGTCTGCTTCTTGGAAAGCGGTGAAGAGGCGACCCTTTGATACCGACTCCAGCAGTTGGTGTCCATAAGGAGCATATCCCACATTCCTTTCCATGCACTCAAACTTCTAACTGCTCCTAAATGTCTGTGGAGGGCATGCCTGGCGGAGGCATATAGAGGGAAAATGTTGCCTTCCTGGTGGCATTGGCCCCTTTCTGAAATGGATTCCTAGTGGTTACCAGACACTTAACAGCTGCTGACCTATTCACATGTATACCGTCTGCAAATATGCGCTCCCTCCTTGCTGAGACAGAAACTGCAACATTTGGGGACTGACACTGTTGCTGAGGGACTGGTGCCAGCGTAGGGAAACAGGCAGACTCTTACTGGTATAAGGACAGACATGGTGTTGGGGCAGACCTCAGTGGTGAAGATGGACACTTGTGCTGCGAGGCATACACAAGTGTAGGTGGCGACATGACTTAATGTTTTGTCAGCATCTCGCCCACTGGAAAGCAGCCTCACTTCAGCCTTCTTTAAAACTGAAAAAAACTAGAAGTGGTTTTCAGAGGCTGGAATGTGGGGGACTCTCTTTTTGAGTCCGAGATTCAACCTTGCCACAGCCCACATACCCGTCCAGCTAGTGCATTAGCCCACTGAGTTGTCTCCGCCGCTAGCAATTCTAAACTTCTTCATGTAGTAGGCAAAAACTCAGTGATCTCTGGAGGAGAAGGTGTGATCAGTGCACACACGGTTTGATTTTTTTCTAAGAAGTATTTTTGCGATGCGTCAGAGATAGCAAGGGTTCGCGTTAAGCACCGTAACTAAATCTTCTGTTTTGTTTTGATTGTGATCAAGTTGTGAAAACACCTGAGCTGCATTTTCAAAAAGGATTACTCTTGGCCTTGAAAAGCTGCACTTGAACTGCCCCCAGGAAGGCGGTAATTGTCCTCTCAGCACCACAAACTGCGCGTTGGCGTGCACGACACTCCTTTCATCGCATACCTGACTGCAGCCGGGCCGGTACTTGTTGCCCAGTGTTGTGGCAACACCGTGCTGAACTTTGAGGAAGTGCCTATGCTATCTCCGACAAGACGTTATTGGCACCGCACACAACACAATGAGTCACGGCCATCAAATACACATTTACATAACACAGGATTTGCAACTGCTAGCTCGGATTTGTTGTGCATATGAAATTGGTTTTACAGAGACGCTGCTGCCAATCTGGCGCCCTGCAGGCATTTCACTGGCCAACGCATGATACTTATTTTATCAGCATTAGAGGATGGGATGATCAGCTGGCCTGGAAAGATAAGATTTCAGGCACATTCGAATCACAACTAGAGGTACTCACCAAGGATATTAAGAAATGGTTTAGGGTGCCGTCCACATCAGAGAAATATAGTGCAGTGTGTCAATGCATCTGTCATAGAAATATGCACAGATTCCGTTGGGGGAGAATGGAGAGAGGAGAAGGAAGGCAAATGGAAGATTCATATAATAAGTACCAAAGACCCTAGACATTAAGATCACCTTTTATTGCAGCACCACAAAGCGGCAAGATTGCGCACCATGCACTACTTAACGCACGTAATTGGCACATTTCACTTTCCATATTTCTGCATTTTTCACAAGTTTTTTTATTTTTATTTACCTTGTTTCTGAATATGTTGTAGTTCATTTTATTTTTGTAGCAAACTGGCGAAATTCAACGATCAACAAAAGCAAGTTTAAAAGCAATTAACAAATATGCATACCCCCCATTGTCAAAGAAAGACGTCTGGGACAGCAGGAGGTTCTCTTAGCAGATAACATAAAATATACATCCGTGATATGGCATGGAAATAGCGCCCTTTGCACACACAATATACAGGTGCTTTTAAAACCATATTATATACTTGCAAGCACGGCGCCCCCACCTGAAGTCAGCGCCCGGTGCGGGGCCCCGGTCGCACCGCCCTCTCTACAACCCTTTCTTTGCTTTATCAATACGCATACTGCAGCCCTTTTTGTACTTCATCCTACAGACCCCTGCTGTCAATAATACTTAATATGTACTCTGTACATATCACACGTCACAGACTGTACTCTCCCAGGCCCCTAAATGGATTGTAAGCCGTAAACAGCAGTTCACACACAGATCACGCAGCAACCTCTCAACCTCCCGAGCTATCCCCCAGGCTTCCCTAAACCTCTTCCCTTTTTTTGTTACTTTTTATCGCCCACACAGTGATGGTGCGAGTCCCCACTGCTGTTTGGGGCGGGTTTGCGGGCGTGTAGAAGGAGAGCTTCCTGCCTCGCGGGAGAAGCCCTTCTCTCTCGCGTGTGCCTCCAGCTGCTACCGAGTACAAACTGGGACCCAGACTCACCTCAAGGTTGATTGACTGCTCCGGCCCGGCCCTCTTGGGACAAAGGGAGGTACTGCAGGGTGTATCTTTAAGTATTCCGGCAGCCTCCTTCACCGATGCAGGGGGTGAAAAGCGGGCTCGTCTGCTGTCCGTGTGTGCTCTGCTGGGGGGGAGTGGGGGCACTTTGCTGGGGTCAGGGGCCAGGGGTGACACCCATGCTTGCTGTAAACACTGGCGACACAATAATAGGGGGAGAAAAAATGGACTGCTCTGGCCCGGCCCTCTTGGGACAAAGGGAGGTACTGCAGGGTGTATCTTTAAGTATTCCGGCAGCCTCCTTCACCGATGCAGGGGGTGAAAAGCGGGATCGTCTGCTGTCCGTGTGTGCTCTGCTGGGGGGGAAGTGGGGGCACATTGCAGGGGTCAGGGGCAAGGGGCGACACCCATGCTTGCTGTAAACACTGGCAACACAATAATAGGGTGAGAAAAAATGGCGGCCGCAAGCTTCGGGAATTTTTCGAATTCGGGGGCGTGTTTTGCTGTTCTGAGTGACGGATGACGTCACTGTCTAAAGAACAGCAAAAATGACGCCCCCGAATCCGAAAAAGACAGGGCTTGTTTGAAGTGATGCATCTCTCCTCCAATGGCTGGCCTCCGTTTAGGAAGCCAGCCAATGAAGGAGAGAGAGGGCAGGGAGGCGGGACCTACAGCGCACTAAGAGTCATTAAATCTCCAGCCTAAGTCTGCGCAAGCGCAGCCTTTTAGGCCTCCGACCTAAAAAGGAATCGAGCAAAATCAGTAGGCCACTAATGGGATCTCTTTTTGACCTCGCTAAAATAGAAACATTAAGAACAACCCCTATGAGAAATACGAAACTAGTGAGATGAACTGAGCTCGACACCATGATGGCTGCAAGACAGCTCGGCTCCGCCACCCACCCCACCCAAAATAACAACAAACCCTATGCAAATATTATAAATATATACAACACACCAGCAAAGTAACAGGGTAAAACGTTTTATTAAATAACTATTTACATGGCAGCCTGCTGCAACATCCATCACTGTTCCTGTCGAGGTAGCATAGCTGGCGGCCTAGGGGTGGAGGACCGTTGTGCAAATTGCCCGGGGACGACACCATGCGCCAAGACTCGTCCCCAGTACATCCAGAGCTGATGTCCGAGAAGTTGTGTGTGAGGATGCCTTGCTGATGCCGCCACCTCCACCTCCACCTTTTTGTTGCCTGATCCGGCTAGCTCAATCGATCGAGCGGCTGCTACGGAGCTCACAAAATGGCGGTCGGCTCCACAGACTTGGGCCTGGCCTGCAAAGATGGCTCTGGGCAACCGTGGAACTCGGACGCTTGACTGCTAGGGCATGGGCCCCATTCCCAAAAGAGTCCCCTCAGCCTTGAAGATTCTACAACAGTCACCGGGACCTCCGACTCCCGTAGACTACCGATGGGGAGCAACTGCCATGATTGCTCGCGGAATGGCCACAACGTAGCCACGAGATGGTGGTGCTCTCATGCTAACGCCAGCTTCAGTCTGAAACATCCAGAAACACTGTAGACTACCAATTCGATCAGTTCCGGTGGAGCCTCAACGTGACCCGGTAGAGAAGAACTTGCCCTCCCCCCTTTGATTGATAGTTCTTGTTGCCTGTCCCTTCTCTTGTCATTTAACAGAACTTTTTGGTCTGCTGAAAGGGGTTGTGTTCCGACCGCTGGTTGGTGGAGACATTTTGACTATATTCTGGACCTGCGTTGTCGCGTAATGCGTCATATGACGCGCCGCGTTAGCGCACCCGGAAGTGCTCCGGTGCGCGAGGCGCAGCTTCCCGGAAACGATCCAGAGCGCGGCGCGCAGCGCATAACGTAAGCATAACAGGTCATGTGACTTGTTAATAAAACTTTTCATTGGTTCATTTTACTTTTGTTATTCTAATGATGAAAGGCTTGGTAATATGACCTAAAAATAACACTTTTCATTGCTTTCGAACATTTTTTTTTCCCAAATGATGAAAGCCCCACCTTTTTTTTTCTCACTCTGACTTGTAAAGCAAAGGACCCAGATGCATTTACAGTTTATCACTAACAATGTTCCAGGCTAATGTATTTTCCCAGGAAATTTACAACTGTCCTGCAAGTAAAATATTTCTTTTTCGAGAAAAAGGGCGTTTCTTCGTCCCATGAGGGAGCCGTTGAGCAAAAGAGGCTCGGCCTGCTGTCTTAGTCGCTGATAGGCATGAATATCGGATTCTTATCGATCACTTTATGTTGCAGGAGTGGAAACACAACAGCCCTTGACCATTTATCTTTACTGCGTTCCTGCGTATTATACCTTTTAATCGTCATGTAATCGGGCTGCTTTATTTCACTTGCCTTTACTCTTCCGAAAACAGTGGCTATTATTCAAAACTATACCAAAAAAGGTACTACTACCATGTTTTGTTTGAAAAACCTTTATTGTGAAAATGTCAGTATACAAATACGGGCCTATAACCACGTGGGCCGGCCACGGAGCAAACTGGAATCGTAAACGATGAGGCGACATTTACACTGTAGAAGAACGTAACGAGCGGGCCATTAGGTTGCAAGAACTAAGGTGTCTAACAGTTGCGGAATCGGTGGACGTACATTTTATAATTAAAATACGACAGGGTCAGTTACAATAAAATTATCTAGATATACATTTGCGGGCAAGTATCATAGGTGACGTTAATTAGAACTTTCAATAGTACAGTAATCAATAACACATCAGAACTTAATATCAATAGGGATGTCCAAATGTTCAATCAATTCTCATCCCCGCCCGCCATGTGCTTCAAAACTGCATACGTATCTCGTGATATCAAGGTTGGGCAACCAGTACACAACAAGGAGTTACGAGTCCCATTTATACCGGCGCCATTTTGTGCGAGGCCGGGCAGGTCCAGGATATAGTCAAAATGTCTCCACCAACCAGCGGTCGGACCGAACACCTTTCGGCAGTCCAAAAAGGAAAAGGTTCCGTTAAAGGACAACAGAAGAAATAGGCAACAAGAACAATCAGTCAAAAGAGGGGACGCTTTCGTGAATGGGGCCCATGCCCTAGCAGGCAAGCGTCCGAGTTCCAAGGTGTCACAGGGCCGTTTTAGTGGACCAGGCCCAAATCCAAAGAGCTGGCCACCATTTTGAGAGTCCAGTTGCAGCCAGCTATCGCTGCACCACAAGAGTAACTTCAATTCAGCTAGATGGCTGGTGAGTCACTGTACCGCAAGAGCGGGCGGAACTCAGCTGGATGGGGGGTGAGGCACTGTGCAGCAAGAGCGGGCTGAACTCAGCTGGATGGCGGGTGAAATGCTAAGAGACGCCCCACTGCAGATGAGGTGCCTCCACCTGGGGAGGCGGGAGAAGCCTGTTTAAGCCGCCCCCCCAACCCCCCCCCCCCGGGCACCCCACGCCGTCTTTCGGCGCAGCATTGTAGGATGGCCACACCAGTGAAACTTGCTGGACACCACCTCGGTGCCATCCAGATCTCGACGCGTTGTGCTGCCTTCGGCCTACTGTAGCAGCAAGTGCGGCCGCAACTCTGCTGAACGGCGAGTGAAACGGCAAAGGGCGCCGCACTGCACATGAGGTGCCTCCACCTGGGGAGGCGGGAGAGGGCCGTTTGCGCCGCCTCCCCCCCCCCCCCCCGGGCACCCCACGCCGTCTTTCGGCGCAGCATTGTAGGATAGCCACACCAGTGCGGCAACTTGCTGGACACCACCTCGGTGCCACCCGGATCTCGGCGATTTCGAGTCACTGTACCGCAAGAGTGGCCAAAACTCAGCTGGATGGCGGGTGAGTCGCTGTACCGCAAGAGTGGGAGAAATTCAGCTGGATGGCGGGTGAGTCGCTGTACCGCAAGAGCGGGCGCAACTCTGCTGAACGGCGAGTGAAACGGCAAAGGGCGCCGCACTGCACATGAGGTGCCTCCACCTAGGGAGGGGGGAGAGGCAAGTTCGCCCCCCCCCCACCCCCCCCGGGCACCCCACGCCGTCTTTCGGCACAGCATTGTAGGATAGCCACACCAGTGCGGCAACTTGCTGGACACCACCTCGGTGCCATCCGGATCTCGACGCGTTGTGCTGCCTTCGGCCTATTCGCACATCGGTCCGCTACTGACGCCGCCTCACAGACCAACGGATTTTGTAGGCTTTTTATAGCCCAAAGCCGCATAACAGGTCATGTGACTTGTTTATAAAACTTTTCATTGGTTCATTTTACTTTTGGTTTCCTAATGATGAAATGCTTGATCATATGACCTAAAAATTCCACTTTTCATTGGATTGAAACATTTTTTTTTCCCAAACGATGAAAGCCCCACCTTTTTTTTTCTCACTCAGCAATCCAAAAAGGTTCCGTTAGATGACAACAGAGGGGACAGGCAACAAGAACCATCACTCAAAAAAGGGGAGGGCAAGTTCTTCCCTACCGGGTCACGTTGGGGCTCCACCGGAACTCATCGAATTGATAGTCTACAGTGTTTCTGGATGTTTCAGACTGAAGCTGGCGTCAGCATGAGAGCACCACCATCTCGTAGCTCCGTCGTGGCCATTCCGCAAGCAATCATGGCAGCCGCTCCCCACCGGAAGCCTGCGGGAGTCGGGGGTCCCAATGACTTTTGTAGGATCTTCAAGGCTGAGGGGACGCTTTCGAGAATGGGGCCCAAGCCCTAGCAGGCAAATGTCCGAGTTCAAATGTGTCCCAGGGCCATTTTAGTGGACCAGGCCAAAATCCGAAGAGCCGGCCGCCATTTTAAGAGTCCTGTGGCAGTCACCTATCGCTGCACCGCAAGAGTGGGAGCAATTCTACTGAATGGTGGACGAGACGCTGTGGCTGCAAGAGCGGGCGGTAAACAGCTGAATAGCGGATTAGGCACAGTGCAGCAAAAGCGGGCGGAAAACTGCTGATTGGTGACTGAAACGGTAAAAGGGCGCCCCACTACAGCAGACGAGCCTCCACCTGGGGAGGCCCGTTCACGCCGCCCCCCCCCCCCCACCCCCTGGGGCGCCCAACGCCGTTTTTCGGTGCAGCATTGTAGGATGCCAAGACCAGTGCGGCAAGTAAAGGACATCACCTGGGTGCCGTCCAGATCTCGGCGCGTTGTGCTGCCTTCAGACTATTCGCACAACAGACCGCTACTGACGAGACACAGTGCAGCAAAAGCGGGCGGAAAACCGCTGAATGGGAAGTGAAACGCTAAAGGGGCGCCCCACTACAGCAGACAAGCCTCCACCAGGGGAGGCCCGTTCACGCTGCCTCCCCCCCCCCCCCCCCCCCCTGGTGCGCCCCACGCCGTTTTTCGGTGCAGCATTGTAGGATGCCAGACTAGTGCGGCAAGTAAAGGACATCACCTGGGTGCCGTCCAGATCTCGGCGCGTTGTGCTGCCTTCGGACTATTCGCACAACAGACTGCTACTGACCATTGTTGCTTTTGTTTAATTTTTTTTTAACATGTTTACTGTTTTTGGTGCTTTGTATATATTTATAAGTTATTAAAGTGTTATAATCCTACTACTTTGTTGGAGTGCTATATATTTTTAATGTGACACATAATTGTGAAGACTTTGATGTACAAAAAGGCATCCCTGGAATCTTCCGCTTCAGGCTCGGTCCCACACACCCTCACAGTGAGAATCCCTTCCCCAATCACAATACAGGATCGTTATCAGATAGTAGGAACGCGTGTGGTGTGACGGATCTCATGAGGTGGGGGCCTTGATCTACTGTAACTCCTTTGAAGAGGGGTGATTCTTTAAAGTTGAGGCCATAAACTACATCCGCAGGGCTAGGTGATAGCCTGGGACCGGCCCGGACAGTCAGACACAAAGGAAGAGGAGTGCCAGAGGGTGCGGTAGTGAATAGGGTGAAAGGGAGGTGTTGGGCGGGCACAGGGTGTGATTCTCAGGGAAGAGCAGCGCAGATGGGGGAGGTTTATAGCCCATGCATAAGACCGAGAGCGGGGGTGACCAGTGCGTGGGGGAGATGCTTGCGAGGGTGGGGAGCCATGCTGAGGATCGGCGGCGTGCAGAGAGTGGGTCTGGTCAAGGCATCTAAAATGGCTGCCGTGCACGACAAAAGTGTGGCATTGGAAAAAAAGCAAGATGGCGCAGACAATGTGTATCAATACGGATTAATTTATAACAATTATTTTTAACAATATATTTACTCGCAGTGTCAAAATGGCGGTCAACACTTCCTGATTTCCTTCGATTCGAACGTTAACAGACGTCACTCAACAAAAAAAAAAAAAAAAACGCTCAAGCGCAGCCGCTGGAAAACAAGTATCAACATATATGAGCATCCTCAGCCACCCTCAGAAAACATAGGGGGTCAGGATACGTCTCCCGTACCCCCTTATACCCATTTCTCACATTGTTTTTCCTCCATCTTGTAATTTAATTAAAACGAAACACAAAATGGCGAATTCCCGTTTCGCGTCCCGATTCGCTACCTGGTTCGCGAACCGGAAAGCGCTTCTACCGCTAAAAATCAAATTTTTTTTATTTGCCCCACGGGACCCTTTAATAACCCCAACATCATTCCTAGGGGGTCAAGAAGGGTCTACCTTGCCCCTTTCATTAAATTCCCCCTTCGTTTTTCTCCTCCTCTTGTCTCTCGATCCTACCGAGAGACAAGATGGCGGCCGCTCCGGACTGTTTAGAATGTTGACAGACACCGGAGAGCCAATCAGCTTGGCTTCGCAAAGCTCCGTTACGCGAAAAGTACGCGATCTGGAGCGCTATCCAGGACGCTGTCACAGATATATCTGTTTTTTTAAACGTTAATTTCTCAAAATCCACTGGAGCACATATATTGAGACCCAGCAAAGGCACATCGGGCTAACAGTCCCTACAATTTTGCCAAGTTTCGTGCAAATCCATTCAGCCGTTCGAGCTAAAAGTGAGGCCAAAGGCCCTATGGAAAAATGAATGGGAAAAACGCGTTTTGGGACCCCCCTTTTTTCTCGGCCCCCCCTTGACGGAACCCCCCCAAATTTTTAGGGCCTGCTCAGAAACAAAATGTGCCATTTTCCTGAAAATTTCAGCCGATTTCGTCCACAAACACCAAAGTTATTAGACATAGAATTTTCAAAAGTTCCATAGAGAAAAAATCCTAACTATATATACCTACTGGCGACCGCCAGTAGGTAATATATATATATATATATATATATATATATATATATATATATATATATATATATATATATATATCAAGCGCTCAAAACTTCGAACCAATTTCCGAAGGAGACGACACAGCGTAGTGAAAGAACCTTCTTTATTTCATAAGTCGCTTACGACGCGTTTCGCCTGACCCAGCAGGCTTGGTCACGATAGGTTTTGTGTCAACACATACATTCATTTAAAGTGCTCAATACTGACGTGATGCATCACGTGACAAACAAATTCATAGAAATAGAAAAGTTATTTACACATGTTATCATCGTGCACAGCATTAGAGTAAAAAATTATTTTTCAGTGTCATTTAGATAAACGCATCAAAAATGCAATTTAAATAAATAAAGCCTCTAATCAAAGTGGTAAAAAATGGTGAAAGAATGAATAAGAAACAATAAATATTTCTTTTATATATACTCATTCCTCTACCCCAATTCGGGACATTCACACAGTTTTTGGTAAAGCCAATTCAGCCCAAGTGGGCTTATTTTGATTCACCAAAACCACCTCAAACGGCAATTTATGAGCAGTAATCAGCTTCTAATTTCGATATTATTTAACTAGTATTCTCATTGTGCATAGATGATTTGCTGGTACTTTTTCAAAAAGATAGAGCCCCAGTGGGCAAACCCAATCTATTCTACTTATTGACTGTAAGAGCACTTAATTAAAAACAATCCATTACTTTTCTCCTAGAGAAAATGAACTTTTGTTTATGCAGGAAGTCGAGTACACCACAAAAAATTAATTGATTTTAAAGTCATAAAGTAAATCATAGGTGAGTGTATAGATCTTCTTCAATGTTTAATCCATACGGGCTTTTTGTATTCAGTTCAACTATTTACCATGACTCCAGTTTGCGCAGTTTTTTTACCCTATCCCCCCCTCTTTCATTCAAGGGCACGGAGTCAATCACATAGTAGGACAGACTGTTCACATTCTTGTCATGGAATTTTTCGAAGTGTCGGGCGACTGGATATGTCCTGTCAGCATTTTTTATCGCCCTCAGATGTTGTAGTATCCGTTGGTGAACGGGTTTAATTGTACTACCAACATACTGTAGATTACATCCACAGCTCAAAACATAAATCGAAAATTCCGTTTTACAGTCAAATTGTCCTTTGATTTTTTTCATTCTATTTGAGAGACCTGGTTTGTATGTACTGGTATTTCTCCCATGTTCACAAGCCTTACATTTCTTGCACTTAAGAAACCCATCCTTTCTAGCCAACCAATCGCTCCTATTTGTCTTCATTTTTTTTACCTTAGTCAGTGTGGTTTTGACTAGCAGCTGCTTAAAGGATTTTGCCTTTCTGAAAGTGATCAGAGGTCTAGTGCTTAAGGCCGGACCAATAATTGGATCATTTTTAATGACATGCCAATGTCTGCTTAGTATTTTCCTCACAGAACTATGCAATTTGTTGTAGTTCGTGATTATTCTACAATCGTTCCCTTCCTGTTTTTTAATTTTCCTATCCTTGAAAAGAACTTCCTCTCTTGTCTTTTGTCTGACTTTATTAAAAGATGTCTCCAAACAGTTGTCACTGTATCCTCTTTGCTTGAAACGCTGTTGTAAATCATTTAAAGCATTCTCTCTATCTTGTGGATCACTACAATTCCTCAACACTCTAAGACCCTCCCCATAAGGGATACTGTTCACCAAGCATGTGGGATGGAAGCTACTGGCATGTAGCACAGTGTTTCCGGAGGTCTCCTTCCTATATATTTTAGTTTGTATTCTACCATCTTTTACATAAACAGTAAGATCTAAGAAGTTGACAGATTCAGTACTAGCGGTACTAGTGAACTTGAGATTCAAGCTGTTCTGCTGTATTCTTGCCAGAAAGAGGTTAAGGTCTAACATAGAGCCTTTCCAGACAACAAACAAGTCATCAATGAAACGACTCCAATGGAGGATGTTATTCTCACATTCATTTTGGTACTGCTTCCGGATCACCTGCTCCTCCCACCAGCCCATATGCAAATTCGCATAGCTGGGGGCGAAGCAGGTGCCCATCGCAGTACCACAGGTTTGATGGAACAATTCATTATTAAAAATGAAAAAATTATTTTTCAAACAGGTAGAAACCATAGACAACAACATTTGCGTGTGGGTCCATAATTTGATTGGTCTGGTTCCTAAAAAGTGTCTGATGGCATTCAAGCCATCGCTGTGTTTAATGCTTGTATACAGTGTGGTAACGTCAATAGTTACCAAAATCAGATCATCTCCCCAAGGTATGTCATAGATGGATTTTAGAAAATCCCCTGTATCAAGAATATATGAGGGTAATTGTGATGTCAGGGGATTAAGAAAAGAATCAATAAATTTGGAGGTGTTCTCCAACCCACTACCAATGGCGGAAATAATTGGCCTACCAGGGGGGTTGTATATATCCTTATGCACCTTCGGGAGCAAATAAAACACTGGGGTGACTGGATTAGATATCCTCAAAAATTTCAATTCATCATGGGTGATTAAAGCTTGGCTATACCAGTTTTCCAGATCTGAATTATACTGTGCATGGCTATTAAACATCATTTCCTGTTTAATCCTCACATAGCAAGCTCTATTATTCAGTTGTTTATAGGCTTCAGATATATATTTCTGCCTGTCCCAGAGAACTACGTTCCCACCCTTATCCGCATTTCGAACAATGCAGCTTTCATTCTGCTTGATTTTTTCAATAAGGGTTGCCTGGGCTTTTTCTTGCTTGCTGAATTTTTTATTGCACACACTGGTACACTTTTCCAAGTTCTTAAGATCATTCACCACTAAATCATTGAAGATATCAATATTGTCCCGTGCAGTGTAAGGAGTGAAACGCGACCTCGGACGGAAACCAGTCGGGTCGCTAGCATTGATGGTTAGTCCTTCAGCTCTTGCCACTTCATCTGCGTGGCTCATAAGTTCCAAAGGTTCTGATGGTTCCTCTTCCTCAAAATTCACATCGTTGCCATCTATTCTGAAAGGGGGATGAAAGTCTAACATGAGGTCCATGTCTTGTACATTCAATTCACCAGGAATACTCCCACTGTTACTGGGGTTCAAAACTCCGCTGCTCGAGCTCGGGTTCATAGTGAAATGTTTTTTTAGTTTCAGAAGCCTAGCAAACTTGAAGATGTCGATACGTGTTTGGACATAATTAAACTCGGCTTCTGGGCAAAATGACAGGCCCAAGTCGAGTGTTTGCTCCTCTTCAGTAGAGAGTTCCAAATCCGTCAAGTTGATTATCGATGGTTGTTGTTGGCTTATGGTTGGGACATTGATCGTTGACAGTTGCGCATTTACTCTTTGTTTTGCACCTTGGCGCCTTTTACGCCTTTGCCTTTGCCTTTTGCCCTTGGACGTTTGGCGTAGTTTACCTTGGTACTTGGGCGGAGATTGAAGCGCCGGTCCTCCTGAAAAAAAGTGAGTTCATCTATCACAGTGGGAATTTTTTCTCCCATTTCACCACTAGGACCTTCATCCGCCGAGGTAACTACATCCGAGCTAGGTACACTGCTCGCCCCGGATTGAGATACTTGATGTTTCTGGGTGGCACCGCTCATTTTTAATCTTCTCACATTCTCAAATTTTTTGGCAAACGTGTAGATCTGCCCACGATCATAATCTTTCTTGCCCCTTATACATTTTTGAGCCTTTCGTTCTTTAATGGAAGTTGCCAGTTTTTTTATGCGTTCCCCCATCTCCTTTTTGTAAACGGTTAACGGCTCTTGGTTGTCTTCCTTTGCCAACATATCATTAATTTGCCCTATTTCTTCTAGCATCTTTACACGGTCTTTCTCCGCATATTTAATTAAAATCCTAAGCATGCGGAATGAGGATTCTTGATTATTGTCCGCCCACTCCTGCAACATCAGCGGGTCAGGGTCTTCATAGGTTGGGGCCACAAGTATTCTTAACCCCCTTGGGATTCGCCCTACTTCTAGGTATCGCTGTAGGGATCTCGACTCCCACCATTTAGAGAGCTCCCCTCTGGACAATTTCTCAAGACGCTTTAAGCGGATCAAGACATCAGGCATCTTCTCATTGCGAGCTTTGGATGTTTGCTGTTTAGCCGCAACACCAGTGGTTACTTCATCAAAAATTAGTAGCGCTTCCCGCTCACGCTCGTTCATTTCCTCTTCTAGCGACATTTTTAGTACTTTTCAGTACTTCCTCGTCTGCGCGTTCTTTCACCAACCGCTAGCGTGGAGATGAATCCAATCTCAAAACCCACGCGTAGCTTTCCCTCTTCCTCAATACCACGTACACTCTATGCCTCGAACCACACACAACGCCCTTTCCGCCGTCAGTGCTCGCTCTCTGCGCACTCACCCTTTAAATCTGAAACGGCGTTTTTCCGGCGAGCGGGTTCAGGGCACAGCGAAGAGTTCTCTGTAGCTTCTCTTTCTTCTTCCGTGGGAGGGGGACGGCAGCAAACAAAACACCTCCAAATGCTCACGAACGGCTGCTGTCTCCAGATCAGAGGGCGTGTCGTCTTTCCGGCCTCATGAGCAAGGCTGGATTCACATCAAGCGCTCAAAACTTCGAACCAATTTCCGAAGGAGACGACACAGCGTAGTGAAAGAACCTTCTTTATTTCATAAGTCGCTTACGACGCGTTTCGCCTGACCCAGCAGGCTTGGTCACGATAGGTTTTGTGTCAACACATACATTAATTTAAAGTGCTCAATACTAACGTGATGCATCACGTGACAAACAAATTCATAGAAATAGAAAAGTTATTTACACATGTTATCATCGTGCACAGCATTAGAGTAAAAAATTATTTTTCAGTGTCATTTAGATAAACGCATCAAAAATGCAATTTACATAAATAAAGCCTCTAATCAAAGTGGTAAAAAATGGTGAAAGAATGAATAAGAAACAATAAATATTTCTTTTATATATACTCATTCCTCTACCCCAATTCGGGACATTCACACAGTTTTTGGTAAAGCCAATTCAGCCCAAGTGGGCTTATTTTGATTCACCAAAACCACCTCAAACGGCAATTTATGAGCAGTAATCAGCTTCTAATTTCGATATTATTTAACTAGTATTCTCATTGTGCATAGATGATTTGCTGGTACTTTTTCAAAAAGATATATATATATATATCACACATCCTGTATTAGAAGCCACGTCTTCAATCACGCGCAGGAACCAAACAGGACACGGACCCAGGATTATCGTGCTGCTTATTTCTTTATTTTAGCCTGATGTCAGAGACGCGTTTCTTTAATACTGAGTTAGAAAAAGCTAACTCCTTCTCCAGGAACGGACCACCACAAAGGTTTTAAGTTTTAAGTGCAATTTTTAATGAAGCCTCTCACAACATGACGCGTTTCAGCCGGGTTGCCCCAGCCTTGATCACATGAGGTGCCAGGAAAAAACACCACCATTAAATACTATACAACATTGCTAAACCCTCCCATTATTTAACATGGAAAGAGTAAAAAGACTCACAGTCGTTTATAACGTGCATAATGCAGTCGTGCATGTACATGTCCTGAAATCTCATTAAAACCAATATTTCAACAATTGTAATTATACATTGTAAAATAAGGTTTAAAATATTTCTACGAAATTTAGATAGCAGGATTTTACAAAAAATATATTTCATTATAATCAGGAAAAGATCCGGGGTAAGTGCCCAAATCCTAATTCATTTAAAGGACTACAAATATTGCACAATTCATCAACACAAGAAATGTTCATAGTAAATATACCCAATGTGCAAATCGTGAAATGTAGCTGGATTAACAGCCATCCAGTAATAAAATAATTAAAATCAAACAAGTGTGCGGCTGCAATAGTTAAGCAAGTTTTGCAGACATAAAGCGAAAGATAAGTTGGTTGTTCTGCTATATACATATATATATATACAACTAGCACACCCTTCCGCCACACTCGTCCATGTAGACCAAATGCGTTGCACGTAATCCTCATAACTTGCCGAACGCCATCTACCCACACCTTTAACAGCCGCTGCTGGTAGACTCATTCCTGCTGCGTGGTGTTTTCTCCAATGCAAAACAAATGAGAGCTAAACTGGGACGACTCCTGGCCCAGGAGCTCCAAATAAACACAGCACACCAGTAACTGAAAATGAGTCATTGGTGTCCCATCAATGTGCACTAACAGCTTGGTGAACCCGCCCATCGGGTACCATTGCAAGAAATCCCATGCCAAGGCCACTGGGCAATAAGAGGTGGCCAGGGCAGCGTGGAGGTTCACCGATGCCCTCTTCTCAAGTAGATCTGGTCTTAACCTCCTGACCCTCAGGCAGAGAGTGCTTCTCTCAAGAAAGACATCTGCTACCTCAAATCCCCCTTCCCTCCCTATTTTGGAGAAAGCTACCAACTATGAAATCCAGAAGGCACTGAAGAATGCAAGAGAGTAAGCGAGGCTGAACAACTTTACCTCGTACTGGGACAGGCAAATCTGATGCAGAACTCCCACTCTCCGTGCTAGCCTAGCCGTTTCAAAAGGCCTCCTGTTGTCTTCTAAAGCCAGTGCCATGTGCTTCCATCCCCTATTGGCCTTTTGCACCATGAAGTCCTTGGTAATATTCCTTACTCCCTTCAACCCTGTGGAGAAGGCGATTGCTGAAAACTGCATCCAAACTAGTGACAATGATTTACCACATTTCTGTGATTAGTCAGAAAAAACAGCACCCCCTCCAGAGTGAATCTCCCCATGGTTTCCCAGGACTAAAGAATCAATCATAGGCCTGCCAGGCCTTTTCATACATGTGTTTTTGTTCTTGGGTGCCAAGGATGCAGTTATTAAGTCTTTGGCAATGGGGCACTAAGCCTCCACAACTCCTCTGGAAAATCCAACATCACCCCTCTACTTGCGGCCACCGCTTACCGAAATCTGCCTACTTTCAACAAAACAAAGCATCAGCAAATGTGCTATCAACCCCTGGTACATGTTTGGCAGAAGAATGCACATTTTATGCGAGCATAAACGAATAAGTGCCTTGAGGAACCGTAAGACAAAGGGGCATCTCGCACCCTGATTATTGATTGCCATGACCGCTGATCCAAAAAATTATTCTTCTATTGGTTAAGGAGGCAACTGTGATAGAAAACAGTTCTAGAAAGGTAACATTGTGTGTAAGTCCTAAAGCCACCCAATCGTCTGGCCAATGTTGTGTGCACCACCAGAAGCCCAACAATTCCCCAAAACCAATATTGCCTGCAGTGTAAGTGTAGAGGACTATCCCCTTGCAGGTCTGTGTTGGTCGCTGCTACAAAATGGTTCCTTTGAAATGGTCTAAGAAGCCCTTCAATATGTCCAAATCTTTACTGACTTCTGTAGACAGCCTGGCATGGTGGTGCTGTGCCTGCAGGCCAGACATTGCGCAGGCATTATTCTTTGAAAAGCCACCACCCCATGGTAATCAGTCTCAAGGCGAAGTTCAACTGTCCCACTAAGATCTGCAACTGGTGCAAAGTGACCTTTCTAAGTGCTAGATGCGTTGACTGAATCGCTGAAAGCTGAATCCTTCTCCTGAGCCAACCTACATTTCCCTGCAACTGAGTCTATCTCAATGCCTTGGAAAGAAAGGTGCATTGTGTGGCCCTCAGTCTTGTCCTCCGCTAACAGGACCCCCAAGGCCAGTGCCAGCCGCCGGAAGCCCTGCAGGGTCCTTCCTCACACCAGATCTCCCGGGGTACCTATGACGAAAAATCACCCATATAATGTACCATATCGTCTGATGACCCCAGGTCCCTCACTGCTCATTGCAAAAATGTACTGAATGTCTCAAACATAGAACATGCTATGGAGCATCCCATGGGCATACACAAATCTGGCCCTCAAAAGAAAATCCAACTTAACCAGTTTCATCAGGATGCATGGGCAGAAGGCGGATAGTCGCCTCTATGACAGACTTGCCAATAAGCACCCCTTTCCCTACCTCTGGAGCTTTGTAGTGCCTCATTAAAAGTGGTATACCGCACCATTCAAAGACCTTGGTCCAAACCGTTGCTAACAGTTGACTCCAGGGGATAGGACAGATTGTGACTCAAGGGGAATATGGCCGGGATGCCCGTCACCCCCTCCCAACACAATCCCCAAGGATGGGAAGTCGGACACAGGTTTGAACTTTTGGAAGGCGGGAGGGAGTCACCCTCCCGGCCGTATTTATTAAAATATGAAACAAAATTTAAAGCATTAAATAAAAGTTTCATAATCATGTACAATTTTACATTTATTACATTTCGATGAAGACATGTTCTTTGGCTAACCTTAACAGGTCTCTAATACAAAGGTTTCCTAGCCGAGTCTAACATCCTGCAAATGCAACCATTCTAAATTAAAATTGTACATCCTGGGGGGCGTGGCCAAGATGGCGACGGAGTAAGACGTGCCTGCGAGCTCCTCCGGCACCCCGAGCCCTTCATAGCTTTGTGTAGCGGTACCGGGGCGATTAAAACCCCGGCTTTGATTCTCCTGGGTCTCCTGAGGCGCCCTGCATTGGTTTGTCCCTTCTCCCGTCGAGCTACGACACGGGACGGCGGACTTGGCCGAGGTGTTAACTTGGCGACGCACTTGCTCCGGAGCGGCCTATGGGGCTTTGTCTGGGCGGCTTCGACCCTTTGCGAGAGGGGACTTGAGACTTTGGCTGGCGACCGAGTGAAGCTTTTCTGTGCGTGTCCCCTACATTGGCGCTGTGACGAGCCCGCTTGTGGTTCCAGTGGCCCAGCTGGCGACCATCACCGTACGGAGGTGACAAGGAGGCGCCGTCCTGTCTGGGGCCTTGCTGGACAACGTCATCGGCGACCGATCGGAGAAGTGGTGCCATCTTGCCTCCTATCTTCGGCATTGGGACGTCGCACCATGTCGACGAGGAATCGCCTGAATAAACCGGGGAAGGAAGGTCCTGGGAAGGGGGCGTCTGGTTCGCCCCCAGGCCCTAGCCAGTCGCCGACCAAAGACGACGCTGACGGCCCGGTCACGAAGGCCTTCCTGATTGAGCTTTTTTCCTCCATCAAGGAGGATATCACGGAACTGAAAGCGCAACTGGCCTCCGACCTCCGTGAAGTCCGTCGTGATGTAGACGGCATTGGCGAGCGTGTGGCTACCCTAGAGGACCATGACTTGGGCCTCAGTGGGGATGTCCATCAGCTACAGCAGGACCTGCTCCAGCTTCGTGAGCAGAATCTGGATCTCCAGACCCACTGCGAGGATCTGGAAAACAGGTCCCGTCGCAATAACATTCGAATTAGAGCGGTGCCCTCAGATGGAGATGGTGGTAATCCGCGGGAATATGTGGAGGCTCTCTTTCTACACATCTTGGCGGAGGACGAACGCGATGAGGTCAAGCTGGACAGGGTACATCGGGTGGGCCTGCCGCGTGGCGCGCGCTCGCCGCCCCCCGACATCTTGGCTTGTGTCCACGACTTTCAGCTGAAGGAGACGATCCTGCGGAAGGCGAGGGACACTAACAATTTGCTTTTTCGCGGACACAGCCCCCAACTTTTTCAGGACCTGGCGGCCACCACCCTGCAGAAGCGACGGGACTTTTGCCCAGTCACGGCTTTCCTGAGGGAACACGGGGTGTCCTACTCCTGGGGTCACCCCTTTCGGCTAATCTTCCGATGGCAAAATAGATTGGTGCAAGTGCGAACTGTGGCGGCTGCCAGGGACTTGCTGGGAATGGAGGAAACATCTGCTTCGGCGGACGCTACTGCCTCACCGAGAAGACGTCGCCCCTCCCGATCCCCGCCTTGGCAGAGAGCGGGCCGACAGCGCACAACGGAGGGGCCCTCCCCGTCAGCGAGCCAGACTGAGAGGGGAGATGCTTTGGCCTCGGTGGCCCAGGTGACTGAATCGAGCCGAGTGGACTGCTCCTCGGCGGCCTAGGCCCCATCATCAGCGGCTAGTGGGAGCCGGAGGGCTCTACCACCTCAGGTACTCTGTGGGACTTTTCTCCAATGGAGGGTTACCCCGGCCCTGGGATCGGGGGGGACATTACCTGGGTCTTCTACCCCCGACCCTTACGGTCATGTCTGACTTTCATTGTTCTTTCTCTACTTTTCGTTTTCCTCTTTTTACGGTTTGTTTTTGAGACTCCTGAGGGCTCCTGTGGGCTTGTTGGGGATGGACCCCAGTGGTGGTGGATTGGAACCTGGTGTGGCTTTGGTGTGTCTGGTGTGTCTTTAGAGTTGGGCTGCATTGATGGAAGCGCTGGGTGTGGAGGTTGGTCTCGATGTTGCCTGTTACGATAGGTTCTTGGAACGTTAAAGGCCTTAACTCGCCTCAGAAGCGTCAAAAGATTTGGAAATATATTCTGGATCATCAACTGGATGTGGTGGGCCTGCAGGAGACTCATTTGGCCCGCAAAGATGAATCCAGGCTCAAGCACAGGCAGTATCCCCTGATTTATATATCATCTGCCACTACTAAGCACCGTGGGGTGGCACTTTTGTTCCGATCTGCCCTTCAGTTTCAACCTGTGGGGGTGCGGGAGGACAAAGAAGGGAGGTGGTTGATGGTGAAGGGATGCTCATGGGTAAACTCTGCACATGGGTGGTGGTCTATGCTCCAAATACGGGGCAGCATGGGTTCCTTGAGTCTCTCTTGAATGTAATTGGGGACGTTGGGGAGGGAGCGTTGATTGTGCTGGGGGATTTCAAC
The DNA here is from genome assembly GCF_964263255.1 of Lissotriton vulgaris. NCBI lineage: Eukaryota > Metazoa > Chordata > Amphibia > Caudata > Salamandridae > Lissotriton > Lissotriton vulgaris. The sequence goes on from NC_141696.1 coordinate 743,889,517, forward strand.
TTGGTTTGGGATAAAGATTTTGATTGTTCGCATCAACAGAGAACTGAGACGGGTCTCTTTTCCCCGGAGCTGCGTGATACTTTGTTAAGTTTGGGCCTTATTGATAGCTGGCGCTCCCTCCACCCCCGCACTAGGGACTACACGTTCTATTCACATGTTCACCACACATACTCCCGTCTCGACCATATCTTTGTGCATCAATCTTTACAGGGTGACCTGCGTGATAGCAAAATTTTTCCACTTTCAGTTTCGGATCATAGCCTTTTGGCGACATGCTTGAACTGGGCCCCTGATTCGTCCCCTCATCGCATATGGTATTTCCCGGCATCCCTCACGCGAGATGAGGAACCCTGCAAGAAGCTTCGGGCGGCCATTGGGGAGTTCTTTGAGCTGAATAAGATTGGCGACACCTCGATCTTTACCCAATGGGACGCCTTCAAGGCGTCGACACGTGGTACATGCATTGCTCTGAACTCCGCCCTGAATAGGCTTCGGCGGGAAGAGAGGGAGGCGTTGGAGGAGGAACTGACCACGTTGGAAACTGCACATAAGCAGAATCCTTCTAGAAGAACGCTTCGCCCTCTAGCGGCGGTACGTGGGAAGCTCAGGGCGCATTATAATAACCGAGCAGAATATACTCTACTACACTTACGGCGCCTCTCCTACGCTCAGGGCAACAAAGTGGGGAAGCACTTAGCACGGCAGCTCCGTGATAAACGTGAGAGAGAATATGTGGGTGGTATTCGGAACCCCTTCGGGGTAGTGGAACACAAGGACGCGGATAAGGCTGCGCTCTTTGGTGACTTCTATGCTGCTCTGTACTCGGCGGATGGCTTGGTGCCGTCCGCTCAACGAGCATATCTGGAGAACCTGGCGCTACTGCAGGTCTCCAAAGAGTGGAATGACCTTCTGGAGGCCCCGATTACTAGGGAGGAGGTACTCTCTGCCACTCGGTCTCTCAAGCCGCATAAAGCACCGGGCCCGGACGGCTATACAGCCTCATTTTATCAGACGTTCGCGTCCGAGCTGGGGGACCGTTTGGTGCTCCTCTTCAACGCCATGAGGGATGAGGGCCACACCTCGGGTTCTATGGCGGAGGCTATGATTTCGATAATTCCCAAGACGGGGAAGGACCCTTACAGGTGTGAATCCTATCGACCCATTGCCCTCCTGAATATTGATGCTAAGTTGTATTCTTCTATCTTTGCCGCTCGCCTTAAGGACCTTATGCCAGCTCTCATTCATCCGGACCAATCGGGCTTTATAAAGGGTCGCCAGACCCACGATAACACTAGACGCCTAGTTCACCTGATTGAGAAGGCCGAACACTTTCGGATCCCGGCTGTCCTGCTCGGCCTTGACGCCGAAAAGGCATTCGACCGGGTGGACTGGAACTTTCTCTTTAGCACTCTGCAGGCGTTTGGCTTTTCCCCCACGTTTATAACTATGCTTCGGGCCAACTATCACGACCCGCGCTCGAGGGTCATGGTGAACGGCCATGTCTCTCCATTTTTTGCTCATTCTCGAGGCACGAGGCAGGGCTGCCCCCTATCCCCCTTACTTTTTGCACTTAGCATAGAGCCTCTTGCTATTAGGGTTCGTGAGGATCCGGATATTGTGGGCCTCCCCTTTTCCGGGGAACAGCATAAAATCTCTTTGTTTGCTGACGATGTCCCTCTGTCGCTAACTGACCCCGGGACCTCCCTCCCGCGGGTGCAGGACGTGCTGTCCCAATTCGAAGCGGTGGCAGGGTTCCGTGTGAACCCCGGCAAATCATACATACTTAATCTCACGCTTCCGCCCTCTGAAGTAGAGCGCATCTGACCGCTCACTCCTCTGGCCTGGGCGGGCTCCTCCATTCAATATCTTGGGGTCCAGCTGACCTCTTCCATCGCCACCCTATACGCGGCTAACTTCCCTCCTCTGCTGTCTCAGATACAGGCTGAGCTGACTCGCTGGAAGCCTATGTTTATTTCTTGGCTTGGGCGTGTAAATGCCGTCAAGATGACGCTGCTCCCCAAGCTTCTATACTTGTTCCAAGCCCTCCCCATTCCCTTGGACGGGGGTTTCTTTCGGCGACTGAAAACCATGATTCTGCGCTACGTCTGGCAAGGGGGCCGAGCCAGACTTTCCTTTCTTACGCTTCGCCGACCTCTGAGGAAGGGTGGGGCTGGCCTGCCGGACGTGCTCCTTAACTATAAAGCAGCACAACTCCGGGTGTTGGCTGAATGGACTCAAATGGAGTCGGAGAAGCATTGGTTGTACATGGACAGGAGTGTGGCGGGTCGCTCTATTTGGGACCTGGTTTGGAAGGCGAAAGGGGATCGGCCTCGCAACGCATACATTAGCACCCCTACTAGCACCACTCTGAAGGTTTGGGACTCGGTCTCTCATGATGAGCGATGGACTTCCTTTCCTTCCCCCTTCACACCTATTCACTTTAATCCTGCATTCCTGCCGGCGCTAGTTGAGGGGCCTTTTGATAGATGGAAGGCGGGAGGTTGCCATGCACTTACACACTTGTTTCATGGCTATGAGCCGCTCACCTTCCACAACTGCATGCGCGATTATGGTGTGCCACCTACTGAACGCTACCGACATGCCCAGCTGCTGCATTGGGCATTGTCTCCTGAGGTGAGGGACGCTGCGACGAGGCCTCCCACTGCTTTTGAGTCCTACATTACTCGCACATCCTCCATGAAGGGGGTGATTTCCTTTCTCTACGATTTGCTGTTAACCACGGCTGTTTCACCTCGCCCTAGATACATGGAGTTGTGGGAAGGGCACCTGGGAAGAGACATCTCCGACGCAGAATGGTCACATCTTTGGCGCGACCTACACACATTTAATCATTCAATCGATCTTAGGGAAGCGCATATGAAAACCATGTTAGATTGGTATCTATATCCGACCCGATTGAAAAGGATTTTTCCTTCAGCTTCTGACAGATGTTGGCGGGGCTGTGGACTTCTGGGGGACTTCCCCCATATCTGGTGGGACTGCCCCATCATACGCCCCTACTGGGAGGAGATACTGTCTCATACTAGGGAGATCCTGGGCTACCCGGTCCCGGATTCCATTGGCTTTGAGCTCCTTGGCCTTCGGGACCCGCTTCTGGAGCACCAGACCAGGGCCGACAAGCACATCCTTTGGCTCTGTATGGGAGCGGCTAAATTCACTCTGGCTGCCTCATGGAAAAAGAAGGAGGCCCCGGCTCTTTCCCTTTGGTTTGCTAGACTCTGGAGGCTGCTGAGTGTGGAATGGATGGCAGATATCTTTAGGAACAACTTTAAGAATTTTGCTTTCAGATGGGGCCCACTGGTCCGCTTTCTTTCTCGTGGGTTGCCATCTGCGGTATGCCCACCCCCTATACGTGCTTTACATCTGTTTCAAGTGTGATCTGTGCCTGTGTGAACGGTTGTTGTCTGGCTGCCACCATCGGGGGGGGGTGGGCGCACAGGGGAGGTTGGAGTCTCTGGGGAGAGGGTTGTTTTCTTTTTTCTGGGTTTGCTTTTCTTTTCTGCCAGGGGATGTGGACGATTTGCTTTTATGGTTTTGCACAGTATGCTGATTTCCTTGAGGCCGCACTGCAAGGAGGCGTGCACGGACCTGGTCGACCTAGCCTCTGGATTGCATTGACTTGCCCGATGCCATGCAGGCTTTCTCCTCCAGACTTCCCAGGGGACTTGACGCTCTCCCGAGCTGCATTTTTTGGAACTCTTTCTTTTTTGCACCATTGCATCCTGCCCTGTGTGTTGACACTGCTCAGCCCTTCATGAACGTTTCCTGCTGCCTGGCCTCTTTGTATTGACCCCTGCGTGGGTACATCTCTGATTTGCAATTCATGTGTCTTCATCCCCCCTTTCCTTTCTATTGTTTCTGTTTTTCTGTTCCCTTAATAAAATATCTTTTACAAAAATTGTACATCCTAGCATTAAGGGCCAACGGCAAGGTCTTAACCGGTGTCAGATCCCTACTACCAAAACTCTCGCCCTCACGGTGTGAGTGGCGCATGCGCAGAGGACTCTACCCTCGTTGCCAACTGTAACTTCCCTTGTCATGGTGGGGGCCCCCTTTCCACTTGACGCCATCTTAAAGGTCGTCCGAGTTCCCCTGTGAGGTATCTTTAGGAAGGACAGCGTGACTCCCCCCCCCATCCCCACACTCTCTATCCGCTGTCGCGGATATCCGGCCCCCGGGAAATTAGTAGGAGGGGCATATAGCCGCCTCCCCCCTGGGAGGGGCCTATGGCCGTCTCCCCTTAGGCGACCCATCCTTAGTGGGTGCCGCCTCCCCGTGGGAGGGGCCAATGGCCGCCTCCCCCCGGGCGCTCCCATCCATTCTGGGTGGCGCCCCCCTCTAGGGACCTTGAAATTACTGCTCACCGATCATGACCTTACCGCCCGACCAAAAAATAAATACGACAGTTGTTTACCTACTAAGGAAGGAAAAAATTCAGACATTGCTGAATGTGTCATCGACTGCTCACTCCTACAAAGAAAAACATTATCCTACAGGCAGAAGTCACATCCTTAACTTAAACATTCCTTTACTTTTCTACAAAGGAAAAAGGGCCTATCTCAGCAAAACTTTATTTTAAAACAAACATTGCCATAAGGAGCTGGTGGGTGGGTCAAAATTGCTGCTTGTTCCGTCGAGGGCTTCCGAGCAACGGGTGGGTGCAGCCTTCAGAGCACAGGAACAAGAGGACGCTTCTTCAGATTCCCGGTCTATTTATTCTTCTACGGGAGGGCGTGTACCCTCCTCCGGTACGCCTACTGGGCGTGGTCATCGGTGTAGGTGTCTAGGACAACCCCTCTTGGACGGGAAAAGGCGCGCCCCGGCTACGCCGCTTAGGGCATACCAGCCGAGACACGCCCCCCGCCCAAAATGGTTTCCCGGGGGGATCGGGGCACCCAACCATACGTTCGGGGGGGCCGAGTGGTCGCCCCTTTCCATATGGGCGGGATGCCCGTCACCCCCTCCCAACACAATCCCCAAGGATGGGAAGTCGGACACAGGTTTGAACTTTTGGAAGGCGGGAGGGAGTCACCCTCCCAGCCGCATTTATTAAAATATGAAACAAAATTTAAAACATTAAATAAAAGTTTCATAATCATGTACAATTTTACATTTATTAAATTTCGATGAAGACATGTTCTTTGGCTAACCTTAACAGATCTCTAATACAAAGGTTTCCTAGCCGAGTCTAACATCCTGCAAATGCAACCATTCTAAATTAAAATTGTACATCCTAGCATTAAGGGCCAACGGCAAGGTCTTAACCGGTGTCAGATCCCTACTACCAAAACTCTCGCCCTCACGGTGTGAGTGGCGCATGCGCAGAGGACTCTACCCTCGTTGCCAACTGTAACTTCCCTTGTCGTGGTGGGGGCCCCCTTTCCACTCGACGCCATCTTAAAGGTCGTCTGAGTTCCCGTGTGAGGTATCTGTAGGAAGGATAGCGTGGACCCCCCCCCATCCCCACACTCTCTATCCGCCGTCGCGGATATCCGGCCCCCGGGAAATTAGTTGGAGGGGCATATAGCCGCCTCCCCCCTGGGAGGGGCCTATGGCCGTCTCCCCTTAGGCGACCCATCCTTAGTGGGCGCCGCCTCCCCGTGGGAGGGGCCAATGGCCGCATCCCCCCGGGCGCTCCCATCCATTCTGGGTGGCGCCCCCCTCTAGGGACCTTGAAATTACTGCTCACCGATCATGACCTTACCGCCACAGGCCAGATAGTTGACCGACTATCCGGCCCCCCCTGCTCCTCCTAAAGGTCATGCTTCCTCAAATCCCTTAGCCATGCTATGAAGTCTCCTATGAGTAAATCATTCCCCTCCCTGGACAGGTGAACCCCATCATTTAGATACATGAGATCACCCCGAATACACCCGTGAGGAATGCTATGCAACTGCGAAGAGCGAAACAATTTACCAACTTTATTGTTAACCCTTTTCACTGAATGGTTCAGTGCTGACACCGAAAGGCCCCCCCGCCATACCTTCCTGGGAATCATGTGAGACCAGGCAATCGTGCACCCCGGGATTCTTTTAGCCAACCAGCTAACAGAAGACAAAATTCGTTCAAACAACACTCGTCTACCCAGTGTCACCAAGTCATTTCCCCCCAGGTGTACTATGATTACAGATGGCGGTGACCTTTGCTGCCCTAAGAGACCCTCAACAAATGATTCGAATTGGTCAAAACAGAGCCCCCCTTCCCATGGAAGGCCACTCTGTACCCGTATTCCTCAGCTGCGTGAGTCGTGTCACCTGCTTTGAATACGTCCCCGGCGCGCCTCACATATGAGTGGCCCACGACCCATACCACTCTCTCTCCAGACGGTGATCCTTGACCGCTGGTCTCCTGGTGCTGGGTCGACTGCAAATTCCGCCCCGCGTGACAGGCTCGCGAAACTGTAATTCAAACAAAAGACAAGAAGCGTGAGTGCATGTCAATTGATCCTTACAACATGTGCAATCGCACATACCTTTTGAAGCAATTTGAGGACCATCGTCCCAACTGTTTCACTTCCTCCGCACTGTGACCCCTGGCTGTAGCCTCAGTAGCAGCCCCTATCCTAAAGGAGTGGGTCCCAAAATCGCCCCGGTCCATGCCCGCAGCAGCGATTGTCAGTGCTAGCACCCTCTGGAACTGAAACCTCGTCAGTGGGGTGCCATCCTTGTGCCTTAGCAAACTCCCCCCCCATGTAGCCGCCCTTAGTGCCAAGTATTCCTCTATACACTTTATCGGGCACGTGGGGGACCCTCGCGCGCGCTGCACGACAACACTATTTCCTATAGCCCCCTGGTCGGTCTTAGACCTGGCTATCGAGACCACCATCGAATCACCCCTAATTTGGACGTGATCCCTGCGCAAGCCTCCCTCAACGTCTTTCTTATTCCTTGCGACCAGTTCGCTCACCCGCATAGCCCCATGGAATGCTAATGCGAAAGCTGCCCGGAACAGAACTGCTTCGAAATGGGAGGAGCACGTCTCGTCTAGTTTCGCTACGAGTAAAGACAACCTGTCCAAGCCAATCGGGCGCCTCGCATCTTGCTTACGACCCTCGAGGCGCTGCCAGCCGCGAAGGGCCTTCTTAACCAAAACGGAACCCGTTGGGTCTTTTATGCCATGCACCTGCGCCATGAATGAAATGGCCGTCCTATGCCTACTGGCCGTTGCCGCTGATCGGCCTTCCCTGTGCAGCGCTACCAGGAACCCCAGGAAGGATTCCTCCTGACCCCAGCTCTGACTCCCTGTTGGACCCAAAAATGTGCAATAGGAACGAAACACTCCTTCGTATGCCTTCCTTGTCCTGGGGGCTAAGCTTGCTGCCACGAGGTCTTGTAATCCAGGGCACCGATTTGCCATAGTGCTTCGGGGAATGGTGCCGCCACTAGGTCCACTGTAGGTAGATAACCCCTGAACGCCTGCATATGTGAACGAGAGAGTGCATCAGCTGCATGATTCAGTACGCCTGGCACATGTTTCGCCCTGAACTGTACATTCAGTCTCATGCAAAGCAGCAAAACTTCTTTCAACAATCTCAAGATCCATTTGCAGCGTGCTGCCTGTTGGTTAATGAATTCGACAACAGTCATATTATCAGACCAAAACACCACTGAGCGGTCCCTGAAGTCGTCTGGCCATGCCATCAGAGCAACCCAAATGGGGAATAACTCTAAGAACCCAATGTTACCTGTGAGACCGCTGGAGTGCCACCACGTCGGCCATGTTTGCGCCGACCATCGATTACCAAAGATGGCGCCAAATCCCACGCTCCCCGCTGAGTCAGTCCACAGACCTAGTTCATCTGAAGACGCTGGCGGCTTGTTCCACACGACTCGACCGTTGAAGTCCGCCAGAAATGCCAACCAAATGCGCATATCCTGGCGAACCTCTGCCGACAGTCTCGTACGGTGGTGTCCCTCTTTGAGACCAACCATAGCTTGTGCAATAGAGCGTAAGAAGGGGCGGGCCATTGGTATCACCCTCAAGGCAAAGTTAAGCTGACCCACTGTTTGTTGTAACTGGTGCAGGGTCACTTTCTCCTTGCCCAGGCATTGCGTCAAGGAAGCCCTAAACTTGGCCACCTTTTCCATCGGTAAACGGAAACATCCCTCCACCGAATCGAGCTCAATTCCAAGAAACTCCAGTGAAGTAGATGGTCCAACCGTCTTACCTGGTGCCAATGGGACTCCGAACTCCCTCATGAGGATGCAGAAGTCATGCAGCGCCTGCGCACATTTCGTATCGCTGGCTGCTCCCAAGAACAGGAAGTCATCAAGATAGTGCATAACATGCCTATGCCCTGTGGCCTCGGTGAATGCCCACTCTAAAAAACAGCTGAACATTTCAAAATAGGCACAAGAAATGGAGCAACCCATCGGCATGCATTTATCCATGTAATAACTCCCTTGAAATGCAAAACCTAGCAAGCGCTGATCCTGCGGGTGTACCGGGAGCAACCGGAACGCCGATTCGATATCTGATTTCGCCATCAGCGCCCCGGGGCCCAGGCGATTTAACATGGCCACAGCATCATCGAACGATGCGTACCGTACTGAACAAACTTCTGGGCCAATGGCCTCGTTCACCGAGGAACACCTTGGAGCAGACAGGCTATGAATAAGTCTAAACTCCCCTGGGTCTTTCTTCGGGACAACCCCTAACGGGGAACAGATGAATTCCGCCACCGACGGGCGATGAAAAGGCCCTGCCACTCGCCCTAAGCTGACTTCTTTTGCAATTTTCCTCTCTGCCACGCTTGGGTTGTGCTGTACCGATAACTGGTTTTTACAAAAGGAGTCCCCCCGAAAATCCCCCGCCGGGATGTGGAAGCCATGTAAGAATCCCTTCCTCAACACCCCAGCGGATACATGATCAGGGTATTTGTTCAACCAAGGAGTCATAGCCATGAGATCAACGGGTGTAGGCAATCGGTCACAACGTTCTACCTCACTCCTGCTTAGACCCTCCTTTTCCTCCCGTCCCGCTATTTTTAGATCTACATGAACTCTCCGGGTGTGAGGAATTCCCACAGCCCGCACACACATGTTTGAACCTACATGTTCCCTGCGGTCTGTTACAGTTGCCTCGATTGAAGCCCCAACAGACACCACGCTTGCCGCCATTCCCGCCGGTCTTGGGCTGGTAATCCCCACCGGCGCCCGCTCGAAAGGGCACTGCGGGCTTTTGGCGGACGACCCCTGACCCACTCCCGCCTGGCGAGGACGTACCTGCCGCCCCTGGCAGGAGCTGCTTGTGCCATGACACCGAGTCCAGACAATCCCAAGTCAATGTAGCATCATATTCTTTCGCTTTCCGGAATTTCTTGTCATAACCTTTCCATTCCTCCCCCTCATACATTGCATAAAAATCCATAATACGATTTTGATAGCAAGACAATTCAGTCATCACCTCAGGTTTACGTTCCCCCATAACTGCAGTAAATATAGAAAAGGCCTTGACCCAGTTCGTTACTGTCTCATCCACCCTGAATTCTGCCATCTTGGCGCGCCAGACGCTCGGGTGCCACAAATCCTTCTGGGTTTTAGCATATTCCATCTCGCGATGGTCAGTTAATAATGAAAACATGTTAACATATTTGTTTCCCCATATTAACTCTTTCGTGGCCATAGGGATGTGCTGTGCCACCTTCTCCCGCCTCGAGGGTATTGAACCCTCCCCCGCCATTGGCAATGCGAGCTTACCCGGTTCGGCCGTTGTTCCCGCCGTCTTCTCGTGACCAACTGCAGGTCCTACCGGTGCCACCTGTGGGGAAACAAGAGGAACATTCGCCTTTGCGACATCTCTCGACTGCCGCAATTGCTTGATTAGTATTCTGGCCTCTTCGGCCGGGTCTCCAGGGGCCACTGCGCCCCCTGCCTTTTTCTTGAGCCATGCTGCCAACTGGATGGCCAATTCGGGAGGCATTTCCTCATCGTTAGCGGGAGTAATGACTACCGGGATCGGCTGACCCATATCTGGGTTTGGTACCGGGTTGTCTGCCGGCATGAGGGGGGCGACTGGGGGTACTTCTGGAACCGGGACCTCCCCTGAAACCGCCCTCTTCTTGACCCGTTCCCCTCTACCCTCGGGGACGACTCCCGGCAAGGCCGGGCCTATTACCTTCTTAGGCTGACCCTGGTTGCTCAGTGCAGCCAGCTGTTTTTTGACCTCCGCCAAACCTCTACAGATCGATTGGACTTGTCCGAGTTTTTGGTCCATGCAAACCATCCGGTTCGACAATAAGCGCAACACCTTATCCGTCTCGGAACCCTTTCCCGCTTTCTTGCCAGCCATGGTTTCGAGTATTCTGCTCCCAGTCGATCAACGAGGTCCTGGACTCTTCGAACTCCAAATAACTGAAAGAGAAACAACAAGATTACAAGTTCTCAAAATTGCTGCTTGTTCCGTCGAGGGCTCACGAGCAACGGGTGGGTGCAGCCTTCAGAGCACAGGAACAAGAGGACGCTTCTTCGGATTCCCGCTCTATTTATTCTTCTTGCGGGAGGGCATGTACCCTCCTCCGGTACGCCTACTGGGCGTGGTCATCGGTGTAGGTGTCTAGGACAACCCCTCTTGGGCGGGAAAAGGCGCGCCCCGGCTACGCCGCTTCGGGCATACCAGCCGAGACACGCCCCCCGCCCAAAATGGTTTCCCGGGGGGATCGGGGCACCCAACCATACGTTCGGGGGGACCGAGTGGTCGCCCCTTTCCATTTGCCAGGTTACGTCTTAGGAACAAGGCCCAGAATTGAACAAACCAATGACGTTCCTTGGGAAGAACCAAAAGGTCCTGCAACCCTCCCTGCGCGTACCTCCTTCATGATCTCTTGAACCACCTCATTTTGCTGAAGCTCTGACAACTGATTCTTGGGTGGAACCTGGGATGGAGAGTTGTGTGAAGGGATGCAGAACCGATCCCAAAAATGGCAGTACAGTATGTGCATATCCTGCCCAATTTTATGCTTGCTGAGGAGGTATGTGAGCACATGGAAGTGAATGGGTGATGGGAGTTTGGCAGGGTTATTTGGGCTGACGTCCATTTGGGGCAGATTTCTCTCTCAGTTTCCCATGCCTCTTAAAGTACTTAATCTCTGGGTGTCCTTGGATCCAGCGAAAGGAGCATAGGTGCTTAAACGTACATGCCGACCCCTTGGTCTCTCTTTTTGCTCTGCCAGAAGGCAAGTTTTTTGCCCCCAAAACCTTTGTCAGACTAAAAGGACTGCACAGGCTTTGCCGATGACTGCGTCATGTTGAATTTGGCATGCCAAATGTTAATTTTCCTTTGAACACATGTAATCTCTGGTCTAACAGCATTCATCTGCCTAAACTTAACATTATATTGGAGCCAGGCAGAACCTTGGAACTCCGAGGCCGCCCCACGTATCCGGGAGATATAATCAAATGATTGGAGAGTCAATGCTGTGTACTTTGCTTCATAAATGGAAAACCCTGTCACCCAATTTTTAAGTGACCATTCCACCCACACCATTTTATGCTTCTGCTCACTCACCTTCCCTGACCTGGCCTTGCTTAGGACCACCCCTGCATTAATTAAGTTAAAAATTTTGATCAATTCACCTTTATAAATCTTCTCTTTTGTCTCTGCGGGCACAAATGCAATTGTCGAAAGGGGGGTCAAAGCCAGAGAAGTGGACCTAAGCACCATAGGGCTCAGCATGGAATGTAGCATGTTACTAAGCATGTTATTACATCGCGTTCGAATACAATGCGGTCATTACAACAACCGCATTGTTAGAACGCAATACCTTTACATTGCAAGTCATTAGATCGACTTGCTGTAGGGGGTGCGATGGACTTAGGAATAGTATAATTTACTATTCCCACTCCAGCGTGCGCTACAGTAGGGAAGGTGTTGGAATAGTAAATTATACCACTCCGTAGGTTAGAGCGCCACCTACAGCAAGTCGATCTAATGACTTGTGAAGTAAAGGTATCGCGTTCTCACAACACTGCTGTTGTAACAATCGTGTTGTAAAAGGAACGCAATGTAATGGCAGCGTTGTAAATGCTGTTTCCCCTCACCATGGGTGGAGGCTGTACAGCACCTGCCCCCGTGGACGCTGGAAAGTGACTGCACCCACACTTGTGCCACCACCCCCACCTTTGACCCTTGCTGCTACCGTGTGGCCCACAGACTGCATTGGATCCACCCCAGACTGCGTAGATGTGAGCAGAGGAAAGGCCACACACACCTCCCCCAATGCTGAGGTTGCCTGCAGGGAAGAGGTGTGCCCCCTACCAGTTGTATCACTGACAGGCCACTCCTACCTGGGGAGAACCCCCACTTGCCTCCGTAGGGGAGATGACAACTATACTCTGCCCAACTGCACCCATACTTGTGCTGAACACCGGGTCCCCAGTTGCTTTATCCATGCTGCCGGACACTGAGGATTGTGCAGTTGACTCACCCACACCTGCAGACACTGCTTATGTCTGCACATTGGCTTTGTTTTGCTGCTTGGGCTGCCCATACCTATAGCGGCCTGCGACCTTTCTCTGCCACTTATAGGTAAGGTGTATCCTTCTGCTACTCCTTCTCCTGTCCTCCTGCCAACTTCTGAAGTGCCCAGTCCATGCCGTGACACATTGCTGATTTCCACAGCTCGCTGAGGGCTCAGAATTCCTCCTGTGTAGCCGGGTTCCTGGTGGAAAAGTGTGCATGCTTTGGAGCCATGCCGCCACTAACCACTACTCAGGATAATGTAGGATAGCTACCTGGCATTGTGAATGCTAGCTGAAATGGAGGAAACAACATGTTAATAGCACAGCAGTGGCAGTAGCAACATATTTGTGTTATAACTGCCACTGGTTCTTCTGAATCAATACATTTAAAGTTGCTGTGGAGAGCGTGGCGGTGACAGATTCTCTTGTAATGCTTGGCTTCCCCCACATGACCAGCTAAAGTCATATACCCCTTGCCATGTCCGGTTGAACCTGCCCCTTTCAAGGAAACACCCATTGCCCACACTACTGAGTACAGAACCATTGAACAACCAGGAATTGCAAACTAACATTCAGAGCAAGCCTCTCACCCAATCACAAAGACCCTGTTAAAAGCGCACCACCCAGACACTCACCTACTCTAAGTGGTGCGCTGTTACTGCATTTTTTACAAAAATATGTGCTTTAAACTCCCCAGGACTTAATCGTTTGGTGCCTTCACAGCTGATAAAAATTTGGCATTATGCCACTATCTCCCCATGTGGTAGCCAGCCCTCTTGCTTCTTTTCTTGGTTGCAGGTACCGATGCTGCAGCCCTGCATGTGTCGGAGACCCCACCCCGCCTCCCTTCCAACTCATGGCCCTGGGTGGCCTCCAGGAACACGACATGAGATGCAGTTGAGTGCAAGTGCACAACCAGTGTGCAGATAATGGGCTGTTGGCAGACAATCAAGTATATGTTCCAGGGTCAAAGGTATCCATGCCGGGTGAGGGCTTGAAAACCAAAGCCAACTACCACCAAAAATCAATTTGGCGTCTAGTATGCTAGCAGTCTTTGCATGACCACAGTGGCTTAGCCTGCCCTTCCGTCAACCGCAATGAAAAAGTCCTAAACATAAAAAATCCTTCCAGCCACGGGGGACAAGGCCCGAAAGCTGTGCATAACCAATGCACAGGTGCGCCCGATCATAGACACCTCATCCCGGTGGTGTACCTGTGGGCAAATCCTGTACCTCTGCCTCACGGCCCACCACAATCTTACACCCAGCTGCCCGGGGAACTCGCTCACCACCAGGCTCACTCCCGACTCATCCACGCACCATACCACCACTATGCAGCCCCTGTGTCGCAGTGTAGGTTTACATGTAGAAATCTTCCAGAAGACTCCCCTATTCCCAGGTGAATCTCATCCTTCAACATGCTGAGAACAAGGACCCCACAACATGCAGCATAAAAAACATAAACTGGACTGACCAGGAGACTCACTCACTACAGGGCTTACCTTAGACAAGGAGTAGCAAAAAACACAACCACATGTTCGGCATGCAACTTGTTAGGGTACTGCCCAGTCAGTAGGTTCCATTTAAGCTGGCGAACCATGACACATGCAAAGATTCCCCATGCTTCTAACACCGGCTATGCAATGTGGCCCCTTCCTTCTACCCGCAAGCCTGATCCCCGCCATGAACACTGTTAGAGGAAAATCTATTGAACAAACACCAAGAAAAGCAAGTTGACAATACAATATGGGTTTATTACAATACTTTAGTGAGGATCGGTCACTACAGGAGAGATCAGTTCAGCTTATATTAGATGCAACTTGATGTCTCTAGTTTTAGCTCAGAGTCAGCTATATTTATTCTTTGAAACCACAAAGGACAAGGTCACAAGTTGACTATTAATGTAAGCAATGTTCACACAGGACATACAAGATAGCGTCAGTAGATGTTGCAATTTCTCGGAAACAGAAACGCATGTAGGTGGGCCTAGCCTCACATGATGAGTGTGGAAACCCCCTGTAGGTTTTGGTTCTTGAAATCGAAGCGGAGCAAAGATATCTTTATTTAACTGCACAGCACATGGTTATGTCCTGGTCAGCGCCTATTGGCCAACCTTTTGTATGTGGTTTCTTCCATGAAGCCATCTAGCCGGTTAGTTGCGAAGCTGGTGTTTTTACAAAAGTGAGTGACCAGCTATCAGACTTGTAGGTGTGATCTCTGCAGAAGCGTACACATGAGCATTGGTATGTACTAAGGCAGGATGTGCACCTGGTATTTCTTCCTATGTATGTATTCAAGCTTAAAGGTGTAAGAAACCGCAGCGCTTCAGAGGAAGTAGGGTCTTATGTGATTGATGCATTTTGGCCCTTCTCACTAGCAGATGGAACTTTTGGTAATCTATTTTTGTAGTTTCTACAATAAAGCACTCCTGGTGTCCTGAGTCTGAAGGAAGATGTAATCTACACTTTATGCAGAAGTTCAATATGCTAACCACAATCTATTTCCTGACCTTGCAGGCTACCTCTTGAGTACTCAACAAACTGTGTGACCTGATTAATTCCGCTAAACACATTGTCTTTTGTGGCATGGTATTTTTGAACTATTTCTTGCAGAGGCCTGGGGCCTAAAACTGCTTCTAACTTGAAACATGTGCATGCAATTTGCAGGCCTCGGCTCTGTGTGGGTTTGTATAGAATGTATCCTATGTTTCCCTATATCAACACCCACCTAAACTCCAATTTTATTCATTGTGTCCTTGATGAGGCGCTGTTATTATGGCTCTGTTTTCAGCAAGATAGGAAGGGACAAAGAGGCTGAAAACACTGGTGCGCCACCTTAAACTGTTAGAGGTCTTTGCTGCGCCTCCAGATGACGTCACTTCCACTCCCCATCCACAACACCTGCACTTCCTGTGCAGATGGGACTCTGGCCCGTGTTGCAACTAAGGGAGCCCCACCTCTAGCCACGGGGAATGCCTGCTCATGGGCCCCAGATGACACTGTAGTTCCAATGTCATGAGAATTAATGGATGTCACAGGCCCAGTTTTGCTGGGTATCGCACCTACCTCTCACAGGACTTTAGTATAAGGTGATTTTCATTTGAAAGTAAAGTCCCTGGAAGCAGAGCGTCCAGTCACAAGCCACCCAAAGTGCTGATAGTGTTAGCGTATCATATGGCCGGACATCTGCTCATGCTATGAAGTAAAAGTTAAATATTTCAGTAATGTGTTTTCTGGGTGACTGCAGCAACGCGTAAACCTGTGATCTGCTGTGTACCTGTTTACAACAAGCTGAATGAGCATGCAATATTTTGTTATAAAAAATCTAACTTTCTCCCTCAATTTATCTTGCGTCTCAATGTGAATTGTTTCATATCGTCTTTACTGCACTTGTGTTTGTTACAATCTGTCTCCTTAGTACTACTAGTGTGTCGACTAGTACGTTTTCTCCAGATGAAATCACATACAATCAGGGCCTTGAACTTCACTAATAGCATTCTCAACGTAGGAGCCTTGTGGATTAAAAATATGTTTTAAACAATAGCAGCTTTGTCCCATGGGTCCATATTGCAAAGCTCTGCCTACTTCAAATAGAGGCTTGACACTCAGATGGGACAGGTCAAAGAGAAGAATGCAGTCAGGTCAGCCAAGCAGTACAGTCTGTTACAGTCTCAAATGGGAAAAGTAAGGTCAAGGCCCTGTAGAGGGGGCCTTCAAAACAGCCCTTACAGGGGAAGGAGGGTGTGGCTAATACCAGGGTTCAACTATAACAGACCTGGACAAAGAGAGTCACAGTTCACTTTCTCATCTACTTTCCTTCTGTAAGAGGGAATACCCTGAGGAGGGCAATTCCCAATCTGAACAACATAGGAGCGAGGGCACCAATATGATGCTGAGGATAGGCGGCATGGAGCAGATATATGAGAAAGCATTCTAGTATGCTTTATTGATATGAATAAACAAAACATAAGTATTTGTAAAGCTTGGCTGCAATGCATTTCACTCACCTAATGATGAGAAAAAAGTCATATGAGAATAAAGGATGCAGCCTCATGAATGCCAACGCTGCCTATTCAGGTGGTAGACTACCGATGTGAAGGCTTGTCTTCCCCCTCCCGATTCCTGCATGCAAAAACCGGATTCCTCAATGGGTTTCTGCCAACCGAGACTGGTCTTGCGTCACTCTGATTATGCAGGTCAGTGCACAAGACTTTTGTTACCCTCTCTCTGACTGCCATTAGACTTTCTCTGTGCTCCTGACAGGTAGGGAAAACAAATTATATTTGCATTTCTAATATACGATTCTGCAGCAGCACACTTGCAAGTCGTATACATGCCAATAGATTTGATTCAGGCCTCAATAGAACTAAAAGGTAGAAATACATTCTCCCAATAATTTTGTTTAATCTCCCAATTTCCTCCTCTAAAATGTTGGCATGTGTGCAGCATTGTACATAAACAACTACATTATAATGTGAAAAATGGCCATGAGATTTTAACAATAACTTGTCTTTTAAACAGCGCTTCATGTTGCACTTCTAGGGGTTCTAAGCACTACATAAACATGTTTTACAATTCAGCATTTAATGGACCTGTGGTGGGTCTCTTCTCAAACTATGAGCATACACCTCTCTTTTCCCTATGCAAGAGTGCTGTATTTACATTGTTTATGCCGGTGCAACTACTGGTTACAGCTTTTGGCACAAGCCCATTAGAAGAGGGAAGGATGGTGCAGACATTTCATGATCACTTCTGGAGTGTTACATTTGTTTTAAGCAGTTGTGACCAGCACGGGTAAGACCTGTGTGGTGTGGACAGGGCGGGGAAGTCGACAGACCACCGGATAGGTAAAATTAAACAAAAAATAAATAAACCCACTTACCTTGCACTCGCCACATCGCAGAGTCTGCGATGCGGCGAGAGCAATGTAAGTGGTTTTATTTAGTTTTTTAATTTTATTTTACCTATCTGGTCGTCTATCGACTCCCCACGTGCCCTGCCGCACTGGCCTACTGCTCTTACCTGTGCCGGCCCTTCCTGGTTTCAAGGTCATCATAGACCATTTGAGTGCGAAAAAACGAGTCATTTGTGAGATGTATGTAAATTCATGGACATGACTGCTTCTCTCCACTAGTGATACTGAGAATCATACCCAGGGTTTGAGTCGGGAATACACGCGGGTGGAAGGCGTCCACCCACTCTTTTCACAGGGTGGACAGGTTGCCAAGAAGTTGAACCCCACTCTAAAATATACTGAACTCGTCCTGTGTAATTTTGAGCCACTGGGATACATTCAGCAGCACCTGCTCGTTATCTACTTTCCTTCCGAGCAGCAGGAGGAGGCTTTTGTCATTTGAGACTCCATCTGGGCCATAACAAAGGCTGAACTTAAAGGGCCCATTTGGCCTTCTTTTGTCCGAGTATCCAGGCTGGGGCCTGCCTGTGGCCTCATACCTAGATGTAAATGCAGAGGAAGGGAAACAAAAGAATCAGCTTGTGAGCAATTCAAAGGCGCATAAGAGAGAGGCACAGATATATACTTTGTTGGGACCCCCATATATATATTAGATATTCATGCACTGTAAGAATGTCAGATGTGCTACTCTGTCCCATTGCAAAATAACAATTTAAATACCTGTATTTTTATTTGTTTTACAGCCCTATTCATCCCAATATAGGGTGTCAGATCACTTTACAGCAAGTATACACATCTTACTGACAATAAATCACACACGTTTGTAAATCATTGCCCAGGATGTGTTACATAAGACAGTGAGGGTTACTGGTTGTATGAGTCACATATCATCCTTCAAGCTCAAGGATTACAATGCAACTGTGTGTAACAAAAAGATATTTGTGTTCAATCTACATAAATAAAAGCTGCCACCTGCATGTTACATGATGTTCTTTGCAGGATGCACATTGACCCTGTATGCTACTTTAAGTCAAAACTAGGACTAGACAAAAACAGATATTTCCATCAAATATGTTAACCACCAGGAAGCTAAAGCAAACACACCTACATGGAAATGTGGAGCACTTGGAATATTACGCCTGGTGTGGTAGGCTGGCAGCAGAGTTAGTTTGTCAATCCTTGGTTAAGGAATCTGTCACACGCAGTGATGTCACTTCCTGTGATGTGACTTCCTGCAATGCCATGAGCTGTGGTGTCACTTCCTGTGATATTTCCTAAGTTGAAGAGTCCCCTTACTTCTTTTTTAAGGACTTGTGCCCTGATTGTAACACAACCAAACTGATGACACAAAACTGACTATCAAACGTAAGCACAATGAAAACGTGGCAGCCTTGCTCCACACACGCCACCTAGCAACGCAAGCACTCATACACGCACATGCATTCTTTCTTTCTACCAAAATGCCAGCAGGAAACTTCTTCCATGACAGTAGTGCTTCAACTTGTACCAAGCATCTTGAAATAAATACAGTTTAAAACTAACAGGTGGACCATGATTTTTTGGGAGTTCTCCACTACAATTATATGTTTACAAATTTTCCAAATACTGTTTGTTTGCAGCTCCTGTTGCAAGCCGAACAATCCAGAGTGGCATTAATTAAACAACAAGAAGATAGTGATGCCCGCTGCGCCAAAGAGAAGGAAGAGCTATTCAAAATAATTGAACAACGAGACGCGACGATCCGTTGTTACAGAAAGCACCAAGAGCTGGTCTGTATAATTTGTAAATTACATTTCATGTGGGACATGGTGATAAATATTCAGCCCGAGCTTCTCTTTATTTTGCTTTGCTTTGCGCATAGATATTTTATTGTCATTTTCGTTTGTAATTTTGTCATCAATTTATTAGCACACCATAAGCCCTAACTCTTGCATCTCATTGAAAATATATTATACATTAACTAAGATTTCTCCAGGGAATTACATACTATGTCAAATGATAAAGAAAAAACATTTTTGACGATTCTCATTTGTAATGAATTTTAGTTCAAGTAGGTCCATTCATTGGTGTTGTGCACAACCTGACAATTCGAATTGGGCCTTCATATTAGAAAACTACCTCAGTAAAAAAAAAAAGTAGAGAGAGAGTAAGTAATATGTGCATGCTCATAAGTGAAAATATACTGTTACTAGCAGCCCGCCCCAACGTTGTCCGGGGGCAATCAGGCTTGCTGGTATTCCACCTGCTAACATGCAATTGCACTGGTCCCGTACTTTTAAGCAGAGTTTTGGGCGCTGTTACTTATTCTTAACTCTGCTTAACCCCAGGCTCACTTCCATTCCCACGTTGTCCGGGGGCAGTCAGGCTTGCTCCAGTGTCGCCGAAAGCCAGGCCCCCAACCACCTCCTCAGCCCCAGTTAACCGCCACCTTCAGTGCCCCTAATCATCCGCACACGCCCTGCTCCCTAACACTGTGGCCACGCATCCGACGCTGCAAACGAACAAAGCCAGTATACACGCCTGCTGCAGCGCTAAACTTTACCTGTCATCCCGCTCCAGTCCGCCTTACTTCACCGCTCCTCCCCGCGTTTCATGTACCTCAGGCCGCTCCAGTGTGGCTAAGTTCTCAACTCCTCCCAGCGTTGTTGTCCGCCGCCGCTGCAGTCCAATCCTCCTTACTTCACCGCTCCTCCCCGCGGTTCACGTACCTCAGGCCACTCCAGTGTGGCTAAGTTCTCCGCTCCTCCCCACGCTGTTGTCCGCCGCTCCTCCCCGCGGTCCTGTCCGCCACTCCTCCTCGCGCTCCCGTCCTCCGATGATGATGTCAGCACGTACGTGGTTAGCGCACACGGCCGGCGCTACTTCGAAGGGACAACTTTTTTTTATTGTAAATTTTTTAAATAGCGTATATATATATTTTTTTATATAGCCTATGTCCATCTACTGGACCTCCCCTTTCCAACGCTGTATTGGGTGTTGCGATTGGTCGTGTACTTTTCGAGTTTACCTGGCTCCAAGGACACAGTTCTCTCTTTATAATAGTAGAATAGATACTGCTTTACAGAGGCTAACTAAGAATATTTAGTTCTGCGGTGACGGGATCGCTGTGAGAAAGATATGGAATAATCCTATTTCAATTTACAAGTTGAGTGTTAACAGTGGTCTGAGCCTGCTGTGTATCCAAGTATCTTAAAATGTATGTTTATATATATATATATATATATATATATATATATACTACTATTATAAAGAGAGAACTGTGTCCTTTGAGCCGGGTAAACTCGAAAAGTACACCACCAATCACAACACCCAATACAGCGTTAGAAAGGGGAGGTCCAGTAGATGGACATAGGCTATATAAAAAATTTACGATAAAAAAGTAGTCCCTTCGAAGTAGCGCCGGCCGTGTGCACTAACCACGTACGTGCTGATATCATCGGAGGACGGGAGCGCGAGGAGGAGTGGCGGACAGGACCGCGTGGAGGAGCGGTGGACAACAGCGTGGGGAGGAGCGGAGAACTTAGCCACACTGGAGCGGCCTGAGGTACGTGAACCGCGGGGAGGAGCGGTGAAGTAAGGAGGACTGGACTGCAGCGGCGGCGGACAACAGCGCGGGGAGGAGCAGAGAACTTAGCTACACTGGAGCGGCCTGAGGTATATGAACCGCGGGGAGGAGCGGTGAAGTAAGGCGGACTGGAGCGGTATGACAGGTAAAGTTTAGAGCTGCAGCGGGCGTGTATACTGGCTTTGTTCGTTTGCAGTGTCGGATGCGTAGCCACAGTGTTAGGGAGCAGGGTGTGTGAGGATGATTGGGGGCACTGAAGATGGCGGTGAACTTGGGCTGAGGAGGTGGTTGGGAGCCTGGGTTTCGGCGACTGGGAGCAAGCCTGACTGCCCCCGGACAACGTGGGAATGGAAGTGAGCCTGGGGTTAAGCAGAGTTAAGAATAAGTAACAGCGCCCAAAACTCTGCTTAAAAGTACGGGACCAGTGCAATTACATGTCAGTGGGTGGAATACGAGCAAGCCTGATTGCCCCCGGACAACGTCGGGCGGGCTGCTAGTATATATATATATATATTCACTGAAAAAACCATAGGTTATAGACCATATATAGTTAGGAATTAGCATTTACAAAACCTTGAAAATTCACTGAAAAAACCATAGGTTATAGACCTTATATAGTTAGGAATTAGCATTTACAAAACCTTATTTTACTCACACAAAACCATAGAAATTCGCATATATAGTTAGTTGCAATAACTATATATCGCGCAACCGCAATCCACTGCTGATGATGTCACATATTACATCATTCATGACATGGTCAGTGACATCACTGATGACATCACTGATGACAAAACCCAGTGACTGTATGTTTCTGTAAAGTTAAAATATGTCTTACATATTGAAGAATGAGTGGATGTATAAGTGTCTGGATGAAGGATTTAGTAGGTGCATGACTGACTGTATGAGTGAGTGATTAAATGTGTCTCACTGAGTGCATGGGTTAGTGACTAAACTGTCTGAAAGTGTGCATCAATATGTCTGTTGTTGTGCAAGCTGCTGCATGGTTTGATCAGTAGCTATATGAGTGGCTATATGGGTTATTGATTGGTTGCCCAAGTATTTGTATGGAAGACTGAGTGTGTGTGTGGCTGGCTGGGAGGTGTGTGACTCTGTGCAGATCAATGTGTACTTGTATCAGTAATTGTATAAGAGAGTAAGTATGTGTTAGTATATGTTTGAAAAAATAAGGTGTTCTGTGTTTAACTGTATAGATGAGGAAATCAAAGTGTGATTGATTATTTACAGGACTGACTAGGTGTGTGAGTAACTCTATGGATGAGTGGCAGTGTTTGAGTGTCTGCATAGGTGTATGAGTGCATATGATAGTGTTGTAATAATGAGTGACTGTATGTATGATTGATTGTATGGGTGAATGAGTGAATGTGTGTGTAGACGTAGGAATCAGTGAGTGCGTATGTAGCAACTGGTATTGGTGTGTCAAGGGTTCAAAAAATGAAACTCTGTATTTAACACTGGGTGTAACAGAGGTTATTTTAGATTGTGAGGAGGTGCATTGTATTATCACATCAATTATATCATCAGTGTCCTGATTATTGATGTCAAATGAGATGTCATCAGTGATGTGATCAGTGATGTCAATTGAGATGTCATCAGTGATGTCATCAGTAATGTCATTTGAGATATCATCAGTGATGTCATCAGTGATGTCATTTGAGATGTCATCAGTGATGTCATTTGAGATGTCATCAGTGATGTCACTGACCATGTCATGAATGATGTAATATGTGACATCATCAGCAGTGGATTGCGGGTGCACGATATATAGTTATTGCAACTAACTATATACGCGAATTTCTATGGTTTTGTGCGAGTAAAATAAGGTTTTGTAAATGCTAATTCCTAACTATATATGGTCTATAACCTATGTTTTTTTCAGTGAATTTTCAAGGTTTTGTAAATGCTAATTCCTAACTATATATGGCCTATAACCTATGGTTTTTTCAGTGAATATATATATATATATATACAGTCACTGAACAAAACAAATGTTACAGTAACGTTACAGTTACGTAAACGTTTTGAATTTGTGAGTGGCAATATTAACGTTTACAACAAAAGAAAACAGAAATTCACCAGTTATAGTTAGCAGCGCTAACCATAACTTGATTCCCCGCCATGTACTGGTTACGATCTCACATATTACATCACTCTTGACATGTTCTATGATATCATTTATTACATCACTGATGATTTGATATCATCCAATGAGTGTGTAAGTTTGTTTTATAGTTTACATGGAGGTCGGTAACTACCATATTACTTTTCTACTTTTTTTTAAAGTCTATGTCCGTCTAAATTGTATGGGCGTTTACAAAAACCACATGTTCCTAATTCAGCATAGGTGTGAAGAGGTATTGAAAATGTTACAAATCTTTGTTTTGAAGACAAAGACTAACTCTGTGTGCAGGTGACAGTTTACTTGTGCTTATTATATTCCACACAAGTGTTTTGGTACATGTGAAAATGTTTCCAGCAGGGCAAAGATTCTACGTAATACAAACTAAGGGCCTTATTAAAATGCCAGTTGGACTAGCTGCTGACCATTTTGGAAGAGGAATAGTTGGACAAGTATTCAGAATTTCCACTCACGATATTATGATGTAACGACTAGCCTTTATCATTGCAGCTTGTGCTGCGGCAAGGAAATGGGCTGCAATGGTAAAGGTTATGTTTCCAAACATCTATGCAATATGTGCCAGGCACCATGTGGTGCCTGGCAACACAGTACATAGATGCTTGGGAGGGTCACCACATGTGCCCCCAGGACATACAGTGGAGGCCTATGGGGGATAGGGGCCCTGCTATGGCTCCCCCAAAGTCTCTGTCAGCCCTCCATGTCGGAAAGGCTAACATGGAAAGGCTGTCAGAAAGGGACATCCCAATCCCTACGGTGGTGCCTGCACAGGCACCGCCTCAATTTTAGGGATTAGGACTCCGACCGATGCCCCAATGTGATCCTTGATTGTGTTGAGGCAGCGGTCAGTCCCTCCAAAGGCATTGCTCAGACCCCCGTCATCGTAATCCAGCGGTCGGACCGATGCCGTGGATGTTGAATGGCCCACCACTGACGGCCTGCCAGTGGTGATCCATCCGGCATCTTATTAAGGCCCTAAGTATTGGGGGCAGCCATGAGTTATTAGACAGAATTGTCTCAACATGACAGTTTCTGCTTAACATAGAAGACTGTGTGCAGCAGGTACTAACTATGTACATGTGCTTGTTTTGCTTCAGAAGATGGCCTAGCTTACATTTTTCACCAGATCTCTGACAGAATATCCATTCCTACAATATGGAGGTACATAAATATTGAGTCAAAAATATCAATAACAAAAGTATAATTTCCCTATTCTTATAATGGTAAGTGCAAAAATGTCAGAAACAAATATTGCTTTACACTAATATCGTTTAAAAACAGTGTTTTTGAGTATATGTATATATTTTATAGTACATCTTAAGTAGTTGAATATATAATATTGATATATTATAAATGAAATACATGTAAGTAACATTTAATAATATATATAACTATATAGTTATATAAATATAAATATATACTGGGTGCTCCCTTGTGTCTAGACATAGGTAAACCTCTCTGAAGAGTAGGGGTTGCTGTTATTAATTTCAGGTTGATTTGGTTAGTATTTTACCAATTCAAAGCTGTAATACAGTGCCTGGATTGGTATAAGGCTTTTGGAATTTTACAGCTCGGTGTGGATGGCACTGTGCTAATCCTATGCTTAAAGAATTTTGGCTTGATTATGTGTTTGGCGGTCCTTAGGACCTCCTAACCTGTGGTGGTGGTCTAAACCACAGCCACACAGCGGGAAGGCCTGCAGTATTAGGACTGCGGCAGGCGGACTGCCACAAGACCGCCAGCACCCCCAGGATCAAGGATCCTGCTGGGACGGCAGTATGCAACCGACTGTAATATGCTGGCAGTGCTGCTGCTGGCACAGCTGAGCATATTAGGAGTTGCATTTGTGTTACCCTTTTCATTGTGTTGATCCTGCCATGAAAAGGGTGACAGAAAGGCAACGCCCCCGCCAGATTTGGGCCAGGGGTGTATGCAGTGGGGGTAATCATGTAGTGCCTCCCCCTTGTATTTGCATGTATGCCACACCGTGCAGGAAAGTGCAGTGAGTGTTCTGACTGCGGCAGTCTGCATTATAGGCTCTTCTATGAGCCTTGCAGACTTCCGCACTCAGACCGCTGAAACACCGCCCACCAGACCAGGATTTTACTCCTGATTTGGCGGGCAGTCACACCATGGGTTTGGCCGTACAATCAGTAATCGGCCCTTTGCTGTAGTAATGGCAAAATACTTAGTCCCTTTCTATCTCAGCATGGATGGCACTGTGCAAATCCTATGCATAAAGACTTTGATAGAAAAGCAGACTTTGAGGTGAGCAAATTTAGAGTGTCGCTGGTTTGTAGGGTGATCTATGCAGGAGCTGCTCCCCACTTAAACTTGGAAGCTACCCAGATTTCGCTGCTTCTTTTTTACTTATATAAACATACACACAGTATATGTGTGTGTATATATTTGTTTTTTTACATGATATCAATGTTTGTTTATTTCCTACTATAACAATCATATATGTGTATATGTAAAAATAATATATATATATATATATATATATATATATATATATATATATATATATATATATATATATATATATATGTATATATATATATATATATATATATATATATATTAATACATAAACATTAAACAATTAACAAACCAAATTAAAAATATTAAATGAATTTACAAAATTGAATATAAAAAACATTTATGAACAAAATTATAAAACAAAACTATACAAAAACTATACATATATACATATGCAAATATTCAAAAATTAAACAAATAATGATATTAGTTTAATTTAAACAACATTAAAAATAAATCTGGGAATGATGCATATACTATAACCACTCCTGTCTGTGCAACAGAAGGAAAAGCATTAGGCTTTGGGGGGGGGGGGGGGGGGGGTTACATTTACTATTCCCACTAGATTCTTTGCAACATTAGGGAAAGCGTAGGACTCCGGAAGGGTAAAATTAACTATTCCCACTCCAATTTGTGCAACAGTAGGGAAATCGCGGATGATGGCTTATAGCCAGAACCCGGTCCTAGGATGCTTGATTCCGGTCCAGGGACGATATGGCTTGGCAGTTTGGGCTGGACTGTTCCCATGAGGCACAGGGTCAAGGCTGATTTGCATATGGCCATGTCTGAACTGGGGTGGTGTGGAGTGCAAAAAAATGATGGATTTACGCCCAGATGTCTGTACTGGGGTGAATGTATGACATTGTTCTGCATTCTGTCCATCGACTGTTGTTTTTGCATTTGTCACCCTGAGTGGGACGGGAATGCTCAGACGTGAGTCCTGTGCTCTCCACACCACTGGAGTCAAGCTATCCTGGCTGAAGACGGCTGATAGCCAGAAACCGGTCCCAGGATGCATGATTCCGGACCAGGAAAGACATGGCTTGGCAGTTCGGGCTAGACTGTTCCCATGAGGCACAGGGTCAAGGCTGATTTGCATATGGCCATGTCTGAACTGGGGTGGTGTGAAGTGCAAAAAAACAATGGATTTAGGCCCAGATCTCTGTACTGGGGTGAATGTATGACATTGTTCTGCATTCTGTCCATCAATTGTTGTTTTTGAAAACTTAACACAGCAACATGACGATCAGATAGCAAGCTTGAAACTCAAACTCGAAGAGTTAGAAAATAGGCAAAGGAGGCAAAATCTAAAATGATTTGGTATTCCTGAAGGGCAAGAGGGCTCAGATTTTAGAACATTCATCATGCAAGTGATGCAGATAGCCTTCCTGGACTTGGTTGACTGGGACTGGGATTGCCAGATCCAGAGGGCTCATAGACTCCCACTGGTGCAACGCTGAAAGGATGACCGCTATTCAAGACTGTTTCTGATATATTTTTGGGAACTAATTGCTGAGACAAGCAGTTTCTTCAAAAGTGAGTCCCCGAACACCGATTGCAGTTGGGTCTTATTCGATCTTCTTTTGCTCTGATATCTGTAAGGCAACTATGGCCAGCGATGTAGGCTGAGACAGGTAATTGACCCCTTAAAAGCTATAGAGGCACAAGCTTTCTTACAGTAGTCAGCCCGCCTGAAGATCATGCGGAGCGGTCAAATGCGATCTTTTACGTCTGAACTTGAGGCGAAGGAGGTATTATTAAAATGGCAGAATGAGGGGACTGTTTAAAACTGAGAAGAAATTAGTAGCTTTAATATCAAGGCTTTAAATATTAAGGCTCCAAACTTGCTTAAAGAAAATGGGTCGACCTTTTTCTTGCCAGTGGCTTTAGCTTAAACACTCGATTCGTACTAAAAGGGTTGTCTTTTTTCTTCTTTTGTTTAAGGAAAACGTAACTATTTATAGGGGATTTTTTAAACTTCTGTGTGAGCTATCCTAAGTGAATTAGGTGGTCGATATCACTTGGCGGCCATTCGGGTTGCAGGTTTTCAGTTTGCAGCCACATCACCCGCAGCAGTAAGAAGGGATGATTCCTCCTTTAGATTGCGGGAGCGGGGTTGGCGGTTCAGGGGTGTGGGTGGTGGAGGGGGGTGTGAAAAGCAGAAAAAGTCAACAAAATAGCAGAGATAAAGGAAAAAAGCAAACATACATGTAAGAGGGAAAGTAATCAGCAACGTAAACAAAAGCTGAGGGAGGTAGATAAAAGAAAAGGCAAGGAAGAATTAATACTGGGATGGCAATTTTAAAATGCTTAGCTTGGAATGTGGATGGTCTCAATAGCAAGATCAAGAGGCAATTAGTAGCAGAAGAACTAAGAATGTACAACCCTCAGGTTGTTATGTTGTCAGAAAGACACCTTTCTTATAAAGATAGAGGCTTTTTGAGACATTTAGGTTTTGAAGTGATAGTTAGCCCGGCACAAACTGTGTCTATTCGGGGTATAGCTATTTTGAAGAGCAAGTGATTTCAATTAGAAATTTGTCGGACGCTGTCCAACAGTGGGGTTAGATGGGCTATCGCTCAAGTAAAAGTAGCCGGTAAAAAGTATGTTTTCTGTTCTCTATACAGTCCTAACATAGACGATATTACTATAATAGAGGCAGTGACTCTGAAACTATTAAATTGGGAGGGGGAGCGGTTGGTAATGGGGGATTTTACCTGTATAATGGATTACGGAGTAGACACTACAAGGAGGGGTGCTTTTCAAAGGATACTGAAGACACGGGTAGCTATATGGGAGCTAGGGCGCTTGTAGGGATTTAAGGATGTCTGGAGGACCCTTAATCCTAATATAGCAGGCTATACGTATTGCTCTGCCCCTCATAAGCTATATTCAAGAATTGATATGGCTTGGGCATCAGACAGTATCTTATGGTCAAGTAGTATGGAAATATGTCCGAGGGTCATGTCAGACCACAATCCTGTTCTTCTTACTTTTAATATCTCCTTCATGCATAAAAGTACTCGATCTGTCTTCTTTTCCAGATATCTATTGACAGAGGAGGAATTTGTGATTCAGACTAGGGCACACCTTAAGGAGTTCTTTGAAATCAGTATAGGGACAGACTCCCCCATAGTAGTATGGGATACATTTAAAGCAACAATTAGAGGATTTACTCAGCAATTTACTTTGAGACAAAATAAAGAGCATAAAACGAAAATGGAAGCAACTATACTAGCTATATGGAAGATGGAAAATGAGCAAATCGTGGCAGTCACCAAGGGTCTTCAAAATGCAGATGAGCTGGGGTACAATCTAGTGGATTTAAGATCGGCGTTGAAAAACACATTTAGAGAGAGGAGTATAATGAAACTAAACAAGTATCGTCTCTCGCAGTCTGGGGAAAAGACAGACAAGATGTTAGCATTCAGAGTAGCAGATGACAGGGCTAAGACAACTATAAAGAAGATTAAGGGGATTAACAATAAACTATACGAACGCCCAAATGAGATTCTGGAACAATTTGTGGCCTACTATCAAGTGCTATACTCTCCGGAAAATCAGCCAAAGCAAGAGGAAATATTTAATTACATTCAAGATAATCCCTTGTTAAGAGTGGAGAATGAAACAGCTAATTCTTTAGCCAGAGATATAGCAATTGAAGAAATAAAACTAGCAATTACCTCCCTGCCATCGGGTAAGGCAGTGGGAGATGACACCATTCCTTTGGAATTTTATAAACGGTTTATGGAGGAACTAGTGATACCATTTAGTCAGGTTATAAGATCTATTGGCAAAGAGGGCAGGGCTCCTGATTCATGGAAAATAACGAAAATTATTTTCTTTCTAAAAAAAAGCAAACCAGCAGATGATTGCGGGTCGTATCGGCCGATCTCACTCATCAATGCCGACGCAAACATTTTTACAAATATTCTGGCAAATCGATTATCTCCTGTGCTTCCTAGCTTTGTGTTGCCTTACCAGCATGGTTTCATCCAAGGGAGAGACACGACCGCACATGTAAGCATGGCTGTCTCTGCTTTTGATGTAGCAAAAACACAGTCGACCCCACTCGGTATGATATTGCTAGATACTGAGAAAGCATTTGACTGAGTGGGGTGGGACTTTTTGTGGGCCACACTTGGTGCTTTTGGCATTAAAGGCAATATCTGACATGGATAAAAGCTTTATATGACAAACCTAGTGCCAAAATATTGTATGCGGGTCTACAATCAATTGCTTTTCCAATTCTCAGGGGCACCCGGCAGGGGTGTCACTTATCACCACTTTTATTTGCTCTAACTATAGAGTCTTATGTTTCGACCCTTTAAAACCAGCAGTTAATTTGTCCCATTTTGCTTGGGGACAATTCCCTTCAAGTCCTAGCATACACTACTGACATAGCGGTGTTCTCAGCGGAGGGGCTATGCAAGTGATCACAGACAAAGCGCGAGAGTTCGGTATGATATCTGGGTATAAACTGAATGTCAATAAAACTCAGATTCTACTGTATTATAAATCAGCGCTCCTGATACAGGGGGTTTGCTCGACTGCCACATATTTGGGAGTCAAGATGGCGGCACAGATTGAAAGAATAACCCCTCTAAATTACCAAAGTTTGCTGAAAGCGACGGCTAAATTACTTAAGAGCAGGCATAGGTTACCTATTGGCATCCTAGGGCGGATAAATATTGTAAAAATGAAGATTTTGCCAAAATGTTTGTTTCTTTTTAGATCTGTTGCGCTGCGATTGACTGTGTCTTTTTTAAACTATTAGATGGGATTTTTGGCAGTTTTATCTGGGGCTATAAAAAAGCGAGAAAAGCCCTGGATCTGTTAAAACCCCCTTTTTAGAATCGATTTTTGGTCTGTTTTTTTGGTCGCCTCCGTAATTGTATTCATCCCGAGAAGAGTATTAATTATAATAAATTTATGTTGGCAGCAGAGAGCAATTTGTTTTTGTTTAGAACTAATGACCCAAATTATTACAAAAGGGTTACATTTAAGACCATTTGAGATTGCATAACTATAAGGCGTACTATTTCTCTCAAGTATGACTTGATGCTTATGAACGGTAATTTCCTCCTTTGGTGCAATCCAGGGTTGTCAAGCATCTTTCATGATCCGGCGGGTAAACGCTAGTTTAATTATGGGGTAACATGTCTGGGGGACCTATACGATCATGGTGGCTTTATGAATTTTGGTAAAATGCAGATTGTGTATAAGCTGACAGATAATAAGCAAAAAACCACAGTTGATGGATAGATAATATGCAGTTTAAATATGTACAGATTCGCGATTATTTTGTTAAGCATTTAAAACTGATAAATTTATCTCACTCAGACATATGGGACTGTCTATATGACTCTAATGATAAATCTTTGATTAGTAGAGCATAAAAAAGCTTATGTGGTCCCAGATTGGAGGATACTCCAAGAATAGCTGCTTGTGGACTAGAGTTATGGGCACGCCAGTATCAGCTAAAAATATATCACATGCATGTGGCAAAATGGCTAGGGTAGTACATTCCTCCAATCTGCTAATGCAACAGTTTCGCACAATCTGTTTATTGTATTACATGCCGGAGCTAATAGCAAAATGGTCATCAGGATAACGATAGGACAAAATGCCCCAGGTGTGAATTATATACAGCAGACATACAACATATGTTTGTCACATGCTCAGAACTCTCCCCATTTTAGCAGAAGGTGGAACAAATTTTGCTGCAAAAATTGGGGATCGGAACCCACTAACGATGATGGAAATATTGATGGGGGGAAGGGACACAAGATCTGATAATGAAGATCTGTTAACTATTTTGCTTGTTTGTGCAATATTGACAATAGCACAGGTCTGTATATCGTCAAAAGTTCCCACAGTAATGGGCTGGTGGATACTAGTCAGGTAAATATCATATGAAGGAAGCACTGGCTAAGTCGAAGGGTGTTCAACCCATGCGTGAATTTAATGTAATTTAATATGGGCATCATTGTTCTAAAAGACAAATTATAATATCTGAAATGTATGTATAAATGAGATGCTTATTTACTCTGCCATTTGGTACAAGGAAAATGTATGCTACTAAATAACTGAATGCTTTTTCTCTTGAACTTATACGTAATGTAGAAGATTTGATTATTATGATTACGTTTGTGATTAGGATTTAGTTTGTACAAATTGGCTTTATATTTTACTTTTGTGTTGACAATAAAAATATGAAGAGGTTTGTTAACAGTGGAAGCCACAGGGAAGTTTTGGCCATGGACAGGTTTACAGGGTACCATCGGGGCCCGAGGCCTTGTTCTTCACGATTTGAGATAAGGCCCTTTCCACTTCATCTATTGACGGTGGTGCAAGGGTTGATGCCCCATATTGGAGATCAGTGATAATGTGTGAGTCACTACCAATTTTATAGAGGCCAGAGAAATGTTTTACCCAAGTGTCAGGCATGATTGTGGCATCAATTCTTCTGTTGCTGTTGTCATTAAAATAGTCCTGGTTTACAGTTAGCCAGAAAAGTTTAGAGTCCTACTCCTGTATGCTACGTTGAGTTGCTCCCAGGCATCTTGCTTAATTTCTCGCATACAATTTTCTAGTGCCTGCCTATATTCAAGTTGCGACTTTTTTACCTCAAGTACATTTCGGGGTCTGACTTTTAAGGTCTTACTTAAATTATTGTGTAGGCATGTGCAATGCCTATCAAACCATCTTTTATTTCCCTGTGGTCCTTCAATTTGTTTCTTAGTCAGTGCTACCTTTATTATCTCCGTTATAGCCTCGAATGATGTTATCATAGCTTTAGGATTTATACTATCTTCCAGGCAAGTTAAAACTTGATTTAAATTGGGTTAGAACCAAATCAGGATCTACAATACACCGCTTCCACGGTAACTCCTTGTTTTCATCATAAGTTAACGGAGGCAAACTTTCGGGGGTGATTAAATCATGCAATTGGCTCTTAAATTCCATAGTTAAAGGATTTTGATCACTAAAACAGTTTTTATGTATGCTAAAAGTCACAGATTGCGTATAAAAATAGTCGGACACAGCAATAAAATGAATTAGGGTACCTTTGCCTTATCCCAACATAGGATACTGAATCGTGGCCTTCCGCTTCAATGAGATCAATGGTTAAGAAAAGAGACCATTTTGACAATAGTGAGTTAAAAACATCCCTCTAGGGTTTATGATGAAAATGACAACCATCATCATAATCCCCGGCTACTAACCAACATGCTGATTGTTTCAAAAGGGGACATGATTTACAATGAAAATCACCTACCCACAATACCACAAAATCCATATTTATCTCCTCAGTATGTTTTTATAGTGCAGTTTCCAGATCTTGTGCGACTCCAGTGTTTGTATTTTACAAGAACCAGAGTCAATTTGTTTCCTGGCAAAATATTAATTATCTGGAAATGGGGTGAATCTAGCAATACTTTTCCTAGTCTCCCATTCAATGTCATGGATACAAAAGTTAATAGACCCCCTTTATCGTGGCTGCCTAGGGAAGCTTTAGCTGGCGTATGGAGGGAAAAAAAGCAATTTATGTGTGCAATGTCTTGCATCCAGGTTTCCTGTAAGCACACAATGCTATATTTCCCAATAAAGTCAACCTATTCTTTTGACACCAGTTTGGTCCACAGACCGGCAATGTTAAAAAAAAGGCTGCCATAAATTAGCGTGTTGTTTTGCCTCCCATGCCTACTCTTTGTACGACGGGAGCCAGCCATAATGGTTGATGTTACACGTGAGGCCGAGCCCACAGGGCAGTGATGCGTTGCATTGCACTAAAGGAGTGTGTGGAGGATCAGGCTGATTTGAGCTGACTATCTCGTGTCTATTAGGGGAGATTAAATTATCCTGATCACACGCTTGTACAGAAAGTAACACACCTTGCGGGTCTGCATTCGAGGATGGAGTTCTATTCGCTTGGGTTTCAGGAAAATTAAAAATTAACACTGCCCAACCTTAAAATGGGGAGAGATGATAAAATATCCACCCCACATTTCTCAGCATGAGAGGATGCAAATGTTAAAATGTGTTCATTGGCTTCAAGTGCACCCAGTACCTGAGGGTTCAGTCAGTCTAGGTTGTCTAAAGGAGAAAAGTAGTTAGAAGTTAGGAATGCAAATACAGGCAATAAATTATTAGAATGTCCATAGACTTTTTCAGGGCACAATGCCGCAAAAACTGCCATACTGAATTATACCGAATTTCGCAGAAAGCTAGATCTTGATCCAGAACGTGTCTTTTTTGTGGTTTGGTGTACATCTGTTCATTCATTTTTTTAGAAATGAAGGATCAAAAGTTATAGATATCTGTACAGTTGGTGTCCAGCTGTGCTCTGATTGACCAATTTAAAGTGGACTAGTCAATCCTGAACAATATGTTTTGCCTGCCATTACAAGACTCAGGGACCTGTGTCTTGAAAATGAATTAAAAATATGTAAAGAGGCAGGCTGAGCACACCCAGACCCCAAAGGGCATGTGGGAGCAAAAGGAATCCTCCCTTTACTGGCTGGCCACAACATGGACAACATATTGTGTTAGACGTTACAGGAATCTAGAGAATAGTCTTATTGAAATGCCTAGAAGTGGATGGCAGGTTTTGAAGGACACAAAATGGAGCTCATACAAAGAGTGATAAAAGATTTTAGTTACAGTATAAATATTTTGTTGGTGGTAACATACTAATTTTAGGAACTGTACATTCTGGGTGATTTTACTCTGTGAAAAGAGCTGACTCTCTGCTGGGATTTCATGAACCATGTTTGAGAGAAAACTGTTTTCTCATGTGCTCCAGAAGCTAAAATGAGAGCTTATTTTCTGTAAATTGACACTATCTTCCTCAGGCATGTGAGAATATAGTGTGATATCCTGAGTAAAACATGTACTCCCAACAACAACAGCAGCCTCTCAGTTGATTCCCCCTGCAGTCCCCCAGAGTGCTATAAAGAACAACCAGACTCTTTCAATAGGAGGGGTGTTGACCTACGGGACCGGGCAGGGCACTATAATCAGTAAACAAACAACGCACCTGGTCTCAAGATTGTCGAGCTGCTCTTTATTTTGAGCGGACTGAGGGTTTCGATTAATTAATTCGGAAGCACCTATGTTTCAATCACATATTGTCGTGAATTCATTACATTTTCATTTATAACTTATAAGCATGTCCGAGGATTGACACAACCCAACACAAGATCATAAACAATAAATCACAAAAAATTAATTTATATCAAAATAAGGATAAATAAATCAGATACAATTGATCATTCAACATTACATTGGTACACCAGATAGATTTCTGACTAATACAGTCCTGTTTATGTGTTTCCTTTGTTTTTTCGGGACTGTTCTTACTAGGGACTGGTATTCTTATATTTGTATAGTGTCCAACAAGCATGGACACCACTGGGTTTAATGCCTTTAGTGAGAAAAGGGTCTGGGTCTCTTAGGAAATGCCGACGCGTTTCCAAACCCGTTCAAAAATTCTCGGGTCCTTCCATCAGGGCAAAGCTGGGTACCTGTCAATTAAAAAAACATTGGGGCATATTACCAAGCAATAGCGATAAATATTGCTATTGCTTGGATAGAGATAAAAAATTATCGGCGAGCTGCGGCGATTTTTATCGCAGATAAACCTTGGTATTACCAAGGTTTATCGCAAATGCGATAAAAATCGGTAATAATGCATGAATATCGCTGAAAAGTCAGCGATATTCATGCATTACCGAGCTAATGCTCTTAGCCATGTTATCCACCTACCATTGGATAACATGGCTAAGAACTGCTCAGGGCAGGTGTTAGCTTTTGGAGATATTCGCGCTTAGCGCGAATATCTCCAAAAGTTGGTAATAGGAGATAGCGATGTTAGCAACTGTTTCCAGTCG
Organism: Lissotriton vulgaris; assembly: GCF_964263255.1. Taxonomy (NCBI): domain Eukaryota; kingdom Metazoa; phylum Chordata; class Amphibia; order Caudata; family Salamandridae; genus Lissotriton; species Lissotriton vulgaris. The sequence continues at coordinate 743,924,850 of NC_141696.1, forward strand.
CTAACATCTTGGCACGCCCACTTTGCATGTCATTAGTGATAAATATCACTGACATGCAAAGCGGGGCCCAAGATGGTCGCTATCTCCTACTAGCTGTCGCTAACTGGTGTTAGCGACAGCTAGGTAATAGGGAGTTAATTTTATCTCCACTTTCTTGGCTTTTAAAGCCAAAAAAGCAGAGATAAACCCCCTTGATAATATGCCCCATTGTTCTTTAGTGGTTTCTCCTGATTCCTGATCAGTTTTTGGCGTTTAAACTATAAGGGGCAAAAAGTTACCTTCACTTTTCAGAGCGATTATTCTTTTGCTATTTCTTTTTTCACCAACTGTTAATTGCCTCAGAAAAAATGAGGAGAGAGACTGACTAATGTCTCATGGTTTCTAAAATATCTGCAGGGCATTTGGTCTTTGTGTTGCAGCAATACACTTACTGTGAGACTTGCTTTGGGAGCTCGCATGTGTTCGCAACTTCGTCAATTGCGGTTTTTGTAAAGGGGGTTCACCGCTTAATCTATTAAAAGATAATTTATGGAAATGGTTTAGTCAAATACCTAAATGAGTCTATGATGGGTAAATCTAAGTTTGAAGCTGAAACCTTACTTGGCGGTGGGCTAGTTGTACACCCGGTTACAGGTTTTCACTTTACTTTTGAGTGTGTGCGTCTCCGTTTAGGTTCCACTCGATGCTTCTAATCCTGCAACAAAAAATAACAAGTTGCATTCTGCGTCTAAAGCGGATATGTCCTTCATTTCCTAGTTGCAATGTGTGTGGTTCTTACCTCCCTAAGTCACGGCAGATTCGGTGATTGAATCACACTCCTTCAATGACGCTTCTTAGCGTTCTGATTACATGCACTGCTACCCGGAAGTGACCGAGCAGGTCACATGATTGTTGGCATGGCTGTGAATTGTGTGATTTGTAGTGAATCATGCAAAACCTCAGCAGAATCACTAAAGCTCAATGTGTAAATGAGTAGGGGTATTGCTGAAACTTTCAGTTATATTCAAAATCAGTGGAGCTTCAATGTTTTACAGTATTTAAAGGATAGCGAGTCTGGCTGGTGGTCTAAAACTAAGGACTCAGTTAATTGTTCTCTGGAGTTCAGACATTTCATTCAATCCATCCACCACACAGTTGAACCTTAAAATTTAGAACGCTTCTTTTTTTCACCAGCATGGTGTCTTAAGTTTCCCCCACGTCGTGGGATTTTCATGCCAGACAATACTGTCCACTTGAAGTCTTTTTCAGTATGATTACTCTGTAAAAATTGTTGAACCATTGGGGCGGTTAACACTTTTTGCTTAATCCTAGATCAATGTTGTGCCAGTCGTTGATTTATTTGCTGGTTAGTTTCCCCAATATACAGTTTTGGGCATGTTCACATGATCGCATATACCACGTTGCGGCTTTTACAATTGGTGAATTCTTTGTGTGTCCATTTAGTAGAGTTGAACTCAAATGTCACCCCTTCTATTGTGTTAGTACATGAGACGCAAGTTCCACATCTATGGTGCCCTTCTACTGGTTTCAGTTTCCAGAGTGCACGTCAATCTGTTTTGGCCTGTCTGATCCCCAATTCTGCTTGGACAATCTGTTGTCCTAAGCTTTTGTTTTTCTTTAGTGCGAAAAGGGGTGTTTCCATTGGGGCCTCTAGATTTGAAATTAAGTGCCAATTCTTCAAGATAGTTGCTTTCAACTTGTTGGTGTATGGGCCATAAGTTGTCACACAAACTAGCCTCTCCAATGGTTTCTTTTCTTTTTTGCTCAGAAGTTCTTCCCTTGGTGTAAACCAAGCACGTTTGGTGGAATATTTCAGCAGCTTGCTTGGATAGCCCCTGGCTTTCAGCTGGGTGCTTAGGATCTCAGAATGTGCCATGAAGTCCTCTTTTCTGGAACAGTTCCTCCTGATCCTTAGCATTTGGCTATAGGGGAGATTGGCTTTTAGGCTTTGTGGGTGATAACTCCGGTAGTGGAGTATTGTTTTTTTGTCTGTTGCTTTTCAAAGTAAGGTAGTAGTCAACTTCTGGTCTTGTGGGAAAACTTCTACGTCCAAAAAGGTTAAACGTGATGGACCGTAAGATAAAGTACATTTTATATCTGGATGTCGGGTATTGAGCCACTTATGGAATTGGATGAGCGTTTCTTCTGAACCATTCCACTGGCACCAGATATCGTCAATGTAGCGATACCATGATGTTATTTGTTGACAATAAGGGTTATTCTGGTACACGTAGCGCTCCTCGTACAGGGCCATGAAGAGAACCGCCATCTCTAGGGCATAAGGACACCCCATGGCAGTCCCCTTCACCTGCACGTAGAATGCATCCATGAACCGGAAATGGTTTCTCTTAAGTGCAATTCTGGCTAGATATATTATGAATTCTGTGGGCACTCTTTGTGGCTTGGGCCGGGTTTCTAAGAAAAATCCCATTGCCTCTAGTCCTTCTTCTTGTGGAATTTGAGTATACAGAGAGGTGACATCAAAGGACACCATTAGGTTATGACTTGCATCAAAGTCTGAACCTTCAATTTTATTGATGAAGTCTGTGGTGTCTTTCAAATACGATGTTACTTGACTCATGAAGGCATTGGAGCCTCTGGCAAAATACGTAGACGTCTTTTTAAAACCCTTCTAAGTGGCTTAATACCCGACATCCAGATATAAAATTTACTTTATCTTACAGTCCATCACGTTTAAACTCTTTGGACGTAGAAGTTTTCCCACAAGACCAGAAGTTGACTACTACCCTACATCGAAAAGCAACAGACAAAAAAACAATACTCCACTACCGGAGTTATCACCCACAAAGCCTAAAAGCCAATCTCCCCTATAGCCAAATGCTAAGGATCAGGAGGAACTGTTCCAGAAAAGAGGACTTCATGGCACATTCTGAGATCCTAAGCACCCAGCTGAAAGCCAGGGGCTATCCAAGCAAGCTGCTGAAACATTCCACCAAACGTGCTTGGTTTACACCAAGGGAAGAACTTCTGAGTAAAAAAGAAAAGAAACCATTGGAGAGGCCAGTTTGTGTGACAACTTATGGCCCATACACCAACAAGTTCAAAGCAATTATCTTGAAGAATTGGCACTTAATTTCAAATCTAGAGGCCCCAATGGAAAAAACCCTTTTCGCACTAAAGAAAAACAAAAGCTAAGGACAGCAGATTGTCCGAGCAGACTTGGGGATCAGACAGGCCAAAACAGATTTACGTGCACTCTGGAAACTGAAACCAGTAGAAGGGCACCATAGAGGTGGAACTTGCGTCTCTTGTACTAACACAATAGAAGGGGTGACGTTTGAGTTCAACTCTTCTAAATGGACACACAAAGAATTCACCAATTGTAAAAGCCGCAACGTGGTATATGCTATCATGTGCATATGCCCAGAACTGTATATTGGGAAAACTAACCAGCAAATAAATCAAGGACTGGCACAACATCGATCTAGGATTAAGCAAAAAGTGTTAACCGCCCCAATGGTTCAACACTTTTTACATAGTAACCATACTGAAAAAGACTTCAAGTGGACGGTATTGTCAGGCATGAAAATCCCGCCACGTGGGGGCAACTTAGACACCATGCTGTTGAAAAAAGAAGCGTTCTTAATTTTAAGGTTCAAATGTGTGGTAGATGGATTGAATGAAATGTCTGAACTCCAGATAACAATTAACTGAGTACTTAGTTTTAGACCACCAGCCAGACTCGCTATCCTTTACATACTGTAATACATTGAAGCTCCACTGATTTCGAATGTAACTGAAAGTTTCAGCAATACCCCTACTCATTTACACATTGAGCTTTAGTGATTCTGCTGAGGTTTTGCATCATTCCCTACAAGTCCCACAATTCACCGCCATGTTCGGTCACTTCCGTGTAGCTGCGCATGTAATCAGAAGCGTGGCGGCCCCCAGAACACTAAGAAGCGCCATTGAAGGAGTGTGATTCAATCACCGAATCTGCTGTGACTTAGGGAAGTAAGAACCACACATTGCAACTAGGCAATGAAGGGCATATGCGCTTAAGACGCAGAATGCAACTTGTTATTTTTTGTTGCAGGATTAAAAGCGTCGAGCGGAACCTAAACGGAGACGCACACACGGAAAAGTGAAGTGAAAACCTGTAACCGAGCATACAACTAGCCCACCGCCAAGTAAGGTTTCAGCTTCAAACTTAGATTTACTCATCGTCGACTCATTTAGGTATTTGACTAAACCGTGTCCATAAATTATCTTTTAATAGATTAAGCGGTGAACGCCCTTTACAAAAACCGCAATTGGCGAAGTCGCGAACACATGCGAGCTCCCAAATACAGTCTCACATAAGTGTATTGCTGCAACACAAGGACCAAATGCCCTGCAGATATTTTAGATACTATGAGACATTAGTCAGTCTCTCTCCTCTTTTTTACCCAGGCAATTCACAGTTGGTGAAAAAAAGAAATAGCAAAAGGATAATCGCTCAGAAAAGTGAAGGTAACTTTTTGCCCCTTCTAATTTAAACGCCAAAAACTGATCAGGAATCAGTAGAAACCACTAAAGAACATGTTTATTTAATTGACAGGAACCCAGCTTTGCCCTGAGGAAGGACCAGAGATTTTTTGAACGGGTTTGGAAACGCGTCTGCTTTCCTAAGAGACCCAGACCCTTTTCTCACTAAAGGCATTGACCCCAGTGGTGTCCATGCTTGCTGGACACTATACAAATATAAGAATACCAGTCCCTAGTGAGAACAGTCCCGAAAAAACAAAGGAAACACATAAACAGGACTGTATTAGTCAGAAATCTATCTGGTGTACCAATGTAATGTTGAATGATCAATTGTATCTGATTTATTTATCCTTATTTTGATATATATTAATTTTTTGTGATTTATTGTTTATGATCTTGTTTTGGGTTGTGTCAATCCTCAGACATGTTTATAAGTTATAAATGAAAATGTAATGAATTCACGACAATATGTGATTGAAACATAGGTGCTTCCGAATTAATTAATCGAAGCCCTCAGTCCGCTCAACATAAAGAACAACTAGAGAACCAACAGTCTTACTTATGACAAAAGTGTGGCAGTCCTGAATCCATCATCAGTAAATCAAGCTGGCAAAACATAGGACATTTCCTTTAGAAAGGCAGACAATTAAACATCAAAATGCAATGAAACCATTTGAAACTAACAAAACCACTAAAATTTACCAATAATAGTAATTTCAAAAAACTATAAATTGTGCCCTTATACAACTATAACTCGCTCTCCCTGTATGCACAGTATTTTCAACAACAATGCCATTGTAGATATGATTGGGGATGTTATAAATGTAGACAATGAATTTGTAATGAGTGATTTAATATGCATGGGTAAAAGGAGAGTATGGCCGGGGCGCAAGTTACAGTTACTTTAGGGAATGAGTTATAGTTACTCGAGATAACCATAACTGGTACATTTTAGTGGTTTTGCTAGTTTAATCACAGTATGCTTTAACTGACATGTTCACCTAAATATAACATCCCATTAACCTTTTTGTACTAGTAAATTTCTAACATTTTCATGATAAAGCAGAATATTATTACAATTTCTAACTATACCATGACTTTAACCTTTGTTTTTTTAGTTAATTTTTATGTTTATTTGTAATGCAAAGTAAGATGTCCATCTGTGTGCGTGGCATGGGGTTGGGTGTCCAACCCCACTAAACACAGCGATGGACATCCTACTTTACACTTAAAAAAAACATAAAAATTCACTGCAAAGAGACAAAACCCGAGCTCTATGCTTTTCAGATGGAGTGCAAGGCTCTCTTTTTCAAAACCATTTTTATTAGAGGTTCAATCAAGTGTAAGCACAGTCCTCCACAATCAGGAGGAGACTGTCAACAGTGAGCATGAAAAGGCACATTAATGGCATAGCATCGAACCCCCACTTATGTAGCAAAATTCCAAAAAGAAGAAACAAAGGAAACAATCCCACCCAACTACCCCAAAAACACCCCCCAATCCCATCTACCGCCCACCCCTTATCCCACCCTAACCCTGTGCACGTGATCGTAAGTCAACCATAAGAGAAGATGTACATAGGTGGAGCCGGCCAACGGCCTAGGGTGCAGGGTCCACATCTTGAGGCAATGCATCGTCCATGTCCATAGGAGGGTCGAGGGGCAAGCCCCTATAGTCCGCCCACCGTTTCCATATTTTGAAATGCTTGCGGGGACATCCCCGAGCCTCGAAAACCGGCTGTTCCAGTCCCATTATGAAGTCCAGGCCCGCCTTCCAGGCACTGAGAGGAGGGGCTCGCTCGCTCTTCCAGGCCTGCGCCAGGTCCCTCTTTGCCACCAACAGCCCCAGCAGTAACAGGTGGCGCTTGTAGATGTTGCCCCCAATATTTTCTAAAACGTGCAGAAGGCCCAACCTAGGCGTACGGGGCAGATCCCACCCCAGCACCTCGGACAGGCAATCCCAAACCCCGGCCCAAAACCGAGTCAACCGCTCACAAGACCACACAGTATGAAGGAGGGTGCCCCTCTCCGAACCACACCTCAGGCATTCCGGGGATGCAATCAGACCCGCCCGCCACAGACGCTACCTCGTGAAATAGGCATGATGCAGATATTTGAATTGAATAAAGCGGAGGCGGACTGCAATGGCAGTCCCCCGGGGGGATTCAAGGGCCTCGCGCCAGTCGTCTTCATCCAAGGGGCCGACATCGGCCTCCCATAAGGCCTTCAGTGTTGCGAGCGAGGGGGAGCAGTGTGTAACCAAGGAGCGGTAGATCTGGGAGACTTTTTTGTCACCCAAGTCACCCATAAACAGCTTTGCCTCTATGGGACTGAAGTCCGGGAGCTGCTCCAGCCCTACCAGGCTAGGAGTAAGAGCGTGGCGAAATTGGAGGTAGCGAAAGAACTGGGACCTGGGCATGCCAAACTCAGTGCTGAGTTCCTGAAAGGATTTAAGAGTGGTGCCGGAGAGGACATGCCCCAAGGACGAAACCCCTATTGCGTCCCAGCCGTCGAAGCCCTGCAGCGACGCCAGCGCCGGCAGCAGGCCATTATGCCACAGCGGAGTCTCCGCCGTAAGTTTACCCCACCAGCCCATGCGGTGCAGGGCCCTCCGCCAAACAGCAAACACTGTCTGGGTAACACGCGGGAGCAACCGTCTCCTCTTGGCCGAATACAGCAGTGTGTGAAGGGAGGCGTCGCCCATCAGATAGTGCTCTAGGGCATAGGCCGGGTCACAGCGGTCCCCATACCACCACTCATTGAGCACCAGGAGATGGGAGGCCTGATAGTAGGACAGCATATCCTCGGTAGCCAAGCCGCCGCAGTAAGTAGAGAGGAAGAAAGTACGGAGCGCCACTCTGGAGGCACCTCCAGCCCACAAGAACCTGCCCAACACCGAATCAACACTGCGAAACCACTGCGGATCAATCGGGTAGGGGTGATTCTGCAGCTGGTAAAGGAGACGGGGTAAGGCCACCATTTTGAAAATGGCCGACCGACCGTAAATGTTAAGAGGCATACGCGTCCACGTTTTGATGTCCAGCTGGACCCGGTCCCAGACCGGCTGAATGTTCCGGCCCCACGCCTCCGTGGGCGAGGCAGAGAGGAAAACTCCCAGGTATTTCACTCCCTCCACTGCTATCCGGAGGGACGCAGCCCATGGAAAGTCCACCGCACCACCGCCCAGCACCCAAAGAGTCGACTTGCGCGGGTTAAGAAAGAGTCCCGACGCTTGGCCAAAGCCTGCATCAACTCCAGAACTCGAGGGCCCGTATTTCGAAGGTCTGTCATAAAGAACAGCACATCGTCCGCATATAAGGCGATGCGGTCCGTGTGGTCCACGCTCCAGACGAAGCCCCGATACAGCGCATCTGTGCGGACCCTGGCAGCTAGCGGCTCCATGGCCAGCGCAAAAAGATAGGGGGAAAGCGGGCACCCCTGACGTGTGCCCCGGGTCACCGGGAATCGTGCCGAGGCCGCCCCCGAGATCCGCACCGAGGCGGTAACCTCCGTGTAGAGCAAGCGAACGTATGAGATGAAGACCGGGCCGAGGTTCAGCAGCGGCAGAAGGGTGAAGAGGAAGGTCCAGCTGACTGAATCGAAGGCGCTGTCAATGTCGGCCAGCAACAACGCCGCCTGATCATCTGAAGCACCGATAGCATCAATTGCTGCCTGCGCCCGCCGTATGTTGTGCCGCGTCGCCCGGTGTGGCATAAAGCCAGCCTGATCAGGATGAACAAGGGCAGTGACGTGGGGAAGCAGGCGATTCGCGAGCGCTTTGGCCAAAAGCTTGGCCTCGAAGTTAATGAGGGAGATAGGCCGGTAGGAGTCATGACGGTCTGGGGGCCTTCCCGGCTTCTGGAACACAACGATCTCGGCATGCCGCCAGTCCGGTGGGAGGCGGCCCTGCTCGCGCGCCATCTCCAATGCGCGCAGGTAATGCGGCCCGAGCTGCAGATGGAATTTTCTATAGAATTCACTAGGGAAGCCGCTTGGTCCAGGTGCTTTGCCCACATTCAACTGACCCAGTGCGTCTCCAAGTTCCTCAGCTGTCAGGGGGAGATCGAGAGCATCACGCACCTCATCAGACACAGCAGCTGGGGGGACCGATGTAAGATAGTCTGCGATGGCAGCAGGGGCAAGAGTTTCCCGGGAGGCATATTGACACCTATAATAGTGCGCAAAGCTCGCAGCAAGGGTGGCCGGGTCTGTAATAGCCACGCCCGCAGCATCCACGAGGCCTGGGAGCGTAAGGGGCTGCAGGGTTTATTGACAGAGCCGATGGAGCATCTTACAGGATTTGTCGCCCCACTGATATACCCGGCTACGGGTGGCCAGCCACGCCTGACGAGCTTCATTCAACAAGACCGACGAGTGTGTTTGCTGCGCCTGCAGGAGCTGTCGTAGGGTGGTGTCATCCGCCGCATCTCTGTGGCGAGCCTCTAGTTCTTCCACCTGCTCCGCCGCCGCGGCTATGCCCTCCAGCCGAGCCCGGCGAGCCGACGCGCACCAAGCCAGATCAATACCTCGCAGTGTCGGTTTCATGGCTTCCCAGACAGTCACCGCGTCCACCCCCATATCGAGATTATCCTGCCAGTACTGGGCAATAGCGCCACGAAGATGCTGGGAATAGTCAGGTCGCTGCAGATGCCACGTGGACATCCGCCACCGGAAGGGCTGGCGCGGTCTATGTAGGTGTATCTGGACCGCCACCGGGGAATGGTCGGAGAGCCCGCAAGGCCGTATTGCCGCCCCCTTCACTCTGGCAAGGTAGGCCCTCGGGACGAAGACATAGTCCAGGCGCGAAAGGGAGCCATGAACCGCAGAGACGTATGTGTACTCGCGGCGCTCTGCATGTAGATGCCTCCACACATCTGCCCACCCCAGCACATCCAACATAGCGCCCAACCGCGTAGGAGGGGGGACAGGTGCCACCCCAAGCCTCCGCTGCCGGTCCACAGCCACATTCACAACATCGTTCCAATCGCCGCCAATCACCACCAAGGAATCAGGGAGTTCAGCCCATAAAGCAAATAACCGCTCAGCCAAGGCCGATTGCAGGGGGGGGGGGAGCATACACACACCCAAATACCACAGGCTCCGCACCAACTTTCCCTTGGATAAACACAAAGCGCCCCTGAGGATCAAGCCATTGACGTTCGTGAGTGTACGCCAGGCGCCTATGGATAAGAATGGCCACCCCCCTGGAACCCCTGGCAAACCCGGCATGGAACACCTGGTGGAAGCCAAAGCGCTGGAGACTGAGGGCCTTCGTACCTAGCATGTGTGTTTCCTGGAGCATGAGCACATCAGCAAGATCCCTTTTGGCCCAGCGAAGTACAGCCCCCCGTTTTATCTTATCCAAGAGACCCCGGACATTCCAGCTAAGAATATGCATAGAGGCGCCAGTAGGCGCCAAGCGAGGGACGTCAGCCATCAACACGACTCATCCAACCCCACACTCCCCGGCCCCCGGCCCAGGCCCCAAACCCCACAGTAGCATAGGTCAGAAAGATCACGTGCACCCCAACGAACAGTACCCCAATACCCCTACCCCCCACAATGCCAACCCCCCCAACACGCCACCAAACCATCCCAGACCCCCCACCCCCACCCCAATACCTCAAGAAACAATGAAGTACCTGTCGCGGCATACGGTAGTTCAGGCACAAAACAGAGCACCAGAAGCTAGGCATGCCAATGGATCCCACTTAACCCCTCAGTACCCACCGAGCACACACCCAAAAAAACCTCCCCAACCCCAACAGGAGGAGGCAGCCCACAAAACATGCTCCACTCTCCCCCCCATCAATAAGCATCAGCAATAACATCGCAAAATACAGTGCATTTGTCCACAGGAGTCCCAGCTAGGCCTGTAAAGGCCAGGTAATACTGCACCAGACCCGGACCGGACCGTCGTGCAGCAATCCGCTGTCGCAGCAGGTGGCCCCAACAGAGATGTGGATGTCAAGGGACAATGGACAGGAGTCACGACCCCCCGCCAGAATGATCCGTCTCTGGCTGTGTGTCCCCCAAAAGAGGGTCCAGAGACAGGGATCTCCGCCTCGATCGGGACTTGCGGTGCCGCTTCCCCTTGGCCCGTTGATCGCCCCGCTCCTGAGAAGAACTGCGGGAAGAGCCGGAGTGGAGCCCCGGCTGAACATGTGGGCGAAGCCGAACCGCCTCGTCAGTCCAGGCAAAGACAGCCTCCGGGGTGTCGAAGAAGTGGGTCCTCGAGTTATAAATGACACGGAGGCGGGCCGGGTACAGCAACGAGTATTGGAGTTTTAGGCCCCGGAGCCTAGCCTTGGCCGCCAGAAAGGAGTGCCGCTGCTGTTAAACCAACTTTGTATAGTCCGGGAAGATCATAATTTTGCAATTATCGAACAGTAGGGTGTCCTTGAGCCTCGCCTCCCGGAGGATGACATCTCTATCGTGGTAGTTCAGGATCCGGGCTATGATCGGGCGAGGCCGCTCCCCAGCCGGAGGTTTCTGTGTCAGGGCCCGGTGGGCTCGTTCCACCACAAAACAGCTTGACAGGACTTCTGGGGGCAGCCAGCTCTCCAGCCACCGGGAAAGGAACACGTCCATAGGCCCCTTCTCGCATCCCTCCGGAAAGCCCACAAAGCGTAGGTTATTTCGCCGTGCCCGCCCTTCAGCGTCCTCCACCCGGTGCGCTAGGCCCCGCTGCGTCTGTTCCAGGTCGGCGACCCTCTTCTTCAGGGCATCTACATCGCCCTCCACCGTCGTGACCCTGGTTTCTGTCTCTGTGATGCGAGCTACCGCATTGCGGAGGTCTTGGCGCAGCAACATCACGTCGGTGCCCACCGCGCCGATCTTCGCGTCCAACATGTCACGGGATTGCGTGATGGCCGTGAGCAGCGCTGCATTGTCCGGGCCTGTCGTCTGACTCCCTCCGGCCGCCCCAGCACCATTCCCTGGGCCGGTGAACTTGTCGATGGGTCCCGTTGTGGCCGCGGTTAGGCCGCCTCTGCCTCTCGTCATGGCCGCCGGTGGGGCAGTCCGGTGGAAAGTATCCGCTATGGGTCACCTCACAGAAGCAAGCAGCAGACGGGATGAACGCGGGTGTAGCTCGCCCCACTTCGCCGGGAGATAGTGCAGACCCTGGAGTGGGGGGCCCCTTTTCCACCAAGGCGCCGGGACCACCAGGCGAGGGCTCAACGCTGGATCGCTGGACCGGCGCCACCCGGTCCTCCGTCTCCGGACACGCCGCAGCCCCACGAGAGAGTCAGGGCGGGTTGATCAGGGTACACTTCTGGCCTACACCATCGACGTGCCAGGACCCTACTCCACAGAGCACGGTCACGAGCCCCTGTCCTCAGCTCCAGTGACTCCGCCCCGACGGCGCGGGCTAAGATGGATGACGCCCGGCCGGCCTCAGGGCGCCCCAGCGGGCAGGCAAGAAATCGAGGCCCCGGCTCGCCACGCGGCAAGTAGGCCCAGGATGGACGGCCCTCGATGGTCACGCCAGCGGGCGTCTGGAGCTCAAAGAAGCACACCACTGGGATCCGCCGGACTCCAGCAAACTCCTGCTCTAGCTGAGATAGTGGAAGAGGAGGTAGGGCCAGGATAAGTTAGCGGATAAAGAACGGGCCGGCAGGAGCTCTACAGAGCCGCGTCCGCCATCTTCGCCCTCGAAGCCACGCCCCGCAAGGCTCTCTTTTGGTTGTTTTAATAATTGCATTTCGTAGGCTGAAAAATGTTAAAAGAACGATTCAGAGATATGTTAATGTTATTTAAAAAAATATGGCATGGATGCATCAAGCTAAAAACCGCTCTTAAAGGGGCCCCTTTGCGACCGGTATTTTTGCATTTGGGATGCATCATCCCAAATGCAAAAATCGCAATTTAAGAAATCACAAAATTGCGATTACTTAAATTGCAATTGCATTTAAGGAATCTCAAATTGAGATTCCTTAAATGCAATGCATTAAAGTTAAAAAATTCGCAATTTCGCTAATAGGGGGAGCAAATTACCATGAAGTTGAACTTCATGGTAATTTGCAAAAACTTTGAAAAATGGACTAAATTGCATTTTTCAAACTTCCATTTTACACACATACATGCCCTTAGGGCATGTGTGTGTGCAAGATGTACCCATATGCATATTTCAGGGGTGCAACAGGGTGTCCTTTTGACACCCTGGGACCCTTGAAATTGCAATCTCAATTTGCGATTCTCTAATTGAGAATCGCACATTAAGATTGTCTTCCCATTCATTCCTATGGGCTTCTAGGCCCATAGGAATGAATGGGGAGGTATTCCTTAATTGCGAGTCGCAACTTGCGAGTCGCAATTAAGGAATTTTAAGAAATCTCAATTTTTTTAGCGAGTTGTTCATGGTTAGCCTTTTGCTATTCCTTATTAGCGAATCCTTATTTTTCGCTAATAAGGAACCGCAAAATGGATGCTTGATGAATCTATGGGTATGTCTTTAAGGGCCAGATGTACGACCGTTTTTTGTGGTCACAAACAGGCAGTCGGCCCATTGGCGATTGCAAAAAAGGGTTCTGGCATGTACAAACGCTATTTTGCGGGTCAGTGACTCACAAAATAGTGTGTACAAATCTCGCTATTAGGAAGGGGCATACCTTAGAGGCGCAAAATTCTAAAAGACAGTTTTGCGCCCCCTAACACATGGAGCATTACCACTTCCTGAGTTAATGGTCCACAGGTTGGGGGCGCAAAACTTTCTTTTAAAATGTTGCCCCAGGAGCTGGCAACCCATACTAGGCCACATTTAACTCATAACTTGATCTATGACATCATTAATTCCATGATTGCAGCATCTGAAATGACATCATTGATGGAAAGACTGTGCATAGCGAGGACAAGAGATCTTGGTCCAGATAGCGTGATTTATGTGTTTTCATGTAAATCAGTTCATTCATTTTTGAGAAAAGAAGGTTCAAAATGTATGTATATACCACACTGCAGAGGATCCGTAGATCTAATTGATCAAAAGATATAATCTGATTGTCTGCCACTATATCAACGAAAATGTGGCGATAGCCATTTTAGATCTCGGGGACTCAATCCCCGGTCCCACAAAAAGGTGGAAAAAACATATAGGGCAGGGATTGTCTGCCCCCTTAGACTTGGTGGCGGGAAACCCCCCCTCCTTGAGCCATACTACAGCCCTGGGGACTCCATCCCTTGGGGCTGTAATTAAGGCTCCCACCTCCTATGCGGGCAGTAAAGCTACCGCTGGGTGGGAGCAAACATTTGGATTAGGTCTCTGCCCCAAGCACGGGCAGGGAATAATGTTTGCTCCCGCTGCCGCAGGAGAGAGAAAATCTGCTCAGCAGGGTAGGAGCATACTTGTTGCTAGCTCCTGGATGCTGGCTGAGGAGACAGCAGGGATCGAGCGGCCCAGGGGCCCCTGCATTCCTCAACTTGTTTTAAAGGTATGGGTAACCCGGGTGGACACCAGGGCCACCACAAAAAAAACATGGCCGACTCCTGCAGGCTCCCACAATGGGTACTGGCTGCAGAGTCGGCAGGTCATGTTTTATGTCATCATTGATGACAATACTGCAAAATCTGAAATGATATGCTAGATGGCAACACTGTGCATGTTAGGAACAGAGATTTTTGAAGCTACATCTGAGTGTTCAGCCAACAGCGGCTGCTGATTGTATCCAGAAAATTGAAGTTTAGACTAGTTTTCATAAATAGACAGGCTGCTACTTAAACAATGAGAAATGGCTAAGTTGTGGGATTTTTTAAGCTTTCCATGCAGTGTTCAGCTAACATTTGGCTCTTAATGTAATTTGAATGTACCTGTTTTACTTTATGCGAAAGAAACAATTGATGGTCCGAATGATGGACAATGCAAACATTCACCCCCAGTCACAAGGATCTCGTTTAAATCCATCATTCTTTTGCTCACCACACCACCCCAGTTTGGACCCAGCCATATGCAAATCAGTCTTGAACCTGGTCCTTGTTGAAATGAAGGAGTTGACCTGATTAGTGCCACCCAGGTCACTCGCGACCACCTCTCAGCCTTTCATACAAATGAAGAGTCGGTCAGACAGTAGAGAATACAAACCAAGTATATTTATTCAGGTACACTCAAGCGGAGCCCAGTCTGCCCAGTCTTCGTGGATTGCTGCAGAGGGACTGACATCAGAAAACACAGTGATACATTATGTACGATTCTGAACCAATGAAGGCACGCCCAAACTGCAAATTTCCAGATGGAGGCACCTACTCAAAGGAGGTACAGAAGGATAAGTTTATATCCTGAGACTGGGTACACATTATATCTAAGCCAAGGTCGTTCTGCCTGCGCCCATCGCTGGACTAGTGGGAGCAAACCTCTATCTAGTGAGAAAGGTATGCGCTAATAAGAAAAGTGTATTTATTAGTACAGCAAGTCTCAATCTTAAAGAAACGAAAACTATCAAAGCTGTTTCAGCAGGGACAAAGGGAAATTAGTTTCGATCATGGCTCAAAATGGTGGCCAAACATAAAATGGTGCAGCGAATGGTAACTTAAGATGTACAACAGAATAAGCAACACAACTAAGACATTTTTATTCTGACAGACCCGTCTTGTAGCAGAAGCTAACAATTTTATGTTACTACCAATGAAAGTGATACACGTTGCAAGGGTAGGAAAGATCACTATAAACTGTTGCGTACATAATCAGTATTCAAAGATACCCTCATCGATTTGCATCATGCTGTCAATGTTCTTTTGCAGCTTAATCACAACATTAGTATCATGAACTGATATTTTCTGTTTGGGGGTGAGAGCATTAACACAGTAGGTGCAACAGGCCGGGAGTCTTTGTATACAGAGGCAACATGTAATAATAATACTAGCAATCACAACTAAAAAAGATGAGGATCTGCTAACCCCATGTTGTAAGCATATTCCAAAACCACCTCGATAGGGTCCATGTACTTGTCTCTTGATGTATGTCAGATGAAAGTCTATGGCATTTTTGTATAGCTAGCTGCATCCACCCCGGGGGCGTGGTCAGGTATGTAAACACAACAGCTGCTGCCAATGATGCAACAAGCCCCTCCCCGAATTGCAAGGATGACATCTAACACCATCCTGTTCTGCAAAGTGACTAATCTCGTAGCCTGAAGCTCAGCAGTGAAGTTTGTTTTTATCCAAGCAGATGTATTAATAACCCCCTACACAACCCTTGTCGGAGTCTCTTAGCCATGGGGTCCCAAAAGGGTAGGAGACCCTTTATGGCATCCCCAAACTGTTGTGTGGTGGTATCTGTCTGATCTATATCCTTTGTGTTAACAACCCTTCTGACTTGGGACAAGTATGTACTCCTGCGCTGCAGCTGATGATCTTTATGATAGCGGATGGAGCAACATACACAGGGGGAAGGAGCAAAGAGCGATAACATCTGCCTGACCATCCCCTCAGAAGCAAGACATGAGCTTGGGATTCACAGACAAAATAGACATTATGGGGTAGGACCAAGGACAGACTAACAATCGTTCTCAGTCTGTAGGTGAAATTGCATTTACTCTCCCCCACTTTTACCTCCCCAGTCCCCTGGACACAGAAACTAGCTGTTGTGTTGGGCACGGACACCGACATTGGGTTGTCCTTAGTAATAGGTCAGCGCGCTCTATAAATCCCACTTAACATAACATAACATAACAAATATTACTAACTTGGAAAGATTAAAAATACTCAGAGGTGTTGAACCTTTGGCAATCAGCCATTTCCATTAAAAGCCATGTTTCGTTCTTCACTTTTTCCAATGTGCTCATGCATGATTTTGGGGACAATGTACCAAAGGTCCCTTGTCCTGCCTGTCCTATAGGAGTAAACCTGTGATCAAAATGTATATACTATGTCATGTCCAGAGTAGAGAGTTGGAAATTATAGTGCACCATAATGAACAATTCAAACCAACCTTCACAGCTACCAATATAGGATAATGGCATGGACAACAAATTGTTGCACTTATGAGTAACTGAGGGAAACAATCCACAAACCCAACAATTAGTTGTATTGGACACATTATGAGCTTGATGAAACATTTGTATAAAAACATTATCGGTGTAGGACAATCTATGCGCTGTTTTGTATGGAGCCAAAGTGACAAAAACATGCTCAGGGGAGTGGGCGTTGTCCCAACCAAAGAGTGTACAGGATATTTCTCCTCTTGAAACCAGGATATTCCAAGTATTATCATTAGAGTAAACACAACAATTAATGGGCAAACTATTTTACTCTTTGTTGACCAACCCCGCGCTAAACGCGGTGATGCACACCGCTGTTTGTCCTCCTCAACATGTCGACCAAACAGATGCATTATGAAACAAGAAGAGAAATGCAATAAACTGATTGCAAAGGTAAGTGTTCCCAGTGTCCATCAGAGCCTCACTGGTACAGGCTCCTATTGTTAATCAACGTTGGTGCTCTTGAGCACCGGTGATGTTGCTTGCTCAGTTCTAAGCTTGCGATGAGTCCCATGTTGCACAGGATAATGTGCCCCCTTCCTAGGGAACCCGTTCGATCTATTTTGTTCAATGTCTGAACAGTGCACCAATCTAACCACAACCTAACCTAACCCCGTTGGTACTATAGCAAAGTACACCCTAACTTACACAGTCCATCCCTGGCTAATCTGACTTCTCCTTTGGTGCACTATTCCTCAGCGGAGGATGCAGATTGTACCAGCCACAGAGGGGTCTACAAATAGCAGCTCCTTAATGCCTTGAATTTCTGGAGGGACCGCTGCATTTAGTGCGTCATCATTCTCTGCATTCTTTTGGGTCCACGTTCATTTTGCATTGCTGAATGGGACGAACTGAGGAACCTTCTCACACTCAGTGTCCTCTATGCCATCCCTCACCCACTGATCATAGGGCAAGGGTAACCTGCGGCAGTTCCTGGCGTGAATCCAATTCTTTCAGCCAGTGACTTTGACTGCAGTTCTGGTGGCTAGAAGGACCTGTTCAGGTCCCTTCCAGCACGGCTCCAAACTTTTCTTCCGCTGATAATTTCACACCAAAATCCAATCACCTGGATTAATGTTGTGTCCAGGTGCATCTGGTATATCAGGCAGAGCCTGCCAGACCTTTTTGGTGAATAGAATGCAAATTTTCAGTTAACTGGCATAGGTAGTCTTTCAACAGTGGGTGCCCCAGACATTTGCGGGCATCCAAACACTACCTTGTAGGATGACAATCCTGTTATAGAATTTGCTGTGAGGCATGTGAACTTGCATAAAAGCCCCGCCCTTTGGCCCCGCCGCACACACTAGCGGTGTGCACCGTTTTCCCGCCCTGACTCACTATGATGGACAGCTCACTCAAGGGACCCCGGCGCTGGGCTGGTGTGCTTTCTCCCAGTATCTGCCGTCGATGCAGTATCTACTGTGATGCTTGATGGAAGCCTCTGCATCCTTCACTTTCACGAGTGCAATCCCCGTGCAGTTCCTGTGACCAGGAGCTTCTTTCTCCTCGTTTGCTGCTCTGATCAGTCTCTGACCTTTCATACACACAAGAGGCATGTGAACTCGCATAGAAGCCCCGACCTTTGGCCCCGCCGCACACACTAGCTTTGTGCACCGTCTTCCCGCCATTTACCCACTATGATGGACAGCTCACTCAAGGGACCCCTGCGTCCTTCGGCGTGCTGGCATAGTAGCACACACATGGTCACTGGAGACAACTCTTCTGGCCCTTTATGCAGATGCAGTGTAGGAAAAGCACTATACATTTACCCAACGAGCTAGCGCTTACTGATTAGCTAGTAGAAAGTACTCCATTTAGAAAAAGATATAGATAAAGATACCATATTACTAGTTGCAGATTTAGAAGCAGTAGGCCTTTCACAACAAGTCTCTAAAGCCACTCATTTTGCAGGTCATATCCTGGATGGCGTTTTTACGAATAATCAAAATATTCTAGTTAAAGAAATATTTCCCCTAGTATGGACCGACCACTATGCAATTGTATTCGACATTTTTACCCCTAGTAAGCCTCTTCCAACAGACAACATAGATAGGCCAGAAGCAGTTAAAGCCTGGAAAAAGGTAGACAATCACCTTCTTAATGCGCAGCTGTCCTCGACCCGACCAGAGGCCTCTCGATATTCCAATCTAGCAGTAGCCAAGTACACCAACTGGCTAGAGAATGCCTTTAATCTGCTGGCACCAAGTAAATCATTTTCCAAAAATTGAACGACCCCATCTGCCCCATGGTTTACTGAAATCCTAAGGGACCAAAAGAAAGTATGTAGAAATAGGGAAATGCAATGGCTTAAGTTCTACACTAGCGATGAAAAACTCCTCTATAAATATCAGCTAGCTAAATATAAACTGTTGATCACACAAGAAAAAAGCCAATATTACATATCCCAAATACAATCTGCAAACAATTCTAATAAAAAGCTCTATCAAGTAGTATCCAAACTGTCAGGTCACACCCCTACATCGGTAACAATACCTTCTCAGTCACTATGCTATTCATTGGCGGACTATTTTTATAAAAAAAGTTAATGACATATATCTGGAATTTGCATCCCACTCCAAGCTGAATGATCAATCACTGATCAATAACAATCCAGAATTTTGTATGGAGCAATTTGAAAATATCACAGTAGCAGATATTCTAAATATAATGTCCTCTATAAAGTCAGGCTCAGTAAATGACCCTTGTCCTCCTGATGCACTAGTACCAGTTGCTGAGCAAGTGGCAGGTGTGCTAGCTAAAATCTTTAATACGATGTTTACCTCTGGAAATTACCCAACCATCTAGAAGAAAACTATTCTCTTTATTAAAAAAAACAAATCTTGACCCAGTAGATACCAAACATTACAGGCCAATAGCCAATATACCTTTCCCAGCAGAAATTGTGGAAAAACTCATTAATATCCAACTCTCTAAATACATAGAAGATCACCACCTCCTAGATGCGACCCAATTTGGGTTCCGTAAAGGCCATGGCACTGAGACTGCTTTAATTAAAGCGTCAGAGGACATTATAGTCATCATGGACCAGGGAGGAGCAGCAATACTCATTTTGCTAGATTTATCAGCACCTTTTGACACGGTTGATCATACCATCTTGATCAGCCGTGTCACTAGCATCGGCATTTTACATAAGGCCAAAGAACTGCTGCAATCCTTTCTGGCCAACCGCACTCAGTCGGTACATTTAGGCGACTTCCACTCTGCCCAACTGGCCCTACCTTGTGGGTTCTCTCAAGGCTCATCCCTGAGTCCGACTCTTTTTAATATCTATGTGTCGGACCTAGCCAAAGTCATCAAGGCTCATGGGATGGGCCTTACTTCCTACGCCGACGATACTCAGCTGGTCCTGGCCAAAATAACAACAATGGAGAAAGGATTGCAGCTAACTTTCAGGAAGGCATGCTCGCCATCAGTAGCTGGATGGCCAGCAACTGCCTTAAGCTGAACTCTGAAAAAACAGAGGTAAACTGCTCCCTTGTTGGTCCCAAATCTGGTGGCCCCCCTCCATGGGCAATCCACCTATTTCAGTGACCAAGATTAGGAATCTGGGCGTCACATTTGATGAAAAACTGTCTTTTGTGTCACACGCTAACTCAGTAGCTTCGACAGCGTTTTACAAACTACGCATGATAAAAAAACTTTTCCCATTTCTTCCCCTGAATGCAGGTAAAACACTAGTCAATACCTTGGTGAGGTCCTCCATTGATTACTGCAACAGACTGTTTGCTAATGCCCAAAAGAAGGTTATTCAAAGATTACAAACAGTTCAAAACGCAGCTGCTAGAATTTTATCAGGAACACCTAAATTCAAACCCATCTCCCACATACTTAAAAACTATCATTGGTTATCGGTAAAGAATCGAATAAAGTTTAAGACACTTTGCATTGCCTTCAAGGCATCTTGCAAAAATGGACCCGAATTTTTGATAAATCATCTAAAAATTCATGTACCCAACAGAGCACTCCGGTCATCCGCTACTTTTCAGCTTAAGGTTCCACGCACGAAAACATCCTCCTGGGGCGACAGAAGATTCGTGGTCACCACAGCTAAGCTATGTAATACCATCCCATTGGAGATTAGATCCTGTCAATCTTTGCTCACTTTCAGAAAACTGATCATAACTTGGCTTTTCAATCAATAAACGCTTTCTGGTTATCTACTGCTGTCCATAGCGCCAAGACACCCCAGGGTATTTGTGCGCTTTAAAAATCTCAAAAATAAATAAATATATACTTCTGCAAATTTGCGAGTTCTTGCGATTTCGCTCGAATTCGTGGACAGCAGATCAGAAATATTCGACCATGATCCTGCATGTGTACTTTTCTCCAAATATCAAACGGAACTGGCAAACCAAAGAATATTTCAATATCAGCAAGTGTCATCACTGTTAAAGAGGCAGCTTCCGTCAATTCTTCATAATAAGCATTTCGATTTTTCCTAGGATCAGGTATCTGAGCCTTAAGAGACAAGACTTCACTCCTTTTCTGTGGAGTATAAACCCATTTTTCTGGTAAACGGACTGCTGACCCTGGTCTAGTAACAACATTGTGCTGATCCCTTAGCTCTGGTATTTCAGGGTGATAAATAGGATGAACCTCTCGCATTGGGAACTAAGATACCGGGGTGGGGCTTTTCTCAAGCAGCCTATCCTGATAAGCAACCAACGTCACAACATTACCAAAAACTTTACCAGGCAACATATAAGTAACATATACATGATCCTTAATATGATATAGAATTTGCAGTGCCGCATCATTGAAGCACTGCTCTCAAAGACCGATCAAAGTAGCCGACATATGCTTAAGGGCATGCTGTTGTACAAGAGGCTCATAATCTTTCATCACTCTCCACACATCTTCCACTCCATAAAAGGGATTCAGAGCCCACTGGACAGCCTTTTTCTCTGCATCTCCCATCTCTGATCGCACATATGGACACATTTGTTCTTTAAACTACATCCAGTCGTTATCCTCGAATCAATGTACTGGTGTCCCACTATTCTGTAATGTCGGGGATGAAAGAACACAGTGGGAGTAGAAACAGAAGTAACAGGCACTAACGTTGCTGCCGGCTGCATTGCTGGCAAAAGGGACGCCAAGGCAATAGGTGTTGCAGGGGTTCTAACAGTCATAGTTGCCACAGGCAGAGAAGGCAAAGTGAGGACAGGAGGTGCAGTGGCCATGGTAGTCCAATAAACAGTAACAGAAGCAGAAACAGCAGAGACAGAAGAAAAGGGTAGCTGAGCTGTGAGGGAAGAACAGGATATATAACCTCTGTGGGGCATATGGGGGTGGGGGTCGGGTATCTACTAATTGTTCCACAAACATATCATTTTCTTCTTGGGTCACATAAGATTTATCAATCTGTAAGCAAAATCTCCTGTCTTCTCGTTCAATCACTATCTCTTGTTTTATCTTTACCATGTACTACAGATTTATGAGTCAATGTTTGCTTCCCTTTTGGGCCTCTTTCTCTGCTTTCAATCGCCTCTGTTTAGCCTCCTTTTGCCACGTCCGAAGAGAATCAAACATAGACTGTCTACTTCTTTTTGCAATCAACTTCTCTGTAAAAAACAATTTGGCCACTGCAACTCAGCATTGTCCCTCGTATATTTGTGCCATAGTGTACTAAGAATAATAGGGCCAAGGCCATGCTTCACATACATATCAAAGTTCGGAGTGCCTTCTGGAGGTGCCAGCTGACTTTCTTCCAATCAAGCATCTGCAGAGCAACAACGACAACAAGAAACCAAGAACCAGGCATTTTCAAAAGTAAGCTAAATTAGTTATGTTGTCTGGCAAAGTGTTCACAAACACTTTGTACAGAAATTGGTCCTCAGACCGTACCAAATACATACCAAAATGGTATCATATCCACAAAAAACCAAAACAAACTCACTTGGTGTACACAGGTCAAACAAATTTATTCTCCAATGCCGACTCTTCGGATCAAATGGTCAGATCCAAGGGTTTCACCGTTCAGGACCCCAGTCGGGATGACCGCTAGGCGTGGCACCGTCTGGTGGGACAGAAGGGGCAGCTGCGAGCAAACAATGCCCCTCGTAAATTGATCTCTGATCCGTACTCCGACCTGACGATGGCCTGACCTCTCCACCTTTCCACGGGAGTTGAAGGGTCACCCTATGGAGTCCCTGCTCGGGCGCCCACTGAAGGAAGGGACTTGATTAGGGCCACCCGGGTCACTCACGACCACCTCTCAGCCTTCCATACAAATGAAGAGTCGGTCATACAACCCAAGTATATTTATTCAGGTACACTTGAGCTGAACCCAGCCGGCCCAGTCTCTGTAGATGGCGGCAGAAGGACTGAAGTCAGAAATCATGGTGATACATTATGTACGATTCAGAACCAATGAAGGCACGCCCAGACTGGAAATTTCCAGAATGAGGCGGTTACACAAAGGCGGTACAGAAGGATACGTTTCGATCCTGAGACCGGGCACACACTTTCTCTATGCCAGGGTCGTTCTGCCTGCGCCCATCACTGGACTAGTGGGAGCAGGTCGTTATCTAGTGGGAAAGGTATGCGCTAATAAGAACAGTGTATTCATTAGTACAGCAAGGCTTAACCTTAGACAAACTAAAACTATCGAAGCTGTTTCAGCAGGGACAGGCAGAAATTAGTTTCGATCATGGCTCAAAATGGCAGCCAAACACAAAATGGTGCCACGAATGCTAACTTAAGATTTACAATACATAAGAAACACAGCTAAGGCAGTTTTATTCTAACAGAAACAGTCCAGCTCAAACTGCCAACCCAGTTCCTCCCTGGCCGGGAAACAAGCATCCTGTGACCGGTTTCAGGATATCACCCTTCATCAGCCACTCTAGCTAGAATTCAGTGGTGTAGTGAGCATGGGGCCCTCGTCTGGGCATACCCTTCCCACTTAGGATGACGTATGCAAAAGAAACAATTGATGGACGGAATGCTGGGCAATGCAAACATTCACCCCCAGGCACAAGGATCTGGGTTAAATACATCATTCTTTTGCTCACCACACCATGCAAGTTTGGACCCAGCCATATGCAAATCAGTCTTGACCCTGCTCCTTGTGGGAATAGTCCAGCCCGAAGTGCCAAGCCAGGTCCTCGCTGGACCGGAAACAAGCATCCTGGGACCGGTTTAAGGGCATCACCCTTCATCAGCTAGGTTAGCTTGAATCCAATGGTGTAGTGAGCACGGGAACCACGTCTGGGCATACCTTTCCCACTTAGGATGGCATCTGCAAAAGAATATGTTATACTTTGTGTTTCATGAAGAGGTTGAGAGAGAGAATGTGGTGCATCGGCCAGAGATGCCGACTGGGGAGTTGGGAATCCAGGTCCGAGTCTAGGCATCTGCTCAAGATCCTGTGATTCTGGGAAAACCAGGTAATCTCCCCGTGCCCATAGACAGTGCCTGGATACCCTCATGGATACCCTCATGGGTGATAAACTGTGCTATATGAATCTACAAATTACAATTAATTACTAATTAAATAATGAACACTATTTAATATCTGAGGAGCCTGTCATTATGTCATTTCAATGAAAAAAGAGAACTGTTTGAAGGGTCCCTGCAAAATATTAGACCATTGTGTTTTGTGCAATAAAAACATTCAAACATATAATTGGTAGGGTATATGGACTGTAGTTAAGGTACAGAGGGGCTTATTTACAAGCCCATCGCGGCGCCAGTGCGTCACATTTATTGACACACTAGCAGCACAATTGGTTCCCTCTGTTTTACAAGGTCATGTAAAGTCACCCTGCTTATCTTTTCATTGCCTTGCAAATATGTTCCCCTTTCGCACATAATTCTGCTTGAAAGGGGTGTTCAATGTATGTTGCTGTGGGTGCATCCATGGAACTTGATGCATTCCCAGAATTACAACATTTTCTAAACCTGTGACTGCGTCAGAATTCTATGCCTCCCCAGGGGAGGCGTAAGGAGGCGCAACAAGGAGAAATACTTTAATTTCTCCTTGTTTTTTCCTCTTTCTAAGCATGCTGCATTCTGCTGCATCGAATGGTGGAAGAAGTGCACAATCTACATTAGTTCAGCAGCACAAGTGCAGTGGTGGCAGCATGCTGTGTAATGATCAGTAGAAGCGAAATGAACCTTTTTACCCTGTGTCACTGGAGTGAGGTCTACAGGCTCACCCACCTTTTTAAAAGCCACTGGTGTGTGCTTAATTCACCCATGGCATACATTTTGAAGATGTGTAGTGTTGCGTAACACAGGAGTGTTGACTCCATGCTGATGCATGTGTACATGGGAACTGTGCTCTACTGGGATAGAGCAGTGGAGTGTAGTGTATGTGTGGGTAATAGATGTATTGAGTGTATGTTTGTGTGAGGGGAATACAAAACATGAGACATGTAGTGCTGGGCAGTGCCTGTACAATGGGAGCACGTGCTGTACATATTTGTTGCTAGCATGAAATAAAATCCATGAAGCGTTAAATATTATGCAGCGCAGATGATGGCCATGTGTGTGTGTGTGCTGGCAGTGCGGGTTTTCAGAAAGCACACACTTGTATAATGCAGAGAGGCAAATGCAAAACAAAAGTTGATGGACAGAATGCAGAACAATGTCATACATTCACCTCAGTACAGAGATCTGGGCCTAAATCCATAGTTTTTTTGCACTCCACACACCCCAGTTCAGACATAGCCATATGCAAATCAGCCTTGACCCTGAGCCTCTTGGGAACAGTCCAGCCCGAACGGCCAAACCATGTCTTTCCTGGACCGGAATCAAGCATTCCTAGGACTGCTTTCTGGCTATCAGCCGTCATCAGCCAGGATAGCTTGACTCCAGTGGTGTGGAGAGCATGGGACTCACGTCTGAGCATACCCATCCCACTCGGGGTGACAAATGCAAAACAACAGTTGATGGACAGAATGCAGAACAATGTCATACATTCACCCCAGTACAGAGATCTGGGCCTAAATCCATTGTTTTCTTGCACTCCACACCCCACAAGTTAAGACATGGCCATATGCAAATCAGCCTTGACCCTGTGCCTCATGGGAATAGTCCAGCCCGAACTGCCAAGCCATGTCTTTCCTGGACTGGAATCAAGCATCCTAGGACCGGTTTCTGGATTTCAGCCGTCATCAGCCAGGATAGCTTGACTCCAGTGGTGTGGAGAGCATGGGACTCACATCTGAGCATACCCGTCACACTCGGGGTGACAAATGCAAAACAACAGTTGATGGACAGAATGCAGAACAATGTCATACATTCACCCCAGTACAGACTTTGTTCTGCATTCTGTCCATCAATTGTTGTTTTTGCATAATGCAGAGAGGCTACAGTGCTGAACAGTGTGCGCACATTGAATGTGTGTGTTGAATGTATTTGTACCTGTAATGATACAATGCATGGAAGTGACAGTGCTGTGCAGTAAGTGTGCTACAAATGCACACTGAGTGCCAATGTGCCTGCAATGGTACATTACATTGAGGACTATGGGTTACATTTTGGGAAGCCCAAGCCTGACTGTTGAAACATGTGGAGGAGAGGAATCCCACGTAACACAATGTAAGAGGTGGAGGTATGCCACCGCATACCCTCCACAACAATCCAAATAAACACATCACAATTGTGATGGCCAACAGTAGAAGGCTACTAAGAGCCCTTTTCATGTAATTCCTAAAATGAAAAAAATTCCCCCTATCCCCGGCCCCCTCATTAAGGCCACAAAGAAATCTACCTTGATCCTAGAGTGCCAATTAAATTGGATGAGCAGGTCTCACCCACTAATTGTGACATGCTTCATCAGTGACCTTATCCCACCCTGGTAAGATGATACTACAATGGTGAACTTGACCTCATTAAGAGGGAGTTCTCAATAAAAACTAACTGGACAAGACGGTATCCAGGTAAACTAAAAATAACTTAAGGTAAACCCATGGCAATACTTTTAATAATGGGTACTTTCGGTATGGCTAAAATCCACAAAAGGGGGTGTTAAGCAGGTACAATAACTTTTTTTTTGTTACTTTAAAAAAAAACTTTATTTGTAGTAAATGTGACCAAAACTCTCCAAGAACAGAAAACTGTGTGTGTGCACCACTGTGACATTCAAATTGCCCCCCCTACCTCCCACCTCCCTTTGAAGCATCCCAATCATGCCAGTATGACGTTGCCCCCGCTCCTCCCTAGAAAATCTCCATTTCACCAAATAGGCCAACCAGGCCAAACTTATCCCCTTGTCCTCCCATATAGGGATGTTTAGAAGAAAAACATTGCTGTAACATTAGAATTGGGGCTCTCCCAGTTGGGGAATACGTCTAAGTGACACACGAAACACCTCTTGGCAGCCCAGACACCACCCTCTCACAGTGGTGCCCAGATCCGATTCGATGGTGACCGACAGCGTGTCATGTCCACTCATCCCAGAGATTATCAACATTATAACTGCCTTAATGCATTCATACATGGTGTTCAATCCAATGCCTTCCTTACAACTTCATGCAGCCATCGCGACCTTCACTTCTGGAGTGTGGCCTTACAGCTCAACATAAGCATGCACCTAAACTGTCATTCTTTCACCAGTGACTGCAATCTGGAGGAGTCTTCAGTGTCCAGTGGCACTCTCTTCTGTTGCTTCAGGTGCTTCAGATAATCCTCCACCTGCTGTGGATTAGTGAAAAATGCTTGCAACCCCTGGTGAGTAATCCGAAGGCGAGCCGGGTACAACAAC
The DNA here is from genome assembly GCF_964263255.1 of Lissotriton vulgaris. NCBI lineage: Eukaryota > Metazoa > Chordata > Amphibia > Caudata > Salamandridae > Lissotriton > Lissotriton vulgaris. The sequence goes on from NC_141696.1 coordinate 743,952,041, forward strand.
GCGTAGTCAATTTGGGCTTGCCTAAGTTTTTGTTTGACTCCCAAAAACGTACGCCGTTCTTCTTGCACGTGAAGCGTGATATCAAGGTACATAGTTATAGGTATACCGTCATATGTTAATTGTTTTTTCTCCCGGGCCACTCGCAAGGCGACATCTCTATCCCTGTTATTCAACAGGCGAGCAATTATAGTTCTCGGGGTATTGCATGGGGGGGGCCGCGGCCCCAAGGAGCGATACGCTAGCTCAACCACAAATTGAGAGGAAAGCAGTTCCGTACCCACCACCGCTTGCAGTAATCGCTCTACTTACTCTTCCATTTTCCCAGTATTTGTACTCTCCGGCACTCCTAAAATCCGTATGTTATTCCGCCGGCTGCGAGCTTCAATTTCCTCACTCTTTGCCACGATAACTCTAAGCAACTTGTCCATTTGTGCTGTCGCCTTTTTCAATTAAACGGTGGAGTCCTCCACATCTGACACACGTTGCTCTACTTCTTTGAGTCGTGTCTCGTGCCACTCTATTGTCCGGACAATGGCGTCCATCCGTGTAGACTGTGTCGATCTTCTCAGCCACATTTGGGAAGCCTTGTCGGACCTCCTTTAGGAGCGATTTGAGGTCATCCCCAGATCCCTGTTGAGGCTCTTGCTGAGAGGCACCAGCTCCAGGATCCTCCTCCACTGTATGTTGCTTGGCGTTTTTTTTTTGAGCACTAATCGATCTCTTCTCCCTCGACAATGCCGCTTTTGCGTCGCAAGTGAACCCTACCAATACGCTTGTATAGCCCACTGCAACACAGCAAGCAGAAGGCAAATGAGGTTCAGGTATACCCTGCCAGACAAAATCTGCTTCCCAGTGTACTTGTATAAGTTGGCTACCACAACCAGTCAGTCCACCACAGATAGGTGAACGCGGCCCCAAGTCTGCCATCCTCTTAGCACCTCATTTAATTTGCATCGCACTGCCCCCTTGGAAGAGTATGTAGGGGATGCCGGTCCCCGCCTCCAACACTACTCGTGCCAGCGGCGGCAGATCAATATACCAGATTCCTCTCCGCAGTATGTTTCTGGCTGGTAGCATAAAGTCTCCACACCTGTTTACAGTCCTCCAGCGGGGTGTACACCAAACCGCCAGTCAACAGTTGCCCCCCTCAAATCAGAGAGCAGGCCTACACCTGCTCCCCCTGCAGAGCGTCCACTGTACCAGCCCTCTAAGTATCGTATGTAATGGCAGTCTCTAGACCCTGTATTTCTGGTTCCGCCGTTTAAGCATGTCCCCCTCAGTTCTCCGCACAGTAATTGTGGCAGGGCTTAGTATAAATCTTCTCTACCCACAGAGCTGTGGATGATCAGCAGCCAGCTCCCACACCTGTATAAGCCTTCAGCACAATGCGCCCAGATGGCAAATCACAGTGCACCTTCTCCGGGTGTAAGCGCTACGGGCAGCCGCTCCTCTCTCGTGCCGCCCACAGTGCGCTCACCCCACTGATTCCCTCCGAAGCAGATGGCACCCATCAGCCCCGGGGTCGGGAATAAGGAATCACAGCAGTAGTGGATGGCGCACTGACTAGGAATCGGATGCCTTGCCCCCGGGTCTCAGAACAAGCAGCGCCAGGTCTGAGTCACTCGCTGTCAATATGGCTGCGCAGCTCGGCCGCCATTTATGCTCCCTCCGCTAGCAAGCTGCCAGGTCAGGACACCGTTGGCACAGCACAGTACTGCTGATCCTATCCTTACCGCTCCTCATGCGTCGCTCATCAGAGCCGCCTCGGGCGCCGACCGGCATGCAGCAAGCACCTCTCGTCACCTCAGGGGCTCTCCATGTGGCTCGGTCCGGGCCTAGTCACCTCGTGGTCAGCCAGGGGCTCGCGTAGTCAGCCACTCCCCCTGCCCGCTCTGAAGGCAGCCAGCCCCGCTCCCGGTGTGCAGCACGTTCACTCCGCAACTGCTCCAATCTCCTGTGTTCAGCAATATTCAGGTACCACTGTAATGCCCAGAGCTTCAGGCTGGCAAACCACACTTTTGCACTCAAAATGTGGTCGAGTAGAAGGATAAATGCCGGATATTAACTGTCGGTCTGTGGGAGCCTCACTCCATGGCAGCCATTCCACCAGTGCGCCACCTAGCACCCCCAAGCAGGTACAATAACTTATACATCCATGTTAAGATAACATGTTTCTGCCAACATGCATTCCAGTACTGGTCAGGGGCATTAATCAAGGCAAAAGGAGATCCCTATCTCCATTACCTGCATTAAATCAGTAAGGATAAAGGACAGTGTTGTCAAACCGTTGGTCCTTCCTTGACAACTTACATAATGGTGATCCCTGAAATGAGAATAATATATAAACAATATTACATTAGAATTCATGGAATAGTATAGACTTGGCACTGAAGTGATCTATCACATGCAAAGTGATACTAAACTTTTAAAATAAGTGCTACATGTATTTTTGTGACATTGCACTGCAAACAAGGGAAACAATGTGTAGGTTGAATACATGATTGAGCCTGATAGACCAGCTTCTTAGCCTAACTCTGGGAGCACTAGAGCTCCATGTTCTGTGAGAAGGGGGTATCCTCTGTAGTCACACGCAGTAATATCATTAAATGGTAAAGTAAAGAAAAACTACTGTTTAGGTTGCCACCCTGCTTTTCAGAGAGTATCATATTTAGTCAAGTGTTTAATTCAGGTGTGGTGCGCTCAGTAAAAAGGACTTTGTGTCCAAAGGATGGCGTATATAATTGAGTACTGGACACTCCCACTAGGGATATAGCCATGATCGGAAAGGGGGTATCAATATCCCTTCCTGTAAGCCTGCCATAATAATGTATTGGAAAACATCAGCGCCTAGCCTACTGATAGCATATCCTCAGTCAAACACAAATTAAGAAATGAAACATACATACATCAGAGAACCTGCATGTAAGGTATTTGTGGCGGCATAACTATTAGACAAATTATGTGATTTCTAAAATTATTTATGGGAGTATTCCCAGTATCATTGGAGGCAGAGGGTACACCCTCTATCACATACACCAAGGGAATTCCCTCATTGGTAATAATATGGCATTCATTCACAAATACCTACCTCAAGCAATCAATATAGTGCAATAGGCCCCAACCACAAAAAAGTAGATAAACAACTTACTTCATCAAGAGGAATAAAGCCAAGAAACCCTATGCGCCTTAATTACAGATCCCTCATGTGTTGTGTTTATCTCAAGGAGAGGAATACTCCCCAGACAGATTTGTGGATTGCTATGTTCCTATGAGGTTGGAGGGACTCACACTGGAGGAGAGGGAGAGGTTGCTCTTTGATTCAGTGATAGATCACAAGGAAGGGGCCTGGAAATATCTCAGGAAGGAAGATGGGGATGATAAGGGAATCATAAAGAGTATGGCTGGGAGCCTGGGATTAACCTTTTGATGCACATAACACTGTGGCTGACAATAAGGTGTGAACTCTCATCACTCCCATGACATGTGCTGTGGATCAATCAGCTTCTGAGTCATGCCTGCTGTGAAAGACATCTTTCACGAGGAAAGAAGAAAGAGAGAAATGTCCACTTCAAAAGAAGCAGAACCTCAACATAAACTTCAAATACTCAGATTCTAAATCTTATTTGGTGTCTGGAAAAGGACTTTAAGGGGAAGTTGAGTCCCCAAAAGTTTGGTTTGTCATCTTTCAAGAAGTCAAACCAGCTGTGTGAGAACGGGAAGCTCTGCACGAATTCTGCCTGTGACCAGGACTGGGAGCCACGGCCTGCTAGTCTCCCTGGGCAGTGACTGGACATCACCCAGGGAACCTAAGACCACCTGCCCTTGAGCCTGGAGCTCCAGCCTGCTTGCCAAGACCAGTGTGCCCTGTGAGGAAAAGGAGAGTGCTGGAGGGACCTAGGTCCAGTGTGAGGTGTGAGGATTTGGCTGTGCACCAACAGGGTAGTTGCCAGCACGTAGGATTGTTTTCAGTGACCCACGTGAGCCAGGAGAGGGCCTTCATAGGCTGAGCCATGTGTTGTACATGAAGTGGGGAGCGCAGATTCCACGCTCCACTCCCAGACGCACTGCATGAACTGGATACAAGATCCAACCAAATAATCATCCTTTAATTTTGCTCAAAATTTTCTGAATTAATCCGCGGTTTTTCAAGGTATTCTTTATCTTTTGCATATCCACATACGTGACACAATGTATTTTGGAAGCTTCTCGTATTTAAGTGTGCCCATCCGGACTTCTTCGAAAATATGATCCAAATACAACCAATAATTCGGAGCAGCATTTTTTTATTAAAAACCCAATGCATTTCGGGCTGTGCCACCAGCCCTTCGTCGGGGGTCACTGCAAATCAACCAATTCAGGAAAAAACATCAGTACCAAGATATGCCGTTTATAACATTATACTCAATTTTAACCTATTGTAGTTCACCTTTACATTCAAATTATTTACAAAAATCTATAAAAGTGCTCAAATATCACAATCTACCCCCATCAACCAAAAACGAAACCATATTGCAACCCTCCTGTCCTTAATTTCATAATACCACCCTCTTTACACTCAGTGCGCTCTCTGCTAAACAACATCCTCGGTTCCTTTTTAAATGCATGATTCATATTCTACTCTCAACACGTGCGTGTTCAGACCTTCCTTACTCTTCCCTTCCCCCACCTTTCTCCTCTCACTCCCAACCAGTGTGACAACATTCTCATTCCCCTGTGGGCTTCATTAATTAACCTTTCCGTAAACTCGTGCTCCTGCATTTTAAATGAACTCTTCTTAGTGCATACCTGCTTACTCCATTATCTTCAAGCCGCTCGGCGTACACTTCCAGCAGCCAACGAATTCACACGTATCTAGCCCCGTCCTTCAACCTGCTTTTAAAACGTGCGTGCTCCACCCCCTTTCTACGTGAACCTGAATAAATCATTTTAACATCGTTTTACCTTTTTACAAACTACAGTCCCCATCATACACCTATGAAACATAAAAATAAAAATGAAAATAAAAATAAAAATGAGCGCTCTTGCGCACAATGACCTACATGTTAAACGTCATATTTGTAACAAAATGTCCTGGACTTCCTGCGTGCAGTTTTATGTGTTTGCTTTTCGGTTGCTCTTCCGAACTTGCCGAATGTGGAGTTTTTCTGTAGTTCATTTAATCAAAAAGCATCTTTTATTCATGGGTGCAAAACCAACGTGGGGCAATATTATATAACATGAATGAGGTGGTATGCACTCCAGGTTTTACAAAGTTAATCCAATATAAACGACCTCCTCTGTTTGTTGCGTGCAGAACCAGGTTGTGCCTCGCCCTGAGCACTAAGTTAAGTACATGAAGTGGGGAGCGCAGATTCCACGCTCCACTCCCAGACGCACTGCATGAACTGGATACAAGATCCAACCAAATAATCATCCATTAATTTTGCTCAAAATTTTCTGAATTAATCAGCGGTTTTTCAAGGTATTCTTTATCTTTTGCATATCCACATACGTGACACAATGTATTTTGGAAGCTTCTCGTATTTAAGTGTGCCCATCCGGACTTCTTCGAAAATATGATCCAAATACAACCAATAATTCCGAGCAGCATTTCTTTATTAAAAACCCAACGCATTTCGGGCTGTGCCACCAGCCCTTCGTCGGGGGTCACTGCAAATCAACCAATTCAGGAAAAAACATCAGTACCAAGAAATGCCGTTTATAACATTATACTCCATTTTAACCTATTGTAGTTCACCTTTACATTCAAATTATTTACAAAAATCTATAAAAGTGCTCAAATATCACAATCTACCCCCATCAACCAAAAACGAAACCATATTGCAACCCTCCTGTCCTTAATTTCATAATACCACCCTCTTTACACTCAGTGCGCTCTCTGCTAAACAACATCCTCGGTTCCTTTTTAAATGCATGATTCATATTCTACTCTCAACACGTGCGTGTTCAGACCTTCCTTACTCTTCCCTTCCCCCACCTTTCTCCTCTCACTCCCAACCAGTGTGACAACATTCTCATTCCCCTGTGGGCTTCATTAATTAACCTTTCTGTAAACTCGTGCTCCTGCATTTTAAATGAACTCTTCTTAGTGCATACCTGCTTACTCCATTATCTTCAAGCCGCTCGGCGTACACTTCCAGCAGCCAACGAATTCACACGTATCTAGCCCCGTCCTTCAACCCACTTTTAAAATGTGCGTGCTCCACCCCCTTTCTACGTGAACCTGAATAAATCATTTTAACATCGTTTTACCTTTTTACAAACTACAGTCCCCATCATACACCTATGAAACATAAAAATAAAAATGAAAATAAAAATAAAAATGAGCGCTCTTGCGCACAATGAACTACATGTTAAACGTCATATTTCTAACAAAATGTCCTGGACTTCCTGCGTGCAGTTTTATGTGTTTGCTTTTCAGTTGGTCTTCCGAACTTGCCGAATGTGGAGTTTTTCTGTAGTTCATTTCATCAAAAAGCATCTTTTATTCATGGGTGCAAAACCAACGTGGGGCAATATTATATAACATGAATGAGGTGGTATGCACTCCAAGTTTTACAAAGTTAATCCAATATAAACGACCTCCTCTGTTTGTTGCGTGCAGAACCAGGTTGTGCCTCGCCCTGAGCACTAAGTTAAGTACATGAAGTGGGGAGCGCAGATTCCACGCTCCACTCCCAGACGCACTGCATGAACTGGATACAAGATCCAACGAAATAATCATCCTTTAATTTTGCTCAAAATTTTCTGAATTAACCTGCGGTTTTTCAAGGTATTCGTTATCTTTTGCATATCCACATACGTGACACAATGTATTTTGGAAGCTTATCGTATTTAAGTGTGCCCATCCGGACTTCTTCGAAAATATGATCCAAATACAACCAATAATTCGGAGCAGCATTTCTTTATTAAAAACCCAATGCATTTCGGGCTGTGCCACCAGCCCTTCGTCGGGGGTCACTGCAAATCAACCAATTCAGGAAAAAACATCAGTACCAAGATATGCCGTTTATAACATTATACTCAATTTTAACCTATTGTAGTTCACCTTTACATTCAAATTATTTACAAAAATCTATAAAAGTGCTCAAATATCACAATCTACCCCCAGCAACCAAAAACGAAACCATATTGCTACCCTCCTGTCCTTAATTTCATAATACCACCCTCTTTACACTCAGTGCGCTCTCTGCTAAACAGCATCCTCGGTTCCTTTTTAAATGCCTGATTCATATTCTACTCTCAACACGTGCGTGTTCAGACCTTCCTTACTCTTCCCTTCCCCCACCTTTCTCCTCTCACTCCCAACCAGTGTGACAACATTCTCATTCCCCTGTGGGCTTCATTAATTAACCTTTCTGTAAACTCGTGCTCCTGCATTTTAAATGAACTCTTCTTAGTGCATACCTGCTTACTCCATTATCTTCAAGCCGCTCGGCGTATACTTCCAGCAGCCAACGAATTCACACGTATCTAGCCCCGTCCTTCAACCCACTTTTAAAACGTGCGTGCTCCACCCCCTTTCTACGTGAACCTGAATAAATCATTTTAACATCGTTTTACCTTTTTACAAACTACAGTCCCCATCATACACCTATGAAACATAAAAATAAAAATGAAAATAAAAATAAAAATGAGCGCTCTTGCGCACAATGAACTACATGTTAAACGTCATATTTGTAACAAAATGTCCTGGACTTCCTGCGTGCAGTTTTATGTGTTTGCTTTTCAGTTGCTCTTCCGAACTTGCCGAATGTGGAATTTTTCTGTAGCTCATTTCATCAAAAAGCATCTTTTATTCATGGGTGCAAAACCAACGTGGGGCAATATTATATAACATGAATGAGGTGGTATGCACTCATAGTTTTACAAAGTTAATCCAATATAAACGACCTCCTCTGTTTGTTGCGTGCAGAACCAGGTTGTGCCTCGCCCTGAGCACTAAGTTAAGTACATGAAGTGGGGAGCGCAGATTCCACGCTCCACTCCCAGACGCACTGCATGAACTGGATACAAGATCCAACCAAATAATCATCCTTTAATTTTGCTCAAAATTTTCTGAATTAATCCGCGGTTTTTCAAGGTATTCTTTATCTTTTGCATATCCACATACGTGACACAATGTATTTTGGAAGCTTCTCGTAATTAAGTGTGCCCATCCGGACTTCTTCGAAAATATGATCCAAATACAACCAATAATTCGGAGCAGTATTTCTTTATTAAAAACCCAATGCATTTCGGGCTGTGCCACCAGCCCTTCGTCGGGGGTCACTGCAAATCAACCAATTCAGGAAAAAACATCAATACCAAGATATGCCGTTTATAACATTATACTCAATTTTAACCTATTGTAGTTCACCTTTACATTCAAATTATTTACAAAAATCTATAAAAGTGCTCAAATATCACAATCTACCCCCATCAACCAAAAACGAAACTATATTGCAACCCTCCTGTCCTTAATTTTATAATACCACCCTCTTTACACTCAGTGCGCTCTCTGCTAAACAACATCCTCGGTTCCTTTTTAAATGCATGATTCATATTCTACTCTCAAGCCATCTGTTGAGCCATGTGTTGAGCACTGTGCGTGCCTTGCTGCACTCATACCACCACGCTGCGGTGACCTGGTATGCTAGAAGGGTGCCACCAATAAAGTTACCATTTCAATCGGGGCTAAGACTTGTGACCGTCTGGCCCGGGGCCCTTGCACTCCAAGAGCTTTTATCTGTATAATCACATACCTCAGCAACACCGTATGACAGGAGGGAAAGTCGGTACCAACACTGTAAAAAGATTCATGTCATTACCCGAAGGAGAAACTGAGGCTCCGAACCATGGGTTGGACGTACACTGTGAAGGACTGCCCAGACTCACCATAGAGGACTGCTGGAGATGCCAAAGACGACTTTGCATCCTAGCTAGCTACATTTAGGAGCTGAAGAAAGGATTCTATCCATTGAGCAAGGTCACTGTACCACCATTTTGAGAACAGGGAGCTGCTCCAAGATTTGAGAGAACCTCTGCCAGCTCTACACAGGAGAAAGAGCCTTCACTGCCAGATGCTGCCACAAGGGCCGCAAGCAGACCATCTTCTCCAAACTGTGTAGGACTAGTGGGTGCACGTTGAATTCGCCCAAGGCATCACTGAACTCTTCAGTGCTGCAAGAGCATGTGAAATATGAACTGGGCCTGTTGGGCCCATGGGGATTCGCTGCTAATGGTGCTTCAGCACCATAGCCACTTTTGACTTAAATCCTAAAGAGTCAAATGGAGAACTTTTGAGTATGGCCTAATAGTTTGCCTGCTGCAGTCACCAGTGAATCGGAAATAACCCCTAAGACTTTATACAAAGGAAGGTGGGACAGGGATTCACCTGACAATGACTAGAACCCGGACCTCAAGGAGGATTGTGTTGTTGCTTCGGAATGTCGTACTTTTTGTTGCATGTGAGGAATGCCTGCACTATAAAAAACATGGCTAAATAGTTACATTTAGCCATGTTTTTAAATTACAACGATCAGTGTGTTTAAATAGCTTCCGTACAGATCCCAAACAATGAATTTCTTTGAAATGTATTGAACTGTACCATGAACAAAATTGTATATTATTGTATATATGTAGATTAACCATCACATGTATAGTGGAGGCATACACACAGAAAAACATAAAACAAAGTAAAAGTGTTTGTATTTTAACTACAAAGAAACCGCTTTAATTTAATAAAATAAAACCTATATATTTTTGTACCATGCACTGTGTTTATCTATAGTTATTGCTGTCTAATGTCAGGTCTTGTCCTTTAGTTAAACCAGTTCCTAATTATTCTGTTTTTCCAAACACTGTATTTATCCCGAATTAGGAACTCTAGTCGGGGATACCCCTTCCTTTTTTGCATATATGTCTTCTACAGAGTCCACATCTTCCTGTGCTGTGTTGTCCTGGTGTGGGTGGGACACAGACAATATATGAGGAGGAGTAAGGCTGAACATGTTACAGACCGAGAGCAGCAAATGAGAGCAGTGTTTCACATCCTGAAAAGATGAATTTGCTAATAAAGGCTGCAGATAGTGTATTTTCATGGGGCATTTTCAGATCCTCCCCAGGTTTTCCATTTGTTTGATTTCTAAAGATTTAGGAGTCCATTGGGTATTGCTTCATGTAGAATGGGTGCTGCATCATTGCCTAACAAAGTCGGCTGTGATGAAAAGGAAATCTGGTTTGAGGTATACTTGGAGGTAGTGTAGGCGGTTTCTTGTTTGCTTAATGATATAGCATTTTAAGCATGTATGACAAGAACCTCCGTAATCTTTAAAAGTAGAAATGTTTGCCAGAAGCACCGACTGACATTGGACCATCAGTCAAAGTACCCAAGACAGTTTTCCCAATTTAGGATGAATGCCCACTTTTTGATTTCCTGTTTGGGGCTTCCAGGTAAAGCCTAATGGTCCCAAACGGAAAAACAAATAAATAAACCGCACATACCGGGATCAAACTCCCAGAGCGTGATGAATATTTCTTTTTTCATTTTAAAAAACAAACCATTGATGTGGGAATTTGCTTTTGAAAACAAAAATCTTAGCCGTGGGTGCTCATTGAACATGGCATCCTCACAGCAAAGCTTCAGTACCTTCTGAGTAGCTGCTCTGTCATGAAGATCTCAGAAATCACTGCCTGTCTGGGGCTGAATTCAAACTATGGCAGGCCGTAGTCTACAAGGTCAGGGTAGTACATCACTCTACTTACCTGGTGGACAAGTACAGCCTGCCAGATGCGAAGGGCAAGATTGATCAAAAAGTAACACAATGCAACCCAGCAAGACACCTTGCTGTGCTGCATGACAGGCAGAAATCAGGAATGTGCCATGTCTACTAAGATATGATGCATTCCTGCTAACTCCAAATGCAGGCACCCTTGAGCCATAGGGCAAGGTTCAATGCATTACAGACAGGATTGTTTTTGTGCAATAGGCAGCAACTTCTGGCACAAAAACGATCCTTAGCAGCGTTTTCCTCTTTCTACGTGGGCTGCAGAAGGCACGTAGAAAGAGGAAATACCAAGGACAAATGAAGATCTTTCTCCTCGTTACGCCTCTGTTGGTTAGCATTCTGACACAATTCCAGGTTTACTGATGTTTGTAAATATGGGATTACATCAAAATCCCTGGGTAGATGCATTGGAACGCCCATGCTCCGCCCATTGAACGCCTTCTTAAGTCAGAGTAACGCAAGGCAGCAATTTGTGCCACCTTGGGTTACTCTGGATTTACTAAGCCACACAGCCACACAAGGTGGCTTTGTGTGACTAAGTAAATCCCACTAAAACCCTTGTCTTGCATTGCATCATCTTGCTTGATGTAAGGACAACACAAGGGCTTAGTATAGCAGGCCGTAAATGAGGGCCTTATTTTTCTAATGGCTACTCTGTTAATGGTAGACTTAAAAGAATTATGTGTGTTATTAGGAAAACATTTTGTTACATAATGTAGTTGTAGTGATTCTTGCTTGATCTCAAGTAGTATAAAGAGAGGGGAACTGATAAATGAACTGGTGGAATATAATTAAAGACAAACTTAGGAACTCAACCAAGAAATACCAAAAGTACAAACCCAGTTTTAATTGTCACATCGGGGCTGATTCACAGAACTAATTTAAGACAAAATCCTAAACTTACTACTTATGGTATTCACAGAAGTTAGGATTTTGTCTTAAGTTTGTATTAAGACATACTTAAGACAATCTTAAGACAAAATCCGAACTTAAGTCTGTCTTAAGTTTGTCTTAAGACAAACTTAAGACAAAATCCTAACTTCTGTGAATAGCAAAAGTAGTAAGTTTAGAATTTTGTCTTAAGTTAATTCTGTGAATCGGGCCCTAAGAGTTGATATGTCTGACTTAGGGTCTGTTCTCACTACCCTGTCCCACACCAGCGCCTGCTCAATCACTCCCACATGTCACCTCGCCCATCCATCCTGCACCTTGTCCATCCACCACCTGAGAAATAAGCCTGAGCACATCATTGAAAAAATTGAACAAAATACTGGTTAATATCAATCAAATAATGTGGAGACTGAAATTCACACCATGTAGTTTAAAAATCATAGTTATATCTTTGTCTTGGCAGCCTTATATTAAAAAGCAGACATATATTATCAGTGTTTGAAATAAGCAGTATGGAGTTGAGAAAGACAATAACAGATAGCTACTAAAGTGGAGCAGAATACATTTTAAATTATAAGAATACTTGACAGCGATTTGTGTTGAAAATTATATCAGTGATGGATTTTGGTCGCGCGTAATTTACAAACGGAAGTAAATAAGTCATGGAATTGTGGCAATCCCTTATCATGTAGACTTCTGGAGTGTTGCTAGATTTGACATGTTATCGGGCAGGAAAGTGGCTGCAATGTGTGCTATTGAAGCATCTTCTCTTGATAAAAAAGAATCTTTAACTCGTAGTGAATTTATTTGCCTTTGAGATCTATTCACATAAGGTGAGGGCTAATGAACTCTAGTTATATGCCCATCTTTTTGTCTTGTAAAGTGTACATTCAAGGATTCTCTACTTTTTAGCGTTGTCCTTTAAGTAGACTTGAATAAATGTATCTATTGTGCTTGCAAGCAGAATTGCTGATTTTTCCCCATTCTGTAATCTTAATTTTATGGGAGATTCGTAGCTGGCAGAACTTTGCTGTTTTTAACGGTATTGCATGGGAACCAAGTGAGGTCTTATATTCTCAAATGTATGTAGAAGCTAAACGTAAGGATGAATCATCCAAGGAATTCTTCACTTGAGTTAGCATCTTTTCACTTGATTTAGCATCTTTTTCACTTTCCTCTTTCACATCAAAGATTTTTATGTTCTCTCTTCTGTTCCTATTTTCTAGGTCAATGACATCTCTTTCAGTTCACTGGATCTTCTGGTCAGTAGGCTTGTTGGTGATTGCTTACACCGTGTAAGAACTTCCTAGATTGCTGATGCTGTTTTCAGTTTCTGAGAAACTTAGGGAGAATTTATTGAAGTCATTTCTTGTACCAGCAGTGCACATGTGGCTAAGGTCAGTGTTAGTTTTGTTGATTGTATCATTTACAAAATAGCACTAAAATCTTTTGTGTTCATGTGCATGCTATTGGTAGTTTCAGAGTTCACTTTTAGTGATGAATAAGATAGGGGTGGTCGGTTTTGGTCAGTTTTAAGTTTAGGTTCATTTTTTCTTTCAAGTCGTCTGCCATCCTTAAGTATCATAATTGTTGACTGGAAAAATGCATAACTGTGAATAAGTAAATGGATGCATCCGTCCCCTGATTGCACCAAGTAGAGGTAGTGAGTTAAGATCCTGATAGTAATGGCAGTAGTGCTTTCATCATAGGTGCTGTGCTACAAGCATCAGATGTTGATGGAAGAAATTCAGCCAAAGTGTCCACTCTGTAAGTGGAAATATGAAAGTATGAATATAGCTGAAGGTGGAATAGTAATGTTCTTCCTTTTTCATTAGACCTCACTTACTTTTAACTGGTGTTCAAGGGAAATTGGGACAATCTTTTGTAAAGATGTATTGTGAATTTAGAGGGTTTGCAAGAGTCGTGGGTCCATTGTGAAGTGACTGCCAATAAAAGAGTTTAAAGAAAGGCATTGATGGGTGGTAAAGATGTGCATAGGTTGACATAAATAAATCATGTTCTCATTTATCACCTGACTTTGAGACCAGTGCCATTATAGACATTGCTCTCTTAAAAAGTTATGCTACAGCCTTATCAGGCACAAGTAGCTGGTGGTCTTTGTTCTGAAGAGGAATGACACCCTTAAGTGGCAGAACTCACTAACCGCAGGAAAGCCACAATAGCCCAGCAACATCATGGCAGGTCCATCAGGAGTTTCCATTGCCAGGAGATTAATAAAACAGGATTTCACTGTAGAAGTTGCCACGCAAATATGTGGCCTGATCAAAAGTTAAGAGCTGCCAAGAAAAAGGGATCACATTGACACTACTGTACATTGGATCTAGAATATTCTTCAAAACCATTTTACTAACTTAATGTGGAATCCTACTCACACCTTCACATAAGTATATTTGTGTATTTCTCAACTGGAACTCTGTTATTCTGCTTCCATACCCATCATCAGCCCCAAGCCCTCACCCTCACAGTATGGATGAGATTTTGGGCCTGAGCGGAAATACTTTGAGCCCTATTCACAAGGGTAAACTTACACGTTTTTGTATGTTTACTACTTGGGGAGAAATGCCTAGGGTAGCTGGAACTCACTCCAGCAGAGGCCTTCAGAGTCCAGGCAAATCCAGTTGCAGGTGCAGGCAGGTCCAGTGCAGCAGGTCAGCTGGGCAGTTGCAGGAAGCCTCTGGAGCTTGTTTTGCCCCTGCAGCTCTGAACAGGAGGTCAGCCACCGACCCTTGGAGTCACTAAGGATAGCCTGGGGTGAAATGAGAAGGTTCAGTCTTCCATCTCAGAGAGCAAGGCATCCTCAAGCAGTCGGCCAGTCCTCTGGTAGCAGCCAGACAGTTTTCTGGGGGCAAGGAAGAACTTCTACTGTAATGTGTATAGGTCTAGGAGTGATCTCATGAGTGGCTCATGAGCTCCAATATTTACATCTGGTGCCAGACATTCATGTGGGGGATTCCCAATGCTACCACCACAGCTGGTTCTGGAAATTTCATCCCCTGCCCCTGTCAAGGCACTAAGAAGTCTGAGTTTACACAAGGCTAGTGCTAGGTTCCTTTATGTCTGCTAAAGGCAAGCCCTTTGAAGTGTAAGTGGGGCAGAGAGCAGCTGCATCTTGGGCCATTCTGGCAAGGTGGCCCATCCTGCCCACAACGCGTCCCCTTTTGTGTAACTGATGGGGAAGAATACGCAAACCTGAACTGCAGAGCCAGACACATTCATGTAGCCCAAGACTCTGGCAGAAGACACAAATGGTTAAGACAACAAAAATCTAACTTTCTAAAAGTGACATTTTCCAAATTGTGAATTAAAAACTAACTTTACCATTAAAGAGGATTTTAAATTACAATTCATTTGAGTCTACATATCTTTCTGCTCCCAAGCATAAAGGACCCAGTGTTAGCAATATCCAGAAATCAGTTGACCTCTATTTGCTAATGGTCCTGCCTAGGATCATTGTGTAACAGTAGCTCTCAAAGTATGTGATCATAACGTCTAATATCAGAATATTTGTATTTACTTCCCACGTAACAGAGAGTAATAGAACTAAATCTGCCTTTCTGTCCTTAAGGGAGCCTATTAGGAAATGTATTGCGTTCTCCATGTTTTTTTAAAGTCTAGAGACTAATCAGGACGTTTAATCATTTTACAATGATCTGCTTACTGCACGTGGAGATCCATGCGAGAATACCATCATGCCATGGTATACAGTAAAGCAAGGGCCCAGACTTACTACGATTTTGCATCAGGGCTGCATCACTTTCGTGGCACAGCCCCAATGCAAAATCATTGTTGGCATTTACTAAGCCACACAAAGCCACTTTGTGCAGTTTAGTAAATACAAACTACCTTGCTTTACTTTACATAACCTGCTTTCACGAAGTACTATTGCTAGCAGAAAGAGGAGTAGGTACAGTGATCATTCCAGTCTTGTGCAGGCCTCCAGCTGCTAGTTGTCCATCTTTAGGGTTGTCTTGACAAAGGCTGCAGGCTTTGTGTAAAGGAGTTTCACACAACAATTAAACCTGGGACAAAAATTCACAGCAACACCTTGAATAAAATTTCCCATCTGACTACGTTAACAGTGTTCCTTGCATCTAGAATAAGTGTCATCCTTCTTTTGGCCATACAACTACAATGATACATGTGCACTAGGTCCATCACAACGTGTTGCGATATTTTACTGTAACATTACAAAATATTTTTTTGTACACATTAAACATGAACTAAGGGTGATATGCCCTATGTTCTGTGGAACTGTTGGTTCCTATCATAATTACCATAGTCTCCCCCATCGAGGGAGAATGCCATTGGCAGACACTTCTTCAAGCAACTGCAGCATTATCTATACCAAAGAAACTTGCAATGGCACATAGAGATAAACCAGTAGGACACTACCAGCAGGGGCACCTGCGGCGTTGATCTCTGTAATAGAAGTAAGTAGATCTTCCTTATCTAAACACCCTGTTTTTCCTGGTGGTCTACTGACATTCATGAAAGCATAGCTGAATTTATCACCTGATGATTCACAACTCTAGGTGGATGGGACTGGTTTACAGATTCATTGAATATTTCTAGAAGACATATTTGTTGACCACGTGAGTGTGTACAATAACCCTTCTTATCTTTAATAGCTGTTTTGATGGTTGGAGAGATTCCCTTTTCTGCTCGATTTCCATTTTCTCTATGGAGCAGTTATCTGTGGTTTGTATTCTAAAATGTATCTAATGCTTCAGTTAAATGCCCCAGCCTTTGTTTTTCCTGTGCCACTCTTTGTGGAAATTATTAATCTATATTTGGTTTCTCCATCTGTGTGATACTCTTCTCAAATAGTGAAATATCCCTCTCTAACATCCTCCTAGCTCCTGTGGTATTTCCAATGGCGAGACCCTCTATGACATTCTTCACAGAGCCCTGTTTAATTTCACTCTTGAAACCAGTGACTATATTGACATCAAAATATTTGTCCAATACGAGGTCCAGTACCCTTCAGAAAAAGTGGTCCCCTGTTGTCCTTACTGACAGTCACATTGATGTGGCATAATCTTACCTTAGATGTAAGTTGCACCTAAAATGGAATGGTCTGAAAGGACCTCCACAGGATAATCAGTAGCTTTGAATTGCAGTCCAGACTCACAAGAGGCAAGCAAATAACCCAACTGGCATGCACTTCTTGTATTAGGAAGTAGAAAGGTAATTTGGATTATTAACTATGTTGCTCTTTCCAAACATTCATCCCATACACCCATGTCTTCAATTCCTGCCCTACGTGATCCAGACATAGTAGGATCTCTTGTAACACACTCCAGGAGTAAGTAAAGTTGGCCCTGTGGTAAAAGCAACTCCCCTCCCCTTTCTGGGAATTTCCTCAATCTCATCCTACTCCAGGTGAATCACATATAGAAGCACAACATGCTCCCCTTGGCATCTTAAACAGGAAGGAACACTTGTCTGACTTAGCTCTTGAGACCCCTCACAAGTCTTTCAAAAAACTTAGGGGGTCATTTAGAGATTAATAGTATGAGGAAACCACTGTAAATCAGTGTTTTAAGGCCTCACAGCTTTAGCTATCTGGGACACTTCATAACTTATGAATACTACAAAAGGTATTAGGAGGATATGAGTTCTGGGTCAATCCCCTTCATCCAGTGGCTTTCATGTAGCTTTCAAGATTTGCCATTGGTTGGATGAGCTGTACTTTAGGGCCATGGCCTTTCATGGACGATGACATCTTCCTTTTACTGTTACCATTTGGTTTTGGTCATGGAGCTTGGAGTAGTGCTGCACTTCATGCCAGCTCCCCACCCCAGCTCTCCAGCTTCGCAGTTGCTCCTCTGTCCTCCACACTCCCATGCTTAATCCCCACCTCCCACTTTGGTCACTCCTTGTCTCTCTCACTCCCAATCTTTACTCTCTCTCCTGGATACTTTCTGTCCCATCTTCCATTCTACTGCCTCTCTTCTGCCTCATTCCTAATCATGCCCGCCTATCTTGCTTCTCATCTTTGCTTGCTCCTACTACCCCTCCTTTCCTGAATCATATGCTTTGGTCTAACATAGTGGTCCCTCTGGCACTTTCCACAGACCTCTCCACCCTTTGCATCCTGGCTCTTTTTACCTATAGAGTAGGATTTAAGAAGCAAAACCTACAAAGGTTTTGAGCTCAATCCCTTTCCCTCTCAAAGTTACCACCAAGGTTGCCAGGTGAACTAGCAATGTCAAGGTACAACACAGCACTGACATAATTACCGTGTGGTAATGGTCGGTTCACTGTACTCTAGAGCAGGTTGTACTTGGATCAGAATACATGACCATCCTGTGTGACAGCATTTTTGAGACATCTCATTATTATTGCACAAAGTTGTCTGTGCAAAAAGGTTGACCCTAAAGCATAAGCTGCCTATGCAGAGGACATTTTCTTTCCCATGCCTACATCCCAACACAATAGCTGCCTTACAGTAGCACAACAAATAATGAAGTACTAAGTGTAATCACAAGAATGCTAGGCAACAAAGTCCGGAGCCAGACAGTTTCTTCTTCTAAAGAACATTTCTCTTTTTGTTAGTGGGCATGCACACAAAGTCATTCCGCTCATCCAAACAGATGGTATGGGTAAATAACCATTATCCTCGGTTTTAAAACAATAAAGGGTTTCTGAGCGATGTGGTTCCTACCATTTACATTGTTGGACAGTGATGCTAAAGTTTATATCAAAGTGCTCAATACTCTCTTTGAAGACATATGGCCCAAGCTCATTGCACCATGGGTCAGGCTTTATCAAATTTAGGCAAGGGTGAGAATGTGTCTGCCTTGTACTAAGCATTGTTGACTGGTTCTGTTGTGTAGTTTCCACTAATCAATAGGAACTGCGTGTTTCTGTATGACATAAACTTTGGGATGGTGCCAGACTGATTACATGCACCCCTGCAGGATATGTTGTCCCATAGACCAGCTAACTCACAGTGCCACCATAGCCCCCCTAAAACCTAGACAGTGAGCGAACAGCCCTGGCAACCGCTGAACGTGTCAGCCTTGTTCCCATAGTAACCATGGTGACAGGCCTAGAACCTTTCAGTCATACACTTGTGCTCTCTTTTTCTCAGAGAAGTATACAAAGAGTACACAGAATGATGTTTCCAATATTTAATTAACCAAAATGGTTCTTGTATAAAATATATGTTCAGCAATAATCAATAGACAGAAGCAGATGAAAGTTATGAGAAGCATCAAGTCAGTGAACAGAGCAAAAAGTTCCACCATCGTGCTGAAATAATGTATATATGCAAGTCTACGAAGTAATATAACACTCTGGCGTACTCTTACTATGCCGACGCTCAACCAAATTTCTAGGGTGTAGGTATGTGTCTTGGCAAGAATACCCTTACTGGATGATTCAACCCCATTACCTGGTGGGTAAGAATCTAGGACCCTGTCTTGGCCACGAGCTGAGCACCCCACACGGAGATGTTAGTGTGCTGCTGGAAAAAGCGTCAGCCTGTAGAGACTTCTTGATGTCAGCATGATTGCCTTCTCTGACCAACATCCGGAAACTGATGTTTATTTGGGCTGAGATTGTGATCGGGTTGTCATTGTTTGTGTGTTACGGATAGCTGTGTCGCCATATGGACAGAAAAGAACATACACATTTGCACAACATATGTGTAGGCCTTGTACATAGTGTAATATGTTAGTCTTCTCGCAAAGTTGACTCGTGTAAGCAAGGTCAGTGTTTCCAAGAATCTAACCCAAAGTGTCATGAATGTCAATGTGACAAGTGAAGGCAACTTTAGGAAAGTCATGTGTTAATGTAAATGGGAACATTTCCTTCTAGGCCTAACCGGGACACATGACAGTTCATGCTGGATAACACTCAATTTATCCTTGATACAGAAGATCCATTTACTAGAATAGATTGGGGAATTCTTGAAAAGGTACTCGTAATGGCAGTGTTGGGGCCCAAAATGTATGTATTTATTCAGACCAGTTTTATCTCCTCTTATGACTGATAAGAGGGAAAAGACATGGGTATCCCATATCTTCTCTTATATTTGCACTCTCAAATAATCCATTGACACAAATTGAACACAAACAATATCAGTCACTCTGTACTTTGGAAAACAAGCTGAAAGACATGAAAGAGGTGTTGAGTTTGAAACAAGATTACCATAACTCTAAATGTATGAATTTCAAAGAAAAAGATAATGATACCTAACCTTTAGTTACCTCAAAAGGTTTCAGGTCCTGATGAGACAAGATAGGTGAAATGAGGTACACTTTCATAAGGTTGAAAGTGAACACTACAGGCAAGGCAATTCAGAGCTATTTAATATCCCGTACAAAAATCTGGCCAGGCGTAAAAGACTAGGGATGTTAGGGTGGCACAGTAAATTGTATTAAAATACGTTTCTAATGACATTTTTCTGCCATCCAGACATCACTGGTTATAATTCCAGAAGACATAAGTAGAACAACACAATGCTTCGACTATTTTTTGTAAATTCTGTTTATTTAGGCAATGTAAAATCATTTGCCCATGCCAAGAGGCAATACACATTTATGCATTCCAGATACATATCTGCATGCCTAATTGTTTTTTTACCTTTGAACAGTTATTAAATGAAAAAAAGCTCATGTAACTAGGCACGTCATTTTTCAATTTCCGATAATACATGTCCAGGAATACCACCTCATCAGTTGTTTCACTCTATCCAAAAATGCTAAGAGGACATTAAAGCTTCTCAACACTCATACTTCCCACATGTCTTCTCTCATTCTATCATCAAATAGATGTTCTGTCACTGGGGCTCTGCAGCAATCATCAACAGGTTCAAAACCAGCATATCGGGGTTCTTCGTATTGTGTGTGTTTTGTTCCAGTGACAGTGTATTTTGTGTATGCATTCTGCCTGTTGTGTCCAGCATACCTCCCAGCAATTCATTCCGGGTGTGTTAGTCCTCCTGCTGCTTATTATCCCTATGATTGCTTTTCATATGCACTTTCTCTGCAATCACCCACTTTATAACATCCCTTCGCCATAGTGCAACCAGGGGCCTCCAAGTGCACATCCACCCATTAGCACAAAATGCTTAGACTTAATATGCAACACTAAATTCCTGAGAGTTGCACCAGAGGTCCTTATTAGGTCTGGTTATGATGGAGAACTAGGTTTCGCAACACAGAGTGCACATATTAGCAGCCCAGCTAATGTCATCCTTGAAGTGCTGTGTCAGACCGCTGGACGTATGAACTCCTCACACAAAGCTCAAAATAGCGTACCCTCTAGCCTTCTTGGGCCTCCACAAATTATTCCTGTTTGCCAAATAACACCCTATCAATCAATCAAAAAATCAATCAATCAGGTGTTTGTTAAGCAAGACTACTCACCTGTAAGGGTCTCAAGGCGCGGGAGGGTTCGCAGGTTCCAGTCCATCAAGGAGGGGTCTGTCAAGGAGCCAGGTTTTGAGGTTTCTTGTGAAGATGGGGAGCGATGTTGTCTGTCTGAGGTGGAGCGGAAGATCGTTCTAGGATCTCCATCTATCAGGAAGGAGATTTGGTCTGTGTGAAGTCTCTTACTTGGTTACAATTATGCCACTCTAATGTCTGTTTTGACTTGCACCGGGTACAAAGGTGGCCTGGAAACAGCTTAAAATTAGTGAAAGTGTGGTTGAAATGATGAATAGAGAAATTAGCCTGTACGGTTAAGGCATATGTCTTGCTCGACCCATCTACACCAAGATGTAGAAGACAATGTTACACATACATTAACCAATTGATTGAAGGGAAAAAAATGTTTTCCACATCAATAGAGGAGGTGCTAAGAAACTACAACCAAGTTATGTTGATGGCTTTAATTAATACATCTTGTCAACCCCAGAGGTTTATACAATTTTCAACAGGCAGGTTTGTAAAAAAGAGAACAACATTCTTTTTACAAAAAGCATACATTTTGGTCTTGGCCAACGTCAGTTGCATGCCCTTCTGTTGCCTCCACTGAACCATCCGTAATGCCAGGCTGGCTTTTCTTCAGATCTGCAAAAAGATTTATCATCATCTTGCATGCAGCCCTAGTAAAAGCCTCATTGGTATACAATCAATGAATCCAAATCACTCTGTACCACTCTGTACCGTTGATTTCTCAAAATCATCTAGGATATTCTTGAACTTTTCTTCCACAGAGCTTTTGGAAGACATCTCAAAACCTATTTAGGGTTCAATTAAACTGATTACTGGGATCTGGAGGGGGCTAGTTTTCAATAAAGATGCATTATTATGCCCATAAGGCAGAGTCATCTGCATCTTTAATGTGCTCATCTATGCTAATACTTCAGTAAATGGTTGGTCAAAGCCAAATCTCTCACTTATTTTCTTCAGAAATCCTAGGGTTGTTTGCAACAGTGTGTTCAATCTAGGATTTCACATCAACCAAGAAAAGTAAAATGTTCTTACTAAGAGGAGCAATAGGGACAGGCGGTGCAAGAAATGTGAAACATCTTCAAATCACGGGACGTATGCTAGACGGTGCATCACCCCCAACAGGACCAATCGATCTAAGATGGGTCGCCAGAACTATAAACAATCAAGCAAATTGGCAAACTAGTACACACTCAAGATCGAGTGGGCGTAACCATTTTAGTATATGCTCATGAAACATCAATGGCCTGGCCTCCAAAATGTCTGATTCAGACTTTGTCAGTTACATAAGATCTTTCGATATTGTGGCACTGCAAGAAACATGGCTAGCAGAGCCCCCGCACCTTCAAGGATGTCTGCGTTTCTTTACCAGTGCTATAAGGAGAGCGAAATATGAACACCTTCAAGGTGGTCTAGTGACCTATGTTTCAGCCATAAGTGCCTATGTGATCAAAAAAGTTGGACAAACTTCTCCTGAGTCAATAGCAGTACACCTTTCCACTTTGCAATCAGGCTTGGGAGGAATAAATCTTACATTGATCAATGTCTATATTCACCCAAAGAGAAAATTAAAAGCTGCAAAAGAATTAGGTAAGTACCTGGAGGAGTGCATAAGCGAAACACCGTCAACAGATCTTATGATCACCGGGGACTTCAATCTTAATCTGACAGACGATGATAATCAAATCAAAACATAGCCTGGGATATACCACTCCAAGAGAGGCCACAAATATCCAAATATTCCAAGTTATACATGCAGGTATTAGAGAATCTCGAAATCTTCAACATCAGAGCATTAAACTGGAGATTTATTGGAGATAATCCTCCAGCGACTACATTACACACGACAAGCATCAGTAAAATATTGGATTACACCTTTATTTCATTATCCTTACTCCTCATTTCGGATAGGGGAAAAGTCAACAGCGATCACTGTCCCCAGGAAATCACTCTCAATATAAGCAAGCCTAAATTTGAGTTATCTTTAGTACCTAAAGATTCAATCTATACCATCAACTACAAAAGGATCAAGTACTCGGCAGTGAACAATGAAAGCATGCTAGAAAAGGCAAAGCAGCACTTTCATTTAAGAATTGGAGCTAGCGAAGTTGAGAAATGGGAGAGTTTTCTAACAACTATGGCAGGTTACTCTACAAGTCCAAAACTACAAGTGGGACAGACCGGCAGCAACATGAATCATTTTACAAGAGAATATAAAGAGAAGATAAGGTACACAAAAAAACTCATCTATCATACAATGCGTCAACTTAGGTGTAACCCAATGGATATAGTGAAACATGATCTTTTACGGGAATTAAAGGCATCACTGAAAAAAACAAAATGGGAAGCAAATAGATCTGTGGAGGACAACATGTGGGCAAAACTACACGCAGTTACCAAACAGAATGACGGGGCAGGATTTTGGAAAACCATAAATTCCTTCATAAAACCTAGGCATGATGGAGTCTCTTCTAATATCACCGAAGAAGTATGGGCAAACCATCTTAGAAATCATTTTAAACAAGACAGAGATTTCCATTTGGAGACAAAAACTGACAATAACAACTTAAAGTCAACGCACGGGAGTCGCTACAAACAAGAAGGCCATATAGCAACCACGAATGAAGGAGTGACAAGTTTACAAAAAATAATTATGCACCAAATCAAAAAAGCAAGAAGAGAGGGAGCGCCAGGCCCGAACGGAATTTTGCCCATTCTTTACAAACAGGAGGAAAGCGAATAGGCTGTAGCACTCGAGCCACTTTTTTTTTTTTAATTGAACACTTCAATATATTGCCCGGTTCCTGGAAGGGCTCTATCATTTCTCAGATTTTTAAATCCGGGGATAAGTCTCTACCATAAAACTATAGATTGGTTGCCCTTATGGACAACGAGGCAAAGTATTTTGCTGGGATACTTTTGGAGGAATTGCAGGCCTAGGCCTTAGAAAAATCCCTAAGTCTGGTTAATCAGACTGGTTTTGCTAAGTCGGTTCGGACAACTGCCAATATTTTAACCATGGGCCTTTAAATTGACAAGGCCAAAACAACAAAAATGCCCATCCACTTGTGCTTTATAGATAATAAATCTGCTTTCGACCATATTAATCAAAATCTTTTATGGTCTAAATTGAAGAGGTGGGGGATACCAAGGCCACTGTTAGACCTGCTGATTAACTTGCATACTGAGACATGGATTCAGGTAAAGCTGGGTGATGGCTCCCACCTGTCAAGACGTATTCCAACCAATAAGGGTCTCAAACAGGGTTGTGTTTTGGCTCCCACACTTTTCAACTTGCTTTTAGGAGACCTTATTCCGATCCTCAACAGCTACAACTCTCATGCACCCAAATTAGGAGGACTAACATTGCCAAGTCTACTCTATGCAGATGACATAGTCCCAAACAGCCATACAAAAATAAGGCCGGAACCCTTGTGGATGCTACACAGAGATATTCGGATGCAAACCAATTGACGATAAATCTGGAGAAAACTCAGACAATGTCAATTAACAAGAAAAGGAAAAATCGCTACACCTGGTTTTGGAACCATATCCGTATTGCGGATACAACAGTGTATAAATACCTAAGAGTCAAAATTGACAATGGCGGCCAGTTTACTACTCAGAAAGCTAGCATCAGAGGTAAAGGCATTGCTATAGCACTTTCTTTAAAAGCACTAAACAGTAAACTTCCAGCCAATCAATCCTGCCCCTGTCACAAGTAATACGAGCCAAGCTCCTGCCCACGATTACTTATGGGAGTGGAGTACAGAGAGGCAGAGATGCAGTGATTTTGGACAATACAGTTACAGCTGCATATAGGATTATTTTTAGCCTGCCCAAGCATACCTCCCAGGCTCAAATTAGGCTTGAGTTTGGTGGCCAGAAACAACTTTTGGCAAGACAAGGGGCGTACATAACCGCTTGGGACAAAGTACGGAAAGCCAAAAAGGGAACCATAAATGATTATTTATGGTCGGAATTAGAGGGAAACCCAGCCTCACCGCCCCTTAAGTATCTGAAAAACAGCCTGGCGAACCTCGGTTTGCAACAGCTCTGGAATACCCCTACCAACCATACAACGGTCAAAAAACTGGTAAAGAAAGCAATTAAACATCTTTCATGGACTGAAGACAAGGCGTCTCTTGCCAAAAGGTCACATGGATGGATGACCCTAAACTCCTACTCCGCACAAGCACAACAGAGTTATCTTGACTTGGGATACCTGAAAACTACAAAGTTGAAGTTTTTAAAGTATAGATTGGGCCTGTTTCCTTGTATCTGCCATTTTCCACACTGGCTTAAGGATAAGGCTGGACCCCTCTGTCACTTATGTGGCATGGCGCCAGAAGATATGCTGCATCTGTTGTTTTCCTGCGACAAATTCTGGGGGAACGGAAAAGTTTGTTAAA
Source organism: Lissotriton vulgaris (assembly GCF_964263255.1). Classification (NCBI taxonomy): domain Eukaryota; kingdom Metazoa; phylum Chordata; class Amphibia; order Caudata; family Salamandridae; genus Lissotriton; species Lissotriton vulgaris. The sequence goes on from NC_141696.1 coordinate 743,977,538, forward strand.
ATTTCAATTTAACCGACGAGGAATACGTTCACGAAGACAAGCAGTTCTTGCCTGCTTTGCACCCAACGACCCGCAGTTGAACTGTAGTTTTGTGAAGTTTATGAAGGTGGTGGAAAAGAAAATGTCGAAACTTGACCCTTCATTAACTCGCAGATAACATTAAAAATACAAGTTGAATCTCATTCAATAATGATCGTCTAAAAAATTGTCAATTTTATGATTTTAAATGGGAAAATTGAAATAGAATATATACCAGTGTTCATGGGGGCGCACCAAATAGAAGTTCAAAAAGATGGTAATTAGAAAAGTTCTTTATTTATCTTTGTCCATTATTAAAATACAGATCATCAAATAGTATACAACTAATTCAGCCAACTCGATTCAGGAAATCCAATCTCTTCCCATCCCTGTTCGTATTTGTATGAGGTTGTTGTGATACTGTATTTTTCGGCATTGCTGCTACCGTACCGGCATGGCTGGTTCCAGGCTTGGAACCAGCCATGCCGGTACGATTTGGGAGCAACAACTACAAACATTGGGAGCGTGAAAATATATAAGGGAAGATATAAACTGCACTGACAAAAGACTGATACAAGAATAACTAAATGAACAGGACCGACCAAGAAATTAGGTTGGAAACAGGGGAAGTAATTGAATACAAGATACCAGAAAAAATTGCAGTGCTCTGAAGCTGAAGAAACTCCTTGGTAGGGAGTGAAACGCGTTGGCTGAATTCGTTGTATACTATTTGATGATCTGTATTTTAATAATGGACAAAGATAAATGAAGAACTTTTCTACTTACCATCTTTTTGGACTTCTATTTGGTGCGCCCCCATGAACATTGAACAAACCATCTAACTGATCTGGAAAGCACAGCAACGCCAAACAGCAGCTGGCGTTGGGGTTGGCAGCACAAAAAAACATATATAAAAAATAGGACTTAATTTGGAACTGGATTTTAGATGCGGCATTGTAGGGTCCGCTGCTGTCTTCTTGTACTAATAGAATATATACCATTTTATTTATGCGGATGCACTTTTATGCTTGTAGTGGGAAACGTTTTTGCGTGTTGACGTAATTTTAATAGTTGTATTGCAATGGTTTTAATTAATTATGCAAATAAAAATGTACTACTACTAATCTTCTTACATTCGAGAAATTTGAGTTCATGTAAGGGGTTATGGTCTCCTCTGCAGACCTAACATTTGTATGAACAGGGCAGGCTGTATCCTTGAAACAGGTAATGTTTTTAGGTCTCGCCTGCCGATGCGCTTGCGCATTTAAGTTGGCGAGAGATATAGGGGCTTATCGAGAGTTTAACCACAGACGATTCCATGCAGTGCCCGTGCGCTTTTTAGGTCAATGCGCAAGCACATTGACCTAAAAAGCGCGTGCATATCGCCAGCCATCTGTTCCCCAGCTTCGTGCCGCCAGCAGCTCTTCCCGCTCCGCCCCCTGCTGCATCAACTTTCAGTTTCACAGCCGCCATTTGACTCGAAGCCGCTTTCAACCAGCGACGCGAGCTTCATTACAACGTTAGCCGCTTGCAATCGAATCCACCACATTTCTCTTGTTTTGCTCACCCCTCTGTTTACCTTAGTATCTCCCACATTGTAATTGTTTACATGTCATCATTGCCCTTTTATTTCGCATTTTTTCCTTCTGGTCATTTTCTGTGGACACTTTGCTCTCATTTTTTTTGTTTCATTGTTACCAGCTTTTATGAGTACTGTTATGGCCATTTCACGTTTTCATATACCGCGGTTGATTGGCTTTGTTTGCCTTATGATGGGCATCAATGCTTTTTATCTTGTACTGTTTTTCAGGTTTTCCGCACTTGTACTTCACTTGTGTTTATTATTACTCACGTAGATTTTCATGTAACTTTATTTAGAGCGCTCAACCGCTCGCAACAATATCCTTACTCCTCTTTCCATCACTATTGCACTACGCTTATCGCGCACGTTCGCGCACCACCGGGCTATTCACAACATTCGGCAATGGTTTCACGGCGTTCGACTATGCCTCACTCTATTTCGTTCTTGGTAAGTTTCCCTTCACCATGGACACCGCCCTAAACCGGGCTGATTCTTTTAATGATTTGCACGCACTCGGAGCATGTTTATGACCTCGCCTTGCCACCCTGCATGTGACTCTCATTGTGCACACCCTTACATTTTCTCTTTTCGATTCACACTTTTGTCCACACCTGTAAATATCACGTCAACGATGATCATCACACTCAGACTTTTTTTCCGCATTTGGTATGTTCTACACCAGTGTTTCACTGTTTGTCCCAGCCTTTTTCCTTTCTTATAGCGGAGTTCCCGCACAGCACTACGGTTCTTTCTTTCACATTGCTCGTTGTTCTATAACACTTCTATAACACTGTGAGATTCTTTTACATATTACCACGTTCTCTTGGTATAGCGTTATTGGCCACCCTTTTCCGTTACGGCCACGTTCTACTACCTGAGCACATTTAATAATCCAGCTTTGTACTAATGCTAGTGCAACTTCGCACTTCACCAAATGGACTTAGCCATGATCTAGTAATGATCACCATCCAACACAATAGTGTTTTAACATTATAGCGGGCTAGCTGTGATGCTGTACACAAGAGATAAGCCACCTTCAAGATGTGCACCTTATAGAGGAACACACAGACACCGGTGTCATCTTCTCTTTCCTGCAGGCTTAAGGTGGGGTAATGCGTCTGTGATTTTTGTTTTATTATGCATCAAGCTCCTAAACCAAACGTGCCTTCCTGGTATTTCATGGTGCTGGAGTTGATAACATGGTTCTCACTCTCTCCTCCAATATCCTCTCCCTGCTCTCCTCTCTCTCCCTCTCTCCCTCTCTCACTCTAATCCCTCTCCTCTCCCTCCTTCCCTCTCGTCCTCCCTCTCTCTCTCCCTCGCCTCATTCTCTCACTCTCCCTCTCTACGTCTACCTCTCTCCTCTCTCCTCTCTCACCCTCTCCCTCTCTCTCTCCTTCTCTCTCCTCTCTCCCTCTCTTTACCTTCCCCCTGCTCTCCTTTTTCTCCCTCTCCCCATCTCCCCCTCTGCCTGCTCACCTCTCTCTCTACCTCCCCTCTCTCTCCCCTCCGTCCTTCGCTCTCGTCCTCCCCCTCTTTTCTTACCCTCCCTCTCTCCCCCTACCCTCTCTCCCTTTCCCTCACTTCCCTCTCCCTCTCTCCCTTTCCCTCTCCTCTCTCTCCGTCTCCGTCTCTCTCTCCTCTCCCCCTCTCTCTCTCCTCTCTCCCCCTCTCTCCCCCTCTCTCTCCTCTCTCCCTCTCTTTACCCTCGCCCTGCTCTCCTTTTTCTCCCTCTCCCCATCTCCCACTCAGCACCACCACAGCATCACTCAGCACCACGACAGCATCACTCAGCACCACCACAGCACCACTCAACACCACCACATCATCACTCAGCACCACCACAGCATCACTCAGCACCACCACAGCATCACTCAGCACCACCACACCGCCACAACAGAACCACCACAGCCCCACCCTGCACCACCACAGCACCACTCTGCACCACCACAGCACCACAACAGCATCACCCAGCAACACCACAGCATCACTCAGCACCACCACAGCACCACTCAGCATCACCACATCATCACTCAGCGCCACCCCAGCATCACTCAGCGCCACCCCAGCATCACCACATTATCACTCAGCTCCACCGCAGCATCACTCAGCATCACCACAGCACCACTCAACACCACCCCAGGATCACTCTGCACCACCACTCAGCGCAACCACAGTATCACTCAGCGCAACCACAGTATCACTCAGTGCAACCACAGCATCACTCAGCGCAACCACAGCATCACTCAGCGCAACCACAGCATCACTCAGCGCAACCACAGCATCACTGGTTCAAATATGTTCTTTCAATGTTTCAAGCTGTTTTCAAGCTTTCAAGCTTTATTACAAATCACAAAAAGATGTTAAGATTTCACTTCTTTTCTTGTTCTCCCTCTCCCCTTCTCCCCCTCTGCCTGCTCTCCTCTCTCTCTCCCTCTCTCACTCCACTCCCTCTCCTCTCCCTCCTTCCCTCTCGTCCTCCCTCTCTCTCCCTCCCCTCACTCTCTCACTCTCCCTCTCTCCATCTACCTCTCTCCCTCACTTTCCTCTCTCCTCTCTCACCCACTGCTTCTCTCTCTCCTCTCTCCCCCTCTCTCTCCTCTCTCCCTCTCTTTACCTCCCCCCTGCTCTCCTTTTTCTCCCCCTCCCCATCTCCCCCTCTGCTTGCTCTCCTCTCTCTCCCTCCCTCCCCTCTCTCTCCCCTCCGTCCTTCGCTCTCGTCCTCCCCCTCTCTTCTTACCCTCCCTCTCTCCCTCTACCCTCTCTCCCTTTCCCTCTCTCCCTTTCCCTCACTTCCCTCTCCCTATCTCCCTTTCCCTCTCTTCCCTCTCCCTATCTCCCCGTCTCCGCCTCTCTCCCTGTCTCCGTCTCTCTCTCCTCTCTCTCCCCCTCTCTCTCTCCCCCTCTCTCTCCTCTCTCCCTCTCTTTACCCTATCCCTCTCCCTCTCCCGGCTCTCCTTTTTCTCCCTTTCCCCATCTCCCACTCAGCACCACCACAGCATCACTCAGCACCACAACAGCATCACTCGGCACCACCACAGCATCACTCAGCACCACCACAACATCACTCAGCACCACCACAGCACCACTCAGCACCACCACAGCATCACTCAGCACAACCACAGAATCACACAGCACCACCACAGCATCACTCAGCACCACCACAGCACCACTCAGAGCCACCACAGAACCACCACAGCACCACTCTGCACCACCACAGCACCACTCTGCATCACTCTGCATCACTCTGCATCACTCTGCATCACTCAGCAACACCACAGCATCACTCAGCACCACCCCAGCATCACTCAGCACCACTCACCATCACCACATCATCACTCAGCATCACCCAAGCATCACTCAGCACCATTCAGCATCACCACATCATCACTCAGCGCTACCCCAGCATCACTCAGCACCACCACATTATCACTCAGCATCACCACATTATCACTCAGCGCCACCCCAGCATCACTCAGCACCACCACAGCATCACTCAGCGTAACCACAGCATCACTCAGCGCAACCACAGCATCACTCAGCGCAACCACAGTATCACTCAGCGCAACCACAGCATCACTCAGCACAATCACAGCATCACTCAGCGCAACCACCGCATCACTCAGCGCAACCACAGCATCACTCAGCGCAACCACAGTATCACTCAGCGCAACCACAGCATCACTCAGCACCACCACAGCATCACTGGTTCAAATATGTTCTTTCAATGTTTCAAGCTGTTTTCAAGCTTTCAAGCTTTATTACAAATCACAAAAATATGTTAATATTTCACTTCTGTTCTTGGATTTTCGTCACAATAAAAAACACTGAACATAATCTTCACGAAAGTTATTTACAAAAGTTTAAGCTATTGACATTACAAATTAAATACATTATTTAGGTATTAATTATTTTAAAAAATTAAAAGCCATTGTTATTTGTAATATCATTACATCTAAGTCACGTAAATACAAAACATATTGCATTACAAATGCTATAGGTGTCACATTTGCGAAAGTTATAACTATTGGCATTGTAAATGACAAAGCTATTAACTTAGCTATTTTAAAAAACAACACATAGATAAAAAAAGTCATTTATAAGACCAATAGCTCAAACTTTCCTAATGCGAGACCTATCGCATTTCCAATGCTTGTTTTCAATGATATTGTGACTTTCACATGGTGGTTCAAGAGGACTGTGGCTTTCTGGATTCCTTCATTCATGGAGTTACCCTGGTTCAGATGCGAGCTCTGAAGTAACATTTGGAATCTATCTCTCAACTTGCAGTACAAGGTTATTTAGTTTAGTTTTGTTTGTGAAATATAGATTTGAACCTACTGAAAAGGGTATCCTTTCCAAAGTCCACCAGTATCACACTAAGTGCGCTTTCCACACTGTGTATACATTAAGGAATCCATCTCACTTAAGACTCTCAGGACTCACTATGGAAGACACGTATATCACCCACGCCTAGCTTAAGGAAGTTTTACTGTATCTAAAATCATTCAATGCTTCTGTCCTATGCAGGGATTTGTTCAGTTCTGCAGAGGGAATTCCACAACAGTGCTTTTTTCTATATAGCAGTTGGGCCAGTGTCTCACTTTCACTGCTACCTATCAGATCAGATCTTTCACCCGCAGCTGTCTTGATGCTCTATTGGTGGCTTCTCATCATCAGGGAACCAATGGAGATGTGGACTTCCACAGCAAACCAATCAGAAAATGTTCTTTAATGTGTTTGAAACCTGGAGCTTTCCTATGATAGAGCTCCTTGTGGTGGGCAGTGTTAGAAATGGGGTTCTCTAGTTGGCAGATGTATGCACCTTGTCCAAGTAGGGACCCTTCCTTCAACTCAGGAAAAGGAAGTTACGCACCTAGATAACTCCTGCTCACCCTTTTGGTAACTTGGCACAAGCAGACAGGCTTTTCTCAGGGACAATGTGTAAAGTATTTGTATATAACTCACACAGTAACACTACAAATAGACACATCACCAGTTTAAAGAAAAATAAATTATCTTTATCCAAACCAAAAAAGCCCCAAACTACAAAAATCCAACATACACAACTCAAAATATGACTTTTAAAAGGTTGAAGCAATTCTGTCAATTGAAAACTATGGATGCAGTGATTTTACACAAAGTACCTTCAGATGTGTCAAAATTCAAAAGGCAAAACAGCTGCAGAGGAGGGCAGTGCTGGAAAACACACCGATGCGTCAGTTCCTGACCCCTTGGGAGGCAATGCAACACTTCTGCTGCAAGCAGGGGAAGTGATGCGTCAAATCTGAACTGTAGGGGCAAGTGATGCATCGACTCCATGACTGTTAAGGTCTGCGGGTGCTGTGTCGGAAAACTTGCCATATAGGTGCAATGTGTGGAAATCCAGGACGCTCTGCAGGTTGATGTGGCTGTGGCAATCAGGCGATGTATCCATTTCTTCAGCCACTGTCCCACGATGCGTGGTTTCTTATAGCTGCACAGCAGGGCCTGCGTCGGAGTTGGTACGGGGCTGTGTGTCCGGATTTCCTTCTGCACAGCCGTGCTGCATCGGGAAATTCAGCTGCAAGAAGGGAAAAGCATTGATTTTGTAGGTTTCTTTAGTTCTTAGCATTTTTTGTGTCAGGAACAACCTTCAAGGCCCCAGAACTGGGTTTCGCACCACAAGGCAGGTCAGAACTCCCAGGAAGCTGCAGATAAAGTATTTGTCTCGCTGAGACTTCTTCACAAAAGGCAAGCTATACATCAAGCCCTTGGAGAACTGCTCCAGCAAGATACCACAACAGGGCAAATGTTCAGTCCTTTCTACTGCACAAAACCAGAACCAGCAACTTCAGGCCATCCCAACAAAGCAAAGACACTGCACAGGGGCAGTACTCCTCCTGGCAGCTCTTCTTCTTGGGAGGGTCCTCTTGATCCAAAAGTAATCTAAAGTTCTGGGGTTTTAGGTCGAATACTTATACCCCTTTTTGCATTTGACATTTTTGTTTAGCAAGTCTGCCTTTGTTTAGCAAGTCTACCTTGCTCTGTAACCTCAGTTCTGTCCTCCCTGGTCTAGTTTCGTTACAGGAGCTGGTAACAGAATTGTGCAGAGCAGCCACAGCCTATTCAGGTGGTGGTGACAATTCCTTCCATCACTCTAACCCAGGATGGCTCATCAGCATATGCAGGGCACACCTCAGCTTCATTTGTGTGAATGTCTAGAATGAATCCACACACCCCTGTCAGTCTAAAACCAGACTGTGAATCCAGAAGAAAGCGGAGGGACACAGGATGGTTAAACAAAAAAATGCTCAATTTCTAAAAGTGACATTTTCAAACACACAATTCAAAAACCACCTTCACTAACAGGTGTGTTATTAGATTCTGAGTTCATAAGTTCAGAAAGTCTAAACTCTAAACTCCAAATCTCTAGCTGTTCCTAGTTGAACGTTACACTTGTAAAATGTTACATAGCAGCTCCAATGATAAACTGTGGGAGAGCTAGTTCTTCACATACACTTTGCACCCTGCCCGTGGTAGTACCTTGGGTCTACCCTAGGGGTGACTTACATGTAAGACAAGTGGAGGTTAAGGTCTGGTAAGTAGGGGCAAGGCAGATTTCCATAAAGGCAGATTGCCATTAAAATGGATACAAAAATATTTGTAACATTGTGTTATGCATATAATTTGTTAAAAAACAGGTTTTGTAATGGAAGCCATACAAAAAAGAAACAGGTTCAGTCTCTGTATTGTAGGATGAACTGTGAATTGTTATGTTTAGAAACAAGGTTAAAACATCTAATCATGATCAATTAAATGAAAGTTATGAACTTGATAATTGAGTTGCCTGCATTAAACTGAATGATAAAGTCCTTTAGCAGTGCTCACTGAGATCAGGACACTAGTAGTTTCTGACTATTCTAGTGATTTAGACACACATAAGAGAAGCAACATATGTTTCAGTCAAGCACACAACTGATGAGAATGATTAGTTTAGATAACATTGAGAAGACAAGTGTGTACGATACACCTATATATAATTGAAGTGGGTGCACTTGCCAGGTTGACCTAGCAGTAAGAAACTGCACACGCAGACACTTCAGAGGCAGCTCTGAGATACTTTTGAAAGGCTACTGGTGTGTGTGGCACAATCAGTGTTTCAGGCCCACTAGTAGCATTTGATTTAAAGGTCTTGGACACACACAGTGCATTTTACTAGGACTTACCAGAAAATCAAATATGCCAATCATGGAAAACCAATCATAATTACAATTTACATAGGGAGCACTTGCACTTTGGCACTGATCAACAGTGGCAAAGTGCCCAGAGTACCTAGACCAGCAAAAACGAAACCCAGCACACAGTCAAAAATATAGGAGGTAGAAACAAAATGTCAAGGGAAACCACTCCAAGGATGCCGGGTCTAACAGACAGCAATTCACATTCACAGAATTTGGATACTGTCTGGGACTGGGTTAAAGTCCTTATAGGAGATTATTCCCCGGTGTGATCGGTGGACTTTAATATTTATTTTATCTGCTTATTCTTGTTCATTTTTTTTTTGTAAGACGTTTATTAGTATTCAATAGAGCAGTACATATAGCAAAGCCTACAACCCTGTGTGCCGGCTGCAACATTACGATGTATCGTGAGCGTAAGGGAGCATAGAGGAAGGTGTACCGTCCCTTCGATTGTACCCTCAGTGAGTGAGTCTTTAATTACATCTTTCGTATCACGTGTGCTCATTATTCAGTTATGCCTGCAAATGACGCCTTGTTTTATCTTTTTTTTTTATAAGTAAACATTTTAACTCTGCAAACAAAACAGATCTCATCGGTGTGTCCCAATCCTTGGCTGTGCCATCGCGTATCTTTCCGGCATCCACAACACTGAAACCCATAGGTCGGAACGTCAGACCTTGGAGGCACGTCAATGGGGTAGGGGTTAGCAGTGCATGTGTGCAGTCTGTCCATGTTGTGGTGTACGACAGCCGTTCAGAGCGGTAGGGCCCCACGGGCTGTCGATAGAGTGTGTGATGTGCCTTACGGATAAATGGTATAGCCATGCCGTGTATTTGGGAGACGCCACCTGGGTCCGGTCCCGTGGTCGGACATGCGTCCAGGTTCGCCTTCCGGGTGTGGTGTGTAAGGAAGGCGTGGCTATATTTGGGAAACAAGAGTCCGAAACAATGAACATAGGGATGTGCGTGGGATGGGGAGCGGGAGGGGAGAGTGTACCTGCAGGAGCGATGCCATGGAGAGAGGCCGGGAGGATATTTCAATCTGTTGTGGATTAGTGATCCTTCGCGTGGGTGTTTGCACGTGTCCACAGCCAGCATGTCGGACGTATGGTGCAGCCGCTGCTCAGGGCATCAGGGGGCGAGGCAGGCTTCCTACAGGCCGCAAGCGCCATGTCTCCACCGCCCCTAGTGGGCGAGTGTCGTGGGGGGGATACAACCTGCGTCCTTGTCTTTGCCACAGTTACCCCAGCAGTGCTATCCCATTTGTGGCGGCCTCTATGTGAGCCCTCTGGCCGTGCCCTCCCCCTGGAGGGATCTCAGGATATCGTCCCAGAGTTGTGCTATCGGGAACTGCCTTAGGCCCGCTATCTCCTCCGGGTGTAGTGCCGTGCTTTCTGCTCTAGCCCAGTTGGTGAAGGATGCATACCAGTATTTGGGGATCGGTGGTTCTCTCCGTTTCCAGTGTTTGGTGAGCAGCCGTTTGGCTGTGATAAGGCCTAGATCCCAGAACCTAGCTTGTGTCTTATTGAGTTTGGTCCTTTTGAACAGCCCAAGAATACAAGCCTCCCATGTGTGTGGCAGCCCCGGGCCCGTGCTATGCGTCAGGAGAGATGTCACCTCCCCCCAGTATGTGGCTAGAGAGGGGCAGTGCCAGAGCATGTGTAAGATGACCGCGCCTAGCAGGTCGCATCTGGGACAGGTGGCAGTGTTGATCATGAAGTATCTGTTGATTCTGTCTGGTGATAAATATGCCTGGTGCAGTATGTATAACTGAATGGTCCGGAAGCAGGAGTTGCGTGGGATATTCACGGGGCTGGCCCTGCTTATTCTTGTTCATCTGACTCTTCTGAGCTTCAGAGAGCCCTGCAATGTGAAACTGAATCTAATACTTTTGATTTGGCCTTGTGGTCACATAAGTAGTTCTCTTAAAAAACATCTCAGCTGCTTCAAGTCTGAGGTTTGGTAGTTCCACAGGGACAATCAGTACTTTACCTTTCTCTAGCATGGACATCAATAAGGGTTAGGCAGGGATAGAAGTTGCTACATCTGACTTGCACTTTGGTACCCTTGGAACTTTGCATGCTATCCCTGGTGTCAGAAGTCATGAAGACTGGGGCTGTAAAACAATGTAAACAGAGCTCTGAGACCCCTCTTTATGTAAAGCAATAGCAATATTCGTTTTTTTCTCCCTTTCCCTAACATCCCAGCAAATGACAGGAGGCTTTTGAAGGGCTAAAAGTTGGACATGAAGTCAACCATGTGAGCTTGGCAGAGCTCAAGGCTGTGTGATGCCCCATCCGCTGCTGATATTTTGATGAATTGATCACCATGCTCTCTAACATTGTTGAATCTTGAAGTGAAATAGTAGCATACAACCGTTTCGATTTGTTGAAAAATTACCTATCACATGTGTGGTTAAAAAGTAAACAACCTGCAAACAATAGAGAAACAAATAGTTATCAGGGACCCTAAACAAGTCTTTTCATTCTCTGTAATCATTCTTGGATGATGTCTTTACCTTCATTTCACATTTGGTCTCATAAGGAGCATTTTAGATTCCAGTTAGCATTACTTGTCACAGTAATATTTTGAGGTGCCATTTTGTTTGTCTTCTTCATCTCTTTCCTCCTATTAAGGACTTGAATCTGTTTCAAGCCTCTGTGTTTCATAAGCCAATTTGATCTTAAGTGGGAAAATGTATTTTGGTAACCATTCCCACTGGCAGAAGAATCAGCCTACTTCAGACATTTTCTTGTGATAAGCCTTGTGTTGCCTTCAACAAGGCCAGGCTAGTCCTTTGAACAGTCAATTGCTTTGTTCTGAAGTTGTAGGCAGAGTTCCAATTAAACCAAGAGAATATCTTCACCATTTAAAAACCTGATCCCACTGTTCATTCTGATGAAAGGATTTCAAGTCTAAATGTTTCAAGAGAATGTACCTCAATTCTTAAAAATACTTTGGATCCATAAAGATAGTGCATCTGACTATGTGAATGAAGACTCTCCACACATACGAGTGCACTGGAATTCACAAATGCAGTTCATAATTGCTTTTGCTGATCGCAGTGCATACTTTTGCGAGCCCTTGAGAGTAACAAAGGGACTGATAGCTTACTCTTCATATGTGCTTGTTGCTGTCAATTAAATAATTAGCAGTGGTCCTACAAACTACTTAATGTTCAACCTATTGTTCCTTTCACAATTTGCCACTTTTTTTGTGGAATTGTTCTTCTCTTTACACTTGGACAAGTTGAAGAGGATTTTACAAATACAGCCTTGCACTTCAGCAGTGTTGGAGTGGGGGGAAAATTTTCTCCCCTCGCCCTCAGGAAAAGTGAGGTGGTTTGGTAGACAAACCAGGGCAGTTTTAGCTGTCCTGTAAAGGTTTATTTGCCCTCCCACAATAAATCCCTTCCCAGTCCTTAGCCACAGCAAAGGAGGAAGTAAATTAAATTAAGCAATTTGACCAGTAACAGCATCCCACCCCCCAGAGCCTTGAGACCCTCACTGGTGAGTAGTGCGCTCTACAAGTATTTGATTGATTGATTGATTGATTGAAGCCCCACCCTTGGCCCATACAGGAGTGCTGTGATTAGGCCTCCTTATCCTGGCAAGCTGAGGGCATGGAGATAAAGACATTTCTCTGTGTGATCTAGCCCTGCCTATCAAACAGGCTGAGGAGTTGTCATAAATGGGCCCACTTATGATTCAGGAAGAATTTGCTCTTCCACCACACTGCTTTCCTTTTTTCATGTTTTTCTTGTGTTTTCTTCCCAGTGTTTGTGAACAATGGTAGGGATACACTTCTGAGCGTCTAGTGCAATATATTGTAAAACAAATCATTCTGAAAAAAGTCTTTGAGATTCCACATATAGGCTGAGATGCCCTATGTTCATAAATTTAATGAAGATACCATTGATGGAGCCCTAGTATCACAAGTATGTAACTGTTTGTTTTTGTCAGGATGGAATTGTTTGAAATTTGTTGTTACGTATTCGACTTTGTGAATTATTTCTGTGTTTAGCCTCAAACTGCCAAAAGGCTGTGTAGAATAAGGAAAAAGTTAGTTTTTTTTTTTTTAATTAAAATCTTTATTTCGGCAAAACAGCCATAAAAGACACATGTATATACATACATAAAACAAGAAATTTTGAATTCCCATTATCAATTCATAAAAAACGTGCATAAGCATTTTTCTTAATAAAAGGTCACAATCAGCAGTATCCTTGTAACACAATTTAACAACAAAGATAGTTCATTTGGCATGATTCAGTTTAGCAACAGGAGTGCAATAAGGAGCATACCTACTTGGAGAATCTGACACAACTTTTCAAAACATTTGACCCAATTTTTTTCGAATAAAGAAAACTGAAGTTAAAAATCTGCTTAAACTAAACACAATGAACTGGGCAGTATCCGTTTTAACAATCCTATATGCAGTATGACAACTTCTAGTTCCTAGGAGAGCACACATAGGTTTTAACCATTTTTTTCGTGCTTTTACGTAAGCATTGCATACAAAAAGCATATGAATTTCATTCTCCAAACAGGAGGCTGAGCACATAGGACATATTCTGTTATTGTCTGTTGTACATGCCACATTTTTCTTTGACCATCGTTCTAGATTAGAAGTTAGCATAAGATTCCCATATCTGAATTTCAGGTAGAGGGTCTTAGCCACAGAAGGCTCAATTTCGTCCAGAAATGTTTCGAAACAAGGTTCATCTTTAAACAATAGGAATTCTTTTGTTAGAGTCCCAGTTCTACTCTCATGTACAACCTTGTTATTCATATAGGACCAGAAAGCTCTCTTCACCATGGTTTTTGCAGATGGTGGCAGGTTCTCAGGGTGTTCCCAAAAAGAGTACAACCCCAGCAATCTAAACCATTTTTGTATATGCCCAAACCAGAGGATGGAATTAAAGGTGTCGAGGTTTAATACCTCTTGAAGGCTATTCCTATAGTCCAACAATTCTGGGGTGGACCAAACTCTAATCCAGAACATCATGGGTCTTAAAATTGTGAAGTGATCAGTTCGTTTAAAATTTAGGTCAAATTGGAGGGGGATTAGGGGTGTGCTAGTAGGAACCCTTACAATAGATCTCATAAATTTGTTATCCAATCCTTGGAAGCACTCTCTAGCCCAGGGACCCCATATTTCAGCCCCGTATAGAGAGGCAGATTGAATTTTAAATTTAAAGAGTTCAAGAGCAGGTGTTGCACTCTTACTAGTACTAGCATTCAATTTACTCATTATAGGTTTGACATTTTGAGCATATACCACCCTACTCTTCTCAATTTGAGCCTTCCATGTTAACTTTGAGTCAATTGCCACCCCCAAGTAAGAAAAGTTATCAACAACCCCAAGAGTTTGTCCGTTCAGGGTCAAAGTCCCTCTATCTGGTCTACTAGGGTTTAATGCCATACATTTAGTTTTGTTAGTATTTATTTCTAAGCCTTTTTGTTCACAATAGCCGCTAAATGAGTTTAAGAGTATCTGGAGGCCCCTCTTGGTCTGGGAAATAAGGATAGTATCATCCGCGAAGAGCAACGCAGGTACTCTCTCTCCATTCAGCTGGGGTGAATAGTTGTTACAGGCATTTAGATGTTCAGGAACATCATTAACAAATATGGAAAATAGAGTGGGGGCCAGGACGCATCCCTGACGAACGCCGCGCTCGATTGGAATATCGCGCGACAGTTCGCCATTCGGTCCCCATCTAATGTTGGCATGGTTTCTAGCATGTAGCTCAATTATCTGGCTTAACAGACACCCGGGCATCCCGGCTTTATTTAAGGAACTCCAGAGCAAATTTCTAGGAACAAGATCAAATGCAGCTCTAAGGTCAACAAACGCTACATACAAATGACCCTTCCTAATATGTACATACTTCCAGTAAATACAACAGAATCTGAAGACCTGGTCTAGTGTACTGGTCTTAGACCTAAAGCCTGCCTGAAATTTAGTAAATAATTTTGACTCCTCCAGCCAGTCATTCATTCGAAATAATAAATGCTTGGCATAGAGTTTCTGCAGGGTGTCCATTAAGCTAATGGGTCTATAATTAGAGGGATCAGATTTGCTACCCTTTTTAAAAATTAGTACAACTTCTGCTGCACGCCAACTTTCAGGAAATGAACAGTCATTGGACAAAACATTAAATAAACAATTAATATAAGGAGCCCAAACTTCGATTGCATGTTTGTAAAGGTCACCAGGTATTTTGTCCGGACCGGGGGCTTTACTGCTTTTTAGTTCGTTAATTGCCTTCATTGTTTCTTCCAATGTAAAATCAAGGCATTCAGGAGGTGGGGGTAACCATGTGTCCTCAGCAGCAGCACTGTCATATTGTTTGTACAAGGATGTGAAGTGGTTAACCCATGTTAGTTCATCCAGGAAAGTGTCCTTAACTGCTCTTCCTGCATGCCCCCCATTTGCAACCAACCTCCAAAAGCCAACATTGTCATTTGTTTTAGCAGCAGCCAACATATCTGCCCAGAGAAGCTCTTCCCAGGTTTTCTTGGAATCCTTTAAGACGTGCTTATATTCTTCCCTTGCAAGGTTGACATCCAATTTGGAGCCCTCTTTGATTGCAGTTAGAAGTTTCCTTTTGGCCATCTTACAGGAACGATTAAACCATAGCTTCCCATGGCAACCCATCCTTATATTTTGCTGATGCTTCTTTGGCATTTTGGTCATATGAATCTTAAGTTGGTCAAAGAAGGTTTTGTGTAATTCAACAAAATGTGCATGGTTCTCAGTTAGGAGAGGATTGCCAGCTATGGGGCCGAAGATCGAATCAAAGAGAGAATAAACAGCTGCAAGGGTTGTGCCATCTGATAGCAGATGCGGCCATTTTAGGGCACGTCTATTGTTATTGATGTGTACAGTTTCACATGGTGCATCTGCAACTTCATTGGGCATGGAATCACTGAACATGTGTGCTTCAATATGGAGTTCCAGGGGAAAATGATCACTCTCACCCCTGTTAGATACTCTGAAATCCAACATAAAGTGCCAAATGCTCAATGATACAAGAATAAAGTCGAGCCTGCTTTCAGATTTAGCAAAGGTTGGCTGTTTGGATAGGTCAGAAGAAAAACGTCCATTGCAAGCACGCAAACCGTGGTCAACTGTTAGCCTTAGAAGTTGGACTGCTAGGGTGGTGCATTTGACGTGTTTGGCAGTTTCGAGCTGAGGGATTTTATAGGCGAGGTCTTCATCCTCGAGGGCTTCAGTAATGCCATGAATAGGTTCGAAATTACAATTCAAGTCACCCCCCAAAATTACTGGGACATCACCGACTACTGTTTTTAGGAAGGAATCCAAAATTTCCAGCGTGGGTGAAACTCTAGAACGACCTATAGGTCTATTGTAAATATTAATGATGTAATATTGATGCCCCTTTGTAGTAGTGATCTTTAAGGCTAGGATATCAGGAGTTCCTATCTCTATGCTTTCGACCTTTACAGTTAGTGTAATTTTAATCCAAATGATTAGACCCCCAGCTGGTCTTCCCCTCTCTGATTGAGTTGCCACTTTGTCAAAGGTTTTAAAACCCATCCTATGCGGGGTATCCATGGCCCATGTTTCCTGTAAAAGGCAGATTTCACCAGAGTCAATATAGTCCGCCCAATCAGGGTCCTTCAAATTTTTGCCAACTCCAGCAATATTCCAAGATAAAAATTTCAGTTTAGGAATTAGTGCTTTGTCAGAAGGGTTAGAGTTAACAGTAGGCACCACTAAGGCCGACGAGGGAGAAATAGTATTTAAATGTGTGTTAATTATTTGGTTCTCTGTGTTTAATACCACTGCCCCTACTGTACAATTTAGAGTTTCACCATGACGTTCTTTCGGCCTACTGGTACATACTGGATTACCTTCAGAACTGAATTGGTTGTGTGAAATTGTTATTCCTAGACTATGAGGGTCCTGTCCCACTCCCAATGTACAGTACAGATCATAAAGCATAGGAATACAGTTAGGCATGGTTTCAAGTCAGTCCACTGCATCCAAACAGCTGAACCTGTTAAAAGTTGGGACCCCAGACCATACATTGCGCTCAGCTTGTCTGGCCGTGTTTGGTGCGTAGCCATGAAACATATTAGGAGTGTTCCAGCCAGGGCCATACTTTGGAATTCTCGGAGGAGGAGGAGGGTAAAAAAAAGAAAGGGGTCTAGCTGTAATAGGAAATGTGTCTCCATACGATTTCCATGCACAGATTTGTTCCGCACTATGTGGTTCCTCAAAAGAGACAACTATACAGTCGCCCGGAACTGACTTTGTCATTTGCCCAACCCATGGCACCCTGCGTACCATCAGAATGTTGCTTCTCATGTGATTTGGGATCGGTTTATTAGAGTTTAACCAATAAATCACCTTGTTTTTTAAAGAAGCAAAGTTCTCCTCGTTGTGATTTTGTAATTCGGGGACACCAGTGAGGACAATGACAAATGGGCTAGCATCTGGTGGCAGATCGATATATCCTCCCCTAAAGTTATTGTGGGGATAAGCTGTCTGATGGTTGTGTGAGTCAATTCTATGTGCTTGAGACCTATCGTGCATGGGTTTGTTGGGACCCTGATGGGGTCTGGTTGTCTCCACAGGCTTCTGAGAGGCAGAGGGTTTATTGGCCAGAGGATTAGTTGTGGAGGCATTTGCTGGCTGCGTTTTTTTACTTTGAGCAGCACCAGAATGCTGAGATGTAGTTGTATTTGCCGGTGGCCCATTCAAGAGTGTAGAAGTAGATGCTGTTTGGGTGGTAACTTTCAAGTTAGAATGGTTATTTTTGGCTGCCCCTTTTTTTTGGTTCAGAACACTAAATGGATTGGTATTTGGGGTAACAGCCAATGGCAAGGTTTGAGCATGTGTGGGCCCATCATTGCCATTAAGACTTATACTTGCTAATGTTATAATCCTCTTCTCTACTTCAAGTAATTGATTTTCTATACCGGCTAACCTAACTTCTAATGGCCTCAGCAATACTTTAAGCGTTTCCCACACTATTTTCAAAAATTCTTCCCTGTCCCCTTGTGTAGAGTTCCTAGATGTAGAGATATTCTCGCCCTCTTCTATTAGTGTATCCGTGCTTTGTACCGGGTTAGACAGCCCTGTATTGTCCATGCTGCATTGGTTATTAGAGGGAGTGGGATCAGTCCCAATGGTTGTACTAATGGTTGGCTGTTCAAGACCCCCTGAAAAAGTTTGATTTGATGCTACCTTGGCCTTTTTTCTAGCATAGACAGAAAGGTTTTTACGTTTGCGTTTGGGTGGTGGCTTAGCCTTGTCTTGAGTATCACTTGGGCCAATTCCCCCCTGCGCTTTGACCCCCTGATTAGACTCAATTGGGAGTTCAGAGGGTAAAATATTTTCTGGAGCTAGGCTATCAGGTAAATCTTTGCTGCTTACTTCTGTAATATCAACGGAAGCTGCCCCCTCATTTATAGAGTGTATTTCAGCCAAGGTAATGATGGGAACTGGACCAATAGTGCGCTCCGGCGTTTTGGAGGAGGCAATATGACCCAAGGAAGATTTCTTTTTCAGTGCCAGTTCTATTGACAATTTCCTAGCAGACTCCAGCTCTAAGGAGACTCTATGCTGGAGCTTAGTAATCTCGTTATCAATAGACAGGCTAGTCCTTGTGATAAAGTCATCAAGTGTCCCAGTTGCCTTTTTGCCATTTTTTGTGGTGTTGCTTCGTGTGGCTCGAACAGACATATTAAAGGTTGGGGAAGTAGCCCTAATCGTAAATAAATTGTACCACGTTTTGGAAGATCCACAACCAAGAGGGATGGCCCGGTCCGGTCTTAATCGGTCTGTAACGGCCTAAAACGGCCCTGTCTTTGCCCCGTCTTCGCCCACGCTGCGTCCCGCGCTGCGGGAGTTAAAGGAACTTAAATAGGGGCGTGGAGGGCGGGGGGCGGGCCGGCAGGGAGAGCGGACCGGAACGGTCTTGCAGGGACTTCTGGGTATTGAAGTCCCCGCACGCTCGCAGCCCCGCTGGTTGCACACGCCCAGTACCGCCTGTCAGCCTCGGTGAACCCGGACTCCTCTCTGCGTTATCTCAAGCCCCGCCACACACAGCGAAGCGGCACCCGCGGAGCGGGTGCGGCAAGATGTTGGTTAAAGCTCTGCTGTGACGCGCTAGTGCTTCTGCGATCCTCCGTCAGTGCAACTTTGTAGCCAGAAGGTTAAGGTGACCCACTCGCTTGTCCGCTGGAACTGCCTTTTCAGGTCTCAGGGGGGCGGGGGGCGGGCCGGCAGGGAGAGCGGACCGGAACGGTCTTGCAGGGACTTCTGGGTATTGAAGTCCCCGCACGCTCGCAGCCCCGCTGGTTGCACACGCCCAGTACCGCCTGTCAGCCTCGGTGAACCCGGACTCCTCTCCGCGTTATCTCAAGCCCCGCCACACACAGCGAAGCGGCAAGATGTTGGTTAAAGCGCTGCTGTGACACGCTAGTGCTTCTGCGATCCTCCGTCAGTGCAACTTTGTAGCCAGAAGGTTAAGGTGACCCACTCGCTTGTCCGCTGGAACTGCCTTTTCAGGTCTCAGGGGGGCGGGGGGCGGGCCGGCAGGGAGAGCGGACCGGAACGGTCTTGCAGGGACTTCTGGGTATTGAAGTCCCCGCACGCTCGCAGCCCCGCTGGTTGCACACGCCCAGTACCGCCTGTCAGCCTCGGTGAACCCGGACTCCTCTCCGCGTTATCTCAAGCCCCGCCACACACAGCGAAGCGGCACCCGCGGAGCGGGTGCGGCAAGATGTTGGTTAAAGCGCTGCTGTGACGCGCTAGTGCTTCTGCGATCCTCCGTCAGTGCAACTTTGTAGCCAGAAGGTTAAGGTGACCCACTCGCTTGTCTGCTGGAACTGCCTTTTCAGGTCTCAGGGGGGCGGGGGGCGGGCCGGCAGGGAGAGCGGACCGGAACGGTCTTGCAGGGACTTCTGGGTATTGAAGTCCCCGCACGCTCGCAGCCCCGCTGGTTGCACACGCCCAGTACCGCCTGTCAGCCTCGGTGAACCCGGACTCCTCTCCGCGTTATCTCAAGCCCCGCCACACACAGCGAAGCGGCACCCGCGGAGAGGGTGCGGCAAGATGTTGGTTAAAGCGCTGCTGTGACGTGCTAGTGCTTCTGCGATCCTCCGTCAGTGCAACTTTGTAGCCAGAAGGTTAAGGTGACCCACTCGCTTGTCCGCTGGAACTGCCTTTTCAGGTCTCAGGGGGGCGGGGGGTGGGCCGGCAGGGAGAGCGGACCGGAACGGTCTTGCAGGGACTTCTGGGTATTGAAGTCCCCGCACGCTCGCAGCCCCGCTGGTTGCACACGCCCAGTACCGCCTGTCAGCCTCGGTGAACCCGGACTCCTCTCCGCGTTATCTCAAGCCCCGCCACACACAGCGAAGCGGCACCCGCGGAGCGGGTGCGGCAAGATGTTGGTTAAAGCGCTGCTGTGACGCGCTAGTGCTTCTGCGATCCTCCGTCAGTGCAACTTTGTAGCCAGAAGGTTAAGGTGACCCACTCGCTTGTCCGCTGGAACTGCCTTTTCAGGTCTCAGGGGGGCGGGGGGCGGGCCGGCAGGGAGAGCGGTGAAGGACTGGGTTCTTTTGGACCCAGCGGTGCCAGGGCACAACACCTGAAACCTTCGTGGGTAACCTGCTCCGGCGTACAAGTCACAGAGACACGGGACACTTCCTTCGACGTCAAAGATTCAAGGTTTATTTGCTGCAGGGAACACAGAAATCACAGGAAGTACATCGAGTGTAGTTCGGGGAGACTGCTTCAAATTGGTTCTGTGGATCGCTCCTTTTATACAGTTTTTACCCATAGGATAACATTGAACACAAAAGTTTACAACCCGGTTCCCACAATTAGCCCCCAGAGGGGTCGCTTTGGTCACTTAGAAACACATAAGGTCCGGAACATAAGTGCGGAAACATTTGGCGGTTCCCAACTGTAAAAACCATCTTCCCACCATTAGCAAATTCCAATCAGCAGTAAAATAGATCGAAATAGGAACGAAGACAGGTGTAGAGGAAGACAGAGACAGTGGGGAGATCGGAAAGGGTGTAAAAGGGGAGGTATCGGGAAACACGAGATACAGGCATCAAAGGGACGTGCCTAATGAGATGCACAGCTGAGACAATAAGTCCGTGCGGCAAGATGAGCCTCGAGCGGCGCCATCTGCCTTACAGCAGCAACCCCCTCGTCATAAAGACACTTACAAAGAACATGTGTCTTCCGCAAATATCTTGGGAGTCCCAGGGTCGCGAAGCGGACAGCGTCCGTTCGCTGGCTACTTGAGGGCAAGAGACAAAATGGATGCCGTATCTAAGATGGAACCCGTGGGTACAGATGAAAAACCCACGTAACAAACGAACGGTTTAAGTTAGCACAGCGAAACTGCGCACACTTACTAAACTCGTCATTTGCGGTTCATAGATACCAGACTCGACCATATTCGTGCGAGTCAAAAACACCACTTACAATTGTCACGGAACCTCAGACGCTCCTTTTGCCCTCATGTAGGCAAGCACTAGTCGGAATCATATTCGATATTCATCAGACCATCGAGATGTTGTTGTAGCATAGCTCTGTCCAACCGAGTCCCCTTGGTAGCAGATGGTTGTCTCATACACGTTGTAGCACAGAGGCCACATAAGGCAGGACCACACTGCACGCAAAGGCAACACGTGAACAGGAACACTACCACAACCCCGATGATCATCAGAATTTTCCAACCCCAAGTCGACATCAGGCCCCAAAACCATCCAAGTAGCGTCCAATCCCCTACATCCACGTGTATGGATTCGGAGAGCTTATGCAACCTCGAAATGGCTTGATAGACGGTAGGAGCATTATCTGGAATGAAAATGCAGCAGCTCGAATGGATCACCTTACATACCCCACCGCGATCTGCTAAAATGACATCTAAAACCATACGGTTTTGTAACGTCATAAGTCTCTCCGCCTGAAGTTCTGTGGTGATATTACCAAGGGCACTGGCAGTAATATTAGCTGTCGATTCTACCACTCGAGTCAACTGTCTCAGGTTCCTACTATTAACCATAGGTCCCCAAAACGGGAGGAAACCCTTGAAAAAGTCTCCTGCCTCTTGACCGGCAGTGTCTTCTTCGCTAATTACGCCTCGTACAACTCTAGTCTTATGATAATCGGCGTCTACAGTGAACGTCGGAGGCAACAGATTTGCAATAAAACATGTGCCCATGAAGTCAGCGGGCAACCATGTGTATGCACGATCATAACAGATAAAGTATGTACCCTTGGCAGCCAGAAACACAGGGGACGAGAACATAGGCAGAATGTAATTTTCAGTGCAAGCACTTGCTCCAAGTCGGGCTTGCGATCTTCGACCACGACCCATAAGACAAAAATTACCAGTGTGGGGTACGACCCATATTGGAGGCGAGCTTTTAAGCTGCTTTTCACTAGTGAACACACTATATTCACCTCTACTTAGGACCTTATAGGCTTGTACCTCTTCTTCAGGGATAAGCGAAGGATCATGGATCTCACTATCCATATCCTCTATTGCTATCGATAAAGGCTTCTGATACGAGGTAGGGCCGGAGTAGGGGGAACGTGGTTCTCGAATGGGGTGGAAACCCAGTGCGCTTCGAAACATTGTTTGAAATGCTCGAGCTGACCCTTGGGAACTATACGGTAACACCAGATATGGAATTCCCTTATCCGTAGTGTGTGGCATCAACCCACACACCCAACAATTAGTAGTGTTAACCACTAACTGATGCTGATGGAGGAGCTGAATAAAGGAATTGTTGCGGAATTCTACACGTCTAGCCTGCTCGTGTTCCGGTAACATGTGAAAGGAATGGGGAGAAGCAGTAGAGGTAAGATTAGGGTAAGGAGTAGGAGTAGGTGTAGCAGGCAAGAAATAAGACATGGTGTAGTACACCCCACCCGCCAATAATGCAGAAGCAGTCAAAAACAACACAAACAATTGAAATATGAAACATTTGGTACGACTGAGTTGCTGCAGCTTGAATCTGTGCGCCTGAACTCCCTCCAAATCATTCAGCTTCGAGAATGCCATTCCCTACGACCGTCCGCAACGTTTCTTGACGCACTTCGTTCTGTGCAGCAATAGTCAATCCCCAGGAGTTCCTAGGAACCGACGGTCTTTAACCTAGCGTCAAGACCTACTGTCCAGAAGGAAGTACGCGCGCGGCCCTACGGCCTTCAATACACAATATGTATATATATAAGCACAATGTCTCTCAGCTGTGGAAGTAAAAAGATACAAGGAGGAAGCTTGATATATGTACAAAAAGTTTCAATGATACGAATGTTCAAAACTGATCACGGGAAATCGGGGATAATGCAGTTGTCAATTTCAGCAAAGCAAAAATATTTTATTTGTCCTTAGTGTGAGATCGCAAAGAATATCGGTGTTTCCCGGGACGTGTCTGCTCGTCGAACAAAGGATCCGTTGAAGAGACAGCGTCCTGCTGATCAGTTGATTGTTCTGGTCTTGAGTCTTTTGCTGACAATGTTTCAACAGTGGCTGTCTGCTGCGCTGAGGATTCTCCAACAGGCTGTGCGTCGCTGAAAGGCACAACCGCCGGCAATGTTTCTGTTTCTGTTGACGCAATGCCTTTCCTTACCCACGGGTCTGCCGGCAAAGGAATAGGGACTCGTTTACAATGGGTAGCATGTACCCAATTTTTCCGCCCCTCAAGACGAACGGCAGTCCTCGTGGCCAGGAGCACCTGGTAAGGTCCGGTAAATCTAGGGTCCAGATTATTCTTGCGTGAAAAGTTGCGTGTTACCACCCAGTCTCCGGGCTGGAGCTGGTGGCCTGGACCCTCCGTCTGCGTCGGCAATGCGTCGTAAACCTGTTGGTGAATTAACCTCAGTTTAGCAGTCAAGTCATGTAAGTAGTCAATCAACATCGGATACTCAAGATCAGAAAATATTCCTGGCCTAGGAACCCCCCACACATTCGCAGGACGGCCGAACACTATCTCATAGGGGCTAAGCCCTATTCGGGAGTGTACAGTCGCCCTAGTCGACAGTAATGCTAGAGGCAAAGCGTCAGGCCACGAAAGACCAGTCGTAGCCTGAATCTTTGCTAGCTTTAGTTTAAGGGTGCCGTTGTACCCCTCAACTAATCCAGCTGACTGGGGATGATTGGCGCTGTGGAATTTCTGATTAATTCCAAGGCCCTTACACACACTCTTCATCACACTTCCAACAAACTCACTTCCGTTATCTGACCACACGACTCTAGGCATTCCATACCGAGGAAAATATTCCTTCAGTAGGATTTTCGCAGTAGACAAAGCAGTATTGTCTTTGAGGGGATAGGCCTCGATCCATCGGGAGAATGCGCAAACCACAACTAAAACGTATTTCAGGTTATTGCATCGCTCCATATGGATGAAGTCCAATTGAATCACCTCAAAGGGATACGAAGGAGGAGCAAAACTGCCAGGAGGAGTTGGGGTTCCTTTGCCAGGATTGTACATTATACACACCATACAATTCTTCACCAAACGTTCAGCACATTTCGTAATGCCTTCATTCTTCCACACAGCAGCCAACAACTTGCAAATACCTTTCGCGCTAATATGTGCTAACCCATGTGCCATTGTCACAACGGCCAGCACATACGCATCAGGCAACAACCATTTTTTCTGATCCGACAAATCAATCCAACAACCATTCGCATCCAACTTTCCCGTACTTTCTTTCCACTTCATCTTTTCAGTCTCAGTGGCCTCATTCTGAATTGCTTTCACGCTCTCAACAGTATCTTCACACATACTTGATTCTGTAGGCCACCTAACCGAACTCGTCACATACATTCGAGTGCTAAGGTTCCGGGCAGTCTCCTTAGCAATCTCGTCCGCAAACGCATTACCACGACCAACATCATCCGTCACTTTACGATGCGCACTACACTTAACAATCGCAACTTGTGTAGGCAAAGTCAATGCATCCAAAAGATCGTTCACAAGCTGGCCATGCTGTATCTTCGTACCGTGCGACGTCAAGAAACCACGCTCTCGCCACAATCGTCCAAAACTATGCGCTACACCGAAAGCGTACTGGCTATCGGTGTACACATTCACACGTTTCCCTTTTGCTAACACACATGCTCTAGTGAGAGCGATCAGCTCTGCAGCTTGGGCAGAATTCTGATTTAACCTTGCAGTCTCAACAACAGTATTCAATGTTACAACAGCATAAGCGGTAGTCACATCGCCATTCGGCAACTTAAAACATGACCCATCCACATACAGAGTGCCATCCGGATCTTCCAATGGGGTGTTTTTAAGGTCCACTCGACCTTTCGTTTCCTCTTCCGTCCTCAAGTAGCAGTCATGTTCTGCTACTTCATCTGACTCTGCACTAATTGGTAACAAAGTTGCCGGATTCAGGACATTACAACGTTTTATCTGAATATGGCTTGCCAAGAGCGTCAATTCGTACCCAGACAACCTCGCACTCGTCAAGTGCTGAGTTTTCGTACGATTCAGCAGAGTATCGACTGCATGCGGAACCATCACCGTAAGCATATTATCCATGACCAATCCTGCTGATTGTCGGATGGAGACCGCAGCTGCCGCTGTTGCTCGTAAACAACTCGGCAATGCTCTAGCTACTGGGTCTAAGGTCGAGGAAAAATATGCACATGGACGTTGCTTACCACCAAAAGGTTGCGTTAAGACACTCAAAGCACAACCTTCCCGCTCGTGAACATATAACGTGAACGGCTTGCTGTAATCAGGGGTACCTAACACAGGAGCTGAACACAATGAATCACGTAATTCAGAAAAACTTTTCTGACATTCTTCCGTCCACGGTAAAGGAGTTGAAACATCCTTGCACGTAAGAGCCACCAATGGTTTCGCTAGCAATGAAAAATTTGGAATCCATTGCCTGCAGTACGACGTGATACCTAGAAAGGCACGCACATCTCTTTGGGTGTTTGGCACAGCCATGCGCGCAATCGCTGCAATTCTCTCTGGGGTCAATCTCCTTCCCTCCTTTGACAATAAGTGACCTAGATAGGTGACTTCTTGACAACAATATTGGAGTTTAGAAGGTGACACCTTGTGATTTAACTCACAGAGATGTTGCAGCAACGACACTGTAGCGATTTTGCAAATGTCCTGAGTATCGGCAGCCACCAATAAGTCATCGACGTATTGGATTAAAGCCGCACCAACCGGCAACCGAAACGCATCCAGTTGACCCTTCAAGGCTTGGCTGTAAATAGATGGACTTTCACAGTAGCCTTGAGGAGCGCGTTTGAACCGGAAGCTACGTCCACCGAGAGAGAAACCGAAAAGGTCCCTACTCTCTTCGGCAATCGGGATGCTGAAAAACGCATTTTTCAAATCAATCACCGAAAACCATGATGCAGTAGCTGGAATCAGAGTCAGTAGCGCCGTGATGTCAGGCACAACAGGAAATTGAGGAACCACAATTTTATTTACCTCCCGTAAATCGATAACAAAGCGATAAACAGGCGGTTTTGTAGGATCTGTACATTTTAGAATGGGCAGTACAGGGCTGTTGCACACGTTTCCCCGAGTCTCCTCAATAACATCTTTCTCGATCAGGTCATAGATGATCGCTAACAGTGCTCGTTCACCATCAAGGGAGATACGGTATTGGGGAATACGTGGCAATCGCACATTAGCTTTCAACTGAACAACATAAGGGGAGATATCAAGTAGGCCCACGTCATTTGGACCCGTCGCCCACAAAGACGCAGGAAGAGAACTCAATTCCGGTGGAAGCTTATCGAGAGACAAATACATGGGAGAGACTACTCTCTCTCCTAACGTAAGCTTTACACCCGCAGGAGAACAATACAAAGTTGCATACAAACGTTTAAGCAAATCCAGACCCAAAAGATTTTCACCACAACCAGTAGTCAAAATCAACGGAGCTTCTAGCTCACGTGGCCCAATTTGAAGGGGCAAAGGGCGCGAAACTGGATTGCTAACGGGGGCGCCAGAGAATCCAACGGAAACATTTGTTAAGCCAGACAAAGGTGCGCCAGGGAGTTTCGAATGCATGATAGAACTTTTCGCTGCACCAGTGTCCAACAGAAAAGGCTCAACGACGCCCGATGTAGCAACTGCGACGTAAGGCCCTCTCTGATCAACCGGAACTGATACCACTCCCTCTCCTTGTCTTTGGCTGTCCTAGTAATTACTATCGTCAGTTCCCTGATCGACGTAATAATCGTCTACATTGTACTGCGCAGATCGTCCTTGCGATGATCCACGTTGATCGAAACAGTTATTAGAATTTGATGAATTGTCAAAGCGATCGTTCTGAGCACCACGACCTCTACCACGTGATGCGTGCTGTGAACCACCACGGCCTCCTTTAGATGAATTACCACTATTACGTTCATTTAAAGCAGGGCAATTGAATTTAATGTGTCCCTCCTGTCTACAATAAGCACATTGATTGTACCCTAACGAGGATCTTTGGAAAGAGGAATCATTACGTGGCTGCGATCGATTCGATTGCGACTGTGATCTATTCTGTTGGGGCGCATTCTGATTAGAACGCGGCGGATACGCTTGTTGCAACAACACTTTAGTTTTCAGTTCTTTCGTCTTTTTGTCAGCACGGTCACTCTCCTCTTTCTCTCTATTCTCATAATATTGAGCCGTAGCCAATATCTGAGCTGAGGTAGAAACTGCCCATGCACTCTCTGAATTCTTTAATTTATTGCTCAAATCGGGCAACAAGTTCGACACGAATTTATCCACAAACAACCGTTGTCCACCCTCAGTACCCATATCCTGTCCACTATGGTCAATGAATGCTTCCTCAAACCTCGTAAAGAAATCGGAAACACTCTCGTCTTTCTTTTGCTTACAGGCTGACAACTTGTCCCAATTGACTCTCATGGCTGGCATAAGTGTTTTCATTAATGTTATTATCCGCTGAGGAAGAGCAGTAATCAATTGATCGGGTTTAGTAGCAGCCACTTGTCCAGCATCTGCCGCTGTAATGGCAGCCCAATCACCACCTAATTCATTTGCGTGATCTTGGTGACGAATCTTAGCCCATACCGGTTGCGGTACGACGTTGCCAAACAACATGTCGATATCGGCAAGATTCATTACCGTAGCATCTACGAGCTGCGATAATTCCTTATAATACCCAGTAGGATTTTTACGAGGATCGGGCAAAGATTGTTTCACCTGAAGCACTTCCGATCGTTTCCATGGGAGGTGTATCCACACTCTCTCAAAATGCGCCAATACCGGAGGTTGAGCATTAGGATCAGCTGGTATCCAAACCGGCGGAACTTCACGCATAGGATATTGGCCAGACTCGTCTTGTTTTTCAATATCCTCAACAAACAGTGCATGAGGAATAGGAGCGGGACGAAGAGATAGCAACCGCTCAATAGCCCGTCGGACATTAGTATCCACTATCAGTCCAGTTGCGAACTGAAGCCGAAGGTCAGACAGGGCGGTCAGCACCTCGTCAGGCGCATCGGCCGCTATCTGATCATGAAGGAACTTGCACATTTCGTCAAACACATATCTCTGAGTTGGTATGTTGAATTGACAAAACGTTTCGAGGACAACACGGGGTGGATTTCTCTGAGGATTTACCATCCAACCCATCGCCATATTATATAGCGCAACACGTTCTCTGTTACCAGGAAGCTGACTACGTCTCTGAGGACCATCAGAACCAGCAGACCCATGAACAGGTCCGAGTGACTGAAAGAAACTGGCTGCAATAGGAGAATTACGGCTACGAGTAGAGGGAGAGAGATAAGACACAGGGCTAACAAGAGAAGGAGTAGAAACAGTAGCAGCAACAGGGGTTAACAACACAGGAGCAGTAGCGGGAGCAGGAGTATGTGGAAGCGGAGGAGCAGTAGGAATAGAAACAGACAAAGGAGCAGGAACAGTCGGAAGAACGGGTGCATGTTGAGGAACAGGCGGAGGAACAATAGGTGGAAGAACAGGTACGGCAGGGACCACAGGAGCTGCGGTACCCTGTACGTACGGAGGTGGCGACTTCATAAGATAGGACATTAAAGGATCCTCAACTGCCTCTTCCTTCTTATCCGACTCCGTAGGCAAAGCAGGATAACATTTATCTATGGCCATACGCTGTAGCCTCTCAAACACTTCCTTATCCTTATCCTCCTTATCACGCTGGAACTGCTCAGCTTTCTTCACTATGGTAGCAACAGTATCTCGCTGACTACGTTTATTCTGTCTGATCTCTTTCTGTCGGGCTTCTTTGCGCCACAACCGAAAGGCATCAAACATGGCCGGCCTTGATTTACGTTCGAACAATTTTATTTCCAGATTATCTAAGATCGACGCTTCGAAGCTACCGTGAGGTGGCCAACGAAGGTCGCCGTCTTTCTTTGTATATTTTATCCAATAATCGTTAAAAGCAATCGGGCCTAGCCCATATTTGCTATATAAGTCATAAGTAGGAGTTCCAACCGGAGGTATCGGACACGAGTCCTCCAGCAGGGAATCCGCACCACAAGGTCTAAAACAGCTAAAAAAAGTACTGCGACCAGGCATCTTGCACGCTAGCCGAGTTTCACAAACTTCAAGGGTTACGGGATTTACCAAGTCCCAGCAAAGAACAAAACCCTCGGTTTTTGGCGGCTGCAGTCGTCAAATAATACAACAACAAAGTACGCTAGCAAAGTGTCACCGACAAAAACACTCACACAGCGTGAACAACAAAGACACTCGCTAAAGTGTCAACAACCAAGAACTCTGGGAGCGACCCACAAATACTTAACTCAAAGATCGATGGCGTCACCAGGAAGGCCCGTCAATCGTCTCGCTATACCAAGGTCTACGCCAGGCGCCAAAACAGGTCTACAGTCAGGGCAGCAGTCCGTCGCAGCCGTCAGGAGGCGGGAATCTTCGCGGGAAAAGTCTTCGGGCCACTTATTTCGACAACAGGATCGATGAAGCGGGGTGCACCTTCCCTCGGAGATTTCACACGAAGTTCCTCACGATCGTCGGGCTTGGACCGGTACCACTGATGCAGCCCCACGTTGGGCGCCAACTGAAGGACTGGGTTCTTTTGGACCCAGCGGTGCCAGGGCACAACACCTGAAACCTTCGTGGGTAACCTGCTCCGGCGTACAAGTCACAGAGACACGGGACACTTCCTTCGACGTCAAAGATTCAAGGTTTATTTGCTGCAGGGAACACAGAAATCACAGGAAGTACATCGAGTGTAGTTCGGGGAGACTGCTTCAAATTGGTTCTGTGGATCGCTCCTTTTATACAGTTTTTACCCATAGGATAACATTGAACACAAAAGTTTACAACCCGGTTCCCACAATTAGCCCCCAGAGGGGTCGCTTTGGTCACTTAGAAACACATAAGGTCCGGAACATAAGTGCGGAAACATTTGGCGGTTCCCAACTGTAAAAACCATCTTCCCACCATTAGCAAATTCCAATCAGCAGTAAAATAGATCGAAATAGGAACGAAGACAGGTGTAGAGGAAGACAGAGACAGTGGGGAGATCGGAAAGGGTGTAAAAGGGGAGGTATCGGGAAACACGAGATACAGGCATCAAAGGGACGTGCCTAATGAGATGCACGGCTGAGACAATAAGTCCGTGCGGCAAGATGAGCCTCGAGCGGCGCCATCTGCCTTACAGCAGCAACCCCCTCGTCATAAAGACACTTACAAAGAACATGTGTCTTCCGCAAATATCTTGGGAGTCCCAGGGTCGCGAAGCGGACAGCGTCCGTTCGCTGGCTACTTGAGGGCAAGAGACAAAATGGATGCCGTATCTAAGATGGAACCCGTGGGTACAGATGAAAAACCCACGTAACAAACGAACGGTTTAAGTTAGCACAGCGAAACTGCGCACACTTACTAAACTCGTCATTTGCGGTTCATAGATACCAGACTCGACCATATTCGTGCGAGTCAAAAACACCACTTACAATTGTCACGGAACCTCAGCGGACCGGAACGGTCTTGCAGGGACTTCTGGGTATTGAAGTCCCCGCACGCTCGCAGCCCCGCTGGTTGCACACGCCCAGTACCGCCTGTCAGCCTCGGTGAACCCGGACTCCTCTCCGCGTTATCTCAAGCCCCGCCACACACAGCGAAGCGGCACCCGCGGAGCGGGTGGGGCAAGATGTTGGTTAAAGCGCTGCTGTGACGCGCTAGTGCTTCTGGGATCCTCCGTCAGTGCAACTTTGTAGCCAGAAGGTTAAGGTTAGTTTTTAGTTTTGTCTCTAAGTACTTGTTGATGAAAGTCCCTTTGATTGGAAATACATTTTACTAATTTACATAAAATTCAAAATTTCAAGCAAAGAACCTTGACATTTGAAGGGAGAGGTGATAACAGAAGATACTCCATAAAGTTGATCAGTTGTAAAAATACTACACTCTTACCAGCATTGCTAATTTAATGTTTCTTATTGAATTTACTTTTATGTGTTTATCAAATTAATGTTTTTATCTATCTATTCTGTAGTAGGGGATCTCTGTGTATAGTCATAATCTAGTGAATAGTCCCGCCCATGTGCGTGGACCCCGGCAATCAAAAATAATCTCTTAAGTTGTCGAAAATAATGCAGAAACTGCAAAGACACTTAAGAGAGAATTTAAAGACAAATAATGCAGCCTATATCCACAGGCTACACTGTCCAGTACTTCAACTAGAAATTCCACCAAAAAAACACCACACACAGCACAGCCTGCTAGTTTCTACCATAGAGAAACTTGCCTCCCCCAGTCAAAGACTCCGGAATGATAGAGAGGAAGGCAGGGACAGACAAGCCCCATAGGCTGCCATTATGTGGCTTAAATAGGATACTGTGCCTTTAAGAGAACTTTCCAGAACTTCTCCCAGTATCCCAGAATGCATAGCAGGTCCCTCTACTTTCAGTTCTTTTTTCCGGCTCCTGCTTACAGGACCCTGGCATTGAGCTCTCCCTTTTTCAAGGGTTTATTGGATTTTTTTTTGACACTTTTGAATTCAAAAAGTGTTGCAGTTTTATTCTTGGTGTTCTCTTCTACTTTTTGTGCTGTTTTAGGCGTTTTAGGACCCTGAAATGCCTGGCCTGTTTGTTCAGTGCCCAGCATGTGGGAGGAAGAAGGCCAAGACTGACCCCCATGATGTCTGCATCGTGTGCCTCCCTGAGGATCATGTCCCTGAAGATTGTTCCATCTGCCAGAAGTTCACTCCTCGGACCCTGAGGGACAGGATGAAGATCAGGCTTTCTGGCCTTGAGGAGAGGCGTTTGCAGACTGCAGGTGGGTCTGGGCAGGTTGGGAAGGCTCCCTCTGCCTCTGCTGAGGCCTCTGGGGGGCTCCCCGGAGGCAGGAAGTCCAGCAAACGGTCCCGGTCTCCGTCGACGTCGATTGCATCGACGACGACGTCGAGAGGGATGACGGCGGTGTGCTCCCCTTCTCCCCGGGGCTCCGGGTCGAGACGGCGGGACGGCTCGACGTCGAAGGTCATGGAGAAGTCGCCGTCGAAGCCACCGTCGACGTCATCGTCTTCGTCGACGTCGAGGTCTTCTTACCGACGCCGGAGGCGTAGTGACAGGCATCGGCGCTCGCCGTCGAGGTGACACCGTCGATCACCGTCGAGGCGACACCGTCGATCGACGTCAAGGCACCGGTCGACGTCGAGGGGCTCCTCGACGTCGAGAGCATCGAGGAGACGGCGACGTTCGTCGTCGAAGACAGAACGCTTGACCTCGAGAAGGCGGCGTACGACGTCGCGGAAGAGGAGATCGACGTCGAGGAGTCGCCGGTCGACGCCGAGGAGACGGCGATCGATGCCGGAGTCGAGGAAACGGCGCTCGATGCCGGAAAAGCACCGCTCTGCGTCCAGGATTCGGTCAGCCTCTCCGAAACGACGCAAGAGGGACTCTAGTCCCAGGAGTCACGCTGCTTCAAGTGGTGGACGCAAGAGGAAGCGGTCACCGGCCGATGGGGCTGGCCCCACGCACCCTTCACCTACAGGGTCACCGGGCTCGGTGTACTCTGAGGTGTACACTCCATCTCGGCCCAGGACTCCGGCTCCTCCCCCTGTGCCTAAGGAGGACCCTCCACCCAAGCCTCCACTGCCTTCAGGAGACCCTCCTCCACCTCCGGTCCCTCCGCATGGGCCCACCCCGCAGACGAAGGTTCCTCCTCCGAGGTCCACTTCCCTGCCGTCCTTGCCTGTTCCTCCTAAGGGGACTCCAAAACCGAAACCCCGGGAGGAACCGACGAAACCCCGTGAGGAACCAAAGAAGACCCCTCCACGAAGACCGATGGAGCGGCCACGTGCAGGCAGGTCTCGCTCTCGCTCTGAGAGGAAGGAGAGATCGCGACGCAGATCATCCACGAGATCAAGACACCGCCGTAGGAGGCGCGAGTCTCGCTCGCAAACGAGGTCCTCTGGGACCAGGGACTATTCGCCCACCCTATCGGAGTCACCGGACACGAGAGTGTCCCCGATAGATGACCTGGTGGCGTTTCAGGACGTCCTTTTACGGGGCGCGGCGAAGTTGGGCATATCCCTGACGGTGCCCACGCCGAAAACATCAGTCATTTTCGAGACTTTACATCAGAAACATCTGTCTCGTCCTCTCCTGCCTCTGGTGCCGGGCCTGGAAGAACCGGCGATGGCCTTGTTTCTCACCCCTGCGGTGACGAAGGCGGCCCCTTCGAGATTACTGAAGAAATTCCGGGCCCCCGATTCGGATCCGGCCTTTTTGAGAACGGAACCTCCTCCTGACTCGGTCATTGTGACGGCGGCCCGCAAGCAGCATGCCACCACTCCGTCCTCCACGGTTCCCCCGGATAAGGAGTCAAGGTGGATGGATTCGGCGGGGAGGAAAGTCTGTGGCACTTCCGCGACCTCCATGAAAGCGGCGAGTGCCACGGCACTGTTGGGCCGATACGACCGCGCCCTCTGGGACTCCCTCGAGTGCTTTGCGGAGCATTTACCTCAGGAGCAGCGGGAAGACTTCATGGAAGTACTGAGTGAGGGGATGCTGGTGGCCAACCAGATCATCAGCGCGGCAGCGGACTCTTCCCTGTTGGCTGCTCACGGATTTTGCCACGGAGTCAACCAGCGGCGCCACGCATGGCTCCGGCTTACGTCCCTGAAGCCGGACGCTCAGCAGAGGGTAGCCAATCTACCGTTCTCCGGTGAGACCCGCTTCGGGAAGCATGCGGACGACGAGATGGCCCGCATGAAGGCGGAGGCCGAGACGCTGACGGCTGTAGGCCTGGAGAAGCCTAAAGAGACCAAGAAGCAGTACCGCCCATTCCAACGGCGGTTCGGCGGACAAGGCCGAGGACGGGGACAGGCTTCGGGGCAATCGCAACAGCAACACCAGTTCCGTAAGCCGTTCCAGAAGCGCCAGAAGGGCAGGGGAGGCCAGCAGTCGGCTCCAGCGCCCAAGGGCCAGGCGGGGTCTAGGCCCTAGGAACCTACTTCCCCCGGATCCGTTACCCACTCCGGTAGGGGGAAGCATTCAATTTTTTCTGGCAGAGTGGAGAAAAATTACTCAGGACAAGTGGGTGCTGAATATTGTTTGCAATGGATACAGTCTTCGGTTCACCAGCCCTCCTCCAGCTATTCCCCCGGTCAGCTCGCAGTTTCAGCTGCGCGAGCTTCAGGCGGAAGCGGATATCCTGTTGAGGAAAAGGGCGATAGAGGACGTACCTCGGTCTCAGAGAGGAAGAGGTCTGTACTCCCGGTTCTTTCTGGTTCGCAAGAAGGACAAGAACGAGTTCAGGCCCATTCTGGATTTGCGACAGGCAAACAAGTGGATTCGCAGAGAAAAGTTTCGCATGCTGTCGTTGCATCAGATTTACCCTCAGTTGCAACAGGGAGACTGGCTATGCGCTATAGACCTACAGGATGCTTACTTCCATGTGCCCATTGCACACAAACACAGGAAGTTCCTGCGGTTCCAAGTCGGCACCAATCACTATCAATACACAGTACTCCCATTCGGACTGAAGTCTGCGCCGAGAACGTTCTCGAAGTGCATGGCGGTGGTAGCAGTGCACCTGAGGAAACACAAGGTGTTCGTCTACCCGTACTTGGACGATTGGTTGATCAAGGCATCCTCCTTCTCGGAAGCGCGAGCACACTTCCAGAAGACGTGCGTTCTCTTGAACAAGCTGGGGCTGCACATCAACATGGCCAAGTCTGTCCCGACTCCGGTCCAATGCATACAGTACTTGGGAGCCTCCATCAATACGCTGTCAGCAAGCGTGTCTCCTTCGGAAGAGCGACGATTATCACTCCTTCGGAAGGTTCAGGCTCTTATGACGACTCCATCTACAACAGTGAGGATGGTGTCTTCTCTACTGGGATCGATGGCCTCTTGTATCTTCCTGACGCCACACGCACGGCTGCACATGAGACCGCTGCAGGAGTGCTTGGAGGACCAGTGGGATCAGAGGAAAGGATCTTGGGACGACAAGATTCGCCTGTCACTGCATGCTCTTCAGTCTCTGAAGTGGTGGTGTTCGGCGGAGAATCTCCTCAGAGGGGTTCCCTTTCACAAGGACATTCCCACGCAGACTGTCGTGACGGATGCATCTCTTCTGGGATGGGGAGCGCACTCCGGGACTCTACAGATTCAAGGCACGTGGTCACCGATGGAGGCCACGTATCACATCAATTTCCTGGAACTCAGGGCTGTTCACTTGGCGCTGAAGGCCTTTCTTCCGTCCTTCCAGACCGACTCTCTGCTTGTACAGACGGACAATACCACCACGATGTATTACCTCAACAAGCAGGGGGGCTCGAGATCGCGCACTCTGTCGCAGGAGGCGCAGACGATCTGGCACTGGCTCCTGGCCAGAGGACTGACGATAACGGCCACCCATCTACCAGGTGTGCAGAATGTTCAGGCAGACGCACTGAGCAGACTGCTCCAGGAAAACCACGAATGGGTCATAAACGACGAAGTACTAGGAGAAGTCTTCGCAAGGTGGGGAACTCCAGACGTAGATTTGTTCGCCACCGCCGAAAACAGCTAGTGCAGAGACTTCGCCTCCAGATACTTCCAACAAGGGACTGTGGGGAATGCGTTATGGATCAACTGGACGAACAGCTTTCTGTACGCCTTTCCTCCCATTCCCCTGATTCCGGCGGTGCTCATCAAGCTGGCCCGGTCCAGAGCTCGGATGATACTCATCGCCCCGGAGTGGCCCAGGCAGTGGTGGTTCATGGACCTACTTCACCGGTCTCTCCTTCCTCACATTCGGTTGCCGTGCAGGCCGGACCTTCTCACGAAGTTCGGGGGACGGATGTTACACCCCAACCTCTCGTCTTTGAGTTTGGCGGCATGGCTCCTGAGTCTGCCCGATGATTGCATGGACATACTGAAGGAGTCTAAGAGACCTTCCACTCGGACTTCATATGCTTACAAGTGGAAGAGGTTTTGTATCTGGTGCCAGTCTAAGAACCATGATCCTACGACCTGCAAGGAAGATGTCATCCTTCCTTACCTTTTACATTTGGCGCAGTCTGGCCTTAATGTCCATTCCATTAAGGTACATCTTGCTGCATTGACTGCCTACAGGAAATGCCCTTCACAGACTTCCTTTTCCCAGATCCCTGTGATCAAAGATTTTCTGGAAGGTTTGAAGAAAGTATTCCCTCCTGTCAGGCTTCCCTCGCCTTCATGGGAATTGAATGTGGTGCTGTCCAGATTGATGAAGGAGCCTTTTGAACCTATTCATAAGGCTTCGTTGCAGCACCTGTCCTGGAAGGCGGCGTTCCTCGTGGCCATTACATCGGCCCGCAGGGTGAGTGAAATTCAGGCGTTATGTTGTAATGAACCTTATACTGTATTTCATGCTGCTAAGGTTGTTATGCGTACTCACCCTAAATTTCTTCCCAAGGTTATTTCTGATTTTCATGTCAACCAGACTATAACTTTGCCTACGTTTTTTCAGAACCCTTCATCTCCAGCGAAGAGGTCTCTCCATTCCCTGGACGTAAGGAGGGTGTTGAAATTTTATCTGGATAAAACCAAAGATATTCGTAGGTCTGACCAGTTATTTGTCAATTATGGATCAGTCAGGACGGGTCTTGCGACCTCTAAGCAGTCCATCTCTAGGTGGATTGTGTCCTGCATACAATTGTGTTATCAGAAGGCTAATAAGACCTTAGGAGGTAAGCCTAAGGCTCATTCCACCAGGGGCAAAGCTGCCACGACGGCTCTGCTCCGTAACGTGCCGATTGCTGAAATCTGCAAGGCAGCCACTTGGAAGTCGGTTCATACCTTTGCTAAGCATTACTGCCTGGACACTGACGCCAGGGCAGACGCTCAGGTTGGCCAGGCTTCGCTGCGGAATTTGTTCGCACAGTAGTGGCGTTATGTATTTATTCTCCACCGCCGCTTTGGTGTGGGGATGGGCTTGCCATTCTATTCACTAGATTATGACTATACACAGAGATCCCCTACTACAGAAGGAGTAGTTTCTGTCCTGTAACTCCAGTTCTGTAGTAGGGGTATCTCTGTTATAGTCATAAGCGCCCGCCCTCCTCCCCGGTGGAGATTTTTCATCATGTAAAGAATGCGACAGGTCTGGCATGCTTCGCCTTCAAAAAGAACTGAAAGTAGAGGGACCTGCTATGCATTCTGGGATACTGGGAGAAGTTCTGGAAAGTTCTCTTAAAGGCACAGTATCCTATTTAAGCCACATAATGGCAGCCTATGGGGCTTGTCTGTCCCTGCCTTCCTCTCTATCATTCCTGAGTCTTTGACTGGGGGAGGCAAGTTTCTCTATGGTAAAAACTAGCAGGCTGTGCTGTGTGTGGTGTTTTTTTGGTGGAATTTCTAGTTGAAGTACTGGACAGTGTAGCCTGTGGATATAGGCTGCATTATTTGTCTTTAAATTCTCTCTTAAGTGTCTTTGCAGTTTCTGCATTATTTTCGACAACTTAAGAGATTATTTTTGATTGCCGGGGTCCACGCACATGGGCGGGACTATTCACTAAATTATGACTATAACAGAGATACCCCTACTACAGAACTGGAGTTACAGGACAGAAACTACTCCTTCCAGCACATCTTGTCCCTCTAAAGGCACCACAATTCTTTTTTATGGAATTCAATATATAGCTTGTTTGGTTAAATCAGAATGCTGTTGGATACTTACTAGATATGTAGTAATTGACCAGCTGGTATTCTGTAGCTTCTCAAAGCTAGACCTGCCTTTTTCACAGGCCATTATTATTTCATATGTTATCAAATCTATATATGTAGCCTGTCTGTGGCTTCTTTCAATATTTAATTGTTGATTGATTAAGGTCACTTCAGGTACAGCTGAAACACCATCTCATATTCAGAGGCCCTACCAGTGGACCTCAGTCCAGTTAAAATTCGGGTTCATCGTCTACTATGCAATTACCTTTCATGTTTCAAGGGGACATTGATCATGATTTTTTGATTTTACAAAACAGTACCATTCAACTATGTGCTAGTGATTGTAATGTCTTTATGGATTTTTATTTATACCGGTTAGCAATGTGGAGTCTGGTTTTTTGTAAACAAAGTGCTGTCCTTCTCCACAAGGACAACAAATTATGATAACAGTCAGGAACAAGGCGCTTTGTTTTTTTAAAGTGATGTACTACAGGGCGTGTGCACAACTTTTTAACAAAGTTGGCAGTTAATGCAATGCTATAACACCATCATTAATTAGCTCTTGTGTATAAGGGCAACATTCAAATGCCCACTACCCCTACACATCAGTGGCAAGCATGTATAATGATTAAATTATATTGTATTGTAAACACCCCATTAGGTACCACTTTCACATCACACACAGCAGTCACACCACACACACACACCACGCCACACACACAAGCATCTAGTCCTGATTCATTGGAGTACCACTCAGCATCATCCTCAGTCCAAAGAACACCTCTTACTTCCCAAATTTCCTGATAAAGAGTTATATTTATACTTTAGCAGTTGGGGTGTTTCATTAAAATGTGACACCTATCCTGTTACAAGTGCTGTAGTCTAAAAATGCATTTGTAATGCAGCGGATGGGACATGCATCACATTCGTGATGGAGTATTGCTTTTGCCAAACTATAAAAAACCGAGCCCATGTGTCTTGATTGTCACTTCATCTTCCTGTGCGTCATATCTCATATCTGAATAAAGAACATGGGTATATTTAACTCAAAGCCTGCCTTGGTATAACATAGAGCATAAAAGAAAGTCCCACTTGTAATTTATATTTATTCTGCCAAGGTAGTTGGATAGCTTGTCGTGGGTATAGTCTCAATGAAAGGCAGGGATTTCCCATTGGGATTTAAAGTCCTAGTTATTTTTTGTTTTTAAGAAAGATAAGCAAAAAGACAAGACATTACTTCACTTTGGTACCCTGATCATTCATTGAGACAATGCAAAAAGCTATTTTATCCACTACCCCATCTGTTTCTAGGTGGAATAAACAAAATGTGTGAATGGGGCTTTGCTTTGTCTTATCACTGCTTTTAGTTTCCGTCATTTTAGGCCCTCCTTTGCTAATCACAGTGCTTTAATATCTAATTTTGATTTTATTGCAATGATTGTTATTAATCAAATAATCGAGAATGTATTATTCCTCTTTACTTTCAAACTGGGAGTGCCTAGACATAGCAAGAACATCAGACTTTCACATCTATGACTTGATTCAGGAAAATAACAGAACTGCACCCTTAGAAATACACCTACATAAATATGCAGATTGTACTACTTATGCTGTACACCTAAATTTAAAGTAGTACGCCTGGAAAGCAATGCCAGGAGTACGTTTCCAGGCATACTAACTAATAGGAATGTTCCACATAGGGAGATCCAAGCATCCTGTGCAAGTGCACTTTATTTTTCTCTGTGGGAAAAACATTTCCCCCTTTTTCTGCGCAGAGAAAGCCTTTCCCCTTCATCCCCTGAGGGTGATCCATTATTCTTCCCATTCTGTGAGCTCTTGGCTGGAGTAAATCTCATGCCATTGCCACAATAGGAAGGGTTTGAACCAACGCTTGTAACTGCCATAAATATGTGTGTTGGGCGTTCCCAAATTTTCAAGGCAAACCACACCTTAGAACACCCACTTCCTACTCCTATCGGGAAGGCAGACCCAACCTCATTTTCACATTAGAGGAAGTGATCCAGGGCATCCAAATCAAATCAAATCAACTTAGAAAGCGCATGGCAACTCTAGAGAATGTCTTGGCACTACAGAATCATTAACGGCTGATCACAGAAGAGAGGAGCAAAAGCTAAAAGGCACAGTTAAATAGCCAAGTTTTTAAGCCATGTTTAAAGGGGCAAGCATCCTTAAGGCTCGAAAGTGCATGGGAAGTGTATTCCAGCACGCCGCAGCCAAAGCAGAGAAAGATGTGCTTCCCCATCTCTTCCTCTTTGTCTCAGGCACCATTACCAGCAATGAGTTAGCAGAACGTAAAGAGGGATGATAGTGGGGAAATCTCTTAGTTAGATATTTCAGGCCTAGGCCATAGAAAGCTGTGTAGGCTAGCACGTCCCTTCAACTTCACTCTTAGTTGAAAAAATTGGCAATGCAACTCCTTGAAATGGGCCTATACAAAGATATTCATCAGAACCGGGCTGCAGGGTTCTGTACCAACTGGAGTCTTTTAAGTTGGTACTGAGGGACACCCCAGTAAAATGCATTGGCATAGTCCAGTCGGGAAGATATGAGGGCATGGACAACCATCTTCTGACAATGAGTCGGGAGCAGGGACAACAACTTACTCAGAAACCAGAGACGGTAAAAGGGATCCCAACTACATTCCACCTGTGGTTTGAAGGACAGGTTGTTATGAAACTTCACTCCGAGATTCCAAACCACTGTGGTAGGGGTCGGAGGAGATGGAGCAGAACTAGGCCAAACGTCCCCACTCAACGAGGGGGAGAGATCCAAAAACCAACACCTCTGTCTTACTCATGTTGCACTGAAGATTACTTGGGCACATCCACTGGAACACCGCTGACAGACACACTTCAAATCTATTTTGGGTGTTAGAGATGTTCCCGTCTCAAGTTAGAAGGCTCTGCATTTCATCAGTGTAAGAGATGACCTGCACTCCAAAGGATATCACCAGCCTTGCCAATAGGCACATGTAGACATTAAACAATGTCAGACTCAGGGTAGAGCCCTATGGAACACCAAACGTAAAGGGTGAGGAGTCAGGCGCAAATGTAGGCATTCACACATACTGACATATATTTGATGAAAATTAGCCTAGTGAGGCCTGCATGGTCCAACCTATCCCGATGTCTTGCAAGCAATGCATCCGGATTAGGTCGGAAACTATTTCAAACGTCACTGAGATGTCCAGTAACAATATGCAGCTTTCCTCCCGCTGTCCACTGAAATTTAGTAGAATGAGAGACCTCTACCATGGTGGAATCAGTGTGGTTTCCAGGGCATAAGCCTGATTGCAAAGGATGTAGCAACTGGTTTACGTCAAGATATCTGGAAAGTTTGATGTTAATCAGTTTTTCAAAGATCTTTGAAGTTGGTCTATAGTTGGACAGGATGGTCTTGTCAGCCTATGAATTTTATTGCACTGGCAACAGCTTGGCATTCTTCTAGCAACTGGCAACAGTCTCCTGGCGCAGTTAGTTGCTCATCAGAGCATTCAGAAAGTGATTAATGGCTCTGTATTAGCAACCAAAATCTGGGGGGTTACATGGGTCATCAGGGGAGCCAGACTTTCACGCTATGAGAGCTTTCTCTGAGTCCTCTAACGAAATGGTTGAGAACTCCATCAAAGAGCAGGAGTGTAAGGAAGGAACTATCAAGGGCTGATCTCCAGAGAAATTGAGCTCGCTACTATTAATGGCTGTAGGCACATTTTAACCTTCTAACCCATAGTAGTCAACACTATTGCTAATTCCCGCTGCCTTTAAGGTCTCTGCAATGCCCACAATCTTGTTCTCAAAAAAAGTCAGAAAGTTGAGAACAAAGTTTTGGAGAGGCTTCCAGGGACTGAGAAAGAGCGGAAGGATTGACATCTTCTAAATGATTTAAAAAACTTATTTTGGGTTGTTGTTGGACATGGCAATTTTATTAGCAAAATACTTTGCTTGACCTTTTTGTGTTCCTTGATGGTAAATACACAGCTTCTTTATATAGCTCTGGTTTTCCTCAGGTAGATAAAGCTTACGCTAGGATCGTTCAAGCTTTTTACGGTGCTGCCACATTGCTCCTCATTAAACTTAGGGGAGGATGGGTGTCTCAGACCATGATTTAATGGGTGCCACCCGGCCAGCCATATTAGCTTGCCAGGCATTGACTGCCTGTACACCAGCTTTAATTCTGCCAGATAACACTGGAATAGGTGTTATTTTCTCTTCCTTAACCTTGGCCCATTTACGATGTGGCAGTGAGGAACTTAGGGCCAGATGTAGGTCGGTCGGTAACGTCCGAAAATCGGTATTTTCGGCCGTTACCGACCGGTTTACAAGTTTTGGCATGTAAGGGGCAATATTTTACCGAATCAGTA
Organism: Lissotriton vulgaris; assembly: GCF_964263255.1. Lineage (NCBI taxonomy): Eukaryota > Metazoa > Chordata > Amphibia > Caudata > Salamandridae > Lissotriton > Lissotriton vulgaris. Next base: position 744,019,890 of record NC_141696.1, read on the forward strand.
AAATTACCGATTCGGTAATTTTACCGATTCGGTAAAATAAAACATCGGTAAATTTACCGATTTGAAGCCACCCATATGTAGGTGGGACTCTTCAGAGTCCCAGGAGCCTTAACGAATCGGTATTTTACCATCAAAACCAATTTCGGTGGGCATGCACATGTGTGCATGCACACCTATGTCATGTGACAGGCAGACCTGCCCTTAGGGCAGGTATGCCTGCCACATGGCACCTGTGCCTGTTTTGGGGGTGCCAGAGGGTGTCAAAGTGACATCCCCTGCACCCTTGTGAATTCATTAATTACCGATTCGGTAAATACCAAATCGGTAATGCCTAATCATTCCTATGGGCTTCAAAGCCCATAGGAATGAATAGGCATTACCGATTCGGTATTTACCGAATCGGTAATTAATGAATTGTTAAGGATTCGGTAACGAATCCAGATGTTGGGACCTACATCCCATTTACCGATTTTGAAATACCGAATTGGTATAATTTGGTATTTTAAAATCGGTAAATGGGATTTACCTACATCTGGCCCTTAGCCCTCTACATCTGAGGCCTTGCTCCAGTGTCCTACAAAAGTAAACTGTAGAGTGACTTGACCAGGTGTTTCGCAAAACCTCCACAACCTTGATAGAACCATTATTGAAAATAGAGGCAAACAGGTGACCTGCAGAGTGGATGGGTTTGTCCACAAATTGCTTCAAGTTCCAGGCAGAAATAATGTCCAGGAGAAGGGAGGATTGGTGAACCTCTTTCTTGTCCAAATGAATATTCAATTCTCCCAATACAGAGAAGTTGGAGTACTTTAGCATATAGTTAGACAATCATCTAGCGAGGACAGAAAATCAGTAGCCTGACCGGAGTGCCAGTAAATAAACATTCCAGACAAGAAGTTATTTGCTGAAGGAGAGAGGCAGGAACTCAAAGATTCAGCCCCATGAAGTTTCAAAAATAAAAAAGAAGTAAGCTTCAGGGGGCGTTTTGAAATGATAGCGACTTCTCCACCTCTCACCCACTCTCTTTCATGGTGGACTAATCAAAAATCAGTGGCAGAGCTGAGATGGACAGGTCAAACTGACCAAAACCATATACACCAGAATTTAAAGCATGATTCTCTTCAGAGGAATACTTTCTACATGGACCCTGCTGAGATTGTGTTTGGTAAGCATTGCTGGTGCTGAGTGCGGGCCGAGCACAGACCAACGCTGACATGTTTGCCTTAGGTGCATTTTTTTCATGCCAGTGGAGTGTCTGTGCATCCGCCCCATCTCATTTCCCCTGCAGGGCATCACCCCCGTGGCATCTAGACGGCTCACCAAGAAGGACGGCAGCCCAAAACACCCCAAAAAATAAGTATAGCAGCAAAAAAGCACTGAACACGGCGTTCCTTAAGTGCCACGCGAACCGAACGATGAGTAAGACTCAAGATTTACAGGTAAGGTAAAAACCATTAAAACACCATACACTGATATAAAATAGGCTCCCAAGCAAAGAACAGGGCAACAGACTTGACGGCGTGTCCGTTCCCCCGGCCCCTCCTGTGTCCCTGCAGGACCTCCCACCGCTGCAATTGGCCGCTCACTAAGAAAGATGGCAGCCCAAAATGGAAGTTTAATTATAAACAAGAGTACCTCTAAATAACATAGATCACACTGTACATTTTTCGCCTCAAACAGTCCTTTTTTATTGACTTTGGGCCATGATTTTTTAAAAAAAATGTAATTACTTCAACACCCTTTATTTTGTTTGCCGTTTTTTACATCAAAAGATATTTATATGTCTCCTTTTGTAATTTTTTTGCATGAAAGCATTTATGTACGAATACACTTATATGTACAACATATACATCAATATTACATTTAAACACACACCGAAAAATACTTGAACAAAAAATATATTTACACAATATTTAACAAGACTCACTGGATATTTCACTGACAGTCTTTTGACACATACTGAATTTACAAATCCCTTTTAAAGTCCTATATTATTGCAAAGACATTTTACCTGGGCCAAATCTAGCTTGGTCCTCAGAATATCCTAATCTTGAGGTCCTTTACAGGGTCGGAGGTTAATTACACAAGATGTTGCGGGGGGAACATAAAAGTTTCCACTTAGCTGCCCTACTGGGGTCAGTATTTCTTTCTCTTAGCTTGCTCCGAACCTCTATTTATTCAAATGCCGACGCATTTTGACCTTATGTAGGTGGGACCATACACTCCGTGTTTAAAAGGTCTTCTTCAGGGCTGTGCTTTGTTTCTGATAGGACGTCTTTTTATACCTATGAGGGTAATGTAGTTGTTTTAGTATGTGTCTTTTCTATAAATTCACATTTCACAGATTGTGTACTCTCGTATCAGAAGGACGCTTCCATGTGCCCAATCCTCAGTTTTTTTGCCTGTTAAAAGCGAAAATATACAAAGGGGGGTAAGTTCCCTTACACCAGCTTATTGCATATTTGCTCTAACGGTTGGTCTTGGTTCTAAGGACCTACCTGGCTCCTTCAGGTTTTATCCTTCCATTGGTTCTGTTTATGGAAGATGTCCTCTAATGGTAGAGAGGCAGGCAAACTCTATTTTGATTAGGCTCGTGTTTATTTTGGAGTTTGTGCTTCCTATGAGGAAATGACCCTGTTTTAGTAATTGATGTGAAATAAAACAAGATCGTTTTGATTTTTGCCAATAAAGTAAATTATTGCCATTACATTAACTTTTCTAAAAGTGCAGGCAGCCCCACTTCACCCATGTAGCGCTTTAATGGCCTGGACATGTGTCTAGGGTTTGCCATGGCCGTTACATGTGTTCCTCTCTTGTGGGCTCTCTCTATTATTGTTGCAGCGAGTTTGTCAAAAACCTTTGGCCCATACAACGCTTTATTAGCCAAGGCCTGTGTCTAGGCTGTTCCATGACCGGTGCAAATGTTCTTCTCTTGAAGGCTGACTCTATCATCGTCGCAGCAAGTTTATCGGTTTAAGGAGCGCAGCAAACCCGAAACGAATCTATGAAAATGAAGGTACGAGGGTGATACATGCACAGATTACATTTGATCCCCACTTAACAACTGAATATAGACTAGTGGCTCAAAAACGCTAATGTTAAGTCGATTGTTTATTGAGAAGGGAGCGGAGGTACTATGGCAAAACTAAACCACAATATCGATAAACACCGCCTGGCAGGTTCTGGATACAGAAAGGCAACCGATAAACTTGCTGCAACTATAATAGCCATCCGCCATCCTAATATGGCCCATAGTTTGGTATTTCAGAGCACACTACATTAAACTTTCCAATTTCTTCTTCAAACTGATCAGTGCTAATCACTTTCTCATCTCCAACATCTGTAATTGTCAAACTTTCACTTTCTATGAACTGCTCTTCTGAACCTCAATATCATATTTCAATATCATCACACCTTTTTTGAACATCTGATAAAGAACCATATAAAATACTTGTATTCAGTTCACTTAAACTTAATGCAGGAATTTTTTTTTACAGTGCAGTTTCTTTACAAACTTCCGCATTTCTGAATGGTGTACTGCTAACATCCTCAAATGATTAAAAACACTTTTACAAACAGAGAATGCCCATACTTCTCAGTATATTTTCTTACATTACATTGATCTAGTCCTTGTTACAAAAATCTTCTGTTTTATACTTTTCTGAGTATATTCTCATAGCAAATTTCGCATTATATCAATGGATTCCTGCTGAATACTACAAATACTACTACAACTCCACTTATATACAGGAGCTTGTGGACGTTTCTCTTGCACTTCTTCAGCTATTAACTCTTCTGCACTTTTACCAACCATTTCCTCCTTTGGAAGAGTACAACCATCCTGAACTTTGTAGCAATGACCTCCAGTATCAACTGCAAATGATGAACTATTTTCCTGGAAATAACTTTCCTCTTAAAAAAAAGGCTCAGTAGTAGAAGTATGTCTCTAATGTCCACTAAAGATTTTACAAAAGTTGGTTCTGTTCAAAAGTCTTTTTTTTCTACTTTTGTCTTTCAATACTTTGACTATTTTATCCAATAGTTTCATTCTCTTTAAAATCAAAATGAATAACTTCTGTTTTAAACTGAAAGCAGAATCCACTATACTTTCAATACGCTGCTTCTCTTTGAATTGCAATATTTTTCTTTTATATTTGCAGCATGTTTTCATTAAATTCTGAATCACTCTAGTTCGAAAAAGTCTCTGACGAATTTCTTGAAATTACATTTGTCTCCGAGTAGAAGATACTATTTCTTTATCACGTTTCCTTTTCCTCGTATTTGAAATTGAACGATGCTTCACCTTACTTGAAAAATTCTTCTTTTTGCTTTGTGGGATTTTTTTTCATTAAATGTTCGTAATATTTTTCCAAAAGTTGTCTTCTACTTTTAGTAGAACAAACTGTTTCTGTACTACTCGCTTTTTTTTCTACTTGAAGATTTTTTCTTTTACTAAAATATATATTTTTCGTCTCTTTTCTTTGTCTTTCACTTCTTCTAGGCATTACCAAATTTTAATCCAAATGAAATATTTTTCTGAAAAACAAAAAATAGATTCAATTATTTTTCACATTTGTTCACTATGTTAAAATAATAACATACAATTTCAAAACCCACTAACGACTTCCAGACCCAGTGCTGCAACGTGATGTAGCACGACAGAGGAGCACTAGGATGACAAGTAGTGCCATAGAACATACAGCAAGTAGTTATTTAATTATTTACATACACCTTTACAATTATGGAGTCATTTTCTCTCAGGATTTTTCTTCTCTTTTTGCAACACAGGAGCAACATTATTGTGGGGTGATTAGCAGACAGACCACCAGGCGCGCAACGCCCATTGCCGCGAACTCTCTGAGACAGCTTCCCGGGCACACACACAGAGCCGCACCCGACTACTTCACAGGTCTTCAAAAGATAATTTTTTGTAAAAGAGACTCTGTTCTTTTTCACCCCTTTTTACAGACCCTACATCCCCACTCTGCCCATTGCTGAAAGAATTAGGGTCCCCCGAAATTTCGCTCTTGCAAACGGCCACAAGCACGTATAATTGAATAAAGGGCGAGTGGATGCATGGCCAGATGTATCAATGCATAGATACATAGATGGATGTAATAATGTATGGATGGATGGAAGTATAAATTAATGCAGGGACCAGTACTTATGATAGACGGTTGGGCTGATATATGCTTAGAATTGGTTCTGGGACAAATGTGTCTATGCATATATAGGCGTATGGCTGCATGAATGGCACAGTGCTTACTATAGGCGAGTGCGCTCATAGTTGCTTAAGATAAGCGCAGGAACAGATGTATGTATATAAGTGGGAATATATGCATCAATTAAAAGATGGTTGAATGGCACAGTGCTTAGGATGGATGGATACTGTGCTTTAATTGGGCTGGGTCTGAGAACCGGCACTAATTTTCAGGGAACCGCCAAACGGCTTTCTATTGGGCTCTATTTCCGGCCATCTCAAAGATAGTATTTTATTTTTAGTACACTGCAGTGAGAGCATGCACATGGATGTACGCATGCTATTTTGCTCACTACTGAGAACTGAGGACATCCCGCTAGGTTACCTACGTTGTAGAAGGAAGGGAAATCCTTTAAAGAATGTTTTTCACGAACGTAGGAAAATTGGAGAGGATTTTTTAAAGCACGCAATGATACTTATCTTGATTTAGACCACGGCTTAACTTGCATTGCCCACACCCCTTTAAGAGCTTGGCCCCCCCCACCTTTTAGAGCACCCCCACTTTTTTCTCCCACTTAGAACCCTAACTACACCATACTAACAAAGAAACAGTGTAAGCTTCCATTGAAATCTACAATGGTACCAAGTTTCATAATTTTCCATCAACGCTATCAGCCTTCTACCACACTATAAGAGTGTCTATCAGCACGAAGATTTCTTATCCACAGAAATGTTGTGTAATTTGTTTACTTGTCTGCTAGAACACTCATCACCAAAGGTATTAAAAGATGGGAATTTGCCAGAAAAACATATACCATACCATAAAGCGATTCATAAATGGGCACACTGCCACTGCACCACCCTCTTCCCCATCCTTCCTTAACCTTACAAAATCAAAGAAAGAGCCACAACAAACCTAATAGACACACTATAGCAATACAGGAACTTAATTTCAAGAACTGTCTGCCGGAACGCTCATGAGCAAAGCGTATTAAAACATGCAAATTTGCGGGTAAAACATATACCATGCCATATGGCACTTTATAAGTGCTCCCAGTGGTAAAACATCACCTTCAGTAGCACGACATCTGCACATTACTAAATTCTGTGTTTCAATCTGCAACATAACCAACTCCCCCACATCCACCCCGCCCTTCCTTAACCGTATGAAATCAAACAGAAACCCCCAGCATTCCTAGTAGCGCCACTATACCCATACACAGGCTTTATTTTAACAGGTGTGTGCCGGAACACTTATCAACAAAAAAGTATTCAAACATGCAAATTTGCGGGAAAAACTTAAACCGTCCCATAGCATGGTTAATAAATGGGCCTAGTGAAACTACATTACCTTTACTAACTACACATGACCACTTTACAAATGTCTGTCTTATAGTCAGCAACATATGCACCTCCCCCACCCATGCCCATGCTTAACCTTACAAAATCAAACAACGAGCCCCAGCACTCCAGTTACCGCCACTATAGCCATACATATACTTCATTTCAACAAGTGTCTACCGAAACGCTCATCAGCAAAAGTTATTGAAACCAGCAATTTTGCAACTCAAACATACACCATAGCATAAGACAGTTTATAAATACTCACAGTACCACTACACCACCTCAACAAACGCCATTGCTTAACAATACGCAATAAAAGAACGAGCCCCAGCAAACATAGAAGCGCCACTATAGCCATACAGAAGCTTAATTTCAACAGATGTCTCCCGAAACGCTCATCAGCAAAACGTATTAAAACATACAAATTTGCGACTAAAACAATCCCATGCCATACGGCGCTTTATACGTGCTCCCAATGGTACTATATCACCTTTAGTAGCACGACATCTGCATGTTACTATATTCTGTGTTTCAATCAGCTACATAACCACCTCACCCACACCCACCCCCACCCTTGGTTAACCAGACTAAAAAAACAGAAAGCCCCACCATTCCCAGTAGCGCCAATATACCCATATACAACGTTAATTTTAACGAGTGTCTGTTGGAACACTTATCAGCAAAAAGTATTCAAACATCCAAATTGGAGGGTAAAACATAAACCATCCCATAGCACGGTTTATAAATGGGCCCAGTCGAACTACACCACCTTTACTAGCTAGACATCTATATGTTACGAAAGTCGTTTAAATACTCTATAGAGTGTATAGCAGGGGATGGGGAGAGTAAACAAAGTTCTAATTCCCAAACTTTTGATATACCATCCTTTTACAGTATCTATATTAAAGATATTAAATGGAATGAATAAATTGACAAGTGTCTCAAAAGGCATATTGAAGCTCAGCATTGTTAAAACCCGGACCACTTCAACACCTACATATATCCAGCACAGGGACACAGCCTAAAATAGTATCACTTAAAATCACATGTAGTTCTCTAATGTCGACAAAGTCATACAGAAAATATACCGCACATTTTCATTTCTTTTTTATCTCTCACACATTTATAAAACATTTCTTCTAAAGACGCACTCCCCAACCACTTCTATTCCATAAGAACAGACAATAATTAATATGTTTACTGCCATATATTTTAGTATATCTACATTTTCATTAATCACTTGCAAGAAACTACAAAAAGGATTAATTATACCCATATGCAAACCCGAAACCATGTTCATATTATATCTCAACCTAGGATCACGTGATTAAAAATATGCTTAGATATAAAAGGAACATATCACTTTTACTATCTCAATCTCCTCTCCATGTAATCTCCAAACACTGTAGACGACCTCACAGTATAACAACCTACCTTGACTTACATTCAAATCTACCTTTCAGTTTCAAACATGAGACCACAGCCTTCCTATATAACATTTCTGGGTTTCGTTTTATCGCTTTTAACTTATTAATACATACATCTCCTACCACTACCCCCACCCCACTATTTCCACAAAAAGTATAATTTGCAAACGTACAACATTTTGTTTATCTCCCTGAATACATTACAAACCCAAATTAACGCTGTACCTCATTTTCAAAAGCATACAGTCCTATAAAGATGACAAACTACACTTCTTCTTTGTGAAAAATTCCTAAACATATATAAAAGCTACTTAATACTTCGCGCCACTTACAGGTCACAAGTTCAACTTATTTTATCACCACACTTTCTGGAAGATTCTACGACACCTGCAAGTTAAAAGTTCATCCTTTTTTTTTTGTAACCTAACAATACACTTTTGCAACATTTTAACGAATATTTAACGGCACGTGCAGCTTAAAAGTTCACAATAGGGGTCAGTAGTTCATCAGCTTTATCCCCAACTCCAGCAGCACCTCAGCTTACGCCCAGCGCCATCAGACCCGTAGGAGTCAGTGCTTTCCACTTTCCAAATACCAAATTAATTTCATATACACAAATTTACCTTCGCACTCCCTATATAACACCCCCTAAGCACCATACACAAGTTACAATGTTCGAAACAAACGTTCCTCCGAGTAGCTATAACTACATGCTGACACTACTTATACAGATGTGGCACAGCGGCCAGAGCACATGACTTCACAGCATATGACACTCAGTTTGGGCTCACACTTTCATCCCCGAGTCCGGCAGCAGCTCAGCTTAGCAGGATGAGACTGTACACACTACCTCACATATTTTCCCAACCCCAGGACTTTCAGACCAGTACGGGTCAGTAGTTTAACCTAGTAGTTATAAACACAGGATGACACTACTTCTACTGCTGTAGTGCAGTGGCCATGGCACATGACTTCACAGCATAAGACACACGATTAGGGCTCACCATTTAATCCCTGAGTCCCGCACCAGCTCACATTAGCAGCATCACACTCTAGGCAATACCTCACTTAGTTTTCATAGCCTAGCACTTTTAGACCTGTAGGTATGAGTAGTTCACTTCGCACCCCCTGTATAGCACTTTTTTTTAAATTTTTTTTTTTTTAAGTACTCATGGGGGCGCACCAAAATGAGAGTCCAAAAAGAATAAATAGAAAAATGTTCTTTATTTATCTTTTTTCAGAAAAAAAGCACGTCAATAAAACATGTAGCGAGATCAGCCAACGCGTTTCACTCCTACCAAGGAGTTTCTTCAGGGCGCTGCAAATATTTTGGTAAAATGTTTTGTAAGATCCCTCTATAGTCACAGTGGTATATTTCGGTCGTTTTCTTATTCCAAACTGGTTCTTAAAATTCTTCTGGTGTACCTCTCTTCCCTTGTCTCTTCTTGTTAGCGTGGACTTTATAGGTCATGTCCAAAAAAGTAGTTCCGGTACTCCAAAGTTTACCCGTCCCTGGTCGTGTTTGTATTGGGTGGGCAAGGCGCTGTAATGGCATTCGTCAGTTTCGGCGTCTCGGCATGGCTGGTTCCAGGCTGTATAGCACACCCTAAACACCCCACAAAGGTTACAGTGCTCCAACCCTCCTCTTTGCTACTTTTTTGCCCTTTGTCCCCTTACTCATTTCAACGGAATCACATAATGGCGGCCAACAGATCCTAGTTGCAACTGCTCGCACCGCTCGCAGCCAATAACCATCAAGCTCTTGCTCATAACGCCTCAGCCAATCAGATGGAAGAATTCCCAAATATCGATATCTGTAAATTTCAATATTTCTCAAAAACTACTGAACGGATTTACACAAAATAAACAACAGCGTACTCTCTAGACCAAGACCCTTCTCCCTGCCAAATCTGGGGTAATTCTGTTCACCTGTTAGACCTGTAGCCTTGTCTAAAGTTTCCAATGAAAATTAACATGGAAAAAACATGTTTTGGGACCCCCCTTTTTTCTCGGCCCCCCTTAACGAATCACCCCCAAAATTTCAACATAGGAGCTGATATCAACAGAAAAATTAGTTTTAAAAGTTTTACGAAGATTTGTCAATCGGCGCCAAAGTTATTGGGAATAAAATGTTGTGATTTTCCTATGGTAACTAGGTCCTAACTATAACTACCTACTGGCGACCGCCAGTAGGTAATCTATATATATAATTATATATTTACAACTCGTGGTGTCCCAACGTGAGCTGCACACGAACGGCATGTAGGTTACCAGCCTCAATCACAGGTACTGATGGGCACAAGACTGGTGCTGTGAGCAGCTTCTCGTATGCCTGACGCGTTTCTGGGTATTTCCTTCATCAGAGGCAGTTGGAAGAAGATCGCTCTGCTGGTAGGCAACAACTCCTTAATTAATGTCCCGCCCTTAATTCACGGTAATGGAAGTCTGGGAGTTGTAGTGCCTGTAATACCTTCCTTTAATTCGGCGCGCTTATTTTCTGCCGTGGATAAGGCCCGACTTGGGCCCCAGTCATCGTGTCCATCATAAATCCTGACATGACGCTCCGCATTTGGAAACGGTGAATCCATTTCCGTGGCCCCCTGGGTGTCAAGGGGTGGTGCAAGACTCTGCGGCTGGGTTGCCGCATTTAGATTTACAACTCGTGGTGTCCCAACGTGAGCTGCACACGAACGGCATGTAGGTTACCAGCCTCAATCACAGGTACTGATGGGCACAAGACTGGTGCTGTGAGCAGCTTCTCGTATGCCTGACGCGTTTCAGGGTATTCCCTTCATCAGAGGCAGTTGGAAGAAGATCGCGCTGCTGGTAGGCAACAACTCCTTAATTAATGTCCCGCCCTTAATTCACGGTAATGGAAGTCTGGGAGTTGTAGTCCCTGTAATGCCTTCCTTTAATTTGGCGCGCTTATTTTCTGCCGTGGATAAGGCCCGACTTGGGCCCCAGTCATCGTGTCCATCATAAATCCTGACATGACGCTCCGCATTTGGAAACAGTGAATCCATTTCCGTGGCCCCCTGGGTGTCATGGGGTGGTGCAAGACTCTGCGGCTGGGTTGCCGCATTTAGATTTACAACTCGTGGTGTCCCACTAGTGTCACGCTAGTACAATTTTTAGGTGCTAAGGACAGGAGATCCAGACCCCTAGGTCTCCCTGAGACTAAAAAAGTCTCAAACATACACAATTTATCACAATGTCCAGCACTCTACAGCAATAAGCAGTAAGTTAAGAGTCTTCAATGGATGAGTGGTAAATTCTTTATTTGATTAAAAAAGCAAGGATTCGTAAGCCGATGTCGTTACGAGGCCATGAAGTCCGGGATTTACATACAAAACAACAAGTTGGATCTATGAGAATCCGGCTTAGTAAAGACCTTCGCTAAAGACAGTGCGAGATACATTTCACAGACACGGGACCCCCAACAAGAAGACAATATTCACTAATCATAAGATATTCACTAAGGAAGTAACTCGCAATTAACTCTCTAGATGAAGAAACAGATAAACCCTACCTAAATAAAGACAGTGACTTACCTGCCCTGAAGAAGTCCTTTTGGACGAAACGCGTAGGCACCGGCTACAACATTGTTTTTATGAAGATAGAATCCTTGCTTTTTGAACCAAATAAAGAATTTACCACTCATCCATTGAAGACTCTTAACTTACCAGGATTGACTGAATGAAATACTGCGACTCTATGGTGTACATCCAAAAAGAATATTGTTTTTTTCTTTGTTATTATACTACATAGAAATAGATCATTTTTACATTGCTGTAGAGTGCTGGACATTGTGATAAATTGTAATAGTAGTATAGATATATATATATTATATGTATATATAATCTCAATAGCAAAACTCTAGGGGGGTTTAAACAACACAGAAGATTTATACACTTGTCTGTAGCTTTACCTTGGCAGCCCTTGTTTTCATGGCCATTTGGACCTGCTCTGCATATCCTTCTCTGGAATCGCCTCCATCTTTTTTCTGTAACCACCAGATGGATGCTTCACTTTTAAAATGCAGAAATGAAACATACTAATATTATCTCAATTATCTAGTTCCGTCAAGATAGCTGCTAAAACTTCTCTTAACCAATGATCATTTTGTTTTTTTAAATTCCTCACCTTATGCACTTTTTGATGATATGGGTGTTTTCTATAAAACAATGGTAGCTTTAAGCACTTATTATCAGATTCACTGCGGCACTTTGAAATACAACTTGCGTTTATGCAATGATTATCAATATGGGCAAAAGAAAACTTTTTTAATCTGAACGTATGATGAAATGGCAGGTTTTAACGGTCCTAAAAAACATTATTGGCATTAAGCCTATACTTATCTCGAATGAATTGTAGGACCCCATTTAAAACATTTTTTATAAACCCAATGGTTTTTTATATGTTTTAAGGCATTATTTATATTTTATATAGAGAAGACTAAAATGTATATATATTTATATTTATATCTTTATATCTTGATATTGGATTTTTCAGAATGTTTAGGAAAAATATATTTGATATTTTTTACTTAAAATCATTTAGAATATTGTGGTGATTTTTCTACTTAAGTAAAATGTAATTATTATGCCTATAGAACTCAGGACTTGAGAAACACTGCCTTGAAAATCTTTCTTTTCCTTGTATTTAACTCTGCCACAGGATTCAAATGTTTCTTCTATCTTCACACCACGAAAGCAATCACGTGTTAAGGTGCAGCTTCATAATAGGTCTGATAACATTTTAGCGCTGTCATGTGATCAAGCCACCTTTGGTGGTGAAACGCGTAATGGCCAACGAATAAACTTATGATTCAGCACCAAGAAATGGGTCCGTGTCTGCTTGCTTAAAAAGACGTTTGGAGCAGCTTTCAAGCAGTCTTCGTGGATTTGTAGCTGCTGCGCAATACAGGCTGTTATTATCAGCGAGTCAGGATCACGACTATCCTGACTCACGACCCGGCTGGCAACGCACAAAAAGGCTGGAACGTTTAAGGGAGACCCGAGGGAGATGTGCGATTTACATCTACAAGGACTCATTATTTAGTAACACCCGGCACCTTTCAATTACTCACCTTTATTCAGTCCATCCCAGGCAACACATACCAGTAATACAGCATTCTGGGAGCTGTAGTCGCTCTGCAGCAGAGTTACGGACATGTGACCACAGGTCACTGGACTTCCACCAATGGGAGAGACTAAGGGCAGTGAAAGGTGGGGTTGGAGTTATACCTTGCACACAGCTTGATCCGACGAAGGCCAACATGGCCGAAATGCATCATACGCAAGCTGTTTAAAAGATCTCCCCAACGCTTCTCCCGAGTGGCCTCCACCTCTTCATTTCTGGAGTGGCATGCTGGTGAGATTTCGCGCCTGCCAGAGGCGCTGGCTCCGTTTCGCAATGTGGCCGGAGTAACGCTGGAACCCCGCTGCTGTTGCAGCACCTTCTTTTTGTCAAGGGATTGACTAGACTCTGGCACGCCTGGAAATGCCCACCACGCCATGGGCTGCTGCGCAATACAGGCTGTTATTAACAGCGAGTCCGGATCACGACTATCCTGACTCATGACCCGGCTGGCAACTCACAAAAAGGCTGGAACGTTTAAGGGAGACCAGAGGGAGATGTGCGATCTACATCTACAAGGACTCATTATTTAGTAACACCCAGCACCTTTCAATTACTCACCTTTACCCACAGAGGTTTTATTCAGTCCACCCCAGGCAACACATGCCAGTAATACACTTTTCGGGGAGCTGTAGTCGCCCTGCAGCAGAGTTGCGGACATGTGACCACAGGTCAGTGGACTTCCACCAATGGGAGAGACTAAGGGCAGTGAAAGGTGGGGGTGGAGTTATACCTTGCACACAGCTGTATCTGACAAAGGCCAACATGGCCGAAATGCATATATATATATATATTCACTGAAAAAACCATAGGTTTCACACACGTTATAGTTAGGAATTAGCATTTAAAAAAAGTTTGAAATTTACTGAAAAAACCATAGGTTTCACACACGTTATAGTTAAGAATGAGCATTTAAGAAAACCTTGCAAATTCATTAAAAAACCCTAGGTTTCACACATGTTATAGTTAGCTAGACATTTCACTCATACAAAACCTTTGAAATTCCCCTGTTATAGTTAGTTCAGCTAACTATAAATTGCACGCGCTTGTGTGTGTATGTATATATATATATATTCACTGAAAAAACCATAGGTTATAGACCATATATAGTTAGGAATTAGCATTTACAAAACCTTGAAAATTCACTGAAAAAACCATAGGTTATAGACCATATATAGTTAGGAATTCGCATTTACAAAACCTTATTTTACTCGCACAAAACCATTGAAATTCCATATATAGTTAGTTGCACTAACTATATATCGCACACCCGCAATCCACTGCTGATGATGTCACATATTACATCATTCATGCCATGGTCAGTGACATCACTGATGACATCACTGATGACATCTCAAATGACATCACTGATGACATCTCAAATGACATCACTGATGACATCACTGATGACATCTCATTTGACATTACTGATCACATCACTGATGATATCATTCATGTGATAATACGATGAACCTCTTCAGACTCTAATATAACCTTAGATACAATCAGTGTAAACAGACACTCACAGACTGTCACTCATCCATGAAGTTACTCACACACCTAGTCAGTCATGCAAAGAATCAATCACACCTCCATTTCCTCAACTATACAATTATACAAACTTTACTTATTCAAACATATACTAACACATATTTACTCTCTTATACAATCCCTGATACAAGTTCACAATGATCCATACAGCCACTCACACATTCACTGGCTCTTATGCACAGTTATTTATATATGTCAACTCTCACATGTACTGTGTTTTACATATGTACTTACTTTGACATGTAGCACTGAGATATCCATTCACTCACCAATACACTCATGCACACAGTCAACCACCCATACAGCTGTTTCCACATGCACTTTTGAAACCATACATCTAGTGAATCAACTGCTCACACATCTATGCACAGAGTCATACACCTCCCAGCCACCCACACACACACTCAGTCTCCCATACAAATACTTGGGCAACCAATCAATAACCCATATAGTTACTCATATAGCTACTTATCAACACATGCAACAGTTTACAGAACAACAGACATAATGATGCACAAATTAAGACAGTTTAGTCACTAACCCATGCACTCAGTGAGACACATTTAATCACTCACTCATACAGTCAGTTATGCACCTACTAAATCCTTCATCCAGACACTTATACATCCACTCATTCTTCAATATGTAAGACATATTTTAACTTTACAGAAACATACAGTCACTGGATGTTGTCATCAGTGATGTCATCAGTGATGTCATTTGAGATGTCATCAGTGATGTCATCAGTGATGTCACTGACCATGTCATGAATGATGTAATATGTGACATCATCAGCAGTGGATTGCGGGTGCACGATATATAGTTAGTGCAGCTAAATATATATGGAATTTCAATGGTTTTGTGTGAGTAAAATAAGGTTTTGTATGCGAATTCCTAACTATATATGGTCTATAACCTATGGTTTTTTCAGTGAATTTTCAAGGTTTTGTAAATGCTAATTCCTAACTATATATGGTCTATAACCTATGTTTTTTTCAGTGAATTTTCAAGGTTTTGTAAATGCTAATTCCTAACTATATATGGTCTATAACCTATGGTTTTTTCAGTGAATATATATATATAGATACATATATAAACATATATCATCTGTATATCTATATAAATACAAACATAAATGCATGCATACATATACTTATATGCATACAGATGCATGTTATTTACATGAAAGTTGAAAAAACACTAATAAAAGCAAAGCTAAAAAGCCACCTCATTACAAACAGAATGGCCTTAACTTAAACGAGGGCGAGATCTATTGCATTTTCAATGCTTGTTTACTTTGGTTCCATCAAGAAGGCATTCAGATGTGTCACACATTTGCCATAAATTCTGAATGTTAGCACTCTAGTTGCACATTAGATCACTGTAGTAAAGCTACTGCTCACCAGGGACGTCTGCTGCTGGTATTCAAAGTGCATGTTTCAGTCTGCATGTCAGAATTTTTTTAATGAAATAGAAGAGGATTTGAGAAGTCACTCAAAATGATCTCTAATTTTTCTTTCTGAAGCACTAATCATACTTTCTATGGCAAAATTAACCCCCTCGTGTTGTTCCTTTTTAAATTGAGTGTTTTCAGACTTACCACTTCATTCCAATCAAGATGGCTTCTGGTGTGCCATACTTTTGTCATAAGTAAGACTGTTAGCGCTCTAGTTGTTCTTTAGAACACTCTGGGACATTCTGTCATTGGGCTATACTTGGGGTACATCTGGGTGATATTTGGGCTACATTTAGGCTCTTTTGTCTCTGGTGGCCATCTTGGGAGACTGTATGTCAGAATTTTTTAATGAAATTGAAGAGGGTTTGAGAAGTCACTCAAAATGTGCCCTAATTTTTCTTTCTGCAGCACTAATCATAATTCATATGGCAAAATATACCCCCTCATTTTGTTCCTTTTTAAATTAAATGTTTTAAGAGTTACCACTTTATTCCAATCAAGATGGCTTCAGGTGTGCCATACCTTTGTAATAAGTAGGACTGTTAGCGCTCTAGTTGTTCTTTAGAACACTCTGGGACATTCTGTCATTGGGCTATACTTGGGCTACATCTGGGTGATATTTGGGCTACATTTGGGCTCTTTTGTCTCTGGTGGCCATTTTGGGAGACGATTCAGAAAAGGGGGTGGTGATGAACAGAGTGTCTGAATTGAGCAGACCACTCTTACCCAGTCCAAAGATCAGGGCTTGATCCATCACCGTTATTTATCTCACTGCCCCATCCCAGCTCAGAACCTGGCTATATGCAAATCAGTCTGTCCCTGGCCCAGTGCATCATGGGAACAGGGCAGACTAAACTACCAAGCCAATTCTTCACCAGAAAGGAGACAAGCTACCGGGGACCGGTTTCTGGCATTTCAGCTGTCTTCGGCCCGGCTTGCTTGAATCCTGATGGAGCAGTGAGAAAGGGACTCATGTCTGAGTATACCCTGCCACACCTATAGTGGCCAAAAACGATTCAGAAAAGGGGGTGGTGATGAACAGAGTGTCTGAATTGAGCAGACCACTCTTACCCAGTCCAAAGATCAGGGCTTGATCCATCACCGTTATTTATCTCACTGCCCCATCCCAGCTCAGAACCTGGCTATATGCAAATCAGTCTGTCCCTGGCCCAGTGCATCATGGGAACAGGGCAGACTAAACTACCAAGCCAATTCTTCACTAGAAAGGAGACAAGCTACCGGGGACCGGTTTCTGGCATTTCAGCCGTCTTCGGCCCGGCTTGCTTGAATCCAGATGGAGCAGTGAGAAAGGGACTCATGTCTGAGTATACCCTGCCACACCTATAGTGGCCAAAAACGATTCAGAAAAGGGGGTGGTGATGAACAGAGTGTCTGAATTGAGCAGACCACTCTTACCCAGTCCAAAGATCAGGGCGTGATCCATCACCGTTATTTATCTCACTGCCCCATCCCAGCTCAGAACCTGGCTATATGCAAATCAGTCTGTCCCTGGCCCAGTGCATCATGGGAACAGGGCAGACTAAACTACCAAGCCAATTCTTCACCAGAAAGGAGACAAGCTACCGGGGACCGGTTTCTGGCATTTCAGCCGTCTTCGGCCCGGCTTGCTTGAATCCTGATGGAGCAGTGAGAAAGGGACTCATGTCTGAGTATACCCTGCCACACCTATAGTGGCCAAAAACGATTCAGAAAAGGGGGTGGTGATGAACAGAGACTTTTGGGAGACTGCATGTCAGAATTTTTTAATGAAATAGAAGAGGATTTGAAAAGTCACTCAAAATGTGCCCTAATTTTTCTTTCTGCAGCACTAATAATACCTTCTATTGCATAATATACCCCCTCATTTTGTTCCTTTTTAAATTAAATGTTTTAAGAGTTACCACTTTATTCCCATCACGATGGCTCCAGGTGTGCTATACCTTTGTAATAAGTAGGACTGTTAGCGCTCTAGTTGTTCTTTAGAACACTCTGGGACATTCTGTCATTGGGCTATACTTGGGCTACATCTGGGTGATATTTGGGCTACATTTGGGCTCTTTTGTCTCTGGTGGCCATTTTGGGAGACTGCATGTCAGAATGTTTTAATGAAATAGAAAAGGATTTGAGAAGTCACTCAAAATGTGCCCTAATTTTTCATTCTGCAGCACTAATCATACTTTCTATGGCAAAATATACCCCCTCATGTTGTTTCTTTTTAAATTAAATGTTTTAAGAGTTACCACTTTATTCCAATCAAGATGGCTTCAGGTGTGCCATACCTTTGTAATAAGTAGGACTGTTAGCGCTCTAGTTGTTCTTTAGAACACTCTGGGACATTCTGTCATTGGGCTATACTTGGGCTACATCTGGGTGATATTTGGGCTACATTTGGGCTCTTTTGTCTCTGGTGGCCATTTTGGGAGACTGCATGTCAGAATGTTTTAATGAAATAGAAAAGGATTTGAGAAGTCACTCAAAATGTGCCCTAATTTTTCATTCTGCAGCACTAATCATACTTTCTATGGCAAAATATACCCCCTCATGTTGTTTCTTTTTAAATTAAATGTTTTAAGAGTTACCACTTTATTCCAATCAAGATGGCTTCAGGTGTGCCATACCTTTGTAATAAGTAGGACTGTTAGCGCTCTAGTTGTTCTTTGGAACACTCTAGGAGGCTGCAGTAGAACACAAAGGAATCAACTGACAGTCTCTGTCCTTGTTGGATGTACATGTTTTACTCAGAATGTCAGACTTCATTTTCACATGACTGAGAAAGATAATGTGAATTTACAGAAAATATGCTTTCAGTTTAGCTTATAGATCCCCTTCCAAACCACTGTGGGAAAATCATGAGATATTAGTTTTCTTTCAAACAATATTCATGATATCACAGCAGAAGGTTTTTTCACATGGTAAAATCACCTTAGAACCCACCACAATTCCTAAAACGAGTATGGTACCATCAACAAATGATTTATAATGTAACTAAAGTCCTAAAACCCTCTATTAACTACAATGCTTTGTAATGAGGTGCTATCATGTATATTGGTCCCAAGATGGCTGCCAACACTTCTTGGATGAAGTGCTGACAGCCAATCAGATCAGATGTGTGGTTAGGCTCCGCCCCGATATATATCTTTTTTTGAACCTAAATTACTCAAAATCCACTGGAGCACATATATTGAGACCTAGCAAAGGCACATCGGGCTAACAGTCCCTACAATTTTGCCAAGTTTCGTGCAAATCCATTCAGCCGTTCGAGCTAAAAGTGAGGCCAACCGCCCTATGGAAATTAACATGGGAAAAAGGCGTTTTGGGACCCCCCTTTTTTCTCGGCCTCCCCTTAATGAAACCCCCCCAAATTGTCAGTGGCTGCTCAGAAACAAAATGTTTCATTTTCCTGAAAATTTCAGCCAATTCCGTCCACAAACGCCAAAGTTATTAGACATAGAATTTTCAAAAATCCCATAGAGAAAAAATCCTAACTATATATACCTACTGGCGACCGCCAGTAGGTAATATATATATATACAACCATCAGGAACAATCTGGGGCCCACAAAAGTTTTTTTATTAATAATGAACACTGCAGAATAATTGAGATGTGGCAAAGAGCCCACCGGGGGTAACAATGACGCCGATTAGGACTACAAGTTCCAGCTTTCTGTTCAAAATACAGCGCAGTGTGCGTGGCCCACTGGGGGCGGTAACTTTAAAAGCAGCAGGCATCTGATGATCGACAATTCGGAGTCACATCCTGTCAGTGTCCCATGAGGAAGAGGCTGGAGCCTCGAAACGCCTTGGGATCTAATTAAAGCAAATTTTACCTGTAAATGTTTCCTGCTGGTTTTTATGAGAAAATGAGCCACAAGGCTCCCGCTGACTGGGTGTGCGTCCTTGAAGCCTTGGGCCTTTGCAAAACAAAATATATATATATATGACCAAGACCACGGACGTGGTCGAAACACTTCGTCTTTCTTGCCGAAAATAAAGACTTACTTGCTGCAAACTGCTGTGGGCTCGCCTAAATTCCTTTTTCGCACTGGAATCCTTGGATTGTATTATATATATATACATATTCCACTCCCAACTCCATCGGGTAATCGTACCTGTAACTATAACTACCTACTGGCGACCACCAGTAGGTTATATATATATAGTAGTTATAGTTAGGACCTACTTTCCATAGGAAATCCACAACATTCTATTTAGAATAACTTTGGCGCCGGTGGACGAATCTTCGCAAATTTCTCCAAGAAAATGGCCTGCTCCGCTCCTTCCCTGAAAGGTTGGGGGTGATTCGTCAAGTGGGGGCAGAGAAAAAAGGGGGGTCCCACAACGTGTTTTCCCCATGCAATTTTCTAATTAATAATATTAAAAATATATACTTAAATAGACACATACACACATATATACTTGCATATGTTTATAAACGTATACATATATATTCTAACACAGCAATTAAAATGAAAGTATATTTCCTACTATAAAAAAGCACATTATTTTTGATATATATAAACATAATATAAAATAACATTAACAATTAAATACCAAAACAATATATAAATTACTAAACAAATCAAATTAAAAAATAAGAAAATTAAAAAAAATCTAGAAACAAAAATATAAACCAGTGCTATAAGGTTAAAATTTTAAATACATATTTATCATAAAAGTATTTAAACAGTATTGGGAAATCTTTTAAAGTCTGGGAATAACACGTACACTATTTACAGTTCAATTTTTGTACAGGATGGGAAAGCATTAGACTTGGGAGGGGGGTAAATTTGCTATTTTCACTCCAGTCTGTGCAACTGTAACTGTATTAATTAAGAAAAATATAACTTTTAACACAAACATTATTGCTTAACATAAAATATATCTATCTATCTATCTATCTATCTATCTATCTATCTATCTATCTATCTATCTATCTATCTATCTCTCTCTACATCTTTTTTAAAATAACATTTTTTTTAAATAATGTACAATTTAATAATTCATTTTCAATTTAAAAATAAGGGTTATTTCATTATTACTTGTTTAACTTGCCACCTTACTCAAATAAGATTAACACATGTTACATAACAGATAGATGAATAAACAACTATTTTCCAAGGATTCATTAATTATTAATTAAGAATTACTTAATGAATTGCCCACCGAATAACCCACGAAACCCAGTACACCGCACCTAAAATATAGCTAACACATACATTTATTACACAATTGACATAATTATTAATCAATGACGTATTTAATTATGGAATAATAATAATGATTTATTAAATATTAGCTTACCCGTCGCGCGTTGCTGCGATCTCAGAAGAAAGGAAATTCAAGGAAACTCATTATGATAACATTCAATTTACATTGTGTCATTGGTATTGAAACTTATTCATTTTAATATGGAAAACATTTCAAAGTGTGGCATAAGCAGTGCGTCCAAGATCGGCTTCCAATCTTGATTCTGGTTGCTCTCCTGTTTCATTCGAGCGGGCTTGAGCAGTGCGTAGTTGATCGGTTTCCAATCTTGATTCTAGTTGCTCTCTTGTTTCATTCGAGCGGGCTTACGCAGTGCGTCATCTATGTGTTTCCAATCTTGATTCTTGTTGCTTGTTCGTTTGAGAAGAACGGGCTTAAGTAGTGCGTACTCGATCGTCTTCCAATCTTGATTCTCGTTGCTCGTTTTTTGAGAAGAACAGGCTTGAGCAGTTTGTATTCGAACAGCTTCTAATCTTGCTTCCCGTTGCTCGTCTGTTTCTGAAGCTCGTAATGCCTTTTTCTTTCATGCTTCAGATGTAGATCGACCAATAGATAGCCGTTTGGGGGTCATAACTGTTGATGATGCTCTCAAATTCGCTGACAATTTCAGTATTCAAAAGATTATGAGGGCCCTGGGGGGCCGATATTTAAAAAAATGTTATGCCAGAAACCTTCGTGGGAGTGTACTCAACAACTTCCCAAAGTTTCATGGCGATCGGATGAATGGTGTAGTGATGCATAAAGGACAAACTGACAGACAGATAAACATTTGTTTTTATATATATATAGACTAGCTTACCCGTCGCGCGTTGCTGCGATCTCAGAAGAAAGGAAATTTAAGGAAACTTGTTATGATAACATTTAATTTACATTGTGTCATTTTTGTTGAAACTTATTCATTTTAATATGGAAAACATTTTAAAGTGTTGTTTTAATTCTGTTTATTTATTCGAGTGCTTGTGGATACACTTTTTATTTTATTTTCCATCTGGTGCTTACACAAATAAATCAGAAGGTTTTCCGACACTTGAGCTGGCCACATACAGTTGTCCATGTTAGAAGCACGGATTCTCCAAATCTAGTCCACACACTTGCAGCTATGGTCCTTGTGCTTTGTTGATGGTCATTGCAAAAGCGAGTCGCACCCGAAACTGTAAACGTTCAGTATTGGAAAGATTATGAGGGCCCTGGGGGGCCGGGTGGCCGATATTTAAATTTTTCTTTTTTTTTTGCCAGAAACCTTTGCGGGAGTGTACTCAACAACTTCCCAAAGTTTCATGCCGATCGGATGAATGGTGTAGTAATGCATAAAGGACAAACAGACATACTTTCGTTTTTATAGATATAGATGACGGAATTAACTTTCCACCATATACCTTTACACACCTACTTAAAAATTGAAACAATAATAAATTATTAATTTATTGTTAATTATTACCTAAATATTTTCCTAACGTATACCCCTACAAACCCCCTCAACCTGCACCTAAAATAAATAATTATTGCATAATTTACATAATTAACAAGCAATTAATAATAAATACAACAATTATTGTTTATTAATGATTTCCTAATTCATTTTCCACTCTATACCCCTTCAAACCCAGCAACCCGCACCTAAAATGTTCTAAAGGAAATGATTATTACTTTTTTACATAATTATTAGTCCATGAAACAATTGTTAATAAATTAAAAAATAAATGGTAATTAATTATTACCCACTTAACCAACCAACTTCTACCCCTACACACCAAGCAACTTGCACCTAAAATGTAACTAAAATAAATAACTATTACATAATTTGCATAATTAATAATCAATTAAATTGAATTAAATCTTACCTAATTAAATTACCCCTATGCCCCTACAAACAGTGCTACCCACACCTAAAACATAATTAGTTAAATCAGTAATACATGTTATTCGTAATTATTATCAATCTCATACTTACTTAAAAATTATTAATTAATTGATAATTAATTATGACTTAATTCACTCTCCAACCTATCCCCCAACAACCCAACAACCCACTTCAACACTATAAATTACCAATAACAATTACATTTGAAATTCTAAATCTGTTAAAATGGCAATCTTTTTTAAAAAAATGAATACTAATTATACAAATAATATCACATAACATTAATATATGAGCTGAAACTAATTAAAATAATTAGAAAAGGATGTTCTTTACTACTATATTATTGAAAACAATATTAACAACAACAATATTCTTGTTAATTTACTACTTACCTATATTAACCCTATTCTTGACAACGATATTCCTGCAAAATGTTATTTCTGTATCACAATATTTTTTCCCCAATTTTTCTGTATTCTGATATTAAAAACTCAATATTTTGTCCAAATACCAGGTAGCCAACTAATGGGTAGGAAGGGTGCTAAAGGTCCTAAAGTAAGGAACAAAAGTGGGTCATCAACACCTCAGATGGATAGTAAAAGAACGCCAACAATGTATGCAATGGGACCTTCATACACGTGGGTGCTAGTGCCACTGCATCTGCTTCAGTATTGATAAATACTCCATTTGACGCAGCAACATGTTAACTGTTCCTATTCAGCCAATTGACCTAACATATTAACCTGTACACTGTGGAGGCAATAATAAGTTATCTTCTTCATATTACTAACATTTGTATACTATTTAGAGGTTTGCTGTTCAAAATACTTGAGCTGTTGCTAAAACAATAAGACTTAATTAAACATGTTATACTATAATTGGCACATATTTTCACACAATCAATGTTCCCAAAATTGTAAATTTTAATTGTTATTTTAATAATATATGCATCTTTTACAATCTGAATATTTTACATTTAATATGACAACTCTTTCTATTTTCTGTATGTTTTATTCTACAGCTTATCGCCAACGCATCGAAGACTCCTGGTAAGTAGAAAAATAATTTTAAGAATGCACAAACACTGATTGCAATTGTATTTGCTGTAAGTCAAAGTCAAAAGTCAAAGTCATAAAGTCCTTTATTCGGTTCTCATCATGTTGAAAAACCATAAAAGTACATTCAAGTAAATTAGATAGAATTTAACAGTTAAAATATTTCATTTAAAATTTAAATTATTAAAAAGTATTAATAAGCAAGCTGGCAGTTAAAGTGCTAAAGTGTGAGATCTGATATAGAAAATGTTCAAGGATTACCTATAATTTCATCAACTATTCTAGATTGGGCCTATGTCTTACACAAAGCTTTAAAAATTGTACAATGTTTTTAGCAGCACATGGTTCTTCAAAAAACTGCAAGGCAAGATAGGCCGGTCAACATCTACAGTGGCCCATGAATTTTTAAAATCGGGATCAGCCATCGCTTCCTTAAATCTTTATAAAATTTACAAAATAGGACTGAATGAATTGTTGTTTGCATAGAGACTTTATCGCACGGACAGGATGGTAATTGTTTTGACCAGTCATTCGCTTTTGGGAAGGTCAATAGGCGATGAAATATGTCCAACCTAAATCGCGTTAGGAGAAACATATCATAGCTGCTTAAATTAATTGTAAGATAGGGCTGAATAGTCATTGTAGTTTGGATGATTAACCGATGTTGGACTGAAGATTTGGGTGCCTCAGTGGACAACCGCAGTTGATCTAGATGACTTAGGCAGAGTTTTTTTAGACCCTTTCTAGATAGCTCCGAAATTGTTGTCGGGGAATGATAATATCTGGCAAGTCCCAAATCAGTCAAGAAATTCTTAATAAAGTTAAGTCATCCAATCATATGGCTTTGTGCTAAAGAAAGGCAATCCTGGATAAGTTCTTGGTTAAAGGTAGTTTTAGTGGATGTCCAAAGACGGTGCCATAACAAAATTGGTTGTAGCTTAGCTATATCAATAACATACGGCACACCAAGTTCCAAATCACAGCTGTAGGTGGAGGAACTTTGTGGCACAGCAAGAAGGAATCTCAAAAAGCTGTTTTCTACTTTTTGGAGTGCGTCCACCTTACCATATCCCCACACTCCTGCACCATAAATAGCGACACTTATGCATTTACGAT
This sequence comes from Lissotriton vulgaris, assembly GCF_964263255.1. NCBI lineage: Eukaryota > Metazoa > Chordata > Amphibia > Caudata > Salamandridae > Lissotriton > Lissotriton vulgaris. Next base: position 744,045,303 of record NC_141696.1, read on the forward strand.
TCAGAAAAGGGGGTGGTGATGAACAGAGTGTCTGAATTAAGCAGACCACTCTTACCAAGTCCAAAGATCAGGGCTTGATCCATCACCGTTATTTATCTCACTGCACCATCCCAGCTCAGAACCTGGCTATATGCAAATCAGTCTGTCCCTGGCCCAGTGCATCATGGGAACAGGGCAGACTAAATTACCAAGCCAATTCTTCACCAGAAAGGAGACAAGCTACCGGGGACCGGTTTCTGGCATTTCAGCCGTCTTCGGCCCGGCTTGCTTGGCATTGTAAATATGGCCCCCTTTTACGCATTACTCTGCATGAAGAGGGCGTTCCATGGGTGTTGTTGGGAGTGTTCCCATGCAATCCCCAAGGAATCTGACATGTTCCCAGATTTACAATGTTTCATAAACCTGGAAAAGCGTTTGATTCATACTTGCTCACTGCACCATCAGGATTCAAGCAAGCCGGGCCGAAGACGGCTGTAATGCCAGAAACCGGTCCCCGGAAGCTTGTTTCCTTCCCAGTATAGGAATTGGCTTGGTAATTTGGTCTGCCCTGTTCCCATGATGCACTGGGCCAGGGACAGACTAATTTGCATGTAGCCAGGTTCTGATCTGGGATGGTGCAGTGAGCTAAAAAAAGGTGATGGATCAAGCCCTGATCTGTTGACAGGGTAGGAGTGTTCTGCTTAATTCAGATACTCTGTCCCCGGAAGCTTGTTTCCTTCCCAGTATAGGAATTGGCTTGGTAATTTGGTCTGCCCTGTTCCCATGATGCACTGGGCCAGGGACAGACTAATTTGCATGTAGCCAGGTTCTGATCTGGGATGGTGCAGTGAGCTAAAAAACAATGATGGATCAAGCCCTGATCTGTTGACAGGGTAGGAGTGTTCTGCTTAATTCAGATACTCTGTCCATCACCACCCCCTTTTCTGAATCACTTATGCATTTAGCCTGATAGATTTTATTCAGTTCAGTCGGTGGTCTTTTCCCTAACCTTTGTGCAAAGTTCGCTAATGCAGTTGTTGCTCTCATAAAAAGCAATTTCCTTGCCTCAATTGCTTGCTTCCGCGAGCATTTATTATCCATTAAAATACCTAGATAGGGGTACATCTTTGTAGTCTCAAGCCTCTTTTTATCAATAAATATGTCCATTGTTTTCATAGATCTAGGACCGATGGACATCACAAAGGTTTTTTAATATTAATCCTGAGGTCTAAATTGCCCATAAAACTGTGGTAACTCTTGAGAGCCCGCTGGAGTCCAAGGGGTGTTTGGGTGAGGATCACGGCGTCATCGGCGTAAAGTAGGGCCGGTATTGGGCATTTCCCAATAAAAGGTGGGTCCTGGCAACCCTCCAACATTACTCGCTCCAGACCATTTGTATAGAGCGTGAACAGGAAGGGTGCCAGGACACAGCCCTGCCTTACCCCTCTCTCCACCTCGAATGGCGCTGTTTATTCACCTGATAGCCCATATCTCACTCTGGCTGTTGCATTAGAATATAATTCCCGTAGGAAACTAACCAGAGTGGTATCGGCTCCCATATCTAATAGAATGGACCACAGTTTGCAATGGCTCACACAGTCGAAGGCTGTTGTTAAATCGAAATAGGCCATATAAAGATTTCCACCCTTTGCATGAGCATATTTTCCCATAATTAATATCAAGTTAAGAGCTTGCTCAGTAGTTCCTGGTCCTTCTCTAAACCTGAATTGGAGGTCTGATAACTTCTTGTTGTCTTCTGCCCACTGCTGGAGATGTTCAAGAATGATACGGCCTGCTACTTTGCCTAGCGAATCTAGCAAAGAAATTGGTCGGTAGCAGACTGGGCTCTGACGGTCCCCCTTTTTAAAAATCGGGACTAGAACTGAGTTCGACCAGTATTCTATAAGCCCCACAGCACAGGAGGCTTCAAGGACTCTGGTCAATATTGGGGTCCACAGTTCCGGGTTGTATTTGAATAAGTCAACTGGGACCCCATCGGGCCAGGCGCCTTTTCCCTTCTTGCTTACTAGCAGAGCACTCTCAACTTCAAAGTGTGTAATTTCAAGTGCTATTTGGAAAATAGAATTCACGGGGTTTATATTTGTATTATCCTTGTCAGTATGGGCATCTTTATCCTGTGATGACGAGCCAAATATCTGAGCAAAATGTTGGTCCCATGCAGCCTCATCAATGGCTATGTCCATTTTGGAGTTTCCCCTAGCTTCTGTTAGAAAGAGTGACAATGGTGTTCGAGAAGGCGATGTTATCTTTTGTGGAACAACTTTTATGTAGTTGTTCCCATAATTCATTTTTTAATTCCTTTTTCCTTTCTTTGAGAGCCTGGTTATACGCCCTTCTAAAATAGGAGACTTCTTGCCTGTCTCATTCTGTCTTGTGGAGGGCGGCTTTTAAATTTGAGTAGGCTTTTGTGCAAGTTTTGTCAAACCATCCTTTATTTTTACCCTTTCTGTCCTTTGCATTCCTATGCAGGGCTGTTCTAACTGTACTAGTTATGACCGAAAAACTCTCTAAGATTTCTGTGTGTGGAGTTACAAGCTCTAAACACTTATTTATAGATCTTAGGGAGTTAGTCACGACCTCCTTGGTGATTACTGCAGGGTTTATTTTGTCCCACTTTAGGGAATACCCATTAGGTCTATCCAGGGTTAATGTATCTTTCCCGTATAATGTCTCTGACTTACGCGTTTCATGTTTATGCGGGAAAGATACTGTTATGCTGGTGGCATTTTGATGCGTTCTAAAATCCAGAAGGCGTGATACGGCATTTCTGGAAGTAAAGATAAAATCTATAATACTGCAAGCTCCCCTATCATTAAAGGTAGCAGTGAGTGGAACAGGGGGGTCACTAGGTCGTTTGCAAGACCTAACTCTAGGACAAATAAAATTTCATTTAAGCATTCCCCTACAGAAGTATGATGAAAATGGGTTAGGATGTTCTTACTCTCGACCTGAAGGCCACAATTTAAGTTGTTATTATATGTACAGAGGGCGAGGTTAAAATCGCCTCCCCATATTATTAGAACATTTTTAGTGTAGTTATTTTGTATTTTCTGTAATGAGCTTGAAATGTCCTTTAGAGATGATATTAATTCGGGCTGACAAAGATTATTATAAAAATTCACTAGTACATAAGTATCATGTTTATTTTGATCCAGAATTACTATTTGATAGTTTGATTCCAGCTTAAATGGAGTAATTTTCTAAGTTCCAGGAGGTTTGAGATGAATATTGTCAAGCACCCCGTAGCTCTCCCAGACTTAGAGTGGAGTGCTTGGGAAAAATATGTTTTAAAGCCCTCAATATGAATAGGTAATTTTGCCCATGTCTCCTGGAGACAAAGAACATTAAAATTCCCAATGAAACCGAGCCAGATCTCATTCGCCATTTTAGAGTGCAAACCTGCAATGTTCCAAAACGCTATCTTTAGTGTAGGTTGCACAATAGGTTTTGGGCTCTGAATGCTCTGATTAACGGGCCCTTCCCTTACGACAGTGTTATTAATCACTTGTCCACTTGAAGAGTCAACCCCCTGTGGCAATAAGCCTGTATTCATTTTTATAGACTGATGGATTAGGCTGTGAGAGTGAGGTTTAATGATACAGTTCTCTAGACATATAGGGTGACTATTAATAGGAAAACAATCATTTTTTTATACCTGGGTAGTCGGGATAGAGCTGACCGTGACCCCAGGAAACTAGGGTATGAATTAACCAGTCAGTCTATACCTTCTAAGCCCATAAGCGGGTTAAATCTGTCCGAAATTGGAAATTCACAAGTTGGTATTTGGGTTGAGAAAGCACTTCTATGTGATTGTCTACTATTTGGGGGATAGAAAAAACCCAGCAGGAGTATGTTGATCCCATCCGCAATCAGACAATTGCTTCCACTCCCCCCAAGAATTTTTCTAACCAACATAGGAGATCTGAATATAAGGACTATACAGTCTCCTGGTAGTGATTTCCTTAAGTTTCATACCCATTCTACCCTTCAGACCATCTTAAACTCTTGAAACAGGTGATCAGTTAAACCAGTCCTCTGGCCAAACCAGTGGAGTGATTTATTTCTAAGAGATTTCCACGATGCAATTTCTGAGAGACCCTTTTTTGGAGCATTAGCCAGAACAATTACGTATGGTGTTGCATCTGGTGGGAGATGTAAAAGTGGGTCTGTTCCGGAGTTATCCCAGTGTTGTTCAGTAGAAAAAGATGTTAATTGATTGGGATTTTGTGGAAATGATGGACGAGAGAAAATACCTATCTCCCTATCTCTAACAACATTCTTACCATCAGAGATACAATTATCAAGTAGATTACGTGTCTTTGTCTGAGAAGAGAGGGCCCTTTCTGGATAATTTGATATAGCTTTTATGGATAACACAGGCGAGTCAGAGTGGTCCTTATCTTTGATATGGCAGCCTCCCCCTTCGGCGCCGATTGACAGTCTAATTTGATTAGCGTTACCCTTTTTCCCACCCCCTTGCTCATTTGAAGTGGATATAGGGTCAGGGCCCTGGGTCTTGTTGCTAAATATAAAATCTTCAATGAGAGTCAATTTATTCTTTATTTGGTCTAAGCTGACCCTCAAATAAAGATCTTACCTTTCCACTAGGGTAGTTAAGTTCTTAATATCACCACTAAATGGGTCAACTTTACTGCAGGTCTCAGTTATCATCTGACCAGAAGCCCTCCGCAACCCTATCTTTTTTTTTTGTTGAAAGTGCTGCTTTGGGGTTATTTGAGCAGTGGTTTCTACCATGATTTTCCCCCTCTTAAGAATGCCTTTGTTTGCCTCTACACTCTCTAGTGGTGCGGGATTTCTTTGTTTTTTTCTGAGGAGGTTGCGTGAGCGAATCAGAGTCACTTATCGAAATCTCCTCTAGGCTAGGTTGGATGCAGCCGTTGGCAGTTTTTGTTGATGCTACAGGTGATTTCAAGGGGGCCTCGTTATCGACTTGATCTAATTCAGTGGATGTTTTTGAGGAGCCTGCCTCTAGTGATTCTTCCACAGTTAGGATCTGTTTATTTAGGGCCCCCATAGCACCGGTAAGGAAGCTCAATAAGAATTGTTGGGAATCTGATTGACATTTTCTCCCTACTCCTCGGTCTTGGCTAATCATTTTCCTTTTTCCCATTTCCAATAAACTGGCTCTTTCAATTTAAAATGATTTGAATAAGCTGCCCACTCTCTCACTGTGAGCAGAATCCAACAGACAGTTTTTTTTAAAAATATGTACAGTCACTACGCACTCAGTCCCAGAAGAAGGTTGCTGTAAGTCATTTATGTTTTGATGTAGCTAGCACCTTGGCAATACTATGGTCAAATGCAGTATGACAGTACAAGAGTAGGCTGGCAGGGCGGGTCTCCCTGAGGTACATTCTTTTCCCAATGCCACAGCATAAAGGGGGCCCACAGCAATGCATTTCATGTTGTTGCAGCAGTAGTGGTTCCTCCGCTATGGCAGAGGAGCGTCGCCCTACTGCTTCCAAGCAGTGCGAGAAGACGAAACATAACATGATAATACCTTTCTGTTATTATCATGTTATGTTTCCTTTGTTGGGTATACTCTGTGCATGGAGCAGGGTAGGGGCAGAGTGGTTTGCCCACTCAAGTGCACATGACTGATTTGGGAGGCCCAAGAGAACCGACCAAACATTAATTGCACACTTTCCCTTTTCTCCATTCAGGCTGCATTACAGCCTGCATTTGGAACAAGTTCAAGCACCCATTCCCTGGTTCAGTGTCCAACCAGGATGCTCAAAACCAATCACAATGCTGCATTGCAGCATTGTGATTGGTCAGGGGAGCCTGGGTGCCTACCCATCACAATGCTGCATTGCAGCATTGCGATTGGTCAGCAGGGCCTGGCTGTGCTCCCGGGAAGAACAGGAGCAGGAGCAGAAATGTGGCGCAGGACCCAACGGGAAGGTAAGGTTTATTTTTTTAAGTATGCGCGACCCCCCCTAACCCTCCCCGCACACGTGACCTCCCGCCCTGCCACTTGCTAGCCATGCAGTCCACCTTAGAGAAAGAATGCTATAGTGATTCCTTTGATGTAAATGAATGTTTTAGCTTAGAAGAACATAAAACATTGGCCCTAACCTATTCCACACAGGGCCTCGCACTACAGCCAATGTCTGAGGGTTGCTTTGTGATGGAATTCTATGTCACTGACCCTCTGTCGGCTGGCAATCAGCTTGCATAAAGTCCACTCGCAGCCTGTGCCCTATGCAAGACACATCACTTGAGTGTGATGAGTTTAGCTGGGCTTTTTTGCAGTTGAACTAATTAAAGCCATGCAGCACCAAACCTCTCTGCCTGGCTGGATTGATCTGCCACGGCAACCAACAATTTCCGAAGGAAGCTCCTGATGTGGGCTCGTTTGCATGTCACATAGTAATGTTGGCGTAGGCTGAGGGAGAGAAGAGGGGTCATCTGTGTGTATTTCTGATTACTAAATTAGTGGAATTGCATCATCTGTTCATTAAATATTGAACACCACAGCAGCCCCTGCTCTTTCTTCTGGTCACTAAGTGACCGGATAGGAGGCAGCTGTACTGCACATTTAATTCTCTTAACACCCCTGCTTCCCTTTTTCCAGATGTCTTACAGGGAGAGCACACAAAGGTGGACAGGGAGCAAGACATTCATGTTTGTTGATGTTGTTTCCCTCTGTGACTACCTTGTGCTGAGCGCTCCATGCTGCAGAACCTGTCACAATTATTGTGTTTTCCATCCCTATGGTCTCAGTAGTGCTCTTGTGGTTATTAACTTGAAGACTTTAGGCTTTCACGACAGCAAGAATGAATAGGAGTAGGGAAGGAATTATTAGATATTCGTTATAATGTTTGTCTAACTGGCACTGGGGTGCGAGCATATGTATTAATGTCTGTATAGTTTTTTCTGACAGACTCAAATGTGTTACCATGCGATGGTGCAGTGTTGCAGTCTGCCGGTTACACATCTAGGCTATAGTGTCACACAATGTTCAACTGTCAACATGTGGCAGGGTCCGATAGTGCATATAGATGGAAATGAGCAGATTTTATTGTGGTGTGTATATATATATATATATATATATATATATATATATATATATATATATATATATATATATATATATATATATATATATATATATATATATATATATATATATTACCTACTGGCGGTCACCAGTAGGTATATATAGTTAGGATTTTTTCTCTATGGAACTTTTGAAAATTCTATGTCTAATAACTTTGGTGTTTGTGGACGGAATCGGCTGAAATTTTCAGGAAAATGGCACATTGTGTTTCTGAGCAGCCCCTTAAAAATTTGGGGGGGTTCTGTCAAGGGGGGGCCGAGAAAAAAGGGGGGTCCCAAAACGCGTTTTTCCCATTCATTTTTCCAGAGGGCGTTTGGCCTCACTTTTAGCTCGAACGGCTGAATGGATTTGCACGAAACTTGGCAAAATTGTAGGGACTGTTAGCCCGATGTGCCTTTGCTGGGTCTCAATATATGTGCTCCAGTGGATTTTGAGAAATTAACATTTAAAAAAACAGATATATCTGTGACAGCGTCCCGGATAGCGCACCAGTTCGCGTACTTTTCGCGCAACGGAGCTTTGCGAAGCGAAGCTGATTGGCTCTCCGGTGTCTGTCAACATTCTAAACAGTCCGGAGCGGCCGCCATCTTGTCTCTCAGTAGGATCGAGAGACAAGAGGAGGTCAAAACGAAGGGGGAAATGAAGGAAAGGGGCAAGGTAGACCCCTTCTGACCCCCTAGGATTGATGAGGGGGATATTAAAGTGCCCCGCGGGGCCAAAAAAAAAAAAAAAAAATTGCGATTTTTTGTCGTAGAGGTGCAAATTGGTACGTGAACCGGGCAGCTAAAGGGACAGCTAACCGGCAGCGTAACGGGAGTCTGAGGAGAAGCTGATTGGCTGTCAACATTGTAAACAGTCTGGAGCGGCCGCCATCTTGTCTCTCGGTAGGATCGAGAGACAAGAGGTGGTGAAAAACGAAGGGGGAAATGAAGGAAAGGGGGCAAGGTAGACCCCTCCTGAACCCCTAGGATTGATGAGGGGGATATTAAAGTGCCCCGCGGGGCAAAAAAAAAAAATTGCGATTTTTCGCCGTAGAGGCGCGTCCCGGTACGCGAACCGGGCAGCTAACTGGGCAGCTAACCGGCAGCGTAACGGCAGTCTGAGGAGATGCTGATTGGCTGTCAACATTGTAAACAGTCCGGAGCGGCCGCCATCTTGTCTCTCGGTAGGATCGAGAGACAAGAGGTGGTGAAAAACGAAGGGGAAAATGAAGGAAAGGGGGCAAGGTCGACCCCTCCTGACCCCCTAGGATTGATGAGGGGGATATTAAAGTGCCCCGCGGGGCAAAAGAAAAAAAAATTGCGATTTTTCACGGTAGAGGCGCTTCCCGGTACGCCAACCGGGCAGCTAACCGGCAGCGTAACGGGAGTCCGACGTGTTGTGTTTTTGGAGCGTCCGGTTTGCGTACCGGGTAGCGTTCCGGTAAGCGTAACAAGGGGAAAACCAAGAGAAACAGTAAAATAAAATTTAAAGGAATAGATTTCCACCAAACTTGGCAAAATTGTAGGGACTGTTTGTTTGATGTGCCTTTGCAAGGCCTCAAGATATGTGCACGTGTGGATTTTGTCTAATTAAGGTTAAAAAAATATATATATCTGTAAGCGTGCTCTGGCGCGCTTACGTTACAGGTTTTGTTTGCGCTGCAGAGACGATACGTCACGTTTATGCGACGCGTCATGAGGCGTCTCACGTGGCTACGTGATACGTCACGTAATAAAGAATATATTTTACAGCTATAGATATTAGCTTTTAAAAAACCAATGAAATTCACTGAAAAAAACATAGGTTATAGACCATATATAGTTAGGAATTTGCATTTACAAAACCTTGAAAATTCACTGAAAAAACCATTGGTTATAGACCATATATAGTTAGGGATTAGCATTTACAAAACCTTAATTTACTCGCACAAAACCATAGAAATTCGCATATATAGTTAGTTGCAATAACTATATATCGCGCACCCGCAATCCACTGCTGATGATGTCACATATTACATCATTCATGACATGGTCAGTGACATCACTGATGACATCACTGATGACATCTCAAATGACATCACTGATGACATCACTGATTCATTCAATTGGTTGTAACGTATACAGGTGGAAAGTTTGAGATCATCCGTGGCTCGTCTTTCTGCACAGTGATTTAAAAAGATTGATTTCAGACTCTCTTTAGAAAGATCCAAAGCAGAACAGTGATCTAATGTAACGTTTAACCCAAACACATTAGAAAAGGATTCAATTGTGTATTTAATCCATGGGATTTTGAGAAAATAGTCTAGACGTAAACAATCCTCAATGATAGCCCTATTAAATGAGGTTTCGTCTTTCATCCAGACCGAACGCCATAGCATCAGAGGTCTCAACAGTAATAGATCATTTAGATGATGTAGTCCTAATTCTTTGTGGACCAAACTATTAGCAGTGGATGTCGGGAGACACAATAATTTTTTCAGAAATTTATTCTCTTCTACCTGTAAAGGTCTACCCTGGATACCCCCCATACCCCCTGCTCCTTAGAGAGCAGCCGAAAGACACCTAGCTTCAAAGATCTTAAGCATTTCTTTAGGCCTTCTACTACCTAATTTTTTTTGCAAAAGCAAATATTCCATTGGCGCTCCTGATCATTTTGTCGCGCACCACCTTGTGCTCGACATCCCAGCGACCATTTTTGGAAAAGGTAACCCCCAGGTAGCAGAAATTTTCCACACACTGCACCACTTGGCCATCAAAAAGATACCTATAGGGTTTTTTAGTTTTAACATTACTAGCTCCACACTCCATCACATATGTCTTGCTCTTGTTAATGACCAGCTTTCTTTTTTCAATAAAGGCCACAAAGTTGTCCATCAAAAGCTGTAGACCCCGAGGAGTCCTAGAGAGCAACACAGCGTCGTCCGCATAGAGTAACAGGGGGATGGTACTTGTGTTTACTCTAGGGGCGTCCGCTGGTGCCTTCTTAAGGATCGAGTCTACTTCATTAATAAACAGAGTGAAAAGCAGGGGTGCCAAAACACACCCTTGTCTGATACCTCTCCTGACCCTGAATTTGTCTGTACATTCGCCCGAAGGCCCGTACCGAACACTCGAGCTAAGCCTCTCGTACAAACGGGCCAGAAAATATATAATTTCCCTAGGTGCTCCCATTTCTAGCAAGGTAGTCCATAGTATGGCGTGATCCACCAGGTCAAAAGCGCTGCTCAGATCAGCGAAACAGAGGTAGAATGAAGCATTTTTTGCTCGGGTGTATTTCCCTATCAGGAGTTCCAGGTTTAAACATTGTTCAATGCAACCTCTTCCTTTCCTGAACCCATATTGGCAGTCTGTCATTATCTGATTAGACTCTGCCCACTCTTCTAATCGGACGAGGAGTACACGGCTCATAATCTTGACGGACGAATCCAGCAATGAAATTGGCCGGTAGTTTTTAACGTTTCCTCGGTCCCCTTTCTTGTGAATGGGAACTATTATTGATTCAGACCAGGTACACGGGATAGTATAGCGAACAGCAGCATTAAAAACTTTGACTAGTACTGGCCCCCAAGTCTCAGGTGCGAATTTATACACATCAACTGGAACACCGTCGGGTCCCTGGGCCTTTCCGCCCTTACTAGCCCTGATACTACTTAGGACCTCCTGTAAGGTGATATCTAGGCTAAGTACTGGCCAAGAGCAACTTATCGGCAACATTACCGTGTTAGGATTAAAAATGCCAGAAAAATGCTGTACCCATGATTCCTTACCTACGTTTGAGGTTAACACGGGGAATTTATCATCTTTTAAAAGGGGGCTGTTTACTACTGTCCAAAAAAGAGTACAATTATTCGATACAGCCGCTAGATCAAATCTCTCCCAAGCTTCCTCACGTAGTTCAGCTTTCCTTTGCTTAAGAGCTAAGTTATAGTCGGATCTAAGCTTAGCTACAACCGTTTTGTCTCTAGGTTTGGTGGATAATGCCTTTTTTAGTGTCTTCAGGGCCACAGTACATGCATTATTGAACCATCCCCTGGCTTTATTGTTAATATTTCCAGCAGCCCTAGTAAACTTACCACTAATAAAAACATTGATTTTAGTAAAGTGAATAATACAGGCCTCCATATTTGATTTCTCATCAATAATCGATGTAATGTCATTTAAGCAGCATGAGATAATGCAATTAGAAGTTACTTCAGCTTTATCCCCTGCCCACCTTATTCTAAATCCGTTCGCCCTATGTACCTCAATGTTTGTGATAGGGCTACTATCTGGAATTATGCAAACTTTCCAAAACCTAGTTTCAATAACAAGACAGTTATGATCACTGACCATGTGGTCTACAACCTTGACATCAGAGCTAAAATGAGCTAGTTCGTAAGACATGCAAATAAAATCAATTACAGTGTTCGCCCCTCTCCCTACAAAAGTTGGCAAGCTATCACCCTTCCCATCCTGCTCAATCTCTAGGACCTCCATATCATAGGCGAGTAGGAAGGAGTTCAAAGTTTCTCCATATGTATTGTGTTGGAAATGTGTAGCTGGCTCTCCAACACGGTTCAAAGTGCCACACAACTTTTGATTAGAGAGAGGGCAAACAGAAATGTTAAAATCTCCAACATATATGAACTCAAAAACTGTATTAGAAGCTTTCATCAATTGTTTGATTGCGATGTCTAATTCTAAAATAACCATGTGTCTGCTAGCATCAAAAACATTATTATACATATTAATCAGCAGAATGTTTTTGTCTGCCTCATCAGCTAACCACAGCAGTTGGGAATTATTGCCCACGGTGATATGCTCCTTCACCCTAATTCGCATTTTCACAGAAATCAGAATTAGCAAACCACCTTTGGCCCTCCCTGAGGTGGTTGCCACTGCTGGTAGCTCATATGCTACAAAACCATCAAGGCCCTTAAAGTTTAGACACCAGGTCTCTTGTAGACATAAGATATCAAATGTTCTAATTAGTTCTAGCCACCCTAATACTTCAAATTTAGAAGCTAGTCCTGCTATGTTCCAACTAGCAATATGGCAAGATGTTGATGCCCCCTCTAAGATATTGCAAGATGTACCCACAGACTTAAGCAGTGTACTACCTATAGTATTTGGGGACTGATTTAAGTCTACTCCTGCGGACGCTTCTGCAATTTCGTGTCTGACCTCTTGTCAATCGCAGTTATTAAGACCAGACAGGGCATCAAATCTGTTGTGTAATAGCAGGCTTGGTACTAGGGGAGAAGCCCAGCGGTTATGCATATTCAAGTTGTTATCCCATCCTAGTGCTGGCGTTTTTGGTAGGGTTGCATTTTGCTGTTCCCCATAGAAGAATTTTAATGTTAGGGGAACCACCGTACCTCTTCTACGCTGAGGCGGAAGAATATGTGTTAAGACATTTGGAAGTACTTCAGGGTGTGCAAATGTCACCGCCACACAATCCCCTTTAAATCTTTTGGGGCGATTCCCTATACAGGGGATGCGTTTAACTGCTTTAATATCGTGCGCCAGTTGCTGTAACCCTCCAGGTGCTAACCTCATATTACCTGAGAGCCAATGGAGGGCCTTACTACTCAGAGAGCTAGATGACTCGGTAATGCCGTCGTCCAAAAGGGGTACATTAGCTAACACCAGTATAACAGGTGAGGCTTCCTCAATAAACTGCAGTGGGTCTGTACCGTGAACTTGTGCTTGTGGTAAATTTACTATCAGCGGACGCCATTCTGCTGTTGTTACGTGTTGATTATCTTTTGGGGCCGGCATATGGACTTGATTAGTCAGCACACCAGATGTCCCTTCTCCAACTTGGTTAACCCCTTCGGTACTATTTCTTGTTATTAATAAGGTATTAAGACTGCCTATTTCCTCCGTCAACTTTGTTTGCACACCTCCAAGTCTTTTTACTTCAGCCTGCAATTTATCGATTTTAGAGATCAGAGGTTTTACAATTTCATTAAGTTTACCCTCTACAACCTCAAGCAGTTTACTAAACATTTCGTCATCTCCTCTGTTTCTTAAAGTCCCTTCCCCTACAGCCTTTTGGGGAGCTCTCGAGGAACCTGGGGATAATGTTCTTTTCCTTTTCACTCTTGGCCTTGGACCGCCCTGTTTCCGCTGATTCTTCACACAGGTGCGCACAGGCCGGAGTGTGTGCTCAATCGGTGGTAAATCGTCCTCCACAGGACCAGTTACAGTTTCTGGGTCTGAATCTATAACATTTTCAAAGTCTACATCCAGAATAACAGGGGATGGTAACGTGGTCAATGGCTGGCTACCAGACTCAATAATAGGTGATGCATTTGGTGAAACCCTGGTTTCCACCAACACGAAAGGGCTATCATCAGTTGACAGAGGTAAAGTAGGGCTTAACCTGCGCAAATCTGGTGACTGGCTTAGCCCAAGTGATTCCCTCCTTTGTTCATTTATTTTCTTTACTGTTTGCACAACATAGTTATCCATGGTGTTTGCGGGCAGAGCAGCAGGTTTCTTTTTAGACATCATCTGTATATAACGCAGTTAACAAACAACACAGGGACGACAACAGAGTCTTACTTGTAGGAGCGTCTCTGAAGGAACAGGGGGTCGGGCCCTGCCCCTGCCTCCTCCTGCCGATGAGGGCCGTAGAGGGCCCGCCCTTTGCCCGGGCTTCGCCCCGGGCGTCCCGCTCGCGTCCCGCGACGCGGGGGTGCTCCTCCTTTTATTCATCTTCCTTAGCGCTCACAGGGCGCTGCCGCGTCACTCTGACGCGCCGCCGCGGTGCCTGCCGGGATTTGCAGTCTCCCGGAGCGGCGGCGCGGAGTCCGGTGTTCCTTGACTCTTGGCGGCGGTGGCGGCGATGTCCTCTGCCTTCCTTCCTCTGTGGGCGTGAGAGGTAAGTGCAACTGACTCTCGGCGATGGCGGCGGTTTTGTTGTGCTCTCCCCTTCAGAACTGCTTCCTAACATATTTTCACACTGAATTTACTGTGGGAAAGTGCCCCGGGCCCTAAGGCCACTACAAGAGAATCAGCAACACTCTGGTGTTGTCCCATGGGAAGAGCTGACCTCCTCGGTAGGGAAAACCCACATGGCGGTTCTTCACTATCTAGGCATGGAACACTCATGTGAACCTGCTCTGCCTTTCACCTTCCAGTGGCTCCAGTGGTGGTGGAAGGCCTGCTTAAAGTTGGCTAACAAGTTAGAAATGCCTAACCTCTAACCCCTCTCTTTTAACTTGGTATGGGAAGGCCCACAATATCAGGACAGACAGATGGAAGTCATTCACAACTTGGGGGAAAGTGGCTCTTTCCACCTTTAGAACTCATTTTCTTCCTAATTCTCTATCTGATCAGACAGACATGAATATTGTCTTAACCGTGCTTGAGAGCGCCATTATTCAAATATTGATAAGATTGCCCCCATTAAATCAAATGTTTCTAAATAAAAGCCAAGGTTGGCCCCATGTTTTATGGACTGTTTAAAAAAGGATACATTTGTGTTCAGGAAATTGGAACGCAAATAGAGGACCTTAAAATCTCTTGAAGACAAACTAATTTATAAAAGGGGTTTAAGAATTTACCACAACAAATTAAGAACAGCAAGGAAAGTCCGCATAGTGAAGAGATTTAACAAAGTGGGCCAGTCTGCTAAAGAATTATACAGGATACTAAAGGAATTTACTAATCCTATAGCTTGAGCTAAATCTGTGTAAGTCTCTCAGGCCCTCACTCATGAGCTTGTCAATTATTTTGATGATAAAATTGTCAGAATTTACACCTCTTTTGTAAAAGAGACTACGCAGGCCACTAGGGTAGGTTTTATCCCCACAGAAACATCTAGCCCTGCTCTCTTGGAGGAGTTTCTCCTGGTGTCCCCAGGCTAAATCAAAATGCTATTAAATAGAATTAAGTGGGGATCACCAGAGGACTTAGCACCTCCCTATATGGTGGCGCCAGCTCTCCTCCTGTCCCACACTGAGCTATTTAACCTCTCCTTTAGCTTGGAAACAGTCCAGCGCAAGTGAAAATCAGCTCCAACCCATTTTTAAAAAACCCTCAGCTGATCCTAAAGTATTAGCAAACTTCAGACCTATATCATTATTTTGTTTATTGAGAAGGTAATGGAAACAATGGTGAATCTCTGCCTAGCAAGTTTTCTGGAAATGTATTCCCTGCTTGATCCCTCCCACTCTGGCTTTCGAGCTGCTTTTAGCATGGAAACGGTCCTGGAGAAAGTCCTAGATAAGACTTTTTTTAGATGAAGGGCAGAGAGCGATGCTGGTGCTATTAGACCAGTAAGAAATTTGGGAATTCTGGTTGATTAAAACCTCTCTATGAGGAAACATGTGAATGCAATTGTGGGAGCCTGTTTTGGAGTCATTCTTCTACTCAGGAAGGTCTTCAGGTGGCTACTATTTCAGACTAGGAAAGCCCTAGTCCACGCCCTCATAATTAGTTGCCTGGACTATGGGAATGCTTTAATGGTTGCCATGAATGAAGGACTGTTTTCCAAACTCCAGGTGGTTAAAAACCCTGTGGCATGGTTAATTAGTCATCGTATGCCTTGCTCGCTCTCGGTTCCTATTCTCAGAACCCTTAACTGGCTGCCTACAAAAATGGGCTGTGTTCAAACTCCTCTGCTTGGTCCATAATGCAGTATATGGAAGTGGGCAGCCTGACTGTAGGTAAACTGCAGATCAAGTGGGAACTCTTACTATGTCCCTGGAATATTCCTATCACCAGGTATGGTGGGCACTAATTCTCACATTTAGACCCCAGCACTGGAATCAGCTTCCTTTGCAATTAAGTGCATGCGCAGATTTGAAACAATTTGAAATATCTCTAAAGACCTGACTGTTTTAGTTTTCAGTGTTTTCGCACTCTTCCAGTCGGGGCTTGTACATTTTTGGAGTTGGTGTAGTGCTGAGAGACTCCAGTTGGGGTGATACGTGCACTTTATAAAAAAAAACCAATACAAACCTAAGCACAAGCGCCAGTGTGTCCCCACAGGCCTGCAATAGCAGTCGTGTTACATGTTTGGCAGGCTAATCAGGTGGGTGGCACACTCAGTGCCTTGTCCCACTATTAGCCAGTGCTGTACCCACCCCGGGTATATGGTGTACTGTTTTTACAGGGCACTCATAGGTACTGCACCTAAAACCAAATATATAAGCGCCCCTCCTGGCATGTGTAGGAGGGTCAAGTACACTTTCCCACTACAGTACCGTGGGAAAGTGCCAAGAGTCCTAAAGCCATGCAAGGGAGAATCAGCAAAAACTAGGAGGAAAAAACAAAACGTTTTAGGAAAATCCTCTAAGAAGGGCCATGTTCAACAGGTTTGGTACTACATAGACCAAACTGTGGTGGGGAAGGCGCTTCAGGGCGTCTCTTGGCTTCTGAGAAAGAGACTAAAACATTTAATAAACCTTATCCATTTGAGAATTGGGTGAGATTACACAAATTAAACACATTTTTCACAAAGACCTAACTAGGAAGGACAGTTAAATGTTGTCCAAGAAGTACAAAATTGTAGTTTGTTCTGTGATTTTCTCTTTTTGGAGCACAATAATGTTAGTGGCTAAGGAAAGCGGAGACTTCCCAAGCTGCACAAGGTGGGATTGCCTAGTTGATGTGCTATAGTGATTTTCGAAGGTAGGACTAGCAAAATCTTCTCAAAGAGACTGTCTTCGGCAGGAATGAAGGCATGTCCTAAGCTTTCAGCGACTGCGACATAGTGTTGATGTGGGGTTTTTATAAAATGTATTAATGCATTAACACAATGTGATTAACATACACTGAAATCGAGATTTTCTTGGAGAAACTGTGTTTATTATAATACAGGGCAATTTAGGCCTCACTTTCGAAATGGTTGCTGCTTCTCACACATGGTAATACATTCAGGAACCATTTATGCTTTTGATCGAAGGTGTCATCCTTTACTCTCTGCGGCTTAACAACATTACTTCTGTATTTCAGTACCTGCTCCTCCTGTCCAAGAAAGTAGCACTCAAGGAACCCCAAGTAAGTCTTATTCTATTCTTATAAATTTAAAGTGTCACTCCTTACATGTGTAAATTTGCCACGGTCTCTAATCATGAATGTGAACTTGGTCACATAGCAATTGCCTGCTTCAGTTTCTTATATAGGCTTTATTTCTTATATACGTATTATTGTCCGATGTAATTAACCCCCATCTCCCAACCAAGGGCAAGGGAACAGCACCCTGTGTGAATCCTAGTGATTACTCTCAATTTAGTCCTTGCCTTCCCTACTAAATTCAGCACAGAGGGTCTTTTATTTGCCTGCTGAAAGTGGTTTAGGGGAGTAACCAATTTAAGATTATACTTACAATGTAGTCATGCTTAAAAGACTGCAGACTCCGAATTTCCGTTTATGGATTTTATTATAAGGCCAAAAATAATTAAATATAAACACACCTTAATATCAGAGAATATAGGTACATGAAAATCAATACAGAGCTGATTTTACGAATATAATTCATTTGGCAATAAAGGCATAATGTGATGAACTCCAAAATCAAGATGCAAAACAGAATTGAAGCTGAGTCCAAATCCTTTTTCATGAGGAAGAAAAACAAAAGTTATCTTTCCCTACACTGTTCTCACTAAGGGTCCTGCCCCTCATACCCCAAAGGTGTCAGCACGTGTTGACTTCCTAAGAAGTACTCACCTCAAATAGGTCTAATAGCTTAAGGCTATGGAGCTCGCTCTAATATGCTCCTTCTCCTCTGTAAAATGCAAGAAGTCTGATTTTCTGTCCCTGCGCATCATACAAAAAGACCATCTTTCGCCTACAATACGTCCCATCTTAGTATGGTTAATTGCAACGGGCCAATTCACAGAACTAACTGAAGACAAAATCCTAAACTTACTACTTTTGTTATTCACAGAAGGCATTTAGTAGTAGTAACGTTAGGATTTTGTCTTAAGTTTGACTTAAGACAAACTTAAGACAAACTTCAGACAGACTGAAGACAAACTTAAGACAAAATCCTAACTTTACTACTACTAAGTTCCTTCTGTGAATGCCAAAAGTAGTACGTTTAGGATTTTTTCTTAAGTTAGTTCTGTGAATCGGGCCCAACATTTCTGTACTTTTCTACAGGAGCCATGTTGATAAGTTCCTTCTCCAGTGTCCTTGATTCCCAGACCAGCCAGACACGAAAGGCGTCCTCCCTTTTCGCCTTCTCGTCTTTTTCAAAGACATTCCGGGTATCTCCTTAAATCTAAGAATAACGAGGTTGAATTCCTGCACCTTCAGTAGGATGAGAACATACTGTCTTCGCATACAAAAGGATTCATTTAATTAATTATTGAGCAACCAAGGAGAACAAAACTATCAAGAACCTGCAATGTTGGGCTTACAGTGCAGGCAACTTAAACAACACACAGTTACATTATATGGGTATAATGTCATCCTGCCCATTATGCATACAGGAATTATAAGTGTCTCTAAATCATGTAAAATCCTGCTTGAAGGTGCACACTACAATTCAATACTTATATAGCGTGACTAATTCTATCTTAATAAGCCTAAAGCACTGCAAACAATAAAAAAATGTGAGTGCATTTAAATCATGAGTATAATGCACCCATACAATTTAGAGTGCTGTAAGCGCTCTATCACTAGTGAAACATGGTTCCAACGTTATAAGATAGGTCATAGATGCATGAAACATCATCCCAGACATACCCTGTAGGCCTGCCTGAGACGAGAATTCCGCATTATCTCACACCTTTGTTCTTCTTTATTGGATCTTCAGTAATTGTTAAGTATATCTGCAGCGTCCGTTAACCACTGTTTATTGTCTGGTCTGCAATTATGAGCCATAAGCAAAGGAGAGGGCACTTAATGAGGACAAGCCCCTTTCATAGCTGCCTAATATCATATCATATGGGCAACAGGACAATTAGCTTGTCCTTTTTATCTCACTTGTTACAGGCAAATAAACACTGTTTCCCTGTTGACTCAGTCAGTAAGGCTCCAATATGGAAAACAATAGTTAGTGACTGCATTTTGAGCATGCTGATTAACAAAGACAATTTCAGCATTTTGATGCAGAATTCAAATTTTCATTAACAGTGGATCCAAAACGTTTTTAGAGGGAATTTCTTAAAAATTCAAGATTGAATTTATCTCTTCCCAAATGTTAACCAATATAAGAGAGCAATTGTGTATATGCACTCATTTTAAACAAAACAATACAAAAAATCTCTAAAGACCTGGCTGTTTTAGATTTTTTTTATTATTTTGTTTAATTTTTTTTTATTAAACAAAGCAGAGTAAGTGATCAGTTGACAATCATTAAGTACAAAATTCGACATAAAGAGCATGTATTACAGCGGTGCATTACAAGAGAGAGTTCGGGGAGGACCAGTCCTGGCCATCGCCATTTCAGTTGTAGGGGAACTGCAAAGTTCTCCTCTAAAGACATTCCAGTGCCCCATTTCTTATCCCAAATTTTAGGACACCCCCTGATCTTATATACAGTTTTTTCAGACAACATACATGTATCCATTGTAGCGACCCATCTGATCAGGAGCGGCTTGTTTGGCGAGCCCCATTGCATTGCTATTTCACGTTTCAATAAAAGGAAGCCCAGAGCCGCCCATTGCTGTTCCAGTGTAGTGAGATCCGTGGGGTCCCATAAATTAAGGAGTCCGCCTTTTGGAGACAGAGAGATATGTTTCCCTAGTGCATCAGAGATCTTACAAGCCGCTCGCTTCCAAAGGTCCTGGATCACTGGGCAGTCCCAGATAATATGGTAAAACGTTCCAACAAGCCCACAATTACGAAGACAAAGATCATTTGTGCGCCTACCAAGTTTGGCTAAGAGGGGAGCGGACAAATAAGTTCTATGCAATATCTTCAATTGTATGAGCCTGAATCTGTGATTGATAGCCGATTTGTGCGGGGACATCAGTGTCGCCCGCCATTCAGCATCCTCCATGGCCCCGATGTCGCCCTGCCATTTGCTCTTAGAAGTTGGAAGGTGTTAGGCATGTTGTTGCATAGTTTGCGGTAAGTGCAGGAGACCGCCTTGGTTCTGATAATAATCTATCTTCAAGAGGTGAGGATTGTGGAAGGGAAGAGAGATCAGGGACATTAGTGAGTATGGCATGCTTGATTTGGGGGTAGCGGAAGGCCTCAGAGTGGGCTAGGTCATATTTCTTCTCGAGCTCTACGAAAGTCAGCAGTTTTTCCTTATGAATCATGTCACCCAGGGTGGAAATGTCGATCCTGTCCCACTTATCAAAGCCCTTGTAGTGACAGAGGGAGCCTAGTGTATGTGAGGCTCTAAGCGGAGTGGCCAGCGTGAGAGCGTCAGACCAACCAAGAAGTCTATTTGCTCGGTGCCAGATTGCCGTCGTGTGTGACATCGGGCCTATGTATCGAGTGCGGGAAGGTTTACCATATAAGGTATCAAGGTAGCCCCCACGGCCCATCTGGTATCTTTCAAGATGGAAAGCAGGGTTCGTTGGTAGACCATATAGCCAAAGGTTGGTGGCTGTCAATTGACACGCCCAATAGTAGAGTCTAATATTTGGCAAGGCGATACCACCATCGTACCACCCCTGCGTAAGCGCGAGAAGAGCGATGCCGGGGGAGCCGCCGTCCCACAGGAGAAGGCGGAGGTCTCCCTCTAATGCAGTAAAATAGTAGTCGGCAATAGGAAATGGGCAATTTTGTAAGGCATATAAAAAGCGTGGGAGTGCAAGCATTTTAAAGAGGGCCGCCCTGCCTGGGAGAGACAGAGGCAGTGATCTCCAATGAGATACGTCATTATGGAGCCTTAGTAGCGGGCCCTTTAAGTTACGGTCCAAGAAGACCTTGGGGTCTGGGATAACGAAGATACCGAGGTACTTGAATCCATCCTGGGCCACGTCAATTGAGTAACCCCTTGGAAGGGGAGGGGGTGGGCCATGTAGTCCGTATATCACTGACTTGGACCAATTGATAGAAAAGCCCGATTACTTGCCGAAGTTGGTGATGACATGTAGGAGACTATTGATAGAGGATTTGGGGGAAGAGATATAGACAAGAATGTCGTCCGCATATAAGGAGATCTTGTCAATTAGGGCGTCATTCCACCGGAGTACATGGATAGAGTTATCCGTTCTGATCCAATGGGCCAAAGGTTCTAGGTTGAGCGCAAATAACAATGGGGAGAGGGGGCATCCCTGCCTAGTCCCTCTGGAAAGAGGAAATCGTCTGGATGTATGACCGTTGACAAAAACTTGACCCCAAAGGTCAGTATAGAGAATTCGGACCCACTGAATACATTTGGGACTGAAGCCATAGCTGGTCAAGACCTCAAATAGGTAAGACCATTCTATGGAGTCAAAGGCGAGCGTGGCGTCAAGGGGGAGGATAGATGTGTTGTCTTGGAGGTAAGATATTCTGCTCATAATGTTGTGGACCCTACAGAGATTAAGCGCTGTGTTACAGCCTGGGAGGAATCCCGATTGGTCCTCGTGAATTAAGGAGGGGAGAACCCTCATGAGTCTAGTGGCGAGGAGTTTCGCTAAAATCTTCACCTCAGAATTAATGAGGTAAATTGGTCTGTAGGAGCAGCAATCGGTAGCAGGTTTAGAGGGTTTGTGAATCACAACAATTGTGGCCAGCCGTTGGTCAATTGGGAGGTATCCGATATCTCGGCTCTCCTCAAACATTACCTTTAGGTGTGGGAGTACTTCACCCGCCATACCTTTCAGAAATTCAATATGGACACCGTTGGGGCAAACAGTGCATTGCCAATCTCCTCCCTTGTGAGATCTGCCTCTAGTTACTTCGCGTCGGTTTCAGAGAGAGTAGATAGGCGCATTTCATTCAGGAGGAGTCTAGACTCTTCGGCAGTACAATGCGCCCTGGCAGTATACACTCCATCAAAATGAGTAGCAAAGACCTCTGCTATTTCCTCGGGGTCTGTAACAGGAGATTTGCCTGGTAAGGATATTTCAGGGATCCATCTGGAGCCCTGTTCGCATTTTTCGAGCCATGCCAGCATTTTACCTGCTCTATCACCCAATTCATACACTCGGTGGCGCGTCTTTAGGAGTTTGGCCTACGCTTTCTTCAAGGCTAGTGCCTTATATTCTAGTTGTTTCACTCAGAGACGGGTTGCGGTTTCGTCCGAGGAGTTTACGTTGTGGATCGACTCCAAGTGGACAAGGTCCACTTCGGCCTGGATTAGGTGCTCTTTTTGTTTGCGTATGTATCCGGTTTTGAGAGCTAACGCCTTCCTTTTGAGTACTGCCTTATAGGCCTCCCAGATGGTTATAGCCGACTTCACGGAACTAACATTTTCCGTAAAGTAGTACTCCGTGTGTTCCAGCAGACAGTCCTTTATATCAGGGATCTTCAGGAGCCAAGGGGTTATTATTATGGGACCTCGGGATCTCTGACGATGATATGTAAATTCAACAAGGAGTGGGGAGTGATCAGAGATTCCCCTGGGGAGTCCTCTGGGGTGGCGGAAGAGCTCCAAATCAGTCCCGGGGGAGAAAAAATAATCTATATGAGAGCTACTATTATGGGCATTAGAGTAGTGTGTGAAATATGAGGTGGTTGGATGAAACGAACGCCATAGATCTTCTAGTCCCAGTGCCTGGGTAAAATCTAGGAGATCAGAGCATTGCCTATGTGACGCACGATGGGGGTGTCGATCGAGGGCGTCATTCATTGTCATATTGAAGTCGCCCCCAAAGAGCAGGGGCCCCTGCGGGAGATCTAGCATGAGTTGCTGCAGGGTCTGCAATGCGTCAACACCCAGGGTTGGAGGAATGTAAACTGAGATAACATTTATCAGCTTTCACTCTCAAATGGCCTCTATCACCGCAAAGCAACCAAGTGGGTCAGCCCACGTTTTCGTACAGGTCAGTGCAACATTTTTGCGGACGAAGATGCCAGTTCCTCTGGAGCCCGAGGTAAATCCTGCGCGTACAAGCAGCTTGTTTCCCCATCGGTGTAGTACTAGACATGTGTTACCCATCAAGTGTGTCTCTTGGAGGAGGACCAGGTCCGGAGCGTGTCGTTTAAGATATTGCATGACTATCCCTCTTTTTACTCTACTGCCTAGGCCATTGACGTTCCATGTCATGAGGGAGAGAGACTTAGTCAGGGGGGGTGTCATGGTGGTTCAAAAGATGGAAGATATGCACAGAGTATGGGCTCGTAGGTCACAGAGTGGTCCTCAGGGCCGATAGCGGACCCGACCCGGTCAAAGGTGGAGATCAAGGGGGACCAGACATGTCCCAGTGAAGAGCATGGAATATCTTGCGGAGGCATGTAATGCAGTGTAGTAAGCTCCCTTTCTGACAAAACTCTGCGGTGTGTAAACAGCAACAGAACTAAAATCAAAACACAACATCTCAGAAATGCCCTCCCTCCCATTCCAACCCCCCTGCTCGCAGACTTGAAACTATCCACTCCCCAACTAGGCAGAGTGCCTGTCGCCCTCCCAAACATGTACGGGGTGTGTGGAGAGCCTTGAGTGCCCTCGCCCAGAGCAACCAGATGTTTGGGCCTAGTGCCGCGTCAATAAACACTAACAACAGTAGTATTCACATAGTACATTAAGCAATGATGTAACCTGGATGCCTCCAGGCGCCGGAGCTGCAGAGAAGAGTAAATGGGCCAGCAGTAGCCAACAAAGAACCCCTCTGTCCCCGGTCGGCCAGGATCAGAGGACTACTTTCGTGTCATTTAGGTACCAGGAGAGCGTCTCAGTTGGTAGCAAGAAAGAAAACATAGGTAGAGTCACAGGCCCTTTCGATTGTCATCCGAGAACAGTTCTTGACTTTCCGGGGGCAACTCAGCTTCGGCTTGTTCATTCGAGTCGCGGCCACTGCGTTGAGTGGCGCCCGACTGACGCCATCCTTCAAGCCAGTCCCACGCCTCCGCAGGTGAGGAGAGGAACCAGGTTTTCCCCTCCGCCTCCACGCGCAATTTGGCTGGAAAGAGCATTGCGTACTTAATTTCTTTAGGACGGAGTGCCTTCTTAACTTCGAGGAAGCAACGCCGTCGAGCTTGGACTTTTACCGTGAAGTCGGGAAAGAATGTGATCTGGGCGTTCTCTAGTCGTAGGGGTGGTCCTGTTCGAGCAGTTTGGAGGAGGACATCTTGGTCCCTGAAGTCAAACACTCGGGCGATTATGGGCCTGGGGGTGCGCCCACTTTTGGTCTACCCCCAGGAACTCTGTGTGCCCGCTCAATGGAAAAGTAGTTAGACAGTTGTTTCGGCTGGAGGAGCTTTAGGATTAGATTCTCAACGAAGAGGTCGGCCGTTATCCCTTCCATGCGCTCCGGAACTCCAAGGATGCGGAGGTTGTTGCATCTAGCACGTCCTTCATAGTCGTCAAGGAGCTCTCCCATCTGTGCCTGTTGTGTCTGCAGCTGGGACACTTGCTGCTGGAGAGTGGAAGTGTCATCTACAAGCGCCGCGGTCTTGACCTACACATCTCGCACCCTAGAGTCCATTTTCTGGAGATCTGCTCGCAGCAGGGTAACTTCAATATTGACCGAGTCTATTCGGGTCTCTAGCGATGAACGAACTCCGGCTATCGCCTCCATCACATCTTCCAGCGTGGGGGCACGTGCAGCCAGGGGTGGGGTTGCGGTCTTAGGCACAGCGTCCGAGTTCGCCTCCTTGGGCTCTCCTTTAGAGCCCCACGAAAGCTTGTTGATCTGCCTCTGGTGAGGCGGTCGGCCGCCTTTACTACTTGCCATGGGTGCACAGACAAAATATCGACTCCAAAATATCGACTGGACATAATATCGAGTTTTAAATATAGACTGGACAAAATATCGACTGGACATAATATCGACTACAAAAATATCGTTTTTCAGGTAAGTGAAGTAATATTGACTGTATAAAATATAGATAGCAAAAATATCGAATTTTTAATAATATATAATATTTTATAGTGTATGTTTATGTAATAATATGTGTGAAATGTGTGTATTAATGTTATAAAATATTTTATTAAATGAATTTTGTTTTTTTAATAATTGCGTAATGTAATTCTGTAGCGGGTTGTGGGTTTATAGGGGAATAGGGTGGGAAGTAATTTAATAATAATTAATTAATTAATATATGTTTGTGAATATTTATAATTAATAATTAATTGATAATTAATTAATAATAATTAGTTCATTAATTAATATAATTTTGTACATATTTTGTATTAGTAATTAATTGGTAATTAATTAATTGTAATTAGTTAATTACATTAATTAGAGTACATTTTAATATATATAATTTTGTGTTATTGTTAAGTAATTAATTGGGAAAAAATAATATTAATTATTAGAATAATTACAGATAATGTGTTAATATATTTACTTTATTGTTATTGTTAATTAATAATTATTTGGTAATTAAATAATATTGATACATTTTGGGTAAAGGAGTATTTTTAGGGTTCAGGGTCAGTTTTCAGTTTTTGGGTAAAGGGGCATTTTTAGGGTTTTGGGTCAGTTTTAAGTTTTAGGGTAAAGGGGTATTTTTAGGGTTCAGGGTCAGTTTTTAGTTTTTGGGTAAAGGGGTATTTTTAGGGTTCAGGGTCAGTTTTGGGTTTTTGGGTAAAGGGGTATATTTTAGGGTTCAGGGTCAACAAATCAGATTGTAAAAAATTATTTTTATTATTTTCATTTATTATTTAATTATTATAATTTAATTTAAGTGTTTTTAAGTATATTTTAGTAATTAAAATTTAATATTAATTTAATTTAACACTGTTTTTAATAAAGTCGATATTTTTTACATCTATATTATTGTTAACGATATTTTTTACTCAATATATTTGTACTTACCTGTTTGTAGATACAAACTCGATATTTTGACTGTCGATATTTTGTCCACGATATTTTGGCAAGTCGATATTTTGTCCCTCGATATTATTTCAGTGATCCCTTGCCATGGTGAGGTGTTAAGGAACCCAGCGTAGTCAAGTGGCGAGAGTGTGGGACAATGAGTGAGATGAAGTGATGAGTCCCTTGAAGCTGGTAGTTCGCCGCACTCCTCTGCGGATGAAGAATTCTGGAATGTATATATCTTAGGTTAAGATCGAGGAGGAAGGCTGAGGGGCACCCTTAGTCCATGGACCGTGTAGGTGGCACGAAAACAGTAGGAGAGTTCAGGTCTAACCAGAATGCGTCAGTGTAACCGGGAACCGACCACCTCGCGGGGTCACACCAATGAATCTGTCCCGTGTGCGAGTGAAACAGTCTAGACCAGTGTCTGCGAGGCTCTTGGGGCTGGCCCCCCACAGCGCAACACCACTCACCCCATCGGTACAGGTCAAGCGATCAGGCTACAGCGTTGGGGCACAGGGGCTCCCTCAGTGAGGCAGGGGTAGACGGCAGCGCGCTTCTACTGGTTGCTGGAAAAATGGCTCAATGGGTAGGGTGACCAGGGGGCCCCGCCCTGCCAGGACGGTCCCCGTTCCTAATCAGCTGTCCCAGCAAATTTCAAGAATTTTAGCTCATGTCCCTGTTCTTGAGGAGGTCACCTGAAAACGGTGCAAGGTGTTTTTCATGTTTTACGAAGCAGGGAGAGTCAGCAGTTGTTTCAAGAAAGCAATCCAACCAACAGGCAGGCTACTGGACCCAAAAATTGCAGTTTATGTATAGTCTTACTGCCTGTTCTGTTATTCTCTGCTGAGGAGTGCTCTCATGCTTAAGGTAAAATTGTAGTCCTTCCTCTATTTTTATGACATGTCCCGGTTTATGGCTGTAAAGTTCTGGTCACCCTATCGATGGGGGGGGGGGGGGCCTCACCACGCCACGAGGGTCCCCCCTCGTCCCAGGGAGGTCAGTGGTTGAGCAGGGGAGGCAAGACGACGGGCAGCGCCCAGCTGGAGCCATCAACGAGGGTGCAGGTGATAGAAAGCGGTCCCCGGCGGTAGGCCCAAAGCCGGGGACTTGCATAGCCAGCAAACCGGGGATCAGGGGGGGCCTTCTTCCCGCAGGAATCCTCCGGCGTCAAGCACTCCCCGGAGGCAGGAAGCGCACACGGGGCTCGGTGGTCGGGTATCCGGTCCCCGACAGCAGCAGTTCCGGAGTCAGCACCAGCTGTAGACGACGGCCGCGGCCGCCAGTGGAGCAGCTAGGCCGCAGGGTCGTGAAGGTCCGCAGTGTCACCAGGGACGCGAGGGCAGCCAAGGAGCCCGAGATGGCAGCCAGGCAGGTCAGCAATGTGTTACCCCTTGGAAATGGGGTGTTCTGCGGCACTGGCGATAGGATAGACCCTTATTTACGGGCGAGGGCCGAGGAGCCGGCTCAGAACACAGCTATTCCTCTCGGCTGCCAGCCACGCCCCCGGCTGTTTTAGATTTTAATGTGTTTTTGCACTCTTCCAATTGGGGCTTATACAACTTTGGAGTTGCTATAGTGCTGAGAGATCCCTGTTGGTGTAATGCGTGCACTTAATAAGAAACCCCAATACAAACCTAAGTAAAAGCACCAGTGTGCCCCCACAGGCCTGCAATAGCACGCATGTTACATGTTTGACAGGCTAATCGGCGGGTGGGACACTCAGTGCATTGTCCCACTATTAGCCAGTGCTGTATCAGCCCCGGGTATATGGTGTACCATTTTTACAGGGCACTCATAGGTATTGAACCTAAACCAAATATGTAAGCACCCCTCCTGGCTCTGTAGGAGGGGCATGTGCACTTTCCTATTGCAGTACAGTGGGAAAGCGCCCAGAGTCCTAAGGCCATGCACAGAGAATCAGCAAAAACTAGTAGGGAAAAGCAAAACGTTTTAGGTAAATCCTCTAAGAAGGGCCATGTCCAACAGGTTTGGTTCTACATAGACCAAACTGTGGTGGGGAAGGGGATTCAGGGTGTCTCTTGGGTTCTGAAAAAGAGACTAACACATTTAATAAACCATGGCCATTTCAGAATTGGGTGAAATTACACAAATGTAACAGATTTTTCACACAGACCTAAATAAGAAAAACAGTTAAATGATGTCCATGAAGTCCAATATTGTGTTTTGTTCTGCGATTTTCTCTTTTTGGAGCGCAGTAATGTTAGTGGCTAAGGAAAGCAGAGAAGTCCCAAGCTGCACAAAGTGGGATTGCCTAGTTGATGTGCTATAGTGATTTTCGAAGGTGGGACAAGCTATATCTTTTCAAAGAGACTGTCTTTGGCAAGAATGAAGGGATGTCCTGGGCTTCCCGGGACTGTGACATAGTGTTGATGTGTGTTTGTTATAAAATGTATAAATGTATTAACACAATGTGATTAACATACACTGAAATCGAGATATTTTTTAAGAAACTGTGTTATTTTAATACTGGGCAATGTAGGCCTCAATCTCAAAATGGCCGGTGCTGCTTACATATGATAATACATTCAGGAACCATTTATGCTTTTGATCGAAGGTGTCATCCTTTACCCTCTGTGGCTTAACCAGATTACTTCTGTATTTCAGAACCTGCTCCTGCTGTCCTAGAAAGTAGCACTCAAGGAGCCCCAAGTAAGTGTTATATTATTCTTATAGATTTAAAGTGTCACTCCTTGCATTTGTTAATTTGCCACTGTCTCTAATCATGAATGTGAACGTGGTCACATAGTATTTCAATGCTTCAGTTTCTTATATATGATTTAATTCGTATACATGCTTTATTGTTAGATGCACTTAACCCCCATATCCCAACCCAGGGTAGGGGAACAGCACCCATGTGTCATTCCTAGTGAAACATGGTTCCAACGGTTTAAGATAGGTCACAGATGCATGCAAAATCATCCCAGTCATACCCTGTAGGCCTGCCTACGATGAGAATTTCGCAGTATCTCACACCCTTGTTGTTCTTTAT
The DNA here is from genome assembly GCF_964263255.1 of Lissotriton vulgaris. Taxonomy (NCBI): domain Eukaryota; kingdom Metazoa; phylum Chordata; class Amphibia; order Caudata; family Salamandridae; genus Lissotriton; species Lissotriton vulgaris. Next base: position 744,074,187 of record NC_141696.1, read on the forward strand.
TTGATCTTCAGTATGTCTTAAATATATCTGCAGCGTCAGTTAACCACTGTTTATTGTCTGCTCTGCGATTATGAGCCAGAAGCAAAGGAGAGGGGACTTAATGAGGACAAGCCCCTTTCACAGCTGCCTAATATCATAGCATGTGGGCAACAGGACAATTAGCACATGTCTCTTCTATCTCGCTCATCACAGGCAAATAATCAGTGTTTCCTTCTTGTCTCAGCCAGTAAGGCTACAATATGGAAAACGATAGTTAGTGGCAGCATTTTAGGCATGCTGATTGGCAAAGAGAATCTCAGCATTGTGATACAGAATTCTAATTTTCATTAACAGTGGATCCCAAACTTTTCAAGAGGGAATTTATCGCCTCCATAATGTTAAAAGACATAAGAGAGCTTTCGAGCTGCTCTTTGTACGGGCCATTGCCTAAGCTCAGGAAAGTGATTCAGGAGAAAAAAAGCCAACTGAAAGTTGATAGAGAAGGCAGCATCTTGGTAAGGTAACTAAGTGGACCTGACCTGATAGTCCGCCAAACTCTATATCTATCTGAGCTCGAAATCATCCAGACTAGCAATATTTTGAATCCTGGCAAGAAGGTTTAGCTCTCATGCTTGAAATATTGATTGTTCTGGAGGGTGCACATGGGTCTGGTGGTAGAGCCCATTGCTGGGGGATATCTTCCAGCCAAGAACTGCTTTGGTGCCATGGTCTCAGGGAGAAAAGCAACAAGTGTTGGAGTTTGGCTTCAGTGCAGCAATGGGCTGATTGTCCCACACTCGGTGCTGTAACCATCACCTGTTAGAGGATGATCAGGCAAAATGATGTCCAAAGGGCAACAAGCTTATGCAAATCCAGTCGGTCTGTATTTAAGGTGCTTACACATGCAGCTTATCTTAAGTATCAATAGGGATACCCGAAAGGCTACCAGACCCAGTGAAAATTGCAATACAATAAACAATTGGTCACAGTGGCAACAATTTTTTTATACGAAAGAAATAGCAGCATCCACAACACAAATTTTGCATAGTCTGCAGTGAATGCAATTTATTTTCAAAGCATGCATCACTTTAGTTTACGATTTACAAAAAGGGGGTGGTGATGAACAGAGTGTCTGAGTTAAACAGACCACTCTTACCCACTTTAGTTTAGGCAACGCAGTTGCTCTTGCATCTAGAATCATAAACATATTTTTGAAAAAAGTATTTTTGAAAAAAGGTGCTCTAGTGTTGGGAAAGGAAAGGTAAGGGTGTTCAGGATCAAAGTGAGTGAGTGAGGGTAGTGGACAAGGGAGAGGTAATGGGACATATATACATCAAATTCACATATTGAGACCTATCGGGCCTAACACAGGTCAATTGTTCCAGTAAAAACACATAACATTAGAAGACACTGATAATGAATTTCAATCGTCTAGTTGTATAATAGTAGTAGCCAACGTTTCGACCCCTAGGATGTTCAAGGGGATTCAAGCCTTAGAGTGGGGTCTTCATCAGGACTGCGTGAAAGGAGCACCTGAAAGCAATTGGATACTCCGTAATGGGGGGAGGGTTCATATTGGCAGGTTGTGAATGCTCATACTAAAAGGTAGTAGTTACCTAATCTGGCCAACAGCACATACAGTCAGGCTTTGCAGTCAAGGAGAGTGTGCTCAACACAGCTCCTAAAGTCAGAGAAGACACAAGATCTCAGATTACGAGCTACTCAGTCATACTGAGATATCAAATGTCTATTCTGGCACTAACATATCAATTACTTATTCCCGGTGAACAGTATTTATTATTTTTTTCGATTTGTATAGCGCGTTATAACCCAGGGGTCTCTAAGCTTTTTGTCAGGTACGCACAGCAGACATTCAGAGGGCCATTCGAGAAATTTACAGCCCCACCCAAGCTTGTTGGAAGAGCACAGTTTTTAACTTCTTCCGAAAGCACAGCAGGTTGGTTTCTTTCCGTAATTCCACTGGTAGCTTGTTCCAGGCTGCTGGAAGGGTATTAGAGATAGCGCGGCCATCAACTGTGGCCAGCCTAAAACGTGGTTGGGTGAGGAGAGTAGCTTCCGACGATCTTAACATCCTACCAGGCCTATAGGAAGTCAGGCGGGCCTTCAGATACCTTGGCGCCTTTCCGTATAAGGATTTGTGTGCAATGCAGAGCCCTTTAAACAGTACCCTCTTCCTCACTGGCAGCCAGTGTAGCTCACGCATGAGGGGGGAGGCATGCGTATTCCTCGGTTTCTTAAAGATGAGCCTTGCAGCGTCATTCATGACAACTTGCAACTTGTCCAGAAGTTTTTGAGGCAGGCCTATTTATAGCGAATTGCCATAATCCAGCCTCGCTAGGATCCTAGCGGAGGTCGCGCGCCTCAAAGTTGAGAAGGACAATAGTGAGGAGATTTTTCTTAGTTGTCGGAGAAGGTCAACACAGGTTCCCACCACCGCAGTGACTTGTTTCTGCATGGATAGCTTGCCATCCACATGGATGCCCAGGCTTTTTACTGCCGCCGCTGGTTCTGGGGGTGTCCCTAGTTCTCTTGGCCAGAAGCCATCATTCCATGGGTTGCCTACGATAGTGATTGGCAACACCTCGGTCTTGTCAGGATTGATTTTTAGCGAATTCATGGACATCCAATTGGCTGTGTGCTTGAGAATATTTTGTAATCTCGCAAACACACCTGGCTCGTCCTCCATTTGGATGACAATTTGGGTGTCGTCAGCGTAATTGTAGACCTGGCAATCCATCTGATTAAGCAGTGAGATCAGAGGCTGTAAATAAATATTGAATAAAAGGGGTGAAAGGGCGGACCCCTGCGGCACTCCACAGGTAATCGATGTTGTAGTGGAGAACAAGTCTCCGAGCTGTACTCTCTGCGTCCTCCCTTGCAAAAAGGAAGCGAATCAGGCATGTGCTGTGCCCTGAATGCCGAAGTCCCTCAACCGCGACAATAGTTGTTTATGACAAACGGTGTCAAATGCTGCGGAGAGGTCTAACACCACCAGGGCACCTGGAATTTTTCTGTCTGCCCTATTCCTCAGCTCATCCAGAATGGACAGCATCACTAGCACCGTGCTATGATTAGCACAAAACCCAGCCTGATTCGGTTCCAACAAGACATTCCTCTCCAGATGGTCAGCAAGATCAGAGAGTACATGTTGCTCTACTACTTTGGCCAGGAATGGTATTTGGGAAATTGGCCTGAAGTTTTTCAGGCATTTCACATCATCCCCCGTTTTTTTTAGCAGGGGGATCAACCGGGCCTCCTTAAAGGCCAACAGAACTTGTCCTAGTTGTAGAGATGCGTTAAGGAGAGTCAAAACCTCTTCCTCTATACCAGTTTGAACACTTCTGGTGGACATGGGTCAGCCTGGGAGCCCGACTTAACCTGCCCCAGGAGCAGGGTCAGCCTATCCTTCGTAATCAAGGGTAAAGTGGTTAGTGGGATGTCCACTGGCTTCTTGGCTGGAGTAGGCTGTGGGGGGGCAGTCATACGTGGGGGTGAGAGCAATTTCCGATATGAGGTCTGTGATCTTACTGGAAAAGAAATCTTGGAATTTTTGACAGTCCTCTTGTGTGAACTCCGGACTCTGCTCCTTGGTTTTCCTGAGTTCCGTTAGGACTCTAAAGATTTCTTTTTGAGGATCCTTAGCTGTAACAATCCTCTCCTCATAAAATTCAGCCTTCCTAGATGTAATCGCTTTTTTATAGCTCGCTAGTTCCTGTATGTAACAACTCCGAGCATTTATATTATAGGCTCTGCGCCAAGCTCTCTCCGCTTTACGTAAAGCCCTCTTCTTCTCCCTAAGAGATTCATTGTACCAGGGGGCCCCGGGTCCTCAATCCACTAGGTTCATCCTTCGTGCTGGTGCCACATGATCAGTGGCCTTTCTAAGTCCATCAGTTAGTTCCTTGCAGATGGCATCCGGATTCTCTTCCAGGAAGTTAGAAGGCGGATTGGTATGGCCAAGAGTGCAAGCACGAGCATCTGTGGTTAAACTGTGGGTCGCAAGATCCCTTGCAGTAATATGATGCAAACAATCAAACAAAGGAAAAACAATGCTAAGCTCTGGGTGATTTCCAGAAGGCATGGATTGGTCAGGTCTAAGGTTAACAAATTCAATGGGCTGGTTCCAATGGTATGACATAGAGTGAGATATGCGAATGGGAATCAACACAGATTCTATATGATGAGGATGAGAAAACTAACAAACCCTACACAGGGAGCTAACAATCTGGAATTTGAATATTGCTCTAGGATCATAAATATGTATATACAATTTTAGCCGTAGTGTAGCGCATCTCCACAACTGTGGAACATTTATCCTAGTGGGTCGTGCCTAAACTGTCAAGACGTCCACCTAGTAATCCGATTGTGGGGTAGGTGGGAACATTTACTGGCCCTCAATGCACGCATAAGATGATAAAATCAATAAATAAATACCGCACTAATGCAATGGAATAGTGCTAAGTTTCACAAAGTTACTGGTCGTACACCTGGTGGCAACGTAAACATTTATGGTGAGTAAAGAATGCCCTAAAAGTGGTAAAATATAAAAGCTCAAGAGTTTGAGTATACTGCTCATAGTGATGGTATAGCCCCTGAAGGGCCGTAAAAAGTGCTATTCATAATGCAACGTTTGTGATCCACTTTAACTACCTTAAAATAAATTACACAAAACAAATTGTTCTACTGTGGCTTTAGTTAATTGAGCAAGCGGGCGATCGTCCGGGCTAGTGATCATGAACGCGATGTCACATACCTCATACTATAACTATCCGGCTCCAACCCTCAAGAGAAAGTGGGCCCCGCTGAAGCGCTCTGCATGAGAGAGGCGCGAGAGGTTAAGTTCACGCTGAGTGTAGCCGCTCGCTGCCTGCACGTACCATACCTTGCTGTGCTCCCACATGCAGTTTAATAAGTTTAAAGCCAGAGAGATTTTTAGAACCTATAGACTTTATATTGAAGTTTCACTAGCCGTCAGCACAGTCTTGTTTCTATGCAAAATAAAGATTAGATAGCGAAGGAGCTTTATTTTCAAAGAAGGAAAGGAAGTACTACTGTAAGGAAAAGATGGCTAGTGGGAGCATGAGAATGACACAGGGAAATGAGGGAGGAAGTAACAAGTAGGGTTGGTGGTGGACAAACAAGGAGCACAAAGGGTAAAGAGGGAAGATTGGGAGGGGGAGGCAAGAGAAGATAGCTAGTGGGAGAGACAAGGAGCACCCAGGGTAAAGAGTGAGGGGCAGGAAGGACGAATGATAGGGAAATGCTGGCAAAATGAGGAGTGCCACACAAGGGGAAGAAAGCAGGGGAGGGATCCAGGAGGAGCAGACTCGAGGGGAAAGTGGGGGGTAAGGAATGAGCACTGAGGATTCAGTAGAAAGGGCTGTACTGATGAAATAGTTCATATGCACTTCGTTGTACGCAATCCATTGGAGGCGTAAATAATACAACCCTGGCAGCCAGCAGCACCATGTGAAAGGGGAAGGCGCCACGGGACTGGGTCAAAATGCCAGTCAATCAAAAGAGATTGAATATTTAGACCATTGGCCGTTAAACACATAAAACCATGTTGATCGTAAATCAGTACCATCTTATTAAATATAAAATAGATGTAAAATTACATAAAATCCTAATTCCTTAAAAATTCAATTTTCATACAATTCATCATAAAAAATTATGTTTAAAATGTATCATTCTATAGACTCTTGAAAACTTTCCTAACTTCCAGCATAAACTTTCCTATTGTACATGCTATGTCCAGGGGATGCATTTCAGCTAACAAGTCAGCTGCCTGTGTACGATTTTTAATACCATATTTTTAAAAAACTGGACGTAGAAACAATTTTCATGCATCAAGGACGTTTAAGCAATCTAAAAGTATATGCAAAATATCACATTTTATGCCTAGGTAGCAGGTACATTTCCTGTTCAGGATCCATCACAGCCCCTTTTATCTCTGTTCTTATAACCAGGATTAATTCCTATTCGAAACTTAAAATTTAATTTCTAAGCCATCAATTATGTAGTATATCTATGTACAGGAACTGTTGCTCGGCCTGCCATGGCTTAATCATAAAGCGCACAGATTCTTTCCCCACTAAATACTGTTCATCCTGTTTTTGAGAAATTTCTTTCCCTATTACCTTAAGTTCTAGATTTGCGATATTAATTGATAGGTTATGAGGGCACAATTTAACTATCAATTTCCTGCAAACCATTCTTTCCCTAACTCTCTTTGCCCATTTCAATTCCCTCCGCAAAATCTCACTTTCACACCATTGTGATATTTTTTTTCTCCTCCCCTCACCCCAGGCGTTGCCAGAATCTTATTAGTGCCACACGTTCCATTATCTCCCAAGATTCCATGCCAGTTTCTGCCTGAATCATAGAAGATCTGGGTAGGGATTGTAGATTTTTTACACATTTTCCAGGTTCAGCGGCCCACCCCCTTTTGCCACTTAAGCATAACAATTTGGCTCTGCATTGGAATTAAGGCAGTATCATGCCCATATAAGCTATCTGACATCTCTCCATAGTTTTTATTAAATGTTTTCAAATTTTCAAGATATGAAAGACAAAGTCTCAAGCTAGTGGGCAAAAAGGCTGGTCAAAAAATGGTTGAAAGAGATGGGCCCAAACCGCACCCTAAGGATATAAACGGCAATAGGAAACACATTGTAAACAATATCTGAAATTGTGACATGGAATGTATGTGTTTCTACTCTGGAAGAATGTGCCATTGTTTGGCCTAAAAGGAGTAGATGCTGAAGTTAGAGTTCTTTAATAATCATCATTTCAACATCACATTTTTCGGTGCTTGGTTTTATTAGCATTACTTTTTCAACATCTTTTACATGAAGGTAGTGTAAGCTGTTGTGGATTTAAGGAAATCCCAGAATAGTATTTCTTTGAAAGATATAAGCCTTATGTTACCAGTCCTTGTTAAAAGATAATCACTCCTGCAGTTGGACAGTTCCCACACTGCCATGTTTACCTGCCCTCGCCTCACCTTAACATCACTGCTCAGAATATTTAGACAAACTGCAAGTTGCATCATCATGGGGAAGTAGGACAATCCGGGTTTAAAGTCATTAGCACTGTGCATTCAAGGGCTCGTAGTTCTACATTTCCTATTGTAGGTATACATGACCATAAGGGAAAGAGTTTTTGTCTAAAAATTCAGTACTGTGAGAGGTGACAAATAACATTTGTCATTGTTTATCTAGCTGGCGAGGGCTGCCATGTATCCCAAGAGATTAATAAGTATTCCAGCAAAGGTGTAATGAGCGACAAAATGTCTATGTACTTTTGCAGTATTTTATTTCAGCCTATATAAGCACTAACTCACCCTGGTGCCACATACCAGTATGTAGGCTCTGCAATATCTGCGATATCGATTATAACTTTTTTTATCCATTTGAGTCGCTCCAATACAATGTATTTTTAACACTTTTGTTTATGGGTATTTCAATAAGCACATCAGCACAGCATATTTTTGATACTGATTTGGTACAGTGGAGATTGCGTAATAGCACTGGTCTTTAAAGTCTCTTGGATATATGCAGTAGTAACAGTTCTTATTATGGCTCACAGTGTAATTAGGAGCAGTCAGTCTCCCGCAGGGGATAGGGCAGGGGTTCGGGGTGTTGCCACTTTGCCAGGAGGACTATATGAGCTCCAATACGTATGAGGCTTTGAAAATTATTACTACATAGTCTGTGTGGACATTTGACTCACACTATGCAGAATATCTACAAGGGCACCCATGTACGGTTGTGCAAGGGCAACACAAAACCCAGACTGACATTTACCAAGCCACGCAAGGCCACCTTGCGTGGCTCTGCGTGGCTTAGTATATGTGGAGTAACAGAAGGCAGGTCAATCTAACTACCACTTACTCTGCCCCAGGGAGGCGTTCCATGGGTGGAGCCTTGGTGTTCCCAGGTATCCACCCATGGATTTAGGCACCTTCCCAGATTTACCGTTAGTGGAAGTCCTGGGAAGAGTGGTGGCTACTCCTGGGAAGAAGCAGTGGGGCGGTGAGGTGAGAAGAGGGTAAGGGGAGCAATTCACTTACCTACCTGCCAGCAGGCCGGCTAACTGGCCGCTGCCTCTCTTTTGTCCTCCGTGTCCTCTTCCTGGTTTCTCTGGTGAAAACAGGAAGCACCCGGGCTCCTAGTCTTCCCGTGGCCAAGCACAACGCAGCAATGCAGTATTGTGATTTGTGTTTTCGACGCTCAGCCAGGCAATGGGAGCCTGGGCATATTCTCTATCCAGGCTGTAATGTAGACTGGGTGGAGAATATGTAGTGTGCACATGAATATTTACCACTGCTTGGAAATGCAAACTGCTACGCCTTCCCATGGGAGGCAAAACGATGAGAAATATTCTGCAATACACATAGAAAGAGGAAAAAGCGTCAGAGGATTGTTTTTGTGCAGGAAGTTGTCCCTTTCTGCACAAAAACAATCCAGCTTCAACGCAGACCCCCTTGCACCATAGCGCAAGGATGCCTGCTTTAGAGCTAGGCGGCAGTTTGTGTGTCAGCACAGTCAGAGAGCAGGAATGTGCCGTCTCCATTATGTGAAAACTTGATAAATGTACCCCTATCTCTCTACCGCTACCTGATTTAGAAGTGGGCACTGCAATTGTAAGCCACATCCTTACACCGCGTAATTTCGCAGGCATTACACTAAACTTAATCACAATTGGAAAGCACATGATCCGCACCAGGGTGCATTTCTTACTCTTCAATAATGTGGAAACACAAACTGTGAGAATCTGGCCTGGTATATTATGTACACTTATCTAAGTGGACACCCTGCACCAGTCCAGACAACCCTTATGGTGATTTAGGTCTTAAACAACCATAAAAGCTCTCTAATTGGTAGCTGTGGAGAGCAGCCTTCAGGCTTAGTCCAGAAGGAGTGTAAAGCAGCTTGTTTTACCAGAACACAATCTTACATGTATATAATAGGTGAAAAACAATCACACAAGGTATTTATAAAAATATGTATTTTTTACATAATACTTATCTCTTACCCAGAAATATGCACAGTGCTCACAATATTTTGCATAGAAATTGCGATTCTCCTATTACCATGACTAGAGAATCTGGATTTCTTTAAAGACACGGCGGCTGATATTTTGCATAATCTTTTAATGCAGTCTCACAATAAAAAGGTTCCATAAAAGAACATTGAAAATACATAAAGGGCATGAGCCAACATCAATCTGCCTCTTTTAAATGTGGAAATACAGAGAAGAATAGGTCCATGAAATACAAATAGACTTCAAAATGTCCAAAGAACTGCTAGAGGATCCTCAGGTGTAGAATGTGAAGAGAGAAGTGAAGATGGATCCAAAGAGCTCGTAGTTAGGAAGGATTACTTGAAAAGAAAGAGAAGTAAATCTTGGAGGAAATACAAAGCAAAAAATTAATGTAAACATTACAATACTGAAAAATACAAATTATTATGCTAGAACTGTAAACAGAAGAGCAAATAAATACAATAGAAGATATCCCAGGGTGGGAGGGGTGGGATAATGTCAGTCTCCGTGTCTTTAAAGAAATCCAGATTCTCTAGTCATGGTAACAGGAGAATCACAATTTCATTACAAGAACAGAGGCTACATTATTCATGTTGGTAGCTTTGTAAGACTATATCAGACATATGCTCGATAGGCTTGCAATAATGTCGAGCAAAGGTGCTAGCATTGGACCAGTCAGGCGCTTTGAGGATGTCATCCAACTTACCACCAGACCAGAGGGATTTGCTGGCCATAGCACCTCTTTATCTGTATTTGATCATTTCTCAACAGTGAAGGCATCAGAGACGGTTAAGGTATTAAACTCGATATGCTCAGGAGAACACAATGATCCATGCATTGACTTGATCATTAAACAAATTCCTGAAACAATAGGAAAGGCCATGACCCCTTTGCTGAATATGGTCCTTAAATCTGGTGTATTTCCTAAAATTTGGAAACAAGCCTCTGTGCTTCCTCTTCTGAAGAAACAGAACTTGGACCCGAAAGATACTAACAACTACAGACCCATCTTGCGGCTCCCTCTTCCAGCTAAGATTCTGGAGAAGGTGATGAACAACCAACTCAGTGAGTTTCTCCAGTATAATAATTCCTTGGACCCTTCTCAATATGGGTTCAGGGCTGATCATAGCACTGAGCTGGCTTTGTTGAAATCTACCGAAGAAATCAGAGAGGCCATGGATGGAGGAGGTAGTGCTGTTCTGATCCTATTGGACCTGACCGCAGCCTTCGACACGGTCCATCATAGGTTATTGATGGACCGATTGTCTGAGATAGGGGTCGAAGGCTCAGCATGGAAACTTCTTCAGTCTTTCTTAACTGACATAATTCAAACCGTAGAACTGGACGTCAACTCAGCCAAACCTTTCACACTTCCCTATGGGCTGCCTCAAGGCTCCTCACTAAGCCCAAAGCTTTTTAACATATATTTGCACCTCCAGCAGGAGTGATTAGATCATTTGGCTTCCAGCTCACCTCCTACGCTGCTGACACGCAAATTGTGTTGTCACTGATGAGGGGAGGGGAGAAAGAGACTGGAGATCATTTCTGCAAGTGTATGAGTGCAATATCCGATTGGATGTCCTCCAGTTGTCTTAAGCTGAACTCAAACAAGACAGAAATTTTAAAATTTGGGAACAATCCACTGGTATTGACACCAGAATGGTGGCCAGATGACCTGGGCCTTTGCCCTACTCCTACTAAGAAAGCCAAAAATGCAGGGGTACTAGGAATCATAAAGAAAATTAAGTTCTTCCTATCCGAGAGTAACCTTAAGACAGTTGTCATGGCCCTTATAACATCGCATCTGGACTATTGTAACATCCTATATCTGAATATACAAAAACAACATCTGTATAGGCTGGAGATAGTCCAAAACGCAGTGGCTAGGCTACTGTCTGGTACACCTAAATTTGTCTCCATTAGAGGAGAGCTTAAGAAGCTAAACTGGCTCCCAATAAAACAGAGAGCTCGGTCCAAGGCTCTTTGTATAGTATTCAAAGCCATCAATGGAATCGGCCCGAAGTTTCTTAGGCAAAAATGTCATTGGTACATGCTCATAAACAGAGACTTGGGCTTACTTAACTGGTCGTTGCCTTCACCCATGCTGATCGTCGCTGGAACGGAACCCTTCTGCCATCTGGACGCGGCTCTTTCCTACGAGCTGCCGCTGCTGACCAAAGGACCCGCCCTCACCGCCCACACCGCTGCGGGACTGCGAGGCACTTTCCTCACCTGCAACCTCTTCCCGCAGCGGCCCCGCCCCCCGCCTGGTGCTGCTATAAACTCTCGCAGCACCCGCTGCGCGGGCGCTGCTTATAAACAGAGACTTGGGCTTACTTAATGGGTCATTGCCTTCACCCCTGCTGTTCGTCGCTGGAACGGAACCCTTCTGCCATCTGGAAGCGGCTCTTTCCTACGAGCTGCCGCTGCTGACCAAAGGACCCGCCCTCACCGCCCACACCGCTGCGGGACTGCGAGGCACTTTCCTCACCTGCAGCCTCTTCCCGCAGCGGCCCCGCCCCCCGCCTAGTGCTGCTATAAACTCTCGCAGCACCCGCTGCGCGGGTGCTGCTCATAAACAGAGACTTGGGCTTACTTAACGGGTCGTTGCCTTCACCCCTGCTGATCGTCGCTGGAACGTAACCCTTCTGCCATCTGGAAGCGGGTCTTTCCTACGAGCTGCCGCTGCTGACCAAAGGACCCGCCCTCACCGCCCACACCGCTGCGGGACTGCAAGGCACTTTCCTCACCTGCAGCCTCTTCCCGCAGCGGCCCCGCCCCCACGCCTGGGAGGACATAACCAGTCTAATCGTCTCGCGCAGCGGGACACCCGCGGGACGAAGCTCGGGGCGAAGACCGGGCAAAGAGCGGGCCGTTTGAGGCCGTTCGAGAACGTTAGTGAACGGAACGGGCCACTCCCTTTACACCAGAATTTTTCCACCGCATTCGCTTACCCAGCATCTCCCCAATTTTTCTAAACCACTCTGCTTGCAAAGCGCAAAATGGAGACAAGGAGCAAAGCTAATGTGGTGGCGGCGGGACCTACAACGACCGCTCCCATTCAAGGTAAAATAGATAACCGCTCGTAGAGGAGTTTTGGAATCTCTGACTGTTTGGACCCTGCTGGGAAGCTGCCGAAAGAGAGGTGAAGCTGCGCCAGGGGAAAAGCTGCTGACCTTTGAGGACGGGACTGCGAGGCCCACCAGGCTGTGCGCGGAACACCTGGCACACCTGCCGCCTCTTCCCGTGACTCCTCCCCTTATCCATCTTCCCGTATAAGACCTGGTGCTGCAACGCGTGAGCTGGATGCGTGTGCAGGACATATCCCGGGACAAAGTCCGGACTAAGGGCGGACCCTCTGAGACCCTCAGAGAACGGAAGAGACTGGACTGGGGACGTTTCTTTGACCTACAGGTACTGATCGCCTCTGAAATCGTCTATTATCAGGTCTAAATTGTTTGCTTTGTTGGACTAACCTTTACAAATGTCTTCCATAAACACAGAACAGCCCGTGCCTGATAAACAGGGTGTACTGTTAAATAGAACTCTTGATAACTACTTTACAAAATCCTCCCCTGACATCTCAAAGGAAACTGTCTTGGCGGAGCGGCGGGCGGAACGCCGCCGTTCCGTGGAAAGTATAAAGAACAGGTCAGTTTCACTGGCATCGCTTCCTGTTATTAGTACTACCGACACTGACACTGATTTAATAGCTAATGAGTCGGTATATATATTGGATAGCCAGCCTTTATCCGCAACTACTTACACAAGAACTCCAAGTATATTGAAGGGAAATGCTCTGCCTTCAGCGAAAATACCCCGCAATAGGGTAAAAAAAACGATACCCTTGACAAAAAACTACGGACCACCGCCGAATAAAAAACGACGTAAAAGGGGGGATTCGCTACAACCCAAGTTGAGTTGCTCTGATTTCGGGAAAAAGGTTAACACTACTGTTAAAAAACCCAGTACTTTACAAGCAGCCATAGAGGGGACCCATACCTCATCCTCATCCTTACCAAATTTGTCCGCAGACAAAGAGGACAGTATGGACACTAGTGTGGTTGTTAATGTGCCCAACGAGGATAAGGGCCTTGTCACATTACTTAACATAGAGAGTCTAATCAAATCTTACTCAGCATCTATTTTGGAGAGGTTGATGGAAGTAGAATGTAGACTGTGTCAAATTGAGTATGCATTGGGAAGTAAGGATGTTGTAACTAACACTGGCTTAAATAATGCAACTAGCTTATTACCAAATAATGCATCACAAAATACATTAATACCATCTCAACCACCCTTAACTGTCCCTATTTCTATTCCTTCTTCAAAAGCATCTACCTCTAAGCCCACGGGGAACACGGTGACAGTGATTGCCCAACACAATCTACCCCCTAAACCGCCCCAACAAAAAACTCGAGACCAACCATCGGCTAATGCTGCAAATAAAACCACTGATAACACGGCTAATACACTCTTGGGGAAACCGACAAGGGAGGTGGGGGACACCAGGCATACCTGGGGGAAACCTAGAAGGACTCCTTTGCCTGAACTCCCGCCAGAGGCAGTACCCTATGTGGTCGTCCTAACAGGGGTGCCTGTGCTGGCGCAAAACAAGAGGGAGGGTTTCGCCCAATTAAAGAACAAGATTATGCATTGGCTGAGTCTATACAGGCCAATTGCAAATCATATTAATGGTGAAATTGTCCATGTTCGACGTCTCCAATGGTTGGGGGGTAGACCCAAAGACATTGATGGCGACGTGGTGGTCGTGAACTTTAGGGACCCTAATGCTGTCCAATTTATACAAAACTGGCAGATAGGTAGCTCCAACAACACCATAATCCCTAGACCATTAACGCATTTTTACCCAAGGTCAGTGGTGTTTCCACCCCAGCACCACCCACCACCGTATATAACCCAAACCCAGCCATTTAACCATTCCCTTGCTCAGAATGTTGGGAGCAACCAATATGCTCTGTACCCTCCGACTTTACAGAACACAAGGAATTTGCAATATGTTCCCTGCCCTGTGACAGCCCCAGATTCCATTGGATGGAACTACGCACCAGTTAGAACACATAACTCCCAGAACAGAAGGATGGATCACCTAAAACCCTTCACACCCGTAGAGACTTCAAATAGATTCGATACTTTTAGCGGTCTAGATGACTGCGACTGATGTTTCTTGAGCTGGGGGGGGGGGTGAGGGAAGAGGATCAAGGAGTCCTACTGCTGTGGGTGTTGTTAACGAATCTGATGTATTGGTGAATTCTGAGCCTTCTTTATTGGACAAAACTGTAACTTATGACATAAACACCCCAGGAGAGTGCAGTATTAAACAAAAAGAATTGGTAGTACCCACAAGCATTTTGAGTAAAATGCCATCTCTAGAGGAAACATCCTTGGTAACACAATCTGTGGTTCCCATTAGTTGTGAAGAGATGCCAAGGGTTTTCCCCGAGATGCCATCTGCACTTGGGGTGCCGGTAAAATTAGTTTGCTGGAACATAGCTGGAATTGCAAAAAACCTGAGGGACCCGGAGTGGGCTAGCTTTATAGAATCTTTTGATTTCTGTTTGTTACAGGAAACCTGGGCAGTGGATACACCACACAGGGTAGGTTACAAGACTTATGGAATTGGTGCGATCCCTTCCAGAAGCGGAAGGCCGTCGGGGGGACTCTTGATTTGGGTGAAAATAAAACTAAGGGTAAATATTGAGGTGGTAGATACAAACTCCGTAGATATATTAGCATTAAAAGTTACAATTTGTAATGGGAAGAAATTATTTCTAATAAACATCTACAATAGGCCATCCCCTCTTCAAAAGAATCACCAACCCTCTCTAAACTAGATTGTTTCCTGAGTGGATTGGACCTGAGGGAGGATTTTGTTATCCTGGCTGGTGACTTAAATTGTAATTTTGAGCCAGTTTTGGGCCTTAGTGAAATCTTTGATGAGGAAGACCAGGCGAATAAAATCCCTATCTTGGAGAACATTAAATCGGTTAAATGTTCAACCTTGGCTCTCCAGTTGACTAAATTATGCACGGAGTATTTTCTTAGGGCTTGCAACGGACGGCTACCATCCGACAGCTCAAAGTAACCAACCTTCAGTAGGAACAACTACAAAAGCAACTTAGATTTTGTGATCGCTTCCATACCCCTTTGGTCGCATCTTTTGGACCTCTATGTAATGGAGAGGCTTGAAAGCGATCATTTTCCCTTAAACTTGACATTAGATGCTTCACTGTTTAACGATTTAGTTCAACCATTCCCACTTGAGGAAAGCAGTGGTGACAATATCGAGATCCATATTAGTAACAATAGGAGATCACTTAAATGGCCTTTTATATTGGATCACAGTGACATCCTCAGTGAAATATATTCACTTTTTGCTGGGACCCTTGGACCCTACTTAGGTCTAACATCCGAGGAGGAAACCAAAACCTCCTTTTTGACAATACATCAGAATTTTTTTGCTGACCTAAAATTACTAGTTACCAAAATGCCCAAAAAAAACCAGCAAAAGATCCAGAATCTGTCACATAGTAAGCCATGGTATGATAGATCCTGTAGAGAGTCAAAAAGGGAACTATTGATGGCGATCAAGTCTAAGTCTCCCTTAGATATTCAAAAAGCATGGAATAATTATAAGTCTGTTCAAAGGACCTCTAAAATAGCATGGGAGGAAGACAAATGGGCTGAACTGCTGCTAGCCGCCAGATCGCGTGATAATGTGCCCTTCTGGAGGCTAGTAGCAAATGGGAACCATGTAGGCAGGGTGGTTAAGGATGTTTTTCTTGATGAGCAAACCTGGGTTACCCATTTCACAAATTTATATAAAAAATATGATGATCCCCATAGGGATACGAATTCCGCAAGCTACGAAACACCAGCAGATTACCTTGTCTTTACCCTAGGGGAAACAGAGTTGGCAATAAGCCAAATAAAATCCGGCAAAGCCCCAGGTCTTGACAAGATTCCGGGGGATTTATACAAGCACGATTTAAAAGTATGGGCACCATATATCAATTATTTGTGCAATAAACTATCCCACATCTTAGAATTTCCTGAAAGTTGGAAGGGAGCTGAAATTGTTTTAATCTTTAAAAAAGGAGATAGGATCGACCCCTGCAACTATCGGCCAATCAGCTTAATGGATATCCTCCAGAAAATCTACTCACGACACATTTTATTACGTGTGAGCGATTGGTTGGAGGAAAACACAATTTTAACCAAATTCCAAGCTGGGTTACGATCAAAAGTCAGCACAATAGACCAGATTTTTAGATTTTGCTGCCTTTACTGGAGGTACGTAAAGATTAAAAGGGGCCATTTATATGTTGCTTTTGTTGATTTAAGGGCAGCATTTGATTTAGTGCCACGTAATCTTTTATGGAAAACCTTGAGTGCAGCAGGTCTGCCAAATAATCGAGTAGTTCAGATCAAAGAGTTACATGAAGGGAACTTTGCGAGAATTAGATGGGGTCCAAATGGCGAATTAACCCAAAAAATTCCAACCGAACGTGGAGTTCGCCAGGGTTGCGTTCTGGCCCCTACGCTCTTTTCCCTTTTTGTGAACGACATCCCCTCATACCTAGAGGGCTTTAATAACGACTCTCCTAAACTGAACGGCGAAAGGGTAACATCCCTATTATTTGCTGACGACACCATCTTGATTTCCCAAACAAAAAATGGCCTACAGACACTATTGAACACTTTCAGTGATTATTGTAGTCAAAAGGGGTTGGAGATTAATGGGAAAAAGACAAAATGTATGGCCCTAAATCCGACTAAACCAGATAAGGGCTGCTTAACATTGAAAGGAGTAAAGTTGGAATCGGTGCCCCATTTTTCATATCTAGGAGTGACACTAGATTCCAACTTCACTTGGGAAGCCCAAATGGAAAAAAGCAAACTGATATTTGCCCAGAATGTAAAACCAATTCTCAGGGAGCAAAGCCTGAGCACTAGTAAAGCGGTGTCTCCAGTGATGGAATTATTTAAATTTAAAGTCCAGGATCTCAATCTTTATTTTGTTGCATTGCAACATAAAAGATAACAATAAAATATACAGTTCATAGTAAAATATACAACAGTATAGAAAATTTAAAGTCCAACCATCAGTCCTTTATGGCGCAGAAATATGGGGGCCTGGGTCCAAGGATACTTTCAGTGTCCTAGATAACAATTTCATGCGAAGTCTGGTAAGGGTCCCGAGAGGCACCCCACTAGTACCTTTGCAATTGGACCTAAACTTTAAAAGAACTGATCATCAAGTCCTGATCCGACCTGTAATGCTATGGATTAGATTATGGCATGTTCCCGAACTCCAAGACTATAGAGACGGGTTAAAAGAAATCATGGCGCTTGACAGTCTGAAAGCTATCCCATGGCTGAGGCACGTTAAAGCCTGGTTCAGCAATATAGGTCTGAAACATTTTTGGGAGAACCCCGAGCAGTTACCCCCCAACCCCAAATTAATTTTAAAAAGTGCCTTTTGGACCTTTATAGCAAATAGGACTGCAAGTATCACAACTAGTGGGACTTTAGTTTCAAAATTCTTAAATTTTAAGGACAAACCACTTTATGAGACCTTTATGGATGAAATAGAGCCCCCACCTGCCAAAACATTATTTTAAAAATTTAGATATGGAAATCTTTTAATAAAAACAACCTTGGCACGCTGGGCTAGAAATTGCGATCCATCCTCCTCAGCTTTGGACGAAATTTGTTCTATGTGTGAACATAACCAGATAGAAAACGAGCAACATATCCTCCTTTTCTGCCCCTTGTATGCTCAGTCCAGAAAAAGATGGATTAAACCAATATGTCTATTGTTAGGCCTGAGGTCATGTTCACAGGCTCTGAGAATTCTAACAACAAATACATCGTAACAGATAACATTTAGTGTCAGCAGATTTTTACTTTCTATTTTCTTCCAAAGGAAAAAAATGGGGTATCAACTGTAATTGAGTTTTCTTTTATGGGCTTGAATTGATTTGTTTACTGGAACTAGCATGGTGGTCCATCCTATGATTTTATGATTGTTTTTTTGTGCTCCAATTGTCTTCCAACATGAATTGCACTGTTCTAACTAATGATTTTAATATCTTAAGCGGAATGTTCATTTTTTATTCACTTAACTGTAATGTATGCATTGTTCTTTTATGGCATCAAGCCGAAATAAAGAATTTTTAAATGAAATGAAATGAGATAACTATTTTCTCAAAGCGGGATCTTTGTTAATTGAGGACATCACCCTCTTAGAAAGACGTGTTTCGCAAGAAATAGAGTGGGTTCAAAGGTCCTCGATGGGTATCATAGGGACAGCGAAAACCCCAGAGGACAGGAGGCATACTGACATTTCTCAACTTGGAGCCTGTGGAGGGGCTCATTTACATACCAGCATAGATCTCTCAGAGGGATCTATAACTGACCTGGAAGACATGAGTCTCCTCTCGCTCCCGTTGACACAAATCACGCAACCACCGAATACACAAAATAATGGAGAGGACACTGAACTAGCCACCCAAATCCCTATCCTATGGAGGGAAGAATCTCCTCTTGCAACAAATGTCCCAAACTCTATAGGGCCACAAAACACAGATAGGGGCAAAAGGGAGGGTGCAATTCAGAAAAGAAAAACAGGGAAACAGTGTTCCAAGGAAAAGAAGGCTAAACAATCAAAGACTAGGTCAACACACAATGCTTCAGGGAATGCTAATTCTATACAGGATAGACCGCCATTGGCGACATCAGATGCCCCTCCCCCAGAACCAGGGAGAATTATTTCTACTGATCTGCCAGTCCTATCTACAGAACACAACAGTGAGGCAGCTGAAGAGGATATAACATTAGCAGACATAGGAAATCTCCTCAAATCAATTATAAATCCCCTGGAAGCCCGTTTGATAAAAATGGAAGCAAGATTATTTAAATTAGAGAGAACTGCATTACAGTTCATGGACTTTTGTAAACCTGGAACTCCTTGCCCCACAGCCCCCAACAGTGACCTAAAACCTAAAAATAATTCCAACCCTCTGAGATTGGCCAATGGTACTGATGCCGTAACAACAACAATCGGCACCAAAAATCCTAAACCAGTTAATAACAAACGATTAAACCACAAAGCCAACCCAGCCATCCCAGTGACCCCAGCAGGGACACACAATAATCAACCATCCAGTGTACAACAAACACACACAGTCACTGATTCTACAAATTCTTATCTACAGTATAAAAGCCCACCTAAATCGTCACTAACCAACAAACAAAACTTTCAGAACTCTAATACAACAGTGCAAAAAAGAGTCACCGTCAATCTACCACCTGAGGTAGCTCCATACACTGCTATTTTAGCGGGGGTGCCCAAATTAAAAACAGACACATATGAGGTAGGGGACTCTCTAAAAAATAAAGTAATGAAGTGGTTATCTAAATACAGACCACTTCCTAGAGGTATGTCAAGTGAAATTTGCATGGTCAGAAGAGTCTCCTGGGTAGGAAAGAAACCTAAAACAATTAGTGGTGACTGTATACTGGTGAACTTTAAAGAACCAGGAATAGTCTCCTACATTTGTGGCTCCTTTCTAGAGGATGAAGGAAACAACATCCATCTACTCCCCCTTGCTTTCTTCTATCCAGGAAACACCCACGCAACTAACAATCAGAGACGAGGGTACCCAGAGAACCGACAGGGAAATTGGGGGGGTCATCAGGGAGGAAATAGAATCCCCCACAACTTAATGCGAACATCGCCTGAATATCTGCCATTTTATGACGATCCTCAAGGGTGGGAGACTGTTAATGGTAGAAGAATGGGCAATGGAGGATTTGGAAGAGAAGCACCCTGGCCCCCTAGACAATTTCAGCCACCACCTCTACCCCTCTACAATTGATACGTTTGTCTCGAAATGGTAGATTGACAATTGATTCCTGAAAGGACGCAGAGGCGATTATCAGTGTATGACAAAGGCACCCACAAAACCCCCACCTGCACCAATGGGGAGGAGAACTCTTATATCACTAATTCGGGGATAGGGTCACAGAGAGAAGAAAGGGGAACTAATCTGGAGGGTCCATCCGTGGTCCATGAGCAGACAAAGAGGCTAGCCCGACCAGTACATAAAACACAATTGACTAATCGAATAAACTACCGGGCTGGGCCCCATGACTCTCAATCTTTAAAATTGCTCTCTTGGAACTTGGCAGGCCTGGCCAATAAAATCGAATCAGATTCGTGGGCTGAACAAATAAACTCAAAAAGCATCTGCCTCTTTCAAGAGACTTGGGCGAGGGAAGAGACCATGTATAGGGGTTTTAAGACCTTCTCGATACAAGCTAGCTGGGGCGGGAGAGGCCGACCGTCTGGAGGTCTGACGACCTGGGTGGCCACTGACTTAGGCTGCTCAGCCTCACGATACACAGTGGACTCGGAGGACATATTGGCAGTTTTACTAGAATGGCCGGAACTTTATAAGTTACTTGTAATAAACCTCTATTCCAGGCCAGTCCCAATAGCTGCCACCTCCAAAACCATTGAGGCACTGTCCCGGTTCCTAGAAACCATTCCAGAGGGTCTACCATACCTGGTAGGGGGGGATTTTAATTCGCCTTTTGAACCGTTACCTGGCCTTCTTGATGGACCCTCCCTAGAGGAGGATTCAAGTTGGCAGGTTCCTTTAACAGAAGCCCCCCCCTTCCAGAGCATGGACCCCGCTGGCCGTTCAAATAAACACACTTAACTTAACCTTCGGCTTGAGAGCCTGTAACGGCCGCACTAGGTCAGACATTCCAAGCAAATGCACATGCAACAGGGTGGGTAGAGAATCCAGACTGGACTATTTTCTAGTTCAGTTGCAGGCATGGAAAAGGGTCCTGGATTTTTGAAATTCGCCCAGACAGGATAGCGACCATAATGCTTTAGAATTAGATTTCGCTATCCCCTGTCTGGAAGAGAGCCCCTCATGTGAGCAAAAGCATGGAGAGGGATAGCTCTTGGATAATAACAGGAGGAGGATTAAATGGGAAAACCTCGCCTCTAGTGAAGATAAGATAGCCAGCTTATATGCTGGAATTATTCCTATCCTGGAAGAGGCCTTTGAGTTATGGAACTTAGGTTCCATAAGGGAGACCAACGAGGACATAGCACAAGTCCATGGGCATTTAATTAGAAAGCTTGAAGCTGACCTCTTCAGTACCAGAGCGCCTAGACCTCAGGGTTTGAACAAACGCACTTGGTTTAACAGAGCCTGCCGAGATGCAAAACGTGATCTACTATCCAGTTTGAAAGCAGGAAGCCCGAGGGAGGAGATCACCGCCAGAAGGAAGGCCTATAAAACACTCATAGCTAACGCTAAGATAGAATGGGATGTACAGCATTGGGAGAATCTATCGGAGTCCCTAGCAACAAGAGACTCCCGTAGATTCTGGAGAATAATCAACCATGGCTGTGGGGATTTACCCACCGCAATCGAACCCAATATTGCTGCAAATGTTTGGCAAAAACACTTCCAGCAACTGTACTCCATAGAGAATGAGGACACAGAAGCAGAAATGCCAATAACACCTCTTAGACAGACTTCTGAACCCTTCACTATAACTGACATCAGGAAGGCGATAGCAGGACTTACCGCTGGAAAGGCACCGGACTTGGATGGGGTGCCGGGCGACCTATTTAAACATGAACCAGGAATTTGGGCACCTTACCTTATGGTTTTATTCAATGCAGTGCTGGGAGGGATGAAAATACCAGATACTTGGCTGGGAGCGGAGGTGTTCCTGATATTCAAAAAGGGGTCGCCTCTGCTCCCAGCCAACTATCACCCAATCAGCCTCATTGATGTGTCCCAAAAACTGTTTGGTAGACTAGTTCTGGATAGGTTGTTAGGTTGGATGGAGGAGATGGACATTCTGAGCCACCTCCAGGCGGGTTTTAGAAAAGGAGTTTCAACAGTCGACCAAATATTAAGACTGAATATCATATATTGGAAGACTGTGCTTTCAGAAGGTGGGACTTTGTATGCAGTCTTTGTGGACCTCCGCGCCGCCTTCGATTTAGTTCCTAGAGCTAAATTGTGGGCGGTGCTTGCGGAACTGGGCATCCCAGGAGATATTCTCCAGGTGTTAGTCAGGCTCCATACCAACAATTATGCCCGTGTGCGATATGGAAAGGGCGGCAGATTGACAGACAAATTCCCCGTGCGCAGAGGGGTAAGGCAGGGCTGCGTTTTGGCGCCAACCCTGTTTTGCTTATTTGTGAAAGGGGTGATAGAGCATCTGAATGGGATCCCTAACACCGGTGCGCCACAATTGAACGGCAGCAGGGTGCCTGCGATTATGTTCGCGGATGACACCCTGCTGCTCTCAAAATCACCAATGGGTCTGCAGAGGGTTCGGAATGGGTTCCTGGGGTTTTGCAACGCAAGGGGCTTAGAAATAAACCCCTCGAAAACTAAATTCATGATCCTTAATCCCAGACCCAAAAGCTGCCCTAATCCCTATCTAGGAACTACATCCCTAGAAAGAGTACACGAAATAGAATATCTCGGTATAACTCTTAACTGCAACCTGACTTGGCTGCCACACAAAATAAAAGCAACCACAAAACTAGCCCAGAGGGCAGGTGCCATCACAAGAATTGCTAAAAAATCACCACTCCGTCCATTGACACCTGCCATTCACATCTAAAAGTCCAAGCCCGGGGGGGGGCATCATTTATGGAGGCGAGTTATGGAGACATATACCATTGCATACCATACAGGTTGCAGAAAATAATTTTATAAGACAATTGGCTGCACTTCCCCTGAGTACTCCATTACTTCCCCTAAGAATGGATCTGGCATTGCGTCCAATCACGAAGGAATTGGGTCTTAAACCACTGACCTATTGGAGGCGCCTGTGGAGTAGTCAAGAACTTGTACACTACAGAAATGAACTCCAGGAATTATTGAGAACAACCTTTGCCACTAAAATCCCGTGGTTAAAGTACATTAAGGACATGTGTACGCTTCTCGGAGTCCCAGAGTTATGGTCCAACCCGGAAGCAGAGGCTGCAAGGCTTTCCAGAAAGGATCTCTCAAACCTGTTTTATAGCGTCATGCTCCAGAAAACCATGAATTCCATACGGGACGGATCCCTAACGGACAATTTTATTAAAACAAAAGACTCCTACAGTCCCGAATACGTACTAGACACTATGATGCCTGTGTCTGTTCGGAAGATTTTCATGCAATGGAGATATGGCTCCCTTCCGTTGAGGTCTATCACAAAATCCTGGGCTGGCAACTTGGAATCAGGAGAGTGTCCAGCATGCAAGTATAAACTCGAAAGCGATCTCCATGTGGTTCTGTTCTGCAGAGCTTATAGCAGAATCAGAAAATACTGGCTGGTCCCTTACCTGAGGAACTTGGGTTTCCGTACCTATGCCCCGGCTTATAGAGTCCTAAAGACAGACTTATCTCTACCAACCGTGTTCGCAATGGCGAAATTCTTGACGGCAATGTGGCGCTTACGTGCAATAATTCTTAGGAACTCTAAAGCCCCATGAATATCTTCCTCTTTTTAAATTACAATGCTCTTCCAGATAATCTGATTCTAATCATGAGTTGGGGGTATTTCTCTTAAAATATTTTTATGTAATGTTTTTATTGATGTAATTCGTTTTATCTCTTTTATGATCTTTCACGATCGAAATAAAGATTGTTTGAATTGAATTGACATCCCCGGTAGAATGTTAAGATCCACCAGTGCTAAACATGTACATGTCTCCATGGCTAAAAAATTAAGTTGGGGAGGCAGGAGTTTTACTCATTGTGCCGCCAAGGGATGGAATGAGCTCCCCCTTTCCCTCAAAACCACTCTGAGTCTTAATTTTATAAAGGAAGGGCCTGAAAACATGTCTCTTTTCACAGTAGCATTCCATCTAGCTTTCCAGGTAGGCCAGTACTAAGCGCCAGGACACCAAAGGGTAATCGAGCGCCCTACAAAAGCATATAATATAACATTTGAGAATGAGCTTGAAATGTACTTAAATCAATGCCTGCTAAGTTCATAGCGGTCTAAACCCATCTAGCAATAGAGGTTGAAGATATAGCTTTATGTGGTTTAACAAAGGAAATTAGTAATTGGTTGACATCAGGGGGTAAAAAAATAGACATTCTGTGATCATACTCTCTCAAGCAATCAACAACACAAAGTTAAGGGCAAGAGTCAAAGCAAGCGTAGAAAATTGAATCAGACATAGTCATAGTTCTTCTATAAATCTCAAATTTAAAACCAAACATGTTACAGGACCTATTAGAGACCTCTAAAGCTTTGACGTCGGAGACCCTTCGACAAGAAATGAGACATAAAAGGGTAGCAAGTTTGATCAAAAGGTATTTTCTGTCTAGGAGAGTGTTATCCGGCTGTTAGAACTGGGGTCTCTAGTTGGCAGAGGTAGGTACCACTGTCCAGATAGGGTCCCTTGCTACTAGTCAGGGTAAGAAGGATACACTCTTTAGATAACCCCTGCTCACCCCCTTTGTAGTATGGCACGAGCAGTCAGGCTTATCAAAGGCAATGTGCAAAGTATTTGTACCAACACTCACAGTAACACATTGAAAACACCACATACTGACTCCACAACAGTTTGGAAAAATAAAGGTATTTAATCTAAACTACACAAGACCAAAACAACAAAAATCCAACATACACAGTTTAAGAATATGGTTTCAAAAGAGTTCTTAAGGTTGTGTTCAAATAATCCACAGTTGCGTCACGTTTTAGCCACCAGTACCTTTAGATGCGACGAAAGTTCTAAGTGAAAGCTGCAGCGTGGAAAGCAAGCGAAGCGTCACGCCTGAGACCCTGGGGAGGCGATGCGACAACCCCGATGGACGCAGCTGGCGTGTTGCGGTTACTCCGGTCTGTATGGGGAGGGATGCGATACCTTTCGTGGATTTTGGTGCGCAGGTTTCGGTGGAAGCGGCTCACAAAAGGTACGATGCGATGAGCTTTGGGACGGCGACGATCTCAGGTGCGTCGGCGATGCGCAGCGCAGCATCGATCTTCTCCTCTCGCGGCCCCTGATGCGATGGTTCTGCGATGACTCTTGCAGCGATGTGATGGGGTCCGCAAGCAAGCAGTGCGACGATCTCAACCAGTGACAACAGACTCTGCAACGATACTCGCAGCAATGGTAATCTTCCCGCACCGGACCGGTGCATCCCGCAAGCGAAGGATGCGACGACTCTGGCAGCGGCAACAGGCGCTGAGACGATCTCGGCCTTTGCGGCGGCAGGAATTTGCTCGCACTGACGGGGATGAGCTCTGGAAGCGAGCGATGCGTTAAACTTTGCAGAAAGTTCTTAAAATCTTGTTTTCCAGCTTCCCAACACAGGTCCAGCTTCCAGAGGCACCACAACTGGCCCACGCACTCTGGGAAGGACAGAACTCTCTCAGTAGAGTTCAGGGAAGCTGTGACTGAAGTCCTTTTGTTCCTGGGACTTCTTAACATGGAGCAAGCTCTTCTTCAGGCCCTTGGAGATTCCTTCAAGCAAGGGGACACAGCACAAAGCAAAGTCCTTCCCCTCTCCTTGACAGCAAAGCAACTGCAGTTCAGTCCAGCAAAGCAACAGCAGGACAGTCTTCCTTCTTCAGTCTTCCAGCTTTCTCCTTGGCAGAGGTTCCTTCTTGATTCCAGGATGATCTACTTTTCTGTAGTCAGGGGTCCTGTACTTATAGCCTACAAGTTTTTGTTCCGTTTGTGTGAGAGGGCTCTGAGCCCGGTCCAAACCAGTTCTGGAGCTTTCTGTTTACATGACTCCTTCTTTCTTTTCACAGTGCAGAGCAGAAACATCAGATGTCCCACGGGAGGTGGAGCCAGCATTGTGGAGGGAAAGCACAGCCCTAGAGCACTTTGTTGACATGATTCCTTCTCTCCTTTCACAGTGCAGTGCAGAGACATCAGACGCACCACAGGGGGTGGAGCCAGCACTGTGGGGGGGGCAGGCAAACTCCTATTCAGGTCCCAGGTGCAACTCCTCCCTCCCATCTAGATGCAGATTTCTCTATTCACCACTGGGTGGACTCATTCTATTTCCTGGAATCCCCCAGCCTTGTCACTCACAAATCAGACTGTCAATTCACAAACACCCAAAGGCACACAGAAAGGTCAGACAAGAAAGCAGTCACTTTCTAAAAGTGCCACTTTCAAACACAGAATTTAAAAATCACCTTTCCCAAACAATGTGTTATTAAATTCTGAGTTCAGGGATACCAGACTTTTATGTCCCATCTTGCTCCTATGGGAAGATATGCAGGTAACCACTGCACACATCTTTCCCCATGATAGCCTATGGACAAGATAGCCTTACAATAGTGAAAAACGAAAATGGCTGTAATTCACTACCAGAGCATGTCACCTGCACTAGTAAATGCTCTACCTTTCACATACACTTCACCCTGCCCAAGGGGGTACTTTGGGCCTTCCATAGGGGTGACCAATGTGTACAGAAAGAGAAGGGTTAGGCCTGGTCAGTGGGGACACTGACCAGGAGAACATGGCAGTTCACAGACTGCACACAGGCACTGCGGTGGCAGGCCTGAGACACCATTTTTGGGCTACTCATGTGGGTGGCACAATCAGTGCTGCAGGCCCACTAGTAGCATTTGTATCACCAGCCCTGGCACACTCAGTGCACTTTATTAGGGACTTCTTGGTGATACAAATATGTCAATCATGGACAACCAATTACAATAACAATTTGCATAGAGAGCATATGCACTTTAGCACTGATCATTGTTCACAAAGAAAATTAACTAGGTCAACAATAGGTGCCTTAAGGGAATCCAGGTTCCTTTCCGGGGACCAACAAACCCGGCTTCTCCAAATATTGTTGTATCTGTAGTGTGTACCTGGGGACCATGACTCTCTGAGGAGAGTTTCAGCTGCAGACGAAAGTCCTGAGACTTCTTTGGATCTCCTGACACTTTCCAAGCAAAAAGGTTCAAATTCCCTGTCTGGATTAGGGGGTGAATTCTGCCATCTACGTCTTTTGGGAGATATTCTAGGGAAGGGATTAGAAAGGGGGGGGTCGCATGCCAGCTCCAGAGTGGTGAGAAACCAAGCTTGGGAGAGCCAGAAGGGAATTATTAGAACTAGGGAGCATTGTTTGTGTCTCACTATCTGTAGAACCCTTTGGATCATGGCAAAGGGGGGAAAGGCGTATGCACTGAGACCTTTTCAAGATTGGAGAAAGAAGTTCACTGCTGGAGCCCTGGGATCGGGCATCCAGCGGAAGTATTTTTCCAGTTGAAATGTCAGTCTGCTCGCGAATAGATCTATTTCCAGGGGACCCCAAATCTAGTCCAGAGACCTGAACACGGAAACTTTGAGTTTCCAATCGCTGTGATCCAGCAGGAATCTGGAGTTCCAGTCCGTGGAGATGTTTGATTTCCCTGGAAGGTATTCCGCCTTCAGAACATTTTGTGTTCCAAACAGAACATCCAAAGTTTTTGGGCCAAATTCAATAGATCCGCAGATTTGGTGCCGCCCAGACAGTTTATTCTCGAGCCACCAAGCCAGTTCCGACTGGGCTTCTCGATCTAGGGAAATGCGATTTTCGTACCAAAGGCCGGACCTTAGGACCCACGCTTTCACCCTTTGGAGGGTCCGATAATTTAGTGCACCGGGAAAAATCACTTGAATGGAGGAGGAGAGGAGACCGAGTAGTCTGGCCAGTTAATGTTAATGTTAATGTAAGCCAAACTTTTTGAGCGCACGGCTACCCCAAAGGGTGTCCCGGCGCTTTAGCAAAGAGGCCCCTAGAAACAGGAAAACCAAAGGCAAACACACTACAGTTACCGCGGGTTACTTGGTGAAGAGCAGAGTCTTCAACTCCTTCCTGAAAGCCAGGAGGTTGTTCGCTTTCCGAAGGGAGAGTGGGAGCTCGTTCCACAAGCAGGCTGTCACGTGTTGGAAGGAGCAACCTCCCATCCGGACACGTTTGACCACAGGCACCTCCATTTTGGCCAGTTCCGCCGACCGCAAAGACCTCCGTGGCACATAGAAAGCCATACGCTTCCTCAGATAGTAAGGACCAATCGCATGGAGAGCTTTAAACGCCAAAGTGAGGAGTTTAAATCTAATTCTCCCAGCGATTGGCAGCCAGTGCAGCCTAGCTAAGAGCGCTGAGGCGCTGGCTCTCCTGGGCAGGCCATAGATGGCTCTGGCCGCCGAATTCTGAACAATCTGCAGTCTAGATAACAGATACTTAGGAAGGCCCGCAAAGAGCGCATTTGCATAGTCCAGGCGTGATCCCACAAGCGCCTGAACTACATTCCTACGGTACTGCAGTGAAAGCAGAGGAAGAAATTTCCTAAGCATCTTGAGGATGCTGAAACATTTCCCTGCTAATCCCAGGATGTGAGGACGAAAAGAGAGATCATCGTCAAACACCACTCCGAGATTTTTTACCTGAGCAGATGGTGTCTCAGGGGGGAACATGTCCTGGGGCCACCATGTCTTCCAGCCCGGG
The DNA here is from genome assembly GCF_964263255.1 of Lissotriton vulgaris. Taxonomy (NCBI): domain Eukaryota; kingdom Metazoa; phylum Chordata; class Amphibia; order Caudata; family Salamandridae; genus Lissotriton; species Lissotriton vulgaris. The sequence goes on from NC_141696.1 coordinate 744,102,761, forward strand.
TCTGGGGCACAGCCGAAAAAGAGCAGCTCAGACTTGTCTGAGTTGCATTTCAGGCTGTGCCGCTGAAACCACGCAAAGACTGCGCTCAGACAGTCCTTAATTCTGCCGCCGTTGAAGACCTCTCCCTTCCTGCAGGTGAACAAGAGCTGGGTGTCATCAGCGTATGAGATGACCCGGGCCCCAAACGCCTCCGCTACCTCCGCTAGAGGGGCCATATAAATGTTGAAAATGGTGGGGCTCAAGATAGATCCTTGAGGCACCCCCACCTCCAGCGAAGGCATTTCGGCCGAGAACGGCGGAGCCCAGATCACCTGTCGGCGGTCGGCAAGAAAGGATTGAAACCAGTCCAGCACCGTCCCTCGCAGACCAAACTCCCTGAGTCTTGAGAGAAGGCCTGCGTGTGGGACGGTGTCGAACGCCGCCAATAGGTCCAACATGACTAACATCGCCTTTCCCGCATGATCGAGTGTCTCCCTGATGGCGTCGGTAACCTCTACCAGAGCGGTCTCCGTGCTGTAGTTTGCACGAAAGCCGGACTGGGAGTCATGCAGCAGTTTGTTATTCTCAATAAAGGTGGATAGAGTATGCTGAACATGTTTCTCCAACACCTTCGCCTGAGCAGGGAGGAGGGAGATCGGTCGGTAGTTAGCCCATTGCAGGGGGTCAAGCAGAGGCTTCTTAATCAACGGCAGAATGAGTGCGTGTTTCCACTGACGTGGGACCACCCCCGAGCTCAATGATAGATTAAGCAGGGGGTTCAGCAAGCTGTTCAACGCTGAGGCCACCCTGCCCAGGCATTTCGCCGGACAGGCATCCAGTGGCGAGCCAGATTTCAGCCGAGATAACAGCTCAAGCGAAGTTTCGCAGGACAGCTGGGGAAAGACAGATAGTGTGGGCCCAGAATCAGCCTGAGAGGGATCTAAATAGGTCGGCTTACCCCCTAAAGCGGCGTCGGCCATGCGGGAGTCCACAGATGGAAAGGTGTCCTGAATCTTTAGAATTTTGGCCACAAAAAAGTCGGCAAGCTGTTTGATCCATTCCTCCGTGTGTGAATGGACGGGGGTACCTACAACTGGATTGACAAACTCCTTCACAATTCTAAAGAGTTCCCGGCTGGTATTATCGGCTTTGTCAATTCTCTGTTCGAGATAGCTCTTTTTAGCTGCGGCAATCTGTTTGTAGTATGCCTTTATCGCGTCGCGGTATTTCGTTTTCTCCACAAGATCATACTTGCGCCGCCAGCGCCTTTCCAACTTCTTGCAGTCTTGTCGCATTATGCGTAGAGTGGAGGAGAACCAAGGAGCAGAGTTAAGGTCAGGGGCTGTTCTAGCAGCCCTCAATGGGGCCAGCTCCTCGAATCTTGCCTGCATCCAGTTCTGGACCAGGATTAAATCGGTTTCCAGAACCCCGGTCAATTGACACGGGTATTGGCCAAGAGCATCGGAAAGCATATCTGCTGTCACTAGATGGAAGGCTCTGGACTGCCGGGACCCTACCTTCGGAGCCCTTTGGCTAGGTTTAGAATCAAGCACTAAGGCAAAGTTTATCAGATAATGATCTGACCAAAGGACCGGGAGTGGAGGGGACGCCTCAATAGGCATGGAGGAAAAGATTACATCTAACGTGTGGCCTTTCACGTGAGTGGGACTGTGGATAAAAGGGGCTAACCCTAACATCGCCGTGATATCACAGAGTTTGTCAGCTTCAGCGTCTGTAAGACAGTCCATATGCAGGTTTAAGTCGCCTAATAGCATGCAATGCGCAGAACGCATGCATGGTACTGATAGGGCCGACTGCAGATCCTCAAAAAAGGACCCAATGGGACCAGGGGGTCTGTAGAGGAGAATGCCGGTACAGGTCTGGGACGCCGATAGGTGGAGCGTAAAACCTAAGGCTTCACAACCGGCAATGTTGTCCACCATAAAGGAGGAACAATCAAAAGCCTTGTCCACTATCAGAGCCACCCCGCCGCCTCTTCCCTCAGTTCTATCCCTCCTTAAGATGGAGTAGTTCGGCGGAACAGCACAGGCAATGTCGGGTTCCGAACCCACACCCAACCAAGTCTCAGTTAAAAATAAACAGGAGATCTCTCAGGGGAAAGTCTTGTTGCTTCAAAACATGATGAATTTCCTTCCTGATTTTGGCTATCTTCTTGGACGGGAGCAGGAGAAGACATTTGGAGGTATCTACGGTGAAGCCCAGAAACTCGAGAGATCTGGAAGAAGTCAAGAAAGATTTTTCTTTGTTGATGATGAAGCCCAGACTTTCTAGAAGATTCATAACTATCTTGAGATCTTGAGATGTTTGGGAAAGTTCTTGAGACATAATGAGAATGTCATATAGATAGATTTTCAAACGGATGCCCCTTTCCCTTAGGTAGGAGGCGATTGGTCTCATAACCTTGGTAAAGCACCAAGGGGCAGACAAAATACCCGAACGGGAGGGCTTGGAATTGATATAAGTGTTCTTTCCAGATGAACTCAAGAAAGGGTTGGTGGATTTTGGCCATAGGAATGTGAAAAAAGCATCCTTTAGGTCCAATTTCACTAGCCAGTCTCCCTCTAGAAGAAGATCTCTCAGAAGATAGATACCCTCCATCTTGAAATGTCTGGAGACCAAAACTTTTTAGAAGTTTAGATGTTTTAAATTTATCACGGGTCTCTAACCCTTGTCCTTTTTCTCTACAAGGAAGAGGGTGCTTATGAATCTGAGTTTTTCCAGAGAGACTTCTATAATTCCTCCTTTTTGGAGCATGGAGGAAATCTCTTCCTCTATTATTTTTTGTTGTTCCGAAGGGAGCCGAAAGACTCCTGGAAGAGAGGTTTAAATAGGAGTTTCTGTAAAGTCTATTCTGAAACCCTTGATGGTATTTAAAAACCATGGATCTTGAGTGATCAGTCTCCAATTCTGAAAAAAGAATTTGTGTCTCCCTCCCAACTTTTTGGGGAAAGAAGGAGAGGTAGGAAGGGAAAGAGTACTCACTTGGTGGGTTGTTGTTGAGGGAGAGTCCGCGGGATCTGAATCCTCTGGAGCACATACCTCTCACACTCTGGGGATAAAACTGTGAGTTGTTGAATTGCTGAAAGCCTCTTCCGAAACCGCGTGATCTTGTGAAGGGCCTTTGGTTGATTCGGCCAGAAGCGAGGCCCCTTCTTACCCACATTACCTACACAAGGGAAGCCGGTGCATAGGTGTGAAGTGGTGTCGAAAACCACTGTCGAACCCAATGGAGGACGTCAGGAAAGTGCTGCTGCTGAATAGGGAGAAAATGACCAGTGGAATCCAAAGGTGGATTCTAGTTGAAAGATACTTGAAGGCAGGGGGCACAGAGTCTATATCACTCATAAGTGACCAAGAGATCTGGAAGACCAATTGCCACCAATGTAGGGAGTTGCAGGAGAGTTGAAGAGGACATTTATTTTGCAGCTGTGAGGAGCAGGCGATGCTGGGGAAGACCAGGAGCTATGCACAAGGTGTCCCACATAGGATGTTGAGTGCTGAGGGGTCGGTGTCTGGCGGAAGCACCAACAAGCCTTGGCAAATGCAACCAATGCAGAAGTTGAAGAAGGTGCAATGTCAAGACCAGCAAGGTCCACGGAACTCACCACAAGCAGGGGAGTTAGGACAGACCCTGAGCAATCAGCAGAGCCCAAAAGAAACAAAGGTAACCCTCAACAGGATTCACAGGCCGGAGGCACTGGAGTTACAAGAGGACCTTGAGCAGCTCACCAAAAGATGCAGGCCACGGTGCAAACAATGCGATGTGGATAAAGACTTTGGTCACTGGAGGTGACTGAGGTTGAGCTACTTGGAGCCCGAAGTTCTTGGAGGAAGGAAGCCAACAAGCCTTTGCAACTGCAAGTCAATACGTTGCACAGGGGCTTGGTTCCTGCGCCTCCGACAAGGGATACAGACCTCAAACTTGGTGAGACAGCAGGCCTCAAGAGCTGTGGAGAACCACCCCCTGTGTGGCAGAAATTTCAGAGTCTGGAGGAGCTCAGGATCAGCAGACCTGTCAGCTTATTTGCAGTGCCTGCGAATGCAGAGAAGGGACTCCTTCACTTCAAGGGAGATTCCTTCAGGTGTCTTAGATGCCCACAGGCCTTGGAAGGTGCCTGTATGGTGCACAGTCACAGACAATGCAGCAAACTGGAAGCGAGACAAAATTGGCCCCAAACGAAGTCCAGCGTGCCCACAAGGTAGAAGAAGAAGTGGTGTCCGAACTAAATTTTGACCCAAGATGAATCTAAGGACCTACCCATGGTTAAGCCCTTAAGTACCCTCAGGAAAGGGGACCATCCCAGGGGAGGGTCTGGACAGGAGGGAGGCTACTGCCATGTCTTTTGTCCAGCTTCATGCCAGAGCCGGATCCAACAGCTCCCAGAGCTGGTTTTAACTGGACTATGCACAGAGGCACCAAGTGTGCCCCTCATGCAGACTTTGTGGTGCTGACAAGCACATCCACCCGGTCCCAATACACTAAGGGCCAGATGTAGGTAAAAAACATTTACCGATTTTAAAATACCGAATTGTACCGATTCAGTATTTCAAAATCGGTAAATGGTATGTAGGTCCCAACATCTGGATTCGTTACCGAATCCTTAACAATTCTTTAATTACCGATTCGGTAAATACCGAATCGGTAATGCCCATTCATTCCTATGGGCTTTGAAGGCCATAGGAATGATTAGGCATTACCGATTTGGTATTTACGGAATCGGTAATTAAAGAATTCACAAGGGTGCAGGGGGTGTCCCTTTGACACCCTCTGGCACCCCCAAAACAGGCACAGGTGCCATGTGGCAGGCATACCTGCCCTAAGGGCAGGTCTGCCTGTCAGATGACATAGGTGTGCATGCACACATGTGCATGCACACCGGAATCGGTATTTTACCATCAAATTGGTTTTGATGGTAAAATACCGATTTGTTAAGGCTCCTGGGACTCTGAAGAGTCCCACCTACATATAGGTGGCTTCAAATCGGTAAATTTACCGATGTTTTATTTTACTGAATCGGTAAAATTTCCGAATCGGTAATTTTACCGATTCGGTAAAATATTGCCCCCTACATGCCAAAACTTGTAAACCGGTCGGTAACGGCCGAAAATACCGATTTTCGCCCGTTACCGACCGACCTACATCTGGCCCTAAATCCTGTCTGGGAGGTGGACACACTTCCTGTGACAGGATGCCTATTGGTCTGCCTTCCCCTGCTCGAGAATGGCTCAGCAGCAGGAGGGCAGAATCGTGTTTCTGGTTGGCAGCAACCATTTTGTGCTGTCTAGGTCTAGGAGGTTGGCTTTGGGTACCAGGAGAACCTGACGGAGGGCACTTCCAGTGCTTCGGAATCATACCTCATACCATTTATGGTGTGGGGGTACAATTCCAACATGTTTGATACCAAACATGATAGGTTTCGTTGCAGCCAATGTCAAGATGGTCATTGCGTAATTACCTGGTGGCCTCTACATGGTATATTGCTGAGTCATTTAAAACCCAGGGGATTGGACTCCGTAGGCTGTAGGGGTGTCCTGCTCATGCAGGAGCACCCTCACACTCAGAACCAAGCACCCTAACTTCAGGAATGTAAAGTCCTCCTATAGGAGAGACTTATAGGTTTTAAATGCAGTGATCATAGATATAGGAAATCTATATATTTTGTAGGTGGTGGTAGCACCAGCGTACACAGGCTGCAATGCAAGGTCGGTAGTTACAGTTTGAATGGTCTCCCTTGGGTGGCATAATACATGCTTCAGCCCATGGGGGAACTCTGGGGTACCTATGCCATGGGTATCTTAGTACCAAATACTAGGGACGTAAAAGCGTAAACCTGTATCCAATCTGGATTGTGCCTAAGTACTGAACATTACAATTTAAGGGAGAAATCAGAGAGACTGGTGTCCTGATTACCAAGATCCCAGTCAGACTAGTCAATAACTCCTGGCAAAATGTGGGGGTAGCCATAAAAGCAGATCCTACTTTCTTACAGAAATTATGCCTCTATATTGAAGCATGGGTATAGTTTGCAAATAAAAACAACAACAAAAAACACGCTAAAACATAACATCATTTAATGAAACAAGCAGCTGAAATCTTTCTAATAGTGGCACATTCTACAGTTTTTTATTATTTTAGTTGTTTGTGCAGCTGGTCACTACAAGTGACTGCAGAACGTTCACAGTGTCTGCCAGTCCCTCTGCAAAGAGTAAACCATTTATTTATTTATTTATTTTTAGAGTTTTATATAGCGCGAACTTGAACCGATTAGGTTATCAGAGCGCTTTACATAGCACCAGTTCCGTTACATGTTATCAAAGCATTTTACATAGAATCAGTTACAAATACATAAAGAACACATTACTTTTTGTTCTAATGAATAGGGTATCTCTTCACACGAGGGAAGGTATACACCTGGCTTTACTCCGACAGTCACACAGGCAACTAGTCGTTAAAGCTATATCTCTAAACACAGGGAGGGGATACACTTGGATAGTTCTAGTGAATAGGGTATCTCTTCACACGAGGGAAGGTATACACCTGGCTATACTCCGACAGTCACACAGGCAACTAGTCGTTAAAGCTATATCTCTAAACACAGGGAGGGGATACACTTGGATACAATCTACAAATCACATAGGATCCTAGTCATTAGAGTTATCTTCAATCTACACAGGAGGGATATGACTGGAAATACTCTAAGGGTCACATAGGAGTGGTAGAGAGTATAAAGGTCCACCGCACACACTAGTGATAAGAGTCAACTAAATACACAAAGGAAGGGATATGACTGGTTAAACTCTAATAGACGCATAGGGGTGGTATATGGTGTAGGGACTTCAGCGAATACCAAAGCTTAGCATTGTTGCAATAGGTCAAAGATGCAATCACAGCATAGAGAAATGGTGGGTGGGATGCAAGGTATGGAGGGAAGGGCTAGAGTCCAGCGAGAACTGTCCGAAGAACAGCAGCAAAGTGCCATTCAGGGTAGCACGCAAGTCGAGCAGTCCCGGAGGGAAGGTGGGAACCCAGGGGGGAGATGAAGAAAGAAGTCCAGGAGAGAAGGTGGAAGCCCAGGTGGGGGACGAAGTTGGAAGCCAGCCGCAGGTGCGTCGCCATCCTGGAGAGCCTGCGGTCACCCGGCTCGGTGGGCGCGAGAGTGCGCAGGGTGGTGGAGGTGTTGGTGCGGTCACGCGTTGGCCATGGGGCGCTGCCCAGGCATGTTAAGAGCAGTGGTGGCCATCCTCGCTCTGCGGTCACTGGCGGCCGCCTTCCAAGGTCCAGGCCAGTTGCAAGGAGGGTGGTGCGAGGGGGAGCCGCTGCAGCACTATGTTAGCGGGAGGCTCCGCTAGGAGTCAGCGAGCAGCCAGCGATCCTACCTCCCGGGTTGTTGTCGTCGGGTGGCAGATCAAACGTCCGGCAGATCGCAGAGGCAGATGCAGGCGAGGGTCACCGCCAGGGATCCCTGAAGAGGGCTCACCCCGCAGGCAAGAGACACAGAGAGAGCCTGTGGGGTCGCCCCTGGGAGAGGCAGCAAGCGCTGGGGCCAGATGGTCAAGCAAAGGCGCCGATCGTTAGCTGGGAGTCACACCGGGCCGCCATTTTAGGGTCAGGCAGGCGGGGGAAGGCAGATTCTAGCCGGGGCCACCCCCGGTGTCTTGCCGCTACAGAGGCCCCCGGAGACTATCCTCAAATAGAGGCAGCCCCTGCGTTCCTCAGATTTCGCCCATCAGCGTGCCTCCCATAGAGAGTTGAGGTCATCGGGGCTCTCATCAGGGCTCCGGCCGCGGGCTCCCAGATCCAGCTACAGCGGCGCCAGGGGCGATCGGAGCAGCCCCGCAGGTGCCCTGCACCTTCCGCTTCCTATGGGTGCCGAAAAAAGCCCCCGGGCCACTGGGGAACCGCCAAACCAAGCTCCCGAGCAGCGCCGGAGCCGGGAGCCAAGATGGAACACGACCGCCCGGCTCGGCTCCGCCCAAACCATGAATTAATAATTCCATAACTAAGCACCTTGAGCACACACACGAAGCTCATTTTCAATTCAGAGCACACATTAGACAGACATTGACTCTCTTTTAAAGATATATATTTTCATACTGCCACACACCCAACAAAGAATACATGTATAGTACAAGTTAAGGAATTTGAAACAGCATAACATATGTTGTTATGTTATATGTTATTTATAAAGCTCACAGCTACTCCCAGGAGTGTCCCGGCGCTGACAACAAAAGGCCACATAACAGCTAACAGAAAGAAACACCTCCGTGCAGAAGAAACAGACCGAAAACTTATAGTTGAAAGAGCCATGTCTTTAGTTTCGGCCTAAACATGAGGAGATCTTGCACCTTTCTGAGACCAAGAGCTAGAGTGTTCCATGAACGAGAGGCTGACACTTGGAAGGATCCACCTCCGATCTGAGACAGCCGGACCTTAGGTGTGGAGCTCAAAAGCTGAGCCGATGACCTCAGAGTGTGTTGAGGGGTATAGTGTTGAAATGTTTCACTGAGATAGGGGGCCCTATCTTATAAAAGACTTTAAAGACCAGAACAAATGCCTTAAAGTGAATACGTTTCTGAACCGGCAGCAAGTGTAAGGAAGATAGCAGATGGGTCGTATCTGTCCTCGGGCCTGCTAGAAAAATGGCTCTGGCCACCGGGTTCTGAATCATCTGAAGACGGCTAACCAGATACGCCTGAAGGCCCATGTAAAGAGAGTTGACGTTATCTAGCCTTGAGAACACCAAGGCCTGAACAACCATCTTTCTGTGTGAGGCAGGAAGCAGGGGGAGAAAGTTTCGCAACATTCTCAGAACCCCAAAACAGTTTCCAGCCACTGATTGGATCTAGGCCTTCATCGAGAGGGTAGCATCCAGTTTGAAACCTAGATTTTTTACCATAGTAACAGGTGCTGAGGGGGCGACATGTCTTGCGGCCACCAATTAAGCCATGCATCGCAAGGGCTGGAGCTAAAGAAATTAACCTCTGACTTGTCAGAGTTACATTTCAATTGGTTTTCGCTGAGCCAGAAGAATACCTCAGATAAACAATTTTTAATAGCATCGCCATTGAACTCTGCCCCTTTCTCACATTTGAACAACAATTGAGTGTCGTCTGCATATGATATTATTTTTGCACTATGCTTCTTGGCAAGAAGTGCGAGAGCGGGCATACACAGATTAAACAGAATAGGGATCAGAATTGAGCTCTGAGGGACACCAACATTCATGAGAGGTATATCAGCAGTGAAGGGAGGGAACCAAATAGTTTGTTTATGATTTTTCAGAAAGAGGTGAACCAACTGAATACGGTTTCTCCGACACCACTCTCCTCTAGTCTGTGCAGAAGTCTGTTATGAGGTACGGTGTCGAAGGCCGCAGAAAGGGCCAACAACACCAGTATCGCATTGCCTCCTTTGTCTAATGTGGCTTTAATAGCTTCAGCAACTTCTAATAATGCAGTTTCCTTGCTAAAGTTAGCCCTGAAACCCGACTGGCTAGAATGAAGAAAATGGTTAGCCTCCATGTACTCTGTGGTGATGGTATTAACATATTTCTCCAAAACCTTGGAGAAAAAAGGCTGTAAAGAAATGGGACTGTAATTGCAGGCTGCTCCAAGGTCCGCCAATGTTTTTTTCAGAAGCGGGAGTATTTTTGCATGTTTCCATGACTGAGGCATGAGGCCCTCGCGAAGAGCAGTAGTCAAAATACAATTTACTGCAGGATTGAGTACATCTGCAGTGTATGACCGTACTTTAGCTGGACAAGGGTCAGAGGGTGAACCGGACTTAAGAGCCTTCATGAGTGAGAGTGATTTTTCCAAAATGATGGCAGGAAATTGTGTCCAAGATGAATCGGTGCAACGCCTTGCACCGGGAGTTACGGCAGTGGCTGCGGCCTGTGCTGGCGACTGCGTATCAAAAGAATCCAGGATAATTTGGATTTTGGCGTGGAAGAAACATACCAACAGATTAGTCCATTCGCCAGAAGGAGCTGACAGGCTAACAGTGACCTTTGGAGATTCAACATTTTTTACGATGTTAAAAAGTTCTCTACTTTTATTGCTATCCTCATCGATTTTGATGGAAAAGAAATGTTTCTTTCCCTCGCGGACATTCCTATAGTGGCCTCACAGTTGGGGGAGCAATTTCTAAGGCGCGAAGTTGGAGCCAGTGCTCCAGGGCGAGCACATCCTCCTATAGATTCCCACTCAAGGGAATAGGGTGATGACTCAATGCTTTCCGCATAGCCTCTGGGGAGATCAAGTGGAAACGCCTATAACTATTTGCACGACCTGGCCTAAGGAATGATGCCTGACTAGCTCTCTAGAGACTCTAAAACCTAACAGTCAGTGGTCCGACCAGACTAAACGAAGTTGAGCATCCATTTCAATCCCTTTAGAAGAAAAAATCTGATCTAACATATGCCCCTTTTCATGGGTGGGGTGACAGACATACGGGGTCATGTTTAGTATATCCATGCATTCTCGCAACTTTACTGACTCTGGATCAGATGTATTGTCCATGTGTATATTAAAGTGCTCCAGGACTAGGCAATGGCTATATTTTGCTGCTATGGGTGAGATAACATGACTGAGCGATTCTAAAAAAATTTCAGCTGGCCCAGGAGGACGGTTAATGACTAGAACGGCAATGGACTGTTGAGCCCGGACAGTTAGAAGGAAACCCAAGCGCTCAGCTCCTTCCAACTCTGAAATGGGTAATACGACACATTGAAGGAGCTCCGAAAATTCAGAGCCACCCCCCCCACCTTTCCTTCTTACCTCAGAATAAGGTAACTAAGGGGGATTGCATTAGCAAAAGCGGGATTGAATACTTCGGTCAGCCACGTCTCCGTTAGGGCCAGCAGATCCGGGGTAGAATCACCTAAAGATTATGAAGTTGAAGTTCATGTTTATATACCGAGCGCGCATTATGCAGGAAGGCCTTCAGGTAATTACCAGCACTTTGCTGCTTAGTGCTGTAAGTGCCCATGTTAAAGTTTGTGCTACGTTTCCCAGAATTGTGAGGGGGCCTCCGCTTACAGTGCTTGCAAATCAGGTGGTCAGTCTTCCACTGCACAGGGAGGTGGGGCCTACAGCTCATGCTCCAGCCGAATGAGTGGAAACGGTCTCTGCCTTAGCTGATGAAATTTGCCTTCCCTGATGCTACACTGGCAGCGTTCCGGACGCCGGTCGCCACCAGGACTCTGACGGGCGCAGACAGGCTTGCCTTAGGCCCGCCTCTGGCGCACCAGCTGCGGGCCCGCACAGCGTCCAGTTTAAATGAGGCCAGGGTAAAAACAACTAGACCGCTCATCAAGGAAAAATGGGTGTGAAATGGTACTAGCAGCCCCTCAAGTCAGGGTTCAATTCCCCCACCCTATCCAAACAATTCCCCAGTTAAAATAATTCCCCAGTTAAAACACGTCGCTACAGTAAAACAAAGTTTTTAAAAGTGAGCGAAAGTATCTTTAGTAACAGCAGAGTAATGGCATACAAGATTATCAGCCTCGGATATAAGAAGATAAAAAGTTCTATGGCAGTGCAAACAAGCAAAATAGCAGCAAGTTCTACAGCGGTACGAAAAAATTCTGGGCAATTACAGGGTCTAACGCGCTCCTGCAGCGTCCCGTTTAAATGAGGCCAGGGTAAAAACAACTAGACCGACCGTCAAGGAAAAATGTCGGTGAACGGTACTAGCACCTTCTCTAGTCAGGGTTCTATTCCCCCACCCTCTCCAAACAATACCCCAGTTAAAACAATTCCCCAGTTAAAACACGTTGTAACAGTACAACAACGTTTTTGAAAGTGAACGAAAGCAGCTTTAGTAACAGCAGACTAAGTGGCATACAAGATTATCAGCATCAGCTATAAGAAGATAAAAACATTCTATGGCAGTGCAAACAAGCACAATAGCAACAAGTTCTACAGAGGAGAAAAACGTTCTGGGCAATTACAGGGTCTGGTAGTATTTTTCAATTGCAATTATGGAAATAGAGCCTTGAAACAGAAATACGGCTGTGCCAATTGCACTGCACACCAAAAACGTACAAAATGACTTTGGTGGATTAATGTGTACCCCTACTGAGAGTGAGCCCAGCAGAAAACCTGTTTAATTTTCCATACATATCATTGTAGGAAGTTCCATTTAGAAGCCCAAAACAAGAACTTACAGATACGTCACCCTATCATTTTCTTGAATAAGTTATAATCTATTCTGAATAGATATAGCACCTCTTCCAAACATGAACGCTCTGTTGGAGAAGAACCATACTGTCCATGTACAATCTGGATATATATTATAAATGATATCCCCTCGCCTCCCCACAACAAGCCCTCAACTATATAGATATATCTCTCATGGAAACCAAAACGCGTTGGTTTGAGACTGTGGATTAACCCGTGTTTTTGTGATTTTGAAGGAATAATAAATGCTTTTAGAAATCTTTTTGGAGTGCACTTCATGTGTCCTTTCGATAAGGGAGGATTTAGATATATATATATATATATATATATATATAAATCCAGGTTTGCCACTACTTGAGAGCACGTACAATGAGACAGCAGGACTCCGCTTTATTTTTGGCATCGTCCTTTTATTACCGCGATCAGCAGGAAAACACCTCGTTTCATTAAAAAGACCCTACGCGTTTCGGAGCACTCTTGCTCCTTGATTACGGGTGATACATGCCAGCAGGGCAAACTCGAGGTGAAGGTGAGAGTCATTATGTTTCCCCCAATGGAAAACCCTCCAGTATATATTTTCCGCCGGTAGGTAGTTGTAGTTAGGACCTTGTTTCTATTCAGCCATCTTGTGACTTGTTTTAACCGAGCCACAAGATAAAAAATCTAACAAGTATAAAAATCAAGAAAAGTGGCAAGGGTAGAAACACCCTGACTTCCTAGGCCTGCTCAGGGGGTACCACAGGGTCTCAGCGGGCCCCAATAGGCATTTTTGTAAACAAATTGGGGCAGGATTCACGCAGAGTGTGCGAATGCCACCCAACAAAAAAAATGATGTGCTGTCTCCTGTGCTTAGATTAATTAAGCCCCCGGTGGGTCAGGTTCCGGGGGCGCCACAAAATTGTGATGCACGGGTCCTGCGGGCCTCTCAGCCACGGGGACCACCACCTCACTGGGGCTTAAATTCTTTAAATTAAGTTTGGGAGGTGCTCCTCCTCCCCCACACAGCCCCAGGACCACCACCTCCCCGGGGCATTGATTATTTAAAATACGGGGGTCCGTAGCGGACCCCCTTCCCTGGGGACCACCATCTCCCCGGGACTTTAAACATGTTGGGAGTGGGACCATGCGTTCCCTCTCCAGGAGCCCTCCTTGGCCCTGGGGACCGCTATCCCCCCAAGGCAGGCCCCAGCAATGTCCCGGGGTGCCCACCCCCGTAATCTTGCAGTTTGCTATGGCAGGGAGGAAGCATTGCTCCTGCCCTGCCACAGCAAACTTCTGCTTCACTTCATGAAAGCGAGAGCAGAGAAACTGCTCTTGTTTCCATAAAGCGAAGCAGAATTGTTTCGGGCAAAGGGAGCTTCTTATCAGCAGCTCCCTTTGCCCAAAAGCAATGCTGGCTCCTGCAGGAGGCGGGGATCTGGCAGAGTCCGTGGGGGGAATGGGGTTCCCCTCGCGGTCCTCAACCAGAGGCCAAACCCCAGGGGATGGGCTCCCACGGGCCAAAAACGGCTTCCTTCCTTTAAAAGAAAATATTTTGGAAACGTAAGTCCAGCTCCGGGGGGTGCAGTCCCTGGGGCCAAAATTGGCCTCAGGAAGGGGGCCACGTTTCCCCTCTCAAAATTAAAAAAAAAAGAAAGGCTGGGCAGGCCCAGGGGATGGGTTACCTGGAGCCAAAAGTGCCCAAGGGAAAGAGGGCCACGCGCCCTCCTTCCATAAATAACATTTTTGCTGGACCCTGGGGAATGGGGTCCCTGGGGCCAAAGTCAGCCTGGGGAGGGGGGCTCCATGGCCCCCTCGCCTTTAAAAAACAAACAAAGGCCTTACCCCGGGTAATGTGGTCCTTGGGGCCCCCAGGGCCGTAATCGGCCTCGAGAGGGGGGGGGGCATTTTCAGTTATTTTAATTTTTAAAAGAAATAGCTCAAGCCCAGGGCGATGGGGTCCCTCGCGCCAACAGGTTCAAGGTAAGGCAGGGCACACAGCCTCTCATGCTAAAATTAAAAAAAATTAAAATAAACCGGCAACTCACTGGAGGACTTGTACCACTCTGCAAGTGTGCCTCCTGGTGCGCTCTTAGTTGGGGGATTAGGTCCCCTTTGATTGTAAGGTTCCTTAGGGGCCAACTAGGCCACCAGGTACCTCCAGTAAGCCCCGCACATTGGGATTGCTGCGAGGTGGTAGGAAGTCACACCACCTTTTACACCACTTTGCAAACTCACCTCTTGGCGCACTGCTGATGGGGTGATGAGGCCCCCTTGGGTCCTGAGGACCTTAGGACTAAAGTGGACTTCATCCCCCAAGCAGCAGGGCACCAGAAGGCGCGTTTGCAGAGTGGTGTAAAAAGGGGGCGTGGCCTCTGACCATTCTCAGCAATCCAGCTGTGTGGGGCCTACTAGAGGTAACAAGAGGGCTAGTTGGCTCCCAGGAACCCTTAGGAAGGAAGGAAGGCGACTTCATCCCTCAACCAAGAGCATGCCAGGAGGTACGTTTGCAGAGTGATGGAGAAAGGGGGCATAGCCTGTGTCCACCTCTCAGCAATCCCACTGTGTGAGGCTTATTGGAGGTAACAGGTAGGCTAGTTGTCCCCTAAGGATCCCCAGCAGTGAAGGAACTTTAATCCCCATCCAATAGTGTGCCGGGTAGCCATTTCGCAGAATGGTGGACAAAGGGGGCATGGCCTGCTATGAGAACTTAGCAATCCTGCTGTGTTGGACTTACTGGAGGTAATAGAATGAGTAGTTGGCCCCCAAGGATATCCTTGGGGCCAACTACCCTTACTGTTAGCGCCAGTAAGTCCCTCAGAGTGGGATTGCTAAGAGGTCTTCGGAGGCCACAGCCTCTTTCCCCATCACTCTGCAAATGTGCCTCCTGGCACACTCCTTGTTGGGGTATGAAGTCCACTTTACTCCTGAGGACTTTGGGGGCCAAGAAGCCCTTCTGGTGCCTCCTGTAAGTGCTATGCAGTGTATTTCCTGAGTGCTGGTTGAAGGCCCAGCCGCCTTTGTCCACCACTCTGCATAGATGACTACTAGTTAAAGAAGCATTTGCAATGTAATAGGTCTTGCATTTGCGAAAGTTAGCGCTATTGGCGTTGTAAATGTAAATGTTTTTTACTAATATTTTTCTGAGTGGAGGGGATGTACGCTATATGTAGCGGAATTATGTGGTATTTTGTACAGTGCTATTATGTGGATAGAAAGTATGTGGTATTTAGTGTATAGGAATTATGTAGAGTGGGATTATGTGTTATGGAGAGGAATTATTTGATATGGTACTCTTTGCTGTGGATTGGTAACCTCAGGTGTGGTCTTCCTCATTTCCATAGAAGCTAAACTATAAACTCATGAGACACAAAAAAGAAGGAACCACTGAGGAGTACTTCTGGGCCTAGTGGTAGGTATGAGCAGGGCCAGTGGAATTATTCGACTGTTCAGCTGCACCAATTTTTGCATAATTAGACAATGTCTGCATTTGCCACATAATCCATCATCTGCTGAATAATCTGCAGATTTGAACAAAAAAACATTGTATCTTGCTCAAAATGCTCCAACGTTACCAAAAATGCTGTAACAAGTGTTACAGCGTGGTGGAAGGCCCTTTGCAAAATTGGAATGGTCACCTGTTACATGTGGGTGTTACATTGATACTAATGGTGCACAAACCATTAAAGAAGCTGGGGGTAGGTAGCAGGACAAATTAGGAGGCAGTCGTCAAATGGTGGTCAGGCCAAAACTCGGGAACTTTAACCACAGGATGCGGAGCAGTCAATACTTGGTCACTCCAAAGGTATCTATAAGGAACTTTCCGGCAACAGCCCAGTTCTTCAAATCACAGGAGGTGGGCACACAGTCTCTTGACACCCTTCCAATAGCTTCTTGGAAGTGTTCTTTCAGCCTAGTCAATCACTCTCACCACCCTGACAAAACTACCTGGGACACAATGTTGTCAGGGGCTGGGTAGAGAGAGGACAGTTGGTCCGCAGTACTGGGAACCCAAAAGGAACAATCAGTGGATTATGGGGGTATGGAGCATGGAACATGGGGGCCTCTTGGAAGAAGGACGTACCCTGCCAGACACACGTTGTTCAGAGTCTCACACAGGCATTCCTGGCACAATATCTGGTGTGTGGTGCAATGAGCTGCCCCAGACAGTTCCCGGTCACACAAGGTGAAGAGTCACAAACTCAGTAGCTGACTGGAAGTGAGGTCCAAAGTGTGGTGCGCATTGCTCCATGTCACACCAGACAGTTCAGATCACACACAATGAAGAGTTGTCAATTTAGTACCTCCCTGGAAGTGAGGCACCACATCCAGTGCACTTTGGTATGATTTGCACCCGACAGTACCAGTCACACTAAATGAAGAGTCACAAACTTCTGTACCTCCATGAAAATGAGGCATAAAGCCTGTTCCACCTTGTTACGGGGCACACAAGGAAATTCCAATCACACACACAGGCACAAGTATAGCAATGCCGCACAAGGTAGAATAAGGCACTACTATAGACATGCCCTCATCTCCATCGCAACCTGTGTGTAGGACAATGAATGTAATGAGCATGCAGACGAGAGAGATGCAGCATGATTGAGGAAGCGGGCCACGCTTGATCTCGCAACCAGTGAATCCGCTCAGCACCAACAAAACTCTTATGCGTGTTGAGGTCCCCATGATGCAGGGGCCCCTATTTTTAGATGCGGTCAGTACTTTTGGGGCATTGCACAAAGCAGTCTGGTCTCCAGGCACATTTCTTGGTTCCAAGCTCATGCCTCAATACCAGTTGGGAATCCATCAGACAATGTGGGCACTTAAGTGGGCACCGCTCTCCAGGTATTACAGTTAAATGGTGTGGGTCCCTTGCAGGAGGTCTTTGATGTCCCTGAGACTTCCACAAGAGAACAGGGAACACACTTCAGGATGCCAAACAGCAGCAGGTAGTCAGCCTAGGCCAGCCAGCCACTATTCAGGAAATGTGTAAACTATTAATTGCCTGCAAGGGATTTATTCTAAGATATTTTGAACAGCATGTAGAATCTATACTGAAAAAAAATGTTTTAGATTAAAAAAATGTTAACATCACTTGCTGTGTTTGATTCAGATATCCAATTATTTGAGGAAATGAAAAACAACTACCACACTAGCTAAATAAATAAGTATTTGCAACACAGGGGATTGTTGTATTAAAGATGTTATTATTTGTTGTAAAATCACAAGGGTTCTTAATCAGTCATGAGAATGAAACAAACTGAGAAATCTGATGTACAAGGAATATTACAATCTTTCCTATATTACAAAAGACAAAGTCCAAACTGTTACATAAAATAAGCAATGACTACTGCTGGATGGATTAGAGGTAAGTCACTGGTGGCAAGATGTCAGTCGCACAGAAGTGGACGTATAGGTCGACGTTTCGGTCTTAACGAGTCAATTCACAAGACCATCATCAGGACGGGTAATTAAATATATACCGATGACCCCTAGAAGAATAACATGATATGACATTCAGATATATAGCCCTCAAGTGTTGCAAAGCAGTTAAAATTATAAACATTTATTCATTGCATACATTATCACTTATGTATCTTGAAATAGTACAATTTGACTTTTCAACAATCCATTTGAGTTGTTTGAGAACATACAGTTGATCCAGACGGTGTGGTGACGGATCGAGTGTACAATGATAATTCTAAATACAGGTCACTTGGGACTCAAAGGACAACAATATCGATTGCGTCGAGGTTTCTAACTTACTTTAGAGGAGAACTGTTTGTGGCCAACTTGAAGATGAATTACTTCCCTTGGTGACTGGTTCTCACTACAGTGAATGAAAGAATATACAGAACTACAGCGATCAAGACGTGTTATGATCGACATAGCATAAGGCTAAAATGTCAGTGAGTTAACCAATGTTACCTGAGGTAATATATTGGACGCTTAGATTAGAGTCGATGTGTCTTTGAATCACAGGTCTTCTCTCGAGAAATCTCAGTTGAATCTGCGGATGTAATTGACATCACTTACTTACTGCTGTGTAGCAATCTAGGCAAGAGTTTTCTAAATTATATACATTATTGCCATCGTTAGATAAAGTGCTTACTGCAGCTAAAGGCACCATCAACGATTTTGTACATGTTCAGCCGAACATTGTACGTTTTGTATTTTAATTAAGAGGGTACTCAGTTGGTTACAGCCATGCTAATTGCTATAGCGATTCAGAGCCCCTTATTTTATAAGACTTCACCGGAAACGCTGAACCAGCTCGAGATGCTGTTCGAAAAAGGTCACAAATATGCTCAACATTAAGCATTTCACATTAGAACCAGTTAGGCTCTGCGCCTAGTTCGACCTGATTTTACCAGTTGGCTGGCCTAGAATGAGTGTTCACATTGTCATTAGACATTGGACCAGTGTTCATTAATTAAAGTGACTAGTCCCAGTAGATACATCTGCCATTTGCCGATCGATAAATCTGTAGGTATACTTATTCTAAACAAAGTTGGATACGGCATTGTATCAATGTATTAGGTTATTTAATATAACCGAGGGGTGAAACTATCAAATGCAATTAGGTATCTGGTCAAGCAGAGCGACCCGGTTTGAAATCAGGCTTGAACACGGTAAGTGTACCGGTCTTATGGGGTCACAGATTAAAGTGAGACTAATAGAGCGCGCAGGTCACCCGACTAAACATAATGCACACTTGGGCCCATAAAAATAATTTTCATGTATACGTTAATCCGGTAACCTACACACTATTATCAGTAATTCAATTCCCTTCTGTTTGTTTCCATGTACCTGACTTACCAATCGTTGAAACAGGTACCCATGATCACAATGGATCAGGGAGCTAGCTGTGGGAGTAAGTAGACAACACAAAAATACCATGTATCATTGAAATAACTGTTTGTACTCTTTATAATGACCACAGACACAAGAAGTTTTAAGCACCTTTATCTAATTATCTTCATCCTCATATGCCAAGAGCCACACATTTACACAGATCAAACTATCCATAACTAGAATAAGAACTATTGTATAGCTATGAATGAGAGTAAGAATCATTTAGAAACCGAAAAATATAAAGGGAAGGGAAAAACAAGGAACACGCTATTTTGATCAGCAGACTTTCACAACTTCACTAAGGGCGGGTAAAGAAAAGGAACGTACTAACCAAAGCGGACTTTCGAATTTCACTAACGGTTTATAAGAAACGAAACTTATGCAATTTGATCCATCCAGATGAGCTTATTCTCTAAAGGGAGGGTAAGAATGGTACAAACTATATATGCATACAATTCGGCAATTGACTAAGGGTAGGTAGAAAGGAAAGTGGAGCATACTAATAGACAAGATGCACGGAAATCTCATTCAGAGAACATTGGGAAAGAAAAACGTATGCAAGTAGATTTTATTCGGGACGTCTAGGAAAGAGGGTTTTGAAAGACAAACACCCACATAAATTATATTTACATAAGACAGATCGAAGACTAACCCTGGCCACGGGTCAGTTGGAAAAGGCGGGAAAGGACCCTCAAGGACTTAGGCTGCCAGTAGGCGAGCAGGTACAGCTCATGGACAATCAGGACAGGATAACCACAGGATTTGGATCAGGACTGGGCTCACCAAAGGGAACGACCAACACCTGCAGCTTCAGATGCAACGCCTGCGCTACCCCTCTCTGCAAGGAATCTGCCAGTAACCCCGATTGGATTTCTCGAATCTCCCAGCAAAGTGCTTCGCCAGCACTTAAGGTTTCCCAAACCCCGACTGAGTCTGTGGAAATTACGGACAGAGTGCTCCGCAGCTCTCTGTATCAATCACCTATAGAGTTTGTTGGGTCAGTGACAGGTCAGCTATTCGGACAAGTCGGACAAATTCTCTAGCTAAACCTAGGCTAGTTATACTGTTTTTGGGTCAGTGTACCACCCACCAATGTTGCAAGAGAAAGGTTCCCTAATTTCTGATTGGTCAAAGGAGGAGGTTAGGTCATTGCACCTCCTAAAATTTATACTTTCTCAGGCTTAATATTCATTTTCATACCCACCCCCTAGATTCTAACTTCCCATGGCATATGGTTTACAAAGAACAATGGGGTACACATTAGTTATATACATTTGTTGCCACTGCAGGGACAGTTCGGCTTCGTTCTGCTGGGTTACAGGTCGGTTCCCAGGAGCATCTTGGCTTCGGCTGCCAGCTGGCTGGGTTCCACTGCTGCATGACTTTCTTTTCCCCCCATCACATGACTGGTACTATACGGGCTTCAAAGATGGAGTAGCAAGCGCCTCCCAGGCCCATGGAATATGATACATGAAAAGTAAGCAAAAACAATTTAGAAACACAGAAAAAATTAATACACTGTATACCGTGATTGGCTATACTATACCCCTTACTTTGTAATAACTATAGCATTAAGAGTTAAGCAAAATAGACAGCTTTGCAAAAGCGGCAATGCAAGCACGGAGCATGTGAGAAACAAAGCGGCCATTTTAGCAATACTGCGCATGAGCAACAAGTTCCCTCCAGAACTGCGAGTGCGTCACATCACATGGGTATGACCGACGCATGCGCAGACTAAATTCCCGCAAAGCAGCGACCATTTTAAAGGCAAGCGTATTACGTTTTAGAAAACACATAGGCAAGCGTCTCTGGGACACCCTGTATAGTGTAAAATGTGCAATATTAGTAAGACAAACAGATTGATTACAAAGTTAAAGTTATTTGAGGTTCTTGAATATAAGCAAGTCGCTTAACGTGCAAATACTTGCTCCATCAATCCCTCTTTGATGATATTTACTATCATCACTATTAATGGAACCAGATGCCAACTTTTAACATTTTCCCCAGTTCAATATCTTCAAACATTCAATTCAGCTTTTCTTTTGCTTCTTTATTAGGGTGAGAATTGTTCACCCTTTTATAAATCTGATTATTCAGTTCCTCTAATTCAAGCTCATCCACATTCCTCTTCACTCCTTTCTTGTTCACAGTGTACTTTTTCTGATGTTTGCGACATTTACAACAAATGAATATGCTAAACACTGCTATACTTATCCCCATAATTGGCATCAGTATTTTACTCAAAAGACTTTTCCCTAAGTTAGAAAACCAATGACCTATAGAGGAGAGACCATCAGTTAGTCTCTTCCAGGCATTGTCAACCTCCAGTGTCAGGACCTGCTCCACGGGAACCGATTGATGAACAAAGGGGTCCACCTCCTGACGTTACCAACCCCCTGAAGTGTATACACAGGGGGTTCGAACCATCAGGCGAGGGATAAATAATGAAAGAGAGACCGGGGACGGGTAGGGGTCAGCAGGGACAAGGGATCTGAAATGACAGAACAAAAGCTTTATAACACCTGCCAATAATCTGACTAACCACAATATAACTCAATAGACCGCTGAATACCTTATGTGGCTGTACACAGTCCGCCAACAAGTCTAAAGGTTTAACAGTTCTGTTTCCTGTAATGAAAGACACTTGTTAACACATATATCTTACACAGGTACATGCTCTTGGAAATACACGCCCTGTGAGAATACACACCATTTCATGTGGAAAAGAACCTCAGATTATTGATCCCTCCCTGGTTTTTGAACATGTTCCTCTAAATAAGTCTTTGAGATTAGCACAAGTTCATAGTCAGAAAACTTTTAAAATGATTTTGCAGAAATAACCACACTTCATCAATTCTTATAGCAAAGTTTTGTCCCCTTCTATACTTTAGATTATTTCTTCAGTTCTACAATGTTTTATCCGTGAGAGTACTCAAACCATAGACAATGTCTTTATCTAAGATAACGGCAACGTGTGGTTGTGACCGCCACTACGTTCCGCTATGAAAATAAACCAAAAGCACAACTCAAGTTCTCTTAGATAACGGCAACGTGTGGTTGTGACCGCCACTACGTTCCGCTATACAAATAAACCTCAAGTCCTATTCACTCGCCAGTAACATGTAGTGAGCCCACCACTATGCTCCGGACAACACGGGACAAGGTAAGCTCCCTTCTGCAAACAACCACGGCAGCTTGCAGCAGCCGCCGCTAAGCTCCGGGTAAAAGGAGACACGCACCCAAACGGTGCGCGACTTTCGAAAGGCGAAGGTCACGTTCTACAAACAACCACGGAAGCTTGCAGCGCCCGCCGCTAAGCTCCGGGTAAAAAGGAGACACGCACCCAAACGGTGCGCGACTTTCAAAAAGCGAAGGTCACTGAAATATAGTTGCCGGTAGGCGCCCGTGGCCAGGGCTCCTTCCCGGTTTGGTGAAACAATACCTGGAAGTTGAAACGGAGCAGGAATCAGCGCTCCCGCTTCTCCATTGACAGCAACAGCTCGAACAACGCTGTACCTCCCAGCAAGACACGAAACACAGACATAGGACTAGGAATTACTTGCAACGAGTTTCCTGCCTCCTTACACTTTATACTTCCTCCTTGCAAGTATCATGGGAAACGTAGTTCTTAAAGATTAGGTAGGCGCTGAATGCTGGAACCTGACAGTATGCCCTCTCTCCTAGCGCCTCCTAGGCCCAGGCTTGGCAGGAAACCTCCGATGAAATGCCCTGACGGCCACAGGAGCATGCACATTCGCTGATGGCTCCCAGGAATCGTCCTCAGCCGAGTAGCCCTTCCAAGCAACCAGGTACCACAATGCGCCCCTGCGACGTTTGGAGTCCTTTATGCACCGCACCACGTACTCCAAACCCTCGTCACACATCACTGGAGGGGGAGCTCTCCGACGGGCCGCAGTAGCTGGTTTCAACAAACTGCAGTGAAATACCGGATGGATACGGAGCGAGGCAGGAAGCTTCAGTCGATAAGCCACAGGATTAACCTGTTTCATCACCACATACGGACCAATGAATTTCGGATGGAACACTGAACGGAGCTTGAACCTAATGTTTTTGGTGGATAACCACACCTTGTCTCCCACCTGATACACCGGTCCCACACCACGATGTTTATCTGCCCATTTCTTATACTCTTGTTTGGCACGATCCAAATGTCTCGTCACCTTCTTTTGGATTGCATGCAGTCGTCGAACCGTGCTCAATACTGAAGGTTGATTACCCACTTCACCAGGAATTGAAATTGGCAAGGCCCGGGCATCGAACCCATAGTTGGCATAAAAGGGGGACACTCCTAACGAACTATGCCAGGTATTGTTATAGGCAAATTCCGCTAGCCACAGCAGGGACACCCATGAATCCTGAGCCTCAGACGCATAACAACGTAGGTACTTTTTTAGCGTCTGATTGAGCCGTTCGGTCTGACCATCAGTCTGTGGGTGGAAGCTGGTTGACAGAGATGCTTTGATCTTCAACGCCAAACACCAAGATTTCCAAAAGCTCGCAATGAACTGCGGGCCCCTGTCTGAAATAATGATTTCAGGGATTCCATGAAAACGAAAAACATTAGACAACAGCAACTGAGCAGTTTGGCCTGCCGTGGGAAGGTTTCGGCATGGTATGAAATGTCCCATCTTAGTAAGGCTGTCCACGACCACCAGAATCGCTGTATGACCCTGATCAGGAGGTAACCCAGTGATGAAGTCCATACTGATACTCTGCCAGGGTTTCTTTGGAGTGGGCAGAGGCATCAGTTTCCCCTTACTCTGGCACTGCATCGCCTTTGCACGTGCACACTCCTCACACCGACCTACCCAATCATTGACGTCTCGGGACAAGGTATCCCACCAGAAATGTCTTTGGACTAAAAGCACCGATTTCTTCATGCCTTGATGACCAGCCATCGGAGAAGAGTGACACCACTCAAAGGCCTTTTTTCTACTCTCCAAGGAAGGCAAGAACAGTTTCTTTTCAACAAAGGGCAACCCCCTGATAAGGGATCGTCTGTTGTCCTTGCTACACCATGACCTCCAGGCTGTCTCTGTCTTTTGTCCCTTGATAGTCTCTAGGAAGACATCCGCATTGAGCACACAGATCACTTTGCTAGGCTCAATTATGGCATCCAAGGGAGGATCGTTCTTTACCTCCAAGGACCCGCCCAAGCGTGACAACGTATCAGCTTTTTTGTTTTCGATGCCTGGACGGAAAGTTATCAGAAAATTATATTCCGCGAAGAACAGCATCCATTGCATCTGTCTCTGTGACAGATGTCTGGCGGTTCGCATATATTGCAGGTTGCGATGGTCAGAGAATACTGTCACTGGATGTACGGCCCCCCAAAGATACTGTCTCCATTCCTGGAAGGCCTTTTTAATAGCAAGGAGTTCTTTTTCAGCTATAGTGTAGTTTTTCTCCGCTTGGCTCAGTTTTTTGGATAGATATGCCACCGGATGGAGTTGACCCGTTTGTACATGCCTTTGGGACAAGATAGCCCCTACTGCTTCATCAGAGGCATCTGCCTCTACCACATACGGCAACTCAGGTTGTGGATGGGCCAATATGGGTGCAGTAACAAACGCCCTTTTGAGCACCTTGAAAGCAGAATCCGCTTCCTGTGACCAATCAAACACCACACCTTTTCTGAGTAGTCTAGACAGAGGTGCAGCAAGGCGCGAAAATCCATCAATAAACCTCCTGTAGTAGTTCGCAAAACCCAGGAAACATTGAACCTCTTTCACGGTTTTAGGGTTGGGCCACGACTGGACTGCTTGCACTTTCCTTTCCGCCATTTGCAATCCATCTGGACATAGCATGACCCCCAAGAATTCCACAGTGGTTACACCGAATTCACATTTACTTAATTTACAGAATAGATGGTTCTCTCTCAGTCTCTGTAACACCTGCTTCACATGTTTGTGGTGTAAGTCATCAGTACCAGAATAAATCAGAATATCATCAATGTACACCACTACACTAATGTCTACCAGATCTCTCAGGACATCATTCAGGAAGTATTGGAACGCGGCCGGGGCGTTACATAAACCAAATGGCATAACCATGTATTCAAACAACCCATAGCATGTTTTGAAGGCCGTCTTCCATTCATCACCCTCCCTCATTCTCACAAGGTGATAGGCCCCCCTGAGGTCTAACTTGGTATATATGCAGGCCTTTCGTACTTGGTCTAATAGCACAGGAATGAGTGGGAGAGGGTACCTGTTACGGACAGTGTTTTTATTCAGCATCCTGTAATCCACACAAGCCCGTAATTCACCATTAGCTTTCGCTATAAAAAATAGGGGAGAGGCCGCTGGGGACTTGGAAGGGCGGATGAAGCCTATATCTTGATAGTGTGTTAGATACTCTTTGAGATGTTTGGTTTCAGGCACAGATAACGCATACACCCGACATGTGGGCATCAGGGCACCCTCAACCATGTCAATGCAACAGTCATACGTACGATGAGGTGGTAGTTCATTAGCCAGCTGTTTGCTGAATACATCAGAAAATGACTGATAGGCACCTGGTAAAGCTACTTCCTTTTCGGCCGCGGTCGCCACCTGAAAGGGAGTAGACAACTCCCTAGCCTGAGTTACAGGACGAGTTGACATATGTTCCTGACACCCTGATGAAAGGAACTTCAATTTTTTCTCTTTCCAGTCAATGTCAGGGTTGTGGTAGGAAAGCCATGGCATACCCAAAATTACCTCATATTGAGGAGCCTCAATTATGTTGAGGGTTAACTTATCTCTGTGTTCCCCTTCAGGTAGTTCTACCACCAACAACACCTCCTCGGTCTGTTCAGTAATCTTTCCGGATGTTAAAGGTTTCCCATCTACAGCCCATACTTCTTCGGGGTGTGCCCTGTTAATTCGTTTTAGATTTAGGGATGTGACCAGTCCACTATCTATAAAATTGCCTGTGGCTCCAGAATCAATCATAACCAATACTTGGTGGCCAACAAAATGGCTTTCCAAACACATGGACAATACTATATGGGACACTGATTCCTGAAGCACATCACATACCAAAGAAGGCAGTTTTAAGGGTATCTGATCATCCCTATCATCCGTATTTTTGTCATATGTCTCGGTACTGGAAACTGCTAACCTTTTCTTGACCCAACTCCCTGTACTTTTCGGCTTGGAAGGACATTCTCTCACATAATGACCTTTTCGGCCGCAATACATGCACAGCCCCTGGGTTCTACGGGTTTCTTTTTCCTCTCTGGTCAAAGGTGCTCTCACTGCCCCTATCTCCATAGGTTCATGACTCTCCCCTATGGATGATGGCCCTTTCTTGCTGAAGTATTCTGGCCTAGAGAATCCTCTGTCCCATTTTCTTCTGTCTCCAGACCTCTCGGACATTCTGCCATCAAGCCTCAAGGACAAGTTAATCATACCTGCACAGGTAGTGGGTTGGGGGTCTATTTGCGCTATGACATCTTTCATCCCATCCCGCAACCCTTGATAATAGATGGACATCTGTTTCTCTTCAGGCCAGGAGGACTCGGCCACCAATCTATTAAAGGATGTTAAATAGGTAATCAGTTCGTTACGTCCCTGTCTCAACTCCATCAATTCTTTGTCTGCCCGGAACGTAGTGGCTCTTCTATCAAACACCCTCTCAAACTCTGTTCTGAAAGCCCCCCAGTCAGAAAGAATGGCATCATCTCTCCTTACTAGTGGAACCGCCCAACTGGCTGCGTCTCCTATCATATAAGAGATGGCAAATGCTACTCTTGAATGGTGGTTGGGAAAGGAAGCAGGTTTGCAAGAGAAGTGCATCATTATCTGGGTGAGGAATATCTGCGTCTTAGAGGAATCCCCAGAATATCTCTCAGGGCTTGCCAATGGGATAGGAGGAGGCACCGTTACTTGTATACGAGGATTGAGTGTAGCAGCATCAAAGGGATTGCCAGCAAGTCTATCCACTCTCTCCCTTAAAGCTGTGGCTTCTGCTCTTGAGGCGGTAGCCTCTGCTCTTGAAGCCACCAACTCTTGTTGGACTATAACCAATGCTTGTAATACTTCCTCTAGGGTAGCCATGTTTGTTCAACAACCGTGTCAGGTGGAGCATATATCTTGGGCAAGTAATTCTGTCAGGACCTGCTCCACGGGAACCGATTGATGAACAAAGGGGTCCACCTCCTGACGTTACCAACCCCCTGAAGTGTATACACAGGGGGTTCGAACCATCAGGCGAGGGATAAATAATGAAAGAGAGACCGGGGACGGGTAGGGGTCAGCAGGGACAAGGGATCTGAAATGACAGAACAAAAGCTTTATAACACCTGCCAATAATCTGACTAACCACAATATAACTCAATAGACCGCTGAATACCTTATGTGGCTGTACACAGTCCGCCAACAAGTCTAAAGGTTTAACAGTTCTGTTTCCTGTAATGAAAGACACTTGTTAACACATATATCTTACACAGGTACATGCTCTTGGAAATACACGCCCTGTGAGAATACACACCATTTCATGTGGAAAAGAACCTCAGATTATTGATCCCTCCCTGGTTTTTGAACATGTTCCTCTAAATAAGTCTTTGAGATTAGCACAAGTTCATAGTCAGAAAACTTTTAAAATGATTTTGCAGAAATAACCACACTTCATCAATTCTTATAGCAAAGTTTTGTCCCCTTCTATACTTTAGATTATTTCTTCAGTTCTACAATGTTTTATCCGTGAGAATACTCAAACCATAGACAATGTCTTTATCTAAGATAACGGCAACGTGTGGTTGTGACCGCCACTACGTTCCGCTATGAAAATAAACCAAAAGCACAACTCAAGTTCTCTTAGATAACGGCAACGTGTGGTTGTGACCGCCACTACGTTCCGCTATACAAATAAACCTCAAGTCCTATTCACTCGCCAGTAACATGTAGTGAGCCCACCACTATGCTCCGGACAACACGGGACAAGGTAAGCTCCCTTCTGCAAACAACCACGGCAGCTTGCAGCAGCCGCCGCTAAGCTCCGGGTAAAAGGAGACACGCACCCAAACGGTGCGCGACTTTCGAAAGGCGAAGGTCACGTTCTACAAACAACCACGGAAGCTTGCAGCGCCCGCCGCTAAGCTCCGGGTAAAAAGGAGACACGCACCCAAACGGTGCGCGACTTTCAAAAAGCGAAGGTCACTGAAATATAGTTGCCGGTAGGCGCCCGTGGCCAGGACTCCTTCCCGGTTTGGTGAAACAATACCTGGAAGTTGAAACGGAGCAGGAATCAGCGCTCCCGCTTCTCCATTGACAGCAACAGCTCGAACAACGCTGTACCTCCCAGCAAGACACGAAACACAGACATAGGACTAGGAATTACTTGCAACGAGTTTCCTGCCTCCTTACACTTTATACTTCCTCCTTGCAAGTATCATGGGAAACGTAGTTCTTAAAGATTAGGTAGGCGCTGAATGCTGGAACCTGACATCCAGTGGTTTGAGCTCTTTTTCCAAATTTGTAATGTTCCTCACATACCTTTTGATCTCCACACTTTTGTCAGGTATGTAAGTGCAACAATGTTGCGCTTTCAACATTCTACAGACTCCGCCCTCTTTTGCTAATAAGGTGTCAAGAGCAAGCCTGTTTTGTAAAACCATAGATCTGATCGCAACCATTTCGGTATTGACCATCAGGAAACCTACAGCAGTGTCAGTAGATAACCGATCCACTACTGTTGACAATTTGCAAATTCTGTGTGTATTCAGAGTCACTCCCTCTGCAGGTATCAATGCACTAAAAATATCTCCCACTATTTCTCCTGCACTTTCTCTTCTTGTGCGTGCTAATTTATTAGTCTTTTCAGTGCTTCCAGTGCTTTTCCCCACATGGTATATCTTTGGGAAGACAATACCAAAGTAACAACTTCCGTACCAATGGTCCGGCAATTTGAAATAAGCCTTGTTTCCACATATAAAATACATTCCAGGAAACACTGGCTCTGACTCATCTTTGAATCCCCAACCCCCAATTACCTTGTAATTATGTTCGCATTCACTGGAACCAATGAATATGTTATTATAGTAACTAGTCATTTCTCTGTGAAGACAAGTTTTCCCTTTCTTTTCGAAATCCAGTAACATGGCAGCATTTGCTCCACCATTTGAGGTGCTCCCTATATTTTCTGCCCATTTAGGAACTTTCTGATTTTTGTCTTTGGCCTTCCTTTGGAAACTTTCTCTTCTCTTTTCTACCATATCCAGAAATTCTTTCTCCTTTTCATGTAAAGAACAAGTCAAGTTATTTTTGTGTGCGTCATCTATGTTAATTTTTCCTACAGTTAGAAAATAATCACCCATGTATTTAGCTACATCTTGAGTCGTATGTACAGGGTTCAGGTTTCTTCTAACAGGAATTTCAGAAAATGTCACGTCAAGGTTTGAATAGTAATACTGTAACGGTCCTCTTCTGTAAAATAAGCTAGTTAGTATGCTACAGGAAATTCCATAGGTTAAAGGCAAGTGGTGGTAAGTCACACCTTCAGCCACTGAAGTGGGTAGCTTCATGCAGACATAACAGTCGTCTATTTCCATCGTCTCTACATAATGTACTAATAGGTTTGCAAAAACATTTAAATGAGTTTTGTTCTTAATCTTGTTAAAGTGTAAACCTTCCTCATTTGGAGCTTCTAAATCTAGTTTGGTTTGTTTCAGGCTAAGTGGTCTGTCTAGTACGTCTATACTTTGTGGTGTACTTCTAGTGTGTGATTCTACAGTGTCATCCGGTAGGTTATTATTGGGGTACAGACTTGGGTTTTTGCTCATCATAGAAGGAATGGTTATAGTGAGTCCTATCCATAGTATTAGAACTAGTGCTACCCTACATAAACATATTTGACAGCATGTTTTACAACAACTACATCTAGGCCTTCCATTCACATTGGAATCAGACATTTTGGCTCAAAAGAAGTTCTTCAACCCCTCTTTGTAACTTTATACAGGTTTCTTACACAGAGAAACTTCAGGTTGGTTCTTCTTCTTCGGTACTCTGGTTAGCAATCAATTCTTCATCACTTTCGTCACTTATATCAAGATTCTCAAATTCTTCCAACACCAGATAAGTCCATTCAGGATTCTGATATTTACTGTTCAGTCTCTTTATGCAAGCACTTCTTCTCTTAGGCTTTACTCCAGACTGTTCTGTTTTACTGGAGGCCTGTTTCCTGTGCTCAAGTTTCTCCTCTACAGTCTTTAGTCTTACTCTCAGTCTTTTTATGAACCTTGGTTCCCTCTTCTTCTTCTTGAATCTTTTGACTGGCACTGTTACTTGGCTTTCCTCTAATGCTCTTTTATTTTCGTTCAGTTGTGGCACATCTGCTTCAATGGTTTCTTCTTCCCTATCTGTCTGACTAGTTCCAGGTCTTGGGTCAGATTCTTCTGCCTGGTCACTAAGCTGGCCTGGTTCAGGTGTATGCTCGATTTGACTTTGTGTGATTTCAATTTCTTCTTCCTGAACACATATATCTATCTATCTGATCCTGTTCAAGTTCTTCGAACCTTTGATTTTCTTCTGCTTGAACTTCCGCCCTATTTTCTATTTGCCCCTTTTCAATCTCAGGAGTTCTTGGCGGTGTGTCGATAACCTTTTCTGTCCCTATCCGACCATCCTCATTATCAGTTTTGACATGGATTTCGATGATCTGATTATCTTTTTCTATTCCTGTCTCGTCCTCACTATACCACTCTCTATCTAAGTAGGTTTTTCTTCTGGTTCTTATGGGATCGAATGTCGGTTTGATTACTGGGACCCACTCATCTTAACTGGTGCTCGGTTGTTCGTCATCAGCTACTTCAGTACCAACTTCAGGAGACCACTCAGCTGCACAACCTTCAGCCTCAGTTTCTTCGTCTTCAGTCCTCCTTTTCGTATGGCTGGCATGGATCCACTTTGGCACACCTGCACACTTCACTGCTGTTGTGGTAACAAGAATCACTTGTCTCGGTTTTCCCCACTTCGGTGCAAGGCAACTCGACCGGGTGTGTTTCTTTAGTACAACCCAATCACCCGGGTTCAGATTATGGGCTGGAGTTGCTGGCCTGGCGACGGCGTCTTCCCCAATCTGGTGAGAGATAGAACGCACTTGGTCACCCAGTTGCTTGCAGTACTCTAGCACCAAATCATCAGAAATGCTTATCAGTTTGTGTCCTGGTACCCATGCTTGTCGCATTACTCTTCCCATCAGTATCTCATGGGGGCTCAGGCCTGTCTTCTGATCTGGAATACTTCTGATTCCCATCAAGACAAGGGGCAAAGCGTCTATCCAATTCATTCCAGTGGATTCACACATTTTTCCCAATCTTGACTTGATAGTGCCATTCAGTTGTTCTACCACTCCAGAAGCCTCTGGGCGATATGCACAGTGCAGTTTTTGGGTAATTTTGAATGCTTCACAGATTTTGCCTATTATTTCATTCTGAAAATGCCCACCTCTGTCTGATTCAATTGTGACTGGAAAATGTACCTAGGTATCAGTTCCCTCAGTAACAATTTGACTACTGTAATGCCGTCATTTTTCTTTGCTGGATAAACCTCTACCCATTTTGAAAACAGGCAGACAATAACAAGGACGTACTTCATTCCTTTACAGGGGGTAACTGAATAAAGTCAATTTGTAATCTGATAAAAGGACCTTCTGCTTTTCCAATTGTACCTGGTAAAACTACTGTTCTCTTTCGAGGATTGTATTGTTGACAGGTCAAGCACCTCTGGCAGAGTGCCTCTGCAATATTCCTGAATTTTGAATTGAACCATGTCTGTCTGAAGACACGGACCATAGTGTCCCTGCCTATATGTGCATCTCCGTGAATTAGCCTAGCCATAGGAGCAAGCAAGCTGTCAGGAAATACAGGCATACCATCAGTGTAAACAATGACACCATCCTCACTCCTTTGCTGACAACCAAACTTTCTCCATCTTCTCTTTTCCTTTGGTCCTGCTGCTTTTTGCAAATTTCTCAGTTCTTCCCATGTTTGCACATCTTCAAACACCATAAGTTGGCAGCTGTTTCCAATTCCCCCCAACTTGATATTGACTGACATTTTATATCTTGCACAATGTTGGGCCAGTTGGTCAGCATATTGATTACCTACTGTCACATCGTCATTGCCAGATTTGTGAGCAGCACACTTGACCACTGCCAATTCTATTGGTAACTGGATTGCTTCCAGTAGCTCCTGTACAACTTTCCCATTTCTGATAGGAGTACCTGAAGAAGTCATGAACTCTCTTTGCAGCCACAATTGGCCGAAGTCATGCACAACCCCATAACCATACTGGCTATCCGTGTATATGGTTATTCTCTTATTTTTCCCAATTTTACAGGTCCTTGCCAATGCAACCAATTCGCCTACTTGTGCAGACTTGACTCCAAACAAATAGGATTCTTCCACTGCGCGTTCTAATGTACACACAGCGTAAGCAGCGCTTAGGCCTCCATCCTCATGTCTTAGACACGAGCCATCTACAAACAGTTCATAATCTTCAACAGGCAGGGGCATTTCTTCAATGTCTGGGCGTGGTTTTGTACTGAACTCGGTCAGGTCAATGCAATCATGCTCAACCTCTCCCTTTACTTCTGCAATGAGTGAATCTGGTAATAGGGTAGCTGGATTCAATATGTTACATCGAGTAATGGTTACATTTGCTGCATCCACCAGAATTCTTTCATACTTAGTCAGCCGACTAGGTGTGAGATACTAGGTTTTAGTTCGGGTCAGTAAGATTACAACTGCATGTAGAACATACACAGTTACAGGATGTCCCATAATGATGGATTCACTCTGCTCAAGACTCATGCAAGGTGCAGCTACTGCTTTCAGACATCCAGGTAATCCAGCAGCCACTGGATCCAAAGTAGCAGAAAAATATGCCACTGGACGTCTAGTCAACCCATGCGCTTGGGTTAGGACTGACAGTGCACAATTGTCTTGTGTGTCACAAAACAGTGTAAACTCCTTTGAATAATCAGGCATCCCTAATGCAGGGGCTGTACACAGACATTCTCGTAGTTTTGTAAAAGCTGACATGCTTTTGTAATCCCACTCGACTGGGTCCTTTGCTCCTTTTTTGTCATTTTTATTAATGGTTTTGCTAGAACTGCAAATCCCACAATCCACTGTCTACAGTACCCTACAACTCCAAGGAACATTCTGATCTCTTTCTGAGTATTGGGTATATGCATATTTTGAATTATCTTAATTCTTTCTGTGGTTACTTTCCTGATACCTTTCTCTATCTGGTGCTCCAGATATTTCACTGAAGAGGTACAGAACTGTAGTTTGTCTGGTGATACTTTATGCCCTCCTTCCCCTAAATGGTTCAGTAAGGCAATGGTGTCAACAACACAGTCTTTCCGACTTTTAGAAGCCACCAAGAGGTCGTCTAAATATTGCACCAGGACTGATTCTCCAGGTAAGACCACGGATTCAAGGCACTTTTTCAGAATCTGATTAAAGATTGAAGGACTCTCTGTGTACCCCTGAGGGACACGATTCCAGACGTAGACATGACTGTCGAATTCAAATGAGAAAAGAAATTTGCTGTCTGGATGCAATGGGATTGAAAAGAATGTGTGACATAAGTCAATAACGGTAAACCATTCCGCATTCCATGGAATTTGGTACAAAATCACTGCAGGGTTTGGGACAATGGGACAGCAAGGGACGACAATTTTGTTTAACTTGCGCAGGTCCTGCACTACCCTGTACTTACCACTCGGTTTCTTGATTCCAATTATGGGCGAATTACAAGGACTGCTCATTACCTCCTGTATGATGTTTGCTTCTAACAATCTTTTTATTTCGATGGCAACCCCTGCTTTTACTTCTGCACTCATTTTGTACTGTTTGGTATTTGGGTACACTGCATCTTCTTTTATGGCTATTTTAATTGGGTCAACATTTTCCATTAATCCTACATCTTTTCCAATAAAATCCCATACCTCTGGTTTCACTGTCTGTTGGAGCTCTTCAGGTAAGTCTTGTATTGTCAGTCTTTTAATTTCTGCGTCAACATTAATTTATAAATTCCATCTACATCTGGGGTCTGAATTTCAACACCTTTTGGTGTGCAAAAGATGGTACAGTTCATTTTGCACAGCAAATCACGTCCTAGTAAGTTCACAGGACTTGCATCACAAGTTGTCTGACAACTGTGGCAGACAACTGTGGTGGGCAGGCTACGGGCGTGTTCCAGTGCCGCTGATACTTTGGCTTTTAACTAGCAACCCAGCTGACTACGAGCTGTGTTGTGCACTTTGTGTATTTTTTAAACTTGTAATGTGAATATTACTAATGCGCCCGCATTTTGAATTTTGCTAACTGATTTGCCAGCTTACCTCCTCAATCCCGCTCTCGACCCCGGTCCGCCCCGGCAGTGTGCCATTTGTGTGGAGGGTCCTCCTTACGAGCGACACTTCCTGCTTGGCTCTGCACCACTTCCGCCCTGCCTCTCCACCGTGCAGGTGAGCGGTCTAGTGGCTGCAGAAGCGTTTTCTATATCTTGCTTCCTGTTTGGCCTCGCTGGCAGACAACTGTGGCATACAACTGTGGTGGGCAGGCTACGGGCGTGTTCCAGCGCCGCTGATACTTTTACTTTTAACTAGCAACCCAGCTGACTACCAGCTGTGTTGTGCACTTTGTGTATTTTTTAAACTTGTAATGTGAATATTACTAATGCGCCCGCATTTTGAACTTTGCTAACTGATTAGCCAGCTTACCTCCTCAATCCCGCTCTCGACCCCGGTCCGCCCCGGCAGTGTGCCGTTTGTGCGGAGGGTCCTCCTTACGAGCAACACTTCCTGCTTGGCTCTGCACCACTTCCACCCTGCCTCTCCACCGTGCAGGTGAGCGGTCTAGTGGCTCACGGCAGACGGCATAAATGGCGACCTGGAGTAAGCGCAGCGGACGAGCGCAGCGGGAGCGCCAACTTCGCACCAAAGTCGCGCATAAGTCAAGCCCATCTGCGCCCGTCCGCGGCCGACCGGGGCTAGGGGCAGGTCACTCTGCCCAATTTATCACCTACACTTCCTCTCAACTCCGCAGTCTCCATGGCACCTGGCCTTCGTCTGCCCTTACTTGCTCCTGCATATCTTCTCTTGATCTGTCTCCTGCCTCCTCATCTCCCCGCCTTCTCCCTCCCCACATTCCCCTTCTTCTCCCCAGAGGAGATGCCAGCCCAGTATCACTCAGGACCCTCTCGGCCTATTACCTTAACACCCGGTCAGCAGTGTCCCATTCACACGAACTGTCGGTGCTGCTGGACCTTCATGCACCGGACCTTCTCTTTCTAACAGAGACTTGGTTTAGTGATGATTCTCTCCCTGTCTTATTGGTCACTCTCCCCGCTCCATACTACGCTCTACGAGCAGACCGTTCTGCTGGTAGGGTGGGGGGTGGTGTAGCGGTCATCACCCGGGCTGACCTCCCCTTCCAACTCCTATCTTTGCCAGATATCGCCACAACAGAGTACCTTGCCATTCGTACTACATCTACCACTCCCCCTCTTACTTGTGTTCTCACCTATCGTCCCCCACAATCACCCTTACTGTTTCTATCCGATTTTCAGGAGGTACTGGCCACACTTACGGTCAATAACTCTTCTATCTTATTATTGGGAGACTTTAATTTTTGGCCTTCAGACTCAGCGGAATGTCCGTCCTTAAGAGAGTTCTCAGATACCCTTCAATCCCTCAACTTTGTGTCACATGTCCATTCTCCCACTCATGTCAAAAGACATATCTTAGATCAGATTTGGTCCTTGAACTGTCCGTTAGACTCCCTATCCATCTCACCCTGCACCTGGTCTGACCATCATTTGATTTCGTTTACCCTTCCCATCAACTCCACTGTTAGGCCCCCGCTCCCAAAGAATGTTTGGGTCCGCTCATGGAGCCGAGTGGATCCGGAGAATCTATCCGCACTATTAACCTCTTCCTATCCCACCCTACAAGGCCTATCCACTCTTTCTCAGGCATTGAACATTGGCTCTCCTCAGGCTGCGATTCCATTGCCCCGCTGAAGCGGGTAACTTCAAAGCGGGAGAAGGATGCCAACTTGTGGTTTAACGAGGATCTCAAGACCATCAAACTAGCGGTACGCCGAGCGTGCCTGGAGGAGGAATTACTGTCCCTCACTTAGATCTGAGTTTATCGTTATCCTGGCTCAATACAAGAAGGCCATCTTGGCTGCAAAAACGGCCTACTTTTCCTCAAAGATTCTTGCAGCTGAGAATCAACCGAGGGAAATTTTCTCGATTTTCCACAATTTGGCATTTTCCGATAGGACATCTCTTTTAGCCCACCCCTTACCAGGACCTTTGTCACTCCTTAAATAATTTCTTTATTGAGAAGATTGCTATTATTAAAGCCAACATTCCCTCACCCCCCCTACTTTTGTTGACCCTCAGTGTCCTCCACCTAAGGGACAACTCGATGTCCTTCCTCCCTTGACCAAGGAATCCCTGACCTCGATAATTCCCCTTGTTAAATCTGGTTCCCCACTAGACACTTGCCCCACGCACATCCTTTGCCATATTTATACAACTTGTCCAGATCCCCCTCTCCACTTCTTCAACAGTTCTCTTTCTCAGGGGGTTGTAGCCAACTCACTGAAAACAGCAGTTATTGTTTCCATCCTAAAGAAGCCCGGCGCAGACCCTTCGGTCCCCACCAATTATCGCCCCATCTCCCTCCTACCATTTCTGGCTAAGGTGCTCGATCGCCATGTCACCAGTTCTTTGAGCACTTTTAAGGAGGAGTATGGGGTCTTGGCTCCTCGCCAGGCTGGTTTCCGCCCCGCACACTCTACGGAGTCCGTAGTACTCTCGGTCCTTGACAACCTCAGGGAGGGAATGGATACCAACCAGGCCCAGGCTTTGG
This sequence comes from Lissotriton vulgaris, assembly GCF_964263255.1. Taxonomy (NCBI): domain Eukaryota; kingdom Metazoa; phylum Chordata; class Amphibia; order Caudata; family Salamandridae; genus Lissotriton; species Lissotriton vulgaris. Next base: position 744,139,676 of record NC_141696.1, read on the forward strand.
TCCTCCTCGATCTCTCAGCCGCCTTTGACACGGTTGACCATACCAACTTGCTTTCCCGTGTCAGGGCGGCGGGGATCAGGGGTACCGCCCTGGTGTGGTTATCCTCCTTCCTGAGGGACCGCACCTAGGCAGTTCGCCTGGGTGATTTCTCTGCGGACTTCCAGAAAGTTCAGTGCGGGGTCCCCCAAGGTTCCCCCCTTTCACCTCTTTTGTTTAACCTCTATATTGCCCCCCTTATTTTTTCTTTGCAGCAAATGGAGGTCAGCGTATACAATTATGCGGATGACCTCCAACTTGTTTTCAATCTGTCTTCTTCCCCTGCTTCCATCTTAAATTTCCAGTCTTATGATTTTTATCCGGGACTGGATGAACCACAACCACTTGAAACTCAACCCGGACAAGACCGAGCTGGTGTTGACGGGTGGTTCATCCAGTCCCTGGTTTTCACTCTTTTGGCCCCCTCCCTTGGTTCTCCCCCAGTTCCTTCTACCTCAGTTAAAACATTAGGCATTAAACTTAATTCCCAGCTCACTCTTCACTCCTAGGTTAGCTCTGTGGTGTCCTCTTCTTTTCTGTCACTACGCACCATACGCAAGGTATCCCGCTTTTTTTCTTTTGATGCCTTGAAATTGATCATCCTGGCGATGGTTATCTCCCGCCTGGATTATGGCAACGCCCTATATGCAGGTATACCTGAATATATTTTAAGGAGTTTGCAGTTGATCCAGAACCAGGCGGCACGGTTGGTGTTCAATCTTCCAAAATCCCATCACGTAACACCCCTTCTCAAATCCCTACACTGGCTCCCTGTTCGTGAACGCGTCCAGTTTAAGCTTGCTTCTATCACCTTTCAAGCACGACTGGGCGCGGCTCCGGCCTTCATTACATCCGAGATCGTTCCCTATGTTCCAACTAGGGAACTACGCTCATCTACGCAATCCCTCTTATCAGTCTCCCGTTTCCGGAGGAAGAAATGGGGAGGATCGAAGTTTGCGACCCTTGCCCCAGTCCTATGGAACTCCTTGCCTTTAGAGCTTAGATCATTAACTCTCTACCCTCAATTCCGGAAAAAACTCAAAGCCCATCTATTTGCTAAATTTAGATCTAGATCACTTGCAGTTTTTGTTTTCCTCCTTATTATTTTCTGTCACTCTCACCCTGGGGGTCTGTCTGTTGCAGCGCCATGAAACCGCTGGTGAAAGTGCGCTATATAAATATTTTTAAACTCATACTCAAACTCAAACTCAAACAGACAACAAATCTGTGCATTTCTTTGAAGTTCCCTATTGTGATCTCCATGGGCTCTGTAACTGGGGTACTAATTAATTGATTAGAAACACCCACTACTTGGATTGCTTCTCCCAAAGGGGTAGGTTTGGAACATCTGCTGTTCTCACAGTAGAACGGGTAGCTCCAGTGTCCAACAGAAAGGTGACATAATTTCCTCCAACCTTTCCTTCAATGTATGGCCCTGACTGGTCTACCAGCAAGGAGGTACCAAGCACGCACTCCTCGTCCTCCCCCCTTCAGGCACCGTCAGTAAGGTTCATCACAGAGGAATGTATCATTCAACAGGAATTGCGAAGTTGCTGCATGCCTATCCTCCCTTCCTTCCCAAACCTCTGCTTCCTCACCCTGTTGTGCTTTGCTCCTTTAGTTTGGCCTAGGTGCACAAGGCAACTGTTGCTGTTTTACCTGTTGCTGTGTCTTTCGTGGTCCCTCATTCTGCACCTGCGGATTCAAATCATTAATTTGCATGTTATCATTCTGCACAGCCTTACACTCGTCCCTCCAGTGCCCTATCTTTCTGCACCTGTGACAGGGAAATTTCTTTCGTGCTTCTTCTCGGCTCATTTTTACTCTGGGCTTCCCTCCACCCCCAAGAGTTCTGATTCTGGGTATTATTCGTTTTACATAACTGCTGTTCTTGGCGCTCTGCTAATTTTACTTGTGCCCACATAACCTTTTCTTTTAATTCTTTTCGTTTATTTTCCAGCTCATCTTCAAAATATTTAGCATACTTCAGAACCTCATCAATGGGCTTGGCTTGCCAACAGATTTAGTTGTCTTTGATCCATTGAGAAATTTCAGGTCTTAACCCTAACACAAATCGATAAATGAAGTGAGTCATGTCCTTCATCTCAATGTTATCTAGCCCACTGTACGTTTTGAACACCTGTAACAGTCGTTCATAATATGAATGTACAGTTTCATCTCTATTCTGGGTAGTTCTATCTATTCGGGTCCAATCTGTTTCTTTAGCAGGCACCTTTCCTTTCAGGTACAATATCACCTGATCATATTTCCTCATCACCTCTGCTGAGGGAGCTCCTGTCTTTTTGTCTCTGTAATATTCTTCACTTGGCCAATCAACAGCAATTTTACATTCTGTCCACAAATCTGGTGGAACTATAATGTCAAAGAACCCATCTAAATCTTTCAGGAGGTATTTTTTCACTTTAACAAATCTCTCGACCTGTCTGTACCAGTCTACAGGTTTCTCTCGTAATTTTGAGAAATCATTTGTAAATGACACAATATCCTGTCTGGACCATGGAACATGTACATATCCTCCACCTGGCACTTCTCTCATAGGATACAATGTTTCTGCCTTGTCAGCTTCCTTTGGGACATATTCAGAGGACATTTGTCTGGATCTACTGTCTTCCTTTTTCTTTGCCCACCTGGCTTTCCATTTTTCTAGGTCTCCCCATTTCTGTAACAGATTCAGCAATTATTTTATCTGCACCTTTTTCCCTGACACGTTCATGTTTTCTAAATCTTTGTCAGAAAATTCTGCTCTGTAGGGCTTTTGCAATACTTTGGATCTGCTGACGTCTATTCCCATATTAGCTGCTGTGTCCATTAGTTTCTCATGGAACACTCTGGTGTTTCTGGTAATACTTTTGCAAATGAACAGTAGTTCTTCCTCAGTAAGCGTGTTCAGCCTGTCCAGTCCTACATTCCCAGCCATTAGTTCTTCCAATTCTATTCTTAACTTGTAAATATCTAATGGTTTTGGCTGAGGATTTATCTTTTCTAATTCTCGGGTCCATCAATCTATTTCTTCCGGAGTCACTACTGTGGCACTTCGAGTACCTGCAGATGACTCTATCAGGACTTCTCTTGCACTAGTCCGAGTGTTCTTTCTCTGTGCACTGCCTTCTGGTTCCCTTATGGGCAAATCCATTAGGGAAATTACAGACTCGCATTCACTTGCCTGGTCATCAACTATTAAGGGCTCTTTTCTTGGCTGCACTACAGCTGGAGTAATAACTGGAGTCTTTGGACTAGCCTGCCTATCCCCATATAGAGGGACAACTGGGCCAATAGTTACTGGAATTGTCAGAGCTTCAGGACTTGAATTTAACTGGGATATTTTCTGAATGAGTTCATTTTTCTGCTTAACTAAAGGTTCTCATTCTCGTTCCTGTAAAACATTTTCCACTGAGGGTTCATGTATTACTTGTGAAATTAAAGGAGGGTAATGATTCGGGGCAGTTGGAATTGTCATACTTGATCCCTCACCACAGGACGGTCTATAACATGGAACAGTTGTATCGGGCATGCTCAATCCCTCATTACCACTAGATCTATAACCTGGACCTGTCGTATCAGATGCACTGGCCCTTCTATTACTGGAAGGCCTAAAGAATGGATTTTTCGAACTCAAGGACCTAGACTTCTCATCATATGGTGGTGGATTTTTCATTAATAAATCCTCCAGGTATTCATCTTCTGAATCGACCGCAGTCATTAAGTGTCGGGTTTTCTCTGTCCTTTTTCCTCCTACGGGTTCGTCTACAGTACATACTGGTAACAGCCCTTCCACCATCATATTCTGTCTCCACTGTTTCATTTTTTTCTCTCGGGTCTCTCTCTGTGCCTTTGAATAAAATTTGGCTAACCCCTTATCCATTCTTGGTCTGTCTCATTCAAAGGCCTCAATCTCCCATTCTTCTAAAGCCTCATATTGCGTCAACCTTGGTCGGGGATGTAAGTCATTCATTCGGGTCCTTAAATTAAACAAAATTCCACCGTTAAAGGTACCATCTAAGGGAAATGCTAAAACTCCGTCATCTTTGGTATATTCCACCCAATTTTCCAACCATACGCAGGTATGATACCCTTTGTCAAACAACATGAATGATGCGGGAGTATTAGGTGGTGGAATGATTGTACCCTCTCTGGTTTTGATAGGTTTATCCTTCTTGAAGTAATTTTTAACCTTGTCTACGAAAGTCATCTTTCTCTTGCTTCCGTACATTCCGTTTAGTCTACAACCTTTCCACTGATCTTTCGCAAACCCTAGGTACCTAGGATCAGGTCGAATCTCTGGATTAACCAAATACCACATATATTTGTGAAACTTAAATTGTGGGAAAAATACGTACTTATGTTTACTATTTTCTTCCAATGCTAGGGCGTATTGTAAATTTCAACAACCAATCAACACTGTGATTGCAAATAATTTCAGCCAATGGGTGCGCTGCTTTTCTGTGAGACACGGTCTCACGCTCCCGCACTCACCCCTCCTTTACAATACCAGCTCCGTTACACACCCGCTGTTTCGACCAATACCAGCGCGGCACAGAGTGACGTCAGCACAGCTCCGCGACTGACTCCCTCCTTCACAAGGTAACGGACACTCTCTTTCTTTTAAAGTGCAAGTGCTCTATTTAATTTACAACATATAACATTCGCCACTGTACTCGAGTGTCTAGAAAGGAAAGATTAGTTTCACTGCAAGTAAACCTCTTCTGTCTACTTTTCATATACTGCGGATAGATCCCTTCTGCCTACCCTTCACACAAGCATTAGAGAACCCACTACTTCTTTGACTCATCCACTCTTTTCGGGATATATACTAAGTCTAAAGTTTCACTAGCGAACTCCTTTGCTATCACTCAAGCTCCGACAAACCTACTACTCCTTTCTCGTGTGACCCTTACTAGGTTATATCACAACTGAAGTTTCATTAGCGAACTCGTTGCTATCATTTATTCAACTATTCATACAGAAAACCCTAATTAGGGCTTCCAGTTCTGCTTAACCATACACTAATTTCCCTCGAGCCACTGACCTCAGTGCAAGGTGGATTCTACGCACCACCCGCTATTCTGCCTCCGGAGATTCCAGACAAACATATAACAATCACTAACGATTTTGTTAATACATAAAATTATATAACATTATTTCATAAAAATATTTCAAAACATTTCAAAGCAATTCCAAACGATTTTACTTTCGATCGATATCATTTAGCAGCAATAACATTTTAGCTGCATTTATTATTTTTCACAGTTTATCAACAAGTAACCTATCTACCTATCTTAACTAGTCCCTAACCATACTACTGCTACCAGAAAATTACTGATAGAGCGCGCAGGTCACCCGACTAAACATAATGCACACTTGGGCCCATAAAAATAATTTTCATGTATACTTTAATCCGGTAACCTACACACTATTATCAGTAATTCAGTTCCCTTCTGTTTGTTTCCATGTACCTGACTTACCAATCGTTGAAACAGGTACCCATGATCACAATGGATCAGGAAGCTAGCTGTGGGAGTAAGTAGACAACACAAAAATACCATGTATCATTGAAATAACTGTTTGTACTCTTTAGAATGACCACAGACACAAGAAGTTTTAAACACCTTTATCTAATTATCTTCATCCTCATATGCCATGAGCCACAAATTAACACAGATCAAACTATCTATAACTAGAATAAGAACTATTGTATAGCTATGAATGAGAGTAAGAATCATTTAGAAACCGAAAAATATAAAGGGAAGGGAAAAACAAGGAACACAGTATTTTGATCAGCAGACTTTCGCAACTTTACTAAAGGCGAGTAAAGAAAGGGAACATACTAACCAAAGCGGACTTTCGAATTTCAGTAACGGTTTATAAGAAACGAAACTTATGCAATTTTATTCATCCAAATGAGCTTATTCTCTAAAGGGAGGGTAAGAATGGTACAAACTATATATGCATACAATTCGGCAATTGACTAAAGGTAGGTAGAAAGTGGAGCATACTAATAGACAAGATGCACGAAAATCTCACTTATAGAACATTGGGAAAGAAAAACGTATGCAAGTAGATTTTATTCGGGACGTCTAGGAAAGAGGGTTTGGAAAGTCAAACACCCACATAAATTATATTTACCTAAGACAGATCGAAGACTAACCCTGGCCACAGGTCAGTTGGAAAAGGCGGGAAAGGACCCTCAAGGACTTAGGCTGCCAGTGGGCATCAGGTACAGCTCATGGACAATCAGGACAGGATAACCCCAGGATTTGGATCAGGACTGGTCCTCACCAAAGGGAACGTCCAACACCAGCAGCTTCAGATGCAACGCCTGCGCTACCCCTCTCTGCAAGGAATCTGTCAGTAACCCCGATTGGGTTTCTCAAATCTCCCAGCAAAGTGCTTCGCCAGCACTTAAGGTTTCCCAAACCCCGACTGCGTCTGTGGAAATTACGGACAGAGTGCTCCGCAGATCTCTGTATCAATCACCTATAGAGTTTGTTGGGTCAGTGACAGGTCAGCTATTCGGACAAGTCGGACAAATTCTCTAGCTAAACCTAGGCTAGTTATACTGTTTTCGGGTCAGTGTACCACCCCCAATGTTGCAAGTGAAAGGTTCCCTATTTTCTGATTGGTCAAAGGAGGAGGTTAGGCCATTGCACCTCCTAAAATTTAGACTTTCTGAGGCTTAATATTCATTTTCATACCCACCCCCTATTCTAACTTCCCATGGCATATGGTTTACAAAGAACAATGTGGTACACATTAGTTATATACATTTGTTGCAACTGCAGGTACAGTTCGGCTTCGTCCTGCTGGGTTACAGGTCTGTTCCCAGGAGCATCTTGGCTTCAGCTGCCAGCTGGCTTGGTTCTATTGCTGCATGACTTTCTTTTCCCCCATCACATGACTAATACTATACGGGCTTCAAAGATGGAGTAGCAAGCGCCTCCCAGGCCCAAGGAATATGATACATGAAAAGTAAGCGAAAAACAATTTAGAAACACATAAAAAATAATTACACTGTATACCGTGATTGGCTATACTATACCCCTTACTTTGTAATAACTATAGCATTAAGAGTTAAGCAAAATAGACAGCTTTGCAAAAGCGGCAATGCAAGCACGGAGCATGTGAGAAACAAAGCGGCCATTTTAGCAATACTGCGCATGAGCAACAAGTTCCCTCCAGGACTGCGAATGCGTCACATCACATGGGTATGACCGACGCATACGCAGACTAAATTCCCGCAAAGTAGCGACCATTTTAAAGGCAAGCGTATTACGTTTTAGAAAACACATAGGCAAGCGTCTCTGGGACACCCCGTATTGTGTAAAATGTGCAATATTAGTGAGACAAACAGATTGATTACAAAGTTAAAGTTATTTGAGGTTCTTGAATACAAGCAAGTCGCGTAACATGCGAATACTTGCTCCATCAAGACTCTACACAGCAGCATGTACTTACTTAGTGTTCGATTTTCAGAGTCTCAGTTGGAGGCGAGCTTCGACCGGCAAAATCACGGCAAGGCACTCGTACTTGGCCGTGTAGGGAAGCTCTCCTTTTAAACGCGATGTATGATTGATCAGCTGACACCTAGGGTAGGTATGCTAGAGCGAGTGGTAGTTACATTTGCGGCGGCCATGTTGGAAGTATAAAGGCTTGTACATGTGAGGTAATCACTTTTCAATCTGATTTCCGTCATGCTCTCTATTTTTATATTTAACTTATCTCTCTATCTCTCTTGGAGTCAAATATTTCATTATCTATATCTGCGTAATATGCAATAGTTTTTTATGAAATATCGCAAGAGTCTGCTGATCTCAGTAGTACGCTGGTTGTTGTTTATAGGATAGAACGTGCGGCGGACATTTCTGAAGTTATTTTTGGCTCAATGGACTCTGTATTTTATTCCATTTGATGTTAATTAAATGACACTGTCTTCACTTATTGTCGATCGGGGTTGCCTAACGACCAGTCATATTAATTCCTAGGTATCCCATAAATTGAAAAGACACAATTTGTAAAAGCAGATATTATCAAAAGATAGTGGACTTTCAGTCCCATACTGGTGTCTTTTTTGTATTAGTCATTTAAAGATGTTTAAAGACGTAGCACAACATAGATATCTACTTTTTCTGTTGCATTCTAATGCGCGCACATTCTAACAAAACACTCAATCCTAATCACAGTGTTGACAATATTACACCAATGTTTAACAGAAACAAAGCATATTGACAGTCCAACTAATTAAGGCAAAACCTTTCAGGGGGTGACCCTGACCATGTCAGAAGGTAAAACTGTTGTTAATGCACATTGTTTTAACATCAACATGGCTGGATGGACCATTCTATTGCAGATTCTGATAGTTACATCTCAACAGTCGGTTTCATATAACAAATAGCATATCTTCAACATTATAGATGTAGCTGTTATCTTACTGGAACAGTTATGTTGATTGTTACAGCTAAATCTAGAAATTTACGCTAAACATGCCAGAGTATGCCATTCGGTGGGTGAATGTAATCAATATTTAATACTGTTTGCTGATTCCATCCTTGTCAACAACAGAAACCCTGTCTTACGGACGTGATTTATGTCAGCAATTTCTATATAACGGATCAGTCAACAAGTCCTGATCGTCGTTATGCTCCCCTATATCTTTTGCTTTGTTCGGGGATATTTTACTGCACTATGTCCAGATTTTTGGGATAGTAAAAAGAAACACCTAATGGCCAACAGTTCCAGTCACATAGAACAAACCCAGACACCTGTCTGGAACCTAAATCAATGCCAAGTATGCACCACATAAGGATCAAAAAATGTGTGATGAGCCGAATGACACCTCACTGGAACACCACTAACGGGGCAACTGGTATGTAAACTCCAGACTGGGCCCCTTTCTCATCATTGGTCATCATTCGGTTCAAAAGAAAATGTGTCCAAAACAACAAACCAAGAAGTGCAAGAAAACGTGGTAGCAGAGAAACTCTGCTTGTGACAAACAAAAGTGCTTAAAATCAGCAGGTACACCTCTCCGCAAAATTATTGAAAAATGGGTGTGCACTGTTGAATTAAAAAAGCTGATCGCTATTCTAACAAACCATTACCTAACGCCGACATGTTTCTCTGCCCTAATCTTTTGGCAGATTCTTCAGGGTCGCACAATTTGCTGCCACACCACTACTGGACACTTGCTCAATGTAAACCTCGCGCAGCTTGCTTTGCTCATACAAGCTGCCGGGGAACCCAGGAATTAAAATTATTACTCCAAAGGTGAGTTTTTGTAATCACCACGACTGTAAACATCAATCGTGATATTCCCAGACAGGTGCCTTGTCTCATTCTCCTGTTACCTAAAAGGGAGGGACCAGCAGCCATCTTAAGAACATATTCATCCGAGTATGATAAAGTTTTGGATTCAGACATTAAAGGATGTAATTAAGTCAATTGAGGAAAGGAGCACTAGGTAATAACCTTTGGCCACTTATATAGTGGCCCACAGCAGACAATGTCTGTGCTACAATGAATGAAAAGATGGGGTGGGTAACCCAATATACCCTCGCAGGCTTGGGCGAACAATGTGTAAACTATTAATTGCCTGCAAGGGATTTATTCTAAGATATTTTGAACAGCATGTAGAATCTATACTGAAAAAAAATATTTTAGATTCAAACTGTAAACATCAGTTGCTGTTTTTGATTCAGATATCCAATTATTTGAGGAAAATGAAAAACAACTACCACACTAGCTAAAGAAATAAGTATTTGCAACACAGGGGATAGTTGTATCAAAGATGTTATTATTTGTTGTAAAATCACAAGGGTCATGAGAATGAAACAAACTGAGAAATCTGATGTTCAAGGAATATTACAATCTTTCCTATATTACAAAAGACAAAGTCCAAACTGTTGCATAAAATAAGCAATGACTACTGCTGCATTAGAGGTAAGTCACTGGTGGCAAGATGTCAGTCGCACAGAAGTGGACGTATAGGTCGGTCTTAATGAGTCAATTCACAAGACCATCATCAGGACGGGTAATTAAATATATACCGAAGACCCCTAGAAGAATAACATGATATGACATTCAGTTATATTATCCCTCAAGTGTGGCAAAGCAGTTTAAATTATAAATATTTATTCATTCCATACATTATCACTTATGTATCTTGAAATAGTACAATTTGACTTTTCAACAATCCATTTGAGATGTTTGAGAACATACAGTTGATCCAGACGGTGTGGCGATGGATCGAGTGTACAATGATAATTCTAAATACAGGTCACTTGGGACTCAAAGGACAACAATATCGATTGTGTCGAGGTTTCTAACTTACTTTAGAGGAGAACTTTTTGTGGCCAACTTGAAGATGAATTACTTCCGTTGGTGACTGGTTCTCACTACAGTGAATGAAAGAATATACAGAAATACAGCGATCAAGACATGTTATGATCGACATAGCATAAGGCTAAAATGTCAGTGAGCTAACCAATGTTACCTGAGGAAATATATTGGACGCTCAGATTAGAGTTGACCTGTCTTTGAATCACAGGTCTTCTCTCGAGAAATCTCAGTTGAATCTGTGGATGTAATTGACATCACTTACTTACTGCCGTGTAGCAATCCAGGCAAGAGTTTTCTAAAATATCTACATTATTGCCATAATTAGATAAAGTGCTTACTGCAGCTAAAGGAACCATAAACGATTTTGTACATGTTCATCTGAACATTGTACGTTTTGCATTTTAATTAAGAGGGTACACAGTTGGTTACAGCCATGCTAATTGTTATAGCGATTCAGAGCCCCTTATTTTATAAGACTTCACCGGAAACGCTGAACCAGCTCGAGATGCTGTTCGAAAAAGGTCACAAATATGCGCAACATTAAACATTTCACATTAGAACCAGTTAGGCTCTGCGTCTACTTCGACCTGATTTTACCAGTTGGCTGGCCCAGATTGAGTGTTCACATTGTCATTAGACATGGGACCAGTGTTCATTAATTAAAGTGACTAGTCCCAGTAGATACATCTGCTATTTGCTGATCGATAAATCGGTAGGTATACTTATTCTAAACAAAGTTGGAGACGGCATTGTATTAATGTATTAGGTTATTTAATATAACCGAGGGATGAAACTATCAAATGCAATTAGGTATCGGGTCAAGCAGAGCGACCCGGTGCCCAAGCCTGAGAGGGTATATTGAGTTACCCACCCCTTCTTACTATTCAGGAAAGGCACATGGTCCCTTTCAATGTCAGTAATCCTCCTTTGGCACAACAGATTCCTCTGGCAGTGTGCACTACGCAGATCCAGCTTCTTTGATCCCATGTCTCCACAAGTGTATCTCTACCCTGTTGAAATATGACACCAGTCGTTATACTGCAGTGTGCTTTTGAAGACGGGGTGGTTCAGAGGGTTTCCCTTTAAACCATAGATGCCCCCCCTAAATTCCAGTCCTGTTTGCCATGAGACAGTGAAATGCAGATCTCAACCTTAAGTGGGGTCATGCACTGGCTCACAGAGGTCAAGTGTCAAAACCTCTCCCTCTAATCTATCCACTTAGGGAACAGTCCAGCCCGAACTGCCAAGCCATGTCTTCCCTCGACCGGAAACAAGCATCCTGGGACCGGTTTCGGATTCATAATCCTCATCAGCCAGGCTATCTTGAATCCAGTGGTAGAGTGAACAAGGGACCCACGTCTGGGCATACCCTGCCAACTTAGGGCAAACAAAGCGATACCAAAGTGGATGATTTACGGAGTTAACCAGGGAAAACATGGCTTGGCAGTTCGGGCTGGACTGTGCCCATGAGGCACAGGGCTAGACTCATTTGCATATGGTCATGTCTGAACTGGGCTGGTGGAGTGAGCTAAAGAATGATGATGGATTAAACCCAGATCAGTTGACTGGGGATGAGTCTTTGATTTGCTCAAGCACTCCATCCATCATCCCTTTTGGTATCGCTTCAGCACGGAAACGGCACTGGTGAAAGTCTTAGATAAGACTTTCCTTAAATGAAGGGCACTGAGCGATTCTGGTGCTATTAGACCTTTCTGGAGCTTTCAACGCTATCTCCCATTCAGTCCTGATTTAAAGACTGGAGGAGATAGGTGTTTGGGGGAAGCCTTTAAGGTGGTTGAGAAATTTCTTGAGTGAGCGCTGCCTTGAGGTGCAGCTAAGGTCCTTTTGCTCACATACCATAGCCTTAAACTGGGTACTGCTGCACTTTCAACATATCTGACCCCATTGGCCCAAGTGATAAAGTAATTTGTGTTTGAGGTCATCTCTCATGCAGATGACACCCAAGTTGTCCTCACAATGGGACCTAATCTGAACTCTCTCAAATAAAGATTCTGTAATTGTATGGATAAGATTGCCTCTTGGATGCAGTCCAGCTAAACACTAGCAAAACTGAGCTTGTACAGTTTGGAAAAGCCCACTTCGTGTGGTCAGAGAACTGGTGGCCGCTGAGTTTGGGCCCGGCTCCTACCCCTAGAGTGTCAGTAAGTTCTTTTGGAATTCTGGTTGATGAAAACCTCTCTATGAGGAAACATGTGAATGCAATTGTGGAAAAATGTTTTGGAACCATGCTTCTCCTCAGGAAGGTCTTCCAGTGGCTATTGTTGCAGGCTAGGAAATGCCTAGTCCTGGCCCTCATAATTAGTCGCCTTATTTATGGTAATGCTTTAATGATTGCCATGAACGGAGGACTGTTTTCCAAGCTCAAGGTGGTTCAAAACCCTGCAGCACGGTTAATTAGTCATCCTACGCCTTGCTCGCCCTCAGTACCCATTCTCGATACCCTTCACTGGCTGCCTATAAAAAAAATGGGCCAGGTTCAAACTCTTATGCTTTGTCCATAACACTTTGAATGGAAGTGGGCCATCCTATCTGTAGTATAAACTGACACTGTTAAGATCGAGTGGGAAATTCTTACTATGTCCCTGCTGTATTCGTATCACCAAGTATGGTGGGCGCTCATTCCCACATTTAGCCCCCAGCACTGGAATCAGCTTCCTTTGCAATTGCGCCTATGCACTAATTTTAAACAGTTAAAAAAATCTCTAAAGACATGGCTGTTTTAGTTTTTAGTATTTTGGCACTCTTCTAGTCGGGGATTATACAACTTTGTATAGTTGCAATAGCGCAGAGAGACCCTGTTGGGGTGATATGTGCACCCATACAAACTTAAGCACAAGCGCCAGTGCGTCCCCATAACCCTGCATTAGCAGGCGTATTACATGTTCGATAGGCCAATCGGGTGGGTCACACACTCAGTGCCTCGTCCCACTTTTAGCACCGGGTATATGGTGTACCGTTTTTCAGGGCACTTATAGGTACAGCACCTAAACCAATTATGTGAGTGCCCCTCTTGGCATGTGTAGGAGGGGCATGAGCACTTTCCCACTGCAGTACATTGGGTAAGCGCCCAGAGTCCGGAGGCCATGCACGTAGAATCAGCGAAAACCAGGACGAAAAAGCAAAACGTTTTAGGAAAATACTCTAAGAAGGGCCATTTCAAACTGGTTTGGTTCCACATACAACAAGCTGTGGTGGGGAAGGGGCTTCAGGGTGTCTCTTGGCTTCTGTAAAATCAACTAACAAATTTAATAAACCTTGGCATTTTGAAAATTGGGTGAGATTACACAAATGTAACAACGTTTTCACACAGCCCTAATTAAGGACAGTTAAATGGTGCCCATGAAGTCCAATATTGTGGTTTGTTCCAACATCTTCTCTTTTTGGAACGCAGCAATGTTAGTGGCTAAGGAAAGCAGTCCCAAGCTGCACAAGTTGGGGTTGCTTACTTGATGTGCTATAGTGATTTTTGAAGGTGGGACTAGCTATATCTTCTCAAAGCGACTATCTTTGGCAGAAATGAAGGGATATCCTGAGCTTCTAGGGACTGTGACATAGTGTTGGTGTGGGTTTTTTATAAAATGTATTAATGTATTACCACTTGATTAACATACACTGAAATCGAGATATTCTTTGAGAAACTGTGTTTATTTTAATGCTGGGCGCCGTAGGCCTCAATTTCAGAATAGTTGGTGCTGCTTACATTTTGTAATACATTCAGGAAACATTTATGCTTTTGATCGAAGGTGTCATCCTTTACCCTCTGTGGCTTAACCAGATTACTTCTGTATTTCAGTACCTGCTCCTGCTGTCCAAGAAAGTAGCACGCAAGGAGCCGCAAGTGAGTCTTATTCTATTCTTATACATTTAAAGTGTCACTACACACATGTGTACATTTGCCACTGTCTCTAATCATGAATCTGAACTTGGTCACATAGCAATTGCCTGCTTCAGTTTCTTATATATGCTTTATTTCTTATACATGCTTTATTGTCAGATGCACTTAACCCCCATCTCTCAACCCAGTGCAGGGGAACAGCACCCATGTGTGATTCATAGTGAAACATGGTTCCAACGTTTTAAGATAGGTCATAGATGCATTCAAAATCATCCCAGTCATACCCTGAAGGCCTGACTAAGACAAGATTTTCGAAGTGTCTCACACCTTTGTTCTTCTGTATTTGATCTTCAGTATGTGTTAAATATATCTGCAGCGTCCTTGAACCACTGTTTATTGTCTGCTCTGCAATTATGAGCCAGAAGCGAAGGAGAGGGCACCTAATGAAGACAAGTACCTTTCACAGCTGCTTAATATCATAACATGTGGGCAACAGGACAATTAGCACATGTCTCTTCTATCTCGCTCATCACAGGCAAATAATCAGTGTTTCCTTCTTGTCTCAGCCAGTAAGGCTACAATATGGAAAACGATAGTTAGTGGCTGCATTTTAGGCATGCTGATTGGCAAAGAGAATCTCAGCATTGTGATACAGAATTCTAATTTTTATTAACAGTGGATCCCAAACTTTTCAAGAGGGAATTTATCGCCTCCATAATGTTAAAAGATATAAGAGAGCTTTCGAGCTGCTCTTTGTATGGGCCATTGCCTAAGCTCAGGAAAGTGATGCAGGACTAAAAGCCAACTAAGAGTTGATAGAGAAGGCAGCATCTTGGTAAGGTAACTAAGTGGACCT
Source organism: Lissotriton vulgaris (assembly GCF_964263255.1). Taxonomy (NCBI): domain Eukaryota; kingdom Metazoa; phylum Chordata; class Amphibia; order Caudata; family Salamandridae; genus Lissotriton; species Lissotriton vulgaris. The sequence continues at coordinate 744,154,777 of NC_141696.1, forward strand.
GACCTGAAAGTCTGCCAAACTCTATATCTATCTGAGCTTAAAACCTTCCAGACTAGCAGTTTTTTTACTCCTGGCCAGGAGGTTTAGCTCTCATGCTTGCAACACCATTGAAATATTGATTGTTCCTTAAGGTTCACATGGGCCTGGTGGTAGAGCCCATTGCTGGGGGATATCTTCCAGCCAAGAACTGTGGCGGTGCCATGGTCTCGGAGAAGAGCCACAGGGCTTGGATTTTGGTTGCAGTACGGAAGTGGGCTGATTGTCCCACCCTCTGCATTGTAACCATCACCCCTTTGGAGGATGGTCAGGCATAATGGCATCCAAAGGGAAACAAGCTACTGCAAAGCCAGGAGGTCTTTATTTAAGGTGCTTATGCATGCAGTTTAAGTACTTTAAAGCAAGAGAGATTTTTAGAAACTATAGACTGTCTATATTGAAGGTTCACTTGCCTTCTGTACAGTCTTATTTCTATGCAAAAAAATGAGTAACAAGAAGAGTTGGTAGTGGACATACATGGAGCACAAAGGGGTAAAGAGCGAAGATTGGGAGGGTGGAGCAAGAGAATGTAGCTAGCGGGAGGGACAAGGAGCACCCAGGGTAAAGAGTGAGGGGCAGGAAGGACGAATGATAGGGAGATTCTGGCGAAATGAGGAGTGCCACACAAGGGGAAGAGAGCAGGGGAGGGATCCAGGAGGAGCAGACTCGAGGGGAATGTGAGGGTGTAACGAATGGCATTGAGGATTCAGTAGAGAGGCCTGTATTTATGAAATAGTTCATATGCACTTCATTGCAAGCAATCCATTGGAGGCGTAAATGAAACACCCTGACAGCCAGCAGCACCACGTGAAAGGGAAAATTTCCTGTGGACTAGGTCAAAATGTCGGTCAATCAAAAAAAAATGTGTATTCAGACCATTGACCCTTTAACACATAAACACATTTTTGATCTTACATAAATACCATCCTATTGAAAATGACATAACATCTTAATTCCTTAAAATTACATTTTCATACAATTCATCATAAAAAATTATGTTTAAAATTTCTAATTCTAAAGACTCTTTTTTTTTTTTTTTTTTTTTTTTTTTTAAATATATTTTTATTGCAGGAATCAGTACAACAATACAGTAACGACCAGCATCATATTATAGCCAACTCGTACAAGATATAGCCCACCGACCCCCTTCCACAGTATTGCTATACAGCCAAGCGGCCCATATTCCTGGGGTTGGGCGGCGAATGTAGCTGGGGTCGGTAGGATGCTGGAGCTGGTCCGGATAACACACTGTCCGTCATCTGCTTTTCTAAACAAACCCCAACCCCCAAAAAGATACCCCCCCCCTCAAACTACCAGTCATTGTGAAACTCCCCCCTCCCCCCCCCCCCCCACCATCAGCGCCAGGGAGTTTTATCACTGTAGGATCCACTGCTTGACCCTCGGGGAAGGTAATAGTGCTGTTAATGCTAGTGTCTAACGGGACTCGGGTCTAGTTGCTTCTTCGCTTTCGGAGTCGCTGGGGGTACAATAATCCCTGAGGGCCTGCACCAACGTTTCCCATTCCAACGCGGCCTCCTGCGCCTTCTCATTGCTTTGCCTCCAAGCCAACTGATATCGCAGCGCGCTCTCACCCGCCGCCCATTTCAAAAGTTCACCCTGCCATCTGCTGCCCGTAGGACCAGCACGTGCCTTCCAGTTCCTGGTCACCTCTCGCTTAGCCAGTAGGAGCCCCAGGTCTATAAATTTACTGGTGATTTTATTCCGGGGGGTATGGGGGAACCAGTGCAGAAGCCCTACCGCCGCATCGAACGATAAGTGCCTCCCCGTCACCTCTTCTAAAGTCGCCGCCACCTCCTGCCAGTAGGACGCCAATTCGGGACAGGCCCATAGCATGTGTAGGAGGTCCGCCTCCTGAGCCGGGCACCTAGGGCATTCCGCCGAGGCTGTGGCAAAATAACGCCTGATCTTAACCGGGGTCAGGTACGCCCTATGGAGAACATAGTAGTGGACCAGTTGGAAACGGGCGCTACGTGTACCCTTCCATGCTCGCCTCACCAGCTGGGACCAGGTCGTCTCCGGGATCTCCCTACCGATATCCTCTTCCCAGCGGGACTTCAGTGTGGTGAGAGGGACCAACCCCTCGGTAATCAACCTGCCGTAAAGGCAAGTGACCGCCTTCACTGTGCCCGCCGACATCATTACATACTGGCACACCTGAGACAACTGAGGTTCCTCTAGTCCGTTTTGCCAGTACGCCTGGATCACTCGCACAATGGCCGAGTGCAACAGAAAGTCGCCCCGGGGGATCCCAAAGCAGTCAATGAGATCCTGAAAAGACAAAAGCACTCCGTCCTCATATAGGTCCCCGACGAGCTGTAAACCCGAATCCTCCCAGTCCGCCAGTCGCGACCAGTCCCCTCCGTGGGGGAGGGCCGTCAGCATCCCCAATGGTATTTCAGGTGCATATGGGGTCCGCAGGTGACCTCTGTTATGAGCCCGATTCCAACAGAGTCGGATAGTCCGCTCCTCCATCGACAGGTCCCGAAGGACTAAACGCTGTCGCAGCGCGATAAAGGAGAGGACGTGCCTGGCTATACCCGTCCCTCTACCGTCTTCCGGGCCTCTGAACTCCCTGGCTATCTCCTGGGTGTACGTCTGGAGCTGCGCCGCCAGGTAGTACTTCTCAAAGTCCGGCACAGCGAGCCCCCCTTCGTCCTTCGGCCTCATCAGGGTAGTGAGGGCCACCCGCCGCCGGCCCGTGCCCCAAAGGAACCCGACCACCATAGAACGCAAGCGGCGAAACGTAGCCAGTGGGACCCAGATCGGCAAAGTCCGAAAGTAATACAATAGTCGGGGGAGCGCCACCATTTTGAGCAGGGCGATGCGTCCTGCCACGGAGAGCGGCAGCGTGGCCCAAAAATCCATGCTGCCTCGGAGTGCTCGTATGCAACGGGCAATGTTTCCGTCTAGGAGGTCGGGCTGGTCGTGGTACACAAATACCCCAAGGTATTTAAAGCAGTCGGGTTCCCATCTGATCTCCCTGCTTAGCGCCGGAGTGGGGACACCCCTACGCATCGGGAAGAGGCAGGTCTTAGACCAGTTCACTCGTAGGCCTGAGACTTCTCCGAACTCCGTTAGCGCTAATTCCGCTCCCCGTAATGCGTCGACCGGGTCCTCCAGGAAGAGCAACAGGTCGTCCGCATAGAGCGAGACGTAATGCGGGCCCGCCGCTGTCCATAAGCCCGTATAGTGGGCTCCCGAGCGAAGATGCATCGCTAGTGGCTCCACCGCTAGTGCAAAAAGAAGCGGGGATAAGGAACACCCTTGCCGCGTGCCACGCTCCACCGGATATCGCGATGAAATCAAAGGGCCCGATCTAACTCTGGCTGAAGCGGAAGCGTAAAGAACTGCTGTCCACTTGATGAATCCCTCCCCGAGGCCGAATTTCCGCAATACCGCGCTTAAGTAGTCCCACTCCAGGCTATCAAACGCCTTCTCCAGGTCCACCGACAAAACTACCGGGGACGGGGCATCCACGAATGGTTCCCCAAGCAAGCGAAACAACCTTCGGATGTTCATGGTCGTATTTCGCCGTGGTATGAAACCGGCTTGGTCCTCGTGCACTAGGGAGCCCATATGTCCTAACAGCCTCGAGGCCAAGATGCTGCTCAATATTTTGTAGTCCACCGTCAACATTGAGAGGGGACGGTAGGACCCCGGGTCAGACGAGTCTCGGCCTGGCTTGAGGAGAGGGACCACCAACGCCTCACACATCGAGCCGGGGAGGCGACCCAGCCTCTTCGCCTCCCTGTAGACCACCAGTAAACGAGGGGCCAGAAGGTCAGCATAAGCTGCATAGAACTCCACCGGTAGGCCATCTAGGCCCGGGGTCTTGTTCCTCGCCATCCGTTTGATGGCCCCGCGGATCTCCCCCAAGCCTATGTCAGATCCCAAGGTGTCTGCCACTTCCTGTTCCACTGTGCGGAGTTCCAGCGGGCGAAGATAGTTATCGAGCCGGTCTGGGTCACGCGCGGAGCGACTGCGGTATAAACATTCATAATAATGCCGGAAGCAAGTAAGAATCTCCGGTTGGGTGCACACCTCGGTCCCATCCGCCCTACGCATCCTAGTCGTCGTTTGGGACTGGCGCGTAGGGTTGGCCAACCACGCCAGTAACGCGCTCGACCTGTCGCCCTCCGCTATAGATCGGACCGTGTAGGCCTTATAATCGAAACAGCGGAGCCGTTCGACCTCCACCGCCACCTTCTCCCTCGCCTCTACCGTTTGTGTTTGCAATTCCGGGCGTCCGGGTCGGCTAATTTCGAGCGCGCGGAGCGTTCGGTCCGCTGCGTCCAAATCAGCCAGGATAACACGCCGCATGCCCACCCTCTTAGAGATACAGTACCCCCTCACCACCACCTTAAAAGCGTCCCATTCGAACGCCCTAGTACTCGCGGAACCGCCGTTGGATGCAAAATAATCCGTGATTCTCTCCCCTAGGTCTGCCTTGAAGACACTGTCCTCGAGGATCTCGGGGCGCATCTTCCAGGTGGGTACCGCTGGCGTCCCAGGGAACCAGCGAATGTCCAGCAGGAGGGGGTTATGGTCCGAAATGGTCCGCGATAAATACTCCGATCGGACCGCTGCCGAGACTAATTCGGACGAACCGAGAAAGCCATCCAGTCTGACATGCAGCTCATGAAGGCTCGAAAAGTACGAATAATCTCTAGACGCGGGGTGATGCGCCCTCCATATGTCCGTCAAACCCCAGCGGGTCTGCCAATCTTGTCGGCCCTTAGCCGTCCGCCGGACCGGGTAGTCGGGGAGCGGGGGATGCGAGCGGTCTATGTCTACATCCACCACGGAGTTAAAGTCTCCCCCCAGCAGGAGGGGACCGGTGAAAAAGTGGGCCAACGAGCCCGATAACCCGGAAAGGAAGGCAGTCTGGTCCACATTAGGGGCATACACACAGCAAACATTCAAGTCCCTCCCTCCTAGCGTGCCTGATATGGCCACGAAGCGCCCCTCTGGGTCCAACACTGTCCTCGTGACCTGGAAGGGGACTCCTGCCCTGATCCATATTAGCGCCCCCCTGGCATAAGCAGAGTACGTCGTGGAGAAGACCTGCCCTCGCCACCTACGCTGAAGCGCCGCCCCTTCCGCCTTGTTCAGATGCGTTTCCTGCAGCAGCGCCATTTGCACTCCCCTACGCACTAAATAAGCGTGGACCTTGTGACGCCTAGACATAGTGTGAAGCCCCCTCACGTTCCAAGTAATACATTTCAAGTTAGCAACATCAGCCATTGTCCCAAAGTGTTCTTGCACAGTCTCCCCGTCCGGGTCCCCACAAAGAAAAAACATCAATCCTCCCAGCGCTGCCGGCGGCCATTTTCCCCAACCAGAACCAAACCCCCCAAAAACCAACAAAGCCCCCTCCCAACCACCCCAGAACAGGACCCAAACTGCACCATCTAGATCCCATCCAAACGTCTACGGAGAACAACCCCAAAAACCCCACTAGTCCTACGGTCGCCACCGTAGGAAGGCCTTATGGGCCAGGTGCGGGCTGAGCGGAGGCAGTGGGCCCTCGTCGCCCAGGCTACCAGGACTATAATAAGCCCCCCCGTGTCAAAATCTTTCGGGGCAAGAGTAGAAGCCTCCCAACCCTCCCTCTTCCATTGTCAGCAGTAAAGAACGGCAGCCGCCTCCCCCCTGCCGGGCCCCCACCCAAAACAAGGCAACCTATCCCATTACCCTTGTCCATCCAAAAGGTCCTCCACCGATTTCGGTGTGATCACCGGTGTGTGGGTACTGTCTGCCACTGAGTCTTCCGAGTCCGATGGTGCCCCCTGAGCACCCGGGTTTTCCTCCTCCTCTTCGACGTCTTCGCCCCTCGCTCCCGACAGTTCCGACAGAACTTCCAGCACTCCCCTCCGCTCAGATGATGTCTCCGCTGTCGAGGGTCCTCCCGTGCGGCCGCGGCGGTTCCTGACCCTTTTAGATCGCCTCCTTTGTTCCGGCTCCTCCGCCTGATGGGTCGGGGCGTTGTAACCATCCTTCCCTGTCCGGTACAGTTCAAGCCAGTCACAGGCCTCCTCCGGGGTGTCGAAGAACTGGGTTTTGTCGTCGACAATGACTCGGAGCCTCGCGGGGAATAGGAGCGAATATTGGATGCCCTCACTCCTGAGTTCACGCTTAACCGCCAGGAAGGAGAACCGCTTGCGCTGCGTCTCGTAGGTATAGTCAGGGAAGATATTCACCTGGCTGTTTGCAACCTGAAACGGGCCATTGTGTCTGGCGGCATTTAGGATCAGGTCCCTGTCCCGGAAATGTAGTAACCGCGCCACCACCGGCCTCGGGGCTCGTCCCTGCTGTGGGGGCCGCGCTGGAACTCTGTGGGCCCGTTCCAGAGTGTAAAAGGAGGACAGGCCCTCCGGGACCACCGTGTCTCGGAGCCAGGTCTCCAGGTAGCGCACCATATCGCCTTCCTCAACCTATTCTAAAGACTCTTGAAAACATTTTTAACTTCTAGCATAAAGTTTCCTATTGCACATGCTATGTCCAGGGAGTTCATTTCAGCTAACAAGTGGGCTGCATGGACACGAATTTTAATACCATACTTTTTTAACAACTGGACGTAGAAACAATTCCCATGCATCAATGACATTTAAGCAATCTAAAAGTATATGCAAAATATTACATGTTATGCCTAGGTTGCTGATACATTTCCGTTCAGGATCCATCACAGCCCCTTTTATCTCTTTGTTCTCATAACCAGGATTAATTCCTATTCGAAACCTTACATTTTCATTTCAAAGCCATCGATTAGGTATGATGTCAATGTACAGGAACTGTTGATCGGCCAGGCATGCCTTAATTATAAAGTGCACTGATTGTTTCCACACCAAATACTGTCGATCCTGGTCTTGAGAAATGTATTTCCCTATTATCTTAAGTTCTCGTTTTGTTATATCAATTTGTAGATTATGAAAGCACAATTTAACTTTCAATTTCCTGCAAACCTTAGTTAACGTTTCCCTAACTCTCTCTGCCCATTTTAATTCAGTCCTCAAAATCTCACTTTTACACCATTGTGATATTTTTTGCTCTGCCCGCACCCCGGGTGTTGCTAGAATCATTATCTCCCAAGATACTACGCAGGTTTCTATTTTTGCTGCCTGAATCATAGAAGATCTGGGTAGGGACAGAAGATTTTGTACACATTTTCCCTTTTAGCATCACATCCCCTTTTGCCACTTAAGCATAACAATTCGGCTCCGTATTGGAATTTAGGCAGTATCATGCCCATATAAGTTTACAAAACAGGTCTATCTGACATCTCTTCAAAGTTTTTATTATGTTTTCAACTTTTCAAGATGTGAAAGACATAGTCTCAAGCTAGTGGGCAAAGAGGCTGGCCAAAAAAATGGTTGAAAGAGGTGGGCCCAAACCGCACTCTAAGGATATAAATGGCAATAGAAATCACTTTGTAAACAACGTCTGAAATTGTGACTTGAAATGTATGTGTAACTTCTCTGGGAGAATGTGCTATTGTTTGGCATAAAACGAGTACCTGCTAAAGTTAAAGGGTCATATGTATCAAAAAGTCATTTTGCGATTCTCAAATAGCGATTTTTTGCTAATCGCTATTTGATAATCGCAAACTGCTATGTATGTAGGATTTGCAATAAATTTTGCAAATCTTACATATTCCTTAATTGCGAATCTCACATTGCGATTCGCAATTAAAGAATACCTCCCCATTCATTCCTATGGGCCAAGAGGCCCAAAGGGATGAATGGGAAGTCATTTCCAATTTGCGATTAGCAATTAGCGAATCGCAAATTGAGAATGCAATTTCAAGGGTGCAAGGGTATCAAAAGGACACCCTGTTGCATCCCTGAAATAAGCATGGGTGATCCTTAAAGTATCTTCTGGATATATGCAGTAGAATAAGTTCTTATTAGGGCTCACAGTGTAATCAGGAGCAGTCAGTCTCCCGCAGAGGATGGGTTGTTGACACTTTGTCAGGAGTGCTGTATGAGCTCCACTACAATGTATAAGGCTATGAAAATTATAACTCCATATTGTCTACGCTGAATATCTACCAGGGCGGCCATGTAAGGTTGCACAAGGGCAACACAAAACCTAGACTGACATTTACCAAGTCATGCAAGGCCACCTTGCGTGGCCCTGTGTGGCTTGATGAAAGTGGAGTAACACAAGGCAGGTCACTATCTACTACCCTTATTCTGCCCCAGGGAGGCGTACCATGGGTGGAGCCTGAGTTTTTCCATGTATCCACCCATGGATTTTGGCAACTTCCCAGATTTACTGTTAGTGGAAGACCTGGGAACAGTGATGGCTACTCCCAGGAAGAAGCAGTAGGGCGGCGAGGGAAGAAGAAAGGGAGGGAGGAATTCACGTACTTCTTGCTGGCCAGCCGGCTGAGTGGCCGCCGCCTCTCCTTTGTCCTCTCTGTCCTCTTCCTGGTTTCTCCGGTGCAAACAGGAAGCAGGAAGCACCCAGGCTCTCCATGGTCAATCACAACGCTGCAATGCAGGGTTGTGATTGGTCTAAGTGCCTTGGTTCGTCTCTCAGCCAGGGAATGAGAGCCTAGGCATGTTCTCTATCCAGGCTGAAATGCAGACTGGGTTGAGAATATGCTACATGGGCATGAATATTTGCCACTGCTTGGGATTGCAAACTGCTATGCCTTCCCATGGAAGGCGAAACAACGAGAAATATTCTGCAACACACATAGAAAGAGGAAAAAGCGTTGGGATATTTAAAACACCGTTGGTGCAAGGGCTTGAACGCCCAGGCCTGCAATGGCAGACCTGACCTATGTTTAGAACACCCTTTCAGAGTAGCTTCCTAACATCTGTAGGAAGGGCGCTCACTTTTCCACACTGAATTTACAGTGGGAAAGTACCACAGGCCCTAAGGCTACTAAAAGAGAATCAGCAACATCCTGGTGTTGTCACATGGGCATAGCTGACCTCCTCAGTAGGGAAAACCCGCATGGGGCTTCATCACTACCTGGGCATAGAACACCATGTGTACCTGCCTTGCCTTTCACCGACCAGTGGCTCCAGTGGTGGAGGGAGGCCTGCGCAAAGTTGGCCTGCTCAAAGTTGACAAATGATTAGAAATGCCTAACCTCTAACCCCTCTGTTTTAACTTGGTATGGGAAGGCCCCAGAATGTCAGGATAGGCACATGGAGGTAATTCACGCCTTGGAGGAAAGTGGTGCTTTCCCCCTTTTCAACTCATTATCTTCCCTCTTCTTGAGAGTGCCATTTTTCAAACATTTGATAAAATTGTCCTCTTTAAATCAGAACTTTTTAAATCAAAGCCCAGGTTGGCCCCATGGTTTACGGATTGTTTAAAGAAGGAAACATTTGTGTGCAGGAAATTGGAACGCAAACCGAGGATTCACAATCTCTTGAAGACAAACTAATTTATAATATGGCTTTAAGAATTTACCACAACATTTTAAGAACAGCAAGGAATGTTCACATAGTGAAGAGAATTAACAAAGCGGGTAATTCTGGTAAAGCATTGTATAAGATACTTTAGGAATTTACTAATCCTATAGCCTGAGCTGAACCTGTCGAAGTCTCGCGGGCCCTTACTCAGGAGCTTGCCAATTATTTTGTCCGAATTTACAGTTCTTTTGTAAAAAAGACTACACAGGCAACTATGGTAGTTTTTACCCCCACAGAAAAATCTCACCCTGCTCTCTTGGAGGAGTTTCATATAGTGTCTCCACGCCAAATCAAAATGCTGCTAAATGGAATTAAGTCTGGATCACCGGAGGACTTAGCACCTCCCTATATGGTGGCACAGCTCTCCTCCTGTCCCTCACTGAGCTATGCAACCTCTCCTTTAGCCTGGAAAAGGTCCAGCACAAGTGGAAATCAGCGAGCGTCCAACCTATTTTTAAAAAACCCTCAGCTGATCCTAAAGTATTAGCAAACTTCAGACTATATATTTACTTCCTTTTATTGGTAAGGTAAAGGAAACACTGGTGAATTCCTAACTAGCAGCTTTTCTGGAAAGGTATTCCCTGCTTTATCCCTCCCACTCTGGCTTTCGAGCTGCTTTTAGCACAGAAACGGCACTGGTGAAAGTCTTAGACAAGACTTTCCTTAGATGAAGGGCACTGAGCGATGCTGGTGCTATTAGACCTTTCTGCAGCTTTCAACACTATCTCCCATTCAGTTCTGAATTAAAGACTGGAGGAGATAGGTGTTTGGGGGAAGCCTTTAACCCCTTCGATGCTGATGACGAGCTCAGCTCGTCATCACCCACGGGGGTCGTGTGCTGATGACGAGCTGAGCTCGTCATGGTGCCACTAAAATGGCATTTTCCAGCACAGGGGGGGAAAACGCCTAGCAGCCAAGTGGTTAAGGTGGTTGAGACATTTCTTTAGTGAGTGCTCTCTTGCGGTACAGCTAAGGTCCTTTTGCTTTCATACCATAACCTTCAACTGGGAACTGCTGTAAACGTCTCCTTTGAGTCCCACACTTTTCAACATATCTGACCCCAGTGTCCGAAGTGATAAAGTCATTTGGGTTCGAGGTCATCTCTTGTGCAGATGACACCCACATTGTTATCACAATGGGACCTAATCTGGACTCTACCAAAGAAAGATTCTGTAATTGTATGGATAAGATTGCCTCTTGGATACAGTCCAGCTAAACACAAGCAAAACTGAGCTTGTGTGGTTTGGAAAAGCCCACTCCGTGTGGTCAGAGAACTGGTGGCCGCAGAGTTTGGGCCCCGCTCCTACCCCTAGAGTGTCAGTAAGTAATTTAGGAATTCTGGTTGATGAAAACATCTCTATGAGCAAACATATGAATGCAATTGTGGGAAACTGTTTTGTAGTCATGCTCCTCCTCAGGAAGGTCTTCCGGTGGCTGTAGTTGCAGGCTATGAAATCCCTAGTCCAGGCCCTCATATTTATTCGCCTTAACTATGGGAATGCTTTAACGATTGCCATGAACGAAGGACTGTTTTCCAAACACAAGGTGGTTCAAAACCCTGCGGCACGTATAATTACGCCTCGCTCGCCCTCAGTACCCATTCTAAGAACACTTCACTGGCTGCCTATCAAAAAATGGGTCAAGTTAAAAATCCTCTGCTTTGTCCATAAAGCTTTGTATGGAAGTGGGCCGTCCTATCTGTAGGGTAAACTGGCACTGGTAAGATCGAGTGGTAAACACTTACTACGTCCCTGGCGTATTCGTATCTTCAGGTATGGTGGTCGTTCATTCTCACATTTATCCTCCAGCCACCAGCACTGGAATCCGCTTTCTTTGCAATTGCGCCCATACGTTGATTTTAAACAATTAAAAAATCTCTAAAGACCTGGCTGTTTTAGTTTTTAGTGTTTTGGCACTCTTCCAGTCGGGGCTTATTCATTCAGTTGCTATAGCGCAGAGAGACCCCTGTTGGGGTGATATGTGCACTTTATAAGAGAACCCAATACAAACCTAAGCTCAAGTGCCAGTGCGTCCCAACAGGCCTGCATTAGCAGGCGTGTTGCATGTTTGACAGGCCGATCGGGTGGGTCGCACACTCAGTGCCTCGTCTCACTTTTAGCCAGTGCTGTACCAGCCCCGGGTATATGGTGTACCGTTTTTCAGGGCACTAATAGGTACAGCACCTAAACCAATTATGTGAGTGCAGTCTTGGCATATGTAGGAGGGGCATGTGCACTTTCCCACTGCAGTACAGTGGGAAAGCACCCAGAGTCCTAAGGCCATGCACAGAGAATCAGCAAAAACGAGGAAGAAAAAGCAAAACGTTTTAGGAAAATCCTCTAAGAAAGGTCATTTCCAACAGGTTTGGTTCCACACACACCAAGCTGTGGCGAGGAAGGTCCTTCAGGGTGTCTCTTGGCTTCTGTAAAATAAACTAATACATTTAATAAAACTTTGCATTTTGATAATTGGGTGAGATTACACAAATGTAAGAACTTTTTCACATAGACCTAAATAAGGACTGTTAAATGATGTCCATGAAGTCCAATATTGTGGTTTGTTCCCTGATCTTTTCTTTTTGGAACGCAGTGATGTTAGTGGCTAAGGAAAGCGGAGAAGTCCCAAGCTGCACAAGGTGGGATTGCTTACTTGATGTGCTATAGTGATTTTCGAAGGTGGGACTAGCTATATCTTCTCAAAGCGACTGTCTTTGGCAGGAATGAAGGTATATCCTGAGCTTCCAGGGACTGTGACATAGTGTTGATGTGGGGGTTTTATAACATGTATAAATGTATTAACAAAATGTGGTTAACATACACTGAAATCGAGATATTCTTTGAGAAACTGTGTTTATTTTAATGTTGTGCGCCGTAGGCCTCAATTTCAGAATAGTTGGTGCTGCTTACATTTTGTAATACATTCAGGAAACATTTATGCTTTTGATCGAAGGTGTCATCCTTTACCCTCTGTGGCTTAACCAGATTACTTCTGTATTTCAGTACCTGCTCCTGCTGTCCAAGAAAGTAGCACGCAAGGAGCCGCAAGTGAGTCTTATTCTATTCTTATACATTTAAAGTGTCACTACACACATGTGTACATTTGCCAGTGTCTCTAATCATGAATCTGAACTTGGTCACATAGCAATTGCCTGCTTCAGTTTCTTATATATGCTTTATTTCTTATACATGCTTTATTGTCAGATGCACTTAACCCCCATCTCCCTACCCAGGGCAGGGGAACAGCACCCATGTGTGATTCATAGTGAAACATAGTTCCAACGTTTTAAGATAGGTCATAGATGCATTCAAAATCATCCCAGTCATACCCTGAAGGCCTGACTAAGACAAGATTTTCGAAGTGTCTCACACCTTTGTTCTTCTGTATTTGATCTTCAGTATGTGTTAAATATATCTGCAGCGTCCTTGAACCACTGTTTATTGTCTGCTCTGCAATTATGAGCCAGAAGCGAAGGAGAGGGCACCTAATGAAGACAAGTACCTTTCACAGCTGCTTAATATCATAACATGTGGGCAACAGGACAATTAGCACATGTCTCTTCTATCTCGCTCATCACAGGCAAATAATCAGTGTTTTCTTCTTGCCTCAGCCAGTAAGGCTACAATATGGAAAATAATAGTTAGTGGCTGCATTTTAGGCATGCTGATTGGCAAAGAGAATCTCAACATTTTGATACAGAATTCTAATTTTCATTACCAGTGGATCCCAAACTTTTCAAGAGAGAATTTATCTCTTCAGTAATGTTAAAAAATATAAGAAAGCTTTGGAGCTGCTCTTTGTATGGTCCGTTGCCTAAGGTCAGGAAAGTGATGCAGGACTAAAAGCCTACTGAGAGTCGATAGAGAAGGCAGCATCTTGGTAAGGTAACTAAGTGGACCTGACCTGAGAGTCCGCCAAACTCTATATCTATCTGAGCTTAAAACCTTCCAGACTAGCAGTTTTTTTTACTCCTTGCCAGGAGGTTTAGCTCTCATGGTTGCAACACCATTGAAATATTGATTTTTCCATAGGGTGCACATGGGCCTGGTGGTAGAGCCCATTGCTGGGGGATATCTTCCAGCCAAGAACTGCGGTGGTGCCATGGTCAAAGAGAAGACCCACAGGGCTTGGATTTTGGTTGCAGTACAGAAGTGGGCTGATTGTCCCACCCACTGCATTGCAACCATCACCTGTTGGAGGATGATCAGGCATAATGGCATCTAAAGGGCAACAAGCTACTGCAAAGCCAGGAGTTCTATATTGAAGGTTCACTTGCCTTCGGTACAGTCTTATTTCTATGCAAAAAAGAGACTGGATGGCGATGGAGCTTTATTTATGAAGAAGGAAGGAAGTACTCCTGTAAGGAACAGGAAGAGATGGTCAGCGGGGGAATTAGAATGACACAGGGAAATGAGGGAGGTAGTAACAAGCAGGGTTGGTGGTGGACATACAATCAGCCCAAAGGGTAAAGAGGAAAGATTGGGAGGGTGGAGCAAGAGAAGGTAGCTAGGGGGAGGGACAAGGAGCACACAGGGTAAAGAGTGAGGGGCAGGAAGGACGAATGATAGGGAAATGCTGGCGAAATGAGGAGTGCCACACAAGGGGGAGAGAGCAGGGGAGGGATCCAGGAGGAGCAGCGTAGAGGGGAAAATGGGGGTGTAAGGAATGAGCACTGAGGATTCAGTAGAGAGGCCTGTACTTATAAAATAGTTCATATGCACTTCATTGCGCGCAATCCATTTGAGGCGTAAATAATACACCCTGGCAGCCAGCAGCTCCACGTGAAAGGGAAATAGTCCTCTGGACTGGGTCAAAATGTCGGTCAATCAAAAAAAATGTTTATTCGGACCATTGGCCCTTAAACACATAAAAACATTTTGATCTTACATAAATACCATCCTATTAAATATATAATAGATGTAAATGACATAAAATACTAATTCCTTAAAAATGTAATTTTCATACAATTCATCATAAACCATTATGTTTAAAATTTCTAATTCTAAAGACTCTTGAAAACATTTTTAACTTCAAGCATAAACTTTCCTATTGCACATGCTATGTCCAGGGAGTGCATTTCAGCTAACAAGTCGGCTGCATGGACACGATTTTAAATACCATATTTTTTTAACAATTGGACGTAGAAACAATTCCCATGCATCAATGATATTTAAGCAATCTAAAAGTATATGCAAAATATCACATTTTATGCCTAGGTTGCTTATACATTTCCGTTCAGGATCCATCACAGCCCCTTTCATCTCTTTGTTCTCATAACCAGGATTAATTCCTATTCGAAACCTTAAAATTTCATTTCAAAGCCAGTATGTCTATGTACAGGAACTGTTGATCGGCCTGCCATGCCATAATTATAAAGTGCACTGATTCTTTCCACACCAAATACTGTCGATCCTGGTCTTGAGAAATTTATTTCCCTATTATCTTAAGTTGTTGCCTTGTGATATCAATTTGTAGATTATGAGGGCACAATTTAACTTTCAATTCCCTGCAAACCGTGGTTAACATTTCCCTAACTCTCTCTGCCCATTTTAATTTAGTCCGCAAAAATCTCACTTTTACACCATTGTGATATTTTTTGCTCCGCCTGCACCCCAGGTGTTGCTCGAATCATTATCTCCCAAGATACCATGCAGGTTTCTATTTTTACTGCCTGAATCATAGAAGATCTGGGTAGGGACAGAAGATTTTGTACACATTTTCTTTTTTAGCATCCAACCCCCTTTTGCCACTAAAGCATACCAATTTGGCTCCTTATTGGAATTAAGGCAGTATCATGCCCATATAAGCTTTCAAATCAGGTCCATCTGACATCTCTCCATAGTTTTTATTAAACGTTTTCAACTTTTCAAGATGTGTAAGACATAGTCTCAAGCTAGTGGGCAAAGAGGCTTGTCAAAAAAATGGTTAAAAGAGATGGGCCCAACCCGCACGCTAAGGATATAAATGTCAATGGGAATCACATCGTAAACAATGTCTGAAATTGTGACAAGAAATGCATGTGTACCTTCTCTGGGAGAATGTGCCATTGTTTGGCCTAAAATGAGTACCTGCTAAAGTTAAAGGGCCATATGTATCAAAAAGTCATTTTGCGATTCTCAAATAGCGATTTTTTGTGAATCGCTATTTGAGAATCGCAAAATGCTATGTATGTAGGATTTGCAATAAATTTTGCGAATCCTACATATTCCTTAATTGCAAATCTTAAATTGCGATTCACAATTAAGGAATAGAGGCCCATAGGGATGAATGGGCAGACATTCTCAATTTGCGATTTGCAATTAGCGAATCACAAATTGAGAATGCAATTTCAAGGGTGCAAGGGTCTCAAAAGCTCTTCAATCAACATCATTTCCACATCACATTTTTCGGTTCTTGATTTTTAAATCGTATTAAGTACGTACAGCTTTATGGTTTTCAACACCTTTTACATGATGGTATAGTAGACTGTTATGTATTCAAGGAAATCCCAGAATAGTATTTCTTTGAAAGATATAAGCCTTATGTTGCCAGTACTTGTAAAAAGATGATGACTTCTTCAGTTGGACAGTTCCCACACTGCCATGTTTACCTGCCCTCCCCTCACCTTAATATCACTGCTCAGAATATTTAGACAAACTGCAAGTTGCATCATCATGGCGAAGTATGACAATCTGGTTTAAAGTCGAAAATAGAAAATAGAAATGTGTATATTTGTCAATTAAAACCATAAACAAAATCACACAATTTAAAAAATACATACAAAAATGGATAAAATGGCGATTTGTCATACAACTAATTCAGGCACCAATCCTCACACTACAGGCCCTTTACTTTCTTCAACTTTCCATCCTATGTATTGTAATCGGGATACCAAGCACTAAGCTACATTAGTTAAAAGTAACTAAACAAGGGCTAATCTTTACCCTAATATATTAAAAACAAAAACACACGCTTTCTATGCAGATAGCTAACAAAGTCCTGTAAATAAAGTAATCTATAAAATCAAAGTGCATATAAGCAGGGCCGGGGCAGGTATAACTACAGGGACTGATGGACTATTTGTCCCTGCAGTTAAGTACATTTGGGGAAAACTTCCCCTCATTAAAAGGTACAAACATACAAACATAGGCAAAGTAATTATCTGAACCTAACGGGATAGATAGTAGTTGATTGGTGCAATCCCTAGCATCCCGTCCTAAACAATTATATGTGCAGGATAAGTTAACATAAGTGGTTTATGAGTTTAAAGTCATTAGCACTGTGCATTCTGGGGCTTGTAGTTCTACATTTCCAATTGTACAAATAGATGACCTATGCGTTTCATAAGGGAAAGTGATGTTGTCTAAAAATGCAGTACTATGAGAGGTGGTAAATAACATTTGTCATTGTTTATCTTGCTGGCGAGGGCTGCCATGTATCCCAAGAGAAATAATACGTTTCCAATCAAAAGCGTAATGAGCGACACACTGTCTACGTACTTTTGCAGTATTTTACTTTAGCCTAAATAGGTACTACCTCAATCTGGTACCACACAACAGTATGTAGGCGCAGCAATATATGCAATATCGATAATAACGTTTTTATCCATGTAAGTCTCTCCAATACAATATATTTTTAGCACTTTTGGTTATTTCTATTTCGATAAGCACATCAGCAAAGCATATATTAGATACTGATTCGGTACAGTGGAGATTGCTTAATAGCCCAGATCCTTGAAGTATCTTCTGGATATATGCAGTAGAATAAATTCTTATTAGGGCTCACAGTGTAATCAGGAGCAGTCAGTCTCCCGCAGGGGATGGGTTGTTGACACTTTGCCAGGAGGACTATATGAGCTCCACTACAATGTATAAGCCTGTGAAAATTATAACACCATATTGTCTGTGTGCACATTTGACTCAAACTATGCTGAATATCTACCAGGGCGGCCATGTAAGGTTACACAAGGGCAACACAAAACCTAGACTGACATTTACCAAGCCACGCAAGACCACCTTGCGTGGCTCTGCGTGGCTTGATACATGTGAAGTAACACAA
Source organism: Lissotriton vulgaris (assembly GCF_964263255.1). Taxonomy (NCBI): domain Eukaryota; kingdom Metazoa; phylum Chordata; class Amphibia; order Caudata; family Salamandridae; genus Lissotriton; species Lissotriton vulgaris. The sequence goes on from NC_141696.1 coordinate 744,172,299, forward strand.
GGCAGGTCACTATCACTACCACTTACTCTGCCCCAGGGAGGCGTTCCATGGGTGGAGCCTTGGTGTTCCCACGTATCCACCCATGGATCTTGGCACCTTCCCAGATTTACTGTTATTGGAAGATCTGGGAAGAGTGGTGGCTACTCCTGGGAAGAAGCAGTGGGGCGGCGAGGGAAGAATAGAGGATAGGGGGGAATTCACTTACTTCTTGCTGGCCGGCCAGGTGGGTGGCCGCCACCTCTCCTTCGTCCTCTCCACCCTCTTTCTGGTTTCTCCGGTGCAAACAGGAAGCAGGAAGCACCAGGGCTCCCAGGCTCCCCATGGGCAATCACAACGCTGCAATGCAGGGTTGTGATTGGTCTGAGTGTCTTGGTTCGGCCCTCAGCTAGTGAATGGGAGCTTAGGCATGTTCTTTATCCAGGCTGTAATGCAGACTGGGTTAAGAATATGCTACGTGGGCATGAATATTTGCCACTGCTTGGGATTGGAAACTGCTACGCCTTCCCATGGAAGGCGAAACAACGAGAAATATTCTGCAACACACATAGAAAGAGGAAAAAGCGCCAGGGGATTGTTTTGTGCAGGAATGTGTTCCTTCCTGCACAAAAGAAATCCTGCTTGCAACACAGACACATTTGCACCATGTTGCAAGGGTGCCTGCTTTGGAGCTAGGTAGCAGTTTGTGCTCGAGCACAGTCAGAGAGCAGGAATGCGCCGTCTAATGTACAGGATGGCTTGCTGCGCTGCTTTGTGCTGTGTGAAAATTTGATAAATGTACCCATATCTTTCTACCTCTACCTGATAAGTGGGCACTGCAATTGTAATCCACATCCTTACACCGCTGTATTTCGCAGGCATTACACTAACCTTAATAACAATGGGAAAGAAGATGACCCACACCAGGGTGCATTTATTACCGTTCAATAATGTGGAAACACAAACTGAGAGAATCTGGCCTGGTATATGATATACACTTATGTAAGGGAACCCCTTGCACCAGTTCAGACAACCCTTATGGTGGTTTAGGAGGTCTTAGACAACCTTAGAAATCTGTCTTAGTGGTATCTGTGGAGAGCAGCCTTCAGGCTTAGTCCAGAAGGAAAGTAAAGCAAAGCAGTTTGTTTTAGCAGAATGCAATCTTACAGTGTAGATTAAGTGAAAAAGAACCACACAAGGTATTTACAAAAATATCTATTTATTATATAATACTCTCTAGCACAAATGAATATCTCCTACCCGGAGATATGCCCAATGCACACAATACTTTGCAAAGAACCACAGGAAATAGCACAGAATACACAGTGGACCCCAGGGGAGGAGCAAACCACATACTAAGAAAGTGGTATAAAAACAACGACTTGGGTAAGAAAATGTCGAGAGGACGTAAAAGTGCTGGGGACCCAGGGATCCACCAAGGTGAGTGACTAGGACCCCCACAGAGACACAGAGAGCATGTGCAGTGTGGAAGCACAACATTGTGCTCCCTACAAGTCTACCTGTAAGTCGACGTTGGATTTGCATTGAAATTCAGTAAATAGCACGAAATACACAGTGGTCCCCGGGGGAGGGGGGGACTAAACCATATACTAAGAAAGTGGTATAAAAACCACATCTCGGGTTGAGAGGTTGTAGAAGTGAGGTTCAGTGAGGCTCAGCTTATAGAGGTAAAAAGGCACCCAAGAAGACCATAAACTGGTCCGAAAACTTGCCTCAGTGTGCCCTGTGTCTTAAAGCAAGGAGCTATGCTGAAGAGATGGCACCGCATGCTGGAAAATAACTCTTTAATTCCTAGCGGATCTCGGTGCCGCGGAGCGCCTCATGAAGTAGCCATCTTGAACCACCACACGCCTCCTCACGGTGAACTGGCCACCAGAGGCCAAGTGTCAAAACCTCTCCCTCTAATCTATCCACTTATGCCGTCAAATGGCAGAGGTCTGTCATTCCAGTTGCATGCCCAAGGTTTATAGCTATCACTGGGAAATTCAACAACGTGCTTCCCCAGCCTCCAGTGTGGACTGGAATCAAGCTGAAAGGCACACAGAATTTTAGAGCAGAGAAAAAGCCACTTTCTAGCAGAGGCATTTCTAAGCTCTTAATAACAAAACCACCTTAACCACAGGAGAGGGTTTATCATTGTGAATCCAATGATAGGGAACATGATTGGGCTGCTCCACTGCAATGTATTATTGCAGCCTGAAGTAATTTCACCCATTCCCCCATGTTAACGCATGGGAAGAGCAAACCTTATAAGTAGTTAAAGCACACATGGATATTCTTCACTACCTGGGCAGAGTACCCACCTGTGTTCCCACCTCAGGACTTACCCAAGGGATTCTTTCATCTTAATGAATGGTTCCCCTCAGACTTGACCATTGGTTTAGAAAGGGCAGCCTGATCATAAGTGCAATTTCGCACACACAGCCCTGCAAAGTCAGGCTTGACACATGTTTGAAAACACCACTGGTGCTCACACACGAACCTGCAAAGGCAGGCTAAATACATATTTACAACATCATGGGTGCAAGTGCTTGCAAGCGCAGGCCTGTAATGGCAGACCTGACCTATGTTTAGAAATACCCTTTCAGAACCACTCCCTAACATCTGTAGGAAGGACGCTCACATTTCCACTCTGAATTTACAGTGGGAGTGCCCCGGGCCCTAAGCCACTAAAAGAGAATCAGCAGCAACCTGGTGTTGTCCCATGGGCATGGCTGACCTCCTCAGTAGGGAAAACCCACATGGGGCTTCTTCACTACCTGGGCATAGAACACCATGTGTACCTGCCTTGCCTTTCACCTACCAGTGGCTCGAGTGGTGGTGGAAGGCCTGCGCAAAGTTGGCCTGTTCAAAGTTGTCCAACGAGTTAGAAATGCTTATCCTCTAACCCCTCTGTTTTAACTTGGTATGGGAAGGCCCCATAATGTAAGAACGGAAACATGGCGGTCATTCGCGCCTTGGAGGAAAGTGGTGCTTTCCCCCTTTACAACTCATTATCTTCCCCCTTCTTGAGAGTGCCATTTTTCAAACATTTGATAAAATTGTCCCCCTTAAATCAGAACTTTCTAAATCAAAGCCCAGCTTGGCCCATGGTTTACGGACTGTTTAAAGAAGGAAACATTTGTGTGCAGGAAATTGGAACGGAAACCGAGGACCTCAAAATCGCTTGAACACAAACTAATTTATAATATGTCTTTAAGAATTTACCACAACATTTTAAGAACAGCAAGGAAGGTTCACGTTGTGAAGAGAATTAACAAAGCGGGTAATTCTGCTAAAGCATTGTACAAGATACTTTAGGACTTTACTAATCCTATAGCCTGAACTGAACCTGTTGAAGTCTCACAGGCCCTTACTCAGGAGCTTGTAAATTATTTTGACGAAAAAATTGTCAGAATTTACAGTTGTTTTGTAAAGAAGACTACACAGGAAACTATGGTAGTTTTTACCCCAACAGAAACATCTCACCCTGCTCTCTTGGAGGAGTTTCATATAGTTTCCCGATGCCAAATCAAAAGGCTGCTAAATGGAATTAAGTCGGGATCACCAGAGGACTTAGCACCTCCCTATGTCGTGCCGCCAGCTCTCCTCCTGTTCCTTACTGAGCTATGTAACCTCTCCTTTAGCCTGGAAAAAGTCCAGCACAAGTGGAAATCAGCGAGCGTCCAACCTATTTTAAGAAAACGGTCGGCTGATCTTAAAGTATTAGCAAACTTCAGACTATATCAATACTTCCTTTTATTGGTAAGGTAATGGAAACACTGGTGAATTCCTAGCTAGCAGCTTTTCTGGAAAGGTATTCCCTGCTTGATCCCTCCCACTCTGGCTTTCAATCTGCTTTTAGCACGAAAACGGCACTGGCGAAAGTCTTAGATAAGACTTTCCTTAGATGAAGGGCACTTAGCGATGCTGGTGCTATTAGACCTTTCTGCAGCTTTCGACACTATCTCCCATTCCGTCCTGATTTAAAGACTGGAGGTGATAGGTGTTTGGGGGAAGCCTTTCTTGAGTGAGTGCTCTCTTGCGGTACAGCTAAGGTCCTTTTGCTCTCATAGCATAGTCTTCAACTGGGAACTGCTGCAAACGTCTCATTTGAGCCTCACACTTTTCAACATATCTGACACCATTGGCCGAAGTGATAAAGTCATTTGGATTTGAGGTCATCTCTCGTGCAGATGACACCCAAATTGTTATCACAATGGGACCTAATCTGGACTCTACCAAAGAAAGATTCTGTAATTGTATGGAGAAGATTGCCTCTTGGATGCAGTCCACTTAAACACAAGCAAAACTGAGCTTGTGCGCTTTGGAAAAGCCCACTCGGTGTGGTCAAAGAACTGGTGGCCGCAAGAGTTTGGGCCTGGTTCCTATCCCTGGAGTGTCATTAAGTAATTTAGGAATTCTGGTTGATGAAAACCTCTCTATGAGGAAACATGTGAATGCAATTGTGGAAAACTGTTTTGGAGTCATGCTCCTCGGAAGGTCTTCCAGGGGCTGTTGTTACAGGCTCTGAAATCCCTAGTCCAGGCCCTCATAATTAGTCACCTTAACTATGTGAATGCTTTAATAGTTGCCATGAATGAAGGACTGTTTTCCAAACACGATGTTGTTCAAAACCCTGAGGCCCTAATAATTAGTCATCTTACGCCTCGCTCGCCCTCAGTACCCATTCTCAAAACCCTTTACTGGCTGCCTTTAAAAAAATGTGCCATGTTCAAACTCCTCCGCTTTGACAATAAAGCTTTGTATGGAAGTCGGCCGTCCTATCTGTGGGGCAAACTGGCACTGGTAAGATCGAGTGGGAAACGCTTATTATGTCCCTGGCATATTATTTGCATCACCAGGTATGGTGGCCGTTCATTCTCACATTTAGCCCCCAGCACTGAAATCAACTTCCTTTGCAATTGCGCCCGTGCACTGATTTTAAGCAGTTAATAAAATCTCTAAAGACCTGGCTATTTTAGTTTTTAGTGTTTTGGCACTCTTCCAGTCGGGGCTTATACAACTTTGGAGTTGCTCTACCGCAGAGAGACCCCTGTTGGGGTGATTGTTGGACTTGGCCCTTGTGGCAGGTTCACCCCTAAACTGTTTGCCTTTCAATGTGACCTGATAGTAGTAGTTGTTGGCTTCTGCACACTTTAGCACTGTGTCTCAGTGTAAAGTGCGTGTGCACTCTGAGTGCATGTGGTGAGGTTGGCTGCCCTCCCATAGGAATGCATGGGGGATATGTGTGTTCATGGTTGTTGCTGGTATGAGAGGAGTGCAGGGACGAGTTTAGTATGTGCAAACTCATGAGAATAAATGCTGGTAATGGTGTCCGCAGATTTATTGTGACTGGTGGAGAAGTGCGACGTTTAGAAGTTGGCATTTCTGTGCGCAGTGTGTCTGCCTGTCTGATGTGGAGTGCATGTCTGGCTTGTGATTGACAGGGGCTGGATGGTGTGCTTGGTTCCAGGAGCCATGATGGGTCTGCCCGGTGGTGAATAGGGAGATCTGCATGTAGATGGGAGGGAGGAGTTGCACCCGGGACCTGAATAGGGCTGTGCCTTCCCTCCACAATGCTGGCTCCGCTCCCTGTGATCATCTGAGCACCTAGCCCCCACCTGACAAAGGGGAGAGGAGCTGATCGCAGCAAATTGCTCTGAAGCTCCCTCCCCCAAACCAGTTGCATCAGGTTTTCCCCCAGCCTTGTGCTGGGTGACAAAGGAAATCTGTGTATAAGAAGGGGCTGTGACCCCATGAAAACTGTTCTCTCTGTGTACCTGACTTGAGGGGGGCCTGCTGCTGCTGCAGGGCGCCAGGAGGAACATTATCTGGGGACTGCCTCCCTGCTGGAGGGCCCTGTGAGCTGGCCTGCCTGGGCCTTCCTTCCAAAAAGACTTTCTCTGGACTTTATGACTCCAGCGCCTGGGAAACGCTATATCTTCATGGCCTGGTGAGCGCTTTGCTTTTCATTCTGGTAAGCACTTGATCCTCGTTCCCTGAGGAGCGCTTTATTGTGGTACCATTCTTTAGAGGAGCAGCACTCCCATTTATGAGCTGCAGCGCGGGGCTGTGACCATTTTTAAAAGGACATCCCCCGTGTGTGGATCCCCCTGCAGTTGTGTTCTCGCGGCGGGAGCCTACCACGCATTGCCTACGTTCCAGGGGAGCGGGTGCCCACCCCGCGTTGCTCATCGTTGAGAGAAGCGGGTGCCCACCCCCACCTTTTTATTTATTTCTCGGGTGCCACCCCACTTCGGTGCTTTACTTTAAAGTGGGAGCCTACCCCGCATTGCCCAGATCGAAAACAAAATCACTGCCGCGACCCGGAAGAATCAGGAAGCCAGGCAACCTGTGTTGTGACGTGGGCTGGGCCGCAAGAAAAGAAGCCAGAAGCTGATGGGAGGCCACCCCGCGCTCCGGTGCCCAAAGGAGAAGTGAGCCGGTGTCCTGGGAAGCGCCGCATTGAGAAACCAAGGCGGGAGCCCACCCCGCACTGGGACGTGCTGGCCGGGTCGGGAAGTAACCTGTCTGATAGCCGGGCTCCCATGCACTGAGGAGAGCGAGTGCTGCAGTCGTATGCCAATAGAGGTGGAGGGGCCCGAGGCACATGGTCGGTGCCTGCCCTTGCCTCAGAAGAAGACGTGCTGCCAACTGAGTCCCTCCAGGAGAGGAGAAGCTCAAAAGAGAAGCGGAGTCCCGCAGATTTGTCCCCGGTGAGTGTGGGCTGAAGTGGGAGCGGTGGTCTGGTGTTTCCACGGAACAGTGGGGGCTGGGCGTGCTCCCCCCCAGCTGTGCCGCAAAGTGCAGCAACTGTGCACATTGTTCAGAAGTCCCAGAAGGAGACTTAACAAGGCACTGCCATGCCTGGGCTCATTTTGCAACATCAGCTATCCCGCGGGCAGCTGCACCAGGGAGGAGACTCTTCATCCACAGGGCCCCCCTCCAGACTGCATGTCGAGTGCATGTTGAGTGCCCTCCCTCATTGCTTGTGGGGCATTGTTTGGGGCACCCTAAGCCCAGAGAGTGCCAGGGCAGGTTGTTGTCGCCACAGCTGCGCAGCGGAGGCCGGCAGCTGCAACACTTGGGACCATTTATTTTCTGCTAGAGACCCAGCGAGGAGCTCAGAGGGCACAGTGGTGCCAGGGCTAATTTTTCAGCTGCCCAGCAAGTAGTGGGCAGATGCCACGTTTATGCCTGCGCAGAATGCGCACCTGTGACTTTCGCTGCCTAGGCATCGTGCCCTGACTGTTGGGCATAGGGCGTTGGAGGCCTGGGAGAGGCCAGTTGGCCTGGGGCAAGTGTACAGGTATTGTGCCCCCGCATGGGGCATACTATGTTCATGATGGTAATTACATGATACCCAATGTGATGTATGTGTAATGTAATTATGCACCCTGTTTTATACCGCTAAAAGTGTTTTCTGATTAAGAGGTTGTTTTGCATTTTAGGGTTGATGCTAGTGAGATTATGTTTCATGGTGTGAGTTATGCCTACTGTGATGATTATTGCATAGGGTGGTTTACATTGCAGAACCTTATGCTAAGTTCCTAACTTTTACCAGTAGTTACTGGTTATGCTCTACATTTATTATTTGTGCTACATTTACAATTGGTGATTTGTGATGGTTATGACGGTGGCCCAAGTGGCCCTATCAGGTGTATATAATCCCTTGTGGATAATTCCCAGTGCCAGTTGGCACAGTGTAAATTGTGTGATTACGAGGTGCGCCTAGTGTGTTGCTGTTGTGTGTGTGTTGCGAAAATGCTTTACACATTGCCTCCGGGATAAGTCTGACTGCTCATGCCAAGGTACCAAGGGGGTGAGCAGGTGTTATCTTTGGCGTGTAACTCCCCAGCCCTGACTAGAGTGGTGGTCTCTGCCTGGCTTTGGTGCAAGCCTTAGCCAATGAGAGATCCCATTTCTAACAGTGATATGTGCACTTTATACGACAACCCAATACAAAACCGAATACAAACCTAAGCACAAGTGCCAGTGCGTCCCCACAGGCCTGCATTAGCAGACGTGTTACATGTTTGACAGGCCAATCGGATGGGTCGCACACTCAGTGCCTCGTCCCACTTTTAGCCCCGGGTATATGGTGTACCGTTTTTTCAGGGCACTCATAGGTACTGCACCTAAACCAATTATGTGAGTGCCCATCCTGGCATGTGTAGGAGCGGCATATGCACTTTCCCACAGCAGTACAGTGGGAAAGTGCCCAGAGTCCTAAGGCCATGCACAGAGAATCAGCAAAAACCAGGAGGAAAAAGCAAAACGTTTTAGGAAAATCATCTAAGAAGGGCCATTTCCAACAGGTTTGGTTCCACATACACCAAGCTGTGGTGGGGAAGGGGCTTCAGGGTGTCTCTTGGCTACTGTAAAAGAAGCTAACACATTTATTAAACCTTGGAATTTTGAGAATTGGGAGAGATTACACAAATGTAACAACTTTTTCACACAGACGTAAATAAGGACAGTTGAATGATGTCCATGGAGTCCAATACTGTGGTTTGCTCCATTATCTTCTCTTTTTGGAACGCAGTAATGTTAGTGGCTAAGGGAAGCAGGGAAGTCCCAAGCAGCACAAGTTGGGATTGCCTACTTGATGTGCTATAGTGATTTTAGAAGGTGGGACTAGCAATATCTTCTCAAAGCGACTGTCTTTGGCAGGAATGAAGAATGTCCGAAACTTCCAGGAACTGTGACATAGTGTTTTTTAATAAAATGTATTAATGTATTACCACATGATTAACATACATTGAAATCGAGATATTCTTTCAGAAACTGTGTTTATTTTAATGCTGGGCGACGTAGGCCTCAATTCAAAACAGTTGGTGCTGCTTACATATAGTTATACATTCAGGAACCATTTATGCTTTTGATTGAAGGTGTCATCCTTTACCCTCTGTGGCTTAACCAGATTACTTCTGTATTTCAGATCCTGCTCCTGCTGTCCAAGAAAGTAGCACTCATGGAGCCACAAGTGAGTCTTATTCTATTCTTATACATTAAAAGTGTCACTCCTCACATGTGTACATTTGCCAGTGTCTCTAATCATGAATATGAACTTGGTCACATAGCATTTGCCTGCTTCAGGTTCTTAACTATGCTTTATTTGTTCTTGGCTGGCCAAGGAAGTCGTCCGCCTCGGCCGCGCTCAAAGCCCTCCATTGGTTGCCAATACATAAACGCATTTTGTTTAAACTGCTGGTAATCACTTTCAGAGCTTTCCACTCGCAAGGGCCTAAATATCTTGCAAATAGTTTCAGGTGCTACGCACCTTCGCGGGTCCTCAGGTCATCAAACCTGAACCTACTGGCGGTGCCCAGATATAAGCTCTCCACCAAGGGAGGAAAATCCCTTGTAGTCATAGGATCTAGGGCCTGGAACAAGCTGCTTCCTAATTTGCGGCAACTCACCGATGAGAGCCGATTCAGGAAAGAGCTGAAAACATGGATCTGAACACACTCACTGATACTGCTGGCAAAGCCCTAGTATAAGCGCGTAGGACTTCAGAACTCCATCTGTCAGCAGCCTGATCCATCTGGCTACGTTACACAGTGCCAAGATGCTACTTGGAGTGATAGTCGCGCTATAAAAATGTGACATTACATTACATTATATCTTCCTTATGTGTTAAATATATCTGCAGCGCCCTTGAACCACTGTTTATTGTCTGCTCTGCAATTATGAGCCAGAAGCAAAGGAGACGGCACTTAATGAAGACAAGTACCTTTCACAGCTGCTTAATATCGTAACATATGGACAACAGGACAATTAGCACATGTCTCTTCTATCTCACTCATCACAGGCAAATAAACAGTGTTTCCTTCTTGTCTCAGCCAGTAAGGCTACAATATCAACAACAATAGTTAGTGGCTGCATTTTAGGCATGCTGATTGGCAAAGAGAATCTCAGCAGTTTGATACAGAATTCTAATTTTCATTAACAGTGGATCCCAAACCTTTCAAGAGTGAATTTATCTCTTCAGTAATGTTAAAAAATATAAGAAAGCTTTGGAGCTGCACTTTGTATGGGCCATTTCCTGAGCTCAGGAAAATGATGCAGGACTAAAAGCCAACTGAGAGTTGATAGAGAAAACACAGCATCTTGGTAAGGTAACTAAGTGGACCTGACCTGATAGTCCGCCAAACTCGAATATCTATCTGAGCTTGAAATCTTCCAGACTAGCAGTTTTTTTACTCCTGGCCAGAAGGTTTAGCTCTCATGCTTGCAACACTATTGAAACATAGATTTTTCTGTAGGGTGCACATGGGCCTGGTGGTAGAGCCCATTGTTGGGGGATATCTTCCAGTCAAGAACTGCGGTGGTGCCATGGTCTCGGAGAAGAGCCACAGGACTTGGATGTTGGTTGCAGTACAGAAGTGGACTGATTGTCCCACCCTCTGCATTGCAAGTATCACCTGTTGGAGGATGATCAGATGCATTTGGCATCCAAAGGGCAACAAGCTACATCAAAGTCAGGAGGTCTGTATTCACTTGCCTTCAGTACAGTCTTATTTCTATGCAAAAAAGAGACTGAATGGCGATGGAGCTTTATTTATGAAGAAGGAAAGGAAGTACTCCTGTAGGGAACAGGAAGAGATGGTCAGTGGGGGAATTAGAATGACACAGGGAAATGAGGGAGGTAGTAACAAGTAGGGTTGGCGGTGGACAAACAAGGAGCACAAAGGGTAAAGAGGGACGATTGGGAGGGTGGAGCAAGAGAAGGTAGCTAGCGGAGCGACAAGGAGCACACAGGGTAAAGAGTGAGGGGCAGGAAGGACGAATGATAGGGAGGTGCTGGTGAAATGAGGAGTGCCACACAAGGGGGAGAGAGCAGGGGAGGGATACAGGAGGAGCAGAGTCAAGGGGAAAGTGGGTGTGTTAGGAATGATCACTTAGGATTCAATAGAGAGGCCTGTTCTTATGAAATAGTTCATATGCACTTCATTGCAAGCAATCTATTAGAGGCGTAAATATTATACCCTGGCATGCAGCAGCACCACGTGAAAGGGAAATAGTCCTCTGGACTGGGTCAAAATGTCACTGAATCAAAAATAATGTTTATTCAGACCATTGGCCATTAAACACATAAAAACATTTTGATCTTACATAAATACCATCCTATTAAATATAAAATAGATGTAAATGACATAAAATCCTAATTCCTCAAAAATTTCATTTTCATACAATTCATCATAAAAATTATGTTTAAAACATTTTTAAATTCTAGCATAAACTTTCCTATTGCTTATGCTATGTCCAGGTAGTGCATTTCAGCTAACAAGTCAGCTGCATGGACACGATTTTTAATACCATATTTTTTAACAACTGGGCGTAGAAACAATTCCCATGCATCAATGACATTTAAGCAATCTAAAAGTATATGCAAAATTTCACATTTTATGCCTAGGTTGCAGATACATTTCCGTTCAGGATCCAACACAGCCCATTTTATGTCTTTGTTCTCATAACAAGGATAAATTCCTATTTGAAACATTAAAATATCATTTTTAAGCCATTGATTAGGTAGTATATCTGTGTACAGGAACTGTTGATCGGCCTGCCATGCCTTAATTATAGATTGCACTGATTCTTTCCGCACCAATTACTGTTGATCCTGGTCTTGAGAAATTTCTTTCCCTTTTATCTTGAGTTCTCGTTTTGTGATATCAATTGCGATTCTCATATTAACTATGACTAGAGAATCTGGATTTCATTAAAGGCACGGAGGCTGACATTATGCATTATTCCTTTAATGCAGTCCAAGCAGCCGCTTACATCACAATATTAAAAGGTTCCAGAAAAATAGCAACACATGAAAGGCAGGAACCATCAACAATCTGCCTCTTTTAAATGTGGAGAAATATAAGTTCATGAAACTTGAAACATCAAAACGATCTTCTGATGAGCAGGATGAACGAGAAGGAAGAACGAAGGTAAAACCAAAGGCCAGACGACACACAGTTAAGGAGCGTTACCTGAAAAAAGAAAGAAGTGATTATCTCTTGAATGTAAAAAATAGTGTCAAGCTTATCAAGCTAAAAGGACATGAGATGAAACAAGTACTGGTAATAAAAACTACAGTAATAAACTGGAAACAAAAACAGCATTAAATCATTGTAAGACCACCAAGGGGTGGGATGGGAGGCATAATGTCAGCCTCTGTGTCTTTAACCCTTTCCATGCGGCCTCAATTCCCCTGGTGTGCTGTAAACAGCACGAACAGGGGTGGGCCGTGACGAACCCCAGCCGTCATCAGCACACGAACACAGTAGTGCATGAAGGCTGGGGTTCGTCATCAGCATGGAAGGGGTTAATGAAATCCAGATTCTCTAGTCATGTTAATATGAGAATCACAATTTCATTACACGAACTGAGGCTACATTATGCATGTTGGTAGTTTTGTAAAACAGCATCAGACATATGTTCTATAGGCTTGCAATAATGACGTGCAAAGGTGCTAGCATTTGACCAGTCAGCAGCTTTGAGAATGTTGTCCAACTTACCTCCAGACCATAGAGATTTACTGGCCATAGCACCCCTCTAAGGGAGTGGGTTTGACATTTCTTTTAGTCAATACCTGCTAAACTCATGACAGTCTTAACCCATCAAGGTTATGCCTTTGTGGGGTTTAACAAAGGATATAAGTAATTGGTTAACATCCTGAGGGCGAAGAGCAAACATTCTGCGATCATACTCTCTCATGCAGTCCACAACGCAAAGTATTGGACATAAATCAAAACATGTGTAACAGATTGAATCAGACATAGTCTTTGTTCTTCTATAAATCTCAAATTTGACTTAGAACATGTTAAAAGATCTATTTGTAATTTCCATGGCTTTGATATCAGAGACCCTTCTGCATGAAATTAGGCATAGTAGAGTAGCCAGCTTAATGGAAAGGTTTTTATTTTTTATTTTTATTGAGCAGAGTATTAACAGGCCTGTTATTGAAAAGATCAAGGATTAGTTTGACATCCCAAAGACTTTCATATTTAGGTTAGGAGGTCTTCTTAAGCTAATGCTTTTCATCACTCTAAAAACAATGACATTTTTATCCTACCACTTTACCATTGACAAGGACATGACCAGCAGAAATAGCCTATCTATAGCAATTGATACTTCTATAGCTGAGGCCTTTATCAAAGTGTTTAACAAGGAAGTTAACTATGTAAAAAATAGGTGCTTTCAAGGAATCCAGGTCCCTTTCCAGGCACCAACGTACCCAGATTCTCCATATGTATTTATATCCGTAGTGAGTGCCTGGGGCCCAAGACTCCCTGAGGAGAGTTGCAGGCGTTGCCGAAAGATTTCATTGGATATCCTGACACTTTCCAGGCAAGAAGGGTTAAACTCCTGTTCTGAATTAGGGGGTGAACTCCTCCGTCTACGTCTGCAAGAAGATTCTCTAGGGTAGGAATTAAGAAGGGGGGGTTGCAAGCTAGTTCTACAGTGGTGGGTAACCATGCTTGGGTTGGCCAAAAGGGAGTTATTAGGCAAGGAAGTACTGATCCTGTCTCACTAACTGAAGAATTCTCTGAATCATGGCAAAGGGAGGGAATGCGTACACCTTGGCTCCTTTCCAAGATTGTAGTAAGGCGTTGACTGCTAGAGCACTTGGGTCTGGCATCCAGCTGAAGTTGTTCCCCAGTTCAAAGGTTAGTCTGCTCACAAATAAGTCGATCTCTAGAGGGCCCCAGATCTTGTTTAGGGTACTGAACACAGAAATATTCAGTTTCCAATTGCTGCAATCTAACAAGAATCTTGAGTTCCAGTCTGCAGAGATGTTCGATTTCCCCAGAAGGTATTCCGATTTGAGAGCGATCTTATGTTCCAGATAGAACATCCAAAATGTATTTGTAAGATTCAAGAGGTCCGCTGATTTGGTGCTCTCATGAGGGCTTAAAGCCCAGCTGTTAGTTCTAAATAATTTATGGGGTGAGATGATTCCTCTTGTGACCAGATACCACCAGTGTTCTGATTGAGAAGGCAAGCTCCCCAGCCATGAAGGTTTGCATCTGATTCTAAAACAAACTCTGGTTTTGAACCAAAGATTGCTCTTCCATTCTAAGCGTCTAGGTTCTCGAGCCACCAGGCTAGTTCCAATTTGGCTTCTTGATCCAGACAGATTCGATCTCCGTACCAGCCAAGGGGCAGAGGATAGTCCGAAGGGAAGAGCTTGAAATTTGTAAAGGTGATTTTTTCCAGACAAATTGAAGAAAGGGTCGGTGGGATTGGGCCATAAGAATGGTGAAGTAATCATCTTTTAGGTCTAGTTTGACTAGCCAGTCTCCCTCTAGAGGAAAATCCCTAAAGAGATGGATGCCCTCCTTCTTGAAGTTATGTTATGTTATGTTGTTATGTTAAGCCATACTTTTTGAGCGCACGGCTACCCCAAGAGGGTGTCCCGGCGCTTTAGCAAAGAGGCCTGAAGAAACCATGAAACCAAAGGCAGACACGCTACAGTCACGATGATTACTTAGTGAAGAGCAAAGTCTTCAACTCCTTCCTGAAAGCCAGAAGGTTATTCGCTTTCCGAAGAGAAAGTGGGAGCTCGTTCCACAAACAAGCTGCCACATGTTGGAAGGATCGGCCGCCCATCCGGGCACGTTTAACCGCAGGCACCTCCATTTTGGCCAAGTCAGCTGACCGCAGCGTCCTCCGTGGCGCATAGAAAGCAATACGCTTCCTAAGATAGTTGGGACCAACAGAATGAAGGGCTTTAAACGCCAGTGTAAGGAGTTTAAATCTGATTCTGCCAGAAATCGGTAACCAGTGCAGCCTAGCTAGTAGCGATGAGGCACTGGCTCTCCTAGGCAGGCCATAAATGGCTCTGGCCACCGAATTCTGGACGATTTGCAGTCTGGATAAAAGATACTTTGGTAGGCCTGCAAAAAGCGCATTTGCATAATCCAGACGAGATCCCACAAGCGCCTGGACTACATTCCTACGATACTGCAGTGAGAGCAGTGGGAGGAATTTCCTAAGCATCTTGAGGATGCCGAAGCATTTCCCTGATAATCCCAGAATGTGTGGACGGAACGAGAGATCATCGTCGAACACCACTCCAAGATTTTTTACTTGAGAAGATGGTTTCTCAGGGGGGAACATGTCCTGGGGCCACCATGTCTTCCAACCAGGATCAGGGGCACAGCCGAAAAAGAGCAGCTCAGACTTGTCTGAGTTGCATTTAAGGCTGTGCCGCTGAAACCATGCAAAGACTGCGCTCAAACAGTCTTTGATTCTGCCGCCGTCGAAGACCTCTCCCTTCCTGCAGGTGAACAGGAGCTGGGTGTCGTCAGCGTATGAGATGACCCAGGCCCCAAACGCCTCCGCTACCTCCGCCAGAAGGGCCATGTATATGTTAAAGATGGTGGGGCTCAGAATGGAGCCTTGAGGCACCCCCACCTCCAGCGAAGGCATTTCAGCAGAGAACGGCGGAGCCCAGATCACCTGTCGGCGGTCGGCGAGAAAGGATTGGAACCAATCCAACACCGTCCCCCGCAGACCTATCTCCCTGAGTCTTAAAAGGAGACCTGCGTGTGGGACGGTGTCGAAAGCCGCCGACAGGTCCAGCATGACTAACATAGCCTTTCCCCCCTGATCGAGCGTCTCCCTGATGGCGTCGGTTACCTCTACCAGAGCTGTCTCCGTGCTATAGTTCGCACGAAAACCAGACTGGGAGTCATGCAGCAGTTTGTTATTCTCAATAAAGGTGGTAAGAGTATGCTGAACATGTTTCTCCAACACCTTCGCCAGAGCAGGGAGGAGGGAGATCGGTCTATAGTTAGCCAGCTGCAGGGGATCTAGCAGAGGCTTCTTGATCAACGGCAGAATAAGTGCGTGTTTCCATTGTCGAGGAACCACCCCGGAGCTCAATGATAGATTAAGCAGGGGGTTCAGCAAGCTGTTCACAGCTGAAGCCACCCTGCCCAAACATTTCGCCGGACAGGCATCCAGAGGAGAGCCAGATTGCAAACGGGATAGCAGCTCGAGCGATGTTTCACAGGACAGCTGGGGAAAGACAGATAGTAAGGGCCCAGATTCTGCCTGTAAGCAAGCTTTAAGCTTCAACTTACCCCCTGAAACAGCGGCATCAGTTGAAGGATCCACAGACGGGAAAGAGTCCTGAATCTTTAAGATTTTAGCCACAAAGAAGTCTTCAAGCTGTTTAATCCATTCTTCCGTATGTGAATGTACACGGGTGCCTACGACGGGATTGACAAACTCCTTCACAATCCTAAATAGTTCCCGACTCGTATTATCGGCTTTGTCAATTCTCTGCTCGAGATAGTTCTTTTTAGCTACAGCAGTGTGTCTGTGAAGTTTCTGTAAACCAAATATTTGTTTAGTTAGCTTAAGTTTATGACAGGTCTCCAACCTTTGGTTTTTTTTTTTACAAGAAAGAGTGTGCTTATAAATCTAAAAGTTTCTAATGGGACCTCTATTATGTCTCCTTTCTGAAGCTTTTCTTTCTCCTCTATTATTTTTTGTTGCTCTGGAGAGAGGCATGTCTCTTGGAAAATAAGTTGCGTGCTTGGCGTTGCAACTCCATTGCGGCACTCAGCGTGGCCCCCCAGTGTAAACGTGATGGGTTTATGACTCCAAGCAAAATAAAAAAAGAGTATGTATATTTTTATAGTTAAGATTAACTGTTGGGTTATAGGGAGGGTCTAAAAAGAGCCATTGCTTTCATAATGAGTTTTTTGTAACTACATGTAAGTGCGTATGCACAGCTTTAGGTTGTTGAGTGCACTCCATCTCTTCTGTACATGTCGCTCATATCAAAATGTAGATTGTTGTTGTAGATGGACCCCATTCTATGATCTATGAGGTATGCCGAAGCAGCTTTATTGACATTCTTCCTAGCTTTCTCAAATTGTGGACAGAATTGATTTGACCACTTCCATTTCTGTCTTTGACATATATATTAGAGAATACAAAGACAGTTTTAGGCAAAAGCAACATCAACTGTGCAAAGGTATCCTTGATTGGCATTTCTAGACCTACCCCAGTCAATGTGCCTAGGTCATTGCCACCACAGTGCACAATCATGAGGTCGGGTTTGGAGATGGAAAACAGTTTTAACCAAAGGCATCAATTGGTTCTACTTTAATCCTCTCTGTGCAATCCATTTAATATCCACATTTTGAAAATCTAGGTCTTTGGCAATACCTCTACGTTCAGCATACCTTTTGCACTAGAAAACATAGCGGTGCCTTACAATCCACACTGGGAGCATCTTGAAGGGATGTCTGGAAGGAACGAAAAGATGTCTGTAGCTGAGGTAGTCAGTTGGTAGAATGAGAGGTATCTAAAATGGTGGAGAACATGTTTTTAAAAGTTGATAATTGATTGGCTGTTCATCAAGATGATGCACTCATAAATAGGATGCATGTTACTTTGTTGAGGTATCATGTGTCTGATTGATTATTAGAAAATGTTTCAAAGGTACAGTAGATATGATAAGGTAATATTTAGCAAAAGTCAACCACACCTGCTGTTTGCGTTAGTAAGTTAGTGTGCTAAACTCAAAACTACAGTGAACTTGTGATTTGCCAGTACAGTTGAAAGTTCCATGAACTATTACTATGGAATCTGGCATTAAGTTGAATGGGGTAAGGGTTGAAACTGAACTTAGGACTTAAAATGTGAAATGAAAGGTAGTAAATTCAGGTTGTCTAAGAGAGTGGTATGTGCAGAAGTAGTGTGTTGCTGAAAATCTATCATAGTAATATTAAAAATAGGTTTTTGAACTCCCATTGGATTCGCGGCTACACTGTGGTGGACTCACAACACAAGAAAATTAGAGAAGCAATTTAGGTACCTTTTGAAGAAAGGGTTAATATGTCTAACAAATAGAAATGTGTTTTACAATTTGAAATAATGATGGAAGCAATGCAATTTAATACCTAAATCTATTTGAGTGCTAAATGAGAGGGAACGTTTGCCATTTCTGATTTCACCTTTCTGGGAGAGGTGCATTACATTTCTTGTGTGAAAAAGGAAATCTTTAAGAGTTTCTGGTATTTGATATTCTGAAAAACTACCTCAAACGTGAGTGACCACCTCTCTTGCTTCTTTGTGCACCCCTGTTCTCTCTAACTGTACTTCTTTTGCCTGTTTCTGCGACCCTCTTGCATCTTTCTGTCCTTTTCTTGCCTCTTTCTGCACCTTTGTTGCCTCTTTCTGTACCACTGTTGTCTCATTGTGCATGTTTGTTGTTTCTTTGTGTACTTCTCTTACTTCTTTCTGTACCTCACTTGCTTCTTTCTGCACCCCTCTTGTCTCTTTTACACCTATCTTGCTTGTTTCTGTTACCCTCTTCCCTGTTTCTCCCATCTCTTCCTTCTTCCTACATCCCTGTTCCCTCTTTCTACACTTCTCTTGTCTCTTTCTGCACCTATCTTGCCCTTTTCTGTGCATCTGTTGCTTCTTATGAGTTATACATGCAGTAGAACTGTAATTGTAATTTTGCTCTTAGTTGTTATTTTAAAAAATTAAAATGTTATTAATTTGGAAATTTTAATTAAGGTACTAAAATATTTAAACTATTATTTGTTTTTAGGAGGCTATTTTATTTGAATTAGAAATAAAAGATGTCAATAAACATGAAAAGAGAAGAAAGGAAACAGAAGTACTTAATGAAAACTAAAACGAGTGCAGCAGAAAAACACCAAAAAGATACTGAGGATAAAGTGGCTTCTGGTAAAAGAACTAAACAATTTATGTAAAAAGTTGTGGAGGGATTTAATGATCAAAAGACAAACCAAAGGAGGAAAAAGTATTTTAAAAAGTTGTGCAGCGTATAAGAAAAAGAAACAGATTGAAAGTGTAGTAGATACTGCCTTTGGAATAAACGATAATTATTTATATTAGTATTGAAGAGAATGCCAACATTGAATACAACAGTGCAGTTTATGAAGGAGAAAAGAAAAAGAAAAAGACTAGTTAATAGAAGTACATTTTACAAAACCTTTTCTGGTGAATGGAAGCACACTTCCAGTACTGAACCATTCTTTACTGAAAAAAGCTTTATGCAGTTAATACCAGTGGTCATTGTTATAAAATCAAAAATGGTTCTGAAATTGAAAAGGAAAAGATGGTTCCTAGAAATGTTGAAGAAGTAAAAGCTGAAGAAGTTCAAGGGAGACCTACAAAAAGCTCCAGTGTATAAGTGGGATTGCAGTAGTATTTGTAGTATTTGACAGGAATCTACCACAAACGGTAGGATCTCCCGTTTGCGGCTGCAAAAAAGGGTTGTACCTCTGGCCCTTGATCCTTCTAAAGTGAGACAATATACTAAGTTGCAGGGTCATTCTCTCGCTTGTATTTCTAGAAAAGTGTGTGAAAGTATTTTTCATCATTTAAGACTGTTAGCAGAACATCACTCAGAAATGGGGGGGTTAGTAAGGAGATTGTGCTACATAAAAAGTCCTGCATTATCTTTAAGTGAAATGAACGCAGCTCTTTTGCATGGTTCAATGTCTGATGTAAAAACTTTTGTGATGATATACAATTTTGTATCTTTGGTTCACAAGAGGAGTGTAGAGAAAGTGGGAGCTTGATAAGTGTAGGTGTTGAAGAACAAGTAGAAGATATTAGTACTGAGAAGTTTGCAGGAGAAATTATAAATTTAAAGATACTTTCATGTGAAAAACTAAGTTATGTTTTGTGTTTGTTGTCGACCTACTCACTATAGAAGTCAAACTAGGAATGTTGATGTGAAAAGGAAAATAATCAAAAGTGGGAGCAATTTGGTGCTTATTGGTTGGTGGACGATTATTTGGAATGTCAGTTAATTAATTTGATGGTGTGTCAACGTGGAACTAATGAATATTAGTATAATTGTCACAGAGAACTTAAATGTATGTTAAGAAACTTAGGTACTCCTACGTGGTTTGTTATGCTTAGCTGTGCTGAATACAAGTAGGATGATTTACTTGAATTTCTTCCACAGGTAAATTCAAATGTCAAGAATATTGAATTGAAGACAGCTGGAGAACTGTGTTCTTTTGATCCCATAAATGTGTGCATGTATTTTAATCATAGGTTTCAAGCTGTGATGTTTTTTTATCTCCAATAAAAATAATCCACCTCTTGGAGAAGTTACTGATTTCTTTTGGAGAAAGGAATACCAAGCCAGAGGTGCTCCTCATATACACATGTTATTATGGATTAAGAATGCACCTACATTTGGAACCAATTCTGATTAAACTGTTTTGTCTTTCATTGAAGACTATGTTACCTGTGCCATTCCAAAAATGGAGGAGAACAGAGGTTAAGAGAGCAAGTTTTACAGTTCCAAAGTCATCGATTTGGTAAAAATATTGTCGCCGAAAATACAAGTCAAAGGGAAAATTTTATACAGAATGTCGTTTTGTATTCCCATATCCAGTAATTTCAAAAGGAAGAGTCAATAGTTTTATGTCAGCAGTAAGACATACTATAAGTTGAAAATGTCTGAAGAATGCATACAACATAAAAAGAACTGAAGATTCAAAGTATATTAATGTGGACAATCCAGTGATTCTGACAATGTGGAATGCAAACATGGATATCGAGTATGGTGCAGATAATTCAATTGCTGTTGCTTGCTACGTTACGACAGGTATAACTAAATCTGAAGAGACAGAGTTGAAGAAAATGTGGGAAAAACTTGCACAGGAGAAGAGTCTTACTAACAAATTGTACAGCTTTAGTTTGAAGATGCTTTCCCATCGAGAAATTGGATCCTACGAATGTTCGGATCGGTTGACCTCTGCAAGTTTATATTCAAAGCCAAGAGGAATCATTTGGATAAGTCTAGGTCTTGCCGCTACACAAAATAGGGTTTTGAAATCTCTACAAGAAATTGAATACTTAGCATTGAATGAACCAGAAAGTACAGATGTTGGTAAAACGAATATTTTGCATACGTACTGTCCCAAAATGAGTCCACATCTGGAAAACATAAGTCTCTATGAAGTATTGTAACATTACAGCTTTAAGAGAAATGTTACAGAAAACATGAATGAAGAAAAATATGCAGTCATTGGATGGGATGGATGTTTGGTAAAACATGCCAAAGGAAATCTTATTAACCACAGGAAACTCAATTGTGAGACTCCAGATTAAAGTGAATTTTTCAATTTAGCTCTTCTGCAACTCTTTAAGCCTTGGCATAGTGAAATGTAATTAATTGGAGATGTTGAGTGCTATGAAGATTATTTTAATGGAATGGAATGTAATGAGGATTTGTAAAGCGCAATGGCTACCCAAAGGCGTCCCAGCGCTGTAGACAAACTGGTGGGTTGAACTGTAGGAGCGGGAGTGAGGGGAGCAGAGGGAAAGGTTAAGTGAGGGATTTATTAAAAAGCCAAGTTTTTTAGAGTTTTCGAAATGTGAGCAGGTTGGGTTCTGACCTGATTGCTAGGGGAAGAGTGTTCCAGATCCTGGCCAGGTTGTAGGAAAGCAAGCGACCTCCGCATCTGGCTCTTCTTATACGTGGTACGGAGGTTAGGTAGGAGGTCGCGGATCTGAGGGCCCGGGAAGGATGATAGGCTTCCACCAATCGTTGATTTATGGCGGGGCCTGTTCCCCAGTAGGAGCGGTGCGCGACGCACATGCTCTTGAATTCTATTCTAGCTTTCATTGGGAGCCAGTGAAGGTCCTTTAATCTGGCTTTGACTGTGGATCGGCGAGGAAGGTTCAAGAGGATTCTTGCCGCGCAGTTTTGGATAACTTGCAGTTTGGACAGTGTGGACTGTGGGGCACCTAGGTATAGGGCATTACCTCAGTCGAGGCGTGACAGGATTAGTCCTTGGACCATGATTCATCTAGAGTGAAACAGGAGGAGTGGGAGAATCTTGCGGAGCAACCTCATCAGCCCAAAGCAGATAGCAGCTAGTTTGGTGGCTTGGTAGTTGAAGGTGAGATTGTGGTCGAGCCAGATCCCAAGGCTCTTAATTTGATCCTTAGGTTCGGGGGGCTACCTAAACAGAGGGGCCAGATGGTATCGATGGATTTAGAGATGTTATTTCCAAGGAGCATTACCTCTGTTTTGTCCCTATTAAGTTTTAGATAGGAGATCGACATCCAGGACGCAACAGCTTTCAGGCAATTGTGTAGGCTGTGGTTGGAATTGAGAGGGGGGTCCAGTGCTACCAACAGCTGAGTGTCGTCCGCGTAGGTGACAATTTTCACCCCAAAAGGGCTGACGACATCAGCTAGGGGGCTAAGGTAAACATTAAAAAGGGTAGGGCTCAGGGAGGAGCCCTGAGGCACTCCACAGTTAAGAGGTTTACTAGAGGAGGTGAACTCCCTTTTGAATACCTGGAAGGATCTGTCTGTGAGGAATGATTCATGCCAGGTGAGCGCTATGCCTGACACTCCAATCCTACTAAGGTGATGGAGTAGGATGCTATGATTTACAGTGTCGAAGGCGGCACTTAGGTCAAGTAGGACGATGGCCGTGGAGCCGCCACCGTCCAGGATCCTTCTTGCCTCCTCCGTCACTGCAATCAGGGCAGTCTCAGTTCCGTGGCGGGGCCTAAAACCAGTCTGGGTGGGGTCCAGTATGTTGCTGGATTCTAGAAAGTCTGTCAGAGCGGAGTTGACAGGTTTTTCCAGAATTTTACTGAGCCAGGGTAGAAGGGAGATGGGTCGGTAGTTGGAAGGGTTGGATTGGTCGAGGGTAGGTTTCTTTAATAGCGCTTTGACCATGGCTCTCTTCCATCGGGGGGGGGGACAAAACCCGTATCGAGGGAGGAATTGAGCAGATTTTGGATGATGGGTGAAATCTGGCTGGTAATTTGGGAGAGAACCCTAGGAGGGGCTGGGTCAGTTGGGGATCCAGATGTGACCATTCTTATGTACTTTTCCAGATTGATTTTATCAAGAGCTGGGAAGTTGTTGAGGACACTGAGTGGGGCTACCATAGGGTCAGTGTCGGTAGGGTCTCTGGGCGGGGAGGTGGGATGGGGGAAGGAGGAGTTGATCAATTCTATTTTTTGATGGAAAAATTCCACTATTTCCTCGCAATGGTTCTGGGTGTTATTGTGGACTTTAGGAGTCTCAGGAAGTCGCAGGAGGGTTTTGGCTATACGGTAAATCTCCTTAGGTTTATTCGCAGCCTTGTCTATTTTTTGTTCATAGAATGTGGCCTGAGCTTGTTGGATGTCTGCTTTATAACTTTTAATAGCTGCTCTGTAACTGACTTTATCTGCTGGGCAGTAGTCAAGGCGCCATTTTCTTTCCATCTGCTTACAGGCGCGTTTGGCCTTCCGTAAATCGTCTGTGTACCATGGGGCTGTTGGATTGCCCCGCTTGGGACGAAGACTTTTCATAGGGAGTACCAGATTTAAGGAGTTGGTGATCCACCTATTGTAGTTGTCATTCCCCTGGATAGGGTTCGATGAGTTAGGGGGTTTTGTACATTGTAAGGAAGTTTGCCATTCGGGCAAGGAGATTTTTTGCCAGTTCCTTGATAGCAAAGTCGTCGGAGGTTTTGAAGGAGGGAGATGGGGGGGGTCCAGGTAAATGGGATGAGAAAATGGTCAGACCAGGGCAGTGGGAAGGGTTTTTTTTTAGAAGGTTGGGACAGTTACTGAAAATGGGGTCTAGGAGATGCCCTTTTTGATGTGTGGGCCCGAGGACAAGTTGATGTAAATCCAGGGCTTGTAAGCTTGATATAAGTTCTCTGGCAGAGGGGTCGGTCAGATCATCCAGATGGATGTTGATATTGAACAGGATTGTGTAGTTAGCAGAGCTGAGTGCCAAGTTTGCAATTGTTGGAGCAAGGTTTGAAAGGAAAGGACCCTGGGGTCCTGGCGGACGGTATATAAGTATACCGGAGAAGGTATGAATAGGACTGAATTTTATGGAGAAAGAGAGACATTCACTGTCTGGGAGGTGCACCGGGGTGCTGGCAACTTCATAAATCTCTTTGTGGATTATTGCTAGGCCACCTCCAGTTCCCTTTTTGCGGTCGAGGCGACAGATTTGATATTCGGGCGGGAGAGCTTGTACTAGATCAGGTTCTGAATGGTCCTGTAACCACGTCTCTGTGGCCAAGAGAATATCTGGGTTAATTTCCTCTATCATTAGGCGGACTTCCATAGAATGTCTGGGAAGTGAACGAAAGTTGAGCAGGAGCATAGAGAATGTTTTAGGTTTCAAAGGGGGGTGGGGGGAAAATGAAAGCCGCAGTTACAGCATGCAGGATGTTTCATTGACGGATCCCAAGCGTGTAGACAGGATGGCTCAGAAGGCTGGTATAGTTGCAGAAGGGAGTGTGAGCTGTAAGTAATGGTATGGCTCGGTAGTTGGGCAGGGGGGTGGCCTCTGGCCTCGTGCGGTTGCGAACGGGCACAGACGGGCTTGCTTTAGGCTCGCCTTCGGCGCGCAAACGTCGCGCCCGCTGCGCTCGTCCGCTGCACGTCCGGAATAAGCACATATTTTATGCAGCTTTAGGTGGGGCCCGTGGGGTCGTGGCCTCGAGTTTTAGCGCGATGGAGAGCGGTGTCGCAGCAGCAGTGACTCGGCTGCTTAGGATAGCAAATTCCCCCAAAGCGTGAGTAAATTAAAACACAAGTTAATTCTGTGACAATAATTTTTAAAACAATGACTTGCACCCGGCTTCCGCCTCAGGAGCACAACAACCAGCAAGTTACCTGGCGCCCTAGATCGGCGTCTTAAGTAGTGGTTGATAGGGGGCGTGGCCTCGGAAGGGGGCGTGGCCTCGGGTTTTTTGCGCGATGGAGAGCGGTGTCGCAGCAGCAGTGACTCGGCTGCTTAGGACAGCAAATTCCCCCAAAGCGTGAGTAAATTAAAACACAAGTTAATTCTGTGACAATAATTTGTAAAACAATGACTTGCACCCGGCTTCCGCCTCAGGAGCACAACAACCAGCGAGTTACCTGGCGCCCTAGATCAGCGCCTTAAGTAGTGGTTGATAGGGGGCGTGGCCTCGGAAGGGGGCGTGGCCTCGGGTTTTAGCGTGATGGAGAGCGATGTCGCAGCAGCAGTGACTCGGCTGCTTAGGACAGCAAATTCCCCCAAAGCGTGAGTAAATTAAAACACAAGTTAATTCTGTGACAATAATTTTTAAAACAATGACTTGCACCCGGCTTCCGCCTCAGGAGCACAACAACCAGCGAGTAGTATGCATGTAAAGATAGCATTCAATGCACAATTTTCCCAACCTATCTACACATGTTAAATGAAGAAATTGAACAAGAAACTTCTATTGCAATTGAGTAGCTTGAGACAGTTCTCAAGCTAGCCAAAGTTCTGTTCCACTGAGTCAAGATCCACTAGGACAACCAATTCTTGAAAATAAAGCAGCAATAGCCATGTATGAAGTAGAAATAACAATGCAACAAGCACACCAGGGTATTATTGAGTTGGGAAACTTAGAAGAAAAAATAAATATTAAACAAAAAGAAATATATCAGCAAGTGACACAACAGATACAGCATAGTTTACTGCATGACAAAAAAAGAATGCCAATGCACAACATTTAATCCTATTAGAATGTACATCAGTGGGCAAGCTGGATCAGGAAAATGTTTCTTAATGTTTTGGCCAGTTATCTACACAACACCACTGAATCACATTTATTTTTTGTTGTAACTGCTCCAACTGGATTAGCAGCATTACATTACATTGATTACTCATGCTACCTGTTTAACATGAAAATAAGTTGGAATATTACAAACTATCTGGAGAAGCTTGTTATGAAGTCTCAAGAGTACTGAAGAAAATGAAACTTCTAATCATTGATGAGGTGAGCATGGTCTCAAACGTTATGCTTGCCTTTGTACATTTAAAAATGCAACATATTTTATAAACAGATTATGATGTTTTATTTGGAGGAAAACAGGTAATTGTATTTGGTGATCTAGTACAGCGTACTCCTGTGAAAGGACAACCAGTTTTTAAAACACTTGTCCAAGAAGACACTAGGAAATCTTTGGGAATGATTGAAAATCTGAACATTTGGTCTAATTTTGAATATAAAGAACTTGTAAAGAATATGGGACAAGCAAGTGATGAATATTATGGAAACATTCTTCAAGATATAAGAAATAGTCTTTTGACAAAACATGGTAAAGAAGCTTTACATAGTCGGCTACTAATGAACTTGTTTCCAAATGAAAACATTGCACCTGAAATAATGTACAAAAAAATTGAATAAAAGAAGTCTATAGTTTGCCTAATGCCAACACTGCATGGTTTTTCTACATTCAATCAAGAACTTTTGAAACTGGAAAAACAACCAATAGTGAAAATGGAAGCCATTGATAAAATGGAACACAAAGGAGTTACTATTCTTCTCTCAGAGAAATTACAGTCAACATTGGATTCTTTGGAGAAGTCTGTATCTAAGACTGCTGGTTTAGAAAAGACTTTAGTTGTATCTGTAAACTGTTGGGTAATTTTACTGCATAATTTGGATGTAGAAAAAGGTTTAGTAAATGGAGCAATGGGAAAAGTTGCTGATTTTGTTAATTATCAGAACAGAGATGTAATTGAATTTGTGAAGATTTAATTTGATCAGATTGAAGAGGCAAAACAGATTGGATGTAGTGCTATTTGTTTTTTGCTTGTAAAAGACGTGTATCTTCTTAGAAACCTGTTGCCTCTTTCTTTAGCATATGCAGTAACCATTCATAAATCTCAAGGTTTAAGTGTAGACAGTACTTTTGTAAATATTGGAAGTAAAGTGTTTAAAGAAGGCATGGCATACGTTGCATTGTCTAGAGTAAGAACATTATCTGGTTTATATTTGGTTGCTTTTGATGCAAAAAAGATTGTGCTGTAAATTGTGTAAGAGAGTACAATTGGTTAAGAAGACTTTATGCTCCTAACTTAAGTGAATATCCTGTATATGAGAAATGTATAGTGTGTTCAAAAGGGAAATATGACAAACAACATTTTGTGGCAAGTCAAGTATCAATTTCAGTAAGAACTTTAAAGCAGTAGGTATTACTTTCCATGATGGACCTACTACAACATCTGGACACTATACTTTTTATTTAAAGTGCAATAAAGGATGGACCCATTGCAATGATACCCATTTGGAATTCAAATGTAGGTTGCCTTACGAATTATCAAATTCATATCTAATATTTATGATGTTCAACTGTTCTGAAAACCTCATTTAACCTTTTGGGAAGATGTGAACACATGTTAACAAGTGTATTTTGGATATGTTTAATGCAAATGGGTTTGGAAACATTATTCGGCCTATTGCAAAGATCTGAACAATTACTGTTTGGATTATTGTCTGTGCTAATTGTATTTGTAAAATTGTGTTTCAAAGAAGTAGTTTATATTTTTGATCTTTATAGTATACCCAATGTACTGAGAGAAATAAAATAAAATATTTAATGTAGTTGAAATTGTAATTTAGAAACTGTAGACAATGAACAGATAGTTACAATTGTAAATATTTTCAATGCAAATTTGTTTGTTTTTTTACAATCTCATTGATTGTTTCCCCCCCCCCGCTGTTGTATGATGATCTACATTGAAATCACTATGTATGGAGAAATTCAGTAGAATCTGAGAACAGCGAAAAAGGAAACTGAGTATGTTATGTAATTCTAAAACTATGTTCTGTTCTTGAAAGTATAATATTATATGCAATAACAGTTTTTTGTTTTTTTCTGAAGGTAATGGTAAAGTTTGAAAAGATTTTAATTCAGTTTACAGCAAAACTACTGTAAAATACTTCCACTGAGTTTTGTATCTTCTTTAGTAAAATAATGTAACAAACATGATAATGTGAGCTAATGTTTACAGTTGTTTTTACTGCACTCGTCTATTTTTACCAAGGCTACCCATGCACTCATCTACACAGTTAGGCACTATTCCCACAGTCCTCCAATCACCGGGTCACTATCCATGCATTTCTCCAATCACCTAGTCAGAACCCATATATTTAGAATATCTCCCAGACACTACCTATGTTCTCCACCAATCACACAGGCACTACCTGTACACTCATGCAGTCAGCTAGACATTACCTGTATACTCTTGCAATCACCCAGGTATTACCTATAGACTCCTCTAATCCCCCAGACATTACCCCTGCACACGTGCAATCACCCAGACTCTACCCTTGAACTCTTTCAATCACCCAAACAGTGTCTATTCAGTCTTCTAATTGCTCAGCCAGTACTATGCACTTATAATATCACTCAAACATTACCTATGCACTACTCCAATCATCCAGGCAGTACCAAGACACTCATGCAACCATGTGGACATTACCCCTGCACTCATGTAATTACCCGCACATTACTCATGCATTTCTCCAATTACCCAGGCATTACCCCCTCACTCATGCAATCACATAGTCTAAACATGCACTCAGGCAGTACACATGCACTTATAAAATCACCCAGACACTACATAGGCACTCATGTAATCACAGAGGTACTACTGATGCACTCATCAAAATCACCCATGAAAATCACCCATGAACTTCAATCATCCAGTCACTACCCTTGCAGTCCTCCAATAACCCAGGCACTACTGCTGTACTCATATAATTACCCAGGCAATACCCATACACTTATAAAAACATCTTGACACTACCTATGTACTCATGGAATCACACAGGCAGTACTAGTGCGCTCCTTGATGCAGCCATGCATTACCCATACACTCCTCCAATCACCCAGCCAGTTCCATGCACTTACAAAATCACCCAGGCACTACTTATACACTTTTCTGATTAGTCAGGCACTTCCACTACAGTCATGCAATGACCTAATAATTACTCTTGAACTCATGCAATCAGCCAGATATTACTCATGCACTCCTCCAATTACCTACACATTACCCTGAACTCATGCAATCACCTAGCTTTTAACCATGCAGTCTTTCAATCACTCAGACAGTACCCATGCACTTATAAAATAACCCAAGCACTACCTATGCACTCCTCTAATCACCCAGGAACTACCCCTGTACTACCCCAATCATTCAGCCGGAAACCCTGCACTTATAAAATCACCCAGACACTACCTCTGCACTTCTGCAAACCAAGCCCTTGCTACCGTTCCTCGCATCAATAAAACCACCATGGGAGGTAGATCCTTCTCCTACCTCGCAGCTAAAACCTGGAACTCACTCCCCACTCACCTTCGTCTCACTTAGAACCACCTAGCATTCAGAAAGCAACTTAAAAATTTGACAAGTAATTCCCCTCCCTTCTTCAAGCGCCTTGAGACCCTCCGGGTATGTAGCGCGCTATACAAATCTCCTGACTTGACTTGACTTGACACAGGCACTACTAGTGCACTCCTCGATGCAGCTAGGGATTACCCATGCACTCCTCCAATCATCCACCCACTTACCTTGCACTTAAAAAAATCACCCAGACACTACTTGTACACTTTTTCTATCACCCACACACTATCACTACAGTCATGCAACTACCCAGACATAACTTCTGCACTCATGCAATCAGCCAGATATTCCTCATGCACTCCTCCAATTACCCACACATTACTCCTGCACTCATGCAATCACAGAGGCACTACAGATGCACTCATCGATGCACCTAGGCATTACCCATGCACTCCTCCAATCAGCCATGTACTATCCATGTACTCCTTCAATCACCCAGGCACTACTCTTACACACATCCAATAACTCAAGCATATAATAACCCTTACTCATATAATTACCCATCCAGTACCAATACACTTATAAAATCATCCAGGCACTACCTATTCACTTCTGCAATCACACAGGTACTACTGATGCACTCCTAGACATTAGCCATGCACTCTTATAATCACCTAGGCATTACCCATGTAGTCAGGCAATCACTCAGGTAGTACACATGCACTCATGCAATCACACATGCACTACCCATACACTTCTCCATATATTCCACTCACCAAAATTCATACAATTACAAATTTGTCTATTTTGAACCAAATAGGTGGTTCTGAAAAGTACAATTTTTTTCTTCTTATTTGTAAATATTTTTTTTGTTTTTTAACACTTTTTTTATATTTTGGGGTGTTTTTTTCAAAAAAATGAAAACATAAACAGAACCAACAGTGAAAATTATCAAAAAATGATGCAATTGGAACATCATTGCAAAAAAAAAAATTAACAGTGATGGTTCCTAATGGCAACCAGGATGACATCCAGGGATTGCTCACCAAAACACAAGATCTTCGTACATTTAACACAAAGTTGCTCTACTCTGGCAAGGTCTGGAATGATGTTTGGTGTAGAAGTTGTTGTGGAAGGCAGATGAGTTGCTAGGTCAAGCAGTATTCGCCTCAGTTGCCTGCTTTTGTTGCTCATGTCACAGCTGTTCTCTTGCAAGATGCAGAGGGTACATTGTAGAGAACAGCGCATCCTTCGCTCATCAAACGAACATGGTACACAACTTAATCAATATGCTGAAAAAGTCTTGGCTTCTTGCAACCACCATGACTGGTGATCGATGGGTAGGTGAATCCAATACAAAAAGAATTACATTTAAAAAAAATTAACATGTATATTTTAGAAAAGACAAAACATCAAATTATTTTGATAAAACTTTTAAAAATAAAAAAAAGTCTTTTTAGGACATCATAGTTCAAAATTAGCATTTAAAAAAACCTTTGAAATTCACTGAAAAAACCCACAGGTTTCAAGGATGTTATAGTAAGAAAGTTTCATTTCAAAATCCTTAGAAATTCACTTAAAAACCCATAGTTTTTATATAAATATATATATATTCCCCAACTGAATTACATTGAGGGGCCAGCACACGTTGTTGTGGGGGTTCTTTCCGTTTTAATTTTCTTGGTTACAGCATTTACAGGAACAGGGACGCGTTTCGGCAGTCAAGCTGCCTTCATCAACCTGTTGCGCCATATTGGTGCCTCTTTTAAAGGTTTACAGTTCATTAAAATCGAAGATGCACTTCACTCCACAGTGATTTGGTCGCTACAGGCATGGGAGATAATGTAGTTTATTATCCCACAGACGGCATAACCAAAATATGTTTAAACAAAGCCACAACAATATAAACCCTGCAAAAACGAAATTTGCTTCATGGTTATTTTTACAGACTATGTTATTCATCGTTATGCCCTCTTATTTTGTACTATTGAAAGTCAATTCCCAACATGCTCTATTATGTTGCAAACAAAAACCCGGACTGGATTGTTACGAGTCCTCCAACTGCATCAGAAGGCATCGCCATTAATATCCTTCCTTTTAAAACCAGAGTCACGCTTTTAAGCAGTTTACACATTCTTGCTTCAGATAACATCGCTGACTTCCAAATCCTGCATATTCCTTAACAGTTCCTTTCTCTCCGTTTGAAACATACTCTGCATTCGGAGACAGCTCACAGTTTTGGATCAAATATCGAAATACAAAGGAAAAGGGACTTACAGCAGTGATTCAAAAGGAAGCTTGAATTTACGTGTGTCCGGTGTAACCAAACCTAAGAGGCAATGATACGGTCCCACAAAACCACCGCATTCTTAGGTCAGTGCCTTTTGCGGTGTATATATCCCATCAAAAAGAAGCACCAGACTTGGAGAGCCACTTGCCATGTGTTATGTTTATTTCCTGCCAGGCAGCCCCACTGACACGCAACACAAGTCCAGAGATTTCTTACAGCCAGCATATCCTGATGCGTTTCGAGCGTCCTCGAACCCTTGGTCACAGGAGTTGGCTGATGGATGTAAGCAGCAATACACACTTCAGTAATCCATTTAAATAGTCCCGCCCACCTGGGCGTGTCAGCATAGTGCAAACTGGGATTCAAAGTCTTTTACAAGGTAAGTCTTTGAGTAAATGCGGCCGCCATCATACCATCCAATTCGATACCACATTGGGTTTCCGTACCTTGTCAAGGTTGCAGTAGGGCTGGTATAACCCTGTGGCAGGAAACACAAATAGCTCCATTAGTGCGTCTGAAATCACACGCTGGACCCGTTCATTTAGCGGTAGGGCATCTCCGCGACCCCGGCAGGCCGCAATTAATTCCATCAAAAAGAAGCACCAGACTTGGAGAGCCACCCGCCATGTGTTATGTTTATTTCCTGTCAGGCAGCTTCACTGACACCCAACACAAGTGCAGAGATTTCTTACAGCCAGCATATCCTGACGTGCTTCGAGCGTCCTCGCGCCCTTGGTCACAGGTGTTGGGTGATGGATGTAAGCAGCAATACGCACTTCAGTAATCCATTTAAATAGTCCTGCCCACCAGGGAGTGTCGGCATAATGCAAACTGAGATTCAAAGTCCTTTACAAGGTAAGTCTTTGAGTAAATGCGGCCGCCATCATACCATCTAATTCGATACCACAGTGGGTTTCCGTACCTTGTCAAGGTTGCAGTATGGCTGTTATAACCCTGTGGCAGGAAACACAAATAGCTCCATTAGTGCGTCTGAAATCATCATGCTGGACCCGCTCATTTAGCGCTGGGGCACTGTTTTACAATATGGTATTGTCAAATATATGAATCTTTCAGTGTCTATGTTAGTGGTAGAAGTAAATGTACAATTTTCAAATTCTATAATGAAGTCCAAACAGATTTTCAATTTCTATTCTGTCGCAGGGATTCCGTGCTCAGACAGAACTGTGCATAGAGGCTTGGAATCTCGGTAAATTAGGGTGTGCCAAAACTCACCTTAGTATCCAAAAATCCCCTACCAGACTAGCAATCAGTGTCTCATTGGTCATCATAAACTCCCAATGCTTAGACAAACCAGAACATGAACTTTGTACACCTCAGATAACGTTCAACACTCTTTCGTTTTACAATCATTTCAATCCAGAACAAGGAGTAAAAGAGGACACGTGCATATTTGAAATGTTTATTCACTAATGCAGTGCTCTCAAACGCATTTTCTTAGCTAATACAAGCAAACATATTATAAGAAACAAAGTAATCAGCATAGTCACTAGTCCATAGAACACAAACGGTGCAAGCATAGTATTATGCTAAAATGAATAGGGTTTAACAAAACCTAATTCTCACCCTCCCTAGCTACTATATTATATTATATCTAAGAAGGTCTCTTTTGGGTTTTAGCAGAGCGGCCCCATACCTCAAGATCCTAGTGCTAAGGGATCACATCATCGGCAACCAGCTCTCTGCATGCGAAGCACCATCAAGTGTGTTCGTATGCTCTTGTGCAAAGCAATATAAAATGCGCCTAAAGCCAGAACTTGGCTGCAGCTGCATGTATGTTATGTCTAAGAACGTGCGAAGATCAGTGCTCATAACAACTACTGTGTTGAGATATCCTTGAAGGTTTCAGCACCCACTGTACAGACACAGCTCACCAAGCAAGGCTGATATCAGTGCAACAACATATTATTCTCGTATGAATCGAAAACATTTTACTAGGCTCAAAGCTAAGGCAGTAGATGTGTGTCATGTGCAAAAGCAGCAGAAAGGTAAAATGGCGTTTAAACTCCTAAAAAGCTCATGCTAACTTAACACAGTATTCAGGCTACATATATCTATATATCACCCTCCCTTGATCCGAGCACGTATCAGATAAGATAAGAAAAGGGACTCAATTGTTGAAAGTAGAGTTCAATAAAACATTCAGTTCGAAATCGAGTAGGTGAGGCAAAAAATGTTGTCCGCCTAAAAATCCAAAATCTCACCAGCATGACATTGTAATATCCACTGTTAGTAAAGCCAATAGGTCTGATTAAAAAATGTCCATCATAATCCGGAAAAATTTTAAGAGAAGAAAAAAATCATGACATCGAAGTCCTCAATAGGAGTCAGCCTAAAACTGAGTATGCGAAATAAGCAGCAACGGCTTCCAAAAGGAAGTCACTTTTTTTTTTAAATATTTCTTTTCATTAAAACAAGGCATCAAAAAAGACATCGTTATACTTTGCAGAGGAGGGTCAGTAACAGCTTCGACATATGGTACAAAAAATAATAATCGGGGGGCATAGAGCACAAATATCAGGCAAATTAACATGTAGGGGTCATGGGGAATAAGGATTATCAAAAACAATTGCTATGGGTGGTACACATATTTCCTCTGTATTGGTTCCAGGGTCACCAAATGTTATTTCACTTTCTAGGGCGACCCCGTGTCAGATAAACAGTTTTTTCACGAAACATACACCAATCCATACTTTCTATCCATCCTTCCAGCGTAGGTGGCCTTGCCGCTCCCCACTGCTGTGCTATGTTCCGCTTAGCAATCATGGCCCCTAGAGTGACCCATCGAGTTTGTGCAATGTTCAGGTCTGTAGGCTCCCAAATGTTCAATATACATCTCCTAGCTTCCGGCAAGAGAGCCACACCCGTCATCTCCTGCATGACATTATGGACACTGTTCCAGTAGTCTATCATATATCGGCATTCCCACAGGATATGAAGAAATGTCCCCAACTGGCCGCAACCACGTTTACACAAACCATCTCCCATTAAACCCATTTTAATTAGACGTGGACCAGTGACATAGACCCTGTGCAGTATTTTCAATTGAACAAGCCTCAATCTTGCTGGGATCGCCACTTCCTTAGGGGAAGAAATTGCTGATTGCCAATACTTGAATTTCGATACCCTCCTGCGTCCACTTATCCCTTAAGTCTACTAAGAGATCTGCTCTATGATTTATTAACTTTTTATAAATAAGAGAAATGGTGCTATCTGGTAGATGTCCATCCAGTATTCAATGCTCTAATGGGGACGCTTCCGGTATCTCCCCCCCATCAGGGAACACCAACCTCAATGCATTTCGCACCTGCACATAGCAAAAGTACTCTGTCCCACTCAGTTCAATGATTTACCTCTTCCCTACACCCAAACATTTCCCACAGTGGTGATCCCTATCAAATTCCATCGATCAAAACCCTTCAAATTCCACAAACTGCCCAACTTTACCGAACCAAATAACGGAGTAGCCAAAGTAAGACGATCTTTCCATCCCAGTGAACAAAGAGTGTCATGCCATATGTGAACTGCAACTCTGGTGGGTCCAGTCAGACCTCTCTCTACAGTTTTTGTGTACAGCGCTAAACTGTAATTACCGCCAGGGAGCAGGCATTTATCCATTGCATAGCCTGGATCCATATTGGATCCGTAGGTACCATGGTTTATAGCTCCCAACTGTGACGCCCAATAGTATCTCTTAATATCTGGGAGGGCAATACCTCCGTCGTACCATGGGAGCGTCAACTTGGCCACCGCTATACGCAGTCTGCCATCCCAAAGTAGGCTACGCTGCAATCCCTCTACTTCTCGAAAATAGCTAGATGGCACCACATCCAAGGTATTCTGGAGGCCATAAAGAAATCGGGGGAGGGACATCATTTTAAAAAGGGCCGCTCGTCCTAATAGGGACAATGGAAGTTTCTTCCAGCCAGCTACTTCACTTTTCAGCCGAGCCAATGGAGGAAGGAGATTCATGTCATATCGGAGTGTGGGATCCATTGAAACATAGATCCCGAGATATTTAAACCCGTTCTGAGCGATCTGAATAGGACAATTACGAGGAGGACAGGGGCATCACCACATAACACATAAAAATAGGATTTTGACCAATTTATTACCAAACCTGAATTCCTACCGTACGAGGCCAAGACATCACAAACAACATTAAGGGATTTTCTGGGAGAAGTCAAATAAAGCAATATATCATCAGCGTATAATAAAATACGATCTTCGAACTGAGGGGACCAACAAATACCCTTTATCGAAGTCTCCCAACGGATCCAAGCCACTAAGGGCTCAAGAGTCAATGAAAACAAAAGAGGGGAAAGCGGGCACCCCTGTCTAGTGCCCCGCCCAAGACAAAATGGCGCAGAGACACGATTGTTCACAACAACCTGCGCAAGAGGCTCAGTGTACAACAAGCGCACCCAGTTAATAAACTCAGGACCAAAACCGAATTTAGCCAATAGAGCCCAGAGATATGGCCATTCCACTGTATCAAAGGCCATCGTTGCGTCCAACTACGCTAATATGGCCGGTTCTCGCAATGTATGTGCCCTGGCCAAAACTCCAAGCAAGCGCCTTAGATTCAATGCCGTATTCCTATGCGGGATAAATTCAGATTGATCAGAATGTACTAAACCACTTATGACCTTGACCAACCTATTCGACAACACTTTAGCCAATATCTTTGGTTCCGAGTTCAGCAACGAGATCGGTCTATAAGAAGCGCACTTAGTTCTCGGCTTCCCCTCCTTAGGTATCACTACTATCGAGGCCACTCTCTGGTCTCGAGGCAACACTCCACAGTCTCGAACTTCCAAAAACATATCCTTCAAATAGGGGGCAATCTTATCTGGTCTAAGTTTATACAACTCGATCGGGAGACCATTAGGACCCATTGCTTTCCCCGAATTTAAAGAGCGCACTGCCAAGGCAATCTCATCAACGGTAAGTGTACCATCCATAAGGTTGCGATCCTCCTCAGACAAACAAGGAAGCTGAATATCCCTCAACAGTAGATGCGAATCCTCCTCCGGTCTATCTGAGACGGAAGTGTAAACTGAACGAAAATGATCCGCAAAGCCATCTATTATCCCCTGTGGGTCAGTACCATTAGTACCCTCCTTCGTTTCAATCTCAGAGACCACTCGATCTGCTCTGTCCCTCCTATCCAACCAAGTAATCAATTTACCAGCCTTATCCCCAACATCATAAAAACGCCCTTGCTGTTCGCGGCTCAAAGCTTTAGCACTGTCTGTGACCAACGTCCTGTACTCAAGCTGCTTAAGTTTCAAAACATGTAACCTAGACCGGGTTACTTCCTGTTCTATTTCATTTTTGATATTTGCTATCTCTGATTCAACCCTAATCACCTCTTTCTCTTTCTGTCTGTTGACTCCAGCGATCAGGGACAAGGCTTGACCCCTAATTACCATCTTAAAGGCCTCCCACAGCGAAATCGAGAAAGAGACCGATCTCTCATTCTCCTGAAAATAGTGCTCTAACGTTTGTAACAATTCCTTGCGAATCTTAGTATTACGCAAGTGCCATGGGTAAATGGGGGCGATCCTACCACCTGAACCCAGGGTCATCTCAAACTTGAACCAGAGCGGCGAGTGGTCAGAAATGCCCCTAGCTAGATGTTTCACTTCAGTAATATACGACGCCTGGGCAGCTGGTACTAGGGCATAATCGATTCGAGAGAGGCTACCAAGGCACCAGAGAGGAAGGTATATTGTTGCTGAGTAGGATGAAACAATCTCCAGCTATTCACCAATCCCAGAGTCTCTAAAAATTCAGGTAGCCATTTCTGCGTCCGTCCCATGTCCCGGGGGGAAACCTGTCCATGGTGCCGGAAACCACAGCATTGAAATCCCCACCCAGTATCAACAAGCCACTAGGGAGGTCTAGAACAATCTTATCAAGGTCTACAAAGGTGGTGGCCTGCAGGCCCGGGGGGACATAAATCGAGACCAAGGAGAGAGTGTATCCCTCCCAACGTCCCGACACTGTTATATATCGACCCCTCTCATCCGCAATTACGGAGTCAACTGTAAATGGGAGAGAATTTCTAAGGAGTATACCGACTCCTCGGGACCCCGAAGTAAATCCGGCATGCGCAACCATCCGGTAGCCTTTCCTGTGCATCGCCCTACATGCATTACCCACCAAATGCGTTTCCTGGAGTAGGACAACATGAGGAGAATGTCTTTTAAGGAATTGCAAGACAACACTGCGCTTGATTTTATCCCCCAAACCATTCACATTCCAACTCAAAACTCGCCACCCTCTACCCCCATCACAAAACATGAAGTAGGCCCAACCCCCCTCCAATCCTTGCAACATCAATAAACAATCTCGGATTACGATGCCTTGGGAAAAAACAAAGAACATAAGAACAAAACAAAAAAGGAACACCCCACACCCCCTCCCACCAAAACTCCCGTTGCACTACCCCCCTCACTGCACCCCTGCGTATGACTCTCCAGTCTCCCCAACTTGCAGTGTGCCTGTCATCCCCACATCTAAACTAATCTACCCAAAAAAGATAAATCTGAGGAGGGAAGAGACCCACCGATAGCCCATTGAACTCCCATATTTCACTGTGTCAAAAACATTTTCATCGGAAAGAACACAGAAGTAGTCCATCCCCAATTGCTCCCCGGTTCCCACATCAAGAGTACTTATTCTTGTTCATGCGAGCCCCCTCCTTCGTCTCCACTCTGTCTCTGGTGTTCATTCTGAGATGTTAAAGTGTCCAGCCAGTCCGCTGCAACCTCTGGCGTATCAAAGAAATAAGCCTTCTCATTATGTTCAATTCTCAGCTTGGCCGGGTATAGCATGGCGTATTTGAGTCCCTGGTCACGAAGCTTCCACTTAATTCCCATAAAGCTCATTCTCTGCTACTGGACCGCTTGTGTGAAGTCCGGAAAAAAACGGATGGATGAGTTTTCATATTTCAAGGGACCCAGAGATCTGGAGGCCTGGAGGATCACATCTGTGTCCCTAAAATTAAAGATTTGAGCAATCAAAGGTCGAGGCGGGGCACCGACACGCGGTCTACCTCCGGGAACTCTGTGCTCTCTCTCAACGGTAAAGAAATTGCTCAGACCTTTGGGCTTCAGATGATTAAGTACCAGCTCCTCGACGAAGAGATCAGTCGCCTGCCCCTCCACTTTTTCCAGTACTCCTATAAGACGTACGTTGTTCCTACGGGCCTGTCCTTCAAAATCTTCCAGTGTACGGGTAGCCAGATCATTTGAGGCCCGCAAATTCCGAACCTCCGATTGTAGTTCGGTTACATCGTCAGTAAGACTAGCAGTCTTGATGTCAAGTGATTTAACTTTTTCACTTGTCTTAGCGAGGTCTGCCCGAATCAGATTTACCTCAATTGATACAGCATCTACTTTATTGCCCAGGGTTTCCATCTGTTGTCCGAGTGAGGACTTGATACCGTCAATGGCGATCATCACATCTTGCAGCGTCTGCTCCGCTTCCAGCATAGAAGGTTCCTTCGCTCCTTTTTGCGACTTTCCCGCTCCACCAGGCGACTCTTTAGTCTGTGCATACCGGTCCATGTTATTAGTTTGGGTATACCTTCCACCTCTAGTGGACTTCAGTTGTCGCTTATCACCCTCTGGCTTAGTCGCTATTGTGGGACGACGTTTGTCACTCGATTCCCGGCAGAAGCGAAAGATAGGCTCTGTATTCAGGCCGATATCCTACTGATGATTCTTTAGGAGTATCAGGCAGCCATCTGCTAGGTTGTGCTATCGGCAAAGATCTTCGGCCTCAGCACAGCGACTGGTGCGACATGCAGCACAAACCTTCAATCTCGGTTCCACAATTCTGCACTCTGTGAAAGCACCCTCATTCTAGGATCCTTTGTCGTCTATCAGGGTGTCAACTATCACGGAGTGGGTCTCAACGAGGTAGCAGGGAGTTCCAAGCAGGATCGAAAGTGAAACCAAAGTAGGAGTCGTGAGGCCGGGACGGTCACTTCCGGTCTTCAGAGCCGTTGTTTTCGCATTACAACTCGGGCACAGCGCCAACCAAACACCAGGACTCCAAGAGATACAGGCCTCAAACTGTCCAGATCTCTAACTCTGGTCCCCGGGGCGCGTTCGGGACACGGTTTTCAGCAATCGACACTCCGTCGGTTCCGCTGCAATAAGCACTGCACAGTAGACAGGATAAACGACAGGATATATTCCGGCTGCTACAAGGGTCTCGGGAGCCCTAAGCTCACGCGGCCATCTCTGATGCGCGCGAAGCTCCTCCTCCGGAAGTCACTGTTATCATCTAAAAACAACTCAGCCATCCAATTTAATTTAATAGAGAGAAAGAAAATACATACTCTTCAATTACCGGAGCCTCTAGTACCATCAGAGGACAACTCGGTGGGTTCTCAATGAAGCTGTGTGCCAAGAAATCTTGCGCCGCTGCAAATTTATTCCATCGACCCAGAACTCCATGCATCGCTGCAAAGGCCATAATCCCTCCGTCAGAACGAAGCAATTCATGAGCAACTAAGGGACTCATGAGATGATCATAATCCACTTAAGGAGACACCAAATTACAGAGACACAAATCCAGGGCCCACATGAAATCACAGCTCAGGCAATGAAATACAGCCTGGACACAGGTGAAATAGGAAAAAAGAAACGATAATTCATGTGATGCACTCAAGGTGGCAAGTGGCAGCACACCATAGTATTCAAGCATCCTGTTGCGAAACAGTGCTAACTGCTCCCGCTCGTTTGCAAACACAGGACAGGCATCCATTTCGAATTAAACAAAATAGCAACAAAAAACCAGCAGCCAGCGCCAGCAAAACAGGAAGTCCACCAAATAGGCTGGAGAATATCGAGTGGAAGAAAGCAGGAATGACTCCAAATATTTTTGGGAAAGAAGTCACCAGACCACTGCTCACTACTTTAAAAAAATGAGCCAGCCCAGAAGTGGAGAAAGCGTTAAAGATTGTATGAATCAGCTCACCAAAATGTAAAGGAAGGTCAGTAGTTAATAAGGCATGCACTTCTGTGCGGGTGTTAGCTACGTGAAGGACAAATGTTTCGCGAGCAGATGTCACGGCAACTCCTTTTTGTGACAATAAGGCTCTTATTCTGCTCATCTTATTGAACTCTGACTTCAAGGCCAGAATCCTTGGCCAGATGGAAACATCCAGGTTCCCATGCGGGGGTGGATACAGCACATTCTTACAGCAAACCACACACTCACTGACTGTTACAACATAAGCTATGCCTTTCAATAACCCACAACAATCCTCATTGTTTAAAAGTAAATAACTCCCGTTAGCTAATAAGGCAAAAGTCGGGACTATAGCAGGCACCGGTGTACCTTTCAAAACACATGCTAAATTAGGGCGGTCTTGGTTACAGGAACCATGCAATTGGATGTGTCTACACATCAATGAGTGATCTGGTGTTTCTGTACACTCATCTCCATTCAGATATACCTCTTTTCCGTCCCTAAGGCATATATAAGTGAAAGGGA
Organism: Lissotriton vulgaris; assembly: GCF_964263255.1. Lineage (NCBI taxonomy): Eukaryota > Metazoa > Chordata > Amphibia > Caudata > Salamandridae > Lissotriton > Lissotriton vulgaris. Next base: position 744,213,235 of record NC_141696.1, read on the forward strand.
GTGACCAGGCTTCATTTTTTTTTTAAATATGTTTTTATTGCAGAGTTATAGACAAAACATCAAGGTCAGGTGACCGTTATATCTCTAACATTTCAAGGCACTGTGCGGTTTTAAAGTAGTACACAGCCATTCAGCCCACATCCCGGAGGCCGGGCGGCGCACCGACAGGTCCCAACAGGAGTTGACCATGTGCTACTCAAAGGGACAACAGGTCAACAACATAATTATGTATCTGCTTTTTTTTTACCTATCAAACTCCCCCCTCCCCCCCTCCACCGCCAAATACTTTCAGTCATTTTGTGTATGCGACAACCGGGCCCTCAGTGCCCGCACTATCAGGTCTATGCCAGTGCACTTCAATGACAGCTGTCTGTTAGTGCCTAGCATCTTCCACTCAGCATCAACACATGCATGCCGCCCTGCACCCCACTCCCTGAAGGACCAGTTAGACCTCCCTATCATAGGTGTCCCTCTTGTTACTGCTGCGGTGCCCCAATAATGCCCCTCCAACCCTCCCCCCCTACTGCCGCTGATGTGGGTTGTACCTATGGGTTCTGTCAGGAGAGCTCGCTGCCTATCGGGGTCAGGCATTCGGCCTTCCAAGCCTCATGGAACCTCCCTCTCCAGATGCCCCTCCTCTTCGTCCTCTGTTAAGTATTCGCTCAAAGCCTGCACAATCATCTCCCAAGCCCTTGCCATCTCCAAGCTCTTCTCGTTACCAGTTCTCGTGGCCTGTCGCATTCTGATCACACTCTCACATCTGGACCATTTCAATAGCACATTCGACCATCTCCGAACAGATGGGCCCTCCCTGGATTTCCAGCGCCAAGTAATCTCTCTTTGTGCTAGTATGAGTCCCAGGTCAATAAACTTGCTCGTAATTTTAGTCCTTGTCGTGTGTGGGAACCAAAGCAACAGGCACGCCTCCATATCGAACTCCACCTCTCTATCAGTGACTACATTCAAAAGCTCGCCCACCTCCGCCCAATATGTCCCCAACTTCGGGCAGCCCCACAGCATGTGATCTAGCTCAACTTCGAGTATCAAGCATCTCGGGCACGCTGCATCCTGCACCTGAAAGTGCCTTCGAAGTTTCCCTGGTGTCATATATGCTCTATGCAGTATGAAAAAGTGCACCTGTTGGAAACGGGCATTCCTGCAACCCTTCCATGTTTGTTCCAAAATGTGGCCCCAAACCGTGTCCGGTATGGGCTTACCTATGCTTTCCTCCCATTTTCCCTTGAGCGCAGCGAGCGGTTCCAGGCCCTCGTTCAGCATTCTCGAGTGGATGCAAGTCACCGCCTTGACTGTGCCCGCAGCCATCACCACGTACTGGCAGGCCATGGTCGTGTCCGGTTCCGCCAGTCCCCCCCTCCAGTGTTTTTGTATTGCTGCTGTCACTGCAGCATGCAAAAGGTAGCTCCCATCCGGAAGACCAAACTGGTCCTGCAGTACCCAAAAGGGGGCCAGCACCCCATCGGCATACAGATCCCCCACCACCTGCAGACCCAGTTCCTCCCATTCCGACAACGGAGACCAATCGCCTCCATGCGGTAACATCCCTATAGGGATCTCTGGGGCGTATGGGCGTGCTGCCTTTGCCCTCTTCAGCTCCTGTGCCAGCACATCCGAAGGGTTTTCTCTTCAATGGTGAGATCTCTCAATCCCAATTTCTGCTGCATTACAATGTAGGACAGGATATGTCGCTGAATACCTCTCCCCCGTCCCTGGTCTGGGCCCCTAAATTCTCTCGCGATGTTCTGCGTTAAGATCTGTAATTGGGCCGCTAGGTAATACAATTCAAAATCGGGAACAGCCATCCCACCCTCAAGTTTGGGTCTGAGCAAAGTATGCAACGCCACTCTGCGCCTGCCATGGCCCCAAAGGAAGGCTATAACCATCGATCTCAAGTCTTTGAAAATCCGCTGAGGGATCCATATCGGTAGGGTACAGAAATAATAGAGCAACCTCGGCAGAGCCACCATTTTTAACAATGCTACTCGGCCCTGCACTGATAGAGGAAGAGAGGCCCAAAAAGACATGCATCCCGCAGCGCCCGTATGCAACGGCCTATATTACCCTCCAGCAGATCCGTGGCCTCGTGGTAAACACGGACTCCCAGGTAGGTGAAACACGAGTCCTCCCAGACCATGCCCACTGTAAGAGGGGGATACGGCTCATCCACCCTCAACGGGAAAACGCAGGTTTTATTCCAGTTCACCCTGAGGCCTGATAACCTACCAAAGCGAGAGAGCATCTCTGTCGTCCCTCTAAGAGCCCCTTCCGTGTCCTCCAAATAGAGCAAAAGGTTATCCGCATACAGTGAGATATGGTGAGTTTCCTCACCACACCGAACTCCAGTGTACAATTCTCCAGTTCTTGCCTGCGCCGCCAGTGGTTCCATCGCTAGAGCGAACAGGAGAGGGGACAGCGAACAGCCCTGCCTCGTCTCTCTACGCACCGGATAATCGGGTGATATTACAGGTCCTAATCGCACCCTGGCAGTACCATCAGCCTATAGGACCTTTGTCCATCGGCCAAAGCCGCCTCCCAGGCCGAACTTCTCCAGCACCCTATCAAGATACTGCCATTCAAGACTATAAAAGGCCTTCTCAATATCCACTGCAGATTTATGTTCCGAGTCTGAGCCGCTGTCCAGTATACGGATCAGGCGGCGGATGTTACTGGATGTATTCCTAGCGGGAATGAATCCTGCCTGGTCTTCATGTATCAACGTGGTCATGTGTGGTAATAATCTAGTGGCTAGAATACGACTTAATATCTTGTAATCCACCGTCAGCATAGATAGGGGCCTATACGACGTCACATCTAAGGCCTCCCTACCTGGTTTCAGCAGCGGCACTACTAAAGCTTCCCTCATTGATTGGGGGAGGCGTCCTAGGGTCAGGGCTTCGGAATACACCAATAAGAGCCTTGGTGCCAAAACATCTATGAATTTCACATAAAATTCAATCGGTAGGCCATCCACCCCCGGCGTCTTGTTTCTAGCCATCTGCTTAATGGCCACCCGAATCTCCGATAGCGTTATTGGGCCGCCCAGGTCCTTTGCTGTCTTGTCATCTAGCGCCGGGAGCTGAACAGTGTCCAGGTAGTCGCCTATCACAGCGTTGTCCACCTCCAACTGACTCTCATATAGAGTCGTATAGTATGACTGAAAGCGAGTCAAAACCGCGGTCTGTGAATAGACCACCTCCCCCAATCCTGTTTTAATGCTCATGATCGGGCAACCCCTAGGCTCCGGGTTAGCGAGTTTAGCAAGTAGTGTGCCCACCTTATCTCTTTCCCCATGCACCTTGGTGAGGTATAACTTGTAATCATAGCACCTTAGCCTCTCTGTTTCAGTCGCCACTACTTCTTTCGCCTCTAGGTGACCTGAGGTCTGGTCGCTCAGGCCTGCGCTGCTCCAGATCCCTTAGCACACATTCCGCCTTCCCCAGATCAGCCAACACAGTCGTCCTTGCATTCGAGAAACTACCCATACACATACCTCTCACCACCACCTTCATCCCATCCCATTCAACCGATCTCGTGGTGGTTGTGTCCTCGTTTACGCTAAAATAATGCTCTATGCCCTGTTGGACCGTGTCGCTGAACACCAGAATGTGTCAGGCCGCAGCCTCCATGTCGGGACCGCAGATCTCGCCCGCTGCCATTGTACCGTCATCAGTAAGGGATTGTGGTCCGAAATGGTTCTGGCGAGGTACTCTGTGTGCTTTATCATGGCAGCCAGGGGACCACTACACAGTATGGAATCTATCCTAACATGTAATGCATGCAATGCCGAGAAGAAAGAATAGTCCCTAAGTTCAGGATGTTGCTCCCTCCATACATCTACAAGCCCCACCTCTCTTGCCAGTCTTTCCTGTGTGTGGCCAGCCTACACACTGGGGAGTCGGCCAGAGGTGGGTGTGATCTGTCTCGCGTCACATCAATGATCGAATTGAAGTCCCCCCCCATTATGATGGGGCCCGCCAGGAAGTGTGCCAGCAAGCCTGAGAGACTATCAAAAAAACAGGCTTGGTCAACATTAGGGGCATATATGCTACTCAGGACCACCTCCCGGCCATACAGCCTACCCCCCACTACCACAAACCGACCCTCAGGGTCCACTAGCTGGTTTGTCGCCTGGAATGGGACCCCCGCTCTCACCCATATCAACACCCCTCTGGCAAACGCTGAATACGTCGTGCCAAAAACCTGGCCATGCCACCTCTTCTGTAATGCAGTGCATTCCTGTTTGGTCAAATGGGTTTCCTGCAATAGTGCAATTTGGATGCCTCGTCTCACCAAATAAGCATGCACCTTGCTTCGCCGAGACATAGTACAAAGTCCACGGACATTCCATGTAAGGCTTTTTAAATCAGGTAACGTTCCCATTGCTGCTATTTCCCCTCCATTTCGGCCGTATCAGTTGGACACCCACATCATGGCAGCAAACCCCCCAATATGAAAACCCCACAAAACTTCCCCAACCCCTCTCCCCAGAACAGGACCCAATAACGCAGCATCAGTCCCCATCCAAACTTGTAACATCACACACAGTCCACTACTCTATGGTCGTCACCACAGAAAGCCTTAAGGGCAATGAGGGGGAGGGCCAGGGCCGACCCGGGGCAAGCTAGGCCCTTGCTCCAAGCCCATGATCCCATATGATATTTACAACAGAGTACCTGCTAACTCCCCAAGCACCAGGGGTAGTCCGCTCCAACAGGAGCCGCATACTTGACCTTCACTTCGAGTGTCATTCGTTGAACAGTCCATCCGCCGTTTGTGGGGAGACCTTTGGCCCCACAGAGCTATCTGTCTCAGACAGTTCTTCCCCAGATTTTCTGCTCTCCTCTTCTGAGTCTGAGTCATTCAATAACTTCACCTGTTGTGAGCCTGTGATGATCGCTGTTGCTGCCAGTGCCCCCTTTCTGTCCTCCACCATCTGATCAGTTCTCATTGCTCTTTTAAGTTTGTTCCTCTTGCGGATGCGTTGTGACTTTCGATTCTGGACCGGCTTTTGTCTCTCCTGTTCACCTTTATGTTGACGGTCCGTACCAGCGCGGTACAGCTCAAGCCATGACCACGCCTCATCAGGGGTCTGGAAGAATTGGGTCGTTCCATCCAGGATCACTCGTAGTTTGGCCGGAAAGAGTAGGGAGTATTGTATACCTTCGCTTCTCAGTTCTTTTTTCACGGCCAGAAATGATGCCCTGTTCCTTTGGACTTCCTGCGTATAGTCTGGGAAAACCGTGACCGAGCTATTGTCTACCTTGAAGGGGCCCACCAAGCGTGCCCTTTGTATCAGGAAGTCTCGGTCCTTAAAGTGTAAGAGTCTGACCACCATTGGCCGAGGAGGGTGGCCCTGCATGGGCGGGCGGGCCGGGACCCTGTGCGCTCGCTCCAGGGAGAAGAATGGAGATAAGCCTCCGGGGCCACGACCGTTTTAAACCAGTTTTCCATGTAGGGCACGGCATCGTCCCCCTCAATTTTTTCCGGCAGGCCTACTACCCTTACGTTGTTACTCCGGTTGCGGCTTTCGGAATCCTCTGCGCGTTTCTCTAGCGTTGCCAACCGTTCAAGGATATCAGATAGTTTGCGTTCTGCGGTGACCACCGCCAGTTTTAGTTCCTGGAGCAGTTGTTCGTTGTCCTTCACTTTATCGGAAAGTTTCGCATGATCTGCCCTCAATAGACCCAGTCCCGTGGCCACCTGCCCTATGTCTTGGTGTAGCGACTCCTTGGTCGCAGTGATCGCGTCCAGTATGCCATCCAGCCGTGCATTCAGTCTTAGTTCTTGCGCAGATGCATCCGGGGCTGTGCGGAGTCCGCCATCCGCGTCCGGCATGTTTGGCTGGCCGTTTCCCTGTGTCATGCTCACGTCACTGCCAATGGCGGCCATCTGGGTCACCGTGTGTATTGTGGCAGGGTTGCCTCTAGTTGATGGACCGGCTCAAATTTCCTTCAGCCGAGTGGATTACCCCTCGTTCCTTCCTCTCATTCAGTGGTCCCAGTGTTCCACCCTAGCTATGGCCATCACCTCCAGGGAACATGTCGCTCACTGCTCAAGGACCCACTCTCGCACTCAAGATGGCCGTCCAATGATCTCTCAATGCAGCAGCACCCCAACAGGCTCCACGCGGCTCAGGGGCCTCGTCGCGCAATGTCAGCCGCTGTCCCCCTCCGGACTCACCGCGCCCCCCGCGACAGATCCCAGCAAGTCCAGGTACAGGAAAGTGTCCAGTGCGGAAGCGCGAGGGAGCTGAATGTGCGCCCCCAGGTACGCAAGCCGGGATCGGCCAGAGCCAGGCGCTCTATCCGGGGTGGGCGCAGCCCTCCAGCAGCCCAGTGCAGCAACCCCCCTCGACACCTGGGTCTCGCTTGCTGGTCTTCTGGTTGGCCCGACACCAACAGCGTGTCTTCATTGACAGCCACTCCCCGTTTGTCCCGTTGGGCTCACAGGGGCCAGTCCGTGTGTATCCCCCGCAACCTCCGCTTCACCGCTCATGGACTGGGACTCCCCCAGGGCTCTAACTCCGGCCGCTGAATAGTCACCCGTCCGTGCGCCAGGCCCACCGATCTGCTCACCCTCCTGTGCTGCACTGTTCAGCCCTGCGCCTCTCGCCGGAGCTCCGGTGCCGCCAAGCTCTCAGCCGCTGCGGGGTCTCCAGGCGTCGCTGTGGGCCAGGACCTCCTGGAAATGGCCGCCGGATCCAGCGGTGGGGGGATGGGATCTCCAACCACAGGTCCCCGGAACGGCAGACAGCCGCTCCGCACCTCCCCCGCAGTCTCCCGTCCCCGCACGGCAAGGGCCGCACTCTCCAGGGTCCTCGGGCATCAGCCTCCGCCGCACCTCAACCACAGTCTGCCGCTCCCCGCAGATCAGCCTCCGCAGCTCAGGGCGGCCACCATCTTGTTTTCTCACGCGCAGCTCTGCAAAGTTCCAACAACTGGTCGCGGCTCCGCTCCGGCTGCCTGTCGGCCCACCGTCGCGTTCCGCTGCTTGTCCGGTGTCTTAGGCGTGCTTTCCGAACTTTCAGCTAGCTCGGAAGCGAGGAATACCAGGATTAAAGCGGGATCAGGCCCGGAGCTGCAGGCTCACGCCGCCATCCCGATCGGCGTCCAGACCACGCCCCCCGTGACCAGGCTTCATGTAAGTAGAAGGTACCAAGCTGCTCGTATCTGCCAATGGCAAAATACTTCATGCAATTTGTAAACTGGAAAAGCGCAAAAGGTAAAGTTATCAACCCGTGGATTAGCCACATTGCAGCCGTGGCCTCTGCCACTGAAAAGGGCAAAGACTCTAAGCATTCAATCTGTAACATTGAAAAAGAAGCATCTCTCATGGAAAGCAAACATTTTTTTCAGTCAAATTAAAAGGTGCAAAGAGAGACGTGACATTAACATAGGTCCAAGGCACTTTTCCATTTTTCAGCGTCTGCAAGGTCCACGCAAACTGCATAACAGAACGCAATTGATTTTGACCATGGTACAACACAGACACTTCATCCTGTACAATTTCAACAACAGATGACACATTATTATCCAATGTGTAAATTCGGGAGGAAAGGGTATTAATGCTGTTGTCCACAACTGCAAGCACTTTTTCTAAATTAGCTTGGTTGATAGCCCTAAGGTGGGTAGCCGCTTCAATCTGTGATGTTTTCCAGAGTTCATTATAAATGGCATAGATCCATCTTTTAGATCTACCTTTAGCTGGGCCCTTTATGAAATCATTCAAGTCAACCTCATCGGGTCAGTTTAGATAAATGCAATTTAACTGACGCCAATGGAGAGTGCTTGAGCCAATTCTGACATAATTTGCCTACAGAATAAGTGGTAATAGAATGGTCACTCTCAAAACGGGGATCTACTCTGACTTGTGTAAAACCCTCAGCTAGGCCCAAAAAACGATGCTGGCACGAATCTGCACTTCGGTGCCACATTAACCAACCCTTGGGATCAAAACTGGAAATGTTAAAGGATGAATTTACCAAATGGGTTTGCAATTCTCTAATTGAAAATTTAGTTGAATTTTCCCAACCCGAATATTCTTCCAAATCTGGGTAGGAAGGAGAGTTTAATTTTTTCGAAGTAGACAATCCAAAGCATGTTGTGTGCGAGATAGTAGAATTTAAAAACAACATATGATTTGGGATGAGACATGCACGGTGCAAAGCCTCAGTGCCTTGTACCTGCCAACTTTTAGAACCCCAAACCGATTTAAGGTCAATAGTTTCCTTCCACAACTCGTAGCCACCTACAGCTAGCTGGTCTAGAAAGGACTTCAAATACAATAACTTAGTATCGGTAAGTCTAACTTTGGAATTGAATATGTCTGTCATTTTAAAATAAAATGAAGCAGGATTGGACTGATTAAAATCAGTAAAATATGTATACTTTTTCAAGAATGTGTTCGAGCTGCCTCTTAAAGGAGCTGGGCAATGTTCCCACTGGGTATAATTCACAGTGATCCTCCTAGAGTTAGTTTTGTGTAAGTAGTGATTGCCAAAATGTTGGTAACAAAACAAATCACCATAATTAGCAGATTCTAAATATAAATCTTCAGCATCAAAGGCAGCATAATATTTCAAATCAGCAAACAAAGCCTCTACGGCCTGAACTTCCCAATCATCAGAATGAATGTTTTGTTGAACCACATTCCCCATGTTAACTCTAAGCACATTAGGAACATTAATAACTTCAGTCGGGCCTAGGATCTGAAATGTAACTGCATCCCAGACTATTCCATCCAGGACAGGCCATGCAGTGATGTTAACAAAGGCCAAGTCTCTCCTCAACCTGTGTGCTGAATGTGATGAGGAGTGGGGAGCCAAAGTTCCATTCAGATGTCTAATGCATGTTCTCTCCTTGACATAATGTACATTGACAAATCGGAAAAAATAAAACACAAAACCAATTGACATAAAAAGATAGAGAGCAAAAAGCCCCAGCCAAATGTAAGTCCAATGGGGTATTAAAAAATGTTTTTTAAACAAAGCCGCGTAGGCTCTCAGCCTTGTGGGCTTCCCCAATGTACGTGAAACAGTGTCAAATGAAAATCTGGATTCTGTGGCTAAACGAGTTTGCAAATCAGGCATCGATAAGTCAGTTGGGTAGGTGTAATCTGTATTATCAAGGCGAGTACCAGGCAAAGCACTCAATAAAGGACTGGAAACTGCAGGCATCTCGAGGACCACCTCCGGTACACAATCCGAAGCAGTGGCCAGAGCAGAATTTCTCACTATCGAAGGACATGAGACTGCTATACCTGTTCTCTTTACGACCTGGAAGTGGTGGTAAAATGACTGTTCTTGTGCCCTTCACTCCAAGCACGGGAACTGGAGCACGGTATGAGGGACCAAATTCCTTTTTGTTATCAATCTTCTCCCGAACCAGTTCTCCAACTTGGGGTAGCCAGCCAACTACCGGGATCTGCAACGCATCATCCGAGGTGGAGGGCAAATGTTCCTTTGCAAGACTGTCTCTGGTCTCTTGTAGAGTCTGTAAAACATTACAATGTTCATCTACGTCAAAGGAGGCAGCCGAACCGACCGCGTCTAGACCATCAAGGTCCGGGACATACATCTTGATACCAAAGAGCATTTCATATGGGGTTCGCCCACCCAGAGACCTTCTAGGGAGATTATTAAGAGCACGCTGCACGCCATTGAGATGGGCCAGCCAGTTTCTGCTAGTGCCTATAAATTGAGCTGTCAGTGATTGCTTTAAGTCACGGTTCATTCGTTCCACAACACTATTAACCTCAGGTCGGTATGGAGACGAAAACTTGACTTGGACCCCCATCGAACTCATGGCATCCCTATACGTCTTAGAGGCGAAAGCAGGACCCTGATCCGAATGGAAGGTACCACAGGCAAAAATCCCTACAAAGACACGCAAATCCCTGATGACAGTCCGTGAATCAGCGCTGCGATGAGGCCAGACCCAAACAAAGCGTGTGCATGAATCAACTGCTACTAAGATGTACTTATACGCAGTATCAGAAGAAAAAGGACCACAGTGATCTAAATAAACACAACCAAACGGTTTAATAGAAATGAACAACTGTGTTTGGGGTGGACGCGTAGCAGTTGAAGGCTTAATCTGCTGGCAAATGTCACATTGAAGGACAAAGTCACGCATCTGTTTGTACAGTCCCCGCCACCAAAAACATTGTTGCAACTGAGACACAGTAGCTGAAACGCCCGCATGCGCAGACGCAACCCCTTCGTGGGCCGCTGTGATCAGTGAATATCTGCGGTCAGAGTTGGGAAACAACCTCTCCCCAACTCCCGGAATTTTCACATAAGGAACCTTATCGGGACTTAAGTGGTATGTGTACTTCGAAGGGAACCCCATAGGATGTTTATCTCCCTTATCAGTGGCAGCAACAGCCGCCACGATTTCATCATCTATCTTGCTTTTGGACCGTGTGACTGCTGCAACTAAATATGTCGATACCGCTGATTTCGCTGCTTCATCAGTGAGCGAGTTGCCGACAGCGTGGACTCCAACGCGCTGGTGACCGAGAGTATGAATTACAAACACGAGTGGCAACTGCTCTTTAAGCTCAGCCACTCGGACCCAGATCATTTTATGTTTTATTGTGCTACCCTTGGAATCACGGAAATCATTCCGAATCCAAAAGAACAAGTTTTCATTGTAAGACTGGACACAGTAGTAAGAATCACTTACGATAAGTGTTGTCACACTAGGATCAGCGTACTCCAATGCAAGCATCAGAGCACGAATCTCTGCCAATTGTGCGGTGCAGTCCCCCTAAAGTCTGTGTATGCACGACCCTGGACTTGAACTCATCGTTCACCATGGCACCTACCACAATTGCGCAAGCGGAAACGTAGGCGTGTTTAGAACCATGCGCAACCTGCGCCGAACCATCGGTGTATATGATGCAATGGAAATCCTCCGAAGGCCGCATAGCCAAAGGAGCAGGATGAACAAACTCATATTGCAAAAACTCCTGCGACCGTAAGGAGGCATCAAAAATGAACGTGACATCCGGAGACGTCAGTGATGCAGCCCATTGTATCCACCGAGGGTGCAAAGCCTTAGAATTAGGTACACTGGCCTTCGTAACTGCCTCCAAAGCAGGACACCGGGTAACAACCAACATGCGTTTTCCCTGTGACAGAGCACGTTCCTTTAGAATCGCCATCTGCACTGCCGTCAAAACTTTCTCCACAGTGGAAAATCGCATTTCAGCCGAAGTGTACAAGTGTGACTTGTAAGCAATAAGTACTGTATCTCCTTCGTTAAAAGTAAGGTACGTGAAACCCACTGCCCCAGGGATGATTCTTATCACCAGGTTGGTGTGATTATCACAAGTCAATAAGTATTTAGAAGCGAGCAGATCAGCCTGCAATGATTGCAGTATAGGCGAGTGCTCAGGCAGCCAGTTTGATTTTGTAAAATTTGGTTGTATCAAAGCATAAAAAGGCTTGATACGCTGGGCATATTCAGGAATTTATGTCCTCCCAAAATTCAAAAATCCCAGCAAAGACTGTAATTTTTTCAGAGTTGTCGGAGCGCGCAACTGTGCGCATTTCTCCAAGAAGTGAGGAGCCTATCCTCGACCTTCATTGTTGAGCTCGTAGCCCAGAAACAACACTGTGTACTCTGCAATGTGCGATTTTGCAAAGTTGAATTTGTAACCAAAGTCTGCAAAGCTACAAATTAAGCGGTCAACTTGACACAGAGGCTCCCACAGTTCGTCATCCGTGAGATAAATGTCATCCCCATATGTACGAGCATCTGGGTCAACCCTCTCTAAGAGAGAGACTATGCGGCCAGCAAAAACTCCAGGACTATTCTCGTAGCCCATCTGTAAACGTTTGAAATGCTTTTGGACACCGCCGCAAGTAAAGGAGGTCCATTGGGAACTAAGACCATCCAAATGGTGGGCATAAAAACCGTTGGAAATGTCAAGGGTGGTTTTAAACTGCTTACGCACAAGACTATCCACTAAAGCAGAGCCGTGAGTATTCTGTACTGCACAAGTACGTCAATACATGTTTAAATGCCGGTAATCCAATACCAAACGATATGAACCGTCAGGCTTGGTTACAGTAAAAAGAGGGTTATTCATTGGTGACACACAAGTTTCAATAACACCCTGATATTCTAATTGTGCAAGGATTTCCGCAACGGAAGCCTTTGCTTCAAGCTTTATGGGATATTGAGGTTGAGGCTGTGGCATATACCATAAAGGAATTTCGTGGTGTGGGGAAAATGTATCCCACCCACAGTGTGTACGATACAGAGCCGGCGCAAGAGCCTTAGCCCACTCTTCTGAAAAATTCAGCGCATGCTCCTTCGAGACTGTGTGCGCGAAACTAGGGAGGATTACCTCCTCCCCTCTCGGAGCTGTGAGCACAAAAGGTGGGGGCCAGTCAGCCTCCGCTAACAAAATGTCATAGGTAGTCGTAATATTCTCCCAAAATACCCCTTCTATAGTGCGTTGAATGTCACCCTCAATGAACACAACTATTTCATAGATCCTGTCAGGGGGAGCTACTCTAGTGTCAGCTGTCTCCACAACAACATAACGGTCAGTTGCTCTCACCTTCAGTAGTGGACGCAGGGCCTCTCGCACTATGGTAATCTCCGCTGCGCTGTCCAGCAAGGTCAGAGCCCATGTCTGATTCTGAAGCTGGGTTCTCACTATCTGTGGCATATCTGTGTGCTGTTAAAGCAGCGACTTTCTTTTTCTGAAACTGTGGTCCCTTCGGTGTAGAATCGTCCTGCTTGCCTTTGCATTCTTTCGGGTGGGGCTGGTCACGTCCTTGTTGGCCACCCTGACCCCTGCCACCTCCTCCACCACCGGACAAAAAGGCCGATGAGAGCGTTGGTCAGAAACCTGAAAACGATCAGGTGATTTTATCATTGCGCAAGTCATAAGCACGTTCTGTGGGCGCAGGCAATGGGGACACAGGACGAGACTCCTGTTTCTGCTGTTGTTGCTGTTTTTGTTTTTTAGGCCAATTTTGTTTTTTGGACTTGGCTTGTTTGTCGATCTCCGACTTCTGCCCTTGGGGTTGTATTTTCTCTTTAGTAGAAAAAGGCTTGAACCCCTACTATTGCGGCCCACGGTTTTATAAGCCGCCACAATAATTTTCGCCAACTATCGGGGTTTATCGGCATCGGGAACCGCCTGCAAAGCATTGGCAACCTGAAAGTTCACCACATCCCCCTTGACATTCGCAAGTATGGGATCGGAAACCACATCAAAGGTGCCACAGAGACGCATACCCAATTCAACCTCAGCCTCCGGTCCGTGGTCATCCTGAACACGTTTAAGGACCGTCGGCAGGACAGTCATAGACGGAGTGCCGTAAGACCTCGCGTAGACCGCCGCAAATGTATTTCCCCAGGTCTCACAGTCACCAATTTTGGGGGTCAAGTCCTTCAGTAAGGTAATTGTCAGAATCCTGTGTTTTTCACCAGGAGACGTGTTAGGAAATACAGCTTCCAGCTGATCAAACTTCTTGGCAAGCCAGAAAGGAAAGTCATCCTGTTCTTGGGGTCGCTTGCCCATCACTGCATTGACCATACGGGACAGAGCTTCATTCCGCCCTGTCCTGCAGGAAGCGCCACACCACCTGGGGCCCCGCCCGGGAGATTACGGGTAATGTATTGCACTAACGACCGAATCACGCTAATTGCGACCACATGTAGTCGTCTTAACTCAGCTACGTTACATGCTCCATGTAGAGGATGAGGGGTAAACTCAGCCAAAACAGGCCAAGTTGCGCCTGGAATGGACAAAGGACCCAACCTCGGAGCTGCTAAAGTATGGGGTAGGGCGCCATTAAACCAAACTCGATGCTGCCAAGTATCAATAGGTATTTCCTGTGCCCTATACGGAGTATACTCATTTGGCACAGCAGTGGGAGTGTACGTATGGAACACACCTGAAGTTCCGTCCACAGTCGGGAAGGTCACCCACGAAAAAAAAAATTCGTATGGGTAAGCCACCTCTGCACTCACCACCATTATTACTGCCATGCCATCCACGGGAACATTATAATTTTGCAAATAATTGCGCACCGCAATGCGACTATGCTGCGGAATGTCCACCGCCACCATAGTGACAGGGAAAGAAAAAGGTACAAAGTCAACCCTGTAGCACAACTGGGTAGTAATTCAAGGAAACCGTTGAGAAAGATTCAAGCTTGAAAAGACCGATACTAATATAGGTAGGTTTGTCCGACACCACCGTTAACCGGAAACAATAGTGAAGGTGTTAAGGACTGAATGATGTACTACTCAAGTATCACGCTACAAGACCACCAACGATTGGGCGCCATGTCGCAGGGATTCCGTGCTCAGACAGAACTGTGCATAGGGGCTTGGAACCTCAGTGAATTCGGGTGTGCCAAACCTCACCTTAGTATCCAAAAATCCTCTAACAGACTAGCAATCAGTGTCTCATTGGTCATCATAAACTCCCAATACTTAGACAAACCAGAACATGAACTTAGTACACCTCAGGTAACGTGGAACACATGAACACTCTTTCGTTATACAATCATTTCAATCCAGAACAAGGAGTAAAAGAGGACACTTGCATAGTTCAAATGTTTATTTACTAATGCAGTGCTCTCAAGCACAGTATCTTAGCTAATACAAGCAAACGTATTATAAGAAACAAAGTAATCAGCATAGTCACTAGTCCATAGAACACAAACGGTGCAAGCATAGTATTATGCTAAAATGAATAGGGTTTAAGAAAACCTAATTCTCACCCTCCCTAGCTAGTATATTATACTATATCTAAGAAGGTCTCTTTTGTGTTTTAGCAGAGCGGCCCCATACCTCAAGATCCTAGTGCTAAGGGATCACATCATCAGCAACCAGCTCTCTGCATGCGAAGCACCATCAAGTGTGTTCGTATGCTCTTGTGCAAAGCAATATAAAATGCACTTAAAGCCAGAACTTGGCTGCAGCTGCATGCATGTTATGTCTAGAAACGTGCGAAGATCAGTGCTCATAACAACTACTGTGTTGAGATATCCTTGAAGGTTTCAGCACTCACTGTACAGACACAGCTCGCCAAGCAAGGCTGATATCAGTTCAACAACATATTATTCTGGTATGAATCGAAAACATTTTACTAGGCTCAAAGCTAAGGCAGTAGATATGTGTTGTGTGCAAAAGCAGCAGAAAGGTAAAATGGCATTTAAACTCCTAAAAAGCTCATGCTAACTTAACACAGTATTCAGGCTACATATATCTATATATCAATTCCTTCATCTTCCAATACTGCAAGCATATACATTAGAAATTGCTGAGCATCTTGTTGCACATTCTGTGTAAATTGGGAAGAACCAGAACATATATCCAGAAGATTCCGGATATCAGAAACACTTTGGATTTTACTTTTATCAGTTGTCAGTTTTTCAAAAAGAGAATGCAACAAGGAACAACACTTTTTTTCTCAATTCTCCTTAATTTGCTGTTGGAGATTTTCTAGAAAAAATACAACATTCACCACTACATTAACATAGCAGTTGATACCTGAACTATTTTCTAACTGATATCCTACAATCTCTTCAATAGTGTCCTTTTTCTTTTTGTTTGGAATCTCAACATTATCTTGATTTTTTTCTTCTTTTGAACTTCACTACAGATATTCTCAGATCTTCATTTTCGACCTACTACACGCTTTTCATATATAGGATATTCACCTAAATTGGGAGCATACAGTCTTCTTAACTGATTCTACTCTCTTACACAATTTTATCTGCACTAATCTTTCCCGCATCAAAATCAATTAAATACAATCCAGATATAAAGTTCTGACTCTGGACAAAGCAACATATGCCATACCCTCTTTAAATACGGTACTTCCAATGTTTACCAAAGCACTGTCTACACTTAAACCTTGAGATTTATTAATAGTCATCGCAAATGCCAAAGAAAGAGGAAACTGTTTTCTATGAACATACAAATCTTTAACAGGCAAAAAATTAACAGAACAACAAGCAATTTGTTTTACTTCTTCAATCTGATCAAATTTGATGTTAAAAAATGCAATTCCATCTCTATTTTGATAATTAACAAAATCAACAACTATTCCCATTGCTCCATTTACTAAACCTTTTTCCACTGCAAATTACGCCGTAAAATCAGCCGACAGTTTACACATTCATATAAATACTTTTCTAAACCAGCAGTTTTAGATATAGATTTTTCCAAAGAATCCAATTTTGCTTTTAATTTTTCCGTCAAAATAATAGTAATTCCTTCATGCTCTTTTTTATCAATGGCTTCCATTTTTATTATTTGTTCATTTTCGAGCTTTAAAAGTTCTTCATTGAATGTAGAACGCTCTTGCAGTGTTGGCACTAGGCAGATTATAGATTTATTTACTGCAATTTCTTTGTATATTTTTTCAGGAACTATATTTTCATTTGGAAACACGTTTGTAAGCAGCCGACTTTGCAAAGCTTGTTTGCCATGTTCTGTCAGTACTCCAATTCTTATATCTTGAAGAATGGTTCCATAATCTACTTCATTTGCCTGTCGCATATTTGTAATAAGTTCTTTGTATTCAAAATATGACCAAATGTTACCATTTCCAACACTTCACAAACACTTTCTGGTGTCTTTATGCACAAGTTTAAATACTGGTTGCCCTTTTATAGGAATACGTTGCAGTAGATCACCAAAAACTATCACATGTTTTCCTCCAAATAAGACATCGTATTTTTTAAAAAAAAATTGCTGCATTCTTAAATGCACAAAGGCAAGCATTTAGTTTGAGACCATGCTCACCTCATCAATAAGCAGAAGTTTCATTTTCTTTACGACTCTTGAAACTTCATAACAAGCTTCTCCAGATAGCTTGTGATATTCCAATTTATTTTCATGCTCTACAGGTAGCATTAGTAAATGATGTAATGTAATTCCTTTAATGTGTGCTGCCAACCGAGTTGGAGCAGTTACAACACAAGACACATGTGAGTCAGTTGTTTTCTGTAGCTAACTCGTCAAAACTTTAATTAAAAAACTTTTTCCTGTACCATCTTGACCACTGACATACATTCAGATAGGTTGAAAACTACGGTCGATCTGTTTTTCTTTCTGTCTAATATTTAGTTGTTCTTCCAAGTTTCCTAAGACCATAATATCTTCTTGAGCTTGATGCATTGCTGTTTCCACTTCACTCATATTGATTGCTGCTTCATTTTCAAGAATTGGTTGTCCTAGTGGATTTTAACTCAGTGGAGCAGAACTTTGACCGTCTTGAGAACTGTCTCTAGCAATCTCAGCTGCAATAGTAGCTTCTTGATCAATTTCTTCATTTAACATTTTGAGATAATTTGCAAAAACTGTGCATTCAATGCTATTTTTACATGCATTGAAAGAATCTTCATAACACTGATAAACATCCAAATTATTCCAGTTCTGTACTCCAAGGCATGAAGAGTTGCAACAGTGCTAAATAGTAACATTCTCTTTTATCAGGAGTATCACAACTCAATATGATTAATCAGATTTCCTTTACTATGTTTCACCAAACATCGTTCTAATCCTATAACTGCATATGTTTCTTCATTTATGTTCTCTGCAGTATTTCTCTTAAAACTGTAACGTTGCAGCACTTCAAAGAAACATATGTTTTCAGGATGAGGACTTCTATTTGGATAGTATGTATACAACATGTTTGTTTTGACACTATCTGTGCTTTCCGGTTAATTTAATGCTAAATATTTGATTTCTTGTAAAGATTGAAGTACTCGATTTCGCGTTGCAGCAAGACCTAGACTCACCCAAATGATTCCTCTTGACTTTGAATATAAACTTGCAGAGGACAACCGATCTGAGCATTCATACCCTCCAATCTCTCGATGGGACAGCATCTTCAAACTGAAGCTGTACAATTTCTTACTAAGACTCTCTTTCAACTCCGTCTTTTCTGATTTTGTTATGTATGATTTTACATACCGAGCAACAGCAATGGAATTATCTGCAACATACTGGATATCCATAATAGCATTCCACATTGAGAGAATAACTGGATTATAATCATTAATATACTTTGATTCGTCATTTCTTTTCAAATTGTAAGTATTTTTGGGAGATTTTCTGGTGACGGTATGTCTCACTGCTGACATGAAACTTTTTACTCTTCCTTTGGATGTCACTGGACGTGGAAATCCAAAACGACATTTTGTATAAAACTTTTCCTTTGTGTTGCATTTCCTTCTACAGTATTTGCCACATCGATGAGTTTGAAACCGGAACACTTGTTGCCTTAAAGTGTTTTCTTCTCTTGGTTTTGGTATAGCACATGTAACATAATCTTCAATAAAAGATAAAAGTCTCATCCGAATCAGTTCCAAATTTGGGTGCATCCTTGACCCATAAAAGCATATGTACATGAGGAGCACCTCTAAAAGAAATCAATTACTTCTCTAATAGGAGGATTCTTTTTATTGCAGAAAAAAGACATCATAGCTTCAAACCTATGATTGAAATACCTGCATACATTTACAGGATCCAAAGAAAACAATTCTCCAGGTGTCTTGAATTCAATGTTTTTAATATTTGAATTTGCTTCTCGAAGAAATTCAAGCACATCATCCTATGCGTATCCAGCACAACTTAGGGTAACAAACCATGAAGGAGTTCCTAAATTACTTAGCATGCATTTAAGTTCTCCATGACAACGATTACAATACTCATTAGTACCACGCTGACATGCCATCAAATTAATCAGTTGAGATTCTAAATGATCGTCTCTCTGATGTACTTTATCCATAAATTCCTTTGAATAAACATTTTGAAGGTGTACTCCAGTTTTTAGTATGTTGTTTACTGCCTATGAAAGTCCAGATAACTCCCGCTCAAACAAAAGATGAAATATATATAGGACAATTGTCGGCACAGGCAGACAATTGTGCGCTGGCGCAGGGGAAAAGGAGAGGAATGTGTTGTATCTCGTGTTTTACCGAATTCTGAGCGCGCACGCGCATGCGCGCCCTGAAACTACATTTCCCGGCACTCCCGCCATTCCAACGCGTCTAACCTCCGCGTCTGGAGTTGGAGTGAGCGTTTTGCTTCGCCAATCACGTCCCAGTCCGAGTTAACTTTCCCGGTAAGACCCTTTGTGAAAAACTTGCACCCTGTTTTCTACTGTGTGGGTGCTTGCTCTCATGATGAAAAAAAACACCCTGTACTTTTGCCTTAGGACAGCCTGGCTCCTTTATTGAGTATTCGGCCAGCAAGACCGACAAGTGCCCTGGTCTCTTCTTCAATGTTGTAAAACTTTATTGCCCAGCGCCGCACGGCGATCTGAGGTAAGCCTTATCTGTAGGCCATTATAATTCATTTGAATCCGCCGCAGTGCCAGATGCTTATCCTAATTTTGACTTTTAGGCATCCACCCCACCTGTGTAGGTTCAAGTGGTGCGGTTTTGGAACTACCAGCGCGAGTATAAACCTCTGGTATTATATACCCTTTCGGTTGGACTTCCTTTAGGTAAGCCCTTATTGTTCACCTCCCCTGTTCTTTATTTTTGAAAAATGCCTTACGATGGGTACACTTATTGTTTCCTTGTCTCGTTTCTTTTCTATTGTGGCTATAGGAGAAATATAGATGGTGGCCCTAAAATTGATGATTCTGTATCTTTGTGGTTTTCTTCTGGTTTAGTCGTGCCCCCAGTTTTTTCGTTGACTGAACAGCTAAGAGAGACTTTCTTTTTATTTTTTCACAGGCTTTTGGTCCTGAGGAGAATCTCTTAATTTGAAGATATTCGAAACGCGTAGACCATCGGGTCTGCCAAGTTTTCTCGCAATTCCCCTTGTGGCAACAATACACCCAATCTTGTTGCTTATAGTTTACTATGAATGTAATATATTGTTGATTAGAACTGTATACGGTGTATTTTAAAACGACCCTTGATGTAGAATTTTG
The DNA here is from genome assembly GCF_964263255.1 of Lissotriton vulgaris. Lineage (NCBI taxonomy): Eukaryota > Metazoa > Chordata > Amphibia > Caudata > Salamandridae > Lissotriton > Lissotriton vulgaris. Next base: position 744,233,185 of record NC_141696.1, read on the forward strand.
AGTTGGCAGATCCTTTACTTTTGGGTTGGTTTATTTGCTTTTCCACCCGAACTAGTTTTTGATAGTTTTGAGTGTATGTGTCAGGTATGATTGTGAAACGTTTGAGTATGGATGAAGGAAGTTTTGAAGAACATTTCGTTTATGTTTTGTGTCCATTTCCACTGTCAATATACAAATTTAGGGTGACTTTTTTCTGAAGTTTAAATGAATTTTTAAAGAACAAGTTTCTAAATAAACAGCTATTAAATAGCATTTAGTTGCATTGTAAAGTGGTCTTTGTATTCCAGACAGTGTGGTTCAAAAGAATATATCAGTATTGGCATTTCGTTTGTTGTTTAACTTCATTGGGCTCAGTCTTACTGATTAGAGCCTCCCCCTTTTTTGTTATTAGTATCTTATAGATACGGCTCATTCCTCCCTTTTTCTTTTGCCATAGGAAAGCGCAGCAGGAAGGCCTGCTGCGCTTTCCTACGGCAAAATCTCATAAATGAGGCCCTATGTCAGTAGCCAAGTACTCATTGTGCAAAGTGGGTCTTAGGGCATGGAGTACTTCAAACCCCTATAGACTATGCATACACTGTTCTATGCACCTGCACATTTGCCTTTTATATGTTGAATTGCGCAGTCTCTATCCTTAGACTTCCACCAAACACTCTGTCACTCTTGGTATCGTTTTGTAGTGACTCATTGATTATTGTGTAGTAAGGTATTCACTACATTAAAACAGTAATCAGTAGATGTACAATAAGTGGTACATCCCCAGAGATATGCCAGTTATTGTACACTGTGACATCACCACCATGGATGCACCGTATTTACAATGTGGTGTACTATTGGGCGAAAATTGCACAGATATGTGATGTATCTGTGTTGTGAAGATGGCGCATTGCTTGACTTTCGTTGGAAGCGCAATGCAGCTCCAGCAATGCTCTTTGGGCCCTATGTTCATAATGCTGTGCCAATCCTTACACCTGCTTCAAGCAGGTGCAGGGTTTTGACGCAGTAAAAGCCAAAAGTGACTGAATTAAATCTTATAGATTTCACGTAGTCACTTTTAGGAGGCGTTCCTGTGCCAGAACACCCACCCCCTGCGCAGTAAAGCCTCCTTCTGGCGCAGGTCTTTACAATGTGATGCACCTTCCAAATGCGTCACATTGTAAATACCACACACTATGGCACATCTTTTGCACCACCGCTGTGTCACAAAAGTGAAGCAACTGCTGTGTAAAAGAGGCACAAGGGGGTTGTAAATCCGCCCCTAACACATACAAATTCATCCAGGCACTTTCACCAGCAGCGCAAATTGAAGCATAGACTTGTAACATATTTATGTGCATATGTTAAATTCAAGTGCTTCGGAGGTACTACAGTATACTATAGGTAAACACCTTATAGATTTATGCTGTAGCACTTCCTTATAGTTCTGCACTTTCACATTCACCATACACTACTAATGTATTCATTCATTCATTTATGAACTACACATTCATTCTGACAAACTTTTACACACTAACATAGAAATATAGTTCTTTCTTTGACCAGTGAGGGTAGTTCTGAAGTTTTTTTTGTCCTTTTAGTTTTGTATTTTTTCAAAAACGTCTTTTTTTTTTAAACCAAAAAAAATGGAACATTTTAAACAAAAAAACTGTGGAACAGGAACAAAAAAGTGAAAAAAATATATTTTTTAGGGCAACGGTGCTGTTCTTGCCTCTTTACGATGAGCTCAACAGATTGCTCACCATAACAAAGTAACTCTTTGCAGTATTTGCAATGAAAAGTGAGTTTTGAAAACTGGCACAATTATGGCATGCTGACTGCTTGGAGAAGGTGGTGGTGCAGTTGAGGTGCTAGCCACTGCAGTTAGAGGATTGTCTTGCAAGCTTCGAGTTGCCACCCTTGCATAGTTGCTAGGATGCAAGTTTTTTACATGCCGCTCCATGCTCGCAGTACCGAATGAGCACTTTTTAGACGGGTCACCTCTTGATAAAGTAATGTCACATATTTTGCACGTTACTTTTGGTGCATTCACCTTCTTCTGTCCCTCAGGAAAAGTGAAACATTTCCAGATAAAAGTTTCTTTCTTCTTTTTTCTGAGGAGGCTCAATCACAACATCTTCATCAGAGGAATGGTCAGATGGAGTTTGAGGAAGACCAGCCATTTTAGAGATTTTGCTTCTAAAGTACTACAACTCCCCAGAATAGATGCTGCTCCTGAGAAAGTCCAAGTAGAATAATCAAAATGGGAGGGGTCTTTCAACAGTTGGAGTAGGAAGTGTTATGACCCAATTAAATCTCTTTTAAAGTCACATGACTGTGCGTAGTCTTACGGTGTGCTTACACAGCTCTTATGCTGCGTTTACGGGGCACTTACGATGCGAGTATGTACGTCGTACCGTCACGATTTGCGTAATTGCTTTTCAAAGTAATATACGCTTATTAAAAGTTAAAAAAACTATTTTCATGATTATCCCAGATAATGTCTACCTTTAAAATTTACATTAAATACATAGATATATTGTTTTAAACATTATAAATCTTTTGTGTAGTACGCGTACGGGGCGCCATACAAGCGTACATGACGTCACGCGGAAGCCCTGATGCGCCACGTAACGTCAAAACGTATTTGTGATGTGCGAGTACAATTTATCGTACAATGGGTGGTGCGATCAGGGTACGCGGTGCGATTATCCCCAAAAAAAAGAATAAAAAGGAATTATATAGAATTTTATTTTAATATATTGGAGAAAAAACTTAATTAATAAAAAAAAAAATTGAATTTAGTTTTGTAATTATTTTACATTAAAATATGAAATATAAATAAAAAAATAAAAAATATATAAATATTTATAATAAAAATGTAAAAAATTAGTATAAAAAAGACATGTAATTATTAATACATTTAACTATTATCATTTACAAAACCTTCGAAATTCACTGAAAAAAAACATAGGTTTCAGCCATATTATAGTTAGGAATTAGCATTTAAAAAACCTTAGAAATTCACTGAACAAACCATAGGTTTCATAAATGTTATAGTTAGCTGGACATTTCACTCATACAAAACCATTGAAATTCCCCCGTTATAGTTAGTTCAGCTAACTATAACTTGCGCGCCCGCAATGCACTGCTGATGACGTCACATATTACATCACTCAAGACATGGTCAGTGGAACGCAGCCCCCTGGCGCTTTTGCAGAGGGGGAACTAATTCCCCTTGCATACTGGAGGTCCCTGGGGGCCAACTAGCCCACCAGGAACCTCCAGTATGTGCCAGGGGTCTGCCTTGCAGAGAGGTATAATGAGGCTACATCCCTTTTTACACCTCTCTGCAACGCAGCGCCCTGGCACGTTTGCAGAGGGGGAACTAATTCCCCTTGAATACTGGGGGTCCCTGGGGGCCAACTATTCCACCAGGAACCTCCAGTATGCACCAGGGGGCTGCGTTGCAGAGAGGTGTAATGAGGCCACGCCCCTTTTTACACCTCTCTGCAACGCAGCCACCTGGCGCATTTGCAGAGGGGGAACTAATTCCCCTTGCATACTGGGGCACCTTGGGGGCCAACTAGCCCACCAGGAACCTCCAGTATGCACCAGGGGTCTGCATTGCAGAGAGGTGTAATGAGGCCATGCCCCTTTTTACACCTCTCTGCAATGCAGCCCCCTGGTGCTTTTTCAGAGGGGGGACTAATTCCCCTTGCATACTGGGGGTCCCTGGGGCCAACTAGCCTACCAGGAACCTCCAGTATGCGCTAGGGGGCTGCGTTGCAGAGAGGTATAAAAGGGGGCATGGCCTAGGGGGTCAGGGTGTTTCTACCCTGCCCCCTTTGCATGTTTTGCACTACTTTCTTGTGCCTCAGTTCTACTGAGGCACATGATGGTCGCCAACCCTTCCTGTTTGGAGTGTTGACAGACAGTTGACAGCCAATGACCATGCAGCCCATGCTCGGGAAGGTACAGAGTACAGTACAGAGTACGGTACTTCATCTATTGATATATCTATGATTTTACTTTTGATTTTCTCAGGAACTACTGAATGGATTTACACCAAAAAGGGTAATCTGCGAACCGAACTCTACCTTTTTGCAAAATTTGGTGTAAATCCGTTCAGCCTATCTAGTTTCCATAGGAAAATCATTTTTTGATTTGCCAACATCGTTGGCGCCGTTTGACAAATTTTTGTGAAATTTTCCTCAAAAAAAGGGCCTGACTGCTCGGTTTGTGTGTTTAAAGTTTCAGGGTGATTCGTCAAGGGAGGGCCGAGAAAAAAGGGGGGTAATAAAGCGCATTTTCTCCATATTATTTTTCATAGGAAACTTTATTATAGGCTATAGCCCAACCAGCTAAATGGAATTACACCAAATTTGATGAAAAGGTAGGTCTTGGTTTAGAGTGTGCCCTTTTTTTCAAAGGGTGTAAATCTGTTTAGTAGTTCCTGAGAAATTTAAAAAAGAAAATATTGATATCTGAACGCGAACGCTCCCGGGCATGAGCTTCACTCTGGCTGCCAGCACTCCAAACCAGGAAGTATTGGCAGCCCTCTTAAGGCTCGGTAATCGAGTTACAAGAAAAGGATGAAACAAAGATTAAAAACATGAAAAGGGGGCAATTTGTGCTGGGGTGGTGAATCTGCCTGGTGGGCCTGATTATGTGGCGGGGTCCCAAAGGGGCCCTCCCAGCCCCGGGTACCTCCTTCTTCCTGGGGCTATGTTTTCAAAAAACAATGTGTGAGAGGGGGCTCGAGCCCCCCAAATGCTGTGAGGACCATCACCTGCCCGGGTTTTTGAAAATGAAGGGACTGGGGCCGCGCGGCCACCTTCCTGGTGCCCTCGATGGCCATGGGGACCGCCACCCCCTGTCAGGAATGTAGTGGCCAACACATTCTTAGAGAAGGTTCAAGTCAGAAGGAATGAGTTTTACAAGAAAGCGTGTAAATACCTTCACAGGAGAAGATATAAGTCTTTGTTTGAACTCTATTTGTACATCTCTAGCCTTGAACTCTGGAATCATCCCATTCGTTCAGAGGAAGGAGAGTCAGCGGTCTAGATTTTCTAAGCACAAGACGGCTGAAGACCCAATTGCGCGTGAAAAATCGATATCCACTGCCTTCAATTTCTGAAATGTTGGATCAAGTTTAGGGAGCGAAGGTTTTCACCAAGTTAGATCTCAGGGGTGCCTACCACCTTGTCCGAGAAGCCGAAGGAGATGATTGGAATACTGCCTTTCCAGCCAAATATGGACTCCACGAATACCTAGTCATGGCGTATGGCTTATGCAATGCCCTGTCAGCGTTCCGACATTTTGTGAATAATATCTAGCATTAATACCTTGACAGAGTGGCAGTCGTCTACATAAATGACATTTTGATTTTCTCAGAAAATGCTGGAGATCATGTGAACCATGTTAGAGCCATTTTACAGATACTGATGAAGAATCAGTTGTATTTAAAGCTTGAAAAGTGCTCTTTTCACACCGATCGAGTAGAGATTGTCAGATTTATCCTTTCTGCTGATGGAGTTGAGATGGATCCATCCAAGACTGAAGTGATTAGAAATTGGCAAACATCGAAGAATATAAAAGAAATACAAAGCTTTTTTGTGTTTGCCAATTTTCTTCGTTGGTTCATACCAAACTTTTCCGCTAAGATCAGCCCCATTACTAGATTATTGAAGAAGGAAGTGACATTTTTGTGGACTGAAGAAGCTGAACAGACTTTTACATCCTTGAAAGAGATTTTTACCACAGCTCCTGTCTTAATGCATCCAAATCTGGAAGAGGTCTTTTACGTTGAGACTGACGCTTCAGATCTGGCTACTGGAGGTGTACTATCCCAAAGGGACAAGAAAACTGGCCAATTACATCTGATGGCCTTTCGATCCATGAAATTTACTGCACCAGAAATCAATTATTCCATTGCAGACAAGGAGTTATTGGCAGTCAAGGACACCTTTCCAGATTGGCGACATTATCTTCTTGGGGCCAAACATGTGGTGACAGTCTGTACAGATCACCGTGATCTTCAATTCTTAACTCCCCGGCAGTTAAGGTGGTCCTTGTATTTTTCGGATTTCAATTTTGTCATCATTGTACAAGCCAGGAGCCACCAATGGTAAGACAGATGCTCTGTGAAAAAGGAATTTGAATGACAAAGTCAAGATTCCACAAGCTGAGCCCATCATTCCACCTAAGAAATTTGTTTGTGCCATTCAATATACAGAGTTCACTGAGAATATGTGATGTTTTGTCGGCAAAAGATATTGAATATTGGGTTAAGGAAGATCCAAAAAGAAAGGTCATAAATAAATCTTCCGTACCATCAAGATGCCTTATACTTACCTACAGAGAATTTACAACAAAAGGCATTAAGAAATTGTCATGATGATCCTATAGCTGGGCACAAAGGAACGAACAAAACACGAACTTAGTTAGGAGGCATTTTTGGTAGCCAGCCATGATTGCTCACATAAGACAGCATGTGGCAACGTGTGAGAGTTGCATAAAAGGAAAACCAAGTAGACCGGCACCACAAAGGTTGTTGCAACCCCTACTGAATTCCCCCCATCTGTGGCAGACTGTGTCCATGGATTTAATTGTAGATCTTCGAGCCAGCCAAGGTTACAACACAATTTTGGTTTTTGTTGATTCTTTTTTTTAAATTAGTCATTTTATTCCCTTAAGAAACATTCCAACAGCTTCACAACTAGTTCATTTATTTAATCAACACATTGTAAAATGTCACTGAATTCCGAAGGTCATAATTTCTGACAGGGGTTTTCAGTTTGTGTCGAAGTTTTGGAAAACGTTTGTGAATAGTTTGGGAATTAATACTCGTTTCTCCACCAGTTACCACCCAGAAACTGGTTGACAAACAGAAAGAGTCAAGCAAGAGCTTGATCAGTATCTTCGACTCTACCTGTTAGAACAGGAATGAGACTGGTCAGACTTACTCTGGACTGAAGAATTTGCTTATAACAACGTGGTTCATGACTCCACAGGCTTTACCCCGTTTTATTTGAACTCGGATAGACATCCAAATGTTATGCTTGGAAATAGGGATGAGTCAGTACCAGTGGTCAAGGAGATGTGTAAAGATTTGCCCCACACATATCTAGTTGAGCAAAGAAATTTACTGAAAGCTAGGGCTTCATATAAAAAGTATGCTGACAAGAAGAGAATAATAAGGCCAAAATACGTAGAAGGAGACCAAGTTTGGTTGTCTACTCGTAATCTGCATTTAAAGGGGAACCTCAAATTTCAACCCAGGTTTATTGGTCCTGTTAGAACTGGGGATCTCTAGTTGGCTGAGGTAGGTACCTTAGTCCAAATAGGGACCCTTGCTTCCAGTCAGGAAAAGGAGGGACACCCTCTTAGGTAACCCCTGCTCACCCCCCGGTAGATTGGCTGTGCAGCCAGGGTATCTCCAAGGCAATGTGTAAAGTACTTGCAACCACACTCCCAGTAACACAGTGATAACACCACAAATAAACACCACACTGTTTTTTATAAAAATAGCGGTATCTTTATCAAATGGAATATGATGAGACCAAACAATAGAAATCCAACATATGCGTATTCATAGTCTTTCACTTTGCCGGTTATTACGGCCAGCAATCACTTGTAGGTTTTTGCAGTGTTAATGAGCAGTTCACAATGATCTAATGCAGTCCAAATGCAATGCTATGCAGTTCATAATTCAGTAATAACACAATTCTTAAATGACTTACTAATGCAGTTCGTAACGCAGGAATAATGCACTTCGTAATGCAAGAATATTGCGATTCATAATGCAAGAATAATGCGGGTCGTAATGCAAAAATAAGGCAGTTCATACTGCAAGAATCAGGCAGTGTGTAATGCAATAATAATGCGATTCAACATGCAAGAATCAAGCAGTTCGTAATGCAAGGAATAATGTGATTCATAATCTGAACGGTGAACTCGTGCCCCCACTTAGCCCCAACACCAGAGACTACGGTCATAAGCTTAAAAGGGGCAGCCCTGGTACTGCTGGGCAGGTACAGGCCGCTCGGGGACTTAGCGCATCTAACGCGGTACAGCGGGAGAGAGCCCGGAGCACTCCTGTACTCTTCCTGCGTGCCTCCCCAGGCCACACATGCTTGCAGCTCCCGACCGGACGTTTTACAAGCAAGCATGTAAATACCTTCACAGGAAAAGATACCATTCTGCTACTATGCCAGCATTAAGTCTTTGTTTGAACTCTATTTGTAGATCTCTAGCCTTGAACTCTGGAATAATCCTGTTCATTCAGAGGAAGAAGAGTCAGCGGTCTAGCTTTTCCGAGCGCGAGACGGCTGAAGACTCAATTGCACGTGTGCAGCTTTTGAACGCTGCACTTCAACTGTAGTTTGTGAGGCACCGGTCGCGTCTCACCTCTGCGCAGCTGTTTTCTCTGAAATTCCAGTTCCTGACTGACAATTTAGATAGTGTCTTGGCGGCGCTTGTATGTGCATATTCGAAAAGCTTGCTAAAGTCTTGTAACGCTACTGCATGTAAGACTTAGTTATTTAACTAGATCTCGAGTGAGGAAATTTGTATTTTTCTCTAGTCACAACCTGAAAGGAAACTCTAGTATTCGGAGTGTTCTTTACGAAATTCAGTCCCAATCTAATACTCTCTGAAGAATGAGGTAGAGTGTTTTATTTTTCCTTTGAATTAAACTACAGGGTGAACTCTTCCATCCTGGTAAGAACAATTACTCTTCTTATGCATCTAGGAACTATTTGTAATCTCGCAGCAGTGTATCAACACAGAAATGAATAGATTTGTTGATAATTCCAAAAGAACAAAGCAAGTATTCAGAACATTTCTTGACTATTATATCATTTAACTATCGCTATTACATTGTTTACATAAACACCAAGCAAATGTTACAGAGAGAAGCAAGCCTTGAGAAGTATTGGGTAACGAGCTTACTAGATTGTAAGTTAATGTTTAACTGCTAGTCACAAAAATATTTAGGAGAAGGGCAAATAGAGTGCTTGTCCAATCTTTCTCTCTTCTTCAGGAACAACAGACCCCAATTCAACAGAAGAGATAGAGCTAACGAAAGAAGAAATACTGACTATCTCCTCTTTAAGGCAGTCTCCCTCTCTTTATCCATTCCACTTTCCCTCCTGCTGTTGCTCAGAGATTATTGAATCTATTTAGTGAACTCGGGCATTGATGGAGGGGCTTTGGGTACATATTCAGCTCTTGTGGAACTTATGTGAGCACCTTCTGACACCCCCCAGGGCCGGCTCCTGGAACAATGTCCCGGGGTGCCCACCTCCGGGACATTGCTGTTTGCTATGGCAGGGCGGGAGCACGGCTCCTGCCCTGCCATAGCAAACTCTGCTTTGCTTCATTGAAACCTGCTCTTGCTTCAATGAAGCAAAGCAGGATTGCTTTTGAGTAAGGGGAGTTGCATGTTAGCAGCTCCCCTTGCTCAAAAGCAATGCCGGCTCCAGCAGGAGGCGGGGAGCTGGTGGGACAGTGGGGGCATTGGGGCTCCCCCATGCTCCCAATCAAGAGGCCATGCGGCCCCCTCCCCTTTAATAATATATATATATTTTTTAAAAGGCCGCCCCCAGGGATGGAGTCCCCGGGGCCATAATTGGCCTGAGATAGGGGGCCACGTGTTCCGTTGCCGACCGGCCCAACACCTCAGCAGTGAAGAACGTCCCAACCCTCTACCCTCACCGTGACCCCCAACACCCGCAATCAAAACGGATGGTGGAGAACACGACGCCGGGAGAAGGTGGGTAACAAAACAAGGGAACCCAAGGTCTTGGGGAACACAACTCGTCTCCTCTGGCTTCTTGGCAGCTGACAGCTTGACTCAGACGAGGCCGCTAAAATGAAAGAAGGGGACAAGATTAAACACACCCCTATTACTATGACCAGTGCCAAGTACCCACGCAAACCACCGACCTCCCTGCTTACCCCGGATAACAAACGGTGTAGCTTGATACAAAACAGGACTTTATCCACTGCAATCGAATTGGTTGTTACTTTGCGTAACCCCAGACCAACCACGCCCCCTCGGGAAACACCGAGAATGACTAAGGGGGTGGAATTCACAATTCTTTGGACGAAAAAGGGACAGGGGAAAAATGGTATCAAGGGAATATGAAAGATAACTAAAAAACCCCTGCAATCTAAAAAAGAGCACGAAGGTAGCACAAAAACGGCCGTTATTCAGCTCCTTCGTGAAACCACCCAAACAATGTGCAAAACAAGATGGTTAGGATACAAAAAGGGGATAATTACGGGACGATACAACTCAAGGAAACGCAGCCGCGAATCCTGGAACGTCACCAAGGATCAAAAACAGGTCCCAATAAAAAGGGTTCACAAATACCCAAGGGAATAGGAAAACAGGGGGGAGCGTAGCAGGGAAAAAAGGGGATCAAAATCCAGCACTAGAAAAGACCGCTGGAAGGGAGCTCGAAGGAAGGGAAACAAGGTAGAAACCCAGGAACAGGAATCACTCGGCAAGGGACCAATAACGAAACCAAGCACCTGTTTCCTGTTGGCAGCCCCCTTTTAAAGCAAGCTCTAGGGAGCGTCCATAAATTCACATATGCACTTGGCACTACTAAGGATTTATCACTAACGGGGAACTAGACAGAAGGCCCCAGGCCCCCTTGAACCCCAACACCACGTGGCTGCACTGGCTTTTCTTGGTGCACTGTTGGTGGGGTGATGAGGTCTTCTTGTGTCCTGAGGACCTGATGACACGAGTGGACTTCATCCCCTCAGCAGCAGTTGCCCAAGAGGTGTGTTTGCAGTGTGGTGTAAAAATGGGGCGTGGCCTTGGACCACCTCTCTGCAATCCAGCTCTGTGATGCATATTGGAGGTACCTGTTGGGCTAATTGGCACCCAGGGACCCTCAATATTCAAGGGGAATTAACTCCCTAACTAACAACATGCCAGGGGGCGTGTTTGCAGAGTGGTGAAGAAAGGGGCTGTGGCCTTTGCCTACCTCCCAGCAATCCCACTGTGTGGGGCTTACTTGAGGTAAGAGGTAGGCTAGTTGGCCCCTAAAGGACCTACAGCAGCAAAGGGGACTTCAATCCCCATCCAAGAGTGTGCCAGGGAGTGCGTTTGTAGAGTGGTGGGCAAAGGGGGAGAGGCCTGATATGATTACTTACCAATGTTGCTGTGTGGGACTTACTGGAGGTAGTAGGAGGGGCAGTTGGCCCCCAAGGATGGCCTTGGTGGCCAACTACCCCATTTGTTATCTCCTGTAACTCCCACACAGTGGAATTGCTAAGACGTCTTCCATGCCCCCCTTTCTCCACCACTCTGCAAACGCACCTCCTGGCAGACTGCAGGATGGAGGATGGAGTCCAATTTAGACTTGAGGGAGTTTGGGGGCCAAGAAACCCTCCTGGTACCTCCTGTAAGTCCTAAGCAGTGGAATTCCTGAGCGCTGGTTGGAGGCCCAGCACCTTTTCTCCACCACTCTTCAAACGTGACTACTACTTAAAGAGAGGAGAGGGGGTGAGTCAACCCAATAGACCCTTGCGGGCTTGGGCAAATTTCAATGAAATTTAGTTTATAGTGCCAGCAAGGTAATTTATTTAGCAAATGTTTATCAGGTTCAGATTTGTGTTAATAATACTTACAAAATCTCATCAATTGATTACATTTCTGTCACAGTTTAAATCAGTTTGTAATTTTCTGATAAATAACAACACGACTAATCAAAGGATACAAACAAAAATAGAGATGAATAACAACACGGAAAAATCGTTTTCTAAAAAAGTATTTCTTATTTATATCATTATTTAATTTGTAGGGTACATATCAACAAATTACGCTGATTACAATGCATTTACAAATGAACAAGGAATTTCATAGTTTTTCCTATATTTCATCTGAAACAAGTCCAATCCTAGATAAAAACAGAAGGTGATATTTAACTTCTTTAACTAAAAAATCACCTATAGAAATTTTCACAAACAAAGAAATGTACTAGAAGGTCGACGTTTCGGTCTCCAATTGTGTTAATCCATAAGATCTTCCTCAGGACTACACAGTGTGCATATAATGGTGACCCTTAACAATGCGGTCCAACCGTGACATTAGATATTTCACAAGTGTTTAAATTACTCTCATACGTCGTTCTGATGTATATCTGAATTTTGATATTTCAAAGGACTAACTTTTAAACGTTTTCTTTCTTTTTTGTTGATTGGTCATTCGTCCTCCTTTTAAGTGCATTTAATGCTTCTGATTTGTTTGCACAGTCGTTTGGTGTAGAGTACCAGAGCCTCAGCGTCACGTAATTGCTAGCCTAATTACGTGGGCACTGAGGCAGGTGTCTTGATTGAAGTGTACGCGAAGCAATGTGCTTTCATTCTCCGTGAGCAACACGCCACAGAAGAAGGAACAGAAGAAGGAACAGTGAGTTTCCCAAAACGTGTCTGGCATACAAACCTTGTTTGATGTGAGTTGCTGAGAAGTCTCTTGCTTGCCTGCTGCCGTTAAAACTTTGTGAGGAATTATTTTCATCCAGTGGCCTAATTCGAATGGGTAAACCTGCACCATGTGGATTTATGACGGTTGACCTCGGTCCTGAAGAGAGGCCCACCCCTTAAGTGCGGGTCCTAACAAGTGCCGGCTGGGTGCTTGAACAGTAGGAAGGATGAAAGGCTGGTGCTTTTGCAAGGTAGTGCCCGCTTACTCGAAATTGACAGCAACAAAGCGGGGCAGGTGACTTCAGTTGTTCGCATCTACCCACCTGGGAAAGAACTCTGTTTTATTTAAGAAATGATTAGCACTCCTACTGGGGAGGACACAGTGCACTAAGATATCCAGGAGGCCATGCCGTTGGCCGCGCCCACTGAGGCAGGTGTCTTAATTGAAGTGTGCACAATACAATGTGCTTTCATTCCCCGTGAAAAACACGCCACAGAAGAAGGGACAGTGAGCTTTCCGAAACGCGTCTGGCATAATACCTTGTTTGAGGTGAGTTGCTTAGAAGTCTCTTGCTTGCCTGCTGCCATTAAAACTTTATATATATATATATATTGTCATCCAAAGTGCCCGAAAGCTTTTGAAAGCGCACACTTGGCGAGCTGAACCTTCCGGTAATTCGTTGCAAGGCTGAAGCTGGCGCTGAAGTTACTTGGATTCTTTTATGTTAGACCTGACGCGTTTCATGGCTGCTGCCAATCATCAGAGGTCGCTTAATGAAAGACTCGTGCAGGCAGTTTCCTGGTACTTTTAATTAGTTGTTCTCATGCCACGCCCTCAGCGGGCTGCTCAATGTTCAAAATTGCATGCTGGTTTTCGTAGTTCCAGAAACATAGTCACACCTATAGTAGGTCCTGCTCTCGTGTCATGATTTATAAGCATTTCTTCACCCATGGTGGGCCCAGTTCAGAGCTAGCAATTTGCGCCGCAGTTCACCAAACCGTACAGTCCGGATCCGGTTCCGAACATTGGCCCCCTTCAAGGTGTATGGACGGTGCTGCTTTCCGCGACAGGGCTGCCGCGTGAATAATTGTCATCCAAAGTGCCCGAAAGCTTTTGAAAGCGCACACTTGGCGAGCTGAACCTTCCGGTAATTCGTTGCAAGGCTGAAGCTGGCGCTGAAGTTACTTGGATTCTTTTATGTTAGACCTGACGCGTTTCATGGCTGCTGCCAATCATCAGAGGTCGCTTAATGAAAGACTCGTGCAGGCAGTTTCCTGGTACTTTTAATTAGTTGTTCTCATGCCACGCCCTCAGCGGGCTGCTCAATGTTCAAAATTGCATGCTGGTTTTCGTAGTTCCAGAAACATAGTCACACCTATAGTAGGTCCTGCTCTCGTGTCATGATTTATAAGCATTTCTTCACCCATGGTGGGCCCAGTTCAGAGCTAGCAATTTGCGCCGCAGTTCACCAAACCGTACAGTCCGGATCCGGTTCCGAACATTGGCCCCCTTCAAGGTGTATTGACGGTGCTGCTTTCCGCGACAGGGCTGCCGCGTGAATAATTGTCATCCAAAGTGCCCGAAAGCTTTTGAAAGCGCACACTTGGCGAGCTGAACCTTCCGGTAATTCGTTGCAAGGCTGAAGCTGGCGCTGAAGTTACTTGGATTCTTTTATGTTAGACCTGACGCGTTTCATGGCTGCTGCCAATCATCAGAGGTCGCTTAATGAAAGACTCGTGCAGGCAGTTTCCTGGTACTTTTAATTAGTTGTTCTCATGCCACGCCCTCAGCGGGCTGCTCAATGTTCAAAATTGCATGCTGGTTTTCGTAGTTCCAGAAACATAGTCACACCTATAGTAGGTCCTGCTCTCGTGTCATGATTTATAAGCATTTCTTCACCCATGGTGGGCCCAGTTCAGAGCTAGCAATTTGCGCCGCAGTTCACCAAACCGTACAGTCCGGATCCGGTTCCGAACATTGGCCCCCTTCAAGGTGTATGGACGGTGCTGCTTTCCGCGACAGGGCTGCCGCGTGAATAATTGTCATCCAAAGTGCCCGAAAGCTTTTGAAAGCGCACACTTGGCGAGCTGAACCTTCCGGTAATTCGTTGCAAGGCTGAAGCTGGCGCTGAAGTTACTTGGATTCTTTTATGTTAGACCTGACGCGTTTCATGGCTGCTGCCAATCATCAGAGGTCGCTTAATGAAAGACTCGTGCAGGCAGTTTCCTGGTATTCACGCGGCAGCCCTGTCGCGGAAAGCAGCACCGTCCATACACCTTGAAGGGGGCCAATGTTCGGAACCGGATCCGGACTGTACGGTTTGGTGAACTGCGGCGCAAATTGCTAGCTCTGAACTGGGCCCACCATGGGTGAAGAAATGCTTATAAATCATGACACGAGAGCAGGACCTACTATAGGTGTGACTATGTTTCTGGAACTACGAAAACCAGCATGCAATTTTGAACATTGAGCAGCCCGCTGAGGGCGTGGCATGAGAACAACTAATTAAAAGTACCAGGAAACTGCCTGCACGAGTCTTTCATTAAGCGACCTCTGATGATTGGCAGCAGCCATGAAACGCGTCAGGTCTAACATAAAAGAATCCAAGTAACTTCAGCGCCAGCTTCAGCCTTGCAACGAATTACCGGAAGGTTCAGCTCGCCAAGTGTGCGCTTTCAAAAGCTTTCGGGCACTTTGGATGACAATTATTCACGCGGCAGCCCTGTCGCGGAAAGCAGCACCGTCCATACACCTTGAAGGGGGCCAATGTTCGGAACCGGATCCGGACTGTACGGTTTGGTGAACTGCGGCGCAAATTGCTAGCTCTGAACTGGGCCCACCATGGGTGAAGAAATGCTTATAAATCATGACACGAGAGCAGGACCTACTATAGGTGTGACTATGTTTCTGGAACTACGAAAACCAGCATGCAATTTTGAACATTGAGCAGCCCGCTGAGGGCGTGGCATGAGAACAACTAATTAAAAGTACCAGGAAACTGCCTGCACGAGTCTTTCATTAAGCGACCTCTGATGATTGGCAGCAGCCATGAAACGCGTCAGGTCTAACATAAAAGAATCCAAGTAACTTCAGCGCCAGCTTCAGCCTTGCAACGAATTACCGGAAGGTTCAGCTCGCCAAGTGTGCGCTTTCAAAAGCTTTCGGGCACTTTGGATGACAATTATTCACGCGGCAGCCCTGTCGCGGAAAGCAGCACCGTCCATACACCTTGAAGGGGGCCAATGTTCGGAACCGGATCCGGACTGTACGGTTTGGTGAACTGCGGCGCAAATTGCTAGCTCTGAACTGGGCCCACCATGGGTGAAGAAATGCTTATAAATCATGACACGAGAGCAGGACCTACTATAGGTGTGACTATGTTTCTGGAACTACAAAAACCAGCATGCAATTTTGAACATTGAGCAGCCCGCTGAGGGCGTGGCATGAGAACAACTAATTAAAAGTACCAGGAAACTGCCTGCACGAGTCTTTCATTAAGCGACCTCTGATGATTGGCAGCAGCCATGAAACGCGTCAGGTCTAACATAAAAGAATCCAAGTAACTTCAGCGCCAGCTTCAGCCTTGCAACGAATTACCGGAAGGTTCAGCTCGCCAAGTGTGCGCTTTCAAAAGCTTTCGGGCACTTTGGATGACAATTATTCACGCGGCAGCCCTGTCGCGGAAAGCAGCACCGTCCATACACCTTGAAGGGGGCCAATGTTCGGAACCGGATCCGGACTGTACGGTTTGGTGAACTGCGGCGCAAATTGCTAGCTCTGAACTGGGCCCACCATGGGTGAAGAAATGCTTATAAATCATGACACGAGAGCAGGACCTACTATAGGTGTGACTATGTTTCTGGAACTACGAAAACCAGCATGCAATTTTGAACATTGAGCGGCCCGCTAAGGGCGTGGCATGAGAACAACTAATTAAAAGTACCAGGAAACTGCCTGCACGAGTCTTTCATTAAGCGACCTCTGATGATTGGCAGCAGCCATGAAACGCGTCAGGTCTAACATAAAAGAATCCAAGTAACTTCAGCGCCAGCTTCAGCCTTGCAACGAATTACCGGAAGGTTCAGCTCGCCAAGTGTGCGCTTTCAAAAGCTTTCGGGCACTTTGGATGACAATTATTCACGCGGCAGCCCTGTCGCGGAAAGCAGCACCGTCCATACACCTTGAAGGGGGCCAATGTTCGGAACCGGATCCGGACTGTACGGTTTGGTGAACTGCGGCGCAAATTGCTAGCTCTGAACTGGGCCCACCATGGGTGAAGAAATGCTTATAAATCATGACACGAGAGCAGGACCTACTATAGGTGTGACTATGTTTCTGGAACTACGAAAACCAGCATGCAATTTTGAACATTGAGCAGCCCGCTGAGGGCGTGGCATGAGAACAACTAATTAAAAGTACCAGGAAACTGCCTGCACGAGTCTTTCATTAAGCGACCTCTGATGATTGGCAGCAGCCATGAAACGCGTCAGGTCTAACATAAAAGAATCCAAGTAACTTCAGCGCCAGCTTCAGCCTTGCAACGAATTACCGGAAGGTTCAGCTCGCCAAGTGTGCGCTTTCAAAAGCTTTCGGGCACTTTGGATGACAATTATTCACGCGGCAGCCCTGTCGCGGAAAGCAGCACCGTCCATACACCTTGAAGGGGGCCAATGTTCGGAACCGGATCCGGACTGTACGGTTAGGTGAACTGCGGCGCAAATTGCTAGCTCTGAACTGGGCCCACCATGGGTGAAGAAATGCTTATAAATCATGACACGAGAGCAGGACCTACTATAGGTGTGACTATGTTTCTGGAACTACGAAAACCAGCATGCAATTTTGAACATTGAGCAGCCCGCTGAGGGCGTGGCATGAGAACAACTAATTAAAAGTACCAGGAAACTGCCTGCACGAGTCTTTCATTAAGCGACCTCTGATGATTGGCAGCAGCCATGAAACGCGTCAGGTCTAACATAAAAGAATCCAAGTAACTTCAGCGCCAGCTTCAGCCTTGCAACGAATTACCGGAAGGTTCAGCTCGCCAAGTGTGCGCTTTCAAAAGCTTTCGGGCACTTTGGATGACAATTATTCACGCGGCAGCTCTGTCGCGGAAAGCAGCACCGTCCATACACCTTGAAGGGGGCCAATGTTCGGAACCGGATCCGGACTGTACGGTTTGGTGAACTGCGGCGCAAATTGCTAGCTCTGAACTGGGCCCACCATGGGTGAAGAAATGCTTATAAATCATGACACGAGAGCAGGACCTACTATAGGTGTGACTATGTTTCTGGAACTACGAAAACCAGCATGCAATTTTGAACATTGAGCAGCCCGCTGAGGGCGTGGCATGAGAACAACTAATTAAAAGTACCAGGAAACTGCCTGCACGAGTCTTTCATTAAGCGACCTCTGATGATTGGCAGCAGCCATGAAACGCGTCAGGTCTAACATAAAAGAATCCAAGTAACTTCAGCGCCAGCTTCAGCCTTGCAACGAATTACCGGAAGGTTCAGCTCGCCAAGTGTGCGCTTTCAAAAGCTTTCGGGCACTTTGGATGACAATTATTCACGCGGCAGCCCTGTCGCGGAAAGCAGCACCGTCCATACACCTTGAAGGGGGCCAATGTTCGGAACCGGATCCGGACTGTACGGTTTGGTGAACTGCGGCGCAAATTGCTAGCTCTGAACTGGGCCCACCATGGGTGAAGAAATGCTTATAAATCATGACACGAGAGCAGGACCTACTATAGGTGTGACTATGTTTCTGGAACTACGAAAACCAGCATGCAATTTTGAACATTGAGCAGCCCGCTGAGGGCGTGGCATGAGAACAACTAATTAAAAGTACCAGGAAACTGCCTGCACGAGTCTTTCATTAAGCGACCTCTGATGATTGGCAGCAGCCATGAAACGCGTCAGGTCTAACATAAAAGAATCCAAGTAACTTCAGCGCCAGCTTCAGCCTTGCAACGAATTACCGGAAGGTTCAGCTCGCCAAGTGTGCGCTTTCATAAGCTTTCGGGCACTTTGGATGACATATATATATATATATATATATATATATATATATTACCTACTGGCGGTCGCCAGTAGGTAGTTATAGTTAGGATTATTTTCCAATAGAAAATCTCAACATTCTATTGTGAATAACTTTGGCGCCGGTAGAGGAATCTGCCTGAAAATGTCCTCAAATTTGCCTCGCGGTGCCCCGGTCCTTCCCTGAAAGTTTGTGGGGGATTTGTCAAGCGGGGGCCGAGAAAAAGGGGGGGGGTCCCAAAACGTGTTTTCCCCATGTTAATTTCCATAGGGCGGTCGACCTCACTTTTAGCCCGAACGGCTGAATGGATTTCCACCAAACTTGGCAAAATTGTAGGGACTGGTAGCCCGATGTGCCTTTGCTATGTCTCAAGATATGTGCTCCAGTGGATTTTGAGTAATTTAAGTTAAAAAATATATATATATCTATAATCGCTCCCCGGTACGCGCACATGGGCGCTAACCAGCGCGCTACGCGAGTTCGCGCGCGGAAAGCTGATTGGCTCTCGGGTGTCTGTCAACATTCCAAACAGTCCGGAGCGGCCGCCATCTTGTGTCTCGGTAGGATGGAGACACAAGAGGTGGCAAAAATAAAGGGGGAAATGACCATAAGGGGGCAGAGTAGACCCCCCTTGACCCCCTAGGTTTGATGTGGGGGCTATGATGTGGGGGCTATAAAAGGGCCCCTGTTTTTTTGAGTTGCGCGGGGGGAACGCCCGGTACGCGCACCGCGTAGCGTACCGGGGAGCGTACAATGGGGAAAAAAGAATGATAGAGTTTTTAAAAATTGTTGCCTTTTTTTTATAAATTGGAGGTAGTTCTAAAAAGAACTGTTTTTTTTCTTTTTGTTGTTTTATATTTTTTTTATTTTTTTTTAACATTTTGTACTTTTTTTGGCTTTTATGAACTATTTTATATTTTGTTTGTTATTTTTATGGGGAGAAACAAAAAACAGGGAATTGAAAACGGCTCAACTGGAGCAAAAAAAAACATGAAAAAATTAAGGATTTTTGGGGCATTTGTGGTTGTCACCAGCACAGTTGATGAGCGTTATGCTTTGCTCACCATAGGTGATGGTCTTACCACAAAAAATACAAGAGATCATGTATTGCCCAAACTTTTGTTGAATGTTTGGGACCGTCTCCCTTGTTTCTGGTCCCGATGGAGTGGGTTGTTTCGTTTGGAGGTGCTGGGTGAAGATTGGGGAGGGTTGCTGGCCAGTTCTCTCACCTCTGCCGCAGCATAGTTGTTGGGATGCTTGCGCTGCATGTGTCGAATCATGGTGTTATTACCAAATGAATATTTTTTATTAGGGTTCCCCCTTGAAAGTTCAATGCCACAGATTTGGCAAGTCTCCTTTGGCGCATTCACTTTCTTCTTTCCCTCTGGGATGGAAAAAAACTGTGCTGCTTTGGCCTGTATGGGGTATTGTCTTCTGGCAGCCACCTCCTCCCCTCCTCCTCCTCCTCCTCTTCTTCTTCTTTTTGACCACCAATGTGATGTTGTGGTGGTCCTCTTGGTGGTGGTGGTGCAGATGCTCCAGCTGCTGCTGCTACTGTAGCCATTTTAAAATACAAAATATTACTCAAAGATCTCCAAACAGGTCTTCCTCAGTCAAAGGACAAATCAGAATAAGGAAAAAAGGTGAGGGCTTTCATCATTTGGAAAAAAAACTGTCCTGAACCAATGAAAAGTGTTATTTTCAGGTCACATGACCCGACGCGCTTATGCGACGAGCCCTCGGGCGTGCTTGGAGGCGCGCCCTTGGGGATCGTTGCGTAAGCGCGTCGGATGCTTACGTTGCACGATTGTATTCGCTCGAGTGCTTCCGGGTGCGCTTACGCCGTCCGTATCACGCAGACGCGGCTACGCGATACGTCACGATGATGTTTTCGTTCGTGGCAATAGCGCTAACGGGACGCTCACCGGTGCACGCCGGAAAACTGTGCTTTCCGGTGCGCACACCGGGGGGCGCTCCGGAAGCGCTCCAGGGAAAAAAAATAAAAAATAGTAATATATAAATATACAATATAGGATTCATTATAAAAAATATTACATTTCATAGGTTTGAGGACCTATATATAGTTAGGAATTAGCATTTAAAAAACCTATGAAATTCACTGAAAAAACCATAGGTTTCACACCAGTTATAGTTAGGAATTAGCATTTAAAAAACCTATTAAATTCATTGAAAAAAAAACATAGGTTTCACACCAGTTATAGTTAGCTGGAAATTTTACTGACATAAAACCATAGAAATTCCAACGTTATAGTTAGTTGGACTCACTATAACAAGCGCGCCTGCAATGCACTGCTGATGACGTCACATATTACATCACTCATGACATCGTCAGTGACATCACTCATGACATCACTTATGACACCATCTTTGTGACAGAGTGACAGACCTCCTTTTAGTGTAATGTAACCCTTGAAACACATATTCAAAAATAGAAACTAACATTTTCAAAAAAATGGAGATACCCATACCAGTTACAACAACCAATTCAGTAATTCCACCATCTATATACACATCCACTCATTTACCAACAGTTCTATATAGTCACTCATACATATACTCACTCACCATATGTAGTGATACATCTATACATCCTGTTATACACCGACAGTCATCCAAATGTTACTCACACACATACTCACACATGCAAATAAATTATTGAACATCCATTTATTTGCATATAAAACTATACACACACTACCTCCTTACTTCTAAGGAAACTTACACATACTTACTCTCTTAAACAATCACTTATATAAACACATACTTATTTAAACAGGAACTCTTACAATCCCTTACTCTCACATATACTCACTTATATACATCAAAACTCACATACACTAGATTAAATTATATGTCGTTACTAAAAAAGACAATAGTGAGACAGTCATTCACTCACTAACACACACATATACACACTCATCCACCCATACAGTCCTGCACATATGCTTTCTTCAAAACACATACAAACAGTGAGTCAGTCACCAACCCATGCAGCTACTTATACACAAAGTCAAACACTGATACATATATTTCAATATTTAAAAGTTACTCGCTAATATATGTATTCAATAAAATACACTTAATAAGGCAGTTAACCAATCATTTTTTTTAAAAAACACATCCATTTACACACTTATTTAACCATTTATTCTACCATCAACCTTTACAAATACAAATATTAAACATATTAATTTTTCAGAAAGACATACATTCACTGGCTGGTGTCATCAGTGATGTCATGAGTGATGTCACTGACGATGTCATGAGTGATGTAATATGTGACGTCATCAGCAGTGCATTGCAGGCGCGCTTGTTATAGTGAGTCCAACTAACTATAACGTTGGAATTTCTATGCTTTTATGTCAGTAAAATTTCCAGCTAACTATAACTGGTGTGAAACCTATGGTTTTTTCAGTGAATTTAATAGGTTTTTTAAAATTCTAATTTCTAACTATAACTGGTGTGAAACCTATGGTTTTTTCAGTGAATCTATACTACTATTATAAAGAGAGAACTTGCACCTTTTGGCCAGGTAAACTCGGGAACCACAGCGCCAATCTACACACCCGATACATCTATGAAAATGTCAGGGTGTGTAGATGGACATAGGCTATATACATAAAAAAAAGTAAATTTAAAACATTACGTTTGTAAACAAAGTAGTCCTCTGAAAGCAGCGCCGGCCAGGACCTAGCGCTGGCCACGACGCGACGTGCGTCATGACGACAAGGAGGAGGGCGGTGCAGTAATGCCTCGATTTCAGTCTCTAGAGGGCCGTATCTCTCTTCTATGTCTACGGCTCTGCAGCAAGCTGTGTGCGAGATGGGGACAACGGGGGAGCCGAGTGCCGGGCTGGAGAGTCCGAGCGACGAGTGCGGTGGAGCGGAGGGTCCGCACTTGAGCGCACTGAACGGAGAGTTCCTCTGCCGCTGACATCTGCCGCATGGCTCGGAGCTGCCGAAGGTTGCGGGATCTTTGCGGGGCCCGAGGAAAGGTGGGGAGGCAGCAGTTTTGGAGGAGGTAGGGGCGCGAGTGAGTCTGGGTGGGAGGGGGGCGCGTGTGAGTCTGGGCGGGAGGGGGGCACGAGTGAGTCTGGGCGGGAGGGAGGCGCGATTGAGTCAGGGCGGGAGGGAGTCGGTGTGGGAGGGGGTCGGGGCGGGAGCGGGTGTACTGCCCCCAGCCCCTTTCAGCCCCAGGCAACGCTGGGGCTGGCTGCTAGTATATATATATATATAAATATATATATATATATATGTATATATATATATATATATATATATATATATATGTATAGTATTTAACAAAGTTCACCATACACCGTACCTCGTGTCCTGGGTGCAACCCACCGCAGTGGTGAGCCGCGTACAACAACCACTCAAACTCCTGCAATCGCGCTGACAGTAACAGGTGCACTCGGGGAAAGTCAATTAATTGATTTATTAGGCGGAATCACAAAGTACTGACAGAAGCTTTTCGGCATGACACCTTTTTAAAAGTCAGCTTTGCCCACATTTCAAACAGCATTTAAACATTAGAGGAATACGTCACACATAGAATTTCATGGAAAGCGATAATGTTCGAAGTGTACTGCAATCTATTGCTGCAGTACGATGGCCATCTTAAAAGATATTACGTTGCATAATAATTCATCATGATGTGCGCCAGTCTGTACAATGTACAAAGAACATCATCATAATCAACAGTACGAATATTTTGTTCATAAAAACCAACAAAATATGCATGATGTCATGTGATCACTGCCGTCAAATGGAGGTGCTGAAATCAATATGGGCATTTCATTGGAACTACTTTCATTGTAGTATTGGTCATGTGACCTCTATCTATTGAAGATCACCAGAGTGTAACGTAATCTGCAGTCAACCATGTATGTTCTCATCTGGATGTGATGGGGATCTTAAAAAACAAGCAGGTGAATGAGCATAGAGTTATAGGAGCACAGTGTTGCTAACGTAACAGTGAACCACTGAGGAGCAGGTGAGCTAGCACTGCTTCTATTTGTAAAAGTGTGCTAGAGCTGATGACAGCTCATTGGTTGTTTTTGTTTTTGTTTAACATCCCCGTTTTGATCTTGGGCAAAGCAAGAGCTGTAGGTAGTACTTACCCTGTCAGGGTCCGGCACACCTCTCCTCGGGGCTGTGTTGAAAGACCCAAACATGCGATCACGCAACCCACCCGTGACCCAGCACAGATCACAGACCAACAGGAGGGTTCCGAAACCGCGGGAAAGGAAGGGGACAGCGGGGAGGGAGATCTGCAATGACAAAGAACAAGGGTTTTAGTTTCACACCCCTCCCTAACTCTTCCAAGATACAGCAAGGGCACTCTATAAGTTAACAGTCCCCTATCCCCCCACTAACCGTTAAGCCTACCTGTAAAGGAAAATTCTAAAGCTTTATATGCAGGAGAGAGAGATGAAGGGTCCTAGCAGTGGTTATAATCTGGCAAAGAAAGAACACAAATGTATATGTATTATGCCACAATTGTACCATATACCACAGATAGTTTCTTACGCCTCACATACCAATGCTTGATCATAAGTATCTTGTTCCACTCTTTCTTTACTAGGGACCCCCTTGTTTTCCTCTCCTGCAGTTCAGAAAGAAAGCACAAACAAGTTGTCGCAAATAAACATGAAAAGGAAACTGATAATGAGTTGAAGGTTCTTAGCACCTTTTTCCAGGAATGTATTTCCGTTTAGCACACAAAAAGTGTCACGTATGGCAATGCAGGTAACACGCTAAACATTTCTTCTTTTTTCAACACAGTCTTGTGTCACACAGGGACACTTTACGAATCTCAGTTCATCCCGTAACCTTTCTGACACTGAAAGTGATTACTGTAGTTTATCCAACAAAGAAAACATCCAGAAGAAAAACGCCGCCGCGTTTCTCTAAACTTGGAGGGTTTAACTCTTCTCCTCCGGAATAGTCTTACCGAGAGAGGAAATTGACGAACACAGCCGTGTCCGTCTCTCCCGAAACAACACAAAGATCAAACAGCCGTTTTGCTGATTCCACAACGTAGAATGCTCCCAGCCGGAAACACCCTAACGAGATTACTCACAGTTTCTCCGAAATGCACCACAGCCCAAAACAAACGCCAGCTCACCAGAATTATCGGCTCAGATTGTTCATTGCGTTTGCCTTATATTTCCGGGTTTGTGCATTACCTTCTCGCGCTACTTCACCCATTGCCTCATGGGGATTGTAGTTCAGCGTAGCAGGCTTCAGGACCCCACGCATTGCGCGGACAGCGTCCCGAACGGGTCGATTCTGACAGTACACCCCCTTTTACAAGGGACGCTGGCCCGGGGCAGGCTTATCCGGATGACGGCGGTGAAAACCAGACACCAACCTAGGAGCATGTACCGCCCCCGCAGGCTCCCAGGAATTCTCCTCAGGCCCGTAGCCCTTCCAGGACAGCAAATATTGGAGCCTCCCCCGCACCCACCTGGAGTCCAACACACGTGACACCTCATACTCCGACTCATTCTGCACCCACACAGGCACGGGAGGGCGATGAACAGGACTACGAGAAGGCTTCAACAGGGACACATGAAACACAGGGTGAATGTGCAAATGGGCAGGCAACCGCAACTTCACCGCCACAGGATTCACCATTCTCACCACCTTATATGGCCCGTGAACTTAGGGTTAAACACACTAAATCTACGGAATTTGATGTGCTTAGTGGATAACCACACCCTATCCCCACACTTATATACAGGGCTCGGCCTACGGTGTTTATCAGCCTGAGCCTTGTATTTACCCTTAGCCTGAATCAGATTTTTACGCGTTGCCAAAAGAACACGGCGAATGCACAACAATCGAGCCTTAACCTCTGGAAGTCGAACTGTGGGTCTAGGGAGAATCAGAGGAGTAACCCTAGGATGGTGACCATAATTGCTGAAGAAAGGGGAATGACCTGTTGAGGAGTGCAATGTGCTATTGTAGGCCACTTCTGCCACCCACAACCAATCCACCCAAGAGTCCGTGTCTGTGAGAACATAACAACGAAGATACTGTTTCAGGGACTGGTTCAGTCTCTCTGTTTGGCCATCTGATTGTGGATGGAAACTGGTAGATAAAGAGGAGGAAATCCGCAACTCAGCACACCACACTTTCCAAAACCCCGCAGTGAATTGGGCTCCCCTGTCTGACACTATCACTGTAGGAAGCCCATGCAACCTAACTATGTGGGTTAACAGGAGATGAGCTAGTTGACCTGCAGTAGGCACCTTGTCACAAGCGATGAAATGGCCCATTTTAGTAAGGAAGTCCACTACAACAATGATGGCTGTCTTTCCTTGATCCTTCGGTAACCCTACAATGAAGTCCACAGAAATGCTTTCCCAGGGCATTTCGGGGGTTGGTAAAGGCATTAAAAGACCTTGAGGTTGTTGTCTATCCGATTTCATTCTGGCACAGTTCACACATTGTTCACCCCATCGTTTCAAGTCCAGCCGAATGGAGGGCCACCAGAATTGTCTCAACGCCTTTTCCAACGTTTTTACATATCCCATGTGTCCTGCACTTGGAATGTCATGGCACCATTTAAACACTTGGAGTTGTAATGTCTTTGTGGGCACTAGTGCTTGTTTCCCTTTCATTGCCACACCTTGTCTCAACTTCCATTCTGGGTGATGTCTAAGCCAGGTTCTCCATGCACATGATTGGATCCCTGAACGCAAAGACTGCACAAAATCACTGGATTGAGTCACACACACCACTTTAGATGGATCTAGAATGGATCTTTTTGGAGTCTGCAAGTGTAACACCGGATGTTCTTGCCTGGTTAGAGCATCTGCTTTTTTATTCATGCTTCCTGGTCTGAAGGTGACGATGAAACGATATTCTTCAAAGAAGAGCATCCAGCGCAACTGCCGAGGCGTCAGGTGATGAGCTGATCTCATAAATTGCAGGTTGCGATGATCTGTGTAGACAGTCACCTGATGAACTGCCCCTAATAGCCAATGTCTCCATTCCACAAATGCGTCCTTTATTGCCAGTAGCTCTTTTTCGGCTATGGTATAGTTGGTTTCTGCAGGGTTGAGTTTCCTAGACATATAGGCAATTGGATGTAACATGCCTGATTCTTCCTGTCTTTGTGACAGAATTGCTCCCAAAGCGACCTCAGATGCATCCGCTTCAACGATAAAAGGCAAGGAAGGGTTGGCATGTCTTAGAACTGGAGCTCTGATGAAGGCCTCTTTCAACCCATCAAACGCTTTTTGTGCATCGGTGTTCCAAAGAAACGGTACTGTCTTCCTAGTTAAACGAGTCAATGGGGATACCAAAGCAGAGAATCCACAGATAAACCTCCTATAGAAGTTTGCAAACCCCAATAGACATTGGATGTCCTTTACATTCCGCGGGCAAGGCCATTCTTTGATCGCTTGAACTTTTCTTTCAGCCATGACCTGTCCTGAAGGAGTAAGCATCACTCCCAGAAACTCGACGGTAGTAACGTGGAATTCGCATTTAGTAATCTTGCAGTAGAGATGGTGTTTCATCAGGGCACCCAGTACCTGTTTCACATGGAATTGGTGTTCACTCGTCCTGGTGGAATAGACGAGGATATCGTCAATGTAGACGACCACAAAGAGGTCCAGGTATTCTCTCAATACTTCATTTAGAAAGTATTGAAACGCGGCGGGGGCGTTACACAAGCCGAAAGGCATCATGAGATATTCAAACAGCCCATACCGCGTCTTGAATGCGGTCTTCCATTCATCGCCTTTTCTTATGCGGACCAGATGGTAGGCTCCTCGCAGATCGAGCTTTGTATAGATATTGGCTGTTCTGACTTGCTCAAGTAAGACCGGGATCAGTGGTAGAGGGTACTGTTTTTTTACCGTGATGGTGTTTAATGCGCGATAATCGATGCAACACCTCTTGTCCCCATTGGCTTTTGGGATGAAGAACAAAGGCGATGATGCCGGTGATCGAGAAGGGCGTATATACCCTAAGGCCAAATATTTGTCAAGGTACTTCCTCAGGTATTCGTTTTCCGGAACAGTAAGAGCGTATAGCCTGCCGTTAGGTATCACCGCTCCAGGGACAAGGTCAATGCGGCAATCAAAGGTTCTGTGAGGGGGAAGGGTCTCTGCCCGTTCTTCACTGAACACCTCAGCGTATTCAGCATAGCACAATGGGAGCTGCACCTCTTTCTCGGCAGCGGTGGCGATGTTAAAAACCCTTGCCAAGGTCTGAGAAGGACTAGCCATAGAGATCATACAGTGGTCTTTGCAATAATCAGAGACAAATTCGATGGTTTTCGATGTCCAATGTATGGATGGTTCATGTTTTTGAAGCCAAGGAAGGCCTAGAATGATCCCATACTGGGGTGCCTGGATGATATTAAAGGAGATGTTCTCCTGGTGTAAGTTATTGCTAATGCACCGATATTCCGGAGTGTGGTATCTTATGGGTCCTGCAATCAACTCACTGCCATCCACCGCATATACTGGTTCCGGGTGTTTCTTCTCAATGAGCGGGATGCCCAGCCTATCTGCTTCAGCATAATCCATGAAACACCCCGTAGCGCCGGAATCCACCATTGCTTTTACTTCTTGGTCTCCAGTGTCCATTACCAGAATCATAGACAGATATACATGATTTTTGTCTTGTTCGCAACAGGCCGTAATTGAAGGGATAATGATTTGGCTTGAAGGTTCCCCTCCATGTATCCTCAAGCTTTGAAGTTTCCCGATTTCTCTTCCACAGTGCTTGCTGCAGTCTGGTTTGTCCTGAACCTTCCAGATTTCGGCTTTACAGGACACTCCCGTAGGTAGTGCCCCTTTTTTCCGCAATACAAACACAATCCATTCTTCCTACGATATTTTTTCTCGCTGAACGACAAAGCCGCTCTAACCGCTCCTATTTCCATTGCCTCTTGAGCGGACGTAGATTTTTCACCGTTCCCCCCTCCTCTCTCATGTACCATCACCACCGGCTCTTTCTTCCGTAGTTCCCCTTTACGTTCTCTGATACGGTGGTCCAAGCGAAGTGCGAGTTCAATGAGAGCCGTACAGGTACGGGGTTGGGGATCAATGTGTGCCAACACATCCTTCATTTCGTCATTTAATCCTTGATAAAATAAAGCGGATTGTTTAGCCTCGGGCCAATCGGTTTCTGCCACCAGGCGACGAAAGTTGTTCAAATAGGTGACTAGATCGGATGTGCCTTGCTTCAAAACCAACAGTTCACGATCTGCGGAAAATGTTTCTGCCCTACGGTCAAAGGTCTTCTTGAACTCCAACCGGAATTCATCCCAATCGTGCAAGAGGGGATCATCTCTCCTGACTATGGGAACTGCCCACTGAGCTGCCTCCCCACCCAAATAAGAAATCAAAAAGGCCACTCGAGCTTGATTGGTGGTAAACATCTTTGGTTTGCACATAAAGTGTAGGCGTACTTGAGTCATAAACACCTGGACCTTTTTGTTATCCCCAAAAAACCTCTCTGGGGGGGCTAACGGAATCTGAGTGGGCATTTCTACCACTACAGATGAAGGAGTAGAAGTACTAGCCCCTGCACTGAATGGGTTTGCATGTAAGCTATCTAAACGGGCCTTAATCTGGACATTTTCAGCACGGGAAGCAGCGACCTCTCGATTGGAGGCAGCCAGTTCCGTTTGGACTAATGCAAGGGCAGCCAATACGTCATCCATAGTGGCCATTTTCTTTCAACACAGCCAAGAGGAGGACCGTCTCCTTGGGCCGATAATTCTGTCAGGGTCCGGCACACCTCTCCTCGGGGCTGTGTTGAAAGTCCCAAACACGCGATCACGCAACCCACCCGTGACCCAGCACAGATCACAGACCAACAGGAGGGTTCCGAAACCGCGGGAAAGGAAGGGGACAGCGGGGAGGGAGATCTGCAATGACAAAGAACAAGGGTTTTAGTTTCACACCCCTCCCTAACTCTTCCAAGATACAGCAAGGGCACTCTATAAGTTAACAGTCCCCTATCCCCCCACTAACCGTTAAGCCTACCTGTAAAGGAAAATTCTAAAGCTTTATATGCAGGAGAGAGAGATGAAGGGTCCTAGCAGTGGTTATAATCTGGCAAAGAAAGAACACAAATGTATATGTATTATGCCACAATTGTACCATATACCACAGATAGTTTCTTACGCCTCACATACCAATGCTTGATCATAAGTATCTTGTTCCACTCTTTCTTTACTAGGGACCCCCTTGTTTTCCTCTCCTGCAGTTCAGAAAGAAAGCACAAACAAGTTGTCGCAAATAAACATGAAAAGGAAACTGATAATGAGTTGAAGGTTCTTAGCTCCTTTTTCCAGGAATGTATTTCCGTTTAGCACACAAAAAGTGTCACGTATGGCAATGCAGGTAACACGCTAAACATTTCTTCTTTTTTCAACACAGTCTTGTGTCACACAGGGACACTTTACGAATCTCAGTTCATCCCGTAACCTTTCTGACACTGAAAGTGATTACTGTAGTTTATCCAACAAAGAAAACATCCAGAAGAAAAACGCCGCCGCGTTTCTCTAAACTTGGAGGGTTTAACTCTTCTCCTCCGGAATAGTCTTACCGAGAGAGGAAATTGACGAACACAGCCGTGTCCGTCTCTCCCGAAACAACACAAAGATCAAACAGCCGTTTTGCTGATTCCACAACGTAGAATGCTCCCAGCCGGAAACACCCTAACGAGATTACTCACAGTTTCTCCGAAATGCACCACAGCCCAAAACAAACGCCAGCTCACCAGAATTATCGGCTCGGATTGTTCATTGCATTTGCCTTATATTTCCGGGTTTGTGCATTACCTTCTCGCGCTACTTCACCCATTGCCTCATGGGGATTGTAGTTCAGCGTAGCAGGCTTCAGGACCCCACGCATTGCGCGGACAGCGTCCCGAACGGGTCGATTCTGACATACCCAAGCACCACTGGGAAAGAGCAGTGTGGTTTGAATCTAGCTACCCCAAGCATGTATGCAGTTTGAAGGGTTAGAGTAGGTTCCCCAATTCTCACCCCTGCGCAATGGGGGAGGGGGTATCATTTCTCACTCCTTTCATCCTTGAGCAAGGCAACACGAATTTAGCGTACAACCCTATCCCACACGAGGGTAGCAGTATGTATCCCACACTAAGATAATATTGCCCTCTTGCCCTAGGGTAAGGTAGGATGATATGTACTGCATACACTGGTCCATGTGGCAAGGCTGTGATGAGAATTAATTAATTCACCCATCCTTAGGCAAGACAAGACAGGCCAGGTTGGTTGGGGGGAAAAGCCACATTACTGGCAAAGAGCAGGCTTGCATGCAGGTAATCGTGTCTGGCAGTGAGTGGGCGTACAAACATTGACTGTCTTGCTTGCTGCTTTCTTTTTCTTTTTTCCTCCTAATGTTTCAGACCATTGGGAGGAAAAGGCACGTGACGTGGGTGTCTAGTTCTCATTCACAGTTTGTTGTGAATCACTTAGATTGTACACAATTTAATAAATATACTTACTTTCCCCAGGCACATTTTGTCTTGTATCTCGGATATGATTGAACAGATTTTCACCAAACCAAGAAATATCACAAATGGAAAGGCTACTGCAACATAAAAAATTTGCTAACCATTGCTCAGCAGTTTCTGAACTTCATACTCAGAGATATCTGCTAAGGGAAGCCTCGTTATTTAGAAACAGAAAAACAGTTTTGCGAACCCACTTAGAACTTTTGAAGCACTTGATCAATTTACACCTAACTTGGAATGCTCATAGGTTAGCTAGTAAGCAATTTTCTCCACGTTTGGTGCAGACAGGGGAAGGAGGCATAAAGTTATTAATGGTACAAAAATCGGATTTCCTGTGGAGTGAGATGCTGCTTTGGACAACTTCTACACATATATTGAGAGTATCTAGCGCGGTAGTACATCACTGAAACACTTCTACCGTTCATTTAGAGACACTAACATTCAAAAGCTAGTACTCTGACAAGAGACAACCAAGATCGAAATTACATATTGCTACAAAATATTGTGTTATGTTTCACAGATTGTCATGGCCATGTCCGGCTGTGGGTTGCTTGCGCAATGGTTTCTTAACTGTAGCAGGCTTCTGAGACATGAGAGCTTGATTACTGAATTGTTGGGGATTCTCTGTCGTCCAAACCTTTTTAAAATATGAACAGCTTTTATTTTGAA
Organism: Lissotriton vulgaris; assembly: GCF_964263255.1. NCBI lineage: Eukaryota > Metazoa > Chordata > Amphibia > Caudata > Salamandridae > Lissotriton > Lissotriton vulgaris. The sequence continues at coordinate 744,264,850 of NC_141696.1, forward strand.
TTGTACTATATTGAGTACAGAATAGGAAGCTTGTCTTTTATACTCTGTGTTGGTCTCACATCCAAGGGCCTGATTACGATGTCGGGCGTACCACCACCAACAGGTCGCCGGTGGCGGTCTGCCTGACATCCAGGGTATTGGCCCGGCCGCTGGATACAAAACTGGTGGTCAGAGCGATTTGAGTGAGGGGAAAGACCGCTGCCTCTGACAGGCTCAAGGGGCCCATCTGGGAGCGATCTGAACCTAATCTCTACAATGGAGGTGGTGCCTGCGAAGGCTTCCCCAAAGGGATTAGTATGTCTGTTTCCGACAGCCTTTTCATGGTGATCCCACCGCTACAAAAAGGCTGTAAAAAAAAGACGTTTGAAGCCCCCAGCAAGGCGCCTGTCTCTGGTAGGCCACTGCTAGGGGGCCAGGGGGGCATATGTAGTACCCCCCCAAAAAAACATGCACCGTTTGCACCATGCTGTCTGGCACACAGTGCATCAATATTATCAGTATGCTTTTTACTATTGCGGCTTGTGCAGCACCCTGATCCTGTGCCCCTTCACAAGCCGTAATAGTAAAAAGCATTTTCCAACTGCCTGCACAGCAGTCGTATTGTAATTGGGCTGTCTGGACCACTGACTCCTTGTTGGACCATCTCGTGCCCGAAATGATGGTGGTTAGATGCCCGCCGCACCGCCATCATAATGATGCCCTAAGATTTTAGACTCATCTTAAGGGATAGCTTAGATTTTTCATCTTTAGCCTAAATCTTCCATATATGCTGAACACTTTGGATTTGTACATGCACATCAGAAAACAACACACAGCCACAAAGTAGTTCCTGTTATTTGGCACTTCAGGGAGGTCGCAAAATGTAGAGTGGCCTAGTGAAGTGGTCGGCAGCATTTAGATGTTATTGCTCAGTGAATTTGCCGATGATAACTGAAATATTAATTATTAGAAAACCCCTAACTTTTCGTGCATTTTCACCAACGAACAATTACCAAATAGATGAAAACTATTTCAGTAACATTGGTTGTTTTTTCCCCCAGAAAAAGACCAAATTGAAGACACACTAGGAACAAGTAAACAACAACTAGCTGATGCGCTGAAGACTAATCCCACCCTGGGTCAAGAACTGCGAGCCATTTTGGAACAGGGGTTAAACGAAAAATTGCAGGCTCTGGGAATTCAAACTGTAAGTTATCAAATTTATTCTGTAGTGTCCTGGTCACAAATTTGTATGTTTATGTATATTATTTTTGCGTGGGCAAACATAGTTGTGGTGCTGCAAACATTCATATTCAAAACCTTTATGGGATTTAAAGGTTTGCAATTTCATTGCTTAACTTTTCCCGAAATCAAGTTGCCGTTCTACAAATCTTTGCTTGGCCTTTTGTCTATTGCTTTCCAGGGTTAAGAGTTACTCATAAAGTAGTGTCTCGAGAATGCATAATATGCCTGTGAGTCTCAAGGAAGTGGGACTGAAGGTAACACAAACACATAGTAAGCACAGTGATTTTATACAAACCATTCACTTTAAAAGATCTTGATAGAGTGGCCTTTCTCTGGATCAAGAATATACACTTTGGATTGGAAGCCCAAATTGGGCATGGAATGAAAGCCCAATGACTATACTCACCTGCATCCATATTTCACATATTTTCCCCTGGGGTAAAATTTCTTATGTAAAGGAGTGCTGGTCTAGACACCTGACGAACATGAAGAAAGTGTAAGAAGGACTTGTAATTCAAGAGTCACTGGCGCATGTAACGTGTCAAACGTTCTGTCTTCCACTGAATTTCGAGCTTGAATTATTTTACATCGTTAGGTTGGGTGTCATGGGTATGAGAATATCACAGCAGTATGGCAAAAGTCACTCTTTTAGTATGTCCTTTTTACAGCCTATCAACGACCCAGCAGAAAACACCTCATCAGAACCAACACTTCCTCCGAAAACATTACAGCTTCTTGACTATTTTATCTTTATTTTTCTCAAAGGTGTCCCACCTTGTTTTTGTCCTGATGACACCTCCAAAATGACCCCAGAGGTTAAAACATCGCCAACACCATGCCACTCAGACTAGGCCGATTTTACCTATTGTTAGGCCGAGCTGAGGATGGTGATGATTTCTCTATCTTAGTTCCACTATTTAGACGGGAGTTGTCTGTTTTTTGTATTTATGGCCCCAATGTTTTTCACTTTGGTGTGATCGTTGGGGGCACTAAGCACCTGTTTTCCTTTATTTAGCTCTTTTTTATACCCATTTTTGGTGAATTTCATCAAATAAACAGTTTTTTGGGACTACAGGGAGCCTAGATTATTGAATTTCTAAACAGTCATTGTGTGTAGAAATGGATTTGCTATTAACTATGCATTTGTATATTGAATGAATCCCTGGTGGAACACTGTTCCTCATGTTCACATTAATCTAGGTCCCCCAAAGCATAATGGGGCTGGTTGCTCTTGTGCTTTAAAAGGTCAGGAGGACAACTGTAATGGAAAGTGAATTATGTGTGCCAATCTCACCCGCACTGCGCCTAGGCAGGCAATTTCACATGGGCTCGGTAGAAACTCGAACAGGTTTGGCGACAGAAAATGAGTTTAATTGGAACTCATAGAGTTGCCTATCTGCAGCCACTTTTCTTTCCAATGCCTGCTAGTCATTTTGCTGGGAAGAAAGAGTGGCAGCGTCAGAAGGGAACCCCATGAACTCATCCCGCGCCAGAGATTACAACAAACGAGCCCAAAAATCATTATAGGCACGTAGATAGTGTATAAATCCCAATGGGCTTTCTCAACATGACCTAAATTGTAAATGATTCAAAAACAAATACATACATTAAGCCAAGGGTCTTGTTTTTCAAGGTCATGTAGGAGATATCACTGTAGTCTAGAAGATGGTTCAACGTCGGTAGATAGTAGTGAAGGTTCCTCAGTGTTGGGGTGATGTGGTTGATTTTTTTCAGGACTTTGATGAGATGGACTACATTGTGTTGAACTTCCTTTCACAGGTGCCAGTGTATTGTTGGGGGCATGAGTTACCCTTTTTGTCTGCCTTGAAAGGGTCAAATGATGAATTGGTTGCACAGCGTTTTCATCCTGTAGCTTTTATACCTCTCACCAGCAAAGGCATGAATCCACTAATGCTATTTTGGCAAAACCTCCTCTGAACTGCAGCTGATCAGATTCCTCAGATTACTAGTTGCCTAAAAAGTTATGAAGGATCATAAGTGTTGTCTCTTGCAAAGGACAAAGAGCAGAACCTCTGAGAGTGCAGGAATGCCAGCTATACTCACCATATTGCTGCGTTGTTTGAAATTATGAAAAGATGTATTTCAAAAGGTGGAGTTCAGTAAGCTCCATCTAAATTGCTTAAGGGAAAAAAGACTGTTAGGAGCAACTTGTACTGCGGTGTCTTTTTTCCAGCAGCAGGTTCCATGTCCCCAACACTCCTCTTACAACAGCATGAGACCTTGGTCAATAATGGTCCCCATACCTCATACGGAATTGCCAGTTTTTAAAAATTTCCTGATATCCTGTGCCATGCCCATTCGTTATTTCTGGAGCCCAGTCCTATTTCCATCATGCCGCATATAGGTGTGGGTAGCACCATTAGTACCAGCAATAATTTTTATTCCATAGTTTATTATGCACTTACATTTTATTACTGTACTCTGGGCAAGGCAGTTATACGAATCACTGACACAATATTGTGGTAAACAATATCAATGACAAAAATATTGTGTCAAAAACATTGTTCACTAGATTATTGTGCTCCTATATTTATATCGGTAAGTACACAAATATCAGGAAAAAAATATTGTTGACAGTAATATCATCGGAAAATAGACAACAATATTGATTTTTAATATTGGGTTTAAAATACTAAATGTTAAATATTTTAACATATACGTTTAATATACTGTAAATTAACCCATTCAGTGTTGCGAACGTCCAACGGTCGTCGCGTGCACTACCTCGCTAGTGCTGCGCACGACTATTGGACGTCCGGATCCCGTTAGCGCAATCGAACGTCCGCACTGGGGCGGAATTTGCGGCGCGCTTAACGGGTTAAATATGTTCCACTAATATTTAATACTATATATATAAAAATTTATACAAATTGTGTATTTCAGAAAAAAATATTTCCTTCATACAATACACTGATATTCACAGGGCAGTACGTTTGCATTACAGGGACATTGTTTCATATTATTAGCTAGAATTCCAAATGAACAAGTCGTTTGCTGCTTTACAATTAATGATGTGAAGATTTGAAGTGCAAGTGCTTCTTTGAAACGGTTAAAATCATGTGATCATAACAATTCAATTCAAATAAGTCTTTATTTCGACTTTTAGTCATGAAAGACGTATATAAGCATATTAAAATCAACATTTCATCATTATTACATCCATTTTAGATATTTACAGGGGAATACATCATTTAATCATCCAATTGATATTATCCACATATAGGGTGTTCCAACACGACCGATTAAAAAAAAAAATACTGTGTTTGATAAAATCATTAAAATTCAGACCATTTGTTTTCCTGCATGAATACCAGATTATATTTATGGAGGCTGCAATACTTTCAGCTTGTACCTTCGTATTAACCACATCCAAATTTGGCAAGCGCAACCACCATACTATCAGAGCAATCAGTTTTGAGAATTCTGAGTGCTACAGTCCCACTCTGAATACCCTTTTGTATACAGATCGGCCTAATCCATTCATGGCGAGGAGCTTTGTACACTGGGCACACAAACAACACATGGGCTATGCTTTCAGAGTGTACTAGACAGAAAGGACACATATGATCATCTGTGTTACTCGACCATTTGCTAATAAATGTGTTGATTGGAAGGGTTCCTGCCCTAAACTGATGGAACAGTTTCCTGTCATGTGGTATTGTGATGAGGTCCCAATATCTCTCATACACAGGGATATGTTTCTGCTCCAAAAAAACCCTAGTGAGCGATGGAGCAGTATGTTTCTGGAACTCCTCTTGGGTTACGTGTGTCCAGTAAGCCTCTTTTAAAGTTTGTTTGGATGGGAAGGTGTTCTCCTCAGGGTTTTCCCATAGTTCCCCCATCCCTAAGGCCTTAAGTAAAGATTTGACCTTTCTGAACCACAATATTTTACCCCCAGAGTCCATATTTCGTGTTTCCAGAAGCGCTGAAGCGTAATGAGAGAGTTCAGGCGTGACCCATAGTCTCCTCCAATAAGCAATTGGTCTGAAGCTAGATATGTCCTGTATTTTTCGACAGCCCAAGTCCATATACAGAGGTACATTTGGTATTGAATGTGGGAGCCCTGTTATGCATCACAAAAGTTTATTTTGTGCATTTTTTAAAGCCGTAACATCCGAAACCCCCCACAATTCCGCCCCATATAACATAGAAGATCTCACTTTTGTATCATATATTTTAAGTGCTGGGGCTATTGGTTTTGTGGCTGAGGACTTAAACTCTCTCAGTAAAACACCTGCCAACTGTGCATGCTTGGTTGTTAGGTAAGACATATGTGCTTTCCACTCCAGCCGAGATCCCAATGTAATACCCAAATAGCTAAAGCTGTTTGTCTGTTCTAACAATTCACCATTCATGAAAACTCTGCCCCTTATTTTCCTGTGCCTGTGCATTACCATAAAATCCGTCTTAGACACGTTAATAACTAGGCCATAGTCATTACATTGTGATCATAACAACCAGGAGAGTATTTAGCCTTAGAGCTAGAGCGGTCAACCTCGAAGCTGAGGAACCAGTTTCGAGTCTAAGCAACGGTGCTTAACATCCTGTGATTCTGGGCAAATCACTGAATCTCCCTGTTCCTAACAAAAATGAATGTAACCTTCTGCAATGGAACTGGTGCTCATGTAAAGCACTCTGATACCCGATATCTTCGGGTTTAGTTTGCGCTATCTAAAAAAAAAACATGTAGCATTACAGTCAAATAAATGAACAAGGGGCAGTGCAATTAACACACTCAATGACTCTTATCATTGTTCTTTCATTGTTCCTTTTGTCAGTTGTCAATTGCACTTAACCCCTTCGATGCTCATGACAGAACGGTTCCCTCATGAGCATCGGTTGGCCTGTGCTCATGATGGAACCGTTCCGTCATGAGCCCGTTGGCTCATTAGAACGTTCAGCACAGCGCAGGAATCTGCGCCGCGCTGATGTGGTTAAGATAAAAATGAATTAGGTGCCCAAATTACATACTCAAGCTTATTGTGTGCAAAAGCTACAGTGAAAAAACAGATTTAAAATGGCAATAACCCATTAACATATTAATCCCTTTTTTTCCACATGCGTCCTACAGCAAATATGTAGCTGCTCATGCTGGCCAGTATGTAATTACAGGTATGACTTTATATCCTTAATGCTTCAAGGTATTGCCTAAAACCTAGGTCAATACAAAGTATTGCTTCTTGGCCTTGCAAAGGATGGGCAAAAAAACACAGAACATGGGAAACAATTTCTTAGTGTTCATATGACACATAGAGCAAATTTCATCTTCAGAAGTAACTCTGCCCCTTTTTCATTGGATAGTGAAAGACTCAATTTCTGAAATATCGTAACAGAACTTTATGTACAGGGTCTTGGCCAGCTGAGGTTGGGGTGCATCCAAAAACTCTTCAAAATAGGGTCTGGGCTTAAGTTCCAAAAATTGAGCTAACCGTCTAGCCAAACTGCAACTGCGGTGTAAGCCAGAAATATCATAATCCCAAAAAGGGATTTCAATTGCATTCTGGAAGTCACATTTAGGGAGTAGGGATCAGTCCAAAATGTCCTGAGCCCCAATTTGGCAAACCACGATTCAACATGCCTAAACCATGGAAAGGTGGTGTGTTGGTCAAGCCCCTATGTGGCTCAAGTTCCTCTACTACTCAAAACACAACCCAGAAGAGGAGGGGCCTTAACACTGCTACATGCTCTATTCTCTTGATTGCAACATCATGGAACATAGGAATAAAAGGTGTACTTTTGGAGAGGTGTAAAAGGGATCTTACAAATGTTTTTTTACTCTCAGTCAGCAATTCTGTATTAGAAAGGTCCCAGATTTCAGCACCAGATAGGGCTGCTGCTTGTGCTGTTAATTTACAAAGGCCAATTGCTCTAGACAATATTGCCTGATGCGTTTTAGAGATTGCCATGGCTCTATGATGAAGTAATGCTCTTAACTTTTGGATGTGTGGAGCTGAGGGTAATTTACTATATAGTGTAATGCCCAGATACTCAAATCTTATCATACATTCAAGTTTCGTCTGCTGCAGACTAATGAGGCCTCAACACCATAAATTTGGTCTTAATGGAATTAATCTCCAGACCATTGTTTTTGCAATATAGTTTGAAATTATCCAGTAATTGCTGCAAACCTCTAGATATTTGTGATAATAGAAGAGTGTCATCTGCGAATAAAAGTGCAGGGACTGGGACCCTTCTAACTTTGTAGAAACATTATTGCATTTAAGAAGAACCTTAATAACATAATACACATAAAGGGAGAAAAGTGTGGGCGCAAGAAGACTTGTTTCACACACCTACGTGTAGGGATACGATCAGTAAATTGACCCTGTGAACCCCAGCAGACTTGACCATAATTCTTATGGTGTAATTTTATTAGATGAATAAGAAGATCCTCGGGAACTCCCAGCTCCTTTAATGAAGCCCACAATGATCCCCTGGGAACTAGATCGATGGTTGCCCTTAGATCAACAAAGGCTATATATAAATGGCCATCCCTCAGCTTTGTGTATTTGCAGATGATGAGAATGAGCCTAAACACATGGCCTATTCTGCTCACTCTTGATCTTAATCCTGCCTGGTAAGGTGACAAGATGTTACTGGCCTCTATCCAATCTATGAGTTTATTCGAATCTGCGTTGCATAGACCTTCTGAAGAATATCCAGAAGGCTAATTGGTCTATAGATATCCCTGATTGTTTAGATCTTCTTTTTTTATAAATGGGAAATATCTCAGTACCTTTCTAGGTGTCTGGTTTGTGGGCTCCTGAGGCTATAGAGGTACACAACAGATTGAAATATGGGCCCAATATTGTTAGGGCTGTCACAATAACTTTCCTGGAATTTTATCTGGCCAAGGGGCTTTACAGAGTTTAATAACCCTGATGCTAAGTTTGTCGCCTCTAGGGTGACATATGGTTCTAGTGACATGGCACGTGTTGTGTGACCACAAACACGAGTAGGAGGGGCTATGAAAAGTGAGTGGTCATCATCATTGCCATGTGAGTAAAGATTTGCAAAGTGTTCTACCGATTCATTCTGATTCATATAGCAGTCAATCAGTGAGTCTGAATGCTTGCTCCCGTGGGCTATTATTTTTCAGAAAGTCCTATTAACTAAGTTCAACCAATTTGAATTGACTCAGTTATGCTTGGCTACTATCAATGCTGTCTTACACTGAGCTCTGGCTGCACATACCTCAGACGGTGATTGAGATTTTAAAGCTTTCACTAGGTCTTTTGTTGCCCTACTGCCTTCCTTCGTATACCAAGGATTGCTCAAGATGCTTTTCTTTGGGGATGCAGTTGGATTTCTTGCTGGTGCTTTAGTTAAGAGTACTTTTAGGGTGCCAGCCAGATTATTATGTACATCATCTATATGGATATCGGTAACAGGGAGGTCAATAAAGGGAGTGAAAGCATTATAGATTTCAGTTAAAATCACTGTATTTCCCAATATCAAGGGCCACTTTATTGATATGCGATCATTTCCCACAGTTGGTAGTAGAGCAGTGGGTATAGCAGACACATCCAGTTCTTGGATCACAGATCCTGATAAGATTAATTGTAGCTGGTAATGATCACCATCTTCCAAATTATCTATCTTGAAGTCAAGCATCTTGTCCCACATAGTAACCCCTACCAAGAAATAGTAGATGTTTGCTCTAGTCACACCTCTCTTGAAGGGGGAAAAACCTAGCTGTTCCGAATTGGATCTGCCTTTATAGGCCCGGACGCCACTTGCTACTGTAAAATGAGCCATCTGCCTGGTAGCCACTGTACTGAGGACATGGGAACTATTATCAAGGGAGGGTATACCCCATCCCTCATACTCCTTCTCAGTGGCTGGGTCCAAGCCTCAAAGTGTCTCATATGTAATATTAAACCCCTTCAGTAACAGTCATTCACTTTGTTTTGTTAGTATTTATAAAGTTTTCCAGCATAATTAAGGTTAGAGATTCCATGTTCCTCTGCCTCGGCCTGAGATAAACATTAAGGAAATACAAACTGGGACTTTTCGGAATTAACATTGTTAGCCCAAGAATATCAGGTAAATCAATACTCAGAGGCTCTATACATACATTCATTGCTAATTTTACCCAAACAACAAGGCGATCTGGCACATGTAGAGGCTATGGCATTCACATAGAATGTTTTATGTCCTGGTTTATAAGGGGGATATGTCTCCAGGTTTCCTATAGCATGCAAAGATGGAATCGCTCAATGTAATTCTGCCTGTCATGGTTTCAAAGATTTGGTCTTCACCCTGCAATCGTACACTGAAGTATATTTAAGGCTTCAGCAGATTAAGTATCAGCTTGCTTGGGTGAGGGGATGCCAATCATTGCATGTATATGATGTGCTATAGAAATATTTCTAGGCTTGTGTTCTACCAGACATAATTCCCTCACAATATTAGAGATTGGAAGTGGAACTGGCTTATAATGCAAAGTATAAACTGTGTTAGGCAAGCCTAACTGAAGACGGGTTGTTACAGGAGGGAGAAGTCAATCTATATTTTTTAAATTAGACAAGGTGTGATCAATAATTACTTGAGCCTTTTTGTTCTTATCAAATTATCCGCGTCTTATATGGGGAGAGTATTAGCCTCAGCGGTACCTTTGGATGCTACGGAGGTGTATGTACAAGGTTATTCTTCCGACTCGTACTACCAGAAGATGAAGTGTAGGCATATTTAATTTAAATTGGATTGGTGATTGGGGAAAAAAGGGCTCTAAGCTCCATAGCCAGTAGCCAATTCACCATATCTCGAGTTCTTAGGTGAAGTCTAATATCATCCAGCAAGCCTTTGTCACCTGTAATACGTTCGGCACCTAAAATATCAGAACGAGCCAAAGACGAGCATTGACTCTCTCCATTTGTCTCTTGGCTGATGGCCAATGAGAAGGGTAATGTACTGGGGCAATGTAAGGGTATCTAGGTTTGTTGCCTACCTTTGGACCAGAATAATCACAAGGTGTAGAGATGTTGTCAACAAGATTCTTCAAGGCTCCTGACCATTCTGTGGATTTGACTGTTCCTTCCAACGGAATGAGTTTGGGACTTTCGAGGAAGTCTCACAGCCGCAACAGTCACTGAATGGTTTAGTCATGTGGAGTTACACGGGTCCACACCCTGGCCTTCAGTTCACCCACCATAATTCTCAGTAAACCTTTTAATTTTTCGAACTCTGTGGTCAATGAGTCAATTCTTAATCAAAGTTCCCTCAAAGATGTCTCACTCTATTGTTTTTACGAAACTATCTGTACCACCATGCACTGGTGACACCAAGGGTTAAAACCTGTATGAGCAAGGAATAGAGGAGGCCTCTTCTGTGATCTCAGTAGAAGAAACATTCGTCAGTTTAGTCATTACTTTTGGCAGGGTAGTTGGTATCTGGGGTACGTGGCTGTGAGTGCGGTTCACTAATTCATCGCAGGAGTCACCACCTTTGTCCACAATAGAATTAGAAAAAGGAACTAGGGGACCCAGATTATCTTTTTTTTTTGTTATAAAATGAAGCTATTTTCAGATGACGAGCTCCCTCCACCTTCCTATTATCCCCAACATAGTGTCAACCTCTTCTATTAGGGTGCAATTATGCCCAACACTCTTTCTCATTTTTGGTGTTTTGTACTAACTGAGCACAGGCTCTGTTGCCTTATGCTTGACCATCCTCGTGATATTGCTAAGACTAAGATATAAAACCATCTCTCTATTCAGCACCTAGGTGGCACCTGAAAGCACAGTTAAAGCACAAACTCCTTTCGGCATAGGTCAAAAAGAGAGATATTATTCCTCGCAGATAATACATAAGCAAAGTTACAAGACAATAATCAAAATCCAAGAGAAAGCATTAGTAAAACGGCTACGAATTATTAAACCTAGTTTCTCACCACACTTCAAGAAAATAATTGAAATAGGACTGCTGGGAAACAAACTGTTTACCCCTTATGGAGTGCTGTTCAAAAGCCAATAGAAAAACAAGGAAACAAGGAGCACAATAAAGAATTTGGAAAAAAAGGTTGAAAGTGAAGACGAAGGGAGAAAGTGCACTTGATATTGCAAAATGTAGTCATCCCAAGAGCCGACAATAGGCCTTCAAAGGTCAGTTGATAGTGCTAGCCATTTCAAGCGTCAGCCAACAGTCTTAAAACAGCTGTGTATACAGTTTATAAGCAATAGAAATAATCTTAGCTTTTTGAAAACACCAAAAAAGGACCTATCTGTGTTTCAATCGATTCCGAAAGCAAGAGGTGTGGCCCAGCCCAGCCTCTTCTGGGTTATGACGGATGAGGACCAACCCTCCCTTCACCTGGGATTTGCCCCGGCGCAGCCCACACGTGTCCCATGCAGCAGGAGACAGGAATGCACTTTATAGTGCCAGCAGCACTCGGGCCTCCTTCTCAGCCCCTAGATATTATGGGACAGAGAGTCCCCCCTCACCAGTACCAGGAGTGGTGTACTGCACAGCGTCAGATAGGAATGTGCTTTATACTGCTGGCAGCACTCTGGACCTCCTTCTCACCCCCTAAATATTATGGGACAGGAAGTCCTTCCTCAGCAGTCCCATGATTTTAGTATAAATATGTACCTATATAAACACATAAACACATTTATATATGGTTTGCATTTTTAAATTTGTGTATGGCTTGCTAAATAATTTAATTTCAACATCCCCAGGAGAGTGCTGCATTATCTCTGACTTGGCTTGGTGAATATATATATATATATATATTATATTTTATTGTAGTAAAAAGAGCATAGTGCATCATTTATGACCAGTTTTGTCGCCTCTCATGGAAAAACGTTGCTAAAGTGCTAAATGTGTAAAGTGCATAATGCCTAAAAAAGTGCTAAGTGTGATAAAGGGTTTTATTTAAGGAGGACTGTCAGCAGCTGATAGATTCAAATTTAAACATTATTGGAATATATTTTACATTTTTCGTGCATATATAGAAGTACTACCTTCATTTGTAAACTCCATATATTAATACACTGTCAATGGGGATGGATCCATTCAATACATATATGAACAGAACATGCTGCAGGTGAAATGAAGTTATACTGATGATGCTACAAAAGATGTGGTTCTGAAAATCTAACTTGAACTAATTATAAAATTTTATAAGTAGTTATAAAAAGTTATGTAAGTCCTCACTCGTATTGAGCCCATTTGGTATTTTAGAATCCAGATCCAAAATGAACCTGGACTCCAACTGGTATAACAATGTTGCTCTATTTCCACCCCTCCTCAAAATTAATTGACACTGCACCAATAACATAGTATTTCAGATTGTTTAGGTTATTGTTGTGCACAAGGTTGAAATGGTGTGCCACCGGATATGCGGGGTCTGAATTTATTATGCTCTTAGATGTTGTAAGATTCCGACATGTACTTGCAGCTTGGTGCTACCCACATATTTATTTATTTTAAGAGTTTTATATAGCGCTGGCTAGACCCGGAGGTATCAGAGCGCTTTACATGAGGTTCCACAAAATTACACGATTACATCAGTTCCAATTTACATCAGTTGCTAGACAAACAATTACAAGAGCATAGAACATGAGATAAGTGAAGAGTAGAGGGGAAGGGGGTACGGGTAAAGGGGTGGGAGGGAGATACGGCAGAAAGACTAAGGAAAGTCTGCCCAAAGTCTGGCTGGGTAGGTGACGGTCGAAGGGGAAGTCCCAAAACCCATCTCCTCTATAGCTATCAGGTAGCTCATCGGGCTTTGGCCAAATAGCTAGGTCTCAATGGGAAACATTTAGTGAACATGGAGGGCAAAAAATGGAGCGTAGAGGGGAGGGGACAGGGAAGGTGAGAAAGGGAGGATAGGGTAAGAGACAACAAGGAGAGATGAAATGAAGTCTGTCTAAAGGCCATCTGGGTAGGTGACGACCAAGGAGCAAGTCCACGGCCCATCTACCCCATAGCTAAACCAGGTAGCGCCATAGGCTTCAGACAAAATAGTTTAGTCTCAATACATTGAGAGAGGAGAGAAGGAGAGACATAAATAGAGGGAGGATGCGGGAAGTGACGACTGGAGAGACGAAAGGAAGTCTGGCTAAAGACCGACTGGGTAGGTGACGTCCAAGGAGGGAATCCCCGACCTGTCTCCCCTATAGCTAAACCAGGTAGCTCCATCGGGCATCAGACAAAATAGCTAGATCACAAATGACGAGGGAGAATTCACAGGTAGACAGGGTGGGGACTAGGGCCAGGACAGGTGAGGGCAGAGGTCAGTAGCAGGAAAGTGGAGAGGAGTAGAGCGGGGAGGGGTAGGGGGTATGTAGTTTGGTAAAAGTTACATGGTTACAAACAGTTACTGGAACATGGTGATGCAAACGAAGCAGCTACATTGGCTTCCTGTGACGCAGCGGTCGATGTTTAAGACCGGATGCATGGTCTTTAAGACCTTGTCCAGTTTGTCCGAAATGGAGAGGTCGGGTGGAGGTGCTGTAGTTAAGGCCCATGTCGGGGTCTTTGGCATGTTTTCTGGGGCGGTCTCGGGGACCGCTGCATGCTGCGATGCTCTCGGTTTCCCCATTGCTGCGGCGACTGAAAGAGTGGTACCTGATGTTGTGCCCACTGCGTGTATGCTGGGTGATCCTGACGAAGGAGTGGCACCCACCTGACGGAGGATGGAACGCGCAGCCATTCGATGGGCGTCTGGAATTGCGGGGGCCCTCGCTCCGGTCACCTCAGAGTTGATCTTGCCACTTTGTCGTTGCGGGGGGAGGCGGGTGCTGTGGGTATCTCTCCTATTCTCCTTACGGCCGCACTCAGGGGCTGGAGAGATGAGTCAGGCGTCTCCCTCAGCTCTCGTTGTTCCTTCCAGGGCCTCTCCTGCTGTTCCCGTGCCGCAGTCCCGCTCCTTTCTCATCCATACAGCTGTCCGCCTCTCGGTTCAGGTTCCCAGTCCCCAGATTTTCTCTCACTCCCTCACGCGTGTACCTTCCTTCTCAGGGCAAACTGCATTGCAGCGCTAACCGGACTTCCATTTGTCAGGGCCTGTAGGGCAGTGCACACAGCCAATTCTGTTGTAGCGCCATCCGGTGTGTAGCACATCCGGGCCCGCCATCTGTGTCTCCTAGCTTCTCGCGGCCTCCCCTCGCTGACACAGCCAGCAACTGTGCATTCCGCGTTCAGTGGCTGCGCCCACGTAATGTTCCTCTGCCAAAGTTAGTTCCTCCAGCCATTGTGGCCTTTTCCCCAGTCGACCTTTCAGGATCCCCCTGGTGGTCCGTCTCTCCCTGTGTACTCACGTCCTACCGGTCCACTCATCACTCCGCATAACACCACCGTCCCTTTAAATATAGAAGCCCAAAATGGCGGCCCGCACCTTCACACAGCTCTCCTTTCCTCTGCCCCACTCTCTTAACGGCAGTGCAGTAGCGCCGACCCCTTACTCAGAGCGCCACCTAGTCTCCTTGTGCCCCGATCTCACCTGCACCATTCCGGAGTCTGCCATCAATCAGGGCAGTGCTATCATCATCAACTCCTGTCCCGCTAAGTCCGCCAATCATCAGCCCCCAAGCACGATCCTAGCTCTCGCTTATCAGCGGCCTCGGTGGCTCCCGGGACCCGCTTCAATGTGTGCTCCTGTTTGGTGTTAACAGGCTCCCACACATGCACAGAAATGCGGGGCGCCGACTTTTGGGCAGTGCTCTCTCCGCCTCGCCATGCACCCAAAATGGCAGCCTGCCCAGGTCCGAAGCGCATCAGCCGCAACGGGATCTCCCACACCTCTCCCAGTGCCGTAAATCAGCTCTCCGGTCTCCTCCGTGCACTTTCTCCCATTGCCCCCGTGTCTCACCTCACTCACACCTCCTCCGCCGCCGCGATCTCCGGCGATGGCACTGATAAGCTCCCTTTTCCCGGGCTTGCTGCTAAGGTCTCCGAGTCTCCAGTTCCCGTCCCACAAAGCCACAAGTGCATTCAAGAACATATACTGAAAACTCAGTTCTACAATTATAGGGTTCCTTTAGATGAATTGTTTTTGAACTGAACACTGACAGATAGCTACTAATATTGACCCCAAACTGACATGCCCTACATGAGTTTCATTTGAAAAAAGCATTTTTGGAGGACAGCCAGTAAGTCTTGCTAACTATTTCAGGGCTACCACTAACCAGTTCACTTCTCATGGAAGTAGCTCCCCGGAAGGTAAGGGTAGGTTTCTTTGGAAGTAATTGGCCCAAAGTGACATCTGTTGAAACTATGGGCCATTGTATATATAAAGGAAATTGGATTCCCGCAGATCAGAGGAAAACAAAGCAACCACTCAGTAAATGATGCTGGTCAATGCAGTGATTTAATTTCAGGTAGACAGAAGAAAACACGTTTCAACTCCTCTGAGTCTTGGTCACATGACCACAATAGTAATCTTACAGCCATTTAAACATTACTTTGGGTGGAGGCATTCAGCAAAATAAACATAAAGAACAGACCTCTCATGGGGGCGTGGCTACGCGCGCAGCGAGACTGGCTGCACCCTAGCGAAGCTCCAGCGTGATCCCACACTCAGGGGTCAATTTATCCGTGAAATTCACCGCCTGGCCGGCCAGGACTCGCAGCGAGTGATTATAGGGTGCCCACGCAGCGTTGGTCCGAGAATCGGAGTTCGGTGAGCTCCGAGACCGCATCGGCGCCAGTGAGGCCGGCGCAGCCGAAGAGGTGACCACGGCGCCGGCGAGACCCACCAAGAGAGTCCGGTGCTGCAACCGGAAGTGAGGGCCACACGGACGGGTCCCTTGGGAGACGCGACCAAACGGCAGCGACGCCAGGACACACAGTCGGTGATTGACCCCCCCGACAAGCCACAGAAGACGGAGGCGTACTGACGGAGAGGTGCTGCAGAGGGACCGTGACCGCCGTCCGGGCTGCCGTGATCGGCCGAGGAGCGGAGAGGTGCCCATCCCCCATCGCCCACTGTCACAGGTGCGGACCGGCGTTGGAAAAAGCGGACCCGGGCGCGCTCGGACCCCCGAGGGGCTGCACCCCCCAGGCTCCGACAGGGCAGTGATCAGAAGCCCCGAACACCCCCCCAGGTTAGAGGCCAGACCAGCACGCAGGGAACACAGCGCCCGCCTGAGCGCAGACCCGCCACTCACGGCAGCGCGGAGCACACGGACCTGGTCCCGTACGGCGCCACAAACCGGGCCCAGAGACCAGGCAGCAGCGGAACATCCAGGGGGGGCACCGCAGGCAGTACCAGAAGCCCCGAACACCCCACCAGGTAGGAGGCCAGCCCAGCACGCAGAGAACACAGCGCCCGCCTGGGCGCAGATCCGCCACTCACGGCAGCGCGGAGCACACGGACCTGATCCCGTGCGGCGACACAAACCGGGCCCAGTGACCAGGCAGCAGCGAAACATCCAGGGGGGGCACCACAGGCAGTCTCTGCAGCACGCACCACGAGACACTGGTGGAGCGGAGCCGGCGGAAGCCACGGACCACTTGGGGGACCTGGGACCCAACTGTCCACCCCACCCGCCATTGCTAACGGCGGCCAGGCCACGTGCACGGGCCCACGGGAACTATTAGGGGTGGCGGACGCCACAGGAGGACATTACCTACTGCACACCACACGCGCTACAGCTGAACGTCACAGAATCTCGGCGCCCTCTAGGCCGCGACATAGCGAGACGCCCACCGTAACGAGGAGTCGACGAGGAGCTTAAATCACGCTTCGCCACAGAAGCGACAAGGAGCCGCACGTTGCCTGGGCAGGAATCAGACCCGCGCAGTCCAACCTCACGGGAGACTCCAAGGTGGACATACCCTGCACTCCCTGACCTAGGAACATTGCCGGAACTCCAGCCAGCGACTCTGACAAGTACCGCGACCACAAACCGACACCTCGCTGGGGTCCCCCGCGGGCCAGCGCTCGCCCATGTCCGGGGGTGCCGGAAAACGCACAGGGACGGGGACCACGTCCCAAAAGGGCAAGATGGATAAGACGCAGAAGCAAACGGACGCGGATCCGGTGGCAACTAAACTGGACTCGGTGCTGGCAGCCATTGAACGATTGGAAAGCTCCATCCAGTCTACCCGGACGTCCCTGGAGGCGAAAATAGACGGAGTCGCCATTGACCTAACGCACCTGAGGGAAGATCACAAGAAACTGGCTGAACGCACCAAAACCCTGGAAACCACGGTGACGGGCATAGAACCTCGGGTCGCCCAGTCAGACAAGCAGATTAAAGATCTCCTCAACAGGGTGGAGTTCCTGGAGGACAGGGCGGAAGATGCAGAAGGGCGGGCGAGACGCAACAACGTCCGCATAGTGGGTTTGCCCGAAAAATGGGAAGGCAAGGATCCGACCACCCACGTAGAAGAATGGTTACGCACCCTGCTACCGGAAGGCACCCTCTCACCGCACTTCGTGGTGGAACGGGCGCACAGAGTCCCGTCAAGGCCACTACACACCGGCTCCAACCCGCGCCCATTCCTACTCCGTATCCTGAATTACAGGGACCGGGATGCTGTCCTGCGAGAGACTCGGAAACTGGGCACCATACAGGTCGAGAACGCGAATATAATGTTCTTCCCGGACTACACGATCCAGGTGCAACGCCAACGACAATCATTCCTAATGGTGAAGCGGAGACTACGACAGCTGGGACTCACGTACTCCCTCCTCTTCCCAGCAAAACTCAGGGTGGTAGCGAACGAGAAAACGCACTTCTTTGACTCCTCGGAAGATGTGGAAGCCTGGCTCGACAATGGGACGGATAAGAACACTGGAAGGTCGGGACGCCCGGACAGGCCAAGGAAACGCAGGAGGTCTAACAGGAGACGTGGAGCACGGTCACCCTCTCCAGCGGCCAGCAGCACCCAACACAGCGCGAGCCCACCAGAGGAGGAGGTGCGCAGGGAACAACAGGAAGCTCTGCGAATGGTCTCGGAGCTCAGCGGCTCCCCTTCACAACGCTCCCCGCCCGCCCACAGCCCCAGAGCATCGCCAAGCGACGATGAAGCGATCTATGGACTCCCGGACTCGCAGCTCTCGAATGGGCTGCCTGACATCACCCCACAGACATCGGACCTGTTTGGCTAATGGAGGAGTGCCATGCCACGGGGCCAACAGTGATAGAGGTAAAGACACAGCGAGGCCTGGTGGTGGCGGACACGGAACACGCAGTAAGTTGAGACAATGTCATATTTGCAGTAGCTTGTTACGGAGCAGCTGCCCGGTGGCATCCTTGCCACGAGGGCCGCTACATAGCGGGGTCCCTATAGGTGGGCGATAGTTAACGTCTCCAGGCTCAGACGGGGCAGACACCCTATGACTTTCTGGACATGTTACTACCCAGGCAGTGGGCCGGCCTGACGGCCGATCGGGCCTACACTACACACCCCCCTGGGAGGGCACTCACGCTCAACGAACTCTCACTGGGCACTTGGACTGCGCGATGGACAGCAACCCCCCAGTATGGACTGTTCGTACTTGTTGCGAAAAGTTTGGACGGCTGCCCGTTTGGCAACCGACCCGATGGTATTCCCCCCAGTTAATGTTTACCCCCCCTTTCCCTACTGTGCAACGCTGCATACATGACCTATGGGGGTGCTCACTGGGTTCTCCTGGGTGCTGCTCGAGAAAAGCTGGAGATGCTCTGACGCTGGGTGGTGGAGGGCCCCTTGGGGAGACGCTTGGTGTGAGGGGGAGAGTGGGTGTGACTGACTTATTATATGCTGATGGCTGAAGTGGTAATGTGTACCTGGAATGTACGCGGAATACACACACCTGCACGCAGATACATGATTTACTCCTACTTAAAGAGACACAAGGTACAGATAGCGCTCCTCCAGGAGACACACCTAACGGCCCCTGAGGTACACACCCTACGCAGGCGATGGCGCGGACAGGTTTACGCCACAGGGTTCTCCTCTTACGCTAGGGGGGCACTGATATGGATCAGACCGGGGCTCCCGTTTGAGGTAGAGGACTCCCACATAGACAAGGAGGGGAGGTTTGTGGCAGTGAAGGGGCGCTTAGACGGGCGACCGCTAGTGGTGGCGTCGCTCTATGCCCCTAACACGGACCAACAGGGCTTCCTTGAGACGGTCTCCGCGACACTGGCACATTGGCATGGGGTCCCCTGGGTGCTGGGAGGGGATTATAATAGTGTACTGGACACCACACTGGACCGCTCATTCCCACCACTACCCAATGCGCCGGTAGTGGGCGCCATGAAAGCTCTTATAGCCTGGGCCTCACACTGGAACTTACATGATGTGTGGCGCCATAGGAACCCCACGGCCAGGGTATACTCGTACTACTCGGGAGCCCACACTCTACACACCCGATTGGACAGATTCATGCTCACGGATGATCTACTCCCGCTAGCGACGGACGCGCATTACATGGGTAGGACACACTCGGACCACAACCCACATATGCTAACCATCACTAGAGAGAGTGCCCGCCCCCCTGTCCCCACTTGGAAGCTGCAACCAGACCTCCTGCTAGACGCGCCCTTCCGGGATTCTCTGTTTGCACATATAGTACATTACTTTGAGGATAACGCAGGCTCAGCCACTTCTCTGCAAATGGAATGGGAGGCGTTTAAGGTGGTCATTAGGGGGCAGTGTTTAGGTACACAGGGGAATCTCAAACGTCAGGTGGAGAGGGACCTACAGAGGGTGGAGGAGGAACTGAGTCGACATGAACGGGACTCGACGGGAGGAAATATCGCTGGCCTTCGACATGCGCAGGCGACCCACGAACGACTATTGGAGAGGCTCCGATGCCTGAATTTCGCGGCTCATGCGGCACGCACACATGATAGGGGGGATAAGCCCGGAAAGTTGCTGTCGTGGCTCATCGCCAGTGAAGACCGAACGAAACCAGTCACAAAGGTGCTAGACGCGACTGGGGCGTCCCTACACACACAGTCAGGGATTCATAGAGCATTCACCACACATTACGGAGCACTGTATCGCTCTTGCCTGCCCTCACCCGCCCCAGACACGGAGGAGTATCTCCGTCGGTTGACGTTGCCGACACTCACCGACGCCCAACGAGCTATCCTCGCGGCACCCATCGCCCCTGAGGAACTCCGGGAGACCATAGCGGCGCTCTCAAACGGCAAGTCCCCTGGCCCCGACGGACTCCCAGCGGAGTTTTATAAAGCCTACCAGGATCTCCTGATTCCTGAACTCGTTAAATTGTATGAGACGGCTCTAGAGGATTCCTCCCTGCCCCCTTCACTGAGCGAGGCTACACTGATCTCCCTCTTGAAACCGGGCAAGGAGGGGACGCTTATGGGCTCATACAGGCCGCTCGCCCTCCTAAACACAGACTATAAAATACTAGCCTCCACTCTAGCGAGGAGACTGGCCCAATATACGCCCCTACTGGTCCACCCTGACCAGAACGGGTTCGTGCCCACACGCAGCACATCGCTCAATATCCGCCGATTATTCAGGGTGCAGGAGTACGCGAGAGACCCCTGGCCACGGTCGGGTTGCATAGTATTGGACCTGGAAAAGGCGTTTGATTCAGTGGAGTGGCCGTACCTTAGAACGGTTATGCAAAAATTTGGTCTGGGGGACGACTATCTAGAAATGGTGGGACTACTATACCAGACGCCCACCGTCCGGGTCCGGATAGGGAGCCTGATCTCGGATGCTATACAGGTGCGGCGGGGCACGCGACAAGGCTGCCCGTTATCGCCCCTACTCTTCTCACTGGCAATGGAACCGCTGGCAGAGATACTGAGGATGCAGGGCGCCCAGTGGGGCATCCCATTGACTGACGGGGAGCACGCGGTTTCCTTGTATGCCGATGATTTACTCCTCTACGTCCGGGACCTGACACGGATACCCCCGGAACTCACCGGTGCCCTCAGCGAATTCGCGACGCACTCGGGTCTAAGGGTCAACTGGGGTAAGTCTGGGGTCTTCCCCTTTCACCCAGACATGCAAGAATACGTAGTACGGCTCGGGGACACGACGCTGACGTGGTATGCCGGCACCTTTAGGTACCTGGGCATACACATTTACAGGAACGCGGCGGATATACTGGATGGCAACCTGGTTCGAGCCATAAACTCCTTGCGGGCACAAATCCGATTCTGGGGCACGCTCCCGCTCAATGTCCCGGCCAGGATCACCCTGTCCAAAATGATAGTCTTGCCCAGACTTCTGTACTACTATTCGAACCTGCCGGTATATGTCCCAGCCCGGGTCTTCAAAGACCTGGAGGCCTTAATGCGAACCCTCATATGGAACACGGGGAGACCGAGGGTAGCCCTGAACAAATTATATGCCCCGACGACCTCGGGGGGACTAGCGGTCCCGAACCACGAGCATTACTACCTCGCCGCACAGCTTCAATGGGTGGTGGCATGGCTCGCGGGCAGAAACTTAAGCGATACGGCCTCAACAACCCCAGCACTGACCCATGCGGAGGCTCTCGCACTGTTCCACCCCCTCAGAGGCGTGACACGCGAGACGCAACTACATGTAGCGGTGGCACTGAGATGTTACAAGCGTGCACTGACATTAACCAGGGACACTACACCCTACGCCCCAGCATTACCGCTGGAGGGGCTACCCAGACCGGGAGGAGTGGTAACGGCAGCGCGCCTGCAAGACTGGGCACAGGTGGGACTTGAAACGATGGCGGACCTCTATGACGACGGGGCCCTGATGCAGTTCGAGGGGCTAGTGGAGAACCCCGGACTGCCAGCGGGTCAATTCCTGACGCATGCATCAATGATACGGGTCCTAACGGAACATTGGGGAGACATGTCGGCGGAACCTGAGACACACCTCTTAATACAGTACCTGCACGTAATGGGGACGGGCACGCACGTCGTACACTGGCTAACGCAGGCGCTGAGGTCCCACACTACATGCTCACTGCGGTCGCTCAGGGACAGGTGGACCACTGACAGGGGGGAGGACTGGTCGGATAAGGAATGGGAAAGGATTTTAGAGGGACCACAACACATTCCCCGCAATTCGAGATTTAGAATCATACAGTTCTACATAACACACAGGGCATATCTGTCCCCGGACAAGATTAATCGTTACTTTGGCCTGGACACGTCCAAATGCCCACGTTGCGCGCTACTGAACGCGGATCTCCTACACATGCTGTGGGCATGTCCCAAGCTACAGACGTATTGGCACGATGTCACCACGCTGTTGGCGAAAGGGACGGGGCTCAGCGCTCGACACGACTGGGACACCTGTGTATTGGGCCTTCTCACCAGGACGAAGCACAACAAACCGCACATGAGGTTCTGGGATTTAGGGCTGATAACCGCCAAAAGACTCATAACCCGCCACTGGAAAGCAGCAACACCACCGCTGACAAAACATTGGAGTGCCTCCCTCACCTACTGGGCGACTGCAGAGGGCACGGTACTAAGCGGGGAGGAGACGGCGGGGCGGAGGGCCATACCGATAGCCCAGATGTGGGAGGGTTTCCTTCGAGCTTTCACCAGGGCCTGCCATGATAAAGGGGTGATGTAGAGAGAGAATAGTGGGAAAGGGGAGTAATGAAGGCCGCACGCAGATGAATAAGAAACGCCGCCCCCGTGATCCACCGCCCTCCCCCTTCCGCCCCCCCCCGCGCCCGACCCCTCCCACCCCCCTGGTTTCCCCCCCCCCCTCCCCCGCCTCCTCGCCCGCTCCGCCCCTTGCGCCCCCCCCCCCCCACCCCCCCTTGCCTGTCAGTGGGAACAACACACACTGGCGACTCCGCTAATGCACTCCCACCCCGGGATTCAGAGTTATCACACACCACTTGTAATACCCTCCCGCGAGCACCACGGGCAGCACCCTATGAGGCTACTCCGCCCGAAACCGACGAGACAAGGCCCACACTGCAGCACCCCCCCCCCCAAGCTTAGGTTCGTTGCACCCACACCTTCTTTCCTGTTCTCCCCTAGATCGGAATAGCGACACCCACGGCAGAGGTCGCCCCCCAGTTGACCGCACCAGACCTGCCTTTCCTACTTGCACCTTCACTACTAGCATACAGAGACTACGCACAGGAGTGCAGCACATAGGCAAGCCACTGCCGAGACCTTCCACCCCACGGTGCCAACATCCTGACCAATCTAGTCGTCCACAGTACTCGTACATGCCGCCCGGAGTCGGGCCTGGATGACTATTCATACTGAAGGGAGTCACCACACTACACTACCGACCAAAAGGCTGCGAACACCGGGGGGACGGCTGGCCACCAAGCTACCCATCTGGGCGGGCAAGATTGGTTGTCCTGGTGGGAACGGCACTGCGAGATACATCGGGACAAGACAATGGAATGAATGGTCTGATGCACGCAGTGCCCACCCATGAGGCGATAAGTGATGATTTCTATATATATGTGCAATTATTGGACCGTCAACCATCGACTGTAATTGCTTTGATACTGTACGAACCACTCCGATTGTTGATTCCCCTTTGAATTATGCACCTAACGAACTGTACTTGTATACCAAGAGTTTCAATAAAACAGATTTAAAAAAAAAAAAAAAAAGAACAGACCTCTCATTTAATTTTGTCAACTTTGTTAAATCAATAAAGCCATATATCAACATGACCATTAGTTTAACAAACGATTATATATATTTTTCTTGTGCATTTTTATATAATGCAATTTTATCAATGTGAAATCTTCAAAAGAATTTAGCAAAACAAATGGTGTGCTTTCTCGTGTCATATTACCCCTAGATATTCATACTTTTAACTCAATTCCCATAATGCCGTCCACAGTATCCCATGGTTACGTTACATGGGCCGTACTTGGTGACTGCTATCAGTGCTGATAGAGGTTGATGCCCAGTCTGCCCCTGATTAGACCAAATGTCATAACGGGGTGTTTATATACCCATCGAAAGCCACCTATGTTTCCCAGATGCTCCCTTTGGTTTGTCCCAGAGTATCAAATTGATTGGTATGGAACCCAAAAGGGACTGCTAACAATAAGACAGAAAAAGGGGGCAAAGTACCCAATAATGGTCGTTTAGCTGTAGTGGTCATAGACGAGGTTTCATGTTGGTGCCACTTCTCTGTATAGATTACCCTGAATTAAGTTCTCATGGATAATGCACATAGTGTGCCGCCTGGGATCTGAAAAGAATATATAGAATAGGGTTAGCCTTCACTATATTCCATATCGATCTAATTCTATATTTAACATTGGCATGGGCAATAGATAATGCCCAGGATGGACGGTATGAAAGGAAAAGAGGGGTTGTGTCTAGGGGGTATAATATTTAACAGGACATTGTGTCAAACCCTGGAGATAAGGTAGCAAAATAATTACCTTCAAAATCACTTTGCATAACTTTTTGGGAGAAACCAGATGTAAGTGGATATTTAAACCATCTATTTGTACATTTCTTTAATATATCCAATTTTTAAATATACTAACTTCAGAACAGAAAATAGTTGTCTGACTAACTGTGTGTGGGGAAAAAGGGAAGTGAGGTACAAGGGGGAAGGGGAAGGAAAGATGGGGAGGGTAAGAAGAAAAAGGAGAACAGTGAGGTAATTGAATAAGGCTCATAAGTGTATATGAAGTTCCTCGTCATTGATCATCCCCATTGGGATTAGACATCCTGCTTGTAGGATCAATCTAGACTCCAGTCTGTGTAACCACTACTCTATTACAACCCCTCGGATGTTTAAGGACAGTGACCATGCCAAAGAATTTGTCCAGTCACTTTGGTGTAATTCTCAAAAGTCTCTTCCTGTATTATAACTGAGGTCAATATTTGTAATGGCTCTCCGGTGTTTTAGGATTCTCTTCTGGACCAGGAAGATGGTGGATCCGATTTACTATTTGCCACAGGGATATGTGGTAGCATATACCACATAATTGGTCTTGCATGTAATCAGTTTGGAAATTCGCAATTTTTTATTGACTCTCACAAGCTTAATCTCTGGTACGTTGTTACTGTATTTGCATGCTTTATAGGTTCCACAATGTTTAAAGCCTTTCATGCATCCTAACTAGTCGGTATTTTTGGGTCTCAAGTGGCTTTTGACCAAAAGGTCTCTAAGGGAAACACTCCATTGATACGTGTTGTTAGGTCTTCTCCCTATTGTAGTTCTTTAGATGTCGTCTTGTGTTAGAATCCTCCATCTTCTCATAGTATCTTTGTATGTTTCCCAGCCTGATTGGTGTACTGTGTGGTAAAGCAAATATCATCACTCATTTCCTTTGTTTATTGGAGGGTAGAACAAGGCTTGTACCCTGGGAATACTGTTTTCCTTCTTTTTTGCCTAATTGAGCTTTTTAATGGGTAATTTCTCGCTTGAAACCTCCTGATCATTTCTGATCTATTTCCCAAGTAGCCTGAATTCAAGCTATATTTTTTCTAGCTCTTAAAAATCTGCTGTGTGGAATATTCCAACGAAAGCTAGGGGGGTGACATCTGTCTGAGTTCAGAATGGAGTTCCCTGCAGTAGATTTCCTGAAAAGTTCAGTTTCTAAAGTGCCTTCAGAAATACTAACTCTTGTTTCTAGAAAATCAATGGTTTCCTGACTGCAATGCATGGTGCATTTCAGATTGAAGTAATTGATGTTCAACTTTTGTATGAGTAGATTTGAATCATTTTCATTACCTTCCCATATGAAGAAAACATCATCTAAGTATCACAGCCATATGATGATTTTCTCAGTCCCTTCCCCCATATAAATAGATATATATCCAATCAGTCCGATTCAATGAAGCGCACTCTTAGGAGAATTACAGATTCAGAGATAGTTTAATTGTTTCTGTAACATGTTTCAACTGTTTACACAGTCTTGTTCACACACAGAATTGCTATTGAAGCATGGTTTACATATCCGGATTTGACATCAAAAAGGGACTACATCATGTAGTTGCGCCTAAAGCAGAGTAATGGAGGCGGCCATTTTGGAATGTGCATATAAACATATATACGAGATAAACCGTTGTGGGCAGTCAGTGGTTTAAAACACAATCAAATGAAGAATAATTTCTTTCTGTCATATAATGATCTCCCTAAAGAAGGGGTCGATTGCATGTGATTCCTTGCAGTTCTATATCTTTATAAATATAGTATTCATTGCAATTAAAAGTATAGTCACGACATGTATGGAAACAAAATAATGAAAAGAATGAAGGAACATTGTGATTTTTATGCAAGACAATAGTGTCTAACGTGTTTGTGTGTAATCCAGTACACGCTGTGCATTCACATTGATAAGGTTGTTGCACACTCTAACCATTGCAGTGATAAGGTTAGAACTATTTAGATGATGACAAGAACATGTAAGCTAAATAGTAACATATAAAATGTGCATCGATCAAAGCGTCCCCGAGAGGCACGTTGTGTGTAAGCAATAAAAAAAAAATCAGAGTAAACAGGTGGCCAAATAGCCATATATTGCACAGTGTAGCCAAGGGTGTAAAATATACACACTCCCAAGTAAGGCATCGTGCTTCTAACTACTCAATGGAATCGCCAAATGCTCCTGATAGCCACTAAATGGCACACGCGAAAACTAAGCACTATAAACATTGAGTGCCCTATTGATAATCATGATGGTTATAACATTGTGGCCCGGTCTCCTGACCGTTCAACATACATAAGACCACCAGTGAGTAAGTCGCAAATGGGAACAATCCTATTTGGAGGATCTAGTGCACAGATTTGGAGCCGACCAGGTAATGAGGACTAATCAGGTCTCGTCAGGAGTCAAACTTGCTTTAAAAAAAGAGTCAAGAAAGAGCTAAAGAAACTGGCAAAGCCTATAGTCTTACATGAGATGTACAGTGTAACCCACATAGTGAAAAAGTACTTCATAATAAAATCTGGTGTACAGATCATCAAAAATAAGCTGAAGATTTTTTATCTCACGATGATGTTTCCCCGTATATATCGCGAAGAAAAGGGTGGGAAACCCAGTGCTCTGTGAAGCCCCTTCCTATCCTCCTGAAAAGAAATAACAGACAAAATATATGTTTAAAAACAGGTAAAAACAGTGAGATAAAACAAGCAAACATGTTTTCTAATGGAAAGCAAATCTAAATTAGCTAAAGTTATGTCAAACAGTGCACATGGTAACATTACACTCATGAAGATCCAACACAGAGTCAGGACCTAAAATGTATGCTCCTCCTGCAGATATATGCCCAACTCCTCATCCTGTTTTAGTTCTCCTTGGGCTTTTAGTTTCCAATTCTATAATTCGTTTGTCTTCCTTTTTACGTAAATCAAGTACTCTGTTTACCGAATACCTACTCGATGGCAGAGTATCTCACGAGGGAACTGTTAAAAAGGTGGTATTATTCAAAATGTCTGTCAATGGGAGCCAATTTGTAGATTCAAAAGCAATGGACCGCACTCCGCTAGCCCCTCCTCCGGGTCGCCCCTTGGGATTCTGGTACTTGGAGTTGAAGAGTGGCTCACCCAAGTGGGTGCAAGTAAGTACTTGTTGGACTGATGATCTCTAGACCCGATCAACGTCCCGGGTTTTTGGATGTCGCCCGAGACATGGCTCGGGTTTCGGGATAACATCCCTCATCAGTAGAGAAATGGTTTAGGGGTGGAAGAGAAGGCCGCCAAACAACCGTCAAAGGCCTGGATGCCCAAACCGGCACGCAGGTGCGTCGTCCAGGAGCTCGTCAGCTCGAAGCTCAAGGGAGCCAATTTGTAGATTCAAAAGCAATGGACCGCACTCCGCTAGCCCCTCCTCCGGGTCACCCCTTGGGATTCTGGTACTTGGAGTTGAAGAGTGGTTCACCCAAGTGGGTGCAAGTAAGTACTTGTTGGACTGATGATCTCTAGACCCGATCCATGTCCCGGGTTTTTGGATGTCGCCCGAGACATGGCTCGGGTTTCGGGATAACTTCCCTCATCCATAGAGAAATGGTTTAGGGGTGGAAGAGAAGGCCGCCAAACAACCGTCAAAGGCCTGGATGCCCGAACCGGCATGCAGGTGCGTCGTCCAGGAGCTCGTCAGCTCGAAGCTCAAGGGAGCCAATTTGTAGATTCAAAAGCAATGGACCGCACTCCGCTAGCCCCTCCTCCGGGTCGCCCCTTGGGATTCTGGTACTTGGATTTGAAGAGTGGCTCACCCAAGTAGGTGCAAGTAAGTACTTGTTGGACTGATGATCTCTAGACCCGATCCATGTCCCGGGTTTTTGGATGTCGCCCGAGAGATGGCTTGAGTTTCGGGATAACTTCCCTCATCAGTAGAGAAATGGTTTAGGGGTGGAAGAGAAGGCTGCCAAACAACCGTCAAAGGCCTGGATGCCCGAACCGGCACCCAGGTGGGTCGTCCAGGAGCTCGTCAGCTCGAAGCTCAAGGGAGCCAATTTGTAGATTCAAAAGCAATAGACCGCACTCCACTAGCCCCTCCTCCGGGTCGCCCCTTGGGATTCTGGTACTTGGAGTTGAAGAGTGGTTCACCCAAGTGGGTGCAAGTAAGTACTTGTTGGACTGATGATCTCTAGACCCGATCCATGTCCCGTGTTTTTGGATGTCGCCCGAGATATGGCTCGGGTTTCGGGATAACATCCCTCATCAGTAGAGAAATGGTTTAGGGGTGGAAGAGAAGGCTGCCAAACAACCGTCAAAGGCCTGGATGCCCGAACCGGCACGCAGGTGCGTCGTCCAGGAGTTCGTCAGCTCGAAGCTCAAGGGAGCCAATTTGTAGATTCAAAAGCAATGGACCGCACTCCGCTAGCCCCTCCTCCGGGTCGCCCCTTGGGATTCTGGTACTTGGAGTTGAAGAGTGGTTCACCCAAGTGGGTGCAAGTAAGTACTTGTTGGACTGATGATCTCTAGACCCGATCCATGTCCCGGGTTTTTGGATGTCGCCCGAGACATGGCTCGGGTTTCGGGATAACTTCCCTCATCAGTAGAGAAATGGTTTAGTGGTGGAAGAGAAGGCCGCCAAACAACCGTCAAAGGCCTGGATGCCCGAACCGGCACGCAGGTGCGTCGTCCAGGAGCTCGTCAGCTCGAAGCTCAAGGGAGCCAATTTGTAGATTCAAAAGCAATGGACCGCACTCCGCTAGCCCCTCCTCCGGGTCGCCCCTTGGGATTCTGGTACTTGGAGTTGAAGAGTGGTTCACCCAAGTGGGTGCAAGTAAGTACTTATTGGACTGATGAACTCTAGACCCGATCCATGTCCCGGGTTTTTGGATGTCGCCCGAGACATGGCTAGGGTTTCGGGATAACTTCCCTCATCAGTAGAGAAATGGTTTAGGGGTGGAAGAGAAGGCCGCCAAACAACCATCAAAGGCCTGGATGCCCAAACCGGTATGCAGGTGTGTCGTCCAGGAGCTCGTCAGCTCGAAGCTCAAGGGAGCCAATTTGTAGATTCAAAAGCAATGGACCGCACTCCGCTAGCCCCTCCTCCGGGTCGCCCCTTGGGATTCTGGTACTTGGAGTTGAAGTGTGGTTCACCCAAGTGGGTGCAAGTAAGTACTTGTTGGACTGATGATCTCTAGACCCGATCCATGTCCCGGGTTTTTGGATGTCGCCCGAGACATGGCTCGGGTTTCGGGATAACTTCCCTCATCAGTAGAGAAATGGTTTAGGGGTGGAAGAGAAGGCTGCCAAACAACCGTCAAACCCTGGATGCCTGAACCGGCACGCAGGTGCGTCGTCCAGGAGCTCGTCAGCTCGAAGCTCAAGGGAGCCAATTTGTAGATTCAAAAGCAATGGACCGCACTCCGCTAGCCCCTCCTCCGGGTCGCCCCTTGGGATTCTGGTACTTGGAGTTGAAGAGTGGTTCACCCAACTGGGTGCAAGTAAGTACTTGTTGGACTGATGATCTCTAGACCCGATCCATGTCCCGGGTTTTTGGATGTCGCCCGAGACATGGCTCGGGTTTCGGGATAACTTCCCTCATCACAAGAGAAATGGTTTAGGGGTGGAAGAGAAGGCCGCCAAACAACCGTCAAAGGCCTGGATGCCCGAACCGGCACGCAGGTGCGTCGTCCAGGAGCTCGTCAGCTCGAAGCTCAAGGGAGCCAATTTGTAGATTCAAAAGCAATGGACCGCACTCCGCTATCCCCTCCTCCGGGTCGCCCCTTTGGGATTCTGGTACTTGGAGTTGAAGAGTGGTTCATCCAAGTGGGTGCAAGTAAGTACTTGTTGGACTGATGATCTCTAGACCCGATCCATGTCCCGGGTTTTTGAATGTCGCCCGAGACATGGCTCGGGTTTCGGGATAACATCCCTCATCAGTAGAGAAATGGTTTAGGGGTGGAAGAGAAGGCCGCCAAACACCCATCAAAGGCCTGGATGCCCGAACCGGCACGCAGGTGGGTCGTCCAGGAGCTCGTCAGCTCGAAGCTCAAGGGAGCCAATTTGTAGATTCAATAGCAATGGACCGCACTCCGCTAGCCCCTCCTCCGGGTCGCCCCTTGGGATTCTGGTACTTGGAGTTGAAGAGTGGTTCACCCAAGTGGGTGCAAGTAAGTACTTGTTGGACTGATGATCTCTAGACCCGATCCATGTCCCGGGTTTTTGGATGTCGCCCGAGACATGGCTCGGGTTTCGGGATAACTTCCCTCATCCGTAGAGAAATGGTTTAGGGGTGGAAGAGAAGGCCGCCAAACAACCGTCAAAGGCCTGGATGCCCGAACCGGCACGCAGGTCCGTCGACCAGGAGCTCGTCAGCTCGAAGCTCAAGGGAGCCAATTTGTAGATTCAAAAGCAATGGACCGCACTCCGCTAGCCCCTCCTCCGGGTCGCCCCTTGGGATTCTGGTACTTGGAGTTGAAGAGTGGTTCACCCAAGTGGGTGCAAGTAAGTACTTGTTGGACTGATGAACTCTAGACCCGATCCATGTCCCGGGTTTTTGGATGTCGCCCGAGACATGGCTTGGGGTTCGGGATAACTTCCCTCATCAGCAGAGAAATGGTTTAGGGGTGGAAGAGAAGGCCGCCAAACGACCGTCAAAGGCCTGGATGCCCGAACCGGCACGCAGGTGCATCATCCAGGAGCTCGTCAGCTCGAAGCTCAAGGGAGCCAATTTGTAGATTCAAAAGCAATGGACCGCACTCCACTAGCCCCTCCTCCGGGTCGCCCCTTGGGATTCTGGTACTTGGAGTTGAAGAGTGGTTCACCCAAGTGGGTGCAAGTAAGTACTTGTTGGACTGATGATCTCTAGACCCGATCCATGTCCCGGGTTTTTGGATGTCGCCCGAGACATGGCTCGGGGTTCGGGATAACTTCCCTCATCAGTAGAGAAATGGTTTAGGGGTGGAAGAGAAGGCCGCCAAACAACCATCAAAGGCCTGGATGCCCGAACCGGCACGCAGGTGCGTCGTCCAGGAGCTCGTCAGCTCGAAGCTCAAGGGAGCAAATTTGTAGATTCAAAAGCAATGGACCGCACTCCGCTAGCCCCTCCTCCGGGTCGCCCCTTGGGATTCTGGTACTTGGAGTTGAAGAGTGGTTCACCCAAGTGGGTGCAAGTAAGTACTTGTTGGACTGATGATCTCTAGACCCGATCCATGTCCCGGGTTTTTGGATGTCGCCCGAGACATGACTCGGGGTTCGGGATAACTTCCCTCATCAGTAGAGAAATGGTTTAGGGGTGGACGAGAAGGCCGCCAAACAACCGTCAAAGGCCTGGATGCCCGAACGGGCACACAGGTGCGTTGTCTAGGAGCTCGTCAGCTCGAAGCTCAAGGGAGCCAATTTGTAGATTCAAAAGCAATGGACCACACTCCGCTAGCCCCTCCTCCGGGTCGCCCCTTGGGATTCTGGTACTTGGAGTTGAAGAGTGGTTCACCCAAGTGGGTGCAAGTAAGTACTTGTTGGACTGATGATCTCTAGACCCGATCCATGTCCCGGGTTTTTGGATGTCGCCCGAGACATGGCTCGGGTTTCGGGATAACTTCCCTCATCAGTAGAGAAATGGTTTAGGGGTGGAAGAGAAGGCCGCCAAACAACCGTCAAAGGCCTGGATGCCTGAACCGGCATGCAGGTGCGTCGTCCAGGAGCTCGCCAGCTCGAAGCTCAAGGGAGCCAATTTGTAGATTCAAAAGCAATGGACCGCACTCCGCTAGCCCCTCCTCCGGGTCGCCCCTTGGGATTCTGGTACTTGGAGTTGAAGAGTGGTTCACCCAAGTGGGTGCAAGTAAGTACTTGTTGGACTGATGATCTCTAGACCCGATCCATGTCCCGGGTTTTTGGATGTCGCCCGAGACATGGCTCGGGTTTCGGGATAACTTCCCTCATCCGTAGAGAAATGGTTTAGGGGTGGAAGAGAAGGCCGCCAAACAACCGTCAAAGGCCTGGATGCCCGAACCGGCACGCAGGTCCATCGACCAGGAGCTCGTCAGCTCGAAGCTCAAGGGAGCCAATTTGTAGATTCAAAAGCAATGGACCGCACTCCGCTAGCCCCTCCTCCGGGTCGCCCCTTGGGATTCTGGTACTTGGAGTTGAAGAGTGGTTCACCCAAGTGGGTGCAAGTAAGTACTTGTTGGACTGATGAACTCTAGACCCGATCCATGTCCCGGGTTTTTGGATGTCGCCCGAGACATGGCTCGGGTTTCGGGATAACTTCCCTCATCAGTAGAGAAATGGTTTAGGGGTGGAAGAGAAGGCCGCCAAACGACCGTCAAAGGCCTGGATGCCCGAACCGGCACGCAGGTGCATCATCCAGGAGCTCGTCAGCTCGAAGCTCAAGGGAGCCAATTTGTAGATTCAAAAGCAATGGACCGCACTCCACTAGCCCCTCCTCCGGGTCACCCCTTGGGATTCTGGTACTTGGAGTTGAAGAGTGGTTCACCCAAGTGGGTGCAAGTAAGTACTTGTTGGACTGATGATCTCTAGACCCGATCCATGTCCCGGGTTTTTGGATGTCGCCCGAGACATGGCTCGGGGTTCGGGATAACTTCCCTCATCAGTAGAGAAATGGTTTAGGGGTGGAAGAGAAGGCCGCCAAACAACTGTCAAAGGCCTGGATGCCCGAACCGGCACGCAGGTGCGTCATCCAGGAGCTCGTCAGCTCGAAGCTCAAGGGAGCCAATTTGTAGATTCAAAAGCAATGGACCGCACTCCGCTAGCCCCTCCTCCGGGTCGCCCCTTGGGATTCTGGTACTTGGAGTTGAAGAGTGGTTCACCCAAGTGGGTGCAAGTAAGTACTTGTTGGACTGATGATCTCTAGACCCGATCCATGTCCCGGGTTTTTGAATGTCGCCCGAGACATGGCTCGGGGTTCGGGATAACTTCCCTCATCAGTAGAGAAATGGTTTAGGGGTGGACGAGAAGGCCGCCAAACAACCGTCAAAGGCCTGGATGCCCGAACCGGCACGCAGGTGCGTCGTCCAGGAGCTCGTCAGCTCGAAGCTCAAGGGAGCCAATTTGTAGATTCAAAAGCATTGGACCGCACTCCGCTAGCCCCTCCTCCGGGTCGCCCCTTGGGATTCTGGTACTTGGAGTTGAAGAGTGGTTCATCCAAGTGGGTGCAAGTAAGTACTTGTTGGACTGATGATCTCTAGACCCGATCCATGTCCCGGGTTTTTGGATGTCGCCCGAGACATGGCTCGGGGTTTCGGGATAACATCCCTCATCAGTAGAGAAATGGTTTAGGGGTGGAAGAGAAGGCCGCCAAACACCCATCAAAGGCCTGGATGCCCGAACCGGCACGCAGGTGGGTCGTCCAGGAGCTCGTCAGCTCGAAGCTCAAGGGAGCCAATTTGTAGATTCAAAAGCAATGGACCGCACTCCGCTAGCCCCTCCTCCGGGTCGCCCCTTGGGATTCTGGTACTTGGAGTTGAAGAGTGGTTCACCCAAGTGGGTGCAAGTAAGTACTTGTTGGACTGATGATCTCTAGACCCGATCCATGTCCCGGGTTTTTGGATGTCTCCCGAGACATGGCTCGGGTTTCGGGATAACTTCCCTCATCCGTAGAGAAATGGTTTAGGGGTGGAAGAGAAGGCCGCCAAACAACCGTCAAAGGCCTGGATGCCCGAACCGGCACGCAGGTCCGTCGACCAGGAGCTCGTCAGCTCGAAGCTCAAGGGAGCCAATTTGTAGATTCAAAAGCAATGGACCGCACTCCGCTAGCCCCTCCTCCGGGTCGCCCCTTGGGATTCTGGTACTTGGAGTTGAAGAGTGGTTCACCCAAATGGGTGCAAGTAAGTACTTGTTGGACTGATGAACTCTAGACCCGATCCATGTCCCGGGTTTTTGGATGTCGCCCGAGACATGGCTTGGGTTTCGGGATAACTTCCCTCATCAGTAGAGAAATGGTTTAGGGGTGGAAGAGAAGGCCGCCAAACGACCGTCAAAGGCCTGGATGCCCGAACCGGCACGCAGGTGCATCATCCAGGAGCTCGTCAGCTCGAAGCTCAAGGGAGCCAATTTGTAGATTCAAAAGCAATGGACCGCACTCCACTAGCCCCTCCTCCGGGTCGCCCCTTGGGATTCTGGTACTTGGAGTTGAAGAGTGGTTCACCCAAGTGGGTGCAAGTAAGTACTTGTTGGACTGATGATCTCTAGACCCGATCCATGACCCGGGTTTTTGGATGTCGCCCGAGACATGGCTCGGGGTTCGGGATAACTTCCCTCATCAGTAGAGAAATGGTTCAGGGGTGGAAGAGAAGGCCGCCAAACAACCGTCAAAGGCCTGGATGCCCGAACCGGCACGCAGGTGCGTCGTCCAGGAGCTCGTCAGCTCGAAGCTCAAGGGAGCCAATTTGTAGATTCAAAAGCAATGGACCGCACTCCGCTAGCCCCTCCTCCGGGTCGCCCCTTGGGATTCAGGTACTTGGAGTTGAAGAGTGGTTCATCCAAGTGGGTGCAAGTAAGTACTTGTTGGACTGATGATCTCTAGACCCGATCCATGTCCCGGGTTTTTGAATGTCGCCCGAGACATGGCTCGGGTTTCGGGATAACATCCCTCATCAGTAGAGAAATGGTTTAGGGGTGGAAGAGAAGGCCGCCAAACACCCATCAAAGGCCTGGATGCCCGAACCGGCACGCAGGTGGGTCGTCCAGGAGCTCGTCAGCTCGAAGCTCAAGGGAGCCAATTTGTAGATTCAATAGCAATGGACCGCACTCCGCTAGCCCCTCCTCCGGGTCGCCCCTTGGGATTCTGGTACTTGGAGTTGAAGAGTGGTTCACCCAAGTGGGTGCAAGTAAGTACTTGTTGGACTGATGATCTCTAGACCCGATCCATGTCCCGGGTTTTTGGATGTCGCCCGAGACATGGCTCGGGTTTCGGGATAACTTCCCTCATCCGTAGAGAAATGGTTTAGGGGTGGAAGAGAAGGCCGCCAAACAACCGTCAAAGGCCTGGATGCCCGAACCGGCACGCAGGTCCGTCGACCAGGAGCTCGTCAGCTCGAAGCTCAAGGGAGCCAATTTGTAGATTCAAAAGCAATGGACCGCACTCCGCTAGCCCCTCCTCCGGGTCGCCCCTTGGGATTCTGGTACTTGGAGTTGAAGAGTGGTTCACCCAAGTGGGTGCAAGTAAGTACTTGTTGGACTGATGAACTCTAGACCCGATCCATGTCCCGGGTTTTTGGATGTCGCCCGAGACATGCTTGGGTTTCGGGATAACTTCCCTCATCAGCAGAGAAATGGTTTAGGGGTGGAAGAGAAGGCCGCCAAAAGACCGTCAAAGGCCTGGATGCCCGAACCGGCACGCAGGTGCATCATCCAGGAGCTCGTCAGCTCGAAGCTCAAGGGAGCCAATTTGTAGATTCAAAAGCAATGGACCGCACTCCACTAGCCCCTCCTCCGGGTCACCCCTTGGGATTCTGGTACTTGGAGTTGAAGAGTGGTTCACCCAAGTGGGTGCAAGTAAGTACTTGTTGGACTGATGATCTCTAGACCCGATCCATGTCCCGGGTTTTTGGATGTCGCCCGAGACATGGCTCGGGGTTCGGGATAACTTCCCTCATCAGTAGAGAAATGGTTTAGGAGTGGAAGAGAAGGGCGCCAAACAACCATCAAAGGCCTGGATGCCCGAACCGGCACGCAGGTGCGTCGTCCAGGAGCTCGTCAGCTCGAAGCTCAAGGGAGCAAATTTGTAGATTCAAAAGCAATGGACCGCACTCCGCTAGCCCCTCCTCCGGGTCGCCCCTTGGGATTCTGGTACTTGGAGTTGAAGAGTGGTTCACCCAAGTGGGTGCAAGTAAGTACTTGTTGGACTGATGATCTCTAGACCCGATCCATGTCCCGGGTTTTTGGATGTCGCCCGAGACATGACTCGGGGTTCGGGATAACTTCCCTCATCAGTAGAGAAATGGTTTAGGGGTGGACGAGAAGGCCGCCAAACAACCGTCAAAGGCCTGGATGCCCGAACGGGCACACAGGTGCGTTGTCTAGGAGCTCGTCAGCTCGAAGCTCAAGGGAGCCAATTTGTAGATTCAAAAGCAATGGACCGCACTCCGCTAGCCCCTCCTCCGGGTCGCCCCTTGGGATTCTGGTACTTGGAGTTGAAGAGTGGTTCACCCAAGTGGGTGCAAGTAAGTACTTGTTGGACTGATGATCTCTAGACCCGATCCATGTCCCGGGTTTTTGGATGTCGCCCGAGACATGGCTCGGGTTTCGGGATAACTTCCCTCATCAGTAGAGAAATGGTTTAGGGGTGGAAGAGAAGGCCGCCAAACAACCGTCAAAGGCCTGGATGCCTGAACCGGCATGCAGGTGCGTCGTCCAGGAGCTCGCCAGCTCGAAGCTCAAGGGAGCCAATTTGTAGATTCAAAAGCAATGGACCGCACTCCGCTAGCCCCTCCTCCGGGTCGCCCCTTGGGATTCTGGTACTTGGAGTTGAAGAGTGGTTCACCCAAGTGGGTGCAAGTAAGTACTTGTTGGACTGATGATCTCTAGACCCGATCCATGTCCCGGGTTTTTGGATGTCGCCCGAGACATGGCTCGGGTTTCGGGATAACTTCCCTCATCCGTAGAGAAATGGTTTAGGGGTGGAAGAGAAGGCCGCCAAACAACCGTCAAAGGCCTGGATGCCCGAACCGGCACGCAGGTCCATCGACCAGGAGCTCGTCAGCTCGAAGCTCAAGGGAGCCAATTTGTAGATTCAAAAGCAATGGACCGCACTCCGCTAGCCCCTCCTCCGGGTCGCCCCTTGGGATTCTGGTACTTGGAGTTGAAGAGTGGTTCACCCAAGTGGGTGCAAGTAAGTACTTGTTGGACTGATGAACTCTAGACCCGATCCATGTCCCGGGTTTTTGGATGTCGCCCGAGACATGGCTCGGGTTTCGGGATAACTTCCCTCATCAGTAGAGAAATGGTTTAGGGGTGGAAGAGAAGGCCGCCAAACGACCGTCAAAGGCCTGGATGCCCGAACCGGCACGCAGGTGCATCATCCAGGAGCTCGTCAGCTCGAAGCTCAAGGGAGCCAATTTGTAGATTCAAAAGCAATGGACCGCACTCCACTAGCCCCTCCTCCGGGTCGCCCCTTGGGATTCTGGTACTTGGAGTTGAAGAGTGGTTCACCCAAGTGGGTGCAAGTAAGTACTTGTTGGACTGATGATCTCTAGACCCGATCCATGTCCCGGGTTTTTGGATGTCGCCCGAGACATGGCTCGGGGTTCGGGATAACTTCCCTCATCAGTAGAGAAATGGTTTAGGGGTGGAAGAGAAGGCCGCCAAACAACTGTCAAAGGCCTGGATGCCCGAACCGGCACGCAGGTGCGTCATCCAGGAGCTCGTCAGCTCGAAGCTCAAGGGAGCCAATTTGTAGATTCAAAAGCAATGGACCGCACTCCGCTAGCCCCTCCTCCGGGTCGCCCCTTGGGATTCTGGTACTTGGAGTTGAAGAGTGGTTCACCCAAGTGGGTGCAAGTAAGTACTTGTTGGACTGATGATCTCTAGACCCGATCCATGTCCCGGGTTTTTGAATGTCGCCCGAGACATGGCTCGGGGTTCGGGATAACTTCCCTCATCAGTAGAGAAATGGTTTAGGGGTGGACGAGAAGGCCGCCAAACAACCGTCAAAGGCCTGGATGCCCGAACCGGCACGCAGGTGCGTCGTCCAGGAGCTCGTCAGCTCGAAGCTCAAGGGAGCCAATTTGTAGATTCAAAAGCATTGGACCGCACTCCGCTAGCCCCTCCTCCGGGTCGCCCCTTGGGATTCTGGTACTTGGAGTTGAAGAGTGGTTCATCCAAGTGGGTGCAAGTAAGTACTTGTTGGACTGATGATCTCTAGACCCGATCCATGTCCCGGGTTTTTGGATGTCGCCCGAGACATGGCTCGGGTTTCGGGATAACATCCCTCATCAGTAGAGAAATGGTTTAGGGGTGGAAGAGAAGGCCGCCAAACACCCATCAAAGGCCTGGATGCCCGAACCGGCACGCAGGTGGGTCATCCAGGAGCTCGTCAGCTCGAAGCTCAAGGGAGCCAATTTATAGATTCAAAAGCAATGGACCGCACTCCGCTAGCCCCTCCTCCGGGTCGCCCCTTGGGATTCTGGTACTTGGAGTTGAAGAGTGGTTCACCCAAGTGGGTGCAAGTAAGTACTTGTTGGACTGATGATCTCTAGACCCGATCCATGTCCCGGGTTTTTGGATGTCTCCCGAGACATGGCTCGGGTTTCGGGATAACTTCCCTCATCCGTAGAGAAATGGTTTAGGGGTGGAAGAGAAGGCCGCCAAACAACCGTCAAAGGCCTGGATGCCCGAACCGGCACGCAGGTCCGTCGACCAGGAGCTCGTCAGCTCGAAGCTCAAGGGAGCCAATTTGTAGATTCAAAAGCAATGGACCGCACTCCGCTAGCCCCTCCTCCGGGTCGCCCCTTGGGATTCTGGTACTTGGAGTTGAAGAGTGGTTCACCCAAGTGGGTGCAAGTAAGTACTTGTTGGACTGATGAACTCTAGACCCGATCCATGTCCCGGGTTTTTGGATGTCGCCCGAGACATGGCTTGGGTTTCGGGATAACTTCCCTCATCAGTAGAGAAATGGTTTAGGGGTGGAAGAGAAGGCCGCCAAACGACCGTCAAAGGCCTGGATGCCCGAACCGGCACGCAGGTGCATCATCCAGGAGCTCGTCAGCTCGAAGCTCAAGGGAGCCAATTTGTAGATTCAAAAGCAATGGACCGCACTCCACTAGCCCCTCCTCCGGGTCGCCCCTTGGGATTCTGGTACTTGGAGTTGAAGAGTGGTTCACCCAAGTGGGTGCAAGTAAGTACTTGTTGGACTGATGATCTCTAGACCCGATCCATGTCCCGGGTTTTTGGATGTCGCCCGAGACATGGCTCGGGGTTCGGGATAACTTCCCTCATCAGTAGAGAAATGGTTTAGGGGTGGAAGAGAAGGCCGCCAAACAACCGTCAAAGGCCTGGATGCCCGAACCGGCACGCAGGTGCGTCGTCCAGGAGCTCGTCAGCTCGAAGCTCAAGGGAGCAAATTTGTAGATTCAAAAGCAATGGACCGCACTCCGCTAGCCCCTCCTCCGGGTCGCCCCTTGGGATTCTGGTACTTGGAGTTGAAGAGTGGTTCACCCAAGTGGGTGCAAGTAAGTACTTGTTGGACTGATGATCTCTAGACCCGATCCATGTCCCGGGTTTTTGGATGTCGCCCGAGACATGGCTCGGGGTTCGGGATAACTTCCTTCATCAGTAGAGAAATGGTTTAGGGGTGGACGAGAAGGCCGCCAAACAACCGTCAAAGGCCTGGATGCCCGAACGGGCACACAGGTGCGTTGTCTAGGAGCTCGTCAGCTCGAAGCTCAAGGGAGCCAATTTGTAGATTCAAAAGCAATGGACCGCACTCCGCTAGCCCCTCCTCCGGGTCGCCCCTTGGGATTCTGGTACTTGGAGTTGAAGAGTGGTTCACCCAAGTGGGTGCAAGTAAGTACTTGTTGGACTGATGATCTCTAGACCCGATCCATGTCCCGGGTTTTTGGATGTCGCCCGAGACATGGCTCGGGTTTCGGGATAACTTCCCTCATCAGTAGAGAAATGGTTTAGGGGTGGAAGAGAAGGCCGCCAAACAACCGTCAAAGGCCTGGATGCCCGAACCGGCATGCAGGTGCGTCGTCCAGGAGCTCGCCAGCTCGAAGCTCAAGGGAGCCAATTGGTAGATTCAAAAGCAATGGACCGCACTCCGCTAGCCCCTCCTCCGGGTCGCCCCTTGGGATTCTGGTACTTGGAGTTGAAGAGTGGTTCACCCAAGTGGGTGCAAGTAAGTACTTGTTGGACTGATGATCTCTAGACCCGATCCATGTCCCGGGTTTTTGGATGTCGCCCGAGACATGGCTCGGGTTTCGGGATAACTTCCCTCATCCATAGAGAAATGGTTTAGGGGTGAAAGAGAAGGCCGCCAAACAACCGTCAAAGGCCTGGATGCCCGAACCGGCACGCAGGTCCGTCGACCAGGAGCTCGTCAGCTCGAAGCTCAAGGGAGCCAATTTGTAGATTCAAAAGCAATGGACCGCACTCCGCTAGCCCCTCCTCCGGGTCGCCCCTTGGGATTCTGGTACTTGGAGTTGAAGAGTGGTTCACCCAAGTGGGTGCAAGTAAGTACTTGTTGGACTGATGATCTCTAGACCCGATCCATGTCCCGGGTTTTTGGATGTCGCCCGAGACATGGCTCGGGTTTCGGGATAACTTCCCTCATCAGTAGAGAAATGGTTTAGGGGTGGAAGAGAAGGCCGCCAAACGACCGTCAAAGGCCTGGATGCCCGAACCGGCACGCAGGTGCATCATCCAGGAGCTCGTCAGCTCGAAGCTCAAGGGAGCCAATTTGTAGATTCAAAAGCAATGGACCGCACTCCACTAGCCCCTCCTCCGGGTCGCCCCTTGGGATTCTGGTACTTGGAGTTGAAGAGTGGTTCACCCAAGTGGGTGCAAGTAAGTACTTGTTGGACTGATGATTTCTAGACCCGATCCATGTCCCGGGTTTTTGGATGTCGCCCGAGACATGGCTCGGGGTTCGGGATAACTTCCCTCATCAGTAGAGAAATGGTTTAGGGGTGGAAGAGAAGGCCGCCAAACAACCGTCAAAGGCCTGGATGCCCGAACCGGCACGCAGGTGCGTCGTCCAGGAGCTCGTCAGCTCGAAGCTCA
The DNA here is from genome assembly GCF_964263255.1 of Lissotriton vulgaris. Classification (NCBI taxonomy): domain Eukaryota; kingdom Metazoa; phylum Chordata; class Amphibia; order Caudata; family Salamandridae; genus Lissotriton; species Lissotriton vulgaris. The sequence goes on from NC_141696.1 coordinate 744,306,094, forward strand.
AGGGAGCAAATTTGTAGATTCAAAAGCAATGGACCGCACTCCGCTAGCCCCTCCTCCGGGTCGCCCCTTGGGATTCTGGTACTTGGAGTTGAAGAGTGGTTCACCCAAGTGGGTGCAAGTAAGTACTTGTTGGACTGATGATCTCTAGACCCGATCCATGTCCCGGGTTTTTGAATGTCGCCCGAGACATGGCTCGGGGTTCGGGATAACTTCCCTCATCAGTAGAGAAATGGTTTAGGGGTGGACGAGAAGGCCGCCAAACAACCGTCAAAGGCCTGGATGCCCGAACCGGCACGCAGGTGCGTCGTCCAGGAGCTCGTCAGCTCGAAGCTCAAGGGAGCCAATTTGTAGATTCAAAAGCAATGGACCGCACTCCGCTAGCCCCTCCTCCGGGTCGCCCCTTGGGATTCTGGTACTTGGAGTTGAAGAGTGGTTCACCCAAGTGGGTGCAAGTAAGTACTTGTTGGACTGATGATCTCTAGACCCGATCCATGTCCCGGGTTTTTGGATGTCGCCCGAGACATGGCTCGGGTTTCGGGATAACTTCCCTCATCAGTAGAGAAATGGTTTAGGGGTGGAAGAGAAGGCTGCCAAACAACCGTCAAAGGCCTGGATGCCCGAACCGGCACGCAGGTGCGTCGTCCAGGATCTCGTCAGCTCGAAGCTCAAGGGAGCCAATTTGTAGATTCAAAAGCAATGGACCGCACTCCGCTAGCCCCTCCTCCGGGTCGCCCCTTGGGATTCTGGTACTTGGAGTTGAAGAGTGGTTCACCCAACTCGGTGCAAGTAAGTACTTGTTGGACTGATGATCTCTAGACCCGATCCATGTCCCGGGTTTTTGGATGTCGCCCGAGACATGGCTCGGGTTTCGGGATAACTTCCCTCATCAGTAGAGAAATGGTTTAGGGGTGGAAGAGAAGGCCGCCAAATAACCGTCAAAGGCCTGGATGCCCGAACCGGCACGCAGGTGCGTCGTCCAGGAGCTCGTCAGCTCGAAGCTCAAGGGAGCCAATTTGTAGATTCAAAAGCAATGGACCGCACTCCGCTAGCCCCTCCTCCGGGTCGCCCCTTGGGATTCTGGTACTTGGAGTTGAAGAGTGGTTCACCCAAGTGGGTGCAAGTAAGTACTTTTTGGACTGATGATCTTTAGACCCGATCCATGTCCCGGGTTTTTGGATGTCGCCCGAGACATGGCTCGGGTTTCGGGATAACTTCCCTCATCAGTAGAGAAATGGTTTAGGGGTGGAAGAGAAGGCTGCCAAACAACCGTCAAAGGCCTGGATGCCCGAACCGGCACGCAGGTGCGTCGTCCAGGATCTCGTCAGCTCGAAGCTCAAGGGAGCCAATTTGTAGATTCAAAAGCAATGGACCGCACTCCGCTAGCCCCTCCTCCGGGTCGCCCCTTGGGATTCTGGTACTTGGAGTTGAAGAGTGGTTAACCCAACTCAGTGCAAGTAAGTACTTGTTGGACTGATGATCTCTAGACCCGATCCATGTCCCGGGTTTTTGGATGTCGCCCGAGACATGGCTCGGGTTTCGGGATAACTTCCCTCATCAGTAGAGAAATGGTTTAGAGGTGGAAGAGAAGGCCGCCAAACAACCGTCAAAGGCCTGGATGCCCGAACCGGCACGCAGGTGCGTCGTCCAGGAGCTCGTCAGCTCGAAGCTCAAGGGAGCCAATTTGTAGATTCAAAAGCAATGGACCGCACTCCGCTAGCCCCTCCTCCGGGTCGCCCCTTGGGATTCTGGTACTTGGAGTTGAAGAGTGGGGTATCCAAGTGGGTGCAAGTAAGTACTTGTTGGACTGATGATCTCTAGACCCGATCCATGTCCCGGGTTTTTGGATGTCGCCCGAGACATGGCTCGGGTTTTGGGATAACATCCCTCATCAGTAGAGAAATGGTTTAGGGGTGGAAGAGAAGGCCGCCAAACACCCATCAAAGGCCTGGATGCTCGAACCGGCACGCAGGTGGGTCGTCCAGGAGCTCGTCAGCTCGAAGCTCAAGGGAGCCAATTTGTAGATTCAAAAGCAATGGACCGCACTCCGCTAGCCCCTCCTCCGGGTCGCCCCTTGGGATTCTGGTACTTGGAGTTGAAGAGTGGTTCACCCAAGTGGGTGCAAGTAAGTACTTGTTGGACTGATGATCTCTAGACCCGATCCATGTCCCTGGTTTTTGGATGTCTCCCGAGACATGGCTCGGGTTTCGGGATAACTTCCCTCATCAGTAGAGAAATGGTTTAGGGGTGGAAGAGAAGGCCGCCAAACAACCGTCAAAGGCCTGGATGCCCGAACCGGCATGCAGGTGCGTCGTCCGGGAGCTCGTCAGCTCGAAGCTCAAGGGAGCCAATTTGCAGATTCAAAAGCAATGGACCGCACTCCGCTAGCCCCTCCTCCGGGTCGCCCCTTGGGATTCTGGTACTTGGGGTTGCAGAGTGGTTCACCCAAGTGGGTGCAAGTAAGTACTTGTTGGACTGATGATCTCTAGACCCGATCCATGTCCCGGGTTTTTGGATGTAGCCCGAGACATGGCTCGGGTTTCAGGATAACTTCCCTCATCAGTAGAGAAATGGTTTAGGGGTGGAAGAGAAGGCCGCCAAACAACCGTCAAAGGCCTGGATGCCTGAACCGGCACGCAGGTGCGTCGTCCAGGAGCTCGTCAGCTCGAAGCTCAAGGGAGCCAATTTGTAGATTCAAAAGCAATGGACCGCACTCCGCTAGCCCCTCTTCCGGGTCGCCCCTTGGGATTCTGGTACTTGGAGTTGAAGAGTGGCTCACCCAAGTGGGTGCAAGTAAGTACTTGTTGGACTGATGATCTCTAGACCCGATCCATGTCCCGGGTTTTTGGATGTCGCCTAAGACATGGCTCGCGTTTCGGGATAACTTCCCTCATCAGTTGAGAAATGGTTTAGGGGTGGAAGAGAAGGCCGCCAAACAACCGTCAAAGGCCTGGATGCCCGAACCGGCACGCAGGTGCGTCGTCCAGGAGCTCGTCAGCTCGAAGCTCAAGGGAGCCAATTTGTAGATTCAAAAGCAATGGACCGCACTCCGCTAGCCCCTCCTCCGGGTCGCCCCTTGGGATTCTGGTACTTGGAGTTGAAGAGTGGTTCACCCAAGTGGGTGCAAGTAAGTACTTGTTGGACTGATGATCTCTAGACCCGATCCATGTCCCGGGTTTTTGGATGTCGCCCGAGACATGGCTCGGGTTTCGGGATAACTTCCCTCATCAGTAGAGAAATGGTTTAGGGGTGGAAGAGAAGGCCGCCAAACAACCGTCAAAGGCTTGGATGCCCGAACTGGCACGCAGGTGCGTCGTCCAGGAGCTTGTCAGCTCGAAGCTCAAGGGAGCCAATTTGTAGATTCAAAAGCAATGGACCGCACTCCGCTAGCCCCTCCGCCGGGTCGCCCCTTGGGATTCTGGTACTTGGAGTTGAAGACATGGATCGGGTCTAGAGACACAAACACATGCACTGCTGCAATCCCCTATGCTCTACTCATGCAGTCCACTACCACTTACACATTTCTCATTCCCTCTTTCAATTCCCCTGGTAGTACCCATACAGTCTAGGAATCACCCTCTAACTTCCCATGCACTCCTCCAGTCACCCAGCTACTACCATGTACTAATCCAAACACTCCGCCAGTACCCAAACACTTATAAATTCACCACACAGTCTCCTTGCAGTACTCTAATCATCTACTCAGTACCCATGTACTCATGCAAAGACCCAGTCACAAACACATGCACTGCTGCAATCCTCTATGCACCACTCATGCAGTCCTCTAACCCCTTACACACTTTTCATTTGCTCCTTCAATTCCCCAAGTAGTACCCATAGTCAAGTCAAGTCAAGTCAAAAGATTTATATAGCGCGCTACATACCCAGAGGGTCTCAAGGCGCTTGAAGAAGGGTGGGGAGTTGCTTGTCGAATATCCACGTTTTGAGTTTCTTTCTGAATGCTAGGTGGTTCTGAGTAAGGCGAAGGTGAGTGGGAAGTGAGTTCCAAGTTTTAGCTGCTAGGAAGGAGAAGGATCTACCTCCCATGGTGGTTTTGTTGATGCGAGGTACAGTGGCAAGGGCTTGGTTGGAGGATCGTAGCTGGCGGGAGGGGGTGCAGAAGGATAGTCGTGTGTTGAGGCATTCGGGACCGATTTCGTAGAGTGCTTTGTGTGCGTGGGTTAGGAGCCGGAAAGTGATCCTCTTATTGACGGGGAGCCAGTGGAGGTTTTTCAGGTGATCAGAGATGTGTTCTTTACGCGGGATGTCTAATATGAGCCTGGCTGAGGCGTTCTGGATGCGTTGTAGTTTTTTCTGGAGTTTTGCGGTGGTGCCGGCGTAGAGGGTGTTTCCGTAGTCCAGTCGGCTCGTGACCAGAGCGTGGGTGACTGTTTTTCTAGTTTCGGTAGGGATCCAGCGAAATGTTTTTTTGAGCATGCGAAGAATGTTGAAGCAAGATGAAGAAATGGCGTTGACTTGTCTGTTCATCGAGAGTGAGGAATCCAGGATGACGCCCAGGTTCCGTGCGTGGTCCGTCGGGATGGGTGCTTTTCCAAGGGCCTCTGGCCACCAAGAGTCGTCCCAGGCGGAGGGGGAGGTACCTAAGATGAGGACTTCTGTTTTGTCGGAGTTCAGTTTCAGACGGCTGTGCTTCATCCATTCGGCTACTTCTTTCATTCCTTCGTGTAGATTGGTTTTGGCCGTGTTAGGGTCTCTGGTGAGTGATAGGATCAGTTGAGTGTCGTCGGCGTAGGAGATGATGTTGAGGTTATGTTGGCGTGCGATGGCCGCGAGGGGGCTCATGTAAACGTTGAAGAGGGTGGGACTGAGTGAGGACCCTTGAGGTACGCCGCAGATGACTTCAGTGGCCTCTGACTTGAAAGGTGGAAGGCGGACTCTCTGGGTTCTTCCGGAGAGGAACGAGGTGATCCATTCCAGTGCTTTTCCTTGGATTCCGATGTTTTTGAGGCGCTGTAGAAGGGTGCTATGGCAGACTGTGTCGAAGGCTGCGGAGAGGTCGAGGAGGATGAGGGCGACTGTGTCTCCATTGTCCAGTAGAGTTCGAATGTCGTCTGTTGCTGCGATGAGGGCGGTTTCGGTGCTGTGCTTGGCTCGGAAGCCGGATTGTGAGGAGTCGAGGGATTTGTTGGTTTCGAGGAATGCGGCGAGCTGGTTGTTGACAGCTTTCTCGATGACTTTGGCCGGGAATGGAAGGAGTGAGATAGGGCGATAGTTTTTGAGTTCGGTGGGGTCAGCTGTGGGTTTCTTCAGGAGGGCGCTGAGTTCGGCATGTTTCCAGCTTTCCGGGAAGGTTGCGGAGTTGAGGGAGCAGTTGATGACGTCTCGGAGGTGCGGTGCAATAATGGAGTCTGCTTTGTTAAAGATGTGGTGAGGGCAAGGGTCTGTGGGGGATCCTGAGTGGATAGAGTTCATCAGACGGATGGTGTCCTCAGTGGAGATTGGCTTCCAGTCATTGAGGATGTTCAGGGGGGGTGGGGGTCCTGCAGGGGATTGGGTGGGTTGGTCTCCGGGTTGGTTGTCGAAGCTGTTGTGGATGTCTGCAATTTTGTTGTGGAAGAATGAGGCTAGGGAGTCGCAGAGGGCTTGAGAGGGGGTGATGTCGTTGGAGTTGGCTGAGGGGTTGGTAAATTCCTTGACGATGTTGAATAATTCCTTGCTGTTGTGGGTGTTGTTATCTAGACGGTCCTTGAAGGCTGCTTTCTTGGCATTTCGGATTAGTTGGTGGTGTATGCGGGTGGCGCTTTTGAAGGCGTCCTTGGTGCTGGTGGTTGGGTCTTTTTTCCAGGCCTTCTCGAGGGAGCGACAGAGTTTCTTGGATTTCTTAAGGTCATCGTTGAACCAGGAGGCCTTCTTGCTGCCTAGTTTGATTTGTCGTTTTTTCAGTGGTGCTAGGATGTTGGCGCTGTTGGATAACCATTGGGTGAGGTTGGTGGCTGCTTGGTCTGGGTTAGAGGAGTGGGCGGGGGGCTTTTGAAGAAGCGATGAGGAGATCTGGTCGATGGTGATTTTGTTCCAGTTTCTTTGCAGAGTGGGTTGGGGCTGGTTGTTGGATGTGGGCTTGTTGTAGGTGAAGTGAATGCAGCTGTGGTCAGTCCAAAGGAGAGCTGTGGTGTGGCTGAAGGAAACATGTTTGCTGGAGGTGAAGATAGGGTCGAGTGTGTGACCTGCGACGTGGGTGGGGGTAGTGACAAGTTGTTTAAGTCCGAGGTTTGCGAGGTTGTCCAAAAGGGTGGTGGTGTTGCGGTCGTTGTTCTTTTCAAGGTGAAAGTTGAGGTCTCCCAAAAGGATGTAGTCCTCGGAGGGGAGCGCGTGTGGAGTGATGAAGCCCGTGATGTCTTCACTAAATTGTGCGCGGGGTCCTGGTGGCCTGTAAAGGAGGGTGCCTCTGAGTGTGGTCTTGGGGTCGATGTGGATCTGGAAGTGAAGGTGTTCAGAGTTGGCGAGATTGACGTCTGAGCTGGTTGAGATGCGGATGGATTTCTTATGGACGATAGCGATGCCTCCTCCTGTGTGGCCGGTACGGTCCTTGCGAATGATCTTATAGCCTTCCGGGATGGCAATGGTGATGTCTGGGGCTGAAGAGGCATTCATCCATGTTTCTGTTAGGAAGGCGACGTCCGGAGAGATGGTGTCGAGTAGATTCCAGAGGTCAATGGCGTGTCTGTGGACCGAGCGGGTGTTGAGCAGGATGCATTGTAGGTGGTTGGGATCGGGAATCTGTTGTGTGTTCGTAGATGAGGAGTTGTTCTTGGTGCCGTCGAACTTGCAGGAGTAGCAGGAAAAGGGTCCATGGGTGTGTCCAGGGGCGGCTTGGACGCAGATGGGGGAGCGGCCAGGGTTAAGGGCTAGGAGGGTGGTGGCATCGTAGGTAATGCGGGAGGGGTGGGCATTACGAGGACCAGGGGCTCTGGCGCTGGGCGCGGTCCAGGTGCGGACGGGCATAGACGGGCTTACCTTTGGCGCACCTTTGGCGTGGCCGAAGCGCGTGGACGCTGCGCGTTGGAACATCTGGCATTTAAAGGATAGTGGAGGGGGCGGAGCGTGGGCGGGTCAGCTGGGAGGCGGTAGCGGGGAGGCGGGGCAGGGGAAAGCACAACAACAAAATGGTGGGAGGGATAGGAATCGAAACCAACACAGTACAATGCCAGCTATGAAGGAATGCACTGTAAGCAGTGAAAGCGCAAAGGACTGAATACTGCTACAAATATGTAAAAAGCGCTACCAAATGCAGCTACGTTAAAGCGCTACCCAAATGAGCAAAGCACACAGCACTATGAAATAAACACGAAGGCTGATTGAAGGTGCCTCAGCTGTGGGCTAAAGCATTAACTTTTAAAGCGCTACCCAAATGAACAAAGCATACAGCACTGTGAAATAAACACGAAGGCTGATTGAAGGTGCCTCAGCTGTGGGCTAAAGCATTAACTTTTAAAGCGCTACCCAAATGAACAAAGCACACAGCACTGTGAAATAAACACGAAGGCTGATTGAAGGTGCCTCAGCTGTGGGCTAAAGCATTAACTTTTAAAGCGCTACCCAAATGAACAAAGCACACAGCACTGTGAAATAAGCACGAAGGCTGATTGAAGGTGCCTCAGCTGTGGGCTAAAGCATTAACTTTTAAAGCGCTACCCAAATGAACAAAGCACACAGCACTGTGAAATAAACACGAAGGCTGATTGAAGGTGCCTCAGCTGTGGGCTAAAGCATTAACTTTTAAAGCGCTACCCAAATGAACAAAGCACACAGCACTGTGAAATAAACACGAAGGCTGATTGAAGGTGCCTCCGCTGTGGGCAAAAGCATTAACTTTTAAAGCGCCACCACAATGAGCAAAGCACAGAGCGCTAAGAGCTACGATACCACACACGAGGATTGCAGGCAGGAGCCAGGGAGCGTGGGGGAGCAACCGTTCGGGACGAGGTCCAGGCGGTCACAGTCTTCTCTAGGAGGTGGAGGACTCTCTGTTCGTGGGTGGGCGGGTCAGCTGGGAGGCGGTAGCGGGGAGGCGGGGCAGGGGAAAGCACAACAACAAAATGGTGGGAGGGATAGGAATCGAAACCAACACAGTACAATGCCAGCTATGAAGGAATGCACTGTAAGCAGTGAAAGCGCAAAGGACTGAATACTGCTACAAATATGTAAAAAGCGCTACCAAATGCAGCTACGTTAAAGCGCTACCCAAATGAGCAAAGCACACAGCACTATGAAATAAACACGAAGGCTGATTGAAGGTGCCTCAGCTGTGGGCTAAAGCATTAACTTTTAAAGCGCTACCCAAATGAACAAAGCATACAGCACTGTGAAATAAACACGAAGGCTGATTGAATGTGCCTCAGCTGTGGGCTAAAGCATTAACTTTTAAAGCGCTACCCAAATGAACAAAGCACACAGCACTGTGAAATAAACACGAAGGCTGATTGAAGGTGCCTCAGCTGTGGGCTAAAGCATTAACTTTTAAAGCGCTACCCAAATGAACAAAGCATACAGCACTGTGAAATAAACACGAAGGCTGATTGAAGGTGCCTCAGCTGTGGGCTAAAGCATTAACTTTTAAAGCGCTACCCAAATGAACAAAGCACACAGCACTGTGAAATAAACACGAAGGCTGATTGAAGGTGCCTCAGCTGTGGGCTAAAGCATTAACTTTTAAAGCGCTACCCAAATGAACAAAGCACACAGCACTGTGAAATAAGCACGAAGGCTGATTGAAGGTGCCTCAGCTGTGGGCTAAAGCATTAACTTTTAAAGCGCTACCCAAATGAACAAAGCACACAGCACTGTGAAATAAACACGAAGGCTGATTGAAGGTGCCTCAGCTGTGGGCTAAAGCATTAACTTTTAAAGCGCTACCCAAATGAACAAAGCACACAGCACTGTGAAATAAACACGAAGGCTGATTGAAGGTGCCTCCGCTGTGGGCAAAAGCATTAACTTTTAAAGCGCCACCACAATGAGCAAAGCACAGAGCGCTAAGAGCTACGATACCACACACGAGGATTGCAGGCAGGAGCCAGGGAGCGTGGGGGAGCAACCGTTCGGGACGAGGTCCAGGCGGTCACAGTCTTCTCTAGGAGGTGGAGGACTCTCTGTTCGTGGGTGGGCGGGTCAGCTGGGAGGCGGTAGCGGGGAGGCGGGGCAGGGGAAAGCACAACAACAAAATGGTGGGAGGGATAGGAATCGAAACCAACACAGTACAATGCCAGCTATGAAGGAATGCACTGTAAGCAGTGAAAGCGCAAAGGACTGAATACTGCTACAAATATGTAAAAAGCGCTACCAAATGCAGCTACGTTAAAGCGCTACCCAAATGAGCAAAGCACACAGCACTATGAAATAAACACGAAGGCTGATTGAAGGTGCCTCAGCTGTGGGCTAAAGCATTAACTTTTAAAGCGCTACCCAAATGAACAAAGCATACAGCACTGTGAAATAAACACGAAGGCTGATTGAATGTGCCTCAGCTGTGGGCTAAAGCATTAACTTTTAAAGCGCTACCCAAATGAACAAAGCACACAGCACTGTGAAATAAACACGAAGGCTGATTGAAGGTGCCTCAGCTGTGGGCTAAAGCATTAACTTTTAAAGCGCTACCCAAATGAACAAAGCACACAGCACTGTGAAATAAACACGAAGGCTGATTGAAGGTGCCTCAGCTGTGGGCTAAAGCATTAACTTTTAAAGCGCTACCCAAATGAACAAAGCACACAGCACTGTGAAATAAACACGAAGGCTGATTGAAGGTGCCTCAGCTGTGGGCTAAAGCATTAACTTTTAAAGCGCTACCCAAATGAACAAAGCACACAGCACTGTGAAATAAACACGAAGGCTGATTGAAGGTGCCTCAGCTGTGGGCTAAAGCATTAACTTTTAAAGCGCTACCCAAATGAACAAAGCACACAGCACTGTGAAATAAACACGAAGGCTGATTGAAGGTGCCTCAGCTGTGGGCTAAAGCATTAACTTTTAAAGCGCTACCCAAATGAACAAAGCACACAGCACTGTGAAATAAACACGAAGGCTGATTGAAGGTGCCTCAGCTGTGGGCAAAAGCATTAACTTTTAAAGCGCCACCACAATGAGCAAAGCACAGAGCGCTAAGAGCTACGATACCACACACGAGGATTGCAGGCAGGAGCCAGGGAGCGTGGGAGAGCAATCACCCTCTCACTTCCCACGCACTCCTCCAGTCACCCAGCCACTACCATGTACTAATCCAAACACTCCGCCAATACCCACACACTTATAAATTCACCACACAGTCTCCTTGCAGTCCTCTAATAAACTTCTCAGTACCCATGTACTCATGCAAAGACCCAGTCACAAACACATGCACTGCTGCAATCCTCTATGAACTACTCATACAGTCCTCTAACAATTACACACTTCTCATTCGTTCCAAAACTTCTACACATATACTCATTCAATCACCCATGCATTAGCATGCAGTTATTTCTCTTTTTTAAACCAGGTAAAGTAGTTCTGAAAAGAACTATTTTTTCTTCTTTTTTTGATTTATAATTTTTTTGTGTTTTTTAAACAATTTTGTATTTTCTGGGGTGTTTTTTAAAAAAACTGGAAAAACAGCAGAACTAAGTTTTAACTTTTGCAATTAAACATTGCAACCATAATTTTTTTTAACAGTGATGATTTCTTGCTGCATGAACCACAGCATCCACAGATTGCTCCCCACAACAAATGACACTCTTGCACTTGATGAAGTGTTGCTGCAGATTTCCAAATTCAGGACGAATGTCAGGACCTCGAGATGAGGTGCTTGAGGCTCCTGAAGTACTAGGACCAGCTCCCTGGTCATTCTGTTGCATCTCTGGTTGGGCATGTCACAGTTGTTTACGTGCCAGAGGTCGAGGATGAATTTTCTGGTGATGTTTCAGCATGCTAGAGGTTCCACATGAATATTTTCTGTCACTTCCCCTCGACAATACTCTATGACAAAGAGTGCAGCTGTAATAACAAAACAAACAGTAGGGGAGGGCTAGAGGGACGTTTAAAGACCGATGCCTAAGTAATGTCCCCAAAGGACTCAATTATGCACAAGGTACTTAGGGGTCTAGGAGCTGAAACCAGAAAAGTGTTTGCTGCTATAAAACCTATGTCTAGTTAGTACTATAGGAATATAAACAGTAACAGACCGAATCGCCAATAAATGAAACACCTGTAATCGTGAGTCACCCCAGTTGTTTTGGATTCCCATCAAAGTCTTACAAGATCAATATTATCATTTGGTAATCCCTGGCGGGTATTGTGTCTCCTGACCATTGAGATCACAAGCATACCCTCTCGGATGGTTCGGGGTAGCGACCACAATCACACAGGTATCACAAATGCTGTTGATTCAATGGGAAAGGTGCCGTGCAAAAAGGAATAAGTGGTGATTTAAAATAGGATAGGGAACTAACAAAAGAAATTTTAATAAGCGTTGGCCCCTTCCTGATTAAAAACAAGAACAGACTGGTAAACTTATCGCATTGATAACAAATATCTGCGCGGAGACCAACATGTTTCAGCCTAAGAGGGAGTGACCTCGGGCTTTCTTCAGGGTCTCTGTTCTAGATGGTGCTACTGCCTGTATAAGTGTAGTAAAGTGTGAAAAATTATACAAAAAAACACACAAGTGAAAAGAGCCAGAAAAGGATATAGTGTTCCTTCTTCTGTGCGTACTCCTCTTCGGAAGCAGGTACTCGGTTACTGTAGTCGGGGGACAAACATACAAGTGAAACACTTTCAGCAACCCTGGTCTGAGTATTACCAAGCATCGAGTCAAGAACTTTATCAACCTGTGATACTCACCCAGTACTTCCGGGGAGTGGACCTCACCTCTTCCTGGACCTGGCTCAGGATATGTGAGACCCCGCTCTACGGGAACAGAAACCGACCTCATGGTTATGGTTATGGAGGGATCAGGTAGATCTCTCATGCATACTACATGAAGTCAAACATGTTCTGGACGTAGAGTATACTGTCATACACCTGGACGCGCTCTCGTGTCAGTGCCCCTCATTACACCCACCCGCCGCGAGTCCAAAGGGACTCGAGAGATGTTCTATTGACAAGGCTATGGGTTGATGTCAAACGTAGCCCGCCGAGGGTGCTAGCGGAGCTATCGTCTTACCTGTCCGTCGTTGTCTCGAGCTGTGACTGAGTCAGGGGGAGGCTCAGAACAGTGTTCGTCATTCTTACTCGAATGGTTAGAGAAAAAGTTCCCAACCAATCAGCCAGAGATACAACGACGTAACCTCATACTGAGGCTCGAACTACTCGATGACGTCATACTCAACATTCGGGTAGTTCCAGTGATATGCAAAGGACCCCGTGGTTGTTCAGTGGCCGGTCAAAATTGCCTGGTGGGGAAATTAGGAGAGACTGAACCATGGGATGTCGTCATTCAGTCCGTGTTGATCAGTACCCAATTTGTACACCCATCTTTGCTCTTTGCGAAATAGGAAGTTGGACACATCGCTTACATGGGTGGGGATGTGTGGTTTTTCAAGAACATGCCAATGGAAATCGTTTTCACTATGATTATGCTCGATAAAGTGTTTGGTAAGTTTCGAGATATCTTTTTTGCAGCGGAATGTACTCTTATGTTCCTGCATTCTTACTCTAACCTTTCTGGTGGTCATGCCAACATATCGCTCGTTACAGATGCATGTGAGGAGATAGATAAGGTTGTTGCTATTGCAATTGGAGAATTGCCTCAACTCCCAAGGTCGATCTGTCCCGATATCCACGCTAGTGATCTTGGAGTTGAGTGGACAGACAGAACAGTTGCCACAAGGGTGGTGGCCTGTAACAGGTGGCAGGTCCCAAAGGGTGCCCACTTCTCTCTTGGCAGTGGTTTTGGGACGGGTATGTACCAGTCGATCCCTTAAGTTTTTGGAGCGTTTGAACGCAAATAGGGGGAATTCAAGTTTGTCCTTCCCGCTATTAAGAATGCGCCAGTGTTTCTTGATAATTTTCTGAACCTTATTTGACTTGGTGTTATAAGTACTCACGAGAGTGAGTCGTTCTGCCGGTGGTTTGGCAGGTTTAGGTTCCAGTAGCGCAGCCCGGTGGTTGTTGGCTGCTCTTTTGCATGAGCGATTCACCAGTCTTTTGGGGTAATGCCTAGCCAGAAGCTGATTGGACAGTTCACCGGCATGTCGTTCAAAACTTTCAGCGGTGGAGCAGTTCCTACGGACTCGTAGGAATTGCCCAAATGGGAGGTTATCCCTTAGGGCCTTGGGATGTTGACTCTCATACAATAGGAGGGAGTTGCGTGCCATTGGTTTACGGTAGAGTTCGCTCTGTAGGCCATTCGCTGTACAGTAGATTGAAAGATCCAGAAAGGCTACTCGTTCCTTACTTATTTCAATAGTGAAACGGAGGTAGTCATTTTGATGATTGAGCCATTCGTGGAATTGTAGAATGGATTCTTGGGACCCTCTCCACACTAACAAGACATCGTCTATATATCTCTTCCACCAGATAATAGACGTGAAATGTGGGTTGCTCGCATGTAGTACCGTGGTCTGTTCAAATTTGTGAACATACAGGTTCGCCAGGGACGGGGCAAAAATACTTCCCATGCTGGTTCCAGAGATCTGATGATATATTCGGTCTTCAAACATGAAGAAATTCTCTTTCATTGCTATAGTAGCAAGCGACATGATAAAGGGCACAGGAGTGATGGAGTCAAGCTCAGATTCCTCCAGGATGGTGCGGACGGTGTCTAGAGTAGCATCCTGGGGGATCGATGTGTATAATGACTCAATGTCCAGTGAGACAAGGTAGTCAGTCTCTTGGCAAAAGTCAATTTCCGGGATTACCCTTAGGACATCAGTGGTGTCCTTCAGATACGTTGGCATGGTGTGCACCAGAGGTTTGAGGAAATGATCCGCAAATGCAGATAAAGGTTCCAGTAAGGACCCCTGCCCTGAAATGATAGGTCCGCCAGGAGGAGGTCTTTGTGGTTTGTGTACCTTGGGCAGAGTATAGAAGTATGGCATAGTGGGATTTTTGGCCTGTAGGAATTGTGCCTCTAGGTTGGTTATCCAGCCCTCTGCCAAAGCTTCCTCTACTAGATTCTTGATTTGGTTCATCAATCCTGGAGTGGGGTCGCTGGTCAGTGGTTCATAGGATGTGCGGATGCTCAGTTGGCGGGAGCATTCCATTCTGTAAGTTTCGACATCCTGGACCACGATGGAACCCCCTTTATCAGCGGGCTTCACGACTATGGTGTCGTCTTGGCAGAGGGAGCTCAGTGCCTTTCTTTCAGCTGCAGATAAGTTATTGTAATTTGAGTGGGTCGAGTATTGGATTTGGTCAATGTCATTTTTTACAGCTATCTCGAATGCGAGAAGCTGCGGGGGTATGGCATGAGTGGGAGGGAGAAAGGTGGATTTGTTCCTGAGACCTGTGTTATTATCAGGTTCAATGCGAATGTCATCGCTGTTTTTCGGTTTGAAAAAGTAGTGGAGCCTAAGTTTACGAAAAAACTGAGCTAACTCGATTTGGAGTAGGAACGGGTCTCCCTCATCTGTGGTTACAAATCCAAGCCCTTTATTAAGGACTGCTTCTTCCAAATCTGTGAGAGTACGTTGGCTGAGGTTGACTACCAGGCTCTCACTGGTGGTATTGGTTACTCTTGGGCACCCCTCCTTGTGTGGCTCCTGGTCCCTGCGTGTGGGCCTGCTGTGTCCTCCCATTGGACCTGAGGTTGTCCCTGTGACGGTCTTCTTTTGCCCCGTGACCGTCTGGGGCCACGCGCTAAAAAAGGCTGGTTATTAAAATTAGGGAAACCTTGGAATGGGGACATTGGGTGGTTGAAAGGTGCCAGGGAAGCCCCAGGGTCCTGGTGGCCACCATGGCTGGTTGGGCATGTTGTATTGACCCCTCTGGTTCTGGTATCTTCCGCCCCCTCTACCCCGATTTGGGCCAGCATTAGGTGGCTGATTAGTGGTATCTGAGTCGCTACCAGTGTCAGAGCTAGATCCAGAGTAGTTGGAACCATACCTTCTCCCATTTTTGGTAAAGTCTGGAGCTTTGTAGTTATCGCTGGTGTAAGGGTACACCGTTTCTAGTTTGAATTTGGCTAGGTCTTTCTTGAATTTCTCAAGTTTAGTTTGCAATATAGACTCAGCAAATTCCTTGTTAATTCTGTCAGACTCGTCTTTATTTTTCTTGAAGTTAGCGGTGACCGCAGTTTTTATTTGCCCTTCAAGGACCTGTATCTCTACTAGTATTGCGTCTGCTACCCGTTTGGCTGTGCTGATTATTAAAATAAGCCAATCACGGGTGCATCGCCAGGCAATCAAAGACCAGTCACCCAGAAATTTCTTATCAGTAAGAAAAAGACGAGGGGCATTAGTTACTATCAGCCCCGGTGGTGCACAGCTTGCTCTCATGTATTCAGCCATGATAATCCCGTGGGTCTCAGTGCGGGAATGTGATTTCTTCATGGCTAGCAGTTTAGTCCAGTCGTCAGACTTGTTAACTGTGGGTGTGGGGAGAGTGTCCAGAATACTTGGCATGTTATTGAGTATTGATTTGTACATAGCATCATCATAGGCTAAACCATGGCGTTCTTCCATGGTGGAAGTGTGGGTAGGAGCTAGAAAAGCACCGTGAGGAAAGCGCAGGTGTATGACAGATTAGTGCTATTCTTAGTTTATAGAATAGATTTGCTCTCAAATAATGTGAGCACTCAATATAGCCCGCAGCTACACGCTGCTCAAAGTCATAACAAAACAAACAGTAGGGGAGGGCTAGAGGAACGTTTAAAGACCGATGCCTAAGTAATGTCCCCAAAGGACTCAATTATGCACAAGGTACTTAGGGGTCTAGGAGCTGAAACCAGAAAAGTGTTTGCTGCTATAAAACCTATGTCTAGTTAGTACTATAGGAATATAAACAGTAACAGACCGAATCGCCAATAAATGAAACACCTGTAATCGTGAGTCACCCCAGTTGTTTTGGATTCCCATCAAAGTCTTACAAGATCAATATTATCATTTGGTAATCCCTGGCGGGTATTGTGTCTCCTGACCATTGAGATCACAAGCATACCCTCTCGGATGGTTCGGGGTAGCGACCACAATCACACAGGTATCACAAATGCTGTTGATTCAATGGGAAAGGTGCAGTGCAAAAAGGAATAAGTGGTGATTTAAAATAGGATAGGGAACTAACAAAAGAAATTTTAATAAGCGTTGGCCCCTTCCTGATTAAAAACAAGAACAGACTGGTAAACTTATCGCATTGATAACAAATATCTGCGCGGAGACCAACATGTTTCAGCCTAAGAGGGAGTGACCTCGGGCTTTCTTCAGGGTCTCTGTTCTAGATGGTGCTACTGCCTGTATAAGTGTAGTAAAGTGTGAAAAATTATACAAAAAAACACACAAGTGAAAAGAGCCAGAAAAGGATATAGTGTTCCTTCTTCTGTGCGTACTCCTCTTCGGAAGCAGGTACTCGGTTACTGTAGTCGGGGGACAAACATACAAGTGAAACACTTTCAGCAACCCTGGTCTGAGTATTACCAAGCATCGAGTCAAGAACTTTATCAACCTGTGATACTCACCCAGTACTTCCGGGGAGTGGACCTCACCTCTTCCTGGACCTGGCTCAGGATATGTGAGACCCCGCTCTACGGGAACAGAAACCAACCTCATGGTTATGGTTATGGAGGGATCAGGTAGATCTTCTCTCATGCATACTACATGAAGTCAAACATGTTCTGGACGTAGAGTATACTGTCATACACCTGGACGCGCTCTCGTGTCAGTGCCCCTCATTACACCCACCCGCCGCGAGTCCAAAGGGACTCGAGAGATGTTGTATTGACAAGGCTATGGGTTGATGTCAAACGTAGCCCGCCGAGGGTGCTAGCGGAGCTATCGTCTTACCTGTCCGTCGTTGTCTCGAGCTGTGACTGAGTCAGGGGGAGGCTCAGAACAGTGTTCGTCATTCTTACTTGAATGGTTAGAGAAAAAGTTCCCAACCAATCAGCCAGAGATACAACAACGTAACCTCATACTGAGGCTCGAACTACTCGATGACGTCATACTCAACATTCGGGTAGTTCCAGTGATATGCAAAGGACCCCGTGGTTGTTCAGTGGCCGGTCAAAATTGCCTGGTGGGGAAATTAGGAGAGACTGAACCATGGGATGTCGTCATTCAGTCCGTGTTGATCAGTACCCAATGTGTACACCCATCTTTGCTCTTTGCGAAATAGGAAGTTGGACACATCGCTTACATGGGTGGGGATGTGTGGTTTTTCAAGAACATGCCAATGGAAATCGTTTTCACTATGATTATGCTCGATAAAGTGTTTGGTAAGTTTCGAGATATCTTTTTTGCAGCGGAATGTATTCTTATGTTCCTGCATTCTTACTCTAACCTTTCTGGTGGTCATGCCAACATATCGCTCGTTACAGATGCATGTGAGGAGATAGATAAGGTTGTTGCTATTGCAATTGGAGAATTGCCTCAACTCCCAAGGTCGATCTGTCCCGATATCCACGCTAGTGATCTTGGAGGTGAGTGGACAGACAGAACAGTTGCCACAAGGGTGGTGGCCTGTAACAGGTGGCAGGTCCCAAAGGGTGCCCACTTCTCTCTTGGCAGTGGTTTTGGGACGGGTATGTACCAGTCGATCCCTTAAGTTTTTGGAGCGTTTGAACGCAAATAGGGGGAATTCAAGTTTGTCCTTCCCGCTATTAAGAATGCGCCAGTGTTTCTTGATAATTTTCTGAACCTTATTTGACTTGGTGTTATAAGTACTCACGAGAGTGAGTCGTTCTGTCGGTGGTTTGGCAGGTTTAGGTTCCAGTAGCGCAGCCCGGTGGTTGTTGGCTGCTCTTTTGCATGAGCGATTCACCAGTCTTTTGGGGTAATGCCTAGCCAGAAGCTGATTGGACAGTTCACCGGCATGTCGTTCAAAACTTTCAGCGGTGGAGCAGTTCCTACGGACTCGTAGGAATTGCCCAAATGGGAGGTTATCCCTTAGGGCCTTGGGATGTTGACTCTCATACAATAGGAGGGAGTTGCGTGCCATTGGTTTACGGTAGAGTTCGCTCTGTAGGCCATTCGCTGTACAGTAGATTGAAAGATCCAGAAAGGCTACTCGTTCCTTACTTATTTCAATAGTGAAACGGAGGTAGTCATTTTGATGATTGAGCCATTCGTGGAATTGTAGAATGGATTCTTGGGACCCTCTCCACACTAACAAGACATCGTCTATATATCTCTTCCACCAGATAATAGACGTGAAATGTGGGTTGCTCGCATGTAGTACCGTGGTCTGTTCAAATTTGTGAACATACAGGTTCGCCAGGGACGGGGCAAAAATACTTCCCATGCTGGTTCCAGAGATCTGATGATATATTCGGTCTTCAAACATGAAGAAATTCTCTTTCATTGCTATAGTAGCAAGCGACATGATAAAGGGCACAGGAGTGATGGAGTCAAGCTCAGATTCCTCCAGGATGGTGCGGACGGTGTCTAGAGTAGCATCCTGGGGGATCGATGTGTATAATGACTCAATGTCCAGTGAGACAAGGTAGTCAGTCTCTTGGCAAAAGTCAATTTCCGGGATTACCCTTAGGACATCAGTGGTGTCCTTCAGATACGTTGGCATGGTGTGCACCAGAGGTTTGAGGAAATGATCCGCAAATGCAGATAAAGGTTCCAGTAAGGACCCCTGCCCTGAAATGATAGGTCTGCCAGGAGGAGGTCTTTGTGGTTTGTGTACCTCGGGCAGAGTATAGAAGTATGGCATAGCTTGGATTTGTAACCACAGATGAGGGAGACCCGTTCCTACTCCAAATCGAGTTAGCTCAGTTTTTTCGTAAACTTAGGCTCCACTACTTTTTCAAACCGAAAAACAGCGATGACATTCGCATTGAACCTGATAATAACACAGGTCTCAGGAACAAATCCACCTTTCTCCCTCCCACTCATGCCATACCCCCGCAGCTTCTCGCATTCGAGATAGCTGTAAAAAATGACATTGACCAAATCCAATACTCGACCCACTCAGGTTACAATAACTTATCTGCAGCTGAAAGAAAGGCACTGAACTCCCTCTGCCAAGACGACACCATAGTCGTGAAGCCCGCTGATAAAGGGGGTTCCATCGTGGTCCAGGATGTCGAAACTTACAGAATGGAATGCTCCCGCCAACTGAGCATCCGCACATCCTATGAACCACTGACCAGCGACCCCACTCCAGGATTGATGAACCAAATCAAGAATCTAGTAGAGGAAGCTTTGGCAGAGGGCTGGATAACCAACCTAGAGGCACAATTCCTACAGGCCAAAAATCCCACTATGCCATACTTCTATACTCTGCCCAAGGTACACAAACCACAAAGACCTCCTCCTGGCAGACCTATCATTTCAGGGCAGGGGTCCTTACTGGAACCTTTATCTGCATTTGCGGATCATTTCCTCAAACCTCTGGTGCACACCATGCCAACGTATCTGAAGGACACCACTGATGTCCTAAGGGTAATCCCGGAAATTGACTTTTGCCAAGAGACTGACTACCTTGTCTCACTGGACATTGAGTCATTATACACATCGATCCCCCAGGATGCTACTCTAGACACCGTCCGCACCATCCTGGAGGAATCTGAGCTTGACTCCATCACTCCTGTGCCCTTTATCATGTCGCTTGCTACTATAGCAATGAAAGAGAATTTCTTCATGTTTGAAGACCGAATATATCATCAGATCTCTGGAACCAGCATGGGAAGTATTTTTGCCCCGTCCCTGGCGAACCTGTATGTTCACAAATTTGAACAGACCACGGTACTACATGCGAGCAACCCACATTTCACGTCTATTATCTGGTGGAAGAGATATATAGACGATGTCTTGTTAGTGTGGAGAGGGTCCCAAGAATCCATTCTACAATTCCACGAATGGCTCAATCATCAAAATGACTACCTCCGTTTCACTATTGAAATAAGTAAGGAACGAGTAGCCTTTCTGGATCTTTCAATCTACTGTACAGCGAATGGCCTACAGAGCGAACTCTACCGTAAACCAATGGCACGCAACTCCCTCCTATTGTATGAGAGTCAACATCCCAAGGCCCTAAGGGATAACCTCCCATTTGGGCAATTCCTACGAGTCCGTAGGAACTGCTCCACCGCTGAAAGTTTTGAACGACATGCCGGTGAACTGTCCAATCAGCTTCTGGCTAGGCATTACCCCAAAAGACTGGTGAATCGCTCATGCAAAAGAGCAGCCAACAACCACCGGGCTGCGCTACTGGAACCTAAACCTGCCAAACCACCGACAGAACGACTCACTCTCGTGAGTACTTATAACACCAAGTCAAATAAGGTTCAGAAAATTATCAAGAAACACTGGCGCATTCTTAATAGCGGGAAGGACAAACTTGAATTCCCCCTATTTGCGTTCAAACGCTCCAAAAACTTAAGGGATCGACTGGTACATACCCGTCCCAAAACCACTGCCAAGAGAGAAGTGGGCACCCTTTGGGACCTGCCACCTGTTACAGGCCACCACCCTTGTGGCAACTGTTCTGTCTGTCCACTCACCTCCAAGATCACTAGCGTGGATATCGGGACAGATCGACCTTGGGAGTTGAGGCAATTCTCCAATTGCAATAGCAACAACCTTATCTATCTCCTCACATGCATCTGTAACGAGCGATATGTTGGCATGACCACCAGAAAGGTTAGAGTAAGAATGCAGGAACATAAGAGTACATTCCGCTGCAAAAAAGATATCTCGAAACTTACCAAACACTTTATCGAGCATAATCATAGTGAAAACGATTTCCATTGGCATGTTCTTGAAAAACCACACATCCCCACCCATGTAAGCGATGTGTCCAACTTCCTATTTCGCAAAGAGCAAAGATGGGTGTACAAATTGGGTACTGATCAACACGGACTGAATGACGACATCCCATGGTTCAGTCTCTCCTAATTTCCCCACCAGGCAATTTTGACCGGCCACTGAACAACCACGGGGTCCTTTGCATATCACTGGAACTACCCGAATGTTGAGTATGACGTCATCGAGTAGTTCGAGCCTCAGTATGAGGTTACGTCGTTGTATCTCTGGCTGATTGGTTGGGAACTTTTTCTCTAGCCATTCAAGTAAGAATGACGAACACTGTTCTGAGCCTCCCCCTGACTCAGTCACAGCTCGAGACAACGACGGACAGGTAAGACGATAGCTCCGCTAGCACCCTCGGCGGGCTACGTTTGACATCAACCCATAGCCTTGTCAATAGAACATCTCTCGAGTCCCTTTGGACTCGCGGCGGGTGGGTGTAATGAGGGGCACTGACACGAGAGCGCGTCCAGGTGTATGACAGTATACTCTACGTCCAGAACATGTTTGACTTCATGTAGTATGCATGAGAGAAGATCTACCTGATCCCTCCATAACCATAACCATGAGGTCGGTTTCTGTTCCCGTAGAGCGGGGTCTCACATATCCTGAGCCAGGTCCAGGAAGAGGTGAGGTCCACTCCCCGGAAGTACTGGGTGAGTATCACAGGTTGATAAAGTTCTTGACTCGATGCTTGGTAATACTCAGACCAGGGTTGCTGAAAGTGTTTCACTTGTATGTTTGTCCCCCGACTACAGTAACCGAGTACCTGCTTCCGAAGAGGAGTACGCACAGAAGAAGGAACACTATATCCTTTTCTGGCTCTTTTCACTTGTGTGTTTTTTTGTATAATTTTTCACACTTTACTACACTTATACAGGCAGTAGCACCATCTAGAACAGAGACCCTGAAGAAAGCCCGAGGTCACTCCCTCTTAGGCTGAAACATGTTGGTCTCCGCGCAGATATTTGTTATCAATGCGATAAGTTTACCAGTCTGTTCTTGTTTTTAATCAGGAAGGGGCCAACGCTTATTAAAATTTCTTTTGTTAGTTCCCTATCCTATTTTAAATCACCACTTATTCCTTTTTGCACTGCACCTTTCCCATTGAATCAACAGCATTTGTGATACCTGTGTGATTGTGGTCGCTACCCCGAACCATCCGAGAGGGTATGCTTGTGATCTCAATGGTCAGGAGACACAATACCCGCCAGGGATTACCAAATGATAATATTGATCTTGTAAGACTTTGATGGGAATCCAAAACAACTGGGGTGACTCACGATTACAGGTGTTTCATTTATTGGCGATTCGGTCTGTTACTGTTTATATTCCTATAGTACTAACTAGACATAGGTTTTATAGCAGCAAACACTTTTCTGGTTTCAGCTCCTAGACCCCTAAGTACCTTGTGCATAAAAGAGTGCAGCTGACCTTGCGTGCATTCACCTTTTTTTCACCATGGGGAATGCTGAAAAATTTCCACACAATGGATTCCTTCTTCTTTTTAAAGGCAGGTCCAATTCCTCTACTTCAGTAGCAACACCCACAACAGGAGTCAAAGAAGCCATTTCTCTTCAAGTAGCAAAACACCCAAAAAATACACAAACCAGCTCAAAAAACACAGCAGGTGTGTCTCCAGGGATGGTGTGAAAAGAATGAGAAAAATGGGTGGAGTCCTTCAAGTTCTAGAATGGAAAAGCTTAAAAATCAATCAAATGCTTTCTTTTAAGGTCACATGGGAGTCGCGCACCCTGCCCGCACCCAGCGCACACCCAACGCGACTTCACGAAAGTATATTTAAGAGTTATATAACTTTATTGCAATTAGAAATATATGATTTTTATATGTTTGCATAATCTCTTGGTCTAATATACAGATTGAACTAGTATACATATATGTTTTAAATATAATTTTTGGAGACGGTTTTGGGGCGGGAGTCGCGCACCCAGTGCGACCACACACAACGTTACGTGGGGCGGGGCACCCCGTATCCATTGCATACCAAATGCGACACAACGCAATCCCCTACGTATATGACATCACGAAGGGCCAGGCACCTCGCACCCGTCGCATATGAAACGCACGCACAATGAGCCTATACATGTGAGATGTTATGCGGCAGCAGGCATCCTGCACCCGTCGCAAGCCCAACACGCATAGTTCACGACTTTGCCAATATGGCGGTTTGAATCCGCACAACCACCGAGATAGGTACACAATGGGTACGCGACTACACTTTTAAAAAAAAAAAAAAAATATTTATTTAAATTTAACAAAACACAAGACATTATATAAAAAAGTATTTTTAGGATATTATAATTACAAAATATCTCTAAAAAAGTTGAAAAATATTAGAAAAACCATAGGTTTAATGAATATTATAGTTAGAAATTAGCATTTAAAAAACCATTGAAATTCACTGAAAAACCATAGGTTTCAGGGAGTCATAGTTAGAAATGAGCTTTTAAAAAAAACCTTAGAAATTCACAAAAAAAACATTGGGTTCAGTGACGTTACAGTTAGTTGGACATTTCACTCATAAAGCCAGAGAAATTCTGCCGTTATAGTTAGTTCAGCTAACTATAACTTGCGCCCCCGCAATGCACTTCTAATGATGTCACATATTACTTCATTCATGACATGGTCAGTGACATCAGTGATGACATCACTGATGACATCTCAAATGACATAACTGATGACATCATCCACGTGATAATCTGATACACCTCCTCACACCCAATATATCCTTTGATACACCCACTCTAAAATACAGACTACCATTTTTGAAACCATAGACACACCAATACCAGTTAGTACAAACCCACTCACTAATTCCTAGGTCTACACACACATCCACTCATTCACCCATACAGTCACTAATACATGCAGTCAACCAGTAATACGGCACTATCATATGCACTCACATATCTATACCGACACACACACCGCCACTCATCCATAGAGTTACTCACACACCTAGTCCCTCATGCAAAGAATCAATCACACTCCCATTTACTCACCTATACAGTTATACACACACCACCTCACTTATTCAAACATATACCAACTGTTGGACCCGGCCTCGTGGCGTGGTCACCCCTGAACCAGATAGCTTCCCCAGACCCTGAACCGCCTGACCCTGAACCGCCATGTTACACATCCCGATACTGGCCTTCCTGTCCTCGTCCCCCATTTTCCTGACATCCGAGGCTGAGGCCCATGTCCCTGCACCTAAAATGGCCGCCCCGGCCCCAACCCGACCTCGGCCGACGGCGCCATCCCCAGCCACGGGGTAAATCGCTCCCTGTGAGCGAGAGAGGGAGGAGTAGCTTGGTCACACCTTCCACCTCCCCTCGAGATATGAATTTCGATCACCCATCCGGCCTCCCCGAGGGCTGGCTCCAGGCCTGCTGAGTGTCTGGGATCCCTCCAGACCCAACTTGAAAGGATGAAAGGAGGCACCGAGGCGGAACCCCCAACAACCAGCCCCCAGGTGCTAAGACCTCCACCTGCGAGGACTCCGGACATCAAAGGAAGGGAGTCCTATATCAGTCGTGGCTCTGGACAGATCAAACCAGTTGTATCCTGGACTACGAGAGCCCTGCGGATTCGTTCGCGGCTCCTTTTGCAACCGAGAAGACCACCGAGCCCTGCTGATTCGTTTGCGGCTCCTTTACAACCGAGAAGACCACCGAGCCCTGCTGATTCGTTCGCGGCTCCATTGCCACCGAGAAGACCACCGAGCCCTGCTGACGCTGTCGCGGCTCCATCGCTACTTTAAGAACCCTTGAGCCCTGCTGATTCGTTCGCGGCTCCTTTGCAACCAAGAAGATCACCGTGAGCCCTGCTGATTCGATCGCGGCTCGAGAGACTACTCTGGTCCGGTTGGACCCAAGATCATCCCGTATCCCCCAGCTCGAGGATTGAGAGCTGTGCGCTGGATACCTTGAACTTTGAGACTGTCCCGCTACCCTACCCCTGCCAAGACTCTCCGAACCCGGCTCATCTGTACGTAATACTCTGCGGATCATAAAGATCCATTTTATTTGAAGAGATAAAGAATACGTTCCAGTGTGGTGTCTCTCTGTTGAAGTGGTGCTAGCGCAGCGTGTATGATCCTAGATTCGAGACCCTCAGCCTAAGGGTCTCCTGCCAGTGCTCGGCTGTATTCCTACGAGAGGTGGGTCCCAGGGTGGTCAGGTGCGAAATCTGTCCTCTCCTGAGATCGGGCCTCTAACATTGGTGGCAAGCGACAGGATCCGAGTCCGTAAATATAGATATCGTACAGTAAGCGGCTGACGCACTGCCAAACAGAGATTGCAGAGAAGAGTACCAAGGGTGCCACTGAGAGTGATGCAAGCCCCGCGTTCCTTCCGGAATGGTTAGAAGATTACACGCACAGAGAACTGAAGGAATTTTGCAAGGAACGAGGAATCGCTACCACAGGCCTAAATATCAAAGAAGATATGCAAAAAGCTCTACAAACTTGGGTTGAGTCCGAAGACAACCTTCCCTCGTCAGGAGGAGGAACGGAACAACCGACCGAACCCAACTCAAGAGAAGGCAGCAGCCCTCCGGTACGGAGCAGCTTCCCGGATGGGGGCCTCTCCCCCCGGAGAACTAGCGGACCGAGAAAGGACCCGCAATCATGAACTTGAATTGGCCAAACTCAAGATTGAGTGTGAACTGAAGCTAGCCGAAAAGAGACTAGTGGTGGAACAACTACGAGTCCAAGGAGAGTTGGAGGAAAAGAAGCTCCAACGAGAACATGAAGTCAAGAGACTCCAGCTGGAGCACAAGCACGGCCTGAAGGAGATCGAGCTCAAGGCCCGGAGCGAAGAAAACCGAACCTTGGGGAGTCGAGAAGCGGTTCCCCCGCCAGAACCAAAGGTCCACATCCCCAAGGATGTGGTAAAAGAATATTATAAGAACGATGATATCCAACAATGGTTTAAAGCCTACGAAGTCGCCATGACCTCCCACCGAGTTCCACAGAAAGATTGGGGAGCTGGGCTGTGGGGCCGATTCCTGAGTGAGGGGAGGGACACCTTGCTCGACCTACCATCCTCTATGCAGAACTCCTACAGCAACATGAAGGAGGCCCTCTTGTCAAGATACGGCCTCACTCCAGAAATGTACCGCCAGCGGTTCCGGGACAGCAAGAAGATTCCTGGTACTACCTGGGTGGAGTACGTCAACTTTTTCAGCAGAGCATTCGACGGGTGGGTCAAGGGCAGCAAAGTGACCACCATGGAAGAACTCACTGACCTCATGCTGTGGGAACATCTGTCCGTGAACTGTTTTGTGGAACTCCGCCAGCATCTGCTTGACAGTAAGCTTGCTGACCCGAGGAAGCTGGCCGTGGAGGCTGATCGCTGAGTGAATACCCGGGTCCCCCAGGGTCCCGTAGTAGACTCCCCCAAAAACAGTCAGGGATCTCCCCGCCAGAGGGGTGGGGGGAACCAAGGTAGACAGAGGGATTCTCAGTCAGGACCCCAGCGTAATCCCCCCAGAGGCCAAGCCCAGACCATACCAGCCACCACACCAGCCACTTCCGCTCCCCCGGGCAACCGTGGGCACCGGGTCACGATTTCCTGTTAACGGTGCCATCATACCGGGCATTACGCCAGTGACACCCTGTGTCCCATGGCCCCACGACCCTCTGACACAGCTTCCCCAGCCAGACAGGTAGCCAATGTAGCCCTAGGGGAGGAGATAGAGGACACCGAAGAGTGGGAACCCGCCGCCATGGCCCTAGTCTCCTTAGGAGACCGAGAGATGATCCCTGGGGCCCCCTTGCCCGATAATATCAAAAAGTACCGACAAATAGTGACGGTAAACGGCCACCGGGTGGAGGCTCTTCGTGACACCGGGGCAAGTATCACAGGTATCCTCAGCCACCTAGTCAGGGAGGACCAGATCATTCCGAATGTCCTGTGCCCCGTATTGTCCGATGACAACACTGAGAGTCTTTGCAAGATGGCCCTAGTACCGTTCGAATGGGGGGGAGTGACAGGAGAGTTACGAGTCGCTGTCAGGGCCTCCCAACCTGTAGACTGTCTCCTGGGCAACGACCTAGAAAGTTCCCCATGGAGACAGGTGGAACGTATAACACACCTAGGCATGATGGGCCTGCCCGAGTGGGTGTGGGCCACCACTCGATCCATGTCCGCTCGACTACCCCCCATCGGGCAGTCGTTGCCGAGCCTCCCAACCACCTCCCGGTAGAAGATAGGGAAGATCGGGCTGAGCCCCACGGCCTCTCCCCGGAAGGAAAACCCGTCCCCGACCACGAGGCCTTGCATCCCGGGGCCGCCCAGCTCCCTGAGATAGATGATCTGCCCGAGTTGGCGCAGTGGCGTCACGAGGGGGGGGCCCTCCGAGAGGAGTTCTGTCAGGAGCAAGCCACGTTCCCGTCCCTGGACGGACTCTGACGACAAGCCGCGGCCCAAGCTGCGGGCGACTAGACTGGGACGCATTCCTTGTACTGGGAGAATGGCCTCCTGTATAGTGAACAGAGGTCTGCAGAGCTAGGGTCGGGCCGGGTGCTTGTGGTACCCCTACGCTTCCGAGACTTCCTCCTGGGTCTGGCCCATGATGTACCCCTGGCGGGACACTTGGGCCAAGATAAGACCTACGACAGTCTAGTCACTCACTTTTATTGGCCCAAAATGCGAACGAATGTAGGGACCCACTGTAAGTCCTGCCCCACGTGCCAGGCTAGTGGAAAGAGTGGAGGCGCGCGCAAGGCTCCCCTCCAGCCCTTTCCGGTAGTCAGCACCCCCTTTGAGTAGGTCGGGATCGACATAGTAGGACCCCTAGACCCCAGAACCTCCCAAGGTCACCGATTTATCCTTGTCCTGGTAGACCACGCCACCAGATACCCCGAAGCCATTCCCCTCCGCACCGTGACGGCCCCCATGGTGGGCCGGGCTATGATGGGGATTTTCTCCCGAGTAGTCTTCCCCCACAAGGTCGTGAGTGATCGCAGTACGAACTTCATCTCGAAGTACATGATCTCACTGTGGCAACAATGTGGAGTGTCCTACAAATTCACCACCCCATATCACCCCCAGGGCAATAGCCTAGTGGAACGGTTTAACCGGACCTTGAAGGGGATGATCATGGGCCTAGAAGAACCCCTCCGGCGCAAATGGGATGTCCTCCTTCCCTGCCTCCTGTTCGCGTACCGAGAGGTCCTCCAGAAGTCCCTGGGGTTTAGCCCCTTTGAGCTGCTGTACGGACACCCCGTTCGGGGGCCCCTGAGCCTGGTCAAAGAGGGATGGGAAGCCGCCCCCCGGGAACCTCCTCCCGATGTGTTCCGCTACATTCTCACCCTCCGAAACCAGACACGGAAATTCCGAGCGCTGGCTGAAGCCAACCTCGAAGCAAGTCAGGAGGAAATGAAGCGCTGGTATGACCAGAATGCCACTCTGGTCGAGTTTCAACCGGGCCAGCAGGCCCGGGTGATGTCCCCGGTGAAACCCTGCGCCCTCCAAGACAAATGGACAGGCCCCTTTAAAATTGTGGAGAGGAAGAGCCAAGTGACCTACTTGGTGGACGTCCAGTCCCCTCGGAACCCCCTTTGGGTCCTCCACGTGAATCGCCTCAAGCCTCACTTCGTGCGGACGGAGTTGAGCTTGCTCTTGGCCACCGACGATGGAGCGGAAGAGGAAACGGAGCCTCTCCCTGACCTCCTGTGTGCCAAAAAGAAAGATGGCTCCGTAGATGGAGTGAACCTCTCTTCCTCCCTCACCACTCAGCAGCGTGAGGACTGCCGCCAGCTCTTGGGGCTGTTTTCAGATTTGTTCTCCCTAGTCCCCAGAATCACCGACTGGTGTGTCCACGACGTGGACACCGGAGACAGCCCGCCGGTGCGGCACCGGGCCTACCGAGTGCCTGATCGAGTCCGGACCTGCATCCAGGCCGAAGTCTCAAAAATGCTTGCCCTAGGAGTGGTCGAGCCCTCCGACAGCCCCTGGGCCAGCCCTGTGGTGCTGGTCCCGAAAGCCGCGGCTCCTGGAGCTGTCCCCGAGCGTCGACTACCGGGGGCTCAACGCAGTCACCCGAGCAGACGTCCACCCCATTCTGCGTGCGGACGAGCTCATCGACCGCCTGGGGTCTGCTCGCTACCTGAGTACCTTTGACCTGACCTGCGGCTACTGGCAAATTGCGCTCACAGAAGGAGCCAAGGAGCGGTCCGCCTTCTCCACCCCGAACGGGCATTATCGCTTTCGAGTGATGCTGTTCGGGATGAAAAACGCCCCGGCCACCTTTCAGAGACTGGTGAACCGAGTCCTGACCGGGCTGGAAGAGTTCAGCACCGCATATCTGGACGATATTGCGGTGTTCAGTTCCCAATGGAGTGACCACCTCCGGCACCTCCGGAGGGTGTTGCTAGCCCTGCGCCAAGCGGGCTTGACGGTGAAAGCCAGCAAGTGCGAGATTGGGCAGGGGTCAGTGACCTACCTAGGCCACCAGGTCGGAAGCGGGCAGGTTGCCACACTACAACCGAAGATTGACGACATCTTGGCCTGGGAGCCCCCCACTACCGAGACCGAGGTCCGAGCCTTCCTGGGCCTCACCAGCTATTACCAGAGATTCATACAGGACTATGGCAGCATAGTGGGTCCTCTCACAGAATTGACATCCAAGAGGTAGCCCAAGCACGTGCACCGGACCCCAGCCTGCCAAAAGGCGTTTGACGCCTTAAAGACCGCAATGTGTAGTGCCCCCATACTCAGAGCTCCGGATCACTCCAAAGAATTCGTGGTTCAGACCGACGCCTCCGAACATGGCATCGGGGCCGTACTGTCCCAGCTCAATGAGGAAGGTATAGATCAGCCCGTGGCCTTCATCAGCAAAAGGTTACTGCCCCGAGAACCGAGATGGAGCACCATCGAACGAGAAGCATTCACAGTAGTCTGGGCCCTCAAGAAACTCCGACCTTACCTATTCGGAACCCACTTCCGAGTGCAGACAGATCATCGACCCTTACGGTGGCTCATGCAGATGAGAGGGGAAAACCCCAAACTGCTGCGATGGTTGATCTCCCTTCAGGGGATGGACTTCACAGTGGAACACCGCCCTGGTACCGACCACGCCAACGCTGACGGCCTCTCCAGGTTCTTCCTCCTCAGCGAGGAGAATCTCCAAGAGGATGGGTAGTTCTCCCCGACCTTCAGCTGGGGGGGACGCGTGTTGGACCCGGCCTCGTGGCGTGGTCACCCCTGAACCAGATAGCTTCCCCAGACCCTGAACCGCCCGACCCTTCCCGCCATGTTACACATCCCCGACCCTGGGCTTCCCGTCCTCGTCCCCCATTTTCCTGACATCCGAGGCCGAGGCCCATGTCCCTGCACCTAAAATGGCCACCCCGGCCCCAACCCGACCTCGACCGACGGCGCCATCCCCAGCCAGGGGGTGAAGCGCTCCCTGTGAGGGAGAGAGGGAGGAGTAGCTTGGTCACACCTTCCACCTCCCCTCGATAGATGAGTTTCGATCACCCATCCGGCCTCCCTGAGGGCTGGCTCCAGGCCTGCTGAGTGTCTGGGATCCCTCCAGACCCAACTTGAAAGGATGAAATGAGCCGGCGAGGCGGAACCCCCAACAACCAGCCCCCAGGTGCTAAGACCTCCACCTGCGAGGACTCCGGACATCAAAGGAAGGGAGTTCTATATCAGTCGTGGCTCTGGACAGATCAAACCAGTTGTATCCTGGACTACGAGAGCCCTGCTGATTCGTTCGCGGCTCCTTTTGCAACCGAGAAGACCACCGAGCCCTGCTGATTCGTTCGCGGCTCCATTGCCACCGAGAAGACCACCGAGCCCTGCTGACGCTGTCGCGGCTCCATCGCTACTTTAGGAACCCTTGAGCCCTGCTGATTCGGTCGCAGCTCCTTTGCAACCAAGAAGATCACCGTGAGCCCTGCTGATTCGATCGCGGCTCGAGAGACTACTCCGGTCCGGTTGGACCCAAGATCATCCCGTATCTCCCAGCTCGAGGATTGAGAGCTGTGCGCCGGATACCTTGAACTTTGAGACTGTCCCGCTACCCTACCCCTGCCAAGACTCTCCGAGCCCCGGCTCGTCTGTACGTAATACTCTGCGGATCATAAAGATCCATTTTATTTGAAGAGATAAAGAATACGTTCTCTTAAAATCTCCAGTGTGGTGTCTCTCTGTTGAAGTGGTGCTAGTGCAGCGTGTACGATCCTAGATTTGAGACCCTCAGCCTGAGGGTCTCCCGCCAGTGCTCGGCTGTATTTCTACGAGAGGTGGGTCCCAGGGTGGTCAGGTGCGAAATCTGTCCTCTCCTGAGATTGGGCCTCTAACACCAACACATACTTACACTCTATTACGATAACTAATACAAGCACACACTCTTCCATATAGCCACTCTCACAATCCCTCACTCTCACATATAGTCATTTATATACTCCAACACTTATATATACTGCATTTCACAAATGCAGTTACTCAAACATGTACCACTGAGGCATCCATTCATTCACAAAGAAACCCATACACACACTCACCCACCCATACAGCCCTTCATAGATGTACTCTTGAACCCGTACACCCAGTGAATCACCTACTCACCCATCTATGCACAGAGTCACACCCCCTACCCACCCACATAGACACTCAGACAATCAATAACCCATATAGACCCTCATTTAGCTACTCAGCAACCCATGCAACCGCTTACACACCAACTGACAAACTAAACTGTGTGAATGTCTGTATCAGACACTAACCCATGCATTCAGTAAGACACATTTAATCACTCGCTTATACAGTCAGTCACACACCTACTAAATCATCCATTCACACACTTATACACCCACCCATTCTTCAATGCACCTTGGCCTATATATATATATATATATATATATATATATATATATATATATATATATATATATATATATATATATATATATTCACTGAAAAAACAATAGGTTTTAGTCCTTTATATAGTTAGGAATTAGCATTTAAAAAACCTTGAAAATTCACTGAAAAAACCATAGGTTTCAGGCCTTATATAGTTAGGAATTAACATGTAAAAAACCATTGAAATTCCTCCTATATAGTTAGTTGGACTAACTATTTATGGCGCACCCGCAATCCACTGCTGATGATGTCACATATTACATCATTCATGACATGGTCAGTGACATCACTGATGACATCACTGATGACATCTCAAATGACATCACTGATGACATCTCATTTGACATCACTGATGACATCACTGATGACATCATCCAGTGACTATATGTTTCTGTAAAGTTTAAATATGTTTTACATAATGAAGAATGAGTGGATGTATAAGTGTCTGGATGAAGGATTTAGTAGGTGCGTGACTGACTGTATGAGTGAGTGATTAAATGTGTCTTACTGAATGCATAGGTTAGTGACTAAACTGTGAATGTGTGCATCCGTATGTCTGTTGACGTGTAAGCTGCTGCATGCATTGATCAGTAGCTATATGAGTGGCTATATGGGTTATTGATTGGTTGCCCAAATATTTGTATGGGAGACTGAGTGTGTGTGTGGCTGGCTGGGAGGTATGTGACTGTGCGGATCAATGTGTACTTGTATCAGTGATTGTATAAGGGTGTAAGTATGTGTTAGTATATGTTTGAATAAGTAAGGTGTTGTGTGTGTAACTATATAGATGAGGAAATGGAAGTGTGATTGATTCTTTCATGACTGACTAGGTGTGTGAGTAACTCCATGGATGAGTGGCAGTGTGTGAGTGTCTGCATAGGTGTATGAGTGCATATGATAGTGTTGCATTGATGAGTGACTGTATGTATGAGTGATTGTATGGGTGAATGAGTGGATGTGTGAGTAGACCTAAGAATCAGTGAGTGCCTATGTAGTAACTGGTATTGGTGTGTCAATAGTTTCAAGAATGGTAGTCTGTATTTAACACTGGGTGTATCAAAGGTTATATTAGAGTGTGAGGAGGTGCATCGTATTATCACATGAATGATGTAATCAGTGATGTCATCAGTGATGTCAAATGAGATGTCATCAGTGATGTCATTTGAGATGTCATCAGTGATGTCATCAGTGATGTCACTGACCATGTCATGAATGATGTAATATGTGACATCATCAGCAGTGGATTGCGGGTGCGCCATATATAGTTAGTCCAACTAACTATATAGGAGGAATTTCAATGGTTTTTTATATGTTAATTCCTAACTATATAAGGCCTGAAACCTATGGTTTTTTCAGTGAATTTTCAAGGTTTTTTAAATGCTAATTCCTAACTATATAAAGGCCTAAAACCTATGTTTTTTTTCAGTGAATTTCAAAGGTTTTTTAAATGCTAATTCCTAACTATATAAGGCCTAAAACCTATGGTTTTTTCAGTGAATATATATATATATATACATACATAGTGCGGTGCCCCATCTCTATGTACCATGCTATGGGGCCCTGGTCCGGAGTATTGGGTGATTCACCTCTATCAGTGGTGCTTAGCTTGGTTTCTATTAAATTACTAGCAATGGGTTGACAATGTTGTTTTTCTCACAAAGTCCTGGTGAAAATATGCTCAGTCATTCACAAAATGACATCATTCTGGGATCACCACAGCGCCCCCCACTCAGTTTTACAACCTTCTTTTGTTTTTACCGGATGTTCACAAACTCGCATTGAGTGCAGACGAAACCACTCTGTACCTCAACCAGCGCCAAAGTTATTCCCAATAGAATGTTGGGGATTTCCTATGGAAACTAGGTCCTAACTATATATACCTACTGGCGACCGCCAGTAGGTAATATATATATATATATATATATACTTATATACGCAAGTAAGTGTGCATGTCTGAAGCATTAACGTATGTATGTAGGCACAGTGTGCTGTATACTTGCAAGACTGCATATATGAACGTCTATATGACTATATTTGTGAAAGCATGTAGATATGTATATTTATATGAATGCACTGTTATTATATGCATGCATATATATGGTGTGCATTAGTGCAATTAAACTTAAGATATGTACTTATACGGGAGGAGTTGATGCCATCCTTTGCACAAAAACTACTATTTCCGTCCAGCTCGGTATGTGCCATTTCGGGGCGACTCGATAACTATGCGCATCAAATAATATCCATGCCTCCCATCTTTTCATGTATTATGGTGCGCAAATCAGCCCAGGTGGGCACCCTTCACAAATCACCCAGGAAGATATTTCTAGAGTTCACACCGTGACCCTAAGCGCTCCTGGGCACCCCTAGTGTTAGCAGCCCAGAGCCCTGAAGCACACAGAATATCAATCATTTACTTGTGGTGATGCCAACGAATGGTAAAGGTGGAAGCTCAGGGGTAGAGCCCAGACCGGCAGAAACCGTCGCTAGTCTTATCGTCGAGCATGACCCTTCACCTACTGCTGCTCGTCACAGCAAGCATGTCTGTGGCAACCATTTCACAAACCCAGACAACTATATGTTGCTGCAAATTGAAAATCAAATTAAGCAACACACTCGAAAAACAAAGGTGCAACTGGGGTATAACTGGTGCCGGACCTTGCAAAATTATTTTTTCGAATTGTACTGCTCGTGTTAATGCAGCTGGGGAACCTCTTAAAGAAACAAGCACAGGCAAAGGCAAGAGGGATGACTTTAATGTAGTAGTGCATAAAAATACAGCCATGTAGAAGTGCTGTTTGAGTAAACTGCCTGCAAAAATCCTGTTTAGCACATTAAAGTGAGACGTACAGCTCTGCCCATGCTCTTGGAGGTGGGGACTAGTAGCAAGGGAGGATTGATTTATATATAAAATACATGAAGGAGATACAGAACGAGTGTGATAAACAGTGTGATGACGATTGAGTGCACTTTTCAGATGTAAAACAGTCCCTCATGCACTTCAATGGAAACACATCATAGAGGTCAAAATTATATACTAAACACCCCAACGCATGAGATAAGAAAGTTTTGCTCCTGTGAGTCCAGCCAAAGCTTACTGTATACTTTAAAGAATCGGTAGCAACAATTAATTCAGACAGTTGCGTTGTCAATCTAGACCTAAAGGGGCATGGCAATAGACAATTTAACAGAACCCTCATGGCAATTAATGGCAAAGGAGTGCAGGTACATGTACTCAAAAGTGAACCAAGAATAGATAATGCAGTGGGCCTCACCATCATATATATGATCATGTTGACTTGCTGACAACCTTTGCTTTCTTCCTTCTTTCATGTCCTTTCTCCTGTCTTACCCTTGCTATTCCTTTCCTGTTTTCTTTACCCCACCCACGCTCATTTCTTGCTTCGCTGCTTTTTCTCCTCCTATCTTCACAGTCCTACCTCTCTCTCTCACTCCTACCTTCCTTCCTCCTTTTATTTCCCCCTTTCTTTTCCCTTCGTTGATTGATTCATTAATTTTCCCTCCCCCTCTTGTCTGCCACTCTGCCCTTTCTTTGCCCATTTCACCTACATATTTTCACACTATTGCTCGTGGACGTCCTTTCCAAGACTGTTACAGAATTCCCAGCTACTGTGACACAGACAAGTATTTAACAACGAGGCTGTCAGCATACCAGGCCCGGTTCTGGCGGTGGGCCAGGTGGGCCAGGCCCACCCAAACATGACCTTTGGCCCTCCCAGTCAGCAGAAGGGTCCATGAGGATAGCCAAACATTGTTATGCGTTTTCACTTTGTTTACATTTTTTGTCAATCTGAGGAATCGTTGCAACCTTTCTAAAAGAAAACACATGCTATTTGTTGTTGTTTTGCACATGCATGGACATAACACTATATAGAACTATGAATAAAATTATACAATTACTTTTCCCTTTGTTTTTACTATATTTATTAGTCAGGAATCTTTGCAGCTCTATAGTCTGTTGAAAAGTGGTATCCATTTATATTTGCTGTTTGAATTAGGTACAGACAGGGGCTACAATTGCTGCTTTAGGTGGTTTTGCTAATTTTTGTACCAGATGGGACATTAAAATGCCAGTGGTGCCAGTAGAAAATCGGCTAGGTGGCAACCCTAGTCTGCTTTCTAAAGCTGTACTTGACATATCTCGACTCTCTCAAGCAGTGTGACATGTCGAGAGCTCAACAACAATCATGCAGGAATCTGAAAGGTTCAATTGAGCAGGTAGCTTGGCACCACGAAAGAAAAACAAGGACTGCTCGGGGATAACATAAGCACCAACAAAAACACACCCACAGCTATATTTATATCAATATCACTCATCTCCACATACATCATTATGCCTCAGTCTAGTTTGGGTGTCTCAGAGGGAGCTCTGGTGTGAGTATTCATCTTGAGGGGTGCCCACAGTTCACAGCATGTCCCTGTGACCGCCATAAGTGATCCCTGCCTGCAGTGAAGAGAGGACCTGCGATGCCCCCTGGCTGCACACATGCCACAGACTTCAAAAGAAGAGCAGACCTTGTTGAGGGTGGGGAGTGGCCATGACTCGCAAGGGCGAAGGCTCAAGAGAGTTAGGATGCCCCCCCCCCAACAACCGTAATAAGGAGCATATGAGATACTCTGAGCATCTGCAGATGATTCATGACACGGTATTTTTTTCTTGTGCATTTGTATAACAAAATATACTGTAATGAAATCAGGACACAAGGTATCAAATTTGTGCAGCACGGTGAAATCACAACGAAGTGATATGGGACTAGTATGAGAGTTGTTTCCCTACCTGGATTAATTTCCACATGCAAGCTAGGAAGCAGGAAAAGCTGTTTTTATCATGCCAGCTTTGCTGTACTGTGGTAATAATCGCAAATTTGATTTTGTTCTGTAGTAACACATGAGTATTTGTATACATATAAAGAAGTAGACAGAATAAAAATAGCATCAAAATGCAAGCAAGAAATCATCATGGTCTCTTCAGGTAAGCTGCCATTCATAAAACTCAAAAATGTTCATGGCAACAGTTATTTGATTGGGGTGATATAACTTTTCATTTTTGAGAGCGACTGAAAGGCTTACAAATGCCAAGCACAGCATCCACACTCACGTTAAGCACACCGTCCTCGGCTCCTGCTCAAAATCGGCCGCCAAAAGGGACCACATGGGTGATAACGTCACGCTGCTTATTTCTGTCCTAGGACAGCTATAGGGCTTACAGCTGCTTTACCAGGCTCAACCCTTAATTGGCACCAAAGGTGCTGTGGCTCATATGGCCACCAGAGGTCAGCAGTGCCACACACTGTAAGCAGAAACCTGATTAGATTGGGCCGTAAGCGCGGAGCGGCCAGCAACTGCTTCAGCTAATAAATTCAATGTTACAGATCAGGGTTGTGTTAATGGGGCCGCGATGTGCACTTCAACAGATAGGGTTTTTTTCTTCGATGACAGTTAAATTGCAAGGCAGAAACAGTAATTACCCATTTAGTCCATCTTTGGTACATGATGCTCATGTACCCCACGCGTACCTTTCCTGGTTGCACAAAATGTGAACGTTATACAGGGCACAGGGACTTTATTTCAGGGTGCATTACTCCCTTATGCACAGGGTTACCAGTTAACAAGTCGCTCACACCCACATAAGGGCCACGGCATGTAAATAATGCATTAAGTCGTTCATACATGATCAAATACCCGTACAGATTTTATTGGTGGACTCTTTTGAGAATGCCGTGCTAATTACATATAGCACTTTATATAACAGTGAACACCTGCTACCTGCTCCTAAACTCAATTTTTTAACAGGATACTGATTAATTTAACTGAGCAATTTGCGCAAGATCAATCAGTGTGTTTAAATGGAAATGTACCTGAGCATTTTATCAATGGTGTCACCACACGCCCCGCACCAGCCGGCAGCATCACCCGGTCTCCCCCTCGGCACGGGAGACCGGGCGGACACATCGAAGGCTTCCCCCAGGCAGGGGGAAGCGGAAACTAAGTCCTCACGGCCCCGCCCACAACCAGGCGGCGGCGGCAGCCATCATGAGGCTGCTCGGGCCGCGGCGGTGATCTCGGGGGTAAAACGAGGGGTGGGCACCCTCGAATTTAAAATAAAACAGATTAAAATAAAAGAGAGAAGCCCCCCAAGCCCTCCCCCCCAATTTTTTTTTCGAAAAATCGCGGGGTGCGCGCACGGTGCGCGCTTATAGATATATAATTAGATTCTCTTTTAATTTTCTCAGGAACCACTGGAGGGATTTACACTATTTTACCAAAAGCATGATCTGCGTACCAAACACTACCATTTTGACAAGTTTGGTGTAATTCCCTTCAGTGGTTCAAGCTGTAGCCGTGTCTAAAGGTCCTATGGAAATTAACATGGGGAAAACACGTTTTGGGACCCCCCTTTTTTCTCAGCCCCCACTTCACTAATCCCCCCCAAACTTTCAGGGAAGGAGAGGAGCGGAGCGAGCCATCTTCTTTGAGAAATTTGCGAAGATTCATCAACCAGCGCCAAAGTTATTCCCAATAGAATGTTGGGGATTTCCTATGGAAATTAGGTCCTAACTATATATACCTACTGGCTACCGCCAGTAGGTAATATATATATATATATATATATTCACAGAAAAAACATAGGTTATAGACCATATATAGTTAGGAATTTGCATTTACAAAACCTTGAAAATTCACTGAAAAAACCATAGGTTATAGACCATATATAGTTAGGGATTAGCATTTAAAAAACCTTATTTTACTCGCACAAAACCATTGAAATTCCATATATAGTTAGATGCACTAACTATATATCGCGGACCCGCAATCCACTGCTAATGATGTCACATATTACATCATTCATGACATGGTCAGTGACATCACTGATGACATCACTGATGACATCTCAAATGACATCACTGATGACATCACTGATGACAACACCCAGTGACTGTATGTTTCTGTAAAGTTAAAATATGTCTTACATATTGAAGAATGAGTGGATGTATAAGTGTCTGGATGAAGGATTTAGTAGGTGCATGACTGACTGTATGAGAGAATGATTAAATGTGTCTCACTGAGTGCATGGGTTAGTGATTAAAGTGTCTTAATTTGGCAATCATTATTTATGTTCTTCTGTAAACTGCTGCATGTTTAAATCAGTAGCTATATCAGTAACTATATGGGTTATTGAATGGTTGCCCAAGTATTTGTATGGGAGACTGAGTATGTGTGTGGGTGGCTGGGAGGTGTATAACTCTGTGCATAGATGTGTGAGCAGTTGATTCCCTAGGTGTATGGGTTCAAAAGTGCATGTAGAAACAGCTGTATGGACAGTTGACTGTGTGCATGAGTATATTGGTGAGTGAATGGATATCTCAGTTCTACATGTTAAAGTAAGTACATATGTAAAACACACTCCATGTGAGAGTTGACATATATAAATAACTGAACATAAGAGCCAGTGAATGTGAGAGTGGCTGTATGAATCATTGTGAACTTGTATCAAGGATTGTATAAGAGAGTAAATATTTGTTAGTATATGTTTGAATAAGTAAGGTGTGTATAACTGTATAGTTGAGGAAATGGAGGTGTGATTGATTCTTTGCATGACTGACTAGGTGTGTGGGTAACTCCATGGATGTGTGACAGTCTGTGAGTGCCTGTTTACACTGAGTGTATCTAAGGTTATATTAGAGTCTGAAGATGTATTATCACATAAATGATATCATCAGTGATGTAATCAGTAATGTCAAATGAGATGTCAGTGATGTCATCAGTGATGTCATTTGGAATGTCATCAGTGATGTCATTTGAGATGTCATCAGTGATGTCATCAGTGATGTCACTGACCATGTCATGAATGATGTAATATGTGACATCATTAGCAGTGGATTGCGGGTCCGCGATATATAGTTAGTGCATCTAACTATATATGGAATTTCAATGGTTTTGTGCGAGTAAAATAAGGTTTTTTTAAATGCTAATCCCTAACTATATATGGTCTATAACCTATGGTTTTTTCAGTGAATTTTCAAGGTTTTGTAAATGCAAATTCCTAACTATATATGGTCTATAACCTATGGTTTTTTCTGTGAATTTCATTGGTTTTTTAAAAGCTAATATCTATAGCTGTAAAATATATTCTTTATTAATTGACGTATCACGTAGCCCGTGAGACGCCTCATGATGCATCGCAAAACCGTGACGTATCGTCTCTGCAGCGCAAACCAAACCCAAAACGTAAGCGCGCCAGAACACGCTTAAAGATATATATATTTTTTTAACCTTAATTACACAAAATCCACACGTGCACATATCACATACGTTCAAAAAACACAATATGTCGGACTCCCGTTACGCTGCCGGTTAGCTGCCCGGTTAACGTACCAGGAAGAACCTTTACCGCGAAAAATTGCAATTTTTTTTTCACCCCCCAGGGAACTTTAATAGCCCCCTCATCAATCCTAGGGGTTCAGGAGGGGTTTGCCTTACCCCTTTCATTCATTGACACCTTTTTTTTTTCCACCTCTTGTCTCTCGATCCCACAGAGAGACAAGATGGCGGCCGCTCCAGACTGTTTACAATGATAACAGCCAATCAGCTTCTCCTCAGACTCCCGTTACACTGCCGGTTAGCTGTCCGGTTAGCTGCCCGGTTCGCGTACCAAGACGCGTCTCTACGGCGAAAAAATCGGAATTTTTTTTTTTTTTGGGCCCAGCGTGGCTCTATAATATGCCCTCATCAATCCTAGGGGGTCAGAAGGGGTCTACCTTGCCCCTTTCCTTCATTTCCCCCTTTGTTTTGGCCTCCTCTTGTCTCTCGATCCTACCGAGAGACAAGATGGCGGCCGCTCCGGACTGTTTACAATGTTGACAGCCAATCAGCTACTCGTCAGACTCCCGTTACACTGCCGGTTAGCTTCCCGGTTAGCTGCCCGGTTAGCTGCCCGGTTCGCGTACCAAGACGCGTCTCTACGGCGAAAAAATCGGATTTTTTTTTTTTTTTTTTTTAGGCCCAGCGTGGCTCTATAATATCCCCTCATCAATCCTAGGGGGTCAGAAGGGGTCTACCTTGCCCCCTTTCCTTCATTTCCCCCTTTGTTTTGGCCTCCTCTTGTCTCTTGATCCTACTGAGAGACAAGATGGCGGCCGCACCGGACTGTTTAGAATGTTGACAGACACCGGAGAGCCAATCAGCTTCGCTTCGCAAAGTTCCGATAAGCGAAAAGTACGCGAACCGGAGTGCTGCCCGGAGCGCTGTTACAGATATATATCTTGTTTTAAACGTTAATTTCTCAAAATTCACTGAAGCACATATATTGAGACCTAGCAAAGGCACATCGGGCTAACAGTCCCTACAATTTTGCCAAGTTTCGTGGAAATCCATTCAGCCGTTCGGGCTAAAAGTGAGTCCAACCGCCCTATGGAAATTAACATGGGAAAAACGCGTTTTGGGACCCCCCTTTTTCCTCGGCCCCCCCTTGACGAACCCCCCCCAAATTTCCAGGAGCTGCTCAGAAACAAAATGTGCCATTTTCCTGAAAATTTCAGCCAATTCCGTCCACAAACGCCAAAGTTATTAGGCATAGAATTTTCAAAAGTTCCATAGAGAAAAAATCCTAACTATATATACCTACTGGCTATCGCCAGTAGGTAATATATATGTATATATATATATATATATATATATATATATATATATATATATATATATATATATATATATATATATATATATATTTATATATATATATATATATATATATATATATATATATATATATATATATATATATAACCTACTGGTGGTCGCCAGTTGGTAGTTATAGTTAGGACCTAGTTTCCATAGGAAATCCGCAACATTCTATTTGGAATAACTTTGGCGCCGGTTGACAAATCTTTGCTAAATTCTCCAAGAAGATGGCCTGCTCCGCTCCTTCCCTAAAAGTTTGGGGGTGATTAGTGAAGCGGGGACTGAGGAAAAAGGGGGTCCCAAAACGTGTTTTCCCCATGCTATTTTCCATAGGACCTTTCGCCAGGGCTACAGCCCGAACGGCTGAACGGAATTACATCAAATTTGGCAAA
Organism: Lissotriton vulgaris; assembly: GCF_964263255.1. NCBI lineage: Eukaryota > Metazoa > Chordata > Amphibia > Caudata > Salamandridae > Lissotriton > Lissotriton vulgaris. The sequence goes on from NC_141696.1 coordinate 744,347,983, forward strand.
AAGGTAGAGTTTGTTTCGCAGATTACCCTTTTTGTTAAATAGTGTAAATCCGTTCAGTAGTTCCTGAGAAAATCAAAAGTAAAATCATAGATATGTCTATAGACCAAGTACCGTACGCGTACGGTAAGCGTACTGTAAAATGTACAATTACGAGCACGAGCTGCATGCTGATTGACTGTCAACTGTCTTTCAACACTCGAAACCAGGAAGTGTTGGCAGCCGTCTTGTGCCTCGGTAGAACCGAGGCATAAGAAAGCAGTGAAACAAACGTGCAAAACATGCAAAGGGGGCAGGGTAGAAACACCCTGACCCCCTAGGCCTGCTCAGGGGGTCCCTGTGGCCCAAAAAATATTTATTTTTTTTAAAATCGCGGGATATGCGCATAGTACGCGTACCCTGCCGATCCCCCCACAAAATTTAAGGCACCACTCTGCAAACACGCCCCCCTGGTGCGTCTGCAGAGGGGGAAATAATTCCCCTTGAATACTGGGAGTTCCTGGGGGCCAAGTAGCCCACCAAAAACCTCCAGTATGCGCCAGGGGGCTGCCTTGCAGAAAGGTGTAAAGAGGCCACACCCCTTTTTACACCTCTCTGCAACGCAGCCCCCTGGTGCATACTGGAGGTTCCTGGTGGGCTAGTTGGCCCACCAGGAACCTTCAGTATGCACAAGGGGGCTGCGTTGCAGAGAGGTGTAATGAGGTCCGCCCATTTTTACACCTCTCTGCAAGGCAGCCTCCTGGCGCGTTTACAGAGGGGGAACTAATTCCCCTTGAATACTGGGTGTCCCTGGGGGCCAACTAGCCCACCAGGAACCTCCAGTATGCGCCAGGGGGCTGCATTGCAGAGAGGTGTAAAAAGGGGCGTGGCCTCTTACACATCTCTGCAACGCAGCCCCTTGGTGCATACTGGAGGTTCCTGGTGGGCTAGTTGGCCCCCAGGGACCCCCAGTATGCAAGGGGAATTATTAGCCCCTCTGCAAACGCTCCAGGGGGCTGCATTGCAGAGAGGTGTAATCTTTTTACATCTCTCTGCAACGCAGCCCCCTGGCGCATACTGGAGGTTCCTGGTGGGCTAGTTGACCCCCAGGGACCCCCTGTATGCAAGGGGACTTAATCCCCCAACTTAGAACGTGCTACGGGGTGTGTTTGCACAGTGGTAGAGGTAGGGGCCGGGGCTTGAGGTGATATGTGTGCAAACATGCCCTGTGGCGCATTTTAAGTTGGGGAATTCATTCCTCTTCAATCCAGAGGTCCCCTAGGGGCCAACTATTCCAACAGGTACCTCCAGTAAGCACCACGGAGCTGCGTTGCAGAGTGTTGTAAAAAGGGGGCGTGCCCTCTGAACACCTCTCTGCAAAGCAGCTCCCTGGCGCATACTGGAGGTACCTGGTGGGCTAGTTGGTTCACAGGGGACCTCAGGATTGAAAAGTAATTGATTCCCCAATCTAAAACGCGCCACAGGGCGTGTTTGCACACATGTAACCTCAGGCCCACCCTCTTCCTTCACTATCGAGCACAATATTCTCTAAAATCAGCGGAACTACGAATTCCGATTTACTCACCTGTTATCAGGAGAGACGTCAGTGCTGCATCCTTGAGCCCACTACTGATCCTGAAAAGTAATTCTAACCATACTTACAGTAACTTGAATATCCTTCCATAGGCTAACATTGACTGGTTTCACTTGGAAATTCTTCTAAGTGTGGAATTTTGGAACTTTAAAAAATTCCTCTAAAATCAGCCGAACTACGAATTTCGATTTACTCACCTGTTATCAGGAGATACCTCAGTGCTGCATCTTTCAGCTCACTACTGATCCTGAAAAGTAATTCTAACCATACCTACAGTAACTTGAATTTCCTTCTTTGGCTAACATTGACTGGTTTCACTTGGAAATTCTTCTAAGTGTGGAGTTTTGGAATTTAAAAAAATTCCTTTCAAATCAGTTGAACTACAAATTCCGATTTACTCACCTGTTATCGGGAGAGACCTCAGTGCTGCATCTTTCAGCTCACTACTGTCCCTGAAAAGTAATTTTAACTGTACTTACCAGTAACTTGAATTTCCTTCCATAGGATATCATTGCCTGCTATATAAAATATATATAAAATAAAAAAATATATAAAATAAAAAATTAAAATATTACAATTTCAATATTTTCAAAAAGATTTTTTTCAATTTATATTAAAAATATGTAATATAATTAAAAAAATTAAGGGCCAGATGTAGGTTGCCAAATACCGGTCGGCAACGTCCGATTTCGGCCGTTACGACTGGTATTTGGATTTTGAGATGTAGGGGGCTTAAAAATTACCAATTCGGTAAATTTACCGAAGCGGTAAATTTACTGATTCTGTAAATTACTGAATCGGTAAATTTACCGATTCGGTAATTCAAGATGTAGGTGGCACTGAAAACAGTGCCACAGGGCCTTAAGGATTCGTTATTTACCACCAACTATTAGTTGGTGGTAAATAACGAATACCTGTGTACATGCAAATCTGTGCATGTACACCTGTGCCATCTGGCACACATACATGCCCTAAGGGCATGTATGCGTGTCACATGGCACACAAGCCTGAATCAGGGGTGTAACTGGGTGTCAAAGTGACACCCTGCCACCCTTGACTCTTCGGTAATTTTACCGAATCGGTATTTACCGATTCAGTAATTGCCACTGATTCCTATGGGCCTCAAGGCCCATAGGAATTAATGGCAATTACCGAATCGGTAAATAATGATTCGGTAATTACCGAAACTTACCGATTCTGTAATTTTTTACCTACATCCTGATTGCCTTTTCTTAAATACCGAATCGGTATGATTCGGTATTTAAGAATCGGTAATCTGGGATTACCTACATCAGGACCAAAATATCTAAAAATAAATACTTTAAAACAATGTAGTAAATCAGTATAAAAAACATAACAATTAATACATTTAAAAATTATCATTTACAAAACCTTTGAAATTCACTGAAAAAACCATAGGTTTCAGCCATGTTATAGTTAGGAATTAGCATTTAAAAACCTTAGAAATTCACTGAAAAACCATAGGTTTCAGCCATGTTATAGTTAGCTGGACATTTCACTCATACAAAACCATTGAAATTCCCCCGTTATAGTGCACTGCTGATGACGGCACATATTAAATCACTCATGACATGGTCAGTGACATCACTCATGACATCACTCATGCCATCTCAAATGACATCACTGATGACATCATCCTTGTGAAAGAGTGGCAGACCTCCTCTCACCCTAATGTAACCTTTGATACACAGATTCAAAAATAGAAACTAAAATTTTCAAAAAAATGGAGATACCAATACCAGTTACAACAACCTATTCAATAATTCCAACATCTACATACACATCCACTCATTCACCATCAGTTCTATATAGTCACTCATTAATAGGTTTTTTAAATGCTAATTCCTAACTATAACTGGTGTGAAACTTATGGTTTTTTTCAGTGAATTTCAAAGGTTTTTTAAATGCTAATTCCTAACTATAAGTCTCAGTTTATAAGTAAGACTGTTAGCGCTCTAGTTGTTCTTTAGAACACTCTGGGACATTCTGTCATTGGGCTATATTTGGGCTACATCTGGCTGATATTTGGGCTACATTTGTTTTTTTTGTCTCTGGTGGCCATCTTTGGGCTACATTGGGCTACATTGGGCTACATTTGGGCTCTAACATATATATAGCCCAATGTAGCCCAATATATATTTTTTCAAAGTTAATTTTCGTAAAAACCACTTGAGCATATATCTTGAGACATAGCAAACGCAGATCGGGCTACCAGTCCCTACAATTTTGGCAATTTTATTTATTTTTTTTTTTTTTGCCTTGGAGCGCTCCCGGTGCGCGCCCCGGTGAGCGCCCCGGAAAGCGTAGTTTTATGAAGCGCCCCGGGGCGCGCACCGGGGAGCGTCCCGTAAGCACCAATATCGCGAACGAAAACATGATCGTGACGTATCGCGTAGCCGCGACCGCGTGATACGCACGGTGTAAACGCAGCCGGAACCACTCGAGCGAATACGATCGCGCAACGTAGGCGTCCGACGCGCTTACGCGATGCGCCCCTAGCGTAAGCGCGTCGGGTCATGTGACCTGAAAATAACACTTTTAATTGGTTCATAACAGTTTTGGTTTCATAATGAGTAAGCCCCTGGTCATGTGACCTGAAAATAACACTTGTCATTGGTTCAATACATTTTTTTTTTCAGAAGGATGAAAGACCCCACCTTTTTTCCTTATTCTGACTTTGTCCTTTGACTTAGGAAGACCTGTTTGTACCTCTCTGTACCTTTTTGATCTTTATAATGGCTTCAGTAGCAGCAGCAGCTGGTGCATCTGCACCACCACCACAACCACCTAGAGGACCACCACAAGATATAATTGGTGGTCAACAAGAGGAGGAAGAGGAGAAGGAGGAGGAAGAGGGGAGGAGAAGATGGCTTGAAGAACAAAATACCCCATACCATCCAAGACCACACATTATATGGGAGTTTTTTTCGATCCCAGAGGGGAAGAAAAAAGTAAATGCAGCCAAGGTGACTTGCCTAATCTGTGGCATAGAACTTTCTAGGGGGAACCTTAATAAAAAATATTCATTTGGAAACAACATGATGATTCGCCACATGCAGCGCAAGCATCCAATAAACTATTCTGCTGCAGAGATGAGGGTACTGGCCAGTAACCCTCCCCAATCCACAAGCACCACCTCAAAAAGAAAGCAACCCACTCCGTCGGCACCAAAGGAAAGTGAGACGATGCCTTGCATTCAGCCACGATTTGCAGATTTCCGAATTATCTGTAAATATTGTGGGAAGACCATTTCCTACGGAGAACAGAGCGTAAAGCTCATCGTCCTTGCTGGGGACAACCACAAATGCCCCAATAAACCCTAATTATTTCTTTTCTTTTATTTTTTGCTCCAGTTGAGCCATTTTCAATTCCCTGTTTTTTCGTTTCTCCCCATGAAAAATACAAAAAAAATATAAAACTGTTCAGAAAACCCCAAAAAAGTTTAAAATGTTCAAAAAACAATAAAAAAATATAAAACAACAAAAAGAAGAAAAAAACAGTTCTTTTAGAACTACCTCCAATTTCTAAAAAAAGGCTACATTTAAAAAAAACTCTATTATTCATTTTTCCCCATGGGACGCTCCCCGGTCCGCTCCCCGGTTCGCATACTGGGCGCTCCCCCCGCGCAAATCCCGCGGGGCCCTTTTATGGCCCCCACATCAAACCTAGGGGGTCTATCCCTGCCCCCTTATGGTCATTTCCCCCTTTGATTTTTCCAACTCTTATGTCTCGATTTTACCGAGACACAAAATGGCGGCCGCTCCGGACTGTTTCGAATGTTTACAGACACCCGAGAGCCAATCAGCTTTCTCTGCGCAAGTCGTGTGGCGCGCCCGGAGCGCTCCCCGGAGCGCGTACCGGGGCGCTGCCATAGATATATATATTTTTTTGAACCTAAATTACTCAATAACCACTGGAGCACATATCTTGAGACATAGCAAAGGCACATCGGGCCATCACTCCCTACAATTTTGCCAAGTTTGGTGCAAATCCATTCAGCTGTTCGGGCTAAAAGTGAGTTTGACCGCCCTATGGAAACTAACATGGGGAAAACACGTTTTGGAACCCCCCTTTATCTCGGCCCCCGCTTGACGAATCCCCCCAAACTTTCAAGGAAGGAGCGGGCCATTTTCTTGGAGAAATTTGCGAAGATTCGTCCACCGGCGCCAAAGTTATTCCCAATAGAATGTTGCGGATTTCCTATGGAAAGCAGATCCTAACTATAACTACCTACTGGCGACCGCCATTAGATGATATATATATATATATATATTACCTACTGGCGGTCGCCAGTAGGTAGTTATAGTTAGGATAATTTTCAATGTTAAATCTCAACATTCTATTTTGAATAACTTTGGCGCCGGTTGACGAATCTGCCTGAAATTTTCAGGAAAATGGTCTCATGGCGGTCCGGTCCTTCCCTGAAAGTTTGGGGGGGATTCGTCAAGCGGGGGCCGAGATAAAAGGGGGGTCCCAAAACGCGTTTTCCCCATGTTAATTTCCATAGGGCGGTCGATTTCACTTTTAGCCCGAACGGCTGAATGGATTTCCACCAAACTTGGCAAAATTGTAGGGACTGGTAGCCCGATGTGCCTTTGCTATGTCTCAAGATATGTGCTCCAGTGGATTTTGAGTAATTTAGGTTCAAAAAAATATATATATCTATAGGCGCTCTCCCGTGCGCGCACCCGAGTGCGCTCCAGGCGCGACACGCGACTTGCGCGCAGGAAGCTGATTGGATCTCAGTTGTCTGTAAACATTCTAAACAGTGCGGAGCGGCCGCCATCTTGTGTCTCGGTAAAATCGAGACACAAGGGGTTTGAAAAAAAAAGGGGCAAATGACCATAAGGGGGAAGAGTAGACCCCCTCTGACCCCCTAGGTTTGATGTAGGGACTAAAATAGGGTCCTGCAGGGCATTAAAAAATTTTTTTCGTTTTGCGCGGGGGAAGCGCATGGTACGCGCACCGGCGAAGCACGGGGAAAATCCAGGACCATATTTATGAAGGCCTTGCGCTGTTAGTTTTGCGCTTCCTGTGCGTCAATTTTTGTGACGCACCAGCGGTGTAAAAAAATGCGCATTGTTATGCAATATTTAAAAAGTGACGCATCTATCTAGATGCGTCACTTTTTAAATATAGTGCAACGAGGTACATTTTATTACACTGCTGGTGTTATGCGTCACTTTTCTGTGCGCACTCCTTATGACATTCCAGATGTGTCATATTTAATGTATGACGAATCATGTTGCAGATACAATATGGCGCAGAGTTTTAAAAAGTGACCCATGTACCTAGATGCGTCACTTTTTAAAAATAGCGTCAGGTATAATGCATGCAGAGGGGGTGTTCTCCCGCAAAAAGCTTTGTAATAGCGACGCAGTGAAATCTTTGAGATTTCACTGCGTCAGTTTTAGGATGCTGTTGCGTCAAAATCTTGTGCCTGCTTTACAGCAGGTGTTAGACTGAGGCAAGACCTTTCATATGCTGCTTTCCCCATTTGAAAGGACACATTACTGGAGTTGCGTCACTTTTGTGACGCACTCCAGCAATGCGTTACTTGGAATGTCATAAGGAGTGCGCACAGAAAAGTGACGCATTGCACCAGTAGTGTAAAAAAATGTGCCGCGTTGCGTTATATTTAAAAAGTGAGGTATCTAGGTAGATGGGTCACTTTTTAAAATCAAGCGCCACATTATATATGCGTGAGGTATAATGCATGCAGAGGGGGTGTTCTCCCACTAAAAGCTTTGTAATAGCGACGCAGTGAAATGTTTGAGATTTCACTGCGTCACTTTTAGGATGCTGTTGCATCCTTTAAATATAGTGCAACGAGGCACATTTTATTACACTGCTGGTGTGATGCGTCACTTTTCTGTCCACAGTCCTTATGACATTCCAGATGTGTCATATTTAATGTATGACGAATCATGTTGCAAGGAGTTACAGATACGTCAGTATTTCTGACATATGTGTAAACATAAAAGTGATGCGAGGCCGGCGCAAAATTTTGACGCAATAGCATCCTAAAAGTGACGCAGGGAAATCTCATAGATTTCAGTACGTTGTTATTACCAAGCTTTTTGCGCGGGATTGCCCCCTCTGCATACATTATACCTGATGCAGATACAATATGGCGCAGAGTTTTAAAAAGTGACCCATGTACCTAGATGCGTCACTTTTTAAAAAATAGTGTCAGGTATAATGCATGCAGAGGGGGTGTTCCTTGCAAAAAGCTTGGTAATAATGACGCAGTGCGTCACTTTTAGGATGCAGTTGCGCAAAAATCTTGCGCCTGCTTCACAGCAAACCTTTCACATGGTGCTTTTTCCATGTGAAAGGACACATTACTGGAGTTGCGTCACTTTTGTGACGCACTCCTGCAATGCGTTACTTTTGTGTTTACAGATATGTCAGAAATACTCCAGTTTATTCACTGTGTCATAACTTTCTTTTCTAACACTCACCTTCTTTCATTCCTCCTACTTCACTTCCTTTCACCTCTCATACCTTTCTGTTCTTTCTTACTCATTCTCCTTTCAATTATCAATGCACTATATTTCACTTACTCTTCATTTTTTAAGATTATAGCTCTTTGATGAGAATTGGAGGTAGTTCTGAAAAGAACTTTTGGTTTTCTTCTTTTAACTGAAGAGGAACAAAAACAGGGAATAGAAACTGCTCAACAGGAGCAAAAAGAAAAGAAAAAAATTAGGGGTGGGAAGGGCAGTGATGGTTCTCCAATGCCCGAACCATGAGCAGGACACTTTGCTCCCCATAGGTGAGGAGTTGATTGCAGTATCTGCATCTGACGACCCCATGGTTGAATGCAGGTTGAATGTTTGCTACCTGCCCCTGAGATTGTTCTCTTCCAGAAGAAGTTGCTCCTCCTGTTGATGTAGAGGCCCCATCTCTGGGAACCTCCTGTGCCAGAGCCCTGACACTTTCCCGGGCAAAATTCTGGGGGTGCCTCCTCTCCACATGGCGAATCATGGTGTAGTTGCCAAAAGAGTATTTTTTTTGGGGGTTACCCCGTGACAGGACCTGTTTGCAGATCCTGCACTCTACTTTTGGTGCATTCACCTTCTTCTGGCCTTCTGGAAACTTAAAAAATTTCCAGATGAAATGTTCCTTCACCTTTGGGGTAGGAGGCTCTTCATCAATGAAGTCATCTTCACTGCTGGATGGTCTGGCAGCCATGATGAATCCAGGAATATGGAGCAGCAAAAAAGGCAGGTCTTTCAGTCACAAAAGTGAAAGAAGAAGTGAAGGAAATGGGTGGGGATTTCATTCATTGTAAAAAAAAACTGTTAGCAACCAATGAAAAGTGTTATTTTAGGGTCACATGACCCGACGCGTTTACGCTGCGCGCTCCGGAGCACTTCCGGGTGCGTTTACGCAGCGCGATCGTAGGCGCTTCCGGGGCGCAAACGTGGCGCGATCGTAGGCGCTTTTCCGTGCGTTTATGCGCCGCGCACGTATGCGCTTCCGAGGGCACTTACGTTGCGCGCCGAAGTGACGTCATCAATCTTTTATAGAAATGCATAATCATTTTCCATATTAAAAAAAACAAATTTTATTTGTATGGTACGAAATGTTTTGCATTATTATTAACTTTTCATTCATATTTTTTTTTCACGAACGACAGTTGCGCTCTGGGTGCGCTTTCATATGAGCTCTCGGAGAAGCTTACAGGAGAGCTTAGCTGAAAGCTTCCCGGAGCGCGCACCCAGAGCGCAAAAGAAAAAAATTATAAGAAAAAATGAATACTTAAAAAAAAACAGCAAATTGTAAAAAAAAAAAAGGTTAGAAACTCGATATACAAAGGAATTAGCATTTAAAAAACCTATGAAATTCACTGAAAAAACCATAGGTTTCACACCAGTTATAGTTAGGAATTAGCATTTAAAAAACCTATGAAATTCACTGAAAAAACCATAGGTTTCACACCAGTTATAGTTAGGAATTAGCATTTAAAAAACCTATTAAATTCACTGAAAAAACCATAGGTTTCACACCAGTTATAGTTAGCTGGAAATTTTACTGATATAAAACCATTGAAATTCCCACGTTATAGTTAGATGGACTCACTATAACTTGCGCGTGCAATGCACTGCTGATGACATCACATATTACATCACTCATGACATGGTCAGTGACATCACTCATGACATCACTGATGACACCATCCAGTGAATATGTGTCTTTCTGAAAAATAAATATTAGTGAGTTATGTTTAAAAATTTAAATACATATATTAGTGTTTCACTTTGTGTATAAGTGGCTACATGTGTTGATAAGTAGCAACATGCGTATGTATATGGGTTATTTGATATTATTATTAGTATCAGTATGAGTGTCTATATGGTTTGGTGGGGGTATTACTTAGCACATAGATGCATGAGTGACTGACTCTTTGTTTGTATGTGTTTTGAAGACAACATATGTACAGGACTGTATGGGTGGATGAGTGTCTATATGTGTTTCTTAGTGAGTGAATGACTGTCTCACTAGTGTCTTTATCAGTAACTACATATGTTTTAATCTAGTATATGTGAATATTGATGTATATAAGTGAGTATATGTGAGAGTAAGAGATTGTAAGAGTTCCTGTTTAAATAAGTATGTGTTTCTATAAGTGATTCTTTAAGAGAATAAATATGTGTAATTTTAAATAGAAGTAAGGTGGAAGTGTGTGTATAACTCTATATTCAAATAAATGGATGTCCAATAGTTTATTTGCACGTGTGAATATGTGTGTGAGTAACTTTTGGATGAATGTCGGTGTGTAACAGGATGTATAGGTGTATCACTTCATATGATGAGTGAGTATATGTATGAGTGACTATATAGAACTGTTGGTGAATGAGTGGATGTGTATATAGATGGTGGAATTACTGAATTGCTTGTTGTAACTGGTATGGGTATCTCCATTTTTTGAAAATGTTTGTTTCTATTTTTGAATATGTGTCTCAAGGGTTACATTATAGTGAAAGGAGGTCTGTCACTATGTCACAAGGATGGTGTCATGAGTGATGTCACTGACCATGTCATGAGTGATGTAATATGTGATGTCATCAGCAGTGCATTGCACGCGCAAGTTATAGTGAGTCCATCTAACTATAACGTGGGAATTTCAATGGTTTTATATCAGTAAAATTTCCAGCTAACTATAACTGGTGTGAAACCTATGGTTTTTTCAGTGAATTTAATAGGTTTTTTAAATGCTAATTCCTAACTATAACTGGTGTGAAACCTATGGTTTTTTCAGTGAATATATATATATATATATATATATATATATATATATATATATATATATATATATATATATATATATATATATTCACAGAAAAAACCATAGGTTATAGACCATATATAGTTAGGAATTCGCATTTACAAAACCTTATTTTACTCACACAAAACCATTGAAATTCCATATATAGTTAGTTGCACTAACTATATATCGCGCACCCGCAATCCACTGCTGATGATGTCACATATTACATCATTCATGACATGGTCAGTGACATCACTGATGACATCACTGATGACATCTCAAATGACATCACTGATGACATCTCAAATGACATCACTGATGACATCACTGATGACATCTCATTTGACATTACTGATCACATCACTGATGATATCATTCATGTGATAATACGATGAACCTCTTCAGACTCTAATATAACCTTAGATACAATCAGTGTAAACAGACACTCACAGACTGTCACTCATCCATGGAGTTACTCACACACCTAGTCAGTCATGCAAAGAATCAATCACACCTCCATTTTCTCAACTATACAGTTATACAAACTTTACTTATTCAAACATATACTAACACATATTTACTCTCTTATAGAATCCCTGATACAAGTTCACAATGATCCATACAGCCACTCACACATTCACTGGCTCTTATGCACAGTTATTTATATATGTCAACTCTCACATGTACTGTGTTTTACATATGTACTTACTTTGACATGTAGCACTGAGATATCCATTCACTCACCAATACACTCATGCACACAGTCAACCGCCCATACAGCTGTTTCCACATGCACTTTTGAAACCATACATCTAGTGAATCAACTGCTCACACATCTATGCACAGATTCATACACCTCCCAGCCACCCACACACACACTCAGTCTCCCATACAAATACTTGGGCAACCAATCAATAACCCATATAGTTACTCATATAGCTACTTATCAACACATGCAACAGTTTACAGAACAACAGACATAATGATGCACACATTAAGACAGTTTAGTCACTAACCCATGCACTCAGTGAGACACATTTAATCACTCACTCATACAGTCAGTCATGCACCTACTAAATCCTTCATCCAGACACTTATACATCCACTCATTCTTCAATATGTAAGACATATTTTAACTTTACAGAAACATACAGTCACTGGATGTTGTCATCAGTGACTGTATGTTTTGGGACCCCCCTTTATCTCGGCCCCCGCTTGACGAATCCCCCCAAACTTTCAAGAAAGGAGCGGGCCATTTTCTTGGAGAAATTTGCGAAGATTCGTCCACCGGCGCCAAAGTTATTCCCAATAGAATGTTGCGGATTTCCTATGGAAAGCAGATCCTAACTATAACTACCTACTGGCGACCGCCATTAGGTAATATATATATATATATATATATATATATATATATATATATATATATATATATATATATATATATATATATATATATATATATATATATATATATATTCACAGAAAAAACCATAGGTTATAGACCATATATAGTTAGGAATTCGCATTTACAAAACCTTATTTTACTCACACAAAACCATTGAAATTCCATATATAGTTAGTTGCACTAACTATATATCGCGCACCCGCAATCCACTGCTGATGATGTCACATATTACATCATTCATGACATGGTCAGTGACATCACTGATGACATCACTGATGACATCTCAAATGACATCACTGATGACATCTCAAATGACATCACTGATGACATCACTGATGACATCTCATTTGACATTACTGATCACATCACTGATGATATCATTCATGTGATAATACGATGAACCTCTTCAGACTCTAATATAACCTTAGATACAATCAGTGTAAACAGACACTCACAGACTGTCACTCATCCATGGAGTTACTCACACACCTAGTCAGTCATGCAAAGAATCAATCACACCTCCATTTTCTCAACTATACAGTTATACAAACTTTACTTATTCAAACATATACTAACACATATTTACTCTCTTATAGAATCCCTGATACAAGTTCACAATGATCCATACAGCCACTCACACATTCACTGGCTCTTATGCACAGTTATTTATATATGTCAACTCTCACATGTACTGTGTTTTACATATGTACTTACTTTGACATGTAGCACTGAGATATCCATTCACTCACCAATACACTCATGCACACAGTCAACCGCCCATACAGCTGTTTCCACATGCACTTTTGAAACCATACATCTAGTGAATCAACTGCTCACACATCTATGCACAGATTCATACACCTCCCAGCCACCCACACACACACTCAGTATCCCATACAAATACTTGGGCAACCAATCAATAACCCATATAGTTACTCATATAGCTACTTATCAACACATGCAACAGTTTACAGAACAACAGACATAATGATGCACACATTAAGACAGTTTAGTCACTAACCCATGCACTCAGTGAGACACATTTAATCACTCACTCATACAGTCAGTCATGCACCTACTAAATCCTTCATCCAGACACTTATACATCCACTCATTCTTCAATATGTAAGACATATTTTAACTTTACAGAAACATACAGTCACTGGATGTTGTCATCAGTGATGTCATCAGTGATGTCATTTGAGATGTCATCAGTGATGTCATCAGTGATGTCACTGACCATGTCATGAATGATGTAATATGTGACATCATCAGCAGTGGATTGCGGGTGCGCGATATATAGTTAGTGCAACTAACTATATATGGAATTTCAATGGTTTTGTGTGAGTAAAATAAGGTTTTGTAAATGCGAATTCCTAACTATATATGGTCTATAACCTATGGTTTTTTCTGTGAATTTTCAAGGTTTTGTAAATGCTAATTCCTAACTATATATGGTCTATAACCTATGGTTTTTTCAGTGAATTTTCAAGGTTTTGTAAATGCAAATTCCTAACTATATATGGTCTATAACCTATGGTTTTTTCAGTGAATATATATATATATACATACATATATAAACATATATCATCTGTATATCTATATAAATACAAACATAAATGCATGCATACATATACTTATATGCATACAGATGCATGTTATTTACATGAAAGTTGAAAAAACACTAATAAAAGCAAAGCTAAAAAGCCACCTCATTACAAACAGAATGGCTTTAACTTAAACGAGGGCGCGATCTATTGCATTTTCAATGCTTGTTTACTTTGGTTCCATCAAGAAGGCTTCAGATGTGTCACACATTTGCCATAAATTCTGAATGTTAGCACTCTAGTTGCACATTAGATCACTGTAGTAAAGCTACTGCTCACCAGGGACGTCTGCTGCTGGTATTCAAAGTGCATGTTTCAGTCTGCATGTCAGAATTTTTTTAATGAAATAGAAGAGGATTTGAGAAGTCACTCAAAATGATCCCTAATTTTTCTTTCTGAAGCACTAATCATACTTTCTATGGCAAAATTAACCCCCTCATGTTGTTCCTTTTTAAATTGAGTGTTTTCAGACTTACCACTTCATTCCAATCAAGATGGCTTCTGGTGTGCCATACTTTTGTCATAAGTAAGACTGTTAGCGCTCTAGTTGTTCTTTAGAACACTCTGGGACATTCTGTCATTGGGCTATACTTGGGGTACATCTGGGTGATATTTGGGCTACATTTAGGCTCTTTTGTCTCTGGTGGCCATCTTGGGAGACTGTATGTCAGAATTTTTTAATGAAATTGAAGAGGGTTTGAGAAGTCACTCAAAATGTGCCCTAATTTTTCTTTCTGCATCACTAATCATAATTCATATGGCAAAATATACCCCCTCATTTTGTTCCTTTTTAAATTAAATGTTTTAAGAGTTACCACTTTATTCCAATCAAGATGGCTTCAGGTGTGCCATACCTTTGTAATAAGTAGGACTGTTAGCGCTCTAGTTGTTCTTTAGAACACTCTGGGACATTCTGTCATTGGGCTATACTTGGGCTACATCTGGGTGATATTTGGGCTACATTTGCGCTCTTTTGTCTCTGGTGGCCATTTTGGGAGACTGCATGTCAGAATTTTTTAATGAAATAGAAGAGGATTTGAAAAGTCACTCAAAATGTGCCCTAATTTTTCTTTCTGCAGCACTAATAATACCTTCTATTGCTTAATATACCCCCTCATTTTGTTCCTTTTTAAATTAAATGTTTTAAGAGTTACCACTTTATTCCCATCACGATGGCTCCAGGTGTGCTATACCTTTGTAATAAGTAGGACTGTTAGCGCTCTAGTTGTTCTTTAGAACACTCTGGGACATTCTGTCATTGGGCTATACTTGGGCTACATCTGGGTGATATTTGGGCTACATTTGGGCTCTTTTGTCTCTGGTGGCCATTTTGGGAGACTGCATGTCAGAATGTTTTAATGAAATAGAAAAGGATTTGAGAAGTCACTCAAAATGTGCCCTAATTTTTCATTCTGCAGCACTAATCATACTTTCTATGGCAAAATATACCCCCTCATGTTGTTTCTTTTTAAATTAAATGTTTTAAGAGTTACCACTTTATTCCAATCAAGATGGCTTCAGGTGTGCCATACCTTTGTAATAAGTAGGACTGTTAGCGCTCTAGTTGTTCTTTAGAACACTCTGGGACATTCTGTCATTGGGCTATTCTTGGGCTACATCTGGGTGATATTTGGGCTACATTTGGGCTCTTTTGTCTCTGGTGGCCATTTTGGGAGACTGCATGTCAGAATGTTTTAATGAAATAGAAAAGGATTTTAGAAGTCACTCAAAATGTGCACTAATTTTTCATTCTGCAGCACTAATCATACTTTCTATGGCAAAATATACCCCCTCATGTTGTTTCTTTTTAAATTAAATGTTTTAAGAGTTACCACTTTATTCCAATCAAGATGGCTTCAGGTGTGCCATACCTTTGTAATAAGTAGGACTGTTAGCGCTCTAGTTGTTCTTTAGAACACTCTAGGAGGCTGCAGTAGAACACAAAGGAATCAACTGACAGTCTCTGTCCTTGTTGGATGTACATGTTTTACTGAGAATGTCAGACTTCATTTTCACATGACTGAGAAAGATAATGTGAATTTACAGAAAATATGCTTTCAGTTTAGCTTATAGATCCCCTTCCAAACCACTGTGGGAAAATCATGAGATATTAGTTTTCTTTCAAACAATATTCATGATATCACAGCAGAAGGTTTTTTCACATGGTAAAATCACCTTAGAACCCACCACAATTCCTAAAACGAGTATGGTACCATCAACAAATGATTTATAATGTAACTAAAGTCCTAAAACCCTCTATTAACTACAATGCTTTTTAATGAGGTGCTATCATGTATATTGGTCCCAAGATGGCTGCCAACACTTCTTGGATGAAGTGCTGACAGCCAATCAGATCAGATGTGTGGTTAGGCTCCGCCCAGATATATATCTTTTTTTGAACCTAAATTACTCAAAATCCACTGGAGCACATATATTGAGACCTAGCAAAGGCACATCGGGCTAACAGTCCCTACAATTTTGCCAAGTTTCATGCAAATCCATTCAGCCGTTCGAGCTAAAAGTGAGGCCAACCGCCCTATGGAAATTAACATGGGAAAAACGCGTTTTGGGACCCCCCTTTTTTCTCGGCTCCCCCTTTATGAAACCCCCCCAAATTGTCAGGGGCTGCTCAGAAACAAAATGTTCCATGTTCCTGAAAATTTCAGCCAATTCCGTCCACAAACGCCAAAGTTATTAGACATAGAATTTTCAAAAATCCCATAGAGAAAAAATCCTAACTATATATACCTACTGGCGACCGCCAGTAGGTAATATATATATTCACTGAAAAAAACATTGTTTTCAGCGACGTTATAGTTAGTTGAACATTTGACTCATGACATGGTCAGTCACATCACTGATGACATCACTGATGACATCGCAAATGACATCACTGATTACATCACTGATTACATAATTACATAATTCAGTGAATGTGTGTTTCTGGAAAGTTTACTTCTCATTTATATCTATGCCAAGGTGTATTGAAGAATGAGTGTATTTACAAGTGCCTTTCTTTTCTCTTCACAATCGTAGAGATTTCATGAAATAGTAATTCTCGGTGATATGTCATATTCAATTATTCAGTAGAGAGATCTCTACTGAATAATTGAAGATGACGACAGGAGTACTCTCCTAGAAACCAATTTATTCTTCCTTTGGATTGCATCTAATTTATGAATTTTCAGAGATATCTACTTTATATCTGAATAGACGATTGATGGATACGTGACTTTCATGAGGAGAATCGATTTTACTTAGTTTTATGCTGTATTAGGCCATAGACAGGTCATACCTGGAATGTGGTGTATTCTTTCGCGAGGATTACTAATGCCCTGATGAAGTCATCGGCTGATTGTTTCCTGAGACGAAACACGTGTCGGCTTGGCTTTCTGGCTACATTTTGTATGATTTCAATCAACATATCAACGAGAATTACTATTCCGTGAAATCTCTACGATTGTGAAGAGAAAAGAAAGAAAAATAAAGGAATTTATTGATTGAACTTTAAAAATAGATATACTGTTGATTTATCCTCTTTTCTCCTGGACTTGATATATTTATAAGACAAACACCTGCTTTGTGCTGTGCTCGGGAACAACAATTTGTTTATTGTGTATTTGCTGTGTCTTACACAGATGAGTATTTGGAACGTAGGTGGCCGTTGCCTTTTTGTCCCCTGGAGCAACTTATTATGGGATCTGTCACTAATGTATTGGTTTTGCGCAAGGTATAACCTAGCCACGCTTCATAGCCTATGGATTATTTAGTAGGTAAGTGAGTGACTGTATAAGTGAGTGATTGAGCGTGTCTTACTGAATGCATGGGTTATTGACGAAACTGTGTGAAAGTCTGCATTACTCTCTCAGTTGGTGTGTAAGCAGCTGCATGGGTTTGTGAGTAGCTACATGAGTGTCTATATGGGTTATTGATTTGTTGTCTGAGTATCTGCATGGGTGCCTGAGTGTCTGTGTGGGTGGGTGGCAGGGTGTGTGACTGTGCATAGATGTCTGAGTGTATGGTTTACTGATTGCATGGATTCAAAAGTCCATCTAGGAAGGGCTGTATGGGTGAGTTAGTGTGTGTATGGCTGTGTTGGTGAGTGAATAAATGTCTCAGTGGTATATGTGTAAGTAACTACATATGTTTTAAGGCAGTACATATGAGTGTTAGAATGTATAAATGACTATACGTGAGAGTAAGTTATTTGAAGAGTGTGTGTATAAATGAGTGTTTGCTTGTATCAGTGATTGTATAAGACAGTAAGTATGTGTTAGTATCTGCGTAAATAGGTGATGTAGTGTGTGTATAAATAATGGAGTTGGTGTGTATAACCGTATACATGAGTAAATCAGTATGTGATTGATTCTTTACATGACTGACTATGTGTGTGAGTAACTCTATGGATGAGTAGCTGAGTGTTACTGTATGTATAGGCATATGATTGGATATTATAGTACTGTATTGATGAGTAACTGCATGTATAAGTGACTGGATGTGTGTACAGACATAGGATATAGTGGATAGTATGTAGTGTCTGGCATTGTTGTGTGTATGGTTTCAAAGATAGTAGTCTGTATTTTAGAGTGTGTGTATCAAACTTTATATTAGGGCATCAGTATATGCATCAGATTTTCATGTGGATGATGTCATCAGTGATGTCATCAGTGATGTCATGTGAGATGTCATCAGTGATGTCACTGACCATGTCATGAGTGATATAATATGTGACGTCATCACCAGTGCATTGCGTTCGCGCAAGTTATAGTTAGCTCAACTAACAATAACAGGCGAATTTCTCTGGTTTTATATGTCAAATGTTCAACTAACCATAACGTCCCTGAAACATATGGTTTTTTTCAGTGAATGTTTAAGGTTTTTTAAAATACTAATTCATAACTATAGCATCTGTAAAACTATATTTTTAAATATTTTGGAACTCTATTATACTTCTTTTTTTTAACTTTTAAAAATTATATAATGTTTTATATCTTCCGAAAAAAAATGTATCTCTTTTTTTGGGGGGGGGAGAAAACTGCACTTCCATACTGTGAGCGTACCAAGCTCCATCACCACGCAAATCGGACCCACCATATTGCTAAACTCGTAATTAAGCGCATTTCGTATCCGACTGGTTCGTAACACCGCATCCCGCGAAATATCATATATAAGCGTGGCCGTAAAATACGTTCCGCTCGCGGAATTTGCAGATTTTTGGCAATTTCGGGGTTCGCAAATCGCACAAATTTGCCCAAAAATCTTTAATTTGCAAGCTGGTGGATTTTTTTGCTTGGTCGCGCTTGAAAGATACAATATTGTGCGCGCTGCGTTGACTTACCGTGATTCTGAGTCCGCCGAGTTGTTTTTCTCCCTGTTTGCGTGTGCTGCGCAATTTTGGATCTTGCTGCGTGATTGCGCGAGAGGTTTTCGACCGCGTGTATGTCATGGCGGCCCGCTATCTTGCACAGCGAGAGTTTGACAACGCCAGTACGTCATAAGGGCCCACAATCACGTATCGCGGGAGTAAACAATTGCGAACACGTAGTTGCTGCGCGCAGCTGACTTCCGGCGGGAGATTTGAACAGCTCTCTTTCTCGAACTTGCAAAAACTGAAATTCTGCACAAGACATCCACCGCAGGCAGCATAAACCTTCTGAAAATGATGATTTTGATCAGAATACCTCCTCAGATTGACATTTGGATGAACTTTTTTGTGCAAGGAGTCCATTTTTGGGGGGGGAAGAAAGAAGTACCCCAGACTCTCCAACTTCCTGTTCCTGTTCAGCAGGCTCCTCCCAGTGCTTTGTCCATCTCCTGGTCACTTTTCATTTGGATCTGGAGCTGGAAGGATTACTTTTTGTGGCTGCTGCTGGATATTTGTATTTGAAGACTTTTCAAATCACTTTTGGATTTGCGATTTCACAAGTAAGTTGGTGTTGTTTGTTTGGGGCATTGCAGTTGCTGCAACTACAATTTTAAAACTTTTTCACAACTTTAAAAAAAATATATTGTGGGTAGCCACAGTATCCAGTAGGCCCAGGTTTATTAGTCATGGGTGCATGATACAACTGTTTCTGTGAATTTTGTTGAACTTAAATCTCATTTATGTCATTGAATTTTAGCTCACTATATGTGGATTTTTTTCATTTTGGGGTGTCTGTGAAGCCACACTAGCCAGTAGGCCCAGGGGTAGTGAGTGGTGCATGGACCAAGTCTTTCTGTGGGGGTCTTGAATTTAAACATCATTGAGGGCATGGATGGCATTGGATTGTGGTGATTTCTGTGTGTTGTTCGACTTTTTGGAGTGTTGTTGGAGCCTGGCCATGTGGGTGGGGGCCATTTTGAGGCCTGGTCCAGGCAGGGCCTGGCCATGTGGCTGGGGGTCAAGGGGCCATTTTGAAGCCAGGCAGTGTGCTCAGGCCTGCACCCAGTTTGCCTTGTTATCATCCATTAGGCCCAGGGGTAGTGAGTGGTGCATGGACCAAGTCTTTCTGTGGGGTGTCTTGAATTTAAACATCATTGAGGGCATGAATGGCATTGGATTATGGTGATTTTTGTGTGTTTTTGGACTTTTTGAGGTGTTGTTGGGGCCTGGCCATGTGGTTGGGGGCCATTTTGAGGCCTGGTCCAGGCAGGGCCTGGCCATGTGGCTGGGGGTCAAGGGGCCATTTTGAAACCAGGCAGTGTGCTCAGGCCTGCACCCAGTTTGCCTTGCTTTCATCCATTAGGCCCAGGGGTAGTGAGTGGTGCATGGACCAAGTCTTCTGTGGGGTGTCTTGAATGTAAACATCATTGAGGGCAATGATGGCATAGGATTGTGGTGATTTTTGTGTGTTTTTTTTTACTTTTTGGGGTGTTGTTGGGGCCTGGCCATGTGGGTGGGGGCCATTTTGAGGCCTGGTCCAGGCAGGGCCTGGTCATGTGGCTGGGGTTCAATGGGCCATTATGAAGCCAGGCAGTGTGCTCAGGCCTGCACCCAGTTTGCCTTTCTTTCATCCATTATGCCCAGGGGTAGTGAGTGGTGCATGGACCAAGTCTTTCTGTGGGGTGTCTTGAATTTAAACATCATTGAGGGCATGGATTGCATTGGATTGTGGTGATGTTTGTGTGTTTTTCAACTTTTTGGGGTGTTGTTGGGGCCTGGCCATGTGGGTGGGGGCCATTGTGAGGCCTGGTCCAGGCAGGGCATGACCATGTGGCTGGGGGTCAATGGGCCATTTTGAAGCCAGGCAGTGTGCTCAGGCCTGCACCCAGTTTGCCTTTTTTCCATCCATTAGGCCCAGGGGTAGTCAGTGGTGCATGCACCAACTCTCTCTGTGTGGTCTCTCTTCTATTAATTTAAACATTCATTTTGGATTAGAATGGCAATTTTTATTTTGTGTCTTTCCGTTTTTGGGTGTGTTGTTGTAATAATAATAAATGCAATGCCTAGTTGCAAATATTAATTGAAGCACGACATATGCAACATTTATTTAACTGATGTTCCTCTGGCTTCCCTTGCTTTTAGGTGCACAAAGTTCAGCATCAGTGCCAGGAAGAAGTCCTGCAGCGGTGTGTGCAGCACAACGTCACGTGACGTCACGTTTGGCCACAGACAACTCTGCAACTCGTGCAACTGCGGCCTGCTGTTCTGAAGAAGATGGGCCCAAAGAAAGGTGGCCGTAGCGCCTCTATGAAAAAAGTTGCCAGTGCCACTGCCAGTAAGAAGGAGCAGAAGAAGCAAGTGGCACTACCTACCAAGAAGACTGGTGTGCCCACGGACACCTTATTTGGGAAAAAAAACTACGCCTGCAGCAGCAGCGGTGTCCGCCGGGGACCAAGCTGGGAGCAGCACCTCTGCTTCATTGGGCTCAGTGCCACCACGCCAAGTTTGGTCCAAGCCCATGAGTGCTGCAGAGGCAGCCACTGTAATTGCTCAATCAACATCGACCAGTGATGTTGGCTCATCGCAAGAAAGTAGCATCCAATCAATGCATGGTGTAACTCATCTGACGAGTGTTCAACAACCACAGCCGCTTCGACAACCGCAGGTGCAACTACAAGTGCAAGTACATGCTGAAGGAGAGGTGCAAGGAGAGGCGCAAGGAGAGGCGCAAGGAGAGGCGCAAAGAGAGGCACAAGAGGAGGCGCAAGAAGAGGCGCAAGCGCATGGAGAGGCGCAACTAGAGGCGCATGGAGTGGCACAACTGCCCACAATGCTTGTTCCTCCAGAAGTAGAGGCACATCAGGAAATCGAGTTTAAAGCGGAGGTATCATCCAAGGAAGCCACTCCTCCTGGTGATGATCCATTGTCTTCCAGATCCCCCGCAAGAAAAAGGTCAAAGAGGGATACTACTACAAGTTCTTCTTCAAGCCCACTACCTTCTGATGACCTTGATGTTGATTGGAACCCACCAATGCAGTCTGAGAGTGAGGCACGCCATGAGCCGACAAAGGCAGCTAAGCCTAAAAGGAAGGTTCCCACAAGGCTTTTACTTATGGCTGATGATGACGACGAGCAAGAAGTGGTGTATTCTGCTGCTGAAGAACAGTCTGACGACGAACCAATCACAGACGTCACTCCAGCCGCAGCGGTCATGCAGCAGACAGACATTTGGACCCTATCCTAAATTGCTGCTGAGCGTGATGTGGGCGGCGTGGCACTGGTACCACCACTAACGCAGTTAACTACTACACCAACACGACCTACAGCTTCCATATTTTCTCGTCAGAATGGCCGGCAGGGACCTCCATCCAGCTCGACCTCCATTACCTCAAGTAGTGGTGCTGTAAGTGCACAACAGAGTCAAATCCAGCCACGCCCATCCTCCACTTCATCTGGCATTGAAAGTAGCACCTCCACCACCAGCAGACATCTCCAGTCCCCAGTTTGGGACTTCTTTAGTGTTAGCAAAAAGGCGGAAAACATGGTCGTTTGTTCGATTTGTAAAAGTGTAGTTAGTTGGGGTAAGCTTGGTACCAACTATGGTACCGGAGGCCAGAGAGGTCATCTCCAAAAACACCACACTATGATTTGGGAGGCGCACCTAAGGAAGATCCGGGAATACAAAAGTACAACAAATCCAAATGTATCCATTCATATTGCATCTGATGATGCCGAGGGGCTGATCATGCATGGGGGAAGTGAAGAAGCAACATTTTTTCTGGTGCACCCAGTATCCCTGGCAGCAGCACTGCAGTGGTAGCGCCCACACCCTCTACCCCAGCAACATGTTTGAGCCACACTAAGAATCTAGGAGAGACACCAATGTGAAAAAGTGCATCAATGAGCCTAACTGGTTTGAAGAAGTCTGCATCATCTTGTAAAACATTCCAGACCACCATTAGAAGCATGTTTTGGTCGGAGGCACCATTTGAACGCAACCACCCACGGCACGTCTGTAGAACGCAAAGCTGGCTAAAATGCTAGCACTGGACCTTCTCCCTTTTTCTTTCGTGGAAGGGGTGGGTTTTCTAGAATTTGTGGCAACAGTCCGCCTTAAATGGAAGTTTCCTAGCCGGTCCTGTTTTGCCAGAGTTGCGGTTCCAGCACTGCATCAAGATGTGCTGGAGGTGATTGGGGCATCTTTGCAGAAGAGTGCTGTTCACACTATCCACCTTACAACAGACATGTGGACCAGTTGCCAAGCCCTTGATTACATATGCATCACTGCACACTGGGTCTCTTTTGCAGGGGTTTTGGACAAGTTACGTGCAGGTGTTGACCCGGACACAGTTTTTCAAGCAACTCGGAAACATGCAACAGTAGCCATGTTTGCCATGGAGAAAACGCCTACTGCACAAAACATTTTGAATGAGTTTCAGAGTAAGGTCTATGAATGGCTGCATCCAAGAAAGCGCATGATGTGTTATGTTTACTCGGAAAATGGCAGTAATATAGTTAAGGCCATGCATCACGGTAGCTATTTCAGAATGCCGTGCTTGGCGCACAGTATTAACATTGTTGTGCAAGATTTCTTGAAAAAAGAAAGCACAGTCAGCAAGTTACTGACCACCTAACGAAGAATCTGCACACATTTCAACCATTCTTTTAAGGCCCGGAAGCAGCTGAGGAACATGCAACGTGAACGTAGACTGCCAGTCAGAGGACTCATCCAGGAGGTGGTAACACGTTGGAACAAAACCTTCTACATGCTTGAGCGTCTGTCTGAGCAGTGGGTCGTAATCAATCAGTAGGTCTTTGGACTGGGTTCTACTATGAAAGACATGTGGCTAGAGTTGGAGGAATGGAAGCTAGTTAAAAGCCTGACAAACATGCTTCATCCTTTTGAGGTCTTCACATGTGAAGTCAGCAGGGAGGACTGTACTTTGGGCAAAGCTATCCCATTGTTGCGCATGCTAGAGCACCAACTGAAGGCGGTGTCTTCAACGTTCCGAGATGATGCTGAAAAGCAAGACGCATATCAGTTGGCGGAGAGGTTATTAAGCCGCCTAGTCGACAATGAAACGCTTAAAAAAATAGATACAGAACAACATTACATTGTGCCACTATTCTGGATCCACGGTACAAAAAGGCCGTGGCCAGCAAAGCATTTATTCCTTTTAATGAAGCAGATGTTTCAAAGTACAAACTTTGGCTAGCTCTGTCAGCCACTCGGTTAGAAAAAGAGCAGCAGAAAATTGAAGAAGCCAGCAGAAGTACTACTGAATCAGCAGACCATCCGGCGTCAAGTTCCACTTCTGAATCTGTGGCGGAAGGGAGTCACTTTCCCTCACAGCCCTTAACGACACCAGCAACCGTATCATCATCCTCACCTGCACCAGGCCCAGCCATAATATTGTCGGAAGCGGATTGGCTAACTCATCAAGGGTTTGCTCGTTCCAGTGATGCAAAGGCCACAGATGGTACGCAAAGTGGAGCAACCCTGGAGAACCTTGAGTCGATGGTGAAGGCCTATCTGGATGACTCAACAGAGGTCTTTGTTAATCAGAACCCATTGCTGTATTGGTATGGGAAAAGGCCTCTATGGCGACTGATCACCAACCTGGCTCTAAATTATTTGTCTTGTCCACTTGCAAGCGTGTCTTCTGAATGTGTTTTCAGTGCTGCTGGTGCCATTGTAACTTCAAAAAGGACCCGCCTCTCGCCCAAAAATGTGGAGAGGTTAAAAATGATCAAGAAGAATCAGCACTGCATACCACCAGATTAGAAAATACGTGAATGCACGCAGGAAGAAGAGGACACCGACTTAAGTGATGGAAGTTCTTCTCTGTTAGCTGACCTACTCCCATCTCAATTCACAGAGTTTGAGGCCGAGCTCTACTTCCCTGACACCGAGGCCTGAAAAATGAAAATGACTTCCTTTTTTTTCGTCCGTATTCACTTTTATTCCTGTGTGTCTTTCTTTGTTTTGCAACTTTTACCACAACAAAACTCTAATCACCTAATCACATGTCCATCAGCAGCACTGTCTTCATCTTATTTCCTTATTGATTTGAAGGTGCCGCAGTCTGCATTCCTGAGGTTCACAAGTTCACAACTCAATCATGCTCCTCTATCCTCTTCCTCCAGACTCCCCTATCCATTTCCCTCAAGGCTGATGGCTGGATTACGCAGAATCAAGAAAACGTTGTCTTCGTAGACGAGTCCCCTCAAGTGGGACTGGAATTACTGACTACATGCTTGCTGATTGCTGACAGTTACTTCTGAAATTGAAAGGAGAGGCTGCCCTGTGGGCCCTCACTTTCAGAAGAAGATGCGGACAAAAAGTGGAACAGGTAATGAATATTGAGAAGATGGCATGCAGTGGACAGCAATGGCTGTCTGGCTCTGATGAAAGCAATTGCTGTTTGTTTGTTGTGCATGAAATGAATCGTATGTCTTCTGTTATTATTTAATCTTTTAAACACTAAATGTAACTAAAGTCTACTCTGCTTTTTTACCTTGTTTAATTCAAATTGTACTTCAACTGCAGGGGCCACTACGTTGCATTTTCCAATATGCAAAATGTCCTTGGACTCACTGTTTGCCAATATACCATGGTGATTGATGATGAGTGTTGATGACCAAAGTTAAATAATATATCTTTTTTCTTTACAGTCACTCACTGGGATGGATGGATCATCATCGTCGGTTTACGGAAGAACTAGGGCCAATTTGTGATGTGAGTGGCAAACAGGTAAACCAGTCTACAACAACTACTACAGCAGAACTACATGTCTGTCTAGTCATGGTATGGAGTGGTCGAGGCAGTGTAGTGTTGTTATGCCAGGCAGAGTCCAGACAGCAGTTCATGTAAAATTGGGGCTATGTGCCTTGCTGCATACAATTAGATATGCTTTGTCTGTCTGTGTCAAAGAGCCTAGGTATGCTACATCAGGTTGCTTCACTCAGTGGTGCCTGCCTTGACCGTCTGCATGGCCCTTCCGCAAGCATGGGTCAAAAATCTGTTCCGCTCGCGAAATTTGCGGATTTTCGCCAGCAAATTCACAATCCGCAAATCTTGCAAAATTGCCGAAAAGTCGCAAATTCGCAAGCGGCGGATATTTTTTTTTAGGCCTGCTCAGTGTAGGGTTGAGGGCTAGGTTTGAGGGAATTTGGGGGTTGTTTAGGGTTTAGGGCTGTTTTGGGGGTTCAGTGCGGTTTACTAGGGTTTTTGGGTTGAATTTGGTAGGGTTCACGGAGTCTAGGGCTCAGGGCCCGATGCAGGCTCGTTCATAATGATGTTGGCAAGTTTTTAGGGGGGTTTGGCGTTTGTTGGTCCAGAATTGGCAGAATTTTGGACTTTTTTAGTGTTTTGCGGGAGCGTGTGTTTGGGTGAAAAGTTGTACACCTTCCAGTGGATCGATTTTGTTCTGCCTTGCTGAAATTCTTGGTAATCACTAGAACAAGTTTTCTGCTAAGTTTCAAGAGGATCGAAGTAGTGGAAGTGCTGAAAACAGCAGTTTTTTGTCAAGGCGCGGCCGAATAGTCATGTTATCCAAT
The DNA here is from genome assembly GCF_964263255.1 of Lissotriton vulgaris. NCBI lineage: Eukaryota > Metazoa > Chordata > Amphibia > Caudata > Salamandridae > Lissotriton > Lissotriton vulgaris. The sequence goes on from NC_141696.1 coordinate 744,374,788, forward strand.
GGGCGGTTTGGGGGCGCAAGGAGAAAGTGTGTTTGGGGTGTTCCAGTTGAGCTAGGGGAACGGGGCTTCTATGAGTGGTAGGGAGGGGGAATTGGTGGTTGTGCAGGAAATTTGGGAGAAATCGATTTCTGGGAAGGGTGTGTTGTTTATGCAAAGTCAAGCAAGGGAAAACGCTGCTGTAGGGGCCCATGTTAATTTTCGATTATTGCGTTTTTTTAGGGTGTGATTGGAGTGTGTTGTAGGTAGTTCTTAGTGGATTTGCTTAGCTGGGATGAGAGTTGGGAATGTCTAGTTTTGATTGCAAGTGGTTTGAAGAAAATCCATGGTGAAAAAGGGGTGTTTTGTGCCTAGTTTCTGAGTGCGTTTTGGAACGATTTTAACTTAGGCCTTTTTAGGGATAGCAGTATTGCATGTTTTTGGGGGGCTGTTTGGGGGTGGTATAGATTTTTGGGAGTGGGTTGAGGGGTCTGGGAGCACTGCTGGGAAGGTCTAATTTTGATTGCAAGTGGTTTAAAGAAAATCCATGGTGGAAAAGGGGGGGTTTGGGCCTAGTTGCAGAGAGCATTTTGGCTCGATTTTAACTTAGGCCTCTGGGGATAGCAGTACTGCATGTTTTTGGGGGGTTGTTTGGGGGTGTTCTAGATTTTTGGGGATGGGTTGAGGGGCCTGGGAGCACTGCTGGGAAGGTCTAATTTTGATTGCAAGTGGTTTGAAGAAAATCCATGGTGGAAAAGGGGGCTTTGGGCCTAGTTGCAGAGAGCGTTTTGGCACCATTTTAACTTAGCCCTCTTTAGGGATAGCAGTATTGCATGTTTTTGGGGGGCTGTTTGGGGGTGTTCTAGATTTTTGGGAGTGGGTTGAGGGGTCTGTGAGCACTGCTGGGAAGGTCTAATTTTGATTGAAAGTGGATTAAAGAAATTCCATGGTGGAAAAGGGGCGTTTGGGCCTAGTTGCAGAGAGCGTTTTGGCACGATTTTAATTTAGGCCTCTTTGGGGATAGCAGTATTGCATGTTTTTGGGGGGCTGTTTGGAGGTGTTCTAGATTTTTGGGGATGGGTTGAGGGGTCTGGAAGCACTGCTGGGAAGGTCTCATTTTGATTGCAAGTGGTTTGAAGAAAATCCATGGTGGAAAAGGGGTGTTTTTTTGCAGTATTGCATGTTTTTGGGGGGCTGTTTGGGGGCTTTCTAGATTGTTGGGAGTGGGTTTAGGGGTCTGGGCGCACTGCTGGGAAGGTCCAATTGTGATTGCAAGTGGTTTGAAGAAAATTCATGGTGGAAAAGGGGGGTTTGGGCCTAGTTTCAGAGTGCGTTTTGGCACGATTTTCACTTAGGCCTCTTTGGGGATAGCAGTATTGCATGTTTTTGGGGGCTGTTTAGGGGTGTTCTAGAATTTTGGGGATGGTTTGAAGGGACTGGGAGCACTGCTGGGAAGGTCTAATTTTGATTGCAAGTGGTTTGAAGAAAATCCATGGTGGAAAAGGGGGGTTTGGGCCTCGTTGCAGAGAGCGTTTTGACACGATTTTAACTTAGGCCTCTTTGGGGATAGCAGTATTGCATGTTTTTGAGGGGCTGTTTGGGGGTGTTCTAGATTTTTGGGAGTGGGTTGAGGGGTTTGGGAGCCCTGCTGGGACAGTCTTATTTTGATTGCAAGTGGTTTGAAGAAAGTCCATAGTGGAAAAGGGGTGTTTTGGGCCTACTTTCAGAGTGCGTTTTGGCACGATTTTAACTTAGGCCCCTGCGAGGTAGTAGTATTGCACGTTTTTGGGAGGGTAATGTGGGGTGTTCTAGATTTTTGGGAGTGGTTTGAGGGGTCTGGGAGCACTGCTGGGAAGGTCTAATTTTGATTGCAAGTGGTTTGAAGAAAATCCATGGTGGAAAAAGGGGGTTTGGGCCTAGTTACAGAGAGCGTTTTTGGCACGATTTTAACTTAGGCCTCTTTGGGTTAGCAGTATTGCATGTTTTTGAGGGGCTGTTTGGGGGTGTTATAGATTGTTGGGAGTGGGTTGAAGGGTCTGGGAGCCCTGCTGGGATGGTCTAATTTTGATTGCAAGTTTTTTGAAGAAAATCCATAGTGGAAAAGGGGTGTTTTGGGCCTACTTTCAGAGTGCGTTTTGGCACGATTTTAACTTAGGCCTCTGCGAGGTAGCAGTATTTCACGTTTTTGGGAGGGTAATGTGGGGTGTTCTAGATTTTTGGGACTGGATTGAGGGGTCTGGGAGCACTGCTGGGAAGGTCTAATTTTGATTGCAAGTGGTTTGAAGAAAATCCATGGTGGAAAAAGGGGGTTTCGGCCTAGTTACAGAGAGCATTTTGGCATGATTTTAACTTAGGCCTCTTTGGGGATAGCAGAATTGCATGTTTTTGGGGGGTTGTTTTGGGGTGTTCTAGATTTTTGGGGATGGGTTGAAGGGTCTGGGAGCACTGCTGGGAAGGTCTAACATTGATTGCAAGTGGTTTGAAGAAAATCCATGGTGGAAAAAGGGGGTTTGGGCCTAGTTACAGAGAGCGTTTTTGGCACGATTTTAACTTAGGCCTCTTTGGGGATAGCAGTATTGCATGTTTTTGAGGGGCTGTTTGGGGGTGTTATAAATTGTTGGGAGTGGGTTGAAGGGTCTGGGAGCCCTGCTGGGATGGTCTAATTTTGATTGCAAGTTTTTTGAAGAAAATCCATAGTGGAAAAGGGGTGTTTTGTGCCTACTTTCAGAGTGCGTTTTGGCACGATTTTAACTTAGGCCTCTGCGAGGTAGCAGTATTTCACGTTTTTGGGAGGGTAATGTGGGGTGTTCTAGATTTTTGGGACTGGATTGAGGGGTCTGGGAGCACTGCTGGGAAGGTCTAATTTTGATTGCAAGTGGTTTGAAGAAAATCCATGGTGGAAAAAGGGGGTTTCGGCCTAGTTACAGAGAGCATTTTGGCATGATTTTAACTTAGGCCTCTTTGGGGATAGCAGAATTGCATGTTTTTGGGGGGTTGTTTTGGGGTGTTCTAGATTTATGGGGATGGGTTGAAGAATCTGGGAGCACTGCTGGGAAGGTCTAACATTGATTGCAAGTGGTTTGAAGAAAATCCATGGTGGAAAAAGGGGGTTTGGGCCTAGTTACAGAGAGCGTTTTTGGCACGATTTTAACTTAGGCCTCTTTGGGGATAGCAGTATTGCATGTTTTTGAGGGGCTGTTTGGGGGTGTTATAGATTGTTGGGAGTGGGTTGAAGGGTCTGGGAGCCCTGCTGGGATGGTCTAATTTTGATTTCAAGTTTTTTGAAGAAAATCCATAGTGGAAAAGGGGTGTTTTGGGCCTATTTCAGAGTGCGTTTTGGCACGATTTTAACTTGGGCCTCTGCGAGGTAGCAGTATTTCACGTTTTTGGGAGGGTAATGTGGGGTGTTCTAGATTTTTGGGACTGGATTGAGGGGTCTGGGAGCACTGCTGGGAAGGTCTAATTTTGATTGCAAGTGGTTTGAAGAAAATCCATGGTGGAAAAAGGGGGTTTCGGCCTAGTTACAGAGAGCATTTTGGCATGATTTTAACTTAGGCCTCTTTGGGGATAGCAGAATTGCATGTTTTTGGGGGGTTGTTTTGGGGTGTTCTAGATTTTTGGGGATGGGTTGAAGGGTCTGGGAGCACTGCTGGGAAGGTCTAACATTGATTGCAAGAGGTTTAAAGAAAATCTATGGTGGAAAAAGGGTGTTTTTTTGCAGTATTGCATGTTTTTGGGGGGCTGTTTGGGGGTGTTCTAGATTTTTGGGAGTGGGTTTAGGGGTCTGGGAGCTCTGCTGGGAAGGTCTAATTTTGATTGCAAGTGGTTTGAAGAAAATCCATGTTGGAAAATGGGGGTTGGGGCCTAGTTTCAGAGTACATTTTGGCACGATTTCAACTTAGGCCTCTTTGGTGATAGCAGTATTGCATGTTTTTGGGGGGCAGTTTGGGGGTGTTCTAGATTTTTGGGAGCGGGTTGAGGGGTCTGGGAGCACTGCTGGGAAGGTCTGATTTTGATTGCAAGTGGTTTGAAGAAAATCCATGGTGAAAAAGGGGTGTTTTGGGGCATACTTTCAGAGTGCGTTTTGGCACGATTTTAACTTAGGCCTCTGCGAGGTAGCAGTATTGCACGTTTTTTGGAGGGTAATGTGGGGTGTTCTAGATTTTTGGGAGTGGGTTGAGGGGTCTGGGAGCACTGCTGGGAAGGTCTAATTTTGATTGCAAGTGGTTTGAAGAAAATCCATGCTGGGAAAAGGGGGATTTGGGCCTAGTTTCAGAGAATTTTTTGGCACGAATTTAACTTAGGCCTCTTTGGGGATAGCAGTTTTGCATGTTTTTGGGGGGCTGTTTGGGGGTGTTCTAGTTTTTTGGGGATGGGTTTAGGGGTCTGGGATCACTGCTGGGAAGGTCTAATTTTGATTGCAAGTGGTTTGAAGAAAATCCATGGTGGAAAAAGGGGGTTTGGGCCTAGTTACAGAGAGCGTTTTTGGCACGATTTTAACTTAGGCCTCTTTGGGGATAGCAGTATTGCATGTTTTTGAGGTGCTGTTTGGGGGTGTTATAGATTGTTGGGAGTGGGTTGAAGGGTCTGGGAGCCCTGCTGGGATGGTCTAATTTTGATTGCAAGTTTTTTGAAGAAAATCCATAGTGGACAAGGGGTGTTTTGGGCCTACTTTCAGAGTGCGTTTTGGCACGATTTTAACTTAGGCCTCTGCGAGGTAGCAGTATTTCACGTTTTTGGGAGGGTAATGTGGGGTGTTCTAGATTTTTGGGACTGGATTGAGGGGTCTGGGAGCACTGCTGGGAAGGTCTAATTTTGATTGCAAGTGGTTTGAAGAAAATCCATGGTGGAAAAAGGGGGTTTGGGCCTAGTTACAGAGAGCATTTTGGCATGATTTTAACTTAGGCCTCTTTGGGGATAGCAGTATTGCATGTTTTTGGGGGGTTGTTTTGGGGTGTTCTAGATTTTTGGGGATGGGTTGAAGGGTCTGGGAGCACTGCTGGGAAGGTCTAACATCGATTGCAAGTGGTTTAAAGAAAATCTATGGTGGAAAAGGGGTGTTTTTTTGCACTATTGCATGTTTTTGGGGGGCTGTTTGGGGGTGTTCTAGATTTTTGGGAGTGGGTTTAGGGGTCTGGGAGCTCTGCTGGGAAGGTCTAATTTTGATTGCAAGTGGTTTGAAGAAAATCCATGTTGGAAAATGGGGGTTGGGGCCTAGTTTCAGAGTACATTTTGGCACGATTTTAACTTAGGCCTCTTTGGGGATAGCAGTATTGCATGTTTTTGGGGGCAGTTTGGGGGTGTTCTAGATTTTTGGGAGCAGGTTGAGGGGTCTGGGAGCACTGCTGGGAAGGTCTGATTTTGATTGCAAGTGGTTTGAAGAAAATCCATGGTGAAAAAGGGGTGTTTTGGGGCATACTTTCAGAGTGCGTTTTGGCACGATTTTAACTTAGGCCTCTGCGAGGTAGCAGTATTGCACGTTTTTTGGAGGGTAATGTGGGGTGTTCTAGATTTTTGGGAGTGGGTTGAGGGGTCTGGGAGCACTGCTGGGAAGGTCTAATTTTGATTGCAAGTGGTTTGAAGAAAATCCATGCTGGGAAAAGGGGGATTTGGGCCTAGTTGCAGAGAACGTTTTGGCACGAATTTAACTTAGGCCTCTTTGGGGATAACAGTTTTGCATGTTTTGGGGGGGCTGTTTGGGGGTGTTCTAGTTTTTTGGGGATGGTTTAGGGGTCTGGGAGCACTGCTGGGAAGGTCTAATTTTGATTGCAAGTGGTTAGAAGAAAATCCATGGTGGAAAAAGGGGGTTTGGGCCTAGTTACAGAGAGCGTTTTTGGCACGATTTTAACTTAGGCCTCTTTGGGGATAGCAGTATTGCATGTTTTTGAGGTGCTGTTTGGGGGTGTTATAGATTGTTGGGAGTGGGTTGAAGGGTCTGGGAGCCCTGCTGGGATGGTCTAATTTTGATTGCAAGTTTTTTGAAGAAAATCCATAGTGGAAAAGGGGTGTTTTGGGCCTACTTTCAGAGTGCGTTTTGGCACGATTTTAACTTAGGCCTCTGCGAGGTAGCAGTATTTCACGTTTTTGGGAGGGTAATGTGGGGTGTTCTAGATTTTTGGGACTGGATTGAGGGGTCTGGGAGCACTGCTGGGAAGGTCTAATTTTGATTGCAAGTGGTTTGAAGAAAATCCATGGTGGAAAAAGGGGGGTTGGGCCTAGTTACAGAGAGCATTTTGGCATGATTTTAACTTAGGCCTCTTTGGGGATAGCAGTATTGCATGTTTTTGGGGGGTTGTTTTGGGGTGTTCTAGATTTTTGGGGATGGGTTGAAGGGTCTGGGAGCACTGCTGGGAAGGTCTAACATTGATTGCAAGTGGTTTAAAGAAAATCTATGGTGGAAAAGGGGTGTTTTTTTGCACTATTGCATGTTTTTGGGGGGCTGTTTGGGGGTGTTCTAGATTTTTGGGAGTGGGTTTAGGGGTCTGGGAGCTCTGCTAGGAAGGTCTAATTTTGATTGCAAGTGGTTTGAAGAAAATCCATGTTGGAAAATGGGGGTTGGGGCCTAGTTTCAGAGTACATTTTGGCACGATTTTAACTTAGGCCTCTTTGGGGATAGCAGTATTGCATGTTTTTGGGGGGCAGTTTGGGGGTGTTCTAGATTTTTGGGAGCGGGTTGAGGGTTCTGGGAGCACTGCTGGGAAGGTCTGATTTTGATTGCAAGTGGTTTGAAGAAAATCCATGGTGAAAAAGGGGTGTTTTGGGGCTTACTTTCAGAGTGCGTTTTGGCACGATTTTAACTTAGGCCTCTGCGAGGTAACAGTATTGCACGTTTTTTGGAGGGTAATGTGGGGTGTTCTAGATTTTTGAGAGTGGGTTGAGGGGTCTGGGAGCACTGCTGGGAAGGTCTAATTTTGATTGCAAGTGGTTTGAAGAAAATCCATGCTGGGAAAAGGGGGATTTGGGCCTAGTTGCAGAGAACGTTTTGGCACGAATTTAACTTAGGCCTCTTTGGGGATAGCAGTTTTGCATGTTTTTGGGGGGCTGTTTGGGGGTGTTCTAGTTTTTTGGGGATGGGTTTAGGGGTCTGGGAGCACTGCTGGGAAGGTCTAATTTTGATTGCAAGTGGTTTGAAGAAAATCCATGGTGGAAAAAGGGGGTTTGGGCCTAGTTACAGAGAGCGTTTTTGGCACGATTTTAACTTAGGCCTCTTTGGGGATAGCAGTATTGCATGTTTTTGAGGGGCTGTTTGGGGGTGTTATAGATTGTTGGGAGTGGGTTGAAGGGTCTGGGAGCCCTGCTGGGATGGTCTAATTTTGATTGCAAGTTTTTTGAAGAAAATCTATAGTGGAAAAGGGGTGTTTTGGGCCTACTTTCAGAGTGCGTTTTGGCACGATTTTAACTTAGGCCTCTGCGAGGTAGCAGTATTTCACGTTTTTGGGAGGGTAATGTGGGGTGTTCTAGATTTTTGGGACTGGATTGAGGGGTCTGGGAGCACTGCTGGGAAGGTCTAATTTTGATTGCAAGTGGTTTGAAGAAAATCCATGGTGGAAAAAGGGGGTTTGGGCCTAGTTACAGAGAGCATTTTGGCATGATTTTAACTTAGGCCTCTTTGGGGATAGCAGTATTGCATGTTTTTGGGTGGTTGTTTTGGGGTGTTCTAGATTTTTGGGGATGGGTTGAAGGGTCTGGGAGCACTGCTGGGAAGGTCTAATATTGATTGCAAGTGGTTTAAAGAAAATCTATGGTGGAAAAGGGGTGTTTTTTGCAGTATTGCATGTTTTTGGGGGGCTGTTTGGGGGTGTTCTAGATTTTTGGGAGTGGGTTTAGGGGTCTGGGAGCTCTGCTGGGAAGGTCTAATTTTGATTGCAAGTGGTTTGAAGAAAATCCATGTTGGAAAATGGGGGTTGGGGCCTAGTTTCAGAGTACATTTTGGCACGATTTTAACTTAGGGCTCTTTGGGGATAGCAGTATTGCATGTTTTTGGGGGGCAGTTTGGGGGTGTTCTAGATTTTTGGGAGCGGGTTGAGGGGTCTGGGAACACTGCTGGGAAGGTCTGATTTTGATTGCAAGTGGTTTGAAGAAAATCCAAAGTGAAAAAGGGGTGTTTTAGGGCATACTTTCAGAGTGCGTTTTGGCACGATTTTAACTTAGGCCTCTGCGAGGTAGCAGTATTGCACGTTTTTTGGAGGGTAATGTGGGGTGTTCTAGATTTTTGGGAGTGGGTTGAGGGGTCTGGGAGCACTACTGGGAAGGTCTAATTTTGATTGCAAGTGGTTTGAAGAAAATCCATGCTGGGAAAAGGGGGATTTGGGCCTAGTTGCAGAGAACGTTTTGGCACGAATTTAACTTAGGCCTCTTTGGGGATAGCAGTTTTGCATGTTTTTGGGGGGCTGTTTGGGGGTGTTCTAGTTTTTTGGGGATGGGTTTAGGGGTCTAGGAGCACTGCTGGGAAGGTCTAATTTTGATTGCAAGTGGTTTGAAGAAAATCCATGGTGGAAAAAGGGGGTTTGGGCCTAGTTACAGAGAGCGTTTTTGGCACGATTTTAACTTAGGCCTCTTTGGGATAGCAGTATTGCATGTTTTTGAGGGGCTGTTTGGGGGTGTTATAGATTGTTGGGAGTGGGTTGAAGGGTCTGGAAGCCCTGCTGGGATGGTCTAATTTTGATTGCAAGTTTTTTGAAGAAAATCCATAGTGGAAAAGGGGTGTTTTGGGCCTACTTTCAGAGTGCGTTTTGGCACGATTTTAACTTAGGCCTCTGCGAGGTAGCAGTATTTCACGTTTTTGGGAGGGTAATGTGGGGTGTTTTAGATTTTGGGACTGGATTGAGGGGTCTGGGAGCACTGCTGGGAAGGTCTAATTTTGATTGCAAGTGGTTTGAAGAAAATCTATGGTGGAAAAAGGGGGTTTGTGCCTAGTTACAGAGAGCATTTTGGCATGATTTTAACTTAGGCCTCTTTGGGGAAAGCAGTATTGCATGTTTTTGGGGGGTTGTTTTGGGGTGTTCTAGATTTTTGGGGATGGGTTGAAGGGTCTGGGAGCACTGCTGGGAAGGTCTAACATTGATTGCAAGTGGTTTAAAGAAAATCTATGGTGGAAAAGGGGTGTTTTTTGCAGTATTGCATGTTTTTGGGGGGCTGTTTGGGGGTGTTCTAGATTTTTGGGAGTGGGTTTAGGGGTCTGGGAGCTCTGCTGGGAAGGTCTAATTTTGATTGCAAGTGGTTTGAAGAAAATCAATGTTAGAAAATGGGGGTTGGGGCCTAGTTTCAGAGTACATTTTGGCACGATTTTAACTTAGGCCTCTTTGGGGATAGCAGTATTGCATGTTTTTGGGGGGCTGTTTGGTGGTGTTCTAGATTTTTGGGGATGGGTTGAGGGGTCTGGGAGCACTGCTGGGAATGTCTAATTTTGATTGCAAGTGGTTTGAAGAAAATCCATGGTGAAAAAGGGGTATTTTTTTAGCAGTATTGCATGTTTTTGGGGGGCTGTTTGGGGGTGTTCTAGATTTTTGGGAGTGGGTTTAGGGGTCTAGGAGCTCTGCTGGGAAGGTCTAATTTTGATTGCAAGTGGTTTGAAGAAAATCCATTGAGGAAAATGGGGGTTTGGGCCTAGTTGCAGAGAGCGTTTTGGCAGGATTTTAACTTAGGCCTCTATGGGGATAGCAGTATTGCATGTTTTGGGGGGCTGTTTGGGGGTGTTCTAGATTTTCGGGAGTGGGTTGAGGGGTCTGGGAGCACTGCTGGGAAAGTCTAATTTTGATTTCAAGTGGTGTAAAGAAAATCCATAGTGGAAAAGGTGTGTTTTGGGCCTACTTTCAGAGTGCGTTTTGGCACGATTTTAACTTAGGCCTCTTCGAGGTAGCAGTATTGCACGTTTTTGGGAGCGTAATGTCGGGTGATCTAGATTTTTGGGAGTGGGTTGAGGGGTCTAGAAGCACTGCTGGGAAGGTCTAATTTTGATTGCAAGTGGTTTGAAGAAAATCCATGGTGGAAAAGGGGGGTTTGGGCCTAGTTGCAGAGAGCCTTTTGGCACGATTTTAACGTAGGCCTCTTTGGGGATAGCAGTATTGCATGTTTTTAGGGGGCTGTTTGGCGGTGTTCTATATTTTTGGGGATGGGTTGAGGGGTCTGGGAGCACTGCTGGGAAGGTCTAACTTTGATTGTAAGTGGTTTGAAGAAAATCCATGGTGAAAAAGGGGTATTTTTTAGCAGTGTTGCATGTTTTGGGGGGCTGTTTGGGGGTGTTCTAGATTTTTGGGAGTGGGTTTAGGGGTCTAGGAGCTCTGCTGGGAAGATCTAATTTTGATTGCAAGTGGTTTGAAGAAAATCCATGGTGGAATATGGGGGTTTGGGCCTAGTTGCAGAGTGCATTTTGGCACGATTTTAACTTAGGCCTCTGCGAGGTAGCAGTATTGCACGTTGTTGGGAGAGTCATGTGGGGTGTTCTAGATTTTTGGGAGTGGGTTGAGAGGTCTGGGAGCACTGCTGGGAAGGTCTAATTTTGATTGCAAGTGGTTTGAAGAAAATCCCTGGTTGGAAAGGGGGGTATGGGCCTAGTTGCAGAGAGCCTTTTGGTACGATTTTAACTTAGGCCTCTTTGGGGATAGCAGTATTGCATGTTTTTGGGGGCTGTTTGGTGGTGTTCTAGATTTTTGGGGATGGGTTGAGGGGTCTGGGAGCACTGCTGGGAAGGTCTAATTTTGATTGCAAGTTGTTTGAAGAAAATCCATGGTGGAAAGGGGTGTTTTTGTAGCGGTATTGCATGTTTTTGGTGGGCTTTTTGGGGGTGTTCTAGATTTTTGGGAGTGGGTTTAGGGGTCTGGGAGCTCTGCTGGGAAAGTCTAATTTTGATTGCAAGTGGTTTGAAGAAAATCCATGGTGGAAAATGGGGGTTTGGGCCTAGTTGCAGAAATCGTTTTGGCACGATTTTAACTTAGGCCTCTTTGGGGATAGCAGTATTGCATGTTTTAGGGGGGCTGTTTGGGGGTGTTCTAGATTTTTTGGAGTGGGTTGAGGGGTCTGGGAGCACTGCTGGGAAGGTCTAATTTCGATTGCAAGTGGTTTGAAGAAAATCGATAGTGGAAAAGGGGTGTTTTGGGCCTACTTTCAGAGTGCATTTTGGCACGATTTTAACTTAGGCCTCTGTGAGGTAGCAGTATTGCAAGTTTTTGTGAGGGTAATGTTGGGTGTTCTAGATTTTTGGGAGTGGGTTGAGGGGTCTGGGAGCTCTGCTGGGAAGGTCTAATTTGGATTGCAAGTGGTTTGAAGAAAATCCATGGTGGAAAAGGGGGGTTTTGGGCCTAGTTGCAGAGAGCCTTTTGGCACAATTTTAACTTAGGCCTATTTGGGGATAGCAGTATTGCATGTTTTTGGGGGGCTGTTTGGTGGTGTTATATATTTTTGGGGATGGGTTGAGGGGTCTGGGAGCACTGCTGGGAATGTCTAATTTTGATTGCAAGTGGTTTGAAGAAAATCCATGGTGAAAAAGGGGTATTTTTTTAGCAGTATTGCATGTTTTTGGGGGGCTGTTTGGGGGTGTTCTAGATTTTTGGGAGTGGGTTTAGGGGTCTAGGAGCTCTGCTGGGAAGATCTAATTTTGATTGCAAGTGGTTTGAAGAAAATCCATGGTGGAATATGGGGGTTTGGGCCTAGTTGCAGAGAGCGTTTTGGCACGATTTTAACTTAGGCCTCTTTGGGGATAGCAGTATTGCATGTTTTTGGGGGGCTGTTTGGGAGTGTTCTACATTTTTGGGAGTGGGTTGAGGGGTCTGGGAGCACTGCTGGGAAGGTCTAATTTTGATTGCAAGTGGTTTGAAGAAAATCCATAGTGGAAAAGGGGTGTTTTGGGCCTACTTTCAGAGTGCATTTTGGCACGATTTTAACTTAGGCCTCTGCGAGGTAGCAGTATTGCACGTTTTTGGGAGAGTCATTTGGGGTGTTCTAGATTTTTGGGAGTGGGTTGAGGGCTCTGAGAGCACTGCTGGGAAGGTCTAATTTTGATTGCAAGTGGTTTGCAGAAAATCCATGGTTGGAAAGGGGGGTATGGGCCTAGTTGCAGAGAGCCTTTTGGTACGATTTTAACTTAGGCCTCCTTGGGGATAGCAGTATTGCATGTTTTTGGGGGCTGTTTGGCGGTGTTCTAGATTTTTGGGGATGGGTTGAGGGGTCTGGGAGCACTGCTGGGAAGGTCTAATTTTGATTGCAAGTTGTTTGAAGAAAATCCATGGTGGAAAGGGGTGTTTTTTTAGCAGTATTGCATGTTTTTGGGGGGCTGTTTGGGGATGTTCTAGATTTTTGGGAGTGGGTTTAGGTGTCTGGGAGCTCTGCTGGGAAGGTCTAATTTTAATTGCAAGTGGTTTGAAGAAAATCCATGGTGGAAAAGGGGGCTTTGGGCCTAGTTGCAGAGAGCGTTTTGGCACGATTTTAACTTAGGCCTCTTTAGGGATAGCAGTATTGCATGTTTTTGGGGGTATGTTTGGGGGTGTTCTAGATTTTTGGGAGTGGGTTGAGGGGTCTGGGAGCACTGCTGGGAAGGTCTAATTTTGTGTAAAAGTAGCAATTTGGTCGTAGGTTGAGGGGAAAGGGGAATTTCGCCCTGTTTCTCAGGTGCATTTCGGCGCATAGTCTAACATTGCCGTTAATGCGTTATTGCAGATGTCTTGGAGACAACTCTCCTGGCACTTTACGCAGCTGTAGTGTAGGAAAAGCACTATACATTTACCCAACGAGGTAGCACTTACTGGATTAGCCAGTAGAAAGTACTCCAGTAATAGTTACGCAAATTGAAAAAAATCTGCAAGTTGGCAGGAAAATCCGCGAATTTTCAGATTTTTTTGCATTTTCGCGCAAATTCTTGGATTTTTTTGCGATTTTGCTCGAATTTGCGGACTGCAGATCTGCAAAATTCGCCTATAGTTACTAATTACTATCCTTGAAAAGGAGATTTAGGGTACGCACTTTCGAAATGATGCTTGTATGTAATACTGTCACCTCTGAAACTGAAAGTGTTATTTTTGCACTACACAGCGTTCCTTATATTTTTTTCTCCGTGGTGTTTTAATATCACTTCCTGTTTTTCCATCAACAATTACAGGCCGGCTTTTACCTTGTGCCATGGAACAAACGATTAACTCAGGCTTACCATTAGCGATCAGCAATTACGCCTCAGGCAGGCAGTGGACAGTGTGTCTGGTCACAAAGATTGATCGACGGAGCGTCAGATGGAATGGAGGAGTACCGCGAATAAGAGGAATGGCTGGATGCATGCAACTTCACAAACTCAACAGGACAACTACAACATACAGTTACAGTATCCTCTTCACTTCTCCTTATCTTTTAAATGTTATTGCTGTGAACTTGAACTTCTACGAGTGTGACTCTGTGCGCTTGTATGCTCTCTGCTTCAAATTCATCCCTCCAGCTATTTGATAAGTTTCTTTGCTATTTTTAAAACTAATTTAGTGTACTAATAAGTGTCTATTCTCTCTCAGGGCAGAGAGGCAAGTGAAATTGCGCAATTACTGCAACCCTGTACTCAAATTGTTTCTTCATAGTTACTAGTAAGTTGTGTTGTAATTTGACAGTGATTAGATTAAGCATTAGCAGAAGACATCTTAGTTCTGGCCGTTATCTTGACATTTAGCGGACTGCATTTTGTATTTACGGCAGCCATCTTGTCTGCTACATGCTGCCTCGTGCCGACCATGTGCTTTCTCCTATCTTCCTGTTCACAGCGCTTGAAATCTGCCCAGCAACAAGTTATATTTAGCATCCCTCACTTTTGCGCATGTCAAGTAGGGTCCACATCTGTTAGTGATTGGTTCCAGATAGGAATGTGTTTGTCGACCCCCAAAACTGTTAGCTCCTCCCACTGATCGATTGTGCTTCTCGATATTACCTTATATGTACATAAACTGTGCTCTTGTGTTTGTACCGCCTTTTTTTGAACCCCTGTGCGGGTATAAATAAACCATGCTTTCTTAGCTCGTGGTGCTACTTCTTGCAATACCGAAGGGTACTGTTTGAACCGTAGCACCACCTCATGAGGTGTAATAAATGTTACTTTTTCTATTCCAGTTTCTGTGCCAAATTCTTCCTATTGGTCTGAGGACTTTGTGCAGAGAAGGGCGAACCCCTTGCACTAGCAGGTCTGGCTGAGGCCTGCTACCACAGTTGAAGTAAGTACTATTTTTCAGTAACCTAACCATCCATTTAGCAAACAACTTCATGCATGCAGTAGTGCACTTCCTTTATGTCCCTTAAAAGATTTATGGATATCTTCGAATCCAAAGATTTGTTTTTCTTCATTTGTTGTTTGTACATGCAGTGTTTCTCTTCCTCTCTCCACAAAACTTTCCCAAAAAACCCCATTCCCATCCAATTTTCAAACCCTAATCCTCTTCACCCGGGCTGTGTGGTTTTTCATTGAGGTGTGACTAAATGACAACAATAAATTCCACACACTTGCTGGGGAGGATAAGGTCAAAGCAACAGAGAAATCATTCAAATCAGAATTTCATGTGCGCCATCGTGGATTGATCTTCAACAACATCCTCCTCCTACACGTGATGAATCGAATGCTTAATGGTTACGTTGCTGTGTCCTTTGCCTTACTACTATTTCTTATAGTAGCCATACTCCACGCAACTAGTACTTATATTTTGAATACTTTAGCACTGCTTAGGCTACAATTTATGGAACTGTTCTCTACCGTACTATCTATCATACTGTTTCTAATGCTACACTCAGGCCACTCAATGTTTCATTTCCTTTTTTTTCATATGCTGCTACTGCCAGTGTGTACCACTACTACTACCAGCACAGCGATGATATTTCATCCGTCCAGGATTCAAGTCAACACCCAACCTTAATCGCCATTTGCCATGCAGCCAGCCTTGTGCCTAGCCCTATTCTCAAACACGAATAACAGGTAAGATAAGCATTTTGGGGAGGTAGAATAATGGGCTAGGACTCGGAGAAGAGGAGAGACTGACAGTAGTACTAGTAAAGTACTAGTAGGGCAATTGAATTCACTAACTCTGTTAGTGGCACTTTTGTACATTTTGGACGTTTAGATAATTCATGCTGGTAAGTTTGAAGAAACCACACAAAATAATATGAACGCGTATGCTATGTTCAAGTATGTAAAATAAATTAATATATTTCCCCTAACAAAAATAAACTAACTCAACTCACCAACCTCCCCAACCCCAACCAATGTCCAAATGTCCTTCTTCAAGTCCCTTTCCCCAACGCCCAATTCCCACTCCCCCAACAGTCTTTAAAAAAGGGGCAAGGGAAAGTCACTTCCTCCGGCGGTGTCCTGTGGACAGGTGGTCCCGCAGCTCTTTGTGGAGGTCCCGGAGCTGGCGCTGTTGCTTCTCTGCCAAGCGCTCCAGGTAGTCCACTCTCTTTCAGAGGCGGCGCAGATGTGCCATCCAGGCTCTGGGGGGCAGCTGTTGTTTTTGCTGCTGGGCGGTGGGAGGCTGTCGGGCTGCGGCGCCTTTTCGCTGGAGGCTGCTGGCTGGTGGCCCTGGGGGCACTGAAGGAGGATGCAGTAGTTGCCGCCTCCTCCTGCTCCCGAGCCCACAGCGGCCGATATTCAGCGCAATTGGCCTCCAGCTTACGGGCCCTGGCCCGGACAGCCATCTCCTTACGGGTGAGCTTTTTTTGTTGCGGAGAATCTATATGAAGAAAGAAAGAAAAATACTGTAGCCAATAGTCTTTAACATTAAGTCAAAATAATTCAACAGAAATTTGTCTCACAGTAACACCTGCAACTTGCAAGCAGAGTATAACATTTTGGCATGTATCTTTCCGCCGTCTTTGTAGGCCTGTGACATTAGTGGGAGTTTCAGGAATTTAACTAGCAGCACTATGGACTCACTACTACATAGTCAGAGAGTCAGAGACTACACCAGTCTTCTTCTTTGTTTCTCTTGTTTTGCAAAATAAACTACTGGTACGTGAACTTGTGGTAGCCGGCATAATGCCAGCTCACTCAGCTTGCACCCAAGAAAAACAGACACAAGCTATGATGACGCAGACTCGCATTACTTTAAGCAGTACATGCAGGTGGAGATAGGAAGCTCTTACTTTTCTATAGGGGTGGCACTGGCCATACTCGGTTACATCAAGGGCTACTGCTCAATGTAATTTATATTTCGCACTGCCCCCCCGGGCCTTGACTACTACAAAAGGAAAATTAAGATTATTCATTTCTGATCATATATCCGATATATATATCATATAGCCAATCACATGATCTTTACTTATATGATGGATGACTTTAGGTGCTTTGTTGTGATAGATTGATTGAACAACAGCGATAGTCCACCCATGACACAGCTGAAAGAAAATTATTAACATAGGGAGTGAGTGTGGTACCCATAATTGCCGGAGGAAGGGACTTGACTTGATATAATGTCAACTATACAGTACATAAACAATATATGCTGTGCTTGCAAAGTAAAATACTGTACTGTTAGTCAAGGGAGTATTTCTGAACAATAACAACTTCTAGTATTTGGATTTCCTCAGCTTTGCTACTCTGGCATGGACATGCTGTTCAAAGTAACACTGTTCATCCACTGAGCGTCTGCTCTACTACATACACCTCTGCTATCTATGAGGAAGAAGAAGATACCATCCAGGCTTCCAAAGTAAACGTCTATCATTCTTCTTAATGTCTCAACTGTACCAAGTTTACTTTTTCTCAACAACCAACTAACACCCTTTTCATTTTATTTGGTAAACCACCATCTTGACTTGCATTTAAGTTTGACCCAAATGATATATTGCAATGCACACCACAAAAGCATTTTCTGATTCACCCACACAGGCAGTCATCTTTTCTTTCTCCTCCAACCATCTTTGCTTCAAGCAGCCATGCATCTGATTCCTTCCTATCAGCCACCTCTGCCTGCATTCAAAAACACGTATCATTCTTTACAGTCATAAATGTTATGACTCGCTCGTCCTTCCTTTCACCCTTCTTTCCCTTTTCGTTCTTCACATCCCTCAAGTTCATCTGATATGACTTGGCTTCACGATAAAAGTTTCCCAGCTGAGTTGAAGTCAAATAGAGGGGGTCATTTCTTACCGGAGAACTACCGCCGCTAATGCTATTACTAAGTCAAGGTTGACTGTCTTCTCCGTGATTGGCAAAAATATAGTTCTAAATTAGTAACTGTTCTTAACAGTACAGTGTACTTGTACTAGTGTACTGTCTACTGTACAGTACATCATACACTCCTTTGCGAGCCTACTCAAAAATGTAAATAAGTAAGGAGTATAATAACTTTCCGCCGCCGCTGAGCCATCCCCCACTGCTCCTCTTGGTGGCACTTGTGGTGCTGCCTTATCACCCCCTGGAGTGGACCCCTCCGCACTGCTGGCCCCGGCACTGGCGGTGTTAGGTGCCACATCCGATGTTGTGACGTCTAGAAAAAACATGTCATATTTTCAGATGCCATACACCACCCCCTATTTCGTCTCGTATGGAAGAAAATGTTAATACAGAACCAATTTTTAATTATTGGGAATTTAAACAAGTGACGGTTTTGGGGCGGGTGTTAACCTTTTATATAGTTAGCCATTAAATGCTACACTTTTTAGGACAACTGGTGAATGCTTGGTTTTCAACGTGCACCATTTTTCTAATTACAGAAAGAAGATTCCATTGCCCTTCTGCCAACAGGACAATTCACCACCTACTCCTCATCACCAGCAGTACTTTAAGTACTTTAAAGAAGGTGGGGGCTCCGGCACAGTTATTCTAATATTTTGATTTGTTAAGTTGAAGTATATTGATTCAAGGGAATGTTGTTTAAACTTTAACGTCATCTATCACCAGTGCTCGCTCAGAATACTGCGCTATTCAAAATAAAGAATTAGTTTTTTTATTTCTTATTTGAAAATAAAACTTTCAAACTAACAAACACTGTGTGGTTTTTGTTCACGAGTGAGTGAGCGGAAGAGTTTGAACTACTGCACTTTGCAGGCATGTTTCCGTGATTCTGGTAGGTCGGGACTCGTCGGTAGTCTTCTTCTGTTCTTCTGGGTCATAATCATTGGTCAGACATACTAGATAGTCGGTCAGGGGATTGGGCGTTCAACTTCTGCTCGGACTGAGGTATGTGGAATGTTGAACTGCACCTATCATCAACAATGTCCTGTTTCTCTTGTCCATACTTCTGTATGTGCAGAATAGTCCCTGAAACACTAGTGGTATGGTATGTGCTCCTATCAAATCAAAAAAGCCAACTACTAGCTTATTCTTGGTGGACACATTGACATTTTGTTGTTGGAAATTGTCAAAGCACTTACATTAAGAAGACCAGAATTGACAGCAAGGGCAACCCAGAGGACTGCACTCAGTGCCTAGAGCTATTGCTGGATCAGAGTTTTGTTTAACACCGTTTGCCGACTGGGCAAGCTTAGCTACCTACACAGACCGACTCATAATAATAGTAAATAGTAGTATCACAGAGAGTGATGGTAGAGGTAGGATAAGAATGTAGAAACAGTCTAGAACAGAGGTCTTCAATCTGTGGGGCCCGACCCCCAGGGGGGTCGTGGAGTACTTGGAAGGGGGTCGCAGATTCTGTCAGAGTGCAGTTTCTGGCTTGGGCTGATCGAGGGTGCTCATGTGGAGGCCTACTTCACACCGAAGTGTGAAAAACATCAAAGCCTCATTAAAAGTAAAAGGTATTTTAAAGACCTGTCAAGTACTCTGGTGTGGCTGTGTGTGTGTGTCCCTGAAGCCGTTTCGAGCTGGGGGAGGAGGGGAAGTGGGGGGGGGGGGCGGAGGGGGGCTGGGGGAGCAGGCTGTAGTGTAGCCCTTTGAGGTCAATGGATATTGCGCGCCTGGAGCTGTGGGTCCCGTGACACGTCCCCCGCCCCCAGCAGGGCGGCACAGAGATGCCCTCCCATGATCGGGAAAGAAGGAAGAAGACGCAGGGAGATACTAAACCCCCCCCCCATGAGAGAGGCACAGAAAAGGTGGGTGGATGAATGATGGGTGGATGGATGGATGTAAGGATGAAGGATGGATGGATGTGTGAAAAGGTGGGTGGATGGATGATGAATGGATGGATGAAAGGATGGATGGATGGAAGGATGAAAGTGTAAGGGTAGATGGATGAAGGATGTATGGATGGATAAAAGGTTGCATGGATGAATGATGGATGGATGTGTGAAAAGATGGGTGGATGAATGATGGGTGAATGGATGGATGAAAGGGTGGATGGATGAAGGATGGATGTATGGATGGAAGGATGAAAGGGTGGATGGGTGAAGGATGGATGAAGGATAGATGTATTGATGTAAGGATGAAAGGGTGGACGGATGAAGGATAAATGGATGGATGAAAGGGTGGATGAATGGATGAAAGGGTGGACTGATGAAGGATGGATGGATGGATGGAAGGGTGGATGGATCTATGGATGGATAAAAGGTTGCATGGATGAATAATGGATGTGTGAAAAGGTGGGGTGATGAATGATGGGTAGATAGATGGATGAAAGGGTGGACGGATAAAGGATGGATGGATGGAAGGATGAAAGGGTAGATGGATGAAGGATGGATGTATGGATGGATAAAAGGTTGCATGGATGAATGATGCATGGATGGATGTGTGAAAATGTGGGGGGATGAATGATGGGTGGATGGATGGATGAAAGGGTGGGTGGATGGATGTATGGATGAAAGGGTGGATGGATGTATGGATGGGAGGATGAAAGGGTGGATGGATGCAGGATGGATAAAAGGTTGCATGGATGAATGATGGATGGATGTGTGATAAGGTGGGTGGATGAATGATGGGTAGATGGATGGAAGGGTGGATGGGTAAAGGATGGATGTATAGATGGAAAGATGAAAGGGTGGATGGATGAAGGATGGATGGATGGGTGGAAGGATGAAAGGATGGATGGATGTGTGAAAGTGTGGGTGGATGAATGTGATGAGGTCTAACAGGCGCATTTATGGTTGTCAAACGATGATGATGAGGAGTACCAGTTTCTAGAAACTTTTGTCGGGAGGGGGTCCTTACCCCTAAAAAGGTTTTACAAGGGGGTCTCGGCATCAAAAAGTTTGAAGACCTCTGGTCTAGAAGAAGATCAAAGACTATTTTGTAAAAAAAAATAGAATTAGGAAACAGTTTGTAATGAATAGGAGCAGTAAAAGTTAGGGAAGTATAAGTATTAATATAACAATAGAACAACTTACTGGGACCAGCAGAAGAGCCTGCAGAGGACCAATCCTGCTCCCCACCTTGTTCCGCCGGAGTCTCTGTTGTGGTAGTCTCCTTGCCCCTGGGTGGTGCTGGTGATCATGAAATAAACACAACATGGATGATAGTTTTTTTGAAATATTTGATTTCTTTGACCACAATCTAAAATCATCTCGGGGAAACAAATTACCAACAATTGCACTACATGTATTGACCTATCTGATCCGGTCAACAAGGAGGATAGTACAGAATTGCTGGATTCGCAGACCGTCTACTAGGAAAGTTATGTAAATCACTAACTACACCAACAACAAAAAGGTTCTACTACAACTGCCAGCACTCAGCAGCACGTGACGTGACAGACACAGTCCGTCATAATGATTGCAGACCACAAAAAAATGTCCTACTACTAAATAACAAGTCATAAATAATATACTCAACGTATCAATCCACCACTATCTCTTCTTAGTTGCAGCCGGAGTACAAAGGAAGGACTAGACTTGAGTCTCTAGTCTCTCTAGCATTATGCAGTTCTGCTCTCAAATGAGCACAAAGTTGCAAATAAGTAAGCATAGTAGCAACGCCACAGAGCGGGCGAGCACCTGCAATGACAGAAGCTATTTAAACATTAATTTACCTGCAATGTAATCGAATCGGCAGCATTCTTGCTCTTCGGGAAAACATATATAAGCAATATAACACAGAGCAGAAGAAAACAAAGTAGTTATTAAATAGCTACTCACCAAGGCCAGGGATCTCCACACCTAGCAGGTTGAGCAGGTCCTGGTCCCGGTCAAGGAGGTCCGATCGCCGGTGCGTCGCTTGCTGGTAGGTGTGCCGGACCGCCGACTCCCTACGCATGTGCCGGCACACCTTATCCCACAGCTGGCGACGCTCCCGGAGGCCATACCCTGAAGCAAGCCTGCCCCCTGCTGCCACGGTCCTCAGGAGGTGGCGCTGCACATAGAAGATGAGTGCGGCCACCTCCACCGCACTAAAGACTTCCCTGGCCTGTACATTCTCCGCCCTCAAGCGCCCGCAAGGTAGCCGGATACGGGTTGCGGGACCCTTCCCCTTTGACTTGCCGGCTCCCTTTGCCATGGTCCTGGGCGAAAGAAGAAAAGAATAGGGGGGGGGGGAATAAATAAATAAAAGAGAGCTCAATAAAAAAAGTTATTAAAGTAACAAAAAGTTGAAAAAAACACAAAATATAGATGTAGAAAAATAGAGAGATCGATAATGAGCAAAAAAGATCAAAAAAAAGTTCAAAGAAACAAAGGATTGCAAAGATTAGGGAAGGATTGAAATAGCATGCCCAGAACCATAGCAATGAATGAAAAATAAGATGGCAGCACCCATAGAGGACCGCGTGGGTAAGTTTGCGCGATATTTCCCCCACGAGCATGCAAAAACGCCGACGACCACGTAATCGCGCCCCGCGCACAACGCGAGCATGCAACTAGTGCCTGGAAACGGAAATACGCAACGCGGACAAGATGGTTGTGCCCATGTACGACCGCATGGGTAACTTCGCGGTCGGTGCGCTGCAAGAGGACCGCGAACACGCAAATACGCATGAAGTCGCCCCAGCTGCTACTTTGGTATCCGACAGGTATGCAGTACCAAGCAACGATTTACGTCATGTACGTATGGGTTCGCACCCGCTGCGCGTTGTATATGCGACGAGTGCAGGGCACCAGGCCCTGTGTTACATTACAGACATATGGTGTCACGCCGAGTATGCCATTCCCTCTTTTTTTTGTCTCAAAAGTATATGTAAATAACTTTAAACAGTATATGACAGCAAGCAATAATTTAAAATATTTTAAACATTTATATATTTCTAACTGTAATAAACTTATATTATGATAAATATATTTTCTCAGAAACACGTCGGGTGCAGCCTCCTTGCACACTTGGTGCGCGATTGCCATGTGACCTTAAAAAAAGCATTTGATTGCTTCATAACATTTCCCATTGTAACAGTTGGACGACCCTTACCCATTTTAGTCATTCTCTCTACAGCAGTAGTTCCCAAACTTTTGACTCCTGAGGACCCCCATTGAGTCACCACTGGAAGCCGGGGACCCCCAATCAATTTGTATGAGTTAAATTTCAAATGTTAAAACAGTAATTCGAAAAAAATACACATGTGTGCATACAAAACAAATACTCAAAGTACTAAGGATTTTGGGGCCAGATGTACGACCATTTCATTTAGCGCCTCGCAATTGGCGACACATGGCAAGTGGCAAATTGCGAGTCTCTAAATCAAATGTACAACAGTGTGTTTAACACTGTTGGGATTCCCAATGGAGTCGCTAATTGCGAGGTTCATTAATATTAAAGAGCCTCTCGCAATTTGCAGCCCATTGGGAATGCCAGCCCTCCCAGGTATGGTGGCCTGCTGGGCTCAGGAGACCACCATGTTTGGGACTGCTTTTAAATAAAGCAGTTCTAAAAAGAAAATGCAGCCCCTTTACCATGCATTTATAGAAAAAGGAAATGAAACCTTTTTGTTTCATTTTCTAAGGGCAGGCAGAGGTCCCTGGGACCACTGACTGCCCTTAAAAAATAATTTTGCATGCATTTGCAAAGGGGAAGGAGTCCCCTGAAGACCCCTTCCTATTTGCAAATGCATTACCATCTACTTGAAGTAGGTGTTAATTGCGAATGTTTTGCGACCGCAAAACATTTGTACATGGTTTTGAGACTCGCTATTTGGAAGGAAATGCCCCTTCCAAATATCAAGTTGCAAAACGTATTTAGCGTGTCGCAAACACATTGCGACTCGCGAAATAGGCAATGTACAAGGCCCTATAGGTTTTTGCATGAGCAAACGGGTTTGCGAACCCGTTTGCGCATATAAAAAAGGATCATACGTCTGGCCCTAGTATTTTATATTGAAGTAATAGCCCCTCTGTCACATACATTTTATTTGTTTTATAGCATCTCTCATACTATTGTAGGATACCAGAGCAATTTACATCACACATATATAGATACATTGAATCATACATGTAAATCAGTGTGGGTATAAAATGTTTAAAAGAGTGCTTGGTCTGTAAAAGCACAAACTCAGGATTCCGAACATAACACGGTGGCTAGCACTGACTTTAACATTACAAATGTATTTCCACCCAAATAAACCTTTTTAGCAGCATCAGCATAATGAATAACTGGGGAAAAACATGAGTTCCTAACTGGTACCATGCAGTTTGCAAGCAGCTCTTTGATGACAGTTTATAGGTCCCTCTGCTACATTACAAATGTCACTTGTGAAGTGCACAGTAACGAAAGAATCTCTGTGACAAAAGCAGTAACACGAACCTATGCAGATAAAATACTGTGTTTTAAAATGCATGTTACACGTTCTTTGCAGTAGGCACATTAACCCTCTGTTCTACATTAGTTAAGTCAAAGCTGCCACTGAACAAAACTCTCCTCGCTCTCCAGCAGGTACATTAATCACTGGCATGATCTTGACACTTTTATTGTTGCTCAAACTCTGCTAATTATACAAGAACCTTTTCTGTGCTTTTAAAACTGTTGCCTACAGACCCCCAGGGAATGTGTCACGGACCCCTGGGGGTCCGCGGACCCCAGTTTGGGAAACACTGCTCTACAGCATTTGATGAGAGACACCACTTCACCTTAAATAGCTTTTTTGAAAAGTTATTTTTCTGTGTACACATATCTTATACTACACACAACATGCAACTATCATCGTGATCAATATTCATGGTCTGTACATTAAGCCTTCCACGTGTGATGGCCATGCATCTCAAATGATACATCAACAAACAAATGTGTGGTACACGATGCCCCTGGTGTGTGTGTGTGCACACTATTGTGCTGCCTTTCGGCCTGGGTATTGGTGGCTCCAAGGAGTATCATCAGCCACGGGCAGAGCGCACATCCTAGATCACATGTCACAAACAGTAATGTGTAGATTTGTATTGCTGTACGCTCTGTTGTCAGGCTTTACCAATATAGTAGTGTGTCATATGTGAGAATTTCAGATTCACGTTTGACATACATTGCTTGACTGTAATGATCGTTATCACTGTGTATGATGTAGCCTCACTGCTGATCCTCCCTCCATCTGAGCACATTCACATGTGTACGCTTCCTGATAGCAACACTTTCAATAATACCGCACACCATTGACATGCATGTCTGAGCATATCCACAACCTTGACAACGACATGTGATGTTCGCCACTCAATGGGCCCGATTCACAGAACTAACTTAAGACAAAATCCTAAACTTACTACTTTTGGTATTCACAGACGTTAGGATTTTGTCTTAAGTTTGTCTTAAGACAGACTTAAGACAAACTTAAGACAAAATCCTAACTTAAGTCTGTCTTAAGTCTGTCTTAAGACAAACTTAAGACAAAATCCTAACTTCTGTGAATACCAAAAGTAGTAAGTTTAGGATTTTGTCCTAAGTTAGTTCTGTGAATCGGGCCCCTTCTTTTTAAACGGCATCTCATTAGCGATAGTTGCTGCCCTCCCGATATATGCTACATTAATATAAATTGTGCATTCTGCGACATCAAAACTGCAAAAGAAACACACATAACTTCACTTCCTTGCAAGGCAGGAACTGAAAAACGCCCAGATCCCCGGAACAATTATTCACACCCCTACGCTGGCTTGGCGTACGCAATCCCAGCCCACTTTGAGTATGTATAAATAGGATAAAGATGACGCCACATGTCTCAGTCCTTCCACACTGCCTCAGGTGATATGGCCGCATCCACCTCACATATCACAATGCGTAATAAAAAAAAGGGGAGCCATGAGGTGTACACCATCTTGACAATCAACACTGGTTCTAAATTGTGAACCCTACTTCCCATCGTGTTTCCAAAGGGATTCGTGAGGTGTACACCATCCTTCAATCAACACTACAACTGAATTGTGAACACTGCTGCCTGTAGTGTTTGCACACACAACAATGACAGCAGGTGAGCAGTGGGGCCTGGGTGTACAGGGGCTGCAATTGAGCGTGGTGCTGTGGGATGGGTGGGGTGCATCAGCCTGGGTGCGCAGGTCCGAACAAGTGATGTTGTCGTGCGCAATGATGTGATCTCTGATCTCATTCAGTTACATGTCTGTCTCATTTTAAGGACCTGCTGGACCGCACTGTAGGCCTGAGCCAGTGTGCAACACTGCCCTACATACACGTGGCGTTGGCTTTTAGGGCACTGTATTGAGCTCATTACTAAGTGTACATGCACACAGGCTTCCACCACTGCATTACACGCGCACATTATGCTTCTAGCATGTGCTCTGTTCCTTTGTGTGTGAATCCTTGTTATAACATATTATTACTTAACAACTAAGCTAATTGGTAACCAGTTACCTAAAGGGCGCTCAGTATATATTGGGGAAAGTATACTGGTTGAAATTGCTTACGGTGCTACAAAGGGAGAAGGGTTTGGTTACCATACAAACCCACCTCAATCCACAAAAGTAGACAATAATTATTCAAAAAGCGTTCTCCCTGAGCACTCAAAGATATATATTTATAATGTCCTCATAAAGAATATTTTCTAAGAGAAATATTCATCCGCTTGGCACAGTCCAGATAGTCAGTTCATATTCTGTTCCCGTATAGATCCAATTCACAAGTTCCTTGCATTCCAAAGTATCTTTATTGTTCCAAATTCACATCCAAAAAAGCAGCCAACATGTGTTTTGTCGTGCCAAAGTTGAGCACAATGACTTCGTCAGGGCTGCAACCCAAAATAACAACAAGTAAGCTCAATGCTAATATGTACATTTAATATCTGTTTAAGATATTGTTTTTATACAAAAACACTAATAATACAGAAACACCCTGTGCTCCAGAAAAGAATGGAACCAATTCCCAAGTTCAAATTTCCCCAAAAATAGTGAGAAAGTATAGAAAGAGAATCATCACCATTAGTTCCTTCACCATGTTAAGTCAGAAAAAGTAAGATAAGAATATATAATAATACATTCACCTGTTCTGTCACTAAATTATCAACATAAGATCGTCAGTTCATCCACTGTATTCCTCATGAATCAATTGCCTAAAATGAAAAGTATCAAATATTGTAATACTCCCTGTCAATGGTGCGCCAGCACAACCATCAATCCGATCAGTCATCTGATTACTATTATTCACTACAGTTCAAACCTAATATCAATAGCATATCTGAAGACCCTATCATATATGCCAACACTATATCAGACTTCCTCTACATAGTAATCAAAATGAAAAAAATATATATATTACCTACTGGCAGTCGCCAGTAGGTAGCTATAGTTAGGATTGGCTACCATAGGAAATCCGCAACATTCTATTGGTAATAACTCTGGCGTCGGTTGAGGAATTTGTGTGTAATTTTCATAATTTTGGCCAGCTCCGCTGCTCTCCTTCCCTGAAAGTTTCGGGGGGATTCGTGAAGTGGGGGCTGAGAAAAAAGGGGTGTCCCAAAACATGTTTTCCCCATGTTAATTTCCATAGGACGGTCTGACAAGTCTACAGCCCGAACCGCTGAACGGAATTACGGCAAACTTGGCAAAATTGTAGGGACTGGTACGCAGATGTGCCTTTGCTATATTTGCTGAAAATTGCTCCAGTGGTTTTTTTGAAAATTAACTTCAAAAACACATATATATCTATAGGTGCGCTCCGAGCGCTCATGGGTGTGCTACGGGAGTGCACGAGTGGAAAGCTGATTGGCTGTCGGGTGTCTGTCAACATTCTAAACTGTCCGGAGAGTCCGCCATCTTGTGTCTCGGTAGAATCGAGACACAAGAGGTGAAAAAAGAAAAGAAAGGGGGATATAATTAAAACAGGGCAGAGTAGACACCCCCTGACCCCCTAGGTTTTCTGAGGGGGGCCTAGAAGGACCCTGAAGGGCAAAAAAATGTTTTTTTAGTTTTTTTAATTTTCGCGGGGTAAGCGCTGGGTGCGTTCCCGGGTACGCTCCCTGGTACGCGCACCCTGAGTGCACCCGGGGAAAAACAGTGTAAAAAAATAGAGTAAAAAAATAATGTTGAGTGTTTAGAGGAAAGTGATGCATTGCTGGAGTGTGTCACAAAAATGATGCAACTCCAGCAATGCATCCTTTCACATGGGGCCAGTCCCATGTGAAAGGGCCTGCGTCAGTCTTACGGCTGCTGTTAAGCAGGCGCAAGATTTGGACGCAACAGCGTCATAAAAGTGACGCAGTGATATCTCTTAGATTTCACTGCGTCACCTCTACAACCCTTTCTTGCGTCAATACACCCCTTTTGCATACATTACACCTGACGTAGGTATAATGTGGCGCGGGGGTTTACAAAGTGACGTAACAACCTAGATGCGTCACTTTGTAAATATGACTCAATAAGGTGCATTTTTTACAGCACTGGTGCGTCACAAAAAGTGACGCACCGGTGGCGTAAAAGTGACGCATGGCCTCATAAATGAGGCCTTCAGTCTTCTACTCATGCGTCATATTTAATATATGATGCATTATGTCACAAGTACTTACAGATACGTCAGTATTTCAGACGTATCTGTAAGCGCAAAAGTGATGCATTGCTGGAGTGTGTCACAAAAGTGACACAACTCCAGCAGTGCATCCTTTCACATGGGGCAAGTCACATGTGAAAGGGCCTGCATCAGTCTTACACCAGCTGTGAGACAGGCGCAAGATTTTGACACAACGGAGTCCTAAAAGTGACGCAGTGAAATCTCATAGATTTCACTGCCTCACCTCTACGACCCTTTCTTGCGTCAATACACCCCTTTTGCATACATTACACCTGATTTAGGTATAATGTGGCGCAGGGGTTTACAAAGTGACGCATCTACCTAGATGCGTCACTTTGTAAATATGACTGAACAAGGTGCATTTTTTACAGCACTGGTGCATCACAAAAAGTGACACACCGGTGGCGTAAAAGTGAGCCATGGCCTCATAAATGAGGCCTTCATTCTTCTACTCATGTGTCATATTTAATTTATGACGCATTATGTCGCAAGTACTTACAGATACGTCAATATTTCAGACGTATCTGTAAGCGCAAAAGTGATGCATTGCTGGAGTGTGTCACAAAAGTGACACAACTCCAGCAATGCATCCTTTCACATGGGGCAAGTCCCATGTGAAAGGGCCTGCATCAGCCTTACGCCTGCTGTGAGACAGGCGCAAGATTTTGACACAACGGCGTCCTAAAAGTGACGCAGTGAAATCTCATAGATTTCACTGCGTCACCTCCACGACTTTTTCTTGCATCAATACACCCCTTTTGCATACATTACACCTGACGTAGGTATAATGTGGCGCAGGGGTTTATAAATTGACGCATCTACCTAGATGCGTCACTTTGTAAATATGACTGAACAAGGTGCATTTTTTACAGCACTGGTGCGTCACAAAAAGTGACACACCGGTGGCGTAAAAGTGACGCATGGCCTCATAAATGAGGCCTTCAGTCTTCTACTCATGCGTCATATTTAATATATGACGCATTATGTCGCAAGTACTTACAGATACGTTAGTATTTCAGATGTATCTGTAAGCGCAAAAGTGATGCATTGCTGGAGTGTGTCACAAAAGTGACACAACTCCAGCAATGTATCCTTTCACATGGGGCCAGGCCCATGTTAAAGGACCTGCGTCAGTGTTACGCCTGCTGTGAGGCAGGTGCAAAAATTAGGCCTTCAGTCTTCTACTCTTATTTTTTCTTTCACTTTCTCTGTTTCTTCACTGCCTTACTTACCTGGTCTCACACTTACTTGTCTTTATCCAGTCTGTATCTCCACTCTTTCCAAAACATCACTGCTCTTTTCTTACCCTTCCACACCCCCGTTCCTTTACTACATTTTCTTCGCATATCCACATTCCCCATGTTCACTCTCCTTCTCCTCACTCTCCTTTCAGTCCCCCTATTTCACTTCCCTTCTCCTCTCGTCCCTTTCTGTGCTTTCTTACTCATTTTCCTCTCCTTTATCAATGCACTCCACTTCACTTACTCTTTTTAATTTTTTTAAGAACACAGCTCTTTGATGAGAATTGGAGGTAGTTCTGAAAAGAACGTTTTTTTTTCTACTTTTTTAGAACAAAAACAAAAACAGGGAATGGGAAACTGCTCAACAGGAGCAAAAAAAAAATAAAAAAATTTAGGGCTGGGAACGGCAGCGATGGTTCTCCAATGCTCGAACCATGAGCAGAACGCTTTGTTCCCCATAGCAAAGTAGCTTATCACAGTCTCTGCATTTAATAACGCCTTTATTAAAAGCAGGCTGAATGTTAGGAATCAGCTCTTGCGATCGCCCCCTCACTGAAGTAGTTGCTCCTCCAGTTGTAGTAGAGGCCCCATCACTGGGAACCTCTCGTGCCAGAGCCCTGACACTCTCCCGGGCAAAGTTCTGGGGGTGCCTCCTCTCGACATGGCGAATCATAGTGGAGTTTCCAAAAGAATATTTCTTGGTAGGGTCACCCCGTGACAGGACAGTGTGACAAATCCTGCACTCCACCTTTGGAGCATTTACTTTATTCTGGTCATTTGGAATGGAAAAAAACTTCCATATGAAGTGTTCTTTAATTTTCGGCTGAGGAACCTCTTCATCAAGAAATCCATTTGCGTCATCTTCACTGATGGATGGTCTGGCAGCCATGGTAATCCAAGATATTAATCCTACAAAGATCCGACAGCAGAAAGACAGGTCTTGCAGTCACAAAAGTGAAAGAAGAAGTGAAGGAAATGGGTGGGGATTTCATTCTTTGTAACAAAAACTGTTAGCAACCAATGAAAAGAGTTATTTTAAGGTCACATGACTTGACGCTCTTACGCTGCGCGCACCGAAGCGCTTCCGGGGGCGCTTACGCGGCGCTAATGTAGGCGCTTCCGGGGGCGCTTACGAGGCGCGAACGTAGGCGCTTTTAGGGGTGCTTACGCGGCGCGCCTAAGTGACGTTTCGATAGCTTTACGGAAATTCAAAATCATTTTCATTTCGTAAATCAAAAATACTGCTTTTATAAGTATGGTACTAAATGTCTTCCATTATTATTTACTTTTCATACATATTTTTTTTTACGAACGCAGAAATAGCACTGTCGGTGCGCTCTCGGGAGAGCTTACCGGTGCGCGCACCCTGAGCGCACCGGGAAAAAATTTAAAAAATATATATAATTAATTGTTGTAAAAAACAGCTAACAAAAAAAAATAATCGTAGGTTACAAAGTCGATATACAAATGAATTAGCTTTTAAAAAACTATGAAATTCACTGAAAAAAACATAGGTTTCACAAACGTTATAGTTAGGAATTAGCTTTTAAAAAACCTTTGAA
This sequence comes from Lissotriton vulgaris, assembly GCF_964263255.1. Classification (NCBI taxonomy): domain Eukaryota; kingdom Metazoa; phylum Chordata; class Amphibia; order Caudata; family Salamandridae; genus Lissotriton; species Lissotriton vulgaris. The sequence goes on from NC_141696.1 coordinate 744,405,318, forward strand.
ATTCAAAAAAAAAACATAGGTTTCACAATCGTTATAGTTAGGAATTAGCTTTTAAAAAACCTTTGAAATTCACTGAAAAAAACGTAGGTTTCACACTTGTTATAGCTAGGAATTAGCATTTAAAAAACCTTTGAAATTCACTGAAAAACCCATAGGTTTCACACCAGTTATAGCTAGGAATTAGCATTTGAAAAACCTTTGAAACTCACTGAAAAACCCATAGGTTTCACACCAGTTATAGTTAGCTGAACAGTTTACTCATACAAAACCATTGAAATTCCCACGTTATAGTTAGTTGGACTCACTATAACTCGCACGCCCTCAATCCACTGCTGATGATGTCACATATTACATCATTCATGACATGGTCAGTGACATCACTGATGACATCACTGATGACATCTCAAATGACATCACTGATGACATCACTGGTGACATCATTCATGTGATAATACGATGCATCTCCTCACACTCTAATCTAACCTTTGATACACCCAGTGTTAAATACAAACTACTATTCCTGAAATTAGTGACACACCAATACCAGTAACTACATACGCACTCACTGATTCCTAGGTCTACACACACATCCACTCATTCACCCATACAATCACTCATACATACAGACACTCATCAATACAACACTATCATATCCACTCATACACCTATACAGACACTTACATGCTGACACTCATCCACAAAGTTACTCAAACACCTAGTCAGTTATGCAAAGAATCAATCACACTCCCATTTCCTCAACTACAAACTTATACACACTAAACCTTACTTATTCAAACATATACTAACACATACTTACTCTCTTTTACAATCACTAATACAAGTACACATTGATCCATACAGTCACTTACGCAATCACATGCTCTGATGTTTAGTCATTTATATATGCCAACTCTCACATGCACTGTGTTTTATATATGTACTTACATGGACATGTAGCACTGAGATATCCATTCACTCAGCAACACACCCATGCACACAGTCAACCGCCCATACAGCTGTTTCTATATGCACTCTTGAACCCATATACCTAGTGAATCAACTGGTCACACATCTATGCACAGAGTCACACACCTCACAGCCACCCACACACATACTCACCCTCACATTCAAATACTTAGACAACCAATCAATAACCCATATAGCCACTCACATAGCTACTGATCAACACATGCAGCAGCTTACACAACAACAGACATACTGACAGTTTAGTCACTAACCAATGCATTCAGTAAGACACATTTAATCACTCACTCATACAGTCAGTCACGCACCTACTAAATCCTTCATCCAGACATTCATACATACACTCATTCTTCAATATGTTAGACACATTTTAACTTTACAGGAACACACATTCACTGGATGAGGTCATCAGTGATGTCATCAGTGTTGTCATTTGAGATGTCATCAGTGATGTCATCAGAGATGTCACTGACCATGTCATGAATTATGTAATATGTGACATCATCAGCAGTGGATTGCGGGTGCGCGAGTTATAGTGAATCCAACTAACTATAACGTGGGAATTTCAATGATTTTGTATGAGTAAACTGTTCAGCTAACTATAACTGGTGTGAAACCTATGGGTTTTTCAGTGAATTTCAAAGGTTTTTTAAATGCTAATTCCTAGCTATAACGAGAGTGAAACCTATGGTTTTTTCAGTGAATTTCAAAGGTTTTTTAAATGCTAATTTCTAGCTATAACGAGTGTGAAACCTATGGTTTTTTCAGTGAATATATATATATATATATAATATCAAATTAGGGTACCGTATAAGAGATATCAACCGCCGTACGCTCATATGCTCTTAATGTCACAAAATCCGTTATTAGAATACTACCGGTACATCCTGAAATCAAAATTAAAACCGAGCAGAATTTGTATAAACTTGCGATTGTTCACACTTTTGAAAATCTATTACGCCAAATGCCATAGCATGGCAGTCTATGGTGCTGGCGTATGGGGTTATGCTGCTGCAGATGCACTCCAGGTTGTTGAAAATGGTTTTATCAAGTATGTGTTGGCACTTCCTAAAAGTGCTCCATCTTACGGTACCCATATTGAGCTGGGTATGGATTATATTATGGATAACATCAAAATTCAGCCCATTCTCTTATGGCACCGGCTCTGGACCACGGAGCAGTGCCATTTGACCCGCTCCCTTATTGTGGATTGTTTGGGCTTGGCATATTGAACTAAAATTCCTTGGCTTGTTATGTGAAGAATTTTTTAAGGGATTTGGATTTGAACTCGTATTTCGATGATCCATCTTCCCTGTTAAATATCACTAGGAAACATCTGAAAACTATATGTCTTTCACATCTAAGGGAGTTGCGTTTGATCCAAGAAATAAGCAAGCCGACTAACCTTCAGATTCTAACCTTACAATCTACTCTAGGTATCCAACCTTATCTGAAATGTTATTTGAATTCCTTTGAAAAACTTCACCTTACTAGGTTCCGTTTTAATTCTTTTTTCCATATGATTTATTTTCCGAAAAAGCAGGATTGGTCCAAATCTATTGTTAAATGCCCATGTGATGATTCATCAGAACAATCCACACTTCATGTTATCTTTTTCTGCAGGTTCTATGAATCTCCTCGCAAGCGTTGGATTGTCCCCTTACTTTTATTCATGGGCTTGGCAACCTGCCGTTCTGCCCTTCTTGCGCTGCAAAATTTGGACTCTGTTTTTGTCGCTAAATGTGTAGCATGTTTTCTTAAAATGTGTGTAAGATATCGTCGAAACCTGGATTAATTGGTTTTTAATGCACTTGCACTTTATTATCAGCCTCACCATCTTTTATACTTGTGATTCCCTTTTTTAATATATATTGTCTGTTGTTCTGTACTTTTTATGGTTCCTATAAAATTGTGGCACCCGAATAAAAGATTTATGACTGACTGACTGACTGACTGACACTCTATAATCACAACGTAATTGTAAGTCACCAATCTACAATAGTACACTCACCCCATAGCTTCAAGTATTCAGTTGTCCAATATCCTCATCTCTTCATATGTTCAAGAGTGTTTAAAATCACAACGAGTACGGGTTCTGAGAATATTAAAAAAGAGGAAAAGACCACATCTCATTACGTAGTCTAAATACCCTCACTGTTTCAAAAACTTAAGTTAGAAAAAGCCTTACTTGTCACTAGATAGATGCTCCTGACTCGCCCAACATTTATGCGAGTCCTGTCTTAAGCATAACCACGTCCTCTCTCACCCACGGCAGCCGGCGTACTACATAAGCGCCATATTGGGATTCCCTTAAATAGTATTTGCTCGCGGGCGCCATCTTGTAGTGTATAAATCCTCAAAGCACAATCAAAAAATCCTGTTTCATACTTAAAATTACAGACCACACTGTTAATCTAAAGACTTATCCTCGTTCGTATTGTTTTTTGCTTCCGAACTCGTACCCTTCGAACAATTATATATCTACTGCGCGCATTTATATTAATTATCCAGATTGAAAATATATATATCTCCCGCTTCACAGGGCAGTATCCTATTCCCATTAGGCTGCCCATCGACTCCATAGCTCACAAAAACAAAGCGTATCATGTATTCGTTTTCATCATTATCCAATACCTATTCTGCACAATTCCGTGTCCTACTTCCATTGCTACACATAGCGATACCAGTTAGGGTACAGAGCGCGATTGCTCATATATTTCATGAGCATATTAATTTTCTTCAAAATTAAAGTCTATATATATCAAACTTGCAGCATGTGTGTATTGAAATTCCCCAGTATCTCTCACACTTCCTACTCAAGTCACATGGGATGACCTGTACTCCAACAGTCTCCATTACGAAGATCACATCTCATCTATAGAAATAAAATGTACTTATGATAGATTAAGAAAGTAAAGTAGGAGGGAAATCCGAAGGAAGAGATAAGTATAGGTATTAGTATTCAGTCATGAAAATAGTACTGTACAGGTATTAGTATTCAGTCATGAAAATAGTACTGTATATAATAATTCCCTATGTGTGTATTACATTCAAAATAAATCCGTTATGACTAAATTCAAATTGAATAAGAGAAGATACATCACTGCTCGTTAGCAAGGTTCAGCCATCAGTAATTCATACATATCATAGCATCATATACATATGTCAGATAAACATGTCTCAAAGGAAAAATATATATATCCATTGCATATATTAGACAATGAATTCCATTCCGAATTTGATAAGTTCATCATAAGAGAACCCCATGTTACATTCCATAAGCTTTGTTAAAAAAGGCACATCAATAAATGTTCCAATCAACCAGATGGGTCATAAATACAGCAAAACATTTCTCTCATAAAGACACAAAATGCGTTCCTTGGTTCATTCTTGTCCCAAAAAATATTGAAATTCATTATCGATATTCATACCACATTCTACCGCTCTCAGTTTCATCAGCCAGAGAACCTCCCTTCGTCTTAATTTCAGTTGTCTGTTACCCCCTCTTGGGTCCTGGCTGACATGGTCAATACCATGGAAGCTAAATTCATGTTTGTCTTGGTTGTCATGGTTCTGTACGGCATGTGCTGCAATTGGATACTTGGTATCACCAGTTTTCCATGCCCTGAAATGCTCCACCATCCTGTTCCGCAGTCTTCTAATTGTGCTGCCCACATATATTTTACCACATGAACATGTTATCATGCACACGACATACGTAATGTCACAATTAATAAAGACATCAATCATATATGTCCCTGTATCATTGTAGCTAAAGGTAATCACTTTATTCTTGGCCCATCTGCAGGAGTTACAACGTCCACATTTATAAAAACCTCTCAATCTATTACCCAACCATGTAGTGTCCACCCTGCCCGGGTAACTGGGGCTTACGGTGTTTGCCAATGTCATGCCTCTTCTCACTGTCAGACTTGGTCTCTCACTAACATAGGGCATTAGATCCTTATCGGCTTTAAGCAAATGCCAATGCTTATTCAGAATTGAATAAAGTCTATGACTTTCTGTACTGTAGTATGTAATTAAACGTATTTTGTCCCCCTCCTGGTTCTTAATACATGTCTCTTTTGGCATAAGTGTCTGTGCACGCTTCAAGTCTTGTGCTCTCTTTTTCGCCTTGTTAATCACTATCCGGTCATAACCCCTTGCCACAAATATTCGTGAAATATCTTTCAGATTCCATACAAAATCCATTTCATTAGAGCAATTTCTCCTGGCTCTCACCATTTCACCAAAGGGTATCGTATTAATCTGACTCTTAGGGTGACAGCTCTTAGCGTGTAACAGTACATTACAGCTCGTTTCCTTCCTATACATTTTACTACACAGTTTGTTCTCATAAACAAAATGTTCCACATCCAAAAAGGTTATCCATTCTTGATCATAGTGGGTAGTAAAGCGTAGATTCAAATCATTGTCATTCAAATACACCGGATTGGTGGTTGTGCTAGGGCACCATTGACAGGGAGTATTACAATATTTGATACTTGTCATTTTAGTCAATTGATTCATGAGGAATACAGTGGATGAACTGACGAACTTATGTTGATAATTTAGTGACAAAACAGGTGAATGTATTATTATATATTCTTATCTTACTTTTTCTGACTTAACATGGTGAAGGAACTAATGGTGATGATTCTCTTTCTATACTTTCTCACTATTTTTGGTGAAATTTTAACTTGGGAAGTGGTTCCATTCTTTTCTGGAGCACAGGCTATTTCTGTGTTATTGTTTTTGTATAAAAACAATATCTTAAACAGATATGAAAAGTACATATTAGCATTGAGCTTGTTGTTATTTTGGGTTGCAACCCTGACGAAGTCATTGTGCTTAACTTTGGCACAACGAAACACGTGTTGGCTGCCTTTTTGGATGTGAATTTGGAACAATAAAGATACTTTGGAATACAAGGAACTTGTGAATTAGATCTATACGGGAACAGAATATGAACTGACTATCTGGACTGGGCCAAGCGGATGAATATTTCTCTTAAAAAATATTCTTTATGAGGACATTATAAATATATATTATTATTTAACCTAGTGTATTGTCGTGCACTCCAACTCCTCTTTGAACCATGTTTACCACTAATAGTTGTTAGATCTTACTTCAAAAACGAAGGATGCACTCAACTGGTGTTTTCTATTAAGCGTGAAATAAACCTTCATTTACCTCCAGACATTTCCACCATTAAAATATTTCTCACTTTTCAGACACTGAATTGACCAAAAAAGGGCAGAGCGGGTGCTCATCCCGTGATGATGCCCTCAGCCTTCTGACGCCTTCTATTGTGGTATCAAGACACTGTCCCCGACCGGAGACCTGCTCTCCCATGATACAAAAGTGCCCCGGACTTGGAGCTTGCACCGGCACGTCATTGGACACACCAATGGTGGCAGGTGAGCAGTGAAGCCTCGGTGCGCAGTACCCACAATTGAGCACAGTGCGGGGGAAGGGGATGGGGTGCATCAGCCTGGGTGCGCAAGTGCGAGCAAGTGATATGGCCGTCCGTAATGATTTGATCTGACCTCATTCAGTCACATCTCTGTTTCATTTTAATGACCTGCTGGACCATATTGTAGGCCTGCTCCAGCGGGCAGCAATACCCTACAAACACGTGTAGAGCGCAGTGCTGCAGGAAGGGTAGGGTGGATCAGCCTGGGTGCGCAGGTCCGAACAAGCGATGTTGCTGTGCGTAATTATGTGATCTCTGACCTCATTCAGTCACATCTCTGTCTCATTTTAGGGACCTGCTGAACCGGACTGTAGGCCTGAGCCATCGGACAGCGCTGCCCTACAGACAAGTGGCGTTGGCTTTTAGAGCACTGTAGTGACCTCATTACTAAGTGTACATGCACACAGGCTTCCGCCACTGCATTACACTGTCACATTATGCTTCTAGCATGCTCTCTGTTCCTTTCTATGTAAACGTTGGCATAACATATTATTATTTAACCTTGTGTATTCTCGTGCACTCCAACTCCCCTTTGAACCACGATTTCCACTAACAGTTGTTAGCTCATACTTCAAAAACGAAGAATGCACTCAACTGGTGTTTTCTATTAAGCTTGAAATAAACCTTCATTTACCTCCAGACGTTTCCACCATTAAATTATTTCTCCCTTTTCAGACACTGAATTGACCTAAAATGGGCGGAGCGGGTGGTCACCCCGTCATGATGCCCTCGCCATTCTGACGCCTTCCTTCGTGGTATCAAGACACCGTCCCCTACCAGAGATCTGCTCTCCACCCTACAAAGGTACCCTGGACTCGGAGCTTTGACCAACACGTCGTTGGACAAACCAATGGTGACAGGTGAGCAGTGAAACCTCGATGCGCAGGACCTACAATTGAGCACAGTGCGGGGGAAGGTGCTGGGGTGCAGCACCCTGGGTGCACAGGTGCAGGCAAGCGATGTTCCCATAGCTAATAAAGTAATCTCTGGTCTGATTCATATGTTTCATTTTAAGGACTTGCTCGACCACACTCTTTCTCGCGGACCCCAGCGTCCTAGACAAACGGTGACGGGACGTAAACACTGAGGGCGGGATACAATCCGCCAACGCTCTGTCTCTCCCTCCCTCTGTTCTTTTGACTCTCCCTCCCCTTCTCCTTTCCACCCACTCCCTCCCATTCTCACTACCTTCCTTTCATTCGGACTACCTTTCTTTTCATCTTCCACATGGCACACATACTTATGTTTCATTTTTGTCTTTCAGGTTTTGTACGCTGCTTCCGGAGGAGTTCCACCCACGTATTTCATGTTATACTGTTGTTTGTTCTAATAAACTTGCGTTTCCATTTATTTGTGTTGTTTTAATAAAGATTATTTTTTTTCCAATAAATAAGTGAGTGAATAGGTCTTCTTTTTCTGACAACACTTGTCTGTAGTTTATTGTGAAAATTGTCTGTTTATAGGAGGTTTAGAGAGAATGTTTTTTAATTTTGTGGTGCACCTACCAAATATAAACCCATATACTATTACATAAATGAAGCCTGCGTAATTCTACAACTTCAAGGGTTCTATGCGTGTATCACTTTATAACACCATGAGTACTGCCCGTGTGATTACAGAACCAATAAGGCACTGCCTAGCACCACCGCAACTTCAGGGACTGCAGAGGCCCACCCTGCATATTTAAGTAAAACCCCAGAGGGTGGCGATCCCCAGACTTCAGTTGGCCTCTAAGCCCCCCGAACAATTAGTAAACAATACCCAAGAAGGAGGCGATCCCCTACGCTACGAAACATCTCTGTGCCCATCTGTGCCTTATTTACATGTGACATTAAGATCCCCAGTCCTACAGAGACCCAGCAATATAATATTAGGATTAGCCACGGACATTACCCACCAGAAGCCTAGTTTAAATCAACAAGTGAGACCCCGTTTTTTTTCTCCATTTTTACCATCCGGATCTGCTCTATTAAAGCGATACAAAGTTTTCCTCCTCTCGCTTTAACTAGTCAAACAAGGATTTGCTATCACAGGGTGGAAGCCATGCACCCGCCCTCTAATAGCAAACATAAATGTCCCGCGGATGCTCACCCCGGGACATTGTATGAGCTGCCCCTGGGAGGTCCCGCTCCCTAGGACCATGATGCATTGGTTAGTATAAACGCATACTAACCATACTTACACAGGTGTAGTACAGTGACCAGAGTGTAGTGAAGAGGCATAGGAAGCGCAAAATCTAAAAATATAAATCCTACCAGAGGTCGGATGAAATGAGCCGATGACCCTGGGATGAGTAGAAACAGCTACACAAAGAAAACGGGTCTTCAGCACAACACAAGGAACTTTGAAGTATTGGTGAGTGCTGCCTTCTTTTTACCTTCTCCTGCTCTTCGCCAAATTTATGTAGTAAAGAAGTAGACAGCAGTGGATACGATAAGTAGATTTATTGCAGGAAAACAAGACACCTTAAACAGCCACCAACAGGAGCAGACTGCAAGGCAACCGTCTTTTCTAGCACCGTGTACAAACTCCCCAAGGTTCCCCTCATGACAGCCCTACATTCTAACATTACATACTTACATTCTAGTAGAATTACATACTAACATTCTACTATGTCTTACATTGGAATACTACACAGAGCACATGAATTTACAGCAATGAGCTCATGGTTTGATCCAAGAGTCTTCAGACCGGTAGGGGTGAGTAGTTCGCTTCCCACTCCCTATATTTTATAAACACAAACTAACACTACTTCCACAAGTATACTACAGCGCCCAGAGCACATCACTTTACAGCAATGAGCTCCCGATTTAGGCTCCCGATTTAGGCTCACGCTTTAATCCCCGAGTCTTCGGACAAGTAGGAGAAAGAAGTTCGCCACCCACTCCCTATATACTATAAACGCATACTAACACTACTTACACAGTTATACTACAGCGGGTAGTATCCTACAGTGCCCAGAGCCCATCACTTTACAGCAATCAGCTCGGTTTGATCCCAGAGTCTTCACACCCATAGGGGGGAGTACTTCGCTTCCGGTATAGTATAAATGCACAGTAAGGGTCAGTAGTTCGCTTCCCACTCCCTGTATAGTATAAACGCATACTAACACTACTTACACAGTTATACTACAGCGGCTAGTATCCTACAGCGCCCAGAGCCCATCACTTCACAGCAATCAGCTTGGTTTGATCCCCGAGTCTTCACACCGGTATGGGTGAGTACTTTGCTTCCGGTATAGTATAAATGCATGGTAGCGGTCAGTAGTTCACTTCCCACTACCTGTATAGTATAAACGCCTACTAACACTACTTGCACACGTATATTACAGCGCCCAGAGCCCATCCCTGTACAGCAATCACCTTGGTTTGATCCCCAAGTCTTCACAACGGTAGGTTGCTCAATAGTTCACTTCCCACTCCCTGTATGGTATAAACGCGTACTAACACTACTTGCACACCTATGCTACAAAGACTAGAACACATCACTTTACAACAATGAGCTCGGTTTGATCCCCGAGGCTTCACACCGGTAGGCGCGAGTACTTCGCTTCCGGTATAGTATAAACGCACGGTAGCGGTTAGTAGTTTGCTTCCCACTCCCTGTATAGTCCCAACGCCTACTAACACTACTTGCACACGTATACTACAGCGCCCAGAGCCCATCCCTTTACAGCAATCACCTCGGTTTGATCCCCAAGTCTTCACAACGGTAGGCGAGAGTACTTCGCTTCCCACTTCAGGTATAGTATAAACCCACGATAGTGCTCAGTAGTTCGCTTCCCACTCCCTGTATGGTATAAACGCGTACTAACACTACTTGCACACCTATGCTACAAAGACCAGAGCACATCACTTTACAACAATGAGCTCACGGTTTAGGCTCACGGTTTCATACCCGAGTGTAGCAGCATATCATCTCAGCACCATGTCACTCTGAGCAACTGCGCACTTACAGACCGGTAGGAGTGACTACTTTGCTTCACACTCCCCCACAGAGCTTACAGTGCTCCTACCCTCCTTTCCTAATTTTTTCACCCTTTTTTCCCCTTACTCGCTTCAACTGAATCAGAAAATGGTGGCCGACACTTCCTAGTTGCAGCCACTTGCATCGCTCAAAACCAATAAGCGGCAAGCTCGTGCTTGTACCGCCTCAGCCAATCAGATGGCAGAATTCCCAAATATCAATATCTGTACATTTTTATATTTATCAAAAACTACTGAACGGATTTACACCAAAGAAACAAATGTCTGCTTTCTATACCAAGACCATTCTCCCTGCCAAATTTGGGGTAATTCCGTTCACCCGTTCGACCTATAACCTTGTCTAAAGTGTCCTATGGACATTAACATAGAGAAAACATGTTTTGGGACCCTCCTTTTTTCTCAGCCCCCCCCTTGACGAATCACCCGCAAACTTTCAACATAGGAGCTGTCATGAACATAGAATTAGTTCATCAAACGACGCCAAAGTAATAAGCAAAACAAAAAATGTTCTTCCTATGGAAACTAGATCCTAACTATAACTACCTATTGGCGACTTCCTTTCTCACTTCTGGGGCTGATTTGATGCTTTCAGCAATTAATTTGACAACAGTTAACCTGATCTGCTCCCAAAACCCTTCCACATGAGTAACCAGCTGCTCCCATTTCTCCCCTCTCAGGGTGGGTTTGCAAAGTGTTGCGAGCTGACCGAAGGGACCACAAACAAAGTGTATACTGCGACGATCGTCCCACAGAGCCAATTGGCAAAGTCCCACCTGATGGGTGATTTTGTTTTCTCTCCTGTGTGTTTCTGTGGATCCCTGCAACACCCATGTATTATTGAATCCGCCTCTTGGGGCCCCTGTGTTTCTGTGGATTCCTGTAGCACCCATTTATAAATAAATATGTCAGGTTCTTGCGCTGACTTCTTATAGACTCCCTATGTGTTTCTGCTGACCCATTCAGTGCCCATGCATATATTAATCAATCCGGTCCCCTTGCCGCCCTCTCTTGGGGTCCATGTGTTGACTGGATTTGTCACTATGCCTTGGTACTTCTTATATTTTGAAGTCCTCTTTCTACACCAACAAGCAACCTTCGTAGGGTTGCACTGTGTACTAAAACTCTACAATTAACATTGACTAGGACTAGCTGTATCTGTACAGTACTTTGGGCTTCGATGAATAATCACAATGGATAGCATTCAAGAAAGGTTTGAGACTGTGCTAGTTGACAGTTGCTAGAGTTAGGTTAGGTTTTGGATGTTGAGTTTTGAGTGCTCATTTGCATACCTAGACTTTGATTTCATGGCTCTGTGCTTGGCTGGGAGTGAGCATTGCACTCCAGGAAGAGGCTACATTCCAGTATCCTCTCCACCTTACATTCAAGTGCTCGAGCATTAATTACAAGGTGTTATTTGCATCATGGCAACTCCGGCGGCTTGGGCAAACCACTGCACCTCACTTCGCCAGTATACCAATCAGCCTGAAATGCGACATGACCACCCTGCAATTAAACTCAGTGTTTTGTTTTTTTGCAGGTTTTCTTTTTTGCAGTTTTATATAGAGCAAACGTGACCCGAAGGTATTGGACCAGTTCCATTACACAAGGACATGTTCATGTTTTATAGGCATGGGGAGATTAAGTGATTTTCTTAGATTCACAGGATGTTGTGCTTGGCTCTGGTGTGTACAGCTGCGGCAAAGGCGTTGTTGGCCCTCAGATGCCCAGATGTTCACAGCGCAGTTTAATATTTGTCACTACCTTTCTTAGTCTTCAGGTTCAAAGTCCTCTTTCAAGTGGCAGAGAATTCTCGATATCTTTGTCTTTATTAAAACTGATTAGCAGTGAAGAATGGTGAATCAAGGGTGCCATTGCAAGCTAAGACCCCCGACCCCCAATCCACTGTTTTTGTCGTAAAACAGTTTTTTTGGGGTGCCCTCATACCTCTGGTCCCCGTGCCACTGCTTCTGCTGCAGTTGAAAGCTGCACCCCTAGCAGGGAAAATATGCCTTGAATTTGCTCCCCAAACTTTGTGGGAAGAAATGAAGCCATAGACTTGCTGTGCATGTATGGGCGTCCATAAATGAGCTGTTTCGTGATGGACCATTCATTTTTCTTGTAGATTAACAAAACAATTGAGCTGCACCACCACCAGTTCAAAGACTAGGAGAGCATCTACATCCTGCTAGAGTACTGCAGTAGAAGGTCTATGGTTCATATTCTGAAAGCGAGGAAAATACTGACAGCATCAGAAGTGCAATACTACCTGTGGCAGATCGTGGCTGGGCCTTCACAAATAGGAGATTCTACACAGAACTCTGAAGCTAGGAAACTTCTTCATTAATGAGACATGGAACTGAGAGTAGGTGACTTCGGCTATTCATCCAGAAATCTCCATGCCCTGAGTTGTCTGTGTGTTTGCAGCACTCCTGTGAACGGATTGATTCCTACATGTGTCCAGCAGCCTCCATCGCCCCTGATGTCTGTGCGTTTACAGCCCTCACCTGGATAGACTGACCCTGAGTGTGCCCTATGCCCCATGTATCATTTTATTTATGTATATTACCTACTGGTGCTCGCCAGTCGATAGTTATAGTTAGGACCTATTTTCCATAGGAAATCTGCAACATTCTATTTGGAATAACTTTGGTGCCGGTTGACAAATCTTCTCAACCTAGTGGGGCGCTCCGGTCCATTCCTATCCTGAAAGTCTCGGGGTGATTCGTGAAGCAGGGGCCGAGAAAAAGGGGGTCCCAAAACGTGTTTTCCCCTTGCAATATTCCATAGGAACCGTTCATCGCGGCTACAGCCCGAACTGCTGAACGGAATTACACCAAATTTGGCATAGAGGTAGTCCTTGGTTCAGACTTGTGCCTTTTGCTGAAATGGTGTAAATCCGTTCAGTAGTTCCTGAGAAAATCACATTTAAAAGTACATATATATATATCTATGGCCGCGGTGGAGCCGCGCACCGTAAGCGCACCGTGCTGATCGCGTGCTGAATGCTAATTGGCTGTCAAGTGGTTGTGAACATTCGAAACTAGGAAGTGTTGGCAGCCATTTTGTACCTCGGTAGAAGCGAGGATCTAGAAATTAGTGGAACAAGTGTTCAAAATGTATAAGGGGGGCAGGTTAGAAATATTTTGACCCTCTAGACCTTCTTAGGGGTCCACAATTTGTTTTTAAAAATGTTTTTGAAATAACTGAGAAACGTGCGCTGGGTGCATGGATCAACCGTAAAAAAAATAAAAACGAAGCGCGGGCTCCTGTGCTTGTTTAAAAATTAGCTACCTGGGAGGGCCAAATCCCGGGGGTCTAAAATATTACATTTGATGGGGGTTCAGAGGGGCCCTGTAGCCTGGGGACCCCCATTCCTCAGTGCTACAAAATAAATGGGTGAGGGAGCTCAAAGGTCCGTCTAAGCCCCAGGGATTACCACCCTCTGGTTCTTTTTATATTTTAGGAGGTGGGCCACGTGGTCCCCATTCTTCAGCAGTTGAAAGCCTTGGGGAACACCACCCCCCTGGAGCGGCTCCTGCTGTGTCACATGCACACTCAGGGCAGTGCACCCTTCCCCTCCCACAGAACCACCCTCAACAGGAGTCAGTAGGGCAGCACTGCTTGTAGGCTTAGGCCTATCTTATGGTATAGATGGCATTTAAAATGAGACAGAGATGTGACTGAATGAGGGCAAAGATCACAAATTAACATAACACTCGGCAATATGGCTTATTCGCACGTGTGCAGTGTGCCTGATACATCCCATCCCTCTCATTAATATTATTATTATTATTATTATACATTTTATAAAGCACCTGGTTACACTGAGATCAGTGGACTCTCATAGCCCCACGCTGAAGCGGTGTCTGTAGGGTCAGATCATCAGTATGGTCCAGCAGGTCTTTAAAATGATTCAGAGATGAGACAGAATTAGGTGAGAGATGACGTCATTATGCAGGACAATATTGTTTATTTGCAGCGCGTTTAATTGGAGGCATTGTGTATCTAGGCCTCTCTGCTTACCTTTTGCAAACATTGTTTTTAGCGGAGCTCACAACTTCAATTCTACTTTGGTTCTATACTGCAGTCTGTATTAAATTCAGCCTTGATTTATTTATCTGCAGAGTGGACAGCAGCGTTACAGCGTCACAATGCCACTTATGTCCTTGGTTACATTACACCTGTACAATACATAGAATTTCCTGAAGGCGAACGCCGCAAAAAAGAAGGTCCTAGTATTTGAAAATAAACCTAAGAAACATCAACTGGACTGGCAGCTTTGCCTTCTAAGGATAGATATTGCCAATAAATATAATTACCTGGAAGTACAGTTCTCGGACGTAGTCAAACCAACCTTGCAGGCTAAGGCATCGGCAGCCGAGACTGCCAAGATGACATATGCACAATGTAAACTAAATTAGAATCTTCAAAGTCACTCCACAGGGAAAATTCAAAGAGTTCTGATGGCAAAACTAATACCAACAATAAGCAACGGACATCCTGCTTTCCCTGGCTTGCTCACTGAAACTCTGAAGGGTAATCACACTACTGCTTTCAGAAAGATATTTAACCTCCCAAAAACAACTAGGCGCACATTGATCCGGCTTGAATTCAATATCGTAGCCATGGACATTGAATGTAAAAAGAGACAAAAGCGGAACCAGAATCAATGAGGGAAGCGCTAAAGCTGACATTCCAAGATACAAAAAGTAGATAGGCAAGGTACCTAACTAGCACCAGAGAAACATTTTGCCTGCCCTTAGAAGCTATAATGGATTCAACACTAATAACGGACAGTTTAAATAGATTGCTAAATACACAATGCTAATGAACTTTGAGGGAGCAGGACATTAAAACAGATTAGAAATACCCCGGATGCTAATGATCTTGAAACATCACATGAAGTCACCATGCGCCAACCTGAATGCAGCGCTGAGAAGTCAAGCCTTACAACACATGAGTGCAGCTTGTGTCAATACCATACTGAATCACCTGCGCACAATGTCTGCTGCGGTCCTGCCTTGTTAACTCAGAGGCGATTGTACCTCAGAAGGATTTTCTTGTAAAATCGATCAAGAACTTGCAAAGTGGCCCTAACATATATCTATACAACCGCCGTTCCAATGGAACTTCCATGGATTGTCATGTTCTATGCTGAAGCTGGAAAGCTCCTGCGCACCTCTTACTAGCTGAGGGCAAAACACATCCTGCACACTCACAGGAACTTGATGTAAAACCTTATTGTGATCACGATCTGATGCAGCTGAATTTTATCCAGTAAAATTATAAAAGAAGGACATGATGCTCCTTATAGGTATTAATGTTGAATGGGCATTTTATGACCCTGCATGCGACACAAAAGTATTGTCAGAGTACTCTACTGGGGTTTGCCTCATGACATGTTACGCGATCATCTTGCACTTCAAGGTTTTACGCATGCTAGGTCAGTTAGGCACGAAAATACAATGCACCATTCATCCCTCAATGTTAGCTGTGATAGAGCATGTGCACAATGGCTTCATACAAACACTGCACGTCCCTGCAGGCTCCCTAGGCAACGGACTTGCACTTTACGGTTTCACACATGCTCGGCCAGTCCACTTCTACCATGCACTGTATGTCTAACTAATCAATGTACGGTGTTATAGCTTCTTCTTATAATGTAGCACATCCTTTATTTCACGAGACTCAGCAAGACAGAACAGAGCCCATTCTCATGCCCTATGGCCCCTTGCACATTGCATGTCCCAGCATATGCTTTTAACATCTAATGTGGTCAGGCCAACCAACACCCCTTGGGTTTTAAATGTCCAGTTTTTTTACACTGTTATATCAGATTTTACAAATGTCTTTTGTACAAGGTTTTATTAACCCGGTTTTAAAACTGTAATATTTTTATTTAGCTATTCATTTTTAATTGTTTTTATTTATGCTGCATTGCTGTTGCTCTTTTGTAAATGATTTGAAGTAATTATGCAATAAAGACTAATACCCACTCACTCGTACAGACACTCTTGCAACTATTCATTCACCTATGCAGTTACAAACACACCCATTTACCTAAAAAGTTGCACAAACCCACTCACTCACCCAATCCGCCTCTCAGCACAGCTACTCACTCACTAATAAAAGCCCTCACACACTCACACAACCACTCACATACCCATTCACACATCCAAACAAGCACTCACACATCTACATACTCTCCTATACAGCCATTCACACAGACACTTCCTCTCCAATACAGCCACTCACACACCAACTTACTTAATGAAACTCCCACTCAAACAGCCACTCAATCACCCATGGAGCCACTTACACACCCAGTCACTCTCTCATACAGCCATTCAGACAACCCACTCACTCACCCATACAGTCACTACACAGCCACTTACCCACCCACTGGGCCATTCACAGCCCCACTCACCCACCCATAAAGCCACTGACACACCCACTCACTCACCAATACAGACACTCACACAGCATCTCACTCACCCACACAGTTACTCACACACCCACTTATACACCCTTACAGCCACTCAAACACCCACATACACGTTGATACATACAGTCACACAGCCACTCACATAATATATATTAGAAGTAGTATCACTCAGTAGTGCACCTAGTGTACTGTTTTACCTTTTGTAGTACCTTAGTACATATATTTAACAATCATAAACTAAATACTTACACTCACCAATGCGGTCATCAGTGATTTCATCAGTGATGCCATTTGAGATGTCCTCAGTGATGTCACTGACCATGTCAGGAGTGATGTAATATGTAAGGTCATAAGCAGTGCATTGTGGGGGCGTAAGTTGTAGTTACACAGGTTTTTTCAGTGAATATATATATTATCGTGGTCAGAACTGTAGAAAGGTATTCAGAGTGCCTTATAGATGAAGTGTGGAACGAAAACAGACTTTAAGTGGGAAGGTATGATTGGACCTGAATAAAAGTATATTTAGAAGCATTTTAATTTTCTTTTACACATAGATACAGAAGTGGTGGGTTGTAGACCCAGGAGCAAAAAGGTTTAAATAATAGTACTTCCTGAATGGAATTGTGCCATTGTGCATTATTTTAAAATGTCAGGGGTTCTAAAGCAGAGCGCAACTCCTACTGGCCATTCTTAACATTTCTTCACTCAAAGTAACATAACAAGGCACCTTGTTTCAATGCACTGCATGAAAGGGAGAGGGCAGGAAGGTGTCATATGTTTCAAGATATGGCACATTCCTGCTCTCTCCTTGTGCTGGCATAATTTTGGATTCATGGCCCCAAAGCAAATGTTTATCTGCCCAAGCCTCCAAGTGTGTATTGGGTTTCCCACTGTTTTGTTACAACATTTGGCCTCAAAGCAGGCACCCTTGCACCATTGTGCAAGGGCCTGCGTTGCTGGCAGAATTGTTTTTGTTCAGGAAAGGACACCTTCCTGCACAAAAACATCCTTTCAGACTTTTTCCTCTTTCTATTTGTGCCACAGAATGCAGCACGTGTACAAAGAAGAAACAACAAGGGGGATTAAAACATAGTTCTTCTTGATATGCCTTCCAGGAAAGGCGTAGCATATTGATGCATTCTGAGGTCTACCTCTCATGCTAAATCTGGGAATGCACCAAAATCATTGGGTCAGAGTAAAGCAATGCAGTGATTTGCACAGCCTTGCGATACTCCAGATTTACCAAACACTTTGGGGCCACGCAAAGAGGCCTTGCTTGACTTGCTAAATCTCATCTAGGTTTTGTGTCCCCTTGCGTTAACATGTGTGCGTCAAGCATGATGCAAATTTGTGATAAATATGCCCCTATGTGATGGTCTAAGCCTACCCAATATTTTTTGCTCAGAAACAAGGTATTACCAAATGGAGTTTTTTAGGGCCTTGTGATTATGACTGATGCACACCTTTTTATAAAAAGCTCTGTGTTCAATATGAAACCATTAGAGATTTAGTAGGACTGGTGTAAGGTGGTCGTATATTTTGCTACAAGACACCAAGCGTGCTGCAGAATGAAGCACTCTTTCATTGACAGTGCACTCCTGGAAGTATGGTCTTGAGAGTTGCCCTAGTTAATCCTTTGACGCTACAAGTGAATAGACAATAATCTTAAAATCTTGCATAGGGTTAAACCAGTGAGTCCCTCAGAGGACTCAACAAAAAACACACATTTTTGTTAACTGTCTTGTTTTGCTAAAATATTGTGGGGAATATTTATTAATGATTTAGCGTCACCCTTGCGCCATGCAAGGGGGCGCAGGGTGACTCAAAACCTATAATGAGATTTACCAAGTCACGCAAGGGCACCACACATGGATGGCCCTGCGAATTACTGACAAAATATCAACCTAGAAAATATCGACCTACAGGAATATCGATGCAGAAATATCGAAGGCAAGAATATCGACATCCTATCTACAACATGGTAAGTACAAAAATATCGAAAACAATAAATAGATGTTAAAAATATCGATGTTAAAATGATCCTTTTTTTCTGTAAAAATATAAATGTAAAATAAAGTAAATAACACTAATAAATAAAATAAACATAGTTAAAAATATCTAATAATGTTTAAAATTAATAAATAATACATAATAATACATTAATTAAATATATACATAAAATATGTATTTATTTATTTATTTATTCTAACATTTATTAAGCGTGCAGCTACCCCCAACGGGGTGTCCCCGCGCTGAGGACAGCAATGAAGTGGAACCTAAGGTTAGCAGCTGGAGAATAAGAATGTCTTCAGTTTACTTCTGAACTGTGATTCTGAATCAGTCAGGCGAAGATTTACCGGCAGGGCATTCCAGAGTCTGGAGGCAATCATCGCAAAGGCTCTACCACCTTTTCTAGCTCGATGGTATCTGAGGGGGAGCAGAAGACGGAGGTGATTAGATCTAAGAGCACGTGATGAATGGACTAGCTTCAACCTTTGCTGAGATATCCTGGACCCTTCCCGTTCAGAGCCCTGAAAATAAGTACCAGGGATTTAAACTGGATACAGGAGGATATAGGCAACCAATGAAGGTTCTTCAGATGAGTGAAGATAGAGTGGCGGTAAGAGACCTTGCAGATCAGCCTTGCCGCAGTATTCTGCACGATCTGCAACCGTTATAAGAGGTAGGCTGGCACTCCCACATAGAGGCTGTTGGTGTAGTCCAGGTGGGAGGTAATATATAATATATACATACTTAACAATAAGTTGTAATCATTATTTTAATAATTTATAAATTAATAAAAAATATTATAAATTACAAATACATTTACAAACATAAAACAAAAACATAAATAAAAGTAAAGATTTACGTTTAATAAATTAAAAAAATATATATACCTTTAATATTTTTAACATTAATAATATACTAGATTATCTAAATTTATACAAAAAATTTAATAGCTAAATAAATAAAAATACTATTCAAAATCCATAAATTAAAAAAATACAGTAATAAAAATATTGGATAGCATAGAACTTAAAATTACCATTCCCACTCCATAGAGCGCAACAGTAGAGAATTCTTTGTATAGCGTAGAGGTAAAAATTTCAATTACAACTCCAGAGAGTGCAACAGTAGGGAAAGCGCTGGATAGCGTAGGGGTAAAAATTACTATTACAACTCCAGAGAGCGTAACATTAGGGAAAGTGTTGGATAGTGTAGGGGTAAAAATTACTATTCCAACTCCAGAGAGTGCAACAGTAGGGAGAACATTGGATACCGTAGGGGTAAAAATTACTATTCCAACTCCAGAGAGTGCAACAGTAGGGAAAGCGTTGGATAGCGTAGGGGTAAAAATTACTATTCCAACTCCAGAGAGCACAACAGTAGGGAAAGCGTTGGATAGCGTGGGGGTAAAAATTACTATTCCAACTCCAGAGAGTGCAACAGTAGGGAAAACGCTGGATAGCGTAGGGGTAAATATTACTATTCCAACTCCAAAAAGTGCAACAGTAGGGAAAGCGTTGGATAGCGTAGGGGTAAAAATTACTATTCCAACTCCAGAGAGTGCAACAGTAGGGAAAAGGTTGGATAGCTTAGGGGTAAAAATTACTATTTCAACTCCAGAGAGTGCAACAGTAAGGAAAGCGTTGGATAGCTTAGGGGTAAAAATTAATATTCCCACTCCAGAGAGTGCAACAGTAGGGAAAGCATGGGATAGCGTAGGGGTAAAAACTACTATTCCCACTCCAGAGAGTGCAACAGTAGGGAAAGCGTTGGATAGCATAGGTATAACAATTACTATTCCCACTCCAGAGAGTGCAAAAGTGGGGAAAGCATTGGATAGCGTAGAAGTAAAAATTACTATTCCCACTCCAGAGAGTGCAACAGTAGGGAAAACGTTGGATAGCGTAGTGGTAAAAATTACTATTCCCATTCCAGAGAGTGCAACAGTAGGGAAAGCGTTGGACAGCGTAGGGGTAAAAATTACTATTCCAACTCCAAAAAGTGCAACAGTAGGGAAAGCGTTGGATAGCGTACAGGTAAAAATTACCATTCCAACTCTAAAAAGTTCAACAGTAGGGAAAACATTGGATTGCGTAGGGGTAAAAATTACTATTCCAACTCCAGAGAGTGCAACAGTAGGGAAAGTGTTGGATAGCGTAGGGGTAAAAATTACTATTCCAACTCCAGAGAGCATAACAGTAGGGAAAGCATTGGATAGCGTAGGGGTAAAAATTACTATTCCAACTCCAGAGAGTGCAACAGAAAGGAAAGCGTTGGATAGCGTAGGGGTGAAAATTAATATTCCCACTCCAGAGAGTGCAACAGTAGGGAAAGCATTGGATAGCGTAGGGGTAAAAATTACTATTCCCACTCCAGAGAGTGCAAAAGTAGGGAAAGCGTTGGATAGCGTAGGGGTAAAAATAGTCTTTTCAAATTGGCACATCCTGAACGCCACCAAACCCAAAGAACACCAGTTCCCCAAACCTGTTTTTGCATACAGGAAAAACAAAAATGTTAAAGATTTGGTGGTACGATCAAGGATGGAGCCTAAACAAACTTCTGCAACACAAAGAGCCCTCACTGGCATGATGCCTGTTGTAGGCAATTACAAATGCCTTACATGCACTGCCTGTGACTTTGCTATAGAGACAAAGGAATGGACCTTCAATAACAGACCACTCATATCCCAAACTCTGACCAACTGCAAAACCACAAATGTGGTCTACCTTCTATTATGCCCTTGCGGTTTGGGATATGTTGGTGAAACCGCCCGCATGATGTCGACCCGTCTCTCAGAACACAGATCCGCCATTCGAACTGGAAAGATGCAGGCCCCTCTAGTTAAACACTATTTGGAAGCCAAACACAACCCTAATGACATTCGCTGGTACATACTTGAAAAAATACGTAAATCAGCAGGTACACAAAGTACACAAGTGCGCAAATGCAGAGAAGTGTACTGGATTTTTAGTCTGGACACGTATACCAAAGGCATGAACAATGAAATACCCTGGGATCAGGTCCTTAAATATAATTATGGCTAAACGACTGTTATGCCATTAATACTAGTATCCCTCCCTTCTCTCTTTCTCGCTTTGTTTTCCAGATACACGCCCCCCGCATCCTGCAGCCCGTCTCCCTTTTTCACCCATGCACTCCGTTCCAACATGTCTGCCATAGTTTAG
Organism: Lissotriton vulgaris; assembly: GCF_964263255.1. Taxonomy (NCBI): domain Eukaryota; kingdom Metazoa; phylum Chordata; class Amphibia; order Caudata; family Salamandridae; genus Lissotriton; species Lissotriton vulgaris. Next base: position 744,427,401 of record NC_141696.1, read on the forward strand.
GTACATAGCATCCACATCACGCATAGCCCTTCCTTTATTTCCATTATGGAATTCGTGTCACTCTATCTCTGTCCACCCATTGGCTCAATCGCGTAAGCTTCATGCCTTCATAAACATCGGCCCCTTCCTGGCATTTCCTGATCGGGTTCGACCGACTGACACTGGCAGACTCCACTATTGGAAGGCAGGCGGGACTCTTACTTAAGGTAATTTCACTTGTGTCAGCTTTGACACACCACAGTCCCCATGACCCTCGACTGTCATGCTATGCAGCCCATTTCGATACCTCGCTCTAATAATGCCCTGTCCATCACCCCTTTGGTTCTAGATTATTTTTACTTGGACACCGCTTTGGATGTACCAAATCGAAAGAAGTACCCGACCTCCAGATCCCCACCATTAACATTCTGGACGGACTGCCGCCTCAGGTATCACGCGCCCACGCCCCCTCCCCCCCTTCGCTACCCTTCACCTCTCCTTCTCCTGCCCCCTTTCCTTCCCCTTCCCTTCCCCTCCATTTTTCTCCCCCCACGCTTACCCCCCCCTCCCCTCCTTCCCAGTTTCCCTACCCTTCCCTACCCTGTCCGTGCAATTCGTACATCCCGCTTAAAATGCGCTTGTCTTCACCCACAGGCACTCCAGTCCTCCACAATTTCTCTTCCACCCTGGGCAATCCCCGAGAACGCTAATTATGTAGTACGGGTCATTACTATTCCCACTCCAGAGAGTGCAAAAGTAGGGAAAGGATTGGATAGCGTAGGAGTAAAAATTACTATTCCCACTCCAGAGAGTGCAACAGTAGGGAAAGCGTTGGATAGCGTAGGGGTAAAAATTACTATTCCCACTCCAGAGAGTGCAACAGTAGGGAAAGCGTTTAATAGCGTAGGGGTAAAAATTACTATTCCAACTCCAAAAAGTGCAACAGTAGGTAAAGCGTTGGATAGCGTATGGGTAAAAATTACCATTCCAACTCTAAAAAGTTCAACAGTAGGGAAAGCGTTGGATAGCGTAGGGGTAAAAATTACTATTCCAACTCCAGAGAGTGCAACAGTAGGGAAAGCGTTGGATAGCATAGAGGTAAAAATTACTATTCAAACTCCAGAGAGTGCAAAAGTAGGGAAAACATTGGATAGCGTAGGGGTAAAAATTACTATTCCAACTACAGAGAATGCAACAGTAGGGAAAGCGTTGGTTAGCGTAGGGGTAAAAATTACTATTCCAACTCCAGAGAGCGTAACAGTAGGGAAAGCGTTGGATAGTGTAGGGGTAAAAATTACTATTCCAACTCCAGAGAGTGCAACAGTAGGGAAATCTTTGGATAGCGCAATGGTAAAAATTACTATTCCAACTCCAGAGAGCGCAACAGTAGGGAAAGCGTTGGATAGCGTAGGGGTCCAAATCACTATTCCAACTCCAGAGAGTGCAACAGTAGGGAAAGCGTTGGATAGCGTAGGGGTAAAAATACTATTCCCACGCCAGAGAGTGCAACATTAGGGAAAGCGTTGGATAGCGTAGGGGTAAAAATTACTATTCCCACTCCAGAGAGTGCAACAGTAGGGAAAGCGTTGGATAGCGTAGGGGTAAAAATTACTATTCCCACTCCGGAGAGTGCAACAGTAGGGAAAGCATTGGATAGTGTAGGGGTAAAATTACTATTCCCACTCCAGAGAGTGCAACAGTAGGGAAAGCATTGGACAGCGTAGGGGTAAAAATTACTATTCCCATTACAGAGAGTGCAACAGTAGGGAAAGCATTGGATAGTGTAGAAGTTAAATATAACATACTTATAAATAATTTTTATTAATAAAATAATTAAACATTTAATTTTTAAATAACTACATAATTTTCAAATACCCATTAATAATTACTAAAAACATAATTACAATTGAATATTTAATTAACGATAAATTAACAATAAATACCAATAAATATTAATTATTAAATATAAATTACCAAATAATAAAAATTGAACACTAAAATATTTTTAAATCAAAAAACATATTGATAATTAAAAATTGATTAACAATAAAAAAGGTAAACAATACATTTATGTTTAAATAAAAAACATTTTTATGAAAAATGTATTAACAATTAATATATTAAATTTCCAATTAATAAAAATTAAGTAACTAATAAAAATATCAATTACCAATTGTAAAAAATTAATTACCAATTAAAAAAATGAATTGCCAATTAAAAAATGTAATTACCAATTATAAACCTTAATTACCAATTCAAAAAATGAATTGCTAATTAAAAAATTTAATTACCAATTACAAACTTTAATTACCAATTAAAAAATTAGTAATCAAATAAAATAATTATTTACTAAATAATAATTAATTAGAAATAAAATAAATATCAATACCAATAAAAAATAAATAATTACTTAATTACAATTAAATTACTTCCCATTCAATTCCCCTATAAACCCACAACCCTCTACAGAACTTAAACGCAAAAATGTATTAAAATTAATTTACAATTACTAAAAATTATTAATTAATTTACTATAATTAAATAACTTCCCACCCTATTCCCCTATAAACCCACAACCCGCTCCAGTACTAAAACATACAATTAAATTAAAAATAAAATTTTTAATATACAAAAAATAGTACACATATAATTTAAAACAAATAAAATACTTTAAAAAACATAACACATACATATAAAATGCATAATAAAATACATAACAACAAACAAATATCGATATTAGTAACATCGAAATTAGTAACATCGATATAATCGATATTACTAACTTCGATATTACTTACATCGATATAAAAAAAATCGATATTACTTACCCTAGGGTCGATATTCTGTCCAACGATATTCTTGACCTCGATATTCTTCACCTTCGATATTTTCAACTCAATATTAATGTAGGTCGATAATTAGGAATCACTATTTTGACTGTGCACCGGCCCTGCGTGGCTTTGTAAGTCTGCAGTGATACAAGGCAGCGCAAGCCGCTGCCTTGCGTTACTGTGCCCCAGGGCGGTGTTCTGCAGCACACCTAAAAAGAGGAAAAAGCCTTAGAGTATTGCTTTTGTGCAGGAAGGTGTCCATTTCTATACAAAAGCAACCCTGCCTGCAATGCAGGCCACGTTGCATCATGGTGCAAGGGTGCCTGCATTGGCACTAGGCAGCAGTCGTTGCGCAGGCAGAGAGCAGCAATGCACCATATCTTGATGGATATGGCACATTCCTGCCCTCTCTTTTTCACCCAGTGCAGCACAGCAAGGTGTCTTGATGCGTTGTGTTGCATGAAATAATCATAAGTATGGCCCTAAGTCTTTTTGTCAAGAATGATCTCTAAGGATTTGGTGCAGTCATTGATCACAGGTTTGCAGCAAGGGATATTTATTGAATCAATCCAAAACTGGATTGGTAGTTGCGACTCAGATAAGGAGAAAGTCATTTTTCGAAGGTTCAACATTTAAATGGTGAGCAGTCATCCAGTTTCGAAAAAAAATAAGTTTGAGAAGATGAGAGACATTGGGAGAGGAAATCTTGAGAGCTAACTTTGTGTGTTCTGCCTTTTGATGAGAAAGGATCCCATATTTCTTAGTATGACTCTCTGTGGTTCAGTATAGGTTGAGAGTAGGAGCCAGAGCAGAGCATTTTGGGACCCCATGCAGCCTATTGTTAATTAAGAGGTGAACCACTTGAGGACAGCACCATCAATGCCCAGGCATTCCTTAAGGGTCTTAATAAGGATACTTGATTCACTATGTCAAATGCAGCAGCTAGGCCAAAAATGACATGGAGAGAGGAGCTGCCCAAACTGAGGATGCAGATTACATAATTATGACTCTAAGCAACAACAGTTTCCATGCTGCAATCGGGTTTCAGGCAAGAGTGCAGATCATTCACAAGAATGTGTTGTTTAAGCAGCATTGTGATACACCTCCTATTAACTTTAGAATGAAGGAGAAGAACTGATAAAGGGTGAAATCTGTTGAGATTGCCCAGATGTGCGCAGGGTTTTTAAGAAGTGGGGTGTCTTGGCCAATATTTAGGTAATCATGGTGCATTCCATGCCTAAGAGAGAAGTTATCTATATTGATTCAATGGGGCAAAATCTGGTATTTCATATCTTTGGTGATTGGCCTTGGTACAGGATCTTTAAGTGGTTAGAGGTCTTTGTGGTGTTTTTGGATAATTCATCAGCCAAGTCTAAGGGTCTGATTTAGAGTTTGGCAGACGGAGTTACTTTGTCCAGATGGCAGAGGACAGCACATCCACTCTCCAGAGGGACTTCCAACCACCAAATTTAGAGATGTGCAGCAGCTTTATGGATACTTCCCTACATTGACAGAATACTTAAGGTCTGCCTGTCTTTAAATGAGGTGGGACGGACTGATGGTTTTGCAGGCACGGTACTCCATCACATTTGCGATGAAGAACCATATCCTTCAAACTAGACCTGGTTGTAGTTCATGGAGTTCCGCTACGCAGTACTCCGCAGAGTGACAAAAAATCTCAACAGAGTTCCCCAAGATGCAGAGTGCAGCGCAAACTGCCGTTTGTGCTGATTATCCTGCTGCTCGAGTTGAAATTCTACCCGAGCAGCAGCTGGCACTCGCCAACTTACCATTGGCGAGCACAAGCAGGGAAAAAACTCTGCTATGCTACGCGGAGTGGAGTTTTCTGCACTCCGCGGAGTGCAGAAACTCTGCAAACTCTGCAAACAGAGCCGAGTTCATCACCCAGGCCTACTTCGAACTCTAAATTGGATCCTAAGTTAAAGTGATACCATATAAACATGGATTTATAGGTAGAATTATTTTTCGGAGGTGAGTCCATGTTTTCAGACAAAAGTAGCAAATTCTCCAGAATTAGCAGAACGATCTTCAAATCGGACAGAACGAGGGAAATTATTGGATGCTCTGACTGTCAATTAGATGGTGAAATGAAATGAAATGAATGAAACTTATATAGCGCACGACTTACCCTGGGACATCTCAGCGCTTGCTTAGGGAACCCGTCCTGGTATTCCCCTGTGAGATAACCCTGGCAGGGTATCCACAAGGTGAAATCCAGGCATCCCGCCGCGAGGGGCCGTTGTGGAGATTAAGCAAGCTATTGCCCAGAGTCGCAGAGTGTGAACCCGTGAGTCGAGGAGGCACCGGAGCGAGAATTAACGAGTCCGTGGAACTTTTGAGCCCAAGACCCGCCGAGGCGGGGAATTGAACCCTGGTCCCGGGCCGAACTCAAGCTCCAGGTCTGCCGCCTCTAACCCCTGAGCCACACTTCTCCACTGGTAAGGGTGTTTTTTAGCTGTTTTATTAAGAGAGCCATAGTTTGTGACCTTAGCTTTGAAAATGTCTCTTTTGCATTGTGCTCGAGCTGCCCTGAGATGGTTGGTCGAGGAAGGAGATTGTCTCCATGTCTTCTCCAGATTCTTAATTTTTTTTTTCACAGGGCTCATCAGAGAACTAAGGGCTCGAGATCGTCTAAAACTAATGGGAGAATATGTTAGTTCTTTTTGTTTTGTTCTTAAGTGGGGCTACATCAATAATCAGTTCAGCCATGCTGTCAAAGAAATGGAGGAGGAGGTGATAATATTAACACTGAAAGGGGAGAATTTGTTCAGTTCTAGTGTGGGAAACGGTATTAAGATCACGATTTTTTGTGTAGCGGAACCATGTTAACTCCTTTTTAGGTTGGACTTAAGTCAGAAAGCAAGTCTCCATTCGAGACAATCACGTCCAGTATCGAACATGCAATGAGGGTTGGTATAGGGCAGTGCTGTTCCTGATCGTTTACAGAAAGAAATGAAGAGAAGGGATTAACTGCAGCGTTACTAAGTTCCCCCAGTGAATTATTCGATTGGTAATGATTCTACACATTCCTCGATAAACATCATATGCTGCCGAAACTCTATTTAATAAGTTTGCTATTTCCTGGTTCTGATAGTTTTCTGGTTATAGGTGAGTACCGACGTTACAATTAATCTATAATTTGGAACTTAGATACAGATGTTTGCACATTTTTGTAGGCTTCCGTGTGTTATACTTCTGTCTGTCTCTCACTCTCTTCTCACACACATACTGCTATTTGTCACAAATGGTTGTATTATTTCTGCAGAATGTTCGTGCAATACCAAGTGATTGCTTTGACAAAGTCATCAACTCGATTGAAGTCAACAGAGAACAAAAAGAAAAACAAGAACCTTGTATTCATCAACTTCGAAAGCACCTTGAATGCCAAGTTAATAATAATGTACAAAGGTCCCTTTCATCAAACCGAGTGGTGTGTCAGGTTCCTATAACCATTCCTGAAGGTAAAGCATATTAGATTTTCCCAAAGTTTTTATTGCTGAATATCATGTTGTTTGTTGAATATGTTATTCCTGTTTATTTGACATTTTATTGACTGTGATACCTGTTATTTTATTGACTATAATATGTTAATATCACAAATGAGTAAATAACAGAGGAAGCTATTTCAACCAAATGCAACCATAGGGTATGCACGACAGCATATTTATTTACTTTTGGATTGTACGGTGTTCAAAGCATTTATAACTCAACTAATGCCCCTAGAAAGAACACATCAAGAAGGTTGTAGATTGTCACATGTAGACTTATGTCTTGTGTGGTAAGCCTGGATGACGGTTGTGTAGTCAATAAAAACAAACTTATTAAAGTACAAAGAAGAGCATGGTTTTAGTTGTTTGTATCTCAATAAGGTGAAAACGTTCTTCTTTAATAGAATCTTAACACCTTAACATCTCTTCAGTTCACCACACTAACTTAGGAATAATAGTATCGCCAATAACCATATAGAGATTGTAAAAGTGCTAATGTGGGTTGCTTGTGTGCACCCTTATTCACTGGGTGTAACTACACTGTTGAATTATCATCTCAGTGGCAGGAATGCATTAGGTACAGGGCTCAATAAGGGAGCTCTGACCCAACATTTTCAGAACATAGCAATGAGAGTGCCGCAAAACATGTCTCAGTGTTTCCATAGATTGAAAAAGCCCCACTAACTGTTGGCAAAAGAAAGATTTAACTTCAAGACCTTGGAGCATATGTACAAGTCCCTTGTCGTCATTACAACCGGGGGCCGTCCAAACCCCCACTGATTAAAATGCCTGCACTGCGGCGGAATTCAGGCTGCAGTCAATGGGATAAAGGATGATCCTTGGATGGAATTATTATTTCTCAACAAAGCAAATTTACTAGCTCCAGCATAGATTAGATTTTTGCAGATCCCATAGGAGTTCTGCTGCTGAACCTGTGTCCTTGTAATTTGTGTTTCCAAAGTGTCTCCAGATCCAGCAGCTATAGAGATATATAATATGGTCATTGGATATTGTAAATCTATGAAAGTCATCATGACTATTAATGTTGACACATTAGAGATACACACAAGAAAGGAAAAAAAAGCATCACCATTAAAAAATCTTATAATATGTGGAATACTTACAAAATAGAGATAGAAAACGTATTGACTGGACTAATGATGAGATACAAAAGTTACAATTATAGGTTTTCAGATTTACCTGACCGCATAGAGGGCGTAGAGGGCCTAATAGCTGTTACTTGGTTGTCTTGTGATGCCATTGATATTATTATTCTCAAGATGTACATGAGGGACTGTTGTATGATAGAAGCTTAGAAGAGAGAGCGAGAAGCACAGGGTAGTAAGTCATTGTAAATCACACAAAAATGTTAGACCCACAAAGACTGCTGTCCTTCAAAGTAAGACAGGGCTTAACCGATATCGTATAATGCTGCCCTTACAATGGCAAGTCTAAGGGCAAATTTATAAGGCCATATATAATATCTAAGACAAAAGTACTACATTTGGGGCCAATAGGGATGTGTGATAAAAGACATACAGCTACCCGTTCAGTAGAAATAAACTGGTTTGGTCCTAAGGCAAAGGTGCAGACATTTAAATTACCATTGTTCATCATCCTACTGTGGTGTGGTGCCAGTCTGAGTTGTGGTCTGCTAGGAGCAGAAGTCAACGTTGTGGCAGGTGGTGGAATGAACAACAACACAGGGACTAATAGGTTAAAAATAAAAGCATTAGCATGTATTAGTGTACCAGTCTTTAAGTAAATTCCACTCAAATCAACTTTAGTCGGTTAAAACCTAACCATAAATAGCACACAAATTAAAATACAAATATGCAGTCAATGGCATTTTCCCTAGTAGAAAAATACAATTAATATAATATACACATAAACGACATTAAAAACAATTAGACAGTTTAAGCACCAATCACTAGTCCATCCCTTTTCCTGGCACACACAACACTTTAATAAAGGAGTACAATTAACATTTAGATCAGTTTAAACACAGACCGCTACACCCTATCCCTTCCTAATTGACAAACCACTTCTATTATGTTCATTACCGCTTGACATATCCTGAGAGAGTTTAGTAGCAGCAGCGACACCAGTGATAATTCGTGATGTCCGATGTTGGCCTCCTGTAAACTTGGCACTAAAAAATCTTTTCCGAACAATTCCATAAAATGTACAAGAAAGTATGAAGTGGCTTGTGCTTTAATCTGAGACATTATCACAAGAACATTTGGGTAAGTCTGCAAACCAAGTGCCTTGCATAGGAAATTCCACAAAACAATGGACCATATTAAAACTAAGCCGTGTTAAATAGAATCCATAGCAGGATTAAATATAAAGGTAAAATAGAATTCTAAGCCCGGTACTATTTTAATCAGTTAGTAAAAACAACCAATTTTTGTATTAGAAAGTGCTCTTTATGAGGATTAGCAAAGACATCTTTAACCAAAGCCATAGATTTTTTCCTATGCTTACCGAGTTGGAGAAAAAAACAGGGAGCCCCGGTCTCGTAAAAGCTGCTCTGCATTAGCCAGCTAAAATATAGTGACACCACTGTCTAGGGACAGTCAGAATTAATCATCTTTGTATGACTTGCTTCTTGAGTTCACCAGACCTTCAGCCAAAGCAACAGGGGGCTTAGCTTGATTGTGTCCTCCAGATACTCCAATCCACGCTCTAGAAGATGCATTAGGGTGGAGGAGGATTGTGGGAAAGCAAGCACCCTAATTAGAAGTTTGCTGTTAATTCTTTGCAGCCAATCAGAACGGACATACCCCCACACCATAGCAACCAATTGCCACACATTTACTCTTGTAAGATTGGCTTATGGCCCAGTCTTGATGCAAAATGGAAAATATACTCAATCGACCTTTGCAAATATTCTACCCTAGGTTTGAGCAGGACATCCCAATTTCTAGCAAAATCAAAGGTAAAACTATGCATTTTAGACAGTTCAGCGGCATTGATGAAATAAGTCTTCATTTTTAGGTTCTTTGATCCACAGTTCATAACAAATATTTTATTTAGATGTGTTTGTAAGCCCAACTCAACCATCAAAGAGTTGAAAGTGTTCTTTAAAATTTGAAGCCCATTTGCGGTTTTTGCTACTAGAACAGTTAATTCACCTAGATAAGCACCAGGATTAAAAACTTCCAAGATAAGGCAAATCCTTGGCAGCCTTACACAAATATTTATCTAGGCCACTGATATGCAATAAAAACAAGAAAGGAGCATTCACACAACCTTAGTGGACACCCAGCGTGAATCTCAGTTTAGGAGAAAGGTCACTCCTAATATCATAACAAATCTTGCCTGTGGTGTCCAAGTGTATACAACACAATAAATTAATAGGTCTTGTCATTGCCCACTCCCCCAAAATATCCCACAATTTAGAACAAAGTACTGTGCTGAAATCACAGAAGAGGTCCACAAAGGCAAAGTAGATAGGCGCTCTCCTGGCGGGTATGTACTTCCAATTTCTGTTAAGACATTGCTCAACAGAACCTTATGCCTGGCCAAAAGCCAAACTGGAAATCAAACAATATCAGATTCTCAGCTGCCAAGTCCTCGTAGACTAAAATCCTTCGCAGTATCCTTAAAGTGCTATCTAACAACAACGTTGGCTGATAGCACCCTCTGTGGTTTCTATCGCCTTTTTTGAAAATGTGTCCAGCAACTTCCTCACTCCAGAAAGTAACTACAGGGCCAACTAATGCTGCTCTTATCACATTAGTGATAAAAGGATCCCCAAAGGGCTACATTCTTCTTTAATAGGGCCACAGGGAGACCATCCTGTGGCCTTCCCAGATGAACTTCTCCTAATGGCACACTCAGCATCATTTCACAGTTCAGCGAGGGGTTATTCGTATTCAGAATAGAATGGCGCACAACATGTAGTGGTTGAGTGGTCACAAGAAAGTAGTTTTGGTTGGTGCTGCTTGTACAGAGAAAACCCTAAAACTCTGCAACCAAAGGGTGTAGAACTACCCTTATGTAAAGTACAACAGCCAGTCAAGTGCACACAACAGTTGTAAGGGTATAGGTGATTATGGTAAAGCGTTCAAGGATAAGGTCACACACGATGTTCTTTCCGTCTTAGTTTTTTAATTAGTGAATGGTTGGGCCTCCTGTCCAGGAGAGACCAACGAAAATAGAGAAACCAGCCGACACGTTTTTCGTCAGTAAGGGCAGTTAACCCAATGACTCTTCAGGGCTGGGGATAATACAAAAGGAGGGGGTTTGTGATTGATAACAATAAGAATGCGAAAGAACACACAACTAATTGGAAATCAAAAGGAAAGGGGAGCCTAGTGTGAGTGGAAACCTGAAGAAAAGAGTGGGGGGAAAAAACACTTGAAGTGACTGTCAGGTTCGTGGATAACAACACCTAAAGTGCGAAAAAAACAATTTGGTGCCCTCATAGTGAATGGTGACTTGATGTGCGAAAGCACGGCTTAAAACAGTGTGCAGAGCACCTGAAAATTGGAGGAAAAAGAGCAAGATTGGTGGGAAGAAACATGGAAAGCTAAGGTATACATAACTAGTGAGCAATCATTCTGAATGCTGTACCTGTCACGGAATGTCACAAGAAACAGAAGAAATGCTGCATTAAAAAATGAGTGAAGTGAAGTGAAAGCCAGTGCACACAAACAATGACTGACTGAATCTCATGACATAACCTAGAGCATACAATATAATGTTGGTTGTATTCGTTTTATAAAGTCAATCACCATAGCCTGCAACCTAGGAGGAAAAGACAAGGGCAGAGTATGCATTTTCAATTTATGCGATTTATCCGTGTTTGAAATAATATATGTAAAGTAGGTATTTCAGCATGTCAGTGCATCCACCTGAAGGGGGGAGAAAAAGATAAGAAGACTACACCATTTCTAAAACTGGTAGGGGATCAACAGGTTATCAATGGTGCTGTTGCATCACTCGTTGATTATACGGTTATGTAAACATAATTGCAATTGTTGGCTATCAATGCGCTTTCAACCGTCATTAACACTAATAGACTGATTTAGAAGAACTGCAGCCTCTTTATCAATAGAAACCTCATCAGCATTTACAAAGCATAATGTGGAACCACCAGGGTCAAGTGTTGAACCCAAACATGCATCGGAATGAGACTCTCAATCGGAGCTCCTTGGTAATCTCTAAGAAAGGGTTGCTTAACCACCTTTCAAAAAGCCAAACTATCTTTGAGTGACCCTGCCCTTTCCAAATCTCCCCAATCCTTCTTTCTAGTCTCAACATTTCTGGTCTCCAAATTTTACTTATAATCTTTCTTATACTCTTTCCTTGTAGTACAAAGTTTTGTCTTGCAGACGTTTACTAAGTATTGCTTTTAATCTTTTGAGAGCAACAGTATATTCATGGTCAGCCCACCCAGTAGGACGTTGAAACTAGGCCCCCTTATGTACAAGGAGCTTGGAGGACATGGAAACACAGTCAAGTAAAAGCATTTAGGATATTACCCAGTTCATCCTTAAAATAAGTAATAATTTCAAATATATTCTTGTTTTCCTTAATAAGAACTTGTATAAAATGTTCCTTATCACTTTATCCCACTTAATGTTGACTCCTTTGTTCTGTGCACATTCTAACTGCTGACATTGTCTTGAGCGCTGGTCACTCCTACAGTAGGCTATTACATCATAGTCTAATAAAGAAGAGCAACAACAGAGGACAGCATTGCATAATCAATAGTGATACAATTTCCATTGCTCTTGAAAGTCCTAAGAAATAAGAAATCTAACTGGCCAAAGTCACTAGCACAGACCAAATCCCTCAATATTATATTTTTCAAGTTTTCCCTGTGTGGGATGTGTTGTAAATGGGTTTTCACTCTCCCTTTGGGGTACTTGAGGCCACACACTGTGTACGTCTTAGTTAACTGCATATCTAAGTCTTTGGTCATGTGTGTAGCACCCTCGTCAAAGGTATCATCAGAAAAATCATCCAACAGCAAATCTAATGTTTTGGGGATGCTGAATATTAACATTTGATAAAAAGGAGTTGAGGTAAATGATGAAACTGCCAGTTTAGTCAAGTTCACTAAAATCAAGGTGACAAAGCCGCCTTTTGCTCTTTCCACCCTTAAGACGTTTGTTGCAGCCCACCAAAAATAAAATCTGTTTAGGCAGAAATAGTCAGGAACCTAAGTTTCCTTTTGACTACAAATAATGTCATAGCTCTATACCAAAGAGATCCAATCTGGGTTGCTCAATTTGGAATAAATGCCTGCCACGTGCCAGGAAATCAGCCTAAGGCTCTTACTTGGATTTAGCGTATTAACCGGGAAATTAGGTAAACCATTAGCAGAAGAGGATTGAACTTTGGCGGCTCTAATGGTGGCCTCCTAGAACTTCAATTGTTTGTAATTCTTTGAGAGAATCTTCACGTGGAGTCAGTCCAATTGATCCAATGACAAGAGAGCTTCACAACTGTTCCTAGTCTCAACTCCAGGTGTCTATTGACCAGAGCCACCCTGAGTTCCCTGTGTCATCTGCAAGGGTGAAAACACCTGGCCTGTAAAATACCCAAGCAGCAAAGCTTCAATAGAGCTTGCTGAGGGATTCTGTGACTGAAGCCATGCAGAAGGGAGCTTGCAACAAAAAGTCTTCCGAAGTTAATGTATATGTAATTGGACGGGAATTCCTTTATGCGATTTCCAACCAATGTTGTTTTTCTCACTGAGAGTATTTTAGCTGATAGATTGTGTACCCAATCTGATTTTTTTTAAAACAGCGTGTCGTTTAATTCTTAATCGCAGAACTATTTTCCCTTTGGGAATGACCCAACAACTGTATCCTTTAAAACTATAACATAGGGAATTCATTCTGGGGGAAGCTGGAGATATACACAAATCATTTGGAGATTTAACCTATTCAGAGTCCCTTAGGGTCAGTTGTATCCAATATATGGGATACTCCCAGGTGGGGGATGGTTCTGAAAACCTATATCATATTGGAGCACATTTGAGATTTTGAACCATCTGCACGAGTGCTCTATTTTGCGGGGTACTGGGATGCAGTTTCTTTGATTCAAGGGAAGGTGTTTAAAAAGGTTATTCTAGCTTTGCATCTATTTCTTTTAACTTCCCTAGTACTAGGGTGCTAACATCTTTAACAGCTCCTCTATACTGTTTAGCTACTTGAATGAAGATCCTTTAGCCGGGATTCAAACCCTGACCAGTCAAGCGGGATCTTATTATTATGTCATTATATTTGCCCTGAGCTTGATTCTCATTCCCTTTTGCTGCCAAAATTGCAGTTATCTCCGTCCTTTTCCTTTCAAGTGGAGACGACCCAAATAAAGCGACAGATGTAGCTGAGATATCTTAAGAGGATTGCTGAACAAGGCAGGAATTTCTGCTGAGGGAAGTACAGGCTCCACCTGTATTGATCAACTTGTTGGATGCATGAACCTAAATACCATTTACTGCAGGTGAGGTCAACACTCCAGATTGCTGTTAATGGGCACAGCATGTATCTCCACCGTTGGTAACGTGGACTGTCTTATAACAGCATCTATCCTGTCTTCTACCAAGCATAGTGCTACGTTAATAACCCCTATCACCGAAGCCAGGTAGTTATAGAATCCTTTGGTGCAACTGGGTTTCCTTTGCTGCCATTAAACATACTAACGTTTCTGTTCCTCATCTTCAAGTAATTAACATTAAGAATCAGCAGTGTTATGTTATGTTATGTTAATTTGTATTTGTTAAGCGCTTAATACCGGAAGGTCTCTAAGCGCTGCAAGAAGAAAACGGATGAGCCAGATAGATTAGCAAGGTGGGTATGTCCAGGCCTCTGCGAACAAGATGGTCTTTAGTTGTTTCCTGAAAGGCAGGAGGCGGCTTTCCACCCGGAGGTGTCTTGGTAGTTTGTTCCAGAGAGTGGGAATGGAGGTAGAGAAGGTTTGTCCTCCTTTAGTGGAATAGTTAGAATTTTTAGGAGGCAGTCCATGGAGGAGCGGAGGGAGCGAGTGGGTTCATACCTCTGGAGGCGGTATTTAATATACACAGGGGCTTGACCGTAAACAGCCTTGTGTGCTATGCAGAGGCCTTTAAATTTAGCTCTCTGTTTGAGCGGAAGCCAATGGAGGCGATGAAGGAGGGGTGATGCTCGCATGTGCCTCGAGAGTTTGAAGAATAACCTGGCAGCATCATTCATTACGATTTGTAATCTGCCCACTAAGGTATCTGGTAGTCCAATGTAAAATTGATTGGCGTAGTCTAGGCGAGCTAGGATCATGGCAGATACCACTGTTCTCATAGTTGAGAATGAAAAGATGGGAGATAGTTTAATTAGGAGTCTGAGTAGGCCGACACAAGTGCCAACCACCGTGGAAACTTGATTGGACATAGTAAGTTTAGCATCAATTTTAATTCCCAGACTTTTAACAACTGGGGCTGGTGCTGGGGTATCGCCTAGCTCCTTCGGCCAAAAAAGGGAGTTCCAGGGGTTAAGGGCGTCCATCATGGCTAAAACCTCTGTTTTGTCAGGGTTGACCTTCAGAAAATTGGAGGTCATCCAATTAATGGTAAAGCGGAGTATCTCTTGCGCACGGGAATGGGATTGAGTCGAGTTTTCAATATGCAAGTTGACCTGAGTGTCATTGGCATAGTTGTAAACTTGACACTCCATGTCTGCAAGGGCATGAATTAATGGACTAAGATAGATATTGAACAGAAACGGTGAGAGAGTTGAACCTTGTGGAACTCCACACGGGATGGAACCGCTCTCCGAGACCCAGTCATTCATCTGAATTTTCTGAGTGTGATCAGTTAAAAAAGAGGTGATCCATTGTAGGGCAGAGCCCCCAAAACCAATAGATCGAAGTCTACCCAGGAGTATGGCGTGGTTGACCGTGTCGAACGCTGCCGACAGGTCAAGGAGGATCAGCACACAGGGTTTCTTGGTGTCCATGGTAAGCCTGATGTCGTCAAGTACTGAGAGCATCACTAATTCCGTGCTATGATGAGCCCGGAAACCAGCCTGCCTGTCTCCTAGGAGATTGTGTTCCCCCAAGCACCTAGAAAGATTTTGCAGGACATGTTGTTCTAGGATTTTAGCGAAAAAGGGGAGTAAGGAGATGGGCCTATAGTTTTTCATGTTAGAGGGGTCCGCACCGACTTTCTTTAGTAGGGGGATAATTTTGGCTTCCTTAAAGAGGGCAGGCACCTCTCCTGACTCTAGTGAACTGTTCAGTAGGGTGAGAACTTCCTCCTCAATTTCCGGGAGAGAGCGAGGTTGAAAATGCTAGGAGGGCAAGGATCCACCGGGGAGCCAGATTTGACCTTTTTGGCCAGGCAGGGTAGGGATTCCCTATCCAAAGTTTGGAAGGATGAGAGAATTTCAGTTTTCCTATCTGTCTGGGCCACTTCAGCATTGGCAGGTAGCTTGAAAGGGGAGTTGTCTATTTCTGTCAGAATGATCTGGATCTTGTTCAAAAAGCAAGTGAGAAAGAGGTTGCATTGTTCTTGATTGGGTGGTTCTGACGGTGACTGTTTTTGGCTTAGTTCTTTCAGAACTTTGAGCGTTTCTTTTTGGACGTTAGTGGCAGCCCAAATTCTATTCTCATAGTAATCAGCTTTCTTGCTTAAAAGCGCTTTTTTATACACAGCGATTTTAGCCCTATATTCTATTAGAGCCGGCGGATCATAGTTTTTCCGCCAGCGGCGCTCAAGATGACGCAGTGCGTGTTTTAGGGTCCTAAGCTCTTCCGTGAACCATGGGGCGCCTTTCCCTTTCACATTGATATTTATTCTTTTTACTGGGGCAATTATGTCAATAGCAGCACGGAGCCGGCTGGATGTGGCTTCAGCCCATTCATTAATGTTTGCTGTCTCAGGCTTTTTAAGTGGGCATTCTCGGAGAGTGCTTATCTTTTATTTTATTTATTTCTTTATTTCGGCCAGTTGGCCATAAAAGACACACATATATACATACATTAACCAGAGGCTCATACAATGTACATACGCCGATACGTTAAAAACAGACGACTTTTAAAATACAGAGTGCTTATCAGCGAGGGACCATCTATTTCCGTCCACTTGCGAACGAGTTTCCGGTCTGGAGCCTTACTAGGATCCTTATTATTGGTGGTGGGAAGTAATAAATTAATATGGGAGTGGTCCAACCACTCACAAGGGCTGATGTCCATGAGCCTTATTCGGGGGGAAGAGGTCCAGGCCAGGTCAAGAGTATGTCCTCGTTCATGTGTGGGAGTTGTAATTAACTGGGAGAGCCCCAGATAAGTAAATGTTTCCTCTAGCCGGACTACATATATAGGCGTAATCACCTCTCAGAGGCACTGAGCCAGGTGCGTGGCCCAGCCTCCTCTGGGCTCTGACAGGCCCTCTCTGGGCCCGGGCTTAGCCCAGCCATGTGTCCATGCACTTCCCATGTGCTTCCTGTGCCACGGGTAAGTAATCACAGTTTTATGTGTCTGTCCAATGTTGCAGGAAGCAGCCCTTGCCTCCTGCTGATAGGATGACTTATGGGCTTTGAAGTCCTCTAGCCCTTAGTGGCTCTTCCAGTGAGTGTACCAGTATACATGAAAAGGTTAGATGTTAGTGCAATTAAAAAACATGGCAAAACTTATCTTGGCATTTTTGTTTTGAATTTAAAAAATCATGTTTAGAGCCTTAATTATGAGGCCTTGTGACAGTTTTGCGCTTCAGTTGCATCACTTTTTGTGACTCATCAACGGTGTAAAGTATGCCTCCTGTTGCGCCCTATTTACAAAGTGACGCATCTAAGCAGATGCGTCACTTTGTAACCCCTGCGCTACATTATACCTGCGTCAGGTATAATGTATGCAGGGTGGGCTTTCCCACGTGAGCAGAGGCGGCTGGTGTCGTTTGAGGGTGGTGTGGCATTGAGGTCCGAGTTGGCTGCACAGTGGCGGGAGGGGGCTCAGGAGGGTTCGGCTGGCTTCTGCCGAGCGGAGACAATGCCTGGTGCCTCATTTTGGATTGGGCCACTTAAGCCATATTCGGGAATTCGTGAAGGTACTGTACACGCGCGCTACTCTGGGGACTTCTGCACTGCAGTCGCTCACCACCGCAGTCGGTCTTTCATTTTCGCACCTCCTCTCAAGGCTCTGGTTGAAGCCTGGCTAGTGCGAGAATGTGGTGGCGCAGGGGAAGAGAATCATGAAGATCGTAGTTTGATTGGAGAGGAGGGCATGCTTGGCATTGGGGCTATGGTTTCCCCCATGCAGGCATGCCATGTGTGTTGCCATGGGGAGCGAGCTGGTTGCAGTGTGGAGCCAATCCAGGCAGGGCTTGGATTGTTTCGTTTTGTGCTTACCTGGTGTCGCTCTGCTTGTGCTTTTCCTAGCTGCCGAGTCAATCGGTTTTCAACACAGCCTGCATTGAATTTGTGGGTGTTCATGGGCGCCACCCACCGCACTGTTTGTTTTGCGTGATCCATTTGCCAAGTGGTGGCATCGATCTCTGCTCGGGAGGCACATCCGGGCCTGTGGCGTGTGGGGGCTGGAGGGCGAGAGTGTTCTGCGGTGTGGTGCTCTGGCTGTGGTCAGTGCCGGTGTCCGTCCTGCGCAGTGCATGGGCTCCCGCCTCCCATTGTCCAATCAGGAGGCCTGGGAGTGGCGCGAGGGCAAGGGGAGTGTCCGGTTGTTGCCACCCACTGCCCTACCCCTTGCTGCTGGGTTCAGTGGCGCTCTGCTGGAGACGCCTGGGGCGCAGCATGGGCGCTCATTTGGGGGCAGGCAGTTTCCCCTTTCTTGAACCACTCCCTTGGTGGTGACTTCACTTTTTCCGCATTTGTGCTTCCAGGGCAAGCAATATTCCTCGCCTCGGCCCAGCACATGACCTCCTGTGACCTCGTCATCGTCTGTCCCTTGAGGAGAGCAGAGCAGTCGGAGTCAGAAAAAATAAATTTGCGACACACGGGGCAGTGAGCACTTCATTGATTTGACGCTGCTGCATTGCGTGTGTTACGTGTCTCTCTTGTCTTCCTCCCCGATCCGACTCCCGAGGCTAGTGGGCCAGCACCCTATTTGTCCCTATGCACCAGCCGCCACTGCATGTAAGTAAGCCTCATAGAAGTGACGCTGCACCACTTCTAGGGTGCAAATGCGTCAATATCTTATGCCTGCCTCACAAGAGGCGTAAGACTGACGCAAACCTTTTCACATGGGTCTTGCCCCATGTGAAAGGACACATTGCTGGAGTTGGGTCACTTTTGTGACACACTCCTGCAAAGCGTCACTTTTGCGCCATTCAGATACGTCACAAATACTGACGTATCTGTAACTCCTTGCAACATGATGCGTCATACAGTAAATATGACGCATCAATCATGTTGCAAGGAGGGCACATTGAGAAGTGACGCATCGCTGCTTTCATGCAGCAATGCGTCACTTCTCATAAATGAAGGCCCTTAGTGTATTAGTCAGCTTGTAAGTATAGAGACATATCTGTCTGTATAGGCGGCTTGTGTTGCAAGACCTGCCCTGTGTGTTGTCCTGTTGCAGTTGCACTGACCTCCGCCCAGCTGAAGCAATCAATCTGGCAGTTTGAAGAGTAGCAAAATAAATATTAATACAAGATTTCACAATTGTTAGGGTTTGTGTTAGAGGGTGTTTACGGTCAGTATATATATGATGTGCAACAATCAGTGAAAGTATGAGTTAAGGGCATGTATGGATGAGTGTTTGGAGGTTTGGTTTTTTAGAGATCGAGAGAATCATAGCTACCAAGTTTTCCAGGTCCATATGTGACTATCTAGCTCAGTACCAGCTTTTTCTTTTGGGACTTGTACTCTTTTTGATCTCAGTATAGAGCCAGGACTACAAGACCGAGAATTCAAAGAAAATACAGGGATTGGCTTACCTAGTCATGCATGAAACTTGGAAACTTTGAAGCTATGGAGAGTAGGTGAGTGGTTAAAATCTTACCTGGCACCACATTAGTGCCATCCTGAAGTGGCAGCTCATATAGCAGGCAAAAGTGTATTATGGAGAGGATGCCCTTCTCTAGAGGATGAGGCAGAGCCGGGTTCGAGTTTGGTCCTTCAAGAAGATCATGGGTTAGCTGAATCCTGGAGAGCTTCTCCTTTGCTGCCTCCTCTCATCTTGCTATTTTTTTTAATGTCCCTCATGGTCTGGAACTCCTCCCACAATGTATTGACACAGCCAGAGACCTGCTGCCAATAGGCTCCATTTTTGGTTCCAGTGAGGGAGAAGGAATGAAGTCCATGTAGTTGCTTGTAGCATTTCACCACAAATGTACCTACAATGACTGTCCTCTCCTCATTGAAATGTATCTTACTCTTCAAGATGGGGAGCATCCTTCAAAGAGAAAGATGCAGGACACAACCGCTGCAGAAATAAATGTTGAAGAGAAAAGAAGGAGATCCTACGACTTGTACAGTATTTATGTGTCTTAAGGGAATGTTTGCTAAGTGTGTCTGATTTTTTTCAAGTGTATACCATTTTCCAATTCATTGCAATGCAGAAGTCTTCTATTCACTACCATATGGAGGTCTCCATCCCATGTGCAGAAGTCTCCTATTCACGATCATGCGTAGTCCCTGCTTCACCCCACAACGAGTGTGGAGGTTCCAGTAGACAAGCATTACGGTCATAAGTTACAAGTAGTAACTATACGTCATAAATTACAATTATTCTGACTCCATGCCCTATTCTGTGGGGATGGAAAAATGTAAGGCTCCACTTTTGAGTAACGTTACACTAGGATTTTGTGAAAACCTTATTGTAGTAAAGTTACCCCAAAGCGTAAAAGTAAATTGCACATGTAAATTACTCACAAGTGTGTGTTGCCTTTGTGAATAGCCCTGATGGTATGTAGGTATGGTACATATGTGTGTGGTTATTATTGGTAGGTATGGTCACTATGATACGTTTATCAGCTATAGTAGGTCATACAGTGACTAGGTATGGTATGTTTAGTATGGTTTACTTGGTGTAGGAGGCAGGTATGGTTTATTAGGTATTGTATGTTGGTTAGTATGGTAAGTATGATAAGTTAGGTATGATCAATGGGTGTGGTAAATTAGGCTAGGTACAATTGGTATTTCAGGTTAGGAATAGATTGTAACAGTATGCTATGAATGAGTGATTTGGAATTAGGAGTTTACAAATGGTATTTATTTATTTATTTATAAAGTTTTATATAGTGTATAAAAGTTAGTTATATTAGGACAAATTATACAATTTTCAAAGACGTATTCCTTACAAGCTACAGTATTGTAAAGTAGAAGCACAAATACATTATGCTAATAATAAATGCACATGTTTTTCTTCCTATAGATCAGTGGGTTTAGCATATATCAACAGATTATATTTGTTGCTTACAAGCCACAGCAGGAAATATAAATGTGAAAAAATCTAGTCTTGTGGGAAAAGAAAATATCAAATATTAATAAAATGATGTTAAGATGCTTTACGTTAGAGGGTGTGGCTTGCTAAGCCAAGATGGTGGACGCACTTTAAGAGTGTTCCGGGACCCCTGAGCCATCTGCCCGTAATCCTTTCCTGAATCACGCCATCCAGCGGTGTACCTTGCTGTGTGTGCGGCCGATCAGCCCTGGCTGTACCTCCGGGACTTCTGGACTTTCGCTGAGCCGTCCTGCCACTGAGAACCGGAACATTGCACCTCGCCCGCAAAATGACAGCCCCTCTCTGGTGATTGCGGTCCTGGCTGCCCCCGTGGTGCCCTTCTCGGACCCGCATGTGCTGCTGTGAGTGAGGGGAGCGCCTTGGCTGTCCATCCTAGAGAGGAGCAACTGTAAACTCGATGGACTCATCCCCTCGCCGCCTGGCTTTCCCACATCGGTGCTGGCTGGGGTGGACCTGTGTGTGAGGAGCCTCAGTGGCCCAGACGTGATTCACGGCCAGAGGCCCTCCTAACGGTGCTGCAGCAGCCTCGGTTGCCACATCAGGCAGCGTGGGTGAGAAATAAAGGCTGCACTCCCTTTGAGGCCGGAAGATCAGCGGAGGACTCAGAGGCTTCTGTTCGTGGCTGTGAAGCGGGTGAGTCCTGGTGGTGGTGGTCTGGGACCGTTGCTGGGGCCCCCTTCCAAGTGCCTCTTCTCCCTGCCACCTGGTTTTCCCCCACGCACCAGCTCTGGCAGAGGTGTGCGGAGTGCGTGGCGCCTGAGCGGCCTGTATTGTGCCTCTGCGATCCTTCCAAGGGGGCAGCCGCAACGCCGGCTGCTGCATCTGGTGGCGGAGGAGCCCATAGCCATAACGTCGGCTGCCGCATCAGGCAGCGGAGGTGGCCGTAGCCGCAACGTCGGCTGCCACATTGGGCAGCGGAGGAGGCCGTAGCTGCCTCGACACCGGAGGGGCCTGGGAGTGTCCCAGAGTCGCCGAACAGGAGGTGGCAGTGTGAGTGAGTCCCGGTGGTAGCGGTGGGGGTTTGGGATGATGGCTGCGCCCCCCAACATCTATATCCAATCTCAATGGATACAACCAACTGTCAACTCAGATACTCAACATTCCAATGGGCGACAGGAAGGGTCAGAACGAAGGGGGGAACACCTGATGTACCACTAGGTACATCTATGGATGCAAACATACAAAACCCACCGAGATGAGGCTGGCCTCGTATGGCTGTGTGGTGCATGTGATCCGACCTGATTGAGTAGGACCTGGGCCGGCCCCCCCATTGCCGATGGTGGAGGCAGGCGCTGGAGCTGCGCGGCGCGGCGCACCCTGGGCCGGGGTACTTTGGTGGAAATGTTCTGCTGCATTTATCCAGCAGTGGAGGGGTCTTGTGTGGGACCCTTGCTGCCCCTAGTTGGCCCGACCTCTCCCATTTGCAGACTGTGCAGGTTGGAGAAGACCGGGGGACATGACCACATCACTTGGACATGACCCTCATCCGGCAAGACCTGCCCAGATTAAGTAAACTGGTAGCCGGATCTCCACCATCGAGGACGATGTCCAACAACTCAAGGGGCAGGTGGCTAGTCTTCAGTTGCGTATCCAAGAACTGCATCGCCGGGCGGAGGACGCTGAAAACAGGTCCCGGCGCAACAACCTCCGCCTGGGGTGTTTCCCGGAGGGGGCGGAGCAGGGTCACGCGGCAGAGTTCCTGGAGAAGTGGTTAACATCGTGGGTCCCCGAGGGATCTCTTTCTCCATGGTTGGCGACTGAGCGGGCCCATCGGTCTCTCGCTCGCAAACTGCTACCAGGAATGGCCCCCGACCAGTCATAATGAGGGTCCTTAACTTTATGCCATCCTGTCCGAAGCTCGCAAACAGCAGGGGCTCCACCACAAAAATGACACAATCATTATCTTCCGGGACTACACCCGGTAGGTCCATGGTCAACACCACTCCGTTGGGGAAGTTAAACAAAAGCTGAGGGTGCTTAACATCCTGTATAGGCTCCTTTTCCCGGCACGCCTGCGTGTGGTGTTCGCCAACAAGATCATGTTCTTTGACAATCCTATGGCAGCTTGGCCCTGGGCGATGGAGGAGCACCCTCTGCACATTGCTGACCAGCCATTCCTTGCGGGGGTGGATGGGGAACTTATTCGGCCCACACCCTTCACTCCCCAGCCTCATTGTCACTGCTCACGCAGGAGTCATGGTCAGAGGCAGGCCAGGTCAGACTCCCAACCGGGCCAATCCCCATGACAGCCCATACAGCCCTCTGATGGATCCCTTGCCGGGGGGCAGTCTGACTCCTCTGGACGCCTGGACCGAGGTGGTGCCTCGCCGCGGCCTTCTTTCATTGACCTTCCGGACACAGATCTCTCCCGCATGTCGATGCTCCTGAAAGACCCTGCCTGATGGGGTCTCTGCCTGCAAGGCTTGGCTCCATGGGCGGAGACTGAACTTACAAATCTGAAAGCATATCCTGATAAGATGAGGGGTCCTCCACGCTTTCCCATTTCCAAGCGTTGTAGTTTGGGTGTCCCTTCACTAGTTTACTGTTGGGGTGACAGATGCTTCCATTCCTGTGTAGGTTGGGGGGTGGGGGGACTGGGGATTCGGGGCCATTGCCCCAAATCTTTTCTTTCACTTTGTTGTTCCTGTTTTTTGGTTTTGTCACACCAGCACTCGCACATCACTCTAATCGGCGCATATTGGGACAAGCAGTATCCACCCCTGACAAATTTTTCCGTCCGGTGATGTCTGTCACGACCACTACACCCCCCCTTGGGGACTCACTACCATACACCTACAGCCGCTATGCCTGACAGGCCATCATTAAGCACCTCCCTGTGCTTCATGTCTTGGAACATTAACTGTCTCTTGGATCGTTTCAAATGTATGGCTGTCTTACGTCACACACAGCGTTTAGGGGTGGACATTTTGTTGCTGCAAGAAACACACCTGCTGGGGAACCATTGCCCCTTTTTGGCGTGATACGGTACGATAGAGCTTGGCATTTAGGGTTCACTCGTGGCTCCCTCAGGGTGGCGATTCTGGTGAAGCGCTCCCTTCCTTTTGTGACAGTCCGGACAACCCTCGACGCCCAGGGCACCTTGGTGGCCCTCAGTGGCACGTTGAATGGTCATCCCCTCAACCTCATATCACTCTATTCCCCCCCATCAATGGTGACGGCGACCCTAGCCGATTTTGCCGACCTTATGGCTTCCTTGCCTCTCAGTCCCACCTTCTTTGGGGGTGACTTTCATGCAGTCTCTGCACCTGATCTTGACATAACCAGCCCCCCTTCCCCTTGTAGAACTGCACAAGCAAAACACCTGGCGGCTTGGGCCGAATCCCTGGGGAAGTGTGATGCTTGGCATGTTTAGGCACCTGAATTCTAAACAATTTACACACACCTCGGCGGCACTCCACACCCAGGCATGTATTGACACCATCTTCGCTCCATCAACGGACTGCCTCCTGATTCAAGACGTCTCACTCCTTCCAAGAGGCATCTCTGATCACTCCCCTGTGTTGCTTCACACGGGTCCCCCCCCCGGCTTTTGCCCAACAGACATGGAGGCTAAACACTTTGTTCCTTCAGGATAAAGACTTTCAGAAGGTGGTGAGGCGGAAACTCAAGCACTACTTCCTCTCTAACGATGGGTCTGTTTCCTCACCGGGTACCCTGTGTGAGGCAGGCAAGGCCACGATTAGAGGGGTTGCCAAGGGCCAGCTCAAATCCAATGGCAGGGCCGGTTGGAGCAAATTACCACGCGGGAGAGGAAAGCTCTGTGCCTGGAGCGTACCCCGGCCCGACCCCATGACGCTTCGGGTACGAGACTTCTAGCCCGGCTTCGCTTGCAGATAAGGCAGTTGTCGCTGGACGCGGCCAGACTCCTTTGGCATTCATCCGTGGCCAGGGTGTACGGTTGGGGTGACAAGAATGGGTCACTCCTTCACCACCTCGCTACGTACCCTAGGGCGAACTGCATAATTCCCGAGATTGTGGCACAGGACGATTCGTTGTGCTGCTCCCCCATGGACATGGCCCAGGCTTTTGCCATCTATTATTGGCAGCTCTAGGAGGCCAGATCCCCCACCCTCTCTCTCTTGGATCTGCTGGTGAATGGAGGTGGCAGCCTCCCATGTATAGACCCCACCACTAAAGCTGACCGTGATCACCCTATCACCCACGAGGAGATTGGAAAGCGATCAGCCTTATTTCTTCCGGCAAGACACCGGGTCCAGACGGTCTCCCCCAGGAATATTACGGCCATTACCGGAAGACATTTGTGCCCCACCTGGTGGGACTGTATTCGGAGGCGGTGGAGAAGGGCTCCTTCCCTCGTGAGATAGACATGGTCACCATTGTGGTTCTGCCTAAATCCCAGCTGCCCTCGCCCTGTTGTGCCAACTATTGCCCAATCACACTCATCAACATGGAGACCAAGGTGTACGTCGCCATACTCGCCCAGCGGCTTAAACCCCACTTGTCCGCGCTGGTTCATCCCGACCAGTGAGGGTTCATGCCCTAACGTGGAACCCGGCATTGTCTTCATAGACTGCAATCCGCTCTGGCCCACCGTCACCTACTAAACCCATACCTGCCGATTCTCCTTTTAGACTTCGAGAAGGCCTTCAACTCGGTGGATTTGGAGTTTCTTTGAGACGTTTTGGAGAGAATGGGCCTCGGTTCCCAGCCATGATCAGGGTTCTGTACGCATTTCTGAGAGCTCGAGTCCTTGTAAATGGGACCCAATCAGAACCCTTCTCTATTTGCAGGGGAACGAGGCAGGACTGCCCTCTCTCCCCTCTGCTTTTTGCCTTGGTGATGGACCCTTGGTGTCCCTGATGCAGTCGTGTGAGCACGTGCGGGGTGGGAATGGCCCAACACCGAGCCAGACAAAATTGCCCTATATATCAGGTCCACATTGTCTTCGCATCTTGCATTCCTTTGAACGGGCTTCTGGCCTCCGGTTGAACCCTGATAAATTGGTTCTGGTCCCCCTCCATTTGTCTAGGGATTGCTTTGACTGGCAATCTTACATACTTCTATGCCGTCAATCCTTTAAATATTGGGGATCCGGATGACCCTGCTCCCTGAGCTGAGCTGGGCCCTCACTGGTACTCCTCTGGTGAAACATGCCAAGGTGGACCTCCAGAAGTGGCAGTCGCTGGCCCTGAACCCCATGGAAGGGTGGCCCTTTTTAAAATGATGATCCTCCCCCGCTTCCTTTACGTCCTTCAAAATACTCCCTTGTTCTTTCCTAAAACTTGGTTTAACAAATTAGATTGTCTAGCCACCAAGTTTTTGTGGGGGAAAGGTAGATCCTGACTGGTGCTGAATACTTGTAGGATCCCTTCGTTTGACAGGGGCCTAGGAATGACTCATGTCTACTTATAATATCTTGCTACGCGACTCCTCTCTATACATGACTGGTTCAACGAGGGTTGGTCGGACCTGGGGTATAGGCTCGAGCTGGGAGAGCTAGGCTATGATAAGATTCAGTCCATGCTGTACGGGGCCAATATTCCCACTCGCTTTCCCGAGGTGACGCGCTCTGTGTTGCTGGCCCGGCGGGCTGCACTGCGACACACCAAATGGACACACATGCTGTCTCAGTGCACTCCATTGTGGAATGGGACCTGGTTCAAAGAAGTGAACGAGTTGCAGGGCTTCAGGGCTTGGGATCTCATAGGCATTTCGCAGCTGGGAGACCATATGCGTTCCTTTGGAGACCTCCAAAAGAGTTTCTCCTTGCACCAATCACAATTGTACAGGTACCTGCAACTGCGTCATGCAATCCGCTCACATCTTGCAACGGGAACACAACTTCCTGACCACAGCCCACCTGAAGCTCAAATAACGATGGGGGATCTGGGGAAGGGTGGCATTTCACGTATCTATCGAACACTGATTAACAATACTCCCAACTCCTTAGATCTACTGCAGGCTCAGTGGGAGGACTGGGTGGACCCCCTAGAGGAAGAGAACTGGTGTGATGCCCGTATGGCTCCTAGAACAGTCACTGCATCCGCTAGGCTGCGCCTGGTCCAGTATATCTCACCCCAAGCGCGCCTACATCGGGCGGGGTTAGTCCGACCCCAGCTTTACTAGATGCGGTCACGAGCCGGACCACTTCCTTAACATGGTGTGGGCCTGTCCCAACCTGGTGCGATTCTGGAGGGAAATAGAGGTAGAGCTTACTGAAATCTTGGGGTGGGAGGTCCCCCATGAACCAAAGCACGCAATTCTGGGTATTACTGACGGATTGGACGGGTCTAGGAACGAGAAGTTATTCCTAGCTACAGCACTGGTGGTGGCTAAGAGAGACATTGTGGCCTCATGGAAATGCCCTGAGCCCCTGAGTGTTTGACGATGGCGGGCTGGAGTGGATTGGTGCGCTACGCAGGAGAAAGTTACGTATGAAGCACGTGGGTGTCCCAAGAAATACCACAGAGTATGGTGGAAATGGTTGGGGGAGGTGAGGTGATCATTGAGGGGTTTGTTCAATTGCCAAATAATTGTGTTTCAATAGTATCGGCCTGGTAAGCTGCACAGAGTCCTTCTGTAATCTAGTAATGTACTTTCATGGGTTTGTGATGCAATGTTGGTGTCTTTTCTTTGTAAAATCAATAAAAATGTGTTTATTATAAAAAATGCTTTACGATAAATAGAATATTAATAAAAATAGAATACATTTGAAGGAGTAAGCAGTTGAAGCTTGCATTTATGGCAGTACAAAATAGGATTGGTCCCAGTACCAAATTATTCACCATAAAGAAATTTTAAAACATATAAGTTCAAGTTCACGATCCTGGAAGAGGTTTCTCTCCCCAGGGTCGACAGCCTCATCCTGAAACTCTCCTCTGCTAGATCCTCCCTTGTCTGTGCACTGTTTTATCGTCCACCTGAACCTATGCCCCTTTTTCCTCAGTTATGCGGGGACTTAATCTCTCAGCTGGTTATAAATCACGCCAGGGTTGTCATTATGAGGGATTTCAACTATTGGCCCTCGGACACCCGCGAGAGTAATCTCTCGGTAGAATTCTCCGATCTTTTGCTGGGTCTGAACTTCTCCCAGCATATTCATGTTCCTACACATATAAAGGGTCATACTCTTGACCAAGTCGGGAGTTCCAATATCGATATCACCCCTCCTTCCATTTACCCCTTTTCCTGGTCCGATCATTTTTTTATTTCTTTTGCATTGGCTTCATTCCCTTTGTTCCTCTGACCCCCGCAACTAACATCATAGCCCATAATTGGAAACGGGCTAACCTAGAAGATTTTCACTCGCTATTGGCTGCCTCCGTCCCCTGCAACCAGGCCTCTCGCCTCGAATCCTGTCTCAAAGCAGCCAGCGACAAGGTGGCCCCCCTGCAAAAGATTAAGTTCAAACGTCCCCACGACACCCAACGTTGGTTCACTGACCAACTAAAAAAGGATAAACTGACACTCCGCCAAGCTGAGCGCCGCTCGCGCCGTACCTACACACCCGAAGTAAAATCTAAATATGTTGCGCTGTTAAAACTATATAAAAACTCCATTCTTCAGGCAAAAAAGTTATACTTTTCCCAAATAATCCTAAACTCTGCATCCAAGCTAAAAGATATTTTCTCCATTGTGAACGAGCTCACACAACCTGATAGGGTGACTCTTCAATCTGTCCCCTCACAATCACTTTGTGACTCCCTTAATTCATATTTTATTGACAAAATTATCACCATAAAAAATAACATCCCTAGCCCTTCCTTTCCCTCTGCCCGACCCCTCCCTCTCAGAACTCATTTTCAGTGGCTGCCTTTCCCCCTATCACTAAAAGTGACTTTGTGGCTCTACCAAACAAAGTGAGCTCGGGCTCGCCAAATGACTGCTGCCCTCCCGCAGATTCTCAAAGCAGCCTTTCTTGCCTGCCCTGACCCTCCACTTACACTTCTTAACGAATCCTTAGCTATAGGCATCGTCCCCGACTCCTTTAAACACGCAGCGGTGGTCCCTATCCTGAAAAAGCCTAACGCTGATCCTCTGGTCCTGGCCAATTTTCGCCCCATCTCCCTGCTTCCCTACCTAGGTAAGATCCTAGAGACTCACGTCACCAACTGTCTTAGTTCTTTTATTGAGAACTCTAAGGTCCTTGACCCTCAGCAGGCGGGCTTTAGGCCAGCCCACTCCACCGGATCGGTCATTCTGGCAGTGATGGATGAGCTCAGAAAGGGTGCTGATAATAACATCTCCCAGGCAATCGTGCTATTGGATCTATCTGCGGCCTTTGACACGGTCGATCACGATCTGTTGATCGACCGTGTCAACAACGCCGGTGTACAGGGTCGGGCCTTTGACTGGATCCGATCATTTTTACATCGGCGCACTCAGGGGGTCCATCTGTCTACCTTTGTAGCACCTCGATCCAGTCTGACCTGCGGAGTCCCCCAGGGTTCTGCCTTATCACCTCTCTTGTTCAATCTCTATATGCAGCCCCTGATTGCCTCTCTCTGCAATAGCCCAGTTACCATCTTTAATTACGCGGATGACCTCCAGCTGGTTTTTAATCTTGAATCCACCTCCACATCCCGCGCTAATTTTCAATCTACCATGCTCTCCATTAGTGAGTGGATGTATCAGAGCCAGCTGAAGTTAAATCCCGATAAAACTGAACTTGTATTAACCAGGGGACTCGCTAACCCCTGGAATGCCAGTTTCTGGCCATCCTCTCTGGGCACCCCTCCCCTTCCAGCTGACTCTGTGAAGAGTCTTGGCGTTATCATTTGCAAAGACCTCTCAATGAAACCTCAGATTAGCGCTGTCACCTCAGCCTGCTTTTTCCATCTTCGCAGGATCCGTAAAATCTGTAGGTTTCTGTCTACGAGGCTCTCATGCTGGTCATCATAGCCTTGATTACATCTCGCATTGACTTCGCCAACGCTCTTTACTCTGGCATTCCTGCCTACCAGTTGCGCCGCTTGCAACTCGTGCAAAATCAGGCAGCCAGGTAATCTTCTGTCAGCCAAAACATCTACACATCTCCCCGCTACTAAAGAAACTCAACTGGCTGCCAGTTGCCAAGCGGTGTATCTTTAAACTCGGCTGCACCATATTCAAGGCGCTACATGCTCAAGGTCCTGCTTTTGTTGCTTCCAGAATGTGCCGGTACATTCCTTCCCGTGATTTGCGCTCCTCCCATCACAACCTCCTCACCATTCCAGCAGTTAAACGCAAAAAGCATGGTGGCCTCCGATTCGCGTTTTTGGCTCCTAGACTATGGAATTCACTTCCGAGCGAACTTAGATCCTCTCCCAGTTACGCTCTTTTTAAATGTTCACTTAAAACTCATCTCTTCCGGCAGGCCTTTGTGTAATTCCGCACCCTTATTCTCCCCGTTGTCTCTAGCGCCATGAAACCGTCTGGTGTCCATGCGCTGAATAAGTACTTTTAACATAACATAACATAACATAACTTTTAACATAAGACAACCACGTTGTAAATTAAGAAGTTCAATGTTATTTAATCACACTGAACATAAGTTTTTATCAAAACATTAGCATGAATATGTGCCCCAAATGGAAAGGAAAGAGGACCTCAAGAATTACACCGAGATGTTTGGAATATCTTTTCTCGCAGAGCTGCCATCATGACCTGAGTGGACGGCCTAGTGATTGTTTAATTTTTCAAGATATTCCAAACATTTCGGTGTAGTTCTTGAGATCTGGCCAACTAAGGTGGCTTTACACAGATGCAATTGGGAGCGACATGTTAATGATTCGCCCTGTCTGAGTGCCATTTTTTGTTTTCTGCCTTCTGGAGCCTACGCGCCCATCATTTCCTTGATCAAATCCCGTCCTGGCATAATTTATGGTGCCCTTCCTTCCCTTTCACTTCAGTCCTGAGGAAGACCTTCCGTAAGGAATTTAGAAACCTACAGTATGTTTGGGGTCGAAACGTCAACATCTTTACTGCTCGCCAGCCTAATCAACAGCGATATTGCACTGTGATATTATTTTAAAGCATGGCTACACATTATATGGACATTTTTTGATTCATGTGAATTAAGGTTGAGCTGTTGTTTGTTTTATGTCAGGAATTATGAGATTTGCACCTTACTTTCTCTATAAACCCTCTTACCTTCACTACAATCACTATACCCTCCTTCAACTCCCCTTTCCTTTCCATTTGGGGCACATATTCATGCTAATGTTTTGATACAATCTTATGTTCAGTGTGATTAAATAACATTGAACTTCTTAATTTACAACGTGGTTGTCTTATATGTTTTTTCATTTCTTTATGGAGTATTTATGGTGAAAAATGTGGTACTGGGACCAGTCCCATTTTGTACTGCCTCATACCCAGGTTCCAGTGACACAAGTTGGGTTTACCCTTCTGGAAATGCTTGCATTCATGGGGAACATGTATGACCATTTCATTTTGCGACTCACAAACAATTTTTAGCAACTCAAAACTTGCGAATTGCAAAATAAAATTTACCAATGTGTCTCAGACACATTAGTGATTCTCAACTGGGTCGCAAATTACCTGCCTCATCAATATTCATGAGGCAGGTTGCAATGTTTGACCCATTGGAAATGGGCAATTATACAGGGATGGTGGCCTGCAGGGACCGCAGACCACCATATCTGTGATTGCTTTCAAACAAAGCAGCTTTTTTTTTTAAATGCAGCCTGTTTTTATTAAAGGAAAACGGGATGTGGTTCAAAAAGAATCACTTAAACGTTTCTGTTTTATTTATGAAAAGTGGGCAGTGGACCGTGGGACCACTGCCTGCTCTTGAATTTTTTTTCCGCTGCCAGTCAAAAAGAGGACCTTCCCGTTTGGAACTGGCTTACCACCTACTTGAAGTAGGAGATAAACTGTGATTGTTTTGCGACTGCATTCCAGTTGCAAAACAATTGTGCATGCTTTTGCGACTCTACTTGGAAGTGAATCCCTTGGCATATCCCTTCCTAATAGTCACTCACAATCCATATTTTGCGAGTCAGTAATAGGTTACCACATAATTACTGAACGATATGGGGGAGATGATGGGACTGTTATGTTCCTGTTGGCATTTAATGTGGTATGACGAAGTTCACTACTCTCCTGGATGAATTTTAATACTGTGAATGTGTTTTGTATCTTAATGTTATGTTATACTAAAACAATACATTTTGGTTTATAAAACAAAGAGCTCTCGAATCACCCTGATCAAGAAAGGATCTTACTTAATAGCAAAAGGCAAGCCTCACTCAAACCCATACAAGGAAAAAATTCTACTTGCCATAGATTCACACAGTAGAATTCCATTAGATGTCACAATAGCTGTTTGGCCATTATGTTCTCCGTAATTTAGCCCAAAGCTGTGAGTATTGTTATCGGAGGGTAAATATACATAGTATTGTTCATAATAGATCCTTCAACAACAAACAGCTCAAATCTGTTTGTAGGCAACATCTAAAAACTCTAGGCACAGCACGTCTTTACTTTGTGAACAAAAAATGCCTGTAAATCCAACAGCATATTGTCATGAAACCAAAGTAAAAGAAATACATGAGGAAAGGTCATTAGCAAATAGCACTGTGTCGTTATGAAAGGCTTTGGTATCACAACAGTACACAGTTCCTAGACAACAAAGTCATCAAGTAGCAATAAATATATTTTCTCAGCAAAATAAATACATCAGAGATAATAGACTGGTTCACAGAAGCAAGCTTCATTTGAAACTGCATTTGCAGTTTAACAAATGGACTACATGATACCTCCTCACCAGAACCTATTGGAAACAGTCCATATGGAATATCACAAACCATGAAAAATTTATAAAAATCAGAGGCTGAATGTGGCTGTCTCAAAGCCCACTTTCCTTTATTACTACTGATTGTGCAAATTGATAACATGCGATTGTCCAATAAGCTAGAGTTGAATATAGCCAGACAAAAACATTAAAAAAATCATTGATAATAATGTTCTTTGTTTAAGTTAGAGGTAGTATTACTGTAAATTGTTGAGTATTTGCATCAATAAAAGTAGTTGAGGGTTACAGTGTATTTAACTAAGTCATTTTCTTCAATATTTTCAAAAAAATATTTTAATTGAGTGCATTTTAAATGAAGATTAGCATTAACAAGATTAAGTAACATTAAAATGTAACTACTTCATATAATTGGGAAACAGTTTGTAATAGTTTAGAATAAGATGTATTATTTTAAATTAAGATAATTAATTTAGGGATAGAAACAGGTACATTTAATGTATTGCATTATAAAATTATTTATTAGCCTAATTATTATACTTTAAAATTACTACATTTAGGAGTGGGATGCAAGTTACTATTTAAATTTAGTGGTACTAAATCTAAATTAGATAGGGAAATTGTTAGCCTTATGTTAAGGTGCAAGATTAGACATTAGGTGTGAAGTGAATGTAGGCAGAAGTAAAGGGAATGAAGTGAAGTTGTGGGGACCCATATGTTGTTGTGTGTGTTCACTTAGTTATTACTATCTTGAGGAAACGGATCAAGAAGAGTGATGAGTACTTATTGTTTGGCGTAAGGTTTTTTGAGGAGCCGGAGATTTGAGCCCGTTTTGGTAGAACTAGTAGTCTTCAATGTATGATATTATTACTAATATTGTTGTTGCTGCTGTCGCTTTTGCTATTTTCGTCATAATTGTGGGTTTTTTATGCACAACGTACTATAAGTACGTTACCTCAGAGCACAGTGGGTCCGAAACTTTGGCTTGGTAACAGGAAGTATTTATCAACAAGAACCAAAAAGCTTGTATGGTGATGACAAGATGGGAAAGCCTAGGAGAGAATATAATAATGTCATAGTGGTGACTTAGGATGTGGGCAAAGCTAGTTTTAGGCATCTAAGCAACTAGCCCGGGTCACTGTGGGAGACAGAAATTGTAAGCAAATGGAAGGCTAACTATACTTTTGCCTGGTCTTCAAAATTTACAAAGGGAGTTCCAAATAGAAAAACCCTCCTTATTAATGGATGCATGACCAAATGGAACCACCAAATGGAAAGTCATTTGTGGTTTTTACATTTGAATCTTTTAAATGAGGCCAAGGAATTAACAACTTATTCAATGAGTCCAGTGATTGCTAAGTAGTCTGGTGATTTCCACGTAGTCTGTGTTTACTTCCTCAGATAGGTGTTGGCAGAATGACATGAAAGATGAAGTTTCATATGCGAGGCCTGGGAAATTGAGTATTAGGGCAGGATACTATTTGGATGGTTAATTGTGCGGAGTGGAGTAAGAATGAGAATCTTTGGATGTTTTGCTAAATCTGCTTTCTACCTAGATAACTTAAGGAATGACAATGAGGGTCGTGATGTGAATGGTTCCAAGATGTTGTGAGTGTGCGCTTTAAAAGATAGAGGTGCTCTTCTAGGGCTTACTAGTTCATGCCCGTAATTACATACTTAAAAGCTTAATAATTAGTTACTAATAATTTCAGAACTATTAGTTTCAGAGCTAAGTGGAAAGTCACACTGGTGGTGTAGGATGTAGTGAGTAAGTACATTGCACCTTTTGAAAAGCTACACACCCATTTCAGTTTATCGGCACATGATGGTATAAGATGGGTGCCCAGGATCAAATTGTACCATGGTTTCTGCTAAACAAAACTTCTCATTTAATTGGTATCTTTGATATTTCAGAGTGATTTACTGTGTTGACAAAGTGCTTAGGAAACACAATATTCTGAACGCTACCATAAAGTATCAAAACAGTGTGAAAACATATGTACACTCTAACCCATGTAGTGTGTTCTATATAAATATGCCACACTTCTTATATAGTATATATTTTTTAGGGAGACAAAACGTGAATCAGGAATGTGGACCATCATGTCCAACCTACATTTGCAAGTTACAATTGCCACCAAGGTATGCTTCAAATGACTCCTGCCCAAGTAAACCAAAGTAAGTTTTATTTTCCTACAGTCTCTTATGTGTTTAGAATCACTGTTCCCACTTGCAGATGAATATTCCAGGGCTTGAAACAGAACAGAACGTGGGTTTTATCTTTAAATTATAGCCTGATTTATAGAGAACACGCATGTAGTTCTCTGAATGTTGTCGTTGACATTTGTATTTGTAAAGCTTATCCAAATGTTCTTTGTAAATGCTCAGCCTTTAAGATATTTGTTGCTATTATAAACTTGTTAATCCACAAATCTTTTACATTTCAAGGCTTCGGAGGTTTTGTTCTGGGAGTGTTTTTTCAAACATCAACCCAAATTTAATGTAGGCAATTGTAGAACGAAACCTGTCCAAAAAATTGATACCCATCGACTATGCCAGGTCCATGTTTTGCAATACAGCATACAAAGTCGACTTTCATTGTGCTGTCAGTGCAGGCAATCAATTTAAATCCTGAGATACATTGTTTCAATTTAATTCTATCCTCTGGCATCCATTTCCTGAAACATTCTTGTACTGCTTTCACGCCCATCTCATGCTAATTCTCTGACAGAACAGTGCACTGCTGGTCCTTGGTTCCATGAATGGTTATCATACTACTGGTTGTTGTGATGTTTCTGTCATGAAGTAAGCAATACTTCTAGATTCATAATTTCCTGAAGTCCCTCATTTTACATTTAGGACCTACACCTAGGGAAACTAACCTCCTCCATGTATCTTCTGTCAGGGTTGTATCTTGAATCCCCTTTTGTCCAAAGCACTTTCTATGTGAGCTGGAAATGGTGTCCTGTTTCCAGCTGGTGTGCAGCTATCTGGCTAATTCTTCACATCATGGTGGCACATCTTAACAACATAACATTCATCTCTTTGCACTTTCCTCAAGTGCTCATTCTGTGGACCCCAAGTAATAGGACTATCCAAGGTCACAGGTCCCTGAACAGTGCTTATTGATAACCATTTGGAGTAGCAGAACAAGTACTGTTGAATGGTCTAGGTATGTGTTTCTGTTCAGATCTGCAGATAAGCTTGGCTTATCACTTTCAGTTTCTTTGCTGCATCAAAGTACCTCACCATTGATGTCTTGAGGAATACAGAATAATAAAACAGCCTCACAATTGGTTGGAAACTCAGGTCAAGGCTCTTATTTCCCAGCCTGGGCCTACTAACTCTATCGTAAATGTTTATTCAAAGTTCTGGGCGCGTGCTCAAATCATGATCCAGATTGTGATTTTGTTACAGACCGGGGATGTAACAAACAGCGATAGGGGAAAGAACAATGGTTCACACATGCAGGGAGAAAACTACATTCAGGTTAGGAAAGTTAAAATGTTTTTAGAAAACAACTTCTGCTTTGACAGTTGGTTTCTGGAAAACAAAAATTAATGGTTAGAGGGCCACACCAACATTTCAGCTCACACTGCATTCTGGTTTGCCACAGCAGCTGATGCACTATGGCAAAACAGGCAGTGATTTTGATTGACAATTCTTCATTAGACCAATGTATCCCTTTCCCTTTTCAAATTGCCAGATTTGTCTATATTCCCGAAATGTCTTCAGCACAAGGTCCCACTACTCTCTTGAGAATTTCGTTGTGGGATCTTAACCAGGTATTAGCCTTACCTCCATTCAGAACCACCCTGTATTCTTGGCTGCATATATGTCTTATATATAAAACAGAGCTGTTATATCCACTTCAGCAAGAAGAGTGAAGTAGCATCAGGGTCTCAGCATTTCCTCCCTTTCAGTATCTTCTCTAAGAATAAAGTAACCATGAGAGTGAAACTTCCTTCTTATCAAAGGTAATTTTGATGAATCTGTTACCACAGATTATCCCCCTACCTTCATTCCATCCTTCTTAATCATCCAAATGGAAGGAGTGACTGCAAAGAAAAGATTCCAAGAGGCTTCTCATTCACTTCATTTATTGAACAAAGGTAAAATCCCATCTGAAGTGTCTGAGGCCTTGTTGACAAAATAAAAAAAGGCAGCTACCTCTTCTTTCTTAAAGGAAGTTCAGATTCAGACCATTTGCCAAGCAGTGGAGGACCAGGCACAATTACAATTTGGCAAAGCACTCTAGTCGAATTTCTTAGTGTAACAAAATCTTAGGGTGGTTCGCCACCATCCTTCTTTCGGAGATGCTTTGGGAGAAGTTCACATAAGTAATTTCCCAGTATGTAGTCATTAGGATAACATAATGTACTCATCTGTTATTTTCCTGGGATATGTATTTTTATTTGTATTGGGTTTTTTTGTTAGTTATGCTTTTTGTAATCTTAGCCATTGTGGTGGTGCAGGATAAATGGATGGAATGGATGTCACTAGCCCCTGTAGCCTGTTATATGGACCTGCCTCATGATTTACAATGGGTAGACAATGTGGTGGATTCAGTCTGCCACACTCGGAAAGAATTAATATATGGAATCCTCAAATGACTGCATACTCTTTAGAAAAAGCCTCCTGTGTGAAGTAATTGCCACTAGGAAAAAAGTTCTAAGATTAAGTTACTTGACCTTACAACTCTGCATGGATTTATAAAGTGGAGCCATCCACTAAACTCACATCAGGTTGAGGTAAATCACAGAGGAATGCATTAACAAAAGCAGTCAGGAATTGAGACACCACTTAAAGTGAAATATCTATAAGTGTCGCAAAAAAGGCTAAATGCTGTCAAATAATGTCTAGCAGTTCACATATGCAATCCTTCCACAGCAAGATTCGAAGAAAAACAAACAACCTCATGAAATGAAGCTGTAACTGGATCCAGTTGGATCTGAGCACACCTACAGAACCTCAAACGTGCATGTTACACATTTCCCTGATACTTTCAACTGTGATCGACCAAGATGACCAATGTAGGAGATGCCATGTCCAGTAAATCTCAGTCTCTCCTCGAAAGTACCAACCACAAAAGGATTGAAGCAAGGTTGTGTGCTTGCGCCAACCTTTTTAATTTATTTATGGCTGACCTTCCTAATCGGCTGGATGCCTGCAACTTCCATGCTCCCAGGTTAGGAGGTAAAACTCTAACCAATCTCATGTACGCAGATGACGTAGTTCTTCTAAGTCATACTTATGTTGGCCTGCAACATCTACCTATTGAAATGCAAACCTACGCAAAAGAAAATAACTTAAAAATAAACTTATCCAAAACAAAGACAATGTCAATCAACAGCAAAAAGAGCATACAGAAACATTGGTTCCTTGGCGGCATCAAAATCGACCATGCCAGGGAGTATAAGTACCTAGGGGTTGTATTTGACAAGGAAGGCTCCTTCAGGCGCCAAAAAGAGGAAATACAAAGGAAAGGTCTGTTAACTGCCTTAATGATGAAAAATCTTGCAAACAAACGGATGGGACTGACATTGATTCCCTTATTGAAGGTAGTTCTGGCTAAACTTCTCCCCTCAATAACTTATGGCAGTGAGACAATGCAGGGAAGAGATGCTAAAGAGCTGGATAGGATGTTGGTCAAAGCCTATCGAACTTTGTTTTGCCTTCCGTCGTACACATAAGCAGCACAAATAAGGCTGGAGTTTGGCCTTCAACAACAAGTCTTGGCTAGATATGGTGCTTACATCATATGTTGGCATAAGATAAGTAAGGTCAATCCAGACACGCTTAACTATCTGTTGTGGCAAGACATACAACATAGGGAGTTTTCCCAAGCGAGAAACTACCTCAAACTAGCCTTAGATTCCACCAAATTGTCTGGACTATGGGAGGCGCAACTCAGCCAACTTAATTTAAAGAAACTGGTCTGGAAAAACATAAAACTAACCTCCCTATTGGAGGACAAGGCAGCCTTCTTGAAAAGATCACACGCCTGGATGACCCTCAGCTCTTATAAATCGCCCACCCCACAACCCTATTTCAATCAGGCCTACCCTAGGGTGATAAAAATGAATTTCCTAAGGTATAGACTGGGGATCCTTCCATGCACCCAGCATTTACCACTGTGGTTGAGGACCAAAGGCCAAGAAGCCTGCAGGCTGTGTAACAACAAGAATGGTGATATTCTGCATTTAATTTGCCTATGTGAAGAACTGAACCAAGAACGGACACAACTTCTAAAAGATTCATTTAAACAGAAAGGCATCCGCTCCAGAAGGCAAGCAGTGCTGGCCTGCTTAAACCCGGCGAACATCCAATTAAACTGTAGACTGGTAAAATTTTTGAGGACGGCCGAACAAATAAATGCAGCTAAAGTTTGCTCTCAAAGCCCAACTGTGTGAAACAGCTACTGGAAGTGGATAAAGAGCAGCGGCTGGAGCTTAAGTGCAACAAGTAGAGACAATCTCACTAGGATATCTGAGCATGCATGGCCGCTGCCCAGATTTCCGAATCAAACAAAAGTCAGAGTACCCTGGGATCCATTGACTGTTCCAAATACAGTAATCCAATCGTGTTTTATTACAATGTATTTTTTATTTTAACTTATAAAATGATTTTAACCATGTTATATGAATTTTGTAGTGCTACTTTTGCAATGATTTTAATTAACTATGCTAATAAACTTAAACTTAAACATAAACAGTCTCTCTAGCATCAAATGTACAGTTGCAGACCGCTCAAGTCTGAGCACAACAAACTACCCCTGCCCTGCCACAAAAGAGCTGTAAAGACATGCATCCTCACCACACATCTCAGGGTGACATTCTCAATGTGATGAGCTAGTGATCTGTTCTCTGAAACTTACACAATCTGTGGACATTTATGTAACTGATCAGAAAGAGTTGATGGCACACTCCAGTCCATATTTGACAGTGATCAGCATCACATCTCCCAGAACATCATGCCTCAACTTCCTAACAGTAACAAGCACTTTGTGTTCTGTGAATACTGTATGTTTTTTTTGGGGGGTGCACTCCTGAATCATCCTCCTGCACGTGTGTGCTATTGAGTTAATACTTTGTTTACAAAACGGTGCTGCACCTCTACATGTGCTGTCAACACATGTATGCTAAGTAACCAATTTGCGACAAGTTCACAGACTTGAATGCGCTGCGCACTCTTCACACTCAAAAATTATACAAATTTCTTATATTTTAACACTCTCTCCCGGTTACTCCATTTGAATACTTATTTTTATTCAAATAGTATTCATTACATTTCTGATAATACTTCATTTTTTTTTTAATTTAAATCTTTTTATTAAAGTTTTTTCTCCCCCCCCATTTTGCTATATTTTCCAGTACATATTACAGCACTAAGTTTCAAAATAAAATAATGAAATCATACAAACACAAATACTTTACACATCGTAGACATAATTTTTTTTTTTTCACAACCAATTTTATTGAGCAAAGTAGGCAATGAAATCGTGGCACCCCACAGATCGGAGATCACCACCAACAATACAGACACAGTATATCAGATGAGTAGCAAATGTTCAAGCAGGCACCGAAAAGAGGCTCAATATGAATTAACCCCCAACCCACCCTACCCCGCAACCTCCCGTCCCCCCAACTCCCGGAAACTCCCCCCCACCCCTCCCCCCCCACGCACGTGTACATGTAGCAGCAAACAAAGGGTGTAGGTGTAGTGCGACAGGAGTGCCGCAGAATCGGGCCAACAATGTCCGCACAATCAAATGTCCTCTTCTCGCTCCGCTGGGGGGTACAGCGTCAGACCTCGGTAGTCGGCCCACCGCTTCCAAATTTTGTAGTGTTTGCGTGAGCAGCCCCTTGCCTCAAAGATCGGCTTTTCAAGGCCCATGTAATAGTCCAATCCAGCTTTCCACGCAGACAGGGGGGGGGCCCTCACTCCCTTCCACGCCCGGGCTAGGTCCCGCTTGGCAACAACAAGCCCCAAAAGCAGCAGATGACGTTTATAGATGTTCCCACCAATGCCCTCCATAATATGCTGGACTTCAGACAAACAGCTCCACACGCCTCTCCAAAAGCCAGACAATCGACCACACGACCATACAGTATGCAACAGGGATCCAGGCACAGCTCCACAGCGCAGGCACTCCGGGGATTCGATCAACCCAGCCCTCCACAATCGTTCACGGGTGTAATAGGCCCGGTGCAGGTACTTAAATTGGATTAGCCGGAGCCGTACAGCAATGGCGGTCCCACGCGGGGATTCTAGGGCCTCCCGCCAATCGTCCTCATCTAGGGGGCCTACGTCCACCTCCCAAGCCGCCCGTAGAGAGTGTAGGGTAGAGGAGCAATGGATAACCAGCGTCTGGTAGATACGGGACACCTTCCTATCCCCCAGGTCCCCCATAAAGACCTTCGCCTCAACAGGGCTAAACTCTGGTAGGGAGTCTAGATGGGCAATGCTCGGAGTGAGGGCATGGCGCAGCTGCAAATAGCGGAAGAACTGGGACTGGGGCATTTGGAACTCCGTGCGAAGTTCCTAGAAGGCTTTGAGGGTAGTGCCGGACATAACCTGGCCCAGTAGCGAGATGCCTATCGCCTCCCAGCCCTCAAAACCGGCCAGGGCCGAAAACTCTGGGAGCAGGCCATTATGCCAGAGCGGTATCTCCGCCGTCAATTTGCCCCACCAGCCCATGCGGCGTAGGGCCTGTCTCCACACTGCAAAGACCACTCTAGTGACCGATGGTAGTGCACGACGCAGACGGGCTGAGTATAGAATGGTGTGTAGTGTTTTATCACCCATAAGCCACCGCTCCACAGCATACGCCGGGTCTCCTCTGTCGCTGTACCACCACTCATTAAGGACAAGCAGTTGAGAAGCCTGGTAGTAAGATAGGAGATCAGAGGTGGCCAGGCCTCACAATAGGTAGATAGGAAGCACGTCTTCAACGCCACCCTGGCCGCTCCGCCAGCCCACAGAAAACGACCCAGTGTCGAGTTAACCTGGCGAAACCACTGCGGGCCGATAGGGTAAGGGAAGTTCTGTAGCTGGTACAACAGGCGTGGGAGCGCCACCATTTTGAAGATGGCCGATCTTCCAAAGATAGTGAGGGGCATTCTGGACCAAGTCTTGATATCGGCCTGGACCCGTTCCCACACCGGCAGGACACCACGGTCCCAAGCAACGGCGCGCGACTCCGAGAGAAAGACGCCAAGGTATTTCAGCCCATTGGTTGCAACGCACAGTCCTGCTGCCCAGGGGTCCACCACAGCCCCACCACCCAGCACCCATAAAGTCGATTTGTGAAGGTTGAGCCGAAGGCCGGAGATCTCGCCAAATATGCGCATGACCTCCAGAACCCGGGGTCCTGAGTGTTGCAGGTCAGTGAGGAAAAAGAGGATATCGTCCGCATATAATGCAATTCTATCCACTAGTTCGCCACTCCACACAAACCCGCGTATCTGCGCATCAGCCCGCACCCGAGATGCTAGGGGCTCAATCGCCAGGGCAAACAGGTACGGGGACAATGGGCAACCCTGTCGGGTACCCCGACCAATCCGAAAGCGCCCGGACGTGGCACCGGCCACCCGAACCGAGGCCGTGACGTTGGTGTACAGTAATTTCAGGTACGATAGGAACACTGGACCCAGGTTGAGGCGGGGCAAGAGTGCAAACAAGTATGCCCAACTCACAGAGTCAATGGCCTTGTCCATATCCGCTAGTAGGAGTGCCACCTGCTCGTCCCGAGCCCCCATGGCATCCACTGCCGCCTTTGCGCGCCGGATATTGTGGCGAGTTGCCCTACGGGGCATAAACCCGGCCTGGTCAGGGTGGACCAGGTCCGCAATATAGGGCAGTAGGCGGTTCGCCAAGGCCTTCGCCAAGATTTTGGCCTCTATGTTTAATAGCGAGATGGGTCGGTATGAGTCGTGCCTGTCCGGGGCCCTGCCCGGCTTCAGAAACACCACGATCTCGGCATGGCGCCAATCCGGCGGTAACTCCCCCTGGACCCGTGCTGCCTCAAGCGCGCGTCTATACTGAGGCCCCAGCTGGAGGTGAAACTTTTTGTAGAATTTGCACGGATAACCACTCGGGCCCCGCGCCTTCCCCGTGTTTAGCTGTCCCAGCGCCTCCCCGAGTTCCTCAGCAGAGAGCGGGACGTCCAGCGCAGTTCTAGTGTCATTGGAGACGGCCTGTGGCAACAAGTCATCTAGATATGTGGATATCTCCTCCGCCTCTAGGGAGTCCCGGGGGGCATACTGTGCTTCAAAGTAATGGGCAAAGCTAGCCGCGAGGCGGGCCGGGTCTGTCACCACCAAGCCGTCCTCCGCCGTGAGGCCCGGCAATGTGAGTGGTTGGAAGGTAGCCAGACACAGTCTGTGGAGCATCGTGCAGGACTTGTCGCCCCATTGATAAATCCTACTACGCGTGGCCAGCCACGCCTGTCTGGCCTCATCGTGTAGAACCGAGGCATAGGATTGCTGCGCCTGCAAGAGCTGCCGTATCGCAGCCTCACCCCCCTCCTCCCGGCCACGCTGTTCTAAGATCTCTACCCGAGCGGCAGCGGCCGTAATGGCCTCCCGATGTTTCCGTCGGGCGGCTGCACACCAAGCGATGTCCACTCCCCGTATCGTGGGCTTCAGCGCCTCCCACACCACCACTGCGTCAACGTCTCCCACAAGGTTATCACGCCAATAATTATCAACCGCCTCGCGCAAGTGATGCACATATTCAGGTTGCTGTAGGTGCCACGAGGACATCCGCCAACGGAACGGCTGCCGTTTCGTGGGAAGGTCTATGGTAGCCATAACGGGGGAGTGATCAGACAGACCCCTGGGCAGGATAGCAGCGTCACTCACACGGCTCAAACAGGCACCAGGCATAAAATGGCGCCACACATCCACCCAGCCCAAGCTGTCCGCCGTCGCACGCAGGGGTAGGGGGGGAAGGATCCACAGCCACAGGCAATCGTCTCTGGCGGTCCGAGCCCACATCCATAACTTCATTCCAATCGCCCCCAACCACCGTCAACACATCTGGGATTTCATCCCACACCGCAGTCATTCCGACAGGGCCCACTGCATAGGAGGAGGGGCATAGACGCTACCAAAGACCACTGGTTCGGCACCCATCTTTCCTTTGATAAAGACAAAGCGGCCCTGAGGGTCTATCCACTGCTTTTCATGAACGTATGCCACCCTGCGATGAACCAAGATGGCCACTCCCCTCGATCCCCTCGCAAAGCCGGCATGATAAACCTGTTGAAAGCCGAATCTCTGAAGGCTAAGGGCCTTGGAGCCCAGCATATGAGTTTCTTGGAGCAACAGCACATCCACCGTCGCCCTCTTCCCCCAGCGCAACACTGCTCCACGTTAGATTTTATCAAGCATCCCCCTCACATTCCACGTTACAACACGAATGGACTTATTAGGGATCACAGCAGTTTGATCAGCCATTGTCTAGGCGTTCCCCCCCTACTAGGCACCCCGCGCCACCCCGGCGCACCCCACCACTCACTCAATCCGACAGCAATATACACGTGCGATTTCACCCACCCAACCCCAGACCTCCCCACCCCACCCCAGTTCTGAACTCCCCCCAACAGCAACAAACCAACTCTCCCAACATCCCCATCCCAGCTCCCCCCACCCCTATACCTCATAGAACATTGAAGTATCTGTCGCAGCATGGATAGACCCGGGTCCAAAACAGAGGGCCTGAGGCCAGCCATACCAAAGGATCCCAACATCCCGATCACCACACACACCCCCCCCGACAACACCCACAACTCGTGAGGGTCTAAGGCCCTTGGTAGTCGCCTCCCGAGCCCCAACAGCGTCACCACATGTAGCCTCAAAATGTTCCGAAAGTAGGCAGTCT
The DNA here is from genome assembly GCF_964263255.1 of Lissotriton vulgaris. Lineage (NCBI taxonomy): Eukaryota > Metazoa > Chordata > Amphibia > Caudata > Salamandridae > Lissotriton > Lissotriton vulgaris. The sequence goes on from NC_141696.1 coordinate 744,471,755, forward strand.
GGCATCAATGGAACCCCCCTACAACAGCCCCACTAGTTGATCCATTACAAAGTAGGGCAACACTATACCGGAGAGGACTAGGGTCCAGGCCCCACCAGGGTTCAACTGCCAGCATCTGAGTGTTCAGAGTCCATTGTTCCACTGGTCTGTGTCGCACTAGCGGAGGCTGACCGCTTGCGTGATCTGGACCTCCGATGTCGTCCTTTTCGGTTTTGGCGGTTCGTCCGCTCCTGCGATGATCCCCTCGACCCGCCCGGGTCCAGTCCCGGCTGGGCATGCGGCCGAATCCTGACTGCTTTGTCCGTCCATCGAAAGACCTCCTCCAGTGAATCAAAGAAATGCATCCGGGACTGGTATACCACAGGCGGGCCGGGTACAGTAGGGAGTACTGGAGCTTCAGGCCCCGCAACTTGGCTTTGGCGGCCACAAACGACTGTCTCTGCTGCTGCACTAGCTTCGTATAATCAGGGAAGATCATGATGGTGTGATTTCCATAGGAGAGCGGACCCTTGCTTCTTGCTTCCCGCAATATGACATCTCGGTCATGATAGTTCAAGAGTCTTGCAATGACAGGCCGAGGACGCTCACCCTCCGGCGGCCGCTGTGTCAAGGCCCTGTGTGCACGCTCGATCACAAAACAAGTGGAAAACGCCCCCGCCGGGAGCCAGCCCTCCAGCCATCGGGTCAAAAACTGTTCCATTGTCATATGGATACTTCGTTACATATATTGCGTTAAGTTAGCATGAGTGCATTACATGTTTAAACAGCCTTTTTTCCTTCGGCTTCAGTTTTGCACACGACACATACTTGTTGTTGTCGCTTTCACCCTAGAAGCGGTGAGGTGGTTTATTTGAGAATAATATGTTATTTCTATGCTATCAGCTTTGCTTGGTACAACTGTCTGCACACTGAGAGCTGCACACTCTAAGATTAACCTAACACAAGGTTGCTGGGAGGCTTGATCCTCGCACCACATTAGACATAACACAAATAATGTTGATGCCAACATTTTGGGCTCTACGCGGGTTTAAGATAGAGTTACACGGAATGAACGTAGACACTTGGTGCTGCGCATGAAGAGAGCTGGTAGCTGTTGATGTGATCTGCTCCTACTGACATTGAGAGGTATGGGGCCGCCCTGCTAAAGCCCGAATGAGACCTTCTTAGATATAAAATAATATGCTAGATAGGGTGCGCGAAATATAGGTGATATAGATTTCTATAGATTTTGCATTATAACATGCTAGCACCTTTTGCTTACTATGGATTAGTGACTATGCTGCTGACTCTGATTTTTATAATCTGCATTTTGGTATTATACAAGATACTGCGTTTGAGAACTTTGCATTGAATAATAAATATTTCAAACTTGCACTTGTGTTCTTTGACTCTCAGTTTTGGTTTGAAATGATTATATAACGAAAGAGTGTTCATGTGTTCCACGATTCCTGAGGTATTCTAAAGATCATGTTCTGGTTTGTCTAAGACATGGATCATTCCATAATGATCCATGAGACACTGTAGCTAGCTAGGTAAGGGGATTTCTGACACTGAGATGAGTTTTGGATCATCCTAACTCACTGAGGTTCTAGATCTCTATGCACAGTTCTGTGGGAGAACGGAAACCCTGCTACATGGCGCCCAACGGTTTGGTTGGCCTTAAACATGACACTCGAGTAGTATATCATTCATACCTTGACACCTTCATTCCCGTTTCCGGTAAACGGTGGTGTCGGAAAAACCTACCTATTTTTTAAATAGGTCTTTTCAAGCTTGAATTCTTCTAAAAACGGTTTCTTTGAATTACTACCCAGTTGTGCTACAAACTGCTCTTTGTCTCTTTTCACTTCCTGTGCTAACATGGCCGTGGACATAGCGCAGCATAGCCGCGTCGCGGTTCGCGACCACTTGCGGGCATATAATGTACCTGCGGAAGGCTTGGCTGTGGTTCTAGTGGTGAGTGCGGAACATGCGTACCCGTACGAATTGTTTTATTCCTGGGTGACATTTCCGGCAGTGGACGCTAATTCGGGTGTCTTCCATTCATACACTGCCTCGGATGTACCGGCGGCTTATGCTCCGTACAGGGCACTGGAAGTACCTATCGACGCTTGGCAGCACGGAGTTTGGTTTGGTGGCGCCCTACCCCATTCTTTAACGGCTCCGAGGTTAGGTCCTTTGTCCATTCCGGGCACAAATTGGCCCGCTTTGGGTGGATTTACTCCTCATCCTAATCGCGCCACTTGTAATGTGGGTGACCTGCGGCGTCTTCATGATGTCGCGGTTGGAGTGATTAGAGCGCTTGTTCATTACATTGGTCGTAATATTCATGGCGCAGCCCCCGCAGGTGCGCAGCTTCGGGCAGAACAGGCTGGTTTGAAAATCAGTCCTGTCTTGGTGAATTCCGTTATGGGCAGAAAGCCAGAGAATAAGGATGATTTTCCTTACTGGCTTGCCGAGAAATTCGACCAGCTGGAGGCTGTGTTTCCTAATACGACTCCGGGTGAAAAACACCGGATTCTTACGCTTAGTTTACCGAAAGATTTAGCCCCTGAACTTGCTGACTGTGAAACATGGGGTAAGACTTTTGCAGCGGTTTACTCGAGGTGCTATGGCACCCCGTCTGTGTCAAACCTTTCTGCGGTCCTTAAACGTGTTCAGGATGATCACGGACCAGAGTCGGCGGTTGAATTGGGTATGCGCCTGAGCGGCTCGTTTGAGACGGTTTGCGGTCTTATCCTTGCAAATGTCAAGGGGGATGCAGTGAACTTTCAGGTGGCCAATGCTCTGGCGTTAATTCCCGATGCCGAGAAACCCCGTCAGCTGGCAAGAATTATTGTGGCGGCTTATAAAATGGTTGGCCGCACTTCTAAGGGTTTAAAAGCTTTTTCTGAAAAAGAGAAGAAGCAGCCCCAGGGACAGTCTTCGGAAACGGGTGGACAACCCAAGTCCAAAAAACAAAATTGGCCTAAAAAGCAGAATCAGGGTAAGCGACAACAACAGCAGACACAGGTTTCTGGTCCTACGCCTTCGCAGCCTGCGCAGTCAGATCGAGTTTATGATTTGCGCGATCGCGCGATGATTAAATCGCCTGAGAGATTTCAGGCTTCTGACCAACGCTCTCCTCGTTCCTTTCAGGACTCATCGGCTCCGTCAACCGGTGGTGGAGGGGGCGGCAGGGGCAGGGGTGGCCAGCAAGGACGTGGCCAGCCCCGCACGCGAAGTGAAGGGGATCAGCGGGACGACTCTACGCCAAAGAGACCGCAGTTTGCCAAGAAGAAAGTCGCAGCCTTAACGGCGCATCGATATGCCCCAGATAGTGAGAACGCGGCTTCGGAATCTGACGTGGGCTCTGACCTTGCTGGACAGCGCGGCGGAGATTACCATAGTGAGAGAGGCCCTCCGTCCACTGTTGAAGGTGACAGCGACTGACACTTATGTTGTAATCGAAACAGCTGATACACATGTTGCTCCCCCTGAAAGACTTTTTGAAATTGTCCTGTTAATTGAAGGTGACATGCAGCGAACAGTAAAAGGGGTATTTTGGGAAAATCTTTCGTCTACGTATGACATTTTGCTTTCGGAGGCTGACTGGCCCCCACCTTTTGTTCTCGCAGCTCCGCGAGGGGAGGAGGTGATCCTCCCCAGTTTCGCGCACACTGTATCGAGAGTGGAAGCGCTGCATTTTGCAGAAGAGTGGGCTCTGGCGCTTGCGCCGGCTGTGTACCGAAATCAGTGTGGCTGGGATAAATTGTCCCCTAGCCATGAGATTCCTTTACGGTCACAGCCGCAGCCTCAACCTCAGTATCCCATACGGCGTGAAGCTAAAGCTTCTGTCGCGGCTATCCTTGAACAATTGGAATATCAAGGTGTAATTGAAACGTGTGTGTCACCAATGAATAACCCCCTTTTTACTGTGAACAAGCCGGACGGCTCATATCGTCTGGTTTTGGATTACCGGCATTTGAACTCGCATTGCCGTAACTGTGCAGTACAGAATACTCACGGCTCTGCCCTAGTGAATAGTCTTGAGCGTAAACGGTTTAAAACCACGCTTGACATTTCCAATGGTTTTTATGCACACCGATTAGATGGTCTTAGTTCCCAATGGACCAGTTTTACGTGCGGCGGCGTACAAAAAATGTTTAAACGACTCCCAATGGGCTATAAGAATAGTCCTGGAGTGTTTTCCGCCCGCATAGTCTCTCTATTGGAGAGCTTCGATCCAGTTGCTTGTTCCTATGTGGATGACATTTATCTCACAGACGACGAACTTTGGGAGCATCTGTGTCGAGTAAACAGCATAATTTGTAACTTTGCAGACATGGGTTACAAGTTTAACTTTGCAAAATCACACATTGCGGAGTACACAGTGTTGTTTCTAGGTTATGAACTTAACCATGAAGGAAAGGGATTGGCTCCTCACTTCCTGGAGAAGTGCGCGCAGTTGCGCTCTCCGACAACGCTGAAAAAATTACAGTCTTTACTGGGTTTTCTAAATTTCGGGAGGACATACATTCCGGAATATGCCCAGCGTATCAAGCCTTTATATGCCTTGGTACAACCATCTTTTTCCAAATCATGCTGGCTGCCTGAGCATTCAGCCATTCTGCAGTCTTTGCAGGCTGATTTGCTCACTTCCAACTACTTACAGACCCGTGATAACCAGACCAACCTGGTGATAAGAATTATCCCTGGGACGGTGGGTTTCACGTACCTGACTTTTAATGAGGGGGATACTGTACCTATTGCTTACAAGTCACACTTGTACACTTCGGCTGAACTGCGTTTTTCCACTGTGGAGAAAGTTTTAACGGCTGTGCAGATGGCAATTCTTAAGGAACGTGCCCTGTCGCAGGGAAAGCGCATGTTGGGGGTTACCCCGTGTCCTGCCTTGGAGGCGGTCACGAAAGCCAGTGTACCGAATTCTAAAGCATTGCACCCTCGGTGGATTCAGTGGGCTACGTCCTTGACATCTCAGGATGTCACGTTTATTTTTGACGCCGCTTTACGGTCGCAGGAGTATTTACAGTATGAATTTGTTCATCCTGCTCCTTTAGCAATGCGGCCGTTGGAGGATTTCCATTGTATCATTTACACGGATGGTTCGGCGCAGGTTGCGCATGGCTCTAAACATGCCTACGTTTCCGCTTGCGCCATTGTAGTCGGTGCCATGGTGAACGATGAGTTCAAGTCCAGTGTTGTGCACACGCAAACACTAGGGGACTGCACCGCACAATTAGCTGAGCTTCGTGCTCTTATGCTCGCATTGGAGTACGCTGATCCTTGTGTGACGACTTTAATCGTAAGTGATTCTTACTACTGTGTCCAGTCTTACAATGAGAACTTGTTCTTTTGGATTCAGAATGATTTTCGTGATTCCAAGGGTAGCACAATAAAACATAAAATGATCTGGGTCCGAGTGGCGGAACTTAAAGAGAAACTGCCGCTCGTGTTTGTGATTCATACTCTTGGCCACCAGCGCGTGGGGGTCCACGCTGTTGGCAACTCGCTTGCTGATGAAGCAGCGAAGTCAGCGGTATCAAAATACTTAGTTGCAGCAGTCACGAGGTCCAAAAGCAAAATAGATGATGACATCTTGGCGGCTGTTGCTGCCACGGAGAAGGGAGGTAAATATCCTGCGGGGTTCCCTTCGAAGTACACATACCACTTAAGTCCCGATAAGGTTCCTTATGTGAAAATTCCTGAAGTTGGAGAGCGTCTAGTTCCCAACTCGGATCGCAGAGCTTCTCTGATTACAGCGGCTCATGAAGGTGTGGCGTCTGCGCATGCGGGCGTCTCAGCCACTGTATCTCAGCTACAACAGAGGTTCTGGTGGCGGGGACTGTACAAACAGACGCGCGATTATGTCCTTATGTGTGACATTTGTCAGCAGATCAAGCCTTCTACTGCTGCGCGTCCGCCTCAGACACAGTTGTACATCTCTAATAAACCACTTGGTTGTGTTTATTTGGATCACTGCGGTCCTTTTTCTTCTGATACTGCGAATAAATACATCTTAGTAGCAGTTGACTCATGCACACGCTTTGTATGGGTATGGCCGCATCGAAGCGCTGATTCGCGAACTGTCATTAAGGATTTGCGTGTCTTTGTGGGAATCTTTGCTTGTGGTGCTTTCCATTCGGACCAGGGTCCGGCTTTCGCCTCTAAGGCGTATAAGGATGCTATGGTTTCGTTGGGAGTACAGGTGAAGTTTTCAAGTCCCTACAGGCCTGAGGGCAATTCTGTAGTAGAAAGAATGAACCGCGACTTAAAGCAATCTTTGACAGCCCGTGTTATAGGCACTGGTAGAAACTGGCTGACCCACCTCTATGGCGTGCAGCGTGCGCTTAATAATCTCCCTAGAAGGTCTCTGGGTGGGCGGACCCCATACGAAATGCTCTTTGGTATCAAGATGTACGTCCCTGACCTCGATGGTGCAGACTGCCAGGCCCAGGCCGCGGCCTTTGACGTAGATGAACATTGCAATGTTTTACAGGATCTACAAAAGACCAGAGACAGTCTTGCAAAGGAACACTTGCCCTCCACGTCGGATGATGCGTTGCAGATCCCGGTAGTTGGCTGGCTACCCCAGGTTGGAGAACTGGTTCGAGAGAAGATCGATAACAAGAAAGAGTTTGGTCCCTCATATCGTGCACCAGTTCGGGTTCTTGGAGTGAAGGGCACAAGAACAGTCATTTTACCACCACTTCCAGGTCGTAAAGAAAACAGATTTATTTCTATTGACAATGTCAAGACACACAGGGTGGCCGATTCTTCATAGCATGACACCGGCTGTATCCTGTCCTTCCATGGTGAGGCACTCTGTGCTGGCTATTACATCTGGTGCAGATCAGGAGGTGTCCCTCGAGATGCCTGCCATATCCAGTCCTTTATTAAATACTATTCCTGTTACTAACATTGATGAGGTGACCTATGCAGATCCTGCTGATTTATCTATGTCCGATTTACAAGCTCGTTTGGCTAACCAATCCAGATTCTCTTTTGACTCTGATTCGGAACTTTCAAAGAAACCATCGGCTATTGCAAAATATGCCACGTTGTTTAAAAAACATTTTTTAATTCCACCTTGGACATACATTTGGCTGATACTATTTTCATTTTATCTTTTTATGTCAATTGGTTTTGTGTTTTATTTTTTCCGCCTGATCGATGGCCATTATGTGAAAGAAAGAACAGGAATTCGGTACCTTAATGGAACATTGGCCCCTCTTTCCTCCTCACATTCAGCACACAGACTAAAGAGAGACTTACATTCAGTAGAAATTACTGCTTGGCCTGTCCTTGATGGGATTGTGTGGGATGCGGTTAGGTTTCAGATACATGGCCCTACAGAAGTTATTAATGTTCCTAATGTGCTTAGAGTAAACATGGGAGATGTAATTCAGCAAAATATTCGTTCTGATGATTGGGATCTTCAGGCAGTAGAAGCTTTATTCTCTGATTTGAAATATTATGCGGCCTTTGATGCTGAGGATTTGTACTTGGATTCTGTTAATTATGGTGATTTGTTTTGTTATCAACATTATGGGAATCATTTCTTACACAAAACAAGTTCCGGGAGGGTTCCGGTGAACTACACACAGTGGGAACATTGTCCTGCGCCTTTGCAAGGGAGCTCGAGTACATTTCTGGGAAAATACTCATATTTTACAGATTTTAATCAATCAAATCCTGAGTCATTTTATTTTAAAGTAAAACAGAAGTTCATGTCCAAAGTCAGACTTACCGATACAAAATTGCTGTATTCAAAGTCCTTTCTAGACAGGTTAGCTGTAGATGGCTATGAGTTATGGAAGGAAGCTATTGACCTTAAATCGGTTTGGGGTACCAAAGATTGGCAGGTACAAGGCACTGAGGCTTTGCATCGTGCATGTCTCATCCCGAATCACATGTTGTTTTTAAATTCTACTATTTCCCAGACAACATGTTTTGGATTGGCTACATCTAAAAAATTAAACGAACCGACCATCCCTGATTTGGAAGAATATTCAGGTTGGAATAATTTCACCACATTGTCCATCAGTGAGATGCGAGACCTATTGCACAATTCCTCCTTTAATATTTCCAGTTTTGATCCGGAGGGGTGGCTTTTATGGCAAAAAAGCTCTGATTCTTGCCAACGTCGTTTTTTGGGTTTGGCTGAAGGTTTTAAACACATCAGGCCAGATCCCCGTTTTTATACAGATCACACGGTTACTACTTATTCAGTAGGCAAATTGTGTCAGAACTGGTTACAACATTCCACTTTGGCTGCAGTAAAACTGCATCTGTCACGTTTGAATGAAAATATAGAGCTGAATGATTTTATAAAAGGCCCGGCTAGGGGTAGATCTAAACGCTTTCTTTATGCTGTATACAATGAAATTTGGAAATTTTCACAAGTTGAGGCAGCTAAACGCCTGAGGGCTATTGATCAAGCAAATTTGGAAAAAGTGCTTGCAGTGGTCGATAACAGTATTAACATGCTTTCTTCCAGGATTTACACATTGGATAATATTGTTTCTTCTGTTGTTGATATTGTACATGATGAAGTGTCCACGTTATACCATGGTCAAAATCAATTGCGTTCTGTAATGCAGTTTGCCTGGACCCTACAGACACTTAAGGCTGGTCGAGTTCCCTGGACCTCATTGAACGTTTCATCCCTTTTCGCCCCTTTTAATCTGACTGAAAAACAGCGCATGCTTTCAATGCGTGATGCTTCATTTTCTATGTTACATATTGAGAAGCTAGAATCCTTGCCTTTCTCTGTTGCTGAAACCACTACTGCCACGTGGCTTATTCATGGATTAATTACATTACCATTTCCCTTATATAAATTTACTAACTGTATGCGGTATATTGCTATAGGACGATATGAACCACTAGGCAATGCATTCCTACATGAGGCATGGTCATTACCATACACATACAGATGTCTGAAGGATGGGAAAGAAGTGAATCTTAATGGTGAGGAATGCACACAGTCACCTGACCATTCATTAATATGCAGACACATTCAGTTACACGGTTCTTGTAATCAGGACCGGCCAAATTTAGCATGTGTTTTAAAAGGCACGCCAGTTCCAGCAGTAGTTCCCACATTTACATTATTGACTAATGGTAGTTATTTGCTTTTAAACAACGAAGTATGTTGTGGGTTATTAATTGGTGTGGCTTATGTGGTAACTGTATCAGAGCGTGTGGTGTGTTGCAAGAATGTTCTATACCCACCCACGCATGGTTCTTCAGATGTCTCCATCTGGCCACGGATTCCAACCTTGGAAGCAAAATTCAATGGTTTAAGCAGAATAAGGGCCCTTTTGTCTCAAAAACAAGTGACCCTGAGTTCGGCCCGGGAAACTTATGTTCTTCACATAGCTAACACCCGCACAGAGGTGCAGGCGCTTTTAAATACTGATTTGCCGTTTCATTTCTGTGAGCTGGTGCACCAGATTTTTAATGCTTCTTCAACGACTGGGCTTGCACATTTTTTTAAATTAGTAAGCAGTGGCCTCGTGACTACGTTTGAAAAAGTTTTTGGTATCATTCCCACGTTTTTCCACACTATTTTTTCGAGTTTGTTTGGTGGACTACCTGTGTTGCTGGCTGTAGCCGCAGGCATTCTGTTGGTGTTTTTCTTCATAAAACATGGATGCCCATCCTGCGCAAGACGCCGTTCGACGCCTCCTGACACTGTGCCGTAATCGGATGCTCAATTACTATGGAACATTGCCGCTTGCAGCATTAAGCACGGCCTATAGATTGTCATTTCGGTTCACCGACTTCACGTGTGTCCAACCTGTGTTTCACTGCCTGAGCTGCGAGTTCGATTGGGCCATTGATTTGTGCCTATGCTTGAGGACTGCTCCTGACGTCGATTTTGATCAGCTAATGCGTCCCGTGGTGGCTCACGAGCTGATCTGTTCTGGCGAAAGAGTTATGGCCTTGGCAGCGATAAATGGAGTTCTGGGCCAATGGGAGATCTCTGCAGCGGCGGATGCCTTTCTGACACACAGCGATCTGGTGAACCCACCGAGTTGTCCTCTGACGTTACAGGAGGATCCGATGCTGGAGGAGCACGTATGTTCTTTCCCATTGCTGAATTGGATTGCTGAACTATTTTCGGATGATGGCAGTGATTTCATACTGGAGGCTGTTGCAACTTTCTTTGCATATACTTTCCAATCATGACATGCCTGTGAGGAGTGCTTTGTTGTGAAATATGACTTTCCCCTCGCTGAATTGGAGGGATGGACTGTGTTCAGCTGATGGAGAGTTCAATCACGTGATGTCGCTGAGGATAACGTCAATGTGCCACATGACTTTGGATATCGGATAAGTGCCTTGTTTTTTCTCTTACAGACATTTGAATTGATGCGGCCTGGTCCTACATTTCATATTTTTGAGACCTGGCGGATAACTTTTGGTTCGAAAGTTTTGTTTTTATTTTTAGACTTGAGGCCACTGTAGGCATTCATACATATTCATTCATACACATTTTTAGCTTATTTTAGCTCAAGATTATTGAACTTTGCTTTCAATTTTTGTATCTGATTTAGTATTGCCTTTTCCCTTATGTTTGACGGTGCTCGGACCAATGGGGGGGTGTCATATGGATACTTCGTTACATATATTGCGTTAAGTTAGCATGAGTGCATTACATGTTTAAACAGCCTTTTTTCCTTCGGCTTCAGTTTTGCACACGACACATACTTGTTGTTGTCGCTTTCACCCTAGAAGCGGTGAGGTGGTTTATTTGAGAATAATATGTTATTTCTATGCTATCAGCTTTGCTTGGTACAACTGTCTGCACACTGAGAGCTGCACACTCTAAGATTAACCTAACACAAGGTTGCTGGGAGGCTTGATCCTCGCACCACATTAGACATAACACAAATAATGTTGATGCCAACATTTTGGGCTCTACGCGGGTTTAAGATAGAGTTACACGGAATGAACGTAGACACTTGGTGCTGCGCATGAAGAGAGCTGGTAGCTGTTGATGTGATCTGCTCCTACTGACATTGAGAGGTATGGGGCCGCCCTGCTAAAGCCCGAATGAGACCTTCTTAGATATAAAATAATATGCTAGATAGGGTGCGCGAAATATAGGTGATATAGATTTCTATAGATTTTGCATTATAACATGCTAGCACCTTTTGCTTACTATGGATTAGTGACTATGCTGCTGACTCTGATTTTTATAATCTGCATTTTGGTATTATACAAGATACTGCGTTTGAGAACTTTGCATTGAATAATAAATATTTCAAACTTGCACTTGTGTTCTTTGACTCTCAGTTTTGGTTTGAAATGATTATATAACGAAAGAGTGTTCATGTGTTCCACGATTCCTGAGGTATTCTAAAGATCATGTTCTGGTTTGTCTAAGACATGGATCATTCCATAATGATCCATGAGACACTGTAGCTAGCTAGGTAAGGGGATTTCTGACACTGAGATGAGTTTTGGATCATCCTAACTCACTGAGGTTCTAGATCTCTATGCACAGTTCTGTGGGAGAACGGAAACCCTGCTACACCATATCATCCTTCTCACACCTCTCCGGAAAACCTATAAAGCGAAGGTTGTTCCTTCGTGCACGCCCTTCGGCATCTTCCACTCGGGAAGCGAGAGTCTTTTGGGTGCGCTCCATCTCCGCCATTTTCTGCTTCAGTGTGCCAATGTCCGTCTCCGTCACCGAGAGTCGGGATTCGGTCTCAGTAATCCGCTCTACTGCATTGCGGAGATCCTGGCGCAGCAGTGTAACGTCTGCACCCACAGCGCCGATCTTGGCATTGAGCATGTCCCGGGACTGGGTGATGGCCGCCAAGATCGTCGCGTTGTCCGGCCCCATCCCGCCGCCGCCACCGGGCGCCCCAGATCCACCACTGGGCCCCGTAAATTTGTCGATAGGGCCCTGCTTAGGCGGGCCTCCTCCACCACCTCTGGTCATGGCCGCTCGTAGTCTCAACGTTGCCACTCCTCAAGATCAGGGCCGACACCTTCCGCGACAGTTCTCAGCAAATCCCCAGGAGCAGACCCACAGCGGTGGGCGCAGGAAGCCTCGGGCCCTGGATCAGGGCGCAGCCGCAAGTGTCTTTGGGATGAAGAGCAGCAACCACCGCGTCTGGTCTAGGCCAGTCTCAATGTCGCGAAACTCGAGGCCCCGGTCTCACAAGGGCGGGGCAGGCCTCCACCACGCCGTGTCGCCTGAAAAGGTTCTCCAAGGCACGGCGCCAGAACTCAGGGCACCTCTGCGACTCGTTGGCAACTGGAACTGTAGAGTCGGGCCGGGACCCGCCCAGCTGACGCGACCTCTGGCCGTCTGCCACCGACCGCCTCCCGGCGTCCTGAAAATCGAGGTCCCGGGTCCAGCGCTAGTCACTAGGCCGCACTCCGCCGCCGGCGCCTTCGGTCCCCGGGAGAGATGGAACCGCGGGAGCAGCACACCGGAGGGATCAGAGCACTCCCAGGAACAGATGCCACTCACGTGGTATTAACAGTGGGCTCGGGGGCCAGGATAAATGAGCAAATTGTGTCCGGGCCGGCGGGAGCTCTACAAGGCTGCGACCGCCATCTTCGCCCGCCAAGCCACCGTAGACATACATTTTGGTGGTGAGCATATCATATTTACATATCATATTACAAACTTTTTCCCACCTATATGTTATCTCCCATCCTCTCTACTCTTAATCTATTTTTCCATTGATCTATTGGTTGCCAGATTCTTCCCCCCAATGCTCTCGCTCTTCTACCCTTCCTTTCATATATGGCTTTCTCCAAATTATATGTAGAAAGACGCCTTGCAATCCAGGTTTGAAATGACGGAGGCACCCTGTCAAGCCATGCCCTTGCAATTCCAATCCGATATACAGCTGTTACCATAAATAAAAATTCTATAGAAAAGTCCGCTGAGCCTGCAGAAACACCTAGAATTATTAATTCATCTGTTAATTTAATCTTAATTCCCAGTGGGTTTTCCTGAAATTCCTCAATTGCTCCTTTTAGTGTGTGTAATTGTGGGCATTGTGCAAACATATGAACAATGTCCGCTTCTTTTGCGTCACATCGTGGGCATGTGATCCCTGTGACCCCCCCCCACTGTGCAATTCTGGCCGGGGTATGATAAAGAGAATACAATGTTTTGTAATGTTGTGATTGTAGTGTCGCAGAGCATAAAACTGTTCGCCCTAAGACTATCGATATCTGTAAATCCTCCATGGTAGAGCCCACCTTCTCCACCCATTTCCCGGCATATTTTTCTCTATCGTCATTTTTTAACAGATACAATTCTGCATACAGCTGGCGAATTGTGCAATAGTTATATTTTCCAAGGTGGTCCATTATGCTGCATTGATTAAATCCTATCAATCCACCTCTTTTGTTCGTGAGAAAGCTTCTTATCTGGAGGTACTTAAAGAAACTGTTATTCAATATCCCGTATTTCCTTTGTAGTTCCTGAAATAACATAACAACCCCCTCTGTATCCAATAGATCCCCTATCCTCCTAATCCCCTTGTTATCCCAGTCCTTCATGATTACATCTCGGAATATTTCCCCTGGGAGTGAATGATTTGTGTAAAATCGGGTGTAATAATTATATCTCCCTATACCAAGCTTTTTAGCGATCGCCTTCCATACATTATAAGCTGCTCGCAGAGTCTTAAACCTAGTGTGTTTAAAATAACTATAGTCAATCGTATTTAGCAGGGCATTCTCAGCATCCCCCCCAACAGTGCCCTGTAAACATTTGTGAAACTTGTGATATCACCTTGTTGCTCTATTTCTCCTCCCAGGAGCCCCTGTGAATATTGTAGGACAGCTGCCCAATAATATAATCTAAAATCCGGTGCACCCCAGCCCCCCTTCTCCCTCGGTAGTACCATATAGCGATACGCTCTTCTGGTCTTCCCTTGAGCCCATATCAATCTGTTAAGTACTGTTTCTATTTTGCTAAACCATATCTGCTCGAAAAATAGCGGTATTGCTCTAAAGATATATAAAAATTTCGGAAACGTGATCATTTTGATCACGTTTATCCTACCCATTAGTGTCAAGTGGAGGTTATGAATCCTGTCTGTGTTTCTTTTTACTTTAAGTAATAATGGTTCCATATTAAGCCCTACGAGATTATCTAAGTCAGCAGTCACTTTTACCCCAAGATATGTGGCTACAGACACCGCTGTAACATCCGGATATGTTGTGTAGCTATTCTGCACAATCTGAGTCTTACTCTTATTGATTGAATATCCCGCTATTGTTCCAAAATTCACCACCTCTTGTTCAACTACCACTATCGCTCTTCCTGGGTTCGGTGTAATGATAGCCACGTTGTCTGCATATGCAAATAGCTTGTGCTCAGTCCCATGCAACCTAACTGGGTGAATGTTATTGTTACTTATGAGTTTTCTTAGGAATGGATCCAGATATAAAGCAAACAGTAATGGTGAGGCTGGGCAGCCCTGCCTAGTCCAGCGTTTTATCTGAACTGCCTTTGTGTCGCTCCTGTTTATTCTTATTCTTGCTGTCGGACCTTCATAGAGAGCCTGGATTGCCTTGATATAGCTCTCACCTATCCCAAACCACTCCATCACCCTCCACAGGTAGTCCCAGGAGACCCTGTCGAAATCCTTCTCGGCATCAAGAAATATGGCCGCGACAGGATCTCCTGCAACCCCTGCTGCGTCCAAGATGGTGATCATCTGTCTAGTATGTTGGGTGGTTCCTTTCCCAGGAATAAATCCGTGCTGAGTAGTGCTAACCAGCCCCTCAATCACCTTACTCAATCTTTGTGCAAGTGCTTTAGAGAAGATTTTTGCATCTGCATTTAACAGTGTGATTGGTCTGTAAGACCCTGGCTCTAGTGGTGACTTGTCCTTCTTTAAAATCACTATAATATCTGCACCTGCCCAAGAATGTGGTACTGCTCTACCTATCTGTGCCTGTCTAAACATTTCCAACATATTTACCCCCAGTATGTCCCAAAATGTCTTATAAAATTCTACTGGTATTTGGTCGGGTCGTGTAGCCTTCCCCCGCTGGTAGTTGCTTCACAGCCTCCCTTACTTCTTGTAGCGTTAGAGTGAGGTCTAATTTCTCTTTCCCCTCGCTACTTAATATATCATGCGGTATATCTGCCAAATAGTCCGTAATCTCCTTATCCCTATTACTTAGATTCTGATTGTAAAGATTTCCATAGAAGCTCCTAAAAACCTCCTGTATTCCTTCTAGAGTGTTAACTATAGTTCCTGAACTGTCTTTAATTTCCTTTATTTCCCCTGCTGCAAGGTTTTGATGTGTCCGAATAGCTAGAAGGTGACCTACTCTTTCGTTGAATTCATAACACTTTTCTTTTTTCGACAAGAAGTTGCTCGCCGCCTTCTGCGCCAGATGTTCACCTGCCTGCGCTTTATTCAGTTCTATCTCCGGTAATATCTCTTCTATTGATTGTTGTTTGGTTATGGCCTCAACTAGTCGTTCTTCTAAACTCTCTAAGTCCCTCAGTCTATTATCCATTCTGGTTTTCTCCATCTTACTCCTTCGTATTGTGAAGCTTAAGGTCTCCCCTCTCACCCTAGCCTTGAATGCATCCCAGATCATATTGACAGGTGCTGAGTTCCAATTGGTCTCCCAGAATTGAGGAATCCATTCTTGCATATGCCTAATATATCCTGGCTCTCTCAATAAGCCCCTCTCAAATGTCCATGTACTACGTTTTGCCACACCCCTATTAATCAACGGGAGGCTTAGCATCAATGGATTATGGTCCGACACTAGCCTTGGCCACCTTTGTAGGTGGGACCCACTCACAATAGTGCTTGAAATAAGAAAATAATCTAGTCTTGATACCGTTCTATGTGGGGCTGAGTAAAACGTGCTCCCTGTCCCTATAGGATTTTTTTCTGTCCAAACATCTGCCAGAGCATTATGAGTCGCCATATTATGTATAGCATTGTACATTCTCCTCTTTCACCCTGCATAACCTCCTCTTTTCGAGAATCCTGCCTCATACAAGCAGTTAAAGTTAAAATCCCCACAACATATTATAGGCTCCGGCCACAATGCAAGTTATGTATCTAAATACTCAAAAATGTCAGGTTCATCATCATTTGAACCATAGACTGACAAAATTGTAAAACACCCAGCCAATGTCTCTACCTCCACTATGGCCCATCTTCTACCCTGATCCGTCTTTTTTCTCTTAAGTTGGACTGTCCCTTTCTTAGCTAATATGGCAACTCCTTTAGGTCCGGTTTCCTGATTTGTATGTGCAAGTACGTCAAACCCCATCTGCTCCAGCAGAAATTTTTCTTTTCCAGGAATATGTGTCTCTTACAGACACAATATTTCTAGCTTAAACATTCTTAAAAATGCAGCCACTTTCTGCCTTTTGTCTCCATTATTCAGCCCGCATATGTTTAGGGAGATAATACTTCATGCCATTTATGATTTCTATTATTTCCTGCTTTTCCACCCAACCAAAAGGTACTGATCTCATGATTGTATACTGTTATCAAAACTACTTCCTTTCTACTTTTTTTGTGCTTTTGTCCATTTGTGCTGTTTTTTCACCACCCCTCCTTTCCCCCCCTCCGCTCCCTCCCTCCCAGCAACACCCCCCCTTTCCCACCCCCCCTGCTACAGGCAAATAGGTCAAACATGACCTATATGTGACTGCTGTGTGTTGTAGAGTCGCCTCCCTCTCCTCCCTCCTACTCATTCTCCAATTCCTCTACCCTGATGCCCCAAACCTATCAGGATTCCGTCTTTCTGCTGCTTTCTTTAGTCTTTTCTAAATTCTGTCTAATTCTTTCCTTTCTCCTTATTCAGTTCCGTAAGATCTGCTAAGTATTCTCCTGCTTTTATTCCTGAGAAAAACATCCTAGTAACACCACCTGTGATAATTTTTAGCTTTGCCGGGTACATTAAATAGGCCTCTGCCCCTTGTCGCTGGAAGGGCGCAATTAACTGCCTGAGTCGCCACCGCCTCTCCACAGTGACATGGCAGAAGCCCGGTCGAGCAAAAAAGGTTACTCCCTGAGCTGATTTTTTTGAGTCTGGTCTGGCTTTTTCAATAATTTCCTGCCTTGCCAAAAAAATTCCACAGAATACCAGCATAGCTCTAGGCAAATTACCCTGTCTATCATTTCGTTTTTTATTTATCAGTGGGAACCTATGTGCCCTTTGCACTTCTATCTCCCATTGTCATTGAGCCTCAGGGAAAGCATCTTTTAGTAGCTTAATGACAAAACCTCTTGGGTCCTGTCCCTCCACTCCTTCCTCCAATCCCAAAAGTCTCACATTATTACGCCTCTGGCGATTTTCAAAGTCCTCCATTTTCCAGTGCAGGTCCTCCGCTATCTTCGATTGTACCATCTTAAATGTCTGCCAGTCTGTAACCTCGTCCTCCAACCTGCCCGTCCTTTCTTCAACTTGCACCACTCGCTCTTCCACCTCCTCGTACTTTTTGTTCATTCTTCTTATTGACGCCAGTAATTTTTTAGTGTTGTGCCTAGCTCTCCGACTCTCTACTCTGGCTTCAGCTTGCATTGTTTTTAGTGTGTTATACAGCATATCCATTGTTATCTGCTGCGGATTTCCACTTTTTGCCTCTCCTGTAGCACCAGCCTCTCCTTGCGTACCCTCCTGATACATAGTGGAGGTTGCCGAATAGTCCCATAAAAGTTTTTTATTTGTTTTATCAGGAGAGCCTTCCCCTCTACCTCCTCTTCTTGGCTGCGGTTTCTTCCCTTTTTGTGTATTTGTACCCTCTGGCCCACTGCTCCCTTCCGTATCATTACTTAATTCTGTGGTGATTCCACCTTCCTCTTCGTTTGAGGAGGGGTCTGTGCCTTCATTCACAGAGAAGAATTCACCTTCCCGGTCTTTCTGTGAGTCTAGGCTCACCAGACTCCCCCATTTTGCACCCTGTGCCTTAGTCAAATCTTTCGCCATTTCTTCCTCGACCTGGAGGAGTGCATCCATCATCTGGTCATTAATATATCCCCTGCCCCCTCCGCAGTGCTGCTTGCAAGTGCTACAGACGCCCCGCTCACCAGTTGTAGCTGTTTGCTGCTTGCGTCCTCAGTCTCTCCCAGGTCTGCTGCTCTCGCCGAGTGCGCGCCAGCAGAGCTTCCTGGTTGCCCAGCAACCACGACACTTGCGTCCTCGAGGACGGCTCCAGCTGTCTTCGCGTCTCTGTCAGCCTCTGTATCGGGGATTTCGGCCGGCTGTTGTCTTGCTTAGCTTCTGGCTGTTACAGTTTTTGATCCAAATGCTTCGGTTACGGTGGGTTGTCTGTAGCTTAAATCTTTACTGCCTTTGGTTGAGGCTGTCCTGCTCTGTGGTAATGAACTGTTCTCTTTATTTGTTCCTTGAGCTGAGAGCGGGGCTTCGCTTAATTGTGCCAATTTATCTTTCAACTTTTTTCCCCCACCTTCTCAGCTTTCTTCTGTTGCGATCTGGGGGGTCTGGTAGTCACTCGTTTAGTTGATGTCGGCACTTTGGGTATTGTGCCTGTTCCTAGCGGTTTGGCCGTGCCGGCTCCCGCTAACACCATCTTTTCTTTCTCCGTTTTGTCTTTTTGTGCCATTTTCCGGAGGTTACTACACGCCGCTTCCCAGTGCTCTCTTGCAGCTCTAAGCACTATTCGGGCTTGCTTCCTCCAAATTGCACTGACCGCTCTTCGCAGCCCGTCTCTCTGAACAACTACTATCCACAGGATTGCCTGCATACCAAGCTCTAATACTCGTTAAGGTATCAGGGCATCAGGGCTTCGTCCTTCTCCTTCTCCAGCTAGTTGGGAGAGGGAGAAAAATGCGACTTGCTCTACAGCCCACTGGCGGCCATCTTGCCCCCAATTTTATGATAATACTTCAAAGTACATATCATAAAATAATTCTGTACAAACAGTCTCAATATGATGAGTTTTCTGCAAACACAGTTTAACATAAATGGAACATCAAAACATTATACACATGTTCAATTTCAGGTCTGAGGAAGGGACATCAGTGTCCCTTCCTCAGGAGCATATCTGAAAACCCAAAAGAAATTTGCAATATTAAACACCAAGAAATGCATAGGAAGCCTAGGGAGCTTACTTAAATGCAAGATTCTGCACTAATTTAGTTGTAGTTAATTCACTCTGTATTAACTTATTGTGTCAAAAAACTGTATAGCTTAATGATATTGTATGACAGTGTCTTTTGTTTGTGTTTGCACCAGCATTCTGCATTCTGGACAGTTCTGCATGCACATTTGGTAATTTCATTGTGAAGAACTTCATCGAAGGAAAGTGCAGGATTTAAAGTCTAGCACCTGTTCCTACTGTAGATGTTTATAAGCAACAACTACTGCATGTCGCTCATAATTGTCTTTCAACTGGATAAATGCTTTTATTTTAATTATTTTATTTAATATGTATTGTCTTCAGTTTGTGTAATGTTAGAAAAATAAAATCTAAGCTTTTAAGATTTTAAAAAAAATATACATAGAAGTACTCAATTGCCCAAACTACCATTGTAAGTGTTGTGGTCCACTGGGAACCAATTAATGCGTGTGCCAATCATATTTGCATGGTTCTGTAGATCAATATGTAGTGTACCTTATAAAGGTCTGGTATTTATGCTGAGATTAAAGAATGCTTGATGGACATGTTTAGTTAGCACTATTTTTATACACCTGGTGCTTAAAAAATGTAATTGGGGAATCATCACTCAATATCATACCTCAGGAGGTCCAAACTAATGTAGAACCATTATACAGTCAATGCGCTAACTTGTAAAAAATTCCAACATATATATATAAATGCCAAACACACACACAGCACTGACAGTGTGATCTCAAAACGTGCAATGCCGCTTAACTCTGAAAAACGAGTCCAATGTGAAATGGAAATAAATAGTTGAAAAAACTCGGTCCCTGTAAATCAAAAACCTAATGTCAAAAGCGTTGTCTCATCTGATTCCAACTCCTACGACAAATGTCACCAACCCTGTGCCCTGCCAGACTAGACCATGAGCATATAGCCATCTACTCAGCCCAAAAATAGTGTCCACGCTAAGGGACGTTACCCCTTGCTGCAATGCCATAAATGATCGTCCAATTCGAAATGCGGGTTAACCTACACCCAAGAGTCCACACCAATGTAGACAATTCACTGTGCAGCCTTCGGAAACTGAACGCTTACCGGTAGTGCTTTGCTGAAACAAGTGTCCGGCTCTAGGCGTCTCGTGTGTGGGGAATCGAGTATCTTGGCCCCCTTCCTTTTTAATTTTTATATTAATGATCTAGATAGTGTGTTACAGAATGTACCGGCTGATTGCCCCAGAGTCTGCAGGCGGGGAATTCCTGTACTTTTATACGCAGATGATGCAGTTTTAATTTCTAGTACCGAGAGGGGTCTGCAAGCTTTATTAAATGCATTTAAACTGTTCATGACGGATAGAGACCTTATGGTCAACAATTCAAAATCTTTTGTCATGCAAGTTGGCCAACAACCAAGAAGGAACTTTTTATTTAAAATTGATGATGTAGTAATCCCCATTTCAAAAACATTTTTGTATCTTTGGGTCCTTTTTGATTCTAAACTTAACTGTGGTCCTCATCTTCCAAAAAAGAAGGGGGAACTGGTTATGGTTAATGCCTCCATTTTTAATTTTGCATCGAAACTGGGGAAAAAAACCTACCAGTGCCATGTTGAAACATTACAATGCAAAATTGTTGGGAACTGCCACATACGGCAGTGAAATTTGGGGGTATGCAGCCGGTGAGCGGCTACAGATTGTTGAAAACTTTTTCCTGAAGCATATTCTGTGCGTTCCTACAGGTACGCCTAATCTTGCAGTAAACGAAGAGTTAGGGACGCAATACTTGAGTGACATCTTCTCCTTACACCCGTTGACCTGTTGGTTAAAACTGTCGTTGAACCAGGATATACCACTGACACATTTGATTGTGAGGGACTATATGATCCAGGACAAGGCAATGGGCTCCCCTTGGTTAAAATATGTAAAATCTAGTTTTTCTAGACTTAGTCGTTTGGAACTGTTTGACCACCCAAGTCAGATTGTAAAGGGGGATCTGGAGGTAATTAAACAGGACTTCCTTCTGGATAGGAAGATCCAGAGGGAAGAAGTGGAGCTCCAGAAACAAAGTGTGAGAAAATGTATCATGCTAAAAAAATGTGAAACTGCAGAGCAGTACCTGTTGGGCTCACTGACCTCCCATGAAAAGTTCCTGTTAACAAGGTTTAGGTTAAATCTCTTTCATCATCTACTGATCAGGCCAAAAGTGGATGTTTTTAATAAACTGGCAGCACCCTGCTGCTGCGACGGAAAGTCTCCGCAGGATATGCTGCATTTTATATTTTTATGTAGATTTTATGAATACTCACGCAAGCGCTATCTGGTAACTCTCTTAAAAAAAACTTAATTTTACTCAGATCAGACCGGCTTTAATGTACTTACAACTTTTGCGCAATTACAGTATTCTCTAGATTACTGAATTTTTTTAATTGAGTGTTAGGCTAAGAAATTGTATGGACAAGTAATGGTTTTATTCTCCTTTTTGTGATGAATATATCAGTTCTTTTTTCTCCATTGTGAGGATGACACCGTACTTTTGTACTTCTGGCACTTTATCTGATATGTGTTTTTAATCAATGTGTTTTTAACTTGTTTATCAATGTATATGTACTTTTATGGTTTGTGCAAAGCCGAAATAAAGTCTTTATTTAATTGAATTGATTATAAGCAACAGCTACTGCATGTCGCTAATAATTGTCTTTCAACTTGAGGTTTTGTAATTTACGAATTCGTTCGTGCTGAGCCTCCATTTTGAGATCGCCGCCATTTTGTGTTGCCCTCAGTCAGGCAGCTCGGAGAACGCAATGTTTTTTTTCATTTCTGCTTTGCGTGTCAGGTGGCTTCCTCGCCTATGTTTACTAACGAGTGTCAGGGTCTGGCCGAGTACACTAATTCCTGTCTGAGCTGATTAATCCCTGTCCGGACTACATGTCATTTCACACCATTGTTTCCCTTAAGTTATCTTATCCTATGTCCTTCGCTACACATCTCATGCATTCTCCTGTTTCTCGACTGTCCTTCTACGACACACAGCTCTGTTTTCTCTGCTTGTAAACCGAATTGTGTGGATTCACTTGTGATTTACTTAAAGGGTCGAGTGACAAACATAACCGGGAACTTGAGTTGTTTTGGACTTAAAGTATTGTCTATAACGTTTGCCTATAGTTCATGCTCGTGTGTGATTGCATTTTTGCATTGTGCTGTATGATATATAAACCTGTGCGCCATGGAGTTAAGTGGCAGTCTCTTTTGAACCTCGTTGTACTGACGACTTCTAAGACCACTGTACTAGCTGCAGCTAATAGATACCATCTTCTATGCCAGACGAAGAGCCTGTGTCTCTGTTTTGACAAGGCAGGTGAATCCCGGGGATTTAGGCGTACCCTGCGCCACCGGGCCCTAAGGCTGCGGTTCTCCAACTGGCGCCCAATGTGGGGCGACTTCAGGGGTAGAGGTTGAGCCCGAGGGTCGTGAGGAGCCCCACAGGAAAACTCTGGAGGAAGCGCACCACGTAATCGACCCCTGCATGTCGGAAGTGGACCGAAGGTCTTTGACGGTGCGGCTACTCCTCTCTGACGGCTGCTGACGACTGCTGCCCTGACTGTCGCCCTGCCTTGGACCCTTCTGAAGTTTTGGTAGAGCGAGACGATAGACGGACCTTCGCTGGTGCAGAACGATGTTTAGTTAAGTATTTGGTGGGTCGCTCCCACAGACATTTGTTTGTTTTTATTCTTAGTCTCTGTTCAGTTATTGCAAAAACTGAAGCCAAGGGGTAAGTACGATTGTACTGTTTCACTGATTTATACCCCTTGTTGTTTGTGATCAGTCTACAGAAGTGATGATGCCTGGGCTGAGTAAGTTCAAAAGATTTTGTTGTTTGGGTTGTACAAGGGATTCCCAGTTGGAGGAGTCATGTCCGATTGCTCCAGTTGGAACTCCGACTTATGAGCTCTATTCGAAACATGATATTGGTCCCATTACCTTTAACAAGACATGGGTCCGATATATGAAAAATAGTGGAGTTTTGAGTTGGCCCCAGAATGGTAGCTTCGATCCCGCTATCTATACTGCTATTATAAAGAGAGAACTGTGTCCTTTGAGCCAGGTAAACTCGAAAAGTACACCACCAATCCAAACATCCAAGACCTCTTTGAAAACGTCAGGGCAAGCAGAAGGACATAGGCTATATAAAAATAAAAAATATACGTTCTTTAAAACATTTATGAATAAAAAAAGTAGTCCCTTGGAAGTAGCGCCGGCCGCGACGTGCGTGATGACATCGGGAGGGCGGGGAGGAGCGGCGTTCAGGAGCAAGAGGAAGAGCGGCTGACATGAGCGCGGGGAGGAGCTGCGGACAGGCGGTGAGGAGCGGCGAGAAGCGGAAGAGCAGTGGAGCGATAAACTCAGCAGCGCGGGGAGGAGCGGCGGATGAGGTAAGTGAAGCAGCTGCAGGTGCGCACCAAGGGACGGGCGGGGGGCCATGAACACTGAGTGCTCAAAATGGAAAGGGGCGACCACTCGGTCCCCCCGAACGTATGGTTGGGTGCCCCGATCCTCCCGGGAAACCATTTTGGGCGGGGGGCGTGTCTCGGCTGGTATGCCCGAAGCGGTGTAGCCGGAGCGCACCTTTTCCCGCCCAAAATGGGTTGTCCTAGACACCTACACCGATGACCACGCCCAGTAGGCGTACCGGAGGAGGGTACACGCCCTCCCGAAGAAGAATAAAGCATCCTCTTGTTCCTGTGCTCTGAAGGCTGCACCCACTCGTTGCTCGTGAGCCCTCGACGGAACAAGCGGCAATTTTGGCCCACCCACCAGCCCCTAATGGCAATGTTTGGTTAAATAAAGTTTTGCTGACATAGGCCTTTTTTCCTTTGTAGTGAAAGTAAAGGAATGTTTTAAGATAAGGATGTGACTTTTGCCTGTAAGATAATGTTTGCTTTGTAGGAGAGAGCAGTTGAGGAAACATCAAGGCTATGTCAGACTTTTTTCCTTCCTTAGTAGGTAAACAACTGTCGTATTTATTTTTTGGTCGGGCGGTAAGGTTATGATCGGTGAGCAGTAATTTCATGGTCCCTAGAGTGGGGCGCCACCCAATATGGATGGGAGCGCCCGGGGGGAGGCGGCCATTGGCCCTTCCCACTGGGAGGCGGAACCCACTAAGGATGGGTCGCCTAAGGGGAGACGGCCATAGGCCCCTTCCAGGGGAGGAGGCGGCTATATGCCCCTCCTATGAATTTCCCGGGGCCCGGATATCCGCGACGGCGGATAGAGAGTATGGGGATGGGGGGGGGAGTCCACGCTGTCCTTCCTACAGATACTTCACACGGGAGCTCGGACGACCTTTAAGATGGCGTCGAGCGGAAAGGGGGGCCCCCAACAAGACAAGGGAAATTACAGTTGGCAATGAGGGTACAGTCCTCTGCGCATGCGCCATTCACACCGTGAGGGCGACAGTTTTGGTAGTAGGGATCTGACACCGGTTAAGACCTTGCCGTTGGCCCGTAATGCTGGGATGTACAATTTTAATTTAGAATGTATGCATTTGCAGGATGTTAGACTCGGCTAGGAAACCTTTGTATTAGAGATTTGTTAAGGCTAGCCAAACAACATGTCTTCATCGAAATGTAATAAATGTAAAAATGTACATGATTATGAAACTTTTATTTGATGTTTTAATTTTGTTTCATATTTTAATAAATACGGCCGGGAGGGTGACTCCCTCCCGCCTTCCAAAAGTTCAGAACTGTGTCCGACTTCCCATCCTTGGGGATTGTGTTGGGAGGGGGTGACGGGCATCCCGGCCATAAGCATTTTCCTCAAAGTCGGGACGTCGGGGGAAACAAAGCGTGGGCATAATCAGCCAGGACCTACAACGGGCGGGGGCCATGAACACTGAGTGCTCAGAAAGCCTTTTCCACAAAGTCGGGACGTAGGGGAAAACAAAGCGTGGCAGAAGCGGCCAGGACCAACAAAACGGCCGCTCTGCTGCGCCTCTCCTGCTGCGATGCTGCCCCCAGCCCCATTCTGCCCCGGGCAACGCCGGGGCGGGCTGCTAGTATTGGATAATTTGGAAACAATTCTGTTCAGAAGAAAAGCTCGGCCGGCTATGTTTGACTCCTTTCGCCTCTGGCGTAAAGAAGCCAAACAGAAAGAAATTAAGCAAGCGATAAACGATAAGAAAGCACAAGACATGTCAGTCCTTCAGGCGGCCCAGTAGTTTAAAGATAATGAAGTAGATGATGTGAAGGAGATATCAGAGAGACAACATCGTATGGCGATAGATAGATGCTATCCGATGTTGCCTACTTCCTCTTCAGATAAGAGTAAGGAATTAGAAGAAGATCCCCTAATGACTTGTTTATTGAATTCACCTACGCCCTATGTTCAGAATGCGACTGCACCTCCGTTACCCCCTTCTGTTGCTCAACAAGAGGTTGCTCAATTACCGATTGTCCAGCAACCAGCTCAGCCCCTTAATGCTTCCTCGTCTACTTCTGCTCTGCCTTCGCAGCTTGTACTTCAGCCCCGCCTTCTCCCGCTCCTATTCTTCAACATGCTACGTCTCAGTCTCCATTGCCTTCTACATCTGTAATACCCCCTATTCTTTCGAGGGATTCTCCTGTTTCACAGAGGAGGATAGCAGATGCTGTTACAAATTTCTTCTCTCCTTTTGTTAGGTCCCTGAAAATGTCTCCAGCTTTTTCTAAACGACAATCTCGCTGTCAGCTTCCTTTTGTGGACGAGAAAGCAGCTCTGGGTTCTCTCGCTCGCAAATGGATTGTGCATGGACCAGAATATAGTACCGATGATATTATTTTTGTTTTCATCACTGGGGGGAGCCCACGCAGAGATATGTTTTCAACAACATGTGTCAAATTCTTAGAGGTTGGGAAGATATGAAGTTAGATACAGTCCCTTCGGACCTCCTGAAATTACAAGGTGATTTTGACAAAGGTTTTATAGTAGGACACCGAGTTGAGGAGGCGGTAACTAGACTCATTGCGTTTCGAACAATGTTTTTATCCCTGTCCTTTTCCGAGGTTGATTCCGTCAATAAAAAGGGTAGCAAGAATTATCCGATGCGTGAAGTCCCTCCCGTATGGAGAGACGCGGTGATTGGTCCACCTGCTGTCCCTGCTCATTTCCAGCGTATATGGGTTCACGAACCCTGGAAGAGGTCTGAAGTATTGGTGTTTAAGCAAACTCTTCCCGACCCCGTACAAATCCTGCACGATATTACAAAGAATTGTCCCAAACAGTTGATGCTTGTATTATGAATTTGGCTGACATTGATATTAAGCATGGGTGAATTTTGCGAATTTGGCATTTGCGAATTTGCGTATTTGCGAACTCGCAATCCGCAAAATCCGCGAATTCTCGCGAATTTGCGGATTTTTTTGTGTGTTCTCAAGGGTTTCTGCCAGTTCGCGAGGGTTTGGTACCAGTTCGCAATTGCGAACTTACTTGTCGGCTCGCAACGGTTACAACTATGTTGTTTCTACATCTGGTTCATCATCACAGGTTCCCAGCACCCTCTGTTTAACCACTGCCACCCTCTGTTTCACCCATGCCACCCTCTGGTACATCAATGCCACCCTCTGGTTCATCATCACTGTAGATTATGGGGGGGAAAAGCAAGCACACCTGCCCTGCTTCAACTGACATGAATTAATTTGGGGTTGGTTTATTAATGTGTCACTGTTTTAAAATTCCAGTCTGGCACCTGCTTCCTTATCTGTAATTTGCTTTCTGTTGCAGTGCAACTTTTTTTTTCCAGGACCTTTGTGGCCTACTTGTAGCTATTCTATGAGCCTGCTGTGAGGGTCAGAGCAGGGTCACACAATTGTTGCAACTAGCAACTGAACTCTGGAGGGGCCCAAGTCAGGAAGCACTACAGGGAATGGTTACTATTACTAAGGATGAATTTGAACTTTTGCACCTGCTGAGTGCTTTCATTTTTGAAAATTCGTTTTTCTGCAGAACAGCAACTGTAATGCCCCAAACAAACATAGGCAACTGAACTCTGGAGGGGGCCCTCAGGAAGTACTACACGGAACGGTTACTAATGATGAGTGAACTTTTGCACCTGCTGAGTGCTTTCTGCAGAACAACAACTGTAATGCCCCAAACAAACTTACTTATGAAAGTTGATTTCTAATCCAAAAGTGATCCAAAGAGAGTCAAAAGGCCTCAAATCCAAAAAAGTGCAGGCAAATGTCAACCTGAGGAGTTATTCTGATAAAAATCATCATTTTCAGAAGGTCTATGCTGCTTGCTAGTGGATTTCTTGTGCAGAATTGCAAATTTTGTAATTTCGCGAGCGCGAGATTGTTGTTGCCCGCCGCACCTACATGTTCGCAATTGCGAACTCTCGCGATGCGTCGCCAAACTCCCGCGGATTCGCGCAGCAAGATCCAAAATGGAACAGCACTCGCAAAAATATCGAGAAAAACAACTCGGCAAACGCTGAATGACGGTAAGTGAACGCCGCACGCCGCAAAATTGTATCACCAAGAAAAAAAAATCCGCTGCGTGCGAATTTGCGGATTTTGCGGGAAATTCACGAATCTCGCGGATCGCAAATTTACCGAAAATCCGCAAAATCCGCGAGCGGAACGGATTTTCCGCCCATGCTTAATTGATATGTTATTTAGGAATGTTGTTCCGCAAGGTATATGGGCACGGATTTGTAGGGAGTATCATTTGGCCGAATTAGGTGGTGATTGGGCTGCTATTAGAGCTGCGGATGCGAATCAGGTTGGTGGTGCAAAACCCGAGGATTTGAATATGGCTCTTCCAGGTAGAATAATCGAGTTAATGAAGACAATGATGCTGGCGGTACGAGTAAATTGGGATAAGTTGGCCGCGTGTAAGCAAAAGAAAGATGAAAGTGTCTCGGACTTTTTCCCTCATTTCGAAGAAACGTTTATAGACCATAGCGGTCAGGATTTGAGTGTAGAGGGTGGCCAGCGATTGTTTGTGGACAAGTTTGTATATAATTTGCTCCCCGAATTATCGAACAAATTGAAGAGTTCGGAAAGTGCATGGGCTGTCTCTTCTCCTGCCAAAATATTGGCTACTGCACAGTATTATGAGAATAGGGATAAGGAGGAGAAGGAGAAGCAAAAGAAGAAAAATAAGGATTTGAAAACTAAAGTTCTTTTACCTGCCTCGTTCGAATCAGCATCAGCAAAACACTCAGTTTCAGCAGCTTCCAGAGTTTCAGAGACTGTTGCAAAAACCTGAGTATTTTACGCCGAGACCTTCATTAGGTCCTAATCAATGTGCATATTGTAGGGAGGAAGGACATTTTAGAAGTAGTTCTCCAGTCTTATTACAGCGTAATAATGGGACGTCTGCTTCTCGAGGTCGTGGTAATTTTCAGATGGTATTTAGGGGAAGAGGACGAGGTGCGCCCTCTAAGGAGCAGCGTTCTCGTGTCCCATCTACATCGAATTACTTTGACCAGCAGGCAGTTCCGTCTACGCAGTATTACAACGATGATTATTACGTTGAAGAAAGGGCCGACAATTTTCAGACCGAATAGGACAGCCAAGGACGAAGTGAAAGAGTTGTGTCGATTCCAGTAGATCAAGATGGGCCATATGTCACTGTTAATACAATGGGTGTTTCAGAACCATTTCTTTTGGATACTGGTGCGATGAGAAGTTCGATTATTCATTCTAAACTCCCTGGGGCCCCTTTGTCTGGCTTAATAAATACATCTGTGGGATTTTCTGGTGCTCCAGGTTGTAATCCGGTTTCTTGCCCCCTGCCTGTTTCGATTGGTCCTTATGATTTGGAAGCTCCACTGATATTAACAACTGGTTGTAATGAGAACTTATTGGGTTTAGATTTGTTAAAAAGGTTGCATGCGACATTGTATTGTTCCCCTTCTGGTGTACATCTCACGTTGGGAAAAAGATCAATGTCCCCTATGTATTTATCTCGGGACAAGTTTCCACCTGAGTTACGTTCTCTCCCAGAAAGTCTTTGGGCCACGGGTCCGAATGACGTGGGTCGTCTTGCAATCCCGCCGTACGTCGTCACAGTTAAAGATAATGTTCGAATGCCACGCATTCCTCAATATCGTATTTCTAGTGATGGTGAGAGAGCATTATTGGCCATTGTTGATGACCTTATTCAGAGAGGTGTGGTCGAAGAGACTAGAGGCAATGTCTGTAATAGCCTTGTTCTTCCGATCCTTAAAAGGACGGATCCTTCACAGCCTCCTGTCTATAGATTTGTTATTGATTTAAGGGAAGTCAACAAAATAGTGGTACCACAGTTTCCTGTTGTTCCGGACATTACAGCCTTATTGACGATGATTCCTGCTTCGGCATCTTAGTTCTCAGTGATCGATCTTAAGAATGCCTTCTTTAGCATCCCCATTGCTGAGGAGAGTAGGGATATTTTTGGTTTCTCTTTAGGTGGCCGAAGTTTTCGCTTTAAGAGAGCTCCTCAAGGCTATTGTGAAAGTCCCTCTATTTACAGTAAAGCTCTTAAATGTCAACTTGATACTATTCCTTTGCCTCCAGGTGCTACGCTTGTTCAGTATGTGGTTGATTTGCTGGTGGCCGCTGATACGGAAGATGTGTGTAGGAGTGTGACTGTTGCGTTGTTGTATCATTTGGCTGTATTGAATCATAAAGTATCGCGGCCCTCCAAGTTACAGTATGTCCGAATAGAAGTGACCTATTTAGGTCATCTCTTGTCGAAGGAGGGAAGGCAAAACTAACCTGCATGAAGGAATGAAAGAAGTTGCCGAATGGATGAAACACAGCCGTCTGAAACTGAACTCAGATAAAACAGAAGTCCTCATCTTAGGTACATCCCCCTCAGCATGGGACGACTCTTGGTGGCCGGAAGCCCTTGGAAAAGCACCCATCCCGACAGACCACGCACGGAACCTAGGCGTCATCCTGGATTCTTCACTTTCAATGAACAGACAAGTCAGTGCCGTATCCTCATCCTGCTTCAACATTCTTCGCATGCTCAAAAAAACATTTCGCTGGATCCCCACCGAAACCAGAAAAACAGTCACCCATGCTCTGGTCACAAGCCGACTGGACTACGGAAACACCCTCTACGCAGGTACTACTGCTAAACTCCAGAAGAAACTCCAACGAATCCAAAACGCCTCAGCCAGGATCATATTAGACATCCCGCGTAACGAACACATCTCTGGTCACCTGAAAGACCTCCACTGGCTACCCGTCAATAAAAGGATCACTTTCCGACTGCTAACCCACGCACACAAATCACTCTACGACATCGGACCAGAATGCCTCAACTCACGTCTGTCCTTCTACACCCTCTCCCGCCAACTACGTTCTTCCAGCCAAGCCCTCGCCACCGTCCCTCGCATCAACAAGACCACCATGGGAGGCAGATCCTTCTCATACCTGGCAGCTAAAACATGGAACTCACTCCCCACTTACCTTCACCTTACCCAGAACCACCTAGCATTCAGAAAGCAACTTAAAACGTGGATATTTGACAAGTAATCCTTCTCCCCTCCCTCAGCGCCTTGAGACCCTCTGGGTATGTAGTGCGCTATATAAATACAGACTTGACTTGACTTGACTTGGACGGATGAATGTCAGAAAGTTTTGTTGATTTACGCACTGCCCTGTGTTCCGCTCCAGTGTTGGGTACCCCGGACTATAGTAAGGCTTTTACATTATACGTTCATGAGAGAGAAGGTTGCGCGTTGTCAGTCTTGACACAGCAATTCTGAGATAAGCAAAGGCCATGTGCCTATTTCTCCGCTACATTAGACCCAGTAGCTAAAGATTTGCCCAGTTGTCTTAGAGCTACAGCAGCTGCCGCAATTTCTATTAGACAGTCTGCCGGATTAGTATTAGTTAACACACTCATTGTTATGGTTCCACATGCAGTGGATACCTTGTTAAATAGAACCAAGACGCAGCATCTCACGAGTGCTCGTTTGTCTGGTTTCAAGCTGACACTTCTGGCGAGTCATATACATATCAAAAGATGTAACACGCTAAATCCAGCTACATTGTTGCCACTCCCAGATGAGAAAGATGATCAGGAAAAGCATGATTGTTTTCTTCGAACAGAAGAAGAAACGAAGGGGAGGATTGATTTAAAGGACACTCCGCTCAAGGACCCGGACGGGATCCTATGGGTGGATGGTTCTTGTTTTAAACTTCCAAATGGAGAAACCACTTCTGCCTATGCTATTACCACCTTATGCAATATTGTTGAGACGGCACGTATTGGACATAATTCAGCCCAAGCAGCTGAATTGATAGCTGAATGTGTATACAGATAGTCAGTATGGGTTCGGTGTTGCGCATAGTTTCGGAAATTTATGGAGGGATAGAGGATTTTTCACCTCTCATGGGACAAAGATTCAGCATGGTCAGTTGGTAACTGATCTTCTTGAGTCACTAACTTTGCCAGCACAGATAGCGATCATAAAGTGCAGCGCACATAAGAAAATCACAGATGATGTGGGTCGTGGAAATGCGTTTGCAGACGAGATAGCAAAAAACTACAGCTAGAAACACCACTAGTCGAATGTATGTGGCAGGCCCTGCAAATTGGGTGAGGGAAATTGGAATGTGTGAAGATACGATTGAGAGTGTGAAAACGATTCAGGGAGAAGCTGCTGAGAAAGAATTGAAAATGTGGAAAGAAAGGACAGGAATTTTAGATCTAACGGGTTGTTGGACAGAGTTGTCGGAACATCAGTGATGGTTGTTACCGGACGCTTATGTGTTGCCGGTCGTGACCATGGCTCATGGCCCAGCTCACATTAGTGCAAAAGGCATATGTAAGCTCTTGGCTCCGGTATGGCAGAATGGAGGAATTCCGAAATGTGCAGAAAATTTGATTAAACATTGCATTGTTTGCTTAATGCATAACCCAGCAAAAGGAACCCCAACTCCAGCAGGCCATTTTGCTCCCCCGTCATATCCCTTTGCGGTGTTGCAGATCGATTACATTTATATGGATCGCTGTAACAACCTCAAGTATGTTCTGGTGGTGGTATGTGCCTTTTCCCGCTGGATAGAGGCCTACCCCTTGAAAGATAACACTGCTTTGTCAACTGCTAAAGTACTAATTAAGGAATTTTTCCCTAGGTTTGGTTTGCCACGCATTGTCTGGAGTGACAATGGAAGTGAATTTGTAGGCCAGATAATGCAGAAAGTATGTTCTGGTCTCGGAATCAAACAGAAATTCCATGCAGCAAACCATCCACATTCAGCGGGTTTGGTTGAGTGTTACAATGGTACGCTCAAGCTTAGCTGGCGAAGATTCAAGCCAGTACAGGTCTTGCTTGGCCTGATGCTCTGCCCCTAGCTCTTTTGTCAACCAGAACTACTGTAGACTCTCGTATGGGATTTAGCCCATATGAAGTGGTATTTGGACGTCCAGCAAATGTTTGGGGTGTCCCTCGTCCCAAAAAATACTCAGACATATCATATCCTTTTTTTAATTGACTATCTGCACGATTTGACTACTAAATTAAGTGTTATTCGTCAACAGGTACAGAGTGTTCTGCCAGAGGCCTCCACAGACCCAGGTCACAACATCGTGCCCGGCGACTGGGTCTGTGTGAAGAATTTTCAACGGACCAAGAATTTGAAGCCTCGTTGGTCCCCGCCTTCGCAGGTGTTGCTCGCTACTCGCACGGCTGTAAAGGTGGTGGGAAAGCTCAACTGGGTGCATGGAGTGCACTGCAAAAAGGTGCCACTTCCATTACCCTTTGATCGGTGGACTCGTAGTGACTCTGAAGCTGTTCCTTGTTTTGTCCCGTTCAGTAATGCTCAGATTTATGGGACTCAGTCTGAAAAAGCGGATGACGATATTCTTCAAGCTGCTGTGCCTGTGCATCGTCGAATATACACCACCAACCCAGAAATACTGTTTAAAGATCAGACCGTGCCGAGCAAAACACGCTACCATTTAAGACAAAGACCCAACGAACTGAACTCTTGAACACTTTTTTATTCATTAAAGACATTCTTTTTGTTCTTTCTGCCTTTTTGTGTGACTTTAGTATTAGATGTGCTATCTGTCTCCGTCGCTGGGTCACGGTAGGAGACTCAGACTGTAACCTGATTCTGTTCTTTAGTAAGCGGCTAGTGCCTCAGGTATACAGAAGTGATTAGCTGAGTGATCGGAGAAGAGTGCCGTGAGCGACATTTTTTTTCTCGATAAAGATGGATGGTACAATAATTGTAGGTAGGGAAAATAGGAAGCAAGAAATGAGAGTAAAATATTGTAAACTATTACGTAGTCGATTTGGCGTAGCTTTGTGTGTTCTTATGTTTTTGTGTATTTTATTAGCCTGCACTGGATGGATTGTTCATATCTTTCAATCAAGAAATGTTGCTAATACTACGACTTCTTTGCCTTCTCGACTTTCTGTCTTCACACAAAATGCATACTTTACCCCCACATGAACAGATAAGGAGAGCCGAGTATATGAATAATACGTTTATTCAGTTGTTGCACCAACATCCGTTGGCCATTAATATGACTGACTGTTGGGTGTGCGGACTCATACCACATAATACACAAAAGGGAATGCCATATCTGGTGCTTCCTTTTTCATACGAAGGTTCAGCTTGGGCCTATTTGACAATGTTTTCAGCCGCATTCCACAACACACTTAGAAGCCCTGTGAGAACTCCTGGGAATGGATTAGATTTTAGTCATAGCTCCTTGATAAAAAGCATAGTGGTAATGGCCAAGATTGTAGATAAGAGTAAGATTCCATTGGATGAAAAGAATGCTTATGATGGATGGAATGTTACCCACTATGTCTCCATTCTCAGCGTCAAAACTAGAAAAGGCGAGTCTTCCCCAGTGTGGACTGTGCCCCATAAAGGAAATCTTTGTCTCCAGATTAACAGCAAGAAAATGGATGATATCCAGAAATGTACATATACATATGTTCTTTCGTCTCTTGATTTCCCTCCGCTAGTTCTGTCTCAAGGAACATATTTTGTTTGTAATGATCAAGCCTATACTTGGTTAACTTCTAACTTTTCTGGAACTTACTACATAGCTTTTCTCCTGCCCCCTACATATACGGCTTTGTCAGACCATCACAGAGTTAGACATAGCAGAGGCGTATTCGATGCCAAAGACACGGCAGAGCAAGAGGGAGGAGATTTCCTTAAAGGATTCCTTCCCTTTTGGGGTCCAACGGTTAACAGCAGACACATTAGGCAATTGGTTCGAGTGGTTGAGACCACTATTAATGTTACCGCAGGTGCGATAGGTAACATTACAGCAGAGCTTCAAGCGGACCTTCTTTTGTCGCTTCAGAACCGAATTGCGCTAGACGTGATTCTAGCAGATCGAGGAGGTGTCTGTAGATTGATCGAGTTGCTGCATTTATATTCCAGATGACGCTCCAGCAGTATACCAAGCTATTTCCAAATTGCACAGTCTCCGAGTTGATACATCAGGATGAAGGAGATTGGTCTTTTATGGGATGGTTTTGGGGAATATTGTCAACTTGGG
This sequence comes from Lissotriton vulgaris, assembly GCF_964263255.1. Lineage (NCBI taxonomy): Eukaryota > Metazoa > Chordata > Amphibia > Caudata > Salamandridae > Lissotriton > Lissotriton vulgaris. The sequence continues at coordinate 744,506,362 of NC_141696.1, forward strand.
GATGGAAGATATTAACGTTCCTTGGAGCAATTCTAGCTGTCATATTCTCTTGTTGTTTGTGCGTTCAGTGTGGTCCTGCAGTTTGTGGCCTGTTGGCTACCTTATATGTTCCACGGTCTGCTGCTCAGAAGACAGAGAATATTAGAATGATGGTGCAGCAACAACTTGAAGATCTCATGAATATCAGTGTTGACTCTGACTCAGATTAGCATGAGTTGGTTTGTTTTTGCCTGAGTAATGGCAAAAGGAGGGTCTGAGGTTTTGTAATTTACTAATTCATTCGTGCTCAGCCTCCATTTTGAGATCGCCACCATTTTGTGTTGCCCTCACTCAGGCAGCTCGGCGAACGCGATGTTTTTTTTCGTTTCTGCTTTGCGTGTCAGGTGGCTTCCTCACCTATGTTTACTAACGAGTGTCAGGGTCTGGCCGAGTACACTAATTCCTGTCTGAGCTGATTAATGCCAGTCCGGACTACATGTCATTTCACACAATTGTTTCCCTTAAGTTATCTTACCTGCTGTCCTTCGCTACACATCTCATGCATTCTCCTGTTTCTCGACTGTCCTTCTACGACACACAGCTGTGTTTTCTCTGCTTGTAAACCGAATTGTGTGGATTCACTTTTGATTTACTTAAAGGGTCGAGTGACAAACATAACCGGGAACTTGAGTTGTTTTGGACTTAAAGTATTGTCTATAACGTTTGCCTATAGCTCATGCTCGTGTGTGATTGCATTTTTGCATTGTGCTGTATGATATATAAACCTGTGCGCCACGGAGTTAAGTGGCAGTCTCTTTTGAACCTCGTTGTACTGACGACTTCTAAGACCACTGTACTAGCTGCAGCTAATAAATACCATCTTCTACGCCAGATGAAGAGTCTGTGTCTCTGTTTTGACAAGGCAGGTGAATCCCGGGGATTTAAGCGTACCCTGCACCACCGGGCCCTAAGGCTGCAGTTCTCCAAATTGGATAACTGTTTTATTTTAATTATTTTATTTGATGTGTAATGTCTTCAGTTTGTGTAATGTTAGAAACATAAAATCTAAGCATTTAAGATTTTAAAAAAATAATACATAGAAGTACTCAATTGCCCAAACTACCATTGTAAATGTTGAGGTACACTGGGACCCAATTAATGCGTGTGCCAATCATATTTGCATGGTTCTGTAGATCAATATGTAATGTACCTTATAAAGGTCTGGTATTTATGCTGAGATTAAAGAATGCTTGATGGACATGTGTAGTTAGCACTATTTTTATACACCTGGTGCTTAAAAATGTAATTGGGGAATCATCACTCAATATCATACATCAGGAGGTCCAAACTGATGTAGAACCATTATACAGTCAATGCTCTAACCTGTATAAAATTCCAACATATATATAAATGCCAAACACACACACATTACTGACAGTGTGATCTCAAAACGTGCAATGCCGCTTACCTCTGAAAAACGAGTCCAATGTGAAATGGAAATAAATAGTCGAAAAAACTCTGTCCCTGTAAAACAAAAACCTAATGTCAAAAGCGTTGTCTCATCTGATTCCAACTCCTACGACAAATGTCACCAACCCTGTGCCCTGCCAGACTAGACCATGAGCATATAGCCATCTACTCAGCGCCAAAATAGTGTCCACGCTAGGGGACGTTACCCCTCGCTGCAATGCCATAAATGATCGTCCAACTCTTCCTCTTGAAATTGAGTCAGCCGTTAGTTCATTCAATTCATGGATTGAATGTGGGACTGCTGCATCAATAAAAACAGGTCAGGTTTGCAGACTGCGCTCTACCCCTTCCAAACCTTGGTTCTCCCACACCCTCCGTGATCTTAAATCAGGTTGCAAAAAACTTGAACGGATATGGAGACAAGCCTATCTCCCCGAGGCAAAAAAGAACCTGAGGACGGCGCAAAAGAAATATTATGCAGCGATTAGATCTGCAAAAAGCCAATACTACGAAGGGCGTATAACTAAGGTCAATAACAATAGCAGGGAAATCTTTGCTATTGTGAAAAGCTTTACCTCACCCTGTGCTGCCCAACCTGTACTTACCTCCTCGGAGAAATGGTGCGAAGAACTCTCCGTGTTCTTTGTTGATAAAATCACCAAAATCCAGAACGATTTAATCACTGTATGTAATAGCTTTCCACCCTCACTGGTCATTCCGTCCCCCGTGATGCCTGTTCCTAAGGAGCGGTTCGACCAGTTCACCCCAGTAGAAAAAACAGACATTGTTAGCATCCTCGCTGCACTACAATCAGGATCCCCCTCTGACCCCTGTCCTGCCAGAGTGTTTGCGCGTCTTGCAGATACAGTCGGCAATGAGGTAACTCATATCATTAACCGCTCATTCCTCACTGCTACTGTTCCGGCCTGCTGGAAGCAAGCTAAATTGCTCCCTCTCCTAAAAAAAAATGGTTTAGATCCCGCTGTCCCCGCTAACTTCCGACCCATATCACTGCTGCCGGCTCTAGCAAAAATATGTGAAAAGGTCGCTTTCACACAGCTGGACAAATTTGTAGAAAATTCCCAGGCACTTCATCCAGCGCAATCAGGCTTCAGAGCAGCCTTCAGTATGGAGACGGCGCTGGTGGAAATATCTGAGGCCATCCGGGAGTGCCTGGACGGAGGTGGCAGAGCGGCTCTGATTTTATTAGACCTCTCTGCCGCCTTCGATACTGTCCCTCACTCCCTCCTCCTCACCAGACTAGCGGCCATAGGCATTACAGGCTCCGCCCTTGACTTGCTGACGTCTTTTCTAGACAATAGATCTCAGCAAGTCTGGATGCCGCCCTGTGCCTCCTCTCCCAAGAAACTTGCAACGGGTGTACCTCAGGGTTCTACCCTTAGCCCCCTGCTTTTTAATATATATCTGACCCCGCTCATCTATCTCGCCGAACAGCTGGGAGCAAAAATAATGGCCTACGCCAACAACACTCAACTTCTGTTCACATGGCCTAAAAACAACCTGGATACGTCTGGAGCCCAATCCTGCCTATCATCTGTCTTTCGATGGCTTGCCCTCGCCCAACTAAAATGTAACGAAAGCAAATCCGAAATCCTGCTATATGGCTCTTTCCCAGACAACTTTGGCGACTCTCTTTGGCCTGCCGATCTACCATGCCCCAAATCCATCGTAGGCCCCGCAAAAAACCTTGGAGTCTGGTTTAACGATAACCTCAGATTCGAGGATCACTTAAAAAAACTCACGGGGATCTGCTTCTCCACACTTAAAACATTACGCAGGTTCTTCCCCTTCCTCCCGAGAGAGGCCAAGGAGACTGTCATTCGCGCCCTTATACTATCCAGATTGGATTATGCGAATGGCCTCTTCTGTGGCCTACCAGCCTATCTGATCCACCGTCTCCAAGTTATCCAAAATGCCGCTGTACGGCTCTTGTTTAACATTCCAAAAAGTTCAAGTGTTCGTCAACCTCTCCGCACCCTTCACTGGCTCCCAGTTGCTCATAGGATTTTATTTAAAATCCTTGTCCTCGCTTATCGAGCTGTCCATCAAACTGGCCCAGTCTATCTGAGGAAAAGATTTTCCTTATATGTTCCCAATCGTCCTCTCAGATCATCTAATCTCTACCAAATGACTGTACCAAAATTTAAATATAGCAGGCTTGGTGGCCAATCCATCTCTGTCAGAGCTGCGAGAGCCTGGAACACCCTTCCTCTTCATCTGAGAACAGCCCCATCCATTACTGTGTTTAAAAAGGGACTGAAGACCCATCTCTTTAACATCACTGTATAGGGTCTCACCCCTTTCTTTTCACCGGATTCACTCTGCTCTGCTTCTCACCCACCTCGCGCCAGGATACTATTTTCTTAGTAACAGAGCGCGCTACAAAAGTCTCTATAATAATAATTCAAAATGCAGGTTAACCTACACCCAAGAGTCCACACCAATGTGGACAATTCACTGTGCTGCCTTCGGAAACTGAACGATTACTGGTAGTGCTTTGCTGAAACGAATGTCCGGCCAAAGGCGTCTCGTGTGTGGGGAATCGAGTAAAGTACTCGATGTTGAGTGATAAACAGATGAGACAGATTGAAGTTGTCTGCTCCAATAAAAGAATGCGGGAACCGCCGCCGTATTGGAATGTTGTAAAAGTGAATGTGTTCAATGACAGCTGCACCACCTATATGCCTAATGATTGTCCATAGACCATTTACAATGAGAATATAGATGTAATACTGTAATACGCAAGTATACGCATAAGATGCGGTTAAGTGCATAAAATCGATAGAGTTGCATATATGGACGATCCGAAGGCAATGTGATTGTGGTGATAAACCTGAAATAGAGCTGACAGAACTCTAATCAATACCACTCCCTCAGTAAAATGTAAAAGCACACACTTTATAGAAACATGAGACCATTGCTGTGCGCAATGACTGTGACATCATCCTAATCCAAAGATATGCCATTCTGGGAGGAAAAATACAAAATTGAGATGTAGAGAATATGTTACCCTGCTCTAGTTAGAATACATAATGTTACCTGACAATAAAAACTATTATGCGGTAATACCAAATACCCACTGTGATGACTTAAAATGGAATATGACCTGCCACAACATCAGGGTAGTGAACAAATGCTGTACTTAAGGAAGTAACAACCCCTCTATCAGGTCAACAGTAAAAAAAGAGATATTGAAAAGAAAACTTTATTGATGTGCTATCAGTGCATATGACTCCCATCACCAAAGGCTGTGACACCGTCTGCTAATGTAAAGTGATTAGTAATGTGGCGATGCATGTTGCCCTAAAACATGGGGGCTCGTATTTATAGATTTATTGGTCCTAATAATCTAAATGATGTATTCGTAGACATTAGTGGTGTGTTTGAAGACTTTAGTATGTTGGTCACTGTGATGTACCCATAATCAGGGGACCTAACTAATGTAACTCATGTAAATCTGGTCGTTGGGACCTCATGGTGCCATTGTGCCCAATCTCTTGATCCAATAGATCTCATGTTGTAGCAATTTCTTACTGTTTTCAAAGCCAGGTAATGATGTTACTTTCTCCTTTACTTGGTATCTCAGTTGTGATATGGAATGGTTGGCTTCTTCCCAGTGGACAGACAGACACAATGCTTTATTCTTTGTTATGATTGTGCTCTTATGTTCAGTAAGTCTTACTTTAATTTTCCTTTCTGTTTTTCCCATGTCCACCTTGCCGCACTGACATTTAATACAGTGAATGACATTGCGTGTATAACAATCACTTGTGTGTCTTAGTTATATGCTTCTTACTGAGATAGGGTGTGACACAACGTTGCCTTTAATGACATTGTTGCAATGTATACAGTTAAAGCATTTGTTGATCCCTTGCCACTCTTCCACATTCTGTTTTTTTGTCTGGTGTTGTCAGTAGTTCACGGAGATTCTTGCCTCTTTTACAGGCATGTAATGGTCTGCTCATGAATAAGCCATTGAAATCTGGTTCATTCTACAGGAGTTCCCACCTGGTATTAATCATTTTTGTAATGGCTCATGAACAAGTTGTGAATTTAGACACAAATACAATTATGTTTTCGTCAGATTTCTTTGAATTGATGAATAACTGCATTCGATTTATCTGGTCAACCCTTGTCATGCCCCCCTGCAATACCTCTTCTGGATACCCTCTCTCTCTATCTCTGCTTGTATTCTTCAATCTTTTCAATGCATGTGGTTTGTTCTGAATTAATTCTTTTGATTCTGGCGAACTGGGAATATGGTAAATTCTTAATCAAGCTCCTGGGATGAAAACTGGAGAAGGCTAATGCGTTATTACGGTCTGTGGGTGTTGTATTTATGTGTGTCTCAAAACCTTGTCCTGTTGATTTGTTTGTGACCAGTACATCCAAGAAGTTGATTTGCTTGTCCTCAATTGTGTATGTGAATGTTATCCTTTGGTTGCATGTGTTCAGTGGCTGCATCATCTCTTCTAGTGCGCTTTTGGTGTCAGACCAAATGACGATGATGTCATCTATAAACCTGCAGTACAAGGCTATTTTTTACCAACATCTTGAGTTGTTTGTGTTGATCTTCAAATTAGGCCATGAAGATGTTTGCATACACAGGTGCCCCTGAAAAGTCCATGGATGTACATGTTAGCTGCGCATAAAAGTTCCCATGCTGCAAGAAATAACTGGGTTTCAAATAAAAGTGTAGTAGCTCCAATAGAAATAGCTTTTCTGCCCCAATGTCCTGTGATGGTAGTAGTGGACACTCTACTGCTTCCATTCCTGCCTTATGAGGTATAGAGGTGTACAGTGTTGTTACGTCAATGGTACACGACAGCCAGTTGTCCAGCATTTCCGATTGCTTGCTCTGGAGTTTCTGTAAGAAGTCAGTGGTGTCCCTTATACAGGAATGCCAATTTGCACAAATTGTTGGAAATATTAATCCAGATGCCTGCCTAGGGGGTCAGATAAAGATCCACATCCTGACACAATAGTTCTAAACAGGAGGTTCTTGATGTCTTCTTGAATTTTGGTTATCATATACAGTCTGGGTCTGCATGGATTGTTTGTTGTTTAATATGATCTGGTTTGTTCATCTATCTAATCCATATCTTCAGCTTTCTTTAGGATGTTGTTAAGAATCCCCAAGAGCTGTGTAGTGGGGTCACAGTTCAGTGGCATGTATGTGTTATCATCCAACACATGTTGGTTCACCTTAGAGTGATAAAAGGTGGTGTCTAACACTACTAAAGCCCATCCTTTGTCTGCTGGTTGAAATGTGATGTTAGATCTGTTAACTATTGATCTGATAGCTCTTTTATCATGCTGAGTGAGATTCTGTCCTTTGTTAGTTTTGTAGTTTAACTTTTTGATGTCTTTTTTATCATATTCTTAAAAGTGTCTAGCATTTTGTGCCAAACTGATGCTTGAAAGGTACTATTGGATTTGAATGTTGGTGCCTTTGTTCACCTTCTATCTGTTCGTCACCTATCACATTGGTGAAGAAATGGCGTAATCGTAGGGTCCGCATGAATCTAAAAAATTTTGCCTCTATTTCCAGCTCATTTGTCTAGTTGGTGGGCACAAAAGACATGCCTCTACTTAACACGATGATCTGCTGGTGTGTCTACATGTTGAGAGGTTTTAGACCACATTCGGATGAAGGTTCCTTTTGTGTAAGATTTCTGAAACCTGGGGATGTGGCAGAGCCATTGGCCATGGCAGCTGCAACTTAGCGGAGCTCCAGATACGGCCTGCTTTATCCTGACTTCACCAAACCAGAGGGAACCTATTACCCCTAAATCGACCTAGACATCATCCAGGTAGTCTTTTGAGACACTAGATACTATGACAAGCGGCCCAGCCTACTGAAACTCAGTGATAGTCTTGAGATGCGCTATAACTGCCAAAAGCACATCCCCAGCCGCCCTCTCTTGCCTCCCCTTGGAGACCCTGGGGCGATAGTGAGGAAGCAACCTGGAATATCTGAACTCTGCCCTCCCCTTGGGAGCCTTCTCGTGCCTGCGATCCTGCCTGAGGTGTGCCACCAACATCACCGGCAGCACACAGGGGCTCCACCTTCGCACTTCGGGACCCTGATACCTTGATTGATCCAGTCAGCCTCCAGTGGGAAATCCTGGCACACTGAGCTGCTTGCAGAGACAATTGGATGCATCTCCTGAATATAGCAGGTCCAACTTTTTGAAAATAAATACAGCTAAGACTAAGGCAATGGTTTTTACGAAAGGGAGGGGACCGAAGAGACGGCCTATGTGATGGCTAAAAGGAGCTTAAGTAGTGGAGGTAGAAGAATACTGCTATCTTGGCCTTCTATTCATATATGATCTTAATTTCATGCCACATATGGATATAGAGGAAGCAGGGGCTAAGGCAATTGAAGGAGCATGCATTATTTAGGATGGATATTGCACTGGGGCAGAAGTGCTCAGAGATACATATAATACAAAAATATCGAGTTTGCTTCTCTATGGATGCATGGTTTTTCCCATAAGATTTGCAAGAAGATTGCACCTCATTGAAATGAATGCCTGGAAGAAACAGATGGGTCTGTTCAGAAGAACTGTAAATAGTGCCCTGGGACTTGAAATGGGCATAACAAATGTCATACTTAATGTTAAGCAATGGCTACTTAGTTATTGACCAGGTCTTTGTACAACTGAGGAGGGTTCCTTAAGGCAAATTGAAGCCTCAGTCCGTGCAGGTAACAGCGGTGGGGCCGCGTGGGGGGGATTTTGAGGGATGATGCCAAGGGAAAATTATTTATTTATTGAATTTCTCCTCTGCATCCTCCCTCGAAATCCCTCCACCCGGCCCCACCGCCCCATCGCCCACCGCTGTTATCTGCACAGACCGCAGCTGGCAAATTACAAAATCCAACCAGCAGGGAAAGTATGCTGACAGTTGGGTGGTAACGAACTGAATGATAAGGCTTCATTAGATAATACAGCACGGGAAAAACTTCAAGTGCTGTCCATTACACAGCAGAAGCTAATAGTAAAGTATTTACTTAAAGAGGGCACTAGGAGGAGCAATCTAGAAGTTGTGTGTAAGAAATATATCCTGTGCCATTTAAAGGATGTATGGTATGGGGCAGATTCAATCCTATTGGCAGGATATAATGAGCACACATATAAGGAGGTGAGCATTAAAGGTCAGATTTGGGCAAGTACCAGCTTTTATATGATAAAAGCTGGTCCAGTAACCGGGATGGATAAAACTATGCATCCCTTTTGCTTAAGGTGACCACCGACCTTTTTGCATTTACTTATAATCTGGTCCAGTTTTTCAGTTAGTAGAGGAACGTTGTTGCTACTGACCTTTAGATTGACTCCGATTCGACATTCAAGTGTCTCCTTCAGTTAATTCTAGGATGCGATAATATACTCGTGTGTTATGCAGTAGGGAAATTCGTAGCTGGTGTTCAGGATCAGTTAATTAGGAAAAACTGCTTGCCGCAATAAGATTATGGAATGGGTATACGGAAGCTGTTATGTTTTAGTTATAGTCTCAAATATAAGAAAGGGTATTGAGATAAAATGTTATTTTTCTTAATAATAATAGAACAAGCATTTTTTACTTTGTTGTCTAATCTTGCACAAAAGAAAAAGCACCTTTTATACATTCATAATTTTCTATTTTTAGTATAGAAAATGTTAATATCTGTTTTATTATAGGGTAAATGGTTTATAGAGGGTGGTTGAATCAAAATGTCTCTTCTATTACCATATAATTATTTTTTAATAAAAGAAACAGTTTTTTATACTTGCTGATTCTTTTACTTAATGTTTTCGATTACTTGCCTGTGAGATACAAATATTAGCATCTATGAAATTATTGCATTAGTTTGCACCAAACTGGGTTGTATTTTTGCACTGGTATAATGTTTAGCCTGTATGGAAATAATATGGAAGAAATGTTCTTGTGAAAGGTGGTTAAGGTCGTTCATTTTATTTTGAAAATGGAGATTTTAATTTTTGTTCAATGTTTTTTGACATAGAAGGGTTAGGGTTAAAAGGAGCGCCTGTTGATTTTAAATTCTTTTATGTGGACTGGTGAGGTATATTTGTATAAATATACCAAACAAAATAATGTTTTGTCTTAGTTCAAATGTATACATTTTTTAAGAATTTATATGAACTTTTTGTACAGCATTTTTAGGCATGATCACCTGGCTGATGAGGGGTGATGCCCCAAAACCGGTCCCATGAACCTTATTTCTGGTCCGGAGAGGACCTCGCTTGACAGTTCGGCCTGGACTGTTCCCATAAGGCACAGGGTCAAGACTGATTTGCATATGGCTGGGTTTAAACTGGGATGGCATGGTGAGCAAAAGAACAACGATGTAACCCAGATCCCTTGACTGGGGTGAATGCTTGATTTGCTCTGCATTCCATCCATCATCCGTGCGTCTTTTGCTGTCTTGCTTCAAGTGCGCTGTGTATGCTCAGGCATGGGTCCCAGGCTCACTGTGCCACTTGATAAGAGCTAGCCTAGCTGATGACGGCTGATGCCCCGAAACTGGTCCCAGGATACTTGTTTCCGGTCCAGGGAGGACCTGGTTTGGCAGTTCGGGCTGGACTGTTCCCATGAGGCACAGGGTCATGACTGATTTGCATATGGCTGGGTTCAAACAGGAATGGCATGAGGAACAAAAAAATGATGGATTTAGGCCCAGATCTCTTGACTGGAGTGATTGTTTGTTTTGCTCTGTATTCATTCCATCATCTGTGTGTCTTTTGCTTTCTTCCCCTAAGTGCACCGGGTATGCTCAGACGTGGGTCCTGGGCTCACTGTACCACTGGATACAAGCTAGCCTGGCAGATGAGGGTTGATGCCCTGAAACTGGTCCCAGGATGCTTGTTTCTGGTCCAGGGAGGACATGGCTTGGCAGAGCGGGCCGGACTGTTCTCATGAGGCACAGGGTCAAGACTGATTTGCATATGGCTGGGTCTAAATTGGGGTGGCAAGGTGAGCAAAAGAATGATTGATTTAACCCAGATCTCTTGAATGGTGTGAATGTTTGATTTGCTCTGCATTTGTTCCATCATCTGTGTATCTTTTGCTTTCTTCCACTAAGTGCACCAGGTATGCTGACACGTGGGTCCCAGGCTCACTGTGCCACTGGATACAAGCTAGTCTGCCTGATGAGGAGTGATGCCTCATAACTGGTCCCAGGATGCTTGTTTCCAGTCCAGGGAGAACCTGGCTTGGCAGTTCGGGCTGGACGGTTCCCATGAGGCACAGGGTCAAGACTGATTTGAATATGGCTGGGTTCAAACAGGAATGGCATGAGGAACAAAAAAACGATGGATTTAGGCCCAGATCTCTTGACCGTGGTTAATGTTTGTTTTGCTCTGCATTCATTCCTTCATCTATGTGTCTTTTGCTTTCTTCCCCTAAGTGCACCGGGTATGCTCTTGCACACACATGTAAACACCACGAATGTGGTGATCCGTGTAATGTTAATATTATCGCTACCCGGGTATCCTGGCACTGAGAGATGTGTGACCTGCAAACATAAATAAAAAAATAGAAAAGCATGGTGCAACAGGAGCAGAATAAAGACAGAAATTATTCTCTGGGGTAGAGCCAGGTCTTTATTTTTTTATAAACTGCTCCAGGTCTTCCATCTGTCGTAGGTCCATGGGAAGACTACTCCAAAGCCGTGCTACTGCAATGCTTAAAGCTCGTCTCCCCAGTTTTGCTCTTCTAGTCTTAAGTACGTTCACCCAATTGGCCGAGGATGAATGGAGATTATGAATGGGAGCATACCAACCGAACTTGTTCTGCAGCGGTTTGGGGCCCATACTGTGCAGAGCCTTAAACACAATACAGAACAATTTAAACTGTATCCTCTGCAATATTGGGAGCCAGTGGAGCTCCGCAAGGGCCTGAGATGCAGAGGCCCATCGTGGTCTCATCAGAGCAAGCTTGGCCGCCACAGTCTGAATTTTCTGTAGTCTCCTAATTAGATACTTGGGGAACTCCAGCAACCAGGCATTACAGTAGTCCAGCCTGCTCATAATGACACTCCTTACCACTAATTCACATGCCTGTGTTAGTAGCATCAGAAGAATCTTTCGAAGTACTCTAATAAGGGAAAAACTGCTTGCAACAATCTTATTGACTTGAGTTTCTAGGCTTATCTTGTCATTGAGACATATTCTTAGAATGTGGACCGTTTCAGAGGATACCAGTAGTATGTCTGAGGGAATAGGCCAAAAATCAATTGGGAGAGGACATGGTACTTTCCCAGCAGCACAGCATAGAATCTCTGTTTTGTCAGCATTAAATTGCATGGAGTTATTGTTCAGCCAATTTACCAAGTGGCATGAAATTTACCTAATGTGGTTGACTGATTCCCCTCCAGTGACAGGATAAGCTGTGTATCATCAGCATAATTCACCAAGCCGATATCATTGGACTTAATGACGGCAATCAGAGGACGCATGTACGCGTTGAATAAAATAGGGCTGATCGCAGATCCCTGAGAGTCCCCATGCTGAATATCAATGAACTTTGATAGGGGGTCAGAGCTACTGCCTGACGTCTATCGGACATGTAGAATTAGAGCCATTTTAACGCCAGGCCCACCAAGTCAAAATACTTTATTCAGTTTTTCGAGTATAAAAACCATAAAAGCAACAATACCACAATTAATATAATACACAGTTAAAACATGATCTGTAGTTATGAACGCAATCCATTATAAAAAAGAATTCCTTTAAAAAAAGATATAAAGTATAAATAAACAGCCATTGGGGAACAATTAAGGTGGTATCAGTAAATTATGGAACAGTTAGGTATCCCTGCAGTTTCTGGATTTTAGGGCTGATTTTAAAAAAACAATCAAGAATAAAGTGCTTTCGGGTTTCAACATTTGCAAATAGCAAAGGGCTGGGTGAACTTGGATAAAATTCAGTTTTTATGAAAGTGGCTTTATGTTGGATCTTTCGCCGACTCAACCCACAACCACGGAAGCGAGAATGGCCCCACTCCTCTGCCCCTGCTCGGAACGCCACACGCAAGTTAAGACAGCGTGACCGCGAACCGGGAAAAGGGAGAAGGTAGGAAAATATAGAACAAAGAAAGAGTAAAGCCACTCCTCTCTCTATGTTACACCGCTGCTGACTCTCTTCAGCTGCATAGGAAAAGGTCTTCTAACCTGCAGTCAAGAGAGAAAAGAAACACAGAAAAGAAATAACACATTAACGTATGGCCCAGTGTTCCTTCACCTGAATCCTTATTCTCACCCAATAAACACGACCAACACACCCCAATCCCCTCCTTACTTGTGTAACATAGCAGGATGGTCCCGAGGAGAGTGAAAGTCCAGTAACTGTGCAAGGACAAAATACTCGAATACTCTTTCTAGGCGAAAGGGGAAAAAAGTCATACATCTGACATAAAAAAAAACAGGAAAAACGAGAAGTGCAAACTAGGCACTATGAAATCAAATAATAAATGCAAATTACTGTGGCCACAGTCTAGACACGCAACCAAATGGTAGCGCTAATAACTACTCTATACCTCGGGCACTAAGAACCCGGCAAAGCATCCGCGGTTCCCTCGGAGGCGAGGAGAACCCTTGAGCACAGTCCCAATTCGACAACAGCACGTTCTCTTGCTTTCCAAAGCGGACGCCTCTCTTACGTTTCCGCCGGTTCTTCCTCGATCTTGGAGACGACCGGAGTTGCACCCATCCGGGCGGCTGACACGAAGCCTCGTGCAGCAGAACGCCTCCTCTAGCCGAGACGCGTCAAGAACACACAAAGTCCCACAAGAACCCACGATGAATACGAGAAGACTCGAAATCCAGACTCGCGAAAAACGCCAACAAGGTAAGAAACCAAGCACAGAGCCCAAGTGCTGGCGACCTAAATCCACGGAGGGAAAGGGGGCGGGGTTACCGAAAACAAGGAAACAGAGGAAGGACACCAAAGGAAAGGCGAAAGAAGGAAAAAAGACTAGTCCGGAAAGGAAAACCCTAACTAATCCCTAACACTTTAAGAAGAACCTCCGGGGTACATCATAAAAGAAACAAACAAATAGGAAGTGCACCAGGTCCTGCGGGGACACATTGTCGCAGCCGCAGGGCGGTAACACTTGTCCTCTATGAGAGGCCCTCGGAACAGCTAATAAAAGGTGGGAATAATCCAGCCGAAACCTTGTTAACAAGAACCGCTCGTGCCCTGATATGGACCATGATAGATAGGGCTCCAGGGAAGGCGTGGTTTTAAGCATCAAGTAATTGCAAACGCTGGGATTTACCATTCCCGCCCCTTCACAATTGAGTTTTTTCATTAGTGTGAAGGATTTTTTCACAACCTCCACATCTGCGATAACAATCTAGTCTGGATTTAAAAAGAGGTACGGGCGACCAAGTGCAAAAAAACAGCCTTTTAAGTATTTAAGCCATGGAATATTAAGCATGTGGTCAAGGGACAATACTTCTTTTAGTAGCTGGTGGTTTAGGACCAAATCTTTGTTTAACCAGCACTTTAGCCAAAATACTAAAGGCTGTAGTGCTATAATATCACCAATATAGGGTATACCAGTTTCCTCATGAACTATTAGGTTAGAGGTTCATTTTGGTACCCCCAAGAGTTGTTTTAAAAAATTGTTCTCAACCACCCTGATGCCCTCGGCTGCCACATACCCCCAAAGTTTGCTACTATAACTTCCTAGTGCAACGCTTTTTGCTTGATAAATCTTTAATAATGAAGTAATAGGTCGCTTACCCATTTTCTTTGCAAAGTTAAATATAGCAGTATTTGCCCGGGTTATCTCCCCTCTTTTCCTTTGCAACAGTGGACCCCATTTTAACTGGTTGTTGAATAAAACTTCCAGGTAAGAGAATGTTGCAGTCATGGGAACCTTCTCTGTGTTTACCACAAATGGATACAGTTTCTTGGTGCGCAACCCCACCTCCATGATGTAAGATTTGGTGTTGTTATTGGCTAAGTCACGAGCGGCCATGAAATTACAGAATGCATTCAATAGAGACTGCAAACCTCTGACGGTTCTAGCCAGGAGGACCGCATCGTCTGCGTATAGCAGAACGGGCAAAACCCTGCACCCAACGTAAGGGAAGTCAACTCCAGTATTGACCAGGCACTCGTCCAACTCGTTGATATATAAATTAAAAAGAAAGGGGGCCAAAATACAGCCCTGCCTTACGCTCCTATGTACGCTAAAATCCCTGGATACCCTAAGGTCCTGCGAGAATCTAACATTGGCTTTTGTGTCCCTGTGCAGGTCCCTCAGAAAGTTAACCAAGGTGGTCTCCACCCCCATGGTGCCCATGGACTACCACAATTTCACCCGTTTGACATAGTCAAATGCGGAGGAGAGGTCCATGAACGCCATGTAGATGGTGCCCTGGCGGGCTATGGTATACTTCCCGAGGACCATGTACAAATTAAAGCATTGAGCCAGTGTAGAGTGACCTGGCCGAAATCCATATTGGATTTTGGAGATAACCCTGTTTTCATCGGCCCAAGATGTCAGTCTATTCAGAATTACTCCCCCCACGACCTTGACTACAGAGTCGATGAGGGAAATCGGTCTGTAGCAGGTGATACTATTACGGTCTCCCTTCTTAAACACTGGCACAATTGTAGAAGTCAACTGAGAATAACAAGGACCCCCTGGGTAGTGAAAATCTATAGACTCCTAGGGCAGGGTAGCAACAGATGCAGAAAAATTCCTAGGACGTCTAGGTATATCAGTGTACATATAAGTCAGGCCAGTTATCAAGAAGGAACAATGGAAGGGATTGGCAAAGTTATATAAAAAGTATATTTTTATTAGGTATATTTAAAAATCATATTGGAAATGACCAACGGTCAAACAATATGATGGATATGTAAAAATATCTTTGACAACATTACATGCAATAATCATAAAAGGTTAACATAAAATTCATAATACACAAAATAAAGCAATATATTGACAAAAATATACAAGTAATCACAAAAATAAAACAAGCATAAGAACTCGACGCGCGTTTCGGCAGGGGACCGCCTTCTTCAGGAGACACAATATAATTCCTGAAATACAGTTATAAAAGAATATTTCTGTTATCTAAGCATACATAGAATTTATAAAAACAACATTTTCATTTATTATTACTAACATGTTTAAAACCTCATTCCTAACTCAAAGACTGACCATGACTATTGTTATGTACACTAAAGGCCTATGATAAGCCACATATTGTCTGACGATTGTACAGTATCTGACTTAACTATGAATAGCACCCCTTGGTCTACGCGAGTACCATTTTACAATGAAGAGGAATACAATCAGATTCCTATTTAAGGACTGAAGTAGAATCACTTCTAAATTTATAACATTCAGACTCAATCTTAGAAGCTGTTAGCACACAATAAGCATACAAAGGTATGCATCAGTTACAGATTATCTTTTAAGAAAACTGTTTGTTAAAAGGATATCCTACCAGGCCTTTAGCATAAGTACTCAATTAACACGGGTATACTCACAACTGTAGAACTCTATCCATGCAGCAAAAAACATCCAAGGGGAATCTTCATGCAACAATGATGCGTTTACTCAATATTTTTTGATAGAGGAATTCCTATTGATAAAGTTCAATATTAGTGACGGGTGGACATACCGAATTATTCATCTATGTAAAAACACATTGGCTCAACATCTTGCTCTTAACATGTGGATGGCGCTGCAGAGTTTTATAATTATAGAAGGGTGGGACATGAAATATGCATGTTCATGCAGAATGTAACCTTTAAATGACTTTGTCTTAAGATACTGGTCATACTACCTATGTATGATAACGTTAAGACCCTCAGGGATCTCAAGTGATTACTGAAGACTTCCAGATGTAGTCCACTGACTATTAGGCAAATGAACACGATGGGAGACCAACATAAAAGGGATGTAGTATACCAAGAGACTAGAATATAATAGTGCCAACCTTGTACCTTATATTTCCACATGTGATGTTTGAATGTTCTAGATGAAGTTTATTCTTTATATAGGCATACGATGACCATATTGAAAATGTCCCATATCAATGGGTACAGAGAATACACTATGAATAAAAATGAAAGAAGAATAAGCTTATTCATCATGAGTTATGCCCATTGTCACAGCATGGGTCTTAGGATAAAATTACTCTTGAAGAACGGTAAATATAGTAATTACCTTCATCAAGATGCTACATAGGCTGGTAGAGTTGATACTTGAAGCGAAGTAGTTATTTATGGCGCTTTTGCTCGTCAATCAAAAACTGCTAAAATGGGCTCTGAAATAAGGAAATCGTAATGGCAAATTATCTTTAAGTAGTCTCACTGTTAGTTGCATATTGAGACATTTTAACAAATCCGAGCTGTTTAAATATAGTAGCGTGCCCCAAACAATCCTTATTAGAGGTTACCTTAATTTAAAATGAAGCGGCGCTTATGTTAAACACACTTCGGAAAAGCCGACTTGGAAAGGCGCCTTGTGGTGTTGAATTAAAAGGTAGACTCTGAAAGAATGAAATCAGAGTACGCAGTTAGTTACGTTGATTATAGTTACAAAGTTGCAAAGTTGCAACACACCAAACAGCCTGCTACGATCTAAGCGTTCTCCCAATTTATGCCAAAGCGAGGTTCTTACCGGAAAGCGAGAGATTACTCGCGGACAGCAAGATGTAGCTGCTCCGTGTTCCGGCGTGTGGGGACTCGTCCTCCTCCAAGATACAAAGTATCCAATGTTTGGAACCTTCCGTATTTAAAGGGACTGACTAACGCGGGAAAAAGACATAGTGATGACGGTGGTATAATCGAAGTAGGACTAAAGTCATACAAGCCGATCCTGTTCCAAAATGGCGCTCATAAGTGCGCAAAAAAGGTAAATAACAGGGGGCTCCCTGCGTTTTATGTTGTCAGTATCGTATGTGATGTATACATCATCACATATATATACATCCCGTTCTGATTCGGAATTAGAGCTGCTTCGGAAGAATATTCAAACTGAACAGTATCCGTAGCTTATGCTGTTCAATAAGAGCTATATCGATAATACGTTTATGCCCCAAATAAGAGGGCACGTAAATACATGGCAGAGATGGTAAGATGCACTATACGTATTACATTGAGGGTGACAAGCAGCGTAATTAGAATTAATACCAGTTATCAAAAAAATAGATGAAACTAATATAGCCTTAATTAAAGCTGTTGGATATACAGACGGATAGACAGGCAACTGCATGGGTTACCTATAGTATATCTATGGCTGATGTCACCCCGATGCGTGTTAGCCCTAGACAAGAGGGCACGTAAATACATTCATAAAAAGGTAGGATGTACTATACTGAATATATTGAGAGTGATAAACCGCATAGTTGAACTTGCCACTAGTTGTCACAAAATACAACTAGAAGAACTTTAATTAGAGCTGTAGGGTATACCGATGGAAAGGTGACTACATAGGCAACTTTTATTCCATCCATAGTTAATAATACCCCGATTCGATCTAGAGCTAATTTGGGATTGATTAATGAATAGAGTAATCTAAATTTATGAAAAACCTATGGGGTATACAGTGGGAGGGGCAGCTACATAGGTTATATATTAAGTACATCGAAAGATAGTGGCTAGGGATACCTATAAGATAGCGTTCTCCCAGGGAATCTCAGCATTGAGGCCTCGTTTGAAAGTTCCCAGGGAGAAGATCCAGAACACTTCCCTCTTTTTCCTGACTTGGTCACCTCCCTTGCTACTGGGGAGTCTAATTTTTTCCAAAATACGCCATTTAAAATTGTCTGGAGCATGGTTATTTTCAGTGAAATGTTTCACTAATGGCGCTAGCTGTTTGTTGGTCCGGATGGCTGACCGGTGTTCTGTCAACCTTGTTTGTACGGACCTAGAGGTCTCGCCCACATAGCCAAGCTGACATGGGCACAGGATAAAGTATATACAGTTAGCAGTTTTGCAGTTCCACATGTCAGTAGCAGAGGTATGGCAGCCATTATGTTCAAAAGACTCACCTTCAATGATGTTGCTGCAGGATTTACAGGCTGAGCATTTGACCGTACCTTTAACAGGAAAGTTATTGCTAATTGACCTCTGTACAAATTCTGACTGAAGATTATTTGATGTAAATCGTGAGTGAACAACCAAATCTTTAAGATTTTTATTCCTCCTATGTGCAAAGATGGGTTTCTCTAGTTTATTGCAGGAGGGATTCGAGTTCAAAATGTGCCAATTTTTGGTCACAATATGTCTTATTGTATTGTCTAGGGTCGAATGCTTCGTTATGCATACTAGTTGGTCATTGGTTGCTGGCGGTTTCGTCCTGAGTAGGTGATCCCGATCGTAGAATCTGGCTCGTTTGTATGAGTCTCGGATCAACCTATGTGGGTAACCTCTATTGAGGAATTTCTGTCTCATGACTTTAGCTTGGACATCAAAATCTGCCAGATTCGAACAATTCCTTCTGACTCGAAGAAATTGTGAAAAAGGGATGCTCTCCCTTTGGCACCGCAGATGAAAACTCTTAAAATGAAGAAGAGTATTCCTCGCCGTAGGTTTGATGAATAAATCTACAATAAGTTTGTTATTTTGGTTCTTGATAATTATGTCCAAGAATTCGACTTGAATGTCGCTATACTGTGCCGTAAATTTCAGATTTGAGTCCGTCAGATTGATCCATTCAAGAAATTCTAAAAGAGAGTCTCTCCCACTGGTCCAGATGAAGAAGATGTCATCAATGTATCTGGACCAGTGGGAGCTAGACTCGTAGAATGGCGCTATCTCATTGTGTACAAATTTCATTTCAAAGGCCGCCATATAGATATTAGCGATGGAGGGTGCTACAGACGCCCCCATACTGACGCCCTTTGTTTGGCGAAATAGAGAGTTGCCAAATTCAACAATATTTTCAGATAGCACAATCTGAAGCAGTTTTAATAAGAAATCTTTTGGGCAAGCAATGTTAAAGGTGTCAATAAACCAGCTAGTGGTAAGTATGGCTTCCTTCTGCGGGATATTGCTATATAGGCCTTCAATATCCATTGTGACCAACAGGTCTTTATTGGGGTCAAAGGGTAGGTTCTCTATTTTTGATATCATAGACCCTGTATCCCTAATATAGGAAGGGATACTGGGTATATGAGGTCGTAGGTAAAAGTCAATGAATTTAGAGAGTGGTTCTGTATTAGTGCCAATTGTCGAGACAATTGGTCTATAGGGGGGGTCAATCAGGTCTTTGTGAATCTTAGGCATGCCGTATATGCATGCTGTCTTATGTTGATGGCTGTTGAGGTAATCAAATTCTTTTTGATTAATATCTCCAGATGTAAGAGCTGTAAGTGTAAGGTTCAGTATTTTCTTAGATGTTGCAGCTAGAGGGTTACTTCTAACCTCAGAATAAGTGGTAGTGTCCGATAGCATAGATAACATCTTTCGTTCATACTTATCACTATCAATCAGAACGATACCGCCGCCTTTATCGCAGCTTTTGATTACCAGCTTCTTATCATTTCTAAGATTCTGTAGAGCTATTGATTCTTCTTTATTCAGGTTATAGATAGGTTTAGGTATGAATCGAAGGGATCTTTCTAGTTGTTGTAGCACAACCAATTCAAAACTTGCCACCTCTGGCCCTAGCTGGTCTAGCGAAGGGTTGAAGGTGGAAGGAAGGGATAGCTGGCCAGTTCTCTGGGTCACATCTGTCCTATCTGATGCAGAGGAAGAGAAAAACTTTTTAAGTCTAATCTTTCTGAAGAAAGAAATAATGTCTTTCTGTAGTTCAAATACGTTGACAATTGTAGAAGTCCCCATGACCGTGGGCATCCAGACTCTGCCGCTGCATTAAGCACGGCTGTGAGAACCAGTGCCCATAAAGACACTTTAGATTTAAAAAGGTCCAGGGGCATGCCATCTGGTCCCGGCGCTATGTTACTTGGTAGCCCTAAAATACCTCTCTCAACCTCTTTCATGGTAAAATGGGGTAAGGTTATATCTTGCCCACCGCCAGATAATTCTAACTGAGGTGTATTGCTCTTGAAGATGGAGCTGAAGTGGGACACCCAGTCATCTTCGGTGATATTAGTACCAATTTCCCTCTCCCCTTCCCTATCGAACAGTGGTCTTTTAATAATACCCCAAAATCTCTTGCTGTTGCATAGTGTATTGGGGTCTAAAAGTTCTTGCCAAATCTTGTCTTTTCCTTCAGCTTTACATTTTACCAGGGCCTTTTTATAAGTAAGGCGTAGGGAACGAATCAGTAGAGGGTCTCTAGGACAAATTTTCAGTGCAGCCTTTAGCTCTCTGGCTGCTTTTGAGCAAGTATGGTTGAACCATTTGGGGTCCCTGGATGATGGACCAGATATAGGGACGGTTAACATAGACCCTACCTTAGAGACAATCCCCTCAAATGCTTGGAGGATATCCAAGGGGAGGGATGTGGGGGACACACATGATGTTAGTTCGGGAGCACATGATTTATGGATGCTATCATAAAGTGAATCAGAGTTCACCTTTGACCACTTAAGTCGACGCCTTCCATCCGTTGGTTTCAAAACGCCCTGGGTTGTCGCCTTCTCCCGTACGTTCAGTAGATTACCACCCAGGAAAACACAGACTGGATTATGGTCACTGTAAATACTTTCCTGAATTTTGAAGCCCAATATGATGGATTGAAGACAGTTAGAGAACAAAATATGATCTATACAGGACCCCCCATATGACCTTTAAATGTGGGGACGGACTGGTTACTACAGACGTCAACCACAGACATGGCAGAGACCATGCCAAATTCATTAAGTAGGTGGTTCAGTATATCTCCCAACCAGAGTGTTCAAGGTGAAGACCCTCCATCCTATTGCATCCTAGTTTGATATTTGATATTTATTGTCATTTGTAAAGCGCAACTTTCGCTCCGGAGGGAGCATCTTGGCGCTGAGCATACAGAAGGTCATCTAGGGGGGCATGGATCAAATAGCTGCAAGCACCAAGGAGTCGGACTGAGAATAAATCCAAGTTTTCAGAGACTTCCTGAATAGGCTTTCTGAGGGAGCGTGCCTGAGGCTTGGGGGGAGACGGTTCCATGCCTTAGCCGCCAGAAAAGAGAAGGTCTTTCCACCCTTGGATTTTAGTTTTATACGGGGTTCAGAAATAAAATTGGCGCCAGATGATCTCAAATAGCGAGTTGGAGTGTAGCGTTGGAAGCGCTTGGTCAGGTAGCATGGGCCCAAGCCCCTGTTGGCTTTGAATACAGTGACCAAGAGCTTGAATAAGATTCTCTTATGGAGGGGCAGCCAATGGAGAGTGTCAAGGGCTGAAGAGGCTGAGGACCTGCGGGGAAGTTTCAAAACAAGCCTAGCTGCCGCATGTTGGACACTCTGCAGCTTTTTCAAAGAGGACTTCTTGATGCCTGCAAGGAGGCCGTTACAATAGTTCACCCATAGCAGTGTACATTGGGCTCCCACATGGATGCACATTGAAATCCCCAGTTAACATAATATGGTTGGAGTTACTTCCACAGTGCTGCCTAACAAAATCACCCAATTTGGCAATCTTACATTCCCCTCTAGCATTTACTGCATTATAGAAATTAATCATGGACAGCATTACGTTCCCTCTTTTAAGGGTGACTGCTTGGATATCAGTGTTGTTGGCAATTATAGGTTTTGCTACACAATTCAAGGCCAGGGAAATATATTAAGCCAGGCCTCCTTTCGCTCTGCCGCTGCGTCACGGTGTGGCCGGCACAAAGAAAGCTTTGCAACCTTCTTAAAATATGTTGCATTCCACCATCCAAGTCTCTTGCAGACAGATTACCGGAAATGCCCTTATGAACTCTACCCACTTTGGATCTTGAACCTTCCCCGCCAGCCCAGCAGTATTCCAGGAGATGACGTTATGAGCCACTTGTCTAGATGGAGCCACAAGAGGGGCCACTTTTAGACCCTCTGGGCAAACAGCTAAGCTTCCCTCATCCAAGATCTGTCTAGGAGGTTCCCCCCGTATACTGATATTGGGGAGATGACAGCGGTTCATTGGGATCTATGTGTGCTTTCAGTCAGTCGCAGTCCTCTAGCGTTGAGAGTGCTGCAAATCTGTTTGGCGCTAGCGGGAGGGATAAAGGAGGACGTTCTCCCCAGGTGCTATCTGCTACCATACGGTGATCAGATGGTTAAATCTATTGGATCTATTGTCATGTTCAAATCTTTACGGCTGCCAGCTAGTATGTAAAATAAAGTTATTATTATTTGATGATGCGGGTTGGTAGAAGAAACCCAGGGGGAGGATCTGTATTCCAAGGCCTGTATTAAGCTTTCTTACGTGGGTGTCTCTAAATATTCTCTCAATGATCAAGCAATCATTGAAGTTCACAATTATACAGTCGCCCCGCCTGACTTTCTTGAATTCCCCACCCATCCCACTCGCGTGATGATAATGTTATGTCCTATTTCGGGGCCTAGTGAGATATTACTAGAGAGCCAGTGCGTCACCTTATTCTTAAGCTGATAGAAAGCTTCTGTGGAGCCATGGTGAAGCGGTGGCACGTTGCCTAAAATGACCACCAGAGGTGTAGATTGAGGAGGCAGATCTATTGCTAAAGAGTTCAAGCTGCTAGTGGTTGACTCGCCCTGATTCCCACCCCTATTAAACCCTGAGCCCTGCAATGTATGTTTTTGGTGTGCTATTGGGGGTGGCCTATTCGTTGTTATATCCTCCGTGGAATCCCTCAAAACACTCTCTGAAGGTCTAGTACCCATGCAACACCCAGGAAGGTCTCTGTTACTAGATGGAACAACACATTTGGAATCACCTGAAATTTGTACAGGGATTGCTGGAGGAGTCCACTTAGTTAGCATGCGGTTTAGAGTAGCAAGAGGACGTGAGGAGATCTGGGTCATAGTTGTTAGCCTGTGCTCTATATCATACAGCTTAGCCATAATTGGTGTCAACCTTTCCTCCAACATGGCACTCAACACTCATTTTAGAGTATCCAGCAAGTGCTTCTCTCCCCCGGGTAAACCCCCTAATACTGGGGTACATGTGGTTCGTTAGGTTTCGTTTTTTTGCTTGTCCCACAATGGACTTACACTTCCTTTTAAGGCTGCCAGCAGGGCGACCAACCACACTTGAAGGTGGAGGTCGGGGGGGGGGGCTGATGCCATGAAGGGCCTTAGGTAACTCAACATTGATCTTCCCACCATACCCACAATTCCCCATGATGGCAGCATTTAGAAGGCCTTTTCTATTTTCTATAGTTATTACGGGAGACACGGGCTTCGGTGGTACCACCCCCATGTCTGCAGGTATGTCATAGAGCAGATCTGTAGCAGGTAATCCGCCAGCTGTGCCTGTGTGATTTTGGATGTCCTCTAATCCTTCTACATTGACATTAAGGATATTATTAGGGCTCTCCCAGAGATGTTAGAGAGAGCCCACCAGTGATCTAGAGAGGCGCCTATTCACCAGTTCGATCTCCTTAGCAATGACATGCTGCTCTTGATAGGAAGGCATCCATAGTTATAACTGTTGATTTTGTGGCAGCTATTACCCCTATTGGTCTTGTCTGTGGCTTCTTTCTGACCATGATTACTAACCTGTGAGAAAATAAGGGGTGGCCTCTCTTTATATCAACTAACGGCCAAACTATAGCAACCAATCGGTCTGCACAAATCAATGGCAATCAGCATGTAACATTCAATACACTAGTAAATGTCCAACCGCTTGAAAGTTCTTGTCCAAATGATAAATAACGTGGCCCAGCCCAGCCTCTTCTGGCCGCTGACGGGCACGGACGGGCCTGCCCTTGGCCCGGGGACGTCCCGCGCTGCGCTGCGTGGGGCCTCTCTTGGTTAAATGCGCTTCCTGGAACTGGGCGATAACACACTGAAGACCTCTTTGAATTGTAGTCCCTTCCCTGTTAAACTGACTGACCGGGGTTTGATTGCGGCAAGGGCCGCTTACTAGCAGTGCTCTTCCCCCTCTGGAGATGCAGGTAACCAGAACGCGATCGGGCAACAGAGTTAGCAGTAGTAGTCTCTTTTCGTTGGTTTTTAAGGGAGATTCCTGGATTCGTGCACCAGTCCCTGGATTCACACACCTGTCAAACCAGTCAAACAACCCAATGTGAAAGTCTAGCTCCTCGAGAAAAAAAAGTAAATGACTGCCAAGCACATGTGTCCATCAGACCGTCACAATACTACACACTGCTCGGATCAGCCCCTTAAGATCAACTGCTCCCTCACACTTACCACTATTCCAATGTACTTTGAAGTCTTCTATGTACCTGCGCGATCTACTCGTGGGCTGGACTCTCAAGGGGAATCTGATGCACCGTATACCCCTGGCCCAGCTTCTCTCGAGACAGGCGGACCACAGGTTGTTGTGGCGCAGGTGCTGCTGCCTTGGATGGTGCTACGTCCGCACTCAGAACCCCACTCGCAGCTCCCGCCGCGTTCAGGAAACCGTCGCGGCTCAGACCACACTCAGGACTCAACTTGTGGAACCCCCCCCCGTGGCTCTGGCCGCACACAGGGCTCCACTTGCGACTCCCGCCGTGTTTCAGGAGGCCGTCGCTGCTCAGACCGCACTCAGGACAACACTTGCACTCCCGCCGCGTTCAGGGAGCCACCCGCGGCTCTGGCATCACTCAGGGCTCCACTTGCTCCAGCCACGTTCAGGAAACCCCTGCCAGGCCCACCAGATATAATGAATGTGACTTCTCACCAGTAAGCCGCACCCAAACCCTGCACTCTAACTTTGGAGGCAAATATACCACTGCATCTTAAAATAATACACTTTAAGCAGCACTCCCTAAAGACAAGGAAAAGATGCAGCACTCCCTTCAGGCGAGGCAAGGAAACAAATCCAGGTGCATTTAAAATACCACTGCATCTTTAAAAAATACACTTTGAGCAGCACTCCCTAAAGACGAGGAAAAGATGCAGCACTCCCTTTAGGCGAGGCAAGAAAACAAATCCAGGTGCATTTAAAATATCACTGCACCTTTAAATAATACACTTCTAGCAGTATTCCCCAAAGGCGAGGAAAAGACGCAGCACTCCCTTTAGGTGAGTCAAGAAAACAAATCCAGGTGCATTTAGAATAGCACACACACGTTTATTAATGCAACCTATTAGAACGGTAGGCCAAATATATCAGTAAATGCAGATTCCCAAGTAATACATGACTAAAATAAACAATTAGAATAAAATGCAGTATATACAAGTAGTAAAGAGTAGAAAATATATACAAAATGGTTAGGAACACCTCACCGATCGATTAAGCAACATCCTTTCCAACTCTAATTTGTTCACCTCCACAGCAATTCGACTATTCTGTGGTGAGCATTAGCCTGGCCCTCGATGGTCCCCAGCTTAAATACCATTACTAAACGTGAAGCGAAGCTTCTAGAAAACCTCGCCCCCTTCTCATTAGAAAATACTGAGCTGGCTGTACCAGTCTGCCCCAAGGCCAAGATGGAGGCTGGCCAAGCTCCCATATTTTGACTCCGATGCAGAGTTGTACATTCCACAGATAATATCCAGTTCATTCTGGTCAGTGAAGAGCGAAAAATAAGTGAGGAGCAAAACTATGCCCTCCCCACTTTGCACCTACGTTCGAGCACAGAAAATAGCGTCAGTTCAGAAAATGGAGTCAGTAAAAAGGATGACATGAGGCCATGTCAAAGCCTATAGTAAGAACTCATTATTCTCATAACCCAAACAACTTGCAAGCACTGCTGTGCACACACAAAAGCAGAACCAAGGCAAAATCAGAAAACAAGATGACATGAGGCCATGTCAAAGCCAATAGTAAGACCTTCATAATTCTTACCAATGTACAACACAATACACATTTCTGCACAACTGCTTGTAGCATCGCATACTTTATCTCTCAGTGTCCTATAGTATCATATACTTTATCTCGGAATGTACAACATCGAACACATGTGTGCACCACCGCTCAAAACACTGCACTGCGAAATTCCACATCTCTCTCTCCCTCTCACGCGTTCAAATGCACATCCCACACCTTCTGTTCTTGGCAAGACTGTTCTACTCTGTGACAGCTCCCACTGAAAGACAGCAAGATTACAAGAAAGAAGAGAAGCAGGCATACGCAGGACCTTCTCATATATCCAGGCAAGGGTAAAATAACACAGTAAAGTCAATTAAAATGATGGTAGTCGAAGATAATCATAGGGTGCCAAACTACCCCAGCTCCCTCCAGCCTCACCAGAAGGACCTTGTGGTTGACCGTGTCGTATGCAGCAGACAGGTCCAGCAAGATCAATATAGCTGATTGTCCACTGTCTGCTCGCATTCGAAGATCGTCCAACACAATCTCTGTTCCATATCCTGGGCGGAAGCCAAATTGCACGTCCTCCAGCTTATTGTTAGCCTCCAGGAACTGGGAGAGCACTTTGCGTACCAAATGTCTATAATTTTCACTGGGTAAGGTAGGAGAGAGATGGACCTATCACTTTTAAGGCAGGCTGTATCAAGTGTAGGTTTTTTCAGAAGTGGAGATATAACTGCTTGTTTCCAGCAGGGATGTACAACACAACTGTCTTAGAAGCGGAAATAATTCAGAGCCTAGCTCTTTTCAAATCTTATGTGGAAGATGGTCCAAGGGTGACCCTGAGGAGACACCTAGAGCTGTTTTGTTAAAGTCCTCCTCGGAGGGCGTTGCAAAATGATCTAAAAGAAAATGTCTGATCCGGTGGCTTATTCACACCAGCCCAGCCCTCCTGCATATCTGACGGTGGCCTACTGTCCCTACCAGCTGAGCTATCCACTTCCAGCCCTTCAATAATTTTGCAGATCTTATCTTCAAAACAATTGGCCAATCTATCACATAACTCTTGTGTGGGAAGAACCTTATTTTTGTGCATTCAGGACTAGCAATATCATTCATAATTTTAAAAATACTCTTTGTACTATTAGTTGCCTTCAGAATTATATCTGCAAAATGTTCTGCTTTAGCAGAAGCAATTTCTTCCTTATTACTTAAAATGTTCTCCTTCCAGGTGGCCTTATCCTTGTCTGCATACCCCTTCCTCCACTTCCATTATGCCTGTTAACCACCCAGTTTTAAATTTCTCAAATTTTCACTGTACCACGGGGCGGAAGGTTTACCTACTTTTTTAACAATTTTCAAAGGGGAAATCTGATCAAGCTTTTCATTTATATGTCCACAGAGGTCCGAATAGTTCTCCTCCACCTGTTTTCCAGAGTCAAAGGACCCTTCAAAATGGAATACAAGGGAAACTGTTGCTTTCTTCTAAAGACCATTCCAGTCCCTACTTAAAAAGCTCCTGGCCATCCTGGTGGTAAGACCACTCTGCCTAGGATTATGCACGCAAAATGTAACCAGGTGGTGGTCGGACCACCGTACCGGCAAAATGTTCTCCACAACAATGGAATCTTTACCAGCGAAGATCAAATCCAGTACATAGCCGCCCCTATGTGTGGGTTCTGTAATCCATTATAGCAAATCTAGATTCGCACAAGATTGTAAGAGATGTTTGCACCCGGAGTCCATGCTCCCCTTGGTTCACATAATAAAATCCCCCAGAATGAGGAGTCTAACATGGGTAAGTGTCATATTGCTAAATACATCAATTATATCCTGCTGGTGTCGGAGACTAGCCAACCCAGGGGGCCTATAGCAAATAATGTCAGACAGCACATGTCTCTTATGATCTTTTAATGAGAAGCCCAGTAATTCAATACCTTCCACCTCATCAATATCCATGGGAGAAACATCCCATGTCTTCTTGAAGATTATCCCGACCCGCCATCTCTACCACTGGATTGTGGTTTATGGAATGCTTTGTACCCCAGTGGACAGGCCAGACCCAGCTCCAGGTCTGACCCGGGTTGCGTCCATGTCTCAGTCATAAATAAGGCATCTAAGTTGTGTGACAGTAACATTAACTGAGTCTTCACATAGTGCCTAGGTAGAGACATGACTCTATGCAGGTCACGCCTAAGGGTATCCGTTTTAACAAAGTCAGACTCTAACCCGACAGTTTCTGCCAGTTTGACCTCCCCAGCACCTCTTCCTGGCCCGTAGAGATTCACTTGTGTAACGGAGACCTGACCTTTCAGTAGGATTCCTCCCACAACTGGCAGCATGGCTGTTGCTGAGCGCTTAAGGGGGCAGATGGGCTTGCCTTGGGCGCGCCGGTGGAGTGTCCGCAGCGCACGTCCGCTGCGCGGTCACACCAGCGTGACTATTTATTGGCCCAGCAATACGAAAGACTAGAAGGTAAAAGTACAGCGGGCCCACTCTAACAGCCGGACACCACTGAATCAGGCAAATGGAATAAGGGCAATATGAGAGTTTTAAAAGCCACAATAAAATTATTTTATATTTTAAAATTGAGTAAGTGCTAAAGTGCGATGTGCAATGAGCAAAAGCAGCCACAGACGCCGGGCCCACTCACGAGCAGGTTCCCACCACGTCTCACAATCTCACACGCTACGCGGTGGTGCCAGCATGACTATTAATTGGTCCAGCAATGTAAAAGACTAGAAGGCTCACCCCAAAAAGTACACCGGGCCCGCTCTAACAGGCGGACTCTACTGAATCAGGACAATAGAATAAGGGCAATACGGGTCAATCCGGGTACACTTACCTCACCCTCAATTAATGCAAAACTGTACCAATAGCTTGCAAATCTCATTTGTGCACAAACTCTGAAATGCATTTTACTTCAACTGAAAAAATACTGACAGCAGTACAAACTGCTGTAATGAGAGAAAGGCAAAAACAACAATGTTGGACAGAATGCACAACAATGTCATACATTCACCCCAGTACAGATATCTAGGCCTAAAGTCATCATATTTTTGCTCCCCATGCCATTCCAGTTTGAATCCAGCCATATGCAAATCAGTCTTGACCCTGTGCCCAATGGGAACAGTCCCACACGAACTGCCAGGCCAGGTCCTCCCTGGATTGGAAACAAGCATTCTAGGACCGGTTTCGGAGTGCCACCTCTCATCACCCAGTATAGCTTGACTCCAGTGGCATGGAGAGCACAGGACACAAGTCTGAGCATACCCGTCCCACTCGGGGTGACAAATGCAAAAACAACAATTGATGGACAGAATGCAGAAAAATGTCATACAGCACCCCAGTACAGAGATCTGGGCCTAAATCCATCATTTGTTGCTTCCCATGCTATTCTAGTTTGAACCCAGCCATATGCAGATCAGTCTTGGCCATGCCCCAATGGGAACTGTCCAGCCCGAACTGCCAGACCAGGGACTCCTGGGACTGGAAACAAGCATCCTAGTACCGGTTTCGGACTTTCACCTCCCATCAGCCAGGATAGCTTGACTCCAGTGGCATGGAGAGCACGGGAACCACATCCAGGGATACCGTCCCAATCGGGGTGACAAATTAAAAAACAACAATTGATGGACAGAATGCAGAACAATGTCATACATTTACCCCAGTACAGAAATCTTGGCTTAAATCCATCATTTCTTTGCTCCCCATGTCATTCCAGTTTGAACCCAGTCATATACAAATCAGACTTGACCCTGCGCTCAATAGGAACAGTCCAGCCTGAACTGCATGCCAGGTCCTCCCTGGACTGGAAACAGGCATCCTAGGACCGGTTTCGAGGTTTCACCCCTCATCAGCCAGGATAGCTTGACTGCAGTGGCATGGATTGGCAGTTCAGGCTAGACTGTTCCCATGAGGCACAGGGTCAAGACTGATTTGCATATAGCTGAGTCTGAACTGAGGTGGCAAAGTGATCTAAAGAACGATGATGGATTCAACCCAGATTTGTGACTTGGAGTGAGTGTCTGAAATGTTTCAGCGCTCCGTCCTTCATCTCCTTGTGTTTGCTTTGTAATGAGACAAAGCGCACTAGCTCAGGGGTAACGAATAATTGTTGGGCCTCCAGTACCATCCTTAGAGGTTATTACAAAAGCAACCATTCAAAACGCAAAAGCACTGCATCCACGATGGATACAATGGCCTAATTCTCTCACTGCAACAGATTTGGACTACAAATTTGATTTTACATTAAAAACACAAGCATTCCTGCAGTTTGAACAAGAACATCCTCTCCCGAAGAAATAATGCCTCCAGCTCAGTATGAATACATCATTTACACTGACGGATCTGCCCAGCCAGCTGTAGGAAGTAAACACCAGTACAGCGCAGCATGTGTGATGTAAAGGGACGTACATATTAAACTTTTCAAATAAATAAATGAAATAACTAAATGTGGGATGATAAGTTCCATCCTAGCAGTACGCAGATGCAGTCTCTAGTAGATTGCATGGCACAGCTGGTAGAACTAAAATTCCTGATACTGGCACAAAAAAAATACAGATCAGGAATTCCCCACACTCATTGTATGCGATTCATTTTACTGTGTTCAGTCTAACAATGAATACCTGCACTATAGGGGCCAGAATAGGTTTAGAGGTTCCAAAGGTTGCACAATAAAACACAAGTTGTTGTAGGAACAAGTGGCAGAGCTGAAAATGGCTTGCCATGGGCTCTTGTTGTTCACAAATTGAGTCATCAGCGTGATGGCGTACACGTTAAAGCAAATTCACTGGCTGATGAAGCCGTCAAAGCGACAGTGAGAACCGCTGCTATTGCTGCAATCACTCGTTCAAGTATGAGGATAGATGGACAGATAATGATAGCTGTATTCGCTATGTGCAACAACAGCTGAGCCTTGCCAAAAGCTTTTCCACTCAAGTACTCCTACCAGATAGATGTGCACAACATACTGTATGCCCAAATTTCAGGAGTGGGGGACTGAGTAATACCAAACATGGATGTCAGCTTAGATTTAGTTCTAGCTGTACACAAGGGTCTGGATTCAGCACACGCAGGTATTACTGCAACAGTTTCACTAATGAAACACCGATATTGGTTGCAAGGGCTCACTAAACAGACCATGGGCTTTGTCCTTAAGTGCAACATTTGTCAGCAGATGAAGAGTTCCCCGTAGCACGCCCACCACAAGCACCACTACTGATTTCAGACAGACCACTTGCATGTGTCTATTTGGACCAGTTTGGCTACTTACAATATAATTGTTGGCAGTGGATGCATGCTCTAGATTCCTGTGGGACTGGCCCCAGCACTCGGCTGACGCTCCAACTGTATTAAAGGATTTGCAAGTCTTTATAGGGTCATACGCAATTGGCACATTACACTCTGACCGTGGCCCTACGTTCAGCTCTCAGGCTTACAAAGAAGCCATGGAAAGTTTGGGTGTGGTCTTGTGGTACTCCTCTCTGTATCATCCTGAGGGAAATTCAGTTGTGGAAAGGAAAATCCGGGACTTAAAGCAATCCTTAACAGCAAGATTATTAGACTCTGGTGGCAATTGGGTCAATCACCTACATGGGGTGCAGAGGGCACTTAATAACGTGCCAAGAAGATCCCTGGGGGGGCCGTACTCATTTTGAAGTCCTGTTTGGGACTAGAATAAAGGTACCTGACCATGATTGTGGTTGCACAGTGGTGGATGAAAAAACATTTGACATCAATGAGTATTTGGCTGTTTTACGGGAACTCAGTGAATTCCGGGCATTACAAAACAATGTCCAAGTAATACGCACCGCCACTGGGGAAGTGAAAGCTTTACCAGCAAGACCTGTATGGGCCCTGAAGGTTGGGGACCTGGTCAGAGAGAAGATTGTGAACAAAAAAGAGTTTGGGCCATCCTACAGGGCTGGGCTGTACCAGTACTGGCATTTGAAAGATCATGAACAGTACTTCTCCTGCCTTTTGCCAGCCCAAAAGAAAAGAGATGTGTCTCAATTGATCTGATCGAACTACACTCTGTGGCCAAAACTGAATAGCAGGCTGCATGCTCTACTGGTTAGCCGCTGACTTCCTCTTGCTACCATACAGGAAGTTCAGGCAGAACCATTATTAACATTTGAAGATTCTACTCTACTAAGTCATGGAGTTAGCAACATTGAAATGGAACTCGTGCCTGTTGAAATTAAACAGCAACACAACAGAAATGAAACCAAGATCTCAATTCGGCCTAATTCTGACATATATATAAATATGCTTCTACAGGAGACATCTGGCAGTTCTACAAAACCTGCTGAGCTAACAAAGATAGATCAAATTGCATCTGACTACTTCCTCGATTTTGACACCTTTTCTCTGGATCCAAGCGAAACCGAGTTACCGCCAGCTCCAGTTTCCCGCAAACAACTTCATGATTTCTACCTTTGACTGAAAAGACTTACCCTGGTTCTCCCTGGCTACAGCTCGGTATTGTAATTGGTCTACACTTCCTAATTCTCTGGATAGGTGTAGTGACAGTCTTTTTCCTGCTCCTTAGTGGACATGATCTCCCAGAACGCTCTGCAGCACAACATGTGAACTTGGTCCTGAAACTGCATACATTATCAAATCGAGAACAGAGAGATTTGTCCTTAGTGAACATTACAGCAATTCCGATTCCAGAAAGAATAGTTGGGACAGGGTTTCATATGATGTATACGGTCCAACTGAACTTTAAAAATGTCACACTTTTCTTTTCCGTAAGTGATATCATCACCTCCAGTACTTTCTTTGATTATTTGGTCTTTAAAAATATAAATACTATGCTGTCTGATAAGAACAATCTGGAGCATTCTCCAGTAATGAATTGTATGATGATACAACCAATTTTGATACAACGTTTTGTTACTAGCACTATGGTCCTCATTTCTTGCACACGGCAAGCATCCCACATAACGGTTTTGCTTACCATCAATAGGAAATATTGTCCAACACTGCTAAAAGGTAGTTCAAAACATTTGCACAAAAGTTTGCTTATTTTTCTGGGTTTAAAACATAATTTTTCTGAATGACACAGTGCAACAGACTTCCTGTCTTGGACTAGCGAAGGTCAAGGATTTGAACACACCGCATATTGCCTCGCTATCACACTTTGAGGGTTGGCAAAATTATACATCACTCCGTCGGATACATTAGATACCATCTTACATACTTACAATTTATCGTGAGAACACTCGGGGTGATGACATCTTAGAGTGTTGGGAAGTTATGCCTAGAGTGGCTTAAAGCCTAAAAACTGCTCCAGGTGAAACAACACTTGTCCCTGCTCTCAGACGAAATGGATCTTAGGGATTTTTGTTAGGTCCCCAGAAGCCACGTGTAAAACACTTCTTATATGCTATTTACAATAAGGTATGGAAAATCTCCCAGCAGGAGGATGCTGAAAGATTGCATGAGATTGACAGGGTTAACTTAGAAACGGTGTTGGTAGTGGTCAACAATGGCATGACCACACTGTCATCTAGGATTTATTAACTGGGCAACATTTTGTCTTCTGCAATAGATATAATGGAACAGGATTTGTCTATTTTACAATATGGACAATCGAAGTTGCGATCCATTCTAATATTAA
This sequence comes from Lissotriton vulgaris, assembly GCF_964263255.1. Lineage (NCBI taxonomy): Eukaryota > Metazoa > Chordata > Amphibia > Caudata > Salamandridae > Lissotriton > Lissotriton vulgaris. Next base: position 744,540,262 of record NC_141696.1, read on the forward strand.
GCTGGACGCTACACTTGTTGCGCTCTGGTCACGTGCCCTGGCGTTATAATAACAGTACAACTCTGTTTTCTTCATACAATCTAATGATGATTGATAACTTTTATTTGATTTGGTTTAAATCATAAAAAGGATTAACCGCTAAAAACATGTTAACGCTTGTGACTTAAAATTTGTGAGTAAAATAGACATTAATTAATGACTTCGCATTAAAACCTTTTTGATCAGTGCAATAAAGGAAGCAAAGAAAAACAGCAGTGCAATTAGTCCTTTTAGTCTTATAATAATAGTTCTAGTTTGTGATGACTGTTTCTTATTCTTAAATTGGCTCAAGATGGTTGGCTAATCGTTTTTAAGATCAAGTTCCGTCTCTTTCTTTTCTAGTGCTTTTGCCGCCAGGCTTAGGAACTTTAATGATTTGCATGCCAATTGCACTGTTGATCCTCCTAAACATTTTATTACTGCGGATCTGCAGGTCCTTATCTGCTCTTTTTTCATTAACGGCCACAGCAGTTCTTTCCGGTTGGAGGATAGTACCGAACAAATACAAAGTAAGTGGAGCACTGATTCTTTTCCCTGTCCACAGAGGCGGCAGTCCATTGAAGGCCAGGTGCGTTTCCAAATTGGTGTTAAATCTTTAGTCGGGTACACTCCAAGTCTCATTAAAATTAGTTGCTGTTTCATTCGGTTTGCAAAGTGTTCCAAAAGATATGATTGGGGATTTAGCTTTTTATATGTTGGCAGCACCATCCATGCGTGTGTTTTCTTGGACAACGTGGCTTTATCCTGTTCTTGGGACCTTTGATTAATTATTTTGTTGACCAATTCTTTAAACTCCGGATAAGCCGGTATGGTGTGGCATGCTTCCTCCAGCTTTAAAGCCTCGATCGATTTCTTCAGGATTGGATAAACGGAATTAGTCAATTTGGATTGTTTTTCGACCTCCAGCCAACAATAATGTGCCAGAGAGTCGTCCTTTGCTGCCCGCATTCTCCAGTAGTATTTTACCAGCGCTCCTTGTCTTGAGATGATTTGATTTTTTAGCCCAAATTCCAGTCTGATCCGGTCTTGAGAGATGTGGCGTGGAATATAAAACAATTTTTTGAAGAGGCTGGTTTGGGCGATATTCAGGGATGTTGCATCCTTTAAGTTTAAAAGTTCGGAACCATATGTAATTGCGGGCAGAAATTTTGATGCCACAACCTTTAGTAAGTGAGTGGTAGAACTATCACTGAGTTTCTTTTGCAGAGTTTTAAATGCAAATAATAGCTGTTTGGCTTTTGTTTTTCGCTGTTCTTGGTGTGGTTTGTAGTTAAGATGACAATCCAAAGTAAATCCCAAATACTTGTATGTCCCCTCACGGTCCAAACGGTTGCTGTCGATCGTCCAAATGATTTTTGGTATTTTTTTCAGTGGTCTAGAAAAACACATGATCTTTGTTTTTTTGAAATTTATCTGTAGTTGGTTTAGGTCTGTGTATTCTACTAATTTGTTGATCAGTCGTTGGAGCCCGCGAGGCGTTTGGGAGAGCAATACAATATCGTCTGCATACTGTAAGCTTACTATTCTCACGTTTCCCAATTTTGGGGGGTCTCCTGATGATGAACGTAGGTTGTGGTCTAGATCAGCTGTATATATATTGAATAGACAGGGGGCCAGAACGCACCCCTGTTTTAGGCCATTGATGGTTATAATTTTGTTAGTTAGCGTTCGGCCATCTCCCATTTTTACTTGAACCCATGTTTTTGAATAAAGGTTGATTATCGCATTCAGTAGATTTGTAGGTGCACCCCAAGATTTCATTTTTTCCCACAAGGCTTGTCTGGGGACCTTGTCAAAGGCCGCCTTGAGGTCTATGAAACACGCGTACAATACTTTTGAGTTTACAATAGCTTGGTTGGCCAGGAGTGTTACGGCGGATATGTTTGTTAGGGTACCCATTCCGGCTCAAAAGCCCGTTTGTGTATTGGGAATCAGTTTGATGTTCTCTACCCAATCTTCTAGATCTTTAAGCAAGTTTGCTGCGTAAATTTTTGCCTCGACATCTATGAGGGCTATTAGCCTATAATTTGCGGGGTTTGCGCGAGCCCCAGATTTGTATATTGGGTGGAGAATACTTCCTCGCCAGGAATCGGGGATAGTATTGGATTCAAAAATGTTCTCAAACAGTATGGCTAGATGGTTGGACCAGAATGCTGAATCTTTTTTGAATAGGGCGTTTGGCAGACCGTTAGGTCCCGGCGCCCCGTCTGATCTCTGTTTATTTATGATGTTCTTTACTTGTTTTTGTGTAATCTGAATGTCAGCTATTGATTGATCTGACCCTGCTGTTTCTGGCTGATCTTGTTGTGATTTACCTTCCATTTGTTTTTTTTGTGAGTTGCTGTTTTGTTTCTGGCTCGGCTTGCTTGTCGTGTGGTATGGAGCATACATAGGTGGTTTCTGTATCTCTGCCTTCCTCTGCTCTCTTTTTAGAGTCTCACTGGGGTTTCCTTGGTTTAATTGCATCGCCATCCGTATATCAATTTCGGTACTTGTCTGTGAGTTATATGTGGCTTCTATGTGAGCTCGCCATACATGCTCAGTTATATCGGAGTTGAAATGCCGTTTTTTTCCATTGGATAGAGCGTTAATGTGGGCCCAAAACAGTTTGGAATTTTGTTGTTGACTTGCGTAGAGCATTTTTGTCCAGAATTGCTCGTTATATGTGCGTTTGGCGACCCGGGTCTCTTTTTTTAGGTCACTTTTCATTTTTTTAATTGTCGTTAAGACCTCCTGGGAAGGTTGTTGACCGTGAGTTCTCATTTGTCTCAATGCTTTGTTTAGTTTTGTTTTTTTTATCCTCAGTGCTTTAGTGTACCATTCTGACCCGCCGATCCGTGACCTATTTCGGTTTTTGGGGCTGTGTGTAAACTTTCTGTTCAAGTTGTTAATTAAGGACTCCCACGCCTCTATCCCCAATGATTTTTCACCTTTAGTAGTCAGAAAAGCTGTGCAGAACTCCAAGATTTTGTCTGTGGTGTTTTCGTTCCATACTAACCGGTTTAAATTATACAGTTTAGTAAATTGCGTCATAACTCTTGATGGTGGAAGCTTTTTTCCGAAATCAGTTAAAGTAAAAGTTTGGGGGTAGTGATCACTCTCTATTCTTTCTAGTATTTGAAATTTTGTGATACTGGGGAATAGGTCTGGATCTGCTAAGGTGAAATCAATGGTTGCTCCTGATTTTGCCGTCACTCTTGTGAATGCTGCCGGACTATCTTGTGGACCTCGACCATTCAGCGTATATAATGCTTGTTTGTCTAGCAAAGCGGCACATTTCTTTCCAAATGTGTCACGTCTGGTTGAGTTGTCTCTCCTGACGGGTATTCCATTTGGTAGATTTTTCTCTTGTGCTTGCATCAAATTCATGTTGAAATCTCCAGTCAATATTATGTTGGCTTGTGGATATGTTGTCTTTAACATTTTGATAGTGGCGGCCAGTTGTTGAATATCTCTCCCCTTGTATTTGTGGGCTGGGTGGATGTATATGTTCATAATTATCAATGTGCAAGCGGTGTTTACTGCTAGTTTAATGTATTGCATCCAGCTTCAATCCAGATCGATGTTTTCTTCTTCCCATCGGATGTCTGTGGTGATGTATATTGATAAGCCACCCTTGGCTCTTCCATGTGCTAACTCTTTTTTAGCTAAGTTTAAATGTTCTTTGTAGCCTACTATAGGAGTAGGTGTTGTCTGCCAGGTTTCCTGCAACAGCAATATATCGTACTGTAATATGAAGTCGGCAAAGTCAATTTCTCCTATTTTTGATGCTAGACCATTCACATTCCAAGAACAGATGTTAATGTCTTGCGATGTTTTCGCTTTTCTTTGAGGTTGTATTCATGCAACTCCTTGTTGCATGATTTGAGATCTTAAGTGTTGATTGACCTCATTTTTGGCTTTATCTGGGTGTGAAATTGTGATGGTGATTTGTCTTGTGAATTTGACGTCATCCTTTAATTGTTCATGGGTCTCTGGTCCTTTGGCTCCTTTTAGGACACCCTCTATGCGGGGAAGTTGTTGTAGGGGGCTCGGGTAACGAGGGGGTTCCACTTCATTTAGTTCTATACCCCACTCTTCGAATGCCTGCTTGTGCCTCAAAATCTGTTCAGTGACTAAATGGTTTGTCCACGTGGCTATTGTTATTTCTGCCCCCATATGGTTGGGAGTAGATTTAAATTCTATTCTTTCCAGGTCGCCAGATGTTATATGGCTCAGGGCTGGTAAGGATTTCAGTAGCTTTATTATTGCGCTTCGATTTAATGTGTCATGAGATCCTCTCGATTTATAGTGTGGAATCAATTCTATTTGGTTATGGACTATGGGCGATTGTTTTTTATTGTAATTGATCAGATTCCCTGTAATTACTTCTGTTGGGTCTTTTCGCTGTATTTTGACATGCTGAGTTGATTTGGCTTCTTCTTGGTGTTTATTTTCGATGGGGTCGATAGTACTATATGGCTGTAAATTACTTTTGGTTTCTTTATTTCTTGTTGGTAATTCTCCTTTCCCATTTGTTGCTGTTTCCTGCTTGATGCTTTCTTTTTCCTTTAAAGTTTGGGTTGTGTCTGATTTTGCATTTTTTTCGTTTTCAACTTTTTCCTTTTCCTTCTCTGCTGATGATTTGAATATATCGTAAATTTTATTGGTTGACAGATTTCCCTTTTTTATTTTGTTTTTGCCGTCGTGAATTTTTATGGCCGCAATTTCTTTTGTTGCCAAGAGTTTTTGGTTCATCATGCTGAGTGTATCACTGTTACTTTCATTATTTTTTTGATTCGTCGTGATGACAGTATCTCTATCCCTTTTGTCATTTTTGTCTTGTTTTTCCTGGACTGATGTCTGTGGTGCTTGTTGGAGGGCTTTGACTTTGTTTGTTTTACTTTTCCTTGCTTTCCTCATGCGTTTGCGTTCCCGTTTCGAGAGAGGTTTTTCAAAGTTTTCTGGATCCTTGCTTTGTGCCGATACCTTCGATGAAGAACTTTGATTCAGGCATGATGTCGAGCTTTCTAAATTCTGATGTTCCTCTATTCGTTCCCCGCCTTTCTCGGTGACTGAGGTATTTCTACCTTTGCTTCCTTGCGGGTTGTTTTCTTCTTTTATTGGTGTGATGTTAGTGGCAAGGGCTTCTTTGTTAGTTCCATCTGTCTCCTTAAGTCCTCCTTCCGTTGTAGTTGGGTGGTTTAATTGTGTTTCCCTTACTACCCCCAACAACTCTGACATTATAGTTGGAACGGCTGCAAGCTTGTCAATAATTTGATGGCAGTGACACGTATAATATGTGGTGTCCCGTGCTTGTTGTACCCTTGTTATCATTGCATTTAAGTCATGTAGTTTTTGATCTATTCCCTGCACGTATAAAGCTAGTGTATTTAATAGCTCAACTTGGGTATCTAGCTTATCAGCATGATAAGTCACAGCTGATCCGATTGTCTTCATGGTACCTAATAACTGATCCCAGAATAGTCTGGTTGATTGGTCTTCTTGTTGTTCCATGGGGTAATGACCCTCATGTTTCTTGGTGCTTCGTCGTGGGGAAGATAGTTTTTGGAGTTCTTTGTGACTAACAGGACTAATTAGTTCAGTCTCTTGGGGATTTTTAAGAGGTGAAACGTTTGGCTTACTTTGACTGGGCGTATGCGTCAGGTACTGTGCGTTTAGTGGTTGCTTGAGTCGTAGATTCAGGTTTGTAGGGGGATGTTCCTGTGTGTTAATTGTTTGACTCCCTTTCTGAGCTAGGAGTGGCTCAAGTTGTGGGTCTACGGGTGTGCTTGGTATAGCGCAGGAGCTGTCGAAGTTGTCTTGCCCGAGCGCCAAGTTGTCCTCTTCGCTGTACCGTCTCGCGAGTTGTTGGACCATTAGCAGTCGTTGGTTTTGCTGCCTTAGATTTTTTGTTTGGGCTTGGCTGATCCATTGTTTTGGTGTGTGTGCTGACTCCTGTTTGGTTTCATGTTCTTTGTGGACTACTGCCTGAATGGCCTGTTGATGGGGTCCATGGTGAGCCGATTGTAGGCTCTGACTAAAGATGGTACAACTTGCATCCTCTGACGCAAGCGGGTTGGGGACCTTATGTTCTGCATCTTTTGCATCCTCTGTATTTGTCTGCATGCTGACCTCGTCCTTGTCCTTGTGTGTCTCCTTGTCCACACTGTCCCCCTTATGCTTGTACTTTTCAGCTTCTCTTGCCTCCTTTGCTTCCTTAACTGCCTTGTGCGTTTTTTGCTTCCCTGGGGATAAGCTGCGACATACTTTTAGGAAGTCCGTGATGAGAGCCCGTTTGCTGCTTTTATTGCTGGCTTTGATGGGGGAGCTGGTTGCCCTGATGGTGGTGTGATTAAGTGGTTGGGTGTTGTCTTTTTCTGTTTTGCCCCCCGAGCCAAAAACCAAACACTGTTCCTGCTCCCTGTCTTTCAGCTTTCTGGGCTTTTCCAATTCTGATTTGTCCTCTGTTTGGGCCTCTGTTGGCTCTGTTGGCTCTGTTGGCTCTGTTGGGTCCTCTGTTAAATTCTTTCCCTCCATTCCCTCTTTTTCTGGCTTTAATTGCTGGTTGCCTGGTGCCCCCCTAATTTTCCCCGATCTCATGATGGACTGTACACTGTGCTGGTTCTTGAGGTCTTGGGGTCCGGAATTAGGGTTAGGGTTAAGGACTGTTGACTTGTTATTGCTGCTTGTTACAGGTTGCAGGTGATTTTGCGAGTGTACACACACAGCCTGCCGCCACTCGCGAGGGCCACTTACTGCTTCCTTCTTGCCTTTAAGGGCTCTCTCGCTTGACTCCTTTCGCTGTACTGATAGTAATTGCAGCCGCCGCTGCTGCGAGGCCCTTGCGAGGTCACGTGCCCTGGCGTTATAATAACAGTACAACTCTGTTTTCTTCATACAATCTAATGAAAAGTTAGACAAAAATGGCACAAATAGTTGCAAAATACAAAATATGTTGCACATTGAAAAATTGTACCAATTATCTTTTACTGTGGCTGTCACCTTCCACAGAATGGTTAATCCATGGCCATATTAAACTGCCAGTCACAACATTCCAGTTTCAATACTGTCTACAGTATCACTTGGTAGGCAGGTATAAAGCAACGGGACAGGGTTTCATACATGAATCTTGTAATTTACTGTACAGATTCGGATGCACGAATGAGGACGCTGAGGTTTTTTGCAGCGGTTCAGACTGTGAGAATTCTTTAAGTAGGTTTAAGTAGGGTTCTAATTTGTCAGGATATAATGCTTCACGGAGTGTCTAATGCTTCCGTTGCAAACTTATCGTGTCACTGGAAAGGATCCCCAGCTGCCGTGATTCATCCAGTGTTCAAACTACTCTCAAATGGGAGTTACTTGATGTTGAATAATCAAGGTTATTGTGGATGGTGCCAGGCATCACGTATCTAGTCACAGTTAGCTCCAGGGTTACTTGTGGTATGCAATTATTGTTTCCAATGACCCAGACAGTCAGGAAGGCGCCATACATTGAACGTTTTCTTTATACGGTTTGATTCTCTGAGCAGACTGAAAGCCATGCTTTTACATAAGGATGTGGCCTTAACCTTAGCCCAAGAGACTTTTGATCTCTAGGTTGCAAGGTCCTCAGCTGAGATACAGGCACTAGTCTGATCGAACTTACCTCTCCATTTTGGGGAAATGGTGCATCGTATCTTTAACATGTCTGATACGAGGGGAATTGTACACCTATTTAAGAGCATAGGTTCTGGACTGTTAAGCACCTTTCAGACAATCTTCAGAGTGATTCCAGCATTCATACACTCCGTATTATGAAGCGTTTTTGGAGGGCTTCCACTGGTCCTGCGACTTGTAACGGGTATCCTGATTTTCATCTTCCTGCTACTCAATGGACATCCCAGATTCCAAAGAGATGGAAAAAGCACTCCTGGTGCGATGGTGCCATGAACTCATGGTACTCCGTCTGGGCACAACTCGGCTTCGGGATCTGAGCGAGCATTGGTTTTTATTGTTAAGATCAGTTTGCATTGACTGCATCTTGCCTGTGATCTGCTGCCTATCCTGCGGATACAAATGTGTCTAACTCTTCCAATGGCTGCGCAACCGAACGTAGATGTACTGCTTGACCTCTTAAAGGCCCACGTATTACAGTGTCCTCAGCGTATTCCAGTGTTGATGTCAGTATTCTTAGAGCGGCCATGGGATGCTTCAGCTCCTGTCCGAATGGACACTGGCTCTACCACAAGCACACAGGCTTGGAATGTTTCCTCAGCAGGGGCTGTGGGAACTGGAGAAGATCACCTTTCCTCTGTTGACCTAATCTAAAAGCTGTTGCAGGGACCGTCGTCAGCGAAGGCAGGCAGCTGTGATGTTGCGTCTCCCACACAGGATACATAAACATTTGGCTCTCCATGTGCTGTGAACAATTCAAAACAACACAAATTGGAAGTTGAAAACATAATTTTTGTTTTATTTTTCTCTCCTGCTCTCACTGAGCACCAAGGCCTTCGATGTGCTCAGTTGATCTAAACAGTATATTGTCTATTTACAGGACTTATAGAGTTTTTTTTAGCTTTTTACATAAATCATGCTTTTTTAGATGTATGTACATCCATTTTTAACAATGTTTTTATGCTTTCTGAATCATGTTTAATTTATCATTAGTTTATGTTATCGTCCTTCAGATAAGGAGTGGGTGTTATGATCCCCTATGTACCCCAATACAGGCCTCTGCTTTCACCTACATTTGTCACACCTTACTCCACATAACGGCTCTGGCACTAAACTTTTACCTAGTAAAATGTTGTATGGTTTTCTGCGAAAACTAGCCTAATTTATTATGTATAAGGATTCTTAGTATCACAGCAGGTTTACCATCTGCTGCATAATAACTCTGCCGAAAAGTCCCTTCTATTGTCATCCTTGGACAACAGGCCCACAGTACCATGACACATCTAGGTAGAACCCCTGAGGGTACCTTTTGGGTGTATAAGTACCACATCTTCGCTGGGCAAACCAGAGAAGAAACTTCCATGCTGACACAAGATGCTGAAGTCTCTGCATGCAGGCACTCCAGCACGCAGTGGTCTCACATCCCTTGTGGGGTGTCCAACTCGAGACCAACACTGGGTCCTTCATTCTCTCCCATCAGGTAATGGGGTTGGTTATTTCCTAGGGGGATTCTTTGCGTCACACCCATATACATGATAGGTACATTTATATACAATTAGCTAGGGTCTGCATAGTAGGAGTATGATTGTTTATTGCTATGTATGTATTTGCCTGCATATATTCACTGTTTTAGTGGTAGAATTCTACCTTTTATTTACTCTATTGGTGCTCACAACCTTATATACCTGTTTCTGTCTACTGGTTGTTGCAGCACATGTATTTTATACTAGAATGACCCTGGTTCAATAAATGCTTATTAACATCCCCAGCATTTATTCTGTGTATCTCTCTGAGACCGAGTGAGCATGAGTGACTAAGCAAAATTTACTGTACTGTTTCGATAGGGTCAGGATTGTCATGTTCGATAGTTCCTAGAAACAATTTGCTCCTTGGTAAGGGGGCCTTATAGTGGCACTCTCAGCTAGCTGGTCTACAGGCGCACATATCCTTTGGGGGTATCTGGAATCAATCTGGACACCAATCCCATAGTTTATGCTATCTAAATGGGCAGATCCCATATAGAGTTATAGGAACTACATGACAACATGGATTTGGTCAAAGCAAGCAGGCGAGCCGTCTGCCCTTCTTACCCTTGCCCACCACACATCTTCAAGAACATTCTTTTAACTACCTCTGCTGCCTCAGCAGTAAAAAGAATCATCAATAATTATTCAACTACAGGAATCTTTCCCGAAGACCTAAAAAAGGAATACATATGCCCATTATTAAAGAAAACTAACCTTGACCAACATGACCCTGACAACTACAGACCAATAACAAATTGACCTTTCATGGTCAAACTGATAGAAAGAGCAGCAGTCAATCACATGTCACAATTCATTGAAGATCACTCCATACTATACTTTCAGACTACTAAAGAGGATTCTGCCCAGGAAGAGTCACAGAATCTGCCCTCATCGCAATCTGGGATGACCTTAAAACACTATAGACCGGAACGGAGTGGCTGCACTACTTCACTTGTACCTCTCAGCTGCCTTTGACACAGTTGACAATGACTCTTAAATACAAAGACTCTTTGAAGCTGGCATAGAGGGGCTACTCTCAACTGAATCACATTCTACCTTCAAAACAGAACAAATGTCACCCATTCTCCCCCTTTCTCATCCAAACCGTACTTCACAAAAGCAGAGGTCCCACAAGGATCTATCATCTCACCCATGCTTTTCAACATCTACATTAAGTCATTAACAGCTATGATCAATGAATTTCAGCTTACATGTTATAACTATGCAGATGACACACAAATACTCCTTAAACTTGAAAGCCCCAATGACATTGGAAACTCACCAATCTTCAGTTGCCTCAGAGTTGTTGATCAGTGGATGACATGGAGCCATCTCAAATTAAATGCTTCCAAAACTGAAAAACTCACATGTGGCGAATGGAAAAATTATGGCCCACTCTGCGCCTGCCTGACGATCTGGAACCACTACCTAAAGTACCTAAGGAAGAAAGAAACCTTGGAATTACCCTGGACTCCAAGTTATCAATGATTGCACAGGTGGACAAATTAGCAAGATAAAGCTTCACTACCTTGAAAACTCTGCGATGCATCTATCCTCACCTGGAATTTCCATACAAGGTCCAGGGTACTATATCTCTTGTACAGTTTAAACTTGATTACGCCAATGGCTTCTAGCACGGTTCATCTTAATCAACTATGAAAAGACTACAACATTTTCACTACTCAACTTCAACTAGGCAGTAGGGACTGCACGAGACAGAAAACAGTCATCCTTTTTACCTGTGTGGTTTTAAACTGTTCTGAAACGTTTTTAGATTTTTAGCTGTGTTTGTATAGTTATGAAGTAACCCTTTAATGAGCGCTTGCTGATCCCCTGTTATATATTTGGCTTATCCGAATGTTTTTTAACTTTTTGCACAAGTTGTAATTTGCACTGACCTATTCTATGAACACTGCTGTGCTCATCATCCTTTTCCTTTGATATATATCTCCCTGGTCCACGGCAGCCATTGATTGAGTGGAGGGAGATATCCTGGAAGTTGGAAAAGTGACCTACTTCTGTTGTGCCGTGGGCTAGCTGCCATCTTTGAGATGAGGCAGTCTAGTCCCTTGTTTTTAGCACAGCTTGCCAAGTTAAAAGGAGGGGATGCACGGTATTGCAGCAGACCCTTGCAGTGGGTGCACCGAAGGCGCACCAAAGGCAGGCCCATCTGCACCCATCCGAGCCTGGACCGCACCCAGTGCCTGTCCCCCTGGTCCTCCGCATCAAATCAAGTCAGGTTACCTTTGCTACTCCTGAGAATAATTAATTGCTTTAAGACCCACTAATACGGATAGCCGGGCACGCCCTTCTTATTATGGTATCAATAAGGAACAACCCACACCTCATTTTGAAAACCTGGCAGTCCCTATAGGAAAGTCTGGCCAAATGCAAGAAAAGAGCTCTGATCCGAATAGCTCCAATGTCTGTTGCATACTATTAAATACAAGATCTCTGGTAAAACACCAGTTAGAGTTGTATGATCTTGTCCAAACCCAAGACATTAATGTGGCATTTGTAACAGAAAACTGGGCAGATGAGAGCTCTGGCCCAGCAATCGTGGCTGCCACACCACCCAGATATGCTGTTTTTGAACTGGATAGGAAGAAACAAAAAGGAGGTGGATTGGCTATTTTTTATCGCAACCATTTTAAAACAAAGTTTGAACCACTACATACGACAGGCTTTGAGGCACTAAACTTTTCGGTACACTCTCCAGATTTATCAGCTATTAAGGGAATGCTAATTTATCGCCCACCTGGAGTAAGGAGCGGCTTCATTAGTAATCTTAGTACGGTGATTAAGTCTTCAATCATTAATAATAATTTCACTGTACTAGGGGATTTTAACTTCCACTTGAGAAAACATAACCACCCTGATTCTCAAAAATTGATTGATACTATGGACGCCTTTGGACTTACGCTAATCAATCAGGGTGCAACACATAAGGCTGGACATAGTTTGAATGGCATCTTTTCCACAGATGAGGCCATTAAACTCTTTCTATCCTTTCCAGTGACATGGTCCGACCACTGGGTGATTAAGGGCCAGATGTAGGTGGCCCAATACCGGTCGGTAACGGCCAAAATTACCGAATTTCGGCCGTTACAGACCGGTATTGGGCATGTGAGATGTAGGGGCCACATTCCGGATTTGGTAATTTACTGAATCGGTAATTTAAGGAATCTGTAAATTACTGAATTCTTAAAATACCGATTCGGTAAATTACCGAATCCGAAATGTAGGGAGCACTCAAGTGAGTGCTTTTTACATTTAAGGATTTGTTATTTACCACCAACTACAGATTGGTGGTAAATATTAGAAAAAGCAAATATTTTGCTTTTCCAACAGTGCGATGTGGCAGACATACATGCTCTTAGGGCATGTATGTGTGCCTCATGTGCACCCATGCACTATTCAGGGGTGCAACAGGGTGTCAATGTGACACCCTGCCACCCTTGAAAATGTACTCCCTATTACTGATTCGGTATTTACCGAATCGGTAATACTGAATAGCTTCCCATTCATTCCTATGGGACTCCAGGCCCATAGGAATGAATGGGAATTACCAAATCGGTAAATACAGATTCTTATTTACCAAATCTTACCGATTCTGTAATTTTTACCGAAAAATTTGCCACATCCCATTTACCTATTCTTAAATACCGAATCGGTAAAATTCGCTATTTAAGAATAGGTAAATTGAGATTACCTACATCTGGCCCTAAATGGCTAATAAAAATAAATAAAAACATCCAACATAGGCCCCCTATTCCACAAGCAGTGGGGAATGTCTTGTTTTGGTTAAAAACTGCTTAAAACACCATAGCACCAGTTACTTACAAAAATTCACATGGGAAAAAAAATCACAACCATGGTATAATGAGAAGCTTAGGTTTTCTAGGCAGGATTGCTGCAGAGAAGCAATTATCGCCCCATTTCAAGACTCCCTTTTGCTGCTAAATTGGCAGAAAAAATTATGAAGCAACAAATTTCAACATATATAGAAGAAAATTCTGTTTTAGATGACACACAACACAGAGTCAGGAAACAACATAGTACTGAATCAGCACTAATTGTGGCTACAGAAGACATACGTGAAATTATTGATGGAAGGTGGATGGCGACACTGGTGCTGCTTGATCTCTCTGCAGCCTTTGACACGGTCAGCCACGAGATCCTGGTCGGCTGGCTCCAGGACCTGGATTTAAAAGGAACAGCTATGGATCTCCTAAAACTGACAACAAAACATCGCATTGGCCTACTTTGTCTCCAGGCAATTCTTCCTGCCATGTGGAGTTCCACATGGATCTGCATTGAACCTAACACTTTTAAACTATATGTTACGCCATTGGCGTAGATTATCAAAAACGCAGGATTCACCCTGGCCTCATATGCGGACGACCCCCGCATTGTGGTGTATTTGACCAACAGGGGAACTAGCAATGATGTGGCTTTCAGCTCGTGCATGAGAAAGGTGAGCAATTGGATGTATTATAATTGCCTGAAGCTGAATGCCTCAAAAACAGAGGTGATCATCTTCTACAACAAACCCTCTCTCTGGACACCAGATTAGTGGCCGCCGAGCTAGAGACACTGCCCAAACCCTCGACCAAGGTAAAGAACCTGGGAGTTGTGCTGGATAGCGAGTTAAAATTTAAAGAGCAAGATAATAAAATAGCATCTGTTTCTTTTTGTTACATAAGGATGTTGGAAAAAATCGAAAAGCATCTACCCCCTGACCTTTTAAAAACAGTGACCATGGCTTTGGTCCTTACATGGATAGACTACTGTAATAGTCTCTATCTCACCTTGACATCAGACCTCCTGAACAGACTCCAGATTCAGCAGAATGCAGCGGCCCGCTTCATTTTTAAAATACCTAAATATGAATCAGAAAAAGAAGCCATCAGAAGACTATACTGGTTGCCAGTTAGACGAAGGTGGAAGTTTAAAGCCCTATGCTTGGCATTTTAAGTCTTTGCACGGACTAGGGCCAGAATGGCTTATGAAAAGATTTAAATGGTATACTCCGGCAAGAACACTGCGTTCATGCTCAGCCAGGAACATGGTTGTCCCCCCATTTAAAAAGAGCACATGGTGGGGGGAGAAGTATTTACAGGACAACAGCAATGCTCTGGAATGATTTGCCACTTTCTCTAAAAACAACTACTTCCCTTTTCAGATTCAGGAAAGTCACTAAAACGTGGCTTTTTACACAGGACAGATAACGTTTTTTGCTCACATCTAACATAATGCTTAGCTCTGCTGTCCTTTGATCAGAATACTACACCTCCAAGATGCCTTTGGCCCATAAGCTGCGCTTCATAAATTTAATTTACATTACATTACAACTCTGCTGCCATACTGCTCCTACATGTAAAGTCACAAGCCCACATCTCCCCTGCCTTGAGAGCCCTACATTGATTGCCAGTTGCCAGAAGATGGTCCACCTTCAAGCTGCTTTGTATCACCCACAAAGCAATACATGGAACTGGACCACTTTTAATCAAGAATAAAATCTCCAACTTCATTTAACAAAGGAACCTCCGGACAAGATTGGAAGCTTACCTTAAAGTGGACTTAATCTCCCAACCAGTAGTGCAGAATGGGCTGTGCTTGCAGAGTGGTGGAGAATGGGGACATGGCCTCCGAAGACCTCTTAGCAAAACAAGCTGTGTGGGACTTATTGGAGATAACAGGAGGGTAGCTGGAGGCAACTACCCCTCTTGTTACCTTCAGTAAGTCCCATACAGAAGGATTGCTGAGACCTAATAGGAGGCCATGCCCCCTTTCTCCACCACTCTGCATACGTGCCTACTTATGCACTACTAGTAGGCAGATGAAGTCCCCTTGGCTATTGAGGGTCCTTGGGGGTGAACTACCCATCCTGTTGCCTCCAGCAAATCCCAGAGAGTGGGTTTGCTGAGAGGTTTTTGGTGGCCATGCCCCCTTTCTCCACCACTTTGCAAACACATTTCCTGGTGCACTACTACTTGGGGGATGAACTCACAGTGGCTCTTGAGGATCCTTGGGGACCAACTAGCCCTCCTGTTACCTCCAGTATGATCAACACAGTTAGATTGCTGAGAGGTCATTTGAGGCCATACCCTCTTTCTCCACCAGTCTGCAAACGTGCCACCTGCCGGGCCCGACCTGTAGTGTGAATGCCCTGGTCTCACCCGGGGCACCCACTTTTTAAATGTTGGGGAACGAGGGGGGAGCCTGAAGGCCCTTGAGTCCCTGACAGCAGGCAAGCAAGAGCATTTTCTGAATTTGGTAAAAGCTGAGTGAATGCTATGGAGTGCCAGGAGTGGTGGTCCAGCCAAGCCATAGCAAACTGCAATATTACAGGGTGGGCATCCCAAAACATTGCTGGAAGTGGCCCTGCGTAGTGGCGGTCCCTAGGCCCCATCTAGGGTTTTCCTTGTTTTATCCATGAGTGGTGGTGGTCCCCGGGGCTACGGGGGCAGAGTCCCACAGGATTAATATTCGATTTAACCCTGGGGAGGTGGCCACCCCGGGATGGTAGGGGGGGCGCAGTCAATCCCACATTATTAAAAAACTTGCCCTGGGGAGGTGGAGGTCCACAGGGCGCAAGGGTTGCCACTAGGGCAACCCCTGAAAATGATTTAACATGTCCCTGGGAGGTGATGGTCCCCGAGGCTTTAGGAAGTCTAGGAGGGGGGCCTGTGCACCTCTCTCCTATATATTTACACATGCCCCTGGGACCTGTCCCACCCATTGGCTGACAATAAACGAAGCAAAGGAGTCCATGCTTTTTTATTTTTTTTATTTTGTCCTTATCTGCGGATCCCACTGTATTATTTGTTTTAAAAATTGTTTTTTTTTTCCTTGGCAGTTTCCCAGTGGGACCCCTGTTGGACTTGGGCCTTTTTGACAGGTTCACCCCTAAACTTTTTGCCTTAAGCCCAAGACATGGTGGTAGTGATTTTAGGCCTCTGCGTACTTTAGCACTGTGGTCCAGTGTAAAGTGCGTGCGCCCTCTGAGTGCGTGTGGTGAGATGGGCCTGCCCTCCCATAGGAATGCATGGGGGATATATGTGCCCATGATAATTCCTGATATGAGGGGAGTGCAGGGTCAAGTTTAGTATGTGAGAACTCGTGAGAATAATTGCTATGCAATAGTGTGCGCAAATTTATTGTGGTTATTTTAGAAATGCCACTTTTAGAAGTTGGCCTTTCTGTGTGCTGTGTGATGTGAATTGCCTGTCTGGCTTGTGAGTGACAGGTGCTAGATGGTGTGGCTGGCTCCAGGAGCCAGGATGAGTCTGCCCAGTGGTGAATAGGGAGATCTGCATGTAGATGGGAGAAAGGAGTTGCACCTGGGACCTGAATAGGGAAGTGCCTTCCCTCCACAATGCTGGCTCCACCCCCTGTGGTGCGTCTGATGTCCCTGGCCTGTCCTGTGAAAGGGAGAGAGAAGCTGAGCAAAACAAAGTGCTCAACAGCTCCCCTGAACCAGTTGTATCTGGTTCTCCCATTGCCTACACTTTAAACAAAGGAAAATGCTGTATAAAAGAAGGGGCTGTGACCCCATGAATTTGTTCGGCTCTGGATCCTGTCCCTGCAGGGTGTGCTGCTGCTGGGGCCCAGAAGGACTTGCCAGGAGGGCTGCCTCCCTGGGCCCAGCTCTGCCTTGGAACATTTTGCTGGATTTCCTGTAGCCCTGGGTCCTGCCTTACCCTTGATGCCTGGAAGACTTCTGGAACCTTTGGCTTTGTTTCTTTTGCCCCAGGACTCTTGCAAATCTTTTTGCACAATGTGAGCGCTCTGCTCTGTTTCCTTTGAATGTCCCCAGGAAGAGGAGAGGGGGCTGCGCAGCATCGCGCTGCTGAGAGAGGAAGAGAGGGAATCCCCAGAGTAGGGATTCCCTCGTAGCGCCTGCAGTGCAGGTGCCCACCCCGCTTATTTTCACTATAGTGCGCAGGTGCCCAACCTACGTCTTTGCTCGCATCATTTGATTGCTGCTCGGGTGCCCACCCAGTGACTTTGCTTTGTTTATTGAGCGGCATGTTGCCTACTTCATGTGCCTTTGGATTGGAACGGGTGCCCACAACGCTTTATGAGGTTATTTCCGAACTTGGGAGGGAGCCTTCCCCTCTTCTCTCTGCCACAGCCCGAGCCCGAGCTGCTAAATGATCCTCTTCCGGGCCGCTGCCCTGCGTGACCCGGAAGGCAGGCGAGATGGTGTTTGGATGGGCGGGGCTTCCGAGATGGAAGGGAAGCCCCGCGAAGGAAGACACCGGCCGAGCAATGGCCTAATACTGCCCGGGGATTCCGTGAGCTGTTGGGAGCCCCGGTAACCCCGTGGTGAGCGAGAGTCCCAGAGAGCAGGTGATGGCTCTCCTGTTGATCCCCCCTGGGACCAGGTAAAGCGCAGCAGCCTGTTTCTTGCGGAGGGGGCGCGAGGCACATTGCCGGTGCCTGCCCCCGCTGCATCCAATGAGAGGAGCCCCCGCATAGCCGGTGAGTGAGGGCTGAGGGGGCAGATCTTTGGAGGATGGCTATCCTGAGGGGCCCGTGCTGTTCAGAGACAGTGCCTAGTCTCCATGAGTGAACCCGCCATTGTGGGCCACTCCAACATGTAGCATTATTATCTTCCGAGACCCGTGTTGCTCCAGCATTTGGCCATAATTGTTTACTCAGGCCCAGAGGGGTCCGTGCTTTATTGTTTAGGGGGCGTAGTTGTTGTCAGAGCCCTGGCCGCTCCAACATGGGGCACAGTGAGTCTCAGAGCCTACGTGGCTCCAACAACGCAGGCATGTGTTGATGTGAGAGCCTGTGCGTGGCTCTAACATGTGCATATTTATTTAAAGCGCCAGTGTGCTCCACAGTGCTTGGGGGACATGTTTATTTTTAGAGCCCATGCCTCATTTCTACATTTCTGCTGCCCAGCAAGTAGTAGGCAGCTGCAACGTTTAGGTTATTCTTTTCTTTAGGGGACATGTTTTGAGTTCAGGAGTGAGACGCACTCCTTCGCCCCCATCTTGACCTTCACAGCTGCGCATCACTTAGTACCAGCTGCTACGTTTAGGCCTGCTCAAAGTGCGCACCCTTGACTGTCGCTACATTGGCAGTGCGCCCTGACTCTTTTGGACAGAGGGCTTTTGAGCCCCTTAGAGATGGCAAGGTGGCCCGGGGGACTATTAGGTTTGTAGGGCGCCAGGCCCTAGTGTGAATTATATAGGTGCTAGGAAATGTAGTGTCTATGATATGTCTTATGCACCTTGATTTATGCTTGTAGATGTGATTTTATGATTATTAGGTTTTACCTACTGTCTTATGTTTGATTGTATTCCCTACTGTGGTCTAGGTTTGATTTACTCCCTACTGCAGTTTATGTTAATAAGTTTGTTTCCTAATGCGATTATGTTTAGGAGATTATGTTCTACTATGTTTAGGCTTAGGAGGTTGGCGCAGAATAGATTTCTCACCTTATGTGATACTGTGTATGATATGATTTATATGACAGGTTGATGCTGAGTGTTCTAAGTTCATGATATATTCTTACTTTTACTATTTTTACCAAGTGATGATTCTGACAGTGGCCCACGTGGCCCTGTCATGTGTAAATAATCCCCTGTAAATATTGCCCAGTGCCAGTTGGCACAGTGTATATTGTGTGATGACTATCTAGTGTGTTTTATGATAATACAAAGGCTATTTTTATATATACCCTTGTGTGGAGTTCTTTTTGTGGTGTGCCTAGTATGTTGTTACTGTGTGTGATGTGCAAATGCTTTACACATTGCCACCGGGATAAGCCTGACTGCTCATGCCAAGCTACCAAGGGGGTGAGCAGGGGTTATCTTTGGCGTGTAACTCCCTTTCCCTGACTTGAGAGGTGGTCTCTGCCTGGCTTTGGCGCATGCCTTAGCCAACCAGAGATCCCCGTTTCTAAAATTGGTTGTCAGCGGTGATGATAGGACTTGTGTTTGCTCAATACCGCTGTGACAACTGGCTGCACTGCAGACTCTGCATTTTAGATAGAACGTCACGCACGTTAACTCTCTTATCATGGTTGCAGTGTAGCACTCCTTTTTTTGGGAGTGACTCAGTAATTATGCATTCCTAGATTCTTTGATGTTGAGGGCAAACTTGAGCTGTCTTTGTGGGCTCGGAACTCTCTGACTCAGTACTCTGGCTGCAGTGGTGCCGCTTTTTCTGATAGATACTTCTAACTGAAGATTCCGCACCTTTTGAATACTCTCAAGCATTAGACCTCATCAGGAAACTTTCAAGGAGTACTACTGCACCCTGCTAAGTGCCATCCTCCAGCTACGGGTTGACATCGTTCCTCTCAGGAAGTGACATGCAGAGTTGCATATAATCTCCACACAAACATGCTGACAGTTTCTTTATTTCTGTGTCACAAGACACAGAGCCAGAGCAATGCATTGTTTCTCATGGGGCAAAGTTCTACAAACTTCTTCAAAATTTAGCTGAGAATTCAAGAATGAAAGGACAATGTGACAACCTAAAACCACAGGGTTCACACCTTATAGGGATGATTGCAAGCAAATGTCTGTGACTGATTCCCACCGGATTAATTTATACCAAGGCATGAAGGCCTGCAGCAATTGAGCAATGAAGAATCTGAAGGCCATCCTGGGCCATGAGGCAAAGCTCTATATTGCCAAACACCAGAGCACTCCAAGCTGTGACAGCCCGAAATCGAAGCGAATGTGCCGGTCGGGGTCTTGAACTCGTCCCCATGGCATATCTTGATCTCCATCGGGGTAATCTGGTAGGTAAAAAAAGCACAAGTAGTCCAAAGGAGACTTGGCCCTTGGAATGGAATAGAATGGAAAGGTTTTTATATAGCACATGGCTACCCAGGAGCATCCCAGCGCAGCTGCGGTTACTAGAATCGAACTGGCCCTCTACGGAAAGAGCCAGGTCTTTAGCTGTTTCTGGAATGAGAGATGACTGGATTCCCTATGAAGATGCAGCAGAAGGCTGTTTCAAAGTTTCGCGTCATTGTATGAAAAACGCCGTCCGCCACTTCTGGCCTTTTTATTCCTGGGTACCATTGTTAGGTGAAGCTCGTCTGAACGGAGTCTTCTGTTGGCCTTGTAAGGGCAAATCATGGTTTTAATGATAGGAGATCCATTCCTTCCCAGAGACTAAGCATGGGCGAATTTTGCGAATCTGGCATTCGCAAATTTGCGTATTCGCGAATTCGCAATCTGCAAAATCCGCGAATTTGCGGATTTTTTGTTTTTTTTGTGTTCGCAAGGGTTTCTGCCAGTTCACGAGGGTTTTGTACCAGTTTGCAATTACGAACTTACTTGTCGGCTCGCAATGGTCACGACTATGTTGTTTCTACGTCTGGTTCATCATCACAGGTTCACAGCACCCTCTGTTTCACCACTGCCACCCTCTGGTTCACCCATGCCACCCTCTGGTACATCACTGCCACCCTTTGGTTCATCACTGTAGATTATGGGGGGGGAAAGCAAGCACACCTGCCCTGCTTCAACTGACATGAATTAATTTGGGGTTGATTTATTAATGTGTCACTGAATTTAAACTTCCAGTCTGGCACCTGCTTCCTGATCTTTAATTTGCTTTCTGTTGCAGTGCAATTTTTTTTCCCAGGACCTTAGTGGCCTACTTGTAGCTATTCTATGAGCCTGCTGTGAGGGTCAGAGCAGGGTCATAGAATAGTTGCGAGTAGGCAACTGAACTCTGGAGGGGCCCCTCAGGAAGCACTACAGGGAATGGTTACTAATGATGAGTTTGAACTTTTGCACCTGCTGAGTGCTTTCAGTTTTGCAAAACTCGTTTTTCTGCAGAACAGCAACTGTAATGCCCCAGACAAACTTACTTGTGAAAGTTGATTTCTAATCCAAAAGTGATCCAAAGAAAGTCAAAAAGGCCTAAAATCCAAATATCCAGCAGCATCCACAAAAAGTAATCCTTCCAGGTCAAGAATCCAAATGAAAGTGACCAGCACATGAAGAAAGCACTGGGAGGAGCCTGCTGGACAGGAACAGGAAGTTTGAGACTGTGGGGCACTTCCTTCCTCCCCCCCCTCCTCAAAATGGACTCCTTGCAAAAAAAATTGCAGGCAAATGTCAACCTGAGGAGTTATTCTGATAAAAATCATCATTTTCAGAACGTTTATGCTGCTTGCTGGTGGATTTCTTGTGCAGAATTGCAAATTTTGTAATTTCGCGAGTGCGAGATTGTTGCTGCCCGCCGCATCTATGTGTTCGCAATTGCGAACTCCCGCGATACGTGATCACGGCATACTTGCGTTGACAAACTCTCGCTGTGCAAGGTGGCAAGCCACGATGACGTAATCGCAGTCGCCAAACTCCCGCGGGATCCCGCAGCAAGATCCAAAATGGCGCAGCACTCACAAAATATCGAGAAAAACAACTCGGCAAATGCTGAATGACGGTAAGTGAACGCCGCGCGCCGCAATATTGTATCACCAAGCAAAAAAATCTGCTGCGTGCGAATTTGCGGATTTTCGGCAAATTCGCTAGAGTTTGCGGATTGCGAATTTACCGAAAATCCGCAAATTCTGCGATCGAAACGGATTTTACGCCCATGCTTACTAGGGACTTATGGGATGGGTAACGCAAAGGGCTTTAAATTTAATTATCTCTTGCACCGGTAACCAATGAACAGCGCATAGTGCCGGCTTTGCTGAAAAGCGATTATGGGTTCCCGTGAGCAGTCTTGCAGCGGAGTTTTGTACAATCTGCAGTTTCGTGGTCACTGCCCTTGGGCGCAGAAATAGAGGGCTTTGCCAATATCAATCCTGCAGAGGTTGAGCGCCTGGACTAGTGATTTTTTTGCTGGGTCCGGTAGGAGGGGCAGGCAACACTTTGTGAATCATTCTTCGCATACCATAACATGAAGCAGCAGTCTTCCTTGCTTGAGCTTTATATGTAAGGGCTTGATCTAACCAGACGCCTAGGCTTTTTATCTCGGCTTTCGGGGTCGATACCGGGCCCATACAGGCAGGCCAAATGGTATTTGATTTGAAATATAGCTGGTTGCCAAGAAGCATGAGCTCGGTTTTATCACCATTAAGTTTTAAATGGGACAGACTCATCGACTTAGTAACTTCCTCCAGGCAAGAGTGAAGATCAGAGGGCATATGGTCGACTTGGCTCAATGCCACGACCAGCTTTGTGTCATCGGCATATGTTACTATATGAATCCCAAAGGGGAAAATGATATCCCCCAATGGGGACATATAAGCATTAAAAAGGGTTGGGCTCAAGGATGAGCCCTGGGGGACTCCACACTGAAGAGGATAGGTTTTGAAAAGGTGTCACCTTCAAAAACCTGGAAGCACCTATCTTCCAGGAAGGATTGGAGCCATAATTAGGCCTTGCGGGACACTCGGTGCACAGACATAATATCGAGTCCAAAATATCGATTGGACATAATATCGAGTTTTAAATATAGACTGGACAAAATATCGACAGGACAGAATATAGATAACAAAAATATTGTTTTTAAGGTAGGTGAAGTAATATCGACTGTTAAAAATATAGATAGTTAAAATATCGAAGTATATAATATAGTTAAAAATATCGATTTTTTAATAATATTAATTTTTTATAGTGTATTTTTATGTTATAATATGTGTGAAAAGTGTGTATTTATGTTATAAATAATTTTATTAAATTCATTTTGTTTTTATAATTATTGTGTAATTTAATTCTGTCGCGGGTTGTGGGTTTATAGGGGAATAGGGTGGGAAGTAATTTAATTATAATTAATTAAATATGTAAATGTATTTATTGATAGTAATTTGTAATTAATTGTTAAATAATTTATATGTGTTAATTAATTTAATTGTAATTGGAAAATAATTATTATTAATTGATTAATTGGTAATTATGTAAATTTTACTAATTTAATTCTGTAGCGGGTTGTGGGTTTATAGGGGAATAGGATGGGAAGTAATTTAATTAGAATTAATTAAATATGTAAATGTATTTATTGATAGTAATTAGTAATTAATTGTTAATTAATTTATATTTGTTAATTAATTTAATTATAATTGGTAATGAATTTTTATTAATTGATTAATTGGTAATTATGTAAATTTTACTAATTTAATTTCTGTAGCGGGTTGTGGGTTTATAGGCGAATAGGGTGGAAAGTCATTTATTAATAATTAATTAAATAATTAAAATGTATTTAATTGGAAATCATTGTAAAAAATGTTTTAATTAAATAATTAATTGTTAATGTTTAATTAATTTGTATTAATAGGTGATTAATTGAAATAATTATTGTTAATTAGTAATTTTTAAATATTAATTATTATATTAGATACATTTTTTATTTATTTTTAAATGATTATTAATAGATTTTTGAATATTATATGAAATATTTACTTTCCCTAATGTTGTATTCTCTGGAGTGGGAATAGTAATTTTAACACCTACGCTATCCAACGCTTTCCCTACTGTTGCATCCACTGGAGTGTGAATAGTAATTTTAACCCCTACGCTATCCAACACTTTCCCTACTGGTGCACCCACTGGAGTGGGAATAGTAATTTTAACCCCTACGCTATCCAAAGCTTTCCCTACTGTTGCTCTCTTTGGAGTGGAAATAGTAATTTTAACCCCTACGCTATCCAACGCTTTCCCTACTGTTGCACCGACTGGAGTGGTAATAGTAATTTTTACCCCCACGCTATCCAATGCTTTCTCTACTGTTGCACTCTTTGGAGTGGGAATAGTAATTTTTACCCTTACGCTATCCAACGCTTTCCCTACTGTTGCACTCTTTGGAGTGGGAATAGTAATTTTTACCCTTACGCTATCCAACGCTTTCCCTACTGTTGTAACCACTGGAGTGGGAATAGTAATTTTAACCCCTACGCTATCCAACGCTTTCCCTACTGTTGCACCCACTGGAGTGGGAATAGCAATTTTAACCCCTACGCTATCCAACGCTTTCCCTACAGTTGCACCCACTGGAGTGGGAATAGTAATTTTAACCCCTACGCTATCCAACGCTTTCCCTACTGTTGCACTCACTGGAGTGGGAATAGTAATTTTAACCCCTACGCTATCCAACGCTTTCCCTACTGTTGCACCCACTGGAGTGGGAATAGTAAATTTTACCTCTACGCTATCCAAAGTTTTTCCTATTGTTGCACCCACTGGAGTGGGAATAGTAATTTAAACCCCTACGCTATCCAACCCTTTCCCTACTGTTGCGCTCACTGGAGTGGGAATAGTAATTTTAACACCTACGCTATCCAACGCTTTCCCTACTGTTGCACTCTTTGGAGTGGGAATAGTAATTTTTACACTTTTGTTATTGTACGTTAATAATATTGGCTAATATTTAATTATATGTTGTTACTATATATATATGTTTTAAGAAATATGAATAAAATTTCTTTTTTTACTTTCATTAATTCTTTAATTATTATAAGTTAATTTAAGTATTTTTAAGTATATTTTTGTAATTAATTTTTAATATTAATTTAATTTAACATTGTTTTTAGTAAAGTCGATATTTTTTAAAACTATATTTTTGTAAACGATATTTTTAACTCGATATTTTTGTACTTACCTGTTTGTAGATAGAAACTCAATATTTTGTCAGTCGATATTTTGTCAACGATATTCTTGATGGTCGATATTCTGTCTCTTGATATTATTTCAGTGATCCGGGACACTCCTATACTCCTGAGACAGTGAGCCAGGATACAGTAATTCACCGTATTAAAGGCTGCGCTTAGCTCAAGGAGTATTATGGCCGACGAACTTCCTGAACCCAGGATTTTCCTTGCTTCCTCCACCACCACTAATAAGGTGGTCTCAGTGCCTTGACAAGGGTGTTAACCCGTTTGTGAGGGGTGGAGCAGGTTATGGGACTCAAGAAACGCAGAGAGTGTGTGGTTGAAATGTTTCTCTACCATTTTGCCAATTCCCGGAAGGAGAAAGATAGGACAGTAATTGCCCAGGTCGGCAGGGTCCAAATTTGTTTTTTTTAGCAAAGCTTTTACCACTGTCCTTTTCCACTCAGGCGACTATACCTGATGCGAGGGAGGCATTAATCAGGCTGATAAGGATAGGAGCAACTGTAGGAGATGAATGTATGACGCTACAATGCATACATTTACAATGCATGCCTTTACAGCGCAGTTTTTACATGTCAGATAGTATAAGGGTACTATGCGTTGTAATGGTATGTGTTGTAATGACTTGTGATGTAATGCCTGCATTGTAGTGACATACATTGTAATGACATGCGTTATAGTGGCATGAAACGTAATGGCTGCGTTGTAATGACATGCGATGTAAAGGATGTTGTCATGTAATGACTGCTATGTAAAGGTAGTGTGATGTAATAACCGCGTTGTAAAGTTTGTTTCTGGTAGGAGCTACCAGTTTCAGAATGTAAGGTGGTGCAGGGTCCAGTAGTGACCCAGATTCGACTGAAGCTAGAGTGGCTAAAAATGACTCCTGAGTGAAGGGGATATAGGTCTCCAGATGGTGCTCAGTTTCATGCTGGCCCACGGCCATAGACTTAGGTGTATCACTGTCTCTTTGTGGAAGATACTTGGGAATGTTATGTGCTTTAGTAGCAAAGTATTTTGCAAGTTCGTTACAGCGGTGACTCGAAGGATCACGTGCAGCTGGGGGACTCGGGACTTTGAGTAGCTTTTTGGCAATGAGAAAAGTCTCTCTAGAGGAATTATCTGCTGCTGTAATCTTTAACTCTTAGTAGATGGCCTGGGCTCATTTTATTTCTGCCTTGTATGTTCCAATGGCCACCCTATATTCCTGTTTCTTAATGTGTGAGAAGTCTTTCCTCCTTAACCTTTCCAATCTTTTGCATTGTTGTTTTAGGATACGTAGCTTAGGGGAGAACCATGCATACTTGTTAGGTCCCACTTTCTTCTGGATTGATTTCTTTAGGAACACCGTGTTCAGTGACCGCTCAATCCAGTGAGTAAAAGTTTAGCAAACTGGGACTGGATTGAAATCCAGATTAGGTTTGGTGCTTATCAGTTCCTGAGTCCACCCCGTCAAGGGGAGTTTGGGCCAGGGACGGATTTGTATTTGTCTTGACTGGGTTTGTGAAACGGGGATAGGTGGGGCCCAGACAATTGGATTTAGAAAATGGTCTGACCATGGTATGGGGACGGGGGCTTTCCTTTTTAGTTCCTCCAGACTAGCAAAAATTGGGTCAAGAAGGTGACCTTTATTATGAATTGCTTGGGGGACCTTCTGGCGCAGTTGACAGGCCATCAGATCTTGTGCTAGTTCAGTCGCAGAGGATGCCGTGGGGTCATCAAAGTGCAGGTTAAAATCTCCAAGGAGGGTAAAATTAGCTGAGGAACTAGCAAGATTAATGACTGTTTCCAATAGAGATTTACAAAATTGCCTATTGACCCAGGTGGATGGTAGATCAGAATACCTGAGAGTGACAATGAGGGGGTGAGTTCAATAGAAAAGTGGGCATTCTCACAGTCTAATAGCAGACTGCCTAGTATTCGACAGGTCATATAGTCTTTACAGATAATGGCGATTCCACCGCCCATCCCTGTCGTTCTACCCTTCCTCTGGATTAAATATCCAGGAGTGAGTGCTTGAACAATGTCCGGCTCTGAGCTGGCTGTGGGCCAGGTCCCTGTAAGAAACAAACCCTCTGGGCCAGATTCTTTTAACAGCATTGAGATCTCAGTTGTGTGTTTGGGCAGGGATCTGCAATTGAGTAAAAGTAATTTATAGGAGATTCACGCTGCTGATGAGGGGGGTAGCAAGTGGGGAGATTCTTAAACCACAGTGTGAGCATCTGTCCTGATGCTCTTCCATTGACATAGTATGAGCACAGTTGGGGCCTGGGGTTCTATTTGGCTGCTTTAACAACAAATTAGAGTAGCGAAAGCCTTCTGGGGGCACAGACACAGGGGTTCTGGCCCATGGGCGCATTCGGGTGCGGACGGGCGCAGACGGGCGCGCCAACTAACGTTTTTATGTCATTAGCTGTGCGTCGGGTCCGGCCACTAAAATGCTGACCCGGTGCCTAGGATGCATGAGCCCTTGCCTAAGCTATTGCACAGCTCCCTTGTGTCCCTGTCACCGGAGCATTGAACACAGCTCCCCCGTGAGTAAAAACAATTATTAAAACAGTATTTAATACAGAATTAAATGGTAGCAGCAATTGTTTTAGAAAAGGTAGCGCAGCAAAACAGTAAAGCGATCCTGTTCAGAGAGGGCAGTAACCCCTCTAGTAACCGATGCACGGTCGCGCCATCTGGCGTTTTTTTATGTCGTCAGCTGTGCGTCTGGTCCAGCCACTAGAATGCTGACCCGGTGCCTAGGATGTGTGAGCCCTTGCCTGAGCTATTTCACAGCCCCCTTGTGTCCCCACCAGCGGAGCATTGAACACAGCTCCCCGGTGAGTAAAAGCAATTATTAAAACAGTATTTAAAATGGAATTAAACGGTAGCAGCAATTGTTTTAAAAAAGGTACCATTCTAGCACTGAGGTCGGCCAATTTTGGCTACCTATTGGGCTGATACACTAACGCCCTTTGGGACTCTGTCATTCAGGTACTAGCTGTTGTGTCAGAGGGCTAGTGCCCCACTCTTACTCAAGCCATTCAAGATGGCCACAATCTGGCAAAATTTACAGTTCGCTGTGGGCTAAATGCCACGTATTACCTCGGGCGGCATGCTCCAGTGTGACACAGCAAAGACATGCCTGGATGAGATCAACAGGATTCTTCTGGGATGTCCAACCTTCCCTAATAGGCATACTTTTAATGGTTCTCTCTTATCTGATCAAAACAACAGATTCAGCCCACAAACACTTTAAAGACAGCAGCACTGCAGCACAATCCTTGGGCCTGTCTGCCCCAAAGCATCAGTTCCACTAGCTGTTTCCCCCCCTCTGTGGCTAGGGTAGATACTTTCAATAACACCTGCTCATTTAGCCAGCCCAGTAGGCTATACAGCCCTGTAGTGGTTATGGTTGTGGCACCCACAGACAGTGTGGACAGCAAGAACAGTGAGCAGCCCTATCCCCAACCCCTCCAGCTGCCACAGCCACAGCCACAAAACCTCTTTAGAGGTACTACCAAACACACAGCTACTCTGTTGGAGGCATTTTCTCTCAGGTAGGAAAGCGATTACTTCAGACAAATGGGTCCTGCATATTTTCCGGTGTGGCTATGCCCTTCTGTTTCTCTCTGCTCCACATCACCATCCATCCACCTCCTTCATGGCAGCTGAAGGAGGACAATCTGTTCACTTTACAGCAGGAAGTACAGGCCATCCTGTCCAAAGGAGCCATACAGAGGGTGGCAGCATCTGAAGTGGGAACTGGCTGTTACTCCAGCTACTTTCTGGTGCAAAAAAAGATGGAGGCCTTTATCCCGTTTTAGACCTTCACCCTCTCAACGCCTTCCTTAGAAAATTCAAATTCAAGATGCTAACCCTAGCCAGGTCTTGTGTGCCCTTGACCCTGTATACTGGATGGTTGCAATGGCCCTACAGGGTGCTTATTTCTACACACCCGCCCTACAGACCCAACAACTGTTACATGTGGTTTTGCTGGCACAAGAGCATTTTCATTTTGCTGTGCTCCCACTTGGTCTTACCAGTGAACCCTTGGGTGTTCACAAAATTGATGGCTGTGGTTAAAGCACATCTCTGGAGGTCAGGGGTACCAGTTTTCCCCTATCTACATGACTGGCTGTTGAAGGAGGACTTGTCTCAAGCAGTCAATACAAGGGATGGGCGAAACCCACATAGTTTCCAAACACTCTGCGAGATTCCTCAGAGTCCGTGAAGAGGTCAATCAGTCACATGCACTGCTCGTGCGAATTTTTAGCTCCAGGAGCTTGTTAAGTGCTGAAAAATCAGCGTGAATGGAACCATATGATGCACCAAAAGGTGCTGCTTCTCGAGTTGATTTTGCTGCCACTCGAGTATATTTTTTACTCGTGTGGCAGCTTACTAATCACAAAAGGTTGTGACCTCCCGCCAGTACCCTCCTAGAGACCAAAATTGCCCTAGGGAAGGCTGAATCTTGAAGGTCAACTTACCGTTGGCAAGCTGCACGTGAGAAAAAACTCAGCCACAGTGGAACTCTGCATTACGAGTGGCCAAAACTCCACCAACTCTGCCGGCAGAGCAAAATTTATCACCCACGCCTAGTTGTTACCTAACCTTCAGACTATGACTAAGTCACACGTGACTCCTTTGAATATGCTCCATTTCATCTGAGCTATTCTGTACAGTGTGCATTTTTGTGTTTTTCCAGGATTGGAGAGTCCAGGACATTTGGGCTTTGATCCCAATGTTTCAGCCTCTGTCTGGATCGTAATAAGGATGACGTTGAGGCTACTAGGGCTGATGGCCTTCTACATCCTGCTATTCAAATAAGCTATGTGGCACATACGGGCTCTGCAGTGAGATCTGAATTGTCAGTGGCCATGGAGTTTTTGCAGTTGTCAGACCAGCCCTCTTTATTTCAGTCACCTGCTGTGATGCATTTTTTTAAGAGTTGCTAGCAAATGTTTCCTCCTGTCACTATGCCTTTGCGGGACCTAAACTTAGTACTCACATTTCTAATGTGCACCCCATCAGGCCACTACACATAACACCAATAGGAGAGTGAGCTACATGCCCTCTTTGTCAACCCTCCAAGTACCCACATACAACATTCTTTATAGACAAGCTGGTGTTGAGTACTTATGACTTCTTCCGAAGGTGGTTACTCCCTTTCATGTCAGTTAAAACATCACCCTCCCAGCTTTTTTAGCTTCTCTCAACCCTTCTAAGGAAGAGTGACTAATTCAGCTAGATCTCAAAAGACCTACCAATTTCTTTGTTTATCTTACCAGGGATAATGTGTGGATGATCAGCTCTTTATTGATTTCACTGGAGTAAAAAGGTTGGAGCAGTAAGAAAAGGAACATTTCTTGCATGATTGTTTTTTGCATCAAAAGTTGCTGTGCACTAGCTAAGAAGCAGCCTCCAGAAGACCTCCTTGTGCTCATTCCTCCAGAGCTAAGCATGTTACCACTGCATTTACAGGCAAAGGGACTGTTCTTAACATTTGCCAGGCTGTCACAAGTGTGCACTCCACACTTTCACTAAGAGCTACTGTTTGGACAGCTTGGTCGGAAGAGAAAGGCATTTTGTTTGGATTTTTTTGCCTGAGCTACTCTACAGACCTGCCAACTGGGAGATACTGCTATGGCATCTATTCAACAGGTGAGGAGTCAGCTGATAGAATTATCCATCAGAACAAAAAGTTACTGTTGGGATGAAAATGTTCTTTCCCAGGTAATGGGCCCCTATCCTGAGTGCTCCCTGGGCTGTTCCCCATCCTGGGCAGTGTGACTAAGCACACACAAAGAAAACAAAAGCCGCACAGCGCAAGGTCATGTGCCAGTAAAAAAAAGAAAAGGAAAGGCAGCGCCTCTCCCTGATGCAGCAGATGAGTCGCTTGTTGAATATTCACTGGTCCTGAAGGAGCGCCCGATAATGCCCTGTAGTGCCCTTGTCTTTGGCATCTTTTGTCCCCTCATAGTGGTCCCAGGACTGTGGGCCACAACCAACAATGCCAAAAAAGTGCGGGCTGCAGGAACGGTGCAGCCTCACCCCAAAGGATTTAAAAGCGTATTGACCCTAAGTTTAAAGGTTTCATGACGAGATGACTACCCTGGATTCTCTCTCATTTTTCAAGCATTCCCCAGGCTGGAGCATGTGTTCTTTAGCTTGGAATGTAGTGCTTTCTTGGGCCACAGGGGCAGATTTACAAGAACTGACTCATCTCTGCGTATTAGCAAAGATGCGTCAGTTAATTTCCATCACACATAAAATCCCTTGCACCACCATAGATGCGTCGTATTTACAATGCGGCACACTGTGGCGCATGGATTGACAGATGTGTGACTCATCTATTGACGTAAAGGCAACGTATTGCTGGAGTTGTGTCGCAAGCACGACCCAACTCCAGCAATACTTCGGAATGCCTATTTCAATCATGCTGTGTGTTAGACCTATCAGCCCTAGGGTGGTCTTCCCCTAAATTCTTTTGCCCTCTTTGCCACCTACTGGACCCATATTTTTGTTGGACAGTAGGACTCTGGGCCCCTTACCACTGCTAAACAGTGCTGAGGTGCAGGTGCTCTCCTTTAAAAGCATGGTGACGCAAGAGTATCAGCTACAGGCCCTGCTACTGCAGTGAGGCCTACCTTTCATTTATATACTGGTAGTCTGCATGTTCTGGGACTTTTTGTAACTGTAGCCTTTTGTCCCTGGTTGACAGACAGGTAGGAAAGGGAACACCCCAGAGCCTCCTGTATTTTTCCAGTGTTTTCTAAACCCCTAGATTCTTCCAGAAAGTGCCGCCTCTTCTCGGTCACCTGACTTTAGGGTAAAATAGGGAGGGTTCTGGCCACACATCCCTGTTACACTACTGGACCGGAGACTCTCTGCTGGAGTGAAGACTGCTATGCTAGGAGGACAGCTACACTGCTAGGCTGACTGCTCCCAGGAACTGCTGCCCCAAGTCAGCTGAGTTACGCTGACAGAGGGGAACCAGGAATAACATCTCCAGTGTGTCTCCACAATGACTTTTCTCTTGTGACTGCCCCCCTTCTTACTGGACTGTAAAGATTCCTAAGGACTACCACAATCTATTTTTCTGCAACCTGTCCTGTCAAGCGCTGTGAGCCTGAAAGTACCACTGCTGCCAGGGGACCCCTGAGGTACTGTAAAGCGCTCTGTGGAAGAAGCTTTGTGAGCCTGGAAGCAACGCTGCTGCCTGGGGACCCCTGAGGTACTGTAAAGCGCTGTGAGCCAGAAGCTCTGTGAGCCTGGAATCCCTGCCGCCACCCGGGACAGCAATGCGCTGAGGAGCGCTGTGGCAAAGGAGCGATGTGTGCCCGTGACCGGTGCGCTGCCGAAGGAAGCGCTGTGCATATGAATTCACCGGCAATTGCCGTGTTTTAAGTATATTCAAATCTGCCTCCCACTCGTCACCGTCGCAGCCTGGGTGAAAAGTGCACCAGGACCGCTTTTAAAACTTCTTTCTCCCCCTCCTTAATCGCCGCCATTTGCCCGGGAGCCTCAGAAAACCCTTGCCTGCATCGCTGACGTCCAGGAAGGAGCCGCGCTGGGATTGGCACCAGCGCGGGGCGCCGCTTAGCAACCAGAATTCACTCCAGCTGTAGTGTAGTTCCTATATTCCCAATAGGCTCTGCGCATTGGAATAATATATCCTATAGATTTGACGTAGGACTGAGGTCAACTAGGTCTCTATCAAATATCCTAAACTTAATTGTGTGTGTGCCAGCTAACTCAGAGGTCACTAGAAACTTTCTCGAATAAACAAGAAGGGATCAGTTTCTGACAACCACATAAACATGACAACTTTGTTTCCCAAGTATAAAAATAAATCTCCCAGAGTCGCGGAAACAATAGATAAGTATTTCACTCAGTCAATCGTGCATGCTTCGTTTCTACAAAGTTGCAGAGAAATAGAGAGACGGGCGATTTCAATAAAAAGGTTTATTGAACACTCTTCTTTCTCATGCAAGAGAAGTGAACAGCTACAATCGTTATACAGACTGCAAAGTATAATGCGTACAGCGTAAACAATAATATGAAATAATACTGTAAGAACATTGTATGGTTTCTAAGCCATATAAAAATACATACATAAATTACATTGACTAAAATACTCAACTGGTGCTTCTAAAATATGCCTACCACAATGTACCTAACCTAAGTCTAGTACAAGGGAAGAAGTAAGTATTGTGTAGCATAGGTTTAGTTGTTTTTTGCCAAGAATCTACCAAAGGTTTCTCTAGGTTCTAATCAGCTCCATACCTTGGTTAGAATGAAAGAGGTCTGGTCTCTCTGTCTCGGGACTCGATTTCCCAACACCCCGCAAGGGAAGCCGGAAACACTGGAGCTGGATTCCCGAAAGAAGAAAGGCAGCTTTCTGATCAGTGCATCAGCTGGAGAGTCGGCTTCCTTCGGCACTTGCTGTAGCGAGCTGCGTCGGGCAAGTAGGTCTTTGAACTGCTCCGAATCACTGTATCTTGGTAGAGCAAGTGAAGGTATATTTATACCTTGAAGGTGTTTAGGAATGCCATAGTTTGACGTAAAGTCGGGCAGATGAACGTCAGGAAAGAACCCCTAGGGAATAGTTGTTCTTTGTAAAGTAACTGAGTTCTTGGAGAAATCAATTTTTAAGCAAGGGGAAGTCCCTGACTGCTTAAGCTGGTTTTCCAAGAAATCGTTGTGATGTTTGGTACGGGTGGAAGTAGCCATGCCTGTATTTGTGTAGCATGGGCTATGCCTAAATAGGGGCTTGATTTCTATGCCTATATAAGGGCAATGCGAATTGTACCTATGTAAGGGCATGAATCCGGAAAATTCACTCGGAGCTTTAAAAGCCACATAACACCCACTCCACTTTCTTATGTACGACATTACTAAGTTCTAAACACATTAAAACATATCTAATCAGCGCTTGGACGCCCACGGGCAGCAATCGCGCTCTATAAATACCGTTACAATTACAATTACAAACATGATGTGTTAAAAACCCATCCAAAATACATAAAAATGCATTGGTACTGGTTGTACACGAAAAAGCATATGTGCTGTACGCATTTAAAGCAATCTTTCATTCAAAGCATATAGATGACATTTGAAAATACTATCCGAATGAATAACTAAAATACATTAATAAAATGGCTCTTTAATTACAGAAGAAAAAGTCGAGACCATTCCATGGCAGATTATATAAACTGTTTGATTGTGGACAAAGTCAAACATTGTCTCTTGGAAGTTTTCAAAGAATTCTAGTTCTCTATGAATAGTTCTACTTTTGGTGGATTACTTGGTGCCAAAAAATGAAAAAATACAATTTGGAAAAACAAAAGTTTGATCATAGAAAAAATAGAGTTCCAAAGTTAGAAACTTGTTTTGAAAAAATGAAGGTCA
The DNA here is from genome assembly GCF_964263255.1 of Lissotriton vulgaris. Taxonomy (NCBI): domain Eukaryota; kingdom Metazoa; phylum Chordata; class Amphibia; order Caudata; family Salamandridae; genus Lissotriton; species Lissotriton vulgaris. The sequence continues at coordinate 744,574,465 of NC_141696.1, forward strand.
AATTCAGAGTCTCTCAGAACACTGCGCTCCAAATTAAAAGTCAGTGTTATTGTTTGGAGAAAACATCAGATCTTCTAAGTCTGAAAAGAATTTGTCTACCATTGCAGGTATAAGTTGGATTACCTCGTTAAGAAGATTAACTGCACATAGATGTGAAGCAGCGCCGTCAGCGTTATTTGCATTAGCAATGTTTGAATTGGAAGGTACCTGTGTGCCGCTTTCCTCTCGTACCTCACCGTCAGCATTTTGCATCTGTGAGATCTCAATGAATGCCGTCATCAGAATTGGTAGCTTCTGTGGACAACACAGTGCATGAGCCGTCACTGGTCCAAGCAAAGTATCAACATCCGTTGGCATAAATGATGGGAGTGTGAGACAGATGTCTAACACGCATTCTTCTCCACATAGCAGGTATTGTATAATAGGTAAGATGCAATCTTGCCAGATTGGTCTGAATGACATAAACCAAGTGGTATTCAATTCTCTTAAACAAGTTAATCCCAAAATTCGGACTATGCGCTCACGACACTTCAACGCCAGTAGAATATTTTCCACGGTGATCTGCGTATCGCTGGTGATTTGGCTTGCTATATACAAGCAGTAGGAGCAAAAATAGTATCCCTGCTACGAGTCCCAAAACAAGAGGCAGTCCGCCAAACACAGAGTGCACAAAGTTTGGAAATATGCCTAGGACTGCTTCAAAAGGTGCTAACAGTCCCGAAAAAATCGTCTTAAATACATGTACAATACCACTCGTATCAGACATGTTTAAGATACGACCTAACATTTTTGAGAAATGTACAGGGCAGTTTGTAGTTAATAGGGTGTGTATCTCTGCAAAAGTCCTTGTGACTTGCAGATCATAGGTCTCTTTGGCCGAGGTCAATGGCACAGTTTTCTGTAAAAGAATGGCTTTCATTCTGCTTAAAGTATCAATTTGTTTAGAACAGATGTTCAGTGAAGGCCATAACAGTGACTCCCGGTCTGTCTTGGTTTTTGGAAACAATACTTGCATACAGCAAGTGACCCTGGCTGACACAGTTACGAGATAGGCTAAACCTGGCAACATGCCGCAGCAGCTGTGATCATTCAACACAATGTCACTTCCATTAGAAAGTTGCCTAAAAATTGGATCAATCACTGCAGCTGGTGAACCTTGCAGGTGGCAGGATAAATTGTTAGAGGAACCATTGCAGGCCAGTGTAAATGTATACCCTGACAAAGGAAAGAAGCGCTTAGTGTGTTTTCACAATTTTTACCACTAAGAAACACTTCTTTCCCCCACTCCAACATCTGTGTGTGTAAGGTAATTCCCAGGATGTCTTGATGTTTTCTTTACCCAACCTTTCATATAGGTCTGCTGGTATATGTTTTAAGCAATACTGAAAATGTAAAATTGTAACAGGCAGAGTGATTATATCGTTTATCATCCGTTCAATGGATTGCTTTTTCAGCGACTGTAAATGGCACCTTTCCAGTTTTTCAATGCTCAGCACCGTATAGTCTGATCCCCTCTGTGCCAATTTGATCTGTTTATCAGTGAGATTGAATTCTGAAAACAGTGAAGTGGTATTGATTAAACGCCAAGGCACATAGCCTGAACAAAGGTTTTGTAACGTCTAGCCTAATAGCGTTATAAAACGTAGTTGCAACTGACCATGTTGTAACATGACCAAGTCCTGTTCCATTATGTCTATGGCAGAGGATACTATGCTGTCCAAAGAATATATCCTGGATGACAGTCGTTAAGCGATTGTCAACTACAGAGAGCGATTTCGCTAAATTAATACGATCAATTTCTCGTATTCGTTCTGCAGTCTCTGCTGCTGTAATCTTCCATGCTTCATTATAAGCAGCATACATAACGGCATATATAAAACGTTTATGACGCAGTTTAGTTGGTCCTTGTAAGAAGTCCCTCAGATCAGCACCATCTTTAAGTAAAGATAAGTGTTGTTTTTCTTTCTTTAGTGTAGACGTGTGTAGCCATTCAAGGCACAGCTTCCCTACACTGTATGTTGTTACTATTCCTGGATGCTGTCTCTGAACATATCTTCGATCTGGCCTAGTGAATGTGAACCCTTGTGTCTTATTCAGGAATCTATCTTGACAGTTGTTTGTGTCTTTGGGCCAGATTAACCATTTTTTCCAATCTGGATCTGTTCTGTTGTGATGCAAAATATTATGTAAGTCGACCTCCCCCTCTGAAGTGTTATTACTATCAGGTGTAGGTGTATGTATGGACAGTTTGTTTAACTCCTTGATCTTGGCTAGCCCAAGACAAGATGTCTGTTGGACAGTGTCATTCAAAAACATTATTTGCACTGGGATGATGCAGGCTCTAAATAAAGATTCTAAGCCCGGCACCTGCCAGTCTTTTGTGCTCCAGACAGTTTTTGTCTCAATGTTGTCTTTCCAAAAGTCGAAACCTAACAAAGACAGCTGAGCATAAAAGGCCGCAGAATAAATTTGCTTGGTATTTGTCAACATACTTTTGATTCCTGTCCTATTACATTTTTTAAAGTAAAATGATCCTGGATTTAAAACATTAAAACCTGAAAAGTACGTAAATTTGCCATAAAGTGTTTTTGAGCTACCCTTAGGTGGCGTTGGACAATGTTCCCATTGGTTATATTTCAATACATTTCTAGGATTTGCAGATGTATGCAAGAAATGATGACCATGGTGATTATAACAATACATTTGTTCATAATCTGATGAACCTTCTAAGTATTCATGATTAGTAAATTTTGCAGACATTTCTAAGTCTGACATCATATTATTAACAGTCTCAAAGTCTCAATCATCAGAAAAGGTACTAGATGAAACAAAGTCATTCAAGAAAATCTTGAACTGGTGTGGAATCTTCAACAGCTCTGCCGGACCAAAAATGTCATATTCATTTCTGTCCCAAGCTATACCACCTGGTATAGGAACGGCTGTGATGTTCACTGATGACAAGTCTCTTTGTTCGCGATGAGATGATTTGTGTGGCTTGAGTAGTAAGTTGATGTTCTTTCTTGCTGTGTCCTTTTTAACAAATCTTCCATTTATCAGCATTCCCCAAGTTATTACCAGAGTCAACCAAAGTAGAAGAAAAAGACACCCAAAGCAACCCAAAGTTCAATCCATGGTGAAACCAGATGTCTTTTCCAGTTGATGAAAAAGTTCAGTTGCTTGTTCTTTCAAAGTTCTTTTTACTGGCTTTTGTTTCAGGTTCGCTGGGATCCTAATTAATAAAATAGCCAGGGGCAGTTCTGTCAATTGTAGGGATTGCTTCAGGATTCGTTGAAATCACTGGAACCACTTGTTCACTTGTTACATTTATATAGTCAGATGCTATTTCATTGTAGACAGCCGTTTCTTCACGAACTGTTATTTGGGTTTCAAGAGGTACAAGTTCCATGGCTTTGTTGCATAGTTCTTCTTTTCGCACTGCAGATTCTTCAAAGGTGATGAGTCTCTCAGTTTGAACCTCTTGGATAGTAGCCAGATTAGGGCGTCTGCTACATCTTTGGAGTCCACTTGGCCTACTACTTATGATCGGCCACATGATGTGGTTTTACCAGGTCGATGGACACGAACCGGTTCTCCTTTTTACCAGCAAGGGGCGGCAGTAATACTGTTCTTGATCTGTGGATGGCTAGGACAGGTACTGGTTGTCTGTAAGAAGGCCCAAATTCCTTCTTGTCTGCAATCTTTTCTCTGGCTAGATCCCCAATCTTTGGAATCCAGACAGGTCTTGCTGGGATGGTTGGTTTTTCTTCAGTGGTCGTTGGCTTCAGGAACACGTTACTTTGGCTTTTTCTTACTTCATTTAAGTCCTATAAAACAGCCAAACGGTCTGAAGTGCGACAATCGAGATCCAATATAATAATTCTTGTTCCAAAAAGGATTTCATATTGAGTGATACCCCCTAAAGAACTTCTTGGCAGATTATTAAGACTACGTTGGACACTTATAAAGACTCGCAAATCTTTTATAATAGCTTGAGCGTCAGCCGACGCTGAGGCCACATCCAAATAAATCTTGAGCATGAATTCACTGTGACCATGATATATTTATAATTACCATCCCTCCGTAAGCGACCGCAGTGATCCAGGTAAACGCAAGCTAATAGTTTGTCTGAAATCAACAGGGGTGTCTGCGCAGGACGTTTCACTGTAGACACTTTCATCTTTTGGCAGATTTCACATTCCAAAATATAGTTTCTGGTTTGTTTCCTCATGCGCGACGACCAGTATCCCTGTTTTAATAACGATACTGTTGCGGAAACACCTGCGTGTGCAGAGGTGAGCCCTTCATGTGCTGCTAAGATTAGTCCTAATCTATGTTCCATGTTTGGAATTACTCTGTCCCCCACTCCAGAAATTCGAGCAAAAGGAACGGAGTTTGTGTCAATTATGTATGAGTATTTGAGTGGATAGTTTTGAGGTAAAGCTGCACCGCTGCCTTTGCTTGTTGCATTGACAGCTAGCATTATCTTGCTGTCTATTTTCGTTTTTGAACGAGTGATTGCAGCTACGGAAGCCATTTGCACAGCTGCCATCGCGGCTTCATCAGCCAATGAATTCCCTGCAACATGAACGCGAAGTGTGGCTCAATGATTAGAGCGGCAGACCCTGATGCAGAGGTCTAGCCCGGGACCAGGGTTCAATTCCCCGCGTCGGCAGGTCTTGGGCTCAAAATTCCACGGACCTGATAATTCTTGCCTCGGTGCCTATTCCAATCATGGAGTCCCACTCTGCAACTCTAGGCAATATCTTGCTTAATCTCCACAACGGCCCCTACAACGCTAAGGATGCCTGGCCTCCACCTTGGGGGTGCCCAGGAGTGGACGCCTCACAGGGAAAGCCAGGATGGGTTCCACAGCGGTATTCGTACAAGCGCCTTGAGACCCTTGCGGGTGAGTAGTGCGCTTTACAAGTATCAATTTACATTTACATCACATTGATGACTCAGTGTATGTATCACGTGAGCCTTTTGTAGTTCTTTTCGTAACTGAACTACTTGTTCCCAAAGCAATTTATGCTTGATTGTGCCACCTTTCGCATCTCTGTAACCATTTTGAATCCGGTTTTGCAAGTATTCATTGTAAGATTGAACACAATAATACGAATCGCATACTATGAGTGTGGGGAATTCACGATCTGTATTTTCAAGCACCATCTTAAATGCTTGTAGTTCAGCTCACTTTGCTGTAAATCTCCTGGAGATTGCATTTTAGTGATCATTGGTCGAAATTTACCATCGCACCTGCGACCTTTAACAATCGGGCATGCAGCACTATATGCTTGTTTACCCCTCCGTAGTGGGTTGGGCTGATCCGTCAGTGTAAATGATGCATTCATACTGCTCTATAGGCAGAATCTTAGTAGGCAGAGGACATTTTTGTTCATATTGTAAAATTGCTTATCTTTTCAAATAAGGATCAAAAACGTATTCAACGTCTGTTGCAGCAAGAGAATTAAGCCATTGTATCCATCTTGGATGTAAAGCTTCAGCATTCAGAATGCTCACCTTTGTCACTGCCTCTAAGGCAGGTATAGGTGCAACAACCATAATCCGTTTACCCTGTGCAAGGGCTCTCTCTTTTACTACTGCAGTTTGAAACGCTGTCCGAATTTTTTCTGTTGAAGGGAATTTAATTTCTGCTTGTGCGTTCAAATGTGATATGTAAGCTATTGGTACTTTTTCTCCTTCATTATTTATTTATTATTTATTTAGCGACTTGTAAAGCGCCTGGTGACCCAAGGGCATCCCCGCGCTATAAAAATTTGTTATCCAGATGAGAGGGAAATGGGGAGAAGGACTTTATTTAGGGAATAGAAGGGTTTTAAGTTTTTTTCTGAAAATCAGATAACTGGGTTCCAGTCTGAGGGAACGTGGGAGGGAGTTCCATCCAGTGGACGCTTTTACAGAGAAGCGTCGGCCTCCAGTGCGTGTCTTTTTGAATTTGGGGATGTTGGCTAGGTGCTCATTCTCGGACCGTAGGGATCTGGGTGCTTTGTAGGGAGTAACCAGGCCGCTGAGAATCGCAGGGCCCGATCCATTGATCAGTTTGTATGCCGTGCACATGGCTTTGAATTCCACCCTTTGGCGCACAGGGAGCCAGTGCAGGTTAAGTATGTGAATCCGCATTGTCCTGGAATGATTCGGATCTCTAAGTTGCGTACGTTTACGCGTGTTTGTAAATGTTTTGTTGCTAACATGTCTGTTTGCAACGAACGCAAAATTTCTGTGTGTTTTTGAGTCCAATTTACTGTTTTGAAATCAGGTTTGATTAATTCGTAGAGAGGTTTAACCCTTTCTGCGTAGTTTAGAATATAAGTTCTTTTGAAATTTAGGAAACCTAGAATTGACTGTAAGTTTTTCAACGTTTTTGGAGGTTGGAGCAGCATACATTTCTCTAGAAAGTTTGCTGCAAGGCTTTTGCCTTCACTTGATAACTCATATCCTAGAAAAAGGACGTTTAAATGGGCAATTTGTGATTTCTTAAAATTGAATTTATACCCTTCAGAGGCAAAACCCAATATTATGGTGTTCACCCTGTTCAAGTGCCTATCCAAGTCATTGTCTGTTAGATAGATGTCATCGACATATGATAATGCCTCATCATCATAGGTTTGTAGTAACTCTGTTACTCTGGCTGAGAATAACCCTTGACTATTCTAGAATCCCTGGGGAGACAACAGAATTGATGCTGTGGCCCCATAATTGAAAAAGCAGCCAAATACCTACTTTCATGTGCAATGTTTTGACAGAAGAAACCGTTAGAAATGTCTAATGTGGTTTTATATTTTTTACGCACAATGTTATTCTTTAATGCTGCACTATGTGAATTTTGTACTGCAAAGGTTTTGTAACAAGAGTTTAAGTGTCTGTAATCCAATACTAGACGATATGTATTGTCTATGTTTGGAGTCAGGAAACAAAGGATTGTTCATGGACAAGGTGCATGTTTCAATTACCCCTTGGTATTCAAGTTGATCTAATATCTCCATGACATATTTTTTAGCTGCTTGCTTAACTGGGTACTACCGTTGTGCAGTTGGTGGATTTTTTAACTGGATTTTTTAGTGAGGAGAGTCCTCATCCCATCCTACATGATTTTTATATAATGCAGGAGCCTGGGCTACTGCCAATTTCCTGGCATAAGTATACTTTAAATGAATTGAAATGTGGTTCAAGAAAGCTGGCATAATGATGTTTTCACCATGTGGGCACTCCCTGACAAATTCAGGTGGCCAGTCTTGTTCAGCTAGAAGAATGTCATAAGCCTGAGAGAGCTGCTCCCAAAAGAGTGCTCATATTTTTCTAGTTATGTCCCCCTCCATCCGGAGTGTTACTTCATATAACTTATGTGGAACACTAACCTTGGTATCTGCAGTTTCAACCTGGATGTACTCAATCAATCAACCAATCAAAGACATTTATAGAGCGCTCTACTTACCCGTAGGGTCTCAAGGCGCTGGGGGGGGGGGTGGGGTGGGGGGGGGGGTGCCGTAACTGCTCGAACAGCCAGGTCTTCAGCTTCTTCCTGAAGGAGAGAAGGTCTTGGGTCAGGCGCAGGTCGGTCAGGAGGGAGTTCCAGGTCTTGGCGGCCAGGTAGGAAAAGGACCTTCCTCCTGTTGTCGCTCTTCGGATGCGGGGGACAGCGGCAAGGGCGTGGTTGGCTGATCGGAGGAGGCGTTTGGGAGCGTAGAAGTTGATTCGGTTGTTGAGGTAGCTCGGGCCTTGGTCGTGTAGGGCTTTGTGTGCGTGGGTGAGGAGGCGGAAGGTGATTCTTTTGTTGACGGGGAGCCAATGCAGGTCTCTCAGATGTCCCGAGATGTGGCTGGTTCGTGGGATGTCGAGGATGAGTCTGGCTGAGGCGTTCTGGATCCGCTGGAGTCTCTTCTGGAGCTTGGTGGTGGTACCGGCGTAGAGGGCGTTGCCTTAGTCCAGTCGGCTGGTGACGAGGGCCTGGGTGACGGTCTTCCTGGTCTCGGTGGGGATCCACCAGAAGATCTTCCGTAGCATGCGTAGGATGTTGAAGCACGCCGAGGAGACGGCGTTGACTTGCCTGGTCATGGAGAGGGAGGAGTCCAGGATGAAGCCCAGGTTGCGTGCGTGGTCTGTCGGTTTGGGTGCGGTGCCCAGGGCGGGAGGCCACCAGGAGTCGTCCCAGGCGGAGGGCGACGAGCCCAGGATGAGGACCTCCGTCTTGTCTGAGTTCAGTTTCAGGCGGCTGGTCGTCATCCACTCGGCTACATCTTTCATCCCTTCGTGCAGATTGGCTCTTGCGGCGGCGGGGTCGTTGGTCAGGGAGAGGATCAGCTGGGTGTCGTCGGCGTAGGAGATTATGTTGAGGTTGTGTTGGCGTGCGATGGCCGCGAGGGGGGGTCATGTAGACGTTGAAGAGGGTGGGGCTCAGCGAGGATCCTTGAGGGACGCCGCAGATGACTTTGGTGGCCTCTGACTTGTACGGTAGTAGGCGGACTCTCTGTGTTCTTCCGTCGAGGAAGGAGATGATCCATTCCAGTGCATTCTCCTGGATTCCGACGTTGCTGAGGCGCTGTACTAGGGTGCGGTGGCAGACAGTGTCGAATGCCGCGGAGAGGTCTAGGAGGATAAGGGCCGCTGTGTCTCCGTTGTCCATCAGGGCTCGGATGTCGTCGGTGGCGGCGATGAGGGCGGTCTCCTAAGTCCACTGTCCCCAGATAATCCTTCAAGTTCTTGTGATCTATGGTGACTTCTACTGCGCTGTCCAACATAATTTGAGCCCATTCCCCATTCTTGAGTTGTGTCCTCAAGATCCTCTGCAAGTCTGATTTTTAGAGCTGCTATCTTCTTTTTGGTGAATTGAGTTTTCTTATTATTCTGAACGTGTTGTTTGTCTTTGAACTTCACGAGTTCTTCCTTTTGTTCTAACCGTCCTCTTCTTTCGGATTTCTGTGACGAAGTATGAAAGGTACGAGAGGAACGTGTATCAGTATCTTGATATTGATCAGGTTTTTTCAAATTATCCCTATTCCTGAGGTTATACCTCCTTTCAGAGGGCTCCTTTTGAGGAGACCTACCTCGGGATTGAGAACTCTTCTCTTGAGAAGTTTGTTTAATGTACTCCCACTTCTTTTTAGGAGGAGTAGAAGTGTTTTTAATAAAGACTTTTAACTGAGTAATTCTACTAATCTTTGTATTTTACTTAGTAATTCATCGTCTGACAATGCTTCAATGTCAGGGTCAGGTCTGTAGTTGGCTAAAGCTTGCCATGTTGTTCCTGGTCTACCTAGTGGACCAAGCCTGGGAATGTGATATACATGTTTTAGGGCGCCTTTAAACCAGAGCGCATACTCTTGGTATGTTAGTGGAATTTCAATATCCTCGAAAGGAATGTATTTCTCTGGTGGTTCATCTTCTTTGTAGAAGGGAAACACTTTTGTTCCTGGATTTGCTTCAGGGAAGACTATCTATGAATAGAATACCTCTGTCTGATGATATTCATGTGCCTCTATCACAAAAACTACCCTACCACCTCTTGCTGATAGGCCATTTCTTATAAGTTTTATAGTGATGGCTTTCCTTAAAGTTTCTGGAATGCTTATAGCATTCTCTTGGAGACTTGTAAAGTTTAAAGCTTGTACGGCGTTGCTGCCTGTAGCTCCACCGGCCTCGTTATTAATATTGAGGGACATTTTTGTTTAATGAAAGTTTGAAGAGCAAGTTTCAAGGAAACAAAGATAAGGTGCACAATATTTTGGAACACTGTATCCTTCAACATTGAAAAAAACAAAAACAATACATTGGATTTTCGTCCTACTCAGCTATGGTGGATATTTTCCCTTTACCCACTCCAGACGTCTATTGGAGTATTTACGGAAAAAGGGGTCTCTGAGAAAAGCATGACTGAGTTACTTTAGTATCTAGCATTAAATTAGTGCCTTACCAAACATTGGGCGCCATGTAGTGTAGTTCCTACATTCCCCATAGGCTCCGCGCATTGGAATAATATATCCAATACATTTGATGTAGGTCTGAGGTCAACTAGGTCTCTATCGAATATACTAAACTTAATTGTGTGTGTGCCAGCTAACTCAGAGGTCACTAGAAACTTTTTCGAATAAACAAGAAGGGATCAGTTTCTGACAACAGCATAAACATGACAACTTTGTTTTCCAAGAATAAGAATATATCTCTCAGAGTCGCGGAAACAATAGATAAGTATTTCACTCAGTCAATCGTGCATGCTTTGTTTCTACAGAGTTGCAGAGAAATAGAGAGATGGGCGTTTTTTAATAAAAAGGTTTATTGAACAGTCTTCTTTCTCATGAAAGAGAAATGAACTGCTACAATCGTTACGCAGACTGCAAAGTATAATGTGTACAGTGTAAACAGTAATATGAAATAATACTGTAAGAACATTGTATGGTTTCTCAGCCATATAAAAATACCTACATAAATAACATTGACTAAAATACTCAACTGGTGGAGACCCGCAGCCTTAAGGCCTGGCGGCGCAGGGTACGCTTAAATCCCCGGGATTCACCTGCCTTGTCAAAACAGAGACACGGACTCTTCGTCTGGCGTAGAAGATGGTATTTATTAGCTGCAGCTAGTACAGTGGTCTTAGAAGTCGTCAGTACAACAAGGTTTAAAAGAGACTGCCACTTAACTCCGTGGCGCACAGGTTTATATATGATACAATACAATGCAAAATGCAATCTCACACGAGCATGAGCTATAGGCAATGTTATAGACAATGTTTTAAGACCAAAGCAACTCAAGTTCCCGGTTCTGTTTGTCATTCGACCCCTTAAGTAAATCAAAAGCGAATCCACGCAATTTGATTTACAAGCAGAGAAAACACAGCTGCGTGTTGTAGAAGGACAGTGGAGAAACAGGAGAATGCATGAGACATGTAGCGAAGGACAGCAGATAAGGTAACTTAAAGGAAACAATGGTGTGAAATGACATGTAGTCCAGGTGGGGATTAATCTGCTCAGACAGGAATTAGTGTACTCGGCCAGACCCTGACACTCGTTAGCAAACATAGGCGAGGAAGCCACCTGACACGCAAAGCAGAAACGACGAAAACGTCACTTTTGCCGAGCTGCCTGAGTGAGGGCAACACAAAATGGCGGGGATCTCAAAATGGAGGCTGAGCACGAACAAATTCGTAATTGACAGAGCCTCATACCCTCCTTTTGCCATTACTCAGGCAAGGATAAACCAACTCATGCTAATCTGAGTCAGAGTCAACACTGATATTCATGAGATCTTCAAGCTGTTGCTGCACCATCATTCTAATATTCTCTGTCTTCTGAGCGGCAGATCGTGGAACGCATAAAGTAGCCAACAGGCCACAAACTGCAGGACCACACTGAACACATAAGCAACAAGAGAATATGACAGCTAAAATTGCTCCAAGGAACGTCAAAATCTTCCATCCCCAAACCATCCCATAAAAGACCAATCTCCTTCATCCTGATGTATCGACTCGGAGACTGTGTGCAATTTGGAAATGGCTTGGTATACTGCTGGAGCGTCGTCTGGAATATAAATGCAGCAACTAGATCCGATCAATCTACAGACACCTCCTCGGTCTGCTAGGATCACGTCTAGCGCAATTCGATTTTGAAGCGTCATAAGACGGTCCGCTTGAAGTTCTGCTGTAATGTTACCCATCGCACCTGCGGTAACATTAATAGTGGTCTCAACCACTCGAACCAATTGCCTAATGTGTCTGCTGTTGACCATCGGGCCCCAAAAGGGAAGGAATCCTTTAAGGAAATCTCCTCCCTCTTGTTCTGCCGTGTCTTTGGCTTTGAATACGCCTCTGCTATGTCTAACTCTATGATGGTCTGACGAAACCGTATATGTAGGGGGAAGGAGGAAAGCTATGTAGCAGGTTCCAGAAAAGTTGGAAGGTAACCAAGTATAAGCTCGATCGTTACAAACAAAATATGTTCCTTGAGACGGAACTGGCGGAGGGAAATCAAGAGATGAGAGACATATGTACATGTACATTTCTGGATGTCGTCAATTTTCTTGCTGTTAATTTGGAGACAAAGATTGCCTTTATGGGGTACAGTCCACACTGGGGAAGACTCGCCTTTTCTAGTTTTGTCGCTGAGAATGGAGACAAAGTGGGTAACATTCCATCCATCATAAGCTTTCTTTTCATCTAATGGAATCTTACTCTTCTCTACAATCTTAGCCATCACCACTATGCTTTTTATCAAGGAGCTGTGGCTAAAATCTAATCCATTCCCAGGATCTCTCACAGGGCTTCTAAGTCTGTTGTGGTATGCGGCTGAAAACATTGTCAAATAGGCCCAAGCTGAACCCTCGTATGAAAAAGGAAGAACCAAATATGGCATTCCCCTTTGTGTATTGTGTGGCATGAGTCCGCACACCCAACAATCAGTCATATTAATGGCCAACTGATGTTGGTGCAACAACTGAATAAACGTATTGTTAATATACTCGGCTCTCCTTATCTGTTCATGAGGGGGTAAAGTATGAATTTTGTGTGAAAGGACGAGAAGGCAAAGAAGGCGTAGTATTAGCAACATTTCTTGATTGAAAATGTGGACGATCCATCCTGTGCAGGCTAATAAAATACACAAAAACATAAGAACTCACAAAGCTACGCCAAATCGACTACGTAATAATTTACAATATTTTGATCACATTTCTAGCTTCCTATTTTCCCTACCTACATTTATTGTACCATCCATCGTTATCTAAAAACAAATGTCGCTCACCGCACTCTTCCTTGATCACTCAGCTAATCACTTCTGTATATCCTGAGGCACTAGCCGCTTACTAAAAGAAAAGAATCAGGTTACAGTCTGAGTCTCCTACCGTGACCCTGCGACGGAGACAGATGGCACATCTAATACTAATATCACACAAAAAGGAAAAAAGGACAAAAAAGACTGTCTTTAATTAATAAAAATTGTTCAAGAGTTCAGTTCATTGGGTCTTGGTCTTAAGTTGTAGCGTGTTTTGCTCGGCACGGTCTGATCTTTAAACAATATTTCTGGGTTGGTGGTGTCTATTTGACGATGCACAGGCACAGCAGCTTGAAGAATATCGTCATCTGCTTTTTCAGACTGAGTCCCATAAATCTGAGCATCACTGAATGGGACAAAACAAGGAACTGCTGCAGTGTCCGATTCTCTTACACCACTGCAAATCCACTGATCAAAGGGTAATGGAAGTGGCACCTTTTTACAGTGCACTCCATGCACCCAGTTTCGTTTGCCCACCACCTTGACAGCTGTGCGAGTAACGAGCAGAACTTGTGTAGGCGTAGACCAACGAGGCTCCAAATTCTTAGTCCGTTGAAATTTTTTCACACAGACCCAGTCACCAGGCAAGATGGTGTGACCTGGGTCTGTGGAGGCTTCCGGCAGAACACTCTGTACCTGTTGACAAATAACACTTAATTTAGTAGTCAAATCATGTAAATAGTCGATTAACAGAGGATATAGTATGTCTGAGTATCTTTTGGGGCGGGGGACGCCCCAAACATTAGCTGGGCATCTAAAAATACTACTTCATATGGGCTAAGTCCCATACGAGAGTGCACAGTAGTTCTGGTTGACAAAAGAGCTAGGGGCAAGGCATCAGGCCAAGCTAGACCTGTACTGGCTTGAATCTTCGCCAGCTTAAGCTTGAGCGTACCATTGTAACACTCAACCAAACCCGCTGACTGTGGATGGTTCGCCGCATGAAATTTTTGTTTGATTCCAAGACCAGAACCTACTTTCTGCATTATCTGGCCCACAAATTCACTTCCATTGTCACTCCAGACAATGCGTGGCAAACCATACCTAGGGAAGAATTCCTTAATCAACACTTTAGCAGTTGACAAAGCAGTGTTATCTTTCAAGGGGTAGGCCTCTATCCAGCGGGAAAAGGCACATACCACCACCAGAACATACTTGAGGTTGTTGCAGCGATCCATATGAATGTAATCGATCTGCAACACCTCAAAGGGATATGACGGGGGAGCAAAATGACCTGCTGGAGTTGGGGTTCCTTTTCCTGGGTTATGCATTAAACAAATAATGCAATGTTTAACCACATTTTCTGCACATTTCGGGATTCCTTCATTCTGCCATACCGGAGCCAGAAGCTTACTAATGCCTTTTGCACTAATGTGAGCTGGGCCATGAGCCATAGTCACGACCGGCAACACATAAGCGTCCGGTAACAACCATCGCTGATGTTCCGACAACTCCGTCCAACAACCCGTCGAATCTAACATTCCCGTCCTTTCTTTCCACATACTCAATTCTTTCTCAGTGGCTTCTCCCTGAATCGTTTTCACACACTCAATCGTATCTTCACACATTCCAATTTCCCTCACCCAATTTGCGGGACCTGCCACATGCATTCGACTAGTAGTGTTTCTAGCTGTGGCTTTCGCCACCTCATCTGCAAACGCATTTCCACGGCCCACATCATCTTTGATTTTCTTATGTGCGCTGCACTTTATGATCGCTATCTGTGCTGGTAAAGTAAGTGACTCAGGAAGATCAGTCACTAACTGACAATGCTGAATCTTTGTCCCGGATGATGTAAAGAATCCTCTCTCCCTTCACAACTTTCCGAAACTATGCGCAACACCGAAGGCGTACTGACTATCCATGTACACATTCACTCTCTTTCCCTTCGACAGCACACACGCTCTAGTCAAAGCTATCAATTCAGCTGCTTGGGTTGAATTATATCCAATACGTGCCGTCTCAACAATTGTGCATAAGGTGGTGACAGCATAGGCAGAAGTGGTTTCTGATTTGGAAGCTTAAAACAAGAACCGTCCAACCATAGGATCCCGTCCGGTCCTTGAGCGGAGTGTCCTTTAAATCAATCCTCCCCTTTGTCTCTTCTTCTGTTCGAAGAAAACAATCATGCTTTTCCTGATCGTCTTTCGCATCTGGGAGTGGCAACAGTGTAGCTGGATTTAACGTGTTACATCTTTTGATATGTATATGGCTCGCTAGAAGTGTCAGCTCGTAACCAGACAAACGAGCACTCGTGAGATGCTGCGTCTTAGTTCTATTTAACAAAGTTTCCACTGCATGTGGAACCATAACAATAAGTGTGTTATGCAATACTAATCCGGCAGACTGTCTAATAGAAATTGCGGCAGCTGCTGTAGCTCTAAGACAACTGGGCAAAGCTTTAGCTACTGGGTCTAATGTAGTGGAGAAATAGGCACATGGCCTCTGCTTATCTCCGAATTGCTGTGTCTAGACTGACAACGCGCAACCTTCTCTCTTGTGAACGTACAATCTAAAGGTCTTACTATAATCTGGGGTACCCAACACTGGAGCGGAACACAGGGCAGTACGTAAATCAACAAAACTTTTCTGACATTCATCCATCCAAGGGAGCGGATGGGGCGTATCTTTCAACGTTAATGCCACCAATGGTTTCACCAAAAGTGAAACATTGGGAATCCATTGTCTACAGTAGGAAGTAATACCCAAAAAGGCACGCACTTCTCTCTGTGTGGTGGGTACAGACATCTGTGAAATAGCATGAATACGTTCTGGGGTCAATCGCCTTCCCTCTTTCGACAAGAGATGACCTAAATAGGTCACTTCTTGTCAGACATACTGCAACTTGGAGGGCGATACTTTATGATTCAAAACAGCCAAATGATGCAACAACGCAACAGTCACGTTCTTACACACATCTTCCGTATCAGCAGCCACCAGCAAATCATCCACATATTGAACAAGCGTAGCACCTGGAGGCAAAGGAAAAGTATCAAGTTGACATTTAAGAGCTTTGCTGTAAATAGAGGGACTTTCACAATAGACTTGAGGAGCTCTCTTAAATCGGAAGCTTCGGACACCCAAAGAGAAACCAAAGATATCCCTACTTTCCTCAGCAATGGGAATGCTAAAGAAAGCATTCTTAAGGTCTATCACCGAGAACCAAGCCGCTGAAGCAGGAATCATTGTCAATAAAGCTGTAATGTCCGGAACAACAGGAAACTGTGGTACCACTTTTTTATTGACTTCCTTTAGATCAATAACAAATCTATAGACAGGAGGCTGTGAAGGATCTGTCCTTTTAAGGATCGGAAGACTAGGGCTGGTACAAACATTGCCTCAAGTCTCTTCGACCACACCTTTCTGAATGAAGTCATCAACAATAGCCAACAATGCTCTCTCTCCATCACTAAAAATACGATATTGAGGAATGCATGGCATTCTAACATTATCTTTAACTGTGACAACGTACGGTGGGGTCACAAGACGACCCATGTAATTTGGGCCCGTAGCCTAAAGACTCTCTGGGATAGAAAGTAGCTCAGGTGGAAACTTGTCCTGAGATAAATACATGGGGGACATCAATCTCTTTCCCAACATGAGATGCACACCAGAAGGGAAACAATACAATGTCGCATGCAGTCGTTTTAACAAATCTAAGCCCAGTAAATTCTCACCACAACCAGTTGTCAAAATAAGTGGAGCTTCCAAATCATAAGGACCAATCGAAACAGGCAAGGGGCAAGAAACCGGATTACGGACTGGAGCGCCAGAAAATCCCACAGAAGTATTTATTAAGCCAGGCAAAGGTACCCCCTGGAGTTTAGAATAAATGATAGAACTTCTCATCGCACCAGTATCCAAAAGAAACGGTTCTGAAACACCCATTGCATTGACAGTGACATACGGCCCATTTTGATCTACTGGAATCGACACAACTCCCTCACTTCGTCCATAGCTGTCCTATTCAGTCTGAAAATTGTCAGCCCTCTCTTCAACGTAGTAATCATCATTGTAATACTGCGTAGACGGAACTGTCTGCTGGTCAAAGTAATTTGAAGTAGATGGGACAAGAGAACGCTGTTCCTGAGAGGACGCACCTCGTCCTCTACCTCTAGATCCTGACTTAAAATTACCATGACCTCGGGAAGCAGGCATCCCATTATTACGCTGTATAAGACCGGACAACTATTCTTGAAATGTCCTTCTTCCCTACAATATGAACATTGATTAGGACCTAATGAAGGTCGCGGTGTAAAATACTCAGGCTTTTGCAACAATCTCTGAAATTATGGAGGCTGCTGAAACTGAGAGTTTTGTTGATGCTTAATCGAGCGAGGCGGATACGCCTGCTGTAAAATAACTTTAGTTTTCAAATCTTTATTTTTGTTCTCTTGCTTCTCTTTCTCCTCCTTATCCCTATTCTCATAATACTGTGCAGTAGCCAATATTTTAGCAGGAGAAGAGACAGCCCATGCACTTTCAGCACTCTTTAATTTATTCGATAATTCGGGAAGCAAATTATATACAAACTTGTCCACAAACAACCGCTGACCACCTTCGACACTCAAGTCCTGACCACTATGGTCCATAAACATTTCTTTGAAGCGAGTGAAAAAATCTGAGACACTTTCATCTTTCTTTTGCTTGCGTGCAGCCAACTTATCCCAATTTACTTTAACTGCAGGAAATCATTGTCTTCATCAATTCAATTATTCTACCTGGAAGAGCCGTAATCAAATCCTCGGGTTGTGCACCACCCACCTGATTCGCATCCGCAGCTCTAATAGCCGCCCAATCACCACACAATTCAGCCAAATGATTTTCCCTACGAATCCGTGCCCATATACCTTGCGGAACAACATTTCCAAATAACATATCAATGTCGGCCAAATTCATAATACAAGCGACAACTGTTTGAGACAATTCTTTGTAATATCCAGCAGGATTTTTACGGGCGCCAGGAAGAGTTTGCTTAAGCGCCAATACCTCAGACCTCTTCCAGGGTTCGTGAACCCATATACACTGGAAATGAGCAGGGACTTGAGGTGGACCAAGCACCTCTTCTCTCCATACGGTAGGAACTTCACACATCTGATAATTCTTGCTACCTTTTTTATTGACGGGATCAGCCTCAGAAAAAGACAAGGACAGAAACATTGTTCGAAACGCAATGAGTCTAGTTACTGCCTCCTCAACTCGGTGTCCTACAATAAAACCTTTATCAAAATCAGCTTGTAATTTCAGGAGGTCAGAAGGAACTGTATCTAACTCCATTTCTTCCCAACTTCTAATAAGAGTTTGACACATAATGTTGAAAACATATCTCTGCGTGGGCTCCCCCCATTGATGAAAGCAACTCATGATATCTTCAGTACTATACTCTGGTCCATGCTCAATCCATTTGCGAGCGAGAAAACCCAAAGCAACTTTCTTGTCCGCAAGAGGAAGTTGACAACGCAATTGTCATCTAGAGAAAGCTGGAGACATTTTTATAGACCTAACAAAAGTAGAAAAGAAACTTGAAACAGCATCTGCTATCCTCCTCTGTGAAATAGGAGAATCCCTCGAAAGGATAGGAGGTATTACAGATGTAGAAGGCAACGAAGACTGAAACATAGCAGACTGAAGAATAGGAGTGGGAGAAGGTGGGGGCTGAAGTAAAAGCTGCAAGGGTGGAGCAGAAGCAGACAAGGAAGCATTAAGGGGCTGAGCCGGTTGCTGGACAATCGGTAATTGAGCAACCACTTGTTGAGCGACGGGAGGGGGTAACGGAGGCGCATTCGCATTCTGAACATAGGGGGGAGGTGAATTCAATAAACAAGACATTAGGGAATCTTCTTCTAATTCCTTACTTTTATCTAAAGAGGAAGTAGGCAACATCGGATAGCATCTATCTATCGCCATACGATGTTGTCTCTCTGATACCTCCTTCGCATCGTCTACTTCGTTGTATTTAAACTGTTGGGCAGCCTGCAGGACTGACATGTCTTGTGCTTTCTTATCCTTTTTCGCTTGTTTGATTTCTTTCTGTTTGGCTTCTTTACGCCAGAGGCGAAAGGAGTCAAACATTGCCGGCCGGGCTTTTCTTCTAAACAGAATTGTTTCTAAATTATCTAATATAGCAGGATCAAAGCTTCCATTCTGGGGCCATCTCAAAACTCTACTATGTTTCGTATATCGGACCCATGTCTCGTTAAAGGTAATGGGACCAATACCATGTTTCGAATAGAGCTCATAAGTCGGAGCTCCAACCGGAGGGATCGGACATGATTCCTTCAACTGGGAATCCCTTGTACAACCCAAACAACAAAATCTTTTGAACTTACTCAGCCCAGACATCGTCACTTCTCTAGACTGATCACAAACAACAAGGGGTATAGATCAGCGAGACAGTACAATCGTACTTACCCCTCAGCTTCAGCTATTGCAATATCTGAACAGAGACTAAGAACAAAACAAAACAAAGGTCTGTGGGAGCGACCCACCAAATACTTAACTAAGAATCGTTCTGCGCCAGCGAAGGTCCGTCTATCGTCTCGCTCTACCAAAATTTCAGAAGGGTCCAAGGCAGGGCGACAGTCAGGGCAGCAGTCGTCAGCAGCCGTCGGAGTGGAGTAGCCGCGCCGTCAAAGAACTTCGGTCCACTTCCGACATACAGGGGTCGATCACGTGGTGCGCTTCCTCCTGAGTTTTCTTGCGGGGCTCCTCACGACCCTCGGGCTCAACCGCTACCACTGAAATCGCCCCAAGTTGGGCGCCAGTTGGAGAACCGCAGCCTTAAGGCCCGGCGGCGCAGGGTATGCCTACATGTCCGGGATTCACCTGCCTTGTCAAAACAGAGACACAGACTCTTCGTCTGGCGTAGAAGATGGTATTTATCAGCTGCAGCTAGTACAGTGGTCTTAGAAGTCGTCAGTACAACGAGGTTTAAAAGAGACTGCCACTTAACTCCATGGCGCACAGGTTTATATATGATACAATACAATGCAAAATGCAATCACACACGAGCATGAGCTATAGGCAAATGTTATAGACAATGTTTTAAGACCAAAGTAACTCAAGTTCCCGGTTCTGTTTGTCATTTGACCCCTTAAGTAAATCACAAGCGAATCCACACAATTCGATTTACAAGCAGAGAAAACACAGCTGTGTGTTGTAGAAGGACAGTGGAGAAACAGGAGAATGCATGAGACATGTAGCGAAGGACAGCAGATAAGATAACTTAAAGGAAACAATGGTGTGAAATGACATGTAGTCCAGATGGGGATTAATCTGCTCAGACAGGAATTAGTGTACTCGGCCAGACCCTGACACTCGTTAGCAAACATAGGCGAGGAAGCCACTTGACACGCAAAGCAGAAACGACAAAAACATCGCGTTCGCCGAGCTGCCTGACTGAGGGCAACACAAAATGGCGGTGATCTCAAAATGGAGGCTGAGCACAAACGAATTCGTAATTTACAGACCTCACTGGTGCTTCTAAAATATGCCTACCCCAATGTACCTAACCTAAGTCTAGTACGAAGGAAGAAGTAAGTATTGTGTAGCATAGGTTTAGTTGTTTTTTCCAAGAATCTACCAAAGGTTTCTCTAGGTTCTAATCAGCTCCATACCTTGGTTAGAATGAAGGAAGTCTGGTATCTCTGTCTCTGGACTTGTTTTCCCAACAACCCGCAAGAGGAGCCGGAAACACCGGAGCTGGATTCACGGCAGGAGAACGGCAGCTTCCTGATCAGTGCGTCAGCTGGAGAGTCGGCTTCTTTCGGCACTTGCTGTAGCGAGCTGCGTCGGGCAATTAGGTCTTCGAACTACTCCGAACCACTGTATCTTGCTAGAGCAAGTGAAGGTATATTTACACCTTGAAGGTGTTTAGGAATGCCATAGTTTGACATAAAGTCGGGCAGATGAACGTCAGGAAAGAACCCCTAGGGAATAGTTGTTCTTTGTAAAGTAACTGAGTTCTTGGACAAATTAATTTTCAAGCAAGGGGAAGTCCCTGACTGCTTAAGCTGGTTTTCCAAGAAATCGTTCTAAGGTTTGGTACGGGTGGAAGTAGCCATGCCTGTATTTGGGTAGCATGGGCTATGCCTAAATAAGGGCTTGATTTGTATGCCTATATAATGGCAATGCGAATTGTACCTATATAAGTGCGTGAATTGGGAAAATTCAGTCAGAGCTTAAAACGCCACACAACACAGCCTCATCATCGCCGAGGAGGAGGACCGCCCAGAAGCATGCCAGCTCCAGGACGGGAAGCGAGGCCATGCTGCAATAAGAAGGGCTGTCCCTGCTTACCCTGTGCAGCGCCAGTGATCTCCACATGCTACGTGCACCAGAGGGGCCGGGGACCAGTGCCAGAATTGCCTCCAGGTAATGCTCTGGCGGGAGGGTTGGATTTCCTAGGGGCGGGGCTGCTGGGGAACTGTTGAACACTCCCCCCGGGACTGCCTTTACTTGTGCGCGGGCCGACTCCCATGAACCTGCTGCTGAAACTGGCTTGATTTTAGGGCATTCAAGTGAGGGGGCCTGCCCAGAACTTTCTGCAGGGTGGGGGCTGGTTGACTGTGCCGATCTGATTGCAGCCAGTCCCTGTTGGAACTAACTCTGCGTGGGGGCATTCCAGAAGGGGGGCCTGCGGGGGCATACTACTCTGCATCATTGTCAGTCTAAAGTAACGCACAGGCTCAGAGACACTGCAAACTCGCCATCGCTTAAGCAACTGCTTATTTCTAACTGTAACAAACTGTTCTGCCAAGGTGGTACAGGCTCATAAAGACTGCGGGCAGTGTCTAATCCACTGCAGGTTGAAACTGTTTTGTATGTCCCAGTACTTCCCACATAAGAGACATTACATATTGGAAACCTTTCACCATACATGGAACTTTCTGGTCATATTTTTGGATCTTGCATAATCTCTAGATAAAGATACCGTTATTTTATACAAGACCAGTGTGGTGTCCTTTTGTGAATGTTTTTACTGTGTTACTAGTGGTGTGTTCCCAGGACAACCCCCACGCCGCACGGCTCTCCTGCTGTAGCGCGTCCTTGCCTGGTACCCCTAGCTGCTGCTCGTCCTCTCCCCGCTACCGTCCTCGTGATCCCCGTTGTGCCCTTACTGCCTTGTTTTCTTGTCATCTTCGTGTCTTTCACTCTCCTTCTCCTGTGACTGCTTCCTGGTTGTGATTCCGCTTTGCCCTTTGCTGCCTTTTGTGTTTCTTGCCACTTTCGTGTTTTTATCACTCACCCTCTCCTATGATTAGCTTCCTGGTTCGTGTTCCACTGCCCGTTTCCGCCGCCGTTTCCCGCCGCCGATCCCTCGCAGCCCTGCCCCATTTTCTCCTCAGAACCCCATTGGCCGCCCCGCTCCTGCCTCCCAGCTGCTCCTCCCTCCCACTTCGCTTCATAAGGAGCCCGCGCGTATGCGCAGTGGTCACGCGCACCGGGTGTGCTGATTGTGCGCCAAAGGCAAGCCCGTCTGCGCCCGTCCGCACCTGGACCGCGCCCAGCGCCAGGACCCCTGGACCTCGATTATGCCAGCGCACCCAACGAACTCACGATGCCGCCTCCCTCCACGCACTCAACGCCAACCAGAACCCCGCCTGCTACCAAGCCACCCTGAAACGCACCCACGGACCCTTCACCTGCCAAGCCTGCAAATTCACCTGCCTCAACACTTGCACCGCACCCGCCAAGCCAAGCTCTAGCAACAACCACCTCAAGTGCATCCTGCTCAACACCCGCTCCGTCCACAGACACGCCATCGAACTCTGGAACCTCCTCGACACAACATCACCAGATGTCGCCTTCCTCACAGAAACATGGATGAACGCCTCCTCAACGCCATAGCCATCCCGGAAACAAGATCACCCGGAGGGACCACGTCAACCAAACCGGAGGAGGCATCGCTATCGTCCACAAAACACCATTCGCATCACGACCAACTCCGCCGACACCCTGACCACCGCTGAGTACCTTAATTTCCAGATTCACACCAACCCCAAGACCACCCTCAGAAGCACCCTCATCTACAGACCCCCGGGACCACGCACACAATTCAGCGAAGCCATCGGAGACTTCATTGGTCCGCACGCCCTCATCTCCACAGACTACATCCTCCTCGGAGACCTCAACTTCCACCTGGAGAACAACAAGGACTGCAACACCACTGCTCTGCTGGATAACCTCGCCAACCTCGGACTCAAGCACCTGGTGAACACCCCCACCCACTACGTCGGACACACGCTGGATCCCATCTTCTCTTCCAGTAAGCACATCTTCTTCAGCCACTCCACCGGACTACACTGGACAGACCACAGCTGCGTCCACTTCAACTTCAGGAGAACCACGACCCACCACCATCCGCAACAGGTTCCCCGCAGAAGCTGGAGCAAGATCACCGCCGACCAGCTCACCACCTCCCTCAGCCAGAACCCCCCCACCAACACGACGGACCCCAACGAAGCAGCCCGCAACCTCACACAGTGGCTGACCAACTGCGCCGTTGAAATAGCACCAATGAAGAACCCTCCCAATAGACCCGACAACAGAAAAGCCTCCTGGTTCACCAACGACCTGAAAAACTCCAAGAAAACCTGTTGCACCCTCGAGAAAGCCTGGCGCCACGACCTGACAAAACAGAACATGACAGCCCTCAAGAACGCCACCAGCAAACACCACCAACTGATCCACACCACCAAGAAGACAACATTCACAGAAGACTGAACAACAACACCCACAACAGCAAGTAACTCTTCAGCATCGTGAAAGAGCTCTCCAACCCCAGCGCCTGCAACAACGACATCTTACCCTCCCAAGACCTCTGCGACTCACTCACCTCATTCTTCCACCGCAAGATCGTAGACATACACAACAGCTTTGGCGCAATGACCACGCACCCAATCACCAAACCAGCGTCCCCGACCACCACCCTCTTCACTTGGACCCCCATCAGCATCGAAGACACCTCCCGCCTGATGAATACCATCCACTCAGGCTCCCCTACCGACCCCAGCCATACCACTTCTTCAACAAAGCCGACGCCATCATCGCACCCCAACTCCTGAACATCATCAACAGCTCCTTCGCATCCGCCACCTTCCCGGACAGTTGGAAACATGCCGAGCGGAGCGCCCTTCTGAAGAAACCCACCACGGACCCCACGAACCTGAAGAACTTCCGCCCCATCTCGCGCCCCCCCTTTCCAGCCAAAGTCATAGAGAAGGCCGTCAACAGACAGATCTCCGCCTTCCGGGAGACCAACGGATCCCTCGACCCCTCACAGTCAGGCTTCCGAGCAAACCCCAGCATCGAGACCGCCCTCATCGCAGCTACCGACAACATCAGGTCCCTGCTCGACAACGGGGAAACTGCGGCCCTCATCCTCCTGGACCTCTCAGCAGCCTTCAACACCGTATGCCACCGCACCCTGATTCAGCGCCTCAGCAACATCGGAATCAGAGGAGCGGCCCTGGAATGGATCATCTTGTTCCTCGACAGAAGAACCCAGAGAGTCCGCCTCCCCCGTTCCGATCCGCGGCCTCCGAAGTCATCTTCGGCGTTCCGCAAGGATCCTCACTCAGCCCCACCCTCTTCAACGTCTACATGACCCCCTCGCAGCCATCGCACGCTAACACAACCTCAACATCATCTCCTACGCCGACGACACCCAGCTGATCCTCTCCCTCACCAACGACCCAACCACCGCCAGAGCCAGCCTCCAGGAAGGGATGAAAGACGTCGCGGAATGGATGAAGAACAGCCGCCTGAAACTGAACTCAGACAAGATGGAAGTCCTCATCCTCGGACCATCCCTCTCCGCCTGGGACGACTCCTGGTGGCCCCCGGCCCTGGGCACCTCACCCAAGCCAACAGACCATGCTCGCAACCTGGGCTTCATCCTGGACACTTCCCTCATGATGGCCAAGCAAGTCAACGCCGTCTCGTCATCCTGCTTCAACACCCTGCGCATGCTCCGAAAGATCTTTCAATGGATCCTCACTGAAACCAGAAAGACGGTCACCCAGGCCCTCGTCACCAGTCACCTGGACTACGGGAACACCCTCTACGCTGGAACCACAGCCAAACTACAGAAAAGACTCCAGCGCATTCAAAACGCCTCAGCACGACTCATCCTGGACATCCCTCGCCGCAGCCACATCTCTGCTCACCTGAAAGACCTGCACTGGCTCCCCGTCAACAAAAGGATCACGTTCAGACTCCTCACCCACGCTCACAAGGCTCTCCATGACACGGGCCCGAAGTACCTCAACAGCTGCCTCACATTCTACACACCTAACCGCCAGCTCCGAACCGCCAGCCTCGCCCTTGCCACCACCCCACGGATGCGCAAAGCCACCGTCGGAGGAAGATCCTTCTCCCACCTGGCAGCCAAGGCATGGAACACCCTCCCCACACTCCTACGACTGACTCTGGACCATCTCTCCTTCAAGAAACAACTCAAGACCTGGCTGTTCGAGCAGTAGCGACCCCCCCCCCCCCCCCATCCCCCCCCAGCGCCTTGAGACCCTTACGGGTGAGTAGCGCGCTTTACAAATTCTGCTGATTGATTGATTGATGTGTGTTGCAAAAATACTTTACACATTGCCTCCTGCGTTTCGCCTACCTGCTCTGCGCCAAGCTACCCTGTCGGAAGCGAAGGTCCCTACTTGGACTAGGGTGCATACCCCTGCCAACTAGAGACCCCGGTTCTAACACTGCATCACTTCTTATGCCTTTTTCAAGCAGGCACAAGGTTTTGATGCAGTGGCGTTGTAAAAGTGACTCCGTGAAATCTTTTAGATTTCACTGTGCCACTTATACGAGGCTTTTTTGGGGTTGGAACGCCCACCCTGCATACATTATACCTGACACAGGGCTTTACAACGTGATACATCTCCATAGATGCGTCACGTTGTAAATGTGTCACAGCGCGGCGCATTGTTAGCGACACCGCTGCGTCACAAAAGTGACGCAATGGTGGCGTAATAGTGTTGCAAGGGGCTTGTAAACCTGCCCCTATGTTTTTGGGCTGCAATTATTGTGGCCTAAAGTTCTTTGAAAAGAGATCAAATTGTACAGTGCTATTTAGGTGTAAAGTTTATGGGTATATGTTGTCTGATCATGTGGTGCTCTCTAGGGGCTGTTTTTATAAATATATTTTAATGGTTGGAAGTGTATAATAAAGTACACAGTCACATGTGATGAACATTTATAAATGCTATATTCAAAGAGTAATGTTGTCAGTGATTACTGTTCGAAAGGTATGTGCTTTTTGATCATTTTAAAAGGCTTTATTGAAAGAATAATGTAGACAGTGATTACTGATCAAAAGGTGTATGCTTTATTAACATTAATAAGTGCATCTACACATAGTTATTTCTAAATATTGCATTTTCTCTTAAAATTATTATATTTTTGGCATGTAGTTTGTTGATCTTGAACCTTTGACCAAGTAAATGTACTTACCTGATGTGTTTTCTAGTCTTGACCCCTTTAGGGGGGCAGAGGTGATTACGCAATTTCATCAAAAGGTATTTCCATCAGTCTTATGTATATTTGTAAATTACTGCATAGTATTGAGTAGTGTGTTTTAATACATTTACTTTTCCTTTAACAAAAAAAAGGCACAGACTGGACAGTCATTTATTGAGTGTCATTATTTTGTGCCACAGAATAGTGATTACTAGCCCACACCCCTTCTCTTGAATAGGCCTTGGACTGCGCTGCTTCGCTACCCTGAGAGAGTCAAGTGCTACAATGGGATGTTTGGTTCCCAGTGGAGGGAAAATGTGGACTCATTACTTGTGCAAGCCACACAACTAATGACACGTTTCCTTACAAACACTTTTTAGAAAGGCATTCTTCTCATTTCCAGGGGTGATTTCCTGACTAAAAATCAGTCTGCAAGAAGCATACCTCCACATCACCATAGCACTGACCCATGAGACGTTTCTCAGATTTGCAACCGGAAACCAGGGTGGCAGATACTTGTGCTGCCTTTTGAGCTATAGACCTCCCAAGAGTCTATCTCAAAGTCTTAGTACTGGCACTGGGGCTACTCTATTACCACTGGGTGATTGTTCACCCTTATATGGACGTCCTACTAATCCAGTCTCCCTCTTACGACAAGTCCTGGAAAGATACAGCCTAATCAGTTTAGACTCTTCAGACTTTTGTTTTCCTAATCAATGAACACACGTCCCTTCTCTTCCCAAGTAATTTCTTTCTGCTGAAGAAGAGCTTTTAGCTTTGGCAGACCTTGAGTAAAAAGGAAAGAGATGAGATTGGAATAGGAGGTAATGCTCAGATTACTTACCATTGGCAGTTTTGAGGGGAAACAGCCATTACAAAGCAGCTGTTTCCCCGCAATGCCATTACATCGCAAGCGTAACATTGCATGCGATGTAACAACGCATAGCCATTACTACGCGTGTTTTTACATTGCATGCGCTGTTACAATGCATGCGATGTAATGGCCATTCACCTTGTTGTGAGGAAACAGAGGCTCTTCCATTTCCTCACAACGACTTACATCGCCCCTCGACGGGAAGCAGGAAGCAGAAACCGGTAGCAGAGACGACGACGCTGGAGAGGAACCACAAGAAAAGAGAGGTACGGGTGATTGTGCTTGGGGTGGGAGTAGTGTGGGTAGTTATTTAGGGTAGTGTTTTAGGGTTTTGCATAGTGTAGGGGTGGGAGTAGTGTGGGTAGTGGTTTAGGGTAGTGTAGTGTCGTAGTGTTTTAGGGTAGTGCAGTGGTGTTTGGGTAGTGTAGGGGGTTGTGCTAAGGGTAGTGTTTTAGGGGTAGTGTAGGGGTGGGAGTAGTATGGGTAGTGCTTTAGGGTAGTGTTGTAGTGTCGTAGTGTTTCAGGGTTTAGGGTAGTGTAGGGGTGGGAGTAGTGTGGGTAGTGGTTTAGGGTAGTGTTGTAGTGTCATGGTGTTTTGGGGTTTAGGGGTTTAGGGTAGTGTTGTAGTGTTTGTGTAGTGTAGTGTTTTTGGTTTTAGGGTAGTGTTGTAGAGTTTGTGTAATGTAGTGTTTTAGGGTTTAGGGTAGTGTTGGTGTTGTTTGTGTAGTGTAGTGTAGTGTTTTAGGATTGAGGGTAGTGTTGTAGTGTTTGTGTAGTGTAGTGTTTTTGGGTTTAGGGTAGTGTTGTAGTGTTTGTGTAGTGTAGTGTTTTAGGGTTTAGGGTACTGCTGTAGTGTTTGTGTAGTGTAGTGTTTTAGGGTTTGGGGTAGTGTTGTAGTGTTTGTGTAGTGTAGTGTTTTAGCGTTTAGGGTAGTGTTGTAGTGTTTGTGTAGTGTTTTAGGTTTTAGGGTAGTGTTGTAGTGTTTGTGTAGTGTAATGTTTAAGGGTTTAGGGTAGTTTTGTAGTGTTTGTGTAGTGTAGTGATTTAGGGTAGTATTGTAGTGTTTGTGTAGTGTAGTATTTTAGGGTTTAGGGTAGTGTTGTAGTGTTTGTGTAGTGTAGTGTTTAGGGTAGTGTCCGGGGTCGTGCAGGGTAGTGTAGTCTTATTGTAGGGAGAAGACTGGGGGTTCTGGGGAGGGTTGTGCAAGGGTAGGGTAGAGTCACTTACCTGGCAAGCTTTAACCACGAGTATAGCTTTACAACGCATGCCTTTGCGTTGTAATGGCATGCGTGGTACAAGCATAGTTGTGGTAACATTTTGTGATGTAATGGCATGTCGTTGTCATTGACATCGCGTAGTAATACCTGCGCTGTAATGGCATGCGTTGTATTGGTATGCGATGTAATGACATACATTCAGTTTTGAGTGCTGCCTTTTAGCTAAAGAACACCCCAGAGTCTATCCCAAAGCCCTAGCCCCAGCCGCACTGTATCTACTGTAGTCCTAGCAGGTGATAGTCCACCCTTATCTGGATGACCTACTAATCCAGTCTCACTCTGGGGACAAGTTTTGGAAGGACACGTCCTTAGCAATTTGGACTCTGCAGGCTCTCGCTTTTCTAATCAACTGGCAAAAGTCCTGGCTCATCCCAACTCAGAGACTGGAATATATGGGAGTGAGATACGATGTAGCCCAGGGACTAATTCTACTTTCCGAGGCCAGGAGACTCAGGATCCTCTTACTGGATCTGCTGATCAAATCAGAGGCTCCAGTGAAAGAGTGACTTTGGATCCAGGAATAATTGCAATTTTAATTGTAAATTGTATTTATATAGTGCTTACTATCCCTGAGCCATTGAAGTGCTTTGCAGCAAGTAGCATGCTACTTCAGAGCTCAAGAGTTTAATAGTAATATGGTGATTATGGCAGTTTATCACTTGTCTCCTAGAAGAAAGGTAGGATACATTTAGTACTACCCATGATTTCTTCTTTCTGTTATAGGCAGCAACTTTGAGCATTGTCCTCTGGGCTTGTCTCCTTTAGGATAATTGGTTCTTGACATCTTTAGACCAATGGGAACCTCTTCAGGAAAATTATAAAGACCTTATTCCTGTAAAATTGTGAGATAGCTTCTCCTGGAGGTTGACGTCTCTGTCCTTAGAAAAAGAAACTCTCTTTGCTTACTCCAATCTATTCATCCTAACCACAGGTTCAAACCATTATTTTCGGTTGGACGGCTGTTCTAGTCAATCAGACACCACAAGGCTTTGGCAAAGATTGGAAAAGCCCAGTTCATCCAACTTGAGGGAGCTAATAGCTGTTTGAAAGACAGTCGTTTTTTTCAGCTCAGCTAACAGGGAGATCCTCAGTGATCACTACAGACAACACAGTAACACTGTGTTATTCGAACTATCAATTCTGTACCAGGTTCCGTTCTCTGAATCAAGTAACTCAGCAGATCTGTGTCTGAGCAGAGAACAATCTTATGAGTCTCAGCTCCATCAGAGGAGTTCTGAATCCCCAGGCAGATTACCTCAGCAAGGGTTTCCTTTGTGTTCTGTCCTCTGGTATTCTGAGATATATGCTAAAGATGGGGAGTGCCTCTAATAGACCCATTTGTGCCTCACCAGAATTTCCAGCTGCCACACTTTGGGCGTGATTAAAACTTGGCAAAAGGGCTATTCAGTCACAGCGGTGACGGATATCCCGTCCGCTGAATTATAAATCCCATAGGCCATAATGGGATTTGTGTTTTGGCGGACAGAATATCTGTCACCATTGTAACAGAGTACCCTGTCCACCAAGATCTAAATCGGGCCTTATTCTTGATGTATTGGAATCAGCAGACTGTGGGGTCAGATGCCTTACCAAGTCCGCCTCCTTTATGCCTTTCCCCTGATCCCTTTAATTCCAAGGGTTCTGGCAAGACTCCAGAAGGAATCAGTGCAGCTGACCATGCTTCTTCTGTTCTGGACACCAAGAACATGGTTCCCCCTCCTGAAGCTTTTAGTGGTGGAGTAGGAATAGAGCTTCTTCTACCTCAACATCTTACCTCAATTAAGACTATCGGTCTGGAGGGTGAGAGTGAGAGGTTCTTAAATAAGGCCCTCTCTTTAGCTCTCTCCAGATCCCTACAAGCATTTAGGAGAAAGTGCATTACTAAGGCTAATGGCCATCATTGGGTCTAATTTGATGCTTGGTGTAGAGATAGGTCTTTGTCTCCAGCCTTGGCTTCTCCACCTAACATCCTTCAGTTCCTCCAGGCGGGCTTTGATAAGGGATAAGCCTATGTACCCTTAGGCTCCAATGGTCCACAATAAGTTCATTGAGATCCACTTGCAGTAACTTCTAATCAGTAGTCTCTAGTTTCAAAACTGTTTAGTGGCATTGAGCTTTTTTGACCAATGGTTTAAGATCCTTTCTTACGTGAGATCTACCTCTAGTCCTACCTTTCCTTCAGAAGACTCCCTTTGAGCCTATGGATGGTGTATATGAGCAATTCCTCACTCATAAGATATTCTTTCTGATTACAATAACCACTGGGTGAAAGATGGGGGAATTGGGTACTGTGGAATGTCGTCTCCCTATTTAATAATCTTTGAAGATCCAGTAGTTTCCACGGGGAGCAGGGAATTATTCTCTCTTTATTAAAGCCAGAGACCAATAACACAGGTCCTTCATTATTCTTCTAGATGTGGTGCGGGCTGTTAAGATCTATCTAGAGAGGTCAATAGAATTCAGGAGACCTGAGTGCTTTTTTGTAACTTCGGCCCCACTAAAAGAGGGGTGAAGCCTGATACTTCCAATTTAGGTAGGTGGGTGAAAGAAGTAATTTATTCAGCCTACCAAGATGGGGGCAGAGAGATATTGGGAGCAGTTAGTGCCCATTCTGCCAGGGGTGTGGGAGCATCATTGGATGAGTGAACAAGAGTTTCTTTAGTGGATATTTGTAGGGCTGTCACTTGGGCCTCTTCCTTTCTTTTTCTTTGCATTATAGACTCCATGTTGATCAGGGTTGTGAGTTGGCTTTTCGATCACAGCTTATTTAGCATCTAGGTCAGTTTAAGAAAAAGTACATCTTCATCCCTTTTTTGTTTTACCTGGGTTAGGGGGTGCTTGTGTTTTTGATTTCCTTATTGTTCTTGTGTTAATTAAAAAAATGACTTCAGAGTGAGTAGGAGGAATGGAAGATGGAGGAAATGATAATACATTTGTTCCAAATTTATACAGCGTTGAAGTAGTTTCTTTCTACTGATGAAGGGGTCTTAGCTTAGGCAGACCTTGAATAGTAAGGAAATGGTAGAGGAAGGAAGAGGATGTAATGCTCTGATTACTTACTAGTACTCTTCATTACTCTGATGTTTCCTTGCTTCTCCCAATACTTATGACCCTCACCCTACCCACTTAACCAGCCTTTATTCAGGGCTTGGTATGGACAAGAAGAGGTCAGGGTAGGGAAGTGATTTATGGGAGGGTAGTCTCAGCTGTTAGTCGAATCGGAAAACAGCTTGGCCGTAGTGAACATGAATCAGTGTATGGGAACACAAACAGTAAGTAATTGATGAGTAAGGAAGCATCAAAGAAATGAAGATTACCAGTAAGTAATCCAAGCATTACCCTCATTCATGCTATATGCAACATGTAATTCTGCCATTCAGAAAGCAACACATTAATAGACAAATGAACATGAAAAGTAAACTACATTCTCTTTCCATTACTTAAAGCCCCTTAAATGTCTTAAACTGAGAAAAGTTCAGGAATAAAAGAGGCTAACACCACTTAAAGGTAAACATATACGTGACTGTGGTAGGTTGTATTTGGTGTTCTTAAAATAATTAAGGAGATCTTTACGACTGGTTTGATTGTACAACGTCTAAAGAGAAAGATATCCCTGGAAGGAAGAACTGATCACAGGCACATTTTTTGCTGAACCAGTCACTTATTCTTTATTTCGAAATATGTATCAACACATTTTCTGACAGCATGAAAGAACTGCTGTACTTCTAACATTTTCCTGCCAATTTAGTGGTACACAGCTCAGATTTTTCTTTTTTCTTTCCCTGAATACAAGTTATGTGAGGAGAAAGCATGACGACCAAGGAGAGAAGGTGGTAGCGATAACTGGCAAAATTGCCAGGGTCTGACTGGCCTGCAAGTCAGTCTGGCAGGGCCTGATGGGCTAATCTGATAGGTCAGTGTGTGGACCAGTTTTATGGTCTCCTGGGCCGTTTTTTTTTACTGTTGATTTCTCTGGCATTAAACCAAACATTGCTTGTAGCAAGCTCAAATCCATGCAGTCTCTCATACCTTGCAAAACACTTGTACAGTGTGGTTTTACAAGTTTAACACTGCCCCAATTTGCAAACATGGTTCACTTTTTAGATTGCCCCTATGCAAGACCTGTTGTATCCTCTTTTATGGGCTCCGACACTCCCAACAATTGCCATTGATTGCTTCATATGGATTTTCAAATGCTGTCTTGTTATTGGTCCATTTCTGTAAATATCCCTCCTGTCTTTTTTGTTCTCTTTCCAGCGATTTCACTCATAGGACATTTTGTTTGGCCATCACATTGTGATGGCT
This sequence comes from Lissotriton vulgaris, assembly GCF_964263255.1. Lineage (NCBI taxonomy): Eukaryota > Metazoa > Chordata > Amphibia > Caudata > Salamandridae > Lissotriton > Lissotriton vulgaris. Next base: position 744,607,173 of record NC_141696.1, read on the forward strand.
CCTCCTCTTGTATGGGCATTGCAGCCTTTACACAGTTTGGTTCCCTCCCACTTCGTTGTTTCTAGCTGCACAGGCTTCGTAAGTGCTTCTTGTTATTGTTTGGTTGACCTGCCTTGTTTAGGACTTGTGCCTTGTGTTCTTAGATGAATACAATGCTTGTCAGTCCACTACCAACTAGAATTAAAAATATATATTAGAACGTTTGTTTCCAAACTTCTGACATCAAAGCACCATAAAGATATTTTCTCATCACTAAAAGTGTCTTATTATGCCCGAAAGCAGAGATGCATGTTTCTTTACACATGGCTAAATAAAGCACTAATGTATATAATATTACCACATTCATCTCAGACCCCGATCAGACTCAGTTCGTGAACTATCTGGATTACATGACATGATTACATGATAACAAAAAAAGATGTGATATTGAGATAAACGTACTTCCTGTAACTCGAAACCTGGAAGCAGTTGCCTAATAATGGCTATGGCACAGTCGTACAGAGTGACACCTCCACTATAGTGTGAGCGCCTCTGATACAGAAAGCAGCAGGTTACCATTGCAGCTCTCACCGGCCCGTGCAATATGAGGTCCTGGATCCCTTCCTAGGAGCGAAGAGGGCACATCCGCCACAATTTCGCCTGGAGCTAAATGCCGGCAAACATGTACCTGCTATGCATAACAATCTTCTATCAGATTCTAAGAAAGATTTTCTGTCTATAATTGGCACTTTCAATTTCCGGATACTGTGCATGGTGCAGTTTGGTGGCAGTGGCGGCTGGTGACACTTTGAAAGTGGTGAGGCATAACATATTGTCGTACTGCACTGTGGCAAGCGAGCCCGAAAAACCTACGGGGGTTCGGTTGGGAGGTTCCCTCTCCGAGAAGATTTTGAAAAAAGAGTGGAGAAATGGGGCATTTTCAAGCATCTTTGAGAAGCAGGAAGGTTAACACCTTGGCTGCTAGGTGTTTTCCCCTCCTGTGCTGATATTTCATTATTGCTTTGGTTTCATGACGAGCTCAGCTCGTCATCAGCACAGCTCAACCGTGCATCATGACGAGCTGAGCTCGTCATCAGCATCGAAAGGGTTAATAAAGCAATACGATTGAAGTATTTATCATTTAAGAAACGTTAGTGAGTTTCTATCTTTCTCTGGTGAAAAAGCCCTTTGCTGTTGAGTTGTAGTCCAGCAATCTCACTGATAACTGAAGAGCCTGAGAAAACGTACATTTCCTTCTCCACTCATCCTTGTGCATGAATACACTATTGCACTGTCCACTGCCACATGGCACAGTTAACCAGGACACCACACAAGTGACAAAAGACTTTGGCCTAGATTTGGCACAATTTGCAAAAAAGGTTCTCGCTGAGCCTGTGATCAGAAATAGTTTGTGTCTGTTTGGGGAAGTGTGAATATGTTGTAGTGTTTCAACACTAGCACACTGTAGGATGTGGCTTGCATTACACTAATATTGGGTGAACAGCATGAGGGAATCATAAATGTCTGCCCATGACTCACGTGAGATGGAACCACACTGCCTGCTTGTGTATGAGTGTCCAAATACTCCCTGCTATGTGCCATGCTCTATCTCAAGTGAGATCATTTGGCAGCTGTATGTATTCTCACTGATATCGCAGGGCCATGAATGTGAGCATTTCATATTCTGGGATTGTGGTACAAAACAATGCATATTTCAAGGTTAAACATATCTTACTTTTTGTCTAATCACATTGCGTCCTAATGGCGCTGATCATAACTCAATACAATTAAGGTATATCACGGGTTATGTATTCAACGTGGCATGATATTCACATGGTGGCACTTTATTAAAATAATCTGGCTATAGAACCCAATTCACTAGATAAACTATCTCAGCACAAGAAATGGAAGGTGTACCAAGCAACACTACAAGAATTTCAACTGATCACCTGCAAAAAAACAGGCATGTATTGCCATCATCCCACTGAGATATCTTAGCAAACAACAAACCGGAATAACACCAAAGCAGCTGCATGTTTTAATTTGTTAAAAGAAGAGGAAACTGTGGAAATGACAGAGAGTTGGCCCGAAGCGGACTCACCATTTTAAAAGAGAAAAAACACAATAGTATTTAAAACAGGCACAAAGAACATGCCAACACTGGGGGTGTCGAGGCACCCGCTGCCTCGCAGCAATTTAATTCATTGTAATGCGCTCACTTCAGTCAAACCTGCTCTTGTGTGAACTGGCTCCTCTGAGGTACCACTGATGGTTATGATTTGGTACTGTAAACAGCAATATTCCTAACACAACTATGTACCGGCACAGAAGTGCTTTCCCTGATAATAACTCAGTGGGTTGTGGTACATACTTCAAGCCTGTATTTAAATACTGGAATCAAGGCATGGCCGCCTTAGCTGTACAAACGTAATAAAAATAAGTACCACTATCAAGTAGGATAAAATGAGTACTACTATCATGTAATGGTAAGGCCTCTTGTCAGCGCTTTGAGTCAGGTGAGCTGGCACTATACAAACAAAGCATTATTATTGCTATCACCAGAGTGGGTGCGAATTCGACGGCACCAAGCACTGCTGCCTGGGTGATCGTGGCAGACAGTGCTAGGGGTATGATTCTGGGAAGCTACCCTTCAATACATTCCAAGAGGGTGATTACTGACTATGCTATCGTGAGATGTGACCTCCCGCTCCCTCCCACCCCAACCCCAGCCATTTTCTCTATGTAGGCTGCATGCAGCATACATAGAGAAAATGTAGAGTGTGCATGACTGGTTTGGTCAGCCGCAGAGGGCAGACCAAACAATCAGGACCCAAAATGAAGGTCAATCCACTCTCACTCTGCCCTGGAACAGGACCGCCCACCCGCCCGCCCCCAACTCTCCTGCAGCCTTGAGAAGAGTCTGTGACTCTTACTCAAAATTGCAAGACAAAGAAGAGAAATCATTATTCCACTTGGGCTACTTTACATTTCAACTGTTTCAGATTGTTGTTTCCTGCTGCAGGCTGACAAAACCCCTTCCATTTAATTAATTTGCAGTGTTTAGCAAAGCTACAACCAAATTGGCACTTGTTCCTACAAGCAACACAGAGCATGCTTGTGTATACACATATTATGCCAACAGGACATCCAGCAAACATACTTTGAGTCTCATTCATTCTTCTGTGCATAGAGAGTCCACGTTTCAAGTGAACACACATCAGTTTTGCCTAGCACACGTTACGCAAGTACTGTGGGCCTCATTTCATGAAAGGTGTTGCATTGTTGCATGATAACAGCAATGCAACACTTTTCAGTGCACCCTCCTTGTGCTGAATTTGCTGTAGGGCGCTCCATGCCGCATAGAGTTACAAGTATGCAAGTATTCTGATGTATCTGCAGGCGCAGTAATGAGGCTTTGCCTGAGTGTGTTGCAAAAGGGACACAACTCCAGCAATGGGTCATTATCTATGGGCAAGGCCCATGCTAAATGCCCCAGCGTCAGTCTTATGCCTGCTTTGAGGCAGGTGTATGATTTTGACACAGTGACGTCTTAGAAGTTGCGCAGTGAATTCTGATAGATTTTAACTCACCATTTCTACAAAGCTTTTTTCGGGGGAATGTCCACCGGGCATACAGTATACCTGATGCAGGTATAATGTAGCGCAGGGCTTTACAAAGGGACTCATCTGCTTAGATGCCTCACTTTGTAAATAGGGCGAACCATGGTGCATTTTTTTGCCGCCTGTGCATCACAAAATGTGACGCAACGGTGGTGCAAAGGACTCATAAATAAGCCCCAACGTTTTTGAAGCGCACACTTTCAGTTCATCCCAGGTCTATTTATTGAGCGTAGGGTTGTTTTGCCTTTGTAAGAGGTGTATAAGGAAGTGTTAAAGAGGTGTATATATAAGGTAGGCGTTGGCGGTGCCATGTTGTTGGTGAGCATGAGATGCCGCTTGGGTAGAATTTCTACTCGAGTGGCAGGAAGATCAGCACAAATAGCACTTCGCACCATACACGGAACTCCGCCAACTATGCCCAGACCTAAAATAAAGTCAGAAAGCATTTTATGTTCATATTTATTGCGCTCACTCTCAGCATGAGTTATGGTTTGTGTAAGTACCTAAACTGTTGTTGTCTACATTACATTGGAGATATAACATCTTCACTTTCTTTAACAGATAAATAATAGGTTATAAGCTAAATTTACAGTAACTTTAACAAATGTTTTACAGTGAATTTTGTGGTTTTGTTTAAATATTTAATCCTTACCACTCCGATATCTTGGTATTCCTCGATGCCAAACACTACAAACAGTGAAAAGCACTGTACTCTGCTTTCACTCATTTTCAGACGAGGTTGCCTTTAGTGCCTGGCAATCAGCCATGGCTTGAAATACCCCCAGGTCCTCATGCCCTCAAGTAAGCTGTAAGCACATGCATTGTAGTCTGAGTGCAAGCCAGACTGGCACCAGCCTCCATGCCACTTGCCCCGTTCTAGCCTCCAAACCAGCTGAGCTCAGTATGCGGGTTCACCTTCACCAGCCCTCGTGCCACCAAAGCCATTTTTTATTTTGTGGCCTGGCCTGGTTCCTCCAATACCGCTGCTAGTGGCCCTTGTCAGTGGGCTGTGGGCCAGGCCCTGCAACAGCCCATGCCCCTCGAGCTTCACTAGTGATAAGCAGGCACTGGATGCAGGCCCTTTTGCTGCGCCAGCTCCCATGCACCAAGGCTGCTGCGCATAACCTTCCGTCATACTCTCTGGGTAGTGGCCCTGGCCTCTGGTCAAGCCTTGTAGCAGCCCCTAAGAATTTCTAATGCACAGCATGCTCTTGGTGCAGGGCCTGGCTGCACAGTGGTTACTGAACTTAAAAAAATATATTTTTTAGAATTTGATTTTAAAATAATTGACAAATTTGCATACCTGGAAAACTGTTCCTTTTTTTTAGAAGAGCCAATATTTTTTCCTCAGAGACTCTATCTCCTCCCCACAATCCTTCTTACAGTTAGTGAATGCACCCCTTGCACCCTTATGTCCCAGGCTTTCTTTTCAGGGCAAAGGATTTAAAGATTGGTATCCTTAAATGTCCCATGGAGAAAAAATTTCCAATGCTGCCAGCCGGTGAGAGTTCTTCTGTTCACTCAACTTCCAAGAAATGTATACAGAACAAAATAACCCATTGTTGCTTTCCTGAGACTTTTTTGTAATTTTCATTTCTCTAAAACTACTGAGCGGATTTACACAAAACAGTTGAAAACAGGCTTTTTAAATAAAGATTTTCTTTCATGTCAGGTTTTCTGTAATTCCTTATAATGTTTTATTTTCTTTAACTGAGCTTAAACGTTCCTTGTAGAGCCAAATGGACAGCATATTATTTTGACCTTCTATGAACTTTTTACCCACGAGTTGCTCATTACTTCATATGGCTGCGGATGGTGCCATAGGGAATCTAAAGGAAGCGAAATCGCTTCCGGATGTGATGTTTACTTCATACATTTAACAAAATGATTTAAACCTGCATATTTCATAAAGTACTTGCTGCATGTATGAATAATCACTGAAACTACCGTAACTCTCATAATAGGCAAGCAGATGCCTCTGGGCCCTACGCTTGGTGGGTATTTACAATATAAAGCTTAGTAGGCGTACAGGTATTCTTGCTAAAAGGCTACAGGAACTGCTCGCAAGCCAACTGCAATAGTGTGATGGCACTGTGGCAAATCTCTGCTTTCTAGACATGTTTGTGGCACCTTCCACACCTGAACTGCGCAGAGACATTAAAGCATTGTGCCTTGACTTTCAAATCACATTATTTTTATCATAACTGTTAGAATTGGGGGTCTCTAGTTGGCGCAGGTAGGTACTTGTGCCAAGCAGGGACCCCCTCCTCTAGTCAGGGCAAGAGAATTACCCTCTTAAAATAACCCCTGCTCACCCTCTAGGCGGTGTGGCGTGAGCAGTCAAGGCTAGTTCAGAGGCGATGTAAGTTAAGCATGTGTGACTACATACAGTAACCCAGTGACAACACTACTGTTGTATTTCTATCTAGGACCCTAATTCGATATTCCCGATTCATGCCCTTGTGCGGTTATAATTAACAATATCTGTATAAAGGTATAAGAATCATATCCATATTCAGTATTAGCCCATGCAGTCCAAAGCACAGCACGGCTACTCCCATCGACTCCTAGAAAGCACAATTCGTTCTTTAAACAAACCAACCCTCCAGCAGCCCGGGAAATTCCCCCCTGCTTTTGTTTTGATTTGAACAAGAACTCCTGGAGTCCAGAAAGAACTGTTAGTTCTTAGTGACGTCTTATGTCCAACCTTACGTCAAACCCGGCACCTTTCAGTTATAAAATACCAACAGTTGCCTTAAGCAAACACGCGGTGGTTTGGAGCAGAGCGGCTATCTACTTGCCTGAGAGCCCAGCTGATGCGAGAGCCCACGGAAGCCGCCCCTCCCCTTTGACGTGCTGGAGAAGCTACTTTTTCTCACGTCGAGAAAATCCAGCTCCGTTGTTCCCGAGTCACCCTTGCGGGTTACTTGGAGGTAGAGTCCTGAAGAAAGAGATACCAGACCTCCCACATTCTATTACCAAGGTACAGAGTTGACTAAACCCTTAAAGAGAATTCTTGATTCAGATCCTTGGCAAAAAACAATCTAAACCAACTTAACTTAAACTGCTACTTACTTACTCCTTCCCAAGTATTAGGCTTAGGTCAGGTACATCGGGGTAGGCGTAGTTAGAAGCAGCAGTTGAGTACGTTAGTCAATGGTTTTATGTATGTATATATATATTTTATCTATTTTAAAGTATCATATGGCTAACAAACCATATCTATGCTTTTACAGTATTATTTCATAATACTACTTTTACTGTACGCTCTTTACTTCATAATAAGTATTGCAATTGTAGCAATTCATTTCTCTTGCATGAGAAAGAAGACTGCTCAATAAAATAACACCTTTTATTGAAAAACGCCCGTCTCTCTATTTCTCTGCACTCTGGTGAAACTAAGTATGCACGATTGACTGAGTGAAATAGCTGCCTATTGTTTTCACACGACTCTAGAGATACACTCTATTTTGAGGGAGCAAAGTTGTCATGTTTGTATGGTTGTCAGAAGCTAATCCCTTCTTGTCTAAATCCGGAGAGTAAACTCTTTCCTGAACATTCGAAAAAGTTTCTAGTGACCTCTGAGCTAGCTGGCGAAACTAATTAAGTCTAATATAGTCAATAGAGACCTAGTCGACCTCAGTCCTACGTCTACACTGCTGTTTTAATTATTCCAATGCGCAGAGCCTATTGGGAATATAGGAACTACACTACATGGCACCCAACGTTGGGTAAGGCGATAATCTAACGCAAGACACTAAAATAACTCAGTCGTGCTTTTTCACACAGAACCCTTTTTTTCGTAAAAAACTCCAAAAGAGGTCTGGACTGGGTGAAAGGTTAATATCCGCCGGAACTTAGTAGGAAGAGATTCCTATTTATTAGTTTTTGGTTTAGTCAACGTTGAAGGATACAGTGTTCCAAAATAATGTGCACCTAATCTTTGTTTCCTGAAACTTGATCTGCAACAAAGAGCTTTCTGTCAGTAAAAATGGGAGAAAGTGAAGATGAAGCAGAGAGAGCTAGAATAGCAGCTCTACTCATAGAGGATGACACAACCATCCAAGAAAATGACCCGAGTGTTATACTCATTCCGGTCAACGTTAGAAGAACTATAACTATTAAACTTATAGAAAATGGACTGACATCACAAGGTGGTACAGTCATATTCGTGGTAGAGGCCCATGAATATCGGCAGACAGAGGTATTCTATTCATGGATACACTTTCCAGCAGCAAACGCTATAACAAAAGAATTCCACTATTACAAAATAGAGGAACCTCCGGATATATACACTCCTTTCGAGGACGTTGAAATCCCACTAAATTACCAAGAGCATCTACTCTGGTTTAATGGCGCCCTAAAACATCAAAATCACATCACCAGGCACGGTCCACTAGGTAGACCAGGAGCAATGTAGCCGGTTCTAGCAATTTATGCAATACACCCAGACATTGAAACAATGTCAAGCGAAGAACTCCTAGTTAAACTAAAAGAATTAACGAAGGCATATAGAGAATTAGTTCAATTGGCAAGGGACGATATTGCGATCCGCCAGAAATTGAAGAAGACAGATATAGCAGACCAACCATTTGAACTTGCCAGAATCATAGAAAAATCCTATGAAGAACTAAGAAGAGATAGTTTGGGTGGGAAACCGGTAAAACCTCAACTAACTGAAAATCCTGAAAAAACTTTTATTAAAAATAATCTGAATACTCCAAAAAGGAGCTGGGAGGGTAATAAACAGTCCACTCCCAGGGAAAAATGATTCCAGTCCAGAGGAAGGACTCCTCAATGAAGAGAAGAATCTCCAGACCGAGGAAACAAGTCTCCCCAAAAGGAACCCTCTGAAAAAAGATACAACCTTAGAGATAGGGATAAATTGAGAAAACCTGATAGATATGAAGATATTGATACACTTTCCTCTCCATCCCTCTCACTCAATCTTTCTCGATCTTCCTCGCAGAAATCGGAAAGGAGAGGACGATCAGAACACAGAGAAGAGCACGTCAAGTCCAAAGACAAGGAACCTGCTCATCAAAGAAATAAATCACATTATCCCAGAAAGAAGGTAGCAAGTATTAAGATTAAACATGCCGAGGATTCTGAGGACACAACTGAAAAACGGAGAGTGGGCCCAGACAATGCTAGACAGCGCAGCAGAAGTAACCATAGCTCGCGAGATCCTGATGAATCATCTGGAGACAGTGGACACGAATGAATACATTCAGGTGGAAACTGCAGATACCAGGGTTAGCAAACCCCATAAAATATACTAAATAACATTACGTATAGAGGGGGACAAGAAGAGGAAAGTAAGGGGCCTCTTTTGGGATAACCTTTCGAAAGGCTATGACATCCTGTTAGCTGAAAAAGTCTGGCCACCAGAGTTTGTCAGGGAGTGCCCTCATGGCGAAGAAATAATTATGCCTGCCTTCTCTAATCATATACCAATTCATAAAAAATATACACTTGCAAGAAAATGCGCAGTAGCCCAAGCTCCTGCATTATATAAAAATCATGCAGGATGGGATGAGGATTCGCCTCACCATAAAATCCAGTTAAAAAATCAACCCACTGCACAAAGGCAGTACCCAGTTAAACAAGAAGCTAAAAAGCAAGTCAAGGAGATTTTAGATCAACTTGAATTTCAAGGGGTGATGAAACATGCACCTCACAAATGAACAATCCTTTGTTTCCTGTCTCCAAGCCAGACGATTCATATTGTCTAGTTTTGGACTACAGACACCTTAACTCCTGTTGTAAAACATTTGCAGTACAAAACTCACACAGTGCAGGACTAATGAATAACATTGTGCACAAAAAATATAAAACGACATTAGATATCTCTAATGGATTCTTTTGTCGAAACATTGCACCTGAAAGCAGGTATTTAACCGCTTTCTCAATAATGGGGTCAAAAAAACACTTCTGTCGACTCCCACAGGGATTCAAGAATAGCCCAGGATTATTCTCAGCAAGGGTAACAGAGTTACTACAAATATATACGACGATGAGGCATTATCCTATGTCGACGACATCTATCTCACAGATGATGACCTGGAGACTCACTTAAAAAGAGTGCACACCATAATACTTCGTTCGCTTCGGAGGGTTACAAATTCAACTTTAAAAAGTCACGAATTGCCCATCTAACTGTCCTGTTTTTAGGATATGAATTATTAAGTGAAGGCAAGAGCCTAGCTGACAATTTCTTAGAGAAATGTGCTGTACTCCAAGCACCAAAAACGCTGAAGAATTTACAATCAATACTAGGTTTCCTGAATTTCGGAAGAACATACATACTAAATTATGCAGAGAGAGTTAAACCTCTCTATGAAATAATAAGACCTGATTTCAAACCAATAAATTGGACTCTGAAACACACAGAAAGTTTAAGATCACTACAAACAGACATGTTAACCAAAACAAAATTGCAAACACGCGAAAACACCCGCAATCTTGTAATCCGAGTCATCCCAGGAAGATGCGGATTCACATACCTAACCTCTAATGAGGGAGAAACGGTACCTATAGCTTACAAATCACATTTGTACACTAAAGCTGAAATGAAATTCAGCTCTACAGAAAAAATTCTAATAGCGATTCAAACTGCTGTAGCAAAAGAAAGAGCCCAAGCCCAAGGCAGAAGGATAACTGTTTTAACAGCAGAATCAGCCCTTGAGGCATTAACAAGCCCACACAATTTAAATGCTGTGGCATTAGATCCGAAATGGATACAATGGGAATATTCTCTTGCTGCAGAAGACGTGAAATACTATTTTGACTGAACCTGAAAAAACTAGATGATCTAGAATACAAACCAAAATATCCTCTGCCAATCGAAAGTCTGCCTCTCGAACAGTACACATGTGTAATCTACATGGACAGATTTGCACAACACTACGATGTAGAGAATAAATCCTACAATGCAGCGCGCGCGATTGTTAAAGGTCGCTGGCGCTCTGGTAAATTCAAACCGATGATTACCAAAACTGAATCACTCAGAAACTGTTCAGCTCAGCGAGCTGAAATAAGATCTTTAAAGATGGCGCTTGAAAATGCCGATCGTGAATTCCCGACACTAATAGTGTGCGATTCGCATTTCTGCGTCAAGTCTTACAACAGTGACATGCAATCATGGAGTAAAAACGGTTACAAAGATGACACAGGTGCCACAATAAAGCATAAAACGCTTTGGGAACAAGTAGTTCTTTTATTTATTTATTTATTTTATTTTCGAAATTTTTATAGCGCAACAAATACCCTGGGGTGTCTCGGCGCTGTGGAGCTACTGGAATCAACCATCATCTTACTGGTTAAACAACCATGTTTTTAAGAGCCTGCGGAAGCTCATCAGGTTAGGGGCGGTCTTAATGGCCGGTGGCAAGAGATTCCAGAGTTTTGGAGTGGCCACCAGAAATCGCCTGTCTCCCCATGTGGCAGTTCTTGTACGCGGTACAGGGAGGAGACTGGTGTTTGCCGATCTTAATTGCCTCTTGGGAGTATAAGGCTGAAAAGCTTCGGTAAGGAACCTGGGTCCTATGCCATGCACTGCTTTATAGGCAATGCAGAGGGCCTTAAATTTAATGCGGCTCTCAACTCTCAGCCAGTGGAGGTGGCGGATGGCCGGGGTGGTGGGCTTGCGGCGAGGGATATTTAGGAGAATCCTTGCAGCCGCATTCTGGATAGACTGCACCTTCGTTAGGACACGCTTCTGAGTATGTAGAAAGAGAGCGTTCCCGTAGTCAATTTTTGAGAAAACTAAGGTGGAGACCAGAGTTTTCCCGGCTGAGGTAGGGAGGCAAGGCAGTAATTTCTTAATTTTTTTCAAAATAAAGAAAGATGAGGAGACAACCTTATTAGTATGGAGGTCAAAGGACAGTTTACTGTCAAAGATCACTCCCAGGTTTCTGGCCTTTTCCACTGGGACAGGTGGGGGGCCCAGCTTTTCAGGCCACCAGATGGAGGACCATTCTGGGGAGAGCCTGCCGAAGGTCATGATCTCGGTCTTGTCCGAGTTAAGCCTCAGACAATTCGAGGCCATCCAGGTGCTGACCTCAAGCATGGCTCTTTGGAAGTTAGCTGCCACAGTAGGGCCATCTCTGTGGATAGCCAGAACCAGCTGGGTATCATCTGCGTAAGATGTAAGTCGTACCCCATGGGCCTTTATTACCCTCGCCAAGTCCGCTACGTAGATGTTAAATAGCAAGGGACTTAGCGAGGAGCCCTGTGGGACTCCACAGGGGAGTGCAGAGATAGGAGAATAAAAATCTCCCAGCCTCACTGTCTGGGTACGGTTTTCCAGGAAAGATGAGATAAGATCCCTGGCCAAACCGTTTATCCCCAGGGCAGTGACACGGTCGACCAGAATGTTATGGTCGAGCGTGTCGAAGGCTGCCGATAGATCCAGGAAGATCAGGACAGCCGCCCCTCCCTGGTCCATGATCGCCCTGATCTCGTCTGAGGCCTTTATCAAGGCAGTCTCGGTTCCATGCCCTTTCCTGAACCCAAACTGCGTTTCGTCGAGAAGTTGGTGAGCCTCGACGAACTCTGAGAGTTGTCTATTCATCAGGAATTCGCATACTTTGGCAGGAAAGGGCAGACACCCAATGGGCCTATAACTGGCCACAGCTGTAGGGTCTAGGGAAGGTTTTTTTAAAAGGGGTTTTATGACAGCCTTCTTCCACAGGCTGGGGTATTGACCTGTCTGGAATGCAGTATTGCAAATTTCCATGAGTGGACGCGAGATCACTTCTGTGAGTTTTGCCATCACAGAAGGAGGACAGGGGTCCAGAGGGGAACCCGACTTGATGGTGGAAATAAGTCTGATAATGTTATCCTGTGTGGTGGGTATGAAACAGGGAAAATTATCATAATTGTGATCAAAGATTACTTCTTCTCCAGTACAGACTCTATGTTTAGTTCTGATATCCCCTTCAAAAGATGCATATATATCTGCCACCTTTGTGGTGAAGAAAGTGGACAGTTGATTACAGAAGATCTGTGAAGGTTCGACCCCGGATCCAGTGGAGGGAGTGGACAGAGTCGTAACAACAGAGAACAGCTCTCTAGCAGAATTTGCGGAGTTCTCTATTTGTGCCGAGAAAAAAACAGTTTTTCGGGCGATAATCGCCATTTTATATATTCTGATGGCATCTTTATAAGTTTGTTTGGCTATGGAGCAATAGGCTTTCCTCCAGCGCCTTTCTAGGTTCCTGCAATGTTGGTGGTGAAGTCTAAGATCTTCATTGTACCAGGCGGCCGACGGAGATGCCCTGTTAGGTCTCGTGGGTTTCTCCGGGGCCACTAGATCGGCGGCACTTCGAATCCAATCCCGGAAGTCTGAGGCTGATAGTACAGGGGTGTCTCCTCCCTGAGGGCAGGAGGAGGCCAGGGAATCTAACATCTGAGGGATATCCGCGTTTTTCCAGGCACGAGTCCCTACCCTGGTTCGTGGCCTGGAAAGTGAAGGATTTGCGGTCCGGATGTAAAGCTGAAATATGATAGCCCTATGGTCTGACCACGTAATAGGAATGGTGTCTAGTACAGAGATGTCAGGGTCATTAGTGAACAGACCGTCTAAGGTATGTCCCGCCTGATGTGTGGTGCCCTTGACCAGTTGGTGCAGTCCCAGATTGGAGAGATCAGCAGTAAGTTGGATAGTGTCATGATTGTCCTGCTCTTCCAAATGGAAGTTAAAGTCTCCCAATATCACATATTTCTCAGAGCTTATAATGTGATCATTTAAATCAGAGAAAGTGGAAAGAACTACAGAAGACTCACGTGATACACGCACTGAGTCATCAATGTGATGGCATTCACGTTGCAGGGAATTCATTGGCTAACCCAGCCACAGCGGAAGCGGTTCAACCGTCTTCCGTAGCCACTAAAAAGCGTTCAGAAAAACACATAGATGGGGAAACCATGCTGGTGGTAAAAGCCTCATTAAAAGGCAATTATGCAGCATTACCTCTCAACTATCCACTCAGTAATACATACATAATTGATGCAAACTCCGTTCCTTTTGCTCAAATCCCTGGAGTGGTGGATAGAGTAATACCAAACACGAACCGGAGAGTTTTCTTGATTGAAAGCGCACAAATGGGACTGGGTCCGAGGCACCCACAGAACTTGAAATCTTTAATAGAATTACAATCAGAGTACTGGTGGCCGGGAATGAGCATGCAAATTTACAAATTTGCAATTGATTGTCCAGACTGCAACAGAGATCGCAGCTGTGAACCGGACCAGACTATTGTCCGGACATCTTGTTAGAAAGCTTCAGGCTATCTATAATACAGAAATCTAAACAGAGAAATGTGTCCCAAAAAATATTAAGACAAATTAACTTGAAAATGTAGACCAGCAGCACTCGGCTGACGCCAGAACTGTTGTGAAAGGATATGCGAGTCTTTATCGGCATATACGCAATTGGCATGCTACATTCTGATCAGGGTCCTGCGTTTAGCTCTCGAGCTTACAAAGAGGCCATGAACAGCATGGGCATTGCATTGCGGTACTCTTCTCCCTTCCATCCTGAGGGAAATGCGGTAGTGGAAAGAAAAAAACGGGACATAAAGCAATCTATAATGGCGAGAGTATTAGGTTCGGGTGATGGGTGGGTCAAACATTTAACAAGTGTCCAACGTAGTCTTAATAATCTGCCAAGAAATTCTCTAAAAATGTCTCACTCCATACGAACTATTGTTCGGTACTAGAATGCATATTCAGGATCTTGACTGTCACACTTCAGTGGTAGAAGAAAAATCCTTTGATATCAAAGACCGTTTGGCTGTTTTACTGGATTTAAATGAAACAAGAAAAAGCCTGAGTAACATAAAGTTGAAACAACAGCCGACAACCACTGAGGAAAAACCACCTGTCCCAGCAAGACCTGTCTGGATTCCAAAGATTGGGGATCTGGTCAGAGAGAAGATCGCGGTGAAGAAGGAATTTGGGCCTTCTTACAGAAAAGCTGTATACCTGTCTTAGCTATCAGCGGAACGAGATCAGTTGTACTACCTCCCCTTGCTGGTAAAAAGGAGAACCGAGTTGTATCCATCAACTTGGTAAAACCACAATCATGTGGCCAATAATAAGTAGTAGGCCCAGTGGACTCCCAAGAAATAGCAGAATACCGAAATTTGCTACAATCCAAGAGGCTCATACTGAGAGACTAATCACATTTGATAAACCTGCAGTGAATAAAAAAGGACTATGCAATAATGCCATGGAACTTGTGCCTCTTGAAACCCAAATTGCAACAGTTCGTCAAGAAACACCAATCTACAATGATGTAGCCTCTGACTATTCTAATGAAATAAAGAAAATTGTAAAAGCAAATAAAAATCCGGAAATGATTCCAACAATTGACAGAACTGCATCTGGTTACTTAATCAACTTCGACAACTTTTCAGAAGATCCAAGTGAGCATGAAGAAACGCTGGCAACAAAAACTTTCGAAGACAAAATAATTGAACTTTCTCTCCAACTAAAAGAAATATATCTGGTTTCACCATGGATTGAATTTTGGATTGTGTTAGGTGTACTTACTCTCCTGCTTTGGCTCATCATGGTTCTATGTTTGGGAAAATTCATTGATGGAAAATATAGTACAATGGACACAGCAAGTCAGAACATCAACTTGGTCCTAAAGCCTCACACCTCCTCCCACATCGAGTAAAGAGAACTGTCATCAGTAAACATCTGATCCAATCCAATACCCGGTGGGGTAGCATGGGACAGAACTAATTATGAGATTTTTGGACCGGATGAGCTCTTGAAATATCCACACCAGTTCAAGGTTTCATTAAGTGACTTTGTGACACCAAGTACTTTCTCTGATGATTGGACTTTGAAAACATTAATAATATGATGTCAGATTTAGTAATGTTAGCCAAATGTACTGAACATGATTACTTACAGGGTTCATCGAATTATGAAGAGTTATACTGTTATAACCACTTTGGTGATCACTATTTGCATAAAACTGCACAGCCTAGAAATGTTTTATCTTATAACCAATGGGAACACTGTCCAACACCGCCAAAAGGCAGCTCAAAAACATTTTATGAGAAATTCCAGTACTTCTTAGGGTTTAACAACAGTGATCCAAAAACGTTTATTTTAAAATGTTAACTAGGACAGGAATGAAAACAATGTTGACAAATACTAAATTGATTTATTCTGAAAAATTTTATGACAAAATTTCTACATTTGGTTTCGAATTTTGGAAAAACAACATTGAAACAAAAATGATCTGGGGTACCAAAGATTGTCAAGTACAAGGCCTAGAAGCATTATTTAGGGCCTGCATGATCCCTGAACAAATGATATTTTTGAATGACACAATTCAAAAAACTACTTGTCTTGGCTTACCTAAGATAAAAGACTTAAATGCACCGTCTATTCCAAAACCCATAACTGATAGTGATAGCACTACAGATTTGGAGATAGACATATCCCATATTTTTCACCAAAACAGAAAAAATCCTGATTGGAAAAAGTGGTTGATCTGGCCAACAGACACAAATAACTGTCAAGATAGATTCTTGTACAACACACAGGGGTTCAAAATGACCAGGCCAGACCCAAGATACTCCCAAGGACAACATCCAGGGATAGTTACAACATACAGTGTAGGGAAACTATGCCTTGAGTGGCTACAAAAATCCAAACTGGCTGAAATTAAGCAACACTTGACTTTACTTAAAGACGGTGCTGACTTGCGTGATTTCATATTGGGACCACGCAAACAGTGTCAAAAACTTTTCATAGAGGCCGGTATATGCGCTGCCTACAACGAAGCATGGAAAGTAATGCAAATTGAAACAGCAGAAAAAAATACGAGAAATTGATCGTATTAATTTGGAAAAATCACTTTATGTGGTGGACAATGGGTTAGCGACTCTGTCCTCCAGAATATATTCATTGGACAGCTTTGTATCATCTGGTATTGATATAATAGAGCAGGACTTACTAATGTTACAACATGGTCAGTCTCAATTACGTTCTATTGTACAGCTTGGTTGGACGTTGGAAAATCTGCATTCAGGCTACGTACCATGGCGTTTAATCAACACAACGTCATTATTGGGTATCTTGAACCTTACTGATAAACAAATCAGTTTGGCACAAAAAGGAGCAGATTATACGATTTTGAGCATTGAAAAACTTGAAAGATTGCCATTGACAATGTCAGAGAGACCTGCCATTGAATGGATAATACACGGAACAATTCCAATTCCGATAACAACTTTCCAGTTTAAATACTTCCAAGAGTATATACCTGCAGGCCAGTATGAAAGGTTGGGTAAAGAATACATCAAATCAACATGGGATTTACCCTATACTCACAGATTGTATAGTGAAGGGAAAAAGGATGCATTCCTTAGTCGTAACAAATGTAAAAAATCACTAAGCGGTACACTTCTGTGTCAAGGTATTAACTTGCAAGGAGCCTGCGAAGGGTCTTCAAATAACCTTTCATGCCACCTGCATGGCACGCCTGCAAAACAGATAGAGCCATTTTTTAGACCACTTAGTAACGGGAGTTACATTTTAATAAGTGACCACAGCTGTTGTGGGATGGTGCCAGGGAAAGCTTATCTTGTGACCTTAACTTCCAGGGTCGTTTGCTGTATGCAAGTATTGTATCCACACAGCAATCCAGATATGGGGGCTGCGTTATGGCCTTTGTTAAATATCTCTTCTATTCAAATTGATACTTTAAGCAGAATGAAGTCTATTCTTTTACAGACAACTGTGCCTCTAACGTCATCCAAAGAAATGTATGATCTGCAAGTGGCAAGGACATCGGCAGAGATACATTCTCTTTTATCAACAAATTGCCCTGTGCATTTCGTAGAAATGTTAAGCCAAATCTTAAACATGTCTGATACCAGTGGCATTGCACATGTATTTAAGACAATTTTTTTCAGGACTGTTAGCACCCTTTGAAACAGTTCTGGGCATCTTCCCGAATTTTGTCCATTCTGTCTTTGGCGGCCTACCCTTAATCTTGGGACTTGTGGCAGGAATTCTATTTTTGTTCCTTCTGCTCCAATATGGCAAACCAATCCACAGACAAGACTCTAGCAATGATGGAAGAAACGATCCTAGCAATACGATACCGAGACCGTATCACTAAGGTCCTCGGATTGGCCCGGCTAAGAGATCTAAGTACAACCTGTTTTTTTTCATTCAGACCAATCTGGCAAGATTGCATCTTACCTGTGCTTCGATTTGTGCTATGCGGAGAAGAATGCGTGTTGGACGTCTGTCTTACACTACCATCAGCAGTACCAAAGGATATCAATACTTTGCTAGGTCCTGTAACGACTCATGCATTGTGTTGCCCCCAGCGGCTACCTATTCTGATGACGGCATTCGTTGAGACTTCACCACTACGAGTAGGTGGCGGTGAGGTACGAGAGGAAAGCAGCACCAAACAGGTACAACCTTCTGAAGTATTTCGGGGTTCCCAAGGCCTACACGCTCCAGAGATTACCCACTTACACACAAGAACTGTTGGCACGGAAACTGTAAAATGCAAAGAACAAGTTTATTAAGACCCCATGGGGTGGTGGTACACTCAAACAGCACCCTTCGGTAATGCAAGAGGTATCACACCGAACACCGGTGTGACCCTGTTTATATACAATTTTGGGGCAATAAAAGATAGGCGGCATAAGTTAAGACACAGTTTTAGAGACATATATGGTCATGTTTTGGAACACTGCCAGCTCATTGGTGGGTTTCAAACCCGTTGGTCAGTTAGCGGCACATTCCTGAGGGTTTACGGGTCAGTAAGAACTGCGCATGTCTGGCTTGACCAGTACTAAAAATAGCCTGTTGCTGGGCAGATGAGAGTGGTCAGTGGAACGGACAAAGGACTAAAGGGCACGTCGGCCACGAGGCCGCTCATGGTCTAAGATGGCCGCTGCAACATTCAAAATGGCGTTTATCGTATATAGCCAAGTTAAGGAGGACAACGTGTAGGTTCAGCTAGTCGCTAATCCAAGCGGGCCAATTACGACACTTCTGTGAGCATTGCTGATCCAAACATCGATGATAACAATCACGCTCCAAACTGCACAGTTGCAGCATTTTCGAACTTGGTCGAACTTTCACCTGGTGTTGTAGACCACTTTTTTGCGAGTCTGTCTGATATGATGTTCTCTCCAGTCAACGAGAATAACTCTTAAAAAACAATGATCACACAGCGTTCCCTGAACTCTGAATTCGGCCTTCAGTTTTGATAAACAAAGCTACTGAAAACATTTGGAACTATTTTTTCCCCTGACGAGAAATTATTTTTTCCATTTCCAAAATATTTACCTTTTTTTGGCACATGATACTCTGCTTAAAGTAGAACTATTCTTAGAGAACAGAGCTTCTATTTTTAGGATACTAGAGACAATATTTTACCTCAGCTTCTAGCACATACACAGCATCTTTGTATAAAAATGTGATGGAATTGTCTTGACCTTCTTTTCTGTATTTAGAGCCATTTCATGTGTAATTTTTGCAAATCATTCAGCTGATATATATATGCATTTAAATGAATGATGACACTGCTTGAAAACCGTACAGTACCAATACTCATTTTCGTGTATTTACCATATACCATTTCAAATGCGAAATATGTATTTTGGGGTGGGTTGGAAAACACACATGCATTGTTATATGTTTATTATTGCTTAGTTTTTTTAGTAATGATGGACATTAATCCGTGGAGTGGGTGTTGTATTTCTATCTAGGACCCTAATTCGATATTCCCGATTCGTGCCCTTGTGCGGATATAATTAATAACATCCATATAAAGGCATAAGAATCATATCCATATTCAGTAATAGCCCATGCAGTCCAAAGCACAGCACGGCTACTCCCATCGACTCCTAGAAAGCACAACGAGTTCTTTAAACAAACCAAGCCTCCAGCAGCCCTGGAAATTCCCCCATGATTTTGTTTTGATTTGAACAAGAACTCCTGGAGTCCAGAAAGAACTGTTAGTTCTTAGTGACGTCTTATGTCCAACCTTATGTCAAACCCGGCACCTTTCAGGTATAAAATACCAACAGTTGCCTTAAGCAAACACACAGTGGTTTGGAGCAGAGCGGCTATCTACTTGCCCAAGAGCCCAGCTGATGCGAGAGCACACGGAAGCCGCCCCTCCCCTTTGACGTGCTGGAGAAGCTACATTTTCTCACGCCGAGAAAATCCAGCTCCGGTGTTCCCGAGTCAATCTTGCGGGTTGCTGGGAGATTGAGTCCTGAAGAAAGAGATACCAGACCTCCCACATTCTATTACCAAGGTACGGAGCTGACTAAACCATTAAAGAGAATTCTTGATTCAGATCCTTGGCAAAAAAACATCTTAACCAACTTAACTTAAACTGCTACTTACTTACTCCTTCCCAAGTATTAGGCTTAGGTCAGGTACATCGGGGTAGGCGTAGTTAGAAGCACCAGTTGAGTACGTTAGTCAATGGTTTTATGTATGTATATATATATTTTATCTATTTTAAAGTATCATATGGCTAAGAAACCATATCTATGCTTTTACAGTATTATTTCATAATACTACTTTTACTGTACGCATTTTACTTCATAATAAGTATTGCAATTGTGGCAATTCATTTCTCTTGCATGAGAAAGAAGACTGCTCAATAAAATAACACCTTTTATTGAAAAACGCCCATCTCTCTATTTCTCTGCACTCTGGTGAAACTAAGTATGCACGATTGACTGAGTGAAATAGCCACCTATTGTTTTCACACGACTCTAGCGATACACTCTATTCTGAGGGAGCAAAGTTGTCATGTTTGTATGGTTGTCAGAAGCTAATCCCTTCTTGTCTAAATCCGGAGAGTTAACTCTTTCCTGAACATTCGAGAAAGTTTCTAGTGACCTCTGAGCTAGCTGGCGAAACTAATTAAGTCTAATATAGTCAGTACTCGCAATTTGGCTTCCGCCCCCGTCATTCGACGGAATCTGCTCTTCTCGTGGCGGTTGAAGCACTAAGACAGGGCGTGGACGAGAGCCAAACTATGGCACTGATCCTACTCGACCTAAGCGCAGCGTTCGACACTGTGGCACACTCCACCTTGCTACAGTGTCTGAATGAAGGCGGGGTGACAGGAGCGGCGCTTGGTTGGATCAAGTCCTTCCTGTCTGATAGGTGTTTTGAAGTCAGATTGGGTGATTGCTACTCAAGGGAGATTGAGTTGGGCCAGGGCATGCCTCAGGGCTCGTCTCTGAGCCCAACCCTATTTAATATCTACGTCTCCCCTCTGGCAGCCATTGTGGAGGGATATGGTCTTCGTTTGGTGTCCTACGCCGATGACACGCAGTTGGTCATCTCCCTGTCGCGTGCACCCGGCCTTGCAGCGGACATCTTCAGGAACTGCATGCAAGATCTTGCTGCCTGGATGTCCGCAAACTGTTTAAAACTGAACGGTAGCAAGACCAAGGTGCTCGTGGTAGGGGGTGGGCCGTCTGCTTGGTCGTCGGCGTGGTGGCCACCCTGTCTGGGTGAAGTCCCTGTTCCTTGCCATGAGGCCAGGAACCATGGCGTGTGGCTGGACAAGGACCTTGCCTTTGATCCACAGGTCGGTCGGGTGGCGGGGGTGTGCTTCGGTGTTATGAGAGACCTTAGGAAAGTGTTAGATCTGCTCCCTATCTCCGCTCGAAAGACGCTGGTGCACGCCCTCGTCACCTCCCGACTTGACTATGGGAACCTGCTCTATCTGGGGGCCACAGGCAGGGTCATGGGCCGCCTGCAGGTCCTTCAAAACGCATCAGCGCGGCTTGTACTCAGGCTCCCCAGGAGGTCTTCCGCCAAACCAGCTCTGCGGGTCCTCCATTGGCTTCCCATTGAGAGGAGAGTGGAGTTCAAGGCCCTTGCTACATGTCACCGCATCTTGAGCGGCAAAGCACCAGTACCGCTCCAGAGCCTGGTAACCCACTACGAGCCAACACGCAATCTACGGTCCTCCCAGACTGGGTTGTTAAAAGTCCCCAGAGTATCTAAGGCGCGCATGGGAGGCAGATCTTTTAGATACCTCGCACCCAAGCGCTGGAATGCTCTTCCGTTGGAACTGCGACTGGAACCCTCCGAAGTCCTGTTCAGGAAGAAACTTAAAACATACCTTTTCAGCAGATAGCCTTTTGTGGGAGGAGGGGGGGCAGCCACTTCACTTATCACAGCGCGGGGACACGCCAGTGGCGTAACCAGGCGCTTAATAAATGTCCAAATAAATAAATAAATAAAGTAGAGACCTAGTCGACTTCAGTCCTATGTCTACACTGCTGTTTATAATATTTCAATGCGCAGAGCCTATTGGGAATATAGGAACTACACTACACTACAAATGGACACCACACAAGGTTTTGTATAAAAAATAAGTTATAGTTTATATAGAATTACCACAAGACCAATAAACGACAAAAAGAATCCACAGTACTATCAAATTTCAAGAGTTCTGGTTAAAACGGTGTAAATCAAAGTTCTGTGTGAGTCGGTAGCCTTGTCTGGCTACAGCGTGCTGAAAGAACACAAAGTCTAACAAATCCAGCAGACCGCTGCAGTCCGGACCCACTCAAATTTTGACAGACTCAAACACAGTACCTTTTCCCTGGGGCGGCTGGCACGGATGTGCGAGCCGGTTCCTGTGATCGCCACGGTGCAGGAAAAGAAAGCGTTGCAGGTCATAGTGTCCCTTTGTCGCAGTGCAGGCTACAGCTCGTTGACGGCGTCAGTGAGCTCAGAGCTTGCGTTGTTTGGGGCGAACGTTGCTCGTTGTGGTGCATCCAGCTTTACGGTGCAGCGTTCGAGCTGGAGTTCGGGAGCTGGCATCGGTCAGTCCGGACAGCGGTGCAAGCTGGGCGGTGCGTCGCAAAGTGTGCGAGGCAGTGCCTAAATCCGGTGCGGTCACAGGACTCGAAGTCAGCAGTAGTGACCGCTTCGGTCAGACCAGTTCGATTCGATGTAGCGAGGCATTGCACGTTGCGGTGCAGGCTACGGCTCGTTCACGGCATCGAGACGGAGTCAGTGAGTGCAGAGCTTGCGTTGTTCGAGGTGGACGTTGCTCAGTGCGGTGCCAACAGAACACCGGGCCGGTTGTGAGAGTCGGTCACAGCTCCCTGCCTCTGTGGCCACCGGAATAGTTGCAATTCACAAAGGCTGGTGAAGTTCACTGGTCCTGGTCCTGGGACTTCGGTCAGGGGGCAAGCTCTCTTCCAAGCCCTTGGAGATCTTTTTTGCACAAGTTGAAAAGCAAAGGTAAAATCCACAAAGTCTTTTCTCCTCTCTAGGCAGCCAGGCAACCACTGCAGGTCAAACCTCCAAGCAGCACTTGAGCGTGGGAATAGCCTCTCCTCAGTTTCTTCGGGTTCCTTCTCCTCAGCAGATGTTTCTTCTTGTCAGTTCCAGGAGTGATCTAATTTCAGGGGCTCAGGGTCCCAATACTTATACCCCAAAATCCTTTGTTCTCTGAGGGGAGAGGGGCCTGTACCCAGTTCAAGCCAGTTCTGAAGCACTCTGTTTACCAGACCTCTCCTTTCCTTACACAGCACAGGGCAGGCACATGAGACGGCCCACAGGAGGTGGAGTCAGCATTGTGGAAGGCAAGTACAGGCCAGGAGCACTTTGTTGACAGTCTTCCTTCTCTTTCTTCAGTGTGCAGAGCAGAGACATCAGACACACCTCAGGGGGTGGAGCCAGCATTGTAGAGGGAAAGCCCTATTCAGGTCCCAGGTGCAACTCCTCCCTCCCATCTTGGATACAGATCTCCCTATTCACCACCAGGCAACCCCAGCCTGTCTCCTGGAATTCCCCAGTCCTGTCACACAATCCCAGACAAGGAATCCACAACCTAGCAGAGGCGGGCTCAAATGGTTAGGCAAGCAAATACCTACTTTCTAAAAGTGGTATTTGTAAACACTGAATAAAAAAAAAACTTTACTAAAAGATGCATTTTATTATTCTGAGTCCAAGCATACTAAACTTGAATTTCTACCATGTCCTCTGAGTCTGCTAGGACTGTAAACATGTAACAATCCAGCAGCCCATTCTATCCTATGGGGAACAGGTAGCCTTGCAATAGTGAAAAACAAAAATGGCTATAATTCACTATTAGGACATGCCACACACATCAGGGCTTGTCCTACCTTATACTTACAATGCACCCTGTCCTTGGGCCTACCATAGGGGTGACTAATATGAAGACAAGGGAAGGTTTAGGGACTGGCAAGTGGGTGCACTTGCCCAGTCAGCATGATACCAGACTGCAAGCAGGCTCTGCAATGGCAGACCTTAGACACATTTTACAAGGCTGCTTCTGTGGGTGGCACAACCAGTGCTGCACGCCCACTAGCAGCAATTGGATTTGCACGCCCTGGGCACACTCAGTGCATTGTACTAGGGTCTGACAAGTAAATCAAATATCCAATCATGGAACTGTGGTAAATATTTTACCGTATACTCTTTTTGCCATATAACTTACATAAGAATAGCTCAATCAAATGAGAGGCAGAGTCCGGGGTGTCTGAGTCTTAAGGGCTTTAATCATAAATGACTAAATGACTCGAGTCAATGGAGATCTCGTCCATCAATACAAGGGTTCGGGGATGCAATGATGGCAGGAAAAGATGTCAACGATTTATTCACAGTACATGACATATATAGTAAAATGACACAATAGTATTGAATACAGTAGGCGTGACAAGTGAAATGTATATGATAAGAACACATGTGCGTAGCAAAAAGGCGTGAACATGGGTGTGCACAGAGGCGTGAACTAAAAACGTCACAGAAAAGTGTCATAAGTGGGTGGATGCTTAGGGAATTCTTGCAGAGTCAGCTAAAACCTAAGGCCTGGATGCGCGCGCAGCTAATATGACGTATGATTGACGTGCAACGGGAGGAAGCTAAGAGTCTGACCTTTCACATTTAGTAGAAGAGACAGTAGTCTGGCAAGTCAGATCGACCTGTCCCTAAACATATCTGATATCTAGTATTTGGAGGATGTTTAATCTAGAGGAAAAGGTCTCTTGGGCAGAGGCTACTCTATACTGAATGTTAGTGCGTGCAAAGGTGTCTACGTGCGGATGCTCAGAGCCAGGGGCCTACCATGGTAACGGGAACTGTAAATTACTTGCACGAAGACAGGGAGACTTGCTCTTTGCTCTGCAGCCGGGGATATGTTTTCGTATTTCACTAGACAGGAATGTGTTTTCGAGGAGCTGAGCTGGCTACGCTGATAACTTGAAGGCAAAATACTGTTTTTGGCAGGCAGACCAGGCCGAGCCGGGCACCGCTCGGTTGGCAGGAAATAAGGCAGAGGTCAGGGATGCGTCTCCATGCTGCAACTTTCAGAGGCAGAAGTAACTTGAAGACAGAAATCAGGGCCTAGCTCGGCAGAGCCAGGAAAACATGAAAGTGCACCACATAAAGACGGTGGCACGGTATACTTAGGAACTGAATTATCGATCCATTCATGGTGGATCTGATAGAGGACATGTTAACGTTGGACGCAAATGTATTTGCGTCTTCAGATTCGGTTGTGGAGGGAAATTACATGTACTTGAAGTGTGTACATGGAGCCGTTGGGGTCTACGTTAGGGGACACAATTGACCATAAAAATTCCAATTACCTCATTCCCTCCTTGTCCCCTACGGACCCTTCATGATATGTCGATTTTCATGAGACCATCAATCTGTTCATATAACATCATTTGCTCTTCTTTCTTTTGTCTGGAATGGGAACGTGCACTTGAATGGGGAACACAAGCTGTGGCGCACAAGCCGCAAATCGCTGGCCCACATTGTAAACATAGGCAACAACTGAATACTATGGCCAATATGATTCCTAGGAATGACAGTAGCTTCCATCCCCAGGCTGTTACTACACTCCAGAGCCAACCGGACCAAGTCCAGGAGCCTGGATTCTGGTGTATCAGGTGAGCAATTTCGTGAAGTCGGGTAATGGCCTTATAGACTGATGGCGCAATATTTGGAATAAATACGCAGCAACTGGATCCGATGACTCTACAAGCCCCGCCCCTATCGGCCAGGATGACGTCAAGGACAAGTCGGTTCTGAAGAACAACAAGTCTCATAGCAGACTGCTCCTCTGTTAAGTTGCCCAAAGCTGAAGTAGTCTCATTCACTACTGCTTCTAGTATTCTGGTTAATTTGCGTATCAGTTTACTATTGGAGACAGTTCCTAGATAGGGAAAGAATCCTTTATTGAAATCTGTATATTGTTCCCATGTAGTTTCAGTCTGATCAACTATTGGGAGGTCTCTTCTGTGTCTAACAATATTAAGGCAGGAATTCCTGTGATAGTCAGATGGGGCTAGGAATACTGGTGGTAATAATAATGCAATGAAACAGGTACCATCCCAGTCTGGGGGTAAACGGACATACGCTGTCTGACCACATATAAAATAGGAATGTCGGGAAGCTTTGAATGTAGACTTGCCTTGGTCACTGAATTCAACCACAGTAGTACAGATACTGTGACCTAGATGTACTGAACCATGTTTTCTGACACATAATACACCTTTTGCGGGTAAAACTGATATGGATGGTAAGTCTGGACTGGTTTCTGACTGGACATTTAGAATCATGAGGTTAAGTGTAAAATTGCCTAATCCATATACTTCGTTTTCTAGATCTGTCCCTGTCATTTGTGGAAGACCTTCTTCGTTCGGGAAACATGCTTTGTTCATGACTGTGTTCAGGTTTCCCCATATCCAATTGCTTTGGGAAACCTTAGAGTCAGTGTCTATAGAAGATATTAAACTAAACCAGGCACCACAGGAACCATTATGTGTAAACGGGTAAGGAAAGAGAGGCAGAGCTCCCTCATTGTTCTGGTAGGGAGGGATTCGGCCACATATCCAACAATTAGTGGCATTGCTGGTCTGGTGAGAATGATGTAACATACGAATGAATGTGTTGTTGCGCAGCGCAAGTCGGTAGGACAATTTGTGTGGGGGTAGAGTACTAAACGTGTGCTCTGCAGTGTTATTAGAAAAAGAAGGTGCAGGAGGAAAATACATATAAAGCATCCAACTTAAAGCAATAATCGTAATCATAAACATAATAAGTAATGTGCAGACGCATCTGCTCCGGAGACTTTTACAATACTTTTGCTTCTTGGTCTCCTGTCTATCTCTCTCTCTATTTGGGTCTAACTTGTACATTGTCAGAACTGCCTAACCGCTTCACCCGAGGGGGACTTAAACAATTAAACTGTCTGACTTACTAGACCTCAACTTTAGCCTGTACTCCTCTTGGGGAGTTTTCTCTCGAAAGGGGAGTTTGGTATCAGTCACTGGTACGTGGGAGCTCTGGGATTCAGAGTTTGGCGGAAGTCCATAATGTCTTTTCACGTGACTTGAGTGGAGCCAGCCCTTACGGCCCTCCAACTTGACAGCAGTCCTTGTAGTCAGCAAAACAAGCTTTGGCTCCTTCCAGCGGGGCTCCAACGGGCTCTTCCGATCGAAGTTGCGGATGTATACGAGGTCACCAGGGACGATCTTGTGTGGCTTCACCTCGGTGTTGTCTGGGAAGGCTGCCGCGACCTGCGAACGACATGATTGTAGTGCAGACATCAAGGAAGCAAGGTAATCTGTCAACATAGTACTATCAACATCAGTGATCTTTCGCGGCAGAGGCGTCCCCCACATATTAGGAGGTCTACCGAAGACCACCTCATACGGGGATGGCCCTGTTCTGGAATGTGCTACCATTCTCATATAAAAAAGAACAACTGGCAATGCTACTATCCAATCTACTCCCTCCTCTTTACACACTTTTGCAAGGCGAGTTTTCAGAGTCTGATTGTGCCGCTCCACGAGACCTGCTGCCTCAGGATGCCGGACACATTGAAACTTCCACTGGTATCCCAATAGAAGAGAGACCTGCTTCATGAGTTCGGATGAGAATGGTTGACCGTTATCTGAATACACGACACGGGGCAAACCGTATCGAGGGAAAAACTCACGAACCAACTGCCTGGCAGTGGTCGGGGCAGTGTAATCTGGGACGGGATATGCTTCTGTCCATCGGGATAGGGCACAAACAACTACGAGGACATACTTAAATCCTCGGCATCTGTCCATCTGAATATAATCCATCTGGAGGACTTCAAAAGGATAGTCGGGAGGATGGAATCCACCTTGCTCTACGGGAATCCCTTTTCCTGGATTGAACTGACAACAGATCATGCAAGTAAGCACTTTCTGTTTCGCTGCTGCTCGTAAATGCTTGTTAAACCAGAGGTTCTGTAAACTGTCTAACATGGCTTTTTCTCCTAAATGTGCTGGACTATGTGCTGTGTTAATAATAACTTGAACCATAGAGTCGGGGAGAAACCATGTGGTCTTTCCCTTCGTCATCCATCCTTGGTCTGTCTGGACCCCTCCTTGTTCAGCCCATTTCTGTATTTCATCTGGAGTGGCATGTGTCTGTATGTCGATAACATCTAGTGTGGGGTCCCTGACTGTCATGCAATGTGTCTGTGAAGTCGCATCCGTCTTGGTCATGTCAGTCGTTTGAGTATGAGTCAGTGCTGTATGTTTCGCTGTGCGGTCTGCAAAGTCGTTGCCCTGAGAAATCTTGTCTGTGACTTTTGTATGTGCCTTACACTTCATGATAGCAATAGCGGTAGGTAAATGTATTGCTTCCAATAGGGCTTGAATGAGGGGGCCATGTTGTATCTTGGCTCCGTGAGAGGTCAAAAAACCTCTTTCTTGCCAGAGTACACCGAAGTCGTGAACAACTCCGAATGCATAACGTGAATCTGTGTATATATTTACTTTCTGGTTCTTGGCTCGTATACAGGCTTGGGACAGAGCAATGAGCTCTGCTGCTTGGGCCGACAGGGTGTCAATGCAATGTGTTTCTATGACATCAGTTTCAGTGGTCACTGCATACGCGGCCACTAATTCTCCTGTACTTGTTCTTAAACATGAACCATCCACATAAAGTGTTAGGTCTGGATCGGGTAATGCAACATCTGTCAAGTCTTGTCTGGGTTTCGTAACGGTGTCAATTACATCCACGCAGTCATGTGGAGTGGGATCTGCTGTGCTCGATGGTAACAGTGTAGCAGGATTCAGTGTATTACAGCGTCTGATTTCTATGTGTGGCTGGAATAACGTCAATTCATAACCTGTCAGTCGTGCTATAGTCAAGTGTTGAGTCTGTGTTCTGTTTAAGAGAACCTCTACAGAATGTGGAACTTGTACTGTTAATTGATGCCCTAATACAATGGAGTCGCTTTGTCTGATTGCTAAAGCTGTAGCTGCAACTGACTTTAAGCATGCAGGCAAGGCCTGGGCTACTGGATCCAATGTGCTCGAAAAATAAGCACACGGTCTGTGTTTGTCTGCTTGTAACTGAGTGAGAACCGACAACGCTGTGCCATCACGTTCAGTAACAAAAAGTGTAAAAGGTTTTGTGTAACAAGGTGTCGCTAAAACTGATGCTTGACATAAAGCTTTCATTAATTCGTCAAAAGCTTGTGTATGTTCCTGAGTCCATGGGAGGACAGTCGAAGACGCTGCCTCCTGTGTTGTCAACTGAATGAGTGGTTTAGCTAGAAATGCATATTGTGGAATCCATTGTCTGCAATAGGAAGTGAGTCCAATAAAGGCTCGTACTTCTTTCTGTGTCTTGGGTTGCCGAAGATGTGCAATTAACTGAATTCGTTCAGGTGTCAGCTGCCTACCCCACTTGGTCAGCAAGTGCCCAAGGTACACCACTTGCTGAGCACAGAATTGTAGCTTCGAAGGAGACACCTTGTGTCCCTTGTCCGCCAGGAAAAGTAAAACTGTCAATGATGCTTGTTCACATTCTGGTTCACTACGGGCGGTGATCAATAGATCATCGACGTACTGGAGTAGGGCAGTGTTAGTCGGCATGTGAATACTGTCTAGTTGTCGCTTCAATGCTTGACTGTAGATGCTGGGACTTTCTGTAAATCCTTGAGGTGCGCGTGCAAATTTGAAGCTTCGGCCATTTAAACAGAATCCGAAAAGATATTGGCTTTCCGGGTCAATAGGGACACTAAAGAAGGCGTTCTTGAGATCGATTACAGTGAAGAACGTCGCTTCGGAATCAATAGCTGTCAATAGGAATGAAATGTATGGGACCACGGGATATTGTGGTACAATGCATTTATTCAATTCTCATAAATCGATAACTAATCGATAAACTGGAGGTGCATTTGGATCAGTACGTTTAAGAATTGGAATGATAGGGGAATTACATACATTGGAGTCGGTTTCTACAACCACTCCTTGTGCAATGAGCTCGTCAATGATTTTCAGTAAAGCCACTACAGCATCTGGTGGTAACTTGTATTGTCGAATGCGTGGTAGTACTACTCCTGGCTTGAGTGTGACACAATATGGAGTGATGTGCATACAACCTACATCAGTGGGGCCTTTCGCCCATAAATGTGCAGGAACATTCTGTAACCTGGGGTCAAAATCTCTCAAGACATAATGGCCTTTGAAATCACGAAGGAACAACCTTACTCCTTCCAGAGAACAACAAATTACAGCTCCTAGAGCTTTCAGGGTCTTTATACCAAGTAAGTTTTCTGGACATGATTTCGTGAGTAATAAATCTGTAGTGCGGGACAATGGACCAACTGCAAGGGGAACTGGTTTCGATACTTCATTAACAATAGGCTTTCCTGAAAATCCAAGGAAAACATTCTGTGAGCCTGAGAGGGGTGCCCCTGGAACCTCGTCGTGACTGATTGTTGTCCTGCTTGCCCCTGTGTCAATCAAAAACTTTCTCTCTTTTCCCAATACCTGACTATGTACATAAGGACCCTCTTGATCTACAGGAACCTCAATAAGAGGCAAGCCAACCTCCCTCTCTAGGCTATTTCATGTGTATTGCTGGTAATCGGGGTAGTCGGATTGTGCATACTGGTACATCTGCTGTGTGACATGTTGTGTTGCGGCAATGGGCTGTGGCTGTGGTACCGCTACGGTCTGTTGTGGAACCTGCATAGGTTGTATATTCTGCGGAACGTGTTGTTGGACCTGGTCCTGTCTAGGAGGACGCGTTCTCTCTTTAGTTTTACCTGTCGCTATATTATGTTTCAAAACTGCACAATCGTTTACATAGTGACCTGGCTGTTTACAATAGTTGCATGTCCCTTTAACAGGAGCTGCTGAATTATTGGACTGTGATTGTGTTGTACCCTTTTTATGACCGTCAGTTGGAACTGACTGAGCAACTAACATTTTCATTTTCGTGTCTTTCATACGTCTCTGTTCGTGGTCATGTTCTTCCCTGATCCTGTTCTGGTGATACTGTAACATTTGTAACATTTGCGAAGGCGAATTAGCTTGCCATGTGCTCTCGACTTTCAGTACACGGTTCCTAACCTGGGGCAATGATTTCTCGACTAATTTGGATACAAAAAGGTGTGGGTATGACTCGCTACTTGCTTTCAGGCCACTATTAATAATAAAACATTTCTCAAATCGGGAATAAAAATCACTAGTGTCTTCATCGGGTTTCTGTTTGCAGGCTGAGATTGCATCCCAGTCTTCCTTTTTAGTTGCTAACAAACGTGGCAAAACCTGTACTAACAATCCTGGTAATGCTTTAGTTTTATCCCCAAGACCCAAACCTGGGGTTCGACCAGTCTCTTCCGTTTCTAATGCAGCCCAATCAATCTTTTGGTCTCCCACCTCCCATTCTTTTTCTTTGAGTTTCTCGTAAATACCGGCAGGCAATAACACTTTCAATATTTTCATAATGTCGGGATAGGTGTAATCTCCCATGAGCAACATGTCTTTTATTTCACGGTGAAAACCTGCAGGGTCTTTATCATGACTGGGCACTATTTTCTTCATTTCCAATAATTCCATTTTAGTTATAGGCGTGTATACATACACACGTGTAAGGGTATCATCAGTATTCCTGACTGGATGTACTTCTCGTAAAGGATTCTGTTTGTCAAAGTCAAAGTGGAATGGTTTCCTGACTGGGGGTGGAACAGAAACAAGATGTGGAGTCAAGAATGTTCTATATTTGTGGCGTTGTTCTAAAATCGTTTCAATTAGATCGGTACCTAGACCTCTCCATCTTCTCAGGAGTAAGTCTTGGGTCAGATGCTTTGTTTTCATACTGTATGATGAGGTGTTGTGTCATGTATATACCAGCTAATCGCTGTTCTTCTGGAGTAAGACTTAAAAACGTTTGCACTACTGAATCATCTTTATATATACTGTCATCTCCGGCCCACTGTACTGCGGACCGGGCTAGTTCCTGATCACGTAAGGTATTGAGTTCTTGATAACCTATCCTTTCTTTTAGTACTTTATCAGTCATTTGGAATACATGTTCAAGGGTACATCGCTCTGGTATCGGACAAAGGTAACGTTTCTTGTTTTCGAACGTTTCTTGTTTACGAATGGGTCTATCGAAGGGCTTATCAAAAAGGTACGGTCTAGGGAGTTTCTCTCTACCTACATATGCTATCACTTTTTTATCTGTCAGTTGCGAGGTTTCTGTTAGATTCTCTGATTCATCCTCCTCCTGCGAGGAGTTTGGATCGTCTGATTCGAGTGGCTCATCAGATTCTCGACGGGCATGTATATCTATTATTTCTTTACGGATATTTCTAACCATAGCATGTACACTTTTCTCTTTGTCATGTTTACCCTCTGAAATATTCTGGCTCCATCTGTTTAATCTATCCATCTCATTTTGTGGAAAACCTGCCTGATCTTGTTCTCTTATCAAACAATTAACCAAAAATCGCATGATTAAACCTTTGTTCTCAACTTTCTGACGTGACATGGCTTCACCAACACTCTCCGGTCTTTCTCCTGTTCTAATAAAATGATACAATTTGTCTAGATGGTCTGGCATTTCTGGTAGTAATTGCAAATAATCTGTAACACGTCTTAAACGTAGGGACGCTAACAACATGGGTCCTGTCGTACCAGGCACTGTGTCATATCTGCAATCTGTAAGCTGTTCTCTAAGCTGTTCTGCCGGGGCACCTCTAGGTGTCCGTGCCATTGCGAATTCTCTCATTGTCACTCGGTGTAACGGTGGTGGGGTTTGATAACCTCCTGTAGCACCTCCTGAGGCGGAGGCTTGAGCATAACCTGGCTGTAGGGTCGGTACCTGCTGTAACTGGGTTGGAACCTGAACCGTGCCAGTCCCAAAAGGATTAAGTGGATGTAGTTGTTGAATACCAGGGGGAACAACAGGTAAGGGTGCAGGAAGCGGACCGGGAGGGGTCTGCTGCTGCGGACCTGGGGGCTGATGATCATGGGGTAGGTTAACGTCAGCAGGTGGTACACGGGCAGGTACATTGGTATATGCGGGAGCTACATCGTCTAAATAGGAAGAAAGAAAAATGTCTGCTGCGGTCTTATGACGTAATTTAGTCGGAACCAATGGAGGGGGCAGATTTTTCGGTGTTTCCGGGGTCGCCTTGGGCAGGCCCTCGGCCAGGACTGGATACAATCCTGTCAAAATGGCATTACTCTGTCTGTCGTGTTGTTCCATTCTAACTCGTTCTCCTTCTTCTAGTAGTTCTTTTTCTTTGGCTTTTTCAGAATCCTCTCTACTTTTCTCTGCTTTTCTGAGTGCTTTCTCTGTCCGTCTGTGTGCTTCTTTACGCCATAATTCAATGGCATCTTTCTGTGACTGTCTGGCTTTCTTTTTCCACAACGCTTCCTCTACTCTCATGATGCACTCGGCATCCCATGTCCCGGTAACGGGCCATCTCTGATTCTCTGCTAAGTCTTTAGTGTAATCCACCCACAATTCGAGATATAATATGGCATCTAAGCCGTGCTTGTGGTACATAAAATATCCGGGAGTGTCCCTGGGTGGGATGGGAACAGCTTCCTCAAGTATCCCTTTCCTAGTTCCTATCTGTCTCAGTTTGGAGAATAGAGGCATCGCTACCTCGATCTAGAATCTATACACAATAAACACAGATTGATTTAACACAGTAAAAATGCGAACAATCACTCATACCACGACATTAAAACACATTGAAACATTTTGAAACAAACAACAATAACTATATAATTCAATACTAGATGCACTGCTAAACAGTACAGATACACTGCTAAAACAGTGCAGACCGGGTCTGCGTACCCAAACCAGTCTTGACCGGACACAAATTAATGCACCCGTCTAGATGCGTCCCCAGCAACGGTACTCACTGGGAAGCACGGAACGGAAGGCCTCGGAAACTCGACTGGACTGGACTGACGTCACTGCTTCTGCCGTGCACTACGCATGTGCCTCGACACTACTGGTGGGCCTCTCGATACCTCGGACACTGCTCTCTCGGCTGGGCTCTGGTCGGGATCCTCCGCACTCCTCACCGCCTCGTCTGGATGTCGGCCGCAGTCTCCGTCGCCTCCGTAGGCCTGAGGGAGATACAGGAAATCCTGCAGATGCGCATGGGGTCCGTCACAGCTGTAGTCGGGGGCAGAGCCTGCGACGCATCGCCGGCGCATGGGGTGGGGGAGGGGTCCCTATTCGGGCGCCAAATTATGTGGTAAATATTTTACCGTATACTCTTTTTGCCATATAACTTACATAAGAATAGCTCAATCAAATGAGAGGCAGAGTCCGGGGTGTCTGAGTCTTAAGGGCTTTAATCATAAATGACTAAATGACTCGAGTCAATGGAGATCTCGTCCATCAATACAAGGGTTCGGGGATGCAATGATGGCAGGAAAAGATGTCAACGATTTATTCACAGTACATGACATATATAGTAAAATGACACAATAGTATTGAATACAGTAGGCGAGACAAGTGAAATGTATATGATAAGAACACATGTGCGTAGCAAAAAGGCGTGAACATGGGTGTGCACAGAGGCGTGAACTAAAAACGTCACAGAAAAGTGTCATAAGTGGGTGGATGCTTAGGGAATTCTTGCAGAGTCAGCTAAAACCTAAGGCCTGGATGCGCGCGCAGCTAATATGACGTATGATTGACGTGCAACGGGAGGAAGCTAAGAGTCTGACCTTTAACATTTAGCAGAAGAGACAGTAGTCTGGCAAGTCAGATCGACCTGTCCCTAAACATATCTTATATCTAGTATTTGGAGGATGTTTAATCTAGAGGAAAAGGTCTCTTGGGCAGAGGCTACTCTATACTGAATGTTAGTGCGTGCATAGGTGTCTACGTGCGGATGCTCAGAGCCAGGGGCCTACCATGGTAACGGGAACTGTAAATTACTTGCACGAAGACAGGGAGACTTGCTCTTTGCTCTGCAGCCGGGGATATGTTTTCATATTTCACTAGACAGGAATGTGTTTTCGAGGAGCTGAGCTGGCTACGCTGATAACTTGAAGGCAAAATACTGTTTTTGGCAGGCAGACCAGGCCGAGCCGGGCACCGCTCGGTTGGCAGGAAGTAAGGCAGAGGTCAGGGATGCGTCTCCATGCTGCAGCTTTCAGAGGCAGAGGCAGAAGTAACTTGAAGACAGAAATCAGGGCCTAGCTCGGCAGAGCCAGGAAAACGTGAAAGTGCACCACATAAAGACGGTGGCACGGTATACTTAGGAACTGAATTATCGATCCATTCATGGTGGATCTGATAGAGGACATGTTAACGTTGGAAGCAAATGTATTTGCGTCTTCAGATTCAGTTGTGGAGGGAAATTACATGTACTTGAAGTGTGTACATGGAGCCGTTGGGGTCTACGTTAGGGGACACAATTGACCATAAAAATTCCAATTACCTCAGAACCACTAATCAATACATCAATTTACAGTAAGGAGCACTCGCACTGTGGCACTGGACAGCAGTGGCACTGTGCCCAAAGCATCTAACACCAGAAAAAACACATGAGGCAACAGCAAAAATGGAAGGGAGACCCACGCCAATGGTGCCTGGTCTAACACGTTTCCCCTCCAGCTGAAATGTGGGGTGAACTACCCTACCTCCTGGGAGTTCTCATCACGAAGGCGGAAAAATCTGGACAGACCATCAGCGTTGGCGTGTTCTGTACCAGGGTGGTGTTTCACTGTAAAGTCCATACCCTGTAGGGAAATGGGCCTCCTCAACAGCTTTGGATTCTCACCCCTCATCTGCATCAACCATCTGAGGGGCCTGTGGTCTGTCTGAACCCAGATGTGAATCCCAAACAGGTATGGTCTCAGCTTCTTCAATGCCCAGACCACAGCAAATGCCTCAGGCTCAACAGCACTCCACCTCTGTTCCCGTGGAAGTAACCTCCTACTGATGAAAGCTATAGGTGGATCTAGGCCCTCCTCATTCATCTGTGACAAAACAGCCCCCACACCATGCTCTGAAGCGTCTGTTTGAATGATAAACTCTTTGGAGAAGTTGGGTGCCAGGAGCACGGGCGCCGTGCACATGGCAGCTTTCAGGTCCTCAAAAGCTTTCTGACAGGTGTCAGTCCAAATCACTTTCTTGGGCTGCTTCTTGGAAGTCAGCTCTGTCAAAATAGGACCATTGACACTGTTTGGTTCATGAACAGAAAAATAGGACTTCTGTCTACCATAGCCCTACCTTCAATAGAATGTACAGTAAAGTAGGACTACACTAGCCTCCCCTCAGTAATGGAAACTAACAAAGGACTACCTGCATAAGCCTTCTCTACTAAGGAATCAACCATTTTAAACTGACTTCCCA
Source organism: Lissotriton vulgaris (assembly GCF_964263255.1). Taxonomy (NCBI): domain Eukaryota; kingdom Metazoa; phylum Chordata; class Amphibia; order Caudata; family Salamandridae; genus Lissotriton; species Lissotriton vulgaris. The sequence goes on from NC_141696.1 coordinate 744,643,466, forward strand.
TCAGTGCTCTAGCCCCTGGTTACCTCAGCCCTTAGCCGACTACATATGACCGCTTGTTGTTATTTAGCTAAACAAAGGAAGCCATCCCCTGCAACAGGTCATCCCCTTCAGAGATAATTAATTAATTTACATCCAACTGAAATACAACCTCAATCCCACAATTCCCTCTGTGTTTCATCCCTACAGAATCAGGACTGCCCTATGATAATAGAAAGAGGACCTTCCCACCAATATGGTGCATTTGAAGTAGGACCGCAATCCCAATATCCCTCATTAAGCCATGGTCATAAAAACAGGACCACTCTGGGTCTCTCATGATCTATGAACACAGAAAAAGGACCGCACTATCTTGGTCTATGGACACAGAATAAGGACTGCACTAACATTTATCTCAAGACAGGACTACTCTGTTTTTCATATCTGTTCTCATATTTGTTATCGTAATTTTCTGTCTAAGGGACTGTATATATCCTGACCTCAATCCCTCATCGATCCTGTTCATAGAATTAGGACTATGCCCTGACCCACCGGTTTTTATGTTAATATCATTACTAGGGCTACATATAGGCCTGTGTGTTATCTTACTTAGGATTCGTTCATTCTTGTCCAGGTACCCTTTCTCCTCTGCTTACTACTTCTCTTACCTCTCTCCCTTACTCTTCAAATTCTGAATTAGGCTTCTCCTCTACCTACTCCCATTCTCGGCTCTACTTAACCTTATTACTCAGATATCTTCCCCGCTATGCCGGGATCATTGCTCTCATTATGGAACCTACAGGCACTCACTCCTACAAAATCATCTACCCTTCCAAACTCAACAAATAATCGGCCAAACGCTTTAAACACAACTTTCTTAAATCTCACCCAGAAACGCCCTTTGCTGACCCTTACTTCACACGACATAATGGAATCACTACCACTGATATCATTTTCTTCACTAGACGCAGAGCCCAATGTAGGAAAGCTTTGCTAGCCGTATTCTCGATTTCCTCGACGAGGAAATCCGCACACGGTCTTATGATCTTCACTGCTCCATCACAATTCTTCCACGCTACAGCCACATTCACAAACTACAGCAATGGAACTATTCTTATACAATCCACAGACCGCAGTCTAAATCTATTTGATAACATCTTCTTCACTATAAAAGATTATGTTTCTAATCCTCCTACCTCTTCCCAAATTACCCAATTTACTCAATTTCTCCTCACTCCCAGCACTCCTGTCACAACTACTCCTTCCCTCCTTACCATCCTCCCATCTCCTACCACACTGCAACCCTTGAGCGTTTGCCCTCACTCTTCCCCAACCTCTCTTTCTCACCCTTCAGCACCCCTCCATACTCTCCCCCTAACCCTCTTACGCTGCCAACCTGCTCTACCTTATCTTCTAATTCACCTATTGCACAATCTCTCAGGCTTCCCACTATGCCCACAGCCTCTTACACTTCCTGTCCCTCTTCCCCCTCCATCATCCCTCCCCCTACCGCCTCCCTATCTCATAACAACACCTTAGTCCTCTCTCTACCCTGTACATCCCTTCATGCTCCCTGTACAGTAGTCGCCCCTTCTCTGGCTCCAAACAGAGACCATTCCCCTCCCATTGAATCCCCCAAGAACCCAGCACACTAGTGGTTCCCCCTCTGGCTCCATATAGAAACCATTCCCCTCCTACTGAATCCCCTCACCCACCCTGCACATTAGTCGTTCCACTACTGACTCCAAGTTGTGACCACTCTCTTCCCAATAATATTCCAACCATCATACCTCTCCTCCCTTCATTAGCCATTTCCATTTCCCTTACACCTTTGCCTCCACTGTGCACTACATTACATGATTCACCCCTTCCCCCCTTTGCCTTCATCTGATCTCACTCCTAACCGAATCACACCCACCCAACCCATTTCTCACTCCAACACCAACACCTCTACCGTTCCAATCGACACCTTGGATAAGATCATGACAACTCTTCTTCAGATCAAAGACAATCTCCACTCCTTCAAAGAGTTATTCTCGAAACAACCCAGGCATCTTTTACCCCCCATAAACTCCTTACCCTACAAGCGCCTCACCCAACCCCCACCTCCTTGCAAACAGAATCCTCCTTATTGGACATCCATCCCCTCGCGCAATTCTGCCACCCGTCCTCTTCGCACCGCCAACCCACTCTCGGCATGCGAAATTCGATCACTCCTATACTCATATGATCTATCACCCTTGACCCACACAGTCCCCACATATCTTCCCATCCCTACTATTCCTCTCAATCCCCACAGGTCCTCCAAACAGAACGATAGAGGTAGTGTTGCGATAATCTAAAAAAAGTCACACTCACCACCGACCCCTCCTCCTCCCTTATCACTCCTTGGCTTAAATGCACTCTTCTGAACTGTAGATCGGCCCCCAGACATGCCTCAAAAATTGCAAACCTCATTATCGCACAGGACCTAGACATGATCATACTCACCGAAACCTGGTTAACAGACTCCTCCTCACCACTCATTGACATTTTAGTTCCCCCTAATTACCACATCATTAGGCTAGACAGGGTTGGCAAAACAGGGGGTGGACTTGCATGTATTCACCGTAGCAATCTTGCAATCAGTAGAGCCAGTTCACCTTTATTCTCCTCCTGTGAACACCTTTGTCTTGAAATCATCAGAGAATCCTCCCCTGTTTGCTCCCTACATATTATCTACCACCCTCCAGGAGACAACCTCACCTTTACTGAACACCTCATGGATCTGATCACAACGAACACTGGACGTCAACATACACAGATTTTCCTTGGAGATTTCAACCTTCATTGGAACGACCACAACAACTCTGTGGTCAAGGGTCTCAAAAACTTCCTCATCGACCTAAACCTCACACAATTTTGCAACAGCCCCACCCACGACTAAGGCTCTATCCTGGATCTTATCATCTCCAAAGCTGACTCTAACCAACTCGACTCAATCCAACCCTGTGACTGGTCTGACCACTTCATTATCACTTTCTTTATTATCGAAAAAATGAAGCTTATTCCGGCTCAATCCACCAGACCTAAGGTCTGGAAGAGAGACCTGAAGAAACTCAACCCCAACTCACTACCCTCCCTCAACCACAATCTTCACCTACCCCCGTGAGCGTCGTTCACGTACAGGCTCTTACCGACCACTACCTCAAGTCAATGTCCTCAATTATCAATGCAGCTGCCCCTCTTCAATTAAAGAATGTTTCCTAAAAATTCTCTAAACCATGGTATGATGGGATTCCTAATGATGATAGACGAGCGATGAGACTGGCAGAACGTAACTGGAGATCTGTCCCGTCAGCTTTACACCTCAAAATGCTTAAGAAAAAGAGAAACGCTTACTTCAGAAAAATCAAACGCTCGAAAACTGCTTTTTTTAGCCTCCAGCTTGATCAAGCAAAAAAACGACCAAAAAAACTGTTAGAGTTAATAAAAACTCAATCCAGAGATGTCCCTCAAACTCTCTCAAACACCTCTAATGCACTGCCGTCCTGTGAAGAATTCTCCTCCTTCTTTAACTTATAGACAGACGCCATCAGGAATGACCTCCTAACTGATCTAAATCTCTACTCTAACCTGGACAGTAAAACGCCCATTGAGTTAAAAAACAATGCTTCATGGTCATCCTTTGAAATGTACTCAGAAGAAAAAATTGCCAAGATTCTTAGCACACTGAAGCCTTCGAATCACCTCACTGACCCTCTACCCGCTAACGCCGTAAAGGACTTTATCCCATTACTTCTCCCCCTATGGACCAAAATCATCAATAGCTCACTCCAACAAGGATACATCCCGTATTCCCTCAAAGTGGGACAGGTTTCGCCCATTTTAAAGAAACCCACAGTGGACCCTTCCGAATTTAACAACTATCGCCCTATCACCAATATCCCTACCCTTGCCAAACTACTAGAAAAATGCGTGCACCTTCAACTGACTAAACACATCGAGCACTTTCACCTCCTCAACCCATATCAATCAGGTTTCCGAGCAGACCACAGTACTGAATCTGCTATGACCCACATCATTGATGATGCACTTCAAATACTTGACCAGAATGGTTCCAGCTTCCTCATACTACTCGATCTCTCCTCAGCCTTCGATACGGTCAAACATGAGAATTTACTTAATCTGCTGAATCTCAGAATGGGTATCTCAGGGACAGTTCTCAATTGGTTCATGTCCTTTCTTCACAACCGACCCAAAAATTCAAGATCAATAATACTATGTCCACTCCAGTCCCTGTAACACTGGGTGTCCCTCAAGGATCCTCCCTCTCCCCTACTCTGTTTAATCTAGTCATGGAACCACTTACTGTACTACTCCAAGCATCTAATGCTCAATTCCACATGTATGCTGATGACACCCAACTCTACCTTAAAATACACACCCTCGATGACATCAAAACACTCAACACAACGCTTAGGAACACACAGACCTGGCTAGCAGAGAATCACCTCAAACTTAATGCGCTAAAAACAGAATTCCTCCTGAAATTGCTCCTCCCTCCAAAATCCCCATAACTCAGGCCTGGCTTAACCATCTCACTGCTCTCAACATTCAACCTACTATTGTGGACTCTGCGAAATCTTTAGGCATAACCCTCGACGGCAACCTCAACATGCATCATCACATCAGCAATGCAACGAAGGGAGCTAATTTCTATATCAATACATTGGGTAAATTGAAACCTTTCCTCCCTCCCAAGGATTTCAAAACTGCAGTCCAAGCCTTGGTCATCCCACAGTTGGAATATGGAAGTGCTGTCCTCTGTGGTCTCCCCCTACCAACAACCGCACCATTAAAAGCCTCTATTAATGCTGCAGCCAGACTTATCACTGGCTGCCCTACGAAGCCAGAATACATCTGAAAACCGCCTGTATGACTCACAAAGCTTTACACCACAATTCCCCCAATTATCTCATGCAGAAACTGACAATTTCTGGAGGATCAAGAGCGACAAGAAGCGCAGACAATCTTCTTTTGAAACCCAGGAGATTCCACAAGAAAAAACGTATAAACGCTCCTCAGGAATGGCGCCCAGGATATGGAATGCCCTCCCCGGAGAAATCAGACTTATCTCATCTACGGCATCCTTCAAAAAATAAGTAAAAGCTCTCCTCTTAGACACATTTACCTGAACTTTTGACTCATTACTTTTCCTCCAAACAATATTTATATTGCTTTTGTATGTATATTGACCGCCTTGCATCGTCGCCACCTATATTGCTACTCCTTATTTTGTAACCATTTACACCTTTCTTTTCTCAAATGTTTTTGTTTATTTATTATTCATTTGCATGCTTCTTTCACACTCTGTTTGTAAAACGCTCTGATATCCGTAAGGATTTTGTTCGCGCTCTATAAAACTTTCAAAATAAATAAATATAAAATAAACCTCCTGTAGTACCCCGTGAGTCCTAAGAAGGCCCCCACCTCTGTCTGAGTTTAGGGTGGTTCCCAAGCCAGGATGGTTTCAATCTTGGGTTGTAAGGGCGCCACCTGGCCGCTCCCAACTTGGTGTCCCAAGTACACCACAGAACCATGCCCGATCTGGCACTTACTTGCCTTGATTGTGAGATCTGCCTTCCGCAGTGCCAACAACACTTCCTAGAGGTGGCGCAGATGCTCTTCCCAAGTAACACTGAACACTGCAGTGTCATCCAGGTAGGTGGCACTGAACTCATCAAGTCCAACCAACACCTGGTTGACCAACCTCTGAAAGGTGGCAGAGGCATTCTTCATCCCAAAGGCCAAAACACAGAACTGGAAATGCCCATCTGGTGTGGAGAATGCTGACCTCTCCTTTGCCCCATCAGTCAAGACGATCTGCCAACTCCCAGACATCAAGTCAAATGTGCTGAGGTACCGTGCAGCTCCTAACCGATCAATGAGCTCATCAGCTCTGGGGATGGGGTGCACGTCGGTCTTATTGACTGAATTGAGCCCTCGGTAGTCCACACAGAACCCCAATTGCAAGCATCTTTGAGACCTTCTCCTTGATGCAAGCCCTCACCTTGTCAGTTACCCAGTAAGACTTATGCTTCACAGGTAAGCTGTCTCCTGTATCCACATCATGGATGCATCAATCCGTGATTCTAGGAACCAAGGAGAACAGATCAGAAAACTGTCCCAGCAACTGGTGGCAGTCATTCTGTTGCTCAGGGGTCAGGGTGGAAGAGAGGTTAACACCATCCACTGACCCATCTTGCTCTGAGGCTGACAGGAGGTCAGGAAGAGGATCAGTCTCCTCTTCCATTCCAGCCCTGTCACCAAGAGCATGACCACTTCAGACTGCTTTAAGTGGGGTTTAAGGCGGTTGACATGCAGGACCCTCAAGGGGTTCCTAGGAGACAGCAAGTCCACCAAGTAGGTACCTGGACTCTTGCGCTCCACAACCTCAAATGGTCCGGTCCACTTATCTTGGAGCACGCAGGGCTCCACTGGGGCCATGACCCACACTTTCTGGCCAGGTTGAAGCTCCACCAGAGTGGCATTCTGGTCGTACCACCGCTTCATCTCCTCCTGGCTGGCTTCCAGATTTGCCTCAGCGAGTTGCCTGAAACGCCAATACTGATTCCTGAATGCCTGCAGGTAGCTATATACATCCTGGGAAGGTTTCCTCGGAGATTGCTCCCAGCCTTCCTTGACCAGACTCAGAGGTCCTCTGACCGGGTGTCCATAGAGAAGCTCAAAGGGACTGAACCCTAGAGATTTCTGTAGCACCTCCTGGTATGCAAACAACAGGCATGGTAAGAGGACGTCCCACTTACGCCTCATGGGTTCCTCAAGACCCATAATCATGCCCTTCAGGGTTCGGTTGAACCTTTTACCTAATACATTACCTTGGGGGTGGTAAGGAGTGGTGAACTTGTAGGCTACCCCACACTGTCCTGCCACAGGGACTTCATATACTTAGAAATGAAGTTGGTGAATGAATGAATGAAATTGGGTCTTATAGAGCGCAAACTTAGCCCAAGGGCATCAAGGCGCTGAAGCGAACTCTACGTAAGGAAGGCGGAGAGAATTAAGCTGCATATTGAGTGAAGAGCCAGGTATTCAAGCCCTTAGAAAAGAGTAGATGAGAGGAGAGGCCTGTAAGATCCTGAGGAAGGGAGTTCCAAAGTTTGGAAGCAGCTGAATAAAAGATCGACCTCCCCATCTGACCTTACGAAATTTTGGCACTATAAGCAGGTTTTTATCCGCCGACCTGAGGTTCCTTGGGGGAGTATAGCAATGTAAAAGAGTTTTGATACCCTCTGGGCCAGACCCAAAAAGAGTATTATGACCTAAACATAAGTTTTTAAAACGAATCCTGTGGTCAATAGGAAGCCAATGCAACCTCACGAGAAAGGAGGAGATAGACTGAAACTTAGGTAGGTTCATCACAAACCTGGCTCCTGCATTCTGAACCAGTTGCAGCCACTGAATCAGACCTCTGATAATGCCCAAATAAAGGGCATTACAGTAATCCAGTCTGGATGTCACCAGTGCAGCCATCGCCTGTTTACGGGCATCCAGTGAGAGATAAGGTGACATTTTCTTTAACGTTCTAATGATCCCGAAACATGTGGAGCCTGAAGTTGGAAGAAGCATCTATGGTGTTGTGAGTAATTGATACCATAATTTGCGTATCATCTGCATAAGATAGGAGCTGCAAACCAAATGATCTCACGACTTTGGCGAGCGGGGCCACTTAAATGTTGAAAAGCGTAGGGCTCAAAGAGGAGCCCTGAGGCACACCACACACCATAGTCTTGGGGGCAGAGAAAAAAGGCCCAAGGTTCACCATCTGCATCCGTTCATTCAGAAAGCAGGCGAGACGTTCCAGCGCAGAGCCCCTGATCCCTATCTCCCTAAGGCGTTCTACTAGCCTCACAGGGGAAAGGGTATTAAAGGCTGCTGTAAGGTCCAAAAGGATAAGCAACGTAGTATGGCCTGCATCCACCTGCCTACGGATATTATTGAAAACCACTGTAAGGGCCGTTTAGGTACTATGCAGGGCTCTAAAGCCATGTTGAGAATCATCAAGCAATTTGTTTATTTATTATTCATTTGCATGCTTCTTTCACACTCTGTTTGTAAAACGCTCTGATATCCGTAAGGAATTTGTTCGCGCTCTATAAAACTTTCAAAATAAATAAATATAAAATAAACCTCCTGTAGTACCCCGTGAGTCCTAAGAAGGCCCCCCACCTCTGTCTGAGTTTTGGGTGGTTCCCAAGCCAGGATGGTTTCAATCTTGGGTTGTAGGGGTGCCACCTGGCCGCTCCCAACTTGGTGTCCCAAGTACACCACAGAACCATGCCCGATCTGGCACTTACTCGCCTTGATTGTGAGACCTGCCTTCCGCAGTGCCAACAGCACTTCCCAGAGGTGGCGCAGATGTTCTTCCCAAGTAACACTGAACACTGCAATGTCATCCAGGTAGGTGGCACAGAACTCATCAAGTCCAACCAACACCTGGTTGACCAACCTCTGAAAGGTGACAGGGGCATTCTTCATCCCAAAGGCCATAACACAGAACTGGAAATGCCCATCTGGTGTGGAGAATGCTGACCTCTCCTTTGCCCCATCAGTCAAGCCGATCTGCCAATTCCCAGATGTCAAGTCAAATGTGCTGAGGTACTGTGCAGCCCCTAACTGACCAATGAGCTCATCAGCTCTGGGGATGGGGTGCGGGTTGGTCTTATTGACTGAATGGAGCCCTCGGTAGTCCCTCGGTAGTCCACACAGAACCCCAAGTGCAAGCATCTTTGAGACCTCCTCTTTGATGCAAGCCCTCACCCTGTCAGTTTCCCTGTAAGACTTGTGCTTCACAGGTAAGTTGTCTCCTGTATCCACATCATCCAATCGCTTGACCAGATATCAACGCTGCTGCCAAAAATCAAGACCTCGGTCTTCTCCCCATTTAATTTCAGGAAGTTGGAGCTCATCCATAATGCAACTGCTTCCATACAGAGCCTGAAGTTGGAAGAAGCATCTATGGTGTTGTGAGTAATTGATACCATCATTTGCGTATCATCTGCATAAGATAGGAGCTCCAAACCAAATGATCTCACGACTTTGGCGAGCGGGGCCACTTAAATGTTGAAAAGCGTAGGGCTCAAAGAGGAGCCCTGAGGCACACCACACACCATAATCTTGGGGGCAGAGAAAAAAGGCCCAAGGTTCGCCATCTGCGTCCGATCGTTCAGAAAGCAGGCAAGAAGTTCCAGCGCAGAGCCCCTGATCCCTATCTCCCTGAGGGGCTCTACTAGCCTCACAGGGGAAAGGGTATCAAAGGGTGCTGTAAGGTCCAAAAGGATAAGCAACGTAGTATGGCCTGCATCCACCTGCCTACAGATATTATTGAAAACTACTGTAACAGCCGTTTAGGTACTATGCAGGGCTCTAAAGCCATGTTGAGAATCATCAAGCAATCGTGACCATTCAGATAAGAAGAGAGGCAAGAATTAAGATGCCTTTTGAGAATCTTAGCCGGCACCAGCAGCAATGATTTCGGGCGATAATTCTTAAGCTCCATTGGATCGAGGGAGGGCTTCTTTAGCAACGTCTTTACCACTGCCGTCTTCCAAGACAAAGGGAACTGTCCCTCAGAGATGGCTCGGTTCAAAACAGCAGAAAGGTGTGGAATAATAACATCCAGACACCGTTTTAGTAGGGCAGGTGTCTAAGGGAGAGCCCGATTTAACATCTTCCAACAATCTATCCGTGTCTTCGGGCCCTAATAGTGCAAAAATCTGAAGCACTGGAGGAGACTCAGAGGCCTCCGGTTTCTTCAATACTGTGAGTGCAGAGATGGAATTTGCTGTATTCAAAACTTGAAGGGCCAGATAGATGCCTCTGATCTTACTAGAAAAGAAGTCAGAGATTTTATCACAGAAAGACTGTGAGACATCCCCGCTGTGAGATGTTGTTGGAACAGAGAGGGAATTGATAACCTTAAACAGTTCCCTAGGAGATTTAGACGAACTGATCATTTTGGAATAAAAAACCTTTTTTTCCTCCATTATAGCTTCCTTACAGTGTTTCAAAGAAATCTTATGGAGTTCCTTATCAGTAGAATCTAAATTAATGCTCCATCGCCTTTCAAGTCGATAACAGATTAGTCTCAGTTGTTTTAGTTTCTCCGAAAACCATGGGGCGGAGGGTTTGAGTCTAGCAGAATAGTGCTTCCTAACTGGAGCCAGAATGTCAAAAGCCTCAGACATTTTTTGCGACAGCTCCATAGCAGCCTGATTAACATCATAATGCTCAAGGGGAAAATAGTTCTCTAACAAACTAGTGAGGGCCTCATTTGTTATGCGGCTAAAATCTCTTCTTTCCACCCAATGCTTATGCTCTGAAACAAAATTTTACTGGAGGAACCAGTACCAAGATGAAAAGGTACCGCAAAATGATCCGACCAAGTCAGTGGGACAGGGTCTCCCCCAGTAACTCGAGGGTCATTAGAAAAGATTCCATCTAGAATATGAGTCGCCATATGCTTAGGACTTCTGACCAGTTGAGAACAGCCCCAATCGTAAAAAATTTGAATGAGGGATTGGGTGTTCCTACAAAGAGCATAATCTAAAAGAAAATTAAAATCACCAAGAAAAGTAAAATTCGATCTATCAAGAAAAGGTTCCACAAGATTGCTAAATTTCTGACCAAAGGATGTTCTGGATCCTGGAGCCTATAGCAGAGAACACCTGGGAAACTTTCGGTGGGAAGAAAATTAATAGAAAAATGCAAAGCTTCAAAGGGCTCTGATGGAGCGGAAAGCTGTTGTGTACGACAGACCCAGCCATCCTTATAATGGACAGCAAGGCCTCTGCCCCATCGGCCAGTCCTGTCACATCTGGCAAGCTGATAGCCAGTTGGAATGGCCTCAACAAGATCAGGCCCTGAGGAGTCTGATGCCCAAGTTTCAGTAATAAAAACCCAATCTGAGTTTCTGTGAGACACAAAGTCTTCAAATGCAAATCGAGTTCTAATTCAAGATCTAGTGTTAATAAGATAACCCCTTAACGAGCAGTCATAACTATGGGCATGCAAAGCCGTTGCCGGCACAAAGCTATTGACCAACATACTGTAGTAAGTGCAAATTAAGCGTTTCCTATCTACTAAAAGTTCAGGGTCAATAGTATGGAGGCAAAGGGGTCTTACCAGCCGTAGGTTCAAAAGTTCCTCTCTGCAGTAAATTAAAGATCCCTGATGAGGTCTAAAGGCAACAGCATCTCTGGCCTCTGGCACGAACTTGGCGCGGACGGGCGCAGACGGGCTTGCCTTTGGCGCGCCTTCGGCACGCCGCCTGCGCATCCACTGCGCGCTCAATTTAGCATCGGTTTTTAAAGGGGGTGAGGAGGCGACTAGAACGCCAACCTCCACCTCCACTAAACCGGAAGTTAACTTCCTCCACAGCAATCGGGACCAAAGAGCCCGCGGTGGAACGGGGAGTACAACCGGCCAAGTTAAAAATAAAGACAGGAAAAATTAAAAGGTATGAAAAACAATGAAGAAATATTTAAATGAGTTTTAAAAGCTTCCGTATATTTTGCAGCAAAAGTAAGTGTGAAGGCAGCTAAATGGTAGCAATTCAGTACAGCAGCAAAAGAACATACACCTCCTCACACGTGTTCCGGTCAGACCCAACCTCTCGAGGGAATCCTACTTGTGAGAAAATTCCCATCAGTGCTCTTCCCACCACGGGGGCCGTCACTGTCCTCAGAGGTATGGCTTCCAGGTACCGGGTGGCATGGTCCACCAAGACCAGGATGTACTTGTTGCCATGGCTGTCTTGGGGTCCAGTGGCCCCACAATGTCAATCCCCAACCGCTCAAAGGGGGTGCTGACCACAGGGAATGGCTAGAGAGGAGCCTTCTGCTACCTCCACTCTTTCCACTTACCTGGCAAGTCTGACAGGTCCTGCAATGAGTGTCTGAACTCTTGCGCATTTGGGGCCAATAAAAGTGGGTGACAAGCCTCTCAAAGGTCTTGTCCTGCCCCAAATGTCCTGCCAATGGCACATCATGAGCCAGCCCCAGTAGGAAGGCTCTGAAGCTCTGGGGTACCATCAGCACACGGGCTGACTCAGGCTCAGCAACTTTAGGCTCACTATACAGGAGGCCATTCTCCCAATAGATCCAATGTGACCCAAACTGATCACCTGCTGCCTGGTTTGCAGCCTGCTGCTGCAAGCCCTCAAGAGAAGGGCATTCTCTCTGCTGCCTGCATAATTCCTCCTTGGAGAGGCCTCCTTCTTGCTGCCAATGGATCAGCTCAGGCAGGTCCCCCAGTTCAGCTACTTGTTCCCCGGTAGGCTCCAGGGCATCTCTCTCGGGGTCTACCTCCTCCTGGGCCGTGGGAGCTTCAGGGGCCCCCTGCCACTTCTCTCTAAGGCAGGTTCCTGGGCCTCCCTCTCAGGCTCCAGCTCCTCTTGAGGACCCCTACTGGCTGCCATTGACCGGGTGGTCACGCACGCCCATTCAGGCAGACCCACCATCCTCAGGTGATTACTCTTCTCCACCTTCTCCCAAGGTGAGCTCTCCAAATTGTTCTCCAACAAACAGTCAACAGGCATGGCGGGCCTCACAGCTACCTGAAGAGTACCATAGATCCACCCACTCAAAGGGAACCTGAGCCATTGGACAATGACTCTCTGTGTTGTCGGCGTTAACAACTCAGCAGAATGCATGTGGCACAACCTGCTTTTGAGACACCAGGAGACACCTGACAGATGTCACACTAGCTCCTGTGTCTCTAAGAGCCTCCACCTTTTGGCCATTGAGGGTCACCCACTGCCCATATTTCTTAGTGTTGTTGGGCAGTTGGTTTTCTGGGACCACCTCACAGTCTCCTAAAGAGACAAGGGATATCTCTGCCTGTCCCCACCCACCTTGGACTTCTACCTCCTCCCCAAAGGCTACACTAGCCATCTGCAGGGGCGGAGCACCAGTGGCTGCTGGCTTACCAAACAGGCGGCACCTCGGATCAGTCGCCTTATGACCCAGGTCCCCACATCTGTAACATTTCAGGGCTCTCTGTGGAACAGGATTACCTGTCAGGACCACTGGCTTCTCCGAGGGAAAGGCTGGGAACCCTTCCCTTGGTTCCCTTGGGAATTACTTTGAGGCCCTCTGCGGAACTCCCTCTGTTTACCCTTGTCCCCCCCACTCTTCTGCTGGGGACCCTGCCCACCTTTGGCTGAGTCTCCCATGTGACCCTTGTGGACACTGGTACTGACCCAGTGGTCCGCCTCCTCAGCAAGCTTCCTAGGGTTAGTCAGCTTCCTATCAATCAGGTGCTGGCACAGCCCTGGAAAACAATTATCAGACAAGTGCTCCCACGCAATCAAATCCAAGAGACCTTGAAAATCATTAACTTTGCTGCCCTTTACCCAACCATCCAATGCTCTGCAAAAGAAAGAGACATACTCTACCCAGGTACTACTTTCTATCTTCTTGCACTTCCTGAACCTCTGCCTATAGAGTTCAGGGTTCAAACCATAACTAGTCATGAGTGCTTCTTTCATGTGGCTATAGGAGTTATGGACTACAGAAGGCAAGTCCAACAGTGTGTCCCGCCCCTCACTAAGGAACCTTCCTGACAACCCCGCTCCCCAATCTCTCTCAGGGACCCGATGGGAAGACATGGCTACCTCGTAGGCTCTGAGCCACTGCTGAATATCATCATTCTTAAAAAACTCCTTTACCACATCTTTGGGGATGTACACTCTACCTTCCCCATGCGCTGGTGGTGTGCTGCTTCCAGAGGGAGTGCTCTCTAGGCTCCTGGCTTTTAGATCCAACTCCCTCAAAACTTGGTCATGCTCCAATTGCAATCTATTTTCTTCCAGAGCCAATTTCTTACTCTCTAGCTCCACTTCTAGAGCCATTTTCTTGCTCTCTAGCTCCAGTTGCCCATTTAATTTGAGCTTAGCCATCTCCATTTAGTGCATCCTGTTTTCTTTTTTGTCTGCCAACTCTTCAGGGGACAGACCTCGTGCAGACACACTGCTAACCACTGGGGAGGAAGCACCCCTCCTCTCAAGACCCAGTGGTTCGCCAACCTGCTGCTCTGCATCCTCATAATCTCCCAAATCACCAGGGGCATTCCTTGCTTCCACCCAGGCCCTCAGCGCCTTGTGGTATTGCTCCTTTTTGGTGATTCCAGCTACTGAAATTTTTAACTTTTTGCAGAAGCTCTTTAGATGGTTGTTGGTGTAGCTTTCTAGTTTCTCTTCCTCCCAATCACAGTCAACAGATGCAATGGACGCTGCCTTTTCTATTTTGACTGAACCAGGAATGATTTAAAAAAAATTGAGATTTTGACACAAACAAGTATCAGAAGTACGTGGTTGCGTTATGGTCTGCCCTCACTAAGTAGTGTTCACCAATCACTGTACATGAGTCACAAATGCAAATTCGGAATCCTTTCTGCTTGACTTCCAATGTTAGAATTGGGGGTCTCTGGTTGGCGCAGGTAGGTACTTGTGCCAAGCAGGGACCCTCTCCTCTAGTCAGGGCAAGGGAATTACCCTCTTAAAATAACCCCGGCTCACCCTCTAGGCGGTGTGGCGCAAGAAAGTCAAGGCTAGTTCAGAGGTGATGTAAGTTAAGCATTTGTGACTACATACAGTAACTCAGTGACAACACTACAAATGGACACCACACAAGGTTTAGTATCAAAAATAAGTTATACTTTATATAGAGTGACCACAAGACCAATTAATGACAAAAAGAATCAAACGGGCGTACAAGAGAGCCCCCAACAATAATCGAGAAGCTCTTTTAGAACTTCCGGTACAAAAACCTCCTCTAGATCGCCTCACCTGTGTGAACACTTTTTGGGCCCGATGTAGGTAAACTTGATTTACCGATTTCAAATTACCGAATTTTACCGATTCGGTAATTTAAAATCGGTAAATAAATGGGTCCGATATGTAGGTATTCCAGATGTGCTGGAATACCGAATCGGATGAATTCGGTATTTACCGATTCGGTAAATACCGAATCGGTAATGCCCATTCATTCCTATGGGCTTTGAAGCCCATAGGAATGAATGGGCATTACCGATTCGGTATTTACCGAATCGGTAAATACCGAATTTCTCAAGGGTGCAGGGGGTGTCACTTTGACACCCTCTGGCACCCCCAAAACAGGCACAGGTGCCATGTGGCAGGCATACCTGCCCTAAGGGCAGGTCTGCCTGTCACATGGCATAGGTGTGCATGCACACATGTGCATGCACACCGGAATCGGTATTTTACCATCAAATAGGGTTTGATGGTAAAATACCGATTCGTTAAGGCTCCTTGGACTCTGAAGAGTCCCACCTACATATGGGTGGCTCCGAATCGGTAAAATTACCGAATCGGTATTTTACCGAATCGGTAACTTTACCGATTCGGTAAAGTTACCGATTCTGTATTTTACAGAATCGGTAACTTTACCGATTCGGTAAAGTTACCGATTCGGTAAAATAGTGCACCTACATGTCAAATCATGTATACCGATCGGTAACGGCCGAAAATACCGATTTTCGGCCGTTACCGACCGACCTACATCGGGCCCATAGTTCCCTAACGAAGGCTTTACAGAAGATCATTAGGAACAATTGGCGTATTCTGAATTGTGACAAAGAAAAAATACCACTACTACTGTTCTCACTGAAACGGAGTATGAAGTTATGAAACAAATTGGTTCATACTAGGCCTCGTCTTCAGGAACAGCAACGAGAGAACACAATATGGGATTTACAGAGAGTTCAAGGGCATTTCCCTTGTGGCTCATGTACTATATGCCCCCAGACTAAACCATCTAAAACAATTGACATTGGCACCTCAAAACCCTGGATACAACGCAGTTTTATGAACTGCAACAGGGACCATTTAATATACTTGATCACGTGTCCCTGCCATTATAAATATGTAGGGATGACTACAAGAAAAGTGAGACTCCGTATGCTTGAACACAAAAGTACCTTTAGGTGCAAAAAAAGTATTACAAGATTAACCAGGCGTTTTGTTGAAAAGAACCATCAAGCAGAGGATTTTCACTGGACAGTTTTAGAGAAACCACGCATCCCTCCACATATAACCGATGTCTCCAATTTCTTGTTCCTTAATGAACAAAGATGGATTTTCAAACTTTCTAGTGACACGTTGGGTCTCAACGACGCAATACCTTGGGTGTCGCTTTCCTCCAAGAGATGAGGCATACATTTCTTGGCGGTATCCCAAAAAAAACTGAATCTCCTTCTGATTAACTTGGGGCATGCTCATAACATCCTACTCTAGCAAAGATTATGTCAAGTATATTAAGTGCTTCTCTCGTAGTGACAAGATAGTTGCTCCTCAGCCCTTGCTAATGAGTAATATGATATTGAATTTTATTTTCACCTGCAACATTGCATTCGTGATAAAATACTCTTACGATATACAGGCAAGTGTAAGTTCTGTTTTGCTCTGTTTTGTTTTGTTTTGATTTGTTTTGTTTTTGGATAACTTGATTCCTTTATTGGTTCTCAGAACTATGTAGGTAATGCTATCTCTTTCCCATTTGTATACATAGACATCATACATATCTAAACAATATCTACACCATGACGATCCCCCTCCTCGTTTAGTCCTATAATCTCCTCAATCTTTTTATTTGACTATCCAGAACCAAATATAAATATTGTGCGTCTCCCACAAACTACAATTCCCATGGTTCATGACTGTAGTGTCCCAGTCGGGGCCTATGTAGACAAGACGCAGGACACGTGTAATGCAGTTGGTGGCGGCAACTAACCTGACCACGCCCAGAACCCTGGGCCTTCTATTGCATAACTTGCGTGTCCACGCTTACGCCTGGACTAAACCAAAAGACCCCTTACGCTCCAGGGGTAAACTACATAGTAACAGTGGGAGGGGGCGTGTGCTGCAGTGGTACACCCCACTGTCAGCGACACTACATTCCTCCTTTACCTAGGGATAAAACAAACTGGAAAAATGCAAAACACACAAATGTCTCTCAGGTCAGCGAAATGGCTGTGGCCAATAAAGCTGCTATGTTCGACAAAGTCCGCTAAACAGTCTCTGGTGCAGTCTCTGAATTTACTGACAAATACAAAACATATAAGGCATAAAATGTAACAGTCTTACTTTATTCTCGGTGGGGTCTGCCATCTAGATCATTTCACCGCCAGCACTGGGCCCCAAAGTCTCGGTACCTCTGAGAAGGCTTGGGGCACGGACGTAAGCTGTATCTCGCTTGGCTGCGACCTTCAACCGCGGCTGGGGGTGGTTCTTCTGCTTCTCTGGTCTTGTCGGCGCTGGGGATTTCAGCGGGTGTCGCTGGCTCCTCGTTGCTCGGGGTGATGGCACCTGTTGGATGTGTCGTGGTGCTTGGCTCGGTTGGTTCTGATGGTCTGAGCGGTGTACTCAGGTGCCAGTCATCCGGTTCCGGGTCTTCTCCTCTCTCGGGTACTTGTTTGAAAAACGAAATGTTTATTGTGACTACTTCTCCATTCCTGACGGCCGTGATCATTGTTCCGTTTACCTCGGTGACTCTCCAGGGGTCCAGCTCAAATGGCAGGCGGAACTTCCCACCGGGATGGCGATCTTTCACAAGAACCGTGTCTCCAACTTGAATGGGGCTGTCCGCGTTGTTCTTGGTGCGCTGTTCCATGGACCGGTTCCTGGGATTTGGGGCTCTCTCCCACATGGGATGATGTGGGATGGTGTCAGCAAAAGCCCGGTTGAAGGATAGTCGGTTTGGGGCGACTCCTGTAGTGCAGTGTGGGGTCTGTCGGTATTCTCGGAGGAATTGGTAGATGGCTAGCTCCAGACAGTGACCATCGGCGACTGCAATTTGGATTGTTTTGTTCAGAGTTTTCATTAGCCTTTCGACCTCTCCGTTGGCCTGCGGCCATCTGGGTGTTATCCGTTTGTGTTTGACACTGTGGCTCTGCAGGTATTCTGTAAACTCGCTGCCATTGAACGGGGGTCCATTATCAGTGCGGACTTCCTTCATGATCCCGTGGGTGGCGATGATCTTTTCGAACTTTGGGATCACCTCAGCTGCCGCAGTTGATGTCACGATTTCTACTTCGGGGTAGCGAGAAAAGTCATCCACCACGACAAGCATGTACTTGCCTGCAGGAAGGCCGCCAAAGTCTGCACTTACTCGTACCCACGGGGATGTTGGCCCTTCTTCGGTGATCACCGGTGCTGGAGGGTTTGGTAGGCTTGTCGCTAGGCAAACCGGACAGCTATGAACTACTTCCTCGACTGCTTTGTCGAGTCCAGGGGACCACAACTTGCTTCGGAGTCTGTTTTTTGACTTGACGATCCCTTGGTGCGATCCGTGTGCCTACAAGGCAGCTTGCTGGGGGAGGCTGCTGGGCAACACGAGGCGTGGGCCTCTCAGGAGACATCCTTCGGCTGAGACTGATAGTTTGTGTTTGACCTGGTACAGAGCCTTCAGGACAGCTTGGGCGTCTTGAGTGCGGAAAGATGCCGGGCTTTGCAGCGCCTTCCAGACGCTGGATTCTATGGCATGGATCGCGATCTGGAGGCAGTCATCGTCTTTGGTGGCCCTCGCTACTTCCTCCAGGGACATTGGACGTGGCCTCGACCGTTCGACGATTAGCCGGACGTACTCTTCCGTGGCTGCTGCTTCAGCTGCTTCCGCGTCGGTAACTGGACGGGCGTGTCTTGATATGTAATCCGCGGGGTTCCGCGTGCCGGGCCGGTATTCCACAGTGAATTGGAACTCCTGCAATTGCAGCACCCATTTTTCGATGCTCGGTGGTGGGCGAGAGGACGAGCCTTGGAAAAGCGGTATGAGGGGCTTATGATCAGTGACCACTGAGAAGGGATGTCCATAGAGGTAGATATGGAAATGGCGGCACCCCCATAGAATGGCGACCGCCTCCCGTTCAATTTGTGAGTAATGCTGTTCGGTAGGCGTCAGCGTGCGGCTGGCGTACGCTATGGGGGCCCACTCTCCGCATGTCTGATGCTGCGATAGGACTGCTCCCAGGCCAGTGGGGCTGGCATCAACTAGCAGTTGTGATTCGTGTTGCGGATTGAAATAGGCCAAGGTTGTGTCAGCCGACAGGGCTGCTTTGGTGTTCGTGAACGACTCCTGCTGCTCCGGGCCCCACATCCAGGTGGCATTTGACTTGGTGAGGTCGCGGAGGGGCCCTGTCAGATCCAACAGGTCCTTGATGAAGTACGTCACCATACCTAGGAAGCTGCGGACGGCCGTCACAGACGTGGGGGCTGGCGCGTTGTGGATGTCTTTGACCTTTTCCGGGTCGGGGCCCACTCCTTGGTCGGAGAATTTCGTATCCAAAGAAACTAATGTCTTTGCGTAGAAATTCGCATTTGTCTTTGTGGAGAGTTAGTCCTCTCTCCTTTAGCCGGTTGAACACTGCTTGGAGGCGTCTGATGTGCTCTTCCAGGGTTGGGGCATGTACCAGGATATTGTCGCTCACATTGAGCACACCGTCGAGGCCTTGGAGGACATTGTGAATGATGTTTTGAAACACCTCTGCTGCGCTTGAGATGCCGAAGTTTAACCTGGTATATCTCCACAGGCCTGCGTGGGTGGAGAAGGTTGTGATTGGGCGTGAGTCTGGGTGAAGAGGGATCTGATGGTACTCCGACCGCAGGTCCATCTTGGAGAACCATTTGGACCCTGCAAGCTCCCCGATGATGTTGTCAATGGTCAGCGCCAGGTGACGCTCTCTCTTGATTGCTAGGTTTGGGAAGCGCATGTCCACGCATATCCTTACTGCTTCGGGTTGCTTCGGCTTCTTGGCCACAACGATGGGAGATACCCACGGCGTGGGTCCAGTCACTCGCTCGATGATGCCGGCTTGTTCAAGCATCCTTAGCTCAGCCCTGACTTTGGGCCGGAGGTGAAAAGCAATCTGTCTGTGCGGGAGGGCTACTGGGGCTACCGACTGGTCAATGTGGAGTCAAACAGGGGGCCCTCGAACAGCGAGGAATGCTCCGCAACCAGATGGTTCAATCCTTGGGCTTGCACTGTTAGGGCAAAGTGTATGAGTCCGAGCTCCCGTGCTGTCTTGCAACCAAGAAGAAACCCTGATCCCTCCTGGGATACGAAGATCTTTGTTTGTAGCTGCGTTGAGTCGTGGGACACAGTCGTCCGGAATACTCCGCACAGAAGCAGCGGGCGCCGGGTTCCGTAGGCAAACACTTGCACTCTAGTGGGGTGGAGCGTGGGAGCGTCTTCGAGGCATTGGTATACACTGGCGGCCATGAGGTTTATCGTGGCGCCTGTGTCAATGAGGGCTCTGACTGCTTGGCCATGCACTTGGACGGTGCACATCGGTTCGGTCGAAGACGCGGCTGCTAGGGTGTTGAGCATGCGCACCACGTGGACGGACGCGGCGTCTTCTTCATCGTCGTCCATGTCGCTGCTGTTCGACGTATTCTGTTGTGGCGCCATCTGTCGTACCCTCCTGGGTGGGCCACTCTGCTTCTTCCTTTGAGACGATAAGCAGACACTTGCAAAATGATTTGCTTTTCCACACGCGCTGCAGATTTTGCCCTGGGCCGGGCAGGCGCCTTTGTGGGGGGTGGCACCTCCGCACCACATGCAGGCTTGGTCGTGGGTGGACTGTCCTTGTTTCGGCCGCCCTTTCCGGGGAGTTCTCACCCGGTTGTCCGTAGGCTGCGACTTGATGGCGCATACGGGTTCTGTCCTGATTGTTACCGTTGGCTTCGGTTCCATATGGGCAGCACAGGCTTTGGAAAGTTCTTTAGACCGCTCCAGGGCTAGGATGTCGCGTATGGACATCGCGTCCGTTTCAAGCACCCTCTCTCACAGCTTAAGGGAGGCGCATCCCTGTATGAATTGGGCGCGAATTTCATCCTCCGCATCCGGGAGAGTGCACGTGCTGGCTAGTTTCTTGAGTCAATTCAGAAAAGGGGGTGGTGATGAACAGAGTGTCTGAATTAAGCAGACCACTCTTACCCAGTCCAAAAATCAGGGCTTGATCCATCACCGTTTTTTAGCTCACTGACCCATCCCAGCTCAGAACCTGGCTACATGCAAATTAGTCTGAGCCTGGCCCAGTGCATCATGGGAACAGGGCAGACCAAACTACCAAGCCAATTCTTATACTGGGAAGGAAACAAGCTTCCAGGGACCGGTTTCTGGCATTTCAGCCGTCTTCGGCCCGGCTTGCTTGAATCCTGATGGTGCAATGAGCAAGGGACTCACATCTGAGTATACCCTTCCACGCTTATGGTGGACAAAAACGATTCAGAAAAGGGGGTGGTGATGAACAGAGTGTCTGAATTAAGCAGACCACTCTTACCCAGTCCAAAGATCAGGGCTTGATCCTTCACCGTTTTTTAGCTCACTGCACCATCCCAGCTCAGAACCTGGCTACATGCAAATAAGTCTGACCCTGGCCCAGTGTATCATGGGAACAGGGCAGACCAAACTACCAAGCCAATTCTTATACTGGGAAGTAAACAAGCTTCCGGGGACTGGTTTCTGGCATTTCAGCCGTCTTCGGCCCGGCTTGCTTGAATCCTGATGGTGCAATGAGCAAGGGACTCAAGCCCTGATCTTTGGACTGGGTAAGAGTGGTCTGCTTGATTCAGACACTCTGTTTATCACCACCCCCTTTTCTGAATCGTTTTTGGCCACTATAGGTGTGGCAGGGTATACTCAGACATGAGTCCCTTTCTCACTGCACCATCTGGATTCAAGCAAGCCGGGCCGACAACGGCTGAAATGCCAGAAACCGGTCCTCGGTAGCTTGTCTCCTTTCTGGTGAAGAATTGGCTTGGTAGTTTAGTCTGCCCTGTTCCCATGATGCACTGGGCCAGGCACAGACTGATTTGCATATAGCCAGGTTCTGAACTGGGATGGTGCAGTGAGATAAATAACGGTGATGGATCAAGCCCTGATCTTTGGACTGGGTAAGAGTGGTCTGCTTAATTCAGACACTCTGTTTATCACCACTCCCTTTTCTGAATCGTTTTTGGCCACTATAGGTGTGGCAGGGTATACTCAGACATGAGTCCCTTTCTCACTGCACCATCTGGATTCAAGCAAGCTGGGCCGACGACGGCTGAAATGCCAGAAACCGGTCCCCAGTAGCTTGGCTCCTTTCTGGTGAAGAATTGGCTTGGTAGTTTAGTCTGCCCTGTTCCCATGATGCACTGGGCCAGGGACAGACTGATTTGCATATAGCGAGGTTCTGAACCGGGATGGTGCAGTGAGATAAATAACGGTGATGGATCAAGCCCTGATCTTTGGACTCGGTAAGAGTGGTCTGCTCAATTCAGACACTCTGTTTATCACCACCCCCTTTTCTGAATCGTTTTTGGCCACTATAGGTGTGGCAGGGTATACTCAGACATGAGTCCCTTTCTCACTGCACCATCTGGATTCAAGCAAGCCGGGCCGACGACGGCTGAAATGCCAGAAACCGGTCCCCGGTAGCTTGTCTCCTTTCTGGTGAAGAATTGGCTTGGTATTTTAGTCTGCCCTGTTCCTATGATGCACTGGGCCAGGGACAGACTGATTTGCATATAGCCAGGTTCTGAACTGGGATGGAGCAGTGAGATAAATAACGGTGATGGATCAAGCCCTGATCTTTGGACTGGGTAAGAGTGGTCTGCGTAATTCAGACACTCTGTTTATCACCACCCCCTTTTCTGAATCGTTTTTGGCCACTATAGGTGTGGCAGGGTATACTCAGACATGAGTCCCTTTCTCACTGCACCATCTGGATTCAAGCAAGCCGGGCCGACGACGGCTAAAATGCCAGAAACCGGTCCCCGGTAGCTTGTCTCCTTTCTGGTGAAGAATTGGCTTGGTAGTTTAGTCTGCCCTGTTCCCATGATGCACTGGGCCAGGGACAGACTGATTTGCATATAGCCAGGTTCTGAACTGGGATGGTGCAGTGAGATAAATAACGGTGATGGATCAAGCCCTGATCTTTGGACTGGGTAAGAGTGGTCTGCTTAATTCAGACACTCTGTTTATCACCACCCCCTTTTCTGAATCGTTTTTGGCCACTATAGGTGTGGCAGGGTATACTCAGACATGAGTCCCTTTCTCACTGCACCATCTGGATTCAAGCAAGCCGGGCCGACGACGGCTGAAATGCCAGAAACCGGTCCCCGGTAGCTTGTCTCCTTTCTGGTGAAGAATTGGCTTGGTAGTTTAGTCTGCCCTGTTCCCATGATGCACTGGGCCAGGGACAGACTGATTTGCATATAGCCAGGTTCTGAACTGGGATGGTGCAGTGAGATAAATAACGGTGATGGATCAAGCCCTGATCTTTGGACTGGGTAAGAGTGGTCTGCTTAATTCAGACACTCTGTTTATCACCACCCCCTTTTCTGAATCGTTTTTGGCCACTATAGGTGTGGCAGGGTATACTCAGACATGAGTCCCTTTCTCACTGCACCATCTGGATTCAAGCAAGCCGGGCCGACGACGGCTGAAATGCCAGAAACCGGTCCCCGGTAGCTTGTCTCCTTTCCGGTGAAGAATTGGCTTGGTAGTTTAGTCTGCCCTGTTCCCATGATGCACTGGGCCAGGGACAGACTGATTTGCAAATAGCCAGGTTCTGAACTGGGATGGTGCAGTGAGATAAATAACGGTGATGGATCAAGCCCTGATCTTTGGACTGGGTAAGAGTGGTCTGTTTAATTCAGACACTCTGTTTATCACCACCCCTTTTTCTGAATCGTTTTTCGCCACTATAGCTGTGGCAGGGTATACTCAGACATGAGTCCCTTTCTCACTGCACCATCTGGATTCAAGCAAGCCGGGCCGACGACGGCTGAAATGCCAAAAAACCGGTCCCCGGTAGCTTGTCTCCTTTCTGGTGAAGAATTGGCTTGGTAGTTTAGTCTGCCCTGTTCCCATGATGCACTGGGCCAGGGACAGACTGATTTGCATATAGCAAGGTTCTGAACTGGGATGGTGCAGTGAGATAAATAACGCTGATGGATCAAGCCCTGATCTTTGGACTGGGTAAGAGTGGTCTGCTTAATTCAGACACTCTGTTTATCACCACCCTCTTTTCTGAATCGTTTTTGGCCACTATAGGTGTGGCAGGGTATACTCAGACATGAGTCCCTTTCTCACTGCACCATCTGGATTCAAGCAAGCCGGGCCGACGACGGCTGAAATGCCAGAAACCGGTCCCCAGTAGCTTGTCTCCTTTCTGGTGAAGAATTGGCTTGGTAGTTTAGTCTGCCCTGTTCCCATGATGCACTGGGCCAGGGACAGACTGATTTGCATATAGCCAGGTTCTGAACTGGGATGGTGCAGTGAGATAAATATTGGTGATGGATCAAGCCCTGATCTTTGGACTGGGTAAGAGTGGTCTGCTTAATTCAGACACTCTGTTTATCACCACCCCCTTTTCTGAATCGTTTTTGGCCACTATAGGTGTGGCAGGGTATACTCAGACATGAGTCCCTTTCTCACTGCACCATCTGGATTCAAGCAAGCCGGGCCGACGACGGCTGAAATGCCAGAAACCGGTCCCCAGTAGCTTGTCTCCTTTCTGGTGAAGAATTGGCTTGGTAGTTTAGTCTGCCCTGTTCCCATGATGCACTGGGCCAGGGACAGACTGATTTGCATATAGCCAGGTTCTGAACTGGGATGGTGCAGTGAGATAAATATTGGTGATGGATCAAGCCCTGATCTTTGGACTGGGTAAGAGTGGTCTGCTTAATTCAGACACTCTGTTTATCACCACCCCCTTTTCTGAATCGTTTTTGGCCACTATAGGTGTGGCAGGGTATACTCAGACATGAGTCCCTTTCTCACTGCACCATCTGGATTCAAGCAAGCCGGGCCGACGACGGCTGAAATGCCAGAAACCGGTCCCTGGTAGCTTGTCTCCTTTCTGGTGAAGAATTGGCTTGGTAGTTTAGTCTGCCCTGTTCCCATGATGCACTGGGCCAGGGTGTAGCGATCGCTACCATCGACACGGTCAAATGTAAAAGATTCCGTATTGACAGTCCCTTGCGGAAATACCACAAGTCCCAGAAGGCCATCCGGCGCTGGGGGTTGGCTCAATGGGAGGACCTTATATAAGCTCCACCTCCGGAACACAACGGGGCTTGTCAATCGTGTTCCGTATTTGCTCATAGCCGTTGAGCATTCTCTCTTCGAGTGGTATTCTTGAGGACGACGCTGAGGAAAAGCCTGCGTGGTCAGTTGTCCTGTTCTTCACGACGCCGAGGAAAAGCCTGCGTGGTCATTACTCTGATCTGCACGACGCCGAAGAAGAGCCAGCGTGGTCAGTCGACGTTGGAGCAATCAACGCCGATGAAGAGCCAGCGTGGTCAAGAATCCTGGAGAGTCCTTGTTACAAGCCATATTCTGTTGTGCAAGTATCCCTGAGGAGTGCGGGCTCGCCTCCTGTTCTTTTGTATACTTCTACTGTTTGAAGCGGTACCAAGGCTGCCGCCATTTCTTGTTTATATTTCGGGGAAGTTCTGTGTTCTCTGTCAGTGGTTGCTGACTCTACCTGATACTTGGGCTACACAGTTCCACAAGGAGTATTGTGGTTCTTGCAAGCGTGGCGCTTAAACGCTTGGTATTCGTAGTCCTCCAGATCTACTTTGTGCCTACTACTGCGGTAGGTAGAGGAGTGAAGTTAACTTCTCCGTACTTCTGGTAAACTTTTCATTAGTGTGCTGTGCGTATGCTTGGATTCCTTCAAGGATACATGGGGTGGATAAACTGGTGAGTGTGGAAACCAAGGGGGGGATTCATGGTTCACATAGTTACCTCTGCGGTATTAATCTCTTGCTCTCTGTCCCCTCCTCTACCTGCAGTGTCCCAGTACCAGTAACCTCATGGTGTAACGACCAGACGATACCAGAAGTACCTTTCCCCCGATGCCAATCTACCTCCCGGCCCCTATCCGTACAGCCTCAAACAGTGGGTAGATTCCATTGTTGGGGTTTGTGTGGTGCGGAGTTGGAAGGACTATCGTCTATCGTCTCTGCTGGCCATCAGAGTAAGGTTAGTGGCGCTTGTGTATTCTTGCGCTGCTCTCAATCCTGACAGATTGACAAGCCCAAGAGTACAGCCCAGCCTAGACGATGGATACTAATGCTATTCTCACTTCCTTGTTGGAGAGCTTTACAGGACTTCAACAAGAGGTTCAAAACTCCCGGGTGGAGAACCAGGCTTTATATAAAGAAGTCTCTGATTTACGCAAAGACGTGTCAGACCTTGCCAAGAGAGAGCCGGTGGTGAAACCATTGATTAGACCGGCCACCTTGCAGCCGCCTCCTTCCTTCCAAACAGGGGGTTCGCTGGCAGCCCCATCCACTTCTACCGAGACCACTCCCACTGTCCATATAATCCAAAATTATGGGATACCCCTAGCTCCCCCCGAAAGGTTTTATGGAGACCCGCGAAAATTTGAGACATTTTTGTATCAATGCCGTCTGCATTTCCTATGCAAACCTATGGTCTTTCAGGATGAAGCTTCCAAAACTGCTTTCATGATGTCCTATATGGGAGGGAATGCGTCCAGCTGGACTATTCCTTTATTGTAAAGGAATGACCCTGTTTTGCATGATTTTTCTACCTTTTGCCTAGAACTCCGTAAATTGTTTGATCGGAAGTCCCACATGTTGTCCCTAGATCATGAATTAATTACCTTGAGACAAGGGTCCCAAGATCTGTTGTCCTACATCACCACCTTTAACCGCCTTATCGTGGAAACGGATTGGCCGGCTCAGAAACGGATCTCCTTGTTTTACCAAGGACTCCGGGGAGAACTGAAGGACGTATTAGCACAGGTGGTGCAATTACCTACTACCTCTGAGGAATTAATAGATTTGACCGTCCAACTAGATCACCGGTTGCTGGAACGGAAAGGGGATAGAAACAGGGGGGATAATAGATACTCTTACCCCATGGTTAAACCCCGGCAGGGGGGTGAAGAAAAAGTAAAGACACCAGAAGGACCGGAACCCATGCAAATAGGGGGAATACGTGGTCCTCTCACCAGGGAAGAAAGGGACAGGAGACGGAGGCTCAAACTCTGCCTATATTGTGGCAAAGGTGGGCACTTCATCAACGACTGCAGAGCTAGGAATTACGTTCCAGGGAAAAAACCCCTTCCCAGAGGGCAGGCTGCTTTAGTTCCAGTGAGCCGGCGGAAAACTGACGGTCTTGGATCAGATAGAGACCTCTGATTTGAGACGACCTCTTGATACGGTCTCCCCTTATGTCGCCAATACTCTACACCCTGCAGTCGCCCATATGAACGTGAGTGTTTCATTATGGGTTACCAATCAGGACCCTGTAAGACTAGATGCCTTGTTAGACTCAGGTGCAACTGGAAACTATATAGACCAGAACTATGCCTTCTGCATGGGTATCCCCCGTGAAAAGAAATCTATACCTGAAACCGTTAAAACAGTGGATGGTACAGTACTGACTTCAGGCCCTGTCACATACCATACGCTGGCCCTGTTAATGAGATTCAGTGAAGATCACTGTGAGTACATCCAGTTCGACCTTATTGATGCCCCTCAGTTCCGTCTCATTCTAGGTATGCCTTAGTTGACACTGCATAATCTTTTGGTGAGCTGGGCGTCCCGTACAGTATGTATGACGTCCGAATATTGCAAGGAACATTGTCGAGAGGGAATACACCAGGACTTCACCCTTGTTCCCTCTCCCGCTACTTTCTTAGCAAGTTAATGTACCGTTGATTCCTTTTGTTGTGCCACCGCATTACCTGATGAATACAGGTCTTTTCACGCCTTGTTCGATAAGCAAAAGGCTACCCAATTGCCTCCTCATCGCACCTACGATTGTCGGATTGACCTCATTCCGGGTGCGGACATCCCTTGCAGCAGGGTGTATGCCCTGACAGAAAAAGAAACACAGTAATTCAAAACCTATATAGAGGACAATTTAGCGTCTGGGTTCATAAGACACTCCACCTCCCCTGCCTCGTCACCCATGTTCTTTATTCCGAAGAAGGATTGTGAGGAGCTGAGACCTTGTATTGACTATCGAGCCATTAACAAGGTGACCATCAAGAACCGCTATCCTCTGCCCCTAATTCCTGTGTTGATGGATCATTTGAAAGGTTCTCGCTATTTTACAAAGCTTGATCTCCGCGGGGCCTACCATCTGGTCCGCGTAATGAAAGGGGATGAATGGAAGACTGCTTTCAGAACTAAGTTTGGTCTCTACGAATATCGAGTAATGCCCTTTGGCCTATGCAACGCCCCAGTAGCCTTCCAGTTCTTTATGGACGAGGTGTTAAGGGGGTGTTTAGAGACATTTTGTGTGGTCTACATAGACAATATTTTAATCTATTCTGTGTCTCTGTCTGAACACATAATCCATGTGAGAACTGTGTTAGAAAGGCTCCAACAAAACTCCCTGTATGCCAAACTGGAAAAATGCCTTTTTCATGTTCAGCAAGTTGCCTTCTTGGGGTATGTTATTGATGCTCAAGTGTTTTGAATGGACATGAGTAAGGTGAAGGCCATTCTAACCTGGAGAACGCCACGAAACGTCAAATCTGTGCAAAGCTTTCTCGGTTTTGCCAATTACTATCGGCGTTTCATTCAGGATTTCTCCAAAGTCATTCATCCCATCACTTCCCTTTTGAGGAAAAATGTCCCTTTCAAATGGGGAGAGGCTGCCAAAACCTCATTTCAACTCCTAAAAGAGAGGTTTACACAAGCTCCCATCCTTCGACATCCGAACCCAAAGATGCCGTTTCTGTTGGAAACAGACGCATCTCAGTTTGCTCTGGGAGGGGTCCTGTCCCAACGCCACCCTACCACGGGTCAGCTCCACCCCGTGGCATACTACTCTAAGAAGCTCACCCCGTGTGAGGTGAATTATACCATCACTGACAAAGAGCTCCTAGCTATCAAAAGAGCGTGTGAAGAATGGAGGCACTACCTCCTAGGGGCGTTACATACTGTCGAAATCATCACAGACCATCGCAATCTGTTATTCTTAAAGACAGCGAAGGCTTTGACTCCTCGACAACTGAGGTGGACCCTCTTCTTTTCAGACTTTGATTTTGTGATCAAATATAGACCTGGGACTCGTAAGGGAAAAGCAGATGCGCTCTCCAGGTTGGGCGAGGAAGAAGCCGGAGTCCCAACAGAACCCCCTTTCATTCTAAAGGGGATCGAATATCCGGAAAATTCTATCGTCTTAATCACCTCTGAAGATTTTCTGGATGACGTTAGAGTCGCCCTAACTGACCAGGATATAACTGCTTGGGTACAGGAAGAGCCAGATAATCGATGCGAAAAGGATCAGTTAGCCTATCATTTCCATGCCTTATATGTACCCTCATCTGCGTTGCAACGCAAAGTCCTGGAATGGGCACATGATTCTGTTCTAGGGGGACACATGGGCATTCACAAGACACCGCTAATGTGGAACGATCCTTTTGGTGGCCGGGTGTCAGACCTGATACTAAAGAATATGTCAAGAACTGTGCGATCTGTGCCCAGGGTAAAGCCAGTCATATCGAACCACCGGGAATATTGCGGCCATTACCGATTCCACCCAAGCCGTGGCACACCCTGTCCATGGACTTTATCGTAGAAATGCCCCCTTGTGAGAAACAAACGGTCGTTCTGGTGGTTGTGGACCATCTTACAAAAATGGGACACTTTATCTCGTTACCTGGTCTGCCTTCCTCCAGTGAATTAGCCAAAGTCTTCCTGCAACACATCGTCCGTCCACACGGATTGCTGAGTGTGTTAATTACGGATCGGGGGACACAATTCACCTCTTGTTTTTGGAAAGCTCTATGTACCATTCTGCAGATAGATGCTCGTCTCTCATCAAGTTACCATCCACAAACGGATGGTAAAACGGAACGTCTGAATCAGACGCTGGAGCAATACCTACGATGTTTTTCGTTACAGAACGCCACTGATTGGACCATCCTTTTGTGGTTGGCGGAGTTCGCCTACAATAACGCTGTACATACCACCTTGGGTTGTTCTCCGTTCTTTTGCCTTTATGGATTCCATCCGAACATGCTTCCCTTTGAATGGCCGGCTGAATCCTTGGTTCCTGCCATCCATGAACATCATGCACATCTTCGGGCTATTCTGATCGAGGCTCGGAACAATTTGGAAAAAGCCCAGGCAGCCCAGAAGCTGTTCGCTGATAAGAGGCGTACCCCTGAACCTGAGTATAAGGTGGGGGACAAGGTTTGGCTTTCTACACGCAACCTGCATATTAAGGGACTTACGAAGTTGAAGCCTAAATATGTTGGTCCCTATGGCATTTGTGAGGTGATAAATGCTGTAGCTATGAAACTCTTGTTGCCAGTGTCATGGGCGATTCAGCTTGTATTTCATGTATCGCTCCTACGTCCTTGTCCTCCGAGCGTGAGGTTGCCTGATCGTCCTCGTCCAGTGGAAATCGAAGGCCACGAGGAATATGAGGTACTGTCTATTCTGGACTCCCACTTGGTCCGAGGCCGGATCCAATACCTGGTGGATTGGAAAGGGTTTGGCCCCGAAGACAGGACCTGTGAGCCCGTGGACCATCTCCATTGTCCCGATTTGGTTGAATAATTCCATGAGTGGTTTCCCGGGAAGCCGGGACGTCCGCCGGGACGGCGGTCCACGAGAGGGGGTTCTGTAGCGATCGCTACCATCGACACGGCCAAATGTAAAAGACTCCGTATTGACAGTCCGTTGCGGAAATACTACAAGTCCCAGAAGGCCATCCGGCGCTGGGGGTTGGCTCAATGGGAGGACCTTATATAAGCTCCACCTCCGGAACACAACGGGGCTTGTCAATCGTGTTCCGTATTTGCTCATAGCCGTTGAGCATTCTCTCTTCGAGTGGTATTCTTGAGGACGACGCTGAGGAAAAGCCTGCGTGGTCAGTTGTCCTGTTCTTCACGACGCCGAGGAAAAGCCTGCGTGGTCAGTACTCTGATCTGCACGACGCCGAAGAAGAGCCAGCGCGGTCAGTCGACGTTGGAGCAATCAACGCCGATGAAGAGCCAGCGTGGTCAAGAATCCTGGAGAGTCCTTGTTACAAGCCATATTCTGTCATGCAAGTATCCCTGAGGAGTGCGGGCTCGCCTCCTGTTCTTTTGTATACTTCTACTGTTTGAAGCGGTACCAAGGCTGCCACCATTGCTTGTTTATATTCCGGGGAAGTTCTGTGTTCTCTGTCAGTGGTTGCTGACTCTACCTGATACTTGGGCTACACAGTTCCACAAGGAGTATTGTGGTTCTTGCAAGCGTGGCGCTTAAACGCTTGGTATTCGTAGTCCTCCAGATCTACTTTGTGCCTACTACTGCGGTAGGTAGAGGAGTGAAGTTAACTTCTCCGTACTTCTGGTAAACTTTTCATTAGTGTGCTGTGCGTATGCTTGGATTCCTTCAAGGATACATGGGGTGGATAAACTGGTGAGTGTGGAAACCAAGGGGGGGATTCATGGTTCACATAGTTACCTCTGCGGTATTAATCTCTTGCTCTCTGTCCCCTCCTCTACCTGCAGTGTCCCAGTACCAGTAACCTCATGGTGTAACGACCAGACGATACCAGAAGTACCTTTCCCCCTATGCCAATCTACCTCCCGGCCCCTATCCGTACAGGCTCAAACAGTGGGTAGATTCCATTGTTGGGGTTTGTGTGGTGCGGAGTTGGAAGGACTATTGTCTATCGTCTCTGCTGGCCATCAGAGTAAGGTTAGTGGCGCTTGCGTATTCTTGCGCTGCTCTCAATCCCGACACAGGGACAGACTGATTTGCATATAGCCAGGTTCTGAACTGGGATGGTGCAGTGAGATAAATAACGGTGATGGATCAAGCCCTGATCTTTGGACTGGGTAAGAGTGGTCTGCTTAATTCAGACACTCTGTTTATCACCACCCCCTTTTCTGAATCGTTTTTGGCCACTATAGGTGTGGCAGGGTATACTCAGACATGAGACCCTTTCTCACTGCACCATCTGGATTCAAGCAAGCCGGGCCGACGACGGCTGAAATGCCAGAAACCGGTCCCCGGTGGCTTGTCTCCTTTCTAGTGAAGAATTGTCTTGGTAGTTTAGTCTGCCCTGTTCCCATGATGCACTGGGCCAGGGACAGACTGATTTGCATATAGCCAGGATCTGAACTGGGATGGTGCAGTGAGATAAATAACGGTGATGGATCAAGCCCTGATCTTTGGACTGGGTAAGAGTGGTCTGCTTAATTCAGACACTCTGTTTACCACCACCCCCTTTTCTGAATAGTTTCTTGAGTCGAGCGTAGAATACATCTACAGACTCCTCTGGGAGTTGGCGTGCTTGGCGTAGTAGAAAGCGTTCTTAATCCGCGCTGGAAAACGGTTCAAAGTACCTCGTGATGGCGTCCCGTAGGGTGGCATATGTGTGTGGCGGGTCGCCCTCTGTGATGTCCTTGGAAATGTCCTGGATGGCTTCACCCCCTAGGTGCAACATCATAGCCCGACGTCGTTCCACCGCAATATCCGCCGCAATGAAGTAGTTTTCAAGCCGCTCAACCCACTTCTTCCATCAGGCAGCTTGTGAGGGGGGGTCCCTGTGACCGCAAAGGGCTCCAGATGCGGCACGGTGGCCATGATGGTTGAACTACTGCCGATTGGGTGACGGTAGGGGCTGCCGGTGGCTCCGCGGGCAGCTGCAGACACCTGAAAACGGGCTCCAGAGTGTGGAGGGCTCGTAGGCCCCGTTCCACGAGATGCGTGAGGTTTGGTAGGGTCCGGACTCACGCAAGATGCGTGAGAAAAAGTCGGGCGGCCGCGTTGCGCGCCAGGAGCGTAGTGCAGGCACGCACTGCGCATGCGCGGGAAAGCCGAAGAGCCGACCGGGGGCCGGGGGGGCCGAGCAGATCAGTGCAGCCAGGGGGCTGGAGGCAGCAGGGAGCAGCAGGAGCACAGGGGGGTACCTGAGGACCGCGACCCCGTTTGTGGAGCTGCGGATGATGCAGGACGGCACAGGAGGTGGGCCGGAGACTCCTCGGGGCACCGGTGAGTGGCGCGAGTCGAAGCAGTGCGTAGGCAGGTCAACGGTGACACCGAGGCGGGCCACAGCGGGCCGTCGGCGCTCGGGACTGCTGGGCAGTGCGCCACGTATAGGCCTGTACGGCGCTGGGCAGCAGAGCACGCTTGGGTCACGGAGGTTCCGTAGTGCAGCAGGGCACGTGGAGGGGTGGATCGTAGACCACCTCGTCGCCAGTGTAGTGTCCCAGTCGGGGCCTATGTAGACAAGACGCAGGACACGTGTAATGCAGTTGGTGGCGGCAACTGACCTGACCATGCCCAGAGCCCTGGGCCTTTTATTGCATAACTTGTGTGTCCACGCTTACGCCTAGACTAAACCAAATGACCCCTTACGCTCCAGGGGTAAACTACATAGTAACAGTGGGAGGGGGCGTGTGCTGCAGTGGTACACCCCACTGTCAGCGACACTACAATGACTTCATTTTTAGTCTTTAAACGAGATATAGTGACTGAGAGAACCCGATTATATTAAGGCAGTCTTTGAAACATTATATATATAACACACACGCTGAATTAATTATTTAGAACCAATTCGAAATATAACATGTCTGCCATGAACTACAACTCCCTTGGTTCATGACTTAATTTTGTAGTCTACTGTCTTGTAAAGCGCGATATAGTGACTGAGAGGATTCGACTATATTAAGGTGGTTTTTGAAACATTGATACAACACAAAAGCTAAATATACTAGATAACAAGCCCGACAAAGGTGACCTAGAAGTATATTTTACAGGGGGTTGTGCATAATCATGATTATTAAAGCAATCAAGTTAATCCAAAGAAACGGAATTAACTACATTTTTTCCCCGGCAATAGCGTTAGTCTGATGGATCTACAGTTCGGTGAATCACTCTCCTCATTACCAAAGTTGGAGGCATAGTATAAATTCTTTCATCGACAATAGCTCAACCTAGTAATAGATGGTGGGTTTCCTAAAAAACTACATATCCCATCAACATTGAGACCAGGAAGTAGTTCACCATGACGCGATTGGTACGTGCCATGGTAAACGAATCAAGAGATTACGTAAATGAGAGATCGAACACAGAACTGGCACCTACATCCTAGCGTTGTCCCAGCCGGAGGCAACAACGGATAGGTAAGGGCCAGGCGGCGCTTTGTTACAGTTTCGCCGTGA
Source organism: Lissotriton vulgaris (assembly GCF_964263255.1). Lineage (NCBI taxonomy): Eukaryota > Metazoa > Chordata > Amphibia > Caudata > Salamandridae > Lissotriton > Lissotriton vulgaris. The sequence continues at coordinate 744,677,666 of NC_141696.1, forward strand.
TCTACAACTTGAAGAATAGTTTGTTAGATGCTTTGCTCCTTTCAAACTCAGTATGCTTATGACTAGTAAAGGGTTTTCTGCCATATTCTGCGATTATAGAGCCTGCATTTGGCTCTTTTATAGCCACCATGAGTGAAAAGATAAATGGGATTCCTGTTTGGCGAAGAGTAGCTCTTTAACGCTTTACTTCTTTTAAACACAGTATGCTCACGATTAGAAAAGGGTTTTCTATGTATTCTGTGATTAGAGAGCCTTTCCCTTTTCTGTAGTTATTAAGAGTGAAAAGAGAAACAGGACTCATCTAGGTGAGTTCTTAGACTCCTTAGCTACTTTAGACGGCTAAATAGCTGTTTAGAATTTTATATACAAATACAAGGTTAAGTTTGAGGTTTGTTGTATATCTCAAATTAACATTCAAACAACACGTATATAACCAAACTAGCTGTTTCGATTTCAATTTTTCATATCAACTAGTGGTCAAATGACATTGGGACCAACTCTAATTTGCATTTGTCCCTGTCACTATTTGACGCTGGGCCGCGGCTCGGCTTTGCCATGAGGTTGAGAAGCTTAAACATTGTTTTAAAGTAGGTGTTGGTAAATGCCTGGATTCGGATATATTCGATTTTCGGGCTCTACTGTCATAAACAGTTGTTTTCTGATGGTAATCATCACATATATTTGATTTCCACCTTCTTTATCGACTTTTCTACAGAGCAGGGCCTCTCAGACACACGCTGATGCCCAGTGAGGTGAGGTATTATCCTCATGACGCATTGGTAAGTTCACCATTGCGGTTTATAAGAACTTCTTAAACTTAGATAATTAAAGTAATTTTTTAATAAAGATTTAACCAAACTTAGGATAGGTTTTGTGCTTTTGTATGATAAGAGATGCAGTTTATTATAATTTTTCCCTTGTCTTTTTCTTTCTCTAATTCTCTTTCAGATGTCGGATACATCATTTCCATATGGAGGAATTGCTAAAGGATTATCCTTTTTTGTGAATTTAACAAAAAATTCATGTATTAATGTACTGAATTAGTGACAGTAATTAAGCTTCTTTTGAAGCGTTAAGGTCCTGAAGAAAGCTAGGGAGTTATACCCAACGAGCTGAAACATGTCGACCATAAGAGCAGTGTCATACTTCAACTGCTCTTGATTTATATTTTTTCACTGTTTTTAGAAAGGAATACATCCTTTAGGCAACCGATCCCGATTTAGTATTATTGGTGTCTCTGATGTGTATCCTTTTTAAATCACTTTTTTTCTTCTTCTTTTTTTACACTGCACTAATCTTTCAAGAGAGTCTTGCTCTCTCATTCTACTCTCTTGTAAAAACTCTACAAAGAGGGCTAAACTATATCTTTTATCCATCCTCTTCTTGGTTGGAGGTATGGTGAAGTATAGTTATTTGGTAGCCCAGATGATGACACTGGACACGCTAAGTGTAATGATGGGACACCAATGATCCCAACAGAGTTTTCTCCTGTTTTCCTCTGGGTGTTCCTGTCTTCTCCCTCTTTGAGGCCATCTATTTGCTGGCCGTTATTTCTCTGCATCTCAAACCCATTTAAAAGACCTCTCCCTGTCGTTCTTTTGTACTACAGCTGAGTACATGAGATTAGGTTTGCTCATACATTGATGAACATTCCTTTGTGGACAGACTCTAGGACTTCTTGGTGTATTGAGGGCAAGGGAATTACTCTCCTAAAATAACCCCTGCTCACACTCTAGGCGGCGTGGCGCGTCAAGGCTAGTTCAGAGGCGATGTAAGTTAAGCATTTGTGACTACATACAGTAACTCAGTGACAACACTACAAATGGACACCACATAAGGTTTTGTATCAAAAATAAGTTATACTTTATATAGAGTTACCACAAGACCAATAAGCAAAAAAAATCCACAGTACTATCAAATTTCAAGAGTTCTGGTTAAGACGGTGTAAATCAAAGTTCTGTGCAAGTCGGTAGCCTTGTCCGGCTACAGCGTGCTGAAAGAACACAGAGTCTAACAAATCCAGCGGACCGCAGTGGTCCGGGCCCACTCAAATGTGAACGTCAAAAATCAAATTCCCTTTGGACTCACCGCTTTCGATATAACTCACTTTCCACACACTTCTGTCGTACCAGGTTGGGTGGTTTAATTCAAACCTGCACCCTTTAATCATGGTCTTAGACCACGAAGGTACCCTGTACCCCCTGGCACGGCATTTTCGATAGTTTACTCATACACATATGAGGAGCCAACAACACTACTCTTCCCGAGCAGTATGCCTACTCTATTAAGGGGAAAACCTACAACAAATCTAGCCCTACGTGGCTGCAACATATTTATTGACTAAGCAAGGGTGCGCTCTCCCCTCTCTCTTCCCCACACCACTATGACATGGCCGCCCGAGTTACCACATACATCATGTGACGCGCGGTAGTTAACCGATAAGACCATAGTGCTGAATTGAATTCAACCCACCGGGGTGGCAACCACACAGGCTTGCCCCAGGCTCTAATACTGCACCATTCAATCGTGACCGCGTTTCACGAGGGACGATGGACTTGATCCCTAAGCATGGCGATTTACAGTGCAATTCTAAACACATGAGGTACCAACGACACTATCCTACCCCAGCCGCATATCTAGTTTACTAAGGGGGCAACCATCAACCAATACAGCCCTACATGGCTGTGATGCACCTAATGATTGCATAAGGGAACACTCTCCCCTTTACCACTATGACATGGCGGCCTGCATTACCACACATACCATGTGACGCACGATCTTGTCACTGACACTCCCACACCACCCAAGTCAGGTGACGCTCCATATTATATAAAAAAACATGGCCGCCGGGCAGTGGATCACCACCCGGACCCGGCGGGGAGGGGTAGGTCGCACTACAAGGACTCGGGATATCAGAAGTAAGTACCCGCCTTTGGCGAGCCCTCGGAACTGCGGTCTTTTCCCTATATGTTTCCCGTTCAGCTATACAGGATAAAGGGGGTTGGGTGAGTGGGCCCGTATCCATACTATTTCCTTCCCCTCCCGGTCCTTCCCACACTTAGGTCTGTGTCCTTCTATGTTCCCCGTTCCCTAACACTGTTCAGATTCCAACTTTGCGCATAGGGAACGTTGTAGCTGGGGTCTTGAATGATACACGCAACGCGCAGCTGCATGCACCAGTTTTTAACTACCGGTACAATCACCAGGGACGCAAGGCAGCTACCACACACCACGAGGTAATAATTGACTCAATCCTGCTTAACTAATGTCTCTTTAGAAGGCAAGAGTAACACCGGGGGGGCTGCCTAACCCGTTAGACTTCCGTCAAACGTAGCGAGCAATAGGCACTGGGCGACGCCAGCTACCGCGGTCATGGGTTAGTGGGCAGCACCGAAGGGACTAAGATTTTAGTGGTTTCCTAGCCGTTGACACATAGCGGGGTCACCACCTTAACTGACACACATGAGTCCGTACACATGAGATTGCTACCGGACATGTATTTGTGATAAGGAACACGCCACCCGGTTCCAGCCTCAGCCGCACGGGCCTGAGGTGAATCACTGCTTTTCTGCCACATAATGGGGGCCCTGCCTAGATCTATACATATCAGGCCCATCTTGCACGGGGCTTGTTCGCTAAGGATTTTATCATACCTTCCAGGACATCACTAATCCTTCCCGGATGCGTCAACTTGCCGGACAAGGGATGTTGGCCCAATTAATTATTTCAGTAATATTTCCTAGCTTACATTCCCAGCAGGGTTGCTTAATCATAAGGTGATACAGTAGGCTCATAGTCCATCATGTCTACTGTCGCTTTCTTGTCTTACCCAGCCTTAAACTACAGAGGTCGTTACCCGAGGTACTACCTGCCGGGTACTGTTGTTGTACTCATACTTGACCAGATAGGCGAATGGGGTGTTCCCGGACATCTATGAGAATGCTGCTGATTATGTATTTTAAACTGATTTTTCCACAGGGGCATGCCCACCACCGTGCTCACTGAGGATTATACTCATTATTGTTTTCAACCCACATGCTAGCGGCACCTTCACTAGCATTTTACACTGTGGGTACAAGGTCACCCACGACTGTTTGTGTTTGTTAAACCAATTGTGATTTGCTCCCTTTGTCTCCCAATTTAGGCAGATACAGCGCAACACAGGTACACCACTTTTTCACTTTACAGTCAGTAATGAATATTTGATACTCAAGAGATCATTAATTGTAGACAGTTTCCCTGTAATGATTAATTTCTAACATAGGAACTGATGAATCGCTAGTCTTTGTACGCTTGCGAGAAACATGTCGACCATTTTCTGCACATACTAGTTGAGTCTCGAATAAGGTTACATAATAATCCATCGAGTACAGACTAGTTCTCTCTTTTAATTGAAGCAGGGGACCCCCAGAATAAACTTGATCCTGGTACTCCTAGCCTCATTTTAACTCACCAATACGTCTACACCATCCTGGCCCCACACCCGCACTTCACCCAAACGGCTGTTGGATAGAAGATCTCCGCCAAAGAGCCCCTCTTTGAAGTGTCGCCCGTTGGGTATTGCACCGCCGACCCAACGAGGAGCATTACCAATGATGAAGCATGACACCTGCAAGGGTGTGTGAGGACATTACATCCAACAAAATGGATGCCAAACGGTAGGACTCCTTTGAGACCCTACCACATCCAAACACTAGTGTGACCCATACATTCACTACCTTTAGGAACAGCCCAGTACCTTTTTGTTAGTACTAGGAACACCCTCATGGGAATCCACGAACACAAGATTTAAAAAATATAGTATCCATTTAATGTGACATAACATGGTCATTATATTTAAAAATACATCATATCATTAAAAACAATTTTAATCATAAAAAACATTACATAATAATCACTATAACAGTGAAAGAACGCCGAATGCTAACACATAAAAATAACACAACTGAGATAATACATGGAAGAAAAAACCGGGACAAAGCAATTTTAAGCCTTTGCTCCGTTAATTCAGAATGATGGTAAACAAGGTGAAGGGCATTAGGATTTGTTGCCTCTGTACAGCCTGTCCAAAAACGAATTTAACCGAAGTCTAAAGCGTCAACGTGTTTCGGTGGTGTCACACAAATAAAGCCACCTTCTTCAGGACACAGGTAGATAGTGTTCTTTCCTTCAATTCAATATGTATATATATATCTTAATTGTACAGCAGTCTGGTCTGTCATAGCCAGCTCTATAATAAAATCGATATATACCTTACAATAACAGCGTGTAGGACTTCAACTCTTTAAATGTGAGACATGACCTCTATAAATATGATTTCCAAAAATTGTTATCTTTTTAAGTGATCCTGATCGATTATTCAGTGATCTTCAATCAGCAGTCATATCCCCAATATTATATGTAGCAGCGTGTCTTTAAATTTTGATAATTTTCGGCGCCCCTCATTAAAGGAATAGCCCGTGATCCTAATACGCCAGCGCTACAGGAGCCGTCCTTCGAACACCGCGTATCTTCGCCAGTCTCTCATCAGTTTCTTCAGGTTCCTTCTCCTCAGCAGAGGATTCTTCTTGTCAGTTCCAGGAGTGATCTAATTTCAGGGGCTCAAGGTCCCAATACTTATACCCCAAAATCCTTTATTCTCTGAGGGGAGAGGGGCCTATGCCCGGTTCAAGCCAGTTCTGAAACACTCTGTTTACCAGACTTCTCCTTTCCTTACACAGCACAGGGCAGGCACATCAGACGCCCCACAGGAGGTGGAGCTAGCATTGTGGAAGACAAGTACAGGCCAGAGGCACTTTGTTGACAGTCTTCCTTCTCCTCTTTCAGTGTTCAGGTCAAGACATCAGACACACCACAGGAGGTGGAGCCAGCATTGTATAGGGAAGTTCCAACCCTATTCAGGTCCCAGGTGCAACTCCTCCCTCCCATCTTGGATGCAGATCTCCCTATTCACCACTGGGCAACCCCAGCCTGTCTCCTGGAATTCCCCAGTCCTGTCACACACAAACCCAGACAAGTAATCCACAACCTAGCAGAGGCGGGCTCAAATGGTTAGGCAAGCAAATACCTACTTTCCAAAAGTGGTATTTGCAAACACAGAATATTAAAATAAACTTTACTAAAAAATGTATTTTATTATTCTGAGTCCAGGCATACTAAACTCGAATTTCTACCATGTCCTCTGAGTCTGCTAGTATTATAAACATGTAACAATCCAGCAGCCCATTCTATCCTATGGGGAACAGGTAGCCTTGCAATAGTGAAAAACAAAAATGGCTGTAATTCACTACTAGGACATGCTACACACATCAGGGCTTGTCCTACCTTATACTTACAATGCACCCTGCCCTTGGACCTACCTTAGGGGTGATTAATATGAAGACAAGGGAAGGTTTAGGGACTGGCAAGTGGGTACACTTGCCCAGTCAGCATGACAGTACCAGACTGCATGCAGGCTCTGCAATGGCAGACCTTAGACACATTTTACATTTCTGTGGGTGGCACAACCAGTGCTGCAAGCCCACTAGCAGCATTTGGATTTACATGCCCTGGGCACACTCAGTGCACTGTACTAGGGTCTGACAAGTAAACCAAATATCCAATCATGGAACCACTAATCAATACATCAATTTACAGTAGGGAGCACTCGCATTGTGTCACTGGACAGCAGTGGCACAGTGCCCAAAGCATTAACACCAGAAAAACACATGAGGCAACAGCAAAAAGGGAAGGGAGACCCACGCCAATGGTGCCAGGTCTAACAATAACTATGGAGGAAATATGAGTGGCTCCAATAATGTGTGTGGGACTGCTGTTTAACAGAGACACTAAAGCATTGCGCCTCTGATACTGCATTCACTAGAAAACAGTGCGGTAACAACATTCTTTAGTAGGCTGCATTACGGGTGCAGTACCGTATGTGGCTAATAGAGGGCTCTTTAGAACTCCAGAGGAACATCTAGCAACAGCCTGTGGTACTGCACCCTTTCATTGCTTTGTGGATTTTTTTTATTGCTTATGCTACTGCTGGGATTTTTTTTTACAAAAAAACATAACTAAGAAACATTGGGGCACATGCATCAAGCTATTTTGCGATCGCAAAATGGCCTTTTGGCCTTTTCTAATGTATGAAAGGCTTTTTGATTTCCAATTTAGGTAATCACAATTTTTTGTGATTCCCTAAATTATGAATGCATATAAGGAATCGCAATTTATGATTACCTAATGCACATGCAAGACGCCTTTCCTAAATGCGAACTGTGATGTTAACCATGTGCATACTTTGAAAAATGCACAAAACTGCATTTTTCAAAGTGCCATGTGGCGTGCACATGCCCTCTGATTAGGCTGGAGTTTGGCATTCAACTACAGCTCCTGGCAAGACAGGGGGCCTACATTTGCACCTGGGACAAAGTGAGGAAATCCGCACAGGGAACACTGAACAACTAGCTATGGAAGGAGCTAGAGCAGCATCCAACCTCACCAGCAGCCAAGTATTTGGCAAACAGTCTTGTAAACACTGGGTTGGAACAGCTTGGGGCCACCTCCACAAATCACACAACGCTCAAAAATTTGGTCAAGAAGTCAATCAAACAACTGTCATGGGTTCAAGACAAAGCTGACTTCTCAAAAAGAACGCACGCCTGGATGATTCTGAACTCGTATTTGGCAAAAGATCCTCAGAACTATCTTGGCCTGGGTTATGCCAAAACTACCAAAATGTTCTTCCTAAGGTACCGGTTAGGTCTGCTACCCTGCATTCAGCATTTTCCACACTGGTTAAAAGAGAAAGCAGGCACGCTATGCCGGCTATGTGGCGTTATGCAAGAGGACATGCTACACTTGCTATGCTCCTGCGAGAAACTGCTAGATGAGCGGAAACTCCTGCTGAAGCACCATTTCATCCGATACGGGACACACACACGAAGGATTGCAGTTTTCACCTGTTTTTCATCTCAGGACCCCCAGCTGAGCTGCAGCCTGGTAAAATTTATAAAGGCAGTGGAAAATAAAAATGCCCAGAACCGATTTTTAAACCGCTTTTAAAATAAAAACTATTTCCAATGCCAAAGTAGTTTTTGCGTGAAAAATGAAAGAACAATACACCTTATTACGAGCACGAAAATACATGTAATTTTATATTCTTGTTTTTATATAATCTGCTTTTGTATTGCATTGGTTTTAACTAACTGTGCTAATAAAATACTTACACATGCGTCTTACATGTGCACCTTTTTTTGTTTGTGGGGTCTCAGGGGGACCTTAGGCCCCCAGGCACCCTTGCCTTTACATTACCTAATTTGCGATGACCAATTAGGTAATCGCAATGTAAGCCATGCAAACCATTCTCAGCTATCTGCCTTGAGGCCCATAGGAACGAATGAAGTTGCAATTACAAATAGCGATTCCCTAATTGTGTTTGCGATGCTTAAGAAATCGCAATTAGAGAACTGCTGTTTCCTGTCTGTTTTTTGCATTGCGCGATTACCAAATAGCAATTTCTTAAAAATCGCTAATATATAATTGCAAAATTATACTTCCATGTATGTGGCCCATTGTCATTTGCAATGCCAATAGCTCTAACATTCACTAATGCTACACAGATTGCATTGCGAATGCTTGTTTTAGCTATCTATTTCACTAATGGGGTAGGGAAGGACACCTTCATTTTGGTGCGCAGGCCTCCTGGTATTATCGCTGGAGTGGAGTCCTGCATACATCCAGTAAGGTCATGGCTTTACAGAGAGCGAACAGTCTCTGGATAGCACGGAAAATTATAGTTGCTATTTAAGTACGTTTGAAAATTACAATATTTTGCTATTCTTTTCATTCTAAGCAAGGCTGGACACGTTTAGTAATAGGGGACCAGTGACTTTTTCAAGTGCCACGTTGTTGGTTGATTTGGAGGGAGAGGTGTGACGCAGCGGCCAGAGCGGTCGACTCAGGAAGTGCGGGGCACACAGTTAAACCGCCAGTGGCAGCTCAGCTCGCTCAGCTCAGCATCATGTGACTCTGGGAATAGCTCACTGAGGGCCAGATGCATCAAGGCTTTTGCGACACGCAAAGGACGAAATTATCAGAATTTCGACGTTTGCGACTCGCAAACAGCCTTTTAGCATGATTTGCTATGTATCATTTAAAGAATTGCAGAACAATGCGATTCCTTATGTTGCCATAGCATTTAAGGAATCGCAATTTTTGCGATTCCTTAAATGATATGTATGTAACTATTTGAAATTGCGAATTGTGTTAAGAAATCGCAATTTACCACCAACTTGTAATTGGTGGTAATTTGCGATTTCTTTTAGAAATGCCCTATTTGGCATTTGTGAGGGTGGCATGTGACACACATACATGCCCATAGGGCATGTATGTGTGCCACATGCACACACATGTAAATTTCAGGGGTGCAGCAGGGTGTCTTTGAGACACCCCTGCACCCTTGAAATAATTCTCAAATTGCGATTAGCTAATTGCGAAATCGCAATTTGAGAATTATTGCACTATCATTCCTATGGGCCTCCTGGCCCATAGGAATGCATTGCAAATTATTCTTTATTTGCGAATTCGCAAATAAAGAATAATAAGGAATCCCTAAAAAATAGCGATTTTGTACATACATACCATTTTGCGCTTTCTAAATAGCGATTCGCAAAAAATCGCTATTTAGGAATCACAAAATGGATGCTTGATGCATCTGGCCCTGAATCTCCCCAACAGTCCCCAGCACCTTGAAAGCTTAATGGGTTATATGTTCGCGCTTTACAAATATGTATTATTGTTATTTCCCTTTCTAATAGCAGTAGATAGAATAAGAAATGACAGGGACTAAAGTGTTGAACTAATTGATTTCTTTGCTAAGCAGCTCATAGTCCAGAATTTGGTTTTTGCCCAGGTATGTGGGGGCAGATTTACAAGCCCCTTGCGCCGCCGATGCGTCACTTTTCCCATGTTAAAAATGACGCAAAAGTGGCGCAAGGGGCTTGTAAACAAGCCCCGTGGTTTTTAAGGTGTTATGGTTAATGTCCTACTGGAAGTGTTGTAATACACCATTGAATAATCGCTTTCTGATTTGTTTACTTGAGATGTAATCTGTGCTCTTTTTTTATGATCTTTAGAACACCACCGGTCACGTCAGACGATGAGAGGGAAAAGCCAACAACAGTTCTGCGTTTTGTCAGTGGACAGCATGGCTGTCCACCAGACATCTTCCTCATTGCCGGCCAAAGATCTTCTAGCCAAAGTGTCCAAAGTGATGCATATACTGTAAGAAACGAAGAAGGCGTTCCTCCCCACACACATCGAGAGGCCGAAAAGCGAACTGTCGTGAGTGTGCCGAAAGCACAGGAATGCAAGCAACTAAAACCATGCCTTAAGCACGTTACAGTGTGTGTCCCGGCACCAACCGATACAGATTCTCACGGGAGTGAAGTCGAAGATAATTATTGCAGGTCACCACGTCCGTTAACGAGAAAGACAACTTGTTATCCGGTGCCAAAACGGCCATATAAGCGCACCACTTTTATTTCTCCGGTAACAAGTGAGCAAAGCGATTCGGATTCTGGGTGCAGCGAGTATGGCCCCAGGCCCCTTCAGTATCACAGCCAGCCGCCGAGTCCTTGTTGTCCCGTAAGAGGTATGTATCACTTTGTGTAGTCAGCCTGTTTTGTTGCCCAACAAGATAGTACAGCTGTATTAAGCGTTGTACTGTCCTCCTCAAGAAGACCGTTGTGAATAGTGTTTCCGCTGAGCTGTGCCACCTTTAGGCCACATTTCTACTTCTGGGTTTTCCCTGGTAGAGCTAGTGGTCCTGATTGATTCACAAAGGGCCTCCGCCCCAGGGTCGGATTGGGATCACAATTCGGCCCGGGCACTGACGAAAAAAGTGGCCCACATTCAAGAGGCGTGGCCCATATTTAAGGGGCGTGGCCCACATTCAAGGGGCGTGCCCTTTCATGAAACACCATTTGCACAGACAAGGAATGAAAGTGGGAGGATACTGTTCTTGCACACGACACAGGGCCAAGGTGACAATGACCTACATGCTGAGCAACTAAAAAAATAGCAAGGCCCCTTTTTGTCACAAAATTATTCCAGCACAGGAGCACCTGAAAAGCAGCAAAGCCCCTGCTATTACTAACCTACTCAGCCCTCCCCAGACCTTCAGCTCAGGAGCACATGAACAGAGGTAAGGCCCCTACAATTATTAAATTAATCAACCCTCCAGGCCTTGGGAAAATGTCCTGGCAGGGGAGCACAAAACACAGCTTTCTGGGTCATCCAAGGTAGCCAGGTAGCCAGGGGGGGAGGCTGAGGTGAAGCTGGTGCATGGGAAGTGCCTTCCCTGTGTGTTCTGGCAGTTCGAGTATTTACCATTTACTGTAGTATTACCCTTGTACCTGTGTATGGTACCCCTTTGTAACTTGCACAGGTCACTTTTCTCTTGTAACACACTGTTTGCTATCTCTCACTTTGTTTGCTTTAGATACTTGCACAAGTGCCACCATTGCCTACGTAACGTTTGTTCTTGTGCTGGAGTGTCTGCCATTAATTGCAGTATTATACCTCTACTTGTATTTTGTACGCTTTTGTAACCTGCACACATATCTCTTTTTCCTCCTGTAATGCACCGTTTGCTCCTCTTGTATTTTGGTTGCTCACTATTGTCACTTTTGATTCATGTAACTTAACGTTTGCTTTTTTAATTTGTCCACTTATAATTTTCTCCTCATGTATTATTGCTGTTCCTAGTGTGAAGTGCTCTGACACCTTCGGGTAAAGTCCGCGCTATATAAAATCGCATAAATAAATAAATAAAACAAAAAAATTCCAAACATCACCGGGCCCCCACAGCAAGACCCATTCTTCCTCGCCCACTATGCCCTGAATGTGAAGGGCTGTGGGCGAGGTGTTAAGACTAACACCGTTTCTGGGCTGCATGGGCGCCAGGGGGCCGATTATTGCAAACAATCACCCCTCCCCAGCCCAGCCTCAGCTTGATTGCTTGGCAGGGTAGGGGTGAAGGAGAGCCCACAGCTGACAATCGCTGTCTGGCCGCACAGCGAGGCTGCTTTGATTTTCTCAGTCTCTGTCTCCATGCACTCTGTGGGCCGGTTTTTTTATCCCCTTTCCTAGTCCACTCTCTGTGGACTGGGACAGGGGAGAAAAAAAAAGGCCCACAGAGGGCACTGAGGCACCGGCCCTTCGGCCCATTCCCGAATGCCTGCCTTGCCAATCCGCCCCTGCTCCGCCCCGCAGTCGTGGGGTAGTCTCCGCACGAAATCTCCGCTGTGAGCTTTCTCAATGCGGAGGCCCTTTGTGAATTAGCCCCAGTGTGTTTTGGGAGTTGTAGTCCTGAATTGCTAACCCTGAAAACATTGGACTGAAACCCGATACCATTGATTTGTATAAGGACGCCCTGCACTGAAAGCATGGTGTCATGATGACATGGAGATTTTAAAGAGATCCTGTTTTGTTTTATTATCTTTATTGGTGTTTCTTCGAGGTTCGAACTCAACAAAAATTGATTTCACTTCCGTGCTCACTTGTATTTGTGTCTTTCCAGTAACTACATCAACTCAAAATGCAAAAGAGCACACCCAGGGGGTAGTGTGAAGTAACATTACTCAGCAAACTGAAATTCAAAGCGAACTGAAAGTTCAAAAACCACAATCTCTGTCTCTCTCTATCCTTTCAAGGATTACCATTTATTTAAAAGTATGTAGCCCACATATACCTACCCTGTCCCTTTTGGATAATGGGGTTGACGCTCCCTTTGTTTGGAGTTTTCTTCAATGTCCTACATTACGTCATTATGCTTAGCATCATAACAGTAATATCATTCAGTAGTCACATTAGTGGTGCTCTGTGATGATTAGGTTGTACAGTAATGCAACTTTGCAACATATAACTAAACTCGTGAGATAGTACCACAAACAATAATTGGAAACTAGAATATCCGGGAGGCTTGATCAATAAATGTTGGCAGGTGGGTTGAGAAGGAAGGGACAACCCACTACAATACATACCATGACACTCTGCAGGGTTGTTTAGGAATATTGATGTATTTAGCCTGAAGTCTTGTGAATCTAACTCTTTTTTTCCAAAGTATTATTACAGGGATGCAACATTATCAACCCCACCCCCCTTGTGCAGTAATACAATTCAAGGACATAAAAGTAGATAACAAACAAATTATACAATGGGTAGGCAAAAGAACAAAGGGAAAGAAGAAGAAAGTTACATACAGCCAAAGAAAAAAGGGAGAGCACATAACACAACCCTAAGCTGTTTTTAAAAGTTACCAGATAGACAAGTTAACCATTTGGACCAGTCTGATCAAGCCAGGTAGTTAGGGGTTCCCAGATGTCTAATCCCTTCCTTTGCTGCCTTTTTTGGCGTATACAGCCTTCTCAAGGTGTTAGGTCACGACTAGTCTAGCCAGCCATTGAGAGAAAGGAGGAGAGTCTACTTCTGCCCATACTGAAGCTATGCAAATCCCCCACATCGTCATTTTAACAAAAATGAGTGCCCCGCCCTTCTTCCTACTAACCTCCTCTTGGGTCCCTAATAGAATAGTTGTAGGAGTCAGTTCTATGGCCTGGGAAATGACCCTCCCAAGAAAGTCCTGTATTTTGACAAGGAGCGGAGTGAGTTTCGGGCAGGTGGCGAACATGTGTACTGCATCTGTACCAAACTCCGAGCACCTAGGGCACAGCATCCCCTTGCCTGTTCCCCATTTGGCCACTCTACTAGGAGTGATGTATAAGAAGAAAATGGTTTTAAAATGTTGCGCCTGTAATTTGCCCGACAGCAGGTCTCTCTGAGCAAGTTTCAGCACGTTATAAAATGTGCTGTGTGGGACTTTCAACTTTGCTTGCCATTTGTCTCCTATTCTGGGCAGGTCATCAGGAGTTTGACTGTTTAGTACAGAGTATATAGAGCCAATCCGAGGCGTAACTGGGGCCCTTAGGTTTTCAATAAGTTCTATCTTCACAAACCCATCGGGTCCTCCAGCCTTTCGAGACAGAAAATAGCGTATGGCGATATACTTAAAAAGCATCTTGGTTTTTTAGTCCATATTTACTTTGAAGCTCTGTAAAGGATTGAACTCCTTCAATAGAGATTAGGTCTCCCAGCTTTAAGATACCAACTTTATACCAGTCTTGCAAGTAAGTCCTACCAAAAATAGCAGGCAAGTTACAGTTGTTGCAGATAGGGGAGAAGTAGTTTAGTCTCCCCAACCCATAGATCCTATGGACATTGCGAAAGACCTTAAAGGGGTTCAACAGTGCCTTGAATCTGACTTGCTTGTAATATCCAAAGGACATTTGTCTGAGAAGACAACCACGGGCCTCCTCTCCTAATAGTAGTTGAAATGGCAAAGGAAGCCCAATAGGAGGAGAGAAGGAGTGTTCCTTTACTAGTTCCACACTATATTGCAAAAGTGAAGCCCAGTAATAGAGCACTATGTTAGGGAAAGCCCATCCACCCCTCTCCCTGGGAAGTGACAGTTGCTTTAGCGCCCGTCTGGGTTGTGAGGAAGCACAAATAAATAGCTTGAGAGATAAAAAAAGGAGAGTCATTTTGGAAAGGAGGTCATTTTAACCCGTTGGCTGTGTCGAACGTTTAGCTCCAGTGCTGAACGTTCGAAAAACGGGTGGGGCACCGTCGGCCAGCGGACATGCACAGCACTTTCAAGGTAGTGCACGTGACGACCGTTGGCCGACGGCAGCAGCCAACGGGTTAATAACGTTGCATCTACCCACCAAGGTCAGGTGTAGGTTGTTAATTTGATTAAGCGCTCTCTTTGTTTTAGTTGCCAAAGGAATTAGATTTTTTGCCACAATTTCATCCACGTTTGCCGTTATAGTCACCTCCAAGTATTTGTCCTTTGTAACAACCCGGCTATCTACCCAGTTGATTTCTTTATTTACTATTATTTGGGTTTTATTTTTATTCAGTGCGGACCCCCAGATTTCCCCAAACTTTTGTGCCTCCAGTTCCAAGGGCAAAATAGCGCTTTCGGGCTCTGGGGTAGTTATGGCAAGATCATCTGCGTACGTCATAATTTTAATGTCCCATCCAAATCTACTTACTGCCTGAGTAGCTGGGTTATTCTCGATTTTCTTGATCAGGGTGTCTATATAAAGGGCAAAAAGCAAGGGGGAACATGGATACCCATGCCTGGTGCTCAGAGAGATGTTAAATTGCTCAGTTAGTCTCCCATTTATTGATACGCTGTCTGTCGGGTTCAGATATAGAGCTTGTATAGCTTGTGTTAGTTTTGGTCTGAAGCCCATCCTTCTCCTAACGCCCCAGAGAAACTGCCAGGAGACCCGATCAAATGCTTTTCCAGCATCTAATAAAATTAGTGACATTGGGTCTCCTGTTACTTGTGCTGCGTCAAACAAAGTAATGGCCCGCCTAATGTGCTCGGTGGTGCTTTTCTTGGGGATGAATCCATGCTGCCATTCTGAGACCAAGGGCTCGATTACTGAGTATATTTTCATTGCAAGGATTTTAGAAAAGACTTTTGAGTCACAGTTTATAAGCGTGATTGGCTTGTATGATCCCATTTCTAAAGTTGACTTATCTTTCTTAGGAAATATGGAAATTTTAGCATTGGACCAGGAGGCGAGGAGGGGCCCCATTAAAGCTCGAGGTTACTAAAATTTAAAAATGGCCTTTATTTGGGGAGCAAAGATTTTATAAAATTCTACAGGAATACAGTCAACGCCTGCAGCTTTCCTGGCTAGAGCTTCGGCAATAACAACGAAAGCCCCTGCTCTAGGAAATTATCATAAAATCTCAGTGAGTCCTAGTTGTGGTAACAATAGTGAAATGCGCACATCGATAGTGTTTCAAAGTCAATAGATAGCGTTGTATCAAGACAGAAATTTCAATTAAGTAGAATCCTTGTTATGGAAAACAGTTTATTGTTCCTCTTGTTCTGGCCGACAGCAAAGTACATAATTGTAAAGCAGAGTAATCCAGTGAGTACATATAGTTAAGTAGTATACACCCTCCCCAAAATCCACAAAGATCTCCCCTTCCCACCAGGTAGACCTATTGTCTCTGGCATAGGGGGTCCAACCGAGAGATTGGCTGAGTATGTGGATTTGTTTCTAGGCCCACTGGTCAAAAATCTACCCTCCTAGAGCAGGGGCTTTCGTTGTTTTTGTACAATTAGTGTGGATTTGTGATCCACCTTTGAGCGGTTACGAGGGATTACCGCCCGCCCCTTTACCTGGAGTCAGATACCTTACAATACCATAGTACCCTGCGGTTACTTGAGAGCGCGCCTGTCCTATACTGGAATACCTTAAACCCTCCCAGTGGATCTAGAGCTTCGGCAATGTTTCCCCAAGTCGGGGTAGCATCAAGCTGATCCCAATTTTCCTGACTAAGTTGCAGTAAAGTCACTTATTCTATGTATTTAGCAATCTCGTCCTCTCTTATGTCTGTTGAGCTACTATTCTTTTCTACATATAAATTAGAATAGAATTCTTGGAAGCCTTCTTGTATTTTACTGGGATCACTAGTCTCTTCTACCGTTGCAAGTTGAATTGACAGTATTTCACTGCCTGTTGCCTGGTGCCAAATGATGACCGATAAGATGTGAATCTAACTCAGGGGGATATGAATATAGTATTAGCTAGCAAACCTTTATTGCAGACATGGATGATTAGTACTTGTAAGGAAATGCCTCTTTTTGCATGATCACCCCAAGTTTTTGGACTGATGCTGCTGGTATTGGACTCTGAAGGAGCACCGAGTCCTGCTAAACCGGCCTCAGTGCCAGTACCATAGCTTTGACCCTTAAACAGTGTATGTCCCATTGGATCATCCATAATTGGCATCCGTTTAACTTACTACTAAATCCCTAGTTTATAGTACCAGAGGCACCCAGGGCCTGTAAATATCTAACATGAAGTGCAGCACATATTTCTCCACCATGAGTGAGACAAAGCACAGAATGTCTCCTAGCCCGCTATTGTCAAAAGGCAGAGCAGTTTTTGATTGCTAATTCGACTTGCCTTTTAAACCTTCCCTTTTATTATAAACAAGTCACCCCTAAGACAGGGCTATTGGGCCCTAAAGGCAGAGTGAATTACATTAAAACGTTTGTACATGTGTTTAATTACTTTTCATGTCCTGGAAGTAAAAAATCAGCATTGTCATATTTATTGTAGTAAGGCTAGTAGCAAAATTGGCGAGTGCAGAATTACACGCTGACAATTCAGCAGTGCTAACTTCTGAATTGGTCTACTAAATTTGATCCTTCAAAGTATCAAAACAGTTGATGCCTTTAACCCAACTATACGATCAAGTTGAATTTAATGTAACTTATTGGGTATAGCAAATTTAGTAAGTAGTCGCTTTGTTGCCCATTGATTGACAGGACCCATTACTGTTGCTGGCCACAAGAGTCTTCTGTCCTTCTGGGAAGAGATGTGAACAACTCTCAAGAAGGAGCACAAAGGGCCTACTGTTGGAAGAGGTGTGAGCTCGTTCTGGCAGGAAAGGCAAATTGTGTCTAAGCCCAGAAGGTGACCTTGTAGGGGAAGCTGCCATTGAAGGGCAAATGGTAGACACACACGAAAGGAGTTGGTCTTTTGTTCTTATATACAAATTGACATTAAGGACAGAGATGGGAATACAGTTGCCAAACCGTTTTTTTCACGGGCGTGCATCCTCCATGTAGCCACTTTTTGCTGTGGGCTACGGAGGGCCAGACAGCAGGAGAATGATTCTGCCATCTTGGGAGTGGGCAGAATAGTGCATTCTGGGCTAACTAGATGCCACACTTCACAGGAAGTTATCACTAGGTGGGATGGGGACCTGATAGCCCATTAGCTAGTAGTACCCACATTCCAGAGGGCATAAAATGGGCATAAAAGTAATATTAATGGCAGCAAGGCCTCAGATCATGTTTGTACTGAAGAGTGTGCCAAAGAAAGACTGCCATACTGTTCCCTGGACACAGCAAAGAGAGGCTTTACCAAAACTTGACTGCACCTGTTGCTCCTTGGGCCAGCAAAGAGGAAACTGTGCCTGTGGTACCCTGCTAAAGAAATCGTCATCACCTAGCCTCAGACAGAAGAGTGACATAAAGAGAAAATGTGCTCCATTCCTGTTACAGCTACAGGGTCACAAAAGCCTGCCCTGACAAGTTGGTAGCCAAGAGCGCCTGCCCTCCACTGACCATCAAAGTGCAGCCTGGGGGACCGAGTCCCAACCCACAAAAGATGCACCTGTGTCTACTGGACCTGGGAGAACCATCTGTGCAGTTTGGTCAACCAAGTCAGAAGTTATCACCAGTTAAAGTGAACCCCTGGTTTTGCTGTAATCTAAGATCAGTAGAGCAGTGGCAGCTGCAACAGTTTTTTTGATGGACTTCAACAGGACTTTCAGGGGACATTGCCCCTTGTGGCCAGGGATGCCTCTCCGTGACAGTGGACCAAGAAGTAGCCCCAGGAAGACCCCTGTCTGAAAATGTTTTTGATTATTTGTATTTACTTGACCCCTTTGGAGTGTGGAAGGGTGGAGGATTTAAGCAAATGTGATTTTAATAGCACAATTGCCACGTTTAAAACATGATTCCATGGCTGGCCCTGCTTACACTAAATGTGTAACAGCCTGATATTAACGAGCATTCCCTCATTTGAATGTCAGCGTGTTCCCATGCAAATGAGGGTATCGTTTGCAACTGTGGCAAATTTTAGACATGGGCACAGTGGCCATCAGGAGGCTCACTAACTGTGTGCCACAGAGCGGTAACACACAAACCATGCCCCTCAAAGGCACCCATTGGAAGGGGCTAAGTGGCCCCCTGGAACCCCCAAACATCCTCCTGCAGGTGTACGTCTGCTAACCTTTTAATTTGAAAGCTGGATTGCATCCTACACAGGTCACAGTGTTGCTTTAACAACATGAAATAAAGGTACTTAATGTGATTCTGCAAGATGGGTACAAGGACTAGGCATCCCACATGTAGACTGTACCAAGTCTTTTGTTGTTTGTGACAGTCCCAGAACCTCACCCAAAGATGGCATCTAAAACATCTGCAAAGGATGAAGCTGATTGAAATATTAGAGTTTCAGAAGTAAGTAGCGCTATACCCCTTTTACCTACTCAAGCAATAAAAGTAACATACCAGTCTGTGTTCAGACGGCTAGACTTGTCCCAAACACCCTCAAAACGTGAGGCACCCAAGCAGCTGCGGTCTGTGCAGGTAACAGCGGTGGGGCGCTGGGGCGTGGGGCGCTGGGGCCGGGTAAGGGGGAATTTCGAGGGACTATGCAGAGGGGAAATTAAATAAATAATTCATTTTCCCACAGCATCATCCCTTGAAATCCCCCCTTACCTGGCCCCGCCGTTGTTACCTGCACGGACCGCGTCTGGAACCAAGATATCTACTCAGGCAGAGTAGGCCTGGAGGGAAGTAGCTGCAAAGTGGTGAAAGGCATTGTTGCTCAGTACCGCCAAGAATACCCACATCTTGGGGATGCTAATGTGTCCAATGGTGATAATATAACAATACTTTTGTTCTACACCCCCTCACATAATATATCTTTCAATGGAGAGGAATGGGCCTGCATATATAGAGCCAAGGAGGATTGTCCCTGACAAGTCATTTGGATTATGTTGAGGTCTGGATAGACGTCTTTCTCTTTAATGTGTAGCATAAGCATCTACCATGCATAGTCTTGAGGAAGGACTGTTGGAAATTAGGTTTCTGGTTGGTATAGTACCCTGTCCAAGCAGAAACCTCAAACCTAGTCAGGTTAAGTCACCCAACACTTTAAATTCTCATGTGCTCACCCTCAGGTAGCTTAGCACAGAGTTATCAGGCTTCACTCTAACAGCAATGTGTAAAGTATTTGTCTAACCCTTCATACAATAACACAGTGAAAACACCACAAAAAATATTCTACATCAGGTTAAAAAAAAATTTATGAATTTGTAAATAAAACAACCAAAACTACAAACACCTATCAAGTAGAAGATGAGATATGAATTTTTAAAGATTATAGTGCTTAGAAGGAGGTGGCTGCAGGACCGGGACAAAGTCAAGAGCTCAGGCCAACCATACTGGGGTGTGGGCCAGATACAGGGCCCACGCAGGGCTCACTGAGCAAACGTTCCTTGATCCTGGTCAAAACAGTGAGATGCGACAGTAATTTCCATGCAGTTGAGGTATTGCGCCGAGTTTGTCGGCACAACTGCGGCGATCTGTCGGTTCCGTGAGCAAAGTGTCAGCTCCCGAGTGTGTTTTGATTCTGAATGCGATGCCCGGGTTTCTCCATGCTGTAGAGGCGATGCGTCGATCTTCTCCATGCACGGGCGGCAATGCATCGGTTTCGAAGTGGTGGTTTCAAGTGCAATGCAGCGGTTCTTGGTGCAAAGCTCCAGTCCGGTTCCGGCAACAGCGCTGATGTGTTGATTCTGCTCTCACAGCAGAAGATGCATTAGTTCCACTGATGCAAACCCATTGGTCCACTTCCAAGTGTCAAGGACTGGGGGTGGGGCACAACTTGGCAGGACAGAATCACATGTAGACGAGCCCAAGGGTTGGAACAGGAGGGTTCTAAGCTGATAAGTGTGGCTCAAATCCACCCGAGTGACTTACCACACTCTCCTATAGATACTCAGTAAGAAGTCAGCTGGACAGTGGAGAAGAATAAACAAAATATATTTATTAGGCCACAAACTCCCATATGAGAGGGCCCTGTCCGACCTCACCCCTAAGAGTGCGCCGAGAGGACTAACTCATATCATCACAGCAATACATTATAACATGGTACAGTGAATTAGGATACGCCCCTTCTGGAAAATTACTGAACCCCAGACAGAGGAACAATGGCATCATACAAGAGGCATCTGCACCTGCGAGGGATACATTTGCTATCTTTGCCCAAGGCCGCGGAGCCGAGCCTCAGCGTCTCTGGGCATGAGAACGCTACTGATAAGAAACTTGTTAGTTTCGGCCACAGTTAGCCGAGAAACGAAAACTGCTGCATTAGTGATTTTCCTATTCCTACGGGGAGAGGTGAATGAGCGAGTTTGACTCGCAGACACAGAGGAATACACAAAATGGAGGCACACGAGCTAAGCTAAGGGAATCAAATATCATCACACATATAAATGAATAATCATATGAGGAGTAAATATAACGTAAAAACATAAGTGTATACTTCATCAGTTAGACACATGATGCTAACTTGCATATGTAAATAGTGATGAGTGGGGCATCGAAAAGTGAAACCTATCAGACCCTCCTTTTAGCATCATTGGCTAACTGGAGCATAGCTTTTATTAGCTAAAAGGTAGTGCCTTTACATCCAGTCTAGGGGCGGGGCATATTTCATTCAAAAATGTCATCTTCAATGAGCATCATCCAACAAACATCAGGGAGTTCAATAGCAGTGGAGGCAGGATATTGGCCAGACACCTTTTTGGAAGGTCGCAAATTGGTAGCACACATTGAGCAACATGGAGGAAGGCAGTAAACACAAAGGCAACATGTCAGGAGTACACTCACCACACCAACTAGACCCTTCAGTATTTTCCAACCCCATGAGGAGAAAACACCCCAGAGCCACCCCTGTGGTGACCATGTCCCGTTATCCTGATGAAGGTCAGCCGCTAATCTATGGAGTTTCTGTACTGCTAAGTTAACTGTCTGAGCTGAGCCAGGAATATACACACAACAAGATGTCCCGATGACGCGACAGGCACCACCCCTATCAGCAAGGATGACGTCCAACACCATCCTGTTCTGGATCGTGAATAATCTCATAGCCTCAATCTCAACAGACATATTAGTTGCAATGTCTGCTTCAGTAATTACTACTTTCTCCATCACTCTGGACAACCGGCGGATGGCCCTACTGTTAAATATCGGACCCCAGAAAGGCAAAAGACCCTTAGAAAAATCTGTCCATTGTTGCAAGGAAGTATCTGTCTGGTCCACGTCATCAACCTGAAGTTCCCTCCTTTCACGCTGTTCAGGTGAGCTTGGAAATCTACAGTGAGTTTTGTGATAATCAGAGGGTGCTACATACACAGGTGGAATCATATAGGCTAGATAACAGACCCCACCCCAACCTTCAGGCAACCAAAAGTACCCATTGTCTCCGCACACGAAGTAGATGTTGGGAGGTGTGACCAGAGAAGGACTAAGGGGCAGGCGTATTGATGCTGTCATGTTACAGGAACTGTTCCCAACCTTGATAGGACCCCTTCCCTCTATACAAAAGAAAGGTGGCGGGCCCACAACTGCCAAGAGCACTAAAGACTTACTGCTACCATTCCCTTTTGGCGGGTGTCTATAAGACAGGGAGGAATTTAACTGTAAGAAACTCTCTCTAACTTTGTCAGTGTCATTGGGAGTCAAGAACCGTCCCACTTTCTTTTCGCATGTCTCTAGGAATGTTTGGTCGAAACGTCCATCAGTGTACAACCGTCCAAGGGAAGAAGGGGGCATAGGGCGAACTCGCATCGTCATAGTTGACCCTCTGTCTTGTAGTCGAGGAGTTAGAAAATCTGGCTGTTGGAAATATTTGACCATACCAATCAAAGTGTACCACACCACGCAACTATTCACTGGTGTCAAAGGAAGTGCTAGAAATCTGTCCTTCTTATAAGCAGCAGAAGGTAGCAACCCACACACCCAACAATCTGTAACATTATAAACGGCATGAGCATGATGTAGAGTCTTAATAAAAACATTATCTTTGTAACCCTTGCGCAAGCTTCTTTCGGCATAGTCAACAGTGATCATGTTATGTTTAGGAATGGCAGAAGGTGTGGGGGCAAACACATGTACAGGATAAGCCTTGTCCAGGAAAAACAGTATACCAAGAGTCGCAAGGAACGCAATAAGCACTATTATAATGAGTACTATTTTGCCTTTTCGTGATAGGGCCAACCATGGGGAAGCGGGCTCAGGTCTATGAGGAGCCGCAAAAGGCTGCTCCTCATCGGGGATAGGACGACCAAAGGGATACATTTTCACGTAACCAAAATTCAAAAAGCAAAAAAAAAAAGGAAAAAACTAAACTAGTAAACATTGTCCCAGACAGTCCTAAAACCGGCCAGAGGTGTTCTTCAACCCTCGAAAGGGATCTTCTTCCCTGTGTCCGTTAAAGCCTCACAGGTAGGCTTCTATTGTTCATTCCCTAATCCCTCGTCGATGTCGCACAGCAGTTGCAACAGAGGAGCACTAATCTGGGCCCAAACACCACTCTAGAGTCTCATAGAACAGAATCTTCGGCTAAACACCAGGGCTCTTACAAGTCCATCCCTATCACTAATCTTCTTTTTCAACTGAATGTCCACTAAGCCCTTTTTCCAGTGTTCAGTCCCTTATGCCTTTTCCTTTTCTGGGCCGCAGATTATAACGAGTGCTCCCTCGTACTTCAGGATCTGTGAACAAAACGGGTGTATCTGTAGCAGGAGTTGCACCCGTTAATGCCTGATCACTAGTATCAATGGCAGTATTGGAGCTCGCAATTTTTTCCATTTTTCCTTTCGGTACACTTGGCTCTGCACTTGACTCTGCACTTGACTTTGCACTTGGCTCCCCTCCCCTCAGTGAGGCATCAGAGAAAGGAATGTAGCTGGGTAATTGCTCGTGTTCTTCATCAGCAACACCCTCCTTCACCCACTTGTCGTAGGGTAACGGCAGGGGGACCCTTTTGACATGTGACGCATGAGTCCACGCCTTCCTGCCCTCAACTCGAAGTGCGGTACGCGTCGTGAGCAGCACCTGCTGTGGTTCTGACCATCTGGGCTCCAAACAGGATTTCTGCTGGTATCTTTTCACCAGGACCCAATCCCCTGGTTGGATGGAATGTCCGGGCCCCTCCGGCAACGGCTTCAGGGTGTCTGCTACCTGTTGATGAATAGAACGAAGATCTTTAGTCAAAGCATACAAGTAATCTGTCAACAGTGGGTACTCTATCTCCGAGAAGCACTTGGGTCTGGGTACCCCTCAAACGTTGGCCGGGCGGCCAAATATCACTTCGTAAGGGGAGACACCCATTTTGGAATTAACTGTCACTCTGGTAGAAAGCAAGGCTAAGGGGAGGGCGTCTGGCCAACGGAGTCCTGTACTCTCCTGTATTTTGGCCATTTTTAATTTAAGCGTGCCATTAAATCGCTCCACTAAACCGGCGGCCTGAGGATGTGGGGCCGCGTGGAACTTTTGGGAAATCTGTAAACCTTTGCATATTTGCTTAGTAAGCTCAGCATTGAATGATGTACCATTATCACTCCAGATCACCCTAGGCAATCCGAAGCGCGAAAAGTACTCCTTAATCAACATTTTAGCTGTAGAAATGGCCGTACAATCTTTTGTCGGATATGCCTCCACCCACCTACTAAAAGAGCATACAACCACCAGAACGTATTTGAGATTATTGACTCGTTCCATTTCTATATAATCCATCTGTATCACCTCAAAAGGGAAAGAGGGAGGTACAAAATTTCCTACTGGTACAGGTGTTCCCTTTCCTGGATTGTGCCTCAAGCAAACCATGCACTGCTGGACCAAATGTGTCGCCACCTTAGAGATATTCTTATTACTCCACACTGGGTCCAGCAGCTTGCATATACCTTTTGCACTAATATGTGCCGGACCATGGGCCATTGTCACCACTGGGAGAACATATGCATTTGGGAGTAACCATCGTCTTTTATCAGTCACATCTGTCCAACATTCATCAGAATCCAATCGCCCCCCACCATCTTTCCATGTCCTCAATTCTTCCTCAATCGCCTTTTCTTGTATATTCTGTACACTCTGTACAGTATCTGCAAACATATTAACATCTGGTACCCATCTAGCTGGTCCTGCCACAAACATTCGTGGGAGTTTCGTCCTCGCAGTCTCTTTTGCTGTTTGGTCTGCTAAAGCATTACCCCGTCCCACATCGTCCACCACTGCCTTATGTGCACTGCACTTTATCACAACCAGTCGTCTAGGTAGTGTCAATGCTGTTAGTAGTCGTAATATCAATGGGCCGTGTTGGATTCTCTGTCCGTGTGATGTTAGGAATCCCCGTTCTGCCCACAGTCGCCCATAACTATGAGCCACGCCGAAGGCGTATTGGCTGTCAGTGTAGATGTTCACGTCCAGTCCTTCACTCAGTTCACACGCTCGCAATAAGGCTATAATTTCTGCAGCCTGTGCCGAATGGTAAGGTATTCTAGAAGTCTCCACTACTGTCTGTAATGTCCTAATGGCATATGCTGCCGTCGATGTACCATCTGCGAGTTTAAAACAAGACCCATCTACATACAATTCCCCATCCGGATCGTCTAAGGGCTTGTCTGTCAAATCTATTCTCTCTTTCGTCTCCTCCTCTGTCCGAAACAAACAATCATGAATGTCATCGTCTTTTGTGTCTGTTGGGATGGGTAGCAACGTGGCAGGGTTCAGAGTGGCACACCTCTTTATCGTGACATGAGGTGCGAAAAGGGTCATCTCATAACCAGTAAAACGAGCACTAGTTAAATGCTGCGTCTGCGTTCTATTCAGTAAAATGTCCACAGCATGCGGTACCATCACTGTGAGATCTGAACCCAGAACGAGCCCTGCCGATGTGATGTGAATCTAACTCAGGGGGATATGAATATAGTATTAGCTAGCAAACCTTTATTGCAGACATGGATGATTAGTACTTGTAAGGAAATGCCTCTTTTTGCATGATCACCCCAAGTTTGTGGACTGATGCTGCTGGTATTGGACTCTGAAGGAGCACCGAGTCCTGCTAAACCGGCCTCAGTGCCAGTACCATTGCTTTGACCCTTAAACAGTGTATGTCCCATTGGATCATCCATAATTGGCATCCGTTTAACTTACTACTAAATCCCTAGTTTATAGTACCAGAGGCACCCAGGGCCTGTAAATATCTAACATGAAGTGCAGCACATATTTCTCCACCATGAGTGAGACAAAGCACAGAATGTCTCCTAGCCCGCTATTGTCAAAAGGCAGAGCAGTTTTTGATTGCTAATTCGACTTGCCTTTTAAACCTTCCCTTTTATTATAAACAAGTCACCCCTAAGACAGGGCTATTGGGCCCTAAAGGCAGAGTGAATTACATTAAAACGTTTGTACATGTGTTTAATTACTTTTCATGTCCTGGAAGTAAAAAATCAGCATTGTCATATTTATTGTAGTAAGGCTAGTAGCAAAATTGGCGAGTGCAGAATTACACGCTGACAATTCAGCAGTGCTAACTTCTGAATTGGTCTACTAAATTTGATCCTTCAAAGTATCAAAAGAGTTGATGCCTTTAACCCAACTATACGATCAAGTTGAATTTAATGTAACTTATTGGGTATAGCAAATTTAGTAAGTAGTCGCTTTGTTGCCCATTGATTGACAGGACCCATTACTGTTGCTGGCCACAAGAGTCTTCTGTCCTTCTGGGAAGAGATGTGAACAACTCTCAAGAAGGAACACAAAGGGCCTACTGTTGGAAGAGGTGTGAGCTCGTTCTGGCAGGAAAGGCAAATTGTGTCTAAGCCCAGAAGGTGACCTTGTAGGGGAAGCTGCCATTGAAGGGCAAATGGTAAACACACGAAAGGAGTTGGTCTTTTGTTCTTATATACAAATTGACATTAAGGACAGAGATGGGAATACAGTTGCCAAACCGTTTTTTTCACGGGCGTGCATCCTCCATGTAGCCACTTTTTGCTGTGGGCTACGGAGGGCCAGACAGCAGGAGAATGATTCTGCCATCTTGGGAGTGGGCAGAATAGTGCATTCTGGGCTAACTAGATGCCACACTTCACAGGAAGTTATCACTAGGTGGGATGGGGACCTGATAGCCCATTAGCTAGTAGTACCCACATTCCAGAGGGCATAAAATGGGCATAAAAGTAATATTAATGGCAGCAAGGCCTCAGATCATGTTTGTACTGAAGAGTGTGCCAAAGAAAGACTGCCATACTGTTCCCTGGACACAGCAAAGAGAGGCTTTACCAAAACTTGACTGCACCTGTTGCTCCTTGGGCCAGCAAAGAGGAAACTGTGCCTGTGGTACCCTGCTAAAGAAATCGTCATCACCTAGCCTCAGACAGAAGAGTGACATAAAGAGAAAATGTGCTCCATTCCTGTTACAGCTACAGGGTCACAAAAGCCTGCCCTGACAAGTTGGTAGCCAAGAGCGCCTGCCCTCCGCTGACCATCAAAGTGCAGCCTGGGGACCGAGTCCCAACCCACAAAAGATGCACCTGTGTCTACTGGACCTGGGAGAACCATCTGTGCAGTTTGGTCAACCAAGTCAGAAGTTATCACCAGTTAAAGTGAACCCCTGGTTTTGCTGTAATCTAAGATCAGTAGAGCAGTGGCAGCTGCAACAGTTTTTTTGATGGACTTCAACAGGACTTTCAGGGGACATTGCCCCTTGTGGCCAGGGATGCCTCTCCGTGACAGTGGACCAAGAAGTAGCCCCAGGAAGACCCCTGTCTGAAAATGTTTTTGATTATTTGTATTTACTTGACCCCTTTGGAGTGTGGAAGGGTGGAGGATTTAAGCAAATGTGATTTTAATAGCACAATTGCCACGTTTAAAACATGATTCCATGGCTGGCCCTGCTTACACTAAATGTGTAACAGCCTGATCTTAACGAGCATTCCCTCATTTGAATGTCAGCGTGTTCCCATGCAAATGAGGGTATCGTTTGCAACTGTGGCAAATTTTAGACATGGGCACAGTGGCCATCAGGAGGCTCACTAACTGTGTGCCACAGAGCGGTAACACACAAACCATGCCCCTCAAAGGCACCCATTGGAAGGGGCTAAGTGGCCCCCTGGAACCCCCAAACATCCTCCTGCAGGTGTACGTCTGCTAACCTTTTAATTTGAAAGCTGGATTGCATCCTACACAGGTCACAGTGTTGCTTTAACAACATGAAATAAAGGTACTTAATGTGATTCTGCAAGATGGGTACAAGGACTAGGCATCCCACATGTAGACTGTACCAAGTCTTTTGTTGTTTGTGACAGTCCCAGAACCTCACCCAAAGATGGCATCTAAAACATCTGCAAAGGATGAAGCTGATTGAAATATTAGAGTTTCAGAAGTAAGTAGCGCTATACCCCTTTTACCTACTCAAGCAATAAAAGTAACATACCAGTCTGTGTTCAGACGGCTAGACTTGTCCCAAACACCCTCAAAACGTGAGGCACCCAAGCAGCTGCGGTCTGTGCAGGTAACAGCGGTGGGGCGCTGGGGCGTGGGGCGCTGGGGCCGGGTAAGGGGGAATTTCGAGGGACTATGCAGAGGGGAAATTAAATAAATAATTCATTTTCCCACAGCATCATCCCTTGAAATCCCCCCTTACCTGGCCCCGCCGTTGTTACCTGCACGGACCGCGTCTGGAACCAAGATATCTACTCAGGCAGAGTAGGCCTGGAGGGAAGTAGCTGCAAAGTGGTGAAAGGCATTGTTGCTCAGTACCGCCAAGAATACCCACATCTTGGGGATGCTAATGTGTCCAATGGTGATAATATAACAATACTTTTGTTCTACACCCCCTCACATAATATATCTTTCAATGGAGAGGAATGGGCCTGCATATATAGAGCCAAGGAGGATTGTCCCTGAGAAGTCATTTGGATTATGTTGAGGTCTGGATAGACGTCTTTCTCTTTAATGTGTAGCATAAGCATCTACCATGCATAGTCTTGAGGAAGGACTGTTGGAAATTAGGTTTCTGGTTGGTATAGGTCTGTACCCTGTCCAAGCAGAAACCTCAAACCTAGTCAGGTTAAGTCACCCAATACTTTAAATTCTCATGTGCTCACCCTCAGGTAGCTTAGCACAGAGTTATCAGGCTTCACTCTAACAGCAATGTGTAAAGTATTTGTCTAACCCTTCATACAATAACACAGTGAAAACACCACAAAAAATATTCTACATCAGGTTAAAAAAAAATTATGAATTTGTAAATAAAACAACCAAAACTACAAACACCTATCAAGTAGAAGATGAGATATGAATTTTTAAAGATTATAGTGCTTAGAAGGAGGTGGCTGCAGGACCGGGACAAAGTCAAGAGCTCAGGCCAACCATACTGGGGTGTGGGCCAGATACAGGGCCCACGCAGGGCTCACTGAGCAAACGTTCCTTGATCCTGGTCAAAACAGTGAGATGCGACAGTAATTTCCATGCAGTTGAGGTATTGCGCCGAGTTTGTCGGCACAACTGCGGCGATCTGTCGGTTCCGTGAGCAAAGTGTCAGCTCCCGAGTGTGTTTTGATTCTGAATGCGATGCCCGGGTTTCTCCATGCTGTAGAGGCGATGCGTCGATCTTCTCCATGCACGGGCGGCAATGCATCGGTTTCGAAGTGGTGGTTTCAAGTGCAATGCAGCGGTTCTTGGTGGAAAGCTCCAGTCCGGTTCCGGCAACAGCGCTGATGTGTTGATTCTGCTCTCACAGCAGAAGATGCATTAGTTCCACTGATGCAAACCCATTGGTCCACTTCCAAGTGTCAAGGACTGGGGGTGGGGCACAACTTGGCAGGACAGAATCACATGTAGACGAGCCCAAGGGTTGGAACAGGAGGGTTCTAAGCTGATAAGTGTGGCTCAAATCCACCCGAGTGACTTACCACACTCTCCTATAGATACTCAGTAAGAAGTCAGCTGGACAGTGGAGAAGAATAAACAAAATATATTTATTAGGCCACAAACTCCCATATGAGAGGGCCCTGTCCGACCTCACCCCCTAAGAGTGCGCCGAGAGGACTAACTCATATCATCACAGCAATACATTATAACATGGTACAGTGAATTAGGATACGCCCCTTCTGGAAAATTACTGAACCCCAGACAGAGGAACAATGGCATCATACAAGAGGCATCTGCACCTGCGAGGGATACATTTGCTGTCTTTGCCCAAGGCCGCGGAGCCGAGCCTCAGCGTCTCTGGGCATGAGAACGCTACTGATAAGAAACTTGTTAGTTTCGGCCACAGTTAGCCGAGAAACGAAAACTGCTGCATTAGTGATTTTCCTATTCCTCGGGGGAGAGGTGAATGAGCGAGTTTGACTCGCAGACACAGAGGAATACACAAAATGGAGGCACACAAGCTAAGCTAAGGGAATCAAATATCATCACACATATAAATGAATAATCATATGAGGAGTAAATATAACGTAAAAACATAAGTGTATACTTCATCAGTTAGACACATGATGCTAACTTGCATATGTAAATAGTGATGAGTGGGGCATCGAAAAGTGAAACCTATCAGACCCTCCTTTTAGCATCATTGGCTAACTGGAGCGTAGCTTTTATTAGCTAAAAGGTAGTGCCTTTACATCCAGTCTAGGGGCGGGGCATATTTCATTCAAAAATGTCATCTTCAATGAGCATCATCCAACAAACATCAGGGAGTTCAATAGCAGTGGAGGCAGGATATTGGCCAGACACCTTTTTGGAAGGTCGCAAATTGGTAGCACACATTGAGCAACATGGAGGAAGGCAGTAAACACAAAGGCAACATGTCAGGAGTACACTCACCACACCAACTAGACCCTTCAGTATTTTCCAACCCCATGAGGAGAAAACACCCCAGAGCCACTCCTGTGGTGACCATGTCCCGTTATCCTGATGAAGGTCAGCCGCTAATCTATGGAGTTTCTGTACTGCTAAGTTAACTGTCTGAGCTGAGCCAGGAATATACACACAACAAGACGTCCCGATGACGCGACAGGCACCACCCCTATCAGCAAGGATGACGTCCAACACCATCCTGTTCTGGATCGTGAATAATCTCATAGCCTCAATCTCAACAGACATATTAGTTGCAATGTCTGCTTCAGTAATTACTACTTTCTCCATCACTCTGGACAACCGGTGGATGGCCCTACTGTTAAATATCGGACCCCAGAAAGGCAAAAGACCCTTAGAAAAATCTGTCCATTGTTGCAAGGAAGTATCTGTCTGGTCCACGTCATCAACCTGAAGTTCCCTCCTTTCACGCTGTTCAGGTGAGCTTGGAAATCTACGGTGAGTTTTGTGATAATCAGAGGGTGCTACATACACAGGTGGAATCATATAGGCTAGATAACAGACCCCACCCCAACCTTCAGGCAACCAAAAGTACCCATTGTCTCCGCACACGAAGTAGATGTTGGGAGGTGTGACCAGAGAAGGACTAAGGGGCAGGCGTATTGATGCTGTCATGTTACAGGAACTGTTCCCAACCTTGATAGGACCCCTTCCCTCTATACAAAAGAAAGGTGGCGGGCCCACAACTGCCAAGAGCACTAAAGACTTACTGCTACCATTCCCTTTTGGCGGGTGTCTATAAGACAGGGAGGAATTTAACTGTAAGAAACTCTCTCTAACTTTGTCAGTGTCATTGGGAGTCAAGAACCGTCCCACTTTCTTTTCGCATGTCTCTAGGAATGTTTGGTCGAAACGTCCATCAGTGTACAACCGTCCAAGGGAAGAAGGGGGCATAGGGCGAACTCGCATCGTCATAGTTGACCCTCTGTCTTGTAGTCGAGGAGTTAGAAAATCTGGCTGTTGGAAATATTTGACCATACCAATCAAAGTGTACCACACCACGCAACTATTCACTGGTGTCAAAGGAAGTGCTAGAAATCTGTCCTTCTTATAAGCAGCAGAAGGTAGCAACCCACACACCCAACAATCTGTAACATTATAAACGGCATGAGCATGATGTAGAGTCTTAATAAAAACATTATCTTTGTAACCCTTGCGCAAGCTTCTTTCGCCATAGTCAACAGTGATCATGTTATGTTTAGGAATGGCAGAAGGTGTGGGGGCAAACACATGTACAGGATAAGCCTTGTCCAGGAAAAACAGTATACCAAGAGTCACAAGGAACGCAATAAGCACTATTATAATGAGTACTATTTTGCCTTTTCGTGATAGGGCCAACCATGGGGAAGCGGGCTCAGGTCTATGAGGAGCCGCAAAAGGCTGCTCCTCATCGGGGATAGGACGACCAAAGGGATACATTTTCACGTAACCAAAATTAAAAAAGCAAAAAAAAAAAGGAAAAAACTAAACTAGTAAACATTGTCCCAGACAGTCCTAAAACCGGCCAGAGGTGTTCTTCAACCCTCGAAAGGGATCTCCTTCCCTGTGTCCGTTAAAGCCTCACAGGTAGGCTTCTATTGTTCATTCCCTAATCCCTCGTCGATGTCGCACAGCAGTTGCAACAGAGGAGCACTAATCTGGGCCCAAACACCACTCTAGAGTCTCATAGAACAGAATCTTCGGCTAAACACCAGGGCTCTTACAAGTCCATCCCTATCACTAATCTTCTTTTTCAACTGAATGTCCACTAAGCCCTTTTTCCAGTGTTCAGTCCCTTATGCCTTTTCCTTTTCTGGGCCGCAGATTATAACGAGTGCTCCCTCGCACTTCAGGATCTGTGAACAAAACGGGTGTATCTGTAGCAGGAGTTGCACCCGTTAATGCCTGATCACTAGTATCAATGGCAGTATTGGAGCTCGCAATTTTTTCCATTTTTCCTTTCGGTACACTTGGCTCTGCACTTGACTCTGCACTTGACTTTGCACTTGGCTCCCCTCCCCTCAGTGAGGCATCAGAGAAAGGAATGTAGCTGGGTAATTGCTCGTGTTCTTCATCAGCAACACCCTCCTTCACCCACTTGTCGTAGGGTAACGGCAGGGGGACCCTTTTGACATGTGACGCATGAGTCCACGCCTTCCTGCCCTCAACTCGAAGTGCGGTACGCGTCGTGAGCAGCACCTGCCGTGGTTCTGACCATCTGGGCTCCAAACAGGATTTCTGCTGGTATCTTTTCACCAGGACCCAATCCCCTGGTTGGATGGAATGTCCGGGCCCCTCCGGCAACGGCTTCAGGGTGTCTGCTACCTGTTGATGAATAGAATGAAGATCTTTAGTCAAAGCATACAAGTAATCTGTCAACAGTGGGTACTCTATCTCCGAGAAGCACTTGGGTCTGGGTACCCCCCAAACGTTGGCCAGGCGGCCAAATATCACTTCGTAAGGGGAGACACCCATTTTGGAATTAACTGTCACTCTGGTAGAAAGCAAGGCTAAGGGGAGGGCGTCTGGCCAACGGAGTCCTGTACTCTCCTGTATTTTGGCCATTTTTAATTTAAGCGTGCCATTAAATCGCTCCACTAAACCGGCGGCCTGAGGATGTTGGGCCGCGTGGAACTTTTGGGAAATCTGTAAACCTTTGCATATTTGCTTAATAAGCTCAGCATTGAATGATGTACCATTATCACTCCAGATCACCCTAGGCAATCCGAAGCGCGAAAAGTACTCCTTAATCAACATTTTAGCTGTAGAAATGGCCGTACAATCTTTTGTCGGATATGCCTCCACCCACCTACTAAAAGAGCATACAACCACCAGAACGTATTTGAGATTATTGACTCGTTCCATTTCTATATAATCCATCTGTATCACCTCAAAAGGGAAAGAGGGAGGTGCAAAATTTCCTACTGGTACAGGTGTTCCCTTTCCTGGATTGTGCCTCAAGCAAACCATGCACTGCTGGACCAAATGTGTCGCCACCTTAGAGATATTCTTATTACTCCACACTGGGTCCAGCAGCTTGCATATACCTTTTGCACTAATATGTGCCGGACCATGGGCCATTGTCACCACTGGGAGAACATATGCATTTGGGAGTAACCATCGTCTTTTATCAGTCACATCTGTCCAACATTCATCAGAATCCAATCGCCCCCCACCATCTTTCCATGTCCTCAATTCTTCCTCAATCGCCTTTTCTTGTATATTCTGTACACTCTGTACAGTATCTGCAAACATATTAACATCTGGTACCCATCTAGCTGGTCCTGCCACAAACATTCGTGGGAGTTTCGTCCTCGCAGTCTCTTTTGCTGTTTGGTCTGCTAAAGCATTACCCCGTCCCACATCGTCCACCACTGCCTTATGTGCACTGCACTTTATCACAACCAGTCGTCTAGGTAGTGTCAATGCTGTTAGTAGTCGTAATATCAATGGGCCGTGTTGGATTCTCTGTCCGTGTGATGTTAGGAATCCCCGTTCTGCCCACAGTCGCCCATAACTATGAGCCACGCCGAAGGCGTATTGGCTGTCAGTGTAGATGTTCACGTCCAGTCCTTCACTCAGTTCACACGCTCGCAATAAGGCTATAATTTCTGCAGCCTGTGCCGAATGGTAAGGTATTCTAGAAGTCTCCACTACTGTCTGTAATGTCCTAATGGCATATGCTGCCGTCGATGTACCATCTGCGAGTTTAAAACAAGACCCATCTACATACAATTCCCCATCCGGATCGTCTAAGTCTGTCAAATCTATTCTCTCTTTCGTCTCCTCCTCTGTCCGAAACAAACAATCATGAATGTCATCGTCTTTTGTGTCTGTTGGGATGGGTAGCAACGTGGCAGGGTTCAGAGTGGCACACCTCTTTATCGTGACATGAGGTGCGAAAAGGGTCATCTCATAACCAGTAAAACGAGCACTAGTTAAATGCTGCGTCTGCGTTCTATTCAGTAAAATGTCCACAGCATGCGGTACCATCACTGTGAGATCTGAACCCAGAAAGAGCCCTGCCGACTGTCTAATGGAGACCGCAGCAGCCGCTGTGGCCCTCAGACAGTTCGGCAGCGCTCTTGCCACGTTGTTGAGCATCGCAGAGAAATAAGCATAGGGTCTCTGCTTCCCTCCGAAACACTGTGTTAGGACAGACAACGCGCAACCTTCCGCCTCGTGTACATAAAGCACAAAAGGCTTCTGGTGATCAGGTGTTCCCAGGACGGGTGCAGAACATAAAGCATTTTTTAGTGACTCAAAAGCTTCCTGACATGCGGGAGTCCAGGGTAGGGGTTCGCGCACTTCCTTAGTAGTCAGATACAATAGGGGTTTTGTTAGTGATGCATAGTTGGGTATCCACCGGCGACAATACGATGTGATGCCCAAAAATGCGCGCACCTCTCGCTGCGTGTTAGGTACAGCCATGTTAGTTATCGCCTTTATGCGCTCTGGCATCAGCCTCCTCCCCCCTTTCGAAAGGAGATGACCTAAGTAGGTGACCTCCATTCGACAATATTGGAAGTTTGGAAGGGACACCTTGTGCCCCCTCTGCGCCAAATGATGCAGCAATTTAACTGTAGCATCTCGACAACCTTCCTCAGTGTCTGATGCTATTAGGATATCGTCCATATATTGCAACATAACATTGCCTGGGGGAAGTTCCAAATCGTCCAATTGTGCTTTGAGTGATTGACTATATATACTCGGGCTCTCCGTATAACCTTGGGGAATTCTTTTAAACCTAAAACTTCGGCCAGCCAATGAGAATCCGAAGAGATAACGGCTGTCTTCATGCACAGGAATACTGAAGAAAGCATTCTTCAGATCCAAAACAGAGAAAAATTTAGCAGATGGGGGAATCATTGTCAGTATCGTAGTGATGTCAGACACTACCGGGTATTGGGGCTCCACTACCTTATTAACGTGGCGCAAGTCAATCACAAACCTATAAACATCAGGTGCATCGTCTTTAGCATCAGGTGACCGTCTTTTAAGGATCGGCAGTATGGGGCTGTTACATATATTAGAATCTGTCTCCTCCACCACTCCTGACCGGATCAGATCCTGTATTATCTGTAACAGGTCTTTCTCTCCCTCCCTAGATATCCTATATTGTGGTATTCTGGGCAATCTTGCTCCCACCTTAACCTTTATCGTCACTGGGGCAATATCCATCTTACCCACATCTGTATCATTGCTGGCCCATAAACTCTCAGATATCCCTTTGAATTCAGGTGGTAGTGGGTCATCTTTTGAGAAACATTGTTGTGCACGCGCAACAGTAGGGCCCAGCGTGATGTACACACCGTCCAGGGAACAATAAATGGTGGCATGCAACCTCTTCAGTAAGTCTAAACCCAGTAAATTTTCGCCACAATTAGAAGTCAATAAAAAGGGTGAGTCAACAGTGAAAGGGCCAATCGTAAGAGTAAGTGGTTTAGAAATGGGGCTAATCACCGGGGTACCTGAGAAACCCACAGAGATATTGTTCTTGCCAGACAGAGCCGCCCCTGGGACCCGAGAATGAGCCACATAACTTTTCATCGCACCCGTATCTACTAAAAATTTCTGTTGAGACCCCGATAAATCCGCTGTTACATAGGGTCCCCTTTTATCAACTTCCACAGAAACTGGCCCCTCGCTCTGTCCTACGCTGTCCTAATTATGGGAGAATCCTGTCAAATCATCCATGGCATAGTCATCATGGTAATACTGTTCGCCACCCCTCTGGAAGGGCTATCTATCTGAGTTGTTGTCAAAACAGTTTCCTCCTGGTCTCCCACCCCCATCAGACTGTACATTCTGTCTCCTGGAATCACCTCTTCCCCGTCCTCGGCCGTGGCCAGCATCGATTGAAACAGGGGACAATCTCTCCACCAATGCCCCTCCTTTTTGCATTTCACACATTGATTTGGTCCCAATCGCTCCCTATTGTCACCCCTCCCATAGCCGCCACCTCCTCGTCCCGCTGCCCCAGGCGAAGCACCTCTCCCTCGACCCCTAGATACTTGCTGCAACAAAACCCTCGTCTTTAAATCTTTGGCCTTCTTTTCCTGCTTGTCCTTACTTTCATTTTCTCTATGCTCATAATACTGAGCCATGCTAAGAATGCCAGAGGGAGTGGACGTCGTCCACGTGCTCTCCGACGCCTGCAACCTTGCCGAAATTTCCGGTAACAAGTTCATTACAAACCTAACAAAAAGTCGTAATCCTCCGTCCTGTGACATATCCTGCCCACTGAAATCCATAAACGTCTCCTCAAACCTTGTAAAGAAATCAGAGACCGCTTCATCCTTTTTCTGTCTACATGCAGTCAACTTATCCCAGTCCACTTTTTTCGGGGGAATGAGGGTGTGCATATACTTAATAATTCGCCCCGGTAAAGCCAAAATCTCGGCTTTCGGCTTCTCCCCTGGCTTACGTTCTTTGTCCCAATCCTGCAATTCCGCCCACGTACCACCTAACTCCTCCGCATGATCTGTACACTTCACTTGCCGCCACACATCTACTGGGACCAAAAGTCCAAAAAACAATTCAATATCAGCTAAAGTCATCACAGTGGAAGATGCAGCTTCCGTCAGTTCTTTATAATAAGCAGTCGGATTCTTTCTAGAGTCCGGTAGCTGAGCCTTCAAAGCTAAGACCTCACTCCTCTTCCATGGTGTATATACCCACTGCTCCTGAAAATGAGCGTCTACACGAGCCCTTGTGACAGCATTTGTGACCGGATCTACCACCTCGGGCCTCGGGGTGAAAAATAGGGTGCACCTCGCGCATTGGATGTATACCAGGAAAATGGGGTGTACCTGCAGAGGGTAATTAATTTCTATACTGTAATATGGACTGTAAGCTGCGCATCACCTCCCGTACCCTAGTGTTAGCTCTATAGGCTCCATTTTTTATATCTCGTAAAGTCGCTGGAGCCACACCTCCATACCCCTGCTCCCATAATGTTATCAATGTATTCGACATGTGCCACAAAGCATGCTGCTGCATCAAAGGCTCAAAATCTTTCATCGTGGACCAAATGTCTTCAAACGAATAAATGTTGTTCCTGGCCCACTGACAGGCCTTATTGGCCACCACTGTTTTCTCGTCTAAACCAACTGTAGAACGTGTAAGCAATTTTCGTACCTGAGAAAACAGTCCACTACCTGCGCCTCTACTCGGTGTCGACAACTCCTGACTAGGGGTAGTGCTGGCAGAGACAGTAGGGAGTGCTAGGGAAAACTGGGAGGGAGCGGGTGAACTTGCCGGGAGCAGGGAAACGAGGGGTGCCAATGATGACTGGGAGGTAGAAAACGCTGCGCCGGACTGGTGTGGGGCACTCGCTTGTGAATCCGAAACTCCATCAGGAGAGGTCGGAACTGGTAGGGTAGGATACAGCGGCTGCGGGGCATAAGGGGGAGGGGGTTGAGTATTCAAAATGTCCTCCATCTCATCCTGTTCATCCTCACGTACAACGTAACTTTTATTTTCTTTCAACCTGCAAAGCCTAACTGCGCGCTCCAAGCGTTGCTCATTCTCGTTCTTTGTGTGTTCTCTCGCTTTCTGTGCCATTGTCTGTGCTGCCTTTTTCTGCGCCGCCTTCTCCTCTCTCAATTTACGTTCTCTAACTTCCTTCTGCCACATCCTTAAGGAATCGAACATGCTTTGACGACTGCGCCTAGCAAATAATTTATCTTGCAAATAATCCAATTTAGCTATCTCAAAGGAACCTGTCAGGGGCCACCGCAAATCCACATTATCGCTGGTATATCGGTGCCATAGAGTGCCAAACAGGATCGGGGGCAATCCATGTTTGACATACATGTCAAAATTTGGGGTGCCCTCCGGAGGGGCAGGTTGGCTTTCAGCCAACCTAGAATCCGATACACGACAACAGCATCTGAAACAACGCAACTTACTAAAACACGGCATCTCTACCTTGATGCAATCACACCTGCTCACAAAATTCGTTACCTCTTATTCACTGACTCTTAACTCATTCATACACATATAATACACATTGAGAATCAACATACATATACACATTTAAATCCTACTAAACACGTGTTACCAAAGTGGGACAAGGCCGGTCGACCAAGTCCTGGGGAACCTGGACCCTACCGCAGACCGAACAGTACACTAACTGTTCTGAGGATGGAGAACACATCCGCCACCCGGGTGGCACTAAAGATCGCTGCGCACTTTACCACAGGAGACCCCGGGCTCACTTCCACCGAACCACCACTCTAGGTGTTCGGGCGAGTCTCGGAGTTTACCCGTAATGAGCCACGCCTTCACCACAGTACCACCCGGTCGGATGACTGCAAACAGGACACAAACATTCTCCCAACCTCCGTTAAGTCTGTCAGAGCACCACTCGCACTCTGAGTTCCCCGGAGCACATTAGCCCCAGGAGCGCACCGGCTCCTCAAACCATTAGAGACACCCTAGTCTCCCGGAGCACTCCAGCTCCTTCAAACAACAACAGGCGGACCACTCACCTTCCGTATGCGGTACCGACCTCTACCGTTCTCCACCTCCGGCTGCCAGGACCAACACGGTCAGCTCAAGGTTCCGCCTTCTGGACTCCGGCATAGGATCCGAACCGGGACCTCTCCCGATCAGCAGGGTGGGGCAGCGCTGCGAGAACCAAGCTCGGCATCAAATAGGTACCCGGACCCACCGTGCCGACCAGCAGGTCCCCGGTCTTCTGCTACCCACCTACGGGTGAGAAAGATCCTTATCGCGGGGTACCTGTTCGGGCGCCATCTGATAAGCGTGGCTCAAATCCACCCGAGTGACTTACCACACTCTCCTATAGATACTCAGTAAGAAGTCAGCCGGACAGTGGAGAAGAATAAACAAAATATATTTATTAGGCCACAAACTCCCATATGAGAGGGCCCTGTCCGACCTCACCCCTAAGAGTGCGCCGAGAGGACTAACTCATATCATCACAGCAATACATTATAACATGGTACAGTGAATTAGGAGGATACGCCCCTTCTGAAAAATTACTGAACCCCAGACAGAGGAACAATGGCATCATCCAAGAGGCATCTGCACCTGCGAGGGATACATTTGCTATCTTTGCCCAAGGCCGCAGAGCCGAGCCTCAGCGTCTCTGGGCATGAGAACGCTACTGATAAGAAACTTGTTAGTTTCGGCCACAGTTGTGAGAAGTTGGCCTGGTATATAATGCTCACTACTTCTTACATTGGTGGCAGCGGTGGGATCTGAGCTTGCTGTTGTTTTACCATTGCAATCTTTGAGATTATCATTTGAAAGATCATACAGGTATCTGCTAGGTACATATAAAACAAGACTAGTATACTTAAGTTCTACTGAACTCAGTTGTTGTAGAGCAAAGGGAGTAGCACACCCTAGCTACAACTACTAGATAGGTTTAGTAGGTAAACACCAGTGTAGGTAGATT
This sequence comes from Lissotriton vulgaris, assembly GCF_964263255.1. Classification (NCBI taxonomy): domain Eukaryota; kingdom Metazoa; phylum Chordata; class Amphibia; order Caudata; family Salamandridae; genus Lissotriton; species Lissotriton vulgaris. The sequence goes on from NC_141696.1 coordinate 744,717,673, forward strand.
GCAACACATCCACCCACACTAGAGCAATGTCTGGAGCAGAGGGTTCCACTGGGAACATCCCTGTTGAGAGTGACCCTCCAAGGGCACCATCCAAATTTGCTATTTTTTCCTTTAAGGAATTAAGACAGCTTTGTGTCTTAAGGGGTCTGAGGACAGGGCCTTCCCCTACCACAGACCACCTAAGAGAGCTCTTAGACCAGTCTGAGACTCTAAAGCCCTCTAAGGCAAACCCCACAGGGGATGCTGAAGGAGGCCATCCTTCAGAGGATGACACTGTAGATACCCCTGGTCCTATCATCCTGGTAGATGAGGAAGCCCCCATCACTGGAGCTCCTCAGGTAGATGAGGAGGAAGAGGAAGAAGAAGAGAAAGAGGGGGGAAGCAGTGAGTCAGATGATGACAGAAATCAGGTGCTGGTCAGTAGACTGAACCAGGCTAACTTAAGCCTACTTGGGAATGAATCTGGTAACAACCCATTCAGACCCCCAGGTGGACTTAACCAGAAGCCTAGGAGGAGAAGGACTCACTCAGGTGACTCTGACAACTCCCATGCTTCTAGAGGTTCTCATGGTCACTCCAGAAAGGAGATGACTAGCCCTCAGAGAAAGGAACATGAGGCCAAATGAGAGCTGAGCTTAGGATCCAGAAGCGAGAACTAGAGGTTGCCCTGGTCCAAGAGAGACTTGCTAGAGCAAGACAGCCTAGAGAGAGTGGGGTAATAGAACCCACTGGTGGCAGCAATATCCAGAAGGATAAAGGCAGGTCTTTTGATACAAGAAACCTGAGTAAGATTGTGCCCCCCTACAAAGCTGGGGATGATATCCACAAATGGATGACTGCACTTGAGATGGCCTGCATGGTACAGCAGATCCCTCAGGAGCAGTGGGCAGCAATCTTGTGGCTCTCCTTTGATGGTAGAGGCAGAGACAGACTCCTCACAGTTAGTGATGGGGATTCTACAAACTATATGGTCCTGAAGAGTGCTCTTATTGATGGGTTAGGCTTAACCACTGAACAGTACAGGTTAATGTTCAGAGATACCCAGAAGACACAGACTCAGGACTGGTCTGAATTTGTTGAATGTGCCACTAAGGCTCTGGAGGGCTGGTTGCTGGGAAGTAAGGTTACTGACTATACAGGATTGTATAATTTAATTATGAGAGAGCAAATCTTAAGTATTTGTCAAAATCAGCTTCTACGTCAGCACCTGGTTGACTCTGATCTGGCCTCCCCACAAGAATTGGGTAGGAGGGCAGACAAATGGGTCAGAACCAGGATCAGGCCTAAGAACCAGGGTGGTGACCAAAAGAAAGAGACTACCAAGCCGCAAGAGAAGGGTGGGGATAAAAGTAAGGAAAAAACTTCCCCAGGGCCCCAAAACTCCAAGAATGGGGGTGGGTCCCAAGACACTTCTACAACCCAGAAAAAGCCTTATTGTCATACCTGTAAACAGGTGGGGCATTACAAAACAGATAGCTGTTGTCCCAAGAATGGCAATAAGGAGAATATACCTCCAGGTAAGGCTCCAACACCTCCTGTCACTGTTAGCAGTGGTCCCCCAGGTGGTGGGAGCACCCCCAAGAATTTGGGTGGGTTTACTTTTGGAGGACCGGTGGATTCTGGCCTAACCAGGTCCCCTAACTCAGATACTCTTGTCTATGAGACTGGCATGGGGTTTGCCAATTTCACTGCTTGCCCAAACACTTTGAGCAAGTATAGACAGGAGCCCCTCATCAATGGTTTGAAAGTTGAGGCCTTCAGAGACACAGGGGCTAGCATCTGTGGAGAAGTGTGGCTCAGGGTTTAGAGGCGGCAGACCCGGAAGCTGAGATCGGCCCTGGACCAGGGTTCAATTCCCCGCCTCGACGGGGGTTGGGCTCAATAATTCCACAGACTCGATAATTCTCGCTCCGGTGCCTACTCGACTCACGGGTTCACACTCTGCGACTCTGGGCAATAGCTTGCTTAATCTCCACACCGGCCCCTCGCGGCGGGATGCCTGGCTTTCACCTTGTGGATACCCTGCTGGGGTATCTCACAGGGGAATACCAGGACGGGTTCCCTAAGCAAGCGCATAGATGCCTGCGATGTGGGCGATTTGCGCTATATAAATACATGTACATTTACATTTACATTTACATCACCATGGTGGCTGAATGTCTAGTCCCCTCAAGGCAACTTTTACCTGATGCCAAATATCATATTATAGAGGCCACAGCTCATCTCGCTCTAAGGAAATCTAGACTCCTGGTACTGGGCGACATGAACATACACTTTGACGACGTCGGGGACAAAGACGCCGCCTGCATAAAAGCAGAACTACTCTCTCTGCAGCTAGATCTTAAACATCAGAGCCCTACTCATAGACAAGGTCACCTGCTCGACCCCGTATTTGGTAACTGGAATGGAGTAAAAGTGCTTCCTCCAATTCCCGTTCCCTGGTCTGACCATTATGTAATTCCCCTACATATACTAGCGACTGAGACTGAAGTCAAGAACGAAAACTTGCAGACCTATCAATGCCGCAAGTGGAAAAATTTTAACCTAGACACGTTTACCGACAAGCTTGAAACGGCTGGACCCCCTAAAGGCTCCGACTGTGAGACTGCCTATACTTGCCTAAAAAATGTTATCCTAACTGCCCTTGACGAGACCGCTCCCATTCGTAGATCAGTGGCCAATAAGAAACTGAGAAAACCATCCCCATGGTTTACATCTGAACTTCAAGATGCTAAAACCGCTTGTAAAAGATTGGAACGCGAATGGCGTGTCAATTTCTGCCCCACAGCAAAAGACCACTATAAGAAAGAGCAAGCGAGATATTACAAACTGATCCGCTCTGCTAAAGCACTACATTATAAGACCCGTATTGGTGAAGCAGAAAACTCCTCTAAGGAGCTTTTTAAAATTTTTAAAGAAATCTCGGTAGTCACCAACGAGAGCAATGCCCATAATGACTCGGTTGCGAAATGTAATGATATTGCCAAATACTTTGCCAACAAAATTACTACTATCTACTCTAATTTCTCCACCGACTTGCCTTCAGGCTCTGACTTCACTGAAAATTTGGAGCTCATCCATGTTAAAAAATGCCTGACAAGCTTCTCTGTTCCTCACACTACTATTTTAACTAGTATCTGTAAAAACATTAAATCTGGTTCTCCCCGGGACCCTGCCCCCCCCAAGATACTAGCAGCCAGTCTGGAGGTCCTTGAGCGACACTTCAGGCACATCCTCCAACTCTCCTTTTCCACGGCTACCCTCCCTATGGAATGGAAGAAAGCCATTGTGTTGCCTATAAAGAAAAAACCTAACATCAGTCAGGACACTCTGGAAAACCTTCGGCCCATCTCGCTGCTGCCTTATTTGGCGAAGGTGGCTGAGAAAATAGCTAACAGCCAACTCATGGCCCATCTAGAGTCTAACAATGCCTTCCACAACTCCCAATCAGGGTTCAGGTCAGGTTACTCCACCGAAACCGCCCTTTTGAGAGCGACCGAAACCCTACGGGCAGGTGTAGATGAAGGACAGACTATGGCACTTATAATGCTGGACCTTAGTGCGGCGTTCGACACTGTGGCACACTCCATCTTGCGACAGTGTCTGAACAAAGCCGGGGTCATCCAGGAAGCATTGGGCTGGCTGAAAGCCTTCCTCACCAATCGCTGCTTCCAGGTTCAGAGAGGCGCTTTTCTCTCTGAAAGCATTGCCTTGGAACAGGGGGTACCTCAGGGCTCTGCCCTGAGCCCTACCCTGTTCAACCTGTACATGGCCCCTTTGGCTGAAGTGGTTCAATCGTTCGGCATTGAATTAGTTTCATATGCCGACGATACCCAACTTCTCATCTCCCTATCCCAAGCCCCCTCTGCTTCTGCAAATAACTTTAAATCTTGCATGCAGGCTCTGGCAGGTTGGATGACCCAACACTGCCTGAAGCTCAATGGTTCGAAAACAGAGGTTCTGGTTATGGGAGGTAGGGATACGAGCTGGACCAAGGAGTGGTGGCCTTCGTGTCTGGGGCCGTTACCCACCCCCTGCGAAGCGGCCAAGAATCTGGGGATTTGGGTTGACCCCAAACTCTCCTATGACTGTCACGTGAACAAGGTGGTCGGAAAATGCTATGGGGTCATGAAGACCCTGAACCGCACCCTTGATCTCCTTCCTCTTGAAGCCAGGCGCACTATGACACAAGCTCTAGTGACCTCTAGAATAGATTATGGGAATGTGCTTCTGCTTGGAACAACGCAAAATAACATCAGGAGACTTCAAGTCCTCCAAAACACAGCAGCACGTCTAGTCCTTAGACTTCCCAAGAGAGCACCATCCAAACCTGCTCTAGACACCCTCCACTGGCTACCTATAAAAAAAAGAGTTCTCTTTAAAGCACTTTTAATGTGCCATAGGATCATCTCCCAAAAAGCTCCTCCTTACATGAATGACCTAGCTATTCCCTATGAGCCCAATAGAACTCTTCGCTCTGGGGGAACTGGCTTGCTCAAAATACCCCGTATCAGGAAAGCCAGAATGGGTGGCCGTTCCTTCCGGGTTATGGCCGCCAGGGAATGGAACGCTCTCCCTATGGAGATCAGACTAGCGGACTCGGAAACCACCTTCAGGAAAAGCTTAAAAACCCACCTGTTTTCCCTGTAACACCCTACTCTGGTCTTGACTTCTCTCCACAGCACGGGGACACGCCGTGATGGCGTCACCAGGCGCTTTATAAGCTCCTTTGTTGTTGTTGTTCCCTAAGCAAGCGCATAGATGCCTGCGATGTGGGCGATTTGCGCTATATAAATACATGTACATTTACATTTACATTTACATTTACATCACCATGGTGGCTGAATGTCTAGTCCCCTCAAGGCAACTTTTACCTGATGCCAAATATCAGGTGACAAACATTGATGGCATAGAAACCAATCATCCCATGGCAGTAGTCAATCTTAGCTGGGGAGGTGTCACTGGCCCAAAGAGAGTGGCAGTGTCAGCAAACTTGCCTGTAGATTGCCTACTGGGTAATGATTTGGAAATCTCAGCCTGGGCTGAGGTTGAACAGCAAACCCATTCTAGAATGGTAAATCTCCATGGAAAGGTTAGTGGGGCTGTGATGGCTACAGCCCCAATCCAAGATGTCCTTCCTGAAAGGTTGGGAGGGCTGAGCAAACCTCAGCCCCATCTTTAGATAACTTCCCTCCTGAAAAGAGTTGTAGGGCTGTACTAGTAACAGCCCATACCCAAACTGAGTCTCCTCCTGAAAAGGTTGGTGGGGCTGTGATGGCCACAGCCCAAACTCAAACAGATACATGGATAGTGAAGCCTGAAATGATGGATCACTCCACCCAAACTGAGAGCATGGAGGAGGAAGAGAAATCTCCCCCTCACCAGACTTTAGGAAAGGATCAGCCTCCTCAGGGAACTGATCTTACCCCTGATGAAGGAACTGTCCCAGAGGTTGTTAGGCCTGGCCTGACAGAGCCTCTGATGGCAGTGGACCCTTCTCAGGTGGGACCCAGTCTGGAGCAGGTAACCTGCCCCTCTCTATCTTGCCTTACTCAGCCCAGGGCTGCAGAGGGCAAGAAGGACAGTGAGACCCAAAGGGCCCCCTGTCAAATAAAGTACCCCCATCAACAGATTAGGGGCACCAAAACGAGTAGCCCTAGTGAGGTGCAAACTTTAAAAACTCCTGAGGGATCCCCCTTAAAAGTAGTTAGTGACCTCCCCCAGATGGATATTGTTGGGCACAGCCAAACCTGGGACCCTAAGGGCCCAAACCTGAACTGTCCCTCCAGTAAGCCAAACAGAGGGACTCAGCCTCCAGCTTTAGGTAGCCAGAGGTTGACCCTGAGAGCGCAGTGCAACTCAGTCAAAGAAAGAAAGGCACACATGGTGGAGAGTGATTGGAGGAAGCTGAGTCCTACAGAGGAATCTCACTTCAGTACTCCATCCCAACACCAGCCTTTAACTTTGCAAAGACACACCACAGGTAGAGATTCCCTATGGTGGAGACCCTCAGATACCCTTAGGGTGAGGGATTGCTTAGTGGACCATGAGACAGGGGGTTACCAAGCCAGAGCTGGTACTTCCTTATATGGCCACTTAGGCAATATAGGCTTACCTGGACAAGGATAGCCTTATCTCCTTTCGTTTGGGGGGGGGGGGTTGTGTAGGAAGGTGGATATCTGACTATGGTTACCCCCAAACTTTTTGCCTGGTGTTTAGCTGGTTTTTGACTTAGTTGGCCTGGGATCCTGCTATTCAGGGCCCCAGGCTGATTGCTCTCTCCTTAAAATGGACTCCATGTACCTTAGGTGCATAACCCAATTGGAATTGATTCACCTTGCTGGCCCCTGTAACAGTGTACCATAGGTACCCAGGGCATAGGTGTTTCCAAGGCCTACCAGGGGCTGCAGCATGTATTGTGCCACCCCTGGCCTGGCCTCCATATTTGACACAACTGGCTGATCACTCAGCTGGGGTAAGTTGGTGTAATCACCTCTTACTTAGATATAGTATCCCTATATCTAACCCTAAACTGGACACATATGTTCCTATCAGCCACTCCTATGGAAGGCCTCATCAATCCCGGAGGCAGAGTGCTTGGAAATATGTGAGATGGTGCTCTAGCATGAGCTGAGCCTGTCTGCAGCTGTCGGGAACCACTCCCTAAGCTGTTCCGGGATAGGGCTGCTCGATGGTGGGGGTTCTCAGTCCCCAAAGCACAACGTCGAGGATACCTCAGAAGCTGCGCAGTCAGCTTTTCGAGTGTCTTCCAAGAGGTCCGGTCCCACGTCACTCGGTGCCTCCACGGGTCCCTTCTTTGCAGAGACTGTGGATCGGGCTCTGAGAGGTCTGGGAGTCTGGTTCTTGTCGGGCTCTGGGCTCGGGCTCCGGCGGGAGGCGGCGGCAAAGCAGACGTCGAGTTGCTGGTTGGTGCCTGTGTTCACAGGGTGGCCACTCCTAGGCCACAAGGGAGGTTCTCTTCAGTCTTCTGAGCAGCAGAATGTCGAAGTCCAGTCGTCTTCTTAGTTTCAAGTTGATTCAGGATGATCTGCTGTGCAATGGCACTGCTCCCACTCTTATTCCCAATCTGAGGGGTGGATCACCTACTAGGTCCCTTCTCTGGGAGAAACCAGGAAGGGGGGCGGTTACACCCCCTTTCCTTTGTCCAGTTCCGCGCCAAGCCTGGGTCTGGAAAGTCCCAGGACCGGTTTGGACTGGCCTATGCACGGGGACACCTTGTGTGCCCCGGGCATGTCTGATTCTACTCAGCCCTGTCCTACCCAATACACAAAACCCTGTCTGGGGTGGTGCTCGCACCTCCCAAGGCAGGAAACCCTTTGTCCAGGCCACCATCTGCCGAGTTTCGGTCAGCAGCAGGAGGCCAGACTCGTGTCTGTGGTGGCAGCATCCATTTTGTGATGCTGAGGCTCTGGTTAACTTTAACCGGGGTTAAGGCTACACACATGTCGTGTCCCTCTAGAAGGGTGGAATGCTATCCCCGTCGACAGAACTGTCGAGGGGATAGTATTCCAATTCGTATGACACCTTACTCGACATGTTTTGATAAAGCCAAACCAAAGATAGCATTTAACCGCGAGGATTATAATGCACTTAAGAGTATATGGTATGGCAATATCCCGGAACAGCTTAGGGAGTGGTTCCCGACAGCTGCAGACAGGCTCAGCTCATGCTAGAGCACCATCTCACATATTTCCAAGTACTCTGCCTCCAGGATTGATGAGGCCTTCCATAGGAGTGGCTGATAGGAACATATGTGTCCAGTTTAGGGTTAGATATAGGGATACTATATCTAAGTAAGAGGTGATTACACCAACTTACCCCAGCTGAGTGATCAGCCAGTTGTGTCAAATATGGAGGCCAGGCCAGGGGTGGCACAATACATGCTGCAGCCCCTGGTAGGCCTTGGAAACACCTATGCCCTGGGTACCTATGGTACACTGTTACAGGGGCCAACAAGGTGAACCAATTCCAATTGGGTTATGCACCTAAGGTACATGGAGTCCATTTTAAGGAGAGAGCAATCAGCCTGGGGCCCTGAATAGCAGGATCCCAGGCCAACTAAGTCAAAAACCAGCTAAACACCAGGCAAAAAGTTTGGGGGTAACCATAGTCAGATATCCACCTTCCTACAACAGTTAGCCGAGGAACGAAAACTGCTGCATTAGTGATTTTCCTATTCCTACGGGAGGGGTGAATGAGCGAGTGCGACTCGCAGACACAGAGGAATACACAAAATGGAGGCACACGAGCTAAGCTAAGGGAATCAAATATCATCACACATATAAATGAATAATCATATGAGGAGTAAATATAACGTAAAAACATAAGTGTATACTTCATCAGTTAGACACATGATGCTAACTTGCATATGTAAATAGTGATGAGTGGGGCATCGAAAAGTGAAACCTATCAAAGCTGTTGGTGTTCCTGAGACTTAGGCAACAGGAGGCAAGCCAGGACACCTTTGGAGTCAATCTGGGTGCAAGTGATGCAGGTACAGTCCTTCTCCTCCAAGCAGGGACATAGCAGATAGCAGGGCAGCTCAGCTGGGCAAGAGTAAAGCAAGGTTGAGTCAAGCAAAGCAGCAGTCCAGCAAAGTGGCAGTCCTTTCAGCAGCACATCAGTTCTTCTTCCTGACAGAGTAGTCACAGGTCCATAAGTGTACTGGTTTGGTAGTGCCACAGGTCCAGTACTTATACCCAGTGGTGCCTTTGAAGTGTGGGAGACTTCTAAGAAAACTTTGTAGTACACAAAAGTTCTCCCTTCCTGTACCTGCACGAGACACACTAAAGAGGGTAATCAATCCTTTGTGTGAGGACAGGACACCTCCCTTTCAGGTGTGTCAGCTCCTCCCTCCCATCCTGCTCAGGATGGCCCATTCACATGCAGATTGCCACTCATGTATATCTACCTTTCCTTTGTGTGCGGCTGTCCAGAAGATGTGTATTCCAGAGAAAGGCAGAAGGCATCAAATGGCTATAGTAAGCAAATGTCAACTTTCTAAAAATGGCTTTTGCTAAACTGGGATTTAAAATCCAACTTCACCATAATTTGTGATTTTAAATTGTGACTTCAGTGACAATAAACTTGAAATGTCTATCTCTTCAAAATTGAGAATTACACTTAAAAGATGTAATAAGGCGATCCTAATGCTATCCTATGAGAGAGATAGGCCTGGAAGTAGTGAAAAACGAAATTGCAAGTTCATCACTATCAGAACATGTAAAACTAAAAGTACATGTCCTGTCTTTTAAAATATGGCACCCTGCCCTGTTGGTAGACAGGGCCGATGTTAGGGGTGATGTATGTACAATGGTCGGCCTGAACCATGGTTGGAGGGCTACTTAATTGGGTAGCGCAATGAGTGATGCATGCACACTAGTAGTATTTAATTTACAGACCCTGGGCACATGTAATGCACTTTTCTAGGGACTTATAAGTAAATTAAATATGCCAGTTGGGTATGGGCCAATGTTACCATGTCTAGAGGAAAGAGTACATGCAATTTAGCACAGGTTAGTAGTGGTTAAGCAGGAAAGTGCTTAGAGTTCTAATGTCAGCAAAAATGAGGTCAGAAAAAGAGGAGAAGGGGGCAAAAAGTTTTATTTGGTCCTGCAGAAATGGCCATTTAAGGCACTTAATGGTCAGTATTGTGCCACCCATCTAGCACACAATATACTATGATGATTTTGTCTGTTTGAGTGAGAGATCTCCAGAATAGTATAATTTCTTGTCATAGAACTCAAAACATGTTGCCAACTTGTTCATGAGGGTGTATGAAGCCTTGCTCTTCAACTAAGTTTGAAAATCAAATGACCCTCTTAAGTGAGGCTGCCTTTTGATTTTAGAGCATAAACTACTTACAATGCCTTGATGCTCTTGTTCTCTTGTAAGGGAGCTCTTGTCTCTGTTGACAAAGCCAGATGGGCTTTTGCTAGCTCTGCTTGGTGGGTGTTACTCCATGTGCTTGCTGGTACTGGAAACAGGTCCGGTGTCTGTCCTCCTTGTTTTGATTGGATCCACTGGAACCACATCTACTAAATGGTCTTGCTGCTGTGTCCAGGAACAGGGTAGAAAGAGGCAAATGGAAATGTACTTATGGTGCCAGAGAGACTTTGGTGCTGGATGGAGTACGAGTAGCTTGAAAAGTGGTAAAGTGGTAGCAGAGACTACCTGCTCTTTGTCAAGAGTTCACGGTACCCATCTCTACTTGGGAGCAAATACTGAGTAGTAAGCAGTTCGATGAATGAAGACCACATGGATTCAATGATTAAAGCTTTTGCCAAGGAGGCGTGGCTAGCCAGCCAACATGGTGGACGTGTCCGAGTAGAGCTCCATCTTTAGACCCCTAATTATCCTGAAATTTACTCTACAGAGGTGTTTCCCGAGCCCGCGCTGTACAGAGCTGGTGTGGGGGCGCAGTGGGGAGCCTGTGGAGCCCAGCAGATCTCGGCTTGGGGCTGCGGCGACGGAGACTGACGGCGGGCGGAGGCAGTGAGGCCCGTGGCGGAGTGGCGCGAAAAGTGCCTGGCGGCCGTTGAACCGACTGAGCACTGCTGCGGGAAGTCGGGTGTTGTTTCGGGCCCAGACATCCTGTGAATCCCGTTGCGCAACCGGCGCTGCTGGGAGGCGTGAGCGGCAGGGCAGTTGGCCGAAACAGCCGGAGACGTGAAACGCGCGGCTGGCAGAGACTGGGACCTGACGCCTCCCTCTGGAGCCTGAGACCGTTGAAGACTCGCGGACTCCCCGGCCGCGGAGCGGCTGCCGGGTGGAGGGGGACAAACCTAAGCTGGTGCTCCTGGAGCGACTGCCGGTTACAACCGCCACACGGTGAGGAGCGGGACCCGGGGTGGATGGGGGAACCCTGCGGAAGTGCCATCCCATAGCAGATGGTGTCCCCCTGAGACATCAAAGCAGTGGCTGCGGGGGCCGGAGGCCCCGGATGGTGGGCTGGGAGCTCAGAGACTGAAACCTGAAGTGTGCTCAAGTTGGCAACGCAGTGGATTGTTGGCCGCACTGCTCCTGAACTGGCAGAGTGGAGGGAGACCTTTGCCCGGATGTATGACGTTACAATGCATACTTTTACAACGCATACCTTTACAATGCATTTTTACAACGCAACATCTATTACAAAGCATTCCATTACAATGCATACTACCTTTACAACGCATACCATTACAACGCATAACAATACATTGCATGTATGGTAAGTATTGGATCGTGTAGGGGTAAAAAATAACTATTCTAACTCCAGGGGGGTGCAACAGTAGGGTAAGTGTTGGATAGTGTAGGGGTAAAAATTACTATTCTAACTCCAGGGGTGCAACAGTAGGGTAAGTGTTGGATAGTGTAGGGGTAAAAATTACTATTCTAACTCCAGGGGGTGCAACAGTATGGTAAGTGCTGGATGCGTTGTAATGGTATGCGTTGTAATGACTGCGTTGTAATGACTGCGTTGCAATGACATGCATTGTAGTGGTATGCGTTGTAGTGTCATGCGTTGTAATGGTTGCGTTGTAATGGCATGCGTTGTAATGGATGTTGCGTTGTAAAAGTTTTGTTGTAATGGAAGTGCATTGTAAAAGTTGCGTTGTAAAGGTTGTTCCCCCCTGAGCCCGGAGCCTGGCCTGCCTTGCGTCCGATTGGTGCCCTAGGTGCGAGGCTAGAGCTGGGGTCTACATTGGTGGAGACTGAGGGGAGAGACCGCCCCGGGGAATTGTGGCAGTTCATGGTGTTCACCCCCGGGCCTGACAGGGGCTTGGCGATATTCTAGCTGACACAGCAGTGGGTCATTGTGCTGTGCGGGTTAAGGTGACGGACGGTGTTTGTGGCCGGCCGAGCGGCCGCACTCAGAATCCCCAGGCCGCGCCTTTTTGGAAAGTGTTGCACGCCTACAACCTGGCATATTGAGACCTGGGCGCCATCTTGGTGTTGGCGCCATTTTAGCCGCTGCTGCTCCTTAGGCGACTCACCTTTGGTGCGTGATCAGCGCCGCGCACGGAGAGGGCGCCAGGTGTCTCTGACTGAATAGGGTGAGTCGGATTCACCCATTGTGGCGCTGCGGCCTCTGTTGCAGGGGGACATCGGGGTGAAACAGATGCAGTTTGCCGAAGAGGGGGCATCGGTGAAGAGGCCCTTAGAGACAGAGTGGGAGCACGCCTGCCGAAATGCGTGGTGAAAGTCGGATAATCGTCAGAGGCGCCCACAGGGTCGGCATCGGCTGTTGGGTGCTGCGGCCCAGCCGGTGCTGGAGCCCAGTCCGGATAGGCAGTTTCTCTCGTCACAGCTGGTGGCACTGGATTGGTGAGGCAACTTCTCCTCTAGGACTCTGATGGGGGTCTGGCGCTGAGCGACTTGTGGCTGTCGGCAGGTGTGGATGCCATCTGCTTAGCAGCTGGCAATGGGCAGGCTCAGGGATAAGTCCCTGCAGAAGCAGCTGGTGGCTGATTGGCTGGGCTCTTTGCACGGACAGCAGAGTGACAACCTGGGACTGGCGGCTGCCCTTGCAGCCAAGATGAACTCCGTGCTGGTAGCGGTGGAGGGCATAGGCACCACACTGGAGCAATCTAAGGTATCCCTGGAGGCCTGGATCGACAAGCTCACATCTGACTTTACCCTACTTCATGCGGACCACCGCAAGCTGGCGGAGTCAGTTGCAGTGCAGCGTCAGTCACTTCAAGAGTTGCAGCCTGTGGTGCAGAATCATGCTTCGGCGCTTCAAGACATCAGGGTTCATGTGCTGGAGGATCGCATTGAGGATGCGGAAGGACGCACCCGGCGCAATAATGTTCGGGTTGTCGGGCTCCCGGAAGGCGAAGAAGGGAAAGATCCGGAGCGGTATACTGAAAATTGGCTGCGAGAACTTCTGCCTCCGGGGATGTTGTCTCCGCACTTTGCAGTAGAAAGAGCGCACAGGGTGCCGGCTTAGAAGCCTCAGCACGGAGCCCGGTCTTGCCCGTTTCTCTTCAAGCTACTTTACTATCATGACCGGGATGTGGTGCTGCGCGAAACCAGGAAGCTGGATGATCTGACAGTGGGGAACAGTCGCGTGATGTTCTTTCCAGACTACACGGCAGCAGTGCAGAGAAGGAGGAGCACATACCTGGCGGTGAAAAATTAGCTGAGGAAACTAGGACTGCCATACTCTTTGCTGTTCCCCTCTCACCTCCGCATGATCACCAAAGAGGGTGCGCGCTTCTTTGATACACCGTCAGATGTCTGGGACTGGCTAGAGGAGTCAGGACAGTGGAAGGGTACATGACCTACGGGCCCGGAGGAGAGTGAATGGCAGGTGCAGAGACCAAGAAGGCGCAGGAAACGGGGTGCCCGCCGTGGCTCAGGCCCCGCCCAGCTGCACCCAGTCCGGAGAAAATGCTTCTCGAAAGGCAGGAAGCGCTTGAAGCGGATGCGATCCTGGGAGCGGTGCAAGGTGTGGTCCGAGCGGCATCCCAGACATGCAGCGAACCAGCCATGAGTGGCTCGTCATCCCCATCTACAGTACTTTCTGAAGACATGAGTATGCCAGTGGTAACACCACAGCTGACCTGCTTATGTGACGTGAGCTGTGGCGGACATGCAGGGGTCCCTGTCTCTGACTTTGCAATTGATTGTGATATCCTTCTCATAATATTGCTGTGCGCGCTGATGTGCTATGTTTGCTTTTATCCAAGCATGATTGCTCTGCTGCGGCGTCCTTCACCGGCCTGGTGCGTCTATAGGTCCTAGATACCCCAAGCACCTCTCGAGCATCTGGGTGGTCCGAGTTAGGGGTGCAGCGTAGTGCGCATGTTGGCAGCACACACACCCAGACTGCCATTGCGCTGAACTAACACATTCTTGTGTGGTTGAGCTTGTTGAGGTTTGGACATATGCCCTCTTGGGGACTCGCTTTTTTTGTTACACCATTTGTGATTGTTCATATGTTTCAATTGCTGCATATTGACCTGTCTCTCCCTGCTGGTGTTCGTAGGCCCCCCTCTGAGGTGTTCCCCTGGCCCTGTGTGCGTGCGAAATGTCTTGACACATGACACATACTAACATACTGACCTGGAATATCCGCGGTATGCACACCCCGTCATGCCGCTACTCGGTCTTTTCCTACCTGCAGCGTCATGGGGTGGGGATTGCTCTCCTCCAGGAGACACATTTGACACAGATCGAGCTGGATAGACTCCGCAGGCGTTGGAGGAGGCAAATATTTGGTAAGACCATCTCTGCGCATGCGCGTGGCACTCTGATATGGGTGAGGGAAGGGGGTCCCCTTTATCTGCAAGGAAGCACTGGTAGATCCTGCGGGAAGGTACTCCCTAGCGCGGGAGCGGTTGAATGGTCACAAAATCCTGCTAGGATCCCTTTACGCTCGAACACAGATCAGCCCGCCTATCTAGAGAGCCTGAATCAAATCCTTCACCCATACGCTGGTCTCCCTTGGCTGATTGGAGGGGATTTTAACATGGTACTAGACGTGCATCTGGACCGATCTTTCCCTGCGACAGTGGCATCTAATGCGCAAGTGTCTAGGGAATGGCTTTCGCATTGGGAGGTGCATGACCACTGGCGCGCCCAGCATCCCATAGATAAAATATACTCCTACTACTCTTCAGTTCATGATCTGCATGTCCGGTTGGATCGGATAATAGGCACCCAGTCGCTGCTCGGCTCCTCGCCAAATCAGAATACCTTGGGAGAACGCACTCTGATCACAACCCCCTATGGTTCCTGATTAGTTGGGAGGCGAATCGCCCACCTGTACCTACGTGGCGCCTGCAGCCTGCTGCTTCGAGGATGCTGAGTTCCGATCATCGCTGGCCACGGCCATCTTGGCTTACTTTGAGGCCAATGAAGGGACGGCGAGCAGCGCCTCAGTGGAGTGGGATGCACATAAAGCAGCTATTCGTGGGCACTGCATGGGGGCCTCATGGAATATATGCAAAACGTTGTCAGCCTCCCTGGCGCGCTTGGAGTCGGAGCTCCTATAGTATGAGAGGGAGGGTGAGGGGACGGGTGAGCACTCGCACACACTAAGCGACCTGTGCACTAGGCATGCAGCCCCTATGGAGCAGCTGCGCTGCCACAATTATGCAGCGCACACGGCTAGGACGCATGCCAAGGTGGACAGAGCTGGCCAGCTGCTAGCCTGGTTGCTGCAGAGAGATGGGCGCGTAGCCCCAATAGGAGCTCTGTGCACAGCGGAGGGGGAGATGGTGTACACACAATGAGAAATCCATTGTGTTCTGACTGACCACTATAAGCAACTATACAAAGCCCACGGCACTGGCTGTAGGCATGCATTAGAAGCATTCCTGGACACTGTTACCTTGCCTGCGGCATCTGAGGAACACAAGAGACAAGCTTACTGCCCCCCTCACTCTGGAAGAGGTGGGGGACGTGATCCGGGCTATGGCGTCTGGGAAAACTCCTGGGCCGGATGGCCTACCCTCCGAATACTATAATGCGAACAGAGATATTCTTGCGCCCCTGATCCTCCAGCTGTGCAACACAGCTATAAGTGACGGCTTGTTTCCTCCGTCTATGCGGGAAGCGTTTCTGGTCTCATTGCCCAAGCCGGACAGAGACCTTACTGCTTTGGGTCCATACAGGCTGCTGGCAATCCTTAATGTGGACTATAAAGTTTTAACACAAAAATTCTTGCAGGGCGGCTTGCGCCAGTGGTCCCCCATCTAGTGCACTCCGATCAAAATGGGTTCGTACCAGCAAGATCCACATCCCTGAATCTTAGGAGGTTTTTTAGGGTGGCGGCTGAAGCTATGAAGGAATGGCTCCGGGCAGGATGCCTGATAATAGACCTGGAAAAGGCCTTGACTGCCTGGAATGGGGGTACCTGGCTGGGGTGCTATCGCGCTACGACCTCGACACGGGCTTCCTACAGATGGTTGAGCTTCTCTATAAAAATACTGTGGTCCGGGTGAGGCTGGGCCCCTATATTTCTGAAGTGGTGGCGGTGGGCCAGGGCACCCGGCAGGGATGCCCCCTGTCCCCGTTACTGTTCGCGTTGGCTGTGGAACCCTTGGCGGTGGTACTGCGTCAGACCCTGGGAGACGGATTCCCCTTGGGAGATGCGATTCACCAGGTATCGCTTTATGGTGATGACCTGCTGGTGTTCGTGAGGGACGTGACATGCACACCAGAGCGACTAGCCCACTTGCTAGGACAGTTTGCGGTTGTCTCGGGGCTTCGGTTAAACGCGGGCAAGTCCTGCCTCTATGCATTCAATGCTGAGATAGAAGACCCAGGGTACTGTTTTGACGGCATAAGAGTCCAATGGGAGGCTGACACCTTCAGATATCTAGGGATTCAGATCTACCGGCAACCGGCTGATCTCTTTGATGGCAACCTGGGACGGGTGGTGGCAGCACTTCGATCCCAGACACGCTTTTGGTCCTCACTCCCGCTGACCACTACGGGTAGGGTGGCTCTTGCCAAGGTGGTCATGCTTGCCTGACTTCTGTATTATTCTGTCAATCTGCCTCTCTACATCCCAGCCTCTTTATTTTTGTCACTCAATAGGGTACTCTGAGACTTCATCCCGGGCACGTCCCAGGACCGATTGGCGCTTGTGAAGCTATTCCTGCCAACAGACTGTGGAGGGCTGGCCACCTCCTGTTTCGAGTATTACTACCTGGCCGCACAAATCCAATGGATTGCCCGCTGGTTGGCGGATAGAGGTAGGGACGATACTGATAGAGCACGCAGGTCACACGACCAATCATAATGCACACTCGGGCCCATAAAATACTTTTCATATATACTTTAATCAGGTAACCTACACGCTATTATCAGCAATTCAGTTTCTCCTTACTATTATTGTGTACCTGACTTACCAATCCTTGTAACAGGTACCTAAGATCACAATGGATCAGGAGCTAGCTGTGGGATTAAGTAGACAACACCAGGATACCATGCAAAATTTCAAATAACGGTTGTACATTATAATAATCACAGACGCAAGAAGTTTTCAAAACCTTTATCTAGTTCTCTTCATTCTCAATTGCCATGAGCCACACATTTACACAGATCAAACTGTCTATAACTAGGATTAAGAAGATGGTATAACTATGAATTAGAGTAAGAAACATTTAGAAATTGAAAAATAAAGGGAAGGGAAAAATAAGGAACACACTAATTTTAGATCAGCAGACTTTCACAACTTCACTAAAGGTGGGTAGAGAAAAGAAACATACTAATCAAAACAGACTTTCGGTTATCACCACTAATTTTAGATCAGCAGACTTTCACAACTTCACTAAAGGTGGGTAGAGAAAAGGAACATACTAATCAAAACAGACTTTCGGTTATCACCAACGGTTTATATGAAATGAAACTTAGGCAATCTAATTTATCCAGATGTACTTCTTCTCTAAAGGAAGGGTAAGAATGGAACAAACTATATATGCATACGATTCTGAATTCGACTAAGGGTAGAGAGAGAATGGAACATTGTAATAGACAAATTTGGACGAAAACCTTATTTATAGAAAACAGGGTAAAAGATGTAGGCAATTATGCTTTATTCAGGAAAAGGGAGAGAAGCTTAGATAGACGAACACCCACACTCACTTATATTTACCTAGGATAGATTGAAGACCAACCCTGGCCACGGGGCAGTTGGAAAGGTGGGAAAAGGACACTCAAGGACTTGGGCTGCCAGTAGGCGAGCAGGTACAGCTCACGGACAGTCAGAACAGGATAACCCCAGGATTTTGGATCAGGACCGGGCTCACCAAAGGGTACGACCAACACCTGCAGCTTCGGATGCAACGCCTGCGCTACCCCCTCTCTGCAAGGAATCTGCCAATAAACCCCAATTGGGTTTTTGAATCTCCCAGCAAAGTGCTTCGCCAGCCCTTAAGGTTTCCCAAACCCGACTGAGTCTGTGGAAATTACGGACAGAGTGCTCCGCAGCTCTCTGTATCAATCACCTATAGAGTTCGTTGGGTCAGTGACAGGTCAGCTATTCAGACAAGTCGGACAGTTTCTCTAGCTAAACCTAGGCTAATTATACTGTTTTTGGGTCAATGTACCACCCACAAATGTTGCAAGTGAAAGGTTCCCTAATTTCTGATTGGGCAAGGGAGGAGGTTAGGTCATGGTACCTCCTAAAATGTAGACTTTCTCAGACTTAATATTCATTTTTCGAACCCACCCCTTACATTCCAGTTCCCATGGCGAGTGTTTAAGAAGACAATGGGGTACACAATAAGAATACAAATGTTGCAAATGCAGGTACAAGTCAGCTTCGTCTTGCTGGGTTGGAGTTCAGGTTCCCAGGAGCATCTTGGCTGTGTCTGCCAGCTGGCTGGGTTCCAATGCTGCATGACTTTCTTTTCCCCCATCACATGACTGGTACCACACAGGCTTCCAAGATGGAGCAGCAAGCCTCTCCCGGCCCCCCGGAGAATGTTACATGAAAAGTAAGCGAAAACAATTAAAAACACAGGAAAAAATGAATACACTGTATACCGTAAATGGCTATACTAGATCCCTTACTTTATAATAACTATAGCATTAGGAGTTAGGCAAAACAAACAGCTTTGCAAAAGCAGCAATGCAAGCACGGAGCATGTGAGAAAACAAAGCGGCCATTTTAGCAAAACTGCGCATGAGCAACAAGTTCCCTCCAGATCTGCGAGTGCGTCACATCAGATGGGTATGACCGGCGCATGCGCAGACTAGATTCCCGCAAAGCAGCGACCATTTTAAAAGCAAGCGTTATTACTGTTTAGTAAAAACATATGCAAGTTTCTCTGGGACACCCTCGTGTAGTGTAAATGTGCAATATTAGTGAGACAAACAAATTGATTACAGAGTTAAAGTTACTCGAGGTTCATGAATTCAAGCAAGTCGCGTAACGTGTGAATACTTGCTCCATCAATCCCCTCTTGGATGATATTTACTATCATCACTATCTAATGGAACCAGATGCCAACTTGTCACATATTTCCCAGTTCAATCTCTTCAACCATTCGATTCATCTTTTCTTTCGTTTCTTTATTAGGGTGAGAAATTTTCACCCTTTTATAAATTTGATTATTCAGTTCCTCCAGTTCCAATTCATCCACATTTCTTTTCACTCCTCTCTTGTTCACAGTATACTTTTTCTGATGTTTGCGACATTTACAACAAATGAATATGATAAACACTATTATACTTATTCCCATGATTGGCAATAGTATTTTACTCAAAATACTTTTCCCTAAGTTAGAAAACCAATGACCTACAGAGGAGAGACCATTAGTTAGTCTCTTCTAGGCACTGTCAACTTCCAGTGGTTGGAGCTCTTTTTCCAAATTTGTAATGTTCTTCACATCCCTTTTGATCTCCACACTTTTGTCAGGTATGTAAGTGCAACAATGTTGTGCTTTCAACATTCTACAGACTCCGCCCTCTTTTGCTAATAAGGTGTCAAGAGCAAGCCTGTTTTGTAAAACCATAGATCTGATCACAACCATTTCGGTATTGACCATCAGGAAACCTCCAGCAGTGTCAGTAGATAACCGATCCACTACTGTTGACAATTTGCAAATTCTGTGTGTATTCAGAGTCACTCCTACTGCAGGTATCAATGCACTAAAAATATCTCCCACTATTTCTCCGGCACTTTCTCTTTTTGTGCGTGCTAATTTGTTAGTCTTTTCAGTGCTTCCAGTGCTTTTCCCCACATGGTATATCTTTGGAAAGACAATACCAAAGTAACAGCTTCCGTACCAATGGTCCGGTAATTTGAAATAAGACTTGTTTCCGCATATAGAATAAATTCCAGGAAACACTGGCTCTGACCAATCTTTGAATCCCCAACCCCCAATTACCTTATAATTATGTTCGCACTCACTGGAACCATTGAATATGTTATTATAGTAACTAGTCATTTCTCTGTGAAGACAAAGCTTCCCCTTCTTTTCGAAATCCAGCAACAAGGCAGCATTTGCTCTACCATTTGAGGTACTCTCTATATTTTCTGCCCATTTAGGAACTTTCTGAGTTTTGTCTTTGGCCTTCTTTTGGAAACTTTATCTTCCCTTTTCTGCCATATCTAGAAAATCTTTCTCCTTCTCATGTAAAGAACAAGTCAAGTTGTTTTTGTGCGCGTCATCTATGTTATTTTTCCTACAGTTAGAAACTAATCACCCATATATTTAGCTACATCTCTAGTCGTATGTACAGGGTTCATGTTTCTTCGAACAGGAATTTCAGAAAATGTCACGTCAAGGTTTGAGTAGTAATACTGTAACGGTCCTCTTCTGTAAAATAAGCTAGTCAGTATACTACAGGAAATTCCATAGGTTAAGGGTAAGTGATGGTAAGTCACGCCTTCAGCTACTGAAGTAGGTAGCTTCATGCAGACATAACAGTCATCTATGTCCATCGTCTTTACATAATGTACTAATAGGTTTGCAAAAACATTTTAATGAGTTTTGTTCTTAATCTTGTTAAAGTGTAAGTCTTCCTCACCTAATGCCTCTAAATCCAGTTTTGTCTGTTTCAGGCTAAGTGGTCTGTCTAGTGCGTCTATACTTTGTGGTGTATTTCTAGTATGTGATTCTACAGTGTCATCCGGTTAGTTATTATTGGGGTACAGACTCGGGTTTTTCGCTCATCATAGAAAGAATGGTTATAGTCAGTCCGATCCATAGTATTAGAATTAATGCTACACTACATATACATATTTGACAGCATGTTTTACAACAATTACGCCTAGGTCTTCCATTCACATTGGAATCAGACATCTTTGGCTCAAAAGAAGTTTTTCAACCCCTCTTTGTACCTTTATACAGGTTTCTTACACAGAGCAACTTCAGGTTGGCACTTCTTCTTCGGTACTCTGATTAGCAATCAC
Organism: Lissotriton vulgaris; assembly: GCF_964263255.1. NCBI lineage: Eukaryota > Metazoa > Chordata > Amphibia > Caudata > Salamandridae > Lissotriton > Lissotriton vulgaris. Next base: position 744,738,548 of record NC_141696.1, read on the forward strand.
CTCTTCCTCACTTTCGTCACTTATATCAAGATCCTCAAATTCTTCCAGTACCAGGTAAGTCCAGTCAGGATTCTGATATTTACTGTTTTGTCTCTTTATTCGGGCACTTCTTCTCTTAGGCTTGGTTCCAGATTTCTCCTTTTCTCTGGAGGCTTGTTTCCTTTCCTCAAGCTTTTCCTCTACAGTTTTTAGTCTTAGTCTCAGTCTTTTGATGAACCTTGGTTCACTTTTCTTTTTCTTGAATCTTTTGACTGGCACTGTTACTTGGCCTTCTTCTAATGCTCTTTTATTTTCGTTCAGTTGTGGCACATCTGCTTCAAGGGTTTCTTTTTCCCTATTTGTCTGGCTTGTTCCAGGTTTTGGGTCGGTTTCGTCTGCCTGGTCACTAAGCTGGCCTGGTTCAGGTGTATGCTGGATTTGTCTTTGTTTTATTTCAATTTCTTCTTCCTGAGCACATTTATCTATTTCTATCTGATCCTGTTCAAGCACTTCGAACCTTTGATTTTCTTCTGCTTGAACTTCCGCCCTATTTTCTATTTGTCCCTTTTCAATCTCAGGAGTTCTTGGAGGTGTGTCGATAACCTGTTCTGTCCCTATCTGTCCTTCCTCATTATCTGATTTGACATGGATTTTGATGATCTGATTATCCTTTTCTATTCCTGTCTCGTCCTCACTATCCCACTCTCTATCTAAGTAGGTTTGTCTTATGGTTCTTATTGGATCGAATGTCAGGTCGATTACTGGGATCCACTCATCTTGACTAGTGCTCGTTTGTTCGTCATCAGCTACTTCAGGGCCAACTTCAGGACACCCCTCAGCTACACAACCTTCCGCCTCAGTTTCTTCGTGTTCTCTCACCCTTTTCGTATGGCTGGCATGGATCCACTTCGGCACACCTGCACACTTCATCGCTGTTGTGGTTACAAGAAGCACTTGTCTCGGTTTTCCCCACTTCGGTGCAAGGCAACTCGACCGGGTGTGTTTCTTTAGTACAACCCAATCACCCGGGTTCAGATTATGGGCTGGAGTTGCTGGCCTGGCGACGGCATCTTCCCCAATCTGGTGAGAGATAGAATGCACTTGGTCACCCAGTTGCTTGCAGTACTCTAGCACCAAATCATCAGAAATGCTTAGCAGTTTGTGTCCTGGTACCCATGCTTTTCGCATTAATCTTCCCATCAGGATCTCATGGGTACTCAGGCCTGTCTTCCGATCTGGACTACTTCTGATTCCCATCAGGACAAGGGGCAAGGCGTCTATCCAATTCATTCCAGTAGACTCACACATTTTTCCTAATCTTGATTTGATAGTGCCATTCAGTTGTTCTACCACTCCAGAAGCCTCTGGGTGATATGCACAGTGCAATTTTTGGGTAATTTTGAATGCTTCTTAGAGCTGGCCTATTACTTCATTTTGAAAATGCCCACCTATGTCTGATTCAATTGTAACTGGAAACCCGAACCTAGGTATCAATTCCCTCAGTAACAATTTTCCTACAGTAATGCCGTCATTTCTATTTGCAGGATACGCTTCTACCCATTTTGAAAATAAACAGACAATGACAAGGACGTACCTCATTCCTTTACATAGGGGTAACTGTATGAAGTCAATTTGTAATCTGACAAAAGGACCTTCTGCTTTTCCGATTATACCTGGCAAAACTACTGTTTTCTTTCCAGGATTAAATTGCTGACAAGTTAAGCACCTCTGGCAGAGTGCCTCTGCAATGTTCCTGAATTTCGAATTGAACCATGTCTGTTTAAAGACACGAACCATAGCATCCCTGCCTATATATGCATCTCCATGGATTAGCCGGGCCATAGGAGCAAGCAAGCTGTCAGGCAATACAGGCATACCATCAGTGTGAACCATGACACCATCCTCATTCCTCTTCTGACAACCCAACCTTCTCCATCTTTTCTTTTCCTTAGGTCCTGCTGCATTTTGCAATTCTTTCATTTCTTCCCATGTTTGTACATCCTCAAACACCATAGGTTGGCAGCTGTTTCCAATTCCCCCCAACTTGATATTGACTGACATTTTATATCTTGCAAAATGTTGGGCTAGTTGGTCAGCATATCGATTACCTGCTGTCACATCGTCATTGCCAGATTTGTGAGCAGCACACGTGACCACTGCCAATTCTTTTGGCAACTGAATTGCTTCCAGTAGCTCCTGTACAACCTTCCCATTCCTGATAGGAGTACCTGAAGAAGTCAGGAACTCTCTTTGCAGCCACAATTCGCCGAAGTCATGCACAACCCCATAACCATACTGGCTATCCGTATATATGGTTGCTCTCATATTTTTCCCAACTTTACAGGCTCTTGCCAATGCAATCAATTTGGCTACTTGTGCAGACTTGACTCCAAACAAATAGGATGCTTCTACTGCACGTTCTAATGTGCACACTGCATAAGCAGCACTTAGACCTCCATCCTCATGTCTTAGACACAAGCCATCTACAAACAGTTCAAAATCTGCAACAGGCAAAAGCATTTCTTTAATGTCTGGGCGTGGTTTTGTACTGAACTCGGTCAGGTCAATGCAATCATGCTCAACCTCTCCCTTTACCTCTTCAATGAGGGAATCTGGTAATAGGGTACCTGGATTCAATATATTACATCGAGTAATGGTTACATTTGCTGCACCCACGAGAATTCTTTCATACTTAGTCAGCCGACTAGGTGTGAGGTACTGAGTTATAGTTCGAGTCAATAGGATTACAACTGCATGTGGAACATACACAGTTACAGGATGTCCCATAATGATGGATTCACTCTGCTCAAGACTCATGCAAGTTGCAGCTACTGCTTTCAGACATCCAGGCAATCCAGCAGCCACTGGATTCAAAGTAGCAGAAAAATATGCCACAGGACGTCTAGTCAATCCATGCGCTTGGGTTAGGACTGACAGTGCACAATTGTCTCGTGTGTCACAAAACAATGCAAATTCTTTTGAATAATCAGGCATTCCTAATGCAGAGGCTGTACACAGACAGTCTCGTAATTTTGTAAAAGCTGACATGCTTTTCTCATCCCATTCCATTGCTCCTTTCTTTGTCATTTTTATCAATGGTTTTGCTAGAACTGCAAATCCCACAATCCACTGTCTACAGTATCCTACAACTCCAAGGAACATTCTGATTTCTTTCTGAGTATTGGGTCGATGCATGTTTCGAATTATCCTAAGTCTTTCTATGGTTACTTTCCTGATACCTTTCTCTATCTGGTGCCCCAGATATTTCACTGAAGAGGTACAGAACTGCAATTTGTCTGGTGATACTTTATGCCTTCCTTCACCTAAATGGTTCAGTAAGGCAATGGTGTCAACAACACAGTCTTTCCGACTTTTAGACGCCACCAAGAGGTCGTCTATGTATTGCACCAGGACTGATTCTCCAGGTAGGACCAAAGATTTGAGGCACTTTTTCAGAATCTGGTTAAAGATTGAAGGACTCTCTGTGTACCCCTGGGGACAAGATTCCAGACGTAGACATTACTGTTGAATTCAAATGAAAAAAGGAATTTGCTGTCTGGATGCAATGGGATTGAAAAGAATGCGTGGCATAAGTCAATGACAGTAAACCATTTAGCATTCCATGGAATTTGGTACAAAATTACTGCAGGGTTTGGTACAATAGGACAGCAAGGAATGACAATTTTGTTTACTTTGCGCAGGTCCTGCACTACCCTGTACTTACCACTCGGTTTCTTGATTCCAATTATGGGCGAATTACAAGGACTGCTCAGTACCTCCTGTATGATGTTTGCTTCCAATAATCTTTTTATTTCGATGGCAACCCCTGCCTTTTACTTCTGCACTCATTTTGTACTGTTTGGTATTTGGGTAAACTTCATCTTCTCTTATGGCTATTTTAATCGGGTCAACATTTGCCATTAATCCTACATCTTTTCCAGTAAAATCCCATACTTCTGGTTTCACTGTCTGTTGGAGTTCTTCAGGTAAGTCTTGTATTGTCAGTCTTTTAATTTCTGAGTCAGGCCTTATTAACATCAATTTGTAAATTCCATCTTCATCTGGGGTCTGAATTTCAACGCCTTTTGGTGTGCAAAAGATGGTACCATTCATTTTGCACAACAAATCACGTCCTAGTAAGTTCACAGGACTTGAATCACAGACTACAAATCTGTGCATCTCTTTGAAGTTCCCTATTGTAATCTCCATTGGCTCGGTAACTGGGGTACTAATTAATTGATTAGAAACAACCACTACTTGGATTGCTTCTCCAGAGAGGGGTAGGTTTGGAACATCTGCTGTTCTCACGGTAGAATGGGTAGCACCAGTGTCCAACAGAAAGGTGACATCATTTCCTTCAACCTTTCCTTCAATTTATGGTCCTGACTGGTCTACCGGCAAGGAGGCGTGAAGCACGCACTCCTCGTCCTCCCCCCTCAGGCACCATCAGTAAGGTTCATCACAGAGGAATGTATCATTCAACAGGAATTGCGAAGTTGCTGCATTTCTATCCTCCTTTCCTTCCCAAACCTCTGCTTCCTCACTTTGTTGTGCTCTACTCCTATAGTTTGGCCTAGGTGCACAAGGCAACTGTTGCTGTTTTACCTGTTGCTGTGTCTTTTGTGGCCCCTCCTTCTGCACCTGTGGATTCAAATCATTATTTGGCACGTTACCATTCTGTACCGCCGGACTCTCGTCTCTCCAGTGCCCTATCTGTCCGCACCCGTGACAGGGGAACTTCTTTTTGGCCTCCTCTCGGCTCATTTTTACTCTGGGCTTTTCTCCACCCCCAGGACCTTGATTCTGGGTATTGGTATTCATTTTACTTAACTGCTTTTCTTGTTGTTCAGCTAATTTTACTTGTGCCCACATAGCCTTTTCTTTTAATCCTTTCCGTTTATTTTCTAGCTCATTTTCACAATACTTGGCATACTTCAGGACCTCATCAATAGGCTTGGCTGCCAACAGATTTTATTGTCTTTGATCCATTGAGAAATTTCAGGTCTCAGTCCTAACACAAATCGATAGATAAAATGGGTCATGTCCTTCATCTCAATGTTATCTAGTGTTGAACACCTGTAACTGTCGTTCATAGTATGAATGCACAGTTTCATCACGATTTTGGGTAGTCCTATCTATACGGGTCCAATCAGTTTCTTTAGCAGGCACCTTGCCTTTCAAATACAGTGTTACCTGGTCATACTTTCTCATGACCTCCTCTGAGGGGGCTCCTGTCCTTGGGTCTCTGGCATACTCCTCACTGGGCCAATCAACAGCAATTTTGCATTCTGTCCATAAATCTACGGGAAATACAATGTAAAATAACCCATCTAGATTTTTCAGGAGACATTTTTAAACTTTAATAAATCTCTCAACCTGTCTGTACCATTCTACAGGTTTTCTCGTAATTTTGGGAAGTCATTTGTGAATGACACAATATCATGTCGGGACCATGGAACATGTACATATTTTCCACCTGGCACTTCTCGCATAGGATATAATGTCTCTGCATTGTCAGCTTCTTTTAGGAGATATTCAGAGGACACTTGTCTGGATCTACTGTCTTCCTTTTTCTTTGCCCATCTTGTCTTCCATTTTTCTAGGTCCCCCCATTTCTGTAACAGGTTCAGCAATTCTCTTATCTGCACCTTTTTCCCTGACACGTTCATGTTTTCTAAGTCTTTGTCAGAAAATTCAGCCCTATATGGTGTTTGCAATACTTTGGATTTGCTGACATCTATTCCCATATTAGCTGCGGTGTCCATTAGCTTCTCATGGAACACTCTGGTATTTCTGGTAATGCTTTTACAGATGAACAGAAGCTCTTCCTCACTAAGAGTGTTCAGCCTGTCTAATCCCACATTTCCAGCCATCAGTTCTTCCAATTCTATTCTTAATTTGTAAATATCTAATGGTTTTGGCTGAGGATTTATTTTTTCTAACTCTCGGGTCCATCGATCTATTTCTTCCGGAGTCACTACTGTGGCACTTCGAGTACCTGAAGCTGACTCTATCAGGACTTCTCTTGTACTAGTCTGAGTGTTATTTCTCGATGCACTGCCTTCCGGTTCCCTTATGGGCAAATCCATCAGGGAAATTACAGACTCACACTCACTTGCCTGATCATCAACTATTAAAGGCTCTTTTCTTGGCTGCACTACAGCTGGAGTGATAACTGGAGTCTTTGGACTAGTCTGTCTATCCCCATAAAGAGGAACAACCGGGCCAATAGTTACTGGAATTGTCAGAGCTTCAGGTCTTGAATTTAACTGGGATATTTTCTGACTGAGTTCATTTCTCTGTTTAGCTAAGGCTTCCCTTTCTCGGTCATGCAAAACCTTTTCCATGGAGATTTCATGTATTACTTGTGGAATTAAAGGTGGATAAAGATTCGGGGCAGTGGGAATGGTCGTACTTGGTCCCTCCCGACAGGACGGTCTATAACATGGAACAGTTGTATCGGGCAGGCTTAATCCCTCATTACCACTAGGCCTATAACCTGGTCCTGCCATATCAGATGCACTGGCGCTTCTATTACTGGAAGGCCTAAAGAATGGATTTTTCTAACTCAAGGACCTAGACTCCTCCTCATATGGTGGTGGATTTTTCATTAATAAATCCTCCAGGTATTCATCTTCTGAATCACCCGCAGTCATTAAGTGTCGGGTTTTCTCTGTCCTTTTTCCTCCTACGGGTTCGTCTACAGCACGAACTGGAAATAGTCCTTCTACCATCATATTCTGTCTCCACTGTTTACATTTTTTCTCTCGGGTCTCCCTCTGATTCTTTGGATAAAAATGTGCTAACCCCTTATCCATTCTGGGTCTGTCTCGCTCAAAGGCTTCAATCTCCCATTCTTCCTGAGCCTCATATTGTGTAAGTCTTGGTCTGGGGTGTAAATCATTCATTCGGGTCCTCAAATTAAACAACATTCTACCATTAAAGGTACCATCTAAGGGAAATGCCAAAACTCCGTCATCTTTAGTATATTCCACCCAATTTTCCAACCATACACAGGTATGATACCCTTTGTCAAACATCATAAACGATGCGGGAGTATTAGGTGGTGAAATGATAACTCCTTCTCTAGTTTTTATAGGTTTATCTTTCTTTAAATAATTCTTGACTTTTTCTACTAACGTCATTTTTCTCTTGCTTCCATACATTCCGTCTAGTCTACGACCTTTCCACTAGTCTTTCGTAAACCCTAAGTACCTAGGATCAGGTCGAGCTTCGGGATAAAGCGAATACCACATATATTTGTGAAAGTTTAAATTTGGTAAAATACGTACTTATGTTTACTATTTTCTTCCAATGCTAGGGCGTCTTGTAAATTTTAACAACCAATCAACACTGTGATTGCAAATAATTTCAACCAATGGGTGCGCGGCTTTTCCGTGAGACGCGGTCTCACGCTCCAGCACTCACCCATCCTTTACAATACCAGCTCCGTTACACATCCGCTGTTTCGACCAATACCAGCGCGGCACAGAGTGACGTCAGCGCAGCTCCGCGACTGACTCCCTCCTTCACAAGGTAACAGACACTTGATTTCTTTCTAAAAGTGCAAGTGCTCTATTTAGTTTACAACGTATAACATTCGCCACTGTACTCGTGTGTCTCGAAAGGAAAGATTTGTTTCACTGCAAGTAAACCTCTTCTGTCTACTTTTCATACACTACGGATAGATCCCTTCTGCCTACCCTTCACACAAGCATTAGAGAACCTGCTACTTCTTTGACTTATCCACTCTTTTCAGGATGTATACTAAGTCTAAAGTTTCACTAGCGAACTCCTTTGCTATCACCCAAGCTCCGACGAACCTACTACTCCTTCCTCGTGTGACCATTACTAGGTTATATCACAACTGTAGTTTCATTAGCGAACTCGTTGCTATAATTTATTCAACTACTCATACAGAAAACCCTAATTAGCGCTTCCAGTTCTACCTAACTACGCACTAATTTTCCTCACTGTAAGTGACCTCTCTGCAAAGTGGATTCTCCTCACCACCCGCTATTCTGCCCCCGGGGACTCCAGACAACATATAACAATCACTAACAAGTGGTTAATACATTAAAAATCATATAGCAGCATTTAATCAAAAACTATAAAAAAACATTTCATAGCATTTGAAAGCAATGTTTTTACATTCGATCTATCGATTTTGCAAAAAAAAGTTTTTTAGCTGCACATTTCATTTTTCACGGTATATCAACAAGTAACCTATCTCCCTATCTTAACTAGTCCTAACCATAGCTCTGCTACCAGAAAATTACTGATAGAGCGCGCAGGTCACACGACCAATCATAATGCACACTCGGGCCCATAAAATACTTTTCATATATACTTTAATCAGGTAACCTACACGCTGTGATCAGCAATTCAGTTTCTCCTTACTATTTTTGTGTACCTGACTTACCAATCCTTGTAACAAGTACCTAAAATCACAATGGATCAGGAGCTAGCTGTGGGATTAAGTAGACAACACCAAGATACCATGCAACATTTCAAATAACGGTTGTACTTTTTATAATAACCACAGACGCAAGAAGTTTTCAAAACCTTTATCTAGTTCTCTTCATTCTCAATTGCCATGAGCCACAAATTTACACAGATCAAACTATCTATAACTAGGATTAAGAAGATGGTATAACTATGAATTAGAGTAAGAAAAATTTAGAAATCGAAAAATAAAGGGAAGGGAAAAATAAGGAACACACTAATTTTAGATCAGCAGACTTTCACAACTTCACTAAAGGCGGGTAGAGAAAAGGATCATACTAATCAAAACAGACTTTCGGTTATCACCAACGGTTTATATGAAATGAAACTTAGGCAATCTAATCTATCCCGATGTACTTGTTCTCTAAAGGAAGGGTAAGAATGTAACAAACTATATATGCATACGATTCTGAATTTGACTAAGGGTAGGGAGAGAATGGAACATGCTAATAGACAAATTTGGACGAAAAACTTATTTATAGAAAACAGGTTAAAGACGTAGGGAATTATGCTTCATTCGGGAAAAGGGAGAGAAGCTTAGATAGACGAACACCCACACTCACTTATATTTACTTAGGATAGATTGAAGACCAACCCAGGCCATGGGTCAGTTGGAAAGGCGGGAAAAGGACCCTCAAGGACTTGGGCTGCCAGTAGGCGAGCAGGTACAGCTCATGGACAGTCAGGACATGATAACCCCAGGATTTTGGATCAGGACCGGGCTCAGCAAAGGGTACGACCAACACCTGCAGCTTCGGATGCAACGCCTGCGCTACCCCCTCTCTGCAAGGAATCTGCCAATAAACCCCGATTGGGTTTTTGAATCTCCCAGCAAAGTGCTTCACCAGCAATTAAGGTTTCCCAAACCCCGACTGAGTCTGTGGAAATTACGGACAGAGTGCTCCGCAGCTCTCTGTATCAATCACCTATAGAGTTCGTCGGGTCAGTGACAGGTCAGCTATTTGGACAAGTCGGACAATTTCTCTAGCGAAACCTACGCTAATTATACTGTTTTAGGGTCAATGTACCACCCACAAATGTTGCAAGTGAAAGGTTCCCTAATTTCTGATTGGGCAAGGGAAGAGGTTAGGTCATGGTACCTCCTAAAATTTAGACTTTTTCAGACTTAATATTCATTTTTCGAACCCACCCTTTACATTCCAGTTCCCATGGCAAGAGAGTTTAAGAAGACAATGGGAAACACAATAAGGATACAAATGTTGCAAATGCAGGTACAAGTCAGCTTCGTCTTGCTGGGTTGGAGTTCAGGTTCCCAGGAGCATCTTGGCTGTGTCTGCCAGCTGGCTGGGTTCCAATGCTGCATGACTTTCTTTTCCCCCATCACATGACTGGTACCACACAGGCTTCTAAGATGGAGTAGCAAGCCTCTCCCGCGCCCCCCGGAGAATGTTACATGAAAAGTAAGCAAAAACAATTAAAAACACAGGAAAAAATGAATACACTGTATACCGTAAATGGCTATACTACATCCCTTACTTTATAATAACTATAGCATTAGGAGATAGGCAAAACAAACAGCTTTGCAAAAGCAGCAATGCAAGCACGGGAGCATGTGAGAAAACATAGCAGCCATTTTAGCAATACTGCGCATGAGCAACAAGTTCCTTCCAGAACTGCGAGTGCGTCACATCACATGGGTATGACCGACGCATGCGCAGACTAGATTCCCGCAAAGCAGCGACCATTTTAAAAGAAAGCGTTATTACTGCTTAGTAAACACATATGCAAGTTTCTCTGGGACACCCTCGTGTAGTGTAAATGTGCAATATTAGTGAGACAAACAACTTGATTACAGAGTTAAAGTTACTCGAGGTTCATGAATTCAAGCAAGTCGCGTAACATGTGAATACTTGCTCCATCAATACCGCTACAGTTGAGCCACCGTACTCACTGGAGCGTGTCACCAAACTTTTCCACCCTCTGGCGGAGCCTGAGAGACCCGCTCCACTGCTTCTGGCAGTGGCGTATGAGTGCTTTCGCCGAGCCCTTTTCCTCACTTGAGGAGTGCTCCTATACGCGCCTGCGGTGCCACTGGAGGGTTTTCCGGGAGATGAGGGGGTCCTTACACGTCCCGTGCTAGAGCACTGGAGGGGGCGGACATCCAGGCGCTGGGCGACCTTTTTAGAGACGGTGCATTAGTGGCATATGAGACACTGGTCTCTGAGGACGGGCTTCTCCCTGGGGGGTTCCTGCTACGTTTCTCCATAGGGGCGAAGATGACAGCCAAGTGGGGAGACGTGGCGATGGAGCCTGACCAGGATTTAACTATGCAGTATCTTCATGTCATGGGGAGGGGCAAACATCTGGTCCGCTGGTTTGCTCTGTCATTAAGTATACACACGGGGACTAGTTTGGCCCGCTCAGGGGTAAATGGGAGCGTGACATGGGCAGGCAACTGTCCTATAAGGAGTAGGGGAGAGTTCTTAAAATTCCGGTACGCATTCCCAGAAACCTGCGCTTCCGCCAGATACAACTTTTTATTGTTCATAGGGCCTACCTTTTGCCTGAGCTCATCAATAGATACTTCCACCGTGTAGATGCGTCTTGCCCCAGATGCGGCGAGTTGGGTGCGGGGCTCCTTCACCTCTTATGGAGTTGCCCTAGGCTGGGCTCATACTGGAGTGTAATCTGTGAGCTGCTCAGGGAATGCACTGGTCGTATTATACCCTTTGATGGGCCGGAATACATTTTGCACCATTTTAGGAGGCCGCCCAAAGGCAGGGCGTCGTCCCGCTTTTTAGATCTGGGGATGGTGGTGGCTAAACACCTCCTTACGAGGTGCTGGAAGACACGTGACCCACCGAGCGTGCAGGCGTGGACCTCCTCCTTTCAGGCATGGGCCCGGGCAGAGTGAAAAGCCATATGTAGAGAGGAAATGGTGGGGCTCCTAAAAGAACCAATAGCGGAGCACTGGGAGCACATGCTTAACGCCTTGCAGCTACCGGATGGGGTCAGGGGTGCGGGGGCTGCGGAGAGTTACGCGGCGCCCTCGGCGGTCAGAGTGTACCGTGGGCTGTTCTCCTGTCTAAATAATCAGTTAGATATTGTCTTTGACTCTTGGAGTCATGCAGGTTTCAGGGGCAGGCCCAGTTGTGGCTGGCGAGTGCGCGCGCGAAGGGGGGGCGAAGGAGGGGGGAGGGGAAGGCGGGAGAGGAACTAGCATGTATAAGTGTCGATGGTTTTGCTGCTATTGTTTTCTTCTTTTTGTTTATTCACAGTTGTTGTATAAAAGTGCTCTTTGTGCACAAGTCCACGCTGGGAGGATCCACCCTGTACTTTGCTAATGCAATAAGTTTAGCGTGTGGACAGTCATGGACTAACTTGGGGGCGGCTGCCCCGGCACCACGCGCTCGTACCAGTATTGGGCGGTTATCCTTTACTTACGACTTACTGTATCTGTGTTCCTTAATTGTAATGCTATAATGTCCATGTATGTGAAAAAAACGGACTCTGGTCCTGGGACAAAAGGGCAGCTGGACCCAAATATATGCTTACAAAAAAGAGTTGCTGGCCCTCACACTGGTTTATTATCTCAAAGTTTGAGAACACAAATAAAGGTAAATCTTCTGTTTGTCAGGGTTATTTTATTTAGACCCTTTGAAATTTTCAATAATTTTTATATATTTTTCGTGGGTGAGAAAAACACTTTACAAAACACTTACACATATTTACAACTATTATACAACTGACATATATACAATTATAGAAAATGTATACACAATCTTCTTTTACAAAAAATAGCGATTATATCTCCACAAATAATTATTCTTTGCGAAATCTCAAACCACTATAATACCCACAAGGTGAAAAGATGGCAACAAAAAATAAATGTTTCCTTTTTTAAGAAAGATCAAAACACGACTTTGAAAATTAAGTCAAAGATAGTGAATAATAAATTTGAGATAATAAACCAGTGTGAGGGCCAGCATCTCTTTTCTGTAAGCATAATGTCCATGTATGCACATCTGACATGCCCAATTTACTGAGCTGACACTCTTAAAATGTCTAATGTACTGTAATATCTCTAAAAATGCTAATAAACAGATTTGACATAAAAAAATAAATTAAACCCTTTGCCAATACCTAAGACGTACACAACAACTGAATGAATAATGAGCTCCTACATACAGGTACGCTACCAATGAAAATAAAAAACAGGCCAGTCCAAATTTGTGCAGTTAATGCAACCTATTGCAGAACACAATTCACAGGAAACGTTTTCAGCACTGATAATTAGAATCAATACTGTGGATGACCTTTTAAAGACCTAGGAATTCATGTTGATTACTTTTGGGCACTCAACCCTAAAAACGACCCCCTGAGAGTCCAAGAGCCATGGCCAAGAATGCAACCACACTGATTGGTCATAAATAAAATACAGAAGCTGTTTTCATATAATGGTCCCCCAGAATATACTATTATTTTAATATGTCTTGTGCGGGGCAGAGCACATGTGCCATGAGGACCTTTTGTGAAAGACTCTTCAAGCAATGTTGAAGGTTTGCCACAATCAGACTTGTTCAATCAATCAATCAATCAATCAATTTATTTATTGTCATCATCAAAAAGCCTTGCAAATTAAACAATGTATCAGTGCATATCCTAGTTATACGTTTGACATTCACACAATAAATTATCATGCAGTTAAAACTTTCTGTATAAATAATATCAATGGCCAGCTCCCATGCTTGACAAGTGTTCACACTGCCCTACATAAAGAGCCACATAATCATGAACCATTACCTCATCCAATCTAGAATGGATAGTTAAAAGCTTTCATGCCTATCAGTAGCAGGTAACCACAAACCTTAACTAAAAAGTGTGAGCAGTGTAAGACACTTTATACATTTTTGTGCAAAAAGGAAAAAGATACCCTGATGTTACTTCTTGCATGGAATAAACATTATTCGCTTTCTTTATGGGACCTTCTGCACATACATAGTTAAAAAAATAGAATAATAAAATGGTAAAACTGATATTTAATTGATTGGGGAGGTAATAACTAAATGTCCTTGCGCAAATAGCAATTATACTATAATGGTCTCTTTCCAGAACATAAAGTGCAATCACAATGTTGACTTCCGACCGACAACACAGGCTCCCATTAAAAAAAAAAGGTGGTTGTGGAAAACCATGCACCCTGTTGTCCGGCACCCCATGGTACAGTTCCCAACCGGTGGCCTCCAGGTAAAGGGGGGCTACTATGGGCAACTAATGTCGGCCTCAGACTGCCTTTTTGTGTCAGACAGACCGATTCTGAAAGGCTGTCAGAATCTAACATCATAATCTGTTGGTCGGAAACAGTGTCCATAGAGCTATACGATTGGGCTTTGAATGACTCAGGGACTCTGAGCTCCACGCACTAATCGGTACCTAGTCAGACATCCCGAATGGTTACCCTGCATCGTAATCAGTCAGTCAATAACTTCTCTGATTCGGTCGGAAACATAGATTCCAAAATGATTTAGGGAAATCGATTGTTGGTCGGAGTCTTTCCGACTGACATCGTAATTGGCCCTGAAGTACAAACTAGCAAACAGAGCAAGGTTATCTCCACTCGAAAGAGATAGAAATGCAGTGTTCACTTCTTTGATTGAACATTCCACAAAAGCACTTGAGCATTTTACATCAGTGAAGGTTACTAGCCATACGATTGGGGCCATTAAGGTATTTGATCTAATTTAATGTCTGCCCTCATGCCTAATAAGCAGCCATTTTGCCTATATGTAAGACGATGTAGAGCTAAAAATCATTTAATCATCTCTCCCGAAGCAAAGTGCTAGCGCCCAACATTGACCTGGTATTATGCAATCTAAATAAAGGGGCAAGCCATCTTTGGCAGGCTTTGTGCAAATTACCAGAATGTGCTTCATGGTCTCTGTCCCACCCGAGGGTACAATCAAAGTATTTACTTCCCTTTTGTAACCTGCCATCTTACTAAAAAATTCCTGGTGGGGAGAGTACCCTGTCTAAACTTGATGTGTAAAGTTAAATTAAACTAAATTAAATGCAGATATTTTTTCATCATATATTGAAGGTTGCCTACCAAAGGCCATCTCAATTATCATAATTAATTACCAATGAATTAATTAAAATTAACAACCAATTATTAATTAATTAATAACAAATTACTTTACACATTTAACACTGTAACATCTCAATCAAACAAATATTAATAAATAAAAAATAATCAATACATGTAATATAATTAAATTATTTCCCACCCTATTCTCCTACAAACCCACAACACACTACGGAACTAAAAACAAAAAATTCAAATAAAAAAAATTAGTAACTACTAAAAATGTAACACATATTTTACAAATACAAACAATTCTGGTACTAAAAAAGCATACATCACATACATCACAGACATATAAAATATATACTAAAATACTAAACATTATTTAAAAAATGATATTTTTGACAACTATATTTTTGCGAACAATATTATTCACTTCGATATTCTTTACCACAATATTCTTGCTGTCAATATTTCTGAACCACAATATTTATGACTCAATATTTATGCCACTCGATATTTTTTACTAGATATACTGCCTCTACACCTTTTTTTTAAATATGCCCACTGTCAGAACTATCTTCCTTGTACAGGCCTCTAAAATACCTTGACCAATCATTGCCCTTGATGTGGCAATCCAATCTATTCACTTTTCCCATCCCTGTTTCCCATAAACGTTTTAAAAAATATATATATTTTTATTAACAAAACAATAAAGAAAAACATCAGGTGACATTAGCAGATCTTGCAGGTTACATGAGTACATTTCCATACTTTCAAACTAGTAGATAAAAATTGTAGGTGAAGGATCAAGGGGACACCTGCGCCTCCGCTTCCTCAGAACACATCGGGGGCACACAGATATTTCAGCAGTAGTGATTCAATGCCTCCCAGATCTTCCCTCACTTCGCCGGGCATCCCCTAGCCACGTATACCGATCTCTCCCTGAACATGCACCAATCTAGGTCCTCCTCCCACCTCTCGACCCGGGGCGGCTGACTGGCTCCCCACAATTGGGCAATATGTTATGTTATGTTATGTTATGTTATTATAAACTTGTAGAGTGCATTATCACCCAGGGGTATCTAAGCGCTATCAGCGGACATGCAGCACCATCGAGAAACGCAGAACTGCCAGCTCAGAGGGGCCTCCAGGAAAAGCACAGTCTTCAGATTCTTCCTAAAAGGGAGGAGATTAGTTTCCTTTCGGAGATTAACTGGAAGGCGGTTTCAAGCCTGAGGGATAGTGCTGGAGAAAGCTCTACCACTCATAGATGCAAGGTTAAACCGGGGACAGACCAAATGACATGCCTCAGCTGACCGAAGGGCCCTACTTGGCATGTGGTTGATCAATCGGTCCTTGATATAGCTAGGGGCTGAGCCATAGATGGCCTTATGTGCTATACAGAGGCTCTTGAATTTAGTTCTCAGGGTAATTGGAAGCCAATGTAAATCCTGTAGTAAGGGCGTGGCCCGGGTTCACCTAGGTTTATTGAAGATTAATCTGGCAGCGTCGTTCATTACGACCTTGAGCCTAGCCAGGAGGTTTTTGGGTAGGCCATATTATAAGGAATTGCCGTAGTCAAGACGTGCCAGAATCAGGGCAGAGACTGCCAGCGTAAGAGTGGAGAGAGACAGCAGTGAAGATAATTTCCGGAGCTGGCGCAGCAGGCTAACACATGTACCAACCACAGCCGACACCTGCTGTGTCATGGATAGCCGGGCATCAATTTTGATGCCCAAACTTTTTACTGCCACTGCAGGTTCTGGAAAAGGCCCTAAATCTGCCAGCCAGAACAGATCAGTCCACGGATTTGAAGCTGTAGTGACTGCTAGGACTTTCGTTTTGTTCGGGTTTATTTTTAAGGAATTAGCCGACATCCAGTTGATAGTGAACCTGAGAATGTCTTGCATTGTAAAGTAAGCCGTAGATGAATGGTCAATCTGGATCAGGATATGAGTTTCGTCGGCGTAATTATAAACCCTGTAGTCCATCTGGTTCAATGCTGCTATCAAAGGCTGCAAATAGATGTTAAAAAGCAGAGGTGATAGAGCTGAACCCTGGGGCACTCCACTAAACAGCTTGGCTGGTTTGGACACTATATCCGCTAGTTGAACTTGCTGTGAGCGATCTTTAAGAAAAGAAGTCAACCAGGCCAGAACCGTGCCCTGTATCCCTTGATCCTTAATCGGCGATAATAGTCGGCCATGATTGACGGTGTCAAACGCGCTGATAAGTCCAATAGGACCAGGGCACATGGAGTTTTCTTATCAGCCCAGGTCAGGTCATTCAGCATGAAGAGCATAACCAATTCTGTGCTGTGATCAGCTCTGAACCCAGCCGGATTGGGCTCAAGTAGGTGATTACATTCTGGGAAGTAGGTGAGAGAATGTAAAACATGTTGCTCTAAAATTTTAGCCAAGGAAGGCAGCTGAGAAATTGGCCTAAAGTTCTTTAAATTTTTTGGATCTGCACCTGGTTCTTTAGAAGAGGAACCACCCGTGCTTCCTTAAAATTAGAAGGGACAAGTCCACCTCCAAGGAACGGTTCAGAAGGGCAAGCACTTTATCCTCCATCCCTGACCATCCCAGCTTAAAGATTTTAGCAGGGCAGGGTCTGCTGGAGAGCCTGATTTCACCCGGCCCACTATGGTGGACAGAGACTCCTTGGTAAGGGCGGGCAGCCTAGTCAGAGAGTTGGTTGTCGGCCTAGGGAGAATGGACGGAGGCTCGATTGAGCATGGAAAATTGGGGGTATGACTGATTTCTATCATCAGATCCTTTATCTTGTCCACGAAAAAGGTCTGAAGATCTTGGCAATCCTTTGGATTAAAGGTCGGGTTTGGCCCCCTAACCGTCTGTAGATCGTTTAGGACTTTAAACACTTCTTTCTGCGGGTTAGCAGCCTCAGAAATTGTTGCCTCATAAAATTCGGCCTTCCTCAAGCGGATGGCTTTTTTTTATGCAGCGAACTTCAGTGTATAAGCAGCAAAAGCAGTGGGCTATTGAGACTTAAGCCATGCTCTCTCGCATTGGTGGATGACTTGTTTTTGTTCCCTAAGAGCATTAATAAACCATAGTGCCCCCTTGCCCTTGTCTATAAGTCTGATTTTATGGGCCTATGCTACTACCTAGATGGCATTCTTAAGTGTAGACAACAGGGTAACACTTTCAGTCTCCAGATCGTCCTCCACAGACGGGGTATTATCAGAGTGTAGTAAAATAGCTGTCAGGTCAGCTTCTTTGACCTGGTTCCAACTACGCAGCGTTTTCCATTCTGGTTTAACTTTTGTTCATCTTGGAGTGGATATTGGCCTTCAATCAGATAGTGGTCCAACCAAGAGCATGGGGAGACCACTAATGGAGCTGTAAGTGGGCAGGTTGACCAAACCAGATCCAAAATGTGTCCCCTCTCATGTGTGCCCCCCCCCCATCAACTGACTAAGTCCCAAAGATGTTAAAACCTCTTCCAAATTTTCCGCTTAGCTATCATGTAGGCCAGCGTAACCCATTGACTCCTATACTTATTCAGGTCCGTGGTTCCCAGACATTAAGAATACACCTGTGCGCTTCAGGTCGTATCTCCACCCCCAGGACATCTCGTAGCTTATCATGAAGCTTCTCCCAGTATGTCTGCACCCCAGAGCCACAGTATTTGCATGAATGTTCCAATCTCCTTGTACCCCCTCCTATAGTCCCCGCCCTCAGAGCGACCCATACAGACCAGATGAGGCCCTGTGACATATGACCTATGGAGAATCTTTAGTTTTACCAATCGGAGCCTCCACTGTATCGCTACAACCTGTGGAGAGGAAACCACCTCCTGCCAGTCCTCATCATCCAACTCTATCCCATCCTCACTCCAGTGCATTCTCAAGAGGACCAGCTGGTCCTCCATATGATTAATCAGTTTCTTATATATCACTGAAATTGTTTTCTCAGAGAGGCAGCCGCCGAGAACTCGGTCTTCGAAAGGGGAGGCGTCGGGAAGTGGCGCGTCTTTGGGGATATTCGCAAGTAGGGCATGCCTGATCTGGAGGTAACGGTAATGTTCACAATCGTGAAGATGGTATTGTTACTGAAGTGAACTGAATGTAAGGACTGTGCCTTTCTCCCAGACATCTTTAATCTGCGTAATCCCGATGAGATCCCACTTGTCAAACCCCCTAGATTTCCATAGGCTCCCCAACTTCTCCGAACTCCACAATGGGTTGGCCAGTGTGAGTCTCCCTTCCCACCTGAGGTGCCTGTTTGCCGCCTGCCACACCTGAACGGCGTGTGCCATTGGTCCCGCGAGAGGAAACCGACAAGGTTCAGCATAGAGCGTTCTAGTGAAATCACAGCCCGGAACTTGCCAATGATCCATAGCATACCCTGGGTCCCCAGGGGGCCTGTATATTTCATGATTCACCCCGGCCAGCTGGGAGGCCCAGTAGTATTTCAGTAGGTCAGAGAGGCCTATCCCCCCATCATACCAGGGGGGATAGGATGTGGGTACCAAATCCATCGAGTTCTGGACCGCGTATAAAAACAGGGGGAGGGCCATCTTCTTAAAAAGCACTGCCCTACCCAAGATTGAGAGCGGGAGCGCCTTCCAGCATGCCACATCCCCCCTAAACCTAATCAAAGGGACGCCGAGATTATTAGCATATCGTAGTTTCGGTTCGAGTGTGACTTAAATGCCAAGATACCTAAACCCGGACGGCTCGATCTGTATCGGGCAATTCTGTGGGAGAACCGGTGGGGCACCCCTGAGGACAAAGAGCACTGACTTTGACCCATTTATAGTGAAGCCAGAGTACCTCCCAAAAATTGTGACCACATCTAAAAAGCATAGAAGAGATCCCCTCGGATTGGTGAGGTAAAGCAGGATATTGTCAGCCTATAGTGATATTTTATCCTCCCACTCCACCCTCCATCGCAGGCCACGGATCCCACGATCCCACTGAACCCACGCCGCCAGTGGCTAAAAGGCCCAGGCAAACAAGAGCGGGGACAGGGGACAACCCTGTCTAGTACCCCTGCCAAGGAGAAAGTCAGTAGACTTCCGATTGTTCACGACTACCCTCGCCAAAGGCTGGGCACAGAGGAGGATTATCCAACTCACAAAATCTGGACCAAAGCCAAGCTTCCCCCATACTGCAAATAAAAATGGCCATTCAACCCTGTCGAACGCCATGGTGGCATCTAAGGATACCAATACCGCCGGCTCCTGAATCATCGGGGTCCTACCTAGCACTCCGTGTAGCCACCACAGATTTAGGGCCGTATTTCGGCGTGGCATGAAGCCGGACTGATCCTGATGTATCAACGTAGTGATAAACTTTGCCAGTCTCATCGCCAGCAACTTGCCAATATTTTAGGCTCTGCGTTCAGCAAAGAGATAGCTCTGTAGGATGAGCATAATGCCTTAGGTTTACCCGCTTGTGGATTACCACTACTTTTGCCACCCGCTGATCGTATGGGAGCTGTCCCTCCTCTCTGCATTCTGCGAACATGGAGCATAGAAATGGAGCGAGCTTGTTGGAACTCAGTTTGTATAGTTCTATGGGAATCCTGTTTGGGCCTGCGGCTTTCCAAGAGTGCAATTTCTAATTTCCTGCGCCACCTCATCGTCTGTGAGCGGGGGTTCTAATTATTCGCTTATCATCCGATAACACGGGCATTTGGATGTCTTTAACCATTGCACAATTATCCACCTCCGTATACACCCCGGCTGAAGAATATACCCCGCTATAGTATTCCGCGAACCTATCCTCCCCCTGCATCTCTGGTACCAATCGCGATGCCCACTTTCCCTTTTACAGTCACGCTATCAGTTTACCAGCATTATCTCCGTGTTTGAACACCCAACTTTGAGTCGCGTCATGTTGTGCTCTAGCTTTGTCCCTGGCGAGACCTTTATATTCATCCTGCCGCAATTTAAGCCAATGTAAACCCTCCCTGGTCACTGCCCTAGATATTTCTGCCTCCAATCCTGACACTTCTCCCTCTACCCTCACCATCTCCGCCTGTCGCTCCTCTTTCTTTGCCGCAACCAAGGACAGGTACTCCCCCTAACAACAGTCTTATATGCCTCCCACAGAGTCTGTGCAGAGTCCACCATACCCGCATTTTCCTGGCAGTACCTGTACGAGATCTTAACAATTTCTTTCTTGATGTTAGGGTCCATCAGGTGCCAAGCATTGGTAGGGGCAACCCTGCCCACATCAAACTGGTCGAACCCCAGCCAGAGCCAAACCGGAGAGTGTTCCGAGATGCCCCTCCCCAGGTGGCGAGCCTCCTGGACCTCATTTGTTTGGGCAGCTGTCACCAAAATGTAGTCTATCCTGGACAGGCTACTATGCACGGCGTACACATGCGTGTAGTGCACTCCACTCGGATACCAACTCTCCAACCGTACACTAGCCTCATTGTTTTCTAAGAAGTCGGGGAGCCACCTCTGTGCTGGTCTCAGAACTCAGGCTGGGTGCCGGTCTACCTCCCCGTCCACCGCGTTAAAGTCCCCTCCCATCACAAGAAGGCCCAACGGAAGAGTCAGGAAGATAGAACTCAAATCTCGGACAAAGGTGACTGATCTCCTCTCCCACTGCCCCATATGCTGATGTATCGACCTCACTAGTCAGACCACTTGACCTGAATCGTTAATGGAAGGGACTTTTTGACCAAGACACCCACTCCTCTCGACCCGGTGGTGAATCCAGTGTGCGCTGCCAATTGATAACCCCCTCTATGCAGGGCCATGCAATGATTTCCAATGAAATGTGTCTCTTGTAGTAGCACCACATCCGGGGACTGCCATCTAATCAACTGACCCACCAGTCCCCTCTTAACCTTGTCCCCTAGGCCATTAACATTCCAACTAAGCACAGTCATCCCCGATCCCCGTCTAACATTCAACATTTAACTAGTATGGAAGCAGCACAGTTACAGCATAGTCTCCTGATGTGAAAGAAAAAGGAAAAAGAAAAATAACACATTGCAAGCGATTCTGCAAACAATTAAATTAACCCACAACCAGTGTGACTCTGACTGCCCGGCTGCCTGCCAACCCCAGACCCCTCCCTCCCTGCACCCCTGCTCATGGCTTCCGCCCATCCCCAACTTGCAGTGTGACTGTCGCCCCTTTATCTAACTACTAACTAACTAAAGGTAGATATGAGGAGGAGAAGTGCCAGTGCCCCACCTCCCCCCAGCCCAACACAGGATGACCCCTCATTCCCATCATACCCGCCTATAATCCAAAGAATAAAGTCAAGTGAAACACTCGTGGGTCGACCCCACTACCTGGCAGCACACAAAAGTCCCACAAAGTGCACAAGCTCCTTCATTCCTGCTCCCGCTGTCTGCCTCCTTCGTCCTGCTCCCGTCCTTAGGGCCCCCTCTGGGGCGACTATCCAGCCAGTCCGATGCCACCTCCGGATTATAAAAAAAACAGGCCCTCCCCTCTACCTCCTCCCTCAATCGGGCCGGGAACATCATTGTGTACTTCAATCCTCGGTCTCTTAGCTTTTTCTTCACTGCGAGGAAACTTTGATGCTGCTTCAGGACCTGCTGCCTGAAGTCAGGGAAAAAGGAGAGGGTGGAATTCACATAACTCAGGGGGCCACCCGAAGGGAAAGCCTGCAGGGTAGCGTTTCTGTCTCTCAAATTCAGGACCCTCGCAATGATCGGGCGAGGGGGCGCTCCTAGCCTGGGCCTCCCACCCGACACCCTATGGGCGCGCTCGATTGTGAAAAAGTTACCCAATCCCTTAGGTTTGAGATGATTGAGGATGATGTCCTCAACAGACAGGTCCGGGGCCGGGCCTTCGGCCTTCTCAGGGACACCAAGAATTCAAACATTGTTGCGTTGCGCTCTCCCCTTGTATTCGTCCAGCTTCCGATCAGACAACTCCTGAGAAGACTTCAAGTCACGCACTTCCAGCTGGAGTAGCGCCTCGTCGTCATTTAGACAGACCCTCCAGGATTTCGCGCGAAATCGGCACTTTTGTAGAAATGCTGCGATTTTTACAAAAGTGCCCGCGAAATCGGCACTTTTGTAAAAATGCCGCCATTTTTACAAAAGTGCCGGCGAAATCTTTCTCAGAGGGAGCAGCGACAGGGCTAAACCTTCCCCTTACATCCCGGATGTAATGCCGACTTGTGAAGTGATAACTGTGTTAACAACACATGGGGCGATGCTGTCTGAACCGAGACTGTGCTAGATGCCCGTGAACCCTGACCCCCTGCCTACACCAGCAGCTCAGCGTGATCATTTGTAGCTGTACTGTTGAATATTTCCAGTTTACAGGGGGCAGCAGGGGCCTTACCAGATAGCGTGAATGGCCTCAAATTAGGCACTGCCATTGGGAGTAGAACAAACCCCCACAATCACCATTTCTGCTCCTACTGACCTGTGCGACTGCCAATCATCTGGGGTCACACTTAAAGGACAGGGAGGTCATGGTAAAGACGAAGAGATAGTAACGGGGAAAGAGTGAAATGGAGAGAAGTGTGGCCATAGATAGAGTGACAAACAGTAGTGGCATCTGGGCTTAGTGGCATAGAGGAAGACGCAGGGAAGAAGCAAGAGTATTCTATGATACGAAGGAATATTGACAGTTGTAAATGCATAAACAGAGTAAGAGAGAGGAAAAAAAATGGAGTGACTGAAGGGGACTGGAAGGAAGAGAGAGGATGACAAGTAAAGGGAGATAGTGACAGGGAGGAAATATGAGTAGGGTGATAAAGATGGCACGGGAGAGTGGGAAATGGTGACTGCAAAGAATACAGTGACAGAATGAATAACTGAAAGGGGAATGATGACAGATAGTGGCAGTGTGATAGCCGCAGAGAAGAGAAAGGGATGGGAGATGGGTGTGAGGGGAGCTTACAGCATGTACTCATGCCTGTCACTCAGCATTAGGCAGAACCCCAGGATATAGCGGTACTTCCGCTTTGTGGGAGTACCATCGGTCACATTGGCTATTTGTAATGTTAAAGCAAAAGAACCTGTGCACTGTCTTTGCATTTTCAAAGTGAGGTCTTCTCAAGATAAAGTGTCAGACACTATCTCTGTGACTTGTAAAATAAAATGAATGAACTGCCAGCAAAATCCCCACACTAGGAGTGTTTAATTGATTGATATAATGATGTACACACCTCCTAAGACACAGAAGATGTCTGATTAGGCTGGCGGTCTTTAAGTCCAGAGATTTGATTTTCTCAATGGCCTTGAAGAGGTCCACACAAATGAGGTTGACCTCAATAGTGACTGTGGTAAGTTTAGTGTTCATCCCCCTGCCACTAAATATTTATAGCATCACCGCCCACAGCTGCATCTAAGACGATGCTACAAAATCTGAATAGTGTAGCATTTAGAAAGAGGATTTCCTTCTGATATTTTTCATGTTTCCATAAACTGATCTCCTGTCGAAGGTTAGAATGAGTTCTGTATAGTAATTTCCTTGATTCTGTACTGTATAATCTGATTGTACACTACTGTTCCTGTTTAAACATATTATGATGTGATCATGGTTGTTTTCTACCCTCTACATGATTGCTATATCAACCATATTTAGACAGACAATTAGAAAAGCCTTGGTACAATCTATTTGTGTTTGTGCCAGCCATTCAAAAAGCATAACCTAGATTGTATAAGAAACGTCAAGAAAGCTTTTCCCTTTTACCTTGGCCTTTTCCAATTCAGTGTAGGTATGCCTTGGTACAAATCATCTCCAACAACCTCACTACTTACTGTTTAAGATGGGGGGGAGGTGTTAAAATCCCCACAAATTAACAGTAGATTGTCTTCGCTTACCAAGCTGCTATCTTTAATCGCATTTACATTGTCCTATAAGCTATTCCATAAGCACTGGACATCTAATGCCCATCCCAGGTGAATACATACATTTAGTATCAATACTGCCAATTATTTGCTAGTCTCTATTCCTCTGACGTGCAGAACATTAGAAACCTAGAAGCCCTCATGCATTTGCTGTAATTTAATATCCAACTTACATGACATCCCAATTGATAACCCTCCCACTGATCTGCCTTATTTCGATCTGTTGCTGTTTCATAGAATTCAATGAAACTACCCATAACACTATGTGACATTGCCTGTTTCTCTATAAAACAGCAAATCGCACAGCCACCTACTCATTTCCACTGTTCTCCATCTTCCATTGTATCAGTCAGACCAGAAATATTCCTCGACAGAATACTAATATAGCCCCTTATGAAATTCCTGTATCCCACCAACTTGAATGCCACATAATTGCTGCTTGTTATTTGAAGTGGGAATTAGTATATGATATTCAGTCTGAACCATCTTTGTTCTTGCCTCTTTTTTTATCGGCCAATTATTTTACTAACGATGCCCTGTGTTGTTCTGAATCTCTTCAATGTTCTCCTACAATGTTGCTCCCGCCTCTTTTCCATAGTTGAACTTGCCTTGTGAGTTCGCCCTTGATAATAATCACATTTTCATAAATATCTTTAATTGCTCTATATTGCTTCTCGAGAGGTACCACAGGTTTAGTCGATTGGTCGTAACATTGGGGAATTCTTTCTAAGTTTCATTGTATCTAAACAGGCCAAAACATTCAAAGCCCAACATATTCGGATCGTCCATGTGAACTAAAATAAGCTTACTGTTATTAGCGAGACAACCTCCACTTTTGTTGAGAGGAGTTTCTCATTAGATTTCAAGAGTTTCCTTCAGACTCGCACGTCATATATCCTGTGATGTTCTATTCTTGAAGAGCTAGAAGATGTAGCCTATATTGTGGTTTAGTTGTATTCAGATCAAAAGAATAGATCCACAAACCCATACTAGCATACACCAGCGTTAGTGACACTACATGGCATGTGGTCGATTTCTAGCATCTGTCGGTGGGTTACATTCCACTCTGTCTTCCCTGTTTTAAATGGGGGTGGGAGGCTGATGCATTTCATGTTTGGCAGCTGACTTGTGTAGACATTTCTCTTAATTGGTCTTCACCCTGGGGTGGTATTTCTACACTTGTTCATATTGGAACAAGTTGCACTGGTATATTCCTCCATTGGAAACAACAAGTTTTTCCTGTTATTATAGAAATGTTTTTACTTTGACACCTTGCGCCTTTAGTTTTTCTTTTCTGTTTATCAATGGGAAATGAATTACAGGCCTCTGTTGTCACTATATCATTGCCTTTACTCTTAGGGGCAGATTTATGTTATCTGGCGCATCCCCAGGGATGCGCCAGTTAACATGCGCCACAGTGCACCACAGCTCCGCCAGCCATGGTGCGCCACATTTATAATGCGGCGCACCATGGTGCAAAAATGGCACAGATGCGTGACGCATCTGTGCCAGAAATGTGGCGCATTGCTGGAGCTGCGTCGCAAGCGCGACGCAGCTCCAGCAACGCCCGGGAGTGCCCCATTTTAACAATGCTGCGTCAAGATCTACGCCTGCTTCAAGCAGGCTTTTGACGCAGCATTGGCTTAAAAGTGACTGAGTGAAATCTCATAGATTTCACTCAGCCACTTTTGCGAGGCGCACCTGCCCCGGAACGCCCACCCTGCGCCGGAACGGCCACAAGCGGCGCAGGGCTTTACAACGTGGCGCATCTGCCTAGATGCGTCACGTTGTAAATCGTTCGTAGGGATGCACCACGTTTACGCCGCCTTGCGTGACTTTGAGAAACGCCATAGCCGACGTCTGTTCCACGCGTGGCTGTAGCCCCCTGTGAAGTAAGGAAGACTGTGTGACTTGAGCCACTTTGCAAACATTTACTGTTTTCATCTCCTTCAATTCGTGCTGGGCGGACACATTGAAGAAAATAAGATTTCACGAGATTTGAGCCGAGACAGTGGCTACTACCCCACCCTTTGTGGGTGGTAGTGTGGGTTGGCCATTTAAGATCTTCCCTAGACTGGACCAGGGCTTTGAAGATTAGAGTACCCATGTCCTGATGAAGCCTATATCATCTGGCTGAAACGCGACCGCGACTGCGTTGACACCTTTGGCTTTAAACGGAGTCCCTTATTTAAATCAAAGAAAGATTTGATTTACTCATTGATGCACCTATGTAAATATAAGCTGGGTATATGCGTTAACCCCCTGGTGCCTTTTTCGTTTGGGACTACCTTGTAGTTGTATACTCCACTAGACTGTTGAGGAGGTACATATGTAAATTGGTGTGTATATATATAATTGTATATATTCTTTTGTCCTGAGGGTACATATAAGTTACTTTGATATTGTATATGTTGTGTATATTTGTATATAGTGTACATGTGATGTGTTGTACATAAATTGCGTTTTTGTTGGGCCTTTTTTGGCTGTCCGCCCATATTTGTGTATATGAACTTTGATATATTCTTCTTTGATTTAATCTGTTTATCACAAGATAATTAATTGTTTCTTGTTTGATAATTAAAAAATGGATTGATCCCTTCAGTACTATTTCTCTCTACTTTTTCATCTTTGGATGTCTCCTGCTCAGGTACGGGAGGGTGAGGTGGGCAGAACCCCTAATAATTTTTTCTAGTCTTTGCGTGACGCAACAGCAGCGTAAACGTGGCGCAAGGGCCTCATAAATCTGCCCCTTAGTTTTTTCCCCTTCTTTTTCAAATTGGGGAAGATTGGCAGGGTGATTTCATCAACTAAATGACTGCCTTTGGCCCACTCCCTGAGTTTAATGTTTATGCGCCCTTATACTTTTGACAGGTACCTTGCAATTTTCTCTATTCGGCCATTCAAGAAGTGTTACTCATATTTTATAAGAAAAATCTAGAAAGCTTTTCTCATTTAACTTGGCTTTTAGCAACTCAGTGTAAGGGTAGGTATGTCTCAGTCGAAATCCTCTCCAACGACCTCACTATTGACTATTTCAGATGTACCGAAGGTGTTAAAATCACCACAAATTAACAGTAGATGGCCTTCGCTCCCCAAGCTGCTTTCTGAAATGGTATTCACATAGTCCTCTAAGCTATCCCATAAGTAATGGACCTTTAATAACCATCCCAGATGAATACATACGCTTAGTATGTCGACACTGCAAATTATTTGGTATCCTCTTCTACCCTTCCATGCAGAATATTAGACACATGGCAGCCCACATGCATTTTCTGCAATTTACCAAGTAAGCCTACTGATATTAATGAAGACAAACTCAACTTTTGTTGCATCAGGTTTCCCACTGGATCAGTGGCGTAGTGTGGGTGGTTCCACACGGGAAGTTGACCCGGGAGCAAAATTATTAGGCCACGAAAGTTAGAACTTCCCGAGCTAATGGTCCACAGGTTAAGGTGCGCAATATTTCCTTCTAAACATTTTCCCCGGCCGATGGCAACCAATGGTACGCTGCTGTACTGAATTTTGAGGGTTTCTTCAAACTCACACGTTATATATCTTGTGACGGCATAGTCTTAAAGGTGGGACAGGGTAGCAAAGAGATAGAAGACGTAACCAAGTCAGTGGGCTAGCTGAATTCTGATCCGACGATAGATCCACAAGCCGGTAGTGACATGTAACAGCGTTAGTGACACTACCTGGCATACAATCAATTTCCAGCAAGCCAGTCATCATCTTACATTCCACCAATGTTTGGTTGCTGACTTGTGCATCAGCTTCTGTTGACGGGTCTTTATCCTGGTTTTGTATCTCTACACTGCACATTTTTCAAAATGGAATAGACCAGCAGTAAGACTTTATCAAGTAAATGATTGTCTTTGGCCCCCTCTCTGAGTTCAAGGTGTGTGCACTCTTCTATTTCTGACTTGCAACGTGCAATTTTCTATTTGGGTATACCTAGAAGCTGTTTTAATATCAGAAAATAATTTACTTAAAGAGTAGTCGGTCATATTCTCCTTTTCACCTTCTGGTTCCTTTTGTCTAACCACCTGCCTGTAGTGGGAGATGATAAGACCTGGCTATTACTGCATATATTTGCCATTTGAAGATGTTTCAATATTTTTGCAGGGCCTGGAGAATTTTGAGCATTTTTACCATGCCTTATCTTTTTAATGGAATGCATGCAACCTGTGAGTTCCCGCTCTGAGTTACATCTAGTCTTGAGTGCATGGATGCACATATGGAATTTATGATGGCTAACCACTGTTTGGCATAAAATCCATTTGAGGTCTTCATCACTTGTTGCTTTGGCTCTAGTCAGTGCTCGCAATATAAATGTCAATATATGTCAACAAAGGAAACAACATGGCCGCGTAGGAGCCTCCCAAGGAGCTCCCGGTTTGAGGATTACCTTTCTGGTAGTTATCCTCGCTTAAACCGTCTCACTGGCCCTCCAACTACATGTCTGTGGTTCGATTACGCACCACTTCGAAATTACACCAAAGAAGACAATTCTGGACTTACCTATCACATGTTGTGGTGATCGCAGAGGGGGCTCGAGTCTGTGCTGACCCCGCATGGTGCACTGCCTGGGTTTGCAGCATCACTTTGTGCCCTCCTCTTCTAGAGTCTTTCTGCGGCTGTTGTGAATTTGGAGAGCACTACACTGCTTGGAGCCCTGAGGATCTGTTGCTACTGGCCCGCTCTTGTGCAGCTTGCCTTAGAGATGGTGTGATCCCCTGGTGAGACCTGCCTGGATGGCGCTGTTTCTCTGAGTGACCTCTGATTCCCAGTTGATCCCGCCTGGAGCCCGGCTAATTGAGGCTGACCACCAGCGTCTAATATGCCCCAATGCAACTTGCTTTCTGAGCGCATCTCCCACTGGATGCGTCCCATTTATGCTCGCAGTCCTACCTCCAAATTGTTGGGACTGGGTGAGCGGTCTTATATGTGCTGACGCGAGACCCCGGATTGTCCAGTGGTAGCCCCTGGTTACCAGCACCTTGAAGCAGTGCTCACACTGCAACCATCAATGCTCGGCAACGGTTCCCTCCCGCTCAGCGTCGTCTCGGGGATGTTATGGCACTCGGCTGGGCGCTAGGGTAACTGCACAAGAAGTCTGACCCCCACGTCCGTGATATCTTGCGGAGCATCTGACAACAGGTACTTTTTCCCCGTTGTGCTGTTTTCACCGAGACACGTTCTGTAAAGAACAGGGTCTAATGGCGGTCCTGGACCAAAATGGCAGCGCTTTAAGTAACCATCAGTCACTACTCGGAACCGCCCTTCATTATTTGGGATTCCTTTGAGACCATACACCCAGATGTACTGTTCTCAGGAAAAAGTTAACCAAGATGGTGAGTTGTCCTCTCAGCTGAGATAGGAGACAGTATGGTCTTGCCACTTCCCTACAAGGGTGAGTTGTAAAAAGTGAGGTGACCAGAAAAGTGCAGTGCAAAAGGAGAAAATGAAAAAAATGAAAAAGTGCATTTAAAATTGGATGAGGGAGTACTGAACGATTTTATTCTGGTGATACTCGCTCTACCAATATTAAAAAATTGTCAAGACAGTTTGAAAATTAGCTGTCTAGATAGACAGCAAAAAAATTATCAAGACAGTTTGAAAATTAGCTGTCTAGATAGAAAGCTAATTTTCAAACTGTCTTGACAATTTGGAGATTTCAGTAAATGAGAAGAAATTAGAAAGCAGGCTATTCAGAAAAGAAACATCAGGAAATAGCCTGCTTCATTTTTTTTGTTTGATGTATCTTTACTGGCCCGTAAACATTGTGGTTGCGGCTCATGGCATCGTCACTTTATTTTAACGGATTCTTTTTATTCCCATCTCCATTGCTGAAGCCCTGGAACTGACTCTGACCCTTGGACTTTAAATTTGGACCCTTCGATGGGCCTTCAGCAGGCTTTCTCTCAGCTATATCCTTTGGTCTTGAGGCCACGCCTGCATCTCAAGAGGAGCACTCCACTACTTCATTGACTCTACTGATGGTTCTAAATATTGATCCCTCCTGGGTGGTCACAACTGGTTCTGAGGCTATTCATACTATTCTCAAGGTGCACTCTATTACTCTGGCTTAATTTGGCGTTTTTTGCCTCTTGATCCGCACAGTATGATCTCTGCACCCACAAAATTGTGATCTTTACGCCCCCTCGTCTTTTCCACTGAGAAGTCATGGACTGTCACCACGTTCTCCCTCTTCCTTATTCTCTTCTTTGAGCTCCCTCCTCACAAGGTGCCCTGCTAAAAATAGAGATAAGTCCTGATCCCAATGGTAGCAACGCCTCCATCATCAACTACCCACCCAACCTCTCCAAGAACGCAGCAAAAAAACACAAACAACCTCAAAGCTAGCCCAGAAACACTAATCTTCGACCCCTATTTCTGCACTAACAAGGATACCCAGATGAACAACCTTATATTCTACATTAGGAAACAGGCTTGCTGGTGCACCGTGCTCGATTCGAATATCAGGATCTAAAAAAACTCCCCATGGTCTCAAGCTTACGTCTCCCTCGCCCTTCCTCAAGCCACCATCACTATCACCCTCTACAATAATGGGATCATTTTAATACAAGCCTCCAATGACAACCTGGCTAAGTTGGCCATGATCTACCCCACCCTCAAGAAATTGTTATACAGCAACTCCGCTGACCCCTACACAGCCACCACCTTTTCGTTGGGTTTATCTAGTACCCCCCAATAACAGTTGCGAGTTCCTCTCCCTCCCTAAACCCTTCCCCCTCAGGCAACCTCGAAACATCCTCGCCTCGGTTGGCCTGTGTCAACCCCCTAAATCACCACCTCAGCTAGCTGACGGTCATTTGGTCTCATTCTCCTCACCGATTGTCTGCCTGACTCAGGGTGGCCCTTGTGATGGGTGGATTCCTCAAGCCCTATTATCTCAGCGAATAACTGATGATACCCCTTCCCCCTCCCCTATAACTTTGCCCCCAGCCAGGCCTGATTCTGGGCAACATTCCCCTTTGGTTTCTTTTCAACTCAACCCTCTGATCAATGACCACCCCATGTGCAAAGGCTCCTACCTCACCATTGAATGGTCCTCTGGTACTTTCCGACCACTCATCTATACAAGAACCTCCAACCACCATAATGGACCCCACAGGTCTTCACTGTGTCCCCCTGATGCCCTTAGCCTCTCCTGCACCCCCTTAATCCTCTGACCATTACCCAGTTTTGGCCGCACGCCTTGATATTATATCTCTACAACTGTTCCATCTCTTGGCAGAGTTACATGACGTGAAAGCCCTCTCAAATTATCTTTTCACCATGTTCAGTGCTAAAAATTTACCCAGAGTCTCCACAGTAGTTAACGATCACAAAGGGCAGTTATTAGCCCGCACCATCTCGAAATCTACTCCCTCTCCAAACTCGCTACCCTGCCCCAGAAGCAGTAAGACCTGCCCGGCGTCCACTGATCCTCAAGACCATCTCTCTTCCTGCTCCTCCTGCACCAAAGCTAACCTGACCCCTCCGAGGCAAATACACTCCATCCTTCCCAACCTGAAGAGAGATCCTCCTTGCAATCTGCGATGCAGCATTTATGGCAAGCTCAATAAGGTGAACACCACTCAGACTTCTTCCCCCTCGAATCCGCATCATCTCAAGTGTGTACTATTAAACTACAGACCAGCCAGTAAACATGCCTCAGATATCTTTGACTTCATCCAACTCAATGATTTAGATATTATCATCCTCACGAAACGTGGCTAAATGCCGCTTCTACTCCTATTTTAGACCTCCTAGTAACTCCCATTCATGATATAGTCAGGCATGACAGATACTTGAAATTGGGTGGTGGTCTAGCCTGCATTTATAGGAATACTCTCTCGATCTCCCAGTTGGAGTCCTCTCCCCCCTTCTCATGTAAATACCCTTGTCTCAGCACCTCAAGTAAGACATCAAAAATGTCCAAACCCGTGGTACAACTAAACTTAAACTCGAAACATCGCAACCTTGGAGCAGCTGAACAATCCTGGAGATCCAATCCCTCCTCGGATCAACTAAAACTTCTGAGAGATGTCAGAAGCCTCTACAATAAATAGATCAAGAAAGCTAAGGTTGACTATTTCAGACTACAACTAGAGTGAGCGGCAAATCGCCCCAAGAAACTCTTCGAATTGGTCAAACAGCAATCTGTTACTGGTCCAAACCTCTCTGATTCGAGTGGAAACCCACCCTCTTGCGAGGAATTTGATGCTATCTTCTCGGAGAAATCAGAACTCATCTCCATTGACCTCACCTCTAAGAAGGCACTACTACCCCCTCTAAAGCTGCCTCGCCCTCCGACTTCCCTGAAAAGTGTATCCCGACCGTCTTTGATGGTAAGAACAATGCGTCATAAGGCACCTTTTCCCCTTTTAGTGAAAAAGACATTGAAGAAATTCTCCAGACTATCAACCCGTCCAACCACTTCGGTGACCCGTTGCCTCCTGCCATTTTTAAAGAGATCAAGAGCACTCTCATCCACACCTGGACCAGGATTGTAAACGCATCCTTATCGCAAGGCTCGATCCCGACTGCCTAAAAGCAGCCCAGGTGTCACCTATTCTAAAAAAAATAAACGCTGACAAATCGGATCTCAATAGCTTCTGTCCTATCTCCAACATCCCCACCCTAGCGAAACTCCTTGAAAAATTTGTCCAATCCCAGCTCTGTGCTCACATTGAGAATTACCAAGTCCTAGACCATCATCAATCTGGTTTTCGGAGGGGTCACAGCACAGAATTGGCCCTCATACATATTATTATTTTTTTTTTAATTTTTGAAAACCTTTATTGCACAATGTCATGAAACAAATACGGGCCTACAACCATCCGGCCGGCCTCGACAATGTTTGAAGCACTTCAGCAATCAATACAGCACCGCAGTAGTTCTACAAACGAATTACAGTCGATTCGAGTTACACTGGAGAGATACGTACTACCGGGGAGCAGGAGAAGTGAAGGTTTATTTTTAAAAGTTTTTATGAAGAATAATAACTGTAGAGACTAGAGAGGATCAAGGACCAAACATACCAACCAAAACTGAAGTGGGCGACGCATAGCAAAGAAATACAGCGAGCATGGAGACAACATCAAAATGGCGGCACCAAAACAGCACACAAGGATGGACAATCACAGAATACGTTGTGTGCCAATTGCTACCCACCCCCTTACAACTAACGCCATTAACCCAATGAAAAAGGAGAAAGAAAAAGGAATGCAGAAAGAAGAAAAATAAGGCCCATAGAACCAAAACGGACAAAATAATATCCCCCCCTACCCCCCACCCTACACGCATGCAGAGGCTACGGCCTACCCCCCCCCCCTAGCAGTGTGCCTGTCGCCCAAAAAGAGTACCAGAAATAAAGAAGAAGAAAAGAAAGAAAAAGGAAACATGTATTACCGGAGGAGGGCCAACCATATGCACCCGAAACAGCATCACAAATATTATCGGCCACCTCACCCCTGACCCCTAATCAAATCCTAGCAAACGTCCAGCTCCCAAATTCAAATTTCAAATTTATTTATTATGTTTTGGCTCTCAAAGAGGGCCACATAAGCATATACAATACAAAGCAACACAAACACAAAAAGTACAAAAGTTTAAAAAGGCACAATATTCGATCCGTAATAGCTATACTGCCAACCAACAATCCAACAAGGCCGGACAGACACAGTTTTTCCAGTACAATTAATAAATAGCTAAAAATCCTTTAAAAAAGTTAAAAATATAAGAACAAAACATTTCGTTTGGAGGGCAATAAAGTGCATGAAGGAAATCTTTTAAAGTGACAATGCTAAGGCGGAGGCAGATTACTTTTAGCCATCGGTTGCGCAAATTACGTAACATAGGACAAATCAATAATACATGCATACAGTCCTGGTTGTTCAGTTTACATAAATTGCACAAGGCAGGAGTGCCATACCATTTGGATAGCAATATATTAAGTGGGATTAAATCATAACGTAATAAAAACCAAAACCTACGAATCCCATGTGGTAGATTCCATAGGGCATAAGGTTGTGGCTGTTTCAACCTATAAGAGGAGATGAGCGGCGCCACGTTCCTTTTGTCACCAACTGATTTTTTGTCAGAGAGGAAACAAAACTCCCACGATGCCTCCTTAAGGACATGCTTTAACTGCGTGGGAGAATAGGAAAAGAGGGCACTTTCATCAAGTTTAAGTATCTTCACAGCCCTTCTAAAATTGCTTACGAGTTTAGAGAACTCCTTAAAATTGCCCAATAGTTCGTTTTTGAGTAGAACTCGCAGGGTACCGTCTCTCGCTCTGGCCAAACTGGCCACCCATCTTATTAAGGCGCACAGACCCTGAACCCAGGAGCTCCTGAGTCCAAAGTCCAGCCTGCAGGCGGCCAGTGGGCAAGCATTGTTTAGGGTCGAGAGGGATCTTAAGAGTTTCCCCTCAATCTTGTGGCAAAAGTCCCAGTTTTTTACCTCTATTAATTCAATACCGTACAAGATAGTTGCGGGGATTTTTGCTCTAAACACTTCTAGGAGGCTAGCAAAATGTCTTTTCCCCGTTGACTGGTATAGGGACTTTAACCCATTGCCATGGGCAAGAGCTTTGCGGGAACAGTGCTCTATATGGAGTTTCTCGCTCATATTGGCCGAGAATATTTTCCCCAAAAAGGTATAGGAAGTTACAACCTCCAATCTATGCCCTCCAATAGCCCAACCAAAATTTGTCGAACGGCACTTCTTCTTACCCGCTATACACATCACTTTACTTTTATTAATATTGATCTTCATGTAATGCTCCCCAGCGAAGGCCTGGAGAGCCTGTAGCCGGTTTGCAAGACCAGTAGGGGTCAAGTCAAGCAACAAAACATCGTCGGCATACATCAAACAGGATATTGGAGTCCCTCCTATCATCGGGGCAATCCCCTCACTGTCAGACACGGCCGCAGGGAGGTCAGTCGTATATAAGGAAAACAAAAGGGGTGCCAGTAAGCATCCTTGTTTAAGGCCAGTCCGAGATGGTATTTTGACCGAAAGCCCCCTTTCGCCCCCCATTAAGACCCTGCACCAGGTCTCAGTATGCAGCGCCCGCACCAGTTCCAACAGGGGGGGAGGTGCGCCCAACGCCGCCAGCTTTCTCCACAGCGTTCCACGATCTACTTTATCGAACGCTGTGGAGAAATCAATGAAGGCGGCGTATACAACTCCCCCCCTCACCTGGACATATTTATCACCTGGAGGGCAGTCATGTTGTCCAGCGTGCCATGCTCCCTTCGGAAACCAGTCTGTTCAAACGGCAGAATATTGCGCTCCTCGACCCAATCAGAAAGAGAACTAAGGAGACATTTCGCAAAGACCTTTCCGATGGAGTCGAGGAGCGCAATCAGGCGGTAATTACTGGGGCTATCCCTTGAACCCTTTTTAAAGATAGGAACCAGAATACTTCCTCTCCAGGAAGCAGGAACAGATTTGGAGAGGTGACACGCCCTAAACAAGGGGTACAAGAGTTTACTCCAGCTTGAGGGATCTTGTTTAAGGACCGTCATCGGAAGCTCATCCGGTCCCATGGCCCCAGAGGGACGCATATTTTTTATAGCCGTCTCGATTTCTTTCTCAGAGGGATAGAAGACCAGGTCTTCAGGGGCAGCACAC
The DNA here is from genome assembly GCF_964263255.1 of Lissotriton vulgaris. Lineage (NCBI taxonomy): Eukaryota > Metazoa > Chordata > Amphibia > Caudata > Salamandridae > Lissotriton > Lissotriton vulgaris. The sequence continues at coordinate 744,774,551 of NC_141696.1, forward strand.
ATGAAATTATCCATACCTGTGGTCCCTATCCCATTCCCTGCATAGAGTTCTCGGATATTAGAGGACCATAGCTCTTCTGGGATAGGAATGGGAATAGGGGCATGACGTGTGCCACATCCTTTCCCAATTATTGCCCAAAATTCTTTAATGTTACCATGTGCAGCAGATTCCCTCAGTTTAATCCATATTTCATCCTCCCTATCCTTTTTAATTTTAAGCTTGAGTCTGCTTCTCTTTCTTTTTAACCTAGCGATAACTTTCCCACGTTCCAGGACCCTTTCAACATACTGTTCGCGAATTAGTTTATTTATTTCCCTATTCAAATTACGCAATGTCATAGGGACTACCTCTCCTTTTCTAGGGGGAACAGTTTTATTTGCGTACAATACGATCTTTCGCATAAATTCTTCAAAGCAAACTAATTCGCTGCCGTTCCACTCGTTTATTACTCCGAGGGTATCGGCCAATAGGTCCTGCACCCCATTAATGGCGGCACTGTTCCAGAAGCACCTTCCAGAAGAGGTATGGAAGGTAGCCTCATTGCCATTTAGCGACCAAGACGCCGTATTCAAAGAATTTAAAGACACTGTTAGAAACAATATATTATGGTCGCTGAGTGACGTGGGTATAATCTTTAAGTCCAGCATCTGGGGAAACAGGCCATAGTCGGCAATAGCATAGTCCAAAATTGACGACCCAAAGGGGGATTTGTGAGTATAGTTAGCGGGGACGTCAGATGGAAATCTTCCATTTAAGATAATACCATCCCCAATCGCTAGTTCTTTTAACAGAATCTTCCCTCTTTTATTTGTCATCAAGTTCTCCGGAAAAAGCGCCTGGGGGATGAAATGTACCTCTTCCTTGACTTTATTCCTGAAGAGTTTTAGACTAGCGTTTGAAATTTTACAGTTCAAATCACCAACAAGCAAAATGACAGGGAAAGGAGGGGAGTTTTTTATCTGTTCCATATACTGGAGAACCTGCTGCAAATTATCATTAAAACACTCCTCTGGGGGTATATATACATTAAAAATTACCATGGGATATTTTTTACCATCATGGAACAGATTTTCTAGTGTTATTGTGTGGAAAAGTCTACTGGAATCGATATAATGGGAGAATCTCCATTGAAATTTATTTGATAATAAGCAGGCGATCCCCCCCCTGGCATGTCCTTTCTTAGAGGGCACAGCTGGAACTTCCAGAACGTAAAAATCTTTTGAAGGAGTTAACATATCAATGCACCATGTTTCCTGGATGCACAATATATCAGCCCCCAGAGTAGATAAAAAAGCAAGTTTCTCTGGGCTGCTGTGGAATCCGGCCGCATTCCAAGAAATTATATTTAATGCGGTGTTAAATATGGTGAAACAATTTGGGGTTATCCTTCGTTTTTGTTGATAATGCACTATGGAGCCAGTTCCACCGGTTATTATCATCTATGAGTGAGGAATTCTCAATTAGTGGAAGTGGCTTCACATGCGACACTGAGCGTTTTCCCCTGGAGACCCAAATTTTCAAGTCTCTCAGGGGAGAGGTTACCCCGATTTGCTCACCACCCCCAAGCCCCTGCTTACATAAAGGGTTTGGCTTGCCTGGGTTGGAGATAGGGAGAATATCGATACCTAGTCGCTGAAAGTTTTCAGCTTGTTCTAGTATCAAGTTTGTTATAATAGGCGAATAAAATTTCACCCGTATACTCAATGCCCTACTTCCACCCAACAAAGACACCAATTCTATGTCTCTAGACTGAATATGATAGAGACTTTCAACCTCACTGAAACGTTTAAGAAGCCAAGCTCTGTTTAACAAAAGATCGGTATCAAATAAGGGAACAAAATCTAATACACGTACATCCACAGGGGCCTTAGCAATATTTACAGAACGGGCCGGGGGACAAGAATTTTCCGAATCAAGAGTTACAGCAAAGGGGGGGGCCAAAGGATTTAGAGCCCCAGTTGGATAAGAAATTGGTACTCCTAGTGCACTCCGTGAAGGAGAGCATGGGAGAGAGCCCCCTATATGCGGTGTATCTTCCTGCGTAAGCAGACTACATTGTTCATTTTCCTCCTCTGCAGATGTTAAAGCCGTTAAGTCCCCTTCAGTGTCCACCTTTAAGGAAGTAGATGAGGGTTCCCCATTCCCTACATCATTCTCCCTTGCCTCTGTGAATTTTTGGAAAATAATCCTCCGCTGCTTCTTCTTTCTGTATTTTCGTATTGGTTTCCTTTTGCTGGCTTTGTTAATTTTTTGTTTACCATTTTTTCCCCTTTCTTCGGTTACCTCTAGTTTGTTGGCCAGGGGTTCTTTTCCACACTCGGGAACGAAGATAGGAAATAACTCCTGGACCGTTTTAGGGCCAGACAAAGCTTTATCCTCCTCCTCTATCTCCAGGACTATATTCTTGATACAGTTAGAAGCTGCAGTAAGGGGCATATCCTTGTGAGGATCCAAAGTAGGCACTTCATTGTTCCTATTTAGTTCCCCTCTAGAATCTCTAATTTTCCCCTCAGATAGATATTGTTCAGACTTGGGGGGAGAGGCCTTACTCATATCCGGCGATTTCTGCAGCAATGTCTTTAGAATTTGAGTGACTGATTCCAGAATACAGTCCGAGCTGCCAACAAATTTCCCTAGGAGCAGTAAGATTGAAGCTAGGAGTTGTTCCAGCGCGATCATGGACTTAGAGATCGGCTTTTCTCGTGCTTCCACAGTGCAACAATTATCCAGGAGATTAAGGTCAGGGCTCCTGGAGGTGTTTAACAAATCAGATATTTCAATTTTTTTTTTTTTTTTTTTTTTTTTTGGCCGCTGAGGGTTTCAGCGAGTAAGTCGCACTTTTTCACTTCTCCCTGCCACAGGCCTAATGGTTGACTGAATCAATGCTGGAACCTGATTTGGAAAGCAGTACTTGGCAGCACAACACACAGCTTCATTGCAACAGGAGTTGCAGGAAAGACGCCGGATTCCTATCTCAGGAATTAAGTTTAACAAAACGGATCGCCCTGAAGATTTGGAGAAATATTACAGCAAGTTCCAAGCTGTTTTTGAAGTCTTGGTTCAGAATGCCAACGAGACTGCAACGAGTGCAGGATGCAAAAGAAGGCAGAGAAAATAAAAGCGGGAAGCCCGGCGAAACGGACTCTAGCAAAGCCTCTAATGCTAAAGAGAAAGTCAAGACGGATATGAAGCAAGACACAAAACATGATACAAAAATGGATACAAAAGTATCGCAGAACGCGGCTCAGAAAGCCGGTGCTATTCCCAAAAAGCCAACTCTGAGGAAACCGGGCGGTGACAACCCAGCCTCAGCTAAGGATTGTGGAAATACCAAGAAGACGAAGGAGAGTGCTATGCGCCAGCCCTCAGTGACGGAAAGCTTTTCAAATATACCTCTGAATCCGGGCGGGATCTGCAGCGGTAAGAATGTATCCGTGGCCGATGCTGGTTTAGTCTCTGCTGATACAGTTGCCGCGGAAGCTAAAGGAGTTGTGGATCCTGTCAGCAAGGTCCGAGGGCCGACACCGGCAATGGGAGAGGGAGAGAAGGCAGTGAAGGGCGCCAGCGCGGGCGCTGGGATAGCGGTAACCAAGCAACAGGGAGAAAGACCCGCTGCAGGGAAGCCGGCTGAGGCGCTGCCTGCATCCACGGTTAGCGCTGCTGTCACACAAGGGATTGAGAGAGATGCAGAGGGTGAGAGTATTGCAGTGGCCATTTCTGCACAGCTCTCAAGCAAAATGGCCCCAGGTGCACATCATACACTGCATAAGGTTGGTAACGAAGTGCTTGAGGTTAACGCTCTGAATGCGCAATTATCAGATAAAGATAGCGGCTTGACAATAGCTATGGATTGTGATGAAGGATTAGCGAATGGTTTGTTAACAACTGACACTGCACAAGCAATGCCTCCGTTATGGGAGAATGAAGTAGAAATGAATTTGGAAAGAGAAGGAGGGAAATCAGGCGGTGAATCATCAGCTTCTACCTCCCACTCCACTGAATTGCATTTTAGATCTGAGGCTGCCTCCGCAGAGAGGTTCTACTCGGTAGAAGAAGACTCCCAGTCACAGTCACTTCCTACTGGAGAGAGTTCTGATGAATCAACTGGGGGAGATACAGGTAGCAGCTCTCCGGTTCAGAAATATACTAAAAAAAAACGTCTATCCAGAAGAAAACCATCCTCAGCAAGCAGCACTACAGACCCCACTAAAAAACTAGCCTGGGATTACTCTACTACCACATTCTCCTTTTTAGAGCAGGATAGCCCGGCTACAATGATTGGAGAGCAGGGTTCTTTGCAGCCCATACAACCACCTGTTACTCTGGATCTATTATTCAACACTCTGAAATTGATGCAATCCGAGGCTAGAGGGGAAAGTAGGAGAGCTAGGCATGAGGCTAGAAAGGTACAGAATAAATTGAGGAAGATAAGTCAAAGGCAGGACGAGATGGCGGAGAGGGTGGCACACGTAGAAGAAAGAACTGGGAAAGTGGAGGATGACCTGAGAGAGATTAAATCATACAAAGAAGAGCATCAGAAGGTTGCTGAAGATGTTAACTGGAAACTCGAGGATTTTGAGAATAGGCAGCGGCGAAATAACATCAGACTGCTAGGAATTGAAGAAGGACTGGAAGGAGGAGACATCAGACTGTTTGTGGTGAATTTGTTAAAAGGAGCTTTCCCAGAACTAACATCATGGCAATGGGAACATGAAATCCAAAGAGCCCATCGCTTTCCGTTCTTTAAAAGAGGGCAGGAAGGGGCCCAAGGGGGTAAACCAAGGGCAATTCTGATTTTTGTTGGAAATTTCCTGCTAAGGCAGCTGATCTTAGATAAGGCCAAACCTGAGTCAAGAAAGTCTTTTAATAACGTGTCATTTTTTGCAAGGCCTGATTTTTGCCATGCTACGGTAGAGCGTAGATGGAGATTGAGGCAGCTGATTCCGAGTATACAATCTCTGGGTTCAGAAGCCTACCTTCTCTACCCAGCAAAACTGAAAATAGTAACTAAAAGTCAGGTTAAGTTCTTTTTTTCTGAAATTAAAGCAAAGGCCTTTATGATTGAAGTTTTGGGGTATAAAGACAGTTAACCAGAATATAGTAACTGTTTATTTGAAATAGTGGGGGGTAGGAAGGCGGGGAGAAGTGGCGACTGCTGATTTCCTGGCGATCACACATAGGTCATGCTTGACCTATTTGCCTGTAGGGGAGGGTGGGGGTGGGGTAGGCTGGGGTGGAGAAGGGGGGGAACACTAGAGGGGGTAAAAAATGGCACACATCATTGGTAGTAGTGTATACACAGAGCTCTGGTAAAAAGATGGTATTGATTTTAAGTAGACGGCGGAACAAGGTAACAAAGAGAGTAAGAGGAAACTGGGAGAGTAGGACGGACAGGATGGATATAATTCTTGAAATTCTGAATGGCATGTAGAATTATGTCAATGAATGTGTGTGGCCTTAACGACCTCCAGAAGAGATTAAGGGTCTCTGCTTTTTGTAAGGCATTAAATCCAGATCTGATCTGTCTCCAAGAGACCCACGTTGAGGGAGGTAAAGGTTTCTTGTTAGGACAGCTGGGGTTCGAAGTATTAGCTTATACCACACAAGCTTCAAAAACACGAGGGGTGGCAATCCTGGGAAGGGGAGAGAGTGTTTGGTGGTTAGGAAGAAGGTAGATAAGTGGGGAAGATGGGCTATGGTGGAAGTAGTATTCAGAGGAGCAAGATTTACTTTGGTCTCAGTCTATGGCTCAACAGCTGATGAAGCAGACATATTTGAATTTTTGGATCAGGAGTTGACAACATGGGTGGATCCTATCGTATGTTGTGGGGATTTTAATATTAGTCGACCAGCCAGTATAGAGCTTCAAAGGAATTTTGGTTATACTGGGCGTAAGAAGAGGGTACATAAGGCGATAGTAGATCTGGCTACACATAATGCTTTGTCAGATGTTTGGGCAAATTTGAATCCAATGAGTGATGGGGACACTTTTTTCTCAGCACCCCATAGAATTACTGTCAGATTGGATTATTTCTTAATCTCTAATGTGCTGTTATCTAATGCATCTATTACAAAGTTGCCACGTATGATGTCAGATCATAACCCGTTACTATTGACATTGAATCTCAGTGGAATAAGCAAAAAGGTGTACAAATGGACATTTGAAAGAGCGCTGTTGAAAGACGAAAGCTACTGTAAGCATATGATGAAATGGATAACCGAATTTTGGCTTAATAATAAGGGGAGCACAAGTAGTGGTAATGTCTGGGATGCTTTTAAAGCAGGGATTAGAGGCGAAACGATTAGTTTTACATCTTTTCGACGGAAAGCGGAAAGAGAGAAGTCTGAACAACAGATGAACTCACTTTTGGCTGCAGAAGCAGAACTTAATAGATTGATTATAGCTGGGAGCCCACTGGATCAAAAAATATTAGAAATAATGATGTTAAAGAATGACATTGCTGAAATGGTTACAAATAGAACAGCCATAAACTATCTCGCAAAGAAGGAACAGGTGTTTGAATATAGTGAGAAGGTGGGGCATATCCTCGCTGTTAGGACGAGGCAGAAAGCTAATGCTGGTGATATTAAAAGCATGGTAGATAACTTAGGAAATGTGATATTAGATCCGAATGGTATAAGGAATGAATTCTGGAAATACTATACGAACTTATATGACAGTGACAACAGGATGGGTTCCGAGGAAATAAATAGGGAAATAAGAGATTATTTGGGAAATATACAGCTAGATACGCTGGAAATAGTAGATCAGACTAAGCTAGATTCTGATATAACATTAGAAGAAGTTGCATTAGCACTTTCGGAACTCCCATCTTCTAAAGCCGCAGGTCCAGATCTCATTCCAATTGAATTTTATAAAACATTTTTTTCCTCTATAAGTGCGGAGCTGTTAGATACTCTCCTACAAGCACAGAGAGAAGTCTCAGTTCCAGATTCATGGGGAGGCACGGAGATCATTGTCATTCTTAAAAAGGGCAAGCCTCCTACAACACCAGGGTCGTATAGACCAATTGCCCTTATGAACGCGGATGTGAAATTATATTCTAAAATTTTGGCAACAAGGCTGTCTACCATTATTGAAAAATTAGTTGCATCAGAGCAGCATGGATTTATTCCAGGAAAAGGTACCACTACACATGTTCGAACAGTAATCACTTGCTTTGATGCTATGGAGGTTATTGGCGGCCCGCTGGCAGCCATGTTCCTCGACGCCGAGAAGGCTTTTGACAGGGTGGCTTGGTTATACTTATGGGAAATAATGAAAGTATATGGGTTTGGCGATAAATTCATAAGGGCAATTCAGGTTCTATACAAGGCACCTACAGCTAGAATTAAAATTAATCGAGACTTAACGGCACCTGTACAAATTAAAAGAGGTACTAGGCAAGGATGTCCTAGTTCCCCCCTTCTTTTCGCATTATATATGGATCCATATTTGCGTTATTTAAAAGCTAATCCGAATATTCCACCGCTCATCTCGAATGGAGTGGAGGTTAACGTTCTAGCATATGCAGATGACGTTGCTATAATCACTCCAGACCCAGCCAAAGCAGTGGAGGAGGTGGAGCGGGAGGCTAGTAAATTTGGAAGAATATCCGGGTATAAACTAAACAGCGCAAAGACACAAATCATCCAAAACACTGTGGTCTTATATAATGATGCTCGAGTGGTTCCCGCAGCAACTTATTTGGGAGTCGAGATATCACCTAATCTGGACACAGTGGTAGGACGGAATATCTCTCCGTTAATTAAAGATGTAAGTACAGATTTGGCCAGAATTGATAAGCTTAAACTTTCGCTAGTAGGACGTACAAATGTAATTAAAATGATTATTCTTCCCAAATTCCTTTATTTTTTTCACACTATTCCTCTTTTTTTTGAAACAATCTGGTTTAGTAAACTAGAATCAATACTCAATAAATTTATATGGTCTTACGGGAAAACGAGAAGGGCCTATAAGTTCATGACGTTACCAAGGGTTAGAGGAGGGTGGGGGGTCCCAGACTTCAGGCTATATTACTGGGCATCTGTACTACAATACACCCAGGGTTTGCTGGGGGCTGATAACCGAGAGGTGAATGCTAGATCTTGTTCGACAATGGTATATTCTATTGTACTGGGGGCAGATGCCGCAAATGCTTTCCTAAATCACGCAGATTTCCTTTACTATAAGCATACACGATTTAAAACAGTTAAAGCTGCATATAGTATCTGGATAGCAGTAGCAAAGAAATGCGGACTAGGAAGATACAATAGGTATACTAGATTGTACAGGAATAGAACACTACCCCCCTTGATATTTTCAGATTCTATAATGGCGGGATGGGATATGCAAGGCGTAAAAAGTATAGGGGATTTGATGGGAACGGATGGGAATATATTACAATTTTCAGATCTGATGGGTAAATTTGGCATTACAAGAAATAGTTTTTTTAAGTACTTGCAAATCAGGAGCTTTTTGGGTAAGAAAAAGGGGGGAGAATCCGGATTTCGGAAAAGTAACCTTATGGAATCTCTAGCTCAAGGGGGAGTGTGTTCTATACGATTCTTTTATGCCAGTCTAGCAGGCCTAAAAAAAGACGATACTGAGAAATTTGGAGAAAAATGGGCAGGGAAACTAGGTGTACAGAGTCAATTCTTTCTGGATTCACTAGAGTTAGGATGCTCTGTGCTGTGTTCTGCTCCTCTTCAATCGCAGCATTTTAAAACTGTATTTCAACTCTATCATACACCGGACCGCATTGCACAGTGGGGGGCGACCACAGGGACAACTTGTTTTCGATGCAATGCTCCAGTAGCAGATAGTATTCACATTTTCGCACTGTGTCCCCAATTAGAGAATCTACGAAAGAAGATTGAAGATTTTATGAGGTTTACTCTGGGTGTAAATGAGACTTTAACACCAATGGTTATCATGCTAGGGGTTAGGGGTTATAGGGACGATAATACTGAATTTATATTCCTAGCGATGGCAGTGTACAGACTATTAATTGCAAGAGCATGGCGGGATCCTACCCCCCCTACAATACAACAATGGATTGCTTTGTTATTAGGGATATTTAACCTTGAAAAAGGTATATACGCCAGGAAGGGTAAAAGAACTAGAAAATTGGGATTAAAAATTTGGAATCCTATATATCGGTGGAAAGAGAGAGTAAGGATACCCCTTGGTTAATAATTTATATGGCTTGTTTTCCACCTGAAAGTGTTGATGACTTATAATTTTTTTTTGTTTCAACATAGTAATTATTTGGGTTATAATGTGTATTGAGATCTCTGTGTATGTAAATTTAAAAAAAAAAAAAACAAATCAGATATTTCAAGTCTGTTTAACGAAGGGGTGCTACTATACAGCAGTAACCCAGAAGGGGTGGCACCCCCTGGAGCTTTAAACTGCTCCAAGGATTCCACTTTCGCTGGGCTAATGTAGCGACCCCATAGTTCCAGGTCAATGGATAGTGCAGACAAGTCACCCCCCGGCTTGTCATTCATGGGTGACCGGGGAATCGGTGATGTATGCACTGGGTCACCTACGATCGTCAGCCTCCCCTCTGTAGAGTCCCGTACAGGGGACCCCTCTACCACAGATTGGGGGGCCCCCTGCTGTACCTGAGGTGGTTGAGGATCTATGGTAGCTGGTGAATGTACTTCCAGAGCTTTAGTATCTGGTTTTTCTGGCGTAGCAATTATGGATTTTTTTAAGCCAGGTAGATCCCAGAGTTCAGATAACTGGCATTGGCCTTTCAACGGTGGGTTGTTCACTGATTTGTTTCTTGTACGGGTGGAGTTTAATTTTCGGCCGGGTTTTTCTCCCACTACCCTTCCTGAGCGTAGGGTTTTAGACATTTTCCACAGTGATGAATAAACGAGAAATATAGAGGTATAAAACAGATAAAAGTCTGGAATAACGTCAGCCCCTGACAGGCCGAGTAGGATCGGGGTGCAGTATAGCTATGACAGTACTCGAATCACACACACCCACCTACTCAAGTGGGCACAAATTCAAAGAAATAATAACGTAAATATAAAGGACCGGGCCCAGCCCAGCCTACCTCAGTCACCGAGGGCCACAGAGGGCCCGCCCTTTGCCCGGGCTTAGCCCCGGGCGCTCCCGCGCGCTCCCGCGACGCGGGTAATGACGATGTTTTAAGGCGCCTCCTGGCGCGTCCCTGGCGTGTCCACCGCTATGCGCGTTGGGAAATGTAGTCCCCCTCTCGGCGGCCGCTTGGTTGTGCTTGCGGCGGCGGGGGGACTACAGGGCAGGGCCAGTGGCAGCAAGGCGGCGTTCCAAATAGTGATCCTCGAGGGCAGGTAACAGGGCGTTTTGCATCAAGCTCCCACTCCGACGCTCGGAGTATGCAAATAGCGGTACACCCGCTCCACCGGCAATGACGATGTTTTAAGACGCCTCCTGGCGCGTCCCTGGCGTGTCCGCCGCTATGCGCGTTGGGAAATGTAGTCCCCCTCTCGGCGGCCGCTTGGTTGTGCTTACGGCGGCGGGGGGACTACAGGGCAGGGCCAGTGGCAGCAAGGCGGCGTTCCAAATAGTGATCCTCGAGGGCAGGTAACAGGGCGTTTTGCATCAAGCTCCCACTCCGACGCTCGGAGTATGCAAATAGCGGTACACCCGCTCCACCGGCAATGACGATGTTTTAAGGCGCCTCCTGGCGCGTCCCTGGCGTGTCCGCCGCTATGCGCGTTGGGAAATGTAGTCCCCCTCTCGGCGGCCGCTTGGTTGTGCTTGCGGCGGCGGGGGGACTACAGGGCAGGGCCAGTGGCAGCAAGGCGGCGTTCCAAATAGTGATCCTCGAGGGCAGGTAACAGGGCGTTTTGCATCAAGCTCCCACTCCGACGCTCGGAGTATGCAAATAGCGGTACACCCGCTCCACCGGCAATGACGATGTTTTAAGGCGCCTCCTGGCGCGTCCCTGGCGTGTCCGCCGCTATGCGCGTTGGGAAATGTAGTCCCCCTCTCGGCGGCCGCTTGGTTGTGCTTGCGGCGGCGGGGGGACTACAGGGCAGGGCCAGTGGCAGCAAGGCGGCGTTCCAAATAGTGATCCTCGAGGGCAGGTAACAGGGCGTTTTGCATCAAGCTCCCACTCCGACGCTCGGAGTATGCAAATAGCGGTACACCCGCTCCACCGGCAATGACGATGTTTTAAGGCGCCTCCTGGCGCGTCCCTGGCGTGTCCGCCGCTATGCGCATTGGGAAATGTAGTCCCCCTCTCGGCGGCCGCTTGGTTGTGCTTGCGGCGGCGGGGGGACTACAGGGCAGGGCCAGTGGCAGCAAGGCGGCGTTCCAAATAGTGATCCTCGAGGGCAGGTAACAGGGCGTTTTGCATCAAGCTCCCACTCCGACGCTCGGAGTATGCAAATAGCGGTACACCCGCTCCACCGGCAATGACGATGTTTTAAGGCGCCTCCTGGCGCGTCCCTGGCGTGTCCGCCGCTATGCGCGTTGGGAAATGTAGTCCCCCTCTCGGCGGCTGCTTGGTTGTGCTTGCGGCGGCGGGGGGACTACAGGGCAGGGCCAGTGGTAGCAAGGCGGCGTTCCAAATAGTGATCCTCGAGGGCAGGTAACAGGGCGTTTTGCATCAAGCTCCCACTCCGACGCTCGGAGTATGCAAATAGCGGTACACCCGCTCCACCGGCAATGACGATGTTTTAAGGCGCCTCCTGGCGCGTCCCTGGCGTGTCCGCCGCTATGCGCGTTGGGAAATGTAGTCCCCCTCTCGGCGGCCGCTTGGTTGTGCTTGCGGCGGCGGGGGGACTACAGGGCAGGGCCAGTGGCAGCAAGGCGGCGTTCCAAATAGTGATCCTCGAGGGCAGGTAACAGGGCGTTTTGCATCAAGCTCCCACTCCGACGCTCGGAGTATGCAAATAGCGGTACCAGCTCCCCCGTCTATCCATCACAGTCTTAGTAATGCAAGCAACGGCAAGTAGGAAGGGGAAAAGCAAAGTCAACCTTGTCCCTTGCAATCCAACGTGCCAGTGAGGTACAGTAGCGAAGGAGCCATACGGAACAGGAGAAGCAGCCAGAACGGCCACAGCGAGTCAAGGCACCATCCAACAATTTCCATCCGACGCAGGGCAGTGTGATCCATAAATGTATAGTGCAGGCAAGCATCCAGCAGCAGTCCTCCGAAGTTAGACAATCCAAGCAGAAGCAACATGCCCAGAATAAGAGTACCAGTCTCGCCAGTAGATCCCGGTGTAGGTAACAGACATGGCGTCCAAGGGCGATCCCCCAGCAACTGTACAAATGCAGGAAACACACTTTTCTCCATTGCTGTGACCGGCAGTGTAACGAAGATGTTCGGCTCTCTCACCCTCAGCGCCTCACCGCATCCCTGAAGAGGCAGATCGCAACATTCGAGCCCAGGGTGTGGCGAAATGTCCCGCACGCGAGCGCCAGCTCGGCCAGTCGAGGAAAGCGGAGGCAATATGTCGTCCAAGCGGCCCTCCAGGTCCCGGGCATTGCAACCCAAGGCATCCCGCAAACCGGGCAAAGCACTCAATACATCGCCGATATTCAAGGGCGCCTCGGGAGGGGATGATTCTGCAATCCCCTGCACATGGGGATCGCAGACGTGTGGCAGCCCTCGAGTCCGAACGCTGGCATCCCTTCCTAACAGCCGGCCATCAACTTGGCTCCCAGACAAGCACAACCGGGGTGCTGGGGCCAGGGCAGCACCCTCCATTCTAGCGTCGCATATAGTGGCAGCACAGAGTCGGCCGTAGCAGGCGCCCACAGCGCAGACCAGTTAGTCAGTTACAAGCGCTAGCCACTCCGCCCAAGATGGCCCCCTCCGTCTCCGCTTGAAGACGAGGAAACTCGCAGGATCGTCCGGGGAGAGGGATACAATTGTATCAACGTCGGCGATGAAACTGTAAAAGCGTGGAAATCTCAAGAGAAATTGTTGCGCCTCTGCTGGAGGTCCAGAGCGTCTGCCTCGTCTCGCCGGCCGCCTCGCCCTGCCCTCAATGGCCGATGTTGTTGTTATCCGGCCGGGCGTAGCCGAGAACAAAGGACCGGTCCCCTTCGCCGATCCCAATCAGGCGAGCAGGGCGTCCCGTCACTCCCATAGCAGGGAGACCGACAGGGAGCACATCGTTGGAACCAGCGTCGCTCCCCAAACCCGATACCGCACCACAGTCACAAAATAGCAAGCAGGAGAAGAAGCGGTACGGGAGGGAAGCAGACGGGTCAGCGGAGCCGAGGGCTCAGGCGGCCATCACGGTTGCTGGCTAAGCACCTCCCCTCCTCATACACATTATTGATGACATCCTGAAAATGATTACAAAAATGAATCCTGCTTTTTGATCCTCCTTGACCTTTGCCTCTGCATTCACTACGGTTAATCATGGCATTCTCTTATCCATCCTACAAAACAGAGCTTAAAGAATCAAGGCAAACCACTCTCTCTCTCAGCCCTTTACAGTACTCATGGGGGTCCCCCAAGGATCCGCCCTTCCTCCTATCCTCTTCAACCTTTTCTCTGAACCTCTTGCTAACCCACTTAACTCAATGAACATTCTCTTCCACATGTATGCTGATGATACACAACTCTATTTGAAAATTTCATCCCCGGAAAACATTATCTCACTAAACTCTATCCTCACGTCTACTCAGAACTGGTTAACAGAGAACCATCTTCTGCTCAACGCCTCCAAAGCACAGTTCCTGCTCATCTCCTCGCCGAACCACACCCCGAAGATCGATCTCTAAATGTCTCACCTCACTGCTCTCAACTGCACTCCAATTATCACAGACTCAGCTAAATCGCCCGGAGTTACCGTGGACAAGCACCTGTGTATGGAGACTCATATCAGCAATGTCTGTAAGGGAGCGAACCACTTGACGAGGACACTCAGAAATATCAAACCCTTCTTGCCACAAAATGATTTCAAGCAGGTGGTACAAGCGCTTGTCTTACCAAGGTTAGACTATGGCAGTGCAACTCTCTGTGGCCTTCCCAAATACGCCTTGGCCTCGTTGAACTCTGCAGCAAGACTGACTACAGGCTCCAAACGAAATGAGCAAATATCCCCAGTCCTTAAATCTCTCACCTGGCTACCCTTTGAAGCGCGAATCCAGCTAAAGATTGCAATCCTGGAGCACAAAGCCCTTTACTACAATACTCCCACGTATCTGGCGCAAAAACTTGAACTATCTTGTGGGGAGAGGGCATCAAGAAGCGCCTCTCCTCTCCTCCTGAAACCTATCAGCCTTAGCAAAAAGAGAACTTGTCACCGGGCCTTCTCTGGTGTTGCCCCCAAAATATGGAACTCTCTTCCTCCTGATGTATGCAGACTCTCCTCGACGATGGCTTTCAAAATGGAAGCCAAAAGATTCCTAATGAGCAAATTCTTACCATGAGGGGTGGAGGCACTCATAAGGTTTTTCTTGGTTTCTATCTCCATGGCACAACTAAAAGTCACGGATCGTCTTTTCTGCATAATATTATACTCCATACGTGTACCACTGTTTACTGTTTATTGTATTTTCACAATTGCTGTGTACATTTTATTTCTGTCCTCTCTTCCAACCTATTGTAAAGCGCTCAGCTATCCTTCGGGATCTTTTTCGCGCTATATAAAACTTTATAACTAACTAAATAAATAAATAAAATATTGATAAAATGTGATCCGTACATCCCAAGAATTTCTCTAGTCATAAAAGCATAGAAATTAATACTCTATGTAAGGCATTCTGGCCCAGAGTTACTAAGATTTTGTATCAGAGTGGTGCCACTTTTGTGGTGCAGCCCCAAAACAAACTCCATCTTTGCATATACCATGCCACACAAATCAAGATTTGCGTGCTTTTGCATGGGAATTTTATATCAAAAGTAAAGCAAGGCTGCAAACAGTCAGGGCCGGACTGGCCTGTTAAGGGTTAAGGGTTAAGGGTTCATTCGCCGCACTCTCCTGAGCATGAACCCTCCTTCATATTGTTTGACATCAGTGCTGTTGTAATTATGAGATTAAACAAATCTGTTGTAGTTAGCAATGCTTGTTACTTTTTGTTTCTAAGTGTTTTTGTATCTAGCAGTGTTGTTGCCTTCTTGAATCCTGTCACCTGCCTCACGTGAGCAAACCGCTGAACGGCGGGTTGAATTTCACGTGAGGCGCATGTAAATGTGTTGAAGACGCTCCTTGCTGCAAGTATAAAAGTCACGCCTTGGAGCGAAAGGGCGCTTCGCTTTGTTTGGATTCGACGCATCACCACAAGCAATCCTGACCCATTTTCCAGCCGGTAAATTCCTTGTTTGATAGAATTAGCTCCTTTCAACTCCCGCTCTTCCCTGCCTTCTCTGCGGTCACCCTGCTTTCTGAGCAATACTTTTCCCTTCTCCTCGCCTCCCTCCTCCCGCTCTTCCCTGCTTCTCCGCTTCCCCTTACCTGTTTCTTGAGACTCAGGACATCGTTCCTCATTGCTGGAGCCGGTATCTTTTTCTGGCATTTTGGAGGTTCCGGTTGACATCAGGATAACTTCCTGTGAACCTAACAAAACTAAGAAAAAAGTCAAATACCACGTAATTGGACGCTGACACAAGAAGCAACGAACACTGGTAAGACTATTGAGACTTTCTCGAACAATTGCACCATTAAACCCGAAGATGATTTAAAAAACATAACACAGAGGACTTCATATTTGCACAGAGAAAGAACTTAATATTTGACTTGCTATTGCACAAAGAACTTGATATTCAGACAAGGTTGTTTGTTTGAGAGTTTGCTGAAACTTAACACCGTCTGGTGATATTATAACTGTTTGGACACACTACAGCATATTAATGTTAGATTTTAGATTTAACAATATTGTATTAGGGACTCCCTAAAGTTCCAAATTGAAGTCGTTTAAACTAATCAATAAATGTGAGTTGGGCATTTGGCAAAAATAGAATTTGCCGACATTACAGAATCCTTTTTGGATTGTTGTTGTTTCTTCCTTTATTTGTCTTTACAGAACCCCATTTTAGAAGACTTTACATAATGGCTTAAAGGTACGAAGTTAATGTGAAAGCTCATTGTTTTCAAACTAACATTTAGTAACCGGCTTAATACTTGGTGGTGTTTTACAGAGAAACTAAACGTGTTTTGTGTCATTTAGGTGATAAACTCCTTGCGGTAGAGTTTTTTTCCAATTCACCTGTCAAACCATAGAAGTGTTTGCATGGATCTTCAGACTTTGGGTACGTTAATAAGAAATGAGGAATAAGGAATGAATGTCATTACTATTGATAAGTCATTTGAATACTGATTATGTTTGGATATTATTGTTATAATAGGTGAAACTTCACATCATTGAAAGTTTGATCAAGAAAGGTCCAGAGGACTTTATCTAAAGAAACCTTTTGGATTCCTCGGGACGAAGATCCAGTGTTTGTTTGTTTCTTTCTCCACTTCCCCTTTCCCTTGCGGGTCAGTCGGTTCATCAAGTGTTCACTTCCTTGTTGGGTTGGCCGGCTCGTTGGGGAATTGGGACCGTACGACTTCAAGAAGGAAACAACCGGAACGCCGTGACTGCTTGCGCATCAGAAAGTGAAGCCACACTCCCTTGTTTCCTCTTGAAGTTGTAATCACCTAAGTCATCATAATGGATATCACTCAATTGACTCAACTTGTGAACAAACTCAATCAAGAAATGGAGGAGTCCTCCGGCCTTAAACTTCGATAGTCTGCGAGGAGTCCAATAGGCTCTATGGATGGTAAACAGAACATTTCTCCTTAAATTTGCAGATTTTACTGTTTTATATAATATAGTCATCATTACTTGCCATTGATTTTCTGTGGCGATGTCCGGCAAGCAATCTCTCCATAATTGTTCCGGCAATTTGAAAGGGCCATCTTCCATTTCCACCATTGCCCAGTACCACATCGCAACTTCTTTCTTGAATGTTTGTGAAGAAAAAATCTTATCTTCAAAGTCATTTTGGAGACCTACAACAATATCCGTCTTTTTTGCCCAACTTTGTATCTGCATGTATTTAAACTTAGATAGTCCTTGACCCCACACCTGTGCAGCTTGTATCCAACCAATCAACGTTCCTTCAGGGAATAGGTCTCCCCAAGTTTTTAAACCTGCCGTTTTTAACGGGACAACCAATGCATCTTCTACCCATAACGGTGGTCCTGGTGTGTCCCAAATAGACGACCTATATCCAAAATAGCTCAGCTTTGCTAGTTTCCTAATTTTATACCAGAGCTCTGCTGCCTCCCGTAGAGTTTTCAATTTCACCTTTTTGAAATATTTTGGATCTGAAAATTTATACATGAATCCATCATCATCATGGTTGCTCAAACTCAACACAGCCAGAAACATAAGCCCGATGGTTGTAGCCTTTGGTATTCCCATTAGTTCTCTCAAATTTTTTAAACGAAAAGCCCAGTCATATAACAAAAAATCTGGGGCTGATAACCCGCCCTTGTCCCATCTTCTTCTAATTTTTTTCCAGGATAAGCGAACTCCTTTAGTAGCCCATATAAAAGAACAAATCTCGCTTTGTAGTCTCTTAAGCCCTTTCTTGTCAAAGTCCCAGGGAATTGTTTCAAACAGAAATGTAAGCTTTGGCAGAATCACCATTTTAATCAAATTGGTGCGACCAAACAGAGTGAGAGGTAGATGACTCCAACTTCGCGGGTTGAATGCCCAAAATGTGGAAATATAAATGTGGATGACTTGCACATGTTTGTGGAATGCCTAAACATCAGGGAATTTTGGGAGACGGTAAGCAACTGTCTATCACAATCAATCGGCCACACGATAGAGGTAAGCCATATACTAATTATTACCGGGAGACTTGATCTACATGACAACAGAATGAACGATAAAGTAAAGTTGGTTTTTTATGGGGTTCTGCTAGCTCGTAGAGAAATTTGTAAAGTTTGGGTAGAAGCTAAGTCACCGACACTCATAGATTGGTTAAAAAGCATGAGACATTTTGCGACATTAGATCCTAAAGGCCAGATAAACAGGAAACACAGATTTTGGTTACTTTTTTTGGAGCACTTTGGGTAATAGGTAGACCTTTGTTTGGGTACAGGGTAAGAGAACAACACATAATGGAAAAATTCCTATGATTACGGCCTCAGCCTATCTCGCAGGCCGGTGGAATAGGTCCGTCCTTCGTGAAGGCGGAGTTAAAGACCGGGTCGCGGCCTCCGGTCTGGCTTTGTCATTATCCATACAGGGTGGCATAGAAGACTGTGGCCCAGTCCGGGCTGGAGAGCTGCATATACTTGAGTCCACAGCCAGCATATTGAGATAAAAAGCCCAGGGCGGAGACCACCGAACATGGGTGGCGTAAAGGCTAATGAGGATAAAAAAAAAAAATATATATATATATAGAAGAAATGGAGGAGTTACGTTTAGAAAATCAATCCCTTCATCAGGAATTAGATAAAACTACAACTGGATTTACCACTTGGAGAGAATCCACAGGAGAAGGAAAGCCCATTTTAACTCCTCCTAAATTCGGTAACACAGCTTTTCAAGCTCGAAATATTTCAGGCCAGCCTACCGGTCAACTGGCACAAGTCACTGTAGTTACCCCTAGTCCTATCTCGTTAGCCAACCCAGAGAGGTTTACAGGGGATTGTAATAGATACATAGCATTCATGAGTGAGTCTCAGTTGCACTTTATGTGCAAGCCTCAGATTTTTACAACAGACACCTCTAAAGTGGCTTTTATAATCTCTTAACCTGGAGGGGTGGCAGCTAATTAGGCCATGCCCTTAGTTGATAGTGATGATCCTATTCTACATAATTTACATAATTTTAAAATTGTCATGTCTAATCTCTTCACTAAACACACATTCATACAAGCTTCAGATAATGAACTCCTACCCCTGCGTCAAGGGTCTAAAGACCTGATAGCCTATGTCACCAACTTTAACAGATTATTGGATGAAACTCATTGGCCAGAGGAGAAGAGAGTATCTTTTTTTATAGAAGACTTAGGGATGACTTGAAGGACTCTTTGGCTCATATCGTTAATTTGCCAGAGGATTTTGCTGAATTCCAAGATTTAGTGGTCAAGTTGGATCATAGAGAAAGGAAAAGTGAAAGGCCTAGAGGGGATATTAGAAATTTACATTTTAAGGAAGGAAATTGAGAATAAAAGTTCTGTTGTAGAACCAATGCAGATAGGAGGAGTGAAAGGTCCTTTATCACTTGAGGAAAAAGAACGAAGACATAAGGGGAACCTATGTCTTTATTGTGGGAGGTCTGGTCATTTTGCTAGGGAGTGTCCTGCAAAATCCGCAAAAAAAAAGACGTTAGCTGTAGTGGGAGATATATCCCAGGAGTACGAAAACTAGGTTCCTCTGAGAAAGATGAGGTCGTTTCTCCGGGATGCATTGTTAAAAATATTGCTCAATATGCTACTAATGTAACATATCATATTCCCAGACATTTCACGGTAAGAGTGATTTTAATTTTGTCCACTCAACAGAGACACAACATACCCGTCTTAATTGATTCTGGTGCCACAGGCAACTTTTTTGATATAGGATTAGCGAGAAAGTTGCAGTTAACTCAAGTGCCAAAGAGAGAACCTGAGCCAGTACGGGCAGTAGACGGGTCAGCTTTGTCTTCTGGTCTGATAAGGTTTAACACCACACCTTTGACTCTAGTCGCAGATAACGGCCATACGGAAAATACCATATTTGACCTCATTGATACACCCACTTTTGGGGTGATTCTTGGAATCCCTTGGCTTGAACTCCATAACCCCAAAATCAATTGAGTCAAACGTACTGTTACCATGGACTCTTCCCATTGTAGACTTCATTGTTATCAAGAAACGAAGGACTCGGTCATGCCTCTATTTTGTGCTGCATTGAATCAAGAAATTGTAAACATACCGAGTGACTATCGAGATTTTTCTGATGTGTGTGACCCGGTTAAGGCTACCAAATTACCACCCCACAGAGTCTATGACTGTACAATCGATTTAGTCCCGGGAGCAGTGCTATCCTTTAGTAGGATTTACGCGTTAACCGAGCCAGAAAATCAGTATTTGAGATCATACTTAGATGAGATGCTGGAAATTGGATTCATCCAACACTCACCGTCACCAGTCTTGTCACCGCTCTTCTTCGTAGCGAAGAAGTCAGGGGATTTGGGAGCGTGCATCGATTATCGGGCTGGTATTAACCACTTCCGTGCTGATGACGGAACCGCACCGTCATCAGCCGCGGTAGCGCTGTGCTGATGATGGAAAGGTTCCGTCATGGCCCGCCCGACGCCCCTGCGAGGCGCGGATTCCGCGCCTGCGCTCGGCGTTCCATTGAGCGGGCGGGGCCATGACGGAACCGCTCCGTCATGAGCACAGCTCAACCGAGGCTGGTGACGGAGCAGTTCCGTCACCAGCATGGGCGCGCCGCATGCCCCCCCCGCCCCCTTAGCGCTGCGGCGGAATAGCCGCCGCAGCGAAGGTGTTAAGTCAACAATAAAGAATAGGTATCCTCTACCATTGATTCCAGCGCTGCATAATCAGGTAAAAGGCGCCAGTATCTACACCAAATTGGATTTGCGAGGTGCTTATCATCTTATCCGTGTTAAGGAAGGTGATGAGTGGAAAACAGCTTTCTGCACCAAATTTGGTTTGTTCGAATATACGGTCATGCCTTTTGGATTATGTAACGCCCCGGCTGCGTTTCAATACTTCATAAATGAAGTATTGCATGATCTTCTAAACTTCTGTGTAATTGTGTACATAGATGATATTTTGATCTATTCTAAAAACCCTGAGGAACATGTACATCATGTCCGATCAGTTCTACAAAAATTAAGAGACAACTCTGCTTAGGTTATTAGTTGTCTCCCGAGGCAATTATTATAGACCCAAGAAAGGTGGAAGCTGTTTTGAATTGGCCAGCTCCGACGTCAGTAAAGGACACACAAAGGATTTTGGGATTTGCGGACTTTTATAGGCGGTTTATCTCAAAAATTTCTGAAATTGTAACACCAATTACACAGTTGCTGAAGAAAGGTAAAAAATTCCAAATGGACTTCGGAGGCTGAACAAGCCTTTTTAAGTCTAAAAAAGGCTTTCACCTTAGCACCCATCCTAATTCATCCTGACCCAGATAGACCATTTTTTGTTGAGACGGACGCCTCACAAACAGCCTTGGGAGGCGTGCTAATGCAAAAGGATTCTAGTACTGGACGGTTATATCCGATAGCCTTTTTCTCACGTAAGCTTTTAACTGCAGAACAAAACTACACCATTGCCGAACGTGAATTGTTGGCTATAAGAGCAGTTTTTCATGAATGGAGACTTCATCTCCTGGGAGCTAAGCGCACCATCACCATCTTCTCGGATCATTAGAATTTACAGTTCTATTCGACCGTAAAAGCCTTTACACCAAGACAGATGCGCTGGTTGCAGTTTTTTTGTGAATTTGATTTCTTAATCACATATCGGCCATGTTCTAAACAGCTTCTGTCAGATACACTTTCACGTTTAGTATGTGAAAAGCATAACGATCAGGTTGACAAAATACAAAGCATAATTCCTGCAGAAAGATTGGTAGCGGTAACCAACCCAGTTACCTTTCTAAGTCAAATTCAAAGGAAAGTTGAAACTCTGGATCATCAGCAATGGCTATGTCAGAAACACAATTCAATACGTGGGTTTACGATGACTGATTTCTACCATATCCACTAAATGGGACGAAGTATTACCCTGGGCGGAGTTTTCATACAATGATACTACACATGCAGCTCTAGGTTGCTCACCCTTTTATTTTCTAACAGGTCAGCATCCACGTTCCATTCCAGTAACATTTTCAGAAAAAGGAGAAATTATGCCAGCAGTTTCTAAAAGGCTGTATAAGTTACAAACGTTTCAGGAACTAGCGAAAAAGAACTTAGTTAAGAATAAATTCAGAATGAAAGACTCAGCAGACAGACATAGACTACCAACCCCGCCATATAAGGAGAATTAGTCTGGTTAAAAACATTCAAATTGAAGGTCCCAAAAAATTTAAACAAAGATACATAGGACCATTCCCTATTGAAAACATTGTGAATCCAGTCTCAGTTAAATAGGTTCTTCCCAAAGATGATTCTATTCATCCTGTGTTTCATGTCTCCCTCCTAAAACCCTATGACCCGGCCACACGTCCAGACAATGCTCCTCCACAAATTGTGGTTGGCGATCACCTAAAGTACGAAGTCAAAAAGATTCTAGATTCAAAACGTATTGGTGGTTGTCTTTACTACTTAATCGATTGGAAAGGGTATAACCCATCTGAAAGATCTTGGGAGCCAGAGAATAATGTGCACGCTCCAATATTAGTAAGGTCATTTCATGCCCTTCACCCGGAAAAACCACGCCCTAAGAGACGGCCTTTGGGGGGAGGAACTGTTAAGGGTTCATTCGCCGCACTCTCCTGAGCATGAACCCTCCTTAGAATATTTTTTAACATCAGTGGTGATGTTATTATGAGATTGAACAAATCTGTTGTAGTTAGCAATGCTTTTTACTTTTTGTTTCAAAATGTTTTTGTAGCTAGCAGTGTTGTAGCCTTCTTGAATCCTGTCACCTGCCTCACGTGAGTAAACCGCTGAACGGCGGGGTGAATTCCACGTGAGGTGCATGTAAATGTGCTGAAGAAGCTCCGTGCTGCAAGTATAAAAGACGCGCCTTGAAGAGAAAGGGCGCTTCACTTCATTTGGATTCGACGCATCACCAGGAGCGTTCTGGACCCATTTTCCAGCTGGTAAATTCCTTGTTTGATAGAATTAGCTCATCCCAACTCCTGCTCTTTCCTGCCTTCTCTCGCGGTCACCCTGCAGTCTGAGCAATACTTTTCCCGTCTCCTCGCCTCCCTCCTCCGCTCTTTGCTGCTTCTCCGCTTCCCCTTATCTGTTTCTTGAGACTCTACGTCGTTCCTCATTGCTGGAGCCGGCGTCTTCTTCTGGGATTTCGGAGGTTCCGGTTGACATCAGGATAACTTCCTGTGAACCTAACAAAACAAAGAAAAAAGTCAACTACCAGGTAATCGGACGCTGACACAAGAAGAAACGAACATTGGTAAGACTATTGAGACTTTTTCGAACAATTGCACCATTAAACCTGAAGATGATTTAAAAAACATAACGCAGAGGACTTCATATTTGCACAGAGAAAGAACTTAATATTTGACTTGCTATTGCACAAAGAACTTGAAATTCCGAAAATGTTGTTTGTTTGAGACTGCTGAAACTCAACACCGTCTGGTGATATCATAACTGTTTGGACACACTACAGCATATTAATGTTAGATTTTAGATTTTACAATATTGTATTAGGGACTTCCTAAAGTTCCAAATTGAAGTTGTTTAAACAAATCAACAAATGTGAGTTGGGCATTTGGCAAAAATAGAATTTGCCGACATTACAGAATCCTTTTTTGGATTGTTGTTGTTTCTTCCTTTGTTTGTCTTTACAGAACCCCATTTTAGAAGACTTTACATAACGGCTTGAAGGTACGAAGTTAATGTAAAAGTTCATTGTTTTCAAACCAACATTTATTAACCAGTTTAATACTTGGAGGTGTTTTACAGAGAAACTAAAAGTGTTTTGTGTCATTCAAGGTGATAAACTCCTTGCGGTAGAGTTTTTTCCAATTCACCTGTCAAACCATAGAAGTGTTTGCATGGATCTTCAGACTTTGGGTACGTTAATAGGAAATGAGGAATAAGAAATGAATGTCATTACTAGTGATGTCATTTGAATACTGATTATGTTTGGATATTATTGTTTTAATTGGTGAAACTTCACATCATTGAAAGTTTGATCAAGGAAGGTCAGGAGAACTTTATCTAGAAAAACTTTTGGGATTCCTCGAGACGAAGATCCAGTGTTTGTTTGTTTCTCTCTCCACTTCCCCTTTCCCTTGCGGGGCAGTCGGTTCATCAAGTGTTCACTTCCTTGTTGGGTTGGCCGTCTCGTGGGGGAATTGGGACCGTACGACTTCAAGAAGGAAATAACCTGAACGCTTTGACTGCTTGCGCAACAGCCGTAGCGGGCATCAGGCGTTTGCCCGGGAGCTGGAAGGGTGGGGGCTGGTTTTGAGCTTTGGGGGCGGTTTTGTTACTGGGGACTGATTTTGCAGCAGTGCTGCAATATCGGACCTCAGTAACAAAAGCAGCAGTGCCGGGTGCAGTTTTGTTAAGCACTAGTACTTCACACTTGCAAACGGCCCCAATCCTTGCTGCCCCAGGGTTTGGGACTAGTCCGACAAAATTTCCAGGAATGCTTTGGGTTCTCAGTCTGGCCCCGCAAACAGTGCTTCTGTGCGTTACCTTGCATCAGGGAGGTATTACATGGGTGGATCATGGGCATTTCCGTGCATCCACCCAAGTATTTTGATGCAAACCCATATTTATTAAATCAGTAATCATAAGTTTGTGGCAAAAATGGTGCACCCACACTTGCAAACGGCCCCAATCCCTGCTGCCCCAGTGTTTGGGACTAGTCCGACAAAATTTCTAGGAATGCTTTGGGTTCTCAGTCTGGCCCGGCAAACAGTGCTTCTGTGCGTTACCTTGCATCAGGGAGGTATTACAATGGTGGATCATGGGCATTTCCGTGCATGCACCCAAGTATTTTGATGAAACCCATATTTATTAAATCAGTAATCATAAGTTTGTGGCAAAAATGGTGCACCCACCTAAGACTGGGGAAATGAGGAGAAATATCTTTATTTCTCCTTGGTACTTCCTCTTTGCAAGTGTGCTGCATTCTCTAGCACATGTAAAAAGAGGAATACGCCTCCAAGAATAGTTTTTGTGCAAATATGTGTCCCTTCTAGCACAAAATGCACAATGCAGGCATCCTTGTGTTGTGGCAAAAGAATGCCTGCATTGGTGCTAGGCAGACAGGTGTGCAATAGTGCTACAAGAGAACAGAACTGCACCTTATCTTAGTAGACATGCCGCATTTTTTACCTCTCCTTTTAATGCAACAAAGCACAACCACTTCCCTTGCTGCCTTGCGTTGTTTAGTTGTCAAAGTTTAGTAAACCCGACCCTCAGTGCTTCCGACATAATATGGTGCTGTTGAATCTAATATTCAACATAGTCCCGATCATATCTCGATGCGTCCTGATACAACCGTTAAGAAAGGAGAATTAGATCTGGGACCTCAAGAAGAGCCCGATGTTATACACAATAGCACATTACAAAAACCCTCGGACCAAGAGGGTCTCCTGGAATATTCTCCGGACCTCTTTATGTTCAAGTCCACCAGCTTAACGAACAATAATACTCCAGTGTCGAAGTCTCTTTTCACACTGCAAAAAATCCTGGACTCGGTCCTCGCCCATCTAGGTAATATCTTGGAGAAATCGGATCAAACACTTGATGTGCAAATAGGAATTTTAAAATTCCTAGTGGAAGAAAAAAGGAAAAAAGAACAAGCCGAGCTAACCAAAGTAAAGGGAATATCTGACAACTGTCAAGAGGTAACAAGTGACATCAAAAGCACCGGCCACTTAGCGCCGGCGAAAAGAGAAATGGGAACACAAACCGGTAATAAATCATGTAAGGGACCAATAAGTAACCAGTGTAAAACTACAGTATATTCCCTAAAGAAACTCTTTAAAGAAGACACCAATAGCGAGTCTAACCTATATCCTATATTCAGGAAACCCAAAGACAAACTTATCATGGCCAGTCCTGTCATGGACCAAGAAAGAAAGGATAGCATTGGCCTAAATGGCGAGGATGCGCAGGATTTACAAAATATAAAAAAGAAGCGAGTGGATAGAAAGAAAAAAAGGGGAAAACCGCTAAGAAGATTTAAAAAGAAAAAAGCGCATAAACTCAAATTTCAGAAGACCACCACCCCTCCCGACGCCCTCCTTGATCACGAAGAAAGTATAAAATCGCCCATATCTCTAAAGAGAATAAATCAAAACTTGATGGAAAAATCTAATAATAAAATTCTCCAACAAAACCCGTTAAACCCAAGGGCAAAAGACTTCCTTTATGACCCAGTAAGCCCTGCATTAAGAGTTCATTTTAAAGGATCTGAAGACTACCGGAAAAAAGACCCACCACAAGAAGATTAAATATCGACGCAGCTGCAAATAACAGAGCTTTTTCCAACAGATGAAGCCCCTCTCAACCGAGGCCGTATTATTAACCTCCTTCAACGTATTTTGCCCCTACAAACTTTAACACGAAGAGCAATCAACTTATTAACCTTCCCGAATAAAGAAAAAATTAAAACCGCTGTGGTAGAATTTTGGTCACCAGTGCTCCCGGGAATTATTCTGAAAGAAAAAGAGACTCTCCATAAATGTGGCTACGACTTGACCTCAATACAGAAATCTACAGACGGTAAACCGAGAAATCTGCCTAAGGGATCTTTACAAAAAACCCTTTATCAGCAAAATAAAAAAACAATTACATAGGCGACTCTGCAGATCATCTAATTATCTTAGTAAAGGACGGGGAGAGAGAAATCTGGAGCCAAAGTTCCAAAGATATGGATACAGTAAATGTAGATCAGTCTTGGTTATGGATTGTAGAGACTCTAAACAACAAAAAACAAGCACGGAACAAGAATCACTCAGTTTAGCAGTGGCCTACTGATATCATCTTGGAACATAGCAGGGAAAACACCAGAAAAGATGATGGAACTGACAAAAAACCAACCAGCTATAATGGCAATACAAGAAACTTGGTCAACAAAAAGTTTTTACCAGGAGGGGTACTTCACCTATGATATCCCAGCACAGGAAGTTGGCCGAGGGCATGCGAAGGGAGGTATAGCAATCCTATTAAGCGAAGAGTACAACTGGGCCCAAGAAATTATCTCTACAAAATCTATCCACTTTCAATGTATTAAGATCAGGCTGGGGTTAGACACTTCCGAGCTGCAAAAAAACTTTTTGCTTTTCAACGTATATATTCCCCCTGGACAAAAAAACGACGGGCTATTTGTTGAAATCTTGGAGGGTATCAGGCTAATAACAGAAACTCAAGCCTATCTCCCTTTTCTAATCATGGGTGACCTCAACGGAAAACTATCTAACACCGAAATATCAAAATGGGAAAGCTGGTATAAGGAGGAAGCTCTTGAAATTTCAGTGCCATTGTTCCGGACCAGAAGCAAGACTGACAAAAGGGGGAAAGTATTATTACAATCACTACCTTTACTAAATGGAACTATCCTAAATGGAAATGTGGAAGGTGACATCCCCGCGTCTTATACGAGACAGGGAATGAATTTCATATCAATTTTAGATTATATGATCTGCAGCTTGGATATGTTCGGGTCTGTTTCACAGCTTCAGATTTACTTTGTCCAAGGAAGCGACCATGCCATCCTGGCTTTACACACCCAATGGACAACGACCACATGCCCAACAAGCCACATCATGTTTAAACACAGTACAGTTATGGTAAAGACAAACCAAAGGCAGATATATTGGAATTCGCTACACTCAAAAAAGTCACCACTCTAATAAATACTAAGCAGCTCCTTCAAGCAATCTATTCCTCCAACCTAATAACAAACTTTGAGACGATAATCGACACATTAAAACAAACGCTCCAACACAAATTGCAACAAGCAGTACCAGCAAGACTCAAAAATAAAATTAGTAGGCCACCTACAAGCGCAAAAAGGTTAAATAAATTAATAAGAACGCAGTTCCTGGAGCCCTCTATATCTAGACAAGCAGAAATTAGTAAATTAAAGAACCAACGCAAGAGGGAGAAACAACGGCAAAAAAATATAACACAAGATAAACATTGTGTCGACCTGCGGATAGCAGCAAAACAGTACAACCAACGTACTTACTGGTCACTAATTGCTAAAGAAACAGGCACAAAAAAGGCCCTGCAAGCTATCCCAGTCCCCCCTAAAGAATGGGAGATATATTCGACCAACTTGTATAAGTTAAATACTAACTATGAAAGGCCTATAACTCCCAAAAACAACTGCGAAGGAATCACCTCACCCATTGGAACTGTTTCTCCTTTTTCTGCAGAAATGCATATAAGGAAGGCAAGAACAACAGGAGCCACCGGTCCAGACCAAATACCTATCAAGGTCCTTCAGACTGACCCTAAGGGATGGAGCACCATACTATCTCCCCTCTTCAATTTCATCCTCAATACAGGGAAATTGCCGAAATCTTGGAAGGGTAGCATCGTCATACCGATATATAAAAAGGGACCACGACAACAGCCTGGCACTTACCGGCAGATAGCACTACTGGATGCTACGGGAAAGATCTTTGCTGCAGAGGTTCTGGATCAACAAAAAAAATGGGCTTTCACACAGGGACTGATCCTGCTCTACCAAGCAGGCTTCAGGCCAAAGCACTCAGTCTTAGACAATATCGCGATGTTACAAACTATCCTTGACAAATATGTGGTATTTAAATCCCAGCCTGTGTATGCAGCATTCATCGACTTTACCACAGCGTTCGACCGAGTGGATAGAGTGACCCCATGGAAAAAACTGAGGAAATTAGGAATCCCTGAGC
Organism: Lissotriton vulgaris; assembly: GCF_964263255.1. NCBI lineage: Eukaryota > Metazoa > Chordata > Amphibia > Caudata > Salamandridae > Lissotriton > Lissotriton vulgaris. The sequence goes on from NC_141696.1 coordinate 744,803,075, forward strand.
AGCTGTTACGAATTATAATTGCACTGCATACAGACACCTGGTGCCTAGTACAAATGGGGAGGGAAAAGGGCCTGACTAACCCAATCCCAACCCTTAACGAACTCAAGCAAGGGTGCCTCCTTGCCCCATTGTTGTTCTTCTTATACCTCAGTGATTTGCCTCAGCATCTACAGCGAGAACTAAACTTCCCACCAAAGGTAGCTGCCCAAAAAGTTAATGCCCTACTTTACGCAGACGATATTATAGTGTTGGACCAAACCCCCTTTGGACTGCAAAAGGATCTGGATGCCCTGTATAAGTATACTAAGGAAAATTTTCTAATACCTAATTTAACCAAAACAAAAATATTCTCTTTCTCTGGGAAGAAAAAAAGGAGTAAATATTGTTGGAGACTTGGCGACGAAAAAATCGAAGAAATTGAGGAGTATACCTATCTGGGTAGGATCTTCACTAAGTCACTAAAAAACAACCGCCAGTTTCTAAACTTGTCGAGAAAATCAGAGGTGCATGCAGTAGCACTGCTAAGGTTATACGCGGCCTCGGGAAATAGACATTTCTCCTCCCTGCTTAAAGTTTACAGTGTGAAGATCCCTGCAGTTTTATCGTATGCCTTGGAATACATTCCTATAAAGCAGTGGACATTCCTGGACCTAAAAGAAGGAAAAATATTGAGGAAAATGCTAAAAATGCTAAAAATAGCGCAGTGTATCCCAGTACAAGCACTCCGCCTTGAACTATCGCCTACGAGCTCTTACTCTTGAGGTATCGCAAACATCATTAGGTAGGCATACAACCTGCTCCATGCAAAGGATAGTACACTTCTCTCCCTGCTCAAAATAGAGACCTTTGATAGTGATTCTACGAAGCACGTATTTTATAAAAACATGTCTTTCGCCTTCAAACTGGCAAATATTAGTACTGATCTGTTGCTGACTTGGACACCACCTCAATTGAAACTCTTTTTAAAATGCTATACCCCAATACTAAGCTTTGACCTTGACTCATCGCATTGCGCCAAATTAATTTTATATAACAACTTTGCTGAATCAGTGGTATTTAGGAAAACCCAGAACTATATAGATTTTAATCTCACTCAGGGCGCTAGGAGATTAATTATCCTGCTCCGGTTGGGCATTCTACCCACCAAACTTTAACATCAAAATGGCATCAAAACGAGTTACCAATATGTAGCCTATGTAACGGCGGCGAGCAGGACTTAGAGCATCTACTGTTCATATGCCCCAATTTAACAGTAGTAGCGGCGAGAGCAAAACATCTGTATCCAATATATCTCAGATGCTGCATCACCACCGTCAAGGAATTGATTATCGCTTGCAAAACTTCCCCTAATGAACTAGTTTTTAATAAACTTTATACATTTTTAAAACCTTTTTTATCTCTGTATTAACATGAGAACTTTTAAAAGCTGTAATAATCGAATTTTATATATTATTTGAGGTCCTCAGTGGAATACCAAACCAATAAAAACGTGTTACTGGTGCTGTTTACTCTGGCGAGGTTGTGTTGGCACGGTTCTAGCTAGGCATTTTCAGGAAGATTGAGTCTCCCGACTGTAACCCAACCTAATGTTAGCTAGCAATGCTACTATAGTATTGTCAGGTTCTGGATGCAGAATGGTTCTACAATTTTAGATGCACACAGTTTGCTTATAGTCTTGATTAGAATATCTGCTAGATTGAAGTCCATCCCAACAGGGGAACTCGCCAGGAGTATAAGTTGATTTGATAACTCCCTGTTAGTATCTTCTCTGTTGTGTCTGCCATTTTAATTTAGGCTATTGTCTTAGAGCGTTCCTTCATTTTTCCCCTGGTATTTTCTACAATATTTGATAACTGTTTGCGGTTGTCAGTCTTCAGTTAAACAGGCGCACCAGCCTGGATGACCACAATACATTTACTCTCCCTGGACCAGACGTTCTTATTGCCAGATGTCACAAGCAGATTCTCTTTGAACCTCTTAGTTGAACTCCCTACCAAAAATGATGCAGCCACTAGGATGTTTCCGATAAAGTGTGTAGTTAAAATGTGTCTCTATATCAGAGGTCCTTGTAAGTCCAACAACATCATCCAGCTGGTTCAATGATGATCCTTGGGTTCCACTTCTTATTCTTAAGCTGGGAGCTACCCAACGTGTTCCCAAAGAGTGTCTATTACTTGGTGCTTGTCACCCATTTTTTGCTTTCTGCAAGCCATCCTTCTCATAGCAGGCAGCCAGTGGCCAAAAACAAACACAGCTCTTATCAGCGGGGGTTTACTGATTAGGCAAGAGTTAACACAATTGGCCAGAACTTGAAATAGCTTGCTTCCATTAGTGTCTATGTGTTAGGCAACAGCTTGTGTCAATGGAGGACCATCAATTTCAGCTTGGTTGAATCATGTTTGAATGAACATGCAAAACCTAAGCAATCAGAGCTTCCGGAAGGAGATAGCCACCCCAGTACAACTTATGAGCGATTGCGATGACTACACCAATAATATTACTGGTTTTAATGACATTTTCGCTGGTGATGTAATTTTGGTTGCCTTTCAGCTAACAGCTTTTCCTATCCAAATTCAGTACTCTGGTGTCTGTGTCAGCCGATAATAAACTCCAGGAGGATTGAGAAGTATGAATAGGTGGTGATGGCAGGGAGAGACCTTTGATGTATGTGTGACTACAGGGTTTCCCTCATCCCAGTCTTCCATGAGGATTGTCTGTCCCAAAATTAGGGACTCAATCATTGACCTTGACCAGCCATTAGGAACTTGTACAGTATGTTTGTGTTTGTACTGAGCAGGTGTTGGCGCTTGTCACATGGACTCAAAACGAGACAAGCAGGATCCTATTCCTCAGAAAGGCCCGGACTCTTCTACGGGCCCTTGGGGGCAGAAACATGTTGACCTACATAGGACACTATATGTGTAATTTTGCCTCAAGTGTCCAATACTTGTTTTTAATCACCCGTACGCCATCCACTTAATAAACTACGTAATTTGAACACAGGTAGGAGCACTGGGCTTTTAGTTTTCAGGGCCCCTCCCTCCCTCAAGAACATCCCTGAATAGTCTCATCGACAACAAGGACCACCTGCCACTAGAGCATTCTCAAGCGATTGCAAGATGACCAATGATGAAGCAAGACACCTAGGGGGTGCGAGAGGCCATGTTGTTCTTTTTGGGAAATCCCCCCAGGGTACTCTCTTTAGTTAATGGGACACAAATCCTCCGAAATTGAAACAAAAAGGCTTATTAATGTCTGGTTAGTGTATTTTAGAGGCATACTGGGGTATGGTTGTTGTATTGTGGTTATGATCAAGCAAATATTGAACAGCAAAACAAGTCACACACTTTACAGAAATACCTCAACTGCTCATAACATTCACTTCACCATTTAGAGGGGGCAGAGCTTCTACTTCAATAATGGAGGAAAATCGTGCAATGAATAGTAATTCAGCAAATGAAATGCTGATATATTGAAAAACCAATGATGAAAGCCCGGCGGCTACCTTCTCTCTAAAGGAAGATCTGGAGTATGCCGTTCTGTGCCCAACCAAAACAGACTCCCATAATTTGAGTCCTAAAGACCCATAATTAAGAATAAGTCAAAGCAATGCCAGCCAGACCCCTTAGCTGATCACCACAACCAGTCAGCTTCCAACAGCAAGGGTCTTAGTAAAGTGTGTCCAAAGCCCATATGTGGCTTGGCAACCAAGGACAAAATGCCAACCAGAAATTAGGGACATCAACAAAAGAAAACAAGGCAGTATTTGAGTGAGTGAGGCGTTTGAAAAGTATAAAGACCTATAGGTCAACAGCAGGTGGGCAACAAATGGCAAACAGGTAGGCAAGCTAGGGGTGCTTAATTACTACATCTGCCGGTAAGTGCGCAAGCACCCCCAGGCCGTGAGCCTTCTCAGGACCACAGATCCATATCATTGCAACATTTGCGGTTGCTTTGCTTGGAGGATATCCCCAAAGTAACTGGAGACTCGGGCCTCTGCCCTAGTTTCAGAGCCCAACTTCTCCTCTGGGCATCCAGGGCCCCTGGCATCTGCCCACCCCACATCCCCTCTGCATCATGCAGCATCTCTGTGCCTTGTTCCTCGCTGTTCCACTGCACTTCCTACGTCTATGTCAGCTCTGTCCATTTGCCACAGGTAGCTCCATCTTTCACAATTGTTTTATTCTAAAATGTTTTATAATTAACCTTTTAACACCAATGATGATAAGTACATTACTGTGTCACATGTAAGGAAGGTAAAAAATCTCTTTGTTTGCCCAGTCAATCACAATACTTAATAAGATATTTGTGCAGATCGATTATGCATACATCATATTACATGGTATACGATAACCCTATTACCCTTTCGCTGCTAGGCCTTTCCTCCCAAGTGCTAAGCCTTTTTTGTCTATTTGGGGTAGTTTGCGCTTAGGCCTCTGTAACCTTTTGTCCACATAAGCTATCAACAGTAATTTTTTCACCAACTTCCTGATTATTCTAAAAGTATCCAGGGGTTGTGACTTCTCCTGATGGGACCTGAGAACATAGCCAAAATATAGCTGCATTTTGAGGGCTATATTTATCAACTTGTAATGCAGCACAGGAAGTCACCTTGCTGTGCTACATAACTGAGAAAGAGCATCAATGCACTGTATTACAATACAGCGCATTCCTGCCTTTTCCCAGCACTGGCTCACAATGTGCTGCTTAACTACAAAGCAGGCACCCTTGCACTATGGTGCAAGGGTGCCTGTGTTGTAAGCAGGATAGTTTCTGTTCAGGAAAGAACACCTTTATGCTCAAAAACAGTCCCCTGAGGTGTTTTCCCGTTTCTCTGTGTGCTGCTGAATGCAGCACACATAGTAAGAGGAAAGAATTTATATATTTCTCCTTGGTACACCTTCCTTGGGAAGGTGTATCATTTTGGCACATTCCCAGGTGTACTAATAATGGTAAATATGGGAATGCATCACAATTCACATCCAGACACCACCCTAGGAACTCCTCACCTGGGCAGAGTAACACAACATACGATTTGCGCTGTATTGCATTAATCTGGAAGTATCAAGCCACTCGAGGCCACATAAGAGGGCATCATGTGGCTTGATAAATTGCATCATTGTGGTTGCATTGCTTTTGCACCACGTTGCGTGGTGCAGAGCAACACAACCCCTTGATAAATATGGCCCTGAGTTTTGGAGAAAAAAGCGCACTGGATAAAAGTGTTGATTTTTTATCATTAAAAATGGCATCAACAAACACTTTGATGTGCTAAAGTCACCATTTTCCCAGCTTTTAGGAACATGCAGAGCTGAATCAAAAACCTTAATTTTTTTACCACAGTTTTGACATTTTTCAAGAGGTAGTCCATTTTTCCTATATTTTGTGCTTTCAACCTATTTTCAGTTTGTGGTGCAAACCAGTGTGAAATCAACCCCATGGATGATCCAGAAAAGCTATGTATTTCTGAAAATTAGACAAAAATCTGAATTAAGCAAGGGGTCCTCTGTGTTGATCCTTCAAGGCTTAAGGGTTCCCCAAAAATGAACTGTTGAAATAAAGAAATTTTGAAAACAGGTAGGAAAAAACAGTCATTTGTGACAATGTTTTCATTGGACACTTTTTGTCACACAGACTGCTTTACAAAAATAATCCACCATTACGTTCACTAGACCCTTTTGATTGTGGGGGCTATATAGGGGGCCTTATTTATGAGGCCCTTACACCGCAACTGCGTCACTTTATGTGATGGTGCGGTGAAGTAAGAAATACACCACACTGCGCCATATTCACAAAGTGACGCATCTAGACAGTGCATCACTTTGTAAACCTCTATGCTACATTATACCTGCAACAGGTATAATATATGCAGGGTGGGCGTTCCCGAGCCGAAAGGCTTGTAGAAGTGTTGCAGTGAAATCAATGAGATTTCACTGCGACACTTCTTCGGCCTCACTGTGTCAAATCCTACCACCTGCTTGAAGCAGGCATAGTGGGTGACATAGGCCAAATGACACAGTGCTGGAGTTGCATATCTTTCCAGTCACACATCCAGCAATGGGCTATTTTTGCGCTGACAGATACGTCAGGATTCCTGACGAATCTATCAATCCGTGCGAAATGGAGCACCGTACAGTAAATACGTCGCATCCATGGTGTCGCAAGGAGGATGCACTGAAAAGTGTTGTGTCGCTGTTTTACCAGAGCGATGCAACACTTTTCATAATGAAGCCCCGGGATTTCAGGTTCTCCAAGAACCCGAGGTACTCAGAGCCAACAACTGAGCTGCACCTTACAATGTTTTTTCATTATGTACTGAGACTAGAACAATGCATATAGAGAAATATGTAGAGTGAAAATTAGGTAGCAAGGTAACCTATGTATTTCTGGAATGGGCACAAAATATGGAGTTTAGGAACAGTTGTTATTTGTGCATGTCTAAATTTGTGGGTACTTGTATGAGCATATGATTTTGAGAGTATTTTTCAAAATGTCTTCTTTCTTACTTACTGGCTTACATTTGAAGGCACAATTGCAGCGAAATCCAATTGATAATGAGAAATATCTTACTATTTTAGGCTCTCAATGTCTTTTGATAAATATGGTACCTCATAAGTGCAGGTAGGCCTTGTGCCCACAACAGGAAACAGCCTAAAACTCCACACAGATACACTACATATTTTGGTCTTAACTCAGCCGGCACCTTGTAAAACCTGTACATTTTTAAACTAGACACCTAGGGAAATCCAGAATGGGATTACTTGCATGGCTGTTACCAGGTTGTTTTACCAAGAATCCCTTACAAACCTCTAACATTGACTGAAATAACACATTGTTCTCAAATTAAGTTCTGGATTCTGCAGGGATCCTCAAACGTCCCACCAACCAACATTCCTCTAAGTCATTTGAATAAAAATAGAACCTCACTTGTGTGTATAGGCCCAATGTCCGTGTCAAGAAAGGCCCTGAAACGCAACCTAGATACATCACATTTTTCCACTCAAAACTGACCCGTATTTTGCAAAGTGGGTAGCTGTGGATTTTGGGCCCTAGGCTCAGCTGGCACCTAGGGAAACCAACCAAACCTGTACATGTTTGAAAAGTAGACACCCAGGGGAATCCCGCGTGGGGTGACTTGCATGGCTTTCACTAAATTGTTTTACCCAGAATCCCCTGGAAACCTCAAACTATCACTTAAAAACACACTTTCCTCACATTTCTGTGATGGAAAGTTCTGGAATCCGCAAGGAGCCACAAACCTCCTTTACCCAGCATTCCCCTAAGTCTTCTGATAAAAATGGTATCTCACTTTTGTGGGTAGTCCTAGTGTCCATGACAGGAAATGGCCCAAAATGCAACAGGGATTTCCACTCAAAACTGATCTGTTTTTTGCAAGTTGGGTAGCTGTGGATTCAAGAGCGGCTTTTCCATTAGATCAGAGGAGCGTTGCCCTTCTAATCAACATGCACTAGAGATGAAAAATAAAGTGGTCCTTTAGTACCATTTTTTTCAATGCCCCCATCCTGAGCTGAGTGTCAGGACAGGGCGGGGCTGCTGCTTAGTGGCAGCTGCAGGGAAGAGTGGGCACTTTAGGCTTAACCCCTTCCCTGCTGGCCCGTTTCCGCTGCTGTGCGGTAAACAAATGAACAGGGGCGGGCCATGACGAACCCCAGCCGTCATCAGCACACGAGCACCGTAGTGCATGATGGCTGGGGTTCGTCATCAGTATGGAAGGGGTTAAAGTGCACATGTCTGGCCGTTTTGTGGCAGCCAGCTAGACAGCACACTCTTTAAACCTCTCACCCCAGCTGTCTAAGACAGCTGGGTTGAGAAGCAAGCACAGGCCTTCAGTGAACATGTGAGCGCTGTGAGTGCCCGCTCCATCCAATTCTGGCACTTCTCTCATGAGAGCAGCACCAGGATTTGTTAGGGGAGTTGGCTAGGGCCCTGAATGTCACATGCGAAGAATATCGGATGGAGGGAGGATGTGCAGCAAAGAAAGTGACTTTTATTTCCCCTTTACTAATGTATTTTATGTCTCAATGTCTGCATATGTGCACTAAATCCCCAAAATGCATTACAATGCCGTTTTAAAGTTAAACATTTTGGGCCAGATGTACGACCCATTTTTGTATGCGCAAACGGGTTTGCAACCCGTTTGTGTATGCAAAAATACCATTTCGCAATTTATTTGCGACTCGCTAAATATGATTTGTGACACACTATTAAGAAGGGGGTTCCAAGGGCGTCCAAAAACACTCACAATTTACCCCCCTCTTCGAGAGGGTGGTAAAGCACTCGCAAAAGGGAAGGGATCCCCAGGGTACCCCTTCCCCTTTGTGAATGCAGGGGAAAATATTTTGGGGGGCAGGCAGTGGTCTCAGGGAACACTAGCAGCCCTTAAAAAAATCGGACGATAACATTTCATTTTTCTTTTTTTAAATGCATCCCATATTCCTTTAAGGAAAACGAGCTGCATTTAAAAAAAACTGCTTTATTTAAAAGCAGTTCAGACATGGAGGTCTTCTAAGCCTAGCAGGACACCATACCTGGGTGGGCCACCCATTCCCGATAGGGTGGCAAATTGTGAGTGCCTCATGAATATTGATGAGGCATGCAATTTGCGACCCTATTGGGAATCGCAAACAGTGTCTCTGTCTCTCTTATACATTGGTATTAGCAACTCGCAAATTACGACTTGCAATTTTTCTCAATTTGCGACTCACAATTTTTCGCATTTTGCGAGTTGCTAATGCCAATGGTCGTACATCTGACCCTTTAACTTTAAAATGATAATGTAATACATGTCGTCAATTTAGCATGTGCATGCATCCATTAGCCTTTTGCCCACCCGACAACTTCTTTATGTTAGCAACCACCTCTGTGTGGATTTTGTCGCCCTACTTCAGCTGGTACCTAGGAAAACCTAGGAAACCTGTACATTTTTCAAAACTAGACACCCGGGGAATCCTGAGAGGGGTGACTTGCATGGCTGTCACCGGCTTCTTTTACCCAGAATCCCTTTCACACTTCAAAATGTGACTATAAAACACATTTTTCTCATATTTTTGTGATGAAACACCACTCTGCAGGGAGCCACACACTTCCTACCACCCAGCAAAATGTTACCTCACTTGTGTGGGTAGGCATAGTGTCCATGTCGGGAAACAGATCAAAAACGCAACATGGTACGTCACATTTTTTCACTCAAAACTGACCTGTTTTTTGCAAAGTGAGTAGCTGTGGATTTTGAGCCCTAGCTCAACTGGCACATAGGGAAACCTAGCATACCTGTACAATTTAGAAAAGTAAACACCCAATGGAATGCAGGATAGGGAGACTTACAAGGCTCTCACCAGATTGCTTTACCCAGAATCCCTTACAAACCTCAATCTTTGACTAAGAAAACATATGTTCCTCATATTTCTGTGATGGAAAGTTGAAATCTGTGAGGCGCCTAGCATTTCCCTAAGTCTTCTGATAAATATGGTACCTCATTTGTGTGGGTAGGCCTAGTGCCTGAAACAGGAAAGGCCCCAATATGCAATATGGGATCATCAGCATTTTTTGTCACAAAAATTATATGATTTGGAAATTGGGGTAGCAGAGTTTTTTTTGGCTGAGATTGACGACCACCCAGGGAAACCCACCATATCCAGACATTTCTGAAAACTAAAATGCCTAAGATTGCACATTTTCCTTGTATTTCTGTGACATGAACTTCTGGAATCAGCAGAAATTAACAACATTTATACCACCCACCGTTCTCCCACTTGTCCCAATAAAAATGCCACGTCACTTGTTTGTCTGTGCTTAGTGCATTCAACAGGCAAGCCTCAAACCAAGGTCAATGGGAGTCTCGTGGAGCAATTCTCAGGGACCCTGGTTTAAATTGTGTCTGTCAGGAATCCACACGAGGCATACCTCCCTGGACTCCTCCAAATGTCTGAAATGTCTGTGTATGGTAGGTTTTCCAATTTGGTTGTTGACCCGAGTCAGAAAAGTGCAGCCATTCAGCCAATAAGTAGTACGATCATGGGACTTAGCCCACCTCTGCTCCCTATATGTATTTATAAAAAAATCCCTTAATCCCTGGGGGGCAGAAAGACTGTTGTGGTCATATTGGATGTGGAGGCTTGGCCCGATGTGTGGTCTGGTGGGTAGCAATACAACAAACTCCCAGGTGTCTAGTGATCTTTCTGCCCCACCACTAGGGCAGATTGGAGTTATAACCCCTGGAGGGGGCAGAAAGACTGTTGCAGGTCATTTGGGTTGTGGGGTTAGGCCCAATGCCTTGGCAGGCTGCCCCCATCCATCTCTCCACAAATTATATCACCCCTGGCATTTATTGGGCTTTTTTTTTAAATGGAGTTTTATACAGCGCAAACTTGACCCAGTATCGGGTATCAGAGCGCTTTACATAGCACCAGTTGCGTTACATGAGGACACATTCATTTTTGTTAGGCCTGGGGAGATTAAGTGATTTGCCCAGAATCGCAGGATGTTCAGCGTCATTGCCGAGGCTCGAACCCGGTTTCCCAGATTCGAGGTTGACCGCCCTAGCCGTTATGCCAACTCCTCCCACCACCCCAAGGAGGCAGATTGGAGGGGGGAGGGGGCATATGGCTCATACCTTTCTTTAGTGGTCCATCACTGTTACCTACAGGTGAGAGGAGAGGGCAATATACAGACAAATGAAGATAAAGATAGAAATCACTGTAGAACAAAAACATTTAAAGAGGATTGGACTATAATATGCTTAAAGTACAAACAACTGTTAACAACGTGCACCCCAAAACAACATCTATCAGAGCGTACTCACCCCACTCATCTACACTTCAAATCAGTAAACAAAAGTGTATATTGCCTACATCAAAAATTAAACTAAAAAGGTAAAATTGGGTAGGACATGCAGGTGTGGAAATACATTCAGACCTTGCTGCTAGTGTACATACTCTATTTAGGGAAACTCATGGGCTTCATGTACTGGATAGGGTGGCGCCTCCCCTTTGGTTGCATTCTGGTTATGCAAAAATAACATTTTAATTGAGGTAACAGCCGAGGCTCATCTTATATGAGCTTAAAAGAAAGAGTACACAACTACATGCTGTATGATAGACAGGGAGGTTGTTGCAGAGTCAGTTGACAACCAGTTGAAAGTGGTTATACTCACTGTTTCAGTGCGGCAGCAATAATCAAAATGAATAAAATAAAGACCTCACCATTTATCAACTCATGCTACCCTGTGCAGGTCTATTCTGGTAACAGATTCATGTCTTTCCAAATTTGTTGTTTTCATACATAAACCTAATAATCGTATTTACCATGGCACATATGCAAATTAGCCTACTTATTAATAACCACATTTGGGCACACCAAGGCAACACAGAATAATGAGTTGAAGAGTGTGGCTCTATGATGGAGAAATGTCAAGTACCTTTTTTGCGATACATGTAGTTTGTCAGGAGGACTTGCTTGGATAGTCTTCTTTGTGTCCACCTTGGTGATTATACGATTGTGGAGCTGCGCGGCTCTGGTAGCTAGTATAGCAAATAGATTTTAGTTTTTTCGGGCTTCCAAAGGTCAAAAACTAGACTGACAAGGTGAGAGGAGTCCTTTCTTTTGTTGTAATTTACTCAATACTATTTGCACAACCCCAAAGCGCCACCAAGAAGACTCATAGCCATTGATGAAATAAGAACATTTCTAGAAGATGCTGAGTTCAGGAAGAACTGGTTCTTGGTGGCATGGAAATGCACCAGAGACTGGCGAGAGTTCCTTTCCAAGAGGGCAGGAAAGCTCCTCCAAAGTTACACCAGGTCATTTACACAGCCATCAAGTTTGGGGTCCAAACATACATGTGGCTTAACCAATTGAACAAGATCACTGAGAAAGTATGGTATCTACAATTTCCCTGATATGGTACCTATAATCAGAATATAATTGATAATTTGAGACGAGTGTTATTCTACTAGAAACCCCCACCTAGACCAGCATGGCATGAGGCTTTTCATGCTTGAGAACGGGTCTGCACATGCAAAGAGTAAAGAGAAGTCTCAGAGTAGGACTAACTTGTTTGACCACAGTTTGATGGATGCTAAGCAGCAGATGTGGAGGAGAGACATGATTGGGGGAGCTAAATTATATCCATGACTGACAAATGACAAATCCAAGAAAAGAAAAGCACAGGGAAAAAGGGATACTGTCACTCGGAGTAAGTCTAGTACCAAGAGTAACTCTAGTGATGATTCACTGGAGGGGTTGCTGTCCTTCCAGCCACCTCCATGTACTGTTGTTAGCCAATTGGTGGTGGTCCATTAGGGAATAGCGATGATTCAATCACACCTTTTAACCCCATTTTAAATAAGGCAGCATGACCTACCCTGACAGCCCCAGTTGCAACCTCCTGACTCAGACCACTCCCATTGTTACAATTCCTATTACTACAACCCCAGTTATGTCAGCCCCAGGAATAACCACCCCTATCTTAATGAATCAAACAATAACTGTTCCGGCTGTGACTGCCTCAAGTACAATAGCACAGATCCCTGCAATTTCCGAAGCCACAGCTGGAATATTCATTGCTTCGACTGTTCCCACATCTCAGAACTCACAAGTAGATCAATGAAATCCAAGTCCATTTACTGGAGCTATAGCTTCCAAACCAACTTTGGTTTTCATGGCACCCATTACTCAGGGCGCTACTGGACGTTCCGATTTAGGCACACGGTCTGGAAGGGAAGATGGGTCTCCAGATTGTAGAGATAAAGGAAAGACAGAGGATAGCTTAATTAGATCTAAGACCCCTAGTTGTCCCCAGGTTGGTTATGGAATTTGATGAACTTATTAAGAGCAACCTGGAAGTGAAATAAATAAATAGACAAGTATAAAAAAAATCATCTATTATTGAGTAAAGAAGTCACTTATCATGCTGTTAAAGCACTCAACAAATTGGTGGAATTGGCAGACGACTATAACGTTGACATTTCTAGGAGCCCTGATTTACAAATACGTTTTAGAGCACATGTAAACAAGGAAATGTTTTAAATATGAGGACTTCTGGGATGAAAATACAAATAGGAAACTAGTTGTTAGCATTTGGAAATTGAGTAATTTGGATACATTGAGAGATAGATGGATTTAGAAGGAACAGAAGAGAAAGAAAAACGAAGATGTTGAGGGGACTAAATCAGTAACCCCACCAGATGAAGATAGCACAAAGGCTTTTCCTTTGAGAAAAGTTCATGGGGGAGATATGAAAATGTGCCCTAGAGTCAAGGTGATCTTGCTATATTTGCCATCCAGTTTAAGGGAATATCCTGACTTGTGGTACACTCAGATTGTTCGATTTGTGAAGATTTTGAAAGTTTTGTAATGAGATTTGAATACCTTTATGAAATTGTCGTTCCCAGTGAATTGTGGGCTAAGTGTCAGGGTAGTTACTAAGGTACCTGAGAGTGGCTCATATGAAACCACACTCCCCTGAGGTGATGCAATGTATGAACAGGAGATTACTTTCTTAATGGGAAGGATTCCACATAAAGAGATTTATTGGCTTAAGATAAATCAGATGACTTATGAAGCTAATGATTCAGTAAATGCTTACAATGAGATTGTTGCAGGTGATTAGAGTTTTTTTTGAACACTGGGGGGGGGTTTGTCCTACGGGTCCTGGCTGGACAATTAAACATTATGAAAAAATTAGGGTTGCCAGGGCTCGAATTTCATGTAAAGCTGCTCTTTATTTAGCAGTTCTGGGCCTCCGTTTCATGGATTCCGAAGGCTTTTGTATTAATTCATACAATACTATACATTTAAACTTATTTGCATTATTCACAAACGTCAGAGGTTTTCACCGACCTTAGCAATTAAAATAATTGATACAAACAACAATCTTGTAACTGATACTCAATTTTGCAAACATAAATGATAACATTCAATAACAGTTAAACAAATGGATTATATCAATTGTAGTGATAAAACAGCTCAATATGGTACACCTGTACTTATTTCTGTGCGAATCCTAATGTACCAAATGAATGAAACAGAACACAATGGGCCTTTCGGTTTTCCCAGTTCCCGAATTAATTTAAATTGCCCTATTTGTGATTGGGGATTTTTATTAATCCTGTGATCTCCAAGGTGTGGGCTCCCTTGGGACAGCCGAACAGCCGACGCGTTTCCAAACCCTTGTTCTGTTACCAGGGTTCTTCCTCAGGGCTGAGCTGTGTACCTATGGTGTAAAAATTTGGGGAATGTTTAACTTCTCCTATTCTCTGAATTATTAAACTCATAAACATTTCTGGAATTAAAAGAGGAAGGTGGCTTTACCTCATTCTTTAAGAGCGTTCTCTTTCTGTCACTTTCATGCAAGGGGCATCTTTGTATCCTCCAATCTAGCCTGGGTTATGAATAAGAGGATGGCTTGCTGGTACCTGTTCTCACCACTTGTGTAAATTTAGTGCTAAGCAATACATGGCATCAATCGATTTAGTATTAAGAGGGTGCTAGCACTTACTTGGCCGAAGATGGATCATTCTTTAAAGTTGCATTTGATTTGTAATTCTTAACGGGTCGCTAGTACTGGGTGCTGTTGGGTATATTAAAAAAAGGGGGGCATTGAGTCAAAAAACTCAGTCTAGGTGCATTTTCGATTTAGTTTCCCTGCAGCGTTAACACTTACTTGGAGGCAGGAGGGATGTTTTTTTGCACATGCGGGGTTGCTTTGCTGTGTTTTCTTAGACTTGGCGGGGGGTCCCTGAAATATTAAAATGTGTGGTTTGTTATATTTTCGCGGAGTCACTCGGGTCAGCATTTGCGGCTTTTGTAAACCTTTCTTACCTCGTTTTGCTCTAAACTGGGTCGCATTACATTGCTCCGTGTCTTCGATTGACTTGCGTTTCTGTTACCGCTAGTCGACAAATGGTTTTCGAACGGTCCCCCGGAACTGGGTTGAACCTTATATGTGCTGCTGTGCATGGTGGGACTTGAAGTCTCTAATGACTTTTCAAGATTATTCGCCGGTTGACGGCTGCAATACGGGGTTAAATTATGATGTGAATATTAATTGTACTATAGATAAATGCTAACACTTATTTACATGGTGGTGGTGAGGGAGGCAGGGGGCTCAGTAGTTTGATCATTGCAGTTCGGACATTTCATTCAATCCATCCATCACACAGTTAAATTTCAGAATTAGGTATGCCTCTTTTTTTAACAGCATGGTATCTACATTTCCTCCACGGGGGGGAATTTTTATTGCAAATAGGACGGTCCATTTAAAGACTCATTTGCATATGATTGGGTCCAACCGTGGTAGCTTAGTGATCAGAAGAACAATGATGGATTCAAACCTGATCTTTAGCTGAGGGTGAGTGTCTGAAAAGTTTCAGCACTGCGTCCATCATCTTATTGTGTTTGCTGTGAGTGTATGTAGTCACATTTGGTGTAGCCAATGTATATGGTTCTGCTACTGTAGAATATAATTGGCCCATTAAAACCAGTGCTTTAAATGGGAAAAAATAAGGGCAGGTACTAGATCACTAGGTCACTCAATTGCGCTGTGGATGAGGGGTGGGTTTGGGGCAGAGATAGGGATAGTGCCAAGAGGAGGGACAAGGGTAAACAACTAAGGGGATCAAGATTTTTAAGAGGCGTTTCTGGTATCTGGAGTATTCTTTTTGTCCTTATGCGTAGAAAAATTTAAATTTAATTTTATCTTTCTGATTTTCCATTTGCATGAAATATCTCAATACATGACACTTGAAAAACATTTTGCAATTCTATACCATGCTCAGTAACTAATAGTACTGCGAGACCCGGAGGCGCATCCGACCCTAGAGGAATGGTGGCTAACCGCCACCCACCTTCGTGGGCAGTAAAACAATAGGGCACTGCAGCAGCTGGGTGCAAAAGTGTGCCAATTTGGAGGTCAACATGTGACCAAAACACGTTTGCGTTCGAATTAAGCAATCAGGGATAGAGGGCATGGCCGCAAGCATGGCCAAAAGGCGACCTGGGCAAGTGGCCCCCATCATTGTTGCCAGAAAAAAGTGACGATCACTGGAGTGAGGCCACCTGCCACGTTGACAGCCACCTGGGATCAAAAGGTGGGGAGTGACAACATAGCGGTGCCACAGCAACGAGGGCAGCATGGGGAAACACCGCCCTCACAGACAGCAAGGACGGGGAGAGCAGCTTCCGAAGGTGGTGTGAGGTGAATCAACTTGGGGCCAGAAGGTAGTTACAGCAAGCCCAAGTGGTGAGCTCAGCAGAGACGCAAGAACCAGAGTGGGACTGGGAGGGCGGTTTGCAGCAAGACGATTGAGTGTTCTTGTACTCACCAGGCAGCTGAACACCCTGTCACAACGCAGCTCAGTTCAGAGCACAACAGGTGGTCTTTTCTAGCTATGACCTATGAGGAAGTTAAAGGCAAGCATAATAGGAGGATTTTTAAAGGGGCAGGCTTCGGCCAATCAAAAGGGCAGACCAGCACCAGGAAAGAAAAGGAGTTAAAGGGGCAGTGTCCCTATTGTTGAGGGAAAGAAGCAGTGCTGAAGAAAAGCACTTTGTGGGCTGGCCTCCATTGAAATTACAGTCAAACAAGGATTGTAACAGCTGCTGCTTGGAGCCACACTGCCAGCAGCCTATTTCTTGGTACTGGGGACCCATCAATCAGACTTTAAGGGGTAAGGTGACACTGAATCTCCAAATGCAGAGAAGAGTACCCGGGCTAGGGCGGCAGGGCAGATGTGGCCAGTGCTGCCAATGTGCCATGCACAGAAGCGGGGTGCCCAAGGGCCAAAAATACAGGAAGGGGCAAAGCAGGACACCTAAATGTCAGGGACGCCTAATTCCCTGGATGCGGGCCTAATAGCAGCAGGGGGAGGCAGCGCCACACAGGGCAGGGCAAAGGGCAATGAGCAAAACGGCCATCGAGTATTTTAGGCCTTCCCTGGGTGAACCACCTATGTTAGCACGTGAGACTGGGCTAACAAGCCTAGTTCCATTAGCAGTTAAGGAGAGAATATGGCTTTAGGAGTTCATAGATATATTATTGTTGGTGGAGGAGGCCAAATAGACAGGGCTGGACCTGGTACTGTGGGACATAAAAGACGAGGACAGGAGAGCGAGTCACAAGCCCAGGTTAGAGATGTCCATCGAAAACTGTGTTGCACGCATTTCACATTTTGACTTGTCTGTTTGTAGAAAAGCTTCCACATGTGGCAGTGGCATTGTTGCTGTATGAGAAAAAGGTGCAAGCAGATTTTATGACTGTACGGATGATGCATTGCAGGATTATGCAAGTTATGGTTATTAATATGTAATAAAGACAAGATGTACAGGTAAAACCAGCTATGGCCGGAGTGTATTACATTGAAGGGCAAGATAAGCAGGAGCTGTGCATGGTAATGACAGATGCCATTGTGATACATTATGTGCCTGTTTATGATATGACTAAACTGTGACCGTTCCAACACCACCAAGGTCTTGGTATACATAATTGATGGGAAAGAAAGGAACAGCAAGAGGGCCCATGTGATGCTTGCACAGCTGGAGGGGGAGATTGGGTGGGCACTTTAGAAAACCTGCCAAATAATATACCATGATCTTATTTTAACATTGTGCTTTTCTAATGACTGATGTATTATCACTATGGTGCCCCAAAACATCAAACCACATTAGACTGACCACCCTATCTTTACATAGTTTACTCTAATCCATGACCTCTACATTAGGGATAATAAACTGTAGGAACAAGCAGTAGATTCCAAGTAGCAGAATAGTAGATTAAACAAAATGGGCAGTTTTGAATGCATGCCTGCAGAGCAGCTTGACGTGACTATCCCATGGTATGACCTTTAAACGTGTATGGCTTGTACAAACCTTAACATGTTTTGGAAATGTTTCAACACTTCAGACCCTCCAAGAAGAAAGAAAGTCTGCTATAACCTTTGCAGAGATAATAACCTTCTTAGAGCCAAGGTACAATCGTTTTGAGACAGTGCAACCTCCACACAGAAAGAGAAGGATTCCCACTGGTGAGATTAGGAAACCCTGACCTGCTACACGCTAACCATGGTCAGTACGATTTAAAGACAGGGCAGGCTTTCCCGATGAAGGCCTGTGGGGCTGGCAACTATATACCAGCTAAGGTGACTGGAAACAGAAGCACCTACACATGCAAACACACACAGGAACATACTGGCAGTCACACACACTTACACATCAGTCAATGCATTTGTTTCTACGAGTGCTTATCTTCGCTGATATGCGCTCTGCTGTGCCTTGATTACCACCCGCTCTGCCTCACTGTCACTCTTCATCCCCTTACATCTCAGCCTGGCTACAGAGATGTCCTGGCGCACCCTGCTGCAACATCATGTTGTCATCACTTAAATATGGTGCAAGTCTATAAAGCAGCAGATTCTGCTTCTGAGACTGATATGCTTGTTGGCAGCAATTCAGCAGCACCTTTAAATTCCTCTGAGCCTGCTTTGCTACCTATATGAATACAGATATTCTCATTGGCCGAGGAGAAATGCTGGTACTCAAGAGGTGAAAATTCAGAAGTGCTGGTACTGAGTACCGGTGAGTACCGACCCATTTAAAGCACTGATTAAAACTACTGTAAAGCCATTGTGGCGGCATTCAAGTTACATTTCTTTGTATTTTCTATAGATCATGTTTCGCAAATTTGAGATAAGCATAATCTAGCATAGTGGCTAATATGTCTAATAACCGCTTCTTTTGAATGTCTTTCAGGCCCAGTAATGCAAGAATCAAACATGTGTTTACCAATTGCTCAGCCTATTCATGGATTTGACAGGAGATCATGCGGTGCTATTAATATTACGAAGGAGTATCTTAAAAAAGATGAGAAAAGGGAGCATAAGGTATACTATTAATTTGTGTGTAAACAAGAAATGTGTAATGAGTGTTCTCTTAACCTTTAACCCCTTTGGCTGCTAATCCATTTCTTCCTAGAATGCTATGCGAGTTTTGGGCTAATTGAGTTAGTTCGCACTTAGGCTCTCATACCTTTTTTCTACGTAAGGTATCTATGCCCATGGTGCAAGTGTGCCTATATTGGTGCTAGGCAACAAAAAAGATGCAAGTGGAGGGGAAAAGGCATGAATGCGCTCTATTGTCTTAAATACAGCACATTTCTGCCCTTTCCCTGTCACGCAGAGCAGCAAGGCGACTTGCTGCGCTCCACATTGCGTGATTTGGCCATAAAATTTCCCCCAACGGTTTGTGCATTCCCTTGGAAGGGATTGAGAAAATATAGCTACATTTGATTTTTGGCTGGGAAAGACAGAAAAATAGTGTTCACGCAAAATGGTGGACTTTCCGCCTACTTCCGGTTTATGGTGGAAGCTGGTGTGAAACCCATGGATGATATACTAGAAAGCTACAGATTTCTGAAAAGTAGACAAAGTAGACAAAAGTCTGAATTCACCATAGGATCATTTACGTAGATACATGAAGGTTTTTCTAAATAAACTAACTGTTGAAATAAAAGACTGGAATTTAGGACACCTTTTTCATTTGTAACTTTTCGTCATAATGGCTGATTTACAAAAGCAATATACTATTACATCCACTAGACCCTTCTGTTTGCGGGGATATGTAGGGTTTGTAGGTTTTCCAAGAACCTAAGGTATCCAGAGCCAGCAATTGAACCGTACAAAGGTTTTTCATTGTGTACCGGCTATAGAGCAAGTCATGTGGTAAAACATAAAGAGTGAAACATGGGTTTCAAGGAAACTTATGTATCTCTGAAATGGACACCAGATACTGAGTTTAGAAGCAGTGGTTATTTGTACATCCCTGAATTTGTGGGTCCCCATATTAGCATGTGATTCAGATGGTATTTTTTAAAATGTCTTCTTTCTTACACACTGGCTTATATTTCGAAGGCACAATTTCAGAGAAATACGATGGGTAATATCATATATTCTACTGCTCTGTATTTCCACATGTTTCCTAATAAAAATGGTATCCCACTTGTGGGGGCAGGTCTAGTGCACGTGACATGAAATTGCCTAAAACACAACATTGACACATCACAATTTGTCCACTGAAAACTAATCCTTGTTTTCAATATGGCTAGCTGTGGATTTTGGGCCCTAGGGCAGTCAGAACCATGGGAAACCTAGCAAACCTGCTCATCTTTTAAAAGTAGACACCTAGGGGAATCCCTGTTGGGGTGACCTGTGTGACTCTCACCAGGTTTTCTTACCCAGAAGCACTTGCAAACCTCAAAATTTGACTAAAAACACACAGTTTCTAAGAGGAAAGCTTCTGGAAACTATGAGGACACATTCATTTTCTACCACCAACCATTCCCCAGGTGTCACGATAAAAATGGTACCTCACTTGTGTGGGTAAGGCTAGTGTCCATGCCAGGAAAGTACACCCAAATCACGACTTGAACACATCAAATTTTTCCACTGAAAGCTGACTCTTTTTTTCAATGTGGGCAGCTGTGGAAATCTAGCAAACCTGCACATTTTTTTAAACTAGAGACACATGGAAATCCAGGGTGGGATGACATGCATTGCTATCACTGGGATTTCTTACCCAGAAGCCCTTGCAAACCTCAAAGATTGACTAAAAACACACATTTTTCTCACATTTGTGTGAGGAAAACTGGAATCTATTGGGAGCCACCCGCTTTCTACCACCCAGCATTACCTCATGTTTCTCGATAAAAATGGTATTTCTCATTTTTCCATTAAAAACGGACCCTTTCTTTGCAATATGGTATCTGTTGAAAACACCCAGGGGAATTCACTGTGGAGTGACTTGTCCAGTTCCCACCAGGGTTTCCTACCCAGAAGCCTTTCCAACACTCAAACTTTGACTAAAAACATAAATTATTCTCACATTTCTTAGATGGAAAGGTTTTGAATCTGCAGTGCCCCACATATTTCTTACCACCTCGCATTCCCAGAAGCTCCCTGGTAAAAATGGTACCTCACTTGTGTATTGTGGGGCAAGTGCCAGAGAGAGGAAAGGCCCAAGATTAACTTTCATCAAGGCAAACCTAGCAAACCTGCACTTTTTTGCAAAACTAGATACCTAGGGAAATCTGGAGTGGGGGTAGATTGCATGGCCCTCGCCAGGTTCTCTTACATAAAAGCTCTTGCAAACATCAAACTTTAACAAAAAATACACAGTTTTCTCCCATTTTTGTGATGAAAAGTACTGGAATCTAAGGGAAGCCACCAATTTTCCACCACCTACCATTTCTTCAAGTCTCCAGAAAAAAATAGAACATCACTTGTGTGGGTATGCCTAGTGCCAGTGATAGGAAAGGCCCAAAATCACAACATGGACACATCACATTTTTTCAATGAAAATTGACTTTTTTGAAATATGGATAGCCGTAGATTTTGGGCCCTTGCTCAGCCTGCACTCAGGAAAATCTAGCAAACCTGCACATCCAGGATTGCATGACTTGTGTGGCTTTTACCAGGTTTTCTCACCCAGAAGCCCTTCATATCTCAAACTTTGACTTAAAATAAATTTTCCTCACATTTCTGTGATGGGCAGTTCTAGAATCTGTGGAGAGTCACAAATGTCCTACTGCCTAACATTCCCTGGAGTCTCCTGCACTTTTGTGAGTAGAGCTATTGTCCTTGACAGGAAAGGCTCCGAAATGCCACATACACGCATCACATTTATCTACTGAAAATTGGCCCTTTTTTTGCAATGTGGATAGATGTGGATTTGTGGCCCAAGCTCAGCCGGCACTTAAGGAAACCTAGCTAACCTGTTCATATGAAAACTAGACACGTGGGTATTCAGGGTGGTAATTCAGGGTCGGTTGACTTGTGTGACTCTCACCCGGTTTTCTTGCCCAGCAGCACTTGCTAACCTCAAAGCTTGCCTAAAAAATACATTTTCCACACATTTCCATGTTGTACAGTTCTAGAATCTGTGGGGAGCCACAAATCTCCTACTTACAGACATTCCTCGAGTCTCCAAATAAAAATGGTACATCTCTGGTATGGGCCAAACTATTGTTCATCACAGGTAAGGTCCCAATACTCAACATAGCCAACTCTAATTTTTGCAATGAAAAAGGACCCTTTTTTGGCAATGTGTGTTGTTGTGGATTTTGGATGCAGGCTCAGATGACACCAAAGGAAACCAAGCAATCCTGTACATTTCGAGGATGGGGTATCTTGTGAGACTCCCATCAGGTTTCCCTACCCACAAGACTTGGCAAACTACCAACTTTGACTAAAACTAATTTTCCTCACATTTCTTTGAGGACAAGTTCTAAAATCTGTGCAGAGCCACACATTTACTACCACCTAGCATTCCAACAAGTCTCCTGATAAAAATGGTACCTAATTTGTGTGGGGAGGGGTAATGACTGCAATAGGGGAGGCCACTAAATGCAACATTGACAAATCAGATTTTTCCACTGAAAACGGACCTTTTTTTGCAACTTGTAGAATTTGCGCCCTAGCTCAGTCAGCACCTAGGGAAAACGAGCAAACCTGAACACTTTTTTAAAACTAGACACTCGGGGGAATCCAGGATGGGATGATGCATGGATCTCACCAGGTTTTCTTACCCAGAAGTCTTTGCAAACACCCACCTTTGATGGAAAATTCTTTAATCTACAGGAAGCCACAAATTTCCTACCATCTCGCATTCCACCAAGTCTCCTGATACAAATGATACATCACCTGTGTGGGTAAGGCTACTGCCTGTGACAGGAAAAGCCCAAAACACGCAATATGGATACATCAGATTTTTTCACGGAAACCCCCCTGTTTTTTTTGCAATTTGAGTAGCTGTGTATTTGGGGGCCTTAAATCTCTAAACCTGAGAGAAACCTAGCAAATCTGCCCATTTTTGAAGACTAGACATCCAAGGTAATCCAAGGTGGAGTGGCTTGCATGACTTTAACCAGGTTGTCTTACCCAGAAGCCCTTGCAAACATCAAACTTTGACTGAAAAATCACATTTCCTCACCTTTCTATAATGGAAAGTTCTGTAATCTGCAGGGAACCCCAAATGTCCTACCACCTAGCATTTCCACGTGTTTCCCAATAAATATGGTACCTCTTTTGTGTGAGTAGGGCTAATGCCCTCAACAGGAACTGTCCCAGAAAGCAACACGAACACATCACATTTTTACCACTGAAAATGGTCCCTTTTTTACAGTATGACTAGCTGTTGATTTCAGGCCATAGCTCAGTTGACACCTATGGAAACCTTGCATACTTGCACATTTTTCAAACATAGGCACCAGGGAAATCCACAATGGGGTGAAGTGTGTGGCCCCCACCGAGGGTTTCTTATACAAAAGCCCTTGTAAACATCAAACTTTGACTAAACAAACACATTTTCCTCACATTTTTGTGATGGAAGGTTTTGGAATCTGGTGAGCCACACATTTTCCACCATCTTCTATTCCCCCAAGTCTCCTGATAACATTTTATCTCACTTGTGTGGGTAGACCTAGTGCCAGTGACAAGAAAGGTCCCAATGCACAACACTGACACATCACATTTTTCCACTGCAAATTGACTCTTTTTTGCAATGTGAATAGCTGTGAATTTCGGTCCATACCTCAGCCAGCACCTAGGGAAACCTAGCAAACCTGCACATTTGTGAAAACTAGACATATGGGGGAATGCATGGCGTGGTGACTTGTGCGCCTCTCACCAGGCTTGTAAACCTCAAACTTTGTTTAAAAATTACCTTTTCCTCCATTTCCGTGATGGACAGTTCTAGATTATGTGGGATACGACCCATTTCCTACTTCCTAGCATTCTCCAGGATCTCCCAATAAAAATAGTACTTCACTTGTGTGGATCAAGATAGAGAAACAGCCATTACAACGTGGCCATAACCGTGCATGTAAATAAACAAGAGGAGTCACTCCTAGATAATTGGAAAGTGATGTCAACCTCATAGTGAAAAAAGAAGAATATGTTTTTCTTTTATATAACTCACACCTACCAGGGTTACCCCTTGGTGGAATGCTTCATCATAGGGTTCTTCCCTAACCTGCGATGGAAAGGGGCGTGCTACGACTGGCGGATACATGTGAGCACTGATACTGTTTTTCCCACTATCCAGGTATTTTTAACTTCCTTTTTACAGAAATTAAATCCCACTCTGATATCAATGCAATCAGTATAGGTGTATAGGTAAAAACAGTATCTGTGCTCCCACCTATCACTTGGTCGTAGCACGTCCCTTTCCGAGTGGAACCAGCTTCTGTGGCACCATCCGTAGCAGACAGCCACCCTGCTTTAATTATGTCAAACATTTACCAACTCAGTTATGTTTATTTTATTGTCTCGGGTGCAATGGAAACAAGCTAGATGAAGGGCAGAAGGATGGTGGGAGGGCTGGAACAGCCAGAGGCTACAGCAGAAGGAGAGAGAAGGGAGGAAGCAAGACCACGTTTGACATATGAGGAGTGCAAGGAAGAGCAAGCAACACCAAGAGAAACTGAAAATGGAGCCCAACAGTTGTAAGTAACAGCAGCGTGTGTGTTCAGCTATGAGTGAGTGTGTGTTTTATTTTTATTTTTACCACACATATGTCTTTACCAACCATGCCTTTACAACAAAATGTTCATGGTAACGGCATGAGTGGTAAAGCCATATGCATTGTAAAAATGTTCATTGTAAATGCATGCATTTTAATGATGCATGTGTTGTACTGAAGGTGAAGTAAAGGCATGCGTAGTAGTTGCATCTGTTGTTACATGATACAACTATCTGGCTAGTGCACATGACAGGAAAGGCCCTAGATAGTAACATGGACACATCACATTTTTCCACTGAAAATGGACCCTTTTGTTACAATGTCAGTAGCTGAGGATTTTTGGCCCTAGCTTATACGCCATAAAAGGAAACCCTGCAAACCTGGTCATTTCTGAAAGCTAGACACCTAGGGGATATGAGGGTGGGGTGACTTGAGTGGCTCCCATCAGGTTTCCCTACTCAGAAGCCTTTGGAAATTTACAACTTTCACTAAATTATACATTTTCCTCACATTTCTGTGATGGACAATTCTAGAATCTGTGGACGACCACAAATGTCCTACCTCCTAGCATTCCTTTGAGGATTCCAATAAAAGTGGTACTTCACTTGTAAATGCATGCATTGTAATGATGCATGTTTTGTACTGATGGCGAAGTAAAACATGTGAGGTAGATGCATGTGTTGTTCCATGATACAACCATCAGGCTACTTCCAACGATAGGAAAGGCCCCAGAACTCAACATGGACACATCACATTTTTCCACTGAAAACTGACCCTTGTATGGCAATGTCAGTAATTCTGGGTTTTCGGCCCTATCTTAAATCACATGAAAGGAAACCTTGCAAAACTAGTCATTTCTGAAAAATAGACACCTAGGGGATACCAGGGTGGGGTGACTTGAGTGGCTCCCACCAGAATTTCTTACTCAGAAGCTTTTGCAAACTCACAACTTTGACTAAAACATACAATTTCTTAACATTTATTGGGATGGACAATTCGAGAATCTGTGGGGAGCCACAACTTTCCTACCTCCTAGTATTCCCCTGAGAATTCCAATAAAAATCGTACTTCACTTGTAAATGCATGCAGTGTAATGACACTTGTTTGTACTTATGGTGAAATAAAGGCATGATTGGTAATTGCATGTGTTGTTCCATGATACAACCATCAGGCTATTCCCCTTGACAGGAAAGGCCCCAAAACTCAACATGCACACATCACATTTTTCCCCTGAAAATTGAGCTTCTTTTGCAATAAGAATATCTGTGGGTTTGGAGCCCTAGCTCAACCAGAAACTAGGCAAACCTAACAAACCTCCAAATTTATGAAATCTAGGAACCTGGGGAAATCCAGGGTTGGGTGACTTGTGTGGCTCTTTTCAGGTTTTCTTACCCAGAAGCCCCTGCAAACCTCAAACTTTGACTAAAAAATATATTTGCCTTTTCCTCACATTTCTGTGAGGTACAGTTCTAGAATCTCTGGGGAGCCACAAATGCCCTACTTCCTAGCATTCCCCAGAGTCTCCCAAAAAAACAGCACTTCACTTGTATGAGTCAGGCTATTTCCCACAACAGGAAAGGCCTCAAAATGTAGCATTTACACCACACCACATTTTTCCACTGTAAACAGACCCTTTTATGGCTATGTGGGTAATTGTGGATTTTAGGCCCTAGCTTAAGCGTCACTAAAGGAAATCCAGCAAACCTATACATTTCTGAGAACCAGACACCCAGGGGAATCCAGGGCGGGGAGGCTTGCTTGGCTCCTACCCTGTTTTCCTGTCCAGAGGCCTTTGCAAAATTACAACTTTGACTAAAAAACACATGTGTTCACATTTGTTGAGGAAAACTACCGGAATCTGTGCAGAGCCATACATTTCCTACCACCTAGCATTTTAATAAGTCTTGCGATAAAAATGGTAGCTAATTTGTGTGGGTACGACTAGTGCCAATGATGGGAAAGGCCCCACTATGGACACATCAAATTTTTCCACAGAAAACTGACCCTTTTTTTGCAATGTGGGTACCTGCCGAATTCAGGCCCTAGCTCAGCTGGCACCTAGGGAAACCTGGCAAATCTGCACATGTTTGAAAACTTACCAACCAGAGGAATCCATGGTGGGGTGACTTGGTTTTGTTACCCAGAAACCCTTGCAAACATCAAACTTTGTTGGAAAGTTCTGTAATCTACAGGGAGACACACATTTCCTACCACCTCACATTCCACCAATTCTCCTGATAAAAATGGTATACCACTTTGTATTGGTAGGTCTAGCTCCTCTGACAGGAAAGGCCTCAAAACGCAACATAGATACATCACATTTTTCCTCTGAAAACTTTTCACAATGTGGGTAGCTGTGGAATTTGAACTGTAGCTCCTCCAATTTGCAAGCCAGCACTTTTCTGAAAACTAGACACCTATGGGAATCCAGAGTGGGGCTTTAACCAGGTTTCCTACCCAAAATCTCTTGCAAAAATCAAATTTTGACTAACAAACCCATTTTATTGTGATGGAAAGTTCTGGAATCTGTGGGAAGCCACCAATAACCCAACATCTACCATTGCCCCAAGTCTCCTGATAAAAGTGGTACCATGCTTTTGTGGGGAGGCCTCACATTTTTCCCTGAGAATTGACCCTTTTTAGGTCTCGTGGCGTAACAACGCGTTAGCGCTGTGTCTGCCAGGAGATCTTTTGTCACTGACTCTGCTTCCCAGGAGACAGCACCTGGCCGCGCGCATCTCGCAAAAGGCGTTTGTCGCAGGCCACGCGCGCGCAAACGCGCTCGCCGTGTCTGTCTCCTGGGAAGCGCATACATACACAGGCACACCTCCCCCTGCACGCATGCGCACACACAGAGACACACACACAAGTGCACATACACGCACGCACACATACAGAGACCCCGTCGCACACACACACGCTCCCCCGTCGCGCACACACACGCACACGCTCGCACACACAAGCGCACCGCCCCCTGTCCCACTTACCGCCAATTCGGTGTTCTGTAGGCTCCGCGGGGCTCTCCCTCGGGCATGGGAGCCCCGCGTCACCGTGAATTATGTCCGCCCTCCAGCGTGTGGAAGATCCGAGGCCGGGGCCAATGGACTCCGAGGCTGACGTCACAGCAGCCCTCCCCGCCCCCTCCTCCGACGCCGATGCCGGACGACGCAGACTGCCATTTGAGCCGTTAAACCCCTTGCACTGTTCCTGGTAACTCTTATTGAGTAGGGGCTGTAAGCGCGGCAAGGCGCGCAGATTTTTTTTCACTTTGCCACCAGTTGCCAGCCCCAGCTTAACCACCGCGGCAGTAGCTCCCCACGAGGCATCGACATCATTAAGTCGGCCCGGCGGCCCCTGCCAGACCCGACCAACGACGAAGCCGAAGGGCAGAGCTGGGCTGTGTGCAGTGCAGGCATTGATCAGCTGTCTATCAGCCAGTTGTACTGTCTACAAGACGGTCTGACACTGTAGACTGCGGTCTGGTAGCAGCAAGTAGGCAGCACCAGGCCGCCGCCGCCTAATCAATCGTAGTGTGTGCATACTAATTAAAGCAAACAGCAAAGGTTCAAGGAGGCAGTGCAGTGCAGCTAGCAGTGTCTGTGTCCCTGACGACCAGCCCACCACAAAAAACGGTAAGAATAGAAGTTAAGCCCTTAAAAGTTATAAGTTAAGCTGCAGCAGTAATTCATTGTAAACTAACTAGTTAAGCGAAGCCAGCTAACTAGGGATGATGCTAATGCTAACTATACTGTCACCGTATGACCAAAACCAACGCTGTATTTTTTTGGGTAGTGTGATCCTGGGTCCGCCGGGCGCCAGTCCGGTTGTAACTTGTAAAATCACCGGCGTGGACCATGGGGCTGGAGGCAGCTCACCTCCGGTGGCTCCAACCTCTATTTCTTTCGCATACACTTTTGATTTGGTATTTAACACCTGTTCTCCCCAGTGCTCCTGTTAAAAGTTTATTTCCGACCTCATCAAGCCTTGTTTGTGCACAGAGCTGCAATGATGGCATGCCTGCAGGTCCGAACCCCCAACCTGTTCCATTCTGACCTAAGCATGCACCTGTGTTGGGAATTAAAGGTAGGTCAGATGCAGACCACGTGCATAATTGATTCTATCGCTAACCCACATCCTCTACAGGTCGTGTCCTCTGTACGGCGCCAGATGGGTAGATTTTGATGAAAGCGCCAGTCCCCCATTCTTAGGGCGATGAAGCAGCGTTTTAAATGGAGTGAAAAAGTGGTGGATAAATACGTGGCTGCGGATACTTGTTTGTAGGAGTTAACTACTGCCCAAGAGTGACTGCGTTTCGTGAGGAGGGCTTTATCAGTAGCGAGAGATATCAATCTCACACATTTTTTAATTGCATTTTTAAAGGCACACTGGCTGGGATTCAGGGCCCAGAGGTCAGCGGCTGACATCTGATGTATATAATCCTTCAGGAGACGGCCAAATGATCCAAACAATCAAAAGGCATAAAATGCACAACCCATTTTAATCCAGCGAGAGGAGACACTCATCAAACTCACACACACACTTTCATACCATGGAACCACTTTCCCCAAACACACATTCAATCAATCTGGGAGGATCTGCTACAGAGTGACATTGTAGTTTCCATAGACTATATCCAACAACTGCACAAGGCAGGATCTTGATTAGGCTCTAGTCCATCCATGGATTTTGGCTCAGTTCCAGATTTACAATTGCTGGTAGACCTGGCAACGCTTCAAAATGCTATGCCTCCCCAGGTGAGGCGTAACGAGGAGAAATATTTTTTATGTCTCCCCGTTTTTCTTCTTTCTATGTGTGCCGCATTTTCCAGCACACATAGAAAGTGGAAAATGCCTCAGATTATTGTTTTTGTGCACAAAAACAATCCTGTCTGGAATGCTGGCAACCTTCCGCCATCACAGACACCCTTGCACGACGGCACAAGGGTGTCTGCTTTGGTTCTAGGCATCACATTTTGCTCCAATTCCAGAAAAGGACAGGAATGTGCCATATGATGTGAAATATGGCACATATTCGTCCCTTCATGCCGGGCAGCAAGGTGCCTTGCTGCGCTGGGTGAAATGTTGATAAAAATGCCCCCAGTCATTAGACATCAGCAGCTTCCCCTTCCCAGAATGCAGTGTACTGGCAGTCTCAAAGCACCTGTTCTTTTCCAGCTTGTGCTGAGAGGATCTCAAAAACTTTCTGGGTTGTACTGCCCAATTTTTCTTTAGAGTTTTTGCTTTCTTTAATCAGGTTGAAGACTTTTTTTACTTTCACTCACCAGCTTTAAAGATCACCATATTTTTTTGCCACTTTTTCTCATCTGAGAGGGAGACTTTCACTAAGGCCTAGATGTATCAAAGCATCTGCGAATCGCAAAGGCTGAAATTCGCCGAATTTCGTCCTTTGCGAATCACAAACGGTCTATTTGCATGTTTTGGCATGCATCAAAAATTCGGAAATTAAGGAATCGCAAACATTTGTGATTCCTTATTTTGCCATAGCATTTAAGGAATCGCAGTTTTGCAATTCCCTAAATGCTATGTATGTAGCATTTTTCAATTGCGAATTTTGGTTAAGAAATCTCAAATTAACACCAACTTGTAGTTGATGTTAATTTGCGAATTCTTTTAAAAATGCACAATTTGGCATTTTTGAAGGTGGCATGTGACGCACACACATGTCCATAGGGCATGTATGTGTGCCATATGCACACACATGTACATTTCAGGGGTGCAGCAGGGTGTCCTTGAGACACCACTGCACCCTTGAAATTATTCTCAATTTGAGATTGGCAAATTGCGAATCGCAAATTGAGATTAATTTCACAATCATTCCTATGGGCCTCCTGGCCCATAGGAATGAATGGGAAATTATTCCTTAATTGCGAATTCGCAAATTGCAAATTCGCAAATAAGGAAGATTAAGAAATCGCAAAAAAATAGCGATTTTTTTACATGCACCCCATTTTGCGGTTTCTAAATAGTAATTCCTTAAAAATCGCTATTTACAAATCGCAATATGGAATCTTGATACATCTGCCCCTAAAATACTATATATTTTTGTGAGTTGTTCCTCTTGTAGGAAAAAGGTTTCTGTGCCACTCATTCTGTTTGTGTGGTCTGTCTTTCTTCTGTACACTCAGTAAATGAGTGTTCATTTTGTCAAAGAATGGCAGAGGGCCATTAAGGACAGGATGGCATCCGCCTGCAAGGGAAGCCTGAAGAAGAGAGGAAAGAGTAAAAGAAACAGGACACAGAGGGGATCCCTCTACCGATACCAGATCCTCTCATGAAAAAGACTCACACAGTGGAAGTCATAAAGAGAGGAGATGAAGAAAACATCGTCACTGCCATTCTAGACATCTGCCACACCTGCGAGCACCTGTCAACGTCAAGGCAGGCACTAGCACTGATGTGTTTGTCATCAAGGAGTTTGATAACAGTGCCTTCAACATGGACGCTGAGTCTGCAGGTACTATAGTCTCTCCCTCTGAGTCCATTCCAACTGGAGTGTCCTCCACCAACATAAAGGCCTGCACTGAAAATGCAACTGTCAACGGCGAGACATTCAACAGCAGATCATTCAACACAGAGGAGACACTGTAAGTCACTTTCAAGCAGGTCTTCTTCTATGTTATTGATCTCAAGGCTGCAGTCAAGTTGGTCCATGTCAAGCAGATCAACATCGAGGAACTCTGCAGCTTCTGTTTTTTTCATATCTTCAAAGGCATAACATGATACCATTTGGGGTGATGTAGCAACTCCATCCCAGCACTAAGGCTGATTATTTAAGCAGTGGACCCCATGCAGGAACCTCTTGAACCAGTAGGTCTTTCTCCAAGGTCTGCAAACTTTCTCTTCTATTCCAACAAGACCAGTCAAGCCTTCAGGTCAGGTGATGGTTCTACTTGAGGCATTACTCTAAGCTGGATTCAGGTATAGTCTTGATCATGAGATAAAGGCATGCTTCAGCACTGGAGACATGACTCCCATCAGGAAGACTAGAAGTAAGGAAGAAAAGCTTTTGGTCCTACCGCTGTGACTCTTAAGACTCCATGTGCATAAGTACTCTTGGGGGAAGGGTTGATAGAGCACTTTTGGAGACTCTTTCTACTTTTGCAGATGACCGAGCAAAAGAGTAGAGACAACATTTTTAGGAAATAGTGTAACTGGAGGCAAACAATTTCCAACCAGTTAATCAATGTAGTGATCAGTTCAGCAGATATAGCTGTTACATAATGTTTGTCACAGTATCATCCTCCGTAGAAAATTCTGTTTTAGGCTCTAATTCCAGATGCACAGCTTAGAATTTTGAATCTTCCCTTCTCTGGAGCAGTCCTCTTTGGACCTTACACTGATGATTAGACAGAACATGTCAGGCTCCTCCGTTCCAAGTCCTCAGGGTTGTATCGATGCTCTATAGGGGCCCACCTCCGGACAACCCCAAGTCTGGCATATATAACACACAGACTGTTGAGGTAAACGAGCAGGGGAAGGAACAGGTAGGAACTGCGGGGAGGGAGATCTGTAGAAGATACAAAAGAAACGGAATCAGTACCAGATCTAACTTCAATCCTTCTGAAACAGTCGTTTGCACTAACCCCCTCTTTATACTACTTTTCCGCCCCTCACCTGTAAAGGAAAGAAGATGGAACTTATCAGGTAGGAGAGAGCAGAGGATTGTAGCAGGTTCACTTCAAGCAACTAGCATATCTTGATTAGGAAACAAAAGGACATACAGATGTATATATAACTATAGATGTACATTCTTTAGGGGTTTAGTCATACCAGCACATACATAAACCAAGCGCTCCCTGTGTCCACCTACCAACTTATGCTTGAGGTGGGACTAAAACGCCTTGCCTATACTTGGCAACAACCCTCTCTGAAGACTCTCTCCTACAATAGGTAAAACAGAAGAGAGAAAATGAATGAAAGCCTTATGGCTTGTTTGAGCAATAACGTCTTGTCCAGTCAACCAAACAAAGGAGGTAATTTGCAAGTGACTGCTATTTCTGCAGTATCAAAAACATAAATAGGAACCAGTCCAAGGCTCTTTAAGTAACAGTCCCATATCCCCCTAAACAGTACAGGATGTGGAAACAAGGAATGTTACTTTTTATATCCAGAGCCTGCATACATGAGGTTAAATTCACAGCGTCTTGATGGTGGCTGAAGAACCCCAATGACACCAGCAACAACCGATTCCTCTGCAAGAAGACCGGGAAACTGGTCTCCGCCAGCAGAGGAGTTGGGATGCACGTGGAAAACAACACAAGGATTCCTCTGCAAGAGACTTAAAAGCAAGGTCTCTGCCAACAGAGGATTCAGAAAACAATATACAAACCGGGACCTTCGGTAATGCTGCCAAAAACACCGGAACCTCCGATTACTGCCACCAACTGTGAAGTACAGAAATAGTCAGGAGCGCAACTTGCCTCCTGCAGATATCCAAGTAATCCTTAGTGCGGAGCGCACTCTTACCCCCCAAATACTGGAGAAGTCCACAACAGATCCGCTTCTGATAGTATCCTCGAATTATCGGCCAGGAGCGTTCTCATCGCGGTCTTTTACTTCCGTGTGAGAGTGAAACACAGAAAGTAACTAAATTGTCCTGTGCTTAACCCTCTGGTAGTGTGTTGAGTCCCTGTAGCTCAGAGCAGCTGGTCAGTCAGCTGCCCCTGGAGTCACTTCCACTTGGGATGACGGGTGAAGGTTCAACCTTCTTCTCATATAAGAGGGCAGGCCTCTTGCATCAGGGTAGTCCTCTAGAAGCAAGGCAGTCCTTCTTATGTAGTATCCTCAGGTCCAAGAGTTTACTGCAGAGTGGGTCTGAGGGTCCCCTTTTTACATATAGTGCCCACTTTGATGTTGAAGAAATTTCTACAGTCTTCTCCTACGGAGGTGTCTGGAATTTGTTGCCACTCCGCCGAGGTCCTAATTTGCTTGCATGCACAATAGGCTAGTTTGAAGTTGCTTATGTGTGAACTGCAGCAGTGTCTTTGAAGTGTAAGTGTGACAGGTGGCAGCTCTGCCGCACTCATCAAGTCAGGGTGGCCCATCCTGCCAACACCCCGACCCTCTATTCTGTGGCTGTCTGGGAGGAATGAACAAAGACCATCTGCACCTAGAGATCTGGGAACAGGCTGCAGGCACCAAATGGTTAGAGAAAAAAATGCCAATTTCCAAGCTAGCCTGGCTGATATGGGGTGATGCCCCAAAACCGGTCCCAGGATGCTTGTGTCTGGTCCAGGGAGGACCTGGCTTGGCAGTTTGGGCTGGACTGTTCCCATGAGGAACAGGGTTAAGACTGATTTGCATATGGCTGGTTCCAAAATGGGGTGGCGTAGTAAGCAGAAGAAGAATGGATTATACCCAGATCTTTGTGGCTGGTGGTGAATGTTTGTATTGTTCAGCATTCCATCCATTCCTTTTGCTTTTGTTGCCCTAAGTGAAAAGGGTAAGCCCAGACGTGGGTCCCATGCTCACTGCACCACTGGATTCAAGCTAGCCTGGCTGATGATGGGTGATGCCCCGAAACCGGTCCCAGGATGCTTGTTTCCGGTCCTGGGAGGCCTTGGCTTGGCAGTTAGGGCTAGACTGTTCCCATGAGGAACAGGGTTAAGACTGATTTGTCTGGTTCCAAAATGGGGTGGCGAAGTAAGCAGAAGAAGAATGGATTATACCCAGATCTTTGTGAATGGGGTGGAGGTTTGCATTGTTCAGCATTCCGCCCATCATTTGTTCATTTTGCTGCCCTAAGTGTGAAGGGTATGCCCAGATGTGAGTCCTGTGCTCACTGTGTTACTGAATTTAAGCTAGCCTCAGTAATGAGGGGTGCTGTCCCGAAACCAGTTCCAGGATGCTTGTTTTGATCCAGGCATGACCTGGCTTGGCAGTTCGAGCTGGACTGTTCCCATGAGGAACAAAAGCAAGACAGATTTGCATATGGCTGGGTCCAGACTGGGGTGTTGTGGTGAACGATGGATTATACCCAAATCTTTGTGACTTGGGGTGAATGTTTGCATTGTTAGACATTCCATCCATCATTTGTTCCTTTTGCTTATGTCACCCTAAGTGGGATGGGTATGCCGAGACGTGGGACCCATGCTCACTGCACCACTTGACTCAAGCTAGCCTGGCTGACGAGGGGTAATGCCCCGAAACCTGTCCCAGGATGCTTGTTTCTAGTCCAGGGAGGAACTGGCTTGGCAGTTCGGGCTGGATTGTTCCCATGAGGAATAGAGTCAAGAATGATTTTCATATGGCTGGGTCCAAACTGGGGTGGCATGGTGAGCAAAAGAACGATGGATTATACCCAGATCTTAGTGACTGGGAGTGAATGTTTGCATTGTTCAGCATTCCGTCCATTATTTGTTGATTTTGCTTTTGTCACCATAAATGGGAAGGGTATGCCCAGACATGGGTCCTGTGCTCTCCATGCCACTGGTTTAAAGCTAGCCTGGTTGATTTGGGGTGATGCCCCAAAACCGGTCCCAAGATTCTTGTTTCAGGTTCAGGGAGGACCTGCCTTGGCAGGTCTGGCTGGACTGTTCCCATGTTTATTTTGCCAGGTCAAAATAGCAGTTTGAAACGACAGATAAAGGCTGCATAGTAGGCCTGCGACATGTTTCCAAAGTTGGGTGGCACAATCAGTCCTACAGGCCCACTGGTAGCATTTAATTACAGGCCCTGGGCAAATGTAGTACCATTTTACTAAGGAACTTATAAGTAACATAAATGCAGCAATTGGGTGTAAGCCAAGTTTACCAGGTTAAAGGAGAGAACACAAGAACTTGAACACTTCTTAGCAGTGGTAGTGTGCTGAGTCCAAAAAGCTAACACACATAGGCAGGGCTTTAAGTGGGGGGGGGGGGGGGATTGAGGGATGGCACGGGCTTTCAGTGGATTCATGAGACCAAAACTTGACAGCAATTCATGTTAGAATTATTCCCATCACCTGGTTGGTTGTTGCGGCTGACTCCCTAAATGCTATGGCTATGCCCAGTTGTGGGTACCACGCTCAATTGTCATAGGAACCAAGCTATACCTCTCTGAAGAGACCGAAGTACGTTCTGCTGACCCCATCTCTAGTTACACATTAGTTGCACATTAGTTGCCCCAACTAATCCATTGTAGTGTAATTAGAAGGTGTTTTACAGTTGTGATATATGGGAAAACGCTACTTTGGGTGATTCTGTGACTGGATGCGACTTAATGATTTTCTTAAGCACACAAAGCTAGTTATTTTGATTTAGACCACGCCCCTACTTGGATAGGCCACACCCCTTTAAGAATTTTTTTTCCCATTTAAAGCCCTGCACATAGGTACAGAAAATAGGAAGGGTAAAGGCAAAATGTTCAGGGGTGACTTTAAGGAGGGCAATATCTTTCCTCCTGAACACTTCATCATGCATCGGTCGGATCTTAATTTGATACTTACTTTTCTGATGTCCTTCCTTTTGAGCCTATACACAACTGCTGTCTCAGTCTCCTGACTCTGAAGGCGTCTCTCTCATTGCAATAACTTGAGCTTGTCTTGTGATTATTCTTTAGGCTTCAGTCAAGTTGCCCTATGCCACATTCTTTCAGGACAAACTGGTGCAGACAAGTGAAGCAACCTTTCAACCAAAGGTTGTGACTCACTTTCATGTCAGACGGTCATTAGACTCCTGCTGTTCTTTACTCCACCTCACCCCTCGAAGGAGGAGGAAGACTTCATCATATGGAACAGAAAAGAGCACTGAATCTTTTCATTGTTTGTACCAAAGAGCACCAGGTGGATAAATAGCACTTTGTGGGGTTCACTGGGGCACAAAATGGCAAGTGAGTGCAGAAATGGACTTTGTCCAGATGGATAGACCTCTGCATTAAGATCTGCTATGCACAGGACAAAAAAAGCCTTCAGAACCGGCTTCTCAAACGAGTATCTCGTGAGCCTCTAGTAGCTCTCCAGCTATCTGTAAGCAGCTCTCCTGTGTGCAGCCCAGCCTACTACATTAAAAGCTTTTGCAAGATGATCTAATATAGGTATACCCAACATTGAGTGTATTTTAGATGAAATATGTGTATTTCCATGTTTAAATTAACAATATATATTAAAAAGCTATTTGAATGATAAATTGGGAAG
Organism: Lissotriton vulgaris; assembly: GCF_964263255.1. NCBI lineage: Eukaryota > Metazoa > Chordata > Amphibia > Caudata > Salamandridae > Lissotriton > Lissotriton vulgaris. Next base: position 744,839,735 of record NC_141696.1, read on the forward strand.
ACTTTTCACAAATGTATTATTCATCATCTTTGCCAGGGGCATTGCAGCCATAACTATTATGTATAACTCACCTAGAGAAATTCAAAATTGACAAAGTCTTTTTTACATTACTACTGGCAACCCTCCCTGATACATCGATATGATGAGAGCTGGTAATCTCGTATATGGTGGCTACTGATAATCTTGTATGACGTGGTCATTATTACAACACTAATGATGTCAGTATCTCTGGATGATTTTCATTGAGCATAAGTAGCTCCTATTACTAAAAAGATTGGAGATCCTTGCTCCAGAAAAACTGAGTTTCCATTCCACCAGGGCAAAGGCTGCAACAGTACGCTGATACTCGAAGTGCCTGTCTTGGACATATGTGTGCATGTTCACCAAGCATTGTTACCTTGATAGCCAGATCTGACAAGAAGGGCATTTTGGCCATTATGCAGAAAATTTTGGTCTGAATCATTTTAAAGACCCTCCAGCTGGGAAGGTACTGCCTTGGCATATAGTCTAAATGTGAGCAATCTGCTATTAGAAGTATCATCAGAAGAACACATTACTTCTCTTCGGTAACTTTCTTTCTGGTGGGTACTTTATCTAGTCACAGATTCCTCACTACCCTCCCCCACTGCTTTCTGACGAATGGCCACTCCAATCTAAAAATGTCCCAAATTAAAAATCATAGGCACAGATAATTGCTTTTTTGGCTCTGTGTCCAAGGACACCAACAATGTCAAGAAAGAAACTGACATCAGCAGGCTAGTGTAGCTTTTTATGTGGCTACAGCTGTCACTTCTGGGATGATTACAGTCAAGGCAAAGCTGCACAACACCACCCTCTGGCACGGCTGGACTATAATGATAAATCTTCCAGATGCTGTATGGTGCCTTGGGATATTTTAAAGCTGAGGAATTCACTGTTAGATAGAGTAGCCACCAGCAAGAGCGTTACCCAAGGTAAGTAACTTGTTCTTTTGCGGCCATTCAACCTCAAATCAAAGTGTTGGCTGCTTAGGCACAGGAGTAGCTCATTGAAGAGGAGGAGGGGGTATGGTCTGGTAAGGACAAAGAGCCTCCTGTGGATAGTTATAAATGCTTAAGAGCATGGCTATGGATACAGTAATATTGAGACAGTGGGAAATTACCCATGGAGGGTCAGGTAGTTATACATTCAACAGTGATGGTCATATCAGGAGAAAATGTGATGAGTGTGAAGTGTGATTCCTCAATGTGACAGTGGCATAGGCTAGCCCATGACTTGGGAGGGTGCTGTGTGTCCGTTTGGTATTAGTGTACTACAATGGTTGCATGTTGCTCCGATTAAATTCAAGTGTCATGTGTGGAGGGCCCATATTTCAGTCATGAGCCCGGTCACTGCTCTGTTGAAAGGCACAAGCTCTGCCTGCATTGTATCCCTAGTACATCGACTAGAGGAGGTGATGCAGCTCCTACTAGTGATGTAGTCAAGGCCTTCGATAGTGATCTTGTAACAATGTGCAGCACTAGGTAAATGGCAATTTTCTTCTCTGGCTTTAGTCAGTCAGTGCTGAAGAAGAGAGTCTGGCATTTGGGGGCATAGAAGTGAAGCTTGCCCATGAGTGAGACTCACCAATGTCTTGTATTGGAGACCTTTGCGCCAGAGTACAGGTGCCAGCTTTGTGCACTTTGTCATCATGAAGGAGGGTAGTAAGTTAACATTTGGTTGGGGCAAGTCTGCGAATGCTGAAGAAAGACTAACCAAGGCTTCTGGTCAATTTAGAAAGAGAAATAGGACAATCTCCAAGGGCATTGAGATAGAAATGAGACTGGGTTGTTTGAGAGAATATTGCTTTCAGATGTCATGAGAAGTTGAACCATCTCTTGCCTGGCTTTTTTGCAATTGTGATGGTGAAATATGAGATTCAGATGATGTATCAACTGGGTTACTTGGCATTCATTGAGTTCATATTATTCCATGTGTCTCTGTTAAGAAATATACGTTGTTTCCCACCAATTTTGGTTCTTTAGGTTGGGTTACAGTTTAGCTAGTTATTATGGTGTGTTGACGTGCCGTGTTCATTTCATTGGCAATGCATGTGTTGGGTTAGTAAGTTTCGGAGTAGGTTGACTTCAGCTGTTTGGGATTTGCAGTTTCTGTTAATGGTTGTACTGTGCTGAATGTTTAATACTGCAAGACAAGTTGGGAAGTTAATATGACCCTCCTGTAGGTTACTTCAATAGTATGGTGTAAGAACTTACGTTCAATTCAATATGTTTTAAAACAATGGAGTTTAGTCAGCAGTGTGAGGAACAGAGTGGAAGATCTGTGGGGAAGAGGGTGTAGTGATTGTGTTTAAATGTGGAAGATTTGGGTAAGAGCAGTACCCCGTCTTGAGAGATTGCAAGTAGAAGAACCCCATGGAATGAAAAAGTCGGGAAGTGTTTCCTTTTTTAACCCACTGACATCGCCTAGTGTCAATGGTTGTATTAGTAGACAGCTGCAGCCTTTGATTTTTGTGTTAGGTCAATGATATTTTGATATCCATCTAGTGGAGGTGGTCATTACTGTGTTTTATCAGACATGCTGACTTTTTCTGGTGCTCTTCCACAGGGCACGGTACTGGGTGAAGATGAAGTGCTTTCTTCAGCCTGCCACTTGGTCATATTGGTTTGGCCAGCTAAAGTTACTGGGTGTGGAGTGCTGGGCAGTCTTGCCTGGTAATTTTAGCATGTGGAGGGCACACCAGCATCCAGACTCATGCTCACACTCACCCATCTACATCCACGCTCACTCACACCCATGCATTCATAAGCATGCACACATGCACCCACCATTCACAAGCACATCCACATGCACACACCCATTCAAAGCATGCATGCACTAATACACATACATTCATACATACACACATGCATGCACCAAACATTACAAAAAATAAAAACTTACCATCCTGCAGCTGTGATCTCGGGTAGCGGGAGGGAAGATTCCGAGGTCATTAGAGATTTGGGACTGCCACCTTCTCTCACTTGGGTCACCCTATGAGAAGAGGTGGCAGTCTCCTGCTTGTCACAGAGTGGAATGGGGTCAGTAAGAGTAGCTGACCACTCCCTAATCAGTGATGAGCGTCACTGATGGACACTCGACTCTGGGCACTTCAGCTAAAAACAGAAGCACTCAGGTCTGAGTCTACCAGTGAGGGTCCCGGTTGCCATGCAGGGGCTGCCCTCCAAGCGCTGTGATGGGCTGAGGAGGTCACACCCACAAATCTGTGAAATCCTCAGCCCAGCAAAGTTCAGCTCTGGTAGCCAGGTGCCTGTGCACGTACAGCACCTGGTTAACTGAACAAGAAGGGGCCTGTGCGCCTCTGGAACATCACTTCATTGGTGTCCGGTGGCACAGAGTGCAGAGCCATATGTACGCGGCCATGAAAAGCCACCCTGCCTGGATTTTCATGGAATCGTAGTTATGGTGTAAGGTAATTAAGTTGAAGTTGCTACGTTGCCTCACACTGCATCAGGAGGTGTGCATTGGGCATTGCAGTGGGTGTTCCCACTCAACGCCCATGGTTTTTGACACATTTCCAGATTTACAATACAGCGTAAATCTGGTAATGCCTCAAAACTGTGTGCCTCCTCAGCGGAGGAGTAATGATTGTTTCTGAGCAAGAACTAATTGTGACAACAACATGACACCCTGCATTGGCGCTAGGCACAAGTTTGTGCACCAGCGCCAATACAGGAATGCATCGTATCTCATACATATGGTGCATTCCTACCCTTTTCTTTGACGCAGGGCAGCATAGCAAAGTGATTTGCAGCACAGCCCTGTGTCAAAAGGTGTGGGGCAGGGCCACTCTGCTCATAAGGCTGGGCTGTGCCTGGTGCTGGGTATCAATTTCCTGAGTGTATGGCTCAGTGTGTGTGTTGTTTATGGAAGATGGGTTAGGTTTGAAAGTTTTGTTGAGCTGTTTACTTTAGTAAAGTGAGGTGGATGTCTCGAGACATATTGTATGATTGCAATTGTTATGGCAGGTATTGTTTTGGGGTTGGGTCTGGGAATTTTTAGTTGAGGTGATGTATTGTTAAACTTTCTATTTGTGATTTGTTTTGTGTCTTAAATGTATGTAAACCCTTTGTCAGAGGAAGCTAGTGGGTTCCGCACCCTGGCTGTCGCATGACTGGGCTTCCATGACAATGTGTCCTGCATGCATAAATGTTATGAGTGTCATGAGCGTTATTGTGAGTGTGCAAACAAGCAGTGTAGTTATGGGACGGATGTCCCCAGAGTGACCGGACTCTTAGAGGAGTTTTGTACTGTGTCTAGTCTAGTGGAAAACCTGTCTGTACTCCTTGTGGGAGACCCCGTAAAACCCACCCTTGATTGGGGAACTACAATGGGAAACTACCATCTTTCGTTATTAGGGTGTGCAGCAATACCGAAATGAGACTGCCTTATTGGGCGGTAATGTCGGCGGGGCTCTGTCAGGGCTCCGTGGGTTCATCTGCTTTTGGAAAACTTCTTCCTATTCAGTGGTGGGATGAGATAAGATAAGATTCATTTATTTGCATGATTACTTAAAACCATTGTAATAAAAGGAAGTAACAGTAGTATCTTAACTTCTCCAAAATTAAGACCAAAAATTACAATTTGATTTTTCTACCAAACTTGATACTGGATTTGCACCTTATATAAAGAGGAACTATTAAAAAATAATGTTGTTATAATTACAAATTGTTTAATAATAAAAAAAAGAAAAAAAGATGAATAGAAGGTCCAAAATGGGCTGATGTCGAAATCAGTGGTCAACAGTCCATTATAAAAAGCAAGTAATGTGTGAAGTAGTTCTCTAGACAACTGAGGTGATATTTGCTGGTGACCACAGTTCAGTTGGTCTCTAACTCGAGATCCTGATGCGTGTTTGTGAGGCTCAGAGTGAGTGGGCCACTGCATAAGAGTGAAGACGGCAGACTCATGGGCCCAAATTGCTGAGTAGGGGCCGTATATCAACTGTGGGATAGGGGAAATTAGCAGAAGGGTTATGCAACTTGGTAAGGAGGTTGTAGCATTCCACTTAGTTGCTAGGCGTTGTCAAGTCAGCATCTCTGTGAAGATCCTTTGGTTGTAGTACAGAAAGATATTAAACCATTAGCTGCTGGTAATAAAAGTTTTTTCCACAATATATCCCTGAATTGTACAAAGAGTCAGATCAACTGAACTTCTCCACCTTCAAAACATGCTTTCCCTGCCTGCCTGTATGTTTTTATCCCCTTGGTCTTAAAAATGGGTTTAATTAGCAGCTTGGCGTTCATTTTGTAACTGCCCATAGCTGCACAATATATGGAACACATATTCTTTTGCTTTCCCACATAGGCAGCAGTTAGTAGATGTCTGCATTCGTTTCCAAGGTGGCAGGTGCAGCAGGGACGGAAGAATACCCAGTTAATATTGAAAATATTTTTCCTTTATTGGCTCTGTAAATCCTGCTCCTAAAAAGGGTTGGGAGGAGGTGTAACAAAATGAGGTAGTAGTGGAGGCAAGAGGTTGTACCTCGTAAGTCAAACCAGTTTTATGGGCAAACAGTGTTGAAAAGTTATAAGTAAATTGACCCTATTGAAGTAAGGTGCCATTCAGGGGTGATACCACACCCTACTACCTTGGGTGTGAGTGCACAATGGACAAGATTGTGTTGCAATAGCTTTCAGACAGTACACCCCGGCACTCAAACAAGTTGATTATGTTTATTCATATGTATTTAGAAGTTGTCAAACACAATTTTCTTTTTTTCACAGTTTACAAATTCCAAGAAAAAGTATTCATTTTCTCAACAGTTTTAATAATTCCACTGAACATTTATCTGGTTAAATTCAATGTGTACGGAAAAAAGCGGGTACAAGCACTGTACAATGTGGTGATGAAAATTTCAGAGTCTAATTGATGTAGCAATGTTCATTGATAATCAACAGCCGGCATGTGTTTCACCACGGAAATTAATTTTTCAAGGCTGTTTAGTAATGAAAGACATGTATTGAACAAAATAACCATACTGGTTTTACATTTGTTGAGTGAAAGAATAGAACAAATATTGCCCAACCTACATCAAGTGTCAACAAAGAATAATGATAACATTCTTATGAGAACCAAGAGTAAGGGTAAGGTGACCAAGTGAATAGTAGATCAATAGTTATCTAAAATTCCACATGAATGGGAAAGAACATGCAAATAAGTTGATAGAGAATGAGCCCTGTAGGTCCGTCTAGTTTTGATATACCAGATCAGATTCATAGAAGAAAGAAAACAATGCACCAGCTGTGAATGAATCTATTATTTGATTTTTTTAACGTATGATCTAACCTTCAAAGTACAACTTCAAAGTTGTGACAAATGTAATTCAAGGCATCCAATGTAAAAACAAAGCAGTTGTTTTGAGAGCCTCTCGATGTTAGTCTTAACTGCTGAATTAAAGAGATTTTAAAAAAATCGATTCATTATGGAAATCCCTAGGGTCAAAGTTACAGTATATTCCAGTCTATTATTAGACGCCAGAACTTACATATTCCCAAAAAAGAGATGGAAGAAAAATAGTCTCCAAACTCTGATAATTCTTAAGATTATTTGCTTAAAAAAAGATATTGTATTGATCACCAGGTAGGGAGGAGGAATAGCTGTCCATTCTGTTCCCCTAAGATAATCCAAATAATCAATAAGAGAATGAACACTTGTAACTGCGTTGCAGTGGTTCTCTTAGACAACCCTCATAACCGCTATGTTAATCTCGGTTGCGGTTTATATCGTTTCTCCGACCCACATTTGCGTTATGGCATTATCATCGGGTTATCTTAATTTGTGCTGTATGCCAGCCTCAAGCCTGAGGCAACCTCTGGTGTAGCGCAGTAGTGTCCAGAGATATATATAGGCCCACAGAAGTTATCTAAAAGCAAACCTACATCATAGAAATTGTTTTATTGGCTGAAGGATGATGTTTAATATTAAAATAGTCCGGTATACACACAGATCGAGTTACTTGGTCTGATTATACCACTTGAAAGTTCAAAAAATCGTCAACATGTTTCTACCCCACCTCACCCAGCCGGATCTAGGGGGCATTCGTCAGGACAAACAAACTCAACATGCTCACACGATGTCCAGGGGCAGAGCCAGCACAAGACGTGGAGGAACCTCCATTGGCGGCCTGGGACCATTTTGTCCACTTTCCCCTGAAGACACGCGGCGAAAATATTACAGAGGTACACATTACCTCCTTAGAAACTAAGTGGCAACACAAAATCCACTGTGACTACTACACAAATCATGTGAGTATAGTTCCATTTTGAGGCTGGCATACAGCACAAATTAAGATAACCTGATGATAATGCCATAACACATATGTGGGGCGGAGAAACGATATAAACCGCAACCGAGATCAACATAGCGTTTATGAGGGTTGTCTAAGAGAACCACTGCAATGCAGTTACAAGTGTCCATTCTCTTATTGATTATTTAATAAAGATATTGGTCAATATAGTAGGCAGGCTCTCAAGCTACACTGTAGAGAATAAGAAAAATGGGGGAGAAAAAAGTGAGGGATGGAAAAAGTAAAACACAAAAATTGAGGTTATTTATAGCCAGATGTTCTAGGAGTATTTCAAGAATGTTACCAGACCCACCTAGGGCATAAAGGATGTGGATGTTAGTGATGTTCCATAGACATCAATATGTATTGGTGAGTTTGTGTTAAGATTCAAAAATCTTACCAGGAGAAAAACACATGTCATTCCCATAGTCCAATACTGTGGTCAAGATATGTAGGGCATCAAGTATGATGTCACAATAACCTAATGACTGAGTTTGAAGTTAGTGAGACCCAATAGTTGAAGTAAAACACAAGATGTTCCTTTTCTCTAGAGACAGTTGGTCCAGACAATGTACATTGAATTAAAAGTGAACTTACATCGATTGTCAAAAACGCTTCCAAGAGTTACGTTCTCCAATGCGTAGCATGTTAAAGAGTTTATCATTCATGTACTATGATAAGTCCCTGCAAAAACATATATAAAGAATATAACAAATAATGGAGATGTTAACCTCCATCTAAAAGTATGTTTGTCTCCTGGTTATGTAATTGAAATAACCCCAAGGTATTCGAGCTCGAAACCTCAAAATTAGGTTAAAATAGTTTTTTAGTCGTAAGGTTTTATCCGAATGAAAAGGCGAGAGACAGACATGAATTTTCATATCTATGGCCGCAAGTAGTAGTCGGCTGAAGTGGCCCTTATGTGCCATATTTAAATAGGTTAGCATTTCCGGAAACAGAGCCATAATAAAAGATGGACCACCCATCTGCACGCGCTAGTCCGGTAAGGAGATGAACATCTAATACGTCTGAAGCCCTATATTGGCTGACATTTTAAGCGAGTTTCAGAAAGGTATGTACAGTGAGAGAGAGTCCAGAAATAGACATCAAGAAGTGTGTAAAGTAGTGAAAAACGTTGTATAAATCCAAAATCTTTAGGCAACAGACTTGTAGAAAAGCCCCTCACAACTGTGCTACAGTCTTATTACAATGGTGCTTTGTGCAAACTTCTCTGCACCTGTTGACTTTTGGTGCCACTGATCCCAGATTCCAAACTATATTTCATTAAGAGCAGTGCACTTGAACAAAATACCTTTTTCAGTCTTTCTATATTTTATTCAATCCTTTTTTTTGGCTGCCTTTTTTGTGAAATTTCATTTGAATTTGAAAATAAAGGATTTTAAGAAAATATAAAAAGACCTAAAAAGTTCTTTTTTTCAAGTGCTCTGATCTTTATGGAATATAGCGAAAAATGTTGTGTACATAAATGAAATTAGATTTTAAGATTTAGGAAGAGGCACTACCACCAAAGTAAAGGGCGGCGTGCATATATTTACAGAATGAGATCTCTTATTAGATGTTCCTTTTATAATGCACAGATTTTCAGATTCATTAGTTACAATGTTATACAATGACAATAACATTTCCAAATCTTACTGTATAATATGTATGTCTAATGTAGAGACAGTATATAACACTACATTTCACAGACATTCAAAGAACAACATTCTGTGATTACAAGGTTATACAAACAGAGTAAAAAATATGACCTTGTTATGGTATTGCATTTAAAGCCATGTATGACCAAACCAAAGTATTAAGAAAGCAGCATAGACACCCAATCACGTTTAAGTTCTGATGTAGCAGAGTCTTGTGCTCATGCTGAGATTTGACTCATGTGTGCAGTGTTGTTACCACATATGAAACAGGGATGTGTGGGAATATGCATGTGTCTAGCAATTCCAGACAGTAATTTGAAAAATTAGTCTGATAGGAAGACCTGTAATTCCCTATCAGTGTTAAGGCCCCTTTCTACTGCCATAAATTTATAATCCACTTAGTTTCTAATCTCCTTAAGGTTAGTACCCTATCTCCTCCTCTAGGGTTATTCTGTGTCTGTGTTATTTCATGAAACAGAATATTTGTCACTGTTGTGGAAGGATAAACTGTGATGAAAACTACCGCAAATTGGTAGTCTGTACTATGATTAGGAATACCCCTGATATGTTCCTGAATTCACTCTTTTAAGGGTCTATGAGTACTGCCTATATAAATAAGTCCACAGTAACATCTTATACAGTATACAACAAAACTGGTATTACAGTTAACACATTGTTGTATGTGATGTTTGATAAGTGTGATTTTGAAATTGTGTCAATTTGTTGAGAGCAAAAGGGAAAACATTACACTGTGCGCATTTGTAGAAGCCAAGAGGTCTGTCTGGTAGCCAGGGAAAGTCTTGTTTCTTGGGCAATAGATAGCTAGGACAAAGGGTTGTGCCCCTGCTATGTACAATCCTTGGTTTGTTTGGAATGTATTTCGCCACTATTTAAAGTCTTATATGTGCCATTGCTTTGTGCACTGTATCTAGTAATAAATGTGAGCTCCCTGTCCTTAGATTTATTTTGGCTGGTGTAGTAAGTATTTTGTCTCTGGAATGATTCAAACCTTTTTTTGAGTAGCCCCTACGGATAAAGCGTTCTTCCAAATTCCGGACCTCTGGAAGAAAGACAGAGTCCTCACTACAGTTTCTCCTAATTCTTGTCATCTCACCCAATGGGATTGAATTTATCTGCGATGTTGGGTGAGCACTGGTTGCATGTAAAACCGAATTACATGCTGTGTTCTTTCTAAAGAATTTTGACATGATCTTGTTTTCTTTACCATAAACCACCGCATCCAGAAAATCTATTTCTTGTTTGTGTGTCTTGTAGGTAAACTGAAGGTTGTATGTGTGTTGTTCAAGTGTCTCACCAACTCATCTAACTGTACTGCAGTTCCTCCCCAAATGACAAAAATGTTGTCGATTTAGCACCCCAGTAAATGATGTGTTCAGTCACTTCGGTGGGCCAGCCGCCCAGAGAAGTTTGTGTCAAAAAATGCCCCTATAGAGGTTTGCATATGATGGTGAGAATTTTTAGCCCTTTGCAACACCCAAGGCTTGTCTGTACCAATACATTGTTTTCTAAAGTCAAGCATGTTAAATCCAGTGGCAGATTGACTTCCCTTCTCTAAGAGAAGGCAGCAGCGAAGCAGCAGAGCACGGCCGCAGAAGCCGCGGACTGATAAGCCAATAAGCCGCGCGCCTCACCAGGAATCGGGAACCACTGGGAGCCTTGAGGAAAACGCCGGGAGCCACGGGCCGAGTGGTCCCGAGGAAGGCTGAGGGATTATTGAGTGGCACCAGGAGAGTACCCACTCGCCCCCACTTACTCGGGACACATCCTTCAAATCCTTCAAGGCGCCAAGCAGAGAAAGGAGCAGGCATTGGGGCTGGAGTACACCGAGAGCCGAAACCTGAGACTGGCCAGAGTAGCACCCAGCCCAGCCCAAGCCCAACATAGCACAGCAGCTCAGCAGAGAGGCACAGAGATACAGTGGCACAGCAAACCTGTGAGCGGTGAGGGGGCTACAGTACAAGCACTGGTGAGTGAGTGAGTGAGAAAGAACTGGGAAAGCCTGCCCGTTCCCCTTCACCACCACCCCACCTGCATATCCTTCACATCCCCTCATATCCCCGCATATCCCCACGCAGCCCAGACCCAGCTTGACCCCACCTAGCATCTCAAAAGGACAAAGGCGCACAGGCAGTGCAACAGCGGAGAAGGCTGCAGGAGTCAAGGCTTTCCTTTTTGGATTAGCCCGGCTACGTGGTGAGGAGTGCAAGCCCACGCAGCGCAAGTGGAAGAGTGGAAAGAAGCAGAAGAGTGCTCACAGGAAATAGTGCTCACTGAAGGTGAAGAGTGCAAGCCCACGCAGCGCAAGTGGAAGAGTGGAAAGATGCAGAAGAGTGCTCACAGGAAACAGTGCTCACTGAAACAAAAACAAAAAAACTAAGGGAGTGACTTTCACGAATCTTTAAACCCGTCCCTGTGCGTGGAGGACCATGCTCAAGGGAAAACTGCTCAAACCAAAGAGGAAGGATGCTGATGCTGTTTCTGACAAAGAAATCCCCAAGGGCCAAACAACTAGGGTCACGAGGAGTATGGCTCAGTACGTTACACACGAGTCACACCTCGTGAGCCCCCTTTTATAATCCTTTCAACAAGGGCTCATCACTCACTATTTTCAGATGCCGGGCAGCTCGCCACCCATGGGTATGCCTGCCTGGGGGACTAAAGAGCCGGAAGAGGTCACGTCACTGTGGGTGATCCCCAAGCACCTCGACCCCGTCAGGCACTCATCAAGCAGCTCGATATTAAAAGAAAAACATCTGGGAGAGGAAGCAACCTTCTGCCCAATGAAGGGGACCAGGACCAGGAATGACATACATGGGCACAGGGAGATCAAAACTCGCCCCCGTCTAGCGGGTGTAAAACACTAATCACAGATGAAAATAGCATAATATATAAAGAAAGGAGGGACAACTCTGACCCCGGGAGTCACTCGGATCGGAATGAAGCCCATTGACCTGATACACAGTCTTTCACTGATTAAAGCCTTGATCCATCGCCCCAGGAGGAAGACAGGTCGGAAGGCATTGAGAGCAAAGATCCAACGCATACTAGTCCGCGCAACACCTCACAACTAAGTTCAAAGGTTTCATCTACTTGACGATGACACCTCGACTCACCAGAGACAGGAGAGTTCACCAACTCCTTTTTACAAAAATTAGAGGAGACAATTGAAAGAACTTTGGAACTTACTCCCCTCCGCATAGAGAGAGGGATCGTAGCTGTAAATCAGGGCAAAAAAAGAGCAGTGATGTCCCCACCCGACAGGCCAAAAGGATCGAGATGAGCAAGAAGACACCTCCATTCTGACAACCATTAGAGAAGCTCAGAAGTCAATAGCCAAGGCCCTGATATGGCAAGCAACTAAAATGGAGGCCCAAGTTGACCTTCTACTATCAATAGCCCAGTGCCCAGAGGAGCGGGCCACAAACTGGATAAATTGGAGGTAACAATCAAATACAATCAGTCAATGATAGCTCGGACAAGCTCAAACGCAGACAGAATAGATAAGTGGGCTGAATTGGAACTCACTTCCTCCAAACATTAGAAAAATTCCAAACACGGCAACATTCGAAAGGGAAGCCAAGATCTTCTTAATGAACAAATTCCTCTCTTAAGCAAGACTTTCCTTCAGTACTACTCTGGGACCTTGATGTAGAACTTAGTGGAAATACACATCGGGACCATTTGGAGAGGATTAGAGGTACACCTTGTGCACTAAACAGATCCTAAATGTGTTATTGTTGAAACTGCTAAGAAAGACATATACCGGAATCTAATATATATTAACACTACTATACTGTTGTACTCTAACTGCAACACATGTAACTGTGAAGCGCTTTGATACCCTTGGGTCACAATCGCACTATACAAAACTCTATAAATAAAAAAATAAAAAAATAAAGAACCACTGGAAAAGGGCAATCTCAAAGCGGCATTCAAGGGCAAACATGGCAGAGCAAGGGAAATGGAAATAAAAGCCCCAGAGAACGAGAAGAACAACCAAGATACTATGGCATCCCCGACAAAGAGTGACACTGAGGAAGCTCAGGCAAGATCTGAGACAAAGGAAACCGAAGACCAGGAACTAAACATGGAGGGGAAACCAGAAGCCAGAACAGAAGGACCCCTATCAAGGAAGGCAAAGAAAAAGCTGAAAAGAACAAAAATTAAAAGAAGATCCATCCTATCGGCAATGTTGAAAAGCCATAGATCTGAGGAGAAAAACAACTCACTAAGAAAGAGAAAGAAACGGTGCAATTCAACAAGGCAGGGTTCAAGAAAACCAGGCAGACCAGGCTGACCTACCACACCCAGCAGTGTTGTGTACTATTTTAGGACCCTATTGTAATTTTCCCAATTCATGCCCTTATATAGTTATAAATCACTATGTCCTTATATAGGCATAAGAATCATAACCATATTTAGACATAGCTCATGCAGTACAAATACGGTAGGGCTACTTCCACTAGTTCCGAAAATCTACAACGATTTCTTGGAAAACTCGGCTTCAGCAGCTAGAGACTTTCCCTTGCTCGAGAACTGACTTGCCCAAGAACTCATGGAGTTTTCAAAGAACTGAGACTCTTTTATGACGTTATTATGTCCACCTTTACGTCAAACTCGGCAACTTCAAGGTATAAATATGCTCACACTTGCCTTATCAAACACACTGTGGTTTGGAGCAGTTCGACTATCTACTTGCCCAACGCATCCTGCTACTGCAAGTGCCGAATTAAGCCGACCCTCCAGCAGACGCACTGAGAGAGCCGCTGTCTGTTCTCCTGCCGAGAAATCCAGTTCTAGTGTTTCCAAGCTACCCTTGCGGGTTGTTGGGAAATCGAGTCCTGAGCCTGACCTTCTTCATTCCAAATCAAGGTACGGAGCTGATTAGACCCTAAGAGAAATCTTTGACAGATTTTTGGCAAAAGAATACTATATTCATTCTACATTCATACTAGGCAAATCAGGGTAGGCTTATTTTAGAAGCCCCAGTTGAGTACTTTTAGCCTCTGTTATTTATGTATGTATTTATTTATTTATGGTTTAGGAACCATACAATGCTCTTACAGTATTATTTTATTCTACTCTTTCTACTGTATGCATTATATTTTACAACCAGTTTTACGATTGTAGCTGTTAATTTCTTATGCTTGAGAAAGAAGACTGTTCAATAAATCCTTTTTATTGAAAACGCCCGTCTATCTATTTTTCTCTGCACCTCTGGTGAAACTAAGCATGCACGATTGACTGAGTGAAATATCTATCTATTGTTTCCACAACTCTGAAGATCAGTTTTATCTTGGGAAAACAAAGTTGTCATGTTTATGTGGTTGTCAGAAACTAATCCCTTCTTGTTTACTCAAGAACGTTTCTAGTGACCGCTGAGCTAGCTGGCACTCATAATTAAGTCTAATATATGTGATAGAGACCTAGTAGACATAAGTCCTACGTCACATCTATAGGATATATTATTCCAATGCGCAGAGCCTATTGAGATTATAGGAACCCACTACATGCCGCCCAACGTTTGGTAAGGCACTAATTTAACGCTAGATACTAGAGTAACTCAGTCGTGCTTTTCACAGAGACCCCCTTTTCCCGTAAAAACTCCAATAGACGTCTGGAGTGGGTTAAAGGATAAAAATATCCGCCATAAACTGAGTAGGACAAAAAATCTTATGTATTAGTTTTGGTTTTGTTCAACGTTGAAGGATAGTGTTCCAAAATATTGTGGACCTTACCTTTATTTCCTTGAAACTTGCTCTGAAAACTTTCATTAAACAATGTCGACTAACGACAGCACCGAAGCCGGTGGATCTGGAAATCCTCGACCAGGTTTTGACACCACAGGGTTTAATGAAGACGACGTGGATGCTATAATCATCCCGGAAAATGTAAGGAAAGCCATAGCTATAAAGGGTATAGAAAATGGCCTATCAGCAAGAGGTGGTAGAGTCATATTTGTCATAGAGGCACATGAATATCGCCAGAAAGAGGTATTCTATTCATGGATTATCTTTCCACAAGCAAATCCAACAACACATGTGTTCCACTTCTACAAGATGGAGGAACCTCCAGCAGAATATGCTCCTTTCGAGGACGTGGAAATTCCACTAACGTACAAGAGCATCAGCTCTGGTTTAAAGGCGATCTACAACATCAAAATCACATTACCAGGCTCGGTCCATTAGGTAGACCAGGAGCAGCATAGCCGGTACTAGCCAGCTATACACCACATCCTGCCATTGAACAAATGACAGGTCCAGAACTGTAAGCTCAGCTAAAACAATTAATAAAAATACATCGACAATTGGTACAATATGTCATGCGGACTCTAACAGTCCAACCTGCTATAAGAATTCCACAGCACACCCCTCATCATGGGAACACAAACAAAATCACACCACAGACTATGCAGTCAGTCATCGGTAAATTGCCCGCAAAAAGGGAACTAATTCAGTTCTGGTTAGCCCAGAAAATTACTCAAATAGAGGCAGTATTTCCCGATAGTACACCTCATGAGAAACACAGGATTCTAACAATCTGTTTACCAATGGGGATAGCACCACACGTGGAGGACTGTGACACTTGGGGTACAGTCTTTGCTTCATTCTACACAAAAACACATGGTGTCCAGTCTATGGCGGTAATACCAGACGTCCTGAGACAGATTCAAAATGAATACAGACCAGAACCGGCCTTGAATCTTGGTATGAAATTACTGAAAGATTTCAAACAAGTCTCAGCTATTTTATTATCTACCATTAAAGGTAGAGCAGCATCCGTGGCAATCCGCCAAAAATTAAAAGAACTCGATATTACTGAGCAACCGTATGAACTTGCCAGAATTATTGAAAAATCCTTGAAGAACTAGGAAGAGAGAGTTTGGGAGGGAAACCTGTAAAGCCCGAACTAACAGAAAAGCCTGTAAAAGTTTTTATCAAAAATAATCTAACTACGCCTAAAAAGAAATGGAAAAATAGTAGACAGTCACTTCCTAAAGAGAAGCGCTCTCAGTCCAGAGGTAGATCTCCTCAAAAGGAGCACTCTGAAAAGAGGTATAACCTCAGAAATAGGGATATTTTGAGAAAACCTGATAGATATCAAGATACTGATACATGTTCCTCTCGTACCTTTTAGACTTCCTTGCAGAAATCAGAAAGAAGAGGACGATCAGAACAAAAGGAAGAACGCGTGAAGCCAAAGACAATCAACACGTTCCAAAAAATAAGAAAACTCAATTCTCCAAAAAGAAGGTAGCAAGTATTAAAATCAGACATGCCGAGGATCTTGAAGACACTACTCAAGAACAGGCAGTGGGCCCAGGCAATGCTGGACAGTGCAGCAGAAGTCACCATAGCTCGCAGGATCCTGAAGGATCATCTGGACACAGTGGATCTGAATAAATACATTCAGGTTGAAACTGCCGACACAAGGGTTAGTGTACCACACAAGGTATATGAAGTCACTCTTCGAATAGAGTGGGACATAACTAGGAAAATAAAAGCACTCTTTTGGGAAAAACTATCAAAAGGTTATGACATTCTTCTGGCTGAAAAAGACTGGCCACCAGAATTTGTCAGGGAGTGCCCACATGGCCAAGAGATCATTATGCCAGCCTTCTCTAATTGTATTCCTATTCATAAAAAATACACTATGCCAGAAAATGGGCTGTGGCCCAGGCTCCAGCATTATATAAAAATCATGTGCGATGGGATGAGGACTCTCCTTACCATAAAATCCAGTAAAAAAATCAACCTACAGCTAAAAACAAGTCAGGGAGATCTTTGATCAACTTGAATACCAGGGGGTGCTTGAAACATGCACCTTGTCAATGAACAATCCTTTGTTTCCTGTCTCCAAACCAGACGAAACATATTGTCTAGTTTTGGATTACAGACATTTAAACTCTTGTTGCAAAACTTTTGCAGTACAAAATGCACACAGTGCTGCACTGATGAATAACATCGTTCGCAAAAAATACAAAACAACATTAAATATTTCATTTTTTTTTTTTTAAATATTTTATTTTATTGGTTCACAGCATAAATACACAGCATAAATACATCTTCATGAATAAATGAGATAATACCAAAATGCCAAGGGAAAAAAATACAAAAAAAGATAAATCAACTAATACATATAGAGATTGGCTTAGTTCATCCAAAAAAGGAAACCATAAGCTCGATTATACAGGTGCACAGAAAACATTACAATAAATATAATTACAATTCAGATTTCATAGCGTACTCAAACTTCATAATAACCTGAGAAAGCCCCCCAGATTTTCAAACCCATTTTTTTCTTTCTACTAGACCCAGAAACTGAAAAAAGACCCCACTCCAATTTATATAAGCTATACATTCGTGCTCGCCATTGTTGAAATAACGGTGGCTTTTCCTGTAGCCACTCTGTAGCAATGCACATTCGTGCAACAGTCATAGTAAAGAAAATAACATGGCGAAAACAATATAATCTATCAGCAGGATTATTATTAGGAATTTTCCCCAACACCAACATCGCAGGGGTAATCGTCAGGTGAAAATTAAGTACTAAAGACATAAATTTTTCAATATCTTCTATAAATCCGGCCAATCTAGGACAAGAAAAAAAATGTATGTACTATCTGCATGATCAGCTTTGCACCGAAAACATTTTCCATCAAAACCCGCCCCCCATTTGGACATGCGTTCAGGTATATAATATAAGTCAAACAGAGTTTTGAAGAATTGTGCTTTTAAATTAGCCGACATTAAAGCTTCTTTAGTTGCTCCCAGCGCCTCCAGGAGCCCAGCGCCTACAAGTTGCTCTCACCCTCCTTGGTCCTCGAAGCGGCACCCGCGGAGCGGGTGCGGCGAGGGGCAGCGGCAGGCAGGAACACAGAAGACAGTCCCTGGGTCAGCGGGACGTGTGGATGACTCCCCAACACAGAGCTAGTCACTTTCTGCTCGCAGGTAGGGTCCCGGAGAGCACTGGAGACACACGCCTTTTCAGGCTGGCCAGGCGGGGGCGTGGCTGGTGGTGGGCGCATCCGCTCGCGCAGCTGTGTGAGCAGGGACTCCTGGATCTTCGAGTCCCTGCTACAGCGCCAACGCCGGTTTGAAGTTGCTCCCAGCGCCTCCAGGAGCCCAGCGCCTACAAGTTGCTCTCACCCTCCTTGGTCCTCGAAGCGGCACCCGCGGAGCGGCACCAGAGGAGCGGCACCCGCGAAGGCAGGAACACAGAAGACAGTCCCTGGGTCAGCGGGACGTGTGGATGACTCCCCAACACAGCGCTAGTCACTTTCTGCTCGCAGGTAGGGTCCCGGAGAGCACTGGAGACACACGCCTTTTCAGGCTGGCCAGGCGGGGGGCGTGGCTGGTGGTGGGCGCGTCCGCTCGCGCAGCTGTGTGAGCAGGGACTCCTGGATCTTCGAGTCCCTGCTACAGCGCCAACGCCGGTTTGAAGTTGCTCCCAGCGCCTCCAGGAGCCCAGCGCCTACAAGTTGCTCTCACCCTCCTTGGTCCTCGAAGCGGCACCCGCGGAGCGGGTGCGGCGAGGGGCAGCGGCAGGCAGGAACACAGAAGACAGTCCCTGGGTCAGCGGGACGTGTGGATGACTCCCCAACACAGCGCTAGTCACTTTCTGCTCGCAGGTAGGGTCCCTTCTTCTTTAGACAACAAGATAAGATCTTCCACAACTACTTCTGTATCCCCTAGACTGTTGACCCATTTTACCCTAATTTTCTCAAGATCGTCCACCTTCTCTTCTACAAGCATTCTATACAAAGTACCAATTTTCACCTGTCCACCAACCCCCTCGATAACTTGGTGCTTTTGTAAAATTAACTTTTGTCTGGTGAGAAAATCCCAAATTTGTAAAAATTAAAAAAAAATAGCTTCTGGGTAAATCAAACTGATCAGTTAATTCCACAAAAGATTTACACTTGCCATCCACCATGCACATGTCACCCAACCTTTTCACCCCTTTTTTTTGCCATTTTAAAGCCATTCAATCCAAAAATATGCTAGGCAATAACCTTGATGCGCTGAAGGAAGTATAATACGAAAACTTCCCAATTGCAATTGTTCGAATCAGCCATCTCCAAGTCTTGTAAGCTCCCATTAATACCTTGAATCGGGTTCGCTTATAATAACTGCCATCGATTTCAATAAAAAAACTCTGCTTCACATAAGACCCCAACAAAATTTCAAATATTGATGGGTGATTGTATATATGTTCAGTTGACTCCCCTGTAATCAATGTGCTCATTTTTAATAAAAAACAAACTATATAATAAAGAAAAAAATCTGGTACCCCTAACCCTCCCCTTTCAGTTGGTAGCATCAAAAATTTCATAGACCGTCTTGGTTTCCCGGGACTCCAAATGAATTTCCCACATAAAGATTGCAGAGCCTGTATCTTAGATTTTGAAATTCCAAAGGTATTGATCTAAACAAATATAACACTTTGGGTAAAACATTCATTTTTATAATGTTAGTACGTCCAATAATAGTCAAATATAATCGTTCCCATCTCTCAAGAGAAATCTTGTTTTATCATATACAGTGATCCAGTTAGAGTCAATCAGTTCTATCATATTGGTCTTGATCAATATCCCAAGATAAGTAACCTCCCTCACCACTCTCTCATCTTCCCAAGTTAGGGCTTCCGAGCATAAAATCTGGGTTTTCGATTCATTAAGTTAATATCCAGTTTGATTCCAAACTCTTTTGCAAGCCTCTCAATCTCTAAAATGGCGGTATCTGGATTGTCTGTAACCACCGCAATGTCATCCGCATAAGCGAAAACAGAAAAAGCGAAATCAGATACTATAAAGGGGGGTATAAAAGGATTTTGGTTTAATTGTTCTACAAAAGGATTAATATACAAAGCATATAATAACGGGGAGCAAGGGCAACCTTGGCGATTCCCTCTAGTGATATTTAAAGAATCAGAGAGCGCCCCTAAAACAGAAATTTTTGCAGTTGGTTTAGAATATAAAGATTTGATTGCCTTAATGTATTTCTGTCCGAATCCCATTTTGGCCATTAATCTCCATAAGTAATCCCAGCACACACGATCAAACGCTTTTTCTGCGTCTAACAGAAAAAGCGCTAATTTCTGATTATTTACTGCCGCGATGTCAAACAGCGTAATTACTTTATTTATGTGATCCACCGTTCCTCTTTTTGGTATAAAACTGTGCTGTTGTCGGGAAACTAAAGATGATGCAACTTTAGATAATCGGTTGGCCAAAATCTTTGAATAAATCTTATTATCAACGTTCAATAAAGATATTGGTCGGTAGGATGCCACATTATCCGCAGGTTTACCTTTTTTACAGAAAACCGCAATAGTCGCATCAGGCCACGTACTAGGTGGGTTTCCCTGCTGTGCTTCCAGCATTACATGAAGCATTTCATCCTTTAAAGTATTAAAAAGTTGTTTGTATACTTCCGCAGGTATTCTATCTGGGCAAGAGGCCTTACCAACTGCCAGGCTCTTCACTGCTGTTTCTAGCTCTACCATCGTTATTGGTAGATCCAATTCATCTGCAAATAAAGGGTCTAAAACTTTCAGCCCTATATCCAATCTAGCACTCCACTGAATAGTTGCATCTGAGCTTTCATCCTTCGAATAAAGTTCAGCATGAAAACTTTGGAATATATTAAGAATGTGTTCCGGCTCTGAGTGAGATACACCCTGAGAATCTTTCATTGAATTGATATTCCGAGCTGTCTGCTTCATTCGTAATCTTACCGCTAATATTTTACCTATTTTTTCCCCAAATTCATAACTTTGCATTTTAGAGGTTAGAAATCTCCTTGCGATTTCTGTGTCCCAGAAGCCAAGAATATTAGCTCTAGCCTTTGCAGCCCCATGTTCAACCTCCCAAAGCTCCTTTCTACCCTGGACAACTTCCCTCGTTAAAAGGATCTCTGCATTTGCCAACAGTTCATATAGTTTATCAAGTTCTTTTTTAAATGTCTTTTGTTGCCAAGATGAGAAACTAATTCACTCTCCCCAGAACCCCGCTTTGAAAGTGTTCCACACTATACCAATATTAGCCGTACCCTGATTGTTAATAAAAAAAGATCGAATCCAACGTTTCACATGTGTATTACATTCTTTATTCAATCCCAATTTCCGACCATAGGAAAAAATAGAGGGTGCTAACCTCTTCGCTCGCCTCTGTATTTCAATCATTATCGGAGAATGATCAGAAGTGATTCTGGGGTAAGTTCTAATTTTAGCACCTTCCAACAAGTTTTCTGGAGCAAAGAAATAATCTAATCTAACTAATTTTTTATAGGGATGTGAATAAAAAGTAAACCCATTATCCCCCCCACGAACGGTTTCTTCTGTCAAAACATAGCACCTGAAAGCAGGTACTTGACCGCTTTTTCAATAATGGGGACACAGCATCAATTTTGCCGGCTCCCCCAAGAATTCAAGAATAGTCCAGGGTTATTTTCAGCTAGAGTAACAGAGTTACTGCAAACGTATGATGATGAAGCAATATCTTATGTCGATGACATCTATCTTACAGATGATGATTTGGACAGGCACTTGACCAGGGTGAACACCATAATACTTGGATTCGCCTCTGAAGGGTATAAATTCAACTTTAAAAAATCAAGAATTGCCTACCTCAACGTCCTATTCTTGGGATACAAACTTTCAAGTGAAGGCAAAAGCATAGCAGCAAACTTTTTAGAAAAATGTGCGCTGCTCCAACCTTCAAAAACGCTGAAAAACTTACAGTCAATTCTAGGATTCCTGATTTTTTGGGAAGAACTTACATTCTAAATTACGCAAAAAGGGTTAAACCTCTCTACAAATTATTCAAACCTGATTTCAAACCTACTAACTGGAATCAAAAACACACAGAAATTTTGCGTTCAGTACAAACAGACATGTTGGCAACAAAGCATTTACAAACACGCAACAATGTACGCAACCCTGTAATCCAAATCATCCCAGGGAGATGTGGATTCACATACCTAACCTTAAATGAAGGTGAAAAGGTACCAATAGCTTACAAGTCACACTTGTACACACAAGCTGAAATAAAATTCACTTCAACAGAAAAAGTTCTGACAGCGGTTCAAACTGCAGTGGCAAGAGAATGAGCACTCGCGCAGGGTAAACACATAAAAATCGTTACTCCTGTAACTGCCCTAGAGGCAGTGACAAAGGCAAGCATTCCGAATGCAAAAGCTTTACATTCAAGATGGATACAATGGGTTAATTCTCTTGCTGCAACAGATGTTAAATACGTTTTCGATCCTTACTTGAAGACACAAGAATTTCTCCAATATGAACAAGAATGTCCTCTGCCAACTGAAATTCTGCCTCTAGAACATTAATGCTGTATAATATATACAGACAGATCAGCACAGCCAGCAATTGGGGGAAAACAAGCTTATAGTGCATCGTGCGCGATTGTTAAAGGTCGCTAGCGCGATGGTAAATTCAGACCTATGGTCACAAAAACTCAATCTCTCGAAGACTGTACAGCTCAGCGAGCTGAACTACAGGCTTTCAAGATGGCGCTTGAAAATACCGATCGCGAATTCCCCACACTCATAGTGTGCGATTCGTATTACTGCGTCCAGTCTTATAACGAATTTCTGCAGAACTGGGTTCAAAATGGATTTAAAGACGCAAAAGGTGGCACAATCTAGCATAAAATGCTTTGGGAACAAGTAGTTCTATTACAGAAAGAACTACAAAAGACTCACGTGATCCATACACTGAGTCATCAGCATGATGGGGTTCACGTTGAAGGGAATTCATTGGCTGATGAAGCCGCGAAGGCAGCTGTGCAAACGGCTTCTGTAGCTGCAATCACTCGTTCAAAAACAAAAATAGATGGTGAAACCATGCTCGCTGTCAATGCCACGAGCAAAGGCAGCGCAACTGCGTTACCTCTAAATTATCCACTCGAGTATACAGATATAATTGATGCAAACCGTGTTCCTTTTGCTCAAATCCCTAGAGTGGGGGATAGGGTAATTCCAAACAGGAACTGGAGATGTGCTCTGATTCACGAAGCACATATGGAAGAGGGTCTGATACATCAAGGGATCTCAAAATCTCTATTGGAATTAAAAGAGATGTACTGGTGGCCCGAGATGAAAGCTCACGTATACGAATTCGGAATTAATTGCAATGACTTTTACAAATATCACAGCTTGGAACACCACCAGATTCCTGACCACAGCGTAGCCATCCCGGTACAGACACCACTGTTATATAGCATTAGACTATCCACGCTCAAATGTCCCTCTGGACAAAAGCGGTCCCGCAAACACTGGGACAAGATTCATTTGGATGTGGCCTCAGTGCTTGGCGGATGCTCGAACTGTTATAAAACATTTGCGAGTCTTTATCGGCACATACGCAATCGGCATGCTACATTCTGACCAGGGTCCTACGTTTAGCTCCAAAGCTTACAAGGAGGCCAAGAAATTCTCTGGGTGGAATCACTCCATATGAAATCCTTTTTGGTTCTAGAATGTTGGTTGAAGACCTCGATCGTCATACTTCAGTGGTGGAACAAAATCCCTTTGATATCAAAGATCATTTGGCTGTTTTACAGGACTTAAATGAAACAAGAAGTCTAAGCAACACCAGCAAAAAGCAAGTGGCCACTGAAGAAAAACCACCTGTCCCAGCAAGACCTGTCTGGATTCCAAATATTGGAGATCTGGTCAGAGAAAAAATAGCGGACAAGAAGGAATTTGGGCCTTCTTTCAGAAAACCGGTACCTGTACTAGCAGTCCACGTATCAAGAACAGTGTTACTGCCGCCCCTTGCTGGAAGAAAGGAGAACCGGTCTGTATCTATTGACCTGGTAAAACCACACCATGTGGCCATTAATAAGTAGTAGGACCAGTGGACTCCCAAGATGTAGCAGACGACCAAATCTTGCTACTATCCAAGAGGTTCAAACTGAAAGACTCGTCACCTTTGAAGAACCTGCAGAGAGAAATAAATGACTATGCAACAAAGCAATGGAACATGTGCCTCTTGAAACCCAAATAACAGTTCGTCAAGAAACTCCCGTCTACAATGATGTAGCATCTGACTATACAAATATGTCAAGGAAACAAGCAGCTCCAGCAATTTCAAATAATCCAGATGCAATACCAACAATTGACAGAACTGCCTCTGGCTATTTCATCAACTTTGATAACTTTTCTGAGGATCCCAGTGAACCTGAAACAACGGCAGCAAATAAAACTTTCAAAGAAGAATTAACAGAACTTTGTCACCAGCTTGCAAATACATATCTTGTTTCACCATGGGTTGAATTTTGGATTGTGTTAGGTGTACTTTTTCTCCTACTATGGCTGATTCTCATTTTAAGTTTGGGAAAGCTGATAGATGGAAAATACAGTAAAATGGGCACAGCAAGTAAGAACATCAACTTGCTCCTGAGGCCACATAAATCATCTCATCGTGAACAACGAGATCTGTCATCAGTGAACATCACAGCGGTTCCTCTACCTGGTGGAATAGCATGGGATACAACTGATTATGACATTTATGGCCCTGTCGAGCTGCAGAAAATTCCACACCAATTTAAGGTTTCCTTGAGTGATTTTGTTTCACCCAGCACATTTTCTGATGATTGGGCCTTTGAAACTGTTAATAACATGATGGCAGACTTAGAAATGTCAGCAAAATTTACAAATCATGATTACTTAGAAGGTTCATCAGATTATGAACAAATGAATTGTTTTAATCATTTTGGTCACCATTATTTGCACAAATCTGCATACCATAGAAATGTTTTGAGTTATAATCAATGGAAACATTGTCCGACGCCACCGAAGGGTAGCTCTAAAACATTCTATAGAACATTTCCATACTTTTCAGGGTCAATATCACAAATCCAGAAACATTTTACTTTAGAATAGTTAAGAAGACAGGCATGAAAAGTATGTTGACTAATACTGAACAGATCTATTCTGCTGCCTTTTATGCTCAGTTGTCCACATTGGGGTTTAACTTTTGGAAAGACAACATTGAAACAAAAACTGTCTGGGTCACAAAGGACTGGCAGGTACAAGGTCTAGAAGCATTATTCAGAGCCTGCATCCTCCCAGAACAAATGATGTTTTTAAATGACACTGTTCAACAGACATCTTGTCATGGCCTTGCTAAGATATAAGATTTAAACAAACCATCCATACCTAAACCCACACCGGATAGTAATAGAACTACAGATGAGGAAGTAGACATAAACTATATTTTACAACAGAACAGAACTAATCCTGATTGGAAAAATTGGCTAATCTGGCCCACAGACACGAATATCTGTCAAAATAGATTCCTGAACAAGACTCAGGGGTTTACAGTAACTAGGCCAGATCCAAGATATGTCCAGAGACAACATGCGGGGATAATAACAACTTACAGTGTAGGAAAACTATTCCTTGAGTGGCTGCAGAAATCCACACTTCCAGAAATAAAACAACACTTATCTTTGCTTAAAGATGGCGTTGATTTACGAGACTACTTACTTGGACCTCGTAATCCACGTCATAAACATTTCATATACGCCGGTATATACGCTGCTTATAATGAAGCATGGAAAGTCACACAAATGGAAACAGCTGAAAGAATACGAGAAATTGATTGTATTAATTTAGAGAAAGCACTCTCTGTAGTTGACAATGGGTTAACAACTCTGTCATCCAGAATTTATTCTTTGGACAGCATTCTATCCTCTGCCATAGACATAATGGAACAGGACTTGCTAATGTTACAACATGGCCAGTCTCACTTACGTTCTATAATGCTGTTAGGCTGGACGTTACAAAACCTTTGTTCTGGCTATGTGCCTTGGTGTCTAATCAACACTACGTCATTGTTTACTGTATTTAACCTTACAGATAAACAAATCTCTTTGGCACTGAGGGGAGCCGACAATATGGTGCTGAGCATAGAAAAACCTGAGAGATTACCTTTGACCGTTTCTGATAAACCATCAGTTGAATGGATAATACATGGCACCATCACGACACTATTGATGAATTTCCAGTTTCTGTATTGCTTAAAACACATATCAGCAGGCCTGTATAAAAAGGTTGGGTAAAGAATACATTAAGTTGACCTGGGTTTTACCATACACACACAAATGTTGGAGTGGGGGAAACAAGGTATTTCTTAGTGGTAAATATTGTAAAAACTCACTAAGCTGTACGCTGTGGTGTCAAGGTATTAATTTACACCGAGCCTGCAAGGGTTCTTCCAATAACCTTTCTTGCCACCCGCAGGGTTTGCCCACAGCGGTGATAGATCAAATTTTTAGGCAGCTTTCCAATAGTAGCTACATTATGTTAAATGATCACAACTGTTGTGGAATGATGCCAGGAAAGCCTATCTCGTTAGTGTGTCAGCCAGGGTCACTTGTTGTATGCAAGTATTGTTTCCTAAAACTAAGACAGTCGGGGAGTTGCCGCTATGGCCTTCACTGAACATCCCTTCTATACAAATTGATACTTTAAGCAGAATGAAAGCCATTCTTTTGCAAAAAACTGTGCCACTGACCTCGTCCAGAGAGACGTATGATCTTCAAGTTGCAAGGACTTCTGCAGAGATACATGCATTATTATCAACAAACTGCCCAATACATTTCGCAGAAATTTTAGGTCGTATCTTAAACATGTCTGATACCAGTGGTATTGTACATGTATTTAAGGCATAGGTCTTCAATCTGTGGGGCGCGACCCCCAGGGGGGGCGTGGAGTCATTGGAAGGGGGTCGCGCATTCACCTGCCTCACTGCTGCCTAAAATCCTAAAAGTTTCCGTTTTCGCTTTGGATTAAAAATAATTACATCTCAGGAGCTCTCTGATTGGAGGACAGGGCAAAATGGGCCAATCATAATGTGGTCACGTCAATAATGCCTGCCCTCCAATCAGAGAGAATGCAGCCAGGAAATGCCCGCAAACTTTGTCCATAAAGATGGAGCAGCACCTTCGTAACGAAGCGCCTTTGCACGTTATTGCTGCCTTTCACTGGATCCAGTTGTTTTTTTCATGGCCGTTGCTGCTTTCACCTCGTAGAAAATATACTGCATGTTTTTGTTGCTGCAAACATGAAAGCGATGTTTCGAGACATTTTTATACGAGTGCACTGTGAAATGCGGCTGGGAGGGGAGGTGTGTGGGAAGCAGGCGGGTGTTTTTGTGCTGTCAGACAGCGGAAGGCCACGGAGGGATCTTGATCTCTTCATGTTATTTCTAGGCAGGCAGTGTTTACTGGCCCAGCATACATGCATCCAAGTGTACTGGAAAAAAACGGTCAGAAACGGTTTCAGCAATTGAAATCAAGGCCATATCGGTGATCCTTTCTGCAAGGCCCATCTTTCCTACTTTCACTAGACACGCTGAAGCAGCAGACTTTCGTATGATCAAAATAAAGGCAGTGATGCTAATTAAGATTAAAAAAAAAAAAAAACTTTCCCTGGCTGATTTGTCAGGGCTGTCCTTCATTAAACTGCCAATATTACCCGTTACTGCTTAGAAAATATACTGTTTTACAAATATTTATAAAATGAGAATGAGCCTATCAGCATGATGACACTGTACTATTTTGAAATGTATGTACACATAGCTTTTCAAGAAGAAACGGGAATCAGCCATGTTACAAGCTGCTCTACATGACATTGCATGTTCAGTTTGATATGGTAAACAGCGATAGTGGGATGATATAAACCTAATTTGCCCTCAGTGCACCTCACTGAAGTTCCATGAGAGCCCAACAGTGTATCTGCAGCCTTTTGTATTTATTCCTCAGTTACATGTATCAATACCCACATTTCATAAATATTTAAAATCAATGTCAAGCGTTAAAACTAACAGTTCTCAACAGCAGTGGGGGGATGAATGATGGGTGGATGGATGGATGAAAGGGTGGGTGGATGGATGAAAGGGTGGGTGGATGGATGAAAGGGTGTATGGATGAAGGATAGATGTATGGATGAGAGGATGAAAGGGTGAATGGATGTATGGGTGGATAAAAGGTTGCATGAATGATGGATGGATGTGTGAAAAGGTGGGTGGATGAATGATGGGTGGATGAATGGAAGGGTGGATGGGTAAAGGATAGATGTATGGATGGAAGGATGAAAGGGTGGACGGATGAAGGATGGATGGATGAAAGGGTGGATGAATGGATGAAAAGGTGGATGGATGGAAGGGTGAAAAGGTGGACGGATGGATGGAAGAAAGGGTGGATGGATGTATGGATGGATAAAAGGTTGCATGGATGAATGATGCATGGATGGATGTGTGAAAAGGTGGGGGTGAAGGATGGATGGATGGATGAAAGGGTGGGTGGAGGATGGATGGGAGGATGAAAGGGTGGATGGCTGTATGGATGGATAAAAGGTTGCATGGATGAATGATGGATGGATGGATGGATGGATGGATGGATATGTGAAAAGGTGGGTGGATGAATGATGGGTGGATGAATGGAAGGGTGGATGGGTAAAGGATAGATGTATGGATGGAAGGATGAAAGGGTGGATGGATGGATGGAAGGATGAAAGGGTGGATGGATGGATGGAAGGATGAAAGGGTGGATGGATGTATGGATGGAAGGATGAAAGGGTGGATGGGTGAAGGATAGATGTATGGATGGAAGGATGAAAGGGTGGATGGAAGGATGAAAGGGTGGATGGAAGGATGAAAGGGTAGACGGATGAAGGATGGATGGGTGAAAGGGTGGATGGATGTATGGATGGCTAAAAGGTTGCATGGATGAATGATGGATGGATGTGTGAAAAGGTGGGTGGATGAATGATGGGTGGATGGATGGAAGGGTGGATGGGTAAAGGATGGATGTTTGGATGGAAGGATGAAAGGGTGGATGTATGGATGTAAGGATGAAAGGATGGATGGATGTGTGAAAGTGTGGGTGGATGAATGATGGATGGATGAATGTGATGAGGTCTAACAGGCGCATTTATGGTTGTCAAAAGTTGATGATGAGGAGTACCAGTTTCTAGAAACTTTTGTCGGAAGGGGGTCCTTACGCCTAAAAAGGTTTTACAAGGGGGTCTCGGCATCAAAAAGTTTGAAGACCTCTGATTTAAGGCGATTTTGGGGGGACTGTTAGAACTCTTTGAAGCAGTCCTGGGCATTTTTCCTAACTTCCTACACTCTGTGTTCGGCGGCCTGCCTCTCATCTTGGGACTCATAGCAGGGATACTATTTTTGTTCCTTCTGCTCCGATATGGCAATTCCAGTCACCAACGATACCCAGATTACCATGGAAAATGGTCTTCTAGCGATGCAGTATCATGAACGCATAACACAAATCCTTGGCTTGGCTCGTTTGAGAGATCTGAACACCACATGGTTCCTGTCATTCAGACCAATCTGGCAAGATTGCATCTTACCTGTTCTACGATGCCTGCTTTGTGAGGAGAATGCGCGATAGATATCTGTCTAACACTACCTTCGGCAATGCCAAAGGATGTTGATGCATTACTGGGTCCGGTAACGACTCATGTGTTGGGTTGCCCCCAACGGCTACCAATCCTGATGACGGCATTCATTGAGATCTCACCGGCAAATCCAGCTGAAGGTCGGATACGCGGACCAACAGGCACAATGGTACCATCTGCTATGAACATTTCTAACGCGGCTGACGGCGATGCTTCATATCTGTGTACAATTGATCTTAATGAAGTGGTTCAACTTTCATCTACAGTGGTATACGATTTCTTTGCCAGTCTAGACGATTAAATGTTTTCTCCTGACACTGAGAATAACTTTTGAAGTTAGCACACAGCGTTCTATGAACTCTGAATTCGACCTTCGCTTTTTGATGACAAAGGCTTCCGAGTTTGAAACTCATTTTCACTACAATTTAATTTGATTTTTTTTTACTACCTGTCAAAGACTGAACTTTGGCACAAAGTAATCTCCTTAAAGTAGCACTATTCTTAGAGACCAAGAATTATTTGATTACTTCCTTGAAACAATTTTTGACCTTATCTACAAACTAGCACAGTTTATATACTTTGCTATGAGATGGTCTCGGATTTCTGTAACTAAGAGCCATTTCATAAATGTAATCTCATGATTCTCCGTGTGCAACCATTTTAAATGCATTTTATATGAATTTTTGGAGGTTGTAAACACATGCTCTAGATTATATGTTTTAGTGCTTGATCTTAGATGAACATGATAATGTGGAGTGGGTGTTGTGTACCATTTTAGGACCCTATTGTAATTTTCCCAATTCATGCCCTTATATAGTTATAAATCATTATGTCCTTATACAGGCATAAGAATCATAACCATATTTAGACATAGCTCATGCAGTCTAAATACGGCAGGGCTACTTCCACTAGTTCCGATAATCTACAATTATTTCTTGGGAAACAGGGCTTCAGCAGCTAGGGACTTCCCCTTGCTTGAGAACTGACTTGTCCAAGAACTCATGGAGTTTTCAAAGAACTGAGACTCTTTTATGACGTTATTATGTCCACCTTTACGTCAAACTCTGCAACTTCAAGGTATAAATATGCCCACACTTGCCTTAGCAAACACACAGTGGTTTGGAGCAGTTTGACTATCTACTTGCCCGACGCATCCTGCTACTGCAAGTGCCGAAGGAAGACGACCCTACAGCAGACGCACTGAGAGAGACGCTGTCTGTTCTCCTGCTGAGGAATCCAGCTCCAGTGTTTCCAAGCTACCCTTGCGGGTTGTTGAGAAATCAAGTCCTGAACCTGACCTTCTTCATTCCAAATCAAGGTACAGAGCTGATTCGACCCTAAGAGAAATCTTGGACAAATTCTTGGCAAAAAATTCTATATTTATTCTACACCTCACTTACTTTATTCCTCGTACCAAGCTTAGGTTAGGCACATCGGGGTAGGCGTATTTTAGAAGCACCAGTTGAGTACTTTTAGCCTCTGTTATTTATGTATGTATTTATTTATGATTTAGGAACCATACAATGCTCTTATAGTATTATTTTATTCTACTCTTTCTACTGTATGCATTATATTTTACAACCAATTTTACGATTGTAGCAGTTTATTTCTTATGCTTGAGAAAGAAGACTGTTCAATAAATGCTTTTTATTGAAAACGCCCGTCTATCTATTTTCTCTGCACCTCTGATGAAACTAAGCATGCACGATTGACTGAGTGAAATATCTATCTATTGTTTCCACGACTCTGAAGATCAGTTTTATCTTGGGGAAACAAAGTTGTCATGTTTATGTGGTTGTCAGAAACTAATCCCTTCTTGTTTATTCGAGAAAGTTTCTAGTGACCTCTGAGCTAGCTGGCACTCACAATTAAGTCTAACTGGGGTGGCAGAGTGAGCTAAAGAATGGTGATGGATCAAACCCAGATCTTTTGACTGGGTGTGAGTGTTTGATTGATTCAGATGCTCCGTCCATCACCACCCCCTTTTGTACCGCTTTTGGCCGCCATAAGTGTGGCAGGGTATGCTCAGACATGAGTCCCTTGCTCACTTTGCCACTGGATTCAAGCCAGCCGGGCTGAAGACGGCTGGAATGCCAGAAACCGGTCCGTGGAAGCTTGTTTCCGGTCCAGGGAAGACATGGCTTGGCAGTTCGGGCTGGACTGTTCCCATGAGGCACAGGGTCAGACTTATTTGCATATAGCCATGTCTGAACTGGGATGGCAGAGTGGGCTAAAGAACGGTGATGGATTAAACCCAGATGTTTTGACTGGGTGTGAGTGTTTGATTGATTCAGATGCTCTGTCCATCACCACCCCCTTTTGTACCGCTTTTGGCCGCCATAAGTGTGGCATGGTATGCTCAGACGTGAGTCCCTTGCTCACTTTGCCACTGGATTCAAGCAAGCCGGGCTGAAGACGGCTGGAATACCAGAAACCGGTCCTCGGAAGCTTGTTTCGGTCCAGGGAAGACATGGCTTGGCAGTTCGGGCTGGACTGTTCCCATGAGGCACAGGGTCAGACTGATTTGCATATAGCCATGTCTGAACTGGGGTGGCCGAGTGGGCTAAAGAATGGTGATGGATTAAACCCAGATCTTTTGACTGGGTGTGAGTGTTTGATTGATTCAGATGCTCCGTCCATCACCACCCCCTTTTGTACCGCTTTTGACCGCCATAAGTGTGGCAGGGTATGCTCAGACGTGAGTCCCTTGCTCCCTTTGCCACTGGATTCAAGCAAGCCGGGCTGAAGACGGCTGGAATGCCAGAAACCGGTCCTCGGAAGCTTGTTTCCGGTCCAGGGAAGACATGGCTTGGCAGTTCGGGCTGGACTGTTCCCCTGAGGCACAGGGTCAGACTGATTTGCATATAGCCATGTCTGAACTGGGGTGGCAGAGTGGGCTAACGAACGGTGATGGATTAAACCCAGATCTTTTGACTGGGTGTGAGTGTTTGATTCAGATGCTCTGTCCATCACCACCCCCTTTTGTACCGTAATATATTCAATATAGACCTAGTAGACATAAGTCCTACGTCACATCTATAGGATGTATTATTCCAATACGCAGAGCCTATTGGGAATATAGGAACTACACTATAGCAGTGTCATCATCAAAAGCAGCCCTGGTAACAATAAAGAAGGTCAGCATGGGTAAGGAGGACGCTACCACACAAATAAGGCTCCTTGATCTATTGGACCTGGAGGGTCACAAAAACCCCATGGAGCACACTACATCGCCATTGATGGAGCAAAAGTATATAGTTAGCATGCTGGAAAATAGCAACCGGGTAGAAGATGAACAACATTGGCGAACCCTGATCAAACCCTCCTACAGTTTGAAATCAAGAAGCTACTGCAATAGGGGGGGGGGGTCATACAAACAAGTAATCTTGCGGATCCAACATTCTACGAGGTGGCACTCACCCCCAGGTATCACATGACAGGGCCTCACAGCATCCTAAACAGAACTAATATCCTACGACTTTTTGGCCATGTCAAACCACTATCTCAGATTACTTAGAAAAATCTTGAGTGGATAAAGTTTAAAAAGTCACAAGGAGACAGCCACGGCAATTCAACTAGTTAGGGCTTTTCAAAGCAATCTCTCCAACAGGCAGTTCTTGGTGAAGCCTAACATTTCGAAAGTTGGGGCATAGATGTAACAGAACCCACCCAATCTAATTACCCCTTTGTCCTCATACCTCAACCAGAGGGGCAGGGGCCCACATCAATCCTGAAAGGCACCATCTACAACAGGAAACATGGTGAATACACTAATGAATGCCCTAAAACACCAAATAAATGTCTCCATCTTTTAAAGAAACAACCTACGAAAAATGCTAATGGATCAAATAAATCAGGCTACAAGATGCAACAGCTGGCAACAGCACCCCTAGCAAAAACCAAGTCCTCGAGAGAGAATGGAGGGCAACGCTGGTGCGGGAAGATCAATACCAATGCCAAATCTCGGACCTCCATCAAGATTTAACCCTCGTATCATGGAACATCACAGGATTAAACAAAAAAGCAGGGCCCAAGGAAGTACAGGACTACTTTGCAAAAGGGGACATTATCTGCTGTCAAGAAACTTGGTCAATGACTTCAACACCCATAGTGGGTTTTCATGATCACCGGATTATTGCAACAACAAAAAAAAACCTCTTTTGATGTCCGTCGGGGGGTCTTTCTATCTTCATAAGCCACACAAGGAAACTCAAGCCCACAGAAATAAGAGCAACTCCCCAGACCTGCAAGCAAAGACAATCGCTGGGTTAATGGAGGGCCACCTGCCGTTTAATGCTTATAAACTGCTATATCAACCCTGCTCTGACTACTGCCAGAATGACATCCTTTACCAACACGCTGGAAGATATATTAATAAAATATGAGCACTACAACGCAATCATTGCAGGAGACTTTAACTTGAGAGGCTTGGAAAGTGCCCCAGGGGGGAAAAAACAGCAAAAGGCAGGCCCATTGCTTTGTCTTCTTAAAAACGTTAAACTCCACTCAACCCACTTCCTGATGAAATTAAGATCACCTTGTGGTGCTCCAAACCATTGTTCGGGAACATATCTACCATAGACTATATCTTAATCAACTAGAAACTGGCGGAGAGGCTGGAAGACTTCCAGATCAATGAAAGAGGGGAAAGTGACCACAGGCCTCTTTGTGCAAGATTCCACTTAGGTATGGAAGCAACAGACCTCCAGAAAATGATGGGAGAAACCACAGGGGCCGAACGCTTCAGAGATATTAAAAAAATAAAATGGTCAACCTCTTGTAATGGCAGAGTTTTTGGCTTTATTTAGCAGTGATATAGATCATTAGTCTTGCTCGCATCTAGTATAGGTATTCTTAGCCTGTGTTGGCCCTTTTAAGCCCTTTTTCCAGACCTAGAAGAGGATAGCTGCTTAATATGCCTTTATTCTTGACTTTAACCTGTCTATTGCCTATTGGCTTTGACATATTAGACATATTGGTATGGTTTATGTAGGTATTCTGACAGAGCTAAGGAGCATTTCACCCCTTTCAGGCCTACAGGCCTAGAGCTAGAGGGACTCCATTTTGATGAAGCTGGGAGACTTTTCAGGGCAAAGGCAATGTTTATAGTTAAGGCTGTTTTTCACTTGGAGAGAACCGGTCTGGGCCAGCCCTTATCGGTAGGCTGTATTATTCTCTGTGTAGAAGACACAACAAAAGGCCGGCCGGCTGGGTGTGTGTCCTTGATGCGAGGTGATGCAGAGGCCTGGTGAGAGGCGGGCTGATGGCTGGAACTTTCCATGAGGAAACAGCATTCTATATTTGTGAAGTGCAGAGGCGGAGTCAGGCAGTCGAGGAGAGAGTCAAGCAGAGGGTCAGTCCAGCAGAGAGTCGAGCAGTGGAGTGGAGTTGGCAGAGAGAGAGAGAGGGTTCAAGCTGGAGAAGAGCTGAGTTGAATAGTGAGCTGGAACTGAAGGAAGCAGTCAGAAGCAGTTGCTTATCAGGAGGAGGTGTGAATAGCTGGAGTCTGAAGTAATGCCTTTTAAAAGAGATAGAGGAGAGCTCGTGGACTAACCTATGGGAGCAGATGGAGTTAATTGGACATTGGCGCAGAGACAGAGTGAATAAGTTAGTGGAATGAACGGTGATCAGAGCGGCAGGAACCATTAAGATTGAAGACGGAAGGTGGAGAGACAGTTCGTGTGGGGGAGAGGAGTCCAGAGACAGAGTGATCAGCGCAGAGGTGTACCCAAGAGTGCAGGAGAGAGAGAGAGTCTGAGATGAGCCAAGGCACAGACGAGAGAGGAACCCAGATGACAGCTAGAACAAGACTTCACACTAATCAGGTGATATTGTTTTCATCACATTAGCTACACTTACACTTTATGTCTAATCTTTTCCCTTTCAGCGGAGTGTTCCTGTTATGTGTAATCCTTCTCTTTCAAGCGGTGTGTTCTACCTATAGCCTTTGTTGATCTGTGTAAATGTTTATATTGTTATAATAAAACAACCCCCAGTTTATAGAAAACTGGTGTGTAGCCCCTATTCTTGTTCACTGAAGGTAAATATATCTCCTAGGTAGTTGCTACGTGAATGGATGAGTAATCCCAATCAGGTAAGTGGTGATCACATAAATAGGGAGTGAGTGGACCTTTGATGCCAAGAGCAGGGAGTACACTATAATCTGGAACTATATTCAAAGTTATTATTGTAGTTTCATCCCGAGTAGACAGCTGAGATAATATCCCAAATAATGGTTCATAGGAATGTGGTCGTCGTTGATATGCGGCGTTAATGAGAGCACTGGGGGGTCGAACCAGTGTGTATACCCACTGGATTGTGGCTTGAGTAAATGAGAGCACTAGGTAGTTGAACTAGTGTGTAGTTTCGCAGGATTGCGAACAGTTTGGAAAAGGGAGCATTGGGTTCTGCAGGCCCATGTGGAGACGCACCGGATTGTGTGTCATATCTGCCCTAGGGTAGAACGGTCTGGGTCAGGGTGGCCGCGAGACCAACTGATGTGAATAAGTGTGGTGTAGGGTATGGATATCCCTAGTAATCAGTGAGTATTCTTAGTATCCCTATAGATTTAGTGGTGTTTTTAATAATATGAGCTTGTATATTGCGAGTTCCCCATCCTCAGGTAGGTACCAGGTGCCTGGATATAGGTGGTCCTGGGGAGGGAAGGTGAGTACGTTCTGGCTGGGTTGGAGGGGCCCCTGGGGGCTGATCCCACCTACTCAGAAAATCCAGCCATAACACCTCTCTCGAAGGGAAAATGCTGGAGTGGATATTATCGTGGAAGGCTAGAGGATTACAGGAGACCGACTCAAAGGTGATTGGTCGCTGGGAAGAAATGACAGAAGACCTGTAGCAGAAGCTGGGAAAAAAATCACCATAAAAAGAACATGTCATAAGTCTTAATCTTTAAAGAACCAACAGATATCGAAGAGCCTGAGACAATGTAAAGGAGCGCTAATGAAGGCACTTAGAAGAAGGAAGAAAAGAGAAACATCGGCAGAGAGGGCCTCCGTAGTAGCACTACGATCTACCTTCAGGAAAGTAGGTGAGCAGAAGAGGAAAGAGATTGAACAAAAATAGATCACAGTATTTGCCCTGCTAAAGGAAAAGAATAATGCCAAATTATGGAGGTACATCAATCGCCTGAGCTCTCAACCGAAGAGCAAGGAGAACAACATTGTAAGCAATGAGTGGGAAGAGTATGTAAGGGAATTATATACCAAAGGTACACTAGTTACCCAGCAAGACCCTTTGAAGAACATCCGGGAAACAGGCTCCCACGTAGCCATTTTCCCCAGGTACACAGAAGATGCAGGACAAAGGATGCTTGAGGACAATGGATTTACAGAAGCCGAAATAATGATGGAGATTAGGAAAATGAGGAATGACGGGGCACCGTGCCCAAACGGCATTCCAGCCATGGCTTTTAAAACAGCTCAAACATTCTTTTCCACAGTCCTCACCCCCTTATACAACTTTTCATATGCTATGGCAGCAATTCCACACTCATGCAAAGGATCTATCCTCTTCCCCATTCACGAAAGGCGACCACTCCAACCCTGCAAACTACAGGCTAGTGACCCTACTGGATGTAGAAGCCAAAAGATTTTGCCAAACTACTACTGAGAGATCTAGAGGACTGGGCTAATAACAATGAAATATTACCATTCTTTTAGACTGGCTTCAGGAAAAACAGTGCAACAACAGATAACACCATGGCCGTGGCCTACCTCTCAAAACGTGCTGGGAAAGCCAGGCACCCTCTGCTGTTTTGCTGTTTTATTGTCTACAGTACAGCTTTTGACAAAGTCAATAGAGGCAAACTCTGGGGAAAACTGCTATCCTGGGGTACCTCCCAAGTTAGTGAAAGCCATCATATCCCTTCACGAGGGGACCCGGGTACAAGTCAAATTAAGCCCCACAGCTCTATCAGCAAAAGTCGAAACCAACAACGTACTGAAGCAGGGCTGTGTCCTGGCCCCCCTATTATTTAATCTTTATACTGCAGATATGGGGGGAGCCCTGAAAGAGGAAAGTCTAGTTCCACCGAGACTGGAAACGGCGAGAACGGCAATTCTACAATACGCAGATGATACCGGACTGATGGACCACACAAGAGTGTGCACCCAAAGAGCACTTATAGAGCTGGGGGAGTACACCAAGGAGAATCACCTGACAGTTAATCAAGGCAAAACAAAAATAATGATTTTTGGCAGATACCTGCACAAAAAAAAGCAGTTTGGAAGTTGGGAGGTCACCAAATTGGGACCACCCCAGCCTATAACTACCTTGGTATTTGGTTAAACAAGAGGGCAACATCGGCAGCTCATTCAAACACCTAACTTCTAAAATCAACAGCGTAATTTTATCAATGAGATGCCCGAGTCAACGCTTGACCAGCCCCACAGCAGACCCCATGCTGACAGTCCTCATGCTGACAGTCCTCATGGCAAAACTAATCCCCGCCGTTAACTATGGTCACTTGGCATTTTCAAGAGCTGTAGATAAACTTATAGCAGCAGTGCAGATGAAAGCCCTCAAGATTGTGCTGCAAGTACCCAGGAATGCAAGGAACACGAGATTACGGCTGGAATTAGGCCTCGGCAGACCCAAACTGGCCATACAGGGATATCTAATAAAATACTATATCAGAGTCCTCAAAGCACCGCATAACTCTCTCAAACATCATCTTGTTACAAGTTTCAGAGAAGAGGACTCCCCCTGGTTTACCAAGCTGGGTAATGCAATAGAGACCCTAAACATAGATTCTAACAGTCTCTCTCTAACAGTCATTCCGCCTAAGGCTTGGTCAAACATTATGAGACGGGAGGTCCGCTCCATTTTGTACGAAAAGGATCTAACTGCACTCCGACACAACACCTATATGAAGGCCTTGGACGAATCTTATACCTTGGGGTAAGCCCAACCATACCTAGGAGAAGCACTAGGGTCCCAGGCATGCAAGAAAAACCTTTTTATGAAGCTAAAGTCACTTAGAATTGGGGACTTCAATCCAGCATAGGCACGAACAGATGGAGCCGTTTCATGCCGCCTATGCAATTACCAACGGGAATCCTTGCTCCACTTACTATGCTGTTGCCCCAAACTCACATGCGTACGACAGAGGCTGATTTGCCCTATTTTCAAAGCCCTTGGCATCAGAACTTGCAAGGAGGCATCAGACTGGTGCTTTTCAGAAATAAAAACACACCATCTGGCAAGAGCGGCAACATTTACTTACCAGATTGGTCAAGCATTAGACGCTAGAGTATAATTGATTTTCTTCAAGCCCATGAAAGTCAGAGCCAGGTAAATGCACCAAAAAGGTGTCGCTGTAACATCCATGATCAAAGAAGACCTTGCCCGCCACCTCAAGTATTTTGACTTGAACATCGCCACATCAAAATTAGGCTCCTGGTCTGAATGCAGAAAGTTCCCTGTAACATAAGTTTGACTGCTGGAATGGGGTTTTTAAATCTCACAGGAGGCTCTGGGAGGGGGGCGGGTAACGGGTGGGAGGGTAAGGGGGTTGGGTTTTATTGTTAGCTTTTACTGTAATGGTTTTAAATATTCGAACAGTCAACAATAACATCAATCAATCTAAGGGTAGGGGACACATGTATAGAGTGACAAATGTGAAATCTTCCTCCAATTCAATATCTTCTAGTTTGTTCAAAAGTTCACCTGTGTCTCTCAAATAGGGCGGAAGATTGTGCACTAATGGATGTATAAAGACATCTATATACTCAGAGATTTGTTCTGTTGAGGAACATATACCTGAAATTATAGGTCTCTCCAGGGTGGGAATGGACCTGGTTTATGTAACTTAGGGAGTATGTAGATACATTGTGCTTTAGGTAAGAGGATAAACATATATTATATTCCACCTCACTGATCAAGCATTGATCCTTCCAAAATGTTAGTTCCGATTTGATTAGACTGGTATTGCCACTAAGAGGGTTTTTGGTTTGTCTTATGTAGGCTTCACCATCTGAAAGCTTTCTCTCTATTTCTTGTATGTAATCACTCTTTTGCGTAACTACTATATTTCCCCCTTTATCTGTGTCTTTGATAACAATTTCAGGTGTTTTGGCAAGTAATTTATTTCAGAGCATGATTCTCTCTTGATATTAAATTGTACCCAGAATATATGTGTCTGCCAGTCAGTTTGTCTTTTAGAATCATTAGTCACTGCCTTGTAGAACGAGTCTATTAAATTATCTGGAGGCATAGTAGGTGTGAAGATGGACTTAGGTTTTAAGCCACTATCAGTATTTAGGTTGAGTGTAATATCTAAGTCTGATAGGGCATCTAAGATAGAGGGTTTAACCCCTTTGGAGCTCAGGACGACACCTGGCCATCCTACATCACTGTGGGCGTGTGCTCAGGATGGCCGGGTGATGTCCGAACGCCGCCGATTCCCCAGCGCGGCGCAAACTCCATGCCTGTGCAGAAGAAATAATTAGTTAATTATTATAATATATATATAATGAAGTTCGGACGGCCCCTGGCCGTCCTCCGCACATGCCTACCGTGACGTAGGAAGGCGGGGGGCCATCCTGAGCATGCAAGGGGTTACTCCCCCCAATCAAATCCCCACAGCGTGGCAGAATTTGCGCCGCAGGGAAAGGGTTAATGTAGCTCTCCAGGACAAACCATCCATGTGCCCTTTCTTTTAGCGCTGCCTTTGTTTTCTGCTAAGGAGACCCTTTTCACTGTCTTATTAACAAGTCGTTTGCAGCTCTTATGCATCCCTGAGGCCTCCCAAAGTTTCCATAGGCCCAGTCGGTCTATTGAGGTTACCAAGTAGGTCATGGCCACACTTTCTTTTTCTGACTGGAGTTCCTTCCATAAATGTGCATTCAGCGACCCAGACTCAGCACTTTTGATTTAATGACAGTGTTTGACATAGGAGCCTTTGTGGTCAATTTCTTGCATTTGTAGGTCAAATTCCAATCTTATTAGGACTGACAAAGTATATTTAGGTAGATTGACTATCATTTTTAATGCTCTTGAAACTATACTGTCCATCTTGCCCGCATCCCTTCCCCTCAAAAACTCGCTCCCATAAGTGATGGTTGGAATGAGTTTTGCTTGGAATATCTGGAGCAGTGGCATGAGGCTCAGGCTGGCGTTTTGTGTTTGATGTTTTGTAATGGTACCGCTATTGAGTTTCCTTTTCTCTTGTTGGCCTCTTTTTGTGGCGTAAATGTGCCTTTGTTATCTATTATGATCCCCAGGTATTTGTATTCTTCGACCACGTCTAATGGCAGCGATAACTCAATGTGTTCTTTTTTTTATTTAATCACATCACTTTAGACTTGTCTAAGTTGATGCTCAGACCATTATTAGCAGAGACATTTTGGGTGGTGTCTAGTAGATGTTGGAGGCTAATCGGAGTTTGGCTGATCAGTACAAGGTCGTCAGCGGAGAGCTAATTGGAGAGGGCAAGTCCACCCATCCTTGAGGCTTGTGGGTTACAATTGTCCAGCTTTGTAAATAAGTCTGCCATAAAGAGGTTGAACAAAGTCGGGGCCAGCACACACCCTTGTTTCAGCCCCTTTGTAGTTGGTATTTTTCTGGACAGGCAGTTGCCTGCTTCGAGCTTCACTTGGACCCAAGTGTTGGTATGTGAAAGTATCAGCCGATTTAAGAGACCAGATGGTATATTTCTTTTAGTGAGTTTAGCCCACAACTTCTTTCTGTCTATGTTATCAAAGGCCAATTAGTAGTCGATGAAACACATATAGAGTGACAAGTTTTCTGCTTTTACAGCATCTAATAGAAGGGAGACGGCAAGTATGTTTGCAGTAGTTCCCATGCCCTTGCAGATTCCTATCTGGTTAAGGGGAATGACTGATTTTTCAGTTGCCCAATCTGTAAGTTCTTCCAAGAGAAGGCTGTCATAGGATTTAGCGTTGGTGTCTATTAATGCCTCCAGCTTGTATCTATTTGCTTCGTTCTTATTGCCTTTCTTGTATATTGGGGATATGATGGACCCCCTCCAAGAAGCCGGTATTCTACTCCTGAGATCTGTTCAAAATGTGGTAATAGTACTGCAGCCCAGTAGTCCCAGTCTGGTCTAAACAGAATCGAGGGAAGCCTGTTAGGACCCGGCGCATTCTCCAGCCTGCCTTTGGCTATCCTGTATCTAATTTGTTTGGCCATAAATACGAAAGAGGCGA
The DNA here is from genome assembly GCF_964263255.1 of Lissotriton vulgaris. Taxonomy (NCBI): domain Eukaryota; kingdom Metazoa; phylum Chordata; class Amphibia; order Caudata; family Salamandridae; genus Lissotriton; species Lissotriton vulgaris. The sequence goes on from NC_141696.1 coordinate 744,881,373, forward strand.
GTGCTAATGGTTGGTTTCGGTCAGGCATTTTATCACCGGGATTGTAACTTGGTCTAGACTCCCCATTCGTGAGTCCTTCAGATACTGTGTTGAAGTGGGGCCAGAGGTAGGATACCCATGCTTTTTCTGTTAGATGTGAATAGACTCCGTATGCACTAGGATTCTGTAACCTGTTCATTGTGTGCCAGAATCTTGTGCTGTTCTTAGTTTTTGATTCGTATAAAAGCTTGACCCACAACTTCTTCTCTGCTTACCTTTTTACTTGCCAAATTGTCTTTTTCTTGTTTATTTTTAGTTGCATTAGCTCCGTCTGGGTGGTAGGGTCTGGGCCGATTCACCGGAGCCTCTGCAATGTTCCATTTATTGCTTTTTTGAGATATCTTAAGTGGGAGTTTTGCAAGGTGGGGAGGGGGTTGATTAGCTCATTTGGTGGTAAAGGAGGAATCCGTTTTTGTAGAATTTCTCCAAATGTTGAATGAGGCCCTTCCCTTGCTGAGTGCGTGTCTCTTAACTTTTTGGGAAAATATTCCCAGCATGTTAGCACATTTGTATCTACACCCTTTGATTCGACCCAAAGTATCTTTGCAGAGGCCAGCAATTTTTCTGGTTTGCAGGTTTTACGTTTTATCCTTCTGTATTTGACTGTATGACTAGAGCCAGGGTCCTTCACTGGCTTTGTTAGTATTGTGCCTTGTATGTTCATTGTGATTTCCTGTGGTAGGTGGTTGCTTTGATTTAATGTACCTATCAGAAACTCTGTAATTTTACTGATCAGGGGTAGGGTTACAAAGGTGTAGTCTATTTATATGCTAACTGATGCATTGTGCAAGTCGCTGCCAAAGGTTGGTCTCGCGAGACAGTTCAAGTGTTCCATATCCCTTTTAAATTTCTTAGCTAGCCTAGAATGAATTTTTCAATTACATTCTTCCTTTTGGGGGATGTTTCATGCCGAGACTTGTTCTTCCAATAATTTGTCCCTTTCTTGGGGTCGCATAAGATGCATGTTAAAATCGCCAGTTACCATATATTTAGATGTTGATTCTTCTGATTGTAGTCTTGTCATTTCGGTCCCAAGAGTTTGACTCCATTGATTTTGTCCCTTGGATGGAGTTATATATTTAACAATATTAGTTGTTTTTTGTTAATGTCACCTCCTATGTCCAATCTAAGTGACTTCATTGCATTTGTCGGAGTTGTCTTGGCATCCACATGCTTGATCACATTTATGCTCTTAATTGAGGAGTAGATTGTAAGTCCTCCTTTTAGGTGCCCACATTTGAAACTTATTACTGTCTGCAGATGGTGTGTTTTGAAACCATGTATAAGGTTTGTCTAGCCAGGTTTCTTATAAGAGGCACCGCTTTCATGTGGGAGGTTCCTCAGCAGAGTGCTAAAATTTGCCCTGCTGAGGGGCAAAGGTGTAGAAACAGGTTGTGACATTATTAAGACATCATGGGCAGAGAGCTGGATAAGCATTCTTGCTCGTTGAGGAAAGGGAAAAGAACATTGTGCATAAAGTGGGATATATGCTTTTCTATTGGAAGGGGTGATGTCCAGACACAGGCAGCTTGTGCATAAACATGAGAAACTTGTGGAATGTTATAAAAGAAAGGCCAGTAAGATAGAAGGCAGATACACTTGTTGGAATTCATTGTTTTTGTGGTGACCACTTTTTTCTCCACAGCAGTAAGCAGGCCCAGCTGCATTTGCTGTTTCTCGGTCAAACAGTCCTGTGGATAAGCCTCATAAAATTGTAATTGCAGCACCATAGAGCTTTACTGCAATTGAGCCGGTCAGGACAAACATTGAGAAAATTGGAAGAGGATATCTGGTTTGAGGCGTCCAATATTCACTAGTTGTTCCCATTGGTAGACAAAATAGTTGCACACATTTCAGGGAGTTGGAAGGACTCACAATCCACTTCTAGATATCTGAATATGTAGTTGAATTTGAAGCTGGTCAGACTTCTTGTAACACATATATATCCTTGAATCCCACAATCCACAGTTCAAGTTCTCAATGACTTTGCAGAAGGTGTGAGGAAGAGTCTCACCTTTGCTGGAGACAATAACACAGATATCAGTCACAGCCAAAGAGTTTTGAGGTCGGATGATAGCAGCTCTTTAATAGGTAATAAATATTCATTGGGAGGCTGCTGAGCTGTTGTTGACCTTGGCGTGGCCTGGACAGTTTCACAGCCCTGAAGTGGACATTCCTTCCCATCATCACTTTTTTTGTTTTCAGCTGATTTGAGGGTGGGGGGGCGGCTCTGCTCTCAGGGCAGGGGAGGAGTGGGTTGTCCACTCCAATTACACATGAATGCTTGGCCAGCCCTCTGGGGCCGGCCAAACAGTCATGCAGCCTGCGTGGAGAACATGCCCAGGCTCCCAGTCCCCATCTGAGCGCCAAACTACAGCGCTCAGACCAATCACAACAGTGCATTGCTGCATTTTGATTGGTCAGGGGAGCCTGGGTGCTTCATATCACAATGCTGCAGCATTGTGATTGGTCATGGGAGCCTGGTGTGCTTCCTGGTTTCTGACCCGGTTCCTGGCCCGAGTCTGATGGAGAAGAGATGGAGCAGAGATGCGGGACTCGGAAATAAGGTAAGTGCCTTTTTAAAAATTTTACATTTCCCTTCCTCCCCCCAACCCCGCCACCCCGTCCATGCCAGCCACCACTGAATACTGCCCCTTTGGTGGCTGCACTGTTGTGACAGCGGTGATGGGGATAGGATGAGCCACCAGTTCTACATGCTGCCATGTCTTATACACTTCCTTTGGCAGACATAAGGCTATTACTGGCTTATATGCAGCCTTCTGGAAAGACATGTGCATTCTCCTTACCGACCTCAGGAATGTCTGGGCAGCTGGCACTCCTATCACAGACGCGAACTTTGTTAATATACTTGCTGGGGTACCCTTGGTTTCCTGGAATGCTCACTTTAACTTGATACATTTTTATTATCTACATAGAGCATACCTCCCTCCTGTGAAGATATACAAGTTCTTTCCTAGATCTGGCTCACAGTGCCTTATGTATAACCCAGTGGGCTCTGACATGGACCATATGGTGAAAAGGTTGTGGGCGGGGGTGTGGGCTTGGGTTACAGACGTTAGAGAGTGCACACTGCAGGCGGAGCCTGCAATCTGCCTTAAAGGGATGTTTCCAAGGCCGACTAAATATAAAGTCACCACACGGTTTATAGACCTAGTGCTGATTCTGGCAAAACAGCAGATCTCAAATAACTGGAAAAGCGCGCTGGGACCGCAGATTCCCAGATGGGCAGGGGAGATGAAGAAGTGGGAAGACTATGAGGGCACAGCGTTGTTCTGGGAGATAAAAGGGACAGGGCTCACTGGAGTTGGCCCGGGCCAGGGATGTGTTAATAGAGGAATTTGTCCTGAGGCGGAGGATTTGGAGACAGTTTCCATCGCAAATAGCCAGGGAGATGGAGGGGCAGGGTCACCTCCCTGGCCTCTCCTGTTACCATTCACTCATAGTGCCATCCCCAAAATCCATGGGCCTTCATGGTGATTAATTTGGACAAAAAAGGATAAGCTTGCTACCTCAAAGTGCACGTGGAGTGAGGGGGCTTGGGTATGTTAAATGGGTGTCTGGAAGTGAAATCTGACAGAGTTTATTACAACACTGATATGTTTGGTATTATGACTGACCTCTTTTGTAAGATCATAATGTTTTACCTGATGATTTATCATCAATTTTGTGAAGTGAATTTGATGCCAATAAACTATGGTGCCAAACAAAAGAGTGTGCAAAGAAGTGGTGGTTGGACCTCAGTTCAGAAGAGATCACAGCTCTTGAACGTTTTGAACTGTTTTGTAGTTGTAGTCACAACCTATTTGACTTGTTTATCTGTTTGACATGAGGTATCTGGTTTGTTGTTTTTTTTGTGTCTGCATTGGTACTGCAGATTTAACAGGTTTTGGATGAATATGTAAGCGAGACATGTTGATGATTGAGTGGTTGAGAATGATTGTCCATGTACTATACATGCAAGGTAATTGTTTGATGTTTGTAAGAAAAGGAGATGTGTAGTATCCTCTGGGTCCTCATTTTGTATGTCTGAGCCAGTGTCCGGAATGCTGAGAGTAAATGATGAAAAAGTATAATGGTGTGTTGTCTGGAGTGAAAGCTAGGAGAGAGACAGAGGAAGTATGCAGCACTGACAGAACCTACTTGCTGCTATTGTAGTGTCTTACGTAAAATACCTCTTACTTGCATGACTCTGGACTCTTTTATGAAGACCACGTCCTCTGAATTCGATGAGACACGGCATCCCATGGAAAGAAATTTCAAGCCAACATCTACATTTACACATATTCTCCAATCTGGACTCCACAGACCTCTGTTTGCTTGGCCATTATTCATTATTTGGAACAGCAACATAGTAATTACAACAAAATAAATAAATATTTTCCGTCTTTCATAACTCAAGCTCAAAAACAAGCAACCCAACCACTACAGAACAATCCAAAAACCATTATGAAGGAAGTGGACAAAGGAGTAGTGTACTAGTTAGTTCAACATCCTGATGACTACATTAAAAGAGTACAAAGACAGCTTCCGGACACCTCCTGCTATCATAAATTAAAAGAGAATCTACAGCCAATATTTATATATATAACTTCAGAACAAAATTAATCATTGTTCCACTGAAGGCAACCAATTGTCTTTCTGGAACAGCCCACTACAGACACATTCTAATTACTTTCTGAAATACAGGAAGGTTTCCCACTGCCAGGTAGACCAATTATGGTGGGCATTGACTCAGTTTGTTTGAGAATGGGAGAAATATTGGCCATCACCTCCAATAACTCATGACATATTTGCTATTCTATCTACAGGGGACAAAGGATGAGTTAAGTAAACCTAAACATTTCAATACCAAATGGCAAGAAAACTATCTTCTAAATGTTATGTATATATAATGTAAATCTTAACTTATGAATTAGAAATGAAGATGGTCTACAGTCCTCCAAAAAGGTACTTACCACCTGTTCTGACCGACTTTTTCGGCCCTTCCTTGAGGGAAGGTGATTGGAGGTGACTTCCGTCTACTATCATTCTAGTGGAAGGATTAGAACCGTAAATAGAGCCTATTCACAAGGCGTGTTGATATAATTCTGTACCCTTTTCCTTAGATCAGGGCTTATAAACTTATGTTAGGGGATAGATTCATTAGTATTAGTGATAATCCGTCCTTTTGTAAGAGTATTAGTATACCTTCTATGGAGTTATGCTTATTTCGAGCCTTGTAGGCCTCAAACGGGAGAGACTCCATCTTTCTTTCTGCCCCAGCAGCATGAGATGCTTTTAGGTCAAATGTAATGTTTTAGTTATGAGGTGTTGTTCGCTTGGAGAGAACCGGGTCAGGCTGGCCCTTATCGAAAGACTGTATTTTTCTCCATTCCGAAGACACAACATCAGGCCGGCCGGCTGGGAACGTGTCCTTGGTACGGGGAGGTACAAGAATTTGGTGGGCGGCAGGTTACTGGCCGTAACTTGCCATGAAGGAACACGCTTCCATATTAGTGAAAGCATGAGGCAGTGAATGAGTCAGTCTATAGGCGGCAGCTAGCCGTTAGCATCAATGCCATTAATTATTTCAGGGCAGACAGTTGCCATTTTAAAGTCCGAGACAGATCGAGAAGCTAATACTCTCTTAGAAAGATTGAAGTTATTTTAGCTGGAGCAGCTGGCGAGCTTTGACCTCTAGGTCAGAGCATACAGAGTGAAGCAGTTAGTTAAGGGAACGAATACCAGAGTGGCTGAAACTGAGTTATAAGATCGAAGCCGAGAAGTGAAGATGGTCCGCGATTGAGAGGAGATAGGAGTAGTGCAGAACAGCCAGAGAGAAAGCAGCTGATGAGAGGAAGGTTCCAGTGACTTGGAGGGAGGCGATGGAGACAGAGCATAGCGGTGCAGACGTGTATCCGTGACTGCAGAGGTGTGACCTTAAAGACGAGCCAAGGCACAGACGAGAAGGGAACCCAGATGACTGCTGAGTCCAGATTTCATATTAATAAGGTGACGTCGACCCTTTCTTATTAGAGTGCACATTCTAACCTTTCACTTTCCTTTGCAGGCTATATGTTATAGTATAGTGTTATATTGATATTGTTGTTCTGATAAATAAAGTACCCCAGTTCTTAGTGAACCGGCATGTGCCTCTTATTCTTATATGAAAAGGTAACCTGTTCTTCCAGTCAGGTACTGTTTCGCGAACGGACGCAACTCCCGATCAGGTAAGCAGTGGTTGAATAATGAGGGAGAGAGGAGCCCTTGAAGTAGAGGATACGTTGTACATCATCTAATTTGGCTATCATTGTGTGACCCATAATACCGTAGTATTATACCTTTAGTAAATAGCGAGAGATTCCCCAATATGGAGAGATAACGGTATTCATAGGAAAGTGATCATCGTCGGGAGACGGTGTTAAAGAGAGCACCAGGGGGGATACTGGTGTGTATACCCACAAGATTGTGGCTTGTAATGTAATAAGAGAGCACCAGGGGGGATACTGGTGTCTATACCCACAAGATTGTGGCTTGTACGTAGATAAAAGAGAGTACCAGGGGGGATACTGGTATTTATACCCACAAGATTGTGGCTTGAGCGGCGAGTGTGTAATGGTATATAATCAGAACTGCCCCAGGGTAGAACAGTCTGGGCCTGAGTTGCCGCGAGACTAGCTGGTATGAGTGTGATATTGTAGAAAACTTAGGCATGTACATTGCTAATTCCCCATCCTTGGGTAGGAGACACAGATACCTGTTGTAAATAGGTCCTAAGGAGGGAGGTGATTACGTTTCGGCTGGGTTGGTGGTGCTCTGGTGAGCTGATTCTATCTGGTCCGAGAATCCGGTCGTTACATCTGGCGTCACGAACTGTTTACGAAGCCTGAGTGCGCTGTATTGTTTTTATCTTGTTGGTTTGTGCTCGGCTCGTACGTGGTTTATTTTGTATATTATTTGTTAATAGTTGTATATATCTTTTTGGTTTGTCAAAATGTCTTTGCGAAGGTCGAAATCTACTTTCAAATTGCCTGTTGAAATTCCCGGCTGGGAATCAACGCCTTACGAGGCCTTGGCCCGTGAGTGGGCCGATTCTACTGGTTTGAGTGAGAATTGGAGTTCTTGTTTGGAGCTGGCGGAGCCGGCTAATGTGATTTCTTGCTTACAGAAAGCGCCAGTAGTGAAGGGTGAGGAGCTTCCTATTTTAGGACGCAGAGGTTGGATTGTTTTAACTGCGTACAGTATTGTACATGAGAAGCTTTTGAAATTGCAGAAGCAATATGTAGATATGGAGGAAAAGTTTGTTGAAGTGCAGAATGCTCATACTCTTTTGCGATGTCAAAATAAATTGCTTGCCGACAAACTTGAAACTTATCAGACTATAGCCGAAAGGGCTGCTGTTCGAATTGCGAAATACAAATATAGGAATCGTCGTGGTCGTGTTTCCAAACGAAAGGTGCGTCTAGTCGTGGCGAAAGCCGGGCTGGACTAGAATCCTGATGAATGGGATGGTAATATCTGGGACTCGAATGATTCTGGTTCCTCGGCTGAGGAATCTGACAGGCGCGAGTTTTCTCGCTCCGGACGTGACTGTAAATCTGCTTCTTGTGATAAACATGATGATTCTGGCGACCGTGGTCGCTCTTCTCTAATGAACTAATGACGTTTCTCATTCTGATTGTTCTTCTAAATCTATGGATCGGGCTTCTTCGGATGATCGTCCGGAGGTTTCTGCGCATCCGGTCTTTCGACGAAAATTGCAACAAGCTCCTGGTAATCCAAATGGTATTCCTTTGGATAGTTTAGAAGATTTTGCACAACAGGAAGTTAGTGACATTTTGCAACGATTTCGACAACGGCCTGGTGAGGCCTTGCTTACGTGGATGGTGCGCCTTTATGAGTTAGGCGCTACGGGTATCATGTTAGATGCAGGAGATGCCTTGAAATTTTGCTCCTTAAGTTCCGATTCTACTGTACAGGATCATTTTCGGAATTATAATGCTGCTGGCCAAATTAGTCTGCTCCAGTTAGCGACTGATAGCTGTAATCACAAATACCCTACTGAATCTGATTGGCCTGTAAATGACAAGCCGTGGTACACCTTGCGCGATGCGGCGCAACGGTTAAAAGAGGAGGTGATGAAAACTGCGATTTTTCTGAGTACCGCAGACAGATTGTTGGACGGTTTGTTAACATCTTCCGTGCGTAATCGTATCATCCGTTCTTCCCCTGTTGCTTATAAGCAGGTTATGATGACTTTGTTAATCAATCAAACTGGCAATGCTTCGTCTATGGTGCTTGAATCTGTTCGTCAGCTTGGTGAGTTGGGTGACTGGTTTAAACCTGAAAGGCAGTCCAGACCCGAGTGTCGTACTCCTGGAGACCATAAATTTTCTAGACGTGATATGTTTCTTGCACTGTTGGCTGATGGTGTAAAACAGGAAGACATTGATGGTGAACCTAATAATCGCTTGTGGGACATGTTTCGCAAGCGTGGTTTGGATCGAAAGGAGGGTGCCCGACGTGTGCGAAAGAATGATTGTGATCGTGGATATTCTGATGACAGTGGAGATGAAAGACGTCATGATGATTCTGATCGTCGTGGTGAACGACGGCATGAGCGTGATGTGTCCCCTCGCCGTGCAAAAGAGAGAGGGCGAGAGGGGGAAAGAGAAAGGGGGAGAGATGACCATGTTAACAGCAGATATACAGAGGAAAGGGATCAGTCCCCTGAGTGAGGAGAAGGGAGGATCGACACAGACTTTCCGATCGAAATTCACAGTACCATACAGTTGACAGGAATCCATTTCGTAATGGCGATGGATATGAACATGATGTTTTGACACCCAAGAAATATGAAAGCATTTACCCTGATTTGTCCTGGTTGACAGAACGCAGTAAAAATGACTAGGAAATAGGTCAAGCTCCAGTACGCAGGTGGGCTCACAAAGACAATAGACCCTATGTAGATATTGAAATTTTCTGGAAACATCGTAATATCCAAAGGGCCCGAGCATTGGTAGATACGGGAGCGGAGGCCACTCTTATTCATGGAAAATCAAAGAAATTTAAAGGCCAATTTTTCACAATTACTGGTTTAGGTGGAAAGGAAACCCCCGCAGTGCAAACTTCACTTGAAATGAGAATAGGAAGAATTCCGCAAAAAGAATATTCTGTATTAGTTGTGCCACTTTTGGAATACATAATTGGAATTGACATTTTAAAAGGAATGACTTTGCATTTAGATGACGGCTGTTATCAATTTGGAACTAAACATTATATATCGTCCAGACCTGTACGGGTTGGTCGTTTTAAGGATGCCCCCCATAAAAATTCCCCAGGCTACAAAAATTGTTTCTCAGAAACAGTACCGTATTCCAGGTGGCCATGAAGAAATTAGTGCTACTATTCAGGATTTGGTGGATGAAGGAGTTATAACTCCGGTTACTTCTGCTTGGAATAATCCCGTTTGGCCCGTGCGTAAGAGTGATAATTCTTGGCGCATGACTGTTGATTACCGCAAATTGAACAAACACACACCCCCTTTGACTGTTGCAGTACCAGACATCATTACTTTAATTGAAAGAATTCAAAAACATTCAGGTACATGGTATGCGTCCATTGATATTGCCAATGCTTTCTTTTCAATTCCGATTGCCCCTGAGTGTCAGGAACAATTCAGTTTTACATGGAATGGACGTCAAATGACGTTTAGAAGTCTTCCCCAAGGCTATGTACACAGTCCTACGGTTTGTCACCGGTTGGTGGCGGAACATTTGTCCGAAGTACCTGTACACCCGCAAATCCAGATATGTCACTATATTGATGACATTTTAATTCAAGGTGAGACACAAGACCAAGTTCAGACCCAGTTAGATCAAATCATTGATTGTTTACGCGAAAAAGGTTGGGAAATCAATCCCGATAAGTTGCAAGGTCCTTCTCAAAATGTGAAATTTTTAGGCATCAATTGGCATGAAGGTCACAGAGAGGGGATTCCACAAGTGAAACAGAAAATTCTTGATTTCGCAGTCCCAAGAAATAGGAAAGAAGCCCAGAGCTTCATTGGCTTATTTGGTTTTTGGCGTCAGCATATTCCACACTTGAGTCAGATTTTGGCTCCTTTATACCGAGTCACTCGCAAAAAGAATATGTTTGAATGGGGTAAACTACAGCAAGATGCGTTTAATTTGCCAAAAGAAGCGATCCAGTATGCTTTGGATTTATGGCCTGTGTGCGATGGTGATGTGGATTTGAATGTGTCCGTGCAAGGTCTATATGCAAATTGGAGTTTGTGGCAAAAACAAGGCAAAAATAAAGTACCATTAGGTTTCTGGACTAAAAAGTTACCCGATGCTGGTGAGCGTTATACACCTTTTGAGAAACAATTGCTTGCATGTTACTGGGCTCTGGTGGATACCGAGCAATTGAATTTGGGACATGATGTGATTTTGAGACCTGAAATTCCTATTATGCAGTGGATTTTGAGTTCGCCGAAAACTCATCAAATTGGACATGCTCTAGAGGCGAGTGTGATTAAGTGGAAGTGGTACATACAACACAGGGCATGTGTGGGACCGAAAGGTGTAGCATCATTACATGAGCAAGTGGCGCAGGCGCCATCGACTGAGACTGGGAGTGATTGCTCCGTACCTGTAGTACAGGAATCTCCTGTTAAGTGGGGTAAGCCATTTGATGATTTGTCCACGGAGGACAGAAACCATGTGTGGTTTACGGATGGTTCAGTGAGGTACATAGGAGAGAAGAGACATTGGAAGGCAGTGTCCTATAATCCCATCACACAAAAATTGCTGAGTACAACTGGTGAGGGAAAGAGTAGTCAATTTGCTGAATTATATGCTGTTTATCAAGTTTTGAAACAAGAGTTACCTGGCACATGTCATATTTTTACTGATTCCTGGTCTACTGCTAATGGACTGGCGGTTTGGTTACCGACTTGGCATTCTCATAATTGGGAATTGCATTCAAAAGAACTGTGGGAAAAATAATTATGGCAAGAAATTTGGGAAATGCTCCCACAAAGTACTGTTACAATCTTTCATGTGGATGCTCATACCCCGATAGACTCCCTTGACAAATTCTTTCATAATATTGCAATTGAGAAATCTAAAATTGCTTAGGCAGTGGTGGACATGCAAGATTCTGATTTGGCGGGATTGGCGAAGTGGGCCCACCAGAAAGCAGGACATTTTGGAGAGAGAGCCACTAGCAGGTGGGCCGCCGATCGAGGAATTTATATTCCATTAAATTTGATTAAAGATACCATTTTGCATTGTACTATTTGTCAACATTTTAGACAACGAAAAGTACCTCAAATTGTTAAAGGTCATTTACATCGAGGAAAATTGCCCGCTCAAATTTGGCAGATGGATTATATTGGTCCACTCCCTATGAGTAAAAACTGCCAATACGTTTGTACCATTGTTGATACATACAGTGGCCTTTTAGTGGCCTTTCCCTGTAAACAAGCTACCCAAGTGAATACCATTAAAACATTGGAATTGATTATGCTCTATTAAGGTGTTCCATTTCAAATTCAATCTGACAATGCATCCCATTTTCGAGGAAGATTGGTGCAGAAATTTTGTGTGGAAAATAACATTGAATGGGTATTTCATATACCATATTATCCACAGGCATCAGGCCTTATTGTGAGAATGAATGGTTTGCTGAAAGATCAATTGCGAAAATTAACTGACTATAAATATAAGAATTGGAGAGAGTATTTGTTTCAAGCACTGTTAATTCTGAATAATCGTCCCTTTTTAAATGCTGAATCTCCATTAATGCGTTTATTTCCTCCAGCTATTGAGGCAAAGCCAAACACCGTTGGCAATACTGTAATGTACTGGGAAATATCCCCCGGAGCACTAGCTCCATGCAGAGCAACCCCAGGTTCCGCAGGCTTGGACCTGCATGCCATGAATGACACTACTATTAAAAGCAGAGATCGAGTTATCATTGAAACTGGTGTTGGTGTCTGTATACCAGCTGGAAATTTTGGACTGATCGCCCCTAGATCGGGCCTGGCCTTAAAAGGCATTCAAGTACTTAGAGGAGTCATTGACAGCGATTATCAGGGAGAGATTAAGGTGCTCCTGCTGAATAGAAGTGAGGTTGATTTATTAATTCACAAAACGGACCGAATTGCTCAGTTGCTGATAATGCCTGTTTTCAGTGGTGAGATTCAAAAAGGCACTGCCCCAACGTTGCTAACTGTACGAGGACAAAAAGGTTTTGGTTCCACGGATAATCCTGGAGCTATAGTGTGGGTGCAATCGCCTAAAAATCCCCCTGAACAAGCTGAAATTATTGCAACCGGTCATGATAATACGATTCTAGTCAGGAGACCAGGGAAAGATAGCTGGGAAGCTGTCCCGGCTGACAAATGTTACTTACGAGAATGAATATTACCTGTATTTGATTTTCTTTCAGATCATTCTCTGGATTGTTGCTGCAGGATGTGTCGGCGCTGGACTCCTTTTGGTCTGCTACGTCAGGAAAAGAGGGAACCCACAGACTTTGGTTGATTCGATAACCCGAGTACCGCGTTCCTTCGCTGCGTGGGATTCATCATCTAATTTTTGGACTACTTTAGCTAAACGAGTTACAAATTCTCCACATTTTTGCTTGACACCGATGCGTTCGTGACTGACATTCTAGCGACCTGTTTGGTTGCTGTCCCCGCTTTGTTGGAGACTTTAGCTCATATCTTTAATATATCAAATGCCCGCCCCAACGTGATCCTTGGTGATTTCGCAACCCATGAATATTGTCCTTTATGTACTGTACTTTTAGATGCAATACCACCGATCCATTCCCAGATAACCACATATAATATCACCCAGGGAGACTTGTGTTTCTTCCTTACATGTGATCCCAATGCAATTACTGAATGTCTGCGTTTAAAACTAAAAGCAGCCACTTCCTTTTCAGCTCATGAACGAACTTTGTGTTCTCGAAGACTCACGAAATCATGTACTTCTGTTAAAAATAATATGACCTGTAAAAGTTTAATAGTTACCCCTAGCCATTATCGACAATGCTGTTACCTTCTGGATGGCTTTTCTCTTGTGGTAATACCTCCTGGCCCTACATTCCTGCAAACATGTCTGGAGGCCCTTGTGCCATCACTAGACTAAGTTTATTGATGTTTTCCTCACATCCTAATACATATTCCCGTGTGGTTTGTGATGCTATGATGTTACATGAAGACTGTGATTCTTCACTACATTTATATTCCAAATCTGAATACCTTAGATTAGCTATTTCAATTATTGGTGTTCCAGCCTTGGCTGTCTATAATGCTAAATCTATAGGGAAGATGGCCTGCTGGATGGTAAAATCTATTATTCATACTTCTACAATTCTATCTGACATGCTGTTAGACGCCCAGGGTGAACGCAGAGCTATCTTGCAGAACCGGGCTGCTATTGATTATCTTTTACTCAAACATGGACATGACTGTTCTGACTTTGAGGGCCTTTGCTGTTTTAATCTGTCAGATCATACTAAATCCATTCAGGCTCATATTGACAAACTTCATGACTTGACTGAAGAGGTTAGAAAACACATTGACCAGGGCTGGTTTGACTGGCTCTTCAATTGGTTACCTGACTTACATTCTCTACGACAAATATTAGGGGGTATTATGATTACTGTTAGCATTTTAGTAGCCGTTTGCTGCTTTATTCAGTGCATTCCTTCCTTACTCCAGTACTGTAGATTTGGTACGAGAAATAGATCAGTTAGTTTTGTTTCATATTATTTTTCTACAGATGTTAGCTCCATTTAGCGAATGATCAGTAGCCTAAAGTCAAGGGTGAAATGTTCTGACCGACTTTTTCGGCCCTTCCTTGAGGGAAGGTGATTGGAGGTGACTTCAGTCTACTATCATTCTAGTGGAAGGATTAGAACCGTAAATAGAGCCTATTCACAAGGCGTGTTGATATATTTCCGTCCCTTTTCCTTAGATCAGGGCTTATAAACTTATGTTAGGGGATAGATTCATTAGTATTAGTGATAATCCGTCCTTTTGTAAGAGCATTAGTATACCTTCTATGGAGTTATGCTTATTTCAGGCCTTGTAGGCCTCAAACGGGAGAGACTCCATCTTTCTTTCTGCCCCGGCAGCTTGAGATGCTTTTAGGTCAAATGTAATGTTTTAGTTATGAGGTGTTGTTCGCTTGGAGAGAACCGGCTCAGGCTGGCCCTTATCGAAAGACTGTATTTTTCTCCATTCCGAAGACACAACATCAGGCCGGCCGGCTGGGAACGTGTCCTTGGTACGGGGAGGTACAAGAATTTGGTGGGCGGCAGGTTACTGGCCGTAACTTTCCATGAAGGAACACGCTTCCATATTAGTGAAAGCATGAGGCAGTGAATGAGTCAGTCTATAGGCGGCAGCTAGCCATTAGCATCAATGCCATTAATTATTTCAGGGCAGACAGTCGCCATTTTAAAGTCCGAGACAGATCGAGAAGCTAATACTCTCTTAGAAAGATTGAAGTTATTTTAGCTGGAGCAGCTGGCGAGCTTTGACCTCTAGGTCAGAGCATACAGAGTGAAGCAGTTAGTTAAGGGAACGAATACCAGAGTGGCTGAAACTGAGTTATAAGATCGAAGCCGAGAAGTGAAGATGGTCCGCGATTGCGAGGAGAGAGGAGTAGTGCAGAACAGCCAGAGAGAAAGCAGCTGATGAGAGGAAGGTTCCAGTGACTTGGAGGGAGGCGAAGGAGACAGAGCATAGCGGTGCAGACGTGTATCCGTGACTGCAGAGGCGTGACCTTAAAGACGAGCCAAGGCACAGACGAGAAGGGAACCCAGATGACTGCTGAGTCCGGACTTCATATTAATAAGGTGACGTTGACCCTTTCTTATTAGCGTGCACATTCTAACCTTTCACTTTCCTTTGCAGGCTATATGTTATAGTATAGTGTTATATTGATATTTTGTTGTTCTGATAAATAAAGTACCCCAGTTCTTAGTGAACCGGCATGTGCCTCTTATTCTTATATGAAAAGGTAACCTGTTCTTCTAGTCAGGTACTGTTTCGCGAACGGACGCAACTCCCGATCAGGTAAGCAGTGGTTGAATAATGAGGGAGAGAGGAGCCCTTGAAGTAGAGGATAAGTTGTACACCATCTAATTTGGCTATCATTCTGTGACCCATAATATCGTAGTATTATACCTTTAGTAAATAGCGAGAGATTTCCCAATATGGAGAGCTAACGGTATTCATAGGAAAGTGATCGTCGTCGGGAGACGGTGTTAAAAAGAGCACCAGGGGGGATACTGGTGTGTATACCCACAAGATTGTGGCTTGTAATGTAAGTAAGAGAGCACCAGGGGGAATACTGGTGTCTATACCCACAAGATTGTGGCTCGTATGTAGATAAAAGAGAGTACCAAGGGGGATACTGTAATTTATACCGACAAGATTGTGGCTTGAGCGAGCACTGGTTGCGGCCAGTGTGTAATGGTATATAATCAGAACTGCCCCAGGGTAGAACAGTCTGGGCCTGAGTTGCCGCGAGACTAGCTGGTATGAGTGTGATATTGTAGAAAACTTAGGCATGTACATTGCTAATTCCCCATCCTTGGGTAGGAGACATAGATGCCTGTTGTAAATAGGTCCTAAGGAGGGAGGTGATTACGTTTCGGCTGGGTTGGTGGTGCTCTGGTGAGCTGATTCTATCTGGTCCGAGAATCCGGTCGTTACACCACCTCATTTGGAGGTAAATATAATGATATTGGAGATGCTAGATTTCTATCATGCAAGAGTTCAGCAAGAATGCTATTCCCAAACAAAAGGGACTACGATAATGGATACACTCTCTCCACCTGCCTGTATTTTTATGAGTGAGGTTAAAAAACTATGGCTATTGGACAGCCCTTTTTGAATTATATCCTCAGATCATTTTTGACTGTGACATTTAGACAGTAGTCTTCTAATATGGCAAGAACATCAAGTGCTGTTGCAGAACTATGCTTTCAAATTAATCAAAATATCTGGACTACTAAAATTACTTCAGAAATTGCCAGCAACTGTGTAGGGTATTTCGATTCTACAATATATATTCTTTAGAGCAAGATGCACACTAAACTCCATCACAAAGATGCAGCAGCAAACTCCAGCCTCACAGCTGATCGACGTTGTCATTCACCACCACCATCTGGAATGCCTATGAATAAGTGGAGTAATTGTAGCAAGAACATCATCTTGAAAACCAAATCAGAAGAAGTAATCTAAAGATTGTCTATGAAAGGTTTGGCAAGTACATCCTTAACAAACTGCAAACAAAGCTGACACTATCAACCAATCCTCCTTACTATCCACTACTAAAAGCAGAAAATGCAACACAGAGCCTATAAGATACATAACTAATTTCCTCAATTGCCACCAGTATATTTGCACTGTCCTGAAAAACCACTGGTACCTGCAACACAGCAATCTTTTCCAGTCAGCGGATCATACCTCATAACCCATCTAGGAGTTAGATTAGTAAAAAGTCTTAAAAACAATTTTGGACACCCAGAATTTTCTGATCACAGATTAAATCTCAGAACATTACTTGACAATCCAAAGGGGTTTTGTCCGAAATTCCCTGTATGTAAACTCAGGGAACACAAAAGCTCATACTTCCAATCTGTTTTTTACTCTTTTTTACATGTCACAATTTCCAACAGTGCTGCAGTACTGGCATAAGTCATAGTCAGCGTTGGTAGTTAGTACATCATAATATCAAGGGGTCACAATAAAAGAAAAAGAATGTGTAGTTCTTTATGAGGTACAATTGTGAGGAATGACAGCACAAAGCACCGCACTTCACATAAGATAGAGACTCCAGTTCATCATAGACAGAACCAAATGGGAATCCAGCACTCAGTTCTTCCAGTAGTAAATTGTCAGATCCATCAAGACTGGAGGAAGCCTGTGGCATCAGGTATGTTCTGAAAGGCCTCTGGATGTCACTGGTTGTGAATTTGAAGGCAACAACCTTGAGCTAACTTCAGGCATATCATTGCACACGAGAAACATCCCTTTCCAGTCATCTTTTTTCAGTCAGAGAACCCTGCATCAGTGCTTGAGTATTCTGCACCGTGTCAGTAACAGTGCCAGTGCTATAAAGAACACAAAGCAAAGAGTATAGGGTAATTACAAATGCACCTATCTCAATATCTACAACAGTAACAGTAATGTTTTTTCTTTCAATATATATGGGTGCAAAGAATTAGAAGCTTAATACCCCTTAAACCTCCAAGGATATAGATCCTATACATTTACAACAAGAAAAATTATTCAGCACTCCAATAAGTATATAAATTAATGTTTTCCGCTAATAAGGACAAGGTGAATAGAAGCACATCAACTCAGCAGGTTCTTATTTCTTTGTTTCTTTATTGAGAAGCTTTCTTCTTGAAATGACCGTAGCCAACACGTTTCCACCTGAAAGGGTCTTCTTCGGGGCAATAGTAATAACAATGTTCTTATGACAATTCATTAAGATCCTTCTCTGTAATTTTAATTCGGTCCCTCACTCTACCTAGGAGTGCCAGTGGGACCTCATAAGTTTTATTGGGCATCGCTTCTTGTCCCTTAATTCAAATTCATTATTGTTCTAAATTGATTATCGGCCAATGTTACGATCCCCCTGATACAGGCCGTATTCTGGCTGGAAACCTCTGATAATTACGTCCGGGTCAAAGAGGTACATAACACCTCACATCATGAGACACCAACTGTACTTAACCCAGAAGAGTCATCAATGGGTTCAACTCCATTCTGTTGGAAGTCATTGACACAAGTGTAAGGAGTATCTCTTTCTAAAAGCGGTGGATAGTGGGAAAGCTCCATGCCAGGGGAGTGAAATTAACTTATGCAGAGAGGCATCATGGGCAAATATGCAGGTCGGTATGGTGAATATTATATCGCTTCCGGGTGTGTAGAAGACCTTGTGTAAGTACCTAAAATGAATTAATTTATGTTTATGGTTCATTAGGATCAATTGTGTTTGGGAGCAATAATCCTTCAGTTAATGATGAAAAGTTGATGTCAATGTATGTGTTTAGAAAAATAAGATCGCATCACTGGTTTGTCGTAATCACCCAATATGACCTCCCCATCAACTATGAGTCAGAAATACATGGTCAGGTTGGCCTTGCGGCCTAGGCCTGAGGTATCTGAGGGGTGGCATGTAGCCAGCAGAACAAAACTGCAAAGAGGAAAAACCTAGATCAGTCCCACAGATAGACAGCAACACCACAATAGTCCAGCAAGATTGCTCCCAATAAAGCACACATGGCTGGAATTATACATGCGTTCCTAAAACACCATAAAGTTAGATGCCACATGAACTTAAGAACACTCAGCCAATTAGTACACACCACATACAGTGATTATGTGCTCCCCATGCTCAACATCTGGACACATTATCCACTGGTCCTCATTGTGTCCATGCAAGGTCGAGACCCACCTGCATTTGTTATCAGGTGGGAGTTATTTATGACTCAATGACTAGGCCTGCATTCCTCTTCCTAAAAAGGATCTCTGAATTGTTTTATGATACCCCAACAAATGTATATAATGGCGCTCAGATTGATTGTACTTTGAGACAGTCTTCAGAGCCAAACTCTGTCCCTGGTCTCCCAGCGATGAGTTTGATTAAATCAACTGTTCTTGTTTTGTCTAACGCCTCTTGTCTTTTGCTTTTCAAGATAAATTCACCTTAGAGCAACACCACCACTTAACTCTGCTAATCTCTGTGCCCCAATCTATGTCCCAAGCAAGCCTTGTATTTTCAGTGTTTGCCTTCTTAAGAAATGTCATAACTACGCATAGCTTCAAAACCCATTGAGTAGAGTCAGGTGATGGAATAATCAGCGTCATGGTTTGTACTGAACAGGTTCATTTGAGAAATCCAGTATCACTTTATGGACCGTGTTTCTTAACCTCATGTAAGTAAATATGTATAAACTTCACTCTAGTGTGCAAGTGTAATAAATGTGCCTTCATTGAAGAGATAGACAAGGATATTAAGCCCAGCATTTGACAAACTTTAAACAGAACAGACAATGGGTTACTGGCCAAAGGGACAGACGGAGGGTATAACAATGTTTTTTTTTTAAACAAACTTTATTGGCATTTTCATTTCTTGCAACAGTTGGTGATTAGACATTTTAAGACTTTCAATATTCCTAGTATTCCAACAGTGTTGTTAGGCTGGGTTAAATTGCCCACTTTCCTTAGTATAATTGCATTAATTATTGGTTCCTTGTGTATTCTATGCTTAGTAACGGTGGCTCCATGTTGCCTTCCGATAGGCTAAACCCCCAATCCCCAAACTACCCCCCCCCCCCTCCTCCAATGCTGCTGTGGACCAGGAAGACTATGGCTCTTTGAAGTGTGGGGGAGAGTATAACAATCTTTTCACCTGGCTGTTTTGGACACCCAGGATTGCGCTACAGCTGTTGCTATTTCTCTGTTGGGTTTTGGTAGCCCAACAGGCAATACAGACATCTTAGACATGTTATCAGCCTGTTCTCTTTCAGGTACTAGGAGGGGT
Source organism: Lissotriton vulgaris (assembly GCF_964263255.1). Classification (NCBI taxonomy): domain Eukaryota; kingdom Metazoa; phylum Chordata; class Amphibia; order Caudata; family Salamandridae; genus Lissotriton; species Lissotriton vulgaris. The sequence goes on from NC_141696.1 coordinate 744,900,998, forward strand.
AGACGAGCATCAGGTTGGAACCAGTGGAACCAGTGTTGTGCAGAATGAAAGTGTGCTGCAAGGTAATATGTCTCAGGCTCTGGGACCTCAAATAAACTTGTGTCATAGGGGAGCATCAGAACCTCCTAACAGATAGGTGCCAACACTTTCAGCAGCCTTATGGAAAATATTTCAAGATTAACCAGCAGATGAACTCCAATAGTAATTTTTTTCACTTACATCATGGAATGTTCCTGTGACCAAATCTAAATTCGGCCACTCAAGACCAGATTCCGGAAGTGTTATGGAAATACACAAAACAGATTTAAAAAATGACTGAAAATGTTTAACAACATCAGGAGCATAACTAACATTTTATCCTTTTCACTGTTGAACAGATATGAAAACTTTGAAGAGGGAGCAACTAAACAACTAAAATGACATAAAATGAAGGGATCTTACAATTGGACAAGGAAACAAAAAAGGAGATCCTTCTTGCTGATTTTAAATTAGTTAATTTTGCAAACCGGCACGTGTTATACAACGATAGAAATAATATATAAATGGCAGTTCTGGGCTGAAAGACAATACATCAGTAGTTTAAGGTAATAAAAATACAACGATATGTGATCTAAGTAATCATAAGCACAAACACATTTGAATGTTTCTTTTCATTATTTCAAAATCTTTTTATTTTCTATTAAAAATCCAGATATAATTAAAATACATAAAACCAAATTGAGGATCAAAAACAATCAGATTCTCCTACACATAATGGAAGGCTCTAAAAGAGAATCTCATAAGCACAATTCCATAAAGTCATTGTGAGCCTATAAACAAATTTTAACAGATGTTGTTTTTCTTTTTTCCTTTATATTTGTGTAGTAAAAGAGATACAGATATGTTAAAAACACTGTTACACATTAAAACATGATTTATAGACCAGAAACAATTTACATGATTTTTAAAGCAAGAAAAGATTGTCGATGCAGCGTTTTGGTGAAAAATAGTTTGTCACCTTCTTCAGAACAGGTAGGTAATCATATACATATAACCCTACAATAAGAGAAAACAAACATGTTTGTCTATTTACAAGCTTATGTTATCATCATAATATATCACAGAAGCCTGTGTTTTGTCTAACCTGCCGTTCTAAAGCCATTCTTTAAAAAAAAAAAATCATAAATAAGCTAACCTCATAGAGCCGATTTGCAGAAAACCTATTTGCGAAATCTATTAATAAATACTGTATTTATGAACCCACCCTAATAGGGTTTGGGTAATGGGCTAGATTATTCATACAGCCTAAATATAGGAACAGACTTTATTGTATACACCCACTGTCACCACAATGTCATGACAGCAGGAATATAATGATAATGGATGTTCTAAACAAAATGTATACATTTTACTATTGATGTTTGTCTTTAATCATTTCAAAGGACACTAAAAATGATCCATAAACTGAACAGTGCTTATCAAGATGATCCAGCACATACCTTTTAATAAATATAGGTACAAACTCCACAAGAAAATATAGTATTCTGTTTTCAACTTTAGAACATATAAAACTTCTTCAAGGAATGTACACTCATGGTCTTGAATCCTACAATAATACGAGAAATGCATTAAGAGGGGGTCCTCTGTTATAGGCTTGAAAAGAATTAAAAGGTAAAACACTAACTGGTGATAACATACTTGTACTGAAGTATTTATACATTAATCGCTGTACCCGGACCCAGAGCTGTAATGGTTTATGTTACCCGGTGTCCTAAGCAGAAGACAATGGATGCTTCTGTTGTGAAGAAGAACTGTACTGATAGCAGTTTAGAGAAAAAGGATTGTATGTGTTATTAACGGACTCCACTATCAACCACACTAAATTAAAATAAGGGAACATTTATACGAGAAAAAACATACTCTGGAACCCAAAAGTCCTGAATGCTCATAACTTTAGTTAACCATGGAGCAACTAAAAGAGTTCTCACAAGCGGTTCTGCAAAGAAAATTAATAAAAACCCACAGTAATGATGGACTGAGCACATAATGTGCCTATTTCACTCTGCACATTGCTGTATTGATTTTGATAGTACATCAGTGTACACACAATGCTCATGGTGTTGAAAAGTTGTGCTCTTTGCAACTTAACCAAGAAGTTGTGGCAGGTGCAGCAGCTACGTAGAAGTTTCCAACATGTGCTGTAGAGACTACTCCCTGGCCTGGGGACACAAGATGTTGGAGTATACCATTTACCATTCACATAGTCAGATTCTGTTTTGGAGGTAGTCAGTATGTACATACTGAGCACATGTATGACTGCATGAGATCAAGGTGTCTCTGCATGTGACTTGTGCATTGAGCTGTTGTTACAGTCCAGTCATTGTTGGTGCTGAGTCAGTCAAGATGTAAGATGTTTGGAACATCTCATAGGGGAATTGAATTGACATGTGTCCACTTTCATAATATGTTGGAGACAACCAAATGTGCAACGCCCATTCCTAGTGCTGGCTAACATGGAGGATGAGTACATCATAAGAAATTCCGTTCTGGATCGTCTTACCCTTCAAGTCCTATGTGGTCAGTTCGAGCCCCATCTTAGGCCTCACAGAACCTTTCCGACTGCTTTGACACCAACAGTTAAGGTGATGGTGACCTGGCATTTCTTTGCAACTGGTTAATTTCAGTACACAGTGGCCATCATTGGTGGGATGTCTCAAGCTATGTTCAGCATGGTGCTATGTGATATCCTGTCCGCAATGATATAGTCAATGTGTCACCATGTAACTTGGTGACATCCCTGTGTTTTGCGCACACCTTGGGTGCTCGGGCAAGCAAGCTTCCACAATAAAGGTTGTTTTCACAGTTTATGCATATGTCATCATTAGTTTCATGATGTAAGGTTTCTTTCTCTTATTTTACATGTTATGCATTTTCGAAACTGCTCCAATGCATTTCGGGTAGTATACCCTTCGTCAGGGAGCTTCTGTAAACAACAGCAAAAGATATAGCTGAGAGGGGGTTCATGCTATTGGGTATGATTATCGTAGCATGCAGGTGGGGTTGGTGAAGTGAGTGACCGGTTCTAATTGCGGTGGGGTCGGGGTTGCGGTTTGAAAAAAGTGATGTTCTTAATTTGTGCTTTATGTGTTTAAACGAATGATAGTGACGGGTTCATAAATCGGACATGTGCTCGCGGTGATATTAAGTGCCTAAATGCGGTAAGGAAAATAAGCGTAGTAAACACTCCATAAAAAGTAACTACAAAGGCACCCAACCTTGCATGAACTGCAAGTCAGTGCCTCATTACAATCAGAGCTTGTGGTACATTGGAATATGAGTAGACATTATACATACTGTGATAAACATGGAGCTGACACAATGACATAGGGTGTAAAAAGTGTTTATTTACAATAGTATTTGTGACAGAGAAGTGAATTTTTCAAAATTGTGCAAAGCGAATTTCTGAGTTGTCAGTGATGGTAAATGAGACAAGTAGAGTAGTCACCACATTGATGTAGTCACATAGTCCAACAGACTCCTGCCATCAACATGGCAAGGTGGGTAAGGACAGTCAACAAAGTCAATGTCAAGGACTACACAAGTGCCACCATGGCTGGCTTCAGCGACTTGCCTTTAGATGGTGCTTGCCATGTGATCCTCCCGTGGTGTTTCTCGGATGTCCCCTCCTGCGCTGTGCAGGGGGCCTCTGCTGCAGGTTCACAGTGTCTGAGGAGTCATTTTGTTGCAGCTCACCCCTCTCTGTGGCCACAGCTGAGGTGGTGGGAGTATCAACAGGCGCACCACTGGAGGGGAGTTGAGCTGTCATTTCGGCTGCATGTCGGTCCCTGAGAACACCCACAAGCTGGACCATGAGGTTCACAAGTTGGCCAATACATGTGTCCATGGACTTCAGCAGCAGGCGGAGCTCGAGCATTTCTTCCACGACCTGGCCTATCTGTCCATGTTCTGTTCATATACCACAAGGAATCTTGCAGTGGTGGCCAGGGCTTCGTTCTCAGTGTCCTCCTGTATTTGTCCGCCAGGTGCACTCCCACCTGCCCTGCTTACACAGACCTGTGGCATTGGCACTCAATGCACCTGAACACTTTCCCTGGCATCCTCTGATTGTGTTGTGGTGTTGGTAACCACTGAGGCAAGGAGAGTGTTGCAGGCAGCAGTGGTGATGGTGGAGGCCATCCACCATCACCGTTCGTTGTAGGAGGGGTTAGTGCTGTTGTTGTTGCTATGGTGGTGGTGGGGACAATGACGGCCTGAGACGTAGTGCGCCCTGGCTGTCCTGAGGGGCCAGGTTGTTGCTCCTCATCCGAGAAACATAGGGAGTCTGCATCCGAGAGTTCACATTCAGAGGGGGAGACAGGCTCTGCAGGTTGGTGGGGTTTTCTGCTGCAGTTGCTTGTGGATCTGTTAAACAGAGGTTAAATGGTCATTGAAGTGCACTCCACAAGTTTGGTGTTAGAATTTTGGATGTTACATTTGATACACCAAACACTTTACATTGCAATCACTTGGTATGGCTGCAAGATACTGAGCATCATGACATGATGTTGAGGAACATACATTACTTGTGCATGGTGTGCCTCCAGCCGTGCCTCGAATCAGGCACTTGCCTGCTCTGCAGACGGCCTCTACACTGGACTCCGGATGCAGGGGGATCTGAAGACGACTGTGAGGAGGAGACGTACGGAGAACACCAAAACTGCACAGTGGAGGGTGCTGACTCACTGCACAGACCGGATGTTGTGTATTGATTTAGATTTCGTATACATTTCCTGATTCATACCCTCATATAGGTACAATTCACATTGCCCTTATTTAGGCATAGAAATCCAACCCTTATTTAGGCATAGTCCATGCTACCCAAATACAGGCATGGCTACTTACATCCGTTCATCTACATCACAACGAGTTCCTGGAAAACCTGACTCTTAAGCCTTTAGGACTTCCCCTTGCTTGGATATTGATTTCTCCAAGAACTCATTTATTATGCATGAACATCTATTCCTTAGGGGTTCATTCATGACGTTCTTATGGCCAACTTTTACCCCAATTCTGGCATTCCTAAACACCTTCAAGGTATAAATATACCTTCACTTGCTATGGCAAGGCACTGTGCAGTTCGGCTACCTACTTGCACCACGCGGCTCGCCACAGCAAGTCCCGAAGTAAGTCAACTCCCCAGCTGACGCACTGACCAGACGCTGTCATCCTCCTCTGCAAGAATCCAGCTCCAGTGTTTCTGACTTCCCTTGCTGGGTGTTAGAGATCAAGTCCCGGATAAGAGATATCAACCTCTCTCATTCTAAGGTATGGAACTGATTAGGACCTAGAGAAGCCTTTGGCAATTCTTGGCACAATTAAACTAAACTGCATTATAGCAAAAACAGCACCTACTTCTTCCCTCGTACTAGACTTAAGTACACTGGGGTAGGATTATTTTAGAAGCACCAGTTGAGTATTTTAGCGTGTGATGTTTATGTATATATTTTTATATATGCTGTAGCTACAGACCATTCCATTACAGTATTAGTTTATATTACTGTTAATGCTGTACACATTATACGGCGCATTCTGTCTTACGATTGTAGCAGTTCATATCTCTTGCATTAGAAATAAGACTGTTCAATAAACCCTTTTTATTGAAACGCCCATCTCCCTATTTCTGTGCAAGAACTCTGTAGAAACGAAGCATGCACGATTGACTGAATGAAACTGTTATCTATTGTTTCCACAACTCTGAAGATATTGTTCCAACTCTAAGGGAAACAAAGTTGTTATGTTTATGCGGTTGTCAGAAACTAATCCCTTCTTGTTCATTCGAGAAAGTTTCTAGTGACCTCTGAGTTAGCTGGCACACACAAGTAATTACGTTTAATGTACTCAATAGAGACATACTGACCTCAGTCCTATGTCAAAAGTATAGTGTTGGACTCGGCCCTTTAGGCAGGTTCACCCCGAGACTTTTTGCTTTTTCCTAGCCTGTTTCTGGAACGTGGTGGTGGTGATTTTAGGCCTCTGTCCACTTTTTCACTGCGGTACAGTGTAAAGTGCTTGAGCTCTCTGTGTATGTGTGGTGAGTGACCTGCCCTCCCATAGGAATGAATGGGGAATATGTATGCCCATGGTAGTTCCTGATGTGTGGGGAGTGCAGCCCCGAGTTTGGTATGAGAGAACTTGTGAGATTGAATGCTGCTTAATGGTATATGCATCCAACAAAGAACACACACCTATACTGATACTTATTACAAGACGAAATTACCACCAGAAAGGAGAATTCTTCAAGACTGGGGTGTGCTTATAAATTGCTATTTTATTTTAACGTCTGGGTCAAAAGAAAGAAGGGGTCATATATGTTTTAGTCATATACAGTTGAACAAAAATTACAGTTTTTACACACCAAGAGAAAGTAATGCGGACAAAAACCAGTGAAAATTTTTTGTTAAAATCCAACAGGCATATCGAAATCAGTCATATCACATTCATTCATCTTCATTCGTACAACACACAACTACAAATACTCAGCCCAGTTAGATACGAATAAATAACTGGGCGGAGTATTAGGTCTGCTAGAATATATACAATTGTTATATACAAGTTATACAATTTATACAAAGGTTATGCATGTGAAAATCAAAACAAATCAATAATTTTCAAATGGTGTAATCAAAAGCAATATATCCAACAATTTGCAGTCAGTAGTATGATGATGTTTCCACACTACGGGGAGGATAATGAAAATAAGCAGACACTGGACATGAAGGGGCCTACGCGTTTCAAATCCCTATGAGTTGGAAGGGATTCTCATCAGGGCCAGGTAGCTCTAAAAAAGAGAGAAAAAACACAATTCTATAGTTTGTAACTAAAAGGTTAAAAGAACCAAGAAGCTAGAGTGTAGAACCACCCACGGTTCCAAAAGCTTACCAATAGCGGAGATGATCCGAGAAAAAAGATGTATCACCTGTGTAACAACAAAACAATAAGGACTACATAAATGAAGTGAAATGTTTGTCCAAAGCTTAGGAATACAATGTTTTGGGAAAAAACCAATTACCTAAGGTGTGTGCGGCAGCCACATCAGTGAAACAATTCCGTGAAACAGTTCCTAGTAGGAGAATGGACGGCGAGTAGGCTTCGGAAGGCCTAGGGGAGAGACGTACGCTATTAGTGTGGAGTGATAGCATAAGGTTGTGCTTCCTAGAATGCTACTGGACTTAATTTCTTACCGGAGGATCGTGGACGAACACGTCCCACCTCTAAGTTGTGGAATATTCGGGTTCAGTCTTCGTTAGTTTCCAGTCACTGATAATGGTATATGCGGCATGATTGTGTCTAGTCTAGAAGTGCCACTTTTAGAAGTTGGCATATTTGTGTACGTTGTGTCTGGCGTGTGATTGGCTGGTGAGCCTGGTCCAGGAGGGCCTGGGCCTGCTTGTGGATTGACTGTCTGGTTTGAGGGTGACAGGGGCTGGAGAGCCCAGGAGGTTGTCTGAGTCAGCCCATGGATGAAAGGCAGCATCTGCTGCCAGGGAAGTGGGAGGAGATGGCACCTGATAGTGAAGGGCTGTGCCTGCCTGACCACAATCCTGGCTCCACCTCCCACTGGGCGACTGTCACCTCTGTCCCTGATACTGACAGGACTTCCCTATAACCAGTTCTAGCTGGTTCTCACACTGCCTGCACAAAGACTTCAAAGACTTTTCTCTGTATAAGAAGGGGCTGTGTCCCCTTCCAAAATGTTCTTGTTTCTGACTTGAATCTACCAGGGGCGGGCTCTGCCCAGCACCTGGATGCCTGGAGGACTCCTGGGGGACCCCTCTGCCTTGCCTGGGCTGAGGGGGGGACTTTGCTGGACTTTTCCTGATTCCCCCTAGCGCCTGGGAGCGCTTTGCCCTGCTTCCAGCGCTTGAGAGCTCTCTATTTCGCCTGTGGTGCTTGGGAGGCGCTTTAATTGGCTGCTAGCGCTTATGAGCACTTTATTTCATTTGTAGCGCTGGGAGCGCTGTGATTTTACCCCTCAGCGCGTGGTAGCGCTGTTTTGGCCTTCCGCGGCTGCCCACGCCGCGTATTCACTTTTTTAGGTATTTATCTCGAGGGAGCCCACCCCTCGGATAATGATTCCCCGCCTGCCTGCCTAAGCGGGGCCGCTGCGCTGCCCGCAGCGACCCGGAAGTGGATGGCTGGCCGGCCAATACTGGCGCGACCGGCCAGAAGTCCCGCCCCACAGCCCAGGGGAAAGGAGAAGAGCGGGAGAGTGGTGATGGCCGCCCGGCGCCCCCGTGGTCTGGAGGGAGCCCCGGGAAGAGAGGAGTAAGCGTGGCCCGTTGCGCGGCTCCCGTGTGCTGAGGGAGCCCCGGGAAGAAGAAGGCGTGTGGCGTCACCAGAGGCTTGGCCCGAGAGCCGCGCATGGATTGGCTGAGCGCTGACCCCGGAGGGAGAGAGAAGTCTGGCGCGAGGCTCCCCGATTGGAGGGAGAGAAGCGCTGACGCGTCCAAGGGAGAGGAGCCCCTGCCCCTTCAACAGCCTGGTGAGTGTTAGAGGGCTGAGGGGGGGCTCCGGGTGGCCAAGTGGTGCTGCTGTTGACGGCCGGGATGCCCCTGATAGTTAGGGCGGCCCCGAATGGCAGTGGGTCGCCCCACCGTTCTTCCTGAGCCCTGATGGCTCCAACGTGGGGGCAGATTTGTTTTGAGAGCCCCGTGGGGCACAGTGTTGGCGGTGCAAGAAGGGCGGCCCCGGTTGGCAGCAGGTCGCCCCAACTTTGTCTAGAGCCCCGAGAGGCTCCCTGGGGGGCAAGTTTGTTACGAGCCCAGCGTGGCTCAGAGGGCCATTTTTGTGTTTAGAGCCATGGAGGCTCTAGGGGACATACATGATTTACGAGCCCAGCGAGGTTCGAGGGCCATATTAGATAGAGGGGGCGTCGGGGCACATTGCCGGTGCCCGCCCTCTCCTGCCTGCGAGGAATGTGTTTTTAGAGCCTGTGTGGCTCCCACAGTGGGTGCAGTTTGCACCCAAGGGTCAGTGAGGACCCTGTCGCAGTTTCTTTGATGATTCCCAGCTGCCCAGCAATTAGTGGGCAGCTTCACCGTTTAGGTCTTGGGATTTCACAGGTGCCCAGCAAGTAGTGAGCACCTGCTACGTTTAGGCTTGTGCTTGGACTGGCGCTGCATGGCAGCGCGCCCTGACATTTGGACACAGGGGGTCTTAGCCCCAACAAGGCCAGTTGGCCTAGGGACTGCCACAGGTAGTGGCTTATGAGAGTTTTTGCGCAATTGAATGGTTATTGCACCTCTGAATGTGTTTTCTTGCATCATGTGTTATTCCTGCACCTCTGAATGTTTTTAGGCATCATGTGATTTCTGCGCTATTGTATTGTTCTGGCACCTCTGAATGTTTTTATGCATCATGTGCCTTCCTTTTCCCTGCGCTGCACCTCTGAATGTTTTAGGCATCATGTGTCTTCTTGCGCTGCACCTCTGAATGTATTTTATTGCATCATGTGCTTTGTTCTGAACACCGCTGAATGTGTAGGTTTATACATCATGTGTTTCTCTTTACTACTCCTCTGAATGTATATTTATGCATCATGGGTAATGTGTTCTTTCCTAGACCCCTAAACGCTGTGTGATACTTAGGTGGTTGTCCTTACACCTCTGAATGTTTTAGGCATCATGTGTCTTTCCTTTATTACTCCTCTGAATGTGTTTCATGCATCATGGGTAATGTGTTCTTGTTTATACCCCTAAATGTATTTTATTCTTAGGTGGTTGTTCCTTTTAGTACAGGTGGTCCTAGTGAGGTCCTGGTACCTGGATGTGATTTATAACTGTTATTTTGTGCTATACTTATTCTAAGTTCTAGAAGTGATTTTATATCCTATATTCTATTTCCAAAAGTGTTGATTCTGACAGTGGCCCATGTGCCCCTGTCCTGTACATAATCCCTTGTGAATATTGCCTGTGCCAGTTGTCACCATGTATATTGTGTGATACTATCTGATGCGTTTTTACAATACAAAAGTTATTTTATAAATAACCTTGTGTGGAGTTCCTTTTGTGGTGTGCCTAGTATGTTGCTGCTGTTGTGTGCTGGCGCAAATGCTTTCCACATTGCCTCGGAGTTTAGCCTTACTGCTCGTGCCAAGCTACCAAGGGTGTGGTAAATTTAAATTACCTATACTTAATTTATGCGGTAAAGTTCAATAAGAATAACTCAGTCAAAAATAAGAGACAGAATCCGTGGTATTTGAGGTTTTAAAAGGGGTTTTATTCCTTAAAAAGGAATTGGTTCGAACCAGGCAATCGGGTTCCATCACCACGAAGGTTCAGGAAGGGATAGACAATACTTTATTGACAGGATATCATAAATATAGTCAATGCATTACAGTAAAGACATATGCAGGAGGCGTAACAGCTGAGAGAAACGAGATAAGGACATATGTATGTAACAGAAGGCGTGCATGAAGGCGTGCACGGAGGTGTGTGCTAGACAACGTCACATGAAACGTATCACAAGTGGGTGGATCCATAAGAGAATCCTGCAGTGTCAGCAGAAATATGTGGCAGAGATGCGCGCGCAGCAGCATGACGTGTGATTGACGTGGAACTGGAGGGTGAAGGGGACTTGACATTTAGCCCTACATGAGGAGACAGAAGTCTGGGGTGTCAGAACAACCTAATCCCAAATCATATCTAATATCTTGTGTTTGAGGAACTGTATTATCTAGAAGGAAAGGTCTCTCGGGCAGAGGCTATTCTATACTGACTGCTAGTGCGTGCATATGTGACTACGTGTTTACATGAGATGCGAGGGGCCATGGGCCTACCATGGTAACGGGAGCTATGGATTACTTGCATGGAGACAGTGAGGCCGGGCCCTTTGCTCTGCAGCTGGGAAGGATGTTTTCGTAAACTACTAGACAGGAATGTATTTTCGAGGAGCGGAGCAGATAACTTGAAGGCTGAATACAGTCTTGGCAGGCGAGCAGGCCGAGCCTGGCACCGCTAGCCGCGCAGGGAGTAAGACAAAGGTTGTGGATATAGATGCAGGTCCAGGCGGTAGCATCCAGAGACAGAAGGCAGGAAAAGGCTCGATGGCAGAAATCAGGGCCTAACTCGCCAGAGCTAGAAAACATGAAAGTGCACCATATAAAGACGTTGGCAAGGCACACTTAGGAACGGAATATCTGACCCATTCATGGTGGATCTGAAAGAGGACATGTTAACGTTGGACGCAAATGTATTTGCGTCTTCATAGCTGGAAGTGGAGGGAACATACATGTACTTGAAGCACGTACATGGAGCCGGTGGGGTCTACGATAGGGGACACAACTGACCATAAAATTCATATTACCTCATTCCCTCCTTGTCCCCTACGGACCCTTCATGATATATCAATCCTCATTAATCTATCAATCTGTTCATGTAACATCATTTGCTCTTCTTTCTTCTTACGGCGTTTTGAATGAGGACTTGAATGAGGAATACATGATGTGGCGCACAAGCCGCAAATCGCTGGCCCACATTGCAGACATAGGCAGCAACTGAATACTATGAGAAGGGCAATACCTAGGAAGGATAGGATTTTCCATCCCCAGGCTGACAACGTGGTCCAGAACCAACCGGACCAAGTCCAGGTGCCTGGATTCTGGTGTATCAGACTTGCAATCTTGTGAAGACGAGTGATGGCTCTATATACTGATGGCGCGTTTTCTGGAATGAAAACACAGCAGCTCGACCCGATGACTCTACAGGCTCCGCCCCTATCGGCCAGGATGACGTCAAGGACGAGACGATTTTGAAGAACAACAATCCGCATAGCAGACTGCTCCTCTGTTAAGTTACCTAGGGCGGAAGTAGTTTCATTCACTACTGCTTCGAGGGCTCTGGTTAATTTACATATCAGTTTACTATTAAAAACAGCACCTAAGTAGGGAAAGAAACCTTTATTGAAGTCTGTATATTGTTCCCATGCCGTTTCAGTGTAGTCGACAATCGGGAGATCTCTCTGTGGTCTATTGTGTACTAGATGGGTGTCCCTATGATAATCAGGAGGGGCTAGGAAAACAGGTGGCAGAAGGAATGCAATGTAACAGGTGCCATCCCAATCTAGAGGTAAGCGTATATATGCGGTATGACCACAAATGAAGTAGGAATGACGTGAAGCTTTAAATGTAGACTTGCCCTTATCACTGAATTCGATCACAGTAGTACATTTACTATGACCCAGGTGTACTGAACCATTCTTTCTGACACATAATTCACCTTTGACTGGTAATACGGACATAGCAGGCAAGACTGGTTCGGATTCGGATTCAACATTCAGAATCATGAGGTTAAGTGTAAAGTTACCTAATCCATATACTTCATTTTCTAGATCAGTTCCTGTTCTTTTTGGTAAACCCTCCTTGTCAGGGAAACATACTTTATGTAGAACTGTGTTCAGATTTCCCCATACCCAGTTGCCCTGGTAAACTACGGAATTGGAATCTAGAGAGTTTATTAAACTAAACCATGCCCCACAGGAACCATTGTGTGTAAACGGGTATGGGAAGAGGGGCAGAACTCCCTTGTATTTCTGATAGGGAGGGAGTCGGCCACATATCCAACAATTGGTAGCATTGCTGGTCTGATGGGAGTGATGTAACATACTAATGAATGTGTTGTTGCGCAGCGCAAGTCGGTAAGACAATTCATGCGGGGGCAGTTCACTGAAAGAGTGCTCGGCAGTGACATTGAAAGGAGAATGTGCACGCTTGAAAATAGGGTAGTAGATATGTAACAGTATACTCGCAGCAATAATCAGAAGACTTAGAAAAAACATAATCAATAGTGTCACGATGCAATGGCTGCGAAGAGATTTACAATATTCACGTTTCTTGAGCTGTTTCTGTCTATCTCTCTCTCTATTGGGGTCTAGGGGATACATGTCAGAAACTCGTCTAACCGATTCACCTAGGGGAGGACTTAAACAATTAAACTGTCTGACTTGCTAGACCTCAATTTAAGTCTGTATTCCTGGGAAGAAGTTTTCTCGACCAGGGGGAGTTTTGAGTCAGTCTGTGGAGGAGGGCCGGGCTGAGAGTTCAAATCTGGAGGCAGTCCATGAAACTTTTTGATATGACTCGAGTGGAGCCAGCCCTTGCGGCCCTCCACCTTCACGGCTGTCCTTGTTGTTAAAAGTACTAGTCTTGGGGCTTGCCAACGAGGCTCCAGCGGACTTCTTCGGTCGAAATTCCTTATGAAGACGTATTCTCCCGGAACCACTTCATGGGGCTTCACCTCGGTGTTGTCGGGAAAGGCTGCAGCTACCTGTGAACGACAAGATTGTAGTGCAGACATCAAGGAGGCAAGGTAATCGGTCAGCATAATACAGTCAACATCGGTAATCTTTCGAGGCAGAGGCGTCCCCCACATATTCGGTGGCCTACCAAAGACCACCTCGTACGGGGATAGCCCTGTTCTGGAGTGTGCGACCATTCTTAGGTAAAAGAGTGCGACCGGCAAAGCTACTATCCAGTCGACTCCCTTCTCTCTACAGATCTTGGCAAGGCGAATTTTCAGAGTCTGATTATGACGCTCCATGAGGCCTGCTGCCTCGGGATGTCGGACACAGTGGAACTTCCATTGGTAGCCGAGCAGGAGAGATACCTGCTTCATTAACTCGGACGAGAATGGCTGACCGTTATCGGAGTATATGATGCGGGGCAAACCATATCTGGGGAAGAATTCACGAACCAGCTGCTTGGCAGTGGTCGGAGCAGTGTAATCTGGGACTGGATATGCTTCTGTCCAACGGGAGAGTGCACATACAACTACGAGGACATATTTGAATCCTCGACAACGTTCCATCTGGATATAATCTATCTGGAGGACTTCAAAAGGGTGATCGGGAGGATGAAATCCACCTTGCTCTACGGGAATGCTTTTACCTGGGTTGAACTGACAACAAATCATGCAAGTACGCACTTTCTGTTTGGCTGCTGCTCGTAAATGTTTATTGAACCAGATGTTTTGAATACTGTCTAACATGGCTTTTTCTCCTAAATGTGCAGGACTATGTACTGTGTTAATGATTACTTGGACCATAGAGTCAGGGAGAAACCATGTAGATTTTCCCTTCGTCATCCATCCTTGATCTGTCTGGATCCCTCCTAGTTCAGTCCATTTCTTGATTTCGTCTGGTGTAGCATGTGTCTGTATGTCAATTACATCTAGGGCGGGATCCCTAACTGTCATGCAATGTGTCGGTGTCTGGACTATTGTCTTTGTCAAGTCAATTGCGTGAGTCTGAGTCTGAGCTGTATGCTTGGCTGTTCGGTCTGCCAGGTCGTTACCCTGGGAAATGATATCTGTGACTTTGGTATGTGCCTTGCACTTCATGATCGATATCGCTGTAGGCAGATGTATTGCATCTAACAGAGTTTGAATGAGGGGACCGTGTTGAATTTTGGCACCGTGAGAAGTCAGATAACCTCTCTCTCGCCACAGGACACCGAAGTCGTGTACGACTCCGAATGCATAACGTGAATCTGTGTATATGTTAACTCTCTTGTTCTTGGCTTGAATACAGGCTTGAGTCAGAGCGATGAGCTCTGCTGCTTGAGCTGACAGGGTGTCAATACAATTTGTTTCTATGACTTCAGTTTCTGTCGTGACTGCGTAAGCGGCCACTAATTCTCCTGTACTTGTTCTCATACATGAACCATCCACATAAAGTGTCAGGTCTGGATCTGGTAATGGAGTGTCTGTCAAGTCTTGTCTGGGTTTCGTCGTAATAGTAATGACTTCAATATAATCATGTGCCAATGGATCTGTCTCACTTAATGGCAAAAGTGTAGCAGGGTTTAATGTGTTGCAACGTCTGATTTCTATGTGTGGCTGAAACAATGTCAATTCATAACCTGTCAGTCGTGCTATAGTCAAGTGCTGGGTCTGTGTTCGGTTTAAAAGAACTTCCACGGAGTGTGGAACTTGTACTGTCAACTGGTGTCCTAACACTATGGAATCACTTTGTCTAATTGCTAGAGCTGTTGCGGCTACTGATTTCAAGCACGCAGGCAGAGCCTGGGCTACTGGATCCAATGTACTAGAAAAATAAGCACACGGTTTGTGTGAACCTGCTTGTTCTTGGGTCAGCACTGACAATGCAGTACCTTCACGTTCTGTGACAAAAAGTGTAAAAGGCTTGCTGTAACATGGTGTCGCTAAAACTGGTGCTTGACATAAGGCTTTCTTTAAGTCGTCAAAAGCTTGTGTATGTTCCTGGGTCCAAGGGAGGGCAGTCGAAGACGCTGCCTCCTGGGTTGTCAACTGTATGAGTGGTTTTGCTAGAAATGCGTACTGGGGAATCCATTGTCTGCAGTAAGAAGTGAGGCCTATAAAGGCTCGTACCTCCTTTTGTGTCTTGGGCTGTGACATGTGTACAATTAACTGAATGCGGTCAGGTGTTAGCTGTCTCCCCCCTTTGGACAGCAAGTTTCCAAGGTAAATAACTTGCTGAACACAGAATTACAGCTTCGAAGGGGACACCTTGTGTCCCTTGTCAGCCAGGAAATGCAAAACCGTCAGTGACGCTTGCTCACATTCAGGTTCGCTGCGGGCGGTGATCAGCAGATCATCGACGTACTGTAACAGGGCAGTGTTATCAGGCATGTCTATACTGTCTAGTTGTCTTTTCAGTGCTTGGCTATAGATGCTGGGGCTTTCTGTGAATCCTTGAGGTGCGCGTGCAAATTTGAAGCTTTGTCCATTTAAACAGAATCCGAAAAGGTATTGGCTTTCCGGGTCAATGGGGACACTAAAGAAGGCGTTCTTCAGGTCAATTACAGTAAAGAACGTTGCTTCGGAATCAATGGCAGTCAATAGAGACGAGATATCTGGGACCACGGGGTATTGTGGTACAATGCATTTATTTAATTCGCGCAAATCGATAACTAATCGATAAACAGGAGGTGCATTTGGATCAGTACGTTTAAGAATTGGAATGATGGGGGAGTTACATACATTGGAGTCGGTTTCTACAACCACTCCTTGTGCAATGAGCTCGTCAATGATTTTCAGTAAAGCCGCTACAGCATCTGGAGGTAACTTGTATTGTCGGATTCGTGGTAAGACTACTCCTGGTCTGAGTGTGGCTCGATATGGTGTAATGTGCATACAACCTACATCAGTGGGGCCTTGTGCCCATAAATGTGCAGGAACATTCTGTAATCTGGGATCAATATCTCTCAACACATAGTGACCTTTAAAGTCGCGTAAAAACAGTCTTACTCCTTCCGGAGAACAGCAAATAACAGCTCCTAGAGCTTTCAATGTCGTTATACCTAGCAAGTTTTCTGGACATGATTTCGTTAGTAATAAATCTGTAGTACGTGTCAATGGACCAACTGCAAGGGGAAGTGGTTGGGATACTTCATTAATAATAGGCTTTCCTGAAAATAAAAGGGAAACATTCTGTGAGCCTGAGAGGGGTGCCCCTGGAACCTCGTTGTGACTAATAGTTGTCCTGCTTGCCCCTGTATCAATTAAAAACTTTCTGTCTTTCCCTAATACTTGACTATGTACATAAGGACCTTCTTGATCTACAGGAACCTCAATAAGAGGCAAGCCAACTTCCCTCTCTAGGCTGTTTCATGTGTATCGCTGATAATCGGGATAGTCATTTTGTGCATATTGGTACATCTGTTGTGTCGTGTTTTGTGTTGCGGCAATGGGTTGTGGCTGTGGAACTGCTACTGTCTGTACTGTCTGTTGTGGAGCTTGCATAGGCTGGATATTCTGTGGTACTTGTTGTTGGACCTGGTCCTGTCTAGGAGGACGCGGTCTCTCTTTAGTTTTACCTGTAGAGATATTGTGTTTCAAAACTCCACAATCGTTTATATAATGACCTGGCTGTTTACAATAGTTGCATATCCCTTTAACAGGAGCTGCTGAATTATGGGACTGTGTCATACCCTTTTTCTGACCGTCAGCTGGAACTGACTGAGCAACTAGCATTTTCATTTTCGTGTCTTTCATACGTCTTTGTTCGTGCTCTTGTTCTTCTCTAATTCTGTTCTGGTGGTACTGTAACATTTGTAACATTTGTGAAGGGGTATTAGCTTGCCATGTGCTCTCCACTTTCAGTACTCTGT
The DNA here is from genome assembly GCF_964263255.1 of Lissotriton vulgaris. NCBI lineage: Eukaryota > Metazoa > Chordata > Amphibia > Caudata > Salamandridae > Lissotriton > Lissotriton vulgaris. Next base: position 744,918,123 of record NC_141696.1, read on the forward strand.
TCTTAACCTAGGGCAGGGAATTCTCGACTAATTTTGTTACAAAAAGATGTGGATACGACTCGCTACTTGCTTTCAGGCCACTATTAATACCAAAACATTTCTCAAATCGGGAATAAAAATCACTAGTGTCTTCATCGGGTTTCTGTTTGCAGGCTGAGATTGCACCCCAGTCTTCCTTTTTCGTTGCTAATAATCGTGGCAATACTTGTACTAACAATCCTGGTAATGCTTTAGTTTTTTCCCCAAGCCCTAGGCCTGCAGTTCGAGTATTTTCTTCGTTCTCTAATTCAGCCCAAACAATCTTTTGCTCTCCCACCTCCCATTCTTTTTCTTTGAGTTTCTCGTAAATACCGGCAGGCAATAATACTTTTAGTATTTTCATAATGTCGGGATAGGTGTAATCACCCATGAGTAACATGTCTTTTATTTCACGGTGAAAACCTGCTGGATCTTTGTCATGGCTGGGCACTAATTTCTTAATTTCTATTAGTTCTATTTTAGTTATGGGCGTGTACACAAACACGCGTCTAAGGGTATTATCATCATTCCTGACTGGGTGCACTTCTCGCAAGGGATTCTGTCTGTCTATGTAATACATTTTTCTGTCTACGGGTGGTGCTGGATCAAACTGCGGACACAGGAAGGCACTATATCTGTGCCGATGTTCTAGAATTATTTTAATTAAGTCGGTACCTAGACCTCTCCATCTATTCATGAGTAGTTCTATTAATATATCAGGTAGGGGACCTGGATCAGAATGTTGGCTTTTATACAATATAAGGAGGTGTTGTATCATGTAGATACCAGCTAAACGCTGTTCATCTGGGGAAAGATTCAAAAACGTTTGTGCTAATGCGTCATCACCATATTTATCAGAACTGTCAGCCCATTGTACTGCTGACCTGGCTAATTCTTGTTCATCCATAGAATTGAGTACATGGTACCCCATTCGTTCTTGAAGTATTTTATCGGTAGCCTGAAATAGGTGTTCAGGCGTCTTCGGGTTTGACATGGCAGCTTGAAAAAGTCTCTTCCTTTCTGGACGTACCGGACGCATTGAATTATTAAAGGGTCTTCCCTTACCTACATATGCTATAATTTCTCTAGTGGGTAGTTGTAATGGTCCTGTTGTCGTTTCTGGTTGTTCCTCCTCCTCCGAGGATTCAGTCTTATCTGCATCTATTTCTCTTTCAGGCTGTTCTCTTTCATGTATTTGTTCTACTGCTTTTCGGATCCTTCGGTACATATTTTCTATACTACTCTGTTTATCATGTTTTCCGTCTGCTATATTCTGACCCCATTTGTTGAGTGCTTTCATTTCTTCCGGGTCTACACCAGGCCTATCTTGGTTTCTTATCAAGCAGTTTATGAAAAAACGTAATATCATTTTTTGAGTCTCAACTTTCTGGTATGCCATGGCCTCGCCAATACTTTCAGGACCTTCCCCCGTTTGGACAAAATGATATATTCTGTCTAGATGATCAATCATTCCTGGTAGTAACATTAAATAGTTTGCAACTCGTCGTAGACGTACTGATGATAGCATCATTCTGTCGTCTTTACCGGGTACTGGATCATATCTACAATCTGTAAGAGGCTCTTTAAGTATGTTGTAACTCGCTGTTTGAGGTGTACGTTGCTGTGCTAGATCCCTATAAGTCAATCGATGTGTTTGTGGCGGGGTCTGAAAACCTCCTGTCGCACCTCCTGAGGTGCCAGGTCCAAAAGGATTTGTTGGGTGAATGGCAGGGAGAATAGGCGCGGGAAGGAGTGGAGGAACAGGCGGAAGATGTGGAACGGGAGGAGGAGTATGTTGTTGCGGAGGTGGCGGTAGATTATCTCGGGGTGGAGTGCCGTCAGCCGGTGGTGTGCGTGGCGGCGGAATATTAACATATTCGGGGGCTACATCGTCTAAATAGGAAGAAAGGAAAATGTCCTTTGCGGTCTTGTGGTGTAATTTAGTCGGAAGCAATGGAGGTGGCAGGTCTTTTGGTACTTCCGGGGTGGCCTTAGGTAAACCCTCGGCCAGGAGAGGATACATACCATTCATAAGGGTGTTTCGTAGTCGGTCTACTTGTTCTGCTTTTACTCGTATACCTTCCTCAACTAATACGTTTTCTCGGGCTTTGTCTGAATCCTCTCTACTTTTCTCTGCTTTTCTGAGTGCTTTCTCTGTGCGTCTATGCGATTCTTTACGCCATAATTCAATGGCATCTTTCTGTGACTGTCTGGCCTTCTTTTTCCATAACGCTTCTTCTACTCTCATGATGCAATCGGCATCCCATGTCCCAGCAGCGGGCCATCTCTGATTCTCTGCTAAATCTTTGGTGTAGTCCACCCATAAATCGAGATATAATACGGCATCTAGGCCATGTTTGTGGTACATAAAGTACCCTGGAGTGTCCCTAGGTGGAATAGGAACAGCTTCCTCTAGTATCCCTTTTCTAGTTTTTATCTGTCTTAGTTTGGAGAATAAAGGCATTTTGAACCTTACTACTTGATACTTACTTGGACTTGGACACAATGAATACAATAAACACGATAATGTAGATCGAACAATCACTCATACCACAACATTAAAACACATTTAAACATTTTGAAAACGAACAATAATAATTAGAATAAAACTAGCTACCTACATACTCGATATACTGCTAAACAGTACAGATACACCGCTAAAACAGTGCAGACCGGATATACTGCTAAACAGTACAGATACACCGCTAAAACAGTGCAGACCGGGTCTGTGTACCCAAACCCGTCTTGACCGGCACAAATTAATGCGCTCGTCTAGATGCGTCCCCAGCAATGGTACTCACCGGGAAGCACGGAACAGAAGGCCTCGGAAACTCGACACTGGACTGGACCGGACTGGACTCGACTCGACTCGTGACGTAGATACTTCGGAACTTCGGAACCTGGTGGGCCTCTGAATACCTCGGACTTTGTTCTCTCAGCTAGGCTCTGGTCGGGATCCTCCGCACTCCTCACCGCCTCGTCTGGGTGTTGATCGCAGCCTCAGTCACCTCCGTTGGCCTGAGGGAGATACAGGAAATCCTGCGGGCACGCGTAGTTGTCCGTCCGGCTGTGGCAGGGGACCAGGCCTGCAACGCACCGCCGGCGCGTAAGGTGGGGGAGGGGTACCTGTTCGGGCGCCAATTATGTGGTAAATTTAAATTACCTATACTTAATTTATGCGGTAAAGTTCAATAAGAATAACTCAGTCAAAAATAAGAGACAGAATGCGTGGTATTTGAGGTTTTAAAAGCGGTTTTATTCCTTAAAAAGGAATTGGTTCGAACCAGGCAATCGGGTTCCATCACCACGAAGGTTCAGGAAGGGATAGACAATACTTTATTGACAGGATATCATATATATAGTCAATGCATTACAGTAAAGACATATGCAGGAGGCGTAACAGCTGAGAGAAACGAGATAAGGACATATGTATGTAACAGAAGGCGTGCATGAAGGCGTGCACGGAGGTGTGTGCTAGACAACGTCTCATGAAACGTATCACAAGTGGGTGGATCCATAAGAGAATCCTGCAGTGTCAGCAGAAATATGTGGCAGAGATGCGCGCGCAGCAGCATGACGTGTGATTGACGTGGAACTGGAGGGTGAAGGGGACTTGACATTTAGCCCTACATGAGGAGACAGAAGTCTGGGGTGTCAGAACAACCTAATCCCAAATCATATCTAATATCTTGTGTTTGAGGAACTGTATTATCTAGAAGGAAAGGTCTCTCGGGCAGAGGCTATTCTATACTGACTGCTAGTGCGTGCATATGTGACTACGTGTCTACATGAGATGCGAGGGGCCATGGGCCTACCATGGTAACGGGAGCTATGAATTACTTGCATGGAGACAGTGAGGCCGGGCCCTTTGCTCTGCAGCTGGGAAGGATGTTTTCGTAAACTACTAGACAGGAATGTATTTTCGAGGAGCGGAGCAGATAACTTGAAGGCTGAATACAGTCTTGGCAGGCGAGCAGGCCGAGCCTGGCACCGCTAGCCGCGCAGGGAGTAAGACAAAGGTCGTGGATATAGATGCAGGTCCAGGCGGTAGCATCCAGAGACAGAAGGCAGGAAAAGGCTCGATGGCAGAAATCAGGGCCTAACTCGCCAGAGCTAGAAAACATGAAAGTGCACCATATAAAGACGTTGGCAAGGCACACTTAGGAACGGAATATCTGACCCATTCATGGTGGATCTGAAAGAGGACATGTTAACGTTGGACGCAAATGTATTTGCGTCTTCATAGCTGGAAGTGGAGGGAACATACATGTACTTGAAGCACGTACATGGAGCCGGTGGGGTCTACGATAGGGGACACAACTGACCATAAAATTCATATTACCTCAGCAGGGGTTATCTTGGCGTGTGACTTCCTTGCCCTGACTAGAATGATGGTTTCTGCCTAGCTTTGGCGTCAGCCTTAGCCAACCAGAAATAGCCAGTTCTAACATTGTTGGTCAGCGGTGCGGATTTGGACTTGTGTTTGCGCAATGCCACAGCAACAACTGGCTACATTACAAAACTCTGCAATTTTTTTTAGATAGTCACATGTTTGGGATTATTGTTTTTGATTTTTGTTTTTCCTCTAGAGTGTCATTTTCAAATGTGTTCCTGCGCTTTATGTTTAGTGGCAGATGAGAGAAAGTGACAGGGCGGGACCCCAGTAGAGGGGGAGGTTCCCATAGATTAGGAATCCCTTGCTGAGTCCAGTGTCCAATCCTGTTCCTGTCCCTGTGTGGGTAGATGGAAGAGAGGGATGTGGAGGAGAAATGACTAGCTCAGGAGGGTGGTTATCGCCTGTGTGTCTGGATTCCCCAGTATGATAGGATCCAGTGGTGGCAGCTTAAATGTGTCCAGTGCGTGTGAAGTCCCATTCCCAGTTCCCAGAGTATGGTGCCTGGTGCTCAGTAAGAGGGGTATAGGTTGTGAGTCAGAGGCAGTGAGGAACTGAACTGGAGGAGTTGGTGTGAGTTTTTTTTTAAGGAGCTTACACGTGAGGTGTACCTCTGGTGGTGTGCAGGAGGTCCTGCAGAGGCACTGGACAAGAAGGTGGATGTCTGGCGGTGTGCTAGATGTCTTGCAGAGGCATTAGGAAGTGATTCTAAAAGGAGTGGCTCGTGTATCTGATGATCCTGTGAAGGGGAAGAGGTTCATGTGTAACCCAGCTAGGTCTCAGTAGTATGGTAGGGGTGTAGGGACTCATGCCCTGTCTCAGTTGAGGCGGAGTGAGTGTGGGACGGTGTGTCCCACGTTGGCCCGAAACCCTATCTCAGGGCCTGGATGGTTCCCTAAGGGAGCGCCAGGTCAGGGGCCTAGGCTGTACATACAGGTCATTTGAGGAGGATCTTCCTGTGTCTAGAGGACGGGGAGTGTCTGTAACCAGAACTCTGGCGGTCCTAGTGTTGGGCAGTACCGCTCCTAAGTGGAGGGTGCAGAAGTCCTGGCTCGCTGAGCATTTGACCGTCTAGAGTGCGTGACCATTTGTGGGGCCTCTGGAGGTCGTTCCCCGAGGAGGGGGGAAAGCCAGGTTGGGGTTGTGGCCTGACCTGGAAGGAGTACTGAAGGAAAGTGTGTCACTGATACGCCGCTGGTGTGTGCTCTGTCTAGCCTGGGACGTACTGAGAATTACCCTGTGATAGGGAGTACTGGAGGAGAGTGTGTCGCTGATACGCCGCTAGCATGTGCTCTGTCTAGCCTGAGACATACTGGGCCTGTAGTCATGGAACTGGAAGGGGGTGCAGAGGGACGGTGTCCTTACTTCTGACCCCGGTGCAACCTGAGGGTTTAGATCTTAGGTTGGGAGATTAAGGAAACTTCTAGGTCAAGAGGAATCTCTGCCAAAGTGGATCATCTGTAGAGACTGATGGGGCTGCCCTTGCTGTGTGATCTGGGGCTCACCTGCAGTTTGTTGTTTCCACTATTTTTTTATTTTTCCAGTTCTTTTTAGGAAAGATAGGACGCCCGTCTTTATCAGACAGAGCTTTCTGCTGTGTTTGTGATTGAGTTTGCCTTTTAGCAAAAGGCCTAAATCCCAAAATATGTGGCCTATGGTTTTATAAGACTTTGCAATAATTATTGGTAATTCATGTGGTTTATCTGCATCAGAGACAGCTTCCTAGCGGTTTGCCACTTTAAAGCTTACTGCATCGCCCTTTACAATCGCATGGATCATATCAGGAACCACGTTGAACACCCCCACCAGTCTCATCCCTAGTTCAACAGCAGCTTCGGCTCTGTGTTCATCTTGAACACGTTTAATCATGGAGGGGAGTACGGTCATAGAGGGAGTGCCAAAGCACTTCAAATATACTGATGCGAACATCTTACCCGATGTTTTACAATCAGCTAACTCAGGAAGTTTTCTACACAGGAGAGGTATCTGGAAAGACAGCCTCAAGTTGTCCAAATTTTTCAGCAAACCAATAAGGTAATTCATCCTTATTCTGTGGGCGCTTGCCCATTACTGAATTGAGCATAACGGGACTGATAGTTACCCCACCAGGTACAGCAGGTTATTATTATTATTATTATTATTATTATTATTATTATTATTATTATTATTATTATTATTATTATTATTATTAGTTTCGCTAGCACCCGAATCACCTCCACGCTTGGGACGGTATGCTACAGCCAAACCAGAGGGACTCAGAAAAGATAGGTTTTTAAAAGCTTCCTGATTGAGGAAGATTTGGGAGTTGCGAAGCTTGCAGGGGAGTTTGTTGGATCCAGATCAGAGGGGTCGAGAGGGAATGTACTTTGTCAGTTTGTTGGATAGGTAGGAAGACCCCATATCATTGAGGGCTTTGAAAACAATTTATTCTTTTATTTATTTTATTTTAGGAGCTTATAAAGCGCACGGCTACCCACCAACGGGGGTATCCCGGGGCTACGGACTACAGGCAGCAGGGATGTCTAACACGGCTAGAGGTTGGAAAACAGACAGGTTTTCAAATTGCACGGGAACAAAGATTCAGATTTGGTAAGCCGCAGGCCCAAAGGTAGGCTGTTCCACAGTTTAGCAGTCACAACAGCAAAAGCTCTTCCCCCCCGTTCTGGAGCGGCGAAAACAGGGAGGGTAGAGCAGGCAAAGATGATTGGATCTGAGAGCTCGGGCAGACTTAACCGGATTTAGCCTACATATGAGATAGGCAGGGCCAAGGCCGTTTAGTGCCCTAAAAACCAGGACCAAGGATTTAAATTGGATGCGATAAGTAACTGGCAGCCAGTGAAGTTTCATCAGATGAGGGGTAATTGAGTGGCAATAAGGGATATTGCATATCAGCCTTGCTGCAGCATTCTGTACAATCTGCAGCCATTTAATCAGATAGGCTGGGGCTCCCGCATAAAGGCTATTGGAATAATCCAGGTGAGAAGTGATAAAGGCATGGAGGACGGTCCTACGTGAGTCCAGGGGCAGGAAAGGGAGAATTTTACTAATCATACGGAGTTTACCAAAACATGCAGAGGTGACCTTATTAATTTGAGTCTTACATGACAGTTCATTGTCAAATTGAGAACCCAAATTTCGAGCTGATTTTACTGGTATCGGGGAAGGGTTAAGTTCCGATGGCCACCACAGTAGAGAGGAAAGTGGGGCACTTTGATTGAAGAACAACACCTCAGTTTTATCCGTATTGAGCTTGAGGGTGTTGAGGGTCATCCAAGATGAAATGTTGGTCAGGCAACGTCTAAAGTTGGCAAAGCCACCGTCAGAGTGATCTCTAAATGAAAACACAAGCTGAGTGTCATCAGCATAGGAGATCACTCTGACCCCCCAGGATTCAACTGCCTCAGCCAGAGGTAAAACATAGACATTAAAAAAGAGAGGGCTCAGTGCAGAGCCCAGAGGTATGCAATAGCTGAGAGGTTTTTCCTCCGAAACAAAAGGCTGGAGGAAGACCTGCTGAGTTCTACCACTCAAAAAAGATCTAATCCAGGCCAAGGGGGTATCCCGTATCCCAAGACTAGACAGTCTATCTAACAGAATGGCGTGTGTCGAAAGCCGCAGGCAGGTCGAGGAGCACCAACATGGCCTCCTCGGCTTCATCCACGCATTCTTGAATGGTCTCAGTTACCTCCAGCAGTGCGGACTCCGTACTGTAACGATCTAAATCCGGATTGTGAGTCATGGAATGATTGTCTAGACTCCAGATAGCCGGCCAGTTGTTCTTGCACGACTTTCTAAAAAATACTTTGGCTGGTTTGGGGAGGAGCGAGATAGGATGATAATTGCTGAACACCGAAGGGTCGGCGTCAGCTTTCTTCAAAATGGGAATCAGCATGGCCTGCTTCCATGAGGTGGGGAACTGACCCGAGAGTAACGACGAATTCCAGATTGAAATTAATGGGCCGGCAATGAGGGGTGCAGGAGTGCTAAGCACCTGGGCAGGAACCGGGTCCAGCGGTGACCCCGATTTACACAGCTGCAACTTCATCAGAGCAGTTTCCATAGAAATAGCTTTAAATGATACAAACGCCTCCTCCTGAGGAACCTTAAGATCCGGAGGGGGGATTGTAAGGGCCTGATTAAAAGAAGCAGTAATATCAACAATTTTATCATGAAAGAAATTAGAGAGACAGTCACAGAGGTTTTGACTGGGGCAGATCGAAGAGGCAAGGGCTGAGGGTTTAGCAAATTCCTTCACAATTTTAAACAACGTATTGAGGAGTTTTCAGAAGCACTAATTTTACCGATAAAATATTCCCTCATAGTGGCACGTTTAAGTTCATGAAATTTTTTTAACGCAGCTCTATAGGTAGCTTTAGCAACAGAATCATAAGTTAGTCGCCAGCTAGGCTCAAGCTTTTTACAATTGCTCCTTTCCGTGCGTAAGGCCGCGGAGAACCAGGGCACTGAGGGTTTCGTCCTGAGGAGGATAATGGTCGCACCGGGGCAATGACGTCAATAGCAGAGAAGAGCCGGGTGTTAAAATTGGAGACGTCGTTGTTCAGATCACTAGAGGTCTGCCAGATCGAATTAGCAAGAATGGGTTCAAGAGCATCGCACATAATCTTATACCATTTCCTGCCAAGATCCCTGGCTTTAGTTGAAATAACAAGTGGCAGGGAAATGGCCTACCTAAATGGAATCAGGTAATGGTCAGACCAAGTGAGAGGTAAAGGAGATAAGGTGGAGAGGCCAGACTGGTTAGAAAATTGGAGATCAAGAGTGTGGCCTGCTCGATGTGTAGGGCCCTGTACCCTCTGAAAAAAGTTCAGGCCATGCAGAGTATCCAGGAGAGATCTAGCCTTCAAGCATGCAGCATCAGCCACATGCAGGTTAAAGTCTCCAAGGATGGTAAAATGGGGATGCTTCAGGGAAAGGTCAGCGATCGTAGAGAGGAGTTCAGTAAGAGAGGAAGGAGAAGCGCCAGGGGGGTTATATACCAGAGCACCCGCTAAAACTAGGTTAGATGCATCCGAGATGGTAAAATAAATAGCTTCCATGGAGCCAATGTTGGCAAGTTTTCTGGATGTAATCTTCCAGTGGGAACGTAGGATTACAGCAATCCCTCCTCCCGCCTTAGCACCCGTACGATTAATCCCAACAAAGTGGTTGTCTGGGGGAACTGCAAGATTAAGGTCAGGATGGGAGGAATCTTTGACCCACGTCTCTGTCAAGTACATAAGATCCCAGGAGTGAGTAGAAAAGGAGAGCCAAATATCTCCCCCGTGGCGAGGGAGAGATCTGCAATTAAGCAGACAGGCCTTGATAGAATCAGGGAGGCTAGAAGGCGGGTCTCCCCTTACACACTGGGGGACGTTTACTAGGTGGACTCAATGTAAATGGGTAATTGTCACAGCTAAAATCGTTGGTTAGGATCCAGGGGAGCCTGCAACGTGAAGAGCAGGTACAATCACCTTTTCTAAAAGCCAATAGTTGGGACCTGGACCAGCATAGCCTAGCAGCAGGGAGGCAACCAGCAGCATGGCTGGCGCTGGTCGCGGAACAGTCGCGGACGGGGGCAGACAGGCTTGCCTTTGGTGTTCCTTCGGTGCGCCAGCGGTGCACCCACTGCGCGTAGGGAATGGCATATCCCTTAAGTAGTCTGGAGCGCTAACCCCTGACTCCACCCTCCCAAACTGGAAGTGATGATCGACCGCTCTCACTACCCTCCACAACAATCGGGCAAGCCCGTGATAGACCGGGGTAGAGGCTGAAGGAATGAAGGTGCGGGCGCAAAGACCAGAAATAAGGAGGCAGGTATGAGCAACAAACAATCATCAGCAAATAGATTAAAAAGTATTTTAAAAGCAAAACACTATGAGGCAAGTGAAACCTGTAGTAGCTAGCGCGAAGACCTTAGTGCTGCGCGCTTCCGCTGCACAAAGAGAATGGCATATCCCTTAAGTAGACTGGAGCGCTAACCCCTGACTCCACCCTCCCCAACCGGAAGTGATGACCGGCCGCCCTCACTACCCTCCACAACAACCAGGCAAGCCCGCGGTGGACCGGGGTAGGGGCTGAAGGAATGAAGGTGCGGGCGCAAAGACCAGAAATCAGGAGGCAGGTATGAGCAAAAAACAATCCTCAGCAAATAGATTAAAAAGTATTTTAAAAGCGAAACAGTATGAGGCAAGTGAAACCTGTAGCAGCTAGTGCGAAGACCTTAGTGCTGCGCGCGTCCGCTTAAGTAGACTGGAGCGCTAACCCCTGACTCCACCCTCCCAAACCGAAAGTGATGATCGGCCCCCTCACTACCCTCCACAACAATCGGGCAAGCCCGTGGTGGACCGGGGTAGGGGCTGAAGGAATGAAAGTGCAGGCGCAAAGATCAGAAATCAGGAGGCAGGTAAGAGCAAAAAACAATCCTCAGCAAATGAATTAAAAAGTATTTTAAAAGCAAAACAGTATGAGGCAAGTGAAACCGGTAGCAGCTAGCGCGAAGACCTTAGTGCTGCGCGCCGATCTTGAATTTCACCTGCTTTCTTCCAGGGAGCCAAGAAGTTTGTTAAGAAGTGAAATCGAGTCAGTTCTGGGAGGGGCATTTGTAACTAGTCAGGCTGCCATATTCTGGATTACTTGTAACTTGTTTATGGAAGCCTTGTTGGTCGAGGCCAACAATGCATTATAGTAGTCCAGACGGCTTAACACTAGTGCTTGCATCAGTGTTTTTCGTGTAGAGGAAGGTAACAAAGGAAATACTCTCCTGAGTAGGCTGAGTGTGTGAAAGCAGGTACCAGCTGTAGTAGCTACGTGAGCTTTACGCGTGAGATTCTGGTCAATCCGATTCCAAAATTCTTGACCACTTCTTTTGGAGAGGGGGTCACACCCAGCCCCTCCGGCCACCCCCTGGGAGACCAGCTAATGGCTGCTCCTCCAAACAACATGATCTCCAATTCCTTGGCATTCAGTTGAAAGAAGATGGTCTTCATCCAGGCAGCAATGGTCTTCATACACTCTGAAAAAATGAGTTGTGTATCAGGGCTGAATTTATCAAAGGTGAGGAGGAGCTGGGTGTCGTCTGCATTGTCAGGATATGCTCCGCAGGATCCGTGTGTTGCACATAAGGGTCCACCTCCTGATGTCACCAACACCCTGAATAACCAAGTACAGGGTGTTTGAGCTATCAGGCGAAAGGAAGGAAAGGGGTAGGTCAGCAGGGTCAAGAACCTGAAACGACAAACGAGCAGAAAATAATATAACAAAGCCCAGAAAATAACTACTCTCATAAATTCTCGCTAATCTTGCATACCTGCAAAGGCTTGAAATGTTACTTTCTAAATTCCAATAAACAGTGTAAGACCTTTAGCTCCTGTAAACCAAAAAACACGATGAGTAATGCATTGATTCATGTAATCATATACTACTAGCAACAGTATTTGTTTGTAACAGCGTACCCTATAACCAGGATGGTCTTTGCTAATGAATGGGGTTCTTGGTTCGTAAAACAATAAAGAACAATGTCCCAGATCTTCCCGATTCCTAATAACTAATAAGACTTAGTTAGTTGATGGACGAACCTAGCCCTAAGTACTTAACCAAGAGAACTGTTCAAATATTACAAGGCCACGTGTAATAGTGAGGGCATGACAATAGAACAGTAAGGACAATTGATTGCTCGTGGCAGCAATCACTTCAAGGCTCCGTTTTCCCCCACAGTGTTCATGACAACCAACAAACAACCAGCAGCGTGTGGTTGCGACCACCACTCCCGCTCGGGTAAGATAAAGTCTCCGAAGTATCTAACCAACAACCTGCAGCGTGTGGTTGCATCCACCACTCCCGCTCCGGTTAAATTGGCCCAAAGGAAACAAGAGTCTAGAGCTTTTGTATCCTGCAGAGAATCATCCCCAATGCCATGCAGCCACACGAAGGGAAATGCACATAAGAACAGAAACGGTAACACGAGGCTGCGACCGCCTCCGTGTTCCGCTCCGTAAACCAAAAGGTGACCTAACTGAAATACCGCAGCACGAATGTACGAGGAACGCCGCGCTCCGATTACAAGGCAACTCACCGGCCTCTGAATATCACTCGTCGTAGCAGCCAAAACCCACTGGCATCATTCTCCTCTCCTGCTCCTAATTCAAGGCGAGAATACGTCTGGCTCAGTTTCACATGGGAGAATACTGAATTATGTGCACTGAGTTTACCGCGCATGACCAAGAAATACTTCCTCATGATAGAGGATCATGGGAAATGTCGTTTTTGCATCAAATGATAGGCAGGCGCCGTTTGGCAGATCCTGACATGCATAGGAGATGGGACTAAACTCTAGGTTCCTCATTAGTTTAGCCACCTGGAAGTTGCGCATGATGAACTGTGTAACAGCTCTATGCACGTGTATTAAAGAAGTATGTAATCGTAGAGTTCTATGCGCCGCTGTTGTCAGCCGACGCAGGTGAGTGGTATACCCAGCCAAAACGGGCCACATCTATCGATAAAGGACTTAAACAGACCAGCGTCATTGGGTGAGGAAGAAAGCGAAAGAAAAGGGGGACAAAAGGGGATGATGGATGGAGCGTTTGAGAAAATCAAACACTCACCTCTGTGGGGGTGAGTGTTTGATTTGCAAGGGACTCATGTCTGAGCATACCCTGCCAGCTTAGGGCGAACAAAGCAAAACAAAAGGGGATGATGAACGTCCATCATCCCCTTTTGCTCACTTGGCCACTGGATTCAAGATAGCCTGGCTGATGAGGATTATGTATCCGAAACCGGTCCCAGTATGCTTGTTTCCGGTCCAGGGAAGACATGGCTTGGCAGTTCGGGCTGGACTGTTCCCATGAGGCACCGGGTCAGACTGATTTGCATATGGCCATGTCTGAACTGGGGTGGCTGAGTGAGCTAAAGAATGGTGATGGATTAAACCCAGATCAGTCGACTGGGGGTGAGTATTTGATTAGCTCAAACGCTCCGTACATCATCCCCTTTTGTTTCGCATTGGGTGAGGAAGGGCGCCATTAAACCAAATTAGATGTTGCCAAGCTGTAAGCGAAATTTCCAGACCTCGAAAGGACTGATATGCATTAGCAAGGGCTGTAGGCGTATATTCATGAAACAAGTCATCTGCTCCATCCACCGCCCGAAAGGTGACCAAAGAATAAAACACTTTGAGGCGGTAAGCCGCATCAGCTTCTACTACAAAAATCAGTGCAACAGCAGAATCAGGGACTCCATGTAGAGTCAAATAGGCATTGACTGTGAGGCAGAATATTAACCGCCATCAGGGAAAAACAAGGAATAACAACCTAGAGCACTGCAGTGCAATAATGGGCCAAGAATAAAGAGAAACTCTTTTCTAAAACTTCAAGCTTGAAAGAACCCATAAAAACATCAATATAGGAGGTTACACCATCACAGCAATCTCTGGAAACAGAAGAGAGGGTATTGTGGACAAGCACAAGCACTACTCAAGCGTCTCACAGATAAAAACCAGACCAAACGTTGGCGGCGCCATGTTGCAGGGATTCTGCACTTATTCAGAACTATGCGCAAGAAACCAGGTCCTCGGTGGATAGTGGTGTACCAACCTATCACCTCAGTGCCCAAAATTACAAACACCGACTTGCAATAGTGTCTCATTCGTTCTCTGACTAACAGCGAAGCTACCAATGTTTAGAGAACCCAGAACACAACACTCCAGACTCTCTTGGGAAACACGGGAGCAAGACAACTCTTCCGCTCACTCACTCCTACTTGTCCACGATAAGAGTAATCAGAGTCACAGTGTAGTTTAAAATGTTTATTTTAACTAACGTGCTCTATGGTACCGTACACGTACCATTACTAGCAACAAAATGCATAAATACAATATCGTCAGCATTGTCACAATTCCATAGAATACAAACAGAATATCATTTTATAAAGACAATGGAAAAAGGGCTATAGTACCTAACCACCATCCCCATGATAGGAAGTAGTTTATTATAAAAAAGAAGACCTCTGGGCTTTGTGAGCAGACCCCATACCTTAAGGCCTAGATGAAAGGTTTACATCTCAGGACAAGCACAGCTCTTCTCTCTAGAAAGGTTTCACTCCAAGTGTGTTAAAACAACATGCAACCCAGTAATATTAAAGCACGAGTCTTCAATATTGCAGCAGTGTGTAGCATGTTATGTTTAGGTGCTAGGAACTGACCAGAACAGAATCACAAGGGGCATTGTTTATCCACCTTGTACATTGTGTGCAGACTAAACCTCAGAGCACAGCAGAGAACACGAAAAGCAGTCAGTTCTCATGTGAAAAGGACATAAAGTCTTGCAAAATAAACGCATTTAGGGCCAGATGTAGGTCGGTCGGTAGCGGCCGAAAATCGGTATTTTCGGCCGTTACCGATCGGTAAATAGGTGATCGCTATGTAGGGGGCATTATTTTACCGAATCGGTAAAATTACCGATTCGGTAATTTTACCGATTCGGTAAAATAAAAAATCTGTAAATTTACCGAATGTGAGCCACCCAGATGTAGGTGGGACTCTTCAGAGTCCCAAAGGCCTTACCGAATCGATATTTTACCATCAAATCCAATTTGATGGTAAAATACCGATTCCGGTGTGCATGCACATGTGTGCATGCACACCTATGCCATATGACAGGCAGACCTGCCCTTAGGGCATGTATGCCTGCCACATGGCCCCTGAGTCTGTTTTGGGGGTGCCAGAGGGTGTCAAAGTGACACCCCCTGCACCCTTGTGAAATTCGGTATTTACCGATTCGGTAAATACCGAATCGGTAATGCCAATTCATTCCTATGGACTTCAAAGCCCATAGGAATGAATGGGCATTACCGATTCGGTATTTACCGAATCGGTAAATACCGAAATAATCCGATTCGGTATTCCAGCACATCTGGAATACCTACATGTCCACCCTATAGATTTACCGATTTTTAATTACCGAATCGGTAAAATTCGGTAATTGAAAATCAGTAAATCTATTTCACCTACATCGGGCCCATAGTGTCATGCGCAAAAGCAGCCTAATGGCAGCGAAGCTCATGCTAACTTAGCAATATCGACAATGAACCCACCATCCACTACAGTACTTTACTTTGTTTGTCAGATTGACCATGCATGTTTTGTGTTCATATGGGCCTTCATGCACTGACACCATGGCATTTACACATTGCATTCTGTGCTGTGCATGATCGAGCCATGAATTACTTTCACATGTGACTTGGTGAGTCAAAGTTTAATTTCTGTGACAGTTACATGTGCTTATCTGTCTGCACACTGGACGTGCTTATGGATCTATGCCAAATTGCCATGTGAGTGCTGGTGTGGTTGTATGGCACCATGCATTTTGAGAATGATGGCAGGGTGCATGCACGGACTACCTACCTGTTAGGTGACACAGTGGTGGGAAATGGCTGCCACATGGTTGTGGTGGTGGGGAGTGTTCCACCCTGCTGACCTGTGGCACAAGGGCACCTGGTGGGAGTTGTAGTGCTGGCTGCCAATCCACAAACACCCCTCCCTGTTAAGATGGCTACCCACCTGTTAGGTGAAGGTGAGCAATGCAATGGCTGTCACATGGTTCTGGGTGTGATAAGTGCTCCAACCTGCTCAGCTATGAGACAAGGGTGCCTGGTAGGAATTGTAGTGCAGGTTTCCCACCCACAAACACCCCTTCCTTATAAGAAGGCTACCTACCTGTTAGGTGAAGGTGAGCAATGCAAGGGCTGCCACATGGTTCTGGATCGGGGAGTGATCCAACTTGCTGAGCTGTGGCACAAGGGGGCCTGGTGGGAGTTGTAGTGATGGCATCCTACCCAGAAACACCCCACCCCGTTAAGATGGCTACCTACCTGTAAGTTTGATGAGTGTAAAGAAATGGCTGCCACATGGTTGTGGGTGTGGGGAGTGCTCCATCCTGCTCAGCTGTGGGACAAGGGGGCCTGGTGGGAGTTGTAGGGCTGGCTGCATGTACACATGCCCACATGAAAATATTGCTAGCTACCTTTGGGGTGAATTAGAGGAAGGAAATGTTAGATCTTTGAGACATGTGTTGGGAAGAGTGTGTTGTATGTATGTGCATTTAGGTCTAGGAAGTGTAGCTTTGCAGTTGTGCTAGACAGTACATAGCAGTGTAATGGGAGGCATTTGTTGGTACTTATCAGCCTCCACTCCCCCAGCTATTTCTGTGAGGCTCTCAGGAAGCAGTATCGCAAGCACCTTCTCTTCCCCTTCAGTGAATGTTAGTGGTTGAATGGGAGGGTCACCATCAGTCCTCTGAGCTAGCTCATGATTCTTGCTGGCAAGTTCTTACACCCGGCTCTTGAGGTCATGCCACCTCCTCTTAATGTCATGCAGGGTGCGCTGGGTGATCCCTACTGCACTGACTTTGTTGACTATCCTTTCCCACATTTAATTTTTTCTGGCTACTGGTGTCTGTTGGACCATGCTTCCAAACAAATGTGGTTCTACTCCGAGTATCTCATCTACCATGGCTACAACTCATTGTCAGTGAATTTGGGCATCTTCTTCTCTGCCATGGTATGTGCTGTGCAAATGGGTGAGAAGTGCAGGTGTGAAGGTGGTGGTGGTGATGTGTGTGGTATGTATGTGGTTGTGATGGTGTGATGTGTGCTGGTTTGCCTCTCCTTTGTGCTGTGGGGTTGGGCCCTTCAGTTGTGCAAAGGATTCTGGGCAGGAAAGGGGTTGGTTTTATACTCAGCTATGTGGGTGGGTCAAAATGGAGGAATCATGTCAGGTGTGTTATGTGTTACAGATATGGTGGTCCTAGACGTAAAACTCCACATACAATTTTTGATATTATTTCAATAGAACTTTGTTCAACTCTTATTCCACATGCGAAATTAATCCTGCAATGAAGAATTTTGGAAACATAAACGAAAATACAATAGCCCAAAACAAACAGATGTCCAACATACACAAAAAGAATTTGTCAATCGTTTTAAAAGTAGAGGAGAGAAGACTCTACTGTTTATTCTCAATAAAATTCCTCCTCATGGTACAGTACACAAATATGCAGTTTTTGTAGAACAAGGGGTTACCAAAGGGTAAAGTGCATAGAGTGAGAAATGTAGTGCTCGTGTAAGATAGAAAAGGACCAAGATGGTCAGGGGGCGGTGAATTACAAAATGTCTTTGAGTCCAAGGTTAAGATAATCCTTGGCGTGGTTCAACAGGAGCCTGCCCTCAATGGTTATTATGCAAAAAAATGTCAATCTTTTTTGCTGTCTTTGCGGCGATCAATTTGCTCGTTGCTTCGTATTTTCAGAGGGGTGAGTGGGCATAATAACGATATCTTTGGGTTACCCCGTATATAATAACGATACTTTGGGTTACCCCGTATATAATAACGATCTTTGGGTTACCCCGTATATAATAAAGGTGTGTTATGTGGGTTGACCTGGGATTTGTATATTTATTTTGCCATGGGGATGTGTCATTGGGGTATGTCAGGTGTTTTTGGAGGCTGCACCACGATAACAGCCACACTTGGCAGCCTTGTTGTGTGCTTGCTTTCGACCGCCATTCCTCTTTCCGCGAGACCACAACGGTCTGGATGCCATTTATCTTCCACTGGTCCGCCCATTTATTATTTCGCGAGATCGGGGCAATTGGGAACAACTGATCGTTCCGCTGAACCGCCATTGTATCATAATTTCACTTACGGTCATTCCGCGGGTTGATCTGCGGTTTTGGGTTTTTCCGCAGTAATTCTGACCACCATGGATGGATTTTCAGCTTTTCTGAATGTTCCCGGCGGAGTTTTGAGGAATCCGTCAGCCGCGGTAGGTTTTTCACGCAGTGCATCCTAATCTGACCACCAGTTTTGCTGCGGTAAATGCAGACACTTATTGTCTGCTACCACGGCGGTCGGAATTCTTTTCTGACCGCTATAGTAATTGACCCCCTAGTTTCCATAGCAAGAGAGTTTTTATGTTTTGACAATATCTTTTTGGGCATTTGAAGAATCCTTGCACATTTTTCAAAACTAGTTTGATCCGCACTCCAGCTGCTGTCTTGAATGTTTTGTGGTGAACCATCAACTGGGAGCCATAAAAAAGAGGGGTTTTCCATAATGTGTTTTCCCATGTTAATTACCATGAGGACTTTAGACACCGCTACAGCCCGTACTGCTGAAGGGAATTACACCAAATTTGGCAGAAAGGTAGATATTAGTCCAGAGAAGTGTCTTTTTCTAATTTGGGGTAAATTAATATAATAGTTTCTGGGATATTAACCAAATTTCACATTTGTATATATGGGGACGCGTATTCTCCACGGATCCACCTCAAATTCACAAATCACTTGCCAACAGCATGTGCCAACAGCAATGCCATGATTGGCTGGCCACAACCTGAGAGGAAAGTTGTGCTTGGCACTCTGTTCATCAGGACTTGGTTCCCTGTGGAGAAAATGTTGCTAAAAATTATAGAAGGGTTCAGGGTAGAGGTTCCCTACCTAGACCCCATGGGACTAATGGAGGGGTCTGTTAGGGGCCCCTCATGGTTAAGAAATTGATTTAAAACCTTTTTTAATTTACCATGCCCGGTGTCTCGGATCCTCTCAGGATCCTCCTCAGATTCAGGTAGATTCCCCAATTTAAAAAAAACATACACGCACTTACAGATCCACACACCCACACACATACCCATACAGCCACTCAAACACCTACTCACATACCCACAAAACCACTCACACAACCACAAAGCCACTCACACACCTATACCTACATATCCACTCCCACACCCACCCACAGACTCACACAGCCAGTCACACAGGCACTCATATACCCACCACACACTCCCACTCCCACTTGCTCAACCACACAACCACTTGCACACCCACACACATAACCAGATTGTAGGGAGATTATAGTTAGGATATAGCATTAAAAAAAAACACATACATTCACTGAAAAATCAAAGGTTACAGGGACGTTATAGTTAGGAACTAAAATGTAAAAAAAAAATTAGAAATTCACTGGAAAATTATTTTTTTTTACATACATTATTCATCTCCCTAGATGAACAGTAAGTTCTTCCACACTATTAAGGCCTCAACAATGTTTTGTCTGCATATCAATGATATAACGATACACGGCAAAATTATAAACATGCACCGGCAATAGTGGCTCTTACAGTTTATCTGAGATGATACGGGAGAGATTGTAAAATATATATTACTAAACCTCCTTCAAAATGGCCGCCATTCTCGCATATATTTTTGTATTGGTCCGTTGTCAGTTACAATTGGATGACGTATATATAATGTGGTTTGGCGGTGAAGAATGTAAACATTGACGAAGGACTTTTGTCCGAAACGCGTCTGTTACACTTGTTTGTGGGCTAATAAAATCTTTGCCGCTTACCCCTGGAGTGCGTGTAATGTTTTCTTAAAAGGAAGCGCTTTGGAGCCACGATTGTTTACCGCGGGTATCGGCGTGGAAATCTGCACCCGCTTGCGAATGCCTCGGGATCACCGATGCAATTTTGGAGCCTGGTTTTATATATATATATATATATATATATATATATATATATATATATATATATATATATATATATATATATATATATATATATATATATATATATTTCACACCAGAGTTGCCTCCAAAGAAGATGCCACACACGGGGGGTTACAGCACACACCTCCACAGGTAGATGAGCTCGCAGTAAGAAGCAGTGTTCCCCAATGCCATACGCGTTTCGAGCCTTACGCTCCTGATCCTGGCTGGCTTGAATAAGGAGGCGGAATTGTAAGAACATCAAATTTATTCAATAACAAGCCCCGCCTCTGTGGGCGGCAACTGTGGCATGCTGGTTGTTGTAGTTCATTAGCCACACCCGGCTTGTGTAGTTCATTCACCAAGTGGATTCCGTCGCCTCAAATAGGTTTCACACCAGTTATAGTTAGGTGGAAATTTTACTCGCATAAAACGATTGAAATTCCCACGTTATAGTTCCATCAACCTTTGTCTCTGGTGGCCATCTTTGGGCTACATTGGGCTACCTTGGGCTACATTTGGGCTCTAACATATACATAGCCCAATGTAGCCCAATATATATTTTTTCAAAGTTAATTTTCATAAAAACCACTGGAGCACATATCTTGAGACATAGCAAAGGCACATCGGGCTACCAGTCCCTACAGTTTTGCCAAGTTTGGTGCAAATCCATTTAGCCGTTCGGGCTAAAAGTGAGTTCGACCGCCCTATGGAAATTAACATGGGGAAAACACGTTTTGGGACCCCCCTTTTATCTCGGCCCCGCTTGACGAATCCCCCCAAACTTTCAGGGAAGGACCGGAGCTCCGCGAGGCAAATTTGAGGTAATTTTCAGGCAGATTTGTCAACCGACGCCAAAGTTATTCACAATAGAATTTTGAGATTTTGCATTAAAAAAAAACTATAACCACCTACTGGCGACCGCCAGTAGGTAATATATATATATATATATATATATATATATATATATATATATATATATATATATATATATATATATATATATATATATATATATATCCATCGAACAGGAGCCATAATTGAAGGAGGCCACAGAAAGTTCATTCATATGCTCTTTTAATTCGCAGTCAGGCAGCTTGCTGGCAGAGCCTTGTTCAGAAAACACAATCACAAAATAAAGCGCCGGACGCGTTTCAGGTTAAAAGAATCCCTTCTTCAGCGGCGTTGATTTTGGCAGGTAATGTATGCGCTCACACATGCACTTAATATCTTCATCAACCCCTCCCTGGTAGGCGTGGCCCTCACTGTGGCCTTGTGGGGTATGTAGTGCAAGTTCGTGGGACCCCAGTGGGCGCGCTGCCATTACGTGCAGATTAATCCAATAGTCCCCAGTGGGGTGATATGCAATCCTGATAGGCACATACCCTGCTTTACAGTTGCCATCACGAGCTTCAAGCAGGCAACTCCCTGCAAAGCGCCGGCTTGACTTTCTCCCCAAGTTCAAACATCAGAGGGGGTCCACAGCAGCGGCGAGCCTCCATTCACGACTTTGGCAAGCCGTCATAAATCCATCGAACAGGAGCCATAATTGAAGGAGGCCACAGAAAGTTCATTCATATGCTCTTTTAATTCGCAGTCAGGCAGCTTGCTGGCAGAGCCTTGTTCAGAAAACACAATCACAAAATAAAGCGCCGGATGCGTTTCAGGTTAAAAGAATCCCTTCTTCAGCGGCGTTGATTTTGGAAGGTAATGTATGCGCTCAGACATGCACTTAATATCTTCATCAACCCCTCCCTGGTAGGCGTGGCCCTCACTGTGGCCTTGTGGGGTATGTAGTGCAAGTTTGTGGGACCCCAGTGGGCGCCCTGCCATTACGTGCAGATTAACCCAATAGTCCCCAGTGGGGTGATATGCAATCCGGATAGGCACATACCCTGCTTTACAGTTGCCATCACGAGCTTCAAGCAGGAAACTCCCTGCAAAGCGCCGGCTTGACTTTCTCCCCAAGTTCAAACATCAGAGGGGGTCCACAGCAGCGGCGAGCCTCCATTCACGACTTTGGCAAGCCGTCATAAATCCATCGAACAGGAGCCATAATTGAAGGAGGCCACAGAAAGTTCATTCATATGCTCTTTTAATTCGCAGTCAGGCAGCTTGCTGGCAGAGCCTTGTTCAGAAAACACAATCACATAATAAAGCGCCGGACGCGTTTCAGGTTAAAAGAATCCCTTCTTCAGCGGCGTTGATTTTGGCAGGTAATGTATGCGCTCACACATGCACTTAATATCTTCATCAACCCCTCCCTGGTAGGCGTGGCCCTCACTGTGGCCTTGTGGGGTATGTAGTGCAAGTTCGTGGGACCCCAGTGGGCGCGCTGCCATTACGTGCAGATTAATCCAATAGTCCCCAGTGGGGTGATATGCAATCCTGATAGGCACATACCCTGCTTAACAGTTGCCATCACGAGCTTCAAGCAGGCAACTCCCTGCAAAGCGCCGGCTTGACTTTCTCCCCAAGTTCAAACATCAGAGGGGGTCCACAGCAGCGGCGAGCCTCCATTCACGAATTATGGCTCCTGTTCGATGGATTTATGACGGCTTGCCAAAGTCGTGAATGGAGGCTCGCCGCTGCTGTGGACCCCCTCTGATGTTTGAACTTGGGGAGAAAGTCAAGCCGGCGCTTTGCAGGGAGTTGCCTGCTTGAAGCTCGTGATGGCAACTGTAAAGCAGGGTATGTGCCTATCAGGATTGCATATCACCCCACTGGGGACTATTGGATTAATCTGCATGTAATGGCAGCGCGCCCACTGGGGTCCCACGAACTTGCACTACATACCCCACAAGGCCACAGTGAGGGCAACGCCTACCAGGGAGGGGTTGATGAAGATATTAAGTGCATGTGTGAGCGCATACATTACCTGCCAAAATCAACGCCGCTGAAGAAGGGATTCTTTTAACCTGAAACGCGTCCGGCGCTTTATTTTGTGATTGTGTTTTCTGAACAAGGCTCTGCCAGCAAGCTGCCTGACTGCGAATTAAAAGAGCATATGAATGAACTTTCTGTGGCCTCCTTCAATTATGGCTCCTGTTCGATGGATTTATGACGGCTTGCCAAAGTCGTGAATGGAGGCTCGCCGCTGCTGTGGACCCCCTCTGATGTTTGAACTTGGGGAGAAAGTCAAGCCGGCGCTTTGCAGGGAGTTGCCTGCTTGAAGCTCGTGATGGCAACTGTAAAGCAGGGTATGTGCCTATCAGGATTGCATATCACCCCACTGGGGACTATTGGATTAATCTGCACGTAATGGCAGCGCGCCCACTGGGGTCCCACGAACTTGCACTACATACCCCACAAGGCCACAGTGAGGGCCACGCCTACCAGGGAGGGGTTGATGAAGATATTAAGTGCATGTGTGAGCGCATACATTACCTGCCAAAATCAACGCCGCTGAAGAAGGGATTCTTTTAACCTGAAACGCGTCCGGCGCTTTATTTTGTGATTGTGTTTTCTGAACAAGGCCCTGCCAGCAAGCTGCCTGACTGCGAATTAAAAGAGCATATGAATGAACTTTCTGTGGCCTCCTTCAATTATGGCTCCTGTTCGATGGATTTATGACGGCTTGCCAAAGTCGTGAATGGAGGCTCGCCGCTGCTGTGGACCCCCTCTAATGTTTGAATATGGGGAGAAAGTCAAGCCAGAGCTTTGCAGGGAGTTGCCTGCTTGAAGCTCGTGATGGCAACTGTAAAGCAGGGTATGTGCCTATCAGGATTGTATATCACCCCACTGGGGACTATTGGATTAATCTGCACGTAATGGCAGCGCGCCCACTGGGGTCCCACAAACTTGCACTACATACCCCACAAGGCCACATTGAGGGCCACGCCTACCAGGGAGGAGTTGATGAAGATATTAAGTGCATGTGTGAGCACATACATTACCTGCCAAAATCAACGCCGCTGAAGAAGGGATTCTTTTAACCTGAAACGCGTCCGGCGCTTTATTTTGTGATTGTGTTTTCTGAACAAGGCTCTGCCAGCAAGCTGCCTGACTGCGAATTAAAAGAGCATATGAATGAACTTTCTGTGGCCTCCTTCAATTATGGCTCCTGTTCGATGGATTTATGACGGCTTGCCAAAGTCGTGAATGGAGGCTCGCCGCTGCTGTGGACCCCCTCTGATGTTTGAACTTGGGGAGAAAGTCAAGCCGGCGCTTTGCAGGGAGTTGCCTGCTTGAAGCTCGTGATGGCAACTGTAAAGCAGGGTATGTGCATATCAGGATTGCATATCACCCCACTGGGGACCATTGGATTAATCTGCACGTAATGGCAGCGCGCCCACTGGGGTCCCACGAACTTGCACTACATACCCCACAAGGCCACAGTGAGGGCCACGCCTACCAGGGAGGGGTTGATGAAGATATTAAGTGCATGTGTGAGCGCATACATTACCTGCCAAAATCAACACCGCTGAAGAAGGGATTCTTTTAACCTGAAACGCGTCCGGCGCTTTATTTTGTGATTGTGTTTTCTGAACAAGGCTCCGCCAGCAAGCTGCCTGACTGCGAATTAAAAGAGCGTATGAATGAACTTTCTGTGGCCTCCTTCAATTATGGCTCCTGTTCGATGGATTTATGACGGCTTGCCAAAGTCGTGAATGGAGGCTCGCTGCTGCTGTGGACCCCCTCTGATGTTTGAACTTGGGGAGAAAGTCAAGCCGGCGCTTTGCAGGGAGTTGCCTGCTTGAAGCTCGTGATGGCAACTGTAAAGCAGGGTATGTGCCTATCAGGATTGCATATCACCTCACTGGGGACTATTGGATTAATCTGCACGTAATGGCAGCGCGCCCACTGGGGTCCCACGAACTTGCACTACATACCCCACAAGGCCACAGTGAGGGCCACGCCTACCAGGGAGGGGTTGATGAAGATATTAAGTGCATGAGTGAGCGCATACATTACCTGCCAAAATCAACGCCGCTGAAGAAGGGATTCTTTTAACCTGAAACGCGTCCGGCGCTTTATTTTGTGATTGTGTTTTCTGAACAAGGCTCTGCCAGCAAGCTGCCTGACTGCGAATTAAAAGAGCATATAAATGAAAATTCTGTGGCCTCCTTCAATTATGGCTCCTGTTCGATGGATTTATGACGGCTTGCCAAAGTCGTGAATGGAGGCTCGCCGCTGCTGTGGACCCCCTCTGATGTTTGAACTTGGGGAGAAAGTCAAGCCGGCGCTTTGCAGGGAGTTGCCTGCTTGAAGCTCGTGATGGCAACTGTAAAGCAGGGTATGTGCCTATCAGGATTGCATATCACCCCACTGGGGACTATTGGGTTAATCTGCACGTAATGGCAGCGCGCCCACTGGGGTCCCACGAACTTGCACTACATACCCCACAAGGCCACAGTGGGGGCCACGCCTACCAGGGAGGGGTTGATGAAGATATTAAGTGCATGTGTGAGCGCATACATTACCTGCCAAAATCAACGCCGCTGAAGAAGGTATTCTTTTAACCTGAAACGCGTCCGGCGCTTTATTTTGTGATTGTGTTTTCTGAACAAGGCTCTGCCAGCAAGCTGCCTGACTGCGAATTAAAAGAGCATATGAATTAACTTTCTGTGGCCTCCTTCAATTATGGCTCCTGTTCGATGGATATATATATATATATATATATATATATTCCAACAGCCTCTCCACACGAGAGAGAAAATGAGTCGCAACCTATCCGGTTTAAAAATGCTTTTATTTTTATTTTCAAAAGGCGGCATAGTTCTGCTTGGCTCCAATGCATTTCGCTCACCACTGTGAGCTTCGTCAGGGAGGAGGCGCCGCAGGTTCAGGTAATTACAGCTCAACCACACGACCAGAGTATATCGGTGCTTCCGTTTTTCAACCCCTTGTTGGGTCCCCATTTCAGCTGTTTGTGGTTTACTGCAGCCTTCCGTGCGTGCTGGGATCAAGTTTGCGCCTTCACATGCCGTCCGGAAAACCCTGAGAATGTCCTTTAAAACATCATCTGGGACCCAACCATAGTCCAATCTATGGGAGCACCTCACGCCCTTCGTGCTTCACACGGTCTGCAAGACGGTCCAGGTTCGGGTGTGAATGGCGCTCTTTATGGGCGGTGCGTTTCTCTTGGGCCGGACCTTGGCCACATATTTATTCCAACAGCCTCTCCACACGAGAGAGAAAATGAGTCGCAACCTATCCGGTTTAAAAATGCTTTTATTTTTCTTTTCAAAAGGCGACATAGTTCTGCTTGGCTCCAATGCATTTCGCTCACCACTGTGAGCTTCGTCAGGGAGGAGGCGCCGCAGGTTCAGGTAATTACAGCTCAACCACACAACCAGAGTATATCGGTGCTTCCGTTTTTTAACCCCTTGTTGGGTCCCCATTTCAGCTGTTCTTTGAATGCTGCATGCTGGGTCATGTGGTTTACTGCAGCCTTCCGTGCGTGCTGGGATCAAGTTTGCGCCTTCACATGCCGTCCGGAAAACCCTGTGAATGTCCTTTAAAACATCATCTGGGACCCAACCATAGTCCAGTCTATGGGAGCACCTCACGCCCTTCGTGCTTCACACGGTCTGCAAGACGGTCCAGGTTCGGGTGTGAATGGCGCTCTTTATGGGCGGTGCGTTTCTCTTGGGCCGGACCTTGGCCACATATTTATTCCAACAGCCTCTCCACACGAGAGAGAAAATGAGTCGCAACCTATCCGGTTTAAAAATGCTTTTATTTTTCTTTTCAAAAGGCGGCATAGTTCTGCTTGGCTCCAATGCATTTCGCTCACCACTGTGAGCTTCGTCAGGGAGGAGGCGCCGCAGGTTCAGGTAATTACAGCTCAACCACACGACCAGAGTATATCGGTGCTTCAGTTTTTTAACCCCTTGTTGGGTCCCCATTTCAGCTGTTTTTTGAATGCTGCATGCTGGGTCATGTGGTTTACTGCAGCCTTCCGTGCGTGCTGGGATCAAGTTTGCGCCTTCACATGCCGTCCGGAAAACCCTGAGAATGTCCTTTAAAACATCATCTGGGACCCAACCATAGTCCAGTCTATGGGAGCACCTCACGCCCTTCGTGCTTCACACGGTCTGCAAGACGGTCCAGGTTCGGGTGTGAATGGCGCTCGTTATGGGCGGTGCGTTTCTCTTGGGCCAGACCTTGGCCACATATTTATTCCAACAGCCTCTCCACACGAGAGAGAAAATGAGTCGCAACCTATCCGGTTTAAAAATGCTTTTATTTTTATTTTCAAAAGGCGGCATAGTTCTGCTTGGCTCCAATGCATTTCGCTCACCACTGTGAGCTTTGTCAGGGAGGAGGCGCCGCAGGTTCAGGTAATTACAGCTCAACCACGCGACCAGAGTATATCGGTGCTTCCGTTTTTTAACCCCTTGTTGGGTCCCCATTTCAGCTGTTCTTTGAATGCTGCATGCTGGGTCATGTGGTTTACTGCAGCCTTCCGTGCGTGCTGGGATCAAGTTTGCGCCTTCACATGCCGTCCGGAAAACCCTGAGAATGTCCTTTAAAACATCATCTGGGACCCAACCATAGTCCAGTCTATGGGAGCACCTCACGCCCTTCGTGCTTCACACGGTCTGCAAGACGGTCCAGGTTCGGGTGTGAATGGCGCTCTTTATGGGCGGTGCGTTTCTCTTGGGCCGGATATATATATTTAGAAAACTTAAGGTTACAGGGACATTATAGTTAGGAAATAGGATATTGACTCTCTCACTGTCTAACTAAGTGTATTAGTGGCTCTATCCTTCTCCTCATAGTGAGTTCTGGTATAGATAGGAGAGTGGATTTATCACAGCAGATATAGCTCTTGTACTGTGCAAGTAACAGATTCAAACTGCAGAAGAAGGTATCTTTTATTGTAAGCTAACAGTTTCTTGTCATATGGCCAAGCTATGGCGTATGTCAACAGTGGCTTCTATGTAGTGCAGAAGCAGTTTAAGAGCTACCCACCTGTTTCCAATATCAACTAGGTCTGATCCGTAAACTCCACACTGAGTACACAACTCCACTGTAGTTTTTGTTTAGTAAAAATAAAATATTAAGACTTACAAGATTTATTTTAAGGTAAGAGATATGGTATTGGTATGGAAAGTAGCAAATCAATGAATGAAAAACATTTTAACAGTCATTTAATACATACCTCATTTCGTATCATTGCGCACGTATTTATAGGTGAGTGGGATTTCTGACTGGCTGCGTAAGCGTGTCAGTGGGTCTCTGAGTTGGTGTATGAGTGTCTAAGTGGGTCTGTGAGTGGATGTAGGAGTGTCTGAGTGGCGTCTGTGAGTGGGTGAGTGTCTATGTGGGTCTGTGAGTGGGTACATTAGTGTCAGAATGGACACTGAAATGAGTGTGTAACACAAACTGGGCCTCTTGGGGTGCATTCATCTTTGACTTGGTCTCAGGGTGGCTTCATGAGTCTTTGCATGAGTGTGTCTGTGAATGGGTGTGTGAAAATATGACTGAGTCTGTGAGAGAGTGCATAAGTCTCTGAGTGGGTCTCTGACTGGCTACATAAGTGTGTCAGAGAATCTTTGTGTGAGCATATTTGAATATGAGTGGGTCTGTGTGTGGGTATATTAGTCTCTTCCTAGATCTGTAAGTAGGCTGCATGAGTGTCTGAGAAGGTCTGAGACTGGCTACATGAGTCTCAAAGTGGCCTTGTGAATGGCTCCATAACTCTGTGTGGGTCAGTGCGAAGGTCCATGAGTCTCTCAGTGGGTGCATGACTCTTGGAATGGCTAAATATGAGAATGTGAGAGCGTCTGAGTGGGTCAGTGAGTGGGTGCCTGAGTCTCTAACTGGGTTTCTGACTGACTCCATGAGTGTGTTGGCACATGAGAATATGAGGGGCTCTGTGAGTGGGTGCATGAGTCTCTGAGTCGGTCTGTGAGTGGGTACACAAGTGTATGGATGGGTCTGTGAGTGACTGCATTAGTCTCTGAAAGGGTCTGTAAGTGGCAGCATGAGTGCCTGCGCTGGCTTGACAGTGGGTGCATGAGTCTCTGACTAGGTCTCAGAGTGGCTACAAGAGTAACAGAGTGAGTTGGTGATTGGGTGGATGATAACAACTCTTCTCATTGTACATTATTTTCCAGAAGAGAGTGTAAGAGACCAAAACGTCGACACTTACTCTCTCTTCTGGAAAATAATGTACAATGAGAAAAAGTGTTTACAATAGTGACATTGAAGGATTATAGAATTGTTTTTATTTTCCTCTTGTTACATTGTTTGTATAACTGTGTAGTACCCTTGATAAATTTCAAAAAATAAATCTTTTTTCTATATACACCTGTGTTTTGAATATTTATTGTTTTGTGAATGGTTCATTGGTTCTTATGTCCTCACAAAGAACAAAAATATTTCTTAGATAAAAGACATTTGAATAATATCTCTCTGGCGAGTTTATCAATAATTCTTGCATATATCTAAGGCAATAGAACAGAGTATTATATGCTACACCGGAGGCTGCCCTGAGCACCTCAATGGAACTGCGGCGCCAACCCTGTGAAAAAAAAATGTGGGGGTGTTTTAAAACTCATAATGGGTCCCACATGGACTCCTACAATGTAGTCATGGGGTTAGAATACCCTTACCCTGACCCCTTTTATAGTTTCCTATCTTTATTTCCATCCCCTGGGACCGTGTCCTGCTTCATAAAATGGCAGATGCAACTTCCTACACAAGTTGAGGCCAGTCAATCAGAGCAATGATCCTGGTACCAGAGGTCGCAAACCTTTGCGTGGGTGTCACACAAGCGTTGCATCACTAGATATACAAATTTGGATTTCTTTTAATAACTCTAAAACTACTGAATGGATTTACGCCAAAAAGCAAAATCACTCTTTCTCGACCAAGAGCTACCTTTCTGACAAATTTCCTGTAATTCCATTCAGCGGTTTGATCTGTAGTCCTCTTCAAAATCCCTATGGAAATTAACATTTTAAAAACACCGACGCACTTTTGAAATAAAAAAACATGAAGAATTGTCAAACGGTGCCAGAGATATAGGCAAGTCAAAAAGCGTTTTTTAATGGAAACTAGGTCCTAACTATAACCACCTAATGGGGACCACCAGTAGGTAAAATAAATATATATATATATATATATATATATATATATATATATATATATATATATATATATATATATATATATATATATATATATATATATATATATATATATATATATATATATATATATATATATATATATATATATATTCAACACGAACTGTCCTGTCGCAGAGGGAGCGCTTGGCTGGTTGGTGCTGGAGTCGAAGCCAGGACAGGGCTCCGTTTGTTTGTATTTCACACAAAAGAAGTTATTCCAGCACTCCGTTAGTTAGAAGTTTTAGATTTATTCAGAGCACAAGTACAAGCCTACGCGTTTCGAACCTACTGGTTCCTTCTCACGGCGGCATAAACAATTGTCCTACTTCACTTTCAGTATTTAAGTGATTGTAGTTACTTAGTGCATTGTGGGACATGTAGTTGGTTGTGGGATTTCCACTGACATTTCAGATATAATGAATTTTACACTGGTTTCATATTCATAAAATTCAGACAAGAACATTTTTAGCTTGAATGTCTCAATTGTGGCTGAGTGCCTTAATTGTAATTAAAGTCCCAAGATTTGCACTTTTGGCAGCCTGGCAGTGTTCAAAATCTGCACCTTTTGTAAAAAAACAAGCATGTTCCAATTTACAAAGAATGATTAAAGGTTTTTACATTCACGTGTGCAGAATTCTTTCGTTACTCGGGCTGAGTGCCCTTGCCACTGCCACAAATCGGTCGCCATAAACAAAACTTACATGAGATGCCAACCAATAAAATGTGTACAGTTAATCAAATAATTACTATGTATGTGCAGTTCTAGAGCCTGTGAACTGTTTACATATACATATCTCTTGTAGTGACACGGTTCATAATAATACTTAGTCATTTGCTGTGTGTAGGAGTTGTCAAAAAATGTTTTTACAAGTGGAAATAAAGCTCCTCATCCCCATTCAAGCCTGTCGGGACCTTGGTCTTGAACCTCATAATCAGTTTTGATTCCATTCTGCGTAGTTTTAGTTTTCTGTTTCTGTATATATATATATATATATATATATATATATATATATATATATATATATATATATATATATATATATATATATATATATATATATATATATATATATATATATATATATATATATCTGTAAGCACAAACACA
The DNA here is from genome assembly GCF_964263255.1 of Lissotriton vulgaris. NCBI lineage: Eukaryota > Metazoa > Chordata > Amphibia > Caudata > Salamandridae > Lissotriton > Lissotriton vulgaris. The sequence continues at coordinate 744,949,262 of NC_141696.1, forward strand.
CACATATAGGCATGCGTTTAGGATATTTCACACAGTGGGACCTGAGGGACAACAACCTGAATCCGGTCATGAGATCACTAAAAACATGTATCCATTTTTGGCGCTTGCTGAAGTTGCCACTGATGGCCTGTATAGGGCTGTCAAAAATGATCATGCACCCAGGCATACTATGTTGTGAACCTACCAGTGGTGGTCATGTCCTCATGGTTTTCTGGCCTAAATCAGTTACTCCTGGATCAGATATGGGATGGTGGATAGAACAGGGTCTTGTTGGCGGTATTGGAGAGGGCCCCAGAGGTGGGGGGATTGGATGTCCCTGAGTTTTAACTATTCTACCTAGCTGCACAGCTTCAATGGTTAGCTCACTGGTTAGACAGCAGGAACCTTGAGCTGCTGGTACCAATAGATCTGATAGATAATCAGGGACTGCAGCTGGCCAGGCTTCTGCACCCATGGGTAATTACCTCAGAACCAGGGGTGCTGTTGCAGATGGTACTTTTCTGCTGGAGGAGGTCTCTTGGATGTACGGCCGGAGCTCACCTCTACGCACCGGATTTGCTCCTAATTGGCCTTCTACATCGTGTCCCACTAGCCCCATTGTCGAGGGCTCAGCTGATGGAGTGGATGACCGCAGGGATCATTACAGTGGGGGATTGCTTTCACCAGGGGATATTGATCTCTTTGGACAGCTTTCTATCTCAATATGATCTACTTCACTGACAACTCCTGACTTCAAATCAAATCAAAGTTTCTTTATTCGGCTGAAGGTAAGTTCAGTCATAAAAGTACAGAAAAAAACACATGTATAAACAATTCATCAGTTAAAAAGATTAAATGTAAAACAGTAGAATGCATAATAGCCTATCTCAGCTCGTGCACATGTGAAAGTGGAGAAGTGTGGCTCAGGGGTTAGAGGCGGCAGACCTGGAGCTTGAGTTCGGCCCGGGACCAGGGTTCAATTCCCCGCCTCGGCGGGTCTTGGGCTCAAAAATTCCACGGACTTGTTAATTTTCGCTCCGGTGCCTTCTCGACTCACGGGTTCACACTCTGCGACTCTGGGCAATAGCTTGCTTAATCTCCACAACGGCCCCTCGCGGTGGGATGCCTGGCTTTCACCTTGTGGATACCCTGCCAGGGTTATCTCACAGGGGAATACCAGGATGGGTTCCCTAAGCAAGCGCGGAGATGCCCCAGGGTAAGTCGTGCGCTATATAAGTTTCAATCATTTCATTTCATCATTTCAAAGTGCAGTTTATCAGAGACTTGTTAACCTTCCATACTTTTCCCAAATCTCAGGGCTGTTTTTAGAAAATTGCATACGTATAAAGTGCTTTCACTGTGCAGCATTTTAAGATAAATTAGTGCGGGCCCTCATTTGCACAAAATTCAATTTTTTAAAAAGAGGTTTTAAAAACATTTTTCGTGGTAACGTGTAATAGGAGCATATAAATAAAAAGTGCGCCAGGTCTTGCGGAGACTTGTTCTCGCAGCCGCAAGCTGGCAACACTTGTCCCCTGTGGGCTCCACTGGGCACGGCTAGCAACAGGTGGAATAAATCAAAACGAAATCTAGTCAATAAAAAGCGCTCGTATCTGGAGATGGGCCAGGATAGATATGGTTCTATTTGAATACATGATTTAGTTAAAGTATGACTCATCACGCTGCCCTTCTTCAATTCGGCCTCTTCCCTGACCATCTGGCGAGTCATTAAAAAGGTGTCCTTTACAAAAATTACATCGCGCTTTGTTACTAACTGTGGTGTTAAGAAGAGGTCCATCCTGCCCAAATCTTGAAGACAGTTTCGAATATACTTTATCCAGGGTATCTTGAATTTACCTTCCCAGATTAGTGCTTCCGATAAAATGTTCTGGGTGAAAGGTATTTCATTGTTCATCCAGCAATTTAGCCAGCACAGGAGGGGGTTTACCGCAATTTTGTCCTCTAAATAAGGCATGCCCAGTTCCTCGTGGGTAGAGTAGTTGGCCGTGCTCTTTGGTAAACATAAAACTTGTTTTAAAAAACTGTTTTCAGTGGTTGCTAGGTCGGCCACAGGTAAGAAGCCCCAAAGGTCACTCCCATAGCAGGCAACTGATATGCTTTTGGCTTGGTATAGTTTCATCAGCGCAACCACTGGTGTATTACCCATTTTACGTGCAAAGTCCGTTATTGCAGCATTGGTCCTTATTAGGTCTCCTCTCTTTTTCTTTAATGCGGGTCCCCATGTAAGTTTACTGTCAAACAATACGCCAAGGTATGAGAAGGTTGTTGTAGTAGGTATTTTTTCCCCATTGACAGAAAGTGGGTAAAACTTTTTGGACCCAGATCCTACCTTCATGACGTATGACTTGGCGTTGTTAATGCACAGGCCTCGTGACTTACCACTTGATGATGCTAGCATTCAGGGACTTCTGGCAGAACGGTCAGCAGGAACCACAAACCGATGGAGTCCTCCAGATGCTGGTTAACTTTAGGGGCAGCCAGACTTTTAGTGAAGTGGCTTTATAGAGCGTTGCTAGAGATGGTGAAAATCCCTCTTGATCAGGTGCAAGAGAGGTGGGAGGTGACATTAGGAAGAGTTCTACTAGATAAGGAATGGGCTTGGGTATTGAGGAGCCTCATACAGGTGTCTAGAAACAGCAACTTTAAGATTTTTCAATTGAATTATATACATATGCTCACGGGTATTCGCCGCACTCTACAAATGTCAATAAATAAATAAATAAATAAATAAATACTTGACACCTCTCATGCTAAACATTATGCATGGAGGAGAAGTGCGTGGCTGCCCCAGATGTGGACTACGTGACATATGGTTCGCCCACATGACATGGGGGTGTGCGCGCCTCATTGGGTTCCAGGAGCTAGTGTTGACCCTGGTCACTAGGACCCTGGCATGCACATTTCCCTGCTCAGTGGATGTCTGCCTCTTGGGACTGTTCCCCAGACCTAAGGCAAGAAAAGTGGGTAACAGATTTGCAGATTTAGCTTTGGTCCTAGCGTAAAGACAGATGGCACTGACATGGAAGACAGCGACAGGCCCTACAGTGACAGCCTGGAAAAGCCATGTAGACACATGGGCCCGGGCAGAACAGATGGCACTGTAGAGGGATGATGCCCAAGATATACATTGACACCTTTTGGCTGGTCTATGGATGGAAGTGTTGAGTGCTTGGGAGGTCAGGCATGAAGTACATTCATGAGGCAATGCGGAGACTGCAGGAGATGTGGACGATGATTGCCCTGGATCTGGGGAGCTCTTAGGGGTGTGCCTGGAGGCCTGCTGCTTGGGTGGGACTCTCCCTCATCCCCTGGTGAACCGCATGGATCCAGCATATAGAAATGTAAATATTTTCACCCCCAGGGGGACTGTCCTCTGCTGTATCCTGGGGCACGGGCTATTGGACAATACGCAATTACCGAGTTTTCCATAGATTGAGATATAACTTTTTATTATTGTTTGATTGATATGTCTATATGGTTCATAGATGTTTGTGACCTCCTAGACTACACATTGATAAAAAGTACAGTGAATATTTGTGTGGTACCTTATGATTGTGGATTGTAATACCACCTACTTTGGTTGACTGTAGCCTAAATGCCATTTTTATTATACCTTTGATAGTGTCAACTATTCCTGCTGTGATTTATAGGGACACTTATTGATGGATACCTTTAATATGCCTGTACATGTAAACTACTATATCACTAAAAATGCCAATAAAGACACTCCGCCACTCTTTCGAAAACACCGGAGCACGGACCACAGTTTGGTGCGAAAATTCCAAATGTATTTGCTCTCTCCAACAGCAGCCATAAATATATTAAAAACAAAATGTTTGCATAGTTTATTAATAAATTACTGTGAATCCATTTCTTATATATTTTTGTACTTAAAAGTATATGGACACCTTATATTCATAAACAGTATTTTTGACATGATGGATGTGTCAAACAATATTGATTACTTCAATATTGTGTCATTGATCCTTTATGTAGGTGCTGGATCGCTGGTCAATTCTTTTTTCTCTTGAGCTGATAGTTTGGTTACTACATTTAGGTGGTTGAGCAGTCTCTTGTCAATGATGAATGGTGATTACTTTGCATATTGTTTCCAACTAGCATGATGCTCTCATGCGGAGTCTCCGCCCATGTGCAGATGCTCTCATTCATGTGCAGTGCAGAGACTCTGCACTCAAGGCCAAGACCTCGCACCTTGGGCAGTGATCTCTACCTACCACTAATAACAGGAAAGTATTTACCATAACAGGAAGCTGGACATTTTATTTTCATTCTGAGCCATCCACAGGAAGCTTCCTCCTCCATCCTCATGCTCCTTCCAACAATCTTGCCTCCAGCATAGTTGAAGGACTTGAAGAGAAAGCCATCCCTTTTCTGAATCATAATTGGGTATAATCACAGAGGGAGTTGTAGCCAAATACCCTCAGCTTTATGAGGAATCTGATAATCAGCGAAACAATTCAGTGTGGGCCCAAATCTGGAGGGACATTGCCACATGCTGCAATGCAGTGAGTAGCCACAGCAGGCGATGGAAGATGTGCTGCAAGTGCTGGGACGAACTTTATTGCTAGGCCCATATCAAGGCCCAATACATTATGGGCTGGTACTCCTAGCTACATACACAGTGCCCCTGCATGCCAAACCGTACCAGTGGGTCCTGAAAGCTGCTGATCTGACTCTTCCTTTTCAGATGAAAGAGTAAGAGCAGTCAAGAGATAGTAAGTACATGCATATTAGCATTTGGAAAATAGGTGTGCATGAGTTTAAGAGTGCTGTACTGTCATGTTCACTGTGAACTTTGTCATAACCTGACTTATGCTTTTTAACATGTTTTATTGTTGTATGAAAGTTTTGAAAGTAGACATAATAATAACCTCCATGTGTATTGCTTGTTTTCTTTGCCTTGACTACTAATCTGTTTTTGACATTATGGAAATTTTGATATAAAGTACCTTTACACAGAGACATTCTAAGGTACGGGAAAGTGGGCAATTGCCCATTACCCTCAACTTCCAAGGAGCCTAACGGTTATATGATCTTTCTCTTACTCTATCACGCTTTTGTCAATTTCTCTATTAGAACGTCTCCCTATTTCTCTCTACCTCTGACTTTCTCTACCCTGTGTAATTATTAGAAATATCTGGGTCCCTGGAAATAATTTTTTTGAGCACCAGTTAAAGTACAATTCAATAGTGTTTAGCACCATGTTGGCTTGAATTAGTAGAGGGTAGGTATTAAAAATCAATTTGTTTCCAAATATGGGGTCCCAAAATATTCCTTTGACAGGGCCCCAGAAATCTTTAAGATGACACTACCTTTAGCTTTTTCTCTAATCATCATACATTTCCTTTGTTTTACTTCATACGCTAACAAAATTACTCAATAATCTTTTGGAACTTTAATATCCACAAATATAAATACATTCAACCTCCTTTAAAATGCTTTGTGGGCTGGTGGTAAAAATATATTTTCGAACAAAACGAAACTAGGCATACAATTATTTTTTACATTAGTCAACTATTCCTAGCCCTTTCACCTACTTTAAATTAGTGACACCACAGTTAAACTGTGAATAAGCAACTTTAAGGTCTGTAAATTCCTAAACATTTTAGTATGAAAGCACAGGATATTGAGATTTCTGGTAACGTCTCAGCTTTGCCAGCTGAAATTATGTAGCTATGAATTATTGGCACAATGATTTAACAAAATCTCTTGTTTTAAATTCCTTTTCAGCTGACCGAGCTGGCCAACAAAGAACAGTGCAGGACCATGGACGAGAACAGACTTCCTTGACTGAGAGACAGACACAACCTCTTGAGACGACCAGCGAGGTACCCACCACCAGCAGGGGTAGTGCACCCACCTAAAGAAGTAATTAACCTACCTTGAAGAGACTCTGATGAAGGTCGAAGAATCAACTGGGGGCAGTGGATTTGGGCAGCAACACATACGAGGAGGGAGTTGTTAGTTCTCCTCCTGGCCTTGAGCAACTAAAAATATTGATCTCCGAAGAACAGGGCCCAACCCCATTTGGGCCTGCCCTCAGACCCTTCGTAACTCCTGAGGCCCCCTTTGGGGCCTCCAGGTGCACCTACTACACCACCTCCTCCGACCAGTGCCCACCCAGAAGTACTAGAATCAAGAGACACTTCTGCCCCTGAACTCCACACCCCTTTTGTGCTGTCCAGTTTCTTTATCCAAATTCTATGGCTGGGGCTGCATTCAAGGAGATCCTGATGCCAATTTTAGAGCCTCATGGAATACTCTCTCTGGAAATCCAGGACTTAATTGGAAAGGCCTGGGTACTCCATGGGACGGTCTCTGGTGAACTACAAAATGTAACTGGTATAATGACCACCTTGACTGTAGCTATTGTATATCATCTACCTCTCCAACCTGCCCCACTTCCCATCGTCCCATCACCCAACTCGACTTTCCTCACTATTTCCCCAGCTACCCCTCATTTTCTTTCATCTTGTGGGATGTCTAGTCCTGCTGCAGCCAGACAGTTTAAATAGGCGTTGAAGGAGGATCTCAATATCATTGAGCACCTGAGAGTGAGGATACCGAGTGACTTTTGCACCCAAGCCAGTAACTTGAGCCTGACACATACTTTGGCTTGGTGGTCTGTTTTTAGATAGTTTTTTGATAGTAGGTTCTTGTTTGTGAGGTATTTATGGATTATAGACTTTTCTTTACTTTATTTATTATACTTATTCTTAACCTGTTTGGGGTTCAATCCAGCTCAGAGGCACACAGTCAAACCTCTTGGCTTTATGCTGAACTCCACTGTCTTTGTCAGCACAAGTGAACAAAATGACACAATGTGCCAACTTTGACCTCCACCATCTTAAAAAACTCAAATACCGTCTCTCTTACGACCAGTTAAGATTGCAGGCCATCTCATGAATTGATGCAGACAAAGCCAAGTTCCTAGTAGGAATTCTCATATCAACATTGATTCCACTGAAAAACTATCTTCCATTCCACGGACAGAATCATGTCAGAGAAAAAAGATTCAACCATATATCCCAATTCTTAGAGACCTCCATTGGCTACCGCTCGAGGCGTTAATGAAGTTCAAGTAAGACTGCATCACCTGCAAAGCCTTAAACTGTAACAGACACACATATTTAGCCAACCAACTCATGCTGTCTAGAGAAAAAGGACTTTCTTGAAACAAGACCTCCTTAACTTTAGAAATACCCACATTCAAACCTTAACTTTAGAAATACCCACATTAGCACTGAAGCAGTCCTTTTATGAAGCAGCAGCCGGTGTATGGAATTCCCTACCTCTTGATCTAAGACACAGCTGTAACATCCTTTCTTTCAGGAAAGGCCTCAAGATTTACTTCTTAAAATGTTTCCTCTTTGGTGACTAAACAAGCTTCTCAGCAGCTTACATAGACAACCACCTTCAATCTGCTTTCAAGTTGTTTTCACTGTCATACCTGAAGAGATGCCCAACTTTAACCCTGCTGTTTAATTTTTTGGACCTCACCTGATTCCATTTTGCCATCCCTTCCACTCAAGCCTCTCCCCCCTCCCCCTCTCTCCCCTCCCCGTGTTTCTTGGTGTTCCTTGGCATACTCACATAAACTGTTTGGTTCTATGTAAAGCACCTTAATACTAATCTGGTGACAAAGCATAATATAAGAACTTCAAATAAATAAATGGACTAGTTCCCTTGATGCTTTCTGATGTGTTTTAATTATTTGCCCTACCCACTCCAAGTTAGCATTTCCCCTCTGACCTAATACTACATTTTTTCCCTTTGGCTCCTTCCCAAGGACAGTTTTTCTTTATCCTAGAAATATAAGTTTGTGTCTAAAAATATTATTGAATATATATATATATATATATATATATATATATATATATATATATATATATATATATATATATTACCTACTGGCTATCGCCAGTAGGTATATATAGTTAGGATTTTTTCTCTATGGGACTTCTGAAAATTCTATGTCTAATAACTTTGGCGTTTGTGGACGGAATCGGCTGAAATTTTCAGGAAAATGGCACATTTTGATTCTGAGCAGCCCCTGAAAATTTGGTGGAGTTTCGTCAAGGGGGGGCTGAGAAAAAAGGGGGGTCCCAAAACGCATTTTTTCCATTCATTTTTCCATAGGGCGGTTGGACTCACTTTTAGCTCGAACGGCTGAATGGATTTGCACGAAACTTGGCAAAATTGTAGGGACTGTTAGCCCGATGTGCCTTTGCTAGGTCTCAATATATGTGCTTCAGTGGATTTTGAGAAATTAACGTTTAAATCAAGATATATATCTGTAACAGCGCTCTGGGCAGCGATCCGGTCCGCTTACTTTTCGCTTATCGGAACTTTGCGCGCAGAAAGCTGATTGGCTCTCCGGTGTCTGTCAACATTCTAAACAGTCCGGAGCGGCCGCCATCTTGTCTCTCGGTAGGATCGAGAGAGAAGAAGAGGTGGAAAACGAAAGGGGAATTTAATGAAAGGGGGCAAGGTATCCCCCTCTTGACCCCCTAGGAATGTTGTTGGGGTTATTAAAGGGTCCCGTGGGGAAAATAAAAAAAAAATGATTTTTCACGGTAGAAGCGCGGCCGCGAACTGGTAGCGAAACGGGAATTCGCCATTTTGTGCTTCGTTAATTAAATTACTAGTTATAAGTGGGTGCGGGAGACGTATCCTAATCCCCTATGTTTCCTGAGGGTGGCTGAGGAGGCTGATATATGTTGATACATCTCTTCCAGCTGCTGTGCGTGAGCTTTTTTTTTTTTTTTGCTGCGTGACAGTCCGGAGCGGCCGCCATCTTGTCTCTCGGTAGGATCGAGAGAGAAGAAAAGGTGAAAAACTAAGGGGGAATTTAATGAAAGGGGGCAAGGTATCCCCCTCTTGACCCCCTAGGAATGTTGTTGGGGTTATTAAAGGGTCCCGTGGGGAAAATAAAAAAAAATGATTTTTCACGGTAGAAGCGCTTCACGGGCCGCGAACTGGGCCGCAAACTGGTAGCGAAACGGGAATTCGCCATTTTGTGCTTCGTTAATTAAAGTACTAGGTATAAGGGGGTGCGGGAGACGTATCCTAATCCCCTATAATTCCTGAGGGTGGCTGAGGAGGCTGATATATGTTGATACATCTCTTCCAGCGGCTGCGCCATCTTGCCTTTTTTCGAATGCCACAATTTTGTCGTGCACGGCAGCCATTTTAGATGCCAGGCTGGTCCCAGGCTATCACCTAACCCTGCGGATGTAGTTTATGGCCCCAGCTGTAGAGAATTCAGACATGCCAATCCTCCCGATTCAGGCGTGTGACTACTGATTTCAGTGCTAGTCTCCCGCCTCCCGATTTCTGCAAGCAAAAACCCGGGGGCATATTACGAACAAATAGCGATAATTTTTGTTTCTAACTTGTTTAGAGACAAAAATTATCGCCGCACATCGGCGATTTTTATCGCAGATAAACCTTGCTATTATCGCAGAAAAGTCAGCGATATTCATGTATTATCGAGCAAATGCTCTTAGCCATGTTATCCACCTCCCATTGGATAACATGGCTAAGAACTGCTCAGGGCAGGTGTTAGATTTTGGAGATATTCGCGCTTAGCGCGAATATCTCCAAAAGTTGGTAATAGGAGATAGCGATGTTAGCGACTGTTTCCAGTCGCTAACATCTTGGCACGCCCACTTTGCATGTCATTAGTGATAAGTATCACTGACATGCAAAGCGGGGCTCAAGATGGTCGCTATCTCCTTTTAGCTGTCACTAACTGGTGTTAGCGACAGCTTGGTAATAGGGAGATAATTTTATCTCCGCTTTCATGGCTTTTAAAGACAAAAAAGCGGAGATAAACCCCCTTGATAATATGCCCCATGATTCCTTGGGGGTTTCAGCTGACAGGGCTTGGTATTGTGTTATATGGTAATTTTTCCAGGAAACGTCAGAGGGTCGATGCAGGGGTTCTAGAAGAGGTGATAAACCATTTAAGCCTCATGAACAAGCGCATGGTCTTTTAAAGATTTGTGAAGTACTCGGGGCGGCGGTGTGTGTGTGCCCTCTTTTAGGAGCGGGCGGGGGGGCACTGCCAGCAACTTGCCAGGTCAGGTAGTGTTCAACACGTGCATCACCCTTTCTCTGTCTGCTATTGCGCTCCATGCTTCGGAAAGGTAAGAAAAAGAACGTGCATTTGAGTTTGAAATGTCCGATCCTGCAGCAGCACACTTCCAAAGCCCACACATGACGATAACCCGATTCAAGGCCCCATTCACCCGTTTATAAAAAAAAAAAAAACACTCCAACAAAGTAAGATTATAAAACTTTATTAACTATTAACTATAACGAACGGAACAAAAACTAAAAACATTTAAACATTTTTCAACACAAAAAGCAACAATGGTTAGAAGCTGTCTTTTGTGCGAATAGTCCCAAGGCAGCACAACGTGCAGAGTTCTGGACGGCACCCAGGTGATGTCGCCTGGGTGCCGCACTGGTTTTGGGATCCTACAATGCAGCACAGAAAAACAGCGTGGGGCGTCCCGGGTGGTGCGGGGGGAGGCCTCGTCAGTAGCGGTCTGTTGTGCGAATAGTCCCAAGGCAGCAGAACGCGTTGAGATGTTGATGGGACTGTGTCCAGTGTCACATGGCTGACACAACATGGACGACAGGCACCCAGGTGATGTCCAGTAAACTGCCGCACTGGTTTTGGTATCCTACAATGCTGCTCCGAAAATTGGCGTGCGGCGGCCCGGGGGTGGGGGAGGCGGCGTGAACGGGCCTTCCCAGGTGGCGGCCATCTAGCTGAGTTGCGCCCGCTCTTGCGGCTACAGCGTCTCGCTCACCATGTTGTTGAGTTGCTCCCACTCTTGCAGTGCAGCGATAGGCGGCTGCCACATGGCTCTTAAAATGGCGGACGGCTCCTCGGTTTTGGGCCTGGTCCACTGAAATGGCCCTGGGACACCTTGGAACTCGGACGCTTGCCTGCTAGGGCTTGGGCTCCATTCTCGAAAAGCGTCCCCTCAGCCGTGAAGATTCTACAAAAGTCTTGGGGGCCCCGACTCCCGCAGGCTTCTGGTGGGGAGCGGCTGCCATGATTGCTCGCGGAATGACCACGACGGAGCCACGAGATGGTGGTGCTCTCATGCTGACGCCAGCTTCAGTCTGAATGATCCAGAAACAAGGTGGGGCTTTCATCGTTTGGGAAAAAAAAATGTTCTAAACCAATGAAAAGTGTTATTTTTAGGTCATATGACCAAGCCTTCCATCTTTAGGAAACCAAAAGTAAAATGAACCAATGAAAAGTTTTATAAACAAGTCACATGACCTGTTATGCGGCATAGGGCTACAAAAAGCGTAGAAAATCCGTTGGCACGTGAGGCGGCATCAGTAGCGGACCGATGTGCGAATAGGCCGAAGGCAGCACAACGCGCCGAGATCCGGATGGCACCGAGGTGGTGTCCAGCAAATTGCCGCACTGGTGTGGCCATCCTACAATGCTGAGCCGAAAGACGGCGTGTCCAGCTGAATTGCGGTCACTGTTGCGGTACAGTGACTCGAACGCGCCGAGATCCGGATGGCACCGAGGTGGTTGTACAACAGTGGTGTCCAGCAAATTGCCGCACTGGTGTGGCCATCCTACAATGCTGCGCCGAAAGACGGCGTGTCCAGCTGAATTGCGGTCACTGTTGCCGTACAGTGACTCGAACGCGCCGAGATCCGGATGGCACCGAGGTGGTGTCCAGCAAATTGCCGCACTGGTGTGGCCATCCTACAATGCTGCGCCGAAAGACGGCGTGTCCAGCTGAGTTCCGGTCACTCTTCCGGCACAGTGACTCGAACGCGCCGAGATCCGGATGGCACCGAGGTGGTGTCCAGCAAGTGGCTGCACTGGTGTGGCCATCCTACAATGCTGCGCCGAAAGTCGGCGTGGGGTGCCCCGTTGGCTTATGAGGTGATGTCAGTAGTGGACTGATGTGTGAATAGGTCGGAACCAGCACAAGGCGCCAAGATCCGAATGGCAAGTCCTGGATGTTGAGTGCCTCAGTTGAGATTTCTGAGCAGTGCTTGTAGGACTGTCTGAAGCTTATTTGCACCTGCTGCAGCTTCACTATTGCCCTGGTGTGGCCAAAGGTGGCACATGACATAGGCGGCCGGCTCCCGAGGTCCGGCGGAACTTTTTGCCTTTTCCTTTCTGCTTCTTTTCCTACAATCCGTTTCATCTGAAGACACGACCAGGTCCCTGAATGTGTGCAGGGGGACGCTATTGATTGAATGAAAATGGCGGCTTGACACAAAGCTGACTCAAGCGTTACTGTTGATGCTATACAGACAAAAATTGGTTTTCAGTTTGTACATTCTTCAGGTTTTTTTTTTCCATCCAAGTCTGATTGAGAGTTTGTAGAAAAATGGCTTCAGATTTTCCACATACTACTCTTCAACATTCTTCCTAAATGTAACAATGTGAAACTCACTAGGACAATGGCTGTTTCTGTTTCCTTTCAAAATGCTGCCAACAATATTTTCTGAATGGAAGACATCATCTTGTAGCATAAAGGGACGAAAGGGGTTCTGGTCTGGCCGATGGTTGGTGGAGACATTTTGACTATATCTTGGACCTGCCCGGCCTCGCCCAAAATGGCGCCGGTATAAATGGGACTCGTAACTCCTTGCCCGCAAATGTATATCTAGAAAATGTTATTGTAAGTGGCCGTGTCGTATTTTAATTACAAAATGTACGTCCACCGATTCCGCAACTGTTAGACACCTTTGTTCTTGCAACCTAATGGCCCGCTCGTTACGTTCTTCTACAGTGTAAATGTCTCCTCACATATACGATTTCAGTTTGCTCCGTGGCCGGCCCACGTGGTTATAGGCCCGTATTTGTATACTGACATTTTCACAATAAAGGTTTTTAAAACAAAACACGGTAGTAGTATTTACATTTGTAAAGTTTTTACTTTTAGTGACTGTTTTCGAATCTGTAAAAGGCAAGTGAAATAAAGCAGTCCAATTACATGACGGATAAAAGGTATAATATGTAGGAACGCAGTAAAGATAAATGCTTAATAGCAGTTGTGTTTTTCATGTCTGCAATATAAAGTGATCGATAAGAATCTGATAATCAGGGGTAACGGCGACTAAGATAGCAGGCCGAATCTCTTTTACTCAACGGCTCCGTCATGGAAGGAAGAAACGCCCTTTTTCTCGAAAAAGGAATATATTTTACTTGCAAGACAGTTGTAGATTTTCCGGGAAAGTACATTAGCCTGGAATATTATAACATATGTTTGAAAAAAAAATATTGTTCGAAAACAATAAAAAGCGTAATTTTTAGGTCATATGACCAAGCTTTTCATCATTAAATTAACAAAAGTAAAATGAACCAATGAAAAGTTTTATTAACAAGTCACATGTCCTGTTATGCTTACGTTGCGCGCTGCGCGCCGCGCCGCGGATCACTTCCGGGTGCGGTAACGCGGCGTGTCATATAACGCATTACGCGACAACGTAGGTCAAGAATATAGTCAAAATGTCTCCACCAACCAGCGTTCGGAACACAACTCCTTGCAGCAGTCCAAAAAGTTCTGTTAAATGACAACAGAGGGGACAGGCAACAAGAACCATCAGTCAAAGAGGGGAGGGCAAGTTCTTCTCTTCCGGGTCATGTTGGGGCGCTACCGGAACTGATCGAATTGGTAGTCTACAGTGTTTCTGGATGTTTCAGACTAAAGCTGGCGTCAGCATGAGACCACTACCATCTCGTAGCTCCGTCGTGGCCATTCCACGAGCAGACATGGCAGCCGCTCCCCACCAGAAGCATGCGGGAGTCGGAGGCCCCCAAGACTTTTGTAGAATCTTCACGGCTGAGGGGACGCATTTCGAGAATGGGACCCAAGCCCTATCAGGGAAGCGTCCGAGTTCAAAGGTGTCCCAGGGCCATTTTAGTGGACCAGGCCCAAAACCGAAGAGCCGGCCGCCATTTTGAGAGTCCTGTGGCAGTCGCCTATCGCTGCACCGCAAGAGTGGGCGCAATTCAGCTGGATGGTGGGCAAGACGCTGTAGCCGCAAGAGTGGGCGCAACTCAGCTGGATGGGACAAGGTTCAGAATTGAAGAGTCATCAAAAGGCAAAAAGTTCCGCCGGATCCCGGGAGCCGGCCGCCTATGTCGGGGGCGATCTCAGGCTACACCAGTGCTATAAGACTTGGGGAGGGTGTCGGAGCCAAGCGTCTTCTCCGAGTCCATGGCCATCACACCGCCCCTCAGGGGCCTCCGTCAAGCTGTTTAGGAAGGTAACATATCACATTGTTTTCTAATGCAGTCAGGTCCACAAACGACACTCACTTACTTTGAGAATAGTGAAGCTGCAGTAGGTGGAAATAAGCTTCAGACAGTGTTACAAGCGCTGCTCAGAACTCTTAACTATGGCACCCAACATCCAGAACTTATTGTATTTGAGAATGGCAGTGACATCGAAGCATCTCAGGGACCAAAACCATTAACGTACTTTCACGTATGAAAATCTTACTTGGGGAGGGGGCAGGAGCAAAGCGCCCCCTCCCAGTCAGCGCCACCACACAGTATGTTGAAAATTTGAAGCCATCGTTCTACAAAGTCAACCAAACTTGGATTAAAAATCTAGAAAAATGTACAAACTGAAAACCAGTTTTGGTCTGCATAGCATCAGTAGCAACGCTTGAGTCAGCTTTGTGTCAAGCCGCAAAATTGATTCAACTAAGCACAGACATTCAAAAAGGCTCAAATTCAGAACTCTAAACTATGGCACCCAACATCCAGGAGCTTGCCATCCGGATCTTGGAGCCTTGTGCTGCTTTCGATCTATTCACACATCGGTCCACTACTGACATCATCTTATAAACCAACGTTATGTAAATAGTTTTTTAATAAAATGTTTTACCCTGTTTCTTTGCTGGTGTGTTGTCTATATTTTTCATATTTGCATACGGTTTGTCGTTATTTTGTGCGGGATGGGTGATGGAGCCGAGCTGTCTTGCAGCCCTCATGGTGTGGAGCTCAGTTCATCTCACTATTTTCGTATTTCTCATGAAGGGTTGTTCCTAATATTTCTATTTTAGCGAGGTGAAAAAGAGATCCAATTAGTGGCCTACTGATTTTGCTCGATTACTTTTATTTTTTTTACACGATTTTTCACTATCTGCAAAGACTAAACAGAGTATTGCGACTTTGTGCTTGTTTGTAAATAGAGAATGATCCAAAGAGAACCAATTCTAAAACAGTAAATGCTTGGACAACAATCAATCAAATGGAGAGACAAGCAGCCACGACGGATTACAACGGGGGTAAAGGCCTGCGTTAACTACCCTTCAGTATCTGTAAAGAGAGAGTACTACTATGACAAAAGAGGGGAGGGGGGGGGGGTGCAGCGTTCAAAGCACATCAGCGTGCATAAATACGAAAATGTTTTTATTTATCACGTACTTGACATTTTTAAGCTTTTCATATTTGCTATTAAAAAACCAATGAAATTCACAGAAAAAACCATAGGTTATAGTGGATATATAGTTAGGAATTTGCATTTACAAAACCTTGAAAATTCAATGAAAAAACCATTGGTTTTAGGCCATATATAGTTAGGGATTTGCATTTACAAAACCTTATTTTACTCGCATAAAACCATTGAAATTCCATATATAGTTATAAGCGCTAACTATATATCGCGCACCCGCAATCCACTGCTGATGATGTCACATATTACATCATTCATGACATGGTTAGTGACATCACTGATGACATCACTGATGACATCTCAAATGACATCACTGATGACATCACTGAAAACATCTCATTTGACATGACTGATAACATCACTGATGATATCATTCATGTAATAATACGATGAACCTCTTCAGACTCTAATATAACCTTAGATACAATCAGTGTAAACAGACACTCACAGACTGTCACTCATCCATGGAGTTACTCACACACCTAGTCAGTCATGCAAAGAATCAATCACACCTCCATTTCCTCAAATATACAGTTATACAAACTTTACTTATTCAAACATATACTAACACATATTTACTCTCTTATACAATCCCTGATACAAGTTTACAATGATCCATACAGCCACTCACACATTCACTGGCTCTTATGCCCAGTTATTTATATATGTCAACTCTCACATGTACTGTGTTTTACATATGTACTTACTTTGACATGTAGCACTGAGATATCCATTCACTCACCAATACACTCATGCACACAGTCAACCGCCCATACAGCTGTTTCCACATGCACTTTTGAACCCATACATCTAGTGAATCAACTGCTCACACATCTATGCACAGAGTCATACACCTCCCAGCCACCCACACACACACTCAGTCTCCCATACAAATACTTGGGCAACCAATCAATAACCCATATAGTTACTCATATAGCTCCTGATCAACACATGCAGCAGTTTACAGAACAACAGACATAATGATGCACAAATTAAGACAGTTTAGTCACTAACCCATGCACTCAGTGAGACACATTTAATCACTCACTCATACAGTCAGTCATGCACCTACTAAATCCTTCATCCAGACACTTATACATCCACTCATTCTTCAATATGTAAGACATTTGTTTACTTTACAGAAACAAACAGTCACTGGATGTTGTCATCAGTGATGTCATCAGTGATGTCATTTGAGATGTCATCAGTGATGTCATCAGTGATGTCACTAACCATGTCATGAATGATGTAATATGTGACATCATCAGCAGTGGATTGCGGGTGCGCGATATATAGTTAGCGCTTATAACTATATATGGAATTTCAATGGTTTTATGCGAGTAAAATAAGGTTTTGTAAATGCAAATCCCTAACTATATATGGCCTAAAACCAATGGTTTTTTCATTGAATATATATATATATATATATATATATATATATATATATATATATATATATATATATATATATATATATATATATATATATATATATATATACTGAAAAAAACATAGATTTCAGGCAAGTTATAGTTAGGAATTATCATTTAAAAAACCTTAGAAATTCACTGAAAAAAACATAGGTTTCAGGGGTGTTATAGTTAGCTGGACATTTCACTCATACAAAACCATTGAAATTCCTCTGTTATAGTTAGTTGTACTAACTGTAACTCTCGCGCCCGCAATCCACTGGAGATGATGTCACTTATTATATCATACATGACATTGTCAGTGACATCACTGATGACATCACTGATGACATTTCATATGAAGTCACTGATGACATCACTGATGACAACATCCGGTAATTGTGGTTTGGTTTGTTATTTAAATATATATTATATATATAGCAATCTGCATTGAAGAATGAGTGGATATATAACTATATGGTTGGAGGATTTAGTAGCAGGGTGATTGACTGTTTACTTGACTAATTTATAGTATCTCACTAAATATATTGGATAGTGACTAAACTGTGTAAATATCTGTATTACTTTGTCAGTTGTTGCGTAAACTGCAGCACCAGTTGGTTACTAGCTATGTGAAAGTCTATATTAGTTATTGATTTGTTAACTGAGTATTTGTATGGGAGAGTGAATGTGTGTGTGGTTCAGTGGGGGGTGTGTGACTGCCCAAAGATGTGTCAATAGTTGATTCAATAGGTATATGACGTTAAGACTACATGTTATAATAGCTGTTTGGAGGAGTGAATATGTTTATGGGTGTGCTGCTGAGCAAATACATCTCTCAATGGTACATGTCCAACAAACTAGAGTAATAAAAGGCAGTGTATGTGACATTTGTTATATATAAATAAGTATACATAAGACTCAGTGATTTCACGAGTGACTATGTAGATAACTGTATACTTGTAAAAGTGATTTTATAACACACTAAGTATGGGTTACTATCTATAAGAATAAATGAAGTGTTGTTTGTGTAAGTGTGTAGCTGACTAAATGTAAGTATGATCCATTGTTTGCAAAAGTGAGTAGGATGACTGTATAAGTGAATAGGATGTGTGCTGGTGTGTAATGTCAATATAGGTGTATAAGTATATTTGATAGTGTTCTATTGATCATTAACACTGTGTATGAGTGAATCTATTAGTAATTGATTAGATGTGTGTGTAGATCTAGGAATCACTGAGTGGATTTTTAGATACTTGTATTGGTGCGTCAATGGATTCAAATATGGACTCTGTATTTTACAGTGAATGATGAAAGGCTATACTAGTGTATGATGAGGTGTACCTGATTGACAGGTGGATGATGTAATCCGTGATGTCATTTGAGATGTCATCAGTGATGTCACTGACCATGTCATGAATGATGTAGTATGTGACATCATCACCAGTGGATTGCGGGCGCGAGAGTTACAATTAGTACAACTAACTATAATGGAGGAATTTCAATGGTTTTGTATGAGTGAAACGTCCAGCTAACTATAAAACCCCTGAAACCTATGTTTTATTGAGAGAATTTACAAGGTTTTTTAAATAAAAATTTCTAACTATAACGTGCCTGAAACCTATGGTTTTTTCAGTAAATTTCAAAGGATTTTTAAATGATAATTCCTAATTATAATGTTCATTAAGCATATCTGTTTTTTCTATCTTTTTTCATTATAATCCCATTCCTAAACTAATAATAACTGAAAATATTACCACTCTTCAATTGATTCCTTCCTCCAACAAAATCTCTACAAACCAGAACCACTACTAATGTTAATAATATACAAACTAGGCGTACCCGTAGAAAAAAAACCACCACCACTTCCCCATACTTTCAACAACAAGGCAAATCTGCAATGCTACCTAAAAAAATAGGTGATAGTTCCATTTACCACTAACAAATTAACATCAACATTTAACTAGTATAATGATGTCGACTATGTAATGTACGAATTACATCCAAGTCACACCCATATTTAAAAATGAATATGTGATAGAAGTACTAATTATGCACTTCCAACACACAACAAAATCACAACATCCAGGCGCCATCACCACTACAACTACCCCTCCTGACCCCTCCCCCTCTACTACCTCAGAGGCAGCGCAAAACAGGACAATGGACCTTCCCAAAATAATATATCCCCTAAACAGTACACTAGCTGAATGCTCAGAGATGTGGCAACCAACTATGTATAAGGGAGTAAATACGCACATCAACAATAATTTATACAATGCCTAGACTACAGGTGAAATGCTATACACAACTCACTATAGAAACCAAAAACTTTTCAGTGTGTAGATATACTATTGATACGTATAGTGTACTGAACAGTGGATGCAACCATATTATCTCAGACACTGGGGAATATCTTGGTCATGTAGCTCTGTTGTCTCCCCACCCTTGAAGCAGAAGCGGAGTGGGCTGGTCCAACATATGCAACTCCAGCGTAAGAGTATAAATAATTAAGCTGCGCCCTTGGGTGTGGCTCATTTGTGCAAAGACAAAAGACTCTGCCACAGCGAAGGTCCTCACCCTGCCATGTGGTTGCCTCCATGACCACGTGCCTCCTCGATACAATCCCATTGCGAACTCAGTGCCACAGCACCGCAGACTTATGTCTGTATCGCCTACTGCCTTCGATCTACACTGCGGACAGCAGGGTTCACAACTTGAGTGCAGCCTTGGATCTACACTACGGACAGCATTGAATTTAGCCTTGATTTATGTAAGGCAGAGACAATTGCACTACATGTCTTCAGATTTTCTTAAAAGATGTGACAAAAGGCATTCCTCAATGTCTGTCCTGACTACTGCCGTCGATCTACACTTCGGACAACAGGGCTCACAACTTGAATTCAGCTTTGAAACTACACTACTGACATCATTGAATGTAGCCTTCTTTTATGTGAGGCAGAGACAATTGTACTATATGTCTTCGGAGTTTGTTAAAGGATGTGATAAAAAGCATTCCTCGATGTTTGTGTCGACTACTGCCTTCGATCTACACTGCGGACAGCAGGATTTACAACTTGAATTCAGCTTTGCATTTACACTACAGACAATAGGGAATTGAGCCTTGGTTTTTTTAATGCAGACACAATTGCACTGTATATGTTCAGATTTTGTTAAAGGATGTGATAAAAAGCATTCCTTGATGTTTGTGTCGACTACTGCCTTCGATCTACACTGCGGACAGAAGGGTTCACAACTTGAATTCAGCTTTGCATCTACACTACGGACAATAGGAAATTGAGCCTTGATTTATTTAATGCAGAGACAATTGTACTGTATGTGTTCAGATTTTGTTAAAATTAGTGACAAAAAACGTCGTCAATATCTGTGCCGACTACTGCCTTCGATATACAGTGTTGACAGCAGGGTTCACAACTTGAATTCAGCTTTGGATCTACACTACGGACAGCATGAAATTCAGCCTTGATTTATTTAAGGCAGAGACAATTGTACTCTAAGTCCTCAGATTTTGTTAAAGGATGCGACAAAAAACATTCCTAAATGTTTGTACTGACTACTGCCTTCGATCTACACTGCGGACAGCAGGGTTTACAACTTGAAATCAGCTTTGCATCTACACTACAGGCAGCATTGAATTAAGTCTCGATTTATTTAAGGCAGAGACAATTGTACTCTATGTCCTCAGATTTTGTTAAAGGATGTGAGAAAAAGCATTCCTCGATGTTTGTGTCGACTACTGCCTAAGATCTACACTGTGGACAGCAGGATTTACAACTTGAATTCAGCTTTGCATCTACACTACAGACAGTAGGGAATTCAGCCTTGATTTATTTAATGCAGAGACAATTATACTATATGTATTCAGATTTTGTTACAATAAGTGAAAAAAGCATTCTTCTATACCTGTGTTGACTCCTACCTTCGATGTACACTGCGGACAGTAGGGTTCACAACTTAAATTCAGCTTTGGATCTACACTACAGACAGTATTGAATTCAGCCTCGATTTATTTAAGGCAGAGACAAAAAATACTCCTGTGGCCCTGCTAGTATGCGCAAGCACCTTCAATCCCTGCATCCTGTGAACTATGCTCACAAAGAATGTAGAAGACTGCGCCAAAATGTACCTCCACCACTGGCAATACCAAGTACCTCTGGGGTATCACCTTCAACATCGCCACCAGACATATGTCCCCAATTTGGGAAAGTTAGAACGCACTGCGTGAAGTGCAATCGTTCAATTTGTTATGGGGAGCAATCAGTAGACCTAGTTTGCAGAGGAATTGATTACCATCGATGTTAGTTAATTTTTTTCCCTCAAAGTTCATGCAGTTCAGTATGCAACTGTCAATGCTTGGAGTGTAGCCCGTTTGGTCAACACATCATCGCAGGGTGAGCACACGCTAAACACCAGACGTACCACTAACTCAGTACACCATATATAATCTCCACGTGGCCTTATCAAGGCAAAATTCAGTAGTCAAAACACATTCTTACCAGTGCGGTCTGGCTGGACCACGCATCATCGCAGGCTCCACACAAACCGCCCCTACCTCAGTGCACCATAACTCATGAAACCTTTACGATAGAATCTTCTGTGTATTATTTCATATGTAGTGCTCCTACGTTTGTACAGCAGAAGTCATAAACCGTTTATGATGAAATATCTGTGTATGATATCATGAATACTATTTTACTTGTTACCAACAGCAACGTAATAAAATGGAGTCAAAGGCATGTACCCGTATCCACTTCAACTATCTATCTGTGTCGGTGTATTCATTATGTTTGTAAAATGCTGCTCCTGGGCCCTACAACATTATATTGTGCTGTAAACAGTGTATGCTATCATCTTACCTCTGGCAGTAACAAAAACTTTGGTTATATAACTTTTTCTTATCATTCTACAAATACGAACGTAGACACTAGATCATTACAATTCTACAAGAAAAGTGTATAGTCAATTTATAAGTGTGTGGTATTGCTCGAGTTTTTTTTTTTAGTATATTTATATAGCGCGAAGTCGACCCAAACCTATGTCAGCAATTTACATGAGCACCGTATTTACAGTACATTTTCAGGCACACATAGATTACGTCATTTATCTACAATAACAGGATGTGGACGCGACTCCAACGCTCGAACACTCATTTCCTGCACCAAGTTCGACAGTATACCCGATGACCACATACATATATATATTACCTGCCCTTCATGTGGCAAAAACGGCAACCTGAAGCTTTCATAGCCCTGTATTACTAGAGCTACAACACTCCACTGATTGTACAACAAACATTTATATTCGCATAAATGCGTCATGTCCACCATCTTTTATGTGTGCAACTATGGATGAATGTAGGATCAGTGATTCCCCATACCTTCTATGTTGGGCATGTTGTGGGACCTTTCAGACATAATGACACATTTACGTGTAAGACCAGGTTGACGGCACCACTACAACATAGACACCCAAATCAGTTGATTTCTCATATAGCTGACAATGGAACCACACCCATAGCTCATGAGTCATCGTTCACATCCTCACACAGCACTGGCATACGTCAGGCCAGCCCACTCCACTTATGCTTCCAGGAAAATACAACAACGCTACATGGCCCAGATTTCCATTGTAGTGATGTCTTAGTTCCACGCCTAGTTGTCAGAACGGCACACACACACTCCCTCATGGCTGGTATACACCCACACCAGACCCATCCAGCATAGGCGTCACAACACATGTGACCCTACCAATAAAAAAGACGGGGCACACATGCTCTACGCCATTTTAGAGTTGCTCCCATCGCAATCGCTGTGATGGCCCGTCCTGGTGGTTCGGACGCCTCATGTAGGCCCGAACTACCGAACAAGGGGGCCCACCACCACTTGCATGGCCTCTTTGGTCGCTGACTTATTGGTACCGCAAGGGCTGAGCGAGGGTGGAACCTGCCATGATGATGGGTGCACAAGTATGTCCTTTCCCATAGCAATATCAAGACTCAGCACCAAATGTGAGACTTCTTGGTGGCAAAGCGGTACTGCATGATGTAGAAAATGCCCTGTCCTTGAAAAGGTGAGCAGTGAGGCCTGAGTACGCAGCGGAGGGAGTAGATGGGGTACAGCAGACTGGATACAAAATGGCGACATAGCGATTTAGGCGTACGCAGTCCTGTATACCCTATCTTATTGCATTTGTATTTTTTTTACTATAGCAGGAAAGTTTGTATAGTCCGTCTATTGCTCGTGATGATTGAATGCACTTGAATCACTGTGCACCACTAGGTTTCTATAACTGGATGGAAAACATTACTACTCTACTAATTGTTCATAAATCGAAGTCCATTAAACAAGTTGGAACCATACAAATAGTTGCATTTTTAATGTGTGAGGGAAGGTGTGTAAAAGGGCGATGTTATTCTACTCCACATTAAGATAGTGCAATTACCAATCATAACATCTTTCTTTTACTATCTTTTAGATGTGGAGCTTCAGGGTGCAGTATGTCCCGGCACATTGTGGAAGACACACCGGTGATAGAAAGGTGAACTGCGAATATTCTTTTCAGTCACTCTCTCACCTCCTCTCCTTTTATGAACAAATGACACACAATCTTATCTTCCTTTTTACCTAACAGGTTGTGTTTCACAAATTGGCGTTCCCCCAATACCTTCAAAGCTCAAAGTTTAAGGATTCTGCGATGATGCGTGGCCATCGTAGCAATGCGTATACTAAGGTTGCTTCAACACATGGTGGACCGTCTTTGAAACACGCCAATGGCACAGGGTGAGCAGAGAAACTTGTTTCAGAAGCAACTAGAAGTGGATAGTGTGCAGCAACTTCAGTGTGTAGGAATATACAATCACCTCCAGGCAGTGGGAGTGGATAGGTTACAACACTCTGAGTGTGCAGGAAAGGGCACTCACCTCTGGACACTGGGAGTCAACGGGCTGCAGAAGTCTAGGTGTGCAGTAATGAGAACTCACCGCAACTCAGAGGGGGTGCATGGGGTATAGCTCCCTGGGAGGAAAAGAGCGCACAGACACCTCCTTGCAGTGGGAGTTGATGTAATACTGTAGCCTGGGTGTGCAAAGCGTAACGCAGAAATATACATGTGCAGTTGTATGTACTCTGCAAATACTAATTTTATACTATCTTTCAGATCACTAATCTTGAGGGTGCACTATGAATCGGCTCATGTTTGGACACACACTGGAGGCAAAAAGGTGAGCTACAAAGATTTTCTCCAGTATCAACACTACCTCTCCTGCTCCATCTGTAACTTTCTCTCTCTCACACTTTCAATGTCTTTCTTTCTCTCTTTCTCTCTCTCCCTCTCTCTCACACTGTTTCTCTTTCTCTTCTCAAGTTTTGAACTCTGCTGTCCACACTGCAGATAAATAAATCAAGGCAGAATGTAACACTGTCTGATTAAAGATCCAAACCAGAATCCAAGTTGTAATCTCTGCTAGATGCAGTGTTTACAAAAGTTAAGCAGAGCGGTTTAGATACACAATGCCTTCAATTAAACGCGCTGCAAACAAATGATATTGTCCTGCAGACAGAATGAGGTGAGAGATCACATCATTATGTGATCTCTCACCTCATTCTGTCTGATCTCTGAATCATTTTAAAGACCTGCTGAACCATACTGTACATCTGAGCCAGCAGGCACTTCCCTACAGACACCTCTTGACCGCGAACCTACAAGAGGGGTGGGATGTATCAAACACACTGCACCCGTGCGAATAAGCAATATTGGCAAGTGTTATGTTAATTTGTGATCTTTGACCTCATTCAGTCACATCTCTGTCTCATTTTAAATACCATCTATACCATAAGATAGACCTAAGCCTATAAGCAGCGCTGCCCTACAGACTCCTGTTGTGGGTGATTCTACGGAGGGTTGTGGTGCATTACCCTGAGTATGCATGTGAAAAAAAACGATTTTGCCTTTCGTAATGATGTAATCTCTCACCTCATTCAATCACATCGATCTCATTTTAAGGACTTATGTTTCATTTTTGTTTTGCAGGTTACCTATACTACTACCACTGCAGTCCATCTCACGTTTTGTTTATTCTACTGTGTTATTAAAGTTATGTTTTTATTTATTTCTGTTTCAATAAAAGTAAATTTATTTTAAAAAGCTGTGTAAACGTCTTTTTTTCTGACAACATTTGACTAATATTCAGTGTTATACCGAGGCTAAGTGTTTACTAGCTCTTTACCAGAGACTGTAGCTGCGATTAACGGTTCCTATGGAAATGTTTTAAAAGTCCAGCACACTTGCTGTTTGGATTAGCAATATTGTGTGCTGAACTTGTGACCTGTGTGCTCAATTAACTGTTCCATGAACTGTTACTATGGTAACAGGCAGTAAGCAGTTTGGGAGTGGGGTTCAAAGATGCTGGCTGTACAGAAGCCATTATATTTACCCAGGATCCTCAACATGACAGAGGTAAAAGCAAACTGAAACGACAGAATACTGTGTACAGTAGGAGCAAAAGAAGTATACAACTCTTCGAATTAACCTCAAGAGAGGGCTTGAGCCATAACCACTGGTGTTACAAAACACCATGTAGAATTTGCCTACTCTGTACTCAACAATGGGCAATTCTTTATCGATCCCAATCAGACACTGCTGCTTCACGATTCACAGTGTGCACATCACTAAATACTTTGTAGCTATTTAAATTGAAGACAGGATTGTCGACCTTTCAAAACTTAGGGGCATATTTACAAGGACGGCGTTAAAAAATTTATCGCTGCTTTAGCAGCAGCAAACTGCCACTAAAACGGCAATAATAGACTTCAAACTCCTTTGTTGTCTTCCGCAAGATTTTTTCTACACTACTGTTTGCTATGGCAGGGTGGCAGATGAGGCTCCCGCCATGCCATAGCAAACTTGGTTTGCATTTTGAAAGAGAAAACATGGAAACCTGCTCTCTCTTTTAAAATGCAAAGCAGATTGCTTTTCCTCACAGGGAGCTGCATATTAGCAGGTCCCTGTGTGCAAAAGTAATGGCAGCTTCCGAAGGATGCAGAGAGCTGGATGGGACCGTAGGGACATTGTGGCTCCACCCACGGTCCCCAACGTTGTATATACGCCCATGGGATGGGCTCCCGAGGAAGAATAAAAATTAGTAGTAGGTGATATTTTTTTTAACTATAAAATTAGGAGTCTGTAATGGGCCTATTTACAAGGACAGCGTTAAAATGTTCTGGTGTAAACCTGGGTTTCCATTGGAATTCTCAGGAATTCTCAAAAGCCTATTATAAAGCCTATTATGGCCACTTTAGCGGCACTTTCCTAACGCTAAAGCGACGATAATTTTAACGCTGTCCTTGTAAATATGCTCCCAATATCGTTAGAAATACAGCAAAAATTCATGTTTGCTAGTGAAAACCTTGTTAATATAAGACTGTGGACTTAGGATATCAATTCACCTCGCATATTAAATATGCTTAAGTCTACTGCAGAACAGATGTTAGGATCCGGCATAAACAGCAATTAGAGAGAGTTTTGCTATCAATCCTCAAATCCAGGGCCACCTTGTAAATACAACGGTGTTGTCCTACCTCCCTCTTCCATGGGGGTGGTGTTCCCCAGTGCCCTCGACTGCTCCAGAATGAGGGCCATGAGGCCCCCCTCCCAAAACATAAAAAGACCCGGATCTTTGAGCCCCCCCACCCTTTTTTTTAAAGCCCTGGAGAGTAGCACTCCCCGGGGCTGGAGGAGACCGTAAAGCCCCCCTACCCAAGTTTTTTACTGGGACAGTAGCCCTTGAGCCCCACCACCCATTTATTTTGTAACACCGAGGGAAGGCGGTCCCCGGGCTACGGACCCATCTGCACCCCCATCAAATTTAATATTTTACACCCCGGGATTTGACCCACCAGGTAGCTAATTTTTAAACAAGCACAGGAGCCTGCGCTTCATTTTTATTTTTTTTACGACGGATCCATGCACACTGCATACATTTCTCTGTTTTTTTTAAAAAAAATGCGCCCTGGCGGTCCTTGTGGAACCCCCTAAGCAAGTCTGGAGGGTTAAGATATTTCTACCCTGCCCACTTTTTTGGTTTTGAACACTTGTTCCACTAATATCTTGACCCTCCCTTCTACCGAGGCACAAAATAGCTGTGCTTAGGGTGCGCTCAGGATGCGCGGATCCACGGCGGCCATAGATATATATGTACTTTTAATTGTGATTTTCTCAGGAACTACTGAACGGATTTACACCAATTAAGCAAAAGGCATGAGTCTGAACTAAGGACTACCTCTTTGCTAAATTTGGTGTAATACTGTTCAACCACTCAGGCTGTAGCCGCGATGAACGGTTCCTACGGAAAATTGCATTCACAAATCACCCCAAGACTTTTAGGATAGGAGCGGATCGGAGTGCCCCACTAGTTTTGAAAATTTCGCGAACATTCGTCAACCGGCGCCAAAGGTATTCCAAATAGAATGTTGCAGATTTCCTATGGACAATAGGTCCTAAAAATAACTACCAGTAGTAGCCAGTAGGTAATATATATGCGCTGGGCACAATAAAGTTACTTTAAATTTTGCAGCAGCAAATTCTGGGTCTACTCCTCGTCATTTCTGCCTGTTAAGGGCTTGTAAGTGGTGGTGACGATTCTTCGCATATATGTACATATACATAATACATATATGTATATATATATATGTATATATATATATATATATATGTCTCACACACTGTTGCCAATGTGAGAACTCGCCTTGTTCCTGCAGAGTTACCAACAAAGGAGCCGTGGCCACAGATATCGCAGTGCGAAAGTTTATTCAGGCACGATGTCCAACGTGTTTCGGAGTTGTAGTCACTCCTTGGCAACAGTGTGTGACATATAGAGGGGGTGGCTATCCCAGCAGTGTGCCCGCCGGACTCGAGGCTTGGGTCAGCTAAACTTTCGTGTCGCTGGCTTCACTAAAATAAACCACCTTGCATCAGCACTTTACGGGTCGACTCTTTGTCATGGAGAACTAGGCAGTTCCTTACTGTCAATGGTGTGACAAGCCTTGTGAATATATATATATATATATATATATATATATATATATATATATATATATATATATATATATATATATATATATATATATATATATATATATATAAAAGCTCCAAGGTTCCCACCTGTTGTAGACACACTCTGGGCTCCCTGGCTGGGAGGCCACGTGTAAATTAAAGCTCCAAGGTTCCCAACCTGTTGAAGACGCACTCTGACATCCACTGCAGCAACCTGCATGAGTAAAAGCCGGATCGGCGGGCGGATCCAGTTTACAGCATGCCTGTCGATTCATGCCGGACGCTTTCCGTGCTCATTGTACTCTTCAGTGGCGCGACAGTCATTTTGGCATATAGGCCACAACTTCCACTCAAAAATATGAGCCCTCCAATGGGCGACTCGAATGAGTCCACATTGGTTTGTGGGTCTTGTAGTGTGTGCTTCAGTTATGTGCCGCTGTCTGAGATGTTTAAAGCTCACCAATGGGCCTCCACTCACACATCCGGCTTGACAATCCTCCATGGATGGCTCCACATTGAGACTCCGTGATTCGGAGCTCCGTGGCCCCAAATTTCCAGGTGGTGCACCTCCCACGGCTGGGAGGCTGCGTATAAATCAAAGCTCCAAGGTTCCCACCTGTTAGAGACGTACTCTGACATCCACTGCAGCAACCTTCATGAGATAAAAGCCGGATAGGTGGGCGGATCCATTGTACAGCATGCCTGTCGATTCACGCCGGACGCGTTTCGTGCTCATTGCACTCTTCAGCGGCGCAACAGTCATTTTGGTGTAGAGGCCACACCTCCCACTTAAAAATATGAGCCCTCCAATGGGTGACTCAAATGAGTCCACGTTGGTTTGTGGGTCTTTATTAATTAGCCCCCGGGGAGACCAAACCCCGGGGGCAAAATATTAAATATTATGGGAGGCCCAGAGGGTCCCCCCAGCCCTGGGGACCACCACCCCCCAGGGCTATAAAATAAATGGTTGGGGGAGCTCAAAGCCCACAGAACCACAAGAACCGCTACCCCCCAGGGATTTCTAAAAAATGGTTGGGGGCATTGGGGCTCCCCCCACGGTCCCCAACATTGCATATAGACCCCGGGGGATCGGGTCCCCAGGGAGAATAGAAATTAGTGACAGGTGCTATTTTTTTTTTACGGTAATTTTAGGAGTCGCGCACCTATGTGGGGCACTCAGCGCGGCCCCCTGGTGTGCCCGCATTGGGTGCATGACTCCTAACGTGTGGGACTACAGCACTTTGGGTGCACGATTCCTCCTTCGCTGGGTGCACGACTCCTAATGCGTGGGTGCGCGACTCCAAGCAAATTTTTTTTTAATATTTTTCATATATACATCAAGCTTATGTGTTTAGATCTTGGGGGGATCTACAAAGAGCGGTTGTTTTTATTGATAGATTTTGGTACCTACTAGTAAGTATGTATGCAGAGTCTAAAGTTGATAAGGAAGACTATGTTTCCCTCATCTGTAAAATGTACACCATCTCTCCTATAGATGCCATCCACATTGAAACGCAGATTGTTTTGGTAAATGGACCCCATCCTATAATCTCGGAAAAAAGCAGAAACAGCTTTATTGACATGTTTCCTAGCTTTCTCAATCTGTGTACAAAATTTATTGGACCAGTTCCATTTCTGCCTTTTACATATGTTAGAATAAACAAAGGCAGTTTGGGGGAAAAGTGACTTCAGTTCTCCAAAGGTCCTTCATGACCATTTCCAGGCCTACCCCAGTCAAAGTGCCTAGGTCATTGCCACCACAGTGCACCATTATGAGGTCTGTGTGTTGGAAATGCAAAACGGATTTAACCAATGGCATTAATTGGTGCCACTTGAATCCTCTCTGTCCAATCCATTTAATGTCTCCATTTGGCAAAGCTAGGTCTTTTTCAATGCCTCTGTTTTCTGCATACCTTTGGCTCCAGAAAACATAGCTATGTCCCACACTCAACATTCTAAGCATCTTGAAAGGAGGTCTGGATGCACACATGTAAATGAAATGGCAGTTTGAAAACTAAGATTTTTCGAAAATGGTGGATAAGATGCACTTTTGAAAAAAATAATAGAAATGATTGGCTGTTTGAGAACATTCTAGACTGAAAAGTAGGGTGTATGTTTCTGTTTTTTAAAAGCATGTTTCTTATTGGTTAACAAAAACTGTTTGAAAGGAACATTACATAGGATAAGGTGATATTTTGAAAAGTCAAGCCCGCTTGCTGTTTGGATTAGCAATATTGTGTGCTGAACTTGTGACCTGTGTGCTCAGTTGAGTGTTCCTTGAACTGTTACTATGGTAACAGGCAGTAAGCAGATCTGGGGTAGGGTTCAAACGTATGTCATTTGGAAAGTGTTGAAATGTGTAACCAATAGAAATGTGTGTTAGCTTTTGAATTAATGTGGGAAGCAATGCGATTTGATATTTACATGTATATATGTGCAGAATGAGAGGGAAAGTGGGCCATTTTTTGGTTTTGATAAGAGAAGTGCAGTACAGAGATCCTGAATAGGAAAATCTGGTGTGTGACTGACATACTTCTTAATTTACAAATCAATTTGAAAGGTGAGTTATTAATTTGTGAGTGGTTGTATGTGGTGTCTTTGTTTTTAATAAGATTAATGTGTTTCTCCTGGTAAAGTCCAGGGAGTAGTCTTGCTTGTCTAGAATCACACTGTGCTGTGTGTATTTGGGCACCATTGTGAGATAATCATTTGGTAACTTTATGTGTTTTCTAACAGATAACTGTTTTAAAACCTGTCATGTTGTAAAGTTTTAGTAGCATTAGAAGCCAGTCATTGTTTATGTATTTGAAAAATGAGTTAGGCTTCTAGACTAAAGTGCAGTTCTAAAATATGTGGAATGTGTACAGTCACTTTACCTCTTCCAAACTAGTAAATGGGTTTTGATAAAGTTCAAGGGAAAGTTAGGCTTGTCTAGAATCACACTGTGAGTTTGTGTGCATTTGGGAACCATTGTGAGTGCAGCATTTGGGTACTTCAATTGTTTGCAGACACATAACTGCTTAACAACCTATCCTGTTCTCAAGTTTTGGTAGAATTAGAAAGCAGTCCTTACTCATGTATTTGCAAAATAAGTCAGGCTTCCACAATAAAGTGCAGTACTGAAATATGTGGAATGTGTGCAGTCACCTTACTTCTTCTAGACTAGTAAATGTGTTTTGATAAAGTCCAAGGGATAGTCTTGCTTGTCCAGATTCACACTGTAAGTCTGTGTGCATTTGGGGACCATTGTAAGAGAAGCATTTGGGTACTTCATGGGTTTGCAGACACATAACTGCTTAAAAAACTATCATCTTCTCAAGTTTTGGTCGAATTAGAAAGCAGTCATTACTTATGTATTTGCAAAATGAGTCAGGCTTCCACACTAAAGTGCAGTACTGAAATATGTGGAATGTGTGCAGTCACCTTACTTCTTCTAGACTAGTAAATGTGTTTTGATAAAGTCCAAGGGATCGTTTTGCTTGTCCAGATTCACACTGTGAGTCTGTGTGCATTTGGGAACCATTGTGAGAGAAGCATTTGGGTACTTCATGGGTTTGCAGATACATAACTGCTTAAAAACCTATGCTGTTCTCAAGTTTTGCTAGAATTAGAAACAAGTCATTGCTTATTTATTTGAAAAAGTGTGTCAGGCTTCTGCTTTAAAGTGCAGTACTGAAATATGTAGAATGTGTGCAGTCAACATGCCTCTTCTAGACTAGTGAATAGTGTTGCTCATCTAAAATTATACTGTGAGTCTGTGTGCATTTGGGAACCATTATGAGAGAAGCATTTGGTACCTTCATGTGTCTTTGTGCTACTCTAATCATTCAGTCAGTATCCAAGTACTCATGCAGCAATTCAGGACCTTAGCACATGGACTGCTCCAAACTCTTATGCCATATGCATGTAGTCTTCTAACCACCTACACACTTGTGTTTCAGGCCTACAATTCCCCAGTCATTATCCATACACTCCTTCTAACACACTGTTTCTGTTCTTGCACTCCTTTAGTGACCCTTTCAGCACCAAGTACTAATCCATTCACTGAAGTAAACCTCAACCAATTATAAATGCACCCAGTGTCTCTCCTTGTACTACTCTAATCATTCAGTCAGTATCCATGTACTCATGCAGCAAGCCAGGCCTTAGGACATGGACTGCTTCAAACTCCTATACACTATGCAGGTAGTGCTTTAAACACCTACACAATTGTGTTTCAGGCCAAGAATTCCCCAGTCAGTATCCATACACTGCTGCAAACACCCTGTTACTCTCCTTGTGCTCCGCTAGTGAGCTTTTCAGCACCTTACACTAATCCATTCAATGATGTAAAACTCAACCAATTATAAATTCACCCAGTTTCTGTCTTTGTACTACTCTAATTATTCAGTCAGTATCCAAGTACTCATGCAGTGAGCCAGGGTTTAGCACATGGACTGCTTCAAAGTCCTATGCACTGTGCTTGTAGTCTTCTAACCACCTACACACTTGTGTTTCAGGCCTACAATTTCCCAGTCAGTATAACCATACACTGCTCCAAACACCCTGTTACTCCCCTTGCGCTCCTCTAGTGACCGTTTCAGCATCATGTACTAATCCATTCACTGAAGTAAAACTCAACCAATTATAAATTCACCCAGTGTGTCTCCTTGTATTACTCTAATCATTCAGTCAGTATCCATGTTCTCATACAGCAAGCCAGGCTTTAGGAAATGGACAGCTTCAAACTCCTATGCACTATGCATGTAGTGCTCTAACCATCTTCATACTTGTGTTTCAGGCCTACAATTACACAGTCAGTATCCATGCACTCCAGCAAACACCCTGTCACTTCTCTTGCAATCCTATAGTGACCCTTACCGCACCATGTATTAATCCATTCACTGAAGTAAAACTCAACCAATTATAAATTCGCCCAGTATGTCTCCTTGTACTACTCTAATCATTCAGTCAGTATGTATGTACTCATGCAGTGAGCCAGGCCTGAGGACATGACTGCTTCAAACTCCTATGCACTATGCATGAAGTGCTCTAACCACCTTTACACTTGTGTTTCAGGCTTACAATTCCCCAGTCAGTATCCATACACTCCTGCAAACACTCTGTTACTCCTCTTGTACTCCTTTAGGGACATTTTCAGCACCATGTACTAATCCCTTCACTGCAGTACAATACAACTAATTATAAATTCACCCAGTGTCTCCTTGTAGTACTGTAATCTTAAAATCAGTACATAAGTACTCATGCAGTGATGCAGGGCCTTAGTACTTGGACTGGTTAAAACTCCTATGCACAATGCATGTACTCCTCTAACCACCGACACACTTGTGTTTCAGGCCTACAATTCTCCAGTCAGTTTACATACACCGCTTCAAACACCCTCTTACTCCCCTTGCACTCCTTTAGTGACATTTTCAGCACCATGAATTAATCTATTCACTACAGTAAAACACAACCAATAATAAATTCACCCAGTGTCTCTCCTCATACTACTCTAATCATTCAGTCAGTATCCATGTACTCATGCAGCGAGTCAGACTTTAGGACATGGACAGCTTCAAACTCCTATGCACTATGCATGCAGTTATCTAATCACCTACACACTTGTGGTTCAGGCCTACAATTCCTCAGTCAGTATCCATACAGTACTGAAAACACCCTGTTACTCCTCTTACATTCAAATACAGTTATGTATACACCTTGTATTACAATTTCAATTAATGAAGAGAAAAGAAAGTGGTTAAATGATGTTTATATAGAATGTGTTTGTATAGTAATAGAAAAGTATAATTTATATATTTATTACAATACATTTATTTATGTTTATTTGTTACAGATATTGTTTATCATCATTAAAATAAAGTGATCATGCCTGAAAAATCAAGAAAGAGAAAAAGACAGCTAAAGGACAATTATTTGAAGAAAACTCAAAAACAAGTATTGGATGACCACCATCATGTGGGTAACAAGAAAAAATCTTCCGGTAGACAACTAAGGAATTCATTAAAAAACGTTCAAAGCCTAGAAACAGTGTGCAGAATGTGCAAACTACTGAGAATGATTCAACCAGAAAAAATAATATGAATAACAGGAAAGGAACAAAGTAAATTTACAGTCAAAAGATTTGATGTATGGTAAAAGAAGGCAAAATCAGTATAAAGAAATCTGTTAAAAAAAATTAATAATAGAGTGGTACTTAACTTGCTCAAAGAGGTGAAAAAATATAGACAAAGAGCACTATTTTATAAAAAGAAGAAGCATATTGAATCCATTGTTCAAAAGGCTTTTGAAGTAAAAAGGAAACTATTCATTTTAGTTTTAAACAGAATTCGATCACTAGATAAACCAATCCATTTAATGAAGGCCAAAAGTAAGAGTAATTAACAGAACTAATTTTGTGATTTTTTTAGGGTGAATGGAAACACAGTTCAAGTTCAGAGCCTTTCTTTAATGAAGAGAGTTATTTTCAGACCAATGATTTATTGCATGCAGTTGATACCAGTGGTCGAGCTTATGAGGTTAGAAATGGTTGTCCAATTGAGAAAGAGAAAATGGTTCCCAGAAATGCAGGAGAAGTGTTAGCCGATGAAGTTCTAGGCAGACGTCCCAAAGCCCCAGTGTACACTTGGGATTGCAGTAGTATTTGTAGTGTACAACAAGAATCTATTCATATTTGATGCAATTTCTTACGAGAATACAGTAAAAAAAAAAGTGTTAAACAAAAGATTAAGATGTTGCAAAGACTAGACCCTTGCAGAGTGAGAAAAAATACTGGTTTGCAAGGTCATTCTCTGGCTTGTCTTTCTAGAAAAGTATGTCAAAGTGTTTTTCATCATTTCAGAATGTTAGCAGTACACCATTCTCAAATGCAGAAGTTAGTCAGAAGATTGTATTATGCAAAAAGTCCAGCAATAAAATTAAATTAGTTGAACAGTGCTCTTTTGCGTGAGTCAGTATCAGATGTGAAGAAGGTTTGTCATGAAAATGAGTTTTGTTACTTTGGTCCTGAACAAGAGAATGCAGAAACTGATACATTAATAGAGGAAAATGGTGAAGAGAATGTGCAACATACTAAGTTTAAGGTGATTTCATGTGAAAGTCCCAATTATTCTTGTATTTGTTGTCGGCGAACTCACTATAAATATCAGACTTGGACTGTTGATCTGTATTTAAAAAGTGAAAGAGAAAATAATGATAAATGGACGGAATTTGCAATTTATTTGTTGGTAGAGAATTGTTTTGATTTGGGTTCTGATCAGCATATTTGTAAATATTGGTATAATAAATTAGATGAGAATAAAATGCATGATAGAGCAGTCCATAATAATCTAGAGTTGGTAACTATTCCTCCAGAACTGATAGATTTAAATACCTATGAGACTATTCTCATTCAATGTGTGCACCCATTTCAGGCTATTATTCATATAGAGCCTAAAACAGGTAAATTGCCTCCTTCAGATTTGGGGAGTGGATTTAAAGGAAGAGTTTTATATTTACCTCTAGATTTAAAGAAATGTGTTGAAACTATTGGCGTAGAGTGTGTAGAAAATAAACCACTAGTTATTCTAGTTAATGGTGTGCCTACTAAGAGTCAGAAAATCTGGCAGGAATTAGTGGATGCTAGGAAAGTGCAAAAGGCGACTTTGTATCTGATAAAAAACAATGGGGCATATTATCAAGATCAGGCGATAAAATTATCGCCACTTTATCGGCAAAGCGGCGATAATTGGCTTGATAATAGGCCCTTATGAATTCTAATAGCAGCCAAGGTTCTGGTGTTAACCTGGGCTGCTATGGGAATTCACAAGGACATATTATCAAGCCCATTATTGTCGCTTTAGCTGCAGTTTCCTGCCGATAAAGCAGTGATAATTGTATCGCCTGTTCTTGATAATATGCCCCACTGAGTACTATAAAAATGTGTATATGGGAGAAGAAGAAATACTTTTAGTAGAAGATACTGAAACGTCAAGTGGACAAATTGAAAAAAAGGGCATGTCCAGAAGTGAGTAAATCTATGAACAATACAGTGTACATCCATTTCATTCAAAAGAAGTGATGGGGAATGCTATTGAGTTATTCTAAATGCAAAAAGCGAAGGGAAGTCCCATGAGTGTATGGGAGGAAAGCTTGGAAGCTCGTTGTTTTCCGCAGTTGATCGAAACAGGAAAAGGAGGACAATATGATGAACGACCTGTGCAGATTCCTGCATCTGAATATTGGACAACAAGATTGTATGCAGAAGATCCAAGATTTCGACAATGTATCCCATATATATTTTATCTTTTGTATGAGAGTGACTTGTCTGGACTTTCATATACAGTCAATCACATACTGAAAACAGGAGTACATCTGCAAAATGTTTCTGCAAAGGAATTTATAGAGAAAATGTACCAGAGAGATGATAATTTAGAATCTCAGCTGATTAATCTGATGGCATGTCAGCATGGCACTAATGAGTATTGGTACCATCGTCATGGAGAACTTAAATGTATGCTAAGGAACTTAGGAACTCAAACATGGTTCCTTACCCTAAGCTGTGCTGAATGCGCTTGGGATGATTTACTTGAATTTCTCCGAGAGGCAAATTTGAATATAAAAATATTGAATACATCTGGAGAATTGTGCTCTTTGGATCCTGTTAATGAATGCAGGTATTCCAATCATAGATTTGAAGCTATGATGTCTTTTATCTGCAATAAAAAAATCCTCCTCTTGGTGAAGTTGTGGATTTCTTTTGGAAAAAGGAGTATCAAGCAAGAGGTGCTCCTCATATTCATATGCTGATACGGATCAAGGATCCCCCCCAAATTCGGAACAGATTCGGATGAGACTGTTTTGTCTTTTATTGAAGAATATGCCACATGTGCTATACCCAAAAGCACAGAAGAAAACAACTTAAGACAACAAGTCCTATGATTCCAAAGCCAACGATGTGGAAAATACTGTCGACGAAAGTACAATTGTAAGGATAAGTTCTATACCAAATGTCGTTTTGCATTTCCACGTCCTGTAATGTCCAAAGGAAGAGTGAACAGTTTTATGTCAGCTATGAGACATACCATTAAAAGAAAATCTAAAAAAAAATACCTACAATTTGAGAAGAAGCGAAGAATCAAAATACATAAATGATTACAATCCGGATATTCTGTTAATGTGGAATGCTAACATGGATATTCAGTACATTGCGGACAATTCCATTGCTGTTGCTAGATATGTAACATTCTGCATTACAAAATCAGAAAAGACAGAATTGAAAGAAATGTGGGAAGAGATTTCTCACGAGAAGAGTCTAAGTAAGAAATTATACAGTTTCAGTTTGAAGATATTATCCCTTCAAGAAATTGGAGCGTATGAATGCTCAAATCGGTTATCATCTGCAAGTCTATGCTCCAAATCTCGGAAGAATCATTTGGGTGAGTCTAGGTCTTGCTGCAATGTGAAATCGAGTACTTAAATCTGTACAAGAAATTGAATATTTAGCAAAATACAGATATTGTGAAAAGAAATATGTTGGACACATATTATCCAAATAGAAGTCATCATCTTGAGAAGATATGTCTCTATGAAGTGCTGCAAAACTACACTTTTAAACAGAATACTACAGAAAACATCATTGATGGAAAATATGCAGTGATTGGTTATGAAGGATGTTTGATGAAACAAACAAAAGGAAATTTGATTAATCACAGGAAACTGAGTTGTGACACTCCTGATCAAAGGGAATTTTACTATTTAGCCCTTTTGCAACTGTTCAAACCGTGGCATTCAGAATTGGAATTACTTGGAGATTTTCAGAGCTATGAAGATTCCTTCAATGCTTGTAAAGATACCATAGAATGTACTGTTTTTATAAATTATGTGAAAATGTTGAACAATGAAATTGATCAAGAAGCTACTATTGCAGCTGAGATTGCTAGAGACAGTTCTCAAGACAGTCAAAGTTCTGTTCCACTGAGTCAAGATCCACTAGGACAACCAATTGTTGAAAATGAAGCAGCAATCGCCATAAATGAGGTGGAAACAACAATGCATCAAGCTCAAGAAGATATAATGGACTTAGCAAACGTGGACGAACAACTAAATGTTGAACAGAAAGAAATATATCAGCAAGTGAGGCAACAGACTGACCATGGATTTCTTAATGAAAAGAAAGAATGCACATCATTTCAACCTATCCGAATGTATGTTAGTGGACAAGCTGGAACAGGAAAACGTTTCTTAATTAAAGTAATCACCAGTTATCTACAGAAAACAACAGAGTCACATTTGTCTGGTGTTGTAACTGCTCCAACTGGGTTGGCTGCACACAACAATAAAGGAATTACATTACATTGTTTACTTATGCTACCTGTGGAGTATGAGAACAAATTGGAATATCAGAAGCTATCTTGGAGAAGCTTGTTGTGAAGTTTCAAGAGTGCTAAAGAAAATGAAACTTCTGAGTATTGATGAGGTAAGCATGGTCTCAAACTTAATGCTTGCTTTTGTGCGTTTAAAAATGCAGCAAATTCTTAAAAGAGAGTACGATGTCTTATTTGGAGGAAAACATGTCATAGTTTTTGGAGATCTACTTCAACTTACTCCCGTTAAAGGACAACCAGTATTCAAAACACTTGCGCATGAAGATACCAGAAAGTCTTTGGGTAGCGTTGGAAACGTTAACATTTGGTCATTTTTTGAATACAAAGAACTCATTATAAATATGCAAAAGGGAGGTTATATTGATTATGGAACTATTCTTCAAGATATAAGAATTAGAGTACTGACAGAACATGGCAAACAAGCTTTGCAGAGTCGATTACTTTCCAATCTGTTTCCAAATGAAAATATAGTTCCTGAGAAAATGTATATGAAAATTGCAGAAAATAAATCTATAATCTGCTTAATGCCAACACTGCGTAAGTTTTCTAAATTCAATGAACATCTTTCGAAGCTGGAAAATGAAGAAATACTAAAAATGGAAGCCATTGATAAAATAGATCATGAAGGAATCACTATTATTATGACAGAAAAATTGAAAACAAAATTGGATTCTTTTGAAAAATCGATATCTAAAACTGCTGGTTTAGAAAAGAATCTATATGCATGTATAAACTGTCTGGTAATTTTAAGGAGTTATTTGGATGTTGAAAAAGGTTTAGTTAATGGAGCAATGATCAAAGTTGTGGATTTTTTTAATTATAAGAATAAAGATGGAATTGAATTTTTAAAAATTTAATTTGATCAGATTGAAGAAGTCAAACAAATTGGTTGTTGTTCAGTTCGTTTATTGCTTGTTAAAGATTTATATGTCCGTAGAAAACAGTTTCCACTTTCTCTGGCATATGCAGTGACTATTCATAAATCTCAAGGTTTAAGTGTAGACAGTGCTTTGTTGAATATTTAAAGTACTGTTGGGTATATCATATGTTGCTTTGTCCCAAGTCAGAACTTTATCTGGTTTGTTTTTGATTGATTCTGATGACACAAAGGTTTCTGCAGATGCAAACTGTGTAAAAGAGTATAATAGGTTAAGAAGAGTGTATGCTCCCAAGTTAGATCAATATCCTGTATTTGAAAAGCGTGTGATAGGTAAAAAAAGAAGGTATGAGAATATCTGTAGTGAAGGTATAGAGAAGGAAAAAACAAGATAATGTTGTGATTGCAAGCAAAAAGAAAAAGGACACTGTTGAAGAGATTGTTGGTTATCAGTTTGAAAATTGTTCAGGTGTCAACTGCTTTGCTAATGTAGTGGTCAATGTTGTTTTTTTTCTTGAAAGTTGGCAACAGCAAATTATGGAGAATCGAGAAAAAAGATGTTCCCTGTTGCATTGTATTTATGAAAAATTGATAACTGATAAAAGTAAAATACAAAGCGTTTGTGATATTCGTAATCTTTTGGATGTATGTTTTGGTTCTACACAATTTACGCAGAATATCCAACAAGGTGCTCAGGAATTTCTAATGTATATGCTTACCGTATTGGAAAATGTTGGCATAGAAATTGAAAATCTTTTTGGCCTTTTTTATGAATGGGAACATCATTGTGAAAATTGTATGTTTACATGTAGCACTAACATAGACACTGAAAGATTTATATATTTGACATTACCAGACTGTAAATCAGTGTCTTTCAATAAACTAGTTAAAGCAGCAAATCAAAACATGGAGTGTAGCCAATGCAAATCAGAAATGTTATCGACATTATTTATTTAAAGATATGAACAATATATCATGTTAATAATGCAATGTTGTATAGCTGGTGGAAGAAAATTGGACACTTTAATAAAACATTTTGTATCAAGTCAACAATATCAGGAAGGACTTTTGTAGCAGTAGCAATAATTTTCCATGATGGTCCTTCCACAACATCTGGACATTACACTGCCTATTTAAAATGTGATAAAGGATGGACATATTGTAATGATGTTCAGTGATGTCACCAGTGATGTCATTTGAGATGGCATCAGTGATGTCATCAGTGATGTCGCTGACCATGTCATGAATGATGTAATATGTGACATCATCAGCAGTGGATTGTAGGCGGGTGAGTTACAGTTAGTACAACTAACTATAACGGAGGAATTTCAATGGTTTTGTATGAGTGAAAAATTCCAGTTAACTATAACACCCCTGAAACCTATGGTTTCTTATTATAATGTTCATTAAGCATATCTGTTTTTTTATATCTTTTTTAATTATCATCCCATTCTCAACCTAGTAAAAACTGCAAATATCACCACTCTTCAGTTGATTCCTTCTGCCAACAAAATCGCCACAAACCAGAACCACAACTAACGTTAGTGATTTACAAACTAGGCGTGTCTGTAGAAAAAAAAACACAAAAACACCTCTTCCCCATATTTTCAACAACCAGCCAAATCTTCAATTCTCCCTAAAAAAACAGGCGATAGCTCCACTTACCACGAACAAATGAACATCAACATTTAACTGGTGTAAGGAGGTCGACTATCTACTGCGTGAATTACACCCAACTCACACCCATATTTAAAGATGAATACATGATAGAGGTACTAATCATGCACCTCCGACACCCAACAAAATCACAACACCCAGCACCAGCACTAATACAACCACCCCCCGACCCCTCTCCCCCTACTACCTCAAGGGCAGCACAAAACAGGACAATCGACCTTACCAAAAATAATATATCCCCTTAACAATACAATAGCTAAATGTTCAGAGATGTGGCAACCAACTATGTATAAGGGAGGGAACTCGCACATCCAACAATAATTTACACAATCCCAAAAGTACTGGTGATATGCTATACACAACTCACTATACAAACAAAAAACTTCTCAGTGTGGAGATATAGCATTGATACGTGTAGTGTACTGCACAGTGGACGCAACCATACTATCTCAGATACTAGGGAATATCTCGGTCATGTAGCTGTGTTGTCCCCCCCTTGAAGCAGAAGCAGAGTGGGCTGGTCCAACGTACGCAACTTCAGCGTAATAGTATAAATACATAGGCCACGCCTTGGGCGTGGTTCACTTTTGCGAAGACAAAAGACTCTGCCACAGCGATGGTCCTCATCCTACCATGTGGCTGCTGCCATGAGCACGTGCCTCCTTGATACAAGCCCATTGCAAACTCAGCACCACAACACCGCAGACTTATGTCTGTATCAACTACTGCCTTCGATCTATACTGCGGACAGCAGGGTTTACAACTTGAAATCAGATTTCGATCTACACTACAGACAACATTGAATCTAGCCTTTATTTATTTAATGCAGAGACAATTGTACTCTATGTCCTCAGATTTTGTTAAAGGATGTGACAAAAAGTATTCTTCGATGTCTCTGCTGACTACGGCCTTCGATCTACACTGCGGACAGCAGGGTCCACAACTTGAATTCAGTTTTGGATCTACACTACGGACAGCATTGAATTGAGCCTTGATTTATTTAATGCAGAGACAACTGTACTATATGTCTTCGGATTTTGTTAAAGGATGTGGCAAAAATTATTCTTCGATGTCTGTGCTGACTACTACCTTCGAACTACACTGCGGACAGCATGGTTCAAAACTTGAATTCAGATTTGGATGTACACTACAGACCAAAAAACAAAGGTTTGAATGAGGGTCTAAGGGCAAGATTAACGACCTACATGCAGACATATGCTCCAATGATGCGTCCTAATAACAATGAGTGTCTGAGTATCAAGAGAAAGGGAAAGGTTCAGATGTGTATACAGGTTTAGAGCACAACTAGAGATGACAGAAATTGCTGAAAGTGAGAACGTGTGGCAAAAAGCACTGCATTCCTAAGGTTGGGAAACAGTACCCTTCAGTTCCCACTCGGTACCGCCCTTTGTCATTATATGGGCTCTCCGTAACCCAGGAGCAAGTGCTGCCTGTCACAAGATGTTATTGTGACAGACAATCAACTAGTGATGAATATATGTTTTTATGGGTGATGCCAAGAGATGTCAGGTGTCAAAGAAAGGGGAACTGATTTGCAGTGCAGGAGTGTAAAGTGAAAATGTGAGGTATGTAAAATTGGATAGAAATGAGTAGAAGTTAGAAATGTAATAGTATCTCTCAATTCTTCTAATATTAAACAATATATAATATACCAACAGATTTAAGAAAATATCTATTTGCAGGAGGGGTCGACATGTTTCAGCATTTGTGGAAAAAATAAATTGCGCCACTGCTTTCTTCAGGACCAGTATGTATATGCTACTGCAATAATTAATAAAATAAAGAATTATATCACCTGTGTGTTTCAGGTCATACTCAGTATCCTTCAGAACATTGAAGAAGTGTTGCGCCCAAGAACATGAAACACAAAGAACCACAAGGGGAAGGAGAAGAAAGAGGTACAAATATCACAATGCTATCACAACACATGATACGTTTTGTTCAATGTGCCACTTGAGTATGGTACAATTTCCCATTACCCAAGTCAGAAATTCACTTACCTAATAGGTAGGAGAATAGTGCATAACCCCACCTGGCTGCAGCTCAGGTGAGTGGAGCACCGCTCTAGTTGAAAGACAAAACAAACATACATACAATTACAAACTTGCTAGTATATTAATTATAGAGAAGGTGGTGGATGGTTTGCCAAGGCGATCTCTAGTTGGTTAGATCGCGTTATTATTCATTAGCCATTACCATGCGTCCAAAGTGCGCGTTCTCTTATGGTAGTTGTCAACAAAAACTAAGGCAGTCTCTGATAAGCCAAGTGGCGTCAGGAATCACTGTCCATAGCCAGACACGCCATATATGAGTTCTATTATGGCGATTGTCAGTAATGATAAGCCATGCGCCAATTGATGGCATCTTAGGACATAACGGGAAAAGCATGTAGTAGCGCATTCAACCGAAGGTCTACTGATTTCATAACTCAATCGCACGCTATCCAAAGATTTATGCACATTCGTCTGTTGAGGTATTCTTTAAATTGCATATGTAGTGGTTGAGAAATTACAACGTAAGTGGTGCAATTCCCAAATGTAAAGGTAAAGGCTGTTGCAACGCCGATCATGTGCTGTAAATAGGAATTTACTTGCACCGATAACAGCGGCGAAACAGTCCAAATCCCTGATTAAACAATCATGGCGAATGTCAGAGCGCCTGCTCAAATCTCAAGCGATCGCCTAGTTCTGACACTGACCTGTCCGTCGGTACAGCGATGCGTCCCTCTGAGCAATCTGGGCGGGCGCCGGTCTGAGTTTGATCGCCATTTTTGTTATGCCAGATGGTGCAATCACGTGTTTCAGGATGCCACATGACACAGAACTCCAAAAGCTCAATGGCTTGATGGGAGTTGTAGTTCCTCAATGCAAACACGCGTTATAGTCAGTATGGATCATAGCATCATTTGTCTGTCTGACGATATTAATTAAATATTTGAACATTATAGAAACTATGAACGCTATAATGTGATGTGGAAGACGTGGTTCGATCACATGTTTCAGAACGTCGCATGACGCAGAACTACAATAACTCAATGGCTTGATGGGAGTTGTAATTCTTCAATGCAAACACACGTTATAATAAAGTTTTGATTTTGGAACAAATGCTTAAGTTTAAACCGTGCAGTGTGGATCTTAGCATCATGTGTACCTCTAATGATATTAAAAAAGAAATTAAGCGTTATAGATACTGTGAAAGCTATAATGCGATATGGAAGACAATGATTTAGTACACATACCGTACGCCGCGTAAAAATCATGCGCGTGACTAAAAAGTCCAGGCATCATGTTTTGCCAGATTATTAATTTCAAGGGTACAAAAGGGGTTCTACTCCATCGGACAGTATAATATAGTATCAAAAGATGGCATGTTTAGAACAAATTGTCTCTCAGACCACCTTGTAGTTATCTTGTATTGAACGGTGCATCTATAGTACATTAATTTATAAGCACCCTGCCCTTAATATGTAAAAATGGGCAGATAGGCAGGTGAGAGATCAATGATGTCTATAAAAATAATGGAGGTCAATCCTTGATGTATATGATGACTTGTGACCCATTGATGTTGACTGAATGTGAGCTCTATCTATTTTGCAATAACCATAGTATTTAGCTCCTACAATATGACCCATGCAATTGAGAATTGATCTTGGCTTTTTTTGTGTCATGTTGGTCGTACTGTATATATACTGT
Organism: Lissotriton vulgaris; assembly: GCF_964263255.1. Taxonomy (NCBI): domain Eukaryota; kingdom Metazoa; phylum Chordata; class Amphibia; order Caudata; family Salamandridae; genus Lissotriton; species Lissotriton vulgaris. Next base: position 744,993,860 of record NC_141696.1, read on the forward strand.
GTAATCTCATAATGACATCCACGGTATTTCTTCATTAAGTCCGTCTTTGTCACTGTTCAGTTTATGAACCCATTTTTGTTCCATGGTAAATAGGTACTTTCCAATGTCAGCAACATGATCAGGTATGTTGGGTTGCTCAAGAACTGTCCATTGGAAATCTGTCGGGCCATGCCTAACCTCCAAAAAATGGTCTGTCAAGCGTGTGGCTTGTTTTTGGCACGGAATAGTGCTTTTATGTTCCGAAATCCGTAGCTTTATTTTTCTTGTCGTCATACCGACTTGGCTGGAAATGTGATCATGTAAATTAGATTATGGCTGCTACAGTTGGTAAACTTGTGCTGATGCCAAGCTCTGTTGGTACCGATGTCCACACTCAAGGACTTGCATGTCTGGGGACACGCTGCACATATTCCACACAGGTGATGACCTTCCACCGCAGCGAGGTCCCATAGGATACCGACTGGTCGTGATATCTTGTTATGAGGTCTCGTATGAACACGTTTATCCCTCAAATTCGATCTTTTCTTAAAAGCAAAGAGAGGTTGTGGTATTTGGTCTCCTCCAGTGTTCAAGATTGACCAGTGTTTAAGTATAATCTTCTGCACTTGGTTCGATCTTATGTTGAACGTGTTTACAAAAGTTAATCTGTTGGATTTCTCTTCTTGTATACACGGTTCCAAAAGTGCATCACGATTGTTGTTAGTGGCACATTTCTTAGATTGACGTGCAATCTTCCTTGGGTATCCTCTTGCTTGTAGCTGTTTCTCAAGGTTGTGTGCATGTTCTTCAAATGCTTCTTTACTCTAGCAATTCCGTTGTACCCGTAGAAATCGGCCGTACGGTAAATAGTTTTTCAAGGAACGGGGATGACAGCTTTCGTAGCTAAGGAGGGAATTTCTGGCCATTGGTTTTTTGTAGAGTTCTGACCCTAGACCCTTAGGTGGTGCAATGATAAGTAGATCTAAGAAAGGCAGTTGAACCTTGCTATGTTCTACTGTAAATCTCAAGTAGGCGTTCTGTACATTGAGCCATTGGTGAAACATTAGGAGTTCTTCTGTTGTTCCAAGCCAAATAACAAGAATATCATCAATATATCGCTTCCATGTGTGAAGCGATTTAAATAAAGGATTCATAAGTGTCAAGACGATTTCTTGTTCAAAGTTGTGTACGTATAAATTCTTCCAGATGAGGAATTTAATTTATCAACTGACGTCTTGGCATCTTTGGATGTGGAATCTTTATACACTTCAATAACTCAAAATGAAACATTGGAAGTGATAAGTAGACTATTGGAACAAAGAGAGTTGGGATCTATTACTCCTGTCCTCTTTATCATGAGTCTGGCAGAGATCGCAATGAAAGAAAACTATTTTAAGTTTGAAGACACTGCCTACCTTCAAATAGCTGGGACCAGCATGGGCAGTGTCTTCGCTCCTAGTCTGGCGAATTTATACGTACACAACTTTGAACAAGAAATCGTCTTGACACCTATGAATCCTTTATTTAAATCGCTTCACACATGGAAGCGATATATTGATGATATTCTTGTTATTTGGCTTGGAACAACAGAAGAACTCCTAATGTTTCACCAATGGCTCAATGTACAGAACGCCTACTTGAGATTTACAGTAGAACATAGCAAGGTTCAACTGCCTTTCTTAGATCTACTAATCATTGCAACACCTAAGGGTCTAGGGTCAGAACTCTACAAAAAACCAATGGCCAGAAATTCCCTCCTTAGCTACGAAAGCTGTCATCCCCGTTCCTTGAGGAATAATTTACCGTACGACCAATTTCTACGGGTTCAACGGAATTGCTCGAGTAAAGAGGCATTTGAAGAACATGCACACAACCTTGAGAAACAGCTACAAGCAAGAGGATACCCAAGTTAGTTTGTACGTCAATCTAAAAAACGTGCCTCTAACAATAATCGTGATGCACTTTTAGAACCGTGTATACAAAAAGAGAAATCCAACAGATTAACTTTTGTAAACACGTTCAACATAAGATCGAACCAAGTGCAGAAGATTATACTTAAACACTGGTCAATCTTGAACACTGGAGGAGATCAAATACCACAACCTCTCTTTGCTTTTAAGAGAGGATCGAATTTGAGGGATAAACTTGTTCATACGAGACCTCATAACAAGATATCATGACCAGTAGGTACCCTATGGGACCTCCCTGCGGCGGAAGGTCATCACCTGTGTGGAATATGTGCAGCGTGTCCCCAGACATGCAAGTCCTTGAGTGTGGACATCGGTACCAACAGAGCTTGGCAGCAGTGCAAGTTTACCAACTGTAACAGCCATAATCTAATTTACATGATCACATGTCCATGCCAATTACGCTATGTCGGTATGACGACAAGAGAAATAAAGCTACGGATTTCGGAACATAAAAGCACTATTCCGTGCCAAAAACAAGCCACACGCTTGCAGACCATGTTTTGGAGGTTGGGCATGGGCAACAGATTTCCAATGGACAGTTCTTGAGCAACCCAACATACCTGATCATGTTGCTGACATTGGAAAGTACCAATTTACCATGGAACAAAAATGGGTTCATAAACTGAACAGTGACAAAGACGGACTTAATGAAGAAATACCGTGGATGTCATTATGAGAGTATACACTATATATACAGTACAACCAACTTGACACAAGAAAGGCAAGATCAATTCTCAATTGCATGGCCATGTTGTAGGAGCTAAATACTATGGTTATTGCAACATAGATAGAGCTCACATGCAGTCAACATCAATGGGTCACAAGTCATCATATACATCAAGGATTGACCTCCATTATTTTTATAGACATCATTGATCTCTCACCTGCCTATCTGCCCCTTTTTACATATTAACGGTAGGGTGCTTATAAATTAATGTACTATAGATGCACCGTTCAATACAAGATAACTACCAGGTGGTCTGAGAGACAATTTTTTCTAAACATGCCATCTTTAGATACTATATTATACTGTCCGATGGAGTAGAACCCCTTTTGTACCCTTGAAATTAATAATCTGGCAAAACATGATGCCTGGACTTTTAAGTCACACATATGGTTTTTACGCAGAGTACGGTATGTGTACTAAATCATTGTCTTCCATTTCGCATTATAGCTTTCACAGTATCTATAATACAAACGGCCACATGCATCATCAGGACATTTTGCGATTCCTTATTTGCGAAAAATAGGGAATCGCAAATAAGGAATCGCAAAATGGGATGCATTAATTTATTCGCATTATTTTTGCGATTAGGTGAAAATCGCAATTTTTACCGAATCGCAAGGAGTATGCAATTTCTAAATTGCGATGTCGCAATTCCCATTGATTCCTATGGGCCAAAAGGCCCATAGGAGGAATCAATGGGAAGGCATTGACATTTTGCGAATTTCTATTTGCGATTAGCAAAATGTTAATGCATTACATGGGTGCAGGGGGGGTCCAAATGACCCCCCCTGCACCCCTGAAATGCATTTTTAAGTGCATGTTTCACACACACATGTCCTAAGGACATGTGTGTCTGTAACATTACAGTGTTTAAAATGCAATTTTGAGCATTTTTAAACTTTTTCGCAAATTACCACGAGGTTCAAGCTCGTGGTAATTTGCATCCCCTAATTGCGAATTCTCAATTTAAAATGCAATCATGCATTGCTTTTAAGGAATCGCAAATTTGCGATTCCTTAAAAGCAATCGCATTTTGGAATTCGCTAAAAATAGCGATTTTCCCAAAAATGTTTGATGCATCCAAAAAAGATATTTAGGAATCGCAAACGGCCGAATTTACCGATTCGCACTGTTTGCGACTCCTAAATACCTTGATGCCTGTGGGCCTTAATTTCTTTTTTAATATCATTAGAGAGACACATGATGCTAAGATCCACACTGCACGGTTTAAACTTAAAAATGTGTTCAAAAATCGAAACTTTATTATAACGCGTGTTTGCATTGAAGAACTACAACTCCCATAAAGCCATTCAGTTTTTGTAGTTCTGCGTCATGCGACGTTCTGAAACACGTGATCGCACCACGTCTTCCACATCACATTATAGCTTTCATAGTTTCTATAATGTTCAAATTTTTAATTAATATCATCAGACAGACAAATGATGCTACGATCCACACTGACTATAACGCGTGTTTGCATTGAGGAACTACAACTCCCATCAAGCCATTGAGTTTTTGTAGTTCTGTGTCATGTGGCATCCTGAAACACGTGATTGCACCATCTTGCATAACAAAAACGGCGATCAAACTCAGACCGGCGCTCCCCCCAGATTGCTCAGAGGGACGCATCGGTGTACCAACGGACAGGTTAGTGTCAGAACTAGGCGACCGCTTGAGATTTGCGCAGGTGCTCTGACATTCGCTATGATTGTTTAATCAGGGATTTGGACTGTTTCGCCGCTGTTATTGGTGCAAGTGTTGCGTGCTTATCTAGGATCCTGATCGATACTGTGACCTTATGACCCTATTCGGCTATAAATCCATTTATTCCCTATATTGGCATAACTGTTCAAGTACGATATTCAGAAAGTCATCTCTGGCCTCACACGAACAGAGCCACATTCCAGAATAGTTCTCTGCCACTTCCTTTGCAACCAATTAGTGCAATGACAGAGCAGAAGTCACTATCTGAGATTCCTAGATTAACACTCCGAGTTCTTCAACAAGATAAAAACTCAGCAAACCTGGAAATCCCTGCTTGCTGTGTTTTGATTAGTAATGAACTCTAATGAGCAACTGATAGCTATCACTTCCTAGTGACATCTTTAATTGACGTCTTATGTCCAGCAAACTTACGTCAAACCAGGCACCTTCCAGGTATAAATATCACCAACGTTGCCTTAAGCAATTGCTGTTGTGTTGCCTGTTGCTGTGTTGCTGCCTGTTACTAGCTGTCTGCTGCTGCCCCCGTTGTTACCTGAAGCTAGCACCCTGCTGCTGCCCTTCGCCTGAAGCTGCTGATACCATTATCGCTGCTAAAGCGCGAACGATGGTGTGGTGAAACTAGGAGCTGAACAGCCGTCCCTCTGCGAAGAAGCCCAGCAGAAGTCAGCTGCCCGCAGACGCTGTCCCCCCTCCTCCTCCTCGACGCGCTGAAGAGAGACGCTGTCTTTCTCCTGCTGAGAAATCCAGCTCCAGCGTTTTTAGTCTGCCCTCGCGGGTGACTGGGATACCGAGTTCCCCCTGAAGGAGATACCAGACCTCCATCATTCTATTCAGAGGTATGGTGTTGACTAAACCCTTATTGAGAATTCTTGAAGCAAACCTTGGCAAAACCAACTTAAACTGAAGCTACTTACTTACTCCCTTCCCACGTATTAGGCTTAGGTCAGGTACACTGGGGTAGGCGTAGTTAGAAGCACCAGTTGAGTATTTTAGCCTAATGTATATATGAATGTATATATGTTTTATTACTTTTAAACCATTGTATGGCTAAGAAACCATATCAATGCTTTTACAGTATTATCTTGCAATACTTATCTTACTGTACGTACTTTTTATCATAACAAGTCTTGCAATTGTGGCAATACATTTCTCTTGTACGAGAAGAAAGACTGTTCAATAAATGTTAACCCTTTATTGACAAACGCCCATCTCTCTATTCTCTACATATTGTGAAAGTAAACTGCACCAACCTGACTGAGTAAAATAACTGTCTGTTGTTCACACGACCCTAGAGATTGACTCTTGATCTGAGGAGCAAAGTTGTCATGTTGCACGGTTGTTGGAAAGCTGAAGCCCTTCTTGTCTGTGCCAGGGAAGCTGATCACTTCCTATTTCAGTCAAGAAAGTTTCCATTGACCTCTGAGCTAGTTGGTAACAAACCCAATTAAGTTTAGCATAGTCAGTAGAGGCCTGGAAGATCCGCACTTCTACGTCGATACTACTGTTTATGTTATTCCAATGCGCAGGGCCTAGTGGGAAACTAGGAACTACACTACATGGCGCCCAACGTTTGGTAAGGCGATAAACTAACGCAAGACGTTAGAGTAACTCAGTCGTGCATATTTCACACCCCTTTCTCTCGTAAATACTCCAATAGACGTCTGGAGTGGGTGAAAGGTTAAAATCCGCCCGAACTCAGTAGGAAGAGATTCCTATGTAAAGCTCTGGTTTATTCAACGTTGAAGGATACAGTGTTCCAAAATATTGTGCACCTAATCTTTGTCTCCTTGGAGACCTACTCTGCAAACCTTGCATTTATACAATGCCAGGAGAAAACTGAACCACTGGGGCCGCAGCAGATGCGACTCAGCAAGGTCCCGAACACACAGACCCGGATGCAATTATCATCCCGGCACCTTTAAGAAAATCTATAACTTTAAAACTTATAGAGAACGGACTGACACCACAGGGTGGTACAGTAATTTTCGTGATAGAGGCACACGAATATCGGCAGACAGAGGTATTCTATTCATGGACACACTTTCCAGCGGCAAACGCTACAACAAAAGAGTTTCACTATTACAAAATAGAGAAACCTCCGGAAGAGTACGCTCCTTTCGAGGAGACTGAAATCCCACTAAAATTCCAAGAGCACCTGCTCTGGTTTAATGGCGCCCTAAAACACAATGATCACATTACCAGGCTCGGTCCACTAGGTAGACCAGGAGCAACGTGGCCGGTTCTAGCGAAATAACACTGCGTACAGAGGGTGATAAGACTAGGAAAATTAGAGGTCTATTTTGGGATAAGCTCTCAAAAGGCTATGATATTCTGTTAGCTGAAAAAGATTGGCCCCCAGAGTTTGTCAGGGAGTGCCCTCGTGGCGAAGAAGTGATTATGCCTGCCTTCTCGAATCACATTCCGATTCACAAAAAATATACATATGCAAGGAAATGGGCAGTAGCCCAGGCACCGGCATTATATAAAAATCATGTAGGATGGGATGAGGACTCTCCTCCTCACAAAATCCAGTTAAAAAATGAACCAACTGCCCAACGGCAGTATCCCATTAAGCAAGAAGCTAAAAAACAAGTCAGGGAGATCTTAGATCAACTTGAATACCAGGGGGTGATTGAAACATGCACCTCTCAAATGAACAATCCTTTGTTTCCTGTCTCCAAGCCAGACAATTCATATCGTCTAGTTTTGGACTACAGACACCTTAATGCATGTTGTAAAACATTTGCAGTACAAAACTCGCATAGTGCAGCCCTAATGAATAACATAGTTAGGAAAAAATATAAAACGACATTAGACATATCTAATGGTTTTTTTTGTCAAAACATTGCACCGGAAAGCAGATATTTGACCGCTTTCTCAGCATTTGGGTCGCAGAAAAAATTCTGTTGACTCCCACAGGGGTTCAAGAACAGCCCAGGACTATTCTCAGCTAGGGTAACAGAGTTACTACAAATATATGATGATGAGGCATTATCTTACGTAGATGATATCTATCTCACAGACGACGACTTGGATACTCACTTGAAAAGAGTGAACACCATTATACTTGGGTTCGCAGCAGAGGGTTACAAATTCAACTTTAAAAAGTCCCGAATTGCCCATCTGACAGTACTATTCTTAGGGTACGAGTTATCAAGTGAAGGGAAAAGCCTAGCTGACAACTTCTTAGAGAAGTGCGCTGTACTCCAAGCTCCAAAAACGCGGAAGAATTTACAATCCATTCTAGGTTTTCTGAATTTCGGAAGAGCTTACATCCTAAATTACGCAGAGAGGGTTAAACCTCTCTACAAACTAATTAAACCTGATTTTAAACAAATCAATTGGACTCAAAAACACACAGAAATTTTGAGATCACTGCAAACAGACATGTTAGCTAAAACTAAATTAGATACACGTGACAACACACGCGATCTTGTAATCCGAGTCATCCCAGGAAGATGCGGATTCACGTACCTGACCTCTAATGAGGGAGAAAAGGTACCAATAGCTTACAAATCACATTTGTACACAAAGGCTGAAATAAAATTCAGTTCAACGGAGAAAATTCTAACTGCGGTTCAGACTGCTGTAGCAAAAGAAAGGCCCCTAGCACAAGGTAAACGAATAATAATCATAACACCTATACCGGCCTTAGAAGCGGTAACTAAAGCAAGCATTCCTAATGCTAAGGCTTTGCATCCGAGATGGATCCAGTGGGTCAATTCTCTTGCTGCAACAGACGTAGTTTACGAATTTGATCCTAACTTAAAAACACAGGAATTTTTACAATATGAATATGAATGTCCTCTGCCAATTGAAATCCTGCCTCTCGAAGAATACGGAAGTATTATATATACTGACGGATCAGCACAACCCGCAGTTGGGGGTAAGCAAGCTTACAGTGCTGCGTGCGCGATTGTAAAAGGCCGCTGGCACAAAGGAAAATTTAGACCACTGGTCACTAAAACACAATCTCTAGGAGATTGCTCGGCTCAAGGAGCTGAATTAGTAGCATTTAAGATGGTGCTAGAAAATACCGATCGCGAATTCCCCACACTAATAGTGTGCGATTCTTTTTATTGCGTACAATCTTATAATGAATACTTGCAGAATTGGGTGGAAAATGGTTTCAAAGATGCAAAAGGTGGCACAATAAAGCATAAAATGCTTTGGGAACAGGTAGTTCTTTTACAGAAAGAACTACAAAATACTCATGTGATACATACACTGAGTCATCAACGTGATGGCGTTCACGTTGCAGGGAATTCATTGGCTGATGAAGCCGCGAAGGCAGCTGTGCAAACGGCTTCCGTAGCTGCGATAACTCGGTCACAAACAAAAATAGACAGCGATATTCTACAAGCTGTCAGTGCGTCAGTAAAAAATGATAAGAAAACACTCCCAAAAGGCTTTCCAGAAAAGTACTTATATTCAACAGATACGAATAATGTTCCTTTTGCTCGAATCCCTGGAGTGGGGGATAGGGTAATTCCAAACAGGGAACACAGGTTAGGACTAATCAAAGCGGCACACGAAGGGCTTGCCTCTGCACACGCTGGCGTTTCCGCAACAATATCACTATTAAAACAGAGATATTGGTGGCCTCGCTTGGGAATGCAAACTAAAAAGTATGTATTAGAATGCGATATATGCCAAAGGCTAAAAGTATCAACAGTAAAACGACCAGCGCAGACACCCCTTCTTATCTCGGATAAACCATTTGCATGTGTTTACCTGGACCACTGTGGCCCCCTACAAAGGGACGGCAACTATAGATATATCATGGTAGCAGTGGATTCCTGTACGAGGTTCATATGGATGTGGCCCCAGCGCTCGGCTGACGCTAGAACAGTTATAAAAGATTTGCGAGTCTTTATCAGCACATACGTAATTACCACGTTCCATTCTGACCAGGGTCCTGCTTTCAGCTCTCGAGCCTATAAGGAGGCCATGGCCAGCAAGGGAATTGGGTTGCGGTATTCTTGTCCGTCGCACCCCGAAGGGAATAGTGTGGTTGAAAGAAAAAAAAGGGACATAAAGCGATCTATAACAGCGAATGTATTAGGTTCAGGCGCTGGGTGGGTCAAACATTTAATTAGTGTCCAGACTAGTCTTAATAACTTGCCAAGAAATTCTCTAAAAGGTTTCAGCCCATACGAACTATTGTTCGGAATTAGAATGAACATTCAGGACCTCGATAGTCAAATGTCAGTGGTACAAGAAAAAACAACAGACTTTGACATCAAAGATTGTTTGGCTGTTTTACAGGAACTGAATGAAACAAGAAAATCCTTAAGCAACATAAAGTTAAAGCAACAGCCAGATACCACTGACGAGGCACCACAAGCAACAGCCCCAGCAAGGCCTGTCTGGATTCCAAAGATTGGGGATCTAGTCAGAGAAAAGATCGCGGTGAAGAAGGAATTTGGGCCTTCTTACAGAAAAGCAGTACCTGTCTTGGCAGTCACCGGAACAAGATCAGTAGTACTACCGCCCCTTGCTGGTAAAAAGGAGAACAGAGTTGTGTCCATCGACCTGGTAAAACCACAAGCATGTGACCTATAATCAACAGGAGGCCCAGTGGACTCCCAAGAAACAACAGAATACCCAAACTTGCAACAATCCAAGAGGTTCAAACTGAAAGACTAATCACATTCGATCAGCCTGCAGTGCACAGAGAAGAACTATGCAATAATGCCATGGAACTCGTGCCTCTTGAGACACAGATTGAAACAGTTCGTCAAGAAACACCAGTCTACAATAATGTGGCATCAGAAAATGCTACCGAGAGACAGATTGAAAGAACAATCCCATCAATTGACAGAACTGCCTCTGGTTATTTCATCAACTTCGACAACTTCTCTTAAGATCCAAACGACCCCGAAGTGATGCCAGAAATAAAAAAGACTTTTAAAGAAAAAGCAACGGAACTCTTTCATCAACTGAAGAAAATCTACCTTGTTTCCCCTTGGTTAGAGTTCTGGTTCGGTCTAGGTGTATTTTTCCTCCTGCTTTGGCTCATCATGGTACTTTGTTTGGGAAAATTCATTGAGGGAAAATATAGTACAATGGACACAGCAAGTCAGAACATCAACCTAGTCCTCAAACCACACAGATCATCCCACGTGAAGAAAAGAGAACTGTCAACCATAAATGTCACAGCAATTCCAATACCTGGTGGGGTAGTATGGGAGAAAACTGACTATGAGATCTATGGTCCGGTCGAAATCCTGAAGTATCCTCATCAACTGAAGGTTTCCTTAAGTGACTTTGTAAAACCTAGTACATTCTCTGATGATTGGGACTTTAACAGTATTAATGACATGATGTCTGATTTAGTAATGTCAGCTAGATTCACAGATCATGATTATTTACAAGGTTCATCTAGTTATGAGCAATTATTCTGCTACACACATTATGGTGATCATTACTTGCATAAATCTGCACAGCCTAGAAATGTTTTTATGTATAATCAATGGGAACATTGTGCTACACCACCTAAAAGCAGTTCGAAAGCATTTTTTGAGAAATTCAAATACTTCTCAGGGTTTAACACCAGTGATGCAGAGACGTTTTATTACAAACTGTTAGATAAAACAGGAATGAAAACAATGCTGACAAATTCTAAATTGATATATTCAGAAGCATTTTATGACAAAATGATGACATTTGGTTTTGATTATTGGAAAAATAATATTGAAACGAAAACCATTTGGGGTACAAAAGATTGGCAGGTACAGGGCATTGAAGCACTATTCAGAACCTGCATGATACCAGAACAGATGTTGTTTTTAAATGACACAATACACCAAACATCCTGTCTTGGTCTAGCTAAGATCAAAGACCTTAAAAAACCATCTATTCCAAAGCCAATACCTGAGAATACAACTACAGATATTGAGTTAGACGTGTCACAAATTTTACATTTTAACAGAACACATCCTGATTGGAAAAAGTGGTTAATCTGGCCTACTGACACAAACAGCTGTCAAGATAGATTCCTGAATAAAACACAGGGGTTAAAAATGACCAGACAAGACCCTAGATACTCCCAGAGACAACATCCAGGGATAGTAACAACATACAGTGTAGGGAAACTCTGCCTTGAATGGCTAACATCATCCACACTGGCTGAAATTAAGCAACACTTGTCTTTACTAAAAGATGGTGCTGATTTGCGCGATTTCATTCTTGGACCACGCAAACAGCGTCAAAAGCGTTTCATAGCGACCAGTATCTATGCTGCTTACAACGAGGCTTGGAAAGTCACACAAATAGAAACAGCTGAAAAAATAGGAGAAATTGATCGTATTAATTTGGAAAAATCACTTTCTGTAGTAGACAATGGGTTAATGACTCTGTCTTCCAGAATATATTCGTTGGACAATATTGTATCCTCTGCCTTTGATGTGATAGATAGAGACTTGCTAATGTTACAACATGGCCAATCTCAATTACGTTCTATTATACAATTAGGCTGGACGCTGCAAAATCTTCGTTCAGGCTATGTGCCTTGGCGTTTAATCAACACAACGTCATTATTTTCCATTTTTAACCTTACTGATAAACAGATAAGTTTGGCACAGAAAGGAGCAGACTATACAATCCTGAGCATCGAAAAACTTGAGAGATTACCATTGACAATGTCAGAGAGTCCTGTCATTGAATGGATAATACACGGAATTATCACAATTCCGATAACAACTTTCCGATTTGAAAAGTGCCTTGAATACATACCTACTGGCCAGTATGAACAATTGGGAAAGGATATGTAAAATCAGAATGGAAATTACCATACACACATTCTTGCTACAGTGACAGCGACAAAAATGTATTTCTTAGTGGCGAAAATTGTAAACGGTCACTAAGCGGTATACTTTTGTGCCAGAGTATTAATTTACACAGCGCCTGTGAAGGTAATTCTAAGAACCTTTCATGCCACCAGCTTGTCACACCTGCAACTCAGATAGAGCCCTTCTTTATGCAACTTGCAAACGGGAGTTACATTCTTAGAACGGATCACAGATGTTGTGGCCTTGTGCCAGGGAAAAGTTATCTGGTAAGTGTAACATCCATGGTCAAATGCTGTATGCAAGCATTGTTCCCGAGTGGGCCTGCAGACACAGTGACTCCCATCTGGCCTCGTCTGAATCTCTATTCTATACGAATTGATACTTTAAGCAAAATGAAGTCTGTGCTTTTACAGACAACAGTGCCCATAACGTCATCAAAAGAGACGTATGATCTTCTAGTTGCAAGGACAGCTACTGAAGTTCATGAACTTTTATCAACAAATTGCCCCGTGCATTTCGTAGAAATGCTTAGCCAACTCCTTAACATGTCTAGTGCCACAGGCATCCCAGGCATATTTAAGACGATTCTGGGAATCGTTCCTAATTTTGTCCACTCTGTTTTTGGCGGCATACCCTTATTTTTGGGACTTGTAGCAGGGATTTTATTTTTGACCGTCCTGCTTCGTTATGGCAAGCCAAAGCTCAGACATAGCTCCCATGGGAATGGAAGAGACAATCCTAGCAATGCGCTAACGAGACAGGATAACTAACGTCCTTGGATTGGCCAGGCTGAGAGATCTAAACATGACCTGGTTCCTTTCATTTAGACCTATATGGCAGAACTGTATCTTACCGGTACTTCGATGTATGCTATGCGGAGATGAGTGCGTGTTGGACATCTGTCTTTCACTTCCATCAGCAGTACCAATGGACGTCGATACTTTGCTCAGTCCGATAACGGCTCACACATTGTGTTGTCCCCAGCGGCTACCAATCCTGATGACGGCATTCGTTGAGACTCCTGTGCTACGACTAGGTGGTAACAGTGGAGCAAGTGACAAAAGCAGCATCACCCAGGTACGACCTTCTGTGAGCATTGCTGATCCAGCCTATGATGACAGCAATCATTCTCACACCTGCCAAGTTACAGCACTATTGAATTTGGTTGAACTGTCACCTGATTTTGTAGACCAATTCTTTGAGAGCCTGTCTGATATGATGTTCTCACCCGAACAGAAACAATAACTTTGGAGAAGCTTTCCGACACACAGCGTTCCCATGAACTTTGAATTCGGCCTTCAGTTTTGATCAACAAAAACTGCTAAAAGCGTTGGAACTCTATTTCCCCGTTCAAGCATTAATTCTTTTGAATTGAACACTTTTTAATATTGACCCTTTTTTTGGCACGAAAAATTCTTTGCTTAAGGTAAAAACTATTCTTAGAGAACAGAAGCTTCAACTTCTATTTTCTACACACATCTAGAGACATATAAAACTTACACCAGCCTCTAGCACATGCTTTTGCAATGCATTTATATGTGATGATTTATCTCGCCCTTCTTCTGTTTCAGAGATATTTCATGTGTAATTCTTTTTGCATAATCGTTCATTGATTTCATATGCAATAATTTTTGAATGATTTCTATGCTTCAAAAACGTACAGTACCTAAATTTCACGTATTACAATATACGCCTATGTCGAATGCATTTATGTATTTTGGGGTGGGCAATGTTACACATGCATCTTATTGCTCTAGTTTTAGTAATTTGATGGACATGAACCCGTGGAGTGGGTGTTGCGTGCTTATCTAGGATCCTGATCGATACTGTGACCTTATGCCCCTATTCGGCTATAAATCCATTTATTCCCTATATTGGCATAACCGTTCAAGTACGATATTCAGAAAGTCATCTCTGGCCTCACACGAACAGAGCCACATTCCAGAATAGTTCTCTGCCACTTCCTTTGCAACCAATTAGTGCAATGACAGAGCAGAAGTCACTATCTGAGATTCCTAGATTAATACTCCGAGTTCTTCAACAAGATAAAAACTCAGCAAACCTGGAAATCCCCGCTTGCTGTGTTTTGATTAGTAATGAACTCTAATGAGCAACTGATAGCTATCACTTCCTAGTGACATCTTTAATTGACGTCTCATGTCCAGCAAACTTACGTCAAACCAGGCACCTTCCAGGTATAAATATTACCAACGTTGCCTTAAGCAATTGCTGTTGTGTTGCCTGTTGCTGTGTTGCTGCCTGTTGCTAGCTGTCTGCTGCTGCCCCCGTTGTTAGCTGAAGCTAGCACCCTGCTGCTGCCCGTCGCCTGAAGCTGCTGATACCATTATTGCTGCTAAAGCGCGAACGATGGTGTGGTGAAACTAGGAGCTGAACAGCCGTCCCTCTGCGAAGAAGCCCAGCAGAAGCCAGCTGCCCGCGGACGCTGTCCCCCCTCCTCCTCCTCGACGCGCTGAAGAGAGACGCTGTCTTTCTCCTGCTGAGAAATCCAGCTCCAGCGTTTCTAGTCTGCCCTCGCGGGTGACTGGGATACCGTGTTCCCCCTGAAGGAGATACCAGACCTCCATCATTCTATTCAGAGGTATGGTGTTGACTAAACCCTTATTGAGAATTCTTGAAGCAAACCTTGGCAAAACCAACTTAAACTGAAGCTACTTACCTACTCCCCTCCCACGTATTAGGCTTAGGTCAGGTACACTGGGGTAGGCGTAGTTAGAAGCACCAGTTGAGTATTTTAGCCTAATGTATATATGAATGTATATATGTTTTATTACTTTTAAACCATTGTATGGCTAAGAAACCATATCAATGCTTTTACAGTATTATCTTGCAATACTTATCTTACTGTACGTACTTTTTATCATAACAAGTCTTGCAATTGTGGCAATACATTTCTCTTGTACGAGAAGAAAGACTGTTCAATAAATGTTAACCCTTTATTGACAAACGCCCGTCTCTCTATTCTCTACATATTGTGAAAGTAAACTGCACCAACCTGACTGAGTAAAATAACTGTCTATTGTTCACACGACCCTAGAGATTGACTCTTGATCTGAGGAGCAAAGTTGTCATGTTGCACAGTTGTTGGAAAGCTGAATCCCTTCTTGTCTGTGCCAGGGAAGCTGATCACTTCCTATTTCAGTCAAGAAAGTTTCCAGTGACCTCTGAGCTAGTTGGTAACAAACCCAATTAAGTTTAGCATAGTCAGTAGAGGCCTGGAAGATCCGCACTTCTACGTCGATACTACTGTTTATGTTATTCCAATGCGCAGGGCCTAGTGGGAAACTAGGAACTACACTACACAAGTAAATACCTATTGACAGCACATGACCGGCGTTGCAACAGCCTTTACCTTTACATTAGGGCATCGCGCCACATACATTGTAATTTATCAACCACTACATATGCAATTTAAAGAATACCTCAACAGACGAATGCGCATAAATCTTTGGATAGCGTGCTATTGAGTTATGAAATGAGTAGACCTTTGGTTGAATGCGCTACTACATGCTTTTCCCGTTATGTCCTAAGATGCCATCAATTGGCGCATGGCTTATCATTACAGGCAATCGCCATAATAGAACTCATATATGGCATGTCTGGCTATGGACAGTGATTCCTGACGCCACTTGGCTTATCAGAGACTGCCTTAGCTTCTGTTGACAACTACCATAAGAGAACGCGCACTTTGGACGCATGGTAATGGCTAATGAATATTGACGCGATCTAACCAACTAGAGATCGCCTTGGGAAACCATCCACCACCTTCTCTATAATTAATATACTAGCAAGTTTGTAATTGTATGTATGTTTGTTTTGTCTTTCAACTAGAGCAGTGCTCCACTCGCCTGAGCTGCAGCCAGGTGGGGTGATGCACTATTCTCCTACCTATTAGGTAAGTGAATTTCTGACTTGGGTAATGGGAAATTCTACCATACTCAAGTGGCACATTGAACAAAATGTATCATGTGTTGTGACAGCATTGCAATGTTTGTCCCTCTTCTCCTTCCCCTTGTGGTTCTTTGTGTTTCCTGTTCTTGGGCACAACAATTCTTCAGTGTTCTGGAGGATACTGAGTATGACCTGAAACATACAGGTGATATAATTCTTTATTTTATTAATTATTGCAGTAGCATATACATACTGGTCCTGAAGAAAGCAGTTGCGCAATTTAATTTGCCACAGATGCTGAAACATGTCGACCCCTCCTGCAAAAGAGATATTTTGTTAAATCTGTTGGTATATTATATTGTTTTTAATATTGGAAGAATTGAGAGATACAACATTTCTAACTTCTACTCATTTCTATCCAATTTTACATACCTCACATTTTCACTTTGCACTCCTGCACTGTAAATCAGTTACCCCTTTCTTTGACACCTGACATCTCTTGGCATCACCCATAAAAACATATATTCATCACTAGTTGATTGTCTGTCACAATAACATCTTGTGACAGACTGCACTTGCTCCTGGGTTACGGATAGTCCATATGATGACAAAGGGCGGTACCGAGTGGGAACTGATGGGTACTTTTTCCCAACCTTAGGAATGTAGTGCTTTTTGCCACACATTCTCACTTTCACCAATTTCTGTCATCTCTAGTTGTGCTCTAAACCTGTATACACATCTGAACCTTTCCCTTTCTCTTGACCCTCAGACACTCATTGTACACTACAGACAACATTGAAATCAGTCTTGATTTATTTAATGTAGAGACAATTCTACTCTATGTCCTCGAATTTTGTTCAAGGATGTGACAAAAAGCATTCCTCGATGTCTGTGCAGTACAGTAGCCAAGACATATTGTACCAGTGCAGCCCGCCGGGACCACGTATCATCGCAAGGTGCGCACACGCTGAGTTCTTCAGGTACCACTAACTCACTGCACCAGTCCACAAGTCATCGCCACGTGGCCTTATTTAGGCACAATTCTTTAGACAGAAGACATTGCTCCCAGTGCGGCTTGCCCGGACCACGCATCACCGCAGAGTGCACACACACTGAGCGCCAGAGGTACCACTAACTCTCTGCACCATAAATCATCGCAAAGAAGAGTGATCAGTTTTATGTCAGCAATGAGGCATACTACCACTCAAAAATTGAATTGATACAGAATTCAATAGACAAAAGACATTGGTCGGAGTACGGCCCCCCGGACCACGCATCATCGCATGGTACGTACATGTTAAGTGCCGAAGGTACTACTAACTCAGTGCACCATAAATCAATGCCACATGGCCTTATTAAGGCAGAATTCACAAGGCAAAAAACATTGCTACCAGTGCGGCCTGCCATGGCCACGCATCATCGCAGGCTCCACAGAACCTTGCTTCAAGTGCCACTAACTCAGTGTTATTATCGCTGGCTGCACACTCGCTAAATTACCAATACTGTGCATCTCTACTCAACGCCACATGGTCGTGGGCCCTAGCTAACCGCTGCCTCCTGCCTAGACTGCGGTCATCGGAGTTCACAATTAAATTGACTCTTCATTCATTAGTTGCAGAGTGTAGTACCAAACTAAGTATAACGTCCCTCAATATCCCTTTAGTGTCCTTTCTTCACGAACTTCTTTTATATCAGTTATGGATTTAGTACAATAACCAATTTCAGCTTGCTAGTCCAACGGAATACTGAATGGCAGTCTTCACTGCGGACAGCACAACTCACAATTTGAACTATAATGTTCCTGAAACCTACATATTTCGACAATGTATTCCATACATGTTTCATCTTTTTTTTAAATCGCGATTACAAATGATGCAGTCCAGTAGGCAACAAACAATGCTTCCAGTGCAGCCCACTCGGACCACGCATCGTCGCATGTTGCATGCATGCTGAGTGTCAGACGTACCACTAACTCAGTGCACCATAAATAATTGCCACGTGGCCTGGTTAAGGTAAATTTCAGTAGGTAAAAGACATTGCTACCAGTGCAGCCTGCACGGACCACGCATCATTGCAAGCTCCACACAAGCCGCCCCTACCTCAGCGCGCCACAAGAGTTGTGTATTATTTCACATGTAGTGCTCCTACCATTGTGCAGCACAAGTCATAAACCATTTATGATGGAATATCTATGTATGATATGATGATTACTATTGAAAATGTTACCAACAGCAACGATTTTCTGAGGGCTGGCTTACACTCACCCAACATTCACCCAGGACAGACATTACTAGACATGTAACCCTGGTAATAAAATGGACTTGAGCGCACATGCCTGTACCCACTTCAACTATCTATCTGTGTCTGTGTGTTCATTATGGTGGTAAAATGCTGCCCCTGGGCCCTACCACATTACATTGCGCTGCAAACAGCGTAAGCAACCATCTTACCTCTGGCAGTAAGAAAAACTACGGTTCTCTCGCTCATTCTACAAATACGAACGCAGAAACTGGATCATTAGAGTACTGCCAGCAAAGTGTATAGTAAATTTATAAGTCTCTACGATTGCTCGAATTTTTTTTTTGTAGCATATTTATATAGCTCGAAGTCGACCCAAAACTATTTCAGCAGCTTACATGACCACCCTATTTACAGTACATTTTCAGGCATGCATAGATTACGTGGTGTGTCTACAATAACAGGATGTGGATGCGACTCGGAGGTTCGAACACTGATTTCCAGCACCAAGTTCGGCAGTATACCCGAATGACCACATAAGTATATATATTAGCTGCCCTTCATGTGCCCAAAACTACAACCTAAAGCTTTCATAGCCCTGTATTGCTACAGCTACAACACTCCACTGAATGTACAACAAACATTCATATTCATAGAAATGTGTCATGTCCACCATCTGTTATGTGTGAAACTATGGTTCAATGTAGGGTCAGTGATACCCCATACCTTCCATGTTGTGGGACTTCACAGACATAGTGACACATTTGCGTTTAAGATCCGGGTGACAGCATAACTACAACACGGACACCCAAATCAGTTGATTTCTCATATAGCTCATGACGGAGCCACACCCATACCTCCGGAGTCATTGTTCACAGCCTCGCTCAGCACTGGCATACGTCAGGCCAGCCCACTCCGCTTACGCTTACAGGAAAACACAACAACGCTACATGACCCTGATTTTCATTGTAGTGATCTGCTAGTTACAGGTCTAGTTGTCAGAACTGCACACAAACTCCCTCATGGCTGGTATACACCCACACCACGCCAATCCAGCACAGGCATCACAAGACGCATGACCCTACCAATAAAAAGACTGTGCGCTCTATGACATTTTTGAGTTGCTCCCATCGTAAGCGTTGTGTTGGTCCGTTCTGGTGGTTTGGACGCCTCATGTAGGCCCGAACCACTGAGCAGGGGGCCGACCACTATGTACATGGCCTTTTTGGTCACTGAGTTAGTGGTACTGCAAGGACTGAGCAGGTGAGCAACCTGCAATGATGATAGGGTCACAAGTATAGCCTTAGCCCTAGTGATATCAAGACTCAGCACCAAATGTGAGACTTCTTGGTGGCAGAGCAGGACTGCATGATGTAGAAGGTGCCCTGTCCGCGAAAAGGTGAGCAGTGAGGCCTGGGTGAGCACCGGAGGGAGTAGATGGGATGCAGCAGACTGGATACAAAAAGGTGACGCAGCGATTTTGGCATACGCAGTCCTATATACCCTGTCTTATTACATTTGGATTTCTTTTTCCAATAGCAGGAATGTTTATATAGTCGGTCAAATGTCTGTCGCTCCCACATGTGTAGCAAAGAAGATATGTATTTATTTTTTTATACTATGTACCCTTAAATTTACCATCTTATTTTGACAACCTCTCCTCTCTCAATTCGTTTAGGACTTGCGCCTCCGTTGCTGTGCACAGTACAGCTCATGCCTTGGTTGTAGTGCACAGCAATGCTCACGCAGCGCGAGACATTTTCTAAGTGAGAAAACGGGGATATGAACCTAACCTACGAATCGCACATGCTCGTGCGTGTCCGTTTCCTTCCGTGCTACCCCATTGGCCTTTGTGTGCGACTTATTCTGAAAGACTGCACGTAATTGGCCAATGGCAGGCGCATTGCTCCGCCCATGGCCTATTTATGTTTATTACGCACTGCGTGTAATAGACTCCAATAGGACATGAGGTTTCAATTATCGTGCCCAGACAGGGGCGTGATGATTGAAACCACATGTATGGCTGAGCACCACTTTTTTTCTATAACCGGATGGAAAACATTACTACTCTACTAATTGTTGATAAATCGAAGCCCATTAAACAAGTTGGAACCGTACAAATTGTCATGTTTTTAATGGGGAAGGGAAGGTGTGTGAGAGGGTGATGTTATTCAACTCCAAATTAAGATAGTGGCTATTACCAATCATAACATCTTTCTTCTACTATCTTTTAGATGTGGAGCTTCAGGGTTCACTATGTCCCTGCATGTGGTGGAAGACACACCAGTGACAGAAAGGTGAGCTGCGAATATTCTTTTCAGTGTCACTCCCTCAATCTCTCTCTCTTCCTCTCTCCTTTGATGAACAAATGACGCACAATCGTATCTTCCTTTTTATCTAACCGGTTGTGTTTCACAAATTGGCGTCCCCCCAACTCCTCCAAAGCTCAACGTCTGAGGAATCTGCGATGATGCGTTGCCTTCCTAACAATGCCTGAGAAGGTTGCTTCGACACATGGTGGACCCTCTTTGAAACATGCCGGTGGCACAAGGTGAGCAGAGAAGCTTCTTTCTGCAGCAACGTGAAGTCACCTCTGGGCCGGGAGAGTGGATAGTGTGCAGCAACTTGAGTGTGTAGGAATGTACAATCACCTCCGGGCAGTGGGAGTGGATAGGTTGCAACAGTCTGGGTGCGCAGGAAGGGCACTCACCGCCAGACACTGGGAGTGGATGGGGTGCAGCAGTCTGGGTGCGCAGTAATTAGAACTCACCGCTATGCAGTGGAAGTGTATGGGGTATAGCAGCCTGGGAGGAAAATAGCACACAGACACCTCCTTGCAGTGGGAGTTGATGGAATACAGCAGCCTGGGTGTGCAGTGGCGTAACGCAGAAATATATAGGTGCAGTTGTATGTACTCTGCAATTGCAAATTGTATACTATATTTCAGATCACTAAACTTGAGGGTGCACTATAACGCAGCATGTGGTTGGACACACACCGGTGGCAAAAAGGAGAGCTGCAAATATTTTGTCCAGTGTCAATAGTACCTCTAGTGCTCCATCTATTCCTTTCTCTCTCTCACACTTTCAATGTCTTTCTACCTCTCTTCCTCTCTCCCTCTCATTCTTTCTTTCTCTCTCTTCCTGTCTTCACTCTTCCTCTCTCACACTGTTTCTCTTTCCCTTTTCAAGTTCTGAACCCTGCTGTCCAGAGTGCAGAATAATAAATCAAGGCTAAATTCAACGCTGTCTGCAGTATAGATCCAAAGCAGAATTCAAGTTGTGAGCTCTGCTAAATGCAGTGTTTGCAACAGGTAAGCAGAGCGGACTAGTGCACAAGGACTCCAAATAAATGTGGTGCGAACAAACTACATTGTCCTGCATAATGATGTGATCTCTCACCTCATTCAGTCTCATCTCTGAATCATTTTAAAGACCTGCTGGACCATACTGTAAATCTTAGCCAGCGGGCACTTACCTACAGACACCTCTTTAGCGCAAGCCTGTGAGAGGGGTGGGATGCATCAGGCAGACTGCACACATGTGTCATGTTAATTTGTGATCTTTGACCTCATTCAGTCACATCTCTGTCCTATTTTAAATACCATCTGTACCGTAAGGTAGGCCTAAGCCTATGGGCAGCGCTGCCCTACAGACTTCTGTTGAGGGAGATTCTGCAGGAGGGGTGGGGTTCACTACCCTGAGTGTGCATGTGAGAAAAAGCGATCCTGCCTTCCATAATGATGTAATCTCTCACCTCATTCAATGACATTGATGTAATTTTAAGGACCTACTGGACCGTACTATAGACCTCAGACAGCAACAAGCACTGCTCTACAGACATGTGACATTGGCTTTTAGGGCACTTTAGTTACCTCCTTACTGAGTTTACATGCACACAGGCTCCCGCCACTGCATTACACGTGAGCATTAAGTTTCTAGCATATGCTCTATTCCTTTGTATATAAACATTAGTATGATATATTATTATTTAACCTTGTGTTTTCTCGTGTACTCCAACTCCTCTTTGAACCACGATTATCACTAACAGTTGATCGTACTTCAAAAATGAAGGATGCACTCAACTCCTATTCTCTATCAACCTTAAAATAAACATTCATTTACCTCCAAACGTTTCCACCATTAAATTACTCCTCTCCTTACAGAAATTAATTGATTGGCTGAAAGGGGCTGAGCGGGAACTCTCACCTGCAATGATGCCAGGAGCAGTCTAAAACCTACCATTGCAGTATCAAGACACCTTTCCATTGTGGAGACCTGCTCTTCTATACAAATGTACCACGGACTCGGAGCTTGCACTAACACGTCGTGGGACACCAGTGGTGGCAGGTGAGCTGTGAAGCCTCAGTGTGCAAGACCTACAATTGAGCACATTGCGGGGTAGGGACTGGGATGCAACACTCTGGGTGCACAGTTGCAAACAAGCACAGTAAGTAGTAGTAGTAATGTACGACTATATAATCAAACAACGGTGATAACATTATCACCACTTTAGCGACAGGAAACTGCTGCTAAAACAACGATAAAGGGTTGATAATATGCCCTTGTAAATTCCCATAGAATTCCAGGTTGACACCAAAACCTGAACTTCTAAGAAAATTCACAACACCATATTGCAAACCCCTTATTGCCACTTTAGCGGTGGTTTGCTGCAGCTTAAACTGCGATAATGTTATTGTCCTTCCTTCATAATATGGCCCAAAACATCTGGCTTCGTGTATTTAATTTTAAAGACTTCTTAAACCACACTCTATATTGCAGATCCCTGCGTCCTAGACAGACGAGTGATGAACAGTAAATACTAAGGACTGAGTGCAATAGGCCGACGCTCTATCTCCTCCTGCCTCGCTACTTTTAACTCTCCCTCCCCTTCTCACTTCCACCCACTACCCTCCCTCCCATTTTCACAATGATCCTTTAATTCGAACTTTTGCTCTTCCACATAGTACACATACTTATGTTTCATTTTTGTCTTGCAGGTTACCTACTCTGCTACCACTGGAGTCCATCCCACGTTTTGTTTATTATACTGTTCTGTTAAAGTTACATTTCTATTTATTTCTGTTTTAATAAAGGATAATTAAAAAAAACTGAGTGTATAGGTCTTCTTTTTCTGACAACATTTGACTATTAGTGTGATAATCATCTGTTTATAGAAGATTCTAAAGTCAATACTATTTAACATTACAGTGCACCAACAAAAAATAATGTAAGTGACTCAGGCATATAAATCCAGAGTAATTATACAACTACAAGAGTTCTATGAGAGTATTACTTTATAACACCATGAGTACTGCCCGTGCGATTACAAAACAAATAAGGCACTGCCTAGCACCACCGAGGCTTCAGAGACTGCCGAGGCACACCCTGCATATTAAAATAAAGATCCCGAGTATGACAATCCCCGGACTTAAGTTGCCTTGAACTCCTCGAACAATTAGTAAATAATTCTCGGGAAGGTGGCCGACTCCTAGACTACAAAACGTCTCTGTGCTCTTCCGCGCCAAATTTACATGTGACATTAACACAGTACTTAGGGGCATATTTACAAGGAAGCCGTTAAACCTATACCCCATAATTTGTAAAAGAATAACTGACAGGGCTCAAAGTTTTACTAAGAAAAGAATGGTGTTTATAACTGGAAGTGTAATACCCAGGCTGACTCTTTACCAGCTCTTCTACCTTTTCAATAAGAGGCTGTAGCTGCGATTAATGGTTCCTATGGAAAAATTTGAAAAGTCAAGCACGCTTGCTGTTTGGATTAGCAACATTGTGTGCTGAACTTGTGACCTGTGTGCTCAGTTGAGTGTTCCATGAACTGTTACTATGGTAACAGGCAGTAAGCAGTTTGGGGGTAGGGTACAAAGGTGCTGGCTGTATAGAATCCGTCATATTTACTTAGGGTACTATACATGACAGAGGGGAAAGCAAACAGAGATGACAGAACACTGTGTACATTAAGAGAAAAAGAAGTACATAACTTTTTGAATTAACCTCAAGAGAGGGCGTGAGCAATAGCCACTGGCGTTACAAAACCCATGTACACTTTGCCTACTCTGTACTCAACAATGGGCAATTCTTTATCGATCCCAATCAGACACTGCTGCTTCACGTTTTACAGTGTGCACTTCACTAAATACTTTTTGGCTATTTAAATGGGAGACGGGACTGTCGACATGCGTTAATGCATCTTACCGTCACCTAGTAAACAGGGCGATATAATTTTCACTGCATTTTTTACTTTTTTTTTAAAAATGCGGCCAAATGGCCTTGTTAATATGTCCTCAAGTTTGCTATGACAGAGCAAGACCTTGACTCCCACCCTGCCACAGCAAACAGCAGTGTCCGAGAGGAAGGCACCCTGAGACACAGCAGGAGCCGGTCCAGGGGGGAGGTGTTCCCCAGGGTCCTTGACTGCTCCACCCACAATATAAAAATCCCCGGAAGAATGTGATCCCCGGGGCTTAGATGAACTTTTGAGCCACCCACCCATTTTTTGAAAGCCCCGGAGTGTAGCGGTCCCCGGGGCTGGAGGGGGCTTTTAAGCCCCCCAACCCAAATATTTTACTTGAGGAGTAGCCTTTGACCCCCTCACCCTTTCATTTTGTAGCACCGCGGGATGCCGGTCCCCTGGCTACGGGGCCCCTCTGGACCCCCATCAAATTTATTATTTTAGACCCCGGGATTTGCCCCCCCATATCTTATTTTTAAACAAGAGCAGGAGCCTGCGCTTCGTTTTTATTTTTTTACGGCGGATCCATGCACCATGCGCACATTTCTCAGTTTTTTCCCCCCAAAAAATAATTTTTGGGGGGGCCCTGGAGGTCCTTGTGGGACCGCCTAAGCAGGTCTAAAGGTTGAAGATATTTCTACCCTGCCCCCTTTATACGTTTTGAACACTTGTTCCACTGATTTCTTGACCCTCGCTTCTACTGAGGTGCAAAATGGCTGCCAACACTTCCTGGTTTGGAGTGTTGACAGACAATTGACAACCAATGAGAATACAGCTCGTAATCGTAATGGTGCTCTCAGGATGCACAGATCCACCGTGGCCATAGATATATCTATGATTTTACTTTAGATTTTCTCAGGAACTACTGAACAGATATACACCATTTAACCAAAAGGCACGAGTCTGAACCAAGGGCTACCTATTTACCAAATTTGTTGTAATTCCGTTCAGCAGTGTGGGCTGTAGCCGCGATTAACGGTTCCTATGGAAAATTGCATAGGAAAAACACGTTTTTGGACCCCCTTTTTCTCAGCCTCCACTTGACAAATCATCGTTTTTGGACCCCCTTTTTCTCAGCCTCCACTTGACAAATCATCCCGAGACTTCCAGGATAGGAGCGGACTGGAGTGGGCCACCAGTTTTGAAACTTTTGCGAAGATTCGTCAACCGGCGCCAAAGTTATTCCAAATGGAATGTTGCAGATTTCTTATGGAAAATAGGTCCTAACTATAACTACCTACTGGCGACCACAAGTAGGTAATATAAATATATATATATTTATTTATCGTCTATAGAGGCACAGAATAATCAGCCTGGGCATACATTGAGAATCTCAATAGGAATAATCTAAACCTCAAATTCACAGGTGAAGTTAGTGCAGAAATGGTCAATTTTTTGGACCTGAAGGTTTTCCCTGCGGATGGCAGACTGTGCACGGCATTGCACAGGAAACCCACCGAAAGGAATTCCATACTACATGCGAACAGCTGCCATCCAGAGAAAACAATAGCTAGTATCCGGTATGGCGAACTTTTAAGAATTAAAAGAAACTGCACACGTTCGTGTGATTCCCAAACTGCTGCAAAAGAAAGCATGAGGAGGTTTAAGGTGAGAGGATACAGTAAGGCTACGCTTGATGAGGCAAAGTCTAAAGTTATCAATAATCAAAAAGATCCTTCCATACCTTCCTCCTAATTCAGGAAGGATTCTGGTCGCTGCCTTGGTGATGTCGTCCTTGGATTACTGTAACTGACTCTTTTCTAACGCACATAAAAGGGTTATTCAGAAACTGCAATCTGTGCAGAAAGCAGCAGCCAGAATGCTGTCAGGAACCCCCAAATTCAAACCCATTGCACATGTAATCAAAAGTTACCACTGGCTCTCTGTGAAGAACCGAATACAATTTAAGGCACTGTGCATTGCCTACAAAGCCTCTCGAAACCTAGGTCCTCAGTTATTACTTAGCTCTCTAGCCATCCATACCCCCAACAGGCCATTCCGATCTTCCAATGCATACTTCCTGTCAGTGCCACAGACCAAAACAGCCTCTTGGGGCGATCAACGTTTTGCTGTCTCGGCTGCAAAATTGTGGAATTCTCTCCCGCTGGAGATCAGATCATGCCAAACCTTGTTGGCCTTCAGAAGAAAAATAAAGACCTGGCTGTTTAATCAATAATTCTGTCTCTCTCTGTCACGTCCGTAGCGCCGAGACACCCTTGGGCATTTGCTTGCTTTACAAGTTTCAAAATAAAAATAAATAAATAAATAAAGTTGATAAGAAACCTAGAAGAGACTTGATAGCTGCAGGATAATCTAACACTAAAAAAAGAGAAAGCAAAAGAAGAAAAAGCAAACAGCTTGAGGATGATAACAGACTATTCCAATGACTCTAAAGATATCAGGAGGATCTTTGCCAAAAATTGGCATATCTTGAGGTCGGGCCCAGTAATAAGGAAGGATTTACAGAGGGCGCCTCTTTTAACTTTCAGGAGAGCGAGATCTTTACGTAACAGCTTAGTGCAGAGTCACTGTGAAAAGGAGAGTAGAGTATCTCCGTTTGGTAAACTGGCAGGGTTTTATCCATGTCACAAGTGCAGGGCGTGTAAGAACAGCAAAAAAGTGTTGGAATATCAGGTACCAGGCATTAAGGAACCGATGAAGATCAAAAGCCTGATGAACTGCAACACAAGCCACACAGTTTACTGTTTGGTATGTCCGTGTGGCTTGCGTTACATTGGAAGCACTATTCATCCCACCAATATAAGAATCTTGGAACACCTCAGGGCCTTACAGAATAAAGATCCATCATATCCGGTGGCTAGGCATTTTGAGATGTTCCACGGCAGCAATAGGAATCCCTTGAGCTTCTATGATTTCGACCAAGTGCCCTTAAATGTGAGAGGAGGGAAAAAACTTTTACAGTTACGCAGATTAGAATCATGGCACATCATTGAAAATCAAACCAGGAGGCCGGGTGGCCTAAATAGTGTTGAGGAGATGGCCGTACGCCTATAGTGCTCCCTGTATAGTAATGTATAATATGTGATTCTGGATTCATTGCATGAACTGGTTTACTTTAGTAACTGAGACTATATCTGAAACTTTGGTAACAATGACCATTGGCCCAGAGTGTAGCCCATCCAGGGCATGATTAGTTACATTTGAGCCAAAGAGGTATTTTGGTACTAATACAATGAGCAATTGAAAGCCCATCCAGGGCATTATAATTTTTGTAATGTTTATTTACTAGTCTAAGAGGAAATATTTATGTCTAAGCTATGACTGATGTTTTTGGACACTTTTCTTTACAACTGTATATGTTTAGAAATGACTTACAACAACAAAAGGTATCCAGGAGTCACGACTTAGTGTTTTTGCTCGAGACTTACCACCATGTGACTTACAAGTTAGACTGTGTATTTATTCAAGTGTAAAAAACATTCAACTACTCATATATTCAACATGCAACTTGGGTAGGAATTTTTCCCATCAGTTGCCGCTCTGTACCACCACTATCACATCATTTGGGTCCTCCTTACCCAGGAGTTAGTACACAAAATCGGTCACACTGTGAAAGGTGTGAGGACTATATGAGTGAGGAGACCGATGTCATTTGTGTTTACGATGGTATCAATATGGTGTTGAAAAAATTACACCTGAGGGAAAGCAGTGCAGTGAGGATAAAGTGAAAGTGAGTAAAATTAGGTGGAACTGAGTAGAAGAAGTGATTTATTAGTTTCTCTCAGACCCCCAAGGCTAAAATCAAGTGAAAAAGTAGATTTAACAAAATATCTACTGGCAAGTGGTCGACATGTTTCTGCATATAATTGGATGGTTTCCTATGCATTCATCAGGACCTAGATGTTGCTACTGCTTGCATAAATAAGTGATGAAAAAATAAAAGGGAAAAATGTCACCTGAATATCAGGTGTAGAATCTCCGCCACAGTCTAGAGAAGTCATACGGAAGAAGAAGAAAAGAGAAAAACAACATATATCAAAGAATGCACTCTAAATATAGCGCTATTCCGGTGGTCACATATATTCATTTTGACAAACATGATAACACTCACCCGATATTTGTGGGGATGGCGCCTCACCTCACCTGGCAGCAGCTCAGGTAGAATAGGAGCACCGCTCTGTTAGCAAAATACAATTACAGGAACACTCAACCGATTCAGTAAAACAAGGCAAAAAATATTTGTAAAAAGCAACTCTAATGGTGTAAGAAACAAACTGTCGTTAGGAGTATGTAAAAAGTATACCCGGTACCAAACCGAGAATAGGTAGGGGCGTTTTTTATATTTATATGTTCGGGCGTCTAACATTGTAAAGCCACGAGATCGTAGCGAGATATTATCGCTTGTGCGGCCGGCAGTACTGCCAGTCTGGGCTTTTTGCACACACTCTCACCTCTCCGTCGGTGTCTCCAAACGTCCCTCTGGGCTATTCTGGGGAGGCACCGAACAAGAGAAAAGGGCGGGTATATCAATGAAGATTACCGAGCAGGTATGGTGTATGATGGGAATCGTAGTTTCTTATTAAGAGAGCTCAGAAAACTTGGAAAACAGTAGTTTTAGATTTTTAAGAAGAAAGTTCAGCAATATTATAATGACATCCATGGTATAGGTTCGTTTAGACCCTCCTTGTCGCTGTTCAATTGTAAACCCATTTCTGTTCAATTCTAAACAGAAACTTTCCGACATCAGAGCAGTGGTCCGGTATCGTTGGCTGTTCCAGTATTGTCCATTTGAATTCACTTGGACCGTGTCCCTTTTCCAGGAAATGAGCTGTTAAGCGAGTCGTTTGTTTCCGACAGCGGACTGTGCTCTTATGTTCACCAATTCTTATTTTGGTTTTTCGGGTTGTCATCCCCATGTACCTCTTTGCGCACGGGCATGTGATCATGTAGATGGTGTTCTCACTGTTGCAATTGGTGAATTTGTGCTGTTGCCATGGGCGCATAGTTCCGATGTCAACACTGGTAGACTTAGTAGTTTGGGGACATGCCGAACAATTGCCACAAGGGTGGTGACCCTGTACCGGCGGCAGATCCCACAGGGTACCGACCTGTCTAGATGATTTGTTTTTCGGTCTAGTATGGACTAGGTGGTCTTTTATGTTGGGTCCTCTTTTGAAAGCAAAAAGTGGCGGAGGTAAAGTGTCTCCGCTGGTGTTTAAGATGGACCAATGTTTGGTTATGATTTTCCGAACCTCATTTGATCTCGTGTGGAAGGTGTTCACAAAAGTCATTCTTTTAGTTTTTTCTTTTGGAATAGCGATGTCCAATAGGGCATCTCTGTTGTTGTTAGAGGCCCTTTTCTTGGATTGGCGGATGATTTTAGCAGGATACTTTTTCTCTCGCAAATATTCAGAAAGTGTCTCCGAATGTTTCTCAAAGGATTCCTTAGTGGAACAGTTCCTCTTGAGCCTCAGGAATTGCCCAAAGGGCAGATTTTCTCTGAGCGCTCTGGGATGGCAACTTTCAAAATTGAGAAGCGCGTTACGTGCCATGGGTTTCCTATATAACTCTGTTTTAAACCCATCTTCTGTAGCCACTATAAGGAGGTCCAAGAAAGGCAATTCTTTTCTGCTGGATTCCAGAGTAAATTTCAAAAACTCATTACAGTTATTTAGCCAGCTGTGGAATTCCACAAGGCTGGCCTCAGAACCTCTCCATACGACAAACATATCGTCTATGTACCGCTTCCAGAGGCGAAGCGATACATAGTGAGGATTGTCTTGATGCAATATCTTTGTTTGTTCCAGTACATGGACATATAGATTCGCCAGACTGGGCGCGAAAACGCTGCCCATGCTGGTGCCAGAGGTTTGGAGGTAGATGGTATCCTCGAATTTAAAATAATTCTCTTTCATTGCCAGCTCTGCTAGATCCATAATAAAGGCAACCGGAGTTATCGTTTGTAAGTCCCTTTCTTGGAGAATGTTGCCCACCACTTCCAAGGTCTCTGTTTGAGGAATAGATGTATATAAGGACTCTACATCGAAGGACACGAGTAGGTCCATAGAGGTGTCAAAGTTTACGTTTGGAAGTAGTCGTAACACATCCTTTGTGTCCTTGAGGTATGTTGGCATCTCTTTGACAATGGGGTTGAGAAAATAATCAACAAATGTAGAAAGTGGCTCTAGGACCGATCCAATGCCAGAGATGATTGGTCTCCCGGGTGGCGGCCTCTGTGGTTTGTGCACCTTAGGTAGGCAGTAGAAGTAAGAGATCGATGGATGGGAAGTACAGAGAAATTGACCCTCTTGTGGAGTTATCCATCCTTGTGACGTGGCCTCTTCCACTAGATGGCTGATCTTGGTTTTCAATCTCTCTGTGGGATCGTCTTTCAATGGTCGATAAGACTTACGATCTTGTAATTGTCTGAGACATTCCTGTCTGTAAGTATCTCTGTCCAGGATAACAATTCCACCGCCTTTATCTGCAGGCTTTATTATGATTGATTCATTAGCTGTTAGGGCCTGCAGAGCTAATTTCTCTTTGTTAGGTAGATTTACAAAGGATCTTGATTTCTTTGTTTTGTAGAGTAGGTCAATGTCTGTTTCCACAGCCTCTTCAAAAGTTTGGACCCTAGTAGGTAATCCAATTGTCGTGGGATTAAAGGTTGATGGTTTTTTAAGACCAGTATTGACAACAGATTCTATATTATCTCCAGGGCTCTGTTTTGCAAAAAAGTAGTGGAGTCTAACTTTCCTAAATAGTTTGGAGATCTCCACTTGAGTATTAAATTGGTCACCTTCGTGGGTTGCCACAAAACCCAGCCCGCGGTTGAGAAGATTTTCTTCCTCATTAGACAGTATATGGGAACTCAGATTGATCACGAGGCCGGTTGATCGGTTGTTCCGCTCGTCCCCGCTCCGTCTTGTGGGATCTTCTTGCCACTCCTCAAATCCATTGTCGGTTGTTGTACCGGCGTTGTCCAACAGACTTGGGATCCTTGTCCCTGTCTTCTTCTCCCTCTGTTGGTCCTCTGGCCATACCCTAAAAAAGGCTGCTGTCCTTGGGTTTGCTGCATCTGTGGAGGGAAGAAAGGATGTCCCATTTGGGGAAAGTTGGGGCCATACATCCATGGACGTGGTTGCCAAAATGGTTGGAACTGATTCTGGCCAAAGTTATTGAAGTTGCCTCTGCGTCCTCTTCTATTACCACGTCCCTTGAATGGGCGTCCATTACCTCGCTGGGATGTATCAGAATCGCTGGAGTTGTCGTCAGAGCTTGAGGTAGCATAATTAGAGCCTCTTCGACCTCCACTTTGATTGAATGTTGGTGCTACATAAGAATCACTGGTGTATGGGTACACCTTCTCACTAGAGAATTTAGCTAAGTCTTTCTTGAATTTCTCCATTTTTGTGAAAAGGATAGATTCTTTAAATTCAGTGTTCTTCTTATTAGTATCATCTTGCCCAGATTTGAAGGCAGGATTTTTTAAGGTAGCCTTGATTTTACCTTCTAAGAGTTGTATCTCAACTAAGATCTTATCAGCTACACGTTTGGCTGTTTTTATAATAAGGACTAGCCAGTCCCTGGTGCACCGCCAGGCAATTAATGACCAATCTTTGAGAAATTCCTTGTCATCCAAGAATAGTCTTGGTGTATTGGTCACAATTAGTCCTGACGGTGCACAGTTCCCATGTAGATATTGCGCCATGGTTATACCGTGCACTATAGTTCTTGAGTGAGATTTTTTTAAAATCAAGATCTTATTCCAACCCTCGTCTGGAGTGTTTGTTGCGAGGGGGATACTCTCCAATAAACTGGGATTTTCGTCTAGAATGTTCTGAATTTCTGCTTCCTCAAAAGCCAAACCACTGTTTGATGCCATTATGAATGTTTAACACTAAAATGTTTGCCAAGTTTACAACAGAAAAGGGAGTGTCCTGTAATCGAAAACAAAGTCAAAACAGAGCTGTAAAACAGACAGAAGCAGTTGTATGTTCGTTATTTTCAAAAAAGAAGACCCACAGCCGAGGCTGTACTCAATCACAAAACACACTATATAAAGGAGGGTCTAAGGGCTAGTTTTACGACTCTGAACTGGACACATGCCCCCACTAATTAACTTACAACAACAAAAGGTATCCAGGAGTCACGACTTAGTGTTTTTGCTCGAGACTTACCACCATGTGACTTACAAGTTAGACTGTGTATTTATTCAAGTGTAAAAAACATTCAACTACTCATATATTCAACATGCAACTTGGGTAGGAATTTTTCCCATCAGTTGCCGCTCTGTACCACCACTATCACATCATTTGGGTCCTCCTTACCCAGGAGTTAGTACACAAAATCGGTCACACTGTGAAAGGTGTGAGGACTATATGAGTGAGGAGACCGATGTCATTTGTGTTTACGATGGTATCAATATGGTGTTAAAAAAATTACACCTGAGGGAAAGCAGTGCAGTGAGGATAAAGTGAAAGTGAGTAAAATTAGGTGGAACTGAGTAGAAGAAGTGATTTATTAGTTTCTCTCAGACCCCCAAGGCTAAAATCAAGTGAAAAAGTAGATTTAACAAAATATCTACTGGCAAGTGGTCGACATGTTTCTGCATATAATTGGATGGTTTCCTATGCATTCATCAGGACCTAGATGTTGCTACTGCTTGCATAAATAAGTGATGAAAAAATAAAAGGGAAAAATTTCACCTGAATATCAGGTGTAGAATCTCCGCCACAGTCTAGAGAAGTCATACGGAAGAAGAAGAAAAGAGAAAAACATATATCAAAGAATGCACTCTAAATATAGCGCTATTCCGGTGGTCACATATATTCATTTTGACAAACATGATAACACTCACCCGATATTTGTGCGGATGGCGCCTCACCTCACCTGGCAGCAGCTCAGGTAGAATAGGAGCACCGCTCTGTTAGCAAAATACAATTACAGGAACACTCAACCGATTCAGTAAAACAAGGCAAAAAATATTTGTAAAAAGCAACTCTAATGGTGTAAGAAACAAACTGTCGTTAGGAGTATGTTAAAAGTATACCCGGTACCAAACCGAGAATAGGTAGGGGCGTTTTTTATATTTATATGTTCGGGCGTCTAACATTGTAAAGCCACGAGATCGTAGCGAGATATTATCGCTTGTGCGGCCGGCAGTACTGCCAGTCTGGGCTTTTTGCACACACTCTCACCTCTCCGTCGGTGTCTCCAAACGTCCCTCTGGGCTATTCTGGGGAGGCACCGAACAAGAGAAAAGGGCGGGTATATCAATGAAGATTACCGAGCAGGTATGGTGTATGATGGGAATCGTAGTTTCTTATTAAGAGAGCTCAGAAAACTTGGAAAACAGTAGTTTTGGATTTTTAAGAGGAAAGCTCAGCAATATTATAATGACATCCATGGTATAGGTTCGTTTAGACCCTCCTTGTTGCTGTTCAATTTGTAAACCCATTTCTGTTCAATTCTAAACAGAAACTTTCCGACATCAGGGCAGTGGTCCGGTATCGTTGGCTGTTCCAGTATTGTCCATTTGAATTCACTTGGACCGTGTCCCTTTTCCAGGAAATGAGCTGTTAAGCGAGTCGCTTGTTTCCGACAGCGGACTGTGCTCTTATGTTCACCAATTCTTATTTTGGTTTTTCGGGTTGTCATCACCACGTACCTCTTTGCGCACGGGCATGTGATCATGTAGATGGTGTTCTCACTGTTGCAATTGGTGAATTTGCGCTGTTGCCATGGGGGCATAGTTCCGATGTCAACACTGGTAGACTTAGTAGTTTGGGGACATGCCGAACAATTGCCACAAGGGTGGTGACCCTGTACCGGCGGCAGATCCCACAGGGTACCGACCTGTCTAGATGATTTGTTTTTCGGTCTAGTATGGACTAGGTGGTCTTTTATGTTGGGTCCTCTTTTGAAAGCAAAAAGTGGCGGAGGTAAAGTGTTTCCGCTGGTGTTTAAGATGGACCAATGTTTGGTTATGATTTTCCGAACCTCATTTGATCTCGTGTGGAAGATGTTCACAAAAGTCATTCTTTTAGTTTTTTCTTTTGGAATAGCGATGTCCAATAGGGCATCTCTGTTGTTGTTAGAGGCCCTTTTCTTGGATTGGCGGATGATTTTAGCAGGATACTTTTTCTCTCGCAAATATTCAGAAAGTGTCTCCGAATGTTTCTCAAAGGATTCCTTAGTGGAACAGTTCCTCTTGAGCCTCAGGAATTGCCCAAAGGGCAGATTTTCTCCGAGCGCTCTGGGATGGCAACTTTCAAAATTGAGAAGCGCGTTACGTGCCATGGGTTTCCTATATAACTCTGTTTTCAACCCATCTTCTGTAGCCACTATAAGGAGGTCCAAGAAAGGCAATTCTTTTCTGCTGGATTCCAGAGTAAATTTCAAAAACTCATTACAGTTATTTAGCCAGCTGTGGAATTCCACGAGGCTGGCCTCAGAACCTCTCCATACGACAAAAATATCGTCTATGTACCGCTTCCAGAGGCGAAGCGATACATAGTGAGGATTGTCTTGATGCAATATCTTTGTTTGTTCCAGTACATGGACATATAGATTCGCCAGACTGGGCGCGAAAACGCTGCCCATGCTGGTGCCAGAGGTCTGGAGGTAGATGGTATCCTCGAATTTAAAATAATTCTCTTTCATTGCCAGCTCTGCTAGATCCATAATAAAGGCAACCGGAGTTATCGTTTGTAAGTCCCTTTCTTGGAGAATGTTGCCCACCACTTCCAAGGTCTCTGTTTGAGGAATAGATGTATATAAGGACTCTACATCGAAGGACACGAGTAGGTCCATAGAGGTGTCAAAGTTTACGTTTGGAAGTAGTCGTAACACATCCTTTGTGTCCTTGAGGTATGTTGGCATCTCTTTGACAATGGGGTTGAGAAAATAATCAACAAATGTAGAAAGTGGCTCTAGGACCGATCCAATGCCAGAGATGATTGGTCTCCCGGGTGGCGGCCTCTGTGGTTTGTGCACCTTAGGTAGGCAGTAGAAGTAAGGGATCGATGGATGGGAAGTACAGAGAAATTGACCCTCTTGTGGAGTTATCCATCCTTGTGACGTGGCCTCTTCCACTAGATGGCTGATCTTGGTTTTCAATCTCTCTGTGGGATCGTCTTTCAATGGTCGATAAGACTTACGATCTTGTAATTGTCTGAGACATTCCTGTCTGTAAGTATCTCTGTCCAGGATAACAATTCCACCGCCTTTATCTGCAGGCTTTATTATGATTGATTCATTAGCTGTTAGGGCCTGCAGAGCTAATTTCTCTTTGTTAGGTAGATTTACAAAGGATCTTGATTTCTTTGTTTTGTAGAGTAGGTCAATGTCTGTTTCCACAGCCTCTTCAAAAGTTTGGACCCTAGTAGGTAATCCAATTGTCGTGGGGTTAAAGGTTGATGGTTTTTTAAGACCAGTATTGACGACAGATTCTATATTATCTCCAGGGCTCTGTTTTGCAAAAAAGTAGTGGAGTCTAACTTTCCTAAATAGTTTGGAGATCTCCACTTGAGTATTAAATTGGTCACCTTCGTGGGTTGCCACAAAACCCAGCCCGCGGTTGAGAAGATTTTCTTCCTCATTAGACAGTATATGAGAGCTCAGATTGATCACGAGGCTGGTTGATCGGTTGTTCCGCTCGTCCCCGCTCCGTCTTGTGGGATCTTCTTGCCACTCCTCAAATCCATTGTCGGTTGTTGTACCGGCGTTGTCCAACAGACTTGGGATCCTTGTCCCTGTCTTCTTCTCCCTCTGTTGGTCCTCTGGCCATACCCTAAAAAAGGCTGCTGTCCTTGGGTTTGCTACATCTGTGGAGGGAAGAAAGGATGTCCCATTTGGGGAAAGTTGGGGCCATACATCCATGGACCTGGTTGCCAAAAAGGTTGGAACTGATTCTGGCCAAAGTTATTGAAGTTGCCTCTGCGTCCTCTTCTATTACCACGTCCCTTGAATGGGCGTCCATTACCTCGCTGGGATGTATCAGAATCGCTGGAGTTGTCGTCAGAACTTGAGGTAGCATAATTAGAGCCTCTTCGACCTCCACTTTGATTGAATGTCGGTGCTACATAAGAATCACTGGTGTATGGGTACACCTTCTCACTAGAGAATTTAGCTAAGTCTTTCTTGAATTTCTCCATTTTTGTGAAAAGGATAGATTCTTTAAATTCAGTGTTCTTCTTATTAGTATCATCTTGCCCAGATTTGAAGGCAGGATTTTTTAAGGTAGCCTTGATTTTACCTTCTAAGAGTTGTATCTCAACTAAGATCTTATCAGCTACACGTTTGGCTGTTTTTATAATAAGTACTAGCCAGTCCCTGGTGCACCGCCAGGCAATTAATGACCAATCTTTGAGAAATTCCTTGTCATCCAAGAATAGTCTTGGTGTATTGGTCACAATTAGTCCTGACGGTGCACAGTTCCCATGTAGATATTGCGCCATGGTTGTACCGTGCACTATAGTTCTTCAGTGAGATTTTTTTAAAATCAAGATCTTATTCCAACCCTCGTCTGGAGTGTTTGTTGCGAGGGGGATACTCTCCAATAAACTGAGATTTTCGTCTAGAATGTTCTGAATTTCTGCTTCCTCAAAAGCCAAACCACTGTTTGATGCCATTATGAATGTTTAACACTAAAATGTTTGCCAAGTTTACAACAGAAAAGGGAGTGTCCTGTAATCGAAAACAAAGTCAAAACAAAGTAAAAACAGAGCTGTAAAACAGACAGAAGCAGTTGTATGTCCGTTATTTTCAAAAAAGAAGACCCACAGCCGAGGCTGTACTCAATCACAAAACACACTATATAAACTAACTCTGTTTTCAACCCATCTTCTGTAGCCACTATAAGGAGGTCCAGGAAAGGCAATTCTTTTCTGCTGGATTCCAGAGTAAATTTCAAAAACTCATTACAGTTATTTAGCCAGCTGTGGAATTCCACGAGGCTGGCCTCAGAACCTCTCCATACGACAAAAATATCGTCTATGTACCGCTTCCAGAGGCGAAGCGATACATAGTGAGGATTGTATTGATGCAATATCTTTGTTTGTTCCAGTACATGGACATATAGATTCGCCAGACTG
Source organism: Lissotriton vulgaris (assembly GCF_964263255.1). Lineage (NCBI taxonomy): Eukaryota > Metazoa > Chordata > Amphibia > Caudata > Salamandridae > Lissotriton > Lissotriton vulgaris. The sequence continues at coordinate 745,031,511 of NC_141696.1, forward strand.
GGCGCGAAAACGCTGCCAATGCTGGTGCCAGAGGTCTGGAGGTAGATGGTATCCTCGAATTTAAAATAATTCTCTTTCATTGCCAGCTCTGCTAGATCCATAATAAAGGCAACCGGAGTTATCGTTTGTAAGTCCCTTTCTTGGAGAATGTTGCCCACCACTTCCAAGGTCTCTGTTTGAGGAATAGATGTATATAAGGACTCTACATCGAAGGACACGAGTAGGTCCATAGAGGTGTCAAAGTTTACGTTTGAAAGTAGTCGTAACACATCCTTTGTGTCCTTGAGGTATGTTGGCATCTCTTTGACAATGGGGTTGAGAAAATAATCAACAAATGTAGAAAGTGGCTCTAGGACCGATCCAATGCCAGAGATGATTGGTCTCCCGGGTGGCGGCCTCTGTGGTTTGTGCACCTTAGGTAAGCAGTAGAAGTAAGGGATCGATGGATGGGAAGTACAGAGAAATTGACCCTCTTGTGGAGTTATCCATCCTTGTGACGTGGCCTCTTACACTAGATGGCTGATCTTGGTTTTCAATCTCTCTGTGGAATCGTCTTTCAATGGTTGATAAGACTTACGATCTTGTAATTGTCTGAGACATTCCTGTCTGTAAGTATCTCTGTCCAGGATAACAATTCCACCGCCTTTATCTGCAGGCTTTATTATGATTGATTTGTTAGCTGTTAGGGCCTGCAGAGCTAATTTCTCTTTGTTAGGTAGATTTACAAAGGATCTTGATTTCTTTGTTTTGTAGAGTAGGTCAATGTCTGTTTCCACAGCCTCTTCAAAAGTTTGGACCCTAGTAGGTAATCCAATTGTCGTGGGATTAAAGGTTGATGGTTTTTTAAGACCAGTATTGACGACAGATTCTATATTATCTCCAGGGCTCTGTTTTGCAAAAAAGTAGGGGAGTCTATCTTTCCTAAATAGTTTGGAGATCTCCACTTGAGTATTAAATTGGTCACCTTCGTGGGTTGCCACAAAACCCAGCCCGCGGTTGAGAAGATTTTCTTCCTCATTAGACAGTATATGGGAGCTCAGATTGATCACGAGGCTGGTTGATCGGTTGTTCCGCTCGTCCCCGCTCCGTCTTGTGGGATCTTCTTGCCACTCCTCAAATCCATTGTCGGTTGTTGTACCGGCGTTGTCCAACAGACTTGGGATCCTTGTCCCTGTCTTCTTCTCCCTCTGTTGGTCCTCTGGCCATACCCTAAAAAAGGCTGCTGTCCTTGGGTTTGCTGCATCTGTGGAGGGAAGAAAGGATGTCCCATTTGGGGAAAGTTGGGGCCATACATCCATGGACCTGGTTGCCAAAAAGGTTGGAACTGATTCTGGCCAAAGTTATTGAAGTTGCCTCTGCGTCCTCTTCTATTACCACGTCCCTTGAATGGGCGTCCATTACCTCGCTGGGATGTATCAGAATCGCTGGAGTTGTCGTCAGAGCTTGAGGTAGCATAATTAGAGCCTCTTCGACCTCCACTTTGATTGAATGTCGGTGCTACATAAGAATCACTGGTGTATGGGTACACCTTCTCACTAGAGAATTTAGCTAAGTCTTTCTTGAATTTCTCCATTTTTGTGAAAAGGATAGATTCTTTAAATTCAGTGTTCTTCTTATTAGTATCATCTTGCCCAGATTTGAAGGCAGGATTTTTTAAGGTAGCCTTGATTTTACCTTCTAAGAGTTGTATCTCAACTAAGATCTTATCAGCTACACGTTTGGCTGTTTTTATAATAAGTACTAGCCAGTCCCTGGTGCACCGCCAGGCAATTAATGACCAATCTTTGAGAAATTCCTTGTCATCCAAGAATAGTCTTGGTCACAATTAGTCCTGATGGTGCACAGTTCCCATGTAGATATTGCGCCATGGTTGTACCGTGCACTATAGTTCTTGAGTGAGATTTTTTTAAAATCAAGATCTTATTCCAACCCTCGTCTGGAGTGTTTGTTGCGAGGGGGATACTCTCCAATAAACTGGGATTTTCGTCTAGAATGTTCTGAATTTCTGCTTCCTCAAAAGCCAAACCACTGTTTGATGCCATTATGAATGTTTAACACTAAAATGTTTGCCAAGTTTACAACAGAAAAGGGAGTGTCCTGTAAAATCTGCCCTTTGGGCAATTCCTGAGGCTCAAGAGGAACTGTTCCACTAAGGAATCCTTTGAGAAACATTCGGAGACACTTTCTGAATATTTGCGAGAGAAAAAGTATCCTGCTAAAATCATCCGCCAATCCAAGAAAAGGGCCTCTAACAACAACAGAGATGCCCTATTGGACATCGCTATTCCAAAAGAAAAAACTAAAAGAATGACTTTTGTGAACACCTTCCACACGAGATCAAATGAGGTTCGGAAAATCATAACCAAACATTGGTCCATCTTAAACAAAGTCTTCAGACCTCCACACGCAGCGGCGAAAGAAGATATATATATATCCATCACACAAGGCTTGCCTGGAATGAGGGAGCCACAAACAGGAAAATTCGATTTTGCCATTTTAACGATGATGCAAACAGCGAAGGAACAGCTTGCTGCCTCACAAGAATAATGTCCAGCCCTGACGTGTTTCGTGCTCTCTGTAGCACTTCTTCAAAGGTTCAAAGGGTTGAGGACTTGCTGTGAATGAAACCAGTCTTTGATGCCTGCACTAATCTCTGATAATCCCCACCTCAGTGGGCGTGGCCATGACTATGGCCCCATGGTTCTTGTAGTGCAGGAGTTTTTGCGTGTTTCATTCTCGGTGCAAAATTGAAATAAAATCCCCAGTGGGTTGTGCGGTCAAATGGCAAAATCGAATTTTCCTGTTTGTGGCTCCCTCATTCCAGGCAAGCCTTGTGTGATGGATATATATATATATATATATATATATATATATATATATATATATATATATATATATATATATATATATATATATATATATATATATATATATATATATATATATATATATATATATATATATATATTTTTTTTTTTTTTTTAATAATAGGGATTTCTGAAAATTCTATGTTGAATAACTTTGGCGTTGATGGACGGAATTGGCTGAAATTTTCAGGAAAATGGACCATTTTGTTTCTGAGCGTCCCCTGAAAGTTTGGGGGAGTTTCGTCAAGCCAGGGGCCGAGAAAAAATGGGGGTCCCAAAACGTGTTTTTAACATTGAGTTTTCCATAGGGCGGTTGGACTCCCTTTTAGCTCGAACGGCTGAATGGATTTCTATGAAACTTGGCAAAGGTGTAGAGACTGTTTGCCCGATGTGCCTTTGCTAGGTCTCAAGATATGTGCTCCAGTGGATTTTGAGAAATTAACGTTCAAAAAAATATATATATCTGTGACAGCGTCCCGGTTAGCGCCCCGGTTCGCGTACCAGACGCGTAACGGAACTTTGCGAGGAGAAGCGGATTGGCTCTCCGGTGACTCTCAACGTTCTAAACAGTCCGGAGCGGCCGCCATCTTGTCTCTCGGTAGGATCGAGAGACAAGAGGTGGAAATAAACAAAGGGGGAAATGAATGAAAGGGGCAAGGTAGACCCCTCCTGACCCCCTAGGATTGATGTGGGGGCTATTAAAGGGCCCCGCAGGGCAAAAAAATAAAATAATTTTTTTTTCGATTTTTCGCTGTGGAAGCGCTACCCGGTACGCGAACCGGGTAGCTCACCGGTAGCGTAACGGGAGTCCGCCATCTTGTGTTTCGGACGAATTTAGTCACAAGATGGAGGATAAATAATGTGGGAATGGGTATAAGGGGGCACGGGAGACATATCCTGACCCCCTAGGTTTTCTGAGGGTGGCTGAGGATGCCCATATATGTAAAAAAAAAAAACTTTTTTTTTTCAAATTCTCACACGGTTAGCGCCCGGTCCGCGCACCGGGTAGCGTTCCGAAAAGCGTAACAAGGGGAAAACCAAGGGAAATAGTAAAATAATATTTTAGAGTGCTTTGAGGTAGTGTAGCTCTGAATAGAGCTGTTGTGTTGTGTGGGTGATGTAAGTACCAACATGTAGGTACCAATGAAGAGTCTAAAATTCAATGTACACCGTCTCCTCTGTAGATATTTCGTATGCTCTAATATGGGTTATTTAAATGTAAATGTGTGGAAAAGCACTTCATGCTTTAAAGCAATTGTATTTTTGAACTGATTGTTCTTTCCTCTTAGTCCTCCTCTTTGGTTTTTTTCCCCACACTCTTCTTCAACACGATAGTTGATAAATTCGTTCCCTCAAAAAATTTATATACATAAAAAAATTATATTAAATACATATAAAATATATTTTTCCTTTAAAAGAAGAATACATTTTACAGCTTTTGATATTTGCTATTAAAATACCATTGAAATTCACTGAAAAAACCATAGGTTATAGACCATATATAGTTAGGATGTGAGAGTTGACATATATAAATAACTGTGCATAAGAGCCAGTGAATGTGTGTGTGGCTGTATGGATCATTGCGAACTTGTATCAGGGATTGTATAAGAGAGTAAATATGTGTTAGTACATGTTTGAATAAGTACGGTGTGTATAACTGTATAGTTGAGGAAATGGAGGTGTGATTGATTCTTTGCATGACTGACTAGGTGTGTGAGTAACTCCATGGATGAGTGACAGTCTGTGAGTGTCTGTTTACACTGAGTGTATCTAAGGTTATATTAGAGTCTGAAGAGGTTCATCGTATTATCACATGAATGATGTCATCAGTGATGTGATCAGTAATGTCAAATGAGATGTCATCAGTGATGTCATTTGAGATGTCATCAGTGATGTCATTTGAGATGTCATCAGTGATGTCATCAGTGATGTCATTTGAGATGTCATCAGTGATGCCATCAGTGATGTCACTGACCATGTCATGAATGATGTAATACGTGACATGATCAGCAGTGGATTGCAGGAGCGCGATATATAGTTAGTGCAACTAACTATATATGCGAATTTCAATGGTTTTGTGTGAGTAAAATAAGGTTTTGTAAATGCTAATTCCTAACTATATATGGTCTATAACCTATGTTTTTTTCAGTGAATATATATATATATATATATATATATATATATCTTTCAGTATCACAGTGCAATTTGTAAAATTCCTTACAGTTTGAAAAAAGATACTTACCACTATCTTATGTGGTAAATGCAACGAAAACATTCAGCTCAGGTAAAATATCGACACAGGTTTGCATTGTAAAGAGTGTACATAGTTTTATTATTTAAAAATGATGATAATAACAAGTGAACACACTTATTGCAAGGGTTTTCTCCAACAACTCCTATGCTGTGCTTGTGGTGAGAGTCTTTGAGATTGTGCTCGTTTTCTGAGTGGTTGTGCACGTGGTGATACAGGTTGTGCAGATGTTTGTGTATAATCTCCTGCATGTGTTGGCTGTGAAGATTGACTTTGGCATTTTTAGGCGACTGCCTCTATCAACTTCATGTCCAATGAATGGTGTCTTGTGCTCTATTCCTTAAACATTCTTAGATGGTCGCAGTGCATCTTTGCCATGTCTTGGTGATATTTCGCATCATATTCCAAGGCACAGGTCTGCCTGTCAATCATCTGAGGTAGTCCTTTAAGTGAGTCTGCAATGTCACCTATAGTAGACACCATTACATGACAATCCTGCTGCACATCACTTTGTGGCTGGTAAAACCGATCCTCCCAGTGGTCAGCATTAGCCCAAGCCAGCCCCCCTCCTCCACCCACCGCATGCATGGCTGTCTCAAATGGCCAGGAGGTTGACCAGCACAATGAGGGGTGGCACCTCTTAGTTTGTGGAGAGCAGATTTATGAATGGGGGATACCTGCTCCTCACTAGTAATGTGCACTTCCTGAGATGATTGAGAGAAGACCAGAGATGCACCTTCATTGAAAGAGTGTGTAGGAGATTTTACAGAGAAATCTGTGATGTGAAGGCTGTGTGGACATGAGTGCTGAGAAGGTGGGCGTAGATTCTGTGGCTGCTTAGCTAATGGCTTGAGACTTCTAATTTTCATAAGGGATTTAGGCAATGCTTAACTTGTAAAAGGATGAGCGCTGGGGCCCAGGGCTTTCCTCAGAAGTGTACATCTGCTGAAATTAAATGTTGGCATGTCAAATACTAAGGCTACTGGAAAGGGGCGACCACTCGGTCCCCCCGAACGTATGGTGGAGTGTCCCCGATCCCCCCGGGAAGCCATTTTTGGGCGGGAGGCGAGTCTCGGCTGGTATGCCCGAAGCGGCGTAGCCGGGGCGCGCCTTTTCCCGCCCAAGAGGGGGTTGTCCTAGACACCTACACCGCTGTCCACGCCCCGGAGGCGGATTGGAGGAGGGTCCACGCCCGCCCGAAGAAGGATAAAAGGAGCAACAAGCCAAGGAAGCATCCTCTTGTTCCTGGGCTCTGAAGCTGCACCTCCCCGTTGCACGTGAGCTCGAGACGGAACGAAGAGCCAATTTTGACGATTTAATTTTGTGTTTCTTCTTTCAGAAGTTCGGAGCTTCCCGACCTAGGACCTCGAGGAGTATCTGTGGACGATGCCTGGCAAGAAGGCCGGAAAGAGGGTCGGAACCGACCAGATGCTTCGTATGCTGGTAAAAGACATGGCGGATATGAAGAAGCAGATGGCGGCAATGAATGGTGCGGGTGGACCAAAGAGAGTCGTCGGACCAGCATTACCGGGAGTGGTCCCTAACGGGAGAGGTAGAAGGGCCAAGAAGGGGGCATTGGGTGGGGAGGCCCCGGTTCCCGATTCACCTCCAGCGGCCCCGGTCACCCCGATCGAGCCCCCAGTTCCGGTCCCAAATGCGGGACAACCGATCCCTGTGGTGGTCACTCCTGTGAACGGGGAGGATATGCCTCCTGAGCTGGCTGCCCAGTTGGCGGCATGGTTGGGCAGAGAGAATGAGGGGGCCACGGCTGAGGAAGCCAGGTCGATAATGAAGCAGTTGCGGCAATCGAAAGATGCCGCGAAGGCACCCTGTCCTCTTGTTTCCCCGCAGGCTCCCGTGGAACAACCAGTATCGGGCATTGGGTCGGCAGCGACAACGGTCTCAGCTACCGGTCCAGTTAAGCAGCCATTGCCAATGGCGGGGGAGGGATCGGTACCCTCAAGGAGGGAAAAAGTCGTTCAACATATCCCAATTGATGTGAAAGAGAGGATTTGAGCAGATAAATATGTGAATATGTTTTCCTTGTTGACCGATCACTATGAGATTGAGCATGTAAAAAACCAGAAAGAGTTTTTGCATCCTAGTGTATGGCGCGCAAAGATGGCGGGTTTCAGAGTAGATGAAACGGGCGCCAATTGGGCCAGAGCGTTTGGAATGTTCACTGCAATTATGGGGGAACGTAGGCCCGAATTATTGGTTGAATTAGCCGTTTATCAGACACGTATCATGGAATTTTATGAAACATACGGGGGCAGTCAATGGTGTTGTTATGATCGCATATTCCGTAAGTCCAAGGAGCACGACTCATCCCTGACGTGGGATTGTTTCGACTCCATTTCCTGGCAAAAAATTGAGAGGTTGAATACGGCAAAGTCGCCATCTTTAGGCGGGAACGGGATTGAGCCTTCCCGTCATCCTTTGGGGGCGCCCTTTCGGGCGGGGACAAGCAGTGATCAGAACACAAAGAGTAATGGCAACTCGGGTAAGAAAAGGGTCTGCTGGAGCTTTAACAGAGGCAAGTGTTCCAGACCACAAGGTTCTTGCAGGTTCAGCAACGAGTGTGCAGGGTGTGGACAGTCCTCGCACCCCGAGAGTATGTGCAGAGCCAAGACAGGTGATACGGGAGGTAGAGGAAGCGCCAAACAGGTCTAAAGTGGACCAAGGGGCGTCATTGCCTACCCCGGTTGATATTATGGCACTGATCCCTTGGCTGAACGAATACCCTGATCATATCTCCGCCGGGGTGTTGCGAGACGGTTTCTCATTTGGTTTCCGCATCCCGGCGGGGGATTTTCGGAGGGTAGCACAATGTAAGAACCAACTATCGGTTCAACAGAATTCGGCGGTGGTGCAGGCAAAGATTGGTAAGGAAGTGGCCCGGGGTCGGGTTGCTGGACCATATGCCATACCACCGGTTTGCAATTTTGTTTGTTCACCTTTAGGAGTGGTCCCCAAAAAGGACCCAGGGGAGTTCAGGTTAATACATAATTTGGCAGCTCCTAGGGGCCTTTCGGTGAACGATGCGATTGACCCAGGAGTCTGTTCGGTGCGGTACGCATCCTTTGATGAGGCCGTCGCCATTTTGAATCGCCTGGGGCCCGGAGCGCTGATGGCTAAATCAGACATCGACTCAGCGTTCCGATTGCTCCCGGTACACCCAGATGATCAGCGTCTCCTAGGTTTTATGTTTCAGGGACGCTATTATATGGATAAATGTATGCCAATGGGTTGTTCCATCTCTTGTGCGTATTTTGAGAAATTCAGTAGTTTTTTGCAATGGGCGTTCACAAGAGCCACGGGCTTTACGCATGTTATGCATTATCTTGATGATTTTCTGTTTCTGGGGGCAGCTGGGGACACTGATTGTGCACAGGCCTTGAGTGGATTCTGTAATCTGATGAAGGAGTTTGGCATGCCGCTGGCACCCGGTAAGACAGTAGGGCCATCTACCGCACTCGAGTTTCTGGGAATTGAGCTCGATTCTGTGGAGGGGTGCTTCCGCTTGCCCAGAGAGAAGGTGACGAAGTTCAGGGACTCGCTAGAAACATGTCTTGATGAAAGAAAGGTAACTCTCCATCAGTTACAGCAGGCTGTGGGTCAGCTGAATTTTGCCCTGAGAGTTATACCGATGGCTCGCCCCTTTTCCCATTCTATTGTACAGGCCATGGTGGGCCTCAGGGAAGGACATCACCGCACAAGACTGTCAGCAGAGGTTCGCCAGGATATGCGCATATGGCTGGCATTTCTGGCGGATTTCAACGGTCGTGTGGTCTGGACCGAGCCACCTGTTTCCTCGGAAGAACTGGGGTTGTGGACTGACTCGGCGGGGAGTGTGGGTTTTGGCGCCATATTCGGCAATCAATGGTCGGCACGGACCTGGCCTGAGTGGTGGCACAATGATGGACTCACTGGTAATATTGGGTTTTTAGAGCTGTTTCCCATTCTGGTGGCCTTGGAAACCTGGCCTGAGGGGTTTCGTGATCGCTCTGTGGTGTTCTGGTCTGATAATATGACCGTGGTTGAGTGTATCAATAGTCAGGCAGCTCGCTGCAAATGGATTTTGAGATTGCTGAAGGAAATTGTCCTACTGTGTATGAGACTAAACGTCCACTTTAGGGCAAGACACGTGCCAGGGGTACTAAATCAGGCAGCTGATGCGCTTTCTCGTTCCCATATGCAGGCCTTCTGGGGTTTTCTGCCCTCAGCGGACCCGGTAGCGGCACCATTTCCCGAAGCTCTCTGGTCTCTCGGTGCCCCGGACTACAAAACCTCGTGGGAGAGAGTCTAGCACCCAGGACAAGGAAGGCATATGAAGGGGCGTTCTGTTCTTATTTGTCCTTTTTGGGTTCAGCTAGGGGGGAGCTTTGGGGCCAAGAGGAGTATGTCCTGAACTTTATGTTATCTTTACATCAGGCAGGCAAATCAGTGGCTACGGCCAATAGGCACCGGGCCGCCATTTCTTTCATGGCACGGGCTCATGGCATCCAGGACCCCACATCGTCTTTTCTAGTACAAAAGGCACTACGTGGGTGGCAATGCCTTGAGGGTCGCAGAGTGGATGAGAGGCACCCGATAGGTCTGGAAAGGTTGGCCCAGTTACTCTCCGTACTCCCTGCGACATGTTCATCTCAATCAGAGACAGTGCTATTCCGGGCCGCTTTTGCATTAGCATTCCATGGGGCTATGCGGGTTAGCGAACTGGTAGCAAGGAACAAGCAGGATACGGGGGGAGGTCTGTGCCGAGAGCACATTCAAATGAAGGGGGAGACAATGGTAGTCTCATTTGCCAGGTCCAAGACCGATCAGGGTGCGATCGGGGACAGTGTGGTAGTCCAGCGGATTCCGGGGTCCCCCATGTGCCCGGTAACGTGCGTTGAGGAGTATTTAGCGCAGAGGTCGGCATCATGGGGGGGAAGCTTGCTGAGGCACGCCGACGCCACCCCACTGACTAGGTTCCAGTTCCAGCGGGTGCTAACAATGACAATCGCAGCTGCGGGCTTGAACCCGTGCGATTTTGGGACCCACTCTTTCCGGATAGGGGCTGCTACAGAGGCTACAGCCAGGGGTTTGAGTGTGGAAAAAGTGAAACGGTTAGGACGTTGGTCCTCAAATTGTTATAAAAGGTATGTGCGGTTGCACATGTTGTGAAGCTAATGTCATGCACTCACGCTTCCTGTCTTTTGTTTGGTTTACAGTTTCGCGAGCTTACGAGGCGGGGCGGACTGTGCAGTCGACCCGACACCTGGGAACCAGCGGTCAAAGATCACCGGCTGAGAAAAGAGTGGTGTGGGTCGTGGGCCACTCATACGTGAGGCGTGCCGCAGACGTATTCAATGCAGGTGACATGGTTCACATGGCTGGGGAATACGGGTACAGGGTGACCTTCCACGGAAGGGGTGGGCTCTGTATTGACCAGTTTCAAAATTTTATTGAGGGTTTGTTAGGGCGGACAAGGTCACCGCCAGCTGTAATCATAGTGCATCTTGGGGGCAATGATTTGGTGACCTCTGGTCGACGAGTACTTCTCGAATTGATATTATCCACAGTAAGTTGGTTGGCGAGAAGGATCCCGGGGTGCACGATTGCATGGTCCCATATGATTCCGCGGAAGGTATGGCGGGGGGCTAATTCTGTGTCAGCTTTAAACCATTCGGTGAAGAAAGTGAATAACAAACTGGGTAGGTTGTTCCGTACAAATACATTGCATTCTATTCCTCATGGATGTATCAAAGGGGACCAGATGTATCTGGAGGATGGGGTCCATTTGTCCCGGGTGGGGAATACTTTACTCATAGGAGACTTTGTAGCTTGGTGTTAAAGAGTTTGTGCAGCCATGACCTTTAGGTAGGAGTTTGTTGTGGGGGGTCCGGATAGCCGGTCAACTATCCGGCCTGTGGCGGTAAGGTCTTGATCGGTGAGCAGTAATTGGAACATCCCTAGAGGTGGGGCGTTACCCATTATGGATGGGAGCGCCCGGGGGGAGGCGGCCATTGGCCCCTCAAACGGGGAGGCGGTCCCCCCTAAGGATGGGGACGCCGAAAGGGAAGGCGGTCATAGGCCCCTCCCTGGGGAGGAGGGGCTACGGGCCCCTCCTGGGAATTTCCCGGGGCCAGGACATCTGCGACAGCAGATGTGGTAAGTTGTGTGGGGTGGGAGGGGGGTCTACGCTACCTTCAAGACACCTCACACGAGTCCTCGGACGACCATTAAGATGGCGTCGAGTTAACAGAGGCCCCCGCTAAGACAAGGGAAATTGGAAGTTGGCACAGAGGTACAGTCCTCTGTGCGCCCGCCCCTCACAAGTGAGGGTGGAGTTCTGGTATTAGGGATCTGACACCGGTTACGACCTTGCCGTTGGCCCGTAATGTTAGGATGTACAATTTCAATTTGGAGTAATGCATTTACAGGATGTTTAGTATCGGCTAGGAGAACCTTTGTATTAGAGATGTGTTAAGGTCAGCCAAGAACATCGTAATGTGTAAATGAAATTGTACATAATATGAAACTGTTATTTTAATGTTTTAATTTTGTTTCATATTTTAATAAATACGGCCGGCAGGGTTACTCCCTCCCGCCTTCCAAAAGTTCAGAACCGTTTCCGTTTTCCTATTCTTGGGGATTGTGTTGAGAGGGGGTGGCGGGTATCTCAGCCATATTGGTTCTAAATCCACCTCAGCCTTTTTAGTTCATAATCACTACTAGACAGTCTCTGCCCCTTTATCTTACTATTGCTGATTCTTGCTTTCTCTTTTTGTGACAGTTTTTCCATCTTCCTTTTCCTCTGTCTTTCCACATTGTTTGTTTCCCTCTGATCTAATGCAGGAAATATTAGTGCTGGTTCCCAGAAATGAGTGCTGGTGTCCCTCACCGGCAACTCAACTCAAATAAAGCACTGGATTTAGGAGCAACTCTGCTGGCCAGCTGTGAAGAGCCCTTCTTTAAGGTCTTATGTGTGTGGCAACAATGCTCTCTCTTCCTCCAGGTCCTTCTCAGTGGCGTTATGAACCTTGAGGGGGCCCCCCTGCAGGGTACGTGAAGGGGCCCCCTCTGGACTCAATCTAGAGCTCCCCAGCAGAAGTGCGGTGCTGATGGGGCCCCCTAAAGGGTAAGGGTCCCCCGCACCGTGGGGGCTGCAGGGGCCTGTGTTACGCCCCTGGTCCTTCTTCTCCTGGACTAGCTTGTGCTCCTCCTCCTCTTTCTTCTCCTCCGCCTTCTTCTCCTTCTCTGATGCCTCCTCTTCTGGGTGAGCAGTACTAGCCGCAGATAATATTGCTTGAAAGACGATTGAAGTCTTTCCTCATATTGTCTGCTGTCCCCCACTTGTAGATGGTTCAGCATCATCGTACGGCTCAATACCCGCGTACCTGGAAGAAGATTTCAAAAGATTAAGTCAATCACATGCAGTTTTGTGTCCAATTCTTAATACTCTTCTTTAATAAACATTGTCCTGCCAGTAAAGAACAAAGTTAGTACCATGAGAACCTAAGGCAATGCTATTAAGAGTTAATCCATGGATGAGATTATTATACATAAGCAGTGTACACTCAGCAGCTCCAGCCACAAGGAGGAATGTTTTGGTGGTCCATGTAATGTCAGATGCTGAACCTGGGTCTTTGCGGATGGTGTTCCCAAATGTGCTTATATCCAGCATCTTTAGAGATCAAATGTAGGCTTAGTTGATATTCTCAATTTATATAAGTCATCATAACCACAAATACAGTTACATTAGAGAAGCATACATGGATTTATCCGCCATGAGTTTAATCAATAAACATTTAATAAACTAATAAAAAGGGAAAAAAATAATCAGTGAAAGTACAAATGAATATGAATAAGATCATGCACTCACAGACTACCTGATGGACAGTAAAGGGCCTGATTGCTGCTGCCAGTATGTCCCTTGGTATCTGAGTTGAGAATGTTTTAAAGGTTGACATCAGGATCAGGGACTACTGTATGGCAGAATCTATGGTTCACTGTGGGTCATTTATAACATTTCTCTTTTGCTTTAAAGTTGAATACATAATTACATAACTTGTTTCCAATGAGTGTTCAAAGAAGAAGAGAAAAAGAGTAACCAACCTCTCGTTTGGAGTAATAATATTTAAGATTTCTCAAGTATTCATAGCTGAAAGAACATATACATTATTCAAAGAAGTGAAATATGACTTTGTTGCTACAGAAATAGGTTTGAACAAGACACACAACCCATTTAAATTCCTTGTGTTTTTGGTTGTTTTTATGCTTATGTATATACACTTTATAATCACAGATATGGTATGTTGTTGTCAATACTGGGTGTACTTGAGAAATATTAAACATGTCTCCAAACGAGTCTGCTTGCTCTTTTTTCCTTCTCCTTTGTCCAGCTATTTGCAACAACATGTGTAATTGTGTACGCAACTAAAACAAAAGTGATTGTTCTAAACAAGTGCCATGCCGACCACTGTATATGTGCAGGTTCCCTTTGGGCAGGTTGAGTTGCTCTTGCATCTAGTTTGTATGTATGACAGAATCTGACAGGAGAGAGGGGAGTAAGCCATTGTAAATTGAGCAAGTTGGTGCTAAGTACATGTTTTTACTACTCATATCAGAGAAATTTGAAAACAAATATGCTGACATTTTGAGCATGGTACCAACAGGAATGTGTGCAAAAGCGCATGTAGTTACCCTCTTAGTCATAAATAAAGATATTAGTTCCCTAGGAAAAAGAGCAAAGATTTACCTTACCCGTCTGTACCATCAGTCTGCTGAGTGGTGCCAGACCCGGAGATGTAGCACTGCTAGGAGCAACAGAAGTTGATATTGTGGCAGGTGGTGGAGGAAACATCAACACACAGTCTTAAAATTAAAAAGAAGTGCATTGGGGCGTGGCTTAGCGCCCGATGAGGATGGCGGAGTCAGCGTGAGGGCTCTGCTCACGCTGAGGGACACAAGCGGTTCGCGACTTCCTCCGAACTCGCTGACGGTGGATTTCTGTATCGGAAGACTGCGGGCATGTTGTGAGATCTTCCTGCGGCTTTTTGAGGCTTTCTTATGTTGTTTTTTGCCGCTGTATTCTCCGGCCGCGGCTCCACCACAGCCGCAACCACCATTTTGTGCATCTGATATGTCGGTGCCGTTTTTCTGACAGCGCAGCATTTCTCTTCCTGGGACGGCCCTCTATGATGCCTGCAGCTCTACTCCTCATGCATGGTGGGCCATATTTCTTTTGCTATTGACTCTCTCTGCCTGCTAACTGCGGCTGCTTTTCCTCGCTATTTTAGGGATGCTGCCTCCATTCTCTTCAGCTTCCCAGCTTTGGCGGCCATTTTGTGACTACTTATATCTCTCCTCTGAATTCACCACTTTTGGTTGCTGTTTATACCAATCTCCCTCACTGCATAAGAGACTATTTTTGTGTCTTCTGGTGCACTGTTGCTGTCCAGCTATTCTGAAGTTTACGGAGATCCTACATATATTTTACTTTGGTGTCCTTCTCCCTGACGGTTGTACTACATAGGCAAGCTCATGCCGAACTGCATCAACAAATCTTCGCTGAGTGTCTTTATTAAAAATTTCAAGGTGTTTTCGGCCTTTGCCCAGATAGAAGCTTCCCAAACATCTTCTGTCCACACAGCACAGTCTACAATGGAGCAATCTGCGCAGACCGTAGGGAAAGGCACTACCAAAAAGCTGAAAAAGGACCCTCCTTCACCATCTAACCCTGCCTCAGCCATATCCATGGAACTATTGCTGGAGGAGATAAGAGCACTTCGCCCTTTTATGGAAGCAACCAATGCCAAATTACAGGTTTTGAATGATAATTGGTCACAAATGGATGCAAGAGTCACGTCTGTGGAGCGCAGCGTCTCCTCTCTTCAGGAGTCATCTACCAAGGTCTCCCATATACACTCACAGGTTGCATCCCTTCAAAAGAAGGTGGAGGACCTTGAAAATCGAAATAGACACAACAATTTACGCATTTACGGCCTGGTGGAGGGCTGCGAGGGGAATGACCCCATTGCTTTCTTCAAATCTTTTCTTCCTAAACTCTTACACAAGCCAGAAGGCACCATGCTTAACATACAACGGGCCCACAGACTTGGCCGAGCTCCCTCTCCTACCTCCACTTCTTTGAAGCCGAGAGGCGTCATCATGTATTTTCTAGAATACACCGACCTACTAAAGGTTCTTTCAGCAGCCAGAGCCTCTCCTCGTCTAACTTGGTTGGGATCCTCCCTATTCTTTGCGCAAGATTATGCAAGAACCACGGCTAATCGACGTAAGGCCTTCCTGGATATGAGACCTGCTCTTCGTTCCATCGGTGCTGGATACGGTCTCTTTCACCCGTGTCTCTTTAGGGTTACCTACAATAACAAAACTGCAACTTACGAGGATCCAGTCCGACTTCAGAGCTTCTTGAATTCCTGCCAAGCTACTGACATGGACTTTTCTGGTCCCTCCTCCTCTTTCCCTACATGATTTCCTTTTTATTTTTTAGATGGTTGATATTCATCGTTGTTCTGCCTCTTTTATTCGTTCTCCGAGTTTAACAGTTGTACTTTTTGCTCCTATATACTTCTGTACTCATTCCTCTTTTCCTTTATGTACTTTTTCCTTGCTTATTTTCTCTGATCACATGATCTCCTTACTATCCGTTATCTTTAGTGATCTTGTCCTCTAATGTTATCCTTTTTTTTCCACAGATTACATATCGCGTTCCGTATTGTTCCCCCGGCTAGGCGGTTCGCTGAACCTGGACGCCCTGCCTTCTCTAGTTGGTTCTACCCCCCCCTCCTTCTCGTTTGGTCTTCTTCCTGATTGTGCTCCCATGCCTCCCCTCCTCGTAAGTACAGTTTCCCTACTTGTTCATCATGTATATTCTCTCTTTTGTTCCCTCTTCCCTGACTTCCCCATTTCTCCCCTGTTTGAAGGTGTCTCTTCTTCTCTATTTGCTTCTACTTTTTCACTTCCATTGTTCTTATGTTTTGCTATCTTGTTTTTTTTCTATGCTCTTTTGTCTTTGCATATCTCTCTCTTACGTTTTTTGATTTTTTTTTTCTGTTTCCTAGCATATACCTGTTTTTTCCTACTTCTCTTTTCTTTTTTACTCACTATTTTCTTTTCTTTTTCTTCCTTATACTTTTTTCTTTTTTCCTATTCTTTTTCTCCTTCACTTCTGCCATCTATGATCATTCCTTTCTCTTTCGCTTGTCTTTTCTCATGGGCTCTCTTTGAATTTGCTCCTTGAGTTTATCTTATTTTATCTTATATATTATGTCATTGAAAATAATTACATGGAATGTTAAGGGCATTAATTCTCCAATCAAACGACAAAGACTCTTGTCTCACCTAGCTAGATTAAATGTTTACGTTGCGTTTTTGCAAGAAACTCATTTATCTGATGCAGAATCTGCTAAACTCAAAAGAGGCTGGGTGGGTGAGGCTTATTACTCCCAGGGAGATGGTAAACAAAATGGAGCAGCTATTTTATGTCGTAAAACCCTATCCCACTCCTTGATTACTCAGGAATTGGATGCTGAAGGCCGATGGATACATGTTAATCTGTCTCTTAAGGGTGTTCCAATTTCTTTTCTCAATGTCTATGCCCCCACTGGTTGTGATCCTGCTTTTTGGCATGTGTTTCTCACCATATCACTAGATTTGTTGATGATAACTTCATCTTGGCAGGTGATTGTAACCAACCCCTTGATCTCTTCCTTGACAGGAATTCCAAAACTCCCTACGTCCCAAATAAGTCCCACAAATTCTTTACCCAAGCCGTTTCCCAACACAAGCTCATTGATACCTGGCGCCTGTGCAATCCGACGGCAAGAGAATTTACTTTTTATTCTCCATGCCATCATTCCCAATCTTGGTTTGATTATATTTTTGTTACTCACAACATTGCCCAAACTCTTACTAATGCCGAAATTGGTCCAATTCTACTCTCTGATCATGCCCCCACCTTAATTCTTCCTGATATACTCCCTAAGCCTGTTGGACCTAAGAGGTGGCGCTTTAATAATGCCCTTCTCTTGGATCCCAAGTTCACTGCCTCCTTTAATGAATTTTTTAATGAGTTTTTTTTGTTCAATGATACCCCTTCCATCCCCAAGCACACCATTTGGGATGCTTTAAAAGCTGCGGCGAGAGATTTTATCATTGGATATGTGGCAAAGAAACGGAAAATTGTCCGCAAATCTACTGGGGATCTCCTTCAAGGTATTAAGAAATTGGAGCACACCTATTTTACTTCACACTCACAAGACAGTTTAACAGCCCTAGTCAATGCCAAAATGGAATTCAACAAAAAATCCACAGAGGATGCCTCCTTGTATTTATTGAAATCAAGTGCAAAGTTTTATGGAGGCAGAAATAAAGCCAAGAAAATGTTAGCCAATTATTTGAAAGTCAAACATAACAAATTAAATATTGAATCCATCTACGACACTCACTCTGCTCTTAAACACAAAGACGCAGATATTCTCCCTAAATTCTCCATTTTCTACAAAACCCTGTATTCTTCTGAAACTCAACCCTCCTCCCAGTCTTTGGATCATTTCATTTCTACCATACACAAACCCGCTCATTTCCCTCTTAGAATTGGATATCTCTCAGCGAGATTTACTCACAGCACTCCACACTCTCAAAAAAGACAAGGCTCCTGGACCAGATGGTCTCACTGTTGAATTTTTCCTTCATTTCTCAAAGCTGCTCATCCCAAAATTACACTCTCTTATAGATACATTTGTTGCTTTGGGTGCCTCCTCAGGCTCTTTCTCTGACGCCCACATCTGCCTTATATCCAAGGAAGGGAAAGAGGCTCAATATTGCAAAAACTACAGGCCCATTTCTAAGGTCAATATCGACTACAAAATATTTGCTAAATCACTCGCAACGCGTCTTGACCTTCTACTCCCAGATCTCCTGGGTGAGGAGCAATCCGGCTTCGTCAAGGGTCGATTTATCACTGCTAACACCAGACTTTTGTTTAATGTCCATTTCAAAATCCCATCACCTACCTCACTCCCTCGCAGCAATTGCCCTAGATGCTGAGAAAGCATTTGATAGGGTTGAGTGGACCTATCTTTTTCATACCCTCAAGTGGTTTGGTTTTGGTCCCAAATTTATATCTTTGATTTCTTTATTTTATTCCAATCCCCGTGCAGCAGTCTGCGCTAATGGCCTAGTCTCCTCTTTTTTTGACTTAGGGAGAGGCATACGTCAGGGTTGTCCTTTGTCCCCTTTTCTTTTTAACCTGGCTTTAGAGCCTTTTCTATTAAAGCTTCTTCAAAACCCCAACATTCATGGCTTTCAAGACTTAGATTCCCAAGTCAAGCTTGCCGCGTATGCTGACAATATCTTACTCCTTATCTCCAACCCCATTGAATCTATCCCTGCCTTCCTTGCTGAAGTGAGAGATTATTCCCGGATATCTGGCTACAAGCTCAACAATGATAAATGTGAGATTCTGCCCTTGACGAAGTTCACATTCAAGCCTGATTTTAGCACCTCCAATTTTACATGGAGTTCTTCACACATTAAATACCTTGGCCTACATGTTACCCCCTCCGTTTCAGGCACGGTTTCCCTTTGTTTAAATAAATGCATTCAAAAACTATTGGACTTAACGACTAGATGGCATCCCCTTTATTTGTCTTGGTGGGGTCGTCTCGATACAATCAAAATGATGTTATCCCCTATAGTCCTTTATACTATTTCTAACATCTCTGTATCCATCCCTTCTAAATTTTTCAAGAAGATTAACTCAATCTTGATATCTTTTCTCTGGAACAACAAAAAACCTAGAATGTCCCTTGCTAGGCTTATACGCCCCAAGTCAGAAGCCGGATTTCACAGTTTACCTTACCTTTCTGTTACGACAGGCATCCTTTTGGCTGCAAGACCCAGCCTCTCCATGCCCTCTATGGGCTAAACTTGAATGCCTTCTTCTTTCCTCCTTTTCTTTCGCTGAGTATATTTCCTTTTCACGTAAACCCTCTTATATTCCCTCTCCCATTCATAAATTCACCACTAAACTACTTTTATCCTCTTCTCCTGCTTCCCCTACGACCGCTGCATATTTCCTTACCTCCACTATTTGGCACAACACCTCCCTCTTGATTCGTGACAAACCCTTTTACTGGAAGTCATGGCAACAAAAAGGGTTATTCTGGGTTTGCCAATTATTTTCACACTCTTCTTTCATACCCTTCCCAATTCTTCGCACCACCTATGGTTTGCCTGCCTCTTTTGCCCAAAAATATCTCCTACTTAAAGAGACAGTATTGGCAACTTACCCCCGCCTTTTACAAGGACATCCCCCTTCTGCTTCCCCTGCCCCCACCTCACTACTTCATTCCTTTCTGCGCACTACTCCTAAAGCCTCCTCTATTTACAAGCACCTTCATACTAAAGACTCCATCAGACCCAAATCTAAAGTGGAGGAATGCTGGAAACATGATCTTGCCACATCTTGGTCCATTCCTTTATGGGACAAGATCTGGAATAAGATTCGCAAATCTTCTAGAGCGGCGACCTTGACACAATCCTTGACCTTCATAAACGTTTTCCAGCCACTCCACACATTTGCTGGTCTTGTTCTTCTCCGCAAGCAACTTTATTTCATATGTTGTTCCTATGTAAATCTGTTCATGAATTTTGGTTGCAGGTCTGGGCTCAAATTAATGTAATTTTTCATACTTGCATTCCTTTTTCTTACACTAACATTTTCCTAGGAAATCTTTCTCCCTGTTGGGAGGATGTTGAACATAACATTCAGATCATTGATTTACTGTTAGCTGTTGCGTTTCAGCAGATCACAGTCAACTGGAAGAACTTTTCTAACATCTCCTTTAAAGCATGGTGGTATAATGTCTGTCACAATCATAGACTGGATACTGCTTTTGTCTTTCCTGCTCACATGGCAGCAAAACGCATGGACCTATGGTACCCCCCTGCATTTGCCTGCACAAAGCGGCAGGCACCGCAAGGTGCCTGCCGCTTTGTGCATGCAAATGCACAACTTACATTTTACAATTATGATTGCGGCGGGTGCTGCTTCAAGCAGCACCCTCCGCAATGATAAAAATACAGGATGTGACCGCCAGGGTGGCAGTCACATCCTAATTTGCACGGAGGGACCGCCGCAACCCCTGCGGACGGTCCCTCCTCCTCTATGGTGGCGGACGGACTCAGGTCCGTCCGCCATCATAATCGGCCCCTATGTTTCCAGTTCCACTGGAACATTCTTGAAGTTCTTCAGTTTCCTGCTGACTACGTCTGAGACATATTGGTGGGTAAAAAGAGGGGATTGTCACTGCTTTTTGATATGAGTCCTCCTAGGGTAGGCAGTGTGGGAAAATGCAGTAAACAGTGGCTAGTGCCAGGAATTTCAGCAAAAGCTGTGTAGTACATTAAGATGTCATGCACAACCCAGCCTGGGCTGGTTGCTGTGTAGAATGAATTTGGGGTTTGGGCCCTTTTAATCAAGATACAGTGAACACATCGAATTCTTTAGCACACTGTGACACGATGATAAGGTCTACAAAGCAACAAATGTGTTCAGGAAAGCCATTTTAGCTGGGCACAACTCAGCAGAGAGTACACTGGTGGGAGAGCATACTCTTGTCTGTTGGCTCCTTATGAGAGTGTGACTACCAGTTCCATCAAGAGTAGAATATTAAAAGTAATAAAATGTTAATAAAGTGTTGGCTGTGTTTCAGTGCTAGATGCTTATAAAAGAACTCCACTGCAAGGCCCTGTTGGTTGGACTATTGATGTTGCATTGACTGATTTCATGTAAGAGAGTATTGAATGTACAGACCTTGGATCTGGACAGAAGAACATCTACTGTGGTAATGTCCAAAGTATCCCAGAGGATAAGTCATGCACACGCTGTGTACAAATTTGTTTGTGGTACAGTAATTAAAAGCTTCCAAGGCAGCCATATAGAACATCAACGCAACTTTGGGCAGACATCTGTAAATCTCAATTAGTCCTTCATCTGCCCCTACATTAGTCAGAGGGGGCAGGTGAGATATGCCACTGACAGAACCAGACATCTTTAGGTTTTGTGCACCTTCTGCAATGGGGGCAGTCATTTCTAATGCATCCCTAGTGTGGATCCAGCTACATGATTTCAAATGGAATAACATCAGAAAAGAAGTTGCAATCCACAGACAGAGATGTGTTACAAGAGACAGATTAGGATATATATTAGACAAGACAAGTTCTGGTTAGGATAGGAAATGTTTTATAAAAATTCTGTTTGCTGCTAAAATCAAATACTCTGTTGAGGATGAATTCTACATTTTATTTTGTGTTTTAACTTGTTGACAGTGATTGTCCCTCGTACATTTTTTGTACTTTTCAGAATACATCTTGCCATTTTATTCTGTCTTCTGTCTGTGGAATGATTGTTGCTATATTTTCATTTTCAGGAATTATGTCGCATATGAGTTAATCTTAATAAATATTTGAATTGGAAAATAAAACAAGCAAAAATTATGTATTTTTTGCAAAATATAGCTAATGATTCCCTCATGATTACAATAAATTAACAAACGTATTTAGTATGGTAGATTTGTTTTTTTTAGCAAATCTGAAGGCATGCACCTCTTCGATTAAACAGTCTGAAAACTCGGTTAATGCTTTATTAAGCTATTTCTGTGACAAAGTGCAAGGTTTTCGAAGTTACATCAGGGCTACAGTAGATTCAGTATCACTCAGTGAATTTTAGGCTCACTCTGTTCCTCATGTGGGATTAAATGCCTTGTCTTTCAAATTTTAAAAATTCAGAACTAGAAGCCTTTGAAAAATGTTTCTCCACCACCACACCATCTAGCTTCCCTTCTGATCCATGCCTTGTAGGAATTCTTTTGGGAGTCAACTATCCAGTTAGTCTTCTTTTAAGACAATTTCTAAAGTCATTTCTGGTACATGGTCCTATTCCTCGGTATTAGAAAACTGCTGTTGTTCTTTCTAAAGAAAGCTACTTTGAACCTGGAAGAACTAGCCAATGTTTGCCTATTTTGACAGTTGCCATTTACTACTAAGCTGGTGAAGAGAGCAATAAGCTTGCAGCTGCAGGAAGTTGTGGAGAATGACCTCTCTCCTTCAGTTTTTTGTCCAAGCTTGGCCATTGAATTTATGGTAAACTCAGCTATGTATGATTTGAGGATAAGGCATGCGGCAGTGGTGTGGTGCCCTGGTAGTGTTGTATTTATCATGTGCATTCACACTGATTGCTCATAACATCCTGCATCAAATATTGGCACATCTGCAAAGGAACTGTGCCTCAGTGGGCAGAATCCTTTCAGAAATATCCTAGGTTATTCAGCTGGGAAAGTTGTCATCACATTTTAACTAGTGCCTTGCGGATGTCCATCAGGGGTCATTTATCTCGACTTTGTTCAGCAATCTGTATCTCCTCCCTTTAGGTCATTTGCTATATAACTAGGCCTGGATATTTACAGGTTTGTAGTCGATAAGCATATTCTATTCAATATCAACAGTGAAGAGAGTGAGAAAAAGCAAATCCCTCCTGGAGCACAGAACATGTTCGGAATGTAGATGAACACATTTTTTTAAATCTCAATACATCAAAGTGTGAAATCATATTTATTGACCAAGAATCGACCGAGCAGCTTGACACCTGGGGGCAGATTTATCATAGCGTTACTTTGTCAGATTTACCTAGCAACGCAAGACAAGCTTGCATAACCCTGCACTGCTTGGTAGATCTGAAGTAACGCAAAGCAACATAAGTTGCTGCCTTGCGTTACTCTGCACGAGTGAGGCATTCCATGGGTGGACCATGGTGGGTGTTTCCATGCATACAATCCATGAATTTTGATGCATTCCCAGACTTACCATGAGTGGTAGACCTGGGAAAGCGTCAAAATGCTACACCCTTCCAGAGAAGGCGTAACGAGTAATTATTATTTCTGAGAATTATTTATCCTCCTTCTAAATGTGCTGCACATATAGACATAGGAAAAGCCTAAGAAGATTTGTTTTTGTCCAGGAAGGTATCCCTTCCTGCTCAAAAACGAGCCTGCCTACAGCGCAGGCAACCTTGCTCCATGGTGCAAGGGTGCCTGAATTGAAGCAAGGCAGCACATTGTTTACCAGCGCAAGGAGAGGACAGAAATGCACCATAAAATGTTAATAAGGGCGCACTCCTGCCCTCTTCGCATCACACAGCACCGCACCATTGCTTGCAGCATCACATTGCGTGGTGGTTTGGTAAATGTGGGCCACAGGCTCTGTGGACAGCATCTACAGGTGATTACCCAAATCTAGTTATTTTAGTCTGGAACTTGGGAGCATGTCATGATTGCCAACTTTCAGTGACCTATTAAGTCTTTCTAGTCACAAGATTCTTTTTCATTGCCTTGTGGTTTTTTGACGATTCATCCCTGTTCAAGGCTTTTTTCCCTAGATTCTGTAATTCCATACATCTCTGTCACTCAGCGAAATCAATCCAGAAACGTCAATGCATTCAAAACTCAGCAGCCACAGCAATCTGTGCGGCTTAAAGACATTTGATCATGCCTTTGTGGTACTGAAACTAGTCTATTAGCTGCCTATTTAGGAATACTTTGGCTTCACAGAGTTTACCTCTGTAATAGATGTCACTTTCTTGCTAAGTAATGTACAAACATGGCTTCATCAAACCTTACGATCTGCTTCAAGATCACTGTTTTCAGTCTCTACAAGAAAGAAGACATTTATGGGAGGTGAAGCCTTCCTTTAGATCAAATTTAGAGAGGGATCCAGTTTGCTAAGCTGTACGAAGAAATTATAATTGTGGTTGTTGGATGAGTAGTCATTTTTAATTGTTGCTCTTCTATAGTTGTCAATAGCATTCATTCATTCAAGAAATCTTTATTTCGGCATTGTGCCATAAAAGAATACGAAGCATATAAAAAAGACAATATTCATGTATGGCAGTTCAATTGGTTACAGCGAGACAGAATGAATTCCCCAGCAATTTCCAAATGCACACAATTAGACAAAATATTTACGGTTAATAAGCACCGCTTTAAAAAAGAGAACGATAAATAGTTTAGTAAAAAACAGTAAGAAATTGACAAGATTTACAGAAAAAACAGTATTCTTTCTATTAGCTGTGAATCCATAATCATGTTCTGGCAATTAAATGCTTTCGCATGTGCCACATAGCTGCCAGGAATTGCTAGACAGCAAAAACAATGGGTCTGGTTACATCTGTTTTTAGTACTCTAAAAGCATGCATACATTGTGTCAAACCCAGGTTCTTGCACAGGGGTACGAGCCAGTACTTCCTGGGCTTACAATATACTGGAAAAAAGAAGAAAACGTGCAGATCATTTTCCATGTCACAGTTACACCCAGGACAATTTTTCAAAGCAGCGGAAGACCATCTACAAGTGAAGGCACGCAAGGGTAGAGCACCGTATCTCCACTGTACATACACAGATAGCACTAACTAGCCTTTTTTTTAAGGGGAAAATGTGTTTGAAACAGAAAAGAGCGAGGATTGTCCTACTGGTAAAGAGAACATTACATTGATATAAAGCTGGCATCTGCTTTACTGGTGATGTTTGATATAAGATTTTATTGGTTGTGTGAATATCTAATGATCAGTTAATTTTTCAGCGCTGCTGGCCTACAAAGTTGGAAGTATCAGTCGAAAAATCTGTGATTATGGTGCACTGTTTTTTTCTTTTACTTTCCTACTGTATGATGGTGATTCGATTAATAAATATTGTTATTTCTAATCACTGAAAAGAGGATGGCATTTTCAGAACTGTTTTCTATTTGTTGCAGGGTTGGAAGTGAAAAGCAGAGGATGCTGGGAACGCAAAGGATGCTGGACTTTAATACGAGTTAGACGGTGCTGTTTGGGCTGCTATCGGTTTAAATAAATAAATAAGCATAACTCGTGCCTCCTTGCCCATCATGTTGACTACTAAAATTCACATTAAATCTAGCACATAAGAGCTCTATCAGTGAGAAGGAAGCCCTCAATATATGCACCTGAGGAACAAAACATCCACATACACCATTGTAAAAAGTGCATCAATATTAAACATCAGTTTATGTGTTTCAAAACAAACCTTCCTACGATACGCAGGGCAATATTTACAAGCCACTATCTGCACCGAAACGTCACTTTTTTTTAACTCTCTGGTGGTGTAGCGCATTTTCCCATATTTACAAGGTGGCGTTAAGCCACTTAATGTGGCTCCAAGCCACCTTGTAAATATGCCCCTATCCACCGCAGTCCTCTGTGGCAAAGGAGCAAGCAACCAATGGGTGTTGCTGTGGGCGTTCCACAGCAATACCCTTTGCTTTTTTTACACTGCCTCAGAAACAGGGAGGCAGGGAGTGGGGTATTTTCGTAGAAATATGGGTAAGTTCGGGCATGATTTGTTGTGGGGGTTGTTGTAATTGTTTTTTTGAAGCAGGACAAAACAAATTCTTCTATATTTACAACTTGACTGGAATCATTAGCCAAGTCACTGAGGTTACGTTTTAAGGCATTGTATTGCGACATAACGAACTAGGATCCACTCTGAATGATGCCACCAAGGGTTTACTATGCCATAGATTTTTCATGCATACCATTTTATTACTATTAGAGACGAATGGCAAGAGGTCAAGGACTTTAACTTATTACATGGACTGTCAACAGGTTGGGGGACAAAATTAAAAGAGGCATTGCACTGCAGTACATCCACCGTCAGGGGCTTGATGTAGTGTTGTTTCAAGAAACTCATCTGATAGGTAATTCTTGTACGGCCCTAAATAGGAAAGAATATCCCATGGTAGCACACACAGGATTCACCATGGGGTCCAAAGGGGTTGGGGTTCTCCTTCGTAAAGGCTGACCTTATGTGATACAAAACACTTGGACGGATCCACAGGGTTGATATGCTGCCTGCATGGGAATATGGGCAGAGTTCTTAATATTGTCTCTGTGTACGCCCCACCGGGTCTGCAACGCTTGACATTAACAGATGTGGGGGCGCTATTACTGAACTTACCTGTGGATACCCTGGTTTGGGTGGCGACTTCAACTAACGATGGATGGCCTAATTGACCGGTCCCCGCCCAGACACGACTCAACCAACTGTTCCCAACTCTGTGATTTTACTAACGCCTTAGGGATGATGGACATCTGGAGATGGTTGCACCCCCATGGCATGCTCTTCACATTTCAATCCGGGGTACATGGCAGTCAATCATGAATTGACTATGTGTTTACTCATGCACAAATGCACAACACATACACAACTTCACTGATTCGGCATACTTGGCACGAGGTGTTTGAGATCATTTTCCGGTTCTGCCGGTCCTCGGTGCTGAGCGCGCCACACAACCCGGTCCCATCATGATTCATATATCACAAAACAAGGGAGGTACCCTACTATATAAGATAGGGACAGGGTCAATTCAAGAAGTACAAGCAGCGTCCCAAATAGGATGCCTAAAAATCTGCCAGATTTATAATCCGGTTTTATGGCAATGTCTGTTGCCATACAGTAATTTTCACACAAAGACCAAAATATTTTTAAGGCGTGTCAGCAAAACACAACGTATAATTAGTCCACAAAAACAAGAAAAATTATATAAAAAGTCTTCTTACATTTATTACAATCACAAAGTTAAAAACGCAAGTACATAAAAACATTTCATTACAATATTTTCAGAAAACAAAAGTGGACGCGGCGTTTCGGTGATTCAGATGATGTTCACCTTCTTCAGGACAGTTTTCTAGATAGTTTTCTAAACAATGAAAACATTGTATTATTTATACATATTACGTATTATTTATATTATTATTATTATGGTATTATTTTAGTTCCTGCCTTCTCTGTGCCGCACATGCCGTGTACAGCCACACTGGAACCAGACTGGTGCACTGGGGTCACTGGAAAACACACAGCCGAGCACGCACTGGTCTGGTAAGAGGCACATTTTTCTCTGTTTCTAGAAGTAGTGCTGCCGAACTCTGTGGGTTAATGCAACTGCTGCAGAAACATGTATTGACCGACAGGTCACAGCTTTGTATGCAGCAGGGCCGGCAGTTTTGTTCATCCTTCCAGGTCTATACTATGAGGACCGGCGAATGTGGTAACAAGCACATCTGTTCATTAAAAATTGCAAAGCTCCCAAAGAGGTCAAGATATAAGACGCTAAGAGAATATGCCTCAAGACTGTCGCTCTTTTTTAAAAAACATAGCACCGATGGCTCTCATTATTTAAGTTTAATTGAATGTACTCAGATAGGCCTCCCACTAAGTTTGAATCATATCAAAAACTGGGAACTTTGCAGGCTCCGTGAGTTGAGACATCTGATAGTCCAAAACAGGGTAATTAGTTGGCAGGAGGTCGTTGTTAGAACTAATGGTCCCTTGCGTCCGACCTTTTTTGAATATATGCAGATTTTCTACTTTATCAGAAATGAGATAAGTGGCCTGCTTAATGCTCCCAATGCTATACTAACAGCCCTGTTTGGAGGAAAGAATAAAGGTATCGTATATTAGTACAAGATGCTTCATTGCTCAGGTCAAAATGTACTAGTAGATAGACATCTTGAGAAAATAAGTCTCTCTACACAATGCAATTTTTCCACAAAGGATTGGGGGATCCTTTGTCAGCTGGGAAATAAATCTTTACGTGCTGCCAACTATAAAAGGATGTCCTTTTTATCTCGCTGGTTAGCATATTATACACCGGAGGCCTTGGAAAAGATGTATCCTGAAGTTGAGAATAAATGCTTCAGATGTATGGCTAGTAGCCAGGGAGGATGGCATCATATTTTCTTCACTTGCCCGCAGTTAGAAACTTTCTGGAAGGGATTATTTGCAGATATCAAA
This sequence comes from Lissotriton vulgaris, assembly GCF_964263255.1. Taxonomy (NCBI): domain Eukaryota; kingdom Metazoa; phylum Chordata; class Amphibia; order Caudata; family Salamandridae; genus Lissotriton; species Lissotriton vulgaris. Next base: position 745,059,506 of record NC_141696.1, read on the forward strand.
CAGGCTATTGAGAAATCTTTACTACCAGCAGTAGAAGTAGCCCTGTTCGGTATATGCAAAGATAGGAGCGGGCTTAATAAAGCAGAAGAAGTATTTATATTTATATCTTGTGCAGTTGATCGATCCTTAATACTTCAAAATTGGAAGTCCAGCGAGATTCCATCACATATAAAATGGTTTAATAAAATGAGGAGAACATGTTTTTTTTAAAAGGCTTATGCTGGCAGAGTGGGAGCCATTGGGAGATTTGAGAGGAACTGGAAATATTTTGGGAATCTAGATTTTAATAACAGTCTTTTCATCTATGAATGTGATAGCCTGGTTATTTTTTTCTAGGACATCTGCACTTTATTAGCACTTTCTTTCTACATTAGCTTGCACTATGCACTTTTTAAGATTGTACTTCCTTGTACTCTTTGAACTTTTGCAGTAGCACTTTATTGCAGTTTTGCACGTTCTTGCAGATGCACTTTATAAATTGCATATTTTGTACATAATGGCCTGGAAATTTTAATGATGTCGTTGGCTGTTTCTTCTATCTCGATGAACCTCCCTTTTATCTTTTTATCTTTTTATCTCTTGTCTGTTATTTAAGAAGTTTATTCGAAATGTATTGATATTGAGATCTAAAGTGTAACATGTTTTTTACCTTTGGTTACCTATTGCTCTATTCAATAAAAAAAAAGCACATCTGTTCAGAGTTCCAGCTGTGCGTAACTGTGACAGCAAGTGTACTACGTATACGAGTGACTTCACCTGGCGGACACAGGGTAAAAGGGGTGAGACGTTGTTCAGTGTATCCTCTCCATGTCTGTTACTGTATTAGTATCAGACTAGTTCTGAGCTTCACCTCATATGACCTCCTACTTGAACTTTCGGTTAATTGCCCTGGTCTGCGTCAGTATTCATGTTTCGCTCGGTTTCACCCCGAAGTGTGTGTATTTTATATTCCAGGTTGCACTTTCAATCAAAGTACAGAAGTGCTGGCAGTAGGTATCCAGAGTACTTGTTTTTGACTAAGTTGTGGCGGTATTCTCCGATTAAATATAACAGTGCTGAGGAGTGCAGGAACTCCCCCTTTCAAATAAAAGAAGTGCAGGCACTCGGTACCAGATAGCGCCTGGCTCTTTAAAGCACTTAAAGACTGCAGTATATCACAATGGGTCGGGGTTTACTGGACAGTTACGCAACAGCTATCCACTGATGACGCATACCAGCCCTTTACTGAAGAGCTATGGCATGTCACTTAGGCCTTCTATAAACTAATTCAGGAACTTCCCCCATGCAGTCTCAAAATTCCTGGGTGACTTCTAATAGTTAAAAAATGTACGCCAGGTGGGACTTTAGCAATGCAATAGGTCTCTCAGTAACCCGAGTTTTAATGCCGTTGTATATGACAATGCCTTTTATTTATGTTCTTAACACAAAAATAAAAGGCATTGTTATTTGCAATGTCAATAGCTCAAACTCGTTTAGCATTGGTGTGTTATTTTCTTTTTTCTCAACAACAACAAAAAAACAAATCCAAAGGTGTAGTACAGTAGTGGAAACAACGTAACGGCTGCTGACAGTCAGCGGTTATGTTTATGATGCTGCATTGTTTGTGCCAGGCTGGAAGTTACCGGATTCTGGGTGTGTGGCAGGACGTTCCAGAGAAGTCAGATTCAGGTGAGGTACTTGCAAACAGACATCTTGTTTATGCTTCTATTTCTGGGGGACCCGGCAGATTCGGTTATTTGCAAAACACAATAGTAGCAGGGCTATACTTTTATAATACAAAAAGGTAATTGTTCGCAGCTTTGAAGGACTAAGCTTAAAATATATTCGTGAGAAACAATTATTGACTACACCGTTGTAGCAGGTTTTCTGGTGCTTATAGTGCTGTTCATTGCATTTTCGGTATTTTTAGTATAGTTGAAATCAAGCAGTGGACAGTATTTCCATTGTATACATTGACAGATGCAGTTTGGTGATTACATTTTATCTTCACAAATAGCGTGAAGTGCATAACATCTGGACTTTCAATTGCTTCTCCTATCTTCTCTGTAATTTTGGTCAAGAAAGTTGCTTGGCAGCTTCCTGAAACTGAAATCTCAGTCTGTCCAATATAGTGTAAGATGTGTGTCCCTTCGTGGCTTCTAGATTACAGGCAGCCTGGTGGTAGGTATATACATTTTTCCTGTTTTGAAAGCAGGGCAAAGTGTCGTAAAATAGGAATTGAGCAGCCCACCATATCGCAGCTGATAAGTGTCAATGTTTTATATATATATGTGTTATATTCAATGCTTTGAATAGGATGACAATGGTGAGTGGTCTCTAAGGGGGAGGTGGCAAGAGTTAAGGCCCCTTTATAAAAGGTGGGCCACATACCTGTGAAATAGAATACTATGCCTCACAAATTCATAAACGGGGCTTTTGATCATAACAATAACTGGGATCAGTAAGCACCACCCTATGCAGCAGTTTGTATGGCAACTTTAACCTGGGCCATAAGCAATAATGCTTGTGACAGTAGCCTGATATTTCTAGCTTCTATTCTTCAACTGCTTGCTTTTCAACCAATACTTTTTTCTTTACTGTTAACCATGCCACAAGAGTCTTTTTCCCCAGCTGTCTCCCTTGTGCTCTTTCCTCTTGCACTCTGTGTTACTCTTTGTTGTTTGTGTGCTTCTTCCTACCCCATTCTGGCTGCCCTCCTGTACTTCCCTCTGTTGCTTTCTCGCCTGTGTGCTTCTCCCCCCCACGCCATGTTGCTGTCTTGCTTGCTGCTCCTCCATCCCAACTTTGCCCTCCGTGTTGCTTCCCCATGTCCTCCTCTCTTGCCCTTTGAATTTTCTCCTTACCCCTGTACTCCCCTGTTGGCTTCTTGCCGGTATGCTTCTCTCCAGCCCGCTCTACATTGGTCTCTTGCCAATTTCTTCTCCTTCACTCATGTGTGCCCCCGTGTTGCTCCAGCCCTCCCATGATGCTTCCGCTCTCCTGTGTTGCTTCCCCCAACTACTACTTAAAATCAAGCATTTGTAATGCAATCTGTCTTGCATTTGTGAAAGTTTGAGCTATTTGCGTTGTAAATTATATTGTTTTTGACTTATGTTTTTTGCTTGTAGTGGAGTGATGTATGTTGTTTGCTATTTGTAGAAGTACTGTATACTGATACATGGAGTACCAAGTTTGAGCTTTTGGCATTGTAAATGACAAGGCCTTTTATTCATTTTTTTTAAACCTGAAATTGGTGCATAAACACGCACTTTGAACGTATAGTCCTTGCTTACGATGAGCAAGGCTGGCAGTAAAAGAGACTGCCAGCCTTGCTTCTCATAAGCATGGACTACAAGTACAAAGTGCTTGTTAATGCACTGATGCAAATGAATAAAAGGCATTGCCATTTACAATGCCAATAGCTCAAACTTTAGTAATGCAAGACCTATTGCATTGTAAATGCATGTTGATATTGTGCTGGATTTCGTTTTGCTGGCTTAGATGCTTTGGACACTTTGCCACTGCTGGTCTTACATATGTAAAGAAACTTTTTGCAGACCGGAATTCCGGAGTACTATTACAATCCTGAAACTATCGCCGAAATAACAAAAAAAGATCTAAAGGTAAAAGCACTGAGCTATTTCGAAGAGCTTCGCATCACTGTGGAGATCAGGAAACAATCAGTACAGCATTCCATAGCAGTTATGTCCACCCTGGAAATGGAACCCTATCTAACATACGTAAACTCGCAGTTTGAACGTTTCTTATTAACGAGATTTAGGTTGAACATTTTCCACAGGGTGGTAGCATTCCCTAAAAGAAACAGCTGGGATGAATGTTTAACTCTTTGCCCTTGCGACGAACTATCAGAACAGTCAACAATGCACACTGTTTTGTTTTGTAAATTCTATTCTGTTCATCGCAAACTTTGGTTAATTCCTCTGCTTCGATCTTTACATTTTAGAAGATGTCGCCCAGTTATGTTATGGCTACAATTCTTAACTTCGGCTTACGTGTGTAAAGTTGTTAGCACCTTCTTAAAATGCATTTTTAAGCATAGGCTAAACCTTGAAAATAACAACCTCTAAATTTATTTGATAAGTCACTGATGATCTCTTACCAAACTGAATTTTAATCTGTATTGTTAAATTTTATAAAATGTTTGTACACTTTTATGGTTCTCTTTGTAAAAATGAAACCAAATAAAGATTTTACCTACCTAGATGCTTTGGACACTTTGCCACTGCTGGTCAGTGTCAAAGTGTAAATGCTCCCTGTGTAAATTGTTATCATGATTGGCTATCCATGATTGGCATATTTGCTTTACTGGTAAGCCCTTAGTAAAATTGTACTTAGTGTGCCAGGGCCTGTAAATCAAATGCTACTAGTGGGCTTGCAGCACTGATTGTGCTACCCTCATGAGTAGCCTTGAAAAATGTCTCAGACCTGCCATTGCAGTGTCTGTGCACAGTTTTAAACTTCCATGTGTACTCACTTGCCAGGTCCTCACCTTCCCTTTTCATACATGTAAGGCACCCCTCAGCTAGCCCCAAGCTTCCCCTCATAGCAGTAGTAGTCTGTATGCCCAGATCAGCCCAGGGCGTCAGGGAGAGGTTCTCAGAAGCCCCCAATGGCAGCTCTCTGTGCTGTGAACCAGCTAGTGAGGCCCAACTGCAAGCCTACCCAGCTCCATCAGCAGTGGGTGTTCTGTTAGGCTGCAAGGGTGGAGGGGGCAGAATCGACCCACACAGCAATAAGGTGGCCCAGCACACAAATAAGGTCGTCATCACACCACAGGCGAACGGGTCCGGAAGCTCAGGTCGAATAGGTCGGTGAACTTCAGCAGCGGCAGCAGCCCCAGCTATCTCATTGGGCAAGCCACTCCTCTGTGCCGTGGCAAGAGAGCATGATAGGAGGGCCCAGCAGCAATCATGTCCTCAGCCCTTGCACGCAGGTCCTGGGTCCAGTGCTAGCAGCTCTGGAAGGGCTTCAAGGCAGTCAGGTGCCTCCGCTCAACCTCTGGTGTCTGGCATCGATCAGGTCCCGCAGGTCCAGGGTCAGCAGGGGGCCCCACCACGCGGCACCCCCAGATCAGAGTTCCGATCCAGGCAAGTGACTTCTCACCCGACCCAAGCAAGCTGGCTTGGCTTAATGAGGCCTCAACACCCTCTGGGAGGAGGGAATACTGGAGGTCTGGGATCCGGCATGTCGTACAGGCTGCACCATGCTGTGTCAGGCCCAGTCCTTGCAAGGCCGGTCTATCGCTACGTCTCAGGGCAAGCGCACCCCAAATCCCCATCATGAGCTATCCAGCGGGATGCCATATTAGCTGCGTTACAAAGCAGACCCCCAGTTCCAGCTAAACAATGCTTAGGTGTGTGGGCCCGGCAGCTTGGGTCGGAGAGAAAGGGAGACAAATCTCATCCAATTGTCATCTTGGCCATGCCCCCACCAAACTTTTTTAAATGTTATTTCTAAACTGTAACCCTATAGGATGCATGTGTCAGTGGCTGTATGCAGGGCTTTAAGTGGGCCGGGTCTCAAGGGGTCTGAGCACCGGCAGTTTTTTTCAGGGTGCCTCGAAACAGGTCTCTATCGGGCTCTGTTTTGAGCACTGACGCAGGCGGTCCGTTTTTTTCCAGATTGCAGTGACCACAGTTTGCTGTCACTGCAGTCCGGAAAAAAATGCCAGGGCGCAAAGCAAAGCCTGATAGAGAGCCGTTTCGACACAGCAGACACATGGATGTGCGCTGCTCACACTGCTCACTTTTCAGTAGTAGAGAAGTTACAGCATGACGTCATGCCAGGGGAGCGTTGTGGGGGAAGGGAAATCCTTTAAGAGTCATTTTCTTTCTGGATTTCCCTTCTCTTTCTGAAACTCAGGAGCAACAACATTGTGGTATGGTCACCAGGGATTTAATTGGAAGCTTTGTCAATATTATATACAAGTCATAGTTGCAGCTTATTTATCTTCTGCAACTAATAACCATTGACAACACCAATATTCCTTACTTATTGAAGGTATGATGTTACTTGTTGTATCAATTATCTGGATGCAATGACAGAAACAGCAAAATACAAGTCGGGCAGTACACTATGCTAAGCACACATTTTTTGCGTAAGTGATTTAAAACCACGCCCCCAATTACACTGGCCACGCCCCTTTGAGAGACCCCCCAGTTTTTTCATCCCACTTAAAGCCCTGGCTGTATGTGTGCGTCTGGGTGTGTGTGGAGCTTCCAATTGACTTTCTGGATTTTTATACTTATGGTGATTTAAAAGTAAAAGCATATCCTATACGGTAAGTAGGAGAAGAGAAAACAGACCCAGTGGTGACAGTCAATGCAGAACAGATGTGTTCAGATACATTAACAATGCATTTAGTTGCATAAAGGATTTCAGATTCTTTTTTGAAGTTGGAATTGTACGAAAACACAGTTGCTTTGCCTTCAGCAAGGCCAAGAAGTTAGGATTATTTGCTTAATTGAGACGTGCACCCTGAAGTGGGCTACCCTGTATGTTTATATTTCTAAAATGCAAAAACGTGATTTTTTTTTATGTGTACACTCATTTTGAACCTCCCCGATGCGTATATTCTGTTACCGCGAACATCAGCGGTAACAGCGTGATTTCTGAAAACACTTAAAAACATATATAGACATTATAAAATTCATATTTGATTAACTAAAATTATATATAAAATTATTTACCAATAACAGATTTAACCTTGCATGCATGTTTTAATACATATTTCCGTATTCATGGAGACATCAAGCACCACAAATCCCATTTGACACATGAACAAAGGGATTTATTTGGTTAAAACAGCTTTCATGTTTGTCTAGAGGTAGTGCCATCCCACTCTTTTCACTTTTGGTTGTAGCTAGCGGATTTGACACTTATCATTGCAGCTGTACATTTGCTTTTTTTGGGGTGCAATTTTGAGGAATTAAAATGGCATCTCTAGCTTCCAGTGAGTCACAACAAGAAGAACAACTGAGCTCATCAGAAGAGGAAGAACAGGTGCCAAAACGTAAAGAGCCAACCACATGGCGTTTTTTATTTTTACTGTCCTTCTGGGGAAAATATTGTGGCAAAGCAGGATCAGTGCAAACTGTGTAACCTGATGTTCTCAAGATAGACAAAGAAGAAATCTAGCCACGGTACCACCAGTATGTCGAAGCACCTAAAAACAATTTACCTGTAGAGCAGAGAAAGGGCAAGATGCACTTTCCACTTGAAGATCTGGTGTGGCGGCGATAGCTGCTGGTGACGTCCTACCACTTCAAGGAACACAAGTTATTCCAACATTTGAACTGGCAGATGTGGGTACTTTTTTGCAGAAAATGCAACAAAGTTTTAACTATTGGAGAGCAGGGTTTGACTGCAATAATTGAAGCAAAATATGGCACAATGCGTTTTAAAGTTGTTGCACAAATTTTGTACTTGTTGTTTTTATAGTTGCCATTTTCAAAAAACGAAAAAAAACACAAAACATTTAAAGATACCAAAATAAAACAAGTTGTAAAACTAGCAAAAAAAGGTTTGTTTCAGAACAGCCCTATTTGGTTTAAAGAAAGAATAACTATGGGTTTTATGTTTGCATGTGAATGTAAACACCTGTTCATATATGTCATTTAACTTAACTCCTTAACAGGCGTTCTAAAAGGTGAGCGGGGCTGCGAAGGCCGTTGGCCGTTCGCAGCACCAGGGAGGGAGTGACAGGAGCACGGAAGGGGTTAATGTATTAGTGATTCTAAAGGTGTGGACGAAGTGTGAGAGTGTCTGTATGGCTGAGTGAGTAAGTGTGTTAGTGGCTGTATGGGTGGGGGACCCTAAACAGTTAAAGCTATGGAGCAACACTGCAAGAACTAATTAGCAAAGTACATTTTCCCTGTAGATGGTACCATTGATCCATCTTGGTGCCATTTCGATGTCCCTTGGTCATTGTTATGTGCCAAGGTGCCACTTTGAACCTAGAAAAAAAGAAATACCAACAAAAAAAATATTTGCAGGCATAAACTGGACTTGAGAGCCCAATTAACTACCTACCCTCCAAAATGCCCCCTCCCCACACTTCACCCCAGGAAGCATCTGTCGCCCTAACTAATAATGCCCAAAACCACTTTCACTTTTTTTATTTAAACAGTCTCAGTCTTTATTCAGTTTTCCACAAAAAAAAATCCACTGTCCCCCCTCCACCATCCCCCTCCCCGTGAGACAGGAGTATACACTCAAATCATTACATATTTACATAAAGTATTGAGCCCGGATTAAGTCACTTGTAGATCAGCATAGCAGTTATAATATCATCCTCTTAACAAATAATTCCATACATCCATACATCACCTTCAATCTACACGCTACTTTGAGATTGACTCCATTCAAGCAGGGTAGTCCATATCTTCACCCCTCTTCTATGTAGTTTGCTGCCCTTTTGCCTATATATAGCCATTTCTAAATTGAAAATTGCCAACATCTTGGCTAGCCATTGCTGAAAGATTGGGGCATTAGAGTCCAGCCAGGCGGAAGTGATACACAATCTTAATACTGTCATGGCAATAAAAATCAATTCATGTCCTGTTTTTACACCATTAGGATCCGCAGCCCCTAATAAAATGGCATCATTAGTCACAATTATTTCTATTTGCAGCACTTCAGTCAAACATTTCCCAATATCTTTCTTCAGTTTTGTTAATTCATCACAGGCAGCAAAAATATGGACACTATCTGCTTTAAACGGCGTGCATCTTGGGCAGAATGTTCCTGTATCGCTTCCCCATTTAGCAATTTTATCAGGGGTGCAATACAAAATACAAAATACATAAAAAACTGTGCTTGTAATTTTTTCGAAGACATTAAAATAGTTTGTGACATCACATATGCACAATTAAATTCCTCATTAGAAATTCCTACTTTCTCCTGCCACTTCTTTGAAACTTTATCCATATCATCTGGTAGAACAGCATTAATAAGTGCATATATTTCCCCAATAGTGCTTATTTTATCCTTAAGTAATTTTTCCACAATTCCAACTTTCTCAAACTAAACCTTTCCTCCTACCTTCCGTGACAAACAGTCTCTAATTTGAAGATACTTAAAAAAATCCCACCAGTCTAAATTAAAAGCTTTTTTTGGCTCTTCAAAAGATTATATCCCTGTGGGGTTGAACAAATAACCTTAATGAACAATTCCTGTATTCTTCCATTTTTGTATACAAGCTCCTTGAAAAATCTCCAGAAGAATTTGATTATCGGTTAAAGGGGTATAAAAAGAAATTCTACCGATCCCAAGCATTCTACTTATTTATTTATTTATTTATTTATTTATTTTTGAGATTTATACAGCGCGTACAATTGCCCGTAGGCGTCTCGGCGCTAGAAACTTTGAATGTTTTCCCAAGGTTAGGCCGGTAACTATTCTTGATCAAACAGCCAGGTCTTTATCTTTCTGCGGAAATGCATCAGGGATGGGCTGTCTTTGATGGAAGCTGCCAGGGAGTTCCATAACCTGGGAGCTGCCACAAGGAAGCGTCTATCGCCCCAGTTAACTGTTTTTGTTCGTTGTATTTGAAGGATTTTAAGGTTGTTAGATCGGAGCGATTTTATGGAGGACTGGTATCTGAGATGGGATTTCAGGAAATGTGGACCACAGTTGTGTAGTGCTTTATAGAGTATGCACAACGCTTTAAACTTGATCCTGTTTCAAATCTTGAGCCAATGCAGGTCTTTTATAGTCTCAGAGATTGGTGAGAACTTTGGGATTCCAGACAAGAGGCGGGCTGCAGCATTCTGGATGGTCTGCATTTTGTTGGGCACTCTTGCTTGGGCGTTGATGAATAAGCCGTTACAATAGTCAAGAGATGACAGCACGAGGGCGCTTACCAGCGTCTTACCTGCTGAGGTTGGTAGAAACGGCATGATTTTCTTGATGAGCCTAAGTTTGTGATGGGCTGTTGCTGCTATTTTATTTGAGTGGGCCATGAAATTTAATTTATCGTCAAAAATCACCCCCAGATTTCTGACGGTGATGGCTGGTGTAGGTGGTGTTCCATGCGTAGGGGGCCACCAGGTGTTTGACCTTCCAGGGGAGATATGTCCAAATATGACGACCTCCATTTTTTCAGCATTTAACTTTAGGCAGTTAGAGGCCATCCACTCACCGATCGACCGCATGCCCTCTTGGAAGTTTTCAGCTACCTTGTCTCCATTCCCATTGATGGCCAACACAAGCTGGGTGTCATCCGCGTACGAGGTAAGGCTCATCCCATAGGCCTTGATGACAGAGGCCAGGTCCGACACGTAGATGTTAAATAGTGTCGGACTAAGGGATGAGCCTTGGGGAACCCCACACGGTAGTGACAGCTTGTGCGATTGGAAGAGCCCCAGTGTGACCACCTGTGACTACCGGCCAAGAAGGAGGAAAGCAGATTTCTAGCCATGTGGCGGATGCCCAGGTTTTCGGCACGGTCGACCAGGATCTTGTGGTCGACCCTGTCGAAGGCCGCTGACAGATCGAGCAGTACGAGTATTGCTGTACCTCCCTGGTCCCGTATCACTCTTATGTCCTCTGTAGCTTTTATTAAGGCAGTTTCGGTTCCGTGGAACTTGCGGAAACCAAATTGGGTGTTGTCCAGTAGTTGATGTTTTTCTATGAACTCTGAGAGTTGTGAGTTCATAGCCTTTTCCACTAGCTTGGCTAAAAAGGGGAGACTGGCTATGGGGCGGTAGTTTTTTAGTTGGTCCTTGTCCAGATTAGCTTTCTTAAGTAGGGGTTTGACCAAGGTGTTTTTAAGGGAGTCTGGGTATATCCCAGTTCTGAACATTGTGTTGCAGATTGATACAATGTCAGGGGAGAGATAGTCCATGATCGGACGAATGACTTTTAGAGGGCAAGGATCTAATCCTGAGCCTGATTTGATTGTGGCAGTTATTTCCTTGATTTGTGTTTCTCCAAGGTCTAAGAACTGAGAAAGTCTGATATTGTTAGTCCCGTTGTTAGATGTGGGGGGGCTGATTACTGTTTTTGTGGAGAATGCTTGATATATATCATTCACCTTTGTGAAAAAGAAATCAGCCAGAGAATCACAAAAGACTTGGGATTGTGAAGGATTCAGCTTATTGCACTCCATGCCTTAAACCCACTATACAGAGTTTTGAAACTGACTTTTTTATGGTAACTATCATGCAGTTGGTTTGATGCTTAACTTAACCACATTATCTGATTTAGATGATATAAAAACACCTAGATATATAGCCTTCTCAACTACGCATATATCATTCATTTTTGCTTTATCACTAAAAAAAATCTGTGTCTTGCTTTGGTTAAGAGCTAGCCAGAGATTTGTCCAACGCATTTGGAGTAATCTTCAATGGCTATCATGGCAGTATTTGGATCAGCCATTACCAGAGCTATATCATCCGCATAGGCTAAGGTTTTGGTGGGATTATTCTGTGACCATATAGGTACTATTCCTATGTTCTCTTCCAATCTACGGATAAAAGGGTCGATATAAATCGTAAATAAAAGCAGAGAGCAGGGGCAACCCTGCCTCGTGACATTGTAAATACCTTTGATAACCTACCATTAACCATCACTGCCGCTGTTGGTTCGGCATATAGCTTTTGAACTACCTGAATATCCCCATCCTTAATTCCCACCCTAGACATGGTAGCCCACAAATATTGCCAGGAGACCCTGTCAAAGACTTTTTCGGCGTCAAGTAAAAACAAAGCCATAGGGTCTCCTGCAACATCCATAGCATCAAATAGAGTAATAACTCTTTGAGTATGGTTTATGGTGGACCTCCCTGGCACAAATCCATGTTGACGTTTGGAACTCACTTTATAAATAATAGGTGCAATTCTATAGGCCAATATTTTGGAGTATATCTTTGAATCAGCATTCATGAGTGTGATAGGGCGGTAAGACCCCATTTGCTCTGGAGGTTTATTCTTCTTTGGAAAGATTACAATTTTCGCCCTTGACCAGGAACTTGGAGGTTGACCACCATTAAAAATATGTAGCGTAAGGTCAGCAAGGATAGTTTGAACTTGCTCTATAAAGGTGACCTACAATCCAGACGGAATGCAATCCATTCTAGTCGCTTTCCCATTTGCTAAACCTTTGATAGTCCTTGAGATTTCTTCCACATCAGGTGGATCCTCCAGACTTCCCTGATCCTCAACTTCAAACTTTTCACCTAATATGTTATCTAGATAACCTTCAATATCTTGCTGCCTACACACCACATCTGCTGCATATAAATCTTGATAAAATCTCCTAAAAGCTTATCTTATGAGTTCAGGGTCAGTTACTTGACCTAGCATAGGATTGTTAATCTATCGGATCAAATTTAGATAGGTCTGTTGTCTTGTACGCACAGCAAGTTGGTGACTGATTTGTTCGTTCACTTAATAGACGATTTCTTTTTGTGCTGAGCTTTTCTTACGGCCTTATCGGTAAATATATTAATAATAGCTGCTTTAGCAAATGCAACCTGTCTTTGTATTCTCTCTAGATCCTTGTTTTTTATAACCGCTCTCACCAATTCCTCTTCTGCCAATCTCAAATTGTCCTGTAATATCATCAAGGATTCCCTGGCTTTTTTATTAGCATTTAGGGAGTATTGTAATGTTTCACCTCTGAAGGCGGCCTTTAAAGCATCCCACACTATTTCAATTGTAGTGATTCCTACATTATCTTTTAGAAAGTTCGGAATCCATTTTTTCATATGTACACAGTATTCTCCATCAAAAAGCAGGGACCTCTCAAATGTCCAAGACCTTATGTTGGAATTAATCGATTCTACTTCTAGCTTACATTAATGGATTATGAATTATGATCCGATAAGACACGCAGCAGTTTCTCTATACAACATTTTTGAACACATAATCTAGTCTGGGGTAGTTGGAGTGTGAATAAGAAAAATATGTGTACCCTGGGTCTATTGAATTTGCAGCCTGCCAGCCATCCACTAATCCATGTGTCTGACACGTGTTCTTTAATACCTTGAATACTTTAGGCTTCCGACCCACATAGCGTCATCCCTCCTCCGCAGACCAATCGCTAGGAAGGTTAATTTTAAAATCCCCACAGAACAACAGTGGCAAAGGCCAATGGGTAAGTTCACTTGAAATATCATTCAGTATAGCAGCATCATCACTGTTACTTACATATAATGTGCAAAGTGTCCGCCCCCATATTGGCACTCCGTAATTGCCCAGCATCTAAATTTATCAGATTTAGATTGGTTAAACACCAACCCACTACCTTTAACTAGAATTGCAACCCCTCGGACCCTAGCCCCTTGTGACATTGCACTTATCACCTTAAACCCTAGTATTTTTAAAACACGTGTTTGAGAACCCTCTATATGTGTTTCTTGAAGACATACAATATTAACTCCTAATGCTTGTAACCCTACTGCCACTTTTTGTCTTTTTTTATATCATTCAAACCACATATATTCATCGACATAACCTTTACCACCCCATACACTTACATATCATATTCCAAATATAACTTTTCCTCACACAATCCATATAGCAATTTTATCCACAAATATCTCTGTTCTTCTTGCATATATGATTATACCAGAGTTTCCAGCCTCTAGCAAATTACATAAGTTTCTCATCTCTCTCTTAATCGCCTGTCTGACAGCCTTTCCACTCTCCCTCTCCTATCCCTCCAACCTCCACCAATTTCTAGCCATCAGGCTCCAACATGAGCCTGTATGAGGACACCAGAATCAATCCACATCTCTACCCCTTCTCCTACAATTGCAGCTACTTCACGATAAACCTTAATCCTGTGTTTCTCCCCAAAAAAGCTTATCTACTATAAATAAGGATAAAACTATTCTAATGATGGTTACTCAAAGCTTTCATATTTTGGATCCCCTAGCTTCTGTCACAATATCATCTAAAAATTTTTGGGCTTGTATTTCTGAATTGAAGTTAAAGGTCTTCCCCTTAAATACCACTTTGAGCCTAGCCTGATTTTGGAGAAATATAAACGCTCCCGCCTGTTGGAATGGAGTCCTTACTTGCCTAAATCACCATCTATGCTCCACCCTTGCGTGAGCAAAATCCAGCTTCGCAAAGTATGCAAAGCCGTCAAACTGTTTCTTGGCGTTAGGTCTAGCTATATCGTGGACTGCCTGTCCCAGTAAAAAGTTGCCAAAATATACCAATATGGACCGAGGTAATGTTTTTGTTTCCGACCCATGGGCCCGATTCACAGAATGAACTTACTACTTTTGGCATTCACAGAATGCACTTACTACTTTTGGTATTCACAGAATGAACTTACTCATTTCGGTATTCACAGAAGATAGGACTACTAACTTTAGGACTCCTAAATGCCTTCTGTGAATACCGAAAGTCTTAAAATTAGGATTTTTCTCAATTTAGTAGTAGTAAAGTTAGGACTCCTAACTTTAGGATGCCTAAATGCCTTCTGTGAATACCGAAAGTCTTAAAATTAGGATTTTTCCCTATTTAGTAGTAGTAAAGTTAGGACTACTAACTTTACTACTACTAAATTGAGAAAAATCATAATTTTAAGACTTTCGGTATTCACAGAAGGCATTTAGACATCCTAAAGTTAGTAGTCCTAACTTTACTACTACTAAATTGAGAAAAATCCTAATTTTAAGACTTTCGGTATTCACAGAAGGCATTTAGGAGTCCTAAAGTTAGTAGTCCTAACTTTACTACTACTAAATAGAGAAAAATCCTAATTTTAAGACTTTCGGTATTCACAGAAGGCATTTAGGCATCCTAAAGTTAGGAGTCCTAACTTTACTACTACTAAATAGAGAAAAACCCTAATTTTAAGACTTTCGGTATTCACAGAAGGCATTTAGGAGTCCTAAAGTTAGTAGTCCTAACTTCTGTGAATACCGAAATGAGTAAGTTCATTCTGTGAATACCAAAAGTAGTAAGTGCATTCTGTGAATGCCAAAAGTAGTAAGTTCATTCTGTGAATCGGGCCCCATGTTTGGCTTGAGTTAGTGGAAATCAGTGAGCCCTTTACACTTCTTTCTCCCAATCCCAAGATGATGATTCCGGTGGGGATTATGTCAGCATTTTAACCACAAATTTCCTTGTGTCGTTATCCTTGAAGTTCTCAGGCACGGGATATGAGAATGATCCGCCGCCGGTGGTCACTCTCCGGATGCAGGGAACAGTGGCGAGGGCGAGGTTGGCGGAGCAGAGCTGGCGGTTCGTGGTGTAGAAGGTTATTAGTTTGTTGAGGTATGGTGGTCCGGTGTTCTGGAGTGCTTTGTGTGTGTGTGGGTTGAGGAGCTTGAAGGTGATCCTTTTGTTGATGGGAAGGCAGTACAGGTCTCAGGTGGGGTGTGATGTGGCTGTGGCAAGGGATGTCGAGGATCAGGCGTGCAGCGGTGTTCTGTATGCGTTGCAGTCGTTTCAGCAGTTTGGCTGGGGCTCCCGCATAGAGGGCATTTCCGTAGTCCAGTCTGCTGCTATCGAGGGCCTGTGTGACCGTTCTTCTAGTGTCAGTGGGGATCCACCTGTAGATCTTTCGGAGCATGCGGAGGGTGTTGAAACAGGAGAATGAGATGGTGTTGACTTGCTTGGTCATGGAGAGTGTAGAATCGAGGATGAATCCAAGGTTGCGTGCGTGGTCGGTGGGTGTCGTGCTCCCAGGGCGGTTGGCCAACAGGAGTCGTCCCAGGCAGATGGGGTGGAGCCGAGGATGAGGACCTCCATCTTGTCTGAGTTCAGCTTCAGACAGCTGTTCTTCATCCATTAGGCGACGGCTTCCATTCCTTTGTGGAGGTTGGTTTTGGCGGTGAGAGGGTCCTTGGTGAGGGAGAGGAACAGTTGTTTGTTGTCGGCGTAGGAGATGATGTTGAGGTCATGCAGTCTGGCAACGTGGGCGAGCGAGTCCCTTGCTCACTCTGCCACTGGATTCAAGCAAGCCGGGCTGAAGACGGCTGGAATGCCATAAACCGGTCCTCGGAAGCTTGTTTCCGGTCCAGGGAAGACATGGCTTGGCAGTTCAGGCTGGACTGTTCCCATGAGGCACAGGGTCAGACTGATTTGCATAGAGCCCTGTCTGAACTGGGGTGGCAGAGTGGGCTAAAGAACGGTGATGGATTAAACCCAGATCTTTTGACTGGGTGTGAGTGTTTGATTGATTCAGATGCTCCGTCCATCACCACCCCCTTTTGTACCGCCCATGTAGATGTTGAACAACGTCGGGCTGAGGGAGTATCCTTGGGGTATGCCGCAGATGATCTTGGTGGCTTTGGATCAGAAGGGAGGGAGGCGGACACTCTGTGTTCTGCCGGAGAGGACGGAGGTGGTCCAGTCCACTGCTTTGCCTCAGATTCCTGCGCTGTGGAGGCAAGTGCGTAGGGTGCGGTGGCAGGCTGTGTCTAACACGGCTGATAGGACCAGGAGGATGAGGGCCGCAGTCTCGCCATTGTCCAGCAGGGCCCTGATATCATCGGTGGTGGCGATGACAGCCGTTTCGATAATGTGGTTGCTGCAGAACCCGGACTGGGACGGGTCCAGGATGTTTTTCTCCTCAAGGTAGCCGGTCAGCTGTTTGTTGACAGTTTTCTCAATGATCTTCGCCGAGAACAGGAGCAGGGAGATGTTCTTGAGGTCCCTCGGGTCTGCCTTGGGTTTCTTGAGCAGGGCGTTGATCTCGGCGTGCTTCTAGCTCTCTGGGAAGGTCCCGGTTTCAAAGGAGATGTTGATGGCCTTGCGAAGGTGGGGTGCGATGGTGGCGCTGGCTTTGTTGAAGATGTGGTGAGGGCACGGATCTGACGGGGAGCTGGAGTGGATGGTGCTCATGATTTTTATGGTGTTGTCGTTGTTGATGTTGGTCCAGGTATGTAGGGGGCCGCCGTAGGTGGTGGCTGTGGGGTCTGAGGTGTCATTGGCTGCCGTGGTGGACTGGTTGTTGAAGCTGTTGTGGATGTTTGCGATCTTGCGGTGGAAGAAGGAGGCCAGGGATTTGCACAGGACTTGCAATGGTGAGCTGTCGTTGGTGTTGGAGTTGGGGTTGGGGAGTTCATTCACAATGTTGAAGAGCTCTTTGCTGTTGTGTGCGTTGTTGTCGAAGCAGGCCTTGAAGGAGGTCTTTTTGGAGGATCTGATGAGGTGATGGTGTTGGTGCATGGCGTTCTTGTGGGCTGCTTGGTTCTCCGGTGTCTGTTCGTGGCGCCATTTCTTCTCCAGTTTTTGGCAGTTTTGCTTGGAGGTCCATTGTGAACCAGCTGGCAGACTTGTTGGTGCGACTGCTGGAAGGATTCTTGATTGGGGCGAGGGTGTTGGCGCAGTCATCGATCCAGCATCTGAGGTTGCTGGAGGAGGCGCCAGGTTCGGTGGGGTTTGTGGCTGGGCGTCAGGTGAGGGCGGTGTGTAGCTGGTCTTCATGATTTAGCTCCAGCATCAGTGGGGGGTCTGTTGGGTGTGGTGGTGCATGGTCGGCTTCTTGAAGGTGAAGTGGACGAAGCGATGATTATTCCAGTGGAGTTCAGTGGTGTGGGTGAAGGAGACGTGGGAGCTCGCGGCGAAGATGGGATCAAGCGTGTGGCCAGCAGGGTGGGAGGGCATTGTCACAAGCTGTCTGAGTCCGAGGTTGGCGAGGTTGGTGATCAGGGTGGTGAAGTTGGTGTTGTTGTTGTTCTCGAGGTGGAAGCTCAGGTCTCCGAGGAGGATGTAGTCCGTGGACGCAAGGGCGTTCGTGCTGACGAAGTCGGCGATGGAGTCGCTGAACTGTGGCCTGGGTCCGGGGGACTGTAGAGCAGGGTTCCTCTGAGGGTGGTGTTGGGATCGGTGAGGATCTGGAAGTGCAGGTGTTCGGCGGTGTTGAGGGTGTTGTCAGAGTTGGTTGAGACATTGAGGGTGGATTTGTGGATGATGGTTGATCTTCGAGCCGTCCGGGATGGCTATGGCGATTTTGGTTGCCGAGAAGTTGATCATCCAGGTCTCTGTCAGGAAGGCAACGTCCGAGAGGACGAGTCGAACAGGTTCCAGAGTTCGACGACGTGTTTGCGTGCCGAGCGGGTGTTCAGTAGTATGCATCTGAGGTGGTTGCGTCCTGTCACAGTGGGCGGTGTGGCAGGTCTGCTGCTGGTGAAGCTGCAGTTCTCGGCAGGAGAAGGGACGCTTCGGGGCTGCCTGGAAGCAGGTGTGTGTTCATCCGGTGTTGAGTGCGTGGAGGGTGCTGGCATCATAGCGGATACGGGCGTCGTGGTGTTCATAGGGGCCATGGGTTCTGGCGCTGGGCGCGGTCAAGGCACGGATGGGCGCAGACGAGCTTGCCTTAGGCGTGCCTTCGAAGGGTACAGAAGGGAAAAGAGGGACACAGCAGAAACAGGGGGAATGAAGGGACGAGAAATTAGTACATTAAAAACAATTAAAAACAATAACAGTACAGGCAAAAAAACAAGAAAGCAAGCAAAACCTATGGCCTTACACTGGCCACCAGGGATGAGGCACAGGTGGAGGAGGGCCTCACACTCATGGCAGAGCGGCAGCAGGGCTCAAGGGCGCAACACACAGTTGGTGCTGTGGGGCGTGGGGTAGGACCTGCCTAAACAAGGTCAAGGACAAATGGTAGCGGGGGAGCGTACCCCCAGGGGACGCAGCGGCAGGAAAGCGGGATCGGAGAAGGGTACAGAAGGGAAAAGAGGGACAGAGCAGAAATAGGGGGAATGAAGGGGCAAAAATGAGGTGCAGATGGAGCCTGCGGGTAGAGGAGGGCCTCAAATTCATGGCAGAGCGGCAGCAGGGCTCCAGGGCGCAACACACAGGTGGTGCTGAACAACCTTCGTTCTCCTCGCTATTAGATATATTGATATCTGACAGCTCGGATTCTTCCATGAGGGAAAAAAAAAATTCTCCTGTTACATCTAGGGGTAACTCACATTGTTCAATCAGCCCTTTAACCACTGCGCTCTGGGGTGGCAGTAAGTTGCCATAAATATCTGCCACATCTGGAATTCCATCTTTGTCAGCCAGATTACAGTCTATGGCTAACTCTTGTTCATTTGTTATGTTCTTTGCTACAAACGTGGACGGAATGTCAAAGACCAGCTGGTCCATACCAGACCCAAACAAACTTGTCCACGGCCGGTTGGGACTCTATGGGACATGCCGGCGGTCACAGGGCATCATCCCTGTGGAAATTGTGTAGCGTGCCCTTTAACAACTAAATCCACCCAGATTGACATTGGCACAAGTCGCCCCTGGGAACAGCGACGCTTTACAAATTGTAACAGCCACAATGTCATTTATTTGATCACTTGCCCTTGCAAGAAACAATACGTAGGCATGACTACGCGAAAAATCAAGACACGCATATCTGAACACAGGAGTTCCATTAGATGTAGCAAACAAGCTACGAGGCTGACTGCTCATTACCTAGAAGTTGGTCACTCATCAATAGAACTCAAATGGACAGTAATTGAACAGTCTACAATTCCATCCCACATTCCTGACATTAGCGGTTTCTTATTCAAAAGAGAACAAAGATGGGTATACAAACTTAGATCTGACAAAGAGGGTCTGAACGAGGAGATCCCTTGGATGGCACTCAAATGATATTTGCCCATATTTTGTTTCTTCTTAGAAATTGCTGAACTTTGCTTATTTGGGCGATCTTCAAGTGGGTTTGCTTATATGTTAGCCCTATCCAGCATGGGGACCTTGTGCACTACACCTGCGGGGGGCACTAGCCATGTTGCAGCGCGCAAAGTTATGCTTGTGCGAGCGCGTGCCACTTTAGGCTATAACTGGTTGATCCCCCTTCATCTCCCCTTACCCTATTGCAATTGACGAGCGTCTAATTCCCTTTTCGCTTTTCATTGATTATATGCGACTCTCCCATACTTTGATTTTGTTTCCTCCTCAGACGCTGATTGATAGGGCATTTTAATTCTCCCTATCCCTGTGTAATATTTTACGAGGGTCCCACGACGCGTCTATTTGTAACTTTATCTCTATAAACTCCATTTCCCTTGATGCCGTGCACGTGGTGCACGCATTGACGTCATCTAGCCTCGGCCGAGGGAGTGGGCGGAAGTAAATAGTCCGCTGTGATGCCGCGTCGGTACCTCCCACGACAGCCCAGAGGGACGCCCGGTGTACCGACGGACAGGTAGGTGCCCTGTCCTTGTCTATTTACTTGTGTGTAGGCTCCTGCGTTGGTGGTTTAGCGCATGTGACAGCTCTGCTTAAGCTATCTGTAGCTCACCTGAGCGATTGGTACGCACCAGCACTTTATTAGGGACGGCCTTAAACTGTGTCTGTGATAGACTCCTTTGGGGCTTTTCCTTCCGTCTTGGCTATAACTAAGACGCAATAATTGTGTTAGCCATTTCGAACACCCCGGCATGTTCTTTGGCGTCTATCTAAGTACGCAGTTAACAACCCGGAACACGGCATTAAGAGACCAATAAATGCCGGTGTATTCTTTTCATTTGTTTTGTGGTTTATGAGTGTTGCTGGAGCACCGTGGCATCTCGAGTTACTTAGTTTCCTTCCCTTATATGTTTTTTTCCGCTACTTTCAGGGCGGTGCCCCGTTTTACCTGAGCTGTGTGCCAGGTGAGGTGGGATTTCTCTCTCCTACCAATTGGGTAAGTGAGCAGCGATGAGTTTATGACCATGCAATATCAGGACATGAAGTTGTACATGTTTGGTAATCTCCTGATATTTACAAGAGTACTGTGTTAGGAAAAGTTTTGTTTTCAACGCAGTATTTCACTTCTAATAATTTGTATTTTGAACTTTGTTTTTCCCTTCTATGTGTGTCTCACGATGAACCTGTCTTGACATTGAACTTGACAGCCAGGAGAAAGATAGTATCACTGGACCTCAGGTGATATCTGTTCATTTATTTATTTTGTTCTTCTTAAAGCAGTAGCGTTTTGGTCCTGAAGAAGCAGCTAGATACTTTGTTGATCCTGTCAGTCTGCAGAAACATGTCGACCTCCTTTTTCCAACAGTGGTTATTTGTTTAGACCACTACGCACTTTGGTTTTATCTCTTAGGAGTGAAGTGATTCTTTAATAAATTATCCCTTTTCACTTCCCTACCTAATTTTACATATACTCTTTTTCACCACTGCACTTTGCACCTCACTTTTTTTAGCACTGCTTCCGGTCACCACTACTGTCGGTTTCCCTTTAATTGGGACTTCACAGGCGTGATTAGGTTTCCAACATCTGACCAGTCCACTGTGGGTCCTCCTCTTGTCTCTGAGGGCGACTGATCCCAGATGATGAAGGGCGGAATCGAATGGTGACTGATGGGAACTTTTTTCCTCAATGAGACTAGTGGCATTAAGTCTATCTCACTTTTCACACATTATTAATTTTTCTCCTTAACTCTCCTGAGCCACCATACAGGGTTCTACTTAGTTTGTTTTGACCCCTTGCTACCTTTTGTTGTTATAGTATGTTCTTTGCTACCCCACCTAGCTGCAAGCCAATTTCTCCTCTTGTGAGCCCTCTATCATACCAGTATTTACCACCGTCATCTGTACTGCCCCTACCGGTAAATTATCAGTTAGTGTTTGATGTGTCTCGATATCTGGGTTCCCCATAAAAAAAATGTATCTTGGCATATGTTTTTTTTATATCATCTATAGGTAAAATTAGACTTGTGATGGCCGGTTGAGCTTTCCCCTGTTTATAAGGTGTTTTGCTTTTGTGGCTGACTACTTTCGCCGAGGGGGTCATTCTTTTCAGAAACCAATATGCTCTTAGCCTGTTTTTCAGACCTGGAAGGACGGGGATCACTTTTCTTATTTTCCATTTTGTTTTCAGCTCCATCTTGCCTTCCCATAGCGACTGCCGTTACTCGCTTTCCTCTTCCTCGAGTTGCCATTGAAGCCGGCAGCTCTTCCCGGGGACGCGCTGTGTTCCCTCGGCAAGCACGATGAGGCGTATGGAAGCCTGCCTCTTGTGACCACCGTCAGCAGCAGCCGCACTAATCTCTCCCAGCTCCTGAGCTCCCACCAGGGATTTCCACAGCCATGCGCACTGTTTTCCCCACAGTTACGCTAGTCCGGAGCATGCTAGGGCACCACACGTCCTGCCACCACCAGCTGCGCCTCGCATGCCGCTCCCGCTGCCAAACTCCTGGGATACACCGAAACCAGGTAGAAGAGAGGTGCCAGTGGATTCTATTCTGATTCCATCTTGCCTCTGTATTTTGACACTGCCCTGACCAGTTTCACTTTTTAAATAGATAGTGTAATGTTCAAATGTAAAACTACCTCTTTCATGAAATATGATAGCCATAGTAGTATACCTTCATCCATAAATAGATATTCATTCTGCTTTGAAGTCTGTAATCTCTGTTTACAATTTACTTGCATCTGCTCTTCATCGTTGTAGCATCAAAATAAGATACTTCCAGATTATTCATATAATTAATGGTGAGATAAGAGCTGAGTGACAATTTGGGTAGGTATTCTTTTTTGTAACTTGTTTGAGCAATCTGTCAAAAGACACGGTTTTGCAATCTGGTAGAATTAAATAAAGAAATCACTCTGAATCTATTTGTGTACTTGATGTGAAAGAGCAATCTGCGTACTCAAGTTTCCATAGGTATGTAAGTCTAAATAACTCATCTCATGGTTCTTCTTCTTCTAAAAATAAAAAGATAACCATTAGAAACTCCTGTGCATCCTGTTGAGTATTGGGAGTAAACTGAACAGATCCACTTTATATATCTACAAGGTCTCAAAAGTGTGAAGCACAGTGTGTTTTAGTCCTATTACTATGTAAATGTTACAACAAAGAACACAGTGCAGAATACAATCTGCTCTGTGGTATCTGTTCAAGTGCAAATACAAGATGAGGTAATTGAAAGAGTATGTTTAGAACAACATTTGCATAGCAGTCAACACCAGAGGGATTTGACAACTGGTGACCAAGAATATCTACCTCATTGTCAATTTTCTTCTTCTTAACAAATTTCTTGTCCTCTTTTTTTCACCAACATCACTACAGTCCTTTGTAAGCTTGCGCTGTGGACAGATGGTGCATTTTTCATAAATGAGATGCCTTCCTAAATGAGGGCCATAAACACTCCCTAATCAATTGTATTCTTTAAGACAGCTTGGATCAGCACTTACTTTGCTGTCATCAAATGCCAATAAATACAAACCGGACAATGTTCTAACTCGAGATAAGGCTACATATGACATACTTTCTTAACTGCTGTATCTACACTTAAGCAATAAGATTTACGAATAGTTACAGCATATGCTAGAGAAACTGGAAACTGTTTCAGTCGCACATACAAGTCTTTCACAAGCAAAAAATATGAACAACGGACCTTCTAATCGTCTTTAAGCTATCAATCTGGTCAAATTGAATTGCTAAGAATTCTATCTCACTCCTGTTTAGGAAAGCTAGTGAAATCGATCACTTGCCTAAAGCACCATTAACTAATCCTTCCTTAAAATTTAAATTTCAACGCAAAATGACTCTACAATTCTTACACACACAGAAACATTTTTACAATCCTGCAGTTTGTTAAACAGATTTTTCCAATGAATCCAATTTTGTTTGCAACTTTTCATATAGGAAAACTGTCACTCTGCGGTGTTCCATTTTGTCTATTGCTGTCAGTTTAAAAAATATCTTTCTCCAATTCCAGCAATTCTTTGATGAAAGAAGCGCACTACGCTAATGTAGGCATTAGGAACACAATTGGTTTGCCTTCTTGTATGAAAGTGAACATTACCTCTGCTGCTGTCTTGTTTGTTGGAAACAGTTTTTTAAGAAGAATACTTTGACGCTTTCCCTCTTAGCAAAAATAGCAGATAAGAACTGATTTTTCGAACACAATTTTTGGCCATTATATACATTTGTGGATAAAACAGTGGCAGTGAGGACTACACTGATTCTCGAGGGTCAATCATTGTAACTAAGTCCTGAAGATGGCCTTACAGACGACAGCATAAAGACCGAAATGTCAACAATTGCACTTTTTTCTGTATAATAACAACATAAGCTAAATTCTTCTGTATTAATCAGATGATTCACCAGATTTGTATTTGAAAAAAGTGTACACAATTGTAACTGTGAAGGCCAAAACATCTGTATTTCACAATACCTTCTTGTTTCATTGTGTGTTAAATGAACCAGTACCCTTTTCTACTATTAATACAAAGCTATCGTTCCCACAGCTGACTAGATATTCAGCATCTCAATTTTAAAATCCCATATGTATCAAGTCCTGTGCAAAACGCCTCCGAGACCTGCTGCGGTTGGGTCCCACTGGATATCCCGACACAAAGCTTCAAAAAGCGTAGAGGTAGCACCAGGGATGAAGTCACAAAACTGCCAAATGTAACCTTTATCAAAATTCTTTTTTCTTCTTTGTATTTGGAAGTATGACAACAGCCAACACGTTTCGTTCCTGTTATAGGAACTTCATCAGGGCTGCAAACAACGTGAATTGACATATGTTATGTTATGGTAGGTTGAACTTGTAAAGCGCACTAACACCATAAGTTTCCTGGTGCTGAGAATGAGTGCAGAAGATGAGGCAGAGCAGACTAACCAGACCTAGCGAATAACCAGGTTTTTAAGGTCTTTCTGAAATTCAGTAGGGTACTACTGGTCTTGATCGCCAAGGAGAGGGGATTCCACAGCTTGGGTGCCAAGTGTGCAAATCTGCGACCTCTTAGCTTTTTGAGTTTGATAGTGGGGGTGACCAGTAGGTGAAGGTGAGCCGACCGACATATAAATAAACATATATATAAAGTATTTACAAGACCAACAACACATATATATAAAAACAAAATACATAGAAAAATGACACTGGCACTTACTACAAACAATATTCTACAATTGCGCATAGACACCAACAACATATCACAATTGCATACATTTAGTGCACATAAACCCACATTAATAGATCTAATTAACATGTTTATATTTACAATGTACATTCAGTTACAACTACTACTATCTACTAGTAATAAAATAGAAAAGTAGGGGAAAAAAGAGAGAATAGAAAAAACACAAAAGAGAAGAGGAGATAAAAAAAATTCAAATGACCAAATACATATACACATTAGATCAGAATTGCTCCTCAGCGAATAGCATAATGAATGGGCCACATGAGATTTATTTATTTATTTATTTATTTATTTATTTATTTATTGCGACTTGTATAGCGCACTATAACCCAGGGGTCTCTAAGCGCTTTGTTAGGATCAGCTAGACAATAAAAGATGCATCAGAATTACATTTAGCGGCCACCCCACGCTTGCTGGAAAAGCACAGTTTTTAGTTGTTTGCGGAAAGGCATTAGTTTCTTTTCATTGCGGAGTTTCAGCGGTAATTTATTCCACATGGCTGGCAAAGTATGTGAAAAAGCGCGTCCACCCACAGTAGTCAGTCTACAGCGTGGCTGAACCAGGTAAATAGAGTCAGCAGATCTAAGCGCCCTCCCTGGTTTGTAAATGGACAGACGAGATTTCAAATAGGTGGGTGCTCTGCCATGAAGCGCCTTGTGTACGATGCAGAGCCCCTTGAACATTAATCTCTGCCTCACTGGCAACCAATGGAGTTCCCGCAGGAGGGGGGATGCCTGGGTACTCCTTGGTTTCTTGAAAATGAGCCTAGCAGCGTCATTCATGACCGTCTGCATTCTATTTAAGAGGCCCTCTGGGAGTCCTATATACAATGAATTGCCATAATCCAGCCTGGCCAAAATCATTGCAGAAACTGCGCTCCTTAAGGTGGAAAAGGAGAGCAACGGGGAAACTTTCCTGAGTTGGCGAAGGAGGCCGACGCAACAGCCCACCATAGCTGAGACTTGCTTTTTCATGGACAGCTTACTGTCCACCTGGATGCCCAGACTCTTAACCACCTCCGCCGGTTCTGGAGGCGTGCCCAACTCCCCAGGCCAGAAACGATCACACCGAGGGTTGCCAGCGATGGTAATCGGCAACACCTCGGTTTTGTCCGGGTTGATTTTTAGGGAGTTGCCGGACATCCAGTTAGCTGTGCTTCTCAAGATGTTTTGCAGTCTGGTAAAGGCATTCTGGCTATCCTCCAGCTGGATGATTATCTGGGTGTCGTCTGCGTAGTTATATACCTGACAGTCCATTTGGTTGAGCATTCGAATCAAAGGCTGTAGGTATATATTGAATAATAGGGGTGACAGAGCAGACCCTTGCGGGACTCCGCAGGTGATCGAGGTTGCGGTAGACAGCATGTCACCTAATTGCACTTTCTGCGTCCTCCCTTGAAGGAAGGATGTGAACCATGCCAGTGCTATGCCCTGAATGCCGATATCCCTCATCCGCGACAGTAGTTGTTCATGACACACAGTATCAAATGCCGCGGAGAGGTCCAACAGCACCAGGGCCCCCGGGATTTTCTTGTCTGCTCTGTTCCTAAGTTCATCTACGATTGACAGCATAACCAGCTCCGTGCTGTGGTTCGTACGGAAGCCTGCTTGGTTCGGTTCTAGCAGCATGTTACTTTCCAGATGTTCAGAGAGGGTGATAAGGACATGCTGCTCCAGAACCTTCGCCAGGAATGGTAGCTGGGAAATTGGTCTGAAGTTCTTCAGACATTTTGCGTCTGCCCCTGGTTTTTTTAACAAGGGAATCAGACGAGCTTCCTTGAAGGCAGATGGCACTTGGCCAGTTTGTAAAGAGAGGTTCAGGAGACTCAGCACGTCATCTTCAATGCCCGGGAGTGCGAGTTTAAACACTTCAGGTGGGCATGGATCCGACCTAGAGCCGGACTTAACCCGTCCCGTGAGGGAGACTAAACTATCCTTAGTGATCAAGGGTAGATTAGAAAGCGGGATTGTAACTGGCAGTCTGGCTGGGACATCCACCGGTGGACAGTCAATTTGCGAGGTTGCCGCTATTTCAGTGACCAAATCAATGACTTTGTTGGTGAAAAAGTCCTGGAACTTCTGACAATCCTCCTGACTAAAGTCCGGGGACTGTTCCTTGTTCTTCCTGAGCTCCGTAAGGACTCGGAAGACTTCTTTCTGAGGGTTCGTGGCCGAAGAGATCCTCTCCTCGTAGAACTCGGACTTCCTGGCTATAATCGCTTGCTTATAATCAGCAAGAGCCCGTAAATAGTTACTGCGAGAGTCAGGACTGTAGTTTTTTCGCCAGGATCTTTCCAGTTTACGTAGCCCTCGTTTCTGAGCTCTGAGTGACTCATTGTACCACGGGGCCCCTCGTTTCCTATCCGAACGGTTCACCCTACAGATTGGAGCAACTTTGTCTGTGGCAGTCTGAAGTTTATCCATGAGTGCCCCACAGAGGGCCTCAGGGTTGAGAGGGCAATCGTTAGCAAGGGGGTTGGTGCGAAGTAGATTTATCATTTTTTCCCCATCGATCTTATTCCACTTCCTAACTGCCTTCCAACCTCCTTTAGTTGTGATTTTCTGACTGTTCGCCAAAACCTTGCCTCTCACCAAGTAGTGGTCGGACCATACGCATGGCTGAGCCGCAACCGTGTCCTGAACAGGAACTGTCGTCCACACCAAGTCTAGGGTGTGTCCCTTGGCATGTGTTGGGCCGCTTACTTGTTGAACCAAGTCTAATGAGGTTAGCGCCTCATCAATCTGTAACGCCTGACCATCTTTTGGGACCTTCTCCCAATGATAGTTAAAATCCCCCATTATCATTACCTTGTCATATCTTGAGCGAATGTCCTGTGCCAGTCTTATGAACAAGTCAGGGAAGTCAGGCGTGGTCCACGGAGGGCGATAGACTAGCATAATCAGCAAACAATCCGTTCCTGATTGCAGCTTAACACCCATCACTTCCGCACCTGCTAAGTTTTCCATCAGGACCCTTTCGACCGATAGGCGTGAGTTGTACAGGAGGGCAACACCCCCCCCCCTCTTGGCTCCGGATCTATTATGGAAAAGTGCCGAGAAGTCGGGTGGTAGGGAGGCAACAAGATCCGGCATAGAGGAATCCTCTAACCATGTCTCGGTGAGTCCCAGGAGATCTAGTTCTCCTCCTTCTAGAAGGGTGAACACCTCTAAATTGTGTCTTTGCAGGGAGCGAGTGTTAAGTAGGCCAAAGCGTAAGCCTCGAGCCTGACTTATCACCTTCCGACCCGACTGGGGAGTAGGGGCAGACAGGAGTCTCTCGCGCTCAAGAATAGCAACACATTCTGGGCTGATATCAAGATTGCAGGAGGTCAAAGACTCCAACTCACCTCTGGTGTAAACCAAGCGCGAACCAGGGATCCTGGCCCCGGGTCCCGTCTGGTCACTGATGGGCACAGATGGGCTTGCCTCTGGCGAGCCTCCGGCGCGCCCACGCTGCGCGCATACGCTGCGCGCCTGCATGAGGGCAGGGTTAAGTAGCCTCGAGCGTGCAAGGTGGCCAGGCAGCAACTAGGCTGTCAACCACAATGGCGTCCCAAAGCGGCGCTTCCTCCCCCAAGATGGCTCCCACCCCAAGAAAGCAAGACAGCAGCTAAAGACCCGCTCAACAGCGGTGCAATCTCCGATTAGAGTGTGGGTATGTCCTAACTCAAACCCCACCAGAAAACAGGACCCTTCGATTAATTTTAAAAAATGAAAATTAATTAATTATTTCCGCGTTTAAAAAAGCGCTGTGCTCGCGCTAGTTAGCAGCATATAAATTCTTTCAGGAGCAGCCTCAATATCGCGGCGCTTACCTAGCAAGAAGAAGCCCTGTGCTTCTGAGCTTAAGTAGCCTCGAGCGTGCAAGGTGGCCAGGCAGCAACTAGGCTGTCAACCACAATGGCGTCCCAAAGCGGCGCTTCCTCCCCCAAGATGGCTCCCACCCCAAGAAAGCAAGACAGCAGCTAAAGACCCGCTCAACAGCGGTGCAATCTCCGATTAGAGTGTGGGTATGTCCTAACTCAAACCCCACCAGAAAACAGGACCCTTCGATTAATTTTAAAAAATGAAAATTAATTAATTATTTCCGCGTTTAAAAAAGCGCTGTGCTCGCGCTAGTTAGCAGCATATAAATTCTTTCAGGAGTAGCCTCAATATCGCGGCGCTTACCTAGCAAGAAGAAGCCCTGTGCTTCTCAGCTTAAGTAGCCTCGAGCGTGCAAGGTGGCCAGGCAGCAACTAGGCTGTCAACCACAATGGCGTCCCAAAGCGGCGCTTCCTCCCCCAAGATGGCTCCCACCCCAAGAAAGCAAGACAGCAGCTAAAGACCCGCTCAACAGCGGTGCAATCTCCGATTAGAGTGTGGGTATGTCCTAACTCAAACCCCACCAGAAAACAGGACCCTTCGATTAATTTTAAAAAATGAAAATTAATTAATTATTTCCGCGTTTAAAAAAGCGCTGTGCTCGCGCTAGTTAGCAGCATATAAATTCTTTCAGGAGCAGCCTCAATATCGCGGCGCTTACCTAGCAAGAAGAAGCCCTGTGCTTCTCAGCTTAAGTAGCCTCGAGCGTGCAAGGTGGCCAGGCAGCAACTAGGCTGTCAACCACAATGGCGTCCCAAAGCGGCGCTTCCTCCCCCAAGATGGCTCCCACCCCAAGAAAGCAAGACAGCAGCTAAAGACCCGCTCAACAGCGGTGCAATCTCCGATTAGAGTGTGGGTATGTCCTAACTCAAACCCCACCAGAAAACAGGACCCTTCGATTAATTTTAAAAAATGAAAATTAATTAATTATTTCCGCGTTTAAAAAAGCGCTGTGCTCGCGCTAGTTAGCAGCATATAAATTCTTTCAGGAGCAGCCTCAATATCGCGGCGCTTACCTAGCAAGAAGAAGCCCTGTGCTTCTCAGCTTAAGTAGCCTCGAGCGTGCAAGGTGGCCAGGCAGCAACTAGGCTGTCAACCACAATGGCGTCCCAAAGCGGCGCTTCCTCCCCCAAGATGGCTCCCACCCCAAGAAAGCAAGACAGCAGCTAAAGACCCGCTCAACAGCGGTGCAATCTCCGATTAGAGTGTGGGTATGTCCTAACTCAAACCCCACCAGAAAACAGGACCCTTCGATTAATTTTAAAAAATGAAAATTAATTAATTATTTCCGCGTTTAAAAAAGCGCTGTGCTCGCGCTAGTTAGCAGCATATAAATTCTTTCAGGAGCAGCCTCAATATCGCGGCGCTTACCTAGCAAGAAGAAGCCCTGTGCTTCTCAGCTTAAGTAGCCTCGAGCGTGCAAGGTGGCCAGGCAGCAACTAGGCTGTCAACCACAATGGCGTCCCAAAGCGGCGCTTCCTCCCCCAAGATGGCTCCCACCCCAAGAAAGCAAGACAGCAGCTAAAGACCCGCTCAACAGCGGTGCAATCTCCGATTAGAGTGTGGGTATGTCCTAACTCAAACCCCACCAGAAAACAGGACCCTTCGATTAATTTTAAAAAATGAAAATTATTTAATTATTTCCGCGTTTAAAAAAGCGCTGTGCTCGCGCTAGTTAGCAGCATATAAATTCTTTCAGGAGCAGCCTCAATATCGCGGCGCTTACCTAGCAAGAAGAAGCCCTGTGCTTCTCAGCTTAAGTAGCCTCGAGCGTGCAAGGTGGCCAGGCAGCAACTAGGCTGTCAACCACAATGGCGTCCCAAAGCGGCGCTTCCTCCCCCAAGATGGCTCCCACCCCAAGAAAGCAAGACAGCAGCTAAAGATTGGGTAATTCCAGTTGATAATCAGTCAAACCAGACGAAGACACGTAAAGTCCAGTTTCTAATCAGGACAGACACCCTCCCTTTTCTTCTTTTACCTTATTCCTTTTTCTTCTTTTTTCTACTTTTGTTTTTTTTTTTCTGTCTCATATGGAAGAGATGAATGTAGGGGTATTTGTTTAACCCCGCTTGACAGAGATAAAACGTATTATGGCTACCGTCTATTTTTATCCTAGGCTCTCAAGATAACATGAAGTAAAGATATCTGAGTTAGGTTAGCCATTTAGTGTATATACATTTCTCTGTGTATTTTTGTGTGTATAAATGTATATATTCATTAGTGTATTCGCTCTTTTGATTGTCATGCTTATTTAAGCTTCATTCTTATAGGGACAGACTGATAATGAAAGGACCTATGCTGATCACGGCTAGATGTTGTCACATTATATAATTTGTATAATTATTATTGTTGCATTTACCACTTGTTTTTCTAACCGATAGATGGTATGATTTCTTTACTTGAAGGGTAATTGTATGTGTTAATGTGCACATCTTATCCACTCCGAGATGGTGCCTATATTAGACCTAGGGTTAGTCCTTCACCTATGTCTGTCACCATGAAGGAGCTTTAAAATTGAATCATGTGCCTAGTGTCATTGACACTGACGAAGGCTGACGCCGAAACGCGTTTGTTGTTTACTTTTCATTAAATAAAAAAGACCGCTGCTAATTTCACCACCCCCGGAGTGCTGTCGTTCCTTTTGAGGGAAAGGACTTCTGAGCGTTATATATATATATATATATATATATATATATATATATATATATATATATATATATATATATATATATATATATATATATATATATATATATATATATATATATATTTCAAATATTGAAAATTGTTATACTATTATACTCATATGCTGTTTGTCCTTTTTTATCATAGACCCGTTGTTACTTGCAAGATTTTCATAAGAAGGCTATGAGATCAACGGACAAGTCATACTATAGTCCCATACATTTTCTACTATTGTTTTTCGCAGTGAGGGAGGCAGCAGACGACGCAGAGCAGAGTAGCAAGCAGCGAAGCAAAGCTCCGAAAAAGCCCAGAAAAAAAGCCACTGTAGGCCCCTGCTGGAGAACCAAAAGCAGGGGAGGGAGGGGGCACGGCATAGTATAGCGATTTTTGGCAGTGGCTGTGGCAAGAGAAGGAGGAGGAGGTCGGCTCGACAGATTGTTGGCGCCAGTCGCCTCAGTCAGGAAAGGGTCAGGCAAAGCCTTACCGTGTAGCGTCTCATATGCTCATACGCTGAACCAGTAAACTACTGTTTTTTCATTCAGCATGTCAGCTTTGAGCTGCACTGAAAATCGCTGAATATCCCTTCACGCTATGGAAGCGCTTGGAACTGTTGAGAAATACAAGTACCGGCTCCCCGCTAGGACAAACGTGGGAGATACGGTATATGGAATACCAGACATACTTTGATATCTTGTGAGCCAACATGAATTTAGCGCTAGGGTGCGCTCTCGTATAAGGTGCATACTGACTTTCTCAAACAAGCATTGGTAACCGCAAATGCTTGGAAGTGACCTGAGTGAAATATATTGGTCATACCAGGATAAAACAAGCAACCACAAGGATTGTGTTAACCTACCTGCCACACATCTGTTGTGCCCATCGCTACTGCCGCCGCAAGAAGAGGGTCTGTGGTCTGCGCGTGGGGGACCGCCATTGCTGGACCAACGCCCGGGGAGACTACATTACCCAGGCTCCTCTGCGGCTGCTGACGCCGTGCTTCACGCCAGGAGGTGCTTATAGCCCGTCCAGGGCTCCCGCAGCCCGGGCGAAGGGTGGACCCGTCCGCGCCCATCAGCGGCTGGCAGACGCTGGGCTGGGCCACCCCCCGCACTTTGTCATCAAGACCTGAAGACCTGAAGTAAGCGAAATACAGATTCTATTCAATGCTATCATCCAGGGTATGCCACTTCCGTTGACTTGGGATGGTGCGGAAATTATCCCAATATTCAAAAAAGGCTCCCCCCTCAATCCGACAAATTACCCGCCGATAAGCCTCATCGACGTTTCTCAAAAAATATTCACAAGTGTTTTGCTGGGGCGATTGCAATCTTGGATGGCTGAGATGAATGTTTTAACCCCCTTACAAGCAGGTTTTAGATCTAAGATCTCGACCATCGATCAGGTTTTTAGATTGCAACTAATTTACTGGCAGACAGTTACACTAGAGGGGGATAGCCTTTACTTAACCTTTGTGGACCTCAAGTCCGCTTTTGATATGGTACAGCGTGACCAGTTATGGGGTCTACTTTGTAATATGGGAGCATCGGCTTATCTTTGCCAAATAATGAAGCGCCTTCATGAAGGTACTTACGCAAGGTAAGATATGGTAAAAAAGGAGAATTGACTGCTCCTTTTCCCGCGGAGAAAGGGGTGAGGCAGGGCTGTGTGTTAGCGCCAACACTCTTCTCCCTCTTTCTTCACAGCCTTATCGAAACCCTGCTGGCAGTGAAGGACTTGGATTCCCCAAGGTTAGCAAATAGTAAAAGACTGGCCTTAATGATCGCCGGTGACACGCTGCTCTAAATCATCAATGGGAATGCAGCGTGTATTGGATGAGTTCAGCTCATTCTGCAGGAATAGGAACCTGGAGATAAATGTTCAGAAAACGAAATACATGGTCTTCCACGCTAAAAACTATTAATATCCTGCACCCCCAATTGGAGGGTAGGTCCCTCGAAAGAGTGCCTATTTTTGATTACTTAGGCATTACCCTCACCAATAGGATGGATTGGGGGACACAAACAAAGAAGGCCAATTTGAAAGTAACACAATCGGTGGGTGGTATTCTGAAAGTTTATAAAAATTGCACACAGAAAGTGTTCGGCCGGCAGAAATATATAAAACCCAAGCAAGGGGAGCCTTTCTATATGGAGCAGAACTTTGGGGTCACTGTGCATCTCATACTCTATCGGTCACAGAGAATACCTTTATTAGGCAACTACTGGGTCTCCCAAAAAGCACGCCCTTAAACCCTCTTAGGATGGACTTGGGTATTGGCCTAATGCTGAGTTAATAGCCTCCCGTCCCCTCCTATGTTGGCGTTGCATATGGAGCACGCCTGAGTTAGTTTCTTACAGGGAGGAATTGAGGGATGTCATGTCCCTACTAGGTGCAGCCAACTTACCCTGGCTGTCCTATGTTAGGAAGGTGTGCTTCTCATTGGGGTGGGCAAATATGTGGTCTACCCCGGAAGAGACTTGCTCCAGTATATCTAAAAAAATCATTAGTTGTTGCCTATAAAGAACATAAATTTGCTATGTTGACCCAGAGTTTGAACTCTTGTTGTCTGACCTCAAGGTTCCTGGATGTTAAGCAGCAGTACAAACTAGAATTGGGTTTGGACAGCATTCAACCGTTTATGGCAAAAAAATTGTATTTACAATTTAGGCATTGTACGCTACCGCTCCGTGCATTTACGAACAAATGGAAGAGTGTAACCAAAGCTGATTGTCCTGGCTGCTCTACCTCGGAGGAAACAGAACTCCACGTAATGTTGTTTTGTCCTGCTTATATTAGGCCTAGATCGAGGTGGGTCCTCTAACTTTGCAGGAATATGGGGCTCAGAAATTATGTTGAGGTTTTTAGGTTACTCAAATATTAAACGCTTCCGTTATTTACAGTTGTCACCTCGAAATCTCTATACGCAATGTGGTGTATACGCAGAAGTATCCTTAAGGGGAATGAGTTGGCTAGCAACTAGATGTTACCATCCGGGTTACAAACATATCTGTTTTCCATAGCTTTTTTTAGATAATTGTGCCAAATATTCTAGTTTTGGCAGAGTAATTTTAATGTTCTTTCTATTAAATTATTTTTTTATGAAAACAACTTGTTTCTGCTTTAGCAGTTTTTTAATGTTCTTGAATGTGACCTGGAACTATACTTGTGTTAAACTCTGAGGGGTCAGAAAGATCTGTCTTGATAGTTAGTATTACAATTTGAACTTGCTTCTTTATAAACTTATCAATTTGAGACAATTGTAATATTTACTCATGAATCATAGTCTCTGCGTTTTATAAATATTTTATGAATTGTACATGCATTGTACTTTTATGGCTTCTGTAGCCGAAATACAGTTTCCTTTGACTTGACTTGACATATATGTAAAAATAGGGGAGATTAAAGCTTGGCAATGAGTTTTCAATACCAACTCAGCCTGGCAGTAAAACTACACACACAGACTCTGCAGTGGCAGGCTGGAGGAATGTTTAAAGGACTACTTCTCTGAATGGGTGACTAGGAGTCTCAGTATGTATGCAAATAAGTCTATGAGTCCCTCTTCTGGTGTGTCACTGTATGAATAACTAACTATCTCACTATATGACTGGTTTTGTTACTATTTCTATGGGTCTGTATATCTGCATGTAAGTGGCTGGATTGTTGAATGACTTGTTAGTGAGTATTACGGTATACATGAGTGCTGTCTGGGCACCTTACTGAAAATGTAAGTGCCTCTGTCTCTGACTGGGTGTGTGAGTGGCTCTACGCTTTTGTAAATGGGTATGTGAGTCACAGTATGGGTGGGACACTAGATGTATAAGTGCACTTATAAGTCACTGAAACTAGAAACTACTAGGCATATTTAAAAGCCCTTAACGTGATAGGAGCGTCAATTTTTATGCTGCTCTGATGCTATGTGTGCTGCATTCCGCAGCACACCTAGCAAGAGCAAATCACCATTATTGATTGTTTATGTGCATAAGGTGTCCCTTCCTGTACATAAATAATTGCCCCTGCAGCACAGGCACCCTTGCTACATGGCGGCAGGGTGCGTGCACTGGAGCTAGACAGCTTTTTTTAGTGCCAGTGCTAGGGGAATGCAGGGATGCACTGTTTTCTTGTGAATACAGAGCATCAATCAATCAATCAGAGTACCTGTAAAGTGCGCTACTTACCTGTGAGGGTCTCAAGGCGCTGAGGGGAGGGGGTGCCGCTACTGCTCGAAGAGCCATGTCTTGAGGTGTCTTCTGAAGGCGAGTAGGTCTTGGGTCTGCAGCAGGTGGGTAGGGAGGTTGTTCAAGGTCTTGGCGGTGAGGCAGGAGAAGGATCTGCCGTCGGAGGTTGTTCGTTGGATGCAGGGGACATCGGCGAGGATGAGGCTGGCAGAGCGAAGCTGAAAGGTTGGGTGTAGAAGTTGAGTCTGCTGTTCAGGTAGGCTGGTCCGGCGTTGTGGAGTGCTTTGTGTGCGTGGGTGAGGAGCTTGAAGGTGATCCTCTTGTCGACGGGGAGCCAGTGTAGGTCTCTCAGGTGGGGGTTGATGTGGCTGCGGCAGGGGACGTTGACGATCAGTCGGGCGAAGGCATTTTGGATGCGTTGTAGTTGTCGTAGGTGTTTGGCTGGGATTCCTGCGTAGAGTTTGTTGCCGTAGTCAAATCTGCTGCTGACGAGGTCCTGTGTCACCGTTCTTCTTGTTTCGGTCCGGATCCACTTGTAGATCCTGCGGAGCATGCAGAGGGTATTGTAGCAGGAGGAGGAGAAGGCATTGACCTGTTTAGACATG
The DNA here is from genome assembly GCF_964263255.1 of Lissotriton vulgaris. Lineage (NCBI taxonomy): Eukaryota > Metazoa > Chordata > Amphibia > Caudata > Salamandridae > Lissotriton > Lissotriton vulgaris. The sequence continues at coordinate 745,095,682 of NC_141696.1, forward strand.
GAGAGGGATGAGTCGAGGATGAATCCTAGGTTGCATGGATGGTAGGTGGGTGTCGGTGCTGCTCCCATTGTGGTCGGCCACCAGGAGTTGTCCCAGGCTGAGGGGGTGGGTTTGAGGATGAGTACCTCCGTCTTGTCCGAGTTTAGCTTCAGATGGCTGTTCTGCATCCATTCAGCGACTGCCTTCATTCCCTCGTGGAGGTTGGTTTTGGCGGTGTGCAGGGTTTGGGGAGGGAGAGGATGATCTGGGTGTCGGCGTAAGAGATGATGTTGAGGACGTGTTGGCGGGCCACATGTGTGAGGGGGGCCATGTAGATGTTGAACAGCATCGGGCTGAGGGTGAGCCCTGGGGGATGCTGCAGATGATGTCGGTGGTCTAGGACCGGAAGGGCAGAAGGAGGACACTCTGGGTTCTGCCGGAGAGGAAGGACGTTGTCCAGTCCAGGGCCTTCTCTTGGATTCCGGCTTCTAGGAGGCGTGTCTTTAGAGTGTGATGGCAGACCGTGTCGAAGGCGGCAGATTAGTCCAGGAGCATTAGGGCTTATGTTTCACCGTTGTCTCGTTGGTGCCTGATGTTGTCTGTGGCGGCGATGAGGGCTGTCTCAGTGCTGTGGTTTCGTCTGAGCCGGACTGGGACGGGTCCAAGATCTTGTTGTCTTCTAGGTGGCGGGCCAGGTGCCTGTTGACAATTTTCTCGATGACACTCGCCGGGAACGGGAGCAGGGAGATGGGCGGGAAGTTCTTGAGGTCCTTGGGGTCCGCCTTGGGCTTCTTGAGAAGGGCGCTGACTTCGGTGTGTTTCTAGCTTTCCGGGAATGTCGCTGTTTTCAAGGAGATGTTGATGACCTTCCGTAGTTGGGGTGCGATGGCAGCATCTGCTTTGTTGAATACGTGGTGTGGGCACAAATCTGATGGAGATCCTGAGTGGATGGAGTTCATGACCTTGCGTATCTCGTCGTCATTTACATTGGACCAGGAGGTCAGGCGGTTGGCGCTGGTGGTATTCACAGGGGAGGTGGGGTCTGGCGTAGTCGGGGTGGTCATGGTGTTGAAACTCAAAACACACAAGATGATGGACGGAATGTTGCACAATGGCAAAACATTCACCCCCAGTCACAGATCTGGGTTTAATCCATCGTTATTTTGCTCACCAAGCCACCCCAGTTCAAACATGGCCATATGCAAATCCGTCTTGACCCTGTTCCTCATGGGAACAGTCCAGACCAAACTGCCAAGCCATGTCTTCCCTGGACAGGAATCAAGCATCCTAGGACCGGTTTCTGGCTATCAGTCGTCTTCAGCCAGGATAACTTGACTCCAGTGGCGTAGTGAGCACGGGACCCTCGTCTTGGCATACCCTACCCACATAGGGTGTACAGCAAAACACACAAGATGATGGACGGAATGTTGCACAATGGCAAAACATTCACCCCCAGTCACAGATCTGGGTTTAATCCATTGTTATTTTGCTCACCAAGCCACCCCAGTTCAGACATGGCCATATGCAAATCAGTCTTGACCCTGTGCTTCATGGGAACAGTCCAGATTGAATTGCCAAGCCATGGCTTCCCTGGACCGGAATCAAGCATTCTAGAACCGGTTTCTGGCTATCAGTCGTCTCCAGCCAGGACATCTTGACTCCAGTGGCTTAGTGAGCACAGGACCCACATCTGGGTATACCCTTCTCACATAGGTTGAACAGCAAAACACACACGATGTTGGACGGAATGTTGCACAATGGCAAAACATTCAACCCCAGTCACAGATCTGGGTTTAATCCATCATTATTTTGCTCACCAAGCAATCCCAGTTCAGACATGGCAATATGCAAATCAGTCTTGACCCTGTTCCTCAAGGGAACAGTCCAGCCCGAACTGCCAAGCCATGTCTTCCCTGGACCGGAATCAAGCATCCTATGACCGGTTTCTGGCTATCAGCCGTCTTCAGCCAGGATAGCTTGACTCCAGTGGCTTAGTGAGCACAGGACCCACGTCTGGGCATACCCTTCCCACATAGGATGAGCAGCAAAACACACAAGATGAAGGACGGAATGTTGCACAATGGCAAAACATTCACCCCCAGTCACAATTCTGGGTTTAATCCATCGTTATTTTGCTCACCAAGCCACCCCAGTTCAGACATGGCCATATGCAAATCAGTCTTGACACTGTGCTTCATGGGAACAGTCCAGATCAAACTGCCAAGCCATGGTTTTCCTGGACCGGAATCAAGCATTCTAGGACCTGTTTCTGGCTATCAGCCGTTTTCAGCCAGGACAGCTTGACTCCAGTGGCTTAGTGAGCACGGGACCCACATCTGGGCATACCCTTCCCCATAAGAGACGGTTCTGCGTGCTCTGATTCTATCAAGGCTGGATTATTCCAATGCCCTCTTTAGCGGTCTTCCTAAATATCTCATCAACCGAATGCAGATTATTCAGAATGCGGCGGTCCGACTTTTATTCCATCTCCCGAGAAGAACTAGCGCTTCTGCTCATCTCCGAAAGCTCCATTGGCTTCCAGTGGCCCATCGTATTGTGTTCAAATCTCTGGTCCTGGCCTTCCGTGCCCTGCATCAACACGGACCACAATATTTGCACAAGAGGTTCACGTTTTATTCCCCTCGCCGTGCACTCCGATCAGCTAATCTCCTTCTGATGTTTACGCCTAAAATCAGATATGTGAGATTGGGTGGTCAATCTATTTCTGTCCAAGCAGCTCGATCCTGGAATGCCCTGCCGCTCTCTTTGCGTGCATCAGCCACACTGGCAGAATTTAAGAAGGGGTTAAAAACTCACCTTTTTAATCTCAGTATCTAGTTGCTTCCCTTCTTCCTTGGTTCGGCTCTGTTCTAGTTCACATATCGCGCCAGGATACTCTGTAGTAGCAGAGCGCGTAATAAAACCTTTTATACATACATACATACATACATACATACATAGGGTGAGCAGCAAAACACACAAGATGTTAGACTGAATGTTGCACAATGGCAAAACATTCAACCCCAGTCACAGATATGGGTTTAATCCATCATTATTTTGCTCACCAAGCCACCCCAGTTCAGACATGGCAATATGCAAATCAGTCTTGACCCTGTTCCTCATGGGAACAGTCCAGCCCGAACTGCCAAGCCATGTCTTCCCTGGACCGGAATCAAGCATCCTAGGACCGGTTTCTGGCTATCAGCCACCTCCAGCCAGGATAGCTTGACTCCAGTGGCTTAGTGAGCACAGGACCCACGTCTGGGCATACCCTTCCCACATAGGATGAACAGCAAAACACACAAGATGATGGACGGAATGTTGCACAATGGCAAAACATTCACCCACAGTCACAGATCTGGGTTTAATCCATCGTTATTTTGCTCACCAAGCCACCCCAGTTCAGACATTGTCATATGCAAATCAGTCTTGACCCTGTTCCTCATGGGAACAGTCCAGCCTGAACTGCCAAGCCATGTCTTCCCTGGACCGGAATCAAGCATCCTAGGACCGGTTTCTGGCTATCAGCCGTCTTCAGCCAGGATAGCATGACTCCAGTGGCTTAGTGAGCACGGGACCCACGTCTGGGCATACCCTTCCCACATAGGGTGAACAGCAAAGCACACAAGATGATGGACGGAATGTTGCACAATGGCAAATCATTCACCCCCAGTCACAGATCTGGGTTTAATCCATCGTTATTTTGCTCACCAAGCCACCCCATTTCAGACATGGTCATATGCAAATCATTCTTCCTGGACCAGAATCAAGCATCCTTGGACCGGTTTCTGGCTGTGTGTTTTTCATGGTGCTGAAGCTGTCATGGATGTCAGCGATCTTGCGGTGGAAGAAGATGGCCAGTGAGTTGCACAGTTCTTGTGAGGGCGGTATGTCGTTGGCGTTGGCGCTGGGGTTGGAGAGTTCCTTTACAATGCTGAAGAGCTCTTTGCTGTCGTGTGCGTTGTTATCCAGGCGGTCTTTGAAGGCGCATTTCTTGGCTAATCTGATGAGGTGGTGATGTCTGCGGGTGGCCTCCTTGTGGGCTGCATGGTTGTCCAGAGTGCGTTTGTGGAGCCATATCCTCTCCAGTTTCTGGCAGGCGCGTTTGGAGGTCTGCAGCTCATCAGAAATCCAGGTGGCTCTCTTGGTGGCGTGGTTGTTGGAGGGTTTCTTGATTGGGGCGAGGGTGTTGGCGCAGTCGTCGATCCACTGTCCGAGATTGTGGGCTGAGGCATCTGGGGTGGTGGGGTCGGTGGGTGGGTTCTGGGCGAGGGTGGTGATCAACTGGTCTTCAGTGACTTTGTTCCAGCAGTGGCGGGGCAGCTGTTGGGTGCGGTGGTGTGTGGTTGGTTTGTTGAAGGTGAAATTGATGCAGTGGTGGTTGGTCCAGTGGAGTTCGGTGGTGTGGTCCAAGGCAACCTGGGTGCCTGTGAAGAAGATGGGGTCCAGTGTGTTGCCAGCGGCATAGGTGGGTGCAGTGATGAGTTGTCTGAGGTCGAGGTTGGCGAGGTTGTCGATCAGGGTGGCGGAGTTGGCGTTGTTGTTGTTCTCGAGGTGGAAATTCAGATCCCCGAGGAGGATGTAGTCTGTGGAGGCAAGTGCTTGGGTGCTGGCGAGGACGGCGATGGAGTCGCTGAATTGTGCTTGGGGTCCGGGTGGTCTGTAGATGAGTGTTCCTCTGAGGGTGGTGGTGGGGTCGGTGTGAATCCGGAAGTGCAGGTGTTCGGCGGTGTTAAGGGTGTCGTCTGCGTGGGTGGCGACCTTGAGGGTGGACTTGTGGATGATGGCTATTCCTCCTCCGATTCCGTTGGCACAATCCCTGCAGGTATCTTGTAGCCATCCGGGATGGCTATGGCGATGTCGGGCACAAGGAGTCGTTCCACCAGGTCTCGGTCAGGAAGGCCACGTCTGGGGCGGAGTTGTCGAGCAGATCCCAAAGCTCGACGGCTTGCTTGCGTGCAGAGTGGGTGTTGAGGAGTATGCAGCTGAGGTGTTTGGGGCCGGTGTGGTTTCGGACGGTGCTGAGTGTGTGGAGTGTGCTGGCGTCATAGCGGAGTCTGGTATTGTGGCGTTCGCGGGGTCCAGGTGTTCTGGTGCTGTCCAGGTGCAGACAGGCTTGCCTTTGGCGCGCCCGCTGCTCGGCCGCTGTTCGGCATCCATAAGAGGTTTGCAGCGAGGGAGGAGCAGCTGGGAGGAGGGAGCGGGTGGCCAATGGGTGTCAGGGGGGGCACAAGGAAGCAGCGGTGGGAACGAGGGAGCGGGAGACGGCGGCGGCAGGAGCAACGAGGCAGCTGGCGGCTGTGTGGTGGCGTGGGGAGCGACCTGCCTATGAGCAGGGTCAAAGGTGGCTCCTACGCCACTGCACAGCCCCCTTGAGAGGTAGAAAGGGAGGGAGGAGCAGCTGGGAGGCCGGAGCGGGTTGGCCAATGGGTGTCAAGGGGGCGGGGCCGCATGGATGCAGCGGCGGGAATGAGGGAGCGGGAGACGGCGGCTGCAGGAGCAACGAGGCAGCTGGTGGATGTGTGGTGTCGTGGGGAGCGACCTGCCTGCGAGCAGGGTCAAAGGTTGCTCCTATGCCACTGAGCAGCCCCCTAAAGAGGTAGAATGGGAGGGAGGAGCAGCTGTGAGGCAGGAGCGGGGTGGCCAATGGGTGTCAGGGGGAGCGGGGCCGCAGGGACGAAGCGGCGGGAATGAGGTAGCGGGAGACGGCTGCGGCAGGAGCAACGAGGCAGCTGGGGGCTATGTGGTGGTGTGGGGAGTGATCTGCCTGCGAGTAGGGTCAAAGGTCACTCCTATGCCACTGTGCAGCCCGGTTAAGAGGTAGAAAGGGAGGGAGGAGCAGCTGGCAGGCAGGAGCGTGGTGGCCAATGGGTGTCAGGGGGCGGGCCGCAGTGACACAGCGGTGGGAACGAGGGAGCTGAAGACAGCTGCAGCAGGAGCAAGGAGGCAGCTGGTGGCTGTGTGGTGGCATGGCGAGCGACCTGCCTGCGAGCAGGGTCAAAGCATCCCTGTGTTTTAAAAATGTTGAAGCACAGCATTGCCAAATTTGGTGAACCACCACAGACCAACATTTTAAGCACATAGCACCCTGCCCTATGGCCTACTTACGGACTTCCTTAGGTTTGATGTATATGAAGTAGAAGGAGTTTTAAGGTTTGGCAAGGAGTTACCAATGCCAAATCGGCCTAACCGTAACATTACACACTCAAGTTCTGCTTTGGCAGGCCTAACACATGTTTTGAGGTCTACTTGTTTTGATGGGTGACTAGGAGTGTAAGTACTTCAGTACATATCTAAATAGGAGTATCAGCCCGAGTGTGTGTGTGTCACTGGATGTGTAAGTAACCATGTCCGCAAATGACTGGATCTGTTAGCATCTCTATGGGTCTGTATAAGTGTACATAAGTGGCTGTATGGATTGCTAACCGGCTGTATTAGTGAGTGTAGGTGCATGTAACTGTGTATGCAACTGGCTCTGTTAATGCTGAATACATAGGTGCTCTGTGGGTGTGTAACTGAATGTGTAAGTGCCTCTGTCGCTGTCTAACTGGGTGTGTGAGTGGGTGTATGGTTTTGTTATTAGGTATATAAGTTGCTGCTTAGATAGCTGATTGTATGTTTTACTGACCATATTAGTCTGTAAGTGCCTTTTTTTAACTCAATGAAACTTCTATGGGGCATATTATCAAGAAACGGCCTAACAAATTATTGCCGCTTTAGCAGCAGGAAACTGCAGCTAAAGTGGCTATAATTGGCTTGCTAATATGCCTTGAGAATTTCAATAGAAGCCCATGTTCTGGTGTTAACATGGGCTTCTATTGGAATTCTCTACGGCATAATATCATGCCCATTATCGCTGTTTTAGAGGCAGTTTCCTGCCGCTAAAGTGGAGATAATTTCAATGCCGTTCCTTGATAATATGCCCCTACATGTTTTACCTTTTAAGCACATACCACCCTGCCCTATTAGCTACCTAGAGCTTACGTTAGCAGTGATTAAGGTATAAAAAAGGAAAGCTTAAGACTTGATAAGGCAATATAAATGTAAATTCAACATAGGAGTGAAAGTAAAAACACAGGCTCAGCAGTAGCAGGCCTAATACATGGTTAAATGGCTACTTCTCTGAGTAACACAATCAATGCTACAGCCATACTACTACCATTTAATTTTTGGACCCTGAGCACAGGTAGAGGACTCAACTACGGATATACAGATAAATATACTAATATTGGATTTGTCAATTAAACCATATTTAGAGAGAAGAACATGCACTTTACCACTATCTACCACTAGTAAAGTCTTCAATCTCCTAAAACCAACTGAGTGTCTGTGGATGTCACTGGATCTGTTAGTGACTGTTTCATTGTACAAATGAGTATGTAACTGGCTGTATAGATTCATATTTCAGTTACTGTACAAATGGGTGACTTCTTGTATCAGTACTTGAGCACATATGTATCTGAGTATATTGGTACCTCTCTGGGTAAATGACTGCATGTGCAAGTAACTTTCACACTTTCTTTCACCTTACATACACTCATAGCTTAGTATATACGTATGCTTTTTAAAAGTATACCGTTATTTTCATACCTTTGACATCTCTTTGCTATTCTCCAGTTTTTAACTCAATATCACTTAAAATATCTTGCCAGTTAAAATGTAAAGTTAGAAGCAAAAGAATGTTAAGCCACTCTCAGTGCAAAAGAACCAATAATGGCAACCTTTCCCACTCTGCTTTCAGTGATACTGATGTTATTAGCAAATCATAACTATCCTTTCATATTTTAGTTTTGTTATTCTACTTCTCAATGGTCAGTTTTCATTAAGCCTTTCTTACACTTTTGTTAAGAAGCCTAAATCGGGTAGTGTTTGAAGACGGATTTGCAAATCTGTTGTGGTGCTCAGATTGGGCCTGTGTAAATTCACGACAGATTTGCGCATCTACACAGGAGCCTGTAAAAGCATTTACATTGTACTGTTAATACTTTGCATCTACATTTAAGTTTCACAGGATAGTCTTTTTAGTTCCCTGCCCCCAACACTGTTTTAGCTCAGTTTCCATAGTAACCATGTTTGAAACATTCTCTGCTAGCACCAGGTTGAAGTACTCAACACTTTCTGTGAACAGCATACTAGCTTCAAATTCAACTATATCAGGTGTGGTTGACTGTTTGAAAATATAAGCATATCTCAAATAGCATAATTTATTTTTTAATTTTCCAGAGCCAATCATAGATGTAGTTAGTTTTTTCTCAAAATTCCTACCCAATTTTAGATACATGCTTTTTTCACCATCCAATCAAATATGCTTTTTTTTAAATTAGGTGCGGTCCTCAATTTTAACTGCCTTTTATTTGGAAAACTGTCTTATTTAGCTGCAGCCTTCGCCTGTGTGCTACTACTCCTTGCTTTCAAAAAGTTTAAAGTGTGAATTGTGGGTCATAGTTTTGTGTTTTGGGCAAGAGAGAGTGCTAGAAAGAGTACCATAGACAGGGACGTGGGTTTACCTAATGTGGATATTACTTGGGATGGCCAGAGAAGGTTAAATGAAATCAATTGCTGCCTTTGGTTGAAAGCATTATGGATTGCCAACATCCAGACGCCATGGTTGTGCACAGTGGTGGCATTGACCTAGGGACACTTACTGGGGTAGATATAGAAATCCCAATGAAGGATACCTTTGGTCAATTATTGGCACTTTTCCCTCACACTGCCTTGGTGTTCTCCAACATCTGCCAAAGGCAGAAGTGGAAGCGGTCAAACAAATTCTGTCCAACGATATACAATCCTAGGAAACATGTCAATAAATCTGTTTTTGCATTCGTCAGAGACCACAACATGGGGCCTATATACCACAAAAATATACACTTTGATATGGATGGTAAATATAGAAATGATGAAGTTCATTTCACAGAGGAATTCAACAGGGTGTTCCTCAACAACTTGAAAGACTTCATCCTGTTTTATGTGTAGTTATCATCTACACACAACAAACACATAAGCTCTTCTCAGAGCCACCCCTTTTCCAAAACACTGGTTCAGTTTCCCTTTTATAAATTCTTATTCAAATTCTCAAAGCAGAAACACATTCAATACACAGCAGCACATTTAGGATTTACGACTGTGTGAGTGACTCTGTGAATGTGTCAATGGCCATGCAAGTGGGTGTATAAGTGTCTCATTGGGCCTGTGAGTGGGTGTGAGAGTGTCTAAGTGGTCTGTGATTGGGTGTAAGAGTGTTGTAGGGAGTCTGTGAGTGGGTGCATGAGTGTCTGAGTGGGCCATTGAGTAGGTGTGAGAGTGTCTGAGTGGGTCTCTGAGTGGGTGTGTGAGTGCCTGAGTGGGTCTGTGAATAGCTATGAGTATCTAAAAGGGTCTGTGAGTAGGTAGATGGGTGTCTGGGTATTTGAGTGGGTGTGAGAGCATCTGAGTGGGTTTGGAATTGGATGCATGAGTGAGTGGATGCATGAGTGTATGAGTGGGTCTGTGAGTAGGTTTGTGAGTGCCTGAGTAGGTGCATGAGTGTCTGAGTGGATCTGTAAGTGGGTGTGAGTATCTGAATGGGTCTGACAGTGGGTTTGTTAGTGGGTGTAAGAGTGTCTGAGTGGGTTTGAGTTGGTGCATAAAAGTCTGAGTGTGTAAGTTGGTATGTAAGTGTTTTAGCGTGAGTAGATGTCAGAGTGTCTGAATGGGTCTGCCAGTGGGTGTGTAAGTGTCTGGGTGGGTCTTTGGGTGTGAGTGTGTCTGAGTGGTCCTCTGAGTGGGTGTGATCATTTCTGGGCGGGTCTGCCAGTGGGGTGAATGGGTAAGTGGGTGGGAAAGTATCTAAGTGGGTGTGTGAGTAGGTGTGCAAGTTTCTGAGTGGGGCTGTGAGTGGGTGTGTGAGTATCTGAGTGGTCTGTCAGTGGGTGTGAGTGTCTGAGTGGGTTTGTGAGTGGGTGCATGAGTGTCTGAGTGTGTGTGTGTACATATATTTTTTTCAGCCAAATTTGCAAATCCGCCATTATGGTACATAGGGGCTGCACTGAGCATTGCAGCAGATTCGCGAATCTTCGCACGTGGAAAAAGAAAATTCAGGGCATTTTCTTGTCCATAATGGGTCCCTTAAAGACCCTTATATTGCACCCATGGGTTCAGTGTACCTCTACCATAACCCCTTCTATTACTTTTTTGTTAATTTTCACAGCTCGCAACCGTACCCTGTTATCAAAAATGCTGGTTGTAACTTTCTAGTCAGGTTACAACCAGCCAATCACGGCATTGCTGTTGGCACATAGATTCATGAGCGCACCGAAGGATCCACAAAAAACCCACACCTCTAGGTATACAAAGTTGTTTTTCCAATAATATTTAAAAAACTAATGAACAATTTTACACCAAATTACAAAAAGCACTTTTTATGGACTAAGAGCTAGCTTTCTGACAAATTTGGTGTAATTCCGTTCAGGAGTTCGGGCTGTTGTTGTGTCTAAAATCCCGATAGGTATTGCATGGGGAAAACAGATTTTGGGACTCCCCTTTTTCTCAGCCCCACCTTGACAAAGCACCACAAAACTTTCAAGACAGCCACTGAAGTGAGTGGTAAACTAGTTTTGAACATTTTGTGAAGTTTTGTCAAATGGAACCACAGTACTTAGCAACACAAAAACGCTTTTCCTATGGAAACTAGGTCCTAACAAACAAAAATATATATATATATGTATATGTTACAGGTATTCCTTTGGGAGTGTCAAGGAGTTGTGTTGTTTAAATACAGCGTGCAGCGGTAGCGCCGATCATGCGCACCACCTATGATAAGGCGCTGGATGGCAGTCTGCAGACCACTCCAGGAGGAGAAGGCGTTGCAGCAACTAATCAGCCCCCATGTCTTACACTGTGACTGTTGCATAAGAGATGCGCTGGGTGCTCACCACGGCTTTGGAGGAACACAACTCACGAGCGAGATCGGCAGGCACCCTGTATTGAAGCCTGTCTTTCAACTGTCAGCACTTATAAAGGAGCAGGGCCCTGCAAGAGCTGGAAAGCGGAAGGAGCGTGGCAACCCTTGAGTGTTATGTCAGATTGATAAAGGCAATTACTGCCGAAATGCGTCTCTAAGGCAAAAGATGCGCAATAAAGTTTTTAACACCATGCCCTCCCTTGAGTGACAGGTACTCCTTTAAATATGGCACGTAGCGGTAGCACTGATCATGTGCACCACCTGCAATAAGGCGCTGGATGGCAAACCACTCTAGTAGGAGAAGGAGTAGCAGCAACTATCCAGCCCCCGTGCCTTACACTGTGACTGTTGTATAAGAGAGGCGCTGGGTGCTCGCCATGGTGTGGGTGGAACCAACTCAGGATCGAGATCGGCAGGCACCCTGTATTGAAGCCTGTCTTCTGACTGTCAGCACTTATAAAGGACCATGGAGCAGGGCCCTGCGAGAGCGGGGAAGCAGAGGGTGAGTGGCAAACCTTGAGTGAAGGAGAAACTGAATGAGACCGAAAGCACTGTTTTCATAGAAGAACTGCCAGCGCGTTTGTTGGTAGCATTTTTATAAACACTGTCAGCACTCCTTGACCATACTGGGAATCACGTTTACTAGGATGCTAATATGGTATTGACAATGACTTTGGGTGCTGACCTCATTTTTACAGAGATGAACTAAACCTGCATGAATTGTTCAAACGTGTGATGTCAGATTGATAAAGGCAATTACTGCCGCAACACATCTCTGTGGAGACAGATGCAGAATAACGTTTTTTTTAAACCACGCCCTCCCTTGAGTGACAGGTATTCCTTTGGGAGTGTCAAGGAGATTTGGTGTCATATATATATATATATATATATATATATATATATATATATATATATATATATATATATATATATATATATATATATATATATATATATATATATATATATATATAAAGTGCTCAAAACCTCGAACAGCTTTTCGAAGGGAAGACGACACAACGTGATGGAAAAACCTTCTTTTTATTCCTTAGTCGCTGTCAATGCGTTTCGCCAGACCCAGCAGGCTTGGTCACGGTAAGGTATAACATTTACGTACAAACATTTAAAGTGCTGTGATATCACGTGATGTATCACGTGACTTCAGAAACAATAGAACTGAAAGAAATATTTACATCGACTTCAAAAATACGTATTTAAGTGCATTCAGTTGTAATTAATTTCATTTCGAGGTCCGTTGGCACAAAGACTTTTACCAAATGTACATAAAAACCTTTTAAACTCAGCAGTTATAGCGGTGTGAAATAAACAATTAACGCTACAATTTCATGTTTTTTCGTTCAGATCCTCATCAAAGATAAAGATGCTCTCACAGCTATTTTGCATAGATTCAGCCCAAGTGGGCTTTTAAATAAACTGCAGGAACTACCTGAGACAGGTTCTATTCAAAAATTTCATTCATATCCAACAGTTCTCAAGTATTACCCCGAATGCACGCAAAAAAATACCCCCAAGGGGTTTCTCCAAATAAAGCCCTAGTGGGCAAGACTAATTCAGTTCTATCATTCATATGTGATAACACAAGATTCTAAAAGCCAATAACAAGAATTGTTATAAACTTAAACTCAAGAAGAAATGATTCATGTTATGCAGGAAGCTAAAACATAATACACAGTAAAATCCTTATTGCAATTACAACAGAAATTCACAGATGTGTGTACAGATCTTCTTCGATATTCAATCCATAAGGGCTCTTTTAATTTAGTTCAACTATGTACCATGAGTCCAGTTTGCGTAGCTTTTTAACCCTATCTCCCCCTCTTTCATTTAGGGGTACAGAATCAATCACAAAATAGGTCAGACTGCTTGGATTTTTATCATGGAATTTTTCGAAGTGTCGGGCGACTGGATAGGATCTATCCGCATTCTTAATTGCCCTTAAATGCTGGAGTACACGTTGATGAACAGGTTTAATTGTACTACCTACATACAGTAGGTTACATCCACAACACAAAACATAAATCGAAAAATCCGTTTTGCAGTCAAATTGACCTCTTATCTTTTTTGTTCTGTTAGACAGGCGTGGTTGGTATGTACTTGTATTTTTCCCATGTTCACAAGCCTTACATTTACTACATTTTAAGAACCCATCCTTTCTGGACAACCAATTACTCTTTTTGTTCTTCACTTTTTTCTTTGCCTTAGTTAATGCGGTCTTCACTAGCATTTGCTTAAAGAATCTTGCCTTACGAAAGGTAATAAGAGGTCTATTAGTTAGTGAGGGACCTATAATCGGGTCATTTTTAATGACATGCCAATGTCGGGTCAAAATCTTCCTCACTGATCCATGCAATTTATTGTAGTTCGTGATCAACCTACATTCACTGTCTGCTTGCTTTTTCATCTTCTTTTCTTTGAAGAGAACCTCTTCTCTAGTTTTCTTCTTGACTTTGGCAAACGATGTATTAAGACAGTTGTCACTGTACCCCCTCTGCTTGAAACGCAGCTGGAGTTCAGCTAATGCACACTCCCTATCCTTTGGGTCGCTGCAATTCCTTAAAACCCTTAGACCCTCCCCATAGGGGATACTGTTTACTAAGCAGGTAGGATGGAAACTACTGGCATGCAGCACAGTATTTCCAGAGGTCTCTTTCCTGTATATTTTAGTTTGTACCTTATTATCCTTAATGTAAACTGTAAGGTCCAAAAAGTTAACAGATTCTGTGCTGACGGTACTAGTGAATTTCAAATTTAAACTATTCTTTTGTATCTTAGCCAGAAAGAGATTTAGATCTAATAAAGGGCCTCTCCAGACAACAAACAAGTCGTCGATAAAACGACTCCAATGTAGGATATTGTTCTCCCATTCAACTTGGCACTGCTTCCGGATCACCTGCTCCTCCCACCAGCCGATATGCAAATTAGCATAGCTGGGGGCGAAGCAGGTGCCCATCGCAGTACCACAGGTTTGATGGAACAGTTCGTCATTGAAGATGAAGAAGTTATTCTTAAGGCAGGTGGAAACCATTGATAACAGCATCTGTGTGTGAGCCCACAGTTTGATTGGTCTTGTCCCCAGGAAGTGTCTTATGGCATTCAATCCATCGCTATGTTTGATGCTTGTGTACAACGTGGTAACAGCAATAGTCACCAAAATTAAATCCTCCTCCCAGGGTATATCATAAATAGACTTCAGAAACTCCCCTGTATCCAGAATGTATGATGGTAATTGTGCAGCTAGGGGCTCAGAAATGAGTCGATGAACTTGGAGGTATTCTCTAACCCACTACCTATGGCTGAAATAATCAGCCAACCAGGGGGGTTACACACATCCTTATGCACCTTTGGGAGCAAATAAAAAACTGGAGTTACCGGATTGGTTATTTTAAGATATTTAAACTCATCATGGGTAATCAGAGACTGACCATATCAGTTTTCAAGTTCTGAGTTGTACTGTGCATGACTGTTGAACATAATCTCTTGTTTAACTCTTACATAGCAAGATCTGTTGTTTAATTGCTTATAAGCCTCAGATAGATATTTCTGTCTGTCCCAGAGGACCACATTGCCACCCTTATCAGCGTTACGTACTATACAATTTTCCTCTTGCTTGATTTTATTAATAAGGGCTGTCTGAGCTTTTTCTTGCTTGCTAAATTTTTTATTACATACACTGGTACATTTCTCCAAGTTTTTTAAATCATTCACCACCAAATCGTTAAAAATTTCAATATTGTCTTGTGCAGTATAAGGGGTATATCGAGATCTGGGACGAAACTGGCATTGATGACCAATCCTTCAGATCTTGCTACCTCATCTGCTTGGCTCAAAAGATCTGAAGAGTCATCTGTTGTTTGTCTCCCAGAGCTTTCACCATTGTCATCATTCTCATATATTCCACCGGAAGGTTGGAAATCCAACATGAGATCCATATCTTGTACATTAAGTTCACCCAATGAGGCCTCACTGTCACCAGGGTTTAAAACTATATATATATATTCACTGAAAAAACCATAGGTTTCACACATGTTATAGTTAGCTGGACATTTCACTCATACAAAACCTTTGAAATTCCCCCGTTATAGTTAGGTCAGCTAACTATAACTCGCGCGACCGCAATGCACTGCTGATGATGTCACATATTACATCTCGCATGACATGGTCAGTGACATCACTGATGACATCACTGATGACATCATCCATTGAATGTGTGTCTTTCGGAAAAATAAATATTTTTTATATGTGTATATCTAAAGGTCGATGGACGAATAAATGGGTAAAAAGTGTCTAAATGGATTTTTTTTGTAAAAATGATTGGTTAACTGACTTATTAAGTGTATCTTAGTGAATACATGTATTAGCGAGTAATGTTAAAATATTTAAATATATGTATTAGTGTCTCACTTTGTGTATAAGTCGCTGCATGGGTTGGTGAGTAGCTACATGAGTGTGTTCATGGGTTTGTTTGTTTTTTTGAGTATCAGTATGAGTGTCTGTATGGTTCGGTGGGGGATATTACTTAGCGCACAGATGCATGAATGAGTGACTCACTATTTGTATGTATTTTGAAGACAGCATGTGTGCAAGACTGTATGGGTAGATGATTGTGTGTGTGGGTGGGTTAGTGAGTGAATGACTGTCTCAATAGTGTATTCATGAGTAACTACATATGTTTTAAACTAGTATATGTGAGTATTGATGTATATAATTGAGTATATGTGAGAGTGACAGTTTGGAAGAGTACCTATATAAATAAGTATGTGTTTTTATAATTGATTGTTTAAGAGAGTAAATATGTGTACGTTTCTGTAGAAGTACGAGTAGTGGTGTGTATTTTACAGTATAATCAAGTAAATGGATTTTATGATATTTTTTTTGCATGTGTGAATATGTGTGTGAGAAACTATATGGATGTGTATTAGTGTGTAACAGGATGTATAGGTGTTTCAGTACATATGATTGAGTAAGTACATGTATGAGTGAGTATATAGAACTGTTGGTGAATTAATGGATGTGTATGTACATATTGGAATTACCTAATAGGTTGTTGTAATTCGTATTGGTATCTCCATTTTTAGGAAAATGTTAGTGTCTATTTTTGAATCGATGTGTCAAAGGTTATTTTACGCTGAGAGGAGGTCTGCCACTTTGTCACAAGGATGATGCCATCAGTGATGTCATCATGTAGTGTAGTTCCTATTTTCCCAATAGGTTCTGTGTATTGGAATAACATAAACAGCAGTGTAGACATAGGACTGAGGTCACCTAGGTCTCTACTGACTATGTTAAACTTAATTTAGGTTTGCCAGCTAGCTCAGAGGTCACTAGAAACTTTCTTGAATGAATAGGGAGGAGTGAACTTCCTTGATTAGACAAGAAGGGATTCAGTTTCTGACAACCACATAAACATGACAACTTTGCTCCCTCAGAATAAAGAGTGTATCTCTAGAGTCGTGTGAAAACAATAGGCAGCTATTTCACTCAGTCAATCGTGCATGCCTAGTTTCACCAGAGTGCAGAGAAATAAAGAGACCGGCGTTTTCAATAAAAAGGTGTTATTTTGTCGAGCAGTCTTCTTTCTCATGCAAGAGAAATGAATTGCCATATTTGCAATACTCATCATAAAGTAAGGTGCGTACAGTAAAAGTAGTATTATGAAATAATACTGTAAAAGCATTGATATGGTTTCTTAGCCATACGATACTTTAAAACGGATAAAATATATACATACATAAAAACATTGACTAGCAAACTCAACTGGTGCTTCTAAGATACGCCTACCCCAGTGTACCTGACCTAAGCCTAATACGTGGGAAGGAGTAAGTAAGTTGCAGTTTTTAAGGTAAGTTGGGTTTTTTGCCAAGTATAGGAATCAAGAATTCTCTCTAAGGTTTTAATCAGTTCCGTACCTTGATTCTAGAATGAAGGAGGTCTTGTATCTTGCGTTTCAGGACTCGATCTCCCAGCAACCTGCGAGGGCAACTTGGGAACCCTGGAGCTGGATTTTCTCGGAGTGAGAAAAGGCAGCTTCTCCAGCGTGTCAAAAGGGGAGGGGCGGTTTCCTTCGGCTCTTGCATCAGCTGGGCTCCGGATAAGTAGATAAACGCTCTGCTCCACACCACCGTGTGTTTGCTTAAGGCAAAGTTGGTATATTTATACCTGAAAGGTGCCGGGTTTGACGTAAGGTTGGAAATAAGACGTCACTAAGAACTAACAGTTCTTTCTGGACTCCAGGAGTTCTTGTGCAAATCAAAACAAAAGCAGGAGGGGATTTCCCGGGTTGCTGAAGGCTTGGTTTGTTTAAAGAACGCGTTGTGCTTTCTAGGAGTCTATGGGAGTAGCCTTGCCGTGCTTTGGACTGTATGGGCTATTTACTAAATATGGATCTGATTCTTATGCCTTTATAAGGATACTATTTATTATAACCACACAAGGGCATGAATCGGGAATATAGAATTAGGGTCCTAGATAGAAATAAAACACCCACTCCACAGATTAATGTCCATCATTACTAAAAAAATAAGCAATAGTAAACATACGATGCATGTGTGTTTTCCAACCCACCCCAAAATACATAATTGCATTTGAAATGGTGTATGGATTATACACGAAAAATGAGTATTGGTACTGTACGTCTTTTCAAGCAAGGCTATCATTCAGTTAAATGCATATATTTCAGCTAAATGAATTGCGAAACTTTAGAAATGAAATTACACATGAAATGGCTCTGTATACAGAAAAGAAGGTCGAGACCATTTCATCACATATTATTATACGATAATATACATTTGCTAGAGGCTGAGGTAAATTATTGTCTCTAGTGTCTCTAAAAATAGAAGCTCTGTCCTTTAGGAATAGTTCTATTTTAAGCAAAGTATCATGTACCAGAAAAAATTGGTAAATATTTTGGATTTAGAAAGAAAAATAATTTCGCTTTCAGGGGAGAAAAAAAATAGTTCCAAATATTTTCAGTTGCTTTAACAGAATTGAAGGCCAACTTCAGAGTTCAATGAACGCTGTATGCTTGTCAAAAAAATCATTCTCGTTGCTCAGGGGAGAACATCATATCAGACAGACTCGCAAAAAATTGGTCTACAACATCAGGTGAAAGTTCGACCAAGTTTGAAAATACTGCAACTGTGCAGTTCTCTGCGTGATTGCTATCATCAATGTTAGGATCAGCAATGCTCACAGAAGGTTGTACCTGTTTGGTGCTGCTTTCCTCTCGTACTTCAACGCCACCTATTCATAACAGTGAAGTCTCAACGAATGCTGTCATCAGAATGGGTAGCCGCTGGGGACAACACGTTGCATGAGTCGTTACCGGACCTAGCAAAGTATTGATATCCATTGGTACTGCTGATGGTAGTGTAAGACAGACATCCAACACGCATTCTTCTCCGCATAGCAGACATCGGAGCACAGGTAAGATGCAATCTTGCCAGATTGGTCTGAATGAAAGAAACCAGGTAGCACTTAGATCTCTTAGTCGGGCCAATCCGAGGACCATAGTGATACGGTCTCAGTATCGTATTACTAGGATTGTTTCTTCCATCGTTGCTGGAGTCTTGTCTGTGGCTTGGCTTGCCATATCGGAGCAGAAGGGACAAAAATAAAATTCCTGCTACGTGTCCCAAAATTAAAGGTAGGCCGCCAAAGACAAAATGGACAAAATTTGGGAAGATGCCCAGAACTGTTTCAAACTGTGTTAACAGTCCCGAAAAAAGTGTCTTAAATACATGTGTGATGCCGCTGGTATCAGACATGTTTAAAATTTGGCTTAACATTTCTGCGAAATGCACAGGGCAATTTGTCGATAAAAGGGTATGTATCTCTGCAGCTGTCCTTCCAACTTGCAGGTTATACGCTTCTTTGAATGAGGTCAATGGCACAGTCGTCTGTAAAAGAATAGACTTCATTCTGCTTAAAGTATCAATTTGAATAGAGGAGATATTCACATGAGGCCATATTGCCGCCTCCATGTCTGGATTGCTGTTTGGATACAATACTTGCATACAGCAAACGACCCTGGAAGTAACAGTTACGAGATAGCATTCTCCTGGCACCAATCCACAACAGCTGTGGTCAGTTATTATAACGTAGCTACGGTTGGAAAGCTGTCTGAAGAATGGTTCTATCTATGTTGCAGGAGTGCCTTGCAGGTGACATGAAAGGTTATTCGAAGACCCTTCGCATGCTCCATGCAAGGTAATACCTTGACACAGAAGTGTACCACTCAGTGATTTTTTACAATTATTACCACTAAGGAATACCTCCTTTTTCCTTTCACTATAACATTTGTGTGTGTAAGGTAAATCCCAGGTTGATTTGATGTATCCTTTACCCAACCTTTCATACTGGCCTGCTGGTATATATTCTTGACAATATTTGAACTGGAAAGTTGTTATCGGAATTGTAATCGTTCCATGTATTATTCATTCAATGACAGGTCTTTCTGACATTGTCAATGGTAATCTCTCAAGTTTTTCAATGCTCAGAATTGTATAGTCTGCTCCTTTTTGTGCCAAACTGATTTGTTTATCAGTAAGGTTAAAGATAGAGAATAATGACGTTACATTAATTAGACGCCATGGCACGTAGCCTGAACGTAGATTTTGTAATGTCCAGCCAAGCTGTACAATAGAACATAATTGGGACCGACCATGCTGTAACATTAGCAAGTCTTGCTCTATTATATCAAAGGCAGAAGATAGAATACTGTCCAGCGAATATATTCTGGAAGACAGAGTCGTTAACCCATTGCCCAGAAAGTGATTTTTCCAAATTTATATGATCAATTTCTCATATTTTTTCTGCTGTTTCAATTTGCATTACTTTCCATGCTTCGTTGTATGCAGCATGTATACCGGCCGCTATGAAACGTTTTTGACGCTGTTTGCGAGGTCCCATTATGAAATCTCGCAAGTCAGCACCTTCTTCAAGTAAAGTCAAGTGTTGCTTAATTTCAGCCAGTGTGGATTTCTGTAGCCACTCAAGGCATAATGTCCCTACACTGTATGTTGTAACTATCCCTGGATGTTGTCTCTGGGAATATCTTGGGTCTGGCCTGGTCATTTTGAACCCCTGTCTTTTATTGAGGAATCTATCTTGACAGTTGTTTGTGTCGGTGGGCCAGATCAACCATTTTTTCCAACCAGGATTCGTTCTGTTTTGGTGAAAAATGTTGGATACGTCTATTTCCACATCTGAAGTGCTATTGTAATCAGGTATGGGCATCGGAATAGACGGTTTGTTTAAGTCTTTTATCTTAGCTAAACCAAGACAAGTAGTTTGTTGAATGGTATCATTCAGGAATATTATTTGTTCTCGGATCATGCAGGCTCTAAATAATGATTCTAGACCTTGTACCTGCCAGTCTTTTGTTCCCCATATGGTTTTTGTTTCAATGTTATTTTTCCAAAATTCAAAATCAAATGTAGACATTTTGTCATAAAACTTTTCAGAATAAATCAGTTTAGTATTTGTCAGCATGTTTTTCATTCCTGTCTTATTTAACATTTCAAAATAAAACGTTTCTGCATCACTGATGTTAAACCCTGAGAAGTATGGAAATTTCTCGAAAAATGTTTTAGAACTTCCTTTAGGTGGGGTTGGGCAGTGTTCCCATTGATTGTAAGTAAAAACATTTCTAGGTTGTGCAGATTTATGCAAATAGTGATGACCATAGTAGTTGTAACAGTATAATTCTTCATATTTTGATGAACCCTGTAAATAATCAAGTTCTTTAAATTTAGCTGACATTACTAAATCTGACATCATATTATTAATATTTTCAAAGTCCCAATCATCAGAAAAGGAAATTGGTATCACAAAGTCACTTAAGGAAATCTTGAACTGGTGTGGATACTTCAAGAGCTCAAACGGGCCATAAATATCATAGTCAGTTCTGTCCCAAGCAATACCCCCAGGTATTGAGTTGGCTGTGATGTTCACTGATGACAGTTCTCTTTTCCTGATATGAGAGGATCTGTGAGACTTTAGGACCAAGTTGATGTTCTGACTTGCTGTGTCCATTGTGCTATATTTTCCATCAATGTATCTACCCAAACATAAAACCATGATGAGCCAAAGTAGGAGGAAAAGTACACCTAACACAATCCAAAATTCAATCCATGGTGAGATCAGATATGTCTCTTTTAGTTGGTGAAACAGCTCGGTCATTTTCTCTTTGAAAGTTTTTGTTGCTGGCTTGTCTCCATGTTCACTTGGATCATCGGAAAAGTCATCAAAGTTGATAAAATAGCCAGATGCAGTTCTGTCAATTGGTGGGATCGCTTCCGGATTTCCATTGATCTTTGCATTTTCTTATGTTACATTTGTACATTCTGAAGCTACATCATTGTAGATTGGTGTACCTTCACCAATTGTTGCAATTTGGGTTTCAAGAGGCACAAGTTCCATTGCTTTTTTGCATAGTCCTTTTTTATTTACTGTTGGTTTATCGAATGTGATTAGTCTTTCAGTTTGAACCTCTTGGATTGTAGCAAAGTTTGGTCTTCTGCTATTTCTTGGGAGTCCACTTGGCCTACTACTTATTATCGGCCACATGATTGTGGTTTCACCAGATCGATGGAAACAATTCTGTTTTCCTTTTACCAGCAAGTGGAGGTAGTACTACTGATCTTGATCCGCTGACAGCTAAGACAGGTACTGCTTTTCTGTAAGAAGGCCCAAATTCCTTCTTCACCGCGATCTTTTCTCTGACCAGATCCCCAATCTTTGGAATCCAGACAGGTCTTGCTGGGACAGGTGGTTCTTCAGTGGTCGTTGGCTTCAACGTTATGTTACTTAGACTGTTCCTTGTTTCATTCAAGTCCTGTAAACAGCCAAACGATCTTTGATGTCAAAGGTTTTTTCTTCTACCACTGAAGTATTCTCATTCTAGTTCCAAACAAAAGTTCATACGGTCTGAAACCTTTTAGAGAATTTCTTGGTATGTTGTTAAGACTACGTTGGACACTTATTAAATGTTTGACCCACCCATCACCCGAACCTAATACCCTCGCCGTTATAGATTGCTTTATGTCACGGTTTTTTCTTTCCACTGCCGCATTTCCCTCAGGATGGAAGGGAGAAGAGTACTGCAATGCAATGCCCATGCTGGCCATGGCCTCTTTGTAAGCTCGAGAGCTAAACGCAGGACCCTGGTCAGAATGTAGCATGCCAATTGCGTATGTGCCTATAAAGACTCGCAAATCTTTTATAACAGTTCTGGCGTCAGCCGAGCGCTGGGGTCTACATTTTTAAGTGAATTCAGTCTTAATAATTATGGGGACGTATTTCTCCGGCTGGATTTCTGCGTTATAGATCGCCTGATGCTCTCTAATAGTGGTATCTGGGCTGTTGTCTGGTCCGGTTCACAACTGCGATCTCTGTTGCAGTCCTCACAATTTCTTGCAAAATTGTAGATATATACGCTCATTCCCGGCCACCAGTAATTTGATTGTAATTCTATCAGAGATTTCAGGATCTCTTAGTGCCTCAGACCCAATCCCATGTGTGCGTCTTCAATCAAGAAAACTCTCCGGTTCGTGTTTGGAATTACTCTATCCCCCACTCCAGGGATTCGAGCAACAGGAACGGAGTTTGCATCAAATATGTAGGTATTATTGAGTGGATAGTTGAGAGGTAATGCTGCATAATCGCCTTTTATTGACGCTTTTACCGCCAGCATGGTTTCTCCATCTATTTGTTTTTCTGAAAGCTTTTTAGTGGCTACGGAAGCCGGTTGAACCGCATCCGCTGTGGCTGTGTTAGCCAATTAATTCCCTGCAACGTGAACGCCATCACGTCGATGACTCAGTGCGTGTATCACGTGAGTCTTTTGTAGTTCTTTCTGTAAAAGAACTACTTGTTCCCAAAGTTTTTTATGCTTTATTTTTGGCACCTGTGTCATCTTTGTAACCGTTTTTGCTCCATGTCTGCATGTCGCTGTTATATGACTTGACGTAGTAATGCGAATCACACACTATTAGTGTGGGGAATTCGCGATCGGCATTTTGAAGCGCCATCTTTAAAGATCTTATTTCAGCTCGCTGAGCTGAGCAGTTTTTGAGTGATTCAGTTTTGGTAATCATTGGTTTTGAATTTACCACAGCGCCAGCAACCTTTAACAATCGCGCACGCTGCATTGTAGGACTTTTCCTCTATGTCGTAATGTTGTACGAATCTGTCCATATAGATTACGCAGGTACACTGTTTGAGAGGCAGAATTTCGATTGGCAGAGGATATTCTTGTTCATATTCTAGATCATCTAGTTTTTTCAGTTTCGGGTCCAAATAGTATTTCACGTCTTCTGTAGCAAGAGAATTTTCCCATTGTATCCATTTTGGATCTAATGCCACTGTATTCAGATTACGTGGACCTGTTAATGCCTCAAGGGCTGATTCTGCTGTATAAACAGTTATTCTTTTGCCTTGGGCTAGGGCTCTTTCTTTTGCTACAGCAGTTTGAACCCCTGTTAGAATTTTTTCTGTAGAGCTGAATTTCATTTCAGCTTGAGTGTACAAGTGTGATTTGTAAGCTATTGGTACCGTTTCTCCCTCATTGGAGGTCAGGTATGTGAATCTGCATTTTCCTGGAATTACTCGGATTACAAGGTTGCGTACGTTGTCGCGAGTTTGCAATTTTGTTTTAGCTAACATGTCTGTCTGTAAGGATATCAAAATTTATGTGTGTTTTTGAGTCCAGTGTATGGGTTTGAAATCAGGTTTTATTAATTCATAGAGAGGTTTAACCCTCTCCGCATAATTTAGAATGTATGTTCTTCCGAAATTCAGGAAGCCTAGTATTGATTGTAAATTTCTCAGCATTTTTGGTGCTTGGAGTAATGCACACTTCTCTAAGAAGTTGTCTGCCAGGCTTTGCCTTCACTTGATAATTCATAGCCTAAAAATAGGACTGTCAGATGGGCAATTCTGGACTTTTTAAAGTTGAATTTGTAACCCTCTGATGCGAACCCAAGAATTATGGTGTTCACTCTATTTAAGTGAGTATCCAGGTCTTCATCTGTAAGGTAGATTTCATCGACATATGATAATGCTTCATCATCATATATTTGTAATAATTCTGTTACTCTGGCTGAGAATAATCCCGGGCTGTTCTTGAATCCCTGTGGGAGTCTGCAAAATTGTTTTTGCGACCCCATTATTGAGAAAGCGGTCAAATACCTGCTTTCAGGTGCAATGTTTTGACAGAAGAATCCATTAGAGATATCGAATGTAGTTTTATATTTTTTACGCACAATGTTGTTCATTAGTGCTGCACTGTGTGAATTTTGTACTGCAAAAGTTTTGCAACAGGCGTAGTGGGACAGGATAGTTTGCGGGTGGGTGGCAGCCTCAGGCAGTGTTCGAGTGATTGAAACATGTACCTCACAGATGAACAATCCTTTGTCCACAGAGAGGGTGGTTGTGTGTGTTAAGAGGTAGGTAGGGTGTGTGAGAGACCAGCACTACAACTCCCAACAGGCCCCCATGTCCACAGGGAGGGTGGTGGTGGGTGGGATGTGTGCAAGAGGTCACTACTACAACTCCCAACAGGCCCCCATGTCCACAGGGAGGGTGGTGGTGGGTGGGGTGTGGAAAGGTCACTACTACAACTCCCAACAGGCCCCCAAGTCCACAGGGAGGGTGGTGGTGGTGTGTGTCGAGAGGTGGGTGGGGTGTGTGAGAGAGGTCACTACTACAACTCCCAACAGGCCCCCAAGTCCACAGGGAGGGTGGTGGTGTGTGGGGTGTGCGAGAGGTCACTAGTACAACTCCCAACAGGCCCCCAAGTCCACAGGGAGGGTGGTGGTGGGTGGGGTGTGCGAGAGGTCACTACTACAACTCCCAACAGGCCCCCATGTCCACAGGGAGGGTGGTGGTGGGTGGGGTGTGCGAGAGGTCACTACTACAACTCCCAACAGGCCCCCAAGTCCACAGGGAGGGTGGTGGTGGTGTGTGTTGAAAGGTGGGTGGGGTGTGTGAGAGAGGTCACTACCACAACTCCCAACAGGCCCCCAAGTCCACAGGGAGGGTGGTGGTGGGTGAGTTGTGCGAGAGGTCCCTAGTACAACTCCCAACAGGCCCCCATGTCCACAGGGAGGTTGGTGGTGGGTGGGGTGTGTGAGAGGTTACTACTATAACTCCCAACAGGCCCCCATGTCCACAGGGAGGGTGGTGGTGGGTGGGGTGTGTGATAGGTTAGTACTACAAATCCCAACAGGCCCCCATGTCCACAGGGAGGGTGGTGGTGGTGTGTGTCGAGAGGGTGGTGGATTGTGTGAGAGAGGTCACTACTACAACTCCCAACAGACCCCCAAGTCCACAGGGAGGGTGGTGGTGGTGTGTGTCGAGAGGTGGGTGGGGTGTGCGAGAGGTCACTACTACAACTCCCAACAGGCCCCCATGTCCACAGGGAGGGTGGTGGTGGGTGGGGTGTGCGAGAGGTTAGTACTACAACTCCCAACAGGCCCCCATGTCCACAGGGAGGGTGGTGGTGGTGTGTGTCGACAGGTGGGTGAGGTGTATGAGAGAGGAAACTGAAATGTAATGTATGGAAAATAAAACATGTCATGTCCACAGTATTGATTATCAAAATCTTGTCCCTCAGGTGATCGCAATTTGACTGGTGAAACCAGCAATCGGCCGCAACACTTGCCTCACTCACATCCAGGACTCTCTGGGGACGATGCCACAGCCAGCTCCGGCGCGGAGGAGGGAGCAGGCCCAAGCACACTCCCAGGGCCATCTGGCTCACTGGAAATCCCTGCCACAACAACCGTGGCCTGTGTCACACCTACAAAACCTGCCACAGTGAGCTGTAGAGCCACCACCACCACCTCCACCACCACCAGTACCACCACTCCTGCCTGTGCCACCCTGCCTGACCCACCGCACGATGCAGGGCCATCAACATCCCAGCCAAGCAGGGGGAGTGGACGGGAAAGGAGAGAGGCGGGGCCACATCAACCAAGCAGGAGTACCTCTCAACAGCGAGCTGGGGAAGGACACCCACCCCATCCTGGCGCTGAGTCACTGGAAGCCCTAGCCAGAGTCCAGGCTTCCTATGAGCGTGGGCAGGAACAGGCTGATCGTGCCCACCAGGACTCGGTTGAAAACACCAATCTATTGAGGTCCATTGACAGCCGCATTGGCCAAATAGTGGACCTCATGGGCCAGAAGACATCACTGTGGAGGGAATGGTTAGGCCGCAACCCCCCCCTCAACCAAGTGCCCAGCTGCCATGGTCAGCAACACCACAGCCACCGCCACCTGTGCCCCTGGACACGGATGTGGCCCCTGAGCAACCTGCCCCGAGCTGACTCCGTTCCGGCTCCAAGACGGAGGGGCCGTCCGAGGCTGGAAGTAGGTGAGAGCAGTGGGGATGCTCCATCTACACGCTCAAAGAGGGGCCGACAATGACTCGAACACTGCCTGAGGCTGCCATCCACCCGCAAACTATCCTGTCCCACTACGCCAAGTATTGGCACAGGTCTGCTGGACTAGCTGGACATCACCCAATGTG
Organism: Lissotriton vulgaris; assembly: GCF_964263255.1. Classification (NCBI taxonomy): domain Eukaryota; kingdom Metazoa; phylum Chordata; class Amphibia; order Caudata; family Salamandridae; genus Lissotriton; species Lissotriton vulgaris. Next base: position 745,122,150 of record NC_141696.1, read on the forward strand.
GTGTCAGCACAGACATTTCATCTACCATGACCTTCAACTCACACTCCCCTACCCAACACTTACTTGTAAATATCCACCGGCACCAATGCACAACCTGTAAATAAATTTCACTTACACACTCAATGATGTGTTGCCTCCATGTTTTATTCACATTATTGTCTCAGAAACAGACGTTACCAGGTGCAGGGATCCATGTCGTACAGAATCATGCCTCTCTGGGAGTGACCTAGGGAAAATCAGAGACAGCAAACACACGTCAGGAAACTGAATCACACCCATCACAACACACTGCAGTGCAACATTCCACAAACCACACTCATCACAAAATCAGTGGATGAGAGGACACACATCATGGAGACTTGCATGTCCAAAGAAATAAACACACACACATGCAAACATAACGTACCAGAACAGCCAGCTGATGAACACCACATCCACACACCACCATCAAACATACATAACGCATTGTCAACCGGCACAAGAGGTAGTTACTCACAATCAAGTGAAATAGCGATCAATAGGCTGACGCCTCTAGTCCACACCTTCCTCCTCACCACTATCCTCATCAGTCGACATGGGTGGGATGGGAGGCCGAGGAACTTGTTGGTCTTCAGGGTCCAAGATCAGTTCAATGTTATTGCGCAAGGCCAGGTTGTGGAGCATGCAGCAGGCAATCATGATCCTGCATACTTTGCCTGGTGAGTAAGGCAGGGCCCCTCCGGTCTTATCCAGGCACCGAAACCTAGACTTCAGCAGTCCAAAAGTACGTTCCACCACTCTACGTGTCCTTCCATGGGCATCATTGTATCGCATTTCACCCGCTGTACTTGGATTACGTATGGGACTCAGCAGCCAAGGCCGGTTTGGGTACGCCGAGTCACCTATGTAGGGAGATGACAGACACAAATATCACAACCAGAATTGGTGGGTACCCCATGCCACACAGAAAACACAACTGTCCCCATAGCATACTCACCAACAAGCCACGCACGTTCTGGGCGCAGATTTGCCATCAGTTGGGGGACAATGCTGCTCCCCATGATGTAGGAGTCATGTGCGGAACCTGGAAATCTTGCACACACATGGGATATGATGTTGTCGGCCAGGCACACCACCTGCACGTTGAGTGAATGAAAATGCTTCCGATTCCTATATACCGGCTCACGTACCCGTGGTGGAATGAGACCGATATGTGTGCCATCAATGGAACCCACTACGTGTGGTATCTGGCCCAGTGCATAGAAGTCTGCTTTGACTGCTGCCAACTCTGCCGGCCGTGGGAAATGGATGTAGTCATCCTTGTACAGCATCATGGCTTTTAGAACATCCGAAGTACCATGCTGAACATGGACTGTGACATCCCCCCGGCATGTCCAACTGTGTACTGAAAGGTGCCAGTAGCAAAAAAGTGTAGTGCCGCCATCACCTTTGCTGTGGGTGTAATGGAACCAGGATACGTTCTTCGTGGCTGCAGATGAGGAGACAATTGGTCCACAAGCTCCATCAATCTACGTCGATCTAGCCGGAATTTCCTGATCACCTCCTCGTCAACCATATCCTCCAGCACAGTGTATGGGCGATGGACATTTGGAGCCCTCCTGTGTGGGAGTAGATGTAGTAGAAGTCAATTTACAAACAACGCATGGCTGTGCAACTCTATCACATGTAAGCCAACCCTAGCAAGAATACAAATGTTGTGGACAATTGTCATATGTGTAACTTCTCTGAAAGTTACTACAATACGGAGTGCCATATGAACAACGTGCAGCCACTAGCAACATGATGTGTGTCAACATGTACAATGCAACTTAGTCTCATGTCAACATTACTGCCAACAAGACGTATGTAAGGACACAAATGTATACAAGCCTCATCACAGACACACATGCACGTGCAAACACAAAACGATAATGCTACACACACTCCATGTCATCATGCACCAATGACCACACCGACAATGGTGAGCATCCGCACATTACATGCATGGTCACACAACAGGCAACACACATACGCATACACAGAATGCATGTGTACCCCCCACCATTGTTATTAGCACACATTAACCACACACTGCCAATAGATTCAGAATGTGGCGAGACAGCCGTGATGTACTGTGTAGATGTGAAGAAGTTGAAACAAGTGTAGGGAAATACAAGACAACAACACGTCAACATGCACATGTGTAGCACATTGTGTGCACATCAATGGGCATAGTACACACATGATACAGTGCATGACATATGCAGTTTCGCCATCACGGTCACAACCCTCATAACGCAAGTGCAGACTATACACCACGATGCAGCGTTGGAAAATATACAATCATTGGCGGCGCCATGGCGGTGCACTGCTTCCGCTATTTTCGAATGGGCATACGCGGCCCGCGTTCCCTCTTCCCATTGGCTGCATGTGCACGGACCGTCACGGCCACACATCGGCAACCGCATGTGCAAGCTTCCGGGACGGATGCATCATTTGGAACAATGTTCAATCAGTGGCGCCACCATGGCGGTTCACGCATTCTGCGGGGGAGGTGCAAGCCAACACACCCTTCTGAAGAAGTCAATGGACATGGAAGTTCATGGCCCCCCTTACAGTCACATTGCATCATCCACCTTACACCAGCCGGCCCAGCCCCGTCCACAACCGCCGTGCCAGGCCCCGTCCACAACCGCTGTGCCAGGCCCCGTCCACAACCGCCGTGCCAGCCTGTCACTCACTGCCGTGCCAGGCCCGGTCCAGAACCGCCGTGCCAGGCCTGTCACCCACAGCCGTGCCAGGCCCGGTCCAGGACTGCCGTGCCTGGCCTGTCACCCACCGCCGTGCCAGGCCTGTCACCCACCGCCGTGCCAGGCCTGTCACCCACCGCCGTGCCAGGCGAGTGGCCCCCGTCGGTGGGTGACAGGCCTAGCACGGCGGTTCTGGACCGGGCCTGGCACAGCGGTTCTGGACCGGGCTGGGCCGTCCGGTGTACGGTGGATGATGCAATGTGACTGTAAGGGGTGTCATGAACTGCCATGTCCATTGACTTTTTCAGAAGGATGTGTTGGCCTGCACCTCCCCCGCGGAATGCTGCACCGCCATGGTGGCGCCACTGATGGAACATTGTTGCAAATGAAGCATCCGTCCCGGAAGCTTGCACATGCGGTTGCCGATGTGTGGCCGTGACGGTCCGTGCACCTGCAGCCAATGGGAAGAGGACATGGCAGTTCATGACCCCCCTTACAGTCACATTGCATCATCCACCGTACACCGGCCGGCCCAGCCCTGTCCACAACCGCCGTGCCAGGCCCCGTCCACAACCGCCATGCCAGGCCCGGTCCAGAACCGCCGTGCCAGCCTGTCACTCACCGCCGTGCCAGGCCCGGTCCAGAACCGCCGTGCCAGGCCTGTCACCCACAGCCGTGCCAGGCCCGGTCCAGGACCGCCGTGCCAGGCCCGGTCCAGGACCGCCGTGCCAGGCCTGTCACCCACCGCCGTGCCAGGCCTGGTCCAGGACCGCCGTGCCAGGCCTGTCACCCACCGCCGTGCCAGGCCTGTCACCCACCGCCGTGCCAGGCGAGTGACCCCCGTCGGTGGGTGACAGGCCTAGCACGGCGGTTCTGGACCGGGCCTGGCAGGGCGGTTGTGGACGGGGCTGGGCCGGCCGTGAGTGACATGCCTGGCATGGCGGTCCGGGACTGGGCCTGGCACGGCGGTGGGTGACAGGCCTGGCACGGCGGTTCTGGACCGGGCCTGGCACAGCAGTTCTGGACCGGGCTGGGCCGGCCGGTGTACGGTGGATGATGCAATGTGACTGTAAGGGGGGTCATGAACTGCCATGTCCATTGACTTCTTCAGAAGGATGTGTTGACCTGCACCTCCCCCGCGGAATGCGTGCACCGCCATGGTGGCGCCACTGATTGAACATTGTTGCAAATGAAGCATCCGTCCCGGAAGCTTGCACATGCGGTTGCCGATGTGTGGCCGTGACGGTCCGTGCACCTGCAGCCAATGGGAAGAGGGTACGCGGGCCGCGTATGTCCAATCGAAAATAGCGGAAGCAGTGCACCGCATTACCTGGGCCAGTCATTGGCCCTTTTACAAAGAGGCATCCAGGGGTAACCAATTGCTGCCGACGTATGCCACTGACATGGGCTCAGGGCCCTATATATGTGTGATTTCCAAAAGCACTCATTCATTGCTGTGAACCAGTGCTGGCTGCGACCGTCACCTCGACCTGCTGCTGCTGAGCTGACCACCGACTGCTGCCTGTGACCATCACCTCGACCTGCTGCTGCTGAGCTGACCACCGACTGCTGCCTGTGACCATCACCTCGACCTGCTGCTGCTGAGCTGACCACCGACTGCTTCCTGTGACCATCATCTCGACCTGTTGCTGCTGTGCTGACCTCCGACTGCTGTCTGTGACCATCACCTCAACCTGCTGCTGCTGAGCTGACCACCGACTGCTGCCTGTGACCATCACCTCGACCTGCTGCTGCTGAGCTGACCACCGACTGCTGCTGTAGTGCCACAGTACAGGACCTTGCCATGCAGAGAGTGCGATAGATCTGGTCTCGTCCCTTCACCGCAGCGGAACTAGATGTTCTCGTGGGCGGTGTGCTCAGCCACTACGAACAGCTGTACGGTGCACCCGGACAGGTGGTAAGTGCAGTGGTGTACATATTGTTGGCCTTGAGGTGGTCAGTGGCTCCTGTCTTCTGTAGGCCTGCCGGTGTGTTGTGGGACCTTCACATGTGTCGTGCAGAGCATGGCTGGGTGTAGATACGTCTTTCTACGTAGTATGTGCATGTCATACTGTCTACTGTAAACAAAAAGGGTGTGTGGAGGGTCAAGGGGAAAGTTTAGTGACCTGTCTGCTCGCTCCCCAACATCAAGATACAAAACACACAGGAGCAGACCAAGTCTGGAAAAGGTGTGTGCCCACAGCAGTAGCCGTGTGGTACTGGTGGTGAATGCGTGAAACAAGGGCTGCCAGAAATATAGACTGTTAGTGGCGGGAGGCTGGAGCAATTCCCATCAGACCACCCATGTGGTGGAGTTTACGTCATGTGGGGAATGCTGATCATGCCATCCCAAGAGCACTGCACTTTTTTCAATCACATCACTTTAGGATGTAGATTATGATGATACTTTTGACATCCATTCCCGCACCGGCACTATATGGTCGGACTTGGGATGGCATGATCAGCATTTCCCACATGACGTAAACTCCACCACATGGGTGGTCTGATGGGAATTGCTCCAGCCTCCCGCCACTAACAGTCTATATTTCTGGCAGCCCTTGTTTCACGCATTCACCACCAGTACCACACGGCTACTGCTGTAGGCACACACCTTTTCCAGACTTGGTCTGCTCCTGTGTGTTTTGTATCTTGATGTTGGGGAGCGAGCAGACAGGTCACTAAACTTTCCCCTTGACCCTCCACACACCCTTTTTGTTTACAGTATTTAGTGCAACTTCCAGTTGCGGGTCTATTTGATCAGGATGTAAAATCAAGTTCAGTTTGCACCTTCTAGCTCACCCAACTCAATTGTGTGTGTCGCCCTTCTGTCTGCCTCCACTAGACACCCTAGGATAATAATATCCCATTCATCAACGTTCAAATACAAATAATTCCTTGAGGAGTTTGTCATCTGACTTACTACATAGTGATTTATTATGGTACATTTGCCCCTTAATCAAGAGCCCTGAATCCATTCCAGACACTGCCGGTTTTCTTTCCCAGTTATCTGATGAGCCACTCCCATGTAGAGGTCTCTTTACATACATTGCCACATTACTCCATGTCAATGATGGATGACCTCGATATACTCCATCTGGTAGTGTTGGTTTCCACAGTGGTAAAATGCGCCCTCCTAACCACTACATAAACCTTTTATACATTGTTGAACCCGGATTGGTGAATTCCGCCGGGCTCATGTTAGAGGAGTAGTGTCTCCCCTAGGGGCATGCGATCCTGTCCTTAAGTTTCGCTTATGCCCAGTGAAATAATTTTCTGATCTTTAAAATCAACCCAAATAGAATCATCTATATGTATTCTCTTGACCCTGCGGGTTGTATGGCGCAATGTTAACTTCAGGGTCCTGCGAGTGACGATGAGCGCGCGTGCGCAAGAGAGCAGTGCTTCACAACTCTCCACGCATGCGCTACCGAATAGCGATTCTTTTCGCAATTTTTCGGCGATCCTGCCTAGCCGTTTAAGAACGGAGGATTGAGCACTTTATGCAGTAAGGCTATTTAAGGAGGAAGGGCGTTTCTGCAACTCGCCTCCACTTCCGCTCGCCATCAGTTCCGAGGCACCGACGGAGAGGTGAGATGCCCAGTGCTTTGACTTCTACTCCACTGTGGTTAGGTTTGACTTAGGAGATTGCACTATTGAGCCAACTAGATTAGAGAGAGCCTATATGGCCCTTCATTTTTTACAGAATCTGTGTTAGGATGGGGAGTCTACCTTTTTCCATTCCCCTACGGTCAAGCAATTGACAAATGAGAAAAGGTTCTGGGTAGCTATTCATGGGTGCACGTTAATATACCTTACCATCACCTTAGCGCCTTGGTTGTGAATAGGCCATGGTTGTCAACAGGTCTCATTCCTTGTAAAGATTTAGGATAACAACAATTTTTCAAATAATTCCAAAATATCGTAAGATGTGCGATACCTAAGCGCCCTGGGTCGTTGTCGGTGTTAGGTATGACAGTAGGGCCACTACCACACGTCTGTTGGGTTTTCAGTGTAAAGCCATTGGCTTAGGCACGGTAAAGTTATGTGCTTACTGTGTCTTTTATCTTTACACTACAGAGCGGGGCCTCATTCTCCCGAGCGGTTGCCGGGTGAGGTGAGGTCGTCACCCACACAAAGCTGGGTGAGTATCACTGTGAGGAAATGCCTCAGTGTGATCAAGCTAGTATGCTTTTTATTAATGCAGAATGCAAATTTTTTCATGCATGTGTGCCTGCACGGTCTCTTTGTGTGCGCGCTGGGGTGTGTGTGTGGAACCTGGTGTTGTTTGACACATTGTCTCTTTGTTTTTTGTCAGGAAGAAGATTAATTCCTTTCCCTCCAGTGGACATTTAAGTATTCACATTCCTGTTAGAGAAGTAACTTTTTCAGTACATGTTTGTTATTCATCACTAATACACCTTGAATATAGTTGTAGTAGCTAATTTTTGTCAACGGTCCTGAAGAAAGCCGGGTTAGATGCCCCCAAGGCTGAAACATGTCGACCATACTGCACTGCGCTAGAGGGTAGTCTTACTACCCAGCGTGTCTTTTAATTTTTGACACCCGGACTTCTCTTCACAATGCCTTTGGAGTCCGGATAGTTAATTTTATCTTCACTATTATTTGAGCACTGCACTTTTTTCAATCACATCACTTTAGGATGTAGATTATGATGATACTTTTGACATCCATTCCTGCACCGGCACTATATGGTCGGACTTGGGATGGCATGATCAGCATTTCCCACATGACGTAAACTCCACCACATGGGTGGTCTGATGGGAATTGCTCCAGCCTCCCGCCACTAACAGTCTATATTTCTGGCAGCCCTTGTTTCACGCATTCACCACCAGTACCACACGGCTACTGCTGTAGGCACACACCTTTTCCAGACTTGGTCTGCTCCTGTGTGTTTTGTATCATGTCATACTGTCCACTTACGTTATCCTCTTGTCTCCCATCATGGTAGGTAAAGCTGCACCTTTGCAAGGCCGTGTGGAGGAGCATAGCACGTGATGTACGGGCAGTGGGGGTGTGCAATAGACGACACACACACTGCCACAAACGCTGGGATGACATATCCAGGCTGAGCAAGAATGTAGCGGAGATGACACTGGGGATGATTCCAAGAACGCCACGTCTGGCCCGACGCTCCATGACCGCTCTTATGCACCGTATCATTGCTGTGACGCATCCTGACCTGTCTGACCGGCTGAGTGTGGATCAGCAGCAAACTAGCGGTAAGCAGACTGTATGTGTATGTTACTTGGGAGTGCAATGCATGTATTGGTGCTCAGACACAGTAGTGACTTCCATGGTGCGTATGTTTTGCAGCAATGCCATGTTGGTGCCATTGGCGGAGTGTAATTTGACATCCATGTCCGCCATGTTGACACTCTACTTGCTTAGTAGTTGAGTGTTCAAGCACATGCCGTAGAGGTGTGTGGCCCCATGGCAAGACATGTGTGCATATCTACATGCACTTGCCCTGTCCGCATGCTGTACATGTTTCACGGCCACCACCGGTTTTTCATGTGAGGATGACTGCTAGGGGTGGGCCGTGTGCAGGATGGGGGTTACATGTTCTTTATCAGAAATGAAATTAGAGATTTCTTGTCCTTCTGTACGTGAGTGTGGTCATGATGTACACCTCTTTTCTCTGTATTTCAGGTTTGGCAGAGGGCACTCAGCCACAGACGACGGAGATGAGTGGTGGCAATGCATCCGGATCAGACATCACACACACCTACACTGACACAGAAGAGGGCAGCCCCGGAGAGGGGGACAGGACCGTCCCTGAGGACTCACATGTCGAGACACCATCGTCCTCATCTTCCGACAGTGTTGGTGAGTCAGCACTGTTGTCACAGACTGGGAGTGGGCAATCAACACCTTCCATCGGGACACAGCACACAGGGCCCACACTGCCGCCAACTGCACCATGTACTGTTCGTGCACGCAGAAGTAGGGGGAGCAGAGTGGCGTTCGGTGCAGGCACCGCTGCCCCTGCCCCGGCGACCCAAAGTGCACTGTGTGCTGAGGCTGTTGATCTGCTGCGACAGCTGTGTGTGGGGCAGACCAATATGATCAATGCATTCCAAGACCACGATAGAAAGTTGGGGCAGGTGGTGGCATTTATGGAAGGGATGCATGGCGATGTTGCTGGTCTACACAGGACAGTTCAGTCATTGGCACACACTGTGTCTTCTGCCATTGTATAGTCGCATGGACAGGGTGCTACTTCTGTTCCCCCATCTACACCACTTGATGTCTCAGGGGGGAGTGAATATTCTGACCAGGACTCTTATACAGGTTATTGCACTAGAAGCAGCCACAAACAGCACGTCAGGGCACGGAGGGCACAGACACCATCCCCTAGGTCAGCCAAATCTGTTAACAGAGACAACGTGAGATACACTGGAGTTCACACACAGGATCCACAAGTGGTGTTGGGGGAAATGCCTTCATATGCTACACAGGCATCCCACACAAAAGGTACTCCCAAGGCAAGGGATACTCCCAAGTCCATGGACACTCCCTTGTACAAGGACAGTCGTAAGGCAAAGGCACCTCAAAAGAGCAGGGACACTCCCAAGGACAGGGACACTACTAAGGAAGGGGCCACTCCCAAGGGCAGGGACAAGGACAGTACAAAGACAAAGGCACCTCAAAAGAGCAGGGACACTCCCAAGGACAGGGACACTACTAAGGAAGGGGCCACTCCCAAGGGCAGGGACAAGGACAGTTCAAAGACAAAGGCACCTCAAAAGAGCAGGGACACTCCCAAGGACAAGGACACTACTAAGGAAGGGGCCACTCCCAAGAGCAGGGACAAGGACAGTCAAAAGACAAAGGCACCTCAAAAGAGCAGGGATCCTCCCAAGGACAGGGACACTACTAAGGAAGGGGCCACTCCCAAGAGCAGGGACACTCCCAGGGACAGGCACACTACAGAGGAAGGGCCATCTCCCAAGGCCAGGGACACACCCAGGGACAAGGTGTCTTCTAGAGACAGGTACACTACAAAGGACAAGTCTGCTGCCAGGGACAGGGCACTGTCCAGGGAACAGGGAAAGTCCAGAGACAAGACTCCTCCTACGGCCAAGGCACATCCAAGGGACAAGGTTTCTCCCATAGACATTAGCTCCATCAAGGACAGGCATACATCACCCCTGGCTGCACTGAGGCTGATGTTGTTGAAGGAACGGAAAACCGATGTCTCCGCGGCGGAGTACCCCCATACCTCCACTCCCATCCTGGCCCGTCAGATGCTGAGGAAGGAGTCCCCTGTTGTTGCATCCCCCATTACACATGATGCTGAGTCCAGATGGCAGGCACACAGCAAACGACAAGCAGGGTCCAGCACGTCCCCAGAGAGCAGAGCCCCAGCAGCAGATGCTCCACCTTTGGTGGGTGATGTTTCATTGGAGTCCGCACCACTTGCCAGTCCTGTCATGTCCAGGGTGCCCTCACATATCCCTAAGAAACATAGACACACACCATTGCCACCTGACCACACCGATGTAGCTCCAGTACAGCTATATCCAGCTCCCAGAGCCACCCTGCCACCTGGCCCATACAGCCCTGTGGCTCATCAATCCGGTGTTCTCAGTGGCGCATCAGAGGTTCACTCTCAGTTGTCAGATAGTGGCACTGTGTCTGTTGTTTGCTGTCATGCATCATGTAGTGGCACTGTCTCAGTTATGCCCTCTCCTGTTTCTGGTGCTGGCAGTGTGTCTGGGTCGATGGCTCATCTGCCAGTCACTAGAGCTGTGGCTGTGTCTCACACTCCTATGTCTGGTACTGGCAGTGTGTATGGGTCTATGGCTCATGTGTCAGTCACTAGGGCTGTGGCTTTGTCTCACAATCCTATGTCTGGTGCTGGCAGTGTGTCTGGGTCTATGGCCCATGTGTCAGTCACTAGGGCTGTGACTGTGAGTCACACTCCTGGTTCTGGTGCTGGCAGTGTGTCTGGGTCTATGGCTCATGTGTCAGTCACTAGGGCTGTGGCTGTGTCTCACACTCCTATGTCTGGTGCTGGCAGTGTGTCTGGGTCTATGGTCCATGTGTCAGTCACTAGGGCTGTGGCTGTGTCTCACACTCCAGTTTCTGGTGCTACCAGTGTGTCAGGGGCAGGTACTTCAGGCAGTCCACCTGCTCCGTGATGTGGGGTGTGTTTACCTTCACTCACATGTATTTGGAGTTGGTGTGTATATTGTCCATGGAAACCACATTTGCATTGTTCTTGTCCTTGGGACGGGTACCTTGCACCACATACTTCTGCTGCCTGTGATGTACCTGCTCTGTTGGCCACAATGCCCTGTTGGTGTTCTGATACTGCAGTCTGCCCTCTCATGTGCTGCCTCTGATGTACCTGTTCGATGCCATGGACTGTTGATGCACTTAGCCCCTCTCATGTGCTGCCTCTGATGTACCTGTTCGATGCCATGGACTGTTGATGCACTTAGCCCCTCTCATTTGCTGCCTCTAATGTACCTGTTCGATGCCATGGACTGTTGATACACTTAGCCCCTCTCATGTGCTGCCTCTGATGTACCTGTTCGATGCCATGGAATGTTGATGCACTAAGCCCCTCTCATGTGCTGCCTGGATGTACCTGCTCTGTTGTCCACAATGCCCTGTTGGTGTTCTGATACTGCAGTCTGCCCTCTCATGTGCTGCCTCTGATGTACCTGCTCTGTTGGCCACAATGCCCTGTTGGTGTTCTGATACTGCAGTCTGCCCTCTCATGTGCTGCCTCTGATGTACCTGCTCTGGTGCCCACAATGCCCATGCTCTTGCATACTCTGTGATTATACCCCTGTTATGTGTAATAAAGCAAGTCATTCATGTGTCGTGCTTTGTCGTTGTCATTCCTGCTTGTGTACTCCAGTTGTGGATTTGTATTTGCGACGTAATGTGGTTTATCAAACATGACACTCCCCCTCCCAACGTCACGACCCTGGCAGGTACTCCCCTTCAGACAGCGAATGGTGTGTTGCATACCTGCGTCGTCATCGATAGTGGGCAATGACTTGCAGGTGGTGGATCGCGAAGAGTATCGGAAAAGCGTGTAGCGCTTGGTCCATGATGGCGAGCAGCTTGTGGTGGGTATCTCTGCTATGTATGGTATCTTCACTGTGGGGAATCCGCCGTGTTCAGGCAGGTTGTTTTTCCGCAGCGGTTTTATGTGTGTTTTCCGCCATCTTGATTTGGGGGACGGTCGTTGACGTCAGTCCGTACTGCGGTGTCTCTGGATTGGTTACGTCCGCCGCGGGGTCGGGTGTAGTTAGGCGGCGGTGCGTGCTCTTCCGTCGCGGACGGAATTTTGACACTCTTTCCTATCCTGATTTGGCGGACGGACTGACCGCGGCAGGCGGACACGGAAACGACTTTTTCCGCTTACTCCAGGGCTGTGGTCGCACTTCCGTCCGCCATCATAATGAGCCCCTTACTTTGGTCCGTAGATGGCAGTGTTCAATTTGAGAAATGGCAATAGTCTCCTGCTACTCCTGCTGTGTGTGGTCACCTTGAAAGTCAGTTAACCACTGAGCACAAAATGGTGGTCGGCTTCTTTTATACGTTTTTTGAGGGTAAACAATAATTTTAAAGAAAATATGTATTGGAAACAGTATTTTCACGTGATTCACAACAACCTGACAGAATGTATATTTATTTTTTTCATGTGTAATAATGTTCGTTTATACATTCCTTGTTGGAATATCCACCATTTTGTGTAGTTGCTGGCACAGGGAGTATAATAAAAATAATTGAAGGACTTACGTTTTCTGTTCTTAGAAGAAGATTATATGTTCAATGTATTTTTAGCTCTTAGAGCAGTATGTTTATTTTTTGTACAATGTTTCAAATGTATTCTTGTTTTTATTTGTCTTTTTGACCATTTTTTTCAGATATTTTTAATAATACGCAGGTAATTTAATGGAAAGGTACTTAAAAAAGTACATGAGTATTCAAATTAATACCAATGTTTTAATACACTCCACCACCTAAAACCCTATTTCAATTGCATCCCGTCCCAGGGGTAGGTTACAAAAAAATAAATGTATATTAAAAAAATAGTATGCGTAGTAATAGTTTGCATTGTAATGGTAGTTTTAATGTATCTCAATGTAAATGCATTGTAATGGTATACCTTGTAAAAACATGCGATGTGATGGTATTCGTGTTGTAAAAACTGTGATATAAAAGCATGCGTTGCAATTGTATGCGTTGTAATGTCATATATTCAGTTTTCTCACACTAAACCTAATTTACTTTATTTAGTAAATTGGGTTTAGCGTGAGAAACCTTTGGTGGTTGCATAGGAATGCCCATATTCCACCCTTGGTGCGCCCCCATGGTGCTAAGTAGTTTAAAGCAGCGCCATGCGCTGCTTTGCATTACTTTCCCGTTATTTCCAGCGAAAGTAAATTGGGAAAATAGATTTTGAGCCGATTTGCATGACTTTTGTGACACAAACAGCGCAAAATCTTCATAAATCTCCCCTTTGTGTCTCCACTGAGGGCCTAGGGGGCTTTAGAAGTGTACTTCTGTGGTTGTTTGGCCACAAGAAGAAAATATGGATTCTTTTGAAAAGCTTTCCTTTAGACCAGTGGGACCTAAAAACATTTTGACTTACAGATTTTTTTAGGCCAATCTAATCGGTGTATCTGACCTGGGCTCCATCGGAGTGGGCCTGAAATTTCACCTTTGTCCCTTTCTAACACGAACATTGATTAACAATAGTGTTTTAATTTTTCTTGGTGCTATTTTTAGTTAAAAAAACATTCAAATCATGAGTCCCGATCCAAATCTTGGATTGTTGTCATTTTGTATATTACATTTTCCTCAGTTGCTTGTTGTTTTAACTTTATTACTATTTTGGTATTACATAAATAGTTTACACTCTGCCCTAAATTAATCTAGCCTGCTCTGTGCCGTAGCTCCCAAGGGATTGAGCTTGTATTAATTTACTGACTTAAGGGGTTCACCCGGATAATAGTTGTGATTAATCCTATAGGGGGGCAGTTGCCCGCAAATATAATACAATTTCTTAAAGGTAACAACTCCTTAAATGAGTCTAGTACATTGCTAAAAGCAATTTTTTGGCTGTAAACTCCGAATCAGAGAGTTTATGACTGAAAAACTGATTTGTACATCTGCCACCAAGTTTCTTGGACAAGCAAGGGCAAAGAAAATGAAATCTGATCATCTTTCGGGATACATACTAAGAAATGAGAAAGTTTATGCTGCCTTTATATTAATTTTGACGCTCACCTCTAATTGTTTTTAATAAACCACACTTTCACTGTGCATCTATACTGTCATCTTAAGTTTAGTGTTTCTATCTTCATATTCTGTGCAGAACCGAGTTTTGCTAACCTAGGGGCCTATTAGGATCTCGGGTGAATCGCCACTGCTGGCCTGGCGGTGGCAAACCGCCCACCAAATGTTCCAGTTTCACCCCGCCATATTAGTCTGGCGAGGGGTGCCGCGGTGGACGGAAAGACCGTCCACTGCTTTTCAGTCGGTCGGATTGCCGGCCGGGCGGAAAAGGCACACAATATGGTGGCGGTGCCGTGCAGGCACCTCCATCCATATTATGATGCCTGCGGTGGAATGCCTTTCCATGGCAGAGACTCAGCCATGGAAAGGCATGTAGGAAATCACTGTGGGGGAAAATTGCGGGTCCCCAGGGGTTGAAGGGGTGGGTGGCTGCACTGGTGGGGGGGGGGTACCTATGGTAACCCCCATCATTGCCATGCACAAGGTGGTAGGCACCTTGCCTGGCACGTTGTGCATGGCAATGCACAACAGCGCCTGCCGCAATGTTAAAGTCGAGGATGCGCCCGTCAGTGTGGCGGGCGCTTCCTAATTGGCCTGGCGGGACAGCCGCACCTCTGGCGGTGGGTCCTGTGTTCCATTATTGTGGCAAAGTCCGCCCGCCATAGTAATAGGCCCCTGAGTAGTATTCATCCATTTTAAAGGTAGATGGATGGCAAATATCATAATAGGATTTTAAATTGTTACCTTACCGGAGTTGGATGAGCTATCAGGACAACTGGTAGAGTTCCACCTAATTCAGTTGGTCTAACAAACCGAAATGTGTTTTGAACATTCAGGGCAGGACGTTTGCTCTCTGGTCAAGTCAAGTGCCCTTGCATTATCTTGTTCTAACCCTGTGTAATGTGTTCCAATGCATGGTACTAAATCATGCAGCCCTGCATTAATTAAGCAGTCACATTTGAACTAGATCTTGTAACTAGTGGATGTACAGAAAGGTAAGCATCTTACATGTGAAAACCAAAATGAAAAACAATATACTTGTTAATATAACACAAAAATTAGGAGCCACAGACATCTTTAATTTCATCTTGAGGGTTTGTAAAATGTAATTATAATAATTAAATAATCAATTATTTGGAATACTATTTACATCATGCATAGCAGTTTTATAAAAAAATCAGTGACTTTATTGTTGACATTGTGTGGCTAGGTGATCAGACCCGATTCACAATACGCACCAAAGCCCAACTTAGGAAGATACATGGCTGTTTTAAGGGTGTAAATTGACTTTTGGAATTTACTAAAGCTAATTTCCACTTTGTAGTAAAAGTTACTTACCTGTGATGACAATCTTTCTGGTGGATACTCTACATACCTGCAAATTCCTTGCACACACCTCCCCATGAATCCAACTTACATATGTGGTGGGAACACCTCTTGGAAGAGAAAAAGATGATGTCTTTGCCCTGGTGGAATGGACCATGATGACCTCAGGCAGTTCCTTTTTTGCAAGGACACAGCATATTTTAATGCAGATTATGATCCAGCTGCATACATCTGACTTGCTTTGCCCTTCCTACTGCCATCGTAGCCAACATGGTGCTAATGAAGGGGAGCATCTAAGGAGTCAGGTGTGACTTTGGTAGTTGGCTGCAGTATGGAGTTGGTTGACGACTGCCTGGGGCATGCCCACCTTCATCAAGGTAGGGGAAGTATGGCATCCCTGACCTCCAAAGGTGTGCTGCCATCAACACCAGCACTTTCGGTAAAACTCAAGGTGCATTAGTGAGACCAAAGGGGAGCACAGCTAGCTACAAATGCTCCTTTCCAATACTGATAAGCCGACGGGACGGGTATATGGAACTAGGCATCCTGCAGGTCCAACACCACCCTCCAGTCTCCAGAGTTGAGGGTAGATAAGACCTGTGGCAAGGTGAGCATTTTTAATTTTCCCTTCTGGAAGCCACAGAGAAGGTGCAGATCTAGAATAGGCCAAAGACCTCCGTCCTTCATGGGCACCAGAAAATAGTGAGAATAATAACCATGTCCTAATTCTTGCAACATCTCCCTTTGGCCAAAAGAGGCTTGCACTGCCTTCCACAAAGTGGAGAGATAGTCCTCCGTCAGTCTAAAGTGGGATGGTGGAAGGTGTGGAGGGTAAGAAAGGAAGGTTATGGTGTATTCCCTGTGAATAGAACCTACCCGTCCAACGTAATCACCTGCCAACCGGGGAAGAATCTGTAGATTCTACTTGCCAATGGGGGGCTGTGTCCCTGCAAAGAGCGCACCTAGGCTTTGACCGCAAACCTGCTGGATGCCCTGGGGAGGCTAACAGGCTGGTGGTAAGGGACAACTCAGCCAAACCTGCAAAATGAGCAATGGAACTTTTGTGGTTGGCACAGTGGGGAGGAGAGGCCACTAAAGCGAGTAGTAGCCCTGCTCTCGTTAAATTGCACAAGAGCAGAATCTGTTTTGTCCCTGAACTGGCCAGTTCCATCAAAGTGCATGTCCAGAACTGGCCAGTTCCATCAAAGTGCATGTCCATTAGGGAGATCTGGGCATTGCCAGTGAACTCAGTTGAGCGTAGCCAAGGATGGTGGAGATTATCAATGCTGGCGTCTATGGCCAGCTCGATGAAGAATGTGGTATCCAAGCCACAATGAATTGTAAACCTGGCTTCATCACAACCATCTTGAATTGCATGAGAGCACAGGGTAAAGGTCTTCAGATCCACCGGGGAGGGCTTGTGCCACACAATCCCAAAGGGCATGAGAGTAGGGACCAACAAGCAAATGGTGTTAACAGAGGGGAGTCCAAGCTGGTAGAAGAAAAGACATTTGTCAAACGTTTCACTCACTTAAATTCTCTATCATGGGGTGTCTTAGGAAAAGTTTTAGAAATTGAGTAGCTGGTAGAAACCTACACCACTAGCCTTTCTGGTGCAGGGTGCTGCAAAAGAAAAGCCAGGTCACCTGGAGCAAGGTGATGCTGCAAAGCAATTTGTTGATTGACCGGTTGGCCGGAGAATGATTTGGCCCAAGCCCCATAGTTATCCATCATCACCTCATTTAAAGGAAGAATAGGCTCCAAAGAAGTTTGCACTGGTAGAAAAACCTCGTTCAAAACATTTGTCTTAACCTCTAAGGTGGAGAACTGTAGGTCAAGAACTTGAGCACATCGCCATGGCTTAGGAAACCGATTCCTCTGTGGCTGGTCGAGGGGAGCAAAAAAGACCAGTTTCCATTGAGGTATTGAGACCACTTGCCTCCATTAACTCCTCGTTCTAATTGCCCTCATGGTAGGGCTGAGCAAACTCATCACCCAGGCCACAAAGTCATAATCTGAATCTGTCCAAAAAAGGGAAAGCAGAGAGTGTCATCCCTGTGACAAATAAAGTGGTGGAAATGGCACCTCAGGTAGATTCAGGCATGACTTTAGTCAAGGTTGGACCAGAGTCAACTCAGCATCGTAGAGAAAAATCAGGGCTGTCCCCGCATGCAAATCCATAGAAAAACATGTGCAAAGCCAAGCATGATGACACAGGGTGACAGAGGACACTGTAGTCTGAAACCAAATTGGCAGTATTGAGGCCTTATTGACAATGGGCCATAAGCATCCTGTCCCTCTTTAATAACCTTTGAGAAATGGGCTTTGTGGTCATAAGGGGCAACCAATTGGGCTATGTCCCACAGTGTATGCTGGCATTTAGCCAAAAGGCAAGTAGCGTTCAAATATTTCAATGACATACTGCCTGTGGAGAAATGTTCTTGCCCCAAGCATTCAGGCACTTTGCACTGGAGTGGATGGAAAAGTTCCCCTTCGGACTCCGTCCCCTTCCCGTCTGGAGTCCGAAGGGGAAGGAGCGGAGAATCACGACCCATAGAAAGTTTAGAGTACCAGCGTGGAGCACAGCCACGCATCTTTGGCGCCGGAATCGAATAACACGACAGAGCCCATTTCGTCGGGGACACGACCCGAAACAAGCACGCATTACGGCTAAGTACCTTTCGCTCCACCTTAATTTGGAATACATCTGTCTTTTTACCACGGTTGGAGCCATGACCCAACAATAGAGTTACTTTTTGGTCCTGAGGAGAACCCTGGCACTCACAGGGTTCGAAACGGGTCGACCGACCCGGTCCCGGGTCATTTATGTGAATCAACATTGAACTTGATTTGTCAACTGACTACAGAACTAATTTGCTTTCCTTTTTCCAATCTTTGAGAAACAACTGTGAAAAGTGTTAAAAACAACAAATAAGAACGTTTTGTATATATAGGATTTCTTTTGACACCGGGACTAGTATGGATGTGGTGTAGTATGAATGGATGGCCAAGAATGTGTTGTATGTGAGGTTGTTTGAATTACTGTACATACTAATTTGTCTGTTTCATGTTTGTATATAAATGTATATATAATTCGACATGTTTTTGTATTCCCATGCACAAAAAGAAAAACGAGTGTCCATGCTATTTTTCATGTATGCTTTTCTATAAATGTTTTGAAAAAAATTAGTTTCTCAGCACTGGCAAGTGTGTTGTTTCTTTAGTTCATTTTGGCTCAGCCTTGCTGAGTATAGGAGTCAAAACCCTTTTTGTTATTAGACCCTCAGTAGGCACAGTAACTTTTCTTTCAACCATCAACGCTTTCCAAGTCACAGAGTGGAAAGATGTGACCTCAGGAGAAGGCACCCTTGAAGGGAACTCTATCTCTGTTTCAGGTGGGGAATCAAGAACATTCACCGAAGTTACACCAGCAAAATCAACAGGTGGGTGAAGAGGACCCTGGTCCCAAATCCTCTCCATTTCCATATATATGGCGGGGCGATCCGAATTGGACCCAAAAAGATTATGGATAGTGTGCCCATATGTGAAAGCAGTCTCCTGGCAATGTAATTCCTGCTTTGATCTGCTCTTTACTTGAAGAGGATGGACCTAACTGAGGTTGTGGGATGAGGTGTAGGATGGGTGGCATGCAAGCGTGTGCTTAATGCAAAAGATGCTTTGTTTTGAAACATGATAAGCCTCCTAAACTTGCAGTTGTATGTGTCCTAAATACTGGTAGGCATGTGAAACTGAAAAAATAACGAAAAACTGAACTTTTCTAAGTATCATGGTTTGCAAGGGACTTTGATTTATGCGATTTGGTGTACAGTTTTTTAAACAATAAGTCAGGTTCTCTGTTATAAAGAGTTCATGGGGCTCAAAGGCATGCCAGAGGGGGCTGCCATGGGGCGCAAAGGCATGCCAGAGGAGGCTGCCACCCTAGAGAAAATGTTGAACATGGTGTTAAGAAACAACCCAATACCCGACTGCGAAAGTCTCTCCTTCTCCCTTGACTTTTCCCCTATTAGCACCTTCTCTGGGATGCTTGTATATCGTCCACCCGGGACCCTGGGGCAATTTCTCAACTCCCTGCTTTCCTCTATAGCCAACCTAGCATGTAGCTCATCAAATTTCACACTTCTAGGAGATTTTAATATCCATTTTGATGATACCACGGACCACAATGCCCTAGAATTGACTACCAGCCTCGCCGCACTACAATTTCAACAACTAGTGCTGAAACCAACCCACTCCAAGGGTCATCTCCTTGATCCCATTTTCAGCACTTGCACAGATCTCCTAGTGGGAAATCCTTCCCCCCTGCCATGGATGGACCACTTTCTGATCTCTGTCTCCTGGGTCACTCCACAAACCCACTTTTCCTCCACTATAGTTTTCCGGAGGGAACGCAACTGGTCAAAACTCCCCCAGGCTGAATGGGCATCGGCCCTTGAAATTTCTAGACCACCCTGTAACTCTGAACCCACCCTAGCCAATGGACACTTTAATAGATGGATCTCAAAGTCACTAGACCTGTACTCCACATAAAACACACTGAATCCAAGCGCAGTACTAAGACGGCCTCTTGGTACTCAAAGGAATTACGAGAAAGGAAACGCCAATGCAAAATACTGGAGAGGAAGTGGCATCTTGACTACTCACTCCCGAGAAAAAAACGCATATAGAGTTGCGATAAAAACATATAAAAACAAAATTAGAATCGCACAAGAGGCCTTTTTCGAAAATAAGATCAATGCAGCTGCCTCCTGGCCTAAAGAAATTTATCAAATTGCAAAATCACTTCTCAAACTCACAGTAAAACCTCAAAACTCCCTCAATGCCCAATCCCGCTGCAACGACCTGGCAGAGTTCTTTTACAACAAAATACAAACCATCTATACCTCCTGTCCCCACACTCAGATCCCCACATCATCTATCAAACCTCTCGAGATAGGGCTCCACCCCTCAGCAACACTCAATATCCTTCCCTCTCTTGACTCCTCCACATTACAATCTATTATGCTTCAGGTAAAATCCGGCTCCCCAATTGATCCAGCACCCCGCGCTCTTTGCTGACAGTTACTGGGCACATCCTACCCACCATTCTTAAATTGCTTAATGCCTCTCTTGTCACCAGGACCATCCTGCTCCCCTGGAAATGGGCCATGGTCAAAGCCCTCTTTAAAAAGCCAAACTTAGATCCTAATAACCCAGGGAATTATCAACCAATTTCCCTGCTACCCTGGCTAAGCAGGATCCTAGAGAAACACGTCAACAAGACACTGACGGAGTTCCTAGAGATCAACCACCTCCTCAACCCTTCCCAGACAGGATTCCGACCCATGCATGGGACTGAGACCGCCCTTGTCGCGTGACAGAGGAGGCAAGGAAAATCATGGATCAAGGAGGCACCGCAGCCATCATCCTCCTTGACCTAAGTGCCGCCTTCGCCACTGTAAATCACAACATCTTACTGCAAAGACTTACCAATCTAGGAGTCTCAACAAAAGCACTCACATGGTTGGCGTCTTTCCTGTCTGATCGATCCTTTCAAGTCTTTGAGGGCAATGTCACCTCCCCTAGCAAACCTCTCAGCTGTGGTGTGCCGCAGGGCTCTTCTTTGAGCCCTACGCTTTTTAATATTTACATGAGCTCCTTGCTGAAATTGTCCGCCCCTTTGGGATAAAAATAATCACCTATGCGGATGGTACTCAGCTAGTAGTGGCCCTAAACCAACTTCACACCGGGCCCAACAACCTGAGGGACAGCCTAGAAGCGGTGACCTCATGGATGACAGCATCTTGTCTCAAACTAAACAGAGACCAGTCCGAGCAGATGCTCCTAGGTAACTCCCTCAATCCCACTATTGACTCCCTCTGGTTTACGTATCTTGGACCTGCCCCCATACCCAAGGACACAATTAAGAGCCTGGCATCTAGCTGGATAAGCCTCTTAATTTTAACCACCAAGCAACCAAACTTTCAGCCATCTTCCTTGGTATACTTAGGCTTACCCGGAAAATTCTTCCCTTACTACCCTTTAAAGCCAGACAAATCACGATTTAGGGTCTCATTTGGACTTTAAGAACGCCCTTTACCTAGGGCCCCCCCAGGCCACCCTAATCAAGCTCCAGGTCATCCAGAACTGTGCAGCACGAATCCTCCTTCAGATCCGTCGTCGCCTCCCTGTCAAAACCAAACTTAAGAAACTTCATTGGCTCCCAGTCAGGGAAAGAATTGTATTCAAGGGCCTGTGTATCGCTCACCAAGCTTTCTGTAAATCTGGGGCCACCATTAACCATTCTCTGATCACCCCCTACCAACTCAATAGACAGCTTAGATCAGCTTCTTCCTTCCTTGTCATATTACCCAGGATCAAGAGAGCCAGATGTGGGGGACGCTTGTTCTCCCACAACTCGGCAAAACTCTGGAACTCTCTTCTCTTCCACCTGAAGTCAGGGTCCAATCTTCTGCCCTTCCGAAAAAAGCTAAAAACCCTGCTGTTTAACAAATCAGACTAGGCCCCCACCGTCCTTCCACACGCGTTTGTCCGCAGCGCTAGGACGCCTCAGGGTAGCTATTGCGCTATACAAATGATCTTTTCATTTCATTTATTTCACAGCTGAATCTGACTCTTGGATTGGGAAGTCAGGATAAGATGGTATAGGCGATGGAGGTCACTCAGTCAGTTTGCACAGAGGCTCTAGAGGCGGCACCTGGGTGAACCTGCCAGCACAGTAAGTCCAGTAGACACACGAGGTTCTAAGTCCAGTTTTGAGGCTGAAGATCCTGTTGGATTCAGGGGTTGCATGGGCGATTTAGCCCTAAAAGAAGCCATGTGTTTCTTATGCCTCTTTCATCTGCCTGAAGAGTGCGAAGATGGTGACCACGAGGCCCGAGAATGATGCCTACATATTTTGCTGTTGCAGGCCTGCGCCATGAAAAGTTTTGCCTCCCTCCCCTTTATTAACTTTGAGTCCATATTGAGGCAAGACTCTAATGACTCATGAGTCATAGTGAGACCCCAAGAACCGCAGGTAGAGCGAGGGTCATTGATGGACATCTGTCCCTCAAAGTTCCTACAGGGCTTAAAGCCCAAATGCTTTGGGGAGACATCCTAGAACCTGCACGTTTTGTATTTTTGAGAATTTGGAGCACTTACACATGAACACTTTCAGACAGCAAGCTCTATATCTGTGTTAAAAGCATTTAAAAAGATTGAACTGATGTGGGGTGGGTACAATATTTGCTTAGCTGAAGTCGCCAGTGATAACTTTTAGTGCCAATATGGAACCCATGCCCTCTTCCACCGATGTTTTCCAGATCCAGTCTGATGCTTGGGATAATTCAACAGCTGATAAACTTGCAGGTAACAGTAGATCCATTTATGTACAGGAAATATTATGTGGGAATCCATCTGCACCCAGAACAGGGTGTTCCCTACTAGGAATGTCAAATAAATTTAGGGAACACGCCAAACCTGTGAGTTTGTGGGTATTCATAAACTCTACTGTTGCACGGTCCTACCCAGAATATGGTACACTACTATTAACTACTGTCAAGGGCAGTAGTAAATCCCTAACCTGATTGTAAATGGAGGCAGAAAACAATCAACATCAGTTCAGGTGCAGCAAAAAGGATTTCTCAACCAACTAAAATATTTCCTGCTGGAGAAGAAAACCCACCCAAAACGTTAGTATGTGCAATTGCACTTGTGTTTAGTATTTACACATGCATAATTGCGCGGTATGTAAAATTACACAAATGAGAGCTGTTAGAAAGCTGCAAATATGACTGCTGCTGAGGAGCAAACAGGTGTAAACGAACACATGTAGTTCTACGCATTTCTGTGAATCTCTGATATATTGCCTTAACATACAGATTCATAAGGAAAATTATCACGTTTATTTCACAAAGGAAAATGGGTGCAAACATAGTTTTGTTACACTTTCAAAATATATACTTATAACAGACACATTTTAGCGATCAAAACATTAAACATGAAAAAATCTATGATTCTGTGCAGAAAATTCAGTTCGAGTACTTGCAGTTTCCCTTTGAGTGAGAAGCAAATATACTGAAAAACTAAAGTATGTTGCATGGAACGACTGCAGGTAAGAACTTAAGACCACAGATTTTGAAGACATGTGCATACACGCTCCACTGAAAATCAACAGTTGTGTATTTTCCATAGGTGGTCTATGGAAGTAGAAGAAGAGTACGTCTTCCAGTGAATGGATTTCTTGTGTCCGTTCCCGGTATATCTCATTACTTATTTAGATTGAGTCTCAAAACATGTTGTAGACCAGCAATATCTGATGGAGTTATTTGGCAGCAACCTCCTGTGTGAAAATAAATAATTTATTAATATATTAATATCTCACATTTGTAAACGAACCAATAACTGAATACGATCAAACAAACTAAAAATTCCCAGAACGTAATGGTAAACAATTTAATGACTTCAAAAAATTACCATCATTTTTAAATAATCCGGTCCAAAATGGTTGGTGTTGAAACCTATAGATTTACAGCACTACACTGATGACTGAATGATAACTTGGTTGAGAATTTAGGAGATTAATTACAGTGAGTATTTTGCTTTCTTGAACTAATGGCATACAACTCCCCCCCCCCCCAAAAAGAAAAAACACACAAAACCTTTTAAATATTGAGGTTTCAATATTCGCTCATTAAAGTACTTCTGCTCAGCAGACTGTAAAATACAAGAGAGTTAAATCAGCTATGTAGACATGACAAGGTGGAAAGTAGACCGGTGTGGAGTTCCGCAACACGGAACTCCGCGGAGTGCCAAAAAAAGTTTTGCAAGCGGCGGAGTGAGGTAAGTCGCGCTGCCCGAGCTGATTTTTTGCCCACTGTAAACTCAGCATGAACGAGACCATGTGCAGCACGAGAGGGCGCACTTTTCTCTAGCTCGATGCACAAGTTACTTACCTTTGGTAACAATATATCTGTAAGAAACATTAGTTAGTGTTACATTCCTTACCTTAGAATATCCCCAGGCGTCACACTGGATCCGGAAAGTTTTCGTCAGCAGTACCCTTGTGCGTCGGTAGGCGTCGTCTGTGGCTCCGCATCTGTTGTAGGCATCGTGATCGTCGAGATGACGTTGTCGGAGTACTTAGACGCCGCCCTCGTGCACTGACATCAGTTCTTTACATAGCTTTCCACGCCAGGAAAGCAGAGCCATGATAGAAACCGACACTGGTGCCAAGAAACCAGGGCCCTGAAAGGGATGTCCTTAACACCCATCCTCCCCGATCGCAGAACGGGGAGGATGGGTGGGGCGGTAAGGAATATAACACTAACTAATGTTTCTTACAGATATATCATTACCGAAGGTAAGTAACTTGTGCACCCGAAAGAAACACGTTAGTGTTAGATTTGTTACCTTACAATAGATACCTCAGCAATAACACCCTGGTGGTGGGTCTGTGAACCAAGATCACACCAGAAAGTCCCGGAGAATGGAGCGGCCGAAAAAGCCATCTCTCCGGACTTGGCTGTTCAGGCAGTAAAGCCTAGCAAACGTGTGCAGCAAGGCCCACGTAGCTGCCTGACAGATGTCCTGCAAGGGGACACCCCGACCCAGGGCAGTAGTAGCTGCCGTGGCCAGAGTGAAATCTCCACGCAAGTAGGTGGAGATTGGACAGGTTCGGGTGGAGGACCGTCCACTGCTGCTGCGACAGAAGGTCCTCCTGAAGAGGCAGACGAATCGGGGGATCCATTGGCATGCTGAGTAGCTCGGGATACCAGTATCTTCGTGCCCAGTCACGAATCACAAGGATGACTTGGGCAGGGTCTTGCTTGATCTTCTTCAGCACTCTGGGCAGAAGTGGTA
This sequence comes from Lissotriton vulgaris, assembly GCF_964263255.1. Classification (NCBI taxonomy): domain Eukaryota; kingdom Metazoa; phylum Chordata; class Amphibia; order Caudata; family Salamandridae; genus Lissotriton; species Lissotriton vulgaris. Next base: position 745,147,352 of record NC_141696.1, read on the forward strand.
TAGGCGGAAAGGGGTATAACAGACCGCAGCTCCACTCGCGACGAAAAGCGTCGCCGAGCAAGCCCCGCCTTGGAAATTCCAAAGCGGCGAACTGATGACATTGAGTGTTCTCTTCGGTGGCAAATAGATCTAACCAAGGCTCTCCCCACTGCTGAAAGAGACCTTGCGCCACGTTCAAGTTCAGACGCCTTTCGTGATCCATTATACACCGGCAGCTGAGTTCGTCTGCCCTGGAGTTCAGAGAACCTGCCAGGTGTTGAACCACCAGGGTGATGCCCTGGTGTTCCAGCCATTGCCATAGGTGCAGAGCCTCCTGACAAAGGGTCCACGACCCCACCCGCCCTGTTTGTTGCAGTACCACATGCCGATGGTGTTGTCCGTGAACACCTGCACTACACTTCCCCGGACAGAGGGAAGGAATGCCTTCAGTGTAAGTCGGATCGCCCGCAGCTCCAGAAGGTTGATATGGAGCCGGGACTCGGCGGAGACCAGAGGCCACTGATCTCCGCCTCTCCCATGTGGCCCCCCATCCCAGGAGGGATGCATCCGTCACTACTACGCACTCCGGTTGGGTTAGGGAGAGGGATCTGCCGCTGACCCAATCGCGGTCCGTGAGCCACCACTGCAACTGATTTGCAGTCCCCTACGAGATCAGGACGTGGTCGGACAGGTTGCCTTGATGCTGTGCCCACTGAAACTCCAGGTCCCACTGCAGAGCCTGCATCTGCCACCAGGCGTGATGCACCAGAAGGATGGAGGAGGACATCAGCCCCAGGAGCCGCAGCGTCAATCTGACCGAAACTCTGGATAAAGGCAGAAAGATCGGAATCAGAGCCTGAATATCCCGAACCCGCTGTTCGGGGACGACAAACCTGAAACTGCGCCGAGTCCAGAACCGTTCCGATGAAAAGGAGCTTCTGAGAGGGGCACAGGTGTGACTTCGGCACGTTAATGGAGAACCCCAGCGAGTGCAGGAGGTCAGCCATAGTCTGGAGGTGGGACACGACTGTCTGGGGCGAGCCCGCCTTCAACAACCAGTCGTCGAGATAGGGGAAGACTAGGACCCCTGATCTGCGCAGATCAGCTGCGACCACCGCCATCACTTTCATGAACACCCTTGGGGCGCTGGTAAGGCAGAAGGGGAGCACAGTAAACTGAAAGTGCTCGTTGCCTACCGTGAACCGAGGTAGCGCCGGTGGGTCAGCAGGAAGGGGATGCGGAAATACGCGTCCTGCAAGTCCAACGCTACCATCCATTCTCCAGGGTCCAGGGCAGCTAGGACCTGAGCTAAAGTCAGCATTTTGAACTTCTCCTTTGGGAGGAAGCCGTTGACGCCCCGGAGGTCCACGATAGGGCGTAGGCCTCCTTTGCCCTTATTGGTTACCATAAAGTAGTGGGAATAGCAACCACGTCCTACTTCTGGCCCAGGAACGTGCTCGATGGCCCCCTTGGCCAAGAGGGCCATAACTTCCTCCTGCAAAAGTTGCAAGTGATCCCCCGGCATGAGGTGGCACTGCGGTGGCATGGCTGGAGGGGTCGCCTCGAAGGGGATGGTGTAGCCCCTTTGGACAATTTGCCGTACCCACCTGTGATGGAGCGCCAGTGGAGGAGGTGATGCCGGACCCTGCCCCCCACTGGCATCGAATGGGCCTGAAAGCTCGGACTAGGAAGGCTTTGAGGGAGATGCTGCAGGAGCGGATGTGGACTGGCCCCACCATTGTCCCCCCGGCACCGCCACGGCGGTTACCACTTTTGTGGCCGCGTCAAGGCTGGTTCTGCGGCCTGTTGTTTGCGGGACGTGAGGGGGAGCCCCTTCCTTGACCACGAAAGGACAAAAAGCAGAAGTTTGCTCGCGCTGGCCAGACAGGCCCAGGGACTTGGCCGTACCCCTGGAGTCCTTGAAATGCTCAAGCTCGCGGTTTGCTTTATCGCCAAAGAGGCGACGGCCATCAAAGGGCATGTCCATGAGCGTGGCCTGGACATTGCCCAATAAGCTGGCGGACATTGCCCAATAAGCTGGCGGACCTCAGCCAGGCTTGGTGGCGAACCGCCACCAAACTCAGCATCTTTTTCCACCACAAAATCAAGAGCATCTACGACAACTTCGACAAAGACAACCAACACACTGAACCCTCACCAACCACCCCCGACACCCGGAAACCAGCGATTGATGACTGGACAGCCCTCACCACCGAAGACACACTGAAGACAATGAAGTCAATCCACTCAGGGGCCCCCACGGACCCCTGCCCCCACCACATCTTCAACAGAGCCGCCAACACCATCGCACCCATGCTCCGCCAAACCATCAACCGCTCCCTGGCGACCGCCTCGTTCCCCGACGACTGGAAGCACGCCGAGGTCAACCCCCTCCTAAAGAAACCCTCAGCGGACCCCACCGACCTCAAAAACTACAGACCCATCTCCCTGCTCCCGTTCCCAGCGAAAGTCATCGAGAAAGCCATCAACAGCCAACTCGCCACATTCATTGAAGAACACAACATCCTCGACTCCTCCCAATCCGGCTTCAGAAAAAACCACAGTACGGAAAACGCCTTCCTCGCCGCAAAAGACGACATCCGCACCTTACTGGACAAAGGAGAAACAGTAGCCATCATCCTCCTCGACCTATCAGCGGCGTTCGACACAGTCTCCCACCGCACCCTAATATGCAGACTCTATGATGCAGGAATCCAGGACAAGGCCCTCGACTGGATCTGCTCCTTCCTCTCCGGCAGGACGCAGCGGGTCAGACTCCCCCCTTTCCTCTCGGACCCCACACCGATCACCTGCGGAGTCCCCCAGGGCTCCTCCCTCAGCCCGATGCTCTTCAACGTCTACATGGCTCCACTTGCCCCCATCGTCAGAACCTACGGACTCAACATCGTGTCATATGCAGACGACACCCAGCTCATCCTCTCCCTATCCAACGAGCCCAACACCGCCAGACGCAACTTTCGAGAAGGCATGGAAGCCGTCGCCAAATGGATGAAAAACAGCTGCCTTCAACTAAACACCAACAAAACAGAAATACTCATCATGGGCCCAAACCCCGACGCCTGGAGCGACACCTGGTGGCCCACCGCCCTTGGAAACCCGCCAACCCCCACAGACCACGCACGCAACCTGGGAATCATCCTGGACTCCGAGCTCAAAATGGACCGCCAGATCAACTTTGTCTCATCTTCCTGCTTCCACACCCTCCGCCTCCTTCGTAAGACCTTCAAATGGATCCCCCTCGAACACCGAAAGACAGTCACTCACGCCCTGGTCACCAGCAGACTCGACTACGGCAACGCACTCTACGCAGGAATAAACAAAAACCTCATCCGCAAGCTACAGAACATCCAGAACGCCACCGCAAGACTGGTCCTCAACCTGCCAAAACACTGCCACATCTCCAAGCACCTGCGCACACTCCACTGGCTCCCCGTCGAGGCGAGAATCACCTTTAAGATGCTCACCCACGCACACAAGGCCCTCCACGGCACCGGACCAGCATACCTGAACAGCCGGCTCAAATTCCACGCACCCCAAAGGACCCTACGATCAGCCCAGCTTTCCTACGCCGTGGTCCCCCGCACCAGAAAGACCAGATCGGGAGGCCGCTCCTTCTCCTTCCTCGCGGCCAAAGCATGGAACGCCATTCCGCTCCACCTCAGACAGACAACATCGCTCCCCATCTTCGCAAGAAACCTCAAAACATGGCTCTTCGACAGACCCCCTCCTTGATGGAATGGAACCTGCACCCCCCCACCCCTAGCGCCTTGAGACCCTTACGGGTGAGTAGTCGCGCTTTAACAAACTCCTGATTGATTGATTGATCATGGACATTGTCCTTCCTAGCGAGTTTGTGGTATCCAGTCCACATCTGATAGAATAACGTACCGCATCCCGCCCCTCTGCAAGGGCTTGGGCAAGCCGGGCCCAGACCTACTCCGGGCACTGGGGCAGCACGTCCGCAACCGTGTCCCACAGGGAGTGGGTGTAACGGCCCAAAAGGCAAGGCGTGTTGATAGGCCGCAACCCCAAACTTAGTGAGGAGAACAGTTTCTTGCCAAACTGATCAAACCTTTTGGATTCCCGTTCTGGGGGGAGTAGTCCGGAATACGGTCTGGGACGTAAACGCATGGATGACCAGGCTCTCGGGGGTGGGGTGCACGGACAGAAAGCTAGGGTCGCCCGTAGCCGGGCGGTGGCGTCAGGCCACATTCCGATCCACAGGGGGCACTGTGGAGGGCTTGGACCAGGTGCCCATCAGAACATCAGTGAGTGCCTCATTGAACAGCAGCAGAGGCTCCGAGGAGCTTACTGGCGGCTGAAGCACTTTAGTGAGGAGGTTAGTCCTCACAGCCGCAGCAGGGAGCTCTAGAGCCAAGGCCTTGGCCACCCTGCGCAACACCACACCATATGTAGCACCCTTCTCCGTAGCCACGGAGGGAGGAGAGATGAATCCAGTGTCGGGCGTAGTGTCCAAACCACTGGCCTCCCCTAGCTCATCTGCCCAGTCCTGGCTCAACTGGCACTGTTGTGCCAGAGGTTCCTCAGACCACTCCCAGTCCTCCCCTTCATCCGTGTCCTGGTATGCAGGCTGGAATAACGGAGCCGGGTCATAGGTGAAGGCCTCACCCATCGACGCCGGAGACAGTGCAGAGCCAGGGTCGACGTTGTCCGAGGACGGCGCCGGGAGCGACACCAATGGGGTCAGAGCCAGAGGAGGAGTGGTAAGGTCAACTGACATTGACCGGGATCGGTGCACGGACCCCACGAGGGCCAACGGTGTCAGGACCGAAGTCGCCAATGCCGCCTGGGCCATAGCACCGGACGGCGCTGAGGCCGGAGCCACCGGCCCGCCGAGGCCCCCAGTCGGGTCTGTGGTGCCCGAAGGCATTTAACAGGCCTTAACGCAGGGAAGTGCGTCCTCATGGCAATGAGGAAGTCACGGATCTCCTCCGGCGTCGCTCGCAGGCCAGGGACTTGAGGGTATGGGCCTGGAGGCGGCGCTTACGGCTCAGATGGAGCCGCGTGGGCGGTGCCGTCCAATTCCTTGGTCGCGTCGCGCGAGCGGCAAGGGGAGTCAGAAGAGCGATGACGACTCTTCGACTTTTTCTTAGAATGCCTCGACTTACCGGAGGACTTGGAGCCCGACGAGTGATGACGATGACTTGTCAAGCGACGACTGTGGCTCCGCGACCAGTCCCTCAATTTCCTACTCAACTGGGACCTTGAGCGGCGCGGAGCCGACTGCCGGAGCTCGCGTAGCTTGCGGGACTGCTCCCGCCTAGCTTTCGATGTCAAGGCCCGGCAGTCGGGGCACCACTTGTCGTCGTGGTCGGCCCGAGGCAGTATAGACACCGATGGTGGGGGTCGGTCACCGACATCAGGCAGTGACAGGGGTCGCACGGCTTGAACCCAGGCATCCCTACGGCACCCGGAGTCAAAGTCGACTCGAAAAAGAGATTCAAAATAGATCAAAAAGTTAGTAAAAAATGACTAAGAGTACTGCTCTTCCCAGATCTGCGCTTGCTGGCGTGGATATAGGAAGAACTGACATCAGCGCGCGAGGGCGGCGTCTAAGTACTCAGACAATGTCATCCCGGTGATCACGACGCCGACGACGGACGGGGAGCCGCAGACGACGCCTACCAACGCGCAAGGGTACTGCTGACGAATACTTTCCGGATCCAGTCTGACACCTGGGGATATTCTAAGGTAAGGAATCTAACACTAACATGTTTCTTTCAGATAAATGTTCTATTCAAGCGGAAGCTTCCTCAACAAGAGTGGCAGGTTTTTCAACGTGAGCGGTTGCGCCCTGCCGTGAACGCCCATGTTGAGAAATCTCCCCAAAAGGTGGTTTAGTGTTGGATTTTCCTCACTCCCCAACTTAACATTGGGGAGCTGCAAGAGAGGAAAAACTCACCTCCGTGTAGTATTTTGGATCTCTGCGCTCTACACTGAGTGCAGAGTGGGAAAAGCTCCGCAAGCGGAGCAGAGTTTTACTGCACAGACCTAGTGGAAATTCAAAACAGCCTCCTATTGAAGGAACATTGGGAAAGAGAAGGATGTCAGGTTTCAAACAAAGCATACATTGGTAAAGCCAATAGGTCTGCCATAAAAGTAAAAGTGCATCATTGACGGATGGGGTGAGTGGGTGACTTAGAATAATTCAATGATTGAATTATTAGAGATATGAGTGTTTGATTGAGTGTTTTAATCGAAGCACAGGTGCATGGTTGGATGAAGTGGCAATAGGCAGTGTGATGAATTGGAATTGATATAGTGCATGGAAGGGTGGTGTGAAAGTCCACTGATGGATAGCTCAGTTCATTGATGAGTGAATGGTTGGATGAATAATGCACAAGGCAAGAGCCTAAAGGGAGGAAAGGTAGATGACAATGAGGAAAGGGTTGAAACTGATGGAGAGGAACAGATAGGGACAAAAGACTCAAGAGTAAGGAAAAAGAGCTACAAGACCATATGAGTTGTATTTTTCTTGCCCAGCTGTATCTAACTTACATATTTTTTTAGGTGTGTGTGTTAGTGTGTGGGTGTGTGTGTGAGAGAGAATAATGCACCCGGAGCCAGCTAAGAACAGGAGAGGTGCGATCCTCTCCATAGCGAACATTTACTACATTTAATATGGGCAGCAGCAAAACATGTAAGAGTTATCAACCTATGGGGATAGACATAGAAAGTACTGTAGCAGGTTTCTTCAGGGAAAATAAGTTTGGACTCATATTTTTGTAGGTCCGATCAAATGAGTGTCTGTAAGTAAATCTACCAATTGTGTCTTATTAATTAATGCTAATAATAAAAGTGAATATGTTAAGGGAATATCATAGGAAATTAAAATGCCCAAAACCTTTAAGAAACTAAAAGATGCAAAAAAAATGTACTCCCCTTTGTCTAGAATTTGTGAAAAATACATTTAAACAACATAGGTAATCAGTCTTCCATATAATTTGGAGAAGCTGTTTTGTGTTCAGTTCACTAATTATATGGAAGACTGATTACCTAATATTTAAAAGGGATCAAATGAAATAGCTTGCAGATCGTGGAGAACACAATACTTAGGAAAATTATTCCAATGCTTTTTAGGTTTCATATGCATATCACTTGCAAAATCTCTCGTAGTAATGAAAAAAATCTTAATTAGGGCTTACAGCCAGCCCAATAATTACTTTTACGTATTCTTCGTAATTTTAACATCGTTCTAATGTACATGCTTTTGATTGGTCAGTAAGTTGTCTGAACGTCTTCCCTCTCTGCTTTGCGTGTCCATGCCGAGGTGTGGAGATTGGGCCAAGTACAGCTTCTGGTCACTGGCCAGAGTCCTTCCACTTGGTACGCACTATGAAGGTACTTTTTTGTTTTCATTTCGAGCACTACATATGGATGCATCTGCAGGCCATCTTATCTCCTTGCACTTGTCGCTGCTCCTTCACCCACTTTTTCCCCTGTTGCTGCCCTGCCTCCTCCTAATTAAAGCGTTGTTCTGTACATAAGCCAAGGATACAATATCTACAATATAATGCTGAACAACAAATCTTTTGCACATACTACTATGTTTTTTTTGTACAAAAGACAACACCACACAACCAAGAGACGGAAACAATTGCGTAGATGGAATTTTAGCAGGACAGTTACTTCCTGAAATACACGTACCACGTACCATGCACCATACAGAGGTGCTGGCTGCTGTACAGCATGGCTTAAAGTTTTTAGAAAAAGAGCTCTAAAGTGGACAGCTATGACCGCGTCATAGTGTTTTTCCTAAACCTTAAGGCAACTTGCACAGCACCAAGCGCTGCTGTGTACTATGTCTAAAAACCATCGTCAAAACCAATAGATTTTGCAGAGGTGAAACCTATTGGCTTTGCCAATGCTTGTTATATATTCTCAGTATTACTAGACAAATTTGTATTTTTATTCTAAAGCTACTTACATGAACAAACCTTCCTTTATAGACCTTGCTGTTGAAACTCCAAAGAACCAGGCGAAGACAAAGCAGTGTCACGTCTGAAAGAAACTGGAACAGAAGTGGCAAGAGACATCCCTGGTCAATTCAGTGCCATCTGTTTCAGGACTAGATACCAATGTATTTGAGGCCATTACAGTGCAAACAGGATTACCGACCTTCACTTGTCTTTAATCTTTGCCACCGCCCTTGGTAGAAGAGAGAAAGATGGAAATGTGTACAGAATGCCTAGCAGCCACTTAAAAGACGTTGCATGGGGGGAGGAGCCTAGCCGGCGACCAAGATGGCCGCCTGAACCCTCGGCTCCGCTGGTCCGTTCCCTTCTTGTCCGAGCCGCTAACTATCCTGTAGTTTACACTGAACCCTTTCGGCGGCTTCGGACTCGGAAGGTGACGCTGCGCCCGACGGTGTGCTCCCCGTCGCTCTCCACTCGGCAGAAGCGAAGGAACGTCCCAGTTTGCTTCCCGGCGTTACTTGATGGCGACCATGTCTTTGTCTTCGAGGAAGGCTGGCCCCGGCGGAGTGGAGCAGCGGCCATAGACGGCGGATCGGAGTCGGCTGGCGGTAAATTACTGCTACAACGAGTCACCCGCAACACTGTAGCATCCGCTTTCCTCTTCACGCTACGTTGTGATCGCGGCAACCAGCGATACTTTGTATCCTTCTCCTGGAGATCACTGTGAGCCTTCGCCTTCCGACGACTTCCCGGGGGCCATCTTCAGCCGGGCGCTCCTGAGCTTGCTGCAGAAGGCACGGCCGGACCCTGAGAGTATTGCTGTCTGCTGCCCTTCTACTACAGCCGGGATATCGCCACTATGGAAAGTACAGCCCTTATCCCCGAGATCTGGATGCGCAAGTCGAGACGCCGCAGGTTTGCCATGCAGCTGGAAAGTGGTGTTGGCAGAGGGGCCCAGGAACTGCCTCATGATTGTGAGCCCCACGGGCAAGATGTCATACCGTCCCTTTCTCCTGACCTGCCCCTGAGCCTAGGGGACATTCTCGACGCCCTGGCCGCCTTGCGAGCAGATGTGAGGTCCAAAGTTCGGGACCTGGGGGGTCGACTGGATGCCGGTGGGCTCGCCCTGCCCCCCGTCGATCGAGCCTGCGTCCGCCTGCGGGGCGCTTCGCCACACCCTGAGCTGGGTCGTGATGAACCGACTGGACGGATATGCACGGGGGTGTTAGTGGAACTGGACCTAGTGACCGCCTCGACTTTGCCGGAGTTAACCGTGGACCGTGTGGGAGCTCCTGAATTACCGCACCGACTTGAGAAATGCCGCTGGGAGCCATGTTCTGGACTTTCCATGGGTACCGCTGGCGGCTCTGACTACTGTGGTGAATCCATGTCGCCACCGTCTCGCTGGGCTGTCGTTGGAGACTCGCTGCACTGCGCTGCTTCTCTCTATACAGTTTGGGACCCCACGGCACTGGACTGGTCAGACACTGTTGGCAGGCGCTTTGTCCCATGGTGGTTCCAGAGGCAGTCTGCACTGCACCGGACGGCTGTTTTGTCCCTACACCTGATTGGCGCACTGGACCGAAAGGGACAGGGGTGAAGGCGATCCTTCTTTCTTGTCTGCTTCTAATGGACTGATTTGCCGGGACTATGGTGGGTAGACGGGAGAGCCAGGCGTTGGGTCTGTTTTTTCTCGCTTGGGGTCGAGGGCGAGGTGGCCGTAGACATATAATTTTGCCGTCCTTTGGGCACTTAAATCTGGCCCTCCTCCGGATACAAATGTGTACCTTTTTCTTTCTTTTCTTCTCTTCTTCATTTCGGGTACTCTTTATTGGGCGACAGACACACTGCTAGGGGGGGTAGGCCGTAGCCTCTGCATGCGTGTAGGGTGGGGGGGATTTTTCTTTGTCATTTTTAGTTTCTACGGGCCTTATTTTTCTCCTGTCTCTGTTTCTCTTTCCTTTCCCTTTTTTTCTGGGTCGATGGACTGTGGTGGGGTGGGTGGCGTCCGGCACGTATCATCCCCTGTGATTATCGCTCCTTTTTCGATATCCTGGTGCCGCCATCTTGGTTCTGTATTATTGCTTGCCTTTGTTTGCAGGACGTCACCCATGAACGAATCTGAACGGATTGTTTGAGCTCGGACCCTTTTCAACGTTTACTATTTATTTGTGTTCTATGTATTATAAATTTAAATCTCCAATTCTCCTTCTTTTCGGTGGTGCACGAATTGCCAGTGTAACATTTATACTTCTTTTCTTCCTTTTCTCTATGGAACTCTTTCTCTTTTCCCTCTTTACTTGTCTCTACATTTCGGGTTCTCTTTTGGGGCGACAGACACACTGCTAGGGGGGGGTAGGCCATAGCCTCTGCATGCGTGTTGGGTGGGGGGTCTTCTTTGGTTTCGTTTTTGTTTCTATGGGCCTTATTTCTTCCTTTCGTGTTTCCTTTCCTTTTTTGCTTTTTTCTGGGTCAGTGGGTTGGTCTGGTGTTAGGAGGGTAGCGGCTGGCGTGCACCATCCGTTGTGTTTCAACATCCTGTTGTGCTAGCTCTGTGCCGCCATTTTGGCTATGTCTATTGCTCGTTGGATTTTATTGAAAGACGTTGCCCGCTTATTACTTAAATGGATGTTCTGCACACTGATCCGTTCTAGCTTCTGTATCTCCTTATATAAAAAATCATTTGAAAATTAACCTTAACTTCTCCTGACACTCGGTGCTCGTGGAATTTAGTGTAACACATGTTGTACGCTTTTATGTACTGACGTGCTATCGAGTTGACGTATATTTTGCTACAAAGCTTACGAAGTGTCGAGGCCGGCCGGCTGGTTGTAGGCCCGTATTTGTTTTCTGAAAAAGCAAAATAAAGGTTTTCAAAAAAAAAAAAAAAGAAAAGACGTTGCATACTACTTCAAACTTTGGGAATAGGTCAGGCTGACCAGAGTCTTGGAAGAAGTACAACTTTGTGGTCTCAATTAGGCCTAGACTTAGGTGAACTTCATTTCAACATGATCTGTTTAAATATTCCCGGCTGGAAAAGAAAATGTGTTGAGGGAAATAAACTGCTCAAACTGTTCGCAGCCATATTCTCTCTCTGTGAAAGATAAGCTCCAGCTAGGGTTTCTTAATGTCAATATGAGCAAAGGAAAATCACCTTGGCAACCCTGATCAATAAAGGAGACCTTGTTGCCCCGAAACTTGTCCCAGGATGCTTGTTTATGGCCCAGGGAAGACCTGGTTTGGCAGTTCGGGCTGGACTGTTCCCATGAGGAACAGGGTCAAGACTGATTTGCATATGGCTGGGTCTGAACTGGGATGGCGAAGTGAGCTAAAGAATGATGATGGATTCAACCCAGATCTGTGACTGGGGGTGAGTGTCTGGAAAGTTTCTGCTCTCTGTCCATCATCTCCTTGTGTTTGACCTAGTCACCATCCCATGGCTTCTTTTATGCCTGCTTTAGATGATGCACACATCTCTTAAAGGGATGACCAAAATGTCTCCAGACTCAGTTTTGCCAATAGTGCTTTTACACAGGTCAATCACTGAATTTTCACATTTCAGAGCCATTAGATCTCTAAGACCCACCTGATATGACTCTAGAGCTAGTGAAGTTCACAAATGATACCAGAAGATCAAAAGGATATCCCCCTTGAAGCCAAATCTAAGCACACCAGGATCACTGGCATGCTAGCTTGAAGTTCCAGAACAGATCTGATGAACTTATGTTGGGCCGTGGTCAAAATGTTAGTGTTCGCACTCCCCCACATTTCTGAGCTGGACCTAGCAGCTCCTAGGGCTGTTATACTGTATATTTCTAAAGCCAGTGCCAGCCTCCTGGATATTGCCTGTCTATGAATTTTGGCTATGCTCACTTTGTGATGGGCTAGTGGAGTGTGCATTCTTTGAAGTTGGGGAACCCAATCTAAATTTGGCATTAGTCTTTTTCATAGGTAATCAAAATATGACACCTGGTAAATTGAGTTATTGCCCACATACATTCTTCTCTTATAAATGTTTTGATTTGCTGAGTGGAATAACAAAAATGTTGTCTTTGAGCTATTCAAATCTAGCCTCTGCTCAACACAAAAGACATTTACGTTATCAAACAGCTGTAGTAACCCCCAAGGGGACTTAGAAAGCAGTAGGGTGTCATCCATAAAAAGTAAGGCAGGAACCCTCTGGCCCCCCACTTTAGAAGAATCACACCCATCCTTATTTAAGTACTTGAGCACCCAATTATTAACCCCTTCCCTGCTCATGACGAGCTCAGCTCGTCATGCAGTACACTGGTCGTGTGCTTATGACGAGCTGAGCTCGTCATGAAATAATGGCAGGAGGGATTTTCCAGCACAGGACAAAAATCTCCCTAGCAGCCAAGGTGTTAAACAATGAAAACAGGGTGGGGCAAATTTTCAACCTTGCCTCACTCCACATTTGATCCTAATGGGCTTGGTCAGTTGCCTATTGCCTCCTCAGTGTAGCCACAACAAGATGTCTGATAAATTTGCGGGGATACACACTGCCGCCAGGACTGTCTACAATTTGCCTGTAGGAACCAAGTCGAAGGTGGCACATAAATCACCAAAGGCAACATACAAATTGCCCCTGTTGATTACTGAGTTCTGCAAAAAAAATACAAGAAAACCTGGTCAACGGTACTGACGTTACTTCTGAAGCCCACGTGGAAGTTAAATAACACCTCATTCTCAAGAATCCAGTATTGTGAGTGTATAAAAAGCAACCACAAAGAAAATTAACTGAAATGGTTCATTTTAGGAGGTATTATAGGATTTGAAAACGGGGGGGACTTGGAAGGAAAAAGGAAAAGAAGACTTCAATTCTATGTGTTACATACAAAGAGGGATTAAATAACAGAGAAGAGAAGCAACGTTTTATAAGATAACAGGTCCTATTAATGTATTGATTTTACAGTTAAGGGGATAATTTTAAAATAAAAGTTCTACATCCAGTATTCCTTACAATACATAAGGAAAAACATTCGGACAGCCCCTAATTTGGTGGCCGTCTAGATCTATGAGATAAAATATGCAGTGGAATTGGATTCAATAGAAGGATGAAAGGTCTTGACTATTTGAATATGGCCGCTATTTATGACACAAAGCATAGAATACAAGTTCTAATAATGGACTGATTTCTCAGCTCATATGGATATTATGGAAATATATTATCTAAGATCTTTATTCCTTACAGTCTAGTATATATGGAAAAGATTTGATGGTCCATAAAATGGCAGTATTATGACATATGAATTATAATATGAAGTGGAATTAGATCCATGAGTAGGATCAAAGGTTTTGCCTCTCCAAAAATGGCTGCCATTTACGACAAAGAGAAAGAATATTCTGCAGGATTTGACAGTCCTTATGGAAGTGCAAGACTGTCTTGAAGGGACCATAGTCGAATAGGAATGGTAATAAACTGTAGAGAAAATCGCAGTATTTTCTAATATATGGTATACAACACAGTGGTAAATGAGCCTGGTATTAAAATGGTTGATGCTTGTGACTCTCCAGATGAGATAGGTATTAAACCCAATAGGAGACAACATGGCTGGGAAGGACCCTTTAAGAAGTTTGTATATAAGGCCTGACAAAAAGGTAAATGGGTTTTCACCAAATCGATAGCCGGCATTTGAGAAAACTAAGGTAACCGGAGGGCGAGAAAGTTATACACTCTGATAAGCTATTGCTAGATTATTAAAATGAAATTCTAGCTAATCAGGGATATACTTTTACACACCTTTACGGATTAGCCTGCATAACTGCAGTGGGGGACGGAGGACCCAGTTCTGGATATAAAAGGGAACAATTCGGCTGGAGCGGTTTGCCGACAGCTAAACAAGTGAGTTTGAGACCACAGGCTGGCGAAAGTTTAATCTGCCTTGAGAGGTTTTGATAAGAGGATTATATTGATGTCCTAACAAGACAGGGTATATATGTTTATGTATTGTAGGGATTCCCCTGCTTGAAAGGAGTAAGGGAGAGAGGACCCGGTTCTGAGTAAAAGAAGGGCAGGTCCAGCAATGTTTGACTGGTGGGAGCGAAAGAAAAGGAGTCTGAATCCTTAACGTGATCAGCCCTAACAATAAGATTGTCGGGTGATGAACAGGGAATGTATAATTCTTTTTTTCTTTTTTTGTCTTTTCCCTCTTTATGTACAAAAGAAAGGATATTTAACGCTGGGGGTCCCTGACGTACTAGGAAATTGCGATATATATAAAAAATAAAGCACACGAGGAAAAGCGACCACAAGAGTGAGTTTGTTGCTTTTATAAGTATATTAGGCATATAAATAAAAGAGGGTGTAGAATCCCGCATGACTAAAATTATACTTTAGCGTACAATGAGTAACCAGGTAGTGTTCTGATTTTTTTTAGAGACCCCATTGATGGAAAAAAATGGAGAAACGGAAAAACAATTTATGATATTGGTTTGAATATATAATGACATGAGTGGATGTACTTAATGCATTATCATTAAGAAGATTTGCTATTAAGTGTTAATTGTGGGAATAAACAAAGAATTAAATTATTAAGTAAAACATATTCAATAATGTTCAACCTGCAATCAGTTGCTTGAATATACAATGTATTCTGGTATGATGAGTGATAAATCATAAAATGCTATGGTAAAGTAATTATGTTTCTCTATCTCTTATAGCAATTGTTTGAAATTATATGTCCTGATGAAGGTGGTGTGAACCATATCTAAACCCAAAGAAACGTGGTGTCAACAGATTTTTAAGAGAAGTGATGTGCAATATTAATATTCATTTTCAGCCCCAGGGGTTGGTTCCCCGGGGCTTCTGGTAACTCAGGGAGGGGGCTGTGCAGCCTCAATCCCCTTCATAAAAAAGCCCCTGGGTGGGCTCTCTGTGGCATGAATCAATTAATGCAACCCGGCCACAATTTTTTTTTCTTCAGATTTTCCGATCCTGCAAGAATTTTGCTGGATTGCAGCATTTAAAAAAAAATTATTATGGCCCTGAGCGGTTAGCAGTGTCTCTCCCATGGGGCGTAGGGTGTCAGGGTATCACTGCCCAGTCTCCTCATATTTATTTGTAACTTAAGGGCAGGGAACTAAGTCCCGGAGTCCTGTAAAGGCTGCCAGCTACATTTTAGGTTTTGGCTAGACAGCACATGTGCCGTCTCAAAGAGACATATTGTTTTGAATCTGTGGGTTTCAGGTCACCCATAGGCTTACCATTTGCTTGCTCCATCATTAATCTCATATCCTTCATCCCCGTTTGTCCATTGCATGCAAGTCCAGAGCATGAACCAAGTACTTGTGTCCTTCCACTGCTCCTGATATAGGAGCTACTTTTTTCTGTGTTTGAACACTCCATATAAGTGCTCGTGTTTTTACAAGCTTCGTCTCTTCCCACCCGGGCTTCGTTTTGAACAAAGCAGTTATTAGAAATCTGAGCACAAAGGCAGCATTTCCACATGAGTGCTTGTGTATTTACAAGCTCCAGCTCCTCCCACCCTGCTTCAATTCAAACTATGTATAGATTGTTAAACTATACTAATTGCATAGCAGCGAAATTGCATGCTGGTATTATGCATTTGAATACACCAAACAGAATATAAACATGATAACTGCACAGTTCCCCATTTTGTAGGTATTGCGGATGGAGCTTGTTTTCAATTCTTTTTTTACTTCTCGCTCCCCATCTTTTACTGCTCTTTTGTGCCTGCTAAACAGAAGATAAATCCAGACTGAGCCAAGCATCACCTGCCTTTCCTCTCCAACTTTCAGAGACAGCATTGCTGGGGCTTTGGGGTGTGTGTGCGCGCTGAGGTGCTACTTAAGTGAAAAGTTGCTTCCCTCAAGTTCTTAACTGTAATGAGTCTGGACACACACCTCAATGGGAAGTTTTCATTTGCTAAACAAGGGGTTGCTTCCTCTAGGTAAAACATTTTTCACAGTTCTATTTTATTCCAATTTCTTGTTTTCAGCAAGCTTGTAGGTGGCTGCGTTGATGTCTGTCTATACTAATATAATAAAGAGAGAGCCCAAACCTTTGAGGCGGGTAATCTCAGGAACCGTGGCACCAATCACAACACCCAATACAGCGTTGGAAAGGGCAGTTGCAGCAGAAGGACATAGGCTATGCAGACGCCCACCATATACATTTAAAAGGTAAAAGAACTGTGCCAGCAAAGTAGTCCCTTGTGGGCGTGTCTGCGTTGTGTGTGTGTGCTGGGGCGTGACGAACACTGGGGGCATGTGGTACGTTCCGCCCTTCATGTCATGTCTCATATCGTGTGCTGTGGGCGTGTGCTGGGGGTGTGGGTGTGTGTGGTGCACGGGATTACGAAAAAAAAAGCGAGCGTTGTGCCCAATATTTCATGTTTTTTTTCGGGCCAGGTTCAGTACATTCCAGCTCCAGGTGTGCTTGCCCCGCGCTCCCAGTATTGTGCACCTGCTTTACTGTATGGAGGTCAGGCATGGCGCTATTCCCAAGGGCCGGAAGGAGCGCAAACAGGGGCCATTGTGCAGGAAATCTAAGCTCGCCATAACTTTCGGTGACGCCTGAAGCGCACACTGGAGATTTTCCACTTCTGTTGCGCACAGGCCTCGCGCCACGCACATCCGGACACAAGGCCCGCCTCCAAGGAAATAGCAAGAAAGGGACTATCCCTCCCCGATATGTAGATTGGTGGCACGGCGGCCAACATCTCTAGCAACATACTCATATTTTTTCACCACCCATTTTAAAAATGCACAGGTCTCTCTGATTGATGGCCAGCACCGGCATACACTTTTAGACACATCTGCCGCCAGAAGTTCTAGAATTGAGAACTTTAGAGCTGGGGAGCTACGTTTGAATCTCGGCATCAGCTCAACATCCTGTGATTCCAGGGAAATCGCTTTGTCTCCCCGTGCCCACCACAAATGAATGTTTGTGGGCGGTGGCGATTCGCCCTTCATCCTAAGGACCCCCTTGGTCTTCAAATATGGTAATTTATAATTGAGCTGCATTGACGGCCAAATATCATCATGGATACAAGTACTTTGCACAGCAACTGTTAGGATGGTGGGCATTTATTTATTTGTACTTCTAAAGCTGCACCTTTTTCTTTCAGATCCCTTTGTGAGATGCAAACTTGGTTGCAATCCTATTTTTTGTGGATTACAGATCTGTGCAACATATATGATTTTATTTTCCAATTGTGCAGATTGATTTAACTGGACTTGTGCTACAGAGGAATGCAGGAAACAATGTACACACACACACAAACACACATATATATATTTATATGCAATTTAAAAATAAAAAAGTAGCGTAAAAAAATGCGAGGCAGTTATCATTATTATAACAAGAAAGATCAGAGTAAATGCTTGAGTAATGTCTGAGGAGTAAAGGCATACAGACTAACATGTGATTTTCCTTGTGTGTATGTGGAGTGCATTTGCTCCATGTGTGTATAAGCCTGAATATTGAAGCCAGTGGGATCCATTCCGGATGTAAATTGTTAGACATGGCTCAAGATGGGGGATGAGGACAACTTTTCCAGACAGAGGAGGTTTACTACCTAAATTCCTGTTTCTGAAGTGTGGAGATCCATACTTTAAACTGAGGAGTTTAAAACAGAGCCACCTTTATAAATTATATGACAACTTTGTTCTTCCGGAGCACTGCCATTTGGTTGATGGTAAGAGGGAGGGGTGGGATTGTCAAGTCAAGTCAAGTCATAACATTTATATAGCGCACTACATACCCAGAGGGTTTCAAGGCGCTTAGGAAGGGGATTAGGATTATTTGTCAAATGTCCACGTTTTAAGCTGCTTTCTGAACGCTAGGTGATTCTGGGTGAGGCGAAGGTAAGCGGGGAGTGAGTTCCATGTTTTGGCAGCCAGGTATGAGAAGGATCTGCCTCCCATGGTGGTCTTGTTGATGCGAGGTACAGTGGCGTAGGCTTGGCTGGAAGAGCGAAGTTGGCGGGAGGGGGTGTAGAAGGACAGTCGAGAGTTGAGGCAATCTGGTCCGATGTCGTAGAGTGATTTGTGTGCGTGGGTAAGCAGTCGGAAAGTGATTCTTTTATTGACGGGTAGCCAGTGGAGGTCTTTAAGGTGACCAGAGATGTGTTCGTTGCGTGGGATGTCTAATATGAGCCTGGCTGAGGCGTTTTGGATTTGTTGTAGTTTCTTCTGGAGTTTAGCGGTGGTACCTGCGTAGAGGGTGTTTCCGTAGTCCAGTCGGCTCGTGACTAGAGCGTGGGTGACTGTTTTCCTTGTTTCGGAGGGGATCCAGCTAAATGTTTTTCTGAGCATGCGAAGAATGTTAAAGCAGGAGGAGGATACGGCGCTGACTTGTACGTTCATTGAGAGTGAAGAATCCAGGATGACGCCAAGGTTCCGTGCGTGGTCTGTCGGGATGGGTGCATTTCCGAGGGCTTCCGGCCACCAGGAGTCGTCCCATGCAGAGGGGGATTTACCTAAGATGAGGACTTCTGTTTTGTCTGAGTTCAGTTTCAGACGGCTTTGTTTCATCCATTCGGCGACTTCTTTCATTCCTTCGTGTAGGTTAGTTTTGGCGGTGCTGGGGTCCTTGGTGAGAGATAGGATCAGTTGAGTGTCATCCGCGTAAGAGATGATGTTGAGGTTGTGTTGGCGGGCGATGGCCACGAGGGGGCTCATGTATACGTTGAAGAGGGTGGGACTGAGTGAGGATCCTTGTGGTACGCCGCAGATGATTTCAGAGGCCTCGGACTTGAATGGTGGGAGGCGGACTCTCTGAGTTCTTCCGGTGAGGAACGAGGTGATCCATTCCAGTGCCTTTTCTTGGATTCCGATGTTTCTGAGGCGTTGTAAAAGGGTTTTGTGGCAGACTGTGTCGAAGGCTGCAGAGAGGTCGAGGAGGATGAGGGCGACTGTGTCTCCATTGTCCAGTAGAGTTCGAATGTCGTCTGTTGCTGCGATGAGGGCGGTCTCAGTGCTGTGTTTGGCTCGGAAGCCAGATTGTGAGGGGTCGAGTGATTTGTTGGCTTCGAGGAAGGCGGCGAGCTGGTTGTTGACAGCTTTCTCGATGACTTTGGCCGGGAATGGAAGAAGCGAGATGGGGCGGTAGTTTTTGAGTTCGGTGGGGTCTGCTGTTGGTTTTTTCAGAAGGGCGTGAGTTCAGCGTGTTTCCAGTCTTCTGGGAAGGTAGCGGAGTTGAAGGAGCAGTTGATGACGTTTCGGAGGTGCGGAGCTATGACGGAGTCTGCTTTGTTGAAGATGTGGTGAGGGCATGGGTCTGTGGGGGATCCAGAGTGGATGGAATTCATCAGGCGGATGGTGTCCTCAGTGGAGATGAGGTTCCAGGCGTTAAGGGTGTTAACGGGGGGAAGATGGTCAGCTGATGGTAGGGTGGGTAGGCTTCCGGGTTGGTTGTCAAAGCTGTTGTGGATGTCTGCAATCTTGTTGTGGAAGAATGAGGCTAGGGAGTCGCAGAGGGCTTGAGAAGGGGTGATGTCGTTGGAGTTGGCCGAGGGGTTGGAAAATTCCTTGACGATGTTGAAAAGTTCCTTGCTGTTGTGGGCGTTGTTGTCAAGTCGATCCTTGAATGCTGTTTTCTTGGCTTTTGGGATCAGTTGGTGGTGAGTGCGGGTGGCGTTTTTGAAGGCGTCCTTGTTGCTGGTGGATGGGTCTTTTTTCCAGGCCTTTTCAAGGGAGCGGCACAGTTTCTTGGATTTCTTGAGGTCGTCGTTGAACCATGAGGCCTTCTTGTTGCCAGGTTTGTTTTGACGTTTTTTCAGTGGTGCTAAGGTGTCGGCGGTTTTGGATAACCAAAGGGTGAGGTTGGAGGCGGCTTCGTTGGCGTTAGAAGAGAGGGCTGGGGAGGTTTGAAGGAGCGATGTGGAGATCTGCTCCGTGGTGATTTTGTTCCAGTTTCTTTGTAGAGTTGGTTGGAGGTGGATGATGGGTTTCGGCTTGTTGTAGGTGAAGTGAACGCAGCTGTGGTCAGTCCAGAGGAGATTCGTAGTGTGGCTGAAGGAGACATGGTTGCTGGAGGTGAAGATGGGGTCGAGAGTGTGACCTGCGATGTGGGTGGGGGAAGTGACCAGTTGTTTAAGTCCGAGGTTGGCGAGGTTGTCCAAGAGGGTGGCGGTGTTGCGGTCGTTGATCTTTTCAAGGTAGAAGTTGAGGTCTCCCAGAAGGATGTAGTCTTTGGAGGGGAGCGCGTGTGGGGTGATGAAGTCCGTGATGTCTTCACTGAATTTTGCGCGGGGTCCTGGTGGTCTGTAGAGGAGGGTGCCTCTGAGTGTGGTCTTGGGGTCGATGTGGATCTGGAAGTGAAGGTGTTCGGAGTTAGCGAGGTTGGCGTCAGAGCTGGTTGAGATGCGGATTGATTTCTTATGGACGATAGCGATTCCACCTCCTGTATGGTCGGTGCGGTCCTTGCGTGTGATCTTATAGTCATCAGGGATAGCGATGGCGATGTCAGGGGCGGAGGAAGCGTTCATCCATGTTTCCGTTAGGAAGGCGACGTCTGGAGAGATGGTGTCTAGTAGGTTCCAAAGGTCAATGGCGTGCCTGTGGACCGAGCGGGTGTTGAGAAGGATGCATTTTAGGTGGTTGGGGTCGGGGATCTGTGTGCTGGTCGTAGCGGTGATGTTGTCGGTGCCGCTAAATTTGCAGGAGAAGCAGGAGAACGGTCCATGGGTGCGTCCAGGAGCGGCTTGGACGCAGTTGGGGGCGCGACCGGGGTTAAGGGCTAGGAGGGTGGCGGCATCGTAGGTAACGCGGGGGGGCTGGGCAGCGTGAGGGGCAGGGGGACTGGCGCTGGGCGCGGTCCAGGCGCGGACGGGCGTAGACGGGCTTACCTTTGGCGCACCTTCGGCGCGGATTGCTACCCAGTGCTACCTGCTGTGAGAAGCATCACTTCAAACAAAGGCTGTGTGTGGAGCAGCCACAAGACATTTGAAACAAGTACCAATCCAAACCAGTTCCTAAGTTTTAGACAGTGGATTAACATCCCTTCTATATAAAATGTGCATAACATTAGGAAGCAAACCAAAGTGTGATGCAAGCCCTGCCACTTTGTTTCAGTTCCAAGTTCTTCATGACCAAAGAAGCGAGTGCTCCAGACAGGAGTATGCCTAATAGCCAGTCTTTTAGAAATTAAGATTACTGCCTGAGAAAGAGAAGCGAGGAGTAATCAGTGCTGCAGTGCCTCTCCAGGTCTCTCTTCACGAGGCTCATCAAAAACTGCAACTACAGAAATGCTTGAGATCTACCTGTCATTTGCACCCCCACATTCTAACCCACATCTCAAAGGAAAATCGTGGTAGGCAACTGCAAGATATGGCACACATCTCCCTTTCCTGTAGGTGAGGCTACTCTGTTGAACACTTCCTGACTCAAGACGTGTGCTTGAAAGTTGTCTCTGTGCAGTTCTAGCTGAAATTGTATTTTGGGAGTGTAGCTCAACTATCTCACAAATGAATACTCTACTTTAACCATAACACATCAATTAAGGGGTGGGCCATGTTGACAGCGGTGTGCTAGCCCTGAAACTGATGAATGAGCTATTGGAAGTCTCAATTAATGCAAAATGCATCTTAGCTAATTCAAAGTCTGTGAATACCAAGCTGGAGCCGTCGACAAGGTTCAGCGACAACAACTCATCACTAGGCTGTAGTTTCTAAACCACACTAAGGGGTGGCCTACTTGAACCTGAGTTGATGGTCACTTAGCTGAGGACATGCTGGCGCCACCTTATAATGGACAGAGGTCGCTCTGCAGAGCTTTAACTGGCAACTCTTACTGATTTAGAGAGATCTCAAGCTACCACACACACCTTTCTCCACTTTCCTCTAGTCTACTATTCAATATCCCAGCATCCCCGTTATGCCCTTTGTTCCCCAACATATTGGAAACGGCATCATATGTAAACTAAATTACCAAAGAATCCGTCTATGTCAGTCAATTCCTCTGCCACATTATTCCTTACCTAGTTTCCTCTTAAAGAGTTCAACCCACAACTGCCTAGATTTTATCATGTCTCAACTATACCAACTGACTCCACTTTGCAGCCGTTCTCTGTCTCCTATGCAGGCTCCAAAATGCATCAATGAGGTAACTCCTTAAACATACGCAGCAACACTAGTCATATAATATTTACACAGTCTGCCTGTGGATAGATGTTTCACTTTTAAAGCTATGTGCATCATAAATCGAGCCATCCACTGTACTGGGCCCCTCTTCAATCAGCATAAAATCTGCCTAACTAGGGCACTCCATTCTAAACTGGTCCAACTGCTGACCATTCCTTTCTTCATAAAGTGTTGGACTGGTGGAAGCTTCTCCTTGAAACAGTGAAGCCCTTGAACTAAATTCCTGTGAGAGTAGCTGCTAACTATGGTGAATTGTGGGCAGTGCTGAACACCCAGCTATTCCAATCACACAATATCTAAGAGGTAAGCTATGTCTAAATAAATGCTGTGGCAGGAGGTGTTATCATCTCCTCCAGCGGAATGGCTATTGAATCTGCATAGCAAGGCTAGAAGCTTCAAAATCTTTGCCGCCTTTGATACGAGACCCTGGCTTCCTCCAGAACTGGAGAAGGCTGCCCCTGACCATAATGTGGTAAATAAAATTACCGGGACTATTTTTCTATACATTAAATGACAATAAGGATAGCTCAATAATAAATGAGAGGCAGAGTCCGTGGTATCTGAGTCATACGGGCTTTAATTAAGTGGCTCGAGTCACTGGACATCGGGTTCCATCACCACTAAGGTTCAGGAAGGGATATTCAACGTTTTATTAACATCACACATTATATATAGTAAAACTGTACAATTGCAATGAATACAGTAGGCGTAACAAGTGAAAAGAGAGAGATAAGAACACATGGGCGTAAAAGAAGGCGTGCAAGGAGGCGTACACGGAGGTGTGTACCAGATGACTCACAGAAGTGTCATAAGTGGGTGTATGCTTAGAGAAAAGTTTGCAGGGTCAGCATAAACCTTTACCATACATGCGCGCGCAACTGAGCATGACGTGGTATTGACGTGTAACTGGGGAGAGCTGGGGGGCACTTGCAGAGGAGTCTGGTGTCTGGGATGTCAGAACGACCTGCACCTATAGCATATCTGATATCTTGTGTTTGGAGGATGTATAGTCTGAAGTAAAAGGTCTCTCGGGCAGAGGCCGTTCATTACTGAATGCTAGTGCGTGCATAGGTTCTTCATGCAACGTACGGGAGCCATGGGCCTACCATGGCAACGGGTGCAGTAAATTACTTGCATGGAGACAGGAAGGCCGGGCCCTTTGCTCTGCAGCCGGGAATATGTTTACCTATTTCACTAGACTGGAATGTGTTTTTGCGGAGGCTGAACAGATAACTGTAGGCAAAATACCGTCTTGGCAGGCAGGCTAGGCCGAGCCGGGCACCGCTCGGCTGGGCAGGAAGTAAGGTAGAGGTCAGGGATGCATACCTAAACTGCAGCTTTCTGAGACAGAAGAGGCTCGGAGCCTCAATTCAGGGCCTGGCTCGACTGAGCCAGAAAAACGTGGAAAACGTGTGCTTTGCGATATTTAGAAAGTGCACCATGTAAATGCATTGGAAACGTAGGCCTTAATGTGGAATCGGTACTTTATACATGGAGGGCTCGCTAACTGACATGCTAACATTAGACGGAAATGCAGAGGCACTATCATGGCAGGCACGGGAAGGGAATTACATGACATACATGGGGCACGGGTGCATGGATAGGGTGCGAGTGGGGGTCACACTGACTACCAGAAAATTTCTATTTCCTCATTCCCTCCTTGGCCCCTACTGCGCCCTTTATGATATTCATGAGACCATCTATTTGTTCGTATAACATCATTTGCTCATCTTTTTTCATTCGGGCACGGGAACGTGAACGTGGACGGGGAATGCAAGCAGTGGCGCACAAGCCGCAAATCGCTGGCCCACATTGCAGACAGAGACAACAACTGAATAAAATGAGCAGTATTATTCCTAGGAATGACAGTACTTTCCATCCCCAGGCTGATATCACACTCCAGAGCCAACCGGACCAAGTCCAGGTGCCAGGATTCTGATGCATCTGGTGAGCTAATTTATGAAGCCTTGTTATTGCTGCATACACTGACGGTGCGTTATTAGGAATAAACACACAACAACTGGAGCCGATCACTCTACAAGCCCCGCCCCTATCGGCCAAGATGACGTCAAGAACAAGGCGGTTTTGAAGAACAACAAGTCTCATAGCAGACTGTTCTTCGGTCAGGTTACCTAAAGCAAATGTAGTTTCGTTCACTACTGCTTCAAGAGTTCTTGTTAACCTGCGTATTATTTTACTATTCTGGACGGGACCTATGAACCAAAAATAACCTTTAATGTAATCCTTATACTGGTCCCACGCTGACTCAGAGTAATCGATAACAGGAGGAAGGTCTCTCTTATGTCTAACATGCACAAGACGGGTATCTCGATGATAATTGGATGGGGCTAGAAAAACAGGTGGCAGTAGGAACGCAATATAACATGTTCCACCCCAATCTAAGGGCAGACGTACATAAGCTGTCTGACCACAAATAAAATAAGAATGGCGGGAAGCTTTGAAAGTAGACTTTCCTTTATCACTGAATTCGACCACAGTATTACAATCACTGTGTCCTAGATGTACTGGACCATTCTTTCTAACGCATAATTCACCTTTCACTGGCAAAACTGTTATAAACGGCAAGTCCGAATTAGTCTCGGACTGAACGTTCAGAATCATGAGGTTGAGGGAAAAATTACCTAAATCATACACTTCATTTTCTAGATCGGTCCCTGTCCTTTGGGGAAGACCGTCCTTGTCTGGGAAACAGGCTTTATTCATAACTGTATTCAGGTTCCCCCATATCCAATTGCCCTGGGAAACTTTGGACTTACTGTCTAATGAGGACATCAAAGTAAACCATGCCCCGCACGAACCATTGTGTGAAAACGGATAAGGAAAGAGGGGCAGAGCTCCCTTCATTTTCTGGTAAGGTGGGAGTCGGCCACATACCCAGCAATTCGTGACATTGCTGGTCTGGTGAGAGTGGTGTAACATACAGATAAAAGTGTTGTTGCGCAGTGCTAGTCGATAGGATAATTCGTGAGGAGGCAGGTCACTGAAAGTGTGCTCTACAGTGTCATTGAAAAAGGAATGTACATGTGAACCAAGAGGAGGAAAGAAAACATGTAGCGTCAAGCTCATACATATAATAGATATACTCAGAAAAAACATGATAATCAAAGTGACAATACATCTGCTGTGTAGGTTTTTGCAATATTTCTTTTTCATTTCATTACGCCTATCTCTCTGACTATTTGGGTCTATCTCATACATGTCAGGAACCTGTCTAACCGCTTCACCCGAGAGGGACTTAAACAATTAAACGCTGCCTGACTTACTAGACCGTAACTTGGCTTTATACTCCTGCTGCGGAGTTTTCTCTAGCAAAGGGAGTTTAGAGTCGTTATCAGAAATGTTCTCAGAAACCTTCGGGAAACAGTCTTTGGAATCTGAGTTAAGTCCGTGGAAGCGTTTGACGTGTTGGGCATGTATCCAGCCCTTACGTCCTTCCACCTTCACTGCTGTCCTCGTCGTTAATAAAACAAGTTTTGGTGACTTCCAACGCGGCTCCAGGGGACTTGACCTGTCGAAATTCCGTACAACCACAATGTCGCCAGGGACGAGGGAGTGGTCCTTAACCTGGGTGTTGTCTGGAAAGGCGGCGACAACCTGTGAACGACAAGAGAGTAGTGCAGACATCAAGGAAGCCAGATATCTGTCAGCATATTACTGTCAACGTCAGTTATTTTCCTAGGCATAGGTGTACCCCAAATGTTCGGGGGTCTACCGAAGACAACCTCATAAGGAGATAGTCCGGTTCTGGAATGAGCTACCATACGCATGTAAAAGAGGGCAACCGGCAAGGCTACCATCCAATCTACGCCTTTTTCTGCACAAATCTTTGCTAGTCGTGTTTTCAGAGTCTGATTGTGACGCTCTACGAGGCCAGCTGCCTCTGGATGTCGTACGCAATGGAACTTCCACTGGTACCCTAACAGGAGAGATACCTGTTTCATGAGTTCAGAAGAGAATGGCTGTCCATTATCTGAGTACACGACACGGGGCAAGCCGTATCGCGGGAAGAATTCACGGACCAACTGTTTGGCAGTGGTCACGGCAGTGTAATCTGGGACTGGGTACGCTTCTGTCCATCTGGATAGGGCACATACAACTACGAGGACATACTTGAATCCTTGACATCGGTCCATCTGGATATAATCCATCTGGAGGACTTCAAAAGGGTGGTCAGGAGGATGAAATCCACCTTGTTCCACGGGAATGCCTTTGCCTGGATTGAACTGACAACAGATCATACAGGTACGTACTTTCTGTTTTGCTGCTGCACGTAAATGTTTGTTGGACCAAATGTTCTGTATACTGTCTAACATGGCTTTTTCTCCTAAGTGTGCTGGACTATGTGCTGTATTAATGATAACTTGAACCATAGAGTCGGGGAGAAACCATGTGGCTTTCCCCTTTGTCATCCATCCTTGATCTGTCTGGACCCCTCCTTGTTCAGTCCATTTCTTGATTTCGTCCGGAGTGGCATGTGTCTGTATGTCGAGTACATCGTGTGTGGGATCCCTGACTGTCATGCAATTCGTCAGTGGAGTTACTTCAGTCTTTGTCGTGTTAGCTGGAATGGCTGTATGAGTCTGGGCTGTAAGCTTGGCTGTTCGATCTGCCAGGTCGTTACCCTGGGAAATAGTGTCAGTAACTTTCGTATGTGCTTTGCACTTCATGATGGCAATGGCTGTAGGCAAGTGTATTGCATCTAACAGAGCTTGAATGAGGGGACCATGCTGTATCTTGGCTCCATGAGAAGTCAAAAAACCTCTCTCTTGCCAGAGAACACCGAAGTCGTGAACGACTCCGAATGCGTACTGTGAGTCTGTGTATATGTTTACTTTTAGGTTCTTGGCTTGTATGCAGGCTTGGGTCAGAGCGATGAGCTCTGCTGCTTGAGCAGACAAGGTGTCAATACGATGTGTTTCTATGACTTCAGTTTCGGTGGTCACTACATATGCGGCCACTAACTCTCCTGTGCTTGTTCTCATACATGAACCATCCACATAAAGTGTCAGGTCTGGGTCGGGCAATGCAATGTCTGTCAAGTCTTGTCTCGGTTTCGTCATTGTGTTAATGACTTCCACACAGTCATGTGGCGTAGGGTCTGCTGTGATTGAAGGTAACAGTGTAGCAGGATTTAATATATTGCAACGTCTGATCTCTTTGTGTGGCTGGAACAATGTCAGTTCATATCCTGTCAGTCTTGCTATGGTCAGGTGTTGGGTCTCTGACCTGTTTAAGAGAACTTCCACGGAGTGTGGAACTTGTACTGTCAGGGGATGTCCTAACACTATGGAGTCGCTTTGTCTGATAGCTAGAGCTGTTGCTGCAACTGACTTTAGGCACGCAGGCAATGCCTGGGCTACTGGATCCAATGTACTAGAAAAATAAGCACAAGGCTTGTGTTTCCCTGCTTGATCTTGTGTGAGAACAGATAATGCTGTGCCATCGCGTTCAGTGACAAAAAGTGTAAAAGGTTTGCTGTAACATGGTGTCGCTAATACAGGTGCTTGACATAAGGCTTTCTTCAATTCGTCAAAAGCAAGTGTATGTTCCTGAGTCCAAGGGAGGACAGTCGAAGCCGCTGCCTCCTGTGTTGTCAACTGTATGAGTGGTTCGGCTAGATATGCGTACTGAGGAATCCATTGTCTGCAGTAAGAAGTGAGGCCAATGAAGGCCCGTACTTCCTTTTGTGTCTTGGGCTGTGGAAGATGTGCAATTAATTGAATGCGGTCCGGTGTCAGCTGTCTACCCCTCTTGGACAGCAAGTGCCCAAGGTATACCACTTGCTGGGCACAGAATTGCAGCTTCGAAGGGGACACCTTATGCTCCTTTTCGGCCAGGAAATACAAGACTGTCAGTGATGCACGTTCGCAGTCTCGTTCAGTCCGTGCTGTAATCAATAGATCGTCAACATACTGGAGTAGGGCAGTGTCAGTAGGCATGTGAATACTGTCTAGTTGTCGTTTCAGAGCTTGACTATAAATACTGGGGCTTTCTGTGAACTCTTGAGGAGCACGTGCAAATTTGAAGCTTCGGCCATTTAAACAGAATCCGAAAAGATACTGGCTTTCCGGATAGATGGGGACACTAAAGAAGGCGTTCTTGAGATCAATTACAGTGAAGAACGCAGCTTCGGAATCAATGGCAGTCAATAAAGAAGAAATGTCTGGGACCACTGGGTACTGGGGTATTATGCATTTGTTTAATTCTCGAAGGTCGATCACCAGTCTGTAGACCTGTGGTGCATTCGGGTCAGTTCGTTTAAGTAACGGAATGATAGGAGAATTACATACATTGGAGTCAGTTTCTACAACCACTCCTTGTGCAATCAGGTCTTCAATAATTTTCAGTAAGGCTGCTACAGCCTCAGGTGGTAGCTTGTATTGTCGGATTCGGGGCAGTACAACTCCTTGTTTGAGAGTAACACGATATGGTGTAATGTGCATACAACCTACATCAGTCGGACCTTGTGCCCATAAATGCTGTGGTACATTCTGCAATCTTGGATCAAAATCTCTCAACACATAATGTCCTTTAAAATCACGTAAAAACAATCTCACTCCTTCCGGAGAACAACAAATTACTGCTCCTAGTTCTTTCAATGTTTTTATACCAAGCAAGTTTTCTGGACATGATTTCGTAAGTAACAAGTCTGTAGTACGGGACAATGGACCAACTTCTAAGGAAACTGGCTTTGACACTTCGTTAACAATAGGCTTTCCTGAAAATCCCAGGGAAATATTACGTGAGCCTGAGAGGGGTGCCCCTGGAACCTCGTCATGACTGATGGTAGTTCTGCTCGCCCCTGTGTCAATCAAAAACGTTCTGTCTTTCCCTAATACCTGACTATGTACATAGGGACCCTCTTGATCTACAGGAACCTCGATAAGGGGCAAGCCAACCTCCCTCTCTAGGCTGTTTCATGAATACTGTTGATAATCCGGGTAATCTGACTGAGCATACTGGTACATTTGCTGTGTAACTTGTTGTGTGGTAGCTATGGGCTGGGGTACAGCTACTGTCTGTTGGGTATTCTGAGGAGGTTGCGTGTTCTGCGGAATGTGTTTTTGTCTAGGAGGACGCGGTCTTTCTTTCGTCTTGCCTGTAGCTATATTGTGTTTCAGGATGGCACATTCATTTATATAGTGACCTGGCTGTTTACAATAATTGCACGTCCCTTTTACAGGTGGCGCGCCTTTTTTCTGACCATCAGCTGCCGGAACAGTTTGGGCAACTAATACTTTCATTTTCGTGTTTTTCATACGTCTCTTTTCGTGTTCCTGATCCTCTCTAATTCGGTTTCTGATGGTACTGTAACATTTGTAACATTTGGGATGGGGTATTAGCTTGCCAGGTACTCTCGACCTTTAGTACTCTATTTTTAACCTGTGGTAAAGAATTCTCTACTAATTTGGTAACAAAAAGATGTGGATACGATTCACTACTTGTTTTTTGGCCGCTATTTATAATGAAACATTTTTCAAATCTCAATATTCAATAATCTCAAAATTTCAATAGAAATCGCTAGTGTCTTCATCTTGTTTCTGTTTGCAGGCAGAAATAGCATCCCAATCTTCCTTTTTAGTTGTCAATAACCTCGGCAAAACCTGTATTAATAATTCTGGTAATTCTTTAGCTTTGGTCCCGAGGCCAGTACCAGGGGTTCGTGTGTTTTCCTCGTCTTCTAATTCTGCCCAACTAATCTTTTTCTCTCCCACTTGCCATTCTTTTTCTTTGAGTTTTTCGTAAATACCAGCAGGCAACAGAACTTTTAACATTTTAAGTGTATCAGCATATGTGTACTCTCCCATGCGGAGCATGTCCTTTAATTCACGGTGGAACCCTGCTGGATCTTTATCGTGACAGGGCACTAATTTTTTCATTTCCAATAATTCCATTTTCGTCAAGGGTGTGTAAACGTATACTCGATGAAGTGTACCTCCATTATCTCTAACGGGATGAACCTCTCGTAAGGGATTCTGTCTGTCTATGTAAAAAGTCTTCCTTTCTTGGTGTGGAACAGGAACGAAATGTGGAGTCAGGAAAGTTCTGAATTTGTGTCGCTGTTCTAGAATGACATTAATTAAATCGGTACCTAGGCCTCTCCATCTTCCTAGGAGTAACTCGTCTAATATATTGTATAGGGGACCTGGATCAGAATGCTGACTTTCGTACAAGGTAATGAGATGTTGAATCATGTACATACCAGCTAATAGCTGTTCTTCCGGAGGAAGATTAAAAAACGTTTGCACTACTATGTCATCTTTATATACACTAGTATTGCCAGCCCATTGTACTGCTGACCGGGCTAGTTCCTGTTCATGCATGGTACTAAGTTCACTATAACCTACTCATTGTTTCAGTACTTTGTCAGTGGCTTGGAATAAATGCTCAAGAGAACATTGTTCTGGTATGGGAGAAAGAAAACGTTTCTTACAATCTGGGCGTATAGGTCTATCAAAGGGTCTCGCCCTACCTACATACTGTATTCTATCCGGGTTCTCAATTTCTATATCATCATCTTCTGAGACTTCATCATCCCCTTTCTTGGCTTCTCTCTCTGCTCTTTCCTTCTCGTGTATGTCGAGAATTTCTTTACGAATCTTTCTGTACATGGCTTCTATACAACTCTGTTTACTATGTTTACCATCAGCTATGTTGTCACTCCATTTTATCAGGACTTTCATCTCGTCTTTATTTTTACCTGGCTGGTCTTGTTCCCTTATCAAACAATTAATCAAAAACTGCAAGATCATATTTTGGATCTCCACTTTCCTGTGTGCCATGGCCTCGTGAATACTTTCTGGTCTCTCCCCCGTTCTAATAAAATGGTATATGTTGTCTAAATGTCCCCTCATGTCTGGTAGAATAGTCAAATAGTTTGTAACGCGTCTTACACATAATGAATATACAAGCATTTGATCTTCACCTGGTACTGGATCATATATGCAATCGGTAAGGAACTGTTTAAGGGCTGCATATGTAGCTGCTTTTGGCGTGCGCTGTAATGCTAGTTCTCTTAGTGACGTTCGTTTTACTTGAGGCGGGGTGAGAGGAGGTCCTCCTCCCGCTGCTCCTAGATTGTGATCGCCTAGACCTGCATCGACCATTACTGGCTGTGCTGTCGCTGGTAGTGTAGCTACTGGTAACGTTGTCACTGGTAGGGTAGGTTGATCCTGAACTACAGGTGCTGGGAGAAAAGGATTGGGAGGGGGATTGGTAACAGGAGGAACAGTGGGGGCAGTCGTATTATTAACAGGGGGCTGAGGGGGAGGATTAGTAGGTACACGTACATTTACATAACCTGGAGCAGCGTCATCTAAATAGGAAGAAAGGAAAATGTCCGCTGCGGTCTGTTTATGACGGAGCTTAGTTGGGACCAGTGGTGGCGGCAAATTACTGGGTACTTCCGGGGTCGCCTTAGGTAGGCCCTCGGCGAGAAGGGGGTACATGCCTTTAATAAGGGCATTTCTTTGTCGGTCTAATCGTTCTGCTCTAACTCGTTCACCTTCTTCTAGTAATTCTTTTTCTTGTGCCTTTTCTGCTGGTTCTCTATTTTTCTCTGCTTTCCTGAATTCTTTCTCTGTTCTTCTATGCGCTTCTTTACGCCACAATTCTATGGCACCTTTCTGGGATTGTCTGGCTTTCTTTTTCCATAGTGCTTCCTCTACTCTCATGATGCAGTCAGCATCCCATGTCCCTGAGACAGGCCATCTATATTTCTCTTCCAGATCTTTGGTGTAGTCAACCCATAAGTCTAAGTACAGTATGGCATCTAAGCCATATTTATGGTACATGAAATGTCCGGGAGTATCCCTAGGCGGGACGGGAACTGCTTCTTCGAGTAACCCTTTCCTGGTTCCTATCTGGCGTAATTTCGAAAACAACGGCATGCTTGAACTTACTTGAACGTGAACACAATAAACACAGTAATAAAATGCAAACAATCATTCATACTACGACATTAAACACATTAAAACATTTCGGACAGATACTACCTGGTACATACGTACACACAATTCTGAAAATCTCGAAAGACAATACTAGAATACTGAATTACTGGATGCACTGCTAAAACAGTACAGACATACCGGTCCCATAAAGAGACACGTCATACCGTATTCACCTAGATGGACACGTCTGGACCGGGTCTGTGTACCCAGACCCGTCTGGACCGGGCACAAATTAATGAACCCGTCTATATGCGTTCCCAACAACGGTACTCACCGGGAAGCAAAACTGAAAGCCTCGGAAACTCGATACTGGACTGGACTGAACTGGACTGGACTGCTACGGCTTCTTGCTGCTACGCATGCGCTTCGGAACAGGTGGGCCTCCGGATACCTCTGACCTTGCTCTCTCGGCTTGGGCTCTGGTCGGGACTCTCCGCATTCCTCACCGCCTCATCTGGATGCCTGGTCGCAGTCTCCGTCTCCTCCGTTGGCCTGAAGGAGTTAGCAGGAAAACCCGCGGGTGTGCACTGAAAGGAGTCCGTCACGGCTGTAGAAGGGGTCAGGGGCCTGCGTTACATCGCCGGCGCGTGGGGAAGGGGAGGGGTCCCTATTCGGGCGCCAGATTATGTGGTAAATAAAATTACCGGGACTATTTTTCTATACATTAAATGACAATAAGGATAGCTCAATAATAAATGAGAGGCAGAGTCCGTGGTATCTGAGTCATACGGGCTTTAATTAAGTGGCTCGAGTCACTGGACATCGGGTTCCAACACCACTAAGGTTCAGGAAGGGATATTCAACGTTTTATTAACATCACACATTATATATAGTAAAACTGTACAATTGCAATGAATACAGTAGGCGTAACAAGTGAAAAGAGAGAGATAAGAACACATGGGCGTAAAAGAAGGCGTGTAAGGAGGCGTACACGGAGGTGTGTACCAGATGACTCACAGAAGTGTCATAAGTGGGTGTATGCTTAGAGAAAAGTTTGCAGGGTCAGCAGAAACCTTTACCATACATGCGCGCGCAACTGAGCATGACGTGGTATTGACGTGTAACTGGGGAGAGCTGGGGGGCACTTGTAGAGGAGTCTGGTGTCTGGGATGTCAGAACGACCTGCACCTATAGCATATCTGATATCTTGTGTTTGGAGGATGTATTGTCTGAAGTAAAAGGTCTCTCTGGCAGAGGCCGTTCATTACTGAATGCTAGTGCGTGCATAGGTTCTTCATGCAACGTACGGGAGCCATGGGCCTACCATGGCAACGGGTGCAGTAAATTACTTGCAAGGAGACAGGAAGGCGGGCCCTTTGCTCTGCAGCCGGGAATATGTTTACCTATTTCACTAGACTGGAATGTGTTTTTGCGGAGGCTGAACAGATAACTGTAGGCAAAATACCGTCTTGGCAGGCAGGCCAGGCCGAGCCGGGCACCGCTCGGCTGGGCAGGAAGTAAGGTAGAGGTCAGGGATGCATACCTAAACTGCAGCTTTCTGAGACAGAAGAGGCTCGGAGCCTCAATTCAGGGCCTGGCTCGACTGAGCCAGAAAAACGTGGAAAACGTGTGCTTTGCGATATTTAGAAAGTGCACCATGTAAATGCATTGGAAACGTAGACCTTAATGTGGAATCGGTACTTTATACATGGAGGGCTCGCTAACTGACATGCTAACATTAGACGGAAATGCAGAGGCACTATCATGGCAGGCACGGGAAGGGAATTACATGACATACATGGGGCACGGGTGCATGGATAGGGTGCGAGTGGGGGTCACACTGACTACCAGAAAATTTCTATTTCCTCAATAGGCCCATTTATCACCAGAGCAGGCAAGAATTTATCCATGCAAAGAGGCGTTTAGCACCTTCAGGCTAGTCACACCCCTGAGCAAGGCTGCCCGAAGTGAACACAAATATTTGGATTTTACCATTTTGGTTGTGGTGAAAGTAGGAACTCTTGGATAGGGCTATGCCCAGTCCCCACAGGAAGTGGTGATATAGGGGGTGTAGAAACCCCAAGGGTAAGTAGCCCATTGGCTACTACTCCTAACTCCCCTTAATACCCCTACATTTAGTATCTAGAGGTACCCCAGCACCAGGAACCAAGATTCCCCTGACAAAAGAAGAAGGCCCAATAAAAGCAGAAGAAGCAAGAACTGTAGACTGCTGGTGGATTTTTGGTATCAAACCATGCTTCCCTCCCTGTTCCTGTTCCGACATTCGCAACAACTGGACTAGTCCTGCAGCTGTGTATCCTTCTAAAGCCTCCGAAGGCCTGCAGCACTTCACCAAGTCATCAGCATCTCACTTGAAGTGGGGGAGCCACTTCCCTGCAACCTGCAGGTAACGACCACAACATCAGGTTCACCATTCTGCTGACCACCAGGTCCACCAACGCAGCAGCCACCCACGGGGATGTCACCATGCTCCAAGTGGCTAGCTCTGTCTCCCTACCAAGTGAGAAGACAGTAGGACCAACCGGAGCAGCCATGCACCAATACCTGGGGTACTGGACCCCTTGCAGCAACCAAAGCTTGTTTGAGTCCAATTCAGACTCCAATGTAGCAAAGACCAACCAGCCGACGAGGGACGTCAGCACCGCAGAGGCCAGCACTGAGAGTGGCCCAGCTGTCCTGTTTTTGTCCCCTCTTCAGATCTAACTGAGAACCGTGAGTGTATTTCATGCATAGGTCCAGACAACCTAAACCCTTGCACCCTAGCTTCCCGGCCCCAGCTCCTGACAACTGGCTGTGCCCCCTGCTCTCAGGACTCTCACAAACCAAACCCTCATTGGAAACTCGCATACTTGCCCCCAAATACACGTACCCCCAAGTCCCTGTCTGCAGCCTGTTTAGAGGTGTCCCCCCGTTTGCCTACAGTGTAGAGCACAAGGCTACCAACCCGTCCAGACCTCTGCATCTGGACACTCCAGGACAGGCAAATTCAGATTTCTGGTGGTTTGTTGAACTGTAGCCCCCTATCACCTTAAGGGGAGCCCTGAGATTCATTTGGAACCACCTGCATGAAGTATATTTTTCTGTCTCCATAAGAAAGCATTACAGAGAACAAACGCATTTGTTTGAAAGTATTACTTACCTGTGAAAATCGATATAGCAAAAAGTACTTATCCAAGTTCTCAGTGTTAAAATATATATAAAAATACTTGTTATTTTTCTAAATTGGTCTCGAGTTTCCTCTTGAGGATCTCATTTATTGACTGAAGGTGTGCACTACAAATGCTTAACACTACCCATTGATAAGCCTAAACTGCTCGCCCACACTGCCACAAAAGAGAGCATTTTGGATTAATAATTTAAGCCTTGGCAACCCATACGGTCATCTGGACTTTCCACATAGTGTACTTCTTTTTGGTACAATACATAAAAAGCCAGCTTCCTACAGTCATGTTTGAGAGAAAATAATTTTATTTCATGATTGTCTCAAAATACATTATGATAGATGCTCCAGAGGTTGAATTGAGGAAATATTTTCTGAAGATTCTCATATATCTTCCTCATCCCTGTCAGAAATTAAATACAGCATGCCGAATGAAAAATGCACTTCCAACATCCACATCAGTGTGTCAGCTGACTCCCCAGTGCTTTCCTAGTCAAAACCAATTTGGCTATTGACGAGGAAATCAGTAAAATGCAGCACAAGGTCTCGTTAGAACTTGATGCTGCACGTAGGTTGTCAGCACACATTGCTAGCTCCAAAAAATCATCTCTGGGAAATATTGCATCTGCACGTACCCCTGACCGTTCAATCGCTCCACGGCCGTTATTAGCAACGGCAGTGATGCATCCTGTTCCTCCCATCATTCCCTTACATTCCCCTCCAATCTCCCAACCCAACACAGTTCATTTAAATACTGGCCATGCTCCCCTTTTTAGCATCACAACTTCCCGCCCTCTTCCTAAAGCATCCCAAGTAGCAAGTCTTTGTAGAGATAAGAAAGCGGCAGCATACAAAAAGAAATGCCTTGCGAGAACTTTGCACGCAAAGAAAAAAGCCAGAATAGCAAGATTAAAATTCTTTAATAACAGGCGGGCCATGGGATCTCTTGGGGTGAAGGATGTTACCCCCCAACCGTCTCCAAGTGCTCTTAATGGGGAAGCTACTATGGAAACTCATAGTTCGGTGGTAGATGATGTTCTTATCATCTCTCCCAGTCAAGACAGTACAAATATTCTGGAGGGTCGGGTGACTGGCCCGGTGTCTGACAGGGAGGGTGATAGTGAATTCCTGCACCTAGTATGGGACACGCTTAAGCAGTTACTCTCCCCCCTAGAACTAAGGCTTTCTCGTATAGAGAATAACCTCCTTGAAATGGATAGGACCATTGTCACCCTGGCTAGCCTGAGCCTCAAGGAAATGGATGCTAAGCTTTTATGTGCAACTGAACCCATTCCCCAGCCTTTAGCTACAGAACCCGCCCAAACTCCTTTACAACCAGTACCAATCGTTCCCGAGATTTTGCCAATATCCAAACCCATCCCAAAACCTCGTACCATCATTGCTAAAACTATTGTACCTACCCCAAGCCTTGTAGCACCTAAACCCCCTCTTTCGTACAAACCAGCCCACAGGCCGAACACTGACACCAGGGTGCCAGCCAACCATCCCCTCAGGCCGCCCCCTAAGCGTAACCCACCACGCCAGGCCAGTCGTAACAACTTTAGAGGAGGATTCATTGACCTCCCGCCTGAAGCAGGGCCGTACGTTGTTATATTAGCCGGTGTCCCAGAGTTGGATCAACAATCCCAGGAAAATGATCTTTCATTAAAAAATAAAGTCATTTACTGGCTGAATTCCAACAAACCGCTCCCCGACCAGCAAAGAAGCAGTGTACTTATGGTCCAGAGAGTTCCTTGGATCGGCCGCACCCATAAGTCTATTGCCGGAGACTGTGTGGTGGTTTCTTTTTCGGATCCCCACACAGCTCAGCAATTATGTGCTCGACCATCTTTTGAGGCCAACTCCGCAATAGTAGTGAGGCCCCTCACTTTTTTCTACCCCCCCAGACATCAACCAGTGAGTGAGGGTTTATGGACCACCGCTAGGAATGCTAGTCGTCCAACTTATAGTTTTGTTGGTCAGAACCAACCAAACTGGTGGCAAGGGTTTTCAACCTCTAATAGGTTCGGCTGCTTGGAGGAGGTGGATTGACTTGAGCGGTCTGGAGCCATATCTCCCTCTAAGATTTCATCTCCCCGACGGAGTCCTCCATCCCCAAGTCCTTCTCTTGTCGGCCGTTCGTCGCCTAACAATCTGGGCACAGTTTTAGATTCAGCACACACTCCTGTCTTGGCAATGGATGAAGTACAGAGCGTGGTACAGTTACCATGTGTACTAACTGCAGATTGCCCTTTAAGAGTCATCTCTTGGAATATTGCTGGGCTTAGGGGACGTCTGGAGAATGACGATTGGGTCAACTTCATTGATTCATATGATATCGTCATCTTCCAGGAAACCTGGTCAACCGTCCCATTGTATAAATTGGGTTATTTAAATTTTTCAAAACCCGCAATTAAGAGCCCCAAGGGTAGGGCCTCTGGTGGTCTTACTATCTGGTTAAAAAATAACTTGGGTTTCCATGGTAGGGAAATACCGGTGGCGAATGCAGATCTCTTATGTATTAGCCTGTGTAAACCCAATACCCCAGATATTATTTTAGTTGATGTCTATGCCCGTGGCTGTCAGGGTGGGAAAAAACAAGACGTCTTGGACGATCTTGACCATTTATTTAAGAACTTCGGGTCCGACCAGATTGTAATTGTGGCGGGAGACTTAAATACCTCCATTGAGCCCATCTCCTCCCTGGCAGAGGATGTGGGGTCTGAGGAGGACACTGCTTGGGCAATCCCCCCGCTTACTATTGCAAAGGGCGTTAAGGGTACTGAGGCAGCTATTCATTGGCTGGGCCTTTGTTTAGAATGGGGCCTACGGGCGGCCAATGGTCGTACACGATCCGATCGCCTTGGGTCCAACACCTTTGACAACGGTTTGTGCTCAAGCCGTATCGACTATATTTTGATTAAAATCGAGTGCTGGTCCATTGTACAAGACATGGCGATAGAGCCCCGCCCAGAGAGCGACCATAATCCCCTCTCACTTGGGATTTTGGTCCCAGGCATGGGGGCACCAGCTAGGAGGACTAATATCTTAACATCTGATGTTATTCTGTGCCACAACAGGCGCCGTGTACAATGGTCTAGAGTTTTGGAGGACCCCGTACTTACCTCAAAGATAGAGGAAGAGGTAAGGGACGCGTGG
Organism: Lissotriton vulgaris; assembly: GCF_964263255.1. Classification (NCBI taxonomy): domain Eukaryota; kingdom Metazoa; phylum Chordata; class Amphibia; order Caudata; family Salamandridae; genus Lissotriton; species Lissotriton vulgaris. Next base: position 745,185,666 of record NC_141696.1, read on the forward strand.
AGTAGGATGGCTTTGTTATCTTTAGCTGATGCAGCGGACCCCATAATTACCAACCTTCACGAGGAGTGTTTTTCGACCCTTAAAAACCTTCTCACGAAACCATTTAGGCCTGCTAAAACTAGAGTTTACAAAAAATGGTACAATAAGAAGTGTAGAGACGCGCACAGCAGCTTATTAGCAGCTGTGAAGGCCCGGAACTCCGATGCCATAAGAACGACAAGGCAATGTTACAAGCGTACCATTCAGGCTGCTAAGCGTGAATGGGATGACTCATACTGGCTCGATCTCCTAGGTGCATGCGACTCCCCTAATCTTACGGATTTTTGGTTTATTATAAGGCGGAGAAAGGACCCTGCAGCTCAGGTTCCAGTGAATCATGTCTCCGCCCAACTGTGGGTGGAATTCTACTCCGCACAGTTTAATGACCCAAACATAGCGCCAGCTCCTTCGATGGAAACTACACTGTTGTGCCAACCCTCTCATACTGGAGACAGACTTATGTTTTTGGAATCTGATACTGCACTCGCTCTCGAGTCAGTTCAGTCGGGCAAAGCTCCTGGCATTGATGCTATTCCTGCTGATGTTTTTAAACTCAAACCTGACCTTTGGATCCCATATATAACCTTACTGGCAAATAACATAGCTGCAGGGGCCGAGATTCCTCCCTCATGGAAGGGTGCAGAAATTCTGCCAATCTACAAGAAGGGTGACCGTTCCCTCCCCAACAATTATCGGCCCATTAGTTTGATCGATTCAATCCAGAAAATTGTGTCAAGAATGATTCTAACAAGAATTCTGGATTGGATCGATTCAAATAATATTCTTTCCCCTATGCAGGCGGGTTTCAGGTTTGGGACGAGCACAGTTGATCAAGTCTTCCGGTTTACATTACTCTTTTGGAAGGTGGTTTTGTTGGGTGGTGGTACGTTATATGCTGCTTTCGTTGACCTCAAGTCGGCTTTCGACTTGGTGCCAAGGAAGAAGTTGTGGGAGGCCCTTAACCACATGGGATTTCCGCCCGAGCTCTTGATCCTAGTCCAGCGACTCCATGAGGACAATTATGCCCAGGTTAGGTGGGGCAGTCAGGGGCAGGTGACCAAGCAATTCCCTGTACAACGTGGGGTGCGTCAAGGCTGTGTCCTGGCCCCCACGTTGTTTCTCTTATTCATTAATCAGGTCACACAATACTTTATCAACACACAGTCGGATGCTCCCATGCTGGGAGGTCGAAAGTACCCCATGTTGATCTTTGCAGACGACACCCTCCTGCTTTCTAAAACTAGAGCCGGGCTTCAGGTAGCCCTGAACAGATTTTCCGAGTTTTGTAGCAAGAACGACTTGCAAATAAACGTGGAAAAAACAAAATTTATGGTCTTTTGCAAGAAATCTCCCCCTAAGTGTACCGTTTCTTTAAACGGAGTTCATATCGAGCAAGTTAGGGTTATGACATACCTTGGTGTTACCCTAGACCACCAACTCAGCTGGAACCCCCAAGTGGAAACCTCCAAACTTAAGTTTAATAGGTTGGCTGGCTGTTTGCTTCATGAACAGAAGAACTCCTTTACTAGGTGTGTTAGCCCTGTGTTAAAAATTCTTGAGGTGAAAGTCATCCCCGCAACCCTTTATGGAGCAGAAGTTTGGGGTCATAAGAATCTCTCCAGTCTGTCTACTGCGCAGAACAGGTTCCTACGGAATCTGGTTAGTCTCCCCCAGTCCACCCCAACTAAACCTCTATTATTGGATCTTGGCTGCAGACCAATCGACGAGATGGCCCTGTATCGGGTGGTGGCCTTTTGGCGCCGCATCTGGACCTCTCCTGAGCTTGGCCTGTTTATCCAAGAGTTGGAGGAGGTAAAACTCATGTGGGGGGCAAACAAAATACAATGGTTTTGTGTAGTTAAAAATGTATTGAAATTGATGGGTCTTCCGGAGCTTTGGTCCAACCCGGGGGGGGCAACTTTTCCCTCTAAACTTGAGTTTAAGGCACTCTTTTGGGCTTGGAGGAAATCTATTCTTGTAAACCAATCCCTGGATGCTAACATAACTGGCTCCTTTTTAGTGTTTAAGGCTGTTCCCTCATTAGAACAGTATTGGGACCTTATCACAAGAGTACCAGATCGCAAACTATACCACCAGTTCCGAATTGGCACCCTGCCCATCAATTCTTTTACAGCAAAATGGGATATGTCCACAGGAAACAAATGCTATTGGTGTGCAGACCAGGAGGAAAGTGTTGGCCACTTCTTCTTTGGTTGCCCTGCCTACCGTGCACCAAGAATTAAGTGGTTAAAGCCGATCTGCTTGTCTCTGAACTGTGCTGGCTTTCGAGACGCACTCCACAAACTTCGTGTTATCAGATCAGAAACTGTAGTGGTAGGTGTTGCAAAATTTTTACGATGGGCCTGGCTGATTCGTTCTAAGAAATTGGGTATCCCTGTATGCTGAATGTCCTTTTATTAACTTGTACATAGCATCCTGTATTGTTCTTAGTGGTATTAACTTTTGTGCAAATTATCATTGTCCCATCTGTTTTTATATACATATGTCTAAATAATTTTTTCATTTTTAGGAATGTTGTGTGTATAATATTATATTGCTGGAGTGTCTTTTTATATATTGTGTATGACTGTATTCCTGTCTTTTATGAATTTTTAATTCGAAATAAAGACATATCGAATCGAATCGAGGAAATATTTTCTGAAGATTCTCATATATCTTCCTCATCCCTGTCAGAAATTAAATACAGCATGCCGAATGAAAAATGCACTTCCAACATCCACATCAGTGTGTCAGCTGACTCCCCAGTGCTCAACTGTAGCTTCATCACAGAACTTTAATGAGCAATTAGAGTGCTAGCATCCAGTATTCAAAATAAAAGTGAGGAACAATTGAATGCTATTTTGTTGGATTAGTAGCTGTTGAATTCTTTTTGTGGAGTAGGTCGAGATGTTACTGCAGTAATAAAAAACAACTATTCAAAATAAATGCAAGGGGAAATGTGGGCTTTAAACATCTGTTGTATGATATATCTTTAAAGGGCCTCGAATAGTTAAGGAGAGAGACCTACCTAAGTCCACTATCCTCTTTTCACAGATATTTTTCCAGTCTACCAATCTTCTCTGTCGTTTTTATCTTTCATTTAAATGTATGAGAGTTGGTTTCTTTAGAGGTACAGGACACTATTTTCAGATTAATAACACAGTTACAATGAATAGATTTATGCTCCAATGGGAAGTGAGACCATCCAAAGGAGTTGCAGTTTGGAAAGACATTTTTTCGTTTTAGTTTGTCTCAATTCTTCTTGCCAGTATTTGCATCTACCTCCATTGACGTGCACTTCAAAATAATATTTATTGTGAGTTAGATATAAGGTCATGATAAAACACATTTAACAATATATATTTATTGTCTATGAAAAATGCTGCATTGTATGACTTAGAAACAACCGTGTGCAAGGTTAATCAATTACAACATATTTTGTGAATAAATAACACTGTACATCCGATATAAAAAATAGGCTTCTGTTTTAAAACACAATGAAAAATGTCATGGACTATATAATTTTCACCGACTCAGAGTAATTTAAAATTGTATTATAAGCAAATGGAAAGGAATGTTTTCGGGCACTTGTTCGTGCCACGCTCCTGCAGCGGCCGATTTCCACTAGTTTTAGGATACTATACATGGTAGCATAAATGCTGTTTACACATTATCAAAAAAACATAAGGAGGCCAATTCACAAGTCTATTTGCACACATATGGTGAACTCACGTGTGCAATGTCATTATTTTGTATTTAGTATTAGATAACAAGACTGACACTAGTAATTGGATTTACTCACATGTGAAATCTCTTACTAGGGCAGTTGTTCTAGGACAATGGTGCCTTGAAATGCAGATGAACACCCATAAAAGTGTGTTCACGGGTATTCAGATATTATTGTAAGAGGAATTCCTTTCAAGAATATGGTAAAAGGTATCAATAAATCTGTATACAGTTATGAAATGGGCGAGGGGGATCCTTTTGAATAAACGTTTGAAAGAGCATATTCACTGATTATTTCTACACATTTACAGAAGCATAAAGGTGCATGATTATGCATGAAAAGCTGCAGTTGTTGTAGCAGTTTAGGGGTATCAATGGGTGTTATTGCTATTTCTATCCAAGTTGTTAAGCCTAAAAGATTAAATTCAGGATTTCTGTCCTTCTACGGTAAATTTATATTTTGCTCAGTTTCCTGCAGCTAGCTCCATTTCAGCAGTGTGATGTCTGGGGTGCTTTATTGCCATCATACAAAATATCGTCACTGCAATTGTGCTTCAACCCCTTGGGCGCGGCCGCGATTATGCGCCTGTGTGGCCGTTTTTAAAAGTGGGCGGGTTCATGACGGCCCCCAGCCGTCATCAGCACACGAGCACTGTGATGCATGACGGCTGGGGGCCGTCATCAGCATGGAAGGGGTTAAAGCTCTGTGTTTTTAAATTACTTTCTTTGGAGAGCCTTCATTCTACTTCAACTCCAAAATACTAACTGGCAGCCAACTCACCATTACCAACCAAGTGAACAAAGTCTTCTCCCGCTTTTACATACGAAGGGTGCTACAGAAAATCTTCAAATGGCTCCCCACTTACTCCTGCTAAACCATTTCCTAAGCCCTCATCACCAGCAAACTGGACTACGGTAATTCCCTCTATGCCAGAATCAAGGCTTAACTAACCAGACATCTCCAGAACATACAGAACTCAGAGGTCAGGGTCTCCCTCAACCTCGCACTCACATCAAGCTGCACACCAAAGAGCTCTACTGGCTCTTCATCCAAAAACAAGCCCTCTCAAACATCTTATGCACATATCTAAAGCTCTGCACAACATTGAACACGTATATCTCAATAATCACATACACTTTCATGAAATAAACAGACAATTGCTCTCAGCCAGATTCCTACTTGCACACATCCCCCACATAGACAGAACCGTCAGTTGTGCTTTCTCTTACTTTACTCTCAAAGCCTGAAAAGAAATGCCCTGCATGAAAGGCCCCCCTTCTCAGTTCCTGAATACTAAAAGAAGCTAAAGAATTGGATCTTCATCTAGATCAGGCCCTGGGTTGGTCAAAGCTGCTGCAGCTTTCTGCATCAGGATACTCTACAAGGTGAATCACGCCTGAAAGACGCCTGTCTAGGCCAGTGGAGGGCCCTTCTTACCTGCTTCCTGGTTTAGCTCACGCTGCTCCCTGCTTCTTCTTTGCTGGGGTGAGACTCAGTCCCCAGCACAACACGACCACCGGAATGGGGCGGGGCCAAGCTCCTGACGAGCCATAAAGGCGCCGGAGCTCTCAAGCAGCGCGAGACGCCCGACTGGGCCAGTGGAGGCCCCTTTTGACCTGCTGCCTGGTTTTGGGATCGCTGCTTCCTGCTTCCTCCTCGCTGGGGTGAGACTCGGTCCCCCAGAGAAATGCGACTGCCGGAAGGGGGCTGGCCAAGATCCTGACAGGCCACAAAGGCGCCGGAACTCTCATGCAGCGCGGGACGCCCGCAGGCGAGCCTGAGCAAAGCCTGGGCCAAGGGCGGGCCCGTCTATGCCCGTCAGAGCTCGGAGGAGGCTGGGCTGGATCACCCTAACTTTTACTCTTTTGGACTATAATGTGCCACCACTGTTAAAAACTTCTCTTTGTCTGTATATTACATTTTGGGTGGTTCATTGAAGCAGTGAAGACACATTAGCCCCAAGATTAATTAATTGTCACTGCAGCAGCTTGGCAAGGTAAAGGTTAAAATGTATAATAGCTCTACTTCCTGTTCTTATAGTGCAATGGCCAAAAGGAAGGCGACGGAGGATGGGGGTGGGCCAAACGCAGTGAAATCTAAGAAAGCGAAGAAATTATCTAAGCATGCTGGTAGCAATTGTGTCCTGGTTTGTATTGACACCCTTTTGGTTGAGTGTGAGAACATTTTAGATGTGGCTAGGGGGAGGTGGATTCAAGCGATCATAATGGCTCTTGTAATACCACAAATCATGGCACAAATCAAATTATACCCAAGATGTTCTCGATGCTCATGAATAAAAAGGGCCCTGCACCTACTACTAAACACGTAAATGCATGCCCAGATGTAGCAGCTATAATTAATCGATGTGGAGCTTCATGACATATAATCTGATACCATAGTAGATCTTCCAATTGTATGCAGCAATCGATTTGCACCCTCACAGAGCCCCACTAAAAACAGCGTTATCTGCACTGAGTCCCCTACTCCAAGCCAATGCAACAATACCCCAAACACTATCTCCAGTGCCCATGTTGTCGTCAGTGATTAAAAATCTGAGGTTACCACTCTGAAATCTTTGATAGGCGACCTTATGGGGTTGTTAAGGAAACTAACAGGCATTAACAAATTGCTACCCCCATGCCACGAGGCACAAGCGAATCAACCTGCTGCTAGAGATATCCACATGGCACATGTGGGCATAAGGCAGCCAGCCTCGTACCCTGTTTTAAATCAAGGTTGTGTACCAGAGGGATATGGCACAGCATGGAGGCCAGGGAAAGAGACTTACTCTATCAACACAAATAATTTGGGAGGGCATGCCACAGGGCCAGAGCACCTTTCTATATCTTGGGAAGGTGGGGTATCCAGTAGTACAAGTATGGAGCCAAGAACCCCTTCACACTTGCGTCCAACAACTAATAACCTTTGCAAAGTATTTATGACTAATGTATAAAAGCTTCTCCACAGACAGGCTTTGAGAATGAAGATTCCCTGAGGAACAAGGTGACTCACTGGATACGACAAGTGAGAGGGTTCAGATCCCTAATTAGGGAAGACATTGTTAGGGTCAGAAGGCTTGTGATCCTTCATTCTAGTACTGACTATTTGGAGATGATATTGATTAACAGGAAACTTGCAGAGGATTTGATTACCCTGGAATTTAGAACATGTTCACCTGCCCCTTTGGCTATTCAGTTCAGACATAGCCCTCTGCCCACAGACCACCCACCAATGGTTAATAACCTCTTGAAGGGATCTCTAACCAAGTCATCACCGAGGGACGTCAATTGACTTGCAGGGCAAAGGGGTGGGATGGGTGACTTCCCTACTAATGTGGAGCCCCCTATGTTACTACTGGCTACTTCGGACACAATAGAGCTCCCATGTATAGCTAGCTGTTGTCTGGGCTTAAGGGATAAGGAGGCACCCTTGGATCCACTGGGCATCTCGTTAGAGACCCCATTTTTGCATAAACTCGCTAGCGGCCCAAATTCCTGTTGGTAGTACCAACTATAACTGGGTGATGTCATAGGTAAAAAAATCTGTTGAGTGAAGAAGCATCCCCACTGTTTTGGATGACCTCATGAAATGTGGCGGGCATTAAGAACAAGCTGTTGCTCCCGCTTCGGATTGAGTTAATGGACAACTTTCATGTATGCCTACTTCTAGAGACCTGGAGCATGACTCCAGCAAACAAGGTAGTAGTAGAAATTCTTTATTTAGATATAACACAGATATCTTTAAAAGAGGATTACATAGTTCACGTTGTATACAACTTATTAAAAATAAAAACAACAAGACAGTCAATTAGCCAGGCATGATAAAAATAGGGGTCTTCCGCATCCTCAGCCTCCTAGGTCCATAAAAAAACTTTTTTTTTTTTTTTTTTTTTTTTTATAAAGGATAAAAACCAGAAGAAAAAATAATACAAAAGTTAAAATCTAATATACAGGGAACTTCACCCCATTTTCTTTACTCTCACTGAATTGGATATCAAACAACTAAAAAACGACCCAATTCTCCTAGGGGTACTACTCATATTCTTTTCGTTTCATCCCCCTAGAAATTTGGGATGTATCGTAAGGATCATTAAGTAATAAAAAGGAAAAAGGAAATAAGAGGGAGGATTTAGCAGGACCTCTTTAAGTTAAAATTACGATATGCTTGCTGGATGAACTTTGTAAGTCTGATATTCAAGTCAGTGTTTTCAGGGTTCAGAGCCACAATGATGGCTTGCCTGCAGGTTCGGGCGCCCAACCTATTCCATTCGGCTTTTAGTTTGCACCTGCGTTGGAGGTTAAAGGCTGGGCAAAGGCAAACCACGTGTAGCAATGTTTCGGCTGTTTTACCGCACCCTCTGCAGGTTAGATCTTCCACTGTCCGTCTCCAAGGAGGTAAATCTTGCAGAAAACGCCAATCACCCATTCTAATGGCTATAAGGGTGCGTTTTAGATACAGTGGATATGTGCAGGAAAAGTAAGCGGCGGGGAGTAGCCGACTGTAAGAATTTACAAGGGCCCAAGAATGGCTGCGTTTTGAGAAGAGTGCTTTGTCTGTGATGAGTGATCTCATTCTTACACATTTTTTGATGGTTATTTTAAACGCTGTCTGACTGGGGTTAAGAGCCCATAGGTCACCTGCTGACATTTGTTGAATGTAGTCCTTAAAAAGGCGACCAAACGTTCCACCTGGATTTTTCTGGGAGATTTCCAGCCAGACTAGAGATTCTAGTGAGCCTGGGTTAGCCTGCCTCAGCTTGTGACACAAGTTTAGGTATGCACCAATATTGAAAACCTCATAGTTTGGTAGCCCCATCTCCAGTCTTATCTGTGCAGCAGATGCAGAAGTTGGCAACTGGAGGACCTTTTTATAGATTTTGGTGGTATGTTGGTTTAGGGCCGTATTCAATTTACCCTTGAATGACTCTATCCCGTATGATAGGGTGGGGCCGATTTTCGCTCTCAGGACTTCCAGGAGGGGCGAAAGGGTTGGACCTGAGAGGTTTTTCGAAAGCTTGGTTAAAGATACTGCAAGAGTCGTGGCTTTAACTGCAATCTCATGGCGCTGTTTTAAAAGGTTGCCCCTTGAATCCAGGTGGACGCCTAGATGTTTATACGATTGACCAATCACGAGGCTTATGTTGTTGAAGGTCCACCCACCGCAGACATGTCGTTTCTTCCCAAAGGGGACTACTTGGGTTTTCTTTAGATTGACTTCTAATTGATTCGCTATTGTGTAGCGAAGCAGTGTGTCAAGAAGCCTTTGCAGCCCGACCTTGGTGAGGCTGAAAAGAACTAGGTCATCGGCATATAACAGATTACTGAGTGCCGTGCCGCCCACCTTTGGAGGATGACTATTAGTTTCATCCAGGGTCTGTGACAGATCTGCTATAAACAGATTAAAGAGAAGGGGGGCCAGCACGCATCCCTGTTTTACACCTCTCGTTGTCATAATTTTCCGGGAGAGATGCGTGCCGGACCCTAACTTCACTCGTACCCAGGTACGAGAGTGAAGTTGAATCATGGCCTCCAGTAGTTTGTCAGGGATCCCCCACTTCCTTAGCTTTTCCCATAGAGCCGCCCTAGGAACCCTATCAAATGCTGCTTTGAAATCGACAAAGCAGCATAGCACTGTCCTGGATGTTAAGAGTGCTTTGTCGACGATGGTTGACACTGCTAGGAGATTGGTCATAGTCCCTGAGTTGGCAACGAACCCCGTTTGATTCATCGGAATCCGGTTGTGTTCCGTTGCCCAATGCTTCAGGTCCTCCAGGAGGAGGCCTGCATAGTGCTTAGCCTCAATGTCCAAAAGAGCTATGAGTCTATAATTGTTAGGGGCAGCGCGAGATCCTGATTTATAAATTGGATGTATTATTGCACCCCGCCATGAGTCTGGGATGGTTGCGGTTCTCAGGGCGTAGTTGAAAAGGTTTGTTAGAGTTCCTGACCAAAAAGCTACATCAGATTTGAAAAGGTTCTGTGGCAGGCCATTTGGGCCCGGTGCTCCATCTGATCTTGCTTTGGTCACAACCGTCGCTACTCTGTCTTGGGACACCTGAAGATCCATATTGAGTGAGCTTGATGGCTCAATGGGTGTGTTCCGCTGGGTGCTGGCCCCGATCACGGTCTCTCTCAACGGACCACATCCTATGGGTCCTAGATGTTCTGGGGAACTGAAATGGTCTGTGAGGAATGAGCCCATTCAGACTCTTGGATATTTGCTGATCCGAAGCTGCTGGTGCTCGGATTGGTGTGGTTTATTAGGGCCCAGAACTTTCTTGGGTTTTTGCTCTTACTCTCCCACACCAGTTTGCACCAAAATTGATTTTCGTGGTTCTGTTTGTCTTTGAAGGTCGCCAACCTAAATGACTTTTGGGCAGCTTGATAGAGATTTAAACATTCGCTGTTCCCAGGATTTTTTGCAAGTGACCGCAGGGCCTTATTCCTGGCTTTCTTAAGTATCTTTGACTGTAATGAAAGTTTGAAATTATGAGGCTGAGTTGTCCTTCGGGCCTGCTGCATTACTGGAAAACAGTTGGTCAGATGGGAGCACAGCGTTGTCCATATTACGATAGGGGAGATATCTTGATCGTTTCCACCTTTTATACGTTCCATGCATACCTGTAGGATAATTGGGCTGATATCATCGCTCCACTTAAGGCGCTTAAGATTTTCCGTATATGTTCCCAGACACGCTGAGGGTGCGGGTTTGTGCTTCACTGTGTTTGTGTTAAGGGATATGACCTGGGGTCTGTGGTCACTTTCAGAACGTGGAAGGATACAGAAGCTGGTCAGACAATGAAGCAGGTCCGCGTTACAGATGGTGTAATCCAGATAAGAGTGTTTGCTACCGTTAGACCAGGACCAATTCGGGGGGATATCCCCCGAAGACCTGCCATTCATTACCAGGTAGCCGGCGCTGTAGAGTTTCATCACATTGATCTCACCCAGACCGCAATAGGCTTGATTGGTTGGTTTGATTTGTGTCAAGGCCTCAGTAATGGGGAATAAGAAGGGCCCGTCGGTGTCTGCTAAGTCCCCCTGGAATAAGTTGGTGTTAAAATCCCCCGTGACAATGCAGTCTGAGTCGGGGTGTTCCGCAGCTATGTCGCTCATTATTTCCGTTAGGCGCGCCAGGTGATCTTTTTTTGTACGTGTATTGGGGTTGATATATACATTAAAAAGAAGAAGTGGGCGCTGTTTTCGCCACGAGTTAATTTTAACCCCGAGTAGCCAGTCTTCCTTGATACTTAGTCGTGAGATTGGGCCTTTTAGGTTATTTGATATGTATATTGAAAGGCCACCTTTGGCATGGCCATAGCGGCTGTCCCTGAGTGCGGGTTTCCATAATTCAATATAGCCAATGACAGGAAATCCTTCTGTAGCCCAGGTTTCCTGTAGGGCTATTACGGCATGTTCGCATAGGAAAGAAAAAGTGTCAGGGTGCGTAATTTTCTGGTGGAGGCCGCTAATGTTCCAAGAACATATAAGAAAAATTGGATCAGCTTCTGGAATTGGAGCGGTTGTAGATGGAACTACTGGTGGAATTGGCATTGCTTGGGGTTTGTAGTTATCGGCAGAAAGCTCTACTTCAGAAGGTCAATCTGAGCTTTTGGTTGACAGGATTGCTGGAAGCCATTCCCAGCCTAGACTTGTGTCGACGTTGGAGACCACCGTTGGGGGAATATTATATAGTTCCTCGGATCCTGCCGCGTTTTTTAAGATCGAATACGGTCTGAGATAGGGCGCTGGTCTGGTAGTACCAGCATTTCGAGTAGGTGTCGGCTGGATTAGTAGGGAGGTGGGGTAACCTGGAGTGGAATATGGATACACTCTGATGCCCCAGTCCCGAAGGGTGGTCTTGTGGTTCAAAAAGACTCCTGCCCAGCTGGCCGACTTGAGTGACACTAGCGTTACCTCGGACGGTTGGGTGCCTCTTGGTGGGAGAAATTCGATAGATTCTATGTCCTCCGATGCCAGGCCTGCGAACCCTGGGATGCCTTCCACGAGTTTTATTATGTTAGATCTGTTGAGGATATCTTGTCGACCCCTTGATTTATATTCTGGTGCCAGTAGGATGTGAAAGAGTGAGGAATCATTTTTATTCTCTTCTTTGGGTATGCTTGGGGCCGACTTGTTGATTTTATTAGTAGACAGGCCTGCGTCTGTTTTCTGCAAACAAGGTAGGATTTGCTAGCTTTTTCGTACCTGCAATCAAAAACAAAATGGGCCCTCGTGCGGGGAGTCTCTTAATGTGGGTTAAGCTTGGCCTCTGTAGAAACATCTCACAGCTATCCGCGAATAAACCAGATATTATGGGAATTCGCCTTAAGGGTCTCAGGAATACCAAAATTAACATCTTCAACATCTACGTGAGAGGGAGCAGAGGGTGTAAACCGTTGGCGATTATTACAACACTGGAGGACTATCTTAGCTCGAGAAATCCTTCCCCATCCCTAATATTAGCTGGGGATTTAAACACAACTTTTAAACCTCTAGCGGGGGATGAGATACTGGAAGTGCTGGAAGAAGAAAAGAAATCGCTGGCGCCATCATAGGACTTGGAGCCTAATAAAAAGTGGACCCAAATAGTGCTGCAGGTTAAAGCAATGACACTGGAGTTCAGCCTTAGGGCAGTTAATGGAAGGACTAAATCAGATAGGTCTGGGGCTAACACCTGTAATAGAAAAGCTGCATCAATTATATCTTGCTGGACCTAAGTTTGTGGTATTTGGTAAAAGACATTGTGGTTGGCGATACAATAGATAGTGACCATAACCCCCTTTGCTTTACTATGCTACCACTGTGGGGTGCTTCAGATGCTCTGCCAAAGATCCGGGGTCTGGTCACTAAATAAGTTTGCCCGACTAATGATAGGCATCACCTTATGTGGCATAGCTTGGCTACTGATCAGGGTAAATTAAATAGGCATTTGGAGTGATCTAGTGATTGCCACAGCCAATGTCGCGGCATTGGAGGTATCAGAGGAAGGGATGTTTGCAGCAACAAGGCTCTGTTGCAGTTTTTTCATGCAGCTGAGCAGCAACTATTTTTTTTTAGAAATCTTTTTTATTAACAAATAGACAAAGAAAAATATCAGGTGACTTTAGCATCTCTTACAGTTCCGTGACTTCATCTCCATACATTCTAAATATTAGATTCAAAATGTGGGTACTGGATCAAGGGACATGTCGGGGGCACACACACATCTCCTCGGTAATGATTCCAAGCCTCCAAGACCTTCCACCATTTCTCAGGACACCCCCACACCATGTATACCGACCTCTCCCTGAACATGCACCAATCCAGGTCCTCCTCCCACTTCTCGACTCGGGCGGCTGGCTGGCTCCCCACAACTGGGCAATATTACGCTTAGATAACATACACACTAATGCAACCCATTGATTTCTATAGACATTCAGATCTGTGGGTTCCCAGATGTTCAAGATGCACCTGCATGCCTCCGGCTGCATCTCCACCCCCAGGACGTCTCGAAGCGTATCGTGGATCTTCTCCCAATACGCCTGCACCCAAGTACAGTGCCACAATATATGCATAAACGTTCCAAGCTCCCCACACCCCTCCTACATTCCCCACCCTCCGAGCAACCCATATGGACCAGACAGGGCCCCGTAACATACGACCTATGGAGAATCTTTAGTTGTACTAGCCTAAGCCTCATCTGTAATGCTACCAACTGTGGAGTGGAGACCGCCTCTCGCCAGTCCTCATCATCAAACTCTATCCCATCCTCAACCCATTGCGTTCTTAGAAGTACCAGTGGGTCCTCCGTATGGTTGTAAGCGTTTTGTATATTAAGGAAATGGTCTTCTCGGGGAGGTGGCCGTCTAATACCCAATCTTCAAGAGGGGAGGCATCAGGAAGTAACATGCCCTTGAGGATGTTTTCAAGTAGGGCATGCCTTATCTGGAGGTAACGGTAGTGTTCACGGTCGTGAAGGTGGTAGTTTTGCTTAAGTGAACTGAATGTGTGGACCGTGTCTTTCCCCCAAACATCTTTGATCTGTGTAATCCCAATGAGGTCCCACTTGTCAAACCCCTTAGACTTCCATAGACTCCCCAACTTCTCCGAGCTCCATAACGGGGTGGCAAGCGTGAGCCTTCCATCCCACTTGTGGTGTCTATTCGCAGCGTGCCACACCTGAACGGTGTGCGCCGTTGGCCCCGCGAGGGGAAACCGGCGAGGTCTAGCATAAAGCGCTCTAGTGAAATAGCCGCCCGGTACTTGCCAGCGGTCCATAGCATACCCCGGGTCCCCGGGGGGCCCGCATACAGCATGATTCACCCCTGCCAGCTGGGAGGCCCAGTAGTATTTCCTTAAGTCTGACAGTCCTATCCCCCGTCATACCAGGGGAGAGTGAGTTTAGAGAACGCTAAGCGAGGTCTACCATCCCAAAGAAGCTGCCTCTGGAGGGTCTCCACTTCCTTGAAGTAGGATGCAGGCACTGAGTCCATTGTGTTCTGGAGTGCGTATAAAAACCGGGGAAGGGCTATCATCTTAAAAAGCACTGTCCTACCCAGAAGGCAGAGCGGAAGCGCCTTCCAGCACGCCACATCCCCCTTAAATTGAGCCAAGATTATTAGCATATCGTAGTTTCGGGTCAAGTGTAACATAAATGCCGAGGTACCTAAACCCTATCTGCTCAATTTGTATCGGGCAGGTCTGCGGAACAAACGGTGGGTCGCCCCTAAGAACGAAAAGCACTGACTTTGACCAGTTTATTGCGAAGCCAGAGTATCTCCCAAAAATGGCAAGCACACCCAGAAAAAAAAGAAGGGATACCCTCGGGTTGGTAAGGTAAAGCAGAATATCGTCAGCGTATAGTGAGATTTTGTCTTCCCATTCCAACGTCCATCATAGTCCGCGTATCTCACGAACTCACCGGACCCACGCCGCCAAGGGCTCCAAGGCAAATAGGAGCGGGGATAGGTGACATCCCTGTCTTGTGCGCCTGCCAAGGAGAAAGTGAGTGGACTTTCGATTATTCACCACAACTCTGGCCAAGGGCTGCGCATACAGGAGGCACACCCAATTCACAAACTCTGGACCAAAACCCAGCTTCTCCAGTATTGTGAATAGGTATGGCCACTCAACCCTATCAAACGCCATAGTGGCATCCAAAGAAACCAGTCCCGCTGGCTCCTGAATCGTCAGGGTCCTGCCCAGCACTCCATGCAACCAATGCAAATTAAGAGCCCTATTTTGGCGCGGCATGAAGCCGGACTGATCCGGGTGTATCAAGGTGATGTCTCGGGCGATATCCTAAAACCCGGGACATGTATCGGGTCTAGAGATTCATCAGTCCTACAAGTACCGACTTGCACCCACCTGGGTGATCCACTAAAGAACTGCAAGTACCAGAGTCCCGAGGGGCGATCCGGAGGAGGGGCTAGCGGTGTGCTCTCCATTGATGACTAAACACAATACGGCTCCCTTGAGCTTTGGGCCGACGGGCTCTTGGAAGATGCACCTGCGTGCTGGTTCTGGCATCGAGGCCTTTGACTGTTGTGTGGCGGCCTTCTCTTCCACCCCTAACGATCTTTCGCTACTGATGAGGGAAGTTATCCCGAAACCCGAGACATGTCTCGGGCGTAATCCTAAAACCCGGGACATGTATCGGGTCTAGAGATTCATCAGTCCTACAAGTACCGACTTGCACCCACCTGGGTGATCCACTAAAGAACTGCAAGTACCAGAGTCCCGAGGGGCGATCCGGAGGAGGGGCTAGCGGTGTGCTCTCCATTGATGACTAAACACAATACGGCTCCCTTGAGCTTTGGGCCGACGGGCTCTTGGAAGATGCACCTGCGTGCCGGTTCTGGCATCGAGGCCTTTGACTGTTGTGTGGCGGCCTTCTCTTCCACCCCTAACGATCTTTCTCTACTGATGAGGGAAGTTATCCTGAAACCCGAGACATGTCTTGGGCGTAATCCTAAAACCCGGGACATGTATCGGGTCTAGAGATTCATCAGTCCTACAAGTACCGACTTGCACCCACCTGGGTGATCCACTAAAGAACTGCAAGTACCAGAGTCCCGAGGGGCGATCCGGAGGAGGGGCTAGCGGTGTGCTCTCCATTGATGACTAAACACAATACGGCTCCCTTGAGCTTTGGGCCGACGGGCTCTTGGAAGATGCACCTGCGTGCTGGTTCTGGCATCGAGGCCTTTGACTGTTGTGTGGCGGCCTTCTCTTCCACCCCTAACGATCTTTCTCTACTGATGAGGGAAGTTATCCCGAAACCCGAGACATGTCTCAGGCGTAATCCTAAAACCCGGGACATGTATCGGGTCTAGAGATTCATCAGTCCTACAAGTACCGACTTGCACCCACCTGGGTGATCCACTAAAGAACTGCAAGTACCAGAGTCCCGAGGGGCGATCCGGAGGAGGGGCTAGCGGTGTGCTCTCCATTGATGACTAAACACAATACGGCTCCCTTGAGCTTTGGGACGAAGGGCTCTTGGAAGATGCACCTGCGTGCTGGTTCTGGCATTGAGGCCTTTGACTGTTGTGTGGCGGCCTTCTCTTCCACCCTTAACGATCTTTCTCTACTGATGAGGGAAGTTATCCCGAAACCCGAGACATGTCTCGGGCGATATCCTAAAACCCGGGACATCTATCGGGTCTAGAGATTCATCAGTCCTACAAGTACCGACTTGCACCCACCTGGGTTCCACTAAAGAACTGCAAGTACCAGAGTCCCGAGGGGCGATCCGGAGGAGGGGCTAGCGGTGTGCTCTCCATTGATGACTAAACACAATATGGCTCCCTTGAGCTTTGAGCCGACGGGCTCTTGGAAGATGCACCTGCGTGCCGGTTCTGGCATCAAGGCCATTGACTGTTGTGTGGCGGCCTTCTCTTCCACCCCTAACGATCTTTCTCTACTGATGAGGGAAGTTATCCCGAAACCCGAGACATGTCTCGGTCGATATCCTAAAACCCGGGACATGTATCGGGTCTAGAGATTCATCAGTACTACAAGTACCGACTTGCACCCACCTGGGTGATCCACTAAAGAACTGCAAGTACCAAAGTCCCGAGGGGCGATCCGGAGGAGGGGCTAGCGGTGTGCACTCCATTGATGACTAAATATCAAGGTGTTGATGACTTGGCCAATCTCGTCGCCAGCAGCTTCGCCAGAACTTTAGGCTCAGTGTTCAACAACGAGATAGGTCTGTACGACAAACAAAGCGTCTTGGGCTTACCTGCCTTATGGATAACCACTATGTTCGCCACCCGCTGTTTATATGGAAGCTGTCCCTCTTCTCTACATTCTACCAACATGGAGCGGAGAAATGGGGCAAGCTTGTTGGCGCTCAATTTATACAGTTCTATGGGAGTTTGGGCCTGTGGCTTTCCCGGACTGTACTCCTCCAATGGCCTGCGCCACCTCGTCGTCCGTGAGTGGGGATTCCAAATACTCCCGGCTGTCATCCGACAAAATGGGCATTTGGATGTCTTTTATCATTGCGCTGTTATCCGCCTCTGTATACATCCCAGCCTAGGTATATACCCTACTGTAGTACTCCGGGAACCTATCTGCTACTGCCTGCGGGTCCGTGAGTGTACTGGAATTCTCTCCCTGTATTTCTGGTACGAGCCGCGATGCCCACTCGCCCTTTTCAAGCCATGCTATCAGTTTTACGGCTTTATCTCTGTGCTCATACACCCGACTTTGAGTATCCTCATTCTGCGCTCTAGCCTTGTCCCTAGCGAGGCCCTTATACTCATCCTGCTGCAATTTAAGCTGGAGTAACCCCTCCGGGGTTGCCGCCGTAGATACCTCCGCTTTCAACCTCGTCACCTCCGCCTCCACCCTCTCCATTTCCGCCTGCAGTTCCTTTTTTCCCCGCAATCGGGGATAAAGCCTCCCCCCGAACGACTGTCTTAGACGCCTCCCACAAAGTCTGTGCCGAGTCCACCGTTCCCATATTCTCATGGATGTATCTGTCAGAGATCTTAACGATTTCTTTCTTGGAGGTGGAGTCCCTCAGGTGCCATGCGCCAATAGGGGCAACCCTTCCTACATCAAACTGGTCAAACTCCAACTGGAGCCAAACTGGAGAGTGGTCTGAGATGCCCCTCCCCAAGTGTCGAGCCTCCCGATCCGCATTCGCCTGAGCAGCTGGCACCAGCACGTAGTCTATCCTAGAGAGTCTATGGTGTGCGGCGGACATATGCGTGTAGTGCACCTCCCTCAAATTGCGTACCCTCCAACCGTCCATTAGCCCCGTCATTTCAAAGAAATCAGGAAGCCACCTCTGCACCGGTCTCAGGGCCTCGGCGGGGTGCCGGTCCACCTTCCCGTCCATGCTCCACCATCACAAGGAGGCCCAGTGGCAAAGTCAGGAAAATAGAACCCAGGTCGCGGAAAGTATCGGTTTGGAGGCTGGGTGGAACATAAGATGGAAACGAAGGTGACCGTCCTCCCCTCCCACTGCCCCGATATGCCGACATACCGACCTCGCTGATCAGACCATGTGGCCTGAATCTTTAAGGGAAAGGATTTTTTCACCAAGACCCCGACCCCTCGGTAAATCCAGCCTGTGATGCCAATTTATAACCCTCTCTGTGCAGGGCCATGCAACGATTGCCAATGAGATGTGTCTCCTGTAACAGCACTACGTCAGGGGCGTGCTGTCTAACCAACTGACTAACCATTCCCCTCTTGATTTTGTTCCCAAGGCCGTTCACATTCCAACTAAGCACATTTATCCCCAATCCCCGTCTAACGTTTGACATTGAACTGGTATGGAAACGGTACAGTCACAGCATTTGCCCCTGATGCAAAAAAAGAAAAAAAGAGAAAGACACATTGCAAACAATCCTTCAAACAATACAACCTCAAGATCAAAAACCCCATTGACCCGAATCCCCTCCCCCCTCCCTGCACATGGCCGATGCCCATCCCCAACTAGCAGTGTGCCTGTCGCCCAATATCCCACCTACGAACTAACTAAAGGTAGCAATGAGGAGGAGGCCAGTGCCCCCCCCTCAGCCCCAAGAACACATCCCCAGAACCCGGGGTCACCCACAGCTGTCTTACAGTCAACAAATTCTAGCATGAAACTAGCTGCAGATCTACCCCGCTACCTAACATATCAAAACAGTGTAAAAGTTCAGATGGCTTCTCTCATTCCTGCTCCTGCCGTCCGCTTCCTCTGCTGCAGTCTCGCCCACCCGGACCGTCCGCATGCCTGCTGTCTATCCAATCCGATGCAACCTCTGGGTTGTCGAAAAACCAGGCCCTTCCTTCGACCTCCACACGTAGGCGAGCCGGGAACATCATGGCATACTTTAGTTTCTTGTCTCTGAGTTTCTTTTTAACCGGGAGAAAACTGTGCCGTTGTTTCTGCACCATATGGGTGAAGTCGGAGAAAAAGGAGAGTGGCATTCTCATACCGCAGGGGGGCCCCTGTGCCAACTGCCTGCAGGATCGCATCTCTGTTTCGGAAAGTCAGCACCCTTGCGATCATCGGGCGGGGGGGCCAAGACTGGCCTTCCCCCCTGGCACACTATGGCGCGATCAATAGTAAAAAAGTTACCCAGTCCCTTGGGCTTTAGATGGCTAGGGATAAGATCTTCAATTAACAAGTCCGGGGCTGCTCCCTCTGATTTTTCAGGCACCACGAGGATGCGTATGTTATTGCGCCTGGCTGGCCTTCCCCTTGTATTCGTCGAGCTTCCGATTCGTCTAGATCCCGAGAGGTCTTGAGATCACGCACCTCCCGCTGCAGCAAGGCCATATCGTCGATTAAGCTAGCAGTCTTAATATCGAGCGATTTAACTTTTTTACTCGCCTTCGTGAGGTCTGCCCTTATCAAATTAACCTCTATAGTGACAGTGTCTAATTTATTGTCCAATGCCTCCATCTTCTATCCCAGGGATGACTGGACCCCATTGATGGCCGCCATAACGTCGGTAAGCGTCGATTCCACAGAAGATCCCAAAGAGTCTCCCCCCTCCTCCCCCCCCCCCCCCAACAAATGAGCTCATTTCAAATCCATAGGGAAACCCCGGGGCATCGTATAGCGGTCTAACTTGTTGGACTGGATTTTTTTCGACCCCTTGGAAGACCTGGCCAGGTGTTTCTCAGTCTCTGGTTTGGTGGCCATCCGGGCGTCAGCCACTCGCCGCTCCAACGCACGGATCCCACTGATACACTTGGAAGCTTGGGGTCACAGGGCCCACGCCCGGGGTAGCCCCGCCAAAGCCCAGGTATAAGCCAGTGAGCGTCTACACACCACAGTCACCGGATAGGAATGCAAGCAGTGTCTCCAGTATCACAGGCACCCACAAGGATTCCCCCACAGGGCGGCTGCAAGCCCACCAAACACCCGGCCAGCAACTCCAAACCCTCAGACTCACCAGGGTTCCCTCTCAATGGTAACGACGTGCAGGGCCGGGCTGGCAAAGTGCGCAGGTCCGCACCCCCTGGGGGCTTCACGGTGGTCGCCTGGATGCTGAAAGGTTCACGCAGCCATTTCCCAAGGAGGCCAGGGGCGCAGTAAGAGGGGGCACATGCGCAATGTCCACGGGCCCGGTGGTGTTGTGGGCAGACGCCTGCTCTTCCGCAATCGTCACCCCCTAGGATGCCTCATCACAGCAGGGGTTCCAGAACCCCACTGCCACTCCAGGGACCAGCCCCACCGGGATGGCTCTATCACCGGGTCCCGCCGCTCAAGCTCACCAACAGCCTCTGCCCGATGTCCAGGCACAGCAGCTGTTGCCAGCCACTCCTCAGGATCCACCTCAGCGTGTTCGGGACCCCCCACGCTCCACGCCTGTACAGTCCAATGTGACAACAGTACGAGCTCCCCTCATTGATGGGAGAGCACAGTCCGACTCCTCCGACCCCAGGGGGCCGCCCCAGCAGGTCCGCGGCGTGCCGAGGCCGCAGCGGGAATTCCGCCTTCACCACTGTGCAAGATCCCACTCCGCCTCTGGCGCCCGGTCCAGGTCACCCTCGATGCAGCCCTCCTAATTCGCATACAAGCCAAAGTTGCGCCTCCTCCACCGGTGTCCCGCAAGGCCAGAGCGGGACAGGCCTCCAATTCAAGGCAGGGGGTCCCACGGGAGAGTCCTGGTTCCCCTCCAGTCGTCTGTGTCTCTTCTTGCAGCCGCCGGCTGCCTGCAAACCAGTTCCGGGCCAGACCGGCGACTTCTGGTTTTCGGACCCAGTGTTGACAGCTTCTGCGCCGGGCACACCACACACTTTAGCCGCTGGCTCGGGCAGCTAGCAGGCCGTCAGCCGCCGGACGGCGTATCCTTGGCCCCCGACGCCGCAGAGGGCCCAGAAGCATAGCAAAGAGCATCGCTTTTAACCCGCTATCAGGCAGTAGGGTGATATGCCAGAATTAAAGCCAGGATATTGGAGCTGGAGGAAGGGGTCGACGGAGCCGAGCTCTCACGCGTCTATCTTGGACCGGCGCGAGGCTCCTCCTAATAGCAACCACTTTTTAGCAGATAGACATCCTAAGCATATGCGATCTAACAAGAACAGGATGAAGTCCTGGTACAATGAGGCTTGTAGGCACACCCGAACATTGCTAGTGCAAGCAGTTAAAACCATGGACTTAGAGGCGGGTAAGAAGTGCGAGGACGGCCTATAAGCTGAAACTGTGGAAAGCAAAGTGGTACTGGGATGAAGCTAGATGACAGTCCTTTAAGGTGGCATGTCATGCTAGGCACAGCAAAAACTTTTGGTCAATGTTGGCTCGGGGTACCATTTTGGGGCATACTGATTTAGAAATCCATATTCCACCTTATATCTGGTACACTCATTTTCCTATTCTATATATGGACGAACAAGAAGCAGCCAAATAATTGACTGTGCAACCAAGAGGGTACCTAACAATCAATGGGGCCCTTTTTTCTCTGAAAGATATATTGTCTGCAATCCGTACTATAGTTCCATCTAAGGCACCAGGTCCTGAAGGGATAACGGGTGATTTCCTTTGGGATATACTCGACTAGTCACAATATATGTACACACTATTTAACACAATTGCTGAAGGTGCCCCCATTCCAGATTCTTGGAAAGTTGCAGAAGTTGTACCAATATTTTTAAAAGGTGCCAGATCATCTCCCAGTAATTACAGGCCAATGAGCCTTATTAATGTGATGCAGAATGTCTTTAGTAGGGTGCCCCTGAACAAAATCCAGTTATGGGTTACTGATAAAAAAATCTTATAAGCATAACAAGCAGGATTCAGAGAAAACCGGGACTACTGACCAAGTGTTCAGTTTCCTCCTTCTCTGATGGAAATCAGTGCTAAATGGGAAATGTAGCCTCTTTGTTGCATTTATAGACCTTAAGATGGTGTCTTAAGATGGTGTTCGATCTCGTGCCCCCCTCCTTTTCATAATACTTAAAACATTGTAGCAGTGTTTTGCGAAAAGGCGCAATCCGCAAATGTGAGCCTTTTCCTTTAGGATGCCTTTGCCTATTTTTGATCCCAATCCAACCCTGGTCTGTTTACATTTGTTCGGGACTCGTGCATTTTTGATCTCTCTTACTAGCAAGAACATACTAATGTGTAATGCATATGTGTGTAATGTTGTAGTTTAAGAAATTTAAAGAGACATACATGTAACATTTTATCGTATTTTTAAATTTGGAATAAGCTGCCTTCATGATAATAAACACTTACACAAAAATGGACTTCTATAAAAAAAAATTAAAAGCGACTGCACAGGTGTGTTTAGTTTTCCTAAATTATAAATTTATGCATTTTACATTATTGAGATAATTTCTATTCTATATGAAGAGGAAATTGCACTAGACAATGTGAAACGTGTTTTTTTAAAATAACTGTAAAATTAATGTTAGTTCCAAACTAAAGTCTTTAATATATTTATTAATGTAAAATTTCCCCTTGTCTAGTGCATTTTCTGTATTGTATTAAATGTTATTTGCATCTCTTTTTTATGACGTAATGCATATGTGTTTATATTTATAACTTATCAAGTTCCAATAAACACACCTATATTAACATTTAAAAAAAAATGTTGGTGTAAGTGTCCACTATCGTGATGAATGCTTGCACATAAATTTAAATGCCCAATCACATTCTTTATTACTAGTGTGTGCACTTTACAATCTAGACATTTCATAAAAACTGTTGCATTTCCAGTCATTACTGAAAGTAAAAACATATAATACACATATTCATCATTAACAGTTCTAGGAATCAAAGTATTGTAAACAAAAAAATTGCAGGACAAACTTGGTGAAAAGAAAATCGATTTTTTATTCACACATGAGATACTTCTCTCATATAAATATATCTTTATTTTTGAAACATAAAACAAGAGAAAAAAGTCTTGTTCAGGACTACAGGTTTTTGGACTGTTGTCCAAAAATTGCCTCTTAAACAGACTGCCAAAGAGGAACCACCTCAGAAAGGGGCATCTAGTGGCCAAAGTGCAGGCACCTTTAAGAATCTTTCTTGGGAGGGGTGGGTTTCAGTTTGACAGAGTTTAGGGGCAGGTATTACAAATTGAGGAGAAGTATGGGTAGAAGAGGTAGGAGAGGATTGGGAGGTAAACGGAGCTGAAGTGGGTGATGTGTGTGTACCTGTATGTTGTGCAGTTGCATGTGGCTCTGGTGTATATTGTGTATGTTGGGGGGGGGGGTTTGGCAGGTGTTTGCGAGATTGTTGTTTTGTGTGTAGGTGTGCTTGTGTGTGAGTGTGTTATTTTGGCTGAGTGTGCTGTTGAGAAGATTGGTGTGGGTGTAAGTTTTGTAGTTGCATGTGGGTCTGATGTGTGTGATTTGTCAGGCATTTCGGATTCAGGTGAGTGTGTTTGGTGGGAGTTATTTTGCGTGTAGGTGTGTTTTTCTATGAGTGTCTTTGGATGACTGTGCTATTGAGGTGGGTTGGTGTGGTTGTAGTGCTTTTGGTTGTGGTGAAGTTACTTGTGGGTGTGGTGGTGTACTGGTGGTTGTGGGTATATGGGGTGAGGTGCCTGTGGAAAAGGAGACTGCGCCCTTAGAGGGGGTCAGGTTTGGCTAACTTGGGGTGGGGCGAGAGGAGGGGTGGAGATGGGTCTCTGGGTGGGGGACAAGGTTGTAGTTGGTAGGGATTGGTCGCTTGTGGAGAACTCCGAAGATGTTGACGAGCTGGAAGTCTCTGTTCCAGTCCCCTCCGCCTCTGTGCCACTGTTGATTAATGACCTGACAGACTGATACAGACATTCACCCAGTTTAGTCACTAACCCATGCATTCAGTAAGACACAGTTAATCACTCACTTATACAGTCAGTCACGCACCTACTAAATGATCCATTCAGACACTTATAAACCCACACATTCTTCAATACACCTTGGTGTGTATATATATATATATATATATAACTGAAAAAAAACATAGGTTTCACACCAGTTATAGTTAGGAATTAGCATTTAAAAAACCTTTTAAATTCACTGAAAAAACCATAGGTTTCACACCAGTGATATTTCGCTGGAAATTTTACTTACATAAAACCATTGAAATTCCCACGTTATAGTTAGTTGGACTCACTATAACTTGCGCGCCTGCAATGCACTACTGATGACGTCACATATTACATCACTCATGACATGGTCAGTGACATGCGTCACTTTTCAGTGCGCACTCCTTACGACAATCCTGATGTGTCATATTTAATGTATGACGAATCATGTCGCAATGAGTTACAGATACGTCAGTATTTCTGACGTATCTGTAAGCGCAAAAGTGACTTTACAGAGACACAAAGTCACTGGATGATGTCATCAGTGATATCATTTGAGATGTCATCAGTGATGTCACTGACCATTGTCATGAATAAAGTAATATGTGACATAATCAGCAGTGCATTGTGGGGCGAGAATTATAGAAGGCTCAATTAACTATAAAGGAAGAATTTCTGTGGTTGTGTACAAGTGAAATGCCCAACTAACTATAACATCTCTGAAACCAATGTTCTTTTCAGTGAATTTCTATGTTTTTTTAAATGCTAATTTCTAACTATAACATCTCTAAAACCTATGTTTTTTTCAGTGAATTTCAAAGGCTTTTTAAATGATAATGTCTAACTATATCGTCCCTGAAACCTGTTTTTTTCAGTGAATTTCAAAGGTTTTTTAAATGATAATTTCTAACTATAACATCCATGAAACCTATGTTTTTTTAAGTGACTTTCTATGGTTTTTTAAATGCTACTTTCTAACTATGCCTACAGAGGTAGGACATTGAAGAAAGAAGAAGGAAGGCCCAGAAAGAAGCAAGAGAAATGCAGAAAAAGGCAACAAAAGTCCAGAAAGACGAAGAAAAGTGCAGAAAGAAACAAGAGATATGAAGAAAGAAACAACAGAGGTGCAGAAAAAGGCCTTCTTGCAAAGTCATCCTGTGCCCCCCAACGTTTTACTGACTGGTACTGGTGGTAACTGACTCTGGCTAACCAGGCCCAGAGCCAGTGCTATGCTGAAAGACACTTAGAATACAGTAAAAACATCTACATACACTAGGGTACACTATGGGTTGGGCACCGCTGTGATTGGCATGACCCCCCCCCGAAGGCCCTAGTACATGATAGCAAAACACACAAGATGATGGACGGAATGTTGCACAATGGCAAAATATTCACCCCCAGTCACAGATCTGGGTTTCATCCATTGTTATTTTGCTCACCAAGCCACCCCAGTTCAGACATGGCCATATGCAAATCAGTCTTGACCCTGTGCCTCATGGGAACAGTCCAGCTCGAACTGCCAAGCCATGTCTTCCCTGGACCGGAATCAAGCATCCCAGGACCGGTTTCTGGCTATCAGCAGTCTTCAGCCAGGATAGCCTGACTCTAGTGGCTTAGTGAGCATGGGACCCACGTCTGGGCATACCCTTCTCACATAGGGTAAACAGCAAAACACACAAGATGATGGACGGAATGTTGCACAATGGCAAAACATTCACCCCCAGTCACAGATCTGGGTTTAATCCATCGTTATTTTGCTCACCAAGCCACCCCAGTTCAGACATGGCCATATGCAAATCAGTCTGGACCCTGTGCCTCATGGGAACAGTCCAGCCCGAACTGCGAAGCCATGTCTTCCCTGGACCGGAATAAAGCATCCTAGGACGGGTTTCTGGCTATCAGCCGCCTTCAGAGAGGATAGCTTGACTCCAGTGGCTTAGTGAGCACGGGGCGAGAGGAGGGGTGGAGATAGGTCTCTGGGTGGCGGACAAGGTTGTAGTTGGTAGGGATTGGTCGCTTGTGGAGAACTCCGAAGATGTTGACGAGCTGGAAGTCTCTGTTCCAGTCCCCTCCGCCTCTGTGCCACTGTTGATTAATGACCTGACAGACTGATACAGACATTCACCCAGTTTAGTCACTAACCCATGCATTCAGTAAGACACAGTTAATCACTCACTTATACAGTCAGTCACGCACCTACTAAATGATCCATTCAGACACTTATAAACCCACACATTCTTCAATACACCTTGGTGTGTATATATATATATATATTAACTGAAAAAAACATAGGTTTCACACCAGTTATAGTTAGGAATTAGCATTTAAAAAACCTATTAAATTCACTGAAAAAACCGTAGGTTTCACACCAGTTATATTTCGCTGGAAATTTTACTTACATAAAACCATTGAAATTCCCACGTTATAGTTAGTTGTACTCACTATAACTTGCGCGCCTGCAATGCACTACTGATGACATCACATATTACATCACTCATGACATGGTCAGTGACATGCGTCACTTTTCAGTGCGCACTCCTTACGACAATCCTGATGCGTCATATTTAATGTATGACGAATCATGTCGCAATGAGTTACAGATACGTCAGTATTTCTGACGTATCTGTAAGCGCAAAAGTGACTTTACAGAGACACAAAGTCACTGGATGATGTCATCAGTGATATCATTTGAGATGTCATCAGTGATGTCACTGACCATTGTCAAGAATAAAGTAATACGTGACATAATCAGCAGTGCATTGTGGGGCGAGAATTATAGAAGGCTCAATTAACTATAAAGGACGAATTTCTGTGGTTGTGTACAAGTGAAATGCCCAACTAACTATAACATCTCTGAAATCAATGTTTTTTTCAGTGAATTTTTATGTTTTTTTAAATGCTAATTTCTAACTATAACAACTCTAAAACCTATGTTTTTTTCAGTGAATTTCAAAGGCTTTTTAAATGATAATTTCTAACTATATCGTCCCTGAAACCTATGTTTTTTTCAGTGAATTTCAAAGGTTTTTTAAATGATAATTTCTAACTATAACATCCATGAAACCTATGTTTTTTTAAGTGACTTTCTATGGTTTTTTAAATGCTACTTTCTAACTATGCCTACAGAGGTAGGACATTGAAGAAAGAAGAAGGAAGGCCCAGAAAGAAGCAAGAGAAATGCAGAAAAAGGCAACAAAAGTCCAGAAAGACGAAGAAAAGTGCAGAAAGAAACAAGAGATATGAAGAAAGAACCAACAGAGGTGCAGAAAAAGGCCTTCTTGCAAAGTCATCCTGTGCCCCCCAACGTTTTACTGACTGGTACTGGTGGTAACTGACTCTGGCTAACCAGGCCCAGAGCCAGTGCTATGCTGAAAGACACTTAGAATACAGTAAAAACATCTACATACACTAGGGTACACTATGGGTTGGGCACCGCTGTGATTGGCATGACCTCCCCTGTAAGGCCCTAGTACATGATAGCAAAACACACAAGATGATGAACGGAATGTTGCACAATGGCAAAATATTCACCCCCAGTCACAGATCTGGGTTTCATCCATTGTTATTTTGCTCACCAAGCCACCCCAGTTCAGACATGGCCATATGCAAATCAGTCTTGACCCTGTGCCTCATGGGAACAGTCCAGCTCGAACTGCCAAGCCATGTCTTCCCTGGACCGGAATCAAGCATCCCAGGACCGGTTTCTGGCTATCAGCAGTCTTCAGCCAGGATAGCCTGACTCTAGTGGCTTAGTGAGCATGGGACCCACGTCTGGGCATACCCTTCTCACATAGGGTAAACAGCAAAACACACAAGATGATGGACGGAATGTTGCACAATGGCAAAACATTCACCCCCAGTCACAGATCTGGGTTTAATCCATCGTTATTTTGCTCACCAAGCCACCCCAGTTCAGACATGGCCATATGCAAATCAGTCTGGACCCTGTGCCTCATGGGAACAGTCC
Organism: Lissotriton vulgaris; assembly: GCF_964263255.1. Taxonomy (NCBI): domain Eukaryota; kingdom Metazoa; phylum Chordata; class Amphibia; order Caudata; family Salamandridae; genus Lissotriton; species Lissotriton vulgaris. The sequence goes on from NC_141696.1 coordinate 745,213,638, forward strand.
AGCCCGAACTGCGAAGCCATGTCTTCCCTGGACCGGAATAAAGCATCCTAGGACGGGTTTCTGGCTATCAGCCGCCTTCAGAGAGGATAGCTTGACTCCAGTGGCTTAGTGAGCACGGGGCGAGAGGAGGGGTGGAGATGGGTCTCTGGGTGGCGGACAAGGTTGTAGTTGGTAGGGATTGGTCGCTTGTGGAGAACTCCGAAGATGTTGACGAGCTGGAAGTCTCTGTTCCAGTCCCCTCCGCCTCTGTGCCACTGTTGATTAATGACCTGACAGACTGATACAGACATTCACCCAGTTTAGTCACTAACCCATGCATTCAGTAAGACACAGTTAATCACTCACTTATACAGTCAGTCACGCACCTACTAAATGATCCATTCAGACACTTATAAACCCACACATTCTTCAATACACCTTGGTGTGTATATATATATATATATTAACTGAAAAAAACATAGGTTTCACACCAGTTATAGTTAGGAATTAGCATTTAAAAAACCTATTAAATTCACTGAAAAAACCGTAGGTTTCACACCAGTTATATTTCGCTGGAAATTTTACTTACATAAAACCATTGAAATTCCCACGTTATAGTTAGTTGTACTCACTATAACTTGCGCGCCTGCAATGCACTACTGATGACATCACATATTACATCACTCATGACATGGTCAGTGACATGCGTCACTTTTCAGTGCGCACTCCTTACGACAATCCTGATGCGTCATATTTAATGTATGACGAATCATGTCGCAATGAGTTACAGATACGTCAGTATTTCTGACGTATCTGTAAGCGCAAAAGTGACTTTACAGAGACACAAAGTCACTGGATGATGTCATCAGTGATATCATTTGAGATGTCATCAGTGATGTCACTGACCATTGTCAAGAATAAAGTAATACGTGACATAATCAGCAGTGCATTGTGGGGCGAGAATTATAGAAGGCTCAATTAACTATAAAGGACGAATTTCTGTGGTTGTGTACAAGTGAAATGCCCAACTAACTATAACATCTCTGAAATCAATGTTTTTTTCAGTGAATTTTTATGTTTTTTTAAATGCTAATTTCTAACTATAACAACTCTAAAACCTATGTTTTTTTCAGTGAATTTCAAAGGCTTTTTAAATGATAATTTCTAACTATATCGTCCCTGAAACCTATGTTTTTTTCAGTGAATTTCAAAGGTTTTTTAAATGATAATTTCTAACTATAACATCCATGAAACCTATGTTTTTTTAAGTGACTTTCTATGGTTTTTTTAAATGCTACTTTCTAACTATGCCTACAGAGGTAGGACATTGAAGAAAGAAGAAGGAAGGCCCAGAAAGAAGCAAGAGAAATGCAGAAAAAGGCAACAAAAGTCCAGAAAGACGAAGAAAAGTGCAGAAAGAAACAAGAGATATGAAGAAAGAACCAACAGAGGTGCAGAAAAAGGCCTTCTTGCAAAGTCATCCTGTGCCCCCCAACGTTTTACTGACTGGTACTGGTGGTAACTGACTCTGGCTAACCAGGCCCAGAGCCAGTGCTATGCTGAAAGACACTTAGAATACAGTAAAAACATCTACATACACTAGGGTACACTATGGGTTGGGCACCGCTGTGATTGGCATGACCTCCCCTGTAAGGCCCTAGTACATGATAGCAAAACACACAAGATGATGAACGGAATGTTGCACAATGGCAAAATATTCACCCCCAGTCACAGATCTGGGTTTCATCCATTGTTATTTTGCTCACCAAGCCACCCCAGTTCAGACATGGCCATATGCAAATCAGTCTTGACCCTGTGCCTCATGGGAACAGTCCAGCTCGAACTGCCAAGCCATGTCTTCCCTGGACCGGAATCAAGCATCCCAGGACCGGTTTCTGGCTATCAGCAGTCTTCAGCCAGGATAGCTTGACTCCAGTGGATTAGTGAGCACGGGACCCACATCTGGGCATACCCTTCCCACATAGGGTGAACAGCAAAACACACAAGATGATGGACGGAATGTTGCACAATGGCAAAACATTCACCCCAGTCACAGATCTGGGTTTAATCCATCGTTATTTTGGTTACCAAGCCACCCCAGTTCAGACATGGAAATATGCAAATCAGTCTTGACCCTGTTCCTCATGGGAACAGTCCAGCCCGAACTGCCAAACCATGTCTTCCCTGTACCGGAACCAAGCATCCGAGGACCGGTTTCTGGCTATCAGCCGTCTTCAGCCAGGATAGCCTGACTCTAGTGGCTTAGTGAGCATGGGACCCACGTCTGGGCATACCCTTCTCACAAAGGGTAAACAGCAAAACACACAAGATGATGGACGGAATGTTGCACAATGGCAAAACATTCACCCCCAGTCACAGATCTGGGTTTAATCCATCGTTATTTTGCTCACCAAGCCACCCCAGTTCAGACATGGCCATATGCAAATCAGTCTGGACCCTGTGCCTCATGGGAACAGTCCAGCCCGAACTGCGAAGCCATGTCTTCCCTGGACCAGAATAAAGCATCCTAGGATGGGTTTCTGGCTATCAGCCGTCTTCAGCCAGGATAGCTTGACTCCAGTGGCTTAGTGAGCACGGGACCCACGTCTGGGCATACCCTTCCCACATAGGGTGAACAGCAAAACACACAAGATGATGGGCTGAATGTTGCACAATGGCAAAATATTCACCCCCAGTCACATATCTGGGTTTAATCCATTGTTATTTTGCTCACCAAGCCACCACAGTTCAGACATGTGGATATGGAAATCAGTCTTGACCCTGTGCCTCATGGGAACAGTCCAGCCCGAACTGCCAAGCCATGTCTTCCCTGGACCGGATCAAGCATCCTAGGACCAGTTTCTGGTTTCCAGCCGTCCTCAGCCAGGATAGCTTGACTCCAGTGGCTTAGTGAGCACGGGACCCACGTCTGGGCATACCCTTCCCACATAGAGTGAACAGCAAAACACACAAAATGATGAACGGAATGTTGCACAATGGCAAAACATTCACCCCCAGTCACAGATCTGGGTTTAATCCATTGTTATTTTGGTCACCAAGCCACCCCAGTTCAGACATGGCCGAACTGCCAAGCCATGACTTTCCTGGACCGGAATTAAAAATCGTAGGACCGGTTTCTGACTACATGCCGTCTTCAGCCAGGACAGCTTGACTCCAGTGGCTTAGTGAGCACGGGACCCACATCTGGGCATACCCTTCCCATATAGGGTGAACAGCAAAACACACAAGATGATGGACAGAATGTTGCACAATGGCAAAACATTCACCCCCAGTCACGGATCTGGGTTTAATCCATCGCTATTTTGCTCACCAAGCCACCCTAGTTCTGACATGGCCATATGCAAATCAGTCTTGACTCCGTGCCTCAAGGGAACAGTCCAGCCCGAACTGCCAAGCCATGTCTTCCCTGAGCCGGAATCAAGCATCCTAGGACCGGTTTCTGGCTATCAGACGTCTTCAGCCAGGATAGCTTGACTCAAGTGACTTAGTGAGTACAGGACCCACGTCTTGGCATACCCTTCCCACATAGGGTGACCAGCAAAACACACAAGATGATGGACGGAATGTTGCACAATGGAAAAACATTCACCCCCAGTCACAGATCTGGGTTTAATCCATTGTTATTTTGCTCACCAAGCCACCCCAGTTCAGACATGGCCATATGCAAATCAGTCTTGACCCTGTGCCTCATGGGAACAGTCCAGCTCGAACTGCCAAGCCATGTCTTCCCTGGACCGGAATCAAGCATCCCAGGACCGGTTTCTGGCTATCAGCAGTCTTCAGCCAGGATAGCCTGACTCTAGTGGCTTAGTGAGCATGGGACCCACGTCTGGGCATACCCTTCTCACATAGGGTAAACAGCAAAACACACAAGATGATGGACGGAATGTTGCACAATGGCAAAACATTCACCCCCAGTCACAGATCTGGGTTTAATCCATCGTTATTTTGCTCACCAAGCCACCCCAGTTCAGACATGGCCATATGCAAATCAGTCTGGACCCTGTGCCTCATGGGAACAGTCCAGCCCGAACTGCGAAGCCATGTCTTCCCTGGACCGGAATAAAGCATCCTAGGACGGGTTTCTGGCTATCAGCCGCCTTCAGAGAGGATAGCTTGACTCCAGTGGCTTAGTGAGCACGGGGCGAGAGGAGGGGTGGAGATGGGTCTCTGGGTGGCGGACAAGGTTGTAGTTGGTAGGGATTGGTCGCTTGTGGAGAACTCCGAAGATGTTGACGAGCTGGAAGTCTCTGTTCCAGTCCCCTCCGCCTCTGTGCCACTGTTGATTAATGACCTGACAGACTGATACAGACATTCACCCAGTTTAGTCACTAACCCATGCATTCAGTAAGACACAGTTAATCACTCACTTATACAGTCAGTCACGCACCTACTAAATGATCCATTCAGACACTTATAAACCCACACATTCTTCAATACACCTTGGTGTGTATATATATATATATATTAACTGAAAAAAACATAGGTTTCACACCAGTTATAGTTAGGAATTAGCATTTAAAAAACCTATTAAATTCACTGAAAAAACCGTAGGTTTCACACCAGTTATATTTCGCTGGAAATTTTACTTACATAAAACCATTGAAATTCCCACGTTATAGTTAGTTGTACTCACTATAACTTGCGCGCCTGCAATGCACTACTGATGACATCACATATTACATCACTCATGACATGGTCAGTGACATGCGTCACTTTTCAGTGCGCACTCCTTACGACAATCCTGATGCGTCATATTTAATGTATGACGAATCATGTCGCAATGAGTTACAGATACGTCAGTATTTCTGACGTATCTGTAAGCGCAAAAGTGACTTTACAGAGACACAAAGTCACTGGATGATGTCATCAGTGATATCATTTGAGATGTCATCAGTGATGTCACTGACCATTGTCAAGAATAAAGTAATACGTGACATAATCAGCAGTGCATTGTGGGGCGAGAATTATAGAAGGCTCAATTAACTATAAAGGACGAATTTCTGTGGTTGTGTACAAGTGAAATGCCCAACTAACTATAACATCTCTGAAATCAATGTTTTTTTCAGTGAATTTTTATGTTTTTTTAAATGCTAATTTCTAACTATAACAACTCTAAAACCTATGTTTTTTTCAGTGAATTTCAAAGGCTTTTTAAATGATAATTTCTAACTATATCGTCCCTGAAACCTATGTTTTTTTCAGTGAATTTCAAAGGTTTTTTAAATGATAATTTCTAACTATAACATCCATGAAACCTATGTTTTTTTAAGTGACTTTCTATGGTTTTTTTAAATGCTACTTTCTAACTATGCCTACAGAGGTAGGACATTGAAGAAAGAAGAAGGAAGGCCCAGAAAGAAGCAAGAGAAATGCAGAAAAAGGCAACAAAAGTCCAGAAAGACGAAGAAAAGTGCAGAAAGAAACAAGAGATATGAAGAAAGAACCAACAGAGGTGCAGAAAAAGGCCTTCTTGCAAAGTCATCCTGTGCCCCCCAACGTTTTACTGACGGGTACTGGTGGTAACTGACTCTGGCTAACCAGGCCCAGAGCCAGTGCTATGCTGAAAGACACTTAGAATACAGTAAAAACATCTACATACACTAGGGTACACTATGGGTTGGGCACCGCTGTGATTGGCATGACCTCCCCTGTAAGGCCCTAGTACATGATAGCAAAACACACAAGATGATGAACGGAATGTTGCACAATGGCAAAATATTCACCCCCAGTCACAGATCTGGGTTTCATCCATTGTTATTTTGCTCACCAAGCCACCCCAGTTCAGACATGGCCATATGCAAATCAGTCTTGACCCTGTGCCTCATGGGAACAGTCCAGCTCGAACTGCCAAGCCATGTCTTCCCTGGACCGGAATCAAGCATCCCAGGACCGGTTTCTGGCTATCAGCAGTCTTCAGCCAGGATAGCTTGACTCCAGTGGATTAGTGAGCACGGGACCCACATCTGGGCATACCCTTCCCACATAGGGTGAACAGCAAAACACACAAGATGATGGACGGAATGTTGCACAATGGCAAAACATTCACCCCAGTCACAGATCTGGGTTTAATCCATCGTTATTTTGGTTACCAAGCCACCCCAGTTCAGACATGGAAATATGCAAATCAGTCTTGACCCTGTTCCTCATGGGAACAGTCCAGCCCGAACTGCCAAACCATGTCTTCCCTGTACCGGAACCAAGCATCCGAGGACCGGTTTCTGGCTATCAGCCGTCTTCAGCCAGGATAGCCTGACTCTAGTGGCTTAGTGAGCATGGGACCCACGTCTGGGCATACCCTTCTCACAAAGGGTAAACAGCAAAACACACAAGATGATGGACGGAATGTTGCACAATGGCAAAACATTCACCCCCAGTCACAGATCTGGGTTTAATCCATCGTTATTTTGCTCACCAAGCCACCCCAGTTCAGACATGGCCATATGCAAATCAGTCTGGACCCTGTGCCTCATGGGAACAGTCCAGCCCGAACTGCGAAGCCATGTCTTCCCTGGACCAGAATAAAGCATCCTAGGATGGGTTTCTGGCTATCAGCCGTCTTCAGCCAGGATAGCTTGACTCCAGTGGCTTAGTGAGCACGGGACCCACGTCTGGGCATACCCTTCCCACATAGGGTGAACAGCAAAACACACAAGATGATGGGCTGAATGTTGCACAATGGCAAAATATTCACCCCCAGTCACATATCTGGGTTTAATCCATTGTTATTTTGCTCACCAAGCCACCACAGTTCAGACATGTGGATATGGAAATCAGTCTTGACCCTGTGCCTCATGGGAACAGTCCAGCCCGAACTGCCAAGCCATGTCTTCCCTGGACCGGATCAAGCATCCTAGGACCAGTTTCTGGTTTCCAGCCGTCCTCAGCCAGGATAGCTTGACTCCAGTGGCTTAGTGAGCACGGGACCCACGTCTGGGCATACCCTTCCCACATAGAGTGAACAGCAAAACACACAAAATGATGAACGGAATGTTGCACAATGGCAAAACATTCACCCCCAGTCACAGATCTGGGTTTAATCCATTGTTATTTTGGTCACCAAGCCACCCCAGTTCAGACATGGCCGAACTGCCAAGCCATGACTTTCCTGGACCGGAATTAAAAATCGTAGGACCGGTTTCTGACTACATGCCGTCTTCAGCCAGGACAGCTTGACTCCAGTGGCTTAGTGAGCACGGGACCCACATCTGGGCATACCCTTCCCATATAGGGTGAACAGCAAAACACACAAGATGATGGACAGAATGTTGCACAATGGCAAAACATTCACCCCCAGTCACGGATCTGGGTTTAATCCATCGCTATTTTGCTCACCAAGCCACCCTAGTTCTGACATGGCCATATGCAAATCAGTCTTGACTCCGTGCCTCAAGGGAACAGTCCAGCCCGAACTGCCAAGCCATGTCTTCCCTGAGCCGGAATCAAGCATCCTAGGACCGGTTTCTGGCTATCAGACGTCTTCAGCCAGGATAGCTTGACTCAAGTGACTTAGTGAGTACAGGACCCACGTCTTGGCATACCCTTCCCACATAGGGTGACCAGCAAAACACACAAGATGATGGACGGAATGTTGCACAATGGAAAAACATTCACCCCCAGTCACAGATCTGGGTTTAATCCATTGTTATTTTGCTCACCAAGCCACCTCAGTTCAGACATGGCCATATGCAAATCTGTCATGACCCTGTGCCTTATGGGAACAGTCCAGCCCGAATTGACAAGCCATGTCTTTCCTGGACCAGAATCAACCATCCTAGGACCGGTTTCTGGCTATCAGCCGTCTTCAGCCAGGATAGCTTGACTCAAGTGGCTTAGTGAGCACAGGATCCACGTTTGGGCATACCCTTCCTACATAGGGTGAACAGGAAAACACACAAGATGATGGACAAAAGGTTGCACAATGGCAAAACATTCACCCCCAGTCACAGATCTGGGTATAATCCATTGTTATTTTGCTCACCAAGCCACCCCAGTTGAGACATAGCCATATGCAAATCTGTCTTTACCCTGCGCCTCATGGGAACAGTCTAGCCCGAACTGCCAAGCCACATCTTCCCTGGACCGGAATCAAGCATCCTAGGACCGGTTTCTGGCTATCAGAGGCAAGCTATCTTGGCTGAAGATGGCTGATATCCAGAAACTGGTCCTAGGATGCTTGATTCCGATCCAGGGAAGACATGGCTTGGCAGTTTGGTCTGGACTGTTCCCATGAGGCACAGAGTCAAGACTGATTAGCATATGGCCATGTCTGAACTGGGGTGGCTTGGTGAGCAAAATAACGATTGATTAAACCCAGATCCGGGACTGGGGGTGAATGTTTTGCCATTGTGCAACATTCCGTCCATCATCTTGTGTGTTTTGCTGTTCACCCTATGTGGGAAGGGTATGGCCAGACGTGGGTCCCGTGCCACTACGCCACTGGAGTCAAGCTATCTTGGCTGAAGACGGCTGATAGCCAGAAACCAGTCCTAGGATGCTTGATTCCGTTCCAGGGAAGACATGGCTTGGCAGTTCGATCTGGTCTGTTCCCATGAGGCACAGAGTCAAGACTGATTTGCATATGGCCATGTCTGAACTGGGGTGGCTTGATGAGCAAAACAACGATGGATTAAACCCAGATCTGTTACTGGGGGTGAATGTTTTGGCATTGTGCAACATACCGTCCATCATATTGTGTGTTATGCTAGTACATAATAGGGCAGAGGGATTAAAACTAACTAACTCAGAGGTGCAGAAAGAGGCACAAAAGATACATAAACAGACAGGAAAGATGAGAAACAGGGAACGGGGTGCAGAAAGAGGCAAGTGAGGTGCAGAAAGAAGCAAGAGCAGTGCACACAGAACCAACAAAGGTGCAAAAAGAGACAAGAGGGTGCAGACAAAGGCAGGAGGGGTGAACAAAGAGGCAAGAGAGGTACAGAAAGAGGCAGGAGTGGTACAGAAAGAAAGAAGAGAAGTGAAGAAAGAGGCAAGAGAATTGCTAAAAGGAGCAACAGAGGTCAAGAAAGAAGCAAGAGAAGGGCAGACAGAGGCAAGTGAGATGCAGAAAAGAGAAAGAGCAGTGCAGAACCATCGGAGGTGCTGTAAGAGGTGTGGAGGCTGCAGAAAAAGCAAGAGAAGTGCAGAAAGAGACAACAGAGGTACAGAAAGAGGCAACAGAGGTACAGAAACAGGCAGGAACGCTGCAGAAACAGGGAACAGGGGTACAGAAAGAGAAATGAGGGATGCAGAAAGAGGTAAGAGATCTGCAGAAAAACCAACAGAGGCATTGAAAGAGGCAAGTGAGGTGCAGAAGAAGCAAGAGAGGTGCAGAAAGAGGCTATAGAAGTGTAGAAGCAACAGTGGTGCAGAAAAATGCAAGAGGGGTGCAGAAAAAAGGGAGAGAAGTGCGGAAGGTAGCAACAGAAGTACTGAAAGAGGCACAAAGGGTGCAGAAAGAGGCAAGAGAAGTACAGAAAGAAACAACAGAAGTCCTCAGAGTGGCAAGAGGGGTGCTGAAAGAGGCAAGAGCAGCACAGAAAGAACCAAGAGAAGTGCAGAAAGAAGCAACAGAGGTACAGAAAGAGAAATGAGGGGTGCAGAAAGTAAGAAGAGGAGTACTGAAAGAAGCAACAGAGGTGCTGAAAGAGGCACAAGGGGTGCAGAAAGAAGGAAGAGAAGTGCAGAAAGAAGCAACAGAGGTACAGAAAGAGGCAAGAGGGGTGCAGAAAGAGGGAAGAGAGGTGTAGAAAGAGGCAAGAGAATTGTACAAATAGGGAAGAGGGGTGCAGAAAGAGGCAGGAGGGGTGCAGAAAGAAGCAACAGAGGTGCCGAAAGAGGCAAGAGAGGTGCAGAAAGAAGCAAGTAAAGTGCAGAAAGAGGCGACAAGGGTGCAGAAAGAGGCAATAGAGGACCGGAAACAAGCAAGAGACGTGCAGAAAGAGGCAAGAGAATTGCTGAAAGAAGCAACAGAGGTTTAGAAAGAAACGAGAAGTGCAGAAAGAGGCACGTGAGGTGCAGAAAGAATTAAGAGCAGTGCAGAACGAACCAACAGAGGTGAAAAAAGAGGCAAGAGGCGTGCAGAAAGATGTAGAAGAGGTGCAGAAAGAGGCAAGAGAGGTACAGAAAGAGGCAGGAGGGGTGCAGAAAGAAGGAAGAAAAATGCAGAAAGAGGCAAGAGAATTGCTGAAAGAAGCAACAGAGGTGTAGAAAGAAGCAACAGATGTACAGAAAGAGGTTTGAGTGGTGCAGAAAGAGGGATGAGGTTCCGTGACAATTGTAAGTGGTGTTTTCGACTCGCACGAATATGGTCGAGTCTGGTATCTATGAACCGCAAATGACGAGTTTAGTAAGTGTGCGCAGTTTCGCTGTGCTAACTTAAACCGTTCGTTTGTTATGTGGGTTTTTCATCTGTACCCACGCGTTCCATCTTAGATACGGCATCCATTTTGTCTCTTGCCCTCAAGTAGCCAGCGAACGGACGCTGTCCGCTTCGCGACCCTGGGACTCCCAAGATATTTGCGGAAGATACATGTCCTTTGTAAGTGTCTTTATGATGAGGGGGATGATACTGTAAGGCAGATGGCCCCGCTCGAGGCTCATCTCGCCGTGCCGGTTTATTGTCTCAGCCGTGCATCTCATTAGGCACGTCCCTTTGATGCCTGTATCTCGAGTTTCCTGATACCTCCCCTTTTACACCCTTTCCGATCTCCCCACTGTCTCCGTCTTCCTCTGCACCTGTCTTTGTTCCTATTTCGATCTGTTTTACTGCCGATTGGAATGCACTAATGTTGGGAAGATGGGTTTTTACAGTTGGGAACCGCCAAATGTTTCCGCACTTACGTTCCGGACCTTATGTGTATCAAAGTGACCAAAGCGACCCCTCTGGGGGATAATTATGGGAACCGGGTTGTAAACTTTTGTGTACCATGTTGTCCTATGGGTAAATTCTGTATAAAAGGAGCGATCCACAGAACCAATTTGAAGCAGTCTCCCCAAGTTGCACGTGTTGTACTTGTCGTGACTTCTGTGTTCCCTGCAGTAAATAAACCTTGAATCTTTGACGCCGAAGGAAGTGTCCCGTGTCTCTGTCATTCGTACGCCGGAGCAGGTTACCCACGAAGGTTTCAGGTGTTGTGCCCTGGCACCGCTGGGTCTTAAAGAACCCAGTCCTTCAGTTGGAGCCCAACGTGGGGCTGCATCAGTGGTACCGGTCCAAGCCCGACGATCGTGAGGAACTTCGTGTGAAATCTCCGAGGGAAGGTGCACTCCGCTTCATCGATCCTGTTGTCGAAACATGTGGCCCGAAGACTTTTCCCGCGAAGATTCCCGCCTCCTGACGGCTGCGACGGACTGCTGCCCTGACTGTAGACCTGTTTTGGCGCCTGGCGTAGACCTTGGTATAGCGAGACGATTGACGGGCCTTCCTGGTGACGCCATCGATCTTTGAGTTAAGTATTTGTGGGTCGCTCCCAGAGTCCTTAGTTGTTGACACTTTAGCGAGTGTTTTTGTTGTTGACGCTGTGTGAGTGTTTTTGTCGGTGACACTTTGCTAGCGTACTTTGTTGTGTTATTTGACGACTGCAGACGCCAAAAACCGAGGGTATTAGCTCTTTGCTGGGACTTGGTAAATCCCGTAACCCTTGAAGTTTGTGAAACTCAGCTTGTGTGCAAGATGCCTGGTCGTAGTACTTTGTTCAGTTGTTTCAGACCTTGTGGTGTGGATTCCCGACTGGAGGACTCGTGTCCGATACCTCCGGTTGGAACTCCGACTTATGAACTGTACAGTAAACATGGGCTAGGCCCGATTACCTTTAATGATTATTGGATTCGCTACACAAAGAAGGACGGTGTCCTTAGTTGGCCACCTCATGGTAGCTTTGAGACCCCGATCTTAGATAACCTAGAGGCTAAATTGTTCGAGAAAAAGTCAAGGCCGGCCATGTTTGATGCCTTTCGGTTGTGGCGTAAAGAAGCCCGACAGAAAGAAATCAGACAGACTAAACGAAATCAGAGAGATAATGTTGCTACTATTGTAAAGAAAGCAGAGCAGTTTCAGCATGATAAGGAGGTTAAGGAAAAGGAAGTGTTTGACAGATTACAGCGTATGACTATAGATAAGTGCTATCCTGCTTTGCCTACGGAGTCGGAAAAGAAGGATGAGTCAGTTGAGGATCCTTTAATGTCCTATCTAATGAAGTCGCCACCTCCGTATGTACAGGGTACCACAGCTCCTGTGATTCCCCCTGTACCTGTTCCTGCACCTATTCTTCCTTTGCCTGTTCCTCAACCTGCACCCGTTCTTCCGACTGTTCCTGCTCCTTTGGCTGTTGCTATTCCTACTGCTCCTCCGCTTCCACATACTCTTGCTCACGCTACTGCTCCTGCTCTGTTAACCCCTGCTGTTGTTTCTGTCTCTACTCCTTCACTTGTTAGTCCTGTGTCCTATACTTCTCCCTCTACTCGTAGTCGTAATTCTCCTCTTGCGGCTAGTTTCTTTCATTCGCTCGGACCTGTTTTTGGGTCCGCTGGTTCAGATGGTCCTCAGAGACGTAGTCAGCTTCCTGGTAATAGAGAACGTGCTTCGCTATATAATATGGCGATGGGTTGGATGATGCATCCCCTTAGAAATCCACCACGTGTCGTACTCGATACGTTTTGTCAATTTAATATACCAACCCAAAGATTTGTGTTCGAGGAAATGTGTAAGGTCCTTCGTGATCAGATATCGGCCGACGCACCTGACGAGGTGCTGACCGCTTTGTCTGATCTACAGCTTCAGTTCTCGACTGGACTGATAGTGGATACCAATGTTCGACGTGCTGTTGAACGGTTGCTATCTTTCCGTCCCGCTCCTATACCTCAAGCCTTGTTTGTTGAGGATATAGAAAGACAGCCAGATGAGTCTGGTCAGTTTCCTATGCGAGAAGTTCCACCGGTATGGATGCCAGGTGATGCTACTGCTATTCCTATTATTCTGCCACATTTCCAGAGAGTATGGATACATCTCCCATGGAAACGCTCGGAAGTGTTACAGGTAAAGCAATCCTTGCCTGACCCTCGCAAAAATCCTGCAGGGTATTATAAAGAATTATCGCAGCTCGTAGACGCTACGATAATGAATCTTGCCGATATTGATATGCTGTTTGGCAACGTCGTACCGCAACCGGTATGGGCTAAGATTCGTCAGGAGAATCATCCAAATGAATTAGGTGGCGATTGGGCTGCCCTTATTGCGGCCGATACGCGACAAGTTGGTGGGGCTAAGCCTGAACAACTCATTACTGCTCTCCCTCAAAGAATAATAACGTTAATGAAAACTCTTATGCCTGCTATGAGAGTAAATTGGGACAAATTGTCAGCTTGCAAGCAGAAGAAGGACGAGAGTGTCTCCGACTTCTTTACGAGGTTCGAGGAGGCATTCATAGATCATAGTGGTCAGGATATGAGCACTGAGGGTGGTCAAAGGTTGTTCGTGGATAAATTTGTTTCGAACTTATTGCCCGATTTGAGCAATAAATTAAAGAATTCAGAAAGTGCGTGGGCCGTTTCTACTTCAGCTCAGATATTGGCCACAGCACAATATTATGAGAATAGAGAGAAAGAAGAGAACGACCGTGCTGATAAAAAGACGAAAGAGCTTAAAACTAAAGTGCTGCTTCAGCAAGCGTATCCTTCACGTTCGAATCAGAACGCTTCGCAACAAAATAGATCGCAGCCGCAATCGAACAGATCACAAACTCGTAATGACTTCTCTTCCCAAAGATCCTCGTTAGGGTACAATCAATGTGCTTATTGTAGACAAGAGGGTCACATTAAATTCAATTGTCCTGTTCTGAACGAACGTAATAGTGGTAACTCATCTAGAGGAGGTCGTGGTGGTTCACAGCAGGCACCACGTGGTAGAGGTCGTGGAGCTCAGAATGATCGTTCAGATAACTCATCGAATTCCGATAATTGTTTTGATCTACGTGGATCGTCGCAAGGACGATCTGCGCAGTACAATGTAGACGATTATTACGTCGATCAGGGAACTGACGACAGTAATTACTAGGACAGCCGAAGACAAGGAGAGGGAGTAGTATCAGTTCCGGTTGATCAGAGAGGGCCTTACGTCGCAGTTGCTACATCGGGCGTCGTTGAGCCTTTTCTGTTGGACACTGGTGCAGCGAAAAGTTCCATTAAGCATTCGAAACTCCCTGGCGCACCTTTGTCTGGCTTAACAAATGTTTCCGTTGGATTTTCTGGCGCCCCCGTTAGCAATCCAGTTTCACGCCCTTTGCCCCTTACAATTGGGCCTCGTGAGCTAGAAGCTCCGTTGATTTTGACTACGGGTTGTGGTGAAAATCTTTTGGGCCTGGATTTGCTTAAACGTTTGTATGCGACTTTGTATTGTTCCCCTGCTGGTGTAAAGCTTACGTTGGGAGAGAGGGTTGTCTCTCCCATGTACTTGTCTCTCGATAAGCTTCCGCCGGAATTGAGTTCTCTTCCTGCGTCTTTGTGGGCAACAGGTCCCAATGATGTGGGCCTACTTGATATCTCACCTTATGTTGTTCAGTTGAAATCTAATGTGCGATTGCCACGTATTCCCCAGTATCGTATCTCCCTTGATGGTGAACGAGCGTTGTTAGCGATCATCTATGATTTGATCGAGAAAGATGTTATTGAGGAAACACGGGGAAACGTGTGCAATAGCCCTGTACTGCCCATTCTAAAACGTACTGATCCTTCGAAACCACCTGTTTATCGTTTTGTTATCGATTTACGGGAGGTGAATAAAATTGTGATTCCTCAGTTCCCCGTTGTGCCTGACATCACGGCGCTGCTGACTCTGATTCCAGCTTCTGCAGCGTGGTTTTCGGTGATTGATTTGAAGAATGCGTTCTTCAGCATCCCGATTGCAGAAGAGAGCAGAGACCTTTTCGGTTTCTCTCTTGGTGGACGCAGCTTCCGGTTTAAACGCGCTCCTCAGGGCTACTGTGAAAGTCCATCGATTTACAGCCAAGCCTTGAAGGGTCAACTGGATGCGTTTAGGTTGCCGGCTGGTGCGGCCTTAATCCAATACGTCGATGACCTATTGGTAGCTGCAGATACTCAGGACATTTGCAAAATTGCTACGGTGTCGTTGCTGCAACATCTCTGCGAGTTAAATCACAAGGTGTCACCTTCTAAACTCCAATATTGTTGTCAAGAAGTAACCTATCTAGGTCACTTATTGTCAAAGGAGGGAAGGCGGTTGACCCCAGAGAGAATTGCAGCAATTGCGCGAATGGCTGTGCCAACAACCCAAAGAGATGTGCGTGCCTTTTTAGGTATCACGTCGTACTGCAGGCAATGGATTCCAAATTTTTCATTGCTAGCGAAACCATTGGTGGCTCTTACGTGCAAGGATGTTTCGACTCCTTTACCATGGACGGAAGAATGTCAGAAAAGTTTTTCTGAACTGCGTGATTCATTGTGTTCGGCTCCTGTGTTAGGTACTCCTGACTATAGCAAGCCGTTTACATTATATGTTCACGAGAGAGAAGGTTGTGCGTTGAGTGTCTTAACACAACCTTTTGGTGGTAAGCAACGTCCATGTGCATATTTTTCCTCGACCTTGGACCCAGTAGCTAGAGCATTGCCGAGTTGCTTGAGAGCAACAGCGGCAGCTGCACTCGAATGTATGTGACGAGTTCGGTTAGGTGGCCTACAGAATCGAGTATGTGTGAGGACACTATCGAGAGTGTGAAAGCAATTCAGAATGAGGCCACCGAGACTGAAAAGACGAAGTGGAAAGAAAGTACGGGAAAGTTGGATGCGAATGGTTGTTGGATCGACTTATCGGATCAGAAAAGATGGATGTTGCCTGATGCATATGTGCTGGCTGTTGTGACTATGGCGCATGGGTTAGCACATATTAGCGCGAAAGGTATTTGCAAGTTGCTGTCTCCTGTGTGGAAGAATGATGGTATTACGAAATGTGCTGAACGCTTGGTTAAGAACTGTATGGTGTGTATGATGTACAATCCTGGCAAGGAAACCCCAACTCCTCCTGGCAGTTTTGCTCCCCCTTCATGTCCCTTTGAGGTGATCCAATTGGACTTCATCCATATGGAGCGATGCAATAACCTGAAATACGTTTTAGTTGTGGTTTGCGCATTCTCCCGATGGATCGAGGCCTATCCTCTCAAAGACAATACTGCTTTGTCTACTGCGAAAATCCTACTGAAGGAATACTTTCCTCGGTACGGAATGCCTAGAGTCGTGTGGTCAGATAACGGAAGTGAGTTTGTGGGGAGTGTGATGAAGAGTGTATGCAAGGGCCTTGGAATTAATCAGAAATTCCATAGCGCCAACCATCCCCAGTCAGCTGGTTTGGTTGAAGGGTATAACGGTACCCTTAAACTAAAGCTAGCGAAGATTCAGGCTACGACTGGTCTCTCGTGGCCTGACGCTTTACCCTTAGCATTACTGTCAACTAGGGCGACTGTACACTCCCGAGTAGGGCTTAGTCCCTACGAAATAGTGTTCGGTCGTCCTGCGAATGTTTGGGGGGTTCCTAGGCCAGGTATTTTCTGTGATCTTGACTATCCAATGTTGACCGATTATCTTCATGACTTGACTGCTAAACTGAGGTTAATTCACCAACAGGTTCACGAAGCATTGCCGACGCAGACGGAGGGTCCAGGCCACCAGCTCCAGCCCGGAGATTGGGTGGTGACGCGCAATTTCTCGCGCAAGAACAATTTGGATCCCAGGTTCACTGGACCCTACCAGGTCCTCCTTGCCACGAGAACTGCAGTTCGTCTAGAGGGCCGGAAAAATTGGGTGCATGCCACCCATACCAATAAAGTCCCTATCCCGTTGCCAGCAGACTCGTGGGTGAGGAGAGGCATTGCATCAACTGAAACCGAAGGATTGCCGGCGTTTGTACCTTTCAGCGACGCACAACCTGTCGGAGAATCCTCAGTGCAGCAGAAAGGCACTGTTGAACATTTGTCAGCAAAAGACTCAAGACCAGAACATTCAGCTGATCAACAGGACGCTGTCCCTTCAACGGATCCTTTGTTTGACGAACAGACACGTCCTGGGAAAACCCGATACTTTTTGCAATCTAGCACCAGAGACTAATAAAAGATCCTGTTCTGTCCCTTGACAATTGCATTATCCCGTTTTCCACGATCAGTTTGAACATTCGTATCATTGTAATTATTTTGTATATATTCATTGAGTTTCGTTCCTTACACTTTTTGCTTCCACAGCTGAGAAACATTGTTTTCGCATATATACACTTGTGAAATAAAGGCCGTAGGGCCGCGCGCGTACTTCCTTCTGGTTAGTAGGTCTTGACGCTAGGTTAAAGACCGTTGGTTCCTGGGAACTCCTAGGGATTGACTGCTGCTACACAGAACGAAGTGCGTCAAGAAACGTTGCGGACGGTCATAGGGAATGGCATTCTCGAAGCTGATGAACTTGGAGGAAGCTCAGGCTCATAGATTCAAGCTGCAGCAACTCAGTCGTACCAAATGTTTTTTGTTCCAAATATTCGTGTTGTTTTTGACTGTTTCTGCATTATTGGCGGGTGGGGTGTATTACACGATGTCTTACTTCTTACCATCTGCTACACCTACTCCTACCCCTGACCCTAAACTTACCTCCACTGCTTCTCCTCATTCTTTTCATATCCTACCTGAACACGAGCAGGCTAGACGTGCAGAATTCCGCAATAATTCCTTTATTCAGCTCCTCCATCAGCATCAGTTAGTGGTCAACACTACTAATTGTTGGGTGTGTGGGTTGATGCCACATACTACGGATAAGGGAATTCCATATCTGGTGTTACCGTATAGTTCCCAAGGGTCTGCTCGAGCATTTCAAACAATGTTTCGAAGCGCACTGGGTTTCCACCCCATTCGAGAACCACGTTCCCCCTACTCTGGTCCTACCTCGTATCAAAAACCTTTGTCTATAGCAATAGAGGATTTAGATAGCGATATCTATGATCCCTCGCTTATTCCTGATGAAGAGGTACAAGCCTATAGGGTCCTAAGTAGAGGCGAATATAGTGTGTTCACTAGTGAAAAACAGCTTATAAGCTCGCCTCCGATATGGGTCGTACCCCACATTGGTAATTTTTGTCTTATAGGTCGTGGCCGAAGATCGAAAGCCCGACTTGGAGAGAGTGCTTGCACTGAAAATTACATTCTGCCGATGGTCTCGTCCCCTGTGTTCCTGGCCGCCAAGGGTACATACTTTATCTGTCATGATCGTGCATATACATGGTTGCCCTCTGACTTCATGGGCTCATGCTTCATCGCAAACTTGTTGCCTCCGACGTTCACTGTAGATGCAGATTATCACAAGACTAGAGTTGTGAGAGGCGTAATTAGCGAAGAGGATACTGCCGGTCAAGAGGCAGGAGACTTTTTCAAGGGTTTCCTCCCGTTTTGGGGACCTATGGTAAATAGTAGGAACCTGAGACAGTTGACTCGAGTGGTAGAATCGACAGCTAATATTACTGCCAGTGCCCTTGGTAATATCACCACTGAACTTCAGGCGGATAGACTTATGACGTTACAAAACCGTATGGTTTTAGACGTGATCTTAGCAGATCGAGGTGGGGTATGTAAGGTGATCCATTCGAGCTGCTGTATTTTCATTCCTGATAATGCTCCGACTGTCTATCAAGCCATCTCGAAGTTGCATAAAATCTCCGAATCCATACACGTGGATGTAGGGGATTGGACGCTACTTGGATGGTTTTGGGGCCTGATGTCGACTTGGGGTTGGAAGATTCTGATGATCATCGGAGTCGTTGTGGCGTTCCTGTTCACGTGTTGCCTTTGTGTGCAGTGCGGTCCTGCCTTATGTGGCCTCTGTGCTACAACGTGTATGAGACAGCCACCTGTTACCAAGGGGACTCGGTTGGACAGAGCTATGCTACAACAACATCTGGATGGTCTGATGAATATCGAGTATGATTCCGACTAGTGCTTTCCTACATGAGGGCAAAAGGAGCGTCTGAGGTTCCGTGACAATTGTAAGTGGTGTTTTCGACTCGCACGAATATGGTCGAGTCTGGTATCTATGAACCGCAAATGACGAGTTTAGTAAGTGTGCGCAGTTTCGCTGTGCTAACTTAAACCGTTCGTTTGTTATGTGGGTTTTTCATCTGTACCCACGGGTTCCATCTTAGATACGGCATCCATTTTGTCTCTTGCCCTCAAGTAGCCAGCGAACGGACGCTGTCCGCTTCGCGACCCTGGGACTCCCAAGATATTTGCGGAAGATACATGTCCTTTGTAAGTGTCTTTATGATGAGGGGGATGATACTGTAAGGCAGATGGCCCCGCTCGAGGCTCATCTCGCCGTGCCGGTTTATTGTCTCAGCCGTGCATCTCATTAGGCACGTCCCTTTGATGCCTGTATCTCGTGTTTCCTGATACCTCCCCTTTTACACCCTTTCCGATCTCCCCACTGTCTCCGTCTTCCTCTGCACCTGTCTTTGTTCCTATTTCGATCTGTTTTACTGCCGATTGGAATGCACTAATGTTGGGAAGATGGGTTTTTACAGTTGGGAACCGCCAAATGTTTCCGCACTTACGTTCCGGACCTTATGTGTATCAAAGTGACCAAAGCGACCCCTCTGGGGGATAATTATGGGAACCGGGTTGTAAACTTTTGTGTACCATGTTGTCCTATGGGTAAATTCTGTATAAAAGGAGCGATCCACAGAACCAATTTGAAGCAGTCTCCCCAAGTTGCACGTGTTGTACTTGTCGTGACTTCTGTGTTCCCTGCAGTAAATAAACCTTGAATCTTTGACGCCGAAGGAAGTGTCCCGTGTCTCTGTCATTCGTACGCCGGAGCAGGTTACCCACGAAGGTTTCAGGTGTTGTGCCCTGGCACCGCTGGGTCTTAAAGAACCCAGTCCTTCAGGGAAGAGAGGTATAGAAAGAGGCAGGAGAATTGCACAGAGAAGGAAGAGGGGTGCAGAAAGAGGAAGGAGGGGTGCAGAAAGAATTAACAGAGGTGCCAAAAGAGGCAAGAGAGGTGCAGAAAGAAGCAAGTAAAGTGCAGAAAGAGGCAACAGAGGTGCAGAAAGATGCAAGAGAGGTGCAGACACAAGCAAGAGAAGTGCAGAAGGAGGCAAGAGAATTGCTGAAAGAAGCAACAAAGGATTAGAAAGAAGCAATAGAAGTGCAGAAAGAGGCAAAAGAGATACAGAAAGAGGCACGAGTGGTACAGAAAGAGGGAAGAGAGGTGTAGAACGAGGCAAGAGAGTTACACAAATAGGGAAGAGGGGTGCAGAAAGGAGCAGGAAGGGTGCAGAAAGAATTAACAGAGGTGCCGAAAGAGGCAAGAGAGGTGCAGAAAGATGCAAGAGGTACAGAAAAAAGCAAGAGAAGTGCAGAAAGAGCTAAGAGAATTGCTGAAAGAAACAACAGAGGTTTAGAAAGAAGCAAGAGAAGTGCAGAAAGAGGCAAGTGAGGTGCATAAAAAAGCAAGAGCCCTGCAGAAAGAACCAGCAGAGGTGCAAAAAAAGTCAAGAGAGGTGCAGAAAGAGGTAGGAGAGGTGCACAAAGTGGCAAGAGAGGTACATAAAGAGGCAGGAAGGGTGCAAAAAGAAGGAAGAGACGTGCAGAAAGAGGCAAGAGAATTGCTGGAAGAAGCAACAGAGGTGTAGAAAGAAGCAAGAGAAGTGAATAAAGAGTCACATGAGTTGTAGAAAGAAGCAACAGAGGTGCTGAAAGTTACAAGAGAGGTACAAAAAGAAGCAAGTAAAGTACATAAAGAGGCAACTGAGGTGCAGAAAGACGCAAGAGAGGTGCAGAAACAAGCAAGAAAAGTGCAGATAGAGGCTGGAGAATTGCTGAAAGAAGCAACAGAGGTTTAGAAAGAAGCAAAAGAAGTGCAGAAAGAGGCAAGATAGGTGCAGAAAGAAGCAAGAGCAGGGCAGAAAGAACCAACAGAGGTACTCTGAAAGAGGCAAGAGAGGTGAAGAAAGAAGCAAGTGAAGTGCAGAAAGAGGCAAGAGAAGTACATACAGAGGCAAGGGCGTTGCAGAAAGAACCAACATAGGTGCAAACAGAGGCAAGAGAGGTGCAGAAAGAGGTAGGAGAAGTGCACAAAGAGGCAAAAGATGTACAGAAAGAGGCAGCAGGGGTGTAGAAAGATGGAAGAAAAGTGCAGAAAGAAGAAAGAAAATTGCTAAAAGAAGCAACAGAGGTGTATAAAGAAGCAAGAGAAGGGCAGAAAGAGGCAAGTGAGGTGTAGAAAGAAGCAAGAGCAGTGCAGATAGAACCAACAGAGGTGCTGAAAGAGGTAAGTGAGATGCAGAAAAAGGCAAGAGATCTGCAGAAAAAGCAACAGAGGTGCTGACAGAGGCAAGTGAGGTGCAGAAAGAAGCAAGAGAGGTGCCGAAAGAAGGAAGAAAAGTACAAAAAGAAGTAATAGATGTGCAGAAAGAGGACAGAAGGGTACAGAAAGAGGCAGGAGGGGTACAGAAAAAGCAAATGAGGAGCAGAAAGAGGCAACAGACGTGCAGAAAGAGGAAGAGAGGTGCAGAAAGTAGAAGAGATTAACAGAAAGAGGCAAGAGAAGTGCAGAAAAAGAAAGATGTGCAGAAAGAAGCAACAGAAATGCAGAAAGAGGCAAGATAGGCGGAGAAGGAAGCACAAATGGCTTGCACACCATTAGTACCAATTTAACACCCACATTTAGCAATAAGTAACAGGTGATGATTATAGGTTTGCAAAGGGAATTCCACCACGCTGTAACACTCGTCGCTGGATTTTTGATAACGTTTGAGCTAGAAACAAGGCTTTTATTGGTTCAAATCTGCAGATTAGTGAGCAGATGATGGATTGAATTTCAGATTTATTTATTTAAGTGATCGGTCTTTTAAAAACAAAAACTATTACACCAAATGACAGTTTTAAACAGTACTACTGCATACTTGTATAAACACATAAAATCATTAGTAGAATTCTTACACAGTCAATCTACAAAATACTTCTGTACAACAATTATTTAAAATTTTGTTTAAAATGAAGATTTGGGAAGTCCATGTCTTTGTGACAGCCTATTTATAATATAGCATTTTAGTTTTTGAAAATTTTCTGGTTGTCCAACCGTATTTTTACAAAGTCTATTTCGATCTCCACACAGTTTCAACCAATTTCCTTTAAATAAATATTTAAAAGTTTCAGCCCCCAGGATACTAGGCGGATTGAGGACCCGCCACGCCGGGTGATTACAGCCTCTCTACATGTTCGTATAGTCATACTATTCAGTAGTGCTTTTATTAGTGACTTACATTCTTTTAATAACTTTGGGCATACACAAAAAATATGTTGAATAGATTCATATCTGTATCTGCATAGTCTGCAGTCTTGATTTTCACTTTTATCCTTCCATACTGGGATTAAGTCTTTTTGTTTCCCACATGCCAAGATGCAGCCTCATATATTGATGTTTTAGGGTAAGTGAGAAATAAGCTGATAAATATTCCTGAGGCTTCCCTTTCCCACATAAGCTGATATTACGTCCTTTTGCTGCCAAATATTTGGCAATGGCACTCATTCCTTGTTGTAAGCAAATTGGAGTTTGACTTAGTATGACTAGATCGTTGGCGTACTGAAGGCACCTGATTTCCTCATTAACTATCGATGGGGGATGACTATTGATTTCCAGGAGAGCGTCTTCAAGATCAGCTATATACAGATTGAAAAGAGTTGGAGCTAACACGCACCCCAGTTTCAGACCATTTTGGGTATATATTTTCTTTGTTATCCACCAGCCATCCCCTAACTTTACCCAACTCCATGTGCACGAATATAATTCTCTGATGGCGTTTAATAACTTTGTAGGGATGCCCCAGCTGTCCAGTTTTTCCCATAGAAGTTCAGGGGGCACGCTATCGAAAGCTTGCTTAAGGTCCACAAAACAGGCGAACAAGCGGGTGTTCTTATATTTGGCTTTTTCGGCTAACAATGTTAATGCCGTTAGGTTTGTTAAGGTGCCTGCTCCAGCCCGAACCCCCGTTTGAGATCTTGGGATGCAGTTGTAAATGGGTTAGAAAGCAGCTCGCATATAACTTTGCTTCAACATCAATTAAAGCGATCAACCTGTAGTTTATCGGCTTTGTTGAATTTCCCCCTTTTAAACTTGGCTGGATGATACTTCCCCTCCATGATTCTGGAATTCCATTTGTCATGAACAGCTCGTTGAAGAGTGGAGTAAAGTAATGGGCCCAATATGAAGCTTCTCCCCTGAAAGGGGCATTGGGGATTCCATGGGGGGCCTGGTGCACCCTCTAAATGTAGTTTATTTATGATTTTTATTAAGTGACTTACTTCCGTTAATTTATCAGAGTTTTTGTATTGTAGGGTGAGGTGTTTATTGTTCGAGTTGGTGACTCCAAGGAGAATCTCAGTTTTTTGTTCTGCGCTCCTCCAGCTGTCCTTTTTTGCTATTTGACTGACTGGTGCTGGTTTTAGCTTTGGTTCTTTACACATACTCATTATGTGTGCTACCCATGTATCCTCATTTCTCCCTGCGTTTTGATGTATTTTTCCCAAGTGTCAGTGAATTTATCTGATACCAGAAGTGTTTTTCGTTCCGTTGTTTACTTGCCAGAAAAAGTTTATTCCATATTGGAACGCGATATCTGGTTTTAGCTGTTCAACAGTTTTTCTTAAATTGCAATCTTAATTTTTTAAGCTCACGTCTGTCAGGTTATTCCCCCATTTTTAACTGGTTTGAGGGAACTCTTATTTTGAGCACTATTAGGCTTTTCTGCTCACGTAGTTCGTGACTAAACCTGGGATAGTGACTGCTTGATGCATTATGTGGCTAATGCAGAAAACGTATAATTGTGCGAAAGTCGGTGCAGCCAAACAGCTCATACCTCTGACTAGGTCCACAAGTGCTCCTCCGTGATTCCTTCTTTTTTTGTCTCACTGAGTTCATAGTTGAGCGTCTATGGAAACGAGGAAGACTAAAGCTGAGGTTACCACTCCACAACACAGACTACCATACCACATAATTACTCTCCATAACACATAATGCCACTCTACATATTTCCTATACACTAAATACCACATACATTCTATCCACATAATTTCACTGCACAACATACCAAATAATTCCACTACACACTACGTACATCCACTCGCCTCTCAAAAACATTAGTAAAAATCTTTTACATTTACAACACCAATAAATCTAACTCTCCCAACTGGGAAACCTATTACATTGCAAACACTTCTTTAACTAGTCGTCGCGTTTGCAGAGTGGTGGAGAAAGGGAGAATTCCGCTGTATAGGATTTACAGGAGGTACCAGGAGGGCTTCTTGGCCTCAAAGTCCCTCAGGAGTAAAGAGACTTCTTCCCCATCCCATAGTCTGCCAGGAGTTGTGTTTGCAGAGTGGTGGAGAAAGGGGGCATTCCTCCGAAAACAATTTAGAAATCCCACTGTGTGGGACTTACTGGAGGTAACAAGAGGGGTAGTTGGCCTGCAAGGACATCCTTGGGGGCCAACTACCCCTCCTATTACATCCAGTAAGTCCCACACAGCAGGATTGCTAAATCCTCATAGCAGGCCACGCCCCCTTTGCCTACCACTCTGCAAACGTGCTCCCTGACGTGCTCTTGAATTGGCATTCAAGTCCCCTTTACTGCTGGGGTCCTTTAGGGGCCAACTAGCCTACCGCTTACCTCCAGTAAGCCCCACACGGTAGGATTGCTGAGCGGTGAACACAGGCCACGCCCCCTTTCTCCATCACTCTGCAAGCATGCCCCCTGGTGCATCCTAAGTTGGGGGATTAAGTCCCCTTGAATACTGAGGGTCCCTGGGAGCCAACTAGCCCACCAGATACCTCCAGTAAGCACCACACAGCTGGATTGCGGAGAGGTGGTCCAAGGCCACGCCCCCTTTTTATATCACTCTGCAAACGCACCTCTTGTCGGATAGCTGCTCGGGGGATGAAGTCCACGTGTGTCCTGAGGTCCTCAGGATAAAAGAGGACCTCAGTGCTCCACCAGCAGTGCCCCGCGGGGCTGCGGGGGGCAGCGTGCCCCCCACACATCATAAATGAAGCCCCAGAGAGGTGGCAGTCCCGAGGTTGCGCCCCCCCCCCCCCCCACGGGACCAGGCTCACCAGTGGGCTTACAGATAACGAAGCACGGCAGCCAGCGCTTTATGTTTTTTATTTTCTTAGCTTGATTCGCGCACCCAGCGCAAATTCGCCCGATTCTTTTAAAAAAAAAATGCTTTTTATGGAGCTACCAGGTACCTCCAGTATGTGCCAGGGAGCTGCGTTGCAGAGAGGTGTTCAGAGGCCATGCCCCTTTTTACACTCCCCTGGGGCTTTCAATAATTAGTGTGCAGGGGCACATACACCCCCGCTACCCCGGTGACCACCACCCCGGGGCTTCTTTTTAAAAAAAAGGAAATACCTGCGTGGGGTGGGGCTCGTGCCCACACACACGCCCAGCGGACCACCAACTCCCTGGGGCACTATTATGTAAATTTGGGGCTCTGTTAAGGACACCCGAGTCCCGGGGACCACCAACTCTCTGGGGCTGTGTAGATATTGGGAGGGGGGCCACGTAGCCCCCCTCCTGGAGCCTGTGATGGTCCTGGGGACAACACCCCAGGGCCGGCTCCTGCAGTGTCCAGGGGTGTCCACCCCCGGGACACTGCTGTTTGCTATGACAGGGCGGGAGCCTCGCGGCTCCCGCCCTGTCATAGCAAACACTGGTTTGGATTTTGGAAGAGAGAGCAGGAAACCTGCTCTCTCTTCCAAAATCCAAACCAGACTGCTTTTCAACACAGGGAACTGCATCTTAGCAGCTCCCCGTAAGGAAAAGCAATGCCGGCTCCTGCAGGACGTGGGGAGCCGACTGGGACCGTGGGGGCATTGGGGCTCCCCCCACGGTCCCCAACAAGGTGGCCAGGCCCGGGACATGGGGTCCCCAGGGCCAGAAGTGGCCCGGGAGGGGAGCCACGCGGCCCCCCTCCTACATACAAAAAATTAAATAAAATAAAAAAATGCAAAGGCAGGCTCTGGGATGGGGATATCCGCGGCCATAAATAGTCTGTGGAGGGGGCTACGCAGCCCTCCTCTAATAAAAAAAAGGATGGCCAGGCCCCGGGGGATGGGGTCCCTGGGGCCAGAAGTGGTCCGGGAGTGGGGCTCCCCTCAATGTTATTTTTTTTTAAAAGGCAGACCCCGGGGAATGGGGTCAGTGGGGCCAATAGAGGCCTTAGGAGGCGGGGCATGCAGCCCCCCTTCCTAAAAAAAAACAATATGTTTGGCCATGCCCTGACTTATTATGGGCCTACCAGGTACCTCCAGTATTTGCCAGGGTGCTGTGTTGCAGAGAGGTGTTCAGAGGCCATGCCTCTTTTTACACTCCCCCGGGGCTTTCATTAATTAGTGTGCGGGAGCACACCCCTAAGCTGCCCCGGTGAGCGCCACCCCGGGGCTTATTAAAAAAAAAATACCTGTGTGGGGGGGGTCTCGCGCCCACGCCCAGGGGACCGCCAGCTACCTGGGGCACTATTATGTAAATTTGGGGGACCGTTAAGGACCCCCGAGTCCCGGTGACCACCAACTCCCCGGGGCTGTGTAGATATTGGGAGGGGGCCACGTGGCCCCCCTCCTGGAGCCTGTGATGGCTCTGGGGACCACCACCCCCCAGGGCCGGCTCCTGCAGTGTACTGGGGTGCCCACCCCGGGACACTGCTGTTTGCTATGACAGGGCGGGAGCCTCACGGCTCCCGCCCTGTCATAGCAAACACTGGTTTGGATTTTGGAAGAGAGAGCAGGAAACCTGCTCTTTCTTCCAAAATCCAAACCAGACTGCTTTTCCACACGGGGAACTGCATCTTAGCAGCTCCCCATAAGGAAAAGCAATGCCGGCTCCCGCAGGAGGTGGGGAGCCGGCTGGGACCATGGGGGCATTGGGGCTCCCCCCACGGTCCCCAAAAAGTTGGCCAGGCCCGGGGGATGGGGTCCCCAGGGCCAGAAGTGGCCCGGGAGAGGGGCCATACGGCCCCCCTCCCCATTAAAAAAATTTAAAAAATGCAAAGGCAGGCTCGGGGATGGGGTATCCGCGGCCATACATGGTCTGAAGAGGGGGGCTAAGCAGCCCCCTCTAATAAAAAACGATAGCCAGGCCCTGGGGATGGGGTCCCCGGGGCCAGAAGTTGTCCGGGAGTGGGGTTCCCCTCAATTTTATTTTTTTTTAAAAGGCATACCCCGGGGAATGGGGTCAGTGGGGCCAATAGAGGCCTTAGGAGGGGGGGCATGCAGCCCCCTTCCTATAAAAAACAATATGTTTGCCCATGCCCTGGGGGATGGGGTCCCTGGGGTAGAATTGGCCACGGGAGGGGGGCCCCATGCGGCCCCCTTCCCGTTCCTTTTTTTTTTTAAAGGGATCGGGCCCTGGGTGATGGGGTCCACAGGGCCCAAAAAAAGGGGCCACACAGCCCCCTTCTAACAAAAAACAAAAACAAAAAAAGACAGATTGTGTCAGAGGCCCCGCCCCCTCCCAGATACACTCTGCAAACGCGCCCTAGGCACGTTTTAAATTGGTGTCATCAGTGATGTAACTGACCATATCATGTGTTATGTAATATGTGACGTCACCAGCAGTGCATTGTGGGGGCATGGGTTTTAGTTAGCAGAACTAACTATAACGGAGGAATTTCTATGGTTTTGTACGATTGAAATGTCCAACTAACTATAACACCCCTGAAACCTATCTTTTTTTCAGTGAATTTCTAAGGTTTTTTAACCCCTTCACAGCGGGGTTAATTCCTCCGCTGTGCTGGGGGCGCGCACAGCCCCCCCGTGCTCATGACGAGCTCAGCTCGTCATGAGGCACAGTGCTCGTGTGCTCATGCGCTGAGCTCGTGTGCTCATGTGCTGAGCTCGTCATGACCACACCCGTTCCCGTGGAACGCTCAGCACAGCAGGGGAATTATCCCAGCCTGTGAGCGTTCCACGGCTCAAGACGAGCTCAGCTCGTCATGAGCACCGATGAGCACCGGAGCACCGTGCCTCATGACGAGCTGAGCTCGTCATGAGCATGGATGGAGTTAAATGCTAATTTCTAACTATAACGAGCCTGAAACCTATGGTTTTTTCAGTGTTTTCAATGCCAGTCAAATGCTCTCACCTCCAGTATGTTGTTGCACAGCTGAGACTCTGCCGGAGACCAGAGGATCTGATCTCCACCTGTCAAAGATGGACGCCCCAGTCCCCGAGTGATGCATCTGTCAGTACAGTCACAGCTGAGGAAGGGAGAGGGGTCTGCTGCTGACCCAATCGCGATTCGTCAGCCACCACTCCAGATCTTTCGCAGTTAGCACTTTTTGTCCCACTGCAGAGCCTGTATATGCCAATATAGAAACACAGTGGTACTCAAACCAAAGATTCACAATATCTGAATTAATCACAGATTCTTAATTTCATATGAAAATAACCACATTTGAAAAGAAAAGATGTGCAAGAGAGTAAACTTCATATATATCGACTTTTATTTTCACATATGATTTTTTCTTAAAAAATTGTCTTTTCTACATTCAGTGGTTGCTGCGATAGTGAGTAAGGGAAATAGAGAACGTGCAAGAAAAAGTAGTGCTAGAAATGAAATAGGTGAGGAAAAAATATTTCCAACAGTGAAGGGTAGAGAGCAAAATTAGAATTATTTTGTTATGATTGATCTTGAAGTATCAATCTAACTGTCCTGTCCTGAAACGCTATTTTACATGGTCTATTTACAATTTAAGATACAATCACAGATTGTATTCATCTGTGGCACGCAATAGTAGTACAAATGGGGGGCAAAGAAAGGGTCCAGGCTCTTGAAATGTTGTCGACGTTTCGACTCGACTTGTGGCATGTAAGGTGTTTTTGGCCTTGCCTGCGAGTCTTCCTCAGGACGAGAAGGGTAGGGGGCGGGGCTGTGGTAGGGGGCAATCAACCCCCGGTACAAAGTACTGTAATCTAATGAGAAAGGGAATACTATCAAGACATGGTTCATGGTAGATAGCCCTAGTTAAAAACATGCACATCTAAAAGGGGTCACCACGCCGACAGGTTTTACTTAGCCTTGAGCTGACTCCTCATCCTGATAGACACCGGTAATTGGAGTCACGGAACCTCTAACTAAAATCGGACGTTTCCTTTCCATCGGTCATCACGCCGACTGGTTTTGCTTAGCTTTGAACTGACTCCTTATCGTAATAGACACCGGCAATTGGAGTCACGGAGCCCCTATCTTTGTAATATGTAATCTGATAATCACAAAACCATCGGCATAACATGATAACGCTGTGGTTTCAATATGGTGAATGTATTGTATATTTGTATATTTGTTGTAGTACTTGATATCAATAGCTCACGGTGTGACTATTGTTTTTCCAGAACTTATGTCATTTGATTGACCCTGGATGGGCCTCCGCCCTTATATATATATTTATGAGCCCAGAATTTAGGCATCTACCCGCACATCACTGAGAGCGGGTAAGAATGAGAATTTTCCTTTTAGATGTGCATGTTTTTAACTAAGGCTATCTACCATGAACCATGTCTTGATAGTATTCCCTTTCTCATTAGATTACAGTACTTTGTACTAGGGGTTGGTTGCCCCCTACCACAGCCCCGCCCCCTACCCTTCTCGTCCTGAGGAAGACTCGCAGGCAAGGCCAAAAACACCTTACATGCTACAAGTCGAGTCGAAACGTCGACAACATTTCAAGAGCCTGGACCCTTTCTTTGCCCCCCATTTGTACTACTATTGCGTGCCACAGATGAATACAATCTGTGATTGTATCTTAAATTGTAAATAGGCCATGTAAAATAGCGTTTTGGGACAGGACAATTAGATTGATACTTCAAGATCAATAATAACAAAATAATTCTAATTTTGCTCTCTACCCTTCACTGTTGGAAATATTTTTTCCTCACCTATTTTATTTCTAGCACTACTTTTTCTTGCACGTTCTCTATTTCACTTACTTACTATCGCAGCAACCACTGAATGTAGAAAAGACAATTTTTTAAGAAAAAATCATATGTGAAAATAAAAAGTCGATATATAGGAAGTTTACTCTCTTGCACATCTTTTCTTTTCAAATTTGGTTGTTTTCATATGAAATTAAGAATCTGTGATTAATTCAGATATTGTGAATCTTTGGTTTGAGGACCACTGTGTTTCTATATCATATGCTACCCAGGTCCCCAAATTTGTAACGGGTTTTCCCCTTACCTATAATGTATATGCAATAGGCATGTGTCACCAGCTGGGTGCAAAAGGCCATGAGGCATAACAGCCTCAAAATCAGTCTCACTGTTATCCAGGATATAGGCTGAAACATCGAAATCATATCCAGAATATCCTAGACTCGCTGTTCAGGATGATAGACCTGAAACTGCACTATGTCAAGAACAGCTCTGATGAAAGGGAGCATCTGAGAGAAAGTCAGGTGTGACTTTGGCAAGTTGATAGTGAACCCCAGCGAGTGCAGGAGGTGTGCTATTGTCTAGAGGTGGGAGAAGACTGCCTGGGGCTAGCCCGCCTTCAACAGTCATTGAGGTAGGGAAAGACTAAAACCCCTCACTTCTGCATATGTGCTTCAACCCCCGCCATCACCTTGGTCAACACCTGAGGGGCACTGGTAAGGCTGAAGGGGAGCAAAGCAAACTGATAATGCTTGTGGCCCACTATGAAGCATAGGTAACACCTGTGGGCAGGCAGGATGGGGATGTGGAACTAAGTGTCCTGCAAGTCCAGAGCTACCATCCAGTTTTCTGGTTCACGGGCATATATGACCTGAGCTAATGCGAGCATTCTGAATTCCTCCTTCTCCAAGAAGAAGTTGCGAAGGTGCAGGTATAGAATAGGGAGGAGTCTTCTGCAATTTTAGGGTAAGAGAAAGTAGATGGAATAGCAACCATGAACAACTTCTGATGACGGCACCGCAGCCTCTTGATTGCTCCTTTTGCCAAAAGAACCTGTACTTCCTGACATAGTAGGGAGAGGTGGTCCTCCATCTGCCAGTCATAAGTTGGTGGCATAGGTGGTGGGGTTTCCAAAAAGGGAATGGAGTAACCTCCTGGATGATTTGCAGTACTCACTTGTCTGATGTAATAAACTAGTGGGGCAGGTGATGGCAAATCCTGCCATCTGCTGGGTGCCTGTGATGATATGAGGGCAAGCTAAAGGGGGTTGGAGGCTGCGGCTGCTGAGGGAGTGGCAGACTGAGTGCAACCTCTGGCTGGTGGTTTCACGTTGTGGGAACCACATCTAGGGCCAGCCTGTTGGCCTTGGTGGCTGGATGTGAAAGAACTCAGTTGGTAGCCCCTTCCGCAGCCACCGAAGGGGCGAAAGGCAGAATGTAGTTGGCTGGGCCACGGAGAGGCCCAAGGACTTGGCAGTGGCCCAACTGTCCTTAAAGCAATCCAATGCTGAGTCTGCCATTTCACCAAAGAGGCAGGAACCATCGAAGAGCATGTCTATATAGGAAGCTTGGACATCCCCAAATACCCAGTGGTTCCCAACAAGGCGTGGAAACTTAGTACCACCAACAACTCAATCGCTCTGCCAAGCGACTCGGTCTTGTACAATCTGCTACAAAATGTGAACTTTGCTGCATCATTGCCATCTGTAATTGCCTGTTACAGTATGACTTGGGCCTCTTATACCAACCCAAAAACAAACAGCGTGGCTATAGCGGCCCAAAAGGCACACAATGTTTACCGACCACAGTGGTAGGCTGGCAGAAGGAAACATCTTGCCAAAGGTATGCAGACTTTTGGATTCTCTAATCAGTTCAGAAGGGAATGCACCAAGGTTGACCTTAATGGTGGAGGCTTGGATCACCAAGCTCTCCGAGATAGGGTGCTGTGTGAGGAAACTAGAATCCTCAGAAGCAGAGCAATGCTAATGGGCAATAGTCCTGTGTGCAGGAGTCCCTGTGCAGAGTTTGGACCAGACCCCAAAAAGGAAGTCTGTACTGGCTTAATTGAATGAGTGGAGAGGCTCAGCTGAAGCACCTATGTCATGATGTTAGTCTTGACTGCCACTGAGGGTAGCTGAAGGTAGGACCTCAACTGCCCATCGCACCACCATTGCAAAAGAGGCCCCTTCCTCCATAGTCACGGTGGGAGGAGAGACCAACCCAGTGGCTTGTAAAGTGTCATCCGCTAGTTCTAGTATCAGCTGTCCTCAGGTTCATCAAGGGGGTTATGGTAGCCAAAAGGATCCTGAGACTCCTCCCAATCATCTCGCTCTCCAGAAATATCAAAGGCACCAGCTCCGACTCGGAAGGCATGCATCCAGCCAGTACTGGAGCTGGTATCGTGAGATGCCACTACAGCTCCATATCGGAGTCAGGAATGAAGATGGGGTGGTGCCCTTGCGCTGGGAATGATAGCACTACAGTACTGGACTGGGCTCTGTGGAAGGTCATTGACCTGCAGGCAGAACTGCTCCGGATCCAACGTTCGACCAAGGTGCTCAATTGGTGCAGAGGGAGAACCCAACAGCAGGAGCTTCCTCTGAGCTATGGATTCCGGAGGTGCTCCAGAGGAGTCAGGCCACCCAAATATGAGGTGCATGGCCGCACAGAACTCTGAGTCAGGCGAGGGTTGCTCTGGCTCTGGGAAATTCTGGAAGGTATGGAGTGGATGTAGGCATAGACTTTACATTGGAACCATGAGAGCAGGACCCTGACTTGTGTTGTTGTTCTTGCAACTTGTCTTAGGAATTCGACCGGCGTGGCGAAGTCTTTGAATTATTGGACTTCTTTTTGTGAGACTTACCCAACGAAGACTTCAACCCCGACGATGAGCATCGACAGCGGTTGTATGAGAGGTCCAAGGACCTTCCATGCTACTGAGATCTTGATTGTCTTGAGATCATACGACAATGGGTGGTAAGGAGCTTCGGTAAGGAGCTTCAGTAAGTGCTCCTGCAATGCCTTTTGGTACATAGTGCAGCAGTTCTCGCAGGCCTTGGAGTTGTGGGCCTGCTCCAACCACCACAGGCAAACTAAGTGTTGGTTCATCACAGATATCTGCCTGTGACAGACACCACAGAGTTTGAAACATGTTGTTTTTATTTTAGGGGACATCCCTAGCTCACCAGGAGACAAAGTCTCTAAAAAATGTTTGACAAAAAGTCAATCAAAAAGTGACTGGCGGTAGCTCTCTCTGGATCAGCACTGAATGGGGCAGAACGAAAAGACCTGATGTCAGAGCAATGGGGTGGCACCCATATAAGCACCACTTCCAAAGCGCATGACGCCAACGTGGAGCCGAACGACACCAGGTACCAGCACACAGAGGAACTGCTCAAAAAGTTTCCAGATCCAGTCTGACACCTTGGGATAATTGTAAGGTAACGATTCTGCAGCTAGAAGTCTCTATCAAATATCCTGTTTTAATAAATGTACGTTATTAATAGATCACATTTAAAAGCATTGTTTTATTTTCATTAATAACCCTTCTTCCAAAATAACTTTGATTATATTTACATTCTTTTTTGACTACCAAGACAGCAAAATAACTTATTTTACTTACTGAGGTTGATGTAATTGCTAGCGATACAGTGGTCATAATTTTACTCGGACCAATAGCCTTTAATCCCCAAAGGGGCTCTCTGTTGGGAAAACTCACTAATTTTAGGACTTGGTCTACCACTGGTCTACCACTTCCAAAAATTGGTAAATACAGTGTTTTTCAAGATATGTAACATAACCAGTTAATCAGAAAGTGAAAAATGCACAGGGAAAATTCAGAGTTGGGGGTCAGGCCTCCCATGATGCTACTTTCAATGCTGGTTTTGTCACCAAAGTATACTTTGCATTGGGGGGACACAGGGCATGGCCTAAGGAGCAAGATGGCAGTCGCAATCCACTTAGGTTCCCGGTCAGTGCCTAACATCCTGCTTAAATCTTTGTTCTACGTGAGCCATCGCCCCCTGGGAGTGCCACATACCTGGAGCAGGGAACCATTACCATTAACCATGCCGCGGCTGTCTCGAGTGGTTCCTATCTGTTGTGTGGCCTCTCGTAGGCCCTTGCAGGCTGGGGACTGGTGCTGGCCGTATTCTAGAGGATTTAACTCTCTCCCTCACGTGGAGACCTGCTATGCCTGTAGAAGCTGGAGGCTTGCTGTAGGCAGGGCCATTGCCAGCATCCCCGTCTGCATGCGGACGAGCTCAGCTTGTGGCAGACTGTGTGGGCCTGCGAGGGAGAGCCGACCAGAGTTTAAGTATCGAGCCCGGGCACCATAGATGCCGGCTCCTAGTGTCTACCTGTTCTGGGGAGGAGGTGAGTGCTGGAGGCGGCCTCTCCCATGACATTTCCCTTACCTGAGCAGTGGCGATTGGGGAGCTTGGTGCTCCCCCACACCTATCAGCAGAGGCACCAGCCCTCTACACATTATCGACTGGGAAGAGGGCTAGAGGGAGGCAAATACTGTTGACCCCTTACTGAGGCCTACATGTTGTACCTGGCGTGGGGGAGAAGTGTGCCAGAGAGGAGACCTCCCCTAAGATCTCCACACAGAGACTTTGCCCTATACGCTTGACTGGTGGGGATGGGAGGAGGCCAGAAGACCCCCCTCTCTTCCTCACATTTCTCACTGCAGAGCAATGCCCTACTGGAGGCCCATGGCCATGTGCAAGGGGATGGCTGTCTGCCCTTGCAGCTGATATGCCTCCCATCAAGTGGTGAGATGACCTTCAGGGACCCACCTTGGATGAGAGGGAGGACACTTCATGGCAGACCCTTAGATGGGGCTCCTGGTTGCGTTGACGAATGACCTACATTGGGGGTAGGGTAGTGAACTTCGCAAAAATAATGTACCCACCTCCCGCATATGCTCTGGCTGCTCATGCAGCTCTGGTGCTGGACATCTGGCTGCCCTTCCTTTGACACACCAGACCTATGTGACAGGCCTCTGCAATGGCCAAACACAATGGCCCCCTTAAAGCAAGCAATATAAATTTGCAAAGCCACTGAAAATGGGCGAAGACCTCCAAGGGACACATGCAGAAGGCGCTTATTTGTCATTGAATCCTGCTACTAGTCGCATTATCAGCAATGAGGTTCTCCTTCACACCATTCAAGACTGCAGATGTGCACTGGGGATCAGAGTTGGAGACGTCATGGAGGAAAAGGCATTGAGACAAGATCCGTGAAACACCGCTGGATGAGTGACCAAAGGGGAGAATCGCATCTTTTCTCTCAAAGACACGGTTTCTGAGTTGCAGCCGTCTGTGCAGCACCTACAAACGGATGGAAATGCAACAGCAGCACAAAATGCACATGCAGAGGGATGGGCTCTTTGCAACAGCCTTCGAATTATGTGTTTCCCAGATGGGGTTGAAGGCTTCGACAATGACCGCTTCCTGGAATCATGGCTCTGTGGACTTCTCCCGATGGACCAGTTATTGAATTAGCTCACAAGGCGCTTGCGGCTATTAATCCACGTGTCCTCACCTATCGGGACTGAGACCTGATACTACGAGTTGTGAGACCGAAGGGAGAGGCGCTTCATGAATAATACATAATCATGATTTTCACGGACTACACTAGACATGTCCAGACCCAGAGGTAATCATTTGAACCAGTAAAGCAGAATCTGTGTGTCATGAATGTAAACTTTATGATCCTATAAACAGGCAAGCTTAAATTACTTTTTCAGGGGATATCCCACTTTGACCATCCCAACAGAGTATGGGAGAGGCTCAAGGAGAGACTGCCTGGGCGACTGGTGAGCCCTTGCAGATGACTAGGTAAGGAACTACGAGGTGGTCCTCACGGTCTGTGGAGACACAGGCTAGCGAAATGCAGACGCTCCTTTGGAAGTGCCCATAGGAAGACCCAAGTATGTGGGGTGATGGGATCAGACACCTGACATCCCTAACTTCCTTGCACTTGGAGATTACCAAGAAACTCGCAGCTCTAACGGACCAATGAACGGTCTGTTACGGAACTCCCTTTGAGCCACAACCACTGGCTTAAACAGGAGCCTAATCTTTGACTAGTTTCTTTAGTTACTTACCTGGTGGCAACAGATGCTTCCAGGTGGGAAGTGTATGGAGGGGGTTTGTTTGGGGGTATTTAGTTAATGGGTTGGTTTAAATTGCAGGTTTTTCCTTTGTCGGTTTTCTGTTGCACAAGGAATTCACTACTAGTTCTATCCAGGTGCAGGGACCCTTTATCCCCTGGACTAGGTCTTCCAGTGGAGCCAAAACTTAAGATACTGACCTGGAAAGTCACCGAACTGCTCAACAAAATTAAGAGAGGGGGGGTTCTTCGCTCTGTTAAGGGGATGAAACCCACAATCCTTCTACTTCAAGAGACCCATTTATTAACACAATCAATCAATCAATCAGTGACACTTATAAAGCGCGCTACATACCCGTAGGGTCTCAAGGCGCTGGGGGGGGGGGGGGGGGGGGGGGGTTGTGCCGCTACTGCTCGAACAGCCAGGTCTTCAGCTTCTTCCTGAAGGAGAGGTGGTCTTGGGTCAGGCGCAGGTCGGTCGGGAGGGAGTTCCAGGTCTTGGCGGCCAGGTAGGAGAAGGACCTTCCTCCTGTCGTCGCTCTTCGGATGCGGGGGACGGCGGCGAGGGCGTGGTTGGCTGATCGGAGGTGGCGTTTGGGAGCGTAGAAGTTGACTCGGCTGTTGAGGTAGCTCGGGCCTTGGTCGTGTAGGGCTTTGTGTGGTGGGTGAGGAGGCGGAAGGTGATTCTTTTGTTGACGGGGAGCAGTGAAGGTCTCTCAGATGTCCGGAGATGTGGCTGGTTCGTGGGATGTCGAGGATGAGTCTGGCTGAGGCGTTCTGGATCCGCTGGAGTCTCTTCTGGAGCTTGGCGGTGGTGCCGGCGTAGAGGGCGTTGCGGTAGTCCAGCCGGCTGGTGACGAGGGCCTGGGTGACGGTCTTTCTGGTCTCGGTGGGGATCCACCAGAAGATCTTCCGTAGCATGCGTAGGATGTTGAAGCACGCCGAGGAGACGTTGTTGACTTGCCTGGTCATGGAGAGGGAGGAGTCCAGGATGACGCCCAGGTTTCGTGCATGG
Source organism: Lissotriton vulgaris (assembly GCF_964263255.1). NCBI lineage: Eukaryota > Metazoa > Chordata > Amphibia > Caudata > Salamandridae > Lissotriton > Lissotriton vulgaris. The sequence goes on from NC_141696.1 coordinate 745,250,729, forward strand.
TCTGTCGGTTTGGGTGCGGTGCCCAGGGCGGGAGGCCACCAGGAGTCGTCCCAGGCGGAGGGTGAGGAGCCCAGGATGAGGACCTCCGTCTTGTCTGAGTTCAGTTTCAAGCGGCTGGTCGTCATCCACTCGGCTACCTCTTTCATCCCTTCGTGCAGGTTGGCTCTGGCGGCGGCGGGGTCGTTGGTCAGGGAGAGGATCAGCTGGGTGTCGTCGGCGTAGGAGATTATGCTGAGGTTGTGTTTGCGTACGATGGCCGCGAGGGGGCTCATGTAGACGTTGAAGAGGGTGGGGCTCAGAGATGATCCTTGGGGGCCGCCGCAGATGACTTCGGAGGCCTCTGACTTGTAAGGTGGTAGGCGGACTCTCTGTGTTCTTCCGTCGAGGAAGGAGGTGATCCATTCCAGCGCCTTGTCCTGGATGCCGATGTTGCTGAGGCGCCGTACTAGGGTGCGGTGGCAGACCGTGTCGAATGCCGCGGAGAGGTCTAGGAGGATGAGGGCCGCTGTTTCTCCATTGTCCATCAGGGCTCGGATGTCATCGGTGGCGGCGATGAGGGCGGTCTCGGTGCTGTGGTTGGCTCGGAAGCCGGACTGTGAGGGGTCGAGGGATCCGTTCGTCTCGAGGAAGGCGGCCATCTGCTTGTTGACGGTCTTCTCGATGACTTTGGCCGGAAACGGGAGGAGCGAGATGGGGCGGTAATTCTTGAGTTCGGTGGGGTCCGCTGCGGGTATCTTGAGTAGAGCGCTGAGTTCGGCGTGCTTCCAGCTCTCGGGGAAGGTGGCGGTGTCGAAGGATGTGTTGATGATGTCTCGCAGGTGGGGTGCGATGACAGCGTCGGCCTTGTTGAAGACGTGGTGAGGGCAGGGGTCGGTCGGTGATCCGGAGTGGATGGAGTTCATCGTGCGGATGGTGTCTTCGGTGCTGATCGGGGTCCAGGCGTGGAGGGTGGTGGTGGGGGGGGTGGTTGTTCGGTCATGGTGTGCGTTGGTTGGTTGTTGAAGCTGTTGTGTATGTCCGCGATCTTGTTGTGGAAGTATGAAGCGAGGGAGTTGCAGAGGTCTTGCGATGGGATAATGTCGTTGTTTCCTGCGCTGGGGTTGGAAAGCTCTTTCACGATGTTGAAGAGTTCCTTGCAGTTGTGTGCGTTGTTGTCCAACCGGTCCTTGAAAGCGGTTTTCTTGGCGGCGCGGATCAGCTGGTGGTGTTTCCGGGTGGCAAGTTTGAAGGAGGTCCTGTTGTCCGGTGTCGGTTCCCTTCTCCAGACTTTCTCGAGGGCTCGGCAGTTCTTCTTGGAGCTCTTGAGTTCGTCGGTGAACCATGGGGCCTTCTTGCTGCCGGGTCTGCTAGGCGGGGTCCTCAGTGGGGCGAGTTCGTCCGCGCAGTTGCTGATCCACTTCGTGAGGTTGTCGGCGGCCTGGCTGGGGTTCGCTGAGCTAGCAGGAGGGTGCTGGCTCAGGGAGGTGGCGAGCTGGTCTGCTGTGATCTTGTTCCAGCTTCTGCGGGCGGTCTGTTTCTGGTGGTGGTGGGTCGTCGTTCTCTTGAAGGTGAAGTGGACGCAGCTGTGGTCCGTCCATTGAAGCTCAGTGGCGTGGCTGAAGTTGATGTCTGTGCTGGAAGAGAAGACTGCGTCGAGTGTGTGTCCGGCGAGGTGGGTGGGGGTGGACACCAGTTGCTTGAGTCCCAGGTTGGCGAGGTTGTCGAGCAGGGTGCTGGTGTTGCGGTTGTTGTTGTTCTCCAGATGGAAGTTGAGGTCTCCCAGGAGGATGTAGTCAGCGGAGGGGAGGGCATGCGGGTTGACGAAGTCGGCGATGTCCTCGCTGAATTGCGTGCGTGGTCCCGGGGGTCGGTAGATCAGGGTGCCTCTGAGGGTGGTGTTCGGGTTGGTGTGGATCTGGAAATGCAGGTGTTCGGCGCTGGTCAGGGTGTTGTCGGTGCTGGTCGTGAGACGGATGGTGCTCCTGTGGACGATGGCGATGCCTCCTCCCATCTGGTTGGCGTTTCGGTCCCTCCGGACGATCTTGTAGCCCTCTGGGATAGCGATGGCGATGTCGGGAGCTGAAGAGGCGTTCATCCAGGTCTCCGTGAGGAAGGCAACGTCAGGGGCTGTGGCGTCTTGGAGGTTCCAGAGTTCGATGGCGTGTCTGTGGACGGAGCGGGTGTTGAGCTGGATGCACTTGAGGTGGGTGCTGCTGGTGTTTGACTTGGCGGGTGTTGGTGCGAGGCAGGTCCGGATGCAGGAGAACTTGCAGGCGTGGCAGCTGAAGGGACCGTGGGTGCGTCGTGGAGTGGCTTGGTGGCACTCTGGGCGTCGGCCGGTGTTGAGTGCGGTGAGGGTGGCGGCGGAGTACGTCAGGCGGGTAGGTCGGGGTCTTCGGGGGCCAGGGGTCCTGGCGCTGGACGCGATCCGGTCGCGGACGGGCATAGACGGGCTTACCTTTGGCGCGCCTTCGGCGCACAATCGGCGCGCCCGCTGCGCGTGACCGCTGCGCGTTCGCACGGTCGCCATTTAAGGCCAAGTGCGCGGGTGGGCGGAGCAGCTGGGAGGCGGGAGCGGGGAGGGTTACAGAGGAGAAAAAAGGGGCGGGGACAAGCGGCGGTGGCGGGAAGGGAGGGCGGGGGGCGGCGAGGTAGGCGGACAACAAGGAAGGAAAGTCAAAACACGGGCCAAATTAAATTCGGCAACACAGGCACAAAAAATCGACAAAACAAGGAAAAAATAGAGGTTAAGCACAACAGGCACAAATGTTTGACAAAACAAGGCAAAAACAATCCCCGCAGCGGAGGCAGCCGGCAACCGGCAAAACGAGGCAGCAGCGAGGCAGAGGGCAGGCAAGGGGCACACGCAGCAGCTGGTGGCCGTGCGGCGCGGGAGTGTCCCACAACACCATGCGCGCTAGCGGAATTCCGCTCGCACGCTGTGTTTTGCGGAAACGCACTTTACGTGACGAGCTGGGCTCGTCATCAGCGTGCGAGGAGGCTACGCCATGACGAGCCCAGCTCGTCATCAGCGTCGAAGGGGTTAAGCATGTATTTCCCCTTCCTAAGCAGATATGGCTATACCAGGGTAATCCATGTGGGATTCACATTGAGGGCAAGGAGTTTGGCCATGTTACTGCATCATATCTGCCCCCTAAGCATCACTAACTCTCATCTGGACTCGCTGGGCATATTTATCTTATTGTAGGGTACGCTGGAGGGGCAGCTGTGGACTGTGGGAAATATATATGTGCCCACAGCCCTGATCAATACCACGACAATCATTTATTAGATAGTTTATCGTTAATCCAGCCAGCCAGGCAAGGTGGTTACCGGTGGGGACTTGTTAGACTTGGCTGTCTCTAGTTGGCAGAGGTATGCACTTCTGACAAATAGGGACACACCTTTTCTAGTCAGGGCAAGGGGATCACACCCTTTGATAACCCCTGCTCACCCCCTTGGTAGCTTGGCAGAGCAGACAGGCTTATCTCAGAGGCTGTGTGTTAAGCATTTATGACCACATACAGTAATAAAGTGAATACACTACAAATGGACACGACACAGTAGTATTATAAAAATAAGGATTTTTATATAAGGCTTAGCACAAGACCAAATAACGACAAAAATATACCACAATCTTAATAAATACTCTCGGAAGGGAAAATAATAGTTCAAGCGTAGTTTCTTCTTAGCACAAAGTCTTTAGTATCAAAAGCAACTCTTCTTCTTGAAAACACAGTTCTTGGCAACAATGTAACCCACACGGGAGTCACACGACGTCGAGGCAAAGTTAATCCAAAGGTTCGGCGCCGACCGCGAGGAGCGCTACGTCGAGCCCGGAGTCACACGGACCCCCAACAACACAGTACCTTAGGAAAATGAAGCACACGATGATCAGCGGCGTTGAGCAATCCGGCGTCGCGTCGTCGGTGTCGATCAGGCCTCAGTAGTCGTCGATGTCGATGATGCTGTTGCAAGTGTGAGCAGCGCTCACGGCGTCGAGAGGGCTTCGAAGTCGATGCAATCAGCAGCGGTGCAGACACGAGGTCCCTTGGAGCTGGAGCCGAACTCACTACTCACTGGCGTTGCTGCTGGCGTCGATCGGGCCCGGCGGCCGGCGTCAAGGAAGCGGGACACTGGAGCCGTTACTCACTATGTCGAGCTGGATTCGGCGACGTCCGTCCGCGTCGAGATTGCTGGTTCTTTCAGAGGTGCTGGATTCACAGGTTCCAGCAAATAGCACTTGAGCAGATGAAGTCCTTTAGCCCTGTGACTTGAACAGGAGACTGGCACTCTTCCAGTCCTTGGAGATTTTCTTAGCAAAGCGTGAGAGTACACACACAGTTCCTCTCTCCTGGTTCCTTGGCAAATATAAAGAAGCAATGCAGGATTCCCCCCAGCAAACAGCACACTGGCAGAAGGGGTAGGCAAGTCCTTGGATCAGCAGGCTTCTTGTCCTTGGTTTCAGGGTTCCTTGTCAGAAGGGATCTAAATTCTTGGTTCAGGGGTCCTTCTCTTATACCCCTTTTTGGCTTTGATCCCTTTGTCCATGCAGGGGAATTTCCCAACATCCTGGGTCTGTTGTGGGTGGAGCCAGGCAGAGGCACCTGGCCTATTCACTGAGCAGGGCAGAATCCTCAGCCGCCCAGTAGGAGGTGGAGCCAGTATTGTCACTGGCAGGAGCAGAGCTATCAGCCTCCCGGCAGGAGGTGGGGCCAGGATCGTCCCTGGCAGGTACAGAGCCATCAGTCGCCTGGCAGGAGGTGGAGCCCGCATTGTATCAGGCAGGGCAGGCTATCAGAAGCTACTCTCCACCTACTCTCAATGCAAATGTCCCACTCATCCCACACTGACTCAGCAGATCTCTGGAGCCACCCAGCTCCTGTCACACACACACCAAACCAGCAGAAACCAGAAATACTTTCTAAAAGTGCAACTTTCAAACCCAGAGTCCAAAAACCATCCACACAAACGGATGCGTAATTAAACCCCGAGTTCAGGGATACCAAACTCGACATTGCACCATGCTCCCCGAGCCAGCTAGGATTATAGCATTAATAATCCTGGCAGCCCATTCTAACTAATGGAGAGCAGGTTACCTTACAATAGTGAAAAACGAATATGGCTGTAATTCACTATTAGGACATGCCAACTTGGTCGGACTTGTCCTACCTTATGCTTACAATGCACCCTGCACTCAGGCCTACCATAGGGGTGACTGACATGAAGTTAAGGGAAGGTTTGGGGACTGGCAAGTAGGTGTACTTGCGAAGTCAGCCTGACAGTACCAGACTGCACGTAGGTCTAGCAATGGCAGACCTGTAGACATACCTTTACTAGGCCGCTCTTGTGGGTGGCACAACATGTGCTGCAAGCCCACAAGCACCATTTGTATTTAGAAGGCCTGGCACTCCTGGTGCACTAGACTAGGGACTGTCAGTAAACCAAATAAGCCAAACATGGAATTCAATCAATACAGTAATTTAACATAGAGAGCACTTGCACTGTGGCACTGATCAGCAGTGGCACAGTGCCCAAAGCATATACCAGCAAAAACATCGTAAACAGTGGAGGCAAACAGAAAAAAATGGAGGAGAGACTCAAGCCAATGATGTCAGGTCTAACAGGACTTTACCTTGATTATGAGTAGAGATCCCTAGACACAACTTCCTCTTCCCCATCCCACAGAACCCTAGCCTTTAGCAGATGAATGACCTCCTTGAGGCTGACAGATGTTTGGGGCAAACAGCATTCCCATGACAGGTTTTTTACACATTGCTCTGCCACTCCAGGCTTGACTACTTCTTCATACCAAATGACTCATTTCCTCTGGTCCATTCAACTTATATCCTACCTTGTGTCCTTTCAGACCATGCGCTAGTTGAGTTATTGAACAGGACAGAGCAGCTCACAGCTAGGGCTACCTGGACACTTAATGCCTGGGGCCTTGGGGAAGATTCCCTGGAAGACCTATTGACCACTGAAACAGTCTACTCTGAACTGAAACATTTTGTGGACACCCACAATGCCTCTGGGAGGCTTTCAAAACAGTGGTTCAAGGGACAGCCTTTGCTGCAGTCTGCGAGTGACAGCAGGAGAAAGATAAAAAAATGTCTCTACTGGAAGCCCTTAAGCTTGCGTTGGAACATTCTGATGGTCTGAGGGAGTCGGCAGAAGATGCGCAACCCCCAGCAGACTTCCGCAACACACTCCAACTTAAACTTCTTGACTCAACCAACATAGCTGGTTCCCTGGCCCAATAGCGCTTGTATGAGTAAGGCTGGAAAGCTAATCTACTGACTGACCATAAAGTGCAAGGAACCTCTCACAGTTACAGCACTTTGGATAGAGGAATGACCCCTCAGTTCTGATGCTACAGAAATAGCTGTACCGTAGCAGAATATTACACCATGCTCTATAGCCACAGGCTACAGCTCAAAGCAACTCGTCCAAATGTAGCAGACCACCCCATACGGTCGTTCTCTGAGACTCAACATGCCAACATGGACAAACCATTTACAGTAGAGGAGCTGCAGGTGACTATCAAAACTGCCCCCTCTGGAAAATTGGCTTCCCTGACGAATTCTACAAAAAGTTCTCCTCATTATTGACTCCCACCTGTTCTCCTATTTGAGGAGATGGGGCGCTCCGGCTCTCTACTGCCAGATTTACAGTCTGCAACTATCACCACCACATTTTAGCCCGACAGGCCTCCAATGCTGTGCTCGTCTTAGGGGCCCATTTCCTTCCTAAGTACAAATCCTAAATTGCTTGGCAAAATGCTGGATGTCACACTTGCCACAGTCATCTAAATTACCTTAAGATTGGTAGAAGCACCTGGCATTGCCTATGTAAACTTCAGGAGGCCCTCTCCCAAGTTGACAAACTTCTTGGGCAGAAGGATCTACTCTTGATTGACAATAAAAAAGCCTTTGATACTGTCATTTGGCCATTTCTCTTCCAAATACTCGGAGGGGCGAACTTTGGTCACAGATTCCTCTCCATGATTCACGCGCTATACAGCTACAGGGAACTCGAGAGTTCTGGTGAATGGAGGACTCTCATCCTCCTTCTCCATACATTGTGGTACATGAGAGGGGTGCCCTCTTGCGCCTCTCTTATTCGCTCTTGTGATTGAACTACAGGTATGCTAGATCAAGATGGATGCACAGTTGGAATGCTTCTGCTGGTCCACTCACATGAAGATAGAGTCGTGCTTTACACCGATATCCTTCTATACCTATAATCCCACAGACAACTCTATCCCACTTAATACAGATACTCAATGTTGATGGCGATGCAGCAGGGCTATGGGTCAACTGAGAAAAATCCCAATACATACACTCAAGAGGTCAACTCTCTGACCCTATGCCATATGGGACACTACGGACCATGCATGGCTCATTCAAGTATGTACACATTATTATTTCTCCTGACCAGCAGATAGCCTGGTGCCTGAACATCACATTTATTCTCAAACGAGTATGGACTGACCTTGACTACAGGGCTACCCTTCTGCTTAATCTCCCAGCATGCATTGCCCACTATAAGATTATAGTTCTTCCCATGTTTCTCTATGTGATTCTCACCCCTACACTCTTCCCAGCATTTTTTTTCAGAGCTGCAGTCCATTGCTACAAGCTTCTACTGCAGGAAATCACCCAGAGTGTCCTACTCTTAGGGGCCGATTACGATCTGGTTAAGAACGGCTCCAAACGGGATCCGAATTAAGTGAATCCGATTTGGTGCCTATGTTTCCGACTGAATCGTCTACCTTTCCGGATGACCAAGTACGATACAAGGTAGCCGTCCGCACTGACCGAATCGGTTCTGAACGCTATTTTTGTCGATCCGACTCATTCAGAGCCGAATCATGCAGCTCAACGGGGACAGTTTCTGAAAGAGCAAGTACGATGACCGATTCTGACAACTGTTCCGACTTGTTTTGAGGAGATGAAACGGCTGTGGTAATTGTACTTCGGGGGCCCGTAGCTGCCCCCCCCCCTCTTCACCTGGGCCCTCAGAATCAGTCGTAGGGGGGTACCCATGGGTCCCCCCTTTCCATGTATGCAGTGTTTCGGGCCCCAAGGACGTCCCGCCACAGAGTGCATGCATTTCCCCACCCACCCCTTTTTTCAATTTGAAATCTGTGCCTGTGTTCACGTTGGGATATCAATGGGAGCCCAACCGAATCAAGTCCGTCGGTGGGATTCCCGGATTGCAATTCATACGGAAAGCATTCCCAACCTGATTCAGTAGAAATGCTTTCCTAACAAGATCGTAATCCATCCCTAATGTACAGCCACACAGTTTAAGGGATGACTATGGGCACCCAGACCTTTGCCTCTACTATTGGGCAACACATATGGTATGGTTAAGGGACTCGTTGTTTGGGGATCATGACGATTCCTCTTGGTGCCTTGAACTAATCCTACCAGAGAAATGGGGGAATACGGGGGCTCCTGTATGGACACCACCATCCAGCTACCCTTCCATAGGTCTCCGGCATCCCCTTGCAGTGCTTTCATGCAGCCCTGTCACACACTGGATGGCTGTTTAAACAGATGGCTCAGACCCCTCTGTGGGAGGGAACGTGGCTAGAACAGGTGACCAGGCTTCAGGGGTTACAGGGCTGGGACCAGATTGGAATCTCATCCTTAGGAGACTCATGGTACCACAACCACAATGTCTCCTTTGACCACCTTCAAAAGGAATACAACCTCAATGGAACCCATTTTTTTAAATACCTCCAGATGATTCATGCCCTCTGGGTTTACCGTAAGGTGCTAGAGGGAATTCCTGATTTCAGCTCATTAGAAGTGAAACTGGTAATGGGCCTACTGGGTCGACAGGGGATCTCCCATCTCTACAAGTCCCTGTTACTTAATGTCCCAACACCCCAGTGAACCTTTGCAAGAGCTGTGAGATGGACATGGGTGAGGTAGATGGTCATGACTGGAGGGAGACCAAAATGGCCACACAGGCTTTAGTCATGCCCTCTAATCTTAGGCTTGTACAGTTCTACTATTTCCACTGTGTATACTACAGTCCAGATAGGCTGTGGAAAATGAGACGTGCTAGCACACCACGCTGTACATGCTGTGTGGACCTCAACGGGTCCTTCTTTCATATCATATGGGCATGCCCGAATATAGAGACCTCCTGGACGTCAATTAATGACTTGATTATCCAGCTACTGTGTATCCCTGCTGAAATGAATCCAACGGTGGCACTCCTAGGGATCATGGAATGTTGGGCTAATGCTAGACATCAAAGAACGCTTGCAGGAACTGGGTATTTAATTGACATTGTTAGACACTGGAGATTCCGAGAACCACCACTGATAGCCCTGTGTCGCAGGGAAATCAACTTGTGCTGCAAAGCTGAGAAAGATGTATAAAAGTAAACAAAAAACATTACTAATTTTCTATGGATAACATGAAAAACAAATTTTGAAGTCATAAGTACATTTTGTTTTATATAATTTATCACATGTAATATTGTGATGTTTACTACTGCACGGCTATTAAATATAATAATAGAATTAATTATAAACTCATATAGAACAGCCACATGATCACTTAGGGGCTGATTACAAGGTGGTCGGACTTACGCCGACTGCAACCGTATCGGGGTTGGGACCGCCCAATACGATGTCGGCGGTCCCGCACCCCGACTTACAATGAGACTGCCTTCAAGGCGGTCGCAAAGTGTATGTTTTGTATTTTGTATTGCGGCGTTTGCTGCTTGTCTGCAACACACGCCGCAGTCCAAAAACGCACAATGTGCATTTGCCTGCTCTATGTTACCCCCCAAAACCCAACACTGAGGGCTATGGGGAAAAGGAGGGCCTACTATGGGCCCCCAGTATCCCTTTCCACCAGCCTTTTCATGGCGGGTAAGCCACCATGAAACGACTGGCTGGGAGGGACAACATAATCCCTACAGCAGTGCCTGGCAGGCACTGCCATCATTGTAAGGATTGGAGTGCCCTCAGACGGTCCGACTGGCTCCTTGAGCCCGTCGGATCTGAGGCAGTCGGTCTCTCTGTGAGACCGCCACCAAAAGGCTGTCGGTGGTGGTCTCATCAACATCGTAATCAGGCCCTTAAATTGGGTTTTCCATCAACTGAATTAGCTGTATTGTGAAAAGACTAATGAAACAAAATACATACCTATCCACTTTGCTCCAAGGTCAGCCCATTCTACTGCATACGATGCTAAAGTATTTTCTAAACTGCTTTTAGACCAGCTAAAAAAAAATGATTAAAAATATAAAGTAAATTTAGTGCAGTATAAAACAATTCTCATCATCCACACCCAAATCATACTTTTAAACTATAATCACTCAAGTTACAAAAGTGCATATTTACAATCTGCCATATTTCACAAAACTCAGCCTTAGCACCTTTGGAAAGCTGCACCAGTGGCATCTTTTCATATGTACTGCTGAGTGAGGTATCTGATTTTTTTGGAAGGCATTACTGACTGAAGTCCTGATTTAGAGTTTGGTGGGGATGGTACTCTGTAGCAAACCCCTGGTTCGCCCACCTGATTTACAGACGGGTGGACCTTAAGTATGTCAGCAATGGAGCCTACGCCAACTCCTTTGCTGATGTACTTCTCCGATGGCCCGATGGAGTATGAGCCAAAAAAGGTTTACATAGGACACTGTCCACACAATTTAGAGTGGACAGTATTCTGTGGGTTTTTTTCTGTTCGTCACTGCCAGGTTAAACATGGTGGGGAGGGACAGTAAAACAAAATAATGTCCCCTGCATCATAGGAAACACCTCCTATGGTGTGGGGGCCGTTCATTTTAGATTTAAAAAACAAAATACTATTGATGGAGCAGGGTTATGCATAAATTAAAGCTGCTCGGATTAAACCTTCAATGGTGTGAGTTATAAACAATGTTTGAAATTAATTGAAAATAATTAACATACCGTCAAAGAAATTAGAAAGGTGCAGGAAATTGACACTGTGACTAAGTAGGCCACAAACGATGTATGTACCATGAGTAAAAATACTAAAAAGATGTGTTCTGTTGATTAACATAATTAAGCAAATATTAATTACAGGACAATAGATTTAAATGATTTTGTTCTAATGATTTGGTTGAAATGAAATTATGTGATGAAGATTTTATTTTGGAATAAATAATAAAATCATGTTTATTTCTCCTAGAGAAACTGCACATTTTACAAGAAGGACTCAGCATTTGCGTTAGGGTTAATTTTGTGTTAAAATGTAGAAATACAGAAATCGTGTTTATTTCTTCAAAGCTGACTATTCTGTTCTTTATTCTCGAGTGGCTGCTACATGTCCAGTGTGTATACGATGCTTCCTACTGTTGCAATAAAGAGCGATTTCTTATGATAAACTGTACTGCCAAATGTTTCCAAATGCATCTGAAAATGTGTGGCTGAGGAAAGAGAAGATTTGATTTCCTCTGCTGAAGGACGATGATGACATCATGGAATTAAACAATGGACGTTTGAGAAGGAAAAGCGATGGAAGTGATGTGACTTAACACCCTATGCCTGACAGATTTTGGTACAAGAATTAACTGGAATCAATGGACATTAGGGTATCATTGTTAGTGAAAGATTCGGCCGGGCAGGAAGAGAGAGAGGAGAGAGTGTTTGTGTTAGATCTATCTAAAGCATTAGGGTGAGCTGTTCTTTGATGTACTTGGATGATGCGGTCCATAAGCTGACTCCTTAACTTTGCTCCTCATACCTCACGAGGATAGCCCCAGCTTTCCCTCTCGGCTGGAGGGTTAGCATTTACAGCTATCAGCACGCTGTGCTATAGTTTCTAGGTTTGTATGAAATCTGTATTTGCAATTGTTCTTATTGAAAATGCTCTTTGTCTCTTACCCTATCCACGCAACTCATGCTCCGTAATTGAGATGTTACTGTGATGATTTGTATTGTTTCTTGGGTGAATATTCAGATTTGACATTGCGTCTCTGTTTGACCAATTCTATATAATTTCAAAAATAATACATAAAAGCAAACTAATAGAAACTGAGTCTGTCTTTATTCATTATTATGATGATGAAGAAATGTATATAAATGTAAATAGAAAAGTGTAAATATAAATATTCTCTTTGTTCTAGGTCCTCATAAGGGGAATATTTTGTCTATATCTTTTGCCAAATCCCTGTCAAATTCTCCGGTCCATCATAGAGCCTGTCGTAATATGGGCCAAAACATAGTCATATAAATAGAGAAATATAATAGGCAAAGTGACAAGCTGATTATAGTATGTGGTATAAATAGTTATTTGCTCTGCTTTGGTTTTCAGAAACCCTCTTTCCCCGCTGTGCCGCGTGCTATCAGTTTTTGGTAGTCAGACTAAGATGTTTTTTTTTTTTTGTTGTTGTTTTTTTTATAGGATGGTTTTTGTGTAGATTGATTATATTGGCAATCGAGTTAGATGAGAATTATTGTTTGTTAATAACCTCACGTACCTTTTTGTTACATGTAGTGGTCGCACCAGTTTGACCTTAAAGGAAAATTGTTGGCAGGTCCGGAGAGGCCTAAGATTCCGGGATAAGCCCAAAGGCGTGTCTTAGTGTGGCTTACACTAAGTGTTGCGTTGTCTGCTGTTGATGAAAGTATTGAGCAATAGTCGTATTGTCAGTATTGCGCAGGGAACTTTGGAGTTAGTGTAGGAGAAGCTTATTTGGGTATCTTTAGAAAGCGCATCTGGAGAAGTCCCGACAATTTTTACTCAAATGAGAGTAGAAGCACGCTGGTCGGAGATTTTACTAATAGCGAGAGTATTCTTGGAGAGTTTGTATCTATTTATTTGATGAGTTTTCTATAGCACTGGCTAGACCCATAGGTATTAGAGAGCTTTACATGGGGTTAGCATTTTTACACATTACAGCTGTTACATGAAAGAACGTTGCGAAGAGAAGAAAACAGAGACAGGTACTATGGTACTTCGGGAGTGGAGGGGGAAAATGACGGAGGAAGGGATGAGGATCAGGACTGGAAGGAGCGGCCAAGGAGAATAGTACAAAGAGGGAATGCAAAAATTGAGAAAGCGAGTCAACAAACCAGTAGGGACCAGTAAATCAACAAAACCCAAGACCAGGCCTCCTACCCTGCTTCAGGTAGCTTAAGGAAGGGAATGGGACAGTAGGAGGGGGCAAATGGATGCATCCCGGTGAAATAGCAAGGAAAGGGGGGTGAAGAAGCCCAAGAGGTGATCCATAGGGGCGATGACGAGTCTGGAGAGTACAAGGCGTGGACAGGCAGCCGGATTCAACCTGAGAGTCTGTAGAGACAACAAGATGGCGGATGCGATCAAGGGCCCCAGAGTTAGTGACAAAATGGCAGGTGAACGAGGAGAAAAACAGTGAGTTCAAAAAACCAACATGGGAACCAACCCCTAGAGCAAGGTTGGCAGGGAAAGAACAGTCACCGGATCTTGCGGGGAAAGGCTGCAGGATGCCAACCATTATCGGGTCAAAGCAGAAAGGAGGCAGTCAGAACGGGCCCCCAGGTAGCGACTTCGAGAGGGGAAGGCAGCAGCTGGATCAGGAGTGTGGGCAAAATCAGAAGGGAGAAATGGAAAAACTAGTCCGCGGATAGTGGCGAGCAGCAATTTGATTTAGGCACCCTTGATGCTAATCAATCGGGGTGACAGATACCATGAATTTTTAGCCGAGGTCCATAAGATCGAAAAGGGTGACGCTTGGCGGCCGTGGCTCAAGTCAGGAGGACAGGCTGCTCCCGAATTATTGCCCCCGAAGAATCCAAGGCAGCCCAGTCGGGCACCAGCAGAGAAGATCAAGGATCTGCCATCAACATAATCAGTTAATCGAATAATGAAGGGAATGAAGAACGAGGTGGAGGGAATGAGAAAAAAAGAGTCCAGTTCAGAACGAAGCCGAGGCCGAGGAGGCTTTGGAGGCAGCAGCGGAGACCAGGCAGGCCCGCCTCTCAGAGCTCGGGGGCGAAAGCCAGCTCAGGGTCGCAGCGCTGAGTCTACCTCTATCGATGGAAAATCATCGGTGAGGGGGACAGAAATAACAGCGGGTAGATGACGGCAACAGTGTCCTATGTCGGGCTGGGTAGGTGAGGGCCGAGGGTTAGAACCCGGGCCGGTCTACACTATAGCCAAACAAGTAGCTCCACCGGGCATCGGCCATTTGATCAGGATCTCCACGGTCAGGGCAAGGATCACTGATCATCAGTGAGAATTTGATACAGAGTTGCAGGAGTTGAAGAAGACAAGGGCTGCTGACCACACAAGGCAGGTGAGTAGAAGGGGTCCAAGGAGGGGGTGTATTTGCGGGATTCGAGCCCAAAAGGCGATCCCGGGCCGGGAGCATCCAGACAGAGCTCCTCACCTGTTGGCCATCTTGAAAAAACTTTTCTTTTAGTGGAAGCTGGAATGTCTATGTTTTCAAACTTTGTTTGTCAAAAGAGTTTGTAAATAGTTCCCAATACATTTTGTAAAGGGAGGGTTAGTTGCAGGAGTAATACGGATGTCACAGAAAAGCCACACTGCAATTGGTTAGTTACTGTGAGCCATCACAGAAAGCCGCACTGCTGTTTGTTGATAAGTATAAATCGTCTCATGAGTGTTGTGATGTTATAGGTGTTATTGCGCTGGTATTGGTCAGAGTGAACCAATTGAACTGATATCAGTACCGAAGAGAATCTTGATTCTCAGATGAAGAAATGGGGAGGAGATGTTGTGGGATTAGGTGAGGGGATGTATCCCGTTGTATTAGTGTAGCATATTCAAGGAGGAAAATGTAAAGAAAAGAAAAAGAATACCTCAGAGACAGAATTTAATCCAAATGAGGCAGATGATTATTTTTTGGATGAATTGTTAAAGAATAGACCTCCATCGTATCAAGAAGATCAAGAGAGACCATCACCAAGTGCTCCAATGATTCAGATAGATAATCCCCAAAAGAAAAATACAAGTGTAGTAAACAGGGCTAAGAGAGATTTAACTAGAAGAATACATGAATTAAATTTAAAAGCAGATGCTTTGTCAGTTCCAGTGACAATTAGTCCTATAGTTCCATTATACAATAATGAATAAAACTTTTCATAAGCGCATGCATGCCTTAACAGTTCCTACATTTCGAAGTGACAGAATTAGTAATAGGACTAGTGCGACAGAGTCTTTAATTGAGATTTGGGAAGGAGTAGTAGAAACTCCAAATCATGATGTGCTGATTAATCCAAAGACGTTACAGAATACAAAGGAAGTGACAGTGACACCTACATCAGGAGTGTCTTTAGGACCCTCACCGGAAGAATTCGATGAGTGGATTAGAGGGATGACTTCTAATAAAGTGAACATGGATGTAGGTGGATTAAAAGCGGATCTAGAAGAAATTATATTAGATACGATTAGCCCAGAAAGATTGAGTGAATATCAGGAAGAAGAGTTGTTATTCTTGTGTAAAAATATCACAATGAGAGCGAGAAACTTTCATGAGAAATTTTCTGAAGTTTCACAGGCGTATGGTGTGGACATAGAAAAGTAGAAGGCTTTACAGAAAACATATAGATTGGATTTTAGTGATAAAGATTTAGAGAGTTGGAATTCTTCAGAGAAACAGTTACAAATGAAGGAGTTGATCAGCACATTGAGACGACGGGGTGAATTAGATCGTTGTAAAGGAAGATGGGCTAAAAGGAAGGAAGAAACAGTTGTAAATATAAATGTTTTACCAATGTATCCATTGAGAGGAACTATGCCAGAAATGCCGGAAATTATATATCCCATGACAGAGGTACCTGGCGGTGGATATGTTTATGTTCCGTGGTCAAGACGTGACATATTGTCATTCACAAATAAGTTTCCAATATTGAGAGAGGAACCAGTAGAGTGGTACAAACAAGTAGAGAGGTTTGTGACATTTTCAAAAGTCTTGTGGAAAGATTGATTGATATTGTGGTTCCAGCTGATTTGTGAGTAGAGTGTAAGATTGCTGTAGATTGGCCGAAAGAAGAATACCCAAGAGATGCAAAAACTTGTGCGCCATCAGATGAAGTGATGAAAAATACAATCAGGTCATTACTAATTTGAAGGTGAAACTTTCAGCAAAAGAAACAGATTAGGTGAGAATAGATAAAACTACACAGGAAACAAAATAAACTGTACATGCTTATTATGATGTTTAAACAATATAATGGCATTGAGAACATAAGTGACAAAAACATGGGTCATTTTGTATATAGGTTTGTGTTTGGATTGAGACCAGAGATTAGCATGATGATTCAGCAGCATTTGATTGACAAAATATTGTGTTATGCCAAATGCTGTAGTGATAATATTGAGTTGCGACATAAAAAGTTGAAAGAGATAGTAATGTGGGCTCAGTTGAAAGCAGCACAGAAAGGTGGATTTGTGGCTTTTTCTCAATCAGTTTTTCAAGGTAATCATAATAGTGCTGTTATGGGAAGTGGAGGTGCAATAGGTAAAAATAATAAAGAAGAAATGAAAAAGAAATAATCTTGTGGAAAATGTGGATATTGGAAACACGAGCGTAGGAGTTTGTTGGCAAATACAGGTGGTGGTACTGGTGCTAAGGATATGAATCAGAATCAGATTAATCAAATACAGAGTCAGATACAAAAACAGAATCTAATAAATGGAAGAGGACAGGGTTTATAAAAACCTCAAACTCATACCTCAAGCTCCTATGCCAAATCAGAATATGAGTGGTCAAATACAGAGGTACGGTGCAAATATGGGTTTTCACACAGATGAATCAACAAAACAAAATGTACAAGTGGTTTCACAATATTAGTTGCAGTCCCATGGGAGTGACTCAGATACATCTCAATGACGATGGCCTAAGAGGGAGGAGGAGTGCGTGCTTGGTGCATCCTTAGCGGTAGATCAGTGTGGTCCTTTTGTGGATGGAGAAGTAGAAGGTAATGTGATTACATTACTTGTAGACATTGGTGCTACCCGTTCCACTGTGAGAACTGTAGAAATTCCTAACCTACCCCTCTCGGGAGAATATATCCAAGTTGTAGGTGTTTCCAATCAATTGATCTAAACTCCCGTAATAAAACCAATGAAGGCACAGATAGGAGACTTTGTGGTGAGTGATACAAGTCCAGTTAACTTTTCAGGTAGAGACTTCTTATGCAAAATTAATTGTACCGTTTATTGTACATCAGATGGAATAGTTTTTTCAAACTAAGGATGAGGATGTCATCTTTGAGATGGCAAGGCAAGGGACAGAAGTGAATGATTTGTATCCTTTATTTACAGCGAAGGATTTGCCTGTTGAATTGAGGGAAACTGTATTGAGTGATGTGTGGGATTTTTACGGGAAAGACATTGGGTTGGTGAAAGGAGTTGACCCTATTCAAATTACAGTTAGACAGGATGAGAATTCCCCAAAACACCATCTTACAAAATGAGTCCTGAGACAATTGCAGGAGTAACACCAGTAATTGAAATGATGATTGAAGAAGGTGTTTTAAAAGAAAAACTAAGTAGTCCTTGTAATTCGCCTATTATGGGAATTAAAAAACTGAGCGGAAAATATCGAATTGTTCAGGATTTAAGAAAAATAAATCGAATTGTGGTACCTTGCTGTCCATTAGTGCCAAACCCAGCAGTAATTCTTAATCAAATTACATGTGATGCAGACTGGTTCACAGTGATTAATTTATGTCAAGGATTTTTCTTGAAACCCTTACAGCTGGATAGTCAATATTTATTTGCATTCCGGTTCGGAGACCGTGTCTTGGCATAGTGTGGAGTTCCTTAAGGGTATACTGAAAGCCCAGACAAGCCTTGTGAAAATATTTTGCAATCGGAATTAGCTGTACCGGCTTTTTTTTTTACTTGAGAAGCATCTTGCTGCCAAACAATTTGTGTTGCATTATATCAAGGTCACTCTTGCTACTATTTTAAATAAGTTGCATTCGCCTTACCTGTGTGTATAAACTGTTTTTTCAGAGTGCATATTCACAGAAAACAAGCGTGCAAGACCCAGTATATGACAGGAATACTTGGCTTTGTTTTTACATGCAGTGCCTGCAAACAGATTCTAGAAAGAAGTTTTTTCTCAGATGAAAAGATCACCTCGACCCACGAGGAATTCTCAAATTGCAAAACTAAAATTGTGGTTTAATCTATAGTCTGCCCATATCAAAAGATCTACATTTGCAAAACTAATGAAGAAGTGACACAACAAATCATCCAGCATAAATCACGCATCAAAACGAACATTCAAGTAGCACCAATGGTCAACCATTTTAATCAAATGGGACACTTAAAGCTAGATTTCCACTGGACTGTGTTAAATGCTATCCAAACAGACCCCAGAAGGGGAGATACTGACACCAGGATAATGCATAAAGAAGCATACTTGATTATGAAATTTATTTCGGTATCAAGAGGTCTGAATGAGATGTCTGAAACAAACAGATTGTAGCCAACCCATGTGTGTAGTAACCCAGCGTCCATACTCAGTCTCTTTTAGTTGTTTTAACAATGAAAATGTTAAGTTTTCCATTCTAAAAACAAGGTAGACACGCTTTGGCCTGTGATCCATTTCAGGTTTTACATTAACTTTTATATATCCTTTTTTTCCCAAAAATCATTCCTCTAATTGTTGCGTAGAATAATCGTAAACAACGTTAGATTATTTAACAACCCTCACCCTGAGGTTTTGCTTTAGTAAAAAGAACCATGAATTGTGCACCATTATAGAAGTTCAGTGTCAATACACTACATCACCCAGAATCCCCAACCGGTTGATGTGGGACACCCCCAATTTACAAAATAAAGGTCAGAGGAACACAACACCATTATCCATGTAGGTGTGGGCGGAAAATCCGTTCCGCTCGCGGATTTTGCGGATTTTCGGGAAATCCGCAATCCGCGAGATTTGCGAATTTCCCGCAAAATCCGCAAATCCGCGAGCAGCGGATTTTGCTCGCGCTGCTCGCACTGTTAGCGTGAGTTCGCGCCCCGCGAATAAGTGCGAAATTGCAGAAATACGATCTTGGCAAAACTGAAAGTAACTACTTACCAGGTTCAAAAGTTCAGGCACATCATTAGTAGCCATTTCCTGTAGGGCTTCCTGAGGGGCCCCTCCAGAGTTCAGTTGCCAGTTGAAACTATTATGTGACCCTGCTCTGAACCTCAGAATAGTTACACATATGCCACAAAGGTCCTGAATTACAGCTAAGGGAGACAAGCAGGAGCCAGGCTGGAAGTTAAAATCCATTAATCAGCCCCTAATTCATTATTGTCAGTTGGGGCAGGGCAGGTGTTGTAACTAATTTTGCAACAATGAAAGCACTTAGCAAGTGCAAAAGATCACTAATCAGGGCGCACTAAGGAAGCAGGTGCCAGCTAAAAAAATATTCTGTGACACATTAATCAGCCCCAAATTAATTCAGGTCACTTGAGGCAGGGAAGGTGTGCTTTGCTTTGCCGAAAATAATGTACACTGGACAACCAGAGGGTGTAGTGATGAAACAGAGGGTGGCATGGGTGGGCCAGAGGGTGGCATGAGTAGTCAGAGAGTGGCAGTGGTGACAGAGAGTGGCAGTGATGAAGAAGAGTGTCCCAAACAGGCTGGACACGTAGAAACAACAAGTTCGCAAAACTTGCGACCCGACAGGTAAGTTCGCAAATTGCGAAATTGTAAAAACCCTCGCGAACTGGCAGAAACACGGGCGAACACAAAAAAAAAAAAAATCCGCAAATTCGCGGGAATTCGCGGATTTTGCGGATTGCGAATCCGCAAATCCGCAAAATTCGCGGATTGCCAATCCGCAAAATCCGCTCATGCTTATATCCATGTGGTAGGATGACGATGTGATCCGGAGGGAGCACTAACACCTTTTGTGTAAGTGAAAACAAAGAACTGTTGCATCATGTTTTAAAAGAATTGAGCATTTCACACTCCCAGGCAACCCTGGAGTCTTAGCAGCGGCGATAATATGCCATGTACCAAATGTGCACACTTTTAATACCATAAGACTTGGTCTTGCACGCTTGTTTTCTGTGAATATGCACTCTGAAAAAACGTTTATACACATGGAGAAGGCGAATGCAACTCAATTACAATAACAGCAAGAGTGACCTTGATACAATGCAGCACAAATGGTTTGACAGCAAGATGCTTCTCAAGCTGTTTTTTTTTTTAAAGCCGGAATAGCTAATCTAGATTGCAAGTAGTTTTTCACAAGGCTTGTCGAGTGCTTATGGTTTTTTTGAAGTGCGCTGGGAAAAGCAAACACTGAAACAGGTCTGTTTTGTTTTTTACAGAAAGGAATCAAACTGGGCTCCAGAATTCATTTCTAAACAAATAAAAAATACAGACTCTCATGTAATAGAAGCTTTGTAAATTACCACAAACTCTGCGCTTCACTACCAATTATAAAAGACTTTATTTATTTGAATTTATCCCTTCCTTTCAGACCAACATGAGCAATCCAGAAAAGCCTGTCCTGCTCCTTTGATTTGGTGCACGAGTACAATTCCCTAATAATCTAAACAATTAATACGTCGGAATCAAAACCTTTTGTTGTGCCCCTTAGGTAAATTCATAACCATTGTGCCATGTTAAAGTATATTGGAATTTGCTGATCACTCAACTCAAAAATCTTTTTCTTTCACCCTTGCAGAATTCACCAAACCCTGTCCTGAAGAGAACCCCCAAAGTAAGTGTGGGTTTGAAATGCGTAGACCGGGATCAATAGGGGATCCTAGTTCAACCAGTATCACTATGGACGTATAAATTCATTTGTCTTAAGAAACTATTGGAAGCCCATATTAGATACCTTTGGACCCATTATATGTTCCAGTACAAAGAGCACTTTCTGTGAATGTAATGATCTGGTCTTGTAAAATTTGGATTGGTGAAGATGCAATTTTAGCCTAGTTCATGTACAAATTTTGCATTATCACAATATATATTTGATTTATTTTTCCACATTTCACACGTTTTGCAATGGTTTTTCACTGTATATCCATTGAGTTGAATATGGATTGTCCATTCTTTTATCGCACCAAATGTGAAAGTTTAAAAAACGTTTGTGTTTAATCAAACAAATGTGAGGTCATGATTATTGAGTAAAATGTACCTCATGCATAAGTAAAGATGTGTTTAGGTAGGTAAGGTAATCATAACTTTCTTTGGTTAAAATAACCATCAAAGTATACACAAAATGAGCAAAAATTAAGCATCAACAATCAATGTACAAAGAGAATAGTACATAAAACTCGTTTTAAAAGAGACCCATGTGCACAAAAATACAGCGTCATCAAAATAACTTTAAAAATATCCTCAAAATATTAATTTAAAACATTTCTTGTGGTTTGATAATATTCCTCCAGGCAAAAAGTATAATAAAACTAGAAAGAGAACGTGCAAAATATAGCAAGGACTAAGGAGCAAGCTAATTTGAAATGTGTGTTACGTTAAAATATGCAGAAGACAAAAGACTGTATTTACAGATGTTGTCCTCAAATATGCATTGGGGGCTGTGGAACAAATACGTAAAGTGACCATGCATTGTGCAGATAGGCAGACAAGCAGCAATACATCAAAAAAGACATCAATCTAGGGAACACAGCAATCTATATCGTTTAAAACTTTTAGGGGGCCATTATGATGTCGGGCGGATTGCCACCGCTCAACCGGAGGTGGCGATCCGCCCGACATCTCTCCCCGCCTGCCCTTCAATTACCCCCGCCATATTACAATGGAGGGTGGCACAGCGGCGGCTGGAAAGACCGTCCACCACGTTAAAGCAGGCAGGCAATCGTCTGCTGTGCGGTCCTGGCCCAAAATATGGTGGCAGTGCCTAGCAGGCGCATTAGGGCCTTTCCAAGGTAGCGATGCTGCCATGGATAGGTATGCGGTCTTTTGCATTGGGGGCCTGTTGCAGGCCCCCGGGGTGTTGGGTGCACTTGGGGGGTACCCATGGCACCCCCTACATTGGCATGCGCAAAGTGGCAGGCACCGCACGGTGCCTGTCACCTGGTGCATGTCAATGCACAACATGCCACTTTTACATTGCGGCGGGTGCTGCTTGCAACACTGCCCGCCGCAATGCAAATGATGCGGGATGCGACAGCCAGGGTAGCGGTCGCATCCTGAAAGCCTCCGCGGGACTGCAGCACCTCTGGCAGTCTGTCCCGTTTTCCGTGATGGCGACGGGCGGACTTTGTCCGCCTGCCATCGTATCCGGGCCCCAAGTCTTTTAAACCACATTGCTTGCAGAAATGTACTTACAGCAAATACTATTTTTGGCGATGTGTCACTTTTTCAAATCCTAAATGCTTCCTGGTAGCTATGGGTGGCCATGTCGCGGCAAATAGGAACTAGCCATTGCGATGTGTGGGACGATACCCCCTGCAGAAAAACAATACATGTTTCTCATCTTCGATACCCGAGCTACATGCAGGGCAAGTTCTGAGATCTTGATTAGTACGCCATTTGCTAGTAAAGGACCTCAAGGGTAGCATTCCATATCGGAACCGCATATACTAATTCTTGGTTGGGGATGGAAATACTATATTCAGAAATTCTTCAAACCTGGGATGTGTTTAAATCTCACAACCACCTGATGTTGTTTTCTGTATACTGTAGGTTACCAACACGCTGGTATGGGTGTTGTTATATAGGTATAATTTAACCAAAGGTCTACCACATTGATAAGAATCCTGGAACCAATGAGAAGAGTAAGAGTGGATCAATACGTAAAAAAACGTGAATTAGTGCTGCTGAGATTGTGGGTGATATTTTTGGAGCATTGATACCTTCTGTTGGAGTAATTTTAAATTCACACAACATTAGACAATTGTCTACGCGTGTTGATCATTTATCAACTGATACTACTGGTGGATTTTTAATGATTGACACTGAAATGGTGGCTATGAGATCTATAGTTTTGCAAAATAGACTTGCTCTTGATGTATTATTGGTGAAAGAGGGTGGAGTCTGTAGCATGTTGAAAATTCAACAATGTTGTACATATATCCCTGACAGAACCAGTAGATTCTGATACAATCAGATTGTAATCAGATTTTGTATTTTAGAAGGCTTAAGTAGCCATCAAAGGGGGATTGATGGAGCAGGGTTTTGCGTAAATAAAACCTGCTCGGATAAAACCTTCCATGGTGTGAGTTAATAACAAAGTTTGAAATTAATTGAAAATAATTAACATACAGTCGAGGAAAAGAAATTAGAAAAGTGCAGGAAAATGACACTGTGACTAAGTAGGCCACAAGCGATTTCTGTACCATGAGTAAAAATACGAAAAAGATGTGTTTTGTTTGTTAACATAATTAAGCAAATATTAATTACAGAATAATAGATTTAAATGTCTATTATACTAATGAAGGGTTTGAAATGAAATTATGTGATGAAGCTTTTATTTTTTAATAAATAATAAAACAATGTTTATTTCTCCTAGAGAAACGGCACGTTTTACAAGAAAGCCTCAGCATTTGCGTTAGGGTTAATTTTGCATTAAAATGTAGAAATACAGAAATCGTGTTTATTTCTTCAAAGCGGTCTATTGTGTGCTTTATTCTCGAGTGGCTGCCAGGTGTCCAGTGTATCTATGAGGCTTCCTACTGTAGCAGGAAAGAGCGAGTGTCTTAAAATAAACCATACTGCCAAATGTTTCCAAATGCATCTGAAAATATGTGCACTGAAGAAAGAGAAGATATGATTTCCTCTGCTGAGGGACGATGATGACAGCATGGAATTAAACAATGGATGTTTGAGAAGGAAGAGCGACGGAAGTGGTGTGACTTAACACCCTATGCCGGACAGCCAATACGGAAAGGATTTTCCTGGATTTTGTTACAAGAATTAGCTAGAATCAATGGACATTAGGGTATAATTATTAGTGATAGATTTGGCCGTGTAGGCAGAGAGAGAGGAAAGAGTGTTGGTGTTAGATCTATCTGAGGCGTTCGTGTGAGCAGTTCTTTGATGTACTTGGTTGATGCTGTCTATAAGCTGACTCCTTAACTTTGCTCCTCATACCTCATGAGGATAGTTCCAGCTTTCCCTCTCGGCTGGAGGGTTAGCATTTACAGCTATCAGCACGCCGTGCTATAGTTTCTAGGTTTGTATGAAATCTGTATTTGCAATTGTTCTTATTGAAAATGCTCTTTGTCTCTTACCCTATCCACTCAACTCATGCTCCGTAATTGAGATGTTGCTGTGATCATTTGTATTGTTTCTTGAGTGAATATTCAGATTCGACATTGCGTCTCTGTTTGACCAATTCTATATAATTTCTAAAATAATACATAAAAGCAAACCAATGGAAACTGAGTCTGTCTTTATTCATTATTATGATGATAAAGAAATGCATATAGAAAAGCGTAAATATAAATATTCTCTTTGTTCTAGGTCCTCATAAGGGGAATATTTCAACTACATCTTTTGCCAAATACCTGTCAAATTCTCCAGTCCGTCTTAGGGCCTGTCGTAATATGGGCCAAAGCGTAGTCAAATAAATAGAGAGATATAATAGGCAAATTGGCAAACTGATTATAGTACGTGGTATAAACAGAGAGAAAATTAATTTCTACCATCTTCTTTAAACTATCGTAAATGGGAATGTTAACAGGGATAGCGCTTATAAACCCAACTAATTTTTTATTTAAGGTTACACAAACTCCACAGTGCTACTGAGGAAGCCAACCTAGAGGCTGCAGCGCCCACTGCAGAAACTCTGGTGAATAATCAAATCTGAACATCTTGTCGTCGTCTTCTACATAATCTTCATTTAACAATGTGTACAATTCTTTTAGCACTTCAGCATTGTTCAAACCCACAGTGTACCACATACAACCCTGCGGCAAAGAGTAAGACTCTTGACGGATATTCTCTATATCTGGTTCAATTGCACCATGAGAAGTTATAACTTCATTAAGTTTGGGTACAGGCTGTGTATCCCAAAACTGGTATTTACGCTTGCTTGCCTCATCAAGATTCTTAGCTGGACCCCGGCATGCAGAAAGCAGCTCCATTGCTCTTTGTATATCTTGAAGTTTTTGTTTGGGAATGGCTGGGTTTTTGGAAGGCTGGTCCAGTTTAAGATCCGGAGAGTCAGAGGCAGAATGAGACTTTGTGCCCCCGGAATGTGGCTTTTCTTTTTTCCACTTCTGTTTTCTTTTTGGCTCCCAAATCACCTGCAGGACTTCTCTTGCCATGCTCCGTCTCGTCCTCGTTGTCCCTGTCGATTACACAGGTGTCCTGGTCGTCCAGCTCCAGGCTCTACTGGCTGTCCGCGGACTCACTGTCCTCCGCCATCGCTGGGAAGAGAAGGCACAGGTTTTTTTTCTTACGTGAGCAGCCAGTGAGAGGGGACTAGACTAGGGTGGTTTTTGTGTAGATTGATTATATTGGCAATTGAGTTAGATGAGAATTATTGTTTGTTAATAACCTTACGTACCTTTTTAGGTCTCGTAGAGAGACCTTTTGCCATCCATCCACAAAGCTGACTTTTTATGATTAAGTTTCCCAACAGTTCACGTGAAATCACGTGACCACAAGCTCCTTCGTGCACGAGCTTGGATTTCCCCACAGGCTTCCCCCTGCCAGCAGCATTTGCCACATCAAAGGCTTCAGCTGCCCCGCCCCCTGCCGTCACTTATTCACGGCCGCGCCTCGCATTTCCCCACAGGCTTCCCCCTGCCAGCAGCATTTGCCACATCAAAGGCTTCAGCTGCCCCGCCATCCGCCGTCACTTATTCACGGCTGCAGGCCGTGCCTTGTTTAAGCAGGGAGGTAGTGCTTTTTTGAAGAAAAAAAGACGTGACAACAATAAAACCTTTTGAGTAAAGGACGGTTTTTCATGCCAGATTTTGGGAATGCAGAGGATTTCTTTTGTGATGGCATGCAATTTGAGGATGCAAGACTGTAGGAAAAAAGCTTCAAACATTATGTGAACATTGTGCTATTTTAGGTATTTCTGATATGATCATTTCCCGGCCTCTTTTTTTTCTTTCTGAAGAATTGTAGTCCGAAATCACATCCTAATATTGACACGAGTAGACAATTAAAGTGAGTTTAAACACTGATAACACTGCACATTGTTATAGCGCTGACCGCCCTCTTGACTCTACAATATTAATGCGTGTCATTTGCGTCTGCTGGTATGCCTTGTTTTTTTCGCAGGTTGATGTAGCGCGAAAATGACTTGAAGTTATTGGAGCTGTATGTGAGCACCAGTTACATTAGATTCGTAGTACGCTTTCTTTTCTAGTTAAGCAAGCGTCTCAAAACTAAAACAACGAGTCCGAGCAGGTTCATGTCATATGCTTATGGCATCTCTGTACAGGAGTATAAGGCTTGAAGTACCTTCAGCAGGAATTGACGTATTTGAAGCGCATGCCTTCCTCCACACCTATTCAACTCCGTCTACTCAAGACTTCTCCGGTGCTTGATGCTCACAGTTCTTCTTTCGCAGCCTCCGCGCCGCAGGCTGTTTACTGCCGGATATTAGTTATTAAACCTCCACATCCTTGGATCTTTGAACGCGCTCACCTGGGCACACGGATTCAGTCCGTCTGCCTCATCCTCACCTCTCTGAGGCAGAACTACCGCGTTTTCTGCAGACTGCCTTTGGCATGGATGCAGGGAGGAATGTTTGATTACAGTGTAACCGGGTTGGTGGTGCACTCCAGATAAACATACACCTCAGACACAAAATTCCCATTCGGGCTTTCATTTTAGATTCTTGCAGCGCTGTAGGGGTCTGCTCCTTGGTGTACTTCCTGGTGGACTTTCAAGTTTTAAGTGCCTGTCGGGCACAGGTTGCTCTTTTATAACTTTCTTGGATTTTTTTGCACTTAGAAACAGGACGTTAACTGTCCATGTCCGAAAATACATGGTCAGTAACAAGGCCTACTAGTGGGAGGAAAATGTATTTCATGAGGTGATAATAATATTAGTCTAATAGAACTGTATAGACAAGTTTTGATCCCCTGTGTTTTGTTAGTTTGATTTAGCTAGCGGTTCCCACTGCAGAACATGGATGTCAATACTGCAAATTATTACCAGTCATTCTCCTGCCTAATACACAGGGCCGCTCCAATTATGCAATTGTTTTAGCTGCTGCAATTTTTGCATGATTACTATTTTGCTGCTTTTGCCACATACTCCGTTGTCTTCTGCGTAATCTGCAGATTGTAACGGGAAAAACATTTTTTCTCTTCAAACTGCTCAAATGTTACTGAAATGCAGCTACACGTGTTGCTGCAGTGGAAGGCCCTTTGCAAAGTAGGACTGGTCACCTTTCGGAGGATTCTGGCTATATTTGGGTGTTAAACCATTACTAATAATGTACAAGCAATGCCCATAGAGAGTTACCTTGTTCAACAATGGCAAACTAATTAAGTAACACCATCACAAAAAGAGCTGCATTGTGCCACATAATTTGCCTTTTCTTACCACATATTTGACTCAACCCTGCCACATAATGTGACCCTCTCTTGCCGCATAATTCCAGTGTGCCTGTTGATGAGTAAGTTACCTTGTGTTCAATAAAAATACAACTATAGTGTTAGTGAGCCTTTCTACTAGGCCTCCATGGAGAGTATGTCAGACTTTTGCTCATGTACTGTAGTGTTTTCATAGGAATCATGTATCGACCAGTGGTGGAATTTCTCACTGTGTAGTAAAATGCATGGCCACCCTCCTCTTGGGTGATTTTAACATCTGCCACCCGAAGGTCAGTGTTCCTGACACCACTTTTGTCTACAACAAATGGACATCTACCAGCCAGTTGCCAGTTAGTTGTATTTTGTTTTTTAATTGGTCCATTATTTTCCTTTCTACGGACCTCTTTCCCGTGCCCTCAGCACTAGCGCCCCCACTCCCTGCTTCTGGACTCTAGAAACTTTGAGGTCAGTGATTTCCACAAACCCGAGAGGGCAGAGCAAGGCGAAGCCATGCCGTCTCGAAAATAAAAAATCCACATAATATTGTTCGACAGAGGCATCTGCTGCATGCATTTCTGTGCGCGCAGATGGTTTCACACCCTTGCGTTCAGGTAGACGCCTGGGAAAGGACATGCGGCTCCTTCCCTCGCCGCGCCCCCCTTGCCAGTTAGAGCTGTGGTGTGAAGAGACTCCCGGGGTGCAGGTATTTGCATACCGAGTGTGCCAAAAGGTGACAACGTTGCCGCCCACGGTGCAGATGCCCGCACAGGGACCCTCCCCGAGAGAGCACATAACCCAGGGGTTTCATCGTAAAGTCATGCACGGGTCACGGGGCTGCAGGCAACCAAAACCGCATGCCTAGCCTTGGTGCATCGAGGCACTTAGTCCCTGCCCTGAAACAGTGGCGTAAGCATGATGGCGCCCTCCTGCAGAATGTGATGAGGGCCCCCTGACTATTGCCACTCTGGAAACATACTTACTCCTGCCCATGACATGAGAATATCTGTGAATGTTTCTCTCCTATGAAACCGTCTGCAAGGGATTTACATATAACAACAAACTTGCAAGCTTGTGGCCATTCATCAACTTTTGCTAGTAAGACATACCTGGTTTCAGATGTAGGTTGCCAATGTTCACGTATTTCTTTGCACGTGAACATTCCTACGTAAAGGGGGTGTCTCTATGTTACGCTGGCTACAACGTTTGTCATGAATTGAAGTATAAACGAACAAGATCAGTAAATAGAACTAGGTGACAGCCTTCCCTCGGTCAATTGTTTGCAGCAAAGTCGACAGGAAGACTTTACATTTACAACAATGTGCTCAGAGCATTGACTGGGGCACAACGTTTTAATTAACGTTATCAGTGTTTTACCTATTTTAAGTTCAGTTCCAAACACAATGTATTTTGTTGGTGTTTGACATAATCAGTAGCAGAATTTCGTCGAATAAATGATAAAATATTGAAAATTGTGACAGGGAAAACCAAAAAAGCTATTTATTTTTTCTGTTGGAAGAAGGCTGCCAGAAATAGATATAGCATGATATGCGACTGTGTGGAAGATACTCAAAGGAAAATTGATAAATAATGCATTAAGGATAGTGAAGAGCAGTTTTCCAGTATATGTGTTTGAGGAAAGGAACAGAGAAGTATACCGTGCTGAGCAGGCTAGATGGGCACCATATATAAAATATGGCACGTGCTGATTATGTCATCACCAAGCAAGCACTGTATATGCTATGTTTGCTTGACACTAAAAATGAAGAGTGTTGGGTCATGCGCTAAACTGAGTGAGGTATGTCTTTTGTCAGTTTTGTTCTCAAGGCATGACCTTGAGTGCAAATCTTCTTGCATACACTGCCACCTAAGCGGCAATAGCCTAATATGTAACTTTTGCAGAAATTGCCATATATTGCATCTTGTAGTCCCTCCATTTCGCCATGCTCTGCCTAGCTCCTTGCACGCCCCTCGCCTCCCCCTCAGCTCTCCCGTATTACAGCTGGTTCACACCTTCAGCTGTCACCCCCTCCCTCCACTCCACAACCAGGCTCCATTTCAAAGGCAGCCAATTACTGTTTGCATCTTTCCGTGGTACCGAAAGAGAGACATGCAAACACACACACACACATAGACACGCGCGCTCTCTCTCTCGTTGCCTCCCCATCCTCTCTCTCACACCGAGATTCATATAGGCACAAAACACAGACTCAAATACGGGCAGCCACAAATCAGTGCAAACAGATGATAAAAACAAAATAAAGATAAAGACACAAAATGCACAAGGAAAAATAAATAATCACAGGGCAATGTAAATAGGTGATACACAAACACACACACATTACATACTCGAAATAAACAAACAAAATGAAATAGGCAGGGACAGAACAGATTGTAGCTGGCTTCAATATTTGTCACCCCATCCAACAGCCCTCACGCACCCTTCCTTCCAAGCATCCAGCATGTCTATGTTGGCACTGACATGAGCTCATATCACAGTTCATGTGCAACAGTGTTTGAGGGGTATTTTGATATTTCCTAGAAAATGTAATAACATTTCACTTTGTGCCTCCATCGGTCCTTGGGGTCCAAGAAGACCGTATACACACAGCTCACATACCTCTAATTAAACCCTATCTCAAGTCCACAGATGCAGCAGTGCACTGTACAATCATTACACGCAGGAGGCAGCAAGGGCAGCCGAGAGTGCACGTTTCTCATGCATGCAGGAAACTCATAGCATCAGTTTCACTCACAGGGTACTGAGGTTCACTCTCACACAAGAGGTAACGTTCTCTGTCTTCACTTGCCAGGGCAGAAGTACCTACTCACAGCACCACTCAGCACCACCACAGCTTCACTCAGCACCACACCAGCATCACTCAGCACCACCGCAGCACCACTCAGCACCACCACAGCACCACTCAGCACCACCACAGCATCACTCAGCACCACCACAGCACCACCACAGCAACACTCAGCACCACCACAGCACCACCACAGCACCACCACAGCACCACCACAGAACCACTCAGCACCACCAGAACATCACCCAGCACCACCACAGCATCACCACAGCACCACCACAGCATCACTCAGCACCACCACAGCACCACTCAGCACCACTCAGCGCAACCACAGCATCACTCAGCGCAACCACAGCATCACTCAGCGCAACCACAGCATCACTCAGCGCAACCACAGCATCACTCAGAGCAACCACAGCATCACTGGTTCAAATATGTTCTCTCAATGTTTCAAGCTTTATTACAAAAATGACAAAAAAGATGTTAAAATTTCACTTCTGTTCTTGGATTTTCGTCACAATAAAATACACTGAACATAATCTTCACAAAAGTTAGTTACAAAAGTTTAAGCTATTGCCATTATAAATTACAATCACTTTTATTCAAGTATTAATTATTTAAAAAAAATAAAAGCCATTGTTATTTGTAATATCAATACATGTAAGTCACATAAATACAAAACATGTTGCATTACAAATGCTATAGGTGTCACATTTGCGAAAGTTGTAAATGACAAAGCTATTAATTTAGATATTTTCAAGAACAACACATAAATAAAAAAATTGTCATTTACAAGACCAATAGCTCAAAATTTCCTAATGCGAGACCTATTGCATTGCAAATGCTTGTTGTTACATGTAGTGGTCACATCGGTTTGACCTTAAAGGAAATTTATTGGGTGGTCCGGAGAGGCCTAAGATCCCGGAATAAGCCCAAGGGTGGGTCCTAGTGTGGCTTACACTAAGTATTGCATTGTCTACTGTTGATAAAAGTATTGAGCAATAGTCCTATTGTCAGTATTGCACAGGGAACTTTGGAGTTAATGCAGTAGAAGCTTATTTGGGTACCTTTAGAAAGCGCATCTGGAGAAGGCCCAAAAGTTTTTACTTGAAGGAGAGTAGAATCCCGCTGGTCGGAGATTTTACTAGTAGCGAAAGTATTCTTTGAGAGTTTGTATCTATCTTCTTTTAATGGAGCAGACAAGCTGGAATGTCTATGTGTTCTAACCTTCTTTGTCTAAAAGGTTTGTAAATAGTTGCCGAATAATGTATATGGAAAAGTGCAAATATAAATATTCTCTTTGTTCTAGGTCCTCATAATTTGAATATTTAATCTTTATCTTTTGCTAAATTTGTGTTAAATTCTCTGGTCTGTCGGAGGACCTGCCGTAATATGGGCCAAAACTTAGGCATATAAATGGAGAGAGAGATATAATAGGGAAATAGGCAAACTGATTATAGTGCTTGGTGTAAATAGTTATATTCACTGCTTTGGATATCAGAAACCTTCTTTCCCTGCTGTGCCGTGCGCTATCACTGTTTTAGGATTTTGTTAAAAAAACTACTTGTTATAAATTTGATTGGCGGCCATCATTTTTTAAAGGAGCTGTCCGTATAACTTTTAATAAATTTATAACAGTGGCAGCCAATAATGTTTCTGAGCAGTAGGGTGGGTCACACACGTGTACACACGTACACACACACACATACTCTCTCCCATCCACATGCACACTTACTCACACGGTCCATTCACAAGTGCACACACATACAGCCACCATTCACAATCACATACACATGCACACACCCATTCACCACATGCATGCATGCACACACACATACATACATAAACACACGCACCCAAAAATTAAACAAACGTACCGGGCGACTGCAATGAAAGCGTGGGGAAGGAGGGAAGTATTGGTGGTTCCTGAAGGTTTTGAGAAATGGACTGCTGGAAAATCCTGCGACCTCCTCTCATTGGCTGACCTTGTCATGGGTCAGCCAAAAATAGGAGGAGCTTCTCTTACTGGTTAAAGAGTGGGATGGGGTCAGTGAGACTTGCTGACCCCACCTCACTCTGTGATGAGGTGTCACTGATGGACAGTGAGGCCTAGGTACTTCAGTCTTAAAACTAAGCACCCAAGTCCGAGTCCGTTGGTAACAAACCCTCTTATCATGAGAGGGAGGACCTTAGAGCACTTGCCAGGCTGAGGAGATTACTCCCTCAGAACTGTGAAATCTTCAGCCCAGCAAAGTTCTTCTCAAGCAGCTAGGCACCTGCGCATTTAGCACATGTGCAGTGCCTGAATGTCTGACCCAAAAATGAAGAGTTTCTGTCAGGCCAACTTTTGCTCAGCCTGACAGACACTCATCATGCTTTGAAAAAACGATGGGGGCAGGACCCCTCCACCCTTAATGATGGGCTGTGCCTATTTCACAGGAATCTCTAAGTGCAAATTATGGATATGCCAGGGGATTGAGTTTTTTACTCCATCGCCCTGATGGAGTAAATACTGTACTGAGCACTTTAAATCAGGCTCTGATTCTTTCAATTTTTTGAGAGGCTTCTACCTTCCCAATATGTATTAGTAGATATGTATAATTGGTTAAATCCACGGGGTCCGGTTTGAGGATATCGCTAGGTGCAGAGCTGGTGTTTGGCGTTGCGGGCGGTGTGCCATTGTCGCCACCACCCCCCTCCCGAGACCCATGAGGTGTGGATCTTTTAACTAACAAACCACAGGTTCCTCATAAACTGTGTGAACCACCACTTTTTCTGGTTTGTTTTTTGCACAAATTTTTACACCTTACTTTTAACTTTCACGTCCTCTGGCAAGGGTGGGCCTTAGCGCGCCCACACCACCGAGGTACACAACTACAGGGTCCTGATGAAAGCCCAGTAAAATCAATTCACATAAGGGCAGAAACATGTTGACCCCACTCTAAAGGGGAAAGCACCCAACACATTAGTTGGTAAATTTCCCTACACATACATTTTAATCAATGCCCAGCTAACCACAGAATAAAGATTTTTGTTTGGTATAGCTTGTTGGCATTTTTTAAACCCACTTTTTTGCACATTATTGTCACAAAAAACCCAGCTCCGCAGTAACCTGGCGTTGTAGCACACCAGGGAGGCATTCGGCTTCTCCTGGTGGGCCCGATGATGAAGCATGTCACCACCCAGGGTGGTGAGTGAGGGCTTCTTAAGAAATCCCTAAGTGACTCCCTCATAGGTTGATTTCATTTTCTTCTTCTCAATCCTGTGCTGGATGTATTTTTTCCTCTGTGGACACTCTTTTGTTGTTTATAATAGATATGTATAATGACATAATGTGAAAAGGCAGACCAGGCATACATTTTTTTCTTTTTCTTTCCCTAAAGCCCCACCCAGATTGGGGATGATCCATTCCCCTTTTGATCCCGGATGGAGTTACTCCGGCCCTTGAATGAAGTAAACTCAAACTTTTTCCAGCATGGGAAATGGTTGTGCAGGAGGCTGTGAATGGCCACAAGGTGAGTTAGTGTTAGTTTGTGAATTACGAGGTAAACCACACCCTGATCTGTCCACTGTCCTCATTTTGTGTGCTGTTAACAGCTATGCAATTCCATGCAGTAGTGCCGGAGAATTATAGGACAGTAAAACCATTTATATTTGATACATATCATTTGTCAATAGCTATCAGGATCTGTAAATTAGACCCTGAACAATTAGGAGTGACACAAGTATTTTAGCACCTAAATTACTATTAGGTGTGAAAATAGACACATTTACGAGAGCAAATTATGGTCAGTAATTCTCATAGTGGGGTTCTGACCTTGTGCATACATAACTGACACTGGGTTGAGAGAGCAAGATAAAATGGAGAGTTAGACAGACAACAAGAGAAAATACATTGTGGGTATTCACTATGCTTTGGCAGGCCCCTTCGTAGCCAAGATGTACACAATGTAGCTTTCAGAAGTTGTAAACACCTAAGCACGTTTGGAAGTCTGTACTGTAACCGATTCAGAGGCTACTCCTAGAATACTTAGGGCCTTAATATCCGCCGTACTCATGGTGGTGGTTCGACCACTGCCACCCCTGTGGGTCTGCCTGCAGTATTTCGAGTGTGGCGGTCAGACCGCCATGTCTGCCAGGATCAAGGTTTCCACAGTAGTGGCGCAGAAATATACTGGCAGTGCTGCTACAGCAACACTGAGCATATTCCGAGTTGCTTTTCCAACTCCCATTTCATGGCGGTGAGTACGCTATGAAAAGGGTGACAGAGATGCAACTCTGCCGCTTCTGGGCCTGGGGGTGCAAGAGGGGTGGGCACATGTGCCCCCCTGGAAAGGTACCCCCGTTCCTGCAAAGTTTGCCACACCATGCGGGAACGTGCTGCAGGCGCAGTCACAGCAATGCTATATGGTATAGGCTCTCCTATGAGCGTAACATACCACTGACGGACACCACTGCAGCACCGCCCTCCCACACAAGATTACACATGTAATCTGGTGGGAGGGTGCACAATAGGCTTGGCGGTTCTCCTATGAGCCCATTGGTGGCAGTCTCTGAGGATGATCGCCAAACTCGTAATAAGGTCAATAAAAGATCAACACAAATATTCATGAAAACCAGATGTAATGTGTGTAAATGTCTGCCTTTGAAACCGACACTGAATCCCCACCAAAGCTGTAACATTCCATCAAAAGGATTAGAGGGTAAAATGGAGCAGGTAAAGAGTACAGTAGGATCATTGAATCTATAGAGGTGAACCTTCAAAGTGTGGGGATGCTGTAAAGCAAATCTTCCTCGTCCATGGACACGAGATTGAAAATTAATCGCCCTCTTGTTGCCCAAGGGTGAAGGGGGAAAATACATCACTCCCTTTGCATTGCTAAATAGCAGGGTTGACTGTATACTAAACCCCCAAACCTTGTCCAAGTGCTGAGGGGAAGAATTACACTCTCCACCCTTTTTTTGCCCACTGAAAAGCAGGGGAATACTTGCCTCCATTGCTTCCTTAAAGGCAAGGAAGAAGTTACAAGGAACTTCTTAATCCTGCCCACCTTGCCCCAAAGGCGGGTGGGAGACGAATGACACCCCTCCACCTCCCACTACTTTGCTTAATGGCGAGGGGGGCTAAAAAACATAAGAGCAGGTATGCTGACAACCACACCAGTGCTCTGTTCCCAACTGGGAAGTGGGGGCAGGAATTGTTTGCAACTGATCTGTTTCATGCAATAGGCAATAGAGCTGTGGGCCAGGGTACCACCAATCCAATTCCCCGTTGGCGCCGAAGGCCTAATATAAAGACCTCTGCTATGGATAGTGGTATTACAGGCCTCTACTCCCCAGCCTTGGTTAAGAGGAAGGGGATTAGCACTCTGAGAGACAGTTTTTTTAATGGAATTCTATGATTGAGTGCTGTAAAGAAAGCTCCCTCCAGATCCATGGGCTCAATTAGGTTTGAAATTCTTAAAACAAGAGGCAATGGCAAATTCAGGAGGTCTAATTCATATGTATACTTACAAGCCAGGCCAATGCTACATACTGGGACCAAATGAAGAGGCAGCATGGTCATGGCAGGGTGGCACACAGAGGGGCTGCAGGTGGGCAGATACACACACAGGAGCTAGTGGACATAGTGGAAAAGAGGGTGGACACATAGAGGCTTCAGGGAAAAATAGAGCTGTTGCAGAGGTGAGGCTGGCTACCACAAACTGGAGATGTAGGGAAATTGGCCACACAGGAGGGCAGAAGGGGCAGCACACTGGGATTGTAGTGGAGCATTCACACAATCAACATCATACACCAATAGACTCACCGTAATATATCGACACAGCCTCCTTCATAGACCGACACAGCCACCATTACAGACATCACAGCAATTATAAAAGGATAACATAGCTACCATCATAGGTCAACCAGCCACCTTCATATGCCAATATACCCACCACTTCATATCAACATATCAATCATCATGCAGTCCAAAGACATAGTAGGCAAATGATTTCAGCAACATACATCTACATAAAATCTTTATGCCAGCACGCCCACCATCAAACAGCAACAAACCCACCTTCATACATCAAAGCACCAGCCTTTATACATCCAAAGAAGCAACATTATCGGACAGATTAGTATGTCGGTCGGAAAGCACCCGTCTTGGTTTAAACTCTAACCGCCTTATTACCAAGAAGGCGGTCGGAGTTTAAATTGGCCTGTCGTTCCGGCTGGCTTCCGAAGGGGTCAAGGAACCTGTCGGCCAGTCGGGGGTCATTCATAATTCCTTCAGGATGGCGTTTACACCATCTGGATTATGATGTTGGTTTCAGACAGGCTTTCCATGTTGGGCTTTCTGAAATGGAAATCTGGCAGGGCCCCGTCCCTCAGAGACCTTCGGTTGGTGGGCACATATGGTGCCCCACTGTACATTCCTACACCACGTGGCACGCAGTGCAGGAATTCACAGACACTGCCAATTCTCTATGGAAGCTTGTGCTGCGGACGGTTTACAATTGCAGCAAAAGCTCCCATAGAGGAATGGGATTTTGTGACCGCACCATGTGCGATTGGTTGCTTCTCAATAGGGGGTGCGGAACCGCTGACCTATGGTCGGTCAGTTCTCACACAGACGGTGTCCCGACATCGTAATAGGCCCCTATCTGTCAACAAAATCACCATTATGCACCAACACACACATCTTCATAAGTCCATACAACTAAAAGCATATGCTGACACACCAACCATCATATGTTCAAACAACCAACATCATACACACATAATAACTACCATATATCAACACAATCAACATCCCATGCAATAAACATCCTCCATCATACATCAACACAATTAGCAAATAAACACAACTATCGTCATAAGCCAACACACTCATTCTGCTGGGACTGAAAAGTCCACTGCATGGTGACGGATGTGCACCCCTTGCACTTGGAGACACCGCTTCATGGATATTTGGATGCATGGTACTGGTTTTTGGTCATGGGAGAACACAGATTAGATGTATGTGTGCCATGACTTAGACCTGTCTCTTGGTAATGTGACTTGTTAGACCACAAGGGATGTACCAAGAGTTACCCTCTTAGTCGTAGAGGGCTAATGCCTTTGCCAGGAGTTAAGAGGCACAAGCACAGTAGTGACAACCTACCCATTTTGTGTTTAGTAAGAATCAGTAGAAGGAGCAGGCCATTTTACCTGGGTCACAGGAGTGGTGCATACGGGCCCACTCATGCACAGTTCTGTTGCTGTGCACTTAACTCTCCCTTGGCCTACATGTTGACTGTATGCAGCGTGGGATCCTTGTTTGTGCGTACTGGGGTGGATGTTTGCGTGGTATATAACATGGAGGCCTGTGGGTTTCATTTTTGAATCCCTTGGCCTGGGAAAGCAAGTGGGCATGAGGACTGCAAACCGCAAACAGGCGATGCAGATTGCAGGCAGACATTCCTGAGAACTGGGATAGGAGCAAACACACCAGAGGAAGGGGAGCAGAACATCCTCTGTACACTTCAAATGCCTCTAATTCCTGGAAGGGTTACTGGTCAGTGGGGCCTCAGGTCACTCTAAAGTGAAAAGGTGGGTCTAATGTGGTTGTCACAGTTCGATCAAAGATTTGTGGCAGAGGGGAAGACTTAGGTTTGTGTGAGGCTTATTTTAGTGTGATCCCTGATAACTCCCTTGGCCTGTGCTGTGAGTTAAGTTAAATTGGAGCTGCTCCTGCTGCGGCAGATTTTCCCTTTGACTAAGGGCAGGACAGATACGAGAGCACTTGACCCCCACAACATAAATTTCAAAGGACTAGAAAGTGAATTACATCTGTGTCTGGATAATGACTATAAAAGCGGGAGTATGAATCTCACAAGGTGATCATCAGTGTAGACAAGATCACAATGATTTCAAGATGCTACAAATAGGACCGGGGGACAAGTTCTCCTAGTCTCCCAGCTGGGTGAGGGGCCATCACCCATGAAGCAAAGAACACTTCCCCTGTACCT
Organism: Lissotriton vulgaris; assembly: GCF_964263255.1. Classification (NCBI taxonomy): domain Eukaryota; kingdom Metazoa; phylum Chordata; class Amphibia; order Caudata; family Salamandridae; genus Lissotriton; species Lissotriton vulgaris. The sequence continues at coordinate 745,288,946 of NC_141696.1, forward strand.
GGAGCCCACGCATGCATGTTTGCCAAGACCAGTGTGTTCTCTGAGAAGAAAGAGAGAACCTAGATCGAGAAAGGCCCAGCTTGGATCCTGGCAAGTGGATCCTAGTGGGCAAACTGTGAGGTGCCCAGTACAGTTGGAACCGTTGTTGCAGGAGACAGACATCCACCCTCTTCCAGAGGTCGAGACACCCTGGTAGGCCATTGTGAAGTTTGGGGATGTTGCCTGTGCCACCTGTATGGTTGGAGGGGGCACTAGGACCGTTAGGGTCGCCGCACGTAGGAACTGTCACCTATACCTGTAATGGTATTCAGACAAAATATTGAACAAAAAATATATTAACACTTAACTATTGTTGTCTTCAATATCATTGTCAAAAATATTGTTTAGTATTTAATATTGATGTATTTAATATCAATGTAGGTATTGTTGTTTGTAATATCATTTTTAGTGATAGTATGTAATATATTGTATTTTTGTTTTTATATTTTTTATTCATAGTAATTGTTTATCTTTTTTAAGTATATTTTTAATAAGAATTATTTTCTGTAATTTAATTTGTTGTATTTCTATATTTAGTATAAATATATTTTTAGGTTTATAGGGGATAAGGGTGGGAAGTATTTAAAAAAGAATGGATTAGTGTATATATTTTAATGTTTATTTTTAAATAAAAGAAAAATTTGGAGCGGGATGTTGGGTTAGTAGGGGAAAAGGGTTTTTGGATGTATATTTATTAAATTTAATAAATTAAATTTAGGATTGCTTTTGGAATGGGGTGTTGAATTAATATTGGCTACATGTATGGATATTTTTATGGAATGATTACAGTAATTTTAATAAATTGTTTTCAAATTTTAAATTAAAATGTTTTATATTTATACAAAACAATTAAAAAAATTAAAATTAAAAATGCATTGTAAATTATACAAAAACGTAAATACATGTATTTAAAAAATAGTGGTATGTGCTATTTGATGATACATTATTAATATTAGTGTATAAACATTTTTTAAAGTCAAATAAAGTAGTTTTGAACGTTAAAAAAATGGGAAAAAATATTTAAAATGTTTAATATGATAGCAAATTTGAACAATATTTATTTTGCTAGAAAAAAGTATGCAAATATTTTGATACTTTTTTTATAAATAGGAAAAATATTTAAAAGAATATTAAGACTGCTGTTTTTATATAAATGTATTTTTTTAAATAAATAGTATGTTCTATATATTCAAAAAGTTTGCAAACTATATTGTTCATAATTATGAACATAATTGTATTTACATTTGGACTATGTTTTTAAATACTGTACTGTGTTAAATATGTTCATATATAAATATTGGATCCAATTTTGTATGAAATATATTTTAAAAGTTATATGGGTAATAAACATTTCAAAATATGAAGTTTAATTTAATTTGCAATAAATATGTTTTATTACATGTTTATAAAGATGCTTATTCACTTTGTTGATATTGTGGAAGTAAAGGTAAAAGTTAACTTATTAGTGTGCTATATTTCGGGATTCTTCTTTTGTAGTAGTGGGTGTATTGTAATTTTTTATCTATTGAGGGGCCGATTCCGTCCTGCGTCCGAAAGCCCTCCGACTGAGCCGCATTTGGGGTGTTTTGCGACAGATCCGGACTCCTGAAGTCCGACCGAGCGAGTACGATTCAGCCGTATGCTGTCGGACACGGTTCGGTCGGACTCCCATAGAAGTCAATGGGAGCTGGTCGTACGACATGTACATGGGCTCCCATTGACTGAATGGGTATGTCGCGGTCAAGTGCACCCCCTCCAGTGGGTACGCATCGGTGCCATCCGCACCATACATGCCTGTGTTGGGGAGACCCTGTGTACGAGTTGTAAGGCTGCGGGAAACAGGGGGACCGACGCGGAACCCTAAAGTCCAACTACGGGAGCTATTGCGAGCTGGACGCTCCAACTCGATCCGGCTGTCCAAATTGAGCATCGCAGTAGCTCGGTCGGGAAACGTCTCCATTGCGTGCCACAGTTTTGATTTTGACCGAGCCTTACAGAGCGGTTCAGACCCGGAAACAATTCGGATGGAGATTTCGCGCTTGTTCGCATCGTAGTTCGACGTCCGGACCCGTGTACGACTTGGGTGGAAATTCAGCCTCGGAATCGGATCCGCTAATGCCGAACCCGATTCGGTGCCCTACCGACCGAGATCGGAATCGTCCCCTTAGTGTCCAACACCTTTATTGTCATAAGTTATATTGGAGTGGGAATGCCGAATGTTACCTCTTCAGTGTCCAGCACCTTATCTGAGTTAAGTTAGATTGGAGTGGGAATAGTAAATGTTGCCGTTGAAAAGGTCAATGTTACCCCTTTGGTGTCCAACACCTTCCCTGGGTATAATTATGAGTTTGGCGGCGCGGGAGCAGGACTGCCCCACATACCCATTGTTGAACCACCCTCCTTTCTGGCGGGCGGGTCTTTGGTGTTCCCACAAGGGAGTCTATGGAATGGGCACCACAATGGAAATGCCAAAATTAGTACCTGCATGGCATGGACTGCTGCAGTGTATGCTGTGCAGGTACTGGGATGCATGCAGACAGGGGGCACAACATGTGCCCCCCCGTATACACCCCATGGCACAGAGGCACAAGGGCGTTTTCTCACTGCCACACGTTTCATGGCGGTTACACCACTATGAAAGGTGTGAAGATGAGGAAACTTGTAATATGCTTGGTGGTGCCGGAGTGACCCCACCAAGCATATTGCGACCTCAAGACTGCCACGCCACCCCCAGGGAGGGAAGCACGACCGCCTAAGTCATAATAGGGTGGTCGGAAAACCGCCACGTATAAATGGGGTAGCCAATTCTACGGGGGGTAGCATGGAGCCGAGCGGGCAGGCAAAACTCCTGAGGACATGTGTGAAGCATTCACGCAGTACACACAGATGACACACCAGGCACAGCACAAAAAGAGACACAACACCGGTTTTGGTTGAAAAGAATAACTTTTGTATTATCTCAAATATGCAAAAAAAAGCACAGTAATCACATAATGCACCAACTGGCGCCAGGGCAATATATATACACAGGGATTATTTACATGGGTAAGGGAAAAAGAAGAAAAAGGTAAGTCCATTAGTTTCCAGGCTGTAGGGAGGAAAAAAACCCACAAAGCAACCTCAGTTAGCATGAACTCATTCGGCCAGTAACACTGTGCGCATAACCATGGCCCAAAATCATGGGTATAACCTCAGGCAGGTAAGTACACCATAGGCCTAGAACATCAGTAATATAAACATGAGGGGAGGAAACACTAGGCATCAAACTTTGGGCAGGTCAGCATGAAACAAAACATTAGGAGTGAAAGCACATCATGCATGGATCAGCATAAAATCAAACATTAGGGGTAAGAGCACAGTATGACTGGCATTAGCAAAAATCGTAATTAACATTAGACGCCCATCATATAGGCCGAACACAGGGCCTGAAAACCTTATCACGAACCCCAGGCCCACAGTGCATAACAACATGGGTGCAAGTTACCTCGACCTAAAGTAGACACTGCATGAACATCCTGGTGGGCATAGTGGGGGCGTAAACCTGCTTAACCTCATGCGACAGGCCTTCGGGGCATAGCTGCACTCCTATTTCAACTTTACGTATGTCCACCAGCATTAGGCCTAGGGTCTCCTCCAGTATCATGGGCATCCCGAGCTCCAGTGAATTACCCTCGGGGGTATCACGGTCACAGGTCGCTTCCGGGGTCTACAACAGTGTTAATTGGAGCAGTCTCCTCCAAATAGTCTGGCCCTACGTTGCAGGTGCCCGCTGCCAGTCGGGGCACCTAAACGGGCAATACTGTTCCTGGGGGCTGGCACCGACCCTGTGCCCGACACACCCCCAACCCACTACACAGTTGAGCCCACACTCACCGGGCTCCGGGCTCTCCCGCTCTTACCTGCGGGCACTACGGGGACTTTCATGTGATGCTTGGGAGGGGGCAGGCACAGACACCGTGCCTCGACGCTCTCTCCCCTGCTCTTCTCCTGCTGAGATTGAGGGGCTCTCAGCAGTGCACGAGAGCCCCGTCCGGCACTTCCCCCGGCTTCGCCCGGTCCCCGCCTCCCTCACGGGGACCTGGGTCTTCGAGGCAGCCTCGGCGGAGCTGCCGGGCCAGCGCGGGGTAGGCTCCCGCCTGGTTCCTTGTTCTACACGGGGCTCCCTCGTTGCCACGGGAGCCCCGCAACGCCACCTCCTCCTTCCGGCTACGGGCCTTCCGAGTCTCTCGTCCGGCGTCGGAAGCCAATTCGGGCGCGGCTCCTGGGGAGCGCAGCTCCAACCACCTATCAGGGCGCACCTCCCCGTGGGTGTGGTGGCAGGGCCAATCTGGGCACGGCGGGCTGGGGGTGTGGCCGGTGACGTGGCTGGCGCCCCAGCCACGTGACACTGCCCTTCTCCGCTTCGCTAGGCCTGGCATGGGCCTCCTCGATGCCCCAGCGGCTCTTCTCTTCACCCGGGTCCCGCTCCGAGGGGCCCGGGACTTCGCAACCTTCACGGGGGGCTCTTTCCTCCCCCAGGGAGCCCCGCAGTTGACTCGCAGTGCTTCCCCAGAGGTCCCCGGACCGCAGTGGTGAGTTTCTGCGCCAATTCCGCGGGGTAGGCACCCGCTCATAGCTTATTCAAACAACTGGGTAGGCACCCGCGACAGGGGCGCTACAATGCGGGGTAGGCACCCGTGACAGTATTACTTGGTCCAAGAGCACCAAAATGGGGGGTAGGCACCCGCGGCGCTTTTCAAACAGACAGTTCCTTGTTGGCCACACAGCGCTTAGCAGGCACCGGCAGTCTAGTGCTTGACAGGCTCAGCGCTTCTTGGCACAGCGCCCCCAGCACCCAGCGCTTTGGGATTGCACAGTTCTTTTAACACAGTGCTGTAGGACTCTGCAGCATAGCGCTTAACAGGCAGCATTTCTTCCCAGCCCTGAAAAGCAGCGCTTCGAGTAGCACAGTGCAAGGGGGGCAGACAGTCCCCACGGCAAGCCTCAGGGGCTCCAGGGTAATGCTTCTCACCTCCTGGGGGGGTCCAGTCCAAGGTGCTCCTTCCTTTCCAGGCGCTTTTAGATATAGCGCTCGTGCGGCGCAAGGTCCCCGCAGCCTCAGGGACCTAGGCTGGCACTCCCTCCTCAGGGGCCAGGGAACAGAGCAGCAGGCACTACTGGGCCAGGTCAGCAGTTAGTGGGAACTCATCAAAACAGGGCGGTAGGCTTCCTCCATCCTCCACTGTAGCGTGGCCCTCCTCCTATACAGCAGCCTGAACTCGTGCAGTGGGGCTTCCACTAGTCCTGGGGACAGCAGAGGGGTTCTATTAAGGTGCAGGGTCCAGCACACAGGCCCAAGTAGGTCCATAAGTTTCCAGGCTGTAGGGAGGAAAAAAAACCAAAGCAACCTCAGTTAGCATGAACTCATTAGGCCAGTAACTCTGTGCGCATAACCATGGCCCAAAAACCATGGGCATAACCTCAGGCAGGTAAGTACACCATAGGCCTAGAACATCAGTAATATAAACATGAGGGGAAGAAACACTAGGCATCAAACTTTGGGCAGGTCAGCATGAAACAAAACATTAGTAGTGAAAGCACATCATGCACGGCTTCAGCATAAAATCAAACATTAGGGGTAAGAGCACAGTATGACTGGCATTAGCATAAATCGTAATTAACATTAGACCCCATCATATAGGCCGAACACAGGGCCTGAAAACCTTATCACGTACCCCAGGCCCACAGTGCATAACAACATGGGTGCAAGTTACCTCGACTTAACCTTATGCGACAGGCCTTCGGGGCATAGCTGCACTCCTATTTCAACTTTAGGTATGTCCACCAGCATTAGGCCTAGGGTCTCCTCCAGTATCATGGGCATCCCGAGCTCCAGTGAATTACCCTGGGGGGTATCACGTCACAGGTCGCTTCCGGGGTCTACAACAGTGGTAATTGGAGCAGTCTCCTCCAAATAGTCTGGCCCTACGTTGCAGGTGCCCGCTGCCAGTCGGGACACCTGAACGGGCAATACTATTCCTGGGGGCTGGCACCGACCCTGCGCCCCGACACACCCCCAACCCACTACACAGTTGAGTCCACATTCACCGGGCTCCGGGCTCTCCCGCTCTCACCTGCGGGCACTACGGGGACTTTCATGTGATGCTTGGGAGGCAGCGGGCACAGACACCGTGCCTCGACACTCCCTCCCCGCTCTTCTCCTGCTGAGATTGCGGGGCTCCCAGCAGCGCACGAGAGCCCCGTCCGGCACTTCCTCCGGCTTTGCCCGGCCCCGCCTCCCTCACGGGGACCTGGGTCTTTGAGGCAGCCTCGGCGGGGCTGCCGGGCCAGCGCGGGGTAGGCTCCCGCCTGGTTCCTTGTTCTACACGGGGCTCCCTCGTTGCCACGGGAGCCCCGCAACGCCACCTCCTCCTTCCTGCTCCGGGCCTTCCGGGTCTCTCGCCCGGCGCGGTAGCCAATTCGGGCGCGGTTCCTGGGGGGCGCGGCTCCAACCACCTATCAGGGCGCACCTCCCCGTGGGCGCAGTGGCAGGGCCAATCTGGGCACGACGGGCTGGGGGCGTGGCCGGTGACGTTGCTGGGGCCCCAGCCACGTGACACTGCCCTTCTCCGCTTCGCTAGGCCTGGCATGGGCCTCCTCGATGCCGCGGCGGCTCTTCTCTTCACCCGGGTCCCGCTCTGAGGGGCCCGGGACTTTGCGACCTTCACGGGGGGCTCTTTCCTCCCCCACGGAGCCCCGCAGTTGACTCGCAGTGCTTCCCCAGAGGTCCCCGGACCGCAGTGGTGAGTTTATGCGGCAATTCAGCGGGATGGGCACCCGCTCATAACTTATTCAAACCACTGGGTAGGCACCCGCGACAGGGGCGCTACAACGCGAGGTAGGCACCCGCCACAGTATTACTTGGTCCAAGAGCACCAAAACGCGGGGTAGGCACCCGCGGCGCTTTTCAAACAGACAGTTCCTTGTCGGCCACACAGCGCTTAGCAGGCACCGGCAGTCTAGCGCTTGACAGGCTCAGCTCTTCTTGGCACAGCGCCCCCAGCGCTTTGGGATTGCACAGTTCTTTTAACACAGTGCTGTAGGACTCTGCAGCATAGTGCTTAACAGGCAGCATTTCTTCCCAGCCCTGACAAGCAGCGCTTCGAGTAGCACTGCGCAAGGGGGCAGACAGTCCCCACGGCAAGCCTCAGGGGCCCCAGGGTAATGCTTCTCACCTCCTGGGGGGGTCCAGTCCAAGGTGCTCCTTCCTTTCCAGGCGCTTTTAGATATAGCGCTCGTGCGGCGCAAGGTCCCCGCAGCCTCAGGGACCTAGGCTGGCACTCCCTCCTCAGGGGCCAGGGAACAGAGCATCAGGCACTACTGGGCCAGGTCAGCAGTTAGTGGGAACTCATCAAAACAGGGCGGTAGGCTTACACCATCCTCCACTGTAGCGTGGGCCTCCTCCTATACAGCAGCCTGAACTCGTGCAGTGGGGCTTCCACTAGTCCTGGGGACAGCAGAGGGGTTCTAGTAAGGTGCAGGGTCCAGCACACAGGCCCAAGTGGCGGTATCCCCTGGCAGCAGGTCCCCTCACATTCTTGTCCCTGCTCTGTCTCAGCACATGGTGTCACAGCCCCCTTATTTATATGCCCCTCGCCCCCTCCTACCAGACAGTGCCAGAAGCTTCTGGAATCCTTTGGGGTACTGGTTCTAACTGGCTCAGGGGAGGAGTAGAGCACCCTGGGTGCCAGGCTTTCCCTCCAAATGCTGGTATGGCTGGGTACCGAACATCTAGACCGCTAACCCACTGCAGTCAGGTGGCACAACACAAAGCCATGACATCCATTTTAAATGCAGCATTTCACCAGGGTGCATTTCCACAATGGGGGCAAAATAAGTGCACACACCATTGCGTTACAATTTCACATTACACAGGGCATCTCATACCACACATGGCCTATACAACGTACTTTACCATGGGGGAGACATCCTAAAATAGGGGGGTGAAAAGCGAAAATTTTGGGGGGAAAATGGGCCAAGTCCAATAGACCCTTAAGCTATGTTGGAATGGGAATAGTATATTTAACCCTTTTTGTGTTGAAAAGCTTCCCTGAGATAAGTTTTGTCGCAGGGTCATGTTCCTTCTTTACTGTCCAGCACCTTCTCTGAGTTAAGTTAGATTGGATTGGGAATAGTAAATGTTGCCCCTTTAGTGACCAACACCTTCCCTGAATTTATGTTATCTCGTAGATGGAATAGTATTTTAACCCTTTTAAGTACCAAAACGTTCTTTGAGGTAAGTTGTATTGCAGTGGGTATAGAGAATTGTATTTATTAAGCGCCAGGTGCATAAAGAGACCATTTTGTGATTTCCTAATTCCGGATCTTCGTGATTCGCAATTAGTAAATCACAAAACGGAATGCATGAAAGTGTGTGGAACACTTTTAGCGATTCCTAGAGGATCGCAAATTACCTACATCATCAATATTAATGAGGTAGGTCGCAATTTGCGACACCCTAGGAATCATAAAAAGCACAGCGATGGTGGCCTACTGGGCTCAGCAGACCACCATGTCTGTGATTACTTTTAAATGAAGCCATTTTTATTTTAATGCAGCCCGTTTTCCTTAAAATAAAATGGGATGCATTTCAAAAACGAAAATGAAAAGTTTACTTTTCATTTTCTAAGAGGAGGCAGTGGTAAGTGGGATCACTGCCTGCTCTTAAAACATGATTTTACAAAGGGGAAGGAGTCCCTTGAGGACATCTTTCCATTTGCAAATGGGTTACCACCTACTTGAAGTAGGTGGTAAAATGCAAATATATTGCGACCGCATTCATGGTCACAAAACATTCATGCATACTGTTAGGATTCGCTATTTGGAAAGGATGCCCTAAACACGCTCCTTCCAAATAGCGAATCGCAAACCCATTTTGCGATTCGGTAACAGGTTACCGAATCGCAAAATTGTGTTTGTTCATCGGAAAAGTATTTTTTGCTCTCGCAAACGGGCGGGTTCTGTGATTCGGCCCGTTTGCAAAGAGAAAAATGCTTGATGCATCTGGCTATTAGTGCTATAGATATGTGCTTACTTTGTAGTAAAGTGGGACTAGTATGTGTTTTGTTTGTAGCATTAAATAATTCCTGAAAGTAGTTTTTGCATTGGCATGGTATAAAAGATTTAACATTTTCAATTCATTATTATTTTAACATTAATAAGTATTAGAAGAACATAATACACAAATGATTTTTTTATTTCTTTTATTTTGAAAAAAAAACACTTATTGCAACCTTTCCATATTTTTTTTACATATATCTATAAGGAACAAAAATTGTAATTTTTTTTATTTATTACACAACTGTCTTTATATTTGTTAAACAAATACAAAACATACATCTTCAATAATATTCATTTTCATATTATTTTAAAGATTGTACTTTTATATGTTACATACATTTTCATGCTATTATTTAAAACATATATTGTATATATATTACATAATTGTATCCATGGTATACAACTATTTAATATATATTTTACCAATTTTTATGTAATTTTTTAATGTTGTAGATGTGTTATATTTTTAAACATTTGTAAACCTTGTAATAAACCTTTTTTTTTTATTTCGGCAATTTTTACCATTTAATCCTATGAGGAGATAGTCTTTTTTTACTTTTATTAGGCAGCCATTTTTTTTCTACGGCTAAGTAAATTTAGTAGTTTATTGGTGTTCTTTTGGGGTGGTTTGTGGAAGAAAGACGTTGTGGTTGGGTGCTGCTGTTCATCAATAAAGGTAAGTACATTTTAATCGAGTTTTAAGGTGTTTGTAAGGTAGGGGGGAGGTAGGAAGGTTTTGTATATGACACGTATGGTGTGATTGGTAAGTTTATTGAGTATTTTTGGATGCTATTTGAGTTTGCGTAGTTTTATTATGCGTTTTAAGGAGTAAAGTGGTTGTTTAATGTAAGTTCTGTGTAGTGTATGTATTGCGCACTAGTTTGTGTAGATTAATATTACGTAAGTATATGTTTGGGAATGTAGGGTCTCATTACGATACCGGATGGACCAACCATCTGACTGCTGGGGCTGCAATCCGATTCCGACCGATGAGGCAGGGAACTAGTTTTCGACTCATTTCATGCATGCAGCTTAATCCCCAAACACGGCGGTCAGAAAGCCATCGGAATGGAGCGCAGCGGTCGGAAAAAAATGGTCATGTATTGCAGTGGTCTAAATGATTGTGCAATGGATTGTGGAGCTCTCAAATTTCCCGGCATGGTGCACAGCGGTCGCCGAACACCTGACATGGAGTGCGGCAGTCACTAAGCTCTGTCCATGGACCACAGCGGTCGCAAAGCGTGTCCATTGGATGATTTAAAAAAAGCACAGCTGATGGCCTATCCCAAAGTGCAAACACCTACAATTCAAAGTACAAAGCACACCCCACCCCAGACCATGATCATTTGGCACTACACTCCAGCACAGTGAGATATAATTTGTTGAGAAGGCACCCCTGATATCCCAATTTCATCACACACTCCACACACGTTTTATGTGCTTATCACTTTGTCATTCCTTGGTCTGATCACATTGTTCGTCTCCTTCACTGTTACATACCTTACTGATTTTTTTGCACAACGTTACTAGTCAAAAATGCAAGTTTTTCAGACACTGATTTGACAGTGCTGGTGGATGAAATCATTAGAGTAGTGCCACAAATCTTTGGATCCTAATTCAAACAAACATCTCTCAATCGAAGAAATGAAATGAAATGTGGGACCGTATAGTCAACAAGGTGAATGTTGTTGGTACCACTGTTTGCACAAAGGAGGACATCAGGAAGAGGTGGCACGACCTGAAGATGAGGGTAAAGAAACTGGCCCTCAGGAACCACCTTGCGGCACTCAAGACTAGCAGTGGTTCTCCCTGACAACCATTAGAACTCACACGCTGAGAGGAGAAGAAGCACGCCATCCTGCCTTCAGAGGGCTTGATCGGAATAGCTGGGGGATTGGAGACCCCTAAGTAACACCTCAACAACTGTCACAACATATCTATGTTCAAATGCACACAGCAGCACTTTTGCCATAGTAATGTCCATCTGCTGTACAAACCTACTTTAGGCCCTGTTGTTTCTACACTAAGCAAGATGTACTAGTGCTGTTTATACATACCCACTTGTCAGCCATCTTGCAGCAGAAGAGTAGACCATATGCGGGTAGTCATTGCTCAAGTCTAAGGGGATAGGAGACTGAAGTGACTGCATCTACCATGAAGCCCTGTTGTTTCAACACCAAACAAGATGCCCCAGTGTCCTTCCTCTATACTTACTTGTCAGCCATCTTGCAGCTGAAGTGTAGCTCACATTCAGGTAGCCATTAAGGGATGAGAGGCTGAAGTGACTACATCTACCATGAGGTCCTGTTCTTTCAACACCAAACAAGATGTCCATGTGGCTTTCCTCTATACCTACTTGTCAGCCATCTTGCAGGTGAATTGTAGCTCACATGCAGGTAGCCATTGCTCAAGTCTGGGGGATGGGAGACTGCAGTGATTACATCTACCATGAGCCCCTATTGTTTCCATACCAAATAAGATGCCCCGGTGCCCTTCCTCCATACCCACTTGTCAGCCATCTTGCAGCAGAATTGTACTTCACATGCAGGTAGCCATTGCTCAGGTCTGGGGCATGAAAGTGTGGACTCACTACATCTAACATGAGGCCTGTTGTTTCAACATCAAACAAGATGTACTAGTGCTGTTTGCCCATACTCACTTGTCAGGATGACATGGTGAAGGTACTTACAACAAACCAATACAACGAGACTAGCGGGGAAGCCATACACTTGACACCAAACACAGTCCCCTATACCAATCTATTATGTGAACATATGTCAAGATCTTCCTCCACAAACATACTGTGCACAGATTGTTGAACAACTGTACATACCAAACAGGTAGCCTGCAACAAACTGGTCACATCATCACAACTGCAGTCACTGTAAAAGGCTAAGCAATGACAGCGCACATCATACTTACACTCATGAGAAGAAGTTGTTGATGACCACTTGACGCATGTCAACTCCTCCCTCTTCACCACTATCATTATCATTTGTCATTTCAGGATCCTCATCCGGTGGCACCTGCTGGTCTCCATCCTCTGCTATGAGAGGGATGTTCCGTTGCAGTGTGAGGTTGTGCAGCAAACAGCAGGTGACGGTGATCTGGCACACCTTCCCGGGTGAGTAGAGGAGGGCTCACATAGACCGGTCCAGACATCTGAATCTGGCTTTCAGGAGCCCAAAGGCCTGCTCCACTGGCCCCTGTGTCCCCCCTGGCATTATTGGAATCCTCAGAAGTGGCACAAAGCATGGGCGATTGGGATATGCTGAGTCTACTAGATGGAAGACAGAGAGAAATGCTACACATTTTCACACACTTCTTGATCATGTGACATGACATCACACACAGAAAGATTGGACACATCAAAGTCACCAACAAGCCAGGCCCTCTCCGGTAGAACTTGTGACATCAGTTGTGGTATGGTGCTGTCCCGCAATATGAAGGTGTCATGGGCAGACCCGGATCTTCTGGCACAGATATGTGAGATGTATAAGTCTGCTCAACAAACCACTTGTACGTTGATAGAATGGAAGTGCTTCCTGTTCCTATAGACCTGTTCATTGGCCTGTGGTGCCACCAACGTGATATGTCTGTCATCTATCGATCCTATCACATGTGGGATGCGACCTAATCCATAAAAGTCTCCCTTCACATTGGCCAAACCTTCACGCCTGGGGAACTGAATATAGCTATCCATGTGCCTCACCATCACTGCAAGTACATCATGCAATATGCCACTGAACAAAGGTTGTGACATTCCTTCAGATATGTCCAAAGAATACTGAAAGGAACCAGTGGCGAAGAAATGTAGTGCTACCATGCCTTTCACCATTGGTGTCAGAGCCATGGGTTAATGTCTTAGAGGACGTAACTCCGGATAAACTGGACACATAAATATTGCATTGTCTGCCTATTAAGTCTAAACCTCCGGATTACATCTCTTTTGTCCATAGTTAGGAGGTCTGGGAATAGCCAGTATGCTTGAGGCTTAGGCTGTCATCTGCTCCCTCTTGCTCAGATCCTATGTGTGGAATAGAGACACAGATGGATACAGGTTACAGTGTCCCCACAAACATTTACCAAGTCACACCCAAAGTGACGTGAAAATACATTAATGCATATGTGAGCTGTACACAGCAGTTTACATCACTTTATGTAGCACAAAATATTCTCATACATAGCTAGTTCTTGTAAAATAAAACTGGATGAGATACATTACACATAGCTGGATGATGCTACATTTCAACCATTGGCCACTATTGTGGGAGAGCCCATTCCACGTGGAAGACAGCCAAAAGTGTCATATACACATATCATATTGAGGTAATATGAATTTTATGGTCAGTTGTGTCCCCTATCGTAGACCCCACCGGCTCCATGTACGTGCTTTAAGTACATGTATGTTCCCTCCACTTCCAGCTATGAAGACGCAAATACATTTGCGTCCAACGTTAACATGTCCTCTTTCAGATCCACCATGAATGGGTCAGATATTCTGTTCCTAAGTGTACCTTGCCAACGTCTTTATGTGGTGCACTTTCATGATTTCTAGCTCTGGCGAGTTAGGCCCTGATTTCTGCCATCGAGCCTCTTTCTGCCTTCTGTCTCTGAAAGCTGCAGCCTGCTGCTTCCTGACCCTTGACTTACTCCCTGCGCGGCGAGCTGTGCCAGGCTCGGCCTGCCTTGCCTGCCAAGACTGAATTCAACCTTAAAGTTATCTGCTCCGCTCCTCGAAAATACATTCCTGTCTAGTAGTTTACGAAAACATCCTTCCCAGCTGCAGAGCAAAGGGCCCGGCCTCACTGTCTCCATGCAAGTAATTCATAGCTTCCGTTACCATGGTAGGCCATGGCCCCTCACATCTCATGTAGACACGTAGTCGCATATGCACGCACTAGCAGTCAGTATAGAATAACCTCTGCCCGAGAGACCTTTCCTTCTAGATAATACAGTTCCTCAAACACAAGATATTAGATATGATTTGGGATTAGGTTGTTCTGACACCCCAGACTTCTGTCTCCTCATGTAGGGCTAAATGTCAAGTCCCCTTCACCCTCCAGTTTCACGTCAATCACACGTCATACTGCTGCGCGCGCATCTCTGCCTCATATTTTCTGCTGACACTGCAGGATTCTCTTATGGATCCACCCACTTGTAATAAGTTTCATGTGACGTTGTCTAGAACACACCTCCGTGTACGCCTTCATGCACGCCTTCTGTTACGTACATATGTCCTTATCTCGTTTCTCTCAGCTGTTACGCCTCCTGCATATGTCTTCACTGTAATGCATTGACTATATATATGATAACCTGTCAATAAAGTATTGTCTATCCCTTCCCGAACCTTCGTGGTGACGGAATCCGATTGCCTGGTTCGAACCAATTCCTTTTTAAGGAATAAAACCCCTTTTAAAACCTCAAATACCACGGATTCTGTCTCTTATTTTTGACTGAGTTATTCTTATTGAACTTTACCGCATAAATTAAGTATAGGTAATTTAAATTTACCACATAATTGGCGCCCGAATAGGGACCCCTCCCCCACCCCACGCGCCGGAGGTGCGTTGCAGGCCCGGTCCCCTGCCACAGCACTGACGGACAACTACGCGTACCCGCAGGATTTCCTGTATCTCCCTCAGGCCAACGGAGGTGACTGAGGCTGCGATCAACACCCAGACGAGGCGGTGAGGAGTGCGGAGGATCCCGACCAGAGCCTAGCTGAGAGAACAAAGTCCGAGGTATTCAGAGGCCCACCAGGTTCCGAAGTTCCAAAGTATCTACGTCACGAGTCGAGTCGAGTCCAGTCCGGTCCAGTCCAGTATCGAGTTTCCGAGGCCTTCTGTTCCGTGCTTCCCGGTGAGTACCGTTGCTGGGGACGCATCTAGACGAGCGCATTAATTTGTGCCGGTCAAGACGGGTTTGGGTACACAGACCCGGTCTGCACTGTTTTAGCGGTGTATCTGTACTGTTTAGCAGTATATCCGGTCTGCACTGTTTAGCAGTTTATCTGTACTGTTTAGCAGTATATCGAGTATGAAGGTAGTTAGTTTTATTCTAATTATTATTGTTCGTTTTTAAATGTTTCAAATGTGTTTTAATGTTGTGGTATGAATGATTGTTCGATCTGCATTATCGTGGTTATTGTATTAATTGTGCCCAAATCCAAGTAAGTATCCAGTATTAAGTAGTACGGCTGAAACATGCCGTTATTCTCTAAACTAAGACAGATAAAAACTAGAAAAGGGACACTAGAGGAAGCTGTTCCCATTCCACCTAGGGACACTCCAGGGTACTTTATGTACCACAAACATGGCCTAGATGCCGTATTATATCTCGATTTATGGGTGGATTATACCAAAGATTTAGCAGAGAATCAGAGATGGCCCGCTGCTGGGACATGGGATGCCGACTGCATCATGAGAGTAGAAGAAGCATTATGGAAAAAGAAAGCAAGACAGTCACAGAAAGATGCCATTGAATTATGGCGTAAAGAATCGCATAGACGCACAGAGAAAGCACTCAGAAAAGCAGAGAAAAGTAGAGAGGATTCCGAAAAAGCCAGAGAAAATGTATTAGTTGAGGAAGGTATACGAGTAAAAGCAGAACAAGTAGACCGACAACGAAACACTCTTATGAATGGTATGTATCCTCTTCTGGCCGAGGGTTTACCTAAGGCCACCCCGGAAGTACCAAAAGACCTGCCACCTCCATTACTCCCGACTAAATTACACCACAAGACCGCAAAGGACATTTTCCTTTCTTCCTATTTAGACGATGTAGCCCCCGAATATGTTAATGTTCCGCCGCCACACACACCACCTGCTGACGGCACTCCACCCCGAGATAATCTACCCCCACCTCTGCAACGACATACTCCTCCTCCCGTTCCACCTCTTCCGCCTGTTCCTCCGCTTCTTCCCGCACCTATTCTCCCTACCATGCACCCAACAAATCCTTTTGGACCTGGCACCTCAGGAGGTGCCACAGGAGGTTTTCAAACGCCACCACCAGCACATCGATTGACTTATAGGGACTTAGCACACCAACGTACACCTCAAACAGCGAGTTACGACATACTAAATGAACCTCTTACAGACTGTAGATATGACCCGGTACCCGGTAAAGACGACAGAATGATGCTATCATCAGTACGTCTACGACGTGTTGCAAACTATTTAATGATACTACCAGGAATTATTGATCATCTAGACAAAATATATTACTTTATCCAAACAGGGCATGGTCCTGAAAGTATTGGCGAAGCCATGGCATATCAGAAAGTTGACACTCAAAAACTGTTATTACGTTTCTTCATAAACTGCTTGATAAGAAACCGAGATAGGCCTGGTGTAGACCAGGAAGAAATGAAAGCACTCAACAAATGGGGTCAGAATATAGCAGACGGAAAACATGATAAACAGAGTAGTATAGAAAATATGTACCGAAGGATCCGAAAAACAGTAGAACAAATACATGAAAGAGAACAGCCGGAAAGAGAAACAGATGCAGATAAGACTGAATCCTCAGGGGAGGAGGAAACACCAGAAACGACAACAGGACCATTACAGTTACCAGCTAGAGAAATGATAGCATATGTAGGTAAGGGAAGGCCCTTTAATAATTCAATGCGTCCGGTACGTCCAGAAAGTAAGAGACTTTTTCAAGCTGCCATGTCAAACCCGAAGACGCCTGAACACCTATTTCAGGCTACCGATAAAATACTTCAAGAACGAATGGGGTACCATGTACTCAATTCTATGGATGAACAAGAATTAGCCAGGTCAGCAGTACAATGGGCTGACAGTTCTGATAAATATGGTGATGACGCATTAGCACAAACGTTTCTGAATCTTTCCCCAGATGAACAGCGTTTAGCTGGTATCTACATGATACAACACCTCCTTATATTGTATAAAAGCCAACATTCTGATCCTGGTCCCCTACCTGATATATTAATAGAACTACTCATGAATAGATGGAGAGGTCTAGGTACCGACCTGATTAAAATAATTCTAGAACATCGGCAAAGATATAGTGCCTTCCTGTGTCCGCAGTTTGATCCTGCCCCACACGCAGACAGAAAAATGTATTACATAGACAGACAGAATCCCTTGCGAGAAGTGCATCCAGTTAGGAATGATGATAATACCCTTAGACGCGTGTTTGTGTACACGCCCATAACTAAAATAGAACTATTGGAAATGAAGAAATTAGTGCCCAGCCATGACAAAGATCCAGCAGGTTTCCACCGTGAAATAAAAGACATGTTACTCATGGGTGATTACACCTATCCCGACATCATGAAAATATTAAAAGTATTATTGCCTGCCGGTATTTACGAGAAACTCAAAGAAAAATAATGGGAGGTGGGAGAGCAAAAGATTATTTGGGCCGAATTAGAGAACGAAGAAAACACTCGAACTGCAGGCCTAGGACTTGGGGAGAAAACTAAAGCATTACCAGGATTGTTAGTACAAGTATTGCCACGATTATTATCAACGAAAAAGGAAGACTGGGGTGCAATCTCAGCCTGCAAACAGAAACCCGATGAAGACACTAGTGATTTTTATTCCCGATTTGAGAAATGTTTTGGTATTAATAGTGGCCTAAAAGCAAGTAGCGAGTCATATCCACATCCACATCTTTTTGTAACGAAATTAGTCGAGAATTCCCTGCCCCAGGTTAAGAATCGTGTTCTGAAAGTCGAGAGCACATGGCAAGCTAATACCCCTGCACAAATGTTACAGATGTTACAGTACCACCAGAACAGAATTAGAGAGGAACAAGAACATGAACAAAGACGTATGAAAGACACGAAAATGAAAATGTTAGTTGCTCAGTCAGTTCCAGCTGACGGTCAGAAAAAGGGTCAGACACAGTCCCATAATTCAACAGCTCCTGTTAAAGGGATATGCAACTATTGTAAGCAGCCAGGTCACTATATAAACGATTGCGCAGTTTTGAAACACAATATCTCTACAGGTAAAACTAAAGAGAGACCGCGTCCCCCTAGACAGGACCAGGTCCAACAACAAGTACCACAGAATATCCAGCCTATGCAAGCATCACAACAACCAGTACAGACCGTAGCAGTCCCACAGCCGCAACCTATTGCCGCAACACAAAACACGACACAGCAGATGTACCAGTATGCACAAAATGACTATCCCGATTATCAGCGTTAGACATGAAACAGCCTAGAGAGGGAAGTTGGCTTGCCTCTTATTGAGGTTCCTGTAGATCAAGAAGGTCCTTATGTACATAGTCAAGTATTGGGGAAAGACAGAAAGTTTTTAATTGATACAGGGGCAAGCAGGACAACTATTAGTCACGACGAGGTTCCAGGGGCACCCCTCTCAGGCTCACAGAATGTTTCCCTTGGTTTTTCAGGAAAGCCTATTATTAATGAAGTATTGCAACCACTTCCCCTTGCAGTTGGTCCATTGACACGTACTACAGATTTATTACTAACGAAATCATGTCCAGAAAACTTGTTAGGTATAAAGACACTGAAAGCTCTAGGAGCTGTTATTTGTTGTTCTCCGGAAGGAGTAAGACTGTTTCTACGTGACTTTAAAGGTCACTATGTGTTGAGAGATATTGATCCCAGATTACAGAATGTTCCTGCACATTTATGGGCACAAGGCCCCACTGATGTAGGTTGTATGCACATTACACCATATCGAGTCACACTCAGACCAGGAGTAGTCTTACCACAAATTCGACAATACAAGTTACCTCCAGATGCTGTAGCGGCTTTACTGAAAATCATTGACGAGCTCATTGCACAAGGAGTGGTTGTAGAAACCGACTCCAATGTATGTAATTCCCCCATCATACCAGTTCTTAAACGTACTGATCCCAATGCACCTCCTGTTTATCGATTAGTTATCGATTTGCGCGAATTGAATAAATGCATTGTACCACAATACCCCGTGGTCCCAGATATCTCGTCTCTATTGACTGCTATTGATTCCGAAGCAACGTTCTTTACTGTAATTGACCTGAAGAACGCCTTCTTTAGTGTCCCCATTGACCCGGAAAGCCAATACCTTTTCGGATTCTGTTTAAATGGACGAAGCTTCAAATTTGCACGCGCACCTCAAGGATTCACAGAAAGCCCCAGCATCTATAGCCAAGCACTGAAAAGACAACTAGACAGTATACACATGCCTGATAACACTGCCCTGTTACAGTACGTCGATGATCTGCTGATCACCGCCCGAAGCGAACCCGAATGTGAACAAGCGTCACTGACGGTTTTACATTTCCTGGCTGACAAGGGACACAAGGTGTCCCCTTCGAAGCTGCAATTCTGTGTTCAGCAAGTTGTTTACCTTGGGCACTTGCTGTCCAAAGGGGGGAGACAGCTAACACCTGACCGCATTCAGTTGATTGTACACATGTCACAGCCCAAGACACAAAAGGAGGTACGAGCCTTTATAGGCTTCACTTCTTACTGCAGACAATGGATTCCTCAGTACGCATTTCTAGCAAAGCCACTCATACAGTTGACAACTCAGGAGGCAGCGTCTTCGACTGCCCTCCCTTGGACTCAGGAACATACACAAGCTTTTGACGACGTAAAGAAAGCCTTATGTCAAGCACCAGTTTTAGCGACACCATGTTACAGCAAGCCTTTTACACTTTTTGTCACAGAACGCGAAGGTACTGCATTGTCAGTGCTGACGCAAGAACAAGCAGGATCACACAAACCGTGTGCTTATTTTTCTAGTACATTAGATCCAGTAGCCCAGGCTCTGCCTGCATGTTTGAAATCAGTAGCAGCAACAGCTCTAGCAATCAGACAAAGTGATTCTATAGTGTTAGGACACCAGTTGACAGTGCAAGTTCCACACTCCGTGGAAGTTCTTTTAAACCGAACACAGACCCAGCACTTGACTATAGCACGATTGACAGGTTATGAATTGACATTGTTTCAGCCACACATAGAAATCAGACGTTGCAACACATTAAACCCTGCTACACTTTTGCCATTAAGTGGGACAGATCCATTGGCACATGATTGTATCGAAGTCATTACTATTACGACGAAACCCAGACAAGACTTGACAGACACTCCATTACCAGATCCAGACCTGACACTTTATGTGGATGGTTCATGCATGAGAACAAGTACAGGAGAATTAGTGGCCGCCTATGCAGTCACGACAGAAACTGAAGTCATAGAAACACATTGTATTGACACCCTGTCAGCTCAAGCAGCAGAGCTCATCGCTCTGACTCAAGCCTGTATTCAAGCTAAAAACAAGAGAGTTAATATATACACGGATTCACGCTATGCATTCGGAGTCGTACACGACTTCGGTGTCCTGTGGCGAGAGAGAGGTTATCTGACTTCTCACGGTGCCAGAATTCAGCACGGTCCCCTTATTCAAACTCTGTTAGATGCAATACATCTGCCTACAGCAATATCCATCATGAAGTGTAAGGCACATACAAAAGTCACTGATATCATTTCCCAGGGTAACGACCTGGCGGGCCGAACAGCCAAGCATACAGCTCAGACTCACCCAACTGACTTAACAAAGACAATAGTCCAGACACCGACACATTGCATGACAGTTAGGGATCCCGCCCTAGATATAATTGACATACAGACACATGCTACACCAGACGAAATCAAGAAATGGACTGAACTAGGAGGGATCCAGACAGATCAGGGATGGATGACGAAGGGAAAATCTACATGGTTTCTCCCTGACTCTATGGTCCAAGTAATCATTAACACAGTACATAGTCCAGCACATTTAGGAGACAAAGCCATGTTAGACAGTATTCAAAACATCTGGTTCAATAAACATTTACGAGCAGCAGCCAAACAGAAAGTGCGTACTTGCATGATTTGTTGTCAGTTCAACCCAGGTAAAAGCATTCCCGTAGAGCAAGGTGGATTCCATCCTCCTGATCACCCTTTTGAAGTCCTCCAGATGGATTATATTCAGATGGAACGTTGTCGAGGATTCAAATATGTCCTCGTAGTTGTATGTGCACTCTCCCGTTGGACAGAAGCATATCCAGTCCCAGATTACACTGCTCCGACCACTGCCAAGCAGCTGGTTCGTGAATTTTTTCCCAGATATGGTTTGCCCCGCGTTGTATACTCCGATAACGGTCAGCCATTCTCGTCCGAGTTAATGAAGCAAGTATCTCTCCTGCTCGGCTACCAATGGAAGTTCCATTGCGTCCGACATCCCGAGGCAGCAGGCCTCGTGGAGCGTCATAATCAGACTCTGAAAATCCGCCTTGCCAAGATCTGTAGAGAGAAGGGAGTCGACTGGATAGTAGCTTTGCCAGTCGCGCTCTTTTACCTAAGAATGGTCGCACACTCCAGAACAGGGCTATCCCCGTATGAGGTGGTCTTTGGTAGGCCACCGAATATGTGGGGGACGCCTTTGCCTAGAAAAATAACTGATGTTGACTGTATTATGCTGACCGATTACCTTGCCTCCTTGATGTCTGCACTACAATCTTGTCGTTCACAGGTAGCTGCAGCCTTTCCCGACAACACCGAGGTGAAGCCCCATGAAGTGGTTCCCGGCGATTACGTGTTCATCAGGAACTTCGACCGAAGAAGCCCGCTGGAGCCCCGTTGGCAGACGCCTAAATTAGTACTTTTAACCACAAGGACTGCAGTGAAAGTCGAGGGCCGCAAGGGCTGGCTTCACTCGAGTCATATTAAGAAATTTCATGGACTGCTTCCAGATCTGAACTCTCAGCCGCCCGGCCCTCCTCCACAGACTGACTCGAAACTCCCCCTGGTCGAGAAAACTTCTTCCCAGAATTACAGACTTAAATTGAGGTCTAGCAAGTCAGACAGTTTAAATGTTTAAGTCCTCCCCTAGGTGAATCGGTTGAACGAGTTTTCTGACATGTATCCCCTAGACCCCATTAGAGAGAGAGATAGACAGAAACAGCTCAAGAAACGTGAATATTGTAAATCTCTTCGCAGCCACTGCATTGTGACACTATTGATTATGTTTTTTCTAAGTCTTCTGATTATTGCTGCAAGTATACTGTTGCATATCTACTACCCTATTTTCAAGCGTGCACATTCTCCCTTCAATGTCACTGCCGAGCATTCTTTCAGTGAACTGCCCCCGCATGAATTGTCTTACAGACTTGCGCTGCGCAACAACACCTTCATTAGTATGTTACACCATTCCCATCAGACCAGCAATGCTACCAATTGTTGGATATGTGGCCGACTCCCTCCCTATCAGAAATACAAGGGAGTTCTGCCCCTCTTCCCGTACCCGTTTACACACAATGGTTCCTGTGGGGCATGGTTTAGTTTAATGAATTCTCTAGATTCCAATTCCGTAGTTTACCAGGGCAACTGGGTATGGGGTAACCTGAACACAGTTCTGCATAAAGTATGTTTTCCTGACAAGGAGGGTCTACCAAAAAGAACAGGAACTGATCTAGAAAATGAAGTATATGGATTAGGTAACTTTACACTTAACCTCATGATTCTGAATGTTGAATCCGAATCCGAACCAGTCTTGCCTGCTATGTCTGTACTACCAGTCAAAGGTGAATTATGGGTCAGAAAGAATGGTTCAGTACACCTGGGTCATAGTAAATGTACTACTGTAGTCGAATTCAATGATAAGGGCAAGTCCACGTTTAAAGCTTCACGTCATTCCTACTTCGTTTGTGGGCATACCGCATATATACGCTTACCTCTAGATTGGGATGGCACCTGTTACATTGCATTCCTTCTGCCACCTGTTTTCCTAGCCCCTCCTGATTATCATAGGAACACCCATCTAGTACACAATAGACCACAGAGAGATCTCCCGATTGTCGACTATACTGAAACGGCATGAGAACAATATACAGACTTCAATAAAGGTTTCTTTCCCTACTTAGGTGCTGTCTTTAATAGTAAACTGATACGAAAATTAACCAGAACCCTTGAAGCAGTAGTGAATGAAACTACTTCCGCCCTAGGTAACTTAACAGAGGAGCAGTCTGCTATGCGGATTGTTGTTCTTCAAAATCGTCTCGTCCTTGACGTCATCCTGGCCGATAAGGGCGGAGCCTGTAAGGTCATCGGGTCGAGCTGCTGTGTTTTCATTC
Organism: Lissotriton vulgaris; assembly: GCF_964263255.1. Taxonomy (NCBI): domain Eukaryota; kingdom Metazoa; phylum Chordata; class Amphibia; order Caudata; family Salamandridae; genus Lissotriton; species Lissotriton vulgaris. Next base: position 745,312,196 of record NC_141696.1, read on the forward strand.
AGAAAACGCGCCATCAGTTTATAAAGCCATCACTCGTCTTCACAAGATTGCAAGTCTGATACACCAGAATCCAGGCACCTGGACTTGGTCCGGTTTGTTCTGGACCACGTTGTCAGCCTGGGGATGGAAAATTCTATCCTTCCTAGGTATTGGCCTTCTCATAGTATTCAGTTGCTGCCTATGTCTGCAATGTGGGCCAGCGATTTGCGGCTTGTGCGCCACATCATGTATTCCTCATTCAAGTCCTCATTCAAAACGCCATAAGAAGAAAGAAGAGCAAATGATGTTACATGAACAGATTGATAGATTAATGAGGATTGATATATCATGAAGGGTCCGTAGGGGACAAGGAGGGAATGAGGTAATATGAATTTTATGGTCAGTTGTGTCCCCTATCGTAGACCCCACCGGCTCCATGTACGTGCTTTAAGTACATGTATGTTCCCTCCACTTCCAGCTATGAAGACGCAAATACATTTGCGTCCAACGTTAACATGTCCTCTTTCAGATCCACCATGAATGGGTCAGATATTCTGTTCCTAAGTGTACCTTGCCAACGTCTTTATGTGGTGCACTTTCATGATTTCTAGCTCTGGCGAGTTAGGCCCTGATTTCTGCCATCGAGCCTCTTTCTGCCTTCTGTCTCTGAAAGCTGCAGCCTGCTGCTTCCTGACCCTTGACTTACTCCCTGCGCGGCGAGCTGTGCCAGGCTCGGCCTGCCTTGCCTGCCAAGACTGAATTCAACCTTCAAGTTATCTGCTCCGCTCCTCGAACATACATTCCTGTCTAGTAGTTTACGAAAACATCCTTCCCAGCTGCAGAGCAAAGGGCCCGGCCTCACTGTCTCCATGCAAGTAATTCATAGCTTCCGTTACCATGGTAGGCCCATGGCCCCTCACATCTCATGTAGACACGTAGTCGCATATGCACGCACTAGCAGTCAGTATAGAATAGCCTCTGCCCGAGAGACCTTTCCTTCTAGATAATACAGTTCCTCAAACACAAGATATTAGATATGATTTGGGATTAGGTTGTTCTGACACCCCAGACTTCTGTCTCCTCATGTAGGGCTAAATGTCAAGTCCCCTTCACCCTCCAGTTTCACGTCAATCACACGTCATACTGCTGCGCGCGCATCTCTGCCTCATATTTTCTGCTGACACTGCAGGATTCTCTTATGGATCCACCCACTTGTAATACGTTTCATGTGACGTTGTCTAGCACACACCTCCGTGTACGCCTTCATGCACGCCTTCTGTTACGTACATATGTCCTTATCTCGTTTCTCTCAGCTGTTACGCCTCCTGCATACGTCTTCACTGTAATGCATTGACTATATATATGATAACCTGTCAATAAAGTATTGTCTATCCCTTCCCGAACCTTCGTGGTGACGGAATCCGATTGCCTGGTTCGAACCAATTCCTTTTTAAGGAATAAAACCCCTTTTAAAACCTCAAATACCACGGATTCTGTCTCTTATTTTTGGCTGAGTTATTCTTATTGAACTTTACCGCATAAATTAAGTATAGGTAATTTAAATTTACCACAATATGTCAATATATTTACTGATGTCAGGTGTCTGGCGTAGTGAATATACCCATTAGCAGGATGGAGGGTAGTACACAGAGGATATTTAAATTGAGCAGTAATTAATTTTCTGCAGGTCATGTATGCAATGTTGTGAAATGTCTATGCTAGCTGTGTAGTATCTCTGTGTCACTCTAGCTGATAACCTATATCTTGCATGTTCACTCAGTCTCTTTATCTATTGCGCCCATGCAGGTGAAGGACCATCATAAGGTGTTGATGTGGAAATCCATCGCCCGGAACGAACGGTACCTGGGGGTCGCTCGTCTGCGCAGTGTTCACTACAAGAAAAGGTTGGAGGACCGGAAACACTGGACCAGGTCCAGCTGGGGCTGTCTTCCCCAGGGAAAAGGGGCACTCGTCGAACCCTGATCTCAGTAGTGGCCCGCATACTGGTGGTGGCATACCCAGACATTGATGGGCAGTGGAGAGCCCAACAGCAGCTAGGAAAGGGTGAGTATTTCCCTGAGTGTTACGTTACACATAACCATCTATTTTTCATACAGGCAACTATTGACAATTTTAGGGAAGAGGACTCATTTCCCACACAATGTGAAATCCTTTGCATGTGTAGGTCTGGTATTTGGAGCATGTTGTTCAGATTTGAATATTGTATATGTGGCCATTAACTAAGCATGCTGAAGTCACACAAGTGTGTCCATTGATGAGCAGCCACCTGCCTGCCTACTTGCTGAGATGAACAATCTCATCTTTGGAAGTAATGTCTGACAGTGATGATTCCAAACAGGCCACCAATCATGCCTTGTGTCTGGAGTGAAGCTCCCGCACTACTGTGTCTCTTTTGATGGTGGACCACTTGGAATTTGGAATTTGGAGTGGTATTTGTAAAGCGCAAGCGGTCGCTCCGGAAGGAGCATCATGGCGCTATAGGTCCTGATTCCAGTCATAGAGGGGAGTGGGGGAGGCTAAATGGCGGCTTTGGACCAGTCGTCAGGGAGCGTGAAGATCCAGGTTTTGAGCAGCTTCCGGAATGGTTTCTCAGATGTTTGAAGCCTGAGGTGCCTTGGCATACTGTTCCAGGCTTTTATGGATAGGTTGCTTAAAGTTTTTCCGCCTTTGGATTTTAGATTGAATTTAGACAAGGTCATGAGATTGTCTTGTGCAGATCTTAGGGATCGGCACGGAGTGTAATGGGGGAAACGTTTGGTTAGGTAGGAAGGGCCGGTTTTGTTGAAGGCTCGAAAAGCTACAATGAGAATTTTAAAGAGAATTCTCTTGTGTAGGGGGAGCCAGTGCAGGGACTTAAGGGCTGCGGAGATGGAGGATTTTCATGGAAGTTTCAGGACAAGCCGGGCGGCAGTGTGCAAGACACTTTGCAATTTGGCAAGGGTCGATTTTTTGGTCCCTGCCATGAGTCCGTTGCAGTAATCGACTCGGGACAGAATGAGGGCTACCGCTACCGTTTTTCTCGCTTCGAGCGGGAGGAAGTCAAAGAATTTCCTTAATGACTTTATTATGCCGAAGCATTTACCTGCCGTGTTCGAAGCGTGGAGGTCGAAGGATAGCTCGGAGTCGAAGAGGACACCGAGGTTCCTAGCTGATGAGACAGTTTGAGGAGGGGCGGCAGAGTTGTCCGGCCACCACAGGGCAGGGCAGAAGGATGCATTTTTTCCGATAGGAAGAATCTCGGTTTTGTTCGAGTTGCAGCGCAAGTGATTGGTGTCCATCCATTGGAAGACTGCTGTAAGGCAGTGTTTTAGGTTGAGCTCAGCCGTGTTGGTATTTTCATCAAGAGGGATGATCAGCTGAGTATCGTCGGCATAAGAAGTGACAGTTATGCCGAACGATTCAATGAGGGTAAGGAGAGGGATAAGGTAGATTTTAAAGAGAAGGGGACTCAGGATGGAACCTTGGGGGACGCCGCAGAACACCTTTTTCACCTTGGATTGGTAGGGGCCAAGTGAGACGGTCTGGAACCTGTCACTGAGGAAAGAGCTGATCCAAGATAGGGCAGAGTTGGAAATGCCGATATCTGAGAGTCTCTTGATCAGGATGGAATGGGAGATAGTGTCGAAAGCTGCCGTGAGGTCAAGAAGGATCAGGATAGCCTTCTTCCTTTGATCTTGAAGGGTTTTGATTGTGTCGGTCAGCTCGATCAGGGCCGTCTCAGTGGAATGTTTCGGCCGGAAACCGGATTGTTGGGGGTGAAGTAAATTATTTGAGTCCAGAAAGGTCTTGAGCTCCTTATGGACTAACTGTTCCGTTATTTTACCTAGTGCAGGTAGGAGGGTGATTGGACGGAGGTTGGTCAGGTCGGAGGGGGGTTTGTTCGACTTTTTCAAGAGCGGCTTGACCACCCCTTGTTTCCAGGAGCGTGGTACTGAACCGGATGAGAGAGATTGATTGATTATAGTGTTGATGGAGGGGTTGATTTCGTCGATGATAAGGTGGAGAATCCTAGGTGGACAGGGGTCAGAGGGAGAGCCAGATTTGCAAGCAAGGATCGCGTCTCTGGTCTGGGACAAGGTAACCGGAGTAAAGCTTTTGAAACTATTTGTAGGCTGGTTAACATGGTCCAGGTCCCGTAGTAAGGGAGCTGGGGGTGGGGGAGGGAAATTTTTGTGGATGAGAGTGATTTTGTCATCAAAATAGTCCGAAATTTTGTCACAGAATTCTTGGGAGGGGGGGATTTCCGGTTGAAGTGCTTTGGGATTGGTAAAGGATTTAACTATAGAAAAAAGGGTTTTTTGCTTTTGGCTAGCGTTGTTAATAGCGTTAACGTAGTAGATTTTTTTTGCTGTTTTGATGGATGCAAGGTAGGTTTTCCTCTGTAGGATGTAGTTCCTGCGATCGCTATTGTCGTAGGTACTACGCCATCTCCTCTCAGCTTTTCTGCAGAGAAGGTGGGCGGCGGTGAGGTCCGGCGTGTACCAAGGGGCCATAAGTTTGACTGTTTTCGTGGCCTTGTCCCGTTTGTGGGGAGGGCAGCGAGTCGAAAATTCATGCGCGAGCCAGTTGTTGAGATTTATAGCGTCTCTGTCTATATCGCCCGAGGGAGAAGGGGCATTGGAAGGGAAAAAGGGGTGGAGAGTGAGGTTTTTCTGGACAGTATTCCAGTTGATGGAACGGGCGGGCTGGCGTAAACGTTTTTTGCAGGTAAGGATGACGTCGCTAGAAATATGAAAGGGGATTAGACAATGGTCAGTCCAGATTTGAGGTATAGGGGATAGGGAGGAGAGGGACGGGAGGTTAGAACAGATACCGTCCAAGGTGTGACCTAGGGAGTGTGTGGGAAGTTTGACGCGTTGTTGAAGGTTAAAGACGTCCAGCGACTGTAGAAAATTTCTGGAGTGCGGGTCTGCTATGGATTCAAGATGTATATTGAAGTCTCCAAGGAGGGTAAAGTGTGGATAGCGAAGGAGGAAACTACCAAGAGCGTCGTCTAGCGAGTCAAGGAATTTAGTGGCATTTCCAGGTGGACGATAAATGAGGCCACCGGTAAAGGATAGCGTTTTGCTAAGGTTTATGCAGAACCCTAAGCCTTCTGCGTCGGTTAGGGGATCGAGGCTGAAGGTGTGACAGTTAAAGGTGTTCCTGACAATAACTGCGACCCCACCTCCTCTACCCTTCTGTCTGTCTTGTCTATGGAAGGCGAAGCCCGGGGGGAGGGCGGTGGCGATGTCTGGGTTGCTGTCTTCCGTAAGCCAGGTTTCGGTGATCATTAGACAGTCTAGGTCGTGGTCAATGATGAGATCATGGATGTCTTGGCTGTGTTTACACATTGACCTGGCATTTATTAATGCTCCTGTAAAGAAAGGTCGTGAGATAATGGGGGGGGTTGACCGCTCTGCTTCTAGGTTGAGGGTCCAGTGGCAATTTGAGCAATTGGAGGAAGCAAGTACCGTAGATAGGTCAAATTTGCAGGGGCAATCGGGCTTACCTCGGAGTCGGTGGAGGTCGCTAGAGGCGTACCTAAGGATTGAAGGGATTTGGGCAGGGGGTCTGGCGCCTGGCGCGGTCTTAGCGCGGACGGGCGCAGACGGGCTTGCCTTAGGCGCGCCTTCGGCGCGCAAACGGCGCTCCCGCTGCGCTCGTCCGCTGCGCTTCCTATGCAGGCACATTTCTAGGGGGAGTGGGCGTGGCCTCTAGTGGGCGTGGTCGGCGAGCGCGCCAGGTGCAATGGCGGCCGCTTTAGAAATGGTAGTGCGACAGCGTCAACAGCGCTGTAAAGTACAAATTAATGGTTTTTTAGAACGTGCCTGGTATTTAAAAATCGCTGATACAAATATTGAAGTGACACCACACAGGTTAAAAAACAGATGCAGACAGGGTCTGATTCGTACCTCCAGCTCCCGGCTTCCGCCTCAGGACTGGGTCAGGGATGAGGGCGTTGCGCTGAGAGGTCAGCGTTTATGTAGGACGAAAAGGGGGCGTGGCCTCTAGTGGGCGTGGTCGGCGAGCGCGCCAGGTGCAATGGCGGCCGCTTTAGAAATGGTAGCGCGACAGCGTCAACAGCGCTGTAAAGTACAAATTAATGGTTTTTTAGAACGTGCCTGGTATTTAAAAATCGCTGATACAAATATTGAAGTGACACCACACAGGTTAAAAAACAGATGCAGACAGGGTCTGATTCGTACCTCCAGCTCCCGGCTTCCGCCTCAGGACTGGGTCAGGGATGAGGGCGTTGCGCTGAGAGGTCAGCGTTTATGTAGGACGAAAAGGGGGCGTGGCCTCTAGTGGGCGTGGTCGGCGAGCGCGCCAGGTGCAATGGCGGCCGCTTTAGAAATGGTAGCGCGACAGCGTCAACAGCGCTGTAAAGTACAAATTAATGGTTTTTTAGAACGTGCCTGGTATTTAAAAATCGCTGATACAAATATTGAAGTGACACCACACAGGTTAAAAAACAGATGCAGACAGGGTCTGATTCGTACCTCCAGCTCCCGGCTTCCGCCTCAGGACTGGGTCAGGGATGAGGGCGTTGCGCTGAGAGGTCAGCGTTTATGTAGGACGAAAAGGGGGCGTGGCCTCTAGTGGGCGTGGTCGGCGAGCGCGCCAGGTGCAATGGCGGCCGCTTTAGAAATGGTAGCGCGACAGCGTCAACAGCGCTGTAAAGTACAAATTAATGGTTTTTTAGAACGTGCCTGGTATTTAAAAATCGCTGATACAAATATTGAAGTGACACCACACAGGTTAAAAAACAGATGCAGACAGGGTCTGATTCGTACCTCCAGCTCCCGGCTTCCGCCTCAGGACTGGGTCAGGGATGAGGGCGTTGCGCTGAGAGGTCAGCGTTTATGTAGGACGAAAAGGGGGCGTGGCCTCTAGTGGGCGTGGTCGGCGAGCGCGCCAGGTGCAATGGCGGCCGCTTTAGAAATGGTAGCGCGACAGCGTCAACAGCACTGTAAAGTACAAATTAATGGTTTTTTAGAACGTGCCTGGTATTTAAAAATCGCTGATACAAATATTGAAGTGACACCACACAGGTTAAAAAACAGATGCAGACAGGGTCTGATTCGTACCTCCAGCTCCCGGCTTCCGCCTCAAGAATGGTGACCACTCACTTATGGCAAGTGATAAAACGCGCTCTGGATGCAGACACTGAGCACTAAATACCCTCCCTAAGAAGGGAATGTAGAGTAACATGAGTTGGTGAACATCACTGGTGACATATATGTTGTTGCCTCCATGCTGGCATGTGTACATTTACGTGTTAAACTGCCACATGTGCAACTGCGCCAAACAAGATGTTCTAACATTATCCCACATTATGTTATATGTTGGCCAATGTGTACATGGCAATGTAAGTAAATAATGGGTACACAGAGTAGGTGTTACCACATACTGTAGTGTTTAGACATGGGTAGGTGAGTCACACATACACATTGACATTGATGGACATCATTACCCAGGTCAAATGTGGAGGCAATGACACATTTGGTTGTAAAACTTCCAGTAAGTTCTGCCAATGTTCCAGTGCATGAAATTGTGAAGTGTGTATGCAGTCAGGAGGTATGCACATGTGCATCTGTGTAGGCTCATTCTGTGGCTGGTGATTTACATCAGTGCATGGTGTGCTGACAAGTTGTGGCCATGTGTGTGTGTCACCACTCAGTGCAACACCGGTATTTGTGAAAGCAAAAAGTGAAATGTAGAGTGAATCTACTTCCCTTGTGGACAAGAGTAAGACCTCTTTAAGGACTAGGAACTTCCTATACCTCATGTACTACAAATGTTCTGATGTCATTGAGATTTTTATTTTTATTAAAGGTGGGCTCACATGAGACAATCTAGACAGGTAATGTTCCTATGCAGACTCATATACAATGGGCATTTGTCCTGCTAACTAAAACCAAATAAAGCTACTTTGTCTCCATTGTACTCTTCTATATGGCACACCTAGCTAGGCTACTCTTGTGAATCTGTCACATGCGTCATCTGGCAGTGGACAGAAGTATAAGTGTAACTTGTGAAGTATGAACTGTAGCTAGGTAGGATCTGACTTCATAGTTACCCCCACCTATTTCCTGGTGTTTTGCTGGTGTTTGACTGGGACCCTGCTAATCAGGACCCCAGTCTATTTGCTTTCTCCCTAAATTATTATGCATCTACTTGTGACACTCCAGATTGAATACTGGGGTACCCTTATGAGTCCCTAGTATATGGTATCCATGTACCCAGGGCATAGGTACATCAGAGGCCTCCCATGGGCTGAAGCATGTATTATACCACCCATGAGAGGCCATGCAAAATGGAACTACAGGTCTGCTACTGCAACCTGTGTAAGCTGGTGCTTGCACCACTTACTTTAGATATAGGTGCACTATATCTAGAGGTCACTACACTCAAAACGTATAAGTCACCCCGCTAGCAGGCCTTAACAATCCTGAAGGCAGGGCGTTGGGTTTTACGCGAGAGGGTGCCCCTGCATGAGCAGAGCCCCTCTGCAGCCTTCGGAGACCATTCTCCCGGATTGTCTGTGACGCAGACAGACATATAGGTAGAGGTGCATTATAACCTCGCTGTAAATGCTATCTCGAAAAAACGGCTGCATAGAAACATGTTGTGGTATCAAACACCTTGAAATCATACCTCCACACCGGTAACTGGTGTGTGAGGTATGATTCCACCCTTCTGAAGCAAGCTTCGTGGGGCCACTGGTCTATCCGGTGCCAGCCTTCTTGACCAGTTCAGCACAAAATGGATGCTGCTGACCAGAGACACATTTATGCCCTCCTGCTGCTCAGTGAAGCTCGAGCAGAGGAAGGCAGCACAATAGGCATCGTGTCACGGGGAGGTGTGACCACCTCCCAGACAATATTTAGTGTATTGGGGATTGGTGGGTGTGCTCTGAGAGTGCCTGAAAGTCTGCAACTGGGGCACATTTGGAGTCCTTGTGCATAGTCCAGCTCAAACCAGTTCTGGAAGCCGTTGGCTCCTGCTCTGGCGTGAAACTGGACAAAGGACTTTGGAGTAACCTCCCCTCTGTCCTGATCCTCCCCTAGGAGTGTCCCCTGAATCTGTCCAACCCTCTCCCATGGGTATTAAAGGGCTTACCTGATTGTAGCTCTTTAGATTTTATATGGACAAGATTCTACAAGAAGAAACCACTGATATTCGACCATGTGGACACCCTGGACTTCACAGGACTTCGACTGCCCCGACTTAGTCTCCCTCTCTGCCCAAAGCTTTGTCTGTGCCCTTTCTCCATACAGGCTCCTTGCATGACCTGTGGTGCACGAAGGACAACTGAAGAATCCCAAGCTTGTGCATTGGAATCCGTGTAGTCCTGACCCTGAGCAGTATTTCCATCAAAGAACTCCGTCCTCCTTGCACCGAGAGCTCTGTGGGCTGGTACTTTGTGATCTTCCTCGAGGTCCCCTTGCGTCTCCTGGTCATTTGACCTGTGGGTCCTCCTGAGGGTCATCTTGAATTCTCTAGGGCTTTCGTGGTTGCTCCAGACGAGCCCTGACTCTCCATAGCTTGGGGAAACCAGGGACCTTGCTGGTTCTCAGCGTAACCTATTTGACCTTCCTGCGTGGGTTGCTTTTGCCATGGCTTGTTGTTGCTCCAGCCGGACACCGACTCATCAGCACTCGACATCTTTTGTGGGACAGCTCGCATCTGTCTCCTGGTCCTCGTGGCAGCAGAGCTAAGCATCCCTTCTTCGCACCTGAAGCACCCGAAATCAGTGGGCATTCGCCTCCCGATTCCCTGATCACTCTGAAGTGTCCCAGACTCTGTCCCCTCTGCTTTCAGGTTCCTTCCTTCAAGAATCCATCCTTGAATTCTACTGGACCCTTTTCACCTTCACGGCAGCCGCACTTCTTCAAAGCTTTCCACCAAGAACAAAGGCGGTTTCCAACGCCACTTCAACGCTATGCACCCGGCTTCTCTGGGATAGGTCACTCCGGTACTTCAGTATCCATGGGTGGGGAGGCTCTTCAAGCTCTTAAGTTCTGAAGGGTTTCCTCAAAGTCCTCTTAGGACTTTAAGGGTCCTTAAAGTGCAAAATTGCAACTGCCACTTCCCTGTAGAATTGTATGGAGCCTGTGGTCGTGTTAGCACACTGCACCGGTCCTCCGTGTGGTCCCTATCTACTCACCAAGGATGGTTCCTTGGGGTCCCAACGATTCGACATGCTCCAAACCTTGTCTTGACCCGAGTCGTGGTTGTTATACCACTATTTTAGTATATGGTTTGGTCCTCCCCTGGAGTCCACTGTGTAGTGTGCTATTTACAACTGTTCTATTGATCTTGTATGGTGTGCTTTGTGTTCTATCCTCGTGTAGAGGATACTAGAGAGTGTTATATTAATAAATACATATTTTTATATAACTTACGTGTAGTTTTCCTTTCATTTAATTAATACAGGAGTTGATATTCTTGTAAAACAGGCTGCTTTACATTCCTTCAAGATTAAGCCTGAAGGGTGCTCTCCACCGCTACTACTAGGATAGCTTTCTAAAGGTTATCTTTGACATCATAAAGGTAGTTTGGACTGGTGCAAAGTGCCCACTTTAATTAGTGGACGGCATATATCAGGCCGACTTCTCACATGAAAATTATGGAATGGGCACTTCCAGGTCATGTCATTGGTGTTACTCACAAGATACAGCTACTTCCCTGTCCCCACATGCACTGACACATGCACGCCATCTCCATCTCCTCTGTTATGATAGACTTTTACTGTTTTGTGAAATGTGTGTTTTAATCCTTCCCGGGCTGCCCATGTGATAATTTCTCACCTCAAACATCAGTGCATTTGATATTTGTTTGCACTTTATATAGCAGCATGAGAACATGCTTCTTATGGCCACTTTTAAAGCACAAGCACTTTACATCGCACCAAGAAGGGCTGATCTTTTTAAACCTTCACAACAGTACTTTGAGTGTGACGAGTGTCCTGGTGGTCTCCTGGTGGTCTCCCACAGGTGTGAGGGTGGCGTACATGAGAACGTGGCTTACAAGCATGTAAGCTGTACATATGTAATAGCCATATTGTCCCACTCAGACAAGATATTTGTTATTGTGAGATAGCACAACACCAATGTATCTGTTGACACGAGTTACATTCCATCTACAGGAATTCTGTGCAGTTGGATTTGCCAATGGTTGTTACTTGCATTAATTCTAGGTGTTACTGCTCAGACTTTATACCATGATATTAATGGTGGTACTTCTGATCTGACCTATCAAAATTGGGAATGGATTTTTAAGGGTCTCTTGGCTGTTCCATGTGTGGCAGTGGTAGGTGGTACTGCTGCAAAGTTGATTATATATCACACCCTGAGGGAGGGGGATTATATGGAGACTCTGTTGGGATCCTTCTCTGCATCAGCTTTTAACACCTGCCGGTGATGACCACCGGCAGCCCTGGAATTCTTCAAACACTTCAACACGACTGTCACAACTCACTTTTCTAAGATCCCTTCAGGCCCACTCATTTCTAAGATCCCTTCAGGCCCACTCATGTCAGGCTTCTTATATATTTTGTATTAGCTATGTTTATTTGGGGACATGTTGCATGCACACCCCCATTCCTAAAGATAACGGTATGGGCCTGCTGTCCATTGCAGGGCCTCAATTTGGCGGGGACCGTATGTGAATCGGTCAATGTGTCACTTTCCATCGGATTTGTCCATGACAGTTCAAATCTTGGCTGTGAGTGAGCTGGTACAGTAGAGGCAGAACGTGTAGAAGAGGCTCCATGTCACCCACCGAAGTGAGAAGCTGTGTAGAGGTGGGTGTCGGGCTGACATCCCTCCCTTTCCGCCAGGTCGGCTCGTCAGGATGACGCATCGTATTAGGGCGAGCGGTCTATAAGGCAGTCCGCTCTCCGACAGGCTACATTAGTCCTTTCCAACACACAGCGGTTGGAAATTTCTGTCAGAATCGGAAGGACCACTTCGGTCTAATTTCTGAGCATTTGCACACTGTGTAATCCAGCAGTCCGCCCCACCGGCTCTAACAGGACCATGGAAGCAGGTCCGACCGGCATAGTGATGACCCCCATAGTGTTTTCTGTGAGAGAGTGTTTCATCTACGTGTAGCAGGTTTCTAAGAGAAGTCGACGTCCCATTTAAAAAAAAAAAATGAAATCTGAATTAGCTTTTTACTATCCATTTTTTTAATAACTAGATCTTCTTGTTTTTCGTGTTACCTCGGGCGGTTATTTTTTTAAAATATTTATGGGGGGTTCTATGGAACATTCAGACTGTATTGCCTCAAGGGGGTGTATGTTTTCAAAACTACATTTTTTGATATTTTTTTCGGGGCTTTTTACTGTGTCAAACTTTTTTGTGGATTCATTTTTTGAACTGTGCTGATTTGGACAGTGATCAGCCAAAAAATAGTAAATTAATTTACTGTGGGTGGGAAATGTTATATATTTATACTTATATTAAGTTGATATAGTTATAATGTTGTTTTGTTGAAAGTATGTAATGTATTTTTTAAATTGTGTAGTTAATTTGTTTAATGTATTAATTTAAAATATTTTTTAAATGATGGTATTAATATTTTTATCTAAGTTAGTGATGCAAAATTCAGAATTATTTTTTCACTGATATCATTATATTTTATTATTTAAAAAATATATGTTTAGATAATTTTGGTGTATTATGTTGTCGTTTCTTAGATGTCTGGTAGATTTTACAATTGGTTTAGAATTTCTTCCTTTGAGGACGTGGCAGAACGGAGCCATCGGCCTGTCAAGTCCTTGATGCGAAATGATAACGCCCTAGGTGTCTCTTGGGGTCCTTCTTTCGCTTGCCGTAGCCTTATCCTGTACGTTTCATCATCAATTCCTAAACGCTCGAGGATGCAGCGTTTGATGTCCTCGTAGGGGGGGGTTCCTTGTACATTTGCTTGCTGATAGGCGGACTAGAGATCGCCCGTCAATTGAGGGCCCAGGTACTGGCCCCAGCGTTCTATCGGCCAGGAGGCGGCTTGAGCCATTCGCTCGAAATTAGTAAAAAAATAGTCCGGATCCTCTCCAGGTACGTATTTTTGCAAAACGACCGAGGGAAGGGAAGGAACTGGTCTGTGTTGTCTCATGGCATCAGAGAGCTTACCGAGTGCCAGATCATGCGACTCCCCTTGGCCCTTAATAACATCCTGTAGCTGTCCCCGGTCATCCTCTGCCACTTTAAGGAACCTTTCCTTCATTCTTACCAGTTGTTCTTGGGTGTCCCCCATTTTTGCCAACGCGGCCTCCATCCTTCCGGCAGATCCCACTTCTGACACCACTTGTGAACGTGGGGGAAGTGCGGGCCGGAAAAACAGGCGTGGAGGCCGTATCAGGTGTGCAATGTTATCGGTGTTTATTAAGGCAATACAGAAGAGGCAGGGGTAAAGGAACAAATAATCAGGGCTCTGAAAGGACCAAATTCTGGATCTCCTTCCCGGGATAAGTTCTGGCCACGCTTGGTTCGTCCACGTCTTCTTCCTGGTACGACTTATCGGGTAGTCCGTGGAGGGCGCGTGGGAGAAAATGAAAAGAAAGAAGTCGTTAGTCCGGCCTAACTTTACAAACTGAGCACCGTTCACCGAAACCGGGGTAGTGATGGATCTATAAGAGAGACGGTGAGGAAAAGGGGGGGGAGGACGATAGAAAGGGAAAGGAGAAGAAAAGGAGCCTACTGCTTAGGTGCAGATAACCGTGCTCGGGACTTCCTATACAGAGCGTAAAGGGCGGGTAAAGGGGAAGGGTAGTGAGTCTTTGAGGAGGTGCTGTGCAACGAGTATAGTGCAACGTAGAACTCTCTTTGTGTGAATTATTTATATACAAGGTCGTGCTCGCCTCCCTTTTACCGTGGTTCAGTGCTTGCCCCGGGGTTGTGGGTACTCACCGACTCCGCCGCAGCTCTCCTGAGCTGCGGCCGCTCCCCAGCCACCTCCTTTGGACACCACTACTCCTTGCTCCTCTCCCTCGTCCGTCTCTGCCTCTCGATCTGTCACTCCTTCAGCCTGGATCTCCTGCCATTCCTTCACTCCTCCTGCAGCCCTTCCGCCTTCGTGCTTGCAACTTCCTGTTTTCAATTCCTGGAGGGATGGACTTCCGGGGTAGGTTTGTGTCACTTCCGGGTTTTCTCCAAAGGAGATTGGTTCCTGGAAAGACAGAGGACAGGGGGGCGGGGTCCTGGTTACTACGGATGCTTCCGAGTCCGTCCTCGGGGAATGACGAGAACCAGGGTCATGCCGATAATGCGGGGCAGGTAAGGGGGTCGGATCACGTGTCCTTACTTGGAAAATGCCAATTAATTATATTTTAAGTTTGTATTCAACATAACTTATGTTAGTTAACATAATGGGGCTGATTCTGATTCAGTAAAATCCCTTACAAATACCCGTACCAAGCATATTTCCCGTACGAATAGTATCCTTAAAAGTCCCCGTACTTACAATGAAGTACGATTCGGACCCAAAGCAGATCTCCTTATGAATCGTACGAAAGACCATACGACTTAAAAATGCGTACGAGGAGGAGGAGCTTCGCGCGCATCCAAGATGGCCGCGTGAGCAAGGGGCTCCCGAGACCCTCATACCCTCCCGCATATATCCTGCCACTGATGCTGTCGACATCTCTGAGTAGATGAATCACAGGAGAATTGAAAGCTGAAACTTGCGTCCCGATCGGACCCGGGAGGCCGAAGTTGTGGTGTGGTGAAGTTTGTGGCCTACGTCTCCTGGAAACCCGGCGCTTGGGTTGGCATGGTGCCCGAGGTGTAATTGAACAACATCGGCACGGTTCTGCGGAGGCGGCCGGTCCAACCTCACTTTCACTTTCGGTTTTGGCACTTGGACTGTTCTTTGAATCGGAAGACGTCTCATTGTGGCGACGGCTCATACCCCTTTTGGTGCTTGAGCGTCCTGGACAATATACGACGTGTCGTGCTTTGGCCTTGGGGACACGCCATCCCTCCCCTTTCTTTGGGCTGATTCAAGTGCATAGCTCAGAAGACGTTTTACATTCACCGTTTTTTACATCTGGGCGAATAAGAGACATTGGGAGCATATCCTGGAACAGAGTTCCTATCTATTGCCTGCCGGATCGGAGACCTGTTCCCCCTTCTCCTGACTTGGGCACCGACTTGAGATTGCTCTGAAATGGCGAGCAAACCGGAGGGGGACAAGCAGAAGTTGAAAACCACCAGAAGGGGTGGATATACCCAGTCCAATGTCATGGATCGATATGCCCAGGTTAAGGGGTTGCCCGGTGGACTTGGTAAGTCGCAGGAGGAGGTGAAGGATTCCTCGGCTCCGGCAACTGAACCGACGTTGCAGGACGTTATGGCCGCCATTGACAGTATCAGGTCGTCCCTTGGTAAGCAGATGGAGACCCTGGCACATAAGTTTGACACAGTGGCTATTGATGTGAATCTGATTCGCACGGACCTCACAAAGACAAATGAGAAGGTCAAATCGTTAGATATTAAGACATCGAGTCTAATGGATGACGTCATCGAATTGCAGACAGAGGTTCGAAATCTGAGGGCCTCGAATGACACTGTTTTCCGTCGCCTTGAGGACTTTGAAGGAAGGGCCCGAAGGAACAATGTCCATATAATTGGAGTTCCGGAAAAGGGGGAGGATCAAGCGGCCGATCTTTTTACTAAAGACCTTATCATCAACCATCTAAACCCCAAGGGACTGAGTAAGTTCTTTACCATGGAACGAGCACACAGGGTTCCTGGTGGAAGACGAAAGTGGGCGCCCCACCGAGGCCTATTATAGCACGGATCTTTAACTTCCGCGACAGAGACGCTATCCTCCAGGCATCTCAAGCGGGTGGGCCCCTGAAGTTCGGAAACTCATCTATCAGCTTTTATCCGGACTTCACACAGGCGGTCCAAAAACAAAGACTCCGTTTTCTGGGGGTGAAGAGGGAGCTTTGTGACATGGGTCTCAAATATGCCATGCTTTTTCCGGCCAAACTGAGGATTGAAAACGATGAAAGGACCTATTTCTTCGATAAGCCCGAAGTGGTGGCCAATTGGTTGGACACTTTGCCGGCCCAGCAAGATCTAGAGAGACAATCTGGTGGGGCTGATGGCGGAACTATGGATCAGGAATGAATATCAAATGCCTGGTCCATGGGGATGCTAGGGTATTTCCTATTGTGAGGGTTCTAATCTAATGTGTAGTTTCATGCGGATGGAATGGGGGGGTAGTTGGGCTACCGGAGGGTCTCTCTCCTCCACAGCTTAACTTTTTGTAGATGTGGGGGCGACAGGCACACGTCGAGTTGGGGTGGCTCTATAGTCGGAAGCAGGGGTGCAGGGTGGGGGGTATTGTAACGGGTTGTTTGGGAAGGGGAGGGGGGGGGTTGATTTTCAGTTTCGTTTTTCAGCAAGGCGCTATATTGCAAGACATTTTCATTGATGTGAATGACTCGGAGGGGGGATGGGTTTTCATTCAGTTTTATGATGGGGGTAGGGGGTTGAGGTTGATGAGCTGGAATGTGAATGGGTTGGGGGACAAGATTAAACGTGGGGTGGTGTTGCAACTCCTGAAACGACACTCTCCGGATGCGGTTTTACTTCAAGAAACCCACTTAGTGGGTAATACGTGTCATGCCATGAATAGAAAGGGATATCGTTTTGTGGCTCATGCTGGGTTCTCATCTGGGTCCCGGGGGGTTGGAATCCTCCTTAAGAACTCTATTCCATTTGAAGTGGAGTCCTCGGTCTGTTGCGTGTTTATCTAGGTTCCTGATCGATACTGTGACCTTATGCCCCTATTCGGCTATAAATCCATTTATTCCCTATATTGGCATAACCGTTCAAGTGCGATTTTCAGAAAGTCATCTCTGGCCTCACACGAACAGAGCCACATTCCAGCATAGTTCTCTGCCACTTCCTTTGCAACCAATTAGTGCAATGACAGAGCAGAAGTCACTATCTGATATTCCTAGATTAACACTCCGAGTTCTTCAACAAGATAAAAACTCAGCAAACCTGGAAATCCCCGCTTGCTGTGTTTTGATTAGTAATAGAACTCTAATGAGCAACTGATAACTATCACTTCCTAGTGACATCTTTAATTGACGTCTTATGTCCAGCAAACTTGCGTCAAACCCGGCACCTGTCAGGTATAAATATTACCAACGTTGCCTTAAGCAATGTGAGCTGTGAGCTGAAAGCTATCGTGCTGCTGTAAGCTGCTGTGCACTTTGTTGTGCATCCCATTGCTGCTGCAGGCAGTACGCTGCTGCTGTTGTCCCTTGGTGGTGAAGCTACTGATACCATTATCGCTGCTAAAGTGCGAACGATGGTGCAGTACGCTTAGGAGCTGAACAGCCGTCCCTCTGGGAAAGAAGCCAGCAGATTCCAGCTGCCGCGGACGCTGTCCCCCGCCTCCTCCTCCCGACGCGCTGAAGAAGAGCCGCTGCCTTTCTCCTGCAGAGAAATCCAGCTCCAGCGTTTCCGGTCTGCCCTCGCGGGTGACTGGGATATTGAGTGCCCCCTGAAGGAAATACCAGACTTCCATCATTCTATTCAGAGGTATGGTGTTGACTAAACCCTTAGATGAGAATTCTTGAAGCAAACCTTGGCAAAACCAACTTAACTTAAAGCTACTTACTTACTCCCCTTCCACGTGTTAGGCTTAGGTCAGGCACACTGGGGTAGGCATAGTTAGAAGCACCAGTTGAGTATTTTACCCTAATGTATATATGAATGTATATATGTTTTATTACTTTTAACTATTGTATGGCTAAGAAACCATATCAATGCTTTTACAGTTCTACTTCGCAATCCTTATCTTACTGTACGTACTTTTTATCATAACAAGTCTTGCAATTGTGGCAATACATTTCTCTTGTACGAGAAGAAAGACTGTTCAATAAATGTTAACCCTTTATTGACAAACGCCCGTCTCTCTATTCTCTACATCTCGTGAAAGTAAACTGCACTAAACTGACTGAGTGAAATACATGTCTATTGTTTCACACGACCCTAGAGATTGACTCTTGATCTGAGGAGCAAAGTTGTCATGTTGCACGGTTGTTGGAAAGCTGAATCCCTTCTTGTCTGTGCCAGGGAAGCTGATCACTTCCCATGCAGAGAAGAAAGTTTCCAGTGACCTCTGAGCTAGTTGGTAACACACCCAATTAAGTTTAGCATAGTCAGTGGAGGCCTGGAATATCCGCAGTTCCACGTCGATACTACTGTTTATGTTATTCCAATGCGCAGGGCCTAGTGGGAAACTAGGAACTACACTACATGGCGCCCAAGCGTTTGGTAAGGCGATAAACTAACGCAAGACGTTAGAGTAACTCAGTCGTGCATTTTTCACACAGACCCCTTTCTCCCATAAATACTCCAATAGACGTCTGGAGTGGGTGAAAGGTTAAAATCCGCCCGACCTTAGTAGGAAGAGATTCCTATGTAAAGCTATGGTTTATTCAACGTTGAAGGATACAGTGTTCCAAAATATTGTGCACCTAATCTTTGTCTCCTTGGAGACCTACTCTGCAAAGCCTGCATTTCTAAAAAATGACAGACAGTGAAGAAGAAAGGGAAGCAGTTAGACTGGCAACCCTACTGATAGAGGAAGACACGAGTCTCCTAGACACAGACCCGGATGCTATTATCATCCCGGTCCACTTAAAGATCTATAACTTTAAAACTTATAGAAAACGGACTGACACCACAAGGTGGTACAGTAATGTTCGTGATAGAGGCTCACGAGTATCGGCAGACAGAGGTATTCTATTCATGGATAAACTTTCCAGCGGTAAACGCTAGAACAAAAGAGTTTCACTATTACAAAATAGAGAAACCTCCGGAAGAGTACGTTCCTTTCGAGGAGATTGAAATTCCACTTAAAATTCAAGAGCACCTGCTCTGGTTTAATGGCGCCCTAAAACATAATGATCACATTACCAGGCTCGGTCCACTAGGTAGACCAGGAGCCACGTGGCCGGTTCTAGCCAGCTACACACCACATCCTGACATTGTAAAAATGTCTAAGGAAGAGCTGTTCGTACAGCTAAAAACATTAATAAAAATACATAGGCAATTAGTCCAATATGTAATGCGGACTGCAACAGTCCAACCAGCTGTTAATATACCACAGCTGACCCCTCATCAGGGGAATACAAATAAAATTACACCACAGAACATACAGTCATGTCTTGGTAAAACACCCGTAAAACGGGAACAAATTCCTTTCTGGTTAGCACAGAAAATCACTCAAATAGAGGCAGTATTTCCTGATACTACCCCTATTGAGAAACACAGAATCTTGACCATCTGCCTTCCTATGGGAATCGCACCACACGTGGAGGACTGTGACACTTGGGGTACAGTCTTTGCTTCCATTTACACAAAAACACACGGTGTTCCGTCTATGGCGGTAATACCAGAAGTGCTAAAACAGATTCAAAATGAATTCGGTCCAGAGCCCGCTTTAAATCTAGGTATGAAATTACTGAAAGACTTCAAGCAGGTCTCGGCTATATTATTAGCCAACATTAAAGGAGAAGCAGCATCTGTGGCGATCCGCCAGAAGTTGAAGGAAACAGATATAAAAGATCCTGTTGAGCTTGCAAAAATCATAGAAAAGTGCTATGAAGAATTAGGTAGAGACAGCTTGGGTGGAAAACCGGTAAAGCCCCAACTGCTCGAAAATCCTGAAAAATTATTTATTAAAAATAATTCAAACACTCCTAAAAAGAGCTGGGATGGAAATAAACAATCCACTCCCAAGGAAAAAGTTTTCCAGTCCAGAGGAAGGTCTCCTCGACGGAGGGAAAGAACTCCGACTCGAGAACGCCAGTCTCCCCAGAGGGAGCCCTCTGAAAAAAGATATAACCTTAGAAATAGGGATAATCTGAAAAAACCTGATAGATATCAAAGTATTGATACACGTCCCTCTCGATCTTTTCCACAGAATTCGGAAAGAAGAGGACGGTCAGACCCAGGAGAGCACACCAAGTCCAAAGACAAGGAACCTGCTCAGAGTAAAAAATCTCAATTTCAGAAAAAGAAGGTAGCCAGTATTAGGGTAATCAACAATGCCGAGAATACTGAGGACACAGTTGAAAAACGGGGAGTGGGCATTGACAATGTTGGACAGTGCAGCAGAAATCAGTATAGCGCGCAAGAACTTGATGAGTCATCTGGAGACAGTGGACACGAATGAATACATTCAAGTTGAAACTGCCGACGCCAGACTTAGCGAGCCCCATAAAATATACGAAATAACATTGCGTATAGAGGGTGATAAGACTAGGAAAATTAAAGGTCTATTTTGGGATAAGCTCTCAAAAGGCTATGATATTCTGTTAGCTGAAAAAGATTGGCCCCCAGAGTTTGTCAGGGAGTGCCCTCGTGGCGAAGAAGTGATTATGCCTGCCTTCTCGAATCACATTCCGATTCACAAAAAATATACATATGCAAGGAAATGGGCAGTAGCCCAGGCACCTGCATTATATAAAAATCATGTAGGATGGGATGAGGACTCTCCTCCTCACAAAATCCAGTTAAAAAGTGAACCAACTGCCCAACGGCAGTATCCCATAAAGCAAGAAGCTAAAAAACAAGTCAGAGAGATCTTAGATCAACTTGAGTACCAGGGGGTGATTGAAACATGCACCTCTCAAATGAACAATCCTTTGTTTCCTGTCTCCAAGCCAGACAATTCATATCGTCTAGTTTTGGACTACAGACACCTTAATACATGTTGCAAAACTTTTGCAGTACAAAACTCGCATAGTGCAGCCCTAATGAATAACAGTTAGGAAAAAATATAAAACGACATTAGACATATCTAATGGTTTCTTTTGTCAAAACATTGCACCGGAAAGTAGATATTTGACCGCTTTCTCTGCATTTGGGTCACAGAAAAAATTCTGTCGACTCCCACAGGGGTTCAAGAACAGCCCAGGACTATTCTCAGCTAGGGTAACAGAGTTACTACAAATCTATGATGATGAAGCATTATCTTACGTAGATGATATTTATCTCAGAGACGACGACTTGGATACTCACTTGAAAAGAGTGAACACCATTATACTTGGGTTCGCAGCAGAGGGTTACAAATTCAACTTTAAAAAGTCTCGAATTGCCCATCTGACAGTACTGTTCTTAGGGTACGAATTATCAAGTGAAGGGAAAAGCCTAGCGGACAACTTCTTAGAGAAGTGCGCTGTACTCCAAGCTCCAAAAACACTGAAGAATTTACAATCCATACTAGGTTTTCTGAATTTCGGGAGAACTTACATTCTAAATTACGCAGAGAGGGTTAAACCTCTCTACGAACTAATTAAACCTGATTTTAAACAAATCAATTGGACTCAAAAACACACAGAAATTTTGAGATCACTGCAAACAGACATGTTAGCAAAAACAAAATTAGATACACGTGACAACACGATCGATCTTGTAATCCGAGTCATCCCAGGAAGATGCGGATTCACGTACCTGACCTCTAATGAGGGAGAAAAGGTACCAATTTCAATTAAATCTCACTTGTACACACAAGCAGAAAAAACATTCAGTCACACAGAAAGAACTGTGAAAGCAGTGCAAATCGCATTAGCAAATGAACGAGAACTAGCACACGGCAAACGGATTAATATCCTTACAGCGGAATCCGCCTTCGAAGCGCTATTCAGCCCAGTATACATGCCTACAGTGTCACTGGATCCGAAATGGATACAGTGTGTAGATTCTCTAGGAGCGGAAGATGTGAAATACTATTTCGCCCCGCAATTTGAAGAACTGAATGATTTAGAATATGAAGAAGAATATCCTCTGCCAATCGAAATTCTGCCTCCCCCACAATACGCATGTATAATCTATACAGATAGTTTTGTACAGCATTTTAATGTAGAGAGCAAATCCTACAATGCAGCATGTTCGATCATTAAAGGTCGTTGGCTGTGCGGTAAATTCAGACCGAAAGTAACAAAAACTGAATCTGTAAGAAACTGTTCGGTTCAGAGAACTGAAATCAGATCTTTAAAGATGGCGCTCGAAAATGCAGAACGTGAATTCCCGACACTTATCGTGTGCGATTCTCATTTTTGCGTCAACTCTTACAACAATAAACTGCAGAGCTGGATTGAAAACGAGTACAAAGATGACACAGGTGCCACAATAAAGCATAAATTGCTCTGAAAACAGGTAGCTCTTTTACACAAAGAACTACAAAAGACTCACGTGATTCACGCACAGAGTCTTCGACGTGATGGCGTTCACGTTGCAGGGAATTCATTGGCTAATACAGCCACAGCGGAAGCAACTAACCCGGCTTCCGTAGCCACAAAAAAGCGTACAGATAAATACATAGACGGGGAAACCATGCTGGCAGTAAAAACGACCGTAATAGGCGACTGTGCAGCACTGCCCGTAAACTATCCACTCAATTATGCATACATAATCGATGCAAACTCCGTTCCTTTTGCTCGAATCCCTGGAGTGGGGGACAGAGTAATTCCAAACAGGAGCAGGAGGGGCTTCCTCTTACTGGAAGCACACATGGGGTTGGGTCTGAGACACCAAACAATTAAGGTTTCTCTGAAAGAATTACAATCAGAGTACTGGTGGCCAGGAATGAGCATAGATATTCAATGTTTTGCTCAAAATTGTGAAAACTGCAACAGAGATCGCAGTAATGAACAGGCCAGTGTAGTTTCAGGATCCCTGCTAGACAGCATAAGGCGGTCTATCTGTGCAATCAAAGAAGAGAAGCGCGTCCCAGTGTACACCGTTAAGACGAAAAGCACTTAAAAAATGAGGCCCCAGCGCTCGGCTGACGCTAGAACGGTTATAAAAGATTTGCGAGTCTTTATCGGCACATACGCAATTACCACGTTCCATTCTGACCAGGGTCCTGCTATCAGCTCTCGAGCTGATAAGGAGGCCATGGCTAGCATGGGAATTGGGTTGCGGTATTCTTGTCCGTCATACCCCGGAAGGGAATAGTGTGGTAGAAAGAAAAAACCGTGACATAAAGCAATCTATAACAGCGAAGGTATTAGGTTGAGGCGCTGGGTGGGTCAAACATTTAATAAGTGTCCAAACTAGTCTTAACAACATGCCAAGAAATTCTCTAAAAGGTTTCAGCCCATACGAACTATTGTTCGGAATTAGAATGCGTATTCAGGACCTCGATAGTCAGATGTCAGTGGTACAAGAAAAAACAACAAACTTTGACATCAAAGATCGTTTGGCTGTTTTACAGGAACTGAATGAAACAAGAAAATCCTTAAGCAACATAAAGTTAAAGCAACAGCCAACTACCACTGACGAGGCACCACCAGCAACAGCCCCAGCAAGGCCTGTCTGGATTCCAAAGATTGGGGATCTAGTCAGAGAAACTATCGCGGTTAAGAAGGAATTTGGGCCTTCTTACAGAAAAGCAGTACCTGTCTTGGCAGTCACCGGAACAAGATCAGTTGTGCTACCGCCCCTTGCTGGTAAAAAGGAGAACAGAGTCGTGTCTATCGATCTGGTAAAACCACAAGCATGTGGCCTATAATCAACAGTAGGCCCAGTGGACTCCCAAGAAACAACAGAATACCCAAACTTGCAACAATCCAAGAGGTTCAAACTGAAAGACTAATCACATTCGATCAGCCTGCAGTGCACAATGAAGGACTATGCAATAATGCCATGGAACTCGTGCCTCTTGAAACACAGATTGAAACAGTTTGTCAAGAAACACCAGTCTACAATGATGTGGCATCAGAAAGTGCTACCGAGAGACAGATTGACAGAACTGCCTCTGGTTATTTCATCAACTTCGACAACTTCTCTGAAGATCAAAACCACCCCGAAGTGATGCCAGAAACAAAAAAGTATTCTAAAGAAACTACAACGGAACTCTTTCAACAAATCAAAGAATTGTATCTGGATTCACCGTTGATTGAGCATTGGATTATCTCAGGGGTATTCATACTCCTACTATGCCTAATTTTAGATTTAGTTTTAGGAAAGTTTATTACAATTGAATGGACACAGCAAGTCAGAACATCAACCTAGTCCTGAAACCACACAGATCATCTCACGTGAAGAAAAGAGAACTGTCAACATTAAATGTCACAGCAATTCCAATACCTGGTGGGGTAGTATGGGAGAAAACAGACTATGAGATCTATGGTCCGGTCGAAATCCTGAAGTATCCTCATCAACTGAAGGTTTCCTTAAGTGACTTTGTGACACCTAGTACATTCTCCGATGATTGGGACTTTAACAGTATTAATGACATGATGTCTGATTTAGTAATGTCAGCTAGATTCACAGATCATGATTATTTACAAGGTTCATCTAGTTATGAGCAGTTATTCTGTTACACCCACTATGGGGATCATTACTTGCATAAATCTGCACAGCCTAGAAATGTTTTTATGTATAATCAATGGGAACATTGTTCTACACCACCTAAAAGCAGTTCTAAAGCATTTTTTGAGAAATTCAAATACTTCTCAGGGTTTAACACCAGTGATGCAGAAACATTTTATTACAAACTGTTAGATAAAACAGGAATGAAAACAATGCTGAACAAATGATGACATTTGGTTTTGATTATTGGAAAAATAATATTGAAACGAAAACAATTTGGGGTACAAAAGATTGGCAGGTGCAAGGCATTGAAGCACTATTTAGAACCTGCATGATACCAGAACAAATGTTGTTTTTAAATGACACAATACACCAAACATCTTGTCTTGGCCTAGCTAAGATTAAAGACCTTAAAACACTGGCTATACCAAAGCCAATACCTGAAAATGCAACCACAGATATTGAGTTAGACGTGTCACAAATTTTACATTTCAACAGAACACATCCTGATTGGAAAAAGTGGTTAATCTGGCCTATTGACACAAACAACTGTCAAGATAGATTCCTGAATAAAACACAGGGGTTAAAAATGACCAGACTAGACCCGAGATATTCCCAGAGACAACATCCAGGGATTATAACAACATACAGTGTAGGGAAACTCTGCCTTGAATGGCTAACATCATCCACACTGGCTGAAATTAAGCAACACTTGTCTTTACTAAAAGATGGTGCTGATTTGCGCGATTTCATTCTTGGACCACGCAAACAGCGTCAAAAGCGTTTCATAGCGACCAGTATCTATGCTGCTTACAACGAGGCTTGGAAAGTAAAGCAAATTGAAACTGCTGAAAAAATACGAGAAATTGATCGTATTAATTTGGGGAAATCACTTTCTGTAGTAGACAATGGGTTAATGACTCTGTCTTCCAGAATATATTCGTTGGACAATATTGTATCCTCTGCCTTTGATGCGATAGACAGAGACTTGCTAATGTTACAACATGGCCAGTCTCAATTACGCTCTATTATAGAACTAGGCTGGACGCTGCAAAATCTTCGTTCAGGCTATGTGCCTTGGCGTTTAATCAACACAACGTCATTATTTTCCATTTTTAACCTTACTGATAAACAGATCAGTTTGGCACAGAAAGGAGCAGACTATACAATCCTGAGCATCGAAAAACTCGAGAGATTACCATTGACAATGTCAGAGAGTCCTGTCATTGAATGGATAATACACGGAATTATCACAATTCCGATAACAACTTTCTGATTTAAAAAATGCCTTGAGTACATACCTGCTGGCCAGTATGAACAATTGGGTAAAGGACATATAAAATCTGAATGGAAATTACCATACACACATTCTTGCTACAGTGACAGCGACAAAAATGTATTTCTTAGTGGTGATAACTGTAAACATTCACTAAGCGGTATACTTTTGTGTCAGGGTATTAATTTACACGGAGCATGTGATGGAAATTCAAACAACCTTTCATGCCACCAGCTAGTCACACCTGCAACTCAGATAGAGCCCTTCTTTATGCAACTTTCGAACGGGAGTTACATTCTTAGAACGGATCACAGATGTTGTGGCCTTATGCCAGGGAAAAGTTATCTAGTAAGAGTAACGTCCATGGTCAAATGCTGTATGCAAGCATTGTTTCCAAGTGGGCCTGCAGACACAGTGACTCCCATCTGGCCTCGTCTGAATCTCTATTCTATACGAATTGATACATTAAGCAAAATTAAATCTGTACTTTTACAGACAACAGTGCCTATAACGTCATCAAAAGAGACGTATGATCTTCTAGTTGCAAGGACAGCTACTGAAGTTCATGACCTTTTATCAACAAATTGCCCCGTGCATTTCGTAGAAATGTTCAGCCAACTCCTTAACATGTCTAGTGCAACAAGCATCCCAGGCATATTTAAGACAGTCTTTACGGGACTTCTAACACCCTTCCAGGCAATTTTGGGAATCGTTCCTAATTTTGTACACTCTGTTTTTGGCGGCATACCATTATTTTTGGGACTCGTCGCAGGGATTTTATTTTTGACCCTTCTGCTTCGTTATGGCAAGCCTCGGCTCAGACATAGCTCCCATGGGAATGGAAGAGACAATCCTAGCAATGCGCTACCGGGACAGGATAACTAACGTCCTCGGATTGGCCAGGCTGAGAGATCTAAACATGACCTGGTTCCTTTCATTCAGACCTATATGGCAAAATTGCATTTTACCTGTGCTACGGTGTATGCTTTGCGGCGATGAATGCGTGTTAGACATCTGTCTTTCACTTCCATCAGCAGTACCAATGGACGTCGATACTTTGCTCAGTCCAATAACGGCTCACGCATTGTGTTGTCCCCAGCGGCTACCAATCCTGATGACGGCATTCGTGGAGACTCCTGTGCTACAACCAAGTGGTAACAGTGTAGCGAGTGACAAAAGCGACATCATCCAGGTACAATGTTCAGTGAGCATTGCTGGTCCCGACTATGATGACAGCAATCATTCTCACACCTGCCAAGTTACAGCGCTATCTAATTTGGTTGAACTATCACCTGAATTTGTAGACCAATTCTTTGAGAGCCTGTCTGATACGATGTTCTCACCCATACAGAAACAATAACTTTGGAGAAGCTTTCCGACACACAGCGTTCCCATGAACTCTGAATTCGGCCTTCAGTTTTGATCAACAAAAACTGCAAAAAACTTTGGAACTCTATTTTCCCCGTTCAAGCATTAAATTCTTTTGATTTGGACAATTTTTCTAATATTCACCCTTTTTTGGCACGAACAATTCTTTGCTTAACGTAAAAACTATTCTTAGAGAACAGAAGCTTCACACTTCTATTTCTAAACACATCTAGAGACATAACAACATTACATCAGCCTCTAGCACATGTTATTACAATGCATTTATATGTGATGATTTATCTCGCCCTTCTTCTGTTAGAGATACTTCATGTGTAATTCTTATGCATAATCGTTCAATGATTTCATATGCAATACTTTTTGAATGATTTCTATGCTTCAAAAAAACGTACAGTACCTAAATTTCATGTATTACAAATACGCCTATTTCGAATGCATTTATGTATTTTGGGGTGGGCAATGTTACACATGCATCTAATTGCTCTAGTTTTAGTAATTTGATGGACATGAATACGTGGAGTGGGTGTTGCGTGTTTATCTAGGTTCCTGATCGATTTGTGGCCCCGCTCTGCAGTGGTTCCGT
The DNA here is from genome assembly GCF_964263255.1 of Lissotriton vulgaris. Classification (NCBI taxonomy): domain Eukaryota; kingdom Metazoa; phylum Chordata; class Amphibia; order Caudata; family Salamandridae; genus Lissotriton; species Lissotriton vulgaris. The sequence goes on from NC_141696.1 coordinate 745,339,785, forward strand.
TCCTTCCTCAGCGATCGTTCCTTCTGCGTTGCCACCCCTCCTTTCCAGTCCAAATTCCATCAGTTGGACCTGGGGGTCCCCCAGGGCTCCTCGCTGAGTCCCACGCTTTTCAATCTCTACGTGCGGCCGCTGGCTGATGTCGCCAGGCAGTGGGGCCTTACTATGGTCTCATATGCCGACGACACACAGCTAGCGGTCAAGATCAGCGGGGACGCCGAACTGGATGCCCCAAGGTTCCGAGATGGGCTGAGAGAGGTGGCCAGCTGGATGAATAACAACTGTCTCCAGCTGAACGCAAAAAAAACCGAGGTGATGATCGTGGGAAGAGGAACGGACTGCTGGGGGGACAGTTGGTGGCCACAGGAGCTTGGGCCTGCCCCCATACCGGTGATGGAGCTCAGAAACCTGGGAGTATGGCTCGACCACACCTTATGTTTTACCACCCACACTAAGAGAGTGGCAGCATGCTGCTTTGGTGTTCTGCGCGGACTGAGGCCGGTGCTTAAATTTTTCGATGCCCCGACGAGACAGTTGGTCATCCAAGCGACGATCATCTCCCGGCTGGACTATGCCAGCTCGCTCCTGCTGGGAGCTAACCAAGCTGAGATCGTCCGCCTGCAGCGCGTCCAGAACGCGGCTGCGAGAGCAGTGGTGGGCCTGCCGAGGTCATGTCCCACGTCCAACACTCTGAGGTCCTTACACTGGTTACCAGTGAAAAGCCGAATACATTTTAAGGTACTCAGCCTTGCTTTTAAAATTTTAAAAGGATCGGCACCTGAGATCCTCAATAACCTTATATCCCCTTATGTCCCGACTCGCTCCCTCAGATCCCTAGGGCAATCCCTTGCGGTTACCCCGCGTTTCAGGCTTAGCCGGATGGGCGGCCGCTCCTTCCGTGTGAGAGCTGCGGCTCTCTGGAATTCGCTTCCGTTGGAAATCCGCCTTTTAGAGGATCTTCTAGCATTTCGCAGGGCCGTGAAAACCTACTTGTTTTAATCTTCTTATGTTGACTCTCACCTTTTTTCCGCGTTGTGTTATGTTCACCTTTTCCATGCGCCAGGACGCTCCTTCGCTGGAGCAGCTGTGCGCAAAATAAATGCAGTTAACATAACATAACATACTGTGACCTTATGCCCCTATTCGGCTATAAATCCATTTATTCCCTATATTGGCATAACCGTTCAAGTGCGATTTTCAGAAAGTCATCTCTGGCCTCACACGAACAGAGCCACATTCCAGCATAGTTCTCTGCCACTTCCTTTGCAACCAATTAGTGCAATGACAGAGCAGAAGTCACTATCTGATATTCCTAGATTAACACTCCGAGTTCTTCAACAAGATAAAAACTCAGCAAACCTGGAAATCCCCGCTTGCTGTGTTTTGATTAGTAATAGAACTCTAATGAGCAACTGATAACTATCACTTCCTAGTGACATCTTTAATTGACGTCTTATGTCCAGCAAACTTGCGTCAAACCCGGCACCTGTCAGGTATAAATATTACCAACGTTGCCTTAAGCAATGTGAGCTGTGAGCTGAAAGCTATCGTGCTGCTGTAAGCTGCCGTGCACTTTGTTGTGCATCCCATTGCTGCTGCAGGCAGTACGCTGCTGCTGTTGTCCCTTGGTGGTGAAGCTACTGATACCATTATCGCTGCTAAAGTGCGAACGATGGTGCAGTACGCTTAGGAGCTGAACAGACGTCCCTCTGCGAAAGAAGCCCAGCAGATTCCAGCTGCCGCGGACGCTGTCCCCCGCCTCCTCCTCCCGACGCGCTGAAGAAGAGCTGCTGCCTTTCTCCTGCAGAGAAATCCAGCTCCAGCGTTTCCGGTCTGCCCTCGCGGGTGACTGGGATATTGAGTGCCCCCTGAAGGAAATACCAGACTTCCATCATTCTATTCAGAGGTATGGTGTTGACTAAACCCTTAGATGAGAATTCTTGAAGCAAACCTTGGCAAAACCAACTTAACTTAAAGCTACTTACTTACTCCCCTTCCACGTGTTAGGCTTAGGTCAGGCACACTGGGGTAGGCATAGTTAGAAGCACCAGTTGAGTATTTTAGCCTAATGTATATATGAATGTATATATGTTTTATTACTTTTAACCATTGTATGGCTAAGAAACCATATCAATGCTTTTACAGTTCTACTTCGCAATCCTTATCGTACTGTACGTACTTTTTATCATAACAAGTCTTGCAATTGTGGCAATACATTTCTATTGTACGAGAAGAAAGACTGTTCAATAAATGTTAACCCTTTATTGACAAACGCCCGTCTCTCTATTCTCTACATCTCGTGAAAGTAAACTGCACTAAACTGACTGAGTGAAATACATGTCTATTGTTTCACACGACCCTAGAGATTGACTCTTGATCTGAGGAGCAAAGTTGTCATGTTGCACGGTTGTTGGAAAGCTGAATCCCTTCTTGTCTGTGCCAGGGAAGCTGATCACTTCCCATGCAGAGAAGAAAGTTTCCAGTGACCTCTGAGCTAGTTGGTAACACACCCAATTAAGTTTAGCATAGTCAGTGGAGGCCTGGAATATCCGCAGTTCCACGTCGATACTACTGTTTATGTTATTCCAATGCGCAGGGCCTAGTGGGAAACTAGGAACTACACTACAGGTCCTTGATGAGAGAGGGCGCTATGTGGCTGTTTCTGGAAGGTGGGAGGGCCGTGTGCTTTCCATTGTATCTGTTTATGTTCCTCCTGGCCTGCAGTCTACGACTTTTGCTGACCTGGGACGGGTTCTACTAGATCTCCCTGGGGGTTTCTGATTCTGGGGGGTGATATTAATGCAGTGGTATCTGGAGAGTTGGACAGGCACCCACCTCGGGTTCTCAAGGGGGCTCAGGGTTGGTTGCCTGACTTCATTGACATGATGGGCCTAGTGGACGGCTGGAGGTTGCTACACGCTACTCAACTACAGTATACTTTTCATTCTGGTGCCCACAGTAGTCTCTCCAGGATAGACTATGTGTTAGTGCCAGCTGCACAGGCGTCCTATATTGCTGAGATCAGACATATGGCTTGGGGTATTTCCGATCGCTCCGCACTTTGGTTTGGGTTTGAACTGGCGCCGGGCTCTGGGGGGAGGATAACTCCCATTAACCCTTGGTATCTCCGTAATCCCAAGACTCGCAGCTCACTAATTAAGGCATTGGAACATTATTTCCAAGAGAATGAGGGGTCGGTCTCTTCCTTAATATCGTTGTGGGAAGCTTTTAAGACAGTGATTAGTGGTCAAGCTCTCTCTTTAATTGTTGGTGTTAAACAACAGAAGGAAAAGGATGTGGTGAGGATAGAAAAGGAGATAGCTGATTTGGAATTGGAATTGGAGCGAGAGGTTAGCCGCTCTAGATTGCATGTCCTACACTTGAAGCAGTCGGATTACAGAACGTTGGTAACGGATGGTGGGAGGGCCCTTAGTCGGGAACAACAGGGGCGTATCTATGATGTTGGGGATAGGGCTGGCAAATTAATTGCATGGTTGGATAGAAAGGACAGAGCTAGTCGTGTGGTACCCGAAATTGAGATGGAGGATGGGGCTCTGGTCACCGACCCGCAAGAGATAGTGGCATGCTTTGCTGAACATTTTCGCTCTGTGTACTCTTCCGTGTCAGATAGACCGGAGGAAGATTCATGCTTGTTGTTGCGAGATATCGCGCTCCCGTGTCTGTCCGAGGTGGACCGGGACTTTCTGGATGGTAGGATCTCTGCTGATGAAGTAGCGTTGGCAGTGCGCTCTCTGAATTCAGGTAAAGCGATGGGTCCTGACGGTCTGCCGATTGAACTATATAAGCTTCGCCCAGATAGGATTGCTCCGTATTTTTAGAGACATGTTCCTGGAGTCCCGGGATCGTGGTCTCCTCCCCCGTGATCGGAGATTGGCTTCGATAGTTGTAATTCATAAGGAAGGAAAACCGAAGAATAGGAGTGCCTCGTATCGGCCGATCTCACTGTTGAACTCTGAACCTAAGATTCTTGCTAAGTTGTTGGCTAATAGACTGATAAAGGTTATTAGCGATCTGGTTCACCCAGACCAGTCTGGCTTTATCCCACACAGAAATACGGAACTCAACCTTAGGTGCCTACATGGGGTTCTTGCGAGGGCCTCGACGCTACGTGAGCAGGCCATTTTGGCGTCATTGAACACCACAATGGCGTTTGATACTGTTGAATGGCCGTATCTGTGGGCAGTGCTAGCTAAATTTGGTTTCAGTTCAGATTTCATTAGCTGGGTGCGTCTTCTTTATGCAGACCCTCTTGCCCAGATCGTGGTTAATGGTCACGTATCGGAGCCATTTTGTCTCGGGCGGGGTACTCGTCAGGGTTGCCCGTTGTCTCCTCTTTTATTCGCGTTGGCTCTCAAGCCTCTTGCGGCTTGGATCCGCTGGGAGCCCTCGATGAGGGGCATTAATTGGTCTCCGCAATTTGAGGATCGTATTTCCCTATATGCGGACGACATCTTGCTGTGTTCGACCTCCCCCAAGAAATCTTTAATGGTACTCAGTGATGTTCTGGCCTCCTTTGGAAGAAACTCTGTTTTGGTCATTAATTGGGCGAATTCCTATTTGTACGTTCTCAGTGGCGAGATACCGATCCTGCTGCGTAACTGTCCTATCCAAATAGCACAAGAGGGATTCAAATATCTCGGAATTTATATTTCCATGGACCCTGTGGTTCGATACGAGAGGAACCTTCTCCCTCCCTTGACTCGGTTAAAGCGAGATGTTGCGGGCTGGCGGAAACTCCCATTGTCCATGCTTCGGCGGGCGGCCCTTTTTAAAATGATGTCGCTCCCTCGTTTTCAGTATGCCCTTCAGAACATGCTTGATATCGTCCCAGTTAGTTACTTTTGTTTGGTGGAGGATTTACAGAGGAAGTTGTTATGGGATGGCAGACCGCGTATTGCGCTAGCTAAATTAACGCTCCCGTGGTATGATGGGGGCATCGCTCTCCCTGATATTAAGAGATATTATTGGGTGTCGCAGTTGGCAGCCATCAATCACGGTATGTACGACCCTGTGTTGAATCCTGGTTTCGCCATGGATAGGTGGTTACTTCCTGGTGGTAATTATTATAGAGCGTCGCATTCTAAATCTGTGGTGAAGGCTTTGACAGGGCCGACCAGGACAGCTGTACGGGTCTGGCGCGATGCTACCAGTTCGTTGAGGTGGAAGGACCGTTTAACTTTGGCTACCCCACTTTTCGGCTCTGACAAGTTTGGCAAACTGTGGAACACTAAAGGGTTCGACAAGTGGGATCTTATTGGTATCTCCAAGGTGGGAGACATATGGGTGAAGGGACAGGTGAAATCATTTGCGGCCTTACAGACCGAGTTTGAATTGGGAGGGATGGAATACTTTTGTTATGCTCAGATTCGACATGCACTAACTTCCGTTTTCCCGGAGGGGGAAGAGATACCGGACTCTACCCCGTTAGAGGATCGTATCTTGGATGGCCATATGCCTGATAGTACCATATCCCTAGTGTACAAGAAATTGATTAATCATAGGGCGGACCTTTTACTGCAGCTCCGTGATCAGTGGACATGTGACGGCCTTGAGCTTGATGACGAAGACTGGCAGTCGGCGATCTCCTCTCCGAAGGAGGTCGCAATTCCAGGGTGACTGAGATTGGTTCAACTTAAAATATTACATAGGGTATACGTCATGGGTCCCCGTCTAGCCCGGATGGGGTTATCTGATGAGGGTTTGTGTCGGAGGGGTTGCGGTCAGCTGGGGACGTTCCTCCATATCATCTGGGAATGTCGGGAAGTGTTTGACTATTGGAGTAGAGTCCATGCGGTAATGCAGGAGGTCACAGGCGTGGCTCTCTTACCGGAGGCCAGACGCTGTTTGCTGAATGTCTGGGAGCCTACTGATCATAATGTGGCACAAACCCAATGGGTGACTCTACGGGCCATGATTGCCAAACGGAACATTGCACAGTTGTGGGGGTCCCAAAGGCCTCCTACTCTTGATGTGTGGGTAGAAAACTTGGACTGGTGTATGTTCCAGGAGAAAATGGTGTACTTGGCTCGGGGTCGCCCCCGGAAATGCAACAAGATCTGGGGCCCTTGGAATAGATATAGAGGGGATATATGTGTAACACCAGTTACAGCGGTCCTTGATGTCCCACTTTCCCCCTGACCCCTTATTTTTTATTGATTATTTTCGTAGTACTTCTGTGTTCTCTTCCCCCCTCTCCCTATCAATATACTGTTTATTGTAACGTTTGATGATATGATGCTCGACCCTCGTAAAGTCTTTGCATCCCTATGTTTTGTATATGCCTTGCTTTGTTTTAAATAAAAAGAAATATATATAAAGAAAAAATATCCGAACGAATCGCATTGGGAACACGCAATACGCGACGTCCGTACGGACCAAAGCAGCATTTTCCGACCCACCAAGTACGATTCGTCTCGTCAACACTCCGTACGACTCTTTTTCTAGGGGAGCTAAAAATGTCCGGAAAAGCAGATTTCAACTCACACCGCATACGAAACGGACCCCCCCCGGGTACGGTGCGTACACCCCATGATTGCAGGGGTACGGTGCGTACACCCCATGATTGCAGGGGTACGTTGCGTACACCCCATGATTGCAGGGGTATGGTATGTAGGGGTACGGTGCGTACACCCCATGATTGCAGGGGTACGGTGCGTATGTGATTGTGTGGCTCTCCGTACGAATCGCTCATACCTGCTGTTTTCCGTACGAATCGCGTTCTAATTCCCCGGTCCGGATCGTACTTGTCGGGTCATACAGCATGTTTACGTTTCGTACGGTTCACTGTGAGAGTCCGTGTCATACGGATTTTCCCTTGCTTTTCGTACGGTTCGCAACGATTCGGTCGTATTTATTTCAAACGAATCGAACTACGCGATTCGGACGGAATTGTACGAGTCGGACGGAAAGGGCTATGGATTCGATTCGGTCGTACGATTAGTTTACTGAATCGGAATCGGCCCCTATATGTGTTTATTTTAAGTGAAGAAATAATATTGTTGTAAATATAAATATGTGTATGTAAGTGGGATGTAAATATGTGTAATGTATAATTTAGAGGAGTTTTCTGTTTATACACTTTAATGTATTATTTTGGATAAGACAAATATTATGTTTTAATTATATATTGTAGTTATTGTTTATGATATATTTATTGTAATTTGTTAGTCAGAATATTGTGTTTTTTTACATTTGTACTGCTACTTATTACTTGTTTTAAAGACATCTGTGTAGTCAATATTATTAATTTCAATATTTTTGACATAGTCCATGGTTAGTTATGAGAAAATATTTTTGTGTCCGATATTTATGTTTTTGATATATGTTAGATTAGATATTTTTGACGTCAATATTTATGTGTACAATATAAGTGACCTGTGATTAATGATGGGTTCTTGATATTTTTGTTAACGATATTAAGGTTTCGATAATTCTTGAAGTTGATATTTTTTGTCTCGATATTATGTCAGTGATCCCCTGTAACCCCAGTAGGCCAGGAGGGGGCCACTAGGAAAGTCATTCATTGCACCGACATCGTTGACGCTGTTGCCTTGGACCCCGGTATGCCATGAGAAAAAGCCACCCTGCATCACAAATGCTGCCCCTTCACTTTACCTGCATGAACCGCAAAGAAGAAGCCGTTTGTTGCACCTGGAAGACATTGCTGATTGCGCCCGCCACACAGCGCCGCTCCTGCAGACCTTGGTAAGACATGCTACATCTCACTAATTGCTAGAGCATGTTGCCTACAGTAAACCACCAGGGATATCTTTGTTAGTGTGGACAAGGGAAAGGGAGGTGCTGGAGGATATTTCCAAGGAAAGTGCTCCAGCGTTCGCCCGGAGGGACTGTAGTGTGCAATATTTAGTGTGCTGTAGCATACTTTGCTTGTGTAATACATACTTATGTTACTAAGAAAATAAATATTGGACTGGACAATCATAACATATGGGTCCTTCTCTGCATTTGTCTTGTACCTTTGTTTACATTGCACCTACCACCCCTGAAAAAGCTTTGGACTGCAGGACCTGCGCTACCACAGAGAGTCAAGTGCTGAAGGGGTAGTTTTTGACTCGGTTGCTCATAATCCATAGCAGGTCGGGTCCCTGGACATCAGAAGTAAAAGTCCACAACCCCCATGGTAAGGGCCAGTAAAGCCTTCTTGTCCTGCGGCTCTCTGAAAGGAGTTGTGGCACACCATATATGCACACCCACCATCATATGACAAATCACCCACTGTCATATGGCCACTACATATCATCAATTACTACACACCCATCATTAAATTCCTGCATAACCATCAGTATACATTCTCATATCACCACTCAGCCACATTTATAAACCTATATGAACTGAATTTTCATGTCTCCGATACTGTTAACTCATCTAAGATATGTCTCACCTATCACGAAGACAACTGTTCATCCAACTGACCCATATGGGAGACTGTAAACTCATAAAGAAACTGCTAACTCACAAAAGGCTTCTGAAAACCAGGGACACTGCTGACCATTGCTTAATTGGTGCTGGTGTTTAATGGTGCTCGGCACCAGTACGTATTTCTCTGATTCTCTGCACCAGCACTTATGACAGTTCATTACACAGAGGCACTGTTTGTTTAATTTTGAGATGAGCAAAAAACACAATGTTGAGGCCTTAAACGTGGGCACTTACCTAAAGTTGTGCCATAAATTAAGACAGGCGGACTCAGGTACCCTAGAAGCCTTAGTCTGGCTAGAAATCACTCAGAATAACCCATGTGGAACGTTTGGTCGCCTTTTCAAAGACGCCATTGATCTAATGTCAGCAAGTGATCTATGGGTCCTGAATCCCAGTCAGTCAGCATTTAAAATGGCTATTAAAAAATGTGTGAGAATGAGATCGCTAAACATGGATAAAGCACTTTTTGCAAAACGTAGCCACTCCTGGGCACTCATAAACTCATACAGACGGCCAGCTCCCGCAACTTATCTGTCTTGTACATACTCATTGTACCTTAAACGTAGCCTTATAGCAATCAGAATGGGTGACTGGCGTTTTTTGCAAGATCGGCCCTCCTGGCAACGTACGGTGGAAGACACAACCTGTAGAGGGTGTGGCAAAACGGGGGAAACTTTGCTTCACGTGGTTTGCCTATGCCCTTTTTAAAATTCTCAACGTAGGTGCAAACTAAAAGCCGAATGGAACAGGTTGGGTGCCGGGACCTGCAGGCAAGCCATCATTGTGGCCTTGAACCCAGAAAACACAGTTTTAAATATAAGGCTAGCCAATTTTATTCAGCAAGCATATGGTAATTTTAACCAATTGAGTCCCCATTGAGCCTTGTCCAGATCCTTTTAACTACTAATACACCTTACAACATCTATTAACTTCTAAGGAAGCAAAAATGAAACGACTATAAAATGTATTGTAAGAGTATTGGGCTGTTTTTATACATAAGCTACCATTGGTCGCGTTCATCTCATAATGTCATTCAATAAGAAGGATCAAGTTGTGGATAACCTCTACTTTTTATACGACTGTTAAACAATTTATCGTGTCTTTGTACTTTTTTAATATTTGTATTATAATGTGAATTTAGCATTCTTTTAAAGATATTTGTGTTATATCTAATTAAAGACATTTGATTGATTGATTGACAATGTTTAGTAATTCAATATATGTTAAAAATGTGGCCAATACAATTATTATTGCATTGAAGGGCATGGAATAGTCTGAATGGCCCCACTTGTAGGAGTGTGTCACTTGTTGTGTTGGTACTGTCATTAGCAGCGCTGGCAGGGGCCATGGGATGGGTGGTACAAGCTGCAGTGGCCTCCTGAGAAGAGCCCTGATGCCTTACTTTTTACAAATTAGGTATACTGCTGCTCACCCATGGTGAAATCTGCTACCCATCAGGGAGACTGTTGGTCCATCATTGATACTGCTCATCACAGAGATGCTAACTTGTGTGGCTGCTTAACCATTCGGGAGAGAACTAGCCTTTCTAGAATACAGCGTCATGGAGAATCTGTGCAGGCTGGATTGACTGTGCTCTCAACATGGACAAAGTTAAGCCACCTGAAAGATTACAACTTTTCATTTACAATTGGGCACAAAGTTAAGGGCATTGCGCAAGCAGCACACTGATAAAGCTCCCTATAATTTGAGACCGAACAATAATTTGACAAACCAAGTTCTTGTGCCTACGTCAATAGGTCATGGGCATGCCGATGGTTACTGGATTCTGCAACACAGAGGCTTCAGGGCTTGATGCATGTGTTTGTGTCCATGCTTCGCTAACTTACTCAAGTGGCAGTAAGGTTGTTTTAACTTTCTACATTGTTTTAATCCCCACCCCATTGATTTCTGACGGAGATGTGATAGTCATTGAATGTTGTGATCTTCGGGCCTTTTTGGAGGGAGAACGTTCCTGCTCCCTTATGCTCTGGGATTCTGGAGCATCAGTGGGCCAGCATATGGGTCTCCTTGACATCCTAGTAGCTTTGGCCATGCTCTAGACTTGCTTTGTCAGACTTTTACATCCCCTTAGGACTGTAAGTAACAACTTTGAAGGCTGCCAAACAAGCTTGCATGGAGACTCTTTACACAGGGGCATTGGGTGGCTGCAACATTAGTTGGTGTTGATGTTTCCATCTCATGTCCATTTGACAACTTTGTTTCCCTATTTAGAAGAAAAAGGTCTGTGGACCTTAAAACTGTGGTTTGTTTTCAATGTGCACACTACTGGATGTTTACCTATTTAAGCATGGTATGTTTTCCTATCTTTGTATTAACCAGGGTTTTTACTCATTCTTTATTATCTCTTTCTTACTATATTCTTTGTCTTTGCTTCATTTATTTATTGTAATATCACATTCAAAGTACTGTAAACACATTAATGAAAGCGCTATAGAAAACCCATATATTTAACAAGAACATATTAAAATTGTAGACTTCCAATCACAAGTGATTGTTGTAAACCGGTGGTTCTTCTCCTACTCTGACAAACGTGGGGTTCTCCACCCTATTTAATGGTAGGTAACCATTCTGTTCACAACTTTGTTGTCCAAACGTACTCTGCCATCAGAAACTTTATTTGGGCCAGCTTGGCAAGCTATTTGCCCACCTGAAAATAAACTCCTTAGAACTTTGGAGCTTTCTCTCGCATAAGATATGCCTCTGGAGTATTTCTCTGTCATTCGGAGCAGTTCACTGCTGTAGATAATGAGTAAAGAAGACAGGTAAGATGCCTGAAAGGGAACGAGGACTTCACTGATACCTTGACAACAGTTCCCAGTTCCTCAAACAAGAGACATATAATAAATATTCAGTGCATCAGTAAACAGACAGTAGGAGGTAGCAACAGTGAAAGACTGAACAGTAATTAACATACACTATAGGACACAGGCACTTAGTCCTCATCCTCGAAAGCTGAATCGATTCCAGTCTTAATACATTTAATAATAATATTTAGGAGACAATTTATATGTAATGGATCTCAAATGTATGTCATTTACGTATTGATTATTTAGACTGAAAACCTAACAACGTAGATATCAAGAACAGTCAGCAAATACCTTCACCATAATTGTAAAATAGGCAATGGACAGGGTGAGTAATTGTTAAACCAAGCTGGAAAGAAGTGTAGTATCACAATTAAAAAGACTGTAAAGTTATTCTAGTTAAGGGGTTCCCATTAAAGATTTAGTGGATGAAAACCCTGCAATCAAAAATGGACTGAAGATCAAATCAAAATAAGTTACATGCACTCACCCAACATTAGAACTCCACGTTCCACCACTGTTAGGATAAACAATCATCTGAATATCAAGGTTGTTTTTGCTGGCAGAAGTCAGAAGAGAACTTATTATTGTGGGAGGGCTGCAGTTCACTCCCACAGCGACAAGCTGATTGGTTCTAGTGGCAACGTTGATAGCATCTTTAAATTTCTCCCCATGATAGATGTGCAGTTCATCCTGAAATTCACAATACATTTTAATGTCAAAATAATGTTTTTCTAGACATGATCAGCCTATATTCTTAAATAATGATTATCAATGGTAGGTGTTGGTGTCTAAGAAGAGTAGTTATTGGGTTTGCAGTACTTGAGATCCGATAGAATTCTATTGAATTTAGGTTTCAGTTCTTAATGTTAATAGACAATGTAGAATTCTCAGGATATCAGTTATTAGGATAAGAGTAAACATTATATTTTGAATGATTACCTATGTGTTTAAGAAATATAATAGTACAATTTAAACTGGTGGTATGGAAGAGGAAACACTTTTACCACATCTGTGGAGGATGGTTGCTTGGTTTCCCACCATTTTGGTGGCTGATTTTTCACCTATTATAACTCCCACTTGCAAGACTGGTGCTGCCGCGTGTGAAAAGCTCCATGTTGGCTGTTTACCCACCACCATGATGCAATCCTACCCTATGACCCTGGTATTCTAGCCTACAAAGCGACCTTTTATGAATCTGCCTCTTCAATGCCCCTTCACCCTGGGCCAAGTGGGATCTGGAATGAACCCACAAATTTGGGCAATATTTCCAGGACCCTAATGGTAGCTGTCCCTTTAGATTAAGGATAGGTTTGTGCTACCATGGTTTACATGATAGTCTGTCATGTAGGAGGCACCACTAAAACGGTAGCAGATCAGGAAACCTAAATGAACTGTGAGGGCTCGCACAGCCTTTTGCTGTCCTTCCATGAGAATCTGGTGTTCTTATTGAAAAGTCAGCCTTTTCCCTCCCTTTACATTGGATTTGGAAACTAAGGGGTGGGGTGACAGAACATCCACTTCACTTGCATGAGCTTTTAAATTGCTTACCCTTGTTCAATCTACACAAGAAAACTCTACAACTGAAACCACTGACAACCGACTGCTCTTCACAATACAGAGCTATACAACGTTAATTAATTCCAGTTTTAGTGTACACTTTAGAATCAATTATAAATTAAATGTTGTCCCCACATTAGTCGGTCTTTCTTGTAATCAATCCTCTATTCCGGCCTAAAGACACATGCCTGTGATAATCACTAATTGTTCTTGCCTAACCAGCCTTTTAAGCTAGGAAACTCTTGTTCTACCCTCTTCGCCACCAGAGCACTGTCAATCGGAACAAAGAGAGAAACAGATCCTAACTATGATGCAAAGATCCTTAGAGGTTCTCCGTCCTATCTTCACCAACCAGTCTCTAAATAAAAAATATGACTGGAAAAAACACAAAGGGCCTTATTCCGAGTTTGACTGCCGAATCTGTGGTGGCAGTCCAACCACCGCCACACTTCAGGCCGGCCCACATTATTAGGACGGCAGCAGTCAGACAGCCACAAGACCGTCAGCACAGCTGGGATCAAGGATCCAGCTGGGCCGGCGCTCTTTCACTAACAGGAATATGCTGGTGGTGCCGCAGCCGGCACTGCCAAGCACATTCCGAGCTGCCATTTCACTGCTACTTTCATGAAAAGGGTGTTGGAATAGCAATGAAGAGAACCCTAACATGGCCCCCTGCCGGAATTGGGCCTGAGGATGCATGCAGAGGCACATGTAGTGCCACCCTGCATTTGTACCCCCATTTCATGCACAGTGTGACAAGTATGCCACACTGTGCAAGAAGGTGCAGTCGGCGCTCTGACAGCAGCAGTCTGCACGTGAGGTTCCTCTATACGCCTCACAGACCGCCATTATCATAAAAACGCATGATAGCCCACTAGACCAGGATTGAAGTCGTAATCTGGCTTGTGGCAGCATCACAGCTATGGGTGTCCTAAAGCAGATGGCGCAATGCACCGTCCGCTGTACGACTGCCAAAGTCGTAATAAGGCCCTAAGAGGTAGTCTTCATAGCTGTCATCTACAAAAAACTAAAGACCAAAATCACCAAGACCGACCTCCTCCTCTTTACAACCAACCCAGAATCTTAGCTCAATATATTCTAGTCAAGCTGGCAGACGTTTAAAATGAAAATAAGGGCTGCACTCTCAACACTGAGAGATGTCCTCTAGGATCCAGAAATGTCCTTGAATCAAGGTTTCACAAAAAGATTATGACTCTACTCCAAGGATTGTAGTCTGAATATTTTATTCACATCTGTTCATGGCTTGTTATGTTCACAAGCGTTTGCTACTGTTTCTGTTCCATTAGCATTTTGCACTCATACCATCCCAATGCATTTCGGCATTTCCATTATGCCTTCATCTGGGGATATATTTCTAAAAACGAAGAAATGCTTGTATTTTACATCATGTAAAAAAATGGTTCATAGGCTGCCTAATGCATGCTAAATAATTATACAACAGCGAGTTCATGCGATGTAAATGGTGAAAAAACCTGGTTTGTCACAATAAAGGGTGATATAGCGTGAAAGAAAAAGATTGTAGGTGAAATAATTGAGTCTAAAGTGTGAGGTGAATAAACTAAAGACCAAAATCACCAAGACCGACCTCCTCCTCTTTACAACCAACCCAGAATCTTAGCTCAATATATTCTAGTCAAGCTGGCAGACGTTTAAAATGGTCACAGTCTCAAAGTCATTATACTTTGAGGTGGCCACATAAAGGAATACGCCCATCCCATTGAAGCCCCTCCCAAACGCCACACCTTCTTTGCCATCAATTGAACACTTATCACCACTACCTCGCACTTCGATACAACTAGCCCCCTGTTAGGACAGAAAAATCCCCAGCATGGGGACGGGCGTGCACAGCTGCCGTAAGTGCCTCAAATGATTGGGTATCTAGATCCCTGGTATTGATTTGTGATCATAGACGAACATGGATTTTGTGTGCGCCCTGACCTAGGCTTGTCTCGTGGTATTTTGATCTTGTTTGACCTGGAGGGACACACAAAACACTATCCTCATTGTGGTAGAGGTCTACTGTCCTTACCTGGTGCCCAGCGTCCTATGTCAATTCCAGGATGAGTGCACCATCGACGATCAAGCCCCATTGAGCAGAAACAGCTCCACAACCTGTTTAAATATCCCTTATTTCCTGGGCGCTCCACTTCCAGGGATCTAGGAAGCAGGGTAGGACTCTCACCAGGCTCCCACTGCACTGAAGTTTGCAAGCAAGGTTAGATTCTGAACTGCTTCCTCCAACTTTAATCTATTTTGCCCAGCCTTTTCCAGAAAGTTATCTCCCACTTTTTCACTTAGTAGCAGGCTTGAGGGCAGCAGTTATGAGTTACCCTAAGGGGCCCTATATTATGACCAAATTTGTACGTGCATGCAAAAACAAACATTGTATTTTAACTTCTCATCTTTGTGTGGAGTGATTAATAGTGTTGCATTCTCTTCAGCACTACAAACTGCGACATCTCAATTCAAATCACATCAGGAAACTTCTCAATGATTATATGAATTTTTACATGTTGTTTTGTACTTTTTATTTACAGGTCATGGGGCACAAAAACCTCTCAAGTGAAATTCGATATTTATGTGCTTATGTTCTTTCAGTGTCATTACATATTATAGGGAGCACTTAATGTTCATTATTATTCATGGTATTGAAACCTAAACAAGTAGATTGGGGTTTCATTTCTCTGGTTTCCATTGATCCTTACTGAGCTACTAGGGAATTAAACATGTTGATCAATTCATCACATGTTCATCACTATGCCCATTTGGTTTGCTATCATGTTTTAATCTTGAGACGGACATACCCTGGGGATAAAATAATTTTAAACAGGGATTTCCCATTGCTAATTTTCAATGATGTATGTACCACCCTATCTACCACACCCTTCACAGTCCTTAACAAAGAGCACCATCCTTTGTGAAAGCAAATACCAGGCAGGAAGTACAAAAAGAGCTCTGTAAAAGTGCCCTCGTACAGGACCCGATGGGGATTGCAGCGCCCACCCAGCAAGGAGCACAGTCCAATGATGGAGCAAGCCATGGGTGAGGACTGTTGCATCCTTTAAGGGATACTCCTCCTGACTACATATACTTATGATTACACTGGCTTGAAATGAATCTGTGTAGTTTAGTGGAACCACACACTTACTAGACTTTTGGGGTTCTCCCTTTGGCTAACACAGTGAATGTGAGTTGTAACAATGAGCTTATTATATTTGCATGTGTGTGCTGGGATGTATGTGTGCTTTTGCATGGTACAGAATATCCTCTGTGAAGATCAAAGGACTCTTTGATTGTAATAAGAATGACTTGTTAGTGGAGCTTGTGATCATTTTCGGGGAGATGGAGGGTTCAATAAGGTTAGCACTGTAAGGCCAAGAAATCATGAAGAGTGGAAGGCGCCTTTGAAATTTTATGAGGAATATTTCTGTGGAGCCTGACAGCCGGGTTTGATCCTGGTTTTCCCTTGGCCTACATTGTAGTTCAGTCAGTCCTGCTGTGGCACACTGTCCTTTTGATAAAGGACAGGGCACAGGAGGGAACACATCAAAGGAGCCGACTCCCCCAAGCTGAATTTCTAAGGACCAGACACTAAATCACATTTGTGTCTGTATTTGGACTATAAAGGTGGGAGTATAAGTCCCACACTTTATTCAACAGCACTGTTAATCAGGGGTGTAGATCACCAAGACTTCTAGCTGCTTGAACCAGGATTAGAGACCAAGGTCTGCTAGTCTCCCTGCTGGGTGAGGTGTCTTCATCCAGAAAGTCAAGACCAATTACCCTGAACCTGGAGCTCTAGAATTCTGCTTTCCTGTCTAAACCAGTGGACCCTGTGAGGAGAAGGTGAGCACCTGGAGGGAGTGAGGCCCAGTAGGGATCTTGCAGAGTGAATCAGAGTGAATGAGGAATATTTCCGTGGAGCCTGACAGCCGGGTTTGATCCTGGTTTTCCCTTGGCCTACATTGTAGTTCAGTCAGTCCTGCTGTGGCACACTGTCCTTTTGATAAAGGACAGGGCACAGGAGGGAGCACATCAAAGGAGCCGACTCCCCCAAGCTGAATTTCTAAGGACCAGACACTAAATCACATTTGTGTCTGTATTTGGACTATAAAGGTGGGAGTATAAGTCCCACACTTTATTCAACAGCACTGTTAATCAGGGGTGTAGATCACCAAGACTTCTAGCTGCTTGAACCAGGATTAGAGACCAAGGTCTGCTAGTCTCCCTGCTGGGTGAGGTGTCTTCACCCAGAAAGTCAAGACCAATTACCCTGAACCTGGAGCTCTAGAATTCTGCTTTCCTGTCTAAACCAGTGGACCCTGTGCGGAGAAGGTGAGCACCTGGAGGGAGTGAGGCCCAGTAGGGATCTTGCAGAGTGAATCCTGGTGAGCGGGGAGTGAGACGTCTGATCCGGTGAAGGATGCTGCATGGAGGAAGTCTGCAATTCCTAAGTGCCAGGAGAGAGGTGGCCACTGTGAAGTAAGGGCTGCCGCCCTTGAGCAGAACCATTTGGCATCCTCCATATTCCAGGAGGGGGCCAATGTGTATTAAGGGCCATCGTCCTTGTGCAGAGCCAGCCAATGATCTCATGTGGCAGGTGCAGGCCACCTTGAAGCAAGGGTCGTTGTCCCTGTGCAGAGTCAGTTGGAGACCCCCATATGCCAGATGTGGGCCCCCAGGAAGTAAGGGCTGTTGCCCATGTGCAGAGCAAGTTGGGGGCTGCCATATGACAGATGGTGGACACCCTGAAGAAAAGGCCCATCACCCTTCTTCGAAGAAAATCAGCGACCTGGGTGAGCCATGAAGGGGCCACTGTGAAGGCAGGGCCATTGCTCTGGACCATCGTGCCTAGGTTGATGTGAGGATCACTTACAAATTCCAAGGAGCTTCAGAGAAGGACGTCTGACACTGACGCTGGTTGTCCAGAGACTGAGGAGGTCTGATGTGTCATCAGGGAAATACGGCAAGAGGTCACAAGCCATCAACATCGGGAGACCAGAACACACACAGAAGCGTCCTGGTCCTCTGCAGTTACCAGTTGCCAAAGGGTCGTGTGAGACTGATTGAGATCAGTAGGCCTTTTAGGGACTCACACAAATTTACCACTTAGCACATCTCTGAAGGCCACGCTTAGACTTAACTGCATGTGGGCTAGCGTAGGCCACATCTGAAAGTTTCCTCCAGTATCAAATGAGGAATAACCAGCCTCACTAGAAAAGGGATGGAGGGACACTTGGATAAAGCCCAGGATGATGCTGGCATGCAGACCTTAAGAGACAATGGAAATTATTTAGTATGTTTCCTCTACACTTTGTGTGTTTATATTAAAATACTACTTTTTCATAAACATACTGGACTGGACAATCACCTTATTATGGTTACTATTTGGAATTCCAGTCTGGTGGTGGTGTAAGTCGCACAACTACCTATAACTAAGGGAGCAAGAATCAATCCATTAAATACAACAGAAACCAATAATATAACCATGTCTATTGCACACATGAGAAGCACAGACGTGCAATTGTTACTACATCAGCGCTGCATAAACAGGCAAGTAAACTCCTCCCCTATTGGGTTCTTAACCCTTTCGATGTTGATGACGAGCTCAGCTCGTCATCACCCACGGGGGTCGTGTGCTGATGACGAGCTGAGCTCGTCATGACACCAGCAAATTGGCAATTTGCCGCACAGCGCAAAAATCACCGCAGCAGCGATGCGGTTAACAGAATTGAGTCTTGCCTTTAAAAAATGCTTCTATCTTAGGACCAAGGTGTAAGGATTATGCATATTTAAACCATACATCCTTAATAGGACTAAAGTAAAACCTATGAAACATCAACTGTCTCGATCAACAGAACACCTGAAGAAAATTGCGATTCTCATATTAACATGACTAGAGAATCTGGATTTCATTAAAGACATGGAGGCTGACATTATGCATTATTCCTTTAATGCAGTCCAAGCAGCCGCTTACATCACAATATTAAAAGGTTCCAGAATAGAACAATAGCAACACATAAATGCATGAGCCATCAACAATCTGCCTCTTTTAAATGTGGAGGAAAATAAGTTCATGAAACTTAAAACATCAAATGATCTTCTGATGAGCAGGATGAAGGAGAAGGAAGAAAGAGGGTAGAACCAAAGGCCAGATGACACACAGTTAAGGAGCGTTACCTGAAAAGAGAAAGTAGTAAATATCTCTTGAATGTAAAAAATAGTGTCAAGCTAAAAGGAACTAGAGATTAAACAAGTACTGTTAATAAAAACTAAAGTAATAAACTGTAACAAAAGCAGCATTAAATCATTGTAAGACCACCAAGGGGTGGGATGGGAGGGATAATGTCAGCCTCTGTGTCTTTAATGAAATCCAGATTCTCTAGTAATGTTAATAAGAGAATCGCAATTTCATTACAAGAACGGAGGCTACATTATGCATGTTGGTAGCTTTGTAAAACAACATCAGACATATGTTCAATAGGCTTGCAATAATGACGTGCAAAGGTGCTAGCATTTGACCAGTCAAGAGCTTTGAGTATGTCGTCCAACTTACCTCCAGAACAGAGAGATTTACTGGCCAAAGAACCCTCTAAGTGAGTGAGCTTGAAATTTCTTTAAGTCAATACCTGCTAAACTCATAACAGTCTTAACCCATCTAGCAATAGAGGTCGAGGTCATGCCTTTGAGGGGTTTAACAAAGGATATAAGTAATTGGTTAACATCCTGAGGGCGAAGAGCAAACATTCTGCAATCATACTCTCTCATGCAGTCCACAAGACAAAGTTCTGGACATTAATCAAAAAGTGGGTAAAAGATTGAATCAGACATAGTCTTTGTTCTTCTATAAATCTCAAATTTGACTCCGAACATGTTAAAAGATCTTTTCGTAATCTCCAGGGCTTTGACATCAGAGACCCTTCTGCATGAGATTAGGCATAGTAGAGTAGCCAGCTAAATGGAAAAGTTGTTTTTTCTTTTTTTTATTGAGGCGAGTATTTTTTTTTTCAAGTTTATTTATTTGTTTTGGTACTCTACTGAGGACCACAAATTTTGTACGGTAAAATTCAGTTACAAATACTTTTAGAATTTCATATTAATACAAAGCTAAAAAAGGTTTTAAAAATTTATAAAAGTTATAACAAACTAATTCATTAGGGGGAAATGTACATACTGTGATCCAGTCCTTTACGGTGGTGATACGGCAGTTAATGTATATAGGATATTGAGGCTAGTATTAACAGGCCAGTTCCTGAAAAGATCAAGGATTAGTTTGACATCCCAAAGACTTTCATATTTGGGTTTAGGAGGTTTTTGTAAACAAATGCTTTTCATCACTCTACAAACAATGACATTTTTACCTATTGTTTTACCATTGACAAGGACATGACCAGCAGAAATAGCCTATCCATAGCAATTGATAGTTCTATAGCTGAGGCCTTTATCAAATTGTTTAACAAGGAAGTTAACTATGTCAACAATAGGTGCTTCCAAGGAATCCAGGTTCCTTTCCAGGCACCAATGTATCCAGATTCTCAATATGTTGTTATAGCTGTAGTGAGTGCCTGGGGCCCAAGACTCTCTGAGGAGAGTTGCAGCCGTCGCCGAAGGTCCTGAGATTTCATTGGATCTTTTGACACTCTCCAGGCAAGAAGGGTTAAACTCCTGTTCTGAATTCGGGGGTGAACTCCACTGTCTACGTCTGCAAGAAGATTCTCTAGGGTAGGAATTAAGAAGGGGGGTTACAAGCTAGTTCTAGAGAACCATGCTTGGGATGGTCAAAAGTGAGTTATTTGGACAAGGAAGCACTGATCATGTCTCACTATCTGAAGAACTCTCTGAATCATGGCAAAGGGAGGGAATGCGTACACCTTGGCTCCTTTACAAGATTGTAGTAAGGCGTTGACTGTTCGAGCACCCAGGTCGGGCATCCATCTGAAGTTGTTCTCCAGTTGAAAGGTTAGTCTGCTCGCAAATAAGTCTATCTCTAGAGGGTCCAAGATCTTGTTTAGGGTACTGAACACAGAAACATTCAGTTTCCAATTGCTGTGATCTAACAGTAATCTTGAGTTCCAGTCTGCAGACTACTCCGCTTTGAGAGCGATCTTATGGTCCAGACAGAAGAGCGATCTTATGTTCCAGACAGAACATTCAAAGTTTCTTTGCTAGATTCAAGAGGTCCGCAGATTTGGGGGCGCTCATGAGGGCGTAAAGCCCAGCTGTTAGTTCTAAATAATTTATGTATGTAGTGAGATGATTCCTCTTGTGACCAGATATCACCAATGTTCTGATTGAGAAGGCAAGCTCCCCAGCCATGAAGGATCGCATCTGATTGTAAAACAAACTCTGGGTTTGAACCAAGGATTGCTTTTCCGTTCCAAGCGTCTAGGTTCTCGAGCCAACATGCTAGTTCTGATTTGGCTTCCTGATCCAGACAGATCCGATCTCCGTACCAGAGGCCAGTTCTTAGGGCTCTCGCCTTTACCCTTTGGAAGGCCCGATAGTTGAGAGGACCGGAAAAGATGGCTTGGATAGAGGAGGAGAGGAGACCCGGAATCCTGGCTAGCTCTCTCAGAGATAAGTCTTGCTGTTTCAGGAGGTGTCCTATTTCCTTCCCGATTTTGGTAATCTTTTTTGAAGGTAGTAAAAGGAGACATTTCAATGTGTCTACTGTGAAACCTAGGAACTCCAGAGATCTGGAAGGGGACAGAATTGATTTATCTTTGTTTATGATGAATCCTACACTTTCTAGGAGATCCATCAGAGTCTTCAGGTCTTTGGTGAGTTGTGAAGGTTCTTGAGACATTATAAGAATGTCGTCTAAGAAAGTGATTAAATGAATGCCCCTTATTCTTAAAGATGAGGAAACAGCTCTCATGACATTGGTGATGCACCAAGGGGCAGAGGAGAGTCCGAAGTACAGAGCCTGAAATTGGTAAAGATGATTTTTCCTAGACAAATTGAAGAAAGGGTTCATGGGATTCGGCCATAGGAATGGTGAAGTAAGCATCCTTTAGGTCTAGTTTGACTAGCCAGTCTCCCTCTAGAGGTAAATCCCTCAAGAGATGGATGCCCTCCATCTTGAAATGTCTGTAAACCAAATATTTATTTAGTTCTCTTAAGTTTATGACATGTCTCCAACCTTTGTCTTTCTTTTTTACAAGAAAGAGTGTGCTTATAAATCTTAAAGTTTCTAATGGGACCTATATTACGTCTCTTTTCTGAAGCATAGAGGAGATCTTCTCTATTATTTTTTGTTGCTCTGGAGAGTGGGGCATGTCTCTTGGGAAAGAAGTTTGTAAAGGTATGTGAGTCCAATCTATCAGAAACGATTTAAAGAGTAAACCTTTTGGGTTTTGGGAGGGTTCTTTATCCACCATGTAAGTTAGTTTTGGATTTATTTTAGTCAAAACGACTCTTTGTCTTTCTGCATTAATGCTAGCGTTGGCATTACCCAGTAGAATTAATGGTCTTTGGCTCCATCCCATGATGAGATTGGTGTTGAGAGGGGTGCCAGTGATGTGGCTGTCTTTTGCGCAATCTAGGATTCTGGTTAATTGTCCCAATACGTCGAGAAGACATCTTTAGATGAGGATGGCGAGTCATCATTAAGCTCTTTGCTAAAATCAAGGTCCTCATCATTGTCCAAAATAAGGATAAATTCATCGGAAGGGTCAGATAAGACATCCTCATTTTCTGAATCAGGGTCTGTAATATAATGAGCACACCGATCTTTTGTGCCGCTAGGGACACCCATGTAAGACGTGCTGCAGGGGACACCTTCGTAATTTGTGCCGCTTAGGACACCACAGTAAATAGTGCCGCTAGGGACACCTTTCAAATTGGAGGTGCGGGGACCTCCCTTCATGAATGAGGTGCAACGACCTCCCAACTCATTTGAGGTGCTAGGACCTCCCATGGTGCTCTTAGTATAAGGCTCGAAATAATTACATTTTTTTGCTTTTTTACCCTGGTTAATAACTGGGGGGTTGAGCCCTTCAGGGAGCTCGTCTTGAAAGGGGAGGGGTCTTTTAGAGAACATACCCTACTTAAATGTATCTAAAATACAAGATCTCATTTCCTTTTGAATTTTGCGACGTGGTCCTGAGGGAACCACTCAGAATTTCTTGTGTGTTTCAGATTTAATGTGGAAAACATTTCTTCCCCTAAGGGATCAAGATTAATGTCCTTAGATGATGATAGGAGTTCCTCCTATGGATTGTAAAATTCTTGATCATCTTCATCAAGATCAAGGACATACTCATCAGGTGTGTCCGAGGATTTTACATCATTAGATTCGTTATCTCCCTTATTGTAAAGAGCATTATGATATTTTGTGCCGCTAGGGACACCCAGATGTTTTGTGTCGCTAAGGACACCCAGATAAGTTGTGCCGCTATTGACACCCAGATAAGTTATGCCGCTAAGGACACCCAGATAAGTTGTGAAGCTAGGGACACCTTGGGCGTTTGAGGTGCGAGGAGCTCCATTAGAAGTTGAGGTGCTAAGAATTGATGAGGTGCTTGGACCTCCTATATTGCTCTTATCAATGTTTTTACTTTTCTTAAGTCTGTTACCCCTTAATTCAGTGATCTTGATGAAGCGAACTTTAGAAATAAGTTTAGTTTTTGTTCGCAGATTTAAACTCCCATAATTTATAATATATTAACGAGTGTTGCATGTTTTTGTATTAATTAAACTTAGAATAATGTGCACCTTCATGAACACGTGGGACTAATAACATGTGCTTTTGTCGCATTTGTTACTGCGTTTTAAATAATATATTAACTTTGTCTTTTGTTTTGTCAAACATTAACTGCAGCTGTTTTTAATAATAGCATGCAAATATTCTTAAATGTGCTTTTATTTATGTCGTGTCTTTCATGTGACAGAGTTTTGTTAGTCTCTTGTGCATAAACCTAGGTAACATAGACTACTGGGTTAACATTAGTAATGGGGGTGGGTAACAGAATAATTATCATTACTCGAATTAATTGATGTCTTGTGTTTCCTTGCATACTAGAGTCTTGCTAAAAGAGGCCTGTGGCCTAATTCTAAAATGGATGTCTGAAGTTCTGTCGAGATGGGCCTTGCACAGCAAAGAATGAAAGAAAACATTTTCTTCATAGTTCATTGAAAAATAAACTTGCGGAAGCTGAGCTGTGCTGAGTGTTTGAGATAATCATTGTATAACTTGCCAAGGACAGGACATAGTGGCGGAAAAGCTTGAGCAGAGGAAGCAACGAACTGTTTCTTAAATGTTGCAAGCTCGGAAGAACTTGTGACACACGTAGTCAAAAGACAATGCCGCTCTTAAGGAATATGGTTTTTGCAATGTGAAAGGCGAATGACTTCATGGACTGACATTTCTCGACCAATCACGTTCCGAGTTGGTCACCTTTTTGTATTCTTTTAGTTAATCTTCAAACGGAAGAAGTGGGGTGGTTCCAAGTTTGCAACTGCGGGTCCAGTTTTTTGGAACTCTCTCCCTTTGCCCCTCAGAACCTGCACTCAGTACCCCCTCTTCCGCAGAGACCTTAAGACTTTCCTTTTCACCCAAGCTTTCCCATCCTGAATGTTTATTTTCCCTCTTTTCCGACCCACCGAGTAGCAGTTGCTAGGTAGCGCCAAGAAACCGCCAGGTGTATGAGCGCTATACAAATCCCTTCAAATTCAAATTCAAATTAGATAGAGAAAAAGTATAAAAATTGGCCCTTTGGGAAGAGCTCTGTTGGCTCGTTCCTGTGCTCCAGAGATGCTGTCGGATTTTTGACTCATGTAAGATCTTTTCGAACTTATGTTTTTCCCTTAGGTTTCTTTAGACAAGTTAGGGAAATAGGGGTTTAGGGATTGAGTTCTTAAATGTTAAAGCATTTCTCATGCTGATTTGATTTAGGCTGTCGGTCTAATGTGCCTTTCTAATAAAATAATGCTGCTTAATAAAATGCTAATAGAGAGTTACATTTTAAATGCTCTTTGCTCGATAAATAAAGTTAATAAAATAGATTTGTAATGACAAACTGGTCTTGTTTGTTTCATTTGAGTTACCAATAGTTAATCCATTGCCTATGATTTTGACTTAATTAAATGTTTATGAAAGTGTTTGATTAATTAGGTCATATGATTCAGTTGGTCAATTCACGTCTCAGTCATCTATGGGCCTAGTGATAAATTTATGAATAATGGTGAGCATTGTGATGTAGAGTTGTACATATGAGACTGAATTTCCTTTGGCCCGCTGGATCAAATCTCTGGTAGCAGAGTTCGGTTACTATGGTAACTGACATGTTACATGGTAATTACATAGGATACATGTTTAACACATGTTAAGTTTGTCTAGTTGTTATATGTTGTCGAAAGGTTTTTCCAGCAGTGAGAAAAATCCTATGTGCCGGCAGAGTAGTGTGACAGGTGAAGTTACACAGTTCATTTGTTCTGTTTTCAAGTTAGTGGTCGTACAACACAAGTTTAGGGATTTTTAGGTACGACTGGTTGTATGTATAGTGAGGTTTGCCTATGAAATTGTAGCTCTGAGTATAGGGACTAAGAGCCTGTTTTAAAACTCGTTGTGAAAAGAGTAGTAGATTTTTCCGAGCTTGTGTGAAGGGTAAGGTAGCGTCGTCTATTCTTACTGGCGTTTGTGGATTTCTATTGGTTGGTTAGAGTCCTGCCAAAGATTTCATGTATACATGAATAGGTTTTCCCGTATGAATGCGTAAAACTGTTTTGTGAAAATAGCGTCGTCTATTTCACGAGAGTGAAATCTTGAATGTCTGGTAAAACTATCACTTTGTTTAGTGAAACGGACAAATGGTTTGTTTTTCTGTAGTTATTAACTGAAATCCATTGAGAAGGATTGTTTAAAATGGCGCTGTGAAAATATTTTGTAAAGGAGGGGTGAGTTTACGGAGTGACACTGACACGCGCAGCTTCACTGCAGCGGCAGTATACGTCACAGGGTTCGCGCTGTGATTGGTTAACATACGTCACAGCAAGTGCACTGATTGGTTCACGTGACCGAAACAAGCTGTTAGCTGATTGGTCCTTTCTGAAAACAGGATTCTCATTGGTTGAGCAAGGTAGTGACATGGCTTAACCTGATTGGTGAGTTTCGCGCATGGATTGGCTAGAGTAGCGGAACAACAAGGAAACATTTACGATCTTTTCTAAATCAAACAGGATAGTTTTAAAACATGAGTTATTGGTATAAAGAAGAAAAGAAGCCTTCATGGTTTCAGAAAATTAAAAATTTATTCAATCCTGACAAGAAAATTGAAGCGTGTGGTGGAAAATTACTTCATAAATACAAAACAGCTGCAGCATATATGGACGGAGAATATGGTTATCATACGGTTCTCTGGTTTGAAAATTGGATGCAATATACCAAAGATGATGGTGTTTTAGCGTGGCCAGAAGATGGATCGTTTAATGTTAAAGTTTTAAGAAACTTGAGAGATAAAATGATGGCTCTTTCGCCAAGGCCCAGACCCACTCAATTTGAAGCTTTAGTTGAATGGGAAATTGAAATGATGGAACTCGAATGAGAAAATTGGGGAACATCAAGAGGTCCAAAATGAGATATAAATAGGGAAACCCACCAGGATAGAGTGCGTCCTGGAGAAAAGGGGACATGCATGAGGGTTTGTACCCGGTTATAGAAATGGTTGTTGAAACTTCAGGTCAAAAGAATTCTCGGAAAAAAGGTCATCCTGATGAAGAGTTAGATGATGCAGTTTTAGAAGAAATTTTTATTAATCCACCACCTTATCAGCCAAGCTGTTCACAGTTTACCCCCGAGAAGTTTTTCAGGATTTTCTCCTAGTGCACCTCCTAGAGAGATTGATGAAAATTCACCGAGATTTTTGAGGTTACCTGAAAGGGCAAGATCAAGAAGTAAATCAAATACTCAAAGAGAAAGCAGAAATTATCCAGAGATTTCAGATTCGAGAAATAATTTCTTGAAAAATGACAAAAAAGCAGAGCTACCTGAAAATATACCAAACATTTCAGAATATTTAAAAGCGAAAGGAGAATTAATTCAGCAATTAACAAAAGGCATGGAAGCAGTAACAGTACCAGTTACAATTGGTCCTCTTGTACCAGTTTTTGAGCAAGGTGAAAACAGACATTCAGTCTTAACGAATCCATTAAATGCAGAAATTCAAAAGGTGGCTGAAAAATGTTATTTTGAATTAACAGAAATTCACAGAGATAAAACAATGCCAAATTTAACTTTAAATCAAAGTTTATCAAATGGTGTCACACCATCAGCTGCAGATTCTGATTCTTGATCTTTAGAAAAGACCACAAATAAAACAGATTTAATACAGATTCCTCAACAAGTTCCTGAATCTAAACAACTCGACGTTGCAAAATTAAAAGCAGATTTAGAAGAATTAATTATTGGCACAATTGTTACTGACTGTTTGAAGCAATATCAGGATGATGAACTGTTATTTATTTGCAAGAGCATACAGTGGAAAACAAAACATAAATATGAACAATTTTAAGAAGTGGCTGCTGAATTAGAAATAGATTTGAGTCGTCAAAAACAATTGCAAAAAAATGACAGAGTGGATTTTTCTGAAAAGGATATTGAGAATCTAAATACCACAGGCAGGATAACCCATGTAAAATAACTAATTGTGTTTCTAAAGAGGTTAGGTGAATTAAGTAAATGGAGAGTTAAATGGACAAAGAAAAGAGAAGAAGAAAAGAGAGAAAGAGGAGAAGTTTTTAATGAATTTCCAATGAGGGAAATAGCTGGTGGAGGTTATGTTCATGTTCCATGAACAAGACAGGATATTCTGCTCTTTACAAATGATTTTCCTCGGCTGAGAGAAAAACCAGTGGAATGGTATCGTCAGGTTGACAGATTTATAAAGGTTTCGAAAGTTTTGTGGATTGATCTTGATGGTTTCTTTGACATTGTTGTCTCATCGTATCTTTGGACAGAATGTAAAATTTCTGTTGGTTGGCCCAAAGAGGAACCACCTCGACACAGAATAACAGGTGCTCCTTCAGATGATGTTATGGATTTCTTTAACAAAGTAATTGTCTGGCTGAAAAACAAGATTCCTGCAAAAGAAGTTGATTGGGTTAAAATAGACAGGACAAACCAAGAACCAAAAGAATCAGTTCATTCTTTTTATGAAAGATTACTCCTGGTATTTAAACAATACAGTGGCTATGAAAAATTAAGTGAGAGTGACATGAGCCACTTCATTTATAGATTTGTTTATGGCCTGAAACCTGAAATTGGAGAAATGATTAGAAACGGAATTGTCGGCTGGCAATCACTTTCAGTTGATGATATCCTGAGAAAGGCAAAATACTGCAGTGATGAGATAGATGCAAAACAAAAGAAACTCAAGGAAAAGGCAATGTGGGCACAAGTGAAGGTAGCTGAACAGCAGATAGCAACTTTAGAAAATAACATTTTTCATCAGAATCCAGGAAAGTTCAAAGGAAACTTTGTGAATAAGCCTAAATTTAATGTAAACATTGAAGAGCTAAAACAAAAGCTACCATGTTTTAATTGCGGTGAAATTGGACACTGGAAGCGTGAGTGTAAAAATCCGCCCAGAAATTAAAAAACATTCATCATTAAATCCACAGATGCAGAGTGAGATAAATCAGCAGCAACAGCTACAGCGACAGTTAAATGAAATAAGTCAGCAGCAACAGCTACAGCGACAGTTAGTTAATCAGCAAAGCCAATTGAATCAGCAGAGCCAAATTCCACAGCCGCCCTTGCCTAATTGCATGAATGAACAGAGATACAGTCCAGAGACGGTTTCTGCGGAGCTGAACAGGTAAACAGATCACAAAAAATAAATGTGTCAAATGTCTCTCAACAATTTTGGCTGAAAGAAAATGAGAGCAGTGATTCGGAGGATTACTCATGACGGTGCCTGAGAGAGGAAGAAGAGTGTGTACTTGGAGCCACTCTTGAGGTAGATCAGGCAGGTCCATTTGTAAATGGTAAAGTGAATGACAAAGTGTGAGAAGTTGGCCTGGTATATAATGCTCACTAGTTCTAGTGATCACTTTGTACCATGCCAAGCAACCCTTATGATGATGGTTGTAATTCAACCTTGTAGACCAGTTATCCTAGTGGTAACGTGGACAAAGCAGTCTTAGGCTAAACTCTGAAAGGCATGTGAAGCCAGCTGTTATACCATACACAACCCCCTTGAATACCAAATGAAAGGGACACCACACAGATATATATTGAAAATATATATTGATTTATTAACTATTAAAATCCCCTGGACTCTTTATGAGCACAGAAGCACAAGCGTAAAATCACAAGGCAGTTTAAAATACACAAAAGTTGCACAATATGGATGAGCCCTAGGGGCCACCTAAACCATATACTAAATAAGTGGTATAAGGGATACCAGGAGGAAAGTGAAGAGGCCTAGGGCCTTGGGAATCGCTGGAGCTATTCGAGACTGGAGTTAACTAAGTCGGGAAAGGCCCACGGGACTCGGGTGCAGTGTTCAAAGTGCACGCACTTCTCAATACAAAGTCTATGGTGCGTAAAAAGCACAAAGTTAGAAAGTTAGGAACCTTCCGAGTGACCTACGGAGCTGAAACTTAAAACACAGGCCCTTGGGATGTGTACCAGTGCAGGAGCACCGGCGGAGCTGAGTTACCTCACCCACAGGAAGCGGGTGCACAGGGTCGAAGATGTGTCGGGTTTCGTCACGCTGGTCGATGGTGCTTGGAGCAGGAGATGCTGCAGGCGGCTCGATGAGAAGAGTTCCGGTGGATCCAAGGGTGGATCTGTAGATGTGAAGACCTGAAAGCAGAGGGGACAGTGTTCAAAGTCACTAGCCAGTGACTGCCGTGGAACCAGGTGATGTCGGGTGCAAACAGGCGTTGTCGGGTAGCTTCTTTCTGCAGCCACGTGGATACCCGGGGTCGAGGACGTCCAGGAGTCGGTCACGAGCTGTCCCACGTAGGCTTCTCGCTGTTGGCGGTGTCGGCGACCTGATCGGAGCAAACAGGCCTTGGCAAATGCAAGCCACGCAGAAGTCGAAAGATGCTGTTCACTCGGACCAGCAAGGTCAGAGCGGGTGCTCCTTTTCACAGGAGCTTGGGTAGGTCTGGAGCAACCAGACCTGCTGTTTAAATCTTCGGGTTCGTCGCCAAGATGGCCGCTGGCCGCGTGGCTAGTGGCCGGGATGGCGCGTCGAGTGGCACAATGCAAAAGGGCCCCACGCAGATCGTGGAGATGCTGGAGGGCTGATCTTCGGTGCAAGGGCTGCTCGGTGGTGGGGGTTCTCAATCCCCAAAGCACAACGTCGAGGATGCCTCAGAAGCTGCGCAGTCAGCTTTTCGGATGTCTTTCAAGAGGTCCGGTCCCACGTCACTCTGTGCCTCCACGGGTCCCTTCTTTGCAGGGACTGTGGATCGGGCTCTGAGAGGTCTGGGAATCTGGTTCTTGTCGGGCTCTGGGCTCGGGCTCCGGCGGGAGGCGGCGGCAAAGCAGACGTCGAGTTGCTGGTTGGTACCTGTGTTCACAGGGTGGTCACTCCTTGGCCACAAGGGAGATTCTTCTTCAGTCTTCTGTGCAGCAGAATGTCGAAGTCCAGTCTTCTTCTTAGTTTAAGTTGATTTCGGGATGATCTGCTGTGCAATGGCACTGCTCCCCCTCTTATTCCAATCTAGGGGGTGGATCACCTACTAGGTCCCTCCTCTGGGAGGAACCAGGAAGGGGGGCGGTTACACCCCCTTTCCTTTGTCCAGCTCCGCGCCAGGACTGGGGCTGGAAGGCCCCAGAACCGGTTTGGGCTGGCCTATGCACGGGGACACCTTGTGTGCCCCGGGCATGTCTGATTCTTTTCAGCCCTGTCCTACCTAATACACAAAATCCTGTCTGGGGTGGTGCTCGCACCTCCCAAGGCAGGAAACCCTTTGTCCAGGCCACCATCTGCCGAGTTTCGGTCAGCAGCAGGAGGCCAGACTTGTGTCTGTGGTGGCAGCGTCCATTTTGTGAAGCTGAGGCTCTGTTTAACTTTAACCGGGGTTAAGGCTACGCACATGTCGTGTCCCTCTAGAAGGGTGGAATGCTATCCCCGTCGCCAGAATTGGCGAGGGGATAGTATTCCAATTCGTATGACACCTTACTCGACATGTTTTGATAAAGCCAAACCAAAGTTAGCATTTAACCGCGAGGATTATAATGCACTTAAGAGTATATGGTATGGCAATATCCCGGAACGGCTTAGGGAGTTGTTCCCGACAGCTGCAGACAGGCTCAGCTCATGCCAGAGCACCATCTCACATATTTCCAAGCACTCTGCCTCCAGGATTGATGAGGCCTTCCATAGGAGTGGCTGATAGGAACATATGTGTCCAGTTTAGGGTTAGGCACAGGCATACTGTACCTAAGTAAGAGGTGGTTACACCGACTTACCCCAGCTGAGTGATCAGCCAGTTGTGTCACAGATGGAGGCCAGGCCAGGGGTGGCACAATACGTGCTGCAGCCCCTGGTAGGCCTTGGATACACCTATGCCCTGGGCACCTAGGGTGCACTATTACAGGGGCTCATAAGGTGAACCAGTTCCAATTCGTAATGCACCTAGAGTGCATGGGCATCAATTTAGAGAGAGAACAGCAGGCTGTGGGTCTGATTAGCAGGCCCACAGCCACATTAAGTCAGAAACCAGTGAAGCAAAAAGCAAAAATTTGGGGTGACCATAGGATAGCAGACCCTACTCTCCTACATAACCCCCCCCCAAACGCAGGGACATTAGACTAACCTTGACCAGTTGTGTCTTCATGTTCTAAGTGGAAGTACCTGGAGAGACCATCTGCGTTGCCATGGTCAGTCCCTGGGCGGTGCTCCACTGTAAAGTCCATCCCCTGTAGGGAAATGGACCACCTGAGTAGTTTGGGGTTTTCACCCTTCATCTGATTACGCCATAGGAGGGGCTTATGGTCGGTCTGAATCTTGAAGTGAGTGCCAAATAAGTATGGTCTCAACTTCTTCAGGGCCCACACCACAGCAAAGGCCTCCCTCTCTATAGCTGACCAACGTTTCTCTCTGGGGGTCAGCCTTCTGCTAATGAAAGCAATGGGCTGGTCCTGGCCATCTACATTAAGCTGTGAAAGCACTGCTCCCACTCCCAACTCAGAAGCATCTGTTTGGACAATGAACTCTCTTGAGTAGTCAGGACTCTTCAGGATAGGTGCAGAGCACATGGCCTTCTTCAGGTCATCAAATGCCTTTTGACAGATTTCTGTCCACTGAACCTTTTTGGGCATCTTCTTGGATGTCAGATCATTAAGAGGAGTCACAATGGACCCATAGTTCTTAACAAACTTCCTGTAGTACCCAGTCAGGCCCAAGAAAGCTCTGACCTGAGTCTGGGTAGTTGGAGGGGACCAGTCCTTGATGGTCTGGATCTTACTCTCCAGTGGTTGAACTTGGCCTCCACCTACAAGGTGGCCCAGGTATACAACCTTGCTCTGCCCTATCTGGCACTTTGTTGCCTTGATAGTGAGGCCTGCCTTCTGCAGAGCCTCAAGCACTTCCTTCAGGTGGATCAGGTGATCCTCCCAGGTGGAGCTAAAGACAGCAATATCGTCCAGATAAGCTGCACAAAAGTCATCCAACCCAGTGAGGACTTGGTTCACCAACCTTTGGAAGGTGGCAGGTGCATTTTTCAAACCAAAGGGCATCACCACAAACTGATAATGCCCACTAGGGGTAGAAAATGCTGTCTTGGCTTTAGACTCCTCAGCTAACCTGATTTGCCAGTAGCCAGCTGTTAAGTCAAATGTGCTCAAATATTTGGCAGAAGCCAACTTGTCAATGAGCTCATCTGCCCTTGGAATAGGGTGTGCATCTGTCCTGGTGACAGCATTGAGTCCTCTGTAATCCACACAGAACCTCATCTCTCTCTTGCCATCTTTGGTGTGAGGTTTGGGGACCAGAACCACTGGGCTAGCCCAGGGGCTCTCTGAAGGCTCAATGACACCTAATTCCAGCATCTTTTGCACCTCAGTCTTTATACAGTCCCTGACGTGGTCAGGTTGCCTGTAAATTTTGCTTTTTACAGGAAGACTGTCACCAGTGTCCACCACATGTGTACACCAGTTAGTCTGACTGGGTGTCAATGAGAACATATGCCTGTATGCCTGTAGAACTTGTCTGCAGTCATGTTGCTGATGTTCAGTGAGGCTGCCACCTAAGGCCACACCATCAACTGAGCCATCCTCAGGGTTCTGAGTGAGCAGGTCTGGGAGAGGGTCACTCTCTTCCTCCTGTCCCTCATCTGTAGCCATGAGCAAGCCCATGTCTGCCCTGCTGACATATGCCTTCAATCTGTTCACATGGAGCACCCTGTGGGGGCTCCTGGGAGTTCCTAGGTCCACCAAGTAGGTAACCTCTCCCTTCTTTTCCAGAATTGTATGGGGTCCAGACCATTTGTCTTGGAGTGCTGCTGGGGCCACTGGCTCCAACACCCATACCTTCTGTCCAGGCTGAAACTCAACAAGGACAGCCTTTTGGTCATGCCAAGCTTTTTGTAATTCTTGGCTAGCCTCAAGGTTTTTGGATGCCTTTTCCATGTACTCTGCCATCCTGGAGCGGAGACCAAGTACATAGTCCACTATGTCCTGTTTAGGCTTTTTGAGAGGTAACTCCCATCCTTCCTTCACAAGACACAGGGGTCCTCTTACAGGGTGCCCAAACAACAATTCAAAGGGGCTGAAGCCAACCCCCTTTTGAGGGACCTCTCTGTAAGCGAACAAAAGGCAGGGCAGAAGGATGTCCCATCTTCGCCTGAGCTTTTCAGGTAATCCTTTAATCATGCCCTTTAGGGTCTTGTTAAATCTCTCAACAAGCCCATTGCATTGTGGGTGATAAGGAGTGGTGAACTTGTAGTTTACACCACATTCCTTCCACATAGCTGTCAAATATCCAGACATGAAGTTAGTACCTCTATCGGATATTACCTCCTTAGGAAACCCCACTCTGGAGAAAACTCCAAGTAAGGCCCTGGCCACAACAGGAGCTGTTGTGGTCCTAAGGGGAATTGCCTCTGGGTACCTGGTGGCATGATCCACTACCACCAGTATGAATCTGTGCCCAGATGCTGTAGGGGGATCCATTGGACCAACAATATCAATCCCCACTCTCTCAAAGGGAACCCCCACCACAGGTAGTGGTATCAGGGGGGCCTTTGTTGTTCCACCTGTTTTACCACTGGCTTGGCAGGTTTCACAGGAGCGACAAAACTCCTTGGTGTCTTCAGACATGTGAGGCCAGTGAAAGTGAGGGACAAGCCTGTCCCAAGTCTTGTTCTGGCCTAGGTGTCCTGCTAAAGGAATATCATGGGCCAAGGTGAGTAGGAAGCCCCTAAATTGCAGAGGTATAACCAACCTCCTGGTAGCACCAGGCTTGGGGTCTCTAGCCTCTGAATAAAGGAGTCCATCGTCCCAATATACTTTATGGGCACCTTGAGCATTCCCAGCAGCCTCAGCAGCAGCCTGCTGTCTGAGGGGTTCAAGAGAAGGACAGGTTAACTGAGCCTGCCCCAAGTCTGCCCTAGAAGGTCCCCCTGTCCCCAGAAACTCAACCTGATCAGGTTCAAGTTCTTCAGGGACAGTTCCTTCAGGGGTCTCTAGATCAGTTTCCTGTGAAGCCTGATCCTCACTTGTAGGCAGTTGGGAAGGCACAGCCTTAACCCTCCTGTTCTTCTTCTTGGGAGGTACTTGGTCCATTGTTCCAGGATCCAAGACCTGAGGTTCAGAGAGGCACTTTTTGGCCTGTGACCTGGTCACAGCAAGGACATGTGATGATATCCCTAACATCTCTGCATGAGTCCTGTACTCAACTTCTGACCATAGAGAGTTCTCCAGGTCATTGCCCAACAAACATTCTACTGGGAGATCAGCACTAACCACAACTTTCTTTAGGCCAGTTACCCCTCCCCAGGAAAAGTTAACAAGTGCCACACTATGTGTAGTAGTGACATTGCTGGCATTGGTCACCAGGTAATCATCGCCTGGCATGTATTGTCCAGGGTCCACAAAGTTAGGTGTCACCATAGTGACACTGGCACATGTGTCCCTGTAAGCTTGAGCCACTTTGTTGTTAATCAAAGGTGTCTGTCTGTATTTGCCCAGGTTACTGGGACTTATGTCAGGGGTCAAATCTATGTCCCCTTCACAAACCAGAACAGCCTGTGTAAGGGTTCTGACTAGGTCAGAATCTCCTTCAGTTCCCAAAGTGATTCCCACTAAACCCTTGGCTTGAGGACCAACACTGCTAACTGTACTAGTGGGTGCAGGTGCCTTAGGGGCTGCAGTGTTGGGGGCTCCACCCTTTTTACACTCACTTGTCCAGTGAGAGGTGTTCTTACAAGTTTTACACCAGGGTTTCTTCTGACCTTCTTTCTTCTTCTTCTTGGAAGTTTGGGACCCACCCTCTGTCTCAGTTTGGGGCCCTGTTGAAGACTTCTGGTCTTTAGCTTTCTGCTCCCCACCCTTCTGGTCTGTTTTCTTCTGGTCACCACCCTGGTTCTGGTTCTGGTTCTTTTGCTTAACTCTGGTTCTTACCCATTTATCTGCCCTCTTTCCCAATTCTTGGGGAGAGGTCAAATCTGAGTCAACCAAATGTTGATGCAACTGCTGGTTCTGACAATTATTTAAAATTTGTTCTCTCATCAGCAAATTATACAATCCTTCATAGTCTGTAACCTTGCTTCCCAGCAACCATCCCTCCAGAGCCTTAGTGGCACACTCAACAAATTCAGACCAGTCCTGAGTCTGTGTCTTCTGGGTATCTCTGAACATTAACCTGTACTGTTCAGTGGTTAAGCCTAACCCATCAATCAGAGCACTCTTCAGGACCAGGTAGTTTCTAGAATCCCCATCACTAACTGTGAGGAGTCTGTCTCGGCCTCTACCTTCAAAGGAGAGCCACAAGATTGCTGCCCACTGCTCCTGAGGGATCTGCTGTACTCTGCAGGCTCTCTCCATTGCAGTAATCCATTTATGGATGTCATCCCCAGCTTTGTAGGGGGGCACAATCTTACTCAGGTTTCTATTATCAAAAGACCTGTCTTTATCCTTGTGGATATTGCTGCCACCAGTGGGTTCTATTACCCCACTCTCTCTAGGCTGTCTTGCTCTAGCAAGTTTCTCCTTAGCCAGGGCAACCTCTAACTCTTGCCTCTGGATCCTAAGCTCAGCCTCTCTCATCTTGGCCTCATGTTCCCTTCTCTGAGGGCTAGTCATCTCCTTTCTGGAGTGACCATGAGAGCCTCTAGAGACATGGGAGGTGTTGGATTCACCTGAGTGATGCCTTCTCCTCCTATGGCCCTGGTTAAGTCCACCTGGGGGTCTGAATGGGTTGTTACCTGATTCATTCCCAAGTTGACTTAAGTTAGCCTGGTTCAGTCTACTGACCAGCACCTGACTATCTCTGTCATCATCTGACTCACTGCTTTCCACCTCCTCCTCCTCTTCTTCTTCTTCCTCTTCATCTACCTGAGGAGCTCCAGTGGTGGAGGCTTCCTCATCTACTAGGATGATAGGGGTAGGGGTGTCTACAGTGTCATCCTCTGAAGGATGGCCTCCTTCAGCATTCCCTGTGGGGTTTGCTTTAGAGGTCTTTAGAGCTTCAGACTGATCCAAGAGCTCTCTTAGGTGGTCTGTAGTAGGGGTAGGCCCTGTCTTCAGACCCCTTAAGACACAAAGCTGTCTTAATTCCTTAAAGGGAAAAATAGCAAACTGGGATGGTGCCCTTGGAGGGTCACTCTCAACAGGAGTAAGTCCACTGGACCCCTCTGTTCCAGACATTGCTCTAGTGTGGGTGGATGTGTTGCAATCTACCTACACTGGTGTTTACCTACTAAACCTATCTAGTAGTTGTAGCTAGGGTGTGCTACTCCCTTTGCTCTACAACAACTAAGTTCAGTAGAACTTAAGTATACTAGTCTTGTTTTATATGTACCTAGCAGGTACCTGTATGATCTTTCAAATGATAATCTCAAAGATTGTAATGGTAAAACAACAGCAAGCTCAGATCCCACCGCTGCCACCAATGTGAGAAGTTGGCCTGGTATATAATGCTCACTAGTTCTAGTGATCACTTTGTACCATGCCAAGCAACCCTTATGATGATGGTTGTAATTCAACCTTGTAGACCAGTTATCCTAGTGGTAACGTGGACAAAGCAGTCTTAGGCTAAACTCTGAAAGGCATGTGAAGCCAGCTGTTATACCATACACAACCCCCTTGAATACCAAATGAAAGGGACACCACACAGATATATATTGAAAATATATATTGATTTATTAACTATTAAAATCCCCTGGACTCTTTATGAGCACAGAAGCACAAGCGTAAAATCACAAGGCAGTTTAAAATACACAAAAGTTGCACAATATGGATGAGCCCTAGGGGCCACCTAAACCATATACTAAATAAGTGGTATAAGGGATACCAGGAGGAAAGTGAAGAGGCCTAGGGCCTTGGGAATCGCTGGAGCTATTCGAGACTGGAGTTAACTAAGTCGGGAAAGGCCCACGGGACTCGGGTGCAGTGTTCAAAGTGCACGCACTTCTCAATACAAAGTCTATGGTGCGTAAAAAGCACAAAGTTAGAAAGTTAGGAACCTTCCGAGTGACCTACGGAGCTGAAACTTAAAACACAGGCCCTTGGGATGTGTACCAGTGCAGGAGCACCGGCGGAGCTGAGTTACCTCACCCACAGGAAGCGGGTGCACAGGGTCGAAGATGTGTCGGGTTTCGTCACGCTGGTCGATGGTGCTTGGAGCAGGAGATGCTGCAGGCGGCTCGATGAGAAGAGTTCCGGTGGATCCAAGGGTGGATCTGTAGATGTGAAGACCTGAAAGCAGAGGGGACAGTGTTCAAAGTCACTAGCCAGTGACTGCCGTGGAACCAGGTGATGTCGGGTGCAAACAGGCGTTGTCGGGTAGCTTCTTTCTGCAGCCACGTGGATACCCGGGGTCGAGGACGTCCAGGAGTCGGTCACGAGCTGTCCCACGTAGGCTTCTCGCTGTTGGCGGTGTCGGCGACCTGATCGGAGCAAACAGGCCTTGGCAAATGCAAGCCACGCAGAAGTCGAAAGATGCTGTTCACTCGGACCAGCAAGGTCAGAGCGGGTGCTCCTTTTCACAGGAGCTTGGGTAGGTCTGGAGCAACCAGACCTGCTGTTTAAATCTTCGGGTTCGTCGCCAAGATGGCCGCTGGCCGCGTGGCTAGTGGCCGGGATGGCGCGTCGAGTGGCACAATGCAAAAGGGCCCCACGCAGATCGTGGAGATGCTGGAGGGCTGATCTTCGGTGCAAGGGCTGCTCGGTGGTGGGGGTTCTCAATCCCCAAAGCACAACGTCGAGGATGCCTCAGAAGCTGCGCAGTCAGCTTTTCGGATGTCTTTCAAGAGGTCCGGTCCCACGTCACTCTGTGCCTCCACGGGTCCCTTCTTTGCAGGGACTGTGGATCGGGCTCTGAGAGGTCTGGGAATCTGGTTCTTGTCGGGCTCTGGGCTCGGGCTCCGGCGGGAGGCGGCGGCAAAGCAGACGTCGAGTTGCTGGTTGGTACCTGTGTTCACAGGGTGGTCACTCCTTGGCCACAAGGGAGATTCTTCTTCAGTCTTCTGTGCAGCAGAATGTCGAAGTCCAGTCTTCTTCTTAGTTTAAGTTGATTTCGGGATGATCTGCTGTGCAATGGCACTGCTCCCCCTCTTATTCCAATCTAGGGGGTGGATCACCTACTAGGTCCCTCCTCTGGGAGGAACCAGGAAGGGGGGCGGTTACACCCCCTTTCCTTTGTCCAGCTCCGCGCCAGGACTGGGGCTGGAAGGCCCCAGAACCGGTTTGGGCTGGCCTATGCACGGGGACACCTTGTGTGCCCCGGGCATGTCTGATTCTTTTCAGCCCTGTCCTACCTAATACACAAAATCCTGTCTGGGGTGGTGCTCGCACCTCCCAAGGCAGGAAACCCTTTGTCCAGGCCACCATCTGCCGAGTTTCGGTCAGCAGCAGGAGGCCAGACTTGTGTCTGTGGTGGCAGCGTCCATTTTGTGAAGCTGAGGCTCTGTTTAACTTTAACCGGGGTTAAGGCTACGCACATGTCGTGTCCCTCTAGAAGGGTGGAATGCTATCCCCGTCGCCAGAATTGGCGAGGGGATAGTATTCCAATTCGTATGACACCTTACTCGACATGTTTTGATAAAGCCAAACCAAAGTTAGCATTTAACCGCGAGGATTATAATGCACTTAAGAGTATATGGTATGGCAATATCCCGGAACGGCTTAGGGAGTTGTTCCCGACAGCTGCAGACAGGCTCAGCTCATGCCAGAGCACCACCTCACATATTTCCAAGCACTCTGCCTCCAGGATTGATGAGGCCTTCCATAGGAGTGGCTGATAGGAACATATGTGTCCAGTTTAGGGTTAGGCACAGGCATACTGTACCTAAGTAAGAGGTGGTTACACCGACTTACCCCAGCTGAGTGATCAGCCAGTTGTGTCACAGATGGAGGCCAGGCCAGGGGTGGCACAATACGTGCTGCAGCCCCTGGTAGGCCTTGGATACACCTATGCCCTGGGCACCTAGGGTGCACTATTACAGGGGCTCATAAGGTGAACCAGTTCCAATTCGTAATGCACCTAGAGTGCATGGGCATCAATTTAGAGAGAGAACAGCAGGCTGTGGGTCTGATTAGCAGGCCCACAGCCACATTAAGTCAGAAACCAGTGAAGCAAAAAGCAAAAATTTGGGGTGACCATAGGATAGCAGACCCTACTCTCCTACACAAAGATATCACTTTTCTTGTGGACACTGGTGCTACCCGTTCTACTGTTAGATCAGTGGAAATTAAAAATCTTCCTCTCTCGGGTGAGACCATCTAGGTGGTTGGCGTAGCTAATCAACAAATAAAAACAGATTTAACAAAACCAGTTGATGTAGAAATTGGAAATTACAAAGACAAACACAGATTTGTTGTCTGTAACAGCAGTCCTGTTAACCTATTAGGTCGCGATTTGTTGTGCAAGATGAACTGCAAAATATACTGCTCACCGGATGGTATTGAGCTTCAGACTTTAGAAGAAGATGGTCTGTATAAATTGACAATGCTAATGGTTGACGAAGAAAATAAAATGTTCCCTGCTTTTGCTAAAAACAATTTACCTGAAGAATTGAAAGAGGCAGTTAATCCGAAAATTTGTGTTTAACTGGCGATGAAATGGGTTTAATGAAACATGTGGACCCAGTACTGTGAGGCAAGGAATAGATTTACCAAACATTCCCCAGTACAAAATGAAACCTGAAACTATTGAGGGTGTAATTCCTGTGATTGAAAAATTCATTAAGCAAGGTGTTTTGAGAGAGATTGAAAGCAGCCCATGTAATTCACCGATTATGGGAATCAAAAAGCCAAATGGAACTTACAGGATAGTTCAGGACCTGAGAAAGGTTAATAAAATAGTTGTTCCTTGCTGTTCAGTTGTACCAAATCCAGTGGTAATTCTATATCAGATTCCGCATGATGCAGAATGGTATTCGGTCATTGGCCTATGTAATGCTTTCTTAACAGTTCTACTGCATCCAGATAGCCAACAAATTTTTGCGTTCAGATTCCAGGATCGCATATTAGCATGGTGTCGTATTCCTCAAGGGTATACTGAGAGTCCATCTACCTTTAATCAGTTGTTAATGAAATCCCTGGAAGATTTAAAATTGCCTGGAGAGTCAACGTTGGTTCAGTACATAGATGACCTCCTTGTTGCAGGAAAAACAAGAGAAAATTGTGTAACAGACACCATTACACTTCTGAATCGAATAGCAGATGAGGGACATAAAGTGTCACCTGCGAAACTACAGTTTGTGAAAGGGTAGGTCTTGACCCTTTCGGTCAGTGGTCACCACCTTGGGTGTTGTCACAAATCACACATCACCAACACAGCACTTCACTGAGTGAGAGAAGGAATACAAATGTAAGATACCAGACGTTCAAATTGGAGTGGCACTTTATTTTCAATTAACAAGCAGAGAATTAAATGCATATCAATTCAAGCAATAATGTAATTTCCTAGATATGACCCAGACTTCGCTCTGTCTGGTTTAGATGATGGATGACAAATGCTCAAAATATTTCAAAGCAATACTGGAATGAAATGTACTACAAGAACGCTAACACAGATGATTAGAGATCCTACACTACTGAATACAAGGATATAAAACCCAGGTGCCCTAGGGTCACCTGCCTAGAGCAGATCTATTCTCACAGGTTGTACATTTTTATCAGGGCCTTAGAGACATGAGGCCAAGGCAAAGAAGGCGCAAGTATAATTTAGCTAAAATAGAACATTTTGCTATTAAATTCCGTGTATGGTAGTATCTAAGAGTGAGACCGATCGCTTAATGACTGAAAAGCCTGACATACAGGAATCTACCTTAAAAGAGGGATAGTTACAAGAATCTACCTTATGAGAGGGATAGGGGTCAGGGGTCTAGAGAGAGAGAGAGATGGGCTATCTGTCCTGGGAGATCCACAACCTGAGTGAGGCGTCGGCGTCCCAAGTCAGATAGTCTTCGGCTAGCCGAGAGAACAGACCACGCTCATGCCAAGCATCCGCAGGAAAGTTCTGATTTCAGATTTGACGGTTGGGCCTGATATACCCAAAATTGAGGAACTAGGGTTCTATGATGACGCTGGCCTCTGGCCTTTCGGTGCAGGTGGTTTAACCACAAGTGTTTTGGACACCGGAAGGAAATGTTTTCAGTACATTATGTTCCGTATATTTTTAGAACAGAACATCTTTTACCTTTGAAAGAGAACATTTCCGGAACATCTTGTACCTTAGGAAGAGAACATTTTCATCACTTATTTCTAAACACAATGGTTACATGTTCTACATTACTAAAAAAGGACATTTTTCTGTCACGTACATTTCTACATATCTGAAAGTGTGAACTCCCATGATAGATGCTGTTTATTGCTAGAAATTGCTGCTTATACTTGTGCATGCTATGTTTCAAAATATAACGTTAGCAAGGGTTTCAGGAAGCTGTACCACGGACACCCATCTGTGTGTGTGTGTGTGTTGAAGTAGGCCGTGAAACTAACTAATCTTTGAAGGCTTAATTTTACCCTGTTCATTTCAATGCACAGAAACGCGTGCATG
Source organism: Lissotriton vulgaris (assembly GCF_964263255.1). Classification (NCBI taxonomy): domain Eukaryota; kingdom Metazoa; phylum Chordata; class Amphibia; order Caudata; family Salamandridae; genus Lissotriton; species Lissotriton vulgaris. Next base: position 745,381,828 of record NC_141696.1, read on the forward strand.
TAAGCCTATGCATAGTGGGCCCTGGGGCCTTTATTTACTAATGGAGAAAGCTAGTTATTTTAGCATGTTTTCAGATTTCTATCACGCAGGGCCTACATCAGACCTTCATGTTACCAAGGCTGTTAGAACTCTCCTTTCTGGTGATGTTAGATGGTAGAACGGGACCCTCCATCATCTACCCCCTCTTGTTCATTAAGTGAATATTTTGTTGATTTTTCTGCCAATGGTGGAATCCATGGCATGTCATTGACATAGCACTTAAAACTAGTTGGACGTGCAACATTTTCGTCTGACCTTAGTAGTTGGATATACTGTAGACCTGATTTGTTGAGCAGGCACTCATACTGAGTAGCTGCAGTGTTGTTGTTTAGTGTGTCTCTACCTGGAGGGAGAGGTGGGGCGGATGGTACCCCAGAGTGTGTGGCAGGTGGTGCTGGATGTGTGCTACATTGTACTAGCTCGATCATTTGTACCTGTTCTCCATTCCCATCCCCAGGAGCCTGATCGATGTCTTCATATTTTGGTATCTGGTAAATCCCTGTCCTAGCATAATTCATCCCTACAGCTTTTGTGCTTAATCTCTTGATACAGTGACTCCCCAGCTGAAAGGCGCAACACAGAAAGACCATAATCCCGACTATAGGTATCATCAGCTTTAGAATAGCAGTTAGCCAGGAGGGCATCCAGTCAAAGTCGAACCAGTTCGTTGGGATAATGTCTGCAGGGGCACCTCCTTCCTCAGTCATTTCTTTTCCCAAGTTAGTCAACTCCTCAATGGCCCTTGATATGGATCCGTTGTCCTCGTCGTTTCCAGGTATGAAAGTGCAGCAGGATTTTCCTATTTGATGACACAGACCACCGTCTTTGGCCGTTAGCATGTCGAGGAAGTAGCGATGTTCCAGAACCATTAGTCGTAGTGGGCGCAGTTCTTCCCGAATTGCATTTAGGCCATCCCTGGTGCTGTTGATTGCTTTCATGACTTCATAGCGAGTTACTTCCAGCCAGCGGGCAGTAGCCTGAGTTTGAAACATTGGGAATGCCCCTCCGAAGAAAAGCTGGGCCTCGCTGAAGAGGCGGAATTCTTCTGGGACCTTACCACGGGCTTCTCCTGCAAAGTACTCTGCTGCTCGCCGGTGTCGATGGAGGAATGTCAGGTCACCTGTCCTTGGATGTGACAGGATGTGGGAAGCATTTGATGCTGGTACGACCAGATGAATTTCATGCAAAGTTACCAAGGTACACAGTCCGAGCCACTGAGGAGGTAGTTGGGGATAGAGGTGCTCTCCGCAAGCCCAGTAATAATCCATTAGAGTAGTGGTGCCGAACTGCATATCGAAGTTGAAAATCGTGGAATTACAGTCTGTGTTACGCCCAACAGCGACAGAGCCATTACCTATGAAACAAAGAGAAGGGTTTTTTAGTTTGAATCCTTTTTTATGGTCTGGCATTCCTTCCCCACCCCAGGTGTACCTCCCGCTCTCTTGAGCCCATATTTGATCACACTTATCCTCAACATCCCAGTCAATATCTTCTTCATATTCTGTCTCTCCAGCCCAAGGGGGTCCCAAGGCTGCCGCCTTACACCAAAACCCTCCGGGGTTCTGCCATTTGTTGTTAAGGTAGACCTGTGCCCAGAGGCGTAGCATTGTTCTATTCTTACATGGACAGGGGCCTGGGGGGTGTTTATATGATAAATCACATCCTGCCCAGGGTATGTTGTTTGTTATATACCCACGCTTCCTAATGCCCTGTTCCTGCCAGTCCATGTCCTGTATCCCTATCCTTCGCATTTCCTTGAATTCCTCCCGGAGTTCAGCTGGGTCGGAGACAACCTTGTGCACAGTGTAAGTGTAATCCCATGTAGTGATGTTTACAAGGTCTAATACCATCTGGGTTGAAAGGACCCGAATCTGCCCTATTATCCGGCAGAGGTACAAGTGCAGTAGGCACATAGCTATGTGAGGTGGGACTTCCTTGGGAAAAATCAGTCTGTCGGCACCTACTGCATGGGGAATGTAGGAACATACGTAGCAGGACTCATTTGTTACTGTTTTCCCTACTGCTGTCATGTCTCTGTACCAGGAGTTGTCTACTAGAGAGGAGTGGACTGAATGGTCCCTTACTACTTGGGGTAGGCTGAGCATGGGCCCTAGGCCTTCCTGTATTTGCACGAGATGTTGGAATGTTTTATGCCCTGCCTTCTGATGCTTGCGGGGGACAAGAGGTTTTGTTCTGTACGGGGCAATAGCAAATCTGCGCTTTCTATGGTGGCGGGAAGGGTGTCGGTAGGACGCTAGTTCTGTGGCGTTGGTAGCTATCTTCCAGGGACTAGTCCTTTCCTCTGGGGTACTGGGTGAGAGTTCAAGGTGCACACTAACGGACGTGTTGCTAGCAGTGCTATTTTCTGGGAGTTCAGGACCTAGTGTGCTGTGTGGTGCTTTCTGCTGTTTGAGTGTGACCGCTGGTACAGTGGATGGAACAGTGGACAGCGAGGCATCTTGGCTGCTTCTATCGCTATAACTTTTTACAGCAAGAAAAAAGATATACCAGTTAAATGTTGCTAGTGCCACTCCAACAATAATACAAAACATAAGAACAGTGAGTATACATAACTTTGCTTCACGGACGCTATATTCGTGGAGCGACCCGTGGACGTCTTCTTCTTCTTCTTCAATGATGGATGGAACGGTGGATGGGAAGTCGTCGTCCTCATTTCGGGGGACCATGGGCATATCGCTTCCCTCTTTTAGTCCATTGGCTGTTGCTGCGCAGGTGCAGGATCGAAGCGGACGTCTCTCCTGTGGATCCATGCTTTCCTTTCGGCTATCCGGATGGCAGTTGGAGAAGAGTCAATCACCTCAAAGGGTCCGTCGAACTTAGGATCTTTCCAACGCCTGACGTGCCTCCGGATGAAGACCAGAGTTCCGGGACGGATAGGTGGGAGCTCAGGATCGATGGGGCCCTTCTCCTTCCTTTTGGATACCTGGACAGAGAGGAACTGCGCAGTGCGGGTTAGTGTGCACAGGAAGTCATAAAGCTCAGCCTTAACAATCTCAGAGGATGACTCGCTATCAGTTTTGGGCCTGCTGGGAGGGACTGCTACATTTATGGATCGTCCGGTGACAAGTTGGTGGTGATCCGAACTCGGGGAATTTCTTAATGAGAAGAGGGCCAGTGGGAGACAGTAGAGCCACTTTTTGCCAATGGTGGCGCTAATTTTGCTTATTTTGGTTTTGAGCAGGCCGTTGAGGCGCTCACAAATGCCATTGCTTTGGGGGTGGTAAGCGGATGTCAGCTTGTGTCTGATGCCTAGCATTGTGGTGAGAGAGGAGAAGATGGCGTTTGAAAAATGGCTTCCGTTGTCAGTCCTGATGGCGGAAGGAATTCTAAAGCGGGAGATGACGTCACGGAGCAGGAATGTGGCTGCTGCTTTGGCATCGCAGTGGACGCATGGTCCAGCTTCGATCCACCGTGAGAAGGGGCATACTACCACAATGAGATATCGGTAATTTTGGCACCGATCAATCATGTCAACATAGTCGAGGTGGAGTTCTTTGAATGGGCCAGAAGGTTTAGGAATAGTGGAGGCAACCGTTTTGAGAGTTGGGTTTGGGGAATACTGTTGGCAAATGATGCATTTATTAACAAAAAGCTGTATCAGTTCATAAGCATTGGGAATGAACCAGTCTGCTTGTAATGTGGTGGATATGTTATCTCGGGAAACATGTGCGGGAAGGTGAAGTTGATCTAGCACCACCTGCAGTAAGGCTTGTGGCATGACAGGTTTTCCGGACATGGTCTGCCTGTTAATAAAATCAGCAGGGTCCTGCTGTACTCCCCTCTTTTTCCATAACTCTTTCTCTTGTGGTGGTGCACTTTCTTGTATCTCTCTGAGATGCAATTGGGCAATGAAATCGTATTGTTGTGTGTCATCGAGTGGGCAGGAAGCATTTGGGTCAATAGTGTCCTTGGTGGTGTTTGTGTCGTTGTTGTTGTCTGTGTGTGGTGTTAAGGGTACACTGTCTTCATTTGTCTTTGTCTGCTCTGTTGGTGCCACAGCTTGGGCAAGTAAAATTGGGGCGTTGTATGGGTCATGCTTAGTGAAAGGTAGGGGGGGGGTCTGGCTGCAGCTTTGGCTGCCCAGTCTGCCAGAGCGTTGCCTCTAGACACAAAGTCTTGTCCATTCGTGTGTGCTGCACATTTAACAACGGCTACCTCTGTTGGAAGTGTCAGGGCTTCTATTAGTTCTTCCAACAACTGTTTGTGACATACTGGTGTTCCATCTGATTTGAGGAATCTGCGCCGTTTCCAGCGCAAGATGCTCGAGTGTGTCGTTGTTGTGACATATGCAGAGTCTGAGTATACAGTGATGCGGTCACCAGCCCCGTTGTTTACAGCGGCAATTAGTGCCACTAGTTCAGCGGCTTGGGCGGAGTAGTGTGAAGGCAGTGTCATTTGTTGTACAATGTCTAGGGAGTCAGAGGACCCATGCTGCTGAGCCCTAACTACTGCGGCTCCTGTGTATCTGATCCCTGTTTCTTGATCAATGGTGGAGGACCCATCCACAAAATATACTGTGCTGTCTGGCAGGGGGTCCTCTTTTGCTGCTCCTGATTCGTCAGGACAGTATGTGGCACAGTCATGGGTGTCATCATCTGATGCAGCAATGGGATGGGCAAAGAATGTGGCAGGATTAACTGTGTGACATTTGACAACTTTTAGAGAGGGCAATGACAGTATGACTTCATAACCTGACACTCTCTGGGTGGTCAGTGTGGTCTTGGCTTTCTGAATTATGGCAAAGACAGCGTGCTCAGTGTACAGTGTCAGAGGGGATCCCATGACGATGGGAGTGCTTTTGTCTACCGCGAAGGCAGCGGCGGCAAGAGCCTGTTCACAGGGGTAATGACCCCTCATGACAGAGTCCAGCATGCCGCTGAAATACGCAAGTGGTTTGTGACCCATAGGGTATTTCTGAGTAAGTACAGCAGTCATGACTTGACCATTACAGTGAGTGAATAGGAAGAATTCCTTGGTGTAATCAGGCGTGCCTAACAATGGTGCATTTGTTATTTCATCTTTTAGCTGCTGGAAGGAGTCAGTCATTTCGGGTGTCCAGTCTATTCTGTTGCGTCTGTCTTTGGCTGCTTTAACTGCTTTCAGCAGAGGGGCAGTTATTGTGGAAAAGTCAAAGACCCACTGGCGGACATAGTTCACTAGTCCTAGGAACTTCTGCATGTCTTTGACAGTTTGGGGCTCTGGTGTCCCTCTGATGGCTTCAACTCTGTCTGGCGTGACCCGTCTCCCTGATGCTGATATTAACTGGCCTAGGTATTGTACCTCTGTTTGGCAGTACTGAAGTTTGTTTTTGTCCACCTTATAGCCTCTGTGAGCTAGTGTGGTGAGCAGATAGACTGTATCAGTTCTGCACTGGCATTCTGTAGTGCTGCAGAGCAAAATATCATCGACATACTGCAGTAAGGTGCTGTGACATTGGAAGTTCGATAAGTCCTCTTTGACGACTCTGTTGAACACGCTCGGAGACTCACAGTACCCTTGAGGGAGACGCCAGTAAGTCATTTGCACCCCGCCGAATGAGAAAGCCAATAGGTACTGACTGTCTGGGTGAAGGGGGACGCTGAAAAACGCATTTTTCAGGTCAATCACCGAAAAGTATTGTGCATTCGGGGGAACATTGGTGAGGATGACCGAAGGGTCTGGGACGATGGGAAACTCTGGTACCACGATGTTATTGATAGAGCGCAAATCATGAACTAGGCGCCACTGATTGGTCTTGCCCTTGCGCACAGGAAAAAGACAGGTGTTAACTGGAGATACACAGGGGTATATGACTCCTTGATCTAGCAGGGCTTGTATTGTTGGGGCAATGCCTTCCTCTGCTTCCTTGGAAAGTGGGTACTGTTTTATTCTGGGTAGAATTGCGTCTTGTTTCAGTGTTATCTTAAAAGGAGTAGCAGAACGGATGAGGCCCACATCATTGGGACCAGTGGTCCACAGGTGTGGCGGGACTTGAGCTAAGTCAGCTTCACGCACTGAGTCATATTTCTGCGGGGCAGTGGGCGTTCTTTTTTCCACTGTCACTGATAGAGGTACCTCATACTCATAGACAATCTCTGCTATTGGAAAGTTATCAGGATCACCAAAGAGCTGTTCATCTGAAATGTCCCTCACTTGGTGTCCGGGCTCAATGAAAATCACACAGGCCCATGAGCGCATATTGTCGTCTCCTGCTATGAATGCCCCGTATGTAGGTGTAATGTGAAGAGCGTGTATACCTAGGATCATGCTTTTGTCCCATATCTGAAAGTGTTGGGACTGTGGGCGGAAGAGAAATTCCTTCGGGAGCTGGACAGTGCGCTGGTGCAGTTCAGGTGTGTGGGCTATGATGATGTGCACCGCTGTGGAGAACGCTTGTTCATCCACAGGGCGAGCCCTCATTTGATCTGTCAGGGAAGATTGAGCAGCGAGTGCCATCATTCTTGCTAAGGGTGTGCCTGGTATAGAGCAAACCATTGTTCCGTTCTCATGGAAGTGAATGGTCATGTTTAGTTTTGCCATTAGGTCTCTCCCTAAAAGGTTGACTGGAGAGTGTGGTGAATAAAGCAGTGGTTCCTCCAGCACCCGGTCTCCTATTTGCAGGGGTACTGGCTTTGTAAAGGGGACCCTTGCTATTGCCCCAGAGAATCCCTGTGTGTCCGCTACTTGATCAGAAATAGGCAGGTGTCCGCCTGTAATGCAGGAGTACGTGGCGCCTGTGTCAATGAGGAAGCTATAGGTTTTGTTGTTTATCGTGACCAGGACGGTGGGGTCATCTTCACCGCTCATGATGCATGATAAAACTGGGCACACAAGAGTTGTCTGTGGGCTTTCCTAGCGCGAGAATCCTCCAGCCTGGTATTGCTGGATAGTGCCTTGTGCAAATGGATTGTTGGAGGTGACTACCGCACCACCTTGGGGTGGGGCAGTTTGGACTTGGGGCATCACTTGGTATGAGGTTGTCTGTGGCTGCTGTTGCACAGGGACTTGTATCATTGTGGACTGTTGTGGAGGTTGGGTCATTACGGGTATCTGGAGCTGTGCCTGTGGCATGTTCTGCTGTGGTGCTTGTTGGGCATATGCATACACCATCTGGGGTGCCTGTGCATACATTTGTTGTTGTGGTTGGAACTGCAGGGGTGCTTGCTGGGCGGGACCCATAACTTGTTGGCCTTGGTCCCGAATCCTAGAGCGACACTCTCTTTGCAGGTGGCCCACCTTGTGACAATAGAAGCAGGTACGCTGGAATGTCTGTTGCTGGGCCCTTTGCTGTCCATTGGCCCTTCCCTGCATTCTGGTTTTTCTATTGTTGTTGTAATACTGGTGTTGGTCATTACTGTAGGCAGGTTGTGGTGATAAATACTGCATAGGGGGCTGCTGTTGGATGTACTGCACTGTGGGCTGCTGTTGGGCTTGCACATATTGTACAGTTTGTTGTGGTGGAGTCTGCACATACTGTATGGCTGGTTGTGGTGGAGTCTGTACGTACTGTATGGCTGGTTGTGTTTGTGGCGGCTGTGCCTGCGCATATTGTACGGCAGGCTGCTGCACTTGCTGCGGAGTGGACTGGGTATTGTTGGCGAGCACATTTCGAGCGTCCTGTGGAAAGGTGGTGACAGCTGTCATTTGGCTGACTGGTGCCGCCAACATGAGATTGTCCACTGTATCCTTTTTCCTATTAAGCTTCTGCTGTACTAGCTTTGCGGCTGCATTTTCAATGGCTAATTGTCTGTTTTTTTCCTGTTCTATTTTCTTTTTGCAGAAATGTATGATGTGGTCCTGTATCTCAGGCCATGGTTTTGCTTCCATGGCTACTACCCCATCTAATTTCTCCTGCACGTCGTCTGGCAATCCCCTCTTAACCATGTGGTAAAAGAGCCTGCTATTTCCTCCAGTTTTATTCCAGGAGTCACCTAGTTCTTGATGCCATTTTTCTTTCATTCTAGAAATGAAATTAATAGGGTCCTCATTTGTTTGCATGGTCAGAGACATGAGAGACCCAATGTCGGGAACGTCAGGGTATTTTAATCTCAACTTAGTCCAGACTGCCGCCCTTATTTTATCAAATGGTTCCCCATCATATTTTGTCTCATTCATTGTTATTAGTCCTCTACTGATACTTGTGAACATTTCTTCTGCTTCCCCTCCCATGATGGATATAAGCAAGCTTTTCATGTCTCCAACCCCTGGTTTGGTGCCTGTGGTATTCTTTTCTAAGGCCACTATCCATTTGCTGGCCCCCTCCGTGAGGGGCGGAAGGTTCTTTTTAATGGCTTCCTTCTCTGCATAAGACCAGCAGTTATATATGGCGGTGGCCCCTGGTATTTTGTATATCAGCGGCATCTGGCGGCTAATCCCTACACCTGGATACTTCGGTCTTGTGGTGTCATATCTTATAGCATATTTCTGCCAAATTTCGAGACTGGCTCGCATATAGTTATAATCCCAGTCTTCACCCCCTACACCCTCCAGGATACACTCTACAGCTGTGGCCATATGCTGTGGTTCGAAAGACCCTTCCCTTGGCCAGGGGATCATCTGCGGGGCCAGGGATTCCGTCCATCCGGCCAGATTGTCTGTGAAGGGGATGACAGCGAAATCTGAATTCTCTCCTATTTCCACTATTTGGTTGGGAGTTAGGTCATTGTCTCGCAGGGCACATGGCCTGCTGATGAACATGCCATTGCCTGTTCTAGATCGGGTGTTTTGCATGGAGGCAGTGCCAGTGACTTTGTATTTGATGGGAGCGTCATTGGAAGGGGCATCGTATACGATGTCCTCTGGTCGTCCGTGCGTTCCTAATACAGTTAGTCTTTCTACCTCTGTTGTCCTTTTCTTCCTTTTCCTCTCTGGACCCCCTGCGTTTGGTAATTCCTGATTATCAACGAATGGGTTTGTTGATTGTTTTGTCCATGTTGGGGCGTGTGACTGGCTGGAGGAGCCAATCATGGCTGTGGTGGATGGTTGGGCAAGCGGCTCCGCTACAGACGCATGGTGCCGAGGTGGTATGTCCGGGGGTGTGAAATGGACCTGTGTTCGCCCGGTAGGCGTGCGTGTATGGTCAGGCGCAGTAGTCTGGTGACTCTGGGAGGGGGACCCATTATACTGTACGTCAGGTAGTCTTTCATAGTCCCCTATGTCCCGAGAGGGACCCGCTCTTGGCGAAGGTGTGGATGGGAAGTGGGTTGTCTGCTGTTGACTCTGGTTTAGGTCCCCATTCCCTTCAGTATATTCAAAGATGTGTGATTGCGCCGTGGGCTGCTGCGAGGTGCTCTTTTGTTGCTGAGTATGTGGGGTGTTAGGGTGTGTAATCTTGAGAGTCTCAGAGAATCTGTCGCTTATTTCTTCTAGCTTAAATGAGGCACGTCGGAGTAACTGAGCTATATCTTCATGCTCGCTGGGGGACGGGTCTGCTCTGGCATCCCCTTTGGGACTGCACTCTAAACTTTTATTGAGCTCTGTGGCTGGTCTCCTTGCGTCATAACGGACCAAAGACTGCGGGCCTTGTAGTTCTCTATCCTTATTCTGTTGGTGAATGGTGGAAAATGTCATTAGTGATTCATTTGTGTTTGCGTAGCAAAATGGCATGCGGTCGCGGGGGGCTGCCTCCTGCTCCTGGTAATGTGGAGCATTGGTATCACGTAGGCTGTTGAGATCAGGGTATTGCGGGAGCGCATGGCGACATGAGTGGTGGGATGACGTGTGGGAGCTATTTGATGATGCTATGGACACGTTGTCTGCATTGTCCTCGTCTTCCTCACCAGGTGGGACTACGATGGAGGTGGGATTCAGTTGTAGTGAAAACTGCCCATTTATTTGTCCTGGCAATCCGGGCATTGTGGCGTGAAGTGTTGGGCTACCACCGGTGACATGATTTACATGTAGGGGGCTGACTGGGGCTGGCATTGTGAGGGGTACGGTGGCCGGCACTGTGACGGGTGTCAGTTGGCTAGTACTGGTGCCGGGCGGCGGTGATGAGGCATTACTACCTTCACCACCAGGTTGAGGACATTCGGATGTGGGAAAGAGGCCACTGGGGAGTTGACCATATCCGACAGTTGGTAAGTCATTAGTCGTGTTCTGCAATTCTAGTTCTTTGTTTTCTGCGGATGCTATTGCTGTGTACATGCCATTGGCCTGATAAGGTGGAGGTGCAGGAGGTGCAGTGGGCAGGGTGGCAGGGTGCTCTTGCGGGTTCTCCTTAAAGATACGCCAGAGAGCTAAGGATTCTTTCCTTTTTTGTAATTTGGTTCCGGAATATTTAGTATTTAGGAACGTGGTGGCGTGCTCGAGAGTGTTTACGTCGAAGGACCCTTCGGAGGGCCAAGGATAATCTATATTCTTAGTTAGTTTGGGAAGCTCCCTACAGTGTTTGAGTATGCGTTTTTCTTGGGCACTGAACGTTTTCAGGACATGTTGGAGTGGTGTTGCCATGATGAGATATTTGTGGGCCCGCAGGGCAGGGGCTTTACTGCGGGGTGTTGGCTACGCTTCTCTAGAGATCAGGCACGAGTTCCTCTGCTACTCCTACTAGAGCCCGGTCATAAACCTCCTTTTGCAACTCGCTATTTTGTATGGGGGTGCAGCCAGGGAATTGGAGTTGGCCGCCAAAGCAGGCGTGTGCTATCTGAGACTGGAGTGGGTGTCTGGGGAAGAAGCCTGACAGAATTGCTGGTCCTCCCCAATTTGCCAGGTGCACAATAAAATATATATGAAAGCCGTAGGGTGTCTTATACACGGAGGAATTCAGTATCCCATATCAGCGAAAATTGTACTGGACTGTAAACACTGTCAAACATCCATTCCCCTATTAAATAAAAGAGTAGGTAGTGAAAATCTGAACCAAACAAACCAAGTGTTCAAGATAGCCCTCATCAATGTGCGCTCATTAGCTAAACATAGGCAAGAGGTAGCCGATGTACTCATCGACAGGAACATAGATATAATGTTCCTGACGGAGACTTGGCTGGATAAAGCCTCCGACCCTGACCTTGTAATAGCCGTTCCACAAGGCTTCAAGCCCTATAGACTAGATAGAATTGGTAAAAGAGGCGGTGGGGTTGCTATAATCGCCCGTGATTCTTTTAAAATTCGTACTACTGCCATTCCTTCGACGGCATGTGAAGCACTTCAATTTGACATCCACCTTTCTCCCTCACACAATTTTAAAGGTGTATTACTATACAGAAGACCAGAGTCGCGGTCGGAATTCCTCACAGAAATTCTCACTATCCTGGAAACTACAGCTATTGATAAATCGGTGACTCTGTTAGGTGATTTCAATTTCCACCTGGAATGTAGCGAAGACAAGGATACTACTTCTCTGCTATCCGAAATGGAGGTTTTTGGTCTAACTCAGTTGGTGAAAGGACCTACTCACAATGCAGGCCATACCTTAGATGGCATTTTCACCAACTTGGAAAATATATTAGTGACTGAAGTCCTGCCAATGACTTGGTCCGACCATCACATGGTATTGGCCTCAATACAAATTAGCAAAACATCTACCGCCACCACACTTCCCCCCAAACGAGAAGTGTTCAAGGTCTGGCAAGACATCAATATCCCCAGTTTTAAGGAGGCGTTACAGAACTCTACACCCACATGGGCTATTGATCCAGAAACCGCTATCGAACAATATCATACATGGGTAGGCCAGGCGGCTAATACACTGGTACCTGAAAAAAGAATCTCCAGGAATAGAAGCTCCCCCTCAGCACCATGGTACACCGAGGAGCTTAAAAAACTAAAACAGCAATGCAGAAACAAAGAGAGAATCTGGAGGAAAAAGTACGATAGTGAAGATAGGATAGTGTACAAGGATTTGTTAACCAAATACAAACTCCTGATCATAGAGACAAAAAAGAAGTTTTACACTGAGCAAATCGAAAGCGCTAAAAATTCGAATAAAACGCTCTTTGAAATTACTAAACATCTTGCGGGATGTGCCCCAGACCTTAACCCTCCCTGCTCACAAGATCTCTGTGATTCATTGGCATCCTTCTTTTTTACCAAAGTGAACAATATATTTTCAGCTTTTAGCCTAGGTGATAACCAATGCCATGAAAATGCAAATACCCCATCTCCAAGTAATAATTTTCCTAGTTTTACAGAGGTCACAGAAGTTCACATTCAGGACATTATTAAAACAATTAAATCTGGATCAGCCCTGGATCCCTGTCCTTTAAATACTCTCCGCTCCATTATGGACACTGTTATTCCAGTTATTACCCAAATATGCAATCTTATGTTCCGCACAGGCATCTTTCCAAACCAGTTAAAAAAAACCTTACTCAAACCCCTCCTGAAAAAACCTGGCTTGGACAAAGCAGAACTTAAAAACTATAGGCCTATAGCGAACTTACCCTTTCTGGCTAAGATAGTTGAAAAAGCCATGAATATTCAACTTGCGGAATTCATCGAGCAACACCATCTGCTCGATAAAACACAATTTGGATTCTGTAAATTTCATGGAACGGAAACAGCGCTCATCAAAGCAGCGGATGACATCCGATTAATCAGAGACCAAGGTGGCACAGCACTATTGGTGCTCTTAGATTTATCGGCTGCTTTCGACACGGTTGACCATAAGATCCTGGTCAACCGTGTCGAAAAGATAGGCCTGCAAGGCCTAGCAAAAGATCTGCTAGCGTCCTTTCTAGCAGAGAGATCCCAGGCAGTTATACTGGGCCAGTTTGAATCGGCTGAGTTATCACTGCCATGTGGGGTACCTCAAGGTTCATCCCTGAGTCCGACACTATTTAATATATATGTGTCGGACCTCGCCAACACCATCAAAGCGCACGGGATGAACCTTACCTCATATGCGGATGATACTCAGCTGATACTGGCTGTCAGAAATGATGGGGAAACAGTGGCGGAAAATTTCAAGACAGGTATGCTGGCCATTGGAAAATGGATGTCAGCAAACTGTCTGAAATTAAATTCCGACAAAACCGAGGTGGTCACTTTCGGCCACCTCAGCCCTAGCTGGTCCCCAACTTGGTGGCCATCATCTTTCGGAGCCGCACCCAAACCAGTTACGAAAGTAAGAAATCTGGGCGTCATCTTTGATGACAACCTAAATTTCATGGCTCATGCCAATCAGACGGCCTCTACGGCTTTTTATAAGCTACGTCTGGTGAAGAAGATCCTTCCTTTCCTCCCTACCAACGTGGGAAAGACACTGGTTAGCGCTCTGGTTCTATCAGCACTGGACTACTGCAATGGATTGTTTGCAAACGCCCAAGTTAGGATAATTAAGAAAATGCAAACAATCCAAAATGCAGCAGCTAGACTTCTCCTTAACATCCCTAAATTCAAGCCTGTAGCAGAATCCTTGAGGAGTCTTCACTGGCTTCCTGTCAGGAATCGAATCAAATTTAAGACGTTATGTATCGTCTATAAGGCACTACACCATCAAGCGCCTCAATTCCTGTGTGACCATCTGGTCCCATATACTCCCACTCGAATGCTACGATCAGCAGGACAAAATGATTTGGTAGTGCCACGGACTAGGCTGGTCAACTGGGGAGACAGACGTTTCCTAGTTGCCGCCCCAAGATTATGGAATTCACTTCCACAAACCATAAGATCAAGTCCAAATTTAATGTCCTTTAGGAAGAAACTGAAAACTTGGCTTTTCAACCTCTGACAACATTTCCAATATCACATAGGAGGGTAATACAGTACAGCGCCGAGACGCCTGCGGGCAATTGTTCGCGCTTAATAAATGCTAAAAAATAAATAAATAAATATTCATGAGGATATTCAGTGCATATATGGTCGCTGCAAACCTGTGTGGGATACCGTCTGATGTTTGTATGGGAGACAGACCAACCCTTCCTGGGTGTGTTTCACCTAGTTGCTGTGAGGGCTGGGGTCTGTGGAGTGTGAAGTTTGTACAGGGCTACAGTTGTGAGGATGCAGATCTCTGATGAGCTCCTCTCCTACTTCATCACAGACAATGTAGTAGAGTATGAGTCTTAAATCTAATTCGTCAGGCCCCCTGTATTTTCCCTCTGGGGAGAAGTCAGGGAATTCAAGATTGTGACGGGCAAGGGCGGTGCGAATTTTGCTTTGCAGTGGGTTCCGTGGCCAGGAGGACTCGAATACAGTGGGGAGTTCTAGGCCTGGGGATAATAGGCGGATCCGTATATAGATCCACTCTGGAGTTTTATGCACTGACGTGCCAAATATTCGTTTATCGTAAACTGCCTGAAGAGCCTGCATGGGGTTTGTTTCCTGTGATTGATAGGCAGGTGATGCAGAGGTGTAGTGAGTGCTGCTGTGATCCTTTACTATGGGGTCGGTGGTGCGTGGAACTGTTTGTGTGGGAGAGCCTTTACTACAGGCTCGGCGGGGCATGAAAATGCTGGTGCGAGAGATAGAGTGACTTGACGAGGGTAGGCGTAGTCAATATTGAGTGCCCGAAATATTGAGAGAAGAACAGTGCTACTGAGGGGGGTAACGTGGACGAAGCAAGAGGGGTGGCCGTCAGAAATGCCTACAACGTTATTGTTGATCAGGAATATGGTGATATGATCAGTGGTATGATTGCACATTCCCTTATGTGAAAGTTGGAGCAGTGTGATGGACTCTGCAGGTGTGGCAGAATGCCGGGGCCAGGATTTTATGAAGGATCAGACAGAAGTGCTCTTAAAAGGGGTGATGTATCTTCGTTGGGGGCGGATGGCTGAGGAGAGTTTGGGCCTTTTTCTTCTGGCGGTGGGATGTATACTATTTCAAATGCGGTACCTGACAGTATTGACTCTAGTGAAGACTCGTCGTCAATGGTGAGAATTGAATCTAGTGAAGACTCGTCGTCAGTGATGAGAATGGGTGAGGTAGCAGGGTGATGTGGGTACTCTGGGCATTCAAAGGGAAGTGAGTGGGGAACAGATAGGGTGGAAGAGCCAGAGGCGTCTTCTGTGTACAACTGCTGAGGGGCTGTGGTGTCTGGGGATGGTGGGGTAAGAGATATGTCTGGAAGGCTATCAAGAGCTTGGGTGGAGACGTTAAGTTGGATGCCTGGCGTAAAGTTAGCTCCTAAAAGTGTCCAAGCGCCTGTGAGTATGGTGCGGTCTTCGTCGGTAAGGGATGTGAATTAGTTGGTTGCGGAATTGTGAAGTAGGTCAGGTCTGCCGTGAAGGAACTGAATGGTACACTGGTGAATGTGTGGGGGGCTGCTGGACATTACGGAAATAGGTGAGTGTAAGGGATAACACGTGTAGGCAAGGGATGTAGGGAGGCAGGGGAGGATGAATGACTTGTTCCCCCCTTTTGGCAATCAATTGTGAAGCAAATGATTGGCACAAAAGTGGGCGTGCTATGCGTGGAGAAAGAAAGGGCAATGCGGGAAAGGCAATGCAGGGGCGGGGGACTAGGAAATGGTAACCAATGAGGCGTGCGAGGAATGGGTTACCTATGAGGCGTGTGATACACCTAGGTGAGGGGCAAGGCAGGGGGCAGGTAACTCAGATGAGTGAGGGAACAATGGGTCACAGGGGAGGGAATTGGTGGCGTAATCACAAAGCACAGCTGCTACTTACACAAAGCACATGGAGGCAACAGCACATGTGACATAGAGCAGGGCAAATGAACAAAACATGAAATTGAGAGGGTCAATATTCAACATACTACATAATCACCAACATAATGACAGAACAATAAATACTGATGACATACAGAGGATGCATCCTGAAATAAAAAAAAACGATCTAGATATTAAATCTCACTACTTGAAGAACAGATCAATCACCAAGATATGAAAGAAAGATGTAGATATTAAATCTCACTACTTGAAGACCAGATCAATTACCAAGATATGAAATGTCACTATTTGATAATGCGATCAATGACCTGAAGATATCCACGGCCTGGATATGAAATTTCAGTAATTGAAGAACAGAGATGTAATAACTAAGAACAGCAATGTCAGAAGTAAGAACAGAGAACAGAGATGTCAGAAGTACCAGAGCTGGCAAAGGAAGGACCGGAGGATTTTGTGAGCGAAATAATGAACGTCACCAATGTAGAGATGTAATGGCAGGAGAGCGAGAGAGAGACAGTGTAAAATAATGTCAGCAGCAATGTAAGCACAGGCAGGGGCAGTGGTGTGATAAATGTTACGAGGAGGGAGGGAAAGAACAGAGTGGAGTGTATGAAAGAGGTAGCTGTGGATAAGGAGAGAGAGGAGTGTTGAAGTGGCAGCGACAGAAAGAATGAAGGAGGAGCACGGAAGAGGAGAAAAGAGGAAAGCGTGAGAAAGTGTGCAGAGTTAAATGTTACGGACGGGCGGGGGCTCGGGGGAGCTGTGAGGGAAAGTCGCGCTGCTGCGCCAGCGGAGGAAGTGAGCCGGCGATGTACTGTATGAACCACAGATAGCACAGAGCAGTTCCTCTTGCTGCTGGTGCGATGGGCAGGAAGTCCGAGGGCGTTGGCTGGATGGCTGTAGAAGCGGTAGGGAAATGTACAATAATACAGCCAGACCGTGTAAAAATAGGTCTGGAGGAAAGTAAAGCGAAGGAAGAGCCCTCATTGAAGAGAAGTGGAGAGGCAGAGACGTACACCAACAGAGCAGCTGAGAAGTGGAGGGAAGGGAGGGGTGGGGGGACTCGAAGCCGATGAAGAAGCAGAAGTAGAAAGGGCACAGTATGTAGTGAATTGAATAGGATAAAAGAGAAAGGTATTTATGGCATGACGAAGAAAAAAGAAAGAAGACAGTGTAGTATTTTTGCAAAGGACTGAAGAGAAGTGCAAAGGACTGAAGAGAAGTAGCCAGTGGTAAAGGTAGGTGGCAAGGAGCCCAGAGTGTAATAAGTCTGTGTCAAACGACCCCCAGTGGAGAACCTAGAACCTCCGACCCTGGATAATCCCAGGGAACACCCAGCTCCCAAGACTCGAACTGGGAGAGGGATCACAAACCTGCCCACACAAAAGGGGCAGGGTGGGACTTGAACCCGAGTCAGGACCTGCAATGTCCGGACCACACCCAGCTCACAGACTTAAACTGTCGAGAGGGATCATAAACCTGGGGGTAGTTGACAGCGAAAAAGAACCACAAACCATGTCTCTCCGGACTGGAACCGGCAGAGAGAAGTGAACCACAAACCACAAGCCACAACTGCAACTTTGAAAAACAGAAATGTCTTAAAGAAAGATGTAAAGCATTTGACACGAAAAGTTTGAAAATGTGACCACTGAGAGAGACAGGTGGTTCTTGAATCATGACCATATACAATTCTGCGGGGGAGGTGTCAGGAGTCCAACCCTGAGCCAGCCACACGGGGACCGCACACAGCCCAGTAGCCCACACCGGAAACCAAGGGGAAAAAAATAAAACGTTCCTTGACTCACCAATGGTAGGCAAGAGGCTGCGGCAGGACCCCCCAAGGCAGCTCGTGGAAGTCCACCGAACTCCGCAGAATAGACCAGGTACGATGGAGTTGGGCGCCACGTGTGAAAGGGTAGGTCTTGACCCTTTCGGTCAGTGGTCACCACCTTGGGTGTTGTCACAAATCACACATCACCAACACAGCACTTCACTGAGTGAAAGAAGGAATACAAATGTAAGATACCAGACGTTCAAATTGGAGTGGCACTTTATTTTCAATTAACAAGCAGAGAATTAAATGCATATCAATTCAAGCAACAATGTAATTTCCTAGATATGACCCAGACTTCGCTCTGTCTGGTTTAGATGATGGATGACAAATGCTCAAAATATTTCAAAGCAATACTGGAATGAAATGTACTACAAGAACGCTAACACAGATGATTAGAGATCCTACACTACTGAATACAAGGATATAAAACCCAGGTGCCCTAGGGTCACCTGCCTAGAGCAGATCTATTCTCACAGGTTGTACATTTTTATCAGGGCCCTGAGACATGAGGCCAAGGCAAAGAAGGCGCAAGTATAATTTAGCTAAAATAGAACATTTTGCTATTAAATTCCGTGTATGGTAGTATCTAAGAGTGAGACCGATCGCTTAATGACTGAAAAGCCTGACATACAGGAATCTACCTTAAAAGAGGGATAGTTACAAGAATCTACCTCATGAGAGGGATAGGGGTCAGGGGTCTAGAGAGAGAGAGAGATGGGCTATCTGCCCTGGGAGATCCACAACCTGAGTGAGGCGTCGGCGTCCCAAGTCAGATAGTCTTCGGCTAGCCGAGAGAACAGACCATGCTCATGCCAAGCATCCGCAGGAAAGTTCTGATTTCAGATTTGACGGTTGGGCCTGATATACCCAAAATTGAGGAACTAGGGTTCTATGATGACGCTGGCCTCTGGCCTTTCGGTGCAGGTGGTTTAACCACAAGTGTTTTGGACACCGGAAGGAAATGTTTTCAGTACATTATGTTCCGTATATTTTTAGAACAGAACATCTTGTACCTTTGAAAGAGAACATTTCCGGAACATCCTGTACCTTAGGAAGAGAACATTTTCATCACTTATTTCTAAACACAATGGTTACATGTTGTACATTACTAAAAAAGGACATTTTTCTGTCACGTACATTTCTACATATCTGAAAGTGTGAACTCCCATGATAGATGCTGTTTATTGCTAGAAATTGCTGCTTATACTTGTGCAAGCTATGTTTCAAAATATAACGTTAGCAAGGGTTTCAGGAAGCTGTACCACGGGCACCCATCTGTGTGTGTGTGTGTGTTGAAGTAGGCCGTGAAACTAACTAATCTTTGAAGGCTTAATTTTACCCTGTTCATTTCAATGCACAGAAACGCGTGCATGTAAGCCTATGCAGAGTGGGCCCTGGGGCCTTTATTTACTAATAGAGAAAGCTAGTTATTTTAGCATGTTTCCAGATTTCTATCACGCAGGGCCTACATCAGACCTTCATGTTACCAAGGCTGTTAGAACTCTCCTTTCTGATGATGTTAGATGGTAGAACGGGACCCTCCATCAAGTTTTGCAAACAAGAGGTTAAATACCTTGGTCACAGAATTGCAAAAGGAATCAGACAAGTGACAATTGAGAGAATAAAAATGATTCGAGCGATACAACCGCCAACTACGCAAAGACAGATCAGGATGTTTCTATGAATGGTTGGTTATTGTCGCCAATGGATTTGTGGGTTTTCAGTAATTGCGAAACAACTGCAGAGGCTGACAAAGGCAGACATAAAAGATCCGTTTGTCTTAACAAAAACAGAATTAGAGGCTTTTGAAAAGCTAAAAAGAAGTCTGTGTGAGGCTCCAGCATTGGGGATGCCTGATTACGACAAAGAATTTGAGCTGTACTGCAGTGAAAGGGAAGGTTGTGCATTGTCAGTTTTTATTCAGAAACATGGAAAAATTAGAAAACCAATAGCATATTTCTCAGCTGTTCTTGATCCTGTTGCAAAAGCCAGGTTGTTTAAAAGCAGTGGCTGCAACAAGTGTAAGCCTTGAGCAAAGTGAAGGAATCATAATGGGATTTCCTGTAAAAGTGTATGTACCTCATTCAGTTGAAACACTTCTTACCAGAAGTAAAACACAGCACCTGTCAAGTAACAGATTGACTAAATATGAAAAAGTTATTCTGGGATCAGATAATGTATCCATTGCGAGATGTGTTAATCTCAATCCTGCTACACTTTTACCAGATAGTGTGGTTTCTGAAATTGACAATGAAACTGATGACATTGATCATGAGTGTTTGGATGTTTTGGAATACTGTACTAAACCCAGAGAGGACATTAAAGATGTGCCTTTACCAGAGTCAGACATTGTTTACTTTGTTGATGGCTCCTGTCTAGAACAGATGAAGGCATTCTAAGAGCAGCATATTCAGTTTGCACAGTTTCAGAAATAGTTGAGGGTTCAACTCTTGAAGGAATTCGTTCGGCACAAGTGGCAGAATTAATTGGTTTAATTTGTGCATGTGAAAAAGCAGAAGGAAAGAAAGTTACCATAGTGACTGATAGTCAGTATGGATATGGGTAGACCATGACTATGGCCGACTCTGGTCTCAAAGAGGTTATTTAACCTCTGTGGGAACTCCGATCAGGAATGCAAAATTGATCAAAAGATTGATTGATGGCATTCAATTACCAGAAAAGATTGCTGTTGTCAAATGTGGAGCGCACAAAAAGAGAGCAGACTATATAACTAATGGAAATGCCTTTGCTGATGAAACTGCACGTTACTGTGCGAAAAATAATCTTTCACTTAATCGGGAAAAGGATAATGATCATATCATGAACTCTCTCATGCTAATATCTGTAGTAGAAACATGGCAGGGAGTAAAAGACTTACAAGATGAGGCAAATGATGAGGAGAAAAACACATGGCTCAAGGTAGGTTGCAGACAGCGAGAGGAAGATGAACTTTGTGTTTACAAAGATGGCAGACCTGTTATGCCCAATTGCATGATTGCTGACATGGCACGGATGTACCATGGTCCAGGACATTTAGGAAGAGACACAATGATTTGATTGTTCAGAGAAACTTGGTTTAATCCAAAATTTAGAATTATTGTGGAGTCACTTTGCCAGCGTTGTTCGATCTGCCAACAAATCAATCCAAACAGAAAAACAGTTGTAAGCATGGGAACCATAGGATGGAGGGTGGTCCTTTTACCAGGTTGCAAATGGATTTCATTGACATGCTACCACATAACAAGTTGAGATATGTCCTTGTTATTGTCTGTCTGTTTTCAAGATGGGTGGAAGCGTTCCCAACTCACCACAATGATTCAGTTACTGTGGCAAAATTGCTTTTAAGGGAGATCATACCTAGGTACGGATTTCCAGTGACCATTGAAAGTGATCGTGGCACACACTTTGAAAACAGACTGCTTAAATTAATTTGTGAAGCCTTCGGCATAAAGCAGAAGTTGCACTGTGCATACAGACCAGAAGCATCAGGTGTTGTAGAGCAGATTAATGGTACAATAAAAAACAGAATTTCAAAAATGTGCCTAGCTACAGGAATAAAGTGGACAGATGCACTTCCACTTGTTTTGATGTCTTTGAGAAGCACACCAGATAAGAGAACAGGTCTTAGCCCTCATGATATACTCATGGGAAGAGTAATTAGACAGGCTTTTATTCTGATTGGAAAAGTGTTAACAATAAATGATAGTGCGATTATGGATTATTGTAAGCAGTTGTCTGATGTGGTAACTTCTGTATTCCATCAGGTGGGAACAGATGTGATTTAAAAAGAAAAGGAGCAGGCTCATAATCTATTGCCAGGAGACTGGGTCAGAGCAAAGGTTCATCGGAGGAGAAACTGTTTAGTACCCAGGTGGCAAAAAGCAAGACAGGTGATTCTAGTCACAACAAATGCTGTTAAATGTAAGGGTCTGAAGAGGTGGGTGCATGCAAGTCATACCATTCGCGTACCACCTCCTGATAACCCTGATGAGGATAGTGACGACACTACAACTGATTCAGACTCAGAGGGAGAACCTGAAGATCCAGATTCTGAAGATGGACAGTAAAGTCGACATCTAGAAAATTCTGATGCGGATCAAGCATCAAATGAAAAAGTTCTAGAAATTATCGTTGTTGATTCAGAAAATGATGAAGATGTTCTAGGAAAAATAACTGAAAAAGAAACTGTGTCAGAAGAGATTCAAGATCAGGAGAGTATTGAAAAGCAGATTGGAAGCTCTGAAAGCAGGAACGGAAATTCTGGAACTGAGAAGTTAGAAGTAATTCCAGAGGAGGAGGACGAATTGCCAAGTACCAGCTACGGAGATGTTGTTCCTAATGGAGTAAAGCTGCCGAGTAAAGAAAATCCTAGATACAGTATTGAAATCTCTGAAACCGACTCAGATGAAGATGATGAAGAGTCTGAAATAAGAAAATTCATAAAAAGGGCTTGGAATGCTGAATATAATGAAATCGAGCCTAAGAAGAAACTCTAGAGAAAAGGTGATGTCTGGCCAAAAGAAGGCTTGAAATTCAAGTTGGTGAACAGATCAAAAGAGCAGATTACTGAGATATCTAGTCAGGAAAATGAAATAAACAAAACAAGCAGCAAAGAAAATTGAAGTAATTAGCAGAAAGAGCAAAAGACCATTTAGGCCAAAGTACAAGTCTCCAGAGTGGGCCTGCATAATTATCCCACCGGTAGTTGAAGTCAGTAGTAGCAGTCAGGAAGATTTGAAAGAAAATAGTGACAAAGATTAGATTTAGTTTTCTTTGAGTTGGAGTTTATTTTTGGCATAAGGCTGAAGAAATTGTGTTAGGTGACACAAGGTCGAAGAAATTGTGTTAGCTGGAAACACTTTTTATGGACGCAAGGTCGAAGAAAAGCTGTTAGAAGGTTACTAAAAAAAAAATTAAAAAGGGGAGGTATTATTTTGATTACTGCTACTAATTTTTAATTTTTGTTTTAAGTAAAAGTGGTAAAAAAAAATGCCTAATACTGGCAATTCAAGGTGTGCTATCCTCAGGAGATGTTGTAAAATGTCTTCCATTTGTGTGATTCTAATTATTTTAGTTTGGTTAATCTTAGCAGTCATCTTTCCTCTTGGCATAGATAAAGAGGATTATAAAGTAAACATGATGAGCAAAGCTGAAACTAAACAAGCTGCTCATGATGTTGCAGGCAAAACTAACAGGATTATTGAGCATAAACCAGTGATTCACCAGGATAGATCTGTTGGGGATTTTTCCACTAATTCCTTTTCAAGACTCTTGACAGAGTATGTTAGAGTCATGGATGTCAAATATTCTTATGTGTGCGTTAAGCTTCCTACTTTGGTCTCTGAAGGGGTCAAGTATAATATGCTTCCCCTTACTTATGGAATAACATGCAGTGTTATAGCCAGCTTGTTCTATCAGACAGGTCGTTTGGAGTACTATTGCTCAGACTTTGATGAAATATTTGCTAACTTGAAGATTGTAAATAGTATTAACAAAGTCAGACCTGCCAAACAGATGAGGGAATTCTTTCTGGTAACTAATGAACTCACCTACGAGTATGCTTACAAAAATTATTTAACCTGCAAAATGAGAGATGAAGAAAGATCTTTTCTCAAGTTGGTTGAAGAAAAGAGGGCGATTTACAAAAGAAATGAGATGCTGAAACAGACTAAATCCAAGTTTTGGCAGCTTGAGGATGAGAAGCTTAATGGTGAAAATAGATATGCTGCTATTCACATAGATGATCCAGTTAGTGGGAAATTCTGCATTAGAAGAGACAACACGCTTTACAACAATTATGTTGTCGGGGCAAGCCAATGTGAGGACACTTATCGTATTGTAGGGGGTTGGGGATTTAAAGGTGGTAAAGACCCAATTTTCCCTGGAATTTATTTTGTTTGTGGGAATAAGGCATATTTCAGTCTCCTGGACCATAGGTATGGCGCATGTTACCTTGGTCTAGTCTTTCCTAAAATTTTCCATGTGGACAGAAATGGGGAAGGTTCATTTGAAATTGGCAAACACCTGAATAGGTACAAAAGAGAAAGCTTCTGTGAGATTATGGGAGATATATTTGGTGCAATAATTCCAATGGTGGGTATAACTCTGAATGCAATCAAAATCAGAAAGGTTTCCACAATTGTTGACAGATTGTCCACTGATACAGCAAGTGGTTTTCAATTGGTTAATACTGAGCTCATTGCCACCAGAAGCATGGTTATGCAAAACAGGCTTGCTTTAGACATTCTCCTAGCAAAAGAGGGAGGAGTCTGTGGGATTTTGCATGTTCAGCATTGCTGCACGTATATCCCAGATAAAAGTCAGAACATAGAATTGCTGATTAAGAATATCACTGAATTTCACTCAGAACTAGAACCCATGGAAAGTGACAATTTCTCAGAACGTTTGGCTAAAAGATTTGAGGCAATCAGAGAATGGTTTGCTGAAATTGGCAGTTCAATCATTGGCAAGGTGCTTTATCCTGTAATATTCATTGTTATAGTGACACTTTTGTTAATAATCAGTTGCAAGTTCACAAGAGAAAGAAGCATGAGAGGGAAAAGAAGAGGATTTATAAACTCAGAAAAGCTCAGGAGAAGGAGACAGAAATGGAAGAATTTCACAGGGCTCAATATGAGAGCTCCAGACAAACTGATGAAACAGGAGTTTAGATTTACTAACACAGAGAGAGATCATAATATGACATTTCTAAAAGTAAAATTTGTGGGTAACATTTTTGGGTTTTGTTTGGTGATTTAGAAATCACCAGATGAGGGAGTTGATAAAGCGAACTTTAGAAATAAGTTTAGTTTTTGTTCGCAGATTTAAACTCCCATAATTTATAATATATTAACGAGTGTTGCATGTTTTTGTATTAATTAAACTTAGAATAATGTGCACCTTCATGAACACGTGGGACTAATAAAATGCGCTTTTGTCGCATTTGTCACTGCGTTTTAAATAATATATTTACTTTGTCTTTTGTTTTGTCAAACATTAACTGCAGCTGTTTTTAATAAAAGCATGCAAATATTCTTAAATGTGCTTTTATTTATGTCGTGTCTTTCATGTGACAGAGTTTTGTTAGTCTCTTGTGCATAAAGCTAGGTAACATAGACTAATGGGTTAACATTAGTAATGGGGGTGGGTAACAGAATAATTATCATTACTCGAATTAATTGATGTCTTGTGTTTCCTTGCATACTAGAGTCTTGCTAAAAGAGGCCTGTGGCCTAATTCTAAAATGGATGTCTGAAGTTCTGTCGAGATGGGCCTTGCACAGCAAAGAATGAAAGAAAACATTTTCTTCATAGTTCATTGAAAAATAAACTCGCAGAAGCTGAGCTGTGCTGAGTGTTTGAGATAATCATTGTATAACTTTCAAAGCCAAGGACAGGACATAGTGGCGGAAAAGCTTGAGCAGAGGAAGCAACGAACTGTTTCTTAAATGTTGCAAGCCTCGGAAGAACTTGTGACACACGTAGTCAAAGGACATGCCGCTCTTAAGGAATATGGTTTTTGCAATGTGAAAGGCGAATGACTTCATGGACTGACATTTCTCGACCAATCACGTTCCGAGTTGGTCACCTTTTTGTATTCTTTTAGTTAATCTTAGATAGAGAAAAAGTATAAAAATTGGCCCTTTGGGAAGAGCTCTGTTGGCTCGTTCCTGTGCTCCAGAGATGCTGTCGGATTTTTGACTCATGTAAGATCTTTTCGAACTTATGTTTTTCCCTTAGGTTTCTTTAGACAAGTTAGGGAAATAGGGGTTTAGGGATTGAGTTCTTAAATGTTTAAGCATTTCTCATGCTGATTTGATTTAGGCTGTCGGTCTAATGTGCCTTTCTAATAAAATAATGCTGCTTAATAAAATGCTAATAAAGAATTACATTTTAAATGCTCTTTGCTCGATAAATAAAGTTAATAAAATAGATTTGTAATAACAAGCTGGTCTTGTTTGTTTCATTTGAGTTACCAATAGTTAATACATTGCCTATGATTTTGACTTAATTAAATGTTTATGAAAGTGTTTGATTAATTAGGTCATATGTTTCAGTTGGTCAATTCACGTCTCAGTCATCTATGGGCCTAGTGATACATTTATGAATAATGATGAGTATCGTGATGTAGAGTTGTACATATGAGACTGAATTTCCTTTGGCCCGCTGGATCAATCTTGTCAGAGTAGAGGTTTGGAATTTCTGAGATGTTGTCCTTATCAGGGAGTGACTTTTTAGAGGACATGATCTGACTTAAGGTCTCAAACATGCAGGACCTCAATTCCTTATGAAGGATTTTTTGCAGGGCTTCATCGTCTATGTTAGGAGTAGGGGCAGAAGCCTTGTCTGAGTCAGTCAGACATGGTATATAGGAAATGTTAACTTGTAAAAAGTGGTAAAGTCCTTTAATGAAAGATAATTAGGGAGGATTTCCCTTAATAATAGTGACAAGGTTTATAGATGAAGGAATGTAAAGAGAATAATTCCTCTTATTATAATACATTTTGTTATAGAATGTTAAAAAGGCCATTTAAATGAGGATTTCCTGCTAAACCCCCCTTTTTTTTTAATGAATACGTTTGTAAAACAATAACAACCTGCGGATGAAATTCGAAATAATAAAAAGTAGAGATGCAGAGCCGCGTTGGATTGCGCAGCCTGCATCGGTGAAAAGAGGTGAAAAACAGGAGTTAAACGAAGACATTAGGTATGCTCATTATGTTATGAGGAAGTAGAACAAGGATGAAATTGATGAATAATCGTTTGCACAAAAAAACAAAATATTAAGTTTCGATGAAACATCTAAAATTCTTTAAATATATTCAAACATTAGAAATAGTACAAAAGCTGAAAGAAAAGGCAGGTTAATCTGGTCAGTCATGCAAGCAGGGGACTAGGGAAGGGAGTGTAGGGAGATCTCTGTAAATTGGAGATCGGTATAGAGGCAGTAGGAATGGAGGTGGGGTTAAGCCTCACACTAGGAAACTTCAAAATAGAGATAAAAATGAATAATGGTAATGAAGGAAAATGAACTTATCTGCTTGGAGCCGCATTTAAAAGAGGCAGATTGTTGAAGGCTCATGTCTTTCATGTGTTGCTATTGTTCTGTTCTTGAACCTTTTAATATTGTGATGTAAGCGGCTGTTTGGACTGCATTAAAGGAATAATGCATAATGTAGCCTCCGTTCTTGTAATGAAATCTTTCAGTTTGCCCCACCCAAAAATTTTTTGAAGCCACTACTTCATTTGCATTACTTATTTCACCCATTAAGTCAGAGAGGTAAGTGCAATTATAGATCATATTTTCTTTTAGAAATAAGTAACTCTGGGTTAAACCAAGATCTTCATTGAACAACACAGAACTTAATGATGTTCAGAAAACATAGATGGACCTCTGTTTTAGTTTACATTTTTGTTCTGGGAGATGTTCAATACAACTCTCTCCGGAGTAATAACCCTGCCATCCAACTTAAGTGCTATAACATCAGAAATGTTCTAGCAAGAGATATGACATAGTAGCATAGGTAATTTGAGTCAGGTTAATTAAGAGATATGTGTTCATTGTCTGGTTACTGAGTACCTTATTCACTTTCCAGAGCTGAGAATTTTTCTCTGAGGCCACTCTTCAAACTCAGAACTTAAGACTATCCCAAGAACTGTGGAACCTCTGTTAAGGGCCCAGAATATACCATTGTTTCCTGTGATCCACTGTGCTTCCAGATGGAGGAGCTTTTCTGACCACAGAGGTTTAAGTGGAGCCTCTCATATATGCACCAACAAAATTAACCTATCCTGGAGAAGATGGATTAGGAAAACCCAAGATGTCCAGAGAATGGAAAACCAAGATCAAGATGTCCAAGTGGAGATCTGACTCAAGCCTGCTGCGGGCCTCTGGGTCTCAACGTGCCAACTTGATATCACCAAGAAAGGTGCAAACACATAACTGAAATCCTGACTCAAAACCTGCACTAAAGTCGTCCACCAAATAGATTGCTGACCTGACTGCCAATTGAAAAATACTCCGACTAAGACTTTGGGTCAGACCAGGTAAGTTCTTCTGCTGAGTACTGGTGGAGCAAGGATTCGCACGTTGAGCGACTTGCTTGTATCATGAACCTCGAATAATGTTAATAAAATAAACAGCATGTTCGTCTTACTAATTTTGCACATTTTCCATTACACAGGGTGTCCGAGTAACGCTTGCCTATGTGTTTATTAATCCTAATAGGCTTGCATTCTAAAAATAGCCGCTGCTACGCGGGAATTTAGACTGCGCATACGTTGGTCATACCTACGTGACGTGACGTACTCGCAGTTCTGGTGGGAATTTGTTGCTCATGCGCAATACAGCTAAAATGGCTGCTCTGTGTTCTCACATGCTTTGGAGCTTGCATTGCCGCTTTCGCAAAGCTGTCTGTTTTGCCTAAACCATAATGCTATAGTTTATATTACAGTAATGGGTGCACTACAGTGATTCATGGTATACAGTGTAATCATTTATTTCTATGTTCTAAATTGTTTTCTCTTGCTTTTCATGTATCGTATCCTTTTGGGCCTTGGAGGTGCTTATTACTCCATATTGAAAGTCCCTACTGCGCAGGACTGGATGCGGAGAGAGAAAAACTCTGCAGCAGTGGAACCCAGCCAGGTGGCAGCCACAGCTAAGATGCTCCTGGGAACCGACCTGCGACCTAGCTGAACGAAGCTGAACTGTACAACATTTTGATACAAATGTACACTATTGTTCACCAAAAAACATATGTCATGGGAAGATAGAAAATAAGATAGAAAATAAGGGGTGGGTACAAAGATTGAATATTAAGCCGGAGAAAGTCTAAAATGTAGGTGGTGTGATGACTTAACCTCCTCCTCTGTCCAATCAAAATTGGGATTCTTACACTTGCAACATTGGGGGGTGGTACACTGACCCGAAAAACAGTATAACTAGCGTAGGTTTAGCTAGAGAAATTGTCCGACTTGTCCGAATAGCTGACCTGTCACTGACCCAACGCACTCTATAGGTGACTGAACTCAGAGAGCTGCGAAGCACTCTATTGGGAGGTTCGAGAAACCCATTCAGGGTTTATGCAGATTTAAAGTGCTGGCGAAGCACTTTGCTGGGAGGTTCGAGAACCCAATCGGGGTTATTGGCAGATTCCTTGCAGAGAGGGAGTAGCGCAGGCGTTGCAACCGAAGCTGCGGGTGTTGGTCGTACCCTTTGGTGAACCCGGTCCTGATCCAAATTCTGGGGTTATCCTGTCCTGACTGTCCATGAGCTGTACCTGCTCGCCTACTGGCACCTAAGTCCTTGAGGGTCCCTTCCCGTCTTCTCCAAACTGACCTGTGGCCAGGGTTGGTCTTCACTCTATCCTAGGTAAATATAAAGTCTGTGTGGGTGATTGCTTATCTATATTTGCATTTCTAACTCTCGAACATTGCAAAGCATAAGTGCATATGTTCCTTTTCTCCCCTGTCCCTTTATGAATTAAATTTTCATGCGTTATTTGTCTATTAGCATGTTCCACTTTTCTACCCACCTTTAGTTAAATGCTAAATTGTTTCTATATAGCACATGTTCCTTTTCTTACCCTCCCTTATAGGAGATAAGCTGAATTAAATAGTATGTTCCAATCTTACCCTCCCTATAGTAAATAAGCTAAATCTGGATAAATCAAATTGCCTAAGTTTAATTTCTTGTTAACAGTTAGTGAATTACGAAAGTCTCATGTTCCCTTTCTTTACCCGCCTCTAGTAAAGTTATGAAAGTCTGATGATCTAAATTAGCATGTTCCTTATTTTCACCTTTCCTTTATTTTACGAGTTCTAAATGATTAGTTTTCTCTGCCTTATTCATAGCTATACGTTATTTCTAATTCTAGTCTTATCTGTGTAAATCTTATGCTCATGACATATGATGATGATGATTAGATAAAGGTTTTTAAAACTTCCTGAGTCTGTGGTTATTTTAAGGAGTGCAAACAATTTTAATTGATATTATATTGTGATGACTGCTTATCTTTTCAGCTAGCTCCCTGATCCATTGTGATCTTAGGTACCTGTGACGAGAATTGGTAAGTCAGGTACATTGGGAAAAATAGAAAGGAACAGGGTTACTGATAGTAGAGTGTAGGTTACCCGATTAAATAAGTGTGATAAATAAATTATGGGACAAAGTGTGCATATTTGGTAATAAATCAGTCGGGTGACCTGCACGCTCTATCAGTAACTTTCTGGTAGCAGAGGATGGTTAGGGACTAGTTAAGATAGGTAGATAGGTTATTCGCTGCTAACTGTGAAATTTTATTGCTGCTAAAAGTATTGATCGATCAAATGTAAAATTACTTTGAAATGTTATGAAATGTTTTTGAAATATTTTTGGTGAAATGCTGTTATATTGATCCATGTATTAACACAACTCGTTAGTAATTGTTATATGTTGTCTGGAATCCCCGGGGGCAGAATAGCGGGTGGTGAGGAGAATCCACCTCGCAGTGAGGTCAGTGGCTCGAGAAAAATTAGTGCATGGTTGGGCAGAACTGGAAGCACTAATTAGGGTTTTCTATATGAATAATTGATTGAATGATAGCAACGAGTTTGCTAGCAAAACTTCTATTGTGATATAACCTAGTAAGGGTCACACGGAAGGAGTAGTAGGTTCATCGGAGCTTGAGTGATAGCAAAAGGGTTCGCTACTGAAACTTTAGACTTAGTATATATCCCGAAACTAAGTGGATGAGTCGAAGAAGTAGCAGGTTCCCTAATGCTTGTGTGAAGGATAGGCTGAAGGGATCTATCCGCAGTATATGAAAAGTAGACAGAATAGGTTTACTTGCAGTGAAACAAATCTTTCCTTTCTAGACACTCGAGTACAGTGGCGAATGTTTTACGTTGTAAATTAAAATAAAGCACTTGCACTTTAAGAAAGAAAATTGAATTTCAGTTACCTTGTGAAGCAGGGAGTCAGTCGCGTAGCTGCGCTGACGTCACTCTGTGCCGCGATGGTATTGGTCGAAACAGCGGGCGTGTAGCTGAGATAGTATTGTAAAGGAGGGGTTAGCGCTGGAGCGTGAGAACTTGTCTCACTGGAAAAGCTGCGCGTCCATTGGTGGAACTTATTTGCAACCACAGTGTTGATTGGTTGTCGAAAATTGAAAGACGCACTAGCATTGGGAGAATTTAGTAAACAGAAGTACGTATTTTCGCACGATTTGAGTTTTTGCGAAGTATATGTGGTATCGGAGATATCCAGAAACTATATCCGATCCGAGATACTTAGGGTGTGCTAAGGAACAGATGTTAAAGGGCAGACCTTACAATATGTATGGAAGCAAGAGAAAAATGGCTCTTGTAGATAAAGTCAAGAACTATTTCAAGAAAGACAAGCCGATTAAAACTAGAGAAGGAGTTATTATTCCACCACCAAACACTCCTGCTTTATTTATGATGTTTGACAAAGGGTATCATGCTTGTGTACGGTTGGAAAATTGGGTGGAATATAAGAAAGATGAATTTTAGCATTCCCTCTGCACGGTACCTTCAATGGAAGAATTTTGTTCAATTTGAGAAACCGAATTAATGACTTACATCCCAGACCTAGATTAACGCAATATGAGGCTTTAGAAGAATGGGAGATTGAGGCCTTTGCGAGATAGACCTAGGATTGACAAAGGAAT
Organism: Lissotriton vulgaris; assembly: GCF_964263255.1. Taxonomy (NCBI): domain Eukaryota; kingdom Metazoa; phylum Chordata; class Amphibia; order Caudata; family Salamandridae; genus Lissotriton; species Lissotriton vulgaris. Next base: position 745,412,944 of record NC_141696.1, read on the forward strand.
AAGTAAATGGTATCCGAAAATGCACGAGAAGCAAAAAAGAACAAAATGAAACAGTGGAGACAGGATATGATAGTGGAAGGACTCTACCCAGTACTAACCGTAGAGGAGCCTATGGGAGGAAAAAGGACTGAGAAAACTAGACATTTAATGACTACTGGTGATTCTGATGATGAATACTTGGAGGATTTATTAATGAAATATCCACCACCATATGGTGAAGAAACAAGAATAGTAAACCCGAAAAATCCATTCTTTAGGCCTCCTTGTAATGAGTTGTCGAGCACGTCTGATCCGACTGTTCCATATTATAGGCCTTCCTGTAATGAGGGATCAAGTACCACAAATCAGACTGCTACGTTCTTTAATCCACCTTTAGTTCCGGAAGTAATTCATGAGACCTCCCTTGAGAGAGTATTACAAGAAAGAGAAAAGGAAGCTTTAAATAAACAGAGAAGTGAATTAATTCAGAAAACATCCCAGTTAAACACGAGTCCTGAAGCTTTGACAATTCCAGTGACCATTGGCCCAGTTGTTCCATTGTACGGAGATAAACAGACTAGTCCGAAAGCTCCAGTTATAATGACATCAGTAGTAGCGCCAAGGAAAGAAACCCTGATAGTAGATGATCAGGCAAGCGAATGTGAATCAGTAATTTCCTTAATGGAATTACCAATACGAGAGCCTGAAAGAGGTTCAATGAGAAAACCTACACCAGTACCCGCAAGGGAAGTACAGATAGAGACTTCATCAGGTACGAGAAGTGCCACTGTAGTGACTCCAGAAGAAATAGAAAGATGGACCCGAGAAATAGAGAGACCAAAATTGCAGACCAAGCCATTGGACATATTTAAATTAAGAATTGAAATAGAAGAATTAAGGAATGGGAATGTGGGACTGGAAAGATTAAATGTCCTTAGTGAAGACAAATTGCAGTTTGTCTGTAAAAGCATCACTAGAAATACAAGGGTCTTTCACAAAAAATTAATGGATATGGCAGCTAGCATGGGAATTGACATTGGCAAATCTAAAGTGTTGCAAAAAGGCTATCGAGTAGAATTTTCCGACAAAGATTTAGAAAACATGAATGTGTCACGGAAAAAGGTCCAGATTAGAGAGTTGATGAATTTGATGCAAAAATGGGGTGATCTAGAAAAATGGAGAGCCAGGTGGGCAAAGAAAAAAGAAGAGGTGCGGTCAAGACAAATGGCTTCAGAATTTGTCCTAAAAGAAGCAGACAAGGTAGAAAAATTATGTCCCATGCGAGAAGTACCAGGTGGAGGATATGTACATGTGCCATGGTCCAGACAAGATATTGTATCATTTACAAATGATTTCCCAAAATTACGAGAGAAACCTGTAGAGTGGTACAGACAAGTTGAGAGATTTGTTAAAGTTCAAAAATGCCTCTTGAAAGATCTAGATGGGTTCTTTGACATTGTAGTTCCCGTAGATTTATGGACAGAATGTAAAATTGCTGTTGATTGACCAAGTGAAGAATACGCTAGAGACCCAAAGACAGGAGCTCCCTCAGGGGAGGTGATGAGGAAGTACAACCAGGTAATGTTGTACCTGAAAGGAAAGGTGCCTGCAAAAGAGACAGACTGGACTCGAATAGATAGAACTACTCAGAATCGAGATGAAACTGTACATTCATATTATGAGCGACTGTTACAGGTGTTCAAAACATACAGTGGGCTAAATAATATTGAAATGAAGGATATGACCCACTTCATTTATCGATTTGTGTTAGGGTTAAGGTCTGAAATTTCACAGTGGATCAAAGATAATAAAATCTGTTGGAAAGCTAAACCCATAGATGTGGTCCTAAAATATGCAAAGTACTGTGAAGATGAGTTAGAAAATAAGAAAAAGGAGTTAAAGGAAAAAGTCATGTGGGCACAAGTAAAATTAGCAGAGCACCAAGAACAGCAGTTAAGTAAAATGACGAATACTCAGAATCAGAAACCTGGGGGTGGAGGAAAACCAAGAATAAAAATGAGCAGAGAGGAGGCCAGGAAGAAGTTCCCCTGCCATGGGTGCGGAAAGATGGGGCACTGGAGGGACGAGTGTAAGGCTGTGCAGAATGATAATGTGCAAATTAATGATTTAAATCCACAGGCGCAGAATGAGGGACCACGGAAGACACAGCAACAGGTAAAACAGAATCAGTTGCCTCGTGCACCTAGGCCAAACTATAGGAGCAAAGAACAACAGGGCGAAGAAGCGGAGGTTTGGGAAGGAAGGGAGGATAGAAATGCAGCAACTTCGCAATTTCTGTTAAATGACACATTCCTCTGTGATGAACCTTACTGACGGTGCCTGAGGGGGGAGGACGAGGAGTGCGTGCTTGGCGCCTCCTTGCCGGTAGACCAGTCAAGTCCATACATTGAAGGAAAGGTTGAAGGAAATGACGTCACCTTTCTGTTGGACACTGGTGCTACCCATTCTACTGTGAGAACAGCAGACGTTCCAAACCTACCCCTCTCGGGAGAAGCGATCCAAGTAGTGGGTGTTTCTAATAAACTAATTAGTACCCCAGTTACAGAACCCATGGAAATTAAAATAGGGAATTTCATAGATTTGTTGTTTGTGATTCAAGTCCTGTGAACCTACTAGGACGAGATTTGCTGTGTAAAATGAACTGTACTATCTTTTGCACACCAAATGGCGTAGAAATTCAGACCCCAGATGAAGACGGAATCTACAAATTAATGCTGATAAGACCTGATTCAGAAATTAAAAGACTGACAATACAAGACTTACAGGAAGAGCTCCAGCAGACAGTGAAACCAGAAGTATGGGATTTTACTGGAAAAGATGTAGGATTAATGGCCAATGTTGACCCAATTAAAATTTCCATAAAAGAAGATGCAGTTTACCCGAATACTAAACAGTATAAAATGAGTGCAGAAGTAAAAGCAGGGGTTGCTGTTGAAATAAAAGGGTTGTTAGAAGCAGACATCATACAGGAGGTATTGAGCAGTCCTTGTAATTCACCTATAATTGGAATAAAGAAACCAAGTGGTAAGTACAGGGTAGTACAGGACCTGCGCAAGGTAAATAAAATTGTTGTTCCTTGCTGTCCTATTGTGCCAAACCCTGCAGTGATCTTGTACCAAATACCATGGAATGCTGCATGGTTTACTGTCATCGACCTATGCCATGCATTATTTTCAATTCCATTGCATCCAGACAGCAAATTTATTTTCTCATTTGAATTCGATAGTCATGTTTACGTCTGGAATCGTGTCCCTCAGGGGAACACATAGAGTCCTTCAATTTTTTTTATCAAATTCTGAAAAAATGCCTTGAAACCTTGGTATTGCCTAGAGAATCAGTCCTGGTGCAATACATAGACGACCTCTTGGTGGCGTCTAAAAGCAGAAAAGACTGTGTCATTGACACCATTGCCTTACTGAACCATTTAGGTAAAGGGGGACATAAAGTGCTACCAGACAAATTACAGTTCTGTACCTCCTCAGTGAAATATCTGGGCACCAGATAGAGAGAGGTATCAGGAACGTTACCACAGAAAGAATTAGGATAACTAAAAACATGCAACTGCCCAATACCCAGAAAGAAATCAGAATGTTTCTTGGAGTTGTAGGATACTGTAGGCAGTGGATTGTGGGATTTGCAGTCCTAGCAAGACCATTGATAAAAATGACAAAGAAAGGAGCAAAAGACCCAGTGGAGTGGGATGATGAGTGGGATGATGAAAGCATGTCAGCCTTTACGAAATTACGGGAATGTCTGTGTACAGCTCCCGCATTAGGAATGCCTGATTACTCAAAGGAGTTTGCACTGTTTTGTGACACAAGAGACAATTGTGCACTTTCAGTCCTGACCCAAAATCCTGGTTTAATTAGACGTCCTGTAGCGTATTTTTCCTCTACTTTAGATCCAGTGGCTGCTGGATTACCTGGATGTCTGAAAGCAGTAGCTGCAACTTGCATGAGTCTTGAACAGAGTGAATCCATTATTATGGGACATCCTGTAACTGTGTATGTTCCACATGCAGTTGTAATTTTGTTGACCGGAACCAAAACTCAGTACCTCACACCTAGTCGGCTGACTAAGTATGAGAGAATTCTTGTAGGTGCAGGAAATGTACCATTGCCCGCTGTAATATCTTGAATCCAGCTACCCTCCTATCAAATTCACTCACAGCAGGAGTAAAGGGAGAAGTTGAGCATGACTGCCTTGATCTGACTGAGTATAGCACAAAACCACGCCCAGATATAAAGTAAGTTCCCCTAACTGATGAAGATTACGAGCTGTTTGTAGATGGCTCATGCCTGAGGATGGAGGCCTAAGTGCTGCTTATGCAGTATGCACTTTAGGAGGTCCAGTGGTAGCATCATATTTGTATGGAGTCAAGTCTGCACAAGTAGCCAAATTGGTTGCATTGGCAAAAGCCTGTAAATTTGGGAGGAACATGAAAATAACCATATACACTGATAGCCAGTATGGTTATGGGGTTGTGCATGACTTTGGCCAATTGTGGCTGCAAAGAGAGTTCCTGACTTCTTCAGGTACTCCTATCAGAAATGGAAATTTCGTGCAAGAATTACTGGAAGCAATCCAGTTACTAAAAGAATGGGCAATGGTCAAGTGTGCTGCTCACAAATCTGGCGATGACAAAGTGATAGCAGGTAATCGATATGCTGACCAACTGGCCCAACATTGTACCAAATACAAAATAGCAATCAATACAAAGATGGAGTAGGCGGAAACAGCTGCCAACTTATGGTGTTTGAGGAAATAAAAACATGGGAAGAAGTGAGAGATTTGCAGAATGCAGCAGAACCAAAGGAAAAGGAGAGATGGAGAAAATTTGGTTGTCGGAGAAGGAATGAGGATGGTGTCATTGTTTGCCTTGATGATATGCCTGTGTTGCCAGACTGCCTGCTTGCTCCTATGGCTAGATTGATAAATGGAAATACACATTTAGGAAGAGACGCCATGATTCGTGTCTTTAGACAGACATGGTTCAATTTGAAATTCAGAAACATAGCAGAGGCACTCTGCCAGGGGTGCTTAGTATGTCAGCAATTCAATCCCGAAAGAAAACAGTAGTTTTATCAGGTACAATTGGAAAGGCAGAGGGTCCTTTCATAAGATTACAACTTGACTTTATTCAGTTACCCCCCTGTCGAGGAATGAAGTACGTGCTTGTCATTGTCTGCCTGTTTTCAAAATGGGTAGAAGCTTATCCTGCACGCAGAAACAATAGCATCACTATAGCCAAATTGTTACTTAGGGAACTGATACCAAGGTACGGTTTTCCAGTCACAATTGAATCAGACAGAGGTAGGCATTTTCATAGTGAAATAATAAGACAAATCTGTGAAGCATTCAAAATTACGCAAAAACTACACTGTGCATATCGCCCAGAGGCTTCTGGAGTGGTAGAACAACTGAATGGCACTATCAAGTCAAGATTGGGAAAAAAGTGAGAATCTACTCAAATGGAATGGCCTGACGCTTTGCCCCTTGTCTTGATGGGACTTAGAAGTATTCCAGACCGGAAGACAGGCCTGAGTCCCCATGAGATTCTGATGGGAAGCGCAATGCGGCAAGCATGGGTGTCAGGACACAAACTGATAAACATATCTGATGATTTGGTGCTAGAGTACTGCAAACAACTGGGTGACCAAGTGCGTTCTATCTCCCACCAGATTGGGGAAGACGCAGTCGCCAGACCAGCAACTCCAGCTCATGATTTGAACCCAGGTGATTGGGTTGTAATTAAGAAACATACTCGGAAGAGTTGCCTTGCACCGAAGTGGGGAAAACGAAGACAGGTGATTCTGGTTAGCACAACAGCTGTGAAGTGTGCAGGTGTGCCACAGTGGATCCATGCCAGCCATACGAAGAAAGTGACTGAACCAGAAGAAACCGAGGCTGAATGTTGTGCAGCTGAGGGGTCTCCTGAAATTGGTCCTGAAGTAGCTGAAAAAGAACAACCGAGCTAAAGTCAAGATGATTGGGTCCCAGTAATTGACCTGAATCTCCATCCAATAAGAACCAGAAGACAAACCTACTTAGATAGAGAGTGGGATAGTGAGGACGAGACAGGAATAGAAGAAGATAATCAGATCCTCGAAATCCAAATCAAATCTGATGATGAGGAAGGCCAGGTAGGGACAGAGCAGGTTATTGACACACCTCCAAGAACTCCCGAGCCTGAAAAGGGACAGATAGAAATTAGAGCAGAAGTTCAAGCTGAAGAAAATCAAAAGTTCGAAGTGCTTGAACAGGATCAGATAGAAATAGATAAATGTGTTCAGGAAGAAGAAATTGAAACAAAACAAAGCCAAATCCAGCACATACCTGAACAAGGCCAGTTTAGTAACCAGGCAGAAGAAACTGAAATAAGACCTGGAACTAGTCAGACAGAGAAGGAAGAAGACACTGAAGCAGATATGCCACAACTGAGTGAAAATAAAAGAGCCTTTGAAGAGGGCCAAAGCACAGTGCCAGTTAAAAGATTCAGAAAAGGAGATAAAGTACCGAGATTTGTCAAAAGACTGAGACTGAGACTAAAAACTATTGACGAAGAACTTGAGCAATAAAATCAAGAATCCAGTAAACCTGACCAGTCTGGAACAAAGCCTAAGAGAAGAAGTGCCCGAATAAAAAGACTAAACAACAAGTATCAGAGTCCTGAATGGACTTATCTGGTGTTGGAAGACTTTGAAAACCTTGAAATAAGTGACGAAAGTGATGAAGAATTGATTGCAGACCGAACTGACGAAGAAGTGAAACCAACCTGAAAGTTGCCCTGTGTAAGCAACCTGTGTAAAGTTACAAAGAGGGGTTGAAGCTTCTTTTGAGCCAAAAGGTCTGATTCCTCTGTGAATGGAAGATCAAGACGAAATTGTTGCAAAACATGCTGCAAAGTATGTTTGTGTAGTATAGCATTAGTACTGATATTATGGATAAGACTAACAATAACTATTCCTTACATGATGAGTAAAGATACTAATTTGTACCCTACTAAATCTGTGACAAAGGACGCAGAAGAGCTACAAACAGAAGACGCACCACAAAGAGTAGATACACTAGAGAAAGCAGTTAGCCTTAAACAAACTAGAATGGACTTAGATACACCAGATGAGGAAGGACTACATTATCATAGAATCAAGAACAAAACTCACTTAAACGTATTTGCAAATTTGTAAGTACACTACGTAGAAGCAATATAAATAGAAGACTGTTACGTCTGTATGAAGCTGCCTACTTCAGTAGCTGAAGGGGTGACGTACCACCATCTACCACTAACCTATGGAATTTCCTAGATGTGATATTTTCTGAACTTCCTGTGAAAATAAATGTGAGCCCTGTACATACAACTAGAGAAGTAGCAAAATACATGAGTGAATATTTTCTAACTATAGGTAAAATAAATATAGATGGCGCACACAGAGATAACTTGACCTGTATATTACACGAACAAGGAAAAAAAATCTAAATATGGTAGAGAAAAGAAGAGAGAGTTTCCAAAAGAAAGCAAAGGACAAAAATCAGAAAATTCCCAAGTGGGCTGAAAATATAGAGAGCACCTCAAATGGTGGAGCTAATGCTGCATTGTTGCTGGATTTCGAAAAGAAAGGGAAACTTTGTCTTCACAGACAAAAGACTAGTTACTATAATAACATATTCATTGGTTCCAGTGAATGCAAACACAATTACAAGGTAATTGGAGGTTGGGGTTTCAAAGATGGGTCGGAGCCTGTGTTTCCTGAAATTTATTATATATGTGGGAACAAGGCTTACTTCAAATTGCCCGACCATTGGTACGGAAGTTCTTATTTTGGTATTGTCTTCCCAAAGATATACCATATGGGGAATATCACTGGAAGCACTGAAAACACTAATGGATCAATACGTAGTAAAAGAGAAAGTGTAGGAGAAATAATAGGGCATATATTTAGTGCAATGATACCTACAGTGGGAGTGGCTCTAAATACACACAGGATTTGCAAATTGTCTACAGTAGTAGATCGGTTATCAACTGACACTGCTGGAGGCTTCCTAATGGTTAATACCGAAATGGTTGCGATCAGATCTATGGTTTTACAAAATCGACTTGCTCTTGACACTTTATTGGCAAAAGAGGGCGGAGTCTGTAGAATGTTGAAAGCGCAACATTGTTGCACCTATATTCCAGATAAAATTGTTGGAATCAAGAAATACGTAAGAAACATTACTAATCTGGAAAAAGAGCTCAAACCACTGGAGGTTGATAGTGCCTGGAAGAGACTAACTGATGGTCTCTCCTCTGTAGGTAGTTGGTTTTCTAACCTAGGTAAAAGTCTTGTGATCAAAATACTGATGCCAATAGCGGGAATAGGCTTGTTTGTGCTCATCATAATAATTTGCTGTAAATGTCAAAAACACAAAAAGAAGTATACTGTGAATAAGCGAGGAATAAAGAGAAATGTCGATGAACTCGAATTAGAAGAGCTGAATAATCAGATCTATAAAACAGTGAATAATTCTCATCCTAATAAAGATGCAGAAAAGAGACTGAATAGAAAGTTCGAAGAGATTGAAATGGGTGAAATGTGAAAAGTTGGCATCTGGTTCCATAAATAGTGATGATAGTAAATATCATCAAAGAGGGGATTGATGGAGCAAGGATTCGCACGTTGAGCGACTTGCTTGTATCATGAACCTCGAATAATGTTAACAAAATAAACAACATGTTCGTCTTACTAATTTTGCACATTTTCCATTACACGGGGTGTCCGAGTTTAAAACTCTAAGAGCAGCTCAGTGGTTGAGAACTCAGTGCACTGCTCTATCCAATGTGCAGTGGCATCTGCCACTACACGTTGCATAGATCAGTGCAAGGAAATCTATATGCACCAGCAAAACGGTCACAAAAGAAGCACTCGGGCTTCTCGCCAAACTCGAAGACCTATGATTGTCTGCAGTGACACCAAAAAGAGAAGATAGAATGATAGGGGGACAAGGAAGAATGAGTGCGAGTAATGAAATAATTTAATTGATAATATGGGGCAGAGGGAAAGAGGACAAAGAAAAGAGTAGGCATACCTGAAGCGCCAACTGCTTTGTACTGCAAATTAGATTTAGAAACGTTCTGTCACCGCTGCGGACAGTGCATATTAAATTCCTTTCTATTCACAGACTTGCCCTTGTGTTATTAAATAGTAAGTTAATGACTAAATGCAAACATTTACATACCTATCACGAACTGCTTTATTTAAAAAAAACGACCATATTAAAGGGTCAGAGCTGAAAGGCCCACTAGAAAAGTTCCTGCTTAATACATTATTTGAATTGAAAGATTCTGGTGAAGTTGTGTCTCGTCACCGACAATGAATTCCACATTAATACAGCATGTACAAAAAACACATAATAACCAGTAAACTCTTATGTGCAATTGCCAAAACCTTTAAAATCTATTGGAGGGACAAACACATTTATGTATTTGATATTTGTTGACTTTGCCTAGTTTTGCTCCATACAGAGTGCTGCATATGGTCCAAGGAAAGCATACAGTCAACATGTGAGAAGAGAGAGAGATAGATTCTGGGAGATATAGTGTATTGCTACTGCACTGCGATGTAATTGTCTTTGAAGAGCTGAGTCTACAACTCATTTCTTAATTTGATGAGCAAGGGGGCGGTTCTGATAGATAAGGGGATGTTCCGGATCCCAAGGGCGTAGCTAGAGCTTGTGGCGCCCGGGGCTACCCCTCAGATTGCCGCCCATTGGGGGGGGGGGGGGGGGCGGGGGGCTGGGGAAAAGGGACGGTGAGCACACTGGATACCACGCCCTCCTAGCTGTCCTGCCTGCAGATGCCTAGGACTCACACAGTTTGCGAGAGGGGGGGCTCTTTGTGAACTTGCCTTGCCTTCCATCAACCCCTGGCTAGACCTGCTCTTTATCTCTCACGGACGGAAGCACCAACATAAAATATGCCTGCTATGATCCCCCAGTGTGCAAAAGTAAGCAGTTCGAGGACGTAAGCATGTTCTCTAGCAAAGCAGTAGACACTACTGCATGTTCGGGCATAGGAGCCTAGGAGCTCCCTGGGAGCGCTATAATGATGCCATTCTTCCCGGTAGCGCGGGTTACTGGCCCGGGCCAGTGGCGGTTCGACATGTTTCTGGCAAATAGCTGGAATATCTTAAAATAAACAATTCTGTGCCATATATGTTTTTCAAATTAGACTTACAGCCTGCTGCATGACACACATTAATACACTCGTAGGTCATAGCTTTGGGCAACTTACCGGACCCTGGCCAGGGTGGTCGGACGCTGAGCTTTAGAATTATTACTGCTAGTCAGTATCTCAGAAAAGGTATTTTTTATATAATGCAGCCTACATAGGTAGGATATGTGTACCTCAGTCAGCCTCTTCTCCTGAGGCTTATCCTAACCCCCCTCACAATCATGCCTTACTGTAATGTTATGTGCTTAAAATAGTCATGCAACTTACTCTCAGTCACAGGTTAATAGCTGGTGGCGCCTTACTGCAATCAGCGAATTGATTTTTATTAAATGGCTCAATGTGTCTTTTTTTAATAAAAATTACACTTTGCGGCCGAATTGTGATCCCTAGCTATGTGTGCCATTCGATTTCTGGTGCTTTCCGGCTATTTTAACATCTTCTTAGAATTTCTTGTTGCTCTAATGGGTGTAATTTCCTAATATTAATATGTTTCCCTCGTTTTCATTGCTTGATTTTGTTCGGGAGAAAGTGTCACTCATAGTAGTTTTAAAGTCACTCATAATTACATGACATTATAAAAATGTCACACATAGCAATCTGAAACCTTGGCAGCTATGATTGTCACTCATAATTACAATGAAATCTGAAAGTGAAAGCGCCACACATAGCAGCTATGATGGATGAGCCACAGACTCAGCCACCCACCCCTCTGAATCTGCTTCTTTCCTCTTACCTCACTGGCTCCAGGCAGGGTCTATGGCAGGCAGGGGTGGTTCAGTTTCCACTTTGTTCCCCTATTAGTACTGAGTCTGCAGTGCAGCAGCCAGACTCTCAGTCCAGAGAGCCAGTCCAGCAAAATGCCCCAAGCTGTATAAAGCACTGCCCCAGGCCAGAATTGACTCCACACGACAAGAGCGAAGCAATGAAGCGCGTAATGCGTCACTGCTATGTTCTAATCGCGAGCGAGGGCCGGCCAAAAATGTCATTTCAGGGCCGTCATTGGTAGCGCGCGTCGCACACGCTACAAGATTGAGGGCCCTGGACTCGAGGCTGGGAGGGGTGGGGGTGGGGGGGCAACAACGACCCAGGAGTCCAAGAGGAGACAAACACGGGATTTAGTTAAGCCGTTCTGCAGCCTGCACTCCTTCTGACCTGCGTTGGGTAACTGCTGCACAGTGCACACAAACGGCAAAAACTAAGTCCCGCGTCTGTGTGCACTGTGCAGCAGTTACCCAACGCAGGTCAAGGAGTGCAGGCTGCAGCGCAGGCGGCTTTGAACTTTTAAACTACAGCCGCGGGTGGCGGCCACAGAATTGGAGGCCCGTTGCGGCCGGGGCCGCCTTAATAATTTATTTGGAGACCAAATAAATTATAAAGGCCGCCACGGCCACAACAGGCCCCCAGAGCTGCACGGCTGCCTCAAAAATGGTGCCGCCTGCGGCGGACGCCCCCCCTAGCTACGCCACTGCCAGATCCTGAGTGCATATATGGAGAAGGTCTTCTACCTTGTATTTTTTCTTTTACACTTCTAAGTTTCCAGTCTGATGTTTGCATAGCTGCTGGTGTGGGGAGAAGCACCAGAGATGGTGAGTTTGTCAGCAAAGTAAGCAGGGTACTGGTCGTAATGGCATTATAAATTATGCAGCTAGTTTTGAAGGTGGTGAAGGCTGTCAAGGACAAAGAAATAGTAAAGAACAGAACTCAAGAAAGTGGTTAAAATACATCATGAGTTATGAAAAGAGTGTCAGTGTCTAATTATGTCATATTTACCTTGCATGAGTAGGAAAGCCATGCCTTGGTATTTGGGAACTCTCTAAGTAGAGCCACAAAAGCCTCGGCCTCCTTTTGACTTGGGATTGTCTCCAATGCAAACAAATCTACTCCTGCAGACTCAAGGCACTGTAATTGAGGTCTATGCCAAGCCATAAGCTCCTGAGAAGGAAAGAAAACAAGATATTGCATCGGTGAGATGAAGCATGTTTTGGAGTATGCACAACTGATGTGAAAGTACATTATGAGTAGAACAAACTTGTAGAACCACTGGTAGTCGCCACACACTGGATTCACTTTCATTTGAACTTACTACATTTGGCATTTTGAACTTCTGACATGAACCCATCCACTGATCCCAGTGAACTCAAATGCCAGGTATACTTTTTACAAAGTAAAATGTGGAAATATACTGTGGCATGACGGTACATCAAATTGCAAGCACAAGGAAAAAAAAGTTTATGCAGCACTACAGTTTTCGGGCATTATGGGTTAACAATGAAGTTTGAAGGCAATGGAAATGAAGTCTTGCTAGCTTGCACAGGATATTTTCCTTTTTGAAATGTATGATGTTTACAAGTGCGGGGCTCCTCTGGGGTGAAACCATAAGTATGCCCCTTTAAACATTCGGAAAAACAATGCAAAATACATTTGGCTGGACTGTAGTACAAGCAGTCCCCATTCACTAACTTACTCAAATCCACACTAGATGGGATCCATTCATCTGGCTGGGAGAGAATGCCAAGAAAATACAGAACCAAGTACAAAAGAAATAATGGATATACAGGAATGGAGAGAATATAGTACCTTGCAAGCAGCTGTTTATACCCATTTAATACAAGGAAAATATGGTTGCTTGCAGTTTTTCGGTCCACGACGCAAAGAGAAGATAAGAAACAATATCAGGCTAAAGAGAGTTCGAGTGATTAGCGGGAAAAGGAAAAACTGGAAGAATGTAGCAACAAGCATTTACAATGCAATGGTTTTGCTATTGGCATTGCTCTTGACATTATTTTTATTTATGGGTTTTTTTAAACATAAATAAATGGCATTGTCATTTACAATAGACGAAGGAGAGCTGTGGGCTCAGGGAAGGGGGGGCGAGGAGAGACGAAGGAGAGCTGCGGGCTCTTGTTGTAATGCTTGCATGGATGAGTTGGTGGATGCATGGATGGGTGCATGCATGGAGCCAATCCCTCAACAATTTATGCAATCCACCAACCCATCCAACCACCAACCCATCCAACCCACAACCCATCCATGCATCCACCCATACATCCATGCATCATGCATACATCTAACCATCATGCATCCATCCACCCACTGCGTCCCACTCCGACCCTTCTAAATATAACTCATTTTTTCTGTATATAGAGATGACTGTATTCACTAGTATATGCAGTAGACCTTTCTACTCTAACATTGTAAATGTAAACGTACAGGAATTTATATAGCGCAAATCACAAACCGGTCTCTAAGCGCTTGCTTAGGGATCCCGTCCTGGTATTCCCCTGTGAGATAACCCCAGCAGGGTATCCGCAAGGTGAAAGCCAGGCATCCCGCCGCGAGGGGCCGTAGTGGAGATTACCGGAGCGAGAATTGTCGAGTCCATGGACATTTTAGGACTCAAGACCCCGCCGAGCTGGGAATTGAACCCTGGTCCCGGGCTGACCTCTGCTTCCTCTAACCAGTGAGCCACACTTCTCCACTATAGAGATGACTGTATTCACTAGTATATGCAGTAGACCTTTCTACTCATTCCTATGTGACTCTTGCAGTACATCTATTCATATCCCTTCCATATGTATATAGAAATATAACGAGAATCAACAGTCTCTTCTTTGTGTGACTACATCTAGTACATTTCAATTGTTTTCCTGTTTGTATCTTTTACTTAACGCATGTAAATCAAAGTCCTTAGGTTTGGCAACTTGTTCTTATGTAAAGCGCTCTGACACCTTCGGGTAAAGTTCGCGCTACATAAAATCACATTATATAAAACTTTACCCACAAATCCAACCATCCATTTGTGCCTAGGCTTACATTTTACGGCCTCGAAGCACACAGAGAAGGGACAGTTTACTAAGTCGAGGCTATGTAGGGTGCATTTTTTTTGCTGTTTTTGCTTTCTTTTTCCCTCCATTTGTGCCTGTTAATGTAATTATATCCTCTTCGCCGTGTCCAGTTTCCTTCCTGTTTGCCCGCCTACCTCGCCGCCCTCCGCTCTCCCTCCCCGCTTCCCGCCTCCCGCCACCGCCTGTGGCCACGCCCCTTTTCTCTTCTGTTCCCTCCCCGCTCCCGCCTCCCAGCTGCTCCGCCCACCCGCGCACTTCGCCTTAAATGGCGACCGTGCGAACGCGCAGCGGTCACGCGCAGCGGGCGCGCCGTTTGTGCGCCGAAGGCGCGCCAAAGGTAAGCCCGTCTGCGCCTGGACCGCGCCCAGTGCCAGGACCCCTGGCCCACGAGGACCCCGACCGACCCGCCTGACGTACTCCGCCGCCACCCTCATCGCACTCAACACCAGCCGACTCCCAGAATGCCATCAAGCCACTCCACGACGTACCCACGGACCTTTCAGCTGCCACGCCTGCAAGTTCACCTGCATCCGGACCAGCCTCGCACCAGCACCCGCCAAGTCGAACACCAGCAGCACCCACCTCAAGTGCATCCTGCTCAACACCCGCTCCGTCCACAGACACGCCATCGAACTCTGGAACCTTCTAGACGCCACAGCCCCTGACGTTGCCTTCCTCACGGAGACCTGGATGAACGCCTCTTCAGCTCCCGACATCGCCATCGCTATCCCAGAGGGCTACAAGATCGTCCGGAGGGACCGAAACGCCAACCAGATGGGAGGAGGCATCGCCATCATCCACAGGAGCACCATCCGTCTCACGACCAGCACCGACAACACCCTGACCAGCGCCGAACACCTGCATTTCCAGATCCACACCAACCCGAACACCACCCTCAGAGGCACCCTGATCTACCGACCCCCTGGACCACGCACGCAATTCAGCGAGGACATCGCCGACTTCGTCAGCCCGCATGCCCTCCCCTCCGCTGACTACATCCTCCTGGGAGACCTCAACTTCCATCTGGAGAACAACAACGACCGCAACACCAGCACCCTGCTCGACAACCTCGCCAACCTGGGACTCAAGCAACTGGTGTCCACCCCCACCCACCTCGCCGGACACACACTCGACGCAGTCTTCTCTTCCAGCACAGACATCGACTTCAGCCACGCCACAGAGCTTCAATGGACGGACCACAGCTGCGTCCACTTCACCTTCAAGAGAACGACGACCCACCAACACCAGCAACAGGCCGCCCGCAGAAGCTGGAACAAGATCACAGCAGACCAGCTCGCCACCTCCCTGAGCCAGCACCCTCCTGCCAGCTCAGCGAACCCCAGCCAGGCCGCCGACAACCTCACGAAGTGGATCAGCAACTGCGCGGACGAACTCGCCCCACTGAGGACCCCGCCTAGCAGACCCGGCAGCAAGAAGGCCCCATGGTTCACCGACGAACTCAAGAGCTCCAAGAAGAACTGCCGAGCCCTCGAGAAAGTCTGGAGAAGGGAACCGACACCAGACAACAGGACCTCCTTCAAACTTGCCACCCGGAAACACCACCAGCTGATCCGCGCCGCCAAGAAAACAGCATTCAAGGACCGGTTGGACAACAACGCACACAACTGCAAGGAACTCTTCAACATTGTGAAAGAGCTTTCCAACCCCAGCGCAGGAAACAACGACATCACCCCATCACAAGACCTCTGCAACTCCCTCGCTTCATACTTCCACAACAAGATCGCGGACATACACAACAGCTTCAACAACCAACCAACGCACACCATGACCGAACAACCACCCCCCACCACCACCCTCCACGCCTGGACCCCGATCAGCACCGAAGACACCATCCGCACGATGAACTCCATCCACTCCGGATCACCGACCGACCCCTGCCCTCACCATGTCTTCAACAAGGCCGACGCTGTCATCGCACCCCACCTGCGAGACATCATCAACACATCCTTCGACACCACCATCTTCCCTGAGAGCTGGAAACACGCCGAACTCAGCGCTCTACTCAAGAAACCAACAGCGGACCCCACCGACCTCAAGAATTACCGCCCCATCTCGCTCCTCCCGTTTCCAGCCAAAGTCATCGAGAAGACCGTCAACAAGCAGATGGCCGCCTTCCTCGAGACGAACGGATCCCTCGACCCCTCACAGTCCGGCTTCCGAGCCAACCACAGCACCGAGACCGCCCTCATCGCCGCCACCGATGACATCCGAGGCCTGATGGACAATGGAGAAACAGCGTCCCTCATCCTCCTAGACCTCTCCGCGGCATTCGACACGGTCTGCCACCGCACCCTAGTACGGCGCCTCAGCAACATCGGAATCCAGGACAAGTCGCTGGAATGGATCATCTCCTTCCTCGACGGAAGAACACAGAGAGTCCGCCTACCACCGTACAAGTCAGAGGCCTCCGAAGTCATCTGCGGCGTCCCCCAAGGATCATCTCTGAGCCCCACCCTCTTCAACGTCTACATGAGCCCCCTCGCGGCCATCGTACGCAAACACAACCTCAGCATAATCTCCTACGCCGACGATACCCAGCTGATCCTCTCCCTGACCAACGACCCTGCCGCCGCCAGAGCCAACCTGCACGAAGGGATGAAAGAGGTAGCCGAGTGGATGACGACCAGCCGCCTGAAACTGAACTCGGACAAGACGGAGGTCCTCATCCTGGGCTCCTCACCCTCCGCCTGGAACGACTCCTGGTGGCCTCCCGCCCTGGGCACCGCACCCAAACCGAAAGACCATGCACGCAACCTGGGCTTCATCCTGGACTCCTCCCTCTCCATGACCAGGCAAGTCAACAACGTCTCCTCGGCGTGCTTCAACATCCTACGCATGCTACGGAAGATCTTCTGGTGGATCCCCACCGAGACCAGGAAGACCGTCACCCAGGCCCTCGTCACCAGCCGACTGGACTACGGCAACGCCCTCTACGCCGGTACCACCGCCAAGCTCCAGAAGAGACTCCAGCGGATCCAGAACGCCTCAGCCAGACTCATCCTCGACATCCCACGAACCAGCCACATCTCCGGACATCTGAGAGACCTTCACTGGCTCCCCGTCAACAAAAGAATCACCTTCCGCCTCCTCACCCACGCACACAAAGCCCTACACGACCAAGGCCCGAGCTACCTCAACAGCCGAGTCAACTTCTACGCTCCCAAACGCCACCTCCGATCAGCCAACCACGCCCTCGCCGCCGTCCCCCGCATCCGAAGAGCGACTACAGGAGGAAGGTCCTTCTCCTACCTGGCCGCCAAGACCTGGAACTCCCTCCTGACCGACCTGCGCCTGACCCAAGACCACCTCTCCTTCAGGAAGAAGCTGAAGACCTGGCTGTTCGAGCAGTAGCGGCACCCCGCCCCCCCCAGCGCCTTGAGACCCTACGGGTATGTAGCGCGCTTTATAAGTGTCAATGATTGATTGATTGATTGATTGCATGGCAGGGGACAGTTTTAGGCGCCAAGGGAGGGTAGGGAGCAGAGTCAGAGTACTTCACGGAGGTAGGGGGCAGTTTTTTATGGTTCAGGGCAGGGGGCTGCGGTACTTTTTGGAGCATGGCCTTATTTTAAAGGGCTCAGTTCAGGTGGAGGAACGACACAAAACACCAGGCAGACAGAGGGCAGAAGGACACAAAAACATGGGGAAACAATGGGATGGTGAGCATGGGGGGGGTGGGAGCTAGGCAAAGCGGTGTGGGTGGAGAGAAGGGGAACAGCTGTACAACACAGCTTGCCCCTCTTATCCCCTGCTACTTATCCACAAACAGCAACCCGCAAACCGTCTACCCCCGTAGCCCCCCAGCTATCTTACACCACCTGCACTTACCCTTACACCGGAGTAATCCTTCCTCTCCTTTGGTCGCTCGTACCCCTCCTAACGTCTTCGTGCACTACTACAAATGCTGCTCTAATGTTAATGCAGCTCTAATGCAGCTCACCACGACTCGCTACTCTCCTTCAACCCTTCACTCTCCTTTTGGCTTTTTTTTTATTTATTTTTTAGCGCTCATCTCTGTTCCATTTCTCTAATAGCGGTGGTGGCTCAAGTAGTGGTGGCAGCTCCCGCAACTCCAGCATAGAAGGGCGGTGGCGCAAACTGTGGTGGCGGTGGCTGCTTTACTCGCTCACCGAACACATCGACACGTCCGGGGCTCAAGCAGTCCACTGCGTCTTGGAGGCTCAAACAGCGTTAACCAGTAACCATAAACCCTGCTCAGGTCCGGTCCACTTTGACCCCTTCGCTCACCTGCACTTGCACGCCTGCCACGCCACACGCTGCTCCTGCTCCTCTCCCGAAACTCTCCCGCAGCTCGCAACTCGCTCATTCCCATCCGGATGCAGCTTTAGGGACCGGCTGTCACTGCGATGCCCAGAAGTACGCACTCCTGCACACTCGTTGACCGGCAACCTCGACGGACAATTCCTGGTGCCGGAGCGGGCGATCCTCTGAGGCTCACAACGGTTCACAGCGGAGCAAAGCACGGAGTACAGCACAAGCTCCTGCTCCTCAGATCAGCTCAGGTGAGTTCAGTTGTCGCTAAAAGCATATGGACATACAGCTAAGCGCTGCTGCTGGCTTCCACTGAAGCAGGAGTCCTCAACAGGAAAGTGCCTGTAACGAGCCGCCCAACACAAGAGAGTGTCTCTGTCTTTAAAGGCCCGGCTAGAATCAGGTCCGTCCCTTGTGATATCGGACTAAAAAGGTATCCTGATCGAACTCCATAGTTCGAAGCCTGTATCCCGCGATCTCGCGAGAAACTACGAACTACAGAGTGACGTTATTACGTCCTCTCGTGTAGTTCTAATTACCGTACGTCCAAAATAATGCCCCAAAATAGTGACACTGTGGCGGAAAGATAATATATATTTTATAGTCTATGCCCACGCTTAGTAGAGCGACCAGGAATCAATGTTAGAATTTCCAAAATAGAGGCGCTTTACCTATTGAAATGCCTGCTCTCGTGAGATGACTCAGGACTACAGAGTGACGTCACAGCGTCTGCTCCTGTAGTTCTAATGTGTCGTTGTTCACAGGAATTTGCCGCCGATGCCGGACCAGATTCCGGGGCGTTCCCATGAACAGGCTTTCGGCTGACGTAGCCAAAAGCCAAAAATTCTCGGGAACGCCCCCGAATCTGGTCCGAGATTGACGGACAGAGCCTTCTCCCAATGGCTAGCCTCCATTTATGGAGCTAGCCAATGGGAGAGTGGGGACGGTCCAGTCCCCACACACAGAAATCATTAGGTTTTTCCTAGCGCATGCGTACTTCGTACGCATTGGCTAGGCAAAACCTAAAAACTGAAAGAAGCATTGTCCTATAAGGCATGGTTGGGAGAAGCCGTGCAAAGGAAAAGAGAAACATATATTGTTTAAAGGAAAGGTCATAGGTGAACATGTGCACAATAGAGAGAATTTTAAAGAAACAGGGTAGAAAAAGAGAAATTGATGGGAGATGGCGAAGAAAAGCAGGTCCAGGGAGATATTTAAGTGTTAACATGGTGGAATTTAGTTTTACTAACAGATGTGCTGCACATCCTGAAGTACTGTGAATATTGAACTCTTGTACCCACAAAAGAAATTATATTTTCCTGGTTGTAGTATGAACTATTGTGAAAGAAATATCAAGCAGTCACAATAGCGCTAGCAAAATATCGAGAAGGAAGTGCACTTATGGAGGTATAGATTTGATGTTCTTAATTCCACTTATACCTACCTTGAAGATGTATATCATCTAGATGTGTAGCTGTAGAGTTAGGTATAAAAAATCTACACATATTTACCGGTCGACATTCTGGCTCTTGATACTCTGGTCAAAACATTGTGGCCACTTGATATTCCTTCCATGGTATTCTGTATACACACCACTTTCCCTAATCTATATTTACAGGCTATACAATTTAAAGTACTGTGATATTTTACCCTTCCACAGACTCTTGAGTTAGTTGAATCCTACAACGCACCAATGCTTTGAGTTCCTCTAGGCTAACAAGGAAACCCTTCATTAGATTACTACCTTATTGCAGCCTTGAGTGTCATCTTTGAGACAATACTGGTGATATGTCATGGGTATTTGCAAAGCGCACAATTGTCCTGGTGCTGAGCAGCTGTGTGTACATAGCTCTGCCTATGGTAGGCTTGTTAATTAAAAAAATCAGGTGTTCAGCCTCTTGCAGAATTCAAAAAGAGAGGAGGAGCCTTTGATGTGCAGTGGGAGATCGTTCCACACTTTAGGAGGGATGTAAGATAAAGCCTGTTCTCCTGATCAGGCCTGTGTATGCATGGGATGTGTGAGTAGCAGTCCTACGGAGCAGAGATATATGGGTGGTTGGTGGGAGGAGGTATGATTGTCCAGGTAGGTGGGGCCTAGGTAGGGTAGTGCCTTAAATGTGTGAGGAGTTGAATTGAGCATGTTTGTGTATCAGAATCCAGGGTAGTTCCTGATGTGAATTCTGTGCAGGAGGTTGAGAATGAGTCTGGCGGCTGAGTTCAGGATGGTTTGTAGTCTTGTGGTGAGTTGCTTGGTGATCCTGGCGGAGGGTGCTCCCATAGTCCAACTTGCAGGTGACTAGAGAATGAGTGAAAGTTGTTCAAGTGTTGCTTAGGAGTGTTTTGAAGATCTTCCTCAGCATCTTCAGGGTTTGGAAGCAGGATGCATTTAGTGGCAGTGGCTTGCAAGGTCATGTCAAGTTTGCTGTTGATGATTGTTCTGAGTTTACTGGAGTAGGTTCGGGGTGTGGGCTCAAGTTCAGTCGGCCAGCAGTTAGATTCCCATGGTAAAGTGTTTTTTCCGAAGATCACTACCTTTGTCTTTCCTGTGTTGAGCTTAAGACAGTTGACTTTCATCCAGTTAGTGACTTCGGTTATGCAAGTAGAAGATATCTTTCTTGTGTTGGGAGTCTTGTCTGAGAGGGAGAGTATGCATTATGTGTCGCCAACTTTGCAGAGGATGTTGATGTTGTGTGCACAGATGACGTTGGCCACAGGGATCATGTATGCGTTGAAGAGGGTGGGGCTGAGCGATCAGCCTTGAGGCATTCAGCATGTGAGTTTGCCGGCTTCCGATGAGTAAGGTGCCAAGTTGACAGCTTGTGTTCTAGTCACTTGGAAGGAACTGATAGAGCAGGGAGTGGGTCCTTGGATGCTAATCTCATACAGGCTCCTGATGAGGACAGGGTGTGAGACCATGTCAAATGTTGCGCGGAGGTCCAGGAGAATGAGGCCTGCAATGTATTCTCCATCAAGGATCACAGGGATATCGCCTGTGCCAGTGATGAATGTTGTTTCCGTACTTCGATTGGGCCTGAATCCAGACTGGGTGGAGTTGAAGAGCTGGTGGTAGGTGAGGTGTAGTTTCTATAAGAACTTTGTCAGGTACGGTAGGAAGAGATGGGTTTGTAGTTGGAATGCGTAGCTGGGTCAGTGAATGGTTTCTTAAGCAGGGGCATGACAGTGGCATTTGTCCAGGTGTTCGGAAATGCAGCTGAGTCGATGGAGGCATCAAGGGTGGGTGTTAGTGCTTCACTGATTGGTAGGAGTCCTTTGGAGAAGGCGGGGGTAGGATCAAAGGCCAGATGGAGCACTAGCGTGGATGGTCTTCATGGTAGCAGCAATTTCGATGGTGGTGATGGTTGGCGACAAGGACTGGGCTTGTTCATTAAGTTTCGACATTGACTGGGTCTGGTTGAAGGTCAAAATAGCTGTTATGGCTTTGATTTTGTTGCAGAAAAATTCTGAGAGTTTGTTCAAAGGTATTGTGATCAACTGTGAAACTCTTTTCCCACCCAGCAAGTGATGGTCACACAAAGGATGACATAATCACCAGTAAGTATTAATTCAAGATATGATCGCTACAGCACAGAACCTATTTACACTGCTAGTGGCATGTTATAAACATAATAAAAAAACAAACAGCAAAAATGTTTTTTAATGTTTTAACTGGAGATTTAAATAATCATCGTTTTTACTTTTGGTATGCATGCACACCTAAGCAACTCACTGTCAAATTGTGCTGTTTTTATTATCATTTTCTATGGTTTAACTAAAGCAACAAATAGATTTTACTATCTACTCTGCACAAAATATACCTTTCATGGATAGTAAGACCTTATCAATCAGTTTGGGTTTCTGTTTAAATTTGCTAGCAAACTTGTTTTGTTTTATTTTCACAATTTTCTTAGTGCTTTCTTCATTGTATTATTTAAAATACATGCCTGGCTCTGCTGTGCTGAAGGGTTGCATGATTTACTTTTAATTCCTTTTAGGCCAGTTAGCTTAACCATAACCACCGGACAGTGGTCAATCAGGACACTACCATGTCTGCACCATAGAGGCCCCATTTGTGCACCCAGGGCAAGCCGATCTGTGCTCATCTGCAATGTTCACAGGCACTAGGCATGGAGACTGCCTTTTTTTTTATCCCTTCATGCAAATAGTTGCCAAGCTGTCAGATTTTTGCACCAATAAATACCTAAAACTGAAAAAATTGCTGTTTTTCTCTACAGGGCAGCTCAAACTATTAAGCAATGTCACTGCAATCAATTGCTAAACTGCTAACTTACCAATGCACACTCTATGGGAAAGCACACTCTGGATACCATCTACCTTAGCTGGACATCTACTCTGCGTTGTGATGGAGTGGTTTTCATAATACATAAATCATCATGCATGTATACAAACTCTAATGCTGACGCGCATCCTTGGTTTGCTTCGCTTTCGTTCTCCTTTATGTAACCTGACCTTCTAACAAACCATTCTGACTTTCTGTAGTCTATCAATCTCCTGAGCATTGTTATGTAGTTCTAAAACTCTTAACAAGTGTTATCAACCTTCTGAGAATCCAAGTGTACACGCCTACCATCTGTGAGTGATAGTAACAACTGGATTGAACAGTAATTACAGTTCAAATGTAAGCACTTGTAACAATCAATGGAGGTACCCAAGCTTTCGTCAACTAAGTCATATATTATTTTCCCATTATCTGGTAAATGTAGCTGTAGAATGTCATATACGCTGGTATGAAAACTCTTTTTCTCATTTACTTGCACACCTCCTGTCTCATACATCCTTAGCCAATATTCTTAACAGTTCTCCAGGTGATGTAGAGAGCCTTTGAGACCAGGATGCCATTCTGTAAAAGTGTCATTAATAAACAATCTCTGCACTTGAAGTTTCTTTATTAAAAATACTTGTATTGATGTTTGTAGAGGAAGAAACTGTAATTCATGTGTTGTTCTTCTGCTTGGCATATAAGTGGGCCAGGTCAAAGTGGGTTATTCAACTTTGTAGAAACCTGTGTATCAGAAATTATAAAGAAATTTATAGGGTTTTTAAATCCGACACCAACCCGGTTTTTGTTGTTGCAATTTCTAAATTCCTTTTGCTATGTGGTGTAAGCGAAGGTACTTTTCGAGAAACCGATGCGAGAATTAGTAATACCCGCTCCTAACTGTCAACTATTGTGATCCTGGTTTCTGTAAAAACCTAGTTTGTAAGCGTAGGTATTTTTTGAATAACTGATGTTAGATATATCATTACTCGCTTTTAATTGGTTGCTATTGTGACCTTGGTTTTTATAAAAACATAGGCTGTGAATCTTTTTTTAATATCTTTAGTTTGAATTATATTTTTAATTATTGTTTTTAATTGATTATATTTCCCATGGTGATGATTATCATCGTATTTGCCTGCTGCCCAATGGGTGATCACTACTGCTATGTATGTGTGTACCATTTTATTAATTAGTTCTCTCTATGACACTGTATTTCTTTTTGTTATATGAATTTTAAGAGGTTGTGAATTTGTAGGTGCTTTTACGGCTGTAATAGCCGAAATAAAGTTTCATGAATGAAAAATGATGTTTGCAAAAAAAACGATAAATCAACATCCTAAGGGAGGAAGTGGTTCACTAAATTTGCACAACCAAGACAATGTACTTTCTAAAAGAAGAATAACTTCACATATGGTAATTAATATTTCCAGACTGGACTCCTCTCACCCAGAACATAACCCACTAGCAGCCAAGGCCACAGTAAAAATCTAACGTACATTTAAATATAGACAGCAGGTTAAGATGTGATGAATTAACAAGTCACATATGAATCATAGCAGTAAAGTAACATCTTCAACTGCTCCCACGAACAGCTACAACTTCCAAACTATCCTCAGCAAATATATGTGCGATGCTTTGGTGCTTCTTTACAGATTACTCATCAGTGGTCCAAGTAAGAAAAAATAATATAGTTTCCCTTGTTTTGGTATGGTCAACTAAGCACTGGTTGTTGGCAATGGATTTGAGTGCTTTTACACAATATTACCTCTGGATGTGCATCTCTCATCCAAGCCATTATGTTAAGGGCATGGCCAGCACTTAGCCAGTAATAAAGCAAGGCCAAGAATCTTTACACTTCTTTAATTCTGTTTGGACATGATAGTAAGTCCAGGAAGCGTGTCTTCAGGTAGGGTATACACGACCAGCCAGTCAGCTCAGATAGCATGGTCATGAGCTCAATCTATATAAAAACTGGAATACTGAGTGGGACATCAGCTCTGATCAGAACCTGTGACATGTATACAGAGTGGTGTAAAATAGGCAGGGCATTGGCAATTGAACCATATGAATTTAAAGTGGGTAAGGAGGAACAGCTTTGTGACGTTGACTTCCACTGTGTCCTTGAAACCATTATTGCCTTTAAAAGGACAATATTGAACAAGCTCAAGAAGGTGCAATAGTTAATGCATGGCCTGTTACAAAAATGCCTTATTGCTACAAGGAAAGCCATTGGCTATCCCAATGCAGCCTCAAAACTCATGCTCCATTTGTAATGAAAATGAAATACAAATTCATTATTTTTCGACTCAAATATACCAGCCTATGACGACCAGCCCTATGACATACAAATGGAGTTAATACTCCTGGGTTCCATACTGTCCGCTGGCATCTTCAACCTCTACATCAATATGCTGATGATACACAACTCTTCTTGAAACTCTGCTCGGCTTCAGAAATTCAGTGCCTCAACTACTGGCTGCACATCATCCAGATCTGGATCCTTCCTTTCAGGAGATTTACCAACTTGCTACAATTTCTTCCTCTCAGAACCTATTTGGTAGCAATGCCTGCCTTTCCTCCAATAAAAGTCTTGACAATACCAAATATTTATTGACAACCAAGAAAGTTAAAATACACCCTTATTCACACATGGTGTTCCTTGGATAGTTAATGATGAAACTCAAGTGACTGCCTTAGCTTGTTTGCTTCACATCCCTTTTACATGCTGTCACCACAACCCTGATTTAGAGTATTTGCTGTTATGGCTCTCCCATAAATGCGGTGCCTAGCAAGTCTATGAACATTTCTGGGAGATACTTCAACGCATACTCTACAAGTTTGTTCATTCTTCATTTAAGTTAGGTTTTGTTCCTCACAATTTTAAGAAAGCCATTGTAATGCTTCGATCATTGACTTTCATCCTTGGTCCTGTTTAGTCATTTTATTCTTTGAGCTAGCAGCTTGTTTCTTCAGTGGAATGATTCTTCCTGTTAATGGTTTCCTCAGCATCTCAAGAGCTTGTGATATGTGTTCTACAGGCAATATGTGCACCCACATCTGCATGTTGGGCTTGTGTGGGGGTTGTAGTGATCGTTCTGTGTTTGCTGGCCCTTCCCTGTCTTTTTCTGGGCTATGGGTTGGAATTAAATATATGTCCACTAATGCAGCTTTTGGCCTCTAAAGATGTATGTCTATTCCTACGGCACAAGTTGGGGGAGTGTGGAGCGCAGTGAGCTGTACCCTGTGTGCTTCCTGCTGGCCTAAGGCATCCCTGCTCTGCATGTGGCGTTGGAGGTTTCTTCTCTGAAAGACAGGTGAGAGGTCCTCTTTACAAAGTCTTATATACAGACTGAGCCTGAGAGTTTCCCTGTGATATCTGCTTGACCAGTGACTAGTGGTTGTTTTTCTGTCCTATTTGGTCTACACTTCTCTGACTTCATGTTGGGGATGAGAATGAACTTTCTCTTCTTGACCAAGTTGTTAGACACCCGCTGATAGATGTGGATTACTGCCCCCCCCAAAAAAACGAACCCCTCCTACTTCAGATTTCACTCTGGTCAGGGAAGGTGAAGTGTGGGCTCTCCCTAATTGCACCAGCTCTGAGTTGCATCTCTGGGGCCCGTGCATCGGCGGATAGGTGAGTGCTTCCCCTTTTTCATGGGGTTCGGTCTGACTGTGGGATTCAACCTGTGCTCTTAACACAATTTGGGGCTTGCAGAATGCATCACTGGTTCCCTGTGTCATAACATCTTGTTTAGGCTGTGTGTGTCTACGCCTTTCATGCTGTCCTTGCTGGGAGGTACGAGGTACTGATTCCAATGTTTTGTCTGTGTCCCCGCTGGACCTGGGACTTGGGTGTACTTGTCTAATGTGAAGCACTGGAGCCCCCATTTTCTGAAGGTCTGATGAATGCCCTCCCCTGGAGCTCAGCTTACTATGCCATCTTGTATCCTTTTCTGAACCGTAGTCCCCTACTGGTACTATTGGTGGCGACCTGATTCTGGTTCCAATACTTTGCCTGTCTTCACCAACTCACCTCTATGCTTGGAAGGGATGCTGGGGTTAGGACTGCTGATACCTGGCCTTGTATTTTCCATGTGCTCTCTGTTGGGCCTATGGTTTATATGCTGTACGCTCGCGCTGGCTCTCTGGTTGGCTGGGTTTTCTGGACTTCCCTTTTTTCCATGGGTTTCAGGTATGGCATGGGGATGCCCCTTATACTCTGTATGAACTGGGTTTGGTTGTTCTGTGTACTCTGCTGGATGAACTGGTGCTTGAGGGATAGGGTTTTTAGCTTCCCAGCCAAGGCCCATGGCCCTTTTTGCTCCACCCTCATTGTTGTTGAAAGGAGATATTATGGAGGACTGTCCCACGCCACTTGTGTAACCGGGACTGCCCCCCCCCCTGATTTTTACTCAAGGTGGGGCCTTGGATGTGGTCTTCCTCTTGTACACGCCGCTATCCCATGATGCCCACAGGGTGGGGTCTTGCCTCCTTGGTCTAATCAGTGGCACTTCCTCCCCACTCACTTTTTTGGTTAGTGTATGGGCTATTGGCGGGCTGCATCATGCCCTTTGTTTTCTGTTAAGCTTGAGTTCGGCCTGCCCTAGGTGCACTGCACTTACCTTCTTCAATCCCCCCCCCCCACTCTAGGTTGGTGTTTACTGGGGTTATCCCAATTCTATTTGCGGAGTTGCTTCATTCTGGTCTGGCCTTTCTGTGTCCCACCCGCTGTCTGGAGTTGGGCTACTCACTGTGCTTTCTGCTGTGGCTATGCCTAGTCCAAGGGCTAAGTGCTTGTGTCCTGATATAAACCAGTGTGCAGCAGTTTGGCCTCCCGTTAGAATGACTGCTGGCTCTTTACTCAGCCTGGCCCTGCTAGGTTTTCTCTCTGTGTATTTCCACATGGAGTTATTTCTCCCTGCTTTGCTTGGGACGAGTGAATGTTGGGTGTGGAGCTTTGCCATCTACATCACACCTGGGTTTCTACATCACACACCACTATTTTTTTGGCTTGGACTTTGAGGGTGCTCCCCTTGTTTTGCAGGTTCTGTGACAGTTTTTTTCCAGGCTGGCACTTGTGACCTGAAGGGTATGGAGGAGAGGGTTGCTCTTGGGCCCCTACACTGGCTTCCTGCTCTCCCTAGTGGCCTGGTTGGCTCTGTGATTGCCATGGCAGATTATTGCTAAGGGGGGGCAGGGGGGGGGGGGGGGTCCTATGCCACTGTCCGGCTGAGGTGTGGAGGTCTTCTTGCATGACAATTTGTGTAATCCTGGACTCTATCTAGGGCTCCTTGATCTCGCATATTGCTCTTTGAGAACCTCTGATTATCTGATCTTGGCATCTGGGCCTGAGTATCTTTTGTTTGTTGGAAGTTTGTGTCTCTTTTGCCTTATGCCCTTGAAGCCTGCTGGACTTGGGGGTTTGTCTATCTTGAACGTTGGCCACCCTGGCAGGTACTCTCTAGTTGTTATTAGTTTTTTTACAGTGTTTTATATAGCTCAAGCTTGACCTGATGGTATCGGGTATCAGAGCGCTTTACACGAGCACCAGTTGTGTTACATGAGGACACATCACATTCATTTTTGTTGGGCACAGAGAGATTAAGTGATTTGCCCAGAATCACCAGATTTTGCACGGCTTTGCGAAGACTCGAACCCGGTTCCCCAGATTCAAGGTTGACCGCCCTAGCCGTTAGTCCAACTCCTCTGTTGCTTAACCTCCTTCTTCCATATCTGTTTGCCTCTGGATGCTTGTGGATGCGGAGGGCTGATTCAGCATGGTATTAACCCTATGCAGAAATCCATATAGAGAAAACCAAGCGGGCAACCCACAGCCTAGAAACCCTGGTAGAAACTTTAGGGGTCTGGGGTTCAGACTAGCTGTTAGACTTGGTGCTTGAGAGATATAGTACCCTGGAAGTGTTTCTTCAGGTTGGTGCCCCCTTCCTTGTTGGGCCTATTTTATGCCCCCGTCCCAATGTGATGAGCGTTCCAGTTGTGGGCTTCACCTTTGCTCCCTATTTAGCATAGAGATTGGGCTCACTTGGGGGTGCTTTATCTACTGTTGGGTGCCTGGTTGATGGGGCTTTGTGCTCCCTAATCCCCACCCTTTGTTGGTGTGAGAGTGGTCATGCCCTCGGGCAGGGGTTGATTTTTCTTGCGGCACAGATATGTTTGGTTCTTTGCTTCTGGTTCTCCGGTGTTTGCCTGCCCAGTTGGGTTGCTATCTTAGGGTGTTCAACTTGACTTGCCTTGTCTGTGCAGTGGGGACATGTGCAATTTGAGTGCTGCATACTTATCTGTCACCATCTGGATTGTGTCATTTCATTGCTTACCAGGTCTTTGCTTATGTTTCAGGGTGCACCCCCACAACCTTCTTGTGGTTTTGCCTCTCATGTGACTCCAACAGTGAGCTTGATCTTCCCCTTATGTGGGATTTGATGCTTTTCTGGGGTTAGGTGGATGACGTTTTCTGCTTCTCACTTTCCCCTTTGGTTCTACTATGGTACCTAGCTCTGGCTGGTTTGCTCTTTTTTCCCTTTTGTGTACAGCCTGGTACTCTCATTTTGTATTCATCATTCGGCTGGGGGCCAGTGATGGTATTTCCTCTATGTGTTTTCATTTTTTGCTTGGGTTAAGGATAACTAAAAGGATTGCTGCCTGGTCTTCAAGCTGCAGTCTTGCAGTTCGATCGGAGTTACTTTTCACATTACCGGCTATGCAAGATTGGTTCTTTGACTGGAGGCTGTCTTGGTTCTTACATTGCCTGAAGAGCCTCAACTATTGTGGGCTTTCCCACTTTGAGGCCAGCTACTGTGGACACACTCATTGTGCCTTCTGCCTTTGGGCTAGAAGAGCTTGTTGCCTTGCTCTGGTGCTCGCGCCTGCAGTTATTGACATTCCTAAGACAGTGCTCGCATCCACTCCATTACTACCAGGGCCTCATCCTGTTATCATTGTGCCGATAACTGCAGAGGGTGACTGCACAAACTCACCGACTTCGCATCATCACCGGAACGAACGCCTCACCACCGGCGCAACTGACCTGCCCTTTCACGGACTCAACACAACGTCTCCTCGCTGACACTACGCCTCGCCTCCCTGTGGCAGCCATGACGTTGACCTCGACCTCGGCACATAAACCTCACCCTCCAGGACTCCGTGCATCGTCATAGAGTTGTTTCCAAGGTCCTGTTTGTTTTAGGGGTCCGTGTGACTCCGTGCCCAATGCTGAGCTCCTCACGGTCAAACTTATTGCTGTCACGAAGTCGCAATAGCCCCAGGTGGAGCTATTTGGTTTCTATAAGCTTTATTTTTGCAATAACTGTTCTAAAGTCATATTTCATTACCTGTATGTCGGATTTTTGTCGTTTTGGTCTCGTTGAGTTTAAATAAAAATACTTCCTTTTTTTCAAACTGGTGAGGTGTCCATTTGTATGTTATCACTGTATAACAGGGTGTTTTGAGTACATATACTTTACACATTGCCTTTGGGATATGCCTGTCTGCTTGTGCCAAGCTATCAGGGGGTGAGCAGGGGTTATCTAAAGTGTGTATCCCCCTTATCCTGACTAGAAGCAAAGGTCCCTATTAGGACAAAGGTACCTACCTCTGCCAACTAGAGACCCCCTAATTATATTATAAGATCTGCCTTTGTCTGACACAGTTTCACTTTTTGTCTCAACTGGCCATCAGAGGACTGATTCAAGACAAAATGTACTTCTCACTTAAAAATGTTGTTTTTGGCACATTGCTTTGCCTATCTTCTCTTACTTTCCATTAACACTGAGCGCTAAGGCTCTCCTTAGGAAATTCTGTTTTTAATGTGCATTCCAATGGTGCTTTCCAAATTTGTGAAATTCAGTCCTCAGCAGTTTATACGTATTACAGTGGAATAGTTTTGGGAGGTGCACAACTGCATTTTTCAGCATTTTAATTTGCAATTGTTAGCGTCTAAGAATGCACACACCCAATCTATTGTATAATTTATCTTCACTCAGCGATTTTTTCAGATCATGCTTTCACACCAGAATGAACCTTAATGTTCTTTTATAGCTATGTTCAATTCAATAGCTTCTGATTTGTGTGATAAGATTTTATTGCATTTCAATACGTTATATAATTACAGAAACTTCATCTGCCACACTTGAACATAACAGCTCCTGTATATTTCTCACATTTATAACTTGTGCTTTGGAATTTTGACTCAGAAGCTGTTTAAGAATGGTAGGAATGCAGATAGAGTGTTACAATAATATTTGTGAGGTTGTCACCTGGCACTCATAGATTTTGAGAACACTCTGCTCTTTCACAGCTGCGATTATTTACCTTTGAAAATGACGAAAGACGATCCATTGGAATAATCCAGCGCAAGCTTTACAGTAAGAATGCTAGCAAATATTTTGAAGAAAACTTTCTTCTATCTTGCATTTACTTAAAATTTTAATTTTATCAAAGGCAATTTAAGAAAGCGAACCTTACAGATAAGTATATCAATATTTAAGATATTGCCGGTGAATTATTCGGCACAGCAGCTCTACCAGTCAAAAAGGACCTTAGTAGTCCCAATGATCACAAGGGTTGTAATTTATAGGAGTAAGTGGAAAGAGTCTACCCGATCATTGCAGAAGGAAGCACCTCAAAGTCATCCAGCTTGGGTAGGCGGCCTCGCCCTCACACCATGGTCACATTACATTTGGCCAACAATAACCGAGGGCTGTGCCTATCCTGAAATGAGCCGCAGTGTAAAGGGGTAAGATTAGTTTGTGTGCAGCTGTAGAGGCACGCCTTTTGTTCAATCCCGATACCTAAATATAACTCCCATCTCACTTTTGCTGGATGCACCACACTCACCAACCATCCGCAAACATATAACCTGATTCACAAGGCAATTTACATGTGTTAATTTTCTCACGTGTAATTCTACAACTATGCCTAGGTGTAAGACTACAGAATTTAGCTATGCACCGTTTTCGAGTGTAGATTTAAAATTAGATGTAGACTTACATGTATCCACAACCTCAATTCGAGGGGGTGGAATTCCTAATAATGGATTTCCGAAAGTGCAATTACAGGTAACTTTTCGCACAAAGATGGAGACATATGTAACCGTTTCAAGGATCTCCCTGGGGGAAATATAGGAAAAATTAATAAAGTTTATTGATCTTAAAAGAATATTAAAACTATTTTATTGCACAACATAAATGTAAATAAATTTGAGATATGTATTACACTGGAACTAATACAATGCTATAATGCATTTAACACAAAATGAAATGTGTTCTATAATTCATTTTAATATATTTATTAGGAATATTTCTTAACACATCATAAAAAAAATCTTGTTCCCACTAACATTGCATTTTGTTACAAGTTGTGTTTAATTAATGTAGGAAGGTGAAGCATTATGTAGTAATGCTGGTAAGATGGTTAGGCTTTACCATACAACCGTCTGTCACAAACCCCAAAGATGATCCTTGAATTTACACTAATAAATCCTTATCTCAGTCCTGGCAGTATGGCAAAGAACAGCCAGGCTTTACTAGAGGAACATGTATTAAGCATTTCAGAGTACCAACATGAACAATAAATGACTGACACCAATTTATAAAACTAAAGAAGATTTTTATCTTAATTTAGACACCAAAAAGAACAGAATAGCATACTTATAACCGGAGTAATGGGTTTAGGAAGAAATGGAAAATTAGTTCAAAATAATACAGTGAAACTCAATCATTGCAGTGAATAGGAAAAATTACTAGTGACAATTGGTCACTAGCAGATCGAGTTGTGTGGAACCCTTTCAGGGTAAAGGTGTGGCAGGTCCTAGCACCAGATCATAATAGTCAGTTCAATTTTGGCTGGCCCATGGAGCACGGGTGCAAAATTGTTCTGGCTCTCCCTGGTGCTGAACGGGAGCCGCAGGAAACCTGCATTTACTGCTAAAATGATGCTGTGAGAAAAAGATGCAAGAACACAACAACGGGCTTCTACTGATGTCGGATGAATGTGGGATGGAGTTCTCTTTACGAGCAGCGTTGAATGCAGGGGTCAGTTGCTGTACTGGCAACCAACTCGCCTTGGCAGTGGTAAGTGGAGCAGAAAGTAACTATGACGTCCGGTGATCCTAGTGAAACACGAGGCTGTCTTTGTGTAAGGCAGGACTACAGTACCACAATGCACTAGTCCATCTGGATTGGGGCAATCCCTCAGAGGGCCAGATGGCTAGCGATTCTTTGAATCTGGGGAGTTGTTTTAACTGCAATTTGCAAGGCACTAGTGCCACTAGTCCAAGGAAGTCTGAGGATGCTTCAGGCATTCACGGGGGTCCCCTCAGTCTGGGGGAGCTGAGAGTTAGTCTACGAAGAGTCTCAATCAGAAAGTTCCAGGAGCGGTGCCACAGGGACAGAATATCCCTCATTTGCTTTGTGCAAGTCCTGTTGTTGCAGATGCAGGCCTCTTTGTGTGTCCTCTTTGATGCAGGTCAGTCAGAACTGAGGTTCTGGTGTCAGGGGTGTCCCTTAAATCCTAGATTCAGGGGACTTAGAGGTGTTGGAGCAAGTAGCCAATAGGCTGCCAGTCCCTGCAGCTAATTTACCCCAGAGGACACCACATCCGGGGATGTAGGTCACCTTTTCTACCCAGAACCCACTACTTCTACCACTTTCAACAAAGGCAGAAATCTTCCTTAGGTGTACAGATCAGGCAGCTAACCCTTGCAATGCGGAAAGCCTCCTAGAGGAGTCCTCCTCCTGACTACCTAATTTTCATGCATGCCTGGCTGAAAATGTCCCTGAGGCTGGTTGAGGGCTGTTTATCCCTCTGGGACACAGCCTAGAAGCGTAACAGAGGCAGAGCAGCCTTTGAAGCTCACAGCCTTGATGTGTCACTTCACTAGTCTTCCTGAGGGGGAGGAGGTGCGACATCTCTCCAACTCAGGCCTTTGATTCCTGGGAGTGATCACACTGCCTGGCAGGAGGCCAGAATCCTGTCTTGGCGGCAGCAAGCCCAGGCTGTCAGCCAAAGCACAGGAAAGGCTAGTGCAAACAGGTGGGCAACCTCTAAGGTGCTACCTGGGTGATTGCCACATCGCTCCTGGCACATGATTTGTAAGGGGTGATTTAGCACTTTGTTTGATACCAAACATGGCGTATTTAGGTGGTACCATAATGAAACTAGCGACCTCAGTTTAGCCCGGGTGCATGTTCATGTTATCCTATGGACCACCTATCACATACAATGTACTCTAATGGTAAAGGTCACTATCGAGATACATAAGCTTGCCCTTACATGCCTACACCTTTAATATACAGTGCCTTGCCTCCTGGGCTTAAAGGAGGCCTTCCATAGGGGTGGCGGACATATAATAAAAGCAGTGCATTGACTTTGTCACACATGGTGAGAGCAAAGTTGACATGAAACAGTTTACACAGTTACTGCAGTCTGCAATGGCAGGTCTGCTGTCAGTAGTTTACTTGGGTCACTCAGGGTGGCATAAACAGTGCTGCAAACCCTGGGGACCCCTTTACCATCCATAGCCCTGGCTAACACTGGTACCATATACTAGGAATGTATAAGTTGGCGTAAAGTCTTTGCAAATTGGGGTTACCAATTCACATGTATCAGTTTTGCAGTTTTGGGGGAATAGCACTGGGGCCTGGTTAGCAGGGTCCATTGCACTGTCAGAGTAAAAAAACAGCATACAGTCCAAATGAGGGGGCAAAAAGTGGGGTGGATCTGTAAAGAGCCCTGTTTTCTCAAATAAATTTTTATTATTTTTAACTTTTTGGAACAAAAGTTTAAACGTTACATTTTATTTCCAAATTAAGTTTGTTATTGCATTTGAATATAACATTAAAATCATGTACTAATGAAATAGAATTTTTTTAACAGTCACATAGTTCCCTAAAACCTTCCCATTTAGGCCCCGATTCTGCACCATGTAATTACAGGTTGTGTTAAAATCAGAAATCTCACGACTGTGGCAGTTTGTTCTAATATATACAAGTTTGTACTTTTGTTTGCCTGTTGTTCAATGTGTGATCACTTTGGACATTGAGCATCTTTTTCTTTTACCTGATTACTTTGTGGATTAAATATTAGAGCTGTAGGTTGGCCTTTGATATTATTTAAGTCGCATTAATTGTGCATCTGTTAAACCAATATTGATTGTTATGAGTCAATTTTCCTTTTACTTATACGTTTTCTACGTAAGTGTCAATTCAATTAGCAAAAGAAGGGTATCATTAAAAATGGGAATTTTAGCATCCGAAAGCTGGGGAAAGTTCTCACGATTGGATGTATGGCTAGCTGTGCCATGTCCATGAGACCACTAAGTGTCCATACTCACTGGGACAAGAAATGTAAATTTGCATCTCTCAATTTCCCAAATCTCCTCCATGGTAGACTTGTAATGCTGTAATGTTGCTTCTATACAAAACATTCAGCCAATCACAAGGATACAACATCTACTGACAGTGTAGTCATTTTAAGACATTATTGTTCAATACTTTGCAGCATGAATCTGTCTGCTAAACTGCTCTCCTACTACTTATTTGTTAGAACTGGGGGTCTCTAGTTGGCAGTGGTACACACCTTTAACCAAACAGTGACGCTTGCTTGTAATTCAGGACAAGGGGATTACACTCCTAGATAACCCCTGCTCACCCCCTTGGTAGCTTGGCACGAGCAGACAGACTTATCTCAGAGGCAGTGCATTAAGCATTTGTGAATATACACAGTAATACAGTGAAAACACTATAGATGGACACCACACAGGTTTTATAAAAGTAAGTATTCTTTATATAGACTTAACACAAGACCACAAACGACAAAAATCCACAATACTTTACTTAAAGTTGACTTAAAGATGATAAAAGTTGCTTAGTTCAAGTTGGTGATAAATGCGACAGTTCTCAACAAAGTACCTGGCTGTGTCACACAAAACAAACAAAAAGGCTCACAGAGTGGGAGATGCGTTGGGTCCGTGATTAGGGGGAGATGATGCATCGTGCCTCAATGCTTGCGCAGAGTAGGGGATGCGTCTTGATCCTTACCGGTGCGAAGGTGATGAGTAGATTCTTGGCCGGCGGCCCGGTTGCAATGTGCAAGATGGCACCTCGACGTGACAATCCTGGTGCGATGCGAGAAAATGGCGCCCTTGATGCGACGACGATGCGTTCACGACCTGGCAGTCTTGCGACGACTCTGTACTTTTGAGCCGCGACAGGCCCTGGGACACGCTTCTCCGGCGATGCGATGGAGACCCTCTCGATGGAGTCACGCTTCTCTGGTGATGCGACAGCAGACAGCTTCGACGAAGACATGCTTCCTGGGAGATGCGGCGGCAGCACGCTTCTCCGGCGATGCGACTATTTCAGCTGCGGCGGCGTCACGCTTCTTCTCGTTACGTTGCGCTTCCAGCTCCCAGCGACACACAGGCTTTTGCAAACAGAATTCCCAGCAAGGAAACTCTGAGGGGAGCTGGAGATGAATTCCTTTGTCCCTGAGACTTCAGCAGGAGGCAAGCACAAGTTCAAGCCCTTGGAGAAATAGTCTGCAAGATGATGAAAGTTCTTTAAAAGTTCCTTCTCCTTTCCTTGGCAATGAAGAAACGACTGCAGGCCAACCCAGCTACCAGCACACTGGCAGAGGGGCAGTCCAAACTCCTGCAGCTTCCTTCGTTCTTCTCCTTGGCAAAAGGTTTGTCTTTTTCCCAGAAGTGATCTAAAGATCTTGGGTCTGGGTCCCAATAAGTATACCCCAAAATCCTTTGTTCTCTGAAAGTAGAGAGGCCTCTGCCTAGTCCAAACCAGTTCTGAAGCACTCTGTTTACATGACTCCTTCTTTCCTTTCACAGTGCAGGGCAGAGACATCAGATGCCCCACAGGAGGTGGAGCCAGCACGGTGGAGGGAAGGCACAGCCCTGGAGCACTGTGTTGACATGATTCCTTCTCTCCTTTCACAGTGCAGGGCAGAGACATCAGACACACCACAGGAGGTGGAGCCTGTATTGTAGAGGGAAGGCCCAGCCCTATTCATGTCCCAGGTGCAACTCCTCCCTCCCATCTAGATGCAGATCTCTCTATTCACCACTGGGCTGCCTCAGGCTGTCTCCTGGTATCCTCCAGCCCTGTCACTCAAACTCCAGACAAGGAATACACAACCTAGCAGAGGCAGGCCTGGACAGTTAGGCAAGAAAATACCTCTAAAAGTGGTATTTTCAAACACAGAATATTAAAACCAACTTTACTAAAAGATGTATTTTCTTATTCTAAGTTCAGGCATATCAATTTCGAATTTCTACCATGTTCCGAGTCAGTTAGGATTATAAAATGTAATAATCTAACTGCCCATTCTGGCCTATGGAGAACAGGTAGCCTTGCAATAGTGAAAAACAAAAATGGCTGTAGTTCACTATTAGGACATGTCACACACCAGGCCATGTCCTACCTTATACCTAAAATGCACACTGCCCTTGGGCCTACCATAGGGGTGTCTGATATGAAAAGAAGGGTAGGTTTAGGGACTGGCAAGTGGGTGCACTTGCCAAATCGACATGACAGTCACAGACTGCACACAGGCCTTGCAATGGCAGGCCTGAGACACACTTTACAAGCTGCTTCTGAGGGTGGCACACCCAGTGCTTCAAGCCCACTAGCAGCTTTTGATTTACAAGCCCTAGGCACACATGGTGCACTGTACTAGGGTCTGACAAGTAAATCAAATAACCCAATCATGGAGTCACTAATCAGTACATCAATTTAACATAGGGAGCACTTGCACTGCGGCACTGAATAGCAGTGGCACAGTGCCTAAAGCATATAACCAACAAAACATATAAAAAAACAGAGGGGGCAATCATTAAAAATGGAAGGGAGACTCACACCAATGATGCCAAGTCTAACATTACTCATTAGCAATTACAGTTGCATTGGGCCAAGGCCCAGAGCAGTTTGGATACAGTCAGGCAGCCTTGGATGTGCCACAGGCTTGTAAGGGTTGCCACCCTCAATTTAAAAGTATTAACGTATACTATTTTACATGTCTATCTGTGTTCAAAATTGTGACCCCCTGTTTCACTCACCAAGCGGTCCCGTTACCCAATGTTCCTTACATGCACTGTTCAGCCTTTCACATGACCCTGCACGGTCATTCACCACCAAGAAAGCAGGTCCATAAGCTCAGATTATCAGTCCCTCATGTTATGCATGTTTTTATATTTCTATGCAAAGCCATGACTGCATTAGGCCTTGCAGGACTACACCCCAGCAACAGTCTCAGGGGATCCCAAACAAGGCTCCGCAGCAGTTACAGTGCTAGGATTAGATTTGTGCGGATGTATAGGTGCAGGAATGGAGCAGCTGGTTTATGAGTCCATCTTGGTCGCAATCAGGCCATGCTGCCCTCCCCCCACCCCCCTTCTGCTCCAGTGGCGGTGCGTCCATTGGGGGCGTTGGGGCGTTGCCCCACTATCCCATGCCATGGACGACCGCACCTGCACTGCCAATCAATCTTAACTTATTTTAAAATAAATGCGCAACTGTCAGGCACCCGAGCACTGCGCGCGACCGTTCCGGTACCAGCCCGACTGATGACTAAATCGGGCATCCATAAGGTAGTGGGCCGTGGGGGGCGGGGCTGCAGCAGAAAGAGTGGCAGGCAGGCAGCGCAAAGACAAGCAGCAGGCAGTGACTGCGCAAGCTAAAACCCGGAGTCTTCAATATTTTGACTTTCCCGCGCATGCGCACAGTGTAGCCCGTCCCTCCCCCTCCCCTCTCTCTAGCACACACACA
Source organism: Lissotriton vulgaris (assembly GCF_964263255.1). Lineage (NCBI taxonomy): Eukaryota > Metazoa > Chordata > Amphibia > Caudata > Salamandridae > Lissotriton > Lissotriton vulgaris. The sequence continues at coordinate 745,451,368 of NC_141696.1, forward strand.
CATAGCAGGACCCGGGGCCCCGGGCTCATTTAGGGCAGATAGTCTCTTGCTCGTAGGCCAATCCTGGCGCAGTGGTGCTGATAGCGCTGCGCCAGGATTGGCTGCTGCAGCAGGATGGGACCGCGCGTGGGTGTTGGCTGAGGGCTGCACAGTATGGCCAATCACATATGGCTATAATCAGCCATGTCGTTTGTGATTGGCCATTTCCCTAAACTCAGTAAACTGCAGTGATGTCACCGCGCGTGGCGCACAAGTTCTGCCACACAACAACTAGTGAAGTAGTGATAGTGAAAGTATCATTAGCACGAAGGTAAGGAGAGTGGACCATGTGACTCGTGCGTCGTCGTGACTGTCTTGTGCCTACTACGGATGGACCGCCTGGTGCTTGCTGTAATCTGCGTCGGTGGGAAGACGTCATCTATCGAGTACACTCCGAGAGAGGTTTCATACTAGTAAGTGAAGTTCACGTTTTTACAGTGACTGAAAGGAAAGGTAGCATTAAGCAAGCCTACACAAATTCCACCAAGCACCTGACCTGCAGTCTGTAACTTTAGTATCCCCACTGCTGGTACTACCAGAAATGTATACGAACATACTCTCTCTCCTCAGATATTCAAACTTGAAAAATAAATAATCCGTCCTCGAATATCTGAGCGTATTTCTTTGCCCCGTAATGCAGGCCGAGACGGCGAGACGGTAAGTTTTATTTTCTTTAATTAAACCCCTCCCGCCTCCCCCCCATGGTCCCACGATGACCCCATTTCCACCCTACCCGTCATGCTGGCCGTGACTGTTAATTTGTCACTTGTACATAGATTAAAAAATAAATCCAGCCTGCGTGCTTAGTCTGAAAACCAGGAAGACGTGTGATATTACAATGTGCCAGTTAAATGTTGTTTTCTCTTTTGGATGGAGTCGGTTTTGTTTATCTCGAGGTCGGATCTCGGTAGCACTAGAGTGGGCACACCTCTGTTGCTCTCTGTGTACGTTTGCAGCTTCCACTTGTATCAGACGCACACTTATCTCCCCAAATGATTCATGACTGCTGCTCGCCGGTAATTATAGAATTTTAGAACCGGCATTTCATTGCCCACAATGAGAAACCATCATGATGATTTATTTAGGTAAATAAGTGTGCGCGTTAGTAAATGAGATGTGCTTCTTTTTATTGTCTTTTATGAACCTAGTTTGAACAATGTATAAGTAATGGTCATCTTTTTTATCTTAAAGGAGTGGCTTGACTGCATACCATATTAATAACTACGGAACCTTTGTGCAATACATTCATTTCTCTTTCTTTGGTTGATTTACTGGATTTTCCCCAAAATATTATCACTTGAATTCGCCTGACAGTTAGATCATTTTTTCTTAAAATAAGATTATCGGAGGAGCTGGCTACAGTGCTGAAAGTGTATAATGCAGTTTAAAAAAAAACATATGCAGACACTGGTTTTCGCATTGAAGGCGAGGTTACGTGCCTGCAGGTTTAAAGGTGATAAAGTCGACTCTGTAGACTTTTATGCCATTTTGTTCTTTGCAATTCTTTTCTTATTTTAATATTTCAAGACTTCATGTTCACAATAGATTTTCTTGCTTGCTCAAATTTGCTTTAAAATACTCCATTTACCACTCCTTTTTTCAACATTTTCTCACAGGGAAGTTCTTCAACCCCACCCCAAACCCGCCTTAAGTCAGTCTGGCTCCCTCACAATGCAACACTCATCCCCCAACTTTTACGCCCTCACCACTTTCAAATGTCACCAGCCGCCACTGTTCTGCTCTCACTTGAAGCTAGTAACCAGGTTTTTCTCCCCTGCATGAGTCAGGAACCCATGAATACTGCTACTGCATTTGCTGGGTTGAGTCGCGTTCTGTTATCTGTTAGGTCATCCTTAGCATTTTGGGCATAGTACATACCTTCATTTTCTGGTAGACTCTTGCTTTGTTCTAAGCTGTCATGACAGGTCCTACACTTTACATTATTGTGCTTCAGACCAATACACTTGCAATAATGACCTATATTAGACCTGCTACTCTAAAAGTCTGGAATTTCTTAATTAGTCAAATTTGAAATAGCATTATGGATAAAAAAAAGTATAAAAACAGTAACAATGTGTTTTCTTTTCAAACCTTTGACGCTTCTTGCAATTCAATCTTAAATCTGTGGAACTACTATGAAACCGAGTAAAACATTTTCAGGTGAATAAATGGAATCATTCCCAAGTGTAGCAGGACTATTACACCATAGTCCTCTCTCCCCGGGCACAAGTTGATGCTGAAACTTCAGCAAACGATTTTGAACTTTTTCTGTTTAAATAATTTCAATTTTTACTTCCAAATTTAGATTTATTGCGTTATTTCAAATAAATTTCTCGTGTTTTCTTCACACATTGATGTAGAAACATTTTTGCCACATTTTAAATTCTCCAATGCATTTCGGTGCCCCATGCACCTTCATCAGGGAAATCTGAAATCATACAAATAATGCATCTTATATACTGTACTTTTCATATTAATACATCATATTGGTAATTGCATATCAATGAAAACTCATATCTAGTCCTTTTAAGTGTTCACTTCAACATTTTCACTATTGTTAAAGTTAAAGTTCACCCTTGATACACAATGTCGGTTTGTGCCATAACCAAGTAAAAAGTTGTTACAATCAATAGTTAAACGGTAAATACAAACGAACTGATTATACGAAGGTGTTTATACTCTGAGAGTCCCTATGTGGTTGGTATTCTAAGTATGGTTCATACCGAACCAATTCTATGCCGCTAAATTGCTTGCGTCTCAAATTCTCTCTGATTCACCCCCTCGCGGTTCACATCCGCTCGCGCTTTAAATAAATGCAGTTTAAGTAAATAAATGCAATTGCGGGCGTTCGCTAATCCAAACATTTACCGGACCCGCCGGTTCTTACCTTATGTGCAATCGCTATCGTCCATGTCGAAAACCCAGAACTGTTAGTTACGGAAGCCTGGATTGGCTTGTATATAGGCGCTAGATCATTTAGATTGCTTGGTAAACATTGCAACATTGTCATATACAGTGTTAGTATCCATAAAGTTGCAACAGAGCATTCAATAAAGCCCAACATACTCGCTAGGCAATGCGCATGCGCAGGTTACGCTAGCACGCTAAAATTTGGCCAATCCAGGCTTCCGTAACTAACAGTTCCGTGTTTTCGACATGGACGATAGCGATTGCACATAATGTAAGAACCGGCGGGTCCGGTAAATGTTTGGATTAGCGGACGCCCGCAATTGCATTTATTTACTTAAACTGCATTTATTTAAAGCGCGAGCGGATGTGAACCGCGAGGGGGTGAATCAGAGAGAATTTGAGACGCAAGCGATTTAGCGGCATAGAATTGGTTCGGTATGAGCCATACTTAGAATACCAACCACATAGGGACTCTCAGAGTATAACCACCTTCGTATAATCAGTTCGTTTGTATTTACCGTTTAACTATTGATTGTAACAACTTTTTACTTGGTTATGGCACAAACCGACATTGTGTATCAAGGGTGAACTTTAACTTTAACGATAGTGAAAATGTTGAAGTGAACACTTAAAAGGACTAGATATGAGTTTTCATTGATATGCAATTACCAATATGATGTATTAATATGAAAAGTACAGTATATAAGATGCATTATTTGTATGATTTCAGATTTCCCTGATGAAGGTGCATGGGGCACCGAAATGCATTGGAGAATTAAAAATTTGGCAAAAATGTTTCTACATCAATGTGTGAAGAAAACACGAGAAATTTATTTGGAATAACGCAATAAATCTAAATTTGGAAGTAAAAGTTGAAATTATTTAAGCAGAAAAAGTTCAAACATCGTTTGCTGAAGTTTCAGCATCAACTTGTGCCCGGGGAGAGACGACTATGGTGTAATAGTCCTGCTACACTTGGAATTGTCGCACACTCCCCTGGAGGAGGGAGATACCCAGGAGCATGGATAAATTGCAAAAAACACAGGCTGTGCACATCCCATTAACTACAGAATAAATGGAATCAGGCACGACCTCGAGTTAGTCCAATGTGGTTGGGATGGATGTGTAGGAAGAGTGAATGGATATCTCAGCTATCCTACTTGTAAATAGTGTGAAATCCTTCTATCAACAAAGAAAATCACATATTTTCTGATCTAAAAATATGAAAATGATGACCCTAATATTCACTGTGCAACTGTTCTGGCAATTTAAAATGATTAGACTGTTGAATCCATTTTGGGACAGAGAAGAATTGTTAGAAACAACAAAAACAAACTCCCAAACTAACGCTGCCAATATTGTTTTTCTGCCTGTAATATACATTTATCATATCAATCTTACCGTTGTATGCGGCAGTCACAAATAGACGTTGATATCTTAACTCTCTTACTTAGCATTTGGTTAGCTCAAGTAATATATTTAGTAAGACAAAACAAACAACCTGCACTTCCTAAAATACATATCTTACCTCAACGCTCATTGTATCGACATAGGACCCTGAATATTCTGAGCAGTCGTGCAGGAACGCCCCATAGGGACCTACTGAGCCAGCAATAAGTGGACTTTTCTTATCTGAAACAGATGTAATATATGATTGTATACTCTCAGCAAAAAAGAAACACTTTAGAACAATTTAGCAATTAACCTTCAGAGATCCTAAACTGCCACGCACGCCCCTTTAAAAGATTAAGACTTTTATTAATTCTAAATGTACACTTTATCACATCAGTGACATTTTGATGGAAAAAAAATACACAATTTATGCCTGCAATTTGCAAAAGACATTGACATGAAGCTTGTGAATTTCATTTAGCCATTGCTTTGGAGCTTTGGATGAGAACTTGTGTTTTTTAGCTCCTGACAACTCGAGCAAAATACATTTTTGGAAAATGCAACAGCTAATGTTCGGCATATGTAAATTGGAACCCTTCTTTAATTTGCTAGAGATCACAATTAAAAAAGGCGCATGTATATAATTATTTAACAAATAGTTGGGTCAATTGGTTAGGAGATCATATACATGAATAAGTAGAGATAGTTAAAACTGAATACACTAGGAAGAGTAAACCATATGCTTGTAAGCACAAGGTATTTCTTAATTTTGAAGGGGTCACTTGATTTCTTCCCTAAAATGCTTTAAGCCATTTTTTATAGCAAGGCCAAATATTGAAGACATCATTTTAGGGCTATTTGGTATTAAAAGGTGTGCATCTAAAGGATTCTCACATCAGTTGTGAAGTGCGAATGCAATATGTTGTGAAAGAAAGCCGTTCAAAGGGATAATGACTCGTACTATTGCCTTTTATACCATGCATTGCCAAAGCCGATCGGACTCGCTTGCGGTAATATGAAAGGGTTAGTTTGTCCACAATGATAATTCATTGGTCTTCACAAAATGTGAAAGGTCAGTAAATGTGCAATTAGATGTTTTTATTGTTTATAAACTAAAACTAGAGCAGCCTACTATCATTTCTATTAATTAAGTGTCGTCTAACCAAGTACCAGGCTGGTTTTAGCGGAAAAATTAGCACTGTCAATCAAGTGTTTATATTTTTATGTATCATCTGGTCGTACATCAATATAAAGAGGGCACACTTATATGTGGCCTTTGTTGACCTCAGGGCAGCATTTGACCTTGTGCCCAGAGGTGCCCTGTGGTCGAGACTGAGAGACCAAAGGGTCCCTGGGAATATTCTGAAACAGAACATTAATCTCCACGAGGCCAATTACGCCAGGGTGAGATGGGGACCAAACGGAGAATTAATTGAGCGCATTGACATAAGGAGAGGTGTCAGGCAAGGATGCGTGCTGGCACCTACACTATTCCCCTTGTATGTTAATGACATACCGGACACCCTCTTGGGCTGCGAGCATGACTCTCCCAAGTTGGGCGGTGACCATTTCCCGGCATTGTTATTTGCAGATGACACTATTTTACTTTCACAGACACCTAGAGGATTACAAAATCTACTTGATGCCTTTTGGCGTTACTGTGATGACAAAGGATTGGAAATTAACTCGTTCAAAACCAAGTATATGGCGGTTAATCCTCATAAAAATTTTAAAAGAACACTGACAGTTAATAATGAAATGATTGAGTATGTGCACAGTTTTAATTATCTGGGTACTACTTTAGACACCAAAATGAACTGGAAATCTCAAGTTGATAGAAGCAAAACACTCCTTGTTCAAAACCTAGTCCCAATAGCTAGGAGACATAAGAATAGCTATTCGCACTAGAGCTATATAAAAATAAAGCCCAATCTGCTTCACTCTATGGGGCTGAACTATGGAGCCACACAGCCAAACGTGCCTTTATGACACAAGAAAACATCTTTTTCAGAAAATTACTAGCAATCCTACGGCGCCCACCCTTACTTCCACTCACAATGGATTTGAACATACATGGCACTGATGATCATGCCACTTTGCGACCGCTGCTATATTGGGTACGCCTGTGGGCAACAGATGAATTAGCTGACTATAGAGATGCCCTAAAGGAAGTTACGAAAATAAAAAATACAACACGGTTGGCGTGGCTGAACCACATCCAGGATTGGTTTACGAAGCTCGGGTTATACCATTACTAGGCTGAGCCCGATTGTCTGACCCTGAGCTGCAAAAAGCTGCTAAAAAAAAGATATTGGGAGTATCTCATCAGCTCCACGCTACAGAACCCGAGGGTAGGTGCCTTAACCCTAGAGTTTCTTAGTGTGAAAACAGTGAGCAGTTTTGAAGGTTTCATGGATGAGATTTTACCAACCGTAGCGAAATCCCTGTATCTAAAATTTCGCTACGGCATACTGCAAATCAAGGCTAACACTGTTAAATGGGTGCGTAATGAGGATAATGTAGGGAAGGAAGTCCTGGCAAAAATTTGATTTGTGCACCATGGGAACAAGAGAGGACGAGGCACACGTATTATTCCTCTGCTCTGCCTACACTCATTTAAGGAAGAAATGGATAAAACCTATCAGTCGCCTCCTGGGATTTAGATATCTCAGTGATGCCGAAAGAGTCTTTAGAAGCGAAACTACTCAATCCATTGTCTTTAGTGTAAGTACATACCTTTTCCCTGTGGAGATAGTACGAAGGAGAAGGAGACGGGGTCTCAGACTCTGATAATATAGAGATATAGCTTAGTGCTTTTGATATAAAATAGTAGCTGAAAATCGGGTCCAGGGGGCAAGAATTGGTGTCAGTATTATTTACAATTTGTACAGGGAAGGGAAGTAATACTATCTATATTAAGTATGTTTTAAAATCTATATTCAGTGTAAGACATTCGACCGTATTAACTTTAACGAATGGCAAATGCTCTTTTAAACTCAAAAATGTGTATTTATTGTTTTAATATTGCCTCTGATGGATTTTCAATCAGGAATAACGAACTGTGAAAAATGGGCGTGGTTCTGGACTCTTGGGCTCTAATTTTTAAAAATGTTTGTGAATCTTTTATGGTTCTGTTTTAACCGAAATAAAGATATTTGTTGATGATGAATTAAGTGTAGTCATACTTTGAACATAATACTTGCAGATACTATACTTAAATATGGCAACCTACAATAGGACATTAAGTACAAATTTAGATAAATAGGGTTGATAATCGAAAAACGCTCACTTAAACTGCAACTGCCAACTAAAGTGTATTAGAACGAACCAGATGCCAGCCCAACGAATATCCAAAAAGCAACATGCAGACTAAGAGGTAACCAGGTAACACTGTATAAGAATACAGGATCATGGACTTAAACTAGTGATGAATTTGATGTTAGTCGAAATAACACCACATCTGAACAAATATGACAGATTAAGAAACTCGAACGAGAATGCAATTTGCGATGCGACCTCTGTACTAATAGGTCACATGGCAAATTATACATTAGCAAGGCATTGCAAATGACCTGCCTAATGAATATTAAGTTGACAAGTCGCATTTTGCGACCCCCTGTAAATGTTCTATTACTTACCAGTAATCTTCATTACCCCAGGTCCCTTATGCCCTTGGCCCATTCATTTACATATTGGAGATAACCACAGAAAAAAAGAGCAGAGGCATGCTGGGACCCTAATACTGCCCCTCCCACCGGGAGTACATAAGCAGTACTTACCCAGCATCCCGTCTGAACAACCAAGCCCAGACAGGAAGGCTGGCCGCCCGGGAGGGGCGCATGAATGGGACGAGGACAACGGGACCTGGGGTAATGAAGATTACCGGTAAGTAATAGAACATTACCCCCCAGGTCCCTTATGTTCTCGTCCCATTCATTTACATATTGGAGAATACCAAAGCAGAAAACCGGCCTTCCGCACCCACAAGCACCCCCAGGAAACCACAGCAAAAGCAGCAACCTAAGGGAGCACCGAGAAGGAGGAAAGGGAACCGCAGGAAACAATCGTCCCACAACCCAGAACAGGACAGCAGGGCCAAAACAATAACCGGGAATAATCCAAAAAACAGAAGGCCAGGGCCCCCCCCCCCAACAAGGAGGCCGCCAACCAGCCCAAAGAACACAGCCAAGCAACCCACCGGACAAGGCCGCCCAGCCCAGAACCAACGGAAGGCACACAGGACAAACCAGCCACAAAGACACAGAGCAAACAGAGACAGCCCTGAAGAAGCGGAGGCCAAATAAACCCGACCGGAAAAGAAAAGAAGCCACCAGCCCAAGAGGAAGGCCACCAAACCCAGAACAGAAGGGAAGAGGAGGGCAACACAAAGACCACAGGCCAGACACGCACCCAGAAGAACCAGCCGACAGCCGACCAGCAAGGAGAGGCCAACAAGCCTGGAAACCAAAAACGAACAAGCCCAACATGGGCGGGGACAGAGCCAACAGCCACAAACCCCAGAAAAAACCCCAACCCCAAAAGGGAGGGAGAACAGGGCACGCACGAAGGCCAGAGCAACCGGGAATACCCAGTAGCCCCCAAACCAGGAAACAGCCAGGCAGGAACCCACCGAACCACAGAGGGCAGACAAAAACAGGTGCGAACACGGCAGAGGACCGCACAGCAACCGACACCCATGCCAAGCACGCAGCAAGGCCAGCAGCAGCTGAAAAAAGAAACGGCCCCAGGGTGCACAGCACCCAGACCAAAAGGCCACAAGGCCCAACCTCAGCAAAGCCGGAGAGGAGCCAAGAAAACAGCACAAACCAGGGCAACAAACGCCAAAAGGAGCCAGGACCAGGGCCATGCAACCCGACGATGCAGGAGGACCTGCATGCTCAACCAAACCCCCGAAGGAGCCCACTTAGCACCAAGGCCAAAGCAAAGGGCAGGGAGGAACAGAGAACCCCCAGCACACCACCGCCGGACCACACAAAAAGGCCGGAAGAAGAAGTAGAGGTAACCACCAAAGCGGAAGCCACAAAGAAGGCAGAAGACCAAGCAGCAGGAAAACGCCAGACAACCCGCAGCCAGGAGGGAGGACCCCACAAGGGCAAGAGCACCACAGAACCGCACCCTAACCAGAGAGGGGCGGGAGGGCACCCAAACAGAAACACACCGGGAACAAAGCCCGGGGAAGCAAGGGATAAGCGAGCCCGGACACCAGAACCAGGAAAGAACCAGGAACGGCCAGCAAAATATCCCAAGAGCAGGCCGAAAACGACAGCATAGGCACAAAGCCCAGGAGACACAGCCCGAGGCCACCCGAACCAACAGGAAGCCATCAAACCCGGAGACACATGACCCCACACAGGCCCCAACACAGGCAAAACAAGCAGGAAAGAGAACCGCCAGCAGGAGAAGGCCCCGAACGACCCACTAGGACGCGGGCACAACTGCGCAGCACCCTGCCATGACACAAAAGAAAGCCCAGGCAAGGACACAGAGCCTAAAAAGGCAACCAACAGCCACACAAAACCCAGCAGGAGTGGAAAGCCTCAGCAGATAACCAAGCCAGTCACCCAACAGGTGAACCAGAGGAGACCAGAACCTCCCCGGCAGCAGACGCACCAGAGCGCAGATGGACCAAGAGCAAAAGACAGCCAGGCCCAAACAGCAGAGGCACGAATACCAGGGACCAAAAGGTGAACTGCTACTGGAAACACAACCCAGGGGGAAGCCAAGGAAAGGAAAGCAGGCACCCAACCACACCAGACAGAGAAGCCCCCACCAGGCAGCCCCAGTCACAACCAGGAACAAACCAGGCACCAGGTGGGGCGGGCAGGTAACACCTGAAGCAAGCCAAAGGCAAGCACAGGGAGAGCCAGGGCAGGAGCAAACAAAAACAGAAGCAGACTGACCCCAGAAGCAACCCAGGCACACAGAAGGCCCCGGGACAAACACCCGAAGCTCCAGGCCGGAGAAAAGAAAAAAAGAACAGCCACACACACGGTAGCACGAGCCACCCAGGCGCAGGCAGAGAGCCCCAGCCATAATACCAGGAAGCCACAAGAGGAACCAGGCCAAGCCCAAGGAATGGGAGGCACAAAGCCAGGAACCAGGAGCTCCCACGTGCCAAACCCCAACCAACCAAGCAGAAGCCAGGAAGCAAAGGCGAACACCCAGACCCCAAAGCGGAGCAGAGGCCACAACACAACAGCCAGCCCACAGCGGAGGTAAGGCCACCCAAAAAGCGGCGGACAGACAGATGGATCCAACACACCCAAGGCAAGGCCATGATACCCGCACCCGCGACACCCCAAAAGCAGGGCAGCAAGAAAAGCGGGGAAACCCCAGGCAGGACCAACAGGAACCCAGAGGAACCTCCCCTCTGCAGCCGACCAAGGGGCAGAAACACCGATCCACCACCAACCAGGGGCAAGGAGCCGCAGAGGAACCCAAAGGAGGGTGGACCAAAAGCGCACCCCAACGGGCCGCCGCTGAGGAAGCAAAAAACAACCCCCACACAAGAGCAGCAGAAGAGAAGTCTCAAGCAAGCAGGCAGGGAGACCCCAGCAACACAGGGAACCCCAGGAAGAAGCCCAGACAGAGCCAGCAATAAAAGGAACCAACCACCACAGAGGCGACAGGAACCCAGGCCAACCCGAGGTAGGCCACTAAACAGAAGATCAAATGCCAACAGCCCAGAGAACCAGCAAACGACCCCAACGAATAGGAGAACCCTCCAACAAGGCCCAAAAAGGAACGCAGAAGCACGCGTGGCCAGGAGCAGGGGCACCATCCGAAGGCAGCGACCCATGGTGGAAACAGAAAAGTGGAGCTGGGGAAGAGGAAGAGGCAGCGGCGGGCCATACAACGCAAGCCACCGGACCGAGGGCTGCCAGCAACCAGGGACCCCCCCCCCAGACCACACACCACAGGCTGGGGTCGGAGACCGGAGCCCGGAGCAACCGCAGGCACAGAGGAGCACAGCCCCAACCAATGGCGCACCCAAATCAGGCAGAGCAAGCCCGGAGCAGCGCAGATGAAAGAGACAGCAGCATGGGAACCAAGATGGAGGAGAAGAGCAGCCCCAACAGGACGCCCCCCGAGATGAGCGGCGGAAGCAGAACACGCACCCACAGAACCACAGCCCCCACAAGGCGCAACCAACCAGCCACAGCAAGACGCAACCCAAGGGGAGCCGGCCGAAGGCACAGAAAACTCATGCCAGGCCCCAACCCAGAAACCAGTGACAAAACAGGCAGCCAAGCGGCAAGGCGGCAACCACACCTTGAACAAACCAGCAGAGGCAGCAGCCAGACGGAGCGCCCCACTGCCGAAGGCACAAACCCCGGCAGCAGGAGAAGGACCCGGACAAACAGGGCAAACTGGCAGAAGGCTACGCAAGGAGCCATGCAACCCAACACCACCAGGGCAGGGCAGCCCAAGAGAGGAGCAAAGCAACAGCACCGCACCAGCACACAGGGAAGCCAGGAGCGCTGACAGGGATGTAGCACAGAGGCAGAGCGCATGCATCGGATGCATGAGGACCTGGGTGCAAACCCCGGCATCCCCAGAGCACCTGCTGCCCCAAGAAAAAGAAAAAAACAGCTGCAGTAGCCGGGGCACCACCTGAGATGGCCACTAGCCACCCAGGACAAAAAGGAAAACGTACAGCGCAGTTAGACCGAAGTCCACTCAAAACCCAGACCGCCCATAACGCTAAGCAGAAGCGGGGACCACCGAACAACAAGGCCTCCACCGCCAGCCGTAGCCAAACACACCAACAGCGCAGAAGCACCGCAGCGCACAGGGGGCGGGCAGAAGCGAAACAGGCAGGGAAACTGGCAATGCCAAGAATGGGCGATCACAGCAGCCTGAACGAGAGCAGAACACCTGACCAGAAGAGCTGCACAACCACAGTAGCGAGAGATGAGCCCCCTGAGCCAACCCACCGACATCGCTGATGGGATGCGCCAGCCCCGGGACTGAGCACCCTTCAATCGGACGTCCGAGGCAGCCCGGGAGCAGGGGGCAGGCTGAGGTACAGAGCCGGGCTGACGACACAAAAGGAAACCTGTAAGCAGCACTGACCATGAGCGGGTGCCCACCCCAGAAACAAGGCCCCCACACCTACGCCCAAGACAGGACAGAGGGCTCCCGCCAAGGCTGGGGAGCCGCAGCAAACTGCAGCAAATGTGTACATGCATGCTCCCCTGAGGAAGAAGAGACACACGGCACAGCGGGATTCACCTTGGGGGGGGGGGGGTGCCAACAGTCACAAGCCCCCCCTCCCCCCTCCCTCGCACCATCCAGGAGCCAGGAAGCCGCCGCCAAACACCAAAGGCACCAGAGCTCCAGCAGGGGAAAACAGGAAACCGGATCAAATTCCACTCTGCCAAGCCCCAGGAAGACGAGCCTCCAGTAACCCGGAAGGACCCGGATGCCGACTCACCAGCCGCAAAGGGCCGCCAGTATGGGAACCAAAGAGCTGAATGAGAAACCAAGCCACCCAGCAAGCCCAGCAGGCCGGAGACAAGGAACCAGATACCCCAACCGCAAAGCCAAGCAGCCGGATGGGGTAAAACAGGAACAGAAGTAACTCAAGACCAGCAGGAGCAGCACCTCTACAAACAAGTCTGTCGACAGACAGAAAAAAGAACATACGGGATGCTGGGTAAATACTGCTTATGTACTACCAGTGGGAGGGGCAGTATTAGGATCCCAGCATGCCTCTGCTTTTTTTTTCTGTCCAGAGATGGTTATCTCCAATATGTAAATGAATGGGACGAGGACATAAGGGGCCTGGGGGTAATGGCTGCTAACGTATGAATGGAGGTAACGGAGAGCAGACCGAAGTCATTCCTGCAGTTGCACTCCCAAATTGGATTTATATTTTTTATTAAAAAACAGCCTCTGTCCATTAAAAAGCATGTGCTGCTTTTTAAAAAAAATTACAGTTTGAGAAGGTATCCTTCCATGAAATCTAGTCAGTGTACTCCTTGCTCAAACTTGGTATAAATCACCTTAATTAGAAATGAAGAAGTCTGGCATTCCTATGTGAGTATAATGTATTCCAAGTACAGGATGTTCCGCAGAATGCATCAAGTAGATTATTTTTGGGCAGAATGAAATTTAGCCAAAATATTTATTCCAATGTGGCTATTAGAAATAGTTTCTGTCATTCTTAAAGAATTATTTTTACAGATACTAATGAGAGGTAGATTATACATGACTTACATTCTATCATGTCAATACAGTAGGCCAAAGAACTATTATTTATTAGTGCTTCTACCACTGGACTACACTGTCATTTAGATTGCATGTTTGAGTAGATTAAACTGTTTCAATGAGGAAAGTACTCCACTACTGCACTTCCTGCCCTCAGAACCTCTTGTGCTTCTGTAGAACACCCCCCCCTAGGTAGTAACTTTGTGCAAACTATAAAAGCTGGCACAGAATGCATCAGGGGTTTCCACAATGGCTGCGTTGTATATGATTGCAAGGAAGATGCAAATGCCGGCTGCTCAGCAGAAAAAGAGGCAGAGACAACAGACAATTTTCAAAGTGAGGCTGACCATTTTTCAACAACAGAGGAAGAAATATTTGACAAATACAGGCTAAGTACGAAGGTCATATTGGAGATTATTGCCAGTTTAAAGCGACATCTAGAAAGCAGTACTCTGCGCATCAATTCAATCCACACTAGTGTTCTGGTGGTGTGCGTCTTACACCTGTTGGCCTCTGGAAGTTACCAGAGTGTGATTGCTGTTGCAGGTGGGGAGTCTCAAAGTGTGCTTTTACGTTCTTTTCCGTGCATTCCTAGATGTCATGCTCCTCTATATCCACCGCTACAGATAGCTACCCAGAAATGTTCAGGAAATACAAAGTACTAAATTATACATTTTAAAGGATTGCTTAATTTCCCCATATAATGGGGTGTATATATGGCACACATATGCCTATTGTAACTCCATCTCATCTTGATCAGTAAATGGGAGGGGCACCCGGGAAGACATCTGGTATCCACAACCCTCCTGAAACTCACTTCGCTGGCTGACAGGCTTCCAGATTTTGTTTAATGGTACGCCTTATTTTTTTGCAAAGTGGATTTAGAAATCTGCATTGGCAGTGCTTGGGCTCTGCAGGTTAAGGGATGCATCAAACTTGTACCCTCACTTATAGGTAAGGCTGGTCACAAACCGCTCATCAGGATTATTGGGTGACTTGTTGATGGCAGCTGGTTGCAAAAGCAGGGTTAGAAGCCTTCTTTTCTCACCAGTGCTCTCTTATATGCTATATCTGCGGGCTAGAGAAGATGAAAAGAAAGAGTGAGATTTTACATTTGGATTGAACATCTGAGTAATTTAGAGACTGTATGCAAGATGATCGTAGGTGGATCTACATTTCTGCACAAGATGGCTTTTTGCCTGAAAATCATCCTCATCCTCTGTGGGTGAGACAACCTCCACATGCTTTATATCTGGGTAGAACATGACTTGAAATTTGTTGTCTGGTGGGTTAGGGAGTGGGTTCTTTCATATCCTATCTGACTGTCAGGGGTTTTGGCATCGGGTGGTGGTGGTGATGTTCCAGGCTCATGACTTTCCAGGTGCCCCTTGATGCTAAATGGTTGCTACTAATGATGGTGAGGAAAACTGGCCCTGACACCTGAAGATATGGCTGAAAACAGCAGCTGGGGTCGAAAAACTCAATATCTAAAGAGGTGGGGCGCATCAACTCCCCCAAGTGTTCTAAATTGGGAGTCAGACCTTCACTGGTGTAAGAAGACAGAGGAGGTGATATATCAGAGCTGTGGTTGCCCCAGACAATGGGAAAAGGTATGGGGGCCTTGAGAGACTTAAGGGGAGCTTAGCCGGAGTCCTGTTTGGAGGGAAGAGCTGAGGCTATGTGACTATATTGTGCTGTGCATGCTATCCAGTTTGTATACTGTACCATTACAGACCACAACAGTCAATGATGTATTGATCCCAAAGGTGATTGTTCAAATGAGGAGTGTCTTGGTGTCACTTCATATTACATGTACAACTGTGATTCTCTCTGCCCTGCCCTGTAAGATGAGCATTGAATTCTATGTCAGGACCGGAGGCTTCGGATTATGCTTTTCTCTCTTCGCTGTTTATTCACATAAAACCTCACAGCAGCCAGAAAAGCATCAAAACTTGAAACATTTTCCATTTGTATTCCAAACAGAGGAATCATCAGAAAAAACATCATAATAACATTTCTTAGAACCACAACTCCCATCAGTCCAACATTTGGTAGTCCTTTCTTAGTGTCCATAGAGCTGAAGATAGGGCGTCCATCTTGTGAACTCCTCCTCTTTCTTCGCTGCTTCGCAGCCAGTTAAGTGCTATTTCTCCCTCTCTCTCACAGATTTGTGTGTGGGGGTTTTTTTCTTGTATGGTGTGAATCCTATATTTGTATAGGTTGATTATTTGTTATTTGGCGGGTTCTGTAGGTTTTTCCTTCCACAGGGCCCCTTTCATCGCGGGGACGCCTTCGCCCTTACGCGATGTCCCCGTGTGTTCCGCGGTGCCTATGCCACCGCTAGAGGGCGCCGTAGCGTCTCGTCTGCCTTAGCGCGGTTCCGTCTCGCTGACTAGAGCCGCGCTGGGGAGAAGGAGTCGCGCCGGAGCCCTGTTGCCGCCTAACCCTGACGCCCTTCTTGGGTTGTTTATTTCGTGTTTGAACGCCCCGTTGGGGTCTGTATTGGTGGTTTCGACCACGCTGACGCCTACGGGCAGGTTTTGAGCACCTTTTTCTGCAGTTTTGCTGCCAGGTATCCGCTTAAGCGCGCTGGGAGGCGGTGTGACCCGGTCTCTGTGAGAGGGTCGGCGCTCTGTGAAGGCTGGTGCTGCCTTCTTGACTGCCAGGTTCCGCCGGCATACAAACGTTGCTAGCCTCCGGTTAGCCCATATTTTGGCAGGTTCTTCGCCAACGAAACCCTCAGTTCCTTGGTAATTTGTAGCTGCGCATTGTGTGCGCCATGGCTGAGGGGTATTACGTGGAGGAGGAAGAGTCTCATCAGTACCTCCAAGACGACAAATTTTATGCGGCTGTAGACCAGTCGATTTATCGTTGTGTGCAGGAGATTGTAGGGTCCATTGAAGACAGGCTATCCGCCCACATAGTGGAGGAGTGCGCTAAGTTGGCGCCAGGCCTCGCGGGGGCTCCCGTCAATGACCCTGGTCAGCCACCGGCGGCCAAGAAGGTGTGTAGGGACGCAGGCCCTGGAGGCGCGCAGGGCGTGGACAAGGACGCCTTCGAGCGCCTACGGGACGCTTTTCTGGCTAAGGCGACCGTGCTTGCCCCTGTATCGCTCCCACCGCAGGTCCCCTCGACATCGGCTGGCACTGCCCCTCCCTCCCCGGGAGGACTTTCCCCCGCGGATACGGATGAGGAGGACGAAGATTCCATGCGGTCCTGGCGACCGTCCACATCCGCGACGGAGTTACCCAAGGACACTTCGGGCATGCTCGACCCGGATGAGATAATTCACCCGCGGTCGGCTACTTGGGCGCCTGGGGACAAGGTCGAGCAGTTTGTGGCGGGCCGCCTCCGCAAGCCCTTAGAGAAGGAGGCGCGCAGTTGCCTGAGAGGAGAGTGTCTCCGTCCTACTCTGGAGGGTAAGGTGGCTATGACGCCTGAGTTAGACGGGAAGATGGCCACTTTCATGGCCAAGTTTGTTAAGGACCCCCGTAAGGGGATCGATCGTTCTTGGCGCTCATGCCAAGACAAGCTATTGGACGCTATAGGCCACCTCACAAAGATTCTTGACATGGCCGAGGAGGCCAAAGTGTCGGGCAACGCCATATGCCCGGAGGTGTTATCTAACTGGGCGCAGAGGGCCGTCATATTTTTGGGGAACGCTAACTGCGCCCTCTCAACGGAACGGCGACGTTCTCTTTTAATCAAGTTGGACCCCAAATTGGGAGATTTGGCCTCCTCGGAGGCAGGCGCTGTCGCGCAAGGGGGTCTCTTTGGAGAACCGTTTATAAAAGAGCTAGGAAAATTCGTTTCGACATTCACTTTATTGGACAAGGCCCAGTCCACTATCAAAAGGGTCTTCCACCAGCGTTTTTCCCGAGGGGCTGGTTGTGGCAGGGGTCTCACGACCGGCCGTGGCGGTCAAAACCAACCCAATAAAGGGCAGGGCTCCGGCAGAGGAAACTACAACACCTCTGCAAACTACAACAACTTCTACTCGACGAGGGGTCAGCGCTTCCGAGGACGTGGAGGCTTCAGAAATGACTCCGGTGGTAACAATTCCCACGGTGAGTGTGATCCCTGCGGATCAAGTTGTAATTGGGGGAAGGTTGGCATGTTTCCCACAGGCTTGGGCGGCTATTACGACGGATGCATGGGTCCTTCAGACCGTGCGGTGGTTCCGCATAGAGTTTTACGATCAGCCACGCCAGCTACAGCCACCTCGTCCCATAACTTTCTCTCAACCAGACGTGCTGTTGATCGACGAGGAAGTCTCGGCGCTGCTGCGCAAAGGGGCTATTTGTCGAACAACGCGTCACCCCGGGGCTTTCCTGAGCAATATTTTTCTCGTGGAGAAAGTGGACGGAGGCAAGCGGCCAGTCATCAACCTCAAAGAGTTCAATGGCTGGGTAGTGTACAATCACTTCAAGATGGAGGGAATCCATCTGTTGAGGGACGTGCTGCTCCCAAACGATTGGATGGTTCGCCTAGACCTCAAGGACGCATACTTGGTGGTCCCCATCCATCCGCCTCATCGCCGTTTCCTCCAGTTTTGCTGGAAGGACATGGTCTTCGAGTTCAAGGCCCTTCCATTCGGGTTTTCCTCGGCCCCTTGGTGTTTCACCAAGCTCTTACACCCAGCGATAGAGGCCCTGCGGAGTCAGGGGATTCGGTTGATCGTCTATCTGGACGACATTTTGCTGATGGGCCAGGACCCGAGCAAGTTGACCGCTCATCTCTCCCAGACAGTCTCCCTGTTGCAGGGTCTGGGATTCATTATCAACGAAGACAAGTCGGTCTTCACGCCCGCCCAAACCATAGTGTTCTTGGGCTTCGTGGTAGATTCTGTGCACTCGACTCTCAGTCTTCCGTCCAGGAAGATGGCCAAAATCAAGCACAAACTGCGGCAGACAATCTCCAGGTCGCACACCTCTCTCCGGCAGATTGCCAGAGTGGTGGGACTTCTCTCGTCGTCTATTCAGGCGTTTTTTCCGGGCCCTCTTCATTATCGGGCCCTCCAGCGCCTAAAAGCACATCATTTGCGCAAGGGGCTGTCTTACGACCACTTAATACCCCTGTCAGTGGAGGTCAAGGAAGAAATGTCCTGGTGGCTCACACACATGGAGGAGTGGAACGGCCGAGCAATCTTCGGGTCCGTTCCGGACTTTGTGATAGAGTCCGACGCCAGCAGGTCCGGTTGGGGCGCCCGCTGCGGGGATTTCTCCACAGGCGGCGCTTGGTCATCCGACGAACAGCGGCTTCACATCAACTGCTTGGAACTTCTAGCAGGATCCTTTGCTGTCCGTTGCTGGACCAGAGGTTCAGTGAAGTCTTGTGTCCTTCTACGAATGGACAACATTTCAGCGGTTCGGTATGTGAACCATTTGGGAGGTCCGCGATCGCGAGCACTAGCGGATCTAGCGAAAGACTTTTGGGACTATTGTCTCGCCCATCAGATCTCGGTAACGGCAGAATACCTTCCGGGACAGGCCAACCAAGTTGCGGATTGGCACTCGCGATACCTACGAGACTCCAGCCTGTGGAAGCTGGATGTTTGGGTGTTCCACTGGCTGGCAACGTGTTGGGGTCCATTCTCCATAGACCTGTTCGCGTCCCGTCTGGACTTCCAGCTGGCGAGATTTTTCAGCTGGAGACCGGATCCTCTGGCGGAAGCGACGGATGCGTTCCTCCAGGATTGGAGTCAGGAACGACCGTATGCCTTCCCGCCTTTCTCCATGATAGTGCGGGCCGCGGCCCAGCTTCGCCGACAAATGGCAGAAGTGGTGATGGTGACGCCCGTGTGGAGGTCGCAAGTATGGTTTCCAGTTCTTCTGGAACTTTCCTGGGATTTTCCAATCCTACTCCCCCGGCTCCCTCGTCTTCTCCTCAATCCGGATGGGGACCCTCACCATCTCCTCCAGGGTTCTCTCCGCCTCATGGCATGGAGGCTTTCCGGAGACGCTGGTCGCTCCCTGGCCTTTCGGACTCGGCTGAGCACCTTTTGTCCAAAGCCTGGGCAGGTAGCACTGCAAAAAGGTATAGATCGGCTTGGACCAGGTGGGTTCGTTGGTGTCTTCGACGGGATTTGGATCCCATGGTCGCAGGTCTCGTTCCCATCCTGAATTTCCTGGCGGAACTATCTACGGCCGGCTTAGCATACCGGACTATTAACACGATACGGTCTGCCATATCAGCAGCTCATGAGAAGTTGGATGGAGTTGCGGTCGGGGAGCATCCCCTCGTCTGTCGACTCCTCAGGGGAGTGCGTCTTGCCTTACCACCGGAACCACGATATTCTGTCCTTTGGGATGTTAATGTGGTATTGAACCTTTTCCTTTCTTGGCAGCATAACAAGTATCTCTCCTTAAAGGAATTGTCTGCTAAACTGGCGATGCTCCTCTGTTTGGTGTCATATCGCAGGGTGTCCGACGTGCGCGCCTTGGATATCACGGCGAGAGCGTTTTCCCCGGATGGGGTTACCTTTACCGTGGGCCGCCGCACAAAATCTGCTACAAGGTCTATTTCTTACCCTGCTTTTGCGGATGTCCCTAAGTTGTGTGTGGTGCAATGTTTAAAAACGTATGAAGATTTCACAACAGAACTTCGCCCTCCGGGCGAGCGGCAGCTCCTCATTGCGTTACGCAAGCCTCACAAGGCGGTCTCTTCCCCCACTATAGCCCGTTGGGTGCGTTGGGTGTTGCAGGAAGCGGGTATTGATACAAAACAGTTCGGAGCTCACTCCGCAAGAGGGGCCATGGCCTCCAAAGCATTTGCCCTCGGCCACGTTTGGAAGACCTCATGCGAGCTGCGGATTGGTCTTCGGATTCCACCTTCAAAAGGTTTTATTTCAAGCCAGTGGTGGATATTGCTAGTTTGGTGGTGAACAAGCTTTAAACAAGCATAATCCGAAGCCTCCGATCCTGACATAGAATCGAAATTTGCCTAGCTTAGTAACGGTAAGTTTCAATTCTATTAAGGACACGGAGGCGAGGATTATCCCACCCATACCTCCAACGGAGATCCCGCCCGTACTGGAGTAAGTAATCAATTTTCTGGATTGCATTATGGTTATACTGGTCTCTTTGGTTACATGTCATTGACTTGTTGCAATGCTTTGGATGATTTGCCTTCAGGCTTAGCGGGTATGGCAAAGCTCACGTTGTTCTTTTTTCCGCCAGGTAATGATGGTGCGAAACAGGATCGTTGAGACTTTGGCTTGACTCGCGACGAAGAAAGAGGAGGAGTTCACAAGATGGACGCCCTATCTTCAGCTCTATGGACACTAAGAAAGGACTACCAAATGTTGGACTGATGGGAGTTGTGGTTCTAAGAAATGTTATTATGATGTTTTTTCTGATGATTCCTCTGTTTGGAATACAAATGGAACATTTTTCAAGTTTTTATGCTTTTCTGGCTGCTGTGAGGTTTTATGTGAATAAACAGCGAAGAGAGAAAAGCATAATCCTCGCCTCCGTGTCCTTAATAGAATTGAAACTTACCGTTACTAAGCTAGGCAAATTTCGATTCCCCCCCGGTAAAAATCTAATAGCACCACAAAATCAGCCAATCTATCTTGCTCTTACACACACACCTGAACAAACACATATTTACCCATTCATCGACTTATATGGACACATATGAAATGACTAATTACACATGTTATCCTCATAATCCTGGTAGTGTCAGCACCTATAATTAACAAGAGCACCGTCTAAAACAACTGTCTATCATTCAACAACTGTGCTAGGGTGAAGGTCAGTATAGGAATATGCAAAACAAGGAAATCTTCAAAAAGACAGACTCGAAGGACCCGGTTTAATTTCTTAAGAAGAAATTTTATCAACTAGAAGGGTGGGTTGGATAGGCCAACGTCACAAAGACATACAAGGAAATTGTGTTGTAATTAATTTTAGAAAACCTGCTGTCACCGAAAGGATTTTAAAATCTGTCTCGGCTATTAATCCGGGCAGTATTATTCCACTCCCTTTGGGCTTTTTTTACCCTCCCAGGGCATCATTAGGCAAGATTATGGCAACCAAATAAGATGGAGATCTGCTAGCACTAATCTCCTCTCGTTTAATCTCGGCCAAAATTGGAGAAATCAGCACATTTTTAATATACCCATTGGTAATAGGTTTAGCCCCCTTGAAGGGGTTGATTGGCTGTTGGCAGACTCAGTAGCAATACAGGAGGCAAAACTAGCAAATCCAGACACTCTAGAAAATGGGGGGTGTCCTTCTGAGTCCCATTCCCCTAGGGTGGTTTACCTGGATGGAGAGTACTTGAGAGGTTCCCGATCCAGTAATCCTGTGGGGGAGGGGTGCGTAGCGTTAGCTGGCCCCCCCTGTCTCCCAACTGCCAATAGATTAAGAGAGGGTAAATGTGCATTCGGCCCTAACAGTAGGATCTAAGGATTGCCATTCTAATGTGAATACGAAATTAGCCAGTGAAGAAATTCGAAAATCCTTTCTTGGAATGTAGCAGGCGTTAATAGTAAACTAGATGACCCGGAGTGGAGATCATTCATTGCCGAGCACGATATATGCATGCTTCAGGAAACATGGGCAAGGGGGGAAGTCTCAATGCAGGGGTTTGCTTTTTTTTTTACACCCCGGCTACCTCAGTGGGTGTGGGAAGACCCTCAGGGGGGATTAGTGATAAGGGTGGGTGCACACCTTGGATGTATGGCAGTCCAACTCGACACATGCTCGAGAGATATACTTTGTGTACAGCTGCAGTTTTCTCAGCTTAATCCCATTACACTAATCAATGTTTATTCAAGACCTACACCAAGAGGGAACGTGTCGGCTACCCTTGAGGAGCTTGACTCAGTTCTATCTAGCACCCCAGCCAAAAATATGGTTATATTAGGAGGAGATTTTAACTGTCAGTTCGAGCCCTTAGAGGGCCTAAACTGTGATAATATACCTGAGGAGGACTACCTCCTACAAATTCCGGAATCTGGCTGCCCACCGGTGACCAAATGGACACCTTTGGCAATCCAAATGAATTGCCTAACTTTAAATCACTCACTGAGAGCATGCAATGGTAGATCACCCTCCGATACATCAACTGCCTCTACATTCCATAGCAAAAATAG
Organism: Lissotriton vulgaris; assembly: GCF_964263255.1. Classification (NCBI taxonomy): domain Eukaryota; kingdom Metazoa; phylum Chordata; class Amphibia; order Caudata; family Salamandridae; genus Lissotriton; species Lissotriton vulgaris. The sequence goes on from NC_141696.1 coordinate 745,474,043, forward strand.
AGGCTTCATACTGGACTACATCCTGTTAAATATTAATAACTGGGACAGGATGCTTGATTTCAGAATTCTTACCCGTATTGACAGCGACCATGATGCATTAGTACTTGACCTTCAGCCAGTTACCCCAAATCCACTAAACTGTGCAGATTCCTTTGAAGATCAGGGGACAACATTATCAAACTGTAGGAGGAGAGTACGTTGGGTTCATTTTATTAAATCCGAGGAACACATGAGCATTCTTTATGATGCTCTTTTGCCGATGTTTTCAGAAGCCTCTACCCTATATAATTCAAATAGGGACCTTATGGACAAAGAGACGATTGGGCTTAATCTTGAAAAATTGAAGAAAATTGTCCTGGAATTCCTTTTCCCTATTAAACATAAAATAACCGGTAGACCAGTGCCCCACCCATAGTATGACTCATCTTGCCGGAAAGCAAAAAGTGCATTGCTTGCCTCAATTAAAATAAGGGATCGCCCCCAAATTAAAACCTTGAGAAGGGCCTATAAAGAAGCAGTAAAGAGAGCTAAACATGGGTGGGAACTGGAAAACTGGGATTTACTTAAAACTTCTCTTGGGGAAAGAGACATGCGAACCTTCTGGGGAATTGTAAATTCAGGGTCATCGATACCCAGAAGAGCATTAGGACCATCCCTAGGAGAAGATGTCTGGCGGGAACACTTTGAATCCCTGTACAAAGAAAAAGAGTATCTAGGGTTGCCACCCGGCAAGCAGCATTGGGATAAAACCCCCGGTCCGACAACAACTTTAAAGGAAATAAAGGCTGCCATAGAGAAAATAGCCCCAGGTAAAGCCCCTGGTCTGGATAAAATCCCTGGGGATCTTTTCAGAAGCGAACCAGACATCTGGGCCCGTATCTGTGGGTTCTCTTCAATGCCATTCTAATGGGCATGATGATCCCGATAAGTTGGGTAGGCGCAGAAATAATACTCATTTTTAAAAAGGGTTCACCCTTAGTGCCTAGTAACTACAGACCAATCAGTCTAATAGACATCCCGCAAAAGATTTTTGCACGAGTCTTATTGCTCAGATTACAGTCCTGGATCGATGAGGAGAATATCCTCTCACCGCTCCAGGCAGGGTTCATGCAAAAACTGTCTAGCCTGGATCAAGTATTAAGACTACAACTGCTCCACTGGAAGACTGTTTGCTTGGAGGGGGGTAGTTTGTATCTGATATTTGTTGATCTGAGGTCAGCTTTTGACTTGGTGCCAAGGGCAAAATTATGGTCCGTTTTATTTGAGCTGGGGGCCCCGACGTACCTTATACACCTTATTCGACGCTTGCATGAGAACACCTTTGCACAAATAAGATTTGGAAGGGATGGAAACCTATCGGCTCCCATACCAATCAAACGTGGTGTACGCCAGGGCTGCGTACTTGCCCCTACACTTTTTAGCCTGTATATAAATGGCCTTATAAATGTATTGTCGCAGGAAAAAGATTTAGATGCCCCCAACTAGCTACCTGAAAGATCTCAGCTATGATGTTTGCTGACGATACACTCTTGGTGTCTACATCTCCCATGGGGATCCAACGGGTGTTGGACAAATTTCAGACGTTCTGTGAGGAAAGGGGGCTTGAGATCAACCTCCAGAAAATGAAGTATATGGTTTTTAATAAACCAAAGAGTACTCGTCCAAACCCTCTATTAAACAACAAGCCCCTTGAAAGAGTAACATCGTTTATGTATCTAGGCATTACAATGACTGAGACCATGGATTGGGGAGCACATATAGGGAAATCCACACTAAAACTTGCCCAGTCAACAGGGGGAATACTGAAGGTTTTTAATAATTCAGATAGGAGTGCTGTTAGCCCGGCGTTGGAAATTTACAAGGTACAAGCTTGTGGGGGTGCTCGGTATGGTGCAGAATTCTGGGGCTACTGTAGACCAAAACCCCTATTGCAGATTGAGAACCAGTATATCAGGAATCTTTTTAGATTGCCACGTAGCACTCCTCTAGTTCCGCTTCGCCTAGACTTGGGTCTGATGGAGCTGGAGGCAGTCCTATGTCTTAGGCCCCTCCTATACTGGCGGCGCTTATGGTCGACTCCCGAACTCCTTATTTACAGAGAGGAATTATCCAAAGCTCTAGAGATCAGAGGTGCTGCTAGGCTTCCCTGGTTTTCCCATGTCAAACAGTTACTAAGTAAATAAGTAAGTAATATTTTTATTTGTATATGATTAATTAAAATCTTTACAAAAATGTAAATGTCCAATAATCGTTGTTACTTAAACAGAACAAAATTGGAAGACATAAAATTACAATATTGTTAAAAACAGTTTTATGGTTATCCTCGAGGGATTTAAAAAGTTCATCCGGCATGGTTAAGTCTCTTTCTTATTAGGTCAAAGAACTTCACAACTTGGCAGTTCAATTTGATGTCACTAGTAGAGAGGCACAGTTTGACTGCCTGTCTACAGGTACGAACGGCATGTAGATTGAAGAATGGACGTAGGAGATTGTACCTCAAGTCCTTTAAGCTAGGACATATGCAAATCACATGAACCATGTCCTCCTTGCCAGTTTTACACATGCGACACTGTTGTGAAGGATTGTTTCTCTCCCAAGGCGGGAGATGTGGGAGTATAGGAATTACCCCAAAGCGTAGTATTAAGAATTTTTCTTTGACATTTATTTTCATGCCGATGTTGAGGTACGCTTGTGACCGCAGTTTTTCATAATCACCCACCGTTAGCCATCCATGTGCTCTATTTGCTAGGTCTTTCTTGGCCTCTATCGCTGAAATGATACTTGCTGATTTTTTAGCTACTTTTTTAAAAGACAAGAGATCTATTGATGTTTCCCAGGTGTCAGTCAGGCCTAGAACTTTGAGTGATTCGTATAAGTAGGCTCTCGGTGCGAAGTTGCGGTGCCGAAGTAATTCTTCCCATACATTTGCACATAAAGATCCAGCCTCTGCATTGCGAATCTTGTGCCAGTTTGTTGCATACACACTCCGCCTTTCTAGGGTTTGTTTCAGGATACCAAATTCTAATCGAATCTGAGCCGAGGAGGCATATTTGGGAAGATTAAAAATAGCCCTGTATGAGTTAGCTATGAGTGTGTCCAGCAATGCCGCGTCCTTACCGTGGTGTGAATTACTCCCATAGGTGAGAGTCGGTTTTAATTTGGCACGCAGAATTTCAAGAAGAGGTTTAAGTGTAAGGTCAGGTAATTTGACCTTTAATGATTTTAATGCCAAATAGGTCATTGTGGCCTTCCCTCGCAATGACTTGAACTGCGCCCTAGAGGTATTATTTAAGTCCAGGATTACTCCCAGGTGCTTATATGTGGTGACCCGGTCGAGCTTTTCGCCATTCAAGTGCCAGCACGGATTCTTTTTTTTCCTATAGTTCACAGCCATATTGAAGTTTATTTGTAGTGCATTCTTTACTGAAAAAGCATGGGTTGTGTTCAAGAGGTGTTGGAGGCCCATTGAAGTAAGACTTATCAACAGCAGCTCATCCGCATATAACAGGTTGGAGAGGGTAATTTTCCCTAATTTCGGTGCATGATTGGGACATTTGTCAAGTTGCCCAGGTAGATCGGCTAGAAAAAGATTGTATAGGATGGGTGCAAGTAGGCACCCCTGTTTTAATCCTTTTGTTGTCCTGATGGGCTTTGAAAGGTGTGTTCCAGCCCCAAGTTTGATTTAAATCCAGGTGTTTGAGTGGAGCAGTATTAGGACATCTAATAGACATTTAGGTATTCCCAAATTGTTCAGTTTCCGCCAAAGTTTGTTACGGTCCACGTGGTCAAATGCAGCAGTGTAGTCAATAAATGAAAAGAATAAAGATGACTAAGTTTCTTTTGCTGCTTCCATCAGCAATTATAGTGCCATGAGATTAGTTGTGGTCCCTTGGCCTTTACAGAAACCCGTTTGGTTGATTGGGATGATGGAATTTTCAGTTGCCCATGATGTTAGCTCCTCCAAGATAAGGCCAGCAAAGTATTTTGCCTCCACGTCTAGGAGAGCAATAAGGCGATAGTTGTTTGGAAGCCTCTTGCTACCTTGTTTGTATATCGGGCTGATGATTGAACCGTATACACACAAAAAGAGACTCCTCCTATCGGACACATCTTTCAATATGAACGTGACTTTGTGGGAAAACCAATTTTTCTTGTTTCCTTATTTATAGGAATTTCATTTGTTCCTATATGTCACTGTGTCAAATTCATAAAAAACACACATCAGCTACCACCTTCAAACCCCACATTCCAAACAGTGATAAAATGTGAGGAGAATAATTTCACTAATTTCAGTTCAACACCTGCAGTGGTAGACAATGATGAGTAGAAGACATTTAAAAATTGCTGTACAGAGCGAAAATAGTGGTAGCCTATTGCGCTTAGTGACTGTTGGATCATTTAAAACATAATTACCTGGAGGTGGCGAAGTTACCACATACCAGCACACCTCTTGTCTGGGTCATCGTGTCAGTTGATCACGTTTCCCTGCGAAAACCCACCGTACTGCTGGGATTCTATTCAGGTAGGCGGAAAGAGAGAGAAAAAAGCGATAGCTCATGACAGTGCCTCGAGAATCAAACACCATGTATTCTAGCTATATGGGGGGCTTACTTAATAAAAATTATTGTGCTCATAGTTTGAAACTGTGCACTACAGTGCTTAGGAGAGCATGCACGCTCAAAAACCCACAGGATGCAGAATGAAGCAACCATGACTCCACAGGGTCAAAGGTAATCACCACCGGTATGCAATCCTGCTATTTTCGCTCTGTACAGCAATTTTTATATGTCTTCTACTCATCATTGTCTACCACTGCAGGTGTTGAACTGAAAAACACAGTGGAAAGAGTGAAAGGACGAAACCCCTGTAAGCCCTGATGAAGTTGCGAAATCATACAGCAACGAAACATGTTGGCAATTTAATAATAGGTTGGCTATAATAGAAGCCTATTTTTAGTTTGACAGGCTTGTAGCCCAGAATAAAAGTCAAAGTGGGCAGCAAGCTTCTCAATTTTAATGGTGAGAATTACACTTTTGGTTGATTTTTTCACGAGGGGTGCCTGTGTGGATGTGTGCACAAGTGAGAGTTATTATTTGTGTCTCCTTAGAAGTGAAATTATTCATTGATTTCACTTTCTTTTCTTTCCTTTCCTCTTCCTTTTACGAGTGAGAGAGGGTCACCGATGATGATAAGTGGGTAAAACTGGTAATCATCAGCCAGTAACCCCTTGTGGCGGTTCTTCCATGAGGGGCTCTCTCTCTCTCCTCACATTTTTTCACTGTTTGGAATGTGGGGTTTGAAGGTGGTAGCTGATGTGTGGTTTTTTTATGAATTTGACACAGTGACATATAGGAACAAATGAAATTCCTATAAATAAGGAAACAAGAAAAATTGGTTTTCCCACAAAGTCACGTTCATATTGAAAGATGTGTCCGATAGGAGTCTCTTTTTGTGAGTATAGGCTTTGAGTGGGGGGCAGCCTCCTCCTTTCTTTCCCCCTGTGCTCCAAGTAGAGTGATGATTGAACCGTGCCAGGACTCAGGAAGAGTCTGGGAGAATCTTATACTATTAAACACTGGTGCTAAAGATGCGCTCCAAAATTCGACATCTGATTTGTAGAACATAGATGGTAGGCCATTCGGCCCCGGAGCACCGGTTGGTCTCCCCCTTGATATTTATCGTTGGATGTCAGATGGGAAAATTGTCTTTGGCCCTGACTCAAGTACCTTCGGTGGTTTTTTCCGTTTTTGATTTGTCAGGTTTTGGTTTATTCATGGCCATGTGCTCCCCCGTTTCAAGGGGATTTGTGGCGGTGTAGTGGTTAAGGTTTACTTCTTTTTTGTGCTTTGTGTGTTTTAGGCAACAGTTACTAATTGACATGGGTCTGGGGGAATGTTGGTTTCATCCAGAGGTATCATGCCCCCAATTCTCAAAAAAACAAATAAAGATTATGTATGAGAACTACAGAATGGCTTTGCTTCATTCTAATTCTAACATAGGAAAATCAACCCTAACTTTTATGGAAATAAAGGATAATTCTGTTTTTGAGAAGGTGTTCGACTTTATTAAACCGCCAACTGCTAAAAAACTCTTTCTGCAATTCAGATATGGGGTCTTGCCCCTGCGCTGGCTGACCTCTAAGTGGAAACCCCAAAATGAAGCCAGGTGCCCTGCATGCAACCATTGTGATGAAACAGAGCTCCACGTCTTCTTTGGTTGCCCGGGATATCGTAAAATGAGAATAAGATAGCTTGCACAGATTTGTATAAATTTAGGTAGTAGACGTTGTATTGAAGTATTCAGGGTACTGAAATACGATCTCAGTACCCCAATTGTCTACTCTGTGGCAGGATTCCTGTTTTCCATGTGGTGTACCAGAAGGGCCCTTCTAAAAATCTTGATTCTGCCTGTAGTTAACAACTAATTAATGAAAGGTTCAAACTTTCACAATACTACACACAAATCAATTCCAGCATTCTTGCTCCCCCTTTTTTTTTTTAGTAATGTTTTAGCTTGACCAATTTGAATTTCTAGGGAAAAATGTATACTTATGCCTTTACATGTAATTCTTTTGGTGACTATGTGATAATATTTTGTGCTATAATGCCATCCTTCCTCTCCTCTTCCTCTCCTTTAAAAAAAACCCAAAAAAACATATATATATGGAAAAAGTGAAGGGATGAAGTTTTTATGTATTTATATAATGTTTTTTAACCTTTTTAACTATTGTAAATATTATGAGATTACATTTGTTTTTTTTAGATGTATCATGAATTATGCACTTTCTGGGCCACGTTGGCCGTAATAAAGTTACTTTGACTTGACTTGATTTCTTAAACTCCACTCTCAGAACAGTGTTTAACTTACTATAATTCTTAAAGAAAGAGAGACAGCACTTCTACCTCAGAGAAATGATCCTGTTCAGAATCAGAATCTGACTAATCTTATAGTTAAATGGTATTGGGATCATGCAAAACCTCAAAACAATGTTTCTTAAAAGGTGGTTCGCCTGCTGTAATCCATACATATTGCTCTCTCCCATTGAGGGAGCTCAGGATCTGCACCGCATACAGCTGCTAATGAACTGAGGAAAGCTGTGGGTACTAAGTCTCTGCAGACTTTAGGTCTCCCTGTTAGCTAGAAAATGGAAGCAAGGCAAAAATGTACGCAGGATATACAGTCAAAGGAAAAATAACAATGCAGAAAGGCTGATCAAGCATGTTTTCCCTGCCAATGCAGCAAAGGTTTATTTCTTAAATTAGGCATATAATGTTCCAGTCATGGAATCTGGCACAACACGTCCAAGATGGTAGGAATGTGGAAACCATAACTGCAACTGAACATCTGTTTTAGCAATGAAAACTATTAAGGATTTAAAATAGGAAATAAGTCAATAGAAGGTTAGAAGCTTGAGAAGGGAGGGTACTTTAATGCTGGGAATCAGAAATTCCAAATAACTGAACAACCTGTTGCAGTAAAGCAAACATCTTCAAGAGAGGGTGTTAAACATTCTAGGGAATTATTATGTTAACTAATAACTATGCACATCTTACCTGATGTCTCAGATGAAAATTCGTCTGCAGCTTCTTTCGCAATTTTTACACCTGAACACATAAGTTCAGTTGCATCTTCCACACACATACCTAGATATTTCTGAAAGCCGACCACGCTTGCCTGGTAAGTGGCTGTTGTTATGACATCTGCACCACTCCTCAGAAATCTAAAATGAAAAGAGACTTTGAAAAATTATCCTTTTCCTTGATTCCAATGAAGTCTGGCTTTTCTTCATCGGTAGGGACCTGCTGTTCATTTTCAGTTTTCCACCAGAATCAGTTCCTCTGTGTTACTATCAAGTATCCTACATCTGAGGTGCCCACAAAAGTGTGTCCTGCCCTCATTTATTCTATGTACAGAACCCATAGTGAACTCCCTGTACTGTGCCTCCAGAAATACCCATCTTTCTCAGCTGTCTGTAATATTATGAATGTCCCTTGGAGGTTCTTATGGCATAAGACTTCAACCTCATTCCTCTTTATTCCTTGAATTGTCCTGAAATCTCCCCCCCCCTATTCCTCCTTAACCTTTCAGCACCAGACCTCCTAAGGGAAAAAAAGCACCTTCTCCATTGTAATGAAATACCTGCTAATATATACTGACACAATTGTAAATTGACTGACAAAATAATTTATCGAAAGTTACCTGTTCCCCACCTGATGTTCCTGGAGGCTAAATGTATTTTCTTACTCCTGCCAGCAGTAATTACCATTTGAAGACTTGTGGAATCTGCTTCCAGAGCAGAGAACACATGTCTAGGTGCGGGGAGGTGTTGTTCCCATTACAAGAAGACCAGTGGGGTTGGGCCCAGGAATATTATTAACTTGAAAGAGGCTTCCCCTGTCAAAGGCAAATGTTAGCAGACACCGGAGCAAGACTCTTACTTTGTCCCCCGCTCCCAGCCAAACAGGCTCCGATGACAGAGGACTCTTTTTGACAATGGAGTGTCAAATCCTGCTGGAGTGTCAAATCTTGCTTTACAGATCAGCTAGGTTTTTAACATATAACAGGGAGGGCACACTTAAAATGAGGAAAACAAGATGCCAAAACAATTATTGTTAATCCACTGTCTGGTTGCTGAATTACCTTATACTCATGAATAAAGCGCTGCTCAGGCACTATGGGCTTCAGCCATGTTTTCAGCCTTGGCTGAGTTTATTATTAGCTGCCTTACATAAATACTAATAATAATAGAACATTTATACAGGGCGCAGCTACCTCCAAAGGAGGTGTCCCAGCGCTAACAACATATTTTAATATACAAATGAGTTTTACCGTAAATGCACATCTTTTATTGCAAGAGGGTTTGTTTGAAGAACTCTTGCACTCCATAGTGGGTCTCCCTAAAAATAGAATCAAAGAAACAGGTGAAGAGATTCCAACTGGGTACTTTGTAAAGATAACACCATAACAATTTAACCATAAGGATTACTGATGTATGTTAGAGATGAACAGTGAGGGAGGGGGAACATTGTTTGAACAGAGTGGAATCTTGGTGAGCCCAAAGACACACATTCCATCAAACAAAATGGAAACATTGTTAGGAGGTAATACATAGGGAATATAACAGTACATTTGTCTAAGGTACAGGGGCGGAGTATTCCAACACTGCCTTGTTTTATGGAGCAGTATTGTACGTTTCTGAATGAACTAGTATTTGCATTGTTAGTGGAGTTCTTGTGCAGAAAAGGTAGGGTAGCAAATTGTTGCCTTATCTGAAATGTTAATTTAACTATCTGCAGGAAAATAACCGGATAACTGCACCAGATTTTATTGACTGGCTTGTTATTTGAGATACTAGGAACTGAAATGTCAAACCTCATGACATGGAATCACCTCGTCACTTACATTTGGGATACCAGTTCTAACATCAAATTGATAGTTTGTCATAGGTTCATGAATGTAAATCTTCGCATGAGGCTAAAGAAGGTGATGTCATATGCTATTCTTTCGCAACACAAAGATGATAGACCAAAAGCTGAACATTGTCACACATTCACCGCCATTCACAGATCTGGGTTAACTCCATCGTTTTTTTGCTCAACATGTCAATCCAGTTTGGACCCAGCCATTTGCAAATCAGTTTTGACCCTACTCCCCATGGGAACAGTCCAAGCCCGAACTGCCTGGCCAAGTCCTCCGTGGACCGGAAACAAGCATCCTAGAAACTGTTTAAGGGTATCACCCAATATCAGTCAGGCTAGCTTTAATCCAGTGGCACAGTTATCACATGACCCACGTGTAGGCATACCCGTCCCACTTAGGATGACTATAACGACATAAAAAGGTAATGACAGAATGCCGAACATTGTCCAACATTCACCCCCAGTCACAGATCTGGGTTAAATCCATTGTTTCTGTGCCTCCCCCACCACCCCAGTTTGGACCCACCATATGCAAATCAGTCTTGACATGCTCCCTATGGAAACAGTCCAGCCCGAACTGCCAGACCAGGTCCTCCCTGGACCGGAAACAAGCATCCTGGTACCAGTTTTTTTGTGTTGCTATATACTATTCTTTCCCTGTGCGTGAGAAGCTACATCATTTACAAATATATTTTATGATAGATTGGATTTATATCTATTATATTAGAGTTCCCCGAACAAGAGAAACATTGCATAGCTGACACTGTTATTTATCGACCAAGCTGTGTTGGAATGTCACACAACAGAGAATTATCCATATAATTTCAATGGTTAGAATTTGCACTGAAACCTTGAAATTGCAAGAATTTGTATTGTACAAAACATTGGATTTGTGGTTCAGCTGGAGTTGTTGCCAGTGAAAGGAGAAGGAATATGGTTGGCACTGGTGATTCAAAAGCCCTCTCTCTCTGTGAAAAGGGTGACATTAAGCTTGTTAGAGTGCCAGATCTAAGACATTTGAGAGATGCTGATCTTCACAGGAAGCTGGGGCAGTATGTTTCACAGTTAGAAGAGGTTTAGGTCTTTAGTGTGAGAAGGTATGACTAGGCATGAGGGCCTAGAAGCAGACTTGCAAATTATTTAAACGAGAAGGCTAGAGGTTGATAAATTATGGATGTCATGTTAAACAGGGGCTTCACCGGAGATCAAGGAATCAATTCTCTACTTCAAGGTTTGATCTTTCTGAAAGGAAGGACAACTTTTTCAGCCCTAGTTGATAAACCCCAACCCGATTTCAGCCGAAGGGTATCACTGAAAAAACATGGCTACATCAATGGATCAACCATTCTTGGTCATTCACTTCATTTGTGTGATAATTTTGTTTTGTCCGTGCCGTAGTGTCTGAAATAAGACAGGAAAATTACAGGAAGCCCACAGCGTCCTGGCATTCCAGAATGAATGAATCAGTTGGTAAATTAATTTATCACCCAATGTCACATTAGGTTATCTGCTCAAATTGTACAGCAAATATTATAACAGCTTGCAATCACATGTGAAGAATGGGGAATTCAATAGATTTGGTCAATGAACCGTATTACAAACTTTCTGAATTTAATAAAGCCACACTGGAAACTGAGACAGTCCTCTATGAAGTTTCAGAGAGAGACAGAGAACGGGCACCCTACCCCAGGACCTTCAACGCCTTGAATTGCACCTCCTCCTCGCGCTATCTGTGCAGTGATTACTTCTCCCCCACCCTGCCCCACTTTGCATCTCCTCCCTCCCTTAGGTCCCCCTTCCCCCTCCACCCTCCCCTCATAGCTTCCCTTTATATCCTCCCCTACTTTCTTCTTTCTCTCTTTCTCCTCCCTTCCACCTCTCTCCATCCTCTCCCCTGCGTTCATTCTGCCAGCCTCCGCAGCCTCTCCCGCACCCTTCCCTTCCCCACCACGCCCCCCTCCTTAACGTCCCTCTCATCACTCCCCTCTCCTCCCTCACCAACCCGACCCCTCTCCCTCCTCCCTCACCCACCCCTCTCCCTCCCTCCCCGGACAAAGAGGCTCACAGGTCTGCGAGACACTCTACCTCCTCAAGGGCAAACAACACTACCACCTGTTTCAACCACTCCACCTTTTGTCAAGAGCCACCCCACATCTCTTCAGCAGTGGGCATGGAAACTACTTGAACTGATAATGGGGGCTCCCCTCCCCCTTGTTGTGGTCCATGCTTCCCTCCAGCCCTGCTGTCTGCAACACCCAGCTGCTGGGGACGCAATACTCCTCCACACCACCCCTTTTTTCAGGAATTAGCTTCCCACACCCCTCCACCCCTCAACATATGCCTCCTGAAGGACAGGCTGGCAACAGGGTAGGGGTTATTCTTGGATAATAGTTTCACTTGGACTTTGATTCCCTCCATACCCCCTCCTCACCTCCTTTGTAAACTGTATCGCAATGCATTACATTGCATTGCATTGTTCAGTACTCCTATGCTTTGATCTCATACTGTGTTCATGTTATATGCCTTTATTTCGCTCAATAAAAAAACGGCAACACAAGAAAAACAAGCATTTGCAATGCAATAGGTCTCGCATTTGCGAGAATTCAAGCTATGGGCATCGTAAATGACAACGCCTTTTATTGATCTGTTTTGATAATCAACACATAAGTAAAAGGCATTGTAATTGTCATTTACAATGCCAATACCTCTGTTACGTTAAATGTATTTTGTCTAGGTGTCATTGGGGTGTTGGCTCTGTGAGTTTAACGTCTACGGTGGATATTGATGTGTAGAAGTCTGTTAGTCATAGGATCGAATCATAGCAGGGGAGACTCAACCTTTCATCCTTCTACGGTCAACAAAACGAGTAACATGTAGTCGCAGAATTAGATCTACGATTTGGATCCTAAGGGATAGATTATGTTGTGTTTTATAAAAGCCCAGTATTTGCAGGGCACAGTGTGTGTTGCCGACGTGCAGGAGCCAGCACGGCTGGCAAGCACATGCACCGCTGCCCATGTGTTCTTTGCTCTGTGGTGTTGACAGAAGCAGCACTGGGCCATGCTACAGACAAGTGCAGAGCTGATTCTATGGAACAAAGTCCCCATCCACCCCTGAATCTATTTCCACAGACCTGCACACCTAGCCTGGCAGAGACTGCCAGCATTCAGAGACTAGGAAAGATGGGGTGCAATAGATAGATGGTAAAATGTCTTGTAACGTTCCCCAACAGACTGAGTGCCCCTGTGGAGAGCTCTATCGGTAACATGAAGGCCACGGAGCTACATCCTGGTGGGGCTGACCCAGTCTCTCCCTTATGAGGTTAATAATAGGTACATCCTCTTTTTGAGGTATAGGAACCAGTGTCAACTGTTAATTGGTAACCCTTGCATTCAGTAGCGCCAAGGATTGGCTACCATGAAAACCTTTGGGTCCTGTAGTTCATTTTTTACAAATTAAGGTCTGAGCAGCCAAAGCCTGTTAGAAGGCCCAGGTAACAGAACCCTGTTTAGGGGAAGTATCGAGCACCTCCACGATGTACTGGGCCAGGATGACCACGTGTTCACAAGGAATGACTGGATAAGTGTCAGTGGGTAGATTAGATGTGCTGTTTTTTTACTTAGGCCTGAATAATATGGGGCTGTGAGGGGTTTGAAAGATTGTTGTGAGGCTTCTAACTAGGGCCACTGGAAGTATGTGATTCTGCAGCCGCAGCAGTTTCCAAATAATTATAAAATTTACCACACAATCAAGCACCTGCTCCATAATTTGCAGATTTTAGCAAAGAAAATGATTGTAGCTCGAACAAATCAAACTATACGAAAAATGCAGCGACATGTATTGCCACACAGTGATAGGCCATACGCAAAGATTGCCTGGTATCCTTTAGTAGCTTATTGTACTATTTGGATATTAAACCGGTACTAGTGAGAGGAAACCTTAACCAAGTCATGTGTAAAAATGACAAAACAATGAATATAATGAAAAACTGTGCCACATTACGCAGCATCATTTTCCTTCTCTCAACACGTAATTTAGTCAACCCTGCCACATAATTTGTCCCTCATAATTCCAATGACCCTGCTTATAACCTAGGAGTTCTGATGGAGGTGAAGTTTTTCCACATGGTTCTGTATGATTTTGGTCTCAAACAAGGCAAGAGGCTCTTTGTCTTCCTCATTATTGGTGGTCTCTGATTATGTGGTGAATCAAAAAATTCTGTTAAGTTTGTTTAAGAAGGATCAGGAATATGACGTTAAGTGGTTGACCAATGGGCCACGATATCTCTTATTATTCACATTTCAAGGTTACCCTACCGGACTTACCCATTTCTAAGCAGATAATAAAGCAAGCATTAGCAAAGCTAATAGTTCGGATGCTTGCATATTGAAACAAGCATTAATAGTTCTGACGTTGGCCTACAGTGCCCATGTGGGAGGCAGCACACTGCAAGCAACAACTCGGGCATGGTAGAAGTGCCTGGGGGGCGGCAAGGCACTTGCAAAATGAAAGATAACTCTCTTTGAAAAAGAAATTGAGAACAGAAATTGACCAAGGAGACCCTGGCGTAAAAAGGGGATATTTGTTTTTTCAATCTGCTGTGTACAAAAAGGGGCTACACAAATTAACTCACAATGATTGAATCCAATGGCCCCATGCTGTGTCCTTCCGTGAGCAAAAGACAAATGTGAATGGCACAACATGCCAATGGATGAAGAGGGCAGGCTAAAAGGCGCCTATTCGTAAACATACTATAAATATTGTTGGGGGTTAAATCAAAGGGTCTCGGCTAACGCTATAACTACAAAATAGTGTGGCCCCATTCACAGAAAAGGTTTCAAATATGCATACATAGATTTCCAACACTGTGTTAATAAAGACTTCTGGATTTTTGGAATTCACCAAGATGTCCATGTTTATGCCTGCCAGACTGTGACAGTCCCAGGTTTTCAGCTGAGCTCTGGAGAAAGTTGTAAATTTCATTCTGTTCACGTGACAAGTCATTTGTGCCTGCGCAATCGTTTGCAATGTACAGTTGTACATGAAGGTGGAGGATGCTTTCTTCTCTGTGAACATGCTTTCCTTACCCTTTCCCCCTCTCTAGAGAGCACATTTTTTCCGCATGGCGAAAACTGCTCCCCTACACCGCCACCAATTTTGGAGTTGCTCTGTCCTTCCCACACTAGAAAGAGTAAATCCCTAACCTTTCCTAAATTTCTGGTCTGTGCCATGGATAGGAAGGGGACAATGGGAGCTTGAAGCAAATGCGAATGCCCACCAAAGTATGTCGCCTAACAGCCAGCGCTGCCGACTCTGGAGCATGTGAACCAGGTAGGAGTTTCGGCTTCGGCTCAACATTTTGTGATCCTGGGTAAATCACTAAATCCCCTCCCCATGCCTACAGAAAAATTAACGTGTCCTTGTGTAATCTAACTGGTGCTCATGTAAGGCGCTCCAATAACTTTGAGACATGGTTATATAAAACAGCATTAAAAAAAGTATTTATTTGTGTGTGTACCCAAATGCCAGGACATTACCGCCCGGTTCTAGAGGATGGGCCCACATACCTGGGCCGACTTTCCTGCTGGGGCAACACCTGAAAGGCTGCTACAGCCTGAGTGTGACTCTCAGAAGGTCACAGAGTCAGCCGTTCCCATTGTCATGGTCAGAATGACAATGGGCCGGCAGAGGAGGCACAGCATGGCACATCTCCCCCCATCCCAGGCCTCAGGAGATGTCATTGAGTCCTTGGGGAGCTGCTGATGCTTTCCAGCAGCACAATTAGCAAGTCTTAGGCAGGGGATGTGAGCTTTAGTCCCTCACAGCAGGCCACAACGATTGGATAAAAAGCTACGGGCGTGGGTGGGGGCGTTTGGGGAGCAGGGCTAGTGCCAACATTCTTAGTTTAAAAACTGTGAAGTGACAGACCGGATTGAAATTGAAAGTTTCATGCTTATGAAATTCCATCCGTTTGTGCAATGGGGAGAGTGCTGTATAGAGCTAAGAGTGAAAAAACTCTGGAAAAAACACTAAGGACTGAAATAACTACATTTAAAGAACAATATGACTAAAAATTGAAAAAAATGAAAATTTGATTTTGACAATGTTGTAGTGAAAAATGTAATTAACCCTCCATGTTGAGACCAAGGGAGACGTAAGAGCAAAGGAGAGATAAAGAGAGAGACAGAGCCAAAAGGAAAAATAAGAGACGGAGTGGGGAGTAGAGACAAACTGAGAGGGGGAGAGGAAAGAGGGAGAAATGATTGACAAGAGAAGATAGGAAAAGAGGCGAGAGGGGAGGGAAATAATTATAGATAAGCACAATGAGAGAGTGGGAGAGGGGGAAATGAGAGAGGGAAATAGCCAAGTAAAAGATGAAGTGAGAACAGACTAAATGAAGAGAAGGTTAGAGCAAGAGATTGGTAGGAAACGAAAGTGGAGAAGGGCAATGGCAAGGGGAGTAAAAAGAATAGTTGAATGACAACGCAAAGGATGGATGCAGAAGAGGATTATTAGGAGTTTCCTGTTCAGTGATAATAAGGAAAGGATGAATCAAGGCCTCACACACACTTCTTAGTTCTAACTTTCAGCAGCCTACAGCTTGATTTAGAGGTTGGTGAAACCTTGAGGAAGTGCCAAAAAAGGAGTAGGACCCAAGAAATATGACACTATCACTTTAAGAAAAGGATAGTTTGTAGAGGAAATGCCACATGTGGAGTCTCCACGATATCTAACAACTCCCCCAGAAATAGGTGGATTTTCCGTTACCGCTCAACAATAAACTTTCTTTTGATTTAATGCCTACTAACGGTTGAACAAAGTATTTCCACTTTCCTAACCTTTAGAAGCATGCAGAACTGAAAGCACTCACAGGGACAGGAATCTATTTAATGTCTACAGAGAAGGGTCTTCTGCAAATGACAAGGTTTGATAAAGCAGGTAGTTGGCATAAGAAGACATACTGAAGAACAGGCGAATTTTCAATACAGGAAAAAGAACTGGCGTAAATCTCAAAGAAGCAATAAAAATTTAGAGCGTAGGGACTAAGGACATGGGAGGTAGAAATAGAACGAAGTATAGAGTATATATGGGAGAAATGTGAGATAGAGGGGAAAATTATAGACTAAGACTAAGAGAGAGGGAGGGAAATAGCGCAGGGGCAATTGAAATGGGAAAATCAGGGTAATAACCAGAAGAGAGAGAGAGGAAAACAGGGATGATAATGAAAGAGATGGATAATGGGAAAGAGTATGATAAAGGAGGATGGTAGAATGAGAGAATGACAGAGGGAGGGAGACAGAATGAAAAGTTGGTATCATATATGGACAGACATACAGACACTTTGAAAATCTAATAGATGTGGTGTTACGCCGTGTAAACTGGGTCATGACCTGCTCACCTCCAGCCTCACAGCTGCGGGCCGTAACTTGGTCCGTGGCACCTATTCCTGGACACTGGGCATGCCGCAGCTCAGTGCGGCGCCATGCAGTTTCTTTTCTGGGTGTATTGACGCACCATGAAGCATTTCTCTTTTCTCTCGGGGCACGCCGCCACTGTAGGCAGCGGCCATACCACCCTAAAAGCACCTGATCTCGTCTGAAGTTAAGCAGGGTCGGGCCTGGTTAGTACCTGGATGGGAGACTGCCTGGGAAAACCAAGTGCTGTAGACTTACCTGAATCTTAGAGTGACCTTAATATGAGTTACCTGCAGTCATGGTTAGGGGCTATTTTATTGTGTTCCTTCTTTCCAAAATTCCTCTGTCTGGTTCCCAGAGTGCCTTGAGTACTGTTTTTTTCTTCACCATTCCAAGATGGAGGTTTTCTAACCTTTTTCCTTTTTCTTCCTAAACCAAGATGGTGGTTCTCCTATTCCTGTTGCGTCACTTCCTTGCTGTCCTTGTGTATATATAAGGGGCTGGAATTCTCATTTTTCTTGCGTTGCAACACTCTTCGCTCTTCTGCAATTCTCCTCTTCTTCCCAGGTCTGTCATCCCCTTTCTGACTATTCTCCTTTTCAGGTCCTGTCACCTGGATTCTGGAGTCACTGCTTCCACCAGAGGTTTTTCCATTCAGGGTGTTTTTTTTACTCTCGGAGTCTCCTTTGGGAAAGCACTGTCTACCCTGACGTTGACTTGCTAGCATCACTGTGGCTACCAGAAAGGGTCGCTCCTACCTAAACAAGCAGACAACTCACTACTAGCACTTCAGGAATGTTGTTGCTTCTTCCATTAAGGGAAAGATGTGAATGCTGGGAATATCACCGCTACAGGGATGACAGCCAGAGGCTAGAAGGGAAAAAAAACAATATCTCAGTAAAAACATGGATGGCCTCAAAAGAGATGGGAGAAAGACCCAGGCCCAGTTAAGAAAGGGTTTTGAGCATGATGGGCAACATGAATTATGTGTGCATTGGTTAGCATAACTGGTGAGTTGCATTGTTTTTGCACATTTGGCAAAATCATAGCTCAGTTTTTAACTGTGTTTTTATTGCCTATGTACATAGAAAGGGAGGATAAATTATTGTAATGTCTGAATTATTTTATTAGGCAGGGGTGTGCAAAGTTGTCAGAGCGCTTACTGCACCACACTTTTAAACTTCAATGCTCTGCAAAGTGGAATTCACATTTTATTTTTAAACATGAAAAGCTGCAAAGAGATGTGTGGCAACAGGAACATAAAGCCAGAAGCAAAGCAGGGAAAATAAAGTAGGTCCCTCGTTGTTTGATAATTATGGTGTTCAAAATGTCAAAAGTTGACAATGTAAGTACCTAAAATATCAGATCTTTGCAATACTTTGTACCACTGTCCATTCCCCAGTTCATGTTTGTGGCACACCCATCGATGTTTGTGGCCCACCCATCGATGCTCGTGGCCCTCCCGGAGCAAGAATCATAGAACCGGGCCTGCCTGGATCGCTGGTCCGTCCGGTGCTGGCCCAGTGACAGTTTGGTATTATCACTCCGGCAGCGCACGTTGCTGTAGCGGACGCCCATGTGTTCTGAGCAGGGAGGCCTTCAACATTCCTTTTACGGACGCCTTTGGTTCCCTTAATTTTCACAATTACAGCAGGCTGCGCCGTTCCCCTGTGAGAAGCCCCAGGAGTTTAAACGTTCTCTCACTTGGGCCTATTGCACTTCTCTTTGAACTCTAGAGGCTGCAGCAGCTCTTTCCCGACCTCGAGCAGACTGTGGACAGGCCTATTGTCATTCTGTTTGCTGCTTATCATCGCATCAAGAATGACAATGGACCGTCTGCCTTTAACGTGCCTAGCAAACATCCTACCTGTGTTTTTTTTATTTTTTATTAAAGAGTGTCAGCAAACACCGCCACAGCAGCGCGGACTCCGAGACACTCTGCTCTATGGAGGCCGGGTGATTAACAACAAAGCCTCATTAACAAGTAAATGGTCTTTTAAAGACCTGTGAAGTACTCAGGTGTGGCTGTGTGTGTGCCTGGGAAGCTGGGGCGAGGTGACAGACAGGGGGTGACAGAGGGAGGGAGACAGAGGGAGGTAGAGGGAGACAGAGAGAGAGGGAGACAGAGGGAGGGAGAGGGAGACAGAGAGAGAGGGAGACAGAGAGGGGGGGGGAGACCGAGGGAGGGAGACAGGCAGAGGGAGGGAGACAGAGGGACGGAGACAGAGGGAAGGAGACAGACAGAGGGAGACAGTAAGAGGGAGACAGAGGGATTGAGACAGAGAGAGGGAGGGAGACGTAGAGAGGGAGAGAGGGAGACAGAGAGGGAGGGAGACAGAGAGAGAGAGGGAGGGAGGGAGGGAGACAGACAGAGAGACAGACAGAAACAGATGGAGGCAGAGACAGGGATAGGGGCAGACAGGCAGAGACAGACAGAGAGACAGAGAGGGAGACAGAGGGAGGGAAACAGGGACAGATAGAGACAGGGACAGACAGAAAGATAGAGGCAGAGACTAAGACAGACAGAGAGACAGAGGGAGATGGAGAGGGAGACAAAGGGAGAGAGAGGGATACAGAGGGAGAGAGAGGGAGGGAGAGAGAGAGAGAGGGAGGGAGAATGAGGGAGGCAGAGGGAGGGAGGCAGACAGAGGGAGGGAGACAGAGGGAGAGAGAGGGAGGGAGACAGAGGGAGGGAGAGGGTGGAAGAGAGAGAGGGAGACAGAGGGAGGGAGAGGGTGGGAGAGAGAGAGGGAGACAGAGAGAGGGAGGGAGAGAGGAAGGGAGAGAGGGAGGGAGACAGAGGGCGACAGACAGAGGGAGGGGGCGACAGAGGGAGGGAGACAGAGGGATACAGACAGAGGGAGACAGACAGAGAGAGACAGACAGAGAGACAGAGAGAGGGAGGGAGAGGGTGGGAGAGAGAGAGAGGGAGACAGACAGAGGGAGAGAGACAGAGGGAGGGGGACAGAGGGAGACAGAGAGACAGAGAGAGAGAGAGAGAGAGTGGGAGGGAGACAGAGGGAGGGAGACAAAGAGAAGGAGACAGAGGGAGGGAGACAGAGAGGAAGGGAGACAGAGAGAGAGAGAAACAGAGGGAGGGAGACAGACAGAGGGAGAGAGACAGATAGACAGAGGAAGACAGACAGACAGAGGGCAACAGACAGAGGGAGACAAACAGAGGGCGGGAGACAGACAGAGGGAGGTGTGCGACAGAGGGAGGTAGACAGAGGGAGGGAGACAGAGGGAGGGAGACAGAGGGAGGGAGACAGGGAGAGAGAGGGAGGGAGACAGGGAGGGAGACAGAGAGAGAGGGAGGGAGACAGGGAGGGAGACAGAGTGAGTGAGAGAGAGAGAGAGAGAGAGAGAGAGAGAGAGAGAGAGAAGGGAGAGGGAGGGAGAGAGAGAGAGATAGAGAGAGAGACAGAGAGAGGGAGGTAGACAGAGAGAGAGGGAGAGTGGGAGTGAGAGAGAGAGAGAAAGTAAGATGTGTGTATGCAGGGTCTGGTGGCTCAGTGGACGAAGGTGTCCGCTGCAGAGGCATGTGTTCAACCTCATGGTCATAGTTTTTTTTGTTGCTCTAGCACAACACCCCTCCCCCACTGACCCCGCCCCCACCGGTGCAGCCCTCTGCCACAAACCACACTGTAAATTTGAAGAAACATACCCTATGCACACACTTGAGAAGTACAAAATGGGCACAATGTGGCCAAATACAAATGTTCAATACAGTGCAGAGAAACAACAGTAATATGCAAGTTGATGTAAATAAATAAACAAGTGTTGTAAAGAAATCTTGGTCTCCTTGTTTTAATCAACCACAGCTTGTGAACAACCAGCCGACACGTGTTTCATCGCATCTCGCGAATCTTCAGGGCTGGAAATAATACAGAAAAACAAGGGGCTATTCTTGGGGATATGTACAATTGTATGATGACCTTAGACACCACTTCAGGTCAGCAGTCGAGACAAGCATCACATAGGATAGCTTCGTGCATAGATCTATACCCTTGAGAAGGTTATAGGAAAACATCCTTTAGTGTGCTAAGGTGCTCTCGGATAAATCATTAGTTGAGTATTGGTCTTGTGTACATTCCATGCACTTGGGTGAGCGGTTGTGCACCTGAGCACCCCAATAAATGGCGTGGATTCGTGTGTATATTCTGTGATACTATTTCGAAGTTGTGGATGGTGAAGTGCTAGACTTAGTTCTACGACGGTGTGAGAGTTCATGCATGCAATAGGTGCATTGTGATTCAAAATTGAAAATTCTGACACATACCTCCAATGGTTGTGTATGGGACAAGCGGTCTAAAGAAATTATTTGAAGTAAATGGAATTGAAAAAGACAGGAGAAGGGAAAAAGGCAATGGAGAAGAAGGGGAAAGAAAAGAAGAAAGGTCGGAAAATTAGATACACGAAAAACGAAAGTTTTTCTACACTAAGCACGTGACTGAGCACAGACTTTACGTCTGATCTAGTTAATCACATCAAAGAAAATTGTTAGCCTTAAGGGTAAACTCAAATTAAGAATTGAGTAGCGAAAATAATGTATAAAACGGTAGGCTCACCGCTCTTCCGGTGATACTTCCGACCCGGAAGGGCCCAAGACCAGCAAACCTCAATATCGATGTGAATTAAATTAGCTGCAATAAAGTTAAAGAAAAGATATATATGTTCGGGTGTATGGGAAGTAAACTAGTGGAGCTAATCATGGTCATTGTTGTTGACGGAAAAATATTACATATTCTTAATTTGAGTTTACCCTTAACCCTTCTCCATTGCCTTTTTCCCTTCTCCTGTCTTTTTCAATTCCATTTACTTCAAATAATTTCTTTAGACCGCTTGGCCCATACACAACCATTGGAGGTATGTGTCAGAATTTTCAATTTTGAATCACAATGCACCTATTGCATGCATGAACTCTCACACCGTCGTAGAACTAAGTCTAGCACTTCACCATCCACAACTTCGAAATAGTATCACAGAATATACACACGAATCCACGCCATTTATTGGGGTGCTCAGGTGCACAACCGCTCACCCAAGTGCATGGAATGTACACAAGACCAATACTCAACTAATGATTTATCCGAGAGCACCTTAGCACACTAAAGGATGTTTTCCTATAACCTTCTCAAGGGTATAGATCAATGCACGAAGCTATCCTATGTGATGCTTGTCTCGACTGCTGACCTGAAGTGGTGTCTAAGGTCATCATACAATTGTACATATCCCCAAGAATAGCCCCTTGTTTTTCTGTATTATTTCCAGCCCTGAAGATTCGCGAGATGCGATGAAACACGTATCGGCTGGTTGTTCACAAGCTGTGATTGATTAAAACAAGGAGACCAAGATTTCTTTACAACACTTGATTATTTATTTACATCAACTTGCATATTACTGTTGTTTCTCTGCACTGTATTGAACATTTGTATTTGGCCACATTGTGCCCATTTTGTACTTCTCAAGTGTGTGCATAGGGTATGTTTCTTTCTGTAACGTTGGATTAGTACAGCTTGCTGACTTCTCCATTGAGTGGTTACATGGTTGTCCACTCACCCAGTTGCACCACATTCTACTTCGTCCTATAGTGCTTCCATACTGGCACAGTGCGCCCTTTCTCTGACATCTAAAAACCATTTTTCTTCCACACTGTAAAGTTGGCCCCCGAGAGAAAGTTTGTGAGTACCCATGCTCTAGAACCACATCAACCTGATTTAGAATGTTTTTATTTTTTTCCGGCCATTTTTAGTTTTTCCCTCTGTTTTATTGTAGTTGCCAGGTCGTCTGCCTCAAAAGATTTTTCTCTTCCCCCAATGGGTTTCTTTGTTTATTTAAGTTCTTTGTCTTATTAGATTTTTTTAAAATGTATTTAATACTTGTGCTCAATCATGTCGGAGGATGGTGATGAAGTTAAAATGTTGCCCCCACCTGGAAACATTTCTGCGGATGCCCATGAGCACCACGTTTACTCGAGCATAAATCTTTGTATGTGTATTACTTTTTAGAAGTATAAACCAATCCATTGTGAAGTGCAAAAAGCTATTCTACTTTTGAAAAACACGTCTACTTGCGAGTGAAAGCTAAATAACTCTGACACTCCGGACTCGGGACATTTAAATGCCCCACAGGGAAGCTGCATAACGCCCCCCCCCCCCTTATGAAGAAAGCGTGTATGCGAATCTTGCAGTCCCTCCTCCACAAAGGGCCTGTTTGTCTGCAGCAGCCGCCTGTTTCCGGGTGCCCAAACTGCAGGAAGCGCCGGCTTGTTTGCAGAGAAGCGGACAGAAGTGTGTGCCTCCGGTCTCGAAGCCGTCAACTGGAGCCTTTGAATTGGAAATGTTCTGGGTATTATTTTATCTTAAACTAGCTTACCCGTCGCGCGTTGCTGCGATCTCAGACGAAAGGAAATTTAAGGAAACTTGTTATGATAACATTCAATTTACATTGAGTCATTTTTATTGAAACGTATTAATTTTAATATGGAAAACATTTCAAAGTGTTGTTTTAATTTTGTTTTTTTATTCAAGTGCTTGTGGATACACGATATTTTTTGTTTTTCCGTCTGGTGCTAGACGAATAAATCAGAAGCTTTTCCGATGCATGAGCTGGCCACATACAGTTGTCCATGTGAGAAGCACGGATTCTCTAAATCTAGTCCACACACTTGCAGCGATTGTCCTTGTGCTTTGTTGATGGTCATTGCAAAAGCGAGCCGCACCGGAAAGTGTAAACGTTCAGTATTGGAAAGATTATGAGGGCCCTGGGTGGCCGGGGAGCCGATATTTAACAATTTTTTTTTTGCCAGAAACCTTCGGGGGAGTGTACTCAACAACTTCCCAAAGTTTCATGCCGATCGGTAGTAACGCATAAAGGACAAACGGACATACTTTGGTTTTTATATATATAGATTATCCTCTACTTCTGATAAAAGTCTCTCGAGTGATAACCTCTGACTCTCCCTTGACGGAGAGCAAAGAGAGGTCCAGGGGGAGCAACACTCATTTTTTAATTAAAAACAGAAAATAATGAAAACCAGGGAAAAAGAGGACGGGAGCAGAAGAAAGGCCATTAATGTGAGAAAATATTTGGTTGTGAAATTAAAGATTGGGTGTCTAGTGCTGCGAGTTGAAAGACGAGTGAGGAAATTAAGGATGAGGGTAAATGGGAATTTCAAGTCAGTTTTCGGTTTGGTTTCAAGTTTTTGGTTTTCAGTTCAGTTTTCATTTGGTTAATTTACCTATCTTGTTCTCTTGCCCCCACACCCTGTCCCCATATTTTTTGGAGTCTGCTAAGCCCCGTGCAGCTTCCGGCTTCTCATTACCCTCAGCTGTGGTCCTCCCCGTCTGGTGTCCTTGTGGGCACTGCTGTTGGTCCCTGGGTAACAGCCTTTTATACCAGGAACACGTCACAATGGAGCCCTTTCAGCATGTCATCATGCATCCCCATTGTGAGTGATACCACGTTTTTCAAGTTACCAGGGGGATTCTGCGTGTTCAGGATCCGATTTCTTGATAAGACCCAGCACCTGTCGCTAAAAATTACACAGCCGTGAACCTGAAAGTAGACCCTGTGCTACCGGACATAAGCTCCCCAACAGATGTCTCATTTTTTCTCTGCGGCAGTGGAGGCCTCTCCTCTGCACATAGCCAGGTCCCGGTCTCATGACACCACATTGCAGTGCCTGTGATCTCAGAAGTGTTCCATTACCAGGGTTCTGCTTCTGTTGCTGCTGTGAAGGGAAGGCTGCTTTCCAATTCATTTTAATTTAGACATCTTTTTATTAAGATTAATTGAGGAGAACAAGTTGACATCATTTCAAATTATTTTAGAATGTACGTATTTCTCGATTAAAAATAAATGACATATTCAATATAATTCTCCTCACAACCTGTCTGCACAGAGGGGATTCGATATATATATTAATGGATTCTCACTGGGCCACAACCCCTTCTCTGTATCTGCCCTGCTCCTCTCCGCTAGCATCTTCCAGTAATCCACTGGTTTCAAAAAGAGCCTAGGTCTTACAAACCACATATATATTCTCAAATTTTATTTTATCCAGTGACAGAATGAGTCTATGAGTCTCGTCTCTGGAGCCCCGTAGTTCGAACCCTGCGCCATCGTGGTAGCTCGGTATCTTGGTAATCGACCCTCCTGCTTCTCTACTTCTGATAAAAGTCTCTCGAGTGATAACCTCTGACCCTCCCTTGATGGAGGGCAAAGAGAGGTCCTGGGGGAGCGACGCTCATTATTAAAATAAAAAAGATAAAAAATTGAAAACTGCGCATGGTGTCCTTGAGGCTGGCGGTGCGCTCAGTAGTAAATTAAAATGAATAAATAATTAACACCTTCAGTGCTAAGGCATTAGTAGTATTCTCCTTTAATTTCCATTGAAATCAATGGAAAGTCCATGACGAGTTACCCTTGTCATTAGCATTGAAGAGGATAAATAAATAAATAAATAAATAAATAAACTGAGTGCAGTGTCTGTGAAGCGGGCGCCACTCCCAACATAAAACTTTTTTTTTAAACATATAAACTGAGCGCGGTAGCCCAAAAGCACGCGCCACGCTCAGCATGCATATGCAAACAAAAAAAGCATAACAAAACAAAATAGTGCTCACTCACTAGATTAAGCTGAACGTGTAATAAGCCAAGTAAAAGGTCCAGTCCTTATGGAGGGTAAGAAATGGAGACAAGGTGGTACCAAGGAGGGACTAGATGGAGCAGATTTTATCTGCAGTCAGGCATTGTTTTGTTTTTAGGTCTCGTGACCTACAATGCGCGCAAGCGCATTGAAGGAACGAGAATTCAAGTGGCGAAAATCATCGTCAAACCGAGGGCTTTCAGCCCCGCGGTTTTCATGCAGTTCACGTGAATCACGTGATTAAACATGCACGCGCATCTGCAGCATTTCTCCTGCAGGCTCGCAAAAGGCTCTCCTCCCTCCCCACATCAAAGTCATCAATCACCCTCCCACAGGCTTCCCCAGCGCTGCCCCGCCCCCTGTTTCACGGCCAAGAGGCATCCCTCCCCACATCAAAGTCATCAATCACCCTCCCACAGGCTTCCCCAGCGCTGCCCCGCCCCCTGCTTCACGGCCAAGAGGCATCCTTCCCCACATCAAAGTCATCAATCACCCTCCCACAGGCTTCCCCAGCGCTGCCCCGCCCCCTGCTTCACGGCCAAGAGGCATAGGTGTGTGACATACTTACACACCATTGTGCTCTTATTTTTTGTCCGGTGTGGAACTGCAGCAGCAATATCAATAGCACATTTCTTCTTTTGCGATGCTCAACAACGACACAAAGCATTGACCTCTGCCAAAGGAAACCAGCATTGTCAAAAACAATAAGTAGCTGTTCATGTTTTTTCTTTTTTTGTAAAGCAGATGCCAGTAATTTACTTTCATACCTATGTTTTAGCTTTCTCTCTCCTCTACCCGTTCGTGCACCAGGAACTTGATGTATTTTCCTTTGTTAGTCTCTCACCGCCCCCTGCACAATGAATAAACGTCCTCTTAGGCCCTCGCTATACCTTTTACCACGTCCCCTCTTTTTGCCTTTTCTCCCGCTTGCCCATCCATATCCCGCTGACTTGTTTTCATCGTTCTTCTCCCTCAGCCTTTGCCTTGCTCTTCACCCCTTTCTCTGTCCATCCCTGCCGTTGTCTTCCGCTCGACCCTCCTTTCTCTCCTCCTACCACATCATTCTTCTCATCCCTCCCTCTGCTCCCCTCTTCTTTGCCCTCACCCCCAGTGATTGATGCTGGCCCCCGCCCTGCTGCCCCCTGCATGCCTCGTGCCCTCATTAGCAGTGCAGAGCAGTGTAATTGTCTCTCGATAAAAGGCCTGTTTACGGGCGGCCAGCCTGATGCTGGTGCTACTGTAAGTTTATTGATTACACTGACGATGTAGTTCATCATATTCCTAGCATTGGCTGCTTAACTCCAAGCCAATAAGAGATGTAACAATTACAAATAATAATCACACTCCGTTAACCAGTGTATCTTGGTATCCTGCTTAACCTGATGCGACAGTCTTTTTCCTGAGCAGTTGTTTCCCAACAAGGAGTTCACACATTTTTAATAGGCAGCCAGGCAAGTGCCTTTCCGAAAGCAATCTCATTTTTTAAAGACTATAACAGTTAAAGATTTCCCAAATCTTAGTTCCCCCGCCTTTGCATGTCGGGTCTTGCAGGCGAGGTCTAGAACCCCTATTGCTCGGAAACCTGGAATAACCCTTTTACCCATTGGTAGGATTCTTTCAGGTTTAAAAAATCGCAGCCCTTTACGTCCTATGACTTGTTTAACTAATGGTCCTATCCCAAAGTCTGTGCTCCAGCAAGAATCGGTCCACATTCCTTTTCTGATATTTATGGTAGAGGTTGCCGAAATGATTTTTTCAGTTTCAAGAATTGGGTTGCCTGTACAGTTTCACTAGATTGATCCTGGATACAAAGGTTTTGGCGGCATCTTTCACCCATCACCCCATTTCATCATGTTCCAATGTTAGAAATCTGTCTCTTTGGGATAGCATACAGGGATAGAATTTCTCTTCTACAACAGGGCATGTTTTCGAACGTGCAGAACTAAGATACTATTCGCTGGGGTACTTTCTACCAGTGGCATCCATAGACTTTTCTTTTTAATATCTATTTACCCCAAACATTTACTGCATTCTCAAATGTTGTCCACACACTAACACATGCAACGCCACTCACACATGCAACGCCACTCACACATGCAACGCCACTCACACATGCAACGCCACTCACACATGCAATGCCACTCACACATGCAACGCCACTCACACCCACGCAGCACCACTCACACCCACGCACCACCACTCACACCCACGCAACGCCACTCACACATGCAACGCCACTCACACCCACGCAGCACCACTCACACCCACGCAGCACCACTCACACCCACGCAAAGCCACTCACCCACGCAACGCAACTCACACCCACGCAACGCAACTCACACCCACGCAACGCCACTCACACCCACGCAATGCCACTCACCCACGCAACAACACTCACACATGCAACGCCACTCACCCACGCAACGCCACTCACTCAAAGCCACTCACACCCACGCAGTGCCACTTTCACCCACACTGTGCAGTGCACAATAGGTCTCGCAGTAGGAAAGTTGGAGCTATTGGTTTTGTAAATGACAAAGCCCTTTATGTTTTTAAAATGAAAACAAAAATAAAAGGCATTGTTATTTGCAATTGTAATAGCTCCAACTTTCCTACTGCGAGACCTATTGGCAACGCCAGTGCTTGTTTGTTCTTCAGACAGACTGCATTTAAATTGCCACGCACATTTTGGGGCAAGTTAAAAACATGGCACATGAAAAACATAAAAGTGAGGCCTATTCAGTCTGAAATGCTTTTGCTGAATTAACGTGTTTTTTGCAGTGTAGAGAAAAGTGGCCTTTTTTAGCTTTGAAGATTAATAAAATGTGTTTCTCTCTTCCCAGCTCATTCCTTGTAATCTAAATTCACTATTCCTGACTTAAAAGACTTTGGCTTGTTGCATATTCAGATAAACATTTTCAGTTAATAACTCCTCTTTTTATAATGTGTGTGAATTAATAATGCAGCAAACACTACACATGGGGCTAAATGCTTTTTGCATGAAAAGCTATCTAAAACACTAAAGCATGTTGCTGTGTGCGCTGTATTAACTGTGTGTGCTTTTAAATTTTACACTAAAGCATAAAAATGCTATGTTGCACATTGCGCATTTATTTTGCATGTTGTCATAAATAATAGAAAAGCTGCTTGAAACTAATAGCTTGGCTAGGTAACATTTCTAAGGTGAATTAGTATGAGGAAGGGAAACATAATGGGCTGATTTACATGAAATTAATATTCTCTTTGTGTTTGCTTTGTTTTTGGGCCTAAGAAAAAATGGCTGCCTGTGAATCCAGCAAGGCTATGACATGCAATTTTAATGAAAAGGGAGCATGCACATACTGTACCAGCTTTCCTAAAGGAGTCAAGGACACTTTAAACTTTGGACATTCTTGTGATTGTGTCAATGTACAAGCTAACTAAAGTATCCTTCTAGCCTGCGCTGTTGAAGGAAGGAAGAGAATTAGAATGAAACATTTTTCCTAGTAAATGTTGCAAACGTTTATAAATGTATTAAATCATTTGCGCTTCTATTGTTAAAACTGGTATAATCAGGTTTTTAGAATGAGTCAGGGTAGTGAGAACTCGTGCTATTGTGGCTGACCAATCACGTACAGGCTTTCCTGAAGATGCCACATTTTTGTGTAGACTGCCAAGAATTAGAGTATAAATAATGACCTCTCTGGAGGCGGGTTGGCTTTTTGCTCACTGGCTGGCTTCTTGCTCATTTTGGCTTAGGCTTTGCTTCATTCACATGGGTTAGGTACGAGATTGTCACGGTTGCAGCCTTGGGCGTCCGAGGAGAGTCAGGTGGGGGGTTCACTGGTGATTTTTTCTTCCAAAGTCCTGGCATATCATATTTTTGCACTGCAGGCCACATTCCTTTGAGACCTTGTGAAGGGCGGGCTGTTTTGCTCTTTAGACACAGACAGACAGAGAGTGCCACTTTAAGTTTTTGCTTTGACTAATTAATTAGGTCTGAAAAGATTTATTTGACTGTTGCATTTATTTCTCTTAATGGGAGATTTTTGCCAACTATTTAATTATTGCTTAGCCTTTCAAGACTATTTTTCTTAGAAACTCTTTAAGAGTTTTGACTGATATTTTGCGCCACATTTTCTTTCCTACATGTAATGCTTATATGCAGACTGTAATGTGTTCTGTATTATTGTTATTTTTCCTGTTTCCCAAATTCTGTAATCTGATTGATATTTTACTAATGAATAAAGGGTCAGAGAAAAATTTACTTTTGACTAGAAAATAAAAACCCTTTAAATTACTCAACAACTCTCTTTATTGGCTTGAATGATAATTGCATTTTTGACTGTTCATGATTATTTAAAGTCTCCTGAAGGTAATACATGGTGTGAAGGGCCCAACACCTTTTTTCAGCGGTAAATTAGAGGTAGCATGAGGGTTTTGAATTGAGAAATTACCAGAAGAAATTACCGCTCCATCACTAACAACCCTCATAATGAATCGGAAGCCAGCCTTTATGAAAGACAATGACACAAAGCCAATGACAAATATAGGCCGAGAGTGGGCGGGGCTGCTAATACATGCGCACTGCCACTAGGCTCGCCCTAAACAGAGAGAGACCGAGAACACCGAAAAGACCATCCCACCCACACTAGCCTGCATCATTTCCTGAAATCTGGCACAGAAACCACAGCTTAATTCTAAAGTCCTGAGTGAGTTTCAAAATATGGTTTAGTAATACTCAAAAGCCACTGTTTTGGGGGAAGTACTTTTTGATCATTTATAAAAAGAAGTTTTATCACATGTTGTGCTTTCATTAAAACTGACATGCAGTTTGATTAGAACACTGAGGAAAACTATTGTTTGTGGAAACTTTGTATATAAAATGAGGTTTTGAATATCGATATCCCCAAATACAGTGTGTTGACAGAACTAGTAAAAGTCTATCATTCTTTCAAAAATAATTGAGTTTAATTAAATAACTGTATTTTTGAGTGTGACCTTTTGGACCACATAATTACTTTTGGAATCTTAATGACATTAACAAATACACGTTTGAAACATCTAATAGTTTGAATGGCGATTTGTACATTGAAAATAAACATACATTTCAAGTGAAGAATCAATTCAATGTAAAAAGGGAAATAAAACATTACAAAGGGCCAGGGTTGTATAAGTATTCTCACTCACAGCATAAGAAGTGTGCTCCTCTAGTTGGTGCTTGTTCACATTGGCCTTATATTATTTGAAGAATTAGTGACTCACTTTGAGAAACATTCTTTCGAATGGATCATTGAGCGCTGCCAGTTTCCTAACTTGAACCTTTTCCTCAAGCACCAGACAGAACCTAGAAAAATGTCAGCAATAGCCAGTCACTGGTACCAGGTGACGCTGACAAATCTTATCTTCATGACCGCTAGGATATCGGAAGTGACATTAATGCTGTACAAAGGACACTAGTGACATCAGGTCTTTCATGTTATTATGTGACCCAGTAAAAACTGTAGACACAGAGGAAGGAGCTAACACACATGAACAAAAAAATAACTTGACTGTATGAATAAATGAAAAAATAGTAAACTTATAGAGCGCAAAAATACACAAAGGTGTCAAGGCACTGATAGCGGAAGCCAAGTCGGGGAAGATGGAAATCAGTTCTTAAAGATTAAAGGGCAAAAAGCCAGGTATTAATGATTTACAAAATAGGGGATGTGACTCTAGACAGGAAATTGATATAGGTAGAGTGTTCCAAAGCTTGGATGCGGCTACAGCGAAGGATCTTCATCCCCACTTTGCCTTTCTGAACCTTGGTGCTACCAGCCAGTTGTTATTGGCAGAACGCAGCTGTCTAACAGGGACATAGCACTGGAACAGATGTTTTATACCTTCTGGGCCAAGGTTAAGAATTGCTTTATGAACGATACATAAGGCCTTGAACAGAGTTTGCTTTTCGGCAGAAAGACAATGCAGTTTGCAATTCGAAAACAAAAGATCGATTGAAATTTTGGAAGGTCTAAAATCAATCTTGCTGTAGAATTTTGAACAAGCTGCAATCTATAAATTGGTCCCTTGTTGATGTCCAGATAAAGGGCATTGCAATGATCTCATCTGGACAGAATCAGGGCAACCACTGCATGTTTTCAAGAAGGAAGAGATAAAGAAGGAACGATCTTCCTCAGGGTCCTAATGACCCAAAACAGGAAGATACTGTTATGTTCTTAGGGGGGTCAAACAAAAGCTTGTTGTCAATTATGACCCCAAGATTCTTTGCCGAGGCAACAGGACCAGGGCAAGATCCAAGCATTTCTGGCCACCATGAATGGGTCAATATATTTTGTTGGTGGCCGAAGACCATAACCTCGGTTTTGTACCCATTAAGTCGGAGAAAGTTGTTAGCCATTCAAGAGGAAACAGACTGCTTGCAACTGTTGAAATTAACTACTGAGGCCTCTAGATTGTGTGTAATGGGCACAATTATGTGTGTGCCGTCAGCTTAAGATAGTGCCTCCAATCCAAAGGATCGAATCACCTTGGCCAGAGGAGAGACATATATGTTGAACATGGTGGGACTTAAGTAGGAGCCCTGCGGGACTCCACATAAAGTAGATCTAGGATCAGAATAGAATTTGTCCATCTTTATTTTTTGTGTCTTGTCTGTAAGGAATGAGACCAAAAGCTCTAAGGCAGAGTCTAACACCCAAATGTCCTGTAGAGGATCAGTCAGCCTTGGCGGAGAGATGGTATTGAAGGCCACAGATAGGTCTAACAGTATCAGCAATGTAGTGTGCCCAGCATCAACTTGGGTACAAATGTTATTAACTGCAGCAGTTAATGCAGTCTCAGATCCGTGGCGTGTCCTAAATCCAGATAGGGAAGGGTCAAGAAAATGCTGTTTCTCAAGGTAGGTGCTTCACTGGGTTTCTAGGTGGAGGGTACAGGTAGCAGGGAAATGGGTAGATAGTTTTTGGGCACGGAGGGGTACAGGTTAGGTTTCTTGAGTAATGGCTTAACAACCGCTGTTTTCAAGCTATTAATGTAATGTCCGAGGGAGAAAAATGGTCAAACTTGTGTCTCTCTTTCCAATGTTGAGAGAGCTAAGAGGTGCAGAGTTTTTAAAAAAAATATTTTATCTTTAGATTTGTCAATACAAAACAAACAGAAATACGAAATCAAATTACATGCAATTAAAAAAGATAAACCATAAAGAAATATGTACACATGAAATTGTCCAAATATCAGGAATCCAAAGGCAAACAAGTCTGCTAATGTCAAATTACGTTCAGCAGAGAGACAAGCGACAATCACAGTCATTTAGAGGTAGCACTACCCAGCAACTAATATATGAGGCATTAGAGCGTAACCCGAAACAGGTAAGATCTGTCATGACTGCTGGGACCTACGTGTGGTGTCAGGTGATGTGGAAAGTTCCAGAGTCCGAGTTTCAGTGTAGTTATTATATAAGCTCCAGAAGTTCTTCGGGCGGCTCCTGGGTGGGAGTATTTCGCTAAAATCTACAGTTTGAGTGTTGCAATATACCATATCCCTAGACCATTGGGTTTGAGAGGGAAAGGGAGAGGGGCCTCAGGACCATCGCATTGCTATTACACGCTTAGCAATCAGGAGACCCCTGTCTACTAAGAGTCTAATGGGTTTCTTCAATTTTTTTGAGTAGCCGAGCAAGGCCAGCAGCAGGTTAGGGTGAATCGTTTAATGTGAAATATCACTTAATTCAACAAAAACACGTTGCCAAAATCTAACGATAGTGGGACAAAGCCATGCTAGGAGTATGAAGTCTGTCTCACTCACCCCACATCTCTCGCAGTCAGCTGTGTCACGCAACCCAAATCTGTGCAACCGGCAGGCGTATGATAAATTTGATTAAGGAATTTAAACTGTATAAGGCGGTGTCGACTGTTAAGTGATATACGCTTAGTAGCCTCACAGCAATATTTCCACATGCAGTCATCTATATTGAGGTCCAGGTCAGCCTGTCACTCAAGTCTGGCTTTGACATCGAGGTTACGGCATAGCTACTGCGTCCTCGAGTACAGGTGCAAGACCAGTCTCCTCGGGGAATCTGTGCGAAGTATGGCGGAGATGAAAAGTACCTCTGGGGGTACCAGTATCTCATCCCCAAGTAAATCCCGCAGTCCGCTTCTAGCTCTAAAATAGTGAAATGTTATTAGGGGGGACGGTGGTGGTTCAGTCAGCAACAGGTAATTCCCCTCTTTACCTTCCCCGTCACTAAAGAAAAAGCCAACAGTGTCAATTCCCAGGGAGTGTAGGGCTGCTATAATTTCTGGCGTGGTAAGGAGCGGGAGCCACCACACCATGCAGTGGGGGTAAGGGGGGAGTATAATAAAGAGAGTGCTTGCCGATTGAGGAGTTTGTGCCAGGCATGGGTGGTGGTTTTAATCGAATCAAGGGTCCCAGTTATGCGGCGTGGGATATGGAACAATGCAGTAGCTAAATGAGCGGGGGCCAGTGCAAGGCGATCTATGTGTAGATGAGGAGGGGTCTGTTGATGTATCCAGTAGTATGCGTGAGAGGGTTGGGTGGCCTGGTAGTAGAGATTGAGGTCTGGGTCCTCTAGCCACCCCCATGGAGTATGGGAATATGAGGAGTTCCCAGCTCGCACATGGTTGTTTGTCGGTCCAGGCCAATTTAATTTGCAGCGTTCTAAGATGTTTGAAGAAATGTGCTGGTAGAACCATTAGGATGTTGGTAAACAGAAAGAGAAATCTGGGGAGGACCACCATTTTCATGATGGAAATTTTGCCTAAGAGGGAGAGGGGGAGACAAATCCATCTCGCGATGTCTTCTTCTAATTTGGTAATGGCTCGGCCATAATTTTCCTTGAACACTAGGTTAGAGTCTGTGTGTATTTGGATTCCCAAGTAGCGTACCGGGTCAGTAGACCACATCAAGGAAAAATCCAATTCTTCAGGAAGCGGCACTGGGTTGAGGGGGAATATAACATATTTTGCCCAGTTGATTTTTAATCCTGAATACTTTCCAAATTTCACTACCTCGCGCAGCACTGGGGACACGTTTTGGGCCAGGTTGCCAATGTAGAGAAGAGTATCACCTGTATAAGATGAAATTATGAGATTGTACCCAGGGATTTGGATTCCTCTATGGCTGGGATATTCCCGCAATGCGCAGGCCAGGGGCTCGGCCACCAGCGGCGTAGAGGAGAGGGAGAGCGGGCAGCCCTGCCGAGTACCTCTAGATATTGCCAGAGAAGCGGTAACCACATTACCCACTAGCTCAGGGGCAGCGGGGGCCGTGTATAAAGTGTTGACTAGGCGTAGCAAGTTATTTCCTAACCCCATGCATTGTAAGACTAGCAATATGAAATTCCACTCCACAGAGTCAAAAGCTTTTTCAGCATCTAAAAAAATGGTGGCGACCTTGGTGTCTTGGTTAGCATGCTGGATCGCTCCAAATACAGTACACAGATTATGCGTAAGCGTGCGCTTTGGTATAAAACCAGCCTGTTACGGTCCCACAAGAGTTGGCATCAGAGGGGCTAAGCGGTTCGCTAATACTTTAGCAAGCATTTTTGTGTCAACGTTCAATAGTGAAAGTGGTCGGTAAGAGGAACAATGTTGCGGGGGTCTCCCAGGCTTCAGAATGACAACCAGGAGGGCCTCCCGCATTGTAGGGGGCATGGAGCCTCCCTCAGCCATCTCCTCAAAGAGTGTTAGTAAGTGAGGGGAGAGAAATTCAACCCCACCGTAATTCCGTACTGCCCTGGTGCTCCGCCGGAGCACATTGTAGACAAAGCAGCATGTATCTCCCACAACTCTAGCGGAAGCATCAGATAAGCTCTGTGTTTATCCAATAGCCAGGGCAGCTTAATATGATCCAGATAGTCCTGCATATCCGAGGCTGTGTTGTGGGACTTAGCTTTGTAGAGGTCAGTATAATATAGCCGAAAACACTCAGCCACTTTGCCAGTGTCAGCTATCTTCTCACCTGTGTTCGAGGTTAATTCTATGTGTTGAAAAGTGGCACGGCGCCCCTCCATAAGGCTCGCCAGGGCTACCCCAGGTCGCTCCCCCTCTCCGTATGTCCTTGCAACTGCATATTTACCATGTAGCTTAACCTCCCTATCAGCCTCAGAGTGATATTCCTCCAGCGTAGTCTTAAGCTTTTCCAGCAGTGAAGGGTGGCTCGTTTCTTCCGTTTCTCTCTCTAGCCTAGCCAGGGTTTGTTCTAGGAAGGCCAGTCTACCCCTAATCGATCTCAGTACTCCGGAATGTTTAGAAATAGCGATGCCGCGGATATAGACCTTAAAGGTCTACCAAACCGTGGTGAAATGCGCAACTGAACCCAGATTGATAGCAAAGAAAGTTTCCATTGCCTCCAACATTTCCGCCCTAAAGACCTCATCCAGTAGTGCATATTGAAGAAAGCGCCAGGAGAAGGGGGGGCGCTTGGTGGGGGCAGGTCAGAGTAGGTGCGTGGAAAGACCTCACAGTCTCGGATACTACCTCTAAGTGAGCTAGTCAGGAACCAGTTGTCAATCCTGGTATGAAGATTATGTGGAGCAGAATAATGCGTGTAACCACTCGCCTCAGGCGAGCGAGAGCGCCAGACATCTACCATATCTAGCTCTGTTAGGGCGCCTAGAATTGTCTCAGCAGTCAAAGAACGGCGTCGCGGTGGGCCACCAGATCAGTCGAAGTCAGGATTGAGCACACAGTTAAAATTGCCCCCCATATCTGTGGTATGTCAGGCAACTGTCTAGCCAAAGTCAAAAGGTTGTGGAAAAACTGCGGGTAGTCGTGATTAGGGCCATATATAATAATAAACTATAAATTCTATACCTCTCCCCTTACACTTTGATGTCACATATCTACCATTTAAGTCAGTTTGTAATTCCTCTACATTGAGCCGGGCTGTGGGATTAATCCAGGTGAGGACCACTCGAGCATGTGTAGTAAAGCCCGCAGCATGAAATGTGCTGCGGATCCTGTTTTGGGTCTGTGGGAAAATTGTTACAGGGAGATGTGTTTCTTGCAATATCGCCACATTGATATTATGTCTAGTGAGGTATGTCATGACTTTTCTAATTTTACGCTGATCATTGAGACCTCTAATATTCCAGGACAGGAGTCTCAGCATATCCTCCATGTCATACAGTAAAAAGAAGAGTTCAACACAGCTATAATGTCCACCCGCCTTCTAGTGATCATACAGGCTGCAAGGTAACGTCTTAGTGTACCCTCCAGTGTGTGTGCCTTATACCATTGCAATATGTTGATCAAAAAAAACAAAACCAAGGAAAATTAACACAAAAACACTGAAATCCCCCCAGCCCCCTCCCACACCATGCCAACCCAAATTGAGCACAGTTGAATTCCCCCCACCCCCACCCTTAAGAAAGTATGGCAACTAGCCATGTAGCATGTAACCCGCAGGGGCGGATGTTACCTAAGCACTACGAGTAACGGTCAGCATAAATCCACATTATGATAAACATATTAGGCAATCAGACCCATAGAAGCGCCCATCCAAATCAGCAAGCAATGAAAGAGAAAGATACAACCATCCGTGGACAAATAATATGAAACAACCCATCAGGATAGTACCCAGATATATATCAGAGGCAGCATAATCATGTAATTAAAGTGTAACCGTTCCCCCGGGGAGCCTAGAAACTACAAATACTTGCAAACAGTCTGGACAGCTGCTTCACTCCGCAAGTCTTTCACAGGTCGCAATGGGTATTCAGAACGAGCAGCATTGCCAGCTCAGGGTCAATTGAAGTAAGCCCATCGATAGAGAATGTCTGCAAATCAAGTTCCAAGTAGGGGCCTTCACAGTTTAAGTGGTTTCATCATTGTCCTCGAGGCAGCCCTCCTGTGATCTGTCCGTCGTTGCTGGCGCGTTCTCCTGTACAGCATCATGTTTCCACTTCTTGAGGATGTCTTTGATTGCCTTTTGCAGCGTTTTCGGGTCCGAGAAAATGCATGATGAGCATGGCGTAGGTAATGTTGTGATCCCGGAGTTGCCATTTGAGGGGATTAAATGGACCACAAGCTTCTTGCACTTTCAACGTGAAGTCTGGGTACAGCAAGATCGCCCAGCCCTCATACCGAAATTCTCCCAGTTCTCTGGCACGCCGCAGGGCCAAGTCCCTATCCAGGTAATTAAGCAGTTTGAATATTACCGGGCGCGGTTGGGACCCCGGGGGCGGGCGCGGGCCCAGTGAGCAATGGGCTCTTTCAACCACGAATATATCTGAGAAAGTCTCACGGCCTAGTAAGGCGATAAGAAATTGTTCTATGAATTGTTCCGCGTTGCCCATTGGGGTGGATTCTGGAAGGCCTGTGATACAAATGTTGCTCCGGCGAGAGCAGGCTTCTAAGTCCTCTGCTTTGTCTTGCAAGGAAGTGAGGGCCTTGGCTATTTGTCTCTGTACCAAATCTGTCTCAGACTGGGCTTCCTCAACTGCTGTGAACCTGCGTTCTGTCATATCCATTCGTTCTGTTTGTGTGTCTAAGCGTACCGACATCCTGTCCATCCGATATACTAGGGAGTCGATCTTTCCATCCATCATTGACAGACTTTTCTGTATTGTCGCAAACATTTGTTTGACTTCTCCAGATTCCTCCACCGAGTTATCCGGCTGGGTGTCTGCGGAGCACCCCCTCCCCCCCCCCCCCGTTTCTTTAGTTTTGGTCCGCTTTGTGTCAAACTGGAGCTTCGTCTGCGTTCTGTCCACCCTGCCCATAGTGCCGGTTGTAAGCAAGGAAGGGGTGGGTCTGTATATCCCAGTCTGCCGTAGCGGGGTGGGTCAGCTTGGTACAGTTGTCGTCAACTTCCTCAAAGTACGCAGAAAAGGCCAGGGAATGAGTCCACATCTATCCCCGATGGAGCGATCAGGGTCTATGCTTGGCGTTGGTCTGCAGGGAGGACAGCAGCATCAGGCCCTACACAATCAGAGCATCCCCGGGGGGCATCAGGAATCTGCCAGGTGCAGAAAATACCTTTAGGGTGGTCTTCACTCAGAGGATGCGCCTCAGAGGCCCCCAAGTATGAGAGGGGGTGCAATCCACTGCAAGGGGGTGCACAGTGTGGGGGGGCTGGAATGACCCAGCGCCCCCGCACCCAGGCCACAGACGAGGGTATGTGCCCGCGTTAGCCCCACCTCTATAGCACGTTGTAGGAAGTTCAAGGGCACTGGGTGTCAGGCCCGCTAGCCCAGAAATGCTTTGAACACGCAGTCTCAGTGTTCAGTCTAGCAATCGTGTGGGTGCCGCACCGGTGCCGCAAGCCAAAGCAAGTCACCCCATCCTCGCAGCAGGTGCGGGCATCTGGGCGGAGGACTCCGGCCTAGATGTTCACTGTCCGGCAGGGAGCCGGAGTGTGGAGAGCAGCTGAGCCCCATGGCACGGTGTAGTAGCAATGAGGGGTGTAAGCCCAACTCGAGGTCACGGATGGCCTCCGAGGGCTCCTCCCGAGGTCGCACCCAGCAGGTAGAGAAGGATCTCTCCGACGGGAGAGGGAGTCAGGCGTCCCAGCTGCTGAACACAAGCGGGAAGTCAGGATGATCCCATTGGCAGAGGTCTCGGCAGGACAACTCTCCCGGTGACCCAGCGCAGGCGAACGCCAATCTCCGCAGTTGCGGATCACAGCTGCTCACCGTGCTCGTGCCTGCAGACGGCTGGGATCAACTCCAACGCCAGGAGTCGTAAAGCAGCAGCCGGATGTAGGCACTCTTGGCGGATGTCGGGGCTGGCAGGGCCTCGGTATTGCAGAGGGGGACAGCAACCGGTGAGGCGGTGCCACAGTATCCGGTACAGCGTGTGCAGGCCCGATATTCGCAAGGTCACCTCCGCCCCCGCCCTCTGCCCCCCACCCTTGCTCCTGCAGCGAAGGCCAGCAGCTTGTTCTGTGCATTCTAGGGCATATTCCTTCACCGGAAGGGGAGAAGCCTTTAGGTCACGTTCAGCAGAGTCTAGATTGGGGGATAGCACTCGACCAATTCTGCTGATTGCCAGGATAATTTGAGCGTGATGCTGATGGCTCGTGGCGCTCGTATGTTAAGCGGCCATCTTGCGCTTCGGCAAGCTCCGCCCCCCCAAGAGGTGGAGAGTTAGTCTGTGGGGCGGAAGTAGAGAGCTCAGAGTTACGTTTAAAAAAACAAAAAGGAATGGATCTCGAGGATTTATAAGTGAAAATAATGGGCCATTTTATCACAAAAATCCTTTGATCCGTCATTATATAATGGAGCAGGCGGGGAGGATAGCATATTAATCACTTTGAATAATTCCATAGGAGATTTGAGTGATTCCGTTTTGTGAATATAGAATGCAGATTATTCTAATTTAATAGCCTCCTTATATTCAGATAGCTACCATTTGTGATTTATTCTTTCGATAGGATCCAGATCCCTCTGCCAAATACGCTCTTGGCAACGGCAGACTTGTCTGAGATTTCCAAGTTTCTCCGAAAGCCAGGGAGCTGTAGCCTTTTTCCTGCCTATATAAAATTCTTTGATAGGAGCAAGGAAGTCAACCGCTGCCGTAAGCCAGTTAGAGTATTCGGTAGCTGCCAAGTCAGGCTCATTGTGCTTTGTCTAATTTTTATTTGCCAAGGGCACATGTGAGAGATTCTTTACTGATATGTTTATAATCTCTTTTTAACAACTGTTGTA
Organism: Lissotriton vulgaris; assembly: GCF_964263255.1. Classification (NCBI taxonomy): domain Eukaryota; kingdom Metazoa; phylum Chordata; class Amphibia; order Caudata; family Salamandridae; genus Lissotriton; species Lissotriton vulgaris. The sequence goes on from NC_141696.1 coordinate 745,514,177, forward strand.
TGGCATTTTAGATTCCAAATGGATTTTCCCGATTCATGCCCTTATATAGGTACAATTCACGTTGCCCTTATATAAGCATAGAAATCAAGCCCTTATTTAGGCATAGCCCATGCAACCCAAATACAGGCATGGCTACTTCCATCCGTTCACCAAACGTCACAACGATTTCTTGGAAAACCAGCTCAAGCCATTAGGGACTTCCTCTTGCTTGAATAGTGATTTCTCCAAGAACTCAGTTACTTTACAATGAACAACTATTCCCTAGGGTTTCATTCGTGACGTTCATATGCCTGACTTTACGTCAAACATGGCATTCCTAAACACCTTCAAGGTATAAAAATACCTTCACTTGCTATGGCAAAGCACGGTGGTTCAATGCAGTTCGACGACCTACTTGCCCGGCGCAGCTCGCTACAGCAAGTGCCGAAGGAAGCTGACTCTCCAGCTGATGCACTGATCTGGAAGCTGCCCTTCTCTGCTGAGAAATCCAGCTCCAGTGTTTCCGACTCCCCTTGCGGGGTGTTGGGAAATCGAGTCCCGAGACAGAGATACCAGACCTCCTTCATTCCAAGGTATGGAGCTGATTTGAACCTAGAGAAACCTTTGGTAGATTCTTGGCAAAAACTAAACCTATGCTAAAGACCATACTTACTTCTTCCCACGTACTAGACTTAGGTTAGGTACATTGGGGTAGGCGTATTTTAGAAGCACCAGTTGAGTATTTTAGCCTATTTTAATTATGTATGTATTTTTATATGGCTTAGAAACCATACAATGCTCTTACAGTATTATTTCATATTACTGTTTACGCTGTACGCATTATACTTTGCGTTCTGTCTAACGATTGTAGCAGTTCACCTCTCTTGCATGAGAAAGAAGCCTGTTCAATAAACCCCTTTTTATTTAAATGCTCCGTCTCTCACGATTGGCGGAGTAAAATAGTTATCTATTGTTTCCACGACTCTGAAGATAGTCATTCCAGTCCTAGGGAAACAAAGTTGTCATGTTTATGCGGTTGTCAGAAACTAATCCCTTCTTGTGAATTCGAGAAAGTTTCTAGTGACCTCTGAGCTGGCTGTCACTCACAATTAAGTTTAGTATATTCGATAGAGACCTACTGACCTAAGTCCTACGTCGTATCTATAGGATATATTATTCCAATGCGAAGAGCCTATTGGGAATATAGAAACTACACTACATAGTGCCCAACGTTTGGTAAGGCACAAATTTAACGCTAGATACTAAAGTAACTCAGTCGTGCTTTTCTCAGAGACCCCTTTTTCCAGTAAAATACTCCAATAGATGTCTGGAGTGGGTAAAAGGATAATATCCGCCATAGCTGAGTATGACGAAAATCCTATGTATTCGCTTTTTGGTTTTGTTCAACGTTGAAGGATACAGTGTTCCAAAATATTGTGCACCTTATCTTTGTTTCCTATAAACTTGCTCTGCAAACTTTCAGTCAACAAAATGCCGGATAGCAACAACAGCACAGAGAACGGTGGAGCTGCGGCTGATCCAGCAGCTTTTAAAACAACAGGTTTCCAAGAAACCGACGAGGATGTTATAGTCATACCTCTAAATTTAAGGAAAGCCATCACTATAAAACTTATAAAAAACGGCCTATCAGCAAGAGGTGGTAGAATAGTTTTTGTGATTGAGGAACATGAATATCACCAGACAGAGGTATTCTATTCATGGATAATCTTCCCTGAAGCAAATTCAGTAACATATGTGTTTCACTTCTACAAAGAAGATGCACCACCAACGGAATACATTCCTTTCGAGGATATAGAAATTCCACTAACTTACCAAGAGCATGCACTCTGGTTTAAAGGCGCTCTAAAACATAAATCAAATTACCAGGCTTGGTCCACTAGGTAGATCAGGAGCAACATGGCCCGTTTTAGCCAGCTATACTCCACATCCTGAAATTAATGAAATGACAGATATGGAACTACGAGCTCAACTAAAAGAACTAATTAAAATCTATAGACAATTGATTCAATATTTCATGGGGACTCTTACAGTCCAACCAGCAATAATGATTCCACAACATCCCCCTCACCAGGGGAACACAAATAAAATTACACCACAGACTCTATATTCGGTTGTTGGTAAATTACCCGCAAAACGGGAACAAATTCCATTCTGGATAGCGAAAAAAATTACTCAAATTGAGGCAGTATTTCCTAATACTACCCCTCATGAGAAACACAGAATTTTAACAATCTGTTTACCAATGGGGATCGCACTACATCTGGAGGACTGCGACACTTGGAGTACAGTCTTTGCTGCAATTTACACTAACACACATGGTGTTCCGTCTATGGCGGTAATACCAGATATCCTTAAACAGATTCAAAATGAATACGGGGCAGAGCCTGCTTTAAATCTAGGTATGACATTACTGAAAGATTTCAAACAGGTCTCAACAATAATATTAGCTAATATTAAAGGTGAAGCAGCATCCGTGGCGATCCGCCAAAAGTTACGGGAATTTGATGTAACTGAGCAACCACAAGAACTGGCCAGAATAATTGAAAAATCCTATGAAGAATTAGGCAGAGGCAGCTTGGGTGGGAAACCAGTTAAACCCCAACTGTCAGAAAGTCCTGAAAAGGTCTTTACTAAAAACACTCCTAATCCTATTAAAAAGAAGTGGGAAAATAGCAAACAAACTTCTAAAGAGAAGCGTTCTCATTCCAGAGGTAGGTCTCCTCAAAAGGAGCCCTCTGGAAGGAGGTATAACCTCAGGAACAGGGATAATTTGAGAAAACCTGATAGATATCAAGATACTGATACACATTCCTCTCGTACCTTTCAGACTTCGTCACAGAAATCCGAAAGAAGAGGACGGTCAGAAAACAAGGAAGAACGCCTGAAGTCCAAAGATGATCAACACGTTCAGAAAAACAAGAAACCTCAATTCACCAAAAAGAAGGTAGCAGGTCTAAAAATCAGATATGCAGAGGATCTTGAGGACACAACTCAAGAATGGGGAAAAAGCTCAGACAATGTTGGACAGCGCAGCAGAAGTCACCATAGCTCGCAAGAACTGAAGGATCATCTGGAGACAGTGGACTTGAATGAGTTCATCCAAGTTGAAACTGCAGATACCGGGGTTAGTTCTCCACATAAGTTATATGAAATAACACTCCGGATGGAGGGAGACATACCAAGAAAGGGGAGAGCACTCTTTTTGGAAATACTTCTAAGGGTTATGACATTCTTCTCGCTGAACAAGACTGCCCACCAGAATTTGTTAGGGAGTGCCCACATTGCGCAGACATCATTATGCCAGCCTTCTCCAACCATATTTCAATTCATTTGAAATACACTTATGCCAGGAAATGAGCAGTCGCCCAAGCTCCTGCATTATACAAGAATCATGTAGGATGGGATGAGGATTCTCCTCACCATAAAATCCAGTTAAAAAAATCAACCAATTGCACAAAGGTAGTATTCAGTTAAGCAAAAAGCTAAAAAACTGGTCAGAGAGATATTAGATCAACTTGAATACCAACATACACCTCGTCAATGAACAATACTTTGTTTCCTCTCTCCAAACCAGAAAATACATATTGTCTAGTATTGAACTACAGACACTTAAACTCTTGTTGCAAAACATTTGCAGTACAAAATGCACATAGTGCGGCATTAATGAATAACATTGTGTGTAAAAAATATAAAACCACATTAGATATTTTTAACGGTTTCTTCTGTCAAAACATTGCACCAGAAAGTAGGTATTTGACCGCTTTCTCAATTATGGGGACACAGCGACAATTCTGATCTCCCTCAGGGATTCAAGAATAGTCCTGGGTTATTTTCGGCTAGGGTAACAGAGTTACTACAAACATATGATGATGAAGACTTATCATATGTAGATGACATCTATCTGACTGACGATGACTTGGATAGGCACTTGAACAGGGTGAACACCATTATATTGGGCTTCGCCTCTGAAGGGAAGAAATTCAATTTTAAGAAATCAAGAATTGCCCATCTTAACTTCCTTTTTCTAGGATATGAACTCTCAAGTGAAGGCAAAAGCCTGGAAGCCAACTTTTTTAGAAAAGTGTGCGCTGCTCAAACCTCCAAAAACGCTGAAAACTTATAGTTGATTCTAGGTTTCCTGAATTTCAGAAGAACATACATTCTAAACTACGCAGAAAGGGTTCAACCTCTCTACGAATTAATCAAACCTGATTTTAAATCAGTAAATTGGACACAAAAACACACTGAAATTTTGCGTTCATTGCAATCAGACATGTTAGCAACAAAACATTTACAAACACGCGTAAACATACGTAACTTAGTGATCCGAATCATTCCAGGACAATGCGGATTCACGTACTTAACTATTAACGAAGGTGAAAAAGTACCAATAGCTTACAAATCACACTTGTATTCACAAACGGAAATGAAGTTTACTTCAACAGAAAAAATTCTGACAGCGTTTCAGACTGCTGAAGCAAAAGAGAGAGCCCTCGCACAGGGTAAGCGCATCATGGTCGTTACACCTGTACCTGCCTTAGAGGCAGTGACAAAAGCGAGCATTCCAAATTCTAAAGCTTTACATCCGAGATGGATACAATGGGTTAATTCTCTTGCTGCAACAGACTTTGAATACGTTTTTGATCCTTATTTGAAAACATAAGCATTTTTACAATATGAACAAGAATCTCTGCCTACTGAAATTCTGCCTCTAGAGCAGTATGAATGTATAATTTATACGGACGGATCAGCTTAACCCGCTACGGGGGTAAACAAGCCTATAGTGCAACGTGCGCGATCATTAAAGGTCGTTGGCAATTTCCGAACAATAGTCACTAAAACACAATCTCTAGGAGATTGTACAGCTCAGTGAGCTGAACTACAAGCATTCAAGATGACACTTGAAAATACGGACTGCGAATTCCCCACACTCATAGTGTGCGATTCGTATTATTGTGTTCAATCTTACAATGAATACTTGCAGAACTGGACTTAAAACGGTTACAAGATGCATAAAGTGGCACAATCAAGCATAAAATGCCTTGGGAACAAGTAGTTTAGTTACGACAGGGACTACAAAACACTCATGTGATACATACGCTGAGTCATCAACGTGATGGCGTTCACGTTGCAGGGAATACATTGGCTGATAATGCCGCTAAGGCAGCTGTCCAAACGGCTTCCATAGTTGCAATCACTCGTTCAAAAACAAAAATTGACAGTAAAATAATACTAGCTGTCAATGCTTCAAGCACAGACAGTGGTAAAACATTACCTAAAGGGTTTCCACTCAAATACTCATACATAACTGATGCGAATAATGTTCAGTTTGTTCGAATGCCTGGAGTGGGGGATAGAGTAATTCCAAACATGGAACATAGATTAGGACTAATGTTAGCAGCACATGAAGGTCTTGCCTCTGCACATGCAGGTGTTTCCGCCACAGTGTTGTTACTAGAACAGAGATACTGGTAGTCACGCATGAGGAAACAAACCAGAAACTATGTTTTGAAATGTGAAATATGCCAAAAGATGAAAGTCTCTACTGTGAAACGACCTGCGCAGACGCCCCTGTTAATTTCAGATAAACCATTAGCTTGCGTTTACCTGGACCACTGCGGTCCCTTACAAAGGGATAGTAACTATAAATATATCATGGTAGCAGTGGATTCTTGTTCGAGATTCATTTGGATGTGGACTCAGCGCTCGGCTGATGCTCAAACTGTTATAAAAGATTTACGAGTCTTTATCGGCACATACGCAGTCGGCACGCTACATTCTGACCAAGGTCCTGCGTTTAGCTCTCGAGCTTACAAGGAGGCCATGGCCAATCTGGGCGTTGCATTGCGGTACTCTTGTCCATTCTATCCTGAGGGAAATTCGGTTGTGGAGAGAAGAAAACGGGACATAAAGCACTCTATAACAGCTAGGGTATTAGGCTAGGGTGACGGGTGGGTCAAACATCTACTAAGTGTCCAACATAGTCTTAACAATCTGCCAAGAAGTTCTCTGGGGGGTATCACTCCGTATGAAGTCCTTTTTGGGACCAGAATGATAGTAGCAGGCCTCGATTGTCAGACTTCAGTGGTAGACCAAAAGCCTTTTGATATCAAAGACTGTTTGGCTGTTTTAAGGGACTTAAATGAAATAAGAACAAAACAAAGTAACGTGTTTTTAAAGTTAACCACCACTGAAGAGAAACCGACCGTCCCAGCAAGGCCTGTCTGGATCCCAAAGCTTGGTGATCTGGTCAGAGAAAAGATCGCATACAAGAAGGAATTTTGGCCTTCTTACAGACAACCTGTGCCTGTCCTAGCAATCCACGGATCAAGAACAGTATTACTGCCGCCCCTTGCTGGTAAAAAGGAGAACAGGTTTGTGTCCATCGACCTGGTCAAACCACATCATGTGGCCGATCATAAGCAGTAGGCCAAGTGGACTCCGCCAATGCAACAGACGCCCAGCTCTGGCGACTATCCAAGAGGTTCAAACTGAGAGACTCATCACCTTTGAAGAATCTGCAGTGCGAAATGAAGGACTAAGCAACAAAACTATGGAACTTGTACCTCTTGAAACCCAAATAACGGTTTGTCAAGAAACGCCTGTCTACAATGAAGTAGCATCTGACTACACAAATGTAACAAGTGATCCTGCGGATCCAGCGATTTCAATGAATCCTGATGCAATCCCAACAATTGACAGAACTGCCTCTGGCTATTTCATTAACTTTGATACATTTTCCGAGGATCCCAGCGAACCTGAAACAATGCCAGTAAAAAGAACTTTGAAAGAACAAGTAACTGAACTTTTTCTTCACCTGGAAAAGACTTATCGGGTTTCACCATGGATTGAACTTTGGATTGGGTTGGGTGTGCTTTTTCTTCTAATTTGATTGACTCTGGTAATAACTTTGGGAATGCTGATAAATGGAAGATATGTCAAAATGGACACAGCAAGTAAGAACATCAATGTATTCCTCAAGCCACACAAATCATCCCATCATGAACAAAAAGACTTGTCATCAGTGAACATCACAGCTGTTCCTATACCAGGGGGTGTAGCTAGGGACAGAACTGATTATGACATTTTTGGCCCGTCGGAGCGGATTCCACACCAGTTCAAGATTTCCTTGAATGGCTTTGTACCATCTAGTATCTTTTCTGATGATTGGGACTTGGAGACTGTTAATAATATGATGTCAGACTTAGAAATGTCTGCAGTATTCACAAATCATGAATATTTAGAAGGTTCATCAGATTATGAACAAATGTATTGTTATAATAATTATGGTCATCATTTCTTGCACAAATCTGGAAACCCTAGAAATGTATTGATTTATAACCAATGGGAACATTGTCCTACGCCACCAAAGGGTAGCTCAAAAACATTTTTGGGAAAATGTCCATATTTTTCAGGTTTTAATGTATTCAATCCAGAATCATTTTACTTTAAAAAATAAGAACAAAACAGTAGTGAAAACTATGTTAACAAATGCCAAACAAATTTATTCTGCAGCCTTTCATGCTCAGCTGTCTAAACTAGGTTTTGACTTATGGAAAGACAAAATTGAGACAAAAACTGTCTGGGGTACAAAAGATTGGCAAGTGCAGGGGACAGAAGCTTTATTTAGAGCCTGCATCATCTGAGAGCAAATTATGTATTTGAATGACACTGTCCAACAGACATCTTGTCTTGGGTTAGCCAAGATTAAGACCTACACCTACACCTGTTAGTGATAACACTTCAGACGGGGAGGTCGACGTACATACTATTTTGCACCACAACAGAACAGATCCAGATTGAAAAAATGGCTTATCTGGCCCACAGACACAAACAACTGTCAAGATAGATTACTGAATAAAACATGGGGGTTCACATTCACTAGGCCAGATCCAAGATATGTTCAGAGACAGCATCCAGGAATAGTAACAACATACAGTGTAGGGAAGCTGTGCCTTGATTAGCTACATAGATCTACACTTAAGGAAGTTAAACAACACTTATCTTTACTTAAAGATGGCGCTGATCTTAGGGAATTCTTGCTAGGACCAAGAACACCGCGTCAGTAACGTTTTATATATGCCGGTATCTATTCGGTATCTATTCTGCTTATAATGAAGCATGGAAGATTACGCAAGTAGAGATTGCAGAAAGAAGACGAGAAATTGATCGTATTAATTTAGGGAAAACTCTCTCTGTAGTTGACAATGGGTTAACGACTCTGTCGTCCAGGATATATTCATTGGACAGCATAGTGTCTTCTGCCATACACATCATGGAACAGGACTTGGTCATGTTGCAATATGGTCAGTCGCAATTACATTCAATCATGCTATTAGGCTGGACGTTACCAAACCTTTGTTCACGCTATGTGCCTTGGCGTTTAATCAATACTACGTAACTGTTTTCAGAATTCAATCTCACTGATAAACAGATCAAATTGACACAGGGGGAGGAGACTATACGGGGCTGAGCATTGAACAACTGGAAAGATTGCCATTTACTGTCGCTGAAAAGCAGGCTACAGAATGGATTATACAAGGAACAATCACTCTGCCTGTTACATTTTTCCATTTTAAGTATTGCCTAAAACACATGCCAGCAGGCACATATGAAAGGTTGGGTAAAGAATACATCAAGACATCCTGGGAATTACTGTACACTTACAGATGTTGGAGTGGGGGTCGTGAAGTGTGAAAACGCACTAAGCGGTTCCCTCCTTTGTCAGGGTATAAGCCTACACCGGGCCTTCAATGGTTCCTCTAACAACTTATCCTGCCACCTGCTAGGTTCTCCAGCTGCGGTGATTGATCCACATGCATAGGATTTTCTACAGCAAAGTGGCTGACTCTAAGGAGGAGAACAAACACTTCATTGACCTCTTATGCTACTTATGGAAAGAAAATATACAATGCTCTATCCTATGCATTTACAGTGATGAGTGGAAGGAGACTGGAGAAGAAAGTCCTTGAGTATGCACAAAAGTGCCTAAACCCCCTTCCAGCTAAGGAAGAACTCCCAGGACCCTCGGCCCTCTTACCTCTAGGGCTGCTGACTGCTAACCTCCCCTGAGAATCCGCGAAAAAGCCCCAGACCTCTGGTGTGGTCCTGGACGCATTCGCCAGGCTTAAAAAGTGCTCCCCAAATGGGAAACGAGATGCCGGCCCCCAAGAACCTTAACCTCTCTGCCCCCGGACGGCTCCCATACTAGGTCCAATAGTGACTCTAACCATGAGAGGCCTTGATGCTCGACGACCACTTCCCCATTAGGGTCAAGACCCACCTCAGTGGGACCCCGTGATCAGTCATCGGATATACTGGACCCCAAGGAGCTGATGCACCCCTACTCCTCCGAGTGTTCCGAGGGACAAAGTGGCCACTATGGTGGCTGGAAGATTATGTAAGCCTCTTGACAAGGAGGTCAGGAACTGCCTTAGGATGAAATGTCCAGCAACCTTCTTTAGTAAGTAAGGTCGTCATCACCCCAGATTTGACGCCTGAAATGACAACTTTCTAGACAAATATATTAGAGATCCCAAAATACATAAATTTACGTCCCTGCAGTCATGTCAGGACAAGCTCCTAAACCTCACAGACGCCCTATCAAAGATCCTCGATAGGGTGTAGGATGTCAAAGCCTTGGGTGCTAATCTCCCCTGAAGTCTTGTCTAGCTGGGCACAGCAAGCAATCATTTTCTTAGGAAATGCCAACTGCGCCTTCTATACCCAGAGGCGTGGACCACTTCTTATAAAAATGTATCTGAAATTGGGGGACTTATCCACTTAAGCCCATCCGGCGGGGAAGCTGACAGCAGGCGAGGATCACTACCCTTGTCGCATGGGGAAGATCTTTTGGGTCCGATCTATTGTAAAGATATGTGTATATGGAAGGGTCTCCAATAATCCACTGTTCCACTCTATATGCTGTGTCATTCCTGGAGCTATACCCCCATTCGTTCAGGATCTGTAGATGTGCTGCTGCACAATATGATTGTATATCCGCGGCAGAGATGCCGCCACAGAATGTGGATTGGAAGCAGGTGCGAAGGGCTACTAGTGCTATGCTACCGCCCCATAGGAACTGACCCAGTATTGCAATGATTTGTCTAAACCATGTTGGTGGAATTGGTTATGGGTGGGATTTTAGTTGGTATAAGAGGCGGGAAAGGCATACCATCTTGAAGATAGCTGATCTTCCGTAGAGTTATAGGGGATGACTGGAGCAGGACCTCACTTCTACTTTCACACGATCTGTTAAGGTGCCTACGTTTTTATCCCATAAGACAGATTGGGCATCTGATAAATAGTCGCGGAGATAGTATAGGCCATTATTTGCTATTGTACGTTTTTCTAACCAATGTCCACTCCCCAGGGTCCCCCTCAGTGCCCAGATGGATGATTTTCGCTTATTTATATATAGGAAGGATGTCTCACCAAATATACGCATAATTTGAAGATTTCTGGAGCAGGACCAATGGGGATCGGTGAAGAACAAAAGGACATCATCTCCATATAGAGCTATGCAGACCTAAATCTCCGGCATCCATTCAAATCCCCGCACTAGACCATTGCACCTCACCCATGGAAATAAGGAGGAGACGGAGACACACTTTAGGAGCAGCGGTGCTATAAACAGGTATGAATCAGAAGCACTGTTCATGAGCTAGGGAAGATCACCCCTCAATCACCATTTTACTAATAGTTAGAACTACTTGTACAGAGTTCCCAGAGACATTGAAAGAGCTAGAAGGCTGTTGAACCCCCTGGATCCGGCTACACGCAAAGTTACAGGTACACATTTGTTCAAAGGCAGAGGTAAAGTGAAGCGAAATGGGTGAGAATAACAGAACTAAGGTGTTGTTCTCTCTCTTTTGTCTTTTTGCACATAATGTACAGATATAGAAAGGATAGAAGTGACAAGGCCCTGATGAGACCCCGTTCATTGAATTAACAGGTTTGAAACGTGTCAGTGACAAGGCCCTGATGAGACCCCGTTCATTGAATTAACGGGTTCGAAACGCGTCGGCATAAAGAAGGCTACAAAACAAATAGGATTCACTGCGACTTGGACTCATTGATTTGTACCCATTTAGCCCTCTTTCAGACTCTTTGTCCTTCAATGATCCTATGAAAACGAGCATTTTTGATATCGGCATTTCTGTTTCTAATTTAACTATTTGAATATTTGCCGCAATACAAAAACAATGTGCAATGTGTTGTTTCATTTTCGTTGGATTTGATGTTTTGAAATTATTGTGTTGTCATTCATGATTTTCATATTTGTTATTAAGTGTCACATGTTTCGTGTGTTTCTCAAACATGCAATAGAGATTAATTTTTTTGTATTTGAATGAAAAAGTAAAGGGTGAAACTAAATAAACCTACATAATCAGAAGTAGTCCTGATTTATGTACTTGTATTATCCAGTAACAAAGAAGTGTGAGGGGAGCAAGTTGTATATTAATTGGCAGGGGGTGGAGCGGCACCAAGCTGGGCAGGCACGGCCGGCCGTGAAACTGAAAGCACGGCCGGCCGGCCGGCCGTGAAAGCCTTTGATGCTGCAGGGGGTGGAGCGGCACCAAGCTGGGCAACAGATGGCTGGCGATTTGATGCTGTGCACGCGCATTTTAGGTCAATGCGCTTGCGCATTGACCTAAAAGCGCACGGGCACAGCATCAAATCGCCAGTCTAAGTAAGGTCTGTTTAAGCCCCTATAGTCTCGCTCCGCTCAATGCGCATGCGCATTGAGAGGCGAGACCTAAAAAAGGGATGACCAAAGCACTGGTGAACACCAGGAGAACCAGAGGGAAGCGTCACTGAGGGGGTACTCCTTGAGTGATGAAAGACGGAGATCAAGAGTTCTCCAAGAAGAAGCAGACGAAGTCTCAGCTACCCCGGTAAGATGCACCCGCTCTGGGAGAACAGTTGTAAGACCCGCAAAATATAGAGACTATGAAATGGGTGAAGATAATGAGCCTGTATGCAGATAGACTCTGGGACTTCATATAATTCCTCTTGTTTGTTGGTTCATTAAAGGAGGGAAATATGTAGTGTGGGCCCTCTAGTTGTTAAGCGTCACGTGATGATGCGATGACGCGGCACGCAGCCGCCATGCTGCGAGACACAGCGCAAAGCCCGCGAAGAGCGGAGACCTCGCTCCTGGCACTCTTTTCCCCTAATATTTAATAAAAGCAGTTAACTCACCTAACCTACCTCCGCTTATCCTTTCGGTTGTAACCCCAATCTTAGACATGCTGACAGAATAAATCTGATATTACGTATAGCAAGGGGAAATGCCTAGCGAATACAAGAACGTGCAGGCTTTTGTGTGCTGGATTACGAAGTGGAAAGCACCAAAATCCAGATGCTATGCCCAATTTTGCAAGGCAAAGCTCGTAATATGTGATAATTATCACACCAAGTAAAATTCTGAAATCTAGGGAATCACTTTGTAACCGGTGTGATAAATAGCACACCGTCCTCCATGGCAGTGACATACATGGCTTACATGTAAATAAACAACGTGAAAGAGTAACAAGGGCGTAAAGTCATTTTCCTACTTTATTTACGTACTTGGCGCGTGGTAAAAACGAATGCATAAGGATATACGTACATATTTAGATAGTTAACATTTTAGATTTTATGGGGAGACAAATTTCGCACTTTATAACTACCTTGATTAGAAAGCCACCCGCATCCAATTCCGATGATAAACCTCCATCCAATATCTTCACATCTGCCATGTCTTTCCTCTATTGTTAAACGCCTAGAAAAGCTTCCCTGTGAGTTGGAAAAAAACACAAGCTTGTGACAAGTCAACTGGTATCAGTGCTTTAAACCTGCACTGCCTCTTTAAACAAACCTCATGCAGGATGTCTTGCGCGAGTACAACGTAGTGACAGCTGTTGGCTGGAAAAGACTACCGGGCACCGCCCACTACAGTATACGCCTCCCGATAGGCTAGCCCTCGAAGACACTAAAGTACAAATTGGGAGAATTTGTTTCAATGTATAAGGGGAAAGAGAGCATACGTTTTGTAATTTTGTTGACGAACAATTAGCACCAATAAAGTAGGATTCAAGGCCATTTGCGGCGTAGTGCTGCCTCTTTTTTTCGCCGTTGTGTACCTTAGAACACGACACGCTTGAACTTCCTTAAAGAATTGGACTTTGTTTATTTTTTCACGTAATAATTGTGTTTCTCGCTAAGGAGAAATAAACACGTTGTAAGACAAAGGAAATTGCCTCATCTGATATCTTTTTCGAATATTGTACGAGAGGTCGGCTGAACCTATGTTAAAATGAGAACGCAGACAGGCATGTTTATTCCCAGGGACGCCGCCAATCTACAACACTTCTGAAAGACGGCCATCTTGCAAAGGAGTCATTTGCAGGATGTCCTAGTAGTTCGCGAAGGCAAAATGGTTTAACTGGGAATAAAACAATAATACTCGAGATTAATCGTTTACTCTTGTTTTATAATGCTACATGCCGCTCATAACTTTGTATAAATATTTGTAGCTGATCCACAACCAGATTAAACTTTTTCTAGTCCTTAGGCATTATCGTTAAATGTGTACTACGTTGGGTGCATTTTCGTGCCTTTAAATGGATCGGGAACGTTGGTAATAGAAAGCTAGCCAATGTATTCCGACACAAAAGCGCGCCATTTTGGAATTCAAGGAAATACCATTCGAAGTCTGTTTCTCTGTACTGTAGCGCTCCTCCCCGGCAGGGGCATGCCGGTGTGACAGCTTGCTGCCGCTGCCTTCTACCAGAGGGTCCTCACATTGTTTTTAGCAACGAACTGCTACTGGCCCTCGAGACATGAGAAGCAATAGGAAGAGGTACTGCTGCTGGGTGGAAAAGCGTCCGGAGCTGAACAGCGCAAGTAGGTGAGCTGGGGGACGGTAAGTGGGACACCTTAGGACAATAATACAGCGGAGTTGGCGCCCCGAACGTGCCCCGATGAGTTGTAGGAAACTAGACGGATCAAATTCCAGGCAGATCCATTAGCTGTTGTAAAATCTGATCCATGCAGGCCACATCGAAGGAAGCTGAATATGTCCCAGTGTGAATTGTCAACTCCGGGACGTATTCATAGGCGCCCACGCATTGTTTCTTGATGCTTTTAAATATATATATATATATATATATATATATATATATATTATATCGCGCGAACTTTACCCGAAGGTGTTAGAGCGCTTTACAAGAGAACCAGTTACATTGCATAAGGACTTCAGAGTACACGTATTACATAAACCTATCTCTTTGTTCCCTGCAGTGGCTAAGGTCTTTGAGAAAATGGTCACTAATCAACAACCGCCTTAATTTGTAGAACAGCATGTAATTTGTATTTTGTATTTCACGGTATTTGTAAAGCGCATCAATCGTCCCAAGGGACATCACGGCGCTAGGACAGGTTAGAGTATGTTGCAATTTGATCAATGGTGGAATCAGTGTTTAGGAAACGGGATGGTTTTCAGTTTTTTTTCTTAACAGAAGGTAGTTGTCTTGTTAGCAAAGGTCAAGTGGCAGGCCGTTCCAGTAGACTGCGACTGATTTGGAAAAGGACTGGTCGCCCATTCTGACCTTGGTTGTATGTTTGACTGAGGCAAGGGCTTGGTGGCATGATCGCAGGTTACGCAAGGGGATGTGAAAGTGTAATTTATCTTGTAGGATGTGTGGTCCTTTCTTATGCAAGGTTCTATGCGCAAAACAGAGGAGCTTGAAATTAGCTCTCTAACGGACTGGTAACCAATGTAATTCCTTCAAGCAGTGGTATGCTAAACTGTATTTTTTTTACTTGCATATTACTTTGGCAGCGGCACTCTGGACCACCTGAAGTCTGGAGAAAAGATAGTCTGGCATGGGCGTTGCCATAATCTAGTCTGCTCATAAGCAGAGCCTGTGTGACCTTTTGTCTGTAGTTCTGTGGCATCCAGGGGAAGAGTTGTCTGAAAAGTTTCAGTATAGAATAGAGTATAGAATAGGCTTTTCCGCACCGTATTTGGTCCTGCATAGATGGTGTCATCAGCCCACATTTTTTGCCGCTCGTTTGGAGCAACCAGCTATTGTCCCAAATACCCTGGAACCCCCGAAAAGTAGGATTTCAAATTTCCCGGCGTTTAGTTTTAGACAGTGTTGGGACATCCAACCTGCGAGTTCGGTGAGACAATTTATTAGGTTGTTCTTAGTCTCAGTATTGGTCAGCCTGTCTATCAGGGGAATCACCAATTGTGCGTCATCAGCGTATGAACAGATGTCAAATCCCCATTTCCTACTAATATCCGCTAGAGGTTAAACGTATGCATTAAACAGGGTGGGGCCTAGGGTTGCTCCCTGCGGGACTCCGTATTTAATGCTTTTTGAGGTGGAAGTGCTGGATCCCATATGAATTGTTTGGGTCCGATCTTTCAGAAAGGAGGCAAACCATGACAAGGCTTTAGAACTGATCCATTTTCTATGCAGGATTTGGAGTAGTTTGGTGTGTGATACAGTGTCGGAGGCCGCAGTAAGATCCAGTAGTATCAGTTCTACGGGTCAACCTTGATTAACTAGTGATCTAATATTATCAGACACTGCCAATAGAGTGGCTTCGGTACTATTATTGGCTCTAAAGCCTGTCTGTGAGGGGTCAAGTAAATTGTCAGATTCAAGGAAAGTGGTAAGTTGCTTATTTACTAAACACTCCAACACTTTGGATAGATAGGGAAGTTGAGAGATGGGGCAATAGTTAGCTGGGTCATATATTCTGAGTCCTGCATTTTTTTAGAAGTGGAAATACCACTGTTTTCTTCCATATGTGTGGGAATGAAGCTTCTCCAGAGATTGGTTAAATATTTTGGGGATGTGAGGGGATAGAACTGACGCTAGTCTGGCAAAAATAATATGGCTTCCTTCATCCTGCCCAATCTGGTTTCAGAGCCTCCTACAGTACGGAATCGGCATTGGTGGAAATTGCTGAGGCCATATGTGAATCTTTGGATACTGGTGGCAGGGCAGCTTTGGTCTGCTGAACCTGTTGGCCGGTTTTTATACTGTGCCTCACTTGCTACTCCTGCAGAAGCTGGGCATCACTGGCTCTGCCAGTAAGTGGCTGAACTCTTTTCTGGAAGGCAAAACACAACAAGTCTGGATTCTCCCGCCCCCTTTCACGCCAACTACCCAGGAACTACTTACTGGAGTTCACCAGGGGTCTGTTTTGATCCCGCTGCAGTTCAATGTTTGTTTATATGTCACCCCCTCATCCAGATGGCAGAGGACTTGGGCGCTGAAGTCGTCGCATAAGTTGACGACACTTCGCTTCTGTTTACCTGGAAGAAACATGAGTCATCTTCTCATGTCAAAATCTGTTTCACAGCAGTGTTCAATTGGCTCACTACCGCCCAGCTTTAATGCAACGAGGATAAAACGTTGGGGCATATTATCAAGAACTGCGTTAAAATTATCGCCTCTTTAGCGACAGGAAACTGCCGCTAAAGCAGCGATAATGATCTTGATAATATGACCTTGTGAATTCCCATAGAAGCCCGGGTTCACACCAGAACCTGGGCTTCTATGGGAATTCACAAGGGCGTATTAATAAGCCCATTATCGCCGCTTTAGCGGCAGTTTCCTGCCACCAAAGCGCGTTAATTTTAACGCTGTTCATGATAATATGCCCCAGATATTTTATTCTCCAGTGCTTTTCCCCCTCTGTCTGGCATGCCTTCTGGCCGGATGAGTCTCCCATACCCTCCCCTCGGGGCCTTCCGGTCAAGAACCTTGCGGTTTGGTTCGACAAAAAGTTTGGTTTTAGCAGTCAAATTAACAAACTAACAGGAACATACTTTGGCATACTGAAATTACTCAAAAAGTTTCTACCTCTTCTCCCCTTAACAGCAAAAGAAACAGTCACTAGAACGCTCATCACGTCCCGCATTGATTATGCTAATGCACTGTATGCCGGCCCGCCTTGTTAACTACTGGATAAACTACAGTTGGTCCAAAACCCTGCTGCTAGAATGCTTTTCAATCTCCCTAAAAGAACCAGTGTCAGACAGCATCTGTGTAACTTACACTGGCTAGCCGTGAAAGCACAGGTCAAATTGAAAGCCCTGGTAACGGCTCATGCTGCTCTTTACGATCTGGGTCCAGTCTATCTTAGGAAGCGCTTCCAGTTTTATGCCCCTAGCAGGCAACTGTGCTCTTCCAATATGCTGAGGGTAATCACCCCAAGATTCTGTCTTAAAAGGAGAGGTGGCAGTTCCCTGTCCTACACGGCTGCGGTGGCCTGGAACTACCTCCCATTTGACATACACAGCCTGCAGGATCCCAACCAATTTAGAAAGAGATTCAAAACTTTTCCCCTTTAACTGACTGTTTCTCCCCTTTTGCTGAGTCCTTTCCACTCTAGGGCTCATGCCGGGACACTCTTTTGAGTAGCTGTGCGCGTTCTAAACTTTATTAACATCACATAACATAAAACATACAAAACTGGTAAACTTTTCGACCAAAGCACGAAACTGCAGGAGTGAGGCATTTTGTTTCGTCTCCAACTAGGTCAATACAATTGTCTCACTTAGAGGTTCGTCAGTACCCTTTTTGTTTATGTTATGGTATGTTATTAAATCATTTATTGAGCGCACTAACACTGATTAGTTTCTTGGCGCTAAAATTGACAGTAACACAAACGGAGGTGGAACAGGTGGATTAAAAAGCTTGTCTAAAAAGCCAGGTCTTCAGTGCTTTCCGAAAAGGTAAGAGATCTTGGCAAGACCGGATCTCCAGGGGAAAGGTGTTCCATAGGCAGGGGGCCAGTGTTGCAAATCTGCGTCCACCAGAGCGTTTAAGTTTAAAGGGAGGGGTCTGGAGAAGGGCTAGATGGAGTGAGCGAAGGTTGCGGGAGGGGACGTGTCTGGTGATCAATTGATTAATAAATTTAGGGCTTTTGCCGTGTAATGACTTGAAGATCATACAACCTGCTTTGAAGTAGCAGCGTTGTGTGACCGGAAGCCAATGCAGCTTGATGAGAAGAGGAGTCGCCGCCTGCCATCTTGGTTGCTTCAGGTTCAGCCTAGCAGCATAGTTCTGCACCATCTGGAGACGCTTGAGTAAATAGTTAGGGAGACCTAGGTAGATGGCATTCGCGTAATCCAGATGGGACAGGACAGTGCTGATCACAACCTGGGTAATCGCTTCAGGCGTTAGTAGTCGCCTGACCTTCCTGATTTTTTTTTTAGCTGGTAAAAGCATTTGGAGACCACTTGTCCCACTTGTGCTTTTAGTGAGAGATCACTATCCACAATGACTCCAAGCGTTTTAGCCGATGGTGATGGTTGCGGAGCTTGACCCAGGTCTGAAGGCCAATAGTGAGGGCCCCAATACTTAGCACTATCCCCAGTCAATACCACTTCGGTTTTACCTGGGTTTAGTTTCAGTTGATTTTGATCCATCCAGGATTTAATGAACCTCATGGTTGACTGGAAATGGCTCATAGAGTTTTCGGAATTATCAATGGTGAAGAGTACCAGACTGGGAGCTCAATGGTGCTGAACACCTTTTTAGGTCGCCGCCTACCAGGCATCTTAGCTGTAAGGTATCCGAAAGACATCTTGGGGAGTTTCAGAAAGTTGACCTGGCATGCATTCTGCCGTTGCTGCCACTGGCTTTGTAGTTTGTAACTCACTTTTTCTGGCTTTCCGTTTGCTGGCTTTATCTGCTTAGGGTTGTCCAGCTTGAGTTTGTACCTCCCTTGCCTGTAATGTCCTGCCAGTGACCACTGGTAGGACGTGGTTGGGTGGACACACCCATGTAGGCAAGGGGTGTAATGAGTGTCACTCACTTTGTGGGTCTGTTTTATGCAGTCCTGCATAACCATGGGGGCTGTTTATAACTATCGGCGTGGGCAGGCGAGGCTAGGGAGATCACCTGCACCGCGGCAGAAGCGGCCGTAACTTCCCTGTCTTTTGTGTCAGTCATTACTAGACCTATGAACTGCCCCCAGCACAACATTGTCACCGAGCTGGCATGCTTCTTCACCCGGAGCCGCCAGCATTACGCTGGCGAGGAAGAGCACACTCACCTGCTCCTGTTGGTGAGACGCCCAGTGTTGCACTCGTCCAAGTCGGGCCGAGTCGGGATCGTGGTGCAACCGAAGACCGTTAGTGGTCGGCACCTGCTGCCTCCCTGCCACCAGCGCGGGCGCGCTGAGGAGTTTGCCTCATGGCTGGCTGCATGACATTAGCGCTGCCATGGCCTGGTCTCTGCACGCGAGCCCTCGTGCTGTATAGTTGTTGGCCTGGACTTTCCCCTGTCCTGCATGAAGCTGAAGGAGCCCGAAGGCTGTCGCAGCCAAGTGTGAGGTGGGTCAGAGGAAAACAAAAAAAAGGCCTGTGCATCACTCAGCATGAGCCATGAAAAGGGCAGTGGGACACCTACATTGTGCCTAATACAATTGAAAGGGCAGAGCACACAAGTCCATAAGCTGCTGGGTTGGACAGAGGAATACTTACTTCATGTCTAACCAGTTGATCAACACAAGAGCACACGCTCACTCCTAGGTGCTTGTGACTTAGCCTTACCAAATTTCAGCAGTCACATCACCAGGGCGACACCATCCCCCAGGTCTCATATCCCTGCAATTGAGCCCTTTCTCATCAAGGGGACTTCCTCTGCACAAGCGCCCAGGTATAGAGACAGTGTTGAGAGATTGGAACTATTCTTTAAAGTGCAATAACGTCTCCAGAGATCCCCTGGGAGGCCTTGAAGATCACCGTCAAGGGCGATATTATTGGCTGTGTCTCGAGAAATTGCAAAAAGCGCAGTCAAGAAATGACTGACCTAGAGACCCACAAGTTGGAGGCAGCCATGTGGCGTCCGGCTTCCTTACCCTCATGAGAGACTCTACACCTGCAAGAAGTACTTCGTCAACTGCTTCTCGATGAGGCTAGAACGACTTTTCTCGCTACACAGAGCTGCTTCTCACAGTGGGACCACAAGTCCAGCAAGACTCTGCATTGACTTTGCACCAACACTGTACACTGCACACCTGTTGCTTATATAACGGACAAGACGGAAGTCAGGCACACCGGGGACGTGGCTGTTGTCCAGCGATTTGCTACTTACTACACGTTGCTATACGATCGACCACACAAAGGAAAATTCAAGGCCTTCTAAGTGTTTGTGAGAGTCTTGCCCATACGTCTCCTGTCATATCAAGAACAGGACCCTCTAAACAATGACATCACCTGCAAGGACCCGGGGAAGGCATTATTGCAGCCCCACTTGGGCAAAACCCCAGGCCCTAATCAGTGTAGTGCTTTAGGGTATAGAAGGCATTACTACTGGACCCCCTTTGGAATATGTTCAGGCGGGCCCAAGATGCAGGCACACTTCTCCCTGACCCCTGTCTAGCTGAAATAGTCACATACATAAGCAGAGACATCCACCAGACAACTGTTCATGCTACTGCCCTATTTCCCTGTTAAAACACACAAGCTAATTTCTGGATAAAAGTCCTGGCCAACAGGTTGCGCTCCATGATTACTACTTTAGTCCACAAAGATCAATCTGGCTTTATGCGTAAGAGAACTCCACAACATACAGTCGGTACATAACACACTGGCACTCACTCAGAGAATACCAGGAGCCCACACGCTCCTGCTAATGGATTTTCACAAAGCATTTGACTATTAATGTTGGGAATGTCTATTTTGTTTGTAGCAGATGCTTAAGTTTGGGCCTAAATTTATCTCCTGGACACTACTGCTGTACACCGACCTCCAGGCGAGAGGGAGGGTGGGAGGCTCACTCTCCGGTCAATTTCCTTTGCACAGAGGGACGACTCGGGGCTGCTCCCTGTCACTCCGGTTGTTCCCGTTCAAGCCCCCGGTGGCATGGATGAAGGTGGATGCCTTGTCAGAGGGCTGGAGTTGGCGCCAGAGTTATCTTATAGAATCACACAGTACGCTGATGACACCCTGATTTATTTTGTTGTCGTCCCCCCCCCCTCCCCCTTTTCCCCCATTCCTTCAGGTCCTGAGCTTTACAGATCCTGGGGATTTTCAGTGCAGGTTCTGGACTCACCATTAACAAATCCATAGCCTCAGTGTATCTCTTGGTGTGTGCCCAAGCGGCACTGAAATGGGTGACCAACTTACAGATCCTTTGGAAGGGTTTCCAATACTTTGGGAGTATATGTGGCCAGCACCCCACACAAGCTTGGGATTGGAATATCCAACCCCATCTTGATCGGACAACCTGGGACCTGTGTTATTATGTAACACTACTGTTATTGTGCAACACTACTGTTATCCATAATAGGGTGATCAGCTACATAGAAAATGGTTTTCCTGTCCCATCTGCTATATAAACTGCAGAACTACTTCTTCGCACTTCCCACCTCCGTTTTTAGGAGATTAGAGTCCTTGCTGAGGGCCTTTCTTTGGAGGGACCGCACCCTGCATATTCCTCTTTCCAAATGCTACAAACCCTTGTAATATGGGGGTATTGCAACTCTGAATATACTTTCATACTACAGAGCAACTCACCATATTGTCGTAAATAATTGGTGGTTCACCAGCGCAGCCGATCCTGCCTTTGCAACAGAATTGTGGGAAATGCAGGAGACTCCTCACCTACATCTGTTCTATGGAGGGACCCCAACTTGTGTGGCAACTCCCGGCTGACACACAAGAGGCACTTAAAACCTACTATGGCTGCAACCTATGGCAGTCAAGTCCCGTGCCATTACAGGGATTCTTTTGTGGGGCGTTCCTTCCAGCCAAGGGCTCGGTGAGAGTGTGGACTCTGACCAAGCCTTTGACTGAAAAGAACGCCCCACAAAAGAACTTGTGTTCTAGCATGGTACTTGACTGGCAAAGGTTGCGGCCCTAGAATGTTTTAAGTTCTGGGATGTTGTAGGTATCACAAAGTTGAGGAACGTCCTGTCAGGGTCCAGAATGAAATAATTTTTGGAACTACAGATCGAATATGACCTTCACCATTCACAATTTTTCAGATATCTGCCAATTTAAACACACTCTTACCCCATATATTAATCACCAATCTTCTGTACATTTATGAGATTTTGAGGTTGGTTAGTTCTTCAACTGTTTTGGCCTGTAGGGGATTATATTACGGCTTGTCTGTGAGCCCTCTAATGATTAGAGGGCTCACAGACAAGCCGTAATACAATCCCCCTACAGGCCAAAACAGTTGAAGAGCTAACCAACCACAAAATCTCATAAATGTACAGAAGGTTGGTGATTAATACCCCTGACACATTTGATAGTTTGAGAGAGGCTTGGTCGGGGGACATGTGGCAACTGACATGACAACTGGAGGAAGACCTGCGTCTCCTCCAGAGAGAGACCCATTGCCTCACAGTTACGCCTCATACAGCGGCATATCTACGCAGGATCTACTACACCCAGTAGAGATTGTGGAAAATTCAGGTGGTGGATGCACTGACCTGTCTGAGATGCCAGTCGGAAAGGGGAGACTTCTTCCACATGACCTGGGTGTGCATTCGATTGGCCCCATCCTGGGAGAGGGACTTGGCGTGCCTAGAGAGAGCTTTGGGATGGGTTCTTCCCCAGGACTCTAAGTTGGTTCTCCTCTACAAGACAGAAGAACTAGATAGTGACAGATATCTTACTGTCCTGCTGGGACTGGTGATAGCGAAAAGGGACATCGCCAGGGCCTGGAACTTAAGAAACACGGGTTGGACCGTTTAATGAGCTCGAAAATTCCCAGATATAAGGCCAGAGGTTGCCTCCTTAAACATTATAAAATATGGGCAGCATGCTGCCAATACCGTGGCATTGCACTACAGAGACCAAAGAATCCTGGCTACTCTCTGGAAGAGGAGATTCTGTCCTATGAAGGAGGGAGCTGATAATGGGGTTGGGGCATCAGTCTCTGGGTGGTCTCTGGAAAGTGTGGATCATGCACTTGTTTGTACGTATATCCTTACTAACATGCAACATTAAACATGGGTCTTGGCTAGTAAATTCTCTGTTGTTCTGCACTATCGTACATGTGATGGTACGGAAATCAATAAAATATTGTCATAAAAAGACCATATTTTCCTGAAGGTGGCAGCCACACCTGTAGTTTTCAAGGTTTTAAACACAGCACTGAGAAGTTAGCCATTTAGTGTCGACCAGGCATGCTATCCCTGGCACAAAATGTGTTGTCTGTAGGTCAAAAAATTAACTGCTGAAATTAAAGACCATTTTTCAGTGTTAGAATCGTTACAAGTGTGTTCAATTTATCAAGGTGCCATTGAGTAAGAGTGATGCCTTACCAAATGGGGAACTCTGAATCCCTAAAGGAAGGTCAAGAAAATTTAAGACTGCAACATTTCACAGTATTTTTAACAGTGAGAAAATTAACCATGCCCTGATGCAACCCACTACTTGATGAATTTATTTTAAAAGTGTAGTCCCCTTTCTTTAAGAATGCATGGCACTGTGTGGCAAAAGAAGCGGGCGTACCCATTAACTGACAAGCTGAACCTACCTTATTAAAGTCACACGTACCAGGTACAGTAATTGAATTACACAAATGTGAATAGCTTAAAAGATCTGTGCATAAGTATGTGCAAATATGGACGGGGATCTCATTGAGCAAATAGTGGACTTGAAAGGGAAAGTGAGCGACAGACACTCTTTAGTGAAAGGTAGTGAATGACCGGGAGCCTTTCCCTTGTACTAACTATGTATTGCTTAAATGGCTATGACGGGTGACAACACACAGGTCCTACACCTCATGACCTGGAATGTCCGTGGTCTCTCCGGTAACAGAAAAATCAGAAGGGTGTGCGCCTATTTAAAACGACACCCAGTGGCAATCGCTATTTTACAAGATTGCCGCGGGGGTAGAGATGTCGGGTATACCTAAAGGCTCCACAGGTTAGATTTGTGGTAGCCCTATGCAGACGGGGGGACCAGAAATTCCTTCTGGTAGGTATGTACGGCCCCAAATATGACAATCCACACTTCTCCTTGGCGACTAAGGTGTTGCAGTGGAAGGGAATTGCATAGATGTGGGTGGGGGATTTTAATTCTATATTAGATACAAGTATAGACAGATCACAGGGCCTGCCTGGGCATCCAGCAGCAGCTATCCTGGATATAATACGTTCCAATGGCCTCCTAGATAACTGAAGACACAGATCCGCCGGCGTGATAGGGTATACTCATTCCTCAGTGCATGACATACACACTCTAATTGACTTTTGGTTGTTGTCCGGGGAATTTAGCTCCAGAGTCACAAAATGTGCGCATTTCCCACAGACTTAGTCCGATTACTCTCCTGTCCACCTTGCCTTGAGTTATGGGGCATCGCTTATCCCTGCGTTTACTTGGCGTTTCACACCATATTCGCTTTTAGACATGGCATTTAAAGAAGGGTTAGCCACAGCCATAGAGAACTGCTTCTCTAACAATATCAGGTCAGTGACCACATTCACCACGGTGTGGAAACATTTTAGGTGTTCATCAGAGAAGTGGTGATCTCTACTCATGCACGAGTGTTACATGCCATCCGAGGTAGACTAGAGACGTTGGAATGGGATATAGGTCGTTTGGAGAGGGACTTGATTGAGGGGGGGGATCTGCCCAGACCACCGCAGACCTCCAACAGAAACTGGCAGAGCACCTGGATACGGCAAATGACGAAATCAAACATATGGACAAATACGCATCGCCACAATGCTATGGCGAGCGGGAGAGCCCAGGTGCCATTCTAGCAGGAATACTGAGACCTAAGAGAGAATTAGATGCTATGGTGGGCATGATGGATGACAAGGGAAACACATTACACACACCAGGGGACATAGCAGCACATTTTCACACTTATTATAAGACATTGTATACCTCTCAGACTCCTCCAAATAGTGAAGCACTAGAGGAGTAGCTCTCGTATATTAAAATGCAATGGCTAGTGGTGAAGTACAGGGAATATCTGATGGCCCCTCTAACGTCTGATGAGATTCGTGAGGCACTTAGGGGGATGGCATCCGGAAAAGCTCCAGGGGCAGATGGGCTCACTGTAACTTTTTATAAAGAATTCCAAGACATATCGATTCCCCACCTAAAAACGCTTTATGAGAAAATGGCGGAGGCAGGTGTTATGCTGCCCTCAATGCGTGAAGCTGTATTTGTTGCACTATTAAAACCAGGAAAGTTACCAACCAGTTGCTCTTCGTTTAGGCCCTATGTCTGCTCAACGTAGATGCTAAGCTTTATGCTAAAATCTTAGCCAACAGCATTATTGCTTCCCGGTATTATTCGTCCAGAGCAGGCAAGGTTTGTCACTAGTCGTAATTTATCTCAAAATATGAGGACTTTGGCACTGTACAGAGACTAGGCCCAGAAGTCAAGGCTGCGGTGGCCTTCCTGGATGCTGAAAAAGCCTTCGACTCTGTTGAGTGGGGCTTCATGTTCGGTGACGTGTATCTCCGTCTGGTATCTGTACTATAGACATTACCCACAGCCAGAGTGGGGATTGGGAATGAGGACTCTCAGTCATTTAACATCACTCGGGGAACGCGGCAAGGCTGTCTCCACTACTGTACGCGATTGTTGCGAAACCTCTGGCTTGTGCAATCCGTGAGAATCATGCACATAGAGGGCTGGGATTCTCCGAATACACACTGAATATTTCTGCCTATGCAGACGGTATGTTCTTATATGTACATAATCCGGAGGTAAATTTATCTCTAATACTGCGCGAGGTGGTGCAATTTGGTGGTCACTCTGGACTGCGAATAAATAGGGATAAGTCCATCATATTTCCCCTTACTCCCAACACTGTGGAGCATGCTATGGAATTCCCACTGCGTTGGACCATGGAGGCGGTCTGCTACTTGGGCATTCAATTCCACACAGACCCAGCGATAGTATTACTGGAAAATGATGGCACAGCCACACAAAAGCTTACAGATAATGTAGACAAGTGGATTAAACTTACACTCTCACTAATGGGGAGAATCTCTATTATGAAGATGGTAATTTTGCCGCGATTCCTATTTTTATTTCAAAATATGCCTATTTTGCTGCCAAAGCACATGTTTGAATGTTGGCGCACACAGTTAATATGGTTAGCTTGGGCTGGTAAACAACCTCGTATACGATGGAGCTCGCTCACTTTGCCTTCTAACCTTTGGTGGTTTGGGGGCTTCTGATTTGGAGAAATATTTATAGGGCTGCAAATAGCGAATTCGCTCATTATTGGATACATGGTCCACAGGTGCTACCCTTTTTGTACATAGTAATGCAGTGGATCCTCTCACTCTTCTTCAGATGCTCACCCAACCTGCTTCCAGGAAGCTGCGTTCCTTTGACTCCATCGCTGTCACTGCACAAGCCTGGCAAACACTCTTACACATGTAGGCTGGAGCCTTTATATATGCACTGGAAATGCCGCTTCGGTGGTGCATGTGGTGTCCATTGGACCAAGAAGTGGGAGAAAGACAAGCGCTACAGACTATAGGCATTACCGCAATGGGTGATTGTTTTCAGAAATGGCGTGTTAGCAACTTGGGAGGGGGTTACAACACCCAGACAGACAGGTGGGAGGTATGGTATTGTCATGACGTCAATGGAATTTACCACTAACCTCTGAAAGATGTCAGCAGGAACGATGGATGGATGACTAGTCCCCCTCGTCTCCAGAACGCACCACACACAGTGAAAGGTAACACAACTATGCATAAATGCCTCCCGGGAAAAAGGGGGATTAAACCAAAGTAAGATGTCCCAATGGGCTTTCTAGGAATATCTGGATATCGTCCACCCACTCTCTCGCCAGTCTCTAGGACCCCCGGGTGAATTCTGCAGATGGGAAAGAATAAGAACCAACAATTAGGAACCCAGACCTGTACAGGAAATACAATGACAATATGCTCTCTACTATAGGTACTAACTGTGCAGTGGGACTGGATCGCTGAAAAAAGCCCTTAGGAGTATAAAACAGGAAACAATACTTCATCCGGTAGAACCAAAACGTCTATAGGGCAGTCTGGCAAATAACGATCCTGGTTCGAAATGAAGACAAAATCAGCAAGGGTTTGGTAAAACAAAATCAGCAAGGGTTTCTTCTGGAAAAGCGTACCGGTACCGGCACGCCTAGAGGCACCAAATGAATTTCCCAGGAAGAATACAGTGACGGAGACGACAACGCGCTCCTGCGCGGGTCTCACAAACGCCACTGGCTAGAGCGAAGCCGCCCGTCTTACAATTGCGGGGACTCGCTGAAAGTAACAATGTTGCAAGAAACTGTCTCGAGAAGATTCAGAAGCAGACTCCGTTCTGCTCAGGACTTACAAAGTACCTTGTTCTCCGTTCAAACTAAACCAGCATGGCTCCGTCCAAACTACGCTCAAGGTCCTGATTGACAAGCCCCGAGCCGTTACCTCCGAAGGCTTTTGTAATTGTTACGCTTCCGTTTCCATGTCTGATGGGTCTCTGGGGATTGTAGTTCCGCAATCGCCAAACTCCCTCTAGTGGCGAGATGCGGTAACCTCCGTTTCTAACTACCGCTAGCCGCCCCCTTCAGACCCTGTCTCCCAGGGTGATCGCTACAGGTATTATTTCATTACTATAGGGCCCGACAGACCTGGCGTGCCCTCATTGGGGACGACCTGCTGGAACCACAAGCTATGGGGGCTCTCACCACTCTAAATAAAGTTGAGGAACCTCTAAAGTTAATCACTAAGTTCTACTCTAACCTACAGGACACACGTAACTCTGAAGTTCTGAGAGTACGGTTGGAGTGGCAGCATGATCTGGGCACTACCCTGAGTGTTGAAGAGTGGCAATATTTCTGTGCCCGCACCCGGTCGGCCCCTCTCAACAGGAGACTTAGACTCATCCACTTTAAATTTTGGCACTTAGACTGGCAATGCCCAGGGATTTACACCTATTGGGGGAAATTGTTTAAAGATTTGGGAACCATCATCAGTGAGGATCTGGAACCTGACACTAAAATGGTGCTATTGGGGTGGGATCTTTCAGTTAATAAGACATTGCGCTCATTGTTAGCTATTGGACTTTTACTTTCAAAAAGGCGAGTGGCACTGCGATAGATGTAGAGCCCACTTCCACGACTTACAGAAGGGCAAGCAAATATGTTGTACTGTAATACCCAAGCCGATACATACAGCGAATTGCTACACTCCAGAAATCGTCCCAGAAGCTATTGGGGCCATACCAAACTTACCTGTTAAGTAGGGCTGGCGAGGAAATCCCAGAACCACAGATTCCTGCAGAGGCCATAGGCTAGCAACGTAGTTGATTGAGGGTCCTGTAGGTGGAGGTTGGATCACACTAATTGTGTCCTTCTGTTACAGTTAGTCTCCCCACGAGATATTGGTCTGCAGAACGACTATCTGTAATTGTAGGAGATACAGTTCTTGTTGCTATAATTGTGTACATGATCTTCCCCACATGCCGTATTTATGTCTTTGAGTAATAACATGCTTATATGCCGTTGTGATCTGATACGTTCAAATGCTTGTCTATGCTGCGATTGTGTTTTTGAGTAACATGTATTTTGTTTTATACTGAAAACAATTTAAAATTAAAAAACGATATAATGCTTGGATCATCAGCTCGCGAAGAGGATTTGTCAGTTGTGGACAACTAAAGTTGAGATAATTTACCCACACTGAAGTCTGTATCATTAGTAGATAAACACCTTGATTGGGGTCTTAGATAATAATCAAAAGGCAAATAAATTGACGGAAATCCCAAATATACAGACTGAAGGGACGACCGCCGAGACTACCTCGTGACTGCGCTGTGAAAATATCTTCTAATCAAGCGGGGGGGAGATGGAATATTGATCCATTCAATTTCCAAATGGTCTATGCTAATCAAATGAGAATGGATCACTTGTCCTACACAACCTTAGATATGCAGGAAGCGCGGAGGAAGTCCCAATGTAAAAGACCCTCATGCACGTGATGGGTATGGTGGTATCTGGAGCGGTGTATCTTGATTCTCCGCTTTTGAATCACGTGTGTGCATAATCATTAGGTCGATCAGGTTATGCAGCCTCCACCAGGAGGTTCTTACCCAAGGTTGTTGTAGTCGTGAGCCAGTGATTAGGAATTAAAAAGACCACAACGCCAGAGAGGAAATGTATTTAGTCTGGGTTTGGGTCTGGTAAACTCTATAGTAGTGCATCTTATGGACTGGTTATGAGTAATAGGTGCACTCAGAGTATATCGGGTTCATAAAAAGTGAGGGGGGAGATTAAAAATTGGTTGACATGTTTCTGCCTCAATTGCCTTAATTAGGACTTATGGGCATTCATCAGGACCGTTAAGTGAATAACGTGAAGAAAATCTAAATAACGTGCTCATAAAAGTGAAAAGAAAAAGGATGTTGACCTGTTTCTCTGTTTGAAGGTCTTAATGTACCTGTAACGAATAAACACAACGGTTTTTCAACACACACACGGGGGGAGGGGTACAGAGGGACACATACCAAGCAGAAATCTGCTTATTACATCTATCCATTGATAGAGTTCTAAACAACTAAAAAATGGCAATACTTCGGTGACCAGTTAGCAAGTATGGTAATGTCAACTCTCTCTTCAACACTCCGTACTCATGCAAAGGACTATGGCATGCTGGGATTGGTGATGCATGCATACATCTTCGTTATTCGGTAGGTGTGTCTTAGAGTTATTAATTATCTATCTTGTCAGTGATTGTGCATAGCAATTCTATGGACTCATGTTGTATGTCATTTTAAATATGTAATTTTAAGTATGTCGTTTTAAATGCTCGATAACACCTTCCCTTTCACAGAATGGTGATGGTTGGGGTGACATGATGCATGCTTGTGAAAGCGGTTCTATCAAAATAAGCCTGGCAAGCACGTGGTTCATTTTGGAAAGTGGCCCCGACATCCAGTATTACATTGTATCCCGCATTTAAGAATCGTTACCTCGCGCATTTGATTAGTGCGTTCCAGTCAGATGGCTGAGCTGAAGGGGGACTAGGGGGATAGACAGCATGGTTAACCTTGCGCATTATGGTATACTTGCGGTTCTGTTATGTGCTCAGTTCGCTCATCCCACTACCTATTGCGTCCACTCCTCGCTTCCCTGTGAATGCGCTGCTCTCGCCGATCCGGAAACAGTGGATTCTGTTTCCGGGTCGGTATTTGTGGGCGGTATCTCATAATCCTATTGGTCTCTATGCGTGGTGTCATAGGAACTAGGATGTTTGTATTTAGATTCCCTAATGACTCGTAACGTCATAGGGGAGAATGTTGTGAGGCCCGTACGGTGGTTATGTATTGGCACTCGTAATGTAGAAAGGGAAAAGTTACTCTTGTTTAGATTCTAACATTGTCTCGTGCACAGTGTTTTTATCGATATACAAGAATCCCACTATTTGACCTATTTTGACGGCATCGCTCGAAATTCAAAGGCTGGGGCTTTGATGTTACTTATTTTTACTGACCTCCCCATTCGTAGTATGAGAGACAGGAGATATATGATTCGTCGTCTGTTATTAATGCGGATATTCATCTCATGTCAGTGTTCTGCAGATAAATTTTAGCTTTTAATAATTAGCGTTACTGCTAATATTATCGCAATGTGGGGGTCAGGTAGTTAGTGGAGCATTGGTTGTTGCCAGTGCAGGTAGTGATAGATTACTGGGCTATTGGCAAGGAATCATGTGTTAGTACGGGTTCTGATAGCTAGGTTCAATCTAGTGCTTTTCATCTTCTCGCTAGGGTGAGCCAGGGGATGTTATCATTTAGCCCTTCTCTATCAGTTCCAAACCTGTGTACCCACCTTTGTTCTTTTTCAAAGAGGGTTTTCTCGACGTTCCTGTCTTTATTGACTAAGGTTTCAAGGATTACCCACTGTAGGTCGTGTATGGTATGGCCCTTCTCTACATAGTGGTTGGCCATTTTTGTAGTGCTCTTTTTACATTTGACATTGCTTCTATGTTCACACAGTCTTTGTTTTACCCTCCTGCACGTCATGCCAATATATTTTAAGTCACACGGACAGGTGAACATGTAAATCACGTGAGTGGTGTTACAGTTTGTATGATTTTTCAGGGTCCATTTGAAATTCGGTAGTAGTTGTAGTTCTTTCGTAGGTTTAGTAAGGCTAAAAAACAGAACATGAGCCACATGGATAGTGTCCCATCACTTGTGGATTACCCCATAGGTTTGTATGTTCTCTTGGTGTTCTTGGGGCAGGTCTTGTATGTACCAAGACAGGGGTGGGGGAATCATATCGCCCGACGCCTGAACCATGTTGATTTTCATGATGGGCAAGAAGATTTAATGTCTATTTTGTCCGAAGGACAAGTAGACATTAAATCACATAAATAATATCGGAGCTGTGGGCACCACGAGGCTCACAATCAGTCAGAAATGGGTAATAGAACGTCAGAGAACCTTTGGAGGCCTCGATTCCACGTGAGCACCGGAATGCGCTCCCCCCCCCCTCCTCCTCCTCCTCCGCAATGCCATCAAATTACCAGACAAAGGAAATAGCTATGCCCGTCCTGCCCCCCCCCCCTTAAAACATGGATTAAGCACTGCCAGCAGCTCAGCATCGGAACGAGTGAGTTAACATTGGCCTCCTCTCTACCCGCAACCACCGAGGAATGGAGTAGGTGGCTATCACAAGGAATGGCGTAAGTGCCTGCCGTGCCGGAGGGCCACCCGTGCAATGGGCCGAGGGGTCCGAGGTACCAGCTGCTGCAGGGGGCGTCCTCCCGCCGTCACTTCCACCAATCTGTGTTTTGTAGAGAGCACCGAGAACGAGGTGTGCAAGAGACGTGGCAGGGCACAGAGCTGGCTGAGGGCTGTCGGAGGGAAGCGGTGAGAATCAGAGGCCAGCGGGGAGGCCTAGGATTGTGACGATGTTCATTGTGAGTCTGCATGCTCCTGGGGCATAGGTGTTGTCTAGTGTGAGCCCAGGGCTTTAAGTGGGCCGGGTCTGTCCGGGTCTGAGCACCGGCAGTTTTTTTGGGGGGCCCTCGAAACGGGTCTCTATCGGGCTCTATTTTCCCGCTGGCAAAGGTAGTCCGTTCTTTCTTTTTTTTTTTCAGACCCGTTTCGAGGGCCCCCAAAAAAACTGCCGGTGCTCAGACTCTGCCTCTGCCCACTTAAAGCCCTGGCGGTTGCTGCTCGTCTAGGAAACCTGTCTGTGACATTTTGCACTACTGCAGCTCAGTTTCCTCACTCAGTAATAGTCACGTCATGACGTCCACGGCACGACGGCATGACGTCATGCCAGGTGAGCTTTGTTGGAGGAAGGGAAATCCTTTAAGAGAGCCATTTTCTCTCAGGATTTCCCTTCTCTCCTCTCTTTCCAGCTCAGAAGGAACGTCGTGGTGGTGCCAGCGCGGGACTTTTACCATCGCAGGAGCTACGTCGTGGATGAGGAAAAACTGAAGAGGCAGAGGCCCCCAGGCAGCCTGCCCCAGCACGACCTACCCGACCTTCACTTGATGAATTGGCGCCGTGTTTAGAATGGAGAGGTCGGGGAAATTAATTAGTTACATCATTTTTCAGCTGTGGAGCCCCATCCTTGATCGGTAAGTGCAGTGGGTTATCCCCACAGTTTGATTATAATCGTTTTTTTGTTTCAGCTTGCATAACGTGTAGATTCTAGACACAAACTTGCATCTTTGTTTTTTTATGCGTGTTTTTTTATTGACAGCCAAGTGCCGACTGGCAAGGGACTGTACTCTGCAACGAATTGTTTTGTCACTTTTAGTTACTTGATGCTTATCTTTGACTCCGAGGTGTATATTATCCAAAGGGTACGTCGAAAAACTGTACGGTTTTAGTTGGGAGAAAGTCACGGGGGGGGATTAAAGGGACTGTACAGGTGGTTGGGGCCTGCATCTGGGCTGGAGAGGTGGGGATGGCCGGTGTCTGTGCTGGAGAGGTGGGGATGGCCGGTGTCTGTGCTGGAGAGGTGGGGAGGGCCTGTGTCTGTGCTAGAGGGGTGGTGGGGTCTGTATTTGTGCTGTAGAGGTGGTGGGGGCCTGCATCTGGGCTGTAGAGGTGGTGGGTACCTGCATCTGTGCTGTAGAGGTGGTGGGGGCCTGCATCTGTGCTGTAGAGGTGGTGGGGGCCTGCATCTGTGCTGTAGAGGTGGTGGGGGCCTGCATATGTGCTGTAGAGGTGGTGGGGGCCTGCCTCTGTGCTGGAGAGGTGGTGGGGGCCTGGATATGTGCGGGAGGGAGGATCGGGGCCTGTGTCTGTGCTGTAGAATTGGTGAGGGCCTGGATATGTATAGGAGAGGGGAGAGGGGCCTGTGTCTGTGCTGGGGGGGGTGGAGAGGGCCTGTGTCTGTACAGGAGAGGGCCTGTGTCTGTACTGGAGAGGTGGTGAGGGCCTGTATCTGTGCTGTAGAGGTGGTGAGGACCTGTATCTGTGCTGTAGAGGTAGCGAGGGCCTGTATCTGTGCTGGAGAGGTGGCGAGGGCCTGTGTCTGTGCTGGAGAGGTGGCGAGGGTCTGTATCTGTGCTGTAGAGGAGGTGAGGGCCTGTATCTGTGCTGGAGGGGTGGGGAGGGCCTGTATCCGTGCTGTAGAGGTGGTGAGGGCCTGTATCTGTGCTGGTGCTGGAGAGGTGGCAAGGGCCTGTATCTGTGCTGGAGAGGTGGGGAGGGCCTGTGTCTGTGCTGGAGGGGTGGAGAGGGCCTGTATCTGTGCTGTAGATACTTAATAAATATACTTTTTTGGCTATTTTATTATCCTTTGCTGGATGCGACTTAATGATTTTCTTAAGCACACAATGCTAGTTATCTTGATTTAGACCACGCCCCTACTCGGATAGACCACACCCCTACTCGGATAGGCCACGTCCCTTTAAGAGATTAGCCACACCCCTTTTAGAGCACCCCCAGTTTTTTTTCCCACTTAAAGCCCTGTGTGAGCCTGTGTGGGTTTGTTACATGGGTCTGTTATCCCGTCGGCGTATGTGTGCCTCCCGTCAGTGTGGGACACTTTGTGAGTCACTTATTTGTTTATGAACTGTGACTCCAAATGTCCGGTATTTATAGAGCGCGCCATAGACTCATTTGGCCTGTTTCTAACCGCTCGTGGTTTTCAGGAGACACTGGGAGGTCAACTTGTCTCGTCAGGATCACAAATCATCTATAAGGAAATCCACGATTAAACATTGTTTTATTTTGGAAGCGGGGCTCTAGTCAATATTGATTTAAGACTATTGGTAAACTCGGCCTGGTGGTGGACTTAGGGACACTGCGCAGAATAAATAGAATGCCTGTGCATTTCCCAAGGACATGAAATACAGGGAATCTCAAACACCTAGGAAACCTGCACATGAAGGAGCATGGAAACATCGCTTCAAAGCAACGCACTTCAAGCATTCACTTGTAAGAGGCTGGGGAGGGGGGTGGAGCAGAAGGGGGGATTTTCATTCCCTGTATTTTCGTGTCTGGTCAGCCACTTATTTCACTTTGTGTGGCCCTGTGCTCAGAGATCTGGCCCCCTCAGCACCCTCAACAGAGCTCAAAGGTGTGCTGCAGCACAACATCCAGTTTTCACAGGGGCTACACTTCCCAGCTTTCTCTCTGACACGGAGGCTGAAGCAGCCAGGCCATGCACTGAAGTTTCACTTAAATTGCCTGACTCGATAAACGAGTGCATCAGAGAAACTGACAGGTATCTGGAATGCAGGTGCAGAGGCACTGCCACTGTATTTATGTAGTGCTGCAGCAGAGTACTGGCCCATCAACCCCAATGCTTCTGCGCCAAATAAAATAAATATGCAGCTAATGCGCACATGTGCAAGGATCTTTCTGCCAGTGCCTAAGGACTTTCTTTTCCTCTCAACTGAAAAGAAAAAAATGCTGTGCTCTGACCCTGGATCCCTTCGACATTAGACTGTAGTAGCTGATTAAGAGCTGGGCTTGTGGTAGGACAGAAAGAGTCATTATATGGTGTGAGGGAGAACACCACATGCCAGTAAGATGGCACAGCTTGTGAGCGCACCTGCTGCATAAATCTTGTGCTATGCATCGCTTAAGTGTAGGTCGAACTACCTGCACACCCCATCACTTATCTTTCAAGATGCAGAACTTGGCACCTACAAGAATGACAATACAGGGTGCATGAGCAAGAAAAACAGCTCAGTGAGTTCACATACTTACTGCCACCATAACTGTAATTGCTTAGTTCACCCGTACCCATGATGCTCTAAGATTCCTAATGTCTTCGTTCTCTGCCTCGCCCGAAAATGCGAGATGAGTTCTGGTTGCAGTAGTACTCAGGCTAAAGGCTCACTCTCAGAGTGCGCCTGGCAGCTATTAAGATCTAACAGGTTCCATAATTGCTACAGATCTATATTTTAGCAACCTACCCCTACACCGCTCCTAGCTAAACGTGTGAAGAAACAGTAGCATATATTTTTGTCTCATTGTATTTACATTTTAACTGAAATGAAGGGTGGGGCGACTACTGGAGGGTCTTTGTGCCTGCAACTATCAGAGTAGACGCTGTATACATTTCTATATGTTATTGTTATAAATAGGGGTGTTTACTTTATTTGCTGTCAGTGCAAGGTGTGCGTTTCTATTGTATTTATCTGAAGTGGTGAGGAGGTTCATGTTGAGAGGAGTTGTAGATTTTCCTTAATTGCTAAGATATGAAATTCACTATACATGGAGGGATCTTGTGTATTTGAAGACCTTTACACCTTATGTGACTAGAGCTAGGAAGCAGGGAGAGATGGGCTTGTGACATGTTGGCATTTGTGCAGTGTGTTGGTTCCGTGCTCTGCTTATGGTTTTGGTGTACTTCCTGCTCCCTTCCTCCAACAGCCTTTTCTGGTCCTTCAAGGAAATACTAGACATGAGGCTGCAGAATAGGTTAGGTGATGGTCACGGAGCACAATGACTAAGAGATAACATGAAAATGAGTAGTGGCACTTTTGGGCGTTTGTTCAGCTGAATACCTAATAATGGATTTAGACATCCTGGTAGCTGAAGCGTAAATAAACGCAATTCGTAAGATGGCCTCTGACTATCCATCAGGCTCAGAAAGCGTTTCCAACTCTACTGTGATTGAGCCTAGGTGTCCTTGCTAGGTGTGACATAGAATGCGGAGTCCTTCAATTACTCACTACACCTCCATCTCAATAATCCTGATCCCTTCACATCTAGATTGACAGTTTCTTCAACTTGGTTATCCTTCACTGTGAGAATGGAATGAAGTTTGATTTGCTGCTGTGTGTGTGTGTGAGTGTGTGTGTGTGAGTGCTACATATACTACATATATTTTATTCTGAGTGAGAAATTTCCACATCTGCCGAAGAGTTGCATCTCTTCATGTCAGTGAACCTTATGCTGCTGCTGCCATTACTGCACTCGTACCGATGCTGACAGTTTTGTATATGATGCTTTTTACACCAGCCCAGGAGCGTAAAAGGGAAAATTGATTTACCTTCTTCATTAAACATATAGAAACACTGACAAGAATTGTGGATACTATCTCAGTGAACCACAGTACCTCTGCTACATGATTTTGCTGCCCGCCCCATGAAGAGTTGATAAACTCGGGCAAGAAGTGCAGTTATTCCCATCCACCCATGTTTATCAGAACATCTTGTGAGTATTTGTTAAGCTGGAGAGCTACGAGTTGCCCATACGAAGGAGAACACCCTTCTGTCCAGCAGGTTCATATTCCGACACAGTCTGCCCAGGAGACAGAGCAAGAAATGTAGTCAATTACCAGTCTGCACTCTGCCTTTTTCACTACTCACTACGTATGAAAATCTGTCACAGGCAAACTGTCTGATAAGTGGGTGTAGTGCACAATGATGCATTTTCACACATGCTGTGCAACTAGCCAGTACAACATTTGCATTTAAGGCTGCATCACCATTCACTACATAATTGTACTGGCATTTGAAATATATATTGCATGGTATGTTGCATGTTGCACTGATTGCAGTGCAGGCGCTCTCTGTGCAGACCTATTTTAGTGATTTGTGGAGTAGGTAGGACAAGCAGAATTTACAGAGGGCAAGTAGATTTCTGTAACATTTTGTCCTTTGGCCAAGTAGAATTTTTAAAGATTTCCACACCCCTGCAAGATGTCTTTCAGATTTCTGCTTCTCTTATTCGCGAATCTAAGTTTTGGCCAAGGGAGGTTGCCCGATGTTAGTATTCACCAATTCTTGTTGATGATTTTCTTTACATTGTTCGTCATTGGACTGTACGTAGTTACACAAGTGACGACTTCTTCAGTAGGTGTCTTGGGTATGTATTCCAGGAGTGCCTCTCAGTTTTGATTACTGGCTCGTTTTTTACATTTGTCAATGACCTTCCTAGGATAGTCCCGGGCTTCTAATTTTTTGCAGAGATCGTTTGCTTGTATTTTATACTCAGAGGTGTTACTGCAATTTCGCCGTAGCCTGAGAAATTGGCTGTATGGTAGATTCTCCTTTAGGGGCCGGGGGTGGAAACTGTTAAAAGACAGAAGGCTGTTTTTGGCAGTTGTTTTAAAGAAGGTACGTGTCTGAAGGGTGTTTGCTTCTGCATAGATGGTTACATCCAGGGAGTCAATGTTCTTGTTATCTGCACTATACGTGAATTTTAGGCAGTCGTCTTTTAAATTTAGCCAAGTGTGGAATTCTAAAAGACTGTTTTTATCTCCTTGCCAGATGACAAAAATATCATCAATGTACCGTTTCCAGAAAAGTATTTGATGATGGTAAGGATTATTGCTCTCATTTAGGATGTGTAGGTCTTCAAAAGCACTCGCATACAATCCTGCCACGCTCGGGGCAAATGTACTGCCCATCGAGGTACCATGGCATTGTAAATACATTGTGTCTTTATATTGAAAGAAATTTTCCATAAGTGCCATCCGGCAGCATTCCAGCACAAAGTGTCTGGGAGTCTTGTAGGTCCATGTGGAATTAAAGATTACACTCTCAAGGGTTTCCATAGTCTTCCATTGTGGTAAACTGGTATATAGGCTTTCCACATCCAGTCCCACCAAGAGCATGGTGTTGGGTGAGTATTCAATATTTTGTAAATGATTGAGTAGGTCTCTGGTGTCCTTTAGATAAGTGTTTTTTTTTTTTTGGACTAATGGTCTGAGATATTGGTCCGCAAACTGGGAGAGGGGTTCAAGTATTGAGCCCATTCCAGACACGATTGGTCATCCAGGTGGTGGTACTCGCCCTTTGTGAGTCTTCGGTAAGGAGTAGAAGTAAGGGGTTCGCGTTGTTGTGGTCCTTAAGTAGTCACCTTCTTTTTTAGAGATCCAATTGTTGGTCTCCCCCTCTTCTATCATCATTCCAATTGTCCTTTGTAGTCTCTGTGTGGGATCCATATTCAACACCCTGTAGAACCTGTCATTTGACAATAACTCCATACATTGTTGATCATAGCCTTCGGCCGTCAGGAGAACTATTCCCCCGCCTCTGTCGGCGGGTTTGATGACTATGTTAGGGTCATTTTTCAGAGCATCCAGTGCTTTTTGTTCTAATCTGGTAATGTTCTGAAAGGGTTTCTGGACTTCATTGGATAGTTCATCTAACCCTTTGAAAACGGCTTGTTCGAAAGTTTGTATTTCGATTGGGATCTGTGAGTTGAGTGGACAGAAAGATGATTTATTCCTTAAAGTTGTATCTCCTTCTCTAGTTGGGGGCTGGTTTCCATTAAAAAAAGCTTTCAATTTCAACTTCCGACAAAATTCTGCCACTTCACATTTGGTTTTGAAAAAATCTGGTTTTGGTGTGGGAACATATCCCAAACCTTTATTGAACACACTCTCTTCATCCTTAGTCAGAATTTTTTCTGTCAGGTTCACGATGAGGGATTCGTGTTTGTACTGGTTTTGGCTTTTGTTACACTCCTGGTTTGCACCTGCCTGGTTTGATCGGACCAGGTTACTCCTCTTCTCCATGTTCTCTGTGATGTTGGGCCGCTCCCTAAAAAAGGAATGCGTTGTTGAAAATTCTGGCCAGCTTGATGTTACATCTTGTGGTTCATCATCTGAGGACCTTGAAAATAAGGGTTCATCCAACCCTGGAAGTGAGGGTTGAAGGGTTGAAAAGGTATGCCTTGGTTGCCCATTTGAAAAAACGGGGGGCGCCAGTAATTGCGTCCTCGTCGATTTCCTCTTCTGTTCTGGTATTGGTTTCTGGGAGTGTTGACAACATCTGTTCCTGGGTCTGAGCCTGTACTTGATGCGCCACTCTCTGATCCATAGTTAGAGGCGTTGTCGTCGGTCTTGTAGTCCTTATTACTGTAAGAGTGTATTTTCTCTATAGAGAATTTTTTGAGTTTTTTTGCTAACTTTTGCAATTTAGTCTGTATCAAATACTCATGGGTGTCACTCATTTCTTTGTTGATTTCGTCTATTTTGGTTTTGTATATTGTAATATTGACAGTGTTGTTCAATTTGGTTTCTAGAATTTGTATCTTTACTGTCAACTCGTCTGTCAATCTAGTAGCGGTTTTAATGATCAGGACTAAGTAGTCCCTGGTGCATTTCCATGAAATGGCAGACCAGTCTTTTCTAAAGGCCAGATCTTTGAGGAAGATTCTTGGTGCATTAGTAACCCAGAGTC
This sequence comes from Lissotriton vulgaris, assembly GCF_964263255.1. Taxonomy (NCBI): domain Eukaryota; kingdom Metazoa; phylum Chordata; class Amphibia; order Caudata; family Salamandridae; genus Lissotriton; species Lissotriton vulgaris. Next base: position 745,553,774 of record NC_141696.1, read on the forward strand.
CTCTGGGTGCCGCATTTATTCTCAGGTATTCCGTCATTATAATGCCGTGGACGGCAGTTCTGACTTGTTCTTTCTTTACTTCAGTAAGTTCGTCCCATTCTGTAGAGCTGGAGAGCGTCTGAGTGAGGTCACTGTTCATAAATGGCGCTGGTCTAGCGAGTATCGCGTCAATCTCTTCAATGGAATAACTTAATCCCAAGTTTTCCGCCATGGTGAAATCCTAGGCAGTTTTGAATAATTAGTGAGATTGTGGTGATCAAAAGTTCGTAGAGACTCCCACAGCTGTGCGCTGCTGATAATCTTCTAATCAAGAGGAGGGGATATGGAATATTGATCCATTCAATTTCCAAATGGTCTATCAGGGCTCGACAAATCTTAAAAATCGCACTTGACCTGCAGGTCTAGTGACCAGAATTTTCTACTCGACCTAACATCAATGCACTTGACCCACAAATTGGTTGTATTCACATTTTCTTCAAAACATTTGCAGCGCAGTTGGTCTATGACCAGTAAGACATGATTGATTTTTTTTTTTGTTGCCTCATTACTATTATCACTGCAATGTTTTGAAAGTTACAGGCATGGCCTTGGATAAACACTCTCAGCAGTACTCTGGTACACCACTGAACCTTAAACATACTAGAGCACGGCCTCAGATAAACACTCTTAGCAGTACTCGGGTACACTACTGTACATAACACACACTAGAGCGTGGCCCGCAGTATACAAGCTACTGATGGGGTAGAGTGGGAACTACGGTGTTAAACAATTCGCTGTCTGCGGGAGGCCTCGCTCTTCCCTCCTAAGAGGCAGAGACACAGGAAGAGAGCTGGAGGCCTTAGCCTCGTATTCTTCTGTCTGCTCGACCACTTGCATGGCATTAAACAAGGGAGTATGGGATACTATGCACCAACCTAAGCTACAAAACAAACACAACAAAATGAGGAGTATGGTGCACTGGATACTGATGTTGTACAGGTTATGGGCTTGTTGGGGAATGGGCTGGCAACGGGCAGTTCTAACTTTCCATTCAGGGGAGGGGATTGGACCTGCACTGCTGCCCAAGGGGTGGGGGTAAAGAGAGTTTTTAATGTCAACTCTATTGAATAATGGGGGAGGGTGGTACATAAGGAATACTCTTTGCACAACTCAGGTTCACCGCTGAACCTGAAACATACTAGAGTTTGGCTCCAAAGGCTCAGCATCCTGTGATTCTGGGCAAATCACTGAATCTCCCCGTGCATAACAAAAATGAGTGTGTCCTGTAACGTAACTGGTGCTCATGTAAAGCACTCTAATACCTTCAGGTCGAGTAAGCGCTATATGAATCTGCAAAAAATAAAAACTTAGCAATACTTGGGTTCACCGATGTACCTTAAACATATTAGAGTAGTACAGCCCCGGATAAACACTCTTCCCAGTACTCGATACACTACTGTACCTTAAAAGTACTAGAGCACAGCCTAGGAAAGGGCAGATCGCGCCATGGCTTGGGACAGAAGTAACTGTATGACTGGAACATTTTTACGGAGTCTTGCATTGTATTTTATGTCCCAGCTATCGGACCAGGCATGCTGTGTGAGCACATCCCAGGCCACATAAACAATACTGCCGTGCTTGCTCATGACATGATATCGACATTTTCCATCACTCTCCTTTCCAGGTCGCTGACATGGGGACCTGTCAGTCAAGCGACGGTGAAGCCTTTCAGTGCGATTACACACCATAGATTGTACAATCTGCCCATTACATATGTTTTACTTCCTGGTGTGCTTCACGGCCTGGCCTTTCAACTTAATGAAGTCGGCGCCAGCCAGGTCCTCCTTGTGAACAGCCATGCTTCATATACAGTTAATTACAAATCACCCAGGGAAATAAAATGAGATGCATTTAACGTGATTGGTTGTACAATTTGGAGTGGACATATATTTTGGTTCTTGTCCACTTTTCTCCAGCCTTCTTATATTTATACCACTTTTATCTTTCCCAACCCACCCATTCACTCCTTCCTTACCATAGATCATATTATGCAGCTAAATATTTTTGTAATTAAAAGAACAGAGGGAATCGAGGGGCGCTGTTTACCCTCTGCATCCCGCTGGTGCACCCCTGACTGCACCTGCCTTTTAGAGCTGGGTAAACCAACTTCTAAGCTGTGAGAAAACACAAACTTTCCTGCGCTGACATCTGGCACCTTAATGGGCACCGCAGGCAGCTTGTTGGCATCTTGTGTGCTACCATTTGACGAGGCACGTGCAGAAAGTACCCCCTGGCTGCCTGTGCCGCCTTTAATTAGATATCATGAATGCTTCGCACTTTCAAAATCTCAAACCTTTCTCATGTGCCGCATCTAGCTGTGCTTCTCTGAGCACTATCAACCTTCTGATCACAGGCAGTTACCAGTGCTAATGTTAATGCACACGTTAATTAGAATTATGTCTAATGCTAATTTCTAGTCACCTCTGTTTATTTGCGATGCCGGTAAGTTTGTGCTTTTCCACAAGACTTGAAGTCTGAAACAACAAAAAGCGTAACAATAGCCCCCGCTGGGCATCAATCCCCTTCAAAGCCACCCTCCCCAACATTCGGAGCAAGAACCCCTGACCCGCGGCGGTGTTCCCATCCAAGCGCTCATACCTTAGGGTTCCCAGCAGAGAGATCGAGCCGTCCTCGGCAGGCGCAGGCTTACATCACAGGCCAAGCTCCACTCGCAGGGCTCCCAGGCTCATGATAAAACATCCAAGGTGCAGGAGGAGAACTTCTGCTTCGCTAGGGCACTAGTGTCGTTCATGGCCTGCCTCCGATCAAGTGTATTGGGAACAGGGGTTGGCAAAAGCAGTTTTCACGCTTATCCTGCTGCCGCTGTAATCAGCCAACGAGAAGTCTGTAAACTTTACTGTGCGGAGATTAGCAACCATCTGATTGGCTGACTGCAACGCGGGCTCGGTAGGCTGAGGCCTAGTTGCAATCAGCCAATCAACACCTTTGCTTTTCCCGCATTTTGTCACGGCAGTTCTGAACATTTCACACAGCTGCCCTCTAAAGACTACTACCGGCGCTGCACTTTAGCACAGCGACAAAGCTCACTCGCCAGGCCAGTCGAGTAGGCCTGAAAACTGTCTCGCCCTGAAAGAAATTGACTCGCATTTGCGAGCGGGCGAGTACATTTGTCGAGCCCTGTCTATGCTAATCAAATGAGAACGGATCACTTGTCCTACACAACCTTAGATATGCAGGAAGCGCGGAGGAAGGCCCAATGTAAAAGACCCTCATGCACGTGATGGGTATGGTGGTATCTGGAGCGGTGTATCTTGATTCTCCGCTTTTGAATCACGTGTGTGCATAATCATTAGGTCGATCAGGTTATGCAGCCTCCACCAGGAGGTTCTTACCCAAGGTTGTTGTAGTAGTGAGCCAGTGATTAGGAATTAAAAAGACCACAACGCCAGAGAGAAAATTTATTTAGTCTGGGTTTGGGTCTGGTAAACTCTATAGTAGTGCATCTTATGGACTGGTTATGAGTAATAGGTGCACTCAGAGTATATCGGGTTCATAAAAAGTGAGGGGGAGATTAAAAATTGGTCGACATGTTTCTGCCTCAATTGCCTTAATTAGGACTTATGGGCATTCATCAGGACTGTTAAGTGAATAACGTGAAGAAAATCTAAATAACGTGCTCATAAAAGTGAAAAGAAAAAGGATGTTGACCTGTTTCTCTGTTTGGAGGTCTTAATGTACCTGTAACGAATAAACACAAAGGTTTTTCAACACACACACGGGGGAGGGGTACAGAGGGACACATACCAAGCAGAAATCTGCTTATTACATCTATCCATTGATAGAGTTCTAAACAACTAAAAAATGGCAATACTTCGGTGACCAGTTAGCAAGTATGGCAATGTCAACTCTCTCATTAACACTCCGTACTCATGCAAAGGACTATGGCATGCTGGGATTGGTGATGCATGCATACATCTTCGTTATTCGGTAGGTATGTCTTAGAGTTATTAATTATCTATCTTGTCAGTGATTGTGCATAGCAATTCTATGGACTCGTGTTGTATGTCATTTTAAATATGTCATTTTAAGTATGTCGTTTTAAATGCTCGATAACACCTTCCCTTTCACAGTATGGTGATGGTTGGGGTGACATGATGCATGCTTGTGAAAGCGGTTCTATCAAAATAAGCCTGGCAAGCACGTGGTTCATTTTGGAAAGTGGACCCGACATCCAGTATTGCTATAATTGTGTACATGATCTTCCCCACATGCCGGATTTATGTCTTTGAGTAATAACATGCTTATATGCCGGTGTGATCTGATACGTTCAAATGCTTGTCCATGCTGCGATTGTGTTTTTGAGTAACACGTATTTTGTTTTATACTGAAAACAATTTAAAATTAAAAAACGATGTAATGCTTGGATCATCAGCTGGCGAAGAGGATTTGCCAGTTGTGGACAACTAAAGTTGAGATAATTTACCCACACTGAAGTCTGTATCATTAGTAGATAAACACCTTGATTGGGGTCTTAGATAATAATCAAAAGGCAAATAAATTGACGGAAATCCCAAATATACAGACTGAAGGGACGACCGCCGAGACTGCCTCGTGACTGCGCTGTGAAAATAGTCACTGAGGGCTTCAGCTATCTTGGGCTCTCTGAGATGAAGAACCCTTAGATAATTTTCAATTAAAAACCTGTTGCCTTCTCTTGAAAGATGGAAATGGGAAGTCCAGCCTTGGAGATCCCTCCCCTTGACACTCTTGGGCTGAGTTGCCCTGTTTAAAATGATGTCCCTGCCCTGTTTCCTCTATATCCTGCAAATAACACCATACCCAGTGCACGAAACTTATTTAAATACCATAGAGGGTGAGAATATACAGATCTTCACGGAACAATTATTGTGAGAAAAACTTGAAGTGGTGACTGCTGTGTTAAAGGAAATAGGAAAGCAATTAGAACACCCTATATAAATTAAATACACACATTCAATTATGCGTTTAAAAACATAAAATCACTTAAAGAAAGATGCTTTACACGTTGATGGTTAAAGAATTTGCAATGTTGAGGTCAAGAATTCTGCCTTTATCAATAGCAGGAAGGAAAAGAATGCTCATAAATTTTACGTAGGAGCAGAAAACTACCATGGTGATGAATTTAACATTGTCTTAATCAATGTTGACATATCCCAAAATATGTTATTTATTGAAAGCGTTAGGTTTACTGTGAGATACTAAGAGATTTGGTCGATGAAGCTACTTTGCTCATCAATAGTTACTGGTTTGTAAGTTGAAGACCCTCCTCTGCCCATTGTTAGTTCCTGGTTTGTGCGCATCACCCTTCTCTGCTCATAAGTGATTCTTTGTTTAGAAGCGCTTCTCCCCCCTCTGCCCACTAGTAGCTCTTAGTGCAGAGCGGTATTACTACTAATTTAGCTCTTGCCTTTAAGACAGCTTTAGTTGTCTCCCCAGAACATTGCTCTTCCCAAAAACGTACAAAATATACATACATAAAGAGGGGCTTTTATCGATGGCTTCATCCATTGGTCTGCTAAATTATCATTCACGTTTTAACTCTGCCCACCATGGCATACAGCATGGGGCAAGGGTCGGGCACTTCAAATATTGTCTCCCTTCTGTGTGAGTGACTGCACAAACCCTGTGCACATTGTTTACATCTCTTCAGTTGCACAGCTCTTGAACGTGGGCTTTTTGGTTTGATATATATCATATTAACTTTAAAAAACGGCTATTTATTTTGCCTGCACTCATTTTTTAAATTGTAATATTGCTGCTTCCTGTCATCCAAGTGCCTGTGTTCAGTGGTGACTTGTCACTGCCCCTTCACAAATCATACTGATAACATCCAGGTGCAGGTGAAAGGGTAGGTGTAAAACAGAAGCAGTGGTGAGTGATTTTAAATGAAAACTTATTACTGCAAGTATAAGGCAGCAACGTTTAGGTGACTATGTATATATATTGTTTGTTCTTTAATTTTTTTTGTGGTATATGCATGCAATCCTTTTTGTTTTTTAAATCCCTTTTGCACCATCTTTCCTGACCAGACATACAATTATCGGTTAGCTTCTGCAACACCCTCAGGGCATCACCTCTGCAACAGTTCGACCATGCCCTGGTTTAAAAGCACAGCACTCTTTTATTCAACCCTAGTTCCTGGTCTGAAAGCATATCGACAGCCTCTTCCCACCTCTGGATTCTGATTTAAAGCACACCTCCAGCCTCTGCCCATCACAAGGCTTTTGGCTTATAGCACATTTCCCTCCTCATCTCATTGTCTGAACCTGGTTCACAGCACATCTCCTTCCTCTACCATCACCAGCTTATGGTTTCTAGCACATCCCACTCCCCTACCATCATCAGTTCCTGGTTTATAGCACATCTCCCTCCTCCCAACACCCCCTGTTACTGGTTCGCAGCACCCCTCCCTCCCCCTCCCTGGGAGATGTTTTCCCTGAGAGTGAGATCTGTCCCTGGAGCGGGAAGGAGCTGTGCACGAGCTCTGCTGAAATCCACCCCGCATCCTTTCTCCCCAGAGGGCCCATAAACCTTTTATTGGAACAACAGTGACAGCCGAAGAGTGGCTCCGGGCCTACCTTCGTAATGTGATAGAGCGCGGCCCCTCCTCCGGGATCTTAGCTTCTCCAACTAAAATGGATAGAAAGTTAAAAGGTACGTAAGGACGGTGCACAGTTGTTTATGCCGGCCAACTCTGTTTTACAACCTTCCACCCACTCCAGCTGTCGCTTTATGTGTGCTCGTTCCTACACAGCAGAAGTGCATTACCTTACATTAGGTGCAGTTTGTTACTTCTAAACAGAAATTGTACTCAATATAAAACGCAAACATTTCCACGCATGTAGAGTTTGTGTTCTGCAAACGACATCTACTGCAGCAGAGGACGAACCCTTCTAGGCACTTAAAGGTGCCAAGACATATTTATCACTGATAAGGAGCACAGACCTGGCGTTCAATTGGCTGCTGGAGTGAACAGAAACTGCCTCGGGCACCCTTTTCGTCAGTCATTTAACTAGCTGTCACCATTGCGCAAAGGCACCTGCTTGTTTAGCCGAATGATAAAAATTTAGTGCCCACCGACTCATGAAGGAGACCATGTAGCGCTGCAAGTAAATTATTCAGTCCTGATGGGCGTCCCAAAAGGAGACCGGGCGGTAACAAGGAGGGACTAAGAAGCCTCATTTTCAATCGGAAGCCAGCAATTACCATGAACAATGATATCACCCAATGAAAAAGATGGGCGGGGCTTCCACGCCACTTCTAAAACATACCCTACTACAATACGTCTTGCAGAGCGAGTAGCGCATGCGCGCTGCAATGCTAGGCAAGACCAAAAAAGGAAGATTAATATATAACACTGAAACAGATTGCTGGGACTCCAAATCCTCCTGAAGTCTATACCAAGTTAAAAACCCTACAAAAAGAATACCAACAGCTTATGTTACAGCCTAAGACGAACTACAGAGCAAACCAAATATGCACCAATCCTTAATCGCAAGGTCTCTGTTCCTCTTCATCCATGTCATTACTCGCCAAGATCTTGCTTTACCCACCTGTTTCTAAATTCTAAAAAAAATCTGTCCTATTTCAATCACAAAATTAGCTGAATAAGGTAAAAAAAACATCCTCACAAATCTACTTCCATTTGAATACTCCTTCCTAAAAAGAATCATTTCTAGCTCACTTTCTCCATCCTTTACAAAAAGTTACTCTCCAAGAGGATAAAACCACCCAAACCTGCCAACTGTTTTTTTGATATGCTTCCTGCAAACATCACCATCTCTTCAAACCAGCATGATGTTCACCAAACAATATTTTTCCTAAATTTGTCCAGATTACTTCCTATGCTGACAAAAGGCTCCTGTGATCCCAGACTCTTTTTTAAAAAAAACTTCAGACCTGTTAACAATGTATCATGGATCAGGAAAGCTATTGAGGTGTAGTTACAATCAGCTGATCTTGTCTAGCAGTGAAAAACACCTGCTAGTGGACTATCAATTTTGAGTGAAACAACCACTCTTAATATCTTTGATGTACATCACATTTTGAATGAGGGAGGGCTCCTGACAATTTGCTTCTCTTGATCTTTAGGCGCCCTTGACCACCACAGATTTATACCAGCCCTGGAACAATGCTTTGATTTTCATGGCCAAGTCTTGATTGTTCCCGCTTTTCAACCAATTTCTGTGAGCTGTTGCAGATTGAAATGCACATCTTCACCAGAGAGAAAATGCCATGTGGTATTTAAGGACACTGTTTTAGCACCTACTCTTTCCAACTTGTATCTTGTGTCACTTGGGATTGATTTTTGGTTGCTGTATAAACAAATATCATATACTTGTTAGGTTACCCACCCCAAGATTTTGGAGATCTAGAATTACATGCGTACAACTAATATCCTCATTTGCCTATCACACTACGTAGGCTGTGTTTGCTGAAAGATCTAACCTGAAATGTAAATATTGTATACACATTTTTTTAAACACATTTAAATGCGTAGTTGTTTTGTTCCTACAGGTTTGTCGATGCAAAATCTGATAAAACAAGATGGGAGTCCAGGGATTATGGAAGTTGCTTGAGAGTACCGGGAGAACTGTGAATCCAGAAACATTGGAAGGAAAAATTGTTGCTGTTGGTATCCTTACCATTATAGACATTCAAATCATAAACCAGTTTCATCTAGTTATCCAATGTTCATAAATGGTGAACTGTATTGTAAACATTATTTAAAGAGTATTTTAAAAAACACAATACATGTAAAAATGCATTACAGGTAGAGAAAGCCTTTATATAAAAATAATGCACATCACCTTATAACTTCTTTGGCAAGAATTAAAATGTATGATATCCTCTTGTTGCTCCACGATCCAGCGATCCCAAATCTGTTGCGAAATCTGGTTTCCGTGCCCTTTCATCATTGACTCACATTATAGAGCGTATTAACTGCACACATGTATCATACCCAATCCCCAAGCTCTGGAGCAAAGTTTCTCAAACAAAGTCATTTATACCACAACAATCCCAGTGCTTTACAATTTAAAACCAATTATTAACCACTAATATACAAATTATCCTGTATTTACACACAAAGGGCCCATTAGGATGGCGGGCGGATTGCCCCCGCCAGGCTGGCGGTAGCCACCGCCGGCCTGGCGGGGGCAATACGCCCGCCATCCGTACCTTAATTCCACCCCGCCATATTAGTATGGCGAGGGGGACCGCGGCGGACAGAAAGACCTTCCTCAGCTTTTCAGCCCCGGTCACCTTGCGGCCGGGGCGGAAAATGATTAATATCGTGGCGGTGTCTATTAGACACCGCCAGCCATATTATGATGGGCTTGGATAGATGCCTTTCCGTGGCGGCGATGCCGCCACGGAAAGATATGCGGTCTTCACTCTGAGGGCCCCCTGCGGGCCCCCAGAGTGAAGGAGAGGTGGGGGGTGCACACGGAAGGTACCTGTGGTACCCCTCAGCATTTGCATACACGAAGCAGCAGGCACCGCACGGTGCCTGCCGCTTCGTGTATGCAAATGCATTTTTAGCATTGTGGCGGGCGGTGCAGAGAGCGCCGCCCGCCACAATGTTAAAAATGAGGGATGCGCCCGCCACTGTGGCGGGTGCATCCTAATGCCACCATCGGGACCCCCGCCCTTATGACGGGCGGTCCCTTTTTCCGATGGGATGGCGGGTGGAAAAAGTCCGCCCGCCACCCTAATGGGCCCCAAAGTGTGCATAATGGAAAACAACAAGTGGTCCTGAGCATACGAGAATGAGGAAAACAATTGATATATATAGATCACAATGGAGTTCTATATAGTTCAGGATTCCTTGACTAGCCGGCCAGGGAATATTTATTGGTTCAATAAGTTTATGATCTCAAAAATACAACAAATAACCCAAGAAATAAGGGTTACATTGGGGCACAGTCCTGTGCCATACAAGGAGGAGAAAGGTAAGAGAGTAAAGGTAAGTGAAGAAAATTATCAGGCAAACAGAGTGAGCTTGCAGGTCACTGATATTAGTAATACATTAACAGTGTATCCTGGAGTCATTCATACAGACAATAGTATCGAGGAAATACATGTATGAATTACTCTAAGGTCGACGTTTCGATCCCCAGCTCAGGTATCACGGGATCATCATCAGGACAAGAAAAATAGTTTTGCCTGAACAAAGTTATTTACAACACCTAGTTGGTGGCTTGAAGTAGGATTAGCTTCAGATGGGAAGGTCCTTTTTGGGTCAGCCACGCGATTCGTTCTTCGTAGGTGAACCGTTCCTTAAGATGCGGTTGGATTGGGGATTCTGTATGGGCGCCGGGATGGATATATGGGTGAAGCCCAATCGTTTGGATTGCAAGGTAGTATAGCACCGAAATAACGGGTCTTGCAATTGGTCAGTCAGGAACATCTGATCCTATGCGTTTATCTTGCATAGTTTGGTGAGAGGTATCAGTGATTTGCAGAAGTCCGTTTCAGTTAATGAGACTGCAGTATAGTATATCTAGTTGGAGCACAATTCTCTGGCCAAAGGCGCCGGTCACTGGAGCTGCTCTCAATGGGAAGCGTTCCATTGAGACCAGCTCCAGTGACCGGCGCCTTCGGAGAATTGTTTGCTCCAACCGCGGACCAGTTATTCGTCTGGCCGCACCTCCTTACTCGGCGCTACCCTAAGACGCTGGAGGACGGCGATCCTGCCCTGAAGGCATCTGAGGCTAGCCAGAGAATTGTGCTCCAACTAGGTATACTATACTGCAGTCTCATTAACTGAAACGGACTTCTGCAAATCACCGATACCTCTCACCAAACTATGCAAGATAAACGCATAGGATCAGATGTTTCTGACTGACCAATTGCAAGACTCGTTATTTCGGTGCTATACTACCTTGCAATCCAAACGATTGGGCTTCACCCATATATCCATCCGGGCGCCCATACAGAATCCCCAATCCAACCGCATCTTAAGGAACGGTTCACCTACGAAGAACGAATCGCGTGGCTGACCCAAAAAGGACCTTCCCATCTGAAGCTAATCCTACTTCAAGCCACCAACTAGGTGTTGTAAATAACTTTGTTCAGGCAAAACTATTTTTCTTGTCCTGATGATGATCCCGTGATACCTGAGCTGGGGATCGAAACGTCGACCTTAGAGTAATTCATACATGTATTTCCTCGATACTATTGTCTGTATGAATGACTCCAGGATACACTGTTAATGTATTACTAATATCAGTGACCTGCAAGCTCACTCTGTTTGCCTGATAATTTTCTTCACTTACCTTTACTCTCTTACCTTTCTCCTCCTTGTATGGCACAGGACTGTGCCCCAATGTAACCCTTATTTCTTGGGTTATTTGTTGTATTTTTGAGATCATAAACTTATTGAACCAATAAATATTCACTGGCCGGCTGGTCAAGGAATCCTGAACTATATAGAACTCCATTGTGATCTATATATATCAATTGTTTTCCTCATTCTCGTATGCTCAGGACCACTTGTTGTTTTGATAAATACTTGCTACCCATGGTCCCGAGCGATTTAATGGGTTCCCCTTGTCCCTTCTTGATAATGGAAAACAACAGCATCCTAAGAGTGATGACCAACCAGCAGTATGGGCACAAGCACAACTTATTGATGGCTAAGTGTCGCAAAAGTGACATCCTATTAGCTCAAATGTCACAGTGATGGAATGAACTTTGGTGTTGTAGCACATTGTTTATGCTCATGTTAACAGGTGACAGCACCTATATGTTGAAACCTTGGTTTAAGACCCCCCCTTAAGTGGTCCATAGATTAGTTTATTAAAAAAAAGAAAAAGGGGCCAGGGCAATACATTTTTCTCAAAAACAAGTGACCAGCGTTATTGAACCTCTGCATGCTGAATACAAAGTCTTGATTCCAAATCATGCATCTTTATTTCACCCCACACTCTTGCAGGTTCCTGCGTTCTCCCTCTCACACTGTTTGTCTTTCTCTTACTTCATCTTTCCTCTTGTCAGTTTTTCCTTCTCTTGCTCTGTTCAAGAAAAATAAGTACCAGTCCCCAAACATAAGTGCATGTGGGCCCCATTGATAACCACTGGCTCAAATAAAATATTATACAAATCAAGGGGGGAATGGACCATTTGTCCTGTGTCACCAGGGTCACAAATTGTGTAGCTGATCTTCGTTATAAAAGAACCCGCATATACGGACACAGGCGTTGGGCGGTATATGTTGATTCTCCGCCTATGTGTACCGTAACAGCATAATCATTGGGTGTCTTCTTTGTAAGTTATGTTGTCCTCCACATGGAGGAAGACCCGCTGGTTTGATAGTAGTGGTCAGAGATAAAAAGGGTAGTGCAGGTGTTTGGAAAAGGTGAGTTAAAATTCCTAAATTCGTACCTCTTGTTTTTTATTATCGAGGTATGTGAAGTTGGAAATCAAAAAAAGGCAATGTTGTGCGTTTGAATCACTGACAAAATATTGACCTAGAAAATATCGACCTATAGAAATATCGATGCAGAAATATCGTCGGGAAGAATATCGACATCCTATCTACAACATGGTAAGTACAAAAATACCGAAATAAAAATATAGATGTTACAAATATCAATGTTAAAAATATCGTTTTTTTTCTGTAAAAATATAAATGTAAAATAAAGTAAATAACACGAATAAATAAAATAAACCTAGTTAAAAATATCTGTTTAAAATAATACATATATAATAATACATTAAACATATACAGAAAATATATAATATATACTTAACAATACGGTTTAATAAATATTTTAATCTATAAATTAATAAAAAAAATTATAAATTACAAATACATTTACAAACATAAATAAAAAGTCAATAATTATGTTTAATACATTAAATATACTTTTAATATTTTTAAAATTAATTATATACTACATTATCTAAAATTATACAAAAAATATTAAATAGCTAAATAAATAAAAATACTATTCAAAATCCATCACTAAAAAAAAATACAGTAATAAAAACGTTGGATAGCATAGAACTTAAAATTACTAGTCCAACTCCAGAGAGTGCAACAGTAGGGAAAACGTTGGATAGCGTAGGGGTAAAAATTACTATTCCAACTCCAGAGAGTGCAACAGTAGGGAAAGCGTTGGATAGCGAGACCGGCGGTGAAAGGCGCTATACAAATAAACAATAACATAACATAACATAACAGTAGGGAAAGCGTTGGATAGCGTAGGGGTAAAAATTACTGTTCCCACTCCAGAGAGTGCAACAGTAGGGAAAGCGTTGGATAGCGTAGAAGTTAAATGTAACATACTTATAAATAATTGTTATAAATAAAATAATTAATAATTTAATTTTAAATAACTGTACATCATTTACAAAAACCCATTAATAATTACTAAAAACATAATTACAATTGAATAATTAATTAACAATAAATACCGATAAATATTAATTAATACATATTAGTTACCAAATAATACATATTAACGCTAACATATTTTTCAAAACAAAAAACATATTAATTATAAAAATTGATTAACAATTAAAAAATGGTAAACAATACATTTATTTTTAAATCAAAAAATATTTTTTATGAATCAATAATTACCAATTAATAAAAATAATTTCCAAATAATAAAAAGTAATAAACAATTAAAAATATGAATTATCAATAAAAAAAGTAATTACCAATTTAAAAAAAATTGCCAATTAAAAAATGTAATTACAAACATTAATTACCAATTAAAAAAATGTATTACCAATTTAAATAATGAATTACCAATTAATAATTCATAAAAAAATAATTATCAATACCAATAAAAAAAATCATTACTTAATTACAATTAAATTACTTCCCACCCAATTCCCTATAAAACCACAACCCGCTACAGAACTTAAACGCAAAAATTAATTACAATTAATTTACAATGACTAAAAATTAATAATTAATTTACTATAAATTACTTCCCACCCTATTCCCCTATAAACCCACAACCCGCTCCAGTACTAAAACATAAAATTAACTTAAAAATAACGATATTAATATATAAAAAATAGTACACATATAATTTAAAACAAATAAAATACTTAACAAAAAGCATATAACACATACATATAAAATACATAACAATAAAATATCGATATTAGTAACATCGAAATTAGTAACATCGATATATTTGATATCGATATTACTAAGTTCGATATTACTTACATCGATATAAAAAAAGTTCGATATCACTTACCTTAGGGTCGATATTCTGTCCAACGATATTCTTGACCTCGATATTCTTCACCTTTGATATTTCCAACTCGATATTACTGTAGGTCGATATTTCGGAATCGATATTTAGACTGTGCACCGTGCGTTTGTAGACTGTTACTGGTCTAACGCCCTGGTGTTTTGTGATCATTCAGGTCAACATGTTTCAGCCTCTTGGAAGTTCTAGAGGCTTTCGTCCGGACCGGTGAAATTAAGAGATAATTATAGTTCTTAAAAGCACCCAGGGCTCACTTTAATGGCACACTGCCTTTCACATCATCAGTGGGGGTGGCCATTAGGTGTGGCAATCCACTGAGGGCAAGATTGTGAATGAGCCAGCCCTGTAAAATGCGTGTGTTAGGTTGTATGGGCAGACATGCACCTCTGCCAGCCATCACACAGATTCCCATACTCGGACTGCCGGACACCCGCAAAGTACACAGTTATTGGTATATACATATACGTGTGTGTGTATTACCTACTGGCGGTCGCGGGTAGGTAGTTATAGTTAGGACTATGTTTCCATAGGAAAAGCGTTTTTTGACTTGCCTATATCTTTGGCTTCGTTGGCGAATCTTCACAAAATTTTCCTAGAAAGTGTCACAGCGAGTCTTGTTGTGCTTGGAAAATTTCGGGATGATATGTCAAGCGTGGGCTGAGAAAAACGGTGAGACCAAAAAAATCTATTTCCCATATTAATTCCCATAGGCGCGTTGAACACGACTACAGCCCCAACCGCTGGAAGGAATAACACCAAATTTGGCATGAAGGTAGATTTTGGTGCACAGATCATGCTTTGAGATATGTGGTGTAAATCTGTTCAGTAGTTGCTGGGAAATTTAAGGAAATCTGAATTTGTGTATCTGGGATTACGATAAATTTGCGACGATTTTGCGATTAATCGTGAATGCGGGCGCCAAAATGAATGCCGTGATTGGCTAGCCACAATTTGAGCAGAGAGTTGTAGCTGCCATTTTACCTCATCGGAACAGTCCCGGGGGCTCAAGCCAAATGGCAGAAAGTGGCATAACGAGTCCGGTTGGAAGTGCCCTGGCCTCATGAGGGGAATGTTTAGGTCTTTGCGAAACCCCTTATGAGATTATGTCAAAGAACAGTATTTCTTTCCCCACTCCCAGTATTCGTGAATTTGCAGTGATTGTCAGAGTGCCCCGTGTAACATCGTGACAAGTTCGTGCATATATGTCCTGAAAAATTTGTGAATATCACTGAAAACAGTAAAAAATACATATTTATTTATATACCCACGCTCAGTCTCACTTAGGCACTCACACACCCACTCTGAGTCTCATGCACCCACTCACTCACCCACTGAGACTCATTCACCCACTCACTGACCCACTCAGACAGTCATGCACCCACCCAGTCAAGTGCTCATTCACCCATTCACTGACCCACTCAGACACTAACCCACTCACTCAGAGGCTTTTTCACCCACTCAAGACCTACTCAGACACACTGGCTTAGCTAGGCCTTATGCTGCACATGCGGCCACTGTGTTTGCTGCACACAGCGGCGAGTGTAAGAGCAGGGAGTTGTTGGGGATTCCTGCTCTTGCCACCCCATGACGGCCATAGGTAAAAGGGGGGAGAGGCTGCCACCCCTAAAACTCGTGCTGCCGGGGCAGACCACCCCCCCTTGCTACGCTACTGCTCAGACACTCACAAACCAACTCAGAGACTCATGCACCCTCTCACAAACCCATTCAGGGACTCATGCACACACAGACGGATCCACTCAGACACACACACACACCCTCAGACACTCACACACCCACTCACTCAGACACTCATGCATGCACTGACAGACTCACTCATATTCTCATGCACTCATTCACTGACCCTGTCAGGCACACCCACACCCACTCAGATACTCACTCATCCACTCACAGACCCACTCAGACACTTTTGATCCCACTTGCACACCCACTGACTGACCCACTCAGCCACTGACACACCCATTCAGAGACCCATAGCTCCACTCACAGAGCCACACCCAGACCCATAAATCCACTCGTACACCCATTGGCAGAGCCATACAGCTACACATACACCCAGTCAATGAACTATACACATCCATTCGCACATTTTAGAGGTTATAATTTTTTTTTTAATTAAGAAATTCACTGAAAAAAAATCAAAGCTTACAGGGCTGTTATAGTTAGTAAATAGAATAATAAAAAACCTTTGAAATTCACGGAAGAAACCTAAGGTTACAGGGACGATATAGTTAGGTTGACATTTCACCCATACTAAACCAGAGAAATTCAGCAGTTCTAGTTACCTAAGCTAATTCGAACTTACACCCCCGCAATGCACTTCATATGACCTCACATATTACATCACTCATGACATGGTCAGTGACATCACTGATAACATCTCAAATGACATCACTGGTGACATCATTCATAGAACCACTCACAACCCATAGAACCTCTCATACACCCAGTACCACTCAACACCTCACATACCTATTCACAGACCTCTACCATTACTCACACAACCAATCACTCATGCATAGAGCAACTCACACATCCACTCACTCGTAAAGTCACATACACACCCACTAACTCATCATACAGACACTCAATCACCAATACAGTTACTCACACATCCAATCATACAGACGCTTACACACCCACTCATACACCCTTACAGCCACTGACACACTCCCCCATACTGCCACTGACACACTCACCCATACTGCCACTGACACACTCACCCATACTGCCACTGACACACTCACCCATACAGCCACTGACACACTCACCCATACTGCCACTCACTCACCAATACAGCTACTCACACACCCACTCACTTACCCAGATAGCCATTGACACAGCCACTCACTCACTCTTCCAGCCATTTACAGGCATTTACTTTCCAATACAGCCACTCACACCCACTCCCTCACTCATACCCACTCCCTCACTCATACAGCCACTCACACACCTATGCAGCCACTAACTCACCCATACAGCCACATACCCACTCACTCTCCAGTACAGCCACTCATTCACCCATACAACTACTCACATACCCACTAACCTCCAGACAGTCACTCACACAGTCGCTCAGAAATCCACTCACACGCTGATAGTCACACAGCCACTCAGATTAGATATGTTCAAAATAGTATGGCTAATTACTAATACAGAACATTTTTAGTTTAACTTATGCTGTAGCTTAGTATATATCTTTAAGTCTCTGAAATATTTACAAAACACTTAGCCATGGGATGTTGTCATCAGTGATGTCATCAATGATAATACTGACCATGTCATGAGTGATGTAATATATGAGGTCATAAGCAGTGCATTGTGGGGGCATGAGTTATAGTTCTCTCAGGTAACTTTAACTGCTGATTTTTTTTCTGTTTCTGTGCAAGTGAAATGTAAGCTAAACTATAAAGTCACTGTAACCTTTGCTTTTTTCCAGTGAATATATATATGTGTGTGTGTGTGTGTGTATATTTCACACATCGTTTACAAGTGACTGTGTTCTTGAATAAGGATGCAGAAGATAAGGGTGATTCAAAAGATTACTGCATGAAGCATTATCGTTCCAGTCCTTGCTCTCGGTACCATTGGAATAATGTGTGACTTTCAGTGTTTCTGCATATTTCTACTTATTTTTCCTTTTTAGGTCTGGCTGGCGTTGCAGCGTGAAGCGCTGCCGCCAACGAGACTTATAGACGCCGTGTTTCCTCCCAAGACAGACCTGGGCACGAGCCGATTCAGGTCTGGGCACGAGCCGATTCAGGTCTGTGAACGCGCTTCACAGTGGAACAGCTTGTGCGCGTTAATTAATGCGTAGCACGTCAGGCGACGCAAGTAACAATTATCACAGCATGAGACCCCACTTATCACTGCATGTCAACCGGCGCCCCAGGCTGCTGGAGCACTCAACTATAATTAATGCGCAGTTGAGTGCTCCAGCAGCGTGGGGCGCCTCTAGGCATGCTGTGATAATTACTTTGGGGCCTCATGCTGTGATAATTCTCACTTTCTGATCGGGAGCACGTGGATGAAAGCATTTTACCTGGGATACCAAATAAATATTTCACAACGCAGGTCCTCATTCACTGACCCTGCTCCAACTCTACTCGGGATGATAGTTCCCACACATTTTATGCATTTAGCAACCAAATGGGGTTATTGCATCGCCATTCCAGGAAGACCCCGTCCACAAGTGGCCAATATGCTACATAACAGTAAACTTGCGGAAACTGCATCCACGGAAACAAAGATATCGCTTACTGACTTGCACTGGAATGTGGACATAATAAAAAGCAACACACGTTGAGAACCGTCAACACTATCATCTCCGGGTCAGAACCGGGAGAGTCTTACAGTCAATATTCAGGGAAGTAGGATCACCACATTCAAAGATGGTCGTCAGGTTTACCACAACGGGACACGAAAACTATTTCCACCTCGCTGTGGTCTTTGCAGGAGTACTGTGAACCAGGCGTGAAATAACCCAGAGCACTGAAGGGGCGTGTCAGAACCCGTCATGGAGACTCTGGGCCGCATGTGGTAGTGGCGGTCACCCGGTCGGCCTGCCAGGCGTGGGCACAATGCTGGCTGCAGGTAGGGGCTGGCGGGCGACAATACAGTGCGTGAAGAGAGCAGCGAGTGGACGGCGGCGGCGAGGGGCTGCATTGGGAAAGGAAGGGACGTGGCGCCCACCCTTGGCAGCAGGGTCGCCTTTGCTGTGCGGTGCCCTCTGCCCTACAGTCCCATGGCACCGTAGCCTGCAGTGGCGCCTTTGCTCAAGCGAGCCTTGTCCGGAAAGCCAGAGCCGCGTCAGAAGTACAACAAAGAACACCGCTCCCCACGCTGAAGGAGAAGCTGAAAGCAGAGCGCCTCCTTCCGGGAGCGACTCCAGCAGACACTCCGAACTGGTACGAAGTCCTAGTACACGTCCCAGGTGTTTCAAGAGCACACGCCAATCACGCTGTTGCATACAAGCAATCTATATGTCACAGAATATATATGTATTAAAGTCGTATCACCTTCATTAACACATTGAAGGACAAGTGCATATGGGAGACAGACTAAAAGCATGCAACATAATAAATAGCACATTGTTTTTGTATTGGCGAAATTACACGACCCCGCAAAGGGTCGCCTGTATCACAGACCACGCGTTGCACAGGTAGCACTACATAGTGCTGAGTGCACATATGAATAAATAATATAGTGATCACTCTTTGTGCACATGCCATACTATATTACAAAAGAGTAAAAAAAAAAAGACAGCTAAGGCATTGCACACATGAAATAAACATATTTCTTTGAGGTTTTTATGCATGCGCTTTCGCCACCCTGTTATTCTTTCTGAACCCTTTGCTACCAATTGGAGACCAGGTATAAGTTAATTATTAGAGTAATTAGCTTAGATGCAATGGAAGGGAAATAACACCATAATATATAGTAGCAGCACTCAATTCATGTGTAGCATACAGATGTGACCGCAGGATAACTCCAGTTAAATGCTCTTCTGTGTGCTAAGTGGCGATCTACAGGTAACAAGTTTAAATCATCAGTCCATATTCAGGGTCAGTCAATTGAGTAATAGTAACTCGTGTTATTTGCTGTGCTTAGATGTTGATGAAGGTTAAGGGAAGTGCTACATTAAACAAGCACTGGTAAAGCCAGTGTGTCTTGCTTTTGGCTTTGTTAGTACCTTGTTTCTGCAGCAGTCCTTGCTCTTTCGGTATGGGAGCCCCTCCGTCTCTTTCTCTGCTGAATGATCGCAATATTGTCTTTCTGCTGCCCTTCAGACTCCAGTACTGGTGTCATCTTGGCTCTGCTTCTACTGATGCATCGTATTCCTCTCCCACAGAAGCCCATTCTATTCCAGTACTGGCACACACAGCTGTGATTTAGTACAGCAACCCAGCCCTGGATTAGTCCAGTGTTCCAGAATGTGTAGTATATTTCTTTGCTGCCCTTCAATTCTGCCCTGCAACAGCTCTAACTGTTCCAGTGCTGCACCCACATGCGGGTGCCTCTGCAGATGCACCTCAATGCTGTCCTGCTATCTTACTCGTGGTGTCAATATCTGGACCCAAATGGCTATTTGGATTCTTCTCCTTTCCCCCTGCAGTAGCACATGGTATTCCAGTTTTAGCCCACATCACAGCCTATATTTCTCAATCGTGTCCTTAAGCAGTTCTTTCAACTCCAGTCCTGTCAACAGCACAGCTCTTCCAATGCACCTCTATCCTGTTCTGCCGCAGCATTACTGTCCCAGTACTGGAGCCGACAGGGCAATACCTCTACTGATGCACCATTATCTTGTCCTGCGAGGGCAATTTTTAGGAGGTGATGAGAAAGTGGGACATTGATTCAGATCGCTTATATTTAACAATTTGCTGATGGCCTTTTTTTAACAGTACTTTTTGCATACCATCATGATCATGATAACATTTATGTAGTACTTACAGGATGTGGGCATGCATTTGAGCTCTGTGGAGCAGATTTATTTTTGGGTCTGGCCCAGAGATACCTTTAGCTGTCTCACCAGCACTTCAGTAATAAAACGAATTCTGAAGAAGAATTTGCAAAGCAGTAGGACTCGCATTACGGAAAGTTTGAGCTGTTGGCATTGCAAAAAAGAATGCAATGCCAATAGCTCAAACTTTCAGTAATGCAAGACCTAATGCATTGCAAATGCTTGTATTACCCAGTTACTTTTTATCTTCTTTGCAGCCTTGGCTGGCTCTGTGTGTGTGTGTGTGCGCGCGGCTGGCTCTGTGTGTATGTGTGTGTGTGCGGCTGGCTCTGTGTGTGTGTGTGTGCGGCTGACTGTGTGTGTGTGCGTGTGTGTGTGTGTGTGTGTGCGGCTGGCTGTGTGTGTGTGTGTGTGTGCGGCTGGCTGTGTGTGTGTGTGTGCGGCTGGCTCTGTGTGTGTGCGGCTGGCTCTGTATGTGTGTGCAGCTGGCTCTGTGTGTGTGTGTGTGTGCGGCTGGCTGTGTGTGCGTGTGGCTGGCTGTGTGTGCGTGTGGCTGGCTGTGTGTGTGTGGCTGGCTGTGTGTGTGTGTGCGGCTGGCTATGTGTGTGTGCGCGGCTGGCTGTGTGTGTGCGCGGCTGGCTCTGTGTGTGTGTGGCTGGCTCTGTGTGTGTGTGTGTGTGTGTGCACGGCTGGCTCTGTGTGTGCGGCTGGCTCTGTGTGTGTGTGTGTGTGTGTGTGTGTGGCTCTGTGTGTATATGTGGGTGCAAATGCAATAGGTCTCGCGTTTGCGAAAGATTAAGCTATTGGCATTGTAAATAACAATGACATTTATTTATCTGTTTTCAAAACCAAAAAAATTGTAATTTACAATGCCAATAGCTCTAACTTTTGCAAAGGCGAGACCGTTGCATTGTAAATGCTTGTTTCTACTGTTTTGTTTCATTTAGCCTTTCCCCAGCAAAAAAAAGTACATTTTATTGCTGTAGGCCAGTGTTTGTTACCCTATGGGGGGTCCACAAAACCTACTCAGGGGGCCTGCGACTGCTTAGGAAATTAAATACTAACAGATTTAATAAAGGTTTATGTAAATAAAGAAGCAAAATTAATCGACAATTGGAAATTCTAAGATGCTTTGTAAATGTGAAGGATTTTTGAGGCTACAAAATGTTAGTATTCTCAGATTATTTGGGAGTAGTACAAGTACATCAAACAGAATATATAGTATGGATGATGAGTAGCTTCAGTTGAATTTAGAAAAGCTCCAAACCTCCCATTAAAATGTTGACTTTTTGTTTACATTTCTTTGTCAATTGGATCAAATATACATTTTTTTGAGTACTTGTTTAAAGAAAGCTTATTTGTGTATTTTTGAGGATTGTTTTACAGTTCAAATTATCGAAAATGCTTAGAACCCGGACTTGGCCTTCTAGTCCTCCGATTCCAATAATGCGCTACTAAAGATCCTTGGGTTCCAGTCATGCTTAAGAGGAGGTCCACCAAAGTCAAAAGTTTAACCACCACTCCTATTCACCAGCTGAGTGATCTTGACAACAGGCATGAAACGAAAATAAGAAGCTGCTCAACAACAGGAAGAACATAATCTTATTTACCATGGTTGGCTAGTACACACTGCATTTTATTGACTTTTCTATTATATTCATTATTAAATTAATTTGGAGGGACTTAGTTAATTGTTGCCGACCATCTTGCATTAGACCTTTGCTTTACATTTTGTTGTGATACTTTGACTCTTGGACACAGTATAGTTATATGAATACTATTTTGTAGGTAGAATAAAATCTGAAAGTTTGCCCTTATGATTATATGTATATTTAGATGTTGGGCCTTACTACCATTTGCTGTGGCCGGTAACTTGCTAAACCCCGCCCATCAGGATTGCGATGAAGAAGGTAAACACATAAGGCCAGCCAATTGCCTCTAAGGAAGCTCTTTCCTGCTTCCAAATGTTGCATGTATGCCACCTGCTGCTAACGGGAATTGCGGGGTTTAGGATTCACTTCCCAATAGTGGGCCATTCCTATTTGTGTGAGCTTTTGTGTTTGCTCCAAGAACTTACTTTTTTTCTTAACTTGTCAAGATATCAGCATTTGGCTAAATCAGGCTGTTAAAGGAGCACGAGATCGCCAGGGCAATGCTGTCCAGAATGCCCACCTCCTCACTTTGTTCCATCGGCTTTGCAAGCTTTTGTTTTTTCGAATTCGACCCATATTTGTTTTTGATGGTGAAGCACCGGGGTTGAAGAAACGTACTTTGGTATGTATGTTTTTGATTTACTAACCGGTTCTTTTAGCTGATGCTTCTATGTCAAAATGTAGATACAAATATAAATGACTGCTGCGGTAGGGTTTATTGTTACAAAAAAAAACCAAGTTCCTGAATAATGTATCATTGAGTAAAAAAAATGAAGAAAAGAAAATCCTGATGCCAATCTTAGTTGTGCACAGCCAAACTCCATGCACAGCAATTGGTGGCTGCCCCCAGAGTGATGAAGCCCTAATGAGCACAACCAAAGGCACTGTGTAGCAAGGGTGTTGACTGGAATCTTAAAGTTAGACGCAACCACCTTGCACAAGTACTTGTTAAGATGAGTTTGTCCTGCGGCAAAAGGTTGTGCAGCTTGTCTGGCCAAAGGCCAAGTATTGCGGCCCACTCCTATGCACAGCCAAAGACCCTGCACAGTAGGGATTGGTCGTAGGCCGGTCCCTGTGGCCAACCCCCACTGTGCATGTACGAAAGTAGTGTCTACGATTTTTTTTATTTTTTTTATTTTTTTAAATATTTTTTGTGTCCTCATACATGCCACCAGTCAATTGATACTCTGATTTAGCGCTCTTCAAGCCACTGACACAACCTTCCGTTACGGCCCTTGTGGTTATGGATAGCCTTTGAAGATTGCCCAGAGGTAGGATTGTTACCCGTCCAACTTCCTCTCGTACTGGTTCTTGCTGCGTAGGAAGGACAGGACCACAGAGCCTCTGGCATAATCATTGGACTATTGGGATTATTTTTCGCTCCAGGTTTTTAGCATCGACCATAATTTAGCAGATTTTTCACCGCCGCATAAAGTATCTAATTTACTCACCCCCATGATGTTTTTGAGACAGTCTGCAAACGTCGGAGAGAGTGCCGACTTCCAAGCTTTACAAATCTCTCTTCTAGCAATCACTATTACATAAAAAATAAATTGTGATATGTGATTATTGGCAGCATAATTCAGAATTAGACCAAAGAATACCAATCTGGGGGTACATATAATTGGAAAAGATAATACCTCCTCCAGAAATTTACACACTTGCCCCCAATAGTTACTTATATTTGGGCAGTCTAAAAACATATGAATATCGTTTGCGTCCTGTGAATTACATCTGGGGCAAGAATACGAAGTTACTGACAACTTGGAAAGCTTAGCTGGAGTCCAATAAACTCTATACATTGTGTATAAATGATTTCTTCTTAAATTGGACGGTTTGATTGCTTTCTGAGATATCAAGAAGGAATCCGTCCACAACTTCTCCAAATTCTCCAAGTTATCAGTAATCGAGACCGTACTAAGATCCCATAACCTGGTAATTTCCAGCTCCAGATTATCTTTGTAATCTAATAAAATTTTGTAGCACTTGGCAGTCTCTCCCTTCTTACCACTACAGTTACTAATGAATCTCAAAAACAGATTTTCATCATCAGTACCCCAATATTGGGTTCCCCACCAGGCGGAAAGTTGATAAAATTTAAATCTCGTAAGAGTGCCGCCAGTTATGCCTACCAAAAAGTCCCAATTTAAACCTCTTGATACATTGCTTAAATCGCCCCATCTGAAAAGACCAGTTCTCTTCAGGGGAAGGGCCAATTGGTCAGTTAAACATTCAGGGGTGCCGGGGGAATCCCAAATCGGGGCATATGAATGGTAGTAGGGAATATGGAGTACCTTGCAGCTCTGTGTCCAATAATATAGAGCGGCTTTCAAAAGCTTTAGTCTAACCTTTTTGAAGAACTTTTTATCCCCAAATTTAAACAAAAAAAAATCTGCATCGTATGGTAGATCTTGCAGCATTGCCTGAAACAGCAAACTGTTGGAAGTTGAGTCCAATTTATTGGCTAATAACCTAAAATTTTTAAGTTGAAAGGCGTAACAATAAAATAATAAGTCTGGAAGAGATAGTCCGCCTACTTTCAATCCTCTCCTCAACTTCTTCCAGGCTATCCTTGGAGTCTTAGTTGCCCAAATAAAAGATCCTATCCTGCTTTGTAGATTCATAATATCTTTTTTATTAAATATTAAAGGAATAGAATTAAACAAAAATGTCACCTTTGGTAATATAATCATTTTAACCAAATTAACTCTACCATAAATATTGAAAGGAAGTGCATTCCACCTAGACAAAAGTCTTTTAATCTCTTTTATTACCTCTTCCCAACTAGTATTAGGAATTTCCTCCAATTTCTGGGTTAAGTAGACACCTAAATATCTCATCTTTGGTTTAGCTTCTGGAATAGGAACTGGGATATTCCAACACATGACCTCAGTTTTATCCCGATTGATAGAATAACCAGAAACAGTACCAAAGTCCTCAGCTAGGCTAAATAATCTTGGGATTGCTACTAGTGGATTGGAAGTATACAGGAGAACATCATCTGCATATAGTGCAGTCCTTATAGATAGTTCTCCAATACTGAAAGAGGAAATTATGGGATCTTGCCTTAAAACACAAACAAAGGGCTCGATATATATGTCAAACAATAATGGAGACAGGGGACATCCCTGTCTTGTCCCTCTGCAGACATTCAACCACTCTGACAGGCCCCCATTCACCAAAATCTTAGCTCTCGGGCCCCTATATAAGGTTTCGATGCCTTTAATGTAAATCTCAGGAAAGCCAAATTTCTTCATCACTCTCCATAGATAAGGCCAGTTCACTTGGTCGAAAGCTTTGGCAGCGTCTATTGCCACAATCGCAAGTGGCTTTTCCTTCTGGATTGCATAATCAATCGCGCCAATCACTTGAAATGTAAGTTCGTTCAGTTGTCGACCCGGAATAAATCCTCGCTGATCAGGATGAATAATAGTCTTTATAACCTTAGCCAACCTGCTTGCTAGTATGCCCGAGTAAATCTTTAGGTCAGAGTTCAAAAGTGAAATGGGTCGGTACGACCCTATTATTTCCGGGTCTTTATTCGGTTTTGCAATTCAAGAGATTGTAGCATCTGACCAGGAGGGCGGGATTTGTTTTCCCTGGATGAAAATATTGTTAAATAGTGCCTGTAGTGGGCCCAAGATTTCATCTATGTTGTCCTTATATGTCTCTATTGGCAGACCATCTGGGCCTGCTGCTTTGTTCCTTGCCATCTTTTTCACTTGCAATCTAATTTCCCCTTCCGTTATTTCCTTTACCAGAAAGGCTATATCTTCATTGCATAATTGTGGTAAGTATCCCAAAATCGCCAATTTTTCTAACTCATCCGTCGAGTTATTAATATTTTCTGAATAAAGTTCTTCGTAAAAAGATCTAGCTTCCTCCCTGATCTCACCATCTTCAGACAAGACAAGACCCGTTCCTCTTTGTTTTAACGTTTTGATGTTATTCCTGGTCCTCTCCGACCTGGCTTTCCAAGCTAGCAATGACCCACATTTTTCCCCATATTCGAAATTTCTTAGTTTGCTTATTTCCCATTTATCTCTAATTATTTTTTCATTTCTTAGCCTGAACTTTGTTTGTAACTCAGAAAGTTCTTTTTCCAATCTTGATATGCCAAGTTGATCATTAGGGATGGCGGAAAGAAGTTGCTGTTCTTTTAATTTAATCTCTCTAAGATCCTTGATATCCATTTCTTTTTTTAACTTTCTAGTCAGAGCCATTTGGGAACCATATATACCTCTTAATACAGATTTAAATGCGTCCCATATTATATTATCTGGGGCGGTATTGTGGTTAAACAGAAAGAAATCTAGTATATTCTCCTTGACTTTTGTCTTATACTCTTCCTTTAACAAAATTGTCCTATCCAAAGTCCACCTATATTCTGAAGAGTTCTTTTGGAAATTAATGTTTAACTCAACTATTGAGTGGTCAGACAGCCCGATTGGAATATAGGAAATGGATTTAATATCTGCAAGCAATGATCTATTAACCAGAAAGAAATCTATCCTAGAAAATTGGTGGTATTTTTTACTAAAAAAGGAAAACTCACTACGGGTGCCATGCTTAACTCTCTACACATCACATAGCAAATGCTCCTTCATAATATTTTTCAGGGCTAACATAGATTTCTTGGGGCATTTATATTTAGATTTAGAGGTGCGATCTACTGCGGGATCTAATAGTAAATTGAAGTCACCTCCTAATACAATGGGCATAGTATATTGCAACATATGATTTTCTAGTTTCTGTAAAAAAACATGGATTATCATCATTTGGGCCATAATAAACCCCACATAGAAATTTAACTGCACTGATTGAAACAACTGCGACCAACCACCTGCCTGTTTGATCTGTGGCCCAATCATGCATAACAATTCCTTTATTTGCACAAATTATTATTGCTACCCCTCTCGTATTACCTGGTTGTTTAGAACAAAAAACATCTTGAACCCATTTGCTCTTATTAAAACATTTTCTACAATCTTCTGCTTCTAAATGGGTCTCTTGTAGGAAAATCAAGGAGGCCCCTTTACTCTCCAAAAAATGAAGAACATTTAATTGTTTTTTTCGATTTCCTAAACCGTTCAAATTCCAGGAAAGGATTTTAGTTTGTCTAACTTGAGACATAACAGAATTTTAAACTATAAATTGTGGCTTGTCTCGAGCGTATATATTGACACTTAAATTTAAAAGAAAAGAAGAAATAATATTTTGTGGCACATGAGGACTTTTTTAACTGCTTTTTTCCCCTAACCCTGGTGAACCTACCCCCCCCACCCCCCCGGGGAACCCTCCCTTCCTGATTGGCGAAAATACGCCCTAAGAGGCCCCGAACCACTGATGCCCTCCCCATTAAGAAAGAAATATCGGTCTCTTTATCCCTATCTATACCTGTTTTTATTTATTGACCTGAAGTTCTCCCCTCATATTTTTTTTTTTTTTTCCCGCCTACTTTTCTAAATCTCCCCTCACCACACCTCACCATACCACACTGATTATTTTTCATAATTATTATTGCTCTTTTTTTTTTTTTTTTTTTTCCCCCCTCAAAAACTTTATCAGTCACTCCTCAGCATGTTATGTTTTTTTTTTTTTTTTTTTTTTTTTACTCTCACTCTCATCTCTCATCCATTTTAAACTCAATTGAAATCGGGCAAATAATAGGAGGTATAATAGGAGGTATAGTAGATTCCCCAATGGACATCCTAGATACATTCTATTCCTCCACTCTATTCCTCCTGTTCTTCCGATTCTTTCATCTTAGTCAAAACTGCGTCAGCTTCCTCAGGAAAATGGCAGGTGTACATTTTATTGTTCCACATAATTTTGAGGAGCGCTGGGAATTTCATTTGAACCTGTGCACCATAAGAACGTAAGTCTGGCATCCTAGAGCCTAATTCCCACTGTCTTTGAGCAGTTTTGCTTCCTATATCCGATCTGATGTGGTAGGGATTAGCACGAAAATGTAAGGAGGTACGAGATAAACACCTAGTGAGAATCAACTCTTTTATGCTGTAAGTCTGAAAATATACCAAGATCTTCCTAGGCGCTTTTCGATCTGGATGTAACTTAAATGGATCTCTATGAACCCGCTGAATCTCAGCTTCCAGGTTGATGTCCGGTCTGTCTTTAAGAATATCTTCCCGCAATAATCTACAAACAAACCCCTTGATATCTTCCACTTCTGCCCCTTCCGGTATTTTTAAGATCCTCAGGTTATTACGTCGTTGTTGAGTTTCTAACCTCTCCAGATCCATTGTTAGAATTCGATTCCGAGATTTTAAGGCAGCAATGTCCTTAGAGTTATTTTTTGAGGATTCTGTGAGTACTGATACTTTCCCCTCTAGAGTACTTGTTCTAACACTAATACCCTCAATTTTGGCCTCCAGGAGGTCAAATCTATCATGCAGTCCTTTCTGATTCTTTTCAGAAATCTCAAATCTTTCCAACAGATCACCTCTGAGTGAATGAAGTAAAAAGCCCAAGCTCTTCTCTGTCTCAGCACTACCTCCACGACCATTCATCTCCTCGTTTGAGGGTGAGAAGAGACCATCATTTTCTAGACCCGATGTATGGGCTATATGGGGGACTGCCAGAAAAGATTGGGATGCTGTATTCTGAGGCATTTGATGTATGTCAGTATCTTCCGAGGAAGGTTGTACTGGAACCTCTCTTTCAGCTGCCTCAGGTACCTCTGTAGAATTAGCTAAATTCAAAGTTGTGTATTTATTACTCAGAGAAAAAATAGCTAAAACAGGGGAAGGGGAAGCTGTGGTCAAGTTCATACTCTCGGTAAGATTTCCAACGGGCTTCGCTAGCCCATGCTGGTTACTTGTCTCTCTTTCCTCTATAATATTAGTCTCAATATTTGCCTCAATGTTGTTTGCCCCCGATGACACTGCTTGCTCCATAATTTTGAAATAGCTTTTGAGTGAAGGAGTCCCTTTCGCAGTTTGGGTCAGTTTTAAACCTTTAGTCTTCCCCCTTCGTGCCCCTCCTCTCTTACTTTGCTTACAGGGTGAAATGGGAACCAGACCACTACTTCCACCCTCGCACAAATCAGCTGTATTTAAAACCCCCTTCTTCTTTAGTTCATGCTTTGAGCGCAGCTGGTAGCGATTCCTAGCCACACTTCTTTTTTCGCTATTACCGCTGGCCGGAACAGTCTCTTTAGAGGGCAACTCGGACAGCTCGGGTAGTTTAGGAGAGCCAACTTTCAATTTGCCACTAGATGCAGCCTGTAAATCAGGGAAATCGCGCTGGAACTGAAGATTAGACGCAGCTTTATCTGCCTCCATGCATTCAATCAAATCAGCACAAGCAGAAGACACTAAGACTACAGAGGGGACACGGCGTGCAAATACTGCTGCCCGATACCAGAAGGCTGCTCTTGAGCGCAGCCAAGCATTGTTACAGCTTACCCGGACTCCGGTGTATTGCTCTACTTGCGTTTGACTGTTGTCGTGTGTCTTGCCGTGTCCTGTCTCCCTCAGCTCCCAATTCCCTTCGTGTCTTTTCAGCCGATGCAGCTGCCCCGTTCTAGGCTCCTCCGCGTACCTCCGAACGAATTCTAGCTCTCGGTCCTCCCCTCTCATTCCAATGGAGTGGGTCCTAGCGCCGACAGCTTCTCTCCGCAGCCCTTGCTCGGTGGTTTTTACAAACCACGACCGCTGACAAAAAAGGAGAGAAAGCTCAACAATAATGGAATATATCACTAATCATATCGTACTCCGTATCTCACCATAAGAAAATCCGCACTCTGCCGTCCAGAAAACAGGATACGAGACCTGCCGGAAAAAGCTCTATAGGGCTTAGGAACGGAGCCTCACAGCAGCCGTTAGCCTGCCGCCGCCATGGAAAGTAGTGCCTACGATTGGTTGGGTGGTATATGATAAAAAAAAACGCGTAGAAAACGAAATTTAAAGTGGTTATATTTGGTTTTGGTTATAACACTTCAATTTATGTTTAAAAGAAATCTCGGAAATTCACCTAAAACCAGTTAAACCGCAGTTATGGTTATAAATATATATATGTTATGTTTTTGTGCTTTAATTGCACAAAATACAGTGGTATAAAAAACCCATTTATACAGGGAACCGTGAAATATGGGACATGTGTCATAGTTGCATATGACATACAAATTTCATTATGACGACAGCCCCCTAATCACTATGCAAACCTTAAAAATTGCCAGGGCACCTAGGATTATGCAGCATGGAGGACCAAATTATCCAGCAAGGTTCTCCAAATTTTGCAGTAATATTCTGTAGTAGTAATCGTTGATAATGCAGTGACGGCCTCCATTGTTTTATTAACAGTTTACTCAAAGGTAGGCAAGCCCTAACGATCCATACCACTATCAGTGCCTAGTGTCAGTTGAACCTTGGAAAAAACGGTATTTTCCAACCAACTGCCCCAAAATAAGTATATAATATTAAAGATGCTTAATGCTTACCATGCGTTATATGATCCTATATTGCCATCTCTGGGTTTGGGTAACATTTTCAAACCAATGAGCAGTTGGCCTCATGGTTTATGATGACACCAGAACTCCTCAATGGCAATATTGGACAATATTTCACAGGTACCTGTTATTTTTCTCTCATTCTCCCCCCTCACTCTCCCACTACACTCCCCACTCCGTATAAACGCCTGCTGGCAATTTCCATATTTCAGTTAAGTTATGGCACTACATTGCATAATTACTTCTGCAGTTTAAACAATAAAAACAAGAACTAGCTTTTCCTCCTCAGAAGATCAGAAGAAAAATGACGGCAGCAATTTTATTTTTTCATGCTATAGGTCCATACAGGAAAGCTACAATCTCTGCACTGGTTTCAACACATTCTGAGCTACAACACTTTTTAAATCTGATTGTAAACTAATTCTGATATGTGTGTTTATTTTCCCACTACATATTGTGCTTATGCTCGTCTTGTTTGCAACCATACTATCTCTTTTCTATAAGAGTAATCATTCCATCAAAATTCTTTATTCGGCTCTATTGAGCCATAAAAGTCACAGCGAAAGAAATAAGTACAATATAATACACTGTTAACATTTTTAAAAGTCTTTGTTAAAATCACTAAAATCAAGTAAAGATAAGAAAGCAGCAATATGCAGGTAAACTCTCATTATTTGGTTCCTATCTCCAGAGCAAATAAAATGTAATTTAAGACGGCATAGATAACTGTTTCCTTTTCCTAACAGTGCAAATGGGCAAAAGCAACTACATGACATCTAGATTCTAATGCTCTTAGTACCAGGTGAAGGAACTGCCTTCTTTGTGTAGTATAAAATGTGAAAAATAGCAAAGGTGCTAGAGCTTCACAATGACGGGGGAGGTATGGAAACCATGTGCCATTAGTAGAAAAGACTAACAGAAAATGGAACCTTGTCAACAGAAACGTCTGTCTCTCATTTACAATTACCTGTAATTAAAGTGCTGGATGTGCAGGTAGTTCCCGTGAGATCTCGCCCATCCCATCATATCTAGCCTCTGGCCGTGCTCTTTGAATATATTGATTGTAGAGCACTTTGGTTTGACTTCGAGGGAAACTGAATGAACTTCCAGGATTGTGGTAGAATGCTGGAGTGCCCAGCCTTTCAAAACTAGTCTTAATGTATTTGAGCCATGGAATATCTAGACAGTAATCCAGATTCATACCGTTGAGTAAAATGGTTCTACAAAGTTGGGCTTCTAGATTTTTCCAAATGCTATGCCATAGTAATAAGGGTTGTAGTTTAATATAGTCTTCTATATTGTTCAGCCAAGCCTCCACATGGCAAAAGGTTGTTAAAGTAGAATGTGAGACCGCCAGCAGCCTTCTTATACATTTATTTTCCACAATTTGTAGAGGTTTACAATTAGCATACCCTGGAGCAAGATAACAAGGATGTAAGCGATTTGTGGAAAGGGTGGTGATATGACTACTTATTAAAATGAATTAATACAGTCTGACACACATTAAAAGGATATTGCAAACCACCTTTAAAGGAACGTGCCCTTTGGTATTGTTTCCTCTTATCGCAGAACTCCTCTGTGTCCTTGCAGTATCCTTATAATGAGTGGGCATTTATTCCTTATATAAACCTTCATAGCTCATACTCTGCTGTTTTGTCAGAATCTTTGAAAGGGGTTTCACCTAGTGTGATGTGAGCTCATTGCATAGGACTATGTTATACATCTGGGGAGCAGGTGCGAGGAAACCTTTTCATCCTCCGATGCCAACACTTAGTTTGTCAGGACTGTACATTTCGCTTGCAGTGAGAAAGGTTTGTTCCTTATGGCAACAAGGAGAGGACATTGCTCTCTGAAGCCTCTCAGGAAAGAGCTTGTGTCTTTTTAGTGTTGGTTTTGCTACAGTGGATAAAACTGGAGATTTGGAACTGTCTTCAAGGGCTGTAGCTGCTAGTAGGAACGGTGTCATACTGCTGGCACCAGAAGAGAAACTGCCAGTGCCAACTAAAAGGCACACGCTTGGTCAGAGACCATGGCTTAACTCCCCCCCCCC
This sequence comes from Lissotriton vulgaris, assembly GCF_964263255.1. NCBI lineage: Eukaryota > Metazoa > Chordata > Amphibia > Caudata > Salamandridae > Lissotriton > Lissotriton vulgaris. Next base: position 745,586,706 of record NC_141696.1, read on the forward strand.
CCCCCCCTTCATATCAGCACCTTGACCAGCTTGCCACGTAAAGGAGCTGTTACTAATGTTACTAATGCAACCTTGTTCCGTCGTGATGAAGCAACAGTGGGTGAAGCCTGTAACTATTGCAATATTAAGGCCTTTTTAGGTAGATACTGACTCATCTCGCCCCTTTGCTCCCTCCCCCCAGTCAATATCTACCTTGAAGTATCTTCCTCAACACAATATGGCTTAGGTTTGTTACTGTAGTTTTCTGTTGTACTGACATTGAGGGGAAATAAGTATAATTTAGAAGTTTTCTGGTAACTGAGGTTATTAGACAAACCTGTCAGTTTTGTCACTGACATTAAGGTAATGTGTATAAATCCTGTGATGAAATAAAACATTGCTTTATCTTGGTCAGGCAATTAGAAGACAAAGAAAGAATGCTGCAACTGAAGATTCCACTAAAACTACAGAGAAACTACTAAAAACCTTCCTGAAGCGGCAAGCTATAAAGGCTGTCTTGACAGGGAAAAGGCAAGAGTTTGAAAATATCTTCTTGAAAATGATTTTGTGTTTTAGGCATCTGCTTATGTCTCTTTCTTATGTTTTGAATGTTGTCTTGTGAAGTGATGACAACTTGCCAAGTCTCTCTCGTGTTCGGAGGGAAGAGGTGGATGATATCTACTTACTACCTGCTTTGGAAGAGAATGAAAAAAAGAGGCAAGTACTGCAACCACTTTTTTTTATATATGAGATCCATGTTTAACATGTGAGTGCTCTTGCTTTAGCACCTCTTTACAAAAGGTAGGTCTTCTAAAGATGTGCTTGGAATTAAATTGTCATTGGTATGTTTATCATTTAGGTAATTTGTCTTTCAAAACAGATAATCTAATTCGATCTTGGCCCTGTGTTGCCTTTTCTGAGCAAATGTATTCAGTTGCTACACTTTCTGTTATGAGTAAGTCTTAGGTTAACCCTTGTAAGGTAGAGTCAGATGCATATCACAAGGATAAATTGCATTCAAATTTCCTTCATAAGGAGTACTTTTACAAGGCTTCTGCTGAATCATTTTGACGTGGTTCATGGGACCAACCAAATTATGCTAAGATCTGAGCAGTTTCATGCTTCCAGTGCATCTCTTGTGGATAGACCGGGTTAGTGCAGTCAGTCATGCGCCTCTAGACTCTGCCCCTCCACTGTCAAACCCTGTGATCCCCGATAGCTTCGGGTGGACTTAAACTACTTTCTCTAAATATCAGAGGCCTGAACGCCCCGAACAAACACAAGCAACTGTGGCACTGTATGCTGCAGTAAGACCCAGACGTCTTGATGCTCCAAGAGACCCATCTGCTCATGGCTGCCCTCCATCGCATGGCGCACCCCAGATGTCCTAGGAGTTACTGGGCCTATACCACCTCTAAGACTCTGGACGTGGGTATTCTCTGCAAGGCCTCCTTTTACACCACTGTAATCAAAGCGACACGAGATAGGGAGGGCCGCTCTGTGGCTCTTCAGTTACAACGAGGGCGCCAGTCACTCACATTGCTCAACATAATACGCCCCCAACACCTCCCAAGATACCTTTATTAGGCGTACCCTGCAGGAGTAACTGGGGTAGGTACAAGGCGATGTCATCGCTGTGGGGATTTTAACTTGGTGTGGGACCCCTCCCTTGACAGAAGTAGGATTTAGGGGCATCTCCTTTGGAGGGCAGGAGCACAAGATCAGCCTGTTTGCCAATGACCACATTCTCGCCCTTGCTCAGCCCCTGGTCTCTCTCCCCACTGTCATAGATGACCTGCAGACCTTTGCAGCTATCTCTGGCTTTAAAGTCAATATGACTAAGTCATTGGTTCTCAATCTTACTCTCCCAGCTGCCGAGGATGGGGCATTACTGGCCTCCACCCCCTTCCAATGGTCGTCTGACTCTGTCAAGTACCTGGGTCTTTATATTACCCCTAAACCTGCCACGTGGTCTCTTGTTAACTGGTTCCCCCTTATTTGTGCGATCCTGGCAGACTTGCAGGGGTAGAAACCACTTTACATCTCCTGATTGGGGCCTATTATTGCTATTAAATATACTACCCAGGTCCTTAACGTCTTTCAGCCGCTGCTCACGTCAATCCCGCAAGAGGTTATCCAAAGTCTACAGAAACACTTGTGCACTTTCATATGGAACGGTAAGCTCCCTGTATCGCTCACTCTTTATTAATGCAATCCCGCGACAGGGGTGGAATGGCGTGCCCAAAACTTTTGGAATACTACTGGGTAGCACACCTGAGATACATTTCCGAGTGGGTGGTGCGTGAGAGTGAGAAGCACTGGGTCCACATGGTCCGGGCCGTGGCGTGCCAGCCACTGTGGGACCTTGCTTGGTTGCCCAAGCAAGCATGCCCTCCCAGTGCTTATGTTTGGGCCCGACCACTACGGTGTTGGAGATCTGGGACAGAATTGCGGTGAAGAGGGGTCTCCCCTCTATCCCCTCCCCAACACACCCTTAGCGCTTAACCCGGCCTTCCCACCTGGGCCCGCCGCCTCTTGCTTTGCACGGCTGGACCGAGGGGGACTGCCGGACACTTAGCGACTTGTTCAGGGGAGATGCCATCAAGTCTTTTGAAATGTGTAAGACTGAGTTTGCCCTTCCTGCAGCTGCCCGCACCAGTACCTTCAACTGTGACACTGGGCAACTCAAGCCAAGACACATGCAGCAGCAACACGTCTTCTTGCCCCCTTCAAGAAGCTAGTCCGTAACTTTGAAGGCTCAAAGAGGCTGATGTCCAAACCCTATCAGGTGCTCCAGCACTCCACTCCAGCCGCTATGCATACCTACCAGGCAGCGTGGCTAGGTGATGTCTCTGGGGGAATCTCTACTAAACAATGGGAAACATTATGGCAAGATATCCCCCAAACATACCTCAGTTTGGTGGCACGCAAAACTGCATACAAATTAATGTTCCGATGGTATCCCATGCCCACTTGTCTAGCGAGTATCTACCACACGATCTCTGACGAGTGCTGGCACTGCGGGCAGAGGGGTGGTACTCTCTGTCCTATTTAGTGGTCCTGCAGGGTAATCTCAACTTTCTGGAAGGAGGTCCTGGGACACATTAAGGGGATTTTGGGCTTGTCCTTTGCTAACCCCTGCACGTGCTTTATTACCGCATAGCTTGCGCTTGGAGGCAGAGGTTGCCCCCCACCCCCCTCCGTGACGTAGTGCTTTGTCAGGGTTTTGCATCTGTTAGCAATGGAGCGGCTGTCGCACACCCTGGCGAACAGCGACAAGAAGTTTCAGCGGGCATGGCAGCCCCTCATACATTATCTCACACTTATAGAATTCACATGTTTTAACCCCCCTAAACTTAGAGCGCTACAACTTTTCGGGCCCAAGTGACCTTCGACCTCTCGCGGCTGCCTAAAGACCTCTCTACCGGGTGGAGGATGCCAGTGCCCTGCTCCCCCTGCTGCTTGCAGCGAGACCCCACACTTCGCCGCTGTCGCACAGATGCTGGCCTGCAGGAAGTTAATCTACTTGGTTTGATGATTTCCCCTAGTTTTTCCCTCATGTCGCCTTTCGATGCCACATCATACAAGGCTCTACAGCTACCACTTTCACAACATTAGATATACCCTCATGGCCGGGTCCCAGTCGAGGACACAGCCCCTGAGACTTACTATTATGAGCCACAGGCGGTCAGGGGGTCCTTTACGCTTCCCTTCTCAGTAGCGGCGAGGGAGCTTGGATTGTATAATATTCGCTGATCCCCCTGGCACAATGTTTGTGTTGCTACATTCGCTATGTTAACGCGGCCGGTCCAAAGGGGTTGTAGGCGTCATGCTGTGTAACGCTTGTACTGCCTTCTTGGACTAGTCATTCTTGGACATATAGCCGGCCCGACAGGGGTTGTAGGCGATGCGCACTGTATGTCATACCGCTTGTCTCCCTGTTATCAATAAAAAATGTAATTTAAAAAAAAATGCAAAAAAGAAAAAACCTTTTCACAAAGCTCCAGTTTAGGGTACTCTGTAGAAATGGGTTCCAACCAGATGGGCATTCAGTACCTCTCACATGTAGTCTGCTGTGTCTAGTGAATACAAAGGTGAAATCGGACTTGTGCATCAGCTAACAGCAGGAGGATTTTTTTCACATGCTTGTAATAATTCATGGAAATTCTTAACTGTGAACAGGGACTTGACACCCTTTTCCCTCTTTTTACTTGTAAAATGTTGTAGCTCGGACGAGGAAGAAGAGAAAGAATGGGAGGAAAGAATGACCCAGAGGCAGCTATTGCAGGTAAGGTCACTGGGCAGATATAATAGTTCAGGGCTTTGCTATTCAGCTTCTCAAACCGTTAATTTTAATGTGTCAACATGTTTATAAGGGCATGGTCTACCACTATGCATTCATTCTATTGCCTTTGCATTTAAACATTACCATACTGGCAGCGCTTTCAAGTTCATTAAACATTTGATAACAGCACAAAGGTCTTGCTGCATGTTCTAATACAGTGGTTCCCAAACGTTTGACCCCCAAGCAATTTGTACTATTTAAATTTCAAACATTAAAACAGTAATTTGCATAAAATACACAGACAAATGCACACCAAACAAGTACTCTCATTTCTAAAGATTTTATTATTTGATATTGAAAGAAATTGCAAATACCTACAAATTTTAATTGGAAGAGAAGGTTGGTGCTGCATCTCGGCGACTAACTTTTCAATGTTTGGTTTTATTTAGTGGTACAAGTCTCCTGCTACTGCAAGGGCCCGGCTGGAAACCCAAAGCAGCCCCGGCAAATGTTGTCAGACCAGTCCCCGTATGGTGCATACCAAGTGCAGCGAGTGAGCCTGACCACTACAAAGGGGCCTATGGGAGGGGCTCCCCCCCCCAAGAAAATTAGGGGAAAATGGTGCATTCTACAACACATTTGTCATTATATATTGAGGTATATAAGCCTTTAAAGTTTGTAAATGATGATCTTACTGGCACTAGGATATGGCAATCTTTATTGGGGCTCTTCAATGATTTCCTCCCTATCCCCTTCCAACAGTGCCCCCTATTTCTCCATTGCCCCTTTGTAACATGTATTTCATTTGTTTTATAGCACCTCTCACTGGTGTAGGAGCACTCTAAATCACACACATACAGAGATAACGAATCGTGTGTAAATCAGTGTATAGAAAATGTTACATAAGGCAGAGGGGTTTACTAGGTGAAGGATTCACATGTCATCCATACTGGTAGGCATTTGTGAAGAGTGCTTGCTCTGGAGAAGTACACACTCTGGATTCAGAACATAACACAGTGGTTAGAGTTGACTTTAATAATGAGAATGTATTTGTACCCCAAAAAATATATTTTAGCAATATCAGGATAATGAAATACTGGGAAAAAAATAACTTACTAACTTGTACCATGCAGTTTGCATGCAGCTCTTTGATGACAGTTCATAACTCACTGTGCTAGATTATGATTGTAACTCCTTAACTACACAGTAACAGCAAAATAACTGACAAAAGCAGTAACTCATTGAGCTATGCACATAAAATACAGTTTTTAGGTCTCGTCTATTATATTCCGCAAGGAATAAATAGACGAGAGTATTGGGGGCAAAATAAGGGCTAAACCATCGCGGATTTCGTCGAGTGCATGTGCTCGTGGACGCGCTTGCTGCCATTTGCTCCCTGACGCTCAGCATCACAGACTTCAAAGTAATCCCTTCTGCTCATCGCCCCCGCCACACCAGCCACGTCACAAACAACCATTTGTCTGTGCCTTCCGCCTCCCGTCACACTTCAAAGCTGCCGCTCCCCGCCCCTGCAACAGATTTCAAAACAATGTGCTCCCGCCCCCCCCCCCCCCACACTCTTGAAGCGCGACGCTGCCATCTGCCTGGCCTCTCCAGTCAAGCTTTCCAATGTCCCCATTATCACGTCCTTTGATACCAGATCGAAATAGTTACATTCAGTTCCAAAATCATCATACACAAAGCTGTCTACCTAATACTCCCGCCATGCTGGTGACTAAATTCTCATGGTACAGACCTGCCATGTGACTTCTGCAGACCAAATCCAGGCTCCCTGCCTTTGGTTACGGAATGGGGAGTTGTCTGCTGCTCCCACAATCTTGTATTATAATGTTTAGGAAAACTCTGAAGCCTGTGTTGTTTTTATCGTACTTCTTTAATTCAGAGTTTCTTTTAGTTAATGTTTACTGCAGAAAAGAAATTGGCTCAACAGCGCCAAGGTGCTTAAGCATAGGTGCGCACACAAATAAACTTAACATACCATAATGCAAAGAGGGAAGTAGTGGTGACCTGCTGACAGTGTGCACTGCCCCCCTGACGGTTTCGACTAATCCCAGGCAGTGAATGAAGCAGGCAAACCGTTGATAACTTTTATGGAAGTAACTTTGATGAATTTTGAAGCAGTTTAGTTGAGGCAGTTTCAGTATAAGTGCAGCTTTCTTTCTTTATTAAGTTCTAGGGTAGTCCGGAAAGCTCTACCTTCCCACCCAGGCTTTCTTCCAGCAACTGACATCGTTGGATGTTGCATTCTCCCTGACTTTGTATGCTTTGTTCTAACTCATAACCGCACCGTTGTCACACTCGTTACCTCTCCCACTTTCAGAATACGCCCAACACAAAACAAACCACAGGGAGGACATTCAAAAGCAGCCACAGGAAAACATTTAGCATTATGTGAATCTCTGCACTGACATATTGTAATTACACACGCCTGTATGTCAAGAGCAGAACTCCAAGGTGGACACAAATGGATAGAAAAGTAGTCATTGACTGCCCTCTTGTGGCCGCATCTCAAATATTCAGCAGTTGGCACGCTAAACTTCATTGCCTGCGTTCTATTTTGTAGGTTTTTATTTTTTTTATTTAATGCGATTTTATATAGCGCAAACTTTACCCGAAGGTGTCAGAGCGCTTTACATAAGAACCAGTTGCAAAACATAAGGACTTAGGATTACATGCGTTACATAAAAGATACACACAGAAAAAAAATGCAAATGTACAAGATGTAAAGTCACACAAAGAAGAGGCTGGTGATTATAGTTATCTCTATATACATAGGGAAGGGCTACGAATGGATATACTCTAAGAGTCACATAGGAATGGTAGAGAGTACAAAGGTCTACTACATATACTAGTGACTAGGGAACTTTACTTATGGAGCTTACTTTAGGTGTTTAAAGGGAGAAAGGGCATTTGACCACATTAATGGAAAGACAACGACGTTTACAGAGATAACAAACAGAAGGGAATCAAACGTGTTGATCAAAGACTCGCGCATGAAGTACAAGCTTTTGGGTTAGAGTATAAAGTACATTACATATAGATAGAACCAGGTGCCTGTTTTTTATGTATCAGATCATTGGTTGACATTTACATTGAAAATATGACTTAGGACGCCTAGCTCGAGGTCTATTTCTAATACGTACTTTAATATCTCATGAGCGCCATACTACAGAGATTCTCCCCCTCACCCTCAAACCCCCTCACCCTCATACCCCCTCACCCTCACACACACCCTCACCCACTCTCACCCTCACACCCTCCCCCCTCACACCCCCTCACCCTCACTCACCCTCACACCCCCTTACCCCCCTCACCCTCACACACCCCCTCACCCTCACACTCCCTCACCCTCACACCCCCTAACCCTAACACACCCTCACCCTCACGCACCCTCACCCTCACACACCCTCACCCACCCTCACCTTCATACACCCTCACCCACTCTCACCCTCATATACCCTCACCCTCATACACCCTCACCCCGTCACCCTCACCCCCGTCACCCTCACCCCCGTCACCCTCACCCCTGTCACCCTCACCCCCTGTCACCCTCACCCCGTCACCCTCCACCCTCACCCCCACTCACCCTCACATCCCCTCACCCTCACAACTCCTCACCCTTGCAACCCCTCACCCTCACACGCCCCTCACACTCCACACACTCACACACCTCCTCACCCCTCACCCTCCACACCCTCACACCCCCTCACACACCCTCACTCACCCTCACCAGCATAGCAAAACATAGAATAGCATAACAAAACACAGCATAGTAAAGCATAACAAAAATAGCATAGGATAGCAAAACATAGCATAGCATAACACAACAAAACATAGCATAGCAAAACACAGCATAGCATAGCATAACACAACAAAACATAGCATAACAAAACATAGCATAAGAAAACAAAGCATAGCATAACAAATCAAAGCATTGCATAGAAAAACATAGCAAAACAAAACATAGGATAGCAAAGCATAGCATAGCATAACAAATCAAAGCATAGGATAGCAAAACATAGGATAGTATACAGCATCACTCAGGGGCACCACAACATCACCATGCGCTACCACAACATCACTATGCGCTACCACAGAATCACTAAACGCCACAGCATCACTCGTTCACCATCACAACATCACTCCGCGCCACCACAGCATCAATCTGTGCAACCATTCAACAACAACTGGTTCAAATATGTTCTCTCAACGTGTCAAACTTTATTACAAATGTAACAAAACGATGTTAATATTTCACTTCTGTTCTTGGATTTTCGTCACAATAAAATACACCGAACATAATCTTCACAAAAGTTATTTACAAAGGTTTAAGCTATTGCCATTATAAATTACAATAACTTTTAAGTATTATTAAAAAAAATTAAAAGCCATTGTTATTTGTATTATCAATACATGTAAGGCACGTAAATACAACACATATTGCATTACAAATGCTATAGGTGTCACATTTGCGAAAGTTATCACTATTGGCATTGTAAATGACAACGCTATTAATTTCGCTATTTTCAAAAACAGAACAAAAATAAAAAAATTGTCATTTACAAAACCAATAGCTCAAACTTTCCTATTGCGAGACCTATTGCATTGCAAATGCTTGTTTTAAATGCATGGTACATGTTCTTTGAAGCAGGCATATTAAACCTCTGCGCTGCCTTAGATGAGTCAAAGCTGCCACTGGACAAAACTCCCATCTCTCTCCAGCATGTACATTAATCATCAGAGTTATCTTGACAGTTTTTTTGTTGCCCAAAAACTGTTAATTATACAAGGAACTCTGCAGTGCTTTTAAAACTGCTGCCTGTGAACCCCCTGGGAATGTGTCACAGACTCCTGGGGGTCCATCCGCAGACCAGACTTTGGGAACCACTGTTCTAGTACATACGCCAGCACTGCCTCAGTGGTAAACTGAACTGACACCTTATAATAACTGTTGCAGAACAACATGTCAGTTTTTGTAGCACAAGAGTACTAATGAATATTGTGTGACATGACATTAGCAGTTTTGCTGAACTTCACATTTACCATCAGACTCTAAAGTAGTCTCTTTAGGTAGCCCCAATTATGGTGATATCAATATTGTTGATGGTGCTATTTGTCCTAATTTAACATGAACCTATTTGTAAAAATCTTTTTTTTTCATTTCCCTTCAGAATGAAGAGAGGCTGTTTTGAAATCTCGTCCTGTGGTCACATACATGTACTGCTAATTAGCTGTCAGGCTATAGAGACCGAATATTTCACTCTAAGGCAGGGTTAGATCAAGGTTTGACATTACTTAAAACACACATATACGCTTGCGGTAGGATATTTTACGAATTGCCTAACTAGGACATTTAAATTATTTATGTAGCACCCCGTTAAATGAAGCTGGCAGGTATGTCATTACAACTCCAGGCTTTCGCAGCTTGTCAAAAAATGACAGTAGTTTTTTTCATTAACAGGAAGAATTCATCGAAAATCCTCACTCTGTGGACATTGAGTCTGAAGATTTCATGAACCTACCTCCAGAAGTAAAGCATGAAATTCTGACTGATCTGAAAGAATTAACAAAGCGAAGAAGAACAATATTTGAAACAATGCCAGAGGTGAAAACATTTACTTTGTTTCATTGAGCTGGTTTCTCTTCTTTCCTCGTGTTTTCTGTGCAAAGCTAATCTTACTCACCTTTCCTCCACTGAACCACAATCTCAAAATCTCACGAGCTTTTTTTCTGTGAAGAGAAACCTGCCTTCTGCTTCCACTATCCACACATCCTTGATGTTTTACTGAAAAAATAGATTGACTCATATTTTGAACACCTAAGTTCTTCTGAGTTGCACAAAGATATCAGTTTATACTCCACCAATATGGTTGAATGTTTACAGCTGCAAACATAGCTATAAGCGTGTTTGTTGGTATTCTTCGCTGAATCAACTTGTACAATTTGGTCAAATGCAGACATCTTGTAAATGTATTGGTGTTATTCACCATCAGTTTAAACGTAGTTCGTTGCCCACAAAGAAAATTTATCATTTTTAGGCGCTGAACTAGTGTCTCTCCATGGTGAGAAGGGAGAGAGAATGCCTTTATATCTAAAATGTTGGTAGGAGAAAGGGCTCCTCTGTTAGAAAAAATATTTTCTCTGAAGAACACAAAATTCAGACTTCCAAGTGTGTTACAATTTATTATCCAGTAATGCTAATTTGGTAAAACATGTGGAATGCGTAAATGTTACACCTGTGAATGCCGCTCGTAGTCGCGTGTTGCCAGCAACCTTTCAGCGCCCTGGGATTTCATTCCTCAATTGACATTGCCCTCTGACCTGGGAGCCCGTGTGCTCGGTTGGTGCTGCTTGTAAGAGGAGACCACGCCCTGCCCATGGGGAGCCGGACTGCGAGGACCAGAGGTGCTTGTGCTGCAACATCTCGCGCACCTGGTGCCTCTTCCCGCCCCCTTCTTACTGGGAAGCTTAAAACGACTCGCGGCCCCCGCTTCGCGGGAGCCGCTCGTAGTCGCGTGTTGCCAGCAACCTTTCAGCGCCCTGGGATTTCGTTCCTCAATTGACATTGCCCTCTGACCTGGGAGCCCGTGTGCTCGGTCGGTGCTGCTTGTGAGTGGAGACCACGCCGTGCCCACAGGGAGCGGGACTGCGAGGACCAGAGGTGCTTGCGCTGCAACATCTCACGCACCTGGTGCCTCTTTCCGACCCCTTCTTACTGGGAAGCTTAAAACGACTCGCGGCCCCCGCTTCGCGGGAGCCGCTCGTAGTCGCGTGTTGCCAGCAACCTTTCAGCGCCCTGGGATTTCGTTCCTCAATTGACATTGCCCTCTGACCTGGGAGCCCGTGTGCTCGGTCGGTGCTGCTTGTGAGAGGAGACCACGCCCTGCCCACGGGTAGTGGGACTGCGGGGACTAGAGGTGCTTGCGCTGCAACATCTCGCGCACCTGGTGCCTCTTCCCGCCCCCTTCTTACTGGGAAGCTTAAAACGACTCGCGGCCCCCGCTTCGCGGGAGCCGCTCGTAGTCGCGTGTTGCCAGCAACCTTTCAGCGCCCTGGGATTTCGTTCCTCAATTGACATTGCTCTCTGGCCTGGGAACCCGTGTGCTCGGTCAGTGCTGCTTGTGAGAGGAGACCACGCCCTGCCCACGGGGAGCGGGACTGCGAGGACCAGAGGTGCTTGCGCTGCAACATCTCGCGCACCTGGTGCCTCTTCCCGCCCCCTTCTTACTGGGAAGCTTAAAACGACTCGCGGCCCCCACTTCGCGGGAGCCGCTCGTAGTCGCGTGTTGCCAGCAACCTTTCAGCGCCCTGGGATTTCGTTCCTCAATTGACATTGCCCTCTGACCTGGGAGCCCGTGTGCTCGGTCGGTGCTGCTTGTGAGAGGAGACCACGCCCTGCCCACGGGGAGCGGGACTGCGAGGACCAGAGGTGCTTGCGCTGCAACATCTCGCGCACCTGGTGCCTCTTCCCGCCCCCTTCGTACAAAGCTCAGCCACCTGACGCGAACGCGGGAGGCGCGCGAAGACCGGGCAAAGAGCGGGCCGTTTTTGGCCGTTAGAGGCCGATTAGGGCCGGGCTGGGCCACCCCCCTAACGCCTGGGTTAAAATAGACTTTATAACACTCTTTAATTTGTTAGCATGTCTCCTAGAGGAACCAGAAGCAAGACTGCGGCCAAAAAAGGGCAACTTACTGGTCCTATAGACAGTTTCATAACAAGGGCAAACTCCTTTATAGAACAGAGCATCTCACTTATTGAACGTAGGGTATCCCAAGACCTACTAGAGGCTAGAAGATCCTCTATGGGACACCTGGCAAATGTAAGAACGCCGGTCTCTCATAAGGATCAAAGACAGAGTGAGGGTGGGAACAAAAGGCAGAGCCTTCCAAACATAGTCGACCTATCTGTTTCGCAACTGTCGCAACTTTCGGAATCCCAACTAACATCAGATTTAGAAAAAACCCCAGACTTAGCCCCGCACCCCACCCCTGAAGAGGTAAGACAGGCAAGAGGGAGGAGGGAGGGAGCCATAAAGAAGAAGAAACATGTACCGATAAGCAAAACACCAACAGGTAAACCAACTTCACCTATAACAGAGACAATAGAGAATACATTTAGCTCCCCTCTGCTGGAAAACCAGAATAGGGATACTGCGATGATACACCATGTATGTGATGTTTCACCTTCTACAAACTTAGTGATAGCATCTGACGTCTTACCAACAAAGGAATCTGACCACAATCATAATACAGATCTACTAGCAAAAATCAGAGATCTTTTACAACAAGCCCTCATACCCATACAAGTCACATTAACAAACTTAGAAAAAGTGATAGCTGAACTTTCAGCTCCGATGAAATCTAAGCATAACTCTAACCCTACCCAAGAGCCACAAAAAAAGCACAAAAGCCAGTGACGGCTAAGCCGTCTAGTTTAAACTCTATGGCCCAAGTCAAAAACTCGACCCCTGTACCCACTGTAGCATCTAAGCCCACAAGTACGACAGTGCCTAAGAAAAAAGTAACAGACAGTATACCTGCAAACACCTTAACTGTATAAAATAATACCCCTTGCGACCCCATCAGTACAGCTACGAAAACTAAACAACCTCAAATAAATAGAGAGAGGGAGAGACAACAACTGGGCGAAACACGCCCAGTAACCCTTCCGCCACAAGCGAGCCCATTTGTTGTCATTCTGACTGGCGTTCCAGAACTGGTGGACCAAAAACCCGAACCAAACTGGTCACTAAAAAACAAGATACAACACTGGCTTAGCATAAACCGCCCACCCCCCCCTATTGCTCAACCAGAATTCTAATGGTTAGAAGAACCCCCTGGGTTGGTCAGGGTAGAAAAACAATACAGGGTGATTGTATTTTAATCACCTTTGAAGACCCTAGAATAGTGGAGTACATTTGCTCAGGGGAGGATCTAAGTTTAAATGGGGGGATTGGCACAAAGCGCCTCTCTTTTTTTTATCCACCAAGATTCCCGGACGGTCCCTCCCAAAGTGATGGACCTTGGTACACAGTGGGCCCTCGTTATCGGGGAAGAGAAAGGGAAGAGTGTAGGGGGCAAGAACAGCGGAAAAATTATAGAGAACCATCTCGATGGGAGGGTTGGAATGGAATACCATTAACGAACATGTATAGTGGCTTAGAGTCTGTGGACTGACCATCACAGCCAGTAGACCATGACCCCCTAACTCCAGAAAACCCCTCAACTCCAGATAACCCTGACATCCCTCATAATTCCCAAACCGATAATAACCCTAAGAGTGAATCTCCACTTTTGACCATGGGCTCCTGGAATATCGCGGGATTACGGCCAAAAATTGAGGATGGGAGTATCATGCACCTCGTACGTAGGCACCAAATAGTCTGCCTACAGGAGACCTGGTCGCCAATAGAACTCCACCTACTGGGCTACAAGACGTACTTTACTCCAGCGCTAGTGGGCCCAAAGGGCAGGCCAAAGGGAGGACTAAACATCTATATAGCCAATTCTATCCAGCAAATAAAAATAAACACTATTGAACTGGATCACAATTTCCAGATTATCTGCCTCTCCCTACCCAAAAACGAGCTTGTTGTCCTCGTTAATTTTTATAACAACCTCGAGGAACCACAGCTCCAGAGAATGCTGGTATATCTATATGAGAAATTAACTACCCTAAGGCAGAAAAGAGGAGCAAAGGGCCCAGTATTTACAATATGGGCAGGGGACTTCAATTTACATTATTGTAATTATCCAGAGAAAAAATGTGCAGGGATGGTGACAGAGGAAGGTAATCTCCTTACCCACTTTTGTCATAATAAAATCGGTGGAATAATGAATGACCTTCTATCCGATCTAGATCTCCAAATAGTAAATACTCCAGATGGTAGAACTAAATCCCTAGAACCGACATACGTGGGAAGAGGGTTTAATACAACGGTTGACTATATCCTAATATCGGCTGGTCTTCAAACTAGAGTTAACCATTTTGAAGTTATACCAAACACCTTAAGTGATCACTCAGCCCTTAAACTGGAAATGAACTTAATCCACCAACAATCCCTACCCCTGACAATAGCTAAAGCACTAAGCCAGAATAATATAAATCTGGGCCAATTAAATGGATATACAATAAAGTGGGGGAAGATAAACCCCGGGGAACTTACCGAAAAGCTGATAAAATCAGCATATCCCCATATTAAGAAATGCCTAGACATAATGACAGAAGATGAGGAAGTCCTTTGCAACTTCTCAAAAATTATGGAAAAAATGTAATCCCTACTTACAGCAAAACCAAAAACTGGTCCTCACCGTAATAAAGGCTGGTTTAACCACGATTGTACTCAGGCTCATTCCAAGCTCAAGATAGCACTTAAAAAAGATGACAGAGATCCCCACATAATATCCACATTAAGAAAGGAATACTTTGCTATCCGGAAAAAGAGAAAGGCAGAGTTAAAGCAAGCTCTGTGGGGGGAACTTCACGCCAGCGCCCAAGCAAAAAATAGTGAAGCATTCTGGAGAGTAGTGAGAGCTCCATTTTTGGTTGATGAAAAAAATCCAAAATATGAAGTTGCTATAGAAGAGTCAGAATTGGTATCGCATTTCTCAAAAATATTCCAAAATCAAACAATAGATCAGGAAACTGAAGGAATAAATTCAACAGCCCCACTATACCCCATCCAAATAGACTTAGAAATTTCGGAGGTCCTTATGGCCCTGAAATCAAGCAAAAACGGAAAAGCCCCAGGACCGGACGGAGTCCCGGTAGACTTCTTTAAGCACAACACAGATCTATGGGCCCCTATCATTACCAGGGTATGTACGGCAGCTGCAAAGAAAGGAATTCTGGAGTCCTGGACGAGGTCCGTGATGGTTCCGATTTTTAAAAAGGGCAATCGCCAGGACCCAGCCTGCTACCGTCCAATATCCTTGTTGGATTCATTGGGAAAGATAGCAGGTAGGGTGATCCTGGAGAGACTCCAGCAGTGGGTGGAGGAGAGAGGCATTCTGTCCGAGTTACAATTTGGCTTCCGGGAGGGCTTCGGAACAGTGGAACAGACCTTAAACCTTTCCATTATTATGGGAAAGTATATACACGCAAAGCAAGACAAACTCTATATGGTTTACGTGGACTTGTCCGCCATGTTCGATTGTGTCTCTCACACTAAACTATGGTCTCTGCTGTCACAAATGGGGGTAGATTTGCCACTTTTGAACTTTCTGAGGGAACTGTATTCCAAACCTTCTGCTAGAGTCCGTTTTGGCACAAAGGGCGAGCTGACGACGTCTTTTAGAGTGGAGCGTGGAGTCAGACAAGGATGTGTCCTGGCGCCTTTCCTTTTCTCCCTCTATACTAACAACTTGAAGGTTGAGCTTTTGAAGGGCGCCCAGGACCTCCCACAGGCAAAACATCGCCAGATTCCCGCTCTACTCTATGCGGACGACGCCGTCCAGCTGGCAGGGACCCCTCGTGAACTTCAGAGGGTACTTAGCAGATACTCTTCGTTTATGGGCACTCTAGACCTCCACATAAATGTGACAAAGACTTTTGTGATGACGGCAGGCACAGGGAGGAAACACCCTAAAGACGTAGGTAAACGCGATTTTCCGATTTCAAAATACCGAGGCGGGCCGAATCGGTATTCTGAAATCGGAAAACGAGATGTAGGAAAAAAATACCGAATGAATACCGATTCGGTCGGCATCGGTAATGAGAATCGGTACGTTCCGATTCTGCTCGGTCCGAATCGGAAAGTACCGAATCGGCCAACAACGATTCGGAAATCACCGAATCGGCTACCACCGATTCGGATATTCCCGATTCGGCGAATACCGATTCGGTAAAAGCCGATTCGGTAAAATCCGATTCGGCAATCATAGATTCGTAGCCATGAAAACCGACCCATGGCGAAAAAGCCCATAGGAATGCATTGAATGAACCGATTCGGCTTTTACCAAATCGGATAATACCGAATCGGATTTTACCGATTCGGATATTACCGATTCGGTAAAAGCCGATTCGGCAATAGGCGATTCAGCCAATGAGGTGGCTCCCCCTCCCCCACCCAAACAGGGAGTGGCAACCCTGGCAGGTGCAGCTAATTAAGAAGTTTCTAGAAAGCCTGCCTGAGCCCAACACACACAGTTAGCAGCAGTGGGAGAAGGAGGTTGCAAACTGAACAGGAGAAAATGGCAGATCAGGCAGGAAGCCAGAAGTCCTCCCAAAAGAGGAAGCCCAAGTTCACCACCACCGAACTTCAGGTGCTGGTTGAGGAGGTGGTGAGGGTGCACCGCCAGCTGTTTGGCAAGCTGTCCCTCAACGTGCCAGACAGCACCAAGAGGAGAATGTGGGCCGACATCGCCCAGAAGGTCAATGCTGCTGGTGTCACCCCCAGGTCCATTGAGGAACTGAAGAAAAGGTTTTACGACCTCCGCAGCCTCACGAAGAGGAAGCTGGCTGACATTCAAAGGCAGGCTGGACACACCGGAGGAGGCAACAACCCGGCGCCACCCCTCACCGAGCTGGAGGAAATTGTCTCCAGCACCATCGAGAGGGAGAGCATCGTAGGAATCGGGACCCTGGACAGCTCTGCGAGAGCCACAGCTACAGGTAAGAAGCATGCGCATCATGACACACCCTACCAGACACCTCCCCATTAGACACAATGCATAGGCAAACACCAGCACTGTACTGTCACCAACATACAAGAGACAAGCATCATGGTACATGTAGTCAGCAGAAGTTAGCCAAATATGTCAGTGCAGAATCACAAGACAGGAAACAGTGTGACACGGTGTAAGGAGATGCAAGGACATGTGGAATGCCATAATTGTACTGACTGTAATACATCGGCACTCAGTTTACAAATGCTTCTTTGTACCTAGGGGCACCATCAGGCGGCACAACTGTGACAGCAGAGGGAGCAGCAACGTCCAACACTGCAGTCGCAGGGCCGAGCACCAGCCAGGCTGGCCAGGAGGAGGAGGAGGATGAGGAAGGAGACACCCCAGGGCTAGGAATGGAGGGAGTCCTGGTCATTGACTTCCAAGCAGTGCACTCCCCAGTACTGCCCAGCACACCCCCCTTGCAATTCTCACCAGACAACTCCCCTACAAGGCAGACCATTCCGCCTACACCAGCTCCTGCCACAATCGTGGCCTTGCCACCTGTCCAACCAGTCCTGGGAGCAGGGGCTCAGGGACCGGCCAGCACCACACCCCCACCAGTGGCACCCCAGCCCACTCAGCAGGCCGGAAGCAGCAGTGCCCGACGCCGTGCCACCACCACCACCACTGCTGCACCAGCACGGGAGGGCAGTGTGTTCCTGGGCCTGGAGGGACAGATGGTTAAAATCCAGCGCCAACAGGCCAGATCCACCATGGCCTGCCAACGCCAGCTCCTGCAGCACAACATGCAGATGGGGGAGTTGGTGAAGGGTTTCCAGGCTGTTGTGGACAGCAACAAGGAGGTGGCAGCAGGGTTAGGCAGGCTGACCACTGCCATCACCCAATCATCTGCCAGACAGGAGGAGCATGAGGTTGCGCGCAGGAGGGATGCCCGGGTGCTCAACCGGGCCATGGCCCGCCTTGCAGCGGCGACCGCACAACTGTGCCATCGCAGCTCCAATCAAGAATCTGTGCTCAGTCAGCATACAGCTGAGCTGACTAGGGGGATGGCCAGGATCACCACGGCCATGGAGGCCATGATAATATCAAACACCGCCTCCAATCCTGCCCTGGACCTGGGTGATGCTGGAGACAGCAGCAGCCGCAGCAGCCCGGCCAGCGCTGCATCAGAGCCACGGAGGAGCACCAGGCGATCCGCTGATGCTGCTGGGCATTCGGAGGGGGCCGAGGGACACCCCAGTGGGTCTGGCAAGCGGGCCAAAAAATAGCCTGGCAAGGGGGGATGAGCAAACCAGAACCCTGGACTTTATTTGAGTTTACAATCTCCATTTTTTGATGCACATCAGTGCTGTAACTGTGGTGCATCACTATTAAAAAAAATTTTTCCAAGCAACATTTAGCTGTCTTTGCATCTGTACTCAGTCAGAAATAGTTCTCAGTGATCTCCTCACGTCTGTATCTGCCATCACTTGGCGTACACACCCCAGCTGGCTGTGTCAGTGGCACAGCTTCGTCGTCGTCATAGTCCTCGTAGTCAGACAACTCCACCTCAGTGCCCTTCTTGACCGCAAGGTTGTGTAACATTGCACATACAGCTATGATCTTGCAGCAGGTGATGGGGGTATACTGCCTTGCACCTCCACTCTTGTGCAGGCATCTGAATCTACTTTTCCAGATGCCAAAGGTCCGTTCAACAACATTCCTCGTGCGTATGTGGGCCCGGTTATACCTCCTTTGGCTGGGTGTGGAGGGGTTGAGGTAGGGGGTGAGTATGAATGAGCGGAGGGCATATGCACTGTCGCCTGGAAGAGAAAGGGGTCACATTAGACACATGCATACATGTATTACACCTACCTACTATGTGTTATGGGGGTCTGATGATGTGGCTCACCTAGGAGGTATCCTTCTCCAAAATCGCCAGCCATCAGCCGTGCATATATGCCGCTCTGTTGGAATATATAGGAGTCATGGGTACTTCCTGGAAATTTTGCTACCAGGTCTGTGATGGTGCACTTGGCATTGCAGATCACCTGCACGTTGATGGTGTGTGTAGATTTCCGATTGCGGTATATGTATTCGGTGTCCGCTGGTGGGCAAATCGGAATATGCGTGCCATCTATGCAACCGATGATTTGGGGAAATTGTGCCATCTGGTAGAAGTCAGCTTTGGTTTGTAGCAGTGCTGCGTGGGTTGCAGGGAATGAGATGTATTGGTCCATCCTGTCTATCATGGCGTCAAGGAATATGTGGAAGAACCTTGACAGGCTGCTCTGGCTCACCCCTCCTGCTGCTGCTACTCCACTTTGATAGCTGCCAGACGTTACCAGGTGTAGGCTGCATAGCACCTGGACGTGCGCAGGGATGGCGTGTGCCCTTGGGGTGTGGTGGTCCAAGTATGGCTTAAGGTCCCTGATGAGCTCAAGTATGGTGTCAGAGTCCAGCCTGTATCTCTGTAGGATCTCAGCCTCAGTGAGCATGAACAGGGTTATCCTCTGTCTGTAGACCTGTTCATTTCTTAGCCATTCCCTCTGTCCTTCCTGCTGTAGCCGTAGCCGCCTCGCAATGACATAGAAAGCTGCCATCCTGCAAGTTGCAATGCATTTTGGGACTGTTTATATGGGTTGGAGTTGGTTACCACCTGATTGCAATCCATGGTAAATACCGAGTGAATTCTACCGATTTTGAGCCGATTTCGGTGTTTCTGTGCCTCCCTACATCTCCCCAACTGTCGGAATCGGGGAATTTCCCGATCGGAGATTCATACGAATCGGCATGTTTTCCGATTCGGCTCATGTCCGATTCGGTATTTTTTCCGATTCGGTACATGGACCGAATCGGTGATTTTCCGAATCGGTGTCACTAACGAATCGGTTCTTGCACCGAATCGGTGATTTTCCGATTCGGTGTCACTAACGATTCGGTACTTGGACCGATTCGGTGATTTTCCGATTCGGTGTCACTAACGAATCGGTACATGGACCGATTCGGTCTTTGTAACCGATTCGGTGTTTTTCCGATTCGTTACATATCCGATTTTCGGTATGTACGTATCGGATTCTTTCCCATTCGGTACTCATTCCGAATCGGTTTTCTATCCGATTCGTTCTGTTTTTGGTTCCCTACATCTCGATGGCTGTTTACCGATCGGTAAGGGCCAAAAATCGGTATTTTCGGCCGATACCGATCGGTAAAGCCCTACCTACATCGGGCCCTATATCCTTAAAAACCAAAAAATAGAGTTCACATCTGAATACTGTTACCTGGGCATTACAATAGATGACAAATTGTCCTGGAATATGGCAGTTGAAGCAAGGAAACACTGCTTTAAGAGAGCTATAGCAGCCCTGGTGTCCTTTTCACAAAAACTGGGAAAACGACCACCCCTGGAATTACTAGCAATTTATAGAGCCAAATGCCAGTCAACAGCTCTATATGGGGCTGGTGTATGGGGTCACATGGATGTCTCTGCCCTACAAGTTGCAGAAAATGCTTTTTTGAGGTTCCTCCTGATGGCCCCAAAGCGATCCTCAACGTACGCATGTCATGCTGAACTAGGCATCCCATACGTTGAAGATCTGGCAAGAATACAACCGCTACTCCTATTGCGCCGCATCTGGACCTCGGAAAAAAATGCACTCACCAAGATGATAGTGGCAGATGCTATGACACTAGATCACGCTCTAAAAATAAAATGGCTAGCCTACATTAGGAACTTTTTTATTGACAGGGTTAGAGAAATATTACTCCACTCCTGAAAAAATCTGTGAACTCTCGAAAAAGGAGCTAAAAGTTCTAGCCCTGGGACATTTGGAAAATCTAAGGCTATTATCTGAAGCAGGCAAACCGTCTGTCCAACATGCTGTAATGGTTCAATCCACTTTTTCTATTCAGCCCTATCTAAATCTTGAAATCAGCATCTTTGATCGTTTCCTTCTGACAAGATTTAGATTAAATCTATTTCACAGACTAATAGCATTTCCAGTAACAAATGCATGGGATATAACTTTACCCCCCTGTCCTTGTGACGAAAAGTCAGCACAATCCACTCTACATGCAGTCATGTTCTGTACATTTTATAATGAACATCGTAAACTCTGGTTATTGACTCTGCTAAAATCTTGGGGCTTTAGGCAGTGCCGTCCTGCCATGTTGTGTTTACAGTTTCTAGACACAGAAATCCCCTGCTATCACGTTCTTAACTATTTGAAGTGCATATTTAGACACAGGAAAAACCTGTAAAGTAATTTCCTTAAATCTAAGTACTGTAAACAATTTGCGAAACTTATTTTTGTATGTGAAATTGTACTGCATTCCAAAATTTTATGTTCTCAAATCTTTTAAAGGAAGATATTATTATGTATTAATACTGCTTTTATGGATTTCTAATATTGAAATTCCGAATAAAGAAATGTATATATACACCTGTGAATACTCCTTGAAAACTATGACTACTGTAGGTTTCCAGGAGCACTTCTTTGCGACTTAAAAGAAGTCAAAAATTGCCGCAAATGATGGTGGAATCGTACGCAACAAGATCCCGACCATTCTATGTAATGTGATTGGCACTTAGCGGGCAGCTACACCAAGGAGTCTTCTGATGCGTGCCTAGGAAGCAGATTAACAGCTCAGGCGAGTCTATCTGAAAAGAAATGTCTTCAGCTTCTTCCTAAACATGGGCACGGACAGCTCGAAGCTCCACTGTATATTGATTCCAAGCCATAGCGCCCAGGTGGGACAGGCAGCTACCACTGGACCTCTGAGGGCCCTTGAAACAATCACCAGTAGTTTGTTAGTAGAACGAAGCTGACTGGCAGGAGAGTAGAAACCAAATCTGGATTGAAGGCAGGCCGCGCCATATGCCATAAACCGCAGAGTGAACCCTCACAACGGCCTTGAACGTCACCCTCGCACCCACTGGCAGCCAGTTCAGATCGCGAAGATGTGACCTAACGTTTACTATCTTGGGAAGGTTGAGCAAGAGTCTGTCCGCTGCATTCTGGATCACCTGCAGTTTATTAAGCTGGTAGGTGGGTAGACCGACATACAGAGCGCTAGCATAATCTATGCAGGAGGTATTCACGGTTTGGATAACAGGTTTCCTAGCGTGAATAGGGAGCAGTGGGAGGAACTTTTTAAGTGATTTCAAGATGCCGAAACATAAGCCCAATAGTCTTTTGATCTGAGGATCAAAGCAAAGTTTATCATCAACCCATATGCCCAGGTATTTTACCAGACCGTCATGGGGAGAAGGCAAAGGGAACTCATCTGGCCAGAATGAGAGCGCCAGAGCTGAGAGGGACTGTTCCCGAAAAGGAGAATTTCTGTTTTAACATTTTGTGAATCAAATTGGATGTGAAGTGCCCGTGTCAAGAAGAGTCAATCAGTTGAATTTTCTTCTAAATTCAATCCCATTTCCACTATTTGTGGTTTTCATTTTTTCACAATCCTCAGATATGTGGTTCAAATTATAGATTGAGGATTGAGGATTGACCTTAAATATGGTGTTCTATCCTAATGCATGTAATATGTGTTTGGGTGATGAGATAAGTCTTACCATGCCACATTAAATAATGAATACAAGAGAGAAGCTAGCAAACTGTTATACACAGCATATACCTACATCACTTACATTTCTTATGTGAAATAATTATTGCATAACATGCTTAGTTTTGCACTATTGGGTCCTATTCTAGGCAGAGCACTAAGTAACACTTTTGAATGTTGCGCAAGTCTAAACAGTCCTCATTAATTGAGAGTGAAATATAGATCTTTGGCTGTAAAGCAACGTTGTATTGAAAAATAAACATGTGAAGACATGATAAATATTAAAGGGGGCCTAATTTATATTGTAAGTAACTAACAAAGGCTTAAGACCTAGTGTCTTGCTTAAGTTTGCACCACAGCATTTGTTAAGATTGAGGATGTTCTCTTTTTTCTCATAGAAGCGATTTTTAGTTATCCTTAAATAATAAAAGGTTTGAGTGCTTAGTGTATCTACTGATGTGGCTAAATACTTCTGACTTTTGGGTTATCTCACACCCTGGCATGAAATTATACTTTTCTTTTGCTTAAGGCACAGATTTTGACAAGGAAGTTATTTTCCCTTACAGAGAAAACGCAATCGCCAGGTTACTATGCCCTCTTCCTGCCATGAGCCTAAATTGATTCAGAAAAGGGGGTGGTGATGAACAGAGTGTCTGAATTAAGCAGACCACTCTTACCCAGTCCAAAGATCAGGGCTTAATCCATCACCGTTTTTTAGCTCACTGCACCATCCCAGCTCAGAACTTGGCTATATGCAAATTAGTCTGACCCTGGCCCAGTGCATCATGGCAACAGGGCAGACCAAACTACCAAGCCAATTCTTATACTGGGAAGGAAACAAGCTTTCGGGGACCGGTTTCTGGCATTTCAGCCGTCTTCGGCCCGGCTTGCTTGAATCCTGATGGTGCAATGAGCTAGGGACTCACATCTGAGTATACCCTTCCACGCTTATGGTGGACAAAAATGATTCAGAAAAGGGGGTGGTGATGAACAGAGTGTCTGAATTAAGCAGACCACTCTTACCCAGTCCAAAGATCAGGGCTTAATCCATCACCGTTTTTGAGCCTAAATTGAGCACCTGCGGCTAGATCAGACACTAAAAAGCTTTCCATAAAATATATTCCTTTGTTTCTTTTATAAAATAGTAATCTAAATTAAAAAAGACCCTCTTAACTTCTAATTCGAATAAAAAATGGGCGCTGCTCCCTTATGTTTTGGAGCACCGTTATTGAAAGTGGCTACCAAATTGCGGAGTACCAAGTGGGCCGTTTTAAACATTTATTTTCACCCTGCCAGACCAGGGTCTTTGGGCACTAGCTAGTATTTAAGTAGATTTTTCTTCCAGTCCATGGCGTTATATTTGAATCAAATCAAATCAAATCAAAAATCCTTTATTCGGTATTCAAATATAGAAAACCATAAAAGTACAATTTCTTTTTCATGATTTACATAAAAATACTTGGTTTAGAGGAATAAAAAATATCCACTAGGGATATCAATAGCTAAAAATGTGACTACTTTTCCAGTGTACAAAGTGCGACAATGCACACTAATCGATAAAAAGGCGTTCTATGAGTAATTGTAAACACAGTTCTGCGAATAGTTGTTAACACACTGGAATAACCAATGTTCTAACTATTACTAATTCTATAGAAATCATGGCTACCCTAAATTCGCCCTGTGCTTGACACAAAACTTCAAAAATGGTACAATATTTTTTGCCAGAAAAGGGACCCCCAACAATCGCAGTACAAGAAAAGCTGGACGACATCTCCTTAATCCCAATTGTTTTAATAGCGGAATCAACCAGCGCATTCTCGGCTCTTTGTAAAATTTTCAAAATAAGGCCGTATGCAACGTAGATTGAATTGAAACTTCGTCGCAAGGACAAGTCATTAAATGCATGGACCAGTCGTTTGTTTCCGGGAAGGATACCAGGCGGTGGAATATATTCCACCTAAATCGTATCCGC
Source organism: Lissotriton vulgaris (assembly GCF_964263255.1). Lineage (NCBI taxonomy): Eukaryota > Metazoa > Chordata > Amphibia > Caudata > Salamandridae > Lissotriton > Lissotriton vulgaris. The sequence goes on from NC_141696.1 coordinate 745,611,136, forward strand.
AAGAATCTTTCGTAACCGCTTAAGTCGAAGGAAAGTGGTGGTTGAATTGCCAAAGTTGTTTGTATTGTTAATGCGTGTTGGACGGAAGGTTTACTTGCCTCATTTGACAACCTGAGTTGATCTAGATGGGTCAGGCATATTATTTTGAATTCCTTTCTAGGTATTTCAGAAATTGTTGTGGGGGAATGATAATACTTTGCCAGACCCAGGTCACAGAATTTTTTTTTAATGTACATGACCCATTTGATCTTGTGCCCATTGTCAAGGGACAGACAATCCTCTAGAAGCCCTTGGCTAAAAGTGGCAATGGTAGAAGACCAGAGGTGGTACCATAAGAGTATTGGTTGGAGCTTGACTATGTCGGTAATATTTGAAAGGCCAAGCTCCAAATGGCAATTGTAAGTGGAGTTGCATCGAGGGACAGCGAGTAAGAATCGAAGGAAGCTATTCTCTACTTTTTGTAGGGCTTCCACTTTTTGCGTGACCCCACACCCCTGCCCCATAAGTCGCCACACTGCTACACTTTGCCCGATAAATTTGTACCAGTTCCGCCGGTGGTCTTCTTCCTAGCCTTTGTGCAAAGCTTGCCAGCATAAAAAGCAATGTTCTTGCCTTGATTGCCTGCCTCCATGAACATTTATCGTCCATTAGGATACGTAAATAGGGATAGGTCTGTTTCTCTTACTTCTGTTACCTACGTACATGACAAATGTTTTTTTAATGTTTATTTTAAGATCAAGGTCGGCCATGTAGCTGTGGTATCTCTTCAGGCCACGTGGAAGTTCTAGGGTGGTTCGGGCCAAGATCACGGCGTCATCGGCGTATAACAAGGCCGGTATAGGACGACCTTTAATAAGGGGTAGGTCCTGGCACCCTTCCATCATAGCAAGTTCCAACCCATTGGTGTAAAGGGTGAAAAGGAAGGGAGCCAGGACACATCCCTGCCTGACGCCTCTCTCGACACCAAATGGGGCGGTGAGCTCCCCCTTGTTCCCAAACCTCACCCTAGCTGTAGCGTTAGAATATAACTCCCAAAGAAAGTTTACCAATAAAGAGTCTACCCCCATATCGGTTAAAATGTGCCATAATTTAGAATGACTTACGCAGTCGAAGGCTGCGGTCAAGTCAACATACACCATATAAAGATTTCCGCCCCTTGCATTTACATACTTGCCGATCAGGAGAGACAAGTTGAGCGCTTGCTCTGTGGTTCCTAGGCCTTCTCTGAAACCAAATTGGATGTCTGAGAGTTTCTTGTTATCTTCTGCCCAAAGCTGAAGGCGGTTAAGAATAATACGACCCGCTACTTTCCGATAGGATCTAGCAGGGATATGGGTCGGTAGCAAGATGGGCAGTGGCGGTCCCCCTTTTTAAAGATTGAGACCGAGATAGAATCCGACCAGGAATCTAGGAGGCCCACAGCGCATGATGCCTCGAGGACTCTGGTCAGTATGGGGGTCCACAGTTTTATTTTGAAAGTTTTATATAGCGATGCTTGAAAAGATCTACTGGGACCCCATCAGGACCATGCATATTTGAATCATATATGGTATGTTGACATTGGTTACCGTTTTCAGATTTTTCTTTGCCTTTTTTAGTGAAGATATTGCCGCCCTGTTGATCTGTTCCCCTGTAGTAAATCTGCAGATGCCTGATGGTGGAGTAATTATCCAATATGTGTGTATTCTGTAATGTTTAGAAATTGGTGTCAAATAAACACTCCTGGTGTCTCTTCTTTCGGTCATTTAAACATGACACAGAAGATCACAAGTATTATAAAATCATTGAGCATAAGTCTATCAAGGTACTCCAGTTAAAGTGTTTTGCAGAACATCAGAAGGATCTCTCATTTTCTAGCACCAAGCTAGCGCGGGCCCAAAACCTCTTCCTTATGCCAACCTTCTACAGTAGATGTAAGGTCTTAAAGGCCTTTCTCTCCCAGAAAGCTGGTGAGGAGCGAGTCTTTTTCCACCTCATTTACTTTAGGTGTCACTGTCTTACAATATGATAAAATCCAACACTTGATCAACCTTTCTATCTACTTCTTGAGTCTCTCAGTTGGCCTACGGGGTACGTTTGACGTTATTAGAACGCTCATTGCCGTAATCCGCAATTGTGCCACGCAGTGCGGGAGTGTGCTTGGGCTAACCCAAGTTTTCTGGTTCAAGGAAATGTATGATGTTTTTGGGACTTTAATAGCTACAGCTGGCACTGATGGAATAATATATTAAAACATCTTTACAGAACAAGATTGTGTAGATGGAGTAACAGGATGACTTTTTTGAGAATCCCTTGCACCTCAGTAATCTGGACACTGTTCTAGAGGAATTGCAAGATACTTGGGGCATATCAGTTGATCTCTAATTTTCATGCAAGTCAAAATCTCTAGATCATCTTGCACCCGTTTCATAATAGAGGTATCAGGATGAAAGGTTTCAGTTTCTGATCCACTAGACCGAGACCCAGACATCATTTGCTATACATTGGCTACACTTCACACCTAACATTTCGAACCTTGCCCAATTGTTGAGCTGCATAACTTGACCCAGGTCTGCTTTGTCTCTACACATAACAGAGGGTGTATACTGGATCCTATATATGTTTTGGTTCTCATGTTGTCTCCCACCATATTCACCTTCTTACACAGAGACATCTTTGTTGTGTATTTTTTTCTGTGCAGTGGGGAGTGAACTTCTCTGTCTAGAACAAAACACCAGGTGTTCGCATTTGTCAAGCATTTGAGTTGTGTATCATTCGAGCACACTGCTCATGACACATTGACATTTGCATCTCCTCTTAGGTTTCTACATCTGTACTGAATGATTATTTTGTCTTTTTTCCTTAAAAATGTACTTGCAGCTCTGCACATGCTGCTTGTCTGTTTGAGGTAATTTGAGTATTTTGGAACTGTCCTATACATTCAAACAGATAATGAGTATTTCAGTTCTAACTTTGTGCTGAGGCAGTGTAGTCTCCCCCGCGAAACTAAGGGGGCCAGTTCAGTTCATAAAACTTTATTTCGATTCATCAACAGAATCATAAAAGCATACATTGTTAAAAACAACAATACATTAAGATTATCTGAACTACAATCACAAATTTCCGGTTAGTTCATAATTTACATGTAATTCTCTTAACATTTGATTTTGAGATTTAAGTTCCAATATACATGGTAAAATACCAAAAAGTGCTTGTGCTATAAAATCATCAAAAGCTGTGTTATGGCTAAAAGAGGCCTAATATGTTAGCATCAATTATCACACGGTGCTCCCACTAAAACTGCTCAATAACGTTTTCTAATGTTAAGTGCCAATCTGATAAAGCTTATCATAGCACTACATATGGCTGCAGTAGATAGTTACATCAAATGCTCATATCCTTCTTTGTAATTACATGGTCTAATATTCAAAAGGACAGGTTTAATAATTCGATTTCTTGGGTCTTTATACAAAGAACAAGATGCAGCGTACATTGTGGTGTTTTATTATCGCATGGCCACGGTGATAGTCTCCCACACCAACCCCCTTGCTTTGGAAAAGCAAATAGAAAATGCAATGTATTTAATCAAAATCTTGTTAAATAAAAACGCCATTGCGTATGCACAGTAAACGATAAATAAAACTGGTGCTGCAAATTGCCCCTATAATATACCATTTCAGCATTGTTTTTTAACATACCCAAGGTAGAACGATAGGCACCTTTTATTTCCATCTTTGTATCCTTCTGGATAGTTTCTGGATTTACATAAAATTGTCCTAAACCGATCTTATGGAGGGTTTCCCTCACGTATGACAACCATGGGATTTGCATCGCATAATCAAGTTTAATACAATCTTTCAAAATTTCTTTTGAAAGCTGCAAATCTTCAGACTGCCAAATTTTGCCCCATAGGAGCAGAGGTGAAACACGTTGCCATGTGGTGTCCCCCAAGGCTCATCCCTTAGTCCGACACTTTTCAATATCTACGTGTCGGACCTTGCAAATGTCATCAGAGCATACGGGATGGGCCTAACATCTTACGCGGATGACACGCAACTGGTCCTGGCCATTAAGGGGGATGGAAAGCAGGTAGCCCATAATTTTAAAAATGGAATGACAGCAATAAGTGCATGGATGGCCACAAATTGCCTAAAGCTCAATTCGGAGAAGACCGAGGTAGTCATCTTCGGTTTTCTTCTCCCAGAATGGCCATCCGGCTGGTGGCCTATGGATCATGGATCACCCCCCATCCCAGTCACAAAAGTCAGGAACCTAGGAGTCATTTTTGACAATGGGCTCAGCTTTATGGAACATGCAAATAAAGTGGCAACAACGGCTCATTTCAAATTAAAAATGATAAGGAAGATTAGACCTTTCCTACCAGAAGCATTAATTAAAACATTGATTTGCTCTTTGGTCCTGTCCTCCCTGGACTATTGCAACGGACTCTTTCTTGATGCCCAGGTCAGAGTCATAAACAAGCTTCAGTCTATACAGAATGCAGCAGCACGTTTGCTGTCGGGGATTGCCAAGTTTCACCCTATTGCTGAAACAATAAAGCAATATCATTGGCTCACCATTAAAAATCGAATAAAGTTCAAGGCCGTATGCATTGTCTATAAAACCCTTAACAACCAAGGTCCCAATACCCTTAAGGAACATTTAAAACCTTATAATCCCAGGAGACACCTGCGATCATCGGAGCAGCATCAATTGGTTGTTCCACGTTCAAAGACGGTGTCATGGGGAGACCGCCGTTTTTTTGTAGCAGCATCCAAGCTATGGAATGCACTCCCCCTCCACATTAAGACGAGTTCCTCTCTCCTTCAGTTCAGAAAACAAGTAAAGACATGGCTATTCAATCAGTGAAATTATTTGCATATTATGGAAACAAATTGAACGGTCTAGCGCCGAGACGCCTTAGGGTATTCGTCGCGCTCAATAAATGTCATAAATAAAATAAATAAATAAATAAACATGGATAGTGTCACTCACAAATTCTATGCCCGTCTCAGTATGGCAGAAATATTAGAAGAACCAGTTGGAATTGATAAGAGACACTTTAAGAACTTGTTTTCCATGACTTGAATCTTGGTAGATCCATGTGACCCCGACCCGTACATTGCAACAGGCAAGCATTTAGCTTTATATAGGGACATCATTTCAGCAATCGGTTTGTGGCCAAGTTTGCTTGAAAAACGAAAAAGGGCCTCTATGGATTGTGTTGTCTTTTGTACACAGGCTAATGTTAATGGGTCCCACCTCAAAGTTTTGTTAAATAGATTTCCTAAGTCATTAAAATTATCAACTTTTTCAATGGTTTGATTTTCTACCGTAAAACTACGGGTTTTTGGCCCTTTCGGGCCACAAACCATAGCAAATGACTTTGAGAAATTAACCCTAAGATCTAAATCCTGCATAAAGTTGTTAAAAGCATTCAAGCAGGTTTGCATGCTATTGGCGGTTAGGGTCATTAACACAGTGTCATCAGCATAAGATAACATAGGTATGTATTTGTCATTTACTTTAGGAAAATCTAAACAATTTTTCAGCAGAAAGCTTTCCAGGCCATTTGTGTAGACTAGAAACAGGAAAGGAGCCATGATACAGCCCTGGCGTACCCCTTCAGTGGATGGGATTGATTTTGTCTTCTCTCCCCCTTGGCCGAATCTAATTGTCACAGTGGTGGCAGCATGCAGTCTACGAAGCAGGGTAATCAAGGGTTCCTCAAACCCAATATCCTCCATCATCCGCCATAATTTGTCCCTACATACAGTGTCGAAGGCACTGGACAAGTCCATGAAGGTCAGGTGAATCGAAACACCCTTGGCCTTCATGTACTTGCCCATAATTAACGCCAAATTTAGGCACTGCTCTGTAGTCCCCTTACCTCTCCTAAACCCATACTGTGAATCCACTATAATACCAGATGATTCAGCCCATGTTTCCCGACGCGCCAGTATTACCCTTCCCATCAGTTTACAGGACGCATCTATTAGCGGGATTGGCCTATAACTACACAGATCATTTTTATCGCCTTTCTTAAAAATTGGTACGACTACCGCCTCCTTCCATGAAGTTGGGATATGCCCTACCACAATCGCTTTAAAAACATTGAGTAGCAGTGGAGCCCACACCTCGACATTGTATTTAAAGAGGTCTAGTGGAACTGCATCTGGGCCTGGGGCCTTTAAAGAGATGCCTTTCCCTATAGCATCCTCGACTTCTGAAAGAGTGAGAGAGAGGCTAAGTGTTGATGCAGAGTCGAGGTTAAAATCACCATGCCCGTCACTATTAACTAAATGAGAAACACCTTTTGGTTTAATTTTTTTGGATAATGGGCCTCCCACATCCCCCCCGTTATATGGGTGATCATATTACCTTTGTCCTCATTATTTAGGAAGGGACGATTAATTACCTCCCAGAATAACCTACTGTCTTTAAGGTCCGATGCTTTTTCCAGGTCGTTGCATGCATTCTTTTTTAAATCGAACTTCCGTTTAAAGATAGTGTCCTTATATGCTTTCCTTGCACTTTTGACCGCCTCCCTATCCCTCGGTACTTTGTGCAATGCCTTTGTTAATGACGTTTATGCTGCAGGACATGCAGCATCAAACCATTTATACTCCCTTTGTTTTCTATCACCCACCCTTTTGAGTAGGTGCCCTGCCACATTTCCACAGAGCATCTCGAAATTCTTAATTACTGTTTCGGGCTCTGCGGTAGGCGTTAAGCAGATATCTATCTTTCTGATATTTACTTTGAAGATCTCTTCCTCCAACTTTTTTCCATCCACCCTGTCCCACTTCAAAGTTACGCCTTGGTTCTGACTATATTTTATTGACTGTTCACGAGTCTGATTCTTCTCAATCATGGGACACAAATTCAAAACTAAGGGGTTATGGTCACTTGCGGGGTTCACTGCTATCTGAAAATTATCAACAAAATGTATATATCTGCTGGAAACCATAGCAAAGTCAATTACACTCATTTCACCGCTTGTGCCTAAGAAAGTTGGTACTGGGAGCGATTTTGAAAAAGATGCCATGCCCTAAATGCAAAGATCATTTACTACAATAATATTATTCAAGGCATCACCTTGCGGTGAATGCTTAAAATGCGCCAGTGGTTGGTCATTATTGTCTACCAGGCCACACACCCCTGACCCACTAAATTTGCATAAGGTACAATTGAAGTCACCAACCCACATAATAAACATCGAAGAGGAACTATTAGTTGCTTTAGCTATTTCCTCCTGTAGTTTGTCGATGACAAATGTGGCATGCGAATCAAAAATATTATAATACCAATTGATCAAAATCAAAGGGACTGGAAATAAATTCACAACTAAAAGCAGCTGATACCAGGGGGAATCCACTAACATCAATGTTTTCACAGTGTTATACTTTACAGAAATAGCGGTCATTAAACCGCCCTTAGCTCTTCCTGCGGCTGAGGATTCAGCATTAACCGTGAAAGATTGAAACCCATCCAAGCTCTGATCATTTCTACACCAGGTTTCCTGAAAACAGATGATATCAAAACTTTCTACATATTTTAACCATACCTCATCCTGTAACCTACGGGAAAGTCCCGCTATGTTCCATGAGATCAAGCGGAATGCACACCCATCCAATCGGTTGCTTGATGACTCTCCCTGTGTGCTTTCTTTACATTGTGTAGTGCTTACATCCAAATCAATATTCTTACCCTCACCTTGGCCTGTAGCATAATAATCCATTAGTGGTGTAACACATGGATCTATAGTTCTATCAGCCACCATTCCAGTCCCCACCGGTCCTTCATCTGACCATTCCCCTGCCAACATAGCAACCCCGCCTATTTCATCCATCTCTATGTCCCAGATGGAGGCTTTCGGTTGTCAATCGACCCCCTCCAGCCCCATCAGTGAATCAAACCTATTTCTGAATGGTAAATATTGCGCCGCCCAATCTAAATGATTTTCACGGAAGAGTCTCTCCCTACGTTGGTTAAAAGTTGGACGAGGTGCACCACAATTCACATATGGGTAAAAATAATCCAAACCCAATGATTGGATATCACCCAGTCTACCATACCTTGGTTCTCGCCGGATGTGATCAACCACCCAAGGATCTCTGAAGTTAATATTAATGCAATCACCTTCAAGATACTTGGAACTGGGACCCACCCAGGCCACCCGTCTGGCATTTAAAATCTCTGTATTAACAGATGGGGAAGTCTCCTATTTTTATTAAGCCCAAAAATTACATTATTCTTTAGATCTCTATGCGATTCAGATGAATCAGGCCTAATAGCTGATACCCCCGTCAGGATAATTGTAAATGGAACAGATTCCGGGGGGAGGTTTACAAATGGGACCTTCTTTACAAGGTCTTCTTCTTCTAAAGGTACATGAGTCTTTGCCTGTCCTTCCGCTGGTTTAAAAAGGGGTGCCAATTTGGGAACAATTTTCCTACCTGCCCCAGTACCTCGGGCGCCTGTAGCCACTGACTGATTTTCCTCAGGGACTATTTGAGAATTCTGGTCAGCCAAAGTTAAAGAGACCAATTGCATAGTTCCGGTAGACTTTAAAGGTACTGGTGCCTTATTAATAGGGGCTTTAGTACTTTTGCTCTTTGCATCCTTTACCAACACCTCGAGCGTAGAGGTGTTTGCTATTACCCGCTTTTCTATTTGATCGAGCTTTACATTAATTTGCTTCGTTCTTTCCACTAAGGGCAATAGCAATGACTTCATTAGTATTTCAATTTTGGCAAAAAGTTCCTCGTTTATGTTATTTTGATTGGGAGGTTGGGCATTATCAAGTGGTGTTCCGCTCAATCTAGGAGACTGAGCTACATCCGCTAGGACATCACTCATGTTTTGCATTTTTGATGATTTTGCCCGGCCACCCTTCTTATGCCCACCCCCTCTTTTCCTTTTGCTTATTTGTAATGTAGCATCTAGATTTTCCCCCGCCCCGACACCTGACTTTTTCCATTCCAGAGACTATGCGGCTGGAACCACTTGATGCAATGCTAGGTGACGTTAAACTTAAAACAGAGCAAGCCAATGAATCCTCAGGTCCTGCCAACAGGGAGCAGGGGGAGGTCGGGTCAGCGACGACCAAAGGATCATTTCCTCTGCAGTGTTCCGGGGTTATCGATGACCCAATCCTACCCAAAGAAGAATGCTTCAATGTTAAGAGATCTATGGACAAACACTTTTCTGTGAAGGCTATTTCCTTTTCTAAAATCACAGTCGCCCGTTTAATAAAATTGTCCAAAGTCCCGGTGGGTGATCCACCATTAGTGTTGAGGGTCACCTTTCTGCCTCTACCTGAGCGCAAAGCCATTTTAACAGGATAATTCCCCTCACCTGCGCTAACAGGAATGGTACTTCTATGAAAAACAAGGTGCTGACCCTACAGTATATTTATTAGGGCTCTTTAATTAGAGCAACAAATCAGGCTTATTTCTAGATTTGTACGGTATAGTTTATTTATACATTTTACTTTTTCTTTAGTTTATCATTTCATCATGAAGTTTCAATTGTATGAGAAAAACACCACATTTAAACATTACACATAGTTAATTAATAATATTTACACATGAAAACAACAATTCATTCTATACACCTATATACATATTGCACCATTATTATGCAGCAAATTCTCAATCTTTGCATTGTATTTCAACAGATGTTTTAAAGGATAAAGTCACTTTCAAAAGGAGATAGAAACAAATTCAATGGCAAAACTTCAATGAAAAAAATATTTTTGACTATACGAATTGATCAGTATTCTAGTCAATCCAACAATTGGTTTGTTCCTTCCTAATATAGCTCCTTTTTGCCGACGCGTTTCGAACTCGCTATTTCATTTCGCGGGTTCTCATCAGGGCTTTATCACTTGTAGTCTGCAAGTTAGGTACAAAAAAAATAAATAAGTTTGTCCATATCCCCTTTAGTATTGCACTATGCTGCTTAGTTACAAGAGGGAATACCTTTGTTCTGGTTTGTAGCAAGTTTCCTGGGGTTCACTTTTCTCTTTATCTCTGTTTACAGATTCTGAAAGATGCCAATAGTCTGGTTTTAGTTATTTAGCTTGAACGCATTGCCTGTGGCAAAACGCTATAAACACTCATAAATACTACCTGTGCGGTGTTAATGTTTCGCCCTCGATATTACCCGGCGCTCCGTGCATGTGGTTTTCAACTTCGGTCCCAAGGTCGTGTTTGCGGCAGGGATTCTGTCCGTCTGCCTAAAGAAAAAGATCGATATGACCACGGTGTTCCTGATGCGTGTTATAGAAGCCCCACGTCCACCCTTAAGTGTGTGCCTTGGTCGCTACTATAAGTGTGTACCTTCGTTTCTGTGATAGGTGTGCTTTCCAACTCTTCTTTTAATACAGCTCGTTCTATGCTGCATCCCCTGGGTTCATCTTTTTTTCGATCCTATCGGGATTAGAAGGATGAATAATAAACATCAGGACATCAAATTCTCCATAGAGCATAGTAGCTCCAAAATGAAATTTCTGGACGTTGAAATTAGCTGTGTTGACGGTCACCTAAAATCATCTCTTTTCAAAAAGAAGACAGACAAAAATACTATTCTCCACCACTATAGTGCGCACCCAAGGAACCTAAAAACTAACCTACCTTATGGGCAGCTACTTCGAATCCGAAGGAACTGCTCTGACTATGACCGACACGCCCAGACGTTTTGTGATGAAATGACTACCAGAGGCTATCCTAAAAAATTACTTAAACGCGCTTACAAAAGAGCCCGTAACACTCCAAGGGAGTGCTTACTCCAAAGCAAATATAAACAAGAATTGGATAAAATGGTTTGCGTGACAACATTTGGTCCCCACACTCACAAAATCAGACAAACAATATTAAAGAACTGGCATCTATCGGAAGAATTAGAATGCCCCTTTCCCAGACCAATTTTTGCATATAAGAAAAACCGTAGCATTGGACAACATATAGTGCGTGCAGATGGCATGATTGAAAAACCTAAACATGACTTACTCTCAATATGGGGCCTCAAGCCGATTGAGGGACATCATAGATGTGGGAATTGTGTATCATGTGACACAACGATTGAGGGCAGTGAATTCCTTCACAAAAATGTGAGATGGAAAAATGAAGGGTTCTCCAATTGCAGAACCCAAAATGTTGTGTATGCAATTATCTGCGGCTGCGGAAAATTTGTATATCGGAAAAACCAATCAGCAGGTGAACACCCGCATAACACAACATAGGTCACGAATAAAAAAAAAAGTGCTGACCGCCCCAAGGGTCCAACATTTCACAGAAAGGGGCCACACCAAGACTGATTTCAGATGGACGGTCCTTTACACAACAACTCACGCAAAATACCCCCAAAGATATTGATGATGTCTTATTGAGAAAGGAGGCCTATTTAATTTTGCGATTTAATAGCATCCAAACAGGGCTGAATACCATGTCTGAAATTTTCAGACTTTAACCACATGCGTTCGGCGGTTATTTTTGCGCTGTGCGGCTTTTTTCTAAAAGCTGCGTTACATGACGAGCTCAGCTCGTCATTCGCACACGACCACCGTGGCTGATGATGAGCTGAGCTCGTCATCAGCAGCGAAGGGGTTAAAGACCCCGCGCACATTTATATAATGCTCCAAATGAGATACCCACCGCCGCTGCCTTTTAATCCATACACCACACACGGAAGGACTACATTTCCCAGAATTCTAGGGCACCATGTGAGGAAAGTAAATATCACGTGTTGCTCAATATGGCGCACTGACGGCGAGCCGCGGTGTTCGATTGCAGCCGACCGGAGTGAGCCGAAGCCAGGCAGCAGCACGAAGTAAGCAGTACCGGGTAGGTTAACAAGCAGGCGGGAAAGGGAACATTAACAAGGAGGGAGAGGCTGGCGGTCGCTAACTTCATCGTTCTAAACCCCGATAGGATCGAAAAAAAGATGAACCCAGGGGATGCAGCATAGAACGAGCTGTATTAAAAGAAGAGTTGGAAAGCACACCAAGCACAGAAACGAAGGTACATACTTATAGTAGCGACCAAGGCACGTCCACTTAAGGGTGAACGTGGGGCTTCTATAACACGCATCAGGAACACAGTGGTCATATCGATCTTTTTCTTTAGGCAGACGGGCAGAATCCCTGCCGCAAACACGACCTTAGGACCGAAGTTGAAAAGCACATGCACGGAGCGCCGAGTAATATCGAGGGCGAAATATTTACACCGTACAGGTAGAATTTGCGAGTGTTTATAGCGTTTTGCCACAGGCAATGCGTTCGAGCTAAATAACTAAAACCAGACTATTGGCATCTTTCAGAATCTGTAAACAGAAATAAAGAGAAAAGTGAACCCCGGAAAACTTGCTACAAACCAGAACAAAGGTATTCCCTCTTGTAACTAAGCAGCATAGTGCAATACTAAAGGGGATATAGACAAACTTATCATTTATTTTTTTGGACCTAATTTGCAGACTACAAGTGATAAAGCCCTGATGAGAACCCGCGAAATGAAATAGCAAGTTCGAAACGCGTCGGCAAAAAGGAGCTATATTAGGAAGGAACAAACCAATTGTTGGATTGACTAGAATACTGATCAATTCGTATAGTCAAAAATATTTTTTTCATTGAAGTTTTGCCATTGAATTTGTTTCTATCTCCTTTTGAAAGTGACTTTATCCTTTAAAACATCTGTTGAAATACAATGCAAAGATTGAAAATGTGCTGCATAATAATGGTGCAATATGTATATATGTGTATAGAATGAATTGTTGCTTTCATGTGTAAATGTTATTGATTAACTATGTATAATGTTTAAATGTGCTGTTTTTCTTATACAATTGAAACTTCATGATGAAATGATAAACTAAAGAAAAAGTAAAGGGTATAAATAAACTATACCGTACAAATCTAGAAATAAGCCTGATTTGTTGCTCTAATTAAAGAGCCCTAATAAATATACTGTAGGGTCAGCACCTTGTTTTTCATAGAAGTATTATATGGTCCAGCTGACCCAACGTCCCAGGACTTACCTCCCCATTTCTACAAAAACAGAAATGGTACAGCACAACAATTCTCGAACAGTATAGTCACGTAATAAACAATTAAACAGTTAAACAGTACCAGATATTATGAAAGGGGTGGCCCAGCCCGGCCTCAGTCGTCTTCGGACGGCTTCAGACGGCCCGCCCTTTGCCCGAGCTTAGCCCGGCTATGTCCCGCGCGCCTCCCGCGGTGCGCGTATGTGGGCGTGATTAAGTAGAGGAAGGAGGTAGGCGGGAAGAGGACCAGCTGCGCCCAATGTCGCGCACTGCCTGCTAGTCCTCGCAGTCCTGCTGCCTCCAGGTATTCCAAAATCTCTGCAGCCCGGGTCACAGCACATCCGTGGGGTAGGAAGGCAGTTCAACCACGTTAATGGCAGGTAAAAACGGAAAGAAAGTCACAGCACCTTTGGAAAAGCGGCTTCAAGCGGCTCCTGCGGAGCGGGGGCCGCGAGCCGTATATGTACTTCAGAAAGGAGGTGGGTGGGAAGAGGACCAGCTGCGCCCAATGTTGCGCACTGCCTGCTGGTCCTCGCACTCCCGTTGCCTCCAGGTATTCCAAAATCTCTGCAGCCCGGGTCACAGCATGTCCGTAGGGTAGGAAGGCAGTTCAACCACGTTAATGGCAGGTAAAAACGGAAAGAAAGTCACAGCACCTTTGGAAAAGCAGCTTCGAGCGGCACTATGGGGGTCATTAGGATGGCGAGACTTTGCCCGCCCGCCATCCTCGTGGTAATCTGGACCGCCCGCCATAAGGGCGGAGGTCCTGGGGGTGGCATTAGAATGTGCCTGCCACTGTGGTGGGCACATCCTGCATTTCTAGCATTTTGGCGGGCGGTGCTCTCAGCACCGCTCGCCACAATGCTAGAAATGCTTGTCAGCATTTGCATAAACAAAGCAGCAGGCACCGCGCGGTGCCTGCCGCTTTGTTTATGCAAATGAAGGGGGTACCACAGGTACCCCCCATGTGCAATTCTCACCCCTCCTTCACTCTGGGGGCCCGCAGGGGGCCCCCAGAGTGAAGACCGCATGCCTTTCCGTGGCGGCATCTACCAAAGCCCATTGTAATATGGCTGGCGGTGTCTAATAGACACCGCCACCATATTAAACATTTTCCGCCCCGGCCGCAAGGCGACCGGGGCGGAAAAGTGGCGGACAGTGTTTTTCTCTGCTGCGGTCCCCCCCTGCCATTGTAATATGGTGGGGGGGAATTCAGGGAAGGATGTCGGGCGGATTGCCCCGCCAGGCTGGCGGTGGCTACCGCCAGCCTGGCGGGGGCAATCCGCCCGACATCCTAATGGGCCCCTAAGTGTTCAAAATAGTTTTATGATGCAATTTCTGTGGAACTCCCCTTTTCTGAATTTTAAACGATCCAGATTCCAAGGACTAGTATGCGGTCGCCCCCAAGTTTGTAACAATCACTGAAAGAGTGGTACAGAGAGCAGCGGGGCGTGGGGTCCGGAGCCTCCAGGCACTGGAGGCTGTTCTTGTGAGCCAAGTGTGAGATTCATAAATCACATTGGTTGCATCTCTTGACCTGAGACTTTTAAAGAATTCCAAAGAGCAAGGAAGTCAAGGGCCGTGCAGAATCCCATTCGAACCGAGGGAAAATGTTCAATACTCGCATTGAAAGTAAAGTGACTGCTTTGTAAAAGCATTGAATTTCGTCTGCACAGAGAAGAGGAGCGTTTGGAAACCAGGAGTAATTTGGCAGTCCTGAGCTGCACGCTGACTTTTTTTTTTTCCTTCTAATGATATACCAGTGCTCGACAAGTATTTAATAAGACGGGAGAATTTGGATCTGGGCGCAGATGTGCACAATACCGCATTCCTAATTCACTAGTTAATTGTGTACTACCTTGCATTAAAAAGGGACTTGAAATTCAGTGCTAGATTTGTATTAACTACTGGACAAGCCTGTAATTAAGCTGTTTCCTAATATTGTGTTCCGTTTCATCACCATACTGAGAACTGTCCACAATAATAATTAAACCAGTCAAGCCCTTTTCCTTCAAAAGAGAGGAGACTAAGGAATTTTTTTTACTTTGTATCAAGGGGTCAAATAAAATGTAAAAATGTAAATGAGCCACATTGAGATCTGGCGTGTGGGCTAGTCCATCCCAGATGAACATGGCGAAAACATAGACATCATTAAGAATACTTGGACAGAGATTTACACACGCTAATCTGATTATTTATCTTTGCAGTTGCAACGGATATATACTGGCCCACATGCATCATCCCGGGATTTTGCGAGTTCTAAAGTGCGAAAAATAGCGATTTGCATTTTAGAATTCGCAAAACGGAATGCATGATTATTTTCGGTAAATTTATGCGATTCGGTAAAAATCGCAATTTTTACCGAATCGCATAAATTACCAAAATACAATTTGCGAATTTGCTATTCCCATTGGTTCCTATGGGCCAAAAGGCCCATAGGAAGCAATGGGAAGGCATTAGCAAATAGCGATTTTCACTTTGAAAATCGCAATTTGTTAATGCATTTCATGGGTGCAAGGGGGGGGTCCAAAGGACCCCCCCATGCACCCCTGAAATTTATTTTTCGCATCATGTTTCACACACACATGTCCTAAGGACATGTGTGTCCGTAACATGAATGTTGAAAAAAATGCATTTTCAGCGTTTTAAACACTTTTTGCAAATTTACCGAGTGATTCAACCACTCGGTAAATTTGACCCCCTAATTGCGATTTCGCTATTTTAACAGTAATCATGCATTGCTTTTAAGAAATCGCAAATTTGCGATTTCTTAAAAGCAATCGCAATTTTAGAAATCGCAAAAATGTTGCAATTTCTAAAATTGCTTGATGCATCCAAAAAAGCATTTTTGGAATCGCAAACGGCCGATTTTAAGGAATCGCACCGTTTGCGACTCCAAAAATGCTTGATGCATGTGGGCCACTGTGTGGAGTATACAATCTGCAAATATGATCCGTGCAGTCACACAGTCTTGAAAGTGTAACCGAATGAAATATTAGTGTTTTATGAAAAAGTGGAGGATACTTTTTGATTTCTAAAACACATGGACCGAGAGGAATGTGAAGCAGGGAGCATTCTGAACATATTTTTTGTTTTTTGGCCCATGAGTGGATTAATGCATGTGCAGTTAAGGGTTTTAGTTTTGTGTGGATCACTGTGAAATCCAACGGATATTGCTCGTTTGAAACAATGAAATATAATGGACCAATATTCGTCAACCTTACATTTTGATGGCATACATCAAGACTCTCCATGTACCTAAAATAACTGGCCAGTAGCCATTGTTAAGCTGATGCTAAATAGTAGAGAACATCCAATTATGTTTTGTTGTAGCTATGGATTGCTTTAGTTCCTGGTATGGTAATTTCTCAAGCGCAATAATTAAACAACTGGGGGTGGTGATGGACAGAGTTTCTGAATTAAGCAGAATATTCTCACCCAGTCCAGAGATCAGGGCTTAATCCAACACCGTTTTTTAGCTCACTGCACCATCCCAGCTCAGAACCTGGCTATATGCAAATTAGTCTGTCCCTGGCCCAGTGCATCATGGGAACAGGGCAAACCAAACTACCAAGCCAATTCTTTCACTGGGAAGGAAACAAGCTTCCGGGGACCGGTTTCTGGCATTTCAGCCGTCTTCGGCCCGGCTTGCTTGAATCCTGATGGTGCAATGAGCAAGGGACTCACGTCTGAGTATACCCTTCCACGCTTATGGTGGACAAAATAATTAAACAACAGGGGGTGGTGATGGACAGAGTTTCTGAATTAAGCAGAATACTCTCACCCAGTCAAGAGATCAGGGCTTAATCCAACACCGTTTTTTAGCCTACTGCACCATCCCAGCTCAGAACCTGGCTATATGCAAATTAGTCTGTCCCTGGCCCAGTGCATCATGGGAACAGGGCAAACCAAACTACCAAGCCAATTCTTTCACTGGGAAGGACACATGCTTCCAGGGACCGCTTTCTGGCATTTCAGCCGTCTTCGGCCCGGCTTGCTTGAATCCTGATGGTGCAATATTCTGAGTATTCTGCTTAATTCAGAAACTCTGTCCATCACCACCCCCTGTTGTTTAATTAATTTCTAAAGCGCAGCATATGACACTGTCCGTGTGCTGTGAAAATAAGTATCCAGTAACTCCCGACATACTCAATATTGTGATGTTGTGAGAAGTTGGCCTGATGTATGATGTCCACAGTTCTGTGGGCACCTTGTATCAGTCCAAACAATCCCTTATGGTGGTGGTTGTAAGTCAACCTTATAGACACTCCTAGGTGTAGCATAGACTAAGCAGCCTTTAAGGCTTAACTCAAGAGGGCAGGTGAAGCCAGCTGTTTTACCATATGCTATCCTGTAACATCAAATGAAAGGACACCACACAAGTTATATATTATAAAAATATATGTATATAAGGAGGAACCTGCCCTGGCATGGTTACCCCCTGTGTCATGGTCCACCAAGTAATCCCTCACCCTAGGGGTATCAGTGGGTCTCCACCATGGGGATTTACTACCTGTGGTGTGTTTTAGCAAAGTAAAAGGCTGGTGTTGAGATGGAGTACTGAAGTGAGGCTCCACTAATGTAGGGCTCAGCTTCCTCCAATCAACTTCCACCATGTGTGCCTTTCTTTCCTTGACTGAGTTGCACTGTGCTCTCAGGGTCAACCTCTGGCAGCCTACAGCTGGAGGGTGGGTCCCTTTGGTTGGCTTACTGGAGGGACAGTTCAGTTTTGGGGCCTTGGGGTCCCAGATGTGGCTGTGCCCAACAGTGTCCATTTGGGGGAGGTCCCTAACTAGTGGTAAGGGGGATACCTCAGGAATTTTTAAAGTTTTCACCTGGCTAGGGCTGCTAGCTTTGGTGCCCCTAATCTGCTGATGGGGGTGCTTTATTTGACAGGGGGCCCTTTGGGGCTCCTTGACCTCTGTAGCCCTGGGCTGACTGAGGCAGAGTAGAGAGGGGCAGGTTACCTGCTCCAGACTGGGTCCCACCTTGGAAGGGTCCGCTGACATCAGCGGCTCTGCCAGGCTAGGCCTGACTACCTCTGGAGCATTTTCTTCACAAGGGGTAAGATCAGTTCCCTGAGGAGGCTGATCCTTTCCTAATGTCTGGGGGGAGGGAGATTTCTCTTCCTCCTCAATGCTCTCTGTTTGTGTGGAGTGATCCATAGTTTCTGGCTTCACAACACAGGAATCAGTTTGAGTTTGGGCTGTGGCCATCACAGCCCCACCAACCTTCTCGGGAGGGGATTCAGTTTGGGTATGGGCTGTTACCATCACAGCCCTGCTAATCTGTCTAGGAAGGGAGTCTGCTGAAGATGGGGCTGAGACTTGCACAGCCCTACCAACCTTTTCAGGAAGGACATCTTGGATTGGGGCTGTGGCCATCGCAGCCCCACTAACCTTTCCATGGAGATTTACCCTTTTTGAATGGGTTTCTTGTTCCACCTCAGCCCAGGCTGAGATTTCTAAATCATTCCCAAGTAGACAATCTACAGGCAAGTTTGGGGACACTGCCACTCTCTTTGGGCCAGTAACACCTCCCCAGCTGAGATTTACCACTGCCATGGGATGATTTTTCTGCATTCCATCAATGTTTGTCACCTGGTATGTGGCACCAGGTAAAGTTGCATTGAGGGGACTAGATTCTTAGTCACCATAGTGATGCTAGCCCCTGTGTCTCTATAGGCCTCAACTTTCTGACCATTGATGTGGGGCTCTTGCCTGTACTTGCTCAAAGTGTTTGGGCAATCAGTGAAGTTGGCAAACCCCATGCCATTTTCACAGACAAGAGTATCTTCATTAGGGGACCTGGTTAGGCCAGAGTCCACCTGAGTTCCAAAAGTAAACCCACCCAAATTCTTGGGGGTGCTCCCACCATCTGGGGGATTACTGCTGACAGTAACAGGAAGTGTTGGAGCTCTACTTGGAGGAATATTCTCTTTATTGCTATTCTTTGGACAACAGCTGTCTGTTTTCCAGTGGCCATGCTGTTTACAGTCATGGCAGTAAGGTTTCTTCTGATTAGAGGAGTTGTTTTGGGACCCACCCCCATCCTTGGAGTTTTGGGGCCCTGTGGGAGACTTGTCTTTAGATTTATCCCCACCCTTCTCTTGAGCCTTGGAAGTATCCTTCTTTTGGTCATTACCCTGATTCTTAGGCCTAATCCTGGTTCTGACCCATGTATCTGCCCTCTTACCCAATTCTTGGGGAGAGGCCAGATCGGAGTCCACCACGTGCTGGTGCAAAAGCTGGTTTTGACAATTACTGAGGATCTGCTCCCTCATAATCAAATTATACAATCCTTTATAGTCATGTACTTTGCTTCCCTGCAACCAACCCTCCAGAGCCTTAGTAGCACAATCTACAAAATCAGTCCAGCCCTGAGTCTGAGCTTTTTGCGTATCTCTGAACAACAACCTGTATTGCTCAGTGGTTAAGCCAAACCCATCAATAAGAGCACTCCTCAGGACAATGTACTTTTTAGCATCCTCAGGTCTAACAGTGAGGAGCCTATCTCTCCCTTTCTCAGAAAAGGAGTACCATAAGATTGCTGCCCACTGTTCTTCAGGAACCTGCTGTACCATGCAGGCTCTCTCCAGAGCAGTCATCCATTTGTGGATGCCATCCCCTTCCTTGTAGGGGGGGGCACAATCTTTGTCAGGTTTCTATTTTCATAGGACCTGTCTTTCTCCTTAGGAATAATGCTGCCACCAGTGGAATCTAATCCACTTAATCTTTGCTCCCTTGCCAAAGCAGGTTTATTTTGGGCCAGGGCTACCTCCTCCCTCTCTATCTGGAGTTTGACCGCCTTCATTCTAGCCCTATACTCTTTTCTCTGAGGGGAAGTCATTCCCCTTTCAGAGGCCCTTGAGGCACTAGAAATGTTAGATTCCCTTGAAGGGGGATCTCACTCTTCTATTGCCAGGAAAAAGTCTGCTATTGGGTCTGGAAAGGTGGCTCCCCTCTCCATTCCCATGTAGGCTCAAGTTGGCATGGCTAAGCCTTCCAACTTGGACCTGTATATCCCTGTGATCCTGATCTGACTCTTCACCTTCTGATTCATCTGGTTCTGGGTCTACTACCTCAACATCTGGGGTGGTAGTCTCAACATCTGGGGAATTCACTCCTTCGCCTGACCCTAAGGGAGCTGTACTATCTTTCTCAAGATCATCCTTCTGCAGGATGGCTATCAGGGTGGGAATGGTGGGGTTGTGACCCCTTCTCAGTCCTCTTGCAGTACACAAGGTACTCAAGTCCTTATGGCTGAGCTTGTCATAGCTGGAAGGTGCCTGGGTAAGGTCACCTGCCACAGGCAGAGAGCTGGAAGCTTCACCTGTGCCAGACATGACTCAAGTGAGGTGTACGTGATGCACTTACCTACACTAAGTGTTTTCCTACTGTACCTTGCTAGTGAGTTGTAGGCAGGGTGTGCTAAGCCCTTTGATCTACAACTACTAAGTTCAGTAGAACTTAAATATGTAAGCTTTGTTTATATGTACCTATGGTACTTAATGTGATCTTTCAATTTGATAAAAAGATTGCAATGGTAAAACAACAGCAAGCTCAAATCCGCATCGCTGCACACCAATGTGAGAAGTTGGCCTGATGTATGATGTCCACAGTTCTGTGGGCACCTTTTATCAGTCCAAACAATCCCTTATGGTGGTGGTTGTAAGTCAACCTTCTAGACAAGTTATCATAGGGGTAGCATGGACTAAGCAGCCTTAAAGGCTTAACTCAAGAGGGCATGTGAAGCCAGCTGTTAAACCATATACAACCCTGTAATATCAAATGAAAGGACACCACACAATTTATATATTATAAAAATATATGTATTTATTCTCAGAATAATCCCAAGTACTCTTTATGAGTAATGAAGCACAAGCGTTTAAACAAAAGCACAATATAACATATGAAAGTTGCACAATTATGGATGAGGCCGGTGGCCACTCAAACCATATATCAAAAAAGTGGTATAACAATTACTATTCGATCAGTGGTAAGGCCTAGGGCCTTGGGAATCGCTGGGACTACACTGGACTAACAGCAGTTAGGACAGGAGTAGCCCGCGGGATTCGGGTGCAGCGCTAAAAGCACACGCATGCACCAATGCAAAGTCAATGGTGCGTAAAAGATATTGAGTTACAGTTTTAGGAGTCTTCCGACTGGACTAGAGTTACCAAACTTTAGACTTAGACACTAGAGGTGTAAACCACTACAGGAGCACCGGCGTTCACGATTTACCTCACCCACAGGAGGCGGATGCATAGGTGCCAAAGTGTGTCGGGTTTCGTCACGCAGTTCGATGGTTCCTGGAGATGAAGATGCTGCAGGCGTCCAGGAGAGAAGAGTCCGGGTGGATCGAAGATGCAGAGTACCTGAAAGCAGAGGGGACAGAGTCTGGGTCACTCAGCAGTGACCAGGGTGGAACCAGGAAGGAACTAGGCAATGTCGGGCGCAATCAGGTTGATGTGGGCACCTTTTATCAGTCCAAACAATCCCTTATGGTGGTGGTTGTCCCCTTTGTCCAGTTTCGTGCCAGGACTGGGGCTGGCAAGCCCCAGAACCGGTTTGACTGGAATTTGCTTGGGGACACCTTGTGCGCCCCAGGCAGTGTCTAGTTTCTTTCAACCCTCCCTGCTACCATCCACTATCTCCTGTCTGGGTGGTGTGACACCTCCCTGTGACAGGAAACCCCCCTGTGACAGGAAACCCTTTGTCCAGGCCTCCACTGCCAAGTTTCGATCAGCAGCAGGAGGTGAGACATGTGTCTGTGGCAGCAGCATCCATTTTGTGATGCTGGGGCTCTGGTCAGAATTAACTGCGTTTTCAGTAAAGTAACATGTCTTCTCCCTCTAGAAGGGTGGAATGCTACCCCTGTCGCCAGAACTTGCGAGGGGGTAGTATTCCAAAGTGTATGACACCAAAGACGACATGTTTTGATAAAGCCAAACCAAAGTTAGCAATGACCGCGAGGATTCTAATGCACTTAAGAGTATATGGTATGGCAGTACCACTGCAACAGCAGTACGGAAATGGTTCCGACCACTGCAGACAGGCTCAGCTCATGCTAGAGCACCATCTCACATAAAACCAAGCACTCCAGGATTGTTAAGGCCTGCCATAGGAGTGACTGATAGGTATATATGTGTCCAGATATAGGTTTAGATATAGGTATACTATATCCCAGCAAGGGGTGATTAGACCACCTTGCCCCAGCTGAGTGATCAGCCAGTTGTGTCGATTTAAGTACCAGCCAATGGTGGCAAAAGATATGCTGCAGCCCCTGGTAGGCCTTGGATGCACCTATGCCCTGAGCAGCTGTAGTGCATTGTACATGGGCTGATCAGGTGTCCAGTACCAAATTGGTGATGTACCTAGGGTACATGGAGTCCATTTAAAGAGAGAGCAGATAGCCCGGGACCCTGATTAGCAGGATCCCAGGCCAACTAAGTCGAAAACCAGCTAAACACTAGGCAAAAAAACTGGGGTAACCATAGTCAGGTATCCACCCTCCTACAGATGTCAATTAGGAGACAAACCTATCCTGGCTTCATATCTGTACATGTAATCTGAAATTTTCTTGAGGGCTCTGATTTTTTGGATGGAATTTGAGCATTGAAACAGGCCACCACTTACTTTTGCTGAGCAGAAACCCAGGTGGGAGAATTTGGCCCAAAAAATGCCAGAACCTTAACACATGTTCTATGTGTCTCAAATAAAGTTTTTTTTTAAGTCCACTCAGCTATTGACAGGCAACCCGAGGAATGCAGTTGTGGCACTGAAACTGTGCCTGATATAATCTTGTGAGTTTAGTTTCAGCATGATGTGTGAGCCAGCAGTTTCTATTCTTGGTAATTTCTTCAGAAGTACAACTAATGGATGAGCTAAATACAAGCTCCCACCATAATCCAGTTTAGATGAACTAGGCGGAGTGGCAACTGTGACTTTGTACTGGAGACAACTTCACATCATTGTGAGAAAGGTAGAAATACCTGTGCAGACTACACCATTAATCTGCTTGACCAGTGTAAATTGAGAATATGTTGGAAACCCTCAGGTGTTTAAATAAAATGAACTGGAGTAAATCCCAAATGGTATGGGCCCCAGATCAGATTGCTGTACACTCTGTATGTTACAGCGTGCCACTACGTTTGTTTTCTTCTTTCATATGATTTTATTAATTTTAAAAGACAATACAGAACATCAAAAAAGCATAGCTGGATTACAGATGTGTAATAAAAGGATATTAAGCTTTACAACCATCAAATTCTATTTTTGTCTTCTTAATATTGGGCTCCTATTGCATGCAAGATTAGCAATGTAATCCTCATCTGTGATATGAGAATGATCATAAAGTCCAGAACGTGTCGACAGTCCTGCATATTTAATATGTAGGAAAAGCTGATGCAATAAACCTAAGATAGAAAAAGAGGAATGTGTGGAACAGGTAGACAGGGACCAACTTTGTTTTATGGGATTTAACTTCAAGTAGTTGTACTTCATGAAGGTTTCTATTGATTGTAACATAACTTGAATGGCCATGCTAAAAGGACCCAGACTTGCAATGAATTCATAGAAGCACAGGTGGGTGATAAATAGGAAAAAAGCTTAGACATAACCAGTAAAAAAGGGTGCCTTGTGGAACTCTCCCGAAATTAATTCAGCTGAAAGGTAAGAATACAGTGACAATAATCTAACCTCTTAAAAATGCCAAAATGCTGTTGACGTTGTAAGAACAGATCCCATAAATGCCAGATACAACCAGCCTTTTCAGCTTTTACAGACACAATTGAAACAATACAACAAAGACAGCAGGAAGCACCTTCCAGAGATCCTCTAAAGTATAAGCCAGGACGATTTCTCGTAAAGAGAACAAACATCCTCCTTGGTATGGATTTGTGACAAGGGTATCCATAGTCAGTTTTTGGATCTAGACTATTGCCTTAAGTTTGATTATTCACTAGAGCAAATAGACGTAATTTACCTATTTGCTCTTGTGAAGATGAATGCTTTGCACAGTTGATGTTCCTTATGAAATAATTTTTCACAAAAAATGAAATTGCTGCATTTATTGAACAATTGAACTGAGTAGCGAAAGATCCCATGCTTAAGATCCAAGTATTCTAGTAGGTAAAATTCATATGCTGTAATCCTGTTATAGCACTCTTTTCCTCATTTGCCTAATAATGTACAAGCTCTTTTTATTTTAAAGGAGTCTAATGATTTCTCAAGTTATCAGCTGAAAGGTTTACTCAAGAAAAACACTTTGAACCGGCACATAAAGACTGTGCAGAAAGAAATGAATCAGCAGAACTCTGGAGACATCCAGGCTCTCTATGAGAGTGAAGGAGGCTTCCTGAAGAATGTGGAAAGTAAGAAGGTGATGTCAGAAGACTCGTCTCATTATGTCCTCATAAAAGGTACAGTAGAGTAGGTTAAACTTGTTTTTCCAATGTCAACCTTGGCTTGGTTCAAAAGTGGCACGGTAAAAAAATGAAACTTTTTATTACCTTGGACATCAATTATAGACAGTGCTGTTATGATTTATGAGGATGTCAACCGTAACCTTGCAATATCCCACTCCGCAACTACCATCCTCAGATTCTATTTTCTGCCATTTGTGTTATGTCCTGCATGTGGAACATTTTACCCTCAACTTTGGCCAAAATTGTTTTGATACTAAAGTAAAAAAAAAATGGAAGCCAGGAAACTAAGCCAAAAAGAGTTGATGCACCTAGTGCAGATGAACTAGTTTAACCTTGACAATTATGAGTTGGAATGCCAGCAAAAGGACTCTCACTTTAATAGCTGACTGCTGATGATCTTTGTATTTGAGTTGGGAAAAAGTTACTCTGTTATCAGCACATTATTTAGTTGGTAATCTGTATGATATTCATATGTTATCTTTGTAACAAGAGTCATTATACAAATGCAAGCCAAAATGTTTGTGTTGTCAGAAGATTTAGTTACACTTTCAGAATAGAGTGAAAACTGTCAGTGAACCAGGTCAGTCAATATTTATAGTATTTTTGTATTGTTGGAGGAACATTCACCTTTGTTTTATGAATAAATTGATAGATAAAAACCAGTTGAACCAAGTGAGCTTAGAGGATGGAATGGGCTTTTGAATAGGCCTCCAGAGTAATGCTTTCCTAATATTTCTGTTTTTTTTTTTTTTTTTTTAAAGGACTTCAGTCAAAAAATGTTATTAGCCAAGAAGATCTGCCTGGATTATCTTCTTCTTTGACGGTAACCCATCCAGTGTGTAAAGAAATAACCAAATGCTTTGATGCTGGCACCGCTCCACCATCACTTGT
Source organism: Lissotriton vulgaris (assembly GCF_964263255.1). Classification (NCBI taxonomy): domain Eukaryota; kingdom Metazoa; phylum Chordata; class Amphibia; order Caudata; family Salamandridae; genus Lissotriton; species Lissotriton vulgaris. The sequence continues at coordinate 745,636,478 of NC_141696.1, forward strand.
TAAGCCGGAAAAAGAGGATAGCACTGCTGTTGTGGCTCCTCCTTCTCCTAGAACCTTGATGGCCATTGAGGCAGCCATGATGGAAGAAAGCAGCTCTGATGAGGATTTCAGGAGTGTAAATAGGACTCTGCCTTTTGTCCAGTCCAAGGTGGTGTCTGATCGTATAGATGTGCCACACCAGTCCACAAGTCTTGCAGAAGGGAATGTGTCACCCAGAACTATGAAGGCTATTCAGCAAGCTCTGAATGAAGACGCTGGAGGAAATTTGGACCACAAATGGCCAGTTTTAGTCAATATGATTGATAAGAAACAGATTGAAATTAGCAGTTCAGATGAGGAAACCGTGCCTCCGGAAGTAATGATAGAAAAGAAACCAACCCTTCCTGTCCATACCACAAAGTTAACCAGCACACAAATTGATTTGACCTTGGGCAGTAAAGTTCTTTTGATTAGCAGTTCAGATGATGAGGATTTGCTGCCAGAAATCAGGTCACAGCAGAAACCCACGCTTCCTGTTCACACCACAAAATCGCCTAGCACACAAACTGTTGAACTGAATCATCAAAAAAGCCATGGCTTGGATCTCGACCACATGGTACATGCAGAAACCATTTTTGCTTCCACTTCCACCCAAAAGGAGCCAATAGAAAGTCAACAGCATAGCTCTTTCGACGCTGAACATCTTCCTCTGCCAGATGTGGCTCCCAATGATGTGACTAGTAATGAAAGTATGGTAGATGGATTGTCATTTCCCGTACGTACAGATTCAGTCATTTCCAGTGACTTGCGCACCAAAGGTTCGACTGAATCCACCGAAAAAGCTGACTTACTGCAAAGTGATCTGGAAATGAAAGGCAAAGCGTCCCTGCTGGGCAGTTTTATCCCTACAGTCTCAAGCAGCAGAAAAAGTGCTGAAGAGAAAGTCAGCGATGAAGCTTTTCTGAATGAAGGGAGCAACTCCGAATCTGATGGTATGTTTTGTTTTTATTTGTATGTTAATACAGGGTGTTTAGACACATCAAAAAGGCACAATAGGACCAATAGGAGCAGGACTGTTTTTTTTGCTGTGGTATATAGTTTAAGCGATTGTTTTTCCACATATTTGTTTCATGCTGACCACAGCTTAGTTCCTTAACTTTGAATTTGTCTTGCAAATCCCACAAAATGTAGATATTCCCGAGTAGTACCTTTAAAATTGAAGATTGCATAGGATTGCAGAACCTGGCTCCTGCATTATTTGGTGGACTACCACATCAGTGCACCTGAGTATGCCTATGAGATAGTTTAGAGGATTGAGCACCCATTTACAGACACGTATGTCATTGGTTATCATCATGGAAGGGGCCATTCAGTGTATTATCTTTCTGAGTTTAATTAAATGAGTACACCATATATTCCTTACCCTTGTTAATACTGAGAGATGTGGTTTTCTCAAGACAAGTTCTACTGTGGTCTTTTCTGATGCTCTGTAGTGATTGAAAGAAGGGGCACATTATCTTATAAAACTTCTATATAAATAATAATGGATTTCTACACATTTGGGAGGAAATGAGAGGGAAAGACCACCCTCGTAGTGAAATTATGCAATTCTGGGCTTGAGGTTCAATAATTTTCTTTTTGCAACTACTCAAAACCTGAAGCTTTCATTAAATATTGAACATAGTACGTATCAAATATCTGCAAGGAGGTCATCATTGGCCCTTGTTGAGTCTTCTAGCAAAGGAACAAAGTTTTCAGCCGTACAAATGGCAGTGCCATTGCACTCTCTAGTGTTGTACTTTCTCTATCAGAGAATGGTATCTCTGCTCTATATTTGACCAAGTCAAACTGCATATTACAGTATCTCCTAAAGGGAACAGTTGAAATACGATACACGTCAATACAAATACATGAATCTAACTTACCATAACTGCACATTATCGGAAGCTGTAACCATAAATATGCCTACAACTCTCATGTATACAAAAAGCATGTCCAATAATTAGATAGTTTTCTCTTTATAGCTATGCATTTTTTTTTAAATGGTCCTGAAATCTTTCCAACCAACTTTCCAATGACAGTTGTATCAAATAATAAAATGTATAGATCATTAACTTGAAGATCAGTGAAAATTCCTTCTGTTTAACAGACAGCTTCATTGAGGTGGACAGCGACCTGAGCGATCATTTTCAAGTCCCATTGGAACCAGTGAAAGTCATGTTGACGGAACCTGTAACTGTGGCACTCACTCCAGTTGAGGCAGCACCTACAGCAAATCCAGACGCTTCCAGTAGAGAGATTGATGATCACGTGGAAAATGCTGAGGTGGAAAGGGTGCTGCCAGTGCAGCGTGAAGCTGTGCCTGCAGAAGTCCAAAAAGATGCTGTCAATGAGTGGCATGATATTAGTCTGGTAAGGCAACAGGGCTGCTTGCCTAGAGTTTTGACTCCAACCTAACGGATGCATTTTCATGTTCCAGAGATTTGATAAATGTATATATTTTTTTGTAATTTCAAATGCACTTTGCTTGCAGCTTATTTCAAATAATTTCTTATATCAGTTGCACTTCTCTGTGTTACAGTTCTGACATTGGTGTGATACCCATAATATTTGTCTTTTGTACTTATCGAGAATGCAGAAGCATTTCTACTAAAAATTCCCTTCTGAGGAAAACACTTTTTTGTTAAATGAGGATTACAACATATTGGGAAGAAGTGTTAGGAGTTGTTGATAATGACTGAAGCAACAAGTTATGACAAGGCCTATACCTTGTAGGTTACAGGCTAATCCTCCACACTGTGGATGATCAGATAGTCTTCTGAGTATTGGTGGATTCTAGTGAAAAACGTTCTAAAAAAGGATCAAGTGTGCTCCGAAGACAAACCTGACCTCAGGAAAGGTGGGGATTGCAGGCAGTTAATTGCGGAACACATGCCAGGATAGGGGCTCAAGGTACCTGAAGGATCAGAAACAGGACCGCTCCTGCTTCACCGATTGATTCCAAAAGAGTTATTCACACCCTTTCTCACCTGTTTAATCATCAGAGCTTTTCAACTGTTTCATCTGTTGTTTTCCTTAAAAACTGTATACTTGGTTTATACTAATCTATAAGGTATGCAAAATATGAAATTGCCCCATCAGATCGCTTCAGAACTCAATTTCTAACTGGCATGTTTTCATTAAGTGTACAGTAAGGTAGAATTCGTACTTCCACTGTTTTATTGGCTACCCAGGTTTGGGAGCTGGGTTCCAAGAACATTATATCTGAAAGAGACACGATAGAGATAGATTCCTTACCTTAGAATATCCCCAGGCGTCAGACTGGATCCGGAAACTTTTGCGTAGCAGTACCCTTGCGCGTCGGTAGGCGTCGTCTGCGGCTCCGCGTCCTTCGTCGGCGTCGTGGGCACCGTGATGACGTCGTCGGAGTACTTAGACGCCGCCTCCGCGTGCTGACGTCAGTTCTTTTTTCCGCACCAGCAGGACAGATCCGGAAAAAGTGGTACCTAGTCACTTTTTGACTAATTCTTTTTGATCTTTTTGATCTCCCATTTTCGAGTCTTGACTCGTTCGGTGCCGATAGGCAAATGCCTGGGTTTAAGCCATGTGACGATTGCGATCGACTGATGTCGGTCACGGATCGTCACCGTCGGTGTCTCCACTGTCTCGGCGCCGACCACGACGACAAGACCTGCCTCGAGAGGTCCCGGTCCGGACGGAGGTCGAGGGACCGGTCGAGGGAGCAGAGCCGTCATAGCTCCGGGAGTCGACATCACTCCTCAGGGTCGAGGTCGTCAGGTAAGCACAAGAAGTCGAAGAGGTGTCATCGCTCTTCCGACTCCCCCCGACGCTCGCGTGACGCGGCCGGGGGTTCAGGTGGCACCGCCCACGCGGCTCCGTCGGAGTCGCAGGCGTCGCGTCCGGCCTCATACCCTCCGGTCCCTGGGCCTAGCGTGACGCCGGGGGAGATCGAGCGGTTCCTCGTGGCCATGAGGTCCCTCTCTCCCCCGATGAGTTCCGTGGCGCCTTCGGGCCCAGCGGCCCCGTCTGGGGGTCCTAGCGGGTCGGGGGCTTCGGCCCCGATGCCACCGGCTCCTTCGGGCCCGGCGCCGCAGGGCCCCACAGAATCCGTTCCGGATCCGGGTCATCGCCGGTGGATTTAACGACCTCCCCGGCGACGACCCCATGGGTGTCACCTCCGGTGCCGTCCTCGGGCGGCGCCGTCCTCGACGCCTCCCTCTACTTGGTCCTGGCGCCGCTCTGCGCCGATTCAGACGCCATTTGGAGAGTTCACTTTCCATGAACCGACTCCATCCTTTGTTGAACCTGAGTACCAGGTGGTGGGTGAAGAGGAGGATTAGGAGGGGTCTGATGACCCTCTGACACGTGAGTGCCAGTTTTATGAGGACTGGGCAGGTGAACTTGGGGAAGCCAGTGGGTTAGACACTTCACCTGACACTGGCTTTGTCTCCCCTCCTAGGGTGGCTACGGGGAAGGGGGCAACCTATAGCGGGGTGTTGATGAGGGCAGGCAAGGCCCTGGGCCTTGAGCTCCCCGTCGCGGCCATGAGGACTAACCTCCTCACCGAGGTCCTTAAGCCGCAGTCATGCTCAGCCGAGCCTCTGCTGCCGTTTAACGAGGCCTTAACTGACGTTCTTTTGGGCACTTGGTCCAAGCCCGCTACGGGTTCGCCCGTAGATAGGAACGTGGCCATACGCCACCGCCCGGCCCCGGGTGACCTATGTTTCCTCTCCACCCACCCCACCCCTGAGAGCCTGGTCATCCAAGCCTCCAATTCCCAAACCGCATTACCGTCGGCTCCGCCGGACAGGGAATCCAAGAGGTATGAGCAGTATGGCAAAAGGATCTTCTCATCCCTTAGTCTGGGACTGCGGTCTTCAAACACTGCATGCCTCTTGGGCCGCTACACCCACTCTCTGTGGGATACGGTCGCGGAAGTGCTGCCTGAGTGTCCGTTGGATGTACGGGCCAAACTCGGCCAAGCCCTTGTGGAGGGTCGGGATGCAGCCAGATATTCGATCCGGTGTGGACTGGACACCACCGACTCACTGGGCAGAGCGATGGCAACGACGGTGGCGGTAAGACGCCACGCCTGGTTGAGGTCCACCAACTTCTGGGAAGATGTCCAGAACACACTTATGGACATGCTGTTCGATGGCCGCCGCCTCTTTGGCGACAAGACAGACCATGCGCTTGAGCGTTTTAAGGACTCCAGGGCTACAGCCAAGTCCTTGGGCCTCTCGGCCCCACACCAGCAATTGGCTGCTTTTCACTCCTTTCGTGGCCACGGAAGGGGTGCGCCCACACGTGCTGCCAGCCACGCTCCGCAGGTTAATACCCAACGCGGTGGCGGCCGTGGGAACCGTCGTGGAGGCGGTCGGGGACAACGGCGAGGCCAGTCCACACCCTCCCCCACAGCATCCGCCTCAAAACCTTCCTAGTCCGTGCTTTTCGGCCCATGTGACGCCAGTGGGTGGCAGGGTTCGCCATCACCACTCCCACTGGCGCACTGTTACATCAGACAGGTGGGTGCTGCAAATCGTCTGAAGGGGCTACTCCCTCCCCTTCGAGACGACTCCTCCAGCCATGCCACCGCAGAACCACCGTGTTTCGGGGGATCATTTGCGACTTCTGCGGGAGGAAGTTACGGCACTCTTGGCCAAGGGGGCCATTGAGCGCGTTCCTGGGCCAGAAGTAGGGTGTGGTTGCTACTCCCACTACTTTCTGGTACCCAAGAAGGGCAAAGGGGGCCTACGCCCTATCTTGGACCTAAGGAACGTCAACGGCTTCCTTCGGAAGGAGAAGTTCAAAATGCTGACACTGGCTCAGGTCCTAGCTGCCCTGGACCCAGGAGACTGGATGGTAGCGTTGGACTTGCAGGACGCTTATTTCCACATCCCCGTCTGGAGTTCTGGACTTTTTGGTTCCGTCCAGAGGTGTCAGGGAACAACACCCGAAGACCCCGGAGTTCCACCTGTCTTGGTGCACAAATAAACAGAAACACGGGCTTCTCGATGGTGGCGTCAAAGACCAAAGGTTTATTACTGCAGGGACACAGAAGTCACAGAAACTACGCATGGGCAGTATCTAGGAGCCTGTTCGATTTGTACAAAGAGGGTTGCTCCTTATATACTGAAAATTGGGCTTCGGGCAAATTCTTCACATGTTAGTACATTCCCAAACCTTTGTGTCCTAAACAATAAATATTTGGCGTTGCACAGGAATCGTCGACAATATCTGATGACACAACATTACGAATGAGAGGTTCCCACTTTTCCATCATAATCTCATGTCAACTTTTCATTCAGGACCCGGACCGCCTCATCGTAAATTTCGTTACCTCCCCCTAATAAAGGCCCAGAAGGAAAGGAGCAGAGCCAGGTGCTGAAGATAGAAAAGCAGGATAAGAGATGTTTGTGGGTTGTAAATGGGCAAGGCTACCAGCTTCGGCCGCCTAATCGTGATCAGGCCAACGGACACGAGAACCAGTTCAGCAGGGCTGGCCTCGGGCAGAGGAGGCAGCCTTTGTCGAGTCATGCAGCTACAGCGTGATCTGGTCTAAGGTGCACGTGTCACTAGAGAGGTGAATCTCCGGCTAAGGCTACGTGTCCTTAATCGAAATGAAATGATCAGAGGTTATTGCGTATGTGAGGGCAAGAAACACAAAATGGCTGCCATGATCTAAGATGGATGCCATGGGTAGATCAGAAATGTGTTGGTTACAGGAGTACTCTTGCTCGTAGCGTAGCGAAAACACCAGGATATGCTAAATGGATCATTTGCGGTTCGCTGATACCAATATTATGTATTTCCGACAATATTGAAAACACGGGTTCAAATCGTCACGGAACCTCAGACCCTCCTTTTGCCCTTACATAGGCAATTACTCAGTCTATGTCAGAGTCTAATTCTATGCTCATCAGGTCAGTGACATGTTGTTGTATCATCATCCTTTCTCGTGCCTTTTCTCCAAACGCAGGTGGTTTTCTAAAACAGGTTGCAGCACAAAGACTACACAGAGCAGGACCACACTGGATAATCAGGCAGCATGAGAATAGGAATACTAAGATGACACCAATGACCATTAGAACCTTCCATCCCCACGCTGATATCAGAGTCCAAAACCACTCCATGAAGGACCAGTTTCCCTTGTCTACATGAATAGAGTCGGAAATCTTGTGTAACTTCGAGATCGCCTCATAGACTGTTGGAGCATTATTAGGAATAAAGACACAGCAGCTCGATTGGATCATTCTGCATACCCCACCTCGATCTGCAAGTATTACGTCTAGAACCATACGGTTCTGCAACGTCATGAGTCTATCCGCCTGAAGCTCAGCTGTCAAATTTCTAAGGGCACCAGCAGTTTCGGTGATAGTAGATTCAACTACCCGTGTTAGCTGACGTATGTTTCTACTATTGGCCATAGGCCCCCAGAACGGAAGGAAACCTTTGAAGAAGTCTCCAGCTTCCTGACCAGCGGTATCTTCCTTGCTGAAGACACCTCTTGCTACTCTGGTCTTGTGGTAATCGGATGAAGCAGTGTATGTTGGAGGCAACAATCGAGCAATATAACATGAACCTGAAAAGTCGGCAGGCAACCATGTATACGCTCTGTCTCGACAGATGAAGTAAGTACCCCTAGCAGTAAGAAAAGCAGGGGAAGAGTTAGACGGAAACACGTAAGTCTCTACGCATTCACTCCTCCCTAGCTGAGCTCTCGGATTTCTCCCATTACCTTGCAAACAGACTTGACCTCAGTGAGGTACGACCCAGATTGGAGTTGAGCTTTTACGCTTGCTTTCTCCCAAACTAAGGCGATACTCTGAAGAATTCCAACTTAAATATACTCGTAATTCGTCTCTAGGGTAAGATGGAGTATTATTGACGTCCTTGATCATGTCAATAATTCCCTGGACTAAGGCTTTGTTGGCAGAGTTATATTTAGTGGAACGTGGTGGACGTGGAGGATAGGTTTCAAGGGCATAAGCAAAGATGGTTTGAAGGGCCTGAAATGATCCATTATAGCTAAAAGGCAAAACCAGATAGGGAATGCCTTTATCCATAGTGTGGGGTATCAAGCCACACACCCAGCAGTCTGTAGTGTTAACTACCAGTTGGTGTTGGTGCAAGAGCTGTACAAAAGTGTTATTGATGAATTCAGAGCGTCGAGCTTGCTCATGTTCAGGAAACGAGTGAAAAGAGTGTATGGAAGAAACAGTAGAAGTAGCAGGATCAAGGGGAGGTACTGTAGTTACTGGTACAAAAATCAAACCCATACCAAAGACGATTCCACCCACCAACGTTATCAAAACAATCAAAAATGTAATGGCACATTGTATCAAAAAGCATTTGCTGTGAAGAATTCTGTAAAGTCTGTTTCTGCGAACATAAATCACATTTTCTCGTTGCAGCGCAGGAAGCTCCATCTTCTACAATCCGCTCGCGACCACTGATGATGTGTACGTAGATGAAAACGCCTCTATCAGCCCTGGGAGTTCCCAGAACCAACAGAAAGATCGACCTTGTGTCAGACCCCCGCAGATTCAACTAGGCACACAGCCACGACCCTACGGCTACCCAGACGGCAAGGCAATTTTAAAAACAATAAAACAATAGCAAACTTCCTGGCTGAAGGCAAAAGTTCAAAATTTCAAAATATCACAATAGGCAGTTGCCTGCTTTATTTGTCCATATTACGAGATCGTAAGTTGTATCTTTGTTTTGCGAGAACTGTTTGATCGGCAAATAACGTATCACCAGTAGCTGTTGCAGTGTTCAGGTTCGCAGATGACAGAGTTTTTTCTGATGCAGAGGACAAATGTTCAGAGTTCAGAGGAGTCTTTTCAGGAGGAGAGTCAGAGTTCGGAGTGTCAGTTACCAATTCGGCATCGCTGAAAGGGATGAACTTTGGCGTTTGTTCAAATTCGGAGGCACCAATTCCCTTCTTCACCCAGTCGTCGTAAGGAAGTGGTAGAGGCACACGTTTGACATGGGACGCATGTACCCAGTGCTTGCGACCAGCTACACGAACAGCGGTTCTTGTCGCAAGCAACACTTGGAAGGGGCCAACGAATCTTGGTTGAAGGTTCTTCGTCCTCGCGAAATTTCTGACCACAACGTGGTCGCCGGGTTTCAGCTGATGCCCTGGACTCTCCGGAGGCTTTGGCAATGCATCGAAAACCTGTTGGTGAATAAGACTCAATTTAGCAGTCAAGTCGTAAAGGTAATCGATCAACATAGGATATTCTAGAGAACAAAACTCCTTTGGCCTAGGCACACCCCACACATTTGCCGGACGGCCAAAAACAATTTCGTAGGGACTAAGCCCTACTCTAGAATGTACAGTTGCTCTCGTTGATAACAAAGCCAAGGGTAGTGCGTCTGGCCAGGATAAACCCGTGGATGCCTGTATTTTAGCTAGTTTTAGTTTGAGGGTGCCATTGTAACCCTCAACTAAACCAGCAGACTGGGGATGGTTTGCACTGTGGAACTTCTGTTTAATGCCCAAACCGGCACACACACTCTGCATAACTTTCCCTATAAACTCACTTCCGTTATCTGACCATACAATCCGTGGCATTCCAAACCTAGGGAAATATTCTTTGAGAAGAATTTTGGCAGTTGATAGGGCAGTATTGTCCTTTAGTGGATATGCTTCGATCCATCTGGAAAAAGCACAGACTACCACCAGGACGTATTTTAAATTATTACAGCGATCCATGTGTATGAAATCTAGCTGAATCACTTCAAAGGGGCAAGAAGGAGGAGCGAAGTGGCCAGCAGGAGTTGGGGTTCCCTTGCCAGGATTATGCATCAGGCATATCATACAATTTTTCACCACTCTCTCTGCACATTTACTGATCCCATCATTCTTCCAGACCGGAGCCAACATCTTACAGATTCCTTTAGAACTTATATGCGCTACTCCATGCGCCATTGTCACCACTGCAAGCACATACGCATCAGGCAACATCCAACGCTGTTGTTCTGACAAATCAATCCAACACCCACTTGAATCCAACTTGCCCGAACTTTCTTTCCATGCACGTTTTTCCTCCTCAGTTGCCTCTTTCTGAATCTCTTTCACACTTTCCACTGTATCCTCACACATTCCAGACTCGGAAATCCATCTTGCAGATGTAGCAACATACATTCTACTCATCATATCTCTAGCTGTTTGTTTAGCAGTTTCATCAGCAAAAGCATTCCCACGACCAACATCATCCGTGATTGCTTTATGAGCACTGCATTTCACTATTGCAACTTCAGTCGGCAAGGTTAGAGATTCCAACAGGTCGTTAACTAGCTGACCATGTTGAATCTTAGTCCCATGGGACGTAATGAAACCTCTTTTCTTTCCACAAACGGCCAAAACTATGGGCCACGCCAAATGCGTACTGACTATCTGTGAACACATTCACTCTCTTTCCCTTAGCTAAAACACATGCTCTTGTTAGAGCTATCAATTCTGCAGCTTGGGCAGAATTCTGACTCACTCTTGCAGTCTCCACAATCGTTCTCAAAGTCGTTACTGCGTAAGCAGCAGTCACATCACCATTCTCCAATTTAAAGCATGACCCATCAACATACAACGTGCCATCTGGATCTGACAACGGAGTGTCTTTTAAATCAATTCGTCCTTTTGTCTCTTCCTCGGTTCTAAAACAGCAATCATGGGGCTCGGAATCACTCGACTCTTGATTAGTCGGCAACAATGTTGCTGGATTCAATACATTGCATCTTTTAATCTGAATATGACTTGCTAGCAGTGTCAGCTCGTAGCCAGATAATCTCGCACTGGTAAGGTGTTGCGTCTTGGTTCGGTTCATGAGTGTGTCAACAGCATGAGGAACCATAACCACTAGCATGTTGTTCATCACCAAACCAGCAGATTGTCGAATGGAAGCCGCAGCTGCCGCTGTAGCTCTCAAACAACTAGGTAACGCTCTGGCTACCGGATCTAATGTTGATGAAAAATACGCACAAGGGCGTTGTTTATCACCAAATTTCTGTGTCAGAACACTCAACGCGCAACCTTCTCTCTCGTGAACGTAGAGCGTGAATGGCTTGCTGTAATCAGGTGTACCCAATACAGGAGCTGAACACAATGCTTTTCGTAACTCAGAAAAACTCTCCTGACATTCATCAGACCATGGCACCGGACTCGGAACATTTTTCCCAGTCAAAGCTACCAACGGTTTTGCTAAAAGAGAAAAATTTGGGATCCACTGCCTACAGTAAGAGGTAATACCTAAAAAGGCACGCACTTCTCTCTGCGTGCGAGGAACACTCATCTGCGTAATTGCTTTTATTCTTTCTGGGGTCAACTTCTTTCCCTCCTTTGACAAGAGATGACCTAGGTAGGTCACTTCTTGGCAGCAGTATTGCATTTTCGAAGGTGATACCTTATGATTCAAATTAGACAAATGATGCAATAACGAAATCGTAGCTGCTTTGCAAGTTTCCTTGTCATCAGCAGCCACTAGAAGATCGTCTACATACTGCACTAGAGCCGAACCTTGAGGAAGTACAAAAGAATCTAACTGACTTTTTAATGCCTGACTGTAAATGGATGGGCTCTCACAATAGCCTTGTGGAGCGCGTTTAAACCTGAAACTTCGACCTCCTAGACAGAAGCCAAAAATATCTCTGCTTTCTTCCGCTATTGGAATGCTGAAAAAGGCATTTTTCAAGTCGATGACTGAAAACCATGTGGCTGTAGCAGGAATCAATGTTAACAAGGCCGTAATGTCTGGAACTACAGGAAACTGCGGGACCACAATCTTATTAACTTCTCTGAGGTCAATGACAAACCTATACACTGGAGGCTTTGTAGGATCAGTTCGTTTCAAAATCGGTAATACAGGACTGTTACAGACATTTCCTCTAGTTTCTTCAACCACACCTTTCTTAATCAAATCTTGTACAATCAATAAAAGTGCTCGTTCACCTTCACTAGATATTTTGTATTGAGGAATTCGTGGAAATTTTACATTTGCTTTCAAAGTGACTACATATGGTGGTATTTCCAAAAGGCCTACATCGTTAGGACCAGTCGCCCAAAGAGTATCAGGGAGTGAACGCAGCTCTGGCGGGAGTGCATCCATTGACAAGTACATTGGAGAGGTGATTCTTTTGCCCAATGTAAGCTGTACTCCTTCCGGAGAACAGTACAATGTCGCATATAGGCGTTTTAACAAGTCTAAACCAAGCAGATTTTCATTACAACCTGTCGTCAAAATTAGGGGTGCTTTCAATTGACACGGTCCAACAGAAATAGACAAAGGACCAGATATGGGGTTGTAAACAGGGGCGCCTGAAAAACCTACAGAAACATTTGTTGAGCCGGACAAAGGTGCGCCAGGGAGTTTCGCATGAATGATAGAACTTTTTGCTGCACCAGTATCCAACAGAAACGGTTCGACTACACCTGATGTTGCTACTGCGACATAAGGCCCACTCTGATCCACTGGAACTGATACTACTCCCTCTCTCTGTCCATGGCTGTCCTAGTACCCATTTTGCTGAAATCCCTCATCCACTTCACAATAGTCTTCAACAAGATACTGTTGAGATCTATTTTGCTGGGCAGACTGTCCATTTCGTTGATCAAAGTGATTGGAAGGGCGATCATTCGTCTGTGGAGGCATAGCACCTCGTCCTCGACCTCTAGAATTCTGCACAAAACCACCACGACCTCTCTGAGCTGCTGCTGCGTTATTTTGCGCTAAGACTGGACACTCATTCTTGTAGTGACCCTCTTTCTTACAGTACGCACACTGGTTCCACTGATATTGAGGTCTCGGTGAACTATATTCTGTCCTTTGATATGACCCTTGTTGCGTATTAGTCTGATTCATGCGAGGCGGATACGCCTGTTGCAAGAGAACTTTAGTCTTTAAGTCTTTCGTTTTTTTATCTGATTTCTCTTTCTCCTCTTTATCCCTATTTTCATAATACTGTGCAGTTGCAAGTATTTGCACAGTTGTAGAGACAGCCCATGCACTCTCGGAATCTTTTAATTTATTGCATAACTCAGGTAACAAATTATGTACGAATTTATCGACAAACAGTCTCTGTCCTCCTTCTGTGCTCATATCCTGACCACTATGATCTACAAAAGTCTCTTCGAACCTCGTGAAAAAGTCGGAGACACTTTCGTCTTTCTTCTGCCTGCATGCGGACAACTTGTCCCAATTAACGCGCAATGCGAGCATCAGAGTCTTCATTAAGTCGATTATCCTACCTGGAAGATTAGCAATTAGAGGTTCGGGTTTGGAACCACCTATTTGCTGACCATCCGCCGCAATGATAGCTGCCCAATCACCACCTAGGGCAACTGGATGATTCTCTTTACGAATTTTAGCCCAAATTGGTTGTGGAACTACATTCCCAAATAACATATCGATGTCCGCTAAGTTCATTACACAAGCCTCAACTGTTTGCGCTAGTTCCTTATAGTACCCAGCAGGATTCTTACGCGGGTCTGGCAAGGCCTGCTTCACTGCTAGCACTTCGGCTCGCTTCCACGGAATGTGTATCCACACTCTTTGGAATTGGGCCGCAGCAGCAAGAATACCATTCGGTACATCAGCTTGCACAGCTTCGCGCCAAATTGGAGGAACCTCCCTCATTGGATATTGGCGAGTCTGCTTCGTACTACCTTTCTCTAAGTCTCTCGGTGAACGAAGTGATGGATCATTCCTATAACTTAAAATCAGTTCCATCGCTTCTTTTATATTTTGACCTACTATCATTCCTGCAGCAAACTCTTTTTGAACCTTAATTAAGTCTTCTAAATTTGATTCAGAGTCATCTTCTTCTAACTCATCACGTAAAAGAGAGCACATCTCATCAAAAACATATCGTTGCGTTGGTTCATTCCACTGCATAAATGTATCTAGTACATCTCTCGTGCTATATCTCCTACTCTTCGAAATCCATCTGAGAGCCGTGGAATCTAATATTCCCCGTTCCTCAGTACTCGGAAGCTGACTACGTCTTTGTACAGAGTCAGAAGTAGGAGTCTTAATTAAAGTTTTATAGAGAGGAGACAGGATGCTAGAGACAGAATCAGTGATTCTTCGACGAACAGAAAGCGGAGTCAACATACTGGCAGATGCAGAGAATGCAGTAGCAGTTGGAATAGATAGCGGAACAGTAGGAGTATCGAGGAAGATAGCTTGTGGAACAGTAGGTGTAAGCGATACAGGTACAGGTATAGAAGTCGGCAACCCAGGAAGAGGAGGTGCCGTAGGAACATTCACATTGACCACAGGAGGTACAGGAGCTTGATTCTGAGGGGCAGGAGCAGGAATACCAGGTTGTCCAGCAACCGGCAATTGAACATTCGGTACAGGTGGAGCCGTAGCACCTTGTGCATACGGTGGAGGTGACCGTAACAAATAAGACAACAGAGGATCGTTTTCGGGGTCCTCCAGTATCTTAGCTGTTTTCGATGGCAAGGCAGGATAGCACTTGTCAATCGCTAAATTATGCTCTCTAATGGCCACCTCTATGGCCTTCTCAGACTCGTTAACTTGCAGCTGTTTAGCCGCTTGTTCTAAAGTCAACTCTTCTTGCTCTTTCTGTTCTTTCTTCAACCTTTTAATTTCTCTCTGTTTAGATTCTTTTCGCCAGTAACGGAAAGAATCAAACATTGCCGGCCGGGCTTTCTTCCTAAACAATTTCGCTTCTAAATTATCGAGGATTTCGGGTTCAAAACTACCATGTAGTGGCCAACTAAGGACACCATCCTTTTCCGTATAGCGGACCCATACCTCATTATAAGATATAGGACCCACACCATGCTTACAGTACAGATCACATAAGGGAGTCCCAATCGGAGGAACCAGACATGAGTCCTCCAATCGTGAATCACTGTTGCAACCAAAACAAGACAACATACAATTTCTCCGACTTACCATTTTGCAATCCGGAACACAGAACAAACAAAACACGAAACAGATATGTGCACCTGAACCAAGAACTTAGGCCTACCAAAAACGAACTGATGTATCGATACCCAAACTAAACCAATTAGATTATCGTAACCAGAACAACCAGTGATAATCTTACGAAACCAAACCAAACCAAGAACCAAAAAGGATTTTAACAACCCTCACGAAGTAACCAACTAGCAACCACTAAATACTTAACTGAGGCACTGAAGACGTCACCAAGGAGAAACCCGTCACGTTTCGCCGTACTAAGGACTGCACCTCGGGTCCAAGACAGGGCGACGGTCAAGGCAACGGCCCACTGCAGCCGTCCTGAACGGGAACCCTCGTGGAAGAGAACTTCGGGCCACTTTTGCGATATGCCGGGATCGATGAAGTGGGGCGCCTCCCTCAGGAATCTTCACACGAAGCTTCTCGAACTCTTCAGGCTTTTGGACCGGTACCGAATGACGTCGCCCCACGTTGGGCGCCAATTGGAGTTCTGGACTTTTTGGTTCCGTCCAGAGGTGTCAGGGAACAACACCCGAAGACCCCGGAGTTCCACCTGTCTTGGTGCACAAATAAACAGAAACACGGGCTTCTCGATGGTGGCGTCAAAGACCAAAGGTTTATTACTGCAGGGACACAGAAGTCACAGAAACTACGCATGGGCAGTATCTAGGAGCCTGTTCGATTTGTACAAAGAGGGTTGCTCCTTATATACTGAAAATTGGGCTTCGGGCAAATTCTTCACATGTTAGTACATTCCCAAACCTTTGTGTCCTAAACAATAAATATTTGGCGTTGCACAGGAATCGTCGACCATATCTGATGACACAACATTACGAATGAGAGGTTCCCACTTTTCCATCATAATCTCATGTCAACTTTTCATTCAGGACCCGGACCGCCTCATCGTAAATTTCGTTACCTCCCCCTAATAAAGGCCCAGAAGGAAAGGAGCAGAGCCAGGTGCAGAAGATAGAAAAGCAGGATAAGAGATGTTTGTGGGTTGTAAATGGGCAAGGCTACCAGCTTCGGCCGCCTAATCGTGATCAGGCCAACGGACACGAGAACCAGTTCAGCAGGGCTGGCCTCGGGCAGAGGAGGCAGCCTTTGTCGAGTCATGCAGCTACAGCGTGATCTGGTCTAAGGTGCACGTGTCACTAGAGAGGTGAATCTCCGGCTAAGGCTACGTGTCCTTAATCGAAATGAAATGATCAGAGGTTATTGCGTATGTGAGGGCAAGAAACACAAAATGGCTGCCATGATCTAAGATGGATGCCATGGGTAGATCAGAAATGTGTTGGTTACAGGAGTACTCTTTCTCGTAGCGTAGCGAAAACACCAGGATATGCTAAATGGATCATTTGCGGTTCGCTGATACCAATATTATGTATTTCCGACAATATTGAAAACACGGGTTCAAATCGTCACGGAACCTCACGTCCTGCCGGCCCACCGGCACTACCTGCGGTTCACGGTTGGCCAGGAGCACTTTCAGTTTACCGTGCTCCCCTTCGGCCTTACCAGCGCCCCACGGGTGTTCACAAAGGTGATGGCGGTGGTCGCAGCTCATCTGCTCAGGTTAGGGGTTTCAGTCTTCCCCTACCTCGACGACTGGTTGTTGAAGGCGGGCTCGCCCCAGACAGTCGTCAACCACCTCCAGACGACGGCAGACCTCCTGCATCAGCTGGGGTTCTCCATCAATGTGCCGAAGTCACACCTGTGCCCCTCTCAGAAGCTCCTCTTCATCGCAGCGGTTCTCGACTCGGCGCAGTTCCGGGTTTATCCGCCCGAACAGTGGGTAAGGGATATTCAGGCTCTGATTCCCATCTTTCAGCCGTTATCCCGGATCTCGGTCAGGTTGACGCTGCGGCTTCTGGGGCTGATGGCCTCCTGCATCCTACTGGTGCATCACGCCAGGTGGCGGATGCGCCAGTAGGATGCTGGGCCCACTGATGAAGTTTAAGTGGGCCCAGCATCAGGGCAACCTGTCCGACCACGTCCTGATCTCGGAGGGCACTGCGAGACAGCTGCAGTGGTGGCTCACGGACCGCGATTGGGTCAGCGGCAGATCCCTCTCCCTTCCCCAACCGGAGCACGTAGTTGTGACGGACGCGTCCCTCCGGGGCTGGGGAGGCCACATGGGAGAGGCGGAGATCAGAGGCCTCTGGTCTCCGGCGGTGTCCCGGCTCCATATCAACCTTTTGGAGCTACGGGCGATTCGTCTAGCACTGAAGGCATTCCTCCCCTCTGTCCGGGGGAGTGTAGTGCAGGTGTTCACGGACAATACCACCTCCATGTGGTACTGCAACAAACAGGGCGGGGTGGGGTCGTGGACCCTCTGTCAGGAGGCTCTGCGCCTCTGGCAATGGCTGGAACATCAGGGCGTGACTCTGGTGGTTCAACACCTGGCAGGTTCTCTGAACGCCAGGGCGGACGAACTCAGCCGCCGGTGCATGATGTATCACGAATGGCGTCTGAACTCGGACGTGGCGCAAGGTCTCTTTCTGCAGTGGGGAGAGCCTTGGTTAGATCTATTCGCCACCGAAGAGAACGCGCAATGTCATCAGTTCTGCGCGTTGGAATTTCCAAGGCGGCACTCGCTCGGAGACGCTTTTTGTCGCGAGTGGAGTTGCGGTCTGTTGTACGCCTTTCCGCCTATACCACTTCTGCCCAGAGTGCTGAAGAAGATCAAGCGCGAACGGGCCCAAGTCATCCTTGTGGCTCCGGACTGGGCACAAAGGTACTGGTATCCAGAGCTACTCAGTTTGTCAGTCGATCGCCCGGTTCATCTGCCTCTTCGGGAGGACCTTCTGTCGCAGCAGCAGAGGACGGTCCTCCACCCGAACCTGTCCAGTCTCCACCTCCATGCTTGGAGATTGAGCGGCGACAGTTGAGGCCATTTGACTTGCCTCCTGAAGTCTGTAACATCATTCTGGCAGCCAGGCGTTCCTCCACAAAGTTGGTATACGCCTGCAGGTGGAACAAATTTGTGGCATGGTGCACAGCAAAGGCTGTGGATCCTCTTTCCGCCCCTCTTTCTGAGGTTCTTCTCTTCCTTCTTTCTCTTGCCCAGCAGGGCTCTGCTCTGGGCCCTATAAAGGGCTATCTTTCTGCCCTTTCAGCCTTTTTGAGGCTGCCTGATCAACCATCTTTGTTCAAGTCCTCAATTGTTAATCGATTCTTGAAGGGCATCACACACACCTTTCCACCTGTTCCGTTTGTGATGCCTCAGTGGGACTTGAACCTTGTCCTTACATTTCTGATGTGTGCTCCCTTTGAGCCACTTCACAACTGTCCTCTCCGCCTTCTTACACCGAAGACTGCTTTCCTGGTTGCCATCACCTCTGCCAGGAGAGTGAGTGAGCTCCAGGCCCTCTCGTGTACTCCTCCTTTCCTTTCTGTCCATCCGGACAAGGTTGTGTTGCGTACTAAGCCATCTTTCCTGCCCAAGGTTGTCACGGCCTTCCACATCGGGCAGTCCATCACTTTGCCTACCTTCTTTCCGCCACCGCACCCCTCTAAAGAGGAAGAGCGGCTCCACCGTCTGGACCCAAAACGTGCGCTCTCATTCTACTTGGATCGCGCACGCCAGTTCCGGGTGGATGACCAACTCTTTGTTGGCTACGTGGGCGCTAAGAAGGGGAAGGCGGTTCATAAGAGGACCATCTCCAGATGGATCATCTTGTGTATCCAGGCATGCTACTCCTTGGCTAGAAAGGAGCCCCCTGTTGGATTGCGGGCTCACTCCACCCGAGCCACGGCGACAACTGCCTTGGGCCAGGGAGTGCCCTTGCGGGACATTTGCCAGGCGGCTACGTGGGCCTCGCTGCACACATTTGCAAGACACTATTGCCTGGAAAGTCAAGTCCGGAGGGATGGCTTCTTTGGCCGTTCCGTACTCCAGCACTTTCTGGTGTGATTATTGGTTCGCAGACCCACCACCGGGGTTGGTATTGCTGGGGTATCTATTCTAAGGTAAGGAATCTATCACTAACGTGTCTCTTTCAGATGCACAAGTTACTACTTGTGTAACGATATATCTGTAAGAGACATTAGTTAGTGATAGATTCCTTACCGACCCACCCATCCTCCCCGTTCTGCGAACCGATATCTAGGGTTAAGGTCATCCCCTTTCAGGGCCCTAGTTTTAATGGCACCAGTGTTGGTTTTTAACATGGCTCAGCGCTTCTGGCGCGGAAAAGCTGTGTCTAAGAACTGACGTCAGCACACGGAGGCGGCGTCTAAGTACTCCGACGACGTCATCATGGCGCCCACGACGCGGCGCGGACGACTGGCGCGGAGCCGCAGACGACGCCTTCCGATGCGCAAGGGTACTGCTACGCAAAGGTTTCCGGATACAGTCTGACGCCTGGGGATATTCTAAGGTAAGGAATCTATCACTAACTAATGTCTCTTACAGATATATCGTTACACAAGTAGTAACTTGTGCATCAGGTGTTAGTTGATATTTATTGTGAAATAATATTTGTGCCAATGCAGCTTGAGAGCAGGGAGTGTTTGCCAGTGCTTGCGGTTTCTTCCATTTAGCTGTGAATTTGGGGATAACTTTTGGACCAAGGAGATGGGCTGCTTTAGAGTATTAGCTTGTCATTCAAGGATGGCTCTTCAAGAAATGTTTTTTTTAACTTTATGTGCCACTCTGTTTCCGTCTGGAACATGGTACCTGTACTACAATAGCTCCAAATCACTCCAGACCAGACCGTAGTTAATTGACAACTTTATTACAACGTTCCCCTGTAATATGGATGTATGCGATGTGCTCTGCTGGAAGCCTGGTCTTTGCTCTCACCCGAGTGGCCTCACATTAGTCTTCTTTCATGGAAGGGTTTCTTGCAACTCATATTTGCTCCTATTTTTACAATATCTGAAGAATCGGAATTGGTTCCTTGGTGTTGGTGGGTGTTCATTGTAGTTTTGTTTGTCAGACTGTTTATTTCTCATACATTTTTTATTGTTGTAGCTCAACTTTCTTTTTTATATGCAGGCTTTTCACTCCAGGTTTTACGTTAATTTATGGTGCTTTGTTGCCATCGTAAAGCATTCTTTTGCGCATCTTTGTAGACTCTCTTCGTGAAGGAACTGAAAAACATTCTTCCTTTTGACAATAGTTTTTACATTTAAAAAAAAACTATTTCCCCCTCTACTTAGGTGATATTTTATGGCACTTGTGTACGATTGAAACAAAATAACATTGAATGGTGATATTTTTTGTGTGCATATTCTTGATATTAAAAATGTATTCAAAAATTTGAAACACTGACCAAGGTGCATTGAGTTTTGGTTACTGTGAGGTCAAAACATATGCTCACCATCTAATAAAGATGTTGATGAAAGTCTCTGTTCCCATGGACTGGCTTGCATTCGGGGGGTGGGGGGTCCTGTGGATGCGTGGGACTGAATCACTACAGCAAGCCTGGCAAGTATAGAGTTTATCTGATACCCCTTTACAACGCCTGCAGGGCCACGTCCCATGCCTGACAGAAAATAATGTAGAGCAGGAAACCCGGCCTGGTGGACAAAAAAAGAAGAGCAGACATCAGGGAGGAGCCTGCTTATTCTGTAGCTTCCAAGGCTCGTTGGTCTGGCTGATGCCACATGCATGTATCGGCACACGAGCAGTGCTGTATTCTGAAGGGAGAGCTTCCATACAGGGAGACCCACTAGCTATCAAATCCATTTCCATGATCCACAGTGGATCTGACATTTTCACCTGCTGTAACAAGAGCTCTACACTATCTTACATGAACCGTAATACACTATAATTTTGGGAAACAAAAGGCAAATGTTTGATTACATCTTTACTTGTAACTTTTTTTTGAAAAGTTCCTGAAAAAGAATTTTCTGAATTTTTCTATGCATTTCATCTATTTTTTCCTCTTCATCAAAATCTCTTCTCTGATAATAGTTCGTAGTGATGGTGGTAGTAGATATAAAATATTGTGTCCACGTATATATTTTGTGTGTACTGGGACTTAGTGTGTAATAAGGCTAAAAACATATGCAGCATTATAGCAACATTTATAGCTAATAAACCCATGAATCAATTAACCTGAGCTAAAGAATGCAATTTCTAGGCTACACACACAGTATCAGTATTTGAATTTACTTTTACACAATTTAGTAGACTTCTGGAATGAAACAGATTACAATAAAGAGTAATGATAGCATTGAGAAAAACATGTTGCATTTTTGTAATCCATCAAGCTTTTAGCAATATATGTGATGTGCATTTACTAAATTATGCCAGATCCTATCAGATATGTGCATCCCTGCCCAAAATGTTGTCCGTTCTCAATTGGTTTAGTTTTGCATGTCTTCTGCCTATGAGGCCACTATTGGTCTTTTAACTGTCAACAGTTTTCAGTTTGTCAGGATTTCATGTTGCAGTCCTTCATGTCCAGAAGAGTTGTCAATCGCCAAGGCTATGGTATAAGAATTTCAGATGGCTGACTACTTTAACATGGCATTGAGGTGGAGTTGTGAATCTACAGGTTATCCTATGACAACCTAAGAGTAGCATGTTTGCCATGCATTTCCACAGCATTAGTGTAATATTTTTTCCTTTCCTCCTAGCGGTTACTTGCATCCTTATGGAATGGTCAGAATTAAGCACCATTATCCTCTGCATGTGTTTTTTAAATCCGTAAAGCATAGTGTTCAGTTGCATGTAAGTAACACCATTCTCTGGAAGAACAATGATGTAACTTTCTAATAAGGTTGTGCATTGTCTTCACTATACAGGAAGAATTGGAAACCCTGGAAAGCAACTTGCTTGTTCAGCAGGGCACTCTTCAAGCACAGAAGCAGCAACAGGAACGCATTGCGGCCACTGTCACTGGACAGATGTACCTTGAAAGCCAGGTATGTTTCTTCTAATGTCGAGTGCTTCGAGAACTTCTGATTGTGTATTTTATCTTATTCTCATTGTAACTGAGTAAGTCATTTACAAAAGTAATGATTGCAGCAATGGCATGGAGACATTAAAGTCCGCCAAATGATTGGCCAAGGCAAAACTGGAAATCTGTTGTATTGTAAGAACAAATGCTTATCCTGCTGTAAGATTCAGGGTGCATTGAAGCGATATTTAGGTCTATATTATTAACAGAAGATACAGTGAGTGCCTAGTGCAATCTACCAACCAGAGTATGGAGGCCTGCGAGCTAAGAGTCAGGGTATTGCTAGTTCTCAGGGATGTCTCAGAGAATGATGCAGGGACAATTGGTGTACCTCCTTCAAACTGCCCTACTATCTAATATTTCTTCTTGTTTTATACATTTAAAAAACATTAGAAATTCAATTGCATGGGAGTCTGAACAGGGTTTACAAGATGGACGGTACGCTTTAAATATAAAAATTAGAAGTGAAGAAACAGTCTCTACTAACTATTTACTAGAGTTGAACCAAGGGAGCCTGTGGGATGCTACCAAAATAAGGCACATCTAGTTAAAAAAAGTGCATTTGAAAAATGGTCAGGTTGTGGAGAGAAGGCCTAGAGGAACCAGTAGTAAAATGGAAAGAGGTATTGATAGTTACACTGGGGCTGAACTCTACAAGTTGTTGTATCCTGCCAAGAAGGGGTTGTAGGATTCCAGTTTTGAGATGAGTAATTTGAAGCAGAAGGATTTCTGAGCCGACATGGGCACATATAGGTTGCCTGTGGGACAACCGTGTTAGTGCGCCTTCTTAGGTAGTGGGGCCTTCTCTGGGTTGCATGCTGTGTCGTTTTATTACCAGTGCTTTGGGGAATGCCTGAGAGGCTGCCTAGAGAATATTGCACTGAGAGCCTTGCTGAAATGCAATTGAAAGTCCCTATCACAGTTTAATGCTCAATGGATTCTGCAAGTTCTCGCGGGTTGTCTTGCAAATTTATAAACAGTAGAATATATTTGCCCAGGTGCATGATACTGGAATACATTTTACACTGCATAATTTTCATTTGGTAAATAAAGGAAGCTTGTAAGAGGTAGCATTTTCTTTCTTTTTTTTTAAACTGTTAGTTAAATAAATTATGTGTGGTTTGAAGACAATATGGAAAGGTGAGAGTACCTTCAAGGGATGTTTTTAAAAGTTAGTTGAAGCTTTAAAGCTTATGATGCTAGTTAGTGACCAGCAACAAAATAGGTCAAGAGTGCAGAATTGCAACAACAATAATTCATTTATTCTAAAGCAGTCACAATAAGTGATCAGAGAAAAAATAGTAGAGGTGCCGGGTGTATATTTTTTTTTCCAGAGAATGAGGAATACTGAACGCACTGCAGCCCAAAAAAAAAAATCACTTCTGAATTTGATCTTTGAAGTTTACGTTTTGCTTTACTCAATGTCTTTAGGGTACAGTTACTGTTATATCATTTCTTTCTTTAGGATAGGTCTGGATTTTCATTATTTTTTCGTGGCAGGGCGACTTTCTGATTTCTGTCTTCTCAGCTACTATTCCAGCTGTGTTTGACACATGCCATTCCTGTGAAGAAATAAACTCCTGAAAAACACATACATTGTGGGTAATTTGACTTCCAGGGTCTGCTTTAAATGATAATTGTTCCTTTTTTGAGGGGATATCCTCAAAGATGTTGAAAGTGGTTGCTCATCTGATACCTAATCTGAGACATCTAGGAATACATCAAGAATCTCCTACTATTAGGTCGCATCTGAATGCAAGCACCAGGTGAGGTGATTTATCACCACAATTATAGGAGAGATACACTTATAACCAAAACAGACAGGGTCAATTACAATTTTGAAAAGAAGAGTCCTTTTAGTGTCACACACTCTCACCGTGTACACCATATACTAATTTAGGCACTATAGGGATGAGGAGGAAACACCACCACTCATACTTACACTTCGCTATCTTTTCACTGAACACCATTTTATGTAAAAATATCTAGTTTTACTAAACCAAATCAAATCTTTACATATACCAAAGTCATATCTCACTTAAAAACTAATGCATACAATATTGCACTTCTATGAATCGTTGTTATATTTATTCTAAGATCATAAAAACACTATTAACACCATGTAAATTTATAATGACAGAAATACCATGATAACAGTTTTAAAAATGGTGTAAAGATTTTTTTCCACACAATCACAAAGTGACAATGATTATTCTAAAAACAAAATTACACAAAAGAACAAAATTCATCACAGGTTGTCGACGCAGTCTTTCGGAGGTATTTGAGTTGGTTCATCCCACCTTCTTCAGGATATAATACTATAGAACATATATTTTATCTAAAAAGATATAAAACTATTTCAAACAACTGGTCAAAGACCTCAAAAGGACAGATTTACATAAACAGGCTCAGTGTAATCCATTGCTACCAACCAATCCTAACGTCAATTGTATCCTTATATAAAGTTGTCACAGTATGGCAGACTATCCCATTCTCTCCAACTGTCTCCTCTTTCATCTTCCATATAATTTTATTGCCTTTATTTTTTCTGTTCCCAATCTCTAATTTCTCATAAGCCACTTGTTTTCTTAATTCTAAAGGTTCTGAGTGTTTCCTGACTTTTAATATACTTCCTCGTGGAACCCATAGTATGATTGTATTCCAAATTATATTCACATACCTTGAAATCAAGATCCTGTGCCATAGCTTGGTTCCTTGCTATGATTATTCCTACGTTGTTTGGAGATGTAACTATTTTTATTTCTAAAAATACAAATGTATCAATTAAAATTGATCCAGATTTTAAGAGCCCTTTATCTATTGACAATAAAATGATCTAACTTACTCCTCACATGTAGTAATGATTGTCCTCCTTTTTTTATCCAGGTACCTATTATCCAGTCACAGTCCCAATTCTCTGGGAAATATATTTCTCAATTTCCTATTGCCCGCTTATAGTCGGGTCATCACTATATATGGGGAATTTGAAGATACATATAAGTAAATCTGAAAGAAACAGGTTAGTATTAGATTCCTTACCTTAGAATATCCCCAGGCGTCAGACTGGATCCGGAAACTTTTGCGTAGCAGTACCCCTGCGCGTCGGTAGGCGTCGTCTGCGGCTCCGCCTCCGTCGTCGGCGTAGTTGGCGCCGGCATGACATCGCCGGAGTACTTAGACGCCGCCCTCGCACGCTGATGTCAGTTCTTCTTTTTTCCGCGCCAGCTAGCGCAGATCCGGAAAAAGGGGTACTCCTTAGTCAATTTTTGACTAAACTTTTTTGATCATTTTTGATCCTTTTCGAAGTCTATCGACTCAGACAGTGCCGGTAGGGATGCCCGGTTTTAAGCCCTGCTTAGGAGATTGAGGCCTTCTTCGCGGCCATGAGGTCGCACGGCCATGAGGTCGCTCACCCCTCCGTCGGGCTCTGCGGTGCCTTCGGGCCCAGCGGCCCCGACTGGGGGCCCCAGCGGGTCGGGCGCTTAGGCTGCGACGCCGCCGGGTGCTTTGGTCCCGACGCCGCCGTTGACGGTCGACCTCGCCGGCGCCAGCCCCCAGGGTGTCGCCCCCCAATCCCTCCCCCGATTCGGGTCTGGCGCCGGAACGGCGTCGTTCTCGACACCGATAGGAGATTTCTACTTCTATGACCCAGCCCCATCCTTTGATCCGGAGTCTCAGGTGATGGGTGGCGAGGCGGATTGGGAGGTGTCTGAGGACCCTGTGGCAGAGGAGTGCCAGTTTTATCAGGACTGGGCAGGTGAGCTAGGGGACGCCAGTGGTCCGGAAACTGGCTTTGTCTCCCCTCCTGGCGTGGCTACGGAGTAGGGGGCTGCTTACAGTGTAGTGCTGACGCGGGCCTGGAGCTCCCTGTCGCGGCCGTGAGGACTACCCTCCTCACTGAGGTCCTTAAACCGAAGGCAAGCTCGGCGAGCCTCTGCTGCTGTTTAATGAGGCCTTGTCTGACGTTCTTCTGGGCACTTGGTCGAAGCCCGCTACAGGTCCACCTGTAGATAGGAACATAGCCAGACGCCACCCCCCGGCTCCGGGCGACCCTTGATTCCTGTCCGCCCACCCCACCCCCGAGAGCCTGGTCATCCAGGCCTCTAACTCCCAGACTGCATTCCCGACGGCTCCCCTGATCAGGAATCCAAGAGGTACGAGCAATACGGAAAAAAGGTTATCCCATCCCTGAGTTTAGGGCTGCGGTCAGTCAACACTGCATGCCTCTTGGGCCGTTACACTAACTCTCTGTGGGACACGGTCACAGACGTGCTGCCACAATGTCCGGTGGAGGTCCAGACTAAATTCACCCAAGCCCTTATGGAGAGTCGAGATGCAGCACGGTACTCCACCGGTGTGGGCTGGATACCACGGACTCACTAGGCAGGGCGATGGCAACGATGGTAGCGATTCGTCGTCACGCCTGGTCGAGGTCCGTCAACTTTCGGCTGATGTCCATATGGACATGCCGTTTGATGGCCGTCGCCTCTTTGGCGACAAAGCAGACCATGCGCTTGAACGCTTTAAGGACTCCAGGGCTACGGCCAAGTCCTTGGGCCTCTCGGCACCGCGCCAGCAAACGGCTGCTTTTCGCTCCTTTCGTGGCCACGGAAGGGGCACCCCCACACGTCCTGCCAGCCACGGACCGCAGGCTACCCTCCAGCGTGGTGGCGGACGTGGAAACTGCTGTGGCGGCGGTCGGGGACAACGGCGAGGCCAGTCCACACCTGCCCCTGCAGCATCCGCCTCAAAACCCTCCTAGTCCGAGCTTTCAGGCCCATGTGACGCCATTGGGGGGCAGGGTTCGCCATCAACACCTCCACTGGCGCACTGTCACATTGGACAGGTGGGTGCTGCAAATCGCCTGAATGGGCTTCTCCCTCCCCTTCGAGGCGACCCCTCCAGCCATGCCACCACAGTACCACCGCGTGTCGGGGGATCACTTGACACTTCTACGAGAAGAAGTTACGGCCCTCTTGGCCAAGGGGGCCATCAAGCGCGTTCCTGGGCCAGTAGTAGGGTGTGGTTGTTACTCCCACTACTTTCTGGTACCCAAGAAGGGCAAAGGGGGCCTACGCCCTATCTTGGACCTGCGGAACGTCAACGGCTTCCTCCGGCAGGAGAAGTTCAAGATGCTGACACTGGCTCAGGTCCTAGCTGCCCTGGACCCAGGAGACTGGGTGGTAGCGTTGGACTTGCAAGACGCTTATTTTTATATCCCCGTCCTGCCTGCCCACCGGCGTTACCTGCAGTTCACGGTAGGCCACGAGCACTTTTAATTTACTGTGCTCCCCTTCGGCCTTACCAGCGCCCCACGGGTGTTCACGAACGTGATGGTGGTGGTCGCAGCTCAACTGCGCAGGTTAGGGGTTTCAGTCTTCCCCTACCTCGTTGACTGGTTGTTGAAGGCGGGCTCGCCCCAGACAGTCGTCAGCCACCTCCAGACTACGGCCTACCTCCTGACTACGGCCTACCTCCTGTACCTGCTGGGGTTCTCCATCAATGTGCCAAAGTCGCACCTGTGTCCCTCTCAGAAGCTCCTATTCATTGGAGCGGTTCTGGACTCGGCGCAGTTTCGGGTTTATCCTCCCGAACAGCGGGTTCGGGATATTCAGGCTCCGATTCCAATCTTTCAGCCGTTATCCAGAGTCTTGGTCAGGTTGACGCTGCGGCTTCTGGGGCTGATGACCTCCTGCATCCTTCTGGTGCATCACGCTAGGTGGCGGATGCGGGCTCTGCAGTGGGACCTGCAGTTTCAGTGGGCCCAGCATCAGGGCAACTTGTCAGACCATGTCTTGATCTCGGAGGGCACTGCAAGACAGTTGCAGTGGTGGCTCACGGACCGCGCTTGGGTCAGCGGCAGATCCCTCTCCCTACCCCAACCGGAGCACGTAGTTGTGATGGACGCGTCCCTCCAGGGCTGGGGAGGCCACATGGAAGAGGCGGAGATCAGAGGCCTCTGGTCTCCGGCGAAGTCCCGGCTCCACATCAACCTTCTCGAGCTGCGGGCGATCCGGCTTGCACTGAAGGCATTCCTCCCCTCTGTCCAGGGGAGTGTAGTGCAGGTGTTCACGGACAATACCACCGCCATGTGGTACTGCAACAAACAGGGCGGGTGGGGTCGTGGACCCTTTGCCAGGAGGCTCTGCGCCTTTGGCAGTGGCTGGAACATCAGGGTGTGACCCTGGTGGTTCAACACCTGGCAGGTTCTCTGAACGCCAGGGTGGACAAACTCAGCCATTGGTGCATGATGGATCACAAATGGCGTCTGAACTCTGACGTGGCGCAAGGCCTCTTTCAGCAGTGGGGAGAGTCTTGGTTAGATCTATTCGCCACAGAAGAGAATGCGCAATGTGATCAGTTCTGCGTGTTGGAATTTCCAAGGTGGCACTCGCTTGGAGCCGCTTTTCGTCGCGAGTGGCGTTTGGGTCTGTTGTACGCCTTTTCGCCTATACCACTTCTGCCCAGAGTGCTGAAGAAGATCAGACGCGCCGGGCCCATGTTATCCTTGTGGCTCCGGACTGGGCACGAAGATACTGATATGCCGAGCTACTCAGCATGTCTGTCGATCCCCCGATTCGTCTGCCTCTTCAGGAGGACCTTCTGTCACAGCAGCAAGGAACGTTCCTCCACCCGAACCTGTCCAGTCTCCACCTCCATGCTTGGAGATTGAGCGGCGACAGTTGAGGCCATTTGACTTGCCTCCTGAAGTTTGTGATGTGATTCTGGCAGCCAGGCGTCCCTCCACAAAGTCGGTATACGCCTGCAGGTGGAACAAGTTTGTGGCATGGTGCACAGCAAAGGCTGTGGATCCCCTTTCTGCCCCTCTTTCTGAGGTTCTCCTCTTCCTTCTTTCTCTTGCCCAGCAGGGCTCTGCTCTGGGCACTATCAAGGGCTACCTTTCTGCCCTTACCGCCTTCTTACGGCTAACTGATCAGCCTTCCTTGTTCAAGTGCCCGGTTGTTAATAGGTTCTTGAAGGGCTTCACTCATATGTTTCCCCCTGTTCCTTTCGTGATGCCTCAGTGGGACTTGAACCTTGTACTTACTTTTCTGATGTGCGCTCCCTTCGAGCCACTTCATAACTGTCCTGTCCGTCTTCTTACCCTTAAGACTGCTTCCCTGGTTGCCATCACCTCTGCCAGGAGAGTGAGTGAGCTCCAGACTCTTTCATCCAAGCCTCCATTCCTTTCTGTCCATCCGGACAAGGTTGTGTTACGGACAAGACCCTCTTTCATGCCCAAGGTAGTCACGGCCTTCCACATCGGGCAGTCCATCACCTTGCCCACCTTCTTTCCGCCTCCATCCCTCTAAAGAGGAAGAGCGGCTCCACCGTCTGGACCCAAAAGATGCGCTCTCTTTCTATTTGGATCGCACACGCCAGTTCCCGGTGGATGTCCAACTCTTTGTTGGTTACGTGGGCACTAAGAAGGGGCGGGCGGTGCACAAACTGACCATCTCTCGGTGGGTCGTCTTGTGTATCAAGCCATGCTACTCCTTGGCAAAGAAGGAGCCTCCTGTTGGGCTGAGAGCCCATTCCACTCGGGTCACGGCTGCTACAACTGCCCTGGGCCGGGGAGTCCCCTTGCAGGACATCTGTCAGGCAGCTACGTGGGCCTCGCTGCACACGTTTGCAAGACACTACTGCCTGGACAGCAAAGTCCGGAGGGATGGCTTCTTTGGCCGTTCCGTCCTCCAGGACTTTCTGGTGTGATTATTGGTTCGCAGACCCACCACCGGGGTTGGTATTGCTGGGGTATCCATTCTAAGGTAAGGAATGTAATACTAACCTGTTTCTTTGAGATGCACAAGTTCGGTAACAATATATCTGTAAGAAACAGTAATTAGTATTAGATTCCTTACCGCCCCACCCATCCTCCCCGTTCTGCAAACCGATATCTAGGGTTAAGGTCATCCCTTTCAGGGCCCTAGTATCATGGCACCAGTGTTGGTTTTTATCATGGCTCTGCGTTTCTGGCGCGGAAAAGCTGTGTATAAGAACTGACGTCAGCGCGCGAGGGCGGCGTCTAAGTACTCCGGCGACGTCATCCCGGCGCCAACAACGCCGACGACGGAGGGGGAGCCGCAGACGACGCCTACCGACGCACAGGGGTACTGCTACACAAAAGTTTCCGGATTCAGTCGAACGCCTGGGGATATTCTAAGGTAAGGATCTAATACTAACTACTGTTTCTTGCAGATATATCGTTACTGAAGGTAAGTAACTTGTGATTTAACATACCTTTGAATTTGTGCTACCCTTCATTGACACTTGGAGAGGTCTCTCAGATTAGAGACATCATCATCACAGTTCCCATATATGCAGCTAATGCAGAGGCCAGCCATTCGGCAAGCCTCTGTGCCTAGATTACTAGCTTAGGAGAGCTCTTTTGCGAGGAAGATGGGAAAAATCTCATATTTAGTAACATCCAAGTTTAGCCTTCCTCTTGAGGAAACAGAGGCCTTATCCCCTGGCAGAAGAAAAAGTGCATCCTCTGGAAATACCACAAGAATCAATACTACCAGCGATGGTCCCTCCTCCACTATCTTCAAGAACAATTCAGAACCTGCTACCAGGGAATGTTTTTGGGGAAGATCGAGATCTACACACCATGTTGACCCAGTGCTGCATGCCAGGTCGTACAGATGTGAAAAAAAGTAGAACGACCCCAAACACCAACAGGTCAGGGTTCCACTTCACAATAAAATTACAAACTTCCCCTTAGGATAAAAATACACAAATCACAGAAAAAAATACAATAATGAAACATTAATAAGCACAATATCATTAGGGAGAACAATTAAGACATAATAGTTAGTCTTCACAAACCGGCATACCTGCCTATTTTATCAACAGGGGTCTATGAAAACCTTCATGGACCCCTATTGATACAATAAACTTATGTGCTAGTTTATGAGGACAAATTATTATGCCTTATTTGTTCTCCCCCAATACTATTGAGTTTCTTATTGCTTTATTTTTGTATTATTTATCTTTTTTGATGTATATTATTTTCATATAAGAGGATTAAGGCTAATATATTTTTCCAAACGTCTGTGGAATTTGTATGTGGTGCATTCTTTTTGAGTGCGGGGTGCATGTGTAGCGAAGTCTGAGTGATTTATGCTGAGGGGACTTCTGTAATCAGGTTGTACAGATACCAGCACCCAATTTAGTAGAACATTGATTTAGGATGGGGACTGTATTTTCCTTCTATACCATCCGCATATTACATGCACTCCATTGTTTATCCAGTGGACAACATGGCATTCACATAAAGCACTAATGTGGTGACTATGGAACCACCACCCAGGGACTTGGGTTCCTCTGGTTTTGGACATGCACCAGGTTCACCCTGATTAAGATAACCACACCATCCGGTAATAGTTTCAGATGGCAGTGCTACATGTATTATAGAGTCGAGTAACAAAGTTGGTGGAGTATTGTGTTTGCCATGGTGGTGAGGTTATCTGGCATGCATAGCTGCTTGCAAAGAGACTTCTGGAATTAAAGAAGGGGTGTCAGATACCACCATTAGTAGGAGCAATCTGGAGCTTTCAAAATAAGTTTACCTTCTGCTGACTTAGTTTTGGTATCATCTTGAGTACAAGAATTATTGGTGGAAAGGACTATCGATTTTGCCCTGACCAGTATTTATAGAGTGTAACAATGAACAAAAAATACCTTATTGACTATACAGCAGAATATATTTTACACCACATGTTCCTCAATGTACTCTCCTTTATTGTTTTTATGTGAATTTCAAACATTGGCGTTCTGAAAAATTTGCATCTGTAAGCCCACCCTTCAGAAGTTCCAGTCACATCACCTCTATATTTATTCCATGGAGTCTAAGTCGCCATCTCTATTTTTTCGCAGTCTCAGATCTAGTCCAGAAGCAATGAAACATGTCAGCATTAATTAAAAGGAGGGCCAGACATAAACAGCACACACATGGTGCGTCCAGCGGAAGAGTATTTTAGAGAAATACAAGATTAATATAAAGCAGTGGTGCCCTTAATTGCACTGAAATCTTAAAGGCTTAACTTTTCTTTAATCAAATAGGACATAGGCTCCAAAATAATATTGTCTATCTGTAGTAACATTGAGTCCCACTTGAGACAGAAGAAAGAATGTCAGAGCCAGCTCTGACGTTTTACTATGTTATCAGCCATATGGGTCCCCTAATCTCACTGTTAAGTCTGTGATTATGGATTGAGTTGAGAGAGGCAATTTAAAGGACACTCCTGCCAGCATATTGTTTCTCTAGCACCACCAGGCAAATAATTGCTTAACTAATCTATTTGATTTGTCACCCCAGTCCTAATTCTCTAGGCGCCAAGAAATCCTGTACTGTCTCATGTGAAGATTGATTTTGCCACAATGTGGATGCACAAAACCATGTAACACTTTAGTGAGGACAATTACCTGGTTGCCGTGAGCCTGTTTAGATTTTGGTACGGTCCAAGAAGATTTTCACCCTCAACTAGAGCAAAGGCAACTTCTATAATATTTCAGAAATCCTGCTCTCTTATTAAAAACATGCAAGCCACTCTTATGGCCACTTCATATTATGTGCATAAATGGAAGCTTGGAGATTTTTCAGGAATGTGGCATGAAGTCATCCACTTATAGTGAATCTGGTGCTCTTATTCCTATATTCTGCCTATAAGTCCCAGGCACTGGCTACTTTACGTGGCTCTCCTGCTGAATTAGGGTCATAGCTTGATAGCAAATTAAATTAAAAAAACAGAAGTATGAGGAGCAAGCAGATAGGGTGAAAGAAAATTGTACGTAAGTGGGACATGCCATTCATCTTTTTGCCTCATGTTTTTTAAGCTGCTAGTACACCATTTGGTCATTTTAAAGTTTGTACTTGATTATGGCAGAGCAGATTTAAGAGATTATATAGATGAGTATCTAGCTCAGCATTGCCCCTTTTATTTTATGTTGCTTTATATTTAGTTATCAGACTTTTATAATGCTCCTATGCTGTTTCAAAGTGACTTGGGTGAAATGAAGGATAAAAGAAGCTACATAAAGAAAGAGTGGCTGAATGGGTGGGTCTAGTCTTTTTTCTGAAGTTTAGGAGGTTGTGTTTATTTTGCAATGTGGCAGGACAGTTTTGTATGTGATCGTGTTTTTTATACTTATTTATTTACAATAAAATAAAAAGATGAAAAAGAAGGCTGGTTGGGAATAGATGTACGATCATTTTGATGTGATGCTACATTTTGACTTCCTTACCAGTGATTGAATGCTTCTTTTATGCACT
The DNA here is from genome assembly GCF_964263255.1 of Lissotriton vulgaris. Classification (NCBI taxonomy): domain Eukaryota; kingdom Metazoa; phylum Chordata; class Amphibia; order Caudata; family Salamandridae; genus Lissotriton; species Lissotriton vulgaris. The sequence goes on from NC_141696.1 coordinate 745,669,621, forward strand.
GCATACATCATTTTTTGCTTTTGTTTTCTGCTTTTTATCATGTGTTCACTCGAGTAAGGTCTGTCCTCTGTTTACCACAAAATTTGCCTGGTACTGAAAAAATGTTGGCAACCTGCCATATGCATCCAGATTCAAGTTTTGGTTGGCTTTAATGTGCCTTGCTTTTCTACAGGAGCTTTTGCGTCTGTTTGGCGTTCCGTACATAGTGGCTCCGACTGAAGCTGAAGCCCAGTGTGCTATCTTGGACCTCACTGATCAGACATCTGGGACGATCACTGATGACAGCGATATTTGGTTGTTTGGGGCACGGCATGTGTACAAAAACTTCTTTAGCCATAACAAATACGTGGAATACTACCAGTATGTTGACATTCATAACCAACTTGGTAAGACATTGTGTGTGCAGTCAAAGGCAATAATGGAAACTAGAAGTGCTTTGTTTGGAACATGTTGCAGCTTGTCACTTTAGCTGGGACTGAGAGGTTCAATTTCACCTTCTGGGCATTCATTGGGAGCTGTCTTCCAGAACACTTTGTAATCATTTAATGGAACATGGTCTATCGTATCAAGAACGTGGACTGATAGTCTGGTCAAAGGGACGTAATATAAGTCAAATTGTTAAATGCTTCCTCAAAGTACATAGTCAGAGGCTCATCACAGCAGTCGGTAAGAATCCTCTTTTTTGACTTCACGTTTATCTAATTGTTTAGTTATTTTTTTCCAAACTTTGAATTAAAAAAAGATATTAACGATCTGTGTGCTTTCAGCACACGATTCGCTCAAATGACAGTGTTATATTTACTCTCCTGTGAGATGCTGGAACTTTGCAAATCCAGAATCGGGTAAAGGGGTGTGACAGTTAAAGTTTAATATAAATACTTCATTAGTAAATATGTTTTTTGGAAACAACACTAACAACCGCTGCAGGTAACTCTCTTACAAATAGAGGAATTGGAGAAGCAACTTCTTTCAGACCAGTTTAAATCCCTTCCAGTGCTGGCTACCCAGTCTGTAATTTTTGGGGGATCAAATGGAACCGTGCATGGTGTAATTGGAATTAGGTGGTGAAAAGAGGAATTCCTTTTCAACCTCCAGAGGCTCTGAGCCAGCTCAAACTGTGTCCTTTTCTCTGGTAACTGATTCTATGCCCAGACCAAACCTGGCAACAGACATGACTGGGAGTCACACATGCAGTGGCTCTGAGGGGTGGAGTTTCTCCATAAATAGAGAGACGTTTCCAAGAGACTGATAGTGTCCTGACGTCCATTTCCTTCATTTTTAGAGCCCTGCTTCTATCACCAGGCAATTAAAATACACTAACTCAGATTTTGAAGTTGATGCCAACTTGCTATGCTTAACCAAAGGAGATGATGAACGGAGTGTTTGAACAATGCAAGCACTCACTCCCAGTCAACTGATCTGGGTTTAATCCATCATCTTTCTTTAGCTCACTCCGCCACCCCAGTTCAGACCCATCTATATGCAAATCAGTCTGACCCTGTGCCTCATGGGAACAGTCCAGCCCGAACTTCCAAGCAAAACTTGCTATGCTTCGTCATCAACGTCATAATCCACAATAGGGGATGTCACGCACAAGCCCAAAGATCCCCGCTCGGTCCAAAGTAAAGTACACTGCATGACTAAAGCACTCAGAGCTGGCATTGACACTGAGGAGCAATCAAGAGTTCATGAGGAAGAAGGAGGCTCGCCAGTCAGAACACTCAGCTCCTGAAAGAAAAGTTTTGCGGTCGACAACTAGCAGAGAGTGCTCATGGTCGAAAAGTTAAAGAAAACCCTCATGTCCAAGTGGAGGCTCTACTCTTAAGAGTATATGGAATCCCTGGACAGCCTTCTCAAGGGAAATTATCAGCAACACCTATTTAAAGACTGCCTTGGACACAGCAGACAAATCTGCACGAGGACCACCCGCAAGAGGCCTGCCTGGCTATGAGTGTAGGCTTTCAAACAATAGGTTCATACAGCAGTGTTGAGCATTCCAATCAAAGGGGAAAGTCGGTTTGGCCCATAAGTGGACGAGTCACTGCATAGGATGAAAAAGGACTCCGAAAAAGCAAAGTCCATGAGGGCACTGTAGTTCAAAGTTGGGGCACCCCAAGTAAGAGAATGTCCTGTATAAGAGGGTCACAGACCGTGACTCCTAATGTATACTTTGCAGGACAGCATCGAGGTCACAGCACCACAGCAAAGTATCAATACAACGGTTGAAAAAGGCAGCCCTTAAATGGAAGGGTGCACCACAGGTGACTCAGGAGAGGGTGGTCCCCTTGCATCCAACACCATCAAGGGGCAGAATTGGAGGGAATGGCCCAACGTTCCTCTGACAAATTGATACTCCACATCATCCAACACGGATATTGCATAGAACTCCTAAAACCACTGCCCACCATCAAGTCAAATACAAGACCCCACAGCAAAGGGGATCTAAGACACCTGAGTAAGGAAGAAGCAGGTTTGTTACAGAAAAGAGCCATAGACAAAGTTCCAGTAAAACAAATGGGACAAGGAGTATACTCGGTCAGCTTTCTGGTACCAATACCAAGACCAGACAAGTCATTGCAACCCATGTTGGACCTCAGGGTCCTTAATAGATGTATCAAAACGCGAATTTTCCAAATGACACCCCTATGGGAGGTTATCCCACACCTGCGAAAAGAGGATTACAATACAATAGACTTCTAAGATGCATACTTACATGTTCCAGTGAACAATAGGCACAGAAAGTACCCGAGATTAGTTGTGGACAATGTACACTACCAGTTCACAACATTACCTTTCTGGATGTTGCCCGCACCCATAGTGTTCAAGAATGTTCAGCCGCAGTGGCAGTGCATCTGAGATGGAAAGGAACCCATGGCTACCTCTACCAGAACGACTAGCTGGTAAAAGCAAAGTTGTCTCAACAATGCAAAGACAGCACAAAAAAGTAATAGAAACACTATACAATTAAGGTTTTTTCATCTGCAGAAAAATCCTCCTTTATACCAGAAAGAGAAAAGACCTTCCTAGGAGGCAGACTAAACTGATGAAAAGGAAAGGCCTTCCCTGTTGCAAAAAGAATCCAAGCAATAATAGAACAAATGTACCTCTTCCATAAGGGGCAAGCTGACCGCGAGGACAGTGGGGAAGCTAGTGGGCATGATGGCATAATGTATACCACTTACACCAAACACCACACTCCACATGAGACCCATGAGGCAAGTGATTGATTGATTTGATTGATCTAGAAGTGGCTACAGAGACACTGGTCACAGGTAACAGGGATTTGGTAGGATCTAGTATTTGCAAAAGACAAGGTGCTCGATGGTAATGCAATGGTAAAAGGTATGAAACATCACTGTAGGCAGAATCTTCAAACAACCATAATGACAGACTCATGCGACACAGGGTGGGAAGCACAAATGAACAAGCTGAACATCAGGGGCCGCTGCAGCCCAGAGGACGTGTTAAAGACTTCTTAGCCCTCAATGCGTTCCAGTCACAACTCAAAGAAAGGTAGTACAGATCCAAACGGACAGCACTACAAACATGTTTTACTTCAACAAATAGGGAGGGACAAAATCCAATGCTCTATCCACCCTAGCACAGGACATATGGACATGGGCAATACAGAACGACATAACGATAGTGGCACCTGCCAGGGATAGGAAAAACAGAGGCAGACCGGCTAAGCAGACAGAAAGACACCTTATACAAATGTGAGTAAAAGCCACAGCCACCTAGACTTATTTGCAACCCAAGAGAACACAAAATGCCGAACCTTTGCGACCAGATACCCAAGCCACCAGACATGACAAGCATGGTTCTCAGACCAAATGCAACTATTACAGGTCAATGTAATTTCACTACCATTGCATCAAGACATACTAACCATGCAAAAAGGCCAGGAGTTTCACCCAGAGCCAAAAACTCTCAGTGGCATAGTTCCTGAGGACTTAGAATTCAGATATTTGAAGCTCTAACGAAGGACATTTGGAAGTCCTAAAAGAAGCAGGGAGACCAACAAGAAGTAAATGTTTCTCCTAAAAATGGAACCATTTTCAAAAGTGGTGCTCTGAAGAAATAGACTCCAGCACCTGAACAGATAATGCCACAGCCCTAAGATAGCTAACATACCTACTAGACAAGGAACTCGCATACACCACACTAACGGTACACCTAGCAGCCATTGTGGCATACACAAGAGGTGTTCTAGGAAAATAACAATTCCAAACACCTTTTGTCAAGAGCTTTCTAGAGGAAGCAAAATGACTGCCACCACTCAGAGCAGTAGCCACACTGACGTGGAACCCAAATCCAGTGCTTACACAGCATATGAAGCCATCCTTTGAACTCATGCACAGGCCAGATCTACAGAAACTCTGCCTTTCTGGTAGCCTTTACATGTATGCTCAGAGAACCAACTCCAGGCACTTGCAATACAGGAACCATACCTTTAAATTCACTGGGACAGGGTAGCAATGAGAACTAACCCTAATTTCCTACATAAAAGTGGTTTCATGCTTCCACTTCGCTCAGAAAATACAGCTACCAGCCTTCTTCCATCAACCAAACTCACTTGCAGGATACGTCTTCCACTCCCTGGTCTTCAGAAGTGTGGTAAAGCACTACGCACACGAAGCCAAAGCAATCAGGAATACCAATCAATTGTTTACCTCCCTTGCCCCAACATTGAAAGAGACACCAGTTTCAAAAGGGACTATTGTAAAGTGTATAGTCCAAACAGTATAAAGATGCCATGCAGCAGCAGTAGTGACATTGGAGGAAAGATCAAGAGCATGGTCCACGAGGGGAAATTCTCACCTTCATAGCCAATGCCTCAATAAACATCTGCATGGCAGCCACATGGTCCTCCACACACACATTCTACTCTGTGTGCATCCTAGCTAGCAAAGAGTCACAGGTAGAACAAAAAGTACTTAAATACCTGTTTGTAAATACAAACTCGTTCTCCACCCAACCTACCTCAGGACACAGGGAACATCGCTACATAATCTATGCACAGCATCTGAATCAAGAAAGATTCATATTGCAAAAATAAATGGTTACTTACCTGTAGGAGTAGCTTCGCAGATTGAAGAATTCCTGTATTCATTTGCAACCCTCCTACTTCTGCCAGAAAAAGAGTAAAAAAAAATTAAAACGGATGGGAAGAAATATAAATCAAACATGAAGAAAGCCACTTAATTGAGAGAGAAAAAGAATCTGAAGATGGCGACCAAGCACTGAGACTATTGGGGTGTATATCTGACGTCACTGAAGAAGGGTCATTATGTCAAATGGTCAACGGCATTGTCTGAGTTTTATTTTAAGAAACAGACAATTCCAGAGCCGGCCACAAGATACAGAATAATGCACAGCATGTGAATCCAGAAAGTCTTTAAGCTTAAAAACTACTCTGCCAGGTAAGTAAATTTTCTTTGTAATGAAGCTCTAAATTATGGCTTTTTGGGGGTATGAGTGAAAGCAAACATTTGTAGTGCACAGCAACCTCCAAACATATCTCCGCACTTTGATTCAGGTGTCGATCAGATGAAAATCATAGCTAATGCAGGGAAAAGATAAGTGTTAGCCCTTACATTTTCTGAAGAACAAATTATGTTTGGTGCTAGCTTGATGAGTTGGCATTGTCTTACAGAATCTGGAGTTGAGGTGGAAGAGATACCTGCAACCCTGCCTGTCTTATCATGGGGGTTGGATCTTCAATAGATGGCTCTGTGAGGAACAAATCTATGTAGGGACCATCTTACGGTGCTTGTTTTGAAAGCATGCACTGTTAACTGAATACTTTGGTCTTAATGTTACCTTGACAGTTGTGACTAGAGTGGTAATAAGATTATGATCAGGGGAAAACATTTAAGATGAATTCCCCCCACCCAACATAGGCCTGTTTAATGGTTCATGCTCTGTCAATATTTCACCCGCTCCCAACAAAGATGACATTGATAAAGCTATTTAGTTACCCACATTTGAAGTTGAGAATGCTTCAGAGGCAGGGAATAACCTTGTTAGGAACTTAAACACATTTCTTCAAATTATAACAATGTATTGAGCCACATCTTCTTTGGGCAGTTACGGAGATTAGGGGAGAGTGCATAGTACAAGTCACATTTCAAAGTAGCAGCAAAAAAGCTGCTAGCTTTTTCTTACCTAATCACTAACTGCAGCATGCTTCCTAGACTAGGTCCCTTGTGGCAGGACTAAGTAGTGCTTGACCTAGGTGTGTTCATCTACACTTGGAAAAGCTCTCAATGAGCAAGATGGCTTAGATTGGTGCCACTTGTTGAGTTGATGAGTAACCCTGCTCACTGATTTTTAAGACCGTCAAAGAAATCCAGATGGTCAATGCAAAAGGACGGCAAAATAAAGAACTTTTTTAGGGCTGGGCCTACGTCACCACTGCGTCAGCAGTGGGGCGGAGCTCCGAGCCGTATTGTTATGGGGGTCAGAATAGTGTAGCAAAAATGCCTCCGTGTGCGAGATTTTCAGTAGTTATTTTTGCCATCTGCATGGTAATTGGTCCTCGCGGTGCGGTGTTAGTAGTAGGCTTGACGCAATAGGCCATATATATTTGATGTTCGGCACTTCCTGCATTTTCTGTGCGGTTATGCGCACGGGAGTCCATAAATTTCAATTAGGAGCTGTCAGGGTGCCGCGGTAATGGAATCCAGATGGTCGGGGCTCGTTCACCATTCTGCAGTGAGTTTGGCCTGATGCAAGAATCCATTCCTTGTTTTTTTCAGCTCTGTGTGCGCGCATGCTGGCTCCCTGCGAAAGCTTGTGGGCCCCTGGTAATTGAAGGCAGATGCCGGCTCGCAGAGGCCTCTGACATCGCCTCTCTCAGCCTGCTCCTCACTGCAGCCCCCACCACTGGAAACGACAGGCTGGGAGCTCACAGAAGCCTCTGACATCGCCTCTCCCCGCCTGCTCGTCCTTTCGGCCCCCACCGCTGGAAACGACAGGCTGGGAGCTCACAGAAGCCTCTGACATCGCCTCTCCCAGCCTGCTCCTCACTGCAGCCCCCACCACTGGAAACAACAGGCTGGGAGCTCACAGAAGCCTCTGACATCGCCTCTCCCAGCCTGCTCGTCCTTTCTGCCCAAACCGCTGGAATTCATATTAAAAGCATGCTTTGATATACATAGATATGCTCACACATCAATGACCATTATTGTGAAGAGGCGTACTTAATAGACCCATTTCACTCCTTGATTGGAGACGACCGTATATGTGGGCCACTGGTGCCCATGGTCCTTATATAATCACGAGCAATACTGCACTGTAGATACCAAATACATCATAACAGTGTATAGGAATTGGTTTGATTTATGGTGGATGATCCGTCCAGCCAGCAGAGCCTCACTAGGTGGTGGCCATCTTGCACCTAGTGACAAGATGCCCCCAACACCCCCCCCCCTCCGTCAATGACATCCTTAATGACATCACTAATGACATATCAAGTGACATCCTTGATGATATCAATGATGGCATCATCCGGAGAATGTGAGTGCAGAGTTCAGAGTGCAGAGTTCAGAGTGCGGAGTGCAGATTGTGAGTGCAGAGTGCAGACTGAGAGTGCAGATTGAGAGTGCAGAGTGCAGATTGAGAGTGCAGAGTGCATATTGAGAGTGCAGAGTGCATATTGAGAGTGCAGAGTGCATATTGAGAGTGCAGAGTGCATATTGAGAGTGCAGAGCGCAGATTGAGAATGCAGAGTGCAGATTGAGAATGCAGAGTGCAGATACAGAGTGCAGATTGAGAGTGCAGATGCAGAGTGCAGATTCAGAGTGCAGAGTGCAGACTGAGAGTGCAGAGTGCAGACTGAGAGTGCAGATTGAGAGTGCAGAGTGCATATTGAGAGTGCAGAGTGCATATTGAGAGTGCAGAGTGCAGATTGAGAGTGCAGATTGAGAGTGCAGATTGAGAGTGCAGATTGAGAGTGCAGATTGAGAGTGCAGATTGAGAGTGCAGATTGTGAGTGCAGATTGTGAGTGCAGAGTGCAGATTGTGAGTGCAGAGTGCAGATTGTGAGTGCAGAGTGCAAATTGTGAGTGCAGAGTGCAGATTGAGTGCAGAGTGCAGATTGTGAGTGCAGATTGTGAGTGCAGAGTGCAGATTGTGAGTGCATATTGAGAGTGCAGAGTGCATATTGAGAGTGCAGAGTGCATATTGAGAGTGCAGATTGAGAGTGCAGAGTGCATATTGAGAGTGCAGAGTGCATATTGAGAGTGCAGATTGAGAGTGCAGAGTGCAGATTGAGAGTGCAGAGTGCAGATTGTGAGTGCAGATTGAGAGTGCAGAGTGCAGATTGAGAGTGCAGAGTGCAGATTGAGAGTGCAGAGTGCAGATTGAGAGTGCAGATTGAGAGTGCAGATTGTGAGTGCAGATTCAGAGTGCAGAGTGCAGATTGTGAGTGCAGATTCAGAGTGCAGAGTGCAGATTGTGAGTGCTGTTTGTGAGTTCAGAGTGCAGAGTGAGTGCAGATTCAGAGTGCAGAGTGTGAGTGAAGAGTGCATTTGTGAGTGCAGAGTGTGAGTGCAGAGTTCAGAGTGCAGAGTGTGAGTGAAGAGTGCATTTGTGAGTGCAGAGTGCAGATTCAGAGTGCAGAGTGCAGATTGTGAGTGCAGAGTGCAGATTGTGAGTGCAGAGTGCAGATTGAGAGTGCAGATTGAGAGTGCAGAGTGCAGATTGAGAGTGCAGAGTGCAGATTGAGAGTGCAGAGTGCATATTGAGAGTGCAGAGTGCAGATTGAGAGTGCAGATTGAGAGTGCAGAGTGCATATTGAGAGTGCAGAGTGCATATTGAGGGTGCAGATTGTGAGTGCAGAGTGCAGATTGAGAGTGCAGAGTGCAGATTGAGAGTGCAGATTGAGAGTGCAGAGTGCAGATTGAGAGTGCAGAGTGCAGATTGAGAGTGCAGAGTGCAGATTGAGAGTGCAGAGTGCAGATTGAGAGTGCAGAGTGCAGATTGAGAGTGCAGAGTGCATATTGAGAGTGCAGAGTGCATATTGAGGGTGCAGATTGTGAGTGCAGAGTGCAGATTAAGAGTGCAGAGTGCAGATTGAGAGTGCAGAGTGCAGATTGAGAGTGCAGAGTGCAGATTGAGAGTGCAGAGTGCAGATTGAGAGTGCAGAGTGCAGATTGAGAGTGCAGATTGTGAGTGCAGAGTGCAGATTGTGAGTGCAGATTCAGAGTGCAGAGTGCAGATTGTGAGTGCAGATTCAGAGTGCAGAGTGCAGATTGTGAGTGCAGAGTGCAGATTGTGAGTGCAGAGTGCATATTAAGAGTGCAGAGCGCAGATTGAGAATGCAGAGTGCAGATTCAGAGTGCAGAGTGCAGATTGTGAGTGCTGTTTGTGAGTTCAGAGTGCAGAGTGAGTGCAGATTCAGAGTGCAGAGTGTGAGTGAAGAGTGCATTTGTGAGTGCAGAGTGCAGATTCAGAGTGCAGATTGTGAGTGCAGAGTTCAGAGTGCAGGGTGCAGGTTCAGAGTGCAGATTCAGAGTGACTGAGTGCAGAGTGAGTGTAAAGTGACAGTGAGTGCAGAGTGACTGCAGAGACAGTGTGTAAGGGTGCAGGGTGCACATTGTGTTAGTGTGCAGAATGAGTGTCCAGGATAAACAGTGTGTGACTATGCAGGGTGACATTGGGAGTGTGCGGGTGAGCAGTGAGTGAATGTGTAGGGGCAGTGTGTGAGTGTGCAGAAAACACCACATACACCACACACACACACACACACACCACACACACATACACCACACACACATAACACACACACACATAACACACACACATAACACACACACAAACCACACACCTCACTCTCTCAACACCACACACTCGTCACCACTCACCCCCACAGACTCACCACCACACACTCACCACTACTCAGAAAACAACACACACAACACACGCCCAGCCGTCAATGAATGCTTTCACCAGGCACAAACACCAACAACCATCAATGTACGCTTTCACCAAAAACAAACACGACCATGCATCAGTGCCGCTAAACACTCACGCACACAACAAACAATGTCAGTGCAACTTTCACTAAACACACACACACCAACAGCTGACAGTGCACCAGCCACTCTTTCAATTGGCACAATCATCAACAGCTGTCAGTGCACACTTTCACCAACCACACGCATTACCATCCAGCTCTGTACGCCTGACAGCCACACTCACTAACAGCTCTTACTGCACGCTACCACCAGTCATACACACCTCAAGCCACCACTACACGCTTCCACCAAACACACACACACAACAGCCATCACTGCACAATTCCTACAGGCACACACATCCACCACACACCAATTGATAACGTATCCACCAATTAATATTGTACCTATCGCACTATGCTGCACTTTACCTTTTAAAGGTATTGCGTTAAAGTGCAGCATGCCACCATTGATAACATTCCAATCCAACACACATATCTCCAACACACACCACATGTTTCCACTCCAAAACACATGCCTAAAACACATTGCCATTTACAATCCATTATCTCTAACTCAAACAAACCCGAGCCCTAATGCATTCCTAATGCTTGTTTAAACTTGAGCCCTAAAGCTTAGATGTGGCAAAGGAGTTGGAAAGCATGTGGCGTGAAATGTAGGACTACCTTACTTGCTCTTACACCGTGAAATGTATGGGAGCTATCTACCTGGTGACCAGAGGCAGGGGACGAGTTTTCAGGGCGCAAACAAGGGCTTGGCCTATGCTGGGTTAGTGGGTTTCGCTTCATAAATATTTGCTACTATAATGATAAAGAAGTAGGAACAAAGTCTTAGGAAAGAGCCTTCGAGAAATCTTCAAAGACATGGTACAGGAAGATTGCAGGATATTATTGCAAAGCCCTTTGAGCTGAAATTATATTTCCAGTTCAGGGTTGGCACACTGCCTTTAAAAGCTTTTTCTAGCTAATGGTTCACATTCTGTGATGATTTGTGTCCGGTGTGCCAGAACAGTAGGAAAACATTGGCCCATGCACTGTTTGAATGTAATGGTTATAAAGCCCTGCAGCGCTTCTGGCTGTCTACAATATGTAAGCTTTTGGGAACAAGAAGGGCACTAGAGGCAGAAAGAATTCTCAGAAGTGGCACAACCGAAGTGATAGTTGTAGCCATGGCACAATTCCTGGGGTGGGTGTGGGCAATAAGAGCTAGGTCCCTCAAAGAGATAACTGCCCACTAAACAAATATGCTTCGCTGTGATGTACGTTTGTGTAATCAATGGCTTTTTAAATAAGATAGTTTGTACAAAAAGTAATTATATGAAGTGTTTTAGCTAATTAGCTTTTGATATAACTTTTTTAAACTGTATATATTGTTTTTATGATATCTATATACATCCATTCTAGAGCGTGTGTATTGACTCTGCAATGACTTTTCATGAATTACTTGTAGAAGTCATGTGTATTTGTTTTATATGTAATGTTTTGTGCTTTTATGACCTAATAAGTCGAATAAAGTTTTTTGGATGGTGATGGCAGGCACTAGGCAACCAAATTATAATCCAGAATTGATGGGGGGGTCCTCTTGGAAATTGGATGCTGGTATGTTGGGGTATGTGAGGATGCAATGCTGCTGTGTAAAGCCCCTGGAGCTATGTGATGGTCTGTTATGAGGCAGATGGTTTTTTTGTTGGGATCTATTAGGGTCCCTTAGGTAAATAATTCTCTCTCTCCCTCTCCCTCCCTCTCTCTCTCTCCCCCTCTTTCTCCCCCTCTCTCCCTCTCAGGGTTGGACAGAAACAAGTTAATTAACCTGGCCTATTTGTTGGGCAGTGACTACACCGATGGGATACCAACTGTAGGCTGTGTCACTGCTATGGAAATTCTGAATGAATTCCCTGGTCACGGATTGCAGCCTCTAATTCGATTCAGGTAATCCTTTTGTAATTTTGTTTATTAACGAATTGTTTCGATTTAAAATAATACAACTCTTTAAATGTGATTAAAAAATGTTCCAAACCATAAACTCATCTAATTTTAAGGCAACTAGGCGGCATAATTTACAAATACCTTTATTACTTTCATCATAGTACCACTAAAGAATTATTTTGACATCATTGCAACATAGTATTTCGAACAATACCATCCCATAGTCTTCCATTTTATTGCTGCTTATGGCACTGAACAACCACATAAGTCTCAGCTCTCCTATATGTGTACCCACTCTTCTCCAGTATTGGGGTGTCTTTTATAGATTCACATGCCTGAATCATTCCCCGTCGTCGGAGTGGGAGTACCACGGTACATAAAAAAGCAATAATATGCAAATAATTACCCAAAAACCAGGAAGCAAAGTAGCCCTAAGCTACAAGAGTAAAAACTTCCACACTCATGACTATCATAGTCATTTTGTATATTGCAAACTGCAGCCAATCAGGCGACCGCACCCACTAGAATGTTCTCCCCAGAGACTCAGGCTCTCAGATTTTCTCGCACAGGAGTGGAGCCAACATCATAGCCAAAGGAGCCTCTGAGGGGAGGTGGGTGGGTGCATGTGAATCTATGAAATACACCAATACTGGAAAACCACAGATTACAGATAAGTAACTATTGTTCTTCTCCAGTATTGGGGTGTCTTTTATAGATTCACATGCCTGAATCAGAGTAGATAGCAGTACAAACCATCATCCTCGTTAGACGCTCGTTGCATCACAGTATCAATGTACATACGCATATCAATGCATCATGAACCAATTAAACGTATACAAATACAGTAGTGTTTACATATGCATACTGGGTAGGATATAAAAACAATATATGAATAAGCGTCTAAAAAGAGCATAGTGGAGGAGGGAGAACAGAGGCTCACCTTATTGAAAAAGATTGCCGAGAACTGCTCGTCCCACTGAAGTATCTGCATCACTTGCAGTGTCCAAACAGTAGTGTTTGGTAAAAGGGTGTCTGCTGGACTAGGTTGTCTCTCTGCAGATTTGATGGAGGGGCACCCCAGCAAAGAGAGCGGTGGATGATTAGATCGCTCTCGTAGAATGTGCTCTCGGCGTGGTGCGTAGAGGCCTTCCCGCCTGTTGATGACCCAGACTAATCATCGAGGACATCCAACGAGCTATGGTCTGTTTGGATACAGAGTAACCCTGACATAGCCTCCCATACGCTACGAAAAGTTGATCCGATTTCCGAATTGTAGCAATTCGTTGCTGATAGAACTTGAGACATCTCCTGATGTCCAAGGAATGCAAATCTTTCTCTGCTGATGTCTGAGGATTTGGAATTTATTTTTTCAGAATTACCGGTTCATTAAGGTGAAAATCTGAATCTGTCTTTCATGTGAATCTATGAAAGACACCAATACTGGAGAACCACAGATTACAGGTAAGTAACTATTGTTCTTATTCTTGCTTTCGTCTATTCATTGTTTTCAGATTTTTCCGTTCCTTTTGGTTTCATAAAGCCTTTTATGTTTCTGTCCCACTTGAACAGGCATTTTCCTTTTGCTTCACTTTTTAGGCCGAAGCCTACCAGACAGCACAACTGTCTGGTTTGCTAGCATCATCTTGGGTGTTACAGCACACAAATGATGGACGGAATGCTGACAATGCAAACATTCTCAGCCCAGTCAAGAGATGTGGGTTAAATCCATCGTTCTTTTGCCCACTACGCCACCCCAGTTTGGACCCAGCCATATGCAAATCAGTCTTGACCCTGTGCCCCATGGGAACAGTCCAGACCGAACTGCCAGGTCAGGTCCTCCCTGGACTGGTAACAAGCATCCTGGGACCTGTTTCAGGGTATGTCACCCTTCTTCAGCCAGGCTAGCCTGAATCCAGTGGCACAGTGAGCAAGGGACTCACGTCTGGGCATACCCATCCCACTTAGGGCGAAAAGTGTTACAGCAAACAAATGATGGACAGAATGCTGTCAAAGCAAACATTCTCCCCCAGTCAAAAGATCTTGGGGACATTCAGGAAGCTTCCCCTGGAAATCAATCCGCCAATTGTTTACCTTTGGCTTTGTGGTTTGCAACTCACATTTACTGGCTTTATTTGTTTTAAGCTGTCCAGCTTGAGTTTGTCCCTTCCCTTCTGTAAACTGTTAACTGTATTCTTCCACCAGTACAGAATTTCTGTAAATGGGCCTTTAAATCTTGTTCTTATCAGGCTCTGTCTTCCAGGGTGCTTGATGTTTTCTTCTCTTTCTCTGACTTCAAAGTGAGAGGATTTATGTGACCATCATGCTGGCTACACTGGGTGTGCTGTATGATATTATTTTCTGTTCTAGCATAAAACAAAATTTGAAGGTCTGTAACTGAACTGTGCAGATATTTCAGAATATATTAGAATAAGGAATGCACAAATGAAGCACATTTTGTGGTAATTCTTTAGTGTGGTGGAAACAAATATTTTTATGCGATAAAAACAAATTAATACACCTGGTGGTGACATTTCCACACATTGTTTGTGTGCTGTATACTTTAATCTGCAAACCTGTATGTTTGTGCAAATGTAATGTTCATTTCAATTGAAGATGTGTTGTCTGTAATGAGAGTGTGCTTCCATACAATGCATACTCTAGTCTGCATCACTCCACACTTCTCCATCCCATGCCAGGCCACTCCACACTGCACTATGCTCTGCACCGCTCCAGTCTAAGCTACTTCACTCGATGTCTCTCTACCATATGGCTCTCTACTCCAACCATTATACTCTATGCCAGTGCACTTTACCCTACCCTACTATGCACAACTACACTCTTCGCCGCTGCACTCTATGCCACTACTCTCTACTCAATGCCACTGCTCCCCCCACCACTCTACTCTACACCATTGCACTTTGCGTCACTTTACTCTGCAGCACTCTACGCCTCTGCAGCACTCTATTCCTCTGCACTGTACACAATGCACTCTAAGCTACTCTACACCACTGCTCTATACGACGCTTTACACCACTCTCTGCCATTGTAACTTATGCCACTCTACTCTGCCATTCTACTCTGTGCCACTGCACGATATACCACTGCACTCTTCCTGCACCACTCTATTCTACACCACTCTACTGCACTCTGACAATGCACTCCACCCCAATCCACTGTACATCATGCTAATCTACTGTGCTGCGTCTGCACTGTGATACTGCACTCTACCCCTCACTACTCTACTCTGCACCACGCTACTGTATGCCAGTGCACTCTACCCCACTCTACTGTACATTACTGCACTCTTCGGCCCTGCACCACTGTACTCTGCAACACTCTACTCTATGCCAATGCATTCTATGCACACTCTGACACCCTACTCTACAAGACTGCACTCTCTGCCACTCTACTCTGAACCAGTGCACTCTACGCAGGTGCACTCTACTGTGCACTTCTTAACTATACAGCCCTCTGTGCCATTGCACTCTACTCCACACTACTCTTCATCACTACACTCGACACCGCTCTAATCTATTCTGCACGACTGCACTCTACACCATTGTACTCTATGCACTCTACTCTACACCTGTGCACTCTACTCTGGGTCATGCCACTCTACATCACTGCCCTCTACACCAATGGATTCTACACCACTTTACTCAAAACCAATTGACTCTTCGCCAATCTACTTTGCACACTGTCCGCTAGGCCATTTCACTCTAGTCCACTCTACTCCACTCTGTGACCCTCCACTGTACGGCACTACACTCCACAATACTCCACTCTATGACTCTACGCCACTCTGCAACACACTACTCTGCTGTGTGCCACTTTACAACGCTAGTTCACTCTACGACGGTCTACTCAGCTCCCTCTACACCACTCCATGCTACTTTACTCGACTTTATTCTACTTTTTCTTTTCCTTTCGACTTTATTCTATAACACGCTACTCCACTGCTCCACTCTGCTATTACACTCCACTCCATGCCAGTCCACTCTGACACACTATGCCAATCTACTCTACCCCACTTGACTACAACACTGCTCCACTCTATGCCATTCACCTCTCCTACACTACTCCACTCCACATTACAATTTACTCCACTCTACCTCACTCTATGTAACATCCTCCATGCCAAGCCACTCTGCTCTACAACACTTCACGACACTCTGTGCCACTCCACTCTACACTCCGTACTTTACTATATGCCCTTACACTCTACGACACTCTACTCTCTCCACAATACTCTACACCTCTCCACTCCATGCCACTCAACTCTAATCTACGCTACTCCACGCCGCTCTACTCCAGTCCCTAACACTCCACTCTACCTCACTTTGACACTCCACTCTCCTGTACCCCATTAACTTTTACTCATGCTAAACAGCAGCCATGCTGGTGTACAACATGGCTAAAACATA
The DNA here is from genome assembly GCF_964263255.1 of Lissotriton vulgaris. Classification (NCBI taxonomy): domain Eukaryota; kingdom Metazoa; phylum Chordata; class Amphibia; order Caudata; family Salamandridae; genus Lissotriton; species Lissotriton vulgaris. The sequence goes on from NC_141696.1 coordinate 745,685,953, forward strand.
TTGGCAAAGCCAGTACCTCTTGGATAGACGCGACCTACTGGCATAGCTAATGCTTGTACTTTCATGTCTCCTTCATGTAAAATTTATGGTTCGCTTTCATCTCGTTTCCTAATTTTACCCTTTCCAGGAGCTTCCTTTAATATTTTTGTTTGCCTTTCATTTATCACTTTCTGTGCCATTTAGACCCCTCCTCCTGCACAACTTTAATGTGTTCTTGCCTTTCATCATCTATTCCGCTGGGCCTTGTAAGTGCCCCTCACTTTTTATTTACATGCCTCCTGTTTTTTTTTCTTAACAGATTTTATTGATAGCTTTGGGGGTACATCATGGCCGATTACATACATCCGATTATAATGTGTGACAGAATGGTACCGATATATCAAAACATCAACAGAAGCATGAATAAAAACTAATAAGGCAACTCTGGCACAGGCTGTGAACCTCTCCCCCGGCAAAGAAATGCCTCCCTGTTTTTATACTCCCCTTATCCCAGTCTCCCTCTTGGCCCCACTCCCAAAGCCTCCTCAGCCTGACAAAACAGCCACTTACAGCCCATCAACTGCACACTTTGACTTCTCTGGCTTTCCCTTTATGGCCTGGTCATGGTCATTATTCCCTCAGCCTTCACCATAGTGTTATATCTTGATGTGTCTCAGAATGCCATCTTGCAGGAGCCTTTCCCATCCATACAAATGCCCTTTTTAATGTATACTTTCAACTGCCTAACGCGGTTTCCTTAAGTGGGCTCACAGCTTCTGGTCAACAGAGCGGCAGCTTAATGCCATGACGCATAGTGTTTGTCCATTTAACGTTGGGCTAATGTAGAACTGCTTAATGCTTACTTTCAGCCTTGTTGATTGACACCTATAGAGGCAAATGATTTCCCTATTAATCAGTTGCTCTTTTACTTGCCTTGATCGGGAAGTGGTTGAGGACCGATTGTCAGCCATATTGTTTATATATCTGTTTATTATATTCATATATTCGTGAATTTCCCCCATTTGACCTGGTTTTAAAGATGTTTCTATATTGATATTGACTGGTCCCACTGTTAACACCCCACGTTGACCTCTACAAACAATGTTATTACATTACATCATGTTGTATTGAGCAAGCCTATTTTAGGTTTCGCCTGCAAAGCTTTTGTGCTGTGCTTGCGAAAACTCTTAAAATAAATCTTGAAAGGCGCTTAGAGCCCGCCCATTACTTACCATTGGTTGGCTCCCATGTTATTCTCTCCTGGCCCCAATCTTCCTATTTGGTTTCGGAGTCTTCGTCCATGCCGTGGAGCGTGGACCAAGTACTATTTTCTGTGACCATTGGCCTTCCACAAGCTGCAAGTATTGCCTACCAGACGGTGCAGCTGTCTGGTTTTGGTAAAGATCTCTTGAGGACATTCAAAAAGTTGCCCTAGGAATGCATTCCACTAGTTACTTACCATTGGCTTTGTGGTTTGTAACTCACATTTTCTGAATTTCTGTTTGTTGCCTTTCTTTGCTTTAGGCTGTGAAGCTCGAGATCGTCCCTCCTGTTGCCCAAAAATGTGTTTACTGTATTTTTCCACAAACTCGCTTTCTGTAAACAGGCCTTCAGATCCTGTTCGTATTTTGTCATATTAGTTGTGCATTCACAGACAGAGGTCAAATGTCAGTCTGTATCTTAAAAGAAGCTTGGAGTTTCTTTTTCTTTTTCTGACTTCAAAGTGAGAGGATTTATGTGACAATCATGCTGGCTAGTGGGGTCTGCTTGAGGAAGGCTGTACAGATGTTGTTTTCTATTCTAGCATATAACAAAATTTAAATGTCTATAAATGTGCTTTGCTGACAAATCAATACAATGGGTGATGACAGTTTCACACATTATCGCTTTATACTTTCATCCGTAAAACTGTTTGTTCATTCAAATGTAATGGTCATTTCAATTGAAGATGTGTTGTCTGTATTGATGTGGGCCAAGTACTACTTTCTGTGGCCATTGTCCTTACACTAGCTGTAAGTACTGCCTACCAACCAAAAACTTCTTGGGGATATTCAGAAAGTTGACCTAGGAATGCATTCCACCAGTTAGTACCAATTGACTTTGTGGTTTGTAACTCACATATTCTGGTTATCCTTTTGCTGCTTTTGTTTGCTTTAGGCTGTCCAGCGCGAGTTCATCCCTCCTGTTGGCCAAACACCTGTTTACTGTATAATTCCACAAACTCGCTTTCTGTAAAGAGGCCTTTACATCTTGTTCTTGTCACATTTTATCTGCATTCAAAGACAGAGGTCAAATGTCAGTCTGTGTCTTAAAGGGAGCTTGAAGTTTATTTTTCTTTCTCTGACTTCAAAGTGAGAGGATTTATGTGACAATCATGCTGGCTAGTCGGGGTGTGCTGTATGATGTTATTTATGCTTGAGGAAGGCTGTACAGATGTTTTCTTTTCTAGCACACAATAAAAGTTAAATGTCTGTAAATGTAATTTGTTGACTATCAAATTAATACAATCGGTGAAGAAATTTCCACACATTATTGTTTGTGTGTTATATACTTTTATCAGTAAAATTGTTTTGAATGCAAATGTAATGGGCATTTCAATTGAAGATGTGTTGTCTATGTTGGCAGGATGCTATCATACCATGCACACTCCACTTTACCCCACTCTACACTGCACCACACCACAGTACTCTATTCTGTACCACTCTACACTACCCCACTCATCTCCACACTGTCTCATTGCACTCTTCCCTGCACTACTCCACTCTACGCCCCCCTACTCTACACCACTCCACGCCAATGCACTCTACACCACTCCATGCCCCTCCACTCTATGCCACCTTACTCTGCAACATTGCACTCTACACCACTTTACTCAAAACCAATGCACTCTACCCCAATCTACTCTGCACCAAGTCCCTCTACACCCCTATACTGTATGCCACTGCACTGTACACCACTCTATTCTACACTGCGTCACTGTGCTCTATGCCACTCTATTCTCCTCTGCGTCACTGTACTCTATGCCACTACTTAGTATGCCACTCTGCACAGTTCGGGCTGGACTGTTCTCATGAGGAGAAGGGTCAAGACTGATTTGCATATGGCTGGGTCCAGACTGGTGTGGCGTAGTGAGCAAAAGAACGATGGATTTAACCCCGATCTCTTGACTGGGGTTGAATGTATGATTCATTCAGCATTCCGTCCATCATTTGTTGCCACAGCACTTTTTCCCCCTATGTAGGATGGGTATGCCTAGATGTGGGTCCCTTGCTCGCTGTGCCACTGGATTCAAGCTAGCCTGGCTCATGAGGGGTGTTAACCCCGAAACCGGTCCCAGGATGCTTTTTTCCAGTCCAGGGAGCACCTGGCTTGGCGGATCGGGCTGGACTGTTCCCATGAGGCACAGGGTCAAGCCTGATTTGCATATGGCTGGATCCAAACTAGAAGCGTTATGAGCAAAGGAACAATGGATTTACCCAAATCTCTTGACTGGGGATGAATGTGTGATTCATTCAGCATTCCATCCATCATTTGTTGCCTCAGCACTTTTTGCCCTAAGTGGGATGGGTATGCCCAGACGTAGGTCCCTTGCTCGCTGTACCACTGGATTCAAGCTAGCCTGGCCGATGAGGGATGTTACCCTGAATCCGGTCCCAGGATGCTTGTTTCCGGTATTGGCAGTTTGGGCTAGACTGTTTTCACGAGGAATAGTGTCAAAATTGATTTGCATATGGCTGGGTCCAAACTGGGGTGGCATAGTCCGCAAAAGAATGATGGATTTAACCCAGATCTCTTGACTGGGGGTGAATGTTTGATTAATTTAACATTCCGTCCATCATTTGTTGCCACAGCATTCTGCTCTGTTACACTACACTCTACGCCACTCTACTCCACTGCACTCTACATCAATGTATTCTGCAATGCTGCGCTCTCTGTCATTCTACTTGAGGCACTTTACGCTACTGACCACTTTGTGGCTGTACTCTACGCCTCTACACTCTATGCCAATCCACTCTCTTATCTACTCTGCACCACTACACTCTGTGACACTCTATTCTATACCACTGCACTCTAAAACACTTAATTCTACCCTGAAACAATCTTCTTTGCCACTACAGTCTACACCACTCAATTGCACTTAGTGCCACTCAATGCCATTGCATTCTATGCCTCTCTACTCTGCCTTATTTAAGCCAGTCATTTCTGCCCCACTCTACTATGCACCACTGCATTCTTTGCTGCTGCACTTCACATCACTCCACAACACTGCAGTCTACGCCAATGCACTCTTTGCCACTACTCTATAACACTCCATTCTACCTTGCCCCACTCCAGTCTACGCCACTTCACTCTACTCTGAAAGAATCAGCTCTACGCCACTGTACTTTGTCACTCTACTCCACGCCACTCCACTATGTTACTACAATCAACACTGCACCACTCTACTCTACGTCACTGCACTCTGCCCTGCACCACTCCACTCCACTCTGAAACAATCTGCTCTACGCCACTACACTCGGTGACTGAACTCTACGCCACTCTACTCTAAACCACTGCACTTTATGCCAATTCCCTATACTCTATTGTACTTAAAACCAATGCACCCTACTCCACTGTACCTATGTCATTGACTTTGCAACAGTGCACTTAACATGACTATACTCTACAACATTCTACTCAATGCCACTGCATTCTATGCCACTGCAGGCTACGACACTCTACACAATTGTGCTCTACCTCACTGCACTCTACACCACTCTATTCTACTCTGCACCACTGTGCTGTACATCTCTACACAACGCTGCAACACCGCACTGTACGAGACTACACTCTATGCCATTTTACTGCACTGTACTCCACTGCACTGCACCATTCTACTCTATGCCAGTGCACTCTACACCACTCTACTCTCCTGAACTCCACTCTTATGACACTGATCCACTCTGCAACAGTGCTCTCTCCACCACTGAACTCTATGCCACTCTACTTCATCGCTAAACCCTATGCCACTTCACTCTACGCCATTCCACTCTAAGCCACTCTAATCTACTCCGCAACACTGTACTCTACAATGCTCTACTCTGTGCCACTTCAGTTTATGCCACTCTATTCCACTCTGCGCCACTGCACTGTACGCCACTATCCTCTATGACACTGCACTCTACGCAACTCTACGTCATTGCACTCTCATTTTACTCTGCGCCACTCTATGCAATTACACTCTACACCAACGTGCTCTGCGCCACTCTACACCACTGCACTCTTACACTCTACTCTGCAACACTGATGTCTCTGCCACTGAACTCTCTGCCACTCTACTCTATGCCACTCTACACTGCGCCACTTTATGCTAATGCACTCTACATTGCAGCACTCTATTGCACTCTGTACCAATGCACTCCACGCCTCTCTAATCTACTGTGCACATCTGCACTCTATGACACTGCACTCTACACCACTCCAGGCCATTCCACTATGCAACGCTAAACTCTATGCCAATGCCCTCTATGCAACTACTCTATACCATTCCATTCTACCCTGCACCACTCAACTCTACACTGCACCACTTGCTCTAGACCACTTCAGTCTACTCTGACCCAATGTACTCTACACCTCTGCACTCTATTCCACTCTACTCCAATCTGCACCACTGCAATGACTGCTGTGCCACTTGACTCAACACCACTCTACGCCACTGCGCTCAACCCTGCACCACTGTACCCTGCAACACTGTACTCTACTCTGATACAATCTACTCTATGCCACTGCACTCTACACCACTGCAGTCTATGCTATGTCACTGTACTATAAACCAGTGCACTGTTCGCCAATGCACCCTACACCACTGCACTCAAAACCAACGCACCCCACGCCACTGCACCTATGCCAGCTACTTTGCTCCACTGTGCTTTATGCCACTACTACAACATTCTACTCCATGCCACTGCACATTATGTCACTTTTCACCACTGAACTATACATCGCCACACTCTATGCCACTCTATTCTACTCTGAACCACTGTACTCTACATCACTGCTGTGTTCACCACTCTACTCTGCACCACCTTACGACCATACACTCTACTCTGACTCTGCATAACTACAATCTACTCTCCACCGCTCATCTCTGCTCCACTCTACTGCACTCTGTGCCACTGCACACCACGCCACTCGACACCTCTGCACTCTACCCTGCACCATTCTACTCCACTATGCACCACTCTGAGCCTCTCCACTCTCCGCCTTTGTACTCTTCACCACTGCAATCTACTCTGCACCACTCTACTCTATGCTACTGCACTCTACGCTACTCTGTCACTGTACTCTGCTCCACTGCACTTTACACCACTTCACTCTAGGCTGCTTTACTTCACTACAATCCGCTCTCTGATGCTTTACTCCATTAAACTCCTCTCCACTGATACTCCACTCTCTGCCTCTCCACTCTAGAGCACTCTTCTCCACTCTATGACATTCTCCGACGCTACTCAATTCTAAGATGCACTTCCAACTCCCTCTATGTAGCTCCTTGCCACTCTACTCTATTCTATGATACACTACTCCACTTTGCTTTGTGCTACTCCACTCTATGACAGTCTACTCTGCTGTATGCCACTCTACTCTACAACACTCTACTCCACGGTACACAACACTCTCTATGTCACTCCACTCCATGACACTCAACTCTGACATTGTGCTCCACTTCACAACACTGTATGCTACTCCATGATATTCCTCCTCACTCCTCTCCACTCCGCTCAACTTTGCCGTATGCCACTCAACGCCACTACACAACACTCCACTCTACTCCACTTTTCGATACTCTACTCCACACCACTCTCCTTTACCCTACTAACTTTTAGCCATGCTGAACTCTGGTATACAGCATTGCTAAAACAAGCCAACAGCTCTTGCATAGGCAGGCCTATTGGCTTTGCCACTGCTTGTCCAATTTCCCACATGCACTCCTCGAGAGAGCATGTGTCTGCAGTCTCTCTCCTTCACCCCCACCAGCTCCTCCCGCTCTACTTCCAACCTGATGGTATAGGTTCAAGAGCACCACTTACATTACACGACAACACATTTGTTTTTATTTGGTTTATCTGATAGAGACTATAAGCCGCAGATTCCTTCATGTAGAATTATCCCCAGGCATGAGACTGGATCCTAAACACTTTTGCCACCGCATCCCTGCACGCCGGGGGCGGGGCAACACCGTGCTGGCAGGGTGGCTGCTCAAGGCTCTGCTTTGTTCTTTCTTCTGCCCCTGCCTTTGGACACTGCAGTGTTGCACTGTTTTTTCTTGTGTCGTTTGTCTCCCCTTTTTCTATTCTTTACACACTGTTCCCATGCTCCCACAGTTTTTTATCTGGTGGCTCTGCGTTTTGGCGCGGAAAAGTTCTCAGAAGAAAACTGACGTAGGCGCGCCGGGGTGGGTCTTATGTGACATCGCTGACGTCACGTACGCGGAAGACGCCTGGGCGGAGTCGCGTGGTGTCGCCCCGACCTCCTGGCGCGCAGGGATGCTGTTGCAAAAGTTTCCCGTCAAAAGTTTTCCGGATTCAGTCTCACGCCTGGGGATAATCTTGCGTGAAGGAATCTGCGGCTAGAATAGTCTTTACCAGATACATCGTTACCGAAGGTAAGTAACTTGTACTTTAGGCACATGGAGGTTATGTGATTTGCCCAGAATCACAGGATGTTGAACCGATTTGGGTCACATCCTTTTTTGTAATACTTCAGTTTAAGAGTTTGCCGCTTAGCCACAAGTTTGCAACTAGTCAGTAGCTTTACAGCAGAGGTGACTTCCAGGAGCGGTTATTCCTCATCACATGGCAGTGGTGTGTAACCACAGATTACATGCAATTATTTTACTTTTCATTTCTGTGAGCACAGCTGGCCGTTTTGCTTTCCTTTTTAAGTGGGATCTCCATGGGACATTTCAGGCTGGCATAGCTAAATTCTGGCATCCCTGTCTGCTGTGCTGGTGCCCCACCCAGCCCTCGTCCTGCTTCCCAGAGAGGCTATACCTGGCTAAAACTACCCCACTCATTGTTGCTGTGCACTCTTCTGGGCTTTAATTGGGGGTGTCGTGCAAGTTACCTCCTTTCCTATCCATCTCTCCCCTGAATGCTTGGAACAGGGAAGAGAAGATGGCCAAATGTGAGGGATTATGAACTTCCCCAAAGACTTTAGATTCTTCTTCCAACCCACGTACTGAACTCAATCCTATTGTGTTAGATGCCAAGTGTTGAATGCAGTTTAGTTTGCCAACTTATTTTTGCCCTTTTAATTCATCTTGCTGAAACTTTTCTTGGCTTTTAATTTTAGACAGACACTCAGTGTCTGGTGCCAGTAGTAGCTCATCTACATTTGCTTTTGTGTCAATTTAGCTTTTTGTAATTTGGGTTGCTAATATTTTAAATGGCGGACTACATGTACCAGAATGCAATTTAAATGGGCACAGAGCCGAAGGAGCATTTGTTGTCTTTGTAACCTGCTGTCTTCTCACTTCGAAGTTTACGTACCTCCCAGCCTCTCACTGTTATTTTCACCACCACCCCTGCCCTCCCTCTCGCTGTTATCAAATATCCCTCCCTCCCCCATCTCCCTCTTGCTAATGTTTCTCACCCTCCTCTGGCTTGGATTGCCGCCACCCCTCTTGGCTATTTTTTCACATGTTGCACAGCAGCGTGGGCTGCTTTACAACAGGACTTAAAGTTAAAAAAAAAAACACCATGTCGCAATCAGAGCTGGCTTTGTCATAGTGCTTTTATTTTTATTTTCTACTTTAAACCATGCTTCACAGCAGCTCATGCTGCTGTGAAGCACGTTAAAAAAACATTGACAAAGCCAAAGGATTTTGTATAGGCAAAGCCTATTCGCTTTGCCAATGCTTGTTTATCTAGTAAGGCCTTGTACTGCCCTACTCGAGCAGCAACCACAGTCACTTGCCAGGGTGAGACCCAAGCAATCCCAAATTAACTTGTGCGCAACACCTTGGTAGCTTGGCACAGAGCAGTCAGACTTAACTTAAAGGCAATCTTTAAGGTATTTATGCAGTACTTCAAACGGTAATAAAGTGAAAACACAAAATGAACTAAATCCAACATCAAGTTGGAAAAATAGAGTACATTTTAATTAATAAAACATTATCAAAATGACAAAACTCCAGTCAGTAAAACTAGAGATATGCAAGTTTAAAGATTCCAGTGAAAATGGCACCAGAAAGCACAAACTGCCAATGGTGGATATCTGATCATGCCGGACGAGGACAAAGTCACAAATTTAGGCCAACTGCGATGGAGAGCAGGTTGGCTACAGGGGCCTTGTTAGGCACGCTGAACTAGAGTGCATTAAATCCTGATTGCGGAGCATTGAGCTGTTACGCGGTCAGGATGCATTGCGCAGCTGAGGCGATAAGTCAGTTCTGAGGAGCTGCGATGTGAGGTTCTGCATCGTCGTCAAGAATGTTGTCAGTGGGAGACCTGCAATGTCACAGCCTGCATCGGAGAAGCTTCACACTGCGGCTGTTCCAATGCGGGTTACGAGTTTGATGAGGAATCCTTGCGCAGGAAGAACCCTTGCAGTAGAAGCAATGAGTTGGTTCTGCTCGGGATTGCTTCACACAGTAGAGGAGATGTCTGTTCTACTGAATCCACAGATGGACTAGCAAAGCACCCTTCGGCCCACTTGCATGAGCCAGGACTGGCATGGCAACACTTGGCAGGGTAGGACTTACAGATGGCAGAGTCCAGGTGCTTGGTTCGAGCCCTCTGTCCCTGAGGATCTATTCAGGAGGCCAGCCAAGTAGCTCTTGCAGTCACTTTGGAGTCATTGGTTCAGCAGATTCAGGTCCAGTCCTTTTCACTCAGGCAAGAGGAGAGCAGGGCAGCTGAATGGCAGTCCTTTCAGCAGCACAGCAGTCCTTCTTCTTGGCAGAGAATCCACAGGTCCACAAGTGTACTAAAGAATTTGTGTCTGTAGTTTAGTATGTATATTTTGGGCCTTTGAAGTCGGAGAATCTTCTGGAGGTTTTAGTTTGAAGTCCCCAGGCTTCTTGCCTTCCCTGTCCTGGCTCTAGACTAGAGGGGATATGCTGCCCTTTGTATAGAGGCAGGACACTGCCTATATAAGTGTAAATGTGACTGGGCCCAGCTTTGCCTTCCCATCTTGCCAGTGATGGCCCATCCAGAGAGACCAAGGCTTTCTATTGTGTGTGGCTGTCTAGGAGGTATACACAAAGCCCAACTGTTGGCAACACCCAGTCATGTGACCTAGAGAAAGGCTGCAAGCACTAAATGGCTAAGCCAGGAAAATTCCAAATTTCTAAAACTGCCATTTTCAAAATTCCAATTCATCATGAGAGGATACTTTTCATTACAATTCCAAAGACTCCAATCATGAACTGATTACCTGCTCCCATTTGGAGGTTATCACTTATTAGATGTAATAAGATAACTACAATGTCCAGTCCAGCATAACATTGGGGTGGGTTCTCCAGGGAGGGGTTCAGAGGGGTAGCAGTGGGTGGGGAGAATGTGGGAAAAATCCCCCAAATGTCCTCTTTCGCAACAGTCTTTTTTTTTTTCTTCAGCTGTTTTAGCTATGTCAGTTCCAATGTTTCAGTCCGGTGGTGGCGACCTCCCTACTTTATACGTTGTATGAGCCTCAAGGGTAAACCCAGTGAGAATGGTTCAGTTCCTGTCCTGTAGTGTCAAACTCAGAGGGCTAAAATCGTACAATACATCAGTGATTCCCCCGCGCAGGTTCTAATTCTGCAGGAGACTCACCTCTCGAAAGATGAGTCAACCGAAATATTTAAGAAGCTAAAGTGGGTGGAACATATGATCTTTTTTAACCAGAGTCCCAATGTTATGTTATGTTATGTTAAAAGAATTTGTTACCGCGCACGGACACCAATTGGTTTCATGGCGCTCAGAGACAAGTGGAAAGAAAGAGCAGGTGTGAGTAGGGAGATTAGTCATAAGCTAGCTGGAACAGATAGGTTTTAAGACTTTTGCCGAAAGTTATGTAATCAGGGGTAAGCAGGATTGAGAGAGGGAGAGAATTCCAGGTAGAAGGGGCAAGGAAAGAGAAGCAGGCGCCGCCATGTTTCTTGCTTTTGTACCTGGGGGTAATTAAGAGGTTGTGAGCAGAGGACCTAAGGGGCCTTGGGGGCTTTATTTTCACACTGGTAGACTACTATGACCCAAACCATGACGATCCTACCCCCCTCAAAACTATTTTTGCAAATCTGTTCGACTTCCCAGACCCAGTAATCCTGGCTGGTGATTTTAACATCGTATCAGACCCCAAATTGGACAAGTCTCTGAATAGCAGAGCCACTACACTATCTAAATCTTGGGCATATCTCCATTCAATGATGACGTAGACCGGACTTTGCGATGTTTGGAGAGACAGATCCGGCCACCAGTTAGGAGTTTCCTACTACAAAAGAAAGTATGGCCATGAATCAAGAATCAATTATATCCTGGTCAGCAATAGCTTGAGGGGGAAAATCAAAGATAGTGGCTTTTTGACACCATATTTATCCGACCATTCAGGGGTATGCCTCGATTTGGATCTGGAAAGCAGGCAGAGCGTTAGTCTGGACTTTTGATCGCACGCTGCTCTTAGATATAGAGGAGATGAAGCATCTGTACCATGCAATGAAGTGCATTTTGGGTCATAATTCAGGTTCAGGTTCGACCTCCATAGACTGGGATTCATTGAATGCTTATTTAAGGGGGACCATCACTAGTAGGGTGTGTTTTCGAAATAAGCAATATAGAGAAGAGGTTGTCCAAAAGGAAGCAGGGATGATGATCGTAGAGGATGACTTGAACAAAGCGGTTAAACTGGAGAAACAGCAGGAAAACATGGCTAGATTGAAAGAACTAAAGGAGCAGCTAGACACCATCCTCAGACGAGGGTCATGTATAGATGGGATGCGAGTAAGCTTGCCTGTTTCGAATATGGTGAGGAGGCGGGTAGGCTATTGGCTTGGAAGGCAAAATCAGATAGGACGTGTAACCTGATAAAAGCAGTTGATGATGTTGAAAGTGACACTGTCTTGTCCACAGATGAAGAGATAGGGTGTGCATTTTATGATTTTTTTCAGAATCTATACCTCGAAGGCAAGGCAGTTAATAAATCAGAGGTTGTGAAGTGGATGAGTGTGAACTCGCTTAATCCCCTGGATACAACCCAACAGGAACTTTCGGCACAGGAAATCTCACAGGAAGAGGTAAAGAGGGCCATTCTAGCTAGCAAAGGGGGAAAGGCAGCAGGCCTGGATTTGTTGCCAATAGAACTCTACAAAACCCTGGGGAGGTCCTGATTCAAGACATGACCCAGCTTTTCAATGAGATTTTATGCGACAGAGTAAAGCTGCATGGTTCGTCGGGCCAGGCAACTATCACCCTGATATTAAAAGCGGGGAAAAACCCAGCGAGGTGTGAGTGATATAGACCGATTTCATTGTTAAATGCAAGTTATAAAATCTTTGCCAGTGCCCTGGCTGACAGGCTGGGATCAGTAGCAGGAGATATGCTGCACCTCAACCAAAAGGGGTTTGTCAAGGGTGGAAACCTTTACGATCTTGCATATGATTTCATAGGCGCAATAGATCTGGCCACAACCTATTCGCGCCTCCGCCACCTTGCAGCTATGACCTTGGATGCCACCAAGGCCTTCGGTGTTAACTGGGTGAATATGTCGGCGAATTTGGAGAAATTTTAACCCTGGTGCAAAATTCCGTAGAGCCATAGAGTTGATCTACCAAGACCCGTCTTCAAAATTGCTGGTTAACGACAATCTAACCAGCTCTTTTAAAATCACTAGGGGTACCAGGCAGAGCTGTCCCCTATCTCCCCTCCTCTTCAAGTTGTATATTGAGCCATTTGCCCAGAGGTTGAGAGATGAGGTGGACATTTTACCATTCAAGTATGAGGGATGGGAGAGAAAGGTAGATCTTTATGCCAATGGCGTTCTGGTTCTCTCCTCAGGCCTTTCTACTGCCCCGGCGGTGGTAATAAAGCATGCCCAAGATTTTGGCAGGATATCAGGGTATGGGGTAAATGCTGAGAAGACAGCGTTCATGTCATGGAACTTGGGGGTATGTCAACACCAGACCAATAGAGACATGAGGTATCTTGGGGTCAGAATAGTACAAGACATTAACAGAATTTCAGAGACCAACCTGGCTAACTTAACAAAGGAGTGTCAGAGGCTGATGAAGAACTGGGCCACCCTCCCCCTGTCAATCTTTGGTAGGGTGAACCTGGTCAAGATGACAGTGCTTCCCAAAATCACCTTCTTTTTTAATGTCATTCCACCACATTTTGGCAAACCAGCTATAGATAAACTCCAGCAGGCTATTAACTCATTCATTTGGACCTGTAGAGGAACCAGAATTGCCTGGAAAAAGTTGAGACGTAGGAGGGAGAAGGGAGGACATTTGCTTCCGGACCTGCAGTACTATTCTTGGGCCTTCCAATTGTCCCATTCTAGGATGCTTTTAAAAACACCAGACTGTGTTGGGGTAGGGGAATGTTTTCAGCTGTACTAATGGGTGCTAGTCTGGCCCAGGAGGGTTTCTTGTTCAAATATGGAGAGCCTAGGTTTTTCTAAAAGAAGGCTGAAAGTGCTACAGGCAATGGCGAAAACATGGGCAAATATTAGACGGCTGAATGGCCTTAGCTACATGTCTAGACTGACCCCCTTGTGGGATTCCCCTAGTGCACCAGAGTGCCTAAGAGACAAATTAGCACAGCCATGTAGAGAGGCATGGTTCAAGGTATGGGGTGACCTAGCTCAAGAGGGCACACTTACCCTAGTAAGTGCTTTACACCATCTTGGAAGGGGGTATCTCTGAGTTTAAATATATTCAACTTCAAAGCTGGGTCCAAAACCTTAAATTACCTATAGGCATGGGCAACACTTTAGAGGAACACTATGTGGAAAGACCAATGGAGAAGAAGGAGGTCTCCACCTGGTATTGGAATAGGCAATTGATGGGGACTTCAAACTAGCAGAAATTATGGGGGGCTTGTCTGCCGGACGAACCCTGGGAACATCTTTGGCAAACAACTTTTAGTATTCTGTTCTCCACAGTAAAATCGGCATGGCTAAGAAGGAACCACCTGTTCACGATTCATGGGGCATATTTAACTCCCCAAAGGTTGTCAAAGTTGACAGCAGGGCCCCCAGTCAGTTGTAAGAAATGCAGCCTGGAGAAAAGCATCTGATAGACATATGTTCAAGAGAGAGAAGCGTGGCTCAGTGGTTAGAGGCGGCAGACCCAGAAGCTGAGATCGGCCGTGGACCAGGGTTCGATTCCCCGCCTCGGCGGGTCTCGGGCTAAAAAATTCCACGGAGTCGACAATTCTCGCTCTGGTGCCTACTCGACTCATTGGGTCACACTCTGCGACTCTGGGCAATAGCTTGCTTAATCTCCACTACGGCCCCTCGCGGCGGGATGCCTGGCTTTCACCTTGTGGATACCCGGCCGGGTATCTCACAGGGGAATACCAGGACGGGTTCCCTAAGCAAGCGCCTTGAGGCCCCTGGGTTAAAGTGCGCTATATAAATCGAAGCACATTTACATTTACATTTACATTCAAGGAATGCCCGGCTATCTCTGACTTTTGGGTAAAAATTGGTAAAACCATCTCAGACATTTTGGGTCTCCAAATTCAATTAAGCCTTTCTTTGATAATGTTTAGGATTTCCAGCAAAGTCACAGGCCCAGCAAGGTCCTTCCTCTTCTATGCTATACTTCTGGCCAGGAGGGAAATATGCAAAAAATGGGTGGAATGCTCGTGCCTCTGCATGCTGTCTTCGGTCTTTCTGATGTCTAAGCTAGATTTGAGAGGGACCAAGACTAGGAGGAAGAAAGCACACTGGGAGTTTCTATTGAGATGATCAAATGCTGAGGTGTGCGAGAATCGTTAATGAAATCTGAATGTGTATCCATTTCATTTATTATAGAAATTGGTCCTATGATTATGCCTCACTGGATCTCTCTAGACTGTGTTGGGCATGTCCCGCTTTCCTATTCGGGCTCTGTCCCAGGAACCCCCGGTCGCGGAACCAGCTCTCTCAAAATCAGACAAAGAGGCTGGCCGATCTGAACTCTCCAAAATTTGGGACCTACAAATTAAAACGATCAGAAGGAGCGCATGATATTCAGCAGTCCTTTGCCTACAATCTCTTATGGACTTACATTATGAGAAACACTCTGTACAACTAAGTATACGTCCCATAAAAAAACTGTCGGAGCCTGTATACACTGCAACCTGCCCACTGATTACTCATCCAATAGAAAACTGTGCCATGCCCCAGTTCTTTTAAAATAAGTAGAGAATCTGTATATATGTTATATATATATCTTTGTACATGTTGTCCTTGGCCCTGAGGAAGGTGACATCATCACCGAAACGTACGTCGGCCCAACATCCACTGTTTGGATATAAATTGGTAAACTCCATCTAGACCAAAAAGCTAATTGGCAGAACTATTTCATCTAAGTTCTCATTGTATTCCATCAAGTACACCTTTGGGTTGTCTTCTTTTTTTCTTTGTCTTGTGGTACTTAGTCTATGTATTTATGGTGTTAGGTATGTATTTTAAGAAGTGAAATGGTACGATTGGTATGCGAGTATGTATGTATGAATGTCAGGATTATATATCGCTAGGGGGCACATTTTTTCTTATGCTTTATTGTCTGCATTTGCACTTTATGGATTTCCAAAAATGTTTTGGTAATAGTGATGAATTTCTGTTGAGCATGATATATGATAAAATGATATGCACAGATGTATAAATGTTTTCAAATATATTTATCTGAAAAAAGAAAAGAAAAAGAAAAAATATGTTTTGATAATACTTTGAAGTTTCAACTTTCCTCTTTGGCATCTTATTATAAAAATAGTTAAGATTTATTCAATGTTAAAGCAATATAGGTCCTTATAGAGGTAATTTGTACATTTTGCCTGCCACTTTCCTATTGCCAACATCAGCAGTGGCCAGTGTTTAGTAGCCCACATTAGAGAGTGACTGTGCCTCTTTTTTTCGGAACTGTGCCGTTCTAGTCCCCAGATGTACTAGCAGGTGGGCAAACCCTATAACTCCAAATACCTGTTATCTAACAACGTATAAGGTACTAGCGACTGGTTTAGTCACTGTGGTCTGAGGTGAATGAGGACTAAAAGAAAACTAAAAAAAATTAAAATGGGAAAGGTACGCCTTTCAGTAGTGAAAAACGAATATACAAGTTTTTTCACTATGAGGATGTGTAAAACTAAAAAGTACATGCCCCACTTTTTAAATACACTGGACCTTGCCCACAGGGCTGTCCAGGGCCTATCCTGTATTAAAAAGGAAGGTTTGGCAAAAGGTTTATTTTGCCAGGTCGAATGGCAGTTTAAAACCGCACACACACACACACACAGGCTGCTGTGACAGGCCTGAGACATGTTTAAAGCCCTATTTAATGAGTGAGACAATCGGTGCTGTAGGCAGAGATGTTTTAAGGCATGGGCAAAGTGTGCTCTGGCCCACGGCCTCAGACTTTCAGGGGCACCCTGATAGAACCACCTCTGTTCTGCAGAGATTCTTGCCCTGATGACCTTGAAAAATTCTTCAACAAATTGTTTTAAATACCAGTTTTCTTTCTTTCTTTTTAATGTGGGTGATGTGAAAGTCTATTACAGACATTAGCAGAGAAATGTTTTGTTTGTTTTATGCAACATCCATAATAAAAGTTTATTTTAGATCAAAAAAGAACCTCACATATGAGAAGTGAGTCTCAGATATTATTTGCAGTCACTGGCTATAGAACCCCTTGCAACACCATAAAGAACACGCCCTGATCTACCCCTTTAGGTAGCTTATAATTTCTCTTTATGCAGACGACGTCACTCTTTACATAGCTAACCCCAAGATAATCTCAATCCCGTACTGCGCGAGGTCACCAAGTTTGGGGCCATCTCGGGCATAAATGTCAACTGGTCCAAATTGGCAGTCTTCCCGCTCACAGAAGCGACAGCTCAGTACACCCTGGACTATCCTTTGACATGGCATTCGGAGGAAATCAAATGTTCGAGGCATGTGGGCTGCTGAATTCATATCTGTGCATAGTCCGCCACCTAGTGTTGGGTCCGGATGATTGCACATTGTTGTCCTGGAAGAGTCTTCGAAGTATCACGAGATAGGTGGCTCCTCCCCTGGACTACAGTGCGCATGGGCATCGCCTCCATCCCCAGATTGTTTTTTTCCGCCATAGGGTTCGGATGTGTTTTCGGTTCCCTCCTTCGGAACCGATAGTTGTTCGATTTTACTTGAGACCAAAAGGTCTTTAGGCTGGGCGTCGGTATAGTTGCGTTCGGGTTTTCTTACTGACTCTCAGCTCCAATCTCCTACTGCCCTTCCACGTGCTTCGACGCGGACGGGCCTACACTAACTCATTTGCGATGGAGCGGACTCCATTCAAGAAGTGTCCGCTATGTCACTCGAAATACTCGCACCTCGACGTGCACCCTGTGTGCAACACATGCTTGTCGCCGGATCACCGTGAAGACACCTGCATGGCTTGTTCAACGTTTAGGAGTAAAAAAACTTTGAAGATTCGCCGGGCTAATCGACTCCAGGCACAGTTGTCGGCTTCAGCACCCACACCTGATGACGTCTTTCAGGAGTCGATTGAGGAGGAAGCCGGCGTACAAGAGTCGGACTCTGGCCCCGCGTCCGAAGAAGAGGCCTACGACGCGGACGAGGAGGCCGGCGACGAAGTCTCCGGTGAGGTAGGGGACGACGAACTGATTTGTGCCGCCATGGGAGATAGCTCAGAGGAAGAGCATCCCCAAACGGACTCCGGGGTTTCCCCCCGTCATACGGCCCAGGTCGAGGGATCGCCTTCGGGCCTTACCCGAGATCTTACTACAAGTCCTACGTCCCCGCCCCCGGGCCCGGTCACGGACATTTCTGGCAAGAAACCGAAAGTGAAACCAACCGGTCACGCACCCTCGGATGCGAAACCGAAACCGAAACTGGCGTTGGTAAAGAAGGTTCTGGAGGCGTCAACTTCCACGAAACCCAAAATGGCCGACTCGAAGAGCCACGCCAAGATGGCCGACCACAAAAGCCGCGCCAAAATGGCCGACCCGAAGTCCTCGGGGTCGGCGCCGAAGGTGAAGACTTCCGACGCGGCTGTGTCGGCACCGAGAGGGGTCGCGGACCCGAAGACGGCTTCGAAGAAGCGTCACGCCGACGGTGCGACGGGCCAAGAGGCGTCGGCACCGAAGAAGAGGCCTGCCGACGACCGGGCTCTCGGAGACGAAGAGACGCTCGAGACAGTTCAGCCCTCGGCATCCCTTACTAAGAAGGTGGGAGAATCCTTGAAGCGGATCCAACAGTCCACTGTGGTTCCCAGCCAGGACGCTGGCGTGCCAAGGCCCACGCCGAAGCCTGCCAAGGGACAAACGCCCATCCGTTTTACCCTTCCTCCCAAGTCGGCGCCGAAGGCCTTCGCGCCTAAGCAGAGCGGACATTCTCAACAAGCATTGACGCCGAAAGCTGCCTTGGTGGTATCGAAGCTTCGGCTCCAACCGCTCGCGGTGGAGGAACGTCGAGAGGTGACAATCGACGCCAACACCGGAAAATTGTCGCTCCTCAAAAGAAAGATTACCTCGGAGCCGCCATTGGAACCCTTTAGGATTCCATTAAAGAACAAAAAGTACTCTGCGGACTCTTCGGCTCTGATGGAACCTCTGTCTCCACAAGCCATGGAACGCTCGCCGGCCCATTCCCCAGTGCCTGAGGTGGAGGAGGAATACGACGAGTACACATATCCTGCGTACTCGGATCAGGACGAGGAGCAAGTGCCCTGGACAGCAGGAGGCGACACGGACGACCTGCAGTCGGGTCAGGACACTCAACTTTTCGCCACTAAGACGTCCCCGACGGAGGACTCGGCGGCGTTTAATGCATTAATAGAAAGAGCTGCAGCGAACCATGACGTCGAACTGCACTCAGACCCGGTGGATGCGGACTTCTTGGTCGACACCTTCTCGGTAGCCGAAAAGCAAGTCAAGACGCTACCTATGCTCCAAGGGGTGCTGAAGCATGCACAGGAGGTATTTAAGGAGCCCACCCGGGCGCGGGTGGTCAATCCTCGCATCGACAGGAAGTATAAGGCGGCGCCCACGGATCCCACGTATATTAAGGGACATTTGCCATTGGACTCCCTGGTGGTGTCCAACGCTCGAAAGAGGGCGAATTCGCAGACTACTGGTGATGCTCCTCCCCCAGACAAAGAGTCAAAGATCTTTGAGGCATCGGGCAAACGCATTGCTGCACAGGCAGCAAACATTTGGAGGATCTCTAACACCCAAGCCCTGCTTGCACGTTATGATAGGGCCCATTACGACACATTAGAGGCCATCCTACAACACTTGCCTGACCAATACAAGGAGGCGGGGGAGATGCTCATTCAGGAGGGTAAACTCATTACTAATGCATCCATCAAATGTGCCCTAGATGTAGCAGACACTGCCTCCAGGGCTATCAATACAAGCGTGTTACTCAGACGCCATGCCTGGCTTCGAATTTCTGGGTTCAAGCCCGACATACAAACCACATTACTGGGTCAGACGGTGAATCCTGACCATCTGTTCGGCCCTGAAGTGGATGCCTCCCTAGAAAAAATGAAAAAAGATACCGAAACTGCCAAGTCTATGGGGGCTTTACAAAGTCAGCAGTTTCGGGGTGGTTCTTTTCGCCGCTCCAATTCAAGAGGCACCTCAAGAGGCCAGGCACCCCAAACCACGCAATACTACAAGGGTAACACCCAGTCCTCGTATAACAACAACAAGGGCAGGGGTGGCTACAGAGGCAATAATATCAAGGGCAGAGGACGTGGAAACAATGCCTCCAGGTCCACCGCCTCCAACAAGCAGTGACGTCTTGTCACTTCCCCCCGATCACACAACACCTGTCGGGGGGAGACTACAGCAGTTCCTGCCGGCGTGGAGGTCCATCACCACGGACAGGTGGGTGAGGTCTCTTATTCAGTACGGGTACTGTCTAGAACTTACGTCCATTCCACCGGACATACCGCCAAGAGGCCGTGCTATGTCCGACGAGCACTTGACCTTGTTGCAGCAAGAAGTACTAATCATGCTGCAAAAAGGGGCGATAGAGCTCGTTCCATTGCAAGAACAAGGAACAGGGGTTTACTCCCTGTATTTTCTCATTCCCAAAAAGGACGGATCACTCAGGCCGATCCTGGACCTCAGGCCCCTGAACTGGTACATCAACTCAGAGCACTTCCATATGCTCACGTTGCAGCAGGTGCTTCCCCTTCTTCAACGGGGGGACTTCCTAGCGACGCTGGATCTGAAGGATGCCTATTTTCACATTCCCCTGCATCCTTCACACAGGAAGTATCTCAGATTCAAGATCTTAGACCAGCATTACCAGTTCAGGGTCCTGCCGTTCGGGGTCACCACGGCACCAAGAGTTTTCACCAAGTGCCTAGCGACTGTAGCAGCGCATCTCCGTCGCCAGCACGTCCATGTCTTTCCATACCTCGACGACTGGCTTATTCAGGCAAAGACGGAACAGCAGTGCGTAGACCACGTGTCACGCACCATTCACCTCCTGCACGATCTGGGATTCTCTCTGAACTACCCAAAGTCCCATCTCCAGCCCGCCCACGTGCGTCAGTATCTGGGCGCGACAATCAACACTCTGGCGGCCACTGCGCAGCCGAGTTCAGTGAGAATCGCCGGCATCCAGGCGCTGATCCAACGATTCAGACCCCAGACCTCGCTTCCAGCGAGGGTGTTCATGCAGTTGATAGGCATGATGGCCTCCTGCATCTCCATTGTCCCGCACGCGAGACTACATATGCGTCCGCTTCAGGAGTGCCTGGCACGTCAGTGGACTCAGGCTCATGGGCAACTGACAGACCTAGTGTTGGTGAGCGGTCGGGCGTACAACTCTCTGCATTGGTGGAAGCCACAAAACCTTTGCAAGGGCCGACCATTCCAAGAGCCTGTCCCACAGATCATCCTGACAACGGACGCCTCTCTCCAGGGATGGGGAGCTCATGTACTCCATTACACAGTGCAGGGACTATGGACACTTCAGCAAAGGAAGATGCACATCAATGTGTTGGAACTGATGGCAATCTTCATGGCCTTAAAGGCGTTCAAAGTACATCTGTGCAACAAGGTCGTGTTGATCCGGACGGACAACATGACGGCCATGTACTACATCCAGAAGCAGGGGGGAACACACTCTCCACAGCTGTCTCATCTGGCTCAGAGCATGTGGAAGTGGGCCATTCAGAGAAACATATTCCTCATGGCAGAACATCTCCCAGGCAAGGACAACCAGATGGCGGATCTGCTCAGCAGACACAGCCATCAGATGCACGAGTGGGAGTTACATCCATCAGTACTCCAACCGTACTTCCAAAGGTGGGGTCATCCAGAGATAGACCTGTTCGCCACAAAGGAGAACGCAAAATGCCAAAGCTTCGCCGCCAGGTTCCCACACCCCCAATCACAGGGCAATGCGATGTGGATGAACTGGTCAGGCAGATTTGCGTACGCTTTTCCCCCAGCACCTCTGATACCGCTGGTGGCACGCAAGCTCAGGCAGCACTCGATGACTCTCATCCTGGTTGCTCCTACGTGGGCTCGCCAACCATGGTACACCACGTTTCTGGAACTCTCCGTGGTACCGCATCAAAGGCTTCATCTCACTCCCAGCCTTCTGACGCAGAGCCATGGCGACATTCAGCACCCAGATCCGCAACAGCTCAACCTGGCGATCTGGCTCCTGAAGTCCTAGAGTTTGGCTACCTTAATCTTCCTCCCGATTGCATGGACATCATTCGGGAAGCGAGAAAGCCCACTACTAGAGCTTGTTATGCGGCTAAATGGAAGAGGTTTGTCGTCTACTGCGTGGAGCACAGCATTGACCCGCTAGACGCTTCCATTCAAAACATCATATGTTACCTCTTTCACCTGTATCGGTGTAATCTAGCTTACTCTTCCATCCGCATTCACCTGTCGGCTATGGCAGCATACCTCCAAAATAGGCAACACCTGTCACTCTTTAAGGTCCCTGCTATCAAGGCTTTTCTGGAAGGACTCAAGAGAGTCATTCCACCAAGGACTCCACCAGCACCGGAATGGAACCTCAATGTGGTTCTTACAAGGCTGATGGGTCCCCCCTTTGAGCCACTACACTCTTGCGAACTGCAGTTTCTGACCTGGAAGGTGGCTTTCTTAGTAGCAATCACATCGCTACGGAGGGTTAGCGAACTGCAGGCGCTCACCATCCAAGAACCTTTCTTCCAGGTCCATGCCAACAGGGTGGTGCTCCGCACTAACCCTAAATTCTTGCCCAAAGTGGTCTCACAGTTCCACATGAACCAAACTATTGAATTGCCGGTGTTCTTCCAAAACCCAGAGACGCTGGCGGAGCGGATGCTCCACACTCTTGATGTAAAGAGGGCCTTGATGTATTATGTGGACAGGACAAAAGATTTCCGCAAAACCAAACAACTTTTTGTTGCTTTTGCCACTCAACACAAGGGAAACGCAATCTCCAAAGCAGGAATAGCTAGATGGATAGTAAAGTGCATTCAGATCTGCTACGCTAAAGCAAAGCGCACTCTCACTATACCACCGAGGGCCCACTCCACTAGAAAGTTGGGGGCCTCTATGGCGTTCTTAGGTAACATTCCCTTAGAAGACATCTGTAGAGCAGCCACATGGTCTACCACTCATACTTTCACCAAGCACTACTGTGTAGACGTGCATTCAAAACAACAGGCAGCTGTTGGTCAGGCTGTTCTAAAAACGCTTTTTCAGACTGCTGCAGCTGGCACGGGCGGCCGCCGCTAATGGAGGGACTGCTATGTATTCTATGCACAGATATGAATTCAGCAGCCCACATGCCTCGAACTGCAAATGCTACTTACCAGTATGCATCTGTTCTTGGCATGTAGGGCTGCTGACATTCATATCGCCCACCCTCCTCCCCGGCGCCTGTAGCAGCTGCAGTATGTATTCATATACAAACATATGCTCATAGCATGGTCATCACTCACTTCTGCACTCCATCTCTGCCTATGGCTAAAAACAATCTGGGGATGGAGGCGATGCCCATGCGCACTGTAGTCCAGGGGAGGAGCCACCTATCTCGTGATACTTCGAAGACTCTTCCAGGACAACAATGTGCAATCATCCGGACCCAACACTAGGTGGCGGACTATGCACAGATATGAATGTCAGCAGCCCTACATGCCAAGAACAGATGCATACTGGTAAGTAGCATTTGCAATCTAGGCATCAAAGTCACTAGACATAGAGAGGAGCTTATACGGGCTAATTATCTAGCCACACTAGATAAAGTTACTGAGTCAATCACAAAATGGCTGTCCTACCTCTCTCTACGGCCGGGAGGATCTCCCTTGTAAAAATGATACTATTACCTATGTTTCTCTACTTGTTTACCAATATACCGTATAAACCGGGCAAACATTTCTTCACCGCACTTAAGATGCAAATAATCCGCCTGGTATGAGGAGGCAAAGAAGCACTGCTAGTAACAATCAAACACGGAAAGGGGACCTGCCCGCAATAATTTTAGTTCATGGCCTAGGAGAGGTCCTTTGTATTATAAAAATTGTCCTGAACCCAAGCAATTCATATAACAGGTTAGTTTTTATCAAAATATATTTTTTTTATTTTCATGAATTCATTATCATTGTATATAGATATAAAAAGTTATACATCCAAATAAATAAACATCTTGGCAACAATTAAATGGTGGTTCTGACTTCATACTAACATACCCTTCACATTCTTACAAAAAACATTCACACATCATGCATCCTACAACACTAAGCAGAGATGATTTTCAGATGACAGGGGGACCGATGATCAAATGTCCGGGTTGGTTCAGAAGGTTCCTCAGTGGGAACAAACGCCAACGCGCGTTTCGGTGTATGGCCCCGTCCGGGGCAACACCTTCATCAGGGCAAAGTGGGGTAGAGAAGAAGGAACCACACACGTATAGAAAATTGGTAACGGAAGGAGCTGGCGTATGGTTAACCACAGTAGGAGGCAATTTGCTTATGCCTAGGGGAGATCGTGTTGCTGTAGATAAATAGCTGGGATGGAGGGAATCCCGTTCCCACTTGTATGTGGCGGAGTCAATCCCACGGGGGGAAAATGCAAGGATAAGTAAAATTGAGAGTCCCTTCACATCAAGAGGGAGATATCGTGGAGGACAGTAGGGGGATGCTGACCTTGTCTGCTGCCCGTATGGGATAAATATACCTTTTCTAGGTTAGGGCGAAAACCACAGATGGATTCTGTTCAAAGCGGGGGCCGCCGGCTGAAAGAGTAAATAGGACTTATCACAGATGATGTCTAGGGCGAATTCGGCAGTACTACCGTCAGGTTAGTTTCGAATATAGTCAGGTCCCTTCTGGGCGGAGCCTGGCGCGTAGGCAAGGGGCAGTCTCCAGTCGGCAGTCCCGGTCGCTCGCACGAGGATAGGCCTGACGGTAGTACTGCCGAATTCGCCCTAGACATCATCTGTGATAAGTCCTATTTACTCTTTCAGCCGGCGGCCCCCGCTTTGAACAGAATCCATCTGTGGTTTTCGCCCTAACCTAGAAAAGGTATATTTATCCCATACGGGCAGCAGACAAGGTCAGCATCCCCCTACTGTCCTCCACGATATCTCCCTCTTGATGTGAAGGGACTCTCAATTTTACTTATCCTTGCATTTTCCCCCCGTGGGATTGACTCCGCCACATACAAGTGGGAACGGGATTCCCTCCATCCCAGCTATTTATCTACAGCAACACGATCTCCCCTAGGCATAAGCAAATTGCCTCCTACTGTGGTTAACCATACGCCAGCTCCTTCCGTTACCAATTTTCTATACGTGTGTGGTTCCTTCTTCTCTACCCCACTTTGCCCTGATGAAGGTGTTGCCCCGGACGGGGCCATACACCGAAACGCGCGTTGGCGTTTGTTCCCACTGAGGAACCTTCTGAACCAACCCGGACATTTGATCATCGGTCCCCCTGTCATCTGAAAATCATCTCTGCTTAGTGTTGTAGGATGCATGATGTGTGAATGTTTTTTGTAAGAATGTGAAGGGTATGTTAGTATGAAGTCAGAACCACCATTTAATTGTTGCCAAGATGTTTATTTATTTGGATGTATAACTTTTTATATCTATATACAATGATAATGAATTCATGAAAATAAAAAAAATATATTTTGATAAAAACTAACCTGTTATATGAATTGCTTGGGTTCAGGACAATTTTTATAATACAAAGGACCTCTCCTAGGCCATGAACTAAAATTATTGCGGGCAGGTCCCCTTTCCGTGTTTGATTGTTACTTTCCCCATCGACCTGCCCAAATTGATGTGGGGTCCCCCTCCGATTTGATGAAAAGAAGCACTGCTAGGTCTGGGCACTCTGACTCTTCCTTTCTCACAAGGCAGATTCGAGCTACCTGATTTTGAACTATACTCTCACTGTCCTCAGGTGCACTTCGCCATATATTGGCTGAATCCATCCCCCTTTAAGCCCCACCTGGCGGTAGAGGAGGGGTATATGACCCCTATCCCTCTTTCGGGGTTCTTGTTTTCTTTGCGTAGGGGAAGAGAGTGGGACCCCACCACGATAGCAAACACTGTCATGTCCTGGAGAAAGATAGCTGACAGATTGGGTGTGACAATGTTGTACCCCCGTAAGGTACCTCTGCTGCACCTTCCCTCTCTCCAAGTCACATACGAGCTTCAACGCAAGTAAATGTTAGAAAATCTACACTTTACCACCTGAGGCGACCTCTACCTGGGAGGTACATTTCGCACTAGGGAGCAGTTCTTTGGGGCACATACACCCTCCACCATGGAGCTATTTATGTATATCAGACTTAGGCAAAGTGTGAAAGCAGCCACCCCAGCCTTCCCCGCAGAGCCACCCACATTACTACCTCTCCACGCACTCCTGCAAGCTGAGCCTCCCGGGCATGTCACCTCCCTTCTCTATCGCCACGCACAGCTCACACTGCTCTCCCGCACCCCGAGAGCCCGACTAGTGTGGGACCTGGATCTGGGACGACAATTAATAGATGACCAATGGGAATTTATTTGCAAACAGACACAAGCTATAACAGCCAGTAGCAGCCTGAGGCTTATACACTATAAGTTCCTACACAGGTTATATTACACTCCGGCCAAGCTACATAAATTCAAACTCCGAGACAATGATAGATGTGCCAGATGTAGGTGTGAGGGGGCGGATTTCCTTCACCTGACCTGGTTGTGCCCGTCCATTCAACAATATTGGCAACAGGTTTTGATAGGAATATCTAATATGATCAATTTGCCGCTACAGGCATCACCAGAGGTAGCTCTGCTAGGCTGCACACGTGATATTGCCCCTGCATATAGGAATTTAGTCTCCTTAGGCTTCCTAATAGCAAAGTGTAGGGTGGCGTGCCGCTGGGGTAGGGGCCGCACCCCCAAGTTCAAGGATTGTATACATGACCTCACTACATGGCAGGAGCAATCGCTCAGTTATGCTCAACTCCTCCCGCCCACTTCCAGACCCAGAGATGTTTGGAGCCCTTTAACCACATACTTATTGGTGACAACAGGGAGCTCTGCTACTGACGCAGGAGTACCGGTTGGAGATGCCGATCATGATGACCCCCCTTGATGCTTGAAATCAAGGCACCCTCCCCTCCTGTATGTAGAAAGGGAATCTAGGGTGGACGTCGGCGTTGTGTGTAGGAGAGAGTAGGGTCCTCCCTGGCTATAGCATTACAGATGTCCAGGATCGTCCGTTGCTACTTCTATAACCCAGATGTGTATCAAATGTTTGTCATTATGCACAGTATATGATTCAGACTGTTACGATGTCTAATGCAACTGTGACTCTGTTTTTTCGGACCTCAAATGTGAAGCAAGCCAGGAAGGGTTTTGTTTCGCCTGTTGGGGTGTATAGATGCAGAATACATCTGTTCTTAGCCTAATATTTGATGATATGTCCTGCTGTGTTGCCAAACTTCAATAAATAAACGTATTATAAAAAAAAATGTTTATCCCCCAACAAACCTGTGCACATCACAATCACTGTTCACATTTAAAACGTATCCAGAAGAAATCCAGAAAAAAGGATTCCTGGTTACAATACATTTCTAAAGTCATAGGTAAGACTAATGACTCTTTCAATACTGTTCAATATATGCATTAGTTATTAATGAGGCATTCACTGTGCCAATTTTCTCCCTCCCAATACAGGCCATTAAACATTCTGAGGACAGAGTGTCATGCACACCAGACTTTTCATATGCATGGGAGTGTGGCCCACACAAATGTAAAGCCTGTCCATTGAATGTTCATTTGATGATATTTCTTTAGCCTTTACTTTCTCTATTGATTGAGAACCCACATTCTATCAGTTTGAGATAAAGATGGCAAATGTTAGCCATCACCCTAATAAAGTATTGTCTAAAAAAAAAAAGAGATTATTTGCAGTAATATCAGTGAGCTGCTGCTGTGTTACAATATTGAAAACACACATCACTGTCCCTGAATATTAGATGTAAACACATTTAGAATTTTAAACGAGTGTGCCTTGCCAAAGGAGAATGAAAGAGCTGAAACTGGATCATGAATTCAAAGCTGTTGTCAACAGGGGTCCCCAAAACTCGCGTGTCCAGGGCCCCTAAAATCCTTAAGATGTCCCTGACTGCAGGCCACTAATAGAATGTAATTTATGGGCACAAGTTGTGCCACTTTAATAGGGATCTACAAGTAAATTAAATATGCAAATGTGGTATATGCCAATTCTACCATGCTTTAAAGAAAGCTCACAATCACTTTAGCACTGGAAAGCAGTAGTAAAGTGTGCAGAGACCTAAAGCCAGCAAAAACAAAGTTAGTAAAACGGGAGGGGTTAAAGGCAAAAAGTTAGTGGAAAACCAATCCAAGGATGCTCGGTCTAAACTTAAGTAAATCCGTACATTGATAGCGAGCCTTCAGCACTAGGTTTGCTTCTGCCCACCAGGCTTCTGCTCACCTTTGGAATGCCCTATGATGCAGACTTCCTCGTCTTGGCGTTCCTGCCTCCACCACTGTGGGGCACCTTCAGTGTCCCTGCTTTATGTGTGATAATTCCATCCACAAAGACTCTCAATAAGGACACAGATAACCTCTCCTTTAGTATTGTTCACATCTTTCCTGGCTAACGCACCTCTTCCTTCTTGGGTTTGTGTTATGTACCTCACCTTTTTTCTGGCCAGTTACAGGCATGCTTTTGAGCCTCTTAAGAGTGACAGTGATTTGACCCCCTATGCCTGCTTTTGTTTTACATGTACTGGTAAGAAAATGAATCCCTCATAGATTAAAGCATAGCAAGCATGACAACATTCTTACAGTTGATATCGGAGTATAATTTGGACGTTTGTCCTTCTACTGATACAATTTCTTATTTTTTGCATAGGTGACTCGCTAACTTGCCTCTGAAGGTTGGTGGGGCTGGTGAAGTGGGACCTACTGTCTTGACCTCCAATGTGCCCGTCTCAGCACAAAAGAATTGTTAGGAATTCAAGGATCCTCTTGTCCCGTCCCTCTTCCCAAGAACTTGAAAATTCTTTCCCCAATCTTTTTGTTTGCATCCATCAAGAGCTAGGAGCTCTAACCATGTCTCCTTATCAACCTCTTGTTCTCTTCCATTAAGAGCTGTACTATTCTTTGCTGTTTCCCTAACTCTCCTATGCTATTCTCCTGTCACTTTGTCTCATCCTGTGGCCTCTTTCACTTTTGTTGCTTCTCTAGGTAAACGTTTTCTCAGCAGACCTTGCTGATGATTGTCCTGTGGTAAAACGAGGCTAAACCAAGGAACTGTTTTATTTCCTCAGTATAGACAACCTTTCAACTGTAGGGTTGCCAACAATTTAGATGCACCCAAAAGCACTTGTAGAACCCTCTGGATACACTATCATTTGATTAGCCTAATGTCTTCGTAGAGTGTCTTCCGGGCCTACCCAATTCAAGAAAGGATTGCTCTCACTCAGCTTGCTTCAGGAGGTTTTTTTTTAGGCCTGCAGAGTCAGCCTACATGTCTAGTATAGTCATTTATGTACTTTTAAAATGCACATTATGTCGCTACCTTTATTTGCCTTAAAATGGGAAGGTTGGAAGCTTTAGTGCAGAAGAAAGCTACAATTTTATTAAAGATGAGGAGACCAGTATAAAGTCACTCCTGCCCTCCAAGCGGGGTGTTGAGTTGCCAATGTAGTTGTCTTAAGGGTATAGCTGTTTAGTTTTCACTAGCCTTTTCTCCCATAGCATCTCTCACCATTCCTCTATAGACTTCTTCCTCTTCTTTGCTGTTGCTTGGCTGGTTCTTTCTAACCCCTGTTGTATAGAAGAGAGTGAATTGTTCATGAGACAAGTTCTACTATGTGTGAGATTTGTTCCATATAGTTATTTTGTGAGATTCTTCTCTGTATTAATTGTCCATTGCACAGCTGTTGCATTGGTTGTGCTACTCGCAAAACATAGACAAAAAGTGAGGAGTAGAATGCTTGATTGAATCTCGCCCATTATAGGACGCAGAATTCAGGCCTTCACATCCTGAAAAATGAAATAGGGAGCCATAAGGGCCCCGGGGAAGCCTCCTATGACCACATGGTTCAGGTGCATGGGACCCAAATTGACCCTCTCCCAACTCCTGTTTTCAAAGCAAAAAATATATATTCTTGCAGTAGGGTTTGTTGACCCCAAAGCAGCATTTGTGGACTCACAGAAAGCTTCCAAGCCCTGGCTCAGGGTTCATGAACCTGTGACATGTGATTTTGGAGCCTTATGGGAGTTTCCGAAGGTTTTGCGGACCAAAACTAAGGTCTGAAAAGCAAACAAAATAGTGGTGAGCTGTTTGAAGTAACACTGCGTAGTCAAGTTCCTTTGGTGAACAGTTACATTCTTTATTCAAATATTCAAAAGTTGTGCAAAGAGTCTCAGCTAACGCGTTTCGTTCAGCAGAGTGAACTTCGACGGGGCATATATATTGAGAAGGATCGACTTTGATGTATCCAAACGTTGGTAGTCCTGTTTCGCTGCCGTAGCAGTAGAGCGAAGTGTACGGCACAACCGGTAATTAGCGGATGCCTCCTTGATAAGGGCCCCGCATGTGGTGCTGGAGCCGTTCGGTATCCAAACTCCTTCCTCGCACTGCTTCTGGAAGAAAAAGGAATTCCTTTTTCATCCAGAAGCGGTGCGAGGAAGTCGATCCTTCTCAATATATATGCCCTGTCGAAGTTCACTCTGCTGAACGAAACGTGTTGGCTGAGGCTCTTTGCACAACTTTTGAATATTTGAATAAAGAATTTAACTGTTCACCAAAGGAACTTGACTACGTAGTGTTACTTCAAACAGATAACCTGGGTGGTGCACCTCTCCACTTTTCCCTAAATTCCCGATTCTCTGCTTGGCAGTTTGCACCTTACTACGGCAGTTAGTGCACACCGTTCATGAATGTACCAGTAACGATCTACAAAGGAAACTTAGGAAAGAGGTGCGGCCACTGGAGTTCGCCGTTGACCGTTGCCCTTTACAAAATAGTGGTGAGCCTCTGCCTACCCACCCGATGGCTGATGGCTGTGTGCAGCAGAAACTGGCCGCTGGGTTAGTGTTAATCAGTTAAAAAAACTTTCCTCTGTCAATGAAGATCCTTAATATAGTATTAAAGGTTAACATGAGATTTTTGGTATTGTTTTTCTTTTTAACATGTGCTGTATTATATGGTTTTGTGGGGGAAATGGTAGGTACAGGATTTCTGGGCTGAGATGTCCATCAATTTTTTTTTAATTTGTTTCATTGAATTATGGGCAGGTGGCATATAGTAGCTATTAGGAGCTTTTCCGTTTGGAAGTATGCTTTTTCTCCTAATGTTTCAACTCTCAGATGTTTAAACATTGTAGTTGCTAAAGTGGTTGCAATTTGTGCAACGACTTTTAGTAAATCCGGTGGTATTTTGCAAATCGACTTATGTACTAGTAGGTCAAGTCGTAAAATACATAATCGCAGTGGTTCTCAATTCAACCTAGGCAATGCATATTAATGGGTAGCGTGCAAACTGTGACCCCCCTATGATTCGCTGCCTTCTCAAGCATGGTGGCAAGTTGAGGTCAACAGACCACCATCTTTGTGATTTTTTTATAAATACAGCAATCTTTTTTTCATTTATTAATACACCCCATTTGCCTTACAGAAAAACGGTATGGGTTAAAAAAGAAAACAGTTTTAAAGACATTTTTTAAGACTAGGCAGTGACCCTACCTCGACCTAATCCTAAAAATATTGTTGCCAGCATTCATACAGGGGAGAGTGTCCCTTGGGAATTTGCGAATGGGAGTCTTTGTGATGGGAACATCATTTGTACATTTGGCCCCGGAAAGCATTGGTCCAAACATGGCACTGAATATAAGTGCATATGCGGCCACACTGTGTCCTAAATTAAATATTTCTATAATTGTACAGGGTGTCTGTGAGCAATTAATTGCTTTATGCTGCATTTTCCATGAGGAAGTTACAGCTCTCTTGGCCAAGGGGGCCATAGAGAGGGTCCCAGTGCCA
Organism: Lissotriton vulgaris; assembly: GCF_964263255.1. Lineage (NCBI taxonomy): Eukaryota > Metazoa > Chordata > Amphibia > Caudata > Salamandridae > Lissotriton > Lissotriton vulgaris. The sequence goes on from NC_141696.1 coordinate 745,717,633, forward strand.
GAAGTAGGATGTGGTTGTTATTCCTGCTACTTTCTGGTGCCCAAGAAGGACAAGGGCCTGTGTCTTATCCTAGACCTCTGAACCCTCCACTACTTCTTCCGGAAGGAAAGTTCAAAATGCTCACTTTGGCCCAGGTAATTTCTTCCCACGACCCAGGAGACTGGATGGAAGTGTTGGACTTGGACGCTGTAATGGAGCTGGATAATTTAAGTAATAAAGAGGAGAGAAGTAGGCAGATTCTCAGGTTCACTTTATTCGCCTCACCCACGAACAGCCAGGATACAACTGACAATATTCAGATAAAATTCTCCATTCTAAGAACCATCAGTAGAGAGAACTCTAAACTCTAAGAGGAGGCAGGAACACATGAGTAAAGTAAGACATCACACATCTCCCCCTTTCACAATTAATGATAAAACCTATAAAGAAAATGAAAAAGGAAGTAACAAAAAAAAAAAAACATCCTAACATTACTAAAAATGGAAACAAAGCTGGACTAAACATAATCCTTCATATAAGACGGTGGTCTGCGTAGTCTCTGACTTCTCAAACGAGAATCAGTGAAATTGTTAGAACTGGAAATAGGAAGTTTGATAGAGGAGGAAGAACCACCATCAGAATCACAGTCACTTCGAGAGAAGTTCTTTGATCTAATTACAACCACACGACTTTTGTTCCAAATTCTTCCATCTTGTGTCTTAATGGCATTACCAAAAACTTTAGAAACAGGCCTAACATTAGTGTATTTAGACCATGATCTTCTCCCAACAGGTGCTTTAATTTTGACAAGATCACCAACTCTAATTTCTTGAAAATGAACACATTTCTTTTTATCAAAATACATTTTCCTCCGAGCTTGCTTATCCAATTCCCTCTCCCCCCAAACACCAATATGATTGTCAACCAATCCTTTGTTCAGGTTCATCCAACCAGGACACCACATAGTGTTGGGTACTCTACCTTTGAATACTTCAAAGGGGGATTTACCAGTGGTAGAGTGAGGGGAACAACGATAAGCCACAATTCTTTCTTTGAGTGCCAATTTCCAATTTAGACCATTAGCCCTAGCTAGCTGAATACATTCTTTCAATGTTTTGTTGACCCTCTCAACCGCTCCATTAGTTTCTGGGTGATATAAAGAGGACCGTTTGTGCACAATGCCACATTTAGAAAGAAATGTATCAAACATTGCAGAACAAAATTGAGGACCATTATCTGATAAAATACTGTTGGGAAAACTTTCTCTCATGAAAACATCAGATAAAACCTTTATTACAGAATCAGAAGTTATCTCATTCACAGCACTCACTTCAATCCAACGAGAATATAAGTCAACTAATACTATCAAGTATGGAGTGTCTGAGACACCAGTAAGAGGTCCCAAGATATCAATTGCTATCTCATCCCAGGGATGGTTGGGCAAAACCCTGCAAACCATGGGCATCTGCCTGGTTTTCAGTATTTTGTCACTTGCGCAACATTCAACACAATCTCTAACCATGCGTTCTATCTCCAAATCCATCCCAGGCCACCAAAACTGTGTGCGTAGCATTTCTTTTGTTTTCACTATTCCTAGATGGCCAGAGTGTGCATGTAACAATAATTTCCTCCTTAAAGTAGAGGGAGGCACCAGTCTCAAATCACGTGTTAAAAGATCATCAGTAATGGACAACTCTTGAGCAACCAATGACCACGGCTTCTCTAAACACTTATTGTCCCTTAGTAAGGATAATACTTTGACTAACTCCTCATCCTTTAACAATTCATCTTTCCACTCTTCTTTCCCAACCACACCTTCAGTGACCTCACAGACATTGAGAAAGTCATCTTCATCCACAAATACCTCATCATTACAAAGTTCATCACCTTTTACAAGTCTAGAAAAGCAATCAGCAGCTTTATTTGAAACGGCAGGTAAATATTGCACCTCAAAATCAAACTCCTGCAAAGATATGATCCATCTTCTTATCCTTGAGGAAATAGAGTCTAAACCCTTCTTACAAAAAACCTCTTTCAACGGTTTGTGATCTGACTTTACAACAAACTAATCAGATTCTTAATTTTTTTTAGACCCCAGAAGATAGCTAACGACTCTTTCTCAATTACCGAGTAATAAAGTTCAGGTCCACGAAGACACCGTGAGGCACAAGCAATCAGAGATTCATAGCCATTTTTTTTTTGTACCAGTACTGCTCCAAGACCTTTGTCACTTGCATCCGTATACACATAAGTTGGCAAACCAGGAACAAATGCTTGAAGACAGGGAGCTTTTTTCAACTCCTCAACTTGGTGAGTTAGCTAGATGACCAGTATTCCCACACCTAAAACAAGAAAACGTGTTAGAAACATTAAAGTTCGGATTGAAAGTATTCATCCCATTTTCATTTTTCTCTCCTGACATTTTTTCTTCTTTCTTTACTTGACACACAACTTCTTCAACCTTAGTTTCATCTTTCTTTTCAGGTTCAATCGTCTTTTCCTTTTCACCTTTCAGTTCATCAACGCACTTCGTCATGTGTTCAACTTGCTTTGCTATAACTAGAACTTCATCAAGTGGTGGTTCATCCTTCAACCATAGTTCCTTTCGGATGCTATCGTGTGCGCATTTTAATACAAATTGATCCCTTATTCTTTCTTCCAAAGTCTGTCCAAATTTGCACGATGAAGCCAACTTCCTTAGTGCAGAAACATACTCCTCAACTGACTCATCCTTCTTTTGCCCTCTCAATCCAAAATGATATCTTTCCATTATCGTGCTCAATCTTGGGAGATAGTGTTGGTCTAATTGTTCAATCGCTATTTCATATTCGTTTAAATTCCTTTGTTCTGATGCAGTGAGTTCTGGTAAATGTTCTAAAACATCCTGACCTTCTCCTCCCAAACAGTGTAGCAGTAATGAATGTTTCCTTTCTGCACTTAAGTTCGTGCCACATACTCTTACATAGTTTGCAAAGATCTTTTTCCATTTCTGCCATTTTACATTTGGTTCACCTGGACTTGTTAAGAAAAATGCGGGTTGTGTTACATTCTGCATCCTCTTTTTTTTTTTTAAATATTTAAAAACATATATATATATATATATATATATATATATATATATATATATATATATATATATATATATATATTTATATATATTTTTTTTATATTATTAATTTAAATGTTCTTTGTTGGGATGAATCAACTGACTCCTGTCAATATAAAGTGAATAATGTATTAACTTTCACATATATGCATTAACTTTCACTTATATTAATTCTTAGTGTATTTCCTTTTCTTTTCTGTAATAAAACACCTTTCTTTCTTGTAGATTATTCTTCCCTTCTTTTTTTTTATAGAGCCACTATGAGATCATAAACAGTGAATGGGTTCTTTGTTTTAGCATTCTCTTCTTTTAAATGTTCTCAGCACTGTCATTGTGAGAACAGACGAAATGACAACGTTCTTTAAGAATCAGCACACGTCACAATTCTCCTGTTCCTGATACGCGCTGCAAACACAGTTCTTTTTCTCGTTGTTTGCTCATAAAGCCATACGTATTACATCAATGACACGCAGCTGAAGAGTCATTGAAACGCACGCTGACTACGCATTGAATTCTTGCGCATGTACGTCATTGAAGCGCACAGCCATATTGCTTTTGATCTCAGCGCGAGTAAACATTAGCGCGAGCAAATGCACAAGCCACCATAACAGTTAATTTGAGCACGCGGAACCTTTTCCCTTTTATTTCCTTATTTTCATTTAATTAAATTCCCTTTTTCTCTTGAACCTCCCGCTTTACTCCTCACCGTACAGGCTTATCTTTTTGTCGGTGATTTTCTAGTCATACCGCCGCTGGGAAGACAACGCTTCCTTTTTAGTTGATGACAGCCGCTGGAGAGGTCAGAGAAGGCTTCGTGTTGAGGCGGAGAGGTAAGTTGATCGTCGCCAGTGTAATGGAGCTGGATAATTTAAGTAATAAAGAGGAGAGAAGTAGGCAGATTCTCAGGTTCACTTTATTCGCCTCACCCACGAACAGCCAGGATACAACTGACAATATTCAGATAAGATTCTCCATTCTAAGAACCATCAGTAGAGAGAACTCTAAACTCTAAGAGGAGGCAGGAACACATGAGTAAAGTAAGACATCACAGACGCTTATTTCCATATCCCTGTCGTGCCTGCCCGTGGTTGTTACTTACTGTTTGCAGTGGGCCACAAGCACTTTCAATTTATCGTGCTCCCCTTTGGCTTTGCAAGTGCCACTCGGGTGTTCAGAAAGGTGATGGCGGTGGTCACAGCTCATCTGCGCAGATCTGGGGTACTAGTCTTCCCCTATCTTGACTACAGCCTGTTAAAGTCGGGCTTGCCCCAGGCTGTCGTCTCCTACCTCCAGACTAGAGCGGACCTCCTGCGCTCTCTGTGGTTCATTATCAACTTGCCGAAGTTACACCTGACTCCCTCTCAAACGATCCCTTCGATTTCTGGCCTATCCTCCAGAGCAGCGACTCCGGGATATTTAGGCTGTGATACCGATGTTTCAGCCTGTATCACGGATTTCAGGGAGAATAACTCTGAGACTGCTGGACTTCATGGCCTCCTGAATCCTGCTGGTGGATCATGCCAGGTGGCATATGCTGGATCTGCAGTGGGACCTGAAGTTTCAGTGGGCGCAGCATCAGGGGAATCTCTCTGACTACATCCAGATCTCGGAGAGAACTGCATTACGACTGCAGTGGTGGCTAACATACCAAGATGTGGTCAGAGGTAGAGATGTGGTCAGAGGCAGTTCCCTCTCCCTTTCCCAACCATATCTAACGGTGGTGACAGATGTGTCACTTCTGGGATGGGGCGGTCACCTGGGAGAGGCAGAGATCAGAGGCGTCTTGTCAACCTTCTGGAGCTCCGGGCGATCAGACTGGCACTGAAAGCATTCCTTCCCTCTTAAAAGGGAAAGTGATGCAGGTGTTCACGGGCAACACCACTGCCATGTGGTATTGCACCAAACAGTGCAGGTTGGGTTGCAGACACTTTGTCAGGAGGCTCTCCTTCTCTGGACATGGGTGGACCATCGGGGCATAACCATGGTGGTTCCACATCTCGCTGGTTCCCTGATCGCCAACGCAGATAAACTCTGCCATCAGTGCCTGGTTGATCATGAATGGTGTCTCAATCCGGAGGTGAGGCAAGGTCTCGTTCAGCAGTGTGGAGAGCCTTTGCTAGATCTGTTCGCCTCTGAAGACAATGCGCAATGTCAGCAGCATTGCGCGTTGGAGTTTCCAAGGCGGCACTCGCTCAGCGATACTTTTCATCCTCCTCTTTGCCTATACCACTTCTGCCCGGAGTGCTCAAGAAGATCAAGCATGACCAGGCCCAAGTCATTCTTGTGGCTCCGAATTGGGCACAAATAAGCTTGTATTCTGTCCTTCTAAGCATGGCCATTGATCCCGCAATCAAACTGCCCCTTCGGGAGGATCCCGTATCGCAGAAGTAGGGGATGGTTCTTCACCTGAACCTGTCCACTCTCCATATGCTTGCATGGACCTTGAGTGGCGGCAGTTGACTGCTTTTGACCTTCCACCCAAAGTCTGTGATGTCATCTTGGCATTTAAGCGTCCTACCACTAAAACGGTATACGCCTGTAGATGGAACCCATTTGTGGCATGGTGCACAGCAAAGACTGTAGATCCCCTTTCTGCCCCTCTGTCAGAGGTTCTCTTGTACATACTTTCTTTGGCCCAGCAGGGCTCTGCTTTGGGCAGCCTTAAAGGTTATCTTGCAGCTATCTCTGCCTTTCTATGACTGCCAGATCATCCTTCTTTATTCAAATCTCTCATTGTTTGTAGATTCTTTAAGGGCTTTACTCACTTGTTTCCTCTGTCTTCTTTCATAATGACTCATTGGGATTTAAATTAGATTTTAACCTTTCGTATGTGTGCTCCCTTCGAGCCTCTTCATAATTGTCGTCTCAGGCTGCTGACTCTCAAAACAGTTTTCCTTATTGCCATCACCTCTGCTTGTAGAGTTAGGGAGCTTCAGACTCTGTCTTCAAAGCCTCCTTATCTACCTGTCCATCCAAGTAAAGTTGTGCTTTGAACAAATTCTTTGTTCCTTCTTAAAATGGTGACGCCCTTTCATGTGGGATAATCAATCACACTGCCCACCTTTTACCCGCCCTGCATCCCTCCAAGGAGGAGGAGAGACTCCAAGGTCTGGACCCAAAACAGGCATTGTCTTTTTATCTCGATCGTACCAAAGACTTCTAACTGGATGATCAACTCTGCATTGGTTATGTGGGCGCCAAGAAAGGTCAGGCTGTGCAAAAAAAATGCCATCTTTCGACGAGTTGTCCTCTGCATTAAAATATGCTATGTATTGGCAAAAAGGAACCTCCCGTGGGGTTGCATGCTCACTCCACTAGATCTACAGCTGCAACCACTGCATTAGCAAGCGGAGTCCCACTCTTTGATAACTGTCCGGCAACGACATGGGCATCCAGGCACACATTTATCAGACACTATTGATAGCCAAGTTCGGAGGGATGGGTACTTTGCCCGTTCGGTCCTCCATGACTTCCTGGTGTGTTCTTGTTTCGCAGATATGCTGGAGTATCTATTCTAAGGTAAGTAATCTACAACTAATAGTCTCTATCAGATGAACAAGTTACCTACCATCGGTAACGATGTATCCAGTAGAGGTATATATTAGTTGTAGGTTCCTTATCACCTCACCCATCCTTCCTAGCTCTGCAAACTGATTTCATGGCATAGGGACTTCCCTACAGGGCCTAGCTTGGACGCACCAGTAGTCATTGTCTTTCATGGCTCTGCGCTTCTGGCATAGAATATGGTGTTAAGAACTGACGTCAGCATGCATGGGTGGTGTCTATATAGGTCCCGTAACATCATCCCGGCACCCACGACGCCGACGACTGATGCAGAGCCAACAGACACCACCTACTAGTGCGCGGGGTACTGCTAATGAAAAATCTCTGGATCCAGACTGGCACCTGGGGAAAATTCTAAGGTACGGAATCTGCAACTAATATATCTCTACCAGATGCATTGTTACCAAAGGTAAGTAACTTGTTGAGGACTAACTATTATCCTTGTTGAAAATGATTTGAACTTCTACATTTTAAAAGGGTTAAGAGGATTGTGACATACGTTCTTCCCAACAAACAAGTTTGAATGAGCCCTCTGAGGTAATGCCTTATTGCAATAATTTCTATTCAAGGAACATACCTCATTCTATAAATTTATAGTTATCATAGGCTATTTTATTGTTAAAATATTTAATATTAAGACTGTGTTTATTTCCATATGTCTTCCAGGGACTGGTGGGCCGAAACGCAGAAAAATAAGAAAATAAGACCCAATCCCAATGACACAAAAGTGAAAAAGAAACTGCGAGAACTGGAGCTTCATGAGTCCTTCCCAAATCTGGCAGTTGCAGAAGCCTATCTCAAACCTGTTGTGGATGACAGCAAGGGAGCATTCTCCTGGGGGAGGCCAGACCTGGAGCAGATTAGGGAGTATCCTTTCACTCACTTTGCTTACCTTCATGTGCATTTTCTTGATGCAGATTCCTTTCTGTAACTTGAACATATTGTTTGGGGTGTGACTATATAAATTGGATAATCTGAATGATTAGTGTATAGCTACTATTCTAGCAATATCTTTTGGCATTTTAAGGTTGACTGCATACCCTGTACATTCTTGGCAGTTGATAAACAAGGTGATTGCTATGTGTGAGGTTACTTTGATTCTTGGTTTTTCTCCCTCATCCATCATTATATGAACGGGACCCATTGCAGGTGCTACAGCTGTAGCCTCAAATGTAGTTTTTAAGGTTTTATTCAATGCCATTTTAATGTTGTTTTTTTGTTCTTAGTGCAAATGGGGTATTGATCCTGAATTAAATTATCTGACAGTTGAGTTAGTTGATAATTCCAGTGTTGATCTTCCCAGACCGTTAACAGGTATCTGTTTGATCATCTTCTGATCTGGTTCTCTTCATTTTCATACTCCCAAGACCATCTGATACAATTCTGTGCATTTCCATTTGTCCCGAAAACGTTAACTTAGTTAGCAGTCTTTGTAGGTATTTACAGTTTTGTGATAAGTAGGTCTTAATAGAATACAAAATCAAGGCTGCTGCATTTATCATAATGAATGAAAACTTTTTTTCCCATTAACATGACCTGACACCATCCCCCAGCCCACATTCACAACGGAGATTTTCACGGAGATTTTTGATCAGTATTTTAGAATGTCTGGCTTTAAAATCCTGGATAAAGAGTAGATTGTGGTCCCAGTCCAGAGAAGCTGATATGAGGCGCCCCACTGCATTGCCATGAGTGTCAAGAATATAAATCCAAGTAGCTTCTTGTCTCACTTGATTGCTTGATATACTTGATGACTTTGTCATCATGGAGTTTAACCATGTGAGTTTGGTAGGGCAATGTTTTAAATTCCTCTGTAGCTTGGACCTGCAAAGTTTCTTAAGGTTCCACCGCAGAGCCAAAATGCAACAGGTGCAGTAAAGGCAGTTGTTTCATTGTCAGTGCTAAACGGCTACTGTAGCAAAACACACTGCTCCTCAAGCCCCAACCCCCTTCGAAGCTGTGTGCTTCAAGTGATTGTGATTCCACTCCTGTTCCCATAGTAGTTTCTTTCTGCCAGCCTTCAGCCCCTGGCAGCTCAAGCCTTTAGCTTATCCAGGATTAGCATGTGATTTATGTTTACTGGATTTAGCCAAATCTCACAAGTTCTAACAATGACCTCTGCATATCCTGCACACACAAACTGATCATACCATTTGGCTAGTGATCTTTTGCGCTGCAAGTTTTCTTGGGATTAGACTTCGGGTGAAACGGAAGATCTTTCACACTGTCCCTGCTAACTCAGGGAGGGAGTGTGGGGACTAGGATGTGTAACAATATATGTCTGGAAACATTAAGGGCATGATTTGGAGAATGAGGGTCTTTACTCTGTCAGTCAGAGTGACGAAGAACATTACGCCAACCACCCTGACGGACGGAAGATTGCCATATTTGGAGGTCACCCAGCAGTGCCTTCATAGCACTACAAGTTTAGTTGACAGTCTCTGTCTGTTAGGCAGTCCTTCACTAAGCTTTTGTTTTGTTTTTCCCCCATAGCAGCATCTTCTTTCTTAAAACCAAAAAACTAACGCCTTTCACATCCAGGGAGTTTTCTCTGTGGGTTTGTTGGTCCATATTTTTCTTTTCTATCCACGATCAGCAGGTTTTCCCCGGTGGTGACTACCTGCTCTAAGTAGAGCAGGCGGCGTGATGTCCTTACTCAGGCAGCCCCTACTCTACCAGGCCGTCTGAGTAAACTTACCAACGTTGGGGCCATAGGGGTCACTGACATCACTCCCTCTCCAGCCTGTCATCGTCTGCTTAGCCTCAACTCGTTCGAGCTAAAAATAAAACAATAATAAACCAGTGTTATTATCGTTTTATTTTGTCAAGTTTTGCGGCAGCTGGTTGATCCAAAAAAAGACCTGTCATAAATACTACTCTATTTTATGGACACTGAATGGGGGCTAGGCAAGGGATTCCTAACTGTCATTAGGAACATCTGTAGGCTTTCTTCTGCATGTTCTCTGCCAGCATGAATATCTTCACATTTAGGATGAGGTGTTTGAGGATAAATGTAATAAAATGCCGCAAATTAAAAGCTGAAGCACTTGGGCTGTCTTTAGACAAACATAAATAGAAGTACAAACTTTTTGCAAGTAGAAATTCTCCTGAGAATAGTGAGCTCAAAGGAAATCAACAATTGGTTACAAGACATTAGTGAACTTACTTTACTTCAAATAAATATGTACTGTGGATTGTACAGGGCAAGCACACATAAAGCTTTATAAAACATTTGCAAATTTACAATTCAACTACAAATTATTTTGTTTCTTGCACAAAGGTGCGGTATAGACGAGATAGACCCTTCATGCCCCTTTCTAATTCTTCCTTGTAACCTTAGTAAAAAACAGAGCTATAGCAATTCACGAAAACATATCTTAAACCTTAGTGTTCACTTTCGCTATTCACAGTGCCATTAATCTAGGCTTGGCTTGCATATTACATTAGTGCTAGGATACATTTATCTTCCGGTTAAAAACAGTCTCTGTAGTGTCAGTGAAAGCCTAGTAAACTTTATAGCACTGTTTACAGCTGTTATTTTTCTGTAACCAAATAAAACAACACACAACAAAATATCCCATTTGTATTCAAGCTTCCATGAAAGTGAAAGACGGCCTGATAGAGATGGGGCTGCCTGAGTAAGGACTTCACACTACCTACTCTAGTTAGAGCAGGTAGTCACCACCAGGGAAAACCTGCTGATCGTGGATAGAAAAGAAAAATATGGACCACCACACCCTCCGAGAAAACTCCCAGGGTGTGAAGGGTTTAGTTTTTTGCTTTTAAGAAAGAAGACGATTATACACACATGCATAATATAGGTTGCCTGTAAGGGTATAAAGAATGCATTAATATTTCAGTGCCATTATGAGTGAAATGCTCCTATGAGTTTTCTTCTTCTTCATAATATTTACTTTTGAAATATCATGCAATTGTCATCAAACATACGAAAATAGTTGGCCACTCCATTTAAGGCTGTAGGAAGCTGGCTCTGTATATACTATGCTAAAGTAAGGTATAGTGTGCACAAAGTGCAGTGGATGCCTAGAGGTATAGCAGAGGCTAAATTAGATAATCACCAACAGCTCTCTTTGTGTAATGTGGTCGAGCAGTTAGGGTTATCAAGAGGTTTGTTAAGCATTTATTGTATAAATCAAATAAATATTATATAAAAAAGGTATACTTATGTTTTATTTCTAGAACCAAGCAGAACATAGCACAGGTAGGTAAAATATATATGCAAGGTGGTACACCGAAATACAATTGCGGATGGATTTGAAATCATTACAGTGTTGTTTATTTGATTTAAAACACATTCAAGAATACTTTGAAAATAGTTTGGATTACTTTTGTGTTACTTTTTAGTTACATCGACTACTTGGTGTGATATGCCTAGATATCACTCTAGGGGTCCTACAACACAGAGGTAAGTAAGACAATGTTGGGTTCGTAGCAAAGTTACTTTGTTTTCGATTCAAAAGTCAGTTCAACACTAAGAACATTTTTGAAGAAAAATCGCAACATGGGTTCTTATGTAAGAAAAGAATGTTATTGGTTTGCAACTAAGTAAATAACTTACAAGAATAGCTGTTTGGTGATTAGAGCCAAGGTCTCCAAGGCTCAAGGAGGCACTCAAATCGCACATCCACTATGCACTAGGGCATCCGGGTGCAGAATGCAGATGCCCAATGTTAGCCAATGGGGCTAGGGCGCTGTAGGTTTGGGGCTGCTTGCGAGCTGGACTCTCGGTTGTGGGAAGCTCCTGGGGTTAAGCTCAGCACTGCAGGGACCAACTATCTGGCAAGAGCTACACCACCAGCGGCACGGAGGCGGGTTCCAATAAGTCGTCGGTAGCCCTGTTGTTTCCAATGGAGATCTCCAGTTCGGAAGAAATGCTGCAGGCTTAGTCAAGAAAGTTCCCTAAGGGCGACCTCCGGCAAGAGACGTACATTGGATTGTTATGGGATGCCAGGACACTGTCATTTGAGCCACCCATGGCTGTGGTGCCTCAAATGCAGGGGTGTCTTTGGGCGTAGGGTTTTCTTACCAGCTCCTGTCACAGTCGGGGGGAGGGGTCCCATCAAGTTGAGGCTGCAGAAGTCCGGTAGAAGGTCGAGGCAGGTTGAGGATCACCAGATCCCATATCCAGATTGCTGAGGAGACCTCCTTGTGGTATTGGGCCTCTCTAATTCGGCCTGTGGGCTTCAGGTCCAGAGTTGTGCAGAACCGCAGTATCAGCTGGATCTGGGGTCTGTGTTGGAGTCTTTGGTTGGAGTAAATCAGCTGCTCACGGGAGACAGTCTGTTTGGTGAAGGCAGGGCAGGTCCTCCTGGTTCTGGATGGCTCCTGGCTGCTCGACATGCTGGCGTTTCGCTGGGAGCACGTCGAAGCCGGGGCAGGCCGGAAGGGCTGGTACCAGAGCAGTTTTCCTCCTCTTCTCCCTTCGTCAGCACAGCTCTTCAGTTCTTCTTCTTCTTCTTCTTCTTCTTCTTCTTCTTCTTCTTCTCCTTCTCCTTCTCCTTCTCCTTCTCCTTCTCCTTCTCCTTCTCCTTCTCCTTCTCCTTCTCCTTCTCCTTCTCCTTCTTCTCCTTCTCCTTCTCCTTCTCCTTCTCCTTCTCCTTCTCCTTCTCCTTCTCCTTCTCCTTCTCCTTCTCCTTCTCCTTCTCCTTCTCCTTCTCCTTCTCCTTCTTCTCCTTCTTCTTCTCCTTCCAATACTAAATTTAGGGGCGTTACAGGGTTGTGCAGGTTGGGACCAATGGGTCCCTTCTTTGGGGTGAATACACCGCCTATGATGCCACCCTCTAGTGGGGTGGGATTGGCAAAGGTGGGCATACCTCCCTTCTGTCTTGGTTTTCTCGCCGATTCTCCTGGCCAAAGTTAGGGGGGGGGGATCAGTTGCTGGGGGCCTCAAAAGGCAGGTCAGGGGGGAGGAGCCAAGATGGCCGACAGGACGGACGTGTAGGCTCCCGGCTCCGTGAGCCTCCTACTCCCGCACCGATATCCTGTCACTGATCCTGAATTATTGATGCGGCGCCACGACCGCAGGCACGCGCTGGTCACAACCGCGTTCCTCCGAGGCTTCTATCATCCGTGTGGACGGAGATCCGGTCGTGTGAGCCATTTGCCAGTACACCCCCAGGATCCAGCTCTGATGGCCGCCGAGGGATGCCGATGAACCGGGCAGACGACTACTGGAAGTGCCGCTGCTTGCGGCAGGGCTACCGCCGGCGGGGAGAGACGGTGAGGTCATTTCTGAACCCTTGGCTCCCCGGACCTGGATGCGGTGGGCACGGGCGGGACGAGACCCCTACCCCCCCCCTCGTACTGTAGTGCGGTGTACCGGGAGGGCTGACTCGGCACAGGCGACCGGGACCACCTGCGTCGGGGGCAGCCTCTGAACCAGCGGCGAGGGGTCGTTTACTGATTGTTCTTTTGCCCTGCGAGCCGCTCCCCTGCCGGCGCCCCTGCCTGATGAGACCCGATTTTTGATCGCCTCTCTCTCCCATTGTTACCGGATTGCCGAAGCAAAGATGGCGGTCTCTGAGGAAGGAGAGAGGGCTGCTTCTTTGTCCCCTGGACATACTGCCTCGCCTGCCTTAACTCACTCCTGTGAACCGGGGACACGGACCCAACAGCCGTCCTGTATGGGATTACAGCGGGCCCCCACCTATATGGATATCCTGGCTGCTATCACGGGTCTCAGAACTACGTGTCGGCAAGTTACTAAGGAATTGTGCCGCAAAATGGACGAGGCGATTCTAGCGCCGGGACACCGGCGGCGCTCTGGCTCTTCGCTGCCCACCATTGTCTTTGGCCCGGATACTATGTTGCAACAGGCGCCTGCTTTGCCGCTGGTGATTTCTGGCAATAGTGCTGTTGGCTTACCCATCGACATGGATGTTGCTACAATGTCTCTCTCCACTCCGCACTCCGAGGCTCGGCCTCCACCATCATTGTCCCTGCATGGAGACCGGGGACGCTCATCTTCCTCTTCTTTGCACTTTTCCCGTCGAGAGCGGCCATCTTGCTCCATTGTTCTGTTGGATGGGTGTCCGCTGGACTGGCCATGCCTGGAGAAGTTTCGTCGATCGGGCCAGGGTTGATGTGGCCCCCCATTTCGGCTAGTTTGATCGGCTGGCGGTGACCTAGACTGTCTATCGTTTTGATATGGTGACTGATTTGCAATTGCAGCCTCTTTCCCAGTTGAACCTGTGTCTATCCTGAATAGCTGTGCTCTTTGATGATGGGAGGGGGGTTCTGTCTGGGTCCAGGGCCTAAAGGGTGATTATTAAGGACTAGCCTCGACGTGTGCCCGCTACCATGTCGTGTTTGGGGTGATTAATGACACAATGCTTCTCCGTGTGGGCTGCACAGGGATTGAAACTGCTCCTGTAAATGTTGTGTGCACACATCGTGTATTGTTTTCTTCCATCGCTCCTATTGTTGCAATTTGGTACAGCGCAGCCGCTGTTGGAGTATGAGATTTCGGTGTGGGTACGTAGTGGATGGCTGGGTTCCCGGGAGTTCTGATGCTCAGTGGGCTCCTCCCCCTACCTTTTTCCTTTTAGGGAGCGGCAGATTAGCTTGTTCTTTTCTCCCTCCCTGAATTCAAGAGTGACGTTTTTCCTTTTCCTTTTCTTCTTCCTCTCGTCTCCTTCTTTCCTTCCTCTGCATTTCCCGCTGATCTTTCTCCTTTCTTCCGTCTTTTCTTCTTCCTAAATTTCGGGTTTATGGGGCGACAGACACGCTGCTAGGGGGGGGGGGGTAGGCCATAGCCTCTGCATGTGTGTAGGGTGGGGGGTTATCATTCTTTTTTGTTTGTTTCTATGGGACCTGCTTTGTTCTTTCTATGATTTTCACTTTCTTGCCCATGTTTGGGAGTGCTGGGTATAGGGTGGCAGTGGGAATGTGACTGGGTCATAGGTGCTACGACGTGACATGACTATTGTGTGGCCATCCTGCCTGGCTGGGACTTGCTTACCGACTTACGATTTGCTTGACACAGGTGCTAAAATTCAGTCCCGCCTGCATGGGCCAAGCTTATATTTTTCTTTTCTTAGTACGGAACACTACGGCCTGATCTCAATAGTTGCATAACAAAAACTTTAAAATTTGACCTACAATTATCCTGTGACACGGTGCTGCGTTATCCTTCAGTCTTTCGTCCTTTAAATGTTTGCGATTCGGCTACAGTGCTGTGTCGCCATAACGTATGCTGTTGTGCTAACTGATTGTTCGTGGCCGGCCGGATGGTTGTAGGCCCGTATTTGTTATCATTTCTTATGCACAATAAAGGTTTCAAAAATTAAAAAAAAAAAAAAAAGGCAGGTCAGCTAACAAATTCGGCAGGCCTTTGAAGCTTCCCCTTCGTGGACCAAGCCCATCCTGGGGGAGGA
The DNA here is from genome assembly GCF_964263255.1 of Lissotriton vulgaris. Taxonomy (NCBI): domain Eukaryota; kingdom Metazoa; phylum Chordata; class Amphibia; order Caudata; family Salamandridae; genus Lissotriton; species Lissotriton vulgaris. The sequence goes on from NC_141696.1 coordinate 745,732,678, forward strand.
GGCATGGCACCTCTGCCCAGGATGGCCTTTTTTTCTGGACCCAGAGAGCGTAGGAGCTCTACCCAGGGTTCCAGAAACCTGTCTGTGGTGGCAAATGCCATGTATCCATTCAGGAACCAAACCAGGGTTGGTCGTTTTTCAGGGGCATTTCTAAGTTGCCCCCTGAGTGCATTTAACATTAAATCCCACACTGGCATCAGTGTGGGTTTAATGTGCTGAGAAGCTCGCTACCAAACTTCCCAGGTTTCAGTAAAGCAATTATGGAGCCATGGAGTTCGTAATGACCAACTCCCAGGTCATATACTCTTTATGTTACTTTACTAACAATGGCTAAGAATGCACTTAGACACTGTAAGGGTACAGTACTCATGCAAATGTACCTTCACTTGTGGTCTAATGCACCCTGCTAGAGGGGTGACTTACCTATATCACAGGCAGTGAGTTGCAGGCATGGCACACATGGATGTATGTAGGATAGAGGGTCATGCATCCCTAAGTTCCAAGGACCAACTTTTTACTCTAGTTTCCAAATTCGTGAAGTTGTGCTTGCAGATCGGGTATAGCCCACTGATCCATGAGTGTCGGTAACAACTGAAATTAGCACCGCCCCATGGGGTGTTGTCCCCTCAATGCATCGCAGAATGTCCGTTGTTTTACATTAAATAGGTTTGAAGCAGATTGGTCTGTATTCATAAATTGAATTTATTCAGTTTACATGTAGTTTATAGTCCATGGGTAATCAACTTTGAAAAGAAAAATGGAACTGAAACACTAAGTTATTCTCCGATTTGGTAATCCCAATGCATTTTGGGCTGCTGGTAGCCCTTCATCAGGGGAATATTAAACTCCAGTGTGCATGTTACAAGAAATGCACAGTTTACTCCTCACCTAGGGATGTGTGCCATGTCGACTCCCGACTTTTCTCTGCAGCAAAATATGCAGCCTGTAATGACAGTGTGTGGGTGTTAATGTGCAGGGTCTCTATGGGTGGCACAATTGGTGCTGCAGCCCTTAGAGGCCTTTCCCAGTCACAGGGCCTTTGCCACCCATGGTACCTTTCTCAAGGGGCTTAACTGTGGCCAGGGATGTGCTAATTGTGGTTACAAAGGTACAATTTTGGGAAAGAACTCAGGTGCCGGGGCCTGGTTAGAAGGATCCCACAGCACACATTCAGTCAAGTTGGCATCGGGTATCTGGCAAAATGTTGAGGGTAACCATGCAAAAATGAGCACTTTCCTGCAAAGGCCAATAAATAAGTGTACTAAGGATTGATAAAATGCACGCACATATATAGAAGTTTGATCACTTTTTAAAAACAGTAATTAAATATTATGGCCTTCTAGGCAATAATTCATTAGTATTTATAAAACCGTTTTCTTATAGTGTTTTGCTCATTGTTTACCGTCTAATTAGACATTTGGTGTGCATGACTTTATTGTTCAATGGACAGCTGAAATTAAGTGTACTTACGAGTCTACAAGACTTTGCTAGTCACTTGCCCTACAAGTAAGCCTCCTCTCACTTTCCCTTCTCTGCCTCAAAATTGCTCAGTTAGAAAAGTTCTGAAAGTAGGTGTACCTTCCAGAGTAAGTGAATTTGCGTTTGTGAAAATCCACAACCTGATGCTGTGGATCAAATTTCAATTTTTCAAATGGAAACGTAGCTTACTGTAACTATGTGATGCTTGAATGCAAAATGTGATTAGTGAATCTGGCTATTTGATAGAGACTTCCAGCCGCAGATTCCTTACCTTAGAATATTCCTCAGGCCTCAGACTGGATCAGAAACTTTTCGAGCAGTACTCCTGCAAGCTTGTTGGTGGCATTTTCAGATTCATGCCAAAAGTGACATGCACAGTGCCTAAATAGGTGCCATCCCAGCACACAGACGTCAGTTCTTTTCTTTCTGTGCCAATTAGCGCCGATCTGAGAAGAGCTACCACTTTGTCTTCGACTTCAATGCACCTATCCAAATCCTCGGATGAGGCACAGGAGCGACTGCACTCCAGGCATTACTCCTCAGCAGAGCCTATATCAGGGTCGCTCTGCGCCTCCCTGATCTTCCCAGAGCTAGGGTGTAGGAAAGTGGCCTTATTGACACGGTTAACCTTCACTTGTTGCCTGGTATCTGATGCAGCCTTGACTTAAAGTGTACTGAGTACCTTCTAACTAGGCCCTTCTTACCAGTGTTCTTTCCCTAAACTGTACCGTTGTTCCACAATTGGCATCACTTTAGGCTCCATGTACGTCCCTAGTAAATAGTACCCCTAGTACTTAGGGCATTGGAACTAAAGAGGGTCCCTAAGGGCATGAATTTTGCCACCCTAATGGACCCCTCACCAAGCTCATGCAAACAGCCATTGCAGCCTGTGTGTCTTAGAAAAGAGAAAAGTAAAGAGCCGACATGATGCACATCCCTGTGTGCTATGCCTGCCAAACACTACTATGCTATAGGTAAGTCACTCCTACAACAGGCCTTACATCCCTAAGGCACGGTGCAGTATACCCCATGTGTGGACATACTTGATTGAGTTTATGTGTCCCTGTGATATCTAGGTCAGTTCTTAGGGAAGCCATAACGGGTACATTGGCTGGACACTTGTGATTCTGAGTTCCCAAACGACATGAAGCACTCACGGTATCCCAGATATTTGGTACCAAACATCTTGTATTAGCAAACTCACTCTGATGCCAGTGATGGATTTATTAATACATGTACACAGAGTACACCTTAAAGGTGCCCCCTGTGCTGACTGACTAGTCTTGATCAGCCAGTCACCACAAACAAGTTACTGATCACCCTGAGGTGGGAGCCCTCCCTCTCAGGGGTCAGGAAAAAAGCCTGCTATGGTTGGAGGCTTCCACCACCTTTGGTATGCGCCCCCTGGCCTCTATATAGTGGAGATGCCTGCCCCCCACCTGTCCAAGCCCCCACTTTTGGCAGCAAGACAGGCAGGAAAACTAGTAAGTTAGGAGGGGTGTCCATCACCATGCCAGCTCCCACCCGTAGGGTGAACTAGCTGATGTGGACACCACCTTTTCATATTCCTCCATCTTGATTTATACGGAATTAGCATTCTAGGGTCCGGGTTATGCCCGCTTTCCACAGGAAGTGGTCATTTAAAGGGTGTAGACCTCCTAAAAGTAGGCAGCTCATTGGCTACTACCTGTTAGCCCCTAAATTAAGTATTTAGGTGGCACCCCTAAACCCAAGAACTCAGATTCTATGGATCAAGAGAAGAGGATGAAGAAGAGCCACAGCCTAGGGAAAACTGCAGTAGAACTGTAAACTTTTGGTGCTAAACCTTGCCCACTCATAACTCTCAACAGTCATGACAGTGACTCATCCTGCAAGCTGGAGATCTACTACAAATCCCATTGCTCCAAAGACCCTTGCAATCTAAGCCCCTGTTTGGGAGCTCTCTGACTTATCCTCAAGTCCCCCTTAGCAACCTGTTTTTAGGTGGATCCCTTCTCCAAAGCGCACAGCTATTAACCTCATAAGCACCCTGCTCCCAACTAAATTCAGGCAGACCCGATGAATTGCCGGTAATGAAATGAATGAGTTTTATATAGCGCACGACTTACCCTGGGGCATCTCAGCGCTTGCTTAGGGAACCCGTCCTGGTATTCCCCTGTGAGATACCCTGGCAGGGTATCCACAAGGTGAAAGCCAGGCATCCCGCCGCGAGGGGCCGTTGTGGAGATTAAGCAAGCTATTGCCCAGAGTCGCAGAGTGTGAACCCGTGATTCGAGAAGGCACCGGAGCGAGAATTAACGAGTCCATGGAATTTTTGAGCCCAAGACCCGCCGAGGCGGGGAATTGAACCCTGGTCCCGGGCCGAACTCAAGCTCCAGGTCTGCCGCCTCTAACCCCTGAGCCACACTTCTCCACCTAGTACTTTGTACCTTGACCCACTACAACCCAAAGCCGAGAAGGTGAATCCCTGAATCTGACTGTACTTACCGTTGGGCATATATGTCTTTTCTCTCCATAGGATTTCATTGTGCATAAAGGTGCACAAGTTAAAAAACAGAAATAAAAACAGTACTTATTTTTTAACAAAGTTCTTGGTTTTACAAAATATATGTAAACAAGTGATATTTTTAAAATTTGGTCTAGGATTTATTCTTAGAGTGTGTGTCTAATTTATTGACTCTGTGAGTACAACAAATGCTTAGCACTACCCTCTGATAAGCCTAACTGCTTGCCCATACTACCACAAAAGAGAGCATTAGTATTATTTACTTTAGCCTCTGTAACCCAATTGGGGATCCCCTAGACTCTCTTCACTCTGCACTTCTTTTTAGCTCACTATACAGTGAGCCATTTACCACACAGAGCGATCCTCACCCAACTAAGCGAGGTGAGTTCTATGAGACCGTGCACCTCATTTTTGGGTGCCCCAATACCTCTGTAGTGCCTTTGAATTCGCGAGGGGTCCCCCCCTTGAGTCCTGCTGGCGGGTTTTCCCTTGGCGCCAGTCCAGTTCTTTGAACCTGATTCCAGAGCAGCAGAGCCTGGAAGACCGCACCCTTCTCCAGTAAGAACACTCCCAGTGCCACCAACACCCCACAGCAATGCCATCCCCATCATCATTCCCGACACTGACATATAGCCCAATGGGTGTCTTCTGACGGGTGTCGTCCGACGCCAGGACCAAGCCTTCTGAGTTGAAGCCAGTGCCTTTTTTGTTCGACAGACCTGTAGAGGGAGATGAATGGGAGGAGTCGGAGGACCCTTATGGATACCAGCATCCTCTACATGAGACTGAGTACAACTGGTATGAAGAACTGGCAGATGCCAGTGAGTTAGACACTTCACCAGGCACTGGCATGGTCTCTTCCCCCATACTGTGTCTACTGAGGAGGGTGCCTCATTCACTATGGTGGTGCGAAGCGTGGCTGAGGTCTTAGACCTTTAGTTGTCCTTAGTGTCAGGCAAGATGAACAACTTGACTGAGTTGCTTCATCCAGGAGTTGCCCCATCCGCACCCTTACTCCCACTTAATGAAGCCCTTACCAATGTCCTACTTGGAGCCTAACCCAAGCCCTTGACAGGGGCTCCTGTGTGCAGGACAATTTCCCACCACCATTGCCCTGCTGTAGGGGACCTCACCCAGCACCCCACCTGGACAGTTTGGTGGCCCATGACTCCATGTTCTGGATGAACCCTGGCACGTTCCCAAACAGTCCACCATGTAGAGAATCCAAGAGGAAGGATACCTTCGGTAAGAGAATTATCTCTTCCTCCAGCCTAGCTCTGCAGTCAGAGAACACAACATGCCTCATGGGCTGATCGACCCTTACAATCTGGCACTCAGTTGTGCAAGTGCTACCCATGATCTCGGAGAAGGCCTGAGCCATACTGTCGCAGGCAATTGCAGACAGGAGAGATGCAGCAAAGTCACTATGAGATGTGGACTCGATAAGACTACTCCCGATTTCGTCAGTGGCCCTTAGGCACATTGCCTGTCAGAGAACCTCTGGCTTTTCGGGGGAAGTCCAAGCTTCAATCATGGGCATGCCCCTTGATGGCTCTTAGTTTTTTGATAAGGTTGACTCTACACTGGAGCACTTAAAGGACAACAAAGCTACAGCTAGGTCCTTTGGCCTTTCCTTGGCCCCTCGCCAACCCCTGTCTGTCTTTCACCCTTTTCTTCTTGCTCTGTCGGGAAGTGTTGGCTCTTTTGATCAAAGGAGCCATTGAGGTGGTCTCTGCATCAGAAGTAGGTAATGGTTGCTATTCCCTTGACTTTCTGGTGCCCCAGGACCGTGGCCTTTGTTCTATCCTAATCCTGCACCTTCTCAACTTCTCTCTGAGAAAGGAGAAGTTCAAAATGCTCACATTAGCTCAAGTCCTGTCTGCCCTGGGGACTGGATGGTAGCATTGGACTTGCAGGATGCATACTTCCACATCACCATCATGCCTGCCCACAGACGTTACCAGCGGTTCTCGGTGGGACAAGAGCACTTTCAGTTTACTGTTCTCCCTCTTAGCCTTGCCAGTACCCCTCGGCTGTCCACCAAGGTAATGGTAGTGGTTGCAGTATATCTGCGGAGGTCAGAGATTCCAAACTTCCGCCTACCCTGACAATTTGCCGTTGAAGCAGGCTCACCCCAGGCAGTCGTTTCCCACCTCCAAACTATGGCAGACCTCCTCCATTTGTTGGGGTTCACTATAAACGTGCCAAAGTCACACAGGACTCCCTCTGAGAAGCCCTGTTTCATCAGGTGTGTTCTGGATACAGTGATGTTTCGAGCCTATTTTCCTAAGGGACGAGTGCAGGATATTCAGGTTATGATACTGATGTTTTAGCCTCTATCCTGGATTTTGGTGAGACTGACTCTGAAGCTATTGGGCCTCATGGCCTCCTGCATTCTTCGTGTGACACATGCCCATTGGCATATAAGGGCTCTGCAGTGGGCCCTGAAGCTCTAGTGGTTACAGCATCTAGAGACTCTCTTTGACCTGGTGCTGATCTTGGAGGGAACTGCAAATGATGTTCAGTGGTGGCTGACGAACCGTGATTGGGTCAGCGGCAGACTTCTCTCCCTTCCCTAGCCAGAGCTGACTGTAGTGACAGATGCATCAGTCCTGGGCTGGGGCAGCCCCCTGGGGGAGGTGGAGATAATCAGAGGCTTCTGATCTCCGGTGGAGTCCAGACTGCAAATCAACCTGAAGGAGCTGCAGGTAGTCCGGTTGGCATTACAAGCATTTCCTGCTTCTGTAAGGGGAAGGCTGGTGCAAGTGTTCAGACAACACCACAACCATGTGGTACTACAACAGATAGGGCGGTTGGTGTTGTGGACCCTTTGTCAAGAGATCCAACATCTGTAAAAATGGCTGGAACGTTGGGGCATTTCCCTGGTGGTAAATCACCTGGCAGGTTCTCTGAACGCCAGGATGGACAAACTCAGCCATCAATCCCTTGCGGATCACCAATGACGTTTCCACCTGGAGGTGTTGGAGGGTGTCTTTCAAGAGTAAGGATATCCTTGATTAGATCTGTTCGCTACCATCACGAAGTGCAATGTCAGCAGTTTTGCGCACTGGAGTTTCCAAGATGGCTCTCGCTCGGAGATGCTTTTCACCTCTAGTGGAGCTCTGGCCTCCCTTATGCCTTTCCGCCAATACCACTCCTGCCCAGAGCTCTTAAAAAGATCAGGAACGGCTGGGCCCAAGTTATTCTTGTGGCTCTGGACTGGGCATGCAGAGTGTGGTATCCAGAGCTACTGAGCAGGAGAATAGTCCTCCAGTCAGGCTGCCTCTTCAGGAGGAAAAGAGGCAGGGTCCTGCTTCCGACCTAGCCCATCCTCTGCCTTCATGCGTGGAGATTGAGCATCAACAATTGACAGCTTTCAGCCTTCCTCCTGAAGTCTACAATGTTATTTTGATAGCCAGGCTACTCTCCACCAAGATTATACCTGCTGCAGGGACAAATTTGTGACATAGTGCGCATACAGGAACATCAACCCTCGCTCTCTCTCTCCACCCTTTCTTGTGTTTTATCATTTGTTCTGTCTCTGGTCCAGCAGGGCTCTACTCTAGGCACAGTTAAGGGGTATTTATCAGCTATTTTGTCTTTTTTGCGGTTGCCGTAACAACCTTCTTTTTTCAAGTCACCTGTTGTGACTAGGTTCTTCAAAGGTTTCCAACATTTGTTTCCTCTCAGACCCTTTACCATGACCCAATGGAACTTAAATCTGGTCCAGCCTTTTCTGATGTGCATGCCTTTCGAGCAGCTGCACAACTGTCACCTACATTTACTAACCCTCAAGATGGCTTTCTTAGTGACCATATCATCGGTCAAGAGGGTCCGTGAAATGCAGGCAGTCTCTGTGCACCCTCCTTATACCACCTTTCACCCTGACAAGCTAGTTCTCAGGAATTGTACCTCCTTTCTGTTGAAGGTTGTGACACCCTCTCATGTAGACCAGAACATCACCTTGCCTACTTTGTTTGCTCCTCCTCATTCTTCTAAGGAAGAAGAGAGACTCCACAACTCTGACCCAAAATAAGAGTTCTTGTTCTACATTGATTGAGCTAAAGAATTTCTAGTGGATGATCAATTCTGTATTGGTGAGGTTGGAGCTAAGAAAGGCTTTGCCATGCAGAAAATGGGCATCTCACAATAGATAGTGCTCTGCATAAAGATTTGCTATGCATTAGCCAGCCAAAAAGCAATCCCCTGAGGGTTTGTGTGCTCACTCCACGAGAGCCTAGGCTGTAAACACTGCGTTAGCTTGCTGAGTCCCTGTCCTAAACCTCTGTCAGACTGCAACACGGGCGTCACCACATACCAAACACTACTGTCTGGGCCATCTGATAGAGACTTGTAGCCGCGGTTGAAGTCAAAGTCACACCTTATTCCCTCTCAGACACTCCCTTTTATCAGAGCTGTTATGGACGCAGTACAGCTTCGGGCTATTCCTCCCGAACAGCAAATCCAGGATATGCAGGCTGATACCAATGTTTTTGGCTCTATCCTGGGTTTCCATACGATCCTAATGGCATTGAAAGCCTTCTACCCTCCATCCAGAGGGGGCCAATGAAGGTGTTCATGGACAACACCACCACCATGGGGTATTGCAGCAAACAGGGCGGGGTGGGGTTGTGGACCCTTCATCAAGAGGCCCTGCGTCTCTGGACATGGCTGGAACAGTAGGGCATATCCCTGGTGGTTCAACACTTGGCAGGTTCCCTGAGCGCCAGAGCGGATGAACTCAGCCCTCAATGCCTAGCAGATCACGAATGGCATCCCTGCTTGGAGGTGCCACAAGGTCTCTTTCAGCAATGGGGAGCTCCTTAGTTAGATCTGCTCGCCTCCGCCGAGAATGCTGCAGTTTTGAGCACTGGAGTTTCCAGCTAGCTCTCATTCGGAGACACACTTTGTCTTGAATGGAGCTCCAGTCTCCGGTACACTTTTCACCCCATACCACTCCTGCCCAGAGTTCTCAAGAAGATTATTCTTGTGGCTCTGGACTGGGCACGGAGAGTCCAGTATCCTGAGCTTCTGAATTTGATTGTCGATTCTCCTATCAGGCTGACCCTTCGGGAGGATCTTCTGTTGCAGCAGCAGGGGAGGGTCCTCTACCCGAACCTGTCCACTCTCTGCCTTCTTGAGTGGAGATTGAGCGGCAGCAGTTGATCGCTTTCGACCTTCCTCCCAAAGTTTGTAACATTATTCTTGCAGCCAGGCGTCCCTTCACCAAGACGGTATATGCCTGCCAGTGGAAATATCTTGTGGCTTGTTATTCATCCAAACTAATTGATTCCCTTTCTGCCTCTCTTTCTGAGGTACTGTTATTAATTCTTTCCCTTGCCCAGCAGGGCTCTGCTCGGGGCACTCTCAAGGGCTATCTTTCTGCCTTCTTGCGGATGCCAGACCAACCCTCCCTTTTCAAGACCCCAATTGTAAATAGGTTTTTGAAGAGTCTTGTGCATTTGTTTCCCCTTTCATTATGCCTCAGTGGGACCTTACCTTGGTTCTCACATTCTTGATGTCTGCTTCTTTCGAGCCTTTGCACAATTGCCTCCTCAAGTTGCTCACTATCAAAACATCCTTTCTTGTAGCGATTACATCAGGCGATTACATCGACCCGAAGGGTGAGTGAGCTGCAGGTTTTGTTTTCCAGGTCTCTATTCTTCTTAATTTACCAGAAAAACTGGCGCTTCACACTAGGGCCTCTTCCCTGCCGAAAGTAGAAACACCATTTCATGTGGGCCAATCTGTCATCTTGACCACTTTCTACGCTCCTCCACATCTTCTAAGGAAGAGGAGCGACTCCACCTTCTGGACCCAAAAAGAGCATTTTTCTTCTACCTTAACCACACACGTGAGTTCCGGGTGTACAACCAATTCTTTGTTTGGTATGTTGGTGCAAAGGAAGGTTGGGTGGTGCCGAAGCAGAACATCTCTCAATGAGTCATTCTGTGCATCAGAATTTGCTACCCAAGAAGCAGCCACCTGAAACTTTATAGGCTTATTCCACCAGAGATAAAGCTGTGACCACTTCGTTCACTCGTCGAGTCCCAGTCCTGGATATCTGCCAGGTAGCAACATGAGCTTCCCTGCACAGGTTTACCAAGCTTTACTGCCTGGACAGTCAGGTCCGCAGGGATGGGCATTTCACCCTTTCAGTCCTGCAGGACTTCCTAGTTTAAATTTGTCCACTGGGAATAGTATTGCTTGGATATCTATTCAAAGGTAGGGAAACTGCGGCTAGAAGTCTCTATCAGATGAACAAGTTACTTGGCTTTGGTAACGCCTTATTTGGTAGAGACTAAATCTAGCCGCAGATTAATTACAGACTCACCCATTCTCCCTGCGCTGAGGACAAATCTCTAGGGTCAGGGCTGGCCCTTTTAAGCCCTGGTTTGGACACACCAGTGTCAGTGCTCTTCATGGCTCCGCACTTCTGGCGTGGAAAGTCATGATTAGTAACTGACATCAGCACGCCGAGGTGGCGCCTATACAGGTGACGCAGATGTCCCTTCCGGCGCTGACTAGACAACATGGAGCTGGCCCGACACCACCGTCCAGTGAGCGGGGGTACTGCTCTAAAACAAACCTTCCAAATCCAGTCTAACCGCTAGGTTAGATCCCAGGAGATGACATCAGTGTCCCATGTGCGCAACAGACCAGGCCAATTATGTACACTAAACTTGGAATTCTACTGTTATACACCATTATGCAGACCATTTTTTCCTTTGGTATCCACCGTGATTGATCCCACAGTTGACCCTGACCTCCTGATGGCACTCTCAGGATGTGTTGAACCCCTTAGTGCGGGCCTGCGACGCTTTACAGCCATAGCACTGATGTTCTCCAAACAGCAGATAGCTTTACACTGGGGCAGTAGAAGGGTCTCCACTACCAATGCCTGCCTAAAAAATGACATTCAGTGACATCACCAGCGAACTTCATGCCTCCCTACAGCCCTTAACTTCCAGACCGAAGGAAATCTGGCAACCTCTTCGGGACTACCTATTCATATTGCCACCTGATGGCGACGCCGCTGCCGATTATTGAACCTGTTAGACCATTACATTGACCATGGTCTGTTTATATGTATGAGTGTGTGAAACACTTTATGCCTCGATGTGTTCAGCCTCAGCCTTCCTCTGTTCCCCTTCTGACCTCCGCTTTATTGTTGCATTTGCTCATGTATTTCAGTCTGCTACGCTTATTTCTGATACTGTGGATGCACATGTGCATCTATGATTTGTGCAGTTGAAAAAAGCCTTAGGACACCACGATGTGTGATCTATTGCATGCTATTACGTCTGGTTCATATAGCTAATTTCATAAGTATCACATTCTAGAATTTGTTATTAGTGTGTGGAACTTTGTTTTATAAATAAAACTAGCAGCCCGCCCCGGCGTTGCCCGGGGCAGAAGGGGGCTGGGGCAGCATCGCAGCAGGAGATGCGCAGCAGAGCGGCCATGAGCAGCAGAGCGTACTTGCAGTGTTTCCTTGCTCCGGTTTTGTTGGTCAAGGCCGCTTCTGCCCCCGCTCGTGTCCGCTGTTTCCCCCGACGTCCCGACTTTGAGGAAAAGGCTTCCGAACACTCATGGACCCCGCCCGTCCCTCTACCCGTCCCTCGGTGCGCACCAGCGGCTCTTGTCTGCTGTTTCCCCCGACGTTCCGACTTTGAGTAAAAGGCTTGAGAGCACTCATGGCCCCCGCCCGTCCCTCGGTGCGCACCCGCGGCTGCTTCACTTACCTCAGTGCCGCTCCTCCCTGCGCTGCTGAGTTTACCGCTCCACTGCTCCTCCGCTTCTCGCCGCTCGTCACCGCTTGTCCGCCGCTCGCCACTGCTCCCCGCCTGTCCGCAGCTCCACCCCGCGCTCATGTCCGCCGCTCTTCCTCTTGCTCCTGAGCGCCGCTCCTCCCCACGCTCCCGATGTCATCACGCATGTCGCGGCCGGCGCTACTTGCAAGGGACTACTTTTTTTTTATTCCTAAATTTTTTAAAGAACTTATCTTTTTTATTTTTATATAACCTATGTCCTTCTGCTTGCCCTGAGGTTTTGAAAGATGTCTTGGGTGTTTGGATTGGTGGTGTACTTTTTGAGTTTACCTGGCTCAAAGTACACAGTTCTCTCTTTATAATAGTAGTATAGATGGTATGCATTGTCCAGTACTTGTTTTAAAAACTGCTAAGACCGCATTTCATTCTGTTTTTAAGTAAATATAATTTAAAATGTGTTCTTTCTTAACCACCTGCATATTCTGTGCAACTGCCTTTGGATGGTATAGGTCGAAGACTGATGACATTCTGTTGCCAGTGTTAAAACAACTTAATGCACAACAGGTAATCACTGAATCCAGCTAATTCAAGTATGTTGCTTAATCTGTTTTGGTCAGTTACGCCGCATTAAGGCAACTGGAGTGTTGCTTGCTCAGCCAGTCGCCATTGTTTGTTTACATCCATACTGACAGCATATTGTTTTAGGCATGTTTACTGCAGTTGTAACACTACACAAAAATATAATTCTAATTTGAATACCTCCTGTGTCTTCAATTTCATGACCGCTGCCTTTCAAAGCAGTGCAGTCTAGCCATGGAAGGGGTTTCAATCCAACTAGATATTTATCTAAGAAAGAAAAGGAAACTCCGCCTCCAAACTAATCACAATATTTGTCCATGGATGAGGTGTATTTTCAACTTCCTGGTGCAAGTAATTTTGACAGAACAAGTGCAAAAACACCATTAGGAGCATAAACATTGTACTCAGCAAGACCTTGGATATTTAAGGGTAACTTCGTTATTGAACAAGGAATTGAATTAATTGGGCTACAGTTTATTATATTATCTGTAGCTAACCTTTTACACTCCCCCATTGGTTGTGAATCATATTTTAAGCTTCCTTCACTTGGACTGTTGGCCTTCACCACATATTTAACTTCAGATACACAAATAAAAGTTATTTATTTTGTGATATGAATCAATCAGCTTTCATGCTGGAGCCCACACAACTTCGCAGAGGCCATTTTTGTCATTTTTTTATTTTTAAATTTAGAGGTCTATTTTCTACACTGCTATTGGTGGAATGTATTGGATATTTTGCTATTCACTTGAGCAATTGAATTATTGATCTTAATTTTAGATCAAAATTGTCTGCTTCAGTATTAGCAATTCCCCATCCTGACATATTATGTGATTTAGTGTACACTGAATAGATCAGTATGCATGTTTTTCTTTGCAGTTTTTTTCGTCAACACATACATTCAAGAGGAACTTTTATTAGAAACCCTTAACTTATAACATTAAACCAATCCAGGACAAGCCTACTCTTAACCAAGGCAACTACAGACAAATTTCTAAAGGACCATTGGTCGTAAATCCTATTGAAGGAGAAGTATTTTCTTAAGGTGTATATATATGGAGCACAGGAACTCTTCGTTGACAAAAGGACTCCTTCACTTCCATCTGGGATATACTCTTTTAATGTTCTGTAGGATGACGTTAGTATACAAGTAAATTGGAATGTGGCTGCTACCTTCCTCTCAATTGCCTCTGGCACAGATAATACTTCATTAAATTTAAGATGTGTCCTTTAACTGAATCTCGTTATTCTTCCCAAACTGCATGTTTATCATCTTAACCCCAATATGCTCTTCATCCGCTCAACTTAAGTGCATGACAAAGCTCCATCATTGCTCCAATTTGTTCAACATTTACCTCTGTATTCTCCCATACCCCTTGAATCCTCTTGTTTAACCTTCTGCAGTAATAGAGATTATTAACTATTCCTGATGAAACTAGAACCACATTTGTACAAAGGTTCTACCATGCCATCTTCCATAACTGACTCGAGTAGAAATCAATAAAATGAAATGCAGGTATTTCCGAGATAATGTCATGGGCATCACTGGGGATAATGATCCCCGATTGATTATTTTCGCAGGTGAATTGCCAACACAAGTTATTAAAATCTTAAGGGCAGCAGCACCCACACATGAAAACTAGGGAAGCACATCGCACATGGACGTAAGCTGTAGGCCCAATAGCAACACCGTTATGAGGCCCTCTTTCCATCTTTTGAGAGTACTGAAGAAATTATTTGCTTACCTGACCATCCTTAATTGGGTGCAAGCAACGATTGCCATGGGCCCTTAACGTGTTCACTGAGCCTATGCCCGCAACTGCGGTGCCAACTAATATCTGCTTTGTAAACTAGCAGAAACAAAAAAATGTGAAAAGATTTGTGTCTTCAGCCATGGGATCACCTCAGCCAGCATCTTTGAGCCCCGTAGCGGTTATCCATAGTTAGGTGCATGTCCTGACAGTCCCTGTGCTTTTCACAAGCCACAGTACATAAAGATATACCTTTCTTCCTCCAGAGCATATTGCTTGCCTTTCCATCTTTGTGCTCCCCAGCATACAGAACCAATGTAAACAAATCAGTCATAAGAAATGGCTTCTCCCATAAACCTGTGCCATCCAGTATCACAAGCCCTTGGTTGACAAAATCTGACGCCTGGCTAATCAACTAAAAGATGACCTCAGTTAGGACCTGGTTAGGAGAATTTTAGCGACTCTGCATAACTCTTGTAATGCTAAGTTACCACCAAAAATACACCAATCACCATATTTTTTTCCCATTTGAGCAACGTGAATGACAAGAACAACATGAGGCTTCAAGATGCCACTAGCGAGCGACGTTTGACATCCCCTAGTGCAATTTCCGGTCACTATGAGGACTTCCAGTGAGATTTTACCGATGTGGGCTGTCTCGATCAGATGGCTGCTTCTCGAGTAGATCTTCTACTCAAGCAGCTTCAAAATCAATTAAAAAAAAAAAATTCGAGTAGGAATTCTACCCGCACAGACGGTTCCAGTAGGGTTTTTTTTTTTTAGCTCAAAACATAGTTCTATTCGCGCAAATTTTTTCAGCTTGGAACGCACCACCAGCACTAAAATCTGATGGCATGAACCGCAACGTGCATTTTCCGCCCATTGGCCGAACTCCAGAGTTTCTATGTAACTCCATGTGATTCCGCGATGTGTAATTCCGTGAGTTCCACTCCGGCCTAACTTCAATACTCTTCCCCTTCTCTTTGCTCCCTTTGTAACTCACTGGGCCATGGTTGTAGAACATCTTTGGCCCTCATAATGGACTCCTACAGTTTAAGAGCCTAATTCCCAAAATTGCGCGCAAACAATAACCAGCTTTTTCCTGCACATGGGAAACGGCCCGATTGCTGCAGCAGTTGTCTCCTCAAACCGCTCAAAGGGAATTCACTTAGCAGGATTACTGACTGGACCTCGCTCCCTCTAATGCTCTCCTCTTACTCACAGGGCACACTGATCTTGGCAATTAGGCAGGCACAGGTGCTGCTGGGCAGGTGATCTTGGATTCACTGGGGAATGTCCCTTCACCCATCTGGGAGACTAGAAGGCCTTGGCCCCCAGTCCTAATCACAGGCAGAGGTCTTGGAGAGCTTCTCCTCCTCACACAGCCTGACTGTCAACTGCTTGGCAGTTGACAGTTTATGTCTCAAGCTCCCTTCCTTGTAAACCTTTTCCAGACACCAAATGGGATTTTGAGTCTAAGTCTTTGAAGTTCATGTTAGGGGTCTGTTTCATTGTGAAGTGCCAACTCCTCTACTCTGTCTTCCTCTTAAAAGCAGTCTATCACAGCAGAAGCAACTCCAAATCTAATAGTCCCACAACACAGGTCATCGGAGTGACTAGATTTCACATCTGGATGTCCTCCACATTGATATGTATATCAAATGGTTTGCCCAGGGCCTCAGACCTACTCTCTGATTCCCTTATCACCTCATCTTCTTCCTGAGATGTGTGAAGGTACCTTCCTTGTGACCTTTCTCTGAAGCGAAGAGCTCCCTTTGAAGTGTGCTGAGGAAAACTGGCTTTCCCCTCTCCAGTGTGTCCCTCCTAGCTTACAGGGATGCAGCAATACACAAATCTTTCTTGGGGATTCCTCTCCTCATCTTTCGCCATGCATCCCTTGGTCTCCCAAAGTGGAACCCATAGTCTGCCATGTATTGTACCATTCACAGGCACACATACATCCAGCATGTGCATTTAATATACACAGACTTCTTAGCTATACATCCGCCATGTACTGTACCTCTCACAGGCACACGTGCACCCAGCACATGCATTCAATCTGCATGTACTGCTCATCACTACATTCGCCATGTTCTGTACCACTCACAGGCACACATACACCCAGCACAGACATCAAACTTGCATGCAATGCACAGTAATGCATTATCCCTTTATTGTATCCTTCACAGGCATACAAACACCCAGCGTAAGTACACCACTCATGCGCTGCTCAGGACTCCACACCAGACAGTTGCAGGCCAAAGGCTAGTTAAACACACAACAGCAGAACTTTGAGTGAGTGTGCCTGTAGGACCCATTCCAGTGACAGAGGTTAAAAAGTACTTGTTCACTACTGTTGATCACTACACTGTATGCTGCCACCATCAAGTAGGGTACCACTCACCACTATGAGGGTACCTCTTTGAGCGCCCCTCTTGGTCCAACAAGACCACAATCCGTGAGAAAACAGGACGCACACGCATGATCCATGTTTGCCTGTAACAACACAAATCAGCATTAGGGATTCAGACATCAGTCCCATTTGGGCACTCAGGACAGGGGTGCACTTATGTTACCATGCAGAGGAGTGTTCTGTCCCACAGACTCGATAGAGACCACTGCTCTATCTGTGGCATTGATCTTTTTGCACACTAAATTCTACTTTAAAGCCCTATAGACTTTCACACCGCTATTACCCGCTGTAAATGTCATTGGCCTATTTCACCCACAAATTCACAAAGGTCTTGCAAAATAATTTGATAAGTATTAAAAGTAAATATTTGCCCAAACTGAAATAGAAGACATTTAATCATTGTGTGACAGCACCAGCATAATTTCTAAGGAGATCCACAAAAGGGCCGATATTGTCATTATGAACATAGAAGACTACATATTAGTAGCAATTTGATAACTCAGTGTTTAAGTGTTATGAGCGATTATCATACAGACCATTAAAAGACACACCAGAACCTACTCAACAACACTGGAGAGATTTGGGTGTACAAACAGAGGAAGAACATTTTTACAAGTTCAAATTCATAGAGCAACATTTCTAGACCTCCTACAGAAAATATACAAACCATTATGTTCTCCACCACAGAGACCAATAATTTCTATAATCAATTTGGTAATATCAAGATTTTTAGAGTACATCAGTAGTCAGCTGTAACCTTGGATTTCCCTTTACCACCACCTATCACAAACGGCATGGATATTCTTTTTGAATTAGGCACAAAATTGAGGCAAAATAATTATTGTACAGTCACCTTAGATAGAGTAAGTTTGTATTCATCATTAGACCATGAATAGAGTCTGGAGGCACTTGATTATTTCTTGAAAACAAGATTGGCATACTTTGTAGCCGTCAATTTTATATTAAGTGAAATGGCTGAGATTTGTCTGAGAAATACAATGTTTACCTTCAATTGTGAGATTTGCAGATAAGCATCTGGAACTCCCATGGGTACAAAAGTTGTCCCCACATATTCTCATTTGTTTATGGACTATCTTGGTCATAAATGGAGTTAGGAATTACCTTGTTGCTGATTATTTGCCCCTTATTTTCTGAGGGAGGTACAGTGACAATATCTTCATGATACAGTAAGGAGAAAAATCCAAAATGTTGAAATATATATCCTTTTTTCAATCAACAGTCATTACGGCATCAGGATAGCTAGTTCAGTCAGTCAGGATAATGTGCATGTTTAGACCCTGAGTTTAGTTTCAAAGATGACTTCTTGGGTCACAGCTACATAAACAAGCAATGGCATAGCCAATAGGTCTCACCTTTGGGACATTACAAGTGTTTAGTTATCCAGTACAATATCCTCGATGCAGTAACATCAACTGTTGTATGGCTAAACACTTATAAGCTCCCAAAGGCGAGACCTATTGGCTATATTCTATTCTATGACAACCTTCCAATTCAGCATCTCATCCTCATCTCAAAGCAACTGTGTTATGATAATAGGCAGACAAGAAGATGATGAAACTGGTGCTCAGGGTAACTGCATGCTAATCTTTTAAGTCCTGTAAGGCTCCTACCTGTACAGCTTAAAACTCTCAATTATCAGGCTTCCAAACATGTGCTTAGACTTATCACACAGGCGACTTAGCTACTTACCAAGCATACCTGCATCCATAACCTACTTCGAATTTGTACATTTAAATCGCAACCATGTGCACTCACATACACAACACAAACATGCCATCATATGCACACCAATAACAAGACATACAAACTGCAGTCAGACCATCAAAACAAAAAAGTTTCTATTTCCCGACTCTAACAACAGAACAGATGCGTATTCTACACCAACTCTGCAGAAGGAAGTCAAAGTGTCACAACAGTGACAGGTTGCTAAATTAGCTTTTTACTTAAACGCTAGCCAGAGATTTAGGCAGGGGTGGAATGAGGCTACTAGGTTTGTCTGTGAACTAAGAAGAGACCCAAAAGATGTGCTCCAAAGTTGTGCTATCCACTCAGTAGAGGCATCTGGGAAAACATGCAAGACTCATACTTAGCACAGCAGCATCGTGATTCTGACATGATTTGGGATATACTTAGAGACAGCCCACCTGTGAAATGACCATGAGTAAGGAATCAATCAGGAAGCTCATTGTGCTGCTGAACAGGAAGCTGTTCGAGCACCTAGAATCTGGTCTTCAGTTCCAAGAATTCTTACTGCAAGAGATGCCACATATGGGAATCAGAGCCTTCTCTGTGGCCTCTGGGTGTCTTCAAGTTGCTCGAGGCGTTATAGCGTTAGCTGGTCACGACGGTAACCACAATGTCCAGATGCTGCCGGCTATACCTGGAGAAGTGTGGCTCACTGGTTAGAGGAGGCAGACCTGGAAGCAGAGGTCAGCCCGGGACCAGGGTTCAATTCCCGGCTCGGCGGGGTCTTGAGTCCTAAAAATGTCCATGGACTCGACAATTCTCGCTCCGGTGCCTACTCGATTCACGGGTTCACACTCTACGACTCTGGGCAATAGCTTGCTTAATCTCCACAACGGCCCCTCGCGACGGGATGCCTGGCTTTCACCTTGCGGATACCTTGCCGGGGTTATCTCACAAGGGAATACCAGGACGGGTTCCCTAAGCAAGCGCTTAGAAACTGCTCGGTGATTTGCGCTATATAAATTCCTGTACATTTTACATTTACATTTTACATTAAGAATGAACATTGTTTCTCTACTTCTTTTTCGGGGTCGTTTTGTCCAGTCAATACCGTAATTACGTGGACCAGGGTCAATTCAGAGGCACCAAGCAACTCCTAGCCACTCACGTGGGCGCACACATTTTAATACTGACGTGAGCAAAGGTTAAAAGCATGTTATTGGTAGCGGTAGGTCTTGTTCTTTGTTTATTGGCTGGAGGACACTAAAGAGATATGTGAAGTCACCTAGGATTGGCTACCTGGCCTCATGAAGGTTGTTTATTGGCCGTGGTGTCCTAAACATGCGCTGCTGCTGGCCCCTACGCTAGCATGTACATATTGCACACTGAGCAACGAGGATGCAGGTAGGTGTATAGTCATTTGGGCGCGAGAGGCTGTAATTGTGGTAATAGTCAGCTCGTGTGAGCGAACCACTGCCCAGATTTGAGACTAGTTGGTAAATGCCAGTCACTTGTGTGCATAGAATTAATTCTATGAGCAAATGTGTACCCATAGTAGGGTAATCGCTCAGTGACTTCAGAAGTGTGAGTCTCCACCCAAGAGCCACCCGTCAGTACATTGTCATCTTCGGCAGGGTCTTTCAACTTGCAACTTCCGCCTGACCTCTCAAGTTCATGGCTGTGACAGTGAATAACAAGCTCGCATGGCAGCAGGGGGGAAGAGGAGGGCCTGAGTGATTCACTTGCGGGAGCGATAATTGCTACCATATGGTGGTGCTCGCTCCCGCAAGTGAATCTCCACACTTGCACGCGTTGCAATTGAAGGCAATGGAACGTATGCACGGTTGTGAGTGAAAATGGGGACTGATGGCTAAAGGTCTCCTCCTATGCAGCGCATGCGCGCTGCGTAGGCGAGACCTGAAAAGGCATGCCAACAGTGGCATAAACATAAGAAATATTCAAAAGGGTGAATTTTTGCTTATCAGGAGAATCTGCTGTGAACCTAGTATCTTTGAACAAAAAAGTACGAGAGTCCTTTAATAGATTCAGCAAAAGGGTTACTCCAGTAAGGTACTTCAGATAGCCCTCAAGGGTATGACCAGTAAGAGTGTTCATGATTTTTTTTTTTCTTTTTGAAGAGTTTATTAAGCAAGGCGGATTTATTTCTTCTTGGACACACCCACGGTTCGGCCTCTTCGTCCAGTGGTCTTTGTGTGCTGGCCCCGCACACGCAGGCCCCAAAAGTGGCGCAGTCCCCTCTGAGCTCGGATCTTCGTCAGACGCTCCAGATCTTCACTGAGTTTGTTATCAAGGCCTTTGGCAAGAACCTGGCTGTACTTTCCATCCTTAATGTCCTTCTGTCTGTTGAGGAACCAATCAGGAATTTTGTACTGGCGGGGATTCTGCATTATGGTGATAACACGCTCCACCTCATCCTCTGTGAGCTCTCCGGCCCTCTTGCTCAAGTCGATATCAGCCTTCATCAGCACTACGTGTGCACAGCGCCTTCCAACACCCTTGATGGCTGTGATGGCGAACGCAATCTTCCTCCGCCCATCAATGTTGGTGTTAAGAACACGCAACATGTGCTGGAACTTTTCGGGAATTACCAGAGACATAGCTGCAAGTTCACAGGCAAGATGTTATCAAACAATGTGCCTTCCATGGGTGCTTAACCATCCACCAGGCCAGTGCCTTATCTAAGATATGCAGTATAAACACATATGGTTCTGTCTGAATTATTTATGAAACATTTAGACAGTTATGGAGATCACAATCCCATCTCCTGATTGTTCATATCAAATACATTGAATGTAAATATAAACACCAAGCTCAATGTTAGCTTTGTTCAATTCTTTTAGACAATACTGTCAATGTAACAAAGTTTTTCAAAAAATGTTTCACAAAGCCAGGATGTGCTGAGGTAATAGTGATACATATGATGCTCATGCTCATGCAATGTGACAAAGGTGAGGATGTTAAAATAATCAAACAGTTTCTGAATCAAGGTTCCCACAATTCCTCAAATAACTTTGCTATTGTTTATTAACCAGCATTCCATTTTCTCTGGGACGCTGACATAAAATGTCCTCCGACATGATGATAGATAGTCCAAATTTTCCTTTTTATAGCGTTGACGTTTAGACCCCCTGGTTCAGACTTTGTAAATTAATGCATCTTCTGGGGTCTTCCTCCGGACCAACATGAAAGAGCAGGCCATCCTATGGTACAACAAATGTCAAAGAGAAACATTAGACTCCTATGTGGTCACAGAATTTTTCAAAAGGAGGGTGAACACAAATTACTTATCTAAACCAATGGTACTATATGCATTCCCCTACAAGTGGCCTCACAACAATCCTTATTCATCACCCACTGAAAGTTAAGGCAAAAAGATATCACTACTGTCCCTATTTTTATTTTTATTTATTTTGAAGGTTTTGTATAGTGCAAACAAGGCCCTTGCAGGTATCAGAGCACTTTACAGAGAAAATATAGGGGATAGACATATAAATAAAAATGCAATGAATTATGTGAATACAGTAGTGTATAAAAAGGTTCAGGTGAATTTGGACAAAAGAATCGATTTCACTTCTTCTTTGAAAAAAGCCACGGACGGGGTCAGTCTCGTTTCTGGGGGCAAGGCGTTCCAAATCCTGGGAGCCATTCCTGAGAAGGTACGGTTGTAGGTTTTCTTCTTGGAAAATCGTTGTGGTTTCAGTAGAAGATTGTCCTAACTTCTAGTAGTTCTGTTACCACCCGATAGTACCAATTTCTACGCTAAGTATCTTGGAGTTATGTGATGCAATGGCTTGTGTGTCATACAGATGATTTTCCAATGGATTCTGGCCTTAAAAGGTAGCCACTTGAGGGCACGAAGGTCAGGGGAGATGTGACAGTTTCTTTTGGAGCCTGTGATGACTCTAGCGGCTAAAATGTCAAGTGCAAGGATGCCCTACATAGAACAAGTGCCCCACAGCATAAAGGGACCACATTCCACCTGCTCTTTATAGTTGTGAACCATTGTTTGCGGAACTCAAAGCATGGCTACCATATAGGTGAACCACAGAATAAAATTAATCCTGATTGAGGCATCTATGTAAGACCTTGTTCTGTTGGAAAACAACATAGTGGCAACTAAAGACATGCTTAAACCACCCTGTGCCTGGGTCTTTGTGAAAAGAACACACATCACTTAGTTCCAATCATCACTGATCAAGTGGGCTCTCAATGGTTGAACCTTCAATTGTGTGTAATAGAAATGGTCATAATCATCGAAATTAGAGATACAACGCTGTCAGTAAAAAATGTTCAATCCATCTGCTTACCAACAGTACTTCTAATGCTTTCTATCTAGAAGGTGATGGCGTGGGATTACCAGTCCAGTTTACTGTACTTACCTGGGCCCATACACATTCACACTTTGAACCGGTACTCCAACTTAACTTCCTGCCTATCAGAGTTTTATTCACCTTAGGAATTATACCTGTTCACCATAACTTACCAAATCCTTGTCACTTGTGCTCGAAGTCCTAAATCTAAGTATCAAGGGAGTCAGAATAATAGGTAGAGAATAACTTTTACCTTCGTGAAATAACCACAGACTCGGGAATGTTTTAAACACTTTATCTTTGAAATATTTTGTGAGTCAAGGGCCACAGTAGTGAATTCAGGGATTTTGCAAGTAAGAAAATAAAAATTAAAAAATAAATTCTGCAAGACTTTAAGAGAATACCTTTAGACATTGGTCCCTGGGAAGGGTAAAAAAGGGAAACGGTACAAGGACATACCACACAGAATATATTTACCTAGAACGGGGCGAGGACCAACCCTGGCCACGGGCAGGGACAAGAAAGGGCTCCCGACTAATCAGGTGCCAAGAGGACAGGACAGGTGCAGGACAGGACAAGTAACCTCAGCTAAGTGCAACGCCAGCGTCACACCCCTCTCTGCGGCTACTCTCGAAATCCCTTCTGGGTGACAGTCTCCTCCCTCAGCAATTTCCCGATTCTTCTCTAAGAGTGCTCGACCAGGCCTCTGAAGTCTGCGGCATCGGTGATTCTTCTCCAGCATACGTTGGGTCAGTGACATGTCTTTGACAAGTCGGACAATCTGACTGACTAAGCCTACCTTAGTTATACCATTTCAGAATGTGTGCCACCCCCTTAATGTTGCAAATTCTATGTGTTCCCTTTATTTCATTGGTCAGAAAGGCGAGGAGAGGTCATCACACCATACTAGTATGAGGTAATTTGGCATTGATTCTAATTGATTCACCCATAATTTACTTTCCCATGCATTTTTATTCCTCCCAGTTATAATATTTCATTTAATATACAATGTATAACAATTTGTGCTTTCTCTTCCTCTTGCTCCGGGTCAGTAGGTGAGCTTCTCAGGGACATCGTGGGTAAGACGGGTTTTGGTAGCTGTTCAATGTCAGCTCAGAGCTTGACTGCGCATGTCCAGAAATTTCAAAAAGGAGTTTGCAACAACCTTCAGGCCCAAATACGAGCTAATAATAAAGTCAAAGAGAGACATGTTAGAATACGGAAATAAATAAATGCACTGTATACCACTTGTTTCTACTCTAACCCCATTATTTTATTTTAACTATAGCATTAATGATTAAGCAGAACACACAAGGTTTAGTTAAAGCAGGGCATATGCATTAGCATGTGAGGTTTGAAGCGGCCATCTTTGGCACTAGTGCGCAGCTGCAAGAATTCCCACCAAAAGCAAAGATACGTCACACCACGTAGATGTGGCAGACGCATGCGCAGAAAGGTCCCTGCGTTTTAAGCGGCCATTTTTAGACACTCCGGTTACTGTCAGTAAAAGCACATAGACAAGCTTCCCCTGGATACTAGAAATGTCGTGTAGTGCGGTTTTAGTAATCACAAAACATGTTGGTTAATAAGTTGCATGTTATTTCGAGAAGATTGAGTACAAGCAAGTTTCTTTACATATGAAACCTTGCTCCATCAAAGGTCAGTTCACAAATGCAGGGACCCTGAACGTGTTCCCTTCATGGCTAGTCTCCAAGTGACTGTACAGCCAAAGAAATAGAATTAAAAGAATGGGTGACGGAGTAACACGTGCACGCTACTCATTTGGAGATACCAATTATCTTCCTCTTGCAAATGGCCACTTGGTGTCATGTCACAGTGTTGGAGATGTGTGTAAAAGGAGAGTATTTTATGTCTGCGCTCCTTGGCTGAGACGGCCATAGACAAAATACCAATAATTTAAATACTAGTACGGTAATAGAGCCAACAGATACGATCTTTGCAACTTATAGGCAAAATATTGTGAAAAAATGCCAAAGCATGAAAATATTGGAGGCAATCAATACTTCAATAATAGCTCATTTTGGGGAAATTTCAAATATGAAATATCCCATTGGGATCTGTCTCAACCTGAAAGCAAATCCTGTATCTGCCTTCCGAGTCTGAGATGACCAATATACATAATTTTTACAATTAAATCAAAATAAAATGAAGTAATATACAAATAGTACATATATTCAATAATCAATTTTGCAGTAATGGGTCATATCTGAAAAATACAGATACATGATTCCTATTTTAGGGACAGGTTGACAACTCAACAATGAGTCAACTGTAAGTACAAACATATTTCTTCAACCTGGTTTTTAAAAAGAGGGGAAAGAATGACAATAGAAAGATTGTCATATTACCCTTTGGTAAAATGTACTATTGTGATTTTTGAGTCCATTTTGTATAGAGTCCAAGACATATCCATTTGCATTCTCTCATGTTGAAGATAGTACTCATTTCTCCTCTACTATGTTGGGCCTGATTTTCTCTACAGCTAACCAACTGATGTACTGGGCACTGTATACAACAGTTGTACAATGTTCAACTAAAGGAGCTCTTTGGATTTCACAACGGATCCTGCTACAATGTTGCAGAACCACATTTTTACCTTCTGTGTCATCTGACCCACTTACACAAGATTGCATGGACATTTCAACAAATTAACCACATTTGTAATTTTGCAATTTGTAAAAGATTTTTATGTGAAGGTCCTGTTTCTGTGCGTACATTCTTTCCCCTCTATAGTTAGGTCGCAAGCTTTACATTTATGGCATTTGTATTGACCCTAGTGGGTGGTAAACCAAATTGTGTATGTGAGTCAGGTTGGGCTACAGATGGTAGCAAGGCTCTTACTAAATATTCCTTTACATAGCTCTCTTTATTAAAGGATTGTAATGGCTTCTCCTGCATGTCTAATTCATCTGATATCAAATTCAAATATTTATTAATCATCTTCTTGATATCATCGCTCCTAGTACACAAAGTAGTGGCGCAAACCATTCTGTTAGTTATTTCATCCGTTTTCTCATTGGGCATGAGCAAGAATTCTCTAGGATAATACCATGCCCGCTTTCTCTAGCGTCTTAGCAAACCTTTTCGGTAGCCCTTGTCAAGTAAACTACTAATCAAAACATCTGATTCCCTAAAATAATCAGATCTAAGCTTGCAGTTCCCTCTGACCCTAAGAAAGTGTCCAAAGGGCCCTAAGATGGTTACTAGAATACCTAGGATGTGTATTGCGCTCTTTGAGTTTTCGATATAAAATTGTGTATAGTCTGTTATTGACCACTTTGACAATAATATTAAGAAATTAATTGGACCGGTGCTGTAAGACATTGTGAATTGGATGTCGACTGATTTTCTTTTCCACATAGTAATTTTTGAGTGAAAGGGATTAGTTTCAGAATAGATGTGGATATGCTCATAGTTGTTCATAAACAGGTTTGCCAGATCCTGGGCGAATCCAGCCCCCAACGCCTCACCTTTTATTTGGTAGTAAAAATCCTGAAAAATTAGGACGTTACCAAGAATTGATTTTCAGTATCGAATGAGTGATCTTCAAATTGTTGAGTTATATCCATTGTGTCCCTTATGTATTTTCTAGTTGTGGGCACAAAGGGTTGGGGAAAAAAAATCTACATATTTACACAATGGTTCTAGCATGGAGCTGCATCCTGATACAATGGTACCTTGGGGTTTGTCAATGTGTTTGTGTATTCTTGGTAATGTATATATGGTGGGCACTGTGGGGTGTTTCCAATTCTGGTATTCATATTCGAATTAACAAAGAAAGCTTTCTGCTAAACCTCTGTCAGTCACTGTTCTGATTTGTCAGCTCATCTTTTGTGAGACATTGTACCTTAATTCATATAGTGGGTCTGACTACTCTATTGTTTTAGAATTTCATTACTGTATTCTTCTCTATCCTGGATGACTATTGCCCCTGCCCCCCTCCCTTATCGACAGGTTTGATCACTATGTTGTTGTTTATTCTGAGTGTCTCCAATGTCTACATCTCTGCTTTAGTAGTATAGTACTTCACCTATTTTGTGGAACCTAGTAGTTCTGTCATCGCTAAGTACCACCTGTTCAAACGTTAATATTTTGTGTGATACCATGCATGCTGCAGAAGTAAATGGTGATGGGGATCTCAAGCATGTGATGTCCCTTTTGCCCTAATAGAGGTGTTTATTGTAAAAATATTTTAATTTAATCTTCCTGAAATAATTATGAAGTTCCATCTTGATGTTTACGGTATGAGGGGATATTGGTAGGGACGAAAGAGAGACCCTTGGCCAGATTCTCAGATTATGATTGTTTTAACCTGTATTTAGACAAATTGATTACAGAGTAAGGGCCTCATTACGAATGCGGTAGAACCGATACTGACGGCATGCCGGTGTCTGTCCCACCTACATCTGAGGCTGTTGTCAGACCGCCGCATTACGATGCAGTCGGTCGGACCGCGTCGGTGGAGGGACCGACCAACAGCTTCGTACGGACTCAAGGGGCCCATCGCGCAGTCAGCCAGATCGCAGTTCCCTCAAATGAGCCAGTGCAACTCGCAGCGCAAGCCACAATGGAAAGTATACACTTTCTGACCACCATAAAGGCGATTGCATCCAAATAATGGAAGTGGGACTGCCAACTCCTTATCTGGTTGTCCTGCTTACTATACAGTGCTGGTCAGACGCTCGTCCGACCAGCATCGAAATAGGGCTCTTAGTATTTACCGTCTGCAGTTACTGTTGCCTGGTCTCTCTCTCCATGACTCTCCTGATTGAAAAACCTTGTTGGTCGTTATCCCCTGCCTCTGCCCCTGACCAATGCCCAACTCCTTTCCTGATCTCTGCCCCTCTGTGGCCTCCATCTGTCTCCCTTTAAAAAGTGGACCCCTGATAGGAATCTTCATATTCGGGAGAGGGTGCATATACTGCAGAGCTATTCCCTGGCTGTTCGCTTTCCGTTTCCGAACCAGTGGAAACAGATTATTCTGAGAAAGTGATGTATCTTTATCTGTTTTGAAAATCTATATCTATGGTGAGGTTTAACCTTTTCGCCTATACTTTTCACCTATTTCCCCACATTCCAGAAATCCATCACAAACACAGCAAGCAGGTCTTGCATTCCAACCTCAAGTCTCTGAATCTCATAGTCTGGTTCATGACCATCGACTATTTGGTAACCTGTTTATCCCTCTAATTACAAAGCATTTCTGGGTCAGGCTTGTTCCCTTTCTATGACCAAAACTTACCATGCCAATTAGAATAGTTTGAATGTATGACATTACATCGCATACATTCACAATGCAGTAGTTTACATCGCGTTTGTTACAATGCAAGTCGTTACAACGACTTGCGCTAAAGGCGCTGGACTTAGGAATAGTATGATTTACTATTCCAACTCCAGTGTGTGGAACAGTAGGGAAGGTGTTGGAATAGTAAATCATAATATTCCTTAGTGTAGAGCACCATCCAGCGCAAGTCGTTATAACGACTTGAGTTGTATTGACCACGTTGTAAAGCTATCGCGGTGTAAAGGTCGTTCTCCGAATAATTTCATTATATGGTGCGTGGGTAAAGGGCTAAATCCTATGTCAGTGCAACTGCGTCAAATTCTACCTTAACCTATTTATCTGCCCCAGGAATGGCCACAGTAAGCTTCAATCAGAGCATATCTGACAGGGAATGGAAGTAACTCTCATTGAAAAACGCACCCTCTTTAGCTCACACTGGAAGTGGTAGTGGTAGAGATCCAAGCTTTCACGATAAACAAGCTTTATCTACATTTTACTAGTGACAAGATTACTCTACGAATCAACCCTTGGTTTATACCTAACAGGAGTTCATTTAAACACGCCTGCTATTCTTCAGTCCTTTTTCTTAATTACTTCAACATTTGCGGAGAAATCACTGCATCCAGTAGATGTTCACAGGTGCACTGTTTAACATGGAAAGAACCAAAGACTAGAGGACTGCTGAACAACTTTTAATCTCTCTTGGTTGTACAGACAATGGTTGCCCTCAGTCCATACAGAGCATTACCCACAAGTTCTCCTCTTTATTTGTGTCACAAGGGAACAAAATGTCCTTTTGTGTGCATTAGGTTTAGGAACACACTACCAGAAACATGTCTGTGACATTGGCACTCTATGCAGGAGTGCCTCTTTGAGAAATCTGTTTTGCAGGTACATGTAGAAGCAGGCACACTTTCTCTAAGCTCTACTGCCTATACCTGAATGTGGCAACCGATTCTTCAGTTGGCTAAGCAGTGTTCTACAGCCTCTTTCAATAAACGTGCGCCTGTTTCCCACTTCTTACAGTGTTTGGATACTGCTTGCCACTGTTGGCATGTGAATCTGTGAAAGATCCAATGCTGAAAAGAAAACTAGTTACTTATCTCTAACTCCAGTTTTCCGGCATTGGTATTTTTCATCGAT
The DNA here is from genome assembly GCF_964263255.1 of Lissotriton vulgaris. Lineage (NCBI taxonomy): Eukaryota > Metazoa > Chordata > Amphibia > Caudata > Salamandridae > Lissotriton > Lissotriton vulgaris. Next base: position 745,761,664 of record NC_141696.1, read on the forward strand.
TCACATACAACCCTCTCTCTCACCATGTTCAGAGTTTATTCCAATATATTTGGTATATAGGTTCTGAGCTGTGGTAGCCTCTAAGGGGAGTAGAGGGCTCAGCTCATCTACCTCAACAGCTAAAGTTTTGGTTTGTTTCAATTGTGTCAGATGTACTGCTAAACAAACATTCTTGTTTCTCCTGCAGTGCAGCCGTTTTAACACTGGTTACACTATGTTAAAAGTATCCGGGATTACCATCCTGATGACTACAAATGATTCAAGCATTTGAAGCTATCAAAGATACCAGAACATGAGAACTGGAGTTACAGGCACTGAACTAGTTCCTTGTGTTGCTCAATTTATGTATATGATTTTGGTTGTTATTTCCTTATCTACTGATTCTTTCTTATGAGTGTTAAACACTTCATCTAAACTGTTCTCTGTCTGATCTACTGTACTTGTGTGTTATGTTGTAGACTCAGCTACGAATTGATTCCTTCTTCAGAATGGAACAGCGTGAAAAGCAAGCAATCAAGAGTCAGAGACTGCGTAGGGCTGTCACATGTATGCGGAGAAAAGAAAAGGAAGAAGACATTTTGGAAATGGAGGAAATGGAGGAACCAGCTGTTACTGTTGAGGAAAACTTTAAATCACCTGGCAAGAAAAAGGGAAAGAGAACTGTGCATGATGTAACAACTGTACCAAAATCTGAAACTGTAAAGAGGAAGAAAGCTACTACTTGCCAACCAGAAAATTTAGCTGCTGAAGTTGGGGGATTTTTTGATGTTGGACGCATTCCAAAACCTGAAAATGAATCATCCAGTGTGGATTCAGAAGTTGAGTCTGCAAATGTGAGCAAAGGTAAACAAATGCTAGAGGTTCATAAGATCAGTAACATGTCCAAGAAAAGCACACCAACAGACAAAATCAAGAATGGTAGAGGCAGAAACAACAGTAGCTCTAGTAGTGGTGAGGAAGAGGAAGTAAAAACTATGATGGTGACGGCCCGTCCTGTTTTTGAAAGTAAAGTGGTTAAAACTAAAGGTATAAGAGGAAGAAAAAAGAAAAAATGAAAAAAGAAAAGTGAGCCTTCTATTGATATTGTGTGGCCAACATTTTTCTGGCCTTCTCGGTGAATGTGTTTTCACTCCACATGCTCTACTTCCACGTTTTGACTAAACCTCCAGGACGAGACCCATGTGCAACATATCCTTCACTAACCAAGATTTCTGTGTACAAGTGAAGCATGTGTTCCCATTATGCAAAAAGCTATCACTTTATGAAATTATGAGCAACTAGTTATAAAGACAACGACGGGTATTTATCTGGCTGAATGCCTGTTATTTTAGTAGTAATCTAATTTTTTTACACATTTTTGAATAAAGTCTTATGGTGATTATGCTATCTGATTGTTTATTTGTGACTCTTGTGGTTTTACTGTTAAATTATTTTCAAGTAATACATTTAACACATAATATGTGTTTTGTTCCCACCTAGTCTTCTAATCAGAGATTTTTTGCAGGCCACAATATAAAGAATTCTAGCAACTGAAATTCTTTATTTTAAAATAGAAATAATGTATGGAAAGTAAATCACTTAGTCTTCACACATTAACAAATCGAGTACTTGTATTCGGCCTCCAGTTGTATGGGGTGGGGGTTAGACACACTAATGAATACAAAACCTTGTAATAGATAAATATGTAACAGTTAACTAAAATGCTAAGAGTTTCAAACATAGCCAATTAAATCAGTAGCTGGATACATAATTGTAACAAGCTTTGGCAAAGTCAACTGCCCTCGCCTTTTTGCTTTGCCGATGCTTTTTGCCGATGCTCTTCAGTAACAGAAAACTCAAAATAACAGATCAAGTTTGTCATGTTCTGATGCGATTAATAAAATTGAAATGTATGTTATGCTAGCTTTTTCACTCACACAACTACAACAACATACAGTTTTTTAGAGCATTTGGTGTGGCAGTTTAATTACAAAATAATTTCCTAGTCACTAGTAGCAAAGAACTTAACAGAGTAATTACAGCAGGAAGTGAAGCAGACTTAACAAATGAAATGAGCCAATACAGAAATACCTTGGTATGCTGCAAGGGCCAGGAAATCTCCGCTAATTGCAATAGCTGAGTTAATAGAAATTACATTGAAGACAAGATCATTAATGTGATGTCCAGCAAGATAAAACCTTGAGCATGAATGGGGTTATGGCACTTTTTTTTTTGCATAAAACAGGTATTTTAGTCGAGCTTGAACTCCCAGGACATGACCTACCTGGACTGGAAACAAGCATCCTAGGATCGGTTTCGGGGTTTCAGCCCTCATCAGCCTGGATAGCTTTAATCCAGTGGCTTGGGGAGCACTGAACTCTGGCCATACCCGTCCCACTCTGGGTGACAAGTACAAGAAGAACAATTGATGGACAGAATGCAGAATATTGTCATACATTCCCCCAGTTCAGAGATCTGGGCCTAAATCCATAGTTTTTTTGCTCTGCATACCATTCCAGTTGATCCCAGCAATATGCAAATCAGTCCTGACCCTGCGCCAAATGGGAACAGTAAGGAAATCTGGGCCTAAATCCATAGTTTTTTTGCTCCCCATGCCATTCCAGTTTGAACCCAACCACATGCTACTCATTCTTGACCCTGTGCCCAATGAGAACAGCCCAGCCCGAACTGCCCGGCCATGTTCTCTCTGGACTGGAAACAAGCATCCTAGGACCGGTTTTGGGGTTTACCCTTTATCAGCCACTATAGCTTGACTCCAGTGGCATGGAGAGAATGGGGCGCACATCTGGGCATACCCGTCCCACTCAGTGTGACAAATACAAAAAGAACAATTAATGGACAGAATGCAGAACAATGTACATTTGCCCCAGTACAGAGATCTGGGCCTAAACCCATTGTTTGTTTGCTCCCCATGCCGTTCCAGTTTGAACCCAACCACATGCTAATCAGTCTTAACCCTATGCCCAATGGGAACAATCCATCCCGAACTACCAGGTCCTCCCTGGACTGGAAACCAGCATCCTAGGACCGGTTTCGGGGTTTCACTGCCCCATCAGCCAGGATAGCTTGACTTCAGTGGCATAGAGAGCAACAGACCAGAGTCTTTTGACAAAAAACAACCTAGGCAACTAGTGTTTTAAGACATCTAACAATGTAGTATACATAAGGACAATTGGCTACAAATTATTATAAAAATACATGTTTTATTATAAATTTTTAAACATTTAAAAAAACCAATGGCATAAATGTAATAAAGACAATGAACACAATTTGAATCATATATCATACAATATCAATAAAATTCATAACATTTTATGTAAACAAAGATTTAGAAAGGTTAAAAAATTATAGGTGGCAGAATGGGTCTCTACGCGCGTTTCGGCGAACCAGCGCCTTCTTCTGGAGTAGCCACATAAACTCTAAAAAGATACATATAAAAAGGAACATTAATTATACATGATTCAATTAAAAGAAAAACACATAATATCCTGCGTTCTAACATAGTAGCCAAATTGTCCTATTTCTAATCAAGAGTTATTTATATATTTCTTTCTTTTCATTTTCTTGCATTATCTAAGATGTTATCATTAGGATAAGGTGTTCGGAGTAACTGATACACATGAATTAATTCTCAGTCTTTCAACTAGGATTTTATGAAAAACAAGTGAACAATTACAACAAAAAACAATTCAAATAGCGGCCTTCTAGGTATATATTGGCCTCTTGGTATATATATATATATTTAGAGCGGAGAAAACGTATTTGACTGCTCTTATTAGCACTGATTTTTAATGAATTTTCTGGAAATAGACAAATGTCTTGTAGGTAATTGATACTTACAAGCAACAATGAAAATACACCGAAAGTTGATAGTGAATCAGATTGATGCCTGGGTATTTTCTATGATGATGAGATATTGCAGGTGCTTTAAAGGGAGAGAAGTGGGATATGACATCTCTTTTGATTAGTCTATACATTGTTTTTGGCCTTTAGTAATTATATATAATTATATGGCTCTTTTCCAGTTTACCTGATTAGATGCAGCTTATCAATGTAGTTCCCGCCAGCCGGAGACTTGTCATAAGCTAGTCACTTTTGATAGTTTGGTATCGTCTTCTTCTATACAACCAATTTATCTATTTTGAAAGTGAAGGGAAAGGATAGTGATATCCTTTGTTTATTTGTTCTATTTAGATTTAATTTGATTGAGCTATTGAAGTTACTCTCTTTAACTTGTTTCACCTGTATATAGCTAGCTGGATCAGTAGCTCAAAGATAATTGCATTCCCTTTTGTTATTCTTGTTATATTATTCAAAATATCATTTCTCCTCACATTTCAATGGTTCCCCACTTTTGGGCTTCATAGTAAAGGTAATAAAGGACTTGTATTTTCTCCTAGGTTTGTATGCTACAGTTAATTATTGGGTCTTCATTTGTATATCTCTGGGAGAAGGCTAGCTATTCTGCTTATTGCATTTCTCTAGATTCATTTATCTTCGAATGAGAAATTCTTGGCAAGTAACAAGCTTACCTTAGGATTTAAGGAAGACGCTCCAAGATTCGTAAACAGTGATTATGAGGCGATTATTTAAAAGATCTCCCTGCCTGTAGGTCGTGACAAAAAAAGGGGGTATGAAAAGTATTGAACATGGAACGAGAAACTGAGTTCAGGTCTCATCTATTTTTTAAGATTTGCAAAAAAAGGGCATCTTACCCGAGATATTCAGCAGAGCTCCTTATGTTGATTGTTAAAAAGGTCTCCCTGCCTGTAAAACATAATAGTGCCCGGTATGAGAAAAACTAATGCGTAAGGGAGGCAGGGAAGAGAGAACTTAAGGGTAAGAGTCTACTCTTTTTATCGCACGCAGGGGCGCTTCTTACCCGAAGATATTCGGCAGAGCTCCAAATGTCCGGCGGCGGGACGTCAAAAAAGGCGACTCGATCGTAGGTTTGGTGAGTGAAACTGATTGGTTTCCGTCAGGTTTAAATAACAGGGCTAATTGGCTGAGAACGCCCTCACCTGCGGTCTACGTCTTGGTGACAAGATCGAGATAGGACTACTGTTTTCATGTGGTAACTGATTCGAAAACAGACAAGGAAAGCCGGTACTGCTCTTTCAATTACCTTCGCGTTAACTACACAAAAGTGAAGAAGGGCAAATGTTGTTTATATCTGCCTAACTGTGTTTAAGTGCATATCTTTAGAGATACGAGGATTGTTTTTACTTATAATAAGAGATGGATAATCAATCTGAACGTTGCATGTTTACAAATAGCATGCAACGTTCAGATTGATTATCCATCTCTTATTATAAGTAAAAACCGGACATTTGGAGCTCTGCCGAATATCTTCGGGTAAGAAGCGCCCTGAACTCCGCTTCTCGTTCCATGTTCAATACTTTTCATACCCCCTTTTTTTGTCACGACCTACAGGCAGGGAGATCTTTTAAATAATCGCCTCATAATCACTGTTTACGAATCTTGGAGCGTCTTCCTTAAATCCTAAGGTAAGCTTGTTACTTGCCAAGAATTTCTCATTCGAAGATAAATGAATCTAGAGAAATGCAATAAGCAGAATAGCTAGCCTTCTCCCAGAGATATACAAATGAAGACCCAATAATTAACTGTAGCATACAAACCTAGGAGAAAATACAAGTCCTTTATTACCTTTACTATGAAGCCCAAAAGTGGGGAACCATTGAAATGTGAGGAGAAATGATATTTAGAATAATGTAACAAGAATAACAAAAGGGAATGCAATTATCTTTGAGCTACTGATCCAGCTAGCTATATACAGGTGAAACAAGTTAAAGAGAGTAACTTCAATAGCTCAATCAAATTAAATCTAAATAGAACAAATAAACAAAGGATATCACTATCCTTTCCCTTCACTTTCAAAATAGATAAATTGGTTGTATAGAAGAAGACGATACCAAACTATCAAAAGTGACTAGCTTATGACAAGTCTCCGGCTGGCGGGAACTACATTGATAAGCTGCATCTAATCAGGTAAACTGGAAAAGAGCCATATAATTATATATAATTACTAAAGGCCAAAAACAATGTATAGACTAATCAAAAGAGATGTCATATCCCACTTCTCTCCCTTTAAAGCACCTGCAATATCTCGTCATCATAGAAAATACCCAGGCATCAATCTGATTCACTATCAACTTTCGGTTTATTTTCATTGTTGCTTGTAAGTATCAATTACCTACAAGACATTTGTCTATTTCCAGAAAATTCATTAAAAATCAGTGCTAATAAGAGCAGTCAAATACGTTTTCTCCGCTCTAAATATATATATACCAAGAGGCCAATATATACCTAGAAGGCCGCTATTTGAATTGTTTTTTGTTGTAATTGTTCACTTGTTTTTCATAAAATCCTAGTTGAAAGACGGAGAATTAATTCATGTGTATCAGTTACTCCGAACACCTTATCCTAATGATAACATCTTCGATAATGCAAGGAAATGAAAAGAAAGAAATATATAAATAACTCTTGATTAGAAATAGGACAATTTGGCTACTATGTTAGAACACAGGATATTATGTGTTTTCTTTTAATTGAATCATGTATAATTAATGTTCCTTTTTATATGTATCTTTTTAGAGTTTATGTGGCTACTCCAGAAGAAGGCGCTGGTTCGCCGAAACGCGCGTAGAGACCCATTCTGCCACCTATAATTTTTTAACCTTTTTAAATCTTTGTTTACATAAAATGTTATGAATGTATGAATTTTATTGATATTGTATGATATATGATTCAAATTGTGTTCATTGTCTTTTTTATTACATTTATGCCATTGGTTTTTTTAAATGTTTAAAAATTTATAATAAAACATGTATTTTTATAATAATTTGTAGCCAATTGTCCTTATGTATACTACATTGTTAGATGTCTTAACACACTAGTTGCCTAGGTTGTTTTTTGTCAAAAGTCTTGCTTTCCCTGACCTAGGAACCATTGTATCCATACTTTCAGGGGGTCCTTGTTGAATACACGCCACAGACCAGAGTCTTGGCATGCCCGTGACAAATGCAAAAACAATAATTGATGGACAGAATGCGGAACAATGTCATACATTCACCCCAGTACAGAGATCTGGGTATAAGTCCATCGCTTTTTTGCTCACCATGCCATTCAAGTTTGAATTCAGCTATATGCAAATCTGTCTTGACCCTGTGCCCAATGGGAGCAGTCCATCCCGAACTGCCAGGCCAGGTCCTCCCTGGACTGGAAACAAGCATCCTAGGACCGGTTTCGGGTTTCACCCCTCCAGCCAGAATAGCTTGACTCCAGTGGCATGGAGAGCATGGGACCCACATCTGGGCATACCTATCCCACTTGGAGTGACAAATGCAAAAACAATCATTCCGTCCATCATTTGTTTGCGTAGCACTTTTCACCCTAAGTGGGATGGGTATGACCAGATGTGGGTCCCTTGCTCACTGTGCCACTGGATTCAAGCTAGCCTGGCTGATGAAGGGTAATACCCAGAAACCGGTCCCAGGATGCTTGTTTCCGATCCAGGAAGGACCTTGCTTGGCAGTTTGTTCTGGACTGTTCCCATGAGGCACAGGGTCAAGACTGATTTGCATATGGCTGGGTCTAAACTGTGGTGGCATGGTGAGCAAAAGAACAATGGATTTAACCCAGATCTCTTGACTGGGGGTGAACGTATGATTTATTCAGCATTCTGTCCATCATTTGTTTTAGTAGCACTAATAAAAGTGGGTGCCTTGCACCAGTCTAAACAACCCTTATGGTGATTTAAGAGGTCAAAGATAACCTTAGAAAGCTATACAAGTGGTAGCTGGGGAGAGCAGCCTTTAGGCTTAGTCTTGAAGGAATGTTAAGCAGCTTGTTTTATCAGAATGCAACCCGAATGTATTGGTTAAGTGAAAGAAGAACCACACATTAGTTATACGAATATATATTTATTATTATAACACACTTTAAATACCTCACAGTATCTGCTACATGCAGATAAACACAAAGCACACAATACTGTAGCACAGAAACAAACGTAAGTGGCACTAATACACAGTGGGCTCCAGGGGGGACCAACCCATATACTAAACTAGTGGTATATGAACCACAACTCGAGTCAAGACAATGTCTAGAGAGTGTAGAATCGCTGGGACCCCAAGGAACCACCAAAGGTGAGTAATTAGGGAGCCCACGGAACACAGGTGCAGTGTGAGAACACAAACGTGTGCTACGTACAATTCAATGGGAGAGTCGCAGTTGCAGTTGTAAAGTTTAAGGACCCTTCCCAGTGGATTACGAGGAAACCCTTTGGAACATAGAAGGTTGGAGAGCCACCCCACCTGTGAATACCAAAGTACCAGAGTTACCTACACCAGGGAAGCTGGGTGCACAAGGCGGAAGTGGCGTCGGAAACCGCTGTCGTTCTCCATGGGAGTCGTCAAAGAAATGTCAGTGCTGAAAAGAAAAAATGTGTCTGGTTGAATCCACAGATAAATTCTTGATAGAAGGAACCTGAAAGCAGAGGGGATAGAGTCTGGGTCACTCAGGAGTGACCAGGGGCTTGGTAGACGAATGCCCACTGATGTCGGGTGCTTCAGGTGCGAAGAAGGAGATCTTGACTCTGCAGCCACAGGGACCAGGAAACGTCGAAGACAACCAGGAGACTGATACAAGCTGTCCCACAAAGGATGTTGAGTGCTGAGGGGTCGGTCACCAACAAGCCATGGCAGCGGCAACCTATGAAGCAGATCAAAGAGGGTTACGGTCTGGCCCAGCAAGGACCAGAGGACTCTCCACAGCAAGGGAAGTCAGGGCAGGCCTGGAGCAACCAGGGGAGCCCAAGAAAATCAGGATTGTCCCTCAAATGGACCCACAGGGCGAAGTCACAGGAGTCGAAAAGGGACCTCTAGCAGTTTCACAAAACAATGGCTAGCAAGACACAGAATGCGAGAAGGCTAGATTCCTTTGCACCAAATGTGCGCAGAGGTTGGGGCTATCAACAACCCAATGCACAAAGTTGAGGAACACCAAGAAGCCTATGCACTTGCAAATGTACGTGGTGCACAGGGGTTCTGGTGATGCGCTCCCCACGAGGGATACTGGCCTCAAACTTAGTGGGAGGCAGCTTCACCTCAAGGAAGGTTGGAACTCACCTCCTGTGTTGCTGGAGCCTTCGGAGTCCACAGGAGCTCTGGATCAGCAGACCGTTCAGTGCGTTATGGTGCCCGCAAATGCAGGGGAGTGACTCCTTCACCCCAAGGGAGATACTTCAGATGTCATTGATGCTCCACAGGTCTTGCACAGAGCCTGTATGGTGCACAGGCACAGATGATGCTTTCGACAGAGAGGGAGATGAAGTCTGGCCCAGTCGAAGTCCAGTGAAGTCCAGACGGTTGAAGTTCACTGGTTTCTTGTTCAGAATCTTTTCCACATAGAATCTAGGGTCCTACAGCCACATAAGCCCTTCTGTACTCATGGGAGAGGGTTGAACGGATTCCGGGGACCCTCCCAGGGGAGGGCAGGACAGTGGGGAGTATACTCCCATGTCCTTGGTCCAGTTTCGAGCCAGAGCAGGAGCCAACGGATCCCAGAGCTGGTTTGATCTGGACTATGCACAGGGACACCAAATGTGCCCCTCGTGCAGACTTTCAGGCCCTTTGGAAGTGCACCCACCCAGCCCCAATACACTAAATCCTGTCTGGGACTCCCTGTGACAGGATGCCTATTGTCCTACCTTCCCCTGCTCGAGCTTGGCTCAGCTGCAGGAGGGCAGAAATTTGTCTCTGGTCGGCAGCAACCATTTTGGGCTGCCCGGGTCGAGAAGGCTGGTACCAGAATGACCAGTGACCCCACAAAGCTCGCTTCAGAAGGGTGGAATCATACCTCCCACACCGGTGAGGTATGATTTCGAGATGTTTGATACCAAACACAACATGTTTTGTTTCAGCCGTTTTTTAACGCATTTACCGCAAGGTTATAATGCACCTTTACCTATATGTCTAGCTGTGTCACAGACAACCCGGAGAATGATCTCCAAAGGCTGCGGGGTGGCTCTGCTCATGCAGGGGCACCCTCTCACCTAAAACCCAGTACCCTGCCTTCAGGATTGTCAAGACCTGCTATAAGAGTGACTTAAACGTTTTAAGTGTAGTGACATATAGATATAGTAAACCTATATCTAAAGTAAGTGGTGCAAGCACCAGCTTACACAGGCTGCAATGGCAGATATTTAGTTCCATTTTGCATGGCCTCTCATTGGTGGCATAATACATGCTCAGCCCATGGGAGGCCTCTGGGGTACATATGTCCTGGGTACATGTGTGCCATATACTAGGGACTTATAAGGGTACCCCAGTATCCAATCTGGAGTGTACCTAAGTACATGTCATTACATTTTAGGGACAAAGCAGATAGACTGGTGTCCTGATTATCAGGATCCCAGTCAGACTAGTCAAAAACCAGCAAAACACCAGGCAAAAAGTGGAGGTAACCATGCAGTGAGATCCTACCTTCCTACATCCAGCTTCTCTGGGAACAAGCCACTGCTACCTGGCCTGGAGCTCCCCCCCCCCCCCCCAAAAAAAAAGCATATTCATCCTAGGAATAGGCTTCTCTGCCTCAACGCTGAGATCTGCAGACTGCCCACTGGCATATCTGGCTGCTACCCAGACCTTCAACTCTTTCTGTAGCCCCTCTTTCCTGATAAGGCCCCTGATTTGGATTTTGAGGTTCTTGCAGATAGCCTTCAACTACTTCACATAGTAGGTTTCTAACCTCTCCTCCTCAAAGGCCACTTCCAAGGATGCAACGAATGATGCTCTTGATTCAAGCATGATGCAATAGCAAGTTCAAGTTCTCAACAAATTACAAGATCAAAAATAGGCCAAAAAGAAACAGTATGTGGTGTGCGATATGGTAGTAGTGTACACCAATCACTGTAGTTCAATTGCAGACGCAAGTCCTATCCTCACCACTGACAACCAATGTTAGAAAGAAGCTAGGGATGTGCATTCTATTCAGATAGCTGGCTATCTGAATAGAATGCACATCCCTAGCTCCTGTCACTCCAAAGCCAGACAGTCAATCTACAGCCCAGCAGATGCACACAGGGCGGCTAAGCAAGAAAACGCCTACTTTCTAAAGGTGGTATTTTCAAACACAACATAAAATTATCTATCCGGAAGGATATATTTCTACATTCTGAGCTCAGGTGCACTAACTCCATTCCTCTATCTTGTCCCAATGGGAAGATATACTTGTAAAATGTTACTAAATATTCCTCATTCTACCCTCCGGGACAGATAGCCTTTCAATAGTGAAAAACAAAATATACTGTATTTCACTATCAGGACATGTAGCACACACAGGTACATGTCCTACCTTTCAAATACACTGCACCCTGACCATAGGGGTACCTTGGGCCTACCTTAGTGGTGACTCACATGTAATAAAAGGGATGGTTATGGCTTAGCAAGTGGGTGCACTTGCCAAGTCGCCATGACAGTCACAACTGCAAACAGACACTGCAGTGGCAGGTCTGAAAACCCTTAGAAAGGCTGCTCGTTTGAGTGGCACCATCAGTGCTGCAGTCCAACTAGCGAAACATATTTGGGTTTGGACTGCGCACACCTAGTCGTGAATTGTAGAAAACTGTTAAATTTTTAAACTAATTATATGTCAGGGCGGGCTGGGTGGGAAAGAGGTAGCTAACCTCTTGACTCCTGAGCAACTTACAAAGCAAGTATGAAAAATCACTTACCCCTACCTGCACTGCTAAGTGCAAAACTGAGTTTGCTCAATTAATCAACAAGCAATCATAAAATATATCATTGTCTCACCTTGTTTACTCTTGAAGAAAGTTTTTGGGAAAATACATGCAACCTTAAAACCGATATAAATTCTTATTCATGGTTTCTAAATTGTACAATACATACATAATCCACAGTTCAAAATGAATATACATATTATAAATCCGAACTAAACATTTGACATCAATTTTCTTGTTGACTTTCCCAATGCATTTCTGGATGAACTTATTTCTTTGTCAGGAGAACTGTAAACAGAAAAGTAGGAGTAATAATATATAGTACACAGTTCAGTTCAGTAAGCTTTATTCGATTATTGCAAAACAATCATAAAAGCACATCAAAAACTGTTAAATCATATACAGATCATTACATGTGAATAACAGCATCATAGCTAAAATATTAAAAAAGCATACTCTTTCTAGCAGCAATTGATTTTAAAATATATGTTGCAGTAAAAAAACAGATATCAGGTTCATGTAATAAAAACGGCAAATTCATAGCAGTGTTAACAGATAAAGTGCCGTGCTTTTTGAACAGGGGTTTAAGGAAAGCGATACGGAAGTGCAAATATAAATCACATATGAGGAGGAAATGCAGGGTACTCTGTTTTGCGACTCCTTCACAGGGACATGGGGTAGTGGGGTACTTTTTAATACATGGAAATGTGACCAAATGATGTACAATACCTAATCTCATTCTAGTGAGGACGAAACGGTGTGAAGTTCTAGTAACCGTTGTTAGGTATTGTTGGAAGCCTTCAGTATACACATGTGTTGTATAAAACGTATAGGTTGTTAACTGCCCAGCATTAGTTTGGCGATCACAGGCTATCTTCCTCCGGTAAGTATATTTGAGTTCCCTCTTGAGGATTTCACTTGCACAGCCGGGGTTTGCCAAGATATTAATTTTTAGTATATCCTTAAATGTTGAAACCACATATTTAAGGCATGGGTTCTTTAAACAATTGTCCAGGCGAAGGCAATGGTTAATAATACTTCTATTAAAAGCAGTTTCTTCCTTCAGCCAAATAGATCTCCATACCATCAAAGGTCTTAACCCAATTAGACCAGTCAGATAATCCAATCCCACTTCATTCTGTATAAACTCAGTGGAGGCTGACTTGGGTAGACAGAGTAACTTTCTAAGGAACTTATTTTCCTCTGTTTGTATTTTTGTATGGCGGCAGTGACCCCAAACCCCAGCTCCATACAGTGCAACCGATGTGCATCTAGATTGATAAATGTGCAACATGTCGCGGATGCGGCGGTCCCCAAGTTTAGCAGCAAATTTAAAAACCCTGTAAACACTTGTTGCCATTCTGGCCCTAACATTCATGACCTCCTGTGTCCACATCCCACTGCTCGAAAAGATTATACCCAGGTAGCAGAACTTCTCGACAGTTAGAAATCTTTGGCAGTCTACATAAAAGGGTTTCGTTTTCCCAGCACTTGGGCCACAGATTAGGTCATATCTTTTAGTTATATTTATCTGCAGCTTCCTGCCCTTAATAAAATCTGTAAACTTGTCGATTAGACTCTGTAGGCCTAATGGTGTCCTTGATAGGAGTACAACGTCATCTGCGTATAGCAGGACCGGTACATCCTTGCCTTCCGCCTGGGGTGCATCGGACTTTACCGTTTTTAATTCAGCATCGATTGCATTAATAAAAAGGGTAAAAAGGAGTGGCGCAAGTACACATCCTTGCCTGATACCTAAATTAACCTTAAATTTGGGGGTGCATTCGCCCATCTGCCCATAACGCACTGGTGGGGATAGTTTATTGTAGAGCCTGGCGAGAAAGCAGATGATAGGCTCGGGGGCATCAATTCTAATAAAGCTGGCCACAGCAGAGCGTGGTCCACTAGGTCGAATGCACTACTTAGATCTGCAAAGCAGAGGAAGAGAGACCCCTGCTATGCACGCGTATATTTTCTATTAAAAGGTCTAAGTTAATGCATTGTTCCAAAGTGGCCCGCCCTTTCCTAAACCCATATTGTGACTGGGCTAAAATCCCATTGTCCTCTGCCCATTCCTCTAACCTCACTAACAACACCCTACTCATAATCTTGACAGATGAGTCTAAAAGTGAGATAGGACGATCATTTTTGGCCTCGGATCTATTTCCTTTCTTGTAAATGGGAATGATTATGGATTCGCCCCATGTAGGTGGTGTGTTTTCCGTTACTGCTGCATTAAAGACTCTGGTCAGAATGGGGCCCCATAGTGCTGGTTCGGCTTTATATAGATCTACTGGTACACCATCCGAACCTGGCGCTTTCCCGCCCTTGCTACTGCTAATTCCATGTTCTACCTCTGCAAGTGTGAAATTAAGAGGGAGGATAGGCCAAATGTCTGTCTCCCTAGAGATCGTACTGCCCGGGTCCCCTGGGTCAAAGATACTAGAAAAATGTTTTACCCAGGCTTCACAGTTAACATGTGATGTTTAGTCGGGGGCATCCTCAATCCTTAGGAAGGGGAGTTATCTGTGTCCCAGATAAGGGAGGGCGTAAAATCAGTTTCGCGGGCGAATTTGCGGATTTTCCGCGATTTCGCGATCCGCGAATCTCGCGAAATCGCGGTAAAATCCGCGAATCAGCGGGACGAATTTTCAGCCAAGCAAGGGTTACAGCAGCAGGTGCAAAAGTTGAACTTAATTTCTTTGCAACCTTTTACAAAAGGGTTACAAACAAATTAACTTCAACTTGGACACCTGCTGCTAATTGCTTCCTGGCGCCTCGTTGCCTACTTGCAACTATTCTCTGACCCTGCTCTGACCCTTGAAGCAGGGTCAGAGAATAGTTACAAGTAGGCAACGAGGCACCTGTCCAAGGAATTAAACCTCATCAGGAAGCACTTACAGATATAAAACACAGGAAGAAGGGAAAGGATGGCAAATACACCCATTTTGAGTTGTCAGGAGGGGTTAAACTAAAAGAGACCTTTACAGCACAATTTTCATATGCATTTTGCTAAAAATAAAAAGCTGTATGTTCTGTAGGGGCAACTCAGGAATCTGGCCCTTCAGAGATCCGGCCTCTCTTTCTTTCTCTCGTTCTCTCTCTCCCTCTCTCTTTCCCTCTCTTTCTCTCTCTTTCTATCTATCTATCTATCTATCTCTCCCTCTCCCATAAATGACTGCATGGGTAACTTCGCTATGCAAGCGTCTCGCGAAGACGCAAAAATCCCCGCGAACACGCAAAAAACCCCGCGAACACGCAAAAAACCTCGCGAACACGCAAAAAAACAAAAATCCGCAAATTCGCACAAATTCGCGAATTTTGCGGATCGCGAATTCGCAAATCCGCAAATTGGCGGATCGGGAATTCGCAAAATTCGCCCATGCTTAGTCCCAGAACATCTTGCTGTTAGAAGTATCTACAGCCATTCTAAGTTTGTCCCAGGCCTCTTCTTGAAGCTCCCTCTTCCTCCGCTTCGGCTGCTCTTTATAAACTAATCTCAGGTTTTCAATAATCGAACCTATCCCTAATTCTACTTGACAGAGCTATCTTTAGTTGCGTCCGAGCTTGAGTGCAGGCATGATCAAACCATCCTTTATTTTGCATTTGCTTGTTCCCCCTGGTTATAATCATAATATTGTCAATTATATCATTGATCTTACTAAAGCACAGTAAAATACCTGGGGGGGGGGGTCCATATTGTCATCCAAACTCTTGTGTATCTCAACTTGACATGCTCTAACAATATTTTTTAAAAGCTTATCCGAATTTTCCCCTTTCCACTTGATCCTAACACCATTAGATCTACATGGAGTAATATCATCTACTATGGTTTGTGATATTTGGCCTTTTCGTCCCCAGATGCCTAGTGATAAAGTAATACAATTATGGTCACTAATAGATAGATCTATAATCTCTGGGGTGGTACAATATAAACTAATGTTCACTGAGGCCAATACATGATCAATTGTAGTGCGGGCATTCCTGCCAATGAATGTTGGCAAAGGATTACCTTCTTCATCGCTTGCACACTGCAGCACCTCTAGATCAAATTTAACCATAACAGAGTTTAGCAGCTCTCGATAGGTACTGTGGGGGAAATGTATACATTCACCACCAAAATCATTGCTAGACCCACATACCTTGGTTAGGGTAAGAGAACATACAGGTATATTAAAATCACCCCCCCATAAAAAGTCAAAATCAACAGATAAATCAGTGCACATATTATCTAATGCGTTCTCTAATTCAGCAACCACGTTGTGGCGTGTGGAATCAAATAAGTTGTTATAGAAATTAACAAGCAGCACATTACCACCATTATTATGTTTTAACCACAGTAGCTGTGAGTGACAACCAATTGTTTTGTATATTTTAACTTCCACCTGTAGATTTACGGACAGGAGTATTAAAAGTCCCCCTTTAGCCCTACCTGCGGGGGATGCCAGGGCTGGGAGATTAAAGGAAACAAACCCATCAAAATTAACCTGCTCCGTGCACCAGGTCTCCTGGAAACATAGGATATCATGGCTATCAACAAAATCCTTCCAGCCTAAGGAGTCTATCTTCTTACTCCATCCCTCTATATTCCACATGGCTAGGCTGTACCCATGGTCGTTCTCTCTCACCCTAGTGGCAGATACTTCGATCATCGAGGGCGGGATCGTACCATTTACTTTGGTTGTATGAGCCACTACATTGGTGACACTATACAGATGTTTTTCCAGTGGTATATCTAACTGATTACTAGGGCCGTTAATTCCCAGTTCCTCGGTAGAGCCCATGCAGCTATCGGCCTTTCATAACTGTCACACACCCCCTGGGCAATTTATACTTTCTGATTCCACCATACCTTTGTTATGGCGGGATAAATTATGTCAATCTGTTTCCTCTAATGAAGAAAGTGGCATAAATCTATTGGTCAATGGGATTAAGGGATAGTGTAATGCAGGAGTAGGTAGATTTAATCTCCCCCAATTCAAGTCCTGTATCATAATTCTGTCCTCTGCTAGATGCCTATAGAAATACCCTAGCGGTAGCAGGGAGAATATATAGTACACAAATGGAGGAACAAGTCTCAATTGAAAAGCCATGCAAAAGTCTGGGAGGGGTCATTGGCGGTCTGGTTTCCCCGTGGCAGCATAGGTTTATCCTGGGTTGAGGGACAACGGATCATATCAGGCGGACCATCACGTTGTTTGATGTGCATACTGTCACGGGGGGACGGATCGCCATGATCCTTCTGGACGCGGAAAAGGCCTTTGATCGCGCCACATGGAAATATTTGTGGGGGATATTGGAATAGAGGGGCTTTGGCCCTAATATAATGAGTGCTATAAATGCTATGTATTCTGATCCTATAGCCAGAATTCAATTAATTGGAGGCAGCTCAGATGAAATATTGTTTTCTCGGGGCACTCGACAAGGGTACCCCTGCTCGCCAATCCTATTTTCCCTGTATATTGATCGACTGGTACGAAGGATATTAGGGTGTGAGGGTATTAAGCCAGTGGTTTGTAATGGGTTTGAAACCAAGCTGCTGCCTTATGCTGATGATTTGGCTATAACAACTATAGAACCAGATACTGCTATGACTGCCCTTATAGGTATAACTAAGGAGTTTGGTCGGTGTTCAGGCTATCTTCTTAATGAAAGTATGACCCAGATAATTTGTTTGAATAATACTATAAAGCAGGATGGAAGTTACATGGATTCAGCAGTTTATCTTGGGGTTAGGTTTAGTCACGTAATGGATACAATTATTAAAGAGAATTTTTTTCCCACTTGTTAACTCAATGGCGGCAGAGTTAAAAAGAATAGACTCTATACATCTGTCTATAATAGGGAGAGCCAATGTGCTCAAGATGACCATGCTCCCTAAACTACTGTATCTTTTTCGCTCTATCCCGCTTATGTTGGGAGAGGGTGTGTTATAGTCTATTGAGGCAGTTTTTATGAATTTTATCTGGCAATATGGGAAAACTAGACATTCTCTGAAATATCTGTCTCTGCCGCAAGATAAGGGAAGGGTGGCTGTCCCCAATATTAGATTTTATCTTGTGGCTTGTATTTTTAGTCAGATGGCAATACTATTAGATTGTGCCACAAATTTGTCTGACTGTCCGTTTGGAAATGTAAATTCCCCATCCATCTTTGAATTGCTTTTAGGTAGGGAAGCCGTGGGGTTCTTACTGCGCAAGACTGACAGACGCTATTATAACAAAAAGCCGTATAAAGTACTGGACAGAGTCTGGAGGGTCTGGAAAATCATTCAGAAATTGTTGGCAATCCCGAAACGTAATTATTATACTCCCCTCTGGAACTCCAGTATCTTTCCACACCTTAGCAACGATATGTTGTGAAGATCGTGGGAGTACCAAGGAATTAGAAGATTAGGGGATCTATTTGAAGGGAAAAACTTGATGAGGTTTCATGATGTTCATCGGAAATTTGAAATCCCAGCTAATCAATGCTGTAAGTTCTTTCAAATTTATCAAACGTTATCGAGTATTAGGCCACGGATTACCCCAGAAGGTAAAATCAATATGCTCGAGTATGTGTTGGGAGGGAGTATTAAAATCAATATGATATATAAAGCACTAATTTCAACAATGCAAGATGATTCGGATAAGGTTGAGACCTTTTGGATGTTGAAGGGGATTCGGATGTGGACTTAGGTAAGGCACTACAACTGGCTGGGAAATTGTTCCGCTCTACGAATCTGAGAACTCAACATTACAAAACGTTGTTTAACTTATACTTTACACCAGCCAAGCTATTTGATTGGGGTAAGAGGAACGACTATACATTCCCAAGGTGTCAAAAGGGGCCTGCTAATTTGGTGCATATGTTTTACCACTGTAATAAGTTAAGCGAGTTTGGTGCTCAGATCAAAAAATGTTGGGAGGGGCTGCTAGGTGTTAAGATCAACCTATCCCCTACCCTAATCATAATAGGAACCGATTGTAACCTGAGTTTGAATAAGGAGAAGGAAGCTTTTGTTTTTATCTGTGTGTCGGTTCTCCAGATACTGTTGGCTGCAGGCTGGAAGGATTCTACGGTCCCCTCCTTTCAGATGTGGCTTTCTAGACTCTTGAGGAGTCATAACATCGAATCCTTCCTCTATACTCGGAGAGGAAGGAGAATGAGGGAGATGGGGCAGAACATCTGGGCCCCCTTCAAGGGTTGGAGGGATTCTCATCTATAAACCAGCCCTCGGCTAACATATTATATTTATTTTTAACTGGTCGCTCCCTGACTCTGATACCTGTGCAGTAACGCTGTATATATATTTTTAAGCCTCCTAGTAGCAAAAGCCTGATTACTGTTTACATACTGACATATTGACTGATTTTTATTGTGATAATCAATTTGTGTTCAATGTGTTTCTAAATGAAGTATTTACGTATAGTATTGAGTGTTGATTGCACCAGGCATTTAATAAAAAAATTAAAAGAAAAAAAATTAAAAGCCATGCAAAAATTCTTGACCTCTAAGTTGGACTGTGTCATTAATAAAACCTAGTCAAAAGTGAAAACACGCCTTCACCAGTGAGAGAAGAAAAACGGATAAGCATGTGTTATACCTAACATCATTGGCGTGAGTCTCCCTTCCATTTTGACGGATTGCCTCCTCTGTTTTTGATATGTTTTTGCTGCTAATCAGTACCACAGTGCAAGTGCTCCCTATGTTAAATTGATATACTTATTGTATTCCATGATTGGGTTATTTTATTTATCTGTCAGCCCCTAGTACAGTGCACCATGTTTGCCCAGGGCTTGTAAATCAAATGCTGCTGGTGGGCTTGCAGCACTGGTTGTGCCACCCACAGAAGCAGCCTGTAAAGTGTGTCTCAGGCCTGCAATTGCAAGGCCTGTGTGCATTCTAGCACTGCCATGTTGACTTGGCCAAGTGCACCCATTTGCCAGTCCCTAAACCTTTCCTTTGCTTCATAGTAGACACCCCTATGGTAGGCCCAAGGGCAGGGTGCATTGTAAGTATAAGGTAGGACATGCTCTTATGTGTGTAGCATGTTCTAATGGTGAACTACAGCCATTTTCGTTTTTCACTATTGAAGGCTACCTTAACTCATAGGCCAGAATGGGCAATTAGATTATTAAATGCTTATAATCCTTACTCTAACTGACTCAGGGAACATGGTAGAAATTCGAATTTAGTATGCCTGAACTCAGAAAAATAAAATACATCTTTTAGTAAAGTTTATTTTAATATTCTGTGTTTGTAAATACCACTTTTAGAAAGCTGGTATTTGCTTGCCTAACCATTTGAGCCTGCCTCTAATGGGTTGTGTATTCCTTGTCTGGGTTTGTGTGTGACAGGACTGGGGGATTCCAGGAGACAGACTGGGGCAGCCCAGTGGTGAATAGAGAGATCTGCATATAGATGGGAGGGAGGAGTGGCACCTGGGACCCGACTAGGGCTGGGCCTTCCCTCTACAATGCTGGCTCCACCCCCTGTGGCTTGTCTGATGTCTCTGCCCTACACTGTGAAAGGAGAGGAGGAATTATGTCAACAGAGTACTCCAGAGCTGTATCTTCCCTCCCCTGTGCTGGCTCCGCCTCCTGTGGAGCAGCTGATGTCTATGCCCTGCACAGTGAAAGGAAGAAGAGAGTCATGTAAACAAAGTGCTCAGGAACTGGTTTGGACTAGGCAGAGGCCTCTCTGCCTTCAGAGAACAAAGGATTTTGGGGTATAAATATTGGGACCCTGATTCCAAGAAATTAGATCACTTCTGGAACAAGAAACCTTTCTGCCAAGGAGAAGAACCAAGGAAGCTGCAGGAGTTTGGACTGTCCCCTTGCCAGTGTGTTGTTTGCTGGGTTGGCCTGCAGTGGTTGCTTCATTGCCAGGGGAAAGGAGAAGGAACTTTATAAGGACTTTCATCTACAGAATATTCTCCAAGGGCTTGAACTGTGCTTGCCTCCTGTTGAAGTCTCAGGGACAAAAGACTTCACCCCCAGCTCCCTGCTGAATTTCCTTGCTGGGAATTCTGACTCCAGTCACTTGCGTGCCACTGGGAGCTGGAAGCGCGACGCATCGAGAAGAAGCGTGTCGCCGCCGCAGCTGAAATCATTGCAACGCCAGAGAAGCGAGCCTTCGTCGTATCTCCCTGAAAGCGTGTGTTCATTGAAGCTATCGCATCACCGGAGAAGCGTGACTCCATCGTGAGAGTCGCCATCGCATCAGAGGAGAAGCGTGTCGCAGGGCCTGTCGAGGCTCCAAAGTACAGAGTCGTCGCAAGGCTGCCAGGGCGTCATCGCATCGCCGCATCAAGGGCGCCATCTTCTCGCATCGCAACCGGATCGTCGCATCGCCTCATCTTGCGTACCGCAACGGGCCCGCAGGCCGAGAATCTACACATCACCTCCGCACCGGTAAGGCTCACGACGAGTCCCCTACTCTGCACAAGCATTGAGGAAGGACGCAACCGTTCCCCTTTTGCGAGCCTTTTGTTCACTTTGTGTTACACATCCAGGTATTTTGTTGAGAACTTTGTCGCATTTACCATCAACTTGAACTAAGAGACTTTAATCATCTTTTAAGTAACCTTAAGTGTAGTATTGCAGATTTTTGTTGTTTGTGATCTTGTGTTTAAGTCTATATAAAGAATACTTATTTTTATAAAACCTGTGTTTTGTCCACCTGTAGTGTTATCACTGTATATTCACAAATGCTTAACACACTGCCTCTGAGATAAGCCTGTCTGCTCGTGCCAAGCTACCAAGGGGGTGAGCAGGGGTTATTAAGGAGTGTAATCCCCTTATCCTGACTTAGAAGTAAGGGTCCCTATTTGGACGAAGATGAAAACCCTTGCCACCTAGATCTAACAGCATGCATAAAACTAACCATAACAAATCTCACTATTGATGTAAACAGTGGCCTACTTAAAGAAAATTGTAGACTTAGCTAGATGCCAACCCAAAGGAAATGTTGTGTGACAACTGCAACGTAAAGCAAAAGTAACTGTAAACACTAAACCACACAACCTTTTTACTCATTGAATCGCTCCTCTGCTTCTAATTACCTGGCTTCACACTCCTAACCAGCGTCTTAAACACTCTCTTTAGATCTTGATACAGGCACAAAAACCCGCACCGTGGTACGACAGCTGAAAAAATATATTGCACATTTCAAATACCTCTGTGTTGAATAAAACAATATCAAAATACTTTCTCTGAAATCAACGTAAAGCTGCCTACTCGTATATCTGGTAACTCGAAGCTGGCGGCTAATAATCACGCTATCGCAGCTCAATATCTCAGAAAATAGAATCCAGTTTTAATGCGAGCCAACAGACGCCGGCTTTTATTGTCAAATGGAGTTTCAGAAAAAAATAAAAGTCATCACTGACACAATCCCTTTTTCCTAACAACAAAGGCTCTCCCCTTACCGTATCTGGTGACTCGAGGCTGACGACAGGTAATAACACTGCCCCCACTCGGAAAACTCAGAGCGTTCAGTACTGTTCAACCATAGTCCAATAAATTGCGGGTGATGCTGAAGAGGTGAGGTTTTTTATAAAAGCAAAGGAAATTGACTGACACTCTAACATTTGAGTAATTTGGAACAGTGTTAAGTGACACTGCTGTATATTATTGTATATGCTATAATATTTTTGGCATGCCTGTTTCAAGCACACTACGTAGAATGTGTTGATTCTTTGGAGGTACCAATGTGAATCTTGAGCAAAATCAGCCGGCTCCCCCCCGAGGGGACACCAAATAGGGATATGCACATTCAAAATGGTATTTCTTCTATAATGTATAGCACTTTATGGAATAAATATACTAGCAAGGGTCCTGAGTTGCGATAAATGGGTCATTTGATCTTAGAAAAATTCAGTATGTGGAACAATGGATGTTTAAGCACAAAGTATGTAAATAACATAACGGGAGAGATACAATATTCGCATGGATTCGTTCTCCCTGGCTGATATGTATAAACAAAAGGAATCCACACAGGAGTGTCAAGTCTTCTCTACAATGGTGGGGAACACAAAGTGTTTTTAACAAACTCCTCACACACCAAAAGGACCCTTGGTGTCATGCTTCATCATTGGGGTCTTCGCACCCCTCTACGGGATGCGGCGTGCTACTACCTACGGCTGCGCGGGAGCACTTATCCAATGACTATGCGTGGTGCGTGTGAGGGTTGGATGTGAGCGGATGGTGGGGTTGTAAGTGAGTGATTTAAAAAGTACCTGGCTCGTGGGGTATACTAAAAAAAAAATGTTATGGGACCCCGGGCTGATACTGTTAAAATGGTGAGATTCGAGGTGTTTATGTAACGTTATGTACAATACCTCTTAGGTGCGTCAACATGTTTCGGAGATCAACTCCTTCTTCAGGACGGGGTGCAATAAATGGTTAAATTTACAGAAAAGTGAAAATGCATGCAGGCTAAAATGTACCTATAGCGATAATATCAACGGTTTCTGCTAATTGCGCAACTTGACTCCTCTTTCCTATTAGCCTCATGGGCCTCTGAAAGTTAGGGGTTACTCGTGCCAGTCTGCTACGAGTCCTAGTGGAGAATTTCTCCTTGTTGCCCCTCACGCGACTGGCACGAGTAGACTGGCTCTACATAAGCGCAAAAGTAGACTAGATATGTTTGACTGTGTACGAATATGGGAGAAAGAAGCGCAGGAATGAGTGAGAATAGAGCCAGCTTTAGCAGTAAAAGAACAGCGCAAAAATATTTATGCAAAAGCACTGGAAATGAAAAATAAAGAAATGAAGGAGATAAAAGAGATAGAGGATAGGGAGCATTGTTTACAGATAAAGGGCTAATACCCTGTCCGGCGCCCCCTTTATCCTCTACTTAATAAACCACAGGACGATTCCATTCTATTAGATGGCTCCCCAACCCCGTATACTTTTCCCTCTGCCCTCGAGGTTGATTCTGATGATGGCAAGTCTCTCTCAGGTCAGGAAAAGACAGACTGAGATGCTAAACGACTGACTCGCTCCTTTCTGACCGCTGACTGTGAGGCCACTCTTGGGTCTATTGCTCGTAAAGCAGCTCGTTGTGACACTTCTGCTCCAGATCTTACAGCGCAAGTTCTGCAATGGCCGGATTCAGAGCAGTTATATTTTACAGAGTTGTTTACTGGAGAAGTAATTGAAAGATTTAGAAAACATTCCACCAAATTAGAGCCAGTGGATATAAAAACTGATAATAAACAATTGCTTGAAGGTTTTTATCAACCTTCTCAGCTGGCTGACTTAATTAGACGCGTGGTTAAACTACGAGCTGATGCATTCTGGTTGCGAGAGGAGAAAAAGGCAGCTGCGACAGCTGAGTCAAAAGTTCGGACCTCTGTACTCCAGGATGGCACTCCTGGGACAGATTAGGATACTGTAGTTCATGGGTAACCCATGCGGGAAGCCGCCCCTCTGTATGTCCCTCCTAGGGGTGCGGGAACGGACGATAATAAAGATTCCACCGATGCGAAGGGGTATTTTATTTATAATTGGGTCTATACTCCTTGGAGTAGAGTGGATGTCATGGCTCTTAAAGCTGCTTTGCTGATCCGCGAAAGAATCTGGCCGCTTTTTATGAAGAAGTGTTGAAGGAGCCATTAGTTCTTGTACCATGACTTTTTCTGATATTGATATGTTTTTTGGGCTTATTCTACTCCCTGATATGTGGAGGTCTATTCGTAAAGTCGATGACCATGCAACTTTTGAAGATGTTTGGAAGGAACTGGTGTTTTTCAAATTGTTTAAGGTAATAAAAACTGCCCTGACCCTGGCCAAGCGACCTGTGTTCACCTCTAGTCCACTGCACAAGATCACCTCGACCGCATTCAACAATGAACTTGATCAACACTCGCTCATACCATCGGGTAATCTTGATCAGGATGCGGAGGCCCTTGTAAAATGGATCGCACAAGGAACTTCTGCCTTAGCCCCCCCAATACCGAGCCTCATCAAAACCACAAGACGCTCATCCCCCTGGTTTAATGATACCCCTCGACAATGTAGAAAGGATTGTAAACGCCAGGAGCGAGCCTGGAGGAAGGATTTTTACTTCAATGACAAAAAGATCTATAAAGAGGCCTTAAGACTCTACCACAAAGAGATTCAGTCAGCAAAAAAGAGCTTTTTCGCATCTAGAATTGAGTCCGCAGGAAACAAAAGTAATGAAATGTTTAGTATTTTTAAAAGTTTCTCCTCACCCAGGGCTATGACGAGCCCCCCCCCCCCCCTTCAACCGATTGGATGGATAAATTAGCCAACTTCTTCTACACAAAGATCATAACAAATCAATCCTCTTTCGATGACCAGGATGGAAAAGACCTTATGGTCTCTCCACTGACGGCCCCCCAGAATGATGAAGATATGACCAGCCTCTCCACTTTTCCCCCTTTGTCCCTAGAAACGTCTCTGTCAATAATAAAGGACCTCAAATTTGGATCACCTGCAGACCCGTGCCTGGCCAAATTTCTAGCAGAAATGACAGAGATGTTGAACCCCACAGTAAGCAGTGTGATGAATGCGTCTCTCCTTAGCGGTCAGGTCCCGGCTGGCTGGAAGAGCGCAAAAATAATCCCCTTACTAAAAAAAAACTATGGCTGATGCCATGGTCTTAACTAATTACAGACCTATCTCTCTGTTGTCTTTCTTTGCAAAGACAATTGACAAGTATGTCCATTCAGTGATCAGCAATTTTGCAGAAACTAGCAATTTGCTTCACCCAAGCCAATCTGGTTTTAGGCAGAATCTTAGCACTGAGACAGCATTGCTGGAGATGTCCGATTCCATTAAAGAGACCCTGGATAAAGGTGGCAAGGCGGTTCTGGTCTTACTTAACCTCTCTGTTGCTTTCAAACTATGCCCCATGGTCACCTCCTGCAGAGACTGCGGGAGTGCGGGCTAAGTGGCACGGTTTTGAAGTGGTTCTCCTCCTTTTTTGAGGTAGACATCAAGAGGTCTGGTCACCTCCGTTCTCAGCCAGTATTCCTCCCCTAAGTGTTGGTGTGCCTCACTGATCTATCGTGATCCCTGTACTTTTTAATCAATACATGGCTCCTCTGGCCTCACTGATTGAAGCAGGTGAGGTCGTAATTATATCCTATGCCGACAACACTCAACTGTTGTTCACTAGTAAGAAGGGAGAGGAATTCAACGGAGAGAAGATTAACAAGTGCCTGAAAGAAACTTTTTCTTGGTTCAGACTCAACCATTTCAAATGTAATTCGGAAAAGTCTGAAATCATCTTTTTCGGCACACCTCCTCTGGACGTCTGGAAACAATGGTGACCCCCAGACATGTCCCCCCCAATGGAAGTCAAGATCGTTAAGTATCTGGGTGTGAAGATGGATGAGACCCTATCTATGACACCCCAAGTACAGTCGGTAGTAGGCGTGTGTTTTGATCTCTTGAAAATGCTCCGCAGGTTTTTATTATTACTACCTATTCCGCATCTAAAGACAGTAGTACAGGCCCTTATCACCTCCAGATTGGATTAGGCCAACGTCCTTTATCTGGGCCTTCCTGAGTTTCTGCTCAACAGTCTGCAAGTCGTGCAGAACGCAGCAGCCTGGGCAGTATTGAGCCTCGGTCCCAGAGACCGGATTTCCCACCACTTGAAGAATCTGCACTGGTTACCATTCCGATGCAGAATACTCTTCAAAGCCCTGGTCGTGGCTTTCAAATCTCTGCATGGCAAGGGAACGCATTACATCCATAGAAGAATCCCATACTATGTTCCTGGTAGATCGCTTAGGTCAGCTCACCAACACCTCATGGTGATTCCTAGGTGTCTTAAAGCCCGCTGTGGCGGCCGCTCTTTCCAGGTGCTGGTGACCAGAATTTGGAACAGGCTCCCTCTCCCTCTTAGGCAAACCACAAACATACTGGCCTTTAGGAAGAAACTGAAAAGCCGGATGTTCCAACAAGCGGGATAAGGTCCTCTCACTCTGGGTCAGATGTTCCCCCCATCTGGCCTCTGTAACTTTCTGTCTCAGCGCCGGGATACTCTACTGAGTATCTGCACACTCTATAAGTCCTTTTGTAACATAACATAACTAGAGAGGATATATACAGAAAGGGAACCCACAAAGAAACCGCAACAAGAAATTTTAGACCTTCCAAAGGCTATAATAGTTAAATTGAAAACTCTCATTCCCCCCAAAAAGATAGATTGGACATACCCCCAGATTCATCAAAGTCCTCTTTTGCGAGTCTGTATTAGCGATTATTAAGGAATCGCTATTACAGACTCGCAAAATGGGATGCATGTAGAAATCGCAATATTTTTTGCGATTTCTACTGCTTCCTTATTTGCGATTCGTGAATTGCTAATCGCAAATAAGGATGCGATTTCCCATTCATTCCTACGGGCCTAAAGGCCCATAGGAATGGAATGGGGAGTCAATCCTTATTTGCGATTAGCAATTAGCGAATCGCAAATAAGGATGCGATTTCAAGGGTGTCCGAAGGACACCCTGTAGCATCCCTGAAATGGATATGTACACTGATGTTGCGCACACACATGTCCAAAGGACATGTGTGTGTGTAACATGCAACTTAGATAAATGCACTCAAGTGCATTTTTCTAAGTTTTCACTATTTACCACGTAGTTAGACTTCGCGGTAAATAGCGGCCCCGGATTGCGAATTCGCAATTTTAAAATGGTTCATGCATTGCATATAAGGAATCACAAATTGCGAATCCTTAAATGCAATCGCAATTTGAGAACTCGCAATTATTTGCGAATTCTTAAATTGCGAGAGCATGAACCATTGATGAATCCCAAATGCAATGTTTGCGGGCGCAAACGGACGATTTTTGCGATTCGCACCGTTTGTGCTCGCAAAAATGTTTGATGAATCTACCTGTATGTTAGCATGCTGTAAGCAAAAGGCTGTCGAATCGGTCTGATATTTTTACACATTTTGAGGAGACATTCCACGACTTCAGTGGCCATTCATTGACAGATGACACGTGCAGGCATCTGTTTGTCGATAAATTTGTTGTGAAAATGTTGCCAGGAATAGCTAGTCGCCTAATGGCCAGCAAAAGTTCATGGACTATATCTTCCTCAGCCTCTCTTTTGACTATGGCTCAGTATTATGAACGTCAGGAATTGGAAGCTAAAGGCAACGAGGATAAAAAAGTTTAGGATTTAAAAACGAAGGTTATGATTGCTCAATTTTGTGGCCCTTCCTATGGAAGTAGTGTTAGAGGCAGACGTGCAATGCATGGCCCTGGCACCCCCTCTTTTTCCCGAGCTACTTTGTCTCCAGATAAGTGTGCTTACTGCAGGGAGATTGGACATTGGGCTTTTGAATGTCCACGTTTGCGTACTCAGCAGTACCAGCGTGGTCGGGGACAAATAAGAATCCGCCAGGGGAATCCAGGGCATAGGAGAGGTATAGATGATCCCACCAGATTTGAGGCTATTGAGCATACTCAGATTTCTTTTAATACTTTTGAAAGACGTAACCAATATCAAATGTCTGAATATCCTGTCGCTGATTTGAGGGATTCTGCTTATGCATAGGAATGCCTAGGATGGGGTAAGGAATCAGTTGAAGTCCCAGTAGATCAGAAGGGTCCCTATGTTCAAGCACATGTTTTGGGTTCTACTGATCGGTTTCTGGTTGATACAGGAGCTACTCGTAGCGCCCTATCTAAACAATTGGTTCCAAGGGCTCCCCTGTCTGGCTTAACAATCACATCGATAGAATTCGATAGGACACCCTCCCTTAGCCCACTGTCACAACCACTTGCATTTCATGTTGATACATTTTCTGCTCCATGTTCATTTTTGCTTTCCCCTAACACGCCAAACAATATTGTGTTTCTTGATATGCTCAAGTATTTTAGGGCTACAATACGTTGTTCCCCAGGAGGCGTGCGTGTTATTTTGAATGATAACTATCCTATGGTTGAGAAGTCCTGTCTCTTTAGAGAAGATATTGCTTTGGCATCACTTCCTAGTACTTTGTGGGCTACATCAGATACCGATGTGGGGCAAATGGTTATTCCACCAGTGCATATACAGGTAAAGGAGGGTGTTTCATTATCTCCATTGCCTCAATATAAAATTTCTGGAGAAGGTAAAGAGGCACTAATACGTATTGTCCAAGATTTGATTGGAGTAGGAGTTGTGGAAGAAATTCCGTACAATATTTGCAATAGCCCTATCCTCCCCATTCTAAAGAAAGTCGTGGACACTAAAATCTACAGGTTTATTATTGATTTGCGAGAGCTTAATAAGATCGTAGTGCCCCAAAACTCAGTAGTCTCCGACATCATGATACTCCTTACTATGGTTTCTCCGACTGCGACCACATTTACTGTGATTGATTTGAAGAATGCTTCCTTCTCAATCCCTATTCATCCTGACAGCCGATATTTGTTCGGCTTCACTTTGAATAATCGATCCTTTAGATTGTGTAGTGTTCGCCAATGGTATACAGAGAGTCCTAGTATTTACAGCCAAGCATTGAAAAGATAGCACAGCTTGATTCTTTCTCTGTGCCAACAGGAGTGGCTCTTGTACAATATGTCAATGACATCTTGTTGGCAGCTGATAGTCCTGAGTAGTGTGAAGAAGGAACACTGTCATTGCTTTCGTTTCTTGCATCTCATCATCACAAAGTTTCTCTGAAGAAATTGCAGTATTCTAGACAGAAGGTTACCTATTTAGGTCACCTCCTGTCTAAGGAGGTACGTGCACTTACACCAGACCGCATTCAAGCAATTTTAGACACGCCTGTGCCCCGTACTCAGGAATATTGTTTGTGCATTCATTGGTCTTACTTCTTTTGTTAGGCAATGGATCTCTAGCTTCTCACACATTGTTAAACCTTTGTTGGCTCTTCTGACTAAAGACACTCCAATGCCCCTCCCATGGACGACTGAATGCCAGAATGCTTTCCAACAGTTGCGTCAAGCTCTCTGTTCGGCACCAGTATTAGGTACTCCAGACTAGACTAAGGCTTTTACAATCTATGTATACGAAAGGGACGGTTGTGCACTTTCAGTTTTAGTACAGACACACAGTGACAAGCAGCGTCCTTGTGCATATTTTTCAGCTGTCTTTGATCCAGTTGCTCATGCGTTGCCTGGGTGTTTCCGTGCTGTTGTTGCGGCAGCTGTGTCCATACGTCGGAGTGAAGGGATAGTCTTGTCACATAGATTGTTTGTGTTAGTAACCCATGCAGTTGATGCCCTTTTGAACCAAACCAAAATGCAACATTTAACTAGTGCTCGTTTGACAGCATATGAATTAACACTTTCGGCTCCTCACATCACTCTGGAAAGATTTTCAACTCTGAACCCGGCTACTCTTGCCTTATCCAGAGACTCAGTCCCAGTCACAAGAACCTCATGATTGTATATTCCTTACTGAGGAACAGACAAAGGGTTGTGTCGACTTGCAAGATACGCCACTCTCAAATGTTGATGGGTCTTGTTCGAAATTACCAGATGGTACAACATCAGCTGCATATGCAATCACAACACTTCAGATGATGGTTGAGACAGCTCGTATCCCACAGAAGTCTGCTCAGGCACCTGAGCTAATAGCATTGACAAGAGCATGTGAACTTAGTACTGACTTGTCTGTGAACATCCATACCGATAGGTCTATCCTTTTGAAGTGGCTCATGATTTTGGGTTGCTCTGGAAGGAAAGAGACTTTCTTACATCCCATGGGACGTAAATAGTGCATGGAGAATTGGTACACAATCTCCTGACTGCCTTGGCATATCCGAAGAAAATAGCGATTGTTAAGTGTAGCGCACATAAGAAGGTGACAAGGCAATGCCTTTGCAGATCGCATAGCCCGTGAGACTACAATGCAGCGAAGCACCACAACTATGTATGTGGTAAAATAACAGGCTGAGCGTTGGCATGATGCTAAGCAGGAAGTGCTTAATATGCAGCGATCTGCTTCTGCAGAAGAACTTGAACAATGGTCTAAGGGGGGAACATTGGATGACTAAGTGGAGACTGCCCACAGCCTATTTACATCCTATGATCCAGATGGCACATGGGCCAGCACATGTTGGAGCATACTCAATAGCAAAGTTGCTTATGCAAGTTTGGGAACATCCAGAGATTGCTGGCATAACTAAGAACATTGTACAGTCTTGCTTGATTTGTCTCCAGTACAATCCTGGAAAAGGGACACAAACTCCAACAGGAGGGGTTGCTACACCAACTGCACCTTTTGAAGTTCTGCAAATGGATTACATCCAGCTTGAAAGTTGTTACAATCTGAAATATGAACTAGTAGTGGTATGTGCCTTCAGTTAGTGGATAGAGGCATACCATAGGAAAGATAATACAGCTCTTACTATAGCAAAGGTGTTTTTAAAATAATTCTTCTCCAGATTTGGTGTTTGTAAATTTTTGTGGAGTGATAACGGACCCCATTTTATTGAATACGTTGTTGAGTATGTCCTAAAAGGATTAGGGGTTAAGCAGAAGTTTCTTGCTGCCTTCCACCCACCATCAGCAGGGCTAGTGGAGCGATACAATGCTACTCTCAAGCTAGCTAAGATTCAGGCTTCCACATCTCTGAAATGGCCTGATGCACTATCCTTGGCATTGTTGTCCATTAGGTCAGTACCACATTCACGATCTGGCCTTACACCGTATGAGGTGGTATTTGGAAGGCCTATGAATATTTGGGGAATTCCTAAGACACGCTCTATACCTGATGTACCTTGTGTCTTGATGAGTGATTATTTATCACAGTTGACTGACAGCTTGATTTCTATTCATCAACAGGTTCTAGAAGCCCTTCCTGACAGGTCGAAAGGTGAATTGTATTGTATTGTATTGTATTTATTTCTTATACCGCCCAACTGCCACCCTACGGGTATCCTGGCGCCTGATAAGGATGTAGTTCGATGAAGCAACAATACAGGGGTAATTATGTCAGATGAAAAAGACAACCGAACACTATTTGATGGAGCCTGGGAATTGAACTTTGGCGAAGAGCCATGTTTTTAGACTCTTTCTGAATCCTAGCAAGGTGTCGATTTGACTAATATTCTGGGGTAGCTCATTCCACAGCCTTGATGCCGAAGTACAGAAGGCTCTACCTCCCATCCATGACAAACTGTGGCCCGGCGCTCATGTAATGATCCGGTCCTTCCAGAGATCGAGCAGTTTGGAACCTAGGTGGCGTGGCCCAGAGCAGGTCCTCCTGGCGACGAGAACTGCAGTCCGAGTGACGAACAGGAGGAACTGGATGCATCCCACCCACAGCAAAAAGGTGCCGTCTACCCTGGTGGAACTTGCTGTCCTGATCGACCACCGAGACATCCTGGACACAGAGAGAGGCCAAGCCATATCACCTGAAGAACTTGAGGAAGTCTTCCCAGACCATATGCTCCCTGGTGCAGAAACTTCATTGTTGAAAAAGACTGGTTGAGCAACCTTCCTGGGTTAGTGAGAAACTGAGCTGAAGCTGGGGGGGAGGCGGGGGATATTTTGCATAGTGACACCCGTCTTAACCCTCAGTGAAGAAACCAATGGCTGCTCAGGACTGTAGAGCTCCATCTGTTTTGTTTTTTCAACAACAAAATAAATATGCCTACGGGGAAGACATCAACTGCTGCGAGGATTTGCGACAAGAAGATAATGTGTATTGTTGGGTTTACTGTCACTGTGATCATTATGGCAGTGGTAACTTGGGTTGTAGAGGTAGTGGCTCCTGCTCAACGAATACTGACTGCCATTACTCTCCCTTATCATGAGCAGAAGCATAGAGAGTCTTATCTGAACAACACGTTCATCCAGATGTTGCACCACACACACAATGCTACAAACATTACTAACTGTTGGGTGTGCGGAATGATGCTAGCTCATCAACAAAAGGGAGGAACACCTTTCATTCCTCTTCCATTCTCTCATAATGGTTCTTGTCAAGCCTAATTTGCACTTCTATTGGCTTCTGAGGTGGCTAAAATTGCTGATTTTGGTGTAGGGGGATTAATCTTAATAAAGCGTGTTATCCTGATGAAGAAGGCGATCCCAAAGTTAAAGGGACTATATGGGAGATGGAGGATTACCAACGAGGGAATGCGTCTACACATTATGTTTACCCAAATACTCGAACTGCTAAGGGTAATGGACCGTTTGTTATAGCTGTTACTAGAGCCCAAGCAGATTTATGTGTGAGTAGTGTTAGGAAAAGTCCAGTGGGGAAAGTGAATGTACTTTAGTTCTGAACATTGCTGGCATTAATAATAGTAGCTTCACATCCTCACGTAATATATACTTTATCTGTGGAAATTAGGGATATTACCATCTACCTGTTGGATGGTCTGGAGTTTGCTATGTGTCCTTTCTTTTTATTGCCAGTTGTATTTTGGGCTCCTGCATCATATCACAAGGACTCAAAACTATTCAATGACATTTCCAAAAACAGATTTAAGAGAACAGCAAACCATGATGAGGTGGATCAGACTGAC
Source organism: Lissotriton vulgaris (assembly GCF_964263255.1). NCBI lineage: Eukaryota > Metazoa > Chordata > Amphibia > Caudata > Salamandridae > Lissotriton > Lissotriton vulgaris. Next base: position 745,794,889 of record NC_141696.1, read on the forward strand.
ACCGCACTGCAACAATATGTTGATTTTAATTTGGGGCTGTTCTTCTTTGTTGGTGCTGCCTTGAACAGTAGGAAAATCAGACTTTTGACATGTGTCGTAGAGGCTGTGACCAACCATACAGCTATGGCACTTGGAAATATCACAGGGAACTACAGATTGCGAGGATTGTGGCGCTCCAAAACCATATGGTGATGGACGTAGTCCTGGCTGAGCGAGGTGGTGCATGTTGCATCATCGGGAGTAGGTGCTGCATGTACATTCCAGATCATGCTCCTTCCGTTTTTGATGCGATCTCTAAATTGTATATGATTGCTGCTGAGATTCATCCTGATAACGGAACGTGGACTTTGGCCAGTTGGTTATGGACATTGTTTACTACTTGGGGCTGGAAATTGTTGACAATATTGTGTGTGTTACTTGCAATACAGCTGACATGCTGCCTATGTATACAATGTGGTCCAATGCTTTGCTCCTTCTGTATCACTGCTTATACACCTGCCAGAAGTGATGTTAAACAAATGAATGCCCAACGTATACTAGACAAAGTAGTTGATGAAATGATGCAGATCGATGTACATGATGTATACTTAGACTCTTCTAGATTATAGATGTCTTCAGCTAATGCTAAAATGGTCATCTGCTGTAAATTGACCAAGATCACTGTTAGCATGAGTTGAAGCCATATTGTTTCTGGCAGCCATCTTGACTGACCATGTGCTCGCTATGAGCTCCTTCCATCTTCGCTGCTGCCTACCCTTGCGCTTTGCTAATGAACTAGCTATACTTAGCCCCTGCTACACTGCACATGCTCAGAAGGAGTCTGTAGCTGCCCAATCACCTGCCCTAGTCTGTTACTGTCAGGTTGTTTGAACTGATATCAGCAACTCATTACCCCTCCTAGTTTGTTGACTGAACATTTTCTTTATGTCTATATATGTAGAAAGCTATTCCTATTTGTACTTGTACTGCCCCTTTTGAGCCCTTGTGTGGGTATAAAAGACCCATTGTTCTTCTACTCCTTGTGCTACCTCATTCACTGATGAAGGTTGTTGTATGGATGTAGTTCCACCTCATGAGATTTAAAAAATTGTTCTCTTGATATTTCAACTTCCATGCCAACTTCTATTTATTGGTCTGAGGACTTGTGCGCAAAGAAGGGTGAACGCCTAGCACTGGTAATCCTTGGTGAGGTCTACTTCTACAGATATGGACATCTCTAATGCAATTCTGTGTAGGATTCATGTCACTGCACTGTATACCTCGATACCCTTGGCAGAAGGGATGGAGGCCTGTGAGTGGGCATTATTGCAACAAACAAATATACCAGCAAATAAAATGTTTATTCTGGAGCTACTGCAATATTGCTTGCAACATTCTTATTTTAAATGGAAAAAAGATTACTTCTTACAAATCAGTGGTACATCCATGGGGTTTTCCGGAGTCCCAGCTATCGCGAATACCTACATGGCCAAGTTCGAGATTGACTACATCTTGACAAATTCAGGCTGGCGAGAGAATATCATTTTTTATAAACGGTTTATTGATGATATCTTTTTAATTTGGTCAAACACTGAGCAAAAGTTGTTGACAAAGATTGAAGAACTAAATCAAAGAAATGCACGTATTCAATTTACACATTCCATGGATACCCGGCAGATTGCATTTTTGGATGTCTTGATAACCAAAACACAAGGAAGATTGGAGACAGCTGTTTATCACAAGCCTACCGATCGGAACAACTCCCTGCTGTTTACTGGCTTTCATCCCAATGCCTTATTACGAAACTTACCATATTCTCAGATATTGAGATCTAAACCGATATCATCTACTCAACAAGCTTTATCAGAAGAAATCTCTTTACAAAGGAAGACATTTCTGGCTCGTGGGTATCCCTTAACAACTATTCAAGCAGCTGAGTCAAGAATCAGCAACATTTGCAGAGAGGAATTGTTGCAAACTAAACCCAAATCTAATCAAGAAAGAATGGTATTTGTAACAAGGTTTTCGACTGAATCTGATCACATAAAATAGATAGTGACCAACCTTTGGGAGCTTCTCCAGAGTGAGGTAGACTTCAAAGGTTTATTCAATAGCAAACCTCTTTTCACTTACACTAGGAGCGGCAATCTAAAGGATCTGATAAAAAAAATCTCACAAGAGAGTTTGCCAGCTGCTCAAGCTGGCACCAAGAAATGTTTAAATTGCACACACTGCAATAATGTCATCAAAGGATCCATGATCCTACATCCTCAAACTGGGAAATGTATTACATTAAGAGATCAGGCAGATTGGTATCTTCAAATGCCCATGTGGTAAATTGTATATAGGCAAGACTGAAAGAAAAGTCAAGGTTCGGATCGGATCACTGAGCATAAGAGGCGCATAAGTAATAGAGTTGTGAATTCCAGTCTAGCTACACACTGGGCAGATTGTAATCACACCATTCCTCAACTTCGAATTAAAATCTTAGAAAATATTAAAATCATGCCAGATTGAGATAATGCCAAGTGGTTGTCTCATCTGGAGATTTGGTGGATAAAATGTTTGAACACCATGATACCACATGGTTTAAGTGACAAATTAGACATGGTTTGTTTTTTATAGGCCATTACTGTTGACTCTAATGGCACAGTGTAGATCCTATTGTTTCAGGATTTGTTATACAGTCAATTAGTCATCTTGATAGCTTATTTAATGTGAGAGACGAGGTTTGGGTTTTTATCCACCAATTCAAGTCACTGTCTGGGATGTCAGTGTTCAAAATTGTGTCTTCATGTATATTGGTGCCAATATGTATATATTTTCATCATGACGCACGCCATGTAAGGATGATTTACAGATTTTGTTTGATTGTCTGTTTCATAAAGGTGTATGAAATAACATATTTTAGATACCTTTGGTTTGACATCATATTTCTTTCTTTCAAGAACTTTTTATTATTACACTAAGTACACAATATTGTCATGTAGGAGCATGAGGAAGGAAGTAATTTGTGTGTTGATAGATACGGTTTCACAGGTGTTTCATTGTGTTTTTCTTTTTAGTTTTATTAGGGGTCATATTGAGTGTGGACATAAACTATTCAGGCACATAACTTGTCTTTGTGCCATTGGGATCTGGGTGCATTGTGTTTTATACGCATTCTACGTTAATCACCCTGGGATTGCCACCAGTTTTTCAAGAGGGTTGTGTCGATGGCAGGATCTACGTCCGTTGTTTATCTCAGTTATCGTTTGTTGGTTAAAAAAACTTGTGTAAGAGGTCAATTCCGCCATGGTCGTGTATTATTCAGGCATACAACTTGCCTTTGCTTCATTGGGATCAGGGTTTATTGTTCTTTATTCGCATCCGATGTCAATCACGCTAAGATGGCAGCCAGTTTTTTAAGAGGGTGATGTTTAAGGTAGGATTTACGCCTGTTGTTTATTTCAGTTTCTGTTCGTTGGTCCAAAAACCTTACGCGTGTGTCACTTAGTTATTGCTTACAGCAGGTCGGAGTGGAGTATGCTGCTTTTACGACTTGGTTTTCTCGGGAAAGAGGAGAGACCTTGTTTTCAGGAAAAAGTTGTAACAGGGCTAGTATCATTCTCAAATATTGGTGCCAGTCAATTTCCTTTGCTTTTATAGAAACCTCACCACTTCAGCTTCAGCCGCAGTTTATTGGCCTATGGTAGAACAGTATTGAACGCGCTGAGTTTTCCGAGTCGGGGCAGTGTTATTACCTGTAGTCAGCCTCGAGTCATCAGATACGGTAAGGGGAGAGCCTTTGTTGTTAGGACAAAGTGGGATTGGGTCAGTATTATTTTTTATCTCCGGTGTCAAGGATGACTTTTATTTTTTTCAGAAACTCCACTTGACAATAAAAGCCGGCGTCTGTGTGTTCACTTTAAAACTGGATTCTATTTCTGAGATATTGAACTGCTGTAGCTTGATGATTAGGCGTCAGCTTCCAGTTACCAGATACACGGGTAGGCAGATTTACGTTGATTTCAGAGAAAGTATTTTGATATTGTTTGATTCAACACAGAGATATTTGAAATGTGCAATATATTTTTTCACCTCTCGTACAACGGTCTGGGTTTTGTGTCTGTATCAAGATCTAAAGAGAGCATTTAAGACGCTGGTTATGAGTGTGAAGCCAGGTAATTAGACAAAGGGAACCCATTCAATGAGTATTTGTAAAAATGTTGCGTGGTTTTGAGTGTTTACAGCTATTTTTGCTTTACGCTGCAGTTGTCACTAGTTCTGACGGAAGCACTATGCTACACTCGCGTAGTTTGTGAAGTTTGCGCAACTTCGCACTACGCAAGCTGCACGTAGCACAGTGAGAACATGCGTAGCGTAGTGCAGCCGTCATTTTTTGCTTTCTCATGGTCCTCAATGTCAAGTTGGCGACCGCGAGCAAGCAAAATGACATCCTGGCGAGACTTTTTCCTCGTTCGCGATCAGCAACATCAAGTTGCCGATCGCAAGCATTGAAAATAAACCTCGCTGCAAGATTCTCAACGTGGGGAGGTCTGTTTTCTCATTGCGAGTGGACGCGTATGCTCGTGACCGCTCGCGATGAGAAACTACCAGTCCGCAATGAGAAAGCTGCGGCTCGAGGAAAAATCTCCTCGAGCGGCAGAAAACTACAGCTCGCACTATGCAAATTGCCGTTTTCCATGATTGCACAGTGCCGGATGCTTTTCCACATTGTGCAATCATTGAAAACGACATTTTGCACAGTGCCAACATGCTACTACGCAGTTCGTGTAGTGCTACGCGTAGCTCGTGTACTGCGAAGTGCACTTTGCGTAGCTTCGCGAAGCGCAACTTCGCAAACTACGCCCAGACCTAGTTGTCACACGACATTTGCTTTGGGTTGGCATCTAGCTAAGTTTACGATTTTCTTTAAGTAAGTCACTGTTTACATCATTAGTGGGATTTGTTGGGTTAGTTTTATGCATGCTTATCAGTTTTTCTTCTCTCACTGCTGAAGGCGTGTTTTCACTTTTGGCTAGGTTTCATTCATGACACAGTCAAACTTAGAAGTCAAGAATGTTTGCATGGCTTTGCAATTGAGACTTTTTCCTCCCTGTGTGTGCTAAATATTTTTATTCCTATTTTTCTGTTTACAGTTTCTCTGACACAGGGATAAGTTCAACACCCGATCGGTCCACAGGCACGCCATTGACCTATGGAATCTACTAGACACCATCTCTCCAGACGTCGCCTTCCTAACAGAAACATGGATGAACACTTCCTCCGCACCAGACATCACCATTGCCATCCCTGAAGAATATAAAATCACACGCAAGGACCGTACCGGCCACACAGGAGGAGGGATCGCTATCGTCCATAAAAAATCAATCCACATCTCAACCAGCTCTGACGTCAACCTCGCCAACTCTGAACACCTTCACTTCCAGATCCACATCGACCCCAAGACCACACTCAGAGGCACCCTCCTTTACAGACCACCAGGACCCCGCTCAAAATTCAGTGAAGACATTGCGGACTTCATCACTCCACACGCGCTCCCCTCCAAAGATTACATCCTTCTGGGAGACCTCAACTTTCACCTTGAAAAGAACAACGACCGCAACACCACCACCCTCTTGGACAACCTCGCCAACCTCGGACTTAAACAACTGGTCACTTCCCCCACCCACATCGCAGGTCACACACTCGACCCCTTCTTCACCTCCAGCAATCATGTCTCCTTCAGCCACACTACGGATCTCCTCTGGACTGACCACAGCTGCGTTCACTTCACCTACAACAAGCCGAAACCCACCAACCACCTCCAACCAACTCTCCAAAGAAACTGGAACAAAATCCCCATCGACCAGATCTCCTCATCCCTCCTTCTAAACACCCCAGCCCACTCTTCTAACCCAGACCAAGCTGCCGCCAACTTCACCCTATGGTTATCCAACACCGCCGACATCCTAGCACCACTGAAAAAACGTCAACGCAAACTTGGCAGCAAGAAGGCCTCTTGGTTCAACGATGATCTTAAGAAGTCCAAGAAACTCTGCCGCTCCCTTGAAAAGGCCTGGAAAAAAGACCCATCCACTAGCACCAAGGACGCCTTCAAAAACGCCACCCGCACACACCACCAACTAATCCGAAAGGCCAAGAAAACTGCATTCAAGGATCGACTAGACAACAATGCCCACAACAGCAAGGAACTTTTCAACATCGTCAAGGAATTCACCAATCCCTCGGCCAACTCCAACGACATCACCCCTTCTCAAGCCCTCTGCGACTCCCTGGCTTTATTCTTCCACAACAAAATTGCAGACATCCACAACAGCTTTGACAACCAACCCGGAGACCAACCCACCCAACCATATGCTGAACATCCTCGCCCCTTGAACACTCTTAACGACTGGAACCCAATCTCCACTGAGGACACCATCCGCCTGATGAACTCTATCCACTCAGGATCCCCCACGGACCCATGTCCCCACCACATCTTCAACAAAGCAGACTCCGTCATAGCACCGCACCTCCGAGACGTCATCAACTGCTCCTTCAACTCCGCCACCTTCCCGGAAAGCTGGAAACGCGCTGAACTCACCGCCCTTCTGAAAAAACCCACAGCGGACCCCACCGAACTGAAAAATTACCGCCCCATATCGCTCCTTCCTTTCCCAGCCAAAGTCATCGAGAAAGCTGTCAACAACCAACTCTCCGCTTTCCTCGAAGCCAACAAATCCCTCGACTCCTCACAATCTGGCTTCCGAGCAAAACACAGCACTGAGACCGCCCTCATCGCAGCAACAGACGACATTCGAACTCTACTGGACAATGGAGACACAGTCGCCCTCATCCTCCTCGACCTCTCTGCAGCCTTCGACACAGTCTGCCACAGCACCCTTTTACAACGCCTCAGAAACATCGGAATACAAGGAAAAGCACTTGAATGGATCACCTCGTTCCTCACCGGAAGAACCCAGAGAGTCCGCCTTCCACCATTCAAGTCCGAGGCCACTGAAGTCATCTGTGGCGTACCACAAGGATCCTCACTCAGTCCCACCCTCTTCAACGTATACATGAGCCCCCTTGCGGCCATCGCTCGCCAACACAACCTCAACATCATCTCCTACGCGGATGACACTCAACTGATCCTTTCTCTCACCAATGACCCCAGCACCGCCAAAACCAACCTACACGAAGGAATGAAAGAAGTCGCCGAATGGATGAAACAAAGCCGTCTGAAACTGAACTCAGATAAAACAGAAGTCCTCATCTTAGGTACTTCCCCCTCTGCATGGGACGACTCTTGGTGGCCGGAAGCCCTTGGAAAAGCACCCATCCCGACAGACCACGCTCGGAACCTGGGCGTCATCCTGGATTCCTCACTTTCAATGAACAGACAAGTCAACGCCGTCTCCTCATCCTGCTTCAACATTCTTCGCATGCTCAAAAAAACATTTCGCTGGATCCCCACCGAAACCAGAAAAACAGTCACCCATGCTCTGGTCACGAGCTGACTGGACTACGGAACCACCCTCTATGCAGGTACTACCGCTAAACTCCAGAAGAAACTCCAACGAATCCAAAACGCCTCAGCCAGGATCATATTAGACATCCGGCGTAACGAACACATCTCTGGCCACCTGAAAGACCTCCACTGGCTACCCGTCAATAAGAGGATCACTTTCCAACTGCTAACCCACGCACACAAATCACTCTACGACATCGGACCAGAATGCCTCAACTCACGACTGTCCTTCTACACCCCCTCCCGCCAACTACGTTCTTCCAGCCAAGCCCTCGCCACTGTACCCCGCATCAACAAGACCACCATGGGAGGCAGATCCTTCTCATACCTGGCAGCTAAAACATAGAACTCACTCCCCACCTACCTTCGCCTTACCCAGAACCACCTAGCATTTAGAAAGCAACTTAAAACGTGGATATTTGACAAGTAATCCTCCTCCCCTCCCTTAGCGCCTTGAGACCCTCTGGGTATGTAGTGCGCTATATAAATTCTCTGACTTGACTTGACTTGACATCTTGAAATGTATTGCGAAAGTCAACAAGAAAAGTGATGTCAAATGTTTTGTTTGTTTTTATAATATATATATTCATTTTGAATTGTGGATTGTGTATGTATTGTACAATTTAGAAACCATGAAGAAGAATTTGTAACAGTTTTAAGGTCTCGTGTATTTTCAAAAAGACTTTCTACAAGATAAAACAAGGTGAGACAATGATATATTTTATGATTGTTTGTTGATTAATTGAGCAAACTCAGTTGTGCACTTAGCAGTGCGGGTAGGGGCAAGTGATTTTTCGCAGTCCCACTAGCAGCATTTGATTTACAGGCCCTGACACTCTCAGTGGACTTTACTGGGGACTTACCAGTAAATCAAATATGCCACTCATGGAAACACCAATCCATAATACAATTTATAATAGGAGCACTTTAACTTTAACAATGGACAGCAGTGGAGAGGTGGGGTGCAGCGGGGGAGAGGTGTGGTGCAGCGGCCAGGGCAGCTGACTTGAGCACAGGGTTCACGGTTCTATCCCTGGCTTCGGCAGCAGCTCAGCTCAGCACCATGTGACTCTGGGCAATAGCTCACCTAATTTCTACAACGGCCCTAAGCCCCTTGAGACCAGTAAGGGTGAGTAGTTTGCGCTTTACAAATACAGATTTTTTAAAAATGTTTTTACATTTATACTAATATAATAAAGAGAGAGCCCAAACCTTTGAGGTGGGTAATCTCAGGAACCACAGCACCAATCACAACACCCAATACAGCTTTGGAAAGGGCAGTTGCAGCAGAAGGACATAGGCTATGCAGACGCCCACCATATACATTTAAAAGGTAAAAGAACCGTGCCAGCAAAGTAGTCCCTTGTGGGCGTGGGCGTGTCTGCGTTGTGCTGTGGGCTTGTGCTGGGGGCGTGACAAACGCTGGAGGCGTGTGGTACGTTCCGCCCTTCATGCCATGTCTCATATCGTGTGCTGTGGGCATGTGCAGGGGGTGTGGGCTTGTGCGGGGTGCGGGATTACGGTAAAAAAAGTGAGTGTTGTGCCCAATATTTCATTGTTTTTTCTTCCCAGGTTCTGTACATTCCAGCTCCGGGTGTCCACCCTGATACCTTTAAATACCCATGCACCCCATAATCATAACCCACCATTACTCCTTAAAATACCTCAACACCTTCAACACTAACCCATCTTAACCCTATAAATATACCCTGTACCCCAAAACCCAAACCTATCGCTAAACCCTAAAAATACCCCTGTAACCCAAAACCCAAACCTAGTCCTGAACCCTATCAATACCCCTGTACCTCAAAACCCAAACCTACCCCTGAACCCCTAAAAATACCCCTGTACCCCAAAACCCAAACCTACCACTGAACCCTAAAATACCCTTGTACCCCAAAACCCAAACCTAGCCCTGACCCCTTAAAATACCCCTGTACCCCAAAACCCAAAACTACCCCTGAACCCTAATACCCCTGTACCTCAAAACCCAAACCTAGCCCTGAACCATAAAAATAACCCTGTACCCCAAAACCCAAACCTACCCCTGAACCCTAAAATACCCCTGTCCCCAAACCCAAACCTAGCCCTGAACCATAGAAATACCCCAGTATCCCAAAACCCAAACCTAGCCCTGAACCCTTAAAACGCCCCTGTACCCCAAACCTACCCCTGAACCCTAAAAATACGCCTGAACCCCATACCTATCCCTAAACCCTAAAACTACCCCTGTACCCCATAACCCAAAACTATATCTGAACCCTCAAAATACCCAAACACCCCAAAACATACACCTCAGTACCCCAAAACATATACCCTTATACCCATACTTACCTTATCCAAACATTTAAAAAAATCATGCTTTTACCATTGATGCATTTACAACGAATTTCGTTGTAAATGTATGCGTGGTAAAAGCATATAAAATGTAATGCCATGCGTTATAATGGCATTGCGGAGTCATGGTACTTTTATAATGAAAGTATGCAGAGTGATGGTATGCGGAAAGAAAGTTGCGGAATATTGGGTGTTTACCCTCCCCCGGTAAGCACATTGGTGGCACGGCGGCCCACATCTCCAGCAACATACTCATATTTTTTCACCATCGATTTGAAAAATGCACAGGTCTCTCTCATTGATGGCCAGCACCGACATACACTTTTAGACACACCTCCCGCCACAAGTTCTAGAACTGCGAACTTTAGAGCTCGGGAGCTACGTTCGAATCTCTGCATCAGCTCAACATCCTGTGATTCCAAGCAAATCGCTTTGTCTCCCCGTGCCTACCACAAATGTATGTGTTCTTCTGTAATGTAAATTGTGCTCATGCCATGTTGTCGAGTTTGCGCTATATAATATTGCCAGGAAATATAAAGTAGGGAAATTCGAGTTCAGACACTACTAAACGCGCACTGTTAAGTGCATCAGCAGTGCACTGTGAATCGGAGCGTTTCACGGGCCTGCCACAGATAAGAAATGCTATCAAAACGAAATCCTACAAAACAATATACTACTGGCCGGCAGCAATTCATACCCGGACAACGTCGGGACGGGCTGCTAGTTTAGTCATAAAGTGCGCATAGACATTACACCAGCAAAAACAGAGTTAAAACCAGGAGGTCAGAAATCAAAAATACAGGGGAAACACACCAAAAGCCAATGATTTTGATGCTGCCCTGTAGTACCAAGGATGTGGAAAATATGTGGATAGGCCAACAGTAAGAACAGTAATAACAGGGTATTGACATTGCCAGCAATGCAAAATGCTAGACTTGGCCACATTTTTTATATTTGTATGTGTGCTGCATTGTGCAGTGCATATTGAAACAGCTAAACAGCATGCATGATTATTTATGTGCAGGTAGGTGTCCTTTCCTGCACACAAATCAATCATTCACCACAATGCAGGCAGCCTTGCGCAATGGTGCAAGAGTGTCTGCGTTAGTGCTAGGCAGCTACATTCAGCGCCAGCGCAGGGTGAAACGCAGGACTTGGCTGTCTTGTTGTACATACAGTGCAGCCCGGCATTTCAATATAGGCAGAGTGCTGCGTTAAGCCAAGAAGGCTAACGCCTTGCTTCATCACTTTATTTGTTAATATGCCCTGGCGTTAGAAGACACATGACTGCTCCGTTGTCATTGTATGTATGCATGCATGTGTGCTTAATTATTAGGCCCTTACAAAACTGTTATCTGACTTTCAATGTATTTGTAAATGACACCAACAGCTCAAGGGACATGTGAATGTAACCCAGAATGCCTATATAGCTAGCATTTGTTCTGCACATAGAGTGGGTGGGCACTGAGACATAGGTAGATGGACGGGAACAACATTACTCATCCCTGCCCAAGTCCCTGGCTGTTACTGATCCTGTTTCTGATGTAGTTGGTCATGTTCATCAATGTCCTGTCCCTCTATTGCAACCACCGCCTTCGCACAGATAACTGCGGACACCTGTTCCTGCAAGGCATCAAGCTCTTCCTGTGGCAGTGGACTCCCACCTCCGGTCTGCAGTGCTGCCTGTCAATTACTGTCCAGTTTCAGCTTAGACTTATGCTGTTTATCATGCCAGCACTTTTGCAGTCAGTCACTGTCCTCCTGACGTTTGCTGCTGCACAGTTCACCCTGCTGACAATGGACTGCCAAATGGCATTTTTAGTCCCCAATGACACCTTGGAGCTGACGAAGATCTGGTGTCGACATTCCGTCACCTCCGCAATCAGGATCTCATTTTCCTCCTGACTAAATCTGGTTTTCCTCTTCCTCTTCTCCTGGGACTCTGGCTGGTCATCCTGGCTATTGACAGATTGGGGGGGGGGGTTGTTGTCTGGTGCTGAACTGGGTCCAGGCTACTCTAGTCTGCCTCCAGGAATTCCTTTTGATTTGCGGCATATTTGTGTAAAGAAAGTGATGTCTGGCTGACTAACATGAGATTTCTTGCCGCTAATTGGCCAGTCATCACTTTTTTCACGCTAACGTCAAGATTTTTATCGACCTGATGCTAGAGTTAGCTGCAATTTTCAATGCTACTAGCTGATCCTAACGCCATGTAGCCAATTATTGTTAATACCTCACAAACATGGTGTTGGATTTGGGCAATAGATAGATGTAACAAAAATGCCGCTAAGCAATGTCAAAACTGCTTAGCGGAAATTCTTGTAAATATACCACATTGTCTCTTAAATCAAACCTGAATTTATACAGCTGATAAATTGTATATCCTTTTTCCCCAAAATTATTGTAAATGGACTATGGAGTTATTAACAATATGTAATGTTTTTTTATCTTGTGCTTTTATGGCTAATGTTAGCCGAAATAAAGTTATAGGACGGACGGAAACGTGAATGATCTGTGGCAAGCTACCAGAGGGTGAGTACAAGTTAATTTAGTGTGCGCATCTGACTTACAATGATTAGGATTGTGATTCCTCCTTGGAACGCATGCATACCTCTGCCACCCAGAAATCCAATTTCTATCAAGGAGATTAAAAAAATATCGGTGGAATATAATTTCTCTATTGACTTCTATTGAAGCAGAGACATATTCATGCGGGAGACAGCTAAAATAAAGATATTTTTTTGGCTTGAGAAATCGGGAGTCGACCACCTGAATTGGGTCTATTAACATGTATGATTGGTAAATGCTGTATCGAAGAGGAAGGCAGCAGAGTAATGTGGCTTATTTATATAGGGTTTTTGTAACGTGCTGCTAAGTGCCCTATGTGGCCTCAGAGCTCATACTTCATCTTATAAATTCTGGTGCATTTCTGGCTCTATGAACCTTGTGAGACTTTGAGTCCTTCACGGGTCTTTAAGGACCATTTACATGTTAATGAGGCTTCGTTTTTCACTTAGAGGTGGAACAAAGGTAAACCAGGAGTCTCCAGTGTAGAAGGACACTCCCCGTTTTCACCACTGTTTTTCACCATTTTGTCTCAGTAATTTTCAGTAAATGTAACACCTCATTTTTTTTTGGAGAAGGTCGACGCAATAGCGTGGGCGGCAAGTTTTCATAAGTTCCTGGGGAGGATTAGGTGGAAGCCATGATCAGAAAGCTGTTCAGTTAAGAGATGCAGCTGTATGAAAGTTTAATGTCATTACGCGGTGCTTTGTTGTGTGTGCTTTCCGTGGTTATGTGGGCTGCCAGCTGCACTCTGTGCCCGAACGAAGCACAGGTGTTCTCCTGCTTTGTTGTGGAACGTCCCTGATTTTGATGCTAACAATCTGGTTACTCCTAGATGAGCTGGGAACCAAAAGGGCCTATTACAGCACCTTATGCGTGCGCTGTGCCTGCACTGAAGCACTTTCAGAATGCACTGTATATTACAGTGAAGTGCATCAAACCCAAGTTGTCTGTTGCATGCTAGGATCCCACTCCTCACATGGTCGCATGGGGTCACTGAATGCACAGCTTTTTATTTAGAGTATATCAGGGTGGTGATGTGTGTGCTGGAGCAGTGATTGTTATAAACGGAGGTAAGTGTCTGTTCATTAGTGAACAAAACAAGTCAAAGTGAATTTTGGTTATCAGGCGCCCATCACACCAGTATTTTCATACTGGGTGAAGACCCCTTAACCTCATGCGCGCTAGCGGAATTCCGCTCGCACGCTGAGATTTTTTAAATCGCATGTTACGTGACGAGCTGGGCTCGTCATCAGCGTGCGAGGAGGCTACGCCATGACGAGCCCAGCTCGTCATCAGCGTGGAAGGGGTTAAAGCTCGAGATTGGTTCGAGACTGATGCCTGGCTCTGACTCGGGGTCCCCATAGACCCTTGAGCCTAACACGATCCGAGCCCAGACCATTCTTGAGGCAAGAAACACCAACACTGACACATTTGTGTTGGTGTATTTTTAAAGTTGAGCCAGCTTGCTGGTCTTCACAAGCAATGAAAAGCAGCATTGTATTGCAACCCTAAAAACACCAACAGGAACACACTGCCTTTAGCAGCTCTGTCTAAAAGACCCATCTTGGCGTTTAAAAAAAAAAGTTTTAACAGAATATGGTGAGAGGATGAGGCGTTATGACTAGAAGTGCTGGCTTTGGACCTTGGTAACCTGGTTCAAGTCTCGGTGTCGCTTAACGTCCTGTGACTTTGGGCAAATCACCTATTCGCTCTGTGCTTAAAAATGACTGGGGCCTTGTGTTAATGTTAAATGTGCTCATGAAAAGAGCTCCAATACCTTCAGGCCCAGTTTGCGCTATATAAAACTGCTCAAAAGAAATAGAAGAAAAATGAAATGCTGCTTTTCAGAGGCGACGAAAGCAGATTGGCCTAAAACACTTTCACAGGTTCTGATGAGCAGAATTGTGCTAAAACGGTAAAAGCACCCAAGAAGGAAGGCACTACCTTTTAGCTCATCATAACGCCCAAACCTACATGTAGGTATATTACCTATGGCTTAAATAACCCTACTGTACATATTAAGGATTTAGCAAGTTACAGACAAGTTTCATGACTATATAGAAGAATGAGGCTGAAGGCAAAGTTCCTTTATAAGGTTGTGGCGGTAACTTGCAATATCGCATTAATGTATGCTGGGGTGTACTTTATACTTTATAATACATGGTCACACGCTTGCCTTCCCACAATACTCAAATAGCCTTGGTATTTTGCTTTTTCATATGAAATAGAAAGGATGGGTGCAGGTGTGGAGAATGAAAGTAGAATCTGTAGTGTAAAATTAAACACACTAAAAAGCAGTTAGATATTTGTTGCAAAATATATTTATATCAGTTTAACATAAGTCATTTTTAAAATAACGCTCTTTAATTACATAAAGTGCACAAAAAATAAACATGTTGCCATAATATCATCCGTCTGCATATCACTGTTCATCTAGAAAAACAAAGCAGAAGAAACAAGCATTGGCATAGCCAATAGGTCTTGCCTTTGGGACCTTATAAGTGTTTAGCCATGCAACAGTTGATGTTGTTGCACCAAGGATATTGTGCTGGATAACTAAGCACTTATAAGGTCCCAAAGGCGAGACCTATTGGCTAGGCCAAATCTTGTTATCATTATCAATGGCCGATGCAGGACAACAATAAGACAATACAAAATGTCCAGTTAACGTTGGTGATTAATGATCCTGCTGGAGAGCAATCATTGGTATGTTAGTCGTTTTTAAATGCAGATGAGCTGTGTTTTATGTGGATAGCTCAGTGGTTTCTGCCTTTGTCACAGAGAACCTTGTGTTTCTTGGAGTTCAGAAGTTACAATCCTAACATAGGACAGTGACCAATGAACTGTCATCAAAGAGCTGCATACAAACATGAATGGTATAGTTAGAACTTCGCTTTTTTTGTTTTGTGATATAGTTATAACTGCCCCAGTCCTTCATTATTCTAATGTTGCTAAAATGAGTATGTTTGGGTAGATATACATTTTTAGCAGTAAAGCTGACCCCCATGGAATACTCTTTAAATCCTAAGGTTGTGTTTCCCCAGACCAAACCCTCTTAAAATATACTGCCCACCAGTACGGATAACATGTGAATCCTACACCTTGTAATCCTCATTGGCTTATGTGACATTCCCTGTAGACTGATTTACGTACTTGTATGATTCATTGTCTCTGTATAATGTGTGCGTGATGTAAAGTACTGTGACACCCTACACTGATATGAGTAGCGCTATACAACAAATGAAATGCATATGAGAGAGGGGCTACTTAAAGATGAGGGGCACTGTTGGAGGGAGGAAGTGAGGGAATCCGAGGAAGAGGTCATGGGTGGAGGGGGGAGCTAGGGAGAGATGAGGAGCACTGGTGTAAGTTGGCAGTGAGTGAGGCTGAGGAGGAGGTCATGAGGGGGAGGGGCTAGAGAGAGATGAAGGGCACTGGTGGAGGGTGGCAGGGAAAGAAGAGGTCATAAGGGATGGGGCTATGGGGAGATGAGGGGCACTTGTGGCGTGTGGCAGTGAGGGAATCCGAGGAGGTCAATAGGGGGGGCCATGGAGGGATGAGGGGCACTGTTGGAAGGTGGTAGTAAAGGTATTTACGGAGAAAGAGGTTATTGGTGCGGCACCAAAAAAAGACTTTTACATCAGTGCTGAAGCCGGCCCTGTCATGGAATTTCGTTTTTTTTGTTTATTTAATTAACAGTTCGATCATAAGGACTACTGTGGATCATACTTTAAAGTGTGTGCTAATTATATTTACTGCTACATATTCAATGTTTTAAGTTTGAAGGTGATTTTACTAATGTTTTTACCGGGAAAAATGAAAGTGGAGCCCAATGGTACCTAGCAAAACAGAAAGGAGTAGCCTGGTCCAGAATACTGTTCGTGTGCCGTATTGAATCCGGAACCATGAGTCCATTAATAACACTAATGTGATAGTACTGGGCTAGAAAAAATTCCCATCAGTTCACCCATCTGGTGGAGTATCGTCACGTGGGAGATGTATCATAAATCCTACGCGACCCCCAGCTAGTTATTATTTAAAACTATCTGGGGTTGTTTTTAAGCTTGACCCTAGGACCATATCCATTAAACTAATTTTTGGTCCTATGAGTCAATTTTATCCTCACTTTTCTCTCACATAATTTCTCACCTGCACTGCACTCCATTAGCACTACCTGTGAAGCACTGTGGTCTAAGAATATATCTTCAAAATCCATCTCTGCATCATCATTAGGTGCATTGATTGAGATTTGGATTTATGATACATCTCCCACGTGACGACACTCCACCAGATGGGTGGGCTGATGGGAATTTTTTCTAGCCCAGTACTATCACATTAGTGTTATTGATGGACTGATGGTTCCGGATTCAATATGGCACACGAACAGTATTCTGGACCAGGCTACTCCTTTCTGTTTTGCTAGTTATAATAGGGGCCTGAGTTGCCCTGGTCGTTAAATATGCCCTTCTGACCCTCCTCACATTATGTTTTCAGCCCGATGGTACCTGTCATGGGGCTGGGGCCCAAGGTCAGCTGTGAGATAAGGTGCACTGGAGAGGAGTAGTGGATAATCAAGTCTGTAAGGGAGTGAGTGTGTTGCAGAGTCTGGGGTCAGGTGGATAAAGTAATGAAGAGGAATTCTCCCTGAAGGCTCGCAGAGGGAGCCCGAGAAGTGTCACTTGCCTGATACTCCCACCTCAGAAACCTCCTCTTCCCATCAAAGGACCATTACATGGAAAAAACACTTTTTGAGAGTGATAATATTTAGAAATAGATTTGGAAAAGAGTGCGCTTTACTGGGCCTTGTAAGACTAAGAAAAGATAAAGGAGGGCCCTGAAGCAAGCCTGCCCAGACATATATGCCACAAATCGAGCCCACAGAGGCCCACCCAAAGGCACCCTTGGCCCACCCAAGTAGAAATTCCTGGAGCCGGGCCTGGGAGCAGAGCAGGAGCAGTGCAGGCGGCAGCCGCGGCACCCCATCAAGCAGCAAGCAGCTGTAGCCGTCTTAGCCATAGCCGTAGTCGTAGCAAACTAAGACGGGCAGTGGAGGAACGTGGAGACAGAGAAATGAGGCACTGAACCGGAAGCAGCGGAGAACTGGCCGCACCAGGGGCCTGGCGACTCGGAGCAAGGGAGAAGGGGACTGGCGGGAGCTGAGCAGAGCTAGGTGAGCAGTGTAGGCAAAGGGGGCAGAGAGGTGGTGAGTGGGCTAAGAAGGTGGGGGTGTAGGCAAAGGGGGCAGAGAGGTGGTGAGTGGGCTAAGAAGGTGGGGGGTCATTGTGAGTGAGGCCGTTGCCTAGCGGAAACATCTCAGCCAGCCTTTTGCTGTGCTGGGTGTTCCTGCAGGTAGCAGGAGCCTTACAACCTGCACCAGCCTGGCTCTTAACCTCTTAAATTCACCACTTCACTCACTTTTGTTTTTTTTTCAATTCCATAGACTGCACACCACTTGCTTTCAGCCAACGCAGCAAGCTGTCCCAAGCGACACAACCAAAAGACTCCTAGATATTAAAGGAGCAGTGCTTCCATCACCTTCACACCACCATCAAGAGCCAGGAGAGACTGGGACTTGACTCAGTTGGCACAATATAATGTAGCTTAAATTCCCACAAAGAGGAATTGCTGAGCAACAAATCTGTGTACCAAGCATTACTGGACAGTGATTTGTGGAGGTGGGTGGAGCATGTATCTGCAATTGCACCAACGCATAAGCCAGCAGAGTGGCTAGCACCATTAGGGGAGGCAGAGTTACGACAATAAAGCGGACTTGGGGCTGGAGTATGTGCCTCGTGCAGAGTGCATATGTGAGATACTCTCATAAGGTCCAGTAACACTTCTATGAAAAGTTCTAGGAACTAAACAACTACGTAAATAACTACGTAACAAAACAATTACGTAAAACAAGACTGCATACAACGCACAAGCCTCAATCCATAAACAACAACAAAGCTAAAAGCCAAATTTGAATATGAACAAACGAAGCAGTTTACAACTACAATAGGCTAGACCAAGGAGCATAATCTCGTGTATAAAGGCAGCAAGGAAAAAAACAAACAGAAATAATTCCATCATAATTAAATATTAAAAACAAAAAACAAAAAAAATTAGGTCGGGTAGACTCAGAAAGCAATCCGCACAAAAAACATCAAAAAAGTCACCAAGAAACCAAAGGAGGCAGCAGAATCACCCAAAAAATCAGCCCAAGTATCAACGAGCCCATTAATACCATTGCAATACTCTATATTTGGAAAAATGACTCCCAACAGAAAGTTCACATTTTTAAAAGACTCAACGACAGCTATCTTTTCGGACAGAGGACGACTAGAGGGCCTTCTGAACCCACTGACACCACAAAAGCTAATAATAACGAAAACTAATGGTGCAGAGATCAAAAGCACAGAGAAGAACAGTAAAATCATTGAAAAAGCGCCCGCCGACGATCAAGCGAATAGTAGCCGGCTAGTGATACAAGCACAAGTACATGCTTCCGACTGTCCACATTCCACACCGAAATCAGTATTAAATGTGGGTTCATTTTAACAAACGCCAGAAGAAGTTGAAGGTATACATTTGGACACCTCAGATGATCCTCAGTCTCGAAACATGCAGCATAACAACTCATGGTTGCACTTAATATCACTAACAAGCAATACAGACCTGCTTCAGGAGTTAGAAGCTAAAACTCTTAATCAATCTGAGAATCAGAAGAGCAACGCATTTAGTGATACAATAAAAGGATACTCACAGCCAATAATTGAGATATCAAGTACATTAGAACAGCCCACTCAATTTTAGAGCTAGATGAGGCATAACGAGAAGAGAAACGAACAAAACCCAACACTGCAGTTGCATTCTAGCTCCATCAAAAACATTGAAATAAGATTATCACAGAACAACTCAACAACAGCAGATAAAGCAAAGGAACAAGATAGAAGCACAAAGGAATGCACAGTGGAGGAGCCTATACTAGAAACAACAGTAGAGAACCATTAGACAGCATATCCATCGCTGTTAAAAGTGTTAGAAACAACAATAACGGTACTCAATATGCAATCAGATAAGTTAGTCAAACTGATTGATCACTTCATACATTGTCGGAATAAATACGAAACTGGAAACATTGGCGGACCTAATATTTAAGGAATGTGAAACAAATACAATAACAGCCAAAGAGTGTGCTTGTGGTCCAATAATTGATAAATTGAGTACTGTGCCAGTCATTCTAAAAAGCATTCCAAATGAAAGACAAATGAATGGCAAAGGCCAGACAAAAAATATAAATCACTCCAACAAGACACTTAAGTTTAAGTCAAATCAACAAACTTCCCCTGCTGGACAATCAAAAACACCGGTCACATTAGATCCACGTATGATCTCGAAAGGAGGGTCAAGTCTCAAACACAACATCAGTGAGCATATGAAAGAATTACCAAAGGTACTGCTCACAACCGAACCACTCAAGATCACTAATGCAGGGACCGGTATTGAAGATAATGATATCGGCCAAGTAAAACAACCTCCTGCCTCATTAGATGGCCAAGTTAACACAGAATTATGCTTGCAAACCAAGAGACAGAGGAAACGAGTGAAGAAATCTAGAAAGAACAACCAGTGTACAAAGAAAGACACGAATACCAGTCAGAGACGGTTTCATATTTTTGAAACAAAAAAACTGCAAACCGGCACAGAACCTCAGAGTACTCACACAGAACAGGTGATGACAGGTGAGAATGAGAAAATGCAAGGATGTCTTACTTCGTGGACTTCATTAAACCACCGTCTACAAACAAATGAATCAACGGACAGAACTCAGACTAATCAAGAAATATTGCAAATACAAACGGCATTAATCAATAATAGGCTACCAGATTCAAAAATAAGAAAGATTCTGCTGCAATGCAAACATGAATCGGGAACAAAAGTGAAAGCTCGACTCACTAGTCAATGAGAATCCAATGACCAAAAAGCGACAAATCAAGTAACGTTGGAAGTCTTAGAACAGCCACAGATGACATCCACGCAGAAAATAAGGGAAGACAGAAACAAAAAAAAATGCATATCGGATTTGACAGTTGCGAAACGAACAATCCATACAAGGAATAATACAGTGCTGACTAAAGGTAGCCCTGAGAAGGAGCAGAGAAGCCCATTAATAGAAGATGCACAGAAGGAAAAGAGTAAAATAAAAATAAATATGCAGAAAGATGGTGGAGTCGGGAAAAACAACTGAGAGGTATTACAGCACTCACTCCCCATAACAATAACATTGGATATAAATCAAGCAAGCAGTTTTAATGAGCAGATTATATTAACACCTCATTACATCTGTCACGGGCAGCAAGACCTCCTCAATAGAGGAAACATATTGAGATTAATTGCCGAAATTCCCAAATCAGTGGATCTTACCACCAAAGATCTGTTGTCAATTAAATAAGTTCCTCAAGAAGAAAATAGCCAGATGGAAAAAACCCTCTCGACCGGGAAAAATTAGGAAATGGGATCTTCATTCCTGAACGCCAGACAACAGTTTGAAGTTTGGGGTATTACGATAGGAAGACCATTGAAGCCATGCTATCTGTCACCTTTACTAAAGGCACCCGGGATGTATAGCAGAGACAAAGAAAACACCTCAGTGTACTCAGTATTACAAAATCCCAGAGGAAAAATGAGCGATTCAAAAAATATAAGGAACAGACAAAAGTCACAGCAAGATAATAACAATTGGAGCTGGATGGCCTCAGCTCTAAATGGTCCAAGAACAGAATGACTTGCCACACAAAGAAGAGGCCCCCCACAATAATTCCTTAAAGCTCTTATTGTGGAATATTGCTGGTGTAAAAAGAGAAATACAGGATAATGCTCCTCCGGTACACTGGGAGAACTATGAGACTTATTGTACTACAAGAGACTTGCCTTACGGAGAGTAAGGAAGTGGCCAATTACACACACCATCATGTAACGGAGGCAAGAACACACAGATATGGGAGACCAAAGGGTGGCCTCACAGTATATATATCAACGACACTAAGCATTAAATGTGAACAGCTGTCCAGTACGACATCAGATTTACAAGTAATCAAAATGTAACAATGGTCCAAGTATCCGACAACAGTCAAACTAATTAATTTCTACCTGCATCCGAATGCAGGAAAAAAAGAGTCACAATGTGAAAAACATCTGTCGATGATAACTACAATCAGATTTGAGAATCCAGCTTGGTAGATAATAATACCTGAATTCATACTTAATCTATGCACCGGATGAAGATGAGCAATTAGCAGCGGCTAATGAGGTCTTGTCAGTTCTCCACAATCGTCCTCGACAGGAAAATTACATGATTTGAATGGGAAAAAACTGGAACACCTCTGCCTGCGAGTATTAAATAACAACAAAAGATGATACTCCCCCGTGATGGACTTGCCAGGGTGCAAATACCTAGTCAATACTAGATTATACAATCCTAACACTTCCACTGTTGGCCCTTGTGCGGGAAATACATCAGCAAATACTCAACCCGAAGTGACCATTCATACCAGGTACTTGAACTAGAAACAAGGTTCCAAAAACATCGGCCAGCCTCCACTGATATGGGCCACCTGACTACAACTAATGTGAAACGTATTTGATGGTCAGCAGAAACACTCCCAGAACTAATATTGCTAGCAAATAAGACAGTTGGAACAAACATCGCACCAGGTAGCTTTCGAGTAGTGAATTGGTCCATGTTCACCAAAAATCTATTAAACCAAACCAAGCGCCCAAAATTTCTTTTGGAACGAAAACTAGGAACAAGCCCACTGTAATTATCTCAGGAAAAGCCTATCTGCTTAGAAAAGAATTGAGAAAGGCGGTCAGAAAAAACAAGACACCCAAAGTCCCAAATCATGCTTGGGATTATATAAAACACACCAGGTAGCTATGTAAAAAGCAAATCTGAAGGACCAGAAAACAAACCTGGAGATATTCCACACAAAGTTACTTTCCTGCAATAAACAAACCAACAACAGGCTTTTCTGGGAACTAGTAAATGGTACAACAACATCAACACAAATAATAAATATGCCTCCGTAACTGAGACAGGATGTGTAGCACACTAAAGTAAAACATTTGAAGACCCCACACCATTTGTTAAAAGAGAAACGGACAACAACCACAAAACTCTGGAGCCCAAACATTTGGGCAAAGAACACTACCGGACCACAAGACTTTAGTACCACCTTGGTTATGTCATTAGCCCCTGATAGCTAAAGCTACTCAGTAGAAAATGTATCCAAAATAATAAAATTGGGGTGCAGCAACGGGCTCTTGCCCTAATGGCCTCCCGCAGACCATCTTCAGGAGTGATCCTGACTACTGCCCAACTCCGCTGTCAGGGCTCTATAAGGAGATCAGTACAACAAATACCCGTGCCATGAACTGGAAATGGTCGATAATCAATCTGATCTTTAAGGGAGGTGACAGGTCGGACCCGGCCATTTACAGGCTAATTGCACTTATTGATGTTGAAGCCAAATATTATGCATCATTAATCCTGGAGGACCCGGTAGAACGGTCCAATACAAACAGGCTGATTCCATTCAAATAAACAGGATTCCGTAAAGGGTGTGGCACGCCAACAAATATTTTAGCCTTGGCCATAACAGCGGATAAATACAAAGGCCTGCAAAGAAAACTACAACTCTGTTTTATAGATTTTAAAGCCTCATTTGGCCATGTAAAACGTGGTTTGTTGTGGAGTAAATTACATAAATTTGGCCTCCCAGAAACAATACTATTCCCCATAATACAAGTGTACATGAGCATGTGGGTCCGTGTAAAAATAGCAAATGGCACAAAACTGACAAGGAAAATACAAACAGAGATCGGATTAAAACAAGGCTGTGTATTAGCCCCCCATCTATTTAATGTATTCATGGCAGATCTTTCACCACGATTGGACCGGGTTAATTCACATTCCCTGCACCTGGCTCCACTGCCCATAACACATCTCTCATATGTAGATGATTTTTTCCTGCTTAGCTTAACCAGAGTTGACCTTCAAAGAGCACTCAACAAACTATTAATGTTCACCAAGGCCAACGCTCTGGAAATCAACATCACGAAAACAAAAACTATGTTAATCACGAATCGCCCGGGACATCAATATCCACAGAAGTTGGAAGAAACGAGCCTCAGAATAGTGAGTATATATAAATATCTGGGGTTATATATAGACAATCGATTAAATTTCCAATTTCACAAACAATACCTGGAAAAAAAAGTAAATGACCTTATGTATGCATTCTGTGCCTTTGAAAAAAAAATACAGGGCCCATCTTTTAGGCCGCTACTAGCAGTGATGGCCTCAAAGCTATTGCCAACAGTAACTTACGCGAGCATAGCGTTAAATGGCAAGGATGCAAAACTTCTAGACTCTGCAAACAAAGACGTACAAAAAAGTCTTTAGCCTACCTCAGAATGCTCCCCGGCTCAGGTACGGTTGGAATTTTTCGACCTATCCAACAGGAGACAGGGAGAAAATACGCCGCAATTTAAACCTGGTACAAATTTTCACTAAACCGATCTAATGTTTTACATGATGCCCTGTGGAGAGCCCAGGAAGCTGATCATAATTCAAGTTAAAACTGCACTGAAAGAAACCAATATAACTGGTCTCTGGGCTCAGAACCCCTCTTTCCAAGTCTTTTGCAGAGTGACAAACAAAGCAGCCAAGCATCAACATTACTAGAAGACAAAAGTACATTAGCTAAACGGTCCCATGCCTAGATGGTTCTTCAATCCTATACATCAATACAGCCGGCGGAATACCTAAGTACAACATATTCATCTTACCTGAAAGGAAAGCTAATGGCAATCAGATTTGGGGTATTACCAAGTTTGGCCGATCAACCTGCATGGAAGTATAAAGGCTCCAGAATGGCAAGATTTTATTAATCTCATTTTTTGTTTGCCCCTTCTTAAAAACTATCCTGGTGTTTGATATTTGAAAAAGCTTTTAAAGGTCTTGGTACAATAGATCCTCAACTGACCTGTAAGCTGATAAAATGTTTGCTACTTTACGAAAAGATCAACTGGCCGAAGGAGATATATACTGCCAGCTTCGGCGGGTCCAACGATCCCACAACCCTATTGAAATCTTACGCTGCTTCATTTGATGAAATACCAATATTGTGGATAATTTTATGATATAGAATCATGCTCCATTTTTAATTTGTTTAAAATGATATGAATTGTGTTTCTGGTCTTTTAGGAAAAATAGTTATACGTTTAAAAAAAGACATTTTAAATACCTGTAAATCGTTTGATCTTTTCTCTATCATGATATTGTTATGGTTTCTATTAACTTAAACAATAAAGCTTTAAATTGAATTCAATAATTTTATGAATGGTATTTCGAAACCGTTTCGCTTTGTTCTGTCAACCCATTTGAGGTTGTTTTTATAATGCTATTGGTAGTTTCTGATGTGGTACATTTAAAATGTTATTCAGTGATTCCTAGAAGTATTCGCCCTCAATATTAGATTCTGCCACAAGAGAGCAGCAAAGACTGTAGCATCTACTAAATGACACACCAGCAACATACTTTCAGAATACAATCCATTCCCATTAGGCTCCTAGCTATGGTGCAAGTTACTGTATTGTTAATTGTACATATGGGTCTGGTTCGATGTAGTCCAAAGGGAACCTCAGTGCAGAAAGATTTATAGCTTCGCCGTGTCCTTTTTTGTAGCCTTTAGAGCAGACACTGAGCTGAAAAACTCATTTAAAATTTTTTTTTTTTTTTGTATAAGCATCCTTATAAACCGCATCCCGCTTTACTAAACACATGGTATGCAAAATAGAATATATTGTCATTCAGCATTCCACGTGCATTTTATCATATAACGTTTACTTTTCGGAAAGGCCATTCTTTGCAGTGGAACACAATCACCACTGTGGCCATCCTTAAACATCGAGGGGCCTTATTTATGAGACCTTGCGTCACTTTAAGTCACTGGTGCATTACTTTTTGTGACGCACTGGCGGCGGAAAAAATACGCCATGTTGTGCCCTATTTCCAAAGTAATGCAGCTAGGCAGATGCGTCACTTTGTAAATCCCCACGCTACATTATACCTGCGTCAGGTATATTGTATGCAGGGTGGGGGCTCACCCGCATCCATGCTTCATAGAAGTGGTGCAGTGAAATCTATCAGATTTCACTGCGCTACTTCTAGGACGCTACTGCGTAAATATCGTACACCTGCCTCACAGCAGGTGTAAGATTGACGCAGGCCCTTTCAAATGGGGCTTGTCCCATGTGAAGGGACACATTACTGGAGTTGTGTCTGTTTACAGACACACCCCAGCAATGAGTCAGTTTAGCACTGAGAGATAATTCAGTAATACTGATGTATCTATCACTCCTTGCATTGTGATGCGTCATACAGTAAATATGACGCATCCATCACGTCGCAAGGAGGGCACTCTGAGAAGTGACGCATCGCTGCTTTAACGCAGTGATGCGCACTCCTCATAAATAAGGCCCCAGGGGCCTTATTTATGGATCTTTTGCCGAAGGGCAGTGCAGCAGGCCTTGCTGCTGCGCTGCCATACGCCAAAAGAAAAGGGCAGGAATGTGCAGTGTATATTAGCTATGGCGCATTCCTGTCCTTTTCCCCTGCGCCAGCGCACAAAGGTGAGCTGTGCACCAATGCAGGCACCTTTGCACCATTTTGTGTGGGTTCCTGCATTGCGTGGATGATTATTTTTGTACAGGAAGGAAGGCCTTCCTGCAAAAAAACAACCACAAGAGGCTATTTCCTCTTTCCTAGCACACACAGAAAGAGGAAAAAGAGGAGAAATAAAGATATTGCTCCTTGTTGTGCCTCCCTTACACCTCCTCTGGGGAGGCGTACGTTTTTGGTGCTGCCTTAGACTTATGGACAACCAGTACTTTTGCGTCACCTAAACATACTTTTTGACGTTCCGGTCGCTCAATGTGCCACTGGCATATTTATAAGGCCAAATAAAGCCACATTATGTGGCTTTTCATGGTCTTATGAATATGTCCCCCTTTCATGCAGATAACTGCGTGAAAGGGGTGATCTATGGGTGTTGCTGAGGGGCGTTCCCAACAACATCAATGGCTTTTTGACACTGCCCCAGATTTACGAGAAATCGTAAGTATTTATTTCTCCACGGTTTGCCTTTTTCTATGTGTGCTGCATTCTGCAGCACACATAAAAAGTGGAAAAAGCCTTCTGTGATTTTTTTTGTGCAGGAAGGTTGACCTTCTCTCACAAAAATATTCAACCCTGCAACGCAGGCACCCTTGCACTATGGTGTAAAGGTGCCTGGTTGGCGCAGGGCAGGCCATTGTGCTTCAGGGCAGGGGAAAAGGACAGGAATTTGCGGTATCTAATATATACAGCGCATTCCTGCCCTTTACTTTTGCCATAGGGCATCTCAGCCGCAAGGCCTGCTGCGTTGCCCTGCAGTAAAACAACCAAAAATGAGGCCCACGGTTTCTCCTAAATCTGGGGCAGTGCCAAAAAGCAATGGATGCTGCTGGGAACTCCAGAGCAACATCCAAGGAATGCTCCTTTCATACAGTTTTCCACAACAATGGGGCTCATTATTATAAATGCCCTGGAACGCCACTTAAGGTGGATTTACGTGGCCTTATAAATATGCCAGTGGCACATTGCGCCACCGGAACGTCAAAAAAAGTGACGTTCAGGCAGCGCAAAAGTGGCGGTAGAACCTCATAAATTAGGCCCCTGGGGGGTTTATTTACAAACCCCTTGTGCCACCTATACGTCATTTTTGCCCATGTTAAAAGTGCAGCAACGGTGCAGCAAGTGGCTTGTAAATATGCCCCTTAGACAGCAGCTCTCTCACTTACACTTGGTGTCTCATTTGCAATTTTTGGACATAGGGCACCACCACAAGCCTTCCTGATGTGCTGCCTCCGTCAAAAGAAAAGGACAGGCATGCACTGTATCTACAGGATACGGCGCATTAATTTTCAAAGGGCTGCCTTGTGACAACCCAGGCATCCTTGCACCAAGGTGCAAGGGTGTCTGCGTTGTAGAGATGATTGATTTTGTGCAGGAGTGGACTCCTTCCAGCACAAAAAAATCAATCAGTGGGGTCAATTTCCTCTTTTTATATGTGCTGCTGAATGCAGCACACCTAGAGAGAGGCAATCACGAGGAAATATAATGGTATTACTTCTCTTTGCACGTTCCATACGCTTCCCCTGGGAAAGCATAGACTTTTGACGCATTCCCAGGTTTACAGCTTGTCGTAAATCTGGGAATGTGTTGAATGCCATGGGTGTTACATTCAAACACCTACTGTAACGCCCATGGCATGCCTCCCCATCGTAGTGTGAGGCAACAGTTACTTGCGCTGCGTTGCCTCACTCCATACCTTCATGGCTATGAAAAGCAATGCAGGGTGGCTTTACAAGGCATTGTAGATGTGGCTAATGCAACTGGAATGTCATAAAAAGTTATATTCTGGCAGCGCACAGAACCGGTAAATATGGCCCTTGTCATCAAAAAAGCATTGATAAAGCCAAGAGGAGTGGCATTGGCCCCCAGCCTTTTGGCTTTGTCAATGCTTATTTTGCTTTGTCATGGTTTTTTTTGTTTTGGGGGGCGGGGGGGAGTTGCCAGGTCCTCATCGGCCTATAAAGAAAATAACACTGGCCAAAAGCAAAAATGTTGTGGGATCTCAAAAGCACACATTGTCACATAGCAGTCTTTGGCACTTAAAAGAGCTACCTTATGTGAGGGTGCACTTCTTGTTAAATGAGAAAATGCCATCACTCACAGCAAAGATAGCCAGTGGCTGAAGTGGACTGACCCATTTTCCCACAATGTATGCTGTTGGGGGTGGATAAACAATGTGAACAACACAAAAAAATAGACCAGTGAATGAAGGGGGTTCTGAACGTCACTATAAGTAAATGAATAACACATAATTTTATTAAAATAAAGCTAGCACCAGACCTACAAAAGACTTTCCTATGTTTGGAGTAATGCTGTAATTACTGCATCTGAAGCGATTGCCATATATTGACTTTTATTAAGGAGAACAGCGGTCCTTAGGATTAGCAATTCAAAACAATACAATGGAATATAGACTCGAATCAGTGCTATATCAGAAGATTTATTCAGTACCCAGCCGGGCCTGAATCTTTTTAATCAAAATATATACGCCAAAAATAGGTAGAGACCACCAGAGGGGTCCAATTCAGAAGCTGATAGGGTACAAGCCTGTACCTATCCAGAGCACACTAGAACAGGGTTCAGGAGTGAGAGAAATAGGAAAGCAAGAAAGATTTAAAAGAATATCAGGCAAAAAGAAAAGTGGGAGCCAATTGTCCCTTGCAACATTAACACAATTTGTAAAGCAAGTTCAGACAAACAATTACTATAACATTATTGACACAATCGGAAGAGATTACAGAATTGTTAAAATGTCGACGACGTTTCGATCCCTGGCTCCTAGTGAACTGGGATCATCATCAGGACTTAATAATAGATTGCCTGTTTGTACTTTTGTCAAAGCCTGTTCAAATCGGGAAAAATGAGAAGAAAAAGAAGGTTTATGTTTAAATACAGCACTTATGTCAGGTAGTTATATACAGGAATATACATTTTTCAACCTTCCGTAGCATGCCAGGGTGCTAGGCGGTAGATTGTGCACGCATTCTCATAACCGTCACATTTATGGTGTTTCAACTCCTTCTAATCAAGTGCACGCAAGTTTGAGAGCCGAAATGATCGATTGCCCGAGGTGATTGTCAACGATATCGTGCCTGTTGCATGCCAGGGTGCTAGGCGGTAGATTGTGCACGCATTCTCATAGCCGTCACATATATTGTGTTTCAATTCCTTCTAGTCAAGTGCAAGCAGGTGTGAGAGCCGAAACGATAGATTGCCCGAGGTGACTGTCGATATCGTGGCTGTGGCGTCGAGCATTTGTGACCACATACAGTAACCCAGTGACACTACAGATGGACACCACACCAGGTTTTATATAAAAATAAGTATTCTTTATATAGATTTATCACAAGACCATAAACAACAAAAATACACAATACTGTTACTTTAAGATGGTAGATTTAACTTAGTTTAGTTCAGTTCTTAAGATGCAACACTTTGCATCAATGTACCTTAGGTTGCGTTGCGTTTCCACGACAAGCAATGTGGCAGCGAGGGAAATGCGGCAAAGTTCATGTGCAAAGAAATAAAGACATGAAGATCTTCTAGATGCGGCACGCTTCTCTGGGGATGCGAGAAGTTCTCGATTTGATGCGTGGACTGCAGCGGCGACACCCTTGTTCCGCGATGCGACGGCAACAGCTCCATCTGCGACACTCTTCTCCCATGATGTGTGAAGCTTCCGCACGATGCGACAACTACAGCGGCAACATCCACGATGCGACGGCAGCAGCTCTGACGGCCGCGCGCTTCTCGGGGATGTAAGGCACGTTCCTTTGATGCGGTGCAGTGCGACAGTTCCAGCGGTGAGACCCTTGCTCAGAAGTGCGACGGCAGGCACAGCGACAGCAACACGCTCTGACATTGTTGCGAGACTCTTCTCTCGATGCTGTGCAATGCAACAGCTGCAGCGGCTACTCCCTCCGTTGGGGTTGCGACGGCAGCAGCAGCGATGGCGACACGCTTCCTCTTCATTGCAAGACGCTTCTCTCGATGCAGTGCAATGCGACAGCTACAGCGCCGAAATTCATGATGCGATGGCAGCAGCAGCGACGGTGACACGCTTCTTCTTCAATGAGTCGTGCTTCTAGCTCCCTGCGACACGCAGTTCCTCAGGAGGCCCAAAACAGCAGTAGAAACTTTCACAAGAACTCTGGGGAGCAGGGTGTTGAAGTCTGTTGTCCCTGAGACTTCAGACTATTGCAAAGCTACCCCTATTGAGGGATAGCACCCCTGTGCACTGCTGACGGAAGGTCAATGGTTTTATGTTCATTATCCAGTTCAAATAAAGTTTTTTGAATTCAACAGTATTATTTCGTTTCCAAGTTTCTTTAATGCATCAACACATTATTTTCATGGTTGTTGTTTTCTTTCACAATAATTCTTTATCCTTCTTAATATAGTCAAAATCGTCATCACCAGTTAATTGTCTTCCCAATGCATTTCGGGCTCAAATGTGCCCTTCGTCAGGGGATCACTGTGAAGACGCCGTGAGTAGCAGATGAGCTTAAAGTGGAAAGTAACGCTACTTAGAGTTTAGGCACCCGCTGTTTTCATCGTGTTGTCGTGGCTCTCTGGTGGAGTTAGTCGCACGATGAAAACAGCGATGATGATGATGATGATTTTGACTATATAAAGAAGGATAAAGAATTATTGTGAAAGAAAACAACAACCATGAAAATAATGTGTTGATGCATTAAAGAAACTTGGAAACGAAATAATAATGTTGAATTCAAAAAACTTTATTTGAACTGGAAAATTGAACATAAAACCATTGAGTTTCCGTCAGCAGTGCACAGGGGTGCTATCCCTCAATAGGGGTAGCTTTGCAATAGTCTGGGTTTGTCTTATGCTGTGTGGAACAGACAGCGATACCCCAGCTGCATGCTACAGACCATTACAACCATTAGACAGAAGGTCTACTCGGCAGTGCGAGTCCTACACACCTTCATTGTTAGTCCCTGAGACTTCAGCAGGAGGCAAGCTCTGTTCCAAGCCCATGAAGATCCTTTACAAGTTGAAAGCAAAGTACACAAAATTCCTTTCTCCTTCCTTTGGCAGTAAGGCAACCACTGCAGGTCAATCCCCAAAGCAGAACGTCAGTTTGGGAATAGTCTCCCCTCACTTTCTTCAGGTTCTTCTCCTCAGTAAAGGTTTCTTCTTGTAGTCCAAAGTGATCTAATTTCATGGAATCAGGGTCCCAATATTTATACCCCAAAATCCTTTGTTCTCTGAGGGGAAAGGGGCCTTTGCCCAGTCCAAACCAGTTCTGAAGCACTCTGTTTACCAGACGTCTCCTTTCCTTTCACAGTGCAAGGCAGAAACATCAAATGCCCCACAGGAGGTGGAGCCAGCATTGTGGAAGGCGAAAACAGTCCTGGAGCACTTTGTTTACAGGACTCCTTCTCTTCTTTCAATGTGCAGGGCAGAGACATCAACCGCTCCCCAGGAGGTGGAGCCAGCATTGTGGAAGGCAGGCACTGCCCTATTCAAGGTTCATGTGCAACACCTCCCTCCCATCTAGATGCAGATCTCTCTATTCACCACTGGGCTGACTCATCCTGTCTCTTGGAATCCCCCAGCCCTGTCACTCACAAAAACCAGACAAGGAATACACAACCTAGCAGAGGCAGGCTTGAAAGGTTAGACAAGCAAATACCTACTTTCTAAAAGTGGTATTTGCAAACACAGAATGTTAAAACTAACTTCACTAAAATATGCATTTGATCATTCTGAGTTCAGGCATACTAAACTTGAATTTCTACCATGTTCTCTGAGTCAGTTAGGATTATAACATGTAATAATTCTAACAGCCCATTCTGGCCTATGGAGAACAGGTAACCTTGCAATAGTGAAAAATGAAAATGGCTGTAATTCACTATTACGACATGCCACACACATCAGGGCTTGTCCTACCTTATACTTACAATGCACCCGGCCCTTGGGCCTACCATAGGGGTGACGGATATGAAGAAAAGGAAAGGTTTAGGGACTGGCAAGAGGGTGCACTGGCCCAGACAGCATGACAGTACCAGACTGCACGCAGGCTTTGCAATGCAGACCTTAGACACATTTTACAAGGCTCCTTCTGAGGGTGGCACAACCAATGCTGCAGGGCCAGCAGCAGCATTTGGATCTACATGCCCTGGGCACACTCAGTGCACTAGACTAGGCCCTGACAAGTAAACCAAATAGCCAAACATGGAACCACTGATTAATACATCAATTTACAATAGGGAGCACTTGTACTGCGGCACTGGACAGCAGTGGCACAGTGCCCAAAGCATCTAACACCAGCAAAAATACATGAGGCAACAGCAAAAATGGAAGGGAGACCCACACCAATGGTGCCAGGTCTAACCGGCATTGCACAGCGTTTTCCCACACAACATCCATGGAGTATGATGCTGCCCCAGATTTACAACAACATGTAATCCTGGAAAAGTGCCAAATCCGTATGTCTCCGGAGCAGTCACGGCCGGCATGACTAGTGAGTTGATCACGTGGGTCACATGGGGAGGGGGGTTAATATAATGTAAAAAAAAAGAATTCACTTACCTTCGCCTCCGGTCCCGCGTCACGTCTCCTCTCTCCTCTCCACACTGGAAGCAGGCAGCCTTCCTCCCCTCCCCTAAGCCAATCACAATGCTGCAATGGCAGCATTGTGATTGGCTGGGATGCCGACTTCACAGGCGTCTATGGGAAGGCCATTTTCTCAGTGTAGGCTGCATGCAGCCTGTTAGACGGGGACCCAGAGGGTCGGCCGAGATCAGGGGGAGAGGCCTCCAGTGAGGGCCGTCTCCAGCGTTCGTACAGACGAGTAACTTCCCCCCCACAGATGGACACCACACAAGGTTGAGGACAACACTCTTTATATACGATTCTTGAAGCAAGGTTATCAGCGATACAGCGAGGTCTGGACACGAGGGTCCTCTCAATTCTAGTCTCTGTAGGGAAAGGGGTAGCGGGACAGTCTTGGTACCAGTCCGGTACGGGTGCGGCAAGATGGAAGCTCACAATCCTCGAGCTTAGGGGTCTGCAAGGTCGGGCCAGCAGGCTTGGATGATAGTTCTCGAAGGAGGGCCGCGGCTGCGCCAGCAGGCTTGGATGATAGTTCTCGAAGGAGGGCCGCGGCAGCGCCAGCAGGCTTGGACGATGGTTCACGATGTAGAGGGCCGCGGCAGCGCCAGCAGGCTTGGACGATGGGTCACGATGTAGAGGGCCGCGGCAGCGCCAGCAGGCTTGGACGATGGTTCACGATGTAGAGGGCCGCGGCAGCGCCAGCAGGCTTCGGAGATGTTCACAAGGCAGGGCTGCGGCAGCGCCAGCAGTCCGTCAGGGATGAGTTCTTCAAGGTGTCTCTCGACTCCAGGATACAACTGCCTTCCTGCTCTGGAGCTGCCCCAGTTATAGGTCTGGTCTCCTTTGATGTCCGGACCCTCGCGCTTGGAGGTCGGGAGGTCCGGGATGAGGGAGTCCAGACACCCAGCAGGGGGGTGGAGCCAGCGCCCGGGGAGGCTGGTGGCGATCGGCACCTGGCGGGGGAGAGCTATCGACACTCCTTTCTCCCATTGACCTGCCAAGTGGTCTCTTCACCTCCTGGGTGGATGGTGGTGCCTCGATGTCGGGCCTGGCCAGGCCCAGGGTTGGGGTCGAGCCGAGGCCACGCGGCCTCGTGGTGCAGTGTCCAAGATGGCGGCTGGGCCGGGGTAATGCTGCTGATGGTGGCCCGGGCCAGCCGATGTCAGGGTGTTCGGGAGCAGGCGTCCCGTGGGGGACGGGTTGCGGGTTGCCTCGGATGGTTCTTTCTGGGGATACAGGGAGAGCCGGTGTCCGGGCCCTCTCAGGCGGGGAGGGAGCGGGCCTTCCACGAGGCCTGTCCAACATGCGTCCCCCCCAGCTGAAGGCAGGGACAGTCACCCATATTCTTGGGTACTCTCCTCGCCGAGGCGGAAAAAGCGTGACAGGCCGTCCGCGTTGGCGTGGTCCTGGCCAGGACGATGCTCCACAGTGAAGTCCATCCCCTGCAAGGAGATGGACCATCGCAACAGTTTTGGGTTCTCCCCCCGCATTTGCATCAGCCATTGCAGGGGTCGGTGATCTGTCTGTACCCTGAAGTGAGTACCGAAGAGGTAGGGCCGGAGCTTCTTGAGGGCCCATACCACTGCGAAGGCCTCCCGCTCGATGGTGCTCCAGCGCTGTTCTCGAGCCAGCAGGCGTCGGCTGATGAAGGCCACTGGCTGATCGACTCCCTCGGCGTTGAGTTGAGAGAGGACTGCCCCAACGCCATGATCTGAGGCGTCCGTCTGGACTATGAATTCCCGGCTGTAGTCGGGGGCCTGGAGCACGGGGGCGGTGCACATGGCGGTCTTCAACTTCTCGAAGGCCGCTTGACAGTCTGAAGTCCAGTTGACTGTTTTGGGGCTTTTCTTGGATGTGAGTTCCGTGAGGGGCCCCACAATGCTGCCATAGTCCTTTACAAACCGCCGGTAGTATCCGGTGAGCCCCAGGAAGGCTCGGACCTCGGTTTGGGTGACAGGGGGTTGCCAGGACTGGATGGCAGCTATCTTGAGCTGAAGGGGTGCCACCAGATCGCTCCCCACTTGGTGTCCGAGGTAGGTCACGGACCCTTGGCCAACCTGGCATTTGCTGTCTTTTATGGTGAGGCTGGCCTGCTGGAGGGCGTGCAGGACTTCTCGGAGGTGGTGGAGGTGGTCTGCCCAGTGGCGACTGTACACAGCAATATCGTCCAGGTAGGCGGCGCTGAAATCTTCGAGGCCCGCCACTACCTGGTTCACGAGTTGTTGGAAGGTAGCTGGAGCGTTTTTCATGCCGAATGGCATCACTTTGAAGTGGTAGTGGCCATCCGGGGTAGAGAAGGCGGATCGTTCTTGGGCCCTGGGGGTGAGGCCGATTTGCCAGTAGCCCGCTGTTAGATCGAAGATGCTCAAGTAGCGGGCCGCCCCCATGCGGTCAACTAGCTCATCTGCCCGGGGGATGGGGTGAGCGTCGGTTCTGGTAACGGCGTTCAGGCCCCGATAGTCCACACAGAACCGGAGCTCGGGGGCGACGCCCGGGGCGGCAGCCTTGGGGACCAGTACGACTGGGCTGGCCCAGGGGCTGTCGGATGGTTCGATCACTCCTAGCGCCAGCATCTTGGTGACTTCGTTCTGGATGCAGGCGCGCACCCGATCTGGCACCCGGTATGCCCTGTGTTGAATAGGTGGACTATCCCCGGTGTCCACGTCGTGAAGGCACCAGGGGGTGACCCCGGGGGTGAGGGAGAACAAGTTTGCAAATTGTAGCAGGAGAGCTCGACAGTCTTGGCGTTGCTCCGGGGTCAAAGCGTCGGAGAGTCTGACCCCTTCCACGGAGCCATCCTGTTCACGGGTTCTCAGTAGGTCAGGGAGGGGCTCGGAGTCTTCCTCCGTCCCACTGTCTGTTGCCATCAGTAGGCTGAGTTCTGAGCGTACGAAGTGGGGTTTGAGTCTCTTGGCGTGGAGGACTCGTAGAGGGTTCCGGGGAGATTCCATGTCGATCAGGTAGGTGACGGGGCCCTTGCGCTCTATCACCTTGAAGGGTCCTGTCCATTTGTCCTGCAGGGCACAGGGTTCGACCGGCGACACCACCCAGACTTGCTGTCCCGTTTCGAACTCGATGGAGGAGGCATGCTGGTCGTACCATTTCTTCATGTCCTCCTGGCTGGCCTCAAGGTTGACTTTGGCGAGCTCCCTGAATCGCCGGGTCTGGTTGCGGAGGGTCAGGAGATACTTATACACATCTGGAGGAGTCTTTTGGGGGGTCATCTCCCATCCTTCCTTGACCAGGCTGAGGGGACCCCGGACCGGGTGTCCGTACAGGAGCTCAAAGGGGCTGAAGCCGAGGGATTTCTGGGGGACTTCTCGATAGGCGAATAGGAGGCACGGGAGCAGCACGTCCCATTGTCGATGTAGGGGCTCCTCCAGGCCCATGATCATTCCTTTAAGAGTGCGGTTAAACCGCTCGACCAGTCCATTTCCTTGCGGGTGATAAGGGGTCGTGAATTTGTAGGTGACCCCGCACTGTTGCCAGAGAGACCTCATGTACTTCGAGATAAAGTTCGTGCCCCTGTTGCTGACGGCTTCCCGGGGGAAGCCCACTCGAGAGAAGATCCCCATCAGGGCTCGGCCTACCACAGGTGCTGTCACGGTCCGAAGAGGAATGGCCTCGGGGTAGCGGGTGGCATGGTCCACCAGGACCAGCATGAATCGGTGCCCCTGTACCGTGCGGGGGTCCAGGGGCCCCACAATGTCTATTCCCACCCGTTCGAACGGGGTGGTGACGACGGGAAAGGGTTGCAGGGGTGCTTTGATCTTTCGGCCGCTCTTCCCGCTGGCCTGGCAGGTGGGGCAGGCCCGGCACTGGTTGGAGACATTGTTTCGCATTTTGGGCCAGTAGAAGTGAGTTACCAAGCGGTTGTACATTTTGTCCTGCCCCAGGTGCCCAGCGAGGGGGACATCGTGTGCCAAGTTCAAAAGGAAGTCTCTGAAGCGGAGGGGTACCACCAGTACCCGACTGGCCCCCAGCTCAGCGATTCTTTGCTCACTGTAGAGCAGGTCATTGTCCCAAAAAATCCAGTGGGCCCCGGAGGTGTCTCCTGTGCTCTGGGCGAGGGCTTGCTGCCGGAGTCTCGAGGGACATGCTCTCAGTTCCTGGCGGAATTGTTCCGGGGTGGGACCACCCTCTTGACGCCACTGGGCCAGTTCGGGAAGGTCCTGGAGTTGAACGGCCCGTCTTCATCTTGTTCTGGAGGGTTGGCTCCTAGGACGGCTCCCTCTGGGATGATCGGGGGAGGAGGCTCTGGCCATTCCGGTTCCTCGGGTCTGGGGATGGCGCGGGCGGCCATGGACCGGGTCGTTATGCAGGCCTATTCAGGGAGGCCCAACATCCCCAGGTGCTCTCTTCTTTTGACGGCGGCCCAGGGGGAACTTTTGAGGTCGTTCCCCAGGAGGCAGTCCACAGGGGCATCATCGCGGACAGTCACTTTCAGCATTCCGGACACTCCTCCCCACTCGAAGGGGATGCAGGCCATCCGACACAGGCTTTCTGAGTTGTCGGCTGACCGGACGGGGCAAAGGATGTTTGGCAAGATCTGATCCGGGGTCACCAGATGACAGCGGACTGCTGTCACACTCGCCCCGGTGTCGGGTAAGGCTTCAGCCCGGCGCCCATTAATGGGGACCCACTGGCTGTATTTCTGCGTGCTGGCGGGTAGGGGGGCCCGCGGGATCATGTCTCTTTCCCCTAGGCAGACCAGGGACATGGCGGCTGGTTCCCACTCGGGCTGGTCGGCCTCGTACTCCTCAGGGTCTTCTGGAGTTTGCTCTTCCCCCAGGGCGGCGGCAGCGACCTGGCGGGGCATCGGGTTCTGGTTCTTCGGGCAATTAGGATCATTGGCGTAGTGGCCAGGTCGCTGGCATCGGTGGCAGGTAATGTTGGCTCGAAAACCTGGACGCATCGGGGGGTTTCCCCTGCCGGCCGGGGGCGGGGCGTTGCTGGCGGGAGCCACCGGGACGGCGTTTCTGCCCCGACCCTGGCCTCCTCCTCCCCCTCGGGGGCGATGAGGTCCTTGGGTGGTTCTGTTCGGCTCGCTGGGCCCGCTTCGGGCAACTCGGGTGCTTTCCCATCGGTCAGCTTCGGCGGCGAGTTGCCGAGGTTCAGTCAGTTTACTGTCGAGGAGGTGCTGCCTGAGCTCGACGAAACAATTGTTAGAGAGGTGCTCCCACACAATGAGGTCGAAGAGTTGCTCGTAAGTGGTCACCTTGCTGCCCTTGATCCACCCCTCGAAGGCTTGGCTGAAGAAGTTCACGTACTCCACCCAAGTCGTACCCGGGATCCGTTTGCAGTCGGGGAACCGCTGGCGGTACATCTCGGGCGTGAGTCCGTATCGAGTGAGGAGTGCGGCTTTCATGTGGTCGTAGGATGTTATCTGATGGTCCGGGAGTTGCAGCAGGGCGTCTCGCCCCTCGTTGACGAACCTCCCCCATAACCCGGCTCCACAGTCGCTCCGGGGAATCCGGTGGGAGGTCATGGCTACCTCATAGGCTTTGAACCATTGCTGGATGTCATTGTTCCGGTAATACTCTCTGACGACATCCTTGGGGATGTGGACTTTAGGGTCTGTAGTGGCCGGAGTGTTCGGGCGTTCGGGAACCCCGAGATCTTTGTTCTGTTTCCGAAGCTCTAATTCTTTTAGGTTGCGCTCATATTCGTAGGCTAGCTTTTTCTCTTCTAACTCTCTCTGTCTTTGTTTCTCTTCCCGCTCCTCTCGGAGCCGCAGGTGTTCCAACGTTATTTTTTGTTCCGCCAATTTCAGTTCTCCATCTAAGCGAAGTCGAGATAGTTCCAATTCGTGGAGCCTGCTTTTTTCCCGTTCTCGGATCTCCTCTCGGGAGAGACCCGATCTTCTTTCTTCCGTCGGAGTGGTGTTCGTTTCCGGTGCCTCGCGGCTTTGGTTTTGGGGTACAGCCGTACCCGTCTCTGCCCAAGATTCCTGGGCCTTTTTGAAGTCTTCTTTCGTGCTTAGTCCGGTGGTAGCAATGCCTAGTTCTATGCAAAATTGTTTCAGTTCTCTGTGGTTGTACTCTTCTAATTTCTCCATCTGGAAGTTTTCTGTGGTTCCGCTCTCTTTTGTTGTCATTGTGGTTGAGTCGTGGGGTGAGTTACTCTCTGTACGATTACGCGTTGGTTCGGATCGCGCCGCTGGCCACCAATGTTAGACCGGGACCCGGAGGGTCGGCCGAGATCAGGGGGAGAGGCCTCCAGTGAGGGCCATCTCCAGCGTTCGTACAGATGAGTAACTTCCCCCCCACAGATGGACACCACACAAGGTTGAGGACAACACTCTTTATATACGATTCTTAAAGCAAGGTTATCAGCGATACAGCGAGGTCTGGACACGAGGGTCCTCTCAATTCTAGTCTCTGTAGGGAAAGGGGTAGCGGGACAGTCTTGGTACCAGTCCGGTACGGGTGCGGCAAGATGGAAGCTCACAATCCTCGAGCTTAGGGGTCTGCAAGGTCGGGCCGCGGCAGCGCCAGCAGGCTTGGATGATAGTTCTCGAAGGAGGGCCGCGGCTGCGCCAGCAGGCTTGGATGATAGTTCTCAAAGGAGGGCCGCGGCAGCGCCAGCAGGCTTGGACGATGGTTCACGATGTAGAGGGCCGTGGCAGCGCCAGCAGGCTTGGACGATGGGTCACGATGTAGAGGGCCGCGGCAGCGCCAGCAGGCTTGGACGATGGTTCACGATGTAGAGGGCCGCGGCAGCGCCAGCAGGCTTCGGAGATGTTCACAAGGCAGGGCTGCGGCAGCGCCAGCAGTCCGTCAGGGATGAGTTCTTCAAGGTGTCTCTCGACTCCAGGATACAACTGCCTTCCTGCTCTGGAGCTGCCCCAGTTATAGGTCTGGTCTCCTTTGATGTCCGGACAGTCGCGCTTGGAGGTCGGGAGGTCCGGGATGAGAGAGTCCAGACACCCAGCAGGGGGGTGGAGCCAGCACCCGGGGAGGCTGGTGGCGATCGGCACCTGGCGGGGGAGAGCTATCGACAATCCTTTCTCCCATTGACCTGCCAAGTGGTCTCTTCACCTCCTGGGTGGATGGTGGTGCCTCGATGTCGGGCCTGGCCAGGCCCAGGGTTGGGGTCGAGCCGAGGCCACGCGGCCTCGTGGTGCAGTGTCCAAGATGGCTGCTGGGCCGGGGTAATGCTGCTGATGGTGGCCCGGGCCAGCCGATGTTGGGGTATTCGGGAGCAGGCGTCCCGTGGGGGACGGGTTGCGGGTTGCCTCGGTGGGTTGCCGGGATGGTTCTTTCTGGGGATACAGGGAGAGCCGGTGTCCGGGCCCTCTCAGGCGGGGAGGGAGCGGGCCTTCCACAAGGCCTGTCCAACACAGCCTACATAGAGAAAATGCAGGGTGGACATGACTGTTTGGTTGGCCCTGAGGCTGACCAAACAGTCAGCACCCACAACAGTGGGCTAGCCACTCCTCCCTTGCCTGGAGAAGGATGGCCCACCTGCCTGCCCCCAACCAAACCCTGCCTTCTTCTTTCTCCCCATGAGAGAAGCAGAAATATAAAATGGTATTCATAATACCATTTTATGTTTCTGATTCTCGCACTGTGAGAAAGCAGTGGGGCGATGCTCCTCTGCCCACATGGAGGAGCCGCCTCTGCTCCTGAGGTGAGGAGTAAGAAGGAGAAATAACTTAATTTCTCCTTGTGTTGTCCTTTTTCCATGTGTGCTGCATTCTGCAATAAACATAGAAAAAGGAAAGTGCCTAATAGGCTTGTTTTAGACCAGGAAGGTGCCCCTTCCTGCACAAAAAAATCCTGCCTGCAACAGAGGCACCCTTGCAATATGGTTGAAGGCTGCCAAAATGGTGCTAGCGCAGGCAGAAAGGACAGGAATGCACTGTATTGCTTAAATATGGTGCATTCCTGCCCTTTCACTTTTACGTAGGGCAGCGCTGCAAGGCACCAGAGTCTTACTCTGCTGCGCAGGAGCAGGTTTTTTCAGCGCTTCACACACTTAGCCCAGGTCCACCTCCCCTTATGTTGTTTTCCCACTCAAGGAGACTGAGAGAGTTGGGATCATTTTTCAATGTGTAGCATTTCACACAAGTCAAGGAGGAAGCTCTCATGCATTAACACAACTGGTTTCCTGACCCTTGATACCTGTTGTAACATGGCGAATGGCTCTTTCCTCCTCCTGCCCGTAGGAATTCACAACAAAAGAGGACTATAATCAAAACCAAAATAAAAAGTGGACTACCGCAGGCTCACACCCTCAATACAAGTGTGATAGAAAAAGGACTAAGGGGCAGCCATTAGCTATTAGGTTCCCACTCTACAGAAATAAAAGATCAATAAACATAGGAACACTGGGGACAACTGTTTGCTCCCCTCCTAGAACTAAACTCTTTATACCGGGCAAGCTACTTAATTCTCCTACCTGAATCCATCCATCCTGGCATACAGCTGTAATTACACAAATCTATTGTATCTCAGTCAAACTCAACCTGGACTGTATATTTGGAATCCCCAGACTTAATCTCGGCAACCACTGGTTTTGATCCTATGCCACCTACCTGTCCCTCCAGAAAACTGACCCAAAAACCTGGACATTGCATATATAACACATAGCACTCTGCCTCATCATGTGAGGTACCCAGGAAAGTCATGATGATCTACCCCTGCCCTAATCCCCATGACACCACACTTGTGAGATATGGCCCGACTCATGGAACAAATCCAGAAATTCTCTCTAATTATGGAAAAAAAGGTCAAGCACAACCTACTCAAACACCTTCTAGAAAAACTAATAGCTCATACGTACTTCAGCACGAACAATGGCTACATGAAAACTGACTTAATTTTCTGCTCTCAACGCCGTGCAAAATGGAGAAACATTTTCCTACTCCACCTATATATTACGAAACCCCTATGGAACTTAACTCACCACTGCCCTCTCCCAAAGGTTTAGAGTGGAGATCTCCATATCTATCTTCAGGATGGGGAATAGACTAATCCAAGCATCCGAACATCAACTCACCATCTTTAATGTACACATCTCGTCACTACTCACCTTACTAACAGAAGCTGGCCCTGTTCCCTACCCAACCCCTCCCATCTACCCTTGTCCATAAACCCAGAACCTATTCACCTCCAGGACTCCTCTGCCACACTATGCACCACTGTCATCTAGCCTCATGCTTTAGTATTGAAAGTGCCAGTCTGACCTCCACTGCACCTACCCTAATTTATGACCACGCCAACACACAGTCCCTTGATGAACACACTGGACATGACAGTGCCAGTCCCAATTTCAGACCCTACATCACTGAGCTCCCATCAAACACAACCCTGACTCCCTATATAGAACCCACCCAGCCCAAACAAACCCTCTTTATTTCTATCTCGATGACGCAGCCCTCTCCTCTACTGAGGATCAAACACTTCCCACTGGCTCAAGACCCACCACCGGTCCACAGACCTACAAAACAGGAAGCTCCCCGACACTCTTACCCTGTTCATGAGCTGAAGTGAACAAAAACTTGATTCCCTAACTAAAGACGTCTCCCACGTAAAAAACAACCTCACGTTCCAGGCCAAGTGTTAACACACAACCTCACCCAGATAACAGAGAAGTGGACTCCAAATAAAGTATCACCAAGAGATAGCCAGCATGCCTGCTGGATTTCCATTCTGTTGAGCTGCCTTTCCCACAGGCCCAACCAAACTCATAACCCCTTATCTATTATGGAAGCAGAATCACTCAGCGAATCCTACAGCACAACTACCCAGTATGCAGACCCCAATTCCCCCTTCATAATCCGAGTAATCATGGGCACAAATCAAATTCCTCAAGCTAACTCACTGCCCAGACCATCCTCTCTATAAATATTAGCCCTAGCTCCCTAACCTGCATGCTCCTTAACTGTATATTAGCAGTGAAACATGCCACAGAATTAGCTGAAACTATACTTGCTGATTAAATCGACATTGTATTTCTAATGAAACCTGGCTCGATGAGCATTCAACCCCTATTCTTGACTGCTCACACCCCTTGGCTATTCTATCATCAGACACGACTGACCAGGATGAACAGGGGGAGTGCTAGTGATCATACACAAAGAAGAAATCCAGCTCAACACCCTAGAGACCATGAATGTTTCAAACTTTGAATATCTCGGAGGGGAATTCACAACTAAAGCCTCCACCCCCACCAAACTTCACACCATATATCACCTGCCTGGTGATCCGCACACTATTCACTGAAGAACTAACTGACCTAATAACACAGCGCTCCCTAACTGACACCAATGATGTATTTATATGTGACTTCAAACTGTATTGGAATGACACTGAAGACTCGACAATCCATATCCTAGTATACTTTCTTGATATCAACGACCTCAAGCAACTCTGCAACAAACAGACCCACAATAAAAGATTGACTCTTGATGCGATAATTACTAGAATGAGCTTGTCTCCATTCAAACCCGCCTGGCCATTGACATCTTATACTGTTCAATCTCAAAGGCCCCCCACCCAGCCCCCTCCAAGAAAACCAGGCACTGAGCAAGGAACATTAAACAAATCAATCTAACGAAGCTTGAATCTATGATCAACACCCAATTACACTTGCAACCTCATCTTCATATCATAGATGACCTTGCCGTCCACTATAGCTCTGCTATGACAGACGTTCTTGACCAAATTGCACCGTTTAAACGGAAGCAATCCAGGAAAATACAATACAGATCCTAGTTCAACTTAGACCTTAACAACGAGAGAAGACAACTAAGACAAGCTGAAATTTTATGGAGACAGAACCCCTCACCGGTAACACTCACACTCCTAAGGTCCAAACGGCTCTCCTACAAGAAATACATCTTTAGAGAAAAACCCATATTCTTTCGCAATCAACTCAACCAAGTGAAGAACAGACCAAGGGAGCTCTTCAGCATAATAAACAGCAAACTACCCTTACCTCCCAATACGAAACAGCCACAATAGAACGCTGTGAAGAAATAGCCAACTTCCTTACGGACAAAGTTGCAAAAATCGAACGATCTCTTATCCATGATGCTGGTCTGACATCCCAGCCCGCCTGCTTCCATGACACACAGGTCAACATGAAAACACCCCCCAAGCCTTAACCAAAGGCCAGAGCGACCAAAGAAAAGCTAAAAACAATAATGATCTCAGACAACCAAAAAACAATGCCAAGCAGACAGACTTCAAGCACATGGCAGAAGGAGAAGTATTCAAACAAATCATGAACTTGAAGTTCACATCACACATTACTGATCCTCTTCCCTCCACCCTAGCACAGAACCTCAAAAATATCAGCTCACTGTT
This sequence comes from Lissotriton vulgaris, assembly GCF_964263255.1. Lineage (NCBI taxonomy): Eukaryota > Metazoa > Chordata > Amphibia > Caudata > Salamandridae > Lissotriton > Lissotriton vulgaris. The sequence goes on from NC_141696.1 coordinate 745,838,906, forward strand.
TTGTCCTAAAATCACCAACGCCTCTCTATCATCAGGCTGTGTATATGACTCCCCCCAACTAGGCCAAGTCATACTCGTTATTAAAAACCAGTGACAGATCCCAATGACCTCAATAACCTCAGACCTATCACCAACCTTCCTTTCCTATCCAAAACAATGGAGAAGCGTGTCCTGCTACAACTCAACCAACACATAGAGGAATTCAATCTTCACAACACTTTCCAATCAGTATTCAGGAAAGGCTGTAGCACAGAAACTGCTATGCTTAACATATCTGATAACATCCACCAATCCTTAGATAAAGGTAACTCCTGCCTCCAAATCGTACTAGGCATGTCTGCTGAATTTGATACCATAAATGATCCAGCTCTACATGATACACTAAAGAACCGCACTAATATCAGCAATACAGTCTTGAGATGGTTCATGTACTAGCTACAAATTCGCTCTCAACAAATAAAAATCAACAATTGTCTCTCAAAAACCTGCACCAGTTCCATAAGGTATACCTCATGTAACCCCTCACAGCTATGTTGAGCTAAACAGGGGTCAAATATCACCTATATGCCGATGACAAACAACTTTACTACAAAGTAAAATCACCCAGTGATCTCTATCATCTTAAGACCACACTAATTAGGATACAACATGGCTAAACACCAACCACCTTAAGCTGAACCCAAACAAGACAGCACTTCTACTATTCTCCCCAAGAAATAAACCTCTCCCTATCCAAGAATGGCTCAAGAGTATGGACGCACAAAATTGTTCCCTTTAATTTTCCAACTCTGTTAAGTCCTTGGGTATAATCATGGACAAAAACATGTCCATCAATAAGTCAGCCTAATGACTGCTCCAGACACTAAAACACCTCATGTAAACCGTACATTCCCCTTGACGATCTTAAGATGGTAGTGCAAACACTAGTCCTCCCAAAACCTGACTACAGCAACGCCATCCTCACAGGATCTCTGAAATGCCACATTGAGCCCCAAGACCAGTTCTCAACTTGGATACCAGGCTGGAAATAAGTGATTTGACCACATCTCACCTTCCCTCATGTGTATCAATTGGCTTCCCATTGAAGGAAGATGCATTCTTAAAGACAGTTTGTATCACCTGCAAAGCCCTTCATACAAACAACCCTAAATACCTTGAATCTAAACTTTCAAGGGCAGGAAGAGTCCTAACACTGAGAAGCTTCAACTCCCTTCTTCGTATACCTCCTACTCTGAAGAAAAAATCATCCCAGGTGAGCTCCTTCACAGGAAATGCTTATACGATCTGGAACTCACTCCTTAAGGACCTACTATGCAACCACTCTTTTTCTTGCTTCAAAATGCACCTCTAAACTCTACTACTCAATGACTGCTTCAACAGGTGCACAAACTGATCTATTATCTCTCAAAGATCTAAACCAGAATGACAGGATCCATTAAGATCATCGTCTGACTCTTTCAGTCCCCAATCGGCCATCAACGTCATTACCGTAATGCTTTATTGGTATTGACACTTGTGTCTATCTTAACCACCTCTTGTTGTATTGCTCTATAATTTTTCTTCCTCTGACTGTTTTGACCCTTACTTTTTTTTTGTCCTCATTTGCCTGCATCACACCATTTTGCTTCACTTACCAGCCAAAATGTCATTAACCTCTTTTCCTGACATGAGTTACCAAAGGTGGAGTCTCTAGGAGGCGCCCTGGAATGATAACTCACACCATCCAAGACCCAACACACGCCAATACCAGGTGGAGGAAACCTACCACAATGGACAGAGGTGCAACCAGCCGAGGAGGAGAAGGGCTTAATCATGGGACCCCTGATCTAATAGATTAAATGAAAAATACTTCCATCAATAGGTGCCCAAAATTCCTGCCTACAGCGGCCCTTAATTGACCTATCTAAGTTTGCCACATTATTTACAGATGATAACCAATCTCCATAACTTGGTGGAATCTGGGATACCCACAATTTGCAGATCTCTCTGCGGGCCAATAAGATTGTATAAAATACCAAGTTCAGATGATTCTTATTGCTTACGTTTTCAGAGTCCAACAGCCCAAAAATAACTAGTAAAGCGCTTACCTTAACTTGAATCTTCAAAGAATCAGATAGTGCTTTACTCACGGCCATCCAAAAGGGCTGGAACCTTTGGGCAAGTAAAAACATGTGGAGGTCGTCTTCCTTCATGCTGCCACACTTTGGACACGCCACATCTCCTCCTTGGCCAAACTTCGAAAACCTCTGGGGAGACCAGTAGGCCCTGTGAACGGTGAAAAGATGGTTCCGTTTCAAGTATGTAGGTTTTACTATTTTATATAAAGTACGCTTAGATAATTGCCATTGACCTTCAAGCGTAGCTGACGGCAAGCATCTGCCCCATAGATCGCCTGGGAGGCTGAAGTTTCCATCCTCCATTTCCACCATGAACCAGCACCAAAGTGCGGTTTCCTTTATTGGAGACCGCCTGGAAATCAATTTCTCCTTAAATTCGTTATAGACTCCGATTTTTGAGCTAGATGCTTGAAACCAGCTTGGAACTTGGAGATATTTGAATCTTGGTATTCATTTATCTGATTTCTGATTGCAAACCTACCAAGAGATCAACTGATCCTCGTGTAAAAGATGATTCCAAACTACTATGCCCGCTTCCCTCAATGGTATGGCCAACTCATCTTTGGCCCATTCGGGGGACCCTGGGGAATCCCATATAGGAGCAAAATGAATAAAATATGGCAATTTCACAGCTGTCCTCACTCTATACCATGTCTCTTAACATTTTTTATCTAACTTTTTTAAAGTAGTTTGGGTCTGCGTACTCAAACATAAAACCTCCTTCCATCAGGTTGTGGCTTCTCAACTGGACCTCAACAAGTCTACCCACTTCTGAATTAGAGGGTGTAACCAGAATCATTCTTCCATTTTTTAACAGGAAAGACCAAGAATACAAAAGAAGATCAGGTAGCGCTAGGCCTCCTTTTTCCAGCCTCCTTCTCAACTTCTTCCAAGAAATTCTTGGCCCCTTAGAGGCCCAGATGAAGGAGCTGATCTGACCCTGGAGTTTTAAAAACCAAGCTTTGCTGAAGGGGAGAGGAATAGCCTCAAATAGGAAAGTAAATTTGGTAGGATTACCATTTTTAGGAGGTTAAGCCAATCAAACAGGGTTAAAGGGAGATGTGCCCAGTTCTTCAACCGAGTAACCACTTCCTTTTTAACTATCTTGAAATTTACTTCTGTGAGCTTAGCGATGTCCTGTGTAATCCTTACCCCTAAGTATCTCATGTCCTTGGTGCATCATATTCCATCTGCTGTTAGATTCCAAGCCATAACCTCAGTTTTTTGCCTATTAATCTTATACCCTGAGATTTTCCCAAAATCAGTAGTGATTGTTAAAACAGACTCGAGCGCACTGGATCTCACTAGTAAAGACCAAGATATCATCTGCATATGGTACAATCATTTTACTCCAGCCATTATATTGGAATGCTAGAATTTCTGAGTAGCCCCTAAGCCGTCTAGCTAATGGCTCTATATATAGATCGAATAAAAGAGGAGACAAAGGACAGCCCTGTCTTGTTCCCCTTGATATCTGAACTGGTTCTGTCAGGACTCCATTGACTAGAACTCTAGCAAACGGTGCAGCATAGATTCCCTCCAAAATTGTACATATATTTAGGCCAAGGTTGAGAGATTGTACTACTACTTATAAAAAGACCCAGTAAACATGGTTGAACGCTTTGGCGGCATCAAGTGCCATAACCGCTAAAGGGAGATTATAGGTGGTAGCCAAATCTATTACCCCAATAAGATTAAATGTCAATTCTTTGGATAAAACCCTTTTGATCTTCATGCACAACCAAATGAATAACCCCATTAAGCCTTTCTGCTATGATTTTTGCAAACAACTTATAATCACAGTTTAAAAGTGATATTGGCCTATATGAATCACAATTTTTGGGGGATTTACCAGGTTTCAAAATTAAAGCAATGGTGGCCTCTTTCCATGAGCCTGGGAAAGCCAGTCTGGACAAAAAAAATATAATTAAACATGTGTAGCAGAATCGGTGCCAAATATCCGCCAAGGCCCTATAAACTTCGTGGAGAAGACCATCAGGTCCCGGAGCCTTCCCTTTCTTACCCTCGCATAGTACCTTCTGTAGTTACCCTATATTAATCTCTTCATTCAAACGCTGAGTCTTCTCTATTGGTAGTTGTTCAAACGAGTCTTGCACCAACCAACTAACCGCTTCTTCTGGGGTGAAAACGAAATCCTGATAAACTTCCACAAAATACTTATAAAATGCTGCTTTAATAGCCTGGTTATCCGATAGTAAAGCCCCGGTTTGTTCACATCTAATCTCTTTGATTGTGTTTTTAACTTGATCGCTCTTAACTTTCCAGGCTAGTAACTTACTAGATCCCTCCCCATACTCAAAATGCTCTAAGCAGCTTGTTTCCCATCGTTTCCTAACCCTTGCTTGAATAGTGGCTGACAGGGTTGTCTTCAGTAACTCGATTTCAGTCAGCCTGGTATCCTGTTGTCTCTGGTTATCTGTGGAAATCAGACCAGCTCCAGCAACAGGTTTTGCTCCTCTAAGTCGTCTAAAATCTTCTGGTAATATAATCTTCTTCTGGCTGCTGCGAGAGTACCTAATCTGCCTCTCAGATAGGCCTTGTAAGAGTCCCAGACTATTCCCAATGAAGAGGAGCCCACATTGCGATCAAAAAACTCTACTGTCTCTTGTTTCAATATATAAAGAGACTGTGGATCCAGCAGGATGGAACAATTTAATGTCCATCTAGAATGAGGCCTTGCTTGGCCCAGATTTATACAGAGCACAATAGCTGAGTGGTCTGAAAGGTGTACACCTATATGCTGGATATCTAATATTGAATCCCGTAACCTATTATGGATTAGGAAGTAATCGATCCTGGAGTGATGCCTATATTTCTTATTATGAAATGTATAACTTCTGTGAGTGCCCACTCTCTGCCGCCAAATATCGCACAGGCCCAATTGTCTAATCAAATGATGTACCAGTGCTGACATTTTCGGATTGTCTGCTGCTCTACTATTGGATGACCTATCCAACTTATGGTCGATCACAGCATTAAAATCCCCCGCCATAATAATCCAATCAGGAAAATGTAGTAACTCTGCATATGAGGCTTCAAGGGGACCTGTGTCATCTTGATTTGGGCCATAATAGCTGACTAGAGTGTACATATGGCCATAGATCTTTAACTTCGCTACCTACCACCTGCCTGAGATAGTTGACACATTGCCTTCTACAGTAATATCCATCCCCTTTTTTATCAGGATTACAACACCCTTAGTTACCACCAACTGCTTTGCTGCAAGTGCACAGGAGTTCCGTTTGTTAGCTTTCACAAAATCTTGACTCTCAACCTCTGTCAAGTGAGTCTCCTGCAAAATAATGATTTGTGCTCGGCAATCCCTCAAGTATTGCAATATTCTATCTCGTCTGGCCCTAACCCATGGACCATTCCCATTCCAAGAGAGTATTCTTATCTCATTAACTACTTTCTTGGGCATAACCTGCAAGCTTCATGTTGAATCAAACATTGGCTGGAGATTAAAATACCAATATGCCAAATGAGGATATTTTTTGTTGTTTTTCCTTGATGCTCCCCACCCTGTACCCAACAACAAACCCTCCCACCCCCCAGGAAAACCCTCCCCTGACTTACCAAAATAGGAAGCCCTATGGGTACCCTTACCCCAGAGTTACATCAAATACACATCCAAAGACTTTAACTAAAAGAGAAAGGAAAGAAAAACAGGTATAAGTTGAACCTATACAGACAATCCTTCTTGAGATCATTCTTTAGCGCTCGTATTCTGGAACTAATATTTGGTCCTCCACAAGATTAACCAGGAATATATTCCTTACAGGGACCCTGACTGTACACCCTCCATAAACCTATCCACTTCTTCAAACAAAACGGAAGGAGTGCATCTTATTATTGAGCATTACCTTTAACATTGCTGGAAATTTTAATTGCACAGATGCACCAAGCTTCCTAAGAGGGTCAATTCTCTTGCCCAACTCCCATTGCCTATTGGAGGTTTCCGTCAAAATGTCTGATCTAATATCGAACTTTACTCCATCTATCTCCATCCCCTTTTTTGACAGGGCATGAGATAGAATCTTCTCCTTAAGGGAGAATGTCAAAACATTTACCAGGATTCTCCTAGGTTTGGCTCTATTTGGGTTAGGTCTATAAGGGTCCCTGGTTATTCTCTGTATATCTTTGCTGATCTCCTCCTCTGACTCTTCAATAAGTAGCTATTTTTTAATCCGATGAACTGTAAAGGATTTAATGTACTCCCCTTCTTTGCCTTCTGATATTTTCAGAAACTTCAGATTATTTCTACTCTGGAAATTTTCTAATCTTTATAGCCTCTCCTGTTGTTCGCTATCCCTCTTTTTAAGACCTCTAATTCTGCTGCGTTATCCTCTACTGTTTCTTTAAGAATCTTTACTTCTCCTTCAAGGATCACAGTTCTTGAACTTAGATTATCAATTTGTTTCTCCAAATTGTCACACACACCTCTGATGTCTTTCTGATTGCACTCTGAGATTTTGAAACGATTTTTATTTCCATCTTGAGAGTTGTTAGCAGATTAGCAATGGACGTATCTTCCTTAGCAAGAGTTTTCATGGGGGAACGTAGCTTCTTACTGGTCACATCGTTGACTATTTCATCTTCCACATAACTTAAAGGGCCTGAAAGATCTTTAGCCGCGCCTGGGGAAACCTCTACGGGAACATATTCTGTGGCCAAAACTTGATAACGATTTGGAGAAACATCATTTGACCAACCCTTCATACTTGGGATCTGTTTAGAGACAGAGGCAGAGGCCAAAGACAACAAGTTGTCACTACTCTCGAGTGGACACTGATCAGTCCTTGCATCCATCTTAGCACTAACTAGCGGAAGGCTATTACTCAGAATAACAGTCTTTGGTAGGATTTTAAAGTAGGTCCTTAGTGAGGGAGTGACCTTGATTTTACGTTCAGAACTTGATCTATTTTTAGTTAGTTTATTATGTGTTGTTGTCCCTATCCTTATCACTGTCTCCTTGACCGCACTCTCCTTTATTGTTCTAGCAGGTTTTTGACTATCCCTTATCGCCTGTAGCCCTGCTACTTTGATTTCAGAATCCACTTTGCTTGGGGTTGCCACTGGTGATACAACTCCAAGATAGTTGGCTTGAGCACTTCTCAAAGTATACCTGGACGGTCCTGGACCCTCCTTGGCTGCCTCCAGCCCATTTCTTCTTTCTCTATGTGATTTAGGGCTCATTAAATTCAAATTAGGGTGAGTGGGGCGAGAAGGTTCAAAACAAACACTAGGTGAAATAGAGTCCAAAGCCCCTACCTTATTTGAAAATTTGTCCCGTTTGTACTATTTTGAATTAAACACAGGTACAGGAGAAGTGCCAACAGACTTTTTTTACACTATTCTGTACCGCTTCAGCAGCTTCTGTTGACCGCTTCAGCAGCTTCAGCAGCTTCTGTTCCTTTGGCCTGTATCCGAAGGGCGAGCTCAGAGGGACTGGCGTTGCTCTGCCCGTCTCCAACATCCCTCCCCCGGTGAGGTTCTTCGATTTCTGATTTCGTCTCATATCTAGCCGCCCTTTTGTGGTTCGTTGCCATTTTGTGTTGCCCTCACTCAGGCAGCACGGCGAACCATGTGCTTTTGCGTTTCCAGCTGCTACGTGTCCTTTCAGTTAAAAAGTAACTCCATTACCCTTGTCCACGAAACCCGTTGTCAGGGCCTGGCTGAGTTCGTTAATCCATGTTTGGCTCGATTGATCCCTGTCTCGACCGACTATTTGCCTTCTCCTATTCTTTCCTTATACTATCTTATCCGACTGGCCTTTACTATTCTCTCCTTGTGTTAAAATCTAGTTTGTAGCGTCAATATTATCGGCGCCATCTTGTCCCTTTTTAGGCCAGTTCGTGCGCGTAAGCGGCAGCCATTTTGAATGCCATGGCCTCTCTGCCCACCGCCGATAGCCAGCGTCTCTCTCTCTCTCTCTCTCTCGCTCTCCTAACCTCGCAGGCATCCCCCGCACGCTGACAGCCCCCGCTCTCACATGCTTGGGCCATAAACCCCCTTTCCTCTGTGCCCGATTGCCCTGCTTGTTCCCGGGCCACCACCTGGCCCTGCGGATGCTGTTTATTGCCCCCATACAGTAGGAAGCTCCCCCATCAAAGGATCCAACTGATCAAAGCCCCCACCCCATGAGATCCGATCAACCACATGCATTCCGGGACTCGGCGGAATGCCCAGCTGCGTGACAATCATCACCTGTTGTGACCGGGGTGGGGACTTCTACTGTAAATGTGTGTGGGAACGGGCTTGAAGCGGGGATTCCGAGAATGTCTTTCCGTACATCAAAGTATTGACAAGAATGTGTTTCAATCAATAAAGCAATAAACTTGTGTATAAGAGGCCAGGCCTCAGAGATGCAGTTAGAGCACCTCGAGAAGATACCCTGTTGTCTGATTTGACGTGTTTTGCTCCGTCGGAATAAACTCCTGTTTCCTGCATTCCAGTCTCCAGCGCCTGCCTCTTTGTTTGGTAATATTGAATGGTATGAGAGGCGGCTAACGCTGGGCAAATACTGAAGGGTTCTTGGTCGAAATCGGCCCTACCTTTCCACAATTGGCGTCCCAAACGTGGGGCCCATCAGTGACACATGGATCCAGTGGGAGAGGTCCTAACGACAGAGTGAACGACTGCAACGATCAGGAGAGCTCCTGTCCGATAGACCCTCGTCTGACAGCCGATCATCCGAACTTCACTGGTTCCGAACAGACCTCTCTAGGAGCCATCAGGAGTGCCGCGACAGAGGATAGAGGACGATCAGGCGCTGGATTCGGAAGACAAGAAACTGTCCATGCGGTCCGGGTTAGGTTGTGTAACACCACGAATTGCGAAATGATTGTTTGATTGTTTGAAAAATACTAGTATTACTCTTTGAATTGTTGGCTCCTTTTGGAGATTCTCTGTCTGCAAACGGAGAAGAATAGAAAGATTCTCTCTTCCTTTGCAGGTAGTGAAGGGTAGGTAACGCGGACTTTTGTCCCCCGTTGTAACCCGTCGTGCCTATTTTTCTCCCCCACTGATAGATTGTTTGCCCGAACAATTGTTTGTTCGAGTATTGTTCTCTCGAGAATTCTCTGTCTGCAAACGGGGAAGAATAAAAGTATTCTATCCTCCTTTGCAGGTAGTGAAGGGTAGGTAACGCAGACTTTTGTCTCCCGTTGTAACCCGTCGTGCCTATCTCTTTCTCGCCATTGATTGTTTGATTGACCGGCCATTGATTGTTCGCTATTGGTTCTTTGGAGGTATTTTCTGCTTACAAATAATGTGGAATAGAGATATTCTGTCTAGTCTTTGTAAGCAGTGAAAAGATAGGTAGTTCAGACTTTTGTCTCCCGTTGTAACCCGTCATGCCCATCTTCTCCCCACTGATTGGTAGTTGGTTCAGCCCGGACCGCTTATTAGAGATGAACCATCCGGCTCCACTGGAAGGCACCCCTAATAAGGACATGTACACAAAGCATGGACTAGTCGCTATAGCCTATAGTAGGCTGTGGCATAAATACACCAAAAAGGATCGAGAAAGTCAGTGGCCACTGATAGGATCCTTCGATGAAGATAAAATAAGCTCGCTAGAAACAACCCTTCATAACAATAAGACGATGCCCACTATGCTTGATAGCTTTGGCATGTGGCGTAAAGAAACAGAACAACGTAAGAAAAGAAACGAGATTAGATTAGAGAAAGAACTACGGAAAGCAGCTCACCTGGCTGCTAGAAAATTGGAGGAAGAGATTAGGGAGAGTGAGGAAGCCAAACGGAAACAAGAGTCCGAAACGTCGAGTCAGTGTCCTGTTAGAACGCCCTCTACGCTCTACCCTGAATTACCCTCGAAACAGCGAGCCAACGATGATCTTTTGTTAGGTCCTCCGATCATCTACATGCCCCCTCCATATGCCCCTTCCCAACCTTTAGCGAAGCACCCGCCGCCACCGAACACAGGCGAGAGTAGTATCAGGGCCGCGGTCCCCATGGCCTCCGTGCCGGCCGAACCCCTTGTAATAGAAGAAGCGCAAGCAGCAATATTAGATGATCCTGAGACCCGAAAGACAGATTCCACAATAACGAACAGGTTGAGCAAAGATGAGCGAGCAGGGATTGACAAGGTAGTCAGGACACTAGTAGAGCAAAGGGAGAGCGAGGGACACATCATGGATATGTTCAACTCATATGCTGGGAGCCACAGACAACACTTTGCTGTGCGATTGTGTTATCATGCCCTGAACGCGTATGAGGACCGATATCGAGACAAAGGTCCCGAGAGCCTAACAACTCTGTATAGAAAGGTCGATATTGGGGATGAGGGTGAGTGTGATGTGGCGGATCTCCTTGCTCGAACACTCGAGGTTTTCCGCCACCTCACTGAACAAGGGTTGGAAGTTAAACCTACGACACCTGTAGCGACCGAACCACGAATAGAACAAACTAGCGCCATGATGCCGATTAGAGAGGCTGCGCCCTACTGGGTCCCCCCACGAGGCCAGGGAACACACGATGACGCTAACCATCAGGATGCTAGAGGGAGGGTAATGTATAACTGGGTTTACCAACCGTGGGATCGACAGGACATCCTGACGTTCCGAAAATCTCTGCCAGATTTGCGGAAAAACCCCACTGCCTTCTACACCGAACTAGGTACCACCTTAGGTTCAACGATTATGACCCTAGCTGACATTGACTTGTTTTTCGGGTTATGTCTGCCAGCTGATGTGTGGAAGCAAATCCGGAAAGTCAACCACCTTGAGCTGTTTGGGCATACCTGGTCACAACTCGATGGCATAGATAGACAACAAGAGGCAGGACAGAAACCTTTAAAGTCCATTTTAGAACTCCCAGACAAAATTGTACAGAAACTGAAAACCCTGATCCCAGAAAAGAAAGTAGACTGGTCGATAGTGACGGCCTGTCGCCAGAAACCCCAGGAAGACGTATCAGAATATTTCTCCCGGTTTGAGACAGTGTTTTCCGATTACAGTGGCCAGGGCATGACCTCTGCAACCGGACACCACCTATTTGTCCAGAACTACGTCAAAGGTCTGTCGCAGGAGGTCTCTCAGAAACTTCAGGCCAGCGAGAGTAGTTGGGCGGCCTCCAAGCTTGCAGCTATCCTTCAGATGGCTCAGTATTATGAGCATCAGAAAAACGAAAATGATAGGGCGACTGAGAAAAAGAAAAAGGACTTGAAGGAGAGGGTGATGATTGCACAGTTGCAAGGGGTGACTGTAGGTCGAGAGCAGCACAAGGGGAATTACCAGACGAATGCCCCTAGGAATCCACCCCCTAAGGACCGTGCTCCCGCACCCCATGTTGGACGGAAAGATATAAGCGAAGACCAATGTGCGTTCTGCAAGGGATACGGCCACTGGAAATCTCAGTGTCCGGTTCTGTTGGAGATGAACAAAAATAGGGACCCCAGAGATGTAGCAGGTGGTCCGAGAAATAGAGGACAGGAACGAGGGTCCACAGATGACACGACTAACGACAGACCAGGCAGACCGAACACATTTGACCGTTCCCGTCAGAACCAATACCAACAGTCTGACCGCGATGACACTCGCGACTTCGCATAGGACTGCCTAGGGCAAGGGAGGGATCCAGTCGAGCTCTGTGTTGACCAGCAAGGCCCTTATGTCACCGCTAAGGTCCTGGGTACGAAGTCTCCATTTCTGGTAGACACTGGAGCGACACGTAGTGCGTTATCTAAACGACTGATTCCAAGGGCACCCTTGTCTGGCTCACTTGTAACATCAATAGGCTTCGATAGAATGCCCTCCACTAACCCTTTGTCCACACCCATCTCCTTTGACCTAGAAAATAACATCACTGACACGACGTTTTTGCTTTCCTCCAATACCCCTGACACCATTATGGGACTTGACTTGTTGAAGCATTTCCGAGCCGCTATTAGGTGTTCACAAGATGGAGTTGGAGTCTTTTTATACGACAACCCGACCCTGCTCAGGTTTTGTCCCACCCGACGCATGTTTTCCATTTCTGATGCTGACTTGTCCCTACTCGACGCCCTACCCCCATGTCTGTGGGCCAAGACTGACTCAGACGTAGGACGCATGATGATTGACCCAGTGCACATAACTGTTCGACAAGATGCAATACTCCAGAAACGTCCACAATATCGGATATCGCCCGAGGGCGAGAAGGCATTGGTGCAGATTATTCAGTCCTTGGTAGATGCAGGAGTGGTAGAGGAAGTAGTCAGCAATGTTTGCAACAGTCCTATCCTACCCATTGTTAAGAAGCAAGGTGAGGGAGATGGAAAAGCGTACCGCTTCATCATCGACCTCCGGGAGGTTAACAAAGTGGTCGTTCCTCAGTACCCTGTAGTCTCCGACATCACCACTATCCTGACTTTGATTCCTTCTACTGCCACCACCTTCACTGTCATTGACCTCAAAAACGCCTTCTTTTCTATCCCCATTCACCCAGACAGCCGATACCTCTTCGGCTTCACCCTAAAAGCCTGCTCATATAGATTTTGTCGAGCACCCCAAGGCTACACTGAAAGTCCCAGCATTTACAGTCAGGCCCTCAAGAGACAACTGGACGCAGTCCAGCTACCGGATGGAGTGGTGTTGATACAGTACGTCGATGATATTCTTTTGGCGGCCGACACCACTTCACTTGCAGTCACAGCCACCATCCAACTCCTGCACTTCCTTGCGGAAAATGGCCACAAGGTCTCCCGAAAGAAGTTGCAATTCTGTCAACCCTAGGTCACTTATCTAGGCCACCTTTTGTCCAAAGACGGAAGAAAAATTACTCCTGATCGAATCCAAACCATTCTAGAGATCCCTGCCCCTAAGACCCAGAAACAAGTCCGCTCCCTACTAGGCCTCACCTCCTTCTGTCGGCAGTGGTTGCCAAATTTCAGCCTCATTGTGAAACCACTGCTTTCCCTGCTAGCTAAAGATGTCCCCTTCCCACTCCCTTGGACCCCTGAATGCCAATCCTCCTTCAAGGAACTACGAGATGCCCTCTGTTCAGCCCCTGTCCTAGGTACTCCCGACTACACGAAGCCTTTTTCCCTCTACACTCACGAAAGGAAGGGATGTGCTTTGTCTGTCTTGACCCAGTCTATTGGCCCTAAACAGCGCCCGTGCGCCTATTTCTCTGCCACTCTTGACCCCGTAGCCAGAGCTTTGCCTGCCTGCCTTCGAGCTGTAGCTGCCGCTGCTGTCTCTATCCGACAAAGTGAGGGGATCGTACTCTCGAACCCCCTCACGGTACTAGTACCCCATGCGGTTGACATCCTCCTGAACCAGACGAAGACGCAACATCTGACTAGTGCACGACTGACTGGGTACGAGTTGACTCTGCTTGCACCCCACATCACCCTGAAGAGATGCACCACACTGAACCCAGCGACTTTGTTACCCCTACCAGAGAACAATCCCAATGTGTCCCCTGTACATGACAGCATGACCCTCACGGACGAACAGACTAGGAGTAGGGTTGACCTCAGAGACACAGCCTTCCCAGACCCCGACGGAGAACTGTGGGTGGACAGCTCTTGCATCAAACTCCCCGATGGCACCACCTCAGCCGCTTATGCAGTTACCACAGCCCGAACTGTAGTGGAAACCGCACGCATTGCACAACGATCTGCACAGGCAGCAGAACTGATTGCCTTCACACGAGCATGCATCTTAGCAGCAGGAACCACAGCAAACATTTACACCGACAGCCAGTACGCCTTTGGGGTGGTTCACCATTTTGGGCTCCTTTGGAGGGAAAGGGGATTCCTGACTTCACATGGTACACCCATCTTACACGGAGATCTAGTCTCCGCCCTGATTGAAGCCGTCCTCCTCCCCAAACGACTTGCAGTCATCAAATGCCAAGCACACAAGAAAGTGACAGACATCATTGGACAAGGAAACGCACTAGCCGACATCACTGCTCGAACCACAGCTGAGAATAGGACGACGACGCGCATGTACGCAACTAGGCCACAAGCAGAGAAATGGACAGACACTAGGGCAACTATTAGGGACATCCAAATGGCCAGCTCACAACACGAATTGACTGAATGGGCACGGGTGGGACTGAAAGACGATGAAGGCTGCTGGCGAACAAAAGACACGAACAAATGGTTGCTACCTGACTCATACCTGATCCCCATACTGACTATGGCGCACTCCCCTGCACACATAGGATCAACCCCCATGACTGAGCTTTCTCCAGAGTTTGGCACAATGACAAGATCGCAGACTCCGCCAAACGTCTGGTCCAACAATGCTTGATATGTTTGCAACACAACCCTGGGAAAGGAACTGTAGTACCCGGGGAGGGTTTGGGGTTCCCAATCACCCGTTTGAAGTCCTGCAGATGGACTACATCCAGCTAGATAGATGCCAAGGCCTGAAGTACGTACTAGTTGTGGTGTGCGCATTTAGCAAGTGGGTGTAAGCCTATCCAACCCGTGACAATACTGCCATGGCCACCGCAAAGGTACTACTAAAGGAATTCTTCCCTCGTTACGGCCTCTGTCGAATTTTATGGAGCGACAATGGCCCCCACTTCGTAGCCGAAGTTATCCAACTCATTTTGAAGGGGTTGGGTGTAAAACAAAAGTTCCACGCAGTCTTCCACCCCCAATCTGCTGGACTAGTTGAACAACATAATGTCACACTGAAACTTAAGTTGGCCAAAATAGTGGCTACCACAGGATTGAAATGACCAGACGCTCTCCCGCTGGCATTGCTTTCCATGCGTTCCACCCCCACCAAACACCACTTGACACCTTACGAGGTCGTATTCGGCCGTCCAATGAATATCTGGTCCGCACCAAAACCGACATCCATTCATGACGTCCCGGACGTCCTAATGTCTGATTACTTGTACCAGTTGACTAAAACGCTGTCTGTTATCCACCAACAGGTGCTGCATGCCATACCCGACGCTTCCAGGGGTCCTGGACACACCATCCAACCCGGGGATTTCATATTAATCCGGAACTTCCAGCGGGCGAAGAGTCTGGAACCCCGGTGGACGGGCCCCTGGCAAGTCCTACTCACCACCCGAACCGCACTTCGAGTGGAAGGAAAAAGCACTTGGGTCCATGCGCACCACTGCAAACGAATCCCCCCGACTCTGACGACGACCGAAGACGTGGCCACCCAAGAAGAGCTCCTGAACAAAGACCGACCATCACTGAACTGCTATCCGGACACACAGGCACTTGAACTAGCAAAGATTCCCGATCCCATTGTGCCATCCAGAGAAGGGTATAACCTGCGACGAAAGGAGGGAGCTTCGGCTAAGCAGACCATTGACTAAGTCATAATTCTCAGAGCGGTGGCCTAACACTACTAAGGCTGCCAGGAGAGAAGCCAGACGAAGTTTGTGGTTCTGCCCGCTACCGAGCCCCTTGAAGATGATGGAAGCGCCCGACATGAAGATGATGGAAGCGCCTGACAGGAAGGTGATGGAAGCAATCGGACATCCGAAGATTCACTACCGAAACCCAAAGACTGACAAAATCCACAGTTCAAAGACTATTGCAATTTTCATCGCCCTTCTCTTTTGCCTCCTCCTCATGACCACCCTCTGGATTATGGAAGAGAACTCACCAGCCCACGGGACATTCCTGACCACTGCTCAACCTACCACAATGAAAGAGCATTATCTGATCTCTCTCTCACTCCAGCTCCGAGAGAGACGAAAAGAATTTTGGAACAACTCCTTCGTGCAACTGCTGCACCAGCACAATCTTGCTACCAATGTCACCAACTGCTGGATCTGTGGGTTGCTACCCCACGCCACTGGATATTCTATACCCTTCATCCCTTTACCCTTCTCAATTCACGGCTCCTGCCTTGCTTGGCTGATTCTCTTGCAAGAGAGCTATAGGGATAATGCCACCTCCGGCAGAACTATGACACATTTCTTTCATGAGGTTTGGCAGAATACAACGAAGAAAACTGCTACACACTTCTGCCCACTGACCTCCAACACCTGGACATCCCTGTCAAAGAACGGATTGAAATGCAGGTGTTTAACAATCCGACCAGACCCACCTTTTCTTACCTTCCGAAATGGACAGCTGCCACCCTGACTGTGGCCCTATCCGTCATCAACGTCACAGGCCTTATGTGCATCGAAGGGCTTGGGACACAACTGGTAGGCCGCAGCGCTTGCCGCACCATCAGAACTTTGGACTCCATTGATCCACCCTCCGAACATGTACTTTGTTTGTGGTACAAAGGCTTACACCTGGCTCCCCAAAGCCTGGGGGGGCACCTGTTACATTGGCTTCATCCTTCCTCCGACCTATGTGGCTCCAGCGAATCACCACAGACAAAAAACGAGCCAGGGACATTGAACAAGCCGACTCCACCGGAGCACAGTTCCTCGATGCAATGAAGGGACTTGTTCCACTCTGGGGCCCGATGACGAACAGCCGTGCCATCCGACATTTGACCCAAGCAGTTGAAACAACGATGAACATTACAGCTGGCATCCTCACGAACAACACAGCCGAGCTTCAAGCGGTCCGCCTAGTGGCTCTCCAGAACCGCCTTGTTCTACATGTGGTTCTAGCAGATCGTGGAGGAGCATGCCGCATCATTGGGTCCAGCTGCTGCACATATATACCGGACAATTCTCCCTCAGTGTACACAGCCATCGAACATCTCCACAGACTTTCCTCAGAAGTCCACCAGGAACAAGAAGAATGGTCGCTTGGTGGTTGGTTTTGGAGTACTGTGAGGAACTGGAGGTGGAGGTTACTTACGATTATCCTGATACCTGTTGTGATATGTGGGTTCTGCCTGGGGATCCAATGCCTGCCACCTCTGTGTTCACTATGTGCAAACTGTATCTGCCCTAAGACTCTGGACTTTGAAAAAGAACGCATGAGAGCATTGCACGATGTTGAGGTTGGGAACTTGATGAAGATAGATATGGATTAGACAAGCTGGCTAGATATGTTGAAATGGGAGGACTGTTAAAATCTAGTTTGTAGCGTCAACATTATCGGCGCCATCTTGTCCCTTTTTAGGCCCGTTCGTGCGCGTAAGCGGCAGCCGTTTTGAATGCCATGGCCTCTCTGCCCACCGCCGATAGCCAGCGTGTCTCTCTCTCTCTCTCTCTCGCTCTCCTAACCTCGCAGGCATCCCCGCACGCTGACAGCCCCCGCTCTCACATGCTTGGGCCATAAACCCCCTTTCCGCTGTGCCCGATTGCCCTGCTTGTTCCCAGGCCACCACCTGGCCCTGCGGATGATGCTTATTGCCCCCATACAGTAGGAAGCTCCCCCATCAAAGGATCCAACTGATCAAAGCCCCCACCCCATGAGATCCGATCAACCACATGCATTCCGGGAATCGGCGGAATGCCCAGCTGCGTGACAATCATAACCTGTTGTGACCAGGGTGGGGACTTCTACTGTAAATGTGTGTGGGAACGGGCTTGAAGCAGGGATTCCGAGAATGTCTTTCCGTACATCAAAGTATTGACAAGAATGTGTTTCATGCAATAAAGCAATAAACTTGTGTATAAGAGGCCAGGCCTCAGAGATGCAGTTAGAGCACCTCGAGAAGATACCCTGTTGTCTGATTTGACGTGTTCTGCTCCGTCGGAATAAACTACTGTTTCCTGCCTTCCAGTCTCCAGCGCCTGCCTCTTTGTTTGGTAATATTGAATGGTATGAGAGGCGGCTAACGCCGGGCAAATACTGAAGGGTTCTTGGCTGATTGGTTCTTGGTCGAAATCGGCCCTACCTTTCCACACTTGTATTCTCCTATTACACAACTATCCTTTGAGGCACACAAATACGTCCTGCCACCTGCAAGAGGGGATTGTTGATGCCATCACTGATTAATTTGTTGGGAGGGGTACCACACGGGGTCTGAGAGAGGGGCGTATTTGAGACACCTGATAGCTTGTTTTTCCAACTTTTCTCATTGGTTCGTTTTGTATGTGTAAGGAGTGAGATGCTGTAAATATGTTCCTATAAAAGACTGTGCGCCACAGATTAAAGTGGCAGTCTCCTTAGAATCCACCTCGTGTGTAACTTCTGGGACAACTGTGCTTAGCTGCAGCTAATAAACCTGGCTTCCACGCTCAACGGAGTGTCTCGTGTCTCTGTTTTATACAAGGCAGGTGAACTCGGGGATTAAGGCGTGCCCTGCGCCGCCCGACCCATAAGGCCCGGTCCTCCAACAGAAGGGAATCCGGGAGGCGGCCCCCCTTCCTCTGCGGAGCTCCAGCACTGCGCGCATCCACGACTGACCCCCTGCCATACTGCTGATCCGAAAATGCCACCCGGGGAGAAGTGCTCAAAGGTGTAATTTTTCTAATTTTGTGTTTTTCCCCTGTTAATCATTATCTTTACTTCACAAATACTTCCTTTCTCCATGTAGGCTTACCTCAGCGGCGTTCAAACCAAAGCCATGGTGTCGTGTTGTGGAGTTGCCGATCAAGAAAAAAACCCGTTACCTAGGAAAAGATCTCCGGGTTGCCTTTAGTTGACTTCTGCACATTCCCGTCCTGCTTTCTTCCGTTTTCTCCTGTTTTTCTAATATTAGATTACATACATTCTCTCTAAATTTGAAAAGATTACTCCTCTGGGTTCCGGTCTCCCACGACTTGCACGCTAGCCATGTTTTGACCCTTACGAATCACCACATGTACTTCTAGTAAACTATTCCTCATAACCTGTAAAGCGCTCTGATAAAATTCAAGTCTAACTAGAGCTATATAAAACGCAAAAATGTTAAATGTAAATAATAAATAAAAATGAAAATATTTCTGGTTGTTAAGCCTCACATCTGGACCTTCCCAGGTTTACATGCTTACATGTATTTGTAAATCTGTGGCAGTTCAAATTCCATAGGTATTGCATGGCAAAACCCACCGCTACGTCCATGGAACTATCCCGGGTGCAAAGTAAGGTGACGCCGCGATTTGAGCTTCGTAGCCTTACTCATAAGATATGAGGCCACTCAAAGCCACGCAGGGTGGCACTGCATGGCTTCATAAATCTTTATGAGAGTCCAGCGTTACGCATGTATAACTTTACTTGGTGCAAAGGTTGTGCAGGGCTCTCATAAATAAGCCCTAAAGTATTTACCCGTTGTGGTAAATCGCTCATTTTTTTGCTGGCCACATGGAGTCATGATGTTAGTTATTTTCTTAGTCCACACTCCAAAACCATTTGTCTTCCTGTTTCTGTCTTATACCCATAAAATATGAACAACTAGTTAAGCACCAGGCTTAGTCTACAGTCTGCAGTCTTTTGAAAGCAATGTAGTAAAGCAGAAGACGTTTTGCTGATTGTTATGCACATCTTAGCCCCATTGATAACAAATTATGTTTTGTTATTCAAGGGACTGTAGGTAAGTTTAAACATGTATCTTGCATAACTCAAAGGATAACCACTCTGACAATCAAGTCTAAGCTGCTTACTCCTAGCTGCTAATGGTTTAATAATTGCTGAAAATTACATTCAACCTCAAAAGTATCCATTCAAGAGATGTGGAATGTGCACTTTATGTAGCTGGGATACAGCAGCTGAGATGCACTCCATCACACATTTCATACCCTGGACACTGGACACAATCAAAAGGCAAAGCCATGTTGAGAATGAATTAAACCTTTTCAAACATGAAACTGAAATAGACCCCAGGGGGTTTAATGCACAAAGTGCCATGAGGGCACAATGAGCATGTGTGCCCACTTTATGTCCCCTAAAGCACTTTGGCATTACAGAAGGAGCCGCCAGCACTTGCCCAACATCCTTTCTGTAATACGGATCGTGCCAGCACACATGCAGCACCAGAGGTATCCCATGGGGGAAGTAACCCATTGCAAATGATTAAACACTTTGCCTCTTCGCTCGCACCATATTCCAAACACTGACACAGAGGCAAAGTAGAAGTTTGGAAGCACACTGACTCTGTGACACATAGAGGTGGTGCGCAGTCAGTGCTTTACCTGAGAACACACCTTAGAAGGAGGGAAAGAGGTTCTCAAGGGCTTCCTAGGTATCGCCCTAAAGGAGCATGCAATCACTCTCTCACCCACCTAAAGAGGGATCTCTACCCCTTTTGTAATGCAGGGAAGATTACCGCCTTCAAATGGCAAGGTGGACTGGCTGCTTCAGACAGACTGTCCACCTTTTCCTAATATGCCACCCCAGGGGCAGGCGCAATGGTCTTTGCACTGGTGGCAGTGCATTAATTAATATATGACTTGGTCTGCCCCTGTATACCCAGTTAAAGGTCCTCTATGCCCCAGTCCAGGAAGTGTCCCCACACAAATCCTGGAGCCAAATGTCTGCTCTTTTGAAAGATCCATGAAGGATTGCAGTCTGGTTTCTGCCCCATATTATGGAATCGAAACTGCATTTACCAACATCCCATAAAATCTTCTATATTACCTGGGCTAATTTCAATCTTGTCTGCTGAACCTCCGGTGTTTTTCAATATGAATGAACACAATATCCTTATTGATTAGCTAGTGCCAAACTGCTTCTTAAGGAATGACCTTCTGTTCACTCTCCGTATATATAACCAGCAGGTTAACCTTGAATCTTTCTTATCATACCAGACCAAAATGACTCATGAAGTAACACAAAGATTAGTTCTCTTCCCTACACCCTTCATAATTGATATGCCATCACCTGCAATGATTCTTCAGATCTATTATCTAGCCTCATTCATTAACTTCATTTTATAGTCACCATTGAACCAGTAAACAACGCTAAAGTCATGTGTATCAAGTATGAATTCAATACTGGATGCACCTGAAATTTATCTGTATAATTTCTTCAAGACTGAAGTATTACTCCTTGGTCAAGGCAATCCTCACTTGTGCCCTTTGGGCTTGCCTCATGCTAAGTGACTCCTACCAACTTCTGCAAAAAACATTTGTAACTTGTAGGTTATTCCGTATGTTGCCACATCAATGATTCGTCAATTGAATAAGGTCTCAAAAAGCAGTTTCTACCTTCTTCGTGACCTGGACATTTCTTTACTTTGTTACTCCAGTCTAAAGGAATTACACTGTACTTGGCAGTAGTGATATCCAGAGTAGTCCACTGTAAAGAAAAAAAAATCTGCTCCCTATAGGAAAACCTTGGCTGAACTTCAGAGGGCCTAGGTCCAGGCTGCCTGCCTTATCCTAAAATTGGTGCCCATTGACCACTTCCCACCTCTTGCTCAGATGCTTCATTGTTTTCCAGTAATACAAAAGACAGAGTCAAAACCCTTATCCTAATGCTATAAGGCACTGTGTTGCAGAGCACATTCTTCCTTTATTATCCTAACACTGCCCCATGAATGACCAATGGCCTAATGCTGGCCATCGAAAGTAAGCTTGACTTGCAATTAACAAGACAGAAATGGTTTGGTGGCAGATTCGTCCATGTTCAAGGCTCCTTCCTATGGAACTTGATTCCTTCTTTCCTCGGTACTAAGACAACATCTTCAGGTTCAATAAATCACTGAAGTTTTGTCTCTTTTATGAACCCTATCATCTGCCTACAGCGGTGGGCAGGCTACATGCGCGTTCCTACGCTGCTCATATCTTTTAATTTATACAACCCAGCTGACTAAGAGCTGTGTTGCGCACTTTGTGTGTGTTTTTAATAATTTTAAGCTGAATAACAGTAACGCGCCAGCATCTTGATTTTTTGCACTTTGGTCACTGATTACCAGCTTACCTCCTTCACTTTGCTCTCGAGCCGGGTCCGCCCCGGCAGTGTGCCGTTTGTGCGGAGGGTCAGCCTTACGAGCGACACTTCCTGCCTGGTCCTGCACCACTTCCGCCCTGCCTCTCCACCGTGCAGGTCAGCGGTCTAGTGGCTGCAGTATCTTTTTCTTTATCTTGCTTCCTGCTCAACCCCGCGGTCAAACAACTGTGGCAGACTACTGCGGTGGGCAGGTTACATGCGCGTTCCTACGCTGCTCATATCTTTTAATTTACACAACCCAGCTGACTAAGAGTTGTGTTGCGCACTTTGTGTGTGTTTTTAATAATTTTAAGCTGAATAATAGTAACGCGCCAGCATCTTGATTTTTTGCACTTTGGTCACTGATTACCAGCTTACCTCCTTCACTTCGCTCTCGACCCCGGTCCGCCCCGGCAGTGTGCCGTTTGTGCAGAGGGTCAGCCTTACGAGCGACACTTCCTGCCTGGTCCTGCACCACTTCCGCGCTGCCTCTCCACCGTGCAGGTCAGCGGTCTAGTGGCTGCAGTATCTTTTTCTTTATCTTGCTTCCTGCTCAACCCCGCGGTCAGACAACTGTGGCAGACTACTGCGGTGGGCAGGCTACATGCGCGTTCCTACGCTGCTCATATCTTTTAATGCACACAACCCAGCTGACTAAGAGCTGTGTTGCGCACTTTGTGTGTGTTTTTAATAATTTTAAGCTGAATAACAGTAACACGCCAGCATCTTGATTTTTTGCACTTTGGTCACTGATTACCAGCTTACCTCCTTCACTTCGCTCTCGACCCCGGTCCGCCCCGGCAGTGTGCCGTTTGTGCGGAGGGTCAGCCTTACGAGCGACACTTCCGCCTGGTCCTGCACCACTTCCGCCCTGCCTCTCCACCGTGCAGGTCAGCGGTCTAGTGCCTGCAGTATCTTTTTCTTTATCTTGCTTCCTGCTCAACCCCGCGGTCAGACAACTGTGGCAGACTACTGCGGTGGGCAGGCTACATGCGCGTTCCTACGCTGCTCATATCTTTTAATGTACACAACCCAGCTGTCTAAGAGCTGTGTTGCGCACTTTGTGTGTGTTTTTAATAATTTTAAGCTGAATAACAGTAACACGCCAGCATCTTGATTTTTTGCACTTTGGTCACTGATTACCAGCTTACCTCCTTCACTTCGCTCTCGACCCCGGTCCGCCCCGGCAGTGTGCCGTTTGTGCGGAGGGTCAGCTTTACGAGCGACACTTCCTGCCTGGTCCTGCACCACTTCCGCCCTGCCTCTCCACCGTGCAGGTCAGCGGTCTAGTGGCTGCAGTATCTTTTTCTTTATCCAGACCCTCCAGGATATCGCGATTTCGCGATTTCGCGATTTGCTGCGAAATCGGCACTTTTGTCAAAATGCCGCGATTTTTACAAAAGTGCCCGCGAAATCGGCACTTTTGTAGAAACCGCGGCATTTTTACAAAAGCCGCTATATCCTGGGGGTCTGTCTGATCCTCTGCATCATTTTACCACCGACCTGATTCAATTGTCAGAAGCCTGTTACAATCATCCTGGACCTCGACATGCGCCAGACGCTCTTCATGTTAAATACAGGCCATCTGGATCTCTGGACTGTGTTTGCTTTCTGATAGAAATGAAACGTGTAAGTTCCCTTCTCGGCGTTCGGCAGCAGCTCGTTATGTTGTTGTTTTTTTTTACTGAGAATACACACAATTCAGAACTGAACATTGATTCACTAAAACGTTTTCTTTTGGGTTTCCGATGCTGCTCTTTAAAATGTGCATTTGCGCACAAGAGAAAATATTTTGAGGGCTGTGTTTGCACTCACTGATTGAACCCTCGTGTACCTTTTGTTTTGCATTGTTCTGCTAGGCTTGACTGAACTGATATGGCTTCAATCAGGCCTGCTTCTGGTGCGATAAACTGAACTCTTGCTCTGCACTTAAACTCCCGGCACTCATAAGGTCACGAATAACAAGAAGCTAGAGGTCAACCCATTTGAATCCGCAGTTCAATTAGAAATTGCGAGAGACTCTTTCATCCCTTATCACACAGGACAGGACCCACATCCATGCTGGACGTGTCTCCCAGCATGGGTCATGTGTCAATTGTCAATTTGTATGAAGTGACAACAGCTTTCTAAGTACCCGCTTGCCATCCAGCATCTCTCCTGTAACCTGAGAACCTGGCACTCAGCTGTAGACAAAGGAGTCATCATTACCGTCGCTGGTGGACCAACACCTACCCCTCCCCCCGCCCCCCCTCATCCAGGAGGCTGTTATTGCCGAAGTTAGATGAACACTTAACCAGCCCGGTCATGCAGTTTTCTTCAGCAATGTACATTGTAAAGAAACCAAATATACCTAGCTTCATGTTGTTAAATAACTGAAAAAACTAAGATATCTGTGTTTGTTTTAGGAAAAATGGCCACATAAAATGCCGCAAAATTGCCGCTAAATTTCAATTTTCGTGCCGCTAAATTTCCATTTTTGTGCCGCTAAATTTGCTAATCCATGCCGCTATATCCTGGGGGGTCTGTTTATCTTGCTTCCTGCTCAACCCCGCGGTCAGACAACTGTGGCAGATTACTGCAGTGGGCAGGCTACATGCGCGTTCCTACGCTGCTCCTATCTTTTAATTTACACAACCCAGCTGACTAAGAGCTGTGTTGCGCACTTTGTGTGTGTTTTTAATAATTTTAAGCTGAATAACAGTAACGCGCCAGCATCTTGATTTTTTGCACTTTGGTCACTGATTACCAGCTTACCTCCTTCACTTCGCTCTCGACCCCGGTCCGCCCCGGCAGTGTGCCGTTTGTGCGGAGGTGTTATCAAAAACAATGGCCCAACCCGTACTTCTTGGTTGGATCAATCAATCATCTACTCACAGTTTATCACTTCTAAAATTCATTGAGGATTAAAGCTATTTACCTCCAGAATGATTAAATCATAAATTGTTCGTTCAATTAGAAACGCAACCACCTATCACAGCTTATTTATTTACAAAAACAGGCAGAGTTTTTTTAGTAGTACTCCGAATACAGCGAAACATTTATTTATATACATTTGTACACTATTCACAGCGAACGGTAAAGGAAAGAGCTAGTGCTTCTATAAGAGTGCCAGGAAAAAGAAAAAAGTGGTGGTTGAAGAAAAAGGGGTGTAAGCCTCAAATGAAAAAAGTGACATAAGAATTTATAAAACTTAAAGATACGGCTGTTTTTAATCCAGCGAGTTAAGTAAATAGGCCACTATTGATATTAATCCAATTGTTCTAGCAATCATACAGTCTTGATTGGCATGTATAATGTTCAAGGGGGTAGTGGTCCTGGTTCGTAAAAAGGGGGGAGCGTCGACGTTTCGACCCGTCTTGGGGTGCTAGGGTAACTGGGGACCTCGACCTGCGGGTCTTCCTCAGGACGTGAAAGGCAGAGCCTTTTTACCGTAGCTAAAACGCTGTATGCCCAAATTGCTTTAGTGGGAGTTTTACGATCCTCGTGTGTCTAGAAGGACGTGAAGGGAATAGAATGGCCACAGTCGCACTCCTAGTTGCTTGTCCTGAACCGGCAACAGTGAGGTTCTAGTGTGAAAAGAAACAGTCGGTTGCTGTTCTCATGCGCGAGCTTGCTTGTTACTGCGATTATGCCTATGTCCGTCTCTCAAAAGAGGGGAGAAGAATGTAGCTTCGTCCTAGTCGCTGGCGATTCTCTAGTTTTCTCAATGTGCGGAGGGTCAGCCTTACGAGCGACACTTCCTGCCTGGTCCTGCACCACTTCCGCCCTGCCTCTCCACCGTGCAGGTCAGCGGTCTAGTGGCTCACGGCAAGACGGCATAAATGACGACCTGGAGTAAGCGCAGCGGACGAGCGCAGCGGGAGCGCCGACTTCGCGCCGAAGTCGCGCATAAGTCAAGCCCGTCTGCGCCCGTCCACGGCCGACCGGGGCTAGGGGCACGCCATTCTGCCCATTGCATCACCTATACTCCCTCCTAACTTTGCAGCTTCCAGGGCACTTGGCCTTTATCCGCCTCTGCTCGCACTCGCATATCTTCTCTTGGTCTGTCCCCTGCCCCCCCCTTCTCCCACTCCCCTTCATCTCCCTGGTGGAGATGCTAGCCCAGGAACATCTAGAACCCTCTCGGCCTACTACCTTAACACCCGGTCAGCAGTGGCCCACTCGCACGAACTGTCGGTACTGCTGGATCTCCATGCACCAGATCTTCTCTTCTTAACAGAGACCTGGTTTAGTGATGACTCTCTTCCCGTCCTATTGGCCACCCTCCCAGCCCCATATTATCCTCTACGAGCGGACCGCTCTGCTGGTAGGGCAGGGGGCGGCGTAGCGGTCATTACCCGAGCTGACCTCCCTTTTCAACTTCTATCTCTGCCAGATATTGCCACTACGGAGTACCTGGCTATTCGCACCACTTCTATCACCCCCCTCTCACTTGTGTTCTTACTTACCGTCCCCCACAATCACCCTTATTGTTCCTCTCCGATTTTCAGGAGGTACTGGCCACGATTACGGTCAATAACTCCTCTATTTTACTACTGGGAGACTTTAACTTTTGTCCTTCAGACCCCGCAGAATGTCCGTCCTCAAGAGAGTTCTCAGACACCCTTCAATCTCTTAATTTTGTGTCCCATGTCCACTCTCCCACCCATGTCAAAGGACATATCTTAGACCAGATCTGGTCCCTGAATTGTCCGGTAGACTCCCTATCCATCTCACCCTGCACTTGGTCTGACCATCATTTGATTTCATTTACCCTCCCCATCAACCCCACTGTTAAGCCCCCACTCCCTAAGAATGTCTGGGTCCACGCATGGAGCCGAGTAGATCCTGACAATCTATCCACCTTACTAACCTCTTCCTCCCCCTCCTTACAAGGTCTATCCACTCTCTCTCAGGCCACTGCTATTGAGCAATGGCTTTCCTCAGGTTGTGACTCCATTGCCCCACTGAAGCGGGTTACTTCAAAGCGGGAAAAGGATGCCAACTTGTGGTTCAACGAGGATCTCAAGACTACCAAACTAACGGTGCGTCGAGCTGAGCGTGCCTGGAGGAGGAACTACTGTCCCTTACTCCGATCTGAGTTTATTAATATTCTGGCTCAATATAAAAAGGCTATCTTGGCTGCTAAAACAGCCTACTTTTCCTCAAAGATTCTGGCAGCTGAGAATCAACCGAGGGAAATGTTCTCGATTGTGCATAATCTGGCATTCTCCGACAGGACATCTCTGAAGCCCACCCCCTACCAGGAACTTTGTCACTCCTTAAATAATTTCTTCATTGAGAAGATTGCTATTATCAAAGCCAACATTCCCCCACCTCCCCCTACTTTTGTTGACCCTCAGTGCCCTCCCCCTAAGAGACAACTCGATGCCCTTCCTCCCTTGACCAAGGAATCTCTGACTTCGATAACTCCCCTTGTCAAATCTGGCTCCCCATTAGACTCTTGCCCTGCGCACATCCTCCGCCATATTTTTACTACTTGTCCAGACCCCCCTCTCCACTTCCTTAATAGTTTTCTTTCTCAGGGGGTTGTAGCCAACCCACTGAAAACAGCAGTCATTGTTCCCATCCTAAAGAAGCCTGGCGCTGACCCCTCGGTCCCCGCCAATTATCGCCCCATCTCCCTTCTGCCATTTCTGGCTAAAGTGCTCGAACGTCATGTCACCTGTTCTTTGAGCTCTTTTGTGGAGGAGTATGGGGTCCTGGCCCCTCGCCAGGCAGGTTTTCGCCCCGCACACTCTACGGAGTCCGTAGTACTCTCGGTCCTTGATAACCTCAGGGAGGGAATGGATACCAATCAGACCCAGGCTTTGGTCCTCCTACCTGCATATAGTTTAAGGCGTCTGCAGTTGATCCAGAACCAGGCGGCGAGCCTGGTGTTCAATCTGCCAAAATCCCACCACGTAACTCCCCTCCTCAAGTCCCTACATTGGCTCCCTGTCCGTGAACGTGTCCAGTTTAAGCTTGCTTCCATCATCTTTCAAGCACGACTGGGCACGGCTCCGGCTTTCATTTCATCAGAGATCATTCCCTATGTCCCTACTAGGGAACTACGCTCATCTACTCAATCCCTTCTTACAGTCTCTCACTTCCGGAGGAAGAAATGGTGAGGATCGAAATTCGCGACCCTTGCACCAGTCCTATGGAATTCCCTGCCTCTAGAGCTTAGAGCCTCACCTCTCTATCCTCAATTCCGAAAACAGCTCAAAGCTTATTTATTTGCTAAATCCTTTAACTAGTTCATGTGCTGTTTCTGTCTTCCTTCCTACTTAATTTCTGGTATTCCCACCCAGGGGGTCTGTCTGTTGCAGCGCCATGAAACCGCTGGTGAAAGTGCGCTATACATATAATTTTAAACTCAAACTCAAACTCAATTCTTACTCTTGTCTTCTGGATGACTGACTCCTCTGTGTTATCTCACAACTGACCTTCATTCCTCTTGTCATTTCACTACTATCAAAATGTTTCGAAATGACCCTTATTGCGCCAGCAATTTATAAATCCAATAAATAAAATAAAATAAAGATAAATACCCTCTGGTGTGCCTCCAATCTATTAATGGCACTCCTCCTATGCTCACATGAGATGACCAACCACACATAGGTTAGTCTGTTCCTAGTAGAACTCTTTTCTTGATTGTTTTTCTCAGTCTTTTCAACCACATACTCCAATGGTGATATTACTTTTTTTAAGCCTATGTAAAGAACCCAACCACCCTTGTATGGAACCCATACATTTTGCTTTCTGTGCGCTACATTATTGACCTCCACTGAGGATTGATGCCTTCTCACCTAGTTATACCTCCACTTTGTTGTATGCATTATATGGAATTATAAATATATTGCATTCACCTTAAGGCTATATAGCATGGTAAGTATTGATAAGTACAGAAATCAGCACTGGCTGTACTTTATGGGGCAAAACTCTGGGGTATGGGAGCCTACGACCTTTGCAAGTAGTGGAAAATACCTTAAGAGCCTTGTTATGATTGAGGCCTGGTACCCACCTATTAGCGCTTTATGTAGAACTAGAGTACATGCAAATTACTGACCAGGCAGCCTTAAAACCAGTGTTGTACTGGGTCAGGTTAGTGAGGAACCAGAAGGCAACAATCTACTTGTAAATCCCTGAAAGCTGTCAAAAGCTGGGGTGGCCTGAGTCATTGGAGGAGTCTGCCAGCCCATGTGAAAAGTAAATTAGATTGGCTCCATCAGGGCATCTATGGGCTTACTAAGGCGGAGTAGGACTGGATACTGCAGAGCTAATAAAGCAGAGCTATTATGCGCTAAGGTTAGGAGAATTTGCTATCCCAAATAAAACCAGGCAGCTTACTGGGAGAAGGTAGGATGTGTCCAGGTAGCCAGCTGTATTTGGACCTGCTCTATCCTGAACAGAAGCTCAAATTATTGATGAAGTTCAGCTGAGGAACCCTGCTTACTAGAGAATAGCTTGTCAAGCGTGCAAGGCTTGAAAAAGGAAGGAAAGTTTGTGACTGTCTGTTTGGGGGGGGAAGGATAATATATCGAAGGTACTGCGCTTTTGCACATAATATGTACATGCATGCCAAAGATGGCTTTTGCCCTTGGTTGCATTGTATGCAATCAGATCAACTAGGTCTGTACTGTACTACCACTGTGATTTAGGACAGATGATAGACTTATTTTTAATTTTATAGCCTTGTTTTTATGAGCAAGTTTGCCTTGCATGAAAAAGCAGTAAGCCATCGCTAAAAAGACACAGATCAGATCAAGCTGTATAGTAGACCGGGTCGGCTTTAGCACTGTTGACGCCTGGTGAGACAATCCATTTTACTGCCCCCCCCCCCATTTCCTCCTCCTCAGAGTTCCTTACTACCACCCGGCAAAAGGGCTCCTCATCTCTCAATGGCCCCTCTCTCGCATAGATTTAATTTGTATTAAAGCGCTGGTAAATATTTGATTTTCTATTCCACTCAGCTATCAACCTTAAATACAGATATGTTCTTTGCAGCAGGTATATTAACCCTCTGCGCTACTTTAAGGGGAGTCAAAACTGCCCCTAGACAAAACTCCCCTCTCTCTCTCTCTCTCTCTCTCTCTCTCTCTCTCTCTCTCTCTCTCTCTCTCTCTCTCTAGCAGGATAATTAATCACAAGAGTTATCTTGACATTTTTTTTGCTGCCTGAAAGCTGGCAGCTCAAGGAACTTTACATCAGCTTCTTTTAAATCATAAGTTATTACTAAACACAGCTCCCCCACTTGAGGTCGGAGCCTCCCTCCAAGTCAGCGCCCAGTGTGGCTGCACACTTTGCACTGCACTAATGCCAGCCCTGACAGTAGATGCCATATCTGCACCAACAGTTACTGCCTTAGAACCATGAGCGCAACCTGCACAAACTGCCTGGCACCACATTGTTAACTAGTCGTATATTTGGTCAGTGTGGAAGTATTTTCGATTTAGTTAATTTCCGCATCAAGCCACGCTGCGTTTATTGCCACACCAAGGTTATAACATTGGTTCTATAGTATTGGATGAAAGATGAAATTAGATGTTAAGGGAATTATGGTTTGTAATTTTAAATGATAAATTAAGTGGAACCACCCTTTTAAGTAGTTAAATTATGTTCTTTCATTGATATTATTACAAAGCACTTGTACTTTGACAGGGTGTGGGTAGCCAGCAGTTTGTTGATTAGATCCTCTTTAGATCCCTTTAGGTAAAAGATGTTGGGAGGGAGGTTGCTGTTTTATGTGGTCTTAACTGCATTTATATAATGTGAATGGTTTAAAAACATTTTTTTAAAATTATATTTGTATTGGTATTTACATATTACAAAATACAATGTGACATTTAGCACATAACGTGTTTCTTGGGCATACACATAGGGCTATGCGGCTTGCAGTGGTGGCTGTGTTCGATTGTGTTTGGCTGATTGGTCTTACAGTCCTCGCTTGTCTGCCCCACAGTCTTGCGCACATATAACATTGAACATGTAAGTTGTTGCGGATGGTCGTGTGTCTAGTTGATACATAAAACGCTACATAGAACATAGAGTTGATGGGCGGTTGTTTAGTGACATATCCTCGGGCCCACGTGGATTTGTGTTTGGCTGGTTTGGGATTTTCTTTGTTCTTTATGGGGGTTTGTATGGATTTAGGAATATGTCTAGTTTTGACCACATCCCTCTGTTGGGGTTCCTCCATGGTGTGTGTCTGAGGGCAGTGTTGTCCACCCCTCTGAGAAATGTCACCCAGTTCAGCCACCCCTTGAATGTGGCGTTGGTGGTATCCATTTGGCTAGTACTGTTTTGACTGCTGTCGTCAGGAGGAAGTCCAGGAGATTTCTGTCCTGTTGTGCGGTTACGTCAGTTGTGATGTGAGCTGTGGTAGTTGTGACAAATGTTTGATCTAGAGTACAGCCTAAGATTTTGTTGGTAAAGTTGAACACCTTCCCCCAGAATTTGCTGACCTTACTGCAGTGAAAGATGAGGTGTTAGTGGTCACACTTTTCTGTGCCACAGTTCCAACATCTGTCCTTCGTTATCTCTCAGGCCTATTGATGCTAAACGTGCTGGTGTCCAGTATGCCTGGTGTAATAGCCAGAATTTTGTTTGTGCTAGTACCGGTGACATCATGTGTTTTGATGGGCTGCCCAAAACGGTTGTAGTTCTTGTTCAGTGAGTTTGGAGCCTTGCTGCGTTTCCCAGTAGTTGCTGTTCTTGGCTTTGAGTCTGGTGGAGACAGGGCGGAGGAGTTTGTACAGGTGTGAGACCTGGTGGCCTGTCTGGTTTATGGTTTCCATGTAGTGAAAGATTGAGAGTTTGTGCTTGGTTATTTTTGATTTAGTTATGGCTGTTTTGATTGCCAAGAAATTGTATAGTTCTATGTCTGGGAGTTTGTGTCGTGTTTTCAAGTATTTGAAGGGTTGGGGCAACCCTTCTACTTCCATCTGAGCTGGATAAGTGAATCCAAGATTTATCCATGACTTTATGTCGAGGGGCTTTCCCCTGTATTTAATCTTGGGGTTATACCAGTGTTTCCCAATGCAAGTTTTTGATGCTGTACTCGAGCTTCTGGTCTACTTTAAGCAGCGCATGTCTAGTGATCTTAAAGATCGGGTTGTTCTTTTGTGCCTGCTTGTTGGCGGTGAGGAGAGTTAAGGGATCTGTATTGTTTAGAATGTCTCTCTCAATAGATAGCCAGGTTGGTGTGTATGACTGTTTGGGGAGTACATAGTGCATACCTTGTCTGGCTATGAAGGCTTTCTGGAAGGTTCTCAGGTCCGCAACGTTGAGTCCTCCTAACTTTTTATCTAGTCTTAGTTTTTGGAGGCCTATTCTGGGTT
Source organism: Lissotriton vulgaris (assembly GCF_964263255.1). Taxonomy (NCBI): domain Eukaryota; kingdom Metazoa; phylum Chordata; class Amphibia; order Caudata; family Salamandridae; genus Lissotriton; species Lissotriton vulgaris. Next base: position 745,871,065 of record NC_141696.1, read on the forward strand.
TCTTATCTCGCCATATAAATTTGTTTAGCATTTGGTCTATCTTTCTGTGGAATTCATCCTCGTGTGCCAGGGATAGCATTCCTGCTAGATAGTTTACAATGGAGGTGATCATCATCTTTACTGTGTCTATTCTGCCCCACCAGATGATGAACTTGGGTGACCAGGTTTCTAGTAGCCCTTTGATCTTATCAAGGGAGCTTTCTCGTTCTGTTCTAGGGTGATTCTTAGACTTTTTCCAAATTGGATGCCTAGATATTTGACAGATCCGGGTTGCCAGGCCAGCCCTGTGGTTCCTAATATCTCTCTGGTTGTGTGTATGTTAAGGGGCATGCAATCCTATTTATCTCTGTTGAGCTTGTATCCTGAGTGTTTAGTGTACATTTCAATGGTGTGCATGAGTGCTGGTATGGATTGAGTAGGGTCTTCCGTTATTATGAGTAAGTCATCTGCGTATGCTGCAATTTTGGCTGTGGTCTCATTAATGGTTAGGCCCGCTATATTTCTGTTAGCTAGGATGTCCCTAATCAGGGGTTCAAGAGCTGGTAGGAACAGCAGCGGGGATAGCGGGCATCCCTGTCTCGTTCCCCTTTGGAGGTTAAATTGGGACGATGATGTTCCATTAATAGCTATCTGTGCTTTAGGGCTTTTGTACAGTGCCATGACTTTCTTCGTGAAGCTATCTCCTAGGTTGTATGCTTGCATGCTATTCTCTAGAAAATGCCAGGATACCCTGTCAAAGGCTTTTTCTGCGTCTAGCGTAACTGTTAAATGATTTAGAGGAGTACTCTATGACCTGGCAGAGGAGTCTCGTGTTGTCATTAGACATGCGTGTTTTCAGGTAGCCTACCTGGGAGTTTCCAATCAGCTGAGGGAGCACTTTGTTTAATCTTGTGGCTAGGACTTTGGCGTATAGCTTGCAATCTAAGTTTATTAGTGAGATGGGACGGTCGTTTTTGGGCCATTGTGAGTCTTTGCCTTCTTTGTGTATGACAATTATATTGGCTTGTGACATAGATTCTGTTACTACCCCCTCCGTGCCGCAGTGGTTGAAGACTCTTGTCAAGACCGGCAGTGGCTTGTCTTGGAAAGTTTTGTAGAAGGGTGCCGTGTATTCATCTGGACATGGGGCTTTGTTGTCTTTTAGTGCCTTAATAGCCATAGTGATCTCGTTCATTTTTTTGTCTTGACCTAGTGTCCTGGCATCCTCTCTCGTTATCTTGGGTAAGTTTATACTGTCTAGGTAGGCTGAGCAGCCCTCCTGGTCGAGATGGTCGTCTCTTTTGTAGAGCTCTTTATAGAATTCCATGAACGTGTGTAGGATATCTTTCTGACGGGCGTGTGTCTTGTTGTGTGTGTCTGTGATTTAGAGATACAGTGTTGCCTTTGTTTATGTTTGAGATATGATGCTAGGATTTTCCCTGCTTTGTTTGCTTCGCAGAGGTTGATTTGTTTGTATTTTCGTATCCATAGCCCTACACATTCACTGAGAATCCTGTTGAATTCGTACTTTTTCCCTGTGAGTTCTGCAAGAGTGGCTGTGTTTGAAGTATCCCTAATGTGATTAGTTTCTAGTTGTTTGATCGCTTTCTAGCTGGTCTAGCTGTGCAACAGGCAATAATGGCTCCGTGCAGCGGACGCGACCAGCGGATGCGCCGCACCTGCGCCGGAGTCGTGCCTGAGTCCTGCCCGTCTGCGCCCGTCCGCGCACGACCTGGCCTAGGGCTTAGGGACTCTGGCACGCGCACCTGCTACTCCTCAGCAGATCTCCTAACACTGAAATCTGACAGGTATACTCTATCTCCTGCTATATGTGCCACTCTTAAGGAAAATCATATCTTGCACACCCCTAGCCGTAAGAACTTAAGCCGCTCAACCCCCATAAAGCTAGCCACCCTCAACACCAGGTCATTGCAGAAACACCACTTGGAAATCTTCACCCTCTTACAGGACGAGACTATCGATATCCTAACACTCACCGAAACATGGTTGAGTGATGCCTCTTCTCCGGATATCATCGCCGCCCTTCCCAGCGGGTATGATATGATCTGGCATAATCGACCAGAGGGGGCCCGAGGTGGGGGTGTAGCAACGATCTTTAAAAGGCAACTTATGGTAACCAAAATCTTAGCAGAGACCATAAACACCGTTGACCTACTGGGGATAAAAATTACCTCGAACAACTCCTGTCTTATTATCTTAACAGTATACTGCCCACCTCAAAGTACCCCCATGTTCAATGATCTCTTCATTCCCATCATATCAGATCTATGCACACGTTATAAAAACATTCTGGTAACGGGTGACTTTAATGTCCATTGGGATAAAAGTGATCAAAACTCATCCGTCCAGACTTTACAGACCACCATGACCGCCCTTGGACTGACACAACTCGTGGAAGCTCCAACTCACATAAAAGGCCATATCTTAGATCTCATTTGGTCCTCGACACCAAAAGCGGTCATCACAAGTATTTCACCTTGTATCTGGTCGGATCACCACCTTATCTTATACGACCTACCGCAAAATATCTACCAGGCCAAATTACCGCTAAAAACAAAAAAAGTGCGCCAATGGAAGAAAGTGAATTCAGAAACCCTAACCAAAGTCTTGCCCAAATACAAACAGGATCTTACTACCTTCTCTGATAGCACAGACCTAGACTCAAAGTATGATGCGATAATAACCACCCTTAGGCAATCAATCGATGAGCTAGCTCCTGAAAAAACACAAAAAGTAAAAGGTGCAGAGAAAGGAGCCCCCTGGTTCACCGAAGGTTTACGTGAACAAAAAAGAAAACTTGCTACCTCAAATATGCTGGAGGAAATCTAAAATGGATACTGACAGGGAATCATATAGATCATTGTTTCAATCATATAAAAAGCTTATTACTTCAGCTAAAAAGGATTACTATGAGACACGCATTAATAATGCTACTAACATCCAGAGAGAGACCTTTCAAATCCTGAAAGAGCTGAGTAAGAAGGAGGAAAAGGCAGATATTCAGATCGACTGCGATACCTTTCAAGGTTACTTCCTCGAAAAAGTAGCGACCATCTTGTCCGATATCAAGAAGGACAACCCAGTCTCTTATATCGATCAACCGCCTCCTCCATGTTCTTCAATCCCTGTCTTCACCAGCTTTCCTGAAATTGACTCCACCATTCTGAGACAACTTGTATCATCCACTAAATATTACTTCAGCTAAAAAGGATTACTATGAGACACGCATTAATAATGCTACTAACATCCAGAGAGAGACCTTTTTCAGTTCAGGCTCCGACCATCTGGAATAAGCTACCGGAGGCGCTTCGCAGAGAACCTAATCTCCTCCTTTTTAGGAAGTCCCTGAAAACCTTACTCTTCAAAGACGCATTCCCATCTCAATAGTCGGCTACCAGATCAGACACCTCTATATTCTTTTCCTTCTTTGTTGCTGTACTTGTTCAGTAGCGCTTTGAGACCTGTAGGTGAGTTGGCGCGATACAAAACACAGTTACAAATTACAAATTACAAATTACTTTTGTTTCTCTGTCCCTTCTGGCCTTGATTTCTATTAGTGTGCCTCTGATGGTCGCCTTAAGGGCATCCCACAGACTTTTTGGATCTATGTCTGGTGTGTCGTTTTCCTTGATGTAGTCTTTGATGGCTTTCTCAATACTGTTTTTGTTTCTTGTTTTGCCATAGTTATGTTTTTGAAACGCCATCTGTGCGTGATGTGCTCGTTGTGTTGACCAGTCAGATGTAGGCTGATGCAAAAGTGGTCTGAGATTGTTCTTGCTGCAATTTCTGTGTGTTCTATCAGGAGTGTGTGTGAGCCTGAGATGAGGATATAGTCTATTCTGCTATAGGAGTTGTTTGGGTTAGAGTAGAATGTGTAATCTCTGGTATCTGGGTGTTGTAAACGCCATGGGTCTTTTAGGTTGAATCTAGTACATATGTTCTTTAGAGTATTGTGGGAAGCGGGAGGTCGAGCTTGGGATCCTGATTGTCTGTCTAGGGTGTGGTCCAGGACTAGGTTGAAGTCACCTGCCATGACGGTCATGTCATTTGAATGGTTTGCGCCTAGTTCCCTTGTTACCCCCTCACTGAATGTTGTGTCGTCTGTGTTGGTGCATATATGTTTGCTACCAGTATGGTTTCTACACCTCTTTTTAGCTGTGTGATAAGAAGTCTTTCTCGATGGTTATGTTGGATTTAATGTTTATCAGGGTGATTACACCTCGTTTTTTGCCTACCACAGGTGAGTATGCCGTCTGTCCTATCCATCTCGCCCTAAGATTACTCGCATCGTCCCTCGAGAGTTTGGTTTACTGTAGTAGGATAATATCGCTTTTTGTCTTTGCTAGATAGTCTAATACTTTCTTTCTCTTAATCGGGAGGTTTAGACCTTTAACGTTAAGGGATACAATCTTTAGATCAGCCTGTAGTGCATTGTTTTTATTCACAGTCCTGCGTTACAGAGCGCGGACCGTTTTGGGTCTCTACCTGGGTGTATTATTCTGGAAACTTTGGGCCTTTGTGGTCTACCTTCCTGATTCAGAGTGGTTCTTTGAGGCGATTGCTTTGGCCTGGACGGCCTGTCAGAGAGTTTGGTTTGGACATAGACAAAGACGTGGATGAGTCATACTCGGAGGACAGACGTAACAGACATGATGGACAGGGCCCCCCCTCTCTTCTCTCTCCCCTCCCAAACCTTCCCATCCCACCACCCCCTGCTAGTTCTTCATACTCTAGACGTGCAACAGCAAGGTCTCTCCCACCCGCTACAACCCCGGGATAGTCTAACACGCTCAATCAATCAATCACAGACATTTATAGAGCGCACTACTTGTCTACTGATCTAGTTTGCTTATTATAAGCTCGCAACATTAAATGATAGACATGTCTATCGCATCTATCTGTTCATTGTTTGTTAATTGCATAGAGGTTAAATGATATAGGCAGTGGTGCGTTGTGTAATTGTGTTGTTGAGTTGAATTATGTGGTTTGTTTTTTTAATTCTGTAGTGTGGAATGGAAATGTGTGGAGTTGAATTGTGTGGCGTGGAAAGGTGATTGGAATAATGTGGCATGGTGTGGAGTGAATTTGTGTGGATTGCATTACCAGGTTTAAAAACGACGAAACCTAATTTGTAAAGCCAATAGGTTTCGGCTAAGCAAGAACTATTGGCGTTGCCAATGTTTCTTAGCCATGTTGTACACCAGTGAGGATGCTGTACAGCATGGTTAAAATTTTGTGACGTAGAGGAAAGTGGCATGCAGTGGTGTAAATTGGAATGGTAAAGAGTGAAGCAGAGTGTTGCAGACAGGAGTTGCGTAGAGTGTCGTGTATTGGAGTGGTATAGTGTGGAGTCACATAGAGTGGCCCCATTGGAGGGGCATAGAGTAGAGTGGACTGGTGTACAGTGCATTGGCATGAAGCGTTACAGAGTATAGTGGCGTAGAGTGCAGTGGCATTAACTTCAGTTGTGTAAAATACAGCATCATAGAATGCAATGGTGTACATTAGAGTGGTGCATAGTAGAGTGAAGTGGCACAGAGCAGAGTGGCTTAGAGTTAAGTGGCATAGAGTTGAGTGATGCAGAGAGCAGTGGTGCAGAATAGAAAAGAGTGGCAAAGAGTGTAGTGGTGTAGAGTGGAGCAGAGTGGAGTAGCATAGAGTGGTACAGAGTAGAGTATAGTGTCATAAAGTGCATTGGGACAGAGTAGAGTAGATTAGAATATAGTAGTGCAGAGTAGAGTGGTGTGGCATTTAGTGGTGGAGAGTGTGGTGGAGAGTGCAGTGTTGCAGAGTAGAGTGTTAGAATGCAGTGGTGTAGAGTGGAGTAAAGTAGTGTAGAGAGCAGTGACATAGAGTACTGTGATGCAGAGTACAGTGCAGTGGCACAGAGTACAGCAACATTAAGTGCAGTTGTGTAGAGTGCATTGGCACAGAGTGCAGTGGTTAGGAGGAGATGTTGAGGTGCTTGAGAAGGAGCTGGCTCTCCCTTATCTCTAAGATTATGTTGTTCAATATTTCAGGAGAAAAGGCTGAGAAAGAACATGTTGCATTCTCTTTATACTAAGTGGAGAATGTTTACTGTAGGAAGAGGACATTTTGTTCTGGTTAACTTGAGTTTCTTAGATAGTAAGTTGTGTTAGCTTCAGAGCTTTAAAGATGTTGCAGTCGACGAGGTGCCGGCGGCAGCGACTCAAGATGACTGCACATTATGCCTCACGGTGTCACACTGAGGTACATTTCATCACAGAGGGATGCACTTGCGGGCAAGGTGCGACTCTGAAATTCTTCAGCAGGTGTTGGAAGCACCCGGGAGCGGCAGGGCATGTTTATAGACCTTTAATTGGTCTAATTATCCTTTTTACAGCTTTTCCCTCGCCGCTCCCGGCACGCTCAATAAAACGGCGGCCATGTCATGAGCTTCAGATTCCAAGCTTTTTTCCTCATGTGATGGTGCACACAGGGTTCTTTCTATCCTCACTTTGCCAATGTATGCTGAGGAACTTAAAGAAATGTGGGTCATTTTCCAATAATTGAAGAGACAACAATTTTATTCCCTTTTTGCTGACTTTTTCATTTTTATAATATTGTATGGACAAAATGGAAGGGCAGTATGAACATTATAAATACATACAATACAGATTTGGCAAGAGTTTGTAGGCTGTTCTGGATTATCAAATTGTGATTACTCATGAATCCTTGATATACCCTGTTCGTCTTCTCCATTGAAGCTGAGCAGTCTCTGGTTTGCCTTTGTGGGTGCCGAAGGAGTTCCTAGGCCACTTTGCCTGTTCCTCTTGACTAATTAAGACTATGGAGCCTGTGCATTCAGCCAAACATCAGTCTATTGTCCATTCTAATCCTAATAAATCCAAAGAATCTGTAAGCAATGCAAATAAAAGGGTTAAAAAGGACCCCTCTACTCCGTATAAATCACCTTTGCCTTTGTCATTGGAGGATATTATGGATGAGTTGAGAAACATAAAACCTTTTATGGCAGACACTAATGCAGCCCTTCAAGGAAGTGTGGAAAAATTGTCTCATTTGGATTCTAGACTTGCAGAGGTCACACAAAGGGTTAGCAACACTGAGGATGTGACCGTTAAGGTTGAAACTTTATCCAAAGAAGTGACTCAACTTAAGAAACTTACGGGAGAGCTGGAGAACCGTAACAGATGCAACAATCTACGCATATACAGCATACCGTAAGAGTCTGAAGGCCCTGACATGATCAACTCCTTGAAGATTCATATACCAAAAATAGTTGGCCTACCGAATTCGGTTGAACTCAATATCCAAAGAGCACACAGGATCGGTCCTTCTAGTGATTCGACCTTGCAGAGACCACAAGGGATCATTGCCTATTTTCTTCAATACTCTGAGTTAATGCTGACACTCACAACAGCTAAACAACGCAAGCAAATGTTATGATCTGGTTGAAGGAAATGGCCCGATTAAGGTAATCCGGGTCACTCACGACCACCTCTCAACCTTCCATACCAAATGAAGAGTCGATAAGACAGTAGAGAATACAAACCAATATCTATTTATTATGATATACTCAGAGTGGAGGCTAGTCTGCCCAGTCTGTTAGGAGTGCTGCAGAGGGACTGACTTCAACAAACATAACAAGACATTATGTACGCTTCGAAACCAATGAAAGCATGCCCACCATGGAAGTTTCCAAGGAGATGCAGCTGGACAGTAAATTACAAAGGAGTAAGTTCTGAGGCCGGGCACGCATTACCTACTATTCAAGGTCACTCTGCCTATACCCACCACTAGACAAGTGGGAGAAGGCCTACATCTAAAAGGAAAGGTATGCGCTAATAAGAACAGTGCATACATTAGTGTAGCAAAACTCAGCTCTGAAGAAACATAACCTAGAGATGCCATTTCTCACGTACGGCTGAGGATTTATTTCGGTTATAATTAAAAATGGCAGCCATACACAAAATGGTTCAGCAAATGCTAACCTTACATAAAACAATGCGAAAGCCTATTTTTCTATTCTAACATGGCCATAAGATTTTCTTTAGTCAAGGTGTTTCTAGAGCGACAGCTCATCATCGGAAGGAATTTTTAAATCTTTGAACTACGCTGTTATCCATGAATGCTAGTTATGGACTTATTCACCCTTGCTTTCTTCAAGGTCACCTGCAAAGACAGCACTAACAAATCCAGCAGGGCTCAAGAAATTCATACATATGCATGGAGAAGAAGACATGAAACTCAGTAAATGTTGCTCACTATTTTTCTCTTCTTTCAGGTCCCTAGCACCCTGTTGTTTGATGTGGGTGCCTATGTTCAGTAATGACTTTCTAGTTCTAATGTCCACGTTTCATTCAGCCCTGTTTTTCTTTTTCTGTTCGGTGAGTCCCACTAGCACCATGACTGGTATGTCTTTTTCGTTTTATATTGTTTCCTCTTTACTTTGTTGATATTATGTTTATTTAATCTCGTTGTTTTTTCTTTTGAGCGACGTCTATTTTTCTCGTTCCCCCCTCAACATCAATCTCCTAAATTGTTCTTCATTTTTATTGCTAAAGTCATTGGGCTTTCTGTCATATCTCTATTTTATTTATATCAGGGGAAACCTTCTTTTCCCCTTTTTCCTTTCTTCTTTTTTTCTCTTTTGTCTCTCTTTTCCCTCTTTTACTTCCTCTTACTCCTTTTTCTGCTATGCAGCAAACTTTCTCTAGATATTTTTGTTTCTTTAGTACTCTACCATTTTAAACCTGTTTCTTTATGGTTGGATAAACATTATTTTTATTGTAATTTTTTCTACTGTTCATTCTCTAGTCATTCCCCATGTTTTTCTCTATGAGTAATTTACATATTGTGTCATGGTATGTTAAAGGTCTTCGTAAACCTGTTAAGAAGCAAAGGGTATTATCTCACTTGTCAAAAATACATTGTGAAATTGCTTTATTATAAGAAACTGATCATAAGGAACAAGACATAGCCTCCGAAAACAGACAATGGGTTGGGAGTGTTTTTTTTGTAGTTGTCCTGCTGTTCACAGCAGGACTGGTGTTTTAATTCTATTTCATAAATCATTAAATATTCAGCTGTTAAATGAAGATGATGCTGGAAGATGGGTTTTGTTAGATATTAACCACATGGCTGCTAGGCGTTTTCCCACCCCTGTGCTGGAAAATGCCATTTTAGTGGCACCATGACGAGCTCAGCTCGTCATCAGCACATGACACCCGTGGGTGATGACGAGCTGAGCTCGTCATCAGCATCGAAAGGGTTAAGATAAATAATACACAATTTTGATGTATAATGTCTATGGTCCAAATGGAATAGAGTTTTATTCTGGAGTGATTTTTCCTCTCTGTTATCATCCCATGCACCAGATAATCTCATAGTGGGGGGAGATTGTAATCAGCTTATGGATCACTTTTTAGATCGTAGATCTCAGTCTAGGTACATTCTCACCGAAATGCACAGAGCCTTTTTTAGAACCATATCCTCCAGAGGGTTGGTAGATGTCTGGAGAGCATCACATCCTGATGTCCTAGAATGTACTTTCTTTTCTCCTGTTCAAAATTCACACTCTAGAATAGATTATATATTTTTTGCTCAGCACACTCTTCAATTCCTAACACATGATGAAATCGGTTCAATACTCTTTTCAGATCATGCTCCCCGTTTTTGTAGATTTGGATTATCCTAATACTATCTCATCTGCTTGCAAATGGAGATTTAACAACACCCTTTTGCTATATAAACAGTTTACAGAACAATTTAAAATATTTTTGCAAGAGTTTTTTTGTAAACAATCTTACCTCAGACACACATATGATTTTCAATTGGGATGCTTTTAAACATCTGCAAGGGGGCTTCATAATAGTTTTTGTAGCAAAAATAAAGAATACGGTTCTTAGGGACTTTAGAACAGATTAAAGTTTTAGATCATTAACATTTCTCCAATAACTGCAATGACACTTTATCTAAACTTATTAAGGCCAAATTGCAATATAACAAACAATCCTTAGATAATGCCTGTGGCAGTCTGCTCCGTTTTAAATCGAAAATGTTTGGTGGTCAGAATAAAGCCAGGAAAACCCTGGCTAATTACCTTAAAGTTAGGAAACAGAAATCTAAGATTGTTGCTATAACAGACAAAGCCGGGAAAAGACATATTAAAGACTCCAAAATATTACAGTGCCTCTCTGAATTCCACGCGAAGCTATACACCACAAAATCTTCCCCCTCAACTGGACATATAGAAAACTTTTTTCAATCAATTCCTAAATCTTCAGATAACAAGGTAGATTTGTCTTCCCTTGACACTCTATTTTTTTTATTTGAATTTGTTGTTTATTGTTTTTAGTTATTAAAAACCATCACATTACAAAATACAGTTTAAATACATTTTTTAAAAGGATGTCGCTCCATCTTCATTAAAACGTTATATATATTAATACATCAATTAACAGAGTTATATTACAATTTTATAAAATATATTCAGAGCATAGTTATAAGTACTTTACAGTTTTCAACAGGCTATTTGCATGGGAGGTACGTAGGAGATATGGCAAGCATTATTCTGTAGTTCATGATGTCATCGATTACCACAACTTTAGCTTCCTTATCAATGTCATACACTGTTATAGCTTGCCTTTATGGATACTTGCTGCTACCTGTTTTACTGCTTTGTCATGAATTTGGAAATACTTCTTACAATTTAGGTGAGGATTGGTAGAGTACATGCTTCTCATGATTGCTGTTCTACATGTACGGATCCCTCGCTCATTAAATGAAAACTTTAAAAGTAATCGGCGTGCATTCATCATTTTGGGGCATATGCAATCCAAATGCACAAAATCGTCTTCTTCAGAGTCACATAATCTACATGTTTTTGGTCCATTATATTGCCAAAGAGGTTTTTCAGATAAAGACAGCAGAACCCCTAGGCGCACAGCCATGAATTGTTTCCTAAACGCACTGGATAGGTTAGTTGGAAATAAGTTGCAGGTGTGACATATGTTTGGATTGTCATCCATGCATGAGCTCGTCGTGAAAAGAGACTTTTATCCTCTATCAATGAGTGATTTTTAGAGGCTTTATTCATAGCCTTGCAAAACGTATGATGCAACAGTTTTAGGTCCCACAAATCACCCGCATTTATTAAACGTAATGAGGAATATAAGAATTTACTGTAGGTTGACTTAGCATCATGGATTATGGCTTCCCATAGCGTGTTGACTAAAGCACTTGACTTGTTAGTTCGTATTTTATGCATGGTTGTAATAAACTGATATCTACTTGCTATATTTTGTTGCAATAAGCCACATTCTACACAGATTTGAGCTGGGGAAGCATTACATGGTAGATGGAAAACCTGTTTATAGGTTTTTGTTTGTAAACTGTCTAATAATTTAGCATCCCTACCATACATCACTGCACTTGCATAAGTTAGCGAAGGAAGGAGCTTTGCTTTAATTACTATAAGCAGTGGTTGATAGGAGGGTCCATCTAATTTTCTTGCTAACAAGCTAAAGGCATGTATCAAAGCTTTGTTTTTTCCAGCCATGTAATTCTGTTGCGCTTGAAAATTAAAATTTTTATGGAAATGAAACCCCAGGTACTTATAGGTAGTAACTTCTTCTATGATTTGATCTTCCAGTTTGATCTTTAAGGCTGCACCAATGTTCCTCCCTATACGCATAGCTTTTGTTTTAGAGATATTTATTTCTAAATTGTTGTGTTTTGTATAGGTCGCTGTTTTTTGGAGTAGTCTTTGAAGACCAATTTCCGTATGACTCAACATACTATATATTGTGCGCATAAGCTAAATTGGATATCGTCAGGGGTCCTAGTCTTGGTGCGTGTGTTTTAACGGAATCCAGTTGGAGAGACAAATCCGCCATAAATAGATTGAACAGGTGTGGGGCTAGCACACAGCCTTGCTTAAGCCCCCTAGCTGTTGGTATTTTCCTTGACAATTTGGTTCCATCCCCCACTTTCATTTGAATCCACATATCTGTATATAATGATTCGATTGCCCTTAGTAACTTTGTTTGTATACCCCAACTTCTTAATTTGGCCCAAAGGAGTGAACGATCCACTTGGTCGAAGGCGGCATTCAGGTCTATAAAACAGAATTGTAATTTTTTCTTTAGACAATTGCTTTTTTCCAGAATAACTGGTACGGCTAGCATGTTAATTGTAGTACTGTACCCCTTCCGGAATCCTGTTTGCTGAGATGGAATCAGATTCTTGTCATTTGACCACTCTATTAGCTCTTCTAATATTATTGATGCATAATATTTTGCTTCTGTATCAGTAAGAGCTATTAATCTATAGTTGGATGGATTTGTTTTATCACCACCCTTATAGATAGGATTTATTATTGATCCTCTCCAACTATCAGGAATTGAACCTGTATTTTCCACCTCTTTGAAAAGTGGCATTATGCGATTGGCCCAATATTTTGGCTTAGTTTTAAATAAGGCTGGCGGAATGCCGTTTGGTCCGGGTGCACTATCACTTCTTCCTGATTTAATAACCTTTTCGATTTTAGTGCTCAATGTATCATCCATTTCGGGTACATGAGCATATTGGAATGATGGTTCAAAAGTTTGATTAATTTTGTTATTTTCTTTAGTGCTTAATTGATTTTCGGCTAAAAGGAGTTTTGTTAAATACACTGCCCAAGCTTCTTCTGTTACGTTTGTTGATACTTTTGTGTTAAGAGACTTATTTTGGCCATTTATTATTTTCCAAAATGCTTTGGCGTTCGATTGTTTGCAATTATAGACCATCTTTGCCCAAAACTCATCTGTTGTTTTTCTTTTTTCTTACTAGACGTGCTTCTTAAACTCTTTTTTCAGTATCTTTAACTTGTCCCAAGCATCTGATCTATTACCTTGTTTTTTTACCTTCCTAATTTCTCTTCTCAATTCCTTTTTTAGCCCCTTAATTTTATGTGCTGGAAAGCAATTTTGATTTGTGATCCGTCTAGTAGTTAGTTTTGAATTTGGTTTCGTTACTTCGAGCACAAATTTACTCCAAGCTTTTAACATGGAAGGCAGTAACACTGTATAATCCTCCAGTATTATCTTGGCTTTTACTGCAAGTTCTATTGTCCGAGAAGGATATTTTAAATGCCATTAACCAACTCCCAAAAGATAAACCCCCCAGACCTGATAGCTGTTCTGTGTGTTTCTACTTAAATTTTAAGCAATTTTTAATTCCTAAGTTATTATAGCCTTATAGCCCACCGTAGAGGGCTACACCAGCTATTAAAGGCCCTCTCCAGCATTAAAGGCCCGAGCCGGAGGAGAGGGCCTTTAACAAGGGAGAGGGACTTTAATAGCCGGTATAGACCAGCTACAAAGAGCTATTAGAACATTCTGCCACTAGAGAGCAGAATGTTCTAACAAAAAAAAACAAAGCCTTATGGGAGCGTGAGGGGATTAGAATCCCCTCAGGCTCCTTGAAGTCTTTGTTCACAGCCAGAGCTGTGAATAAAGAAACATTGAAATGTTGAAGCTCCAGGCTTATACTAGCAATTATAAGCCCGGAGCACTCCTTTGTTTTCAATGGAGCTCCCAACATTCCAATGTTCTAATAATTCTTATCGAACATTTTTTGAGCACAGGGCGGTCACAAGGCTCTTTCTCTCAAGCTATGCTCTGTTTACTTCCTAAAAAAGATGTGGGTCTTAGGGCATGGAGTACTTCAAACCCCTATAGACTATGCATACACTATTCTATGCACCTGCACATTTGCCTTTTATATGTTGAATTGCGTAGTCTCTATCCTTAGACTTCCACCAAACATTCTGTCACTCTTATAGTTTTGTAAAACAGTAATCAGTAGATGTACATTAAGTGGTACATCCCCAGAGATATGCCAGTTATTGTACACTGTGACATCACCACCATGGATGCACCGTATTTACAATGTGGTGTACTATGGGGCAAAAATTGCACAGATATGTGTTGTATCTGTGTTGTGAAGATGGTGCATTGCTTGACTTTCGTTGGAAGCGCAATGCAGCTCCAGCAATTCTCTTTGGGCCCTATGCTTATAATGCTGTGTCAATCCTTACACCTGCTTCAAGCAGGTGCATGGTTTTGACGCAGTAAAAGCCCAAAAGTGACTGAATTAAATCTTATAGATTTCACGTAGTCACTTTTAGGAGGCGTTCCTGCGCCAGAACACCCACCCCTGCGCAGTAAAGCCTCCTTCTGGCGCAGGGCTTTACAATATGATGCAGTTTCCAAATGCGTCCCATTGTAAATACCTAACACTATGGCACATCTTTTGCACCACCGCTGTGTCACAAAAGTGAAGCAACGGCTGCGTAAAAGAGGCACAAGGGGGTTGTAAATCCGCCCCTAACACATACAAATTCATCCAGGCACTTTCACCAGCAGCGCAAATTGACGCATAGACTTGTAACATATTTATGTGCATATGCTAAATTCAAGTGCTTCGGAGGTACTACAGTATACTATAGGTAAACACCTTATAGATTTATGCTGTAGCACTTCCTTATAGTTCTGCACTTTCACATTCACCATACACTACTAATGTATCCATTCATTCATTTATGAACTACACATTCATTCTGACAAACTTTTACACACTAACATAGAAATATAGTTCTTTCTTTGACCAGTGAGGGTAGTTCTGAAAAGAACTGTTTTTTTAATGTCTTTTTAGTTTTGTATTTTTTCAAAACCTTTTTTTTTTAAAACCAAAAAAATGGAACATTTTAAACAAAAAAACTGTGGAACAGGAACATAAAAGTAGAAAAATATATATTTTTTCGGGCAACGGTGCTGTTCTTGCCTCTTTACAATGAGGTCAACAGATTGCTCACCATAACAAAGTAACTCTTTGCAGTATTTGCAATGAAAAGAGAGTTTTGAAAACTGTGGCACAATTATGGCATGCTGACTGCTTGGAGAAGGTGGTGGTGCAGTTGAGGTGCCAGCCACTGCAGTTGGAGGATTGTTTTGCAAGCTTCGAGTTGCCACCTTTGCATAGTTGCTAGGATGCAAGTTTTTTACATGCCGATCCATGCTTTCAGTACCGAATGAGCACTTTTTAGAATGGTCACCTCTTGATAAAGTAACGTCACATATTTTGCACGTTACTTTTGGTGCATTCACCTTCTTCTGTCCCTCAGGAAAAGTAAAACATTTCCAGATAAAAGTTTCATTCTTCTTTTTCTGAGGATGCTCAATCACAACATCTTTATCAAAGGAATGGTCAGATGGAGTTTGAGGAAGACCAGCCATTTTAGAGATTTTGCTTCTAAAGTACTACAACTCCCCAGAATAGATGCTGCTCCTGAGAAAGTCCAAGTAGAATAATCAAAATGGGAGGGGTCTTTCAACAGTTGGAGTAGGAAGTGTTATGAACCAATTAAATCTCTTTTAAAGTCACATGACTGTGCGTACTATTACGGTGCGCTTACGCAGCTCTTACGCTGCGTTTACGGGGCACTTACGATGCGAGTATGCACGTCGTACCGTCATGATTTGCGTAATTGCTTTTCAAAGTAATATACGCTTATTAAAAGTTAAAAAAACAATTTTCATGATTATCCCAGATAATGTCTACCTTTAAAATTTACATTAAATACATAGATATATCGTTTTGAACATTATAAAACTTACGTGGGGTACGCAAATTATATAGAATTTTATTTTAATATATTAGAGAAAAAATTATTAATTAAAAAATATTTTTGAATTTAGTTTTGTAATTATTTTACATTAAAATATGAAATATAAATAAAAAATAAAAAAATATATAAATATTCATAATAAAAATGTAAAAAATGTGTATAAAAAAAGACATCTAATTATTAACACATTTAACAATTATCATTTACAAAACCTTCGAAATTCACTGAAAAAACCATAGGTTTCAGCGACATTATAGTTAGGAATTACCATTTAAAAAACCTTAGAAATTCACTGAAAAAACCATAGGTTTCATACAACATTGAAATCCCCCCATTATAGTTAGTTCAACTAACTATAACTTGCGCGCCCGCAATGCACTGCTGATGACGTCACATATTACATCACTCAAGACATGGTCAGTTCAACGCAGCCCCCTGGCGCTTTTGCTGAGGGGGAACTAATTCCCCTTGCATACTGGAGGTCCCTGGGGGCCAACTAACCCACCAGGAAACTCCAGTATGCGCCAGGGGGCTGCCTTGCAGAGAGGTATAATGAGGCCACACCCCTTTTTACACCTCTCTGCAAGGCAGCCCCCTGGCGCGTTTGCAGAGGGGGAACTAATTCCCCTTGAATACTGGGGGTCCGTGGAGGTCAACTATTCCACCAGGAACCTCCAGTATGGACCAGGGGGCTGTGTTGCAGAGAGGTGTAATGAGGCCACGCCCCTTTTTACACCTCTCTGCAACGCAGCCACCTGGCGCGTTTGCAGAGGGGAAACTAATTCCCCTTGCACACTGGGGGTCCTTGGGGGCCAACTAGCCCACCAGGAACCTCCAGTATGCACCAGTGGTCTGCGTTGCAGAGATCTTCTCTATGTAGAAATTATAGGCCTATGTTATTGATTAATATGGATTGAAAGATTTTTGCTAAATTAATGGCACTCCGTATTAACTGTTTTTCCCAACTTAGTCAACACACATCAATCAGGGTTTGTTAACGCAGTGCCGGAGTTCTAATGAGTGGGCGGGGCTGCGACAGCCGTTGGCCATTCGCAGCAGAAGGGAGGGAGTGCTCCCGTCAGCCAACATGGAAGGGGTTAAGGGAAGATCTATTTCAGACGATTCTAGAACCTTTCTTAACATCATTCATTTGGCTTCTAAATTGGACTCTCACTTGGCTGCCATAACTCGCGATGCTGAGAAGGCTTTCGATCGGGTGAATTGTGAATTTATGTTTGGAGCATTGAAATGGCATGGTTTTAGTCCTCACTTCCTTAAATATGTTCAGCTATTATATTCTGAACCATCTACCTCGATCTTGGGTTAATGGTAAACAATCCAAATATTTTCCTCTTCATAGAGGGACTAGACAGGGTTGCCCTTTAGCCCCACTCTTATTCATTTTGTCACTGGAACCCTCTTTAGAAACAATTCGCCATTCTTCAAATTTTTCGGGCTTCCAATTTAAAAGTTTAGATATAAAATATACAGCATATGCAGTTGATATTTTGTTATATTTATCCAACCCTAAAAAATCTTTACCAGCGTTTTTTTCACTATTAAATACATACTCTGCAGTGTCAGGATACAAACTTAATATAGATAAATCAGAGGTCCTGGCCCTAAATAAATGCTGCCTACCTAGTATGTTTAAAGATTCTGGGTTCAAGTGGAACTCAAAATATATTAAATGTTTATGTATCCTCTACTCAAACAATATTAAGGAAACTTTTAAAATTAATCTTAATGAAATTATAACAAAAAGCACTCCTTTTATGAAGAGTTTGTCTCCTTTATTTTTGTCCTGGTGGGGTAGGCTGGCTACAATTGAAAAGATGTTGCTACCAATTGTGAATTTGTACTGGTCTATGCTTCCGGGTTCACTACCTCCCACATTTTTAGGTTTTGACCTGGCGAAAAGCTGCGCAAGCAGCGGTTCGCGCAGGCGAAATCTTTTGTTTCGCAGTATGACTGTTCGTCCCGCCTCTGTTTCCCATTGGCTAGCTCCATAAATGGACGCTAGCCATTGGCAAACAGAGGCGTCCGTCATCCTGCGAGGCGACTTGTGGGCGTTTCTGAGAATTTTTCTCATCCGGCCCCTTTGGCGACGTCATTGCGGTGGTGGGCGGTTCCTATTTTTTTTGGGACGCCATGTTTTTTTATCATTTATCGCCGGAAGATGTCTAAGTGAGTGCGTCCTTGTTTCTTTCTCAAGCGAGGTGCGTTGTCTCCTGTAATGCTAATCACTTTATTCCACTGAGTGAACTAATGGGGGTTGTGAATGGCGCACATTCAGAAGTACATCGCTTCTGGGCACTACACTTTATTCTGGGGGTATAGAAAGTGAAGTACACAGAGATGTATTCGTGTTCAACCTATTACGCACTTCGGTCAAATGGGTGGTCGGGGCTGACATCCGGGTCTCATTGACCTGATTGTTGCAATGACGTCTCTAGACGTTGTGCAAGACACAGACACTGTGCAAGAGGGGGGGAGGGGGGTTGAGAGGGGGCACCACAAAATCCGTTCCGCCGCTGTGACAGACGTACAGACAGAAGTACGCACGCGTTTCTCGTGACTGCGTCGGGTTCCTCTTTCCACGTCACAGTCCAGCCCACACATGAGACGCACAGACCTTCCATGATGGGGTCAGCAGTGCCAGACGTTGTACTGGAAGTAGGGAAGCGTGTGGCCTGAAGGGCAAGTCGTGCAATGGATGGGGTCTGGTGTAGGCAGACCCTTTGGACAGCCAATGTAGAACGGCGACTTCGCAGATTGCATTGATAAAAGACCAGCCTGACATGTGTGCAATAACATGAATAGTGCAACGTGGGGGTTGTAGTGCAAGTACTGCAACATGTGGGCTGAGTAAGTAGTGCAACAATCCGGCTGCAGCTTTAGATAAGAGTCCGGTGAGCTGTAGTGTAAACAGAGGCGCGTGGATAGAGCTGCAGTAGCACATCTGCGAGCTATAATGCAAGTGAGAACACACAGCACGTGTGTTGTGGCATCAAAACAACTTCCTTTAGGCAAGTACAATGTCTGTGGGCTGCAGTGCGAGCAGCGCAGCCTGTAGTTGTAGTGTAAGTAGTGTAAAAATGCAATGAGCGGCGAGGAGCCCAGCAGGTGGCAGACACAGCTCTCTCTGACTGTATTTCTGAGAGCTGTTAATCCGATTGCCAAGGCGCCGCCAGTCGCGTGGAGGTGTGCTCCCTGGCACGCAGCGATCAGTACGGCCACTGACCGGATATGGACCGCGCCACCTGAACCCTACTACCCTACTACTGCCCCCTGCAGACAGGCTTCGGGAGAGGCCGGCTCCGGGCAGATGGCGCCTGCAGAGGCTGCGAGAAGTCGACGTAAAGGGCCCCAGGCACTCCTCCTCTGTGGGACGAGGTGCACTCCCCACAGCCTAAAATATTGATGGCGGGCACCCCAGGGTGGGCCGTTTCATGTCCCACACACCGCAGAACACAACTTGTTGCCGGGGGGAGCAGGATTAATTGGCTGTCAGTACAAACACTCTCCGAAATACCACCGAAAATGCGGGGTGTGTGAGCGTGCAGCTAATTGAGCGCGGCTCTGCGGGGGGTTGGATGTAGGTCACGCGCAGATACCTTTAAACAGGGTAGGAGATGCCAGTTTGTGTTCAGTGATAGTCCGAGGCCGTGCAGTGCTGAGGCCCCAGGGATGTGCGCCATGGACTCATCTGCGCACCCCACGCCCGGGACACTTTTACTCACCAATGAGTTTTTACCTGCTGGGATCCCACGACTTTCAGACGCGTTCACTTTACCCAAGGCACCACATGATTGAAACACATGGATAACTAGCATGGCAAACAGGTGTGACACACCAAGGTCACACGTGAACTCCGCGCTGCGCCTCCAATGACATAGGTGCACACAAACGCTTGTGGTGGGCGGGGCTGCGGGGGCTGGGTGTGGAGCAGCAAAGCTTGACCCTGCATTTCGGAGGCGGTTACACACACGGGGTTGCGTGTCAGGCGTCAAAGCAAGGCCTCTTACCTCACAGGCACCAGTTTGTGATAGAGCGTAATGAAGGGGGCTGCACACAGGGCTGTGATTGAGTGTGTGTGTGGAGGGGGTACTCTTCACACATAAGCACTAGAGCACAACGCTAGTTGGATCTGTGTGTGATTGTAGTGTGGGACAGTGGGAGGCAAGGAGTGTGCACACATACACCTGGGACTGACGCCACGACCCGAAGGTGACTGCACCCTGGAGGTTTTTTGATGAGTATGTCTGGGAGTATGTGTTAGGGAGTGCAGAGTGCTAGGGAGTGCAGAGTGCTAGGGAGTGCAGAGTGCTAGGGAGTGCAGAGTGCTAGGGAGTGCTAGGGAGTGCAGAGTGCTAGGGAGTGCAGAGTGACTGCAGAGTGCTAGGGAGTGCAGAGTGACTGCAGAGTGCTATGGAGTGCAGAGTGCTAGGGAGTGCTAGGGAGTGCAGAGTGCTAGGGAGTGCAGAGTGACTGCAGAGTGCTAGGGAGTGCAGAGTGCTATGGAGTGCTAGGGAGTGTAGAGTGCTAGGGAGTGCTAGGGAGTGCAGAGTGCTAGGGAGTGCTAGGGAGTGCCGAGTGCTAGGGAGTGCTAGGGAGTGCAGAGTGACTGGGGAGGGCTAGGGAGTGCAGAGTGACTAGGGAGTGCTAGGGAGTGCACAGTGACTGCAGAGTGACTGCATAGATTAAGCTAATGGCAATGTAAATGACAATGCCATGTATTTATCTGTTTTCAAAACCAACACATAAATAGAAATGTTGTCATTTACAATGCCAATACCTCTAACTTTTCCAAAGGCGAAACCATTGCATTGTAAATGCTTGTTTAAAACTATTAACCGTTCTTTGATTCAATTCTTATGGAACAAACACAAACCTCGAATCTCCTTAGCCCATCTTCAACCACCCAAAGATACTGGCCCGGTTAACTTTCCTAATCTTAGGTCATATCACTCGGCTTTCACATTGAAACATATCTGGACTTCCTTTATAAAGTTGCCGCAGATGTATCAACAGTGTGGGGTCAGCTAGAATAGACACAATTTACATCTTTTGCCTTCAGGGAGGTGGTTCCCATCTCTCAACCTTTCTCGAGTACTTACCCACTCAACAGCTATTGTTAAAGCTTTATTTATCTCCTCCTATTCTTGCTTTGAAAACATTTTACAAACTCCCATTTGGTATAATAAACGCACAAAATTAAATAATAGAGTTCTCTCGTGGAAAGAATGGATTAATAAAGGGATTATAATCATAGGTCATCTACTCCGTAATGGTTCACTGTTAGATTTCTCAGGCATCCGGGAAAATACAATATATCCTCTCACTATGCCACTTAATACCAATGCCTTAAACCTCTTCTTTTCTTTTATATTTCTCAATAACCCACCATTAATTTAAACACACAACCTCCCTCTTCCTCGCTAGATTTTTATTCACAAATGAAGGCCTCTGGCAAATATAAGTTCTTGATTGGTTCTTCTAAGTTTAAAACAAAAACACAAGTAGAGCTTATGTGGGAAACTCATCTTCAACACAAGTTGTCTGTTCATACTTGGAATTCAATATGGGCTAAGATCCATACCTCTTCTCGATCAGCAATCACAACCCAAACATTATATTACTTTTATAGAAGAATATTTCTAACCCCTATGAGTTTATATAAATTCAAGCTTTCTAACAACACTAAATGTTGGTCTTGTGCTCACGATAAAAGGGACCTTCTACATATGTTTTTTGAATGCCCTTTAGTTAAAAAGCTTTGGCTACATATATGAGATAAGCTTAATGAACATTTGTCCACAAATATTCCTTTTGATATCCTGCACATTGTTCTATGAAGCTCTTTTCCCCTTTGGTGTTCCCAAGGTATGTTTGGGAAATGTATTGACTAAACAGTTGCAATTGCCTTACAAATAAGTACAACTAATTGGAAAGATACTACTAAAATTACTTATATTAGTTGGTGGAATATGTTATGTCAGCACCACAGACTGGACCAAGCTTATGCCACCTCTCTTTCTTCAATGATTAAACAGGATTTATTATGGTCGCCCTTTACCTCATATTTATCCACACAATCTACTCAATCCACATATAGGGCTACTAATTAGAAACCCCCATAGAGACTAGAAGTTTAATACATTTTTATTATTATTGCAGAATGTTGTTAATCTGTTTGCTACATAAATATATTGATATTGAATTTTAACACTTAACTCTTTTCTCTCCTTCCTCTCCTTTCTCTCTTTATTTTTCTCCCTTTTTGACTTTCTTTCTTCTCCTCTTTTTCTTTAAAAAACAAAAGACTAAAATGCATTTGTTTAGCATTATGTTTACATATTTCAATTCAAGGTTTTTCGTTTTCTTGTGTAGTATCATTAGCTATGTTAATTCCAAATGGTTTCTATTCTTTCTTTTTCTTTCTTAAGTTTATAAGATAGATGTATTATTGTCTCATTATACTTTATCTCTTCAACATCTGCGTGGATTGACTTAAGTATTTTTCTTCTTACATTTTTGTAAATGCTTTTTGTTCTACATTCAATTTAATAAAGCATTTCTAACCTCAAACAAATATGTTGTAGTCAAATCTGAATGTGGATCGGTCTTGCAATGGAAACAATTTAAGCTGAACCAGTGCATGTGGGATGTGATTGATTTTTTTTAGGGCCCATAATCATTCTTTCAGCTACATAAAGGATTGCTTTAAATGCGTTTCTATTCTCATTGGTCTTAAACTACAGAGTGGGACATCTAAGAATGCATCTCTGGTCATTTAGTATTAGGATCTATTAGTATATTGGCTAGCAGAATCCAGCTTTATTATATGTTACTGAGCGGGTAAGTAAGTTAGAATTGGAGAAGGTAGGTGGAAACCTGGCTACAATCCCAGTGATAACAAGAGATAATTTCTCGAATGAGGATTAAGACCAATGTTCCCTCTAATAATTTTTCTCAAAGCGCGGAAACAGGTTGCTTAAGTGCCTACTTCTTACCACTCTGTGCAAAATTCAGAGCCCTACATTCTGCACTGCCATCTCTTCAGGGTGGCCTATTGCTTAACCAAGATGCTCAGTCATGTCAGGAAGTGTAGTGACAGTGATCAGTCAAGGCTAGCCCCAGGAGTTAGTAGACGGTTTAAAATTCTAACATAGTACATCAGAGTAATTGCACTTGAAAAAACAAACATTCAGTCAGAGCTGCATCTTTAAAAGGTGTGTGTGCAAAATGATAATGAAAAGTTGTTTACCTTGCACCTCTCTTGCTTCGGGATGCTCTGGAATAATGCTAGGATCTGACTTTAAAGAGTTAGAAAGGTTTCGAACAGGGCACACTGCAAAAGATGGCAATGCAGATTCAAGCCTCACCTATTTAGATGCTGCTTTGATGTTAATGTTTGCTTTGAATGTAAGAGCGACTTTTAGATACATTTCCAGCATGAGAGCTCCCTCAGAATGAGACAACGATCATCCACAGTTCTCAGTGCACAACTGTGCAAATGCCCATGCACATTTTAATAGACAATCCTTTCACAGTTTCAGCTCTCTCTATTTTTTGCAATGTTGTTATTATTTAGTAGTTTTATACAGCGCTAGCCTGACCCAAGGGTATCGAAGCACTTTACAGAGGGTACATTGCGAAGAAAACAAAATATACAAAAAAGTGACAAAATGCATGTCGATGTTGAGGGATCGGCTTCGTAGTCGAGGGAACATCTGTTTCATATTCTCACCGAGGTGGTGATGGAGGGGAAAATAAGAGTCTGTACCTCCACTCTGAGAGCTCCTATCGACTCCCTGGGGCACGGTTGAGGAACAGGATTTTGAGTTGGCTTTTGGTGCTGATGTGGGGGGGAGTGGAGTTCCAGATTTTTGGCGCGCTGCCGGTGAAGGAACGAGTCCAAGAAGTGGTAGCCACATTACAGGGGGCAGCACTAACACAACTGTGGCATTAAATGAAAGATGGAAGTGAAAAATGCTATAGTTAAATCTAAGCCACTACGGCACCAAATGTGAACACAGGCAAACCGTAACAGACCAGAAAACCAAGACAATAATAGTCCTTCAAAAAACAGATAAATACCCATAGTGTAATGAGACATTACTTAGTGCATGCTGAGTGGGAGGAATGGAAGAGAAAAAGGAAGGACAAAGAGGCAAGACTGACTACTAGCATGCAAGGTTTTATAAGGGACACTGACATAAACAAATGAAATGCAAAGGCAAGCAGTGGGTGGAGTTGGAACTCCATAAAGTATATACAACAGATTGCTAAGCGACAGCGCAAGCACTGTCTACGCTCTACCTAAACACATAAAATGTCAATGATAAGGAATCCTATAAAGAATTTGGAAACCCTCTAAAATGGACTAGGTATATGTAAATAATTTAAAGCCATGCAAAGTTCATGCAAGCTTGAAAAAGAAACAAAAAATTACCAGAACTCTTTCTACAAATAAGACATACATTATTCAATGGCTCCATTATTATGAGTCATTTATACATTGTTCAAGACTTTGCTCTATGTACGTGAGTCCAACTCCTAATGACACGCATGACAGGCAAAGAAAAGAGCAGCAGAGGCAGCCTTAAGGGACTTCTCGTCCCAGGACTCATCGGGCAGGGCAGTGGCCGCTCACAGAACGCCCAGCTGTGCCCAATCAGCACTATAAGGTTCCTCCAGCAGTCCTGCCATGCGGGAAGAATAATGCGGGGCAGCCTTAAGGGACTTCTAGTCCTAGGACTCATCGGGTCCAGGCAGAGGAGGCCCACACAGTTCCCGTTTGAGCTCAATCAGCACTATAAAGTGCATCCAGCCGAACCACTGAATGAAACACACGTGGGCAGTGCCTGGACAAAGCACGATCCAAGGATGGACCCATCCTGCAACGTCGATGGCAGGAAGAGGAATGGCAGAGCCATCCTACCTGGTCTTTTTGTCTTTTGCCAGAAATTTTTATTTGGCTATTATCTGGGCAATGCTTGCCAACTGCTTGTTACAACAAGAAAAGACCCCATTGCACCTTTATTTGTTCATGCCCTCAGGTACTGTGGAAATTCATTTTAAAGAACAGCATTTTATTGTCTCTGAAATTTGTATTCTGTATCTGCATTGTTGGGTTCTGTTTTGAGGGGAATATGTTGTAGCATTGATTTTTTTCTTTATTCTTGCGACATGCTTGTGTCATCTTTTGACAAGGCACACCAGTCATCAGAACAGGTGCATGCTGAGAAGTTACTGTAACCTTTTTAACCCTTTCGATGCTGATGACGAGCTCAGCTCGTCATCACCCACGGGTGTCGTGTGCTGATGACGAGCTGAGCTCGTCATGACAACAGCAAAATGGTAATTTGCAGCACAGCGCAAAAATCACCGCAGCAGCGATGCGGTTAAGCCATCAGCGCATTGAGCTTCCTGTATCTGAGCACCTAACCATCGTCTGAAATGGGGAAATGTAAAATATCTGTTCCAACTAAGCCCAGCTACTCATCTTGATCTTTAGATGGATTAATTAAACGTGCTAAGGGGCTTTGAATAAAGAAATCGAATATTTAGAAACTACGCCTCTTGGTCTGATTGATAGAAAGTTTTGAGACCAGTCCTATGCCTCCTGGGAACCTAGGATTTGAGGCTTTTCCTAACTTGACACAGGTTCAAGGGCATGAAATAACACCTCCCCACCTCACTCCATTAATAACCCTCCTGCTGAGCCTTGATTGATTCTATGCCTGGCCACTACTTCTCCTAGTAATAACAGCCCCCTGCAAAGTGGAAAGTGACCAGGTGCCCTGGAAGCCAGTCTCCTTGGTTACCCATAAACCAAATCATGCAACAGGCTTTACTTTCAACCCAGAAACACTTGATCTGTTTCAGAGATCTTTAATGGATAATGTTTGTGATGTGATATCTAATCTGTTTTGACCTCTGCAGTCTAGGCTGGGGTAAATTGAAGAACTTTTACAGGGCCTTTAAAAAAGAATGTTGTCACCATTTCAACCACATTATTCACCCTGTGTCCACACGGGGTGGAGGGGAGCACAACATATTTTTTACCATCTATTCCTGATCCTGGCCAATGGACTCTGGGCCATATAACTCCTACTCCAACAAAAAACAGCAGTCTTCCCCATTCGTTCAGCTGCACATGCAACCCCAACCAAACTCACACAATGGGTTGTCTGTGACAAGGGGAGATGTGAATAGAAACACCCTTAAGGGAAAGAACTGCACATGCAGATCGTCCAATCATATGCAGGCCATGCATCACAACCCCCCGACAGGAGCTTTAAATACGGCTTACTCTTCATTCCAGCCTGTGAGAGAAAGGTACATCTATAGGGAAACTGTCACTGGCTGCAGGGAATAGAGTCTCTTATAATAGAGAGGTTAGGCCCCCCAATCGAGACATTATTAACTTATCCCCCCACTTGTAGTAATCTAAACAAACATTCCACCGTTACCAGAGGGATCAGTTTAGTTGTCCATTCACTGCACTGGCTTCAGTCCAGATCAATATTTCCAATCTCAGCCGCAGACCAAATACTGCTAAAATGGAGGGTGGATTGGTTCGGATCGTCCAAAGATTTACCTGCTGGAGACTGAGTCATTATACATTTTAGGTATCCCAGGTTTGCTTGGAAGATCCTACATGACACCTCTTTTACTCCTTTGATGGAGGGTAATGTCTCTCTTCTCCACCTTGGCTTCTTTAAAAGGCACCTATCCCAAGTCCCAGTTGATTCTGTTTGCCATCCTTTTGTTTCTCCTCTAGTGGATCAGGTTCCCCACTTAACACTTTCAAATAGATACAATCCCCTAAATGATTTGCAGGATGTGGACTGATGCCTTGAATTTGAGGTAACTTTTCAACTGGGTACCACACCTGATCTTTTGGATTTTATCAACCCTTCTGAATGTCATTATATCACACCTCCGCCAATTGCTGCAGACCTAGGTGTGTCTTTTCACTCCCAGGGCTGCAGTAGGGATCCGGTTAGGAGCCTTAGTCAGGCAGAGATAACCTCATCCATGCTTCAACAAGGTTATAATGGTGTATTTGATATTGTTTCATGGAACATTGCAGGGCTTAAGAACTAACAAACCACTCACAAGTGGCTTAACACCACACTTACTATTCATAGAATTTGCTTCCAGGAAATATGGCAGGTGATTTACTGTTTGTCCCAGCCATCCCATCCCCTAATTTTTTGCCTACTGACCTCCTGGTTTGTTGGCTTTGTTTTTGCAGGCTTTAGGATTCTGGGTATTTTACCAGTGATATCCAGTGCTAAGGGGCAGGTGCTCTTTCCCGTATCCACAATTGCCATAGTTATTATCTTATACGTCTCTAGTTAAATGCACTACATGGGCCCAGGGCCTGTAAATTAAATGGTACTAGTGGGCCTGCAGCACCTATTGTGCCACCCACTTCAATAGTCCTTTAAACATGGCTGAGTGCTGCCCCTCCAGAGCCTGTAAATGCAGTTTTTAACTGCCATGTCGACCTGGCAAGGCAACCCACTTGCCAGGCCTAAACCTTCCTATTTAATACATATAAGCCACCCCTAAGGTAGGCCCTGGACAGCCCCAATGGTAGGGTGCAGTATGTTAAAGAAGTTTGACATGTACTTTTAAGTTTTACGTGTCAGGTACTGAAAAACTCTTAAATTGGGGCCAGATGTATCAACATACCCTTTTGCAATTTCTGAATAGCGATTTTTAAGGAATCACTATTTAGAAATCGCAAAATGGTATGTATGTAGAAATTTGCTAATTTTTAGCGATTTCTTAGAATTCCTTAATTGCGATTATCAAATTGCTAATCGCAATTAAGGAATCATTTCCCATTCATTTCTATGGGCCAGGAGGCCCATAGGAATGAATGTGAAATTATTGAGAATAATTTCAAGGGTGCAGGGGTGTCTCAAGAACACCCTGCTGCACCCTTGAAAATTACATGTGTGCGCATATGGTGCACATACATGCCCAAAGGGCATGTATGAGCATCACATGGTACCTTTACAAATTGCATAAAGTGCATTTGTAAAAGAAATCGCAAATTACCACCAACTACAAGTTGGTGGTAATTTGGGATTTCTTAGCCTAAATTCGCAATTCTTAAATGGTTGATACATTGCATTTAAGAAATCGCAATTTGCGATTTCATCTTTTTGCTTTGTTCTCTCCCTCTTCTTTTGCCCTTCCATGGCATCAGTAGTGGCTGCAGTCTCCTGACCATGTCCATGCATATGTTCTCTATTTATGTAGTTGTGTCGCATGTAGCCTTTCAATGACTTCAGAAAACTGAGGGTTTTGATGGAACGATGGATGAGGGAACTTATAATCCATTCAAATGAGATGGGAACCACATCTAATACTTGTCAGTCGTGAATCAGGCTCGGTGTGTGGTTCAATTAGACGCAAGTCTGAATACTACATATACAAGATGCATCCTGTAACGAACATACTTTGTTTTTGTTTTCAGGTTTTAAAACATTCCACAATCTGGAGCTCCCCTGCCTCGCTGGTGACCCGTGGTATCGTTGCTCCTCTTTCTCTATTAACTGCCTCAGAATTTGCTTCCTGCAGTCAGCCCTGCTTGCCGCTTGACTCGTTTTGCATTGTGTAACCGATTTTGCCTTTTTAAACTGCATTGCGCGTTTCCCCACAAGCGCTCCGCTCTGCTCCTCCCCCCGCCTCCATTTTCCGTGTTTGTTGTCGTCCTCGTGTGCCCGCCCCGCCTCCCAGCTGAGACGCCCTCCCACTAAGCACATAGAGAGCTCCGCTACCTTAACCACGCTGTGACTCACTTTGCTCTCGAGCGGAGTGGTCGCTCCCCTGCCTCGCTGGTGACCCGTGGTATCGTTGCTCCTCTTTCTCTATTAACTGCCTCAGAATTTGCTTCCTGCAGTCAGCCCTGCTTGCCGCTTGACTCGTTTTGCATTGTGTAACCGATTTTGCCTTTTTAAACTGCATTGCGCGTTTCCCCACAAGCGCTCCGCTCTGCTCCTCCCCCCGCCTCCATTTTCCGTGTTTGTTGTCGTCCTCGTGTGCCCGCCCCGCCTCCCAGCTGAGACGCCCTCCCACTAAGCACATAGAGAGCTCCGCTACCTTAACCACGCTGTGACTCACTTTGCTCTCGAGCGGAGTGGTCGCTCCCCTGCCTCGCTGGTGACCCGTGGTATCGTTGCTCCTCTTTCTCTATTAACTGCCTCAGAATTTGCTTCCTGCAGTCAGCCCTGCTTGCCGCTTGACTCGTTTTGCATTGTGTAACCGATTTTGCCTTTTTAAACTGCATTGCGCGTTTCCCCACAAGCGCTCCGCTCTGCTCCTCCCCCCGCCTCCATTTTCCGTGTTTGTTGTCGTCCTCGTGTGCCCGCCCCGCCTCCCAGCTGAGACGCCCTCGCCCCTCCCCCTCCACTATCCATATATGACAGCAGTTCCCGCGCGCAGCGTCTACGCGCAGCGTCCGCGCCCAACCCGCGCCGAAGGTGCGCCAAAGGTAAGCCCGTCTACGCCCGTCCGCGCCTGGACCGCGCCCAGCGCCAGACCCCCTGCCCCTCGCGCTGCCCAGCCCCCCCGCATTACCTACGATGCCGCATCCCTCCTAGCCCTTAACCCCGGTCGCGCTCCCAACTGCGTCCAAGCCGCCCCTGGATACACCCATGGACCCTTCTCCTGCTACTCCTGCAAATTCAGCGGCACCGACAACATCTCCGCTACGACCACACCACAGACTCCCGACCCCACCCACCTACAATGCATCCTTCTCAACACCCGATCGGTCCACAGACACGCCATTGACCTATGGAATCTACTAGACACCATCTCTCCAGACGTCGCCTTCCTTACGGAAACATGGATGAACGCTTCCTCCGCACCAGACATCACCATTGCCATCCCTGAAGACTATAAGATCACTCGCAAGGACCGTACCGGCACAGGAGGAGGAATCGCTATCGTCCATAAGAAATCAATCCGCATATCAACCAGCTCGGACGCCAACCTCGCCAACTCCGAACACCTTCACTTCCAGATCCACATCGACCCCAAGACTACACTCAGAGGCACCCTCCTCTACAGACCACCAGGACCCCGCACAAAATTCAGTGAAGACATCACGGACTTCATCACTCCACACGCGCTCCCCTCCAAAGATTACATCCTTCTGGGAGACCTCAACTTTCACCTTGAAAAGAACAACGACCGCAACACCGCCACCCTCTTGGACAACCTCGCCAACCTCGGACTTAACCAACTGGTCACATCCCCCACCCACATCGCAGGTCACACACTCGACCCCATATTCACATCCAGCAACCATGTCTCCTTCAGCCACACCACAGACCTCCTCTGGACTGACCACAGCTGCGTCCACTTCACCTACAACAAACCAAAACCCAACATCCACCTCCAACCTACCCTGCAAAGAAACTGGAACAAAATCACCACGGACCAAATCTCCGCTTCGCTCCTTCAAAACACCCCAGCCCTCTCATCCAACGCTAACGAAGCCGCCGCCAACCTCACCATCTGGCTATCCAAAACCGCTGACACCCTAGCGCCACCGAAAAAACGTCAAAACAAACCTGGCAGCAAGAAGGCCTCTTGGTTCAACGATGATCTCAAGAAGTCCAAGAAACTCTGCCGCTCCCTTGAAAAGGCCTGGAAAAAAGACCTAACCACCAACACCAAGGACGCCTTCAAAAACGCCACCCGCATTCACCACCAACTAATCCGAAAGGCCAAAAAAACAGCATTCAAGGATCGACTTGACAACAACGCTCACAACAGCAAGGAACTTTTCAACATCGTCAAGGAATTTTCCAATCCCTCGGCCAACTCCAACGACATCACCCCCTCTCAAACCCTCTGCGACTCCCTAGCCTCTTTTTTCCACAACAAGATTGCAGACATCCACAACAGCTTTGACAACCAACCCGGAAACCAACCCACCATACCAGTTGCTGATCATCCTCCCCCGGCGAACACCCTTAACGATTGGAACCCAATCTCCACTGAAGACACCATCCGCCTAATGAACTCCATCCACTCAGGATCTCCCACAGACCCATGTCCTCACCACATCTTCAACAAAGCAGACTCCGTCATAGCACCGCACCTCCGAGACGTCATCAACTGCTCCTTCAACTCCGCCACCTTTCCGGTAGACTGGAAACACGCTGAACTCACGGCCCTTCTGAAAAAACCCACAGCGGACCCCACCGAACTCAAAAACTACCGCCCCATCTCGCTCCTACCATTCCCGGCCAAAGTCATCGAGAAAGCTGTCAACAACCAGCTCGCCACCTTCCTCGAAGCCAACAAATCCCTCGACCCCTCACAATCCGGATTCAGAGCAAAACACAGCACTGAGACCGCCCTCATCGCAGCTACAGACGACATTCGGACTCTATTGGACAATGGTGACACCGTCGCCCTCATCCTCCTTGACCTCTCTGCAGCATTCGACACAGTCTGCCACAAAACACTGTTACAACGCCTCAATAACATCGGAATCCAAGGAAAAGCACTTGAATGGATCACCTCATTCCTCACCGGAAGAACCCAGAGAGTCCGTCTTCCACCATTCACGTCAGAGGCCTCTGAAGTCATCTGCGGCGTACCACAAGGATCCTCTCTCAGTCCCACCCTCTTCAATGTATACATGAGCCCCCTCGCGGCCATCGCACGCCAACACAACCTCAACATCATCTCCTACGCGGATGACACGCAACTGATCCTTTCTCTCACCAATGACCCCAGCACCGCCAAAACTAACCTACACGAAGGAATGAAAGAAGTTGCCGAATGGATGAAACTAAGCCGTCTGAAACTGAACTCAGACAAAACAGAAGTCCTCATCCTAGGTACATCCCCATCTGCATGGGACGACTCCTGGTGGCCGGAAGCCCTCGGTAAAGCACCCATCCCGACAGACCACGCACGGAACCTAGGCGTCATCCTGGATTCTTCACTTTCAATGAACAGACAAGTCAGCGCCGTATCCTCTTCCTGCTTCAACATTCTTCGCATGCTCAAAAAAACATTTCGCTGGATCCCCTCCGACACAAGGAAAACAGTCACCCACGCTCTGGTCACGAGCCGACTGGACTATGGAAACACCCTCTACGCAGGTACTACCGCAAAACTCCAGAAGAAACTCCAACGAATCCAAAACGCCTCAGCCAGACTCATATTAGACATCCCACGCAACGAACACATCTCTGGCCACCTTAAAGACCTCCACTGGCTTCCTGTCAATAAGAGAATCACTTTCAGACTGCTTACCCACGCACACAAATCACTCTACGACATCGGTCCAGAATGCCTCAACTCACGACTGTCCTTCTACACCCCCTCCCGCCATCTACGTTCTTCCAACCAAGCCCTCGCCACTGTACCTCGCATCAACAAGACCACCATGGGAGGCAGATCCTTCTCATACCTGGCTGCTAGAACATGGAACTCACTCCCCGCCTACCTTCGCCTTACCCAGAACCACCTAGCATTCAGAAAGCAACTTAAAACTTGGATATTCGACAAGTAATCCCCCCCCCTTCCTAAGCGCCTTGAAACCCTCTGGGTATGTAGTGCGCTATACAAATTCTTTGACTTGACTTGACTTAAATTAGGGATCTGCCTCCCTATTTAAGGCACACGAAGGGTGGGTAGCCGATCACATGTGCAGTCCAAGAACATAGATTGGTAGATGGGGCATAGTGTGGTACCAGTTTCTCTGCACATATTCTAGACCTTTAACCTGAATGGCTAAGTGAATGATCGAATCGAGAGAATCCTAATCTCCATCTGTGCCCCCACCTGGAATCTGGAGAGTTCTTCAAGGGCAGGACAAATCACAATTATAAAGTTTAAAACGAGGCTGCCTAGTTTTGTAACCCATGGAACTTTACCATGAGTTTATTTAGGAGTCTTTTGTAGTAGATGTTGAAGTAATCAAAGATTTCTATGACAAGTACTCTTGTCAGCTTCACTCCAGGAGCTGTTTGGTGTACCAAGATGAATACGTAGAGCTGTAGGGTCAGATCCTTTACTACTGCATTGACTTCAGGAGTAAACAAGGCGACAAGAGTTTAACGTTCTCCCAAGCATCATATTTTGCAAAGGTACCAACAAGAGTTCAAAGGCATGATGGCTAGTCAAAGGGTAATGAAACATGCTCCTCACTTCTCATCACTATTCATCTTAGATCTGTCTGCATTCCTAGAAATGGGGCTCTCCTTTATCCAATGGAAATGGTGTTTGTCTGAATATTGTTAAAAAAAATCACCTAACTGATATGTGATGCTCTAAATACTGTGTACAAAGTTATCATCCCATTGGGTGTAGATTTTTTCTGATTAACTCCAGTGGGACAACATCTTTGTAAACATTTCCCTATCCACAACTTGAACCATCCGCTTTCAAAAAGTGCAGCCATTTCTATCCGGATCATTCACTTCTCTGGTGTACTTTTGAGAACAATATCACCTCTCTAGCACTGATCTCCCCACTGCCTCCAGCTACTGGTTAATCCTCTTTGCTGAGATGCTGCTCTCTGACTGCAACATTTCACACTACTGCTGTTCATCATGTAGTCAGGTACTATACTGTCTACCTTCCTACTGACACTGTTAGTTATATAAACCTCATCATCAGCAAAAATCAGTCCATTATCCTACAGCAAATTAATCAGTTCTCTGTTGAGCACATGGATGTCTAAATGTAATTTTGAACCCTATGGAACATTGTACCCCTCTCTTATCCTCCTACTTGCTCATTACATGCAGATATGCCAATCAAACCAGTAGCTTCCCCAAGTTATCTGTGAGTATTTTGATCGTATCTCGACCATCCTTGATCAATGTCTGAATCTCTTCACACAGTTTTCTTCCTATGACCTATTTTTTTAAACTGGTTTTATTGCCATTTTATCAATATGCAGGGTAGTTACAGTTTAACAGTTTAGTGAGAAACAATTCAATACGGGTTCTACATACTGTGCATAACATAGATGTTATGGCAATAAGAATGGACATACATTAGGCCACTTTAAAGGGCTTCGTTAGTGGAATTGGTATGTTGTTGAGCTCCATTCGATTGTAAATCCCAAACTGTATGCTGTTTTGTCCCTCTTGTGTTGACCTGGGGTGTTGGTGATATACACCACCTTGAGTTCTGCCTAAAGACTGTAGGGAACATAACTCAACAATATGGGTAGCAAGAACTGGGATTCACCTCATGAGAAATAACTCGCTGTATTGAGGGCTGGGAGACCAAGAAGCTGGTGTCAGTTTTGACACATGTAGTGCAGGGGGCATGGCGCGGACGCCTGTGTGTGTTGTGCACAATATTTGTCACTTTCAGGGTATAAGCTATCCTCTCTTAGGGGCCACGGCGTAGGGGTGGCATGCTTTGCACTCTCTCGGGGTGCCCCTGTCGCTGGTGGCGGGGTGGCCTGTTCATAGGGGTCTTCCGCTGCATGGTGTTTGGATGCTTGGAGTAATGTCACCCATCGCATGGAGATGTCATGCTTACGCATTCCCCGCAGCTCCTCCGATCAAAGCAGCTCCTCCTCTGCTGCCCCCGACTTACTTAATGCACCCCACCAGGTCTCAATTGGCTGCCCTTCCGGGGCTATCTAGTGCATGGCTATGCATCTTTTTGCAAGCAGGAGCACCAGGGTGGCAAAATGCATCTCTACTTTCCGTTGCTTACGGTGCCTGATGATGCCTAGTGCACAGGCCTCCCACGCATTAAGATGAATCGTAGCCCAGTGTGAGTGGAGCACTGGGCACCCCCAGAACATGTGGAAAAAGGGCACGCCTGGTTCCAGACATCAAGGCCATTTAAAGCGCGTGTCGGGGTAATAGCGCTGGAGACGTTCATGGGTGAGGTAAGTGCGGTGTAAAATGTGGTATTGCATGTTTTCGAACCGGTAATTTTGGGACACTTTTTTGGCAACTCCAGGGCTTGCTCCCATTCTTTGTCGTGGAGGCGCCTCTTAAATTCTTCCTCTCATTTGTCACGGAGAGGGGCGAGGGAGATTGCGCCCAGTTTGCGCACTGCTTTAAATAACCATGTCACTGAGTGACGTCCCGGACCCATCTGCAAGACTGCATGTCGTACTGGATGTGTGGGTGGCTCCAAGTTGATAGCATGCCACATATGATGACAATCTACCAGTAGTTGTCTATGTGTGAGAAATTGTCCATTGGGAAGGTCTGTGTCGGCTGCTAGTTCCGCAAATGTTTGCAGCCTCCCATTTACAAACAAGGTGCCTGCTTCAGTGATTGTGTGGTCAGTCCATATGCACAGCGCAAGCTTTGTGTAATGCAAGCAGCCTTTAGGGAAGCCTACCAGTGGTTGTATGGGGGAATACATAGGGACGGTGCGACTCATGGTATGTATGCATTTCAAACATCTGCGTGCCACTGTCATCTGGGGAGGTACAAAAGGGGGTGGTAGAGAGGGCAGTCCGGAATGGGTTCAGCGCCTGGCAGCAACATTTTTTTTGTAAAACAATTTTTATTGCAGATTTCAATACAAGCATTACAGTCATTCCGTTTGTATACATATGCGGGATCTCAAGTTCTCAAAGTTTCTACAACAAAGTTCCGACATCGTCATTGCTCGTGGGCCTGGGGCTGGGTGATGGTTGTCTCACCCAGCGCTCCCCCTCTACCACTACTCGGTGGCGTGTCCAATGATCAACCGCTATCTGCTTTTAACTTTTCTCCCCCCCCTCACCAACCCCCCTCCCTTGTCCAGTATCCGGTTTGTTCCTACTGATAGCTCAGCGTCAATGACACACTGCGACCCCCCTCCCCCCCCTCCCCTAGCCCTCCCCCCACCCCCGGTGTTCCATGGTGTCTGGTGTCTGGGTTGCCGCACTCTGAGGTGTGATGGTGACCTGTGGAGTTTTGAGATGTCTAAGGAGTGTGTGTGTCCATGGGGGGAGTTGTGGTAGACACCGCTACCCTAGGTTCCCCAGGGTCCTCTGCATCCTCCTCATCCTCGCTCTCTATTGTACTATCCCATGCTAGTGCCGCTTCCTGGGCTTTCTCGTCAGGCCCCCGTCGAGCCAATTGATACCTGATCGTGCTCTCTGCGGCCGCCCATTTCAGGAATTCTGTGAGCCATTTCCCATGTGTCGGTGCCATCTTCGCTTTCCATCCCCTAGTGAGTTCCCTCTTCGCAAGGAGTAGGCCCATGTCTATGAATTTGCTTGTCAATTTGTTCTTACGTGTGTGTGGAAACCAGTGTAGTAGTGTGGTTGCGCTATCGTAGTGTAAGTCCCTGTCTGTGACCGCGTTCATGGTATCGCCCACGTCCCTCCAGAAGTCCTGCAGGTGCGGGCAGTCCCTTAGCATGTGCAGCAAGTCTGCTTCCAAGCGTGCGCATCTAGGACACGCTGCGTCTTCTGCTCCAAAGTATCTCGCTATTTTGTGCGGCGTGAGGTAAGCCCTATGAAGGATATAGAGCTGTATCAATTGGAACCGGGCATTCCTGGTACTCTTCCTGGGCCTCTGAACCAGCTGGGCCCACGTCGTATCCGGGATCTCCCTCTGTAGGTCAGTCTCCCATTGGGTCTTTAAGCGCGCAAGGGGTCGTAAGGTGCTCTCGAGGATTCTGGAGTGTAGGCACGTGACTGCCTTGACTGTTCCTGCGGCCATCATCACATATTGACATGGTGGCAACGTCGCGGGTTCACACAGTCCCTCGCCCCAGTGCGCTTGGATCCCTCGTACCACAGCTGCGTGCAGTAGATAGTCCCCTCTCGGGAGGTCGTATCGTTCCTGTAGGGAGTGGTACGGCGTGAGCACCCCGTCGGCAAAGAGGTCTCCCACCACCTGTAGGCCAGCCTCCTCCCAGCCCCGGAGGCTCGACCAGTCGCCGCCATGTGGCAGCGCCGTGAGCATGCCCAGTGGTATTTCGGGTGCGTACGGGTGTCCGGGGCCAGCGCGCTTTTGCACGCGGTTCCAGCAGAGCCTCAATGTCCGTTCCTCTTGAGACAGGTCTCTGAGTGCTAGCCTCTGCTGCAGGGTGATGTACGCCAGCACATGGTGAGGGGTGCCAGTGTCCCTCTCCTGCTCCGGGCCTCGGTATACCCTAGCCACTTCCTGCGTGAGGAATTGCAGCTGGGCGGCCAAATAATAATACTCGAAATCAGGGACCGCGAGTCCGCCCTCGTTCTTCGGGCGGGTCAGGGTTGCCAAGGCTATTCTCCGCCTACCAGTTCCCCACAGAAAGGACACCACTTGGGATTTTAGTCGTCGAAACACGGCACTCGGTATCCACACAGGCAAGGTTCGAAAGAAGTACAGCAATCGCGGCAGGGCGATCATTTTAAGCAGCGAGACACGGCCTGTCATAGACAAAGGGAGGGTGGCCCAGAAAAGCATGTTACCCTGCAGCGTTCGGATACAACGGTTTATATTGCCTTCTAACAGGTCTGTGGGATCGTGGTAAATGTACACCCCTAGGTAGGGCAAACAGGTTGGCTCCCAGCGGGGCTCGGGACGGGTCATGGGGCATCTCTCCGCCCTCCGGAGAGGAAAGAGGCAGGTCTTCGCCCAGTTCACCCTCAGGCCCGATACATCTCCGAAACGCGCTAGTAGATCTTCCGCCCCTTCCACTGCCTCTTCGGCATTCTCCAGGAACAGTATGAGGTCGTCCGCATATAATGATATGTGATGACGAATTCCGTCCACCTCCAGCCCCTGGTAGGAGTCACCATTCCTGGCCAGTGCCGCCAGGGGTTCTATCGCGAGGGCGAACAGCAAGGGGGAGAGTGCACATCCCTGTCTAGTACCCCTATGCACTGCATATCTATCCGATATCAATGCTCCTACCCGCACCCTAGCTCCCGCCGAGGCATATAGCACTTCTGTCCACCGCACATACTCATCCCCAATGCCAAAACTTCGCAGCACCCTGTACAAGTAGCTCCATTCCAGGCTATCGAAGGCTTTTTCTATGTCGATCGCCATCACCACCGGGGCTCTGGCGGTCGGTGGAGGGTTCGCAACTATCCTCAGCAACCTACGAATGTTGTGAGACGTATTTCTAGTGGGGATAAAGCCCGATTGGTCCTTGTGGATCAAGTCTTGCATATGGGCCATCAGCCTGGTGGCTAGTATAGTGCTCAAGATTTTGTAATCCGTCGTGAGCATCGACAGTGGTCTGTACGATGCCGGGTCAGAGCTGGTTCTATGTGGCTTGAGCAAGGGGATCATGAGCGCCTCACGCATCGAGCAGGGCAGCTCCCCCCTCTCTTTTGCCTCATTGTATACGGTTTGGAGTCGTGGGGCTAGGATATCAATGTATTTACCGTAGAACTCGATGGGCAGACCGTCCACTCCTGGAGTTTTCCTGCGTGCCATTTTCTTTATGGCTCCCCTTATTTCCGCAAGGTCAATTGGGCCCCCGAGGGCTTCCGCTTGGTCTGGTTCTAGGCACGGTAATTGTATTTCAGACAACAAGCTCTCTAACACCTCGGGTCGGTCTACCGGGCCTCTCTTATACAGTCGCTCGTAGTATGCTTTAAAGCATTGTAAAATGTCCGGCTGGGTGTTACACTCAGTGCCATTCGCGTCCGTCAGAGATAATATTGGGGCAGCACCCCTATTGGGGTTTGCTAACCAGGCTAGGAGCGTCCCCGTCTTATCTCCCTCGGCGAGTGCTTTGGTTAAGTATGTTTTGTGGTCAAAGCAGCGAAGGCGCTCCACCTCTACCGCCATTGCCTCCCGCGCTGAACTTACTCTATCCTGCAAGTCGGGGTGGTTGGGCCGCTGTTTCTCTACCGCACGCAAGGCTTGCTCGGCCTTGTACACATCTTCGACTAGTGTTCGCCGTACGCCCGCGAACTTCCCTATACAGTGCCCCCTTACTACCACCTTGAGCGCGTCCCATTCCACTGCCCTGGAAGAGGCAGTCCCCTCATTCTCGGCAAAGTATTGGGAGATTCTACCTTCCAACGCTCCGCTGAACGGCGGATCGTCCAAAGTGTCCGGATGAAGCCGCCACGTTGGGATTGGCGAGACTTCGTTCATCCAGGCAAATGTAAGGAGTAGGGGGTTGTGGTCCGAAATCGTGCGCGCTAGGTATTCGGTTCGAGTAACCATTGGCAACACCGATTGGGAGCATAGGAACGCATCAATGCGAACATGGAGGTCGTGCAGGCCCGAATAGAAGGAATAATCCCTGTCTGTTGGGTGTTGGGCGCGCCAGGCATCCGTCAGGTCCCACAACCCTTGCCAGTTTGATCTGTGTTTTGCCAGTCTGTGAACTGGGGATGCATGTAGAGGTGGGTGTGACCTATCAAGGGTGGCGTCCGCCACGGAGTTGAGATCTCCCCCCAGCAGCACTGAACCCGTTAAATAAGAGGCTAACTGTTTGGTCAGTCTATTGAAGTATGATGCCTGCTCTACGTTTGGCGCATAGACGCTGCAAAGTGTCAGCTGACGGCCCCGGAGCAGACCCTCAACTGCCACATACCTCCCTTCTGGGTCTATAGTGTGCCTAGTAGCTTGAAAGGGAACCCCCGCCCGGATCCATAGAAGTGTCCCCCTGGCAAATGCCGAGTATGTGGTGTGGAATAGGTGACCCCTCCATCTCCTCTGCAGTGCGGTGCCCTCCTTTTTAGTCAAGTGGGTCTCTTGTAGGAAGGCAATGTGTATCCCTCTGCGGACCAGGTAGGCGTGTACTTTGTGTCGTTTTGTCATGGAATTCAGTCCCCGCACATTCCAGGACACACACTTCAACGAGCCCATGTCAGCCATCACCCCAGTCAGTGCAGATTAAATCAATAAACGTACGCTTCCGGACACCAGGCACCTTCCCACCACCTCCCAACCCCACCCCCCCGCCCAACTTCCCATCCCCAACTGCACCTCGAGTCACCCCAACTACTCCAGGTCCCCCCTCCCCCAGAACAGGACTCAACTGCGAAGTAGAGGCACCCATCCAAACTAGCGAGCAAACGTGCTCACGTAAACTTGTAGTCCGTAGTAATCACCACGGGGGCCTTATGGGCCCTGTGGCGCGTGAGCTGGCTCCTAGGCCTGTTAAGCTTCGGTCCCATAACCCTCTGCCCCACAATACTCAATGCGACTCATAAAAGAAAAGTCTCACATTAGTCTGTTCCAATGTCCATGGGGGGGCGCCGCCTTCAGGGTTCCTTCACTCGGAAGCCGCGGACAGCTGTTAGGGTCCAAC
The DNA here is from genome assembly GCF_964263255.1 of Lissotriton vulgaris. Lineage (NCBI taxonomy): Eukaryota > Metazoa > Chordata > Amphibia > Caudata > Salamandridae > Lissotriton > Lissotriton vulgaris. Next base: position 745,910,960 of record NC_141696.1, read on the forward strand.
GATTTCCCCCGAAGTCTGGGGGGTGACCTTCGGGCCCCTAGCCCCGTCCAGCCCCGAGAAGTCAGTGTCTGATCCCGTGGCCAGGGCCTCCGAGGCTGATTCTCTTGCCGATTGGACCGGCGCCGTTCCTGACACCTCTTTAACCGCCTGCAGCGCTGCTCGCCGTTCTTCTTCAGTTTGCGATGTTGAAGGCTTCTTGGCTCCCCGGTTGCGTCCCCGGAGTCTTCTCGATCGTCTGGTCGCATGGTTCTGGCGCTCCTCCTCGGCCCTAAATCGAGCCCCATCCGTGCCCGCCTTGTAGGTGTCCCACCAGGTCCAGGCGTCCGCCGAAGTTTCAAAGAATAACGCCTTGTCGTCCACTATCACTCTCAGTTTGGCCGGGAACAGCAGAGAGTATTGCAGTCCCTCGGTGCGTAGCTCCTTTTTGATGGAGAGAAAGGAGGCTCGCTGTTTCTGAGTTTCGAACGTATAGTCCGGGAAGAGTGTGACGTTACTATTGTCCACCTGGAATGGGCCCGCTTCCCTGGCCCGCTGGAGGAGCCAGTCTCTGTCCTTATAGTGGAGCAGTTTGATGACCACTGGGCGCGGCGGGAGACCCTGGCGCGGGGGTCGGGAGGGCACGCGGTGCGCCCGTTCCAGTGTGAAGAAGGGAGATAAGCCCTCCGGGGCAACCACAGTCTTTAGCCAGTCGGTCAGGTAGCCCACCATGTCCGTACCTTCTTTTTTTTCCGGCAGGCCAACCAGGCGCACGTTGTTCCGCCGACTGCGGTTTTCAGCGTCCTCTGCTCTCTTCTCCAGGGTCTGTATCCTCTCCAGCGCCTCCGTGAGTCGCCCTTCCATCGATTTGTGGGCCGGTACGATATCCTGCAGGGTAACTTCTGCGGCCTTGACTCTGTCCTGCAGCTTTGCGTGATCTGCGCGCAGGTGCCCCAGCCCCGTCGCCACCTGACCAATATCGTGATGTAGGGCCTCCTTCGTAGCAGCAATGGCGTCTAGAATCCGGTCCTGCATCAGTTGGAGCTCCGTGGGGGGTTGCGGGGAGTCGTCTGGTGTTTCCGTGGCTGGGCTCCCGTCCCCTTTGGGTCCTCTAGGTTTTCCCATCTTGCGCCTCCCTGCAATTCAGGACCCTCAGGGTGGTCCGACGTCAACGACGCCTCCCGCAATATTCTGCCACCAACCTCAAGGTAGTCACACTACTAGCCGTCGTCAGGGGGGGTGAGCCGAGTCTCCGGGGGCCGCGTTGCAGAGATCGAAAATGGTGCCAGTGAACCGGTAGGGCTTACAGCCTCCCCCGGCGGCCGGGCGTCAGGGGTCAGCACTGGGGTCCACCAGCCGGTTCCGTCGTCCGGTCAGTGCTCCATGGAGCACATCTCAGCGTTCTGCAGCGCCGACGACCCGGGGTGCACAACCCGGGGCCAGGGGCGGAGTGGTGAGTATAAGATGCACAGTACCCCAGCAGGCGTAATCCTCCCTCCGGTCCCGGCTCTCCGTCTCCCACGGGTCCCGGGCTGATTCAATGCCCCTCCTTTGCGGAGTCAATTGCACCCTGCACGCTCGGTCCGGGCCGTGCCGCCGCCCAATCAGGTCACAGGCCCTGCCGGTGGGCCATGCAGTGTCCCCTCCGATCGAGGCTGGACGTCCTCCAAGCACCCTCCACTCTTGTTGCCTCCGTATGCCTCCTCAAGGCAGGCCCGCTGTGTCACGGCCGCTTCCGGGGGTATTGCGCCGTTGCAGGACGTCGTAGGCCTCAAAGCCGGGGCCTAGAGTGAGCCCCTTGTGGTTGTGGGCGGAGCCCCGCCAGCACTCCGCTCCCGAGCGGACCACGCACTGACCTCAGGGTCCGCCGATGCCCCGTGTGGCCGCCGTCGTGTCCCGCGAGTCCAGCACTGTACGCTGCGCCACGCTGTGGCCTCAGGACATCAGGGACGGGGTCGTCGCTATTCCCTAGCGGCTGCGATGCAGGGAGCCGCCATCTTATCCCCTGCCGTCTTGGGTGGTCCGTGCCCTTCAGCGCCCGCTATGCCTGGTGTTGCGGCGCGCTGACCCAACCGGAACAGACCTGAGGGTTGGCTCCGGGATCGACCCGATTTCCACGGGGATCCCGGGTCTGAGACAGGATTTGAGGCGGATTTCAGGCTGAGGGTCGGGAGCCTCGCTAGGCTGCGACCGCGTCCATCGGCTGCTAGCCACGCCCCCCCAGCGCCTGGCAGCAACATGCTGTATATGCTGGAGGCTATTATCTGTCCTGTCATTGTATGTGTTTCCGTCATCGCGCACCCGGCTGTCCAGCACGATAACCATTGTAGCTGGTCTGCTAGGAAATATGCTTCAAATGAGGGGGCACCCAAGCCCCGATCTATGGGTAGCTGTAATTTGGCGAGGGCTATTTGCCTCCTACCGTGTCCCAAGATCAATGTTACAAGGTGGGCGTCTAGCTCACAGAAGAAGGAGCGAGGAGGGGACACCTGTCAATTAGCAAAAAAGTATAGTAACCGTGGCACTAGGATCATCTTGGCCACTCCAAGTTTCCCTATGGGAGCCAGTGGGAGTTCTTTCCAAAAGTTCACTGAAAGCTGAGCCCCAGCCAGTGCCCTACGATGGTTCCCCTCGTATATGTCCTGAGGTGAGTGATAGAGACTAACACCCAGGCAACGGACTGCATTAATGCTCCATGGTATCTGTCGGCCACCTATTAGCAGGCGCTGAGGAGGGAGGTCTCTCGAGAGTGGGTATATTGTGAACTTAGTCCCGTTGACCCTAAGCCACACCACCCTCTCAAAATCCCACAGAGTGTCCAAAATAGGAGTGAGGTCTGAAGTTGTCTCCCAAACCTAAACAAGCACATCGTCGGCATATAGCGACACTGCATGGACTGTACCTGAGATAGGAATGCCCCAAGTCTCTCCCTCCCTGCGGAGATGGATTGCGAGTGGCTCCATCGCTATTGCGAAGAGTAGGGGAAAAGCAGGCAACCTTGCCTGGTTCCCCTGAGGATTGGGAACGAAGATGACATGTATGGCCCCATCTTTACCCTAGAGGACAAATTAGTGTATATGAGCTTGGTATATGCCAGCAGGTGTGGTCCTACTGCCATCCGCTGCAGGACTCCAAAGAAGTATGACCAACTCAGGGTATTGAAAGCTTTTTCAAGGTCCAGGACCAGGCACGCCGCCCGCGGGAAATGTCAACTCACCTGGTCCTTGATATGAAGCAGGCGTCTAATGTTATAGGAGGTGCTTCTATTTGGCACAAACCCACATTGATCTGGGTGTATCAGAGTTGGGAGGAGCGTGGTGTATCTTTCTGCTAGTATTATCCCAAGGATTTTATAGTCTGATGGCAGGAGGGCTATCGGCCGATATGATCCCACAAGGTGGGGGTCCCTGTCCGGCTTAGGAAAGGTGACTATTATTGATTTGTTCATGGACTGTGGGAGAGCTCACTCCTCTAAGGCCGACTGATATACTCTTACCAGTTGGGGCACCAGGTGTGTGGAGAATGTACAATGAAACTCCAGGAAGAAACCATCCAGGCACGACGCCTTGTGGGTAGCCAGTGCCTGCAGCGCCTGTTTGATATCTGATGCCGCAATTTTCTTGTCATGCTCGCGTCAATCAGGCCGTGCTATTCTGGGTATGGGGAGCGCTTGGAGAAAGCGGTGCAGGGCCTCTGGGTCCACTGCGACTGGGGCTGAATATAGTTGTTTAGTGTTGCTGGAAGACTTCCAAGATGGAGACGTTTGTGTTACCAGCCAAGCTAGTAGCGCACCAGGTCTGTTGCCTTCCTTGTGCAGCCTCGTTGTGCGCGCCCTAAAATTATATCTGCGGAGGTCCACCAGTGTCTCCGCGTACGCCATTTTGGCGCCTGTTATTTGAGCCAGTGCGGCTTTCCCTATATCTGCCGTTTGCATTAACTTGGCTAGCTGATGCTTCTTTGTAACTATGCTGCGCTCTAGGGTTTTGCGAACCCCCAAGATATGTTGTATGCACATGCCTTTAATTACTACTTTAAATGCATTCCATTTTGCTGCTACCGTGGACGCAGTGTGGTCATTTTCTGTGAAGTAGTTTTGTATGTCCGTCGTCTGTGTTTGCTTAAAACTGGGTCTTTTAGGCAATCTGTGGGCAGGCGCCTGGTGGGGACCGGGGGCCTAGACAGGCGCCACACTAGGGTGATCGTATGGGCATCATGATTGAACAGGATTCTTCCCAAGTATTCAGTCTCCTGTAGCTTGGGGTGTAGTGTAGTTCCTATAGTCCCAATAGGCTCTGCGCATTGGAATAATATATCCTATAAATATTACTTAGGACTTATGTTGACTAGGTCTCTATCGAATATACTAGACTTCATTTGTGAGTGCCAGCTAGCTCAGAGGTCATTAGAAATTTTCTCGAATAAACAAGAAGGGATTAGTTTCTGACAACCGCATAAACATGACAACTTTGTTTCCCAAGATAAAACTGATCTTCAGAGTCGTGGAAACAATAGATAGATATTTTACTCAGTCATTCGTGCATGCTTCGTTTCACCAGAGGTGCAGAGACATAGATAGACGGGCGTTTTCAATAAAAGGATTTATTGAACAGTCTTCTTTCTCAAGCATAAGAAATGAACTGCTACAATCGTAAAACTGGTTTCAAAATGTAATGCATACAGTAGAAAGAGTAGAATAAAATAGTACTGTAAGAGCATTGTATGGTTCCTAAACCATAGGTAAATACATACATAAATAACAGAGGCTAAAAGTACTCAACTGGTGCTTCTAACATACACCTATCCCGATGTACCTAACCTAAGCTTAGTACGAGGGAAGAAGTAAGGAGGTGTAGAATAATATAGTATTCTATTGCCAAGAATCTGTCCAAGATTTCTCTTAGGGTCTAATCAGCTCCGTACTTTGATTTGGAATGAAGAAGGTCAGTCTCAGGACTCGATTTCTCAACACCCCGTAAGGGGAGCTTGGAAACACTGGAGCTTGATTTCTTGGCAGGAGAAAAGGCAGCCTCTCTCTCAGTGCGTCTTCCGGAGGGTTGGCTTCCTTCGGCACTTGCAGTAGCAGGATGCGTCGGGTAAGTAGATAGTCGAACCACTCCAAACCACTCTGTGTTTGCTATGGCAAGTGTGGGCATATTTATACCTTGAAGGTGCCGAGATTGACTTAAAGGTGGACATAATAATGTCATCAAAGAGTCTCAGTTCTTTGAAAACTCCATGAGTTCTTGGACAAGTCAGTTTTCGAGCAAGGGAAAGTCCCTAGCTGCTGAAGCAGAGTTTTCCAAGAAATCGTTGTAGATTTTCAGAACTAGTGGAAGTATCCCTGCCGTATTTGGACTGCATGAGCTAAGGCCAAATATGGCTATGATTTCTATGCCTATATAAGGATGTGGTGTTTTATACCTATATAAGGGCATGAATTGGGAAAATTACAATAGAGTCCTAAAATGGTACACAACAGGGGAGGATCGGAGAGAAGCAGAGAAATTAGTCCAGGCGCACCCTGAATTTATTGGGAATTGAGTGGAATGATTTGAGTTGCAGGTTTGGATGTTTGGATCGCCATGCATCAGTCAAGGCCCAGTGTGCCCTCCAGCTCGCAAAGCGCGCCGCCTGCCCTATAATGGGAGTGATGGAATGCAGAGGGTAGGACCTGCCTATGATGATGTCCTGTACACAGTTAAAGTCACCAACCAGAATCCATGGGGCTTGGGTGTATGTGCTTAAAGGGCCTGAAAGCATTTCCCATGAATTCCCCTGATCTAAATTTGGTGCGTAGATGCTTCCCAGTACCACAGGCTGGCCATCTAAGTGTCTGTGAAGGAGCGTGTATCTGCCTTCCAAATCTATTGCTCAGGATAGCTCTTGAAACTGAACCCCTGGGCGCAACCACATAAGAGTACCCCCTCGCGTAGGCAGAATAGGTTGTGGCGCAGAGGACCCCTCGCCAGCACCTGTGCAGCTTTTCCAATTCTGTTGTTACTAGGTGTGTTTCTTGCAGCAGCACGATCTGCGCATTCTGCCGCTTTATATAGGCATACACTGCACCGCGTTTGCGCGCCGTGTGCGTCCCTCGGACAGTCAAGGTGAGGATGGTGATGCTGCTCTTATGTGCCATATTGCAGTGTAGAGGATCGGGGGGAGGGGTCCTTGAGCATCATGCTGTGCTGCAGCCCATTGCCCTGTCTGAGCCTGATTTCCTGAGACACATGTGCCTGCATCACCTCTACATTATGTTGTTGCATAAATAGTGCAGTGAGGAGTAACTTTTTAGGGGAGAACATCGGGGAACTATCCCAATTCTGGGGACCTATCGCAAACGGCGATATGTCCAAACACATGTTAGCACTCTAATAGAACTGTGAACTACTAGGGGGAAGCTAGGCGCTGCTGCTAGGCATCACTCACCAGTGGCAAATGCAGGATTATTTCGCACCTGGTGGTCTAAGGATACGTGAGCGAACTCTAGTCACTCTATGAGGCATACCAGAGGTCTTGTGTTGCGTTGTAGTATGTTGTGCTGGGCTACCTTACATGTGTGATCCATTGGGTACCAATCATATCAGTGTATCTGCAGTTTGTTGAGTGACAAACGGCGGGTATTGGAGTCCACTCGGGATACCATTTCATTACTGCACTCTTCCTCCCAAGACGAGAAGATATGGGGACCACCGCCCGAGTCTATGATAGGTGAGGAGTATCAAATCTCTGCTACAGCCTGCAGGGCCCTTCTTCATTCGGCAATGATCTGCTCTAGGTCTGGGGACCCTGCAGACTACTTTTCCACCAGGGGTATCCTTTCTATGCGTCTGTTGCCACGCTGCATCCTGGGGCATAGGTGAACTGTTTCATACCCGTTAGGGAGCTTCCGACTGTGCTAATCTGCCCAGTCGTGGGCTTCATCCGTGTCTGTGAAAAATGTGGTAGACTCAGCATGTATGACTTTAAGACGGACTGGGAACAGGAGAGAGTATTGCATTCCCTCCGTCCGCAGGCAGCCCTAGACGTCCAGGAATGTGGCCCTCTGGCGCTACACCGCACAGGCATAGTCCGGGAAGAACATTATTTGTGTGTTCTGCACCTGGATGGGCCCATGTTGTCTCGCTGCTCTGAGCACCACATCTCTGTCCTTGAAATATAGAAATTTCATCAGCCGCGGGCGAGGCGGAGCCCCCAGTGGGGGTTTCCGCGCCGCCTCTCTATTTGCCCTCTCAATGGAAAAGAATACAGTCTGGTCTGCTGCCGGCGTAAAGGACTTTTTCCATGCCTACATATAATTGACGGGGTCTGTGCCTTCCACTCCCTCCGGGAGACCCAGGACCCAAATTTTGCACCGCCTCGAGCACCCTTCCAAGTCGTCCATGTGCTCCTCTATTGTGGTCATGGGCCCCAAGTGGGTCTGAATTGATTCTTGATGAGTTTTGACTGTAGGCTGCATGGAGGTAAGTACTTTCTCCCCCTCTGATACTTATTCTGCATGCCTGCAGTGGTCGTCCCTGATCAGGGTGATGTCAGTAGTGATGGACCCCAGTCTCTCCTCCATGAACACTCTTGAATGTTCTATGGCCACCAGCACTTTGTCCATCTTTTCAGAGAGGGTCAGTTCTTGAGGGGTCATGGCGTTTTTGAGAATGGACTTAGCACCTGCGGCGGTATCCTTTGTCGCTCCCGGAGGTGTCGGACCTGTGGCTGCATGTTGCCACCCCATGCTATGAGCCTGAGTGGCATTGGGTCTGCTGGGGATGTCCAGCCACTTCTTTGCCGGGGATGGTCGGTGCACCAAGGGACTCTGTCCAAAGTAGCATGTTATGGTGTATCTCTTTTGCGATCCTTGGCTTGATCCGTGCAATCAGTTCACACTCCTGTGGGAGACTGCAGGATCCTGAGGGTGCCAGCTCTGACCTCTTCTGCAGTGGACCCCTGCAGGTTGTAGTGGGCTTATTTTGCTGCTGCGCCCACCAGTGACTGGTGCGATGGCACAGGCTGTGCGGAGCACAGGCGGTAACTCACCACGCCTGACTGTCCTCAGGTAGATAGGGCGAGTTCAGGACATTGGCCCCACCTCCCCGATCACTTCCGCATGTCCAGGCAGATCTGCTTCTACACCTGGCGCTCAGGGGTCATAGGGGTCCCGGAGAGGCCGTCGTGGGCTGCCCTGCCCGCCGATCGCACCAGGGGTGCGCGCATTAACCATCACTGCTACGCCCAGCAGTATCTGTCGTGGATGGGGAGCTGGAGTCTTGTTGGGCCGCATTGGCCCACTCAATGGAGTTACTGCCCAGACTTGTAACACCTTTGCATCAGGGGCAACCCTCTTCAATAGCGAATGTCACTTCTTGTGGGGCCCGCGCTCCCCATGCAAAGACCATTGTTAGGGCCTTTTATATTTCAGGCGCCTCCGGGGGCTGAACCGCTATCCTAACTCCAGACACGGTGAGGCCACAAGACCCCAGTCAGTCTCATTGCCTCCAGACGAATTCCATCAATGCCCGCTGTGCACATCCGCCCCCCGCAGTAGTCACCCTCTCCGTCTGCCCTCAGGTAGTCTCTGCTGGGAGCTGCTGCATGGTCCCAAAGCCAGGTATGACCACAGCGGGGGAGGGGGACCCCGGGCTTTGGGCGCTTCTGCAAACAATACATTTTTTGGCTGAACAGGCTTCCACAACTCCTCAGCGGGGGTAATGCTGGGTAGCCAAAAAGCTGGATCCGTGACTGCAGAGCTGATTCCCCAGGCGAGTTTCAGCCCAGGAGCCTGGCGGCTAGCATTTTGTGGTCCAGAGCTGCTCGCGCTTGACAATAATTATCTCTGTGCCCTCCGGCTGACAACTATCCTGGGACATGGATGCGGGTCCCTGCTGTGCTCCGATAACCGTGGATCCAATTTGTAGAGCTCCAGGTGCGCCGTAACAGGCAGGATGCTTGCACTGTCGGTGGAGGTTTAGCCCAGCATGTCCGCCATGACAGCCGACTTGGCCACGCCCCCTTTCTTCCTATGACCTCAACAGCATAATTTTTATGATCATCGGCAGAAAGCCACACATATGTTCGTGCCCAAAGAAATTGACTACTCCCTTTCTTACTGCTCCCCTCCCCTCAGAACAACCACTATAACCTCCACTTTTCAAAAACAACTGACACCCCAGTGCCAGCTTCTCCCTGACACATTCCACCAGTGCTCAGAACATTCAACAATATCCAAGTTCCTCAACTTTCCTGAACAACTCCTTGTGAATGTCTTCGACTCATTTAAAATGAAGCTTTATCCACCATCAATGCTTTCTCTCCACTACCACATTCTATCTTCTCCCTGAATGTTTTATGTTGAACTTCTTCAACGTAGCAACTCAAACGAAATGCCAATCATCCTATTTTAGTACATGCAATTTCCCTCCATGCAAATGTTTAGAAACAATCATTCCTACTGAAACTATGCAACTGTCCTGCTTGGTACACTGTGTTTACAAAACAACTATACATACATAAATAAATAATTCATTATTGATGTCTATTTTGAGCAGCCATCTGAAGCGAAGAAACTATGAGCAGTAAATTTTTCTTCTTACATAACACCTGCCAGCATCAAATGTTTAAGCCAAACGATGTTCCATTTGCTTGCAACTCTAGGTTAATTTTTTTAACTTTCTGTGTTTTTCTTGTAAATATTCTGATTTAGGCAAGTCATAGGCAAAGTTAAAATGTGTGTGTCAGAGGGAATCTGAACGAATTCACCCATCGATGTCCTTCTACTTGTTGAGACCTGCAGCACCTTTCCAAAACAAAAGACACAATGAACTGTGTTGGCCTACACTCAAGTCTTGATGCACCAAAGGGGTGTGCACTTCTAAAGTTCTTTGCGACTCTAAATATATACATTGCACCTCTTTGAGATTTAGAAAGAAAAGGGGGTCTGAATGAGGCACCACCCTTATGATTTATAATAAACAGAATCAATATTTTGCTCTCTCAATTTTAGTCATAGATTATTGCTGACATTTTAGCTCCTCAAAGGGGGTAATATAGTATGATGAACAGCTGCCTCTTCGTAAATGCGAGTTTTCGCCTTGGTAGAGTATGTAATAGTCCAGGAAAAATCTGTAGGAAAAGGGCAGGGCTGCAATAAAACATTTTTAAAAACCTGCCATTTGCAAGTCTGAATGAATGGATGGAGTTCTGCTGTGCCTCACACACCTCCTGCAATCTGATCCCTTTCAGTGTAATTTGCAAGCATATTTCTGTCTCATTTGAATAATTTAAAATGCTCGCTTATGGGCTGTGATGAATTAGTACATCTGTCCCGGTAAAAACTCAAGTCGCAGACTAGTTTCTGTGCAACTACAATGGTGTTGCAAATTGACACTCAGACATCAACCTCTTAAGTCTGTTTCTGATAAGTGTATGCACTCCGGGGGCTCAATTCACAAAGGCCTGTGTATGGGTAGATCTGATTTACTCTTGAAGTACTCCTGCCTTACTCCTGAATATCAGGAATAAGCTTTCTGACTCACTCCTGGAATTCAGAAGTAACCTGAGAGTACTAAAACAGTAAGTCGCAACAAGAATCTTTGTGATTTGGGCCCTAGTATCTTCCTTTCATTTTACAAGAATGCAAAATAACTCACGAACCTTTTGTGGTATAATGTGTGAGTAATGTAAAACAGGATGACACTAAGGGTACATAGCTATAGGATACATCTGTGACTGTGAATTCATAAAATAAAAAAAAGATGTACATTGGCATTCCTATAGCAAGGACTAGTCAGGGAGGGCCCTGGACATTTGCAATTTTATGTACATTAATTGCAGGTAAAAACAAGCATTCGCAAATTCAATAGGTCTGACCTTGGCAAGCCTTCAATGTTATTCAATGACTTTTTCGCATGGACATACAATAGACATTCGAAGAGTAAAAGCAATAAAGAGCAAAAATATAAAGACAACTAACGGTGGCATGCATATGTTTGAAAAAAAGAGTAAATAAAAATGACGCATCACAAAAATTACCTACTGCCTAAACAAAAAGAAAGATTAAAAGAAAGGAGAAATCGGCCTACCAGTCCTGGCATTCAAATGAAGTACTTTCCTAATGGATATGGAAGAGTAAAATGCTCACTCGGTGTAAAGGAAGCCAGTGGCTGAAATAGACTGACCCACAGCTCCTCACTGAAGGCTGTGGGGGATAGAACTAACATGTAAATGACACTTAAACTGGCCAATGGATAGAGGATGAACCGAAAGCTCGTCCAAGTACGTATATCTGTAGGAATTGTTATGATTTTTGGGTGGAAAATGGAGTTGGCGATACTCTGTCTTTGTGGCAGACAAAAAAACAGAACCTGGCTCGAAAACAGAAGACTTGGTCAATCTAAGTAGGGACTGCTGTCAACTTTGACATTTTGTCTATATTACTTATTTTATATTTCAAAACTCAATTATAGTGATAAAATGTCAGTATGACACGGTTGTTGAATGTCAGAACTCTAGTTTTGAGATAAAAATTATTGTACTGTTTTCCAGGACTCTGACCGTAATAATGTGAGTATTGTACGATAACCCGATGCATGTTTTAAGCTGCTTTGTAGCGGTATTTATTATTAATTAAGATCATTACCGTATTTAGTGGCTGGGCGGCAGTTTATGCACTCCAGGGAGCCATCCTCTTCATTAATGGCGAAGTCAGCATCTATAAATGAACTTACTTAAGAGGACTTTTTAGGATTTCAAGCCGCCACACTGTGTGATTAATGATGTTTGTGTTCAGATGTGCATCGGTGCGTTTTTTGGGGATTAGCCCAGGACTCTAGAACATATTTGTAACTGGAAAAAAGAGTTGGGTCGTTATGAAGGTGAGGATGCTGTGAAAAATTCATAAGTGCTTAGGTTCACAGGCCAATTAGAGAAAGCTCACTGCACACTCGGCACTGTTGAAAGAGAGTTTCTTGCAAACAAATGCAGTTTCCTGATCTGAAATCACTAAACTGCCCTCGAATAAACACCCCTTCTACATTCCAATATAATTTGATAACAATATCACATTTTCTTTTTTGAAACAATTGCACGGTTTTTCGCCATTATCTAAAACATAATGTAGCAATACTGGTCGTGCTGTGCCAAGGGAGCATTTAAAGGGACTTGTCTCATTATTCTTTGAACATTACTGAATACATAAGGCATCAGAAATCTCACTTTTCAAAAAAAGTTTTCCATAGGCCGTTTATCCTCTTCATAATATGGAATAAAATTATGATGTGCTCCTGTGTAAACCCCTGTTTGCACCGGGATGATCGTTCCGAGTATGTGGTGATTACTGGGGATGGTAAATATCTCACTCGTAATTGCATTTTGAGAGGTCCAACCTCCTGAAATTTAACAGGGTAAAAGAGTGTGGTAATTACTGAACAAGCACCAAAATCTGCATGTTGTTCCCCAAAAATCCGTAGAAGGTGCTATTTATCACACCCCATAACAAATATGGGCTCAATTCACAAAAGTAATCTGACACAAAATCCTAACTTTACGACTTTCAGTATTCACAAAAGGCATTTAGGAGTAGTAAAGTTAGGATTCCTAACTTTACTACTCCTAAATGCCTTTTGTGAATACCAAAAGTCGTAAAGTTATGATTTTGTCTCAGATTACTTTTGTGAATCGGGCCCTGGGTCCCAGGGTTTTGTTATTTTTTTTTTTAGATAAAATGTTCCTGGATTCCAACAAATTTGGGGGCTTATTATCAAGAACAGGTGATAAGATTATCGCCGCTTTATCGGCAGGAAACTGCCGCTAAAGCGGCGATAATGGGCTTGATAATATGTCCTTGTGAATTCCCATAGCAGCCCAGGTTAACCCCAGGAATTGCTATGGGCTGCTATGGGAATTCACAAGGGCCTATTATCAAGCCCATTATCGCTGCTTTAGCGGCAGTTTCATGCCGATAAAGCGGCGATAATTTTATCGCCTGTTCTTGATAATATGTCCCTTGGAATCTGGGCCATTGCTTGAACAAATCTAGCTAAATCTAGCCAATTTGTTACTCTTTGACTTATATACATCTCAACTGCTCATAATGAGACAAGCTTTTACAGGTGCAGCAGGTTTTGTATGGCCCAACCATTTCTCCAAAATCCAGTCACCGACAAACATGTCTCTGTCCTTGGTTGTGGAGCGAGGGTTGGCTATGCCTGTACAACGACACACATCTTAAATACATTGACTTGTGCAGGGGCCACTCCTCTCTGGGTCTGCTTGAACTTAAGTTTATTCAAAATTATTTGCCTTCGTGTCTTGGCACTGTCATACCCTGTATGCCCACAATATCTCATAGATTACCACAATAATGCAAGGGGCATATGTTATACCTTGTAGGGTGCCATTTGTTGCCTACAAGATGTCAGGTATTACCCCCTTTTTGCAATGGATGCCTATATTATTGCAAGAATGGCTACCGTAGTGCTAGGAGAAACATTTTGCCAAGGATGACCACTAGGCTCATAGCCAGAAGTTTACTTTTCAAGGGCAGTGGCCCAAATCTTTACCATTACAAAAGAGGGACTTGGATGATGGGGGTTCAGTGTTCTCCGCTGTGACAATTGTATAATATTGGAGTTTTTCAATAATACACTACATTGTTAATTTTTCAAACAATTACATCTCCAAGAATATTTGTTATTACTGGAGAATAAAGGAGTAAGGAACACTGTCCACTAGGCCAATGCAAAAACTGGACAGAATGCTATAGGGGTTGGCGACTAGCCTCCTAGAATATCCCCTGAAATTTCAATACAGTTTTTCAATGGGAATTAGCAATTCTCCCTCGGGGAATAATTGAAAGAATAGCAATTGCACTACAAAAGGCACTGTGTAACCACAGACATGGATGCACTGGTTTGTGCCGCGCACACACTTATAGTTAGGAAGTGTTGCAGTACTTCTGCTTGTATAATGCTACAGAGGCTTTTACGGGTACCTGTAAATAAAAAAACGTAGAATTAAAAAAACACAGAAGCAATAGCAGAGTGGTATAATTCCATATCCATCTTCCCGAGACAAGAGGACAGCTGCATAGGTAGGTTCCAGTCTCTCTCTCTCTCACACACACTCTCTCCCTCTCTCTCTTTCTCCCCCTCGCTCACTCTCTCTCTCGCCCTCTTACTCCCTCTCTCTCTTCTTCCCCCTCCATCTCCCTCTTCCTATGCTTCTCCCTCCCCCTCTCCCTCCCTCTCTGCCTCTCCCTCACTCTCCCTTTCCCTCTCCCTCGCCCCTTCCTTCTCCACCTCCCTCCCTCACACTCTCTCGCCCTCTCTCACCCCCCGAGCGCCTTAAGAACCTCACGGGTGAGTAGAGCACTCTATAAATCACTGATTGATTGATTGATTGTCCCTCTCTCAGCCCATCTCCTTCTCCCATCCTTTCACTGTTCACCTCTCTCTCCCGCTCCCTCTTCCCACTATTTTTCTCTAGTCCCCCTCCCTCTCTTTACCCCCTCTGTCTCTCTCCCTCTCTCAACCACACCCTCTCCCCCTTTCTCTCCCTCTGTCTCTCACTCTCCCTCTCCTTCCCCCTACCCTATCTCTCTCTTTATCTTTCTATCCCGCTTCTTGTCCCCTTTCTCTCCCTCCTCTCCCTCTCTCTCTCTCTCTCTCTCTCTCTCTCTCTCTTTCTCCCTTCACCCCTCTCTCTCTCCCTCTCATGCCTCTACTCTGGCTGGGCAAAAGTACCATCAAAGACTCGTGCAAACTACTCCCTTTCACACGATCATGGGGCAGTGCTCACTAAGGAGCACCTAATATCCCTCAGTCACAAACATAGGGTGGCCCTAATATAGTGCCTTTTTTAAGTATTCTAACTGCTTACAGCTCGAAGGTCTTCTACTAATGCCGGAAATCAAAAATATGTACTCTAGTATCACATAATTATAGAGGGCATGGAGTGGCGGGATTTAGCACGTGCAGCGCTGCTTGAACTAGCAGCTCATAGGGTACTTAGGTGAAACTTTCTTAAGGAAACCATCATATCAGTATATTAGAACATTGGAATGTTGGGAGCTCCATTACAAACAATGGAGTGCTCTGGCCTTATACTGGCTGGTATAAGCCTGGAGCTCCAACATTCCAATGTTTCTTTGTTCACAGCTCTGGCTGTGAACAAAAGGCTTCAGGGAGCCTGAGGGGATTCCAATCGCCTCACGCTCCCAAAGGCTTTGTTTTTTTTGTTAGAACAGTCTGTCCTCTAGTGACAGAATGTTCTAATAGCCTTATAGCCCTTCATAGATGGGCGATACCGCTATTAAATTCCTTCTCCCTTGTTAAAGGCCCTCGTCTTCGGCTCGGGGCCTTTAACGCTGGAGAGGGCCTTTAATAGCCGGTATAGCCCTCTACGGTGGGCTATAAGGTTATATTAGTACTTCCAGTACTTCTATCAGTATATTAGTACTTCCCAAAAGTACTTCACAAAGATTCTGCTGAACTTTCATCAACTTGACCAGCGTAGCAAGATTACCTGATTTAATGTCACTTGGTAAAAACTTTTTCCATCAGGGCTGCTAGATGAGGTATGGGTCAGAGGTCCTAGTCTGAAAACTTCACAGATTTCCTCATGCAGGCCACTACATACCCTTAAGCGGAGAGCAGGGTTACGCTGGAGATTATGGAAAACTGGAAGATTAGTAACTAGATCGCTAATCTCTACACCCTGAGAATACACTTACAGGTGATTTATGAAGCCACACACGGCCACTCTGCATGGCTTTGAGTGGCTCCTCAAATCTGGAAGAAAGGCAACGCAGCGCAAATCACTGCTTTGTCCTACTCTGCCCTGGGAAGGCAGCCCATGGGTGTTCCCAAGCAACGCCCATGGTTTTTAACGCATTCCCAGATTTGCCAGAACTGGTAGACCCAGGAGTGCACCAGAAAGATACGCTTTCTCAGGTGAGGCGTAAACAGGAGAAGTATCTTATTTTCTCCTCGTTACTTCCTCTTTCTATGTGTGCTGCATTCTGCAAGAAAGAAGAATATGCCTCCCAAGATTGCTTTAGTGCAGGAAGGTGTTCCTTCATGTACAAAAACAATCCTGCAAGCAACGCAGGCCCCCTTGCACCATGGGGCAAGGGGGTCTGCGTTGGCGATAGGGTGTGAAAAAGGTCCCAGCACAGAAGAAAAACAGAAATGCGCCATATTGCCTTAAATATGGTACATTCCTGCAAATACCCTGTCATGCAGGGAAGCGCAGCAAGGTGACCTGCTGCGTTGCACTGTGTGACATTCTCATAAATAGGCCCCTCTGAGTTCCTTGATTCACGATGTGTTGCATAATTGCAGTATCTGCGTCCCTTAACTGAATTGCTGTTGGGAGCTGTTGCTCATTTTTTGTGTATTTTCTCCCGTTCTATCTACAGGTCTCTTGCAGTCCAGTGGACACTGGAAGGGCTTCCAGAATGTTCGGTGTTCATCAGCTGCCCACTTCATTTGGAGATGGTGAGAAGACCTGTGTCCCACTGAAGCAGAGTACTGCTTTGTACGAGGGAGGCACCTGTTATCATACAATCACTAGAGAATCCTGCTTTTCTTTCTTTCTCTTCCCTGACAGCCAAAGCCCCCAGTTTGCTTCTTCCAGTAGCAGTTCAGCCTCCAACTTGGTTAGGGACTTGGTATAAATGAGGATACTCTTCGGGTTCCCTGTCTGGCTTCTCGAATCCTAACCTGCTACATATTTGTTAGACAGCTCACATATGTATTTTTGCCTTTCTCCGTCGGAAAAGCTTCTCTGAAGGGCAGTTATACACCTATTTGATAGCGCCAACAGTTTTCAGCAGGGCAAACGCATATTTATTGCCATTAACAATGACTCTCAATGTGGCTACCAGCCTTTTATTGGGCCTTACTATTAACTCTCATGAGGCTTGCAACTCTTTCATGGACTTTACCAATACATTTCAGAAGGGCGAAATTCACTTAATGATAATAACCTCGTTTTTTATAATGCTTTAAACCTCACTTAATTTCTATGCGCTAGAAGTAACAGGTGTTACTATTACCTAATTTAATGTTTGGTTGGTGTGTGACTCCTCAAACGATCAACTCAGCTACGGGTTTGGCCCAACACTTTTCAGAAGGATGTCCATGTGTTTTTGCTTAATGCCAACACTTCTCAGGCCATGCAAATTTTTCAATGACATTACCAACATCTCTCAGCATGAGCTCGCATGTATAGAATATACAAAACAACAACACTTTCCAGCAAAACTGCTTTATGGGACTGAGACATCCACATCACACTGTTGGAGCTGTCTGTAACCGCCACTTTTTCTTGCTTTGTAGGATCTCCCCCAACACCAAGTTCACTCTTCTTCATTCTGCTTGCATTAAGCTTCCTAAAATCTGCAAGCCTTGTGGTGGGCGTTTACCTAGGGTGCCTTTGACATCTATAAATCACTTACTTTGAAACCCCATCAACCCATCCAAGTAGCCTTCAGGAAGTAGCTTGAAACCTGGCTGTTTTTTTTAATATCCATTTAGGGCTATTAACTTATTTTACACTAACGTCTGCTTTCAACTCAACAGCGCCAGGATTCCATTAAGGTCACTGCAGCACTATGTAAGAATACTTTTCATTTACTCATACATTCTCATTGTGCTCTGTAATAACCTACTTCAGGCAGATCCATAATTCGTTCCCAATGTTGTATGTATAACTGACTCATTATAGAGATACTAGGCATAACTCAGCCAAAATCATGAAATACAGTTCTTCTGCATGTCTATGTGTGAATATATTCTAGGATTTGCATGGAATATGCCTGAATATGGTTAGAGAAATTTCAGTTTTTTTTCTTCTTTTTAACGTGAAATCGTTTTTCCCAGCACATTTATTGATCCCAAACCTCTGTGAAACTGTGGTGGTGTGAAGTGGGTAAATTTAGCCTTTCACAGTTTTCTGAATCTCCCAACTTTGCCCTGGGGAGAACACTGGTGAAAACAAGTTTGTGAGAACATTTTCTCACAAATAGATTTTCATTGGTAGTCTGTGATGGCTCTATAAAATAATTTCTGATGTTGAAGAGGTAACGCATTTGCAAAATCACACACTTTCCTACACTTTTAAATTAATTTAAACCTGAGAATTGCAGATGCTATCCCAAGCAAGCCCTGTTCCATCATGCACCAAATCAAACCTTAACAGGCCTATATGTTTAATCATAGGGATTCAGGATTGGCTTGGTAGCTCAAATAACAATCATAAATGTGAAAAATCAATGTTAGTAGATCAGGAAATATGACTCGGGTATCTACTGGGTGGAGAAAATTACCCATTCCCGTATAGGTGTTATGCCCTTCCACCTCATCTGTTTAATGTTGAGTTTCCAAAATAGATATCCCTCTACTAATGTATAAACTCCAATAATGACTCCTCAACAGCATGCCTAAGGATGGATGAATCAGAGATGATGTTAAACCTTAATTTCATGAGGCAATGTGTCCTGATATAAGGCATAATACATCGACAAAAATTCAATTAATTAAGTAAGGACAGAATCAATAATTGAGTTTTGGGGCACAAAAGAAATTTTAAAGATTAGTCACAAATTGTAAATGCTAATGCATAAAGTCATAAGGTGCAAAATCAGCAAAATGCCAAGTCCCAAATGAGCAGCAAAAAAAAAAAGAAACTGGCCAGCACCCCTAGTAGCAGGCAAGAGAATAGGGAAAGTCATCTGGATCACCCTGAAAATCTGAGAAATCATCATGGTCTAAGCAAAAGAGTTACACGTTTACAAAATCAGAGCACAGTTCTGTTAAACATCATATTGCCTTACCATCCAAACACTATCCCACTACATGAATTGATTCTGTACCACACAATGCCAATGGGGTCTGTAGATGGCAGGAGAAACTTGTTACATGAGCAGCAGCAAACTATTGTGAATGAATGCAGCACAGTGAGTCAGCAGAAGGGCCTTCGGAAACTGCAACATTAGGCAGTCCATTTTGAAAGGTTTTCTTCAAGAACAGCAGGAACACATTGCCGAAAATAAAATTAAATGCTTTTGCTTGACTTTGTGCTGCAGAAATTTTGAACAGTGAACATGCATATGGACACAATGGCGTTGAGGCCTAACTAAGGCCTAGTAAACATTAGCCAGAGAAGAGAACTTTAACATGTCATAGCAAATTTGTTTCAAATGCAGTTGCATCATGTCAGTGTGTACATGTAAATGTGAAAGTGAATCCACACTTTGTACATTGTTAATAACACACAAAAATACAAAAATATAAAATGCACAAAAAGTCTAACAATTTCTCCCTATGATTATTCTCTAATTACTAAAATTCACACCCACAATGATTCTAAAATCTATAATGCACTCTACATCACTTTTAGCTCCTTGAACTTGGATTAATTTAACAGCGTCTGTTGATTATGCACTCGATCTCTGCCATCCTCTATTTCAGTCTCGTCTCTGCTTCTCTTAGATGATCCTCTTGACTTTTTTAAGTCCACAATTTAGAAATATCAGCTCAGAAACTTTGAACAAGAGAAACAAGACAATTCAGTAATTCAGTGCAATAATTTAAGGGTTAGTATTGTCCTAAACATAAGACCTCCCAAGCTATCAATCCATTCACCAACATTACTAAAATCCTTTCCTCTCTCACCAACTCAGGAGCTTGCTGCTTCACACAAGCCATACTACTACAAAGCTTGGACTTCACATTTTTTTTTAGTAAAATTACAAACATAAACATTATTAAAACTACTGTTATCAGGGATGGAGGTACAACACTCTCCTACCTTCAAAACCCTGGAAACACAGGCTTTCTTTGAAACCACACACAATTAAACCTTCCTCTCATGATCCATTCTCAATTGCAAAATCGGCTAGTGCTAGACATCCTCCATTCTCAATCTTGGATTCAATTTTGAAAATCTAAATTTTTCCTCTGTCCTAATTTGTTCTCTGATTTTTCATTCATTCTTGCAACCTCACAGAATTTTAACTTCCCTTTCATTTTAGTCCTTAACAAATGCATACTCCTTTTTACTCAAACTGTGCACATTTAATCTGTTGAGTAATAGGGTCAGTTTGTGCAACTATTTTTAAATATTTACCATAGGTTACCCTTCTCCCAGCATTTTCAGAAACAGAAAGATCTCCCGGGAAATGCTGAAATTCAACATAGATGGTGATAGGAACTCCTGCTTATTAAATGTACTAGCATAAACACCACATGATAATCCATGCGAGATAGGTAGTTATAAATATATTGCACATTCACCCACAGAAGAGAGAAAAGTCCACACTATGCAATTATTAAGCCCAGTGAAATCAACATATTCACCCAACATTTCCACATGAATATCATCATTAAATCTATCATATTCGCTTCCCCTATGTAGTTAATTTAACATCTCAGTGGAAACATATCCTACTGGACAAATAAGGCGGAATAGTAGACCAACCAAGACTATCGATATCATTGTCAATAAAATCATGCTAACAGTTTTACTGCATCTTCTGTATGCTATGCCCATTGAGATCAGAAACATAAATTAAGCGAATGTGGAGCTTCAGATCTCTGTGTCAAAGCCCAGCTCACCTGAGTTTCTGTTCAGTTCTGATGGAGGTTGAAGACAGTCCGACCCCACCCTGAAACTGCTTGTTCTAGCACACTAGTTTTACAACAGTGCACTAAGAACCAGAAGCTCAAGGGAATGGGGGAAGTGGATAAAATAAAAAAGAGAGACAACACCGTTCTTGCGTTTCCACTGTAGAAGAGCTGCTAAAATCTGTGGCCCTCTCTGACTTCTGTAGAAACTGGTGCCTAATGAAACATAAACAAAGAACACATAAGTGCCACCTATCCAAAATGTGTTCCTGACTAAACCTTAATCTTATTAGATATTCTCTTCTAAAAGTACCTCTTGGATCCTGGTCTCAAGCTTCCAGGTTTGGAATGTGTTACTGTTCTGGGATGTGCTTTCTATTACTGTAAAACTTCTGTAAAATCAAATGAATATCATTATCAGAATTACCAACGTCTAACACTCACCTTAATATAACTAACGCCTAAATTCTTAATAGCAAACTCACTTTTCACACATTTCCAGATTTTTTATAAAACAAATACTGTACTTTACATCAAAATACAGCAGGTAATTTGTACAAGTCCTTGATTTACTGTTTGCCTTGCTGTCAATGGTTTCCTCTGTTCGATTCTTAAAAAAATCCATGTAAAACAATTTTTATTTCACAAAGTTCCACAAAGTATTCTTGTAACAAAGGGTTTGAACCACAAAGTTCATGGGAGATATCTTGTTCCAAATTGTCTTTACATGAATCCAGAAATCGCCGATAAAGTTCTTTCAGGCAATAAAAGGTTTTGCACTTGTTGCTGAAAAGGGATACTGATCAGTCTAACCTTGACCTCTTTCTCTTTTGCAGGTCGATTGCAGTGGACAGAAGAGGGGCTGAGGCAAGAAGTAGCCGGAAACCAGAAGAAGGAAGAGCCAGAAGCCGCGCCCGTTGAAGTCAATAAAGGTCTGGAGAGAGCAGGAGTGCCAGCGCCGAAGGATCTGTTCCCAGGTAAGTGGGAGGTAGACGAGCACAAGCACTGGGTGAGGCTCAGAGGCTGCCTTTTATAGACAGGGCTGGGTGTGGTTCGAAGAGCTGGGTGTGGTTCGAAGAACTGGGTGTGGTTCTCACAAGCAGGTGTGCAGAGCTTCAGTTATTATGCTAATGAGTTGAAGTAACACATGGCCTAGGGAGGAGTATTTTAAATAAGCCTTGGTAAAAGCAAGGTCCAATGTTTTCTAAATAAGCCTTGGTAAAAGCAAGGTCCAATGTGCAAGCAAGCCAGCAATGTCCAAACTTGTGAATACATCGAGCAACATACACAGCAGTCTTAGGGAGGGGCTGAGATAACAAGAAAGGCTTTCAGTAGTATGCTTAAAGAGAGCTATTACAGAGACCACTAGTGCAATGAGAGGGGACATGCTCTTTGCTGTGCACAAACCCTGACAGTTGCCCCCCTCAAAGGCCCTCCTACTGGATGGGGTTTCCCGGATGTTTTAGATAAAACTGTCTAAACAACCGTGGGGCATGTACATAGGACTCTGGTTCCTATGAATTCTCAGTTTCGTCATATCCTTTCCATTCTACTAAATAAAACAGACGTCCATGAATTCTTTTTGCATCTTTTATGTTTTTCACTTCATATTCTAGATTTCCCTTAATTGGTATGGGTGGAGGTGGTGGTTCGGGGTAGGTTATTTGGGTTGATACGTGGAATGTAGCATGTACTGGGTATTCTTTTGGTAATTCCAATTTTACTGTTACTGGGTTTACTATGGCAGTTATACTAAAGGGTCCAATGAAACGTGGTTGCAGCTTTCGGGATCCCTCTATATTTAGGTTCTTTGTGGAGAGCCATACTTTGTCACCGATTTTATACATTGGGGCCTCAGATCTGTGTTTGTCTGCATGTCTTTTCATACTTTCTTTGTACTTTAATAAATGTTTCCTGGCCTTGTCTTGTACTTTACCTAATCTCGTTAGTCTATCTGTTACTGTAGGCAACAGGGAATCTTCTAATAAAATGGGTATAGCTCTCGGATGATACCCCTGCATGAAATAGAATGGTGAGCAAAGTAGAGCTGCATGCTCAGTATTATTATAAACAAACTCCGCTACAGGGAGAGCTTTCAACCATTCACTAGAATAATCAGCCAATAAACAACGTAGCGTTTGAAGTAAGGTTTGGTTCAGTCGTTCAGTTTGTCCATCTGTTTCTGGATGGAAAGCAGTGGATAATGCCACATCTATTTTCAGTTTTTCGCATAATTTTTTCCAAAATCTAGAGTTGAACTGGCTACCTCCGTCTGACACCACTTTACTTGGCAAACCATGTAAACGCACAATTTCTCTTATAAAAATATCGGCAAATTCTGCCGCAGTTGGCAATTTCCGTAATGGTACAAAATGTGCCATTTTAGACAAAAAATACACTATCACTAATACTGTTGTGAAGGATTTTACTGGTGGTAAACCTACAATAAAGTCTACACTCACAGTGTGCCAAGGTTGTTTGGGTGATGGCATTGGTATTAACAAACTGTCAGGGGCCTTATGAGAAGATTTATGTCTTGCACAAACTGTCACACA
Organism: Lissotriton vulgaris; assembly: GCF_964263255.1. NCBI lineage: Eukaryota > Metazoa > Chordata > Amphibia > Caudata > Salamandridae > Lissotriton > Lissotriton vulgaris. The sequence goes on from NC_141696.1 coordinate 745,934,106, forward strand.
TTGCTTAATGTCCTTACTCATATTGTCCCACCAAAAGTGGTTTCGCACATTTTCCAGGGTTTTTACCCAGCCAGGATGACCTGCCAACGGTGAGGCGCGATGCCAAATTATCACCTGTGTTTACAATTCTGTGGTGGGCACTAACAGCATGTTGTTGTGATACAATAAATCTTGTTTTATTGAGTTATGGGAATCCTTTAACCAATCTTGAGGTGTCATTTGCATGTGTGCATTATATAGATCTGTGATGAAATCCTTCTGTTGTACTGGTGCCAAAAGGTTTTGGGGAGGAATAATGGGTTCTCCTATTTTGTCTTGTTTCATGTCTGAGGTATGTCCGTATCTAGATAACACATCAGATTGAATTTGTTGTGCACCTGGTCTATAGGTTATAACAAAGTCAAATGTAGTAAAAAAATTTAACCAGCGCATCTGATGGTGAGTTAATGCTTTTAGTGATCCAAAGAACTGTAGGTTCTTATGGTCAGAAAAGATGGTAACAGGGTACTTGGCTCCCATTAAATGGTGCCTCCATTCAGAAAAGGCTACTTTGGTAGCTAATAGTTCTCTTTCAGCCACAGTGTAATTTTGTTCAGCTGGTAATAACTTTTTGGAATAGAAGGCTATAGGATGTTTTTGGCCATCTATTGCATCTCATTGAGAGAGAACTCCTCCTAAAGCTACTTGTGAAGCATCCGCTTCAACAAACAATGGCAAGTCAGGATCAGGATGTTTCAGAATTGGGGCTGAAGTGAACTTTTGTTTCAGGTGTTGAAAGGCGCGAGCCGCCTCATTAGACCAAATAAATTGTTGCCCTTTCTGCAACAAGGTGGGTATTGGGGCCGCAATGTCTGCAAAATGAGAAATAAACCTCCTATAAAAATTGGCGAATCCCAGAAATTTCTGAACATCCTTCACAGATGATGGTTCTGGCCAATCAGTAATAGCACTAATTTTCTTTTCATCCATAATTATTCCTTGAGGTGACAAGCAGTATCCTAAAAAGTCCACTTTGCTGACATTAAAAGTAAATTTTTCTAATTTAGCAAAGAGATGATTTTCTTTTAACTTTGATAATACTGCACAAACATGTTGGGTATGTTCTTCCGGATTCTTAGAGTAAATGAGGATGTCGTCTATGTATACTATGACACAAACGTCTAGGAATTTGTGTAGGACCTCATTTATAAAGAATTGAAAGGCCGCAGGGGCATTACACAACCCAAAGGGCATTACTGTGTACTCAAATAGACCAAACTTTGTCTTGAAAGCTGTCTTCCACTCATCCCCCCTCTTATATTCGGACCAGGTGGTAAGCTCCCCGCAGATCTAGTTTAGTGTATACAGTATAATGTCTTAATTGATCCAACAACACCGGTATTAGAGGAAGAGGATATTTATTTTTTATTGTAGCCTTATTTAGTCCTCTTTAGTCGATACACGCACGCAGAGATTTATCCGGCTTCGGGATAAAAAAAAGTGGAGATGACATCGGAGATGTGGAATGTTGGCTAAACCCAGACTGTAGTAGGTCGTCTAGGTAGGTTCTTAAATATTTGGTCTCTTCATCAGTCAAAGCATATACTCTGTTATTAGGTAAAGGGGCCCCTGCGATGAGATCTATACAGCAGTCATATGACCAATGTGGGGGTAACACACTAGCCTTCACTGGATTAAAAATGTCTTTAAAGTCAGAATATTCAGGCGGGAGACTTAGTTCGTCTTGTGTAACACTAGCACAGTGTATTACTGAGCTCTGTTCTGTACCTGCTTCTTGATAGCAATTGGTTCAACAGAATGAGGAATCCAAAGTAACTGTTCTGTTAACCCAATCAATTTTTGGGTTATGAGTTGTTAACCAGGGTACCCCGAGAATCAAGCCAAAATTAGGGGTATCTATCAGATCAAAGCTAATCATCTCTGTGTGCCCGTTTTGACAGACCATGACAAGGGGACTTGTTTGTTTTGTGATTAATCCAGAGGTCAATTCTGACCCATCCACTGCACATACTGCTTCTGGACAAGGTTTTAGGCAAATAGGAAGACCTATTGTGTTAGCTATTTTATTATCCACAAAATTTCCTCTTGCTCCTGGGTCCAGTAGGACAGGGAGAGAATGTCTAACTTGGGTAGTAACAATTAAAATTATCTGAATTATGAAATGTCTAGGTATGTGTGTTACCATGAAGACTGCAGAATTAGAGGTTTGATTAAGATGTTTTCTCAAACAAGTAACCTCCCCCCTTGTCGAGCTTAATCATTTCCCGACTCAGTTGAGGAGATAGCGGAAACAGTACCCTTTCGTGAAGTTTTAGGTTTTACTGGACATTCTCTGGCAAAATGTCCTGCCTTGCCACAATATAAACATAATTGACGTTTTCTCCTTCTTTCTTTTTCCTCTGACGTGAGTGGACCTCTGAGTGTCCCTATTTGCATAGGCTCAGGTTCAGGGAGTTTATTATCTGTGTCTTTCTTCTCATGTCTAATAAAAGTTAACCGCGATTCCAGTTTGGAATTATCTCCCTTTCTTTCTCCTAGACTGTGTTCCAATTTCACGACTAAATCTACAAAGTCAGAATAGTCTTCTGGCAAATCAACGATATGAGCCAGCGCGTCTTTTAACTCGTCTCTCAAACATTTATAAAAAAGGGAGACACGCTTTTCTTCTGGCCAACGTGTCTCGGTGAGTAAATGATTAAAACTAGTGAGATAGGTCAATAAATCCTTGTTACCTTGTTTAAGATTTAAAAGCTCATTATCGCTTGCCTGCATAAAAGTGTGTTTTGCAAAAAGGCTGGTCATAGTACGTTTAAATCGATTCCAATTATGATGGATGGGATCATCTCTATCCACGAAAGGAATTGACCAATTGGCTGCTGTACCGCCCAAATAAGACAAGACGAATGTCACTTTCGTAGCATCAGTAGGGAACTGTTGTGGTTTACAAACAAAGTGTAATTGACATTGATTGATAAAAACATGGAATTTGTTACTATCTCCATGAAAACGTTCTGGTGCTGCTAAAGGCACAGCATTAGGAACATTAACAGTAATCTCAACTGTGGGGCAAAATTGCATGTTTTGCTCGCGGCTCTGTCTCTAAGGAGGTTTTAAACAAAGGCGTAAAAGCTGTGTTCCACTGAGATTCTCTAGGTTTATACCTGCTTAAATCCTGTTTTAAAAAGGTGTTTTCCAACTTTAATTTCTCTATTTCCTCTTGCATATGTTGCAAGATGCCAGACACTGATACATTGTGGGCCAAGTCCTCGTTAAGGGCCTGCGCCATATCCGTGGCATCAACGCCCTCTGTTTCTTCCCCGGCTTTCATCGTCCAACAGAACTGAATATTTTAAAGGCTTGTGCTTCTGTCAAAGCCCAGCTCACCTGAGTTTCTGTTGAGTTCTGATGCAGGTTGAAGACAGTCCGACCCCACCCTGAAACTGCTTGTTCCAGCACACTCGTTTTAAAACAGTGCACTAAGAACCAGAAGCTCAAGGGAAGGGGGGAAGTGGATAAAATAAAAAAAGAGAGACAACACCGTTCTTGCGTTTCCACTGTAGAAGAGTTGCTACAATCTGCGGCACTCTCTGACTTCTGTAGAAACTGGTGCCTAATGAAACATAAACAAAGATCAGATAAGTGCAACCTATCCCTAAATGTGTTCCTGACTAAACCTTAATCTTATTAGAAAGGCTCTTCTAAAAGTACCTCTTGGATCCTCTCAAGCTTCCAGGTTTGGAATGTGTTACTGTTCTGGGATGGGCTTTCTATTACTGTAAAACTTCTGTAAAATCAAACGAATATCATTATCAGAATTACCAACGTCTAACATTCACCTTAATATAACTAAAGCCTACATTTTTTTTTTTTTTAATTTTTGGAAAACCTTTATTAGAAATGAAATCAGTTACAATCGAAACAAAGCAGAACATCATAATCAGCCATCGGAACAGGTTCAAACAAAACAAAGCAATTAGACCATGGCAGTGCAACCCTCCGTTCCGCAAATGCTCGGTTGCAACCCAGGAGAGCAATCTTATCAGAAAATAACAGGATTAAAGAAGGTTTCGTTTTAAAATAAAGAAAAAGGGACAGGATCTGTGGCATTACACTTAAGACAAAACAAGTCAAGGGAAATTCGAGAGGCAGGATGATCATAGTCCAGGATTACTGTCGGTGAGACGTAATGATCCAACTCAGTACCAGGATAGTCAAAATGCAAGCAGTTCGCCCACCAACCAGTTCCTGACCGCGGTAGCAAGGCAATCAAAATCCCCCTTATTGGTCGAAATAAGACGAGCGTGCGGAGGACTATCTCCACAGAAATCCCAAATAAGAAAAAGAAAGGAGAAAAAATAAAGTCAGCCAGAAACAAAAAGAATAAGGAAGGCCATAGAGACAAAGAAAAAATAGGAAAACAACAACACCCCTCCCCCATCCTCCCACCCTGCACCCCTGCATGTGTCTACGGCCTACCCCCCTAGCAGCGTGCCTGTCGCCCAATATGAACCCAAAATATAGATAAGAGAATAAGAGAAATAAGGAAAAAAGGAGTAACACACCAAAGGTAAAAGGAAGAGGAAAGGAAATTAACCAACAGCCCACGATAGGGAAGGAAGTATGAGGGAGACTCCCAGTACGGGAACCCCAACCTCCCCCCCGCTTTCACACACCGTTGCAATTGATCAGAGAGTAAAAAACATAATATTGGGAGCACCCACTTAAACAGGATGTTATCGATCGCTATGCATTTCAAGTCCCACAGGAGGGTATAGTTCACCCCCAGTAGCAAAAATGGCGCCCTGAGTGCACTCGACTCCCACGGGCCAACAGGATCAATGGTACAGGTCACACCCGCCCCAAAATGCCGGGCCGGGTCAGAAAGCACAAAATGGAGCACCCAAGTCAGTCAAGGAGAAACCAAAACCTCTTCAAAGTCACACGAAGCGATCCGCCAGCCACCACCAATCGTCGTCCACGGGGTCTGTTATCCTGTAGTCGATCCGCAGTGAGACACCAAGAAGTCTCCCAAGGGAGCAAGTCCGCAATGCCGCCATCATTAAGCCACATCCATATCCAGCCGCAGCCCCTCCGCTGATAGCAGTAACATTTATCACAGGGAAAGTGACGGGCAAAGCTGGTGGCGGCTCACAATAAAGCGTTGGTTCAATAATAATCAGAACATCTTCCCGCCATCACCAGAACATAGTTCTTAGGCCCCTTGGGGATATACAGTCGCCATCCCCCAGCATCCAGTACACCCGGCCGCCGCCACAAGATATAATCCATCAGGTCGCCACTGTCCCAACAAGCAGCACCACGGCGCAGTACAGGCAGGCTTAATAGTCTGCAGCCCCCTCCAGATTGAAGATTGCGAATCGCCGGTGCCCCAGCAATGGAGTACCACAGGATGCCATTCTCCCCCACCACTGGGTATTGCTTGCTGGCCCCCCCAGCCCAAAAAGAACACATTAACATCGTGCCCCCGCTGGCGCCAGTGAGCTGGAGATTAAATAGCGATTCAATATGCAGGCATGCGATGTATTTCCAGATAAACAGGGAGCAGTTCCCAAGGTCCGGCAGCCAACAAAGTGCGCTGGGGGGGAAATAAGGGGGGGGGGGGAGAAGCAAGCAGCACAGAAGGACTGTGCATCACACCTGTAGAGGGCTTCGGCGGTGTCGAGGGTATTTTGGGCTCCTTGACGGGAGACCGGCGCCCCACAGGTCCATGTGGCCGCTGTTGTTGAACAGGCGGCCGGGTGCAGTGAAACGCGAGGTCCCGGTCGCCGGCATCGGGCAGGCTGCCCTGCGCTGAGGAGCATATCTTCGTCCCCGGAGCGCGAAATTTCGCCGGAGTCGGACGCCTCACCTCGGCGTCCCCTCCGACGCGCGGAAGCTCCGTACTCACACGGGACAGGCAAGCAGATCAGGCGGTGAGGGGAGAAGGTCGGCAGAGCCGGGACCCCGTGCCGGCATCTTGGTTGCCGGCCCGGCTCCGCCCCAAAAGCCTAAATTCTTAATTGCAAACTCACTTTTCACACATTTCCAGACTTTTTATAAAACAAATACTGTACTTTTACATCAAAATACAGCAGGTAATTTGTACAAGTCCTTGATTTACTGTTTGCCTTGCTGTCAAGGGTTTCCTCTGTTCGATTCTTAAAAAAGTTCCATGTAAAAACAATGTTTATTTCACAAAGTTCCACAGAGTATTCTTGTAACAAAGGGTTTGAACCACAAAGTTCGTGGGAGATATCTTGTTCCAAATTGTCTTTACATGAATCCAGAAATCGCCGATAAAGTTCTTTCAGGTAATAAAAGGTTTTGCACTTACTTGTTGCTGAAAAGGGATATTGATCAGTCTAACCTTGACCTCTTTCTCTTTTGCATGTCGATTGCAGTGGACAGAAGAGGGGCTGAGGCAAGAAGTAGCTGGAATCCAGAAGAAGGAAGAGCCAGAAGCCGCGCCCGTTGAAGTCAATGAAGGTCTGGAGAGAGCAGGAGTGCCAGCGCCGAAGGATCTGTTCTCAGGTAATTGGGAGGTAGACGAGCACAAGTACTGGGTGAGGCTCAGGGGCTGCCTTTTATAGACAGGGCTGAGTGTGGTTCAAAGAGCTGGGTGTGGTTCTAAGAACTGGGTGTGGTTCTCACAAGCAGGTGTGCAGAGCTTCAGTTATTATGCTAAGTAACACATGGCCTAGGGAGGAGTGTTCTAAATAAGCCTTGGTAAAAGCAAGGTCCAATGTTTTCTAAATAAGCCTTGGTATAAGCAAGGTCCAATGTGCAAACAAGACAGCAATGTCCAAACATGTGAATACATTGAGCAACATACACAGAAGTCTTAGGGAGGGGCTGAGATAACAAGAAAGCTTTCAGTAGTATGTTTAAAGAGAGTTATTACAGAGACCAATAGTGCAATGAGAGGGGACATGCTCTTTGCTGTGCACAAACCCTAACACTCTGACCCTGTGAATCAGTGGTTTTGCCTCCACTACTTAGTCAACTGTCTTTACTTTTCTCCATGTGAGTGAAATGAAATGAAATGAAATGAATGAAATGAAATGAAAATGTGACTTGTAGAGCGCTGCAGCTGCCCTGAGGTGTCCAGGCGCTAAAAACAGAAGGAGCCCTCGTGAGGTTACTTTATTAGGCATTAAACAGCAGGGTTTTTAGCTGTTTACGGAAAGTAGTCAGATTGGGGTTATTCCTCAGCTGCAGAGGGAGGGAGTTCCAGAGTTTGGAAACGTTATACGAGAAGGAGCGTCCTCCTGCACTGGCTCTGCGAATTCTGGGGATCTCGGCCAGAAATGCTGTAGAAGAGCGGAGGGATTTGTTGGGCCTGTAGGGAGAAATCAGGGGCCGATTGATGTCTGGGCCAGTTTCCCAGAATGTCTGGTGGGCGATGCAGAGCGATTTAAATTTTACTCTGTCCCTGACAGGTAACCAATGCAGGGTCTTTAGGCTGGTTCTCACTGAGGTCCTCCGGGGGATTCCCAGCAGCGCTCTGGCAGCACAATTCTGGGTGCGTTGGAGCTTCTGTAGGGTGTAATCCGGGGCTCCCAAGTATAGGGCATTATTAAAGTCCAAACGAGATTGGATGAGGCCCTGTATAATTATCTGTTTGGCCTCGAAGCAGAGGAGGGGAAGGACTTTCTTGATCACTCTAAGGAGGCCAAAGCAGGTGGCTGAGATCTTAGTGGCCTGTGTGTTAAGGCTCAGAGACTTGTCAAGCCAAACACCTAAGCTTTTGATGTTGTCTCTGGGGGGTGGGGCCACTCCCATGCTTGGTGGCCAGATCGGCTCTATGGAGACGGGGGAGGCTGTGCCCAGGATCATCAGCTCAGTTTTATTGTAGTTTAGCTTCAGGCATGAGCTCATCATCCACTTCTTTACGTCCTGTTACGTGAGTGGCATGGATATACTGCTAGACACTGGCACGCTTCATAGCAGTTTTAGTCACACACACAACTTGGTGTAGGCACTCCCAATCCTCTTGAAGGCAGGTTCTCTGTATTTGCTTTTTCACCAGAATCCAGTCACCTGGTAGCAGGGGATGACGTGGTATATTAGCTGTGGATATTTTGTCACCATTATGCAGGCAAGACTCACTGCTATTAGAAGATCTGTTTGCATGATGGAAGTGATATCCTAAAATCAACCCTCTAAAGACAATATTGGATACCAGCAGCTATCCTAAAACTAAAGCCGAAGAAGATGAAAATGTTAAGGAAACAGTCCGGTTTTTATATTCTTTTGTTCACTTCATTAACTAGGATTAGTTGTTTATTCTGCCCTGGTGTCAGTTTCAAGAGGCTGGTACTACTGCTAAATTCCTATATAATGCACTTTTTATGTAGTACTTGGAGTTTCTTGAAATGTGAGGGTGGATAGTCATGTGCGAGAGCAGGTTGATTTCTCACTATGGAAGTTGATTCTTAAATTACTGCACTCTAGCATATCAGTGTAATTTGAATTTTGGAACATGTTTGACAATTTGAAGATAATATACAATCAGAATTAGAGAAAATGCTATTGTCATGCCAGAAGGAATGTGGGCCTTACTTCTGGCCTGTAAGCTGTGAAGTTATCCATTTTCTAGAGATGGGTGGTCTACTTTTTAGGACTTATTATAATCTGGCTACAACACAGCCAGTTTTACAAGGCAGTTTACAAAACAAAATTTCTCAACGTGTTTTAGCATCTTGATGGAAGAGGATCCAGCTTTAATAATGCACTTTGCTCCATAGGTGCTGCTGCCTATTCATTCACACTAGGGATCTGTTGTCAACCCATATTAAGAAACACCTCCTTGATGAGAAAGGTTTTCTGTTGTTTCGAGCTCACCAGTTTCCGCACTGCTTATTATTAATGAGGCTTTCCACCATCCAGTATCAGCTTCAATGTGTGGTGTAAATATAAACAAAGCTGAGGAGAGTCACAAAATTATAGCCTAACTTAGTAATTTTTCACACAACGCAGTGCATCATCCAAAGTTACTGTGCTAAGTTGCACCAAAGATAAAGAGCAATACTGTTCCATATCTGCAATAATTTGGTAGTGTTGCTCTCTCTCCCCCTGTTCTTGTGCACTTTTGTCTGCCTTACACCACAGACACAGTCTTGCACCAAACTAAAAAGGGGTGTGCGTGTTATCTAGCATAGGTTTTGTACTGAAAGGATTCCCTGTGTTTCACCTGGAGATCTTCAGGAACAGTACCCCCTATGGCCCACCTTCCAGCTGCTTCGACTCTGATAAAACACTAACAGAGGATCAGAGGGGCTAGGGGGGGGGGGAGTGTATTAGGGAAGATATGTGTGGGAGGGAGGCCTGTAAGACAAAAGAACAAACAACCAGAGCTTGATTGAACTCATGCTCAAAGTACACAGTGTATCAGTTAGAAGCTAAGTGAAAAAGGCATGTGGCTTTAAATCAGATGTGTGACCATATTTCATTCTATTATAATCATAGAATAACCATATAATCACAGCACACCCATAGAGATGGCACAGCTTTAAGATGAAGAGTAAAATTACATATGCCATTTGGCTGTTAACCCTCTCATAGATACATGTAAAAAACATATCTCACAAACTCGGTGTGAAATGAAAGATTAATAAAAACATTATTTTGCTCAATCCCAAACAAATTTAGTAGCAGACTTATTTTCAGCCCACACATGCTGCTCACAAATATAATAATTACATTTGAGATGCCAAAAATAAATGCCCTCAATAACGAGCATCCATATATATGTCCATACGAAAAGCAACGCTCCAAACCGTAACTCCTCCTCAGAATGACATGGGGCATTAAAGATATACAGCCCCCCTCTCATCTGCAATGCGAAGATTCCGAACATGGTGTCCAGAAATGGTTAGAACTCGCCTGCGTACCTCCCACTCCTTTGTACCCTCGAGCTTGTCTACATCATTTTGTATACCCTTTAATGTCCTGTAAAGATGGCAGCCATCATAGAGTGGAATACGCTTTAATTCCTAAGTCTAACATCTATACCCACCATATCCACACCTTACGGCCCACTCCCATATGTGTTTTTCCACATCTTGTTGCCACTTTTGCAGGGCTGCCCCGGGCCATGCATGGGGCCCTCCTAACAGGGCGACCACTCTTAGTGCCACAGGATCGCACTCAACGGGTCAGCCTCCCAGGTTTCGGGATCCTCGAGGGTTCCCTAGGCCGACGTCACTTCCGGACAGGAGAGGGCGGGGGAGGGGCACTTATACCTCCTCCGCCCTTGGAGCATCCTCTTTCTCTGCTGCCCTGACAGTGTTTGGGCTCGTCTGGTCTCGCGTCGGGTTTTCTTCCATGGGTTTTACAGTGAGTGCTGGTTTGTTTCCTGTCCCCGAGCCCGTCTGCTTGCGTTTTTGCAGTGTGTGCTGCCCTGTTGGGTACGGTCCCCTGGCAAGGCTCGGGAGGTGGAGGAGAGCAAGAGTTTTTGTGGTTGTTTACCGTCCCGAGGTGCTTAGGTATGCGTTGTGCTCAGGGGACACTGCCATTGTCTTTTAAATATGTCTGACTTCCGCCGAGCTGGCCGTCATGGTCACACATAGTATGAGGAGCGACTGCGCTCCTCTTCCTAGAATCCAGCACGCCCCTCCCCCTTCCCACATCTCGCGTGTGGGGTCCTGGGGGCGAGGCTGCTTGAGTTAGAAGCCTCGCTGGCTAGCATGTTGGTCGTCCGAAGGGGCAGGTTAAGAAATGTAGCCAGGCCCAGCAGCCCTCAGCCCAAGTTGGCGTTGACCACTGCAACTGTTTGGCCGGCTTGCCCTGCTTGTAAGCCTGCGCAGCTTCACACGGGATACCCCCCCGCTCCATGTTTTTGTAAGGGGTCAGTGAGTAGGACATCCAGATCCCCTCTGCCATTAATGGTGAAGCGCAGTCGGTCCAGGTCTTCGGTCTGTTTGAGCCGGAGATTCACGGAGGCTGGGACGTTTATGAGCTGTGGTGCATACATGCCATGTGGACAGTCATGGCGCTGCGCAGAGGGTGTTTTTGCCGTGGGACTCTGTCCTTGTGGATTGGACGCAAATAGGATGCCCGTATCCTCATTGACAGAGTGGCTTTGTGTGCTGCGGGTGTCGTGCGCAGTCACTTGGTCTTCTGCAAAGCGGTGTAGTTCAGGGTGTGGACTGAGGCACCTTTATTCGCGTGGTCGCCAGTCCGATTGCTGAGGGGCCTGGGGAGGACGACGGGATTGGCGATGTGTATCCCACAGCTATGTAGGGGTTTAGGTGGTGTGCAGGACGACTTTTCGCTGGGCTGCCGCAGCGCTTGATTTTGTGGTGCTTTCCGTGATGCCCCGGAGGAGCAACGAATAGAGTGGTGCGAACTGCAGCCAACGGTTGTGTCTTTGGCGGCGGCTGTTTGGGTACTGACCCTTGAATGAGTGTCCTCGTAGTGCTCGGTCCACGCGCTGGAGGGCGTCCGATGTGTTTGTATGATTTAGCATGGCATGGACTTGGCCTGGGGGGCATCGAAGAGCTCTGCAGCGAAGACTGGATGGAGGGGGTCTGATAGTTGCCATGCTCCTTTACGGCTGCGGGTGTTTTTCGGCGCTGGTTCGGCCCAGGGTTAGGAAAGGTACCGGAGTAGAACACATAACCGTGCTTTGTACAGCTGTTATTTCACCCCCCCATGCGCTTGGTGGAGTTCATGCGGCCTCAGTCGCCACCTTCTCGCGGCGACCTGCCAGGGCTTATAGCATGTGTACATAGAATTGCCTTTGTCGCTGGTATAGGAAAGAGTTTTGCCGCACAGTTGGGATTCGCGGCGCGAACAATAAGGTAAATATGCGGTTTATATCGGGTAGCGGCAGTCCCCGAGCGCCATATTGTACTGCAATTTTGTGTCGGAGGTGCACAGTAGCAGGGTTACTCAGGTAGGACCTCTTCCCACGTTTCCGTGGCTCGGCGTCGAACTCTGCTATCAATTGACTACCGTGGGGCTCGTAGTTAGTGTCTTAGTCCCCTTTTCCTGTAGATGAGGTCTGTTTTGCCAGGCACCACATGCTCCACAACGAATTGAAGGGAGGAAAGTGGAGTTGAGACCGAGAGGGCCTTTAGGGGGTTCAGGCCAGGCCTGCATGGGACGACCGCTGCTGAGGGGGATTTGCGGGTATTTCCTAGCGGGTGGTGTATACTTTTCGGCCACTGCTGGTAATCAGGGTGTAAAGCACGTCGGATTAGATTTTCCAGTAGGAAAGAATGTGGATGCACGAACGTATCAGTTGTCACACATTCAATTTATTTACGGCCGCTGCCGCCATTTATACCATTTTGCATTGTTTTGGTTGCGAGCCCGAGTCCAGCAGGGCATTTGTGTGAGCTTAGACGCAGCGCGCGGTCCGAATGCCAGGTTTTCTAATGAGGTTTAGATTTAAATATGTTACATTGTTTTGCTTTATACACCAGTCCGTCAGAGCGCACTGTTTAGCGATAAATTAGGACTGCTAAAGGAATATTGCAGGTTGATTTCAGGTTTGCGGGCTAATTATCCCTGATCAGGGCAAGGCAGTGATTGATGATGGAACGTGTTAAGGTCGGAATGAGCACTCCAATAGGTAATCATGGGACAGCCTTTTTCACGCAAGTTTATTTTACAGGACTTATTTTACAGTGTCAGAGCACTTCACAATAGGAACAGAACTGATACATGACAGCACTATATGTGAAAACATTACATAAGCAAACGCTAAGTTACATGAAGCAAAGTGACTAACGTGAGCAAAAAATACACGAGGTAGCAAACAGTGCATTACAGGAGGAAAAAGTAACATGTGTGCAAGTCACAAAGGAGGGTAACTTTGAGGTCAGTTTTGAAGGCCTGGGAAGAATAGTAAGGGGACGAGTTAAGAAGTGATTCGAAATCACACACACCAAAGTGCAAGGGTCATTATCAGACTTAGCATTGGAATATTTGACTTAGTTTTAAGACACTACACTACTGCATCAGGCGCAGGAGGTACGCAAGTATTTGCCCCACCCAACTCCTTATGAGAATGTAATGTGGACAAACTAGTCCTCATAACTGACAAACAGGCTTGACCTTGGTAGCATGGGGGGCATTGATGGCCCCTGTCTCATTGCAGAGAATCCATATTGGTATATGAGGGGGGGCGAGGCTTCGAATGGATGTTTTATGTCTCAAATGCAGGAACCGCCCTGGAGAACCGCCCTACTCACAATTGGGGGACATCTAAACTATCAATAGGTATACGGGTCATAGCATACTGGGGGCAGTGTGCTAGGGTCTGGGACACCCAGGTTCTCCCAAGGTGTCATTACTGTCACTGTTGTGGGTGCACGCAGGTTACACCCCATGGAAGTAATACATTGGTAGTTAACTGGGGAGGCGGAGCATAGTAGGTAGCTCCTGTGCAATAATTGGATGTTCTCTCTTGTAAAACAACTGATAAGTCTGGGCAATTTGTTGATTTACTGGGCAATAAGTGGGGTGTTCTCAGTGTAAGCAGTGGCAGAGTGTGGGCAAATCATGCATCCCCTGTGACAAAATTGAAACGCGTTTTCTTTTAAACAACTGGTGTATCTGGGTATATCTTGCATCCCATGTGCAATAAGGGAATGTGTGCTTTTGTACGGCAACGGATGCGCAAGTAAGGGGCTCTGATCCTGGCGATCGAGTTAGCAATAGGCTTACCTGTCAATGCTGGTTATGGGCTGTTTTCATGGATTTGTTCTCTCTTCCAGAAACGCACAGGTTTTGTTCTATAATGGTCAAACCACGCCTAGCAGGCTGGCCTGCCAGGGCTCAGATCAGGTACAGGGGAAGAACACACTGGGGCCAGTGTGTGGGGTTCTGGGTCAGCACGTCCAGGAATAGAGTGTAACCATTTTCTAATTTCAGGACAATCAGATCAAGTACACAGGCACCACTCTGAGAAGGACAGGTGGGAACGGAAGCAGGAATGGCCAGGGGTGCTCTGGGCTCGGAGGCTGAATGCTGTTCCTGGTTAAGTGCTCTTGGGGGGCAAGGTGACAACCCAGTTCTGACTTCTTGTAGGGGAGAGTAGAAGCAGTGTTAAGTGTAGCGGTTGTGCAATTACCATGACATCCTTACACATCAGCCCCAGTTGTGCTCAAGCACCTTATGCAACTATGGGCCTCAGCTCATAGGTGACAGGAGGGGTAACCACAAGGGTAGATGGGCAGAAGAATGGTATGGTAATCATTAGGGGGTACCCAGGGGTCTTTTCTAGAAGTTATCGGAAGGTTAGTACTTGTGACACACTATAGGGGTTATACACAGCAGGGGAGAGGGCCTGACCAGGTGGTCAGGGGCAACGGTATTGTCAAGTCTGGACTTCAGTAAGCGGGCTAGGACCCGCACAGAACAATTTTAAGCAGGAGTCTCCTGTGATATAGTTAGCTAGGTGGTTCAAACCATGTTGTTCACTCAGTAAGTCAAGATCATGGTGGACAACTACTTTCGCCCAGGGCATCCTTTTAGCCTTAAAGGGGGCCTGGTTTTCTTTTTCAGACACACTGCAAATTAGATACAGATGGGTCAGTCCTGTTGGGTTGAATGCTCCGTAGGGGTAAGGCGTGTGCAGCAGGGACCTGGGTAGCCAGCTCAGGCTTGCTCCTGGGCTTGTCAAGTTGATGTAATGGGCCAATTAGTGCTGCACCATGAGTGAATGATATAGTACAGCATCTAGTTTACCGGTTCTGTATGGGACCATCATTAGCAACAGCAGCTGCGCACATGAGTAACAGTATAGCTTCTTTTAGTTTGCCCAGGGTTGGGGCTGGCAAGGTCATCAGCTTGACGGCCGGACACGGAGTAGGAAAATTCATATCCGCCAAGGTGCAATGCGCACTCAGCAGTCAAGCAAGCTACGTTTTAGCAGAACCCTGATATAATGTTGGGAATAAATGCAAGGTTATGGGCTACACATTAATAGGCCTTTCTGTGAGCAGGGGGCGCGAGTGAGCCATTCCCAGGTGGGTGCGACTGGCCTTGATAGTGCTGAAATGGAGAGGATGGAGTACTAATACGTACAACTCCAGAGCACAGTTTGCAGTCATAGAAGAGAGGATCAGGGACAGTACTGATACAGTTCACAGGCCTGTAGAGCGGCACAACTGATAGGGGCTTGTGGTTACTGGTCAGCACGATGTCCAGAGGAGGTTTGGACATGTCCTTGCTTGATCTGAGGGAGGCCTTTGAATGAGCATGCTGTAGGTAATTAAGTCTATAGTGGTGAGGGGCCCTGGGGTGACGTTGGCCACACCCAGTGCTGTGGCGGAGTTACAGGGTGATCCAGAGGCGGTAAGGTACAATAAGGGTACCCTCTGCAGGAGCACAGGAAGGGTGCGAAAGCCAAAATCCCCAGGGAGGTCCTCATGCTGGACCCTGGAGGAGCGACGGCACCCCGTTAGTCCTTCGGGCGGTTGTGGTCCTGAGCAACCGGGGGTTGCCTGCAACTCTCCCCCCCCCCCTTAGCTAGGAGGGGTGCGAGTAAGGGTCAGACTGGCGGTCCACCGGTGTGAGGGGCTAGACCCTCCCCCAAAATCGACAAACACCGGTTGGCAAGGGCCACCGGCTAGATTGGCTCATCAGGTGGGCAGGTGGCGAGGGGCTGCCTACCCTGGGATCGCCCGTAAGATAACCCACCATGTTGGCATATTTGTTATGCAAATAAACCTGCAGCAAGTTTCGCCACTAAAAATGTGTTGTGTCTGATTATTTTGATAAAGTATTGCTGTGGGAAGAATGGGGAGTGTTGCCGATATTGGCACTAATGCATCTATAAGAGCATGGAATGGGCACAACTACCACAGATTCTGGCAGTACCCCTCCTTGAAAACCCATATTTTGAGAATAATTTAGGCTTTTTGCTCAACCCCAGACAAATTGAGTAGCAGACTTATTTCCACCCCACACACGCTACACACAAAAATAATGATTATAACATTAGAGATGCCATAAACAAATGCCTCCAATAACGAGCATACACATTTTTGTTAATTTGAAAAGCAAACTTCTGATAATAACAGCCTGCAACTAAGCCACATTCTGACGATAGTGCAGCTCAAACAGCAGTATGGATACTAAACAGTCCTGCGTAATGAGCTAAGATACTGCTAGTCGGTAGTCCATGAGAGCAAAGTAAGCCCCCTATGCACACTTATGCTCCAAATCATAGCTCCTCCTCAGAATAATACAGAGAATGAAAGATATGCTGCCCCCCTGTCATCTGCAATGCAAAGTGTCCAGGGAGCTTCCAAACATTGTATCCGTTATGATCAGAATAGTAGGCGCCCGCCCGTGTGCCTCCCACTCCTTTGTACCTGTGAGCTTGAGTACCCCATTTTGTATTCCCTTGAACGTCACAGCATCTATACCCAACATCTCCACTACTCGTAAGTGGCCCTGCCATATGTGCTCTTCCATATCGTGTTGGCACTTTCTGGGTCTGCAAGAGCGTGCAATCGGCACAACTTCCACAGACTCTGACACACTTCCAGTACAAAATACTATATTCAGTCAAAGTTTAAAACTTTTCTAAGTTTGTATGTGTAGTATATAGTACAGGCAAGAATTTTTTTTTCAACATTATGCCTGTCTTGAGGATGCGTACATTTTTAGCACAAAATCCTGTCTAACTGTTTTAACAGGTAAGTGCTTTGCACCAGACACCATGAATGGTTGCATGGGAATGACCATATACCACCAATGGTACGCGCTCTTTACCAAAGTAGAGCAAAGCAATATTTTGCCTTACATCAGGGCTACTTTCTAGAAATTTTCACACTGGTAAGTAAATTTAAATTCAACACTTTGTGCCAGTTTGTATCTTTATAATGCAAACTGGCAAATTGTTAGTAAATCTCGCTTTAGCCTGGTATTGCCTACACAAACGGATCTATATTAAACTTTGTGGGTCGGTATCGCAACCAGTGGCTGCAAGTCGGTGTAGAAAACGGCTATACTCTGGACAAGATCAGGAGATTTAGAGATAGTTTGTTGTTTTGTACAAGATACAACAGGTGCCTCAAACATGCAGAAAGCCCAGCTCTAAGCAATTGGTAGGGCAAAAGCTACATTTAAATGTTTTAAGGAGGTATGTGTTGTTGGTGTGCTTGGAGTTTACAGATTAGTTTTTGTTTCAGGATTATGATGTTTAACCATATTTTCAACAGAACAGTAGGCTCTAAAGGAGAAGGTCCATTATGCATGTATCCAGTAACCATCGACCTTTTCAGCTAAAGACAAAATGCTCTTCTAGAGAGCACTGTTACATTCGACTGTACCCATTTTGAACTCGGGTTGGTGTACATTAGTTTAACTGTATCCAAGTTCTATGAAAACTCTGTTCATTGGTGTTTTTTTCTGCATGTGCTAAATACTGACAAGAAGCTTCAAGTCTTACACCTTTTCCTACAGCAAAAGTAAAGTCAACCCCTACATTAAATCTTTAGATTAATGCCATGTGCAATAGACTGCCTTGCCTCTTTTTAAACATATTTCTAACCCCGGTTTGCATGCATCGTGGCAATATCCGAATCCTCCATTTTATTCAGTCAAACGTTGAGTATAGCAGTACCTGGTCTAGTCTCCGTGAATGTTCCTGGAGGTCAGGTCTCTTCAAAGAGTAGTCAACTCAGATGCCACTATTTTTTCCTAGCAGGAGCAAATGCCGTCACATTTGATCTAAAGAAAGAGATACACATTACTAGGGAAAGTCTCCACTAATGTTTCGTTTTGGACTCTGAAGCAAACCCAAGAGGAAAGACTACAAGACCCTACTGCAGAGCTAGGTGACTTTCACTGGTTATAGAAGTTAGCCAAGAGGACTTCCAATTCCAATGTACTTTTCATTTACCTAATTTTCACAACATGAAACCATGAGATGAGTCTATTAATTTATTAGAGGGATTTCTCTTAATGTTATGCTGCTTCCTGTGTACCCACAGTCCCACACCTACTTATATCCAGAATAGGGGATTGTAGAACGTAACCAGATATTCATTTAATAGGTATCTCCAACTTCTTCTAAAATGAGAACTACTGCACGTGAATGAAATTCTTCCTGAGCTACTAAAAATGTTGTGTTTTAAAAACGATTAGAGGCCCCAAACATGTCATGAAGCATCATTATTACAGCACACCCTTAATTGTGTAAGGAGTGGCCAAAATATTGCCAATGATAGTCATCCTTTTGCCATAGATTACTTCTATAGACCAGGGGGCATAAAACAATTGGCAATTCAGATGTCTGTCACTGCAACCAGGGAGGGGCAGTAAGTGCCTGGGAGGACTTCCACTCATTGCACACTCACTCACACACATGTAGACACATACATCTGCACAAGGATGTACTGCCATAAATAGACATGGACACACTCATTAGAATACAGATACAACCCCCACAACAATTACCTGCCCATCCTACTGGTAAGTGCCTCTCCTCCTGCTCTCCTTGTCCCCAACGCTGCTTATGCACCTTGCTTGCATGAATCCCCTGCAGCTAACACAACTCTGCACTCAACCTAGTTAAGTCACTGTTGCATTTCTACACCATTAATATTTATAAAACACTGGGATTTATTCAAAGTATTTTCTTCCTCGTGTTCCTTGGTACTTGTGTTTCCCATACTGAGCACCACGAAATCTACTTCCTGTACAAGCAGTTCTGGTGACTTCTCCACACTGAAGGACTGGGTTCTTTAAGACCCAGCGGTGCCAGGGCACAACACCTGAAACCTTCGTGGGTAACCTGCTCCGGCGTACGAATGACAGAGACACGGGACACTTCCTTCGGCGTCAAAGATTCAAGGTTTATTTACTGCAGGGAACACAGAAGTCACGACAAGTACAACACGTGCAACTTGGGGAGACTGCTTCGAATTGGTTCTGTGGATCGCTCCTTTTATACAGTTTTTACCCATAGGACAACATGGTACACAAAGGTTTACAACCCGGTTCCCACCATTATCCCCCAGAGGGGTCGCTTTGGTCACTTTGATACACATAAGGTCCGGAACATAAGTGCGGAAACATTTGGCGGTTCCCAACTGTAAAAACCCATCTTCCCAACATTAGCGCATTCCAATCGGCAGTAAAACAGATCGAAATAGGAACAAAGACAGGTGCAGAGGAAGACGGAGACAGTGGGGAGATCGGAAAGGGTGTAAAAGGGGAGGTATCGGGAAACACGAGATACAGGCATCAAAGGGACGTGCCTAATGAGATGCACGGCTGAGACAATAAACCGGCACGGCAAGATGAGCCTCGAGCGGGGCCATCTGCCTTACAGTATCATCCCCCTCGTCATAAAGACACTTACAAAGGACATGTGTCTTCCGCAAATATCTTGGGAGTCCCAGGGTCACGAAGCGGACATCGTCCGTTCGCTGGCTACTTGAGGGCAAGAGACAAAATGGATGCCGTATCTAAGATGGAACCCGTGGGTACAGACGAAAAACCCACATAACAAACGAACGGTTTAAGTTAGCACAGCGAAACTGCGCACACTTACTAAACTCGTCATTTGCGGTTCATAGATACCAGACTCGACCATATTCGTGCGAGTCGAAAACACCACTTACAATTGTCACGGAACCTCAGACGCTCCTTTTGCCCTCATGTAGGCAAGCACTAGTCGGAATCATATTCGATATTCATCAGACCATCGAGATGTTGCTGTAGCATAGCTCTGTCCAACCGAGTCCCCTTGGTAACAGGTGGCTGTCTCATACACGTTGTAGCACAGAGGCCACATAAGGCAGGACCGCACTGCACACAAAGGCAACACGTGAACAGGAACGCCACAACGACTCCGATGATCATCAGAATCTTCCAACCCCAAGTCGACATCAGGCCCCAAAACCATCCAAGTAGCGTCCAATCCCCTACATCCACGTGTATGGATTCGGAGATCTTATGCAACTTCGAGATGGCTTGATAGACAGTCGGAGCGTTATCAGGAATGAAAATACAGCAGCTCGAATGGATCACCTTACATACCCCACCTCGATCTGCTAAGATCACGTCTAAAACCATACGGTTTTGTAACGTCATAAGCCTATCCGCCTGAAGTTCAGTGGTGATATTACCAAGGGCACTGGCAGTAATATTAGCGGTCGATTCTACCACTCGAGTCAACTGTCTCAGGTTCCTACTATTAACCATAGGTCCCCAAAACGGGAGGAAACCCTTGAAAAAGTCTCCTGCCTCTTGACCGGCAGTATCCTCTTCGCTAATTACGCCTCTCACAACTCTAGTCTTGTGATAATCTGCATCTACAGTGAACGTCGGAGGCAACAAGTTTGCGATGAAGCATGAGCCCATAAAGTGAGAGGGCAACCATGCATATGCACGATCATGACAGATAAAGTATGTACCCTTGGCGGCCAGGAACACAGGGGACGAGACCATCGGCAGAATGTAATTTTCAGTGCAAGCACTCTCTCCAAGTCGGGCTTTCGATCTTCGGCCACGACCTATGAGACAAAAATTACCAATGTGGGGTACGACCCATATCGGAGGCGAGCTTTTAAGCTGCTTTTCACTAGTGAACACACTATATTCGCCTCTACTTAGGACCCTATAGGCTTGTACCTCTTCTTCGGGAATAAGCGAGGGATCATAGATATCGCTATCTAAATCCTCTATTGCTATAGACAAAGGTTTTTGATACGAGGTAGGACCAGAGTAGGGGGAACGTGGTTCTCGAATGGGGTGGAAACCCAGTGCGCTTCGAAACATTGTCTGAAATGCTCGAGCAGACCCTTGGGAACTATACGGTAACACCAGATATGGAATTCCCTTATCCGTAGTATGTGGCATCAACCCACACACCCAACAATTAGTAGTGTTAACCACTAACTGATGCTGATGGAGGAGCTGAATAAAGGAGTTATTGCGGAATTCTGCACGTCTAGCCTGCTCGTGTTCAGGTAAGATATGAAAAGAGTGAGGAGAAGCAGTGGAGGTAAGTTTAGGGTCAGGGGTAGGAGTAGGTGTAGCAGAAGGTAAGAAGTAAAACATCGTGTAATACACCCCACCCGCCAATAATGCAGAAACAGTCAAAAACAATACGACTATTTGGAATATAAAACATTTGGTACGACTGAGTTGCTGCAGCTTGAATCTATGAGCCTGAGCTCCTTCCAAGTTCTTCAGCTTCGAGAATGCCATTCCCTATGACCGTCCGCAACGTTTCTTGACGCACTTCGTTCTGTGTAGCAATAGTCAATCCCTAGGAGTTCCCAGGAACCGACGGTCTTTAACCTAGCGTCAAGACCTACTAACCAGAAGGAAGTACGCGCGCGGCCCTACGGCCTTTATTTCACAAGTGTATATGCAAAAACAATGTTTCTCAGCTGTGGAAGCAAAAAGTGTAAGGAACGAAGCTCAATGAATATGTACAAAATAATTACAATGGTACGAATGTTCAAACTGATCGTGGAAAACGGGATAATGCAATTATCAGGGGAACAGAACAGGATTTTTTATTAGTCTTTAGTACTGGATCGCAAAAAGTATCGGGTTTTCCCAGGACGTGTCTGTTCGTCAAACAAAGGATCCGTTGAAGGGACAGCGTCCTGTTGATCAGCTGAATGTTTTGGTCTTGAGTCTTTTGCTGACAAATGTTCAACAGTGTCTCTCTGCTGCACTGAGGATTCTCCGACAGGTTGTGCGTCGCTGAAAGGTACAAACGCCGGCAATCCTTCGGTTTCAGTTGATGCAATGCCTTTCCTCACCCACGAGTCTGCTGGCAACGGGATAGGGACTTTCTTCGTGTGGGTGGCGTGCACCCAATTCTTCCGCCCCTCAAGACGAACTGCAGTTCTCGTGGCAAGGAGGACCTGGTAGGGTCCAGTAAACCTCGGGTCCAAGTTGTTCTTGCGCGAAAAGTTCCGCGTCACCACCCAATCTCCGGGCTGGAGCTGGTGGCCTGGACCCTCCGTCTGCGTCGGCAATGCTTCGTGAACCTGTTGGTGAATTAACCTCAGTTTAGCAGTCAAGTCATGAAGATAATCGATCAACATTGGATACTCAAGATCACGAAAAATACCTGGCCTAGGAACCCCCCAAACATTCGCAGGACGACCGAACACTATTTCATAGGGACTAAGCCCTACTCGGGAGTGTACAGTCGCCCTAGTTGACAGTAATGCTAAGGGTAAAGCGTCAGGCCATGAAAGACCAGTCGTAGCCTGAATCTTTGCTAGTTTTAGTTTAAGGGTGCCGTTATACCCTTCAACCAAACCAGCTGACTGGGGATGGTTGGCACTATGGAATTTCTGATTAATTCCAAGGCCCTTGCATACACTCTTCATCACACTCCCCACAAACTCACTTCCGTTATCTGACCACACGATTCTAGGCATTCCATACCGAGGAAAATATTCCTTCAGTAGGATTTTCGCAGTAGACAAAGCAGTATTGTCTTTGAGAGGATAGGCCTCGATCCATCGGGAGAATGCGCAAACCACAACTAAAACGTATTTCAGGTTATTGCATCTCTCCATATGGATGAAGTCCAATTGAATCACCTCAAAGGGACATGAAGGGGGAGCAAAACTGCCAGGAGGAGTTGGGGTTCCCTTGCCAGGATTGTACATCATACACACCATACAGTTCTTAACCAAGCGTTCAGCACATTTCGTAATACCATCATTCTTCCACACAGGGGACAGCAACTTGCAAATACCTTTCGCGCTAATATGTGCTAACCCATGCGCCATTGTCACAACGGCCAGCACATACGCATCCGGTAACATCCATCTTTTCTGATCCGACAAATCAATCCAACAACCATTCGCATCCAACTTTCCCGTACTTTCTTTCCACTTCGTCTTTTCAGTGTCGGTGGCCTCATTCTGAATTGCTTTCACACTCTCGATAGTGTCCTCACACATACTCGATTCTGTAGGCCACCTAACCGAACTCGTCACATACATTCGAGTGCTAAGGTTCCGGGCAGTCTCCTTAGCAGTCTCATCCGCAAACGCATTACCTCGACCCACATCATCCGTCACCTTACGATGCGCACTACATTTGACAATCGCCACTTGCTTAGGCAACGTAAGTGCATCCAAAAGATCATTCACAAGCTGGCCATGCTGAATCTTCGTACCATGCGATGTTAGAAAACCTCTCTCTCTCCACAAACGTCCAAAACTATGGGCGACGCCAAATGCATATTGGCTGTCGGTAAACACATTCACACGTTTCCCTTTCGCTAACACACACGCTCTAGTAAGAGCAATCAGCTCTGCAGCTTGGGCAGAATTCTGATTTAATCTTGCAGTCTCAACAACAGTATTCAACGTTACAACAGCATAAGCAGTAGTCACATCACCATTCGGCAACTTGAAACATGAACCATCCACATACAGTGTACCATCTGGTTCTTCCAATGGGGTGTTTTTAAGGTCCACTCGACCTTTTGTCTCCTCCTCTGTCCTCAAATAACAATCGTGTTCTGTTATTTCATCTGACTCTGAGCTAATTGGTAACAAAGTTGCCGGGTTCAGGACATTACAACGTTTTATTTGAATGTGGCTTGCCAACAGCGTCAACTCGTAACCAGACAACCTCGCACTCGTCAAGTGCTGAGTTTTCGTACGATTCAAAAGAGTATCGACTGCATGCGGAACCATCACCGTAAGCATATTATCCATGACCAATCCTGCTGATTGTCGGATGGAGACCGCGGCTGCCGCTGTTGCTCTCAAACAACTCGGCAATGCTCTAGCTACCGGGTCCAAGGTCGAGGAAAAATATGCACATGGACGTTGCTTACCACCAAAAGGTTGCGTTAAGACGCTCAAAGCACAACCTTCTCTCTCGTGAACATATAATGTAAACGGCTTGCTATAGTCAGGAGTACCTAACACAGGAGCCGAACACAATGAATCACGTAATTCAGAAAAACTTTTCTGACATTCTTCCGTCCATGGTAAAGGAGTCGAAACATCCTTGCACGTAAGAGCCACTAATGGTTTCGCTAGCAATGAAAAATTAGGAATCCATTGCCTGCAATACGACGTGATACCTAAAAAGGCACGCACATCTCGTTGGGTTGTTGGCACAGCCATTCGCGCAATCGCCGCAATTCTCTCTGGGGTCAACCGCCTTCCCTCCTTTGACAATAAGTGACCTAGATAGGTTACTTCTTGACAACAATATTGGAGTTTAGAAGGGGACACCTTGTGATTTAACTCGCAGAGATGTTGCAGCAACGACACCGTAGAGATTTTGCAAATGTCCTGAGTATCTGCAGCTACCAATAGGCCATCGACGTATTGGATTAAGGCCGCACCGGCCGGCAACCTAAACGCATCCAGTTGACCCTTCAAGGCTTGACTGTAAATCGATGGACTTTCACAGTAGCCCTGAGGAGCGCGTTTAAACCGGAAGCTGCGTCCACCAAGAGAGAAACCGAAAAGGTCTCTGCTCTCCTCTGCAATCGGGATGCTGAAGAACGCATTCTTCAAGTCAATCACCGAAAACCACGATGCAGAAGCTGGAATCAGAGTCAGTAGCGCCGTGATGTCAGGCACAACGGGGAACTGAGGAATCACAATTTTATTAACTTCCCGTAAATCGATAACAAAACGATAAACAGGTGGTTTCGAAGGATCAGTACGTTTTAGAATGGGCAGTACAGGGCTGTTGCACACGTTTCCCCGTGTTTCCTCAATAACATCTTTCTCGATCAAATCATAGATGATCGCCAACAATGCTCGTTCCCCATCAAGAGAGATACGATATTGGGGAATACGTGGCAATCGCACATTAGATTTCAACTGAACAACATAAGGTGAGATATCAAGTAGGCCCACATCATTGGGACCTGTTGCCCACAAAGACGCAGGAAGAGAACTCAATTCCGGTGGAAGCTTATCGAGAGACAAGTACATGGGAGAGACAACCCTCTCTCCCAACGTAAGCTTTACACCCGCAGGAGAACAATACAAAGTTGCATACAAACGTTTGAGCAAATCCAGGCCCAAAAGATTTTCACCACAACCCGTGGTTAAAATCAACGGAGCTTCGAGCTCACGAGGCCCAATTTTAAGGGGCAAAGGGCACGAAACTGGATTGCTAACGGGGGCGCCAGAGAATCCAACGGAAACATTTGTTAAGCCAGACAAAGGTGCACCAGGGAGTTTCGAATGCTTAATGGAACTTTTCGCTGCACCAGTGTCCAACAGAAAAGGCTCAACGACGCCCGATGTAGCAACTGCGACGTAAGGCCCTCTCTGATCAACCGGAACTGATACCACTCCCTCTCCTTGTCTATGGCTGTCCTAGTAATTACTGTCGTCAGTTCCCTGATCGACGTAATAATCGTCTACATTGTACTGCGCAGATCGTCCTTGCGACGATCCACGTTGATCAAAACAATTATCGGAATTTGATGAGTTATCTGAGCGATCGTTCTGAGCACCACGACCTCTACCACGTGGTGCCTGCTGCGAACCACCACGACCTCCTCTAGATGAGTTACCACTATTACGTTCATTTAAAACAGGACAATTGAATTTAATGTGACCCTCTTGTCTACAATAAGCACATTGATTGTACCCCAACGAGGATCTTTGGGAAGAGGAGTCATTACGAGATTGTGGTCGGTTCGATTGCGGCTGCGATCTATTTTGTTGCGAATTATTCTGATTCGAACGTGGAGGATACGCTTGCTGAAGCAACACTTTAGTTTTAAGCTCTTTCGTCTTTTTATCAGCACGGTCGGTTTCTTCTTTCTCCCTATTCTCATAATATTGTGCCGTAGCCAATATCTGAGCTGAAGTAGAAACAGCCCACGCACTTTCTGAATTTTTCAATTTATTGCTCAAATCGGGCAATAAGTTCGAAACAAATTTATCCACGAACAACCTTTGACCACCCTCAGTGCTCATATCCTGACCACTATGATCAATGAATGCCTCCTCGAACCTCGTAAAGAAATCGGAGACACTCTCGTCCTTCTTCTGCTTACAAGCTGACAATTTGTCCCAATTTACCCTCATAGCTGGCATAAGAGTTTTCATTAACGTGATTATCCTTTGAGGAAGATCAACAATCAGCTGGTCGGGTTTAGCACCACCAGTTTGTCCGGCATCTGCCGCTACAATGGCAGCCCAAGCACCACCTAATTCATTCGGATGGTTTTCCTGACGAATCTTAGCCCATACCGGTTGCGGTACAACGTTGCCAAACAGCATGTCAATATCGGCAAGATTCATTATCGTAGCGTCTACGAGCTGCGATAATTCTTTGTAATACCCTGCAGGATTTTTGCGAGGGTCAGGCAAAGATTGCTTCACCTGTAACACTTCCGAGCGTTTCCATGGGAGGTGTATGGGAGGTGTATCCATACTCTCTGGAAATGCCCCAGTGTCGGAGGAGCAGCATTAGGATTAGGTGGCATCCAAACCGGAGGAACTTCGCGCATAGGAAATTGACCAGACTCATCTGGCTGTCTTTCGACATCCTCAACAAACAAGGCTTGAGGTATAGGAGTGCAACCGTTCAACAGCACGTCGAACATTGGTATCCACTATCAGTCCAGCCGAGAACTGAAGTTGTAGATCAGACAGAGCGGTCAGCACCTCGTCAGGTGCATCGGCCGATATCTGATCGCGAAGGACCTTACACATTTCCTCGAACACAAATCTCTGGGTTGGTATATTGAACTGACAAAACGTGTCGAGTACAACACGTGGCGGATTTCTAAGGGGGTGCGTCATCCAACCCATCGCCATATTATATAGCGAAGCACGTTCCCTATTACCAGGAAGCTGACTACGTCTCTGAGGACCATCTGAACCAGCGGACCCAAGAACAGGTCCGAGCGAGTGAAAGAAGCTAGCCGCAAGAGGAGAGTTACGACTACGAGTAGAGGGAGAAGTATAGGACACAGGACTAACAAGTGAAGGAGTAGAGACAGAAACAACAGCAGGGGTTAACAGAGCAGGAGCAGTAGCGTGAGCAGGAGTATGTGGAAGCGGAGGAGCAGTAGGAATAGCAACAGCCAAAGGAGCAGGAACAGTCGGAAGAACGGGTGCAGGTTGAGGAACAGGCAAAGGAAGAATAGGTGCAGGAACAGGTACAGGGGGAATCACAGGGGCTGTGGTACCCTGTACGTACGGAGGTGGCGATTTCATAAGATAGGACATTAAAGGATCCTCAACTGACTCATCCTTCTTTTCCGACTCCGTAGGCAAAGCAGGATAGCACTTATCTATAGTCATACGCTGTAATCTGTCAAACACTTCCTTTTCCTTAACCTCCTTATCATGCTGAAATTGCTCTGCTTTCTTTACAATGGTACCAGCACTATCTCTCTGATTTCGCTTAGTCTGTCTGATTTCTTTCTGTCGGGCTTCTTTACGCCACAACCGAAAGGCATCAAACATGGCCGGCCTTGACTTTTTCGCGAACAATTTAACCTCTAGATTATCTAAGATCGGGGCCTCGAAGCTACCATGTGGTGGGCAGCGAAGGTCACCATCTTTCTTCGTGTATTTGATCCAGTATTCATTAAAAGTAATCAGGCCTAGCCCATGTTTACTGTACAGTTCATAAGTCGGAGTTCCAACCGGAGGTATCGGACACGAGTCCTCCAGTCGGGAATCCGCACCACAAGGTCTGAAACAACTGAACAAAGTACTACGACCAGGCATCTTGCACACTAGCCGAGTTTCACAAACTTCAAGGGTTACGGGATTTACCACGTCCCAGCAAAGAGCTAATACCCTCGGTTTTTGGCGGCTGCAGTCATCAAATAACACAACAAAGTACGCTAGCAAAGTGTCACCGACAAAAACACTCACACAGCGTCAACAACAAAAACACTCGCTAAAGTGTCAACAACCAAGAACTCTGGGAGCGACCCACAAATACTTAACTCAAAGATCGATGGCGTCTCCAGGAAGGCCCGTCAATCGTCTCGCTATACCAAGGTCTACGCCAGGCGCCAAAACAGGTCTACAGTCAGGGCAGCAGTCCGTCGCAGCCGTCAGGAGGCGGGAATCTTCGCGGGAAAAGTCTTCGGGCCACTTGTTTCGACAACAGGATCGATGAAGCGGAGTGCACCTTCCCTCGGAGATTTCACACGAAGTTCCTCACGATCGTCGGGCTTGGACCGGTACCACTGATGCAGCCCCACGTGGGCGCCAACTGAAGGACTGGGTTCTTTAAGACCCAGCGGTGCCAGGGCACAACACCTGAAACCTTCGTGGGTAACCTGCTCCGGCGTACAAATGACAGAGACACGGGACACTTCCTTCGGCGTCAAAGATTCAAGGTTTATTTACTGCAGGGAACACAGAAGTCACGGCACGTACAACACGTGCAACTTGGGGAGACTGCTTCGAATTGGTTCTGTGGATCGCTCCTTTTATACAGTTTTTACCCATAGGACAACATGGTACACAAAGGTTTACAACCCGGTTCCCACCATTATCCCCCAGAGGGGTCGCTTTGGTCACTTTGATACACATAAGGTCCGGAACATAAGTGCGGAAACATTTGGCGGTTCCCAACTGTAAAAACCCATCTTCCCAACATTAGCGCATTCCAATCGGCAGTAAAACAGATCGAAATAGGAACAAAGACAGGTGCAGAGGAAGACGGAGACAGTGGGGAGATCGGAAAGGGTGTAAAAGGGGAGGTATCGGGAAACACGAGATACAGGCATCAAAGGGACGTGCCTAATGAGATGCACGGCTGAGACAATAAACCGGCACGGCAAGATGAGCCTCGAGCGGGGCCATCTGCCTTACAGTATCATCCCCCTCGTCATAAAGACACTTACAAAGGACATGTGTCTTCCGCAAATATCTTGGGAGTCCCAGGGTCGCGAAGCGGACATCGTCCGTTCGCTGGCTACTTGAGGGCAAGAGACAAAATGGATGCCGTATCTAAGATGGAACCCGTGGGTACAGACGAAAAACCCACATAACAAACGAACGGTTTAAGTTAGCACAGCGAAACTGCGCACACTTACTAAACTCGTCATTTGCGGTTCATAGATACCAGACTCGACCATATTCGTGCGAGTCGAAAACACCACTTACAATTGTCACGGAACCTCAACACGTTTTGTCCTTGCATGTTGCGGGTACTTGGGCCTCCCACACAAGTGAGGTACCATTTTTATCGGGAGACATGGGGTTCGCTGGGTGGTAGGAAATTTGTCTGAGCCCGGTGATGCCACACTTTTCCACACACAAATGTGTGAAAATAGTGATTTTTTCAGCTAAAATTGAGGGGCCCGATTCACAGAATGAACTTACTACTTTTGGCATTCACAGAATTCACTTACTACTTTTGGTATTCACAGAATGAACTTACTCATTTCGGTATTCACAGAAGTTAGGACTACTAACTTTAGGACTCCTAAATGCCTTCTGTGAATACCGAAAGTCTTAAAATTAGGATTTTTCTCAATTTAGTAGTAGTAAAGTTAGGACTCCTAACTTTAGGATGCCTAAATGCTTTCTGTGAATACCGAAAGTCTTAAAATTAGGATTTTTCTCTATTTAGTAGTAGTAAAGTTAGGACTCCTAACTTTAGGATGCCTAAATGCCTTCTGTGAATACCGAAAGTCTTAAAATTAGGATTTTTCTCTATTTAGTAGTAGTAAAGTTAGGACTACTAACTTTAGGATGCCTAAATGCCTTCTGTGAATACCGAAAGTCTTAAAATTAGGATTTTTCTCTATTTGTAGTAGTAAAGTTAGGACTACTAACTTTACTACTACTAAATTGAGAAAAATTGTAATTTTAAGACTTTCGGTATTCACAGAAGGCATTTAGGCATCCTAAAGTTAGTAGTCCTAACTTTACTACTACTAAATTGAGAAAAATCGTAATTTTAAGACTTTCGGTATTCACAGAAGGCATTTAGGTGACTTAAAGTTAGTAGTCCTAACTTTACTACTACTAAATAGAGAAAAATCCTAATTTTAAGACTTTCGGTATTCACAGAAGGCATTTAGGCATCCTAAAGTTAGGAGTCCTAACTTTACTACTACTAAATTGCGAAAAATCCTAATTTTAAGACTTTCGGTATTCACAGAAGGCATTTAGGAGTCCTAAAGTTAGTAGTCCTAACTTCTGTGAATACCGAAATGAGTAAGTTCATTCTGTGAATACCAAAAGTAGTAAGTGCATTCTGTGAATACCAAAAGTAGTAAGTTCATTCTGTGAATCGGGCCCTCGGTTTTCAAGGGAAGTCTGGGTAAGGAAACATTGGTGGATCCACGCAAGCCATACCTCCTTGGATGCCCCCGGGTGTCTAGTTTTCACAAATGTGTGGGTGTGGTAGGTTTCCCTTGATGCCGGCCGAGCACATGGCCAAAAACCCAGGTGTCCCCCTTGCAAAACCAAATCGTTATGACATAATCAGTTGTTTATTTCTGCAGTGTGAGAATTTTGGCACAATATTGCAAGAAAAATGTGACAGACATTTTTAAGTTTGCAGAACATTGTTGATAAAATAACTTGTTGGAATTCACAAGAGAGACATCGCCATGTACTCCCATTGGTTAACGATAATATCTAGAGTTGGTAGGTTATTCTTAAATTGAATGTACACCTTGGCAGAGAGACTAAAAAGACAAAGATTCCTGCACAGCCATCTATTCCTCAAACACACACACATACTGGTTGGATTTGGCATGAGGGCGAGTGATGGTTCAGTATATAAAATTTTATTAACAAGAGATTTCACAAAAATGAAATGCACTGTCACTGATTAAATGCACAAAAAACCGAACCAGTGACTCACAGCTTGTGAGGTGTAGAGCCACGACAAGGCACCAACCGTTTTACAGGCCATTCACACACCATTTATACGTGATACACACAAGACCATTCACACCACCAGGCACAAAACCAACACATCACAACATTCACAATAAGGGACAAGGTACACCCAGCTTCAGAAAGGCAAAAATGACAAATATTACTGCACAGCCATCTAATCCCCAAGCACACAAACATACTGGTTGGATTTGGCATGAAGGTGAGTGATGGTTAAGTATATATAATTGTAATAGCAAGTTATTTTACAATAATGAAATGCACTGTTAAAATTGAAAGGAGAGAGAAACTGAACCATTGACTCACAGCTCGTGAGCAGTAAAGCCATGACAAGGCACCAACCTCTTTCAGGCCATTCATATACCTTTCATACGTGTGACATATACAAAACATTCACACCGTCAGCCACGGGCCCATCACATTACAACACTCAGACCAGCAGACAGCGCCATTCAAGGGCCTATCACTTTCACACCCCCACATTCCTGACACAGCAACTACACAAACAGATGGATTACGTGGAATGGCACTCAGCTAGCAGTGTTTGTAGTGACCAGCAGCTAGTCACTACTCACACACCGCCAGCTGAGTGCCAGTCCATGCACACTGCCAGCCAAGCACCAGTCCACCCACACCGCCAGCCAAACACCAGAACACGCACACCGCCAGCCAAGCGCCAGTCCTCGCACAACACCAGCCAAGCGCCAATCCATGCACACTGCCAGCCAAGCACCAGTCAACGCACACCGCCAGCCAAGCTGCCAATCCACGCACACTGCCAGCCAAGCGCCAGTCCATGCACACCGCCAGCCAAGCGCCAGTCCACGCACACCGCCAGCCAAGCTCCAGTCCACGCACACCACCAGCCAAGCACCAGCCTACACATACCGCCATCACATTTAGGATTTTTTATACAAAAAAAACACAAACAAATTGCAAATAGATGCAAATCTACTAACACAAAATCTGAAACTAAATACATTGCACTAATGTCAACCTTGAAACAGAATACACATTTTCAAACAATACAGACCAGGCAGTTCACTTTACCACTCATGTATGCTTCAAAACATTATTTTGCGCGTGGTACGCTCTATAAAAAATAGGCACACACAGCCCAGGGTTAGAAGGACACCCGGGGCAGAAAAGACGAGTCTCCTTCTGCAAACCTCTTCACCAACAGACACTACATTTCCTAGTGGGAAAGTCTTTTGAAGATGTGGGAGGAATGTAATCAGGAAAGTGGCGATCTTTCAATCGAGCCACATCCTCCACCACTCCAAATCTAGGAACACTTACCTGTTCCACAACAAAAAGACTATCTTTCAGAGAGTGCTGAAACTGAAGAAATGTCAACTTTGACGCAGGAGAACACTCCTTGGACACAATAAAAGCATTGAAAGTTGCTAAGTTGACGAAATGGATGGCCAACTTCTTATACCAAACATAAGCCTTCCAAATAGCAGTGTAAGGTTCCAACCTCTGATCTACTCTGCCAACACCACCCATGTGCCTATTGTAGTCTACAATGCACACAGGTTTGTGCACTTCAGCAACCTGACCCCAAACATGCACTGGTGAAGTACTCTCATCATGGATGGTAGTCAGCATGTACACATCCCTCCTGGCCACAAATTTCACAGCTAGTAAGTCATTACTACACAAGGAACTGCACTGACCCCTCTGAAGTTTTTTGCAAACAAGCTCTTTCGGATAACCTTTGTGGTTAGAACGGATTGTGCCACATGCAAAAGTGTCCACTTTAAACAATTCCTTAAATAATTGCACAGCAGTGTAGAAGTTATCAAGGTACAAATGGTGGCCTCTGTTAAATAGTCTTCTAGCAAGATCCCACACAATTTTCTCTAAAACTTCAAAAGTGGACGGACAACCTGGGGGGTCAATAGTGGAATCTCTACCAGTGTACACATGAAAATTAAAAACATATCCTGTCCTACTCTCAGACAACATATACAACTTAATTCTATAGCATGCCCTCTTGCTAGGGATGCACTGCCTAAAAACCAAACGACCCTTAAATAAAACCAAAGACTCATCAATAGATAATTCTTTCCCTGGAGTATAGATCTCTGAAAATCAATCTACAAAGTGATCAAGAACAGGCTAAATCTTAAAAAGAGGGTCACAATCAGGGTGAATACGTGGCAACGCCAAAGAATTATCAACAAAATGCAGCATACGTAGCAAAAGTAAATACTGATCAGGAGTCATAACTGCAGGAAAGGTGGCTATTGCCATCAAGGGGCTGGTAGACCAATATGAAGCCAGGTTCGGCTTCCTTAGCAAACCCATCAATAAAGTCAACCCCAAAAACTTCTTACTCTCTTCCAGATTTGTGGGAATCCACCGGGTAGCTCTAGAGTGGGGCCTAAATTTGTCACTGTTGTCCCTCAAAAACTGTCCAGCATACAAATTAGTCTGCTCAACAATCTCACCCAAAAATACATCATCCATAAGCAACTGAAAAAACTGTATAGGCAAAACATTTTCACTACCCACTCTATACCCTGCATCACCGCTAAAGGCAGGCAAAACCGGCTGAATCATGTTTGGATCAACACAGTGTCCAGCACTTCCAGTAGGAAGCCTAGCTGCCTCAGGCTGCAATCCAGAGGCCTCTTGCACCATCTGCACAACAGTATCCTCCTCTTAAACAGGCAATTATCTGCACTGAGAGAACCTTCATCATCTGATGATTCCATGTGGAGAGAAAACTCACTGCCAGAATCTTCCCCTCCCTCTTCTCCGTCAAACGCACTGTCAGTCTTATAATCCGGCTCAGAGGAAGGTTCAAGAAGCACACCAACCACCTGCTGTTGTGTGGCGTTTTACACTCCGAGTGAATTTTCCTGATTCATGACCTTATATATGTACAATTCACATTGTCCTAATATAGGCATCAAAATCATTCCCTCATTTAGACATAGCCCATGCAGACCAAATACAGGCATGACTACTGTCACCCGTACCAAACGTCACAACGATTTCTAGGAAAAACGGCTTAAGCAGTAAGGCACCTTCCCCTTGCTTGAATCTTGATTTGTCCAAGAAATCATGTACTTTGCAAAGAACTACTATTCCCTAGGGGTTCTTTCCTGACCTTATCATGCCCGACTTTACATCAAACTAGACACCTTCAAGGTATAAATATGTCTTCACTTGCTCTAGCAAGACACAGTGTTTCGGAGCAGTTTGACTATCTACTTTCCTGACACAGCTCGCTACAGCAAGTGCCGAAGGAGGTCGACCCTCCAGCTGACGCACTGATGGAGAAGCTGTCATTTCTCTCACTGAGAATCCAGCTCCAGTGTTTCCAAGCTCCCCTTGCGGGGTGTTAGGAAATCGAGTCCTGTGACAGAGATACTAGACCTCCTTCATTCTAAACTAAGGTATGGCGCTGATTAGAACCTATGAGAAATCTTGGATAGATTTTTGGCAAAGAAAACTAAACCTAGGCTGCACAATACTTACTTCTTCCCGCGTACTAGACTTAGGTTAGGTACATTGGGGTAGGTGAATTTTAGAAGCACCAGTTGAGTACTTTTAGTCATTATTATTTATGTAAGTCTTTTTATATGGCTTGGAAACCATACAATGCTCTTACAGTATTATTTTATAATATTGTTCTCGTTGTACGCATTATACTTCTTTTTTATATTTTCTTTGCACACATTTTATCCAAAGTGATTGATAAAGTGATCCATAAATTCATCAGTTCATTTAGTTAATACATAAATCAATAAATACATATTATATAAAAACCCCACATCAACCTCTCATCATACACCTTCCATCTTCTCATCCAATCACACACAGACATCCACTTCAACATAAGACACTATATACAAATTCCTCAACGTAATCCCTAAAAAATGCCAGAGTGTCCAGATCGATGTGGCAGGACCCCAGAGACGTAACAGCGTTACGTCTCTGGGGTCCTGCCACATCGATCTGGACTCACCGGCATTTTGCTGAGAAGACTCCACAGGATCCTATTCATGTGTCACTCTGGGGATTACGTTGAGGAATTTGTATATAGTGTCTGGCGTTTTCAAGAAAAGGATTTATTGAACAGTTCTTTCTCATGCAAAAGAAATGAACTTCTACAATTGTTAAGCAGACTGCAAAGTATAATGCTTACAGCGAAAACAATATTATAAAATAATACTGTAAGAGCATTGTATGGTTTCTAAGCCATACAAAAATACATACATAAATAATAATGACAAAAAGTACTCAATTGTTGCTTCTAAAATATGCCTACCCCAATGTACCTAACCTAAGTCTAGTACGCGGGAAGAAGTAAGTATTGTGTAGCCTAGGTTTAGTTTTCTTTGCCAAGAATCTATCCAAGATTTCTCTTAGGTTCTAATCAGCTCCATACCTTAATTTAGAATGAAGGAGGTCTGGTATATCTGTCTCGGGACTCGATTTCCCAACACCCCGAAAGGGGAGCTTGGAAACACTGGAGCTGGATTCTCAGTGAGAGAAAGTACAGCTACTCGATCAGTGTGTCAGCTGGAGGGTCGGCTTCCATCGGCACTTGCTATAGCGAGATGCGTTGGGCAAGTAGATAGTCGATCTGCTCCGAACCACTGTGTCTTGCTAGAGCAAGTGCAGTCATATTTATACCTTGAAGGTGTCTAGTTTGACGTAAAGTCAGGCATGATAATGTCAGGAAAGAACCCCTAGGGAATAGTAGTTCTTTGCAAAGTACATGATTTCTTGGACAATTCAATATTCAAGCAAGGGGGAGGTCCCTTACTGCTTAAGCCGTTTTCCTAGAAATCGTTGTGACATTTGGTACGGGTGGAAGTAGCCATGCTGTATTTGGTCTGCATGGGCTATGTCTAAATAAGGGAATGATTTCTTTGCCTATATTAGGGCATGAATCGGAATAATTCACTCGAAGCCAAAACGCCACACAACACCCACTCCACTTTATTATGTATGACATTACTAAGTTCTAAACACATAAAACATATCTAAAACATGATGTGTTAAAACCCCACTAAAAATACATAAAAGTACATTCAAAGTGGTTGTACACGAAAAGAGCATTTGTGCTGTACGCAGGTAAAAGCAATGTTTCATTCAAAGCATGTAGTATGACATTGGAATTGCTATCTGAATGAATCACTAAAATACATTCATGAAATGGCTCTTAATACAGAAGAAAAAAATCGAGACCATTTCATGGCAGAATATATAAATTTGATAAATGTGGACATGGTCAAATATTGTCTCTTGGAAGTATTTCAAAGAATCCTTGTTCTCTATGAATAGTTCTACTTTAAGCAGAGTACTTGCGCCAAAAAAAAGAAAAAACTACAAATTTAGAAAAAGGTCTGATCATAGAGAAAAAAAATCAAAATAGAGTTCCCAAGTAAGAAGCTTGTTTTGAAGAAATGAAGGTCGAATTCAGAGTCTTTCAGGACACTGTGTGCCAATTTCAAAAGTCAGTGTTATTGTTTGGAGAAAACATCAAATCTTCTAAGCTAGTAAAGAACTCATCTACGACTGTAGGTGAAAGTTGGACTACCTTGTTAAGCAGATCAATAGCACATAGATGCGAAGCATCGCCGTAAGCGTCAGTCGCATTAGAAATGTTCAAAGTAGATGGTACCTTTGCGCCTGTTGCATCACGTATCTCACCGTCAGCATGTTGCGTCTGTGAGATCTCAACGAATGCCGTCATCAGGATTGGTAGCTGCTGGGGACAACACAGTGCATGAACTGTTTCTGGTCCAAGCAAAGTATCAACTTCCAATGGCAGGACTGATGGGAGTGTCAGACTGATGTCTAGCACGCATTCTTCTCCACATAGAAGACATCGCAGAACAGGTAAGATGCAATCTCTGCAGAACAACCACTGTTGAAACTGCAAACAGGAATCAAAAGCTTTACACTAGATTAAAAAGGAGAAAAAAACATTGCAATCACATATATAAATAATGCACCAGTCCACCTGCCAAGCTAAGGAGTAGGTGGGCCTAAGAGTATCAATTAAATATTAATTCCCGTAAAAGGGGAGCAACCCTTGCCCTTGAGGCCACCCCCAAAACAAACATTTTAAAAACTCCGGTGTCTAGTGGTTTCTGCGCCCCTTGGGGGCAGATGGGCCTAAAAACATACTGCTACTCTGCCACCCAAAGATGTCAGAAATGGCCACAATCATCCTCCCATAAAGGGGAGCGACCAATGTCCAAGGAGCGGCTCCCCAACATTAAAAAATACCCTGGTGGCCTAGTGGCCCTACCAAAAAAAAAACAGCCGAACTGCCCCACAGGGTGATACCAAAGGAGATGATGGACGGAATGCTTGAGCAAATTTAACACTCACCCCCGTCAACTGATCTGGGTTAAATCCATCATCATTCTTTAGCTCACTCCACCACCCCAGTTCAGACATGGCCATATGCAAATCAGTCTGACCCTGTGCGCTTTGATTGCCCTAAGTTGGCAGGGTATGCCCAGAAGTGGGTCCCTTGCTCACTTTGAAACTGGACTCAAGCTAGCCTGACCGATGATGGCTGATTAGCCAGAAACCGGTCCCAGGATGTTTGTTTCCAGGTGAGGGAAGACATGGCTTGGCAGTTCAGAGTGGACTGTTGCCATGAGGCACAGGGTCAGACTAATTTGCATATGGCCATGTCTGAACTCGGGTGGTGGAGTGAGCAAAAGCATGATGATGGATTAAACCCAGATCGGTTGACTGGGGGTGAGTGTACATTTATTCTATTGGCCCAGTGGGACCATTTTATTTTCAACATTTAAATCTGCTCCCCCAGGGGGCAGACAAAGCCAAAATGTATGTCCCCAAAAGGGGAGCGACCCTTGCCCAAGGGGCCACTCCCTACTACATTTATTATATTGGCCCAGTGGGCTGAATACATTTTTGTTAAATTTAAATCTGCCCCCACAAGGCGGGAAAACAAAGCAAGAGTGTAGGCCCCCAAAAGGGGAGCGACCCTTGCCAAGGGGCCGCTCCCATAAACAACAAAACCTAATATCATGGGCATACTAAAATGGCCCCCAAAGGGGAGTGACCCTTGCCCAAGGGGCCACTCCCCACTACATTTATTCAATTGGCCCAGTGGGCCAAATAACTTTTTTTTTAATTTAAATCTGCCCCCCCCCCCCCAGGGGGCAAACCAAGCAAAAATGTAGGCCTCCTAAAGGGGAGCGACCCTTGCCTAAGGGGCCGCTCCCCAAAACAAAAACAAACATTGTGGGCTTCCTAAAATGGCCCCCAAAGGGGAGTGACCCTTGCCCAAGGGGCCACTCCCCTGCACATTTATTACATCGGCCTTTGCGATGCGATTTAAAAAAAATATATATATTTTCTACCCCCCCAAGCCAACAGTAATGCCCCCAAAGGGGGAGCGACCCTTGCCTATGGGGCCGCTCCCCCAACCAATAAAACACTGGGCACATAAAAAAAAATCCCTGACGCTAGTGGGCATTCCTGCTGCACGATTACACGATCGTGCAGCAGGAATGCACAAAAGAGGCACTGAGGGAAAGGAAAACCCTTTCCTTCCCCCTGATGCCTCTTTCGTTTAAATGCCCCCCTCCCCAGCCCCAAAACGTACCTCTTTGTTCACCGACTCGCAGGAAGGAAATCGCTTCCTGCTCGTCGGGGAACAAAGGGAAACCTCCAATGACGTCAGCGGGCCTCGCGCGCTGACGTCATTGATGACGCGGAGAGAGGGGTGGAGGGAGGCAGAGGAAGGTCTTCCCCTGCGCAAACACGCAGATCGACCGCCCATGGGGGGAGCGCCAGCTCTTCCTTCGTGGGTGGGTGTCATGACGAGCTGGGCTCATCATGAGCACACAGCGACTGTGTGCCACGACGAGCCCAGCTCGTCATAAGCATACAAGGGGTTAACCCTCTGGGTAGCTTGACACAAAATCAGTCAGGAATAAATTAGAGATGATGTGAAAAGTATTTATACAGCACTCAAAAAGTAATAAAGTGAAAATGCAACGCAATAAAAATCCCATACCAATTTAGAAAAATAGATCAAATGTTAATAAATTATTTGACACCAAACCAACAAAACTCAGACCACTAGAACCAAAGTTATGATTTGTTAATATTGTTAGTAAAATTTAATACCAAAAAGATCAAAGCACTACCTGCTAACATGTAGTTGCACAAGACAAAAATGTCAGACAGCGATGAATCACAGGTTCGATATAGAGTAGTCAGTACTTACATTTGGACATGAAACACATTTTGAGGAAAAAGTTCTGTGAAGGTAAAGTTCAGTTGGGCAAGACTGCAGGCGGTGTTCAAGGAGGTGGCATCATTGTCTGAAAGCCGCTGGGTGCGGTTGCTGGTATGAGTTCTATGTTCTGACTATTTTTTGGAAGGCAGAAATCTCAGCAGGAAGATGCTGGAGGCTGTGGCTGATCAGAGTTTCAGGAGGCTGGATACCCCTTCTCCGAGGGACCACTGAAAATAATTTGCTGCTACAGAGAAGAAGCCAGACTGATCAGCTATGCACCTGGGCAGATAGACAAGCATGTTAGTCCTGTCTACCCTTTGTTTTCAGAGCGGTTTTTAGGCAAAGCCTGTCTAAGTCCCAAGTTTTGGATTTAGGCTATATGGGCATCTTTAGCACCATGACCAGTAACGGTTCAGACCTGGAGGAGTATAGCTTCGAGCTTCGGGGGTGTTATGACTCACTCAGGCTGGGTCCAGGTGCAGGTTCAAGATGGTGGTAGCCTTTTATGGCCCTGAGACTCGGTTTAGGAGGCCAGTAAACTAGACCTTGGAGTCACTCTGGTAGTCCTGTATGCTGGTGATGAAGCAGAGCTCAAGCATCAGGGCAGGCCTCTGAGGGTTCAAGGCAAAATCCAGGCAGCAAAGCAGTCATTCCAGGTGCAGCAAAGCAGTCTTATGGACAACACAGAATGCCACAGCAGCAAGCAGTACTCTGAGCAATCTTTTACTGGTCTTGAAAGAAAACTGAATAGAGGGTCTGAGGGTGCCCTTTTTATACATGGCAGCTTCTTTGAAGTAGTATAAGTTTGTAGAGAATTTCATTTGAAGTGCTTGAAGTTTCCACTTACCTGGATCCTAGCTGACTGCATGAACAATGCAAGGGTTTCAATTATTTAATGTGAAGGCAGACCATGGCCTGTTCAGTTGCAAATAGAGATGTGTCTATCTCCACCCACCCCATCCTGTCAGTTGATGGCCCATTCAGACACCCCGAATCCCTCTATTGTGTGGCTGTCTGGATCGAATAAACAAAATCCAACTGCCAACTACACCCAGTCATGTATTCCAGGAGAGGCTGCAGGAACCAAAAAGTTTAGGGAAGGAAAATGCCAACTTTCTAAAAGTTGCGTTTTCAAAATTGTAACTCAAAATCAGACTTTAACATTAAAGAGGATTTTTTATTACAATTTCTCAGACACCAAACTTGAAATGCTTACCTAGTCCCAGTCAAAACTTAGCACTAATTAGATGTAATAAAGCAACCTAATGTTATCCTATAGAGCAGGTATGTCTCTCAGTACTGAAAAACAAATGTAGAGTTTTTTTACTACCAGGACATGTAAAACTTAAAAATACATGGTCCACCTTTTATTTACAATGCACAATCCCTTATCGGCTACCAAGGGTCTACCTTAATGTTATGTTATGTTAAATACATTTTGTACGGCACACAGCTAGCCAACAAGGGTTTCCCAGCGCCAAGCCTGAAAGAGCAGAAAAGAAGAAGAAAAAATGAATAAAAGTAAAAGAAACGGATCATGAATTATTGGTTGAACAACCAGGTTTTTAATAGTTTGTGAAAATTAATGTATGAAGTTTTATTACTAAGCGCGATGGGAAGAGAATTCCACAGGGATGGGCCAAGGTACACAAACAAACGACCTCCCTTTCTTATAAGTTTAATCTTGGGAACCAAGAATTTTCCCTGAATGGTTGATCGTAATAGACAAGAAGGTTGCTAGGGGTGGACTAAGTCTTGCAGTTATTTTGGTCCAGAGCCGACCTTGATTTTATACATGTAACTCAGGACTTTAAACTTAACACAGTTTTCAACCCTAAGCCAATGTGGATCCAAAGATGTTTTTGGAGTCTGGCAGAGCAGTCTGGCCACAGAGTTTTGACCCAACTGAAGCCTCCGCATAACATCCTTATTTACCCCCAAATAAAGGATGTTCCTGTTGTCCATTCTAGAGGTCACAAGTGCCTGGACTACGGTCTTTTGAGTAGGGGCGGGAGCATCCAGATGATTTTCTTCAACCATTTTAAAATGGTGAAACAAGTGGCTGCCACCTTCACTGCGTGCTGCTTCATAGATAGTTTGTCATCAATGATGAGTCCGAAATTGCGGACTCAATCAGTGGGTTGGGGTAAAGCACCCATTACAATCGGCCAATGCTCAGGGCCCCAGAGATTTTTATTTTTTCCTAAAAGTAGGACTTCAGTTTTTTCATCAAAAAGTTTAAGTAAATTGGCTTGCATCCAAGATGCAACATTACTCAAACCAGTTTGAAGAACTGAAGGTCTAGACATCTCTTCTGTAGAAAGGGAAAAGATGAATTTGGTGTCGTCAGCGTAAGAGAAAAGGGACAACTCAGCCTCCTCTGCAATTGTCGCCAAAGGTTTTACATACACATTGAACAGAAAAGAACTTGGAATGGAACCTTTGGGTACCCCATAAGAAGTAGAGTAGTTTTTAGAGGTGGCTCTGGATGAAAAGACTTGAAATGTCCGCTTAGCTAAAAAGGATGAAAGCCAGCCGTGTGCTGAACCAGATATGCCAAGAGACTGTAGGGAATTGATTAACACGGTATGGGACACCGTGTCAAATGAGGAGCTCAATCGAGCAATATAAGGGCCACGGTGTTCCCGGAATCCAATTGCTGTCGTAACATTTTTGATACTCCAAGGAGAGTTGTCATGGTTGAATAACCGTCTCTAAAGCCGGACTGAGAGGGGTGTAGAAAATTAACAGATTTGACAAACTGAGTTAATTGCAGGTTTATATGCCTTTTCAGAACTTTTGAATATATTGGAAGTAGAGAAATAGGCCTAAAATTAGATGGCTGGGCTCGATCAGCATTGGCCTACTTCAGGAAGGGAAGGAACAGACCATGTTTCCAAGCCGAAGGGACAATAGCCTCTTGAATAGAGGCACTGAGCAGCTGCATAATTAACATCAAGGATGGTAGATCCAGCTGCTGCATTGCATGTAAGGTTGACTTATATGCAATAAACTGGAAGATTACGGCTTGCCAAGGGAATTATATTGCCAAGTTGAATTGGCAGAATACAACTACATTTAGGCTGCAATGCAAGGCCTGGGCATGCTTTAAGGTGGTGCTTAAATGGATGGCACAACAATGAACACTAGTGGAATTTAATTTATAGGCCCTGAGTATATGGTATACCTCTCTAAAAGGGAGTTATAAGTAAATTAAATATGCCAATCAGGTGTAAGCTAAGTTTACTATGTTTAAAGGAGACAGCACAAGCACTTTATCAGTAGTTAGCAGTGTAAAGTACCCAGAGCCCTATGGCTTACACAAATTAATTCAGCAAAAATAGGAGGGATGAAGGCAAAAAGCTTGGAGGAAGACCATCCTAAGGCCAGCAGGTCTAACAACCTGCATTTTAGGAGGTTCTTGGAAAAAGAAAGAATATAGATTGTATCTTTCACATCTCAAATATCCCAAAAAGTAGAACAAAACATAGCAGTACTCTTAACCAAGCTAATGGGAAGTTGACTAGCAATCTTATCTCTGGGTTCCCATAAATCGTACAGCCATTATATTCTGCCATATCGATTACCTTTTTGTACAAACTTACCTAGCTCTGTCTTGGAAGCAACACCTTGTCTGGTGCTTCTCCCGTTATGCACCCTGGTCCCTCTTATGTCAATTTTTGCCCCAGTACTAGGGTCATGTGGATCCTGAGTGAGTGCTTATTGCTACAAATCTTGAGTTTCAGGGAATGCTAATTCTGAATCTCAGCTGGTCCTCCGAAGGTGTTGCAGCACTTTTATTTCCTTTCCTGCAATGATATCATTTTCAACAAGTCTCATTAAAAAAATCTCTTTTATTGTCATTCAGAATCATTTCTCAGAGAGATTTTATTTTAGAATAAGGACCTGATGTAGAACTTGGCAGCTGAAATACTCGGTAACAAACGTGACAGGTATCCAGTCTGCTATATTATAGGTTCCATAGGATTGAATGCACTTGTAATACTGCAGGCTGGATGTCTGTCACATTTGTGATGAAGCATCCCTTCAGCCAAGGTCTAAATTAGCCCCATAGGGCCAGATGTAGGTAAATCTCATTTACCTACATTCATAAATACCGAATTTTACCGATTCGGTATTTATGAATCTGTAAATGAGATGTAGGTAAAGATTCTGTATTTTTTATCGAATCGGTAAGATTCGGTATTTACCGAATCGGTAAATACCGAATCGGTATTTGCTATTGAATCCTATGGGCCTTGAATCGGTAAGATTCGGTATTTACCGAATCGGTAAAAATACCGAATTGCTAAGGAGGACAGGGTGTCACTTTGACACCCTGTTGCACCCCTGTAACTGGCTTTTGCGCCATGTGGCACACATACATGCCCTTAGGGCATGTCTGTGTGCCACATGGCACTGGTGTACATGCAGATATGTGCATGTACACAGGAATTCGTAATTTACCATGCAATTGTATTGCATGGTAAATACCGAATTCTAAAGGCCCTGTAGCACTGTTCGAAGTGCTACCTACATCATAAAATACATTTTCGGTATTTTTACTGAATGGTA
This sequence comes from Lissotriton vulgaris, assembly GCF_964263255.1. Classification (NCBI taxonomy): domain Eukaryota; kingdom Metazoa; phylum Chordata; class Amphibia; order Caudata; family Salamandridae; genus Lissotriton; species Lissotriton vulgaris. The sequence continues at coordinate 745,977,762 of NC_141696.1, forward strand.
AATTTACCGAATCGGTAAAATGTACAGAATCGGTAAATTTACTGATTCTGTAATTTTACCGATTTGGTAAAATTACCAATTCGGTAAAATTACCGAAAATTTACGTTTTTTTAGCCCCTACATCTCCATAGCCCTTTACCGGTCAGAAACGGCCGAAAATCTGTATTTTCGGCCGTTTCCGACCGGTAAAGGGCTACCTACATCTGGCCCTAAGTCTTTAATGTTTGTGTCTCTCTTAATCCATCCCCTTGTCATGTCCACTCTTTGTAAGCTGTCTACTCCTGCAGGTTCTATTGCGGTGACTGACAGAGGGCCATTGTAGACAGGTGATGAACGTTTACCGTATGTCATTTGAGTGTTCAGGAACCATTAATATTTCCTTGGGTGTCATGTATGTTATTGGATGCTTGATATAGTAATTAACTCACTACTGTGTCAAAGTGCACAATGTAACTGTCAAGTGTGGGACCCCACCCACTGGAGAGGCCGTAACTCCTGGTATGATCGTAATTTGGGCTGTTGTTCTGGTCAAGAAGTAGGTGTCATTCCCTGGTACGCAGGTTGTGCACCCTCAGGCAACGGTACCAGCGTGCTATGCCCAAGCAAGGGCAGTCAGTTCTCTTGGTCATCTGCAGAGATTGCCCAATGAATAAAGGAGGTTTGACTCTCTGATTCACCCTCCTGAGATGTAGCCTGCAAGTCTCTCCTACTTTCTAGAGATGGAGGCGGTTGTGGGTCTCAGGGCCCCCCACATATGGGCTCTTGATTATGGGAAGCATTTAGGCCTATGTTCCTTATGACTCAAAGAACAGCTGGCCATGGCACCATGGGTTTATTTGTAGTGATACAACAAATTAATGTTCTCCCCCCCCCCGCCCCCCCACAGTGCAGTGTCAAGCAACTCGCCTCTTGACCTCTAATTGTAGTTCCATTCTCATCCAGGGCCAGAGTCTTTACCTATAACAGTTCTTGGCACTAGAGGGCACTGTCTTCTCTCGATAAAATACCTTCAAGCCACTGCATTTTTTTAGGTTCATTCCTCTGTGGCCCAGTGTTGGGTAATTATCAGACATAATAACCTTCCCTCCTTTCACCAGGGACACACGTTTAGGTTATTAAGGACCCTCTCCCAATATCCCTGGATTAAACTGTGCATCATTAGGGCCCCATGTAGACATGACAGCTCTCCCATTGCTTCCTTGGACAATGCTTGGCCAGAACTCACTGTGGCCCATCTCAAGGTGGCCTCCGTCTGCTGGGCCCACTGCTGCAAAAGATGCGCCATGCTGCGGGGTATTTACAACATGACGCATCTGGGAAATGCGTCAAGTTGTAAAGCCCTGCGCCATAAGTAGGCATTCCTGCGCAGGGGTGGGGGGGCATTCCGGCGCAGGAACGCCTTCCAGAAGTAGCTGAGTGAAATCTACAAGATTTCCCTCAGTCACTTTTGAGCCCATGCTGCGTTAAAACCCTGCACCTGCTTGAGGCAGGCGTAAGGATTGACGCAGCATTGTAAAGATAGGGCCCCCCAGAGCCTTGCTGGAGCTGCATCGCGCTTGCGACGCAACTCCAGCAATGCGCCGCCTTTACGGCACAGATGCGTCCTGCATCTGTGCCGTTTTTGCCCCATGGTGCGCCGCATTTACAATGTAGACTGAAAATAATTGCTGGCCCTCACACTGGTTTCTTATCTCAAGATTTGAGAACAAACAAACAAAGAAAAATCTTCTGTTTGTCGGGGTCATTTTATTTAAACCCTTTGTTTGAAATGTTCAATAATTTTTGTATATTTTTCATGGGTGAGAAAAACACTATACAAAACACTTACACATATTTACAAAACTATTATACAACTAACATATATACAATTATGAACAATTTACACAAAATCTTCTTTTACAAAAATAGCGATTAAATGTCCACAAATAATAACTCTTTGCGAAATATCAAACCACTATAATACCCACAAGGTGAAAAAATGGCAACAAAAATTTAATCTCTTTCTTTTTGATGCCTGTTTGCCGTTTGCCCAGTAGCAGTATCGTAGCCAATGAGGTTTAACCGAGGCGCGATTATTGCTTATTGAAAACTTGGCAAACGGCAAACAGGCATCAAAAAGAAAGAGATTATTAGTCTATGAATCTATGGTTCACTATCTTTGACTTAATTTTCAAAGTTGTGTCTTGATCTTTCCTAAAAGAAATTTTTGTTGCCATTTTTTCACCTTGTGGGTATTATAGTGGTTTGATATTTCGCAAAGAGTTATTATTTGTGGACATTCAATATGTGTAAGTGTTTTGTATAGTGTTTTTCTCACCCATGAAAAATATACAAAAATTATTGAACATTTCAAAGGGTTTAAATAAAATAACCCCGACAAACAAAAGATTTTTCTTTGTTTGTTTGTTCTCAAATCTTGAGATAAGAAACCAGTGTGAGGGCCAGCAATTATTTTCAGTCTACATATTTAGTTCCAGCTGCCCCTTTGTCCCAGGACCAGACTCCGTTTTTTCACAAGCATTTACAATGTGGCGCATCCATGGTGGCGGAGCCGTGGCGCACAATAACTGTTGCGTCCCTGCTGATATGCAGGGATGCACCAGTTATTTTAAATCTACCCCGTGGCTTTACTATCTCCTCAGTGCTGCAGCTAAAATGTGGAGTACCAAAATATTGTGAAGGTAAATATTTATGGTTGAGTAAAGGTTTACAATGATTTCACATAAACGTACGTTGCTGATATATATTTTAAAGGTGCGTAGCGTAGGTGTGGCTCAAGTGAAGAACTGTAATGCACATTTTTCGAATTCGCATTGCAACTAGCAACCAGATTGTTGGGACGCTGTCTTTGCAATTCAGTCACTACAAGCTCTAAACACACAGCCTCGAAGAGTTAACCAGACATCCTTCCATCTTACTTAACAACACACTGCTGCAATTTTCACAAAACACCTCTGCGTAGCTCTCCACACAGTTTCAGTAGATTGGAAACTCATACCCAGCACTGCACTGCAACTCTTGGACCTGATTGCATAAACGAAAGCCGCGCCAGGCGGCTGCAGGGCTGGATCAAAGACAGTAAGGGCGGCTGAGCCCCCCCAAAAAAGAAAAATATTCCAAGAGGTGAAGTTTACTCGGCAAATGAACTGCAGATCGAAATTGAAGTCTCTTCTCTCTCTACAACAAGTCGAACACCACTTGCATTTTTGTGATTATCACCGCGTCCAAAGAGGTGATCGTCATACAGTCGCGCTGGAGAAATCAACATTGTGTTCGCAGAGCATAGCTCCAGTTTTGATGTGAAGTCAACTTGGAAAATGCAATCTTTCTCGCTGTCTTTGAATAGAATTCCAATGAGGCGGCATTGATTTTGGCATTTCCCTGGAGCATTTCCCATTTACTCGCTGTGTGTTCGCTTACAGTTTTGAACATATGGGAGGAATGAAAATCTCAGACAGGCTGAATAGAATTTCAGGCCTATTAGGGTGAAAATACATATTGATCGCGATATTTTCTGTAGTAGCAACCGAAGAATGCCACACGGTTGTTCAAATCCTTTCCTTATCTCTTTCAAGCTTTGAGTTTGTCAATCCAGTTTTATGCTCAAGTGTGTGTTTTACAATTTGATCCTTATAAAAAGTACTATAATGATATTCAAACTCATACAAATTCATCTCACTCAAAGCCAGTTGTAGCGCCAGGTTTCTGCAGAAATGTTTGATAATGGCACACCTGGCATAATTCCACCAGTGGGTCAGACTGCAAAACCTCGTGATCCCAAACTGGAAACAATATAAACGAAGCCCCCATAACACCTGCTGGAAGAAGGCCCCCAGCATATCAGGGCCATGGAAATTTGGTTTTGCAGAAATAAGCCCCACCAGCAGACTGCTGCCATTCGTGTTTTGTTGAAATTGCTTCCATTGCACTGGCAGAAGCAAATTTGTCAAAACCCAGATTTACAAATAAATATTGCAGCACAGCGCAACAAGTTAAGTTGCGGCGCTACAATTTGTGAATGGCCGAGGGCATAGGAATAACATTTCGACAAAGAAGTGGCACAGTTCAGCTCTCTCCCAATGCTGGGGCACTTTATGCTACTATGCACCAATGCAGACACCATTGCACCATAATACAAGGGTGTCTGCAGTTTTGTCAGCATAGTTTTTGTGCAGGGATGTGTCCCTTCCTTCATAAAAAAAACTATGCTGAAAGGCAATTTCCTCTTTTATGTATGCTGCAGAATGCTGTACACATGCAAAGAGTTTAAAAAAAAGAAGAAATAAAAATAGTTCTTTTTGTTATGACAGGCTCATGAAAGGCACAGGTTTTTGGTTCAAATCCATGTCTACACGTCTTTGTAGGTAGGGATTTGCATCAGAATCAATGGGTGGATGCAAGTGAATGCCTATTTGCCACGCATGGAAAGCGTCCTCGATTCAACGTATCACAAGGCAGTGCATTGCACTGTGCTTCGTTACTTAGGTTACAATACAGCGCAAACCGGGATTTGTGTTGGAATATGAAAATGAAGAAATTAGCATGCAGCAGTTTCGCTGATGTTGTGATGAAAGAAGTTTATTTCACATATAACAACCCACTGGTGAAGAGTGTTGATGCACAACCACCGGCTCACAGCTCCAAACCTGTTATGTTTCAACCTTTAAACTATATTCCATTCTACATCACAAAAGAATTTATTGATGTTAAACAACTCCTATATAACACAAGAAATGGGGAGGGAGGGTCCAAGTGAAACAGTTTAAAGACCTGCAAGACAATAGATCCCTATAAAGTACAATCGTAACACAAACAAATCCTCAGATCAGTATTAGGGAGGATTGGTGTCAAATTCCGTTCCGCTTGTGGAATTTGCAATTTTTTCAAATTTTCGCGTTCCGCAGCGACCACGGAAATGTCGAAATTTCCGCGATCAGCAGCATAGCGGAGATTTTTTTCATGTTCACGCGTTGAAAATGCGTTCTTGCACGCGCGCTCGCCATACCGGGATCCCTGCATTAGCCGACAAGTTTTCGACCAGTTTGCATGCTCCACGAGTTGTTGGTAGCCGGTCAAGCTATCCCGCGAGAGTTCGCGATCACATCCTTTGCCTCGCCATCAGACACCGCGATAGTCTGATATCGCAAACACGTCATTCTCCACTGCGAGAGAGAGCGTGAGGTCGTGAACACGTCACTCTCCACCGCGAGAGAGACCGTGAGATCACGAACATGTCATTTTGGACGCGCCATCGGCATCCGGTGGAAGTGTGGTGAAGCTTCTGATCCCGAACACGCAAAATTTTCGATCTGGAGAAGAATAATATCTCTAGCAGCATAAAACCTTCTGTAAATGATGATTTGGATGAAAAAAACTCCTCAGATTGACATTTGGCTGTCCTTTTTGCGCAAGGAGTCCTTTTAAAAAAAAGAAAACTTTTGGGGGGGAGAGGGAAGAAGTGCCACAGAGTCTCCAACTTCCTGTTCTTGTCCAGCAGGCTCCTCCCAGTGCTTTGTCCATCTCCTGTTCATTCTGCCTTTGGATTTTGAGCTGGAAGGATCACTCGTTGTGTCTGCTGCATCGTTATCATTGGATTTGAGGACTTTTGAATTTGATATTTTACAAGTAAGTTGGTGTTGTGTGTTTGATTAGGGCTTTGCAGTTGCTGCAACTACAATTTTGGTACTCATTTAAAAAAAAATGTTTTGGGTAGCCAGTAGGCCCGGAGCTAGTCATGGGTGGGTGCATGATGAAGCAACTGTTCCTTTGGTGTGTGTTGAATATATTTCAAACATCATTCAGGGCATGGGTGTGTGTTAAATAAATGCTTTTGTTGTGTGTGTGTGTGGTGTGTTGGTGTGTACCTTGCAGACTTTGTTTAGCCCTGTGGATTTTCGGTTTTGCAGTTTATTGGATTAAAAAGGCAAAGCAGTGTGGTTTAACATGCATCCTTTGCCTGGCTATTATAGGCCTTTTGTCAGTACATTGTTTCCCAGGCCTCCTGCTTGTTGCTTGTGATTTGGGAGTGTCCATGTGGCTGGTGACCATTTCTGGTGGGAGTTATTAGTGTGCTGATTTTGCTATATAGGCCTGCATGGTATTCCTTTGTGGCCTAGGCTTCTTGTTGTGGGCCTGGGCATGAGGCAGGCGGCCATTTTGAATACAGGCAGTGTGCTTTTTGCAATAGGCCTGCATTCTCTGTCTTCTGTTTCTTGTAGTTGTGTGGGCCTGGTCATGTGGCTGGTGGCCATTTTGAAGCCCAGTATTGTGCTTTTGCCATAGGCCTGCAAGCTTGTGTGGCCTAGTCTGCCAACAGGCCTTTCATCCAGTAGGCTCAGAGGTAGCCACAGGTGCATGAAACAAGTAGTTCTGCGTGTTCTGTTGAATTTAAACATACTTTAGGGCATGGATGGCATTAGATTGAGTTGCAAAATGTGTTTTTTTGGGGTATTTCTGTTTTTGGGTGCGTGTTAAATAAATGCCTTTGTTGTGTGTGTGTGTGTGGAATGTTGGTGTGTACCTTGCAGACCTTGTTTAGCTCTATGGATTTTCGTTTTGCATTTTCTTGTATTCAAAAAGGCAAAGCAGTGTGGTTTAGCATGCAGCCTTTGCCTGGCTAATATAGGCATTTTGTCAGTACATTGTTTCCCAGGCCTCCTGCTTGTTGCTTGTGATTTGTGAACTGAATGATCACCCTGCACGTAAGTGTCTCCGATACTTGCCTGCGACCACCTTTGCACCGCACCCCCTTTCTACTGCATCCCCCCACGTCCCACCTCTGGGCCATTAGGTCACCTTGTTCACCCCCCATTATTCCACCATACCACAATGTGCAACCGTCATGGGTTTTTTCTAATGTATTTCATTGCAATGTTTAAGCATAAATGCATGTTTTCCTTTTTGGGTTAGTCCAATTCTAAATAAGTGTTTACGTTTATGCTTTCAGCGCTCCTTGAGAAAGGGCCTCACATGCCCGAAATGCATTGGAGCATTTGCTTTATGTGAAGCTTAAAAGTGTTGAACCATTTCACCATATGCATCAATATGGATAAGATGAAGTCATGAAATGTAAACAAATGAACTTTTGAAAACACGTGAATTAAAAAAGTAATTCATTTCTGAAACCCAGGAGTCTGTCGTATTTATGACGAACCTAACGGTGTGCCCAATCACAAGGATGCGTTTACACACCCTGTAACGCACTCAACCAGTCATGTGGCTGGTTTGCCATTTCTGGTGGGAGTTATTAGTGTGCTGTTTTTGCCATATGGGCCTGCATGGTTTTCCTCTTGGCGTACTGCTTCCATCCATCCCCTTTGCCAGCAGCAGCTCCCTGAAGGATGTGATAATCAAATAATTTAATGCCAAACAGGGTTCACTTCTATTACATTTGTATTTTGGTTGTTGTTCTTATTCTTTCCTATCCTTCCTGAGAGTGTAGTGTGTACACAGTAGTATACCATGAACTCCCTTGTTGACAAAGTCTCACAAATGACTACACTATATCTTTTATTTGTTTGTTTGCACTAGTAGTAATTGAACCAAAACAACAAATGCAACATATCACTGATGTTCTTCTCCTGGCTTCTTTGCTTTTAGGTGCACAAAAAGACAGAGGAGGAGATATCATTATCACCCGTTGTACTGCCAGACAGAAGTCCTGCTGTGCACCACGTCACGCCCAACATGTGTGACCACAGACATCTCTGCAACTTGTGCACCATGCGTCCTGCTGACATCTGAAGAAGATGGCCCTAAAGAAAGGTACCTGGTCCTTCAGTACCAAGAAAGTTGCTGGTGAGAAGAAGAAGGAACAGAGAAAGGAAATGGCACTTACCGTGACTGGTGTGCCGCCCAATGTGTTTTTTTGGACCAAAAAAATGACGTCTGCAGCAGCGTTGTCCAGGGACCGAGCTGGGAGCAGCACCTCTGTACCAGCGGGCCAACCCCACCAACCGAGGCTCAAGCCCATGAGTGTCACAGAGGTAGCTAGTCTACTAACGAGCAGCGATGTTGAAATTTCATTATCGCAAAGTAGTACACAATCAACACAGGCGGAAACTCAGCAGATAAGTTTGCAGCAAGCAGGCGCAGCCGCAAGAACAGCAGCAGCCGCAAGAGCAGAGTAAGGAAGTAAGTAATTGTTATTGATACATTAATTAAAATCCTAGCAGTCAGTACAATAAAACAAATATATAGCACTTTTCATGTTTCCTTAAAAGCAAAAACAGTGTTTTAAAAGCAAGAATTTAACTAGTTAAAAATGCATGTATTAAAATTATGTTAAACTTCATTAATTCAGGAAGAGTCTGTGTGCGAATCCTTAGCTTACGTCATCTCCTGGGCCCATGGATCTTAATAGTTATTTGTATGATCGTTACCTGCTAGATTTAGTGTCTCCGCGGGGTTGGGCTCATAGGTAGGCACCTGACAGGGAACCACAGACGTAGTTGAATGTGCTCGGTTTCTGCGCCTAGTTTTGTCTGTACTTTTTCCATAAAACGGACATCAATGACTGTCTGCAGGCCGAATGTGCAGTTTGTTTATATGTGGTTTTAACAGTTCTGTCCTCTCCAGGTCGAGAGTCTTACAGATACATAGAAGGTGCAACACATCTTCTTTGGTTTCTCCACATAATCTGCAGAGGGTGGTTGTAGGTGGGCGTTTCCAAGGGAGCATATGAGTTTGAACAGGTAGGATCCCCATCCGCATTGCCAAAAAGCGTTTCTTCAGCGTTCTGGAGACGCTGGTGCCTAGATACAATTGTGGTGATCATTTTGAGTAACTTTGAACCACAAACCAGCTGTGTGCCATCCTATTTAAGTCCGCTCGATCATTTTGAGTAGAGACAAGGTTTATTGACTTATTGAACAGGATTTTGACGTCGTTATAAGGAAGTCCGGATTCCCAGATGTTCTGAAGGGCTAGCTCGCTGATCCCTTGTTGAAGATAAGCCTTGGCCGGGGAGTTGTTTTTCCATGTATTTCTTTCCATAGAAATGAGTTCAGGGATCCAGCCGCGGAGCTCTTTATTTTGTTCCAGGTTTTAACGTATGCACCTTTCTGGTTTATTGCCTGGTTTGGGAATCCGAATTCGAGTCCTAGTTGCGCTGGACAGGTATATCTTGGCAGCTTGAATATTATTCTCAGCACTTTGGAGACTGTTTTGTGTAAGGTTGTTTCGTCCTTCCCTCTCATGGCCTCACTGCCGTAGGTTATCATTGGGAGGAGCTTAGCTCGAAGTACTTCAAGCAGCGGGAGCAGGTTTAGACCGGTTATTTTGTTTTTAAGGTTTTTCAAGGTGATAGCTAGGAGGGTCCCTCGCCTTTGTATTACCTCTTTTTGTTGGTCGTACAGCACTTTATTATCAATGATTAACCCTAGATATTTGTACTCTTTAGCCACTTTGAAATTCCAATCTCCCAGCTGCCATTTCGATCGTTTTTTTGCACATCGCTGGTTTAATACCATAATTTTTGATTTATCTAAGTTGATTTCCAGCCCCTTCCTTATGGCAAAGTCATTTGTGGTGTTGAGTAAATGCTGTAAGCCTACTTGGGCTTGACTGATTAATACCAGGTCGTCGGCATGCAATAGATTTGAAAGTGGGAGGCCACCCTGATTTGGCACGTGGTGGTTGCAATTATCTAATTCAGTCGAGAGATCAGCTATGAAAAGGTTAAATAAAGTCGGAGCGAGGACGCAGCCCTGTTTTAAGCCTCTGGTTGTTGGAATCGGCCTGGACACAATAGTGCCGCTCCCCAGCTTTATTTGAACTCATGTCTCAGTGTGTAATAAAATGAGTTGGTTCAGGAGGGGAGGAGGAATTCCCCATCGGGCTAGTTTTGACCATAATATTCCTCTGTCGATGCTGTTGAAGGCGGCTTTGTAGTCGATAAAGCAAATGAATAGTGATTGTCTGGTTGCTTTTGTGGAGTCGGCTAGCAGAGAGAGGCCCAGAATATTTGTGGTGGTCCCCAAGTTTTCCTGGAACCCTGTTTGGTTGATTGGGATTAGTGTTTTTTCCCTGGCTCAATCCTGTAATTTGGCCAATATAAGACATGCGTAGTATTTGGCCTCAATGTCAATAAGAGCTATTTGGGTCTCTCTTACATCTTTTCTTTATAGATGGGGATATGATTGAGCCTTTCCAAGATTCTGGTATTATTCCTGTGTTGGCGATGCAATTAAAGAGTAGTAGTAGTGCCGTGGACCAATATTTTGGGTCATGTTTGTATAATATTGGGGGCAAACCCTGGTGCTCCCCCACGTCGGCTTTGGTTGATCCGGCTCTCGATCGTTTTGGGGGAGGAGCTCAATGGCAAGCCATTCCCTTGGGGGTCACGGGATGGCTTGGCACCATAATGCTCAGCTTGGTTTTGCAGGTTGTTATGTGATTCTTAGTTAAAGTAGGTTTGTAAATGGTTTGCGAGTTGATCCCTGATGCTTGTGGGTTCTCAATGCTCTTGACCATTTTCCAGAAGAATCGTGCCCCGTTATCCTTTTTTGCGTCGTACAGTAATTTTACCCATAATGATTCTGCGCTGTCTTTCTTTGCGCTGAGGTTCCGTGACAATTGTAAGTGGTGTTTTTAACTCGCACGAATATGGTCGAGTCTAGTATCTATGAACCGCAAACGACGAGTTTTGTAAGTGTGCGCAGTTTCGCTGTGCTAACTTAAACCGTTCGTTTGTTATGTGGGTTTGTCATCTGTACCCACGGGTTCCATCTTAGATACGGCATCCATTTTGTCTCTTGCCCTCAAGTAGCCAGCGAACGGACGCTGTCCGCTTCGCGACCCTGGGACTCCCAAGATATGGCGGAAGACGCATGTTCTTTGTAAGTGTCTTTATGACGAGGGGGATGCTACTGTAAGGCAGATGGCGCCGCTCGAGGCTCATCTTGCCGCACGGGCTTATTGTCTCAGTCGTGCATCTCATTAGGCACGTCCCTTTGATGCCTGTATCTCGTGCTTCTCGACACTCCCCTTTTACACCCTTTCCGATCTCCCTACTGTCTCCGTCTTCCTCTGCACCTGTCTTCGTTCCTATTTCGATCTACTTTACTGCTGATTGGAATTTGCTAATGGTGGGAAGATGGGTTTTTACAGTTGGGAACCGCCAAATGTTTCCGCACTTATGTTCCGGATCTTGTGTGTTTCAAAGTGATCTAAGCGACCCCTCTGAGAGCGACTTGTGGGAACCAGGTTGTAAACTATTGTGTATCATGTTATCCTATGGGTAAAAACTGTATAAAAGGAGCGATCCACAAATACAATTTGAAGCAGTCTCCCCGAACTACACTCGATGTACTTCCTGTGACTTCTGTGTTCCCTGCAGTAAATAAACCTTGACTCTTTGACGCCGAAGGAAGTGTCCCGTGTCTCTGTGACTTGTACGCCGGAGCAGGTTACCCACGAAGGTTTCAGGTGTTGTGCCCTGGCACCGCTGGGTCCAAAGAACCCAGTCCTTCAGTTGGCGCCCAACGTGGGGCTGCATCAGTGGTACCGGTCCAAGCCCGACGATCGTGAGGAACTTCGTGTGAAATCTCCGAGGGAAGGTGCACCCCGCTTCATCGATCCTGTTGTCGAAATAAGTGGCCCGAAGACTTTTCCCGCGAAGATTCCCGCCTCCTAACGGCTGCGACGGACTGCTGCCCTGACTGTAGACCTGTTTTGGCGCCTGGCGTAGATCTTGGTATAGCGAGACGATTGACGGGCCTTCCTGAGGACGCCATTGATCTTTGAGTTAAGTATTTGTGGGTCGCTCCCAGAGTTCTTGGTTGTAGACACTTTAGCGAGTGTCTTTGTTGTAAACACTTTAGCGAGTGTTTTTGTTGTAGACACTTTAGCGGGTGTCTTTGTTGTACACGCTGTGTGAGTGTTTTTGTCGGTGACACTTTGCTAGCGTACTTTGTTGTTGTTGTATTTGTTTGACGACTGCAGCCGCCAAAGACCGAGGGTTTAGTTCTTTGCTGGGACTTGGTAAATCCCGAAATCCCGTAACCCTTGAAGTTTGTGAAACTCGGCTAGTGTGCAAGATGCCTGGTCGCAGTACTTTGTTCAGTTGCTTTAGACCTTGTGGTGCGGATTCCCTGCTGGAGGACTCGTGTCCGATACCTCCGGTTGGAACTCCTACATATGACTTATATAGCAAACATGGGCTAGGCCCGATTGCTTTTAACGATTATTGGATCAAATATACAAAGAAAGACGGCGATCTTCGTTGGCCACCTCACGGTAGCTTCGAAGCGTCGATCTTAGATAATTTGGAAATAAAGTTGTTCGAACGTAAATCAAGGCCGGCCATGTTTGATGCCTTTCGGTTCTGGCGCAAAGAAGCCCGACAGAAAGAGATCAGACAAAATAAACGTAGTCAGCGAGATACTGTTGCTACTATAGTGAAGAAAGCTGAGCAGTTTCAGCGTGATAAGGAGGATAAGGATAAGGAAGTGTTTGAGAGATTACAGCGTATGTCCATAGACAAATGCTATCCTGTTTTGCCTACGGAGTCGGATAAGAAGGAAGAGGCAGTTGAGGATTCTTTAATGTCCTATCTTATGAAGTCGCCACCTCCGTACGTACAGGGTACCGCAGCTCCTGTGGTCCCTGCCGTACCTGTTCTTCCACCTGTTATTCCTCCACCAGTTCCTCAACCTGCACCTGCTCTTCCGACTGTTCCTGCTCCTTTGCCTATTTCTATTCCTACTGCTCCTCCGCTTCCACATACTCCTGTTCCCGCTACTGCTCACGCTACTGCTCCTGTGTTGTTAACCCCTGTTGCTGCTAACGTCTCTACTCCTTCTCTTGTTAGTCCTGTGTCTTACTCTTCTCCCTCTACTCGTAATCGTGATTCTCCCCTTGCGACAAACTTCTTTCAGTCGCTCGGACCTGTTTTTGGGTCTGCAGGTTCTGATGGTCCACAGAGACGTAGCCAGCTTCCTGGTAATAGAGAACGTGTTGCGCTATACAATATGGCGATGGGTTGGATGATAAACCCTGTTAGAAATCCACCTCGTGTTGTCCTCGAAACGTTTGATCAATTCAACATACCTACTCAGAGATATGTGTTTGATGAAATGTGCAAGTTCTTACATGATCAGATAGCGGCCAATGCGCCTGACGAGGTGCTGACCGCCCTGTCTGAACTCCGGCTTCAGTTCGCAACTGGACTGATAGTCGACACTAATGTCCGACGTGCTATTGAGCGGTTGCTATCTCTTCGTCCCGCTCCTATTCCTCATGCATTGTTCGTTGAGGACATTGAACAACGAGATGGGTCTGGCCAATATCCTATGCGTGAAGTTCCGCCAGTTTGGGTACCCGCTGATAATACTAATGCTAATGCTCCAATACCAGCACATTTCCAGAGAGTGTGGATACACCTCCCTTGGAAACGATCGGAAGTGCTTCAGGTGAAACAAACTTTGCCTGATCCTCGCAAAAATCCTGCGGGGTATTACAAAGAATTATCGCAGCTCGTAGACGCTACGATAATGAATCTGGCCGATATCGACATGTTGTTTGGCAATGTCGTACCGCAACCGGTATGGGCCAAGATTCGTCACCAAGATCACGCGAATGAATTAGGTGGTGATTGGGCTGCCATTACAGCGGCAGACGCTGGACAAGTGGCTGCTACTAAACCCGATCAGTTGATTGAACTTCTTCCCCAGCGAATCATTACATTAATGAAAACGCTTATGCCAGCTATGAGGGTAAATTGGGACAAGTTGTCAGCCTGTAAGCAGAAGAAAGATGAGAGTGTTTCAGACTTCTTTACGAGGTTCGAGGAAACATTCGTCGATCATAGTGGGCAGGATATGGGTACTGAGGGTGGACAGAGGTTGTTTGTGGATAAATTCGTATCGAACTTATTGCCCGACTTGAGCCATAAATTGAAAAATTCAGAAAGTTCATGGGCCGTTTCTACCTCAGCTCAGATATTGGCTACGGCACAATATTACGAAAATAGAGAAAAAGAGGAAAATGACCGTGCCGATAAAAAGACGAAAGAGCTGAAAACTAAAGTGTTGTTACAACAAGCATATCCGCCGCGTTCTAATCAGAATGCGCCTCAGCAGAATAGATCGCAGTCGCAATCGAATCGATCGCAGCCGCGTAATGATTCATCTTTTCAGAGATCTTCATTAGGGTACAATCAATGTGCTTATTGTAGACAGGAGGGACACATTAAATTCAATTGTCCTGCTTTAAATGACCGTAGTGGTGGTAATTCGTCTAGAGGAGGTCGTGGTGGTGCACAGCACGCATCACGTGGTAGAGGTCGTGGTGCTCAGAATGATCGCTCTGACCATTCATCAAATTCTAATAACTGTTTCGATCAACGTGGATCATCGCAAGGACGATCTGCGCAGTACAATGTAGACGATTATTACGTCGATCAGGGACCTGACGATAGTAATTACTAGGACAGCCAAAGACAAGGAGAGGGAGTGGTATCAGTTCCGGTTGATCAGAGAGGGCCTTACGTCGCAGTTGCTACATCGGGCGTCGTTGAGCCTTTTCTGTTGGACACTGGTGCAGCGAAAAGTTCTATCATGCATTCGAAACTCCCTGGCGCACCTTTGTCTGGCTTAACAAATGTTTCCGTTGGATTCTCTGGCGCCCCCGTTAGCAATCCAGTTTCGCGCCCTTTGCCCCTTAAAATTGGGCCACGTGAGCTCGAAGCTCCATTGATTTTGTCTACTGGTTGTGGCGAAAATCTTTTGGGTCTGGATTTGCTTAAACGCTTGTATGCGACTTTGTATTGTTCTCCTGCGGGTGTAAAGCTTACGTTCGGAGAGAGGGTAGTCTCTCCCATGTACTTGTCCCTCGATAAGCTTCCACCGGAATTGAGTTCTCTTCCTGCATCTTTGTGGGCGACGGGTCCAAACGACGTGGGCCTACTTGATATCTCCCCTTATGTTGTTCAGTTGAAATCGAATGTGCGATTGCCACGTATTCCCCAATATCGTATCTCCCTTGATGGTGAACGAGCTTTGTTAGCGATCATCTATGATTTGATCGAGAAAGATGTCATTGAAGAAACTCGGGGAAACGTGTGCAATAGTCCTGTACTGCCCATTCTTAAACGTACTGATCCTACCAAACCGCCTGTTTATCGTTTTGTTATCGATTTACGGGAGGTGAATAAAATTGTGGTTCCTCAATTCCCTGTTGTGCCTGACATTACGGCGCTACTGACTCTGATTCCAGCTACAGCTTCATGGTTTTCGGTGATTGATTTGAAAAATGCGTTTTTCAGCATCCCGATTGCCGAAGAGAGCAGGGACCTTTTCGGTTTCTCTCTTGGTGGACGTAGCTTCCGGTTCAAACGCGCTCCTCAGGGCTACTGTGAAAGTCCATCGATTTACAGTCAAGCTTTGAAGGGTCAACTAGATGCGTTTAGGTTGCCGGTTGGTGCGGCTTTAATCCAATACGTCGACGACTTATTGGTGGCTGCTGATACTCAGGACATTTGCAAAATTGCTACAGTGTCGTTGCTGCAACATCTCTGTGAGTTAAATCACAAGGTGTCACCTTCTAAACTCCAATATTGTTGTCAAGAAGTAACCTACCTAGGTCACTTATTGTCAAAGGAGGGAAGGAGATTGACCCCAGAGAGAATTGCAGCGATTGCGCGCATGGCTGTGCCACAAACCCAAAGAGATGTGCGTGCCTTTCTAGGTATCACATCGTACTGCAGGCAGTGGATTCCTAATTTTTCATTGCTAGCGAAACCATTGGTGGCTCTTACGTGCAAGGATGTTTCGACTCCTTTACCATGGACGGAAGAATGTCAGAAAAGTTTTTCTGAATTACGTGATTCATTGTGTTCGGCTCCTGTGTTAGGTACCCCTGATTACAGTAAACCGTTCACGTTATATGTTCACGAGAGGGAAGGTTGTGCTTTAAGCGTCTTAACGCAACCTTTTGGTGGTAAGCAACGTCCATGTGCATATTTTTCCTCGACCTTAGACCCAGTAGCTAGAGCATTGCCGAGTTGTTTGAGAGCAACTGCGGCAGCTGCGGTCTCCATCCGACAATCAGCAGGATTGGTCATGGATAATATGCTTACGGTGATGGTTCCGCATGCAGTCGATACTCTTTTGAACCGTACGAAAACTCAGCACTTGACGAGTGCGAGGTTATCTGGGTACGAATTGACGCTCTTGGCAAGCCACATTCAGATAAAACGTTGTAATGTCCTAAATCCGGCAACTTTGTTACCAATTAGTGCAGAGTCAGATGCAGTAACAGAACATGACTGTTACTTGCGGACAGAGGAGGAAACAAAAGGTCGTGTGGACCTTAAAAACACCCCATTGGAAGACCCGGATGGCATCCTGTATGTGGATGGGTCATGTTTTAAATTGCCGAATGGTGATGTGACTACTGCTTATGCTGTGGTGACATTGAATACTGTTGTTGAGACTGCGAGATTGAGTCAGAATTCTGCCCAAGCTGCAGAGCTGATCGCTCTTACTAGAGCATGTGTATTAGCAAAAGGTAAACGTGTGAATGTGTACACCGATAGTCAGTATGCTTTCGGTGTAGCGCATAGTTTCGGACGATTGTGGCGAGAACGTGGTTTCTTGACGTCACATGGCACGAAAATACAGCATGGCCAGCTTGTGAACGATCTTTTGGATGCATTGACTTTGCCTGCTCAAGTTGCAATTGTTAAATGTAGTGCGCATCGTAAAGTGACGGATGATGTTGGTCGTGGTAATGCGTTTGCAGATGAGATTGCTAAGGAGACTGCCCGGAACCTTAGCACTCGAATGTATGTGACGAATTCGGTTAGGTGGCCTACAGAATCAAGTATGTGTGAGAATACTATAGAGAGTGTGAAAGCAATTCAGAATGAGGCCACCGACACTGAAAAGATGAAGTGGAAAGAAAGTACGGGAAGGTTGGATGTGAATGGTTGCTGGATTGATTTGTCAGATCAGAAAAGATGGATGTTGCCTGATGCGTATGTACTGGCCGTTGTGCAAATGGCACATGGGTTAGCACATATTAGCGCGAAAGGTATTTGCAAGTTGTTGGCTGATGTGTGGAAGAATGATGGAATTACTAAGTGTGCTGAACGTTTGGTGAAGAATTGTATGGTGTGTATAATGTACAATCCTGGCAAAGGAACCCCAACTCCCCCTGGCAGTTTTGCTCCTCCTTTGTATCCCTTTGAGGTGATCCAATTGGACTTCATCCATATGGAGCGATGCAATAACCTGAAATACGTTTTGGTTGTGGTTTGCGCATTCTCCCGATGGATCGAGGCCTATCCCCTCAAAGACAATACTGCTTTGTCTACTGCGAAAATCCTACTGAAGGAATACTTTCCTCGGTATGGAATGCCTAGAGTCGTGTGGTCAGATAACGGAAGTGAGTTTGTTGGAAGTGTGATGAAGAGTGTGTGTAAGGGCCTTGGAATAAATCAGAAATTCCATAGCGCCAATCATCCCCAGTCAGCTGGATTGGTTGAAGGGTACAATGGCACCCTTAAACTAAAATTAGCGAAGATTCAAGCTACGACTGGACTTTCGTGGCCTGATGCTTTGCCTCTAGCATTACTGTCAACTAGGGCGACTGTACACTCCCGAATAGGGCTCAGTCCCTATGAAATAGTGTTCGGCCGTCCTGCGAATGTGTGGGGGGTTCCTAGGCCAGGAATATTCTCTGATCTTGAGTTTCCGATGTTGATTGATTACTTACATGACTTGACTGCTAAACTGAGGTTAATTCATCAACAGGTTTACGACGCCTTGCCGACGCAGACGGAGGGTCCAGGCCACCAGCTCCAGCCCGGAGATTGGGTGGTTACCCGAAATTTTTCACGAAAAAACAATCTGGACCCTCGCTTCACCGGACCTTACCAGGTGCTCCTGGCCACGAGGACTGCCGTTCGTCTTGAGGGGCGGAAAAATTGGGTACATGCTACCCATTGTAAGCGAGTCCCTATTCCTTTGTCGGCAGACCCGTGGGTAAGGAAAGGCATTGCGTCAACAGAAACAGAAACATTGCCGGCGTTTGTACCTTTTAGCGACGCACAGCTTGTTGGAGAACCCTCAGCGCAGCAGAAAGCCACTGTTGAACATTTGTCAGCAAGAGACTCAAGACCAGACCAACGAACTGATCAGCAGGACGCTGTCTCTTCGACAGATCCTTTGTTCGACGTGCAGACACGTCCCGGGAAACATCGATATTCTTTGCGATCTCACACTAAGGACAAATAAAAATTTGCTTGCTTTGCTGAAATTGATAACTGCAATATCTTCGTTTCCCATGATCAACTTTGAACATTCGTATCATTGAAAATTGTTTTGTATATATATATATATCAAGCTTCTTCCTTGTATCTTTTTCTTCCACAGCTGAGAAATATTGTGCTAATATATACATATTGTGTATTGAGGGCCGTAGGGCCGCGCGCGTACTTCCTTCTGGACAGTAGGTCTTGACACTAGGTTAAAGACCGTCGGTTCCTAGGAACTCCTGGGGATTGACTATTGCTGCACAGAACGAAGTGCGTCAAGAAACGTTGCGGACGGTCGTAGGGAAATGGCATTTTCGAAGCTGAATGATTTGGAAGGAGCTCAGGCATATAGAGTCAAGCTGCAGAAACTTAGTCGTACGAAATGTTTTGTATCCCAGTTGTTTGTTTTGTTTTTAACTGCTTCTGCATTTTTGGCGGGTGGGGTGTATTACACTATGTCTTACTTCTTACTTCCTACCCCTACTCCTACTCCTTACCCTAACATTACTTCTACTGCTTCTCCTCATTCCTTTCATATGTTACCAGAACACGAACAGGCTAGACGTGTAGAATTCCGCAACAATTCCTTTATCCAGCTCCTCCATCAGCATCAGTTAGTGGTTAACACTACTAATTGTTGGGTGTGTGGGTTGATGCCACATACTACGGGTAAGGGAATTCCATATCTGGTGTTACCGTATAGTTCCCAAGGGTCAGCTCGAGCATTCCAAACAATGCTTCGAAGCGCACTGGGTTTCCACCCCACTCCAGAACAACGTTCCCCCAACGCTGGTCCTACCTCGTATCAGTGGGTGCTATCGATGGCAATAGAGGAGATGGAAGATGAGATCCATGATCCTTTTCTTATCCCTAAAGAAGAGGTACAAGCCTATAGGGTCCTAAGTAGAGGGGAATATAGTATGTTCATTAATGAAAAGCAGCTTAAAAGCTCGTCTCCAATATGGGTCGTACCCCACACTGGTAATCTTTGTCTTGTGGGTCGTGGCTCGCAAGCCTCACTTGGAGTAAGTGCTTGCACTGAAAGTTACGTTTTGCCAATGTCCCCGTCCCCTGTGTTTCTGGCTGCCAAGGGTACATACTTTATCTGTCATGATCGTGCATACACATGGTTGCCCGCAGACTTCATGGGCTCATGTTTTGTTGCAAATCTGTTGCCTCCGACGTTTACTGTAGATGCCGATTATCATAAGACTAGAGTTGTACGAGGCGTAATTAGCGAAGAGGATACTGCCGGTCAAGAGGCAGGAGACTTTTTCAAGGGTTTCCTCCCGTTTTGGGGACCTATGGTTAATAGTAGGAACCTGAGACATTTGACTCGAGTGGTAGAATCGACAGCTAACATTACTGCCAGTGCCCTTGGTAATATCACCACAGAACTTCAGGCGGAGAGACTTATGACATTACAAAACCGTATGGTTTTAGATGTTGTCTTAGCAGATCGCGGTGGGGTATGTAAAGTGATCCATTCGAGCTGTTGCATTTTCATTCCAGATAATGCTCCTACTGTCTATCAAGCCATCTCGAAGTTGCACAAGATCTCCGAATCCATACACGTGGATGTAGGGGATTGGACGCTACTTGGTTGGTTTTGGGGCCTGGTGTCGACTTGGGGTTGGAAGATTCTGACGATCATCGGGGTTGTGGTAGTGTTCCTGTTCACGTGTTGCCTTTGTGTGCAGTGTGGTCCTGCCTTATGTGGCCTCTGTGCTACAACGTGTATGAGACAACCATCTGTTACCAAGGGGACTCGGTTGGACAGAGCTATGCTACAACGACATCTTGATGGTCTGATGAATATCGAGTATGATTCCGACTAGTGCTTGCCTACATGAGGGCAAAAGGAGCGTCTGAGGTTCCGTGACAATTGTAAGTGGTGTTTTTAACTCGCACGAATATGGTCGAGTCTAGTATCTATGAACCGCAAACGACGAGTTTTGTAAGTGTGCGCAGTTTCGCTGTGCTAACTTAAACCGTTCGTTTGTTATGTGGGTTTGTCATCTGTACCCACGGGTTCCATCTTAGATACGGCATCCATTTTGTCTCTTGCCCTCAAGTAGCCAGCGAACGGACGCTGTCCGCTTCGCGACCCTGGGACTCCCAAGATATGGCGGAAGACGCATGTTCTTTGTAAGTGTCTTTATGACGAGGGGGATGCTACTGTAAGGCAGATGGCGCCGCTCGAGGCTCATCTTGCCGCACGGGCTTATTGTCTCAGTCGTGCATCTCATTAGGCACGTCCCTTTGATGCCTGTATCTCGTGCTTCTCGACACTCCCCTTTTACACCCTTTCCGATCTCCCTACTGTCTCCGTCTTCCTCTGCACCTGTCTTCGTTCCTATTTCGATCTACTTTACTGCTGATTGGAATTTGCTAATGGTGGGAAGATGGGTTTTTACAGTTGGGAACCGCCAAATGTTTCCGCACTTATGTTCCGGATCTTGTGTGTTTCAAAGTGATCTAAGCGACCCCTCTGAGAGCGACTTGTGGGAACCAGGTTGTAAACTATTGTGTATCATGTTATCCTATGGGTAAAAACTGTATAAAAGGAGCGATCCACAAATACAATTTGAAGCAGTCTCCCCGAACTACACTCGATGTACTTCCTGTGACTTCTGTGTTCCCTGCAGTAAATAAACCTTGACTCTTTGACGCCGAAGGAAGTGTCCCGTGTCTCTGTGACTTGTACGCCGGAGCAGGTTACCCACGAAGGTTTCAGGTGTTGTGCCCTGGCACCGCTGGGTCCAAAGAACCCAGTCCTTCAGTGCGCAAAATGATTTTGCTTTTCCTGGTCCAAAGCTTCCTCAGTTCTTCTACAGTTTCGTCGATCGAGTTGATTTGTCGGAGGGTGCGAATTGCTCGATTTATGTCTCCCCTTATTTGTCTTAGTTCGGCGTGTTGGGTTTAGGAGAGGTGGAAGTGCTGGTTTTTTGCTGCCCTGTCTCCTTGTTTTTGCTGGTACTCACTTTTAACTACTTGCGAAGCTGCTGAAGAGGCAGGCTGACCTGAGGCTTTGGTGAAGATTTCCGAGGCAGGGATGATGTTTACTTGTAAGGGTTTGATATCCTCCCACAAGGTTTTTGCTGCTGTTGATAGTTTTTCAGGTTCGCAAATTTTGCATTTCATTCTTCTGTATTGGTATCTCGTCATTGGGTGGGGGACCGGGTTTGCGTGTGTTAAGGCGGTGTCCTGAATGCTAAGGGTGAGCTCTTGCGGTTGGTGGTCGCTATGGTCTGACACGCCGATCCTAAAGTCCTTTGTTAGGACAAAAAGTGGTAAAGCAACAAAGGTGTAATCGATTGCTGTGTTGACTAGATGTCTATGAAAGGTTGGGGCTTGGGGTCTATCCCCTAGCGTGCGGCCATTTAGCGCTACCAGTGATAGACTTTCAAGCTCTCTCAGTAAATCCTTTGAGGTCTTAGTCGGTTTGCCCCACTTATATTTATCCTGGGAGAGGATCCCCCATGCTTGTTGATTGTCAACTTCTGGGCTGTCTTGATTTAGGCCCTCGGCAAGAAACATATTGAAGTCACCAGTTATAATGTAACTTGATTGATCCTCCTCCGTTAAAAGCTTGGTCAGTTCGGCTGTTAACTGCTTCGCGGCGTTCCTCTTGCTCTGTGGGTGTATGTAAATGTTTACCAAAATTAAGTGCTGTAGATTACTATGTCTCTGCGTTTGAAGCCGAATTGCCATTTTTTTGAGGGATGCAGTTTTTTTGCTGATTAGTTCTTTTGCTGTAGATATAGCACTAATCGAGGCGTAGATGGTTAGTCCGCCTTTGCAGTGACCGTAGTTAGAGTTTCGAACTACGGGGAGGTGGTAGGTTTTAAAGCCTTGGAGATGGAGGGGGTCCTCCAGTCAAGTTTCCTGTAGAAGTACCAAGTCAAATTTTTAGAAATATGACTGTAATGAGTGGTCATTCATTTTGGTCCCAGGGCCGTTTATGTTCCATGAACAGAATTTTAAGACTCCTTCCTTGTTCCCCGGTTCGGTATTGGGTCATGGGTTCTCTGATCTTAGATTTATAGTTTTGGCTAACCAGGACCAGTCGGTTGGAAAATGGCGTTCTTGTTGACTTTGGCGTCTCCCATTTGAGGGGCTTGGTGCGTCTAGGCCTGCTAGCGAGGTACTGCGGGCTCCTTTGAGGACTGGAATGGCTTGACTGGGCACTCTTGAGCTGGTGGGTGACCTCCTGGTGGGGCCAAAATGATGTTGAAGCAGCGGGTCTGGGTAACCAACTGGTCGATGTTGTTGCACTTGGATCCCCCAAGCTTCTAGTTGTAATTCCTCACTAAGAATTCTCTCCGCTAGTTCTGATGTTGCCCATTTGGTCCCAGTAAACTCTTGATTGGATAGATGTTTGAAGATTTCAAATTTTACTGACAGCAGATCTTGGGTTCTGACCCCTGACAAACTGCTGATTGCATTTAGGATTTGAAGAATATTACCACAGTTTAAGGTATCCCTTTGTCCTTTTGACTTATACTCTGGGACGAACAGATTTATTTTTGAAGTCGCTAGTTGACAGTTATACAGTGAACTTCTACTGCACAGATGCTTGCAGTTTCGCTCTTTGCTTGTAGATGTTATTTGTGATTTTTCTGCTTCTTTGCCTTTGCTAGGGCTTAGCTCTTTAGAGTTCAGATTTTCCCTGATGCTTGATTGGGGGGAGTGATCATTTTGATTTTGATTTCTAAGTTGGGTTTGACAGCCCAGGACTGATGCTGGTTGGTATCGCGTGTTGTTGGGTGTCCTTCCGTTGTGGATGCTTCGCTTCCTTGTATCTTTGGTTGATGGCTACTGATCCCTATTTCTTGATGGTTAAGCTGGTGTTGGTCGTGATCCTTGAGATGGACCCCAGCTACTCTTGCTGAATTTGTTGTAGCCTGAACATTAGTTGGAGACTCATCCAATTGTTTGCTTTTTGACGCGCTGGCTCCTATATGCTCCTGCTGAGAGCCGGTCTGGAGATTTGGTGTGTTTTGAAAGTAAGATTTTATGGGTGAGTTCTTATACCTCCCTTTCCTCCTTTGTTTCCTTCGTTGCTTGGAGTTTTGCCCGCTGTTCTGCGCAGACTTTTCTTCTTTGGTGGTTGCTTCTTGTATTTTATGGCTACTGATAGTTGCTGTTGTTAGTTCAAGATGCGTGGTCTCTGCGCAATCTGAGGGAGTGGGGAGTGCTTGTGTGAATGGTACGAGCGGGCCTTTGAGTCCTGCTTCTGCCTCTCGTCCTACCTCGTGGGAGGTTGGAGTCGTATATTGGCCTGCTTCTTGTGTGTTATTTTTCTGACCCTTTGCCTATCCCTGTTGAGTTACGAATGGTAGTTGGATTAGGGTCTTGAGCGGCCCGTTCTTGGATCTCTTTGTGTGCCCTTCAGGTCGGAGCGGTGAGGCTGTCGGATGCAGGACATCTATAACTGGGATTTACGTTGTCGTCGTCTGATTTAGAGCTTGTACCTATATTTTTCAGATCGGCAAGAAGATCGCTCATCACAGTCGGTAGTGTTGCAATTTTTTCCACTATTAAATGGCAGGTACAGCTTGGTGTTAGTATGGCTGATTCACGTTGTACTTTTTCTATGAAATTATTCATATCTGAGAGCTTGCTGTCAATGCTGGTAATGTGTAGCGCTTGACAGTTGAGCAAGGTGAGCTGGATTTTCATTTTGTCAGAATGGTATTCCAGAGCTTTGGTAGAAAGTTGCATGGTAGTTAAGAGGGAGGCCCATATTCCTGTTTCAGTGTGCGAAATACTTGCATCAGCCTTTTTGGGGGTATTGCCTGGTCCTTTGGGGACTGTTTCTTTTCCCCCCCCCTGATGTGTATGCAGTAACCAAGATTTCCCATTCTTCCTTTGTGAGGCCCGAATAGTTATTACCTGCTAGGGTTGTTTCCTCGGAGTCGCCCACCGTGATAATCGCTTTGTTGGTTGGTTTGGGTGGGGAGACTACTGAGGGAGATTCTGGCAGGGTTTGCTTTAGAGGCTTGTGGTTTATGGTGTTTTAATGGCTATATCATCTTTTGTCGTCTCGGTTGCTGCGGTTTCCTTCTTACTGTCTTTACAGTCCAGTTCGTTGGACTTGGGATAGCGATCAATAAAATTAAAATTCAGATGTGGCAAAGTAGGTGTTGCTCTAAGTGGTTTTAAGTCTGCTGTATCTTGAAAAAGAGTGGACGTGGTCGTGGAGCCTGTAAAGTGGAAAACCTCTGATATTAGGACAAAATCAGTAGGGGGTACCGGAGCTGGAGGGAGGCAAGACAGTACTGTGATTTTGGGCTCCAGGGGAATCATGATGGTTCAGTTGGTGGTTCCATTGACTCTTCCTGAAGAGGCGGCAGGGCTGGAGAAGGCACGCTTTCATGGTGCAATGGGGTTGGTTCAAGGTCGTCCCCGATAGCATTTCCGGGGTAAGTTATAGGGGGTAATGTGGCTGCCGGTGGCCCTGTGTTTTCTTTTTCTTTGTGGGTCCCTGGGTGGCTTGCCCCCCCCGGTTTTGTTGAGTGGACAAAAGAGCCGGGGCTGGAAGAGCTAGTACATTTTCTGGGTGCTGAGGGTGTAATGGCGAAGGGAGATTCAATTGGTTGTTGATGTTAAAATTTTGTAACGCTCCTGCGTCTTTGATGAAGGAGAATTTGGAGTAAATTTTGGGTTGGTGTTGTTTTTTTCCCTGAGTTGTTGATTGCTTCAGGGCATTTTTTCCATCTCTTGGGTCTGGGTCTTGATCTAGGTCTAGGTCTAGGTCTACAAGCATAATTCCTAGTTCTGTGCGGGAGTTGTAAGCCGCCTTATCTCTTTCATCGGGGGCGGAGGGGGTTAATATTTAAAGATTGCTATTGGTCGACGTATTTGGATCCTTGGTGTTTTTACTTTTCTTTTTCCTGGTGTTGGTAGCGAAGGTTGTGGCTCGCCGCTCCTTGCCAGACCTCAATATTGGCTTACGGTGAAACGTGCTAGGGTAGTCGGCGAGTTTGATCCTTCACAGTTTTTTTGCTTTTTTTGTTATTGGCTATTGGTGATGTGTTGTAACGATAGGACAGCTCAGCTCCCGATTGGTGGTCGTTTTTTTAGTGGCGGTGGTGTTGTCGGATTGTTGGTTTGGTTGTTGATTGATATCGGCGGTTGCTGGTTACTGGTGGGGATTGGTCCCTGTTGGTGCTGCTTTGGTGGGACACTTTCTTCTCCCCTGATGTTTGGTGACATGGGTTTTCACTGACCCTTGATGCCGGAAGGGCCATTCAGTGCCTTGTGATAGAGGCTGGAGGGGTTAATTAGTTTTGGTTGATTGTATTATTGATTTTCCCTTTTTTTTGCGTTTGAGCTTTGTGGGTTAGGTTGTTAGGTTATTTTGGTTTTCCGGAGGTTTCCTCTCCCTCAGCTTTACACGGTTCTAGTTTGCTCTGCTTGCCTTGCCTTGCTGGGCCCTGTTTTTTTCCTCTCTGGCAATGGAGCTCGGTTCTCATCCAGATTGTCCTCATTATCCTGATTGGCAGGTTGTTCTGGTCCCCCCACAGTCCCGTCGCTCCTCTGCCTCTCCTCTATCGTTCTGCACGGGGCGTCTGTATGCTATGCTGTTCATTCCCCCTGAGCGGGCGTGAAGGGGCCTCACTCGACTGTGAGGAGAAGAAGGAACCAGACAGGTGGGGGCCGTTTGCCTGTAGGTAGCACAGGTGAGCAAGGAGGGGAGGAGCAGCACGATTCACTGGGGCTGCCAAGGTCCCTGGGTCCTCGAACCTTCGGGCAGGGGCGGGGGACTGCAGAGTAGAGTGCAGGGTGGCATAGGAGAACTGAGGATCGACCGCACACCCCCAACAGAAGCCGGGACTCAAATGATGTCAATGATGTAAAAAACACTGGCTGTCACTCGAAGCGCAGCTAGCGCAACAAGGCACGGCTCAGCACTTGCCTGATCGATGCCTGGTCGTCACTCCGCCTGTTCTGCCCGCCTTTGCCTTGTCAGTGTTTCCTCCGCCTCGGAAATCCGCGACCCCTACCGGAGCAGCCCGGGTAAGCCTACAGGCAGGTCGTGGCCCGTGGAGTCCTTGAAGCAACCGAGGCGCTGGCCGTGACGATGGCGGCGGTCGCGGACAACAGACAACTGTGGTAGCAGCAGGAGCACCAGCAGCGGCGATAGCAGCAGGAACGCCAGCAGCAACAGTAGCGGTACGCGGCTCCTCCCAGTCAGCAAGAGCAGCAGAAGCCACAGGAACAGCAGCAGCCGCAAGAACAGCAGCAGCCACAAGAACAGCAGCAGCCACAACAACAGCCCACAAGAAATCGAGCTTCCTGCAGACAAAGTTGAGCAAGCCACTGTTTCAGAAGATCCATCGTCTTCCATACCCTCAGCAAAGAAAAGGAGGGTTAGTCCATCAGCTTCTTCTTCAAGTCCCGCTTCTGATGATCGAGATGCCACTTGGAAGCCACCAGCTCAGTCTGAGAGGGATGCTTGCCACAAGACAAGGCTAGTGAAAAGGAAGGTTCCAGAAAGCCTTAGAGTATTGGCAGTAGATGTACAAGAGGGGGATGATGATGATGACGAGCCAGTCATCAAGAACATCACTCCCGGCCCACAGGAGATGGAGACCAAAATTGTTACCCTACCCAAAATGTCTGCAAGGGATATAGCACGGATACCACCAACACAGGTAACACCACCATGACCTCCAGCTTCCATATTTGCATTTGCAAAGGCCTGGAAAAGGACCGACATCCAGCTCAACCACCACCTCAGTAGGTAGTGGTAGAAGTGTAGCTGCACAGAGTCACATTCCAAGCCCACTCTCGAGTTCATCTTGTATTGAAAGTGGCACATCCAGCAGCACCAGAAATTTCTCCTCCCCAGTTTGGGACTTCTTTCGGTAGCAGTAAGGAGGAGAACATTGCTATATGCTCAATTTGTCAACATGCTGTTAGGCGGGGTAAGCTTGGTACAAACTATGGTACCGGAGGCCAAACATGTCATCTCAAAATACACCACAATATCGTGTGGGAGGTTAACCTACGTTGCTTAGAAAAAATTTAAACTCAACCCGTTGTTGTTGGGCATGAAGAATCAGGGGAAGATATTTTTGCGGTGGAATATGAACAAGAGGGATACATTTCTAGCCCTGTGCCCCAGCAGTTTAGTCGTACCGCCCCCATCCTCAGCAGCATCTCAGTGGCACCGCAATAAGAGCTATACTCAGAGTCAGACTGAGACACCAAGGCGACTGAGTACTGCAATGAAACAAAGTGCGTTGTTGAGCCTAACTGGGTTCAAGAAAACAACTGCACCACAAAGGAAAATATTCCAGCCTATCATTGAGAGCATGCGTACCAACGCAACCACTCAACAGCACGGTTGTACAATGCGAAGCTGGCTAAAATGTTAGCACTGAAACTTCTCCCTTTTTCATTTGTTGAAGGGGTGAGTTTTCTTGAATTTGTGTCAGCCGTCTGCCCTAAATGGAAGGTTCGCAGTCAGTCATATTTCACCAGAGCTACTATTCCAGCACTACATCATGATATGCTGGAATTGGTTGGACAAGCTTTGCAGCAGAGTGTTCTTTACAATATCCACCTGACAACAGACATGTGGACTAGTTGCCAAGCCACTGATTACATGTGCATCACTGCACACTGGGTCTACTTTGTGGGGGTTAGAGATAAGCTATCTGAAGTAGGTGCTGTTGACAGTTAGAGATAAGCTATCTGAAGTAGGTGCTGTTGACACAGCTGAGAAGTTTAATGGTAGTTGGAAACATGCAACTGTAGCCATGTTCACCATGGAGAAATCTCATACTGCTGTAAACATTTTGGAAGAGTTTCACAGCAAGGTTTTTGAATGGCTGCACCCAAGAGGGCTTAAGATTGGTTTTGTTTCCACAGATAATGGCAGTAATGTACTTAAGGCCATGGGGCTTGGTTTCTACTTCAGGGTCCCGTGTTTGGCGCACTGCATTAACATTATAGTTCAAGACTTTCTGAAAAAAGAAGCCATAGTCAGCAACTTACTGACCACCTGCCGTAGAATATGCACTCATTTCAGCCAATCTTTAAAAGCTCGGAAGCAGCTGAGGATCATTCAATGTGACTATAGAATGCCAGTCAAAGCACTCATCCAGGAGGTGGCAACATGTTGGAACTCAACTTATTACATGCTTGACTGTCTGTTTGAACAGTACAGGCCAATCAATGAATATGTCATGTGAAGAGGGGATGCTACAGTGAAAGGCATGACCCTTCAGATGGACCAATGGTGCCTAGTTAAGACTGAGATGCTTCTTCCTTTCGAGGTCTTCACACTTGAAGTTAGCAAGGAGGACTGTACTATGGGCCAAGCTGTCCCATTGTTGCAAATGCTAGAGCAACAGCTGAAGGATGTGTCTTAAGTGTACAAAGGTGTGGAGGAAAACATTGAAGCATATGAGTTGGTGGAGAGCTTAGTGCGTCGCTTATCTGACAATATAAGGGTGCAAAATAAGATTTTGACACAATAACATAACATTTGTGCCACAATTCTGGATCCACAGTCAAAATTGGCACTGAAAAGTAAGACATTAATTCCTTTTTCAGAAATGGATGTTGCCCGGTACAAAACTTGGATAGCCGAGTCAGCCAGTAAGTTGTAAAATGAACAGCTGCTAATTAAGTACTGCAGCAGGGCATCCGGCGTCAAGTTCAACTTCGGAGCCTGTGGGCAGTGCCTTTGGCTCAGAACACTCACCCAGACTATAGACAACTGCAAGAATCGGATCATTAGCCCCAGTAAACTCGTTAAACGATTGGTATTTACAGCAAGGACTTGGTAGGTCCAGTGTTGATGCAAAGACACAAGAGCCCGAACAAAGTGTAGCACCCCTGAACATTGAGCGGATGGTCCAGGCCTATCTGGACAACCCAACAGAGGTGTACATTGATCAAAACCCATTGCTGTATTGGTATGGGAAAAGGGGCCAATGGCTTGCCCTGTCGCAAATGTCTCTTTTGAATGTGTTTTCAGTGCTGCTTGTTCCATTGCAACAGTGAGAAGGACCAGTCTCTCACCCAAAAACGGGGAGAGGTTAACCATGATCAAAATTAATCAGCACTTTATACCACTGAATTACACAATACATGAATCAAGGGAGGAAGATGAGGACAGCGGCTCAGGTGACGGAAGTAGTGTGTTAGATGATGATTACCTACTTCTGGTTGAACCCCCAGAGTTTGACGACGAGCTATACTACCCTGACAATTAGGCTTGCACTTCTTACTGTCTTCCTCCCTTATTTTCTTTTATTTGTTTGTCTGTCTTTCTGGTTAGAAACTTCGAATCACAACAAATCCATTTCCACCATCTTCTAGTCTTTTTATTGCCATACACAAGTTTCAGCTTTCTGCATTTCACAGTCCACTCCTCCGAATCCTGCTCTTCCATCCTCCTGAATCTCCCTAAATCCATTGCCCTCAAGCCAGATGAAGATTAGATGATGCAAAATAGAAGAAAAATAAAATCTTTCTGTGTTGAGTCCCTCCAAAAGAAGTGGAACGTGATAATCATTACTATAGCTATCCTCCTTTCTGAGCCGAGAGAGACTTCCCTTTAACTGAAGATGAGAAGGAACAGGTATTAAATGATGCCATGCATTGGACACTGACTGAGTGATTTTGTTGTTGTTTGTTGTGCATGAAGTTAATTCATTGTGTACTATATGTAATCTACACACTAATGTAACTCAAGGCAATGTTTCCCTTCTTGTATTTCTAATAACAAATTTGTATTTCTACTGCAAGCCGATACATTGCATTTCAAATATAGAAAGGGGACTCAATCTGTACACTACACACTGAGTAGGACAACACCATGATGATGATGATGACGAGAGAGACTGCCCCTTCACTTAAGATGAGAAGGAACAGGTAATGAATGGCATGCATTGGACACAAACTCTGAGTGATTGGTGTTTGTGTTGTTAGTTGCGCATGAAGTGAAGTCAAAGTGTACTAGTATTTAAACTACACACCAACAGTGACTCAAGTCAATATTTCCCTCTTGTTGTTTAATAACAAAATTGTACTTCTTCTGCAGTCTGATCCATTGCATTTTTGAATATGGAATCTGGACTCACTGGGTACACTGAAGACTGAGTTGAACAACACCATCATGATGACCACAGTGACATAGTATCTTCGCTGGCACTTAGTAGGATCGAAGATGATTGATGGAATAAGTCAGGGTGTTTTATGAGTGGCATAATAGGTAAACAAGTCAACAACATCCACAGCAGACATAAATGTATGTGTAGCAGTGGAGTCAAGTGTAGTGTGGTATGACTGCGGTGCATTGATTTTGTCACTTAAATTGTAAAATGCTATGTTGCTGGATATGTGCTTTGTTCTACTCTTTCAAAAAATGTATGCTAAATGGAGGATGTGCAAAAGATGCCGTCACCATGGGCCTGCTCTGTCCTGTTGTTGTTGTAGGTTAATGCTGGAAACAGACTAGACTAGACATGATGCATCCATGCCACCTCTGAAAGTGTTCTTGTTGCATTACACCATAACTTGTACATTTTGTTTGACATGGTTTCTCAATATCCCTTTTGGTTTTCTATCTACAATTACAGGCCAGGCCTTACCCTGTGCTATACTTGGGAAAACAATGCACACTTACCTTACCAATGAATCTACATCTGCCAGGCAGGCAGTGCTGTCACCCAAGATTTATGTAATGGAGAATCCATGGAAGAGAGGACCAAGAGGAATGCCAAGATGCAAGTCCCCATTCGACCAGGATAACACAGTAACAGTATCAACTTTCATCATCTTTTAAATAATTTGATTATTTTTTTTGTCTTCAATCATTACTACAGTGTGTTGTTGTTATTATTATTATGTTTGCTCTCTGTTTAGAATTCATCCCTACAGATATTTTTAAATTATCTTTGCTATCTTCAAAAGTAAACCCAGTATAACAGAACACAAGCCATATGTAATCCGGGTCTCCTTATCATCATCATGCATGCATTTGCTTTTTCTCCCTTAACAGATTGATATGGATATGGTAGTCTATAAAGATTGTGTTTTGTTGTTTGTGCATGCGTACTGTTTTTCTTTATCAAACCTTTCCCCAAACCCCCCTTCCCAACCATTCAGCAAACCCCAACCCTCTTCCCCTGGGCTGTGTGACTTATTGAGGTGTGACTAAATTAAATG
This sequence comes from Lissotriton vulgaris, assembly GCF_964263255.1. NCBI lineage: Eukaryota > Metazoa > Chordata > Amphibia > Caudata > Salamandridae > Lissotriton > Lissotriton vulgaris. The sequence continues at coordinate 746,009,215 of NC_141696.1, forward strand.
TACACAAATAATATATCACACGCTTGCTGGGGCGGATGTGGCAAACGCAACAGTAATTCATCTTCAAGGCAGGGTGAGGATCTTCTGCTTGCCCACCCATGAGCAGTATAATATTTGTCATGTAATTTTTTTACCAAAGGAACCTAATACAGCAGCATTAATTGCTGGCATTGATTGAATCTTTTGTCATCCTCCTACACTGCATTAACGGTTATGCTTGTGTCCAATGTACTATAGGCCTAGTTGAGTGACTGGACACAACTAGAGTTTGTAACTCTATATACTAGGCTATCCCCACCACCATTATGTTTTGTTGTATTTTTGCATATTATTGTTTGGAAGTAAGTTCTGTTCTGTACTTCACTCTACTACTCTTCCAACAGTCTCTCTCAGGCAACTGATTGTCTCATTTTCTTTTTTTGCAAATGCTACTGCCAGAGTCTACTACTACTACTACCACCACAAACATGGCATGTTAGGAAAGAAAAGTATCATCACCATTCAGCCATCGCTGTGCCTAAGTTAAACATCAAGCAACTGTAAGAGAAGTTTGGGGGAGGCCTAATTAATAATGAAAATTTTTTCAATAATTCAATTTCACATACCCCTTTGAGTCCAGTTGCAGAGTGCATAGACTAGGAGGAAAGACTGACAGTACTAGTAGGACAAGTCACTCAGTGAAGAGTGCCACATCTATCTGTTTGTGTCTTACAAAGTCAGCCAAATATTTAAATCAAACACTGGCTATGGCCCTGCACCAGCAATGAAACAGTGTTACGTAAAACAGTAATCCAAACTCACAAAACATTAACAACATCGTATGCAAAGTATAAATATATCATTTAATCCCCTAAAAAAATAAACTATGTAAAAAATCCCACAACACCTGACCCACCCCTCTCACTAACCCCAACCAATGTCCATAACGAAAAAGTCCAATCTATATGAATGTCCAATTGTCCAAAGAACGTTAACCCCAACGCTTGATTCCCACCCACCAAAATAAGAAATTAAAAAGGTGCAATTAACAGGGTCTTTTGATCAGCGGGCTCGACTCTCCTGGAGGACACTAACTTGCTTGTCTAGCCGGGCAACGCAGCACTTCAGCGAGCGGCAATTGCATCCACAGGGGGGGCAGCAGTGATGTTAATAGAGGGGCGGCAGAGGGCAGCTGCCAGACGGTGGCACCATAACACTAGAGGGGGGGAGTTGGGGCCCAGGGAATTTGAGGAGGCTACAGCTGCTACCGCCTCCTCCTCCTTCTCCTCTGCCAGAACCACCAGCCAGCGGTATTTCTGTTGTATGGCCTCCAGCTTCCGGCACCGGGCCTTGGCTGCCAACTCCTTCCTGTTCAGTTTCCCTTTGGAAGGAGTAGCTATATCAATAAATAAAAACAAGACTATTGTAAAATACACTCTTAGCAAAGCAGTAAGACAAATTAGTTCTACACATAGTGGCATGGTAGCACTAGCAAGCACAGTACATAACATTTGTGGTATGTATCTATCTTCCCACTTCCTTGGCCTTTAACATGTGTTGGAGTTTCAGTCATTCAACTACCCATGCATCTGATTCCTTGCAGCTACCTATGCATGCATGCATCCCACGTATCCTTCTCTGCCAGTCATAAATATTAAATCTCGCCCGTCCTTCTTCCTTCGACCCTTCTTTCCCTTTTCGTTCAACCCATCCATCAAGGTCATCTGATCTGACTTTTAGTCTTCTCCATAAAACTTTTACAGCTGAGTTGAAGTCAGATAGAAGAGGCTATTGGTTACTCAATACTCCAGCCCTTAATGCTTTTACTAATGATAAGTAAAGGGTGTCTTCAACCGTTCAAAACAACTTCTTACTTAGTAAGTCTCAACAGTACAGTATTCAGTACACCCTTGCAGTGAGTGTAATGTCAATAAGTAAGGATTAGAAATATAATTTACCACTGCCTGCCACTGCTGCTGGCTCACCCCCTGCAGCTCCTTCTACAACTGCTGCATCTTCATTCTCAGCAGCTACGTCGCCTTCGCCACTGGCCACAGCACTGGTGGTCAGTAGTACGCCTAGAAAAAACATTACACATTTTTTAGATGTCATATACACCGCCCCCTATTTTTCACTGGCAAGATTGAAAAAATAGTTAATACATACATATACAACATACATCGCTAGTACAAATCAGGTAGTAGAGTAGACACTAGTAGTTATATGGTCCCTAGGGTCATTCTAGTCTTTGATTAGTTAGCCCGAGCCATGCAACCATTTTACCTTTGTGTCTTTTATTTTTGCGCACGTTACCTCACAGCTTGTTGTGAAAGACGCCTTTGAGCCCACATGAACTCATACTGCTACTGTCTAAGCGCTGCGTTCAAAATCGAACAAAACAAGCCACTTTGTTATGGAGTTCTGGTGTTAGCCCATATTGCTTATCCATAAAAATGCTACACTTTTTAGCACGACTGAGAAATGCTTGCAATATACTAACGCGCACCATTTTCTCATAACAGATGGAAGATTCCCTTCTATGAACCACAGCTTTGCAGAGCTTATGATGTAACCAGTACTAGGTTCTTCCAAATTGAGGGGTCCCCAGAATTCACTCATAGATCTTCATTTATAATTTCATATAAACAATATTCCTACCAAGGGAGAGTGGTGCTTCCACCACAGTTCAGTTATCATGATTTCGCATTTTGTTTTCGTTCTATGGACTTGTTGTTGTAAGTGTAACTAAGTGTAACAATGTTTATTGTTTTAATCTTATGCATTTTGCTGTAGGGTGCTGCATTATAGAACAACGTACAGAGCTTGTCAGTTGAAAATAAACCTTTTGAACTCACATAGACTCAGTGGTATTTGGTGTAGACTTACACGAGTGAGTGAGCGAAAAAAAGGGGGGGCATGTGCATTGCTTCCGTGACTGAGAGGTCGGGAGTGTTATGTTCTGGGTTGTCTACTCATTGGGTATGTTTGGGGGGTCGGAGAGCTAATAATAATGAGACACTACTATAGCTAGTCGGGAAGGGGATTGTGGTGGGTTCTGATTGAGGTGTTAGGAAGGTCCAACCTCCCATCACCACCGTCCTATTTTCTTGTGCAAAGTTCTGTATGTGCAAACTCATTAAAACAGTAGTAGTATGTCCTATCCTATCAAAAATAGTAACATCTGGTTGGGCATTTTGTTGGTGGGAATTGTCTAAAAGCCCCAAGATTAAGAAAGCCTAAAGATTAAGAAGACTAGAAGTAGTAGAAGAGGACAACCCAAAGGGCTGGACTCAATGGCTAGAGATACTGGTGAATCTGAGTTTTATTTAAAACATTTTAAATAAAGATTGGCCAACTGGGCAAGCTTACCTACAGAAAGACTAATAGTAGTAGTACAGAGAGTCATAGCAGAGGCAGTTAGAGGCAGGGATAACAAGAATTTTAGAAACAGATAGTCCAGATAGAAGGAGAATTGGTAAAAAATAGCATTAGGAAACGGAAACAATAGTTCAGAAAAAATAAGGTGCAGTAAAAGTTAGGGAATAATAATTATTAATATTAAAAACAGGAAGACTTACTGGAGCCAGCAGCAGAGTCCTCAATAGAGGAGCGGTCCTGGTGCTGTTCCTCCTGTCCCTGGTGTTGTCCAACTGCTCCTGCCGACCCGTCTTCCTATCTCTGGGTGCAGATCATGAAATATGTAAGAAAGAAAGAGACAAACATGGATGATTGGTGTGAAACAAATAAAACATTTTTTAAAGCGCTCAAAAAAACATTTATGGAAACAACAATTGCAATAAAATTGAAATTTCTAAATCTGGTCGACTAGTATTTTGGGATTCATGGTACGTCTTGTTATTATTTAATATATTTATGAACACTATTACAATGTTCCATCCTGATTGCAAAATACTGACTAAGCATAAGTACCACCTGACTAGCCCACCTATTCTAGTTGGGCCAATTGTTCACTAGTCTGCAAAAATGCAATGGAGGACAAATGCATACATTTTTGCATACACCAAATTGTAGATTTGGTTGGTTCCTGCTGATGTTCTGCTACTGATAAATAATAAGCCTATATTACCACTCAATAAGCAAACTACAAAAGGTTCTACCAAGGACTGGGGTAAGCAGCACTCAGCAACACGTGACGTGACAGAAGACGCGTCATGCAAACCACTAAAAAATGCACCTACTAATAACAAGTAACTAAACTAAACCTATCAATCCACCATTATCTCTTCTTAGTGGCAGGAGGACAAAGGAAGTAGTAGAGTCTCTCTAGCATTACCTAACTTAAGTTCACTAAAGTAAACTAGTACATAATCATGCCAAGTGAGCCCAAAGTTGCAAACAAGTAGGAATATTAGCGCCGAGCACCTGTGTCATAACAATCCCAGAAGATTTTTAAACATAATTTACCTGCAATGTAAGCAGCAGCATTCATGCTGGTCGTAAAAAAAATATATTTGCAATATATAACACAGAGTAGAAGAACAGACACAAAGTAGTAATAATTAAATAGCTACTCACCAAGCCCCGGGACCTCCAATCCTAGCAGGTCCAGCAGGTCCTACTCTTGGTCCAGGATTTTGGACCACCGGTGCCTCAACTGGTTATTGGTGCGCCGGACACCAGAGCAGCGAAACACTGCTCAGCGCACCTTATCCCACCACTGCCGACGCTCCCGGAGCTCGTACCTGGTCCCAGGCCTGTCGCCTGCTGCCATGGTTAAGGGGAGGTGGCGCTGGATGAAAAAGCCAAGTGCAGCCACCTCCACCTCACCAAATAAGGCCTGTGCATGCACCCCATGTGGGCACACCCTTCCACAGGGAAGGCGGTCACGGCTGTGGCTGCGAGCAGCCCTGCCCTTGTTTATTTATTTATTTATTTGCAGGTTTGTATAGCGCTAGATTCAACTCCCGAAGGAGTATCTCTGCACTTTGGCAGCCACAACAACAAAGATGGAGGTGAATCAGCTAGAATGAATGCTAAAATTGGAACAGAAACGTTTTAAGTTGTTTCCTAAATAATAAATGTTCTGAGTATTGTCTGAGAGCTCTGGGGAGACTGGTCCATAAAGAGGGTCCAGCCACAGACAGAGCCCTGCCACCATGTCTAGCCTTCTTTTTCCGGGGGACACATAGTAAACCGTGGTCACTGGACCTGAGGGAGCGTGTAGGGATATAGGGAGTGAATTTGTTTATTAGATATGCAGGGCCAAAACCATTAAGGCATTTATGGATAAGGCAGCATGTTTTGAATTTGGCTCTCTGTTTAATAGGCAGCCAATGAAGTTTTGCCAGCAGAGGTTTGGAAGAAGTTTGGGGAGGGGCGTTTAGGACCAGCTGAGCTGCAGTGTTCTGAACCACTTGGAGTTTTACCAGAACTCCTTCATTAGCACACAGAAACAGGCCATTGCAGTAATCTATGCGGCTTAAGACAAGAGCCTGCACCAATGTTTTTCTGACTGAGTCTGGGAGCAGTGGGAATACTTTCCGTAGGAGCCCAATTACGTGGAAGCATGAACCCACAATGTAATTGCTATGCTGTTTTAATGAAAGCTCCTGATCCAATGGGACTCCTAGATTTTTTACGACCTGCTTTGGTTCTGGGACTGGGCCAAGATCTTGTGGCCACCAGTCCGGGGTCCACAGAAGTTTAGCTTCTCCGAACCGCATGACTTCGGTCTTCCCGACATTGCATTGAAGGCAATTAGAAGACATCCAATGTGCCACAGCCTTCATACCCTGGGAAAAACTGTTCTTGAACTCGGTGGTAAGGAGTTTAAAAGGGAAGAGGAGCTGAGTATCATTGGCGTAAGACACCGGAATGAAGCCATATGTTCTCATGATGTTGGCCAGGGGTGCCACATAGATGTTGAAAAGGGTGGGGCTCAAACAGGAGCCATGTGGCACCCCTTTTGAGATCTCAACCTCCTCTGAGCGATAGGCCCCCATGGTCACACGTTGGTTCCGGTTAGATAAGAAAATCTTTAGCCAGGCGAGTGCCTTGTGTTCCACGCCAATGTTGGTCAGTCGAGTTGTCAAGATGTTATGAGACACGGTGTCAAACGCCGCAGACAGGTCCAATAGTACCAGGATCACGGAAAAGCCCTTGTCCTGATACATATGTAGATCGTCTGCGACTGACATCAAGGTGGTCTCGGTACTGTGCTTTGGCCTAAACCCCGATTGAGAATAGTCCAGCCCTCCTGCTAATTCGATGTAATTAGACAGATGACAGTTGACATGCTTTTCAATGAGTTTGCCTGAGAACGGGAGAAGGGATAGTGGCCTTAGATTGGCGAGTTCTGTCCATGGGATAGTGGTATTTTTCCTGATAGGTCTAATCAAGGCCTTTTTCCACTCTTTGGGAACTTCTCTGGTGTTTAGAGAGAGATTAATGAGCTTTTGAATCCCAGGGCCTAGATCATTGGCAAGCTTGGGCATTAGTCTTTCCGGAATGATGTCAGTTGGGCATCGACTCTTAATCTGAGAGGTTAGCGATAATACCTCTTCTAAAGAGATAGGGGGAACCAGGTCATGGGAGTGAGTGGAAGAAGGGGGTTCTACAGCTGTCAGAGGAGGCGACTTTCCTCCATCAAAGGACTGAGTTGAGCTAATGATTTTATCATATATTTCGTCTATTTTTTGGGTAAAAAATAGCGAAATCTCGTCGCAGAGTTGTTGTGATGCCAGCTCAGAACTCTCACAAGCCTTTGGTTTCACGAAAGATTTCAGAATTTGATAAAGCACTCTCGGAGTGTTTCCCACAGTCATAAGCTGGGATGCATTATGGTTCTTCCGTGCAGCGCGAATGGCTTTGTGATATGTGGTAAGAGAATACCAATAAAGATTTTTGTCCTCTGTCAAATGGGATATTCTCCATTTCTTTTCAAGTTTTCTGGCTGCTTGTTTTAATGATCTTAGATGCTCTGAGTACCAGACTTCTTGTTTATGTGCTGGACGAGTTTTAAAATGTCTTAGTGGAGCAATGTCATTTACTGCTGCAGCAATCGCCCCTTCAAATTTAACCAGAGCAGTCGCAATGTTCTCAATAGGGGTCAGGTTGGATTCAACATATCTGTCTCTAAAAGACTCCTGAGTCATTTTGTGCCATTGTCTCCTTTTACTAGGTAAGGTAATCTGACAGGTTGAAGGGAGGTTGACCATGGGAATATAAAATTCAATAATAAAATGATCAGTCCACTCTACTTGACATGGGGGTAGACATTTAATCAAAGGGGAGTTAGTCAAGACCAAATCCAGGGTGTGTCCTGCCTTATGTATGGGACCGCTGTTGACTTGTTTCAGTCCCAGTAGAGACAGATCCGCTATTAAGGATTGTTCCTCATTGCATTCTGCTAGTTCACTGTGAACATTGAAGTCACCTAGAAGCAGGAAATAGAAGACAAATAAAATCTTTCTGTGTTGAGTCCCTCCAAAAGAAGTGGAACGTGATAATCATTACTATAGCTATCCTCCTTTCTGAGCCGAGAGAGACTTCCCTTTAACTGAAGATGAGAAGGAACAGGTATTAAATGATGCCATGCATTGGACACTGACTGAGTGATTTTGTTGTTGTTTGTTGTGCATGAAGTTAATTCATTGTGTACTATATGTAATCTACACACTAATGTAACTCAAGGCAATGTTTCCCTTCTTGTATTTCTAATAACAAATTTGTATTTCTACTGCAAGCCGATACATTGCATTTCAAATATAGAAAGGGGACTCAATCTGTACACTACACACTGAGTAGGACAACACCATGATGATGATGATGACGAGAGAGACTGCCCCTTCACTTAAGATGAGAAGGAACAGGTAATGAATGGCATGCATTGGATACAAACTCTGAGTGATTGGTGTTTGTGTTGTTAGTTGCGCATGAAGTGAAGTCAAAGTGTACTAGTATTTAAACTACACACCAACAGTGACTCAAGTCAATATTTCCCTCTTGTTGTTTAATAACAAAATTGTACTTCTTCTGCAGTCTGATCCATTGCATTTTTGAATATGGAATCTGGACTCACTGGGTACACTGAAGACTGAGTTGAACAACACCATCATGATGACCACAGTGACATAGTATCTTCGCTGGCACTTAGTAGGATCGAAGATGATTGATGGAATAAGTCAGGGTGTTTTATGAGTGGCATAATAGGTAAACAAGTCAACAACATCCACAGCAGACATAAATGTATGTGTAGCAGTGGAGTCAAGTGTAGTGTGGTATGACTGCGGTGCATTGATTTAGTCACTTAAATTGTAAAATGCTATGTTACTGGATATGTGCTTTGTTCTACTCTTTCAAAAAATGTATGCTAAATGGAGGATGTGCAAAAGATGCCGTCACCATGGGCCTGCTCTGTCCTGTTGTTGTTGTAGGTTAATGCTGGAAACAGACTAGACTAGACATGATGCATCCATGCCACCTCTGAAAGTGTTCTTGTTGCATTACACCATAACTTGTACATTTTGTTTGACATGGTTTCTCAATATCCCTTTTGGTTTTCTATCTACAATTACAGGCCAGGCCTTACCCTGTGCTATACTTGGGAAAACAATGCACACTTACCTTACCAATGAATCTACATCTGCCAGGCAGGCAGTGCTGTCACCCAAGATTTATGTAATGGAGAATCCATGGAAGAGAGGACCAAGAGGAATGCCAAGATGCAAGTCCCCATTCGACCAGGATAACACAGTAACAGTATCAACTTTCATCATCTTTTAAATAATTTGATTATTTTTTTTGTCTTCAATCATTACTACAGTGTGTTGTTGTTATTATTATTATGTTTGCTCTCTGTTTAGAATTCATCCCTACAGATATTTTTAAATTATCTTTGCTATCTTCAAAAGTAAACCCAGTATAACAGAACACAAGCCATATGTAATCCGGGTCTCCTTATCATCATCATGCATGCATTTGCTTTTTCTCCCTTAACAGATTGATATGGATATGGTAGTCTATAAAGATTGTGTTTTGTTGTTTGTGCATGCGTACTGTTTTTCTTTATCAAACCTTTCCCCAAACCCCCCTTCCCAACCATTCAGCAAACCCCAACCCTCTTCCCCTGGGCTGTGTGACTTATTGAGATGTGACTAAATTAAATGTACACAAATAATTTATCACACGCTTGCTGGGGCGGATGTGGCAAACGCAACAGTAATTCATCTTCAAGGCAGGGTGAGGATCTTCTGCTTGCCCACCCATGAGCAGTATAATATTTGTCATGTAATTTTTTTACCAAAGGAACCTAATACAGCAGCATTAATTGCTGGCATTGATTGAATCTTTTATCATCCTCCTACACTGCATTAACGGTTATGCTTGTGTCCAATGTACTATAGGCCTAGTTGAGTGACTGAACACAACTAGAGTTTGTAACTCTATATACTAGGCTATCCCCACCACCATTATGTTTTGTTGTATTTTTGCATATTATTGTTTGGAAGTAAGTTCTGTTCTGTACTTCACTCTACTACTCTTCCAACAGTCTCTCTCAGGCAACTGATTGTCTCATTTTCTTTTTTTGCAAATGCTACTGCCAGAGTCTACTACTACTACTACCACCACAAACATGGCATGTTAGGAAAGAAAAGCATCATCACCATTCAGCCATCGCTGTGCCTAAGTTAAACATCAAGCAACTGTAAGAGAAGTTTGGGGGAGGCCTAATTAATAATGGAAATTTTTTCAATAATTCAATTTCACATACCCCTTTGAGTCCAGTTGCAGAGTGCATAGACTAGGAGGAAAGACTGACAGTACTAGTAGGACAAGTCACTCAGTGAAGAGTGCCACATCTATCTGTTTGTGTCTTACAAAGTCAGCCAAATATTTAAATCAAACACTGGCTATGGCCCTGCACCAGCAATGAAACAGTGTTACGTAAAACAGTAATCCAAACTCACAAAACATTAACAACATCGTATGCAAAGTATAAATATATCATTTAATCCCCTTAAAAAATAAACTATGTAAAAAATCCCACAACACCTGACCCACCCCTCTCCCTAACCCCAACCAATGTCCATAACGAAAAAGTCCAATCTATATGAATGTCCAATTGTCCAAAGAACGTTAATCCCAACGCTTGATTCCCACCCACCAAAATAAGAAATTAAAAAGGTGCAATTAACAGGGTCTTTTGATCAGCGGGCTCGACTCTCCTGGAGGACACTAACTTGCTTGTCTAGCCGGGCAACGCAGCACTTCAGCGAGCGGCAATTGCATCCACAGGGGGGGCAGCAGTGATGTTAATAGAGGGGCGGCAGAGGGCAGCTGCCAGACGGTGGCACCATAACACTAGAGGGGGGGAGTTGGGGCCCAGGGAATTTGAGGAGGCTACAGCTGCTACCGCCTCCTCCTCCTTCTCCTCTGCCAGAACCACCAGCCAGCGGTATTCCTGTTGTATGGCCTCCAGCTTCCGGCACCGGGCCTTGGCTGCCAACTCCTTCCTGTCCAGTTTCCCTTTGGAAGGAGTAGCTATATCAATAAATAAAAACAAGACTATTGTAAAATACACTCTTAGCAAAGCAGTAAGACAAATTAGTTCTACACATAGTGGCATGGTAGCACTAGCAAGCACAGTACATAACATTTGTGGTATGTATCTATCTTCCCACTTCCTTGGCCTTTAACATGTGTTGGAGTTTCAGTCATTCAACTACCCATGCATCTGATTCCTTTCAGCTACCTATGCATGCATGCATCCCACGTATCCTTCTCTGCCAGTCATAAATATTAAATCTCGCCCGTCCTTCTTCCTTCGACCCTTCTTTCCCTTTTCGTTCAACCCATCCATCAAGGTCATCTGATCTGACTTTTAGTCTTCTCCATAAAAATTTTACAGCTGAGTTGAAGTCAGATAGAAGAGGCTATTGGTTACTCAATACTCCCGCCCTTAATGCTTTTACTAATGATAAGTAAAGGGTGTCTTCAACCGTTCAAAACAACTTCTTACTTAGTAAGTCTCAACAGTACAGTATTCAGTACACCCTTGCAGTGAGTGTAATGTCAATAAGTAAGGATTAGAAATATAATTTACCACTGCCTGCCACTGCTGCTGGCTCACCCCCTGCAGCTCCTTCTACAACTGCTGCATCTTCATTCTCAGCAGCTACGTCGCCTTCGCCACTGGCCACAGCACTGGTGGTCAGTAGTACGCCTAGAAAAAACATTACACATTTTTTAGATGTCATATACACCGCCCCCTATTTTTCACTGGCAAGATTGAAAAAATAGTTAAGACATACATGTACAACATACATCGCTAGTACAAATCAGGTAGTAGAGTAGACACTAGTAGTTATATGGTCCCTAGGGTCATTCTAGTCTTTGATTAGTTAGCCCGAGCCATGCAACCATTTTACCTTTGTGTCTTTTATTTTTGCGCACGTTACCTCACAGCTTGTTGTGAAAGACGCCTTTGAGCCCACATGAACTCATACTGCTACTGTCTAAGCGCTGCGTTCAAAATCGAACAAAACAAGCCACTTTGTTATGGAGTTCTGGTGTTAGCCCATATTGCTTATCCATAAAAATGCTACACTTTTTAGCACGACTGAGAAATGCTTGCAATATACTAACGCGCACCATTTTCTCATAACAGATGGAAGATTCCCTTCTATGAACCACAGCTTTGCAGAGCTTATGATGTAACCAGTACTAGGTTCTTCCAAATTGAGGGGTCCCCAGAATTCACTCATAGATCTTCATTTATAATTTCATATAAACAATATTCCTACCAAGGGAGAGTGGTGCTTCCACCACAGTTCAGTTATCATGATTTCGCATTTTGTTTTCGTTCTATGGACTTGTTGTTGTAAGTGTAACTAAGTGTAACAATGTTTATTGTTTTAATCTTATGCATTTTGCTGTAGGGTGCTGCATTATAGAACAACGTACAGAGCTTGTCAGTTGAAAATAAACCTTTTGAACTCACATAGACTCAGTGGTATTTGGTGTAGACTTACACGAGTGAGTGAGCGAAAAAAAGGGGGGGCATGTGCATTGCTTCCGTGACTGAGAGGTCGGGAGTGTTATGTTCTGGGTTGTCTACTCATTGGGTATGTTTGGGGGGTCGGAGAGCTAATAATAATGAGACACTACTATAGCTAGTCGGGAAGGGGATTGTGGTGGGTTCTGATTGAGGTGTTAGGAAGGTCCAACCTCCCATCACCACCGTCCTATTTTCTTGTGCAAAGTTCTGTATGTGCAAACTCATTAAAACAGTAGTAGTATGTCCTATCCTATCAAAAATAGTAACATCTGGTTGGGCATTTTGTTGGTGGGAATTGTCTAAAAGCCCCAAGATTAAGAAAGCCTAAAGATTAAGAAGACTAGAAGTAGTAGAAGAGGACAACCCAAAGGGCTGGACTCAATGGCTAGAGATACTGGTGAATCTGAGTTTTATTTAAAACATTTTAAATAAAGATTGGCCAACTGGGCAAGCTTACCTACAGAAAGACTAATAGTAGTAGTACAGAGAGTCATAGCAGAGGCAGTTAGAGGCAGGGATAACAAGAATTTTAGAAACAGATAGTCCAGATAGAAGGAGAATTGGTAAAAAATAGCATTAGGAAACGGAAACAATAGTTCAGAAAAAATAAGGTGCAGTAAAAGTTAGGGAATAATAATTATTAATATTAAAAACAGGAAGACTTACTGGAGCCAGCAGCAGAGTCCTCAATAGAGGAGCGGTCCTGGTGCTGTTCCTCCTGTCCCTGGTGTTGTCCAACTGCTCCTGCCGACCCGTCTTCCTATCTCTGGGTGCAGATCATGAAATATGTAAGAAAGAAAGAGACAAACATGGATGATTGGTGTGAAACAAATAAAACATTTTTTAAAGCGCTCAAAAAAACATTTATGGAAACAACAATTGCAATAAAATTGAAATTTCTAAATCTGGTCGACTAGTATTTTGGGATTCATGGTACGTCTTGTTATTATTTAATATATTTATGAACACTATTACAATGTTCCATCCTGATTGCAAAATACTGACTAAGCATAAGTACCACCTGACTAGCCCACCTATTCTAGTTGGGCCAATTGTTCACTAGTCTGCAAAAATGCAATGGAGGACAAATGCATACATTTTTGCATACACCAAATTGTAGATTTGGTTGGTTCCTGCTGATGTTCTGCTACTGATAAATAATAAGCCTATATTACCACTCAATAAGCAAACTACAAAAGGTTCTACCAAGGACTGGGGTAAGCAGCACTCAGCAACACGTGACGTGACAGAAGACGCGTCATGCAAACCACTAAAAAATGCACCTACTAATAACAAGTAACTAAACTAAACCTATCAATCCACCATTATCTCTTCTTAGTGGCAGGAGGACAAAGGAAGTAGTAGAGTCTCTCTAGCATTACCTAACTTAAGTTCACTAAAGTAAACTAGTACATAATCATGCCAAGTGAGCCCAAAGTTGCAAACAAGTAGGAATATTAGCGCCGAGCACCTGTGTCATAACAATCCCAGAAGATTTTTAAACATAATTTACCTGCAATGTAAGCAGCAGCATTCATGCTGGTCGTAAAAAAAATATATTTGCAATATATAACACAGAGTAGAAGAACAGACACAAAGTAGTAATAATTAAATAGCTACTCACCAAGCCCCGGGACCTCCAATCCTAGCAGGTCCAGCAGGTCCTACTCTTGGTCCAGGATTTTGGACCACCGGTGCCTCAACTGGTTATTGGTGCGCCGGACACCAGAGCAGCGAAACACTGCTCAGCGCACCTTATCCCACCACTGCCGACGCTCCCGGAGCTCGTACCTGGTCCCAGGCCTGTCGCCTGCTGCCATGGTTAAGGGGAGGTGGCGCTGGATGAAAAAGCCAAGTGCAGCCACCTCCACCTCACCAAATAAGGCCTGTGCATGCACCCCATGTGGGCACACCCTTCCACAGGGAAGGCGGTCACGGCTGTGGCTGCGAGCAGCCCTGCCCTTGTTTATTTATTTATTTATTTGCAGGTTTGTATACCGCTAGATTCAACTCCCGAAGGAGTATCTCTGCACTTTGGCAGCCACAACAACAAAGATGGAGGTGAATCAGCTAGAATGAATGCTAAAATTGGAACAGAAACGTTTTAAGTTGTTTCCTAAATAATAAATGTTCTGAGTATTGTCTGAGAGCTCTGGGGAGACTGGTCCATAAAGAGGGTCCAGCCACAGACAGAGCCCTGCCACCATGTCTAGCCTTCTTTTTCCGGGGGACACATAGTAAACCGTGGTCACTGGACCTGAGGGAGCGTGTAGGGATATAGGGAGTGAATTTGTTTATTAGATATGCAGGGCCAAAACCATTAAGGCATTTATGGATAAGGCAGCATGTTTTGAATTTGGCTCTCTGTTTAATAGGCAGCCAATGAAGTTTTGCCAGCAGAGGTTTGGAAGAAGTTTGGGGAGGGGCGTTTAGGACCAGCTGAGCTGCAGTGTTCTGAACCACTTGGAGTTTTACCAGAACTCCTTCATTAGCACACAGAAACAGGCCATTGCAGTAATCTATGCGGCTTAAGACAAGAGCCTGCACCAATGTTTTTCTGACTGAGTCTGGGAGCAGTGGGAATACTTTCCGTAGGAGCCCAATTACGTGGAAGCATGAACCCACAATGTAATTGCTATGCTGTTTTAATGAAAGCTCCTGATCCAATGGGACTCCTAGATTTTTTACGACCTGCTTTGGTTCTGGGACTGGGCCAAGATCTTGTGGCCACCAGTCCGGGGTCCACAGAAGTTTAGCTTCTCCGAACCGCATGACTTCGGTCTTCCCGACATTGCATTGAAGGCAATTAGAAGACATCCAATGTGCCACAGCCTTCATACCCTGGGAAAAACTGTTCTTGAACTCGGTGGTAAGGAGTTTAAAAGGGAAGAGGAGCTGAGTATCATTGGCGTAAGACACCGGAATGAAGCCATATGTTCTCATGATGTTGGCCAGGGGTGCCACATAGATGTTGAAAAGGGTGGGGCTCAAACAGGAGCCATGTGGCACCCCTTTTGAGATCTCAACCTCCTCTGAGCGATAGGCCCCCATGGTCACACGTTGGTTCCGGTTAGATAAGAAAATCTTTAGCCAGGCGAGTGCCTTGTGTTCCACGCCAATGTTGGTCAGTCGAGTTGTCAAGATGTTATGAGACACGGTGTCAAACGCCGCAGACAGGTCCAATAGTACCAGGATCACGGAAAAGCCCTTGTCCTGATACATATGTAGATCGTCTGTGACTGACATCAAGGTGGTCTCGGTACTGTGCTTTGGCCTAAACCCCGATTGAGAATAGTCCAGCCCTCCTGCTAATTCGATGTAATTAGACAGATGACGGTTGACATGCTTTTCAATGAGTTTGCCTGAGAACGGGAGAAGGGATAGTGGCCTTAGATTGGCGAGTTCTGTCCATGGGATAGTGGTATTTTTCCTGATAGGTCTAATCAAGGCCTTTTTCCACTCTTTGGGAACTTCTCTGGTGTTTAGAGAGAGATTAATGAGCTTTTGAATCCCAGGGCCTAGATCATTGGCAAGCTTGGGCATTAGTCTTTCCGGAATGATGTCAGTTGGGCATCGACTCTTAATCTGAGAGGTTAGCGATAATACCTCTTCTAAAGAGATAGGGGGAACCAGGTCATGGGAGTGAGTGGAAGAAGGGGGTTCTACAGCTGTCAGAGGAGGCGACTTTCCTCCATCAAAGGACTGAGTTGAGCTAATGATTTTATCATATATTTCGTCTATTTTTTGGGTAAAAAATAGCGAAATCTCGTCGCAGAGTTGTTGTGATGCCAGCTCAGAACTCTCACAAGCCTTTGGTTTCACGAAAGATTTCAGAATTTGATAAAGCACTCTCGGAGTGTTTCCCACAGTCATAAGCTGGGATGCAATATGGTTCTTCCGTGCAGCGCGAATGGCTTTGTGATATGTGGTAAGAGAATACCAATAAAGATTTTTGTCCTCTGTCAAATGGGATATTCTCCATTTCTTTTTAAGTTTTCTGGCTGCTTGTTTTAATGATCTTAGATGCTCTGAGTACCAGACTTCTTGTTTATGTGCTGGACGAGTTTTAAAATGTCTTAGTGGAGCAATGTCATTTACTGCTGCAGCAATCGCCCCTTCAAATTTAACCAGAGCAGTCGCAATGTTCTCAATAGGGGTCAGGTTGGATTCAACATATCTGTCTCTAAAAGACTCCTGAGTCATTTTGTGCCATTGTCTCCTTTTACTAGGTAAGGTAATCTGACAGGTTGAAGGGAGGTTGACCATGGGAATATAAAATTCAATAATAAAATGATCAGTCCACTCTACTTGACATGGGGGTAGACATTTAATCAAAGGGGAGTTAGTCAAGACCAAATCCAGGGTGTGTCCTGCCTTATGTATGGGACCGCTGTTGACTTGTTTCAGTCCCAGTAGAGACAGATCCGCTATTAAGGATTGTTCCTCATTGCATTCTGCTAGTTCACTGTGAACATTGAAGTCACCTAGAAGCAGGAAATAGAAGAAAAATAAAATCTTTCTGTGTTGAGTCCCTCCAAAAGAAGTGGAACGTGATAATCATTACTATAGCTATCCTCCTTTCTGAGCCGAGAGAGACTTCCCTTTAACTGAAGATGAGAAGGAACAGGTATTAAATGATGCCATGCATTGGACACTGACTGAGTGATTTTGTTGTTGTTTGTTGTGCATGAAGTTAATTCATTGTGTACTATATGTAATCTACACACTAATGTAACTCAAGGCAATGTTTCCCTTCTTGTATTTCTAATAACAAATTTGTATTTCTACTGCAAGCCGATACATTGCATTTCAAATATAGAAAGGGGACTCAATCTGTACACTACACACTGAGTAGGACAACACCATGATGATGATGATGACGAGAGAGACTGCCCCTTCACTTAAGATGAGAAGGAACAGGTAATGAATGGCATGCATTGGACACAAACTCTGAGTGATTGGTGTTTGTGTTGTTAGTTGTGCATGAAGTGAAGTCAAAGTGTACTAGTATTTAAACTACACACCAACAGTGACTCAAGTCAATATTTCCCTCTTGTTGTTTAATAACAAAATTGTACTTCTTCTGCAGTCTGATCCATTGCATTTTTGAATATGGAATCTGGACTCACTGGGTACACTGAAGACTGAGTTGAACAACACCATCATGATGACCACAGTGACATAGTATCTTCGCTGGCACTTAGTAGGATCGAAGATGATTGATGGAATAAGTCAGGGTGTTTTATGAGTGGCATAATAGGTAAACAAGTCAACAACATCCACAGCAGACATAAATGTATGTGTAGCAGTGGAGTCAAGTGTAGTGTGGTATGACTGCGGTGCATTGATTTAGTCACTTAAATTGTAAAATGCTTTGTTGCTGGATATGTGCTTTGTTCTACTCTTTCAAAAAATGTATGCTAAATGGAGGATGTGCAAAAGATGCCGTCACCATGGGCCTGCTCTGTCCTGTTGTTGTTGTAGGTTAATGCTGGAAACAGACTAGACTAGACATGATGCATCCATGCCACCTCTGAAAGTGTTCTTGTTGCATTACACCATAACTTGTACATTTTGTTTGACATGGTTTCTCAATATCCCTTTTGGTTTTCTATCTACAATTACAGGCCAGGCCTTACCCTGTGCTATACTTGGGAAAACAATGCACACTTACCTTACCAATGAATCTACATCTGCCAGGCAGGCAGTGCTGTCACCCAAGATTTATGTAATGGAGAATCCATGGAAGAGAGGACCAAGAGGAATGCCAAGATGCAAGTCCCCATTCGACCAGGATAACACAGTAACAGTATCAACTTTCATCATCTTTTAAATAATTTGATTATTTTTTTTGTCTTCAATCATTACTACAGTGTGTTGTTGTTATTATTATTATGTTTGCTCTCTGTTTAGAATTCATCCCTACAGATATTTTTAAATTATCTTTGCTATCTTCAAAAGTAAACCCAGTATAACAGAACACAAGCCATATGTAATCCGGGTCTCCTTATCATCATCATGCATGCATTTGCTTTTTCTCCCTTAACAGATTGATATGGATATGGTAGTCTATAAAGATTGTGTTTTGTTGTTTGTGCATGCGTACTGTTTTTCTTTATCAAACCTTTCCCCAAACCCCCCTTCCCAACCATTCAGCAAACCCCAACCCTCTTCCCCTGGGCTGTGTGACTTATTGAGGTGTGACTAAATTAAATGTACACAAATAATTTATCACACGCTTGCTGGGGCGGATGTGGCAAACGCAACAGTAATTCATCTTCAAGGCAGGGTGAGGATCTTCTGCTTGCCCACCCATGAGCAGTATAATATTTGTCATGTAATTTTTTTACCAAAGGAACCTAATACAGCAGCATTAATTGCTGGCATTGATTGAATCTTTTGTCATCCTCCTACACTGCATTAACGGTTATGCTTGTGTCCAATGTACTATAGGCCTAGTTGAGTGACTGGACAAAACTAGAGTTTGTAACTCTATATACAAGGCTATCCCCACCACCATTATGTTTTGTTGTATTTTTGCATATTATTGTTTGGAAGTAAGTTCTGTTCTGTACTTCACTCTACTACTCTTCCAACAGTCTCTCTCAGGCAACTGATTGTCTCATTTTCTTTTTTTGCAAATGCTACTGCCAGAGTCTACTACTACTACTACCACCACAAACATGGCATGTTAGGAAAGAAAAGCATCATCACCATTCAGCCATCGCTGTGCCTAAGTTAAACATCAAGCAACTGTAAGAGAAGTTTGGGGGAGGCCTAATTAATAATGGAAATTTTTTCAATAATTCAATTTCACATACCCCTTTGAGTCCAGTTGCAGAGTGCATAGACTAGGAGGAAAGACTGACAGTACTAGTAGGACAAGTCACTCAGTGAAGAGTGCCACATCTATCTGTTTGTGTCTTACAAAGTCAGCCAAATATTTAAATCAAACACTGGCTATGGCCCTGCACCAGCAATGAAACAGTGTTACGTAAAACATTAATCCAAACTCACAAAACATTAACAACATCGTATGCAAAGTATAAATATATCATTTAATCCCCTAAAAAAATAAACTATGTAAAAAATCCCACAACACCTGACCCACCCCTCTCCCTAACCCCAACCAATGTCCATAACGAAAAAGTCCAATCTATATGAATGTCCAATTGTCCAAAGAACGTTAACCCCAACGCTTGATTCCCACCCACCAAAATAAGAAATTAAAAAGGTGCAATTAACAGGGTCTTTTGATCAGCGGGCTCGACTCTCCTGGAGGACACTAACTTGCTTGTCTAGCCGGGCAACGCAGCACTTCAGCGAGCGGCAATTGCATCCACAGGGGGGGCAGCAGTGATGTTAATAGAGGGGCGGCAGAGGGCAGCTGCCAGACGGTGGCACCATAACACTAGAGGGGGGGAGTTGGGGCCCAGGGAATTTGAGGAGGCTACAGCTGCTACCGCCTCCTCCTCCTTCTCCTCTGCCAGAACCACCAGCCAGCGGTATTCCTGTTGTATGGCCTCCAGCTTCCGGCACCGGGCCTTGGCTGCCAACTCCTTCCTGTCCAGTTTCCCTTTGGAAGGAGTAGCTATATCAATAAATAAAAACAAGACTATTGTAAAATACACTCTTAGCAAAGCAGTAAGACAAATTAGTTCTACACATAGTGGCATGGTAGCACTAGCAAGCACAGTACATAACATTTGTGGTATGTATCTATCTTCCCACTTCCTTGGCCTTTAACATGTGTTGGAGTTTCAGTCATTCAACTACCCATGCATCTGATTCCTTTCAGCTACCTATGCATGCATGCATCCCACGTATCCTTCTCTGCCAGTCATAAATATTAAATCTCGCCCGTCCTTCTTCCTTCGACCCTTCTTTCCCTTTTCGTTCAACCCATCCATCAAGGTCATCTGATCTGACTTTTAGTCTTCTCCATAAAACTTTTACAGCTGAGTTGAAGTCAGATAGAAGAGGCTATTGGTTACTCAATACTCCCGCCCTTAATGCTTTTACTAATGATAAGTAAAGGGTGTCTTCAACCGTTCAAAACAACTTCTTACTTAGTAAGTCTCAACAGTACAGTATTCAGTACACCCTTGCAGTGAGTGTAATGTCAATAAGTAAGGATTAGAAATATAATTTACCACTGCCTGCCACTGCTGCTGGCTCACCCCCTGCAGCTCCTTCTACAACTGCTGCATCTTCATTCTCAGCAGCTACGTCGCCTTCGCCACTGGCCACAGCACTGGTGGTCAGTAGTACGCCTAGAAAAAACATTACACATTTTTTAGATGTCATATACACCGCCCCCTATTTTTCACTGGCAAGATTGAAAAAATAGTTAATACATACATATACAACATACATCGCTAGTACAAATCAGGTAGTAGAGTAGACACTAGTAGTTATATGGTCCCTAGGGTCATTCTAGTCTTTGATTAGTTAGCCCGAGCCATGCAACCATTTTACCTTTGTGTCTTTTATTTTTGCGCACGTTACCTCACAGCTTGTTGTGAAAGACGCCTTTGAGCCCACATGAACTCATACTGCTACTGTCTAAGCGCTGCATTCAAAATCGAACAAAACAAGCCACTTTGTTATGGAGTTCTGGTGTTAGCCCATATTGCTTATCCATAAAAATGCTACACTTTTTAGCACGACTGAGAAATGCTTGCAATATACTAACGCGCACCATTTTCTCATAACATATGGAAGATTCCCTTCTATGAACCACGGCTTTGCAGAGCTTATGATGTAACCAGTACTAGGTTCTTCCAAATTGAGGGGTCCCCAGAATTCACTCATAGATCTTCATTTATAATTTCATATAAACAATATTCCTACCAAGGGAGAGTGGTGCTTCCACCACAGTTCAGTTATCATGATTTCGCATTTTGTTTTCGTTCTATGGACTTGTTGTTGTAAGTGTAACTAAGTGTAACAATGTTTATTGTTTTAATCTTATGCATTTTGCTGTAGGGTGCTGCATTATAGAACAACGTACAGAGCTTGTCAGTTGAAAATAAACCTTTTGAACTCACATAGACTCAGTGGTATTTGGTGTAGACTTACACGAGTGAGTGAGCGAAAAAAAGGGGGGGCATGTGCATTGCTTCCGTGACTGAGAGGTCGGGAGTGTTATGTTCTGGGTTGTCTACTCATTGGGTATGTTTGGGGGGTCGGAGAGCTAATAATAATGAGACACTACTATAGCTAGTCGGGAAGGGGATTGTGGTGGGTTCTGATTGAGGTGTTAGGAAGGTCCAACCTCCCATCACCACCGTCCTATTTTCTTGTGCAAAGTTCTGTATGTGCAAACTCATTAAAACAGTAGTAGTATGTCCTATACTATCAAAAATAGTAACATCTGGTTGGGCATTTTGTTGGTGGGAATTGTCTAAAAGCCCCAAGATTAAGAAAGCCTAAAGATTAAGAAGACTAGAAGTAGTAGAAGAGGACAACCCAAAGGGCTGGACTCAATGGCTAGAGATACTGGTGAATCTGAGTTTTATTTAAAACATTTTAAATAAAGATTGGCCAACTGGGCAAGCTTACCTACAGAAAGACTAATAGTAGTAGTACAGAGAGTCATAGCAGAGGCAGTTAGAGGCAGGGATAACAAGAATTTTAGAAACAGATAGTCCAGATAGAAGGAGAATTGGTAAAAAATAGCATTAGGAAACGGAAACAATAGTTCAGAAAAAATAAGGTGCAGTAAAAGTTAGGGAATAATAATTATTAATATTAAAAACAGGAAGACTTACTGGAGCCAGCAGCAGAGTCCTCAATAGAGGAGCGGTCCTGGTGCTGTTCCTCCTGTCCCTGGTGTTGTCCAACTGCTCCTGCCGACCCGTCTTCCTATCTCTGGGTGCAGATCATGAAATATGTAAGAAAGAAAGAGACAAACATGGATGATTGGTGTGAAACAAATAAAACATTTTTTAAAGCGCTCAAAAAAACATTTATGGAAACAACAATTGCAATAAAATTGAAATTTCTAAATCTGATCGACTAGTATTTTGGGATTCATGGTACGTCTTGTTATTATTTAATATATTTATGAACACTATTACAATGTTCCATCCTGATTGCAAAATACTGACTAAGCATAAGTACCACCTGACTAGCCCACCTATTCTAGTTGGGCCAATTGTTCACTAGTCTGCAGAAATGCAATGGAGGACAAATGCATACATTTTTGCATACACCAAATTGTAGATTTGGTTGGTTCCTGCTGATGTTCTGCTACTGATAAATAATAAGCCTATATTACCACTCAATAAGCAAACTACAAAAGGTTCTACCAAGGACTGGGGTAAGCAGCACTCAGCAACACGTGACGTGACAGAAGACGCGTCATGCAAACCACTAAAAAATGCACCTACTAATAACAAGTAACTAAACTAAACCTATCAATCCACCATTATCTCTTCTTAGTGGCAGGAGGACAAAGGAAGTAGTAGAGTCTCTCTAGCATTACCTAACTTAAGTTCACTAAAGTAAACTAGTACATAATCATGCCAAGTGAGCCCAAAGTTGCAAACAAGTAGGAATATTAACGCCGAGCACCTGTGTCATAACAATCCCAGAAGATTTTTAAACATAATTTACCTGCAATGTAAGCAGCAGCATTCATGCTGGTCGTAAAAAAAATATATTTGCAATATATAACACAAAGTAGAAGAACAGACACAAAGTAGTAATAATTAAATAGCTACTCACCAAGCCCCGGGACCTCCAATCCTAGCAGGTCCAGCAGGTCCTACTCTTGGTCCAGGATTTTGGACCACCGGTGCCTCAACTGGTTATTGGTGCGCCGGACACCAGAGCAGCGAAACACTGCTCAGCGCACCTTATCCCACCACTGCCGACGCTCCCGGAGCTCGTACCTGGTCCCAGGCCTGTCGCCTGCTGCCATGGTTAAGGGGAGGTGGCGCTGGATGAAAAAGCCAAGTGCAGCCACCTCCACCTCACCAAATAAGGCCTGTGCATGCACCCCATGTGGGCACACCCTTCCACAGGGAAGGCGGTCACGGCTGTGGCTGCGAGCAGCCCTGCCCTTGTTTATTTATTTATTTATTTGCAGGTTTGTATAGCGCTAGATTCAACTCCCGAAGGAGTATCTCTGCACTTTGGCAGCCACAACAACAAAGATGGAGGTGAATCAGCTAGAATGAATGCTAAAATTGGAACAGAAACGTTTTAAGTTGTTTCCTAAATAATAAATGTTCTGAGTATTGTCTGAGAGCTCTGGGGAGACTGGTCCATAAAGAGGGTCCAGCCACAGACAGAGCCCTGCCACCATGTCTAGCCTTCTTTTTCCGGGGGACACATAGTAAACCGTGGTCACTGGACCTGAGGGAGCGTGTAGGGATATAGGGAGTGAATTTGTTTATTAGATATGCAGGGCCAAAACCATTAAGGCATTTATGGATAAGGCAGCATGTTTTGAATTTGGCTCTCTGTTTAATAGGCAGCCAATGAAGTTTTGCCAGCAGAGGTTTGGAAGAAGTTTGGGGAGGGGCGTTTAGGACCAGCTGAGCTGCAGTGTTCTGAACCACTTGGAGTTTTACCAGAACTCCTTCATTAGCACACAGAAACAGGCCATTGCAGTAATCTATGCGGCTTAAGACAAGAGCCTGCACCAATGTTTTTCTGACTGAGTCTGGGAGCAGTGGGAATACTTTCCGTAGGAGCCCAATTACGTGGAAGCATGAACCCACAATGTAATTGCTATGCTGTTTTAATGAAAGCTCCTGATCCAATGGGACTCCTAGATTTTTTACGACCTGCTTTGGTTCTGGGACTGGGCCAAGATCTTGTGGCCACCAGTCCGGGGTCCACAGAAGTTTAGCTTCTCCGAACCGCATGACTTCGGTCTTCCCGACATTGCATTGAAGGCAATTAGGAGACATCCAATGTGCCACAGCCTTCATACCCTGGGAAAAAGTGTTCTTGAACTCGGTGGTAAGGAGTTTAAAAGGGAGGAGGAGCTGAGTATCATTGGCGTAAGACACCGGAATGAAGCTATATGTTCTCATGATGTTGGCCAGGGGTGCCACATAGATGTTGAAAAGGGTGGGGCTCAAACAGGAGCCATGTGGCACCCCTTTTGAGATCTCAACCTCCTCTGAGCGATAGGCCCCCATGGTCACACGTTGGTTCCGGTTAGATAAGAAAATCTTTAGCCTGGCGAGTGCCTTGTGTTCCACGCCAATGTTGGTCAGTCGAGTTGTCAAGATGTTATGAGACACGGTGTCAAACGCCGCAGACAGGTCCAATAGTACCAGGATCACGGAAAAGCCCTTGTCCTGATACATATGTAGATCGTCTGCGACTGACATCAAGGTGGTCTCGGTACTGTGCTTTGGCCTAAACCCCGATTGAGAATAGTCCAGCCCTCCTGCTAATTCGATGTAATTAGACAGATGACGGTTGACATGCTTTTCAATGAGTTTGCCTGAGAACGGGAGAAGGGATAGTGGCCTTAGATTGGCGAGTTCTGTCCATGGGATAGTGGTATTTTTCCTGATAGGTCTAATCAAGGCCTTTTTCCACTCTTTGGGAACTTCTCTGGTGTTTAGAGAGAGATTAATGAGCTTTTGAATCCCAGGGCCTAGATCATTGGCAAGCTTGGGCATTAGTCTTTCCGGAATGATGTCAGTTGGGCATCGACTCTTAATCTGAGAGGTTAGCGATAATACCTCTTCTAAGGAGATAGGGGGAACCAGGTCATGGGAGTGAGTGGAAGAAGGGGGTTCTACAGCTGTCAGAGGAGGCGACTTTCCTCCATCAAAGGACTGAGTTGAGCTAATGATTTTATCATATATTTCGTCTATTTTTTGGGTAAAAAATAGCGAAATCTCGTCGCAGAGTTGTTGTGATGCCAGCTCAGAACTCTCACAAGCCATTGGTTTCACGAAAGATTTCAGAATTTGATAAGGCACTCTCGGAGTGTTTCCCACAGTCATAAGCTGGGATGCAATATGGTTCTTCCGTGCAGCGCGAATGGCTTTGTGATATGTGGTAAGAGAATACCAATAAAGATTTTTGTCCTCTGTCAAATGGGATATTCTCCATTTCTTTTCAAGTTTTCTGGCTGCTTGTTTTAATGATCTTAGATGCTCTGAGTACCAGACTTCTTGTTTATGTGCTGGACGAGTTTTAAAATGTCTTAGTGGAGCAATGTCATTTACTGCTGCAGCAATCGCCCCTTCAAATTTAACCAGAGCAGTCTCAATGTTCTCAATAGGGGTCAGGTTGGATTCAACATATCTGTCTCTAAAAGACTCCTGAGTCATTTTGTGCCATTGTCTCCTTTTACTAGGTAAGGTAATCTGACAGGTTGAAGGGAGGTTGACCATGGGAATATAAAATTCAATAATAAAATGATCAGTCCACTCTACTTGACATGGGGGTAGACATTTAATCAACGGGGAGTTAGTCAAGACCAAATCCAGGGTGTGTCCTGCCTTATGTATGGGACCGCTGTTGACTTGTTTCAGTCCCAGTAGAGACAGATCCGCTATTCCTCATTGCATTCTGCTAGTTCACTGTGAACATTGAAGTCACCTAGAAGCAGGAAATCGTCATGTTCATGTACATAAAGGGCCAGTGCTTCTAAAAGTGGAATGGAGAAGTTGGTACATGGACCAGGGGGCGATATACTAGAGCTCCTTTCTTGCTCCCTTTGGGCTTAGTTTTGATTTTAAAGATCAGAAGTTCTAGCTCGGGGGTACATAGTCCTTCAATCACCGAGATGTCTATTTCTTGCTTATGAACAATTGATATTCCCCCTCCTGTTTTAATAGGCCGATCTAATCTAACTATTTTATACCCAGCTGGAATTCCTAAGGTTATAGCAGGGACCGAGTGGGAATTTAGCCATGTTTCCAACAGGAAGCATATATCAGGTTCTTCAGAAGTGATAAGGTCCCATACCTCTGTGGAATGTTTGGACAAAGATCTGATGTTACAGAGCAGATTCTTACTCCCTAAAGAAGTGTCTGCATCTACTCTGTGGATTTGGACGGTATTACAGTGTATCGGCTCCCTATCGAGTGGTAGCATCTGTGGCTGGCTGCCAATAGGGGGTTCTGTCCTCAAGTAGTGTATGGAACTGGGTTTTGCAATTGTTGCAGAAGAACGGACCTTCCATACTGATATCTACCCTCTTGCTACAACCCCTCGGGAGGCTGTTTCGTATACCAAACAGTACCTGAGGTGTATACATTCTCAGAGTGCTAGGAGCGGTTACTTGGGCATCGGTGGAGATAGCCATAGACCCTGGCCCCGTCCTGTTGCGGACGGGCGCAGACGGGCTGGTCTATGGCTCGTCTTAGGCGCTGACTTAGGCGCCCCTCTGCGCGCAACCGCTGCGCGCTTGAGCCGAGTGGCTAAATAGCCCTTTCAGATGAGAGGCTAACCGCTTGACTGTCTCGGGGTGTCTGGGCGTGTCTAGCTCTTACCTGTCCCGCCCTCCACTCAACGGTATTGGATACCGAGTCGGACCTGGGCGGGCAGGCTGAAACACTGAGCACAGACTTTGAAAATGAGCCCCAATGCCCCTTGCAGCTCTGGGGGGATCGTAGGTGCACGGTGAGTGCGTGATTAAAATTAGCAATCAATTTCAATATTAGCACAGCGTGGGTGGTTTAAAATTCGTATAAGTCAATTTTAAACAGCGAAAGTGATATTTTAAAATTTGTAATCAATTCTAAAAGTGCCAGAGTTTACAGCGTGCTCTACAATGCTAATAGAATGTTCTGCTTTGCAAGTGTTACCTGGCGCCAAGCGGGGTCGGGAGACACTGCCACTGTCGTTCCCTTACCTCAATCAGCCAAGCCTCCTCACCGCCTAAATAGCCCTTTCAGATGAGAGGCTAGAGCGCTAACCGCTCGACTGTCTCAGGGTGTCTAGGCGTGTCAGGCTCTTACCTGTCCCGCCCTCCGCGCAATGGTATTGGATACCGAGTCAGACCAGGGCGGGCAGGCTGAAACACTGAGCACAGACTTTGAAAATGATCCCTAAAGCCCCTTGCAGCTCCGGGGGGGATCGTAGGTGCACGGTGAGGGCGTGATTAAAATTGGCATTCAATTTTAATATTAGCACAGCGTGGGTGGTTTAAAATTCGTATCAGTCAATTTTAAACGGCGAAAGTGATATTTTAAAATTTGTAATCAATTCTAAAAATGCCAGAGTTTACAGCGTGCTCTACAATGCTAATAGAATGTTCCACTTTGCAAGTGTTACCTGGCGCCAATCGGGGTTGGGAGACACTGCCACTGTCGTTCCCTTCGCCTTGCCCTCTTACTTGGCCATGGCTCCGGGACTCTGGGGGGACGGGGCAGAAAAGAAAGGGGAGAAATTGGAAAAGCGGGTAAAAGAAAAAGCAAGTTGTAGCAAAAGAGTAAAAAAGTAGGTGAAAAAGTAACAAAAAGTAGAAAAAACTCAAAATATAGTATCAGGAAAATAGAGAGATAGATAATAAATAAAAAAGATTACAAAAAAGTGTGCAGAAACAAAGGATTGCAAAGATATAGTGAGGATAGAAAACCAGGCCCAGAACCATAGAATAGAGTGAAAAACAAGATGGCCCTGCCCATTGCGACCGTGTGGCAAGTTTGCGCGATATTTCCCCCGAACACGCAAAAAGCGTCGCAAACACAAAATATGCGTTCCCGAACTGGAAATATTCATCCCGAATGGGTGGGGGCATGCAATATGCAACCTAGAACAGGAAATAGGCATCACAAACGGGCGGGAGAAGTGAAAACAAGATGGCCGAGCCCATCAGCTACCTCATGGGCAAGTTAGCAACACATTTCCAACGCGATCACACAATAAACATCGCAAACAGGCAGGGCAATCACTTCTGCATTTTTGTGATATTTCCGTTTGTTTGCGGAGATTTGTGGTGCTTTCACAGAGATTTGCGTAACATGATTACACAATTTCCGCCCACCCATAACTAGTGCACAAAGGTGCCTGTAAAGTGACGTACTGGAGTCTCACGCAATCTCCAATTAGGAGAGATCCCTTTCAGGACGAATACCCTCAACCACCGTAGGTGGCATACTTCCTCATATGGGTACCTCAGTGGGAAGACCTAGTCCCACTAAGGGCTAAAACTTCTTCACTGAGAGGAAGGAGCTCTGGGATGTTTTAAAATGTTTCTACACTATCGGGATACTGAATCTCCCAGATGAGTAATGGTGTAGTGAGGATGCAGCGCAAAAAAAATGTAACAAGTGAGGTAGTGAGGTTAAAACTGCCTAGTCAGAGCAAATCACATTTTAATAACTTGCTCCCACTGACAGGATTTAAAAGCAGCGCAGAAGCATTATGGATTTAAACTGCTTAGTTATAAAGATGGTCTACATGGTTCAGACTAGTTGATCTAAAAAAGTATCTAGGCTTTCGTCAGGACTCAAAAGGTATTGCTGCTGCTAAAGTGGAAAGAGCAGAAATGTGCATGATGATTTCAAACCAGTTATCCTATCCTTTCTTTTTCTGGATTATACTGGATGTACCTGTGAAAGTGAGACAAAATAAACATAAACAACAAATCAAGAAATCTTTAACAGCCTGTCACTCACAGGGTAATATGTGCCACAAGAGAAGGGAGGAATGTCACCTTCCCATCTCAGTAACGCATTGGTACATAAGTGTGTAGTTGAATTGATACACTCACCCAAAATTATTGGACAAGCGGCCATACCTCAACCTGGTGACAGCTCAGGGAAGGAGGCCCGCTCTGAAAAAAATTAATCATGTGTCAAGCATACCCATCATTATGCTGACACTACTCCTAAGATTAAAAAATGGTGTATTGGTCAGAAGCCCACTAGTAGAGCTAAGCAACTGTAGGGACAGTATCATGTACACTTAGTATGAGAATACCACTAGACATCATCATAATGCCTGCTGCTTATTGAAACACGAGGGAAACCCAATATCGTTAATGTTTCTGAGTATGTAAATCAGAAAATCATTCACAACTATGCGCACTCCTAATACTAAGAAAGAATGGCGGGGCTATAGAAGCACAAAAAGAATCACTGTCGTAATATTGGCACAGAGTGTGTTATGCTTAATATAAAAGAGGGGAGAATAGATTACTTACGTTTACCGGAAACCCCAGCTTTACAGCGGGTCCAGGCTTGATATTCAGGACACGGGGAGACCTCTAAACGGTTCACAACCCAGCTACCACTTTTAAATTGCCCAGCCATTTGACCAGAGGTGCCGACACAAGGGCAAAAGTACTAGTATAAGTAGTGCTCAGGTAAGCGCGCTGTTCTCATATCAGAGTGGTCGCGCTTGTGTGAAGTGTCAACGGAGGGTGTCCATGGTGATGCCTGCAGTCCATAATAGTGCGTGTTATGTACGAATGTGCACAGCCAAAACACAGCATATTTACACAGGTCACGTTTTTCTTTCTCTTAAAACAAATTTAAATGCGCGATTGTATATGCGTAAATGTAAACTAGAGCACTAATACCTGATTGCATACCGTGCTACTGCAATGTAACCTGCACTCACATCAAGCTGTCCAGTAAGTGTATGCAGAATGTTGCACCTATAGAGATAAGCGTGTGACCTAATGTGAGGTCATGCGTTCTGACTGTTGTAATGACTATATGCTATTGGTAAAGACAGGTGAAACTGGGCCACCAGTAAGTGACCTATGGCCATAATCTCTGGTGCTGTGAGGGTAACGTGTACATACTAATTCCCCAGATTGAAAAGTGTCCCCTTTGTACGTAGGCACAAAGCCCAGTCCTTTATTAAGAACTGCTTTCTCATCTTCTTGTCAATCGGAAAACCAAAATGACGAATCACTTACTAGATATGAACCACACTCCAGAGGATCGGAATTGGACTGTCCTGGAACAACCATGGATTCCTTCACACATCACATGCATATCCAAACTTCTGTTCAGACGTGAACTACGATGGGTGCATAGACTTAAGAGTGATAGTACCGGGCTCAATGATGTGATTCCTTGGTTATCTTTATGATCCAGGGGTTTAATATGAACACGTTGCTTGCAGAAATAACACTTGTAGAAAAAAATAGCTCTGCGTGTGGCTATTATCATGATGTGAAAGTAATAAATCCAGAGTACGGTGCTGACTGCGAGATGCGCTGTGTCGGCCATGGAGTCACACGGACCCCCAAACAACAGTACCTTAGAAAACAAAGTCTATGGATGAGGCACAGGATTGTGGATGTGAGGCATCAATGCCTAGGTCAAGGGCATTTCCTTGGTTGACACAGGGAGGCGAGGCATTGTGTACGTGGAGAGGCGACATGTCGACTCCAGGACAGGGAAAGACGGTGGCAGTGATGCTTCGGTTCCGGTGAGGCTGTGCATAGTCAAAGAGTTCGCAAACTCACCCTCTTCGATTATTACCTCCACGATAACAGGATGCAGGCGCTGACGGTGATGGTGACGATGTTGGTGCAGGTGTCGGGAAGGCAACAACTGCAGGAGTTGGCAGCGTCGGAGCTACGGTGCAGGTGGGCCGGTGCGTAGTGCTCTTCACGAAAGGTGCTCCTGACCTCGGTGCAGGTTTCGGCATCACTGACAGCTTTGCTGACAGCGTCAGGGTTTATTTTTGTGCTTTGTTTCAAGTTTTTTCCAGCTCCCAACAGCAGGTAAACAGCCTCCAGAGACCAAAAACTAGACTAGGCACCTCCTAGCAGGTCAGAACTCTCAGCAGTGGAGTTCAGGGAGCTAGTGGTGAAATTTTTGTTTCCCTTAGACTTCGGAACAGGAGGCAGCAGACACAAGCCCTTGGATATTTTTCTTCGAGCAGGTTCTCAGCAAAGTTACAGTCTTTGTCCTCCTCCTTGGCAGAAGCAACAACTGCAGGCCAACCCAGTAATGCACACAGCAAAAGGGCAGTACTCTTCCTTACAGCTCTCTATCTCTTCTCCTTTGCAAAAGGTTCCTCTTGAGTGCAGAAGTGATCTAATTTTTGGGGGTTTAAGGTCCACTACATTTTGTCTTTGTTCTCTTTGTGGCAAGGGTCTCTGAGCCCAATCAAAACCAGTTCTGCCCTCGCTGGTACAGCATCACTACAGGAGGTGGAAACAGCATTGTGCAGAGGAGACACAGACTGATCAGGTGTAAGTTAAACTCCTCCGACCACTCTAAATGCATCTAAGGTCTATTCAGCTCAGCTCTGTATTACCCAGGAAAGGCAGGACACACCTCAATGCCCCCCCCCCCCCCCCCATGGCTGTCTACAGAGAATGCACAACCCAGCCCCTGTCACTCCAAAACCAGAAAGTCAATACACAAACAGCAGAGGCACACAGAATGGTTACACAAGAAAGTGCCTACTTTATTAAGTGCCATTTTCAAACACACAATTTAAAAACCATCTCCCTAAAAAGTTATCTTATTAAATTCTGAGTTCGGAGAGCCTAAACTCAACTTCTCTGTCTTGTCCCTATTGAAAGTTATAGGTGTAAGATTTTACAAAATAACTCCCAAGTTAGCCTATGGAACAGATGGCCTTTTAATAGTGAAAAACGAAATCGGCAGTATTTCACTATCAGGACATGTCTACACACCAGTACATGTCCCATCTTTCACATACAATGCACCCTGCCCATGGGGGTACCTTGGATCTACCTGAGGGGTTTCTTACATGTAAGAAAAGGGACGGTTAGAGCATGGCAAGTGGATGCCCTTGCTATGTCGACATGGTAGTAAAAACTGTGCGCAGACACTGCAGTGACAGGTCTGAGATACCTTTGAAAGGCTACTTGTGTGTGTGTGTTCAAGTTCAAGTTCAAGTTCAGTAATTTGTATAGCGCGCTACTCACCCAGAGGGTCTCAAGGCGCTTGAGTGAGGGTGGGTGCTTTAGTGCATCATTTATCGAATAGCCAGGTTTTTAGCTGCTTTCTGAAGGAGAGGTGGTTCTGTGTGAGACGGAGGTGGGTGTGGAGGGAATTCCAGGTTTTGGACGCTAAATAGGAGAAAGATCTTCCTCCCATAGTGGATCTATTGATGCGCGGGATTGTGGCGAGGGCTTGATTGGATGAACGTAGTTGGCGGGTGGGTGTGTAGAAGGATAGTCGTTTGTTGAGGCATTCGGGTCCTAGGACGTAGAGGGCCTTGTGTGCGTGGGTGAGGAGACGGAACGTTATTCTTTTGTTGACGGGAAGCCAGTGGAGATCTTTCAGATGACCGGAAATGTGAGCTTGACGGGGGATGTCCAGTATGAGTCTGGCTGAGGCGTTTTGGATGCGCTGGAGTTTTTTCTGTAGTTTGGCTGTGGTTCCGGTGTAGAGGGTGTTTCCATAATCTAGTCGGCTGGTGACTAGTGCGTGGGTGACTGTCTTTCTTGTTTCGGTGGGGATCCAGCAGAAGATTTTTTTGAGCATGCGTAGGATGTTGAAACATGATGAAGAGACGGCGTTGACTTGTCTGCTCATCGATAGGGAGGAGTCTAGGATGAAGCCCAGGTTACATGCGTGATCTGTAGGTGTGGGTGCTGTGCCCAGAGCCGGTGGCCACCATGAGTCGTCCCATGCAGCGGGGGATGATCCTAAGATGAGGACTTCCGTTTTGTCCGAGTTTAGTTTTAACCGACTGTTCTTCATCCATTCGGCTACTTCTTTCATTCCTTCGTGTAGATTGGTTTTGGCGGTGTTAGGATCTTTGGTGAGGGAGAGGATTAGCTCGGTGTCGTCAGCGTAGGAGATGATGTTGAGATTGTGTTGACGCGCGATGGATGCGAGAGGACTCATGTACACATTGAAGAGGGTGGGACTGAGTGATGATCCTTGTGGTACGCCGCAGATGACTTCAGTTGCCTCTGATATGAATGGGGGGAGGCAGACTCTCTGGGTTCTTCCGGCGAGGAACGAGATGATCCAGTCCAACACTTTTCCTTGTATTCCAAAGTTGCTGAGGCGTTCTATGAGGGTGTTATGACAGACTCTATCGAAGGCGGTGGAGAGGTCAAGTAGGATGAGGGCAACTGTTTCTCCGTTGTCCAGTAGCGTTCGGATGTCGTCTGTAGCAGCGATGAGGGCGGTTTCGGTGCTGTGTTTGGTTTGGAAGCCGGACTGTGAGGGGTCAAGTGAATTGTTGGATTCAAGGAATGCGGCGAGCTGACTATTGACAGCTTTCTCAATGACTTTGGCCGGGAAGGGGAGGAGTGAGATGGGGCGGTAGTTCTTAAGTTCGGAGGGGTCCGCTGTGGGTTTCTTCAGAAGGGCGCTGAGTTCGGCATGTTTCCAGCTTTCTGGGAAGGTAGTGGAGTTGAAGGAGCAGTTGATGACATCGCAAAGATGGAGTGCGATGATGGCGTCTGCTTTGTTGAAAATGTGGTGGGGACATGGGTCGGTTGGCGATCCTGAGTGGATGGAGTTCATCAAGCGGATGGTGTCTTCAGTCGTGATTGGGTTCCAGGCGCAAAGGTTGTGAGAGTGTTGTTTTGGTTCGGCGGTGGGTGGAGTGGGTTGTTCTTCCGACAGGTTTCCAAAGCTGTTATGAATGTCGGCGACTTTGTTGTGGAAGAAGGAGGATAGGGAGTCGCAGAGGTCTTGGGAGGGAGTGATGTCGTTGGTGCCGGCGGTGGGGTTGGTAAATTCTCTGGCGATGTTGAATAATGTGGGTGTTGTTGTCGAGTCGATCCTTGAATGCTGATTTCTTGGTGGATCGGATCAGTTGGTGGTGTTTGCGGATGGCGTCCTTGAAGGTGGTCAGGTTGGTAGTGGTTGGGTTTTTTCTCCAGGTTTTCTCGAGGGTACGACATAGCTTCTTGGATTTCTTAAGGTCATCGTTGAACCAAGGGGCCTTTTTGCTACCTTGTTTGATTTGGTGGTTTTTCAAGGGTGCTAATTCGTTAGCGCTGTGGGTGATCCATTGTGTGAGTTTGGTGGCAGCTTGGTTTGGTTCGATGATATGGTGGGGGGGTTTTGGTTAAGCAAAGTTAAGAGTTGGTCGGTGGTGATTTTGTTCCAGTTTCTTCGAGGAATAGGTTGTGGTGGGATGTGGGCCGTGGTCTTTTTGTAGCTGAAGTGAACGCAGCTGTGGTCCGTCCAATGGAGAGCCGTGGTGTGATCGAAGGAGATGTGTTTGCTGGAGGTGAAGATAGGGTCGAGCGTGTGTCCGGCAAGGTGGGTGGGGGTGTCAACAAGTTGTTTGAGTCCGAGATTAGCCAGGTTGTCCAGAAGGGTGGTGGTGTTGTTATCATTATTCTTTTCCAGATGGAAGTTGAGGTCTCCCAGTAGAATGTAGTTCTCAGAGGTGAGGGCATGTGGGCTGATGAAGTCAGTGATGTCTTCATTAAATTGTGTGCAGGTTCCTGGTGGTCTGTAGATGAGGGTGCCTCTAAGTGTGATCCTGGGGTCGGTGTGCATCTGGAAGTGAAGGTTTTCGGCAGTCGCGAGGTTATCGTCGGAGTTGGTTGTGATTCGGATGGTGTTCTTTTGGGCGATGGTGAGGCCTCCTCCTGTTTGGTAGGTGCGGTCTTTTCGGATGATCTTGTAAGTGTCCGGGATGGCTATGGCGATGTCGGGCGCTGATGATGCATTCATCCAGGTTTCTGTAAGGAAAGCGACGTCCGGTGATGTGGTGTCGAGTAGGTCCCAGAGTTCAGTGGCGTGTTTGTGGACCGAGCGGGTGTTGAGCAGGATGCACTTCAGGTGGGTAGGGTTGGAGCTGTGTTTGGAGGAGGATGATTTGGTGTGGGTCCTGATGCATGCGAACTTGCATGAGTGACATGCGAATGGTCCGTGGGTGTGTCCTGGGGTAGCTACGCAGCATTGTGGGGAGCGTCCGGGGTTAAGGGCGAGGAGAGTAGCGGCGTCATAAGTTAAGCGAGTGGGGTGGGTATTGCGAGGACCAGGGGGACAGGCGCTGGGCACGGTCCGGCGCTGACTGGCGTAAACGGGCTTACCTTTGGCGCACCTTCGGCGCGCATGGGGCGTGACTGCTGCGCGTGAACGCTGTGCACAAAAGCATCTGTCATATGCGGATAGTGGTGGGGAGGGGCGAGAGAGGATCAGCTGGGAGCGGGATCGGGCGGAGGGGACGGGCTCTGAGGCACAACAACAACAAAATGGCCGGTAAAGTGAAACTGGGAACAAGATGGGGCACACAATTAGAAACACTCGATAATGCTTTTAGCAGTTAAGCGCTATGACAATCAGCAGCTAGCAGACACAACAACTGGGCTTGCGCATAAGAATCCGAACAGTGCTATAATCTGGACAGCGCTATCAATAATTATAAACACTCGATGATGCTTCTAGCACTCTAGCGCTAAGACAAGCAGCAGCTAGCAGACACGAGTAGCACAGAGCAGCCAACGATACCACTGGAGCAGGGAGCGACCGCTTCTGAAAGCGTCAGAACGGTCACAGTGCTTCTGAGGGTGAGGGCCAGGCTATGCAGTCAGTGGGAGGGAGGATCAGCTGGGAGGCGGGATCGGGGCGGAGGGGACGGGCTCTGAGGCACAACAACAACAAAATGGCCGGTAAAGTGAAACTGGGAACAAGATGGGGCACACAATTAGAAACACTCGATAATGCTTCCAGCAGTCAAGCGCTATGACAATCAGCAGCTAGCAGACACAACAACTGGGCTTGCGCATAAGAATCCGAACAGTGCTATAATCTGGACAGCGCTATTAATAATTATAAACACTCGATGATGCTTCTAGCACTGTAGCACTAAGACAAGCAGCAGCTAGCATACACGAGTAGCACAGAGCAGCCAACGATACCACTGGAGCAGGGAGCGACCGCTTCTGAAAGTGTCAGGATGGTCACAGCGCTTCTGAGGGTGAGGGCCAGGCTATGCAGTCAGTGGGAGGGAGGATCAGCTGGGAGGCGGGATCGGGCGGAGGGGACGGGCTCCGAGGCACAACAACAACAAAATGGCCGGTAAAGTGAAACTGGGAACAAGATGGGGCACACAATTAGAAACACTCGATAATGCTTCTAGCAGTTAAGCGCTATGACAATCAGCAGCTAGCAGACACAACAACTGGGCTTGCGCATAAGAATCCGAACAGTGCTATAATCTAGACTGCGCTATTATTAATTATAAACACTTGATGATGCTTCTAGCACTCTAGCGCTAAGACAAGCAGCAGCTAGCAGACACGAGTAGCACAGAGCAGCCAACGATACCACTGGAGCAGGGAGCGACCGCTTCTGAAAGCATCAGAACGGTCACAGCGCTTCTGAGGGTGAGGGCCAGGCTATGCAGTCAGTGGGAGGGAGGATCAGCTGGGAGGCGGGATCGGGGCGGAGGGGACGGGCTCTGAGGCACAACAACAACAAAATGGCCGGTAAAGTGAAACTGGGAACAAGATGGGGCACACAATTAGAAACACTCGATAATGCTTCCAGCAGTCAAGCGCTATGACAATCAGCAGCTAGCAGACACAACAACTGGGCTTGCGCATAAGAATCCGAACAGTGCTATAATCTGGACAGCGCTATTAATAATTATAAACACTCGATGATGCTTCTAGCACTGTAGCACTAAGACAAGCAGCAGCTAGCATACACGAGTAGCACAGAGCAGCCAACGATACCACTGGAGCAGGGAGCGACCGCTTCTGAAAGCGTCAGGACGGTCACAATCAGTGCTGCAGCCCCACTTGTAGCTTTTGATTTACAGGCCCTGTCACACCCAGCGCACTTTACTAGGGACTTGCCAGTAAATCAAATATGCCAACAATGGACAACCAATCATAATAACTATTTATACAGGGTGCACTTGACACTGATCAGGATTGGCAAAGTGTCCAAAGCATCTAAGCCAGCAAAAACAAAATCCAGCACAGCATCAAAATACAGGAGGTAGAGGCAAAATATCAGGGGAAACCACACCAAGAATGCCACGTCTAACAGATTCTAAGAGGCATGTTGGTGTGGTGAATATAATATTTGTTGAGTCTGCTATTCTTTGCGAATCGTATGGTGTGGGTGCTATGTTGTTCCTTTTTTAGGTATGTTTAGAATATTATGTTTGAGAAAGACAGGTAATAGTATACATGAAAGGTGGTTGTAGTGATTAATGTTAAGCGGAAGGTGTTGTTGCGTGTATGGTAGTCAGTGATGCAATATCGGAGGTGTTTTGCCTGCGTGTGGTGAGGCCTAATCATTGTATACAGTTTCAGTGCATGGTGGATGTGATGTGGATTTGGGTGATGTTTGTAGCATAATGATAGCTAACTGTACAACAGGTCTAAGGTGTTTGGGTGTCTTTCCAAAAAAATAAGGACCAGATTAGGCAAGCAGGGACAGACTGATGGTCAGAGAGAGGAAGAGAATTAGTGAGAGTAAGTGGGAATTGAATCAGATTGTGAGTGTATGAGTGAGTGAATATATCCAGTGAATTGTATCTGCGAGGAGGAGAGTACAGCAAATTTGCCTTGCATGAGGCAGTACTAAAGCATTTTAAAAGGTAAGCGATTGGGGAAAAAATGAGCGACTGGGTAACTGAATGAGCGTGGTTTATACAGGGGAAAGGAGAAGTAGGAAACATTGCCTTTGAGAGTGATCCCAAAGGAGCATTTCCAGGTACAAACTACGACCCCTGCACTATTCTCTGGCTCGCCAAATGTTCCTCTTTGAAGCCTTATATGCAAACTATTATTTCATTGAGTAATTCTTACATCAATTAGCTACAGTACTTCGTGAGGGAAAACGCTGTCAGCAAAAATTTTATTATAACAAAGTGATTATTCAATAATAACCCATAATTGCACCTAAAAGTATTTTCTGCTGAATACTGCCACTCCTTCGTTAATCAGTACGTTTTAAAATTAGAAATTCCCGTGACCTAAGGTGCGATATGTGTGACAAATTCTGAAATTCTGAAAAGGTAATAAATCCGAGGCACATAATATTGAATTATACAAAAGTGATAATAGTAAATAGTTCCCATTGTATAAATACTTATTTTCCTGCTAAATCTCTATATTGCCCTTGTTTTTATGAATATTTATAGAGCTAACTTAGTTCCACTGAGCCTGGTGCACTGTACCTAGAGCATATTTGTGGTGGCAGGGGCATCTCAATGAGGAGGTGCCATGAAGTGGTAGGTTTGGGGGCCAATGGGATTCGGACAGCTCTAGTAATAAGCAGCAAACTGCGAAGCAATTTTTTAATTTATTTTGAAATACGCAAATTACTGCATATCCACAGGTGAAATCTGCTCGGCTCTGCAGGTGGGTGCAAGCGATATACTATCATACTTCATTCTTCAATGCCAAGAGTTTTATTACAGACGAAATGAGTTGGAGAAAAGTCCTCATGCATAATCCACGCCGCGTTCATTCTACATATTGCCACTAGATGGCAATATTGCTCTTTTTCGAAACTCCATTAAATTTGCTCTTTCTTCTCGTCTCTTTTAGACAAAAACTAAT
This sequence comes from Lissotriton vulgaris, assembly GCF_964263255.1. Lineage (NCBI taxonomy): Eukaryota > Metazoa > Chordata > Amphibia > Caudata > Salamandridae > Lissotriton > Lissotriton vulgaris. The sequence goes on from NC_141696.1 coordinate 746,047,641, forward strand.
AATACCAACATCTCAGTAGAAAAGAAAAAAACAAAGGTTAGAAAGATTATATGAGGTGATTTGATGAATATGCTGCGCACTGACCGGCCTTGGCAAGCACAGCGGTGAGTGCCAGGCTGTAGACGAAACCTTAAGCAACAGAGTCACCCTGAAGCCGTGCCACACCAGCCGGGCGCCTGGTTAATTTCGTTTGACTTGGCAGAGAAACCTTCAGGTTTTTCTCCGCCTGCGAGGTCCGAGGAAGGAAGGAAGAAGCCTAAAGAACGTTCAGTTCACATGGCGTTTGTGGGGGCTGGCGCGATGGCGCAACGCAGGAGGGAAGAAGTGCATAGAGAAAGGGAAAGAGAGCAGAGGGAAGAGACACCAAATGAGACAGCAAGCGGTTTCGGTGTGTCAAGAACGATGTAGAAAATTAATGACCAAACAGCGAGCCGCATCATTTGCCAGGCATCGTTTATCTTTATTGATCCAATATTTTCTCTCCTTTCTCCAGCCTGCTTTCCTATGTGACTGCGTAGGTCGAATGAGCTCTCATCCTTCAGGACAGAGATGCTGACCAGGACAAATCCATCTATATTCTTCGTTGAGAGGAGGCACGTGCCCTTTGCTGGAATCTGGCATGTATTTTCGCGAGGTACTTTACGAGTGCACTATTTTGTGAAATAACACCGTTCACTCTGTGGTTTATTTTACAAGTTCCTTGCACAGCCGGTACGTCACTTTTTCTCACATAAAAACCGACGTACTGTCGGCTCAAGGGGCTTGTAAATAAGCCCGTGTCCTTTGTTCTCATCAAAGAATAACATCAAAGGGTGTGGGAATCAGCTTCTTGTTTGTATCATCAAAGTGCATACGCAATTTCGGTAGCCTACTTAGCATAATGAATGCCTCTCGAAATTGCGGAAGCCTCAGTGGAATTATGTTTCAAAATGGGGTTTACAAAAGTAAAATTCATTATTTAAAGGCTCGAGGGGCTCGGATGGTGTGCCACGACACGGAAACAAGCGTGTTGTGTCTGGAAATAAAAGAAAATCATTGTTTGAGCATTTATTACAATTAACTCGAGGGGGCCGTTCAGGCTTCTTCCGTTCTCTTTTTACAGAATTTATCATGCAGGACGTTGCCAATATAGTCCTTTGCTAGACGTCTAGAATCATTTTTATTCATTCAAGCAGCATATTTCGTAGGGCCAGGGGTATGAATTTTCTCATCAATGAGGAGTCATGGTTTATGAACAAGTGGTCTGATTACAAATGAATATTTACAACAAGGGGTGGTGAGGGACAGAGTCTCTGAATTAAACAGAATACTCTCACCCAGTCAAGAGATCAGGACTAGATCCAACACCGTTTTTTAGCTCACTGCACCATCCCAGTTTCAGAACCTGGCTGTATGCAAATGAGTCTGTTCCTGTCCCAGTGCATGATGGGAACAGGGCAAACCAAACTACAAAAGCCAATTCTTACACTGGGAAGGAAACAAGCTACCGGGGACCGGTTTCTGGCATTTCAGCCTCTTCGGCCCGGCTTGCTTGAATCCTGATGGTGCAATGAGCAAGGGACTCACATCTGAGTATACCCTTCCACGCTTAGGGTGGACAAAAATATTTACAACAAGGGGTGGTGAGGGACAGAGTCTCTGAATTAAACAGAATACTCTCACCCAGTCAAGAGATCAGGGCTAGATCCAACACCGTTTTTTAGCTCACTGCACCATCCCAGTTTCAGAACCTGGCTGTATGCAAATGAGTCTGTTCCTGTCCCAGTGCATGATGGGAACAGGGCAAACCAAACTACAAAAGCCAATTCTTACACTGGGAAGGAAACAAGCTACCGGGGACCGGTTTCTGGCATTTCAGCCTCTTCGGCCCGGCTTGCTTGAATCCTGATGGTGCAATGAGCAAGGGACTCACATCTGAGTATACCCTTCCACGCTTAGGGTGGACAAAAATATTTACAACAAGGGGTGGTGAGGGACAGAGTCTCTGAATTAAACAGAATACTCTCACCCAGTCAAGAGATCAGGGCTAGATCCAACACCGTTTTTTAGCTCACTGCACCATCCCAGTTTCAGAACCTGGCTGTATGCAAATGAGTCTGTTCCTGTCCCAGTGCATGATGGGAACAGGGCAAACCAAACTACAAAAGCCAATTCTTACACTGGGAAGGAAACAAGCTACCGGGGACCGGTTTCTGGCATTTCAGCCTCTTCGGCCCGGCTTGCTTGAATCCTGATGGTGCAATGAGCAAGGGACTCACATCTGAGTATACCCTTCCACGCTTAGGGTGGACAAAAATATTTACAACAAGGGGTGGTGAGGGACAGAGTCTCTGAATTAAACAGAATACTCTCACCCAGTCAAGAGATCAGGGCTAGATCCAACACCGTTTTTTAGCTCACTGCACCATCCCAGTTTCAGAACCTGGCTGTATGCAAATGAGTCTGTTCCTGTCCCAGTGCATGATGGGAACAGGGCAAACCAAACTACAAAAGCCAATTCTTACACTGGGAAGGAAACAAGCTACCGGGGACCGGTTTCTGGCATTTCAGCCTCTTCGGCCCGGCTTGCTTGAATCCTGATGGTGCAATGAGCAAGGGACTCACATCTGAGTATACCCTTCCACGCTTAGGGTGGACAAAAATATTTACAACAAGGGGTGGTGAGGGACAGAGTCTCTGAATTAAACAGAATACTCTCACCCAGTCAAGAGATCAGGGCTAGATCCAACACCGTTTTTTAGCTCACTGCACCATCCCAGTTTCAGAACCTGGCTGTATGCAAATGAGTCTGTTCCTGTCCCAGTGCATGATGGGAACAGGGCAAACCAAACTACAAAAGCCAATTCTTACACTGGGAAGGAAACAAGCTACCGGGGACCGGTTTCTGGCATTTCAGCCTCTTCGGCCCGGCTTGCTTGAATCCTGATGGTGCAATGAGCAAGGGACTCACATCTGAGTATACCCTTCCACGCTTAGGGTGGACAAAAATATTTACAACAAGGGGTGGTGAGGGACAGAGTCTCTGAATTAAACAGAATACTCTCACCCAGTCAAGAGATCAGGGCTAGATCCAACACCGTTTTTTAGCTCACTGCACCATCCCAGTTTCAGAACCTGGCTGTATGCAAATGAGTCTGTTCCTGTCCCAGTGCATGATGGGAACAGGGCAAACCAAACTACAAAAGCCAATTCTTACACTGGGAAGGAAACAAGCTACCGGGGACCGGTTTCTGGCATTTCAGCCTCTTCGGCCCAGCTTGCTTGAATCCTGATGGTGCAATGAGTAAGGGACTCACATCTGAGTATACCCTTCCACGCTTAGGGTGGACAAAAATATTTACAACAAGGGGTGGTGAGGGACAGAGTCTCTGAATTAAACAGAATACTCTCACCCAGTCAAGAGATCAGGGCTAGATCCAACACCGTTTTTTAGCTCACTGCACCATCCCAGTTTCAGAACCTGGCTGTATGCAAATGAGTCTGTTCCTGTCCCAGTGCATGATGGGAACAGGGCAAACCAAACTACAAAAGCCAATTCTTACACTGGGAAGGAAACAAGCTACCGGGGACCGGTTTCTGGCATTTCAGCCTCTTCGGCCCGGCTTGCTTGAATCCTGATGGTGCAATGAGCAAGGGACTCACATCTGAGTATACCCTTCCACGCTTAGGGTGGACAAAATTATTTACAACAAGGGGTGGTGAGGGACAGAGTCTCTGAATTAAACAGAATACTCTCACCCAGTCAAGAGATCAGGGCTAGATCCAACACCGTTTTTTAGCTCACTGCACCATCCCAGTTTCAGAACCTGGCTGTATGCAAATGAGTCTGTTCCTGTCCCAGTGCATGATGGGAACAGGGCAAACCAAACTACAAAAGCCAATTCTTACACTGGGAAGGAAACAAGCTACCGGGGACCGGTTTCTGGCATTTCAGCCTCTTCGGCCCGGCTTGCTTGAATCCTGATGGTGCAATGAGCAAGGGACTCACATCTGAGTATACCCTTCCACGCTTAGGGTGGACAAAGATATTTACAACAAGGGGTGGTGAGGGACAGAGTCTCTGAATTAAACAGAATACTCTCACCCAGTCAAGAGATCAGGGCTAGATCCAACACCGTTTTTTAGCTCACTGCACCATCCCAGTTTCAGAACCTGGCTGTATGCAAATGAGTCTGTTCCTGTCCCAGTGCATGATGGGAACAGGGCAAACCAAACTACAAAAGCCAATTCTTACACTGGGAAGGAAACAAGCTACCGGGGACCGGTTTCTGGCATTTCAGCCTCTTCGGCCCGGCTTGCTTGAATCCTGATGGTGCAATGAGCAAGGGACTCACATCTGAGTATACCCTTCCACGCTTAGGGTGGACAAAAATATTTACAACAAGGGGTGGTGAGGGACAGAGTCTCTGAATTAAACAGAATACTCTCACCCAGTCAAGAGATCAGGGCTAGATCCAACACCGTTTTTTAGCTCACTGCACCATCCCAGTTTCAGAACCTGGCTGTATGCAAATGAGTATGTTCCTGTCCCAGTGCATGATGGGAACAGGGCAAACCAAACTACAAAAGCCAATTCTTACACTGGGAAGGAAACAAGCTACCGGGGACCGGTTTCTGGCATTTCAGCCTCTTCGGCCCGGCTTGCTTGAATCCTGATGGTGCAATGAGCAAGGGACTCACATCTGAGTATACCCTTCCACGCTTAGGGTGGACAAAAATATTTACAACAAGGGGTGGTGAGGGACAGAGTCTCTGAATTAAACAGAATACTCTCACCCAGTCAAGAGATCAGGGCTAGATCCAACACCGTTTTTTAGCTCACTGCACCATCCCAGTTTCAGAACCTGGCTGTATGCAAATGAGTCTGTTCCTGTCCCAGTGCATGATGGGAACAGGGCAAACCAAACTACAAAAGCCAATTCTTACACTGGGAAGGAAACAAGCTACCGGGGACCGGTTTCTGGCATTTCAGCCTCTTCGGCCCGGCTTGCTTGAATCCTGATGGTGCAATGATAATAATATAATAATAAACTTTATTCGGATTTTAAAGATCCATAAAAGCAGTACAGATAAAAAATCTTCAGTGAAATATAATTACAGATTACTTAAAAACAGCAAAAAGGAGTTTCGGTAATTTATACAGTACTATTATAATTAAAGGTTTTTCCTGTGTCCATATATACATTTCAGAAAGTTAAGAACATGGTAACATGTGGCTTCGGTATCCAAAAGCTGCAAGCTCAACATGGCTACTCGGCATTGTCTAAGACCCCAAGATTTTAAAAGAGTTAGTAACCAAAGTTTGCGGTGTTCCTGATAAAATTTGCAGAACAGAACAGTATGAAGGGTGGTTTGACCTGATATCCCATCGCATGGACATGGAAGTGGATTTGGGTCCCAAACGTTTGGCGTTGGGAAAGCTACCAGTTTGTGAAATATGTTCAGTCTGAATCTTATCAGGAGAAATCGTTCGAAGGTACCAATGTCAAGGTTTAAATAGGGCTGCATTAAAAGGGTAGATTGAACCATTATTGCGTGCTGCACCGACTGTTTCCCAGCTTCTATTTGTAGTCTTAGATTACCCAGATGGTCCAAGGCTCGTTTTTTTAAATTATTTTTTGAGAGTTCTCCAATTTTTTCGGGGTTTGAATAATATTTTTCTATTCCAAGGTCAAAGAGAAAGGTCCGGATATAGGCCAGCCATTTAATTTTTAAAACGTAGTCCAGAGACATTGCATCCGCCAGTATTGTTTTTGTAATGTCGTTTTTATCTGACGCCCAGATACGTCGCCAAAGGAGGAGTGGTTGAATTTTGGCAAGATCTTCGATATATGGTGCCCCCAATTCTAAGTGGCAGGCGTAAGTCGAGGAACTTTTGGGGGCGGATAAGAGGAATCTGAAAAACTTGTTTTCTGCAATTTGCAGAGAGGTGACATCCGTATGGCCCCATAGTCCTGCTCCATATAAAGCTGTAGATTGACATTTAGCTTTGTATATGGTTATCAATTCCCTGGGCGGACGTTTTCCTAGTTTTTGTGTAAACGACACCAATGCGGCTAATGCTCTTTTAAAACAATGTTTTCTGGCTTCTACTGCTGGTTTCCAGGAGAGTTTATTATCTATCATGACTCCCAGATAGCAGTATTCATTTGTAGAGTCTATTTTTTGGCTGCCAAGGTAGATGGAGTTTTGCTGTTTCCTCCCAACCCCAGCCTTCATTACGAAAGTCTTTTTTACGTTTATATGAAGGTCAAGGGTTCTCATGAACTGCGAATATCTATTAAGGGACCTTTGGAGTTCACGGGGGGTTTGTGCAAGGAGGACGGCGTCGTCCGCGTAGAGTAGAGCGGGGATCGGGCGATGTTTGGCCAGTGGAAGATCACGGGCACCCTTCAGGAGCTCGACCTCCAAGTTGTTGGTATAGAGGGAGAAAAGGAAGGGTGCCAGGACACATCCTTGTCTGACCCCACGCTCTACTCTAAAAGACGCCGTCAGTTCCCCCTTTGTCCCGTAGCGGACTCTTGCGGATGGATTGGAATAGAGTTCCCTTAAAAAGTTCAGGAGTGATGGATCTACCCCCATCTGTGCTAAAAGGGACCACAATTTTGTATGGGAGACGCAGTCGAAAGCCGCGGACAAATCTACGTAGGTCATGTAAAGTTTTGCTTTCTTTGCATGCACATATTTTCCAAAGATTATCGATATATTTAGGGCTTGTTCCACAGTACCTAGTCCTTTTCTAAATCCAAATTGAAGGTCGGATAGGATGCCTCTCTCTTCCGCCCAGTCCTGAAGTCTTTCTAAAATCACTCTTCCTGCTATTTTTCCCAGTGAGTCCAGCAAAGAAATTGGGCGATAGCAGGCAGGGTCCATACGGTTACCTTTTTTAAATATCGGCACCATGATGGACCTTGTCCATGACTCCAGAATTCCTAATTTTGCCGTAGCGGTGCAGACCCTTGTTAAAATCGGTGCCCAAAGTTCTGTTTGGTGTTTAAAAAAGTCTGCCGGGACTCCGTCCGGCCCTGGAGCTTTTCCTTTTTTGGTTGAGTTCAATGCCACAAGAATCTCAGAGATTTCAAAATTTATGTCTATAGGGTATGGTAGGAATGTTTTTTCCTCCTCTTCCGTCTCTTGATCAGAGGTTGGTTTTTGGAAGATACTGGTAAAGTGTGATACCCAAGTTGCAGCGTCTATAGCAGCTTCGATTTTTGGGCAAGTGTCGTCTGCCAAGAAAGGAGTTCTTATAATTCTCCAGAAGGCTTGAGAGTTTTTTTCTTGGGCACTGGTGTGGAGTTCATGCCACAGCGCTTGCTTCAGTTCCTCTTTCCTCTTTTTCCTAATTTTGTGATATTCACTTCTGAGGGTGGCTATTGTGCGGGGATCCCTTTCGTTTTTGTTTAAGGCTAGCTTCAATTTTGTATGAGCCTTAGTGCACTCTTGGTTGAACCAGCCTTTGGGCCGGGATGGACCGGATTTTTGTGTTTTTGTGAGTAAAACCTTTAGTTTGTCCATAATTTGGGCAAAGTTATTTAGAAGCTCCACGTCCTTAGTTGCTATGTCCAAACAAATTTTGATTTGGGGATAGACTGATCCTATTAACTCTTTGGTGAGTTCCTCTGGGTTTATCCTTCCCCATTTTATTGAGTACCCGTTTACTTTATCCATATTGATATTTTCCTGGGTCAATGCATTGGCTATTATTACTGGAGAACATTGTTGATAGTTTAGTGAGACTTCCAAGGTTAATATTGCATGGTCACTTTGAGGATTCGGTTTGACTTCAAAGTTTTTTATTCTTAGTTGTAAGGATGTTGATATAATTATGAAGCCTACCGTGGTTTTGTAGCCTCTTCCTATATAAGTAGGTGCAAGTGAGTTATCCCCATAGTCCAGAGTGTTTACTATCTGGAGATCCAGGTCGGATAGGAGATCATTCATTTGTCTACCCATTTTGTTATGCAAGAAATGGGTGAGTGAGAGGCCATCTTCTGTCACCATGCCAGGACATTTTCTTTTTGGTTGGGTACAGGCGTGAAGATTGAAGTCGCCTGCCCATATTATTGCGGCCGGGCCTCTTTCTCCTTGTTTCATTCTGAGAGTAGTTAATTTTTCGTGGAGGTGGGCCAGGACTCCCTCAAAGTCCAGTTCATCCAGGTTGTTATAAAAATTAATGATAACCATTGACTCTTTTTTCTGGAGGAAAAGACCAAGGATCTGCAAATTAGATGCCAGTTCTATAACCTTTATTTTAGCGTTTTGGATAGTGTTGGCTACATAGATGCACAGACCTCCCATTGGTCTACCTGTGTGTCCCGACTGCGCGAGAGAGGAGTACGTTTTGTACCCCTGCAGGTGATGTTCTTGTAATGACCATGTCTCCTGTATGCATATTATTTGGTGATTATGCATGTGGTGCATGATTGTCCCATCCTCTATTTTTGTCCTTAGTCCAGCGATGTTCCACGAGATCAGGCTCAGGATTGTTGGACTGTCCCTTGAGCTTTTTACTCTTTTTGATTCGTTAAAGATCTCTGGGGCTGGAGGAATCTCTGGGTCTGGAGGGACTAATGGGGAGACCGTGGGTTCCGATAGGTCTGTGTGGATTTGGGAGTGTTCTTGTGGTTGTGGTAGTCAATCGACGCACTCCAAGGCGCTATACCTGTTTGCTAATTGTATGCCATTCCAGCTATCCCAACGTGTGGGGTCACTGTACTTTCTCCAGTGTTCCTGTCCACTCCATTCGTCCCTATCTCTGCCTTGGTGATTAAGGCCTAGTGGGTTGAATGGGGGAAACCGTCCTTGCCGCGGCTGCTGCCATAGGTGAGTGTTGTGTTGCGTGGATTGCTGGGGTTGCCACCACTGTTGGGTGGTATGATATGGGTATTGAGGAGGATGAGCAGGTGGTTGGGTAGCAAGGTGTATAGGTTGAGGAAGTTGGGCGGGTGGTTGCCACTGGAAAACTGATTGTTGTGGAATTTGTGGGAATCGTGGCAAGTGTGGGTGCTGCTGGTATTGATACATATTGTATTCAGAGGAATTTATAGGCCCAGTGTTTAATGGGAGTACGGGAGAGGGAAAATTTTGCCTTGAAGATGGGGGTAGGAAATAGGACAAGGGAAGGGGATTTATTTGGGTGGCTGGTCCTCTGTTGGGTGAATTGCAGATATAATTTGATGCCCCTATCTCCCTAAATTTGATGCTGATGACATCTCCCGCTATTGCCTTCGTGCTTCTGCCAACCCAATCTCCTCTGCGTGCGGAGAAGATATCACCCCTGATGTGAGCGGGTAAGGGTTTGTGGAGTTGGAGCCACTGGGCGCATTTGTTCCTCAGCTCCGCGAAAGTTTCTCTTACACCCTCCTTCAGTGGGGGAACAGCTGTTAACACCACCACGAAGGGAGAAGCTTCCGGGGGTAAATTGATTATTTTGGGCCGAGACTGCTTGGTCTTCAGTTCTGGTGGTTTTTCTAGGGAGGGGGTCTCTGCTGGAATGGTGGTATTTCCTTTTGTTTGTCGGTTGTTTGTTTTAGTTTGATCTGCTGGACCTATTTGTGTAGCAGGGGGGAGATCTACCGCGACCGGAATGTCTTGGGGGGCATCTAGATTACTCCCTTTTTTAGCTAGGGGTTGTGTTACTGCCGCTTTTCTGGTTGGTGAAGTGTGAGGCTTGTTTGTTATACCTGTTATTTGTTTGAGACTAGATGGTTTTTTTGGGAGTATTTCCTTTGCCCCGTGCGTTGGAGCGGGACCATTCCCGCTTGCCTTACAACTGCATTTCGTATTGATTAGTGACGTAAGTCTGTCCAACTTTGATATTAGGGGTTTGATCTGTGCTGTAATATTAGCTTCGAGGTCTGATTTTAGGTCCATGACCATGTTTTCCACCCAACAGGGGATACCTGCCGAGGAGTTTGGGGTGGGCGTGATCAGATTATGATTCTTTGTTTTTGTTTTAGGTTTTTCCTTGATAATTGGCATAGCCTTAGGGAGGGTGGAGGTGTTTTTCCTTGTTTTTGTTGGTTCTAAGGTCGTTACTGGATCAGGTAGTAAGGGATTACTAATGGCACTCTGGTCTAATTTTTCAGTCGGTGATTGGCAGGCTTCTAAGTCTGGGGTTGCTTCAAGGTCGACATATGATTGATCAGAGTCTGTTTGGGTTACGGATAAATCTACAGAATTTGGAACAGTCATCGTAGGAACGATAGTTAGTGGCAGTGGTAAAGAGCAATTATTAGCAACCTGGTGAGCAGGGGAATTTGCGGTGGCAAGTGAGCCGAGCGAGGATCGTTTGGCCTGCATGAGGTCCAAGGAGACTCTTTTCTCCAGTAGGATAATACTCTTATCAATGGTGTCGTTTACCCTGGATATGAAAAGGTCTATAGGACCGGTCACTTGTGTCACCAGTGTAGCTTTCTTAGACGTGCTTCTAGTTTTGGGACGCATCGTGATTCTCAGTGATGTACGTCAGAAGTCGTGGGGGCCTGCGGGAACGAAGTAAAGTACAGGGTGACAGGGCCGGGGCCGTCCTCTGCCGTCCTCGAACGGCCTCAAACGGCCCTGTCTTTGCCCAGTCTTCGCCCGTGCTGCGTCCCGCGCTGCGGGAGTAAGATGTTATTAAGTAGGGGGCGTAAAGGGCAGGGGGCGGGCCAGCAGGGAGAGCGGACCGGAAGCTCTTCCTTGGTCTTGAAGGGACTTCTGGGAAATGAAGTCCCCGCACACTCGCAGCCCCGCTGGTTCCTCGCGCCCCTTACCGCCTTGCCGCCGGCGTCCTGCGTTGGTCCTTGAAGATGTTGCCTCTACCAGCGCCCACCAGCGAAGCGGCACCCGCAAAGCGGGTGCGGCGAGAGGTGGGCTGGGAGGCCGGTGCGCTGCTGGGCTGATAGGCTACAGCGTGAGTGATGCCTTCCGCTTCAAAAGTAAGTAAGTAGGTGTCCCACAGGGTAGAGGAAGAGGAGGGCTTTTAACTGGCTTTGATGGGCGGGGGGCGGGCCAGCAGGGAGAGCGGACCGGAAGCTCTTCCTTGGTCTTGCAGGGACTTCTGGGAAATGAAGTCCCCGCACACTCGCAGCCCCGCTGGTTCCTCGCGCCCCTTACCGCCTTGCCGCCGGCGTCCTGCGTTGGTCCTTGAAGATGTTGCCTCTACCAGCGCCCACCAGCGAAGCGGCACCCGCGAAGCGGCACCCGCGAAGCGGGTGCGGCGAGAGGTGGGCTGGGAGGCCGGTGCGCTGCTGGGCTGATAGGCTACAGCGTGAGTGATGCCTTCCGCTTCAAAAGTAAGTAAGTAGGTGCAATGAGCAAGGGACTCACATCTGAGTATACCCTTCCACGCTTAGGGTGGACAAAAATATTTACAACAAGGGGTGGTGAGGGACAGAGTCTCTGAATTAAACAGAATACTCTCACCCAGTCAAGAGATCAGGGCTAGATCCAACACCGTTTTTTAGCTCACTGCACCATCCCAGTTTCAGAACCTGGCTGTATGCAAATGAGTCTGTTCCTGTCCCAGTGCATGATGGGAACAGGGCAAACCAAACTACAAAAGCCAATTCTTACACTGGGAAGGAAACAAGCTACCGGGGACCGGTTTCTGGCATTTCAGCCTCTTCGGCCCGGCTTGCTTGAATCCTGATGGTGCAATGAGCAAGGGACTCACATCTGAGTATACCCTTCCACGCTTAGGGTGGACAAAATTATTTACAACAAGGGGTGGTGAGGGACAGAGTCTCTGAATTAAACAGAATACTCTCACCCAGTCAAGAGATCAGGGCTAGATCCAACACCGTTTTTTAGCTCACTGCACCATCCCAGTTTCAGAACCTGGCTGTATGCAAATGAGTCTGTTCCTGTCCCAGTGCATGATGGGAACAGGGCAAACCAAACTACAAAAGCCAATTCTTACACTGGGAAGGAAACAAGCTACCGGGGACCGGTTTCTGGCATTTCAGCCTCTTCGGCCCGGCTTGCTTGAATCCTGATGGTGCAATGAGCAAGGGACTCACATCTGAGTATACCCTTCCACGCTTAGGGTGGACAAAAATATTTACAACAAGGGGTGGTGAGGGACAGAGTCTCTGAATTAAACAGAATACTCTCACCCAGTCAAGAGATCAGGGCTAGATCCAACACCGTTTTTTAGCTCACTGCACCATCCCAGTTTCAGAACCTGGCTGTATGCAAATGAGTCTGTTCCTGTCCCAGTGCATGATGGGAACAGGGCAAACCAAACTACAAAAGCCAATTCTTACACTGGGAAGGAAACAAGCTACCGGGGACCGGTTTCTGGCATTTCAGCCTCTTCGGCCCGGCTTGCTTGAATCCTGATGGTGCAATGAGCAAGGGACTCACATCTGAGTATACCCTTCCACGCTTAGGGTGGACAAAAATATATGACATGAGTCCCTTTCTCACTGCTCCATCAGGATTCAAGCAAGCCGGGCCGAAGAGGCTGAAATGCCAGAAACCGGTCCCCGGTAGCTTGTCTCCTTTCTGGTAAAGAATTGGCTTGGTAGTTTAGTCTGCCCTGTTCCCATGATGCACTGGGCCAGGGACAGACTGATTTGCATATAGCCAGATTCTGAGCTGGGATGGGGCAGTGAGATAAATAACGGTGATGGATCAAGCCCTGATCTTTGGACTGGGTAAGAGTGGTCTGCTCAATTCAGACACTCTGTTCATCACCACCCCCTTTTGTAAATCGATTTTGGCCACTATAGGTGTGGCAGGGTATACTCAGACATGAGTCCCTTTCTCACTGCTCCATCAGGATTCAAGCAAGCCGGGCCGAAGAGGCTGAAATGCCAGAAACCGGTCCCCGGTAGCTTGTCTCCTTTCTGGTAAAGAATTGGCTTGGTAGTTTAGTCTGCCCTGTTCCCATGATGCACTGGGCCAGGGACAGACTGATTTGCATATAGCCAGATTCTGAGCTGGGATGGGGCAGTGAGATAAATAACGGTGATGGATCAAGCCCTGATCTTTGGACTGGGTAAGAGTGGTCTGCTCAATTCAGACACTCTGTTCATCACCACCCCCTTTTGTAAATCGATTTTGGCCACTATAGGTGTGGCAGGGTATACTCAGACATGAGTCCCTTTCTCACTGCTCCATCAGGATTCAAGCAAGCCGGGCCGAAGAAGCTGAAATGCCAGAAACCGGTCCCCGGTAGCTTGTCTCCTTTCTGGTAAAGAATTGGCTTGGTAGTTTAGTCTGCCCTGTTCCCATGATGCACTGGGCCAGGGACAGACTGATTTGCATATAGCCAGATTCTGAGCTGGGATGGGGCAGTGAGATAAATAACGGTGATGGATCAAGCCCTGATCTTTGGACTGGGTAAGAGTGGTCTGCTCAATTCAGACACTCTGTTCATCACCACCCCCTTTTGTAAATTGATTACAAATGAAGGCATCACTGCACCCTCCTTGCGACATGATGGATGTGTCATATTTACTATATGACGCATCATGTCGCAAGGAATGGCATATACATCAGTATCACTGACGCATTGTTGGAGCTGTGTCGGAAGCGTGTCGCTACTCCAGGAATGCATGGGAAAGGGCTATTATTATAGCACTACACCAGTCTCACGCCTGCTGTGAGGCAAGCGTAAGATATTGACGCAATGGCATCCTAGAAGCGGCGCACTGAGATTTCATAGATTTCAATGCGCCACTTCTACAAGGCTCTTTGCAGGGGAACGCTCACCCTGCATACATTATACTGGCCTGTCGCGGCCCGTGGAGGGTGTAGTATGCCAGGATGTAGGCCCTGCCAGGTGTGACTGGTCGCTTGCGCAGGGGTGGCAACGCGCAGCGCCGGCCAGTAAGCCACACACTCGATCCTGGTCGGAAGTGACATCCCGAGCGCACGCCTTCCTTTTATTGAACCCCGCAGGCCACGCCTGGCCTGTGGATGCATGGATGCGTATTGCGTGCGTCCACTAGAGTGCTAACCGCACTACATCTCTATCCAACTACACAAAATTTTGAGAAAAATTCAAACCATGAATGTTCATAATACTGTAATAAATTTTGGTAGACGCTCTGTACTTGCGTGTCCCTTGGGTGACGGCTTCAGGGTCTCAGCTGACAGGCGTAGTCCTTTAGTCTCTGGCTTGGAGGGGGATTGGGCCTCAGGCTGTATCGCGGGGTACGGCCTGGCCCTTGTTCCCCGCTGCGTGATGGATTCCGGATGGGGGTGGACATGATTGAGAGTCCCCCTCCCGGCTCCGTCACTGGCCCTCGGGTGTTGATCATTGAATTGTCTCCTTCCTCTTGTGTCGCGGCTCGGGGTGACTCGTTGATTCCATCCGTATTTTCGGTGTCCACCCTCGGGCCAGGGGGGACCATTTTGAACCACGAGGTGTTCCTCGATACTTCCTCCCCTCCTCTGCTGGCAGTCACCATGGTTCCTTTCGTGTTGGTTACAGTCCACGGGCCTGGTTCGTAGAAGGTCTGGAATTTTCCACCTGGGCGTCTGTTCCTGATGACTACCCGATCTCCTTGGCGTAATTGTTTTGGAGTTGCTCTACGTCTGTGACTCGCTCGTAGGTTGTTTCGGCGTCGACGTTCCTGAACCTCCCTCATGTCGTCCCTAGCTGGTGTTGGTTCCATGGAGGTGGGAAGGAGGTCTCTACGTTGGCCCTGAAACATGAGGGACCACGGGCTCTTCTGAGTGGTGCAGTGGGGGGTTCCTCGATATTCCCTCAGGAATTCATATAGTCTTTGTTCCGGGTCAGCTTCTTCTACTACTGCGATCCTGAACATTTTATTGAGAGTCCGCATGAACCTTTCCGCCTCCCCGTTGGCTTGCAGCCATTGGGGAGTGATGGGCCGGTGGGTGATGCCTCTGGCTCTCAAAAACGTGGCAAATTCCGCTCCCTGGAACGGTGGTCCATTGTCACTTTTAATCTCGTTGGGGAATCCAAACAGGGAGAACATTTTCTCTAGCGCTGGCCCCACGTGTGTGAACGCCGTGGATGATACTCTTTCCACTACGGGGTATTTAGAGTATGAGTCAATGGCTACCAGGGTGTGGCCCTCTCCCGGGAAACTTCCGAAATCCACGCTGATTTTAGACCAGGGGGTCGTGCATGCTTCTTCGGTAATGATGGGGACTGGCCTTTCGGGATCACTGGTCAACTGGCAGGACATGCAATTTTTTACGTATTCTTCCACCGTGGTTTCTAGTTCGGGGAACCACACCTTCTCACGCATGCGCGCCTTCATTTTCGTGGCACCCTGGTGGCCGCCATGAGCAAGTTGGGTGGCTCGGTACCTAAGACGTTTTGGTATCACCAGGCGTGTCCCTCTCAGCAGCACGCCCTCTTCCGTGGCGCTGAGTTCGTGGCGGACGTGCCAAAATTTCGTGAGGGCTTCCTTATCCGATGCCGTCCAGGTGCTGGGGGGGTGTAAGTAGTCAGTCCAGGACCCCTCTTGTACAGCTTGCAGCGACCTCATGTATGGGTTATCGTCCACTGTCGCCTCTTTGATTTCCTCGATGGTCATGCACTGGGGGCAGGACGTGAGTGCTACCCACTGGACGTACTCTTCGCAGTCTCTGTCAGCAGCTACTGGCTCTTGAGGTAGTGGGTGGCGCGATAGGTAGTCAGCCGGGTTTTTGGCTCCCGGTCTGTATACCACTTCCATATCGTATGTTTGCAGCTGAATCACCCACCTCTCGATGCGTGGCGGCAGATGTGGAGCGGTGCCCTTGAAGAGTGGCACTAAGGGTTGATGATCGGTCACCATCACGAATGAGTGTCCTTGCAGGTAAAGGTGGAAATGGCTGCAGGCCCACTTGATTGCCAGGGCCTCTCGCTCTATCTGTGCGTATCTGGTTTCGGTCGGGGTCAATGCCTTGCTGGCAAATGTCAAGGCCGTCCATTTCCCCGGTTCATGTTCTTGGGTCAGCACTGCCCCTAGGCCCACCGGGCTGGCGTCCACAATTACCTCGGTCCGCTTGGCGGGGTCAAAGTACGATAGTGTTGCGTTCTCAAGGAGGGCATCCTTTATTCCCTGGAAGGCATCATTTTCCTTCGGGCCCCATGTCCATGCGGCGTCCGTTTTCATTAGTGCTCGGAGGGGTTCACTGTGGGTTGCCAGGCCTGGTATGAACCGGCCACAGTACGTAGCCATTCCGAGAAAACTCCTCACCTCCGTTGGAGATTTCGGCGCTGGGGCATCCTTGATGGATTTAGATTTTCTTGGATCAATTTGGACCCCTTCCTGGTTGAAAACATAACCAAAGAACTCGATTGAAGATTGGAAAAATTGGCATTTGTCTCTGTGGAGAGTTGCTCCATATGTGCTCAGTCTTTTCAACACATCCCGCAGATGTTTGTAGTGCTCGGATGCGGTGGCAGAATGGATTAGGATATCGTCGCTTACATTGATTACCCCCGGCAATCCTGACAGTAGCTCTCAGATGGTATTCTGGAATACCTCCGCTGCCGAAGATATCCCAAAGTTGAGGCGTTTGTATCGCCGGAGGCCAAGGTGGGTGCTGAATGTAGTAATAAAGCGACTTTCCTCTGCGAGGGGCAGTTGGTGGTAGCCCGCATTGAGATCGATTTTCGAGAACCATCTCGAGCCATTCACGTCGGCTATTATATCGTCCATTGTGGGTGTTATGTGTCTCTCTCTTCTGATCGCGGTGTTCGGCAGCCGCATGTCGATGCATAGGCGGATCTCGCCAGGCTGCTTGGGCTTTTCGACTATGACCATAGGGGTCACCCAGGGGGTAGGACCCGATACTTTTTCAATGACCCCTAGGTTCTCCAGTTTTTCGAGTTTCTTTTCCACCAGCGGCCGCAGGTGGAACGGTATTCGCCGGTGACGTAGGGCTGTAGGGGTGACGGATTTGTCGATATGGAGTTTGATGGGGTCGCACTTGATGCAACCTAGACCTTTGAACAGTTCAGGGAAGCGCTCCAGCAGCTCCTCTACCTGATGGGCTCGGATATGGTTAGCAAAAGCGATTAATTTCAGGTCCTCAGCAGTACGGTTGCTTAGCAGTGTGTCGGCTTCTCTGTCGATTATGTGTATTGTTGCAGTTACTTCAGCCTCGTCAGCCCGGATGGGTATTACAATTTTTCCTTTCAGAGGAAGAGGGGTATCCGCTCCATAGGCGAAGATTCTTGTTTTGGATCGTAAGACCTCAGGACGAGGGCGTAGTTTGTTAAATTCTTGCAGCCCCATGACGTTGACGGTGGCACCAGTGTCGATGACGGCTTTTACCTCATTCTCTCCCATTTGCACCACACATGTCGGCTGTGGTCGTCGTCTTGGTTTCAGCTCCTGAGCAAAGGAGATTACGTACACTTCCTCGTCTTCCAAGTCTGACTCGTCATAGGTCGTCGGTAGAAACATGTCTGTCCTCTCCGGGGGTGGATCTGTTAGCGATAGTTGGCGGACAGCTTTGGTGGGTGTCCATGGTTTCTTAGGATTCCTGGGTTGGTTCTTTCTGCGACAGACTGACGCAAAATTATTAGGGATTCCACAATTCCCGCAGGTTTGACCTTGAGCTGGACAATCTTTGGCTGCATGAGGCTCATGTCCGCAGTATCCACAACGGCCTTGAGGCGGGTCTCTTCGGTATCCCTTTTTCGCCTGGCCACGTGTTCGTGGTCGTACTGCATCAGCGCGCTCAACTTTGATTGTTTTGGTTTTGGCGGGAGTTTTGTGTAGGGCCTGCTCCATGGCCGTTGCTCTGGCATCTGAGAGTTCATGCGCTCTGGCTAGGATGAGAATGTCTTCCAGTGAGATTCCCGGCTTCCGCAGGATGTGGCCCCTCAACGTCTTGTCTCGGCATCCCTGGATCAGCTGGCGTCATATGGCCTTTGGCTGGTCCTCATCCGTGGAGCTAGCCAGCTCTCGAACTTGGGTGTGGAACTGGTCCATGGATTCACCATCACGCTGACGGGCTTGCCCTAGCTTGAAGACTTCGAAGTCCACATTTAATTGAGGGTCAAAATGGTTCTTTAGGGCGGTAACAGCAGCGGCATAGGTGGTCACCCCCGTCGGGTTGGGGAGGTGTTTGAAGAGCCTGAAGACCTCGTCCCCCGCGTAGTGGAGGAGTAGCGATCTTTTTACCGCGTCATCAGTCTCCCTTGTGACCACAAAATAGTTTTCAAGTCTTTCCAACCAAATTTTCCATCGGGGCGAGGCAGTGGATGGATCACTCGCCTCACTGAACGGCGGCAGCACCCCCGTGGCAGCATGCTGAAACGGGGTGTTGATGACGGGAGCCCCAGCGTCCACATCCCCCATGGCAGCGGTGCACGAGGTCTAGCAGGGCAGAGTCCAGAACCACCCCTTTTCCTTGTGCAGGCACGTGGCAACGTGCGTACCTTGGCGGGAAGATTTCTCCGTCCGTCGTCTAGGCCCACGCGCCACGTGGTCAGTGGGGGTAGGCAGGTCAGGGCTCGTAGCAGCAGCACCAGGCCACACCAGGCCTCAGCAGACCCAAAGTACGCGATGCACGCGGCAGCCGTGTGGCAGGATAGATGAAAATGCCTTCTTCTGGAGCCTCTTTCCCTTTACTCACTCCAGATGCGTGAGAAAATGCTGGGTGCGGTGTCCTCGCTACCACGCGAGATGCGTGGTGTTCAGCACGCTGTCGCCGTGAGGGGTCGGAAGACGCGGCGGCCGTAGGTGAAGGCACCCGCTTCACGCTTCCTTCCCAGGGCAGCGAGGGTGGGGGTGCGGCGTCCTCCAGCAGGCGAAGGGCAGGCAGGAAGGAGCACGTCGGCCCGTGGCGCAGGAGAAGGCGCCGGGCCACACGCGGTGTGCACCGCGGGAGCGGGCTGACTGCTCCGCTCGATGCAAAGGTGTACGGGCGAGGGTTGGGCCCCCTCTGCTCGTCGCCAATGTAGTATGCCAGGATGTTTTCCCTGCCAGGTGTGACTGGTCGCTTGCGCAGGGGTGGCAACACGCAGCGCCGGCCAGTAAGCCACACACTTGATCCTGGTCGGAAGTGACATGCCCGAGCGCACGCCTTCCTTTTATTGAACCCCGCAGGCCACGCCTGGCCTTTGGATGCATGGATGCGTATTGTGTGCGTCCACTAGAGTGCTAACCGCACTACAGAGGGAGTTCCATGGGGCGGTGAGGCGGGGAGGGGCAGGGTGGGGGGTAGTAAACACCTGAATATGTATGTACGGAGGTAAGTAAACATTTAAATAAATAAAACGAATTTCGTTGCGAGCGCTGCATTGCAAAATGCAATGCAGCGCGCACAACAAAATTAGTTTTATTTATTTAAATGTTTACTTACCTCCGTACATCCATATTCCGGTGCTTACTACCCCCTACCCTGCCCCACCCTGCCCCGCCTCACCGCCCCACGGTACTCCCTCCACGGGCCGTGGCTGATACTGGCACAGGTATAATGTGGTGCAGGGGTTTACAAAGTGACGCATCTGCCTAGATGCTTCACTTTGTAAATAGGCCGCAACATGGTACATTTTTTTGCACCGCCTATGTGTCACAAAAAGTGACTCACCGGTGGGGCAAAAGTGTCCCAAGGCCTCATAAATAAGGCCCCAAAAGTCTACCATGCTTCCGACTCAGTTCGCTCATTTTGCTCCTCAAAGGAGACTAAACATTACAAATATGCTGTTTGTTGAACGCACGTTTGTTGAACTGTGGAGTGGTGTGGCTCACTGGTTAGAGGTGGCAGACCCGGAAGCAGAGAACGTCCCGGGACCAGGGTTCAATTCCCGACGCGGCAGGGTTGTGGACCAGGGTCAACGGACTCGATAATTCTCGCCTCGGTGCCTACTCTAACCAGGGATCACACTCGGCAACTCTGGGCATTAAGCTTGCCTCATCTCTACAACGGCCCCACACAGACGCCGGGGATGCCTGGTTTCACTTTGGAGATACCCAGAAGGGACCATCTCACAGGGAAAGCCAGGACGGGTTCCCCAGCGGTCTTCAGCGCCAGGACACCCCGAGATGGGGTAACAGTGCGCTTTACAAGTATCATCATTACATTTATTACTTTCTTTGATCTTGTGTTTTTCATTCCCTTGTGCTCGGCCTTCACTCACGCATGAGTAAAACACACAATAACACTACATAGATTAACACAGAAAAAATCATGCGGATAGGAATACAAGCAACAAATATTTGTGGATGTGGTACATTTTATTTCTGTACTGTCATGCAAACAGCGCACACACAGGCACACAAACACACAGACATAGAAAACCATAACAGCATACAGACCAAGGCCCAGATTTATAAAGGTGTCAAGGAATGCAACCCAAAGTTGCTGCTCTACATTGCGTGAGGCGAGAGAGCAATAAAGCGCTGTATCTTCAGAGATGTATCACTATCTTGCACTCACTCTAGAGCTGGTGCACAATTAGCTGCCGATCATGATGCACACATCTTTGCACCATAGTGCTGGTGTGTGTGTGTGAGTCTAGCATAGGTTTTGTACTGGGAGGATACTCTATATATAAACTTAGAAGATGTTCACACTTTGTGTGTATGCTGAACATAGAAGCACATATTTAAAGTGGGAAAAGTTAAGAGAAATAAAAGCATTTCTCCTTTTTTACACTTTCTTCAAAGCAGGATTATAAATTCGGATATGGTTTTGCATCAAAAACCAAGGGTGGTTGTACAAGGACCCCCATGTACTACTCATGGAATATTCCTTGAATGCAGAGTAACACATAACCGATCTTTGCACTGCTTTTTCTAACTTTGGTGCAAATTTCCAGTGCAAAACAAGCTTTGGGCTGGAAAGTACATAAAAAAAGGAAATAAATAAATGTGTTGGTTTGCGTCACTTTTTTGATGTAAAACCAGTGCATAATGTTTGTAAATCTAAGCCCAAGTTTCTACTCACTTTAGATGTACTGTGGTTTATTGTTCTTGCTTTCTTCTACTTGGCACAAATTCCACAAGTTGTTTACTCATTGCTACCTTTGATAAGTTTTGTTGACCTTCTTAGCACATATTTGAGGAGAGTGTGGATGGTTTCAGCAGCAGTGTAAGGAGTCTCACCAAATTAGTGGAGTTCCTAAAACATTTTCTGTTCACCTTGTTTTGACCTGCTCTGCTGATGTTAGGCTTGTATATTTGATTGAGCCTCAAGGAATTGTGTATGGTAGGCAAAGACTTCCCTGAAATGCAGTCAAGATTGGCAAAATTAGTATGGGCCTACCAATCTGCATTTAGGGTTGTAAATTTAATTAATGTGTGCATGATTTTGTATGTCCAGTCTGCAGATTTAAAGCCTCTGTATGTTACGTTCTGCATTTGAATAAGCATATGCATTAATTAAATCAATACTAGGGCCCAGATTTATCAAGAAGTCAGGTAACGCAGGGCAGCAAGTAAAGTTGCTGCACTAAGTTGTGTGAAAGGGAGAAAGCAGAACAGAGCAACATCTGCTAAAATATGGTACTGTTCTTTTCTCTCTGTGTGCTGGTGCACTTTAGACAGCCATGTGCCAGGACAGAAATCCTTGTGCCATAGTGCAAACGTGCCTTCGTTGTTTCAAATTTAGATTGTTTACTCAAATACAAAATCCATGCTTTAGGGCTTTTCACCCTTTGCATGTATGCAGTACAATGCAGCACCCATGCACAGTAGGAAAAACATGATGAAATTACATTTTTTCTCCTCTTCGCATCTTCAGGGAGGCGTAGGATTATGGGAGAGGGAGAAAGAGATAGATAGATAGATAGATAGATAGATAGATAGATAGATAGATAGATAGATAGATAGATAGATAGAAAGAGAGGGAAAGAGAGAGGGAGAGAGAGAACGAGAGAAAGAAAGAGAGGCCGGATCTCTGAAGGGCCAGATTCCTGAGTTGCCTCTACAGAACATTAAGCTTTTTATTTTTAGCAAAATGCATATGAAAATTGTGCTGTAAAGGTCTCTTTTAGTTTAACCCCTCCTGACAACTCAAAATGGGTGTATTTGCCATCCTCTCCCTTCTTCCTGTTTTTTATATCTGTAAGTGCTTCCTGATGAGGTTTAATTCCTTGGACAGGTGCCTCGTTGCCTACTTGTAACTATTCTCTGACCCTGCTTCAAGGGTCAGAGCAGGGTCAGAGAATAGTTGCAAGTAGGCAACGAGGCTCCCGGAAGCAATTAGCTGCAGGTGTCCAAGTTGAAGTTAATTTGTTTGTAACCCTTTTGTAAAAGGTTACAAAGAAATTAGGTTCAACTTTTGCACCTGCTGCTGTAACCCTTGCTTGGCTGAAAATGTGTCCCCGCTGATTCGCGGATTTTACCGCGATGTCGCGAGATTCGCGGATCGCGAAATCGCGGAAAATCCGCAAATTCGCCCACGAAACGGATTTTACGCCCACCCTTAGTGTCAGCTTCATTTCTGCTCCTAAGTTTGTGCTGAAGAATTTTAAATAGCTTGAAATTCCTTCTTCCATTTCCTACATTTCACCAGGGGATCACTTGCAAATCCTTGAAACAAAGACAGTGGTTTTATGTCCTGCATTTCCCCTTCCAGCTTAAACTAAATATAAGAAAGAAGGAGAAAAATGTAAAAGCCACTGAAATCCTTGAATACAAAAATATACCAACTCCTTTCAAGCCAAGCGAATGGCTGGTTGAATCCATGTTCCCCAGACGCGGGTCCCTTGCTCACTTTGCCACTGGATTCAAGCTAGCCTGGCTGATGATGGCTGATTAGTCAGAAACCGGTCCCAGTATGCTTGTTTCCAGTCCAGGGAAGACATGGCTTGTTAGTTCGGGCTGGACTGTTCCCATGAGGCACAGGGTCAGACTGATTTGCATATGGCCATGTCTGAACAGGGGTGGCGTGGTGAGCTAAAGAATGATGATGGATTAAACCCAGATCAGTTGACTGGGGGTGAGTGCTTGCAATGTTCAGTAGTCCGTCCATCATCCCCTTTGGTTTTGCTTTGAATCCAAGTTCCCCTATAAGGAATATAGCTCTTAGGTTCAATTCCCACCTGAAAGAGATTGTTTGGTAATGTTTCAGTTTAGTTAACACACTTAAGGTAATGACTCAACCCCCAATGATAAGAGTCAGTAATCCACAAGAAACACTGTGTTTGTAACATTCAAATCATAACCTTGAAATAATGGTGTGAGAGATTGCCTACCCGGTCCCCTCAACTACGGTATCCAGACTCCTCTCATCTGTCTTCGCAGGGATGCGAACGGGAACACAACCCGGAAGTCCCTCCTTCGAGCACCGGAAGCAGTTACCCAGGACCAATAAGAAAGGAGTGGAACGACCGTTACGGGAGGAAGTCGGTGGAATGAGTACGGCGTGGAAAGAAGACGCGGGACCCGGTTTCAAGCAGGAAGACGCGGGACCCGGTTTCAAGCAGGAAGACGGGGGACCCGGTTTCAGGCAGGAAGACGCGGGACCCGGTTTCAAGCAGGAAGACGCGGGACCCGGTTTGCAGGAAGAAGACGCGGGACCCGACCAAAAGAAGACTTGGACATCAGGAACTATCGAGGACGAAGACGAAACGTGGTCCGAAGATTGGTGGTGTCCGGAGGTGGCTGGAGAGCGGCCGTGACTCAGGAGAGTTACGGTGGAGCCATGTTAGTGATTGGGAACTGGGAATAGACGGGAGAGGGTGAAAAAGTGGGTGGGAGTAGCGTTCAACAAAGGGACTATACGTATCTCTGAATCCTTTGTGACTGAAAACGCCGCCCTAGTTAAACCACTTTGACCGTACGAAGGAACTTGTTCAAGCACCTTTCTTTTCCAGTCGTGCACTGGTTGAACCTATAACGTTTTGGTTACTCTTGGAAAAGCCTGATCTATCCTCTTTTTCACCTTTACTTTGGTTGTGGGACTGTTCTCAAGACACTTCAACACACCCAGTGCACCATGGTGTAATAACGGTATGACATTTTGAAACAGTAATACATTATTCTGACGGCTCCTTTCATTTCTTTGTTCTTCTATGAGCCTCCGGGGAGAACACCACAGTCAAGGACAACCCGAAGACCGGACTTCGTCATCCTCATCAGATTCAGATGAAGTTGTAAAACAACCAATACCAATAACCCAACAACCTACCACTTCTATACCTTTTGTTAATAAACTTTCCTTTAAACCTATTCTTCAGCCTCCTCACCTGTTTATCAAGCCTGCCCTCCCAAAAAATGGCCTAATAGTGGTTAAATTAGGTAGATAATATTGGGGAAACTCTGCTGTCAGGGGGGAGAACTCCACACATAAAAGATAGGACAGCCCTATTTTTTATATGTGGAGTTCTCCTCCCTGACTGCTGAGTCTCTTTTGTCAGAAAGTTAGTATTAAAATGTAGTTTGTGAATACCAAAAAAGAGTAAACGTACACAAAGTCTAACTTTGTGAATCAGACCCTCGGTGTTGTACACCAGACACTCACTTTTCATTTTGCAGAAATGTGTATATTTAATTCAATCATCTCAAATGTAGACATGCATGTATTTACAAAGTTTTCTATAGCGTGAACAAGAACCACAGGTGTCGGAGTGCTTTACAATAACAAACAGTAAAATACGTAACACAAAAACCTGCAGAGCACAGAACAAAGCAGTACTCTTAACTGGCCCCAAAAGTTGCACATTTCATGGGTTAAGTATAAGTGATAGATTAGAACACATTACCCATATCTCAGATGGATGGTTACAAATGTTGTCATGTAGACTACTCCTTAGTTTATAGGGATTTCTGGATGAAGAGAGTTTTGGTGCTCTTTTGAAAGTGTCAAATGAGGGGGTGGTTTGAATTTCTGTGGTCTCCATAATTTGCCCCTAAACTTGGGGAACGTCCCCTGGTCACTGCTCTGTCCCTGGTCAGGCTTAAAATACTTTCAAAATAATGTTCAATTAAAAAGATCCTGTAGAGATTTGATACAAAATGTCTTTATATTCATTTCTTGATTACATTTCTTGATTACGAGTTGTAATTCACTCATAACTCCGATTTTTCAATTCCCATATACATGTACTTAATTCTTCCAATGGATTTCGGCTACCCAGTAGCCTTCGTCAGGGAACATGTTACTGAAAACAAAATTATGCATTTAGTACACGAGGTAATGAATGGTTTATATGGTACCAAAATATACCATGTGCTGCAATGTCCTGAGCATATTATAGTGATGGCTCATATATTAGATAGTGCTCAAGTAGGTGAATATTCAGTGATGAACCGGGTGAAGTGACTAATCACTGTGCTGTCTCCAAGGTACCATGATCATCTGAACCAAGGGCTGGTGCTGCGAGGTGAATAATGCTATGATTACTTTAGGTAATCCCCATTACTCTTAGTCCTACTTGTCCTAGACCCAGTCAACACACATGAGGTATTCCACAAGACAGGAAACAAAACAGGAAACGCTTTTTAGACTCCACCCACTCTCCTGCCAGGTGCTATAATATACCTCACCACCAGAAGCACAACCTGACATACCAAGCAACAAAGGTCTGGAAAATGGAGGGTGGGCGGGAAGTAGGACTAGGTCGAGGACGAGTAGGACTGAGAGTAATGGGGATTACCTAAAGTAATCATAGCATTACCTCAACGTCCCTCGTCCTCGACCCAGTCAACACACATGAGGCATACCAAAGCAACCCCCCACGAAGGCCTTTGGCATACCACACACTGAAACAGACCAGACACCAAGGAGTGCAGCAAGTGAAATGTTTAATAACAAATAGGCTCAGACAGAGGGGTGAACCCCCACAACTTGCAACACACCAGAACCAAAATTGGTCCGACCAGACAGAGCACAATTCAAGCAATAATGCTTCACAAAGGTGGACTCGGATGCCCAAGTCCCCGCCCGACAAATCTCCTCAAGAGGAACCCCATGGAAAGCAGCCCACGAAGCAGACACATCCCTAGGGGACCTCTCCTGAATCCCAGAGGGGCATGACAAAGCAGAGCCCTGATAAGCCAGTGAGATCACAGTCTTAATCCAGCGACCCAAAGTGAGACGGGAGGCAGCCTTACCTCTACCTGCCAAACTAAAGGTCACAAAGAGGGAGTCAGAAGATCGAAACTCAGCAGATCGAGCAACATAAACAGACATGGCCCACCTCACGTCCAAAGAATGGAGCAGGAGGTCAGAAGGTGAGGAAGGAGAAGGACGGAGAGAAGGAAGAACCAACTCCTGAGAAGAATGGAAATGAGAACAAATCTTAGGCAGAAACCTGGGATCCAAAGAGAGGACCACCGCGTAATCCAGGAAGCGCAAAAAGGGGGGAGAGCACTGCAAGGCCGTAAGCTCGTCCAACCTCCTCGAAGAAGTAACAGCAACCAAAAATGCCACCTTGAAAGACAGGAACTTGAGGGGGGGCGTGGCTTGCACGCCGAGGGTGATGGCGGCGTGAGCCCGGAGCTCCGCGCCTATTCCCCGCGATAATCCTGTCTTCTGCTGCAGGGCGCCCAGCGCTGCGCCTGGAAAGAATCGAGCCGGGCACCGGAACTGGTGGGGCGATAGCGGAGCGGGCAGGAGGCCGTTGGGGAGACCGGCCTCCGCCGTAATGCGGAGACACCGGGGCCGAGCCGGAAAGACACCCAAGATGGCGGCCGCGGTTGCGGACTGGTAGCGCCCGGCTGCTCGGACCGGGTGATACTGCCTGGGGATGAGGCTGAGACCCGCCGGAGATCGGAACCAGGAGAGAGGTGCCCCCCCCCCCCCCCCCCCCCGGAGACCCAGCGGAGCTCCCTCCTGGAAGCCCCGAGGAGCAGCGAGGCATCCGCGAGTGACCGGCCCGGGGAGGCTGAGAGGAAAGCGCCGAGCGCTGCAGACGCCCTGTGTCCTGGACTGGCGCGGCTGTAGTCCGGCGGACTGGAGAGGCCCCGAACGCTCCCCCCTCCCCCCCCTGAACTAAGCGGTAAGCGGTGGCACTGATCAGCCCACCGGGGGGGCGCAGAGTGACAAGAAGGTGCGGCAGACGATTTGAAGGGACTTGGGGTTGATACCGGTGGAGGCAAGCACACCAGGGGGTGACTGTGATTACCGGCTGGGGGGCCCTGGCCGATTCCCGCCACGTGGACTAGCGAGCCTCGCCCCCGGGTCGCAGCGGGCGGTCGCTGGGCATGAACCTGGTCCCGGCGGGATTCGGATATAGCAGCCCACCGCCTACAGCCCGGAGCAATAAGCACATATCCCCTCACGCCTGCCCCTACCAGCGACGCTAGCTGCAAAGGTCGGATGCCCAGGCGGGGAGGATTGACCTTGCTTTGCGGGGGCTCGCACAACGTTGAAGAGGCAGTGTGGAAGGTGGGCGCTAGATTGTGCTCCGAGGATACACGCAGGCCACAATGGGGAAGCCAAGAGGCAAGCAGGAGGAAGCGGCGACCTCGGGAACGGCGGAGGGCGACACGGGAGATCCCTCAGACCTGAAGTGGCTACAAGATCGCATCCTGGAGGCCATTACAGCAACGAGAGAAGCGCTGCACAATGATATCGCGCAGGTGGCGTCGGGACTCGGCCTGCTCCGTGCCGACCACGACAAACTGAAGGACAGGGTAAAAGAGACTGAGGTGACCCTGAAGGACCTGGCTCCTGCCCACAAAACTCTAGAGGGCAAACTCACGGAGACTCTAGACCGGATTCAGATATTGGATTGACGGGCAGAGGATGCGGAAAACAGGAGCCGCCGCAGCAACGTGCGAATTGTAGGCGTACTGGAGAGTGAAGGGGGGACGGACCTGGTGGCATACTGTGACGATTGGCTTAAAACTGTAGTAGCACCAGAGGGCCTGTCGCCCTTCTTTACCCTGGAGATAGCACATCGGGTTCCATCCGGACCACCCAAACCTGGCCTACCGCCGAGACCCATCGTGGCCAAGCTGCTGCACTACAGGGACAGGGACCTGCTGCTGCAAAGAGCCCGGGGCGATGGCCCGTTCCAAATCGCGAACAGTAAAGTCACGCTGTTCCCGGACTTCACGTTCGAGACGCAGAAGCAGCGGGCTTCCTTTCTGACGATCAAAAAGGAGCTACGCACAGAGGGCATCCAATACTCCTTGCTATTCCCTGCCAGACTTCGAATTGTGGTGGACGACAAAACGATGTTCTTCAACCTGGCTGCAGACGCTTGGGACTGGTGGGAAACCTACACGGCGGGCACGGATGGAGCCAGGATTCGAGAGGAGCGGGAAAAGGAGCGGGAACGAGCACCGGAGGGCCCGCGCAAATCGCAAAGACTGCGCAAGCGACGACGCGGAGCCGGGAGACCGACCGCATCGCAAACGGAGGCTGAGCACAAGGCTGCGCTGCAAGCAGTGGTCATAATGGCAAGAGGGGAGGACTCTCAATCCAAACGAGGCACGGACACAGAGACACATGCATCGGCCTCGGGCTCGGAATCGGACCTGTCTGGGATCCACGATGCCAAGGACCCGGTGGTGACTCCGCAAACAGCGGAAGGAATCCTGAACATCTGACTTACGCCTGATGGGTAAAGGGAAGGGGCCTTGAGGGGGTTCACCCGATTAGCGGGAGTGTTAGCTCCAGGCTTGGGCGCTGGGTGGCTGGCTGTGCGCTGTTCTCAGTAACGGGGGGATGGCAGCGGGCCTGGGTCATGAGGCCCCCTCTTGGGCGAGGCCTCGCTCCGCACGCCCCTAAGGCACTAGCGGCTGCGGCCGTGAACTAAACACTTGGGGGTTCTGAGTTAAGGGAGTTTGGATGGGGTCTGGTATCTCGATATTGGTGCCTGTTCTGGGGGGAGGGGGAACACCACAGTTGGGGTTTGGTGAAGGGGGGGGTTTTGCAGACACAGACCCCGGATTCCTTAGGGGCTGGACAGTTGGATGGTTCTGTTTGGGGTTGGGGTGGGACCACCGTCCGCAGGAACATGAAAAGGGAGGGGGAGAGAAACCCTGATTTATGGGACAATGGCTAACTCGAATGTTTTGAAGTGCATGACCTGGAATGTGAGGGGCCTACACACGATGCAACGCAGACATAAAGTGCACGCCTACCTATTGCGGAGAGGGATTCACATAGCACTCTTACAGGAGACACACATCACGAAGCAGGAAGGGGTGGCGTTACAGAGGAGATGGAAGGGGCAGGTTTTCACACCTCTTACTCGGCCTACGCAAGGGGCGCCCTGATTTGGGTGAGGGCGGGGACGCCTTTTCAACTGACTAGACAGCTGGTAGATCCAGAGGGGAGATTTGTGGTAGTGGAGGGAAGATTACGGGGTAAAACTATTGTCCTATGCAGTGTATACGCCCCGAATGTAGACCAACTAACCTTTTATGCAAGCTTATCGGGGACACTGGCGCGTTTCCTGGTGGGTCCGGTACTCATGGGAGGGGACTTTAACTCCGTGGCGGATGTGCAATTAGATAGATCACACCCACCCCTGAGCGACTCCCCGGTACACCGTGTAGCCAAGGGCAGACGGGAATGGCAAGAGAGCTGGGGGTTAACTGATGCATGGAGGGTGCAGCACTCAACAGACCGGGATAACTCGTTCTATTCCGGGTTACATGAGCTCCACGTTAGACTGGACGCAATATTATGCACACGGGAAGTGCTGTCGCATGTTGCCTGGTCGGAATATCTGACGAGAACGATCTCAGACCACAATCCGCTCTTAATTCACTTGGACTGGATGACGGAAAAGCCTAGTGTGCCAACCTGGAGGCTCCGGCCGGAGACTCTGGAAGACCCCCTACTCGGGGCGGCACTGGAGGAGGGGTTGACACAATACTTTGCCATCAACGAGGGATCCACGAACTCTAGGGCAGTGGCGCCTTTAAGGTGGTAATGAGAGGACAGTGCATCACACAGTACATAGGCACGAGACGGGTGTTGCTGACCGACCTAGAGAGGGCAGACGCCAAACTGCGGGAAGCGGAGAGGGACCGACCGGGCCGGCCGGAGCTGCATGAAGCGGTGAGCTCGGCCAGGGAAGCGGTGGCGGTCGAAGTGGAAAGGCTACGGGCTTACGATCATCGGGCATACGCGCTGCGCTCCCATGTGGAAGGCGACCGATCGGGCACTCTGTTGGCGTGGCTAGCTAACCCCACGAAACGCTGCTCCCCTATCTTGCAGATTGCTGAGGAGGGAGGAAGTCTGACCTACACCCAGTCGGCCATAGTGGAAGGCTTTCAGAGATACTACGAGAAGCTTTATAGTAGCACCCCGGGCGACTGGGGGGAGGAGACAGAGGCTTTCCTGGGCGACCTCACCCTACCGTGTTTAGAAGACGAGCAAGCGAAGGATTTGGGGAGGGACATCGACTTGGGGGAGATTAGGAAAGCTATTAAGTCCATGGCCCGCAATAAGACGCCGGGTATAGATGGTTTGCCCATTGAATTTTACGGCAAATACGTGGACGCCTTAGCGCCGCGGCTTTTAGCTATGTACAAAGAAGCGAGAACCACGGGTCGGCTCCCCCATTCGATGCGGGAAGCGATAGTCATTCCGCTACTGAAACCTGGCAGAGAAGGCAGCAGTCCTGCATCCTATAGGCCGCTCTCAATGCTCACAGCTGACTATAAAATACTAAGCTCCATACTGGCGGCGAGACTCTTGCCACACATGACCACTCTGGTCCATGAGGACCAGAATGGCTTTATCCCTGCCCGGAACACGACGCTAAATATTCGAAGGCTTATCCGACTCATGGAAGATTTACGGGAGGGGAGTGGAACCCCACTTGCCCTCTCGGTCGACATAGAAAAAGCGTTCGATAGTCTAGAGTGGGATTATTTATATGCAGTCATGGAGCGCTTTGGGCTGGGCGTAGGCTATATCCGTTGGACGAAGGTGCTTTATGCAGCGGCAGTGGCGAGAGTGCGGGTTGGATCCCTGGTGTCCCAACAGTACCCAGTGGAGAGAGGCACCCGGCAGGGGTGCTCCCTATCCCCATTACTGTGCGCCTTGGCGATTGAACCGTTGGCGGCGGAAGCCCGCAGGGGGCGATACTTCGCAGGCGTGCAAGCTAGAGATGGGCGACAGTTTATCTCGCTGTACGCCGATGATCTCCTGTTGTTCCTTGACAACGACGCAACAGAGCTCGATGGTGCGGAGGAGTTGCTGGGACGGTTTGGCGACCTGTCGGGATTGAGGGTTAATTGGACGAAAACGTGCCTTTTTCCATTAAGGGAGGACGCGGCCCGCCCAGAACACCGTCCGCTACTTAATTGGGAGCCGACCTGCTTCCATTACCTCGGAGTTTACGTCTATCACACACCGGCGGCTCTGTTCGAGGGCAACGTGGAGAGATGCATCAGGGGGCTGAAGGGTAGCATGGCATTCTGGGCCACGCTTCCACTGTCCATAGCTGGTAGGATAGCTCTATTGAAGATGGTGGCCCTGCCGCGGCTGCTGTACTACTTTCGAACGCTCCCGATCTGGATCCCCAGCTCCTTTTTCCGCCGACTTAGATCCCAGTTAACTACCTTCCTGTGGGGGGCGGGCAGATGTAGAGTGGCGCTGGCGACACTCACCTGCCCGAAAGATGAGGGGGGCTTGGCGTTCCCAGATTATGAGCTCTACTACCTTGCTGCCCAGTTGCAGATATTTACGCAAGAGGTGGCTCGTGTTTACCGGGGCCCGGAAGACGGGCGACTGCGGGGTATGCCGCGACACATACTAGCCTACATCGCTCTGGGACAGAAACTTGCCGCCCGGGACTTATCCCTCGAACAGGATACATTTCGGCGCTGCTGGAACCGGGCGCAGAAGCGAGCGGGGATTAAGCACCCCTACGCCCCGGAGATGCCACTGGGCATACTAACTGTGCTGCCCCATGGAGGCGATTGGTCCCGCCTGCAGCAGTGGGAGGAGGCGGGAATACAGATGGTAGGGGACCTCTTTGAAAACGGGGAGCTCCTCCCGTTCCTAGCCCTCCAAGAACGATTTGACCTCCCGCGCGGGGGTTATCTCCTTCACGCAGCTGTGATAAGGGCAATGCAGAAACACTGGGGACTGGGACTGGCGGAGCCGGCGACGGCCATGGCTTGCCAATACACCATGATGGCGGCGGGAACGGTGAAAGCGGTGTCTTGTTCATATAACAGAATGCTCCACGAGCATTTGCCGCCCCTCGACGCGCTGAAACTCAAGTGGGAGACTGACCTGGGCAGGCCCATCCCGGACACGACATGGGCACAACTGGTGCGGAGGGCACGCAATAGCACAAGGAACGCTCGATTTCAAATGATCCATTATTATATACTGCACAGGGCGTACATGACCCCTGGGAGAATCCTGAGATACTTCGGCGCGACCGACGCGAGGTGCCCCCGCTGCGCGGCAGAAGGAGCCGAGCTGGTGCATATGCTCTAGTCATGCCCGGCCCTGTCGGACTACTGGCGGGCCGTGAGTGAGTCCATGAACGAGGTGACGGACCGGACTGTTGACTTTGACGCAGCAGCGTGCCTCCTGCATTGGTTCCCACATACCCCCAAAAACAAGCTCTCAAGTAAATTCATAGATATGGGATTGATGGTAGCCAAGCGGGAGATTACTAGAAACTGGAAGGCAAGGACGAGCCTGACGCATAAGAGGTGGTACAACGAATTTCTGAAATGGGCGGCCTGCGATAGCACACATAGATATCAGATAGCGCATAGAACTGCTAATGAGCGAGCGCTAGAACAAGCGACGGCCTGGGAGGTAATGGTACAGGGCCTCAGGGATAGTGGAATGGTGGATGAAGGGGAGGACCTAGACGTGGCCGGGGGCAGCACATCACAGTAATTGGAAGTTAAGAGAACCGGTAGAGAGGAAAGCCTGAAGTCCAAGATTAGAGGTACACATCGAAAGGCTCCTGTGCGGATGGTGGGGTGGGGGGGGAGGGGCAGGGGGGGGTTAGACTCTTCGAACCGGGGGGGGGAGTTGGGGGGGGGAGTTCAGGGTTTACTTAGTTGAGCACGTAAAAGTAGGCACACACAAAACTCCGAGACACTAATCCTGTGGAAGTACAACCAGGCATGTGGGTGCAGAGACATTGGTGCCGCCCGGCCCCCGGGATGTGGGCCTGCAGGCTGTGTAAACGAGACGATGGTATACCAGACTGTAGCACTCTGATTGATACTGAATATGTGTAACTATTGGCCTGCGTAAGGTGTGTCCACAATAAAAATTACTTTAAAAAAAAAAAAAATTTGAAAGACAGGAACTTGAGGTCCACGGACTCCAAAGGCTCAAAAGGAGGGAACTGCTAAGCACCCAAAACCAAAGCAAGATCCCAAGGAGGAACGGGAGAACGGACAAAAGGAGCAGAGAGAGAGAAACTCCGAAACAGACGGGAAACCAACAACCCATCCAAAGGCAGAAGAGAAGACGGATCCTGAAAAGCCAGAACAGCAGCCCACTGACCCTTCAAAGTGGACAGAGCATAGTGTTTCTGAAAGCCATCCAAAAAAAATTGCAGAACAGAAGAAATAGCACAAGAGGCAGGAGACATGCCTAGGGTAGCACACCAAGAAGAAAAAGAAGCCCAGTGCTTGGAATAAGAGGCCAAAGTGGACTTCCGACGAGAAGCCTGCATCACAGTGATGAGGTGGTCGGGCAAACCCCGGACTCCAAGAGTCAGCCTTTCAACCTCCAGACCGCCAAGGTGAGAGGAACCAGCAGGGAGGGAGAAGGGGACCCTAGGGGAGACGGGCACCGGGGCAAAATCCACGGAGAACTCACCGCCAGACCCACCAGCAGAGGATACCAGGACCGCCTCGTACAATAAGGGAGAACAGCCACCACCTGAGCCTCTGCCCGCTGAACCTTGAGCAAGAAAGCAGGAATCAGAGGAAATGGAGGGAAGGCATAAAGGAACCAAGGGGGCCATAGGACCGACAAAGCATCCACCCCCCAAACCCCCCTCTCCGGAGACCGGGAGCAGAACAGGGGAAGCAGGGCATCGGACTGGGAGGCAAACAGGTCCAGCACCGGAGTCCCGAACCTTCGGCAGATCAACCGGAAAATCTGATGGGCGAGACACAGGTAGAGAGAGGACGGGAACCACGGACTCAAGGAATCCGCCACCACGTTGTCCACACCCCGAATGTGCAGAGCAGAGAGGGCCAAAAAATGAGTTCTGCCCAACTTGCAACAGCACAGGCCACCAGGTTCAGGGAAAGACAGTGGGTACTGCCCTGGTGGTTGATATAGGCCTTTGTCACAGTGTTGTCCAATCTCACCAAGACGTTGCACCCCTGAAGATGATCCAGGAAGAAGCGAAGCGCACTCACCACAGCTGACAGTTTCTTCCAATTGGACGATCGGTGCGACTCCGACGGAAGCCAATGAGCCTGCACAGCCCAAGGACCCAAAGTTACACCCCAGCCAGATGCGCTGTCATCCGTGGTCAAAACCAAAGGGGTCGGGGGATGGATCCATATTCCTTTCAACAGATTCGAAGAATCCAGCCACCACTGTAGAGCAGACACCAACCCCAGAGACACAGGCACAGGAACAGTGAAGTCCCGGACAGGAAAGCGGACCCAACGTTGAACATGCCACAACAGCGGCCGAAGATGAACCCGGGCCCAGGGCACCGTGAAGACAGTGGCAGCCATGTGACTCTGAACCACCAACCACTGCTGGAGAGGAGCCGTATCCTGGGAAAACAACCTCCTCAGCAACGACTGAAGACGCAGAATCCTGGACTCTGGGAGAAACACTTTGCCCAGAACGGAGTCGAAAATGGCCCAGATGAAGGTCCTCCGAGTGGCAGGCACCAGGTGACACTTTGGAAAATTG
Source organism: Lissotriton vulgaris (assembly GCF_964263255.1). Classification (NCBI taxonomy): domain Eukaryota; kingdom Metazoa; phylum Chordata; class Amphibia; order Caudata; family Salamandridae; genus Lissotriton; species Lissotriton vulgaris. The sequence continues at coordinate 746,082,333 of NC_141696.1, forward strand.
ATGAGAAATCCATGATCTTCGAGCATACGCATGGTCAAGGAAAGATGCCGAGACATGACATCCGAAGACGCAGCCTGGAGCAGTCAGTCGTCCAGATATGGAAACACAGACACCCCCAGGAGATGGAGGTGAGCCACCAAGGGAGCGGCCACCTTGGTGAACACCCTGGGGGCAGACCGGAGACCAAAGGGAAGGATGCAGAACTGCCAGTGATGACCCTCCAGGCAGAAGCGCAGGAAAAGCTGATCCCCAACGCCATTGGAACATGAAGGTAAGCATCCTGGAGATTGAAGGAGGTGAACACCCAGCCCTCCTGGATCAAGGAAATCACCTTCTTCAAAGTCTCCATTTTGAACAGGATCTTCGGCACAAATAAGTTCAGGGCCCGAAGATTGATGACCTCCCGGGTAACCCTCTGTGACCTTCGGGACCACAAAGACGGTGGAATAGGTCCCCATCCCACGTTCCAGGGGGGAACAGGGACAATCGCCCGCTTGTCGGACTGAGCCAGAACACCCTCCAGTAAGGTCAGACGGCGAGACAGGTCCAAAGGCGTTGCAGTCGTCACAACACTGGAGGGAGGAGGAGGAGACAGAAACTCCATCCGGTAACCCCGGGAAAGAACATCCAGCACCCACCGGTTAGAGGCCGTCAGCTGCCAAGCAGGGAGGAACAGCCGCAGTCTCCCACCAACCGCGGGTGGACCACAATCGAGACCGGGCACCGGGACGGCATAGTCAGGAACGCTGCGTGCCAAACCCCCCATCCGGCGGTGGATTCTTCTGGAACCTTCTCGGAAAGGACCTACCAGCACCCCGCTGGCCCTTAAACGAGGACTGCTGAAACCTGGAAAGCTGGTGAAAGGACCTGGCATTCGAGAATAAGGCACCTTTTTTAGAAGGATGATGACGGAACGACAAAGAATGCTTCCTCTCCTTAAAGGCCTTATGCAGCCAATCCTCCAGAACTTCCCCAAAAAGATGAGTACCAGAAAATGGCAACCTCAATGCCATGAAACACTGAGCATCATCCGTCTTCCAACCCCGCAGCAGCAAGTTCCAACGGGCAGCAATAGAAGAGCCACAGAACAGAGCAGAAGCCTGGACAGAGTCAAAGGCGATGTCTGAAAGAAACTCTGCCGTTCCATAGACTCCAGCAACTACGGTCAACTGCCCCCCTCCTGCATCGTGGAATAGAAAGTCTTAAAGTCAGCCAGCAAAGACTGAGCCACGTAGGCACCATACACCCCTGAACGAATAGCCAGGTGAGAGCCAACATAGGATTTCTTCAGTGCAGAGTCCATCTTCTTATCCACGCCATCCTTCAGGATATTATCATCCGCCATAGAAGGCCGACCAACCAGACTAGCAACAATCAAATCCACCTGCACAGAATCGGGCAAGGCAACCTCCATATCCTGCAATGGATAGAGCTGCGACATAAACCTGGGCCTCGCAATATGGTCCAGGTCCTTCCACTCCTTGATGAGAACAGCCCGAATATCAGACAAGGTCTCCAATATCAGGCACTTCATCTGGCATCATACAATCTGGCATGCTTCACAGATGGAGCAGAGTACCCTCTGTCCGGAGGAGAAGAGGAAGACCGGACAGGGGAGACATGCTTTCTCTTCCTGTGGTTTTTCCCCATAGCGAAGGAGGAGCCTCTGGAACCAACAACACGATTATATCCCAAGAGACATGGATTGCACAGTATACACACCAAGTACCCCACAGGCAATGAATAATCCCCCAACTCCCGCCAAATAAAGGAAACAGCACTCACCCATCAGCTGATTCCATAGCATCAAACGACGCGGAAGAAGGAGGGACGGATAATGAATGAAAAGCCCCCACCAAGCGGCCGCCGTAGGAGTACTCAGTCCGAAGGTCCCCAACAGATGACGTCAAACCTGAAGCGGCCCGACAACCTACCAGGGAGGGAAACGAGCACATTGGAGCCCAGCCAGGTGCCTGAACAAGCGAAAATGAGCAGAGGAGCTCACGAAGGAGAAGCGTCCGGTCCCGCTGTATCCAGATACAAAGCGACAACATGAAGAAATCCATCGCAACAGGAGCCCAGATGAAACTGCACCGAAACCAGGAAGGATTCACAGCCCGCGCCGGAAAGAGTCAACACACCTTCAGGAAGAAAACCGGGGGACCTGAGAAGCCCCGCAACCCAGGTCCCCCGCATCCAGGGCAAGTCCAGGAGGCCCAGCAACCTGACTCCCAAAATTCCACGACGGTCCATGAGCACCCCCAGAGCCCGGCAGAGGGGGAAACCACAGGACAAGCATAGCAGGTAAGCGCCCAGCACTCACCCAAGCATCACCCATCAGCAATTCCACGACAGGAAACAAAACAGGAGGTGCTTCTGTGGTGAGGTATATTATAGCACCTGGCAGGAGGGTGGGTGGAGTCTAAAAAGCGTTTCCTGTTTGGTTTCCTGTCTTGTGGAATACCTCATGTGTGTTGACTAGATCGATGAGGGACATAGAGTTAATGGGTGTGTTACTCGATCTATCAAAACCGGTAGTGAAAACCAAACTATGTGCTATCTCCAAAGTGACTTGGTTATTACCACGTAGTATCTATCTAGAGGCAAAACACCAGTCAAGACTTACGTTTTAATGTGAACCTGCAGGGTGAGACAAGCAGGGTGAAACCATCATATGCCCTGATCTTTCAAAACCGGTGGTGTGAGCATTCTATATACTAATACAAAAGTGACATGTTCTTCCCCGCATATCTTCAATGCGGATGTAAAATACCGATCATGGCTAGCGTTTCAATGTTACCAAACGTAGTGAAATACATGACGTGAACCGATCACGAGAACGTGTCTTCTTCATTACAGAGAAACAGTGTACACCATAATGTCTTAGTTAAAGTAGAACGCATTAGCGGGGATGTGTTTAAAACAATACCGGGTGCCTCAGAAGATTCCCTGTTTTTCAGTGAATTAGTGCGCTTAATCTCGGTGTACTGTGGAACTAACCATGATAACGGGTGCCTCAGAAGATTCTGTATCTTCAGTGAATTAGTGCGCATAATCTCAGTGCACTGTGGAATTAACCACGTTACAGAGGTAAATCGTGCTTAAGTATCAAACCGCAATTTCAAAGCGCCACAACTTACTTAAGGAATATCAAAGTGTGTCCAAAACTCTCCTCTGTGGAAATCTCAAAGGTCCTAACACCTGAGGTAGTGAGTGGGTGAAATAGCAAAAAGCCATCTGGAATTAATGGTAAACATGGTCGAGGGACTGAATGTGCTGAAAAGTACACTTTGTCAATGGATTCAAACAAGCCGGGCTGAAGACGGCTGGAATGCCAGAAACCGGTCCTCGGAAGCTTGTTTCCGGTCCAGAGAAGGCATGGCTTGGCAGTTCGGGCTGGACTGTTCCCATGAGGCACAGGGTCAGACTGATTTATATATAGCCATGTCTGAACTGGGGTGGCAGAGTGGGCTAAAGAACGGTGATGGATCAAACCCAGATCTTTTGACTGGGTGTGAGTGTTTGATTGGTTCAGATGCTCCGTCCATCACCACCCCCTTTTGTTCGCTGAAAAGTAAACAGAGAAAAAGGACTACCAACAAGTATTAAGTGAGTGCCATATTGGAATCACAGTACTTCAATCTATCCTGCTTGTTCCAACTACTATGAAACCACAGTAACTCCGATCTATCCTACTTGTTCCAACTACTTTGAAAATTAAGAAAATTGAAAAAAACTTTAACAACTCACAAAATAATACATTATGCACTAACTATCAGTGATATATGAAACCAGATCGTACCGTCTAGCATGTAAAATACAAGTGTAAGATTCATGAAATACAAGTGTCAGATTAATGAAAATTCTGTTCATATTCAGTCTCAATTCATGTCTGGCACTAGATAGTCCTCATAATTATATCCATATCATACGGGAGATATCTCAGGGGCTGATTTAACCCAGTGAGTCTTGTATAACTTTATAGATAACAGCTATGTTCAACTTTCTCATTCATCCCCAATGGATTTAAATTTTCCAGTCTGTATATCCAATAGTTTTCTCTTTGTAACAGTTGTTTGTTGTTATCAAATCCTTCACATTTCTGTACAATCTCTAATATTATAAATCTGAGTTGGCTTATATTGTGTGATGCATCCATGAAGTGGCTAGCCACCGTCGATTTTACCATCCTGTTGTGTATATTTGATTTATGTTCATTCATCCTTGTCTTTATTTTTTGCTCAGTTTTCCCCACATAACCTTGTCTGCAAGGGCATTTCAGAAGGTAAATTACGTTCATAGTATCACATGTCGCAGATACTTTGAATTTGATCTTATGGTGGCCCTGTGTGATTGTTGTGCCTTTGATGACATTATTGCAATTGCTGCAATTATGACATGGTGTTGTACCCGTGTATATTTCCTCTGTGTTGAAGTGTTTGGGTTTAAGTATCTCTCCTAAATTGTGCACTCTCTGATATGCAAAAATAGGTTCCTAATTGAATATGTGGTTGAAGTCTTGTTCCTGTGTCAGTATTGACCAGTGTCTTTTGATGATGCGTTTGAAGACTTTACTTTTTGTGGAATATTTGGAAACTATCACTACCAGAGTTTTTTCTTTTTTGGGTGTTTTTTTTTAAAAGATCTCGTCTATTTTTTTGTGCACATCTCATTTTTGCTTGGTCTAATACATCCTGAGGGTACCCTCTTTCCTGAAATCCCTGTTCCATTTAATATATGCAGTGTTTGGTTTGTCTGGTGATGATGCAATGCGTTTAACCCGAAGCATTTGTTAGAATGGTAGATTTTTTTTAAGCTGTCTTGGTGAAAACTGAGGTAATGAAGGAGATTTTTACGGTCTGTTGGTTTGTGAGATATGTCAGTGCTGAAACCTGTATTGTTTCTAGTGATCGCTACAGCTAAGAAAGTGATTCTAGTAGCATGTATTTCAGATGTGAATTGAATGCGTTCATCTTTTTTGTTGAGATCCGCAATGGCTTCCGTTAAGGTTAGTTGAGGTCCACTCCATATGATGAACACATCATCAATATACCTGAGGATAAGTTTTGGATGTGTTTTCCATGGTTCTTGTGAAAGGATGTTATCTTCTTCATCTCTTTCCATTAAAAGATTTGCATAGGCAGGAGCTGCCGAATTTCCCATGGAAGTTCCAGATTGTTGTAAAAAATATTTGTCTTTCCATTTAAAATAGCTGTGAAAGAGAGTGAAACATAGGAGTTACATCAAGAAAACTTTCATATCCATATCCACATTCAGTTCTGTTCATAGTAATGCATGCTCGATTGCTTCAATCCCCTCTTTGTGGGGTATGGAGGTATGGAGAGCTTTAACATCCATAGTGCAAAGCAAGATAGATTCTTCTGGTGTTAGTTTGATGTGCTCCAATTTGTTCATCAAGTCAGTAGTATCCTTAACATATGTCCTCATTTTTCTCACGCTGGGTTGCAAGTATTTGTCTAACAGTTGTCCAATAGGTTGATGAATGCGTCCCCTGGTGGACACTATTGGCCAAAAAGGTAGTTTATGCAAGTTTTTATGAATTTTAGGGAACATGTAAATTGTAGGACTCCTAGGATGGGCCGTTGTCAAAACATTTTTTGTTCAATCATTAATGATCCCTTTTTCATGTGCATTATCAATGACCATTAATAGTTGTTTGGCAAACTGTTCTGTTGGATTGGTATCTAAATGTTGATATACCATTTGGTCAGATAAGTGTAATTCTATTTCTCTTTCATAATGTTTTGTGTTGAGGATCACAATTGGACCCCCTTTGTCTGACTTCTGACACGTTATGTTCGGATTTTTGGCTATCAGTTTCAGGATACTCATCTCTTTTTCAGTGAGGTTATGTCGTCTAGTTTTTTTTGAAAATTTCAATTTTGATAATTCCATTTTTATAAGGTTCTCAAAGGTGTCTAATGTCTTGTGACTAGTTGGTGCCATATATGTACTGTGTGGTGTTAAACCTCGTAGTTGATCAACCTGGGTAGATTCCCGCTCTGGTAACACATTATCAAAAAAGTTTCTGAGACAGAGTTTCCTCATAAGTTTGAACAAAATTATCTCCAGTTCCAGTTTGTTGGTATCGGTAGTAAGTACATAGGCCATTCCTTTCTGTAGAGTATTGAGTTCCACACGGCTCAGTTGTTCACCTGATATGTTTATCACCAGGTTATGAGGGTTTAGTTCTTCTTGGTCTTGTCCTTCTTTGATCCCGAACTCCTGATGTTATAAACTTACAAATCATATATGTACACTAATCTTTGATTCACTTACTTTTCCTTGAGGCCGAATAGTAGATAGTGAAGGTCCTTTTCCTAGGAAAATACTCTGCTGTTCTCTAAAACTTCCATTTCATCGACTTTCTATGAAAAAAGATATAAGAACATCTGAAATAATTCTCAACGTTTTCATTTTCCTTCTTGTGTTAAGTTATGACTTATTACTCATACCTTGAACTTTCCTTACGACCAAATAGTGTCAGATATATGAGTATATTTTGAATTTTCTATAATTAAACTCTGAAATTACCGTTTACCCGAAGTTTTCAAAGAAAAGCTCAAATGACATTTTCACAATGTTTAAAAATTCTTATTCTCTTTTTTGATCACTCATGTTCAACATTTCCTATAAAACTGATATCACTTACTTTGAGATCCACTTACAGTACCTATATGAGATAAATATTTTAAACATTAGACTAACTAACTAACTAACTTTTATTAACTGCTCCCGTCTTCAAAGGCCAATTACCTTTCCTAAAACTTTGGTTCTAAAAACACTAGGTAAGAAATTTTTTAAGTCAAAAGGCAAACGTTGTTTATAAGTCAAATGAGAATCATTGCAGTAACTCCAACCTTTTTGACATTCTAAGTAGCATGTATAATGTTCTGATGTTGTCGAAGGACCGTCATGATAAATAATAGCTACAGTTGTAAAGGTTCTTCCTGAAATTGATAACTGAGAAGCCACAACATTTTTGATACAAGTTGTCAATTTAGTTCCATCAGGTCTACATCGTTGGAAAACTAAAATGACATACTGACCATAAGTTTGTATAAATAATGTGGACAGCATTGGACACTTACATTGGGTACACACCATATTATGATCAGCTGTTTTAACTAGAATATAAAGGACACTGATTTGCAGTCTGGTAAAGTCAAATATATAAATCTTTCAGTGTCTATTCTAGTAGTACTTGATAAACTACAATTGTCGCAGTCATGCTGCCATTGATAAGAAAGGCTAAAAAGATTTTCTACATCTACACCTTCATCTTCCAAAACACCAAACATACGCATACAAAATTCCTGGCAATCCTGCTGAATGTTCTGTGAAAATTTATCTTGACCAGAACACATGTCTAAAATATTTTGAATTTCTGTTCTATTTTTGCTCTATCACTGCTACATTTCTCAAACACAGAATTCAATAAACCACACAATCTTTGATCCCGATTTTCAACAATCTGTTCTTGGAAAGTTTGAAGAAAAAAAACAACATTAACCACTACATTAGCATAGCAGTTGACACCAGAACTGTTTTCAAACTGAAATCCAACAACATTTTCATCAGAATCCTTTTTCTTTCTGTTTTCAATTACATTTTCATCTACTTTTTGTCTTTTTGCTACTACCTCACTGCAATTATTCTCATTTCTTATTTTCGGCCTACCACACGTTTTTCAAACAGAGGATATTGAGGCAAATGTGGAGCATACTCTCTTCTTAACCTATTGTATTCTTTAACACAATCTAGATCTGCACAAATCTTTGTCTCATCACACTCAATCAAGTACAATCCTGATAAAGTTCTGACTCGTGATAATGCCACATATGCCATACCCTCTTTAAACACAGAACTTCCACTGTTCACCAAAGCACTATCTACACTTAAACCTTGAGATTTATGAATTGTCACCGCATATGCCAAACAAACAGGAAACTGTTTTCGGCGAACATATAAGTCTTTTACAAGCAAAAATATAGCAGAACAATGACTGATTTCTTGTACTTGCTCAATGCCATCAAATTTTATTTTTAAAAATTAAATTCCATCTCTATTTCTATAATTCACAAAATCAACAACATGACCCATTGCTCCATTTATCAGACCTCTTTCTACATTTAAATTCCTTCTCAAAATGATACGACAATTTAAACACACATTCAAAGTCTTTTCAAAACCAGCTGTTTTAGATATACTTTTCTCTAATGAATCCAATTTTGTTTTCAAATTTACTGACAACACAATTGTTGCACCCAAATGCTCTATTTTATCTATTGCTTCCAGTTTCACAATCTCTTCATTTTCTAACTTTAACATTTTGTTGTTGAAGATGGAACATTCTTGCAGAATTGGCATCAAACATATCCCAGATTTCTTCTCAGTAATTTTTAAAAAAATATTCTCTGGAAGAATGTTTTCATTTGGATACAAATTTGAAATTATTCGAGCATGTAAAGCTTCTTTCCCAAGCTCACTTACTTTTTCCGATTCTTACATCTTGTAGAATAATTTTATAATCTTCATCCTTTGCCTGTCGCATATTTTGAATCAGTTCTGCATATTTAAAATTTAACCATATATTAACGTTTCCAATGCTTCCAAGGGACTTCCTGGTATCTTCATGCGTGAGCATTTTAAACACTGGTTGTCCTTTTACTGGAGTCAACTGCAGTAGATCTCCAAAAACAATAATGTGTTTACCTCCAAATAACACATCATACTCTGTTCTAAGAATTTCTTGCATTCTCAAATGCACAAAAGCACGCATTAGATTTGAGACCATGCTTACTTCATCAATGATAAGAAGTTTCATTTTCTTCAGGACTCTGGAAACTTCAGAACACGCATCTCCAGATAGCTTGTTGTAATGCAATTTATTATCATGCTCAACTGGCAGCATCAGTAAACGGTGTAGAGTAATCCCTTTAATGTTACGTGCTGCCAGTCCAGTTGGAGCGGTTACAACACAAGACAGCGGTGATTCAGTCCTTTTCTGAAAATAAGTTGCAATGGCTTTAATCAGAAAACGTTTTCCTGTTCCCGCTTCTCCACTTACGTACAGTCGGACAGGCTTAAATGATGTACATGAGCACACTTTTTTCTCATGTCTGAATCCATGTTCACTCTGTTCTGTGACTTCGTCATATATCTTTTTCTGCTCAACGTTTAGTTGCTTTACCAAATCTTTTAAGTTAACTACATCCTCTTGAGCTTGTTCCATAGCTCTTTCCACCTCATCCATGGCAGTTACAGCTTCATTTTGGATAATTGGTCCTCTTAGTGGATCCTGACTCAATGAAGTAGAACTCTGACTGTCTTGAGAACTGTCTCTAGCAATCTCTTCAGCAATTGTGGTTTCTTGCTCTATTTCTTCGTTCAACATTTGCAGATAATTTGGAAAAACAGGACATTCTCTGGTATCCTTGGTTGCATTAAAAGAGTCTTCATAACAGAGAAAATCTCCAAGTAGTTCCTCTTCTGTACGTCATGGCTTAAAGAGTTGCAAAAGAGCTAAATAGTAAAATTCTCTTTTGTCTGGAGCTTCGCACCCCAATATTCGATGATTAATCAAATGGCCTTTTCTCTGCTTCACTAGACATCCTTCATACCCAATGACAGCATATTTTCCATTATTGATATCTTCTGTGATGTTCCTCTTATAACTGTAGTTTTGCAGAACTTCATACAAACAAGTGTTCTCAAGGTGAGTACTTCTATTTGGATAGTATGTATCCAACATGTTTGTCTTCAAAATATCTGTACTGTTTGGTTCTTTCTCCTCCAAATATTCAATTTCTTGTACAGATTTCAAAACTCGGTTTCGTGTTGCAGCAAGACCTAGACTCACCCAAATGATTGTTCTTGAATTGGCATAGAGACTTGCTGATGATAACCGATCAGAACCTTCATATGCTCCAATTTCTCGATGTGACAACATCTTCAGACTGAAACTGTATAATTTTTTACTTATACTCTTTTCATGTGAAATGTCTTCCCACATTTCCTTCAGTTCAGTATTTTCATTTTTTGTGATGTAAGACATCACATATCGAGCCACAGCAAAAGAGTTGTCAGCAACGAACTGAATATCCATGTTAGCATTCCACATGGATAAAATCACTGGGTTGTAGTCGTTGATATACTCGGACTCTACGTTTCTTTTTAAATTGTATGTATTTTTTGATGATTTCCTTGTCACAGTATGTCGCAGAGAAGACATCAAATTATTTACTCTTCCTTTAGAAATCACTAGTCGTGGAAATGCGAAACGACATTTCGTGTAGAATTTCTCCTTGTTTTTAAATTTTCGACGACAGTACTTTCCACAACGATGAGATTGAAAACGTAAAGCTTGTTGCCTTAAACTGTTTTCTTCAGTAGTTTTCGGAACAGCACATGTTGAATATTCTTCAATGAAACTCATCACTGTGTCATCCGAATTAGTTCCAAATTTTGGTGCATCTTTAATCCATAACAACATATGTATATGAGGAGCACCTCTCGCTTGATACTCCTTCCTCCAAAAGAAATCCAAAACCTCTCCAAGGGGAGGATTTTTTTTGTTGGTAATAAAAGACATCATAGCTTCAAATCTATGATTAAAATATCTGCACACATTCACTTGATCCAAAGAACACAGTTCTCCAGGTGTTTTCAATTCTATATTTTGTATGTTTACATTTGCCTCTCGTAGAAATTGAAGTAAGTCGTCCCATGCATACTCAGCACAGCTAAGAGTGAGGAACCATGTAGGAGTTCCTAAGTTTATTAACATACATTTCAATTCCCCATGACGACGGAACCAATACTTGTTTGTTCCACTCTGACATGCTATGAGATTGATTAGCTGAGATTCCAAAATACTGTCTTGCAGATTGACTTTTTCCATAAAGTCCCTCGTGAAACATTTTGCAGATGAGCTCCACTTTTCAGTATATGATTAACTGCATAAGAAAGCCCAGACAAATCACTTTCATACAGTAGATGAAACAAATACGGAATGCATTGACGAAACCTTGGATCTTCAGCATATAATCTTAAAGTCCGGTATTCAGCTGCAGGAATTTGAACTGGTCGATCGTCATATCGTCCACCTCGACCTGTTGGAAATAACTGTGGAAAACAACGAGCTTCCAAACTTTCTTCCCATATACTAATAGGACTTTCTTTTGCTGCTTTCATTTGAAACAAGTCAATTGCATTCCCCATTACGTCTTTGGAATGTAAAGGATGAATAGTATAATGTTCATATATTTCTTCACTTTTAGACACATCAACTTTTTCAATTTGGCCAACTGAACAATCACTGTCTTCTGCTGTAGCTGGTTCCTCTGCTCCAACACTTACATCTTTGTAGTACTCATTGTTTTTGTCCAAATACAACGTTGCCTTTTTGACTTTCCTAACATCCACTAAACCTTGCCAGATTTTCTTACTCTTTGTCAGAACCCCATTAACTAGAATAACCAGAGGATCCTCTTCTACTCTTTCTACACCAATTGTATCAATATTTTTCTTGACATCTAGAGGCAAATAAACAACTCTTCCCTTTAATCCTCTTTGTAAATCTGTAGGAGGTAATTTCCCTATCTTAGGCTCCATGCGAACAATAGCTTGAAAAGGATGGACACATTGAATCAAAATTGATTCATAAGTATTTAAATCCATCAATTCAGAAGGAATATCTATCAACTGAAGATTATTATGAACAGCTCTAACAGGCATTCTGTTTTCATTTAATTTTTTCAAACAATAATTACAAATACGCTGATCAAAACTCAAATCAAAAGAATTCTCCACCAACAAATAACTTACAAAATCCTTCCATTCATTATTATTTTCCATTTCACATTTTGCATATAAATCAACTAACCTAGTCTGAATCTTATAATGAGTCCGTCGACAACACACACAAGTTAAATTAGGCCTTTCACTTGATTTCACCTTAAACTTGGTAATTTCCTTGTCAAACCTTTCTATATTTGAAATCTGTACATTGTCTTCCACATTACCATCCATTACTATATCCATTTCTACACTGTCCTCTTTGTTCCCAAAATAACAAAACTCCATTTCTTCACAAATAGTCTTCACATCTACTTCAGATCCATGCAAAAGAGCACTGTTTAACTGTTTAAGCTTTAGTGCTGGACTTTTTGCATAATACAACCTTCTCACTAATTTCCTCACCTTATTATGATGCACTGCTAACATCCTAAAATGATGAAAAACACTCTGACATACTTTTCTAGAAAGACAAGCCAGTGAATGCCCATGCAAACCTGTGTTTTCTCTCACTCTGCAAGGATCTAACTCTTGCAAGATCTTCACTTTCTGTTTTACACTTTTCTTACTATATGTACGTAAGAAATTTCGAAGCAAATCGATTGAATCCTGTCGCACACTACAAATACTACTGCACTTCCATGTGTACACTGGACCCTTAGTACGTCTCCCTAAAACTTCATCATCTAACACCTCTTCTGCATCTCTAGACACAAGTTTCTCTTTTTCCATCGGACAACCATCTTTCACCACTGGTGTCAGCTGCATGCATCAAATCATTTTCCTGAAAGCAACTCTCCTCATTAAAAAATGGCTCAGAACTTGAACTATGCATCCATTCTCCACAAAGAACTTCACAAAAATTAGTCCGATTAATTATTCGTTTCCTTCTACTGTTCGATTTGAAAACATCAATTGCCTTGTTATGTATCCTAATTCTATTGATTAGTAAAATAAATCATTTTTTCTTAACTTCAAAAGCCTGATCAACAATCTTCTCTACACTTTTCTTTTTCTTGTAAAAAGAATCTCTCTGTTTACCTTTCTTTTCATTTTTTAGCAAATTTAAAACTACCCTATTGTGAAACATTCGTCTATGAACGTCTCTAAATTGATTTTGCCTTCTATTGCTATCCATACTCTTCTCTCCTGCTCCAGTAGAGACATTTTTTGAGGGCCTCTCCTTCCTTTTCAAATTTGCTCTCTCCTTCTGTATCTTCACATTACCGTTAACATTTGTTTTTGTTCTACATAAGTTGCAAAAAAAAGACTCAGGGGCATATTACCAACAACTAGCGATAATTTTTATCTCTAACTTGTTTAGAGACAAAAATTATCGCCGCACATCGGCGATTTTTATCGCAGATAAACCTTGCTATTAGCAAGGTTTATCGCAAATGCGATAAAAAACGGCCGCAATGCATGAATATTGCTGAAAAGTCAGCGATATTCATGCATTATCGAGCAAATGCTCTTAGCCATGTTATCCACCTCCCATTGGATAACATGGCTAAGAACTGCTCAGGGCAGGTGTTAGCTTTTGGAGATATTCGCGCTTAGCGCGAATATCTCCAAAAGTTGGTAATAGGAGATAGCGATATTAGGGACTGTTTCCAGTCGCTAACATCTTGGCACGCCCACTTTGCATGTCATTAGTGATAAATATCACTGACATGCAAAGCGGGGCCCAAGATGGTCGCTATCTCCTATTAGCTGTCGCTAACTGGTGTTAGCGACAGCTTGGTAATAGGGAGATAATTTTATCTCCGCTTTCTTGGCTTTTAAAGCCAAAAAAGCGGAGATAAACCCCCTTGATAATATGCCCCTCAGTTGTCTTACCAGGAGCTTTTTTGGTGTTTTTTGAAGTACTTGTAGAGGATTCCTTTAATTCCGTTGCTGATTTTGTTCTTTTCCGTATGGTATTTTCTCTTCTCCTTTGCCTTGACGGCATTTTTGCTTACTTTTGAAATGTTGATTTTAATCTGTGGTAAAGAAAAAAATAACACATTATAGACCACTATTCGCAAACAACAAAGCAATAACAATAAGCAAACAATATAAACACTAATTTACAACATATCTAAGTTTATACCACAGAAAACTATATAACTAGGAGTAAGACAAAGAAAAAAAGCTAGAGGGAGTAACACAAAAACACAGAGAGACTCAGACAAAGAAACAGGTAGAGGGAGTAAAACATACAAAAGGACTAAGACAAAGAGAGTGTATAATATGTTGAAAGACAGAAAAAGGATGTAATAGGGAGAGGGAGTAAGTCATAAAAAGGAGTAAGTCAGAAAAAGGATGTAACAGGGTGTAAAATAGAGAGAGGGTGTAACAGGAAGTAACACAGAGAGAGGGTGTTAGAAGAGAAAAGGTTGTAAAAGAGACTAAAACAGAGAAAGCCTGTAAAGGAAGAGGCAGAGAGTAAGTTTGAGAGAGGGTGTAAGAGGAAGTAAATCAGAGACAGGATGTTACAAGAAGTAGGTCAGACAGAGGGTGTAACAGGAAGAGAGAAAAAAAGGTCAGAAAGAGAAAGAGAGACGGTATAAAACAGACAAAAGGTGTAATAGGGAGTAACTCAAGGCTAGAATATTACAAAGAAAAAGGTTGATTAGATAGTATCTGCATGATTCAAAAATATATATTAGCACATTTCATAATCATGTCATCTATGTTTCCTCAGATTAGTAATATTTTTGGATAATGCTTGGTTAAAACATTTTGCTGCATAGAGAAATTGTCTTTTTTGAAATAGTGAAGTTTCAGTAGTGAAATTAAATTCTTGTACATAGGACCTGTGCTGTGTTTCTAAAATTTAATTTTAAAAACGACTTTGGGGTAATTGAATGGCTTTTATATTTTTGATAAGGAATTAATAGTGTTTTCCTCATTAAATAAATATATTTGAACCTTTTACAATGATGTCATCTGCATTACCTCAGATTAGGAAACAGATTGAGCTTCTTTCTTGTTGGTTTGTGCCATGTTTTTTGATAATGCTTGGTCAAAAGATGTTGCTGCATAGAGGAATTCTATTATGTAAAATTGAAAAGTTTCACTAGTGACCTGGAATGCTTGTACATAGGACCTGTACTGTGTTTGAAAAATTCTCTATCTTGCAAATCTTGAAAGCAAGCATTATCAAAAAGCAAGACACAAACCAACAGCAAAGAAACTCAGGGCCTTATTTATGAAGGCCTTGCGCCACCGGTGCATCACTTTTTTCCCATGTTAAAAGTGACACACCGGCAGCACAAGGCAATCATAAATAAGGCCCAAATGTAAATACCATTGATTTGCCCCCAAAATCGTTTTTTGAATAACATTTTAGAAACACAGCGCAGGCCCTATGTACAAGCATTCAATTTCACTACTGAAACCTCACTGTTTCACAAAATACAAATCCTCTATCTTGCAAATGTTGATAGCAAGCATTATCCAAAAAGCAAGACACAAACCAACAGCAAAAAAACTCAGGGCCTTATTTATGAAGGCCTTGCGCCACCGGTGCGTCACTTTTTCCCATGTTAAAAGTGACGCACCAGCGGCACAAGGCAATCATAAATAAGGCCCAAATGTAAATACCATTGATTTACACCTAAAATCGTTTTTTGCATAACATTTTAGAAACACACCACAGGTCCTATGTACAAGCATTCAATTTCACTACTGAAACCTCACTGTTTCACAAAATACAGATCCCCTATCTTGCAAATGTTGATAGGAAGCATTATTAAAAAGCAAGACACAAACCAACAGCAAAGAAACTCAGGGCCTTATTTATGAAGGCCTTGCGCCACCGGTGCGTCATTTTTTTCCCATGTTAAAAGTCACGCACCAGCGGCACAAGGCAATCATAAATAAGGCCCAAATGTAAATACCATTGATTTGCCCCTAAAATCGTTTTTTGAATAACATTTTAGAAACACAGCGCAGGCCCTATGTACAAGCATTCAATTTCACTACTGAAACCTCACTGTTTCCCAAAATACAAATCCTCTGTCTTGCAAATGTTGATAGCAAGCATTATCAAAAAGCAAGACACAAACCAACAGCAAAGAAACTCAGGGCCTTATTTATGAAGGCCTTGCGCCACCGGTGCGTCATTTTTTTCCCATGTTAAAAGTCACGCACCAGCGGCACAAGGCAATCATAAATAAGGCCCAAATGTAAATACCATTGATTTGCCCCCAAAATCGTGTTTTGAATAAAATTTTAGAAACACAGCGCAGGTTCTATGTACAAGCATTCAAGTTCACTACTGAAAGCTCACTGTTTCACAAAATACAAATCCTCTATCTTGCAAATGTTGATAGCAAGCATTATCAAAAAGCAAGACACAAACCAACAGCAAAGAAACTCAGGGCCTTATTTATGAAGGCCTTGCGTCACCGGTGCGTCACTTTTTCCCATGTTAAAAGTGACGCACCGGCGGCACAAGGCAATCATAAATAAGGCTCAAATGTAAATACCATTGATTTGCCCCTAAAATCTTTTTTTGAATAACATTTTAGAAACACAGCGCAGGTTCTATGTACAAGCATTCAAGTTCACTACTCAAACCTCACTGTTTCACAAAATACAAATCTTCTATCTTGCAAATGTTGATAGGAAGCATTATTAAAAAGCAAGACACAAACCAACAGCAAAGAAACTCAGGGCCTTATTTATGAAGGCCTTGCGCCACCGGTGCGTCACTTTTTTTCCATGTAAAAAGTGACGCAGCGGCGGCACAAGGCAATCATAAATAAGGCCCAAATGTAAATACCATTGATTTGCCCCCAAAATCGTTTTTTGAATAACATTTTAGAAACACAGCGCAGGTCCTATGTACAAGCATTCAATTTCACTACTGAAACCTCACTGTTTCACAAAATACAAATCCTCTATCTTGCAAATGTTGATAGCAAGCATTATCAAAAAGCAAGACACAAACCAACAGCAAAGAAACTCAGGGCCTTATTTATGAAGGCCTTGCGCCACCGGTGCGTCATTTTTGTCCCATGTTAAAAGTGACGCACCGGCGGCACAAGGCAATCATAAATAAGGCCCAAATGTAAATACCATTGATTTGGCCCTAAAATCGTTTTTTGAATAACATTTTAGAAACACAGCGCAGGTCCTATGTACAAGCATTCAATTTCACTACTGAAACCTCACTGTTTCACAAAATACAAATCCTCTATCTTGCAAATGTTGATAGCAAGCATCACTAAAAAGCAAGACACAAGCCAACAGCAAAGAAACTCAGGGCCTTATTTATGAAGGCCTTGCGCCACCGGTGCGTCACTTTTTTCCCATGTTAAAAGTGACGCACCGGCGGCACAAGGCAATCATAAATAAGGCTCAAATGTAAATACCATTGATTTGCCCCTAAAATCGTTTTTTGAATAACATTTTAGAAACACAGCGCAGGTTCTATGTACAAGCATTCAAGTTCACTACTCAAACCTCACTGTTTCACAAAATACAAATCCTCTATCTTGCAAATGTTGATAGCAAGCATTATTAAAAAGCAAGACACAAACCAACAGCAAAGAAACTCAGGGCCTTATTTATGAAGGCCTTGCGCCACCGGTGCGTCACTTTTTTCCCATGTTAAAAGTGAAGCACCGGCGGCACAAGGCAATCATAAATAAGGCCCAAATGTAAATACTATTGATTTGCCCCTAAAATCGTTTTTTGAATAACATTTTAGAAACACAGCGCAGGTCCTATGTACAAGCATTCAATTTCACTAATAAAACCTCACTGTTTCACGAAATACAAATCCTCTATCTTGCAAATGTTGATAGCAAGCATTATCAAAAAGCAAGACACAAACCAACAGCAAAGAAACTCAGGGCCTTATTTATGAAGGCCTTGCACCACTGGTGCGTCACTTTTTTCCCATGTTAAAAGTGACGCACCGGCGGCACAAGGCAATCATAAATAAGGCCCAAATGTAAATACCATTGATTTGCCCCCAAAATCGTGTTTTGAATAACATTTTAGAAACACAGCGCAGGTTCTATGTACAAGCATTCAAGTTCACTACTGAAACCTCACTCTTTCACAAAATACAAATCCTCTATATTGCAAATGTTGATAGGAAGCATTATTAAAAAGCAAGACACAAACCAACAGCAAAGAAACTCAGGGCCTTATTTAAGAAGGCTTTGCGCCACCGGTGCGTCACTTTTTTTCCATGTAAAAAGTGACGCACCGGCGGCACAAGGCAATCATAAATAAGGCCCAAATGTAAATACCATTGATTTGCCCCCCAAATCGTTTTTTGAATAACATTTTAGAAACACAGCGCAGGTCCTATGTACAAGCACTCAATTTCACTACTGAAACCTCACTGTTTCACAAAATACAAATCCTCTATCTTGCAAATGTTGATAGCAAGCATTATCAAAAAGCAAGACACAAACCAACAGCAAAGAAACTCAGGGCCTTATTTATGAAGGCCTTGCGCCACCGGTGCATCATTTTTGTCCCATGTTAAAAGTGACGCACTGGCGGCACAAGGCAATCATAAATAAGGCCCAAATGTAAATACCATCGATTTGGCCCTAAAACCGTTTTTTGAATAACATTTTAGAAACACAGCGCAGGTCCTATGTACAAGCATTCAATTTCACTACTGAAACCTCACTGTTTCACAAAATACAAATTCTCTATCTTGCAAATGTTGATAGCAAGCATCACTAAAAAGCAAGACACAAGCCAACAGCAAAGAAACTCAGGGCCTTATTTATGAAGGCCTTGCGCCACCCGTGCGTCACTTTTTCCCCATGTTAAAAGTGACGCACCGGCGGCACAAGGCAATCATAAATAAGGCTCAAATGTAAATACCATTGATTTGCCCCTAAAATCGTTTTTTGAATAACATTTTAGAAACACAGCGCAGGTTCTATGTACAAGCATTCAAGTTCACTACTGAAACCTCACTGTTTCACAAAATACAAATCCTCTATCTTGCAAATGTTGATAGCAAGCATTATCAAAAAGCAAGACACAAACCAACAGCAAAGAAACTCAGGGCCTTATTTATGAAGGCCTTGCGCCACCGGTGCGTCACTTTTTCCCATGTTAAAAGTGACGCACCGGCGGCACAAGGCTATCATAAATAAGGCCCAAATGTAAATACCATTGATTTACCCCTTAAATCGTTTTTTGAATAACATTTTAGAAACACACCGCAGGTCCTATATACAAGCATTCAATTTCACTACTGAAATCTCACTGTTTCACAAAATACAAATCCTCTGTCTTGCAAATGTCGATAGGAAGCATTATTAAAAAGCAAGACACAAACCAACAGCAAAGAAACTCAGGGCCTTATTTATGAAGGCCTTGCGCCACCGGTGCGTCATTTTTGTCCCATGTTAAAAGTGACGCACCGGCGGAACAAGGCAATCATAAATAAGGCCCAAATGTAAATACCATTGATTTGGCCCTAAAATCGTTTTTTGAATAACATTTTAGAAACACACCGCAGGTCCTATGTACAAGCATTCAATTTCACTACTGAAACCTCACTGTTTCACAAAATACAAATCCTCTATCTTGCAAATGTTGATAGCAAGCATCACTAAAAAGCAAGACACAAGCCAACAGCAAAGAAACTCAGGGCCTTATTCATGAAGGCCTTGCGCCACCGGTGCGACACTTTTTTCCCATGTTAAAAGTGACTCACCGGCGGCACAAGGCAATCATAAATAAGGCCCAAATGTAAATACCATTGATTTGGCCCTAAAATCGTTTTTTGAATAACATTTTAGAAACACACCGCAGGTCCTATGTACAAGCATTCAATTTCACTACTGAAACCTCACTGTTTCACAAAATACAAATCCTCTATCTTGCAAATGTTGATAGCAAGCATCACTAAAAAGCAAGACACAAGCCAACAGCAAAGAAACTCAGGGCCTTATTCATGAAGGCCTTGCGCCACCGGTGCGACACTTTTTTCCCATGTTAAAAGTGACTCACCGGCGGCACAAGGCAATCATAAATAAGGCCCAAATGTAAATACCATTGATTTGCCCCTAAAATCGTTTTTTGAATAACATCTTAGAAACACACCGCAGGTCCTATGTACAAGCATTCAATTTCACTACTGAAACCTCAATGTTTCACAAAATACAAATCCTCTATCTTGCAAATGTTGATAGCAAGCATTATTAAAAAGCAAGACACAAACCAACAGCAAAGAAACTCAGGGCCTTATTTATGAAGGCCTTGCGCCACCGGTGCGTCACTTTTTTCCCATGTTAAAAGTGAAGCACCGGCGGCACAAGGCAATCATAAATAAGGACCAAATGTAAATACCATTGATTTGCCCCTAAAATCGTTTTTTGAATAACATTTTAGAAACACAGCGCAGGTCCTATGTACAAGCATTCAATTTCACTACTGAAACCTCACTGTTTCACGAAATACAAATCCTCTATCTTGCAAATGTTGATAGCAAGCATTATCAAAAAGCAAGACACAAACCAACAGCAAAGAAACTCAGGGCCTTATTTATGAAAGCCTTGCACCACTGGTGCGTCACTTTTTTCCCATGTTAAAAGGGACGCACCGGCGGCACAAGGCAATCATAAATAAGGCCCAAATGTAAATACCATTGGTTTGCCCCCAAAATCGTGTTTTGAATACCATTTTGGAAACACAGCGCAGGTTCTATGTACAAGCATTCAAGTTCACTACTGAAACCTCACTCTTTCACAAAATACAAATCCTCTATCTTGCAAATGTTGATAGCAAGCATCACTAAAAAGCAAGACACAAACCAACAGCAAAGAAACTCAGGGCCTTATTTATGAAGGCCTTGCGCCACCGGTGCGTCACTTTTTCCCATGTTAAAAGTGACGCACCGGCGGCACAAGGCTATCATAAATAAGGCCCAAATGTAAATACCATTGATTTACCCCTTAAATCGTTTTTTGAATAACATTTTAGAAACACACCGCAGGTCCTATATACAAGCATTCAATTTCACTACTGAAACCTCACTGTTTCACAAAATACAAATCCTCCATCTTGCAAATGTTGATAGGAAGCATTATTAAAAAGCAAGACACAAACCAACAGCAAAGAAACTCAGGGCCCTTTTTATGAAGGCCTTGCGCCACCGGTGCGTCATTTTGGTCCCATGTTAAAAGTGACGCACCGGCGGCACAAGGCAATCATAAATAAGGCCCAAATGTAAATACCATTGATTTGGCCCTAAAATCGTTTTTTGAATAACATTTTAGAAACACACCGCAGGTCCTATGTACAAGCATTCAATTTCACTACTGAAACCTCACTGTTTCACAAAATACAAATCCTCTATCTTGCAAATGTTGATAGCAAGCATCACAAAAAAGCAAGACACAAGCCAACAGCAAAGAAACTCAGGGCCTTATTTATGAAGGCCTTGCGCCACCGGTGCGACACTTTTTTCCCATGTTAAAAGTGACGCACCGGCGGCACAAGGCAATCATAAATAAGGCCCAAATGTAAATACCATTGATTTGCCCCTAAAATCGTTTTTTGAATAACATCTTAGAAACACACCGCAGGTCCTATGTACAAGCATTCAATTTCACTACTGAAACCTCAATGTTTCACAAAATACAAATCCTCTATCTTGCAAATGTTGATAGCAAGCATTATTAAAAAGCAAGACACAAACCAACAGCAAAGAAACTCAGGGCCTTATTTATGAAGGCCTTGCGCCACCGGTGCGTCACATTTTTCCCATGTTAAAAGTGAAGCACCGGCGGCACAAGGCAATCATAAATAAGGCCCAAATGTAAATACCATTGATTTGCCCCCAAAATCGTGTTTTGAATAACATTTTAGAAACACAGCGCAAGTTCTATGTACAAGCATTCAAGTTCACTACTGAAACCTCACTCTTTCACAAAATACAAATCCTCTATATTGCAAATGTTGATAGGAAGCATTATTAAAAAGCAAGACACAAACCAACAGCAAAGAAACTCAGGGCCTTATTTATGAAGGCCTTGCGCCACCGGTGCGCCATTTTTTTCCCATGTAAAAAGTGACTCACCGGCGGCACAAGGCAATCATAAATAAGGCCCAAATGTAAATACCATTGATTTGCCCCCAAAATCATTTTTTGAATAACATTTTAGAAACACAGCGCAGGTCCTATGTACAAGCATTCAATTTCACTACTGAAACCTCACTGTTTCACAAAATACAAATCCTCTATCTTGCAAATGTTGATAGCAAGCATTATTAAAAAGCAAGACAGAAACACACAGCAAAGAAACTCAGGGCCTTATTTATGAAGGCCTTGCGCCACCGTTGCGTCACTTTTTCCCATGTTAAAAGTGACACACCGGCGGCACAAGGCAATCATAAATAAGGCCCAAATGTAAATACCATTGATTTGCCCCCAAAATCATTTTTTGAATAACATTTTAGAAACACAGCGCAGGTCCTATGTACAGGCATTCAATTTCACTACTGAAATCTCAATGTTTCACAAAATGCAAATCCTCTATCTTGCAAATGTTGATAGCAAGCATTATTAAAAAGCAAGACACAAACCAACAGCAAAGAAACTCAGGGCCTTATTTATGAAGGCCTTGCGCCACCGGTGCGTCATTTTTTTCCCATGTAAAAAGTGACTCACCGGCGGCACAAGGCAATCATAAATAAGGCCCAAATGTAAATACCATTGATTTGCCCCCAAAATCATTTTTTGAATAACATTTTAGAAACACAGCACAGGTCCTATGTACAAGCATTCAAGTTCACTACTCAAACCTCACTGTTTCACAAAATACAAATCCTCTATCTTGCAAATGTTGATAGCAAGCATTATTAAAAAGCAAGACACAAACCAACAGCAAAGAAACTCAGGGCCTTATTTATGAAGGCCTTGCGCCACCGGTGCGTCACTTTTTTCCCATGTTAAAAGTGAAGCACCGGCGGCACAAGGCAATCATAAATAAGGCCCAAATGTAAATACTATTGATTTGCCCCTAAAATCGTTTTTTGAATAACATTTTAGAAACACAGCGCAGGTCCTATGTACAAGCATTCAATTTCACTAATAAAACCTCACTGTTTCACGAAATACAAATCCTCTATCTTGCAAATGTTGATAGCAAGCATTATCAAAAAGCAAGACACAAACCAACAGCAAAGAAACTCAGGGCCTTATTTATGAAGGCCTTGCACCACTGGTGCGTCACTTTTTTCCCATGTTAAAAGTGACGCACCGGCGGCACAAGGCAATCATAAATAAGGCCCAAATGTAAATACCATTGATTTGCCCCCAAAATCGTGTTTTGAATAACATTTTAGAAACACAGCGCAGGTTCTATGTACAAGCATTCAAGTTCACTACTGAAACCTCACTCTTTCACAAAATACAAATCCTCTATATTGCAAATGTTGATAGGAAGCATTATTAAAAAGCAAGACACAAACCAACAGCAAAGAAACTCAGGGCCTTATTTAAGAAGGCTTTGCGCCACCGGTGCGTCACTTTTTTTCCATGTAAAAAGTGACGCACCGGCGGCACAAGGCAATCATAAATAAGGCCCAAATGTAAATACCATTGATTTGCCCCCCAAATCGTTTTTTGAATAACATTTTAGAAACACAGCGCAGGTCCTATGTACAAGCACTCAATTTCACTACTGAAACCTCACTGTTTCACAAAATACAAATCCTCTATCTTGCAAATGTTGATAGCAAGCATTATCAAAAAGCAAGACACAAACCAACAGCAAAGAAACTCAGGGCCTTATTTATGAAGGCCTTGCGCCACCGGTGCATCATTTTTGTCCCATGTTAAAAGTGACGCACTGGCGGCACAAGGCAATCATAAATAAGGCCCAAATGTAAATACCATCGATTTGGCCCTAAAACCGTTTTTTGAATAACATTTTAGAAACACAGCGCAGGTCCTATGTACAAGCATTCAATTTCACTACTGAAACCTCACTGTTTCACAAAATACAAATTCTCTATCTTGCAAATGTTGATAGCAAGCATCACTAAAAAGCAAGACACAAGCCAACAGCAAAGAAACTCAGGGCCTTATTTATGAAGGCCTTGCGCCACCCGTGCGTCACTTTTTCCCCATGTTAAAAGTGACGCACCGGCGGCACAAGGCAATCATAAATAAGGCTCAAATGTAAATACCATTGATTTGCCCCTAAAATCGTTTTTTGAATAACATTTTAGAAACACAGCGCAGGTTCTATGTACAAGCATTCAAGTTCACTACTGAAACCTCACTGTTTCACAAAATACAAATCCTCTATCTTGCAAATGTTGATAGCAAGCATTATCAAAAAGCAAGACACAAACCAACAGCAAAGAAACTCAGGGCCTTATTTATGAAGGCCTTGCGCCACCGGTGCGTCACTTTTTCCCATGTTAAAAGTGACGCACCGGCGGCACAAGGCTATCATAAATAAGGCCCAAATGTAAATACCATTGATTTACCCCTTAAATCGTTTTTTGAATAACATTTTAGAAACACACCGCAGGTCCTATATACAAGCATTCAATTTCACTACTGAAATCTCACTGTTTCACAAAATACAAATCCTCTGTCTTGCAAATGTCGATAGGAAGCATTATTAAAAAGCAAGACACAAACCAACAGCAAAGAAACTCAGGGCCTTATTTATGAAGGCCTTGCGCCACCGGTGCGTCATTTTTGTCCCATGTTAAAAGTGACGCACCGGCGGAACAAGGCAATCATAAATAAGGCCCAAATGTAAATACCATTGATTTGGCCCTAAAATCGTTTTTTGAATAACATTTTAGAAACACACCGCAGGTCCTATGTACAAGCATTCAATTTCACTACTGAAACCTCACTGTTTCACAAAATACAAATCCTCTATCTTGCAAATGTTGATAGCAAGCATCACTAAAAAGCAAGACACAAGCCAACAGCAAAGAAACTCAGGGCCTTATTCATGAAGGCCTTGCGCCACCGGTGCGACACTTTTTTCCCATGTTAAAAGTGACTCACCGGCGGCACAAGGCAATCATAAATAAGGCCCAAATGTAAATACCATTGATTTGGCCCTAAAATCGTTTTTTGAATAACATTTTAGAAACACACCGCAGGTCCTATGTACAAGCATTCAATTTCACTACTGAAACCTCACTGTTTCACAAAATACAAATCCTCTATCTTGCAAATGTTGATAGCAAGCATCACTAAAAAGCAAGACACAAGCCAACAGCAAAGAAACTCAGGGCCTTATTTATGAAGGCCTTGCGCCACCCGTGCGTCACTTTTTCCCCATGTTAAAAGTGACGCACCGGCGGCACAAGGCAATCATAAATAAGGCTCAAATGTAAATACCATTGATTTGCCCCTAAAATCGTTTTTTGAATAACATTTTAGAAACACAGCGCAGGTTCTATGTACAAGCATTCAAGTTCACTACTGAAACCTCACTGTTTCACAAAATACAAATCCTCTATCTTGCAAATGTTGATAGCAAGCATTATCAAAAAGCAAGACACAAACCAACAGCAAAGAAACTCAGGGCCTTATTTATGAAGGCCTTGCGCCACCGGTGCGTCACTTTTTCCCATGTTAAAAGTGACGCACCGGCGGCACAAGGCTATCATAAATAAGGCCCAAATGTAAATACCATTGATTTACCCCTTAAATCGTTTTTTGAATAACATTTTAGAAACACACCGCAGGTCCTATATACAAGCATTCAATTTCACTACTGAAATCTCACTGTTTCACAAAATACAAATCCTCTGTCTTGCAAATGTCGATAGGAAGCATTATTAAAAAGCAAGACACAAACCAACAGCAAAGAAACTCAGGGCCTTATTTATGAAGGCCTTGCGCCACCGGTGCGTCATTTTTGTCCCATGTTAAAAGTGACGCACCGGCGGAACAAGGCAATCATAAATAAGGCCCAAATGTAAATACCATTGATTTGGCCCTAAAATCGTTTTTTGAATAACATTTTAGAAACACACCGCAGGTCCTATGTACAAGCATTCAATTTCACTACTGAAACCTCACTGTTTCACAAAATACAAATCCTCTATCTTGCAAATGTTGATAGCAAGCATCACTAAAAAGCAAGACACAAGCCAACAGCAAAGAAACTCAGGGCCTTATTCATGAAGGCCTTGCGCCACCGGTGCGACACTTTTTTCCCATGTTAAAAGTGACTCACCGGCGGCACAAGGCAATCATAAATAAGGCCCAAATGTAAATACCATTGATTTGGCCCTAAAATCGTTTTTTGAATAACATTTTAGAAACACACCGCAGGTCCTATGTACAAGCATTCAATTTCACTACTGAAACCTCACTGTTTCACAAAATACAAATCCTCTATCTTGCAAATGTTGATAGCAAGCATCACTAAAAAGCAAGACACAAGCCAACAGCAAAGAAACTCAGGGCCTTATTCATGAAGGCCTTGCGCCACCGGTGCGACACTTTTTTCCCATGTTAAAAGTGACTCACCGGCGGCACAAGGCAATCATAAATAAGGCCCAAATGTAAATACCATTGATTTGCCCCTAAAATCGTTTTTTGAATAACATCTTAGAAACACACCGCAGGTCCTATGTACAAGCATTCAATTTCACTACTGAAACCTCAATGTTTCACAAAATACAAATCCTCTATCTTGCAAATGTTGATAGCAAGCATTATTAAAAAGCAAGACACAAACCAACAGCAAAGAAACTCAGGGCCTTATTTATGAAGGCCTTGCGCCACCGGTGCGTCACTTTTTTCCCATGTTAAAAGTGAAGCACCGGCGGCACAAGGCAATCATAAATAAGGACCAAATGTAAATACCATTGATTTGCCCCTAAAATCGTTTTTTGAATAACATTTTAGAAACACAGCGCAGGTCCTATGTACAAGCATTCAATTTCACTACTGAAACCTCACTGTTTCACGAAATACAAATCCTCTATCTTGCAAATGTTGATAGCAAGCATTATCAAAAAGCAAGACACAAACCAACAGCAAAGAAACTCAGGGCCTTATTTATGAAAGCCTTGCACCACTGGTGCGTCACTTTTTTCCCATGTTAAAAGGGACGCACCGGCGGCACAAGGCAATCATAAATAAGGCCCAAATGTAAATACCATTGGTTTGCCCCCAAAATCGTGTTTTGAATACCATTTTGGAAACACAGCGCAGGTTCTATGTACAAGCATTCAAGTTCACTACTGAAACCTCACTCTTTCACAAAATACAAATCCTCTATCTTGCAAATGTTGATAGCAAGCATCACTAAAAAGCAAGACACAAACCAACAGCAAAGAAACTCAGGGCCTTATTTATGAAGGCCTTGCGCCACCGGTGCGTCACTTTTTCCCATGTTAAAAGTGACGCACCGGCGGCACAAGGCTATCATAAATAAGGCCCAAATGTAAATACCATTGATTTACCCCTTAAATCGTTTTTTGAATAACATTTTAGAAACACACCGCAGGTCCTATATACAAGCATTCAATTTCACTACTGAAACCTCACTGTTTCACAAAATACAAATCCTCCATCTTGCAAATGTTGATAGGAAGCATTATTAAAAAGCAAGACACAAACCAACAGCAAAGAAACTCAGGGCCCTTTTTATGAAGGCCTTGCGCCACCGGTGCGTCATTTTGGTCCCATGTTAAAAGTGACGCACCGGCGGCACAAGGCAATCATAAATAAGGCCCAAATGTAAATACCATTGATTTGGCCCTAAAATCGTTTTTTGAATAACATTTTAGAAACACACCGCAGGTCCTATGTACAAGCATTCAATTTCACTACTGAAACCTCACTGTTTCACAAAATACAAATCCTCTATCTTGCAAATGTTGATAGCAAGCATCACAAAAAAGCAAGACACAAGCCAACAGCAAAGAAACTCAGGGCCTTATTTATGAAGGCCTTGCGCCACCGGTGCGACACTTTTTTCCCATGTTAAAAGTGACGCACCGGCGGCACAAGGCAATCATAAATAAGGCCCAAATGTAAATACCATTGATTTGCCCCTAAAATCGTTTTTTGAATAACATCTTAGAAACACACCGCAGGTCCTATGTACAAGCATTCAATTTCACTACTGAAACCTCAATGTTTCACAAAATACAAATCCTCTATCTTGCAAATGTTGATAGCAAGCATTATTAAAAAGCAAGACACAAACCAACAGCAAAGAAACTCAGGGCCTTATTTATGAAGGCCTTGCGCCACCGGTGCGTCACATTTTTCCCATGTTAAAAGTGAAGCACCGGCGGCACAAGGCAATCATAAATAAGGCCCAAATGTAAATACCATTGATTTGCCCCCAAAATCGTGTTTTGAATAACATTTTAGAAACACAGCGCAAGTTCTATGTACAAGCATTCAAGTTCACTACTGAAACCTCACTCTTTCACAAAATACAAATCCTCTATATTGCAAATGTTGATAGGAAGCATTATTAAAAAGCAAGACACAAACCAACAGCAAAGAAACTCAGGGCCTTATTTATGAAGGCCTTGCGCCACCGGTGCGCCATTTTTTTCCCATGTAAAAAGTGACTCACCGGCGGCACAAGGCAATCATAAATAAGGCCCAAATGTAAATACCATTGATTTGCCCCCAAAATCATTTTTTGAATAACATTTTAGAAACACAGCGCAGGTCCTATGTACAAGCATTCAATTTCACTACTGAAACCTCACTGTTTCACAAAATACAAATCCTCTATCTTGCAAATGTTGATAGCAAGCATTATTAAAAAGCAAGACAGAAACACACAGCAAAGAAACTCAGGGCCTTATTTATGAAGGCCTTGCGCCACCGTTGCGTCACTTTTTCCCATGTTAAAAGTGACACACCGGCGGCACAAGGCAATCATAAATAAGGCCCAAATGTAAATACCATTGATTTGCCCCCAAAATCATTTTTTGAATAACATTTTAGAAACACAGCGCAGGTCCTATGTACAGGCATTCAATTTCACTACTGAAATCTCAATGTTTCACAAAATGCAAATCCTCTATCTTGCAAATGTTGATAGCAAGCATTATTAAAAAGCAAGACACAAACCAACAGCAAAGAAACTCAGGGCCTTATTTATGAAGGCCTTGCGCCACCGGTGCGTCATTTTTTTCCCATGTAAAAAGTGACTCACCGGCGGCACAAGGCAATCATAAATAAGGCCCAAATGTAAATACCATTGATTTGCCCCCAAAATCATTTTTTGAATAACATTTTAGAAACACAGCACAGGTCCTATGTACAAGCATTCAAGTTCACTACTCAAACCTCACTGTTTCACAAAATACAAATCCTCTATCTTGCAAATGTTGATAGCAAGCATTATTAAAAAGCAAGACACAAACCAACAGCAAAGAAACTCAGGGCCTTATTTATGAAGGCCTTGCGCCACCGGTGCGTCACTTTTTTCCCATGTTAAAAGTGAAGCACCGGCGGCACAAGGCAATCATAAATAAGGCCCAAATGTAAATACTATTGATTTGCCCCTAAAATCGTTTTTTGAATAACATTTTAGAAACACAGCGCAGGTCCTATGTACAAGCATTCAATTTCACTAATAAAACCTCACTGTTTCACGAAATACAAATCCTCTATCTTGCAAATGTTGATAGCAAGCATTATCAAAAAGCAAGACACAAACCAACAGCAAAGAAACTCAGGGCCTTATTTATGAAGGCCTTGCACCACTGGTGCGTCACTTTTTTCCCATGTTAAAAGTGACGCACCGGCGGCACAAGGCAATCATAAATAAGGCCCAAATGTAAATACCATTGATTTGCCCCCAAAATCGTGTTTTGAATAACATTTTAGAAACACAGCGCAGGTTCTATGTACAAGCATTCAAGTTCACTACTGAAACCTCACTCTTTCACAAAATACAAATCCTCTATATTGCAAATGTTGATAGGAAGCATTATTAAAAAGCAAGACACAAACCAACAGCAAAGAAACTCAGGGCCTTATTTAAGAAGGCTTTGCGCCACCGGTGCGTCACTTTTTTTCCATGTAAAAAGTGACGCACCGGCGGCACAAGGCAATCATAAATAAGGCCCAAATGTAAATACCATTGATTTGCCCCCCAAATCGTTTTTTGAATAACATTTTAGAAACACAGCGCAGGTCCTATGTACAAGCACTCAATTTCACTACTGAAACCTCACTGTTTCACAAAATACAAATCCTCTATCTTGCAAATGTTGATAGCAAGCATTATCAAAAAGCAAGACACAAACCAACAGCAAAGAAACTCAGGGCCTTATTTATGAAGGCCTTGCGCCACCGGTGCATCATTTTTGTCCCATGTTAAAAGTGACGCACTGGCGGCACAAGGCAATCATAAATAAGGCCCAAATGTAAATACCATCGATTTGGCCCTAAAACCGTTTTTTGAATAACATTTTAGAAACACAGCGCAGGTCCTATGTACAAGCATTCAATTTCACTACTGAAACCTCACTGTTTCACAAAATACAAATTCTCTATCTTGCAAATGTTGATAGCAAGCATCACTAAAAAGCAAGACACAAGCCAACAGCAAAGAAACTCAGGGCCTTATTTATGAAGGCCTTGCGCCACCCGTGCGTCACTTTTTCCCCATGTTAAAAGTGACGCACCGGCGGCACAAGGCAATCATAAATAAGGCTCAAATGTAAATACCATTGATTTGCCCCTAAAATCGTTTTTTGAATAACATTTTAGAAACACAGCGCAGGTTCTATGTACAAGCATTCAAGTTCACTACTGAAACCTCACTGTTTCACAAAATACAAATCCTCTATCTTGCAAATGTTGATAGCAAGCATTATCAAAAAGCAAGACACAAACCAACAGCAAAGAAACTCAGGGCCTTATTTATGAAGGCCTTGCGCCACCGGTGCGTCACTTTTTCCCATGTTAAAAGTGACGCACCGGCGGCACAAGGCTATCATAAATAAGGCCCAAATGTAAATACCATTGATTTACCCCTTAAATCGTTTTTTGAATAACATTTTAGAAACACACCGCAGGTCCTATATACAAGCATTCAATTTCACTACTGAAATCTCACTGTTTCACAAAATACAAATCCTCTGTCTTGCAAATGTCGATAGGAAGCATTATTAAAAAGCAAGACACAAACCAACAGCAAAGAAACTCAGGGCCTTATTTATGAAGGCCTTGCGCCACCGGTGCGTCATTTTTGTCCCATGTTAAAAGTGACGCACCGGCGGAACAAGGCAATCATAAATAAGGCCCAAATGTAAATACCATTGATTTGGCCCTAAAATCGTTTTTTGAATAACATTTTAGAAACACACCGCAGGTCCTATGTACAAGCATTCAATTTCACTACTGAAACCTCACTGTTTCACAAAATACAAATCCTCTATCTTGCAAATGTTGATAGCAAGCATCACTAAAAAGCAAGACACAAGCCAACAGCAAAGAAACTCAGGGCCTTATTCATGAAGGCCTTGCGCCACCGGTGCGACACTTTTTTCCCATGTTAAAAGTGACTCACCGGCGGCACAAGGCAATCATAAATAAGGCCCAAATGTAAATACCATTGATTTGGCCCTAAAATCGTTTTTTGAATAACATTTTAGAAACACACCGCAGGTCCTATGTACAAGCATTCAATTTCACTACTGAAACCTCACTGTTTCACAAAATACAAATCCTCTATCTTGCAAATGTTGATAGCAAGCATCACTAAAAAGCAAGACACAAGCCAACAGCAAAGAAACTCAGGGCCTTATTCATGAAGGCCTTGCGCCACCGGTGCGACACTTTTTTCCCATGTTAAAAGTGACTCACCGGCGGCACAAGGCAATCATAAATAAGGCCCAAATGTAAATACCATTGATTTGCCCCTAAAATCGTTTTTTGAATAACATCTTAGAAACACACCGCAGGTCCTATGTACAAGCATTCAATTTCACTACTGAAACCTCAATGTTTCACAAAATACAAATCCTCTATCTTGCAAATGTTGATAGCAAGCATTATTAAAAAGCAAGACACAAACCAACAGCAAAGAAACTCAGGGCCTTATTTATGAAGGCCTTGCGCCACCGGTGCGTCACTTTTTTCCCATGTTAAAAGTGAAGCACCGGCGGCACAAGGCAATCATAAATAAGGACCAAATGTAAATACCATTGATTTGCCCCTAAAATCGTTTTTTGAATAACATTTTAGAAACACAGCGCAGGTCCTATGTACAAGCATTCAATTTCACTACTGAAACCTCACTGTTTCACGAAATACAAATCCTCTATCTTGCAAATGTTGATAGCAAGCATTATCAAAAAGCAAGACACAAACCAACAGCAAAGAAACTCAGGGCCTTATTTATGAAAGCCTTGCACCACTGGTGCGTCACTTTTTTCCCATGTTAAAAGGGACACACCGGCGGCACAAGGCAATCATAAATAAGGCCCAAATGTAAATACCATTGGTTTGCCCCCAAAATCGTGTTTTGAATAACATTTTGGAAACACAGCGCAGGTTCTATGTACAAGCATTCAAGTTCACTACTGAAACCTCACTCTTTCACAAAATACAAATCCTCTATCTTGCAAATGTTGATAGCAAGCATCACTAAAAAGCAAGACACAAACCAACAGCAAAGAAACTCAGGGCCTTATTTATGAAGGCCTTGCGCCACCGGTGCGTCACTTTTTCCCATGTTAAAAGTGACGCACCGGCGGCACAAGGCTATCATAAATAAGGCCCAAATGTAAATACCATTGATTTACCCCTTAAATCGTTTTTTGAATAACATTTTAGAAACACACCGCAGGTCCTATATACAAGCATTCAATTTCACTACTGAAACCTCACTGTTTCACAAAATACAAATCCTCCATCTTGCAAATGTTGATAGGAAGCATTATTAAAAAGCAAGACACAAACCAACAGCAAAGAAACTCAGGGCCCTTTTTATGAAGGCCTTGCGCCACCGGTGCGTCATTTTGGTCCCATGTTAAAAGTGACGCACCGGCGGCACAAGGCAATCATAAATAAGGCCCAAATGTAAATACCATTGATTTGGCCCTAAAATCGTTTTTTGAATAACATTTTAGAAACACACCGCAGGTCCTATGTACAAGCATTCAATTTCACTACTGAAACCTCACTGTTTCACAAAATACAAATCCTCTATCTTGCAAATGTTGATAGCAAGCATCACAAAAAAGCAAGACACAAGCCAACAGCAAAGAAACTCAGGGCCTTATTTATGAAGGCCTTGCGCCACCGGTGCGACACTTTTTTCCCATGTTAAAAGTGACGCACCGGCGGCACAAGGCATTCATAAATAAGGCCCAAATGTAAATACCATTGATTTGCCCCTAAAATCGTTTTTTGAATAACATCTTAGAAACACACCGCAGGTCCTATGTACAAGCATTCAATTTCACTACTGAAACCTCAATGTTTCACAAAATACAAATCCTCTATCTTGCAAATGTTGATAGCAAGCATTATTAAAAAGCAAGACACAAACCAACAGCAAAGAAACTCAGGGCCTTATTTATGAAGGCCTTGCGCCACCGGTGCGTCACATTTTTCCCATGTTAAAAGTGAAGCACCGGCGGCACAAGGCAATCATAAATAAGGCCCAAATGTAAATACCATTGATTTGCCCCCAAAATCGTGTTTTGAATAACATTTTAGAAACACAGCGCAAGTTCTATGTACAAGCATTCAAGTTCACTACTGAAACCTCACTCTTTCACAAAATACAAATCCTCTATATTGCAAATGTTGATAGGAAGCATTATTAAAAAGCAAGACACAAACCAACAGCAAAGAAACTCAGGGCCTTATTTATGAAGGCCTTGCGCCACCGGTGCGCCATTTTTTTCCCATGTAAAAAGTGACTCACCGGCGGCACAAGGCAATCATAAATAAGGCCCAAATGTAAATACCATTGATTTGCCCCCAAAATTATTTTTTGAATAACATTTTAGAAACACAGCGCAGGTCCTATGTACAAGCATTCAATTTCACTACTGAAACCTCACTGTTTCACAAAATACAAATCCTCTATCTTGCAAATGTTGATAGCAAGCATTATTAAAAAGCAAGACAGAAACACACAGCAAAGAAACTCAGGGCCTTATTTATGAAGGCCTTGCGCCACCGTTGCGTCACTTTTTCCCATGTTAAAAGTGACACACCGGCGGCACAAGGCAATCATAAATAAGGCCCAAATGTAAATACCATTGATTTGCCCCCAAAATCATTTTTTGAATAACATTTTAGAAACACAGCGCAGGTCCTATGTACAGGCATTCAATTTCACTACTGAAATCTCAATGTTTCACAAAATGCAAATCCTCTATCTTGCAAATGTTGATAGCAAGCATTATTAAAAAGCAAGACACAAACCAACAGCAAAGAAACTCAGGGCCTTATTTATGAAGGCCTTGCGCCACCGGTGCGTCATTTTTTTCCCATGTAAAAAGTGACTCACCGGCGGCACAAGGCAATCATAAATAAGGCCCAAATGTAAATACCATTGATTTGCCCCCAAAATCATTTTTTGAATAACATTTTAGAAACACAGCACAGGTCCTATGTACAAGCATTCAATTTCACTACTGAAACCTCACTGTTTCACAAAATACAAATCCTCTATCTTGCAAATGTTGATAGCAAGCATTATTAAAAAGCAAGACAGAAACACACCGCAAAGAAACTCAGGGCCTTATTTATGAAGGCCTTGCGCCACCGTTGCGTCACTTTTTCCCATGTTAAAAGTGACACACCGGCGGCACAAGGCAATCATAAATAAGGCCCAAATGTAAATACCATTGATTTGCCCCTAAAATCGTTTAAATAACATTTTAGAGAAACAGCACAGGTCCTATGTACAAGCATTCCATGTCACTAGATAAACTTCTCAATTTAACATAATGCAATTTCCCTATGCTGCAAAACATATTTACCAAGCATTATCCAAAAACATGACACAAACCAACCAGAAAGAAACTCAATCTGCATTCTAATCTGAGGAAGTGCAGGTGACATCATTGTAAAAGGTTCAAATATATTTATTTAATGAGGCAAACACTAATAATTCCTTCTCAAAAATATAAAAGGCATTCATTTACACCAAAATCGTTTTAAAAAAAAACATTTTAGAAACACAGCACAGGTCCTATTTACAAGCATTCCATGTCACTAGAGAAACTTCTCAATTTTACATAATGCAATTCCCCTATGCTCGAAAACCTATTTACCAAGCATTATCCAAAAACATGGCACAAACCAACCAGAAAGAAGCTCAATCTGCATCCTAATCTGAGGTAATGCAGGTGACATCATTGTAAAAGGTTCAAATATATTTATTTATTGAGGCAAGCACTAATAATTCATTCTCAAAAATATAAAAAGCATTCAATTACCCCAAAATCGTTTTTTAAATAACATTTTAGAAACACAGCACAGGTCCTATATACAAGCATTCAATTTCACTACTGAAAATTCACTATTTCACAAAATACAATTCCTCTATGCATTAAAATGTTTTAACCAAGCATTATCAAAAAACATGACACAAAACAACATTAAAAAAAAAACAATCTGCTTCCAAATCTTCTCCATAGAGCATACAAGTCTCTATCTAAATTAAATGAATCATTTCTTACCTTTACAAATGCTTTGGGAGATAGAGAACAATGTCAGACACACACACCAATTTTTCTTTAACAGAGCAAAAGGTATGCATTCCACACACTGCAACCATGACTGGCACAGAAAACCTCTAATTCTACACAGATATGCCTCATTTCAACCAATCAAAACTCTCCCCTCACTATTTTCAAACCAACACCCTTCCCCCCCTCAGCCCTTTCTATCTGTTACCATAACAACTCCCTCCTTACTGAACTCCCAGGTTCAAAAGTTTATTCTACAATGTTGCAAATGAACTAAGCAAGGATGTTTGACCTCTCAATACACCAGCTTATCTGATGAAATGTTTCTTTAATTGACTTGTTCTTAACCATTCAAATTTCTTCTTTCACAAAACACAACCATGCACCCTAACTTTTAGTTTTCAACTATCTGAATCCACCAATCATTGCTTGTGATTCAAGAGCAGTGAAACTCCACAATTATTTTTTTTTCTAAACTCCTACTATTCCAACTGCCATTTCATTCCCACACTTCATCTGACTGCACCAGAACCTTCTCTCATCTTGTATTCTGTGTGGATTATTGGACATAGCTACATCCATTGGGCTCAAAGGTATGCAGCTAGCAGAAATTTTCACAACCTTGATTTAACAAATGTGGAAATCAAGTGGATTGGCCAGAGAGGATTGAGATGCCACCAATTGATACCATTGGTGAAAACCTTTTTGCATCTGCCAAACCCTGACCTCTTAATAGTGCACTGTGGAGGAAATGACTTGGGCACTTTGACTGGGGTAGGTCCGGAAATGCTTTTAAAGGACACCTTTGATCAATTGATGACACTTTTTCCACAAACTGCCTTGGTATATTCCAATATATGTCAAAGACAGAAATGGAACTGGTCCAACCAATTTTGTCCACAATTTGAGAAAGCACAGAAACATGTGAATAAATCTGTTTCTGCTTACATGAGAGACTATGGAATGGGTTCAGTATACAACAATAACTTGCGTTACAACATGCAAGATATCTACAGAGGAGATGGTGTGCACTTCTCAGATGAGGGGAATAGAATATTCCTCCTGAATTTAAGACTGTGCATTGGAACCTACTTGTAGGTACCTAAATCAGCCACAGAACCCAAAAGCTCCTTTCAGAGCTACCCTACCTCTGATCACTCAAAATGATTATCTTTCTCTAACTTTTTTCACTATTTTTCACCAGAGTACGCTCCCCGGTGCGCGTACCGGGCGCTCCCCCGCAAATATATATATATATTTATTTTTTTGCATATATGCCCCTCCGAAACTCCCCTCAGCAAACCTAGAGGGTCAAGGGGTGTCTACTGTGCTCCTTTTTACCCATTCCCAACGTTGTTTATCCTTCATCTTGTGTCTCAATTCGACCGAAACACAAAATGGCGGGGTCCCGTAACTCTCCCGGTACGCGTACCGGGGCGCGCACCGGTGAGCGCTCCTCAAAAAATGTGGGAAACAAAATTACATAAAAACTACTGGACAGACTTTCACCAAATATAGCATAGACCCTACTATATACCACTCCCTACCATTATCCCACATTTGATAGTATTCCATTCAGCCATTTGGGCTGTAGCCCTGTCTAAATATCCTGGGGTAAATTACATGACAAAACCACATATGAAAGTGTTGGAATTTACAACCAATTAAAATGTTACTTTCATTTCCTACTTTTTTTTCCTGACATTTGATTGGTTATGTACATGAATATAAATGAAAAATGAGAGGGAAACACAGCCATTTTGACTACAACTACCTGAGATACATCTTTAAAAGATTTACTCATTTATCTTCATCACCTTTCTATAAGGTAAGTACTAAATTTGTAAAGGGGCACTTTAAGTTCATTTGTAAAAACGTTTTCTGACAGTTATTTACTGTCCCTCTGTTATAATTACAGATTGAGATAGGCTTCTCTGTTATAGTTATATATTGAATTAGGCTTCTCTGGTATAATTATGAATTATATTAGGCTTCTTCACATACACTTTTTTATATTTCTACTTCCTACCTCATACCATACACTGCCCAAAGATAACTTCACTGTTAAAAACTCACAAGTACCTGTCTGAACTTAAACCCAACAGTGCCCTATCTCTACTGATATATTTATTTTTTATGCAATTTACAGCAAGAAAATGGAAGGAGAACAAAATAAAATTAATATTTCATTTGAAATTGATATGGAGAACAATCCAAAGGAAGACATTGATGAATTAGACTTTTTGGATCAGTCTCTGGACCAAGACTTACTTAATTGTGTAGAAGAAATTGAATCACGGAATCTAAATGAGGACATACCAGACAAAATAATGTTGGAAATTCTTTTAGATTTTGAAAAATCACAGCAATACATTTTTATTTAAAAATTACAAATTGTTTGAGACATTATTCTTTTTATATGTAAATCATGAAATAGTACCAAAATAGATATATTATAAAGTGAGACATAAAATATACTGTGCAACTTTTTTATGTTACATAGTAATTTTGCTCATAGTTACTTCCTTTCTCCCACTATATTTTCTTCAATGTGTATTTAACATCTCTTTATCATCTCCTGCCTCCATGTTGTTTCTGCTTTCCTGACAGACTATGGTATGAATTCCATATACCACAATAACTTCTGTAACAACATGCAAGATATCTACAAAGGAGACGGTGTATATTAAATTTTAGACTCTGCATTGGTACCTACATGTTGGTACTTAAATATAAAAAAAAACAACAAAAAGAACAATTAATAAACATACAATTTTTGAAAAGTCTGTCATTCTTTTTTCCTCATGGTATGCTCCCCGGTGCGCTCCACGGTGCGCTCCCCGGTGCGCGTACCAGGCGCTCCCCACGCAAAAATCGAAAAAAATTATGTATTTTGTTTGCCCCGCGGGGCCCTTTTATAGCCCCCACATCAAACCTATGGAGTCAGGGGGGGTCTACTCTGCCCCCTTATGATCAATTCCCCCTTTGTTTTTGCCACCTCTTGTGTCTCGATCCTACCGAGACACAAGATGGCGGCCGCTCCGGACTGTTTAGAATGTTTACAGACACCTGACAGCCAATCAGATTTCCGCGCGCAAGTCACGTAGCGTGCCCGGTGCGCTCCCCGGTGCTCGTACCGGGGCGCGGCCATAGATGTATATATTTTTTTGTACCTAAATTACTCAAAATCCACTGGAGCACATATCTTGAGACATAGCAAAGGCACATCGGGCTACCAGTCCCTAAAATTTTGCCAAGTTTGGTGCAAATCCATTCAGCCGTTCGGGCTAAAAGTGAGTTCGACCGCCCTATGGAAATTAACATGGGGAAAACACGTTTTGGGACCCCCATTTTATCTCGGCCCCCACTTCACGAATCCCACCCAAACTTTCAGGGAAGGAGCGGAGCGGAGCGGGCCATTTTCTTGGAGAAATTCGTGAAGATTCGTCCACCGGCGTCAAAGTTATTCCCAATAGAATGTTGCGGATTTCCTATGGAAAGTAGATCCTAACTATATATATATATATATATATATATATATATATATATATATATATATATATATATATATTACCTACTGGCGGTCGCCAGTAGGTATATATAGTTAGGATTTTTTTGAATAGGGATTTCTGAAAATTCTATGTTGAATAACTTTTGAGTTGATGGACGGATTTGCCTGAAATTTTCAGGAAAATGGCACATTTTGTTTCTGAGCGTCCCCTGAAAGTTTGGGGGGGTTTCGTCAAGCGGGGGCCGAGAAAAAAGGGGAGTCCCAAAACGTGTTTTTAACATTGAGTTTTCCATAGGGCGGTAGACTCACTTTTAGCTCGAACGGCTGAATGGATTTCCACAAAACTTGGCAAAGTTGTAGGGACTGGTAGCCCGATGTGCCTTTGCTATGTCTCAAGATATATGCTCCAGTGGTTTTTACAAAAATTAACTTTGAAAAATATATATTGGGCTACATTGGGCTATATATATGTTAGAGCCCAAATGTAGCCCAATGTAGCCCAATGTAGCCCAATGTAGCCCAAAGATGGTTCCCAGAGACAAAAAAAACAAATGTAGCCCAAATATCAGCCAGATGTAGCCCAACTATAGCCCAGTGACAGAATGCCCCAGAGTGTTCTAAAGAACAACTAGAGCGCTAACAGTTTTACTTATGACAAAAGTATGGCACACCTAAAGTCATCTTGATTGGAATAAAGTGTTAACACTTAAAACATTTAATTTGCAAAGGAACAAAATGAGGGGGTTCATTTTGCCATAGAAATTATGATTAGTGCTGAAGAAAGAAAAATTAGGGCACATTTTGAGTGACTTCTCAAATCCTCTTATATTTCATTAAAAAAATTCTGATATGCAGTCTCCCAAGATGGCCACCAGAGACAAAAGAACCCAAATGTAGCCCAAATATCAGCCAGATGTAGCCCAACTATAGCCCAATGGCAGAATGTCCCAGAGTGTTCTAAAGAACAACTAGAACGCTAACAGTCTTACTTATGACAAAAGTATGGCACATCTGAAGTCATCTTGATTGGAATAAAGTGGTAACACTTAATACATTTAATTTGAAAAGGAACAAAATGAGGGGTTTCATTTTGCCATAGAAATGTTATATATATATATATATATAGATATATATATATATATATATATATCTCCAAAGTCTTTCTCCGTAATTCTGGAAGAAATGCAGGACACCCAGAGCTTTAGTGAAGGTATTTTATTCCAAGCAGATAGAAAAGGTCTCACGACGCGTTTCACCACTTAAGGCTTGATCACGCTCGCCTCAAATGTGCTGTCAGCCATATTTAAACCCACAACACCACGTGTAAAGACATTCAATGCATGTAATAGACGGACATATTGTAACAGTGCGAACAAACTGAACTTGGTTCCAAATAAACATTATAATACATTAGAACAACCTGAATTTCATTGTTCATACATATTATTAAATAATAACCCACTCATAGCGATTATTTACACATTGTGGAAATTCATGAAAAAAAAGGGAATTCATATCTAAATTACCTTTTTACATTTACAGAAATATGTTCGTTCACACATTATTAATAGTGACAACTAAAAACCACTATTTCCACAGAAAAACGCCAGATTCGCGGCATTCCGCCGATGAAATGCACCACTTGCCGTGATTGGTCGCATATAAGAGAACAGTGTTACCATTGGTTATGGCGTTTCCATGGCGCCTGTAAACACCAACAAAGATCTTATAGATGGAAATGTAATGTGGCGTGTCTGTGATCGTATTGCATATATTTATCTAAAACGGGCACAAACCATTCTCGAGCTAATGTGTAGCTGGTCCGAAAGATGACACAATTGAAGATTGCATTGATAATCTTAGATTACAATTCATCACAAAATACCGCCCAAGTGGGCATTCAATTACAGGTATCGCCCCAGTGGGCAAATCGGTGGGAATCCAAGGACAGCAATAAGGTCATGTCCGATTAGAAGGTCAAAGCAATGCCCATCATAATATCACAAAGTTCATAGTGTCGTCAATTCGTCCGTTATCATGCAATGAATGAAATCTAAAACAATGGAAAATGTAACATTAAAATAGAGTTGAAGACCTTTGACAATATACATATCATATAGCATACTTATTCATGCAAATGTATTGCCAATTCCTCACTGTTATTTAACCCTTTAGGGTTGAGACAATCGAAATCCACAATGTATTTTGATTCTAGTTTTCTAAGAGACAGTTCCCTATCCCCTCCACGTATACCAAGATCCACTGCATCAATGACCACCATGCGGACTAATTTCTCGTTCTGCATATGTTTCTCACAGAAATGTCTTGCTATGGGGTAATGTTTGTTGTTGTTGTGGATTGCGCGTAAATGTTCTAGGACCCTTTTCTTGGCTTCGTGTTTGGTACTGCCAACATACCATTTGTCACAAGGACAAATTAGTACGTAGATACTGTATGGTGTATTGCAGGTTAGATGTTTACGTATTGTGAACTGTCTGTTAGTGTTGGGGACTGTTAAAGATGTACAATCAAAACTTTGTTTGCACGCTTTGCATTTGAGGCGAGCGTGATCAAGCCTTAAGTGGTGAAACGCGTCGTGAGACCTTTTCCGTCTGCTTGGAATAAAATACCTTCACTAAAGCTCTGGGTGTCCTGCATTTCTTCCAGAATTACGGAGAAAGACTTTGGAGATACATTACATGCCTGCCGGTGGCCTGGCGGGACCGCCCGCTGACAGCCTAACTTGTTTACCGGCACTTGGGGAGTGAAAATATATATATATATATATATATATATATATATATATATATATATATATATATATATATATATATATATATATATATATATATATATATATAACCTACTGGCGGTCGCCAGTAGGTATATATAGTTAGGATTTTTTTGAATAGGGATTTCTGAAAATTCTATG
Source organism: Lissotriton vulgaris (assembly GCF_964263255.1). NCBI lineage: Eukaryota > Metazoa > Chordata > Amphibia > Caudata > Salamandridae > Lissotriton > Lissotriton vulgaris. The sequence continues at coordinate 746,124,260 of NC_141696.1, forward strand.
TTGAATAACTTTGGCGTTGATGGACGGAATTGGCTGAAATTTTCAGGAACATGGCACATTTTGTTCTGAGCGTCCCCTGAAGGTTTGGAGGGGTTTCGTCAAGCGGGGGCCGAGAAAAAAGGGGGGTCCCAAAACGTGTTTTTAACATTGAGTTTTCCATAGGGCGGTTGGACTCACTTTTAGCTCGAACGGCTGAATGGATTTCTATGAAACTTGGCAAAATTGTAGCGACTGTTTGCCCAATGTGCCTTTGCTAGGTCTCAAGATTTGTGCTCCAGTGGATTTTAAGAAATTAACGTTCAAAAAAATATATATATCTGTGACAGCGTCCCAGTTAGTGCCCCGGTTCGCGTACCAGACGCGTAACAGAACTTCGCGAGGAGAAGCGGATTGGCTCTCCGGTGACTCTCAACATTCTAAACAGTCCGGAGCGGCCGCCATCTTGTCTCTCGGTAGGATCGAGAGTCAAGAGGTGGAAATAAACGAAGGGGGAAATGAATGAAAGGGGGCAAGGTAGACCCCTCCTGACCCCCTAGGATTGATGTGGGGGCTATTAAAGTGCCCTGCGGGGCAAAAAATTAAAACATTTTTTTTCGATTTTTCGCGGTGGAAGCGCTACCCGAACCAGGTAGCGTAACGGGAGTCCGCCATCTTGTGTTTCGGACGAATTTAGTCACAAGATGGAGGATAAACAATGTTGGGAATGGGTATAAGGGGGCACAGGAGACATATCCTGACCCCCTAGGTTTTGTGAGGGTGGCTGAGGAGGCCCATATATGTAAAAAAAAAAAGCTTTTTTTTCAAATTCTCGCACTGTTAGCGCCCGGTCCGTGCACCGGGTAGCGTTCCGGAAAGCGTAACAAGGGGAAAACCAAGGGAAATAGTAAAATAATATTTTAGAGTGCTTTGAGGTAGGGTAGCTCTGAATAGAGCTGTTGTGTTGTGTGGGTGATGTAAGTACCAACATGTAGGTACCAATGAAGAGTCTAAAATTCAATGTACACTGTCTCCTCTGTAGATATTTTGTATGTTCTAATATGGGTTATTTAAATGTAAATGTGTGGAAACGCACTTCATGCTTTAAAGCAATTGTATTTTTGAACTGATTGTTCTTTCCTCTTAGTCCTCCTCTTTGTTTTTTTACCCCACACTCTTCTTCAGCATGATAGTTGATAAATTCGTTCCCTCAAAAAATTTATATACATAAAAAAATTATATTAAATACATATAAAATATATTTTTCCTTTAAAAGAAGAATACATTTTACAGCTTTTGATATTTGCTATTAAAAAACTATTGAAATTAACTGAAAAAAACATAGGTTATAGACCATATATAGTTAGGAATTAGCATTTACAAAACCTTGAAAATTCACTGAAAAAACCATAGGTTATAGAGCATATATAGTTAGGAATTAGCATTTACAAAACCTTATTTTACTCACACAAAACCATTGAAATTCGCATATATAGTTAGTTGCACTAACTATATATCGCGCACCCGCAATCCACTGCTGATCATGTCACATATTATATCATTCATGACATGGTCAGTTACATCACTGATGACATCTCAAATGACATCACTGATGACATCACTGATGACAACATCCAGTGACTGTATGTGTCTGTAAAGTTAAAATATGTCTTACATATTGAAGAATGAGTGGATGTATAAGTGTCTGGATGAAGGATTTAGTAGGTGCATGAGTGAGTGATTAAATGTGTCTCACTGAGTGCATGGGTTAGTGACTAAACTGTCTTAATTTGTGCATCCATATGTCTGTTGTTCTGTAAACTGCTGCATGTGTTGATCAGTAGCTATATGAGTAACTATATGGGTTATTGATTGGTTGCCCAAGTATTTGTATGGGAGACTGAGTGTGTGTGTGGGTGGCTGGGAGGTGTATGACTCTGTGCATAGATGTGTGAGCAGTTGATTCACTAGATGTATGGGTTCAAAAGTGCATGTGGAAACAGCTGTATGGGCGGTTGACTGTGTGCATGAGTGTATTGGTGAGTGAATGGATATCTCAGTGCTACATGTCAAAGTAAGTACATATGTAAAACACAGTACATGTGAGAGTTGACATATGTAAATAACTGTGCATAAGAGCCAGTGAACGTGTGAGTGGCTGTATGGATCATTGTGAACTTGTATCAGGGATTGTATAAGAGAGTAAATATGTGTTAGTATATGTTTGAATAAGTAAGGTGTGCATAACTGTATAGTTGAGGAAATGGAGGTGTGATTGATTCTTTGCATGACTGACTAGGTGTGTGAGTAACTCCATGGATGAGTGACAGTCTGTGAGTGTCTGTTTACACTGAGTGTATCTAAGGTTATATTAGAGTCTGAAGAGGTTCATCGTATTATCACATGAATGATGTCATCAGTGATGTGATCAGTAATGTCAAATGAGATGTCATCAGTGATGTCATTTGAGATGTCATCAGTGATGCCATCAGTGATGTCATCAGTGATGTCATTTGAGAGGTCATCAGTGATGTCATCAGTGATGTCATTTGAGATGTCATCAGTGATGTCACTGACCATGTCATGAATGATGTAATATGTGACATGATCAGCAGAGGATTGCAGGTGCGCGATATATAGTTTGTGCAACTAACTATATATGCGAATTTCAATGGTTTTGTGCGAGTAAATTAAGGTTTTGTAAATGCTAATTCCTAACTATATATGGTCTATAACCTATGGTTTTTTCAGTGAATATATATATGTATATATATATATATATTCACTGAAAAAACCATAGGTTTCACACCAGTTATAGTTAGGAATTAGCATTTAAAAAACCTATTAAATTCACTGAAAAAACCATAGGTTTCACACCAGTTATAGTTAGCTGGAAATTTTACTGATATAAAACCATTGAAATTCCTACGTTATAGTTAGTCGGACTCACTATAACTTGCGCGTGCAATGCACTGCTGATGACATCACATATTACATCACTCATGACATGGTCAGTGACATCACTCATGACATCACTGATGACACCATCCAGTGAATGGGTTAGTTCTAAAAAATAAATATGTGTTATATATGTATATGTAAAAGTCGATGGGAGAATAAATGTTTAAATAAAAGTCTAAATGGATGTTTTTTTAAAAAAAACAAATATTGAATAACTGGCTTATTAAGTGTATCTTAGTGAATACATATATTAGTAAGTAATGTTTAAATATTTAAGTATATGTATCAGTGTTTCACTTTGTGTATAAGTGGCTGCATGGGTTGGTGAGTAGCTACATATGTGTGTATATGAGTTATTAGATGTTTTTTTAGTATCAGTATAAGTGTCTGTATGATTTGGTGGGAGTGTTACTTAGCACATAGATGCATAAATGACTGACTCACTGTTTGTATGTGTTTTAAAGACAGCATATGTGCCGGACTGTATGGGTGAATGAGTGTGTATATGTATGTGTTAGTAAGTGAATGACTGTCTTACTAGTGTCTTTATCAGTAACTACATATGTTTTAATCTAGTATATGTGAGTATTGATGTATATAAGTGAGTATATATGAGAGTGAGAGATTGAAAGAATTCTTGTTTTAATAAGTATGTGTTTCTAATACTATAAGTGATTTTTTAAGAGAGTAAGTATGTGTAAGTTTCTTTAGAAGTAAGGTGATAGAGTGTGTATAGCTGTATATGCTAAAAAATTGATGTTCAATAGTTTATTTGCATGTGTGAGTATGTGTATGAGCAACTTTTGGAAGACTGTCGGTGTGTTAACGGATGTATAGGTGTCTCACTACATATGATGAGTGAGTATATGTATGACTGACTATTTAGAACTGTTGATGAATGAGTGGATGTGTATATAAATGGTGGAATTACTGAATTGGTTGTTGCAACTGGTATAGATATCTTCACTTTTTTGAAAATATTAGTTTCTATTTTTGAATATGTGTTTCAAGGGTTACTTTACAGTGAAAGGAGGTCAGTCACTCTGTCACAAGGACGGTATCATCAGTGATGTCATGAGTGATGTCACTGACCATGTCATGAGTGATGTAATATGTGATGTCATCAGCAGTGCATTGCACGCGCAAGTTATAGTGAGTCCGACTAACTATAACGTAGGAATTTCAATGGTTTTATATCAGTAAAATTTCCAGCTAACTATAACTGGTGTGAAACCTATGGTTTTTTCAGTGAATTTAATAGGTTTTTTAAATGCTAATTCCTAACTATAACTGGTGTGAAACCTATGGTTTTTTCAGTGAATTTCATAGGTTTTTTAAATGCTAATTCCTAACTATAACTGGTGTGAAACCTATGGTTTTTTCAGTGAATTTCATAGGTTTTTTTAATGCTAATTCTTAACTTTTTATTCATACTCATACCTATGTGTTTTTTAGTGAATTGCTAAAGTATGTTTTTGTAAAAATGAACACTATAATGTATATTGAGATAATATTTTTAATTTAAAATATTTTTTTTATATTTCGCTTTCGGTGCGCGCACCGGTGCGCGTACCGTCAGCGCACTAACAAAAAAAAGAAAAAAAAAATGAAGGAGGGACTGTGTAATAGATAGTAAGACAGATAAAAAGTGTAAAAGGAAATAACTGAGAAAAGAAAAATGAATAAGGGAGCAAAAGAAAGAAGAAATAGGAAGAAGACTAAAGCAGAGGTTAAGGGAGATTGTAAATGGATGTTGAAAGTAAAAAAAAGGACAGTTAAGTATGAGAATGTCAGGTAGTGACGGAATCAGAGGAAAAGAATAGCAGTGATTGAGGGAAAGTAAATATCAGTGAATATAAGTAAAGAGGGGTGAAAGAGGGTACATGTAAGTGAATAAGGGTAACACATGGGGAGTAATAGAGACAAAGAAGAGAGAGAGTAAAAGAAGGACTGTCACAAAGGGACTAAGTGAACCAGTAAAAAAGGTAAGTGAAGGAGTGTGCATAGGCAGAAGTACTAAAAAAAATTGAATGTGGTCGGAAGTAAACATGGAACAAAAGAATAAGTGAGGGAAGCAAAGTAAGGAAATAGGTGTGCGGTAGGGTGACAGAAAAATAGTGAAAATAAAACAAAAGGTGATAACAAAAAACATTTTACAAACACACTTACCATATAATCTATGCAAATTTGTATCTGTGAAAGATAAAGGAAAAAACATGTTATAATTATATAAAAATGTATAATAAAATAGAAGAAACAGTTCATGAGGTTTAAAAATCTACAAAAGTTTACTTAGAAATGAAGCAATAGTGAAGGATACAAAAACAGAAAGAAAGTAATGTAGAAAGAAAAAAAAAGGAAAAAGAAATAGTTGGAGAACAAATTCCTAAAGGTAAAAAAGATACTAAAAGAATGTAAAATATCAAAACAAAATGAGTAAAGATAAGAAACTAAAAGAAAAATGATTGAAAAGCAGAGAAGTCAGATTGATAAACTATAAATAAAATAGAGGAATAGAAGATGATTGAGAGTGAGTGAAGTGAAGTCACAGAGTGAAGGGATGAAAGAAATGAAGTTATTATAGAACGATGGATAAAACAGGAGTGAGAGAGTAAGTACACAGAAAGACAAAAGGAAGAACTAACTGAACTACAGTACAATGAGTGTGAAAGAAAAAAAATGGAGAAAGAGAAAGAGTGTTAGGAAACTAAAGCAGAGGTACTAAGAGAATATGAAAAAGATAAAAAGTGGTGGAAGGAACAGAGGAAATGCAGATAGTTCCTATCAGATTAAGAAGTTGTGAATGAAGTGCAGTAAAGAAACAGCGATGAAAAAAGAGTGTAAATTAGTAAAGAGAGTTAAATAAGGGTGAAAAAGAAAATGAGTGTATAACAATGTGAACACAATATAAATTACACAATGCAAACTACACAATAACTTCTACAATATGTTACATTATTTATTTTTGCTGTTCTCAGAATATATTGAATTCCACTTAAATTAGTGAGTTCAAAGTCTTCATCATATAACAGCGGGAAAAAAAAAACACAATCTAAATGATTGTGTTTAAAAAAACCCATTCAAACATACATCTCATATATGTACACTAATCTTTGATTCACTTACTTTTCCATGAGGCCAAATAGAAGATAGTGAAGGTCCTTTTGGTGGAAAAAAAGTCTGCTGTTCCTTATAAGTTCCATTTCATCGACTTCCTTTGAAAAAAGATCTGAAAACATCATACCTTACACAATCCTCACGGCCAATTTGTGTCAGATATATCAGTATTTTTTACTTTGAGATCCACTTAAAGTATCTACATGAGATAAATAATTTAAAATATTAGATTAACTAACTAACTAACTAACTTTTATTAACTATTCCCGTCTTCAAAGGCCAATTCCCTTTACTAAAACTTTGGTTTTAAAAACACTAGATAAGAATTTGTAGAGTCATAAGGCAAACGTTGTTTATAAGTTAAATGAGAATCATTGCAGTAACTCCATCCATTTTCAGATTTTAAGTAGCATGTATAATGTCCTGAGGTGGTCGAAGATCCATCATGATAAATAATAGCTTCAGTTGTAAAGGTCCTTCCAGAAATTGATAACTGAGAAGCCACAAAATTTTTGATAGAAGTTGTCAATTTAGTTCCATCAGGTCTACATCGTTGGAAAACTAAAATAATATACTGCCCATAACTTTGTATAAATAATGAGGACAGCATTGTACAGTTACATTGGGTACACACCATATTATGATCTGCTGCTTTAACTAGATTTTTAAAAGACACTGATTTACAGTCTGGTAAAGTCAAATATATAAATCTTTCAGTGTCTATTCTAGTAGTACTTGATAAACTACAATTGTGGCAGTCATGCTGCCATTGATAAGAAAGACTGAAAAGATTATCTACATCTACACCTTCATCTTCCAAAACACCAAACATATACATTAAAAATTCCTGACAATCCTGCTGAATGTTCTGTGAAAATTTATCTTGACCAGAACACAAATCTAAAATATTTCGAATTTCTGTTACACTTTCTATTTGTGCTGTACCACTGCTACATTTCTGAAACACAGAATTCATTAAACCACACAATCTTTGATCCCGATTTTCAACAATCTGTTCTTGTAAACTTTTAAGAAAAAAAACAACATTAACCACTACATTAGCATAGCAGTTGACACCAGAACTATTTTCAAACTGAAATCCAACAACATTTTCTCCACAATTCTTTTTCTTCCTGTTTTCAATTATAGTTTTCTCTACTTTTTGTCTTTTTGCAACTACCTCACTACAATTATCCTCATTTCTTCTTTTTCGGCCTACCACACGTTTTTCAAACAGAGGATATTGAGGCAAATGTGGAGCATACTCTCTTCTTAACCTATTGTATTCTTTAACACAATCTAGATCGGCAGAAATCTTTGTCTCATCACACGCAATCAAGTACAATCCTGATAAAGTTCTGACTCGAGATAATGCCACATATGCCATACCCTCTTTAAACACAGATCTTCCAATGTTCACCAATGCACTATCTACACTTAAACCTTGAGATTTATGAATTGTCACCGCATACGCCAAACAAACAGGAAACTGTTTTCGGCGAACATATAAGTCTTTTACAAGTAAAAATCTAGCAGAACAACGACTTATTTGTTGTACTTGTTCAATGCCATCAAATTTTATTTTTAAAAATTCAATTCCATCTCTATTTCTGTAATTCACAAAATCAACAACATAACCCATTGCTCCATTTACCAGACCACTTTCAACATTTAAATTCCTTCTCAAAATGATACGACAATTTAAACACACATTCAGAGTCTTTTCAAAACCAGCTGTTTTTGAAATACTTTTCTCCAATGAATGCAATTTAGTTTTCAAATTTTCAGACAAAACAATTGTTGCACCCATATGCTCTATTTTATCTATTGCTTCCAGTTTCACAATCTCTTCATTTTCTAAGTCTAACATTTTTTGGTTGAAGATGGAACATTCTTGCAGAGTTGGCATCAAACATATCCCAGATTTCTTCTCAGTCATTTTTTTAAAAATATTCTCTGGAAGAATGTTTTCATTTGGATACAAATTTGAAATTAATCGACTATGCAAAGCTTTTTTCCCTTTCTCAGTCATTTTTCCAATTCTTACATCTTGTAGAATATTTTTATAATCTTCATCCTTGGCCTGTCGCATATTTTGAAGCAGTTCAGCATATTTAAAATTTAGCCATATATTAACATTTCCAATGCTTCCAAGGGACTTCCTGGTATCTTCATGCGTGAGCATTTTAAACACTGGTTGTCCTTTTACTGGAGTCAACTGCAATAGATCTCCAAAAACAATAATGTGTTTTCCTCCAAATAACACATCATAGTCTGTTTTAAGAATTTCTTGCATTCTCAAATGCACAAAAGCAAGCATTAGATTTGAGACCATGCTTACTTCATCTATGATAAGAAGTTTCATTTTCTTCAAGACTCTTGAAACTTCAGAACACGCATCTCCAGATAGCTTGTTGTAATGCAATTTATTATCATGTTCAACTGGCAGCATCAATAAACGATGTAGAGTAATCCCTTTAATGTTATGTGCTGCCAGACCAGTTGGAGCAGTTACAACACAAGACAGTGGTGAATCAGTCCTTTTCTGCAGATAACTTGCAACAGCTTTAATTAGAAAACTTTTTCCTGTCCCCGCTTCTCCACTTACATACAGTCGGACAGGGTCAAATAATATACATGAGCACTCTTTTTTCTCATGTCTGAATCCATGTTCAATCTGCTCTGTGACTTCATCATATATCTTTTTCTGCTCAATGTTTAGTTGCGTTACCAAATCTTCTAAGTTAACTCCATCCTCTTGAGCTTGTTCCATAGCTCTTTCCACCTCATCCATGGCAGTGGCAGCTTCATTTTGGATAATTGGTCCTCCTAGTGGATCCTGGCTCAATGAAGTAGAACTCTGACTATCTTGAGAACTGTTTCTAGCTATCTCTTCAGCAATTGTGGTTTCTTGCTCCATTTCTTCATTCAACATTTGCAGATAATTTAGAAAAATAGGACATTCTATGGTATCCTTAGTTGCATTAAAAGAGTCTTCATAACAGAGAAAATCTCCAAGTAGTTCCTCTTCTGTACGCCATGGCTTAAAGAGTTGCAAAAGAGCTAAATAGTAAAATTCTCTTTTGTCTGGAACTTCACAACTCAATTTTCGATGATTAATCAAATGGCCTTTTTTCTGCTTCACTAGACATCCTTCATAGCCAATGAGTGCATATTTTCCATTATTGATATCTTCTGTGATGTTCCTCTTATAACTGTAGTTTTGAAGAACTTCATACAAACATGTGTTCTCAAGGTGAGTACTTCTATTTGGATAGTATGTATCCAACATATTTGTCTTCAAAATATCTGTACTGTTTGGTTCTTTTTCCGCCAAATATTCAATTTCTTGTACAGATTTCAAAACTCGGTTTCGTGTTGCAGCAAGACCAAGACTCACCCAAATGATTGTTCTTGATTTGGCATAGAGACTTGCTGATGATAACCGATCAGAACATTCATATGCTCCAATTTCTCGATGCGACAACATCTTCAGACTGAAACTGTATAATTTCTTGCTTAGACTCTTTTCATGTGAAATGTCCTCCCACATTTCCTTCAGTTCTGTCTTTTCTTTTTTGGTGATGTAAGATGTCACATATCGAGCCACAGCAATAGAGTTGTCAGCAACGAACTGAATATCCATGTTAGCATTCCACATGGACAAAATCACTGGGTTGTAATCGTTGATGTACTTAGATTCTTCATTTCTTTTCAAATTATATGTGTTTTTGGGAGATTTTCTCGTCACAGTATGTCGTAGAGATGACATCAAATTATTTACTCTTCCCTTAGAAATCACTGGTCGAGGAAATGCAAAACGACATTTCGTGTAGTACTTTTCCTTGTTTTTAAATTTTCGACGACAGTACTTTCCACAACGATGAGATTGAAAACGTAAAACTTGTTGCCTTAAATTGTTTTCTTCAGTAGATTTTGGAACAGCACATGTTGAATACTCTTCAATGAAACTCATCACTGTTTCATCTGAATCTGATCCAAATTTGGGTGCATCTTTAATCCACAACAACATATGTATATGAGGAGCACCTCTCGCTTGATATTCCTTCCTCCAAAAGAAATCCAAAACCTCTCCAAGGGGAGGATTTTTTTTGTTGGTAATAAAAGACATCATAGCTTCAAATCTATGATTAAAATATCTGCAAACATTCACTGGATCTAAAGAACACAGTTCTCCTGGTGTTTTCAATTCTATATTTGGTATGTTTTCATTTGCCTCTCGTAGAAATTGAAGTAAATCGTCCCATGCATACTCAGCACAGCTAAGAGTGAGGAACCATGTAGGAGTTCCTAAGTTTCTTAGCATACATTTCAATTCTCCATGACGACGAAACCAATACTCGTTGGTTCCACGTTGACATGCCATGAGATTGATTAGCTGAGATTCCAAAATACTGTCTTGCAGATTAACTTTCTCCATAAAGTCCCTTGCACATACATTTTGCAAATGAGGTCCACTTTTTAATATATGATTAACTGCATAAGAAAGCCCAGACAAATCACTTTCAAACAGTAGATGAAATAAATATGGAATGCATTGACGAAACCTTGGATCTTCTGCATATAATCTTAGAGTCCGGTATTCAGCTGCAGGAATTTGAACTGGTCGATCATCATATCGTCCACCACAACCTGTTGGAAATAATTGTGGAAAACAACGAGCTTCCAAACTTTCTTCCCATACACTAATGGGACTTCCTTTTGCTGCCTTCATTTGAAACAAGTCAATTGCATTTCCCATTACTTCTTTGGAATGCAAAGGATGAACAGTATAATGTTCATATATTTCTTCAGTTCTAGACACATCAACTTTTTCAATTTGACCAACTGAAGAATCACTATCTTCTTCTGTAGCTGTTTCCTCTACTCCAACACTTACATGTTTGTAGTACTCATTGTTTTTAACTAAATACAACGTTGCCTTCTTGACTTTTTTAACATCCACTAAATCTTGCCAAATTTTCTTACTCTTTGTTGGAACCCCATTAACTAGAATAACTAAAGGATCTTCTTCTACTCTTTCTACACCAATTGTATTAATATTTTTCTTTACATCTAGAGGCAAATAAACAACTCTTCCCTTTAATCCTCTCAGTAAATCTGATGGAGGCAATTTCCCTGTCTTAGGCTCCATGCGTACAATAGCCTGAAAAGGATGGACACATTGAATCAAAATAGATTCATAAGTATTTAGATCCATCAATTCAGAAGGAATATCTATCAACTGAAGATTATTATAAACTGCTCTTGCAGGCATTCTATTTTCATTTAATTTTTTCAAACAATAAGTGCAAATACGCTGATCCAAACTCAAATCAAAAGAATTCTCCACCAACAAATAACTTACAAAATCCTCCCATTCACTATTATTTTCCAATTCACTTTTTGCATATAAATCAACTAACTTAGTCTGAATTTTATAATGAGTCCGTCGACAACACACACAAGTTACATTAGGCCTCTCACTTGATTTCACCTTAAACTTGATAATTTCCTCATCAAACTTTTCAATACTTGAAATTTGTCCATTATCTTCTGCATTACCATCCATTACTATATCTATTTCTACACTGTCCTCTTTGTTCCCAAAATAACAAAACTCAATTTCTTCACAAATAGTCTTCACATCCACTTCAGATCCATGCAAAAGAGCACTATTTAACTGTTTAAGCTTAAGTGCAGGACTTTTTGCATAATACAACTTCCTCACTAATTTCCTTACGTTATTATGATGCACTGCTAACATCCTAAAATGATGAAAAACACTCCGACAAACTGTTCTAGAAAGACATGCTAGTGAATGCCCTTGCAAACCTGTGCTTTCTCTCACTCTGCAAGGATCTAACTCTTGCAGGATCTTCATTTTTTGTTTGAGACTTTTTTTACTATATGTACGTAAGAAATTTCGAAGCAAATCAATTGATTCCTGTCGCACACTACAAATACTACTGCATTTCCATGTGTACACTGGACCCTTAGTACGTCTCCCTAAAACTTCATCAGCTAACACCTCTTCTGCATCTCTAGATACAAGTTTCTCTTTTTCAATCACACAACTATCTTTCACCTCATATGCACGACCACTGGTGTCAACTGCATGCACCAAATCATTTTCCTGAAAGTAACTCTCCTCATTAAAAAAAGGCTCAGAACTTGAACTATGCATCCATTCACCAGAAAATACTTCACAAAAATTACTCCGATTAATAATTCTTTTCCATCTACTGTTCGATTTGAAAACATCCATTGCCTTATTAAGTATCCTAATTCTATTGATTATTAAAATAAATAATTTTTTCTTAACTTCAAAAGCCTGATCAACAATCTTTTCTACACTTTTCTTTTTCTTGTAAAAAGCAGCTTTTAGTTTACTTTTCTTTTCATTTTTTAGCAAATTTAAAACTACCCTATTGCGAAACATTCGCCTACGAATGTCCCTAAAAACATTTACCCTTCTATTGCTAACCATTCTCTTCTCTCCTGGTCCAATGGAAACATTTTTTGTGGGCTTCTCTTTCCTTTTTAGATTTGTTGACTTTTTCTGTATATTCACATTAGCAATTTCATTTTTTTTCCTACGACATATGTTGCGAAGAAAAGACTTAATTGGCTTACCAGAAGCTTTTCTGGTGTTTTTTGAAGTAGTTGTTGAAGAGGATTCCATAAACTCTGTTGTTGATGTTCTCCTTTTCCGTATGGTATTTTTGATATTTCTTTGCCTTGAAGGCATTTTTGCTTCCTTTTCAGAAGTTGATTTGAATCTGTTGTTCTGTTAAAAAAACACATGAAAGACCACTATTAGCAAACAACAAAGTAATGTTAAAAAGCAAACAATATAAACAATAAATTGCAACATATTTAAGTTTATACAATAGCAACTCATGGCTTTATTTTTAAAGGCCTTGCGCCACCAGTGCGTCACTTATTACCCATGTTTAAAGTCAAGCATCAGCTGCACATGGCATTCATAAATAAGGGCCAAATGCAAATACCAATCAATTGCACCCAAAAATCGATTTTTCAATAACATGTAAGAAACACGGCGCAGAACCTAAGTACAACCACTCAATATCATCAAACAAAGTCAGGGTCTGATTTATAAAGGCCTTGCGCCACCAGTGCGTCACTTATTACCCATGTTTAAAGTCATGCATCAGTTGCACATGGCAATCATAAATAAGGGCCAAATACATATACCAATCAATTGCACCCCAAAATCGATTTTTCAATAACATGTAAGAAACACGGCGCAGAACCTATGTACAACCAATCAATATCATCAAACAAAGTCAGGGCCTTATTTATGAAAGCCTTGCGCCACCAGTGCGTCACTTATTACCCATGTTTAAAGTCATGCATCAGCTGCACATGGCAATCATAAATAAGGGCCAAATACATATACCAATCAATTGCACCCAAAAATCGATTTTTCAATAACATGTAAGAAACACGGCGCAGAACCTAAGTACAACCACTCAATATCATCAAACAAAGTCAGGGCCTTATTTATGAAAGCCTTGCGCCACCAGTGGATCACTTATTACCCATGTTTAAAATCATGCATCAGTTGCACATGGCAATCATAAATAAGGGCCAAATACATATACCAATCAATTGCACCCAAAAATCGATTTTTCAATAACATGTAAGAAACACGGCGCTGAACCTAAGTACAACCACTCAATATCATCAAACAAAGTCAGGGCCTTATTTATGAAAGCCTTGCGCCACCAGTGCTTCACTTATTACCCATGTTTAAAGTCATGCATCAGTTGCACATGGCAATCATAAATTAGGGCAAAATACATATACCAATCAATTGCACCCAAAAATCGATTTTTGAATAACATGTAAGAAACACTGCGCAGAACCTATGTACAACCAATCAATATCATCAAACAAAGTCAGAGCCTTATTTATGAAAGCCTTGCGCCACCAGTGCGTCACTTATTACACATGTTTAAAGTCATGCATCAGCTGCACATGGCAATCATAAATAAGGGCCAAATACATATACCAATCAATTGCACCCAAAAATCGATTTTTCAATAACATGTAAGAAACACGGCGCAGAACCTAAGTACAACCACTCAATATCATCAAACAAAGTCAGGGCCTTATTTATGAAAGCCTTGCGCCACCAGTGCGTCACTTATTACCCATGTTTAAAGTCATGCATCAGTTGCACATGGCAATCATAAATAAGGGCAAAATACATATACCAATCAATTGCACCCAAAAATCGATTTTTGAATAACATGTAAGAAACACTGCGCAGAACCTATGTACAACCAATCAATATCATCAAACAAAGTCAGGGCCTTATTTATGAAAGCCTTGCGCCACCAGTGCGTCACGTATTACCCATGTTTAAAGTCATGCATCAGCTGCACATGGCAATCATAAATTAGGGCAAAATACATATACCAATCAATTGCACCCAAAAATCGATTTTTGAATAACATGTAAGAAACACTGCGCAGAACCTATGTACAACCAATCAATATCATCAAACAAAGTCAGGGCCTTATTTATGAAAGCCTTGCGCCACCAGTGCGTCACTTATTACCCATGTTTAAAGTCATGCATCAGCTGCACATGGCAATCATAAATAAGGGCCAAATACATATACCAATCAATTGCACCCAAAAATCGATTTTTCAATAACATGTAAGAAACACTGCGCAGAACCTATGTACAACAAATCAATATCATCAAACAAAGTCAGAGCCTTATTTATGAAAGCCTTGCGCCACCAGTGCGTCACTTATTACCCATGTTTAAAGTCATGCATCAGCTGCACATGGCAATCATAAATAAGGGCCAAATACATATACCAATCAATTGCACCCAAAAATCGATTTTTCAATAACATGTAAGAAACACGGCGCAGAACCTAAGTACAACCACTCAATATCATCAAACAAAGTCAGGGCCTTATTTATGAAAGCCTTGCGCCACCAGTGGGTCACTTATTACCCATGTTTAAAATCATGCATCAGTTGCACATGGCAATCATAAATAAGGGCCAAATACATATACCAATCAATTGCACCCAAAAATCGATTTTTCAATAACATGTAAGAAACACGGCGCTGAACCTAAGTACAACCACTCAATATCATCAAACAAAGTCAGGGCCTTATTTATGAAAGCCTTGCGCCACCAGTGCGTCACTTATTACCCATGTTTAAAGTCATGCATCAGTTGCACATGGCAATCATAAATTAGGGCAAAATACATATACCAATCAATTGCACCCAAAAATCGATTTTTCAATAACATGTAAGAAACACGGCGCAGAACCTAAGTACAACCAATCAATATCATCAAACAAAGTCAGGGCCTTATTTATGAAAGCCTTGCGCCACCAGTGCGTCACTTATTACCCATGTTTAAAATCATGCATCAGTTTCACATGGCAATCATAAATAAGGGCCAAATACATATACCAATCAATTGCACCCAAAAATCGATTTTTGAATAACATGTAAGGAACACTGCACAGAACCTAAGTACAACCACTCAATATCATCAAACAAAGTCAGGCCTTATTTATGAAAGCCTTGCGCCACCAGTGCGTCACTTATTACCCATGTTTAAAGTCATGCATCAGTTGCACATGGCAATCATAAATTAGGGCAAAATACATATACTAATCAATTGCACCCAAAAATCGATTTTTCAATAACATGTAAGAAACACGGCGCAGAACCTAAGTACAACCAATCAATATCATCAAACAAAGTCAGGGCCTTATTTATGAAAGCCTTGCGCCACCAGTGCGTCACTTATTACCCATGTTTAAAGTCATGCATCAGCTGCACATGGCATTCATAAATAAGGGCCAAATACATATACCAATCAATTGCACCCAAAAATCGATTTTTGAATAACATGTAAGGAACACTGCACAGAACCTAAGTACAACCACTCAATATCATCAAACAAAGTCAGGGCCTTATTTATGAAAGCCTTGCGCCACCAGTGCGTCACTTATTACCCATGTTTAAAGTCATGCATCAGCTGCACATGGCATTCATAAATAAGGGCCAAATACATATACCAATCAATTGCACCCAAAAATCGATTTTTCAATAACATGTAAGAAACACTGCACAGAACCTAACTACAACCACTCAATATCATCAAACAAAGTCAGGGCCTCATTTATAAAAGCCTGGCGCCACCAGTGCATCACTTATTACCCATGTTTAAAGTCATGCATCAACTGCACATGGCAATCATAAAAAAGGCCAAATAAAAATACCATTCATTTGCACCCAAAATCGATTTTTAAATAACATGTAAAAAACACTGCGCAGGACTTATATACTAACATACAATTTCACTTCTAAAACATAACTATCTGCTTCCAAATATTCTCCATAGAGAAAATAAATCTCTATCTAAATTAAATGAATCATTACTTACCTTTAGAAATGCTTTTGGAGATTGAAAACAGTGTCAGACACACACACCAATTTTTCTTTAGCAGAGGAAAAGGTGTGCTCTCAATACACTGAAACCAAGACTGGCATAGAAAATCTCTATCTTTGTACACATATGCCTTAATTCAACCAATGAAAACTCTTCCCTCACTATTTTCAAACCAACACCCATCCCCCTCTCAAACCTTTCTATCTGTTACCATAGCAACTCCCTCCTAACTGAACTGTAAGGTTCAAAAGTTTATCTTACAATGTTGCAAATTAACTCAGCAAGGATGTTTGACCTGTCAATACAGCAGCCTATACAGGGTATTTTTGCTTTTGGTGACTTTTTTTAAACCATTCAAATTGCTTCTTTCACACAACATAACCATACACCCTAACTTTCAGTTTTCAACTATCTGAATCCACCAATCATTGCTAGTGATTCAAGAGCACAGAAACTCCACAATTATTTTTTTGTGAACTCCTACTGTTCCAACTGCCATTTCATTCCCACACTTCATCTGACTGGACCAGAACCTTCTCACATCATGTACTCTGTTTGGGTTATTGGACATAGCTACATCCACTGGGCTCAAAGGTATGCAGCTAGCAGAAATTTTCATAACCTTGATTTATCAAATGTGGAAATCAAGTGGATTGGCCACAGAGGATTAAAATGTCACCAATTGATACCATTGGTGAAAACCTTTTTGCATCTGCCAGAACCTGACCTTATAATTGTGCACTGTGGTGGAAACGATCTAGGCACATTAACTGGGGTAGGTCTGGAAATGCTATTAAAGGACACCTTTCATCAATTGATGATACTTTTTCCCCACACTGCCTTGGTATATTCCAATATATGCCAAAGACAGAAATGGAACTGGTCCAACCAATTTGGTCCACAATTTGAGAAAGCACGGAAACATGTAAATAAATCTGTTTCTGCTTACATGAGAGACTATGGAATGGGTTCATTATACAATAATAACTTGCGTTACAACATGCAAGACATCTACAGAGGAGATGGAGTGCACTTCTCAGATGAGGGGAATAGAATATTCCTCCTGAATTTAAGAATGTGTATTGGAACCTACTTGTAGGTACCTAAATCAACCACAGAACCCAAAAGCTCTTTTCAGAGCTACCCTAACTCTGATCATTCAAAGCGTTTATTTTTTTCTAACTTTTTTCACTATTTTTCACCAAAGTACGCTTTCGGGTATGCTTAAAGGTGCGCGCACCAGGCGCTACCCCCGCGAAAAATTAAAGAATTTTTTTTTTTTTTTTACGTATATGAGCCTCCTAAGCCCCCCTCAGAAAACCTAGAGGGTCAAGAAGTCTCTACAGTTCCCCCTTCTATCCATTCCGAACATTGTTTACCCTCCATCTTGTGTCTCGATTGTTCCGAAACACAAAATGGAGGACTCCCGTAACGCTGCCAGTGCGCGTAAAGGAGCGCGCACCCCTAAGCGCTCGTTAAAAAAAGGTGGGAAAGTAATTTACGGAAAACCCAATGGAGACACTTTCATCAAATATAGAATACGCCCTACTACATAGCAGTCCCTACCATTTGCCCAAATTTGGTGAAATTCCATTGAGACATTTAGGCTACAGGCCTGTCTAAATATCCTGAGGTAAATTACATGACAAAAACACACTTGTAATGTTAGAATTTACAACCAATTAAAAAGTATCTCTCATTTTCTACGATTATTTCCTGACGTTTGATTGGTTAAGTACAACAATATATATAAAAGAAGAGAGGGAAACACAGCCATTTTGACTACTGCTTCCTGAAGTACACTTGAAAACAAATTTCACTGACAACTTCAACTAATTTCTCTAAGGTAACTTCTAATTATGGAAGTATATTGTACACGTTAAGTTTATTTCTTAAAAAATATTCTGTTAGTGATATGCTATCCCTCTTTAATAGTTAGAGATAGAGATAGACTTCTCTGTAATAGTTATGGATTGAGTTAGGCTTCTCTGGTATACTAGCTCTACTAATATAGTTAATTTATATGCAATTTTCAGAAAGAAAATGGAAGGAGAAAATAAGGCAAATGATACTTCTATCAAAGTAAAGGTGGAAAAACCAGAAGATGAAAAAAAAGAAGTTGATTTCATGGATGACTCTTTGGATGAACAGTTTATAGAATGTTTGGAAGAAATTGAATCATGTACATATAATTATGAGGAAATTCCGGACAATATTATGTTAGAAATTTTATTAAATTATGAAAAAGAATCAGAGGAATAAATTTATCTTTAATAATTTCAATTGTTTCAGACAATATTCTTTTTTATATGTAATTCATGAAGTATTACCAAAAATGTTTAAAATATAAAGTGAGACTTATAGTATACTGTTCAACTATTTTTCTGTTACATAGTAAGTTTACTCATAGTTACTACCTTTCTCCCACTATATTATCTCATATGAATATTTTACACCTCATTTTCATAAGTGAACAGGATAGACTACTCATGATCCCCTAGAAATTCTCAGGGAGTGCTTAAAAGATCTGTTTCTCCTTTCCAGACAGACTATATTATGAATTCCATATACCACAAAAAATACAATAACAACATGCAAGATGTCTACAAAGAAGATGGTGAACATTAAATTTAAGTCTCTTCATTAGTACCTACATGTAGGTACTTACATAAAATAAAAAAATTAAAAAAAAAACAATTCATAAACATACAATTTTTGAAGTGATTATTTTTCCATAGTACCCTCCCCGATACGCTCCCCGGTGCGCGCACCAGGCGCTTCCCCCGCGAAAATCGAAAAAAAAAAACATTTTTTGAGGCCCCGCGGGGCCCTTTAATTTCCCCCATATCAAACCTAGGGGGTCAGGGGGGGTCTACCCTGCCCCCTTATGGTCAATTCCACCCTTTGTTTTTGCCACCTCTTATGACTAGATTTTACCGATAGACAAGATGGCGGCCGCTCCGGACTGTTTAGAATGTTTACAGACAACTGAGAGCCAATCAGCTTTCTGCGCGCAAGTCGCGTGTCGCGCCTGGAGCGCACTCCGGTGCGCGCACCGGAGAGCGCCTATAGATATATATATTTTTTTGAACGTTAATTTCTCAAAATCCACTGAAGCACATATCTTGAGACATAGCAAAGGCACATCGGGCTAACAGTCCCTACAATTTTGCCAAGTTTGGTGGAAATCCATTCAGCCGTTCGAGCTAAAAGTGAAATCGACCGCCCTATGGAAATTAACATGGGGAAAACGCGTTTTGGGACCCCCCTTTTATCTCGGCCCCCGCTTGACGAATCCCCCCCAAACTTTCAGGGAAGGACCGGACCGCCATGAGACCATTTTCCTGAAAATTTCAGGCAGATTCGTCAACCGGCGCCAAAGTTATTCAAAATAGAATGTTGAGATTTAACATTGAAAATTATCCTAACTATAACTACCTACTGGCGACCGCCAGTAGGTAATATATATATATATATATATATATATTCAATGAAAAAACCATTGGTTTCAGGCCATATATAGTTAGGGATTTGCATTTACAAAACCTTATTTTACTCGCATAAAACCATTGAAATTCCATATATAGTTAGATGCGCTAACTATATATCGCGCACCCGCAATCCACTGCTGATGATGTCACATATTACATCATTCATGACATGGTTAGTGACATCACTGATGACATCACTGATGACAACATCCAGTGACTGTATGTTTCTGTAAAGTTAAAATATGTTTTACATATTGAAGAATGAGTGGATATATAAGTGTCTGGATGAAGGATTTACTAGGTGCATGACTGACTGATTGAGTGAGTGATTAAATGTGTCTCCCTGAGTGCATGGGTTAGTGACTAAACTGTTTTAATTTGTGCATCATTATATCTGTTGTTCTACAAACTGCTGCATATGTTGATCAGTAGCTATATGAGTAACTGTATGGGTTATTGGTTGGTTGTCCAAGTATTTGTATGGGAAACTGAGTGTGTGTGTATGGGTGGCTGGGAGGTGTGTGACTCTGTACATAGATGTGTGAGTAGTTGATTCACTATATGTATGGATTCAAAAGTGCATGTGGAAACAGCTGTATGGGCGGTTGACTGTGCATGAGTGTATTAGTGAGTGAATGGATATCTCAGTGCTACATGTCAAAGTAAGTACATATGTAAAACACAGTACATGTGAGAGTTGACATCTATAAATAACTGTGCATAAGAGCCAGTGAATGTGTGAGTGGCTGTATGGATCATTGTGAACATGTATCAGAGATTGTATAAGAGAGTAAAGTAAATATGTGTTAGTATATGTTTGAATAAGTAAGGTGTGTATAACTGTATAGTTGAGAAAATGGAGGTGTGATTGATTTTTGGCATAACTGACTAGGTGTGTGAGTAACTCCATGGATGAGTGACAGTCTGTGACTGTCTGTTTACACTGATTGTATCTAAGGTTATATTAGAGTCTGAAGAGGTTCATGGTATTATCACATGAATGATATCATCAGTGATGTGATCAGTCATGTCAAATGAGATGTTATCAGTGATTTTATCAGTGATGTCATTTGAGATGTCATCAGTGATGTCATCAGTGATGTCACTAACCATGTCATGAATGATGTAATATGTGACATCATCAGCAGTGGATTGCGGGTGCGCGATATATAGTTAGCGCATCTAACTATATATGGAATTTCAATGGTTTTATGCGAGTAAAATAAGGTTTTGTAAATGCAAATCCCTAAATATATATGGCCTAAAACCAATGGTTTTTTCATTGAATTTTCAAGGTTTTGTAAATGCAAATTCCTAACTATATATCGACTATAACCTATGGTTTTTTCTGTGAATTTCAATGGTTTTTTAATAGCAAATATCAAAAGCTGTCAAATGTCAAGTACGTGATAGGTAAAAACGTTTTCGTGTTTATGCACGCTGATGTGCTTTGATCGCTGCCCCCCCCACTCCCCTAGTAGTACTCTCTCTTTGCAGATAGTGAAGGGTAGTTAACGCAGACCTTTACCCCCGTTGTAATCCGTCGTACCTGCTTGTCTCTCCATTTGATTGATTGTTATCCAAGCATTTACTGTTTTAGAATTGGTTCTCTTTGGATCATTCTCTATTTACAAACAAGCACAAAGTCGCAATACTCTGTTTAGTCTTTGCAGATAGTGAAAAATCGTGTAAAAAAATAAAAGTAATCGAGCAAAATCAGTAGACCACTAATTCGATCTCTTTTTAACCTCGGTAAAATACAAACATTAGGAACAACCCTTCATGAGAAATACGAAAATAGTGAAATGAACTGAGCTCCACACCATGAGGGCTGCAAGACAGCTCTGTACTCCGCCACCCACCCCGCCCAAAATAACGACAAACCCTATGCAAATATAATAAATATAGACAACACACCAGCAAAGAAACAGGGTAAAACATTTTATTAAATAACTATTTACATAACTATTTTATACTTTTTATTGCCCGATCCGGCTAGCTCAATCGATCGAGCATGAAACTCATGCACTGATAGCAAGCGTTGAGAGTTTGTAGAACGATGGCTTCAGATTTTCCACATACGGTGTAGTGGCGCAAACTGGGAGGGGGCGTTTGGATTCTACCCCTTCCCCAAATAAGATTTTCATACGTGAATGTTCGTTCATGCTTTCTGTCCCTGAGTTGCTTCGATGTCACTGCCTTACACAAATGGCATAAGTCCTGGATGTTGAGTGCCATACTTCAGAGTTCTAAGCAGCGCTTGTAACAATGTTTAAACCTTATTTGCACCTGCTGCAGCTTCACTATTCAAAGTAAGTGGGGTCCGTTTGTGGACCTGACTGCATTGGAAAACAATGTGATACGGTGCCTCCCTAAACCGCTTGACGGAGGCCCCCGAGGGGCGGTGAGATGGCGCGGACTGAGAGGGGGCGCTTGGCTCCTGCCCCCTCCCCAAGTCGTGTTGCCCTGGTGTGGCCTGAGATCGCCCCCGGCATAGGCGGCCGGCTCCCGGGGTCCGGCGGATTTTTTTCCCTTTTGATGACTCTTCCATTCTGGACCTTGTCCCACAATCCGTTTGACCTGAAGACACGCTGTCGTGGGGCGCCCCTTTACCGTTTTAGTTGCCATTCCGCCCGCTTTTGGTACTCTATGCCTCTTCCGCCATTCAACTGTTTACCGCCCGCTCTTGCGACTACAGCGTCTCGCTCACCATGTAGTTGAGTTGCTCCCGCTCTTAAGATTTAACCGAACTTTTTGGACTGCTGAAAGCGGTTGTATTCTGACCGCTGGTTGGTGGAGACATTTTGACTATATTCTGGACCTGCATTGTCGCGTAATATGTCATATGACGCGACGCGTTAGCGCACCCGGAAGTGCTCCGGTGCGCAAGGCGCAGCTTCCCGGAAATGATCCAGAGCGCGCCGCGCAGCGCGTAACGTAAGCATAACAGGTCATGTGACTTGTTAATAAAACTTTTCCTTGGTTCATTTTACTTTTGTTTTCCTAATGATGTAAGACTAGGTCATGTGACCTAAAAATAACACTTTTCATTGGATTAAAACATTTTTTTTTCCCAAACGATAAAAGCCCCACCTTGTTTCTGGATGTTTCAGACTGAAGCTGGCGTCACCATGAGAGCACCACCATCTCGTAGCTCCGTCGTGGCCATTCCGCAAGCAATCATGGCAGCCGCTCCCCACCGGAAGCCTGCGGGAGTCGACGGCCCCCAAGACTTTTGTACAATCTTCAAGGCTGAGGGGACGCTTTCGAGAATGGAACCCAAGCCCTGGCAGACAAGCGTCCAAGTTCCAAGGTGTCCCAGGGCCATTTTACTTGACCAGGCCCAAATCCGAAGAGCCGGCCGCCATTTTAAGAGTCCTGTGGCAGCCGCCTATCGCTGCACCACAAGAGTGGGAGCAACTCAACTACATGGTGAGCGAGACGCTGTAGCCGTAAGAGCGGGCGGTAAACAGCTGAATGGCGGAAAATGCACAGTGTAGCAAAAGCGGGCGGAAGGGCGACTGAAACGATAAAGGGGCGCCCCACTACAGCAGACGAGCCTCCGCCATGTGCTTCTAAACTGCATATGTATCTCGTGATATCAAGGTTGGGCAACCAGTACACAACAAGCAGTTACGAGTCCCATTTACACCGGCGCCATTTTGGGCGCGGCCGAGCAGGTCCAGGATCTAGTCAAACATAACAAATGAGGCTGACGTCTCTGAAGCAGTTGACGAATAGCAGGACATAGCAAATAAACATGAAGTCTCTAAAGCTGTTAACTCACTGCAGGACAAAACAAGTAAACCTGAAACCTCTGGAATAATTGTCGCTCAAAAGAACAACACACAAAACTCTGTAGAGCCTGAAGAAAGAAAAACAGAAGGGCACTGTAGTTTCAGACACACTTAACACTAATGACTAAACAAAGATATCGTCTGTTTATGAAGCAGTTATCATGTTCACAGAATTGACAAAGAAGTGTGCAGACACCAATGCTATTAAGAAACACAAGGAAATCCCTAACGCATCAGCATTCTCGGAAGAGGTTGACACAGATAACATCTTAAGGAACAAAGAAAGACAAAATAAGGATGAGGAAGTTATCACTTTAGTTTTTTCATCAGCTAGCGACAGCAAGAAACATATTCTAATGGAGATTAGAGAGGCTACGGATGGATTATCAAAATTATCAAAAGAAATGGCTACTCCCCCCTTTAGCAGATTAGCTAAATGTTTGCGTAATTTAGGCATAAAAGTTATATTATTGTTGTTGTTGTTATCGTTATAGTTCTGGTTAATTTCAAAAAATGTTTAAATATATTTACAGTTTTTGTTGCGTTTGTTATATTTAAAAGTTAATAAAGTTATATTATTGTTGTTGTTATCGTTATAGTAATAGTTTTCTTTGTAGATGTTTTTCCATCACCCGCCCAGGATATCACCACTGTTCCCCATGTCATAAAACCTTAGGATGTTCAATAACTGAAACAGCTAATATGGGTTTACTTACAGGGGACATCTTTTGTTCTATTTTGTAAAGTAAAACTATTGTGAACGCAAGTATTATACATAGTAAGTGTTTAATATAGCATTTGTCAGTCATTGGTTAAGCAGCTAGGACCTGTTCACTCTTGACACCCCAGGTGCTGTGTATGTTGCACTATAGTGCTGCATCGAGAAAACGGACAACCCTATTGATGTTGATTTTTCATTATTGATTATTGTAAAGAAATGGCGACTCCCCCCTTTAGCAGATTAGCTAAATGTTTGCGTAATTTAGGCATAAAATTTATATTATTGTTGTTGTTGTTGTTATCGTTATAGTTCTGGTTAATTTCAAAAAATGTTTAAATATATTTACAGTTTTTGTTGCGTTCGTTATATTTAAAAGTTAATAAAGTTTTGAAATCTAACTTTGTTGGAGTGCAATATATATTTAAAAAATCGGGTGAATGGGGCCTTGAATCGGGTTATTGTCATGTGTGGGCTTTGCAAGTGTACTGCTACAGGATCGGACATTTCAAACTCAAATGCACGTTCTTTTTCTTACCTTTCCGAAGCATGGAGCGCAATAGCAGGCAGAGAAAGGGTGATGCACGTGTTGAACACTGCCTGGCCTGGCAAGTTGCTGGCAGTGCCCCCCCGCCCGCTCCTGAAAGAGGGCACACACACACCGCCGCCCCGAGTACTTCACAAATCTTTAAAAGACCATGCGCTTGTTCATGAGGCTTAAATGGTTTATCACCCCTTCTAGAACCCCTGCATCGACCCTCTGACGTTTCCTGGAAGAATTAGCACGTAACACAATACCAAGCCCTGTCAGCTGAAACCCCAGAGAAATCATGGGGCATATTATCAAGGGGGTTTATTTCCGCTTTTTTGGCTTTAAAAGCCAAAAAAAAAGAGATAAAATTATCTCCCTATTACCAAGCTGTCGCTAACACCAGTTAGTGACAGCTAAAAGGAGATAGCGACCATCTTGGGCCCCGCTTTGCATATCAGTGATATTTATCACTAATGACATGCAAAGTGGGCATGCCAAGATTTTAGCAACTGGAAACAGTCCCTAACCATCGCTATCTCCTATTACCAACTTTTGGAGATATTCGCGCTAAGCGCGAATATCTCCAAAACCTAACACCTGCCCTGAGCAGTTTTTAGCCATGTTATCCAATGGGAAGTGGATAACATGGCTAAGAGCATTTGCTGGATAATGCATGAATATCGCTGACTTTTCAGCGATATTCATGCATTGTGGCCGTTTTTTATCGCATTTGCGATAAACCTTGCTAATAGCAAGGTTTATGTGCGATAAAATTCGCCGATGTGCGGCGATAATTTTTGTCTCTAAACAAGTTAGAGACAAACATTATCGCTAGTTGTTGGTAATATGCCCCCGGATTTTTCCTTGCAGGAATCGGGAGGCGAAAGACTAGCACTGAAATCAGTAGTCTCACGCCTGAATCGGGAGG
This sequence comes from Lissotriton vulgaris, assembly GCF_964263255.1. NCBI lineage: Eukaryota > Metazoa > Chordata > Amphibia > Caudata > Salamandridae > Lissotriton > Lissotriton vulgaris. The sequence continues at coordinate 746,150,241 of NC_141696.1, forward strand.
GTTGGCATGTCTGGATACTCTACAGCTGGGGCCATAAACTACATCCGCAGGGCTAGGTGATAGCCTAGGTCCGGCCTGGACAATCGGACACAGAGGAAGAGGAGTGTCAGAGGGTGCGTTAGTGAATAGGGTGAAAGGGAGGTGTCGGGCGGGCACAGGGTGTGATTCTCAGAGAAGAGCAGCGCAGATGGGGGGAAATATATGGCCCATGCATGAGAGAGAGAGCGGGGGTGACCAGTGCGTGGGGGAGATGCTTGCGAGGGTGGGGAGCCATGCTGAGGATCGGCGGCGTGCAGAGAGTGGGCCTGGTCAAGGCATCTAAAATGGCTGCCGTGCACGACAAAATTGTGGCATTGGACAAAAAGGCAAGATGGCGCAGACAATGTTTATCAATAAGGATTCATTTATAACAAAATATTTACTCGCAGTGACAAAATGGTGGTCAACACTTCCTGATTTCCATCGAATCGAACGTTAACAAACGTCACGCAGCAAAAAAAAAAAAAAAAGCTCACGCACAGAGCAGTTTTTAGCCATGTTATCCAATGTAAGGTGGATAACATGGCTAAGAGCATTTGCTGGATAATGCATGAATATCGCGGACTTTTCAGCGATATTCATGCATTGCGGCCGTTTTTTATCGCATTTGCGATACCTTGCTAATAGCAAGGTTTATGTGCGATAAAATTCGCCGATGTGCGGCGATAATTTTTGTCTCTAAACAAGTTAGAGACAAACATTATCGCTAGTTGTTGGTAATATGCCCCCGGATTTTTCCTTGCAGGAATCGGGAGGCGAAAGACTAGCACTGAAATCAGTAGTCTCACGCCTGAATCGGGAGGGTTGGCATGTCTGGATACTCTACAGCTGGGGCCATAAACTACATCCGCAGGGCTAGGTGATAGCCTGGGTCCGGCCTGGACAATCGGACACAGAGGTAGAGGAGTGTCAGAGGGTGCGGTAGTGAATAGGGTGAAAGGGAGGTGTCGGGCGGGCACAGGGTGTGATTCTCAGGGAAGAGCAGCGGAGATTGGGGGAAGTATATGGCCGATGCACGAGAGAGAGAGCGGGGGTGACCAGTGCGTGGGGGAGATGCTTGCGAGGGTGGGGAGCCGTGCTGAGAATCGACGGCGTGCAGAGAGTGGGCCTGGTCAAGGCATCTAAAATGGCTGCCGTGCACGACAAAATTGTGGCATTGTAAAAAAGGCAAGATGGCGCAGACAATGTTTATCAATAAGGATTCATTTATAACAAAATATTTTATCGCAGTGACAAATTGGCGGTCAACACCTCCTGATTTCCATCGAATCGAACATTAACAGACGTCACGCAGCAAAAAAAAAAAAAAAGCTCACGCACAGCCGCTGGAAGAGATGTATCAACATATATGAGCCTCCTCAGCCACCCTCAGGAAACATAGGGGATTAGGATACGTCTCCCGCACCCCCTTATACCTAGTAATTTAATTAAAACGAAGCACAAAATGGCGAATTCCCGTTTCGCTACCAGTTTGCGGCCCAGTTCGCGGCCCGTGAAGCGCTTCTACCGTGAAAAATCATTTTTTTTTTATTTTCCCCACGGGACCCTTTAATAACCCCAACAACATTCCTAGGGGGTCAAGAGGGGTATACCTTGCCCCCTTTCAATAAATTCCCCCTTCGTTTTTCACCTCTTCTTCTCTCTCGATCCTACCGAGAGATAAGATGGCAGCCGCTCCGGACTGTTTAGAATGTTGACAGACACCGGAGAGCCAATCAGCTTTCTGCGCGCAAAGTTCCGTTTCGCGAAAAGTAAGCGAACCGGACCGCAGCCCGGAGCGCTGTTACAGATATATATCTTGTTTTGAACGTTAATTTCTCAAAAACTACTGGAGCACATATCTTGAGACCTAGCAAAGGCACATCGGGCTAACAGTCCCTACAATTTTGCCAAGTTTCGTGCAAATCCATTCAGCCGTTCGAGCTAAAAGTGAGTCCAACCGCCCTATGGAAATTAACATGGGAAAAACGCGTTTTGGGACCCCCCTTTTTTCTCGGCCCCCCCTCGACAAAACCCCCCCAAATTTTCAAGGGCTGCTCAGAAACAAAATGTGCCATTTTCCTGAAAATTTCAGCCGATTCCGTCCACAAACGCCAAAGTTATTAGACATAGAATTTTCAAAAATCCCATAGGGAATAAATCCTAACTATATATACCTACTGGCGAGACGCCAGTAGGTAATATATATATATTACCTACTGGCGGTCGCCAGTAGGTAGTTATAGTTAGGATAATTTTCAATGTTAAATCTCAACATTCTATTTTGAATAACTTTGGCGCCGGTTGACGAATCTGCCTGAAATTTGCAGGAAAATGGTCTCATGGCGGTCCGGTCCTTCCCTGAAAGTTTGGGGGGGATTCGTCAAGCGGGGGCCGAGATAAAAGGGGGGTCCCAAAACGCGTTTTCCCCATGTTAATTTCCATAGGGCGGTCGATTTCACTTTTAGCCCGAACGGCTGAATGGATTTCCACCAAACTTGGCAAAATTGTAGGGACTGGTAGCCCGATGTGCCTTTGCTATGTCTCAAGATATGTGCTCCAGTGGATTTTGAGTAATTTAGGTTCAAAAAAATATATATATCTATAGGCGCTCTCCCGTGCGCGCACCGGAGTGCGCTCCAGGCGCGACACGCGACTTGCGCGCAGGTAGCTGATTGGATCTCAGTTGTCTGTAAACATTCTAAACAGTGCGGAGCGGCCGCCATCTTGTGTCTCGGTAAAATCGAGACACAAGGGGTTTGAAAAAAAAAGGGGCAAATGACCATAAGGGGGAAGAGTAGACCCCCTCTGACCCCCTAGGTTTGATGTAGGGACTAAAATAGGGTCCTGCAGGGCATTAAAATTTTTTTTTCGTTTTGCGCGGGGGAAGCGCATGGTACGCGCACCGGCGAAGCACGGGGAAAATCCAGGACCATATTTATGAAGGCCTTGCGCTGTTAGTTTTGCGCTTCCTGTGCGTCAATTTTTGTGACGCACCAGCGGTGTAAAAAAATGCGCATTGTTATGCAATATTTAAAAAGTGACGCATCTATCTAGATGCGTCACTTTTTAAATATAGTGCAACGAGGTACATTTTATTACACTGCTGGTGTTATGCGTCACTTTTCTGTGCGCACTCCTTATGACATTCCAGATGTGTCATATTTAATGTATGACGAATCATGTTGCAGATACAATATGGCGCAGAGTTTTAAAAAGTGACCCATGTACCTAGATGCGTCACTTTTTAAAAATAGCGTCAGGTATAATGCATGCAGAGGGGGTGTTCTCCCGCAAAAAGCTTTGTAATAGCGACGCAGTGAAATCTTTGAGATTTCACTGCGTCAGTTTTAGGATGCTGTTGCGTCAAAATCTTGTGCCTGCTTTACAGCAGGTGTTAGACTGAGGCAAGACCTTTCATATGCTGCTTTCCCCATTTGAAAGGACACATTACTGGAGTTGCGTCACTTTTGTGACGCACTCCAGCAATGCGTTACTTGGAATGTCATAAGGAGTGCGCACAGAAAAGTGACGCATTGCACCAGTAGTGTAAAAAAATGTGTTGCGTTGCGTTATATTTAAAAAGTGAGGTATCTAGGTAGATGGGTCACTTTTTAAAATCAAGCGCCACATTATATCTGCGTGAGGTATAATGCATGCAGAGGGGGTGTTCTCCCACTAAAAGCTTTGTAATAGCGACGCAGTGAAATGTTTGAGATTTCACTGCGTCACTTTTAGGATGCTGTTGCATCCTTTAAATATAGTGCAACGAGGCACATTTTATTACACTGCTGGTGTGATGCGTCACTTTTCTGTCCACAGTCCTTATGACATTCCAGATGTGTCATATTTAATGTATGACGAATCATGTTGCAAGGAGTTACAGATACGTCAGTATTTCTGACATATGTGTAAACATAAAAGTGATGCGAGGCCGGCGCAAAATTTTGACGCAATAGCATCCTAAAAGTGACGCAGGGAAATCTCATAGATTTCAGTACGTTGTTATTACCAAGCTTTTTGCGAGGGATTGCCCCCTCTGCATACATTATACCTGATGCAGATACAATATGGCGCAGAGTTTTAAAAAGTGACCCATGTACCTAGATGCGTCACTTTTTAAAAAATAGTGTCAGGTATAATGCATGCAGAGGGGGTGTTCCTTGCAAAAAGCTTGGTAATAATGACGCAGTGCGTCACTTTTAGGATGCAGTTGCGCCAAAATCTTGCGCCTGCTTCACAGCAAACCTTTCACATGGTGCTTTTTCCATGTGAAAGGACACATTATTGGAGTTGCGTCACTTTTGTGACGCACTCCTGCAATGCGTTACTTTTGTGTTTACAGATATGTCAGAAATACTGACATATCTGTAACTCCTTGCGAATTGATTAGTCATATATTAAATATGACATATCTGGAATGTCATAAGGAGTGCGTCCAGAAAAGTGACGCATCGCTATTTTCACGTAGCGATGCGTCACTTTTCAGAAATGAGGCCTCCAGTTTATTCACTGTGTCATAACTTTCTTTTCTAACACTCACCTTCTTTCAGTCCTCCTACTTCACTTCCTTTCACCTCTCATACCTTTCTGTTCTTTCTTACTCATTCTCCTTTCAATTATCAATGCACTATATTTCACTTACTCTTCATTTTTTAAGATTATAGCTCTTTGATGAGAATTGGAGGTAGTTCTGAAAAGAACTTTTGGTTTTCTTCTTTTAACTGAAGAGGAACAAAAACAGGGAATAGAAACTGCTCAACAGGAGCAAAAAGAAAAGAAAAAAATTAGGGGTGGGAAGGGCAGTGATGGTTCTCCAATGCCCGAACCATGAGCAGGACACTTTGCTCCCCATAGGTGAGGAGTTGATTGCAGTATCTGCATCTGACGACCCCATGGTTGAATGCAGGTTGAATGTTTGCTACCTGCCCATGAGATTGTTCTCTTCCAGAAGAAGTTGCTCCTCCTGTTGATGTAGAGGCCCCATCTCTGGGAACCTCCTGTGCCAGAGCCCTGACACTTTCCCGGGCAAAATTCTGGGGGTGCCTCCTCTCCACATGGCGAATCATGGTGAAGTTGCCAAAAGAGTATTTTTTTGGGGGGTTACCCCGTGACAGGACCTGTTTGCAGATCCTGCACTCTACTTTTGGTGCATTCACCTTCTTCTGGCCTTCTGGAAACTTAAAAAATTTCCAGATGAAATGTTCCTTCACCTTTGGGGTAGGAGGCTCTTCATCAATGAAATCATCTTCACTGCTGGATGGTCTGGCAGCCATGATGAATCCAGGAATATGGAGCAGCAAAAAAGGCAGGTCTTTCAGTCACAAAAGTGAAAGAAGAAGTGAAGGAAATGGGTGGGGATTTCATTCATTGTAAAAAAAAACTGTTAGCAACCAATGAAAAGTGTTATTTTAGGGTCACATGACCCGATGCGTTTACGCTGCGCGCTCCGGAGCACTTCCGGGTGCGTTTACGCAGCGCGATCGTAGGCGCTTCCGGGTCGCAAACGTGGCGCGATCGTAGGCGCTTTTCCGTGCGTTTATGCGCCGCGCACGTATGCGCTTCCGAGGGCACTTACGTTGCGCGCCGAAGTGACGTCATCAATCTTTTATAGAAATGCATAATCATTTTCCATATTAAAAAAAACAAATTTTATTTGTATGGTACGAAATGTTTTGCATTATTATTAACTTTTCATTCATATTTTTTTTTCACGAACGACAGTTGCGCTCTGGGTGCGCTTTCAGATGAGCTCTCGGAGAAGCTTACAGGAGAGCTTAGCTGAAAGCTTCCCGGAGCGCGCACCCAGAGCGCAAAAGAAAAAAAATATAAAAAAAAATAAATACTTAAAAAAAAACAGCAAATTGTAAAAAAAAAAAAAGGTTAGAAACTCGATATACAAAGGAATTAGCATTTAAAAAACTATGAAATTCACTGAAAAAACCATAGGTTTCACACCAGTTATAGTTAGGAATTAGCATTTAAAAAACCTATGAAATTCACTGAAAAAACCATAGGTTTCACACCAGTTATAGTTAGGAATTAGCATTTAAAAAACCTATTAAATTCACTGAAAAAACCATAGGTTTCACACCAGTTATAGTTAGCTGGAAATTTTACTGATATAAAACCATTGAAATTCCCACGTTATAGTTAGTTGGACTCACTATAACTTGCGCGCCTGCAATGCACTGCTGATGACGTCACATATTACATCACTCATGACATGGTCAGTGACATCACTCATGACATCACTGATGACACCATCCAGTGAATGTGTGTCTTTCTGAAAAAATAAATATGTTTTATATATGAGTGTGTATACATATGTTTTATTCTAGTATATGGAGTATTGATTTATATAAGTGAGTAAATGTGAGAGTGAGAGATTGTAAGAGTTCCTGTTTAAATAAGTATGTGATTCTATAAGTGATTGTTTAAGAGAGTAAGTATGTGTAAGTTTCCTTAGGAATAAGGTGGTAGTGTGTGTATAGCTGTATATGCAAATAAATGGATGTTCAATAGTTTTTTTGCATGTGTGAGTATATGTGTGAGTAACTTTTGGAAGACTGTCGGTGTGTTAACGGATGTAAAGGTGTTTCACTACATATGATAAGTGAGTATATGTATGAATGACTATATAGAACTGTTGGTGAATGAGTAAATGTGTATATAAATGGTTGAATTACTGAATTGGTTGTTGTAACTGGTATAGGTATCGCCACTTTTTTGTAAATGTTAGTTTCTATTTTTGAATATGTGTTTCAGGGGTTACATTACACTGAAAGGAGGTCAGTCACTCTGTCACAGGGATGGTGTCATCAGTGATGTCATGAGTGATGTCACTGACCATGTCATGAGTGATGTAATATGTGACGTCATCAGCAGTGCATTGCAGGCGCGCAAGTTATAGTGAGTCCAACTAACTATAACGTGGGAATTTCAATGGTTTTATATCAGTAAAATTTCCAGCTAACTATAACTGGTGTGAAACCTATGGTTTTTTCAGTGAATTTAATAGGTTTTTTAAATGCTAATTCCTAACTATAACTGGTGTGAAACCTATGGTTTTTTCAGTGAATATATATATATATATATATTACCTACTGGCGGTCGCCAGTAGGTAGTTATAGTTAGGATAATTTTCAATGTTAAATCTCAACATTCTATTTTGAATAACTTTGGCGCCGGTTGACGAATCTGCCTGAAATTTCCAGGAAAATGGTCTCATGGCGGTCCGGTCCTTCCCTGAAAGTTTGGGGGGGATTCGTCAAGCGGGGGCCGAGATAAAAGGGGGGTCCCAAAACGCGTTTTCCCCATGTTAATTTCCATAGGGCGGTCGATTTCACTTTTAGCCCGAACGGCTGAATGGATTTCCACCAAACTTGGCAAAATTGTAGGGACTGGTAGCCCGATGTGCCTTTGCTATGTCTCAAGATATGTGCTCCAGTGGATTTTGAGTAATTTAGGTTCAAAAAAATATATATATCTATAGGCGCTCTCCCGTGCGCGCACCGGAGTGCGCTCCAGGCGCGACACGCGACTTGCGCGCAGGTAGCTGATTGGATCTCAGTTGTCTGTAAACATTCTAAACAGTGCGGAGCGGCCGCCATCTTGTGTCTCGGTAAAATCGAGACACAAGGGGTTTGAAAAAAAAAGGGGCAAATGACCATAAGGGGGAAGAGTAGACCCCCTCTGACCCCCTAGGTTTGATGTAGGGACTAAAATAGGGTCCTGCAGGGCATTAAAATTTTTTTTTCGTTTTGCGCGGGGGAAGCGCATGGTACGCGCACCGGCGAAGCACGGGGAAAATCCAGGACCATATTTATGAAGGCCTTGCGCTGTTAGTTTTGCGCTTCCTGTGCGTCAATTTTTGTGACGCACCAGCGGTGTAAAAAAATGCGCATTGTTATGCAATATTTAAAAAGTGACGCATCTATCTAGATGCGTCACTTTTTAAATATAGTGCAACGAGGTACATTTTATTACACTGCTGGTGTTATGCGTCACTTTTCTGTGCGCACTCCTTATGACATTCCAGATGTGTCATATTTAATGTATGACGAATCATGTTGCAGATACAATATGGCGCAGAGTTTTAAAAAGTGACCCATGTACCTAGATGCGTCACTTTTTAAAAATAGCGTCAGGTATAATGCATGCAGAGGGGGTGTTCTCCCGCAAAAAGCTTTGTAATAGCGACGCAGTGAAATCTTTGAGATTTCACTGCGTCAGTTTTAGGATGCTGTTGCGTCAAAATCTTGTGCCTGCTTTACAGCAGGTGTTAGACTGAGGCAAGACCTTTCATATGCTGCTTTCCCCATTTGAAAGGACACATTACTGGAGTTGCGTCACTTTTGTGACGCACTCCAGCAATGCGTTACTTGGAATGTCATAAGGAGTGCGCACAGAAAAGTGACGCATTGCACCAGTAGTGTAAAAAAATGTGTTGCGTTGCGTTATATTTAAAAAGTGAGGTATCTAGGTAGATGGGTCACTTTTTAAAATCAAGCGCCACATTATATCTGCGTGAGGTATAATGCATGCAGAGGGGGTGTTCTCCCACTAAAAGCTTTGTAATAGCGACGCAGTGAAATGTTTGAGATTTCACTGCGTCACTTTTAGGATGCTGTTGCATCCTTTAAATATAGTGCAACGAGGCACATTTTATTACACTGCTGGTGTGATGCGTCACTTTTCTGTCCACAGTCCTTATGACATTCCAGATGTGTCATATTTAATGTATGACGAATCATGTTGCAAGGAGTTACAGATACGTCAGTATTTCTGACATATGTGTAAACATAAAAGTGATGCGAGGCCGGCGCAAAATTTTGACGCAATAGCATCCTAAAAGTGACGCAGGGAAATCTCATAGATTTCAGTACGTTGTTATTACCAAGCTTTTTGCGAGGGATTGCCCCCTCTGCATACATTATACCTGATGCAGATACAATATGGCGCAGAGTTTTAAAAAGTGACCCATGTACCTAGATGCGTCACTTTTTAAAAAATAGTGTCAGGTATAATGCATGCAGAGGGGGTGTTCCTTGCAAAAAGCTTGGTAATAATGACGCAGTGCGTCACTTTTAGGATGCAGTTGCGCCAAAATCTTGCGCCTGCTTCACAGCAAACCTTTCACATGGTGCTTTTTCCATGTGAAAGGACACATTATTGGAGTTGCGTCACTTTTGTGACGCACTCCTGCAATGCGTTACTTTTGTGTTTACAGATATGTCAGAAATACTGACATATCTGTAACTCCTTGCGAATTGATTAGTCATATATTAAATATGACATATCTGGAATGTCATAAGGAGTGCGTCCAGAAAAGTGACGCATCGCTATTTTCACGTAGCGATGCGTCACTTTTCAGAAATGAGGCCTCCAGTTTATTCACTGTGTCATAACTTTCTTTTCTAACACTCACCTTCTTTCAGTCCTCCTACTTCACTTCCTTTCACCTCTCATACCTTTCTGTTCTTTCTTACTCATTCTCCTTTCAATTATCAATGCACTATATTTCACTTACTCTTCATTTTTTAAGATTATAGCTCTTTGATGAGAATTGGAGGTAGTTCTGAAAAGAACTTTTGGTTTTCTTCTTTTAACTGAAGAGGAACAAAAACAGGGAATAGAAACTGCTCAACAGGAGCAAAAAGAAAAGAAAAAAATTAGGGGTGGGAAGGGCAGTGATGGTTCTCCAATGCCCGAACCATGAGCAGGACACTTTGCTCCCCATAGGTGAGGAGTTGATTGCAGTATCTGCATCTGACGACCCCATGGTTGAATGCAGGTTGAATGTTTGCTACCTGCCCATGAGATTGTTCTCTTCCAGAAGAAGTTGCTCCTCCTGTTGATGTAGAGGCCCCATCTCTGGGAACCTCCTGTGCCAGAGCCCTGACACTTTCCCGGGCAAAATTCTGGGGGTGCCTCCTCTCCACATGGCGAATCATGGTGAAGTTGCCAAAAGAGTATTTTTTTGGGGGGTTACCCCGTGACAGGACCTGTTTGCAGATCCTGCACTCTACTTTTGGTGCATTCACCTTCTTCTGGCCTTCTGGAAACTTAAAAAATTTCCAGATGAAATGTTCCTTCACCTTTGGGGTAGGAGGCTCTTCATCAATGAAATCATCTTCACTGCTGGATGGTCTGGCAGCCATGATGAATCCAGGAATATGGAGCAGCAAAAAAGGCAGGTCTTTCAGTCACAAAAGTGAAAGAAGAAGTGAAGGAAATGGGTGGGGATTTCATTCATTGTAAAAAAAAACTGTTAGCAACCAATGAAAAGTGTTATTTTAGGGTCACATGACCCGATGCGTTTACGCTGCGCGCTCCGGAGCACTTCCGGGTGCGTTTACGCAGCGCGATCGTAGGCGCTTCCGGGTCGCAAACGTGGCGCGATCGTAGGCGCTTTTCCGTGCGTTTATGCGCCGCGCACGTATGCGCTTCCGAGGGCACTTACGTTGCGCGCCGAAGTGACGTCATCAATCTTTTATAGAAATGCATAATCATTTTCCATATTAAAAAAAACAAATTTTATTTGTATGGTACGAAATGTTTTGCATTATTATTAACTTTTCATTCATATTTTTTTTTCACGAACGACAGTTGCGCTCTGGGTGCGCTTTCAGATGAGCTCTCGGAGAAGCTTACAGGAGAGCTTAGCTGAAAGCTTCCCGGAGCGCGCACCCAGAGCGCAAAAGAAAAAAAATATAAAAATAAATAAATACTTAAAAAAAAACAGCAAATTGTAAAAAAAAAAAAAGGTTAGAAACTCGATATACAAAGGAATTAGCATTTAAAAAACTATGAAATTCACTGAAAAAACCATAGGTTTCACACCAGTTATAGTTAGGAATTAGCATTTAAAAAACCTATGAAATTCACTGAAAAAACCATAGGTTTCACACCAGTTATAGTTAGGAATTAGCATTTAAAAAACCTATTAAATTCACTGAAAAAACCATAGGTTTCACACCAGTTATAGTTAGCTGGAAATTTTACTGATATAAAACCATTGAAATTCCCACGTTATAGTTAGTTGGACTCACTATAACTTGCGCGCCTGCAATGCACTGCTGATGACGTCACATATTACATCACTCATGACATGGTCAGTGACATCACTCATGACATCACTGATGACACCATCCAGTGAATGTGTGTCTTTCTGAAAAAATAAATATGTTTTATATATGAGTGTGTATACATATGTTTTATTCTAGTATATGGAGTATTGATTTATATAAGTGAGTAAATGTGAGAGTGAGAGATTGTAAGAGTTCCTGTTTAAATAAGTATGTGATTCTATAAGTGATTGTTTAAGAGAGTAAGTATGTGTAAGTTTCCTTAGGAATAAGGTGGTAGTGTGTGTATAGCTGTATATGCAAATAAATGGATGTTCAATAGTTTTTTTGCATGTGTGAGTATATGTGTGAGTAACTTTTGGAAGACTGTCGGTGTGTTAACGGATGTAAAGGTGTTTCACTACATATGATAAGTGAGTATATGTATGAATGACTATATAGAACTGTTGGTGAATGAGTAAATGTGTATATAAATGGTTGAATTACTGAATTGGTTGTTGTAACTGGTATAGGTATCGCCACTTTTTTGTAAATGTTAGTTTCTATTTTTGAATATGTGTTTCAGGGGTTACATTACACTGAAAGGAGGTCAGTCACTCTGTCACAGGGATGGTGTCATCAGTGATGTCATGAGTGATGTCACTGACCATGTCATGAGTGATGTAATATGTGACGTCATCAGCAGTGCATTGCAGGCGCGCAAGTTATAGTGAGTCCAACTAACTATAACGTGGGAATTTCAATGGTTTTATATCAGTAAAATTTCCAGCTAACTATAACTGGTGTGAAACCTATGGTTTTTTCAGTGAATATATATATATACACATATATATATATATATATATATATATATATATATATATATATATATTTTTTACCATACCAATCTTCTGATTAAAGAAGGCGCTGACTCCGTGAGTTTCAGTTCAAACGTATTTATTCCTTAATTCAGTTTCTGCTCAGACGCGTTTCGACGGACTCCTGCCGCCGCCATTATATATATATAATGGAAACAGAACTTAATAGGCAATTACATTTACTAACTATTAATTACTCATTAAAATGCTTCTGAGCATTTGTTTTACTTTGATCAAACATATCATTTACAATAATACGTATAAAGTAAAATATTATTTTTAATTATTTAGTGTTATGAGTGAATGTGATATTATTAGTTACGAGTTAATAATAAATATTTTAAATTAAGTTCCTTTTTTGCTTTACAATAAACATTTGAAATATTTTGTTATATTTTTTAAATTGCATCATTGTTCCCTATTCCTTACCATAGGGGATCTCCTCCCTTGTGTTGGAGATCTCTGCTTGGATGTGAAAAGTTACTGGCAATAACTTTACACTTGCAAATTTTGTCTTTGATGTCTCCACATGTAAATCTGCCTCTAGGTGTAACTCTACACTTGTAAAGGGTGACTAACGAAAATGTGTAGGCTGACTCCTAAGTGCATAAATACATTTACATATGCGTAAATAGATCTACACAAGTAATTTTATTTTTTATATAGACCCAGAATGTATTAATAGTATACCACTTCTCAAATCTTCTCAAATTTTCGATCAGGAAAAAAGAGTTTATCTTGCAGTCTTGATTCTAAACTCTGTCCTTATTTAGATCTTTTGCATTTTTTTAAACTTGCATTTGGGTTACTGGTACAGTTTTCTTTCCCACACTTGCTACCTCAATACATTAAGCTCCATGTAAACTCTCGGCTTCATTTTCTGCCTCGGTGGATCTCTGTGGCGCGTCTCATCAAGATTAATGTGTTGAAAATGGAATTTCAATTATTTTTATTATGCCAAACTTCGGCTTCCCGCCATTAAAAGTGTGGCTGTACAGTCCATTTAAGGGCTCCCCATCCTTGTTAAATAGTAATTCGTGTTTCGTGTCAATTTCCCCATTAACAATTTGCCAACTCTAGAGTTTGGGCAGATTTATAGAACAGCTGGAGTTCGAACTTTGCTTCTGTCCGTTGTGCTATTTGTACAATGGGACTTCTACACACTTAAGGCTTAATGACAGCAATGAAAAACCATCAACCTTAGCTGAATGATAATGGTATCACTGTTCTTCTTACAGCACAAAATTCACCACGCATAACAACACAGAGACTATCCACAGCATTTCAGATTGCTGTTGGGTTTTTGTGAAGATAAATTATGTGTAATTACAAATTAAAGAATTTCTTTATCCAGTTATATGTGTGCAGATCAACAATGCCCTGAATAAGTGAAATATCAACAGTTATCAGAACTAGCAAACATCTCTGCCTAGAACCCAGCTCCAAAACAACTCAAATCAATTGATTTAAGTTTTTCACATGTACTTTTGATGTATAGTTTCCTGCTTGATTTCAGATTGTGTTTGTATCAAACACAAATTATGCTGGATCACTGTTCTCATGCAGTGTGCTTTTGATGCACATGTTAAATTGTGCTCCCAATTAGTTCCTGATCCCAAGTGTCCCCGTTAATTACGATATGTGGAATAACCCTCGGTTCTGCACATATCACAATTAGCAAGCACCACACCCCTGCAATTTTCCACAGATCAATACGTTTGCAGTTTAACCCCTCCCATGCTGGTGACGGAACCGCTCCATCACGCCCCTCAGGTGGGCTGTGCTGGTGATGGAACTGTTCCCTCACGGCCCGCTCGCCGCGCCTGCGCAGCGCTGATTTCGCACCTGCGCGGCGCTGATCTCGTGCCTGCGTGGCGCTTTCTATTGAGCGGGCGAGGCCAATGCGGAACTGCTCCGTCAAAAAAAAAACAGCTCACCCGAGGGGCGTGACGGAGCGGTTCCGTCACCAGCGTCGGAGCGCCGCGCGGCCCCCCGCCCCTTAGCGCTGCAGTGGAATTGCCGCTGCAGCTAAAGGGTTAAACATACCAGGAAATGTAGATTTATGTGCAGTAAGCAAAATAATGCACTTATGCTCCATTTTCATAGGAATCAACAGCAGTTTTACCTCTGCCACCATCAATCATGATATATTTTCAATCACAGATGTTCCTTTTATTGACTCTGTGGTTTAGCAATAGATATTTTTAACTTCATCAAAAGGACTTTTAAACATTGAAAAACTCATCTATATTTCCAAGTGAGCATCACACATAATACATATATACATGACATAAATTTACTGTACAATGATAGACATAATTAAAACGTTCATGCATACTAAACAGTGGAAGAAATATAATTAGAACATTTATGCACAGACAGATCAATTATAATACGATTTTCGTGATTGATGGTGTCAGAGGTAAAACTGCTGTTGATACATTTGATATTAGATTCTGGCCTCTGATCTTCTTAAACAAATCTTTCCCCTTAGTTTGATATCCATTTTCATAGGTGACACTTGTAATTATAGCAATATATTGCATCTGAAAAAAAAAGATTCCCGGGGTATCATTATTTATCGAATGCTTTAAATGTTGATTTATTACTGGGCACCTAAAATCAGTGCCCTTGAATATAATAGCTGAGGACCTGTTTAGAAGTTATGTTGAATAGGGTAGGATGTTCTAAGGTTTCAACTTGGAAATGGGGCATTACAAATAGAATCAGTATTTACCCCAAATTCAACATCTTTATTACCAGTCCTTCTCCTGCTAAATTTCTGTAGGGTTGACCTCCTGAAAACCGTCAGAGGAAAACAGCATGGGTGTTATAATTATCACCAAAATTTAGGCTTTTCCAGGGCATGGCTTATTCGTTAAGCAAGATGGAGGCAGTCCTATGAGATTCTTTGCAGCGCGGAGCATGTCTTCATTTTTGAAGCCATTTATCGATGCATTTTGGACTTTGTACAGTCCAGCATCTTCCCTGGATTTGTTTTGCCACCTGGGGCTCTCCTAATTATTTTAATACTGGCACTCGCGCTCTGAGGGATGCGGTTGTCCCGAGCAGGCACCACCTCATGGGGTTCCTCGCTTGTCTTTATTTACTTGTCAGGAAGATGGTTTTCAGGTATTTATGGCCGCATCATTTATATTTCTACCAGGCTTCTGAATGACATCATTATTTACTTGTCAGGAAGATGGTTTTCAGGAACTTATGGCTGCATAATTTATATTTCCACCATTGCTTCTGATTGACTCTCTTTTTTATAATTTGCTTCAAAATATACTCTACTTCAAGTCTCCTATGGAAGACTGCTACTCTCCTATTCTCTTTTGGCCACCATTTTAGATTGTAACCTATATCTATTTGTCTGACGGACTCTTTTGACCTCCTTTTTTTAATACACATATGGTGGTGCTTATGGTTTGGCCAATTTTTTATATGTCTTGTTTTGCTTTCCAACTGTAATTTTGTCCTGTTCCTTTTCCCTTAATTTTATAGGCAGAAAAAGATTTTTGCAGAGGTCTCTTGAGCTGCCTCATTTCAAAAAGGCTAGTGACTTACATTTTATGGCCAAGGGTACCTCCCCTGGCACAAAATCTAAACGGGCTAAAAATGATTCTTCCTCACCTATCACATCCAAAAATAATATGATCTTAGATTCTCTTCTTGATGAGATGAGGGGCCTGCATCCTTTCGAGAGTGCCACTAATGGAAAATTACAACAAATTGAAGATAGATGAATTCTTATGGAGGGTAGGGTGGTTGAAATAGAGGAACACATTGGTTCTCTTCATGATATGGCTATGCCGATTCCTCTACTTGAACAAGAGATTTCAAGACTCAAGCTTCACACAGGAGATTTGTATAACAGAAATCAATGCAATAATCTTTGTTTGCATGGATTTCCGGTAGTTCTTGAGGGTCCTAATCTTCTTGATTTCCTGAAGAAATTCCCCACTAGACCTGCATTGCCTTCTTACTGCTCCTCCTTCTTAATTTGCAAGGAACTCATCATCTTGGCCATCTTAATCCGCTCTCCTCCAAACCTCAAGGGATCATTATGCTCTTTGTTGATTTGCTGACCTTGTACATGTTTTGAAAGTAGCTTAGGCCAAATGAAGGCTCATCTGGTTTGGTGATGACATCCTCATATCACAAGATATTTCCAATGTAACCAATGCCAGACATGAATAATTTCTCTCCCTGAGGCCTCAAATGAGACACCTGAATATACGTTATGGTATTATACAGTCCCTGCCTAGGCAAGATAACCTATGAGGGCACCACTAAATCTTTTGATGATCTAGGTAAATTGAAGTAGTTTCAATTTCAATTTCATTAGGGTATTGCGCTACATGCCTCTGAACTTACAGATACCACACAGGTTATGCCTACATCTACAATTTGCAGATTAGTATAGCTGTTTTGTATGTTTAACCTCTGTACCCAATACTCATGAGCAACTCCACACCACTAGCTCCGTACATTACACGGTTACTGTATTAATTTCATGCAATACTGTTTCATGTACCTTTGTCGAACCTTTAATGTGTTTCTGATTAACAATTGTTTTTTACTTACTCCATGTGGGCCACCGTTGGACATTGTACCAATGAAATGTACCATCTTCCTATGTATAATCACGATCACTTGTACTTTGTCTTGTGACCTCACTTTGGCTGCCATTTACGGCTTATATGAAATGTTGAAATTGTCACACCTCTCCAATCTTAATGCATTTACACCCATTATTCGGTTTACCTAAATCACTTCTCCATTAGCACCAGCAGGGTCCCTGCTCGTAGATTCCCCAGTGACCCAATGGTTAACTTTCACTGTTCACGCATGTTGCGTGTTACAGTCATTGGCTGACGTGGTTGCTTAGCAACGGGCGTGCTCTGAGTACACGCTTGTCGAGGCACTGCCTTATATCGCGTCCTGTTTCGTCTCACATTACATCGCGTCTAGGTCCCAACCGTGAGCCTACTTTATCTGATCGTCTACACGACGTGTAAGTCCAGGAGGGGGTTGCTGCTTTTAATTCACATCGGCACTTAATTAGCACGGAGTTAGACGGCTATCACTTTTCTGTCACACCGTGCTTTTAACCTCTCCCGTAGGGCTAATTTGCACTGTTATTTTTCACCGCTAAATATAGGTTTTGAAGGGACACCTTTGCACAGCAGCAGTCAGGAGGTTTCTTCGTCTTTAGTCACGGATCGAGTCACTGTTTGGGTATTTCAACCCCGCTGGCACGTCTAGAACACGAGGCACTGGTCATTAATAGGATCGCTAAGGGGCACTTTCCCTCACAAACAGTCGGCCTTTTCTGTCTCTAGGCACGGCTCTAGTCATTGCTGATTATTACCTAATTCAACCCCGCCGACACATCCAGTGCTGACAGCACTTTGGGCAATGTATATATTGTGGGTATCCGTGGCTCCTTTTTAATCAAGAAGTCTCTCTCGGGTGGTCTAAGAAAACCTTCTTCTACTCCAGCATCAGCAAGTTTCTCAATCAAAGCTCTGATGTTACTAGTGGGATCCCGACTGATCACTTGGTAACTTTCTCTAACTCCCAATTGTCTCTCAATTTCATTGACGTAATCCGTTGTGTTTTGTGGTACAACTGCACCACCTTTGTCCTCTGCCTTCACAATTAGGGGACTGTTCTGGCCCAATTCCTTCAGTGCCTCCTTTTCCTCTTTGGAGATGTTATACTTGATGTACTGCCTTTCTTCCAAGGAAGTCATAACTTCTTGCATCACGATCTGTTCAAATGCAAGAATACGTTGACTCATACAGTATGATCCAGGAGTGAAGGAAGATGGTGGTTTAAATGGGGTGGCCGTCACTTTTGGTGTATAATCATTTCTGCCAAAGTAGTACTTTAATCTGATCTTTCGGAAAAATCTTTGTAGTTCTAACTTTGTAGTGAAGGAGTCAGGTCTACTGGTGGGGACAAAAGAAAGTCCTTTACTGAGAACACTTCTTTCTGCAGATGAAATCTCATGATTTGACAGATTGATGATGAGATCTGTTAAATCCACGTGAGGTGAGGTGCCCTGATTCACACTCAGTAGTCCTTCTTGTATGGCTGTCTGGAATGGAAGAGGTGTAATCAAGGTGTCTTCCAATAGTCTGCTCTGGTCTGGTGAAAATATACTAGGCCTGATGTCTTCCAGTTCAGTAGCAGGTGTGTACATGGTATTAGCATCTGGTTCTTGTTGTACTGAGGTCAACGTGGTGGATACATTGGAATCCAAGTTGGATGTAGCACCTGTAGTCGCTGTCATCGTTCTTCCTTGTAGCATGGGGCTCAACACTGAGGTGTTAATGATCTTCTCCAGTGTCATTTCGGTGTGGCTTGGTAGGGAGATGCGAGTTACCATCTGTATGTTTGTTTCCAAGTTGAGATCTCGCCATGGACCTCCGGTTGGTAAAACCTCACCCTTGTGTTTCCTCTCGTGGCTCCTCTTCCTCGGTTACATTGCTTTTGTTCTCCCCAACCTTGCTTGGCTCCTGCGCCCTGGTTGGTTTGGTGGTAGCCTTGGTCTAAAAATGTTGTTGTTGCTGTGGACCTTGGAATGGTCTGCTTGTTGATGGACCATCCTGTTCAGATTCTGAGCCACTTCCCACTGATGAATCTGAGAAAGTGTGGAATCGTCTTGGTCCTTGTCTTCTTCTATTGGTAAAGTACCCTTGCTGGTCTTGCTGGTAATACTCCTCAGCCAAGTATGGGTATGTGTACTTCTTATCGTAGTTACGGACGTCCTTTGCGAGTTTGTCCAATTTTCTATTCAGGGTCACTGTATTGAATTCCACAAGTGTTTTTTCTGCCCCTTCAAGAGCTTCTTTTGCATTCGCTAGGGCTCCGTCTTCCAAAATTTCCTTCTTCAGGTCGGCTATCTCTTGGGTCAACCTTTTGACGTATTCTATAGCTGTCTTGACACCTAGCACCATCCAGTGTCTGGAGCAATTATTGGCCACAAAACTAAAACCTTCTCTAAATGTTGGTACGTCAATGAATATTGCTGGTTCATTCTTGATTTGCAGGCCCTTTGGTATTATGTTAGACGAGAGTTATTTTGTTAAGACATGTCCATGCAAACGGGATCTGATCAGTTTCTTTTCAAGTCTTTCTATTTTAGGCAGTTTTTCATTCAAAATAGCATCTACAGTGGTACGATCTGAACCTAACAAAAAGTTAGATGCTCCCTGCTCCTGTATGAGCTTGGCGATGTAATCCTCGCTATATGAAAGTGTTTCTTTATCATTCATATTCAATGTGATGCAACATTCAGAATGTCAACAATGTTGTTTCAAAGACTTAACAATAAGGAGGAAAACCCTTGCAGGTATGCACCTGCAATGAATACAATTCAACAAAAGGGGTAACCCTGTGTCCCTCAGAACCTGGGTATTGGTAATTAAACAAACAAATGGTTCTTTTAGGTATGACCAAATACTTTGTAAAATGCTAGTATATGCAAATGAAACAAATATAAACAGTCTCTGATACAGAAATGCAAATTGAGAAATCAATGCTCAAGCAGAAAAAACTAATAAGTGATATAGCCAAATGTTGAATTCATAGGCATTTATATTTAGAATTCAAAATCGTTTGTGCTGAATTACTCCATTCAGTTACAAAACAATCAATACAAAGTAAGACCATCAAACATGAATACAGTTCAGTGACAGTAGGTGCAAAGAGTGGTCAGGTGCTAAAATATATATACAGTGATAATGAATAAATACAATTATGTACAAAGATGATAGATAGGCCAACAATTAAATAATCTCCAGGGAATCCTAATACAATGTAGAGGAATCGTGGAGTGTTCTGGTCCTAATTGGACATCGATGTTTCGACCCTAATGCGCCCCAGTCGGTGGTAGCGGCGGGTCTTTTTCAAGTCTGGAGGTGGACGAATGACAGTCTGCAATGTATAAGGCGAGGTATCAGAGAGAATATGGTGCAATTAAAATTTACACAAAAGTTGGAGGTGAGCGCGAATGTACTCACATAAATCAGGAATAACGATTTGCCCGATGTACTGCCAATCATATGCTGGTCATACCTATAGGTAGGGAAAGGAAACTATTTGAGTAACCTTTAAGGTTGAGATTAAAACCTAGTGACTAATGGACCTATCAACTGTTAAGTCATGCACTGGATGTGTCGGCGGGGTTGGATTAGGTAATAATCAGCAATGACTAGAGCCGTGCATAGAGACGGAAAAGGCCGACTGTTTGTGAAGGAAAGTGCCCCTTAGCGATCCTATTAATGACCAGTGCCTCGTGTTCTAGACGTGCCAGCGGGGTTGAAATGCCCAAACAGTGACTCGATCCGTGACTAAAGACGAAGAAACCTCCTGACTGCTGCTGTGCAAAGGTGTCCCTTCAAAACCTATATTTAGCGGTGAAAAATAACGGTGCAAATTAGCCCTACGGGAGAGGTTAAAAGCACGGTGTGACAGAAAAGTGATAGCCGTCTAACTCCGTGCTAATTAAGTGCCACCAGTAGACCTGACTCCTTCACTACAAAGTTGGAACTACAAAGATTTTTCCGAAAGATCAGATTAAAGTACTACTTTGGCAGAAATGATTATACACCAAAAGTGACAGCCACCCCATTTAAACCACCATCTTCCTTCACTCCTGGATCATACTGTATGAGTCAACGTATTCTTGCATTTGAACAGATCGTGATGCAAGAAGTTATGACTTCCTTGGAAGAAAAGCAGTACATCAAGTATAACATCTCCAAAGAGGAAAATGAGGCACTGAAGGAATTGGGCCAGAACAGTTCCTTAATTGTGAAGGCAGAGGACAAAGGTGGTGCAGTTGTACCACAAAACACAACGGATTACGTCAATGAAATTGAGAGACAATTGGGAGTTAGAGAAAGTTACCAAGCGATCAGTCGGGATCCCACTAGTAACATCAGAGCTTTGATTGAGAAACTTGCTGATGCTGGAGTAGAGGAAGGTTTTCTTAGCCCACCCGAGAAAGACTTCTTGATTAAAAAGGAGCCACGGATACCCACAATATATACGTTGCCCAAAGTGCTGTCAGCACTGGATGTGTCGGCAGGGTTGGATTAGGTAATAATCAGCAATGACTAGAGCCGTGCCTAGAGACGGAAAAGGCCGACTGTTTGTGAGGGAAAGTGCCCCTTAGCGATCCTATTAATGACCAGTGCCTCGTGTTCTAGACGTGCCAGCGGGGTTGAAATACCCAAACAGTGACTCGATCCATGACTAAAGACGAAGAAACCTCCTGACTGCTGCTGTGCAAAGGTGTCCCTTCAAAACCTATATTTAGCGGTGAAAAATAACGGTGCAAATTAGCCCTACGGGAGAGGTTAAAAGCACGGTGTGACAGAAAAGTGATAGCCGTCTAACTCCGTGCTAATTAAGTGCCGATGTGAATTAAAAGCAGCAACCCCCTCCTGGACTTACACGTCGTGTAGACGATCAGATAAAGGAGGCTCACGGTTGGGACCTAGACGCGATGTAATGTGAGACGAAACAGGACGCGGTATAAGGCAGTGACTCGACAAGCGTGTACTCAGAGCACGCCCGTTGCTAAGCGACCACGTCAGCCAATGACTGTAACACGCAACGTGCGTGAACAGTGAAAGTTAAACATTGGGTCACTGGGGAATCTACGAGCAGGGACCCTGCTGGTGCTAATGGAGAAGTGATTTAGGTAAACCGAATAATGGGTGTAAATGCATTAAGATTGGAGAGGTGTGACAATTTCAACATTTCATATAAGCCGTAAATGGCAGCCAAAGTGAGGTCACAAGACAAAGTACAAGCGATCGTGATTATACATAGGAAGATGGTACATTTCATTGGTACAATGTCCAACGGTGGCCCACATGGAGTAAGTAAAAAACAATCGTTAATCAGAAACACATTAAAGGTTCGACAAAGGTACATGAAACTGTATTGCATGAAATTAATACAGTAACTGTGTAGTGTACGGAGCTAGTGGTGTGGAGTTGCTCATGAGTATTGGGTACAGAGGTTATAACACACAAAACAGCTATACTAATCTGCGAATTGTATATGTAGGCATAACCTGTGTGGTATCTGTAAGTTCAGAGGCATGTAGCGCAATACCCTAATGAAATTGCAATGAGCTCAAAGTAGGCCCATTTGTTTCGATATTTCCTCATGTTCATTTAGGCCAGCCGCTACGGAGTTTAGAACATGTATCCATTTGCATTCCTTTCTGTTAAGGGCAGAAGTCAGTGAACCTCCTCATGGATTAGTGTTTATCTTTTCCAACACTCTCCAGCGTATATTCTCAGGTCCATGGTTCTGGGTGATGAAATGGTCCAATCGAGGAGCTCCTTGCACTTTGCAGCGGATCTTACTCATGTGCTGTAAATCTCTCGTTTTAACCTTCTGGGTGGTTTGCCCCACATAAGGTTTATTGCACGGACAAAGGATTAAGTAAATCACATTTGTGGTGTTGTAGTTGGTTAGTGATGGCAGCATATGTGTTTTACTGTTAAATCTTATGTCGTGACTCAATTCACATTATCCAATTACTGGAGGATCAACCATATGATAACATCAACCAGTTCATGGTGACACTTGATGTATCCTCTCTTTATACGTTGATACCACAAGACATACCCATAAAAGTCATCAGGGGGATGCTTGAAGAACGCATTGCACCTCATTGGATACCAACGTACTTTATAATTAACCTTCTGGAAATTGCGATGAAGAAGAACTACTTTGTCTTTAAGAAGCAATTTTACTACCAGTGTAAGGGCGTGGCAATGGGGGCCACCTACGCACCTAGTCTGGTGAATCTGTATATGGATAACTATGAGGAGGAGAACCTCTATACAGAAGACAACCCATACATCAATTCAATATCTATCTGGAAAAGATATATTGATGACGTCATGATGATTTGGTCAGGAACAGAATCAGACCTACTCCTTTTCTTTGATTGGCTAAACAAGAGGAATGATGACATCAAATTCACCATCAACTAGGATCGGAACAGCATTGCCTTCCTGGATCTCACCTTCCAAGTAGAGAATGGCTTGATCTATAGTGATCTATATAGGAAACTGACTGAGAGAAATACTTTGCTCAAATATGACTCACATCTTTCTCGCAACCTCCGCGACAACCTACCCTATGGTCAAGACCTAAGGATGAGGAGGAACTGCACCAAAAGGGAGGACTACTTCAAGGAAAGTGATACACTGACTAAACGCCTACGGGAACGTGGCTACCCCCTGGGCCTACTGAAACGGGCTAAGAAGAGGGCATGGTACTGCCCGAGAGAACAACTTCTGAGCCCCAAAGAAATAAAGCAAAATGCCAACAGCCTGGTCTGCGTAACCACTTTCCATTCCAAAAGTAACATCACCAAGAAAACAGTATTGAAATACTGGAACCTGGTAGCCTCGGAACTAAGAATGGAGGAGAGTCCGTTGTTTGCATTTAAGAGGGGACGCAACATGAAAGACAATGTTGTCAAAGCATACCTCAAGCCACCCAAACCATTAAGCCTGTGTGATCAGCTTGGTATGCCCCCCGTCTTGGGCCATTTCAAGTGTGGGACATGTAAGGCCTGTCCCTTTAACATGGAGGGTCCCCGGCTGACACTTAACAAGTTCAAGTTTCAATACTTTATTCGACAGCATTGTCATAAAAACATTTTTTTCCCTATTCTAAACAGAAATAAATACTACGCTAAGTTTAAGATCGACATAAAATACACATTAAATTCAATCAAATACAATAAATGCTGGCGAATTCTTTCAGCTTAAAAAAAAAAATTCATACATAAAAAATCAGAGTCACTGTGCCTAGTTCATGATAAGTGGGATTGATCTTAAAATTAGATATTTTTCCATCATGTATAATCAATTGCAGTTAAAGGGCGTGTGCGAATTATCCAGGCCCATCCCAAGTATTTGGCTAAGGCGATTGCAAGACTGGTAGCCTCGGAACTAAGAATGGAGGAGAGTTCGTTGTTTGCATTTAAGATGGAACGCAACATAAAAGACAATGTTGTCAAGGCATACCTTGAGCCACCCAAACCATTGAGCCTGCATGATCAGCTTGGTATGACCCCGTCTTGGGTCATTTCAAGTGTCGGACATGTAAGGCCTGTCCCTTTAACATGGAGGGGCCCCGGCTGACACCTAACAGTAAAACTCATATGCTGCCATCACTAACCAACTGCAACACCACAAATGTGATTTAATTAATCCTTTGTCCGTGCAATAAACCTTATGTGGGGCAAACCACCCAGAAGGTTAAAACGAGAGTGTTACAGCACATGAGTAAGATCCGCTGCAAAGTGCAAGGAGCTCCTCTAGTGGACCATTTCATCACCCAGAACCATGGACCTGAGAATATACGCTGGAGAGTGTTGGAAAAGATAAACACTAATCAAAGAGGAGGTTCACTGACTTCTGCCCTTAACAGAAAGGAATGCAAATGGATACATGTTCTAAACTCCGTAGCGGCTGGCCTAAATGAACATGAGGAAATATTGAAACAAATGGGCCTACTTTGAGCTCATTGCAATTTAATTAGGGTATTGCGCTACATGCCTCTGAACTTACAGATACCACACAGATTATGCCTACGTCTACAATTCGCAGATTAATATAGCTGTTTTGTATGTTATAACCTCTGTACCCAATACTCATGAGCAACTCCACACCACTAGCTCCGTACACTACACGGTTACTGTATTAATTTCATGCAATACTGTTTCATGCACCTTTGTCGAACCTTTAATGTGTTTCTGATTAACGATTGTTTTTTACTTACTCCATGTGGGCCACCGTTGGACATTGTACCAATGAAATGTACCATCTTCCTATGTATAATCACGAACGCTTGTACTTTGTCTTGTGACCTCACTTTGGCTGCCATGTACGGCTTATATGAAATGTTGAAATTGTCACACCTCTCCAATCTTAATGCACCGGAGCGCCATAGCTCATGACGAGCTGACCTCGTCATGAGCACCCAAGGGGTTAAGAGCTAGGGTTGGAAGCAGTCTTTCAAGATTTAAAATACCTGCAATTGGTTTCCTGGTTTGCAGCAGGAAAGGGGTACATACTCAGAGATTGAGATGGAGCAAACCCTGCAAGATGTCCTCCTTAAGAGAAAGGAAATCTCAATTTGGTATAAAAAATCCTTGGAGGCTGAAGATGTGGAATCCCCCCTGTAGCATATAGTCTGGAACCAATCCCTCTAGATTCTAATATTGAAGATCTGTATGAACCCTCTTTGAAGCTCCTTTTGTAAATTTGCTAAGCCGGCTAGCCTAAAAAAGAAACACTTTTTTGCCACTTTTTTGTTGTCAATAGACTTTATTAAACACCTGCAAAGATTTCTAGGTTTGCCCCACTTTCCTCCCCTAAATATCTAAGATATGATCTTTTTAATGCAAACAATATTCATATTTTTTATGAGTGTCCCAAGCGTAGGGATTTCTGGAGGGGAGTGGAGTAAGTCTTTGGCTGTATTTTCAGATTTAAAATCAAGGTAAATGTCACTCTGGTTTTATTTGGAGATGACGGCGCGATAAGTAAGAAGCTGCAGCAGCTACATAGAGGTATGTTGTTATAACTGCTTTAATTGCCAGGTGGGAAATCTGTAAGAACAGGAAAGATCCACTGCCCCAAAAGCTTAAAGACTGGCTTAAAGCTGCATTTGTTATGGCCCGTTTTGGACCAGGGTGGAGTAAATGAGAATGATGTGAACATCTGGCAGGCCCTACTATCGTTGGGTAGAGGTCTGAGACTTGTATAGCTCTCCCGGGCCCTATGATTACACCAAGCTACCAACAAAGGGGCAGGTCTGGTATGGCCGAAGCAAATGTAGCAGCGGTGTGGCGCAAAGGTCGGGAGGGCGGCTTCTTTTTAGGAATTGCTGACGCTTAATGGTGAGATGAGGACAAAAACAAATGAAGGGTCTCATGTTGTGGTGACTGTGTGATTATCAATTTTAGAAGATCAAGTGTAGCCCATGCTATCTTACATTCTCTCAGCCATACTTGTTCCTCCCTGGAGGGCATCAGAGCCCTTGTGCTGGGCTTCTTCTACCCTCATGAGGCTGACTGGCTTCAGGTCAAGTGCCTGTTACAATACTGAACCAGATATTGCAAGGAGCAAATTGGCATACCACCACTCCCACTTTACCTCCCCCTTAGCTTTATTCAATAGGTTTGATGTTTTGTCCCCCTTAGAGCAACTGAATTCCCTACCTCACCGGGTATTTCCTTCCGCAGCCAGGCCTAACTGCCTAAGATCAGCACTATCTAATCAATTGGGCATTAATGACCTTCCTAAGGAGGCTGAGTTTCTGAGTTTAATTTTGATGAATGTGGTTGGACTGCATACCAAACAGGAGGCTCCAAACTGGCTGAATGTAGTGGACCATCACCAAATAATTTGTTGCCAAGAGACATGGTTATCGGACTCGCTGATTATAAATGTGTTTGCCACCTACCATCTCGCAACCATTCCCTCTAAGTCAGGTCACGCTAAAGGGGGCCTGTTTTCTTTAATATCTGTTCCTTTGGTTGACTACATAGTATACGAGACCACTATCACACCCTTTTACCATATCCTTTGATTACCTTGCAGAAGCCATTTGATTTGGTACTTGTATATTTTCATTATAATATATTTGATCATGCAGAAACTAAAGTTGTGGATAGTATAGAGGATGCCCTAAATAAGATATACACAAACATAAGATGGAAGGTGCACACAATTAGAGTCCAAAAGAAAATGGTGTATTGTATATCTTCTTCTTTATTTAACAATATTCGTCAGATACAGGCACAGCCAACGCGTTTCGTTCCATTTGCTCAACTTCGAAACACCACTGTATCAAGTCCCTGAAATCTGCCATACTCTGAAAATCATTGAACTTAACGTTGGGATACCTACTGGGCTGACTCACTCGTACCTAGTGTGAACACCGCCTTATAATATATGGAGGTCATATGCCTCTGACAAACAATTGCCATCTGCTGTTTGATCCACACGGTTGTGTCCGAATAGGTTGACAACTTTTTGATTCGCCCTGATGAAGTTCCACAAGGCAAATGGAACGAAACGCGTTGGCTGTGCCTGTATCTGACGAATATTGTTAAATAAAGAAGAAGATATACAATACACCATTTTCTTTTGGACTCTAATTGTGTGCACCTTCCATCTTATGTTTGTGTATCTCTGATTTATACACCTATTGGTAGCAGGTGTAGGAGGAAGTTTGCACCATCCAGAATTTAGAACGATAGGATTCGTAGTGCTTGACCTGGTCTGCTGCCTTGATCTTTTGGAACTTTGCCCTAAATAAGATTTTAAATGATCACACAAAGGAGGTATCAATATTTTGGGTCGGAGGTTTTAACATTTAACATTAACTATTCTTTGGTCATTATTGTTTAAATGCTGTGTATCGTAGCACCTGGCCATTTCATAGTGTTTTTGTTCATGTGAAAGCAGAACTGGTTTAATGCTAGTCTCTGTTAGAAAGAGTTCGCTGAGTAGCGGCCATCACAATTAGGTAACTACCTCTTGACTTTTAGCTGTAGATAGATCGGATCTGTCAGCCTAAAAAACTATTAAGATACTGCAGATGATGACTCCATGGCTAGCAAGTTAACAGATTTTCCTCTTTGGGAATGATATATGCATTTCTGGCATATTCAAACATGATCACTAGGCAGATTCAGTGAAGGTATTTGACGCATCATACACTAAAAAATGTGTTATCAGCATGCTAGAAAAATAGAAACCTAATAGCCCTAATCAATTGAGCTAAAAGAGTGACAAAACTGTTAAGCTAATAAGGGCTAACAGGCACATGCATCAAGCATTACAAAAAAATCGCAAAATTAGCAAATCGCCATAAAATGGCTTTTGCGATCACAAAATACAGTGTAGCAATGCATCAACTACATGTTTGGGAAAACACAAGTTTTGGCAAATATAAAGAATTGCTAAACAATCTGCGAATATTATTGCGATTCTATATTTGTGTCTCCCAATTAGCAAATCGCAAATAAAGAATCGCAAAATATATGCATGAAAAATCGCAAATTGCGATTCAACAGAAAATCGCAATTTTGCAAGTGCTAAATAAGGAGGATCACAACCAGGTAGTAATCATGAGTGCAATTCAGATACAGCTGAAAATCAACTTAAACTTATTTAACCATACCCAGAATGAGCTACCACATTTCACAATGGCAGGGATTTACCTGATGGCAAGGAGGATGAGACTGTAGGCTGCTGGACACAAACGTAGGTGAATAAATGAGCGCATTTTCAGAGTCCGCATAACTTTGCTAGGACAGCAAGAGGATGAGATATAGGATAAGTATATGCTCAATGCAGCAATAATCCATGATCTAATCAATGATTTGGATCCCATTCTGCAACAAAAGACACGTAGGACCAATGCTATCCCAACGCATGTGCATGTCCTATGTTGCCTACACCTACTGAAGTCAGGCAGTTTTCAGGGGGTCATTGCAGTAGCTGGAGATGTGTCAAGTCAAGTCAAGTCAAGTCAAAACCACTTTATTCGATTATTTAAAATCATAAAAGTATTCTAGACATATATAAGACAATTAAAACATAATAAAATCAATTAATACAATATTAAACATGACGTAAATTTAAAAAACGGTTTAAAAAAGAGTATTTACACAAAATTCATTTCAGTTTGCGCTCAACAGTACAGTAAACAGGAATTAATTATCTATCCTCAATTGTGAATCCAGTCTTGTCCTTAATCTCTTACTTCTTACAGATGCAGCCAGGAAACTAGCAGTACAATACATAATTACAGGAGAATCCATCATCTGTAAATATAACAGTGCGGGCTTGTACTGCGTAAAACCCATCTACTTCAGAATTGGTTTTAGGTATCGAATCTGAGGTTCACAATAAAAAGAGCAAAAAAACAAAAAGTGCGCATTATCCTGGGTGGAAAAACTGTCACATTTACATGGGGATGACTCCTCAAGCCTACACCAGTCTTTTTTGTCCCACAGGACCATATAAATTTGATTGATGCGCCCTCACAGAGGGTTTGCATAGCTCAACCGCTTCACGCTCGGCAACACATAGGCTAATAAAGTTAGTCTTCACCCACGTTAGGTCAGCTTTACACAGGGATTCTGGGCGATCAAAGATCTCAGGGCGTCCCAGCTTCGCAGCCAAGGACTCAACATAGGAGAGCCATGAATATCCCTCCTGTGGTCTAAATTAAGACACTCTTTAATGATCCTGTGGTTAAGGCTAAGGTTCGGATTTAGCCAGAGCTTGATCCACATCAGGAGCGGAGCTAGATTTATTGTGTCTAGAATGTAACCCAGGCCTAGCTCAAGGTGTAGGGAATAGGTAGCAGTTGACTGAGGTAGGCCCAGCAAAGATCGAAGGAATTTATTTTCCTCTATTTGGATACGTTTAGAATTAGCATATCCCCAGACTGCAGCCCCGTATCTAGCAATAGCGGCAGTCCTGGCTTTGTAGATGGCCAAGATAGCCTCGATTGGTTTTCCCCCTAGTCTCTTTGCGAACCCCAGAATTGCAGAGGATGAACTTCTCACCGCGTTTGCTTTGGATGTTAACTGCGGTGACCAAGTACCCCTTCGATCAAAAATAACCCCTAAGTAGGTAAAAACGTTCACACTTGTGATAACCTCACCGTCACAGAAGAAGGTTTTTTCTTTTATTTTACTACAACCTGCTGACATAGTGTGGGATTTACTCTTGTTAACCACCAAGTCAAGACTAGACATGAAATTTCCAAATGAATCAAGTAGCTTTTGCAGGGCAATTGGGGTCCTGGCTATTAGCACCGCATCATCGGCATAGAGGAGCACCGGGATTGGTGCGCCCCCCATGCTCTGGATATCCTGCGTGACTGCCGTTAGGTCATCCTCCAAAGAATTCACGTATAACGTGAATAACATTGGGGCCTGTATACAGCCCTGACGGACCCCTCTAGTTGATCTGAAGCTTGCCGTACATTTCCCGTCTGTTGTCATTCTAATGCAGGCTCTCAGATCTTTATGGAGCTCTGCCAGAAAATGTACCAAGGAGCTATCAAGGCCCAACTTCAGGAGCATTGCCCACAGCCTAGATCTATTGACAAGATCAAAGGCTGTGGACAAGTCCATGAAGCCTAGGAATATCATTCCCCCTTTTGCCCTTGTATATTTGGAGATTATAAGGTGGAGATGGAGGCATTGATCCTCTGTACTCCTCCCTGACCTGAATCCATATTGTGCCTCGGACAGAATATTGTTCCCTTTGGCCCAGGAAGCTATTCTTGCCAGGACAACCTTCCCTAGAATTTTAACTGAGGAGTCCAGCAGAGATATAGGTCTATAACATCTAGGGTCTCCTCTCTGCCCCTTTTTAAATATTGGTACTATCGTAGCTAGGGACCAGGTATAAGGGAATCCAACTACTGCAGAAGCGTTAAAAACTTTCGTTAAAATATTAGCCAAGAACAGCGGATTTGCCTTAAACATATCCGCTGGTACCCCATCGGGACCCGGGGCCTTTCGTCCCGCAGTGTCCTCTATTGCTCTGAGCACTTCAATTATGTCAAAACTCACAGACTCCAGGGGGATATCAGAAGTAGGGACTACAAAGGGTTCCAGCTCCATGTTGCTACCATAATTTTTTTCAAAATGGCTAAGCCAATCTGCCTCAGATATATTAAGTTCCAGCACAGAATTTTGGTCACCTGAAAGCAGAGGAGTATTAATAATTGACCAAAACTTTGCACTGTTTTTAAGGTGGCTTTGTCCATAAGTTCTGCCCAGGCATCGCTCTTTAGTTCATTTTTACGCGTTTTAATTGCCATAGTAAAATCCTTTCTTAGTTGCGCAACTAGAGCTTTGTCTCTTGGGCGAGTATTGAGTGCTTTCTTAAGGCGGTTATGGGCTTTACTGCAATTGTTATCGAACCAGCCCTTCAGCGGTTTCTGTTTGCCCCCCTGACCTTTAGCTGTTAGGTTTATAGCCACAGACCGACAAACACCTTCAAAGGAGGATATAACCTCCTCGCTCCTAGCGAGGGGATTGGCACAAACATTCAAATCCTCAGCAGCCAAAGAGGTTAAGTTTAAGAAAAAATCATCAGGAACTACCTTTTCCCATTTAATTCTTCTCCCCTGGTCCTTAACCTTTAGTGACAATATAGCCTGGGTGGCAACAAACGATTTTAGCAGCAAAGAGCTGTTTGCTAGCTCCATCCCCACAGGATTATGATCACTCATTGGCATAGCGATTGCATTGTATGAAATCACATACTTAAGGAAACCTAATGAAACAAAGATAAAATCAATTATCGAGTCACTGGCCCTTCCCGTGTAAGTAGCAACCCGTGTACTGTTATCATAAAACTCTGCCTCATACAAATCATTTTCCATTAATACATTTTCAAGGACCAAACCCTTCTGAGTATGTTCTAGATGAGGGGGGGAAACACTATCAGGCCCATCTTCATCCGTTAGAGCACAATTTAAACATAAATGTACATTAAAATCGCCCATCAAAATAAAACGACAATAAGTGGTTTGCTTTTCCTTGTAGAGGGTTAAAAAGTCTGCTAACCATGTAAGGTGCACAATTTCTGGGTATCCGTTCGGTGCATTGTAACAGTTTACAAGAAGCAGTTTACAACCATCATCCAAATTTATCTCTAGGACAAGAAAATTGTGAGTGGCACAGTCAATCATAGTAATTTTGCCCTTGATATTCACCGATACCAACGTCAAGAGACCTCCTCTGTTCCGGCCTGCTGGGGAGGGCAAGGCAGGTACAAAAAAGGAAGTAAAGCCATCCAACCAATAATCACACTCCGCGTCCCAGGTCTCTTGGATAGCAATAATGTCATAAAGCTTTACAAAGTTCGACCAGTTTGGGTCACCCTTCTTGGACCGTAAGCCAGCAATATTCCAGGATAGCAGCCTAACCATGTCCCCTTTTACAGTACTGATCTCAGTTGAATTATTACCATCCTCACCGGAAGAAGGTACAGGAGCCATGGGGATAGGTTCCACTATAACTTCATCCACTGTACCTTCTCCGGCGCCCCGTCAGTCGCAAAGATCGAGTCCTGAAAGAGCATCAAATCTATTGTGAGTTGCAATGGGGGGCCCAAAGATAAAGAGATTATTATTTCCCTGATTCTGGCTTTGACATACCGACCTGGGCCCAACCGGAGTAAAGGGACTTAGTCCTTGTCTAGGGGTAGAGGCTATAGTGAGATGGTTGTAGAAATACCCCAACGGACGCACTTGAATACCGTTGCCATCATTCGTCAATGATGCTGCCCGTAATAGAACTGTGGCCACGTGTTGTGGGTATTTAAAGTTTACTACCACACAATCCCCTCTACATGTTTTTCTCGAGGGACCGATCCAATTTACCCTCCTGGTCGTGATGATTTCTCCGGCAAATTTTGTGGGAAAACCACAGTTTGAACTTAGCCAAGCTACCGCTTTGTTTTTAAGAGAATCATGAGATTCCTCGTGGGGCTCGGGTGTAGCCGGGTTATAGACCGGGACGTTTGCCAACACAACTACATAGGGAGCACAGTCCGGGGGTAGGTTGATAAACTTACTTCGCCTACATGGTATGGCATTTGGGTTTTGTGCGATGCCTGGCTTAGGGTGTATAACGGAAGTGTCTACTGGCAAAGGACAAGAAGCTGAAGGGGCAATGGGACTATTATCGGCTCCGCTGACCTGTTGGGTTGTGTGGGATGGTTTAGAGCCCTTTACAACATTTTTCCCCACAACCTCGGAGCTCACTGTACTAGTTGAAGGGAGGGGGGGATTAACCTTATCTGGGTGGGCCAGCTGTAGCTCTAACAGGCCTCCTAATCTTTTTATCTCAGCATTAGCAGTATCCAGTTTGACCGCTAGGGAATTAAGGGATTCCTCAAGTTTTAGATCAATTTTGGCTTCTATAGTTTTAATTAGCAAGCCAAACTGCTCAGGGCTTAGGGTAAGACTTGACTCTTTTTTACCATCCAAGTTCGGGGTCGCCTTGGGGGAGATGTGGCTATCAGGCAAGTAAATGTCTCCCCTTCTCTTGTGGATGATCCTACCCCCCCTTTTGCTTTGCTGCTTTCTGCAGGTTCTGACAGGTCTCGTGCTTTTATTCTCTACTACCACCTCTTCTTCAGAGTCCGAAGATGATTTATCAAGCGTTACTGTGTCGGGGGCCTGATGGATCAGTGCTTCTACTGCACTAGCTACACTGACTACACCTGACCCGCAATCAGTGCTATTTTCGATCTCTGGTGGAGCCTCCATTGGAGTTAGACCTACTATTAAGAAAGATCATGGTCTGATGAACCACCTTTACCCAATGAGGCCCTTCTGTCATTGTTGATTTTATTCACCATTTTTACTAAGAAGTTGTCAATGGGACCTGCCCCCGTGACAATCTTATCTTTCTTTGAGCCCGACATGAGATTAGTTTATACAATGCTTCTTTGGACCTAAACGTAGATGTCACAAAGTACTCTGCGCCCAGTTTTTCAAGGTTTGAACAAGAAAACCCTCAGCCTTATCCGTAACTTTTCCACGTAAGAGAAGGGACACAGAGGAGTACTCACAGGGTCTCTGGCCCAGCCCAGCCTCCTCCTGCCTCTGACGGCCACAGACGGCCCGCCCTCTGCCCGGGCTCAGCCCGGCGATGCCCGCGCGCGTCCCGCGACGCGGAGGGAGTGCCCTGGTTTAATAGCGCCTCCGGACGCGCTGCGGCAGGAAGTGGCCGGAAGTGGTCGCTAAGCCCTCTGGGAGCTGTAGTCTCCAGCCGCCGCGATGGAGTAGAGCGGCGAGACCACAGCGTCAGGGCCCCAGGAGCGAAGTGGCGTCCAGCAAGTAAGCCTCCCTTGGCCGGTATGCTGCCGAAAATGGAGATGTGTCACAAAGTGCACTTTCAAGAGTATTCAAAGCATTCCTTGATGCCATGATGGCCCGGACCAAGTCAGAAGTCAATTTCCCCACCACCGCGCATGACCTTGCAAAAACTAAACAGGAGATTAACCAGATAGCTTGCTTCCCACATGTTTTAGGTATTAGGTAATGTATTGATTGCACCCATGGGGCAATATGTCCCCCTGCAGCACAGGAATATTTATTTAGAAATAGAAAATGTTATCATTTCCTTAATATTCTGGTTGTTTGCAATGCCAAAAACATAATTACTGACATTGTGGCACAATTTCCAGGGAGTGCACATGATTCTTGTATATTCAGACAAAGGGGCATTTACCCCCGTCTTCTCAGGGGAGAATTTGGAGAGGGACATCTGCTTGGTAAATATGTGTAATTGATTCTCACAGTCATTGTACGTATGCCAATATCAAACTGCCACTGACTCTTTGCTTACTTACATGTAGGTGACAGCGCATACGCCTTGCGTAATTACCTTTTGACGCCTTACCTCATCCTACAACTACCTACCAAAGCGGCGATAATTATATTGCATTATTTACAAGGACACGCTAGCGCGTATTTCCTTGATTCAGCTCCCGTTTTGTTCACGCCTCGCTTTGCATCTCTAAAGAGATGCAAGTAGGCGTTCCCTGCGAAAACAGATTAAAATTGATCGCTAACTGTACTTCTCCGTATTTACAATACGGCCCAGAACACCCATAGCGATATTTAAACCTGCGCTAACAGAGGTTATCGCCATTATTGTACGTCTGCATTTGTCCTGACTAACCTATCTTTGACATGGGAGGTGAATTGAGTGGCTAAATCCCCATCTCCCTATCAGCAAGGATCCCCCTATCGCTTCAGGATTATCGCTGGATTCTGCTGCATTTCCCGGCTATTGCCGGATTTCACATTGCCGTGGAGATAAGTGTTGTAAATAACGCGAAATCTCGGCGATCTTATCTGGCGATAGCCGGCCTTAAGCTAAATTGCACTTAGCGAGCCCTGCGATCTTTATCACAGTTCATTGCTAATATGCCCCAATATCTTTTAGAAAGTTGAGAAGTTTTTTTATGTTAATATCGATCGCTTGTATTATAAACTAACTGTAAGCAGTAAAATAAGGCTGTAGGACTTCAACAAGGGTAGGGCTATCATTAGATTGGAAATCAGACTAAATATTGTTTTAAATATCAAAAGTTTTAATAAAAAGTGAATTCAAACCATATCATAGACAGTGTGCAGAGCTGAATGCACTCTTCAGATGAGAGGCTCTTGGTAAACTGGTCAAAATAAAACAGGGAGACGGAAAATTTGAAAAGGCAGATGGGAAGCTTGTGGGACATGGACTACCACTGTTGAGACCTTAATACAGACGGCAAGGAGGTCTTTGGGAACATGGACCATAGGCTTGATTAGCTGAGGATTGACAGATGTACAACATAGGGAGGTAAGGCAACATGAAGAGCGGGAGGCACTTGGAACAAATAAGGGGCAGGGGGGGAAGTTTTGGAGGATTTGCAAATTATTGACACATAATGTAAATCAAGAATGGCAAACAGGCATCCTTAGACTTGAGGCTTATCATCCAATGTTCTATAAGATTAATGTCTCCCAACCTAATGCTGCTTTCTATTTGTATGTACCTGTACTGTACCCATAAGCCAATGTCCTTTATATTAATGGTATGAAGACAATTCATATGTTGCCTTGATTTAAAAAAAACATGACTTTTAAATCACACTGAGGTACAGTACTTCTAAAAGTGGCATCCTTAAAATGTAAGTATTGCATTTTGAGACCAATAAGGCATTGTTATGCCTGGGTTAATGTATTTTTGTACAATATGCTCAGGTAGACATGCCTCAAATTATCTTGACTAACCTGCCAATGTTTGCAGGATCCATTGATTGATGACATGAGGAAAGATGTGCTATTTTCCACCACCCAATCATTCAGAGATCAAAATATGTAACAGACAAAATGTCTCAGACATGAATTTTCTTAAAAGGTCTTCAACCCCTTCTAGGTTTAAGGAAGAAAATTTACAAGAAATATTCAAGTGAATCAGGAATATAGAAAATAAAGATGCACAATTGAGATTTGTTTTCCAGGAATTTTCAAAAGACATACTGACCAGGATCCCTCAATATAAGCAATGATATACTTGCCTATGTCAACAATGAATGTTAGAAGGATCCTTCATAGACGTATGGAAAACTGCCTCAGCCTCAACAAACCTAAACCATAGTGCTTAAAGTCTAATAGATTAGAGTTCTCTGTCTATTCAATTAGCAAATATGGTGTGTCTCTGGGCCTGAAGAGAGTGTAAGACATCCAAAATTCTATTGAATCCACGAAACGCCACAGGACAAAATGGTATTTAAGAAATAGTCCATTTCTTTGGCCATCCTCAATCTGAGAATGCTCTTGAAACTGTTAAGACATCAGATAAAAATGCATTCAGGCCATTAGACTGTGACCCTCGCCACCAAATGCAAACCTATTCTTGGATGTTAATAACACAATCTTTGGTGATACCACACTGCAGTATTTTGATCCCAGCAAACTAAGGGCCATATGTTCCAATGCACTTACTAGTTGCAAAAACCTGTGTTTCAGAAAATCGCAGGGTTAGTGACCAGTCAATTTGTATTTTGAATATGCTAACCCCATTCATTCATCCATTAACAGGTTACCAAATTGCTAACTAGGTTTAGGAAACCATATTGAATCTGCATTTGGAAGTGGCATGTTTAGGGCATATGTATTCATGCTTTGTGACTGAAATCTGGTCACAAAAGATTAATATTTTACTGATTACTGAAAGGTAATGGTAAACTATTCGCAAACAGAAAGGGGTCTTCAAGCGACTTCTTTCCCATAGTGAATGGTCAACAAAACAATTTTAGAAGTAGGCAGAGGTACGTGGGACCACTGCCTACTGCTAGAAAATGTTTTTAAAACTTGTACTTTTTTTTAAGATTCAGCCAATCTTCCTTTACAGAATATGACCCTTTTTTAAAGAATGCTTTATTTGAAAGCAGTCACAGACAAGGTGGTCTGCAGATCCTCGCATGCCACCATCCTTGTGCTGACAGCGACTCATAGTGGGTTAAAATTTGCGAACCACCTCATTAATTTACACACGAAAGGTCAGATGTGGACCCCCTACAATTCAGATTTGTAGACAGTATTTTGCAATCAGTAAATAGTACATTTAGCCCCTAACTGAGCTGCAGGTTGCTACTAGCTCATGTGACATAGCGTTGGTTCCATTTCAGCAAACATTCTCAGACTGGTGAGTCCAGTAGCATATGCCAGCTGGTCGATAACCATGAAAGCAAAAGCAATTACAGTGATCAGCTATTACTGTTGCCATTTTCACCTTTGTCATTATGTTAGTTTTTTCATGGTCATTACTCATTACAAATAGCTTCTACACATCTTCATTGGGTTAATTCTACATACACTAGTTTGGATTAAACACAGGATGCTCCAACTTCAGAGTTAGATTTTAAGTTGTATGTATTCACCTTTGATTCCTTGCAGAGATAGCCCAATGGATTTCCTAATTAGACCTCAGAGGACATAAAATGTCAGGAACTTGAAGGAGATAAAGTTAATTGAATTGCATGTCAGGCTGATCACAGTCTTCCACTGGCTTTGTCAAGTGAACTAAGACACTATTTATGACAAGTTTTTGAAATTGTTATAAAGGCACAGTGTTGAGGAAAGTAGAGAAATGAGCGGAAATGGCACCAAAATAACCGAAGTAGTTATCACTCTGACTTTGACCAACATTTATTCAGAGTTTATGGTAATGGAAGATGGTCATACTACAGAGGCTGATATTCTGTGTTGAACTACATCTAGTGATTATTAAATTCATGTATGGGCTAGCAAGAAAGGGTGGTTCACTGGAATTTAAGAGGTAGTATAAAAACAGAAAATAATGGGAATAATTTGTTAGTTTCAGAACAGCCAGACTGGCCCTAACATTTCACATAGAAGTATAATGTGATTACTACAGATAGTCTCTTCAATGCATCCTATATGCTGATGTTAGTTGACTCAGAGTGCCTTGAAGAAGAATGCATTTTGCTTGACTCCCACAGGAGTCAATTGTCCCCTTCCTCTTTGAATTACCTTCAGAGCCATACATTGATGCATCACTGGATGGTAAGGTATTGCTGTTCAAT
The DNA here is from genome assembly GCF_964263255.1 of Lissotriton vulgaris. NCBI lineage: Eukaryota > Metazoa > Chordata > Amphibia > Caudata > Salamandridae > Lissotriton > Lissotriton vulgaris. The sequence continues at coordinate 746,188,416 of NC_141696.1, forward strand.
AAGTCCACATAAAAAGCTGACTGTTTAGGAACAGCAATATTCTTCTGCCCAATGTATAGAGAACTTTTCTGCAAATGTTAATTTCAGTAGGCTCTTTTGGTCTACTTAATTTGTACAAAAGGAACCTAGCTACATTAGAGGTGTAGTATGTGAAGCTGTAAAGTTGTTCTCTTATGAGCTTCTCATTATTGTGGTGTAAACTATCATTAGTACCGCATGTTTGCTACTTTTATTTGCATGTAGGTTTTCACTAGACTCGGACAGAAAACAGGCCCTGAGCATCAGATTAAAAGGGGCTCCCATATAAATCAGATAGTTAAAAAGTGTCACACATGCAAATCAGGGCAGGTTTTAACTTCTAAAGATACACTGTACGGGAGCTTTGCAAGTTATAGGAGACTGTACACACTTATACTTGGTGCAGACAAATTTTGTGTTACTATCAGTGAAAAAGGCAGTAAAAAATAACCCCCAGACCATAGAACAAACCCATACACAGCCAATAAAAGAGGCAACACACTGACCTGTAAGACCAACCTTTTTGTTCCGCCAGATTCCCACATAGACTGGACAGACCCTGGCTTCATTCTAAAATCTGAACTTTTAGACCCTTTTAAGCTGTTCTGAGAAAAGAATATTCCCAACATCCACCCAGTTTCAAAGACGCAAGGATTGCATGTTAAAATTGAACAAGAGGTAATGGTAAATCACTCTTCTGGTCAGCTGGGACTGTTGATGTTGTGGAAGATATGTACCACTGTCAGGGTGTGCAGGAGATGAAAGTTATGATAAGTTGGGTTGATGGTTGAGGAGGATGGTAACCCTTCTCAGCAACAGCCATAATCTCCATCAGGGTGAACAAGTATAAGTCATTAAATTAACTTGTATCAACCGTCTGGTAGCTTGGCCCAAAGGCAGTCAGTCTTAACTTAGAGGCAATGTCTAAAGTATTTATGCAGCACAAAAACAGTAATAAGGTTAAAACACAAAACCAGAGACACTCCACACACATTTAGAAAACTAGAGTCAATGTTAATTAACACCGAAACAACAGAAATCCAATCAGTAGAACCAGAAATATGCAATTTTAAAGATTTTGGTAAAAATAATGATTAAAAATCCAAAGCGTAAACTGTGGTTATTAGATCATGCCAAGTGCATGGTTCAAGATGGTTGGAGCTTTTTCTGTCAAACTAGCCCTTGGAGTCACTCTAGTGGTCCCAGGCTCAAGGTGCAGGTCCAGTAACTCTTACTCAGGCAGCAATCTTTCATAAGTCCAGTAGTGATCTGACAAGTGGGTTTGAGGGTCCAATATTTGTATCTGGTGCTCACATAGAAGTGGTAGAAGCTTCTGGAGTTTCCTGTCTCCCTACCCTGGTCTAGCTGGGGAAACAATAGGCTGGTGTGCAGTCCTTTGTTTGTGAGCTGGTCCAGTGCCTTTGAAGTGGCCATGTGGTAGGTGACTTCTCTGCCCCACCAAATGACCCTCAAACCTAGTCATGTGACCCAGGAACAGGCTGCAGGCACCAAATGGTCATGACACAAAGATGCCAAATGTCTGAAAGGGGTATTTTTAGGATTGTGACTTATAATGCGACTTTACAATTAAAAAAGATTTTAAATTACAATTTCTCAGACACCAAACTTGAGTTTCCTACCTGTCCCAATCACATGTTAGCACTTATTAAATATAACAAGGTAGCCCAATGTTATCCTATGGGAGAGGTAGGCCTCACAGTAGTGAAAAACAAATGTGTGCATTTTTCACCACCAAGATAGGTAGAACTTAAAAGTACATTTCCAACTTCCTAATGACAACGCACTCTGCCCTATGGGCTGCATAAGGCCTACCTTAGGGGTGACATATGCATCAAAAAGGGTATTTTTCTGATAAGTCATATTGGCAGTTTAAAACTGCTGGCAGGCTGTTAAGTCAGGCCTGATATATGTTTTAAAGAGCTGCTTAAATGGGGGCACTATCAATGTACAGGGCCACTTGTAGCAACTTAAATATGGCAATCAGGTGAAAGCCAATTTTAGGGAGTGAGCATGTGCTCTTTGGCAATGACTAGCAGTGGTAAGGTGCCCAGAGTACAAAAGCCAACAAAAACAAATTTAGAAAAAATAGGACGGTGAAGGCAAAATATTTGGGGGGAAACACCGTAAGACTGATAGATCTAACACTATGGGGCCGATTGCTATATGGCCCAAAAAGGCTCCGACCTTCGGCATTGTAATGAGCTGGTCAGTTTCCTTTCCAACTGCCTCATTTTGATGAAGGCGGTCAGAAAGGAAACCGGCTGGTCATTCCAGCTGTCTCCCAACAGGCTGTAACTTCAAGGGCGGCTCTGTCTGCCCTTGAGATTACAATGCTTGCTTTCTGACATTATTTCCATGCTGGTCTGTCTGACATTGAAACCACGTTGAAAAGCATGTTTGGGGGCCACAAGGAGGACCCCCTTTGGTGCACTGCCTCCGGTTGAAAGCTGCCAGGCACCTATGGTGCTTCCCTGTTGATACCTGCACATTGAGACAGGCACCTTGAGGTGCCTGCCATAGGGAGCAGGGATGAACTGCACCTCCCATTTCACTATGGGAGCATGCATTATAGCTGGTTTCTGACCATAATGTGTGCTACCATAGTGAAATAATGGAACGCAACCAAACAGTGTTCGGTCACATCCTAATAGGGCAATCAGGACCGACGCCCGGGTGTCGGTCGGTCCGTGACCTTGTTGGTGTCGGGCCAAAGTGATTCTGCCCAACATCATAATGAGCCCCTTAGTGTTTGCTTTAGGGTATGCATTATGTAATGTGGTACCTGGGCATTGGCTGTCTTGTGTCCATCACAATTTCCTTTGTGCCCCGTCCTCATATGGACAAATGCTATGTATGTGATCTTGCCAAATCTGTTTGAAAATGTAATCTTACTGTGGACCAGAATATGCCGTGTAAGAGCACTAAAGGTATTTTCACAATTCATCATGTGTCTGTTTTGAAAGCATAAGACACACAGATGATGGACTGAATGCAGAGCAAATCAAACATTCACCCCCAGTCAATAGACCTGGGTTAAATCCATTGTTCTTTTGCTCACCATGTCACCCCAGTTTGGACCCAGCCAGATGCAAAAAAGTCTTGACCCTGATCCTCATGGGAACAGTCCAGCCTGAACTGACAAGCCAGGTCCTCCTTGGATTAGAAACAAGCATCCTGGGACCGGTTTTGGTGAAGTAACCGCTCATCAGCCAGGCTAATTTGAATCCAGTGACACAGTGAGCCTGGGATTCATGTCTGGGCATACACGGCACACTTAGGGCGAGAAAGCAAAAGACACACAGATGATGGACGGAATGCAGAGCAAATCAGACATTCAGCCCCAGTCAATAGATCTGGGTTAAATCCATTGTTCTTTGCTCACTGTGCCATATCAGTTTGGACCCAGCCATATGCAAATCAGTTTTGACCCTGTGCCTCATGGGAACAGTTCAGCCTGAACTGCCACGCCAGGTCCTCCTTTTACCAGAAACAAGCATCCAAGGACCCGTTTCGGGCATCCCCCCATATCAGCCACGCTAGCTTGAATCCAGTGACACAGTGAGGCCGGGACCCACGTCTGGGCATACACGGCAAACTTAGGGCAAGAAAGCAAAAGACACACAGATGATGGATGAAATGCAGAGCAAATCAAACATTCACCCCAGTCATTAGATCTGGGTTGAATCCATTGTTCTTTTGCTCACTGTGCCATACCAGTTTGGACCCAGCCATATGCCAATCACTCTTGACCCTGTGCCTCATGGGAACAGTCCATCCTGAACTGCCAAGCCAGGTCCTCCTTGCACCTGACACAAGCATCATGGGACCGGTTTCGGGGCATCAAACCTCGTCAGCCAGGCTAGCTTGAATCCAGTGATATAGTGAGCCTGGGAACCACGTCTGGGCATACCTGGCGCACTTAGGGCGAGAGAGAGCAAAAGACACACAGATGATGGACAGAATGCTGAGCAAATCAAACATTTACCCAGTCAATAGATCTGGGTTGAAAGCATAGCAAAACAAAACTATTACTATCAAGTTATGCAGAACATCTTTTAATTTCAGATGAACGTTTGTTTATTTGGCCAGACCATGTGAAATATTTGCAAAAACACTTCATAATAATACATTTACATTGGGGGAGACAGGAGCTTCTCAATAGATATGGACTTTGCAAAAAGTATATGATTCCTTTGTGAACAAATCATCACAGTCTTTACCGGGTGGAATGGGAGTCTTGTATGTGTATAGTAGGGTATATGAGAGAGGATACTGTCATGGATCAATTGCATTGAACTATGACAAGGCACTGTGCTTGGCTCTACATTAGAGTAGCTTTCAGATTTACTTATTTACTTAATTTTCCTAAACTACTATGAATCTCCATTCTATACGGTATACTCCTTAATTAGGTGTAGGAGAAGGAATATTAAATATTTAAATATGAAATGATTCCCAATGGACTATTATTCCTAAAGGAGGATCTAGGACAGGCATAGAGCTCATGTTTCCAATGTTCATACATGAATATCTCATTGAGTTCAGGTCCGACCATGCTTAACTTTGCATTATGGGTCTTGTAGTCCTTATTTTACGACTAATGTTCCCAGAATACAAAGATAAATTCTGGACTGCTGGACCTGGGAAGCTGCATAGGCAGGAGTTGCATTATCCGAATGCATGAATAAAAACAGCATAGGTTGAGTGAGCTAATTAGATCGTACTTCGATGGCTGACGTTTTCGTATAAGGGACACTAGTATGTTTATTATAATTCCGTAGTTTTCTTGAATGACTGCACTGCTAAATTATTCCAGGCACTTAAGCTGCAGTTTTTTTACATCCACCACACCAATCAGTTGATCAGTGCTAAAAGTCAACCTGAGATTTTTAACTGTTGTATAGAAGACTACTATACTACAGTAACATGGCTGACTAACTGACACCTGTTACATAGTGCTTAAATTATGCTTGCAGCAAAATTAGCAAATTTGTGCTACCACTGAGAAAAGCAAGTAAGTGCAAAATAGTAGTCTAGAAGGAAGTGGGTAATCCACTTGTCCTAATGATGTTCACTGAGTTTGATGAAAGTCATTTCTGTATTTGCATAGGTGTATTCCTCAGATGAGGCAATTGCAAAATGTTTCAGTGCATGTTCTCAATAAAGTACACGGCCTGGCTAAATTGAGCTTCAGCAAGATGCACAGAATGAAGTCTATGCCAGCTAGGACATAGGGCCAGGTGAACTAAGTAATTACAGGACAGATGTACATAGGTAATCGTTTGCGATTACCAAAAACGAAAATTGTTATGATGCTCTACTTGGTAATCGCAAACACCCATGTACAAATGTGTGGTTTACATAATTTGTGATTCCCAGTGGGTTGCAAATAGACCTACCTCATGAATGTTAATGAGGTAGGTCTCGGTTTGCCTCGATTGGGCTAGCACAATTCACAACAATGGTGACCTGCTGGGATCAGCAGACCATCATGTCTGTGATTGTTTGGTGCCAGTGGGAGCAGGAGAACAGCCCCCAAATCTCCTTGTGGGAAGAAGCAGCAGCGATGCTCCCTTTGTGTCTGGAGGCACCAATTTAAGATTGCTGGGGCTCCTGGGGCATGGACGCACACAGGATACTCCTGGCGCATGCGTTGGCAAAGAGTGGGCCTGTCTGCGCCCGTCTCCAGCCTGAAGAGGCTGGGCTGAGCCACATCTCTAACTTTTGTGGTGGATTGCTTCGAACTGCCTGATATGATGATATGATAAATGGGACTTGTAAAGCGCACGTTCACCTACGGTTTCTTGGCGCTGGGGTGGGAGGGCTATCCAGTACAGATCTGGTGAGCTAGTTGTAAGCTAACAAAAAAAGCCAGGTTTTCAAAGATTTCCTAAAATGGACGTAGGATGGGAGGAGGCGGAGTGCGGGGGGAAGGGAGTTCCAAAAGAGAGGGGCCTGAATGGAGAATCGCAGGCCTCCATGTTTTTTACGCCTGAAGGAACAGGTGGTGAGAAGATTGTGGTTGGAAGAGCGGAGATCACGCTGGGGAACATAGCAGTGCAAGAGAGAGGAAATAAAAGAAGTTCCCTGGGAGGAAAGAGCTTTGTGAATCAGGCAGCCAAGTTTGAAGAGGCTGCGCTGAGCAACTGGGAGCCAATGAAGGTTCTTCAAAAGGGGCTTGGTGTGGGTAGATCTTGGCAGACCATAGACCAACCTGGCTGCCTGATTCTGGATAAGTTGAAGGAGTTTGGATTGATATGCTGGCATGCCCACATATAGGGCGTTTGCATAGTCAATCCGAGAAATGACGAGTCTCAGGATGACCTGTACAAGATCTTCGTGAGAGAGGAGTCTACTGATTTTACGGATAGGACACAGGTGGTAGAAACAGGTGGATATAACTGAGATAATTTGTGCCCTTATAGAGAGGTCCTTGCAGATGGTAATACCTAGGCTTTTAACAGTGTCAACAGGGGAAGGAGAGGGGACAATTGAGGGTGGCCAAAAGGAAGAATTCCAGGGGTTACCATGGGGACCGGTGAGAACTAACTCAGATTTATCAGGATTAAGTTTAAGCTGATTGAGGTTCATCCAGGAGCTAATGAAGTTCATGACAGAGTGGACATTTTGTATAGAGGAGGGGGAGTGGTCAATGCTGAAGATAAGCTGAAGGTCGTCCGCGTAGTTGAGGATAGTGAGAGATTTTGGTTGGAGCTCCGAGATGAGGGGGCGGATGTAAAGATTAAAGAGAAGTGGTGAAAGCGAAGAGACTTGCGGAACTCCACACGCGAGATGTTTTCCCACTGAGAAGAAAGGTGGGAGGGACACTGACTGAGTACGGTCCTGAAGAAAGGAGGTAATCCACTTCAGTGGTAGCCCCCGGATGCCGGCATGCTCGACACGTTCGAGGAGGATGGTGTGGTCTACAGTGTCGAATGCCGCCGACAAATCCAGGAGCACCAAAGCTTGGTAGATGTTCTGGTCGGCCCCCTTTCTTAGCTCCTCATGGACGGCCAGGGCGATAGATTCAGTGGAGTGCTGAGGCCTAAAGCCGGCCTGATGAAGGTCAAGGAAGTGGGTAGATTCAATGAAAGTGTTCAGGCAGTTGACCACAGAGGCTTCCAGAACTTTGCCCAAATAGGGGAGGAGGGAAATTAGGCGGAAATTGGAAAGAGTATCGAGATCTGCTTCGGGTTTTTTCAGGATGGTTGAGACCACCGCTGTTTTGAAGGGGAGGGGAACCACCCCTGAGGAAAGGGAGTTATTTAACAGGGAGAGAGGGGGTGTGGGTATATTACGGTAGATTTCACAACTGATGTGGGAAGGGCAACTATCCTGAGGGGAGCCTGACTTAACTTCCCCTAGTAGAGAAAAGAAGGTGTCTTCCGTAAGTGTGGGGAACGAGAGATTATGGACGGGGTTGAGGGGGGCCGTGGTAGAATGCGATATAGTAGCAGCAATGGGGATACTAGTTATGATTGTTGTGATTTTTTCAATAAAATAGCTATTGAGGGAGACGCAGAGGGATTGGGATGGCGGGTATTTAATAGTGATACGGTCAGGTTTGACCAGCTCATCCACGATGGAAAAATAGTTTTGGATTTGCAGCTGGAGCTAAGTATTTTTGCAGAAAAATGTGCGGATTTAGCGGTCACGATAGCCCCTTTATACTCATGTAGGGCCTTCAAGAACAAAGTTGTTTTGAGGGGGCAGTAGTGAAGCCTCCACATGCGCTCCAATTGGCGCAAAACCAGCTTCCTGTCCCTAAGATCTTTAGTAAACCAGAGTTGGGCGTCCTGGGGTCTCTTTGTTTTAAAAGCCTTGAGAGGGGCAAAATTGTCTCTCGCCTGGGTCATCCAGGGGGAGAGAGCTTCAGCCTGCATGTGAGGTGAACATTGAGGGTCCAAGAGGTCAGGGAAAGTGGGAATGGTGGAGATGAGGTTCGTACAAATGGAAGGGATGTCTACATGTTTCCAGTTTCTGACCATGGTGGGGACTGCTGTATGCTGTATATGTAGCAACGGTGATCGGTAGGCTGATGGAGAGGGAAACAAGATAATGGTCGGACCAGGCGCAGGGGGATACCCGGAGGTCGAGGATGTCCAGATTAAGACTCCAGGCCTGATCCAAAGTATGCCCTTTAATATGGGTGGCTACTTTGATGTGTTCTAAAAAGTTTAGCTCAGAGAGTAAATCCGTAAATTGTTTTGAGTGGGGGTTCTCAAGTGGTTCATGTGGCCAGTAATTAAAATCACCTATGATAAGGAGCCTGGCGTGGTTAATCACAAGCTCTGCAACCAGGTTGCTGAAGAATTGAAAAAAGTTTGAGGAGGGGTTAGGTTGGCGGCAGCAGAGAACACATGCCAGCGGGAAATGTTTAGAGTGCAAAGTAACTGCAAGAATATCAGCCAAAGGAGTGAGGGGGATTGTAATGGAGGTGAAAATGTGCGGGTGGGCAATGATAGCAGCAACCCCCCCCCCCCAGTCTTCCCATCTGGCCGGTTGGCCTGGAGAATGTAGTAATTGCCAGGGAGTGCAGCCAGAATGTCTGACATGGACTCAGATGAGAGTCATGTTTCGGAAAGAAACATGATATCAGGGCTGAGGGTGTTGAGCAAGTAGAAAATCTCAACCTGGTGTCTGGCTAGTGAGCGGGTGTTTAGGTACCAGATGGAAAGTTTGGTGGGAGTAAGTTTAAGGCGGGTGGTGGTGGTAGAGGGGTCTGAGGGGCACTTGAAAGTGTGGGGATGGTGGGGGGGATGGCTCAAAGAGGATAACGGTAGGGGCCTGGGAGGGCAGGGAAAGAATCCCAGTGATGCCTAGTCTGTAACAAAGTTCACTGCTAATGGGCCAGGTGCCCTGGTGAGTCTTTAGTTCTGCAGAGGTATAGGCGGGGGCAAAATGAGCAGGGGGTAGGGCCCTAGGCCCCGATCGGCCTCAGACGGGCACCGACAGACTTGCCTTTGGCGCGCCCTCTGCACGCGTCCTTTGCGCGACTTGTATAGCATCCATTTAATAGTGGCTGAGTAGCCAATGGGTGTATCAGATGGGAGTGTCTGGTTGGCGGGTGGGCCCGGAAGTAGTGAACCACTTCCGGGGCCCGAAATCTCCTCCCTTGTCCCACCACAACAATCCAAATGCTTGGCGGTGGACCGGGAACGGTGGAGCCGGTAGTAGCAGTGCAAATGCTCAATTAATACAAAGCAAGGTAAGAGTGACAGTGATAGCAGGGTTTACAATTAAAAACAAAAGAGTTCCAAATTATTTTAAAAAATGCGATGGCACCCTAAATCGGCGTTTATCTAAGCCCGGTGCAATACCTGATGACAAGCGCGTCCAGCGTGCAGCTTGCAGGCTCCTATTTTGTAGCCAGTGGGGTTGGGGCTGACCCAGTGGGATCGTCTGGTGGGTGGATTGGACCGGAAGTAGTGAATCGCTTCCGGGGCCCGAAATCTCCTCCCTTGTCCCTCCACAAGAATCCAAATTCTTGTTGGTGGACCGGAGACTGGGGAGCCGGTAGTAGCAGTGCAAATGCGCAATTAATACAAAGCAAGGTAAGAGTGACAGTGATAGCAGGTTTTACAATTAAAAACAAAAGAGTTCCAGTTTTTTTAATAAATGCAGGGTTTACAATTAAAAACAAAAGAGTTCCCGTTTTTTTAAAAAATACAATGGCGTCCTAAATCGGTGTTCATCCAAGCCCGGTGCAATACCTGATGAAAGTGTGTCCAGCGTGCAGCTTGCAGGCTCCTATTTTGTAGCCAGTGGGGGTGGGGCTGACCCAGTTGGAGTGTCTGGTTGGTGGATGGGCCTGGAAGTAGTGAATCACTTCCGGGGCCCGAAATCTCCTCCCTTGTCCCTCCACAACAATCCAAATGCTTGGCGGTGGACCGGGGACTGTGGAGCCGGTAGTAGCAGTGCAAATGCGCAATTAATACAAAGCAAGGTAAGAGTTACAGTGATAGCAGGGTTTACAATTAAAAACAAAAGAGTTCCCGTTTTTTTAATAAAGGCAGGGTTTACAATTAAAACCAAAAGAGTTCCCATTTTTTTAAAAAATGCGATGGCGCCCTAAATCGGCGTTCATCCAAGCCCGGTGCAATACCTGATGACAAGCGTGTCCAGCGTGCAGCTTGCAGGCTCCTATTTTGTAGCCAGTGGGGGTGGGGCTGACCCAGTGGTAGTGTCTGGTTGGCGGATAGGCCCGGAAGTAGTGAATCACTTCCGGGGCCTGAAATCTCCTCCCTTGTCCCTCCACAACAATCCAAATGCTTGGCGGTGGACCGGGGACTGTGGAGCCGGTAGTAGCAGTGCAAGTGCGCAATTAATACAAAGCAAGGTAAGAGTTACAGTGATAGCAGGGTTTACAATTAAAAACAAAAGAGTTCCCGTTTTTTTAATAAATGCAGGGTTTACATTTAAAAACAAAAGAGTTCCTATTTTAAAAAAAAATGCGATGGCGCCCTAAATCGGCGTTCATCTAAGCCCAGTGCAATACCTGATGACAAGCGCGTCCAGCGTGCAGCTTGCAATCTCTTATTTTGTAGCCAGTGGGGGTGGGGGTGGGGCTGACCCAGTGGGAGTGTCTGGTTGGTGGATGGGCCCGGAAGTAGTGAATCACTTCCGGGGCCCAAAATCTCCTCCCTTGTCCCTCCACAACAATCCAAATGCTTGGCGGTGGACCGGGGACTGTGTACCGGTAGTAGCAGTGCAAATGCTCAATTAATACAAAGCAAGGTAAGAGTGACAGTGATAGCAAGGTTTACAATTAAAAACAAAAGAGTTCCCTTTTTTTAATAAATGCAGGGTTTACAATTAAAAACAAAAGAGTTCCCGTTTAAATGCGAAGGCGCCCTAAATCGGCGTTCATCCAAGCCCGGTGCAATACCTGATGACAAGCGTGTCCAGCGTGCAGCTTTGTGGCTCCAATTTTGTAGCCAGTGGGGGTGGGGCTGACCCAGTGGGAGTGTCTGGTTGGTGGATGGGCCCGGAAGTAGTGAATCACTTCCGGGGCCCGAAATCTCCTCCCTTGTCCCTCCACAACAATCCAAATGCTTGGCCGTGGACCGGGGACTGTGGAGCCGGTAGTAGCAGTGCAAATACGCAATTAATACAAAGCAAGGTAAGAGTTACAGTGATAGCAGGGTTTACAATTAAAAACAAAAGAGTTTCAGTTTTTTTAATAAATGCAGGGTTTACAATTAAAAACAAAAGAGTTGCAGTTTTTAAAAAAAATGCGATGGCGCCCTAAATCGGCGTTCATCTAAGCCCAGTGCAATACCTGATGACAAGCGTGTCCAACGTGCAGCTTGCAGGCTCCTATTTTGTAGCCAGTGGGGGTGGGGCTGACCCAGTGGGAGTATCTGGTTGGCGGATGGGCCCGGAAGTAGTGAACCACATCCGGGGCCCGAAATCTCCTCCCTTGTCCCTCCACAACAATCCAAATGCTTGGCGGTGGACCGGGGACTGTGGAGCCGGTAGTAGCAGTGCAAATGCGCAATTAATACAAAGCAGGGTAAAAGTGACAGTGATAGCAGGGTTTACAATAAAAAACAAAAGAGTTCCCGTTTTTTAAATAAATGCAGGGTTTACAATTAAAAACAAAAGAGTTCCCGTTTAAAAAAAAAAATGCGATGGCGCCCTAAATCGGCGTTCATCCAAGCCTGGTGCAATACCTGATGACAAGCGTGTCCAGCGTGCAGCTTGCAGGCTCCTATTTTGTAGCCAGTGGGGGTGGGGCTGACCCAGTGGTAGTGTCTGGTTGGTGGATAGTCCCGGAAGTAGTGAATCACTTCCGGGGCCCGAAATCTCCTCCCTTGTCCCTCCACAACAATCCAAATGCTTGGCGGTGGACCGGGGACTGTGGAGCCAGTAGTAGCAGTGCAAGTGCGCAATTAATACAAAGCAAGGTAAGAGTTACAGTGATAGCAGTGTTTACAATTAAAAACAAAAGAGTTCCCGTTTTTTTAATAAATGCAGGGTTTACATTTAAAAACAAAAGAGTTCCCATTTAAAAAAAAAATGTGATGGCGCCCTAAATCGGCGTTCATCTAAGCCCAGTGCAATACCTGATGACAAGCGCGTCCAGCGTGCAGCTTGCAGGCTCCTATTTTGTAACCAGTGGGGGTGGGGCTGACCCAGTGGGAGTGTCTTGTTGGCGGATGGGCCCGGAAGTAGTGAATCATTTCCGGGGCCCGAAATCTCCTCCCTTGTCCCTCCACAACAATCCAAATGCTTGGCGGTGGACCGGGGACTGTGGAGCCGGTAGTAGCAGTGCAAGTGCGCAATTAATACAAAGCAAGGTAAGAGTTACAGTGATAGCAGGGTTTACAATTAAAAACAAAAGAGTTCCCATTTTTTTAATAAATGCAGGGTTTACATTTAAAATCAAAAGAGTTCCCATTTTTAAAAAAAATGCGATGGCGCCCTAAATCGGCATTCATCTAAGCCCAGTGCAATACCTGATGACAAGCGCGTCCAACGTGCAGCTTGCAGGCTCCTATTTTGTAGCCAGTGGGGGTTGGGGCTGACCCAGTGGGAGTGTCTGGTTGGTGGATGGGCCCGGAAGTAGTCAATCACTCCCGGGGCCCGAAATCTCCTCCCTTGTCCCTCCACAACAATCCAAATGGTTGGCGGTGGACCGGGGACTGTGGAGCCGGTAGTAGCAGTGCAAATGTGCAATTAATACAAAGCAAGGTAAGAGTGACAGTGATAGCAGGGTTTACAATTAAAAACAAAAGAGTTCCCGTTTAAAAAGAAATGCGATGGCGCCCTAAATCGGCGTTCATCTAAGCCCAGTGCAATACCTGATGACAAGCGTGTCCAACGTGCAGCTTGCAGGCTCCTATTTTGTAGCCAGTGGGGGTGGGGCTGACCCAGTGGGAGTATCTGGTTGGCGGATGGGCCCGGAAGTAGTGAACCACTTCCGGGGCCCGAAATCTCCTCCCTTGTCCCTCCACAACAATCCAAATGCTTGGCGGTGGACCGGGGACTGTGGAGCCGGTAGTAGCAGTGCAAATGCGCAATTAATACAAAGCAGGGTAAAAGTGACAGTGATAGCAGGGTTTACAATTAAAAACAAAAGAGTTCCCGTTTTTTAAATAAATGCAGGGTTTACAATTAAAAACAAAAGAGTTCCCGTTTAAAAAAAAAATGCGATGGCGCCCTAAATCGGCGTTCATCCAAGCCTGGTGCAATACCTGATGACAAGCGTGTCCAGCGTGCAGCTTGCAGGCTCCTATTTTGTAGCCAGTGGGGGTGGGGCTGACCCAGTGGTAGTGTCTGGTTGGTGGATAGGCCCGGAAGTAGTGAATCACTTCCGGGGCCCGAAATCTCCTCCCTTGTCCCTCCACAACAATCCAAATGCTTGGCGGTGGACCGGGGACTGTGGAGCCAGTAGTAGCAGTGCAAGTGCGCAATTAATACAAAGCAAGGTAAGAGTTACAGTGATAGCAGTGTTTACAATTAAAAACAAAAGAGTTCCCGTTTTTTTAATAAATGCAGGGTTTACATTTAAAAACAAAAGAGTTCCCATTTTAAAAAAAAATGTGATGGCGCCCTAAATCGGCGTTCATCTAAGCCCAGTGCAATACCTGATGACAAGCGCGTCCAGCGTGCAGCTTGCAGGCTCCTATTTTGTAACCAGTGGAGGTGGGGCTGACCCAGTGGGAGTGTCTTGTTGGCGGATGGGCCCGGAAGTAGTGAATCACTTCCGGGGCCCGAAATCTCCTCCCTTGTCCCTCCACAACAATCCAAATGCTTGGCGGTGGACCGGGGACTGTGGAGCCGGTAGTAGCAGTGCAAGTGCGCAATTAATACAAAGCAAGGTAAGAGTTACAGTGATAGCAGGGTTTACAATTAAAAACAAAAGAGTTCCCATTTTTTTAATAAATGCAGGGTTTACATTTAAAAACAAAAGAGTTCCCATTTTTAAAAAAAATGCGATGGCGCCCTAAATCGGCATTCATCTAAGCCCAGTGCAATACCTGATGACAAGCGCGTCCAACGTGCAGCTTGTAGGCTCCTATTTTGTAGCCAGTGGGGGTGGGGCTGACCCAGTGGGAGTGTCTGGTTGGTGGATGGGCCCGGAAGTAGTCAATCACTCCCGGGGCCCGAAATCTCCTCCCTTGTCCCTCCACAACAATCCAAATGGTTGGCGGTGGACCGGGGACTGTGGAGCCGGTAGTAGCAGTGCAAATGTGCAATTAATACAAAGCAAGGTAAGAGTGACAGTGATAGCAGGGTTTACATATAAAAAACAAAAGAGTTCCCGTTTAAAAAAAAATGCGATGGCGCCCTAAATCGGCATTCATCTAAACCCAGTGCAATACCTGATGACAAGCGCGTCCAGCGTGCAGCTTGCAGGCTCTTATTTTGTAGCCAGTGGGGGTGGGCTGACCCAGTGGGAGCGCCTGGTTGGCGGATGGGCCCGGAAGTAGTGAATCACTTCCGGGGCCCGAAATCTCCTCCCTTGTCCCTCCACAACAATCCAAATGCTTGGCGGTGGACAGCGAACTGTGTACCGGTAGTAGCAGTGCAAATGCTCAATTAATACAAAGCAAGGTAAGAGTGACAGTGATAGCAGGGTTTACAATTAAAAACAAAAGAGTACCCTTTTTTTAATAAATGCAGGGTTTACAATTAAAAACAAAAGAGTTCCCGTTTAAATGCGATGGCGCCCTAAATCGGCGCTCATCCAAGCCCGGTGCAATACCTGATGACAAGCATGTCCAGCGTGCAGCTTGCAGGCTCCAATTTTGTAGCCAGTGGGGGTGGGGCTGACCCAGTGGGAGTGTCTGGTTGGTGGATGGGCCCGGAAGTAGTGAATCACTTCCGGGGCCCGAAATCTCCTCCCTTGTCCCTCCACAACAATCCAAATGCTTAGCCGTGGACCGGGGACTGTGGAGCCGGTAGTAGCAGTGCAAATGCGCAATTAATACAAAGCAAGGTAAGAGTTACAGTGATAGCAGGGTTTACAATTAAAAACAAAAGAGTTTCAGTTTTTGTAATAAATGCAGGGTTTACAATTAAAAACAAAAGAGTTCCCGTTTTTTTAAAAAATGCGATGGCGCCCTAAATCGGCGTTCATCTAAGCCCAGTGCAATACCTGATGACAAGCGCGTCCAACGTGCAGCTTGCAGGCTCCTATTTTGTAGCCAGTGGGGGTGGGGCTGACCCAGTGGGAGTATCTGGTTGGCGGATGGGCCCGGAAGTAGTGAACCACTTCCGGGGCCCGAAATCTCCTCCCTTGTCCCTCCACAACAATCCAAATGCTTGGCAGTGGACCGGGGACTGTG
The DNA here is from genome assembly GCF_964263255.1 of Lissotriton vulgaris. Lineage (NCBI taxonomy): Eukaryota > Metazoa > Chordata > Amphibia > Caudata > Salamandridae > Lissotriton > Lissotriton vulgaris. The sequence goes on from NC_141696.1 coordinate 746,203,751, forward strand.
GAGCCGGTAGTAGCAGTGCAAATGCTCAATTAATACAAAGCAAGGTAAGAGTGACAGTGATAGCAGGGTTTACAATGAAAGACAAAAGAGTTCCCGTTTTAAAAAAAAATGCAATGGCACCCTAAATCGGCGTTCATCTAAGCCCGGTGCAATACCCGATGACAAGCGCGTCCAGCGTGCAGCTTGCAGGCTCCTATTTTGTAGCCAGTGGGGGTGGGGCTGAGCCAGTGGGAGTGTCTGGTTGGCGGATGGGCCCGGAAGTAGTGAATCACTTCTGGGGCCCGAAATCTCCTCCCTTGTCCCTCCACCACAATCCAAATGCTTGGCGGTGGACCGGGGACTGTGGAGCCGGTAGTAGCAGTGCAAATGCGCAATTAATACAAAGCAAGGTAAGAGTGACAGTGATAGCAGAATTTACAATTAAAAACAAAAGAGTTCCAGTTTTTTAAATAAATGCAGGGTTTACAATTAAAAACAAAAGAGTTCCCGTTTTTAACAAAAATGCAATGGCGCCCTAAATCGGCATTCATCCAAGCCCAGTGCAATACCTGATGACAAGCGTGTCCAGCGTGCAGCTTGCAGGCTCCTATTTTGTAGCCAGTCGGGGTGGGGCTGACCCAGTGGGAGTGTCTGGTTGGTGGATGGGCCCGGAAGTAGTGAATCACATCCGGGGCCCGAAATCTCCTCCCTTGTCTCTCCACAACAATCCAAATGCTTGGCGGTGGACCGGGGACTGTGGAGCCGGTAGTAGCAGTGCAAATGCGCAAATAATACAAAGCAAGGTAAGAGTTACAGTGATAGCATGGGTTACATTTAAAAACAAAAGAGTTCCCATTTTTTTAAAAAATGCGATGGCGCCCTAAATCAGCGTTCATCTAAGCCCAGTGCAATACCTGATGACAAGCGCGTCCAACGTGCAGCTTGCAGGCTCCTATTTTGTAGCCAGTGGGGGTGGGGCTGTCCCAATGGGAGTGTCTGGTTGGTGGATGGGCCCGGAAGTAGTCAATCACTTCCGGGACCGGAAATCTCCTCCCTTGTCCCTCCACAACAATCCAAATGCTTGGCGGTGGACCGGGGACTGTGGAGTCGGTAGTAGCAGTGCAAATGCGCAATTAATAGAAAGCAAGGTAAGAGTGACAGTGATAGCAGGGTTTAAAATTAAAAACAAAAGAGTTCCCTTTTTTTAATAAATGCAGGGTTTACAATTAAAAACAAAAGAGTTCCCATTTTAAAAAAAATGCGATGGCTCCCTAAATCGGCGTTCATCGAAGCCCAGTGCAATACCTGATGACAAGCGCTTCCAACGTGCAGCTTGCAGGCTCCTATTTTGTAGCCAGTGGGGGTGGAGCTGACCCAGTGGGAGTGTCTGGTTGGCGGATGGGCCTGGAAGTAGTGAATCACTTCCGGGGCCCGAAATCTCCTCCCTTGTCCCTCCACAACAATCCAAATGCTTGGCGGTGGACCGGGGACTGTGGAGCCGGTAGTAGCAGTGCAAATGCGCAATTAATACAAAGCAAGATAAGAGTGACAGTGATAGCAGGGTTTACAATTTAAGACAAAAGAGTTCCCGTGTTAAAAAAAAATGCAATAGCGCCCTAAATCGGCATTCATCTAAGCCCTGAGCAATACCTGATGACAAGCGCGTCCAGGGTGCAACTTGCAGGCTCCTATTTTGTAGCCAGTGGGGGTGGGGCTGACCCAGTGGGAGTGTCTGGTTGGCAGATTGGCCCGGAAGTAGTGAATCCCTTCCGGGGCCGGAAATCTCCTCCCTTGTCCCTCCACAACAATCCAAATGCTTGGCGGTGGACCGGGGACTGTGGAGCCAGTAGTAGCAGTGCAAATGCGCAATTAATACAAAGCAAGGTAAGAGTGACAGTGATAGCAGGGTTTACAATTAAAAACAAAAGAGTTCCAGTTTTCTTAATAAATGCAGGGTTTACAATTAAAAACAAAAGAGTTCCCGTTTTTTTTAAAAATGCGATGGTGCCCTAAATCGGCGTTCATCTAAGCCCGGTGCAATACCTGATGACAAGCGCGTCCAGCGTGCAGCTTGCAGGCTCCTATTTTGTAGCCAGTGGGGGTGGGGCTGACCCAATGGGAGTGTCTGGTTGGTGGATGGGCCCGGAAGTAGTCAATCACTTCCGGGGCCCGAAATCTCCTCCCTTGTCCCTCCACAACAATCCAAATGCTTGGCGGTGGACCGGGGACTGTGGAGTCGGTAGTAGCAGTGCAAATGCGCAATTAATAGAAAGCAAGGTAAGAGTGACAGTGATAGCAGGGTTTAAAATTAAAAACAAAAGAGTTCCCTTTTTTTAATAAATGCAGGGTTTACAATTAAAAACAAAAGAGTTCCCATTTAAAAAAAAATGCGATGGCTCCCTAAATCGGCGTTCATCGAAGCCCAGTGCAATACCTGATGACAAGCGCTTCCAACGTGCAGCTTGCAGGCTCCTATTTTGTAGCCAGTGGGGGTGGAGCTGACCCAGTGGGAGTGTCTGGTTGGCGGATGGGCCTGGAAGTAGTGAATCACTTCCGGGGCCCGAAATCTCCTCCCTTGTCCCTCCACAACAATCCAAATGCTTGGCGGTGGACCGGGGACAGTGGAGCCGGTAGTAGCAGTGCAAATGCGCAATTAATACAAAGCAAGATAAGAGTGACAGTGATAGCAGGGTTTACAATTAAAAACAAAAGAGTTCCCGTGTTAAAAAAAAATGCAATAGCGCCCTAAATCGGCATTCATCTAAGCCCTGTGCAATACTTGATGACAAGCGCGTCCAGGGTGCAGCTTGCAGGCTCCTATTTTGTAGCCAGTGGGGGTGGGGCTGACCCAGTGGGAGTGTCTGGTTGGCAGATTGGCCCGGAAGTAGTGAATCCCTTCCGGGGCCGGAAATCTCCTCCCTTGTCCCTCCACAACAATCCAAATGCTTGGCGGTGGACCGGGGACTGTGGAGCCAGTAGTAGCAGTGCAAATGCGCAATTAATACAAAGCAAGGTAAGAGTGACAGTGATAGCAGGGTTTACAATTAAAAACAAAAGAGTTCCCGTTTTCTTAATAAATGCAGGGTTTACAATTAAAAACAAAAGAGTTCCCGTTTTTTTTTAAAATGCGATGGTGCCCTAAATCGGCGTTCATCTAAGCCCGGTGCAATACCTGATGACAAGCGCGTCCAGCGTGCAGCTTGCAGGCTCCTATTTTGTAGCCAGTGGGGGTGGGGCTGACCCAATGGGAGTGTCTGGTTGGTGGATGGGCCCGGAAGTAGTCAATCACTTCCGGGGCCCGAAATCTCCTCCCTTGTCCCTCCACAACAATCCAAATGCTTGGCGGTGGACCGGGGACTGTGGAGCCGGTAGTAGCAGTGCATATGCGCAATTAATACAAAGCAAGGTAAGAGTGAAAGTGATAGCAGGGTTTAAAATTAAAAAAAAAGAGTTCCCTTTTTTAATAAATGCAGGGTTTACAATTAAAAACAAAAGAGTTCCCATTTTAAAAAAAAATGCAATGGCGCCCTAAATCGGCTTTCATCTAAGCCCAGTGCAATACCTGTTGACAAGCGCGTCCAGCGTGCAGCCTGCAGGCTCCTATTTTGTAGTCAGTGGGTGTGGGGCTGACCCAGTGGGAGTGTCTGGTTGGTGGATGGGCCCGGAAGTAGTGAATCATTTCCGGGGCCTGAAATCTCCTCCCTTGTCCCTCCACAACAATCCAAATGCTTGGAGGTGGACCGGGGACTGTGGAGACGGTAGTAGCAGTGCAAATGTGCCATTAATACAAAGCAAGGTAGGAGTGACAGTGATAGCAGGGTTTACAATTAAAAACAAAAGAGTTCCAGTTTTTTTAACTAATGCGATGGCGCCCTAAATCAGACTTCATCTAAGCCCGGTCCAATACCTGATAACAAGCGCATCCAGCGTGCAGCTTGCAGGCTCCTATTTTGTAGCCAGTGGGGTTGGGGCTGACCCTGTGGGAGTGTCTGGTTGGCGGATGGGCCCGGAAGTAGTGAATCACTTCTGGGGCCCGAAATCTCCTCCCTTGTCCCTCCACAACGATCCAAATGCTTGGCGGTGGACCGGGGAGTGTGGAGCCGGTAGTAGCAGTGCAAATGGGCAAGTAATACAAAGCAAGGTAAGAGTGACAGTGATAGCAGGGTTTACAATTAAAAACAAAAGAGTTCCTGTTTTTAAAAAAAATGTGATGGCGCCCTAAATTGGCGTTCATCTAAGCCTTGTGCAATACCTGATGACAAGCACTAGATGGGTGAATTTATAATCCTTTGCCTCCCTGCCATAAACTTTCATTTGATTACATCCTGGGTGAAGTTTACCATCTAACTAGGGTATGCCGCTTAATTACCCTCATTATTACCCCTATGGGAAAGCGTAAGTGTCCAGTGGTGTTACAGCCACTGTTGCGTGTTTATCTAGGTTCCTGATCGATACTGTGACCTTATGCCCCTATTCGGCTATAAATCCATTTATTCCCTATATTGGCATAACCGTTCAAGTGCGATTTTCTGAAAAGTCATCTCTGGCCTCACACGAACAGAGCCACATTCCAGCATAGTTCTCTCTGCCACTTCCTTTGCGACCAATTAGTGCAATGACAGAGCAGTAGTCACTATCTGATATTCCTAGATAACACCCCGAGTTCTTCAACAAGATAAAAACTCAGCAAACCTGGAAATCCCCGCTTGCTGTGTTTTGATTAGTAATGGAACTCTAATGAGCAACTGATAACTATCACTTCCTAGTGACATCTTTAATTGACGTCTTATGTCCAGCAAACTTGCGTCAAACCCGGCACCTGTCAGGTATAAATATTACCAACGTTGCCTTAAGCAATGGGAGCTACTGTTGCTGATGCCAGCTGCCTGCAAGACCCCGTGTTGGTAAATCTAGCACTCTGTCGCTGCAGCCTGCTGTCCCTGTGGTGGTGAAGCTGCTGATACCATTATCGCTGCTAAAGCGCGAACTATGGTGCAGTACGCTTAGGAGCTGAACAGCCGTCCCTCTGCGAAGACATCCAGCAGATTCCAGCTGCCCGTGGACGCTGTCCCCCCTCCTTCCTCGACGCGCTGAAGAGACCCGCTGCCTTTCTCGTGCAGAGAAATCCAGCTCCGGCGTTTCCGGTCTACCCTCGCAGGTGACTGGGATATCGAGAGTGACCCCTGAAGGAAATACCAATCCTCCATCATTCTATTCAGAGGTATGGTGTTGACTAAACCCTTAGACGAGAATTCTTGAAACAAACCTTGGCAAAACCAACTTAACTTAAAGCTACTTACTTACTCCCCTTCCACGTGTTAGGCTTAGGTCAGGCACACTGGGGTAGGCATAGTTAGAAGCACCAGTTGAGTATTTTAGCCTAATGTATATATGACTGTATATATGTTTTATTACTTTTAAACCATTGTATGGCTAAGAAACCATATCAATGCTTTTACAGTTCTATTTGGCAATCCTTATCTTACTGTACGTACTTTTTATAATAACAAGTCTTGCTATTGTGGCAATACATTTCTCTTGTACGAGAAGAAAGACTGTTCAATAAATGTTAACCTTTATTGACAAACGCCCGTCTCTCTATTCTCTACATCTCGTGAAAGTAAACTGCACTAGACTGACTGAGTGAAATACATGTCTATTGTTTCACACGACCCTAGAGATTGACTCTTGATCTGAGGAGCAAAGTTGTCATTTTGCACGGTTGTTGGAAAGCTGAATCCCTTCTTGTCTGTGCCAAGGAAGCTGATCACTTCCTATGCAGAGAAGAAAGTTTCCAGTGACCTCCGAGCTAGTTGGTAACACAACCCAATTAAGTTTAGCATAGTCAGTGGAGGCTTGGAATATCCGCAGTTCCACGTCGATACTACTGTTTATGTTATTCCAATGCGCAGGGCCTAGTGGGAAACTAGGAACTACACTACATGGCGCCCAACGTTTGGTAAGGCGATAAACTAACGCAAGACAGTTATAGTAACTCAGTCGTGCATATTTCACACCCCTTTCTCCCGTAAATACTCCAATAGACGTCTGGAGTGGGTGAAAGGTTAAAATCCGCCCGAACTCAGTAGGAAGAGATTCCTATGTAAAGCTCTGGTTTATTCAACGTTGAAGGATACAGTGTTCCAAAATATTGTGCACCTAATCTTTGTCTCCTTGGAGACCCACTCTGCAAACCTTGCATTTTTACAATGCCAGAAAATAATGGAACCCCTGGGGCCGCAGCAGATGCGACTCAGCAAGGTCCCGAATACACAGACCCGGATGCTATAATCATCCCGGTCCACTTAAGAAGATCTATAACGTTAAAACTTATAGAGAACGGACTGACACCTCAAGGTGGTACAGTAATTTTCGTGATAGAGGCTCACGAGTATCGGCAGACAGAGGTATTCTATTCATGGATAAACTTTCCAGCGGTGAACGCTAGAACAAAAGAGTTTCAGTATTACAAAATAGAGAAACCTCCGGAAGAGTACGCTCCTTTCGAGGAGATTGAAATTCCACTTAAATTTCAAGAGCACCTGCTCTGGTTTAATGGCGCCCTAAAACACAATGATCACATTACCAGGCTCGGTCCTCTAGGTAGACCAGGAGCCACGTGGCCGGTTCTAGCCAGCTACACACCACATCCTGACATTGTAAAAATGTCTAGAGAAGAGCTGTTAGTACAGCTAAACACATTAATAAAAATACATAGGCAATTAGTCCAATATGTAATGCGGACTGCAACAGTCCAGCCAGCTGTTAATACACCACAGCTGACCCCTCATCAGGGGAACACTAATAAAATTACACCACAGAACATACAGTCATGTCTTGGTAAAACACCCGTAAAACGGGAACAAATTCCTTTCTGGTTAGCACAGAAAATCACTCAAATAGAGGCAGTATTTCCTGATACTACCCCTATTGAGAAACACAGAATCTTGACAATCTGCCTTCCTATGGGAATCGCACCACACGTGGAGGACTGCGACACTTGGGGTACAGTCTTTGCTTCCATTTACACAAAAACACACGGTGTTCCATCTATGGCGGTAATACCAGAAGTGCTAAAACAGATTCAAAATGAATTCGGTCCAGAGCCCGCTTTAAATCTAGGTATGAAATTACTGAAAGACTTCAAGCAGGTCTCGGCTATATTATTAGCCAATATAAGAGGAGAAGCAGCATCTGTGGCGATCCACCAGAAGTTGAAGGAAACAGATATAAAAGATCCTGTTGAGCTTGCAAAAATCATAGAGAGATGCTATGAAGAATTAGGTAGAGACAGCTTGGGTGGGAAACCGGTAAAGCCCCAACTGCTCGAAAATCCTGAAAAATTATTTATTAAAAATAATTTAAACACTCCTAAAAAGAGCTGGGATGGAAATAAACAATCCACTCCCAAGGAAAAAGTTTTCCATTCCAGAGGAAGGTCTCCTCGACGGAGGGAAAGAACTCCGACTCGAGAACGCCAGTCTCCCCAGAGGGAGCCCTCTGAGAAAAGATATAACCTTAGAAATAGGGATAATCTGAAAAAACCTGATAGATATCAAAGTATTGATACACGTCCCACTCGATCTTTTCCACAGAATTCGGAAAGAAGAGGACGGTCAGACCCAGGAGAGCACACCAAGTCCAAAGACAAGGAACCTGCTCAGAGTAAAAAATCTCAATTTCAGAAAAAGAAGGTAGCCAGTATTAGAGTAATCAACCATGCCGAGAATACTGAGGACACAGTTGAAAAACGGGGAGTGGGCATTGACAATGTTGGACAGTGCAGCAGAAATCAGTATAGCGCGCAAGAACTTGATGAGTCATCTGGAGACAGTGGACACGAATGAATACATTCAGGTTGAAACTGCCGACACCAGACTTAGCGAGCCCCATAAAATATACGAAATAACATTGCGTATAGAGGGTGATAAGACTAGGAAAATTAAGGGTCTATTTTGGGATAAGCTCTCAAAAGGCTATGATATTCTGTTAGCTGAAAAAGATTGGCCCCCAGAGTTTGTCAGGGAGTGCCCTCGTGGCGAAGAAGTGATTATGCCTGCCTTCTCGAATCACATTCCGATTCACAAAAAATATACATATGCAAGGAAATGGGCAGTGGCCCAGGCACCTGCATTATATAAAAATCATGTAGGATGGGATGAGGATTCACCGCCTCACAAAATCCATTTAAAAAGTGAACCGACTGCCCAACGGCAGTATCCCATAAAGCAAGAAGCTAAAAAACAAGTCAGGGAGATCTTAGATCAACTTGAGTACCAGGGGGTGATTGAAACATGCACCTCTCAAATGAACAATCCTTTGTTTCCTGTCTCCAAGCCAGACAATTCATATCGTCTAGTTTTGGACTACAGACACCTTAATACATGTTGCAAAACTTTTGCAGTACAAAACTCGCATAGTGTAGCCCTAATGAATAACATAGTTATGAAAAAATATAAAACGACATTAGACATTTCTAACGGTTTCTTTTGTCAAAACATTGCACCAGAAAGCAGATATTTGACCGCTTTCTCTGCCTTTGGATCGCAGAAAAAATTCTGTCGACTCCCACAGGGGTTCAAGAACAGCCCAGGACTATTCTCAGCTAGGGTAACAGAGTTACTACAAATATATGATGATGAAGCATTGTCTTACATAGATGATATTTATCTCACAGACGACGACTTGGATACTCACTTGAAAAGAGTGAACACCATTATACTTGGATTCGCAGCAGAGGGTTACAAATTCAACTTTAAAAAGTCCCGAATTGCCCATCTGACAGTACTGTTCTTAGGGTACGAATTATCAAGTGAAGGGAAAAGCCTAGCGGACAACTTCTTAGAGAAGCGCGCTGTACTCCAAGCTCCAAAAACGCTGAAGAATTTACAATCCATACTAGGTTTTCTGAATTTCGGAAGAACTTACATACTAAATTACGCAGAGAGGGTTAAACCTCTCTATGAACTAATTAAACCTGATTTTAAACAAATCAATTGGACTCAAAAACACACAGAAATTTTGAGATCACTGCAAACAGACATGTTAGCAAAAACTAAATTAGATACACGTGACAACACACGTGATCTTGTAATCCGAGTCTTCCCAGGAAGCTGCGGATTCACATACCTAACCTCTAATGAGGGAGAAAAGGTACCAATTTCAATTAAATCTCACTTGTACTCACAAGCAGAAAAAGCATTCAGTCCCACAGAAAGAACTGTGAAAGCAGTGCAAATCGCATTAGCAAATGAACGAGAACTAGCACACGGCAAACGGATTAATATCCTTACAGCGGAATCCGCCTTCGAGGCGCTATTCAGCCCGGTAAACCTGCCTACAGTGTCACTGGATCCAAAATGGATACAGTGCATAGATTCTCTAGGAGCGGAAGACGTGAAATACTATTTCGCCCCGCAATTTGAAGACCTGAATGATTTAGAATATGAAGAAGAATATCCTCTGCCAATCGAAATTCTGCCTCTCCCACAATACGCCTGTATAATCTATACAGATAGCTTTGTACAGCATTTCAACGTAGTGAGCAAATCCTACAATGCAGCGTGTGCGATCATTAAAGGTCGTTGGCTGTGCGGTAAATTCAGACCGAAAGTAACAAAAACTGAATCTGTAAGAAACTGTTCGGTTCAGAGAACTGAAATCAGATCTTTAAAGATGGCGCTCGGAAATGCAGAACGTGAATTCCCGACACTTATAGTGTGCGATTCTCATTTTTGCGTCAACTCTTACAACAATAAACTGCAGAGTTGGATCGAAAACGACTACAAAGATGACACAGGTGCCACAATAAAGCATAAATTGCTCTGGAACAAGGTAGCTCTTTTACACAAAGAACTACAAAAGACTCACGTGATTCACGCACAGAGTCTTCGACGTGATGGCGTTCACATTGCAGAGAATTCATTGGCTAAAACAGCCAAAGCGGAAGCAACTAAACCGGCTTCCGTAGCCACAAAAAAGCGTACAGATAAATACATAGACGGGGAAACCATGCTGGCAGTAAAAACGACCGTAAAAGGCGACTGTGCAGCACTACCCGTAAACTATCCACTCAATTATGCATACGTAATCGATGCAAACTCCGTTCCTTTTGCTCGAATCCCTGGAGTGGGGGACAGAGTAATTCCAAACAGGAGCAGGAGGGGCTTCCTCTTACTGGAAGCACACATGGGGTTGGGTCTGAGACACCAAACAATTAAGGATTCTCTGAGAGAATTGCAATCAGAGTACTGGTGGCCAGGAATGAGCATAGATATTCAATGTTTTGCTCAAAATTGTGAAAACTGCAACCGAGATCGCAGAAATGAACAAGCCAGTGTAGTTTCAGGATCCCTTCTAGACAGCATAAGGCGGTCTATCTGCGCAATCAAAGAAGAGAAGCGCGTCCCAGTGTACACCATTAAGACGAAAAGCACTTAAAAAAATTAGGCCCCCAGCGCTCGGCTGACGCTAGAACGGTTATAAAAGATTTGCGAGTCTTTATCGGCATATACGCAATTACCACGTTCCATTCTGACCAGGGTCCTGCTTTCAGCTCTCGAGCTTATAAGGAGGCCATGGCCAGCATGGGAATTGGGTTGCAGTATTCTTGTCCGTCGCACCCCGAAGGGAACAGTGTGGTAGAAAGAAAAAACCGTGACATAAAGCAATCTATAACAGCGAAGGTATTAGGTTCAGGCGTTGGGTGGGTCAAACATTTAATAAGTGTCCAGACTAGTCTTAACAACATGCCAAGAAATTCTCTAAAAGGGTTCAGCCCATACGAACTATTGTTCGGAATTAGAATGCGAGTTCAGAAACCTCGATAGTCAGATGTCAGTGGTACAAGAAAAAATAACAGACTTTGACATCAAAGATCGTTTGGCTGTTTTACAGGAACTGAATGAAACAAGAAAATCCTTAAGCAACATAAAGTTAAAGCAACAGCCAAGTACCACTGACGAGGCACCACCCGCAACAGCCCCAGCAAGGCCTGTCTGGATTCCAAAGATTGGGGATCTAGTCAGAGAAAAGATCACGGTTAAGAAGGAATTTGGGCCTTCTTACAGAAAAGCAGTACCTGTCTTGGCAGTCACCGGAACAAGATCAGTTGTGCTACCGCCCCTTGCTGGTAAAAAGGAGAACAGAGTTGTGTCTATCGATCTGGTAAAACCAGAAGCATGTGGCCTATAATCAACAGTAGGCCCAGTGGACTCCCAAGAAACAACAGAATACCCAAACTTGCAACAATCCAAGAGGTTCAAACTGAAAGACTAATCACATTCGATCAGCCTGCAGTGCACAATGAAGGACTATGCAATAATGCCATGGAACTCGTGCCTCTTGAAACACAGATTGAAACAGTTCGTCAAGAAACAACACCAGTCTACACTAATGTGGCATCAGAAAGTGCTACCGAGAGACAGATTGAAAGAACAATCCCATCAATTGACAGAACTGCCTCTGGTTATTTCATCAACTTCAACAACTTCTCTGAAGATTTAAATGACCCCGAAGTGATGCCAGAAACAAAAAAGACTTTTAAAGAAAAAGCAACGGAACTCTTTCATCAACTAAAGGAAATCTACCTTATTTCCCCTTGGCTAGAGTTCTGGTTCGGTCTAGGTGTATTTTTCCTCCTGCTTTGGCTCATCATGGTACTTTGCTTGGGAAAATTAATTGAAGGAAAATATATTACAATGGACACAGCAAGTCAGAACATCAACCTAGTCCTGAAACCACACAGATCATCCCACGTGAAGAAAAGAGAACTGTCAACAGTAAACGTCACAGCAATTCCAATACCTGGTGGGGTAGTATGGGAGAAAACAGACTATGAGATCTATGGTCCGGTCGAAATCCTGAAGTATCCTCATCAATTAAAGGTTTCCTTAAGTGACTTTGTGACACCTAGTACATTCTCTGATGATTGGGACTTTAACAGTATTAATGACATGATGTCTGATTTAGTAATGTCAGCTAGATTCACAGATCATGATTATTTACAAGGTTCATCTAGTTATGAGCAGTTATTCTGTTACACCCATTATGGGGATCATTACTTGCATAAATCTGCACAGCCTAGAAATGTTTTTATGTATAATCAATGGGAACATTGTTCTACACCACCTAAAAGCAGTTCTAAAGCATTTTTTGAGAAATTCAAATACTTCTCAGGGTTTAACACCAGTGATGCAGAAACGTTTTATTACAAACTGTTAGATAAAACAGGAATGAAAACAATGCTGACAAATTCTAAATTGATATATTCAGAAGCATTTTATGACAAAATGATGACATTTGGTTTTGATTATTGGAAAAATAATATTGAAACAAAAACAATTTGGGGTACAAAAGATTGGCAGGTGCAAGGCATTGAAGCACTATTTAGAACCTGCATGATACCAGAACAAATGTTATTTTTAAATGACACAATACACCAAACATCTTGTCTTGGCCTAGCTAAGATCAAAGACCTTAAAACACCGTCTATACCGAAGCCAATACCTGAGAATACAACTACAGATATTGAGTTAGACGTGTCACAAATTTTACATTTCAACAGAACACATCCTGATTGGAAAAAGTGGTTAATCTGGCCTACAGACACTAATAGCTGTCAAGATAGATTCCTGAATAAAACACAGGGGTTAAAAATGACCAGATTAGACTCAAGATATTCCCAGAGACAGCATCCAGGGATAATAACAACATACAGTGTAGGGAAACTCTGCCTTGAATGGCTAACCTCGTCCACACTGGCTGAAATTAAGCAACACTTGTCTTTACTAAAAGATGGTGCTGATTTGCGCGATTTCATTTTTGGACCACGCAAACAGCGTCAAAAGCGTTTCATAGCGACCAGTATCTATGCTGCTTACAACGAGGCTTGGAAAGTAAAGCAAATTGAAACTGCTCAAAAAATACGAGAAATTGATTGTATTAATTTGGAAAAATCACTTTCTGTGGTAGACAATGGGTTAATGACTCTGTCTTCCAGAATATATTCGTTGGACAATATTGTATCCTCTGCCTTTGATGTGATAGACAGAGATTTGCTAATGTTACAACATGGCCAGTCTCAATTACGCTCTATTATAGAATTAGGCTGGACGCTGCAAAATCTTCGTTCAGGCTATGTGCCTTGGCGTTTAATCAACACAACGTCATTATTTTCCAGTTTTAACCTTACTGATAAACAGATCAGTTTGGCACAGAAAGGAGCAGACTATACAATCCTGAGCATCGAAAAACTTGAGAGATTATCATTGACAATGTCAGAGAGTCCTGTCATTGAATGGATAATACACGGAATTATCACAATTCCGATAACAACTTTCCGATTTAAAAAGTGCCTTGAGTACATACCTGCTGGTCTGTATGAACAATTGGGTAAAGGATATGTAAAATCTGAATGGAAATTACCATACACTCATTCTTGCTATAGTGACAGTGACAAAAATGTATTTCTTAGTGGTGAGAACTGTAAACATTCACTAAGCGGTATACTTTTGTGTCAGGGTATTAATTTACACGGAGCATGTGATGGAAATTCAAACAACCTTTCATGCCACCAGCTAGTCACACCTGCAACTCAGATAGAGCCCTTCTTTATGCAACTCGCGAACGGGAGTTACATTCTTAGAACGGATCACAGATGTTGTGGCCTCGTGCCAGGGAAAAGTTATCTAGTAGAAGTAACATCCATGGTCAAATGCTGTATGCAAGCATTGTTTCCGAGTGGGCCTGCAGACATAGTGACTCCCATCTGGCCTCGCCTGAATCTCTATTCTATACGAATTGATACATTAAGCAAAATGAAATCTGTACTTTTACAGACAACAGTGCCTATAACGTCATCTAAAGAGACGTATGATCTTCTAGTTGCAAGGACAGCTACTGAAGTTCATGACCTTTTATCAACAAATTGCCCCGTGCATTTCGTAGAAATGTTCAGCCAACTCCTTAACATGTCTAGTGCAACAAGCATCCCAGGCATATTTAAGACAGTCTTTACGGGACTGCTAACACCCTTCCAGGCAATTTTGGGAATCTTTCCTAATTTTGTGCACTCCATTTTTGGCGGCATACCATTATTTTTGGGACTCGTCGCAGGGATTCTATTTTTGACCCTCCTGCTTCGTTATGGCAAGCCTCGGCCCAGACATAGCTCCCATGGGAATGGAAGAGACAATCCTAGCAATGCGCTACCGGGACAGGATAACTAACGTCCTTGGATTGGCCAGGCTGAGAGATCTAAACATGACCTGGTTCCTTTCATTCAGACCGATATGGCAAAATTGCATTTTACCTGTGCTACGGTGTATGCTTTGCGGCGATGAATGCGTGTTGGACATCTGTCTTTCACTTCCATCAGCAGTACCAATGGACGTCGATACTTTGCTCAGTCCAATAACGGCTCACGCATTGTGTTGTCCCCAGCGGCTACCAATCCTGATGACAGCATTCGTGGAGACTCCTGTACTACAGCCAAGTGGTAACAGTGGAGCGAGTGACAAAAGCAACATCATCCAGGTACAACGTTCAGTGAGCATTGCTGGTCCCGACTATGATGACAGCAATCATTCTCACACCTGCCAAGTTACAGCGCTATCTAATTTGGTTGAACTATCACCTGAATTTGTAGACCAATTCTTTGAGAGCCTGTCTGATACGATGTTCTCACCCGTACAGAAACAATAACTTTTGGAAGCTTTTCCGACACACAGCGTTCCCATGAACTCTGAATTCGGCCTTCAGTTTTGATCAACAAAAACTGCCAAGAGCTTTGGAAACTATTTTCTTTGAATTGGACAATTTTTCTAATATTGACCTTTTTTTGGCACGAACAATTCTTTGCTTAACGTAAAAACTATTCTTAGAGAACAGAAGCTTCACACTTCTATTTCTAAACACATCTAGAGACATAACAACATTACACCAGCCTCTAGCACATGTTATTACAATGCATTTTTTATGTGATGATTTATCTCGCTTTTCTTCTGTCAGAGATACTTCATGTGTAATTCCTTTTGCATGATCGTTCATTGATGTCATATGCAATAATTTCTTGAATGATTACTATGCTTTAAAAAACGTACAGTACCTAAATTCATGTATTACAAGTACGCCTATTTCGAATGCATTTATGTATTTTGGGGTGGGCAATGTTACACATGCATCTAATTGCTTTAGTTTTAGTAATTTTGATGGACATTAACCCGTGGAGTGGGTGTTGCGTGTTTATCTAGGTTCCTGATCGATACTGTGACCTTATGCCCCTATTCGGCTATAAATCCATTTATTCCCTATATTGGCATAACCGTTCAAGTGCGATTTTCTGAAAAGTTTTCTCTGGCCTCACACGAACAGAGCCACATTCCAGCATAGTTCTCTCTGCCACTTCCTTTGCGACCAATTAGTGCAATGACAGAGCAGTAGTCACGATCTGATATTCCTAGATAACACCCCGAGTTCTTCAACAAGATAAAAACTCAGCAAACCTGGAAATCCCCGCTTGCTGTGTTTTGATTAGTAATGGAACTCTAATGAGCAACTGATAACTATCACTTCCTAGTGACATCTTTAATTGACGTCTTATGTCCAGCAAACTTGCGTCAAACCCGGCACCTGTCAGGTATAAATATTACCAACGTTGCCTTAAGCAATGGAAGCTACTGTTGCTGATGCCAGCTGCCTGCAAGACCCCGTGTTGGTAAATCTAGCACTCTGTCGCTGCAGCCTGCTGTCCCTGTGGTGGTGAAGCTGCTGATACCATTATCGCTGCTAAAGCGCGAACTATGGTGCAGTACGCTTAGGAGCTGAACAGCCGTCCCTCTGCGAAGACATCCAGCAGATTCCAGCTGCCCGCGGACGCTGTCCCCCCTCCTTCCTCGACGCGCTGAAGAGACCCGCTGCCTTTCTCGTGCAGAGAAATCCAGCTCCGGCGTTTCCGGTCTACCCTCGCAGGTGACTGGGATATCGAGAGTGACCCCTGAAGGAGATACCAATCCTCCATCATTCTATTTAGAGGTATGGTGTTGACTAAACCCTTAGACGAGAATTCTTGAAACAAACCTTGGCAAAACCAACTTAACTTAAAGCTACTTACTTACTCCCCTTCCACGTGTTAGGCTTAGGTCAGGCACACTGGGGTAGGCATAGTTAGAAGCACCAGTTGAGTATTTTAGCCTAATGTATATATGACTGTATATATGTTTTATTACTTTTAAACCATTGTATGGCTAAGAAACCATATCAATGCTTTTACAGTTCTATTTCGCAATCCTTATTTTACTGTACGTACTTTTTATAATAACAAGTCTTGCTATTGTGGCAATACATTTCTCTTGAACGAGAAGAAAGACTGTTCAATAAATGTTAACCTTTATTGACAAACGCCCGTCTCTCTATTCTCTACATCTCGTGAAAGTAAACTGCACTAGACTGACTGAGTGAAATACATGTCTATTGTTTCACACGACCCTAGAGATTGACTCTTGATCTGAGGAGCAAAGTTGTCATGTTGCACGGTTGTTGGAAAGCTGAATCCCTTCTTGTCTGTGCCAAGGAAGCTGATCACTTCCTATGCAGAGAAGAAAGTTTCCAGTGACCTCTGAGCGAGTTGGTAACACAACCCAATTAAGTTTAGCATAGTCAGTGGAGGCCTGGAATATCCGCAGTTCCACGCCGATACTACTGTTTATGTTATTCCAATGCGCAGGGCCTAGTGGGAAACTAGGAACTACACTACACCACTCCACCTCCATCAAAAGCTACCTCGATTCACCCCATTTACCTGATGCTTCAAAGAGCAATCATAGTTTTTGCTACAGAGATTGAGTTAACTGAGAGAGGTCTATCCCTGGGAGCTGGAGAGTGTGTCCAATCTCTGTCCAGGCCAGCTGTGGCAACCACAACACCCTTACCTCGGGTTCTTCAATGGCAGAATTTGAATTTGAATTTGAATTTTGAATTTAAAAACATTTGTACAGCGCTCGCATACCCAGCGGTTTCATGGCGGGTTCTTCAATGGCAGACCCAAATTTGCAGAACATGAACCCAGTTCACCAGTCCAGTACTGTATTAAATGAGGCATCTGGTGAGTTTACTACGGACGAATTGCAACCTGTTGCCAAAAGATTTAGGAGGCCAGGATGAGGCAATCAACTTAGGTGCAGCCACCCTTCTGCCCATTGCTCTCCCCTGCCTGTGTTTACCAGTGCTGGCACCAATTACCCAGGACCTACTTGTACTGTCAAACCAAGCTGGGTGGATTATCTAATGGTAAAGCTTGGTGACTGGGTAAAAGGGATTATAAAGGTGGAACTTTCCCCAATTTTGGCCAGACTGGACGCGATTGAACTGTCTCTCAGAGCTGCTACCACCTCAGTGGTACCTCTAAGACTCCCTACAGATAAAGGAGATCAAAGGCACTCCATGCCTGGTTCATTTGTAACGCTAACGCAGTGGGAAATGGCAGTGGGTGTACCCTGGCCTCTGTTGCTTCTTTAAAAATTAACAATGGTGACAATGCATGGCCACAAGGCGCCACATGTAAAACGGTCTCTGAAAAGAGACGTTCTCAGCACCATGGGGGCTACTCTGCCTGCCGTGGGGCTGAAGCTGGAGCCCTTATCCAAGGCACAAATGAGTTACCTGTTATTATCTTGCCACCTGCAGATTGCCCCTATGTGACCATGTTAATTGGAGTTCCAGGGATGCGCTAAGGGCCAATTGAAACCCACATTGATCTGGACAACAACTGTCTTAATTGTCTGAGGAAAAATAAGAATTTCCCAGCATCAATGGCAGACAATATTCTTTTCACAAGCAGGGTGAAGTGGATTGCGAAGGGCCAAAAAGACCGACCAGGGGACTGTGTTATCATTCATTTAAACAACACTGCTGTAGTTCATAACTGCTTTCCAATGCCGCTCAGCCTAGATTGGGGAATTGAGTATTGTTTTATTGCTTTTAGGCTATTTTTATAAACCCTCACCAGGTGTGGGTCAGGAGCACGCTCCCTACCCACCACTTCAGCATACCTGCCTTCGTGCTTCCTACCATGGGTTGTCTGGTTTAGATGGGCTTTACAATGTGTCAGTATATTACAGGTTTGAGATCCTGGGTCAAGTAGACTTCCTATCCAATAAGAATGGTCTTTAATTTTTTTGTCAGTCAAGCAGGTCTTCTGACAGCTGTTATAAGAACTGATCCCAAGAGGGGGATGATGATACCTCTGCTTCCTTTACCAACCAGTCTTTTAGTCCAGATCCTAATACCTCCCATGACAATCCCCTGGTATGTTCTCTGGTAGTGGCTTCATTGGACTGTCCACCAGATTCTAGGGTGCATTCGGGCCATTATGGCCCGATCATTGTGAATAGCACAGTGACCACTGGGGAGGGATTTTCCTCTCTTTAGCCTATTAGAGGTAGCCCTGCAGCAAGTCCTTTACACACAAGCAGATTCTCATGGTGCTTTAATTAGTCTGATTCCACCTAATAGCCATTCTAGGCCTTCCCAAAGTACAGAGGATGCAACAGGAGGGGCAGATTCGACAGGTCTAAACCTTTCTTTGAAGATTCTATCATGGAACATTGCAGGTTTATATTCTAAGGTAGATAACA
The DNA here is from genome assembly GCF_964263255.1 of Lissotriton vulgaris. Classification (NCBI taxonomy): domain Eukaryota; kingdom Metazoa; phylum Chordata; class Amphibia; order Caudata; family Salamandridae; genus Lissotriton; species Lissotriton vulgaris. The sequence continues at coordinate 746,222,362 of NC_141696.1, forward strand.
TTGACTGGAGAGTGTTTACTAACCCATATGATGTGTGTCTTTCCCAGGAAACATAGGGAACATCCAAAGTTCAGAGAGCAGGGTTTGTTTCCTTTAGCACCGAAGCTGTTTCCTGTGGCTGGGGTAGACCCTCTGGTGGGTGGTGACATGAGTGGGCAGTCATTTGGGTTGTACGGTAGAGGGGGTCAGAGGTTTTACCTGGAGATATCCTGTGTGTTGTTATTTTATTTTCAACAGGCCATAGAGTATGTATATATAATATATATGCTAGATCTATGGCTAATAGAAAGGAGTCCTTAACAGTAACTTTGTTTGCTACCCATGTGGCTGGACTACCAGTGGCCACATTGAATATTCTGGGTGGCAATTTTAACTGCCAGTTTGAGCTCCTGGATATATACAGCTGCAAGTTTGTTTCAGAGGAGGACACAGTGTGGTCTATTCCCACTTTAACTATGTGTCCTATTAAGAAATGGTCTGCTTTGGCTCTCCAACTCAATGCTCTGACAATGAACCTAAATATCCATGCATCTAATGGGAGAACTTATTCTGATAAGGAGGTAAAACACACTTTTAATAAATTGCCTACCTATAGTTAATAGATTATATCTTAGTTGACCTTAGACTAGGCGTATGTGATTGATTTCTCCATCACAACCAGGATTGAAAGCAATCATAATGCATTAGAGCTTGTCTCTGCCCTTACCCGTAGTAGGCCATCTCTGGCTTGCACGTCACCTCTGGATGGTAGGAACCAATTAGCCCCCAATAGGCATGGGTTAGAAAGGCGTGAAGTGGCCCACTCCCTGGAGTCAATGAAGTCTATTTACACCTTATTTTAGATAAGTGTTAGGTACCTTGGAAATGTAGATCTTAATATGGGCATAGATACCTTCCTGGTAAAGGTTGGGGAAGTGCATGATAATTTATTCGAGAAACATAAAGAGCACTTCTCTAAAGAATCTGGGCACCTGGGAACGAGAAGGAGCCGGCCATTGTGGTATAACATCCACTGTAGAATTGCTTAACTTGCTTTGATCAATACAATTACGGCACAGGATAGATGTGAGATCCAAGCATTGAGAGTTGTTTACAAGAGTTCTATGAGTAAAACCAAAGTGGAATGGGACCAAGAGAGGTGAGAATCACTACTTGCTGCTATCAGGGAAAATCACCAAACCACCTTTTGGAATATAATAGCTACTGGGAACAAAGAGGGGAGAGTTACTATAGAAAACAACATTGCAGCTGAAGTCTGAAAAGGAAATTTCTCCAACTTGTACGCACCCTCTGTGGGTGGGAGCCCAGTGGCTGCTTTTCCCAGGGACATCTCCCTTCCAGTTATAGACAGGTCTTTAGACACGTGGGCTTCCTGCTGTCACATGCAGGGAGGAAGAGCAAACAATCAGTAATATTGCCCCCCTCAAAGCACAGGACACTTATAAAATTCCTGGGAATTTGTTTTTGCCCAAGATTGATTAGATCTTACTGGCGTATTTAATGCTTTCTTGAATGGGCTACATACTCCACTTCGTGGGCAGGGGCAGGAACCCTCTCCATTCACAAGAAGGGCTGACCAATGGACCCATCTAACTGTTGGCATTTAGCCTCATCAATACCATACAGAGACTCTTTAGTAGGGTTAGTCTCTCAGGGGTTCAAAAGTGGCCAGATGACAACAACACACTCTGTCCCTTGCAATCAGGGTTTCCTGCTTGTGCATCCACCATTGAACAAGTGCTCAGGCTTCAGCTGATCAACTGGAAATGCATTGTTTTACAGATGGGCAGGCCATATATGGTGCTTGTAGACCTTGGAGCCACTTTTGACCTGGTTTTGTGGAATGTGCTTGCTGATCTGTGTGTTCCTATATATCTATGCTGAATAATTGAGATACTACATGAACAACATTCTGCCCAGGTCTGTTGTGGGCGGTTAGGAGATGTTACTGACCCCTTTACTATGAGTAGGGGTGTAAGACAGGGATGTGCCCTTGCCCCGACCCTTTTCACTCTGTATATTAATGACTGGATGCCTGCCTTAATACATATGACAATGATGCCTCTAAGTTGGCCAACATAAGGGTTCTGGCCCTCATGTTCAAGAATGAAACCCTTCTTTTATCCAAGAATGTTGGTCAAACAAAATGTATGGTTCTCAACTCGTGTCATACTACTTGCTCTAAGCCAACACTGAGTGGTATCCCTTTAAAACAGGTCCATCTATTTGAATATCTTGGTATTACTTTAGATGAGAACTTAGATTGTGCCCACCATATTTCAAAACCTAGGCTCAAATTGGAGTAGCATGTAGGGGTTTGCTGAAGATCCACCATGGGCCCTTCTTCAAACCAGTCTTATCAGCTGTTCAGTTGTATTCTGATCAAACACTGGGAATGGCATCATATGGTGCTGAGCGTTTCGGGCACAAATCCACAAAAACACTAGAAATAGTGGAAAACCATTTTCTGATGCAAGTGTTGTGCCTCCTTGTTAGTACCCCTTTGATCCCGGTAAGGTTGATGTAGGGCTCCGGCCAATTTCTGAAAAAATAGCAATGAGACCTATATTATAATGGAGGAAACTCTGGGCCACACCGGAATTGTCACACTATTGTCGTGGGCTGGAGAAAATACACAGGGGCCAATTACAATGTCAGCTGGAGAGGCTCTGGACGGTATTCGGTTCATCCAAATCTGATTCAGAAGCCTTGTTTCTGATCTATTCAGAAACATTTTCCACCGACCGATTACGATATTGGAAACCGTTCGGATTGTCTGACTCGGTTCCGACTTGAGTCCGAAAGGCATACGGAGCCACCAAATCAGAGGGAGCCAACTCGTACATTTCTAGAGGCCGCGTTTCCAAATGAGCGATTACGATGTTGGATTTGGACAGCCTTTCTGAATCGATCTGTCCGACTTGGATTGGCTGTCGTAATCCACCTTTGGGGGCCTGAATCAGGCCCCCTTCACCCGGAGGCCTCCGGTTGGAGCCAATGGGGGTAGCCATGGGTCCCCCTCTTTCAAACTATACACAGTGTGGCCCGCACCATGGGGTGCCCGCCACAGGGTACAAGGTTTTCTGCTACCACCACCATGTTTTTCAATGTGAGCCAGTGTAGTCGGTTGGTACACAGGCTCCCATTGAAGTCAATGGGAGTCTGACCAAATGGTTTTTGGAAACATCTGAATCAGTCTCAGTCTCCACGAACCCGAGTATGTTGGGAACCATTCCGAAATCAAGTTGGTCGGAATGCTTTCCAACCAGCATCATAATCGACCCCTCAGTCTCACCAGGGCAATTAATCTCCCATGAATTATATATGTAAAAGAGACCCTTTTGAACATGGACCTTGTGAAAATGTCGGATGATCTAGGGGGATTAGGTCTGCTGACCAGCAAAATGGAGCTAACAGGTGGTTCAAGAGTCTAAAGCCAGATCTGTTATTATCATCACAGTCTCCGAGTACTTTAACCAGATCATACATGTTGGTGAAGGATTCCAATTTTGCTGAGCCATTTCTAGATGAGATAGTGCCAAGCCTGGCAAGGAAATTGTATGTGCAATTCAGGCATGGAACTCTACCACTTCGCACTTTTACATCAAAATGAGTGGATACCACCTGACAGGAAGAGTTGGCTTGTCCCTCTCGTGGTTATACCAAGGAAACTGTGGCCAATATGCTCTTTTTCTGCCCAGTGTATAGTAGGGCTAGAGCCAAATAGTTAATCTCCTTCTGCAGGAACTTAGGGCCTCATTTATGAAAAGTGACGCATCGCTGCGTGAAAACAGTGATGCGTCACTTTTTACTGCGCACTCCTTGCGACACCAATGATGCGTCATATTTAATGTATGACGCATCATGTCGCAAGGACTTACAGATACGTCAGTATTTCTGACGTATCTGTAAGCACAAAAGTGACGCATTGCTGGAGTGTGTCACAAAAGTGACGCAACTCCAGCAATGCGTCCTTTCACATGGGGCAAGCCCCATGTGAAAGGGCCTGCGTCAGTCTTACGCCTGCTGTGAGGCAGGCGCAAGATTTTGATGCAACAGCATCCTAAAAGTGACGCAGTAAAATCTCATAGATTTCACTGCGTCACTATTACGAGGCTTTTTACGGGGGAACGCCCCCTCTGCATACATTATACCTGACGCAGGTATAATGTGGCGCTGGGGTTTAAAAAGTGACGCATCTACCTAGATGCGTCACTTTTTAAATATGGCGCAACACAGCGCATTTTTTACGCCGCTGGTGCGTCCCAAAAAGTGACGCACCGGCGGCGCAAAACTGACGCAAGGCCTCATAAATAAGGGCCTTAGGTTTTACCCAGCATGCCTCCGCTTGTGGGGTTTTGCAATCAGCCACTAGTCAACCCATTACTTTTGGAGTCTCACGGTATTTATTAGCAGTGTGGTTTACAAGAGTACATTTTTTTCAACTCCTTGGGGTAATGGTGCTGAGTGTCTTATATTCTGGCCAGCTCTTGTATGTTTGTCCTCAGCTCATTGTTTTAACAAGTATTTTATCTGTATTTATTGTAAAAATAGTTCTTATTGTATCCATTTTAACATGTATATATAAGGTTAAGAATAATGTTTTAATAATTCCTCCTTGCATATGTTTTTTATTTTACGCTTTTAATCTTTTGCTTCTGTAAGCAATTCTAACTCTATTTTAACGATTTGCATCATACATTATTACTGTGTATCACTGTAATTTTATATGGAAAAAATGCTGAAATAAAGAGCATTGAACTGAACTGATTTTCAAATAAAGCAATATGGGCCATATGGATGAAGCTGTTTTGTGATCGCAAACACTGCGAATCGCAAAAAAAGATGTTTGCGGTCGCAAAACAGAGATGCCCTATGTATGAGGGCCATAGCGTTCGCGAAATTGCTAATCGCAAAATTAGCGAGTAGCAATTTTGTGAGAAATGGATCTGCAAATACATTTGTGGAATCGCTTTTTCAGCCACGCAAATAGCGAAAACAGCAAAAAAGGAATCTCAAATTGCGAATTCGCAAAATGAAATGCATGAAAAAATAATAAATTGAGAATTCCCGAAATTCGCAATTTGCAAATCTCAATTACCACCAAGTCTGAGCAGGTGGTAACCAGGTGCAACCTATTTAACGAGGCCCACAATGCCACAGGTCTTTTCCACAATGGCAGGGCTGTGTGTGATAGCCAGGAGGTTGTGAATCAGAGCTGCTGCACAGAGAAGGAGACGCCAGGAAAGGATGTTCAGAACGCGCATCACCCTGTTCCAGTGGACTGTGGAGGAGATCCATGTAAACTACAGGCTGGATGAAGACAGCATCCTGGACTTATTAGCAGAGCTCAAACCCATACTTGAACACCCCACACGCAGGACACACAACATCCCCACCCATGTACAGGTCTCGTGCTTACTGCACCTACTGGCATCAAGGAGTTTCCAGGGGGGTATAGCCACAGCAGGAGGGGTCTCTCAGAGTGCGCTGTTGTGCTTCTTCCACACGATCCTTGATGCAATGTTACAGGGGCTGCATCACCACATCCAATTCCCCAGCTCACAACAGGCACTAGACCAAACCAGTTCTATCAGATTGCACAATTTACTCACATCATTGACTGCATAGATGGGACCCATGTCACTGTATGCCCCCCTCTCAGAAAAAGTATGTGTTCAGGAATCGCAAGTCCTACCATTCCCTGAACATACAGGTGGTGTGCAACCCCAAGCATATCATCACTGACATCATAGCGAGATACCCAGGCAGTACCCCTGACTCATTCATCTTCCGCCACAATGGGATTCACAGATGACTCACAAATGGTGAATTTGCTGACGGCTACTTACTAGGTAAACACATTGATTACAAGGACACACCAGTGAAGCGCAGCAGCGGCAGGCCAGTGTTTAACCTGATTCTTCTCACCCTACAGGTGACAGTGCGTATGCTGTCCTGAACTACATACAGACTCCGTACCTGAATCCTGCCACCGCTTGGGAGCAGAGATACAACAGTGCCCACACAGCCACACAGCCACCCACTGTACCATTGAGGTGGCCTTTGGAATACTCAAGAGCCATTCCTGCTGCCTCCATAAGAGTGGAGGGGCACTACAGTACAGCCTAAGACCTGTTGCAGTATCGTTGTTGTGAGTGCCATGTTGCACAACATCGCCACCAGGAAAGGCACCCCAGTGGAGCTCACAGATTCGGAATTATCAGATGAGGAGGGGCCAGCTCCAAGATGCAGGCCAGCCGGTGTTATTGGTGTGGCTGCCAGGTGCCAGAGGCGAGATGAGATCACACTGAACTATTTCTAGGTGAGAAATGATGACACAATGCTACAAATTGGTGCAAGACTGTGTTTTTATTTCCTATGCTCAGGAAAGTTACTATCACACAGCCTGTGTTGCACACTATGTTGATGTAAATGTCCCACACAGTGCAAAAAAGTCATAATAACCATGGGGCTGTGTGCAATGGGTTAACTGACCAATTGCCATGTGGTAGTCAGGGCACCTCAATATCGGCATTGATGGCTCATAGCCCCTTGCTCAGAGTGCACAGTGCCCTCTCCTGAAGCATTGGCAGCCCTGCCCTGATGCACATTACGCCGCCTGTCCTGTGGGTGGGGTGGAGTGATGCTGCTCCTGCTTGATTGCCCATCCTCCTCCAGTTAGCTGAGGGCTCCTGTGCCAGCAGTGGCTGCTGCCTGCAGATGGTCCACCGCACATGTGACCTGTACTAGTCCCCGGCCACGTCCTTGCTGCAGTGTGCCAACTCATGCTGCATGCTAATGCAGCGATGTGACAGCACTTATGTGGCAGAGGACAGCCGGTTAACAACCCTCGTATATATGTCCAGGCATGTGTGGAGGTGCTGTCTCTGCGCCTGGCTGCACGGTCTTTTTGCATCTCAGTGTAAAGTGCCTCCAGGGCACCCGTCAGGCCCATGAAGCCCACCCTCATTAGTCGCTGAATTGATTTTATTGTTTATGCCTGCAGGCACTGTACCTCCAGCATGTTGCCCTCAAGCCCTCCGAAGACCGTGTCCTCTCCTGCAGCAGCTGGGCTTGTGGACGGCCGCGCCCTGCGCCTGGTTGGAATAGCTGGAATGGGACATGCAGGGGACTGTGCTCTGAGGTGTGGGTCAGACTGGCCCTGAACTTGATACCCATTCTCATCTGTGTCCAGTGTTTCCACCTCCAGTGGTGGCAATGGTGGTACTGGGATGCGCCATGGGCGTTTCGCTGGGGCCACTGGGCTGCCTTCCTCCTCACCCTCTTGCCCTGACACTTCCGCGCTGTGGGATTCATCCTACCCTCCTGCCATCGGTCCCTGTGTTTCTGGGGGTGCTGTGGACGTAAATGCACACATTAATTTGGTGTCCTGCCTTGCATTTGTCACGCAAAAAATTACACTGTTTGGAGTCACATGGGTCCTATCTGTCTGTATTTTGCCTTTCCTGATGCACACATACTGCTTGACACTTGCTGGGTGTCACTGCTCCACTGTTTGGTGCATATGACTACATCTCCCATAATGCATTGGTATGTGTGCTTGTGTGCATGCACTGGACTTGCATTTGTGTTGGGTGCCTGGGTCTCTCCTGGGTGTGTGGGTGAAATAGGGAGGTATCAGGGGTGTGATGGCATGCTTCTTACCTTGTCTGGGGGCTAGAGCTGTCAAGGTCTGCCACATCACTCACACTCTCCAGCAGCAGGGTCCCCTCCACTGCTTCCTCCAGTAGCGTGGAATCAGTGGCAGTGGATGTCCCCCCACTGGTCTTTCTTGTCTTCTCCAGCCTGGCAGCAACCTTTTCCTTAGACATCTGGTGCATATCATACCAGCATTTTCGCAGGTCTTCTATACTGCGGTGGGTGACGTTAATGGAGTTAACCTTTTCCTGGATGTCAGTCCAGATTCAGCGTTTGCGAGTCTCTGGCACACACAGGGATTGTTTGTCCAAAAAGCAGCTCATGGCTCACCACCATCTCCTGGATGAGCACCTCCTGGTCCCTTTCAGAGAACTTCTGTTTTTTCTTCCTGGTTGTTTCCCCCTGCTGCTTATGCTATGTGGCCATTTCTCCTCTCTCGGTAGAAGTGCACGGGTACCTCAGCCCTCCGTTCAGCCTCTCACTCTGCTTCTGAAACTCAGGTGCAGGATGGGTAGTCATACTTCCTGGTTGTGATGTCATCAAGCTGCACCTGAATTTTAGATTCACCGTTTTGCGATTCCTAATTTGTGATTTCGCAATTAAGGAATCGCAATTTTGATATTCGCATTAAATTCAGTGATTTTTTGGGAATCGCTAAATATTAGCAAACTTTTAATTGCATCAAGTTTAGCGATTCTCAAAATGCGACTTACAAAAAATCGCATTTTGAGAATCGCAAACTCTGAGTTTGATACATATGGCCCTTATATATATATTTTTTTAACACGACGTGGCCCCAGTTGATTCGGCGCGCCTGGAAGGGTACTTGGAACGCTAGATATCAACTCGTCCAGTTTTTTACTGTACATCGGGCGTATTTAACACCTGTTAAGATTTCGCAATATTTTGGTGGCGCAATATCGGAATGCCCGAGATGTGGGGCTGAGGGAGCTGATTTCTCCCATATGTTTTGGTCATGCGCAGGATTGAAAGATTATTGGAAGGAAGTGGTGGTTTGACTGAATGCTGTCACGGTTCGGCAGATAGAGGCGGACATGGGAACCTGTTTGTTACTCTGGTTTCCACATACCCCCGAAGGAAAGTTACTAGCAAATTTTATGACCTAGGCTTGATTTTGGCCAAGACGGAACTTACCATGCACTGGAAATCGAACCTGGGCCCTAGTTATTCAAGATGGAAGGGGAATCTCTTGCGCTGGGCACGAGCTGAGGGCACACTCCAACTGCAGCAGGCCAGGCGCTTAGATAATGATAAATCCCTAGAGGCGGCCAGAGCGGGGAGGCATTGGTGACAGCGCTCCAGCGTCCAGCGGATGGTTCGAGTGAGGGGGGAGGGGAGCTAGCTTAAGTGATAGCACCCCGATAGGAATGATACTGACGAAAGAAGGACAGATAGTGGTTAAGGTGATGAGCATAGTTTAGGAAGCTGTCCCCTTTACACTGCCTGACACAAAGGGAGTTCACGATGGATGGAGGGCATCTATAGATACTGTGTTTTTACTTATCGGTTGTAGGCGCACTGACAGGGGGGGGGCACGGAAAAGGGAGGGGTCCTGGGTTTTTCCTTGTTTTTTTTTATTCAGGGGCATGAGTATCAATGGATGTTAAATAGACTGTCGCTAACATGACCTGGTGTAATTTGAAAAGTGATGCTCATTTTATTTACATATGCCAATAAAATGTGTTTACAAAAAATATATATATATATTTTAACTGCAGCCCATTTTCCCTAAAAGAAATGGGATGCCATTAAAAAAAAAATGATAAGTTCAATGGTCTGTGGCTCTTAAAAAAGGTTTTTACAATCATTCACAAAGGAGAAAGGGGCCCTTTGGACCCCCTTCCCATTTGCAAATGGGTTACCACCTACTTGAATTCGGCAGTAAAATGGAAATATTTCACGTCTGTATTTCAGTCACAAAACATTCACACATACAACTGTGATTCAATATTAGGAAGGGACACCCTAAACACATCCCTTCCTAATATCAATCGCAAACCCAATTTGTGATTCGTTAATAGGTTCTCGAATTGCAAATAGGAACGTGTACATTTTGAAAAAGCCTTTTTGTATTCGCAAACAGCCCAATTCTGCGAATCGGCCCATTTGTGAACATAAAAATGGTTTGTACATCTGGTCCTTAATCTTCGCAAACCCTGTAAATAACTAAAATATGAGGTTTGCAACTGCCAAATCCCTTTTTCTTATGTTCCAAACCCATTTCATGATTTGAATCACAAAATGTGTTCAGAAATCCTTCAAAACTCACAATTTGGAGTGATATGTTTTGGGTTTTCATTCCAAATTACAATTTGGTAACATTTGTATAAATGATTTCTGTTGAACGTGGCCCTTTTTGTAGAGTCATCCCAGAACTTTTTGCCTTCTTCCTCTATTTTTTCTGCCCTGTTTTTGTTGGTGTTATGACACTGGGCACTTTACCACTGCTGATCAGTGCTGAAGTGCATGTGCTCTCTCCTGTAAACTTAGTAAGATTTGTCTACACCTGTTTGGCATATTTAATTTAACTGTAAGTCCCTTGTACTGTTGTATCCCATATACCCAGAGCCTGTGGATTAAATCCTACTAATGGGCTTGCAGCGCTGCTTGCGCCACCAACCGAAGTAGCCTTTCAAACCTGTCTCAGGCCCCTGCTGATGCAGGACCTGTTCATGCAGTTTACTACTGCAGTGCTGAGGAATGTAAAGTGGCTGCCACGTCCAAAACTCCTCTGTGAGAAGTTGGCCTGATGTATGATGTCCACAGTTCTGTGGGCACCTTATATCAGTCCAAACAATCCCTTATGGTGGTGGTTGTAAGTCAACCTTATAGACAAGCTATCCTAGTGATAGCATAGGCTGAGCAGTCTTAGGCTAATACTCAAGAGGGCATGTGAAGCCAGCTGTTTTACCATACACAATCCTGTAATATCAAATGAAAGGACACCACACAAGTTATATATTATACAAATATATGTATTTATTACTAGAATAATCCCCTTTACTCTTTATGAGTATAGAAGCACAGTGTATTCACTCCTTGACCACAAGGGAGATTCTCAAGCACAGGGTGGTCACTCCTTGACCACAAGGGAGATTCTTCAGTCTTCTACGTCGAGTAGGATGTCAAAGGGTCCAGAGTTTCGTTTCATAAGTTTCAGTCAGGATTATCTGATGTGCATTGGCACAGCTCCTACCTTTATTCCAAATCAAGGGGCTGGATTACCTGCTAGGTCCCTCCTATGGGTGGGACCCAGGAAGGGGGTGGTTACACCCCTTTCCCTTTGTCCAGTTTCGCGCCAGAGCTGGGTCTGGAGTGCCCCAGAACCGGTTTGACTGGATTTTGCATGTGACACCTTGTGTGCCCCAGGCAGTGTCTAGTTTCTTTCAACCCTCCCTGCTCCAATCCACTATCTCCTGTCTGGGGTGGTGTAGCACCTCCATGTGACAGGAAACCCTTTGTCCAGGCCTCCCCTGCCAAGTTTCGGTCAGCAGCAGGAGGTCAGACCTGTGTCGGGGCAGCAGCATCCATTTTGTGATGCTGAGGCTCTGGTTAGGATTAACCGCGTTTTAAGTAAAGTAACATGTCTTCTCCCTCTAGACGGGTGGAATGCTACCCCCGTCGCCAGAACTGGCAAGGGGGTAGTATTCCAAAGTGTATGACACCTTACACGACATGTTTTGATAAAGCCAAACCAAAGTTAGCAATAACCGCGAGGATTATAATGCACTTAAGAGTATATGGTATGGCAGTATCCTGAAACAGCTATAAGGAAATGGTTCTGAAAGCTGCAGACAGGCGCAGCTCATGCTAGAGCACCATCTCACATAAAACCAAGCACTCTGCCTCCAGGATTGTTAAGGCCTGCCTTAGGAGTGACTGATAGGTATATATGTGTCCAGATATAGGTTTAGATACAGGTATACTATATCTAAGCAAGGGGTGATTACATCACCTTGCCCCAGCTGAGGGATCATCCAGTTGTGTCGATTTGAATGGCCAGCCAGGGGTGGCAAAAGATATGCTGCAGCCCCTGGTAGGACTTGGATGCACCTATGCCCTGGGCACCTATAGTGCACTGTACATGGGCTGATAAGGTGTCCAGTACCAAATTGGTGATGTACCTAGGGTACATAAACTCCATTTACAGAGAGAGCAGATTGTCTGGGACCCTGATTAGCAGGATCCCGGCCAACTAAGTCGAAAACCAGCTAAACACTAGGCAAAAAATCTGGGGTAAGCATAGTCAGGTATCCACCTTCCTACATAACCCCCCAAACGAAAGGAGATAAGGCTATCCTTGACCAGCTAAGCCTATATTGCCTAAGTGACCATATAAGGAAGTACCTGCACTAGCATGGTTACCCCCTGTCTCATGGTCCACTAAGCAATCCCTCACCCTTGGGGTATCAGAGGGTCTCCACCATAGGGAATCACTACCTGTGGTGTGTTTTGGCAAAGTAAAAGGCTGGTGATGAGATGGAGTACTGAAGTGGGGCTCTACTAATGTAGGGCTCAGCTTCCTCCAATCATCTTCCACCATGTGTGCCTTTCTTTCCTTGACTGAATTGCACTGTGCTCTCAGGGTCAACCTTTGGCTGCCTACAGCTGGAGGCTGGGTCCCTTTAGTTGGCTTACTGGAGGGACAGGTCAGGTTTGGGGCCTTGGGGCCCCAGGTTTGGCTGTGCCCAACAGTGTCCATTTGGGGGAGGTCCCTAACTAGTGGTGAGGGGGATCCCTCAGGAATTTTTAAAGTTTTTACCTTGCTAGGGCTGCTAGCTCTGGTGCCCCTACTCTGCTGATGGCGGTGTTTTATTTGTCAGGGAGCCCTTTGGGGCTCACTGACCTCCTTGACCTCTGTAGCCCTGGGCTGACTGAGGCAGGGTGGAGAGGGGCAGGTTACCCGCTCCAGACTGGGTCCCACCTTGGAAGGGTCCACTGACATCAGGGGCTCTGTCAGGCTAGGCCTGACTACCTCTGGGGCAGTTTCTTCACAAGGGGTAAGATCAGTTCCCTGAGGAGGCTGATCCTTTCCTAAAGTCTGGTGGGAGGGAGATTTCTCTTCCTCCTCAATGCTCTCTGTTTGTGTGGAGTGATCCATAGTTTCAGGCTTCACAACACATGATTCTGTTTGAGTTTGGGCTGTGGCCATCACAGCCCCACCAAACTTTTCAGGAAGGGACTCAGTTTGGGTATGGGCTGTTACCATCACAGCTCGGCTAATCTGTCTAGGAAGGGAGTCTGCTGAAGATGGGGCTGTGTCCAGCACAGCCCTACCAACCTTTTCAGGGAGGACATCTTGGATTGGGGCTGTGGCCATCACGGCCCCACTAACCTTTCCATGGAGATTTACCATTTTAGAATGGGTTTCTTGTTCAACCTCAGCCCAGGCTGAGATTTCCAAATCATTCCCCAGTAGACAATCTACAGGCAAGTTTGCTGACACTGCCACTCTCTTTGGGCCAGTGACACCTCCCCAGCTGAGACTTACTACTGCCATGGGATGATTGGTTTGTATTCCATCAATATTGGTCACCTGGTAGGTGGCACCAGGTAAACGTTGCCTTGAGGGGACTCGATTCTCAGTCACCATAGTGATACTAGCCCCTGTGTCTCTATAGGCCTCAATTTTCTGACCATTGATGAGGGGCTCCTGCCTGTACTTGCTCAAAGTGTTTGGGCAAGCAGTGAAGTTGGCAAACCCCATGCCATTTTCACAGACAAGAGTGGCTGTAGTAGGGGACCTGGTTAGGCCAGAGTCCACCTGAGTTCCAAAAGTAAACCCAGCCAAATTCTTGGGGGTGCTCCCACTACCTGGGGGATTACTGCTAACAGTAACATGAGGTGTTGGAGCTTTATTTGGAGGAATATTCTCTTTATTGCTATTCTTTGGACAGCAGCTTTCTGTTTTCCAGTGGCCAGTCTGTGTACAGGCATGGCAGTAAGGTTTCTTCTGGGTAGAGGAAGTGTTTTGGGACCCACCCCCATCCTTGGAGTTTTGGGTCCCTGTGGGTGTCTTGTCTTTAGATTTATCCCCACCCTTCTCTTGAGCCTTGGGAGTATCCTTCTTTTGGTCATTATCCTGATTCTTAGACCTAATCCTGGTTCTGACCCATGTGTCTGCCCTCTTGCCCAATTCTTGTGGAGAGGCCAGATCTGAGTCCACCAGGTGCTGGTGCAAAAGCTGTTTTTGACAATTACTAAGGATATGCTCCCTCATAATCAAATTATACAATCCTGTATATTCCTGTACTTTGCTGCCAAGTAGCCAACCTTCCAGAGCCTTAGTAGCACAATCTACAAAATCAGTCCAGTCCTGAGTCTGAGCTTTTTGGGTATCTCTGAACAACAACCTGTATTGCTCAGTGTTTAGGCCAAACCCATCAATAAGAGCACTCTTCGGGACAGAGTAGTTTTTAGCATCCTCAGGTCTAACAGTGAGGAGCTTGTCTCTCCCTTTCTCAGAAAAGGAGTACCATAAGATTGCTGCCCACTGTTCTTGAGGAACCTGCTGTACCATGCAGGCTCTCTCCAGAGCAGTCATCCATTTGTGGATATCCTCCCCTTCCTTGTAGGGGGGCACAATCTTTGTCAGGTTTCTATTATCATATCATAGGACCTGTCTTTCTCTCTAGGAATAATGCTGCCACCAGTGGGTATCTCCCCACACAGTCTTTGTTCCCTTGCTAAAGCAAGTTTAGCTTGGGCCAGGGCTACCTCCTCCCTCTCTATCTGGAGTTTGACAGCTCTCATCCTAGCCTTATGCTCTTTTCTCTGGGGGGAAGTCATTCCCCTTTGAGATTCCCTTGAGGCACTAGAAAGGTGAGAATCCCTGGAATGAGATCTCTCCCTTCTATTGCCTGGGAGTATTCTGTTATGGAATCTGGGGAGGTGCTGGCCCTCTCCATTCCCATATAGGTCCAAGTTGGCTTGGTTAAGCATTCCAACTGGTACCAGGATAACCCCTTGGTCCTGATCTGAATCATTACCTTCTGATTCTGGGTCTACCTCCTCATCATCTACCTCTGGGGTGGTGTTCTCAGTATCTGGGGGGTTCACTCCTTCTCCTGCACTACCTGAGGGAACTGCACTAGCTGTCTCAAGATCATCCTTTTCCAGGATGACTATCAGGACAGGAATGGTAGGGTTTTGACCATTTTTCAGCTTCTTTGTAGTGCACAAGGCACTCAAGTCCCTGTGGCTGAGTTTTTCATAGTTGGAAGGTGCCTTGGCAAGGTCACCTATCACAGGAAGAGCAATGGGTTGCTCACCTGTGCCAGACATGATTCTAGTGAGGTGTAAGTGGTGCACTTACCTACACTAAGTGTTTTCCTACTGGAACCTTGCTAGTGAGTTGTAGGCAGGGTGTGCTAAGCCCTTTGATCTACAACTACTAAGTTCAGTCGAGCTTAAATATGTAAGCTTTGTTTATATGTACCTATGGTACTTAATATGATCTTTCAATTTGATAAAAAGATTGCAATGGTAAAACAACAGCAAGCTCAAATCCCAACCGCTGCACACCAATGTGAGAAGTTGGCCTGATCTATGATGTCCACAGGTCTGTGGGCACCTTGTATCAGTCCAAACAATCCCTTATGGTGGTGGTTGTAAGTCAACCTTATAGACAAGCTATCCTAGAGGTAGCATAGGCTGAGCAGTCTTAGGCTAATACTCAAGAGGGCATGTGAAGCCAGCTGTTTTACCATACACAATCCTGTAATATCAAATGAAAGGACACCACACAAGTTATATATTATAAAAATATATGTATTTATTACTAGAATAATCCCCTGTACTCTTTATGAGTATAGAAGCACAAGCGTTTAAACAAAAGCACAGTTTTACATATGAAAGTTGCACATTTATGGATGAGGCCGGTGGCCACTCAAACCATATGATAAAAAAAGTGGTATAAGTATCACTTTACGAACAGTGGTAAGGCCTGGGGCCTTGGGAATCGCTGGGACTACACTGGACTAACAGCAGTTAGGACGGGAGTAGCCCGTGGGATTCAGGTGCAGCGCTAAAAGCACACGCATGCACCAATGCAAAGTCAATGGTGCGTAAAAGTTATCGAGTTACAGTTTTAGGAGTCTTCCGACTGGACTAGAATTACCAAACTTTAGACTTAGACACTAGAGGTGTAAACCACTACAGGAGCACCGGCGTTCATGAGTTACCTCACCCACAGGAAGCGGTGCATAGGTGCCAAAGGGTGTCGGGTTTGGTCGTGTAGATCTATGGAGCCTGGAGATGAAGATGCTGCAGGCGGCCAGGAGAGAAGAGTCCGGTGTGATCCAAAGATGGATCAAAGATGTAGAGTACCTGAAAGACTGAGTCTGGGCCACTAGCCAGTGACCAGGAAGGAACCAGGAAGGAACCAGGGGATGTCGTGCGCAATGAGGTGGTTGTTGAGAAGCTTGTCTCCGCTGCCAGGTGGACTCTGGGGCACCAAGGATGACCTGGAGTGAATCACAAGCTGTCCCACAAAGGCTCTCGCTGTCGGTGGTGTCGGCTTTCGGATCGGAGTTACCAAGCCTTGGCAAGTGCAAACCACTCAGGATTGGAAGATCGCTTCTTGATAGGACCAGCAAGGTCAGATCGGGTGCTCCTTTTCAGGGGAGCGAGGGCCAGTTTGGAGCAACCAGACTAACAGAGCAAATTCAAAGGTTTGTCAGTACTGGGGCCACTAGCCAATGGGCAAGTAACCGGACCAACGCATCAAGCAGAAAAATGCAAAAGGGCCCCACGCAGCACTCGGTGAGTGCGGAGGGGAGATCTTCAGTGCAAAAGCTGCTCAGGGCTAGGGATTCTTAAACCCCAATGCACAGCTTCGAGGGGGCCTCAGGAGCTACACGGTCAGCACTTTGTGGTTTTTCCAAGATGGCCGGCCCCGCGCTTCAGGTCACCTCCACGATTCTCAGATTTGCTGGGACTTAGGATCGGGCTGTTGGAAAGCAGGAAAGCTGGGTCTTGTTGATCTCTGTTGCTCGAGTTCTGGCAGGAACTGCAACAAAACAAATAGTGAGGCGCTGGGTGGTGCCTGTTTGCACAGGGTGGTCACTCCTTGACCACAAGGGAGATTCTTCAGTCTTCTACGGTGAGTAGGATGTTGAAGGGTCCAGAGTTTCATTTCATAAGTTTCAGTCAGGATAATCTGATGTGCATTGGCACAGTTCCTACCTTTATTCCAAATCAAGGGGCTGGATTACCTGCTAGGTCCCTCCTATGGGTGGGACCCAGGAAAGGGGTGGTTACACCCCTTTCCCTTTGTCCAGTTTCACGCCAGAGCTGGGGCTGGAGTGCCCCAGAACCGGTTTGACTGGATTTTGCATGGGACACCTTGTGTGCCCCAGGCAGTGTCTAGTTTCTTTCAACCCTCCCTGCTCCAATCCACTATCTCCTGTCTGGGGTGTTGTAGCACCTCCCTGTGACAGGAAACTCTTTGTCCAGGCATCCTCTGCCAAGTTTCGGTCAGCAGCAGGAGGTCAGACTTGTGTCGTGACAGCAGCATCCATTTTGTGATGCTGAGGCTCTGGTTAGGGTTAACCGCATTTTAAGTAAAGTAACATGTCTTCTCCCTCTAGAAGGGTGGAATGCTACCCCGGTCGCCAGAACTGGCAAAGGGGTAGTATTCCAAGGTGTATGACACCTTACACGACATGTTTTGATGAAGCCAACCCAAAGTTAGCAATAACCTTGTGGGTTATAATGCACTTAAGAGTATATGGTATGGCAGTATTCTGAAACAGCTATGAGGAAATGGTTCCGAAAGCTGCAGACAGGCTCCGCTCATGCTAGAGCACCATCTCACATAAAACCAAGCACTCTGCCTCCAGGATTGTTAAGGCCTGCCATAGGAGTGACTGATAGGTATATATGTGTCCAGATATAGGTTTGGATACAGGTATACTATATCTAAGCAAGGGGTTATTACACCACCTTGCCCCAGCTGAGGGATCAGCCAGTTGTGTCGATTTGAATGGCCAGCCAGGGGTGGCAAAAGATATGCTGCAGCCTCTGGTAGGCCTTGGATCCACCTATGCCTTGGGCACCTATAGTGCACTGTACAGGGGCTGATAAGTTGTCCAGTACCAAATTGGTGATGTACCTAGGGTACATGGAGTCCATTTACAGAGAGAGAAGATAGCCTGGGACCCTGATTAGCAGGATCCCAGGCCAACTAAGTCGAAAACCAGCTAAACACTAGGCAAAAAATCTGGGGTAACCATAGTCAGGTATCCACCTTCCTACATCCTCTTATGCTACATATGAGTCACTCTTAAGGTAGGCCCTAGCTAACGCTGAGGGCAGGTTGCTTTGTCGGTAATAGGTAAGACATGTGCCTTAACTGTGTGGCATGTCCTGGTGGTGACAAACAGGCTCTTTGTTATCTCACTGCTGTGAAGCTGCCCTCTCATAAGTTGGTTTGCACTCGGGAATCCCTGATATGTGCTTTAGTGGTAATTTCTGATATGAGAGGGGTAGCATGACCAAGTTTGATATGTTTGAAATAGCAGTTAGGGATCCTGCTTGTTGGTAAAAGCAGATTCGTCATTATTGTTTTATACCTGCCACTTTTAGAAGTGGGCATTTCTGTGTGCTCATGTGTCTTTGTGCCCTGCCTGGATGTGTATTCACTGTCTGGTTTTGACTGACAGGAGAGAGGGGATGTGCATTAACTCTAGACAGTCACAAGGGGGTTGAGGTGTGTCCTACCTTTCGTAGTTGACTCAGCGCTAGGCTGAATAGACCTTGGCTGCATTTAGAGTATCTGGAGGACTTTCCCTGGCACCTGACTAGGCCTGGTCTGCATTTAGATGGTGGGAGAAGTTGCACCTGCACCTGACTAGGGCTGTGCCTGCCTTCTACAATGCTGTCTCCGCCCCCTGTGGTGTGTCTGGGGCCAGGGCCCGGGAGGTGAATGGGGGTGTTGTGCACTTCTATACAATGTTTCAAGTGCCCCCAGAACAAAGACATTCTACCTATAAGTACTGGAGCTTTGACCCCACAAATCAAGACGTAGCGCCCGATTCACAGAACTAACTTAAGACAAAATCCTAAATGTACTACTTTTGGTATTCACAGAAGTTAGGATTTTGTCTTAAGTTTGTCTTAAGACAGACTTAAGACAGACTTAAGTTAGGAATTTGTCTTAAGTCTGTCTTCAGTCTATCTTAAGACAAACTTAAGACAAAATCCTAACTTCTGTGAATACCAAAAGTAGTAAGTTTAGGATTTTGTCTTAAGTTAGTTCTGTGAATCGGGCCCACTGTGTGGAACTTGTAACCAGAGAACTGCTGTGCTACAAGAAGGAACCGCCATTGGGACTGCTGGCTGTTGTGCGGGTCTACTGCCTTTGAATTGCTGGGTAGTAGAAGCGACTGCCACCTTGCACCTGCCCTAAATGTACTGGCCTGCCTGCCGGCACCCTGCTCGGACCCCAAGTGTTCTCCAGGTAGCATAGTTTATACCCCTGCCTGTACTTTCAGCATGTGGTGAAGCACTGCTCAGCATCTTGGGGTATGTACATAGAGAATTTGAAGCAATTTGCTGTTGGGTACCCCCATATTTATATGCAGCTCGGGCTCTGCTATGTGGCCCGAGACTGTGAACTAACAGCACCCAGACACTGAGGAATCCCGGACGGGAGTACCTCTGCATTGCGGGGGCAACCCTAACGTGTGTGCAAGGGTGGTGCTGGGCCTTGGTGTTTTAGGCTCTCAAGGTGCCGTGCTCTCCAGAGTCGGAGAGATCACTGCATCACCAGGGGAGGCCCTGTTTTAAAGACTCCTGCCACACCAGAGCAACGTCTCCCGGCCCACAAAGAGCCCCGGAGCTCAGCACTATGAGTAACGGCCCAGGGTGGGAAGCCTGCTGTCCTTGCCAAGCGCGACATGGAGAGCTTCGCATCTTGTACTAGGGGGGCCCAGGGAGTGCTCCCAATGCGATGGTGTTGACAAAGCGGAGTCCTGCTCCTTCCACAGGTGAGACCCACCAGAGGTATCATGCTTGCTTATAGCCCGCTGCTGGGCTGACTCAGGTACTGGCCTGCTGCCCCGTCGCACTGATCAGCACATGCGCACTGAATGGTTTGAGTGAGCTAACCCCTAGGGGAAGAACCGTTCTGCAGTTATATATCCCAGTGTGGCCTTTGGAAGAACGTTGCCTTTGTTCAGCAGCTGCTCAACATGATTGCTATAAGCTGTCTTTTGGGACATACCTTGGGGATACTTGGTTGGTGATACTGCGGGGTGGAACCTCAATGGAGTCCCCTGATTCCAGAGGCACAGAGGCTTCTGTGCCCCACATTTTGATAGTATTTACCCTATGAAGTATAGTAGGTGTGCAGGGAAGCTGCACCCTATGTCTTTAGGGTAATTTTTGGTAACTCATATTTGCATTTCTTGGTACGACCAAACTGATGCATTCTATGACCTGATGTGTTGACAGGTGTCGTTCTGATCCAGGTAATGACAGGAGACTCAGGATCATTTTCAGGGCTGGCATGTTACGTAGAGTACTTATATTTTTATAACGTGTGCAACCTAAAAGTGTTACTGGACTGCCCTAACTTGTAGTGTGATGACAATTGCCTGTTGGCAAAGTGATGTGATGGCCTATGTGGTGTGGTGACAAGTGCCTAGGGGCACAGTAATTTATGTGATCATGGTCTAAAGTGTTTGGTGTGCCCAAAGTTTCACTGTTGTGTGACAGTGTTGTACCAATGCTTTACACATTGCCTCTGGGATAAGCCTGACTGCCGTGCCAAGCTACCAAGGGGTGAGCAGGGGGTATCTTTGGTGTGTGACTCCCTTACCCTGACTAGACTGGTGGGTTTTGCCTGGCTTAGGTGCATACCCTAGTCAACATGAAACCCCATTTCTAACAATTTCCCATTACAATTCCAGTCGCAGAGCATTGATCTGTTACCGACGCCCAAGCTGGTGTGGCAAACGGTTTACAAAGGGAACGTGTCCCCTTTAAACGCCTTCCTTTTTGGGAATCCATGTGGGAACGGCATGAGAAGGAGTAGCTGATGGTTAATGGACCACTGCCAACTTTGACTGAAGTTTAAAAAACTTATTTAAATAATAAATAAAAGCAGTGCCATATCCAATAAGGAATTTGGACTGCTTTAAGTAAAAAGTTCGATTTTGAAGTACAAACACAAGGATGGTGGATTGCTGTCCGTTGAAGCTCACCATCCCTGTGATTGTAGCCATTAGCAGGGTATGACCTTCCTAATACATTTTAATTTCCTCATAAATAATATTTGGTGGCAGCTATTTATTTGGCCATTAGCTAAATAGTAGAAATCATTTACTAATTGATCAGCTGCCTTCAAAATAGCAGAAAAACTTCACTATTTTCTCAGCTACTGGCTAAAAGGTAAAGATTATGTTCTGTTTGCCAGTGGCTGTGCAAACAGTAGACAAAATCACTTTTTACATGGCCGCTGGCGAAATAAAACAGATACTCTACTTTACTGCTGGTGGCCATCAAATAACATAAAATATTACTATTTACCCAGCCACTGGCTAAATAGTGGAGGTTCTACACTTTTTGCCAAACAACCAAGCAAGTGACAAGGACAATTTACTATTTACCTGACCACTGTATAAACAGCAGAGTTTTTGTACTATTTGGCCAGCAGTCAAGCAAACAATAAACTTCACTCATTACCCAGCTGCTGTCAAAACAGCAGAAATGTAGAATTAGACCAGCAGCCATGAAAATAGCAAATAAACTTCATGAGGATTCCTAACTTTACTACTCCTAAATGTCTTTTGTGAATCCCGAAAGTCGTAACGTTAGGATTTTGTCTCAGATTACTTTTGTGAATTGGGCCCACAGAGATTTTCAATCATTGACCCTATTACAAGTAATATAAGAAATAAGACACTGAATAAAAAGAGGTGTATTTATACTTCAATTCTTGTAATCTGTATATCAATCCTTTCACAGTAACACTTTGGGCCATATGTATCAAGCCTTAAGTGAATCGCAAAGGCCGAAATTCGCAGAATTTCGGCCTTTGCGAATCACAAACGGCCTTTTTGCATGTTTTGGTATGTATGAAGCATTCGTAAAATAAGGAATCGCAAAGATTTGCGCTTCCTTATTTTGCCATAGCATTTAAGGAATCGCAATTTAGCGATTCCTTAAATGCTATGTATGTAGCATTTTTGGGTTGCGAATTATGGTTAAGAATTCGCAAATTACCACCAACTTGTAGTTGATGGTAACTTGCGAATTCTTCAAAAAATGCACAATTTGGCATTTTTTAAGGTGGCATGTGATGCACACACATGCCCATATGGCATGTATGTGCGCCATATGCACACTCATGTACATTTCAGGGGTGCAGGAGGGTGTCTTTGAGACACCCCTGCACCCTTGAAATAATTCTCAAGTTGCGATTAGCAAATTGCGAACTCGCAATTTGAGAATTATTTCGCAATCATTCCTATGGGCCGTCTGGCCCATAGGAAAGCATTAGAAATGATTCCTTAACTGCGAATTCGCAAAATCCGAATTCGTACATACCATTTTGCGATTCCTAAATAGCGATTCCTTAAAAATCGCTATTTAGGAATCGCAAAAGGGTTTGTTGATACATATGGCCCTTTGATACTAATTTTCCAGACAGAGGATGTGGTTCCACTATTGATGTTTCAGAACTGATTTGGGGTGATTCTCTATTATTTATAATTATCTGGCTGTAGCTCCGACACAGCCGTTGTGCTAGGTTATGGCTCTAATGGCAATAGGAACAGTGCAGACTCAAAACAGAAGTATACAAAACAAGGACACAAACAAGCATAAAATCTAAGCACCTGCTGTCATCAACCTTCTTGAGCAGTTACCATGCCCAGCAAAAGTCGCAGTTTAGAAAGATTGACACCTTTAACAAGAGAAACTGAACCATTACCCCTTACTCCTACCATCTACCCTATGTCATCATCAGGGAACTAATCATCAGCCTTTTATATAAAGGACCTCAAGAATTTCTTTGGGTAGCTTTTTCTCCATTCTCCCTCACTTCAGGTCTGGGCATCCAACGTCCATCCATAGGGATGCAGACAATCTGCACCTACTGTGTAGAGAAGCTGTATCAACTCTCCATTATGTCGTTTAGAATGCATCCCAATGGTCCATGTACTTACACTTTTATCACACAAGGAGTCTTATTACTACGCACTTGCTACATATGGATGTACGTCAGTACAACGCGATCAAAATGATTGCGGTACTTTACGACGCAGCCATTACAACGCAATTCATTACAAGACTTGCGTTGGAGGGCGCTGGATTGTGGATTAGTTTAATTTTCTATTCCAACTCCAGCCCACGTAACAGTAGGGAAAGTGTTGGAATAGAAAATCAAACTATTCCTTTAACAAGAGAGCCCTCCAGCGCAAGTCGTAGTAACGACTTGCGTTGCAATGGCTGCGTAGTAAAGGACGTGCGGTGTAAAGACCGCATTGTAAAGGATGTTTACCCTACATATACACCAAACATACACGCACATGGTATTTTGGCGCAAAGATCTTGGGGTCACACAGGATACCTCTTTGGGCCACTTAAAAACTGAAAATGATCAATCTGGAGTCTCCATCGCCCATCTTCAGCTCATACAAGCCTTCTTATGATCTTGAGCTACCCATTGCTGATTGCCATAGCCATTTTACCCCTTTCTTAGCCACTAACCATTTTCCTGACTTCAGCCATTTGAGTTTCTAAAACCCTTTCTGGCATCATTCACGGACCACACTAATTTTCACTCATTTTCATCAATTTACCTTTAAACTCCTCTGTCAAATTTGAATCCTAATGACCTCAGATCTACCCCAGACTACTGTGTCAGTATCAGACAGCATTGTCTATCACATAGAGGTTAGGGTGTAAAGGTTTCCGCTTTTTATTTACTTTTCGTGCTCTGATTATCCAAGAAGACCTTGTAGTTCTATACTGTGCTGAAGAGGTGGGGGTTTCTCAGGATGAGCCGCATAAGAAGCATAAATAAGAACCATTCACAAAAGGGATATTCTAATACATGTGGCCTAGACTCCAATGGGTGTCCCCCTGCTCATGGTCGTCTTTGTTGACTTCCAGGTCCTTCTGTGGCTTAAGGCATTGGTCCTGCTCATAGTCATGTTCCAAGGTCTCATTTTATGTGCTATTGTAGCACTCTTCATCCACATCCTGGCCTTTGTATAACTAGTTCTGGTCACACTGGCACTGGTTTTCTGAATCTGGGTGTCCTGGTTGTAGTCTTTCCTGACCCTGGTCTTCCTGGCCCTGCTCCTGGCTCATCCTTTTAATAGCCCTACCCTTCTGGTACCACTGATCCCCACCTTGATCCTGCTGGTACGCTGGGTCCTTCTTCACATAGCCCTGGTGTCAAGATTCTTATAGGGCTGGCACTCCTAGCCTTTCTTGTTTGGGTGACCCTGATTCTTTGCGCCCTGGTCCTTTGGGTATACTTGGCACTGTGCCCACTGGCCCTGGTTCTTCTCATTAGGTCCCCTTGGGCTCAACTTGAAAATTGTAGTCCTGGTCTTGTCCCATTGGTCCTCATAGCTCTGGTTGTCCTGGTTCCCCTGATCCTTCCCAGTCCGATCCTAATACCCCAGTTCATAGTCATCCTGCTCCACTTAGAATTTCAGGTCCTGGTCCCCTTCATTCTACCCTCCCTGGTCTTCCTAACCCTGTTTCTGGTCCTGCTTATTCAGATCTGTCTAGGCCACCTAATCCTCCCGCATCTACTCCCTGGTCTTAATGGGCCCACTCCACCTGCTCTGGGCCTGACTAGTTCTCTGGGTCCTCATCCAGCTTGCCATGATACTCTTGTCCTTGGTCCCCCTACTCATTCTCATCATGGACTAACTTGTGACCTTTGTCCTGATCCTCCTTGTTCAGGTCATACTACTCTTAGCCACCTGGCTTGGTCGTCATGGGTCCTGTCCCTGGGCTTTCTTGTCCTGGTCCTCCTTTTCCTCCTGGGCTGGGCCAAATTGTCCTGGTATGTCAGGTCCTGATACTCCTTGGCCTCTGTGACCTGAGCTTCCTCTTCCCCTGGGTTGTGGTCCCACTGGTTCTCCTTGCCCCGGACCTCTTAGCTCTTGTTCCACTGGATCTTCTTGCCTAGTCATCTCCTCTTGATTTTTTAGGTCATGTTTTCCTAGTCTTCCTCACTCTCTGTCTGATATGCCCAGCAATGAACTTCCTAGCCCTAGTCCTCACAGTCAGTGTTCTCTTCCTGGTTTTGTACCCACTAGTCTTTTGTTTCCAGTCCTCCTTCTTTATTTTTTATTTATTTTTTGTTTTTTATTTTACTGAGTTTTATATAGTGCAAACTTGACCCTTTAGCGGGTATCAGAGCGCTTTACATAGCACCAGTTGCAGTACATGAGGACACATTAATTTTTTTTGTTAGGCACAGGACGTTCAGCGTCATTGCCGAGACTCGTACACGGCTCCCCAGATTTGAAGTTGACCGCCCTAGCCGTTAGGCCAACTCCTCTCCCCTTTTTGTCTTTGCATGCCTAATCCTCTTGTTCCGGTCCTTTCCGATCCCCTTCCCAGCTCTTCCTTTTCTTTCCTGTTCCTCTTAACCCTTGTCCATTTTGCCTGGCCCTTTTGATCCTTATCACCCTGCTCCTCTCATTCCTACTTCATCATTTACTGGCTCTGTGGGTCCCCTCGGTCTTCCTGACACTTCTGTCCTGGCCCTCTTAGGTCTTGCCCTGTGTAGCCCTTTTCTTCCTGGTTTAGAACATCCTCATCCCCCTGGCATTGAGTCTGGCCCTCATGGTCCTTCTAGTACTGTACCCAAGGGCCTGGGCCCTTTTTGTCCTGTTCTTTTTGTTTGGATCCTCTTGAGCCTTGTCATTTCTGTCCTGGTCCTCCTGGACATCTAGGTCCAGTCCACAAAGCCTTTCCGACTCCGGTGTTGCTTGCCCTCCTGATCTTCCTCATCCTGGTCCTGCTACACCCTGGTCCTG
This sequence comes from Lissotriton vulgaris, assembly GCF_964263255.1. Lineage (NCBI taxonomy): Eukaryota > Metazoa > Chordata > Amphibia > Caudata > Salamandridae > Lissotriton > Lissotriton vulgaris. The sequence goes on from NC_141696.1 coordinate 746,248,059, forward strand.
GGTCTTTTGTCTTTACTTGGTACTCTGGCCCCTGGTCCTTTGATCATGATCCCACTGGCCCTCTTAGACCTATTCGTAGTCATTTAGATGCTGATCCTTCTATTCCTCCTTCCTCTGGTCCTCCTGCCTCTGGCCCTCTTTGTATTCTTGGTACTGACCATCTCATTGTCCTTGCTTATTCTGGCCCCTGGCACTATTGGCCTGGATCTGGTCTTGCTGGATCTGGTCCTGATCCTCCTGGCCCTGGGTTCTTGTCCTTGTGTTTCTACACAAACTCATAATTACCTTCCTTTATTTGGTCATCCTGGGCCTGGCAGAACTATTGCACATCTTCATAGCCATCCTGTTCTGTGGCTTGGAATGCCAGGCCATGATCATTGTGGTCCTGCTGTCCCTGGTCCTGTTCTTCCTTACCTCAGTCTTCTTGTCCCTGGTACTCAAATCCTGATCTTGCTTGCCCCGTTTTTCCTAGCCCCACTGGTACTTTGTTTACTAGTCCTAATAAAACTGTCTTTGGTTTCTCTAGTCCTTCTAGCCCTCTGGTCCTTCTGTCCAATCCTACTACTATAGTCCTCTCGGTGTCCGGGTTTGCCTGTTCTACCTTGTTTTTGTTCATCTGACCATGGTCCTGTCTATCATGATCCTTCTAGTAATGCTCTTCCTGGGTCTGGTCTCCCTCAGCCCTGTGGCACTTATCTTCCTAGTTTCCATGTTGCATGTCACCCTGGTTCACATAGTCCTTATCACCCTGGTTTAGGGTCCCTGTGAATGTGATCCTAATAGACTTTCTGATCCTCGTCCCACTTTCCTGGACTTTCTAGTTCTTTGAAATTCATTCTGGTTATTCTGATATAGGGTCTCCTGATCTTGCTAGCCCTAGTCATTTCTGGTTGTGGTCTTTTCGATCATGGTCTATTTGCTTCGATCTCTTGGACATCCTTGGTGGAATCTCTGTGGTTTTGGTCCTTCTGTATTTGATCCTTCTTTCCATTGGTCTCCTGGTACTGGTCCTCTTTGATCTGCCTACTTGGGTCTGATACTCACTGTCCTGGTTGTTCTCATCCCTCTGGCACTGGGTGTTGCACCCGGCTTTCCTAGTCCTTCTTGTTGTTAAGGTACAGGGCCTTCTCTTCCTCCTACCCCTGGTCCTTCTTTTCCTTTGGACCCTTAGCCACTGGGTCCAGATCCGCCTGTTCCACATCTTCCTGGCCCTCCTGAGCCTTCTCACCCTGGTTCCTGTACCCCCAGTCCTTGTCCTATTCCTCCTCGTCTATTTGTTCCTCGAATAGTCTGGCATTGATGACCCTGGTCCTCATGGATTAGATGTTCCTGGCCTGTTCTTCTTGTCCTAATCCATGTGGTTGTCGTTGTCCTAGCCCTCTTGGTGGTGCACCTTCTGGCACTTATTCTACTAGTGGTCATCATCCTCCTTCTACTAGTCCTACTGATTCCTTCCTCAGATTCAACAACAAAGTCCTTATTCAGGTACAGCCTACAAGCTTGAGACTCTGATTTTTTTGGGGGGTTTCCAGATTTCTTTGACTGAGACAGCACTGTCAAGAACAGAAATGAGGGCTCAGTAGAGACAAAACAGTGGTCACTTAAGTTAAAACACCGCCTAAAATGTTAAAAATCAAAATTACAACTCTCAAGATACATTGTGTGGATGAATAAAATCTCAGTGTGACTTAATAGCTACTTGTGAAATAGGAACAATAAGCACCTATGCCCGAAACCCACTCTACTGGGTGAATATTATGAAAATGTATGTTTATTTAGCAGGCAGTTGAGTGAACTGCTCAGATGCCTTGCTTACCGGTCTCCTGCTTTCACTCCCCCATTCCACAGAAGTTCCATTACTGTATTTTACTCAATAGACCTCCTGCAAGTGTCCCAAAGCACTGTGCCCCCAGCACGAATTATCTACTGAAAATATCACTCCATGTGTGGCACAAATACAACATATCGGTCTGCATTCCCTTTTTGCTCCTGCTTGTTGTTTGGTTCTGTGTTGTCAGGTTCGAAATACTAAGCACGCCCAGTCCCCCTTAAAAAGAAATCTAAATCTAGCACTAGGCCTTTAATGAGAAGTCCAAAACAGGCCAATCCTCAAAAGCCATTAAAAGGAGAATCTCACATTTAAAAATACAATGTATTTGCATGAGTGAATACAACTATTATGTAACCAGCTTTAAAACCATGCTCATTTTCTTTGCAGAAAGAAAAATACTACTAGACAGCAGCACAAAATATCCGGGTGCCATATCATTAAGCTCCTAAAACAGAAGTCTGATTCCTGTATTTTCTTGTTTGACTATTAAAATACCATGAATATTGTTATTCAAAATATATTTTACTGCTTTTTATCTATAAACAGTTTAGCTTAATCAATGTTCTTATCTTTGCACAAACTCATTTGCATATGCTCTCACTGTCAAATGCTTCATACATGTTGCATCGACATTACAACATGGCCACCACCCTACCATTGATTGGAGTCCCTTTTTACTTCATGGCCAGCTAAAAAAGGACCTGCTTCACACTAGTTATACATCCACCTGTCAATTTGTTCATCATCTCTACTATTTGCCTGTGGCGTGCTCAACAGCAGAAATTAAGCACGAATTTGCCAGCCTCTGTGTAAATAGTTGAGATTAAGTACTATTAGGCCATTGACTTTATAAAAAGCCACTTCCATATTATTTAGGAAGATCATTCTGCGGCCCCCTGCATTTCCCTATTGTGCAAACTGACCTATTAGTGCATAGGCCGGGTTGTAAAGTCAAATTAGATCCATCTTAACACATCTAGCCATAAGTGAGGCTGATAAAGTGCTCTGAAGGCAGTCTCCTGAAAAACAATTCAGTCTCAAACTGCATTGCCCTTATCCTAGCCTAGGTCTCAATCACACTGAAGCCTGATGTTCCCTGGCACAGAAACAAGCTGTGTGACTGGGGTCCCAAGCTCTTTGAGGAGAAGGTTGGTCATCTCCAACAGGATCTGTGCAGTTAAAGAAAGCACCAACCAGTGGCGACTGACAAACAATCATCATCAATACCACAATAGGTTCCAGCATAACCAGAGAATAGTAAGAAATGTCACCACCCTCATAAGTTGCACCAACAATTCTGCAGTGCAGGCAGGGGTGTATCTTAGTCAATATTGTTAGGGGGATGAGTCTCAGATTTCCCAACAAGCAACATGGTGTGCCCATTGCTCTCCCAGTAGAGGTAGAGGTAATTGTATCAGATAAAGGGAGTAGTGCTACAGTATTTGGAAAATTACATTCTAAGCAGCTTTAATATAGTCTTAGAGACTTAAGACACAACGCAAGTTAACACAGAAACTACCTGAAATGGAATCATGCCGTACACGATTGTGCCTGCAGTTGAGTGTAGAGTTTACTGTTGATGTTGGTCAATATTTGAGTTTAGCTTGACCTGGATGTGTCTCTGAGGTGGGAAACATATAGCCTGCTGGATAGTTTGGGTGCATAATGGTGCCAGAATTATGTTTAAAGTTTCCTTTTGGTGGAGTGCAGCTGTTCTCCCTTTGAAGATCTACATAATGTAGGGTTGACCTGTGGGAAAGAAACATAAGGAGAGATAATGCAATCTCCTTTGTCTTAAATGCATAAACACCACGTCAGCCATTTGATTATGACAAGACATTGATTAAATAAATGACATGACATTGATGAACCTACTTTGGATTGTTGTTCTAAAAAAGGAAATCTCACATGTGGCACCAACCTGCAAGAGAAGTGTGCCCAAGATTCTTGCCTTCTGTAAGCAGAGAGGCTCCGTAATACCTCACCCTTCCCATGTCTAAAGCAGTGCTGGTAAAGTTGCAGGCAGGCTATGAGGTACAAATTTGCTGCAGGTATAGAGTGTAGAGATTTCAGCTTAACAGTGCTAGAGAGGAGCTGTGAGAGAGTGTCACACCAAATTGATTGCAACTCCCTCTCATGATGATAGGCTGCCAAACCTCAAAATGATCCTAGGAGCTCACTTTACCTAGCAGACATTCAACATCAAGCTTCCACCTCAGACTACTAATCTGTAATCTACCATCTTCAATACCCAATACACCAGGAGAAGCGGTCTAGTACTTGGCATGAAATTATGAAGGCCGAAATGCAGGATTTGGTCTCGGTATGACAGTTCATGTAGTCTCACCCTCATTGATTATTCAGAGACTTTACTTTTTTCTAAGCACACATATTCATCTACTGCACTCATATACACAAAGTGAATCCAGCAAGTGCATTAACCTAGGGTGAGTAGACATCCTGGATTTTTTACCATTTCCTCAGACACATTTCAGTAAATTTAAGATATAGCGTTAGCTAGAGTGGGTCAACTGAAGACAGAGGTAAGCAATGTCAATTCCCTATTAAATTTTGTCAGAATTTTCTGTGTTGGAGGAAGCTGTCAATTAGGTCAATCTGTGCCTGTTGCCGAATGCAGAATTAACAACCTACCTCTATATTTTTTTAATGTTCTGGCTTTTGGCTTTTAAAATCTGGTGTTCCTGCATTAGCCACTAAGTTATCCAGTAGTAACTTCCATTATATTCACAGCTCCTCAAAATCACTATGGCATGCAGTGAACCTGCAATGTTGCCAGTTCTTTGCATTTCTGGACTTGCAGTTTTGTTTATTCCATTGTAAAACCAGGACTACAAATCCCAGAATGCAAAGAAAAAACATCTATAGTATCAGCTAGTCACCCATGGACCTGAGAAAAGTGGCACTGCTTTAATGAAGCGCTATTCGAGAAAGTAATCATTTGTATTACAATTTCTGGCTAAGAAGGTTTCATTATCTAAGTGGAATCATGATCAGGTATGATGTGCCTGAGAATATTTCTGATTTGACACCACCACATAATGGAGAGATAGAAGGGTGACATATTATGCAAAAGCCTGTTGAAAACCTGGCGGTGCAGTGCTCTAGCTCTAAGGATTCAGAATCTAATTTAGAATACCCGACTCATGCTGAAAATGTGCAGAACATACATCTGTTTTTTTATATACTGTAGAGGCTGCAGATGTGTGCCCAGGGTTCCGACCAAGCACAAATATGAATATTGCACATTGCCAAACAGACAAGCAGCAAAGGTGGGCAGATTAAATCACCAGGGCCCTGCCTGCATGTCACACACACTTGGGAAATGTGAACTCTCAGTACCAGCAGGGATGTAACATGACATGATGACCTACACAACTTTCACTAAGTTTGCAAGAAGCTGTTACCAGACAAAATTATTATGTAGATGATCCACCCCATGCACCCTTTTTGAAGCTAGTCCCTGAGTGCAAGTAACGGAATACCTACATATTATGAATTTGAGCTGATAGTTTGAATTTTCAAGTTATAAAAGAAAAAAGTTTGACTTGAAAATCAAGAAACATATGGCCCTGGTTTGATTGGAGTCCATGTGATTGGCAAATAGTTAGAAGACCACAGGTACACATTTTGTTCCATTTTTCAAATTTAAAAAAGGATCTGTAACGTTAATCACACATGCTGGAAGGTACCCTAAAGCGACCATCACCCTATTACCCTGTAGCTAACCCCATTACTAACCCTGAATCTAAGGCCAAATTTCGCATGTGATTCCTCAAGTTCCTAGGAAAACCAGTAATTGGAGGTATTTGTTGCACCAGATAAATGAGGTACCCCCATAGTGTTGAAATATCTTGTGCTGTAAACATCTCATCCCAACTGATCCACTAAAAATCAGGGCTTCGGCCTAATCCCAAACCTAAAACTAAAAATAACTTTCTCCCTGGCCCTAATGCTAGAGTGCACGTTCATGCACACACCGGTGCACACACAGGCACACACACGCATACTCGCATAACCTATTTTACTATTTTCAGCCTATTCTTTCTCACTGCAGCTTTTGACAACTTTTTTGTTTCAAACTATTGTTTACTTGGAATTTTTGATTTCTTAAACGTTTTCATTCAAACTTTCGACCTAATACAGAATTTAACTTTGGTACAGATTATATACAAATTCCACTCAAAAGAAGGCTGTAAGGCAGACCCGATAGAAGTATTTGTCCTAGGTTCAAACATATTAAGCTTGTACTGAGTGAAAAGTCTTGAAAGACAACAGTGCTTAAACTCGTCTCTGGAATTGTAACTGTGTAACTTAATAATTTTACTCAGAAAGTCTGTCTTTTGTATTACATATTTTTAGGTTCCGAAATTAGAAACGTATGTCACTTGATAGCAAACAGAGTTGATCCCCTTAAAACATGCTTGTAATACATTGATTTAGTTTTTTAATGCTTTTCATTCAACAAATCTTTAAAAACATAATGCATCACTACATTGAGACTAAAATGCCTATTGGGATAAGGAGGTTTAGTGAGTGAAAGGTTTTCTGCTAACACTTGCTCTAAAACGCAAGGTCCAGAGTGTAAAACCAGGCTAAGGCCACTCAGCCTGCCAAGGTCAATACGTTGAGTACCGCTAAAGTGGGTAATAGTAAAACTTGTACTTATTATTAATGTCTGCTAGTAGTATAATCGAAAGATGGACCTTTATCCATCCACTTAAGTCATTTCCCTCATTAGTCATCTGAAGTTGTATCCTTTCATGTTTTTTTTGTTTAACGCTGTAAATTCAATCACAAACATGTTTGGCTTACACAATTTTTGAGCGCATAATTGGTTTGAATGTCAAATGTGCATCAATAAATATAATATTACAACAGGCAATGTGAATCTCAAGATATGAATATTTCAAACATTGCTCCCCTATTTCTAATTAGAAAGGTTACTAAATCTTTAAATCCCAATCATTGTAAACGTTTACCTATTCTGTCCCTCTAAACAAATTTACACAGACTGGAGTCAGTTTATCCAAAAGAGATTACCCCATCTTCGCGGTCTGTACTTTTATAACTTGGAGATTTTTTTTAAGGTGGAATTTGTATTTCTCGGGGTGAACATTTCAGGTAATGATGTGAGCGATGCACTGGAAAGAAACAATTACTAGTTGTGCAGATTAACAATAATACTGCTGGTTCAGGTTGAGAGGTTGTGTGTTGCGTCTTGCAAAATCTGGGGGAGTTCTGCTAAAGTTACACTAGTTAGCCCAAACATGAAGCCACAGAGGTAAAGCACGTGTGACACTGCAAGGAGGTCAATGAAGAACGTGTTCAAAATTAATATTTTGTCAAAAATAAGGGGCAGATTTATGAGTTCTGGCGCATCTCTGCAAATCAGCAGGGATGCGCCAGAACTGATGCATCACGCAATTCCCTCCTTGCAGCACCACAGATGCGTCGCATTTACAATGCGGCGCACCATGGTGCAAGGAAGGGCAGATGCGTGACGCATCTTGTGGTGTACGGGCGGCGCATTGCTGGAGTAGCGTTGCAAGTGCGACAAAACTCCTGCAATGTACAGAGGCCACCCATACATAACGTGGTGCGTCACTCCTTATGCCTGCTTCAAGCAGGCGTAAGGATTTGACGCAGCAGCGTCGTAAAACTGACTCAGTGAAATCTTGTAGATTTCCCTGCGTCAGTTTTACGGAGCTTTCCTACGAGGGAACGCCAACCCTGCGACAGAACGCCCACATGAAACTTGACGCAGGTTTCATGTGGCGCAGGGCTTTACAGCGTGACGCATCTGCCTAGATGCGTCATGTTGTAAATAGGTCGCAGGGATGCCCCACGTTTCCGCGCCGTTGCGTCACGCAACGGCGGCATAAACGTGGCGCAAGTCCGACATAAATCTGCCCCCAGGTATTTTAATAGCGGTCACTCACAATAAATCAAACTATTAAGTTAATGTATTTTGCTCATTGAACGACAATTCAATGTAAAGTTCATTTTTTTAAAGTATTTTTATTCGGTGTCTTGGAAATATATATTATTATCCTCTTAGGAACTCAACCAATATAATACTATTCAAAAATGAAAATTTCAACTGGATCAAAGTTGAAACACAGATAAAAAATTGAATTTCTTTCTACTGTGATGTCTAAGCTATGTAGAGCTTATAATACAGTTGAGCAATACAAATATGAGTCCGGAGCTTGAGTACAGCTTTTAAGCCACCACCAGATTTTTTCAAATTTATGGGGCTGTATTACATACAGTTCCCTGACAGTGAGTGCCCCCTGTGCACTATAGTATTTCAGAAAGTGCCACAGACCGGTGTGTGGCCCCTTCTGTAATTCAGATATTGCTGGAGCCCATAAAACAACAGCACTATTGTTGTACACAAGACATGGGGAACAGCGTGGGTGGAAGTAATAGGATTTATTATTCTTAAGTTACAGCGTAGGAAAAACCCAACCAGCAGTGCTAGGCTCTCTCTCCTACCAACGGCTGCATGCAGAACGCTCGGACCTCAAGCACAGGAGCAAGCTGGCACGAGCCCAGCGCGAGACACAAGTCTCCACGCAGGTAATAAACATACCACATCTCCTTTCCTTTGACATGAAAAATGAGAACAGAATAAACATGAATTGGTTACATAATGATTTGAAAAGTATTACACTCCAATATGTTATGTTATGTTATGTTAATCGGACTTCTATAGCGCGCAGCTGCCCCAGCAAAGGGGCGTCCCGGCGCTGTGATCAACAGAGAACCAGCTGTCAGACAGAGTAGACGGCAGCTGAAAAAAGTTGCAGAGCAGTGACAGAACCTAGATTCTGGGTGGAAAAAGGTAGGTCTTGATCGACCTCCTGAAATGGATAAGGTCATTCAGGGCGCGGATGTGGCTGGGTAGTGAGTTCCAGAGTTTCGCCGCTAAATAGAGGAAAGACCGCCCTCCTATTCTACAGCGTTTGAAGCTTGGCACCGCAACCAAGCCTTGTCCTTTGGATCTCAAAGAGCGGGAAGGGACATAAGGGGTCAGGAAGGTCTCAAGAATTTTGGGGGTGAATTTTAAAGGACAGGCATAGCGCCTTAAACTGAATCCTTTGGATCATTGGGAGCCAGTGAAGTTTCCGAATGGTCTCCCTCGCAGAGCAGAACCTAGGTAGGCCTACTAAGGCCCTAGCCACAGCATTCTGTATGTGTTGCAACTGGGTGACTTTCGCTAGGTTAGCCCCCAACAGGAGGCAGCTGGCATAGTCAAGCCGGGACATTATGGTGGCCTCAATTATAAGCTGCCTAGTGGACGCATTGAAGAATTTCAAGATTGGTCGAAGACCGCGCAAAATGCCAAAATAAATTGCTGCCACTTTTTTAGTGTGGCTGGAGAAACTGAGGGAGGGGTCAAACCAGACTCCCAGATTTTTCACCTCAGTCAAAGGTATGGGTGTCAGACCCAACACCGAGGGCTACCACTGTTCTCCCCACAGTTGGCTGTTCTTGCCAACGATCATGACCTCCGTTTTATTGGCATTCAGCTGGAGATAATTAGCTGACATCCAACCTGCCACACCGCCAAACCATCCCTGAACCTTAAGGCCTCATGGTCTGAGTCCCCAGAAAGTGCAACCACCAGCTGCGTGTCATCAGCATATGAGACCATAGTCAGGCCCCACTGCTTGGCGACAGCAGCTAACGGCTGCACATAAAGATTGAAGAGCGTGGGTCTCAGCGCCGACCCCTGAGGCACTCCCTGCTCAACAGGATAATCCTGGGACTGAAAGGGAGGTGTAGCTACCCGGAACGATCTTCCTGCCAGGAACGATCTAAACCATTCAAGGGCCAGGCCCGAGATCCCAGCCTCCTCCAAGCGATGAAGCAAGACCACATGTGAAACCGTGTCAAAGGCGGCACTAAGATCTAGAAGAACCAGTGCCGCTGTTTGACCGGAGTCAAGCACGGATCGCAGATGTTCTGTCATGGCAAGGAGGGCGGTTGCGGTACTGTGGCCTACCCGGAACCCGTTCTGGGAGGCATTCAGAAAGTTGTTAGTCTAGAGATGTTTAGTGAGTATGCTGTTGACATGAGCTTCAGCCACCATAGCAGCCCAGGGGAGCAGGGAGATAGGCCGGTAGTTCTCCGGTCCAGTGAAGGCTTCTTCAGGATCGGGGTTACAAAGACTTGTTTCCATTTGGAGGGGACTATGGCAGAGGTGAATGAGGCATTAATAAGTTAGCGCAAGGGGGGGAGGCACAGTGAGGCAGAGTCTCTGAATTGTGCGGGCCTGAGCGGATCGGCGGGGGAGCCTGATTTAACTTTGGCCGCTAGTTTATTAAATTCGTCCTCCGGGATCCCAGGGAGAATAATGAGGCTGATGTTGGTGATGGGGCTGGGCAATGTCGACTCATTCGGGGGATTTAGACATGAGAATGTGCGATAGATGACGCGTACCTTTTCCAAGAAAAAGACAGCGAGATCCTCACAGTGCGAATTTGAAGAAACCTCAGATAATGGGGCTCTCTTGGCAGTAAGGTCTTTAAGGATCTTAAAGACCAGCTTAGTCGGGTTGGAACTGCATTTGATCTCATTGGAATAATATGCAGCCCGTGCCCTGCATATAGCTCTATGATATATTTTTACCTCAGCTATGTACAGTGCTTTTTTCCCTGAGTCATAATTTTTTCTCCTGTCTCTCTCAGCCTTTTTACATGATTTCTTCAAAACCATCAAGGCATCATTATACCAAGGACTGGGTTCGAGGGTGCAGCATTTGCTCCAGGTAACAGGAACCAGTGAGTCCAGTGCCCGGGTGATCTAATCACAGAAGAAGTCATAGCCAGACTCGACATCATTGAAAGGGCCAATAGGGCTTTCTTTGAGGAGTCGATGGAAGTCCTCGAGCTTCAGCTTCCTCCAGGGACGTTTAAGAATGACTCTATCAATATTCTTATTAGAAGGGACCGGGACTTGGAGGGATAGTTCCACCAGTAAGTGATCCGACCATGCCACCGGGATCGGCGGCTGGATAATGGCCATTGCTATGTTGGTGAATATGGGATCCAATATATGGCCTCCCACATGAGTGGAGCTGGTGACCACCTGGCGGAGCTGGAAGGCCACTAGGTCGGCGAGCAGGCTACTGATGGTCGCGGTTTGGGAAAGGTCAAAATGAAGATTTAGGTCACCGAAGATGTTAAAGTTAGCCGATCCCATCGCAAGCGAGCCAACGGCCTCTGGCAGGGCTTTCCTAAAAGTAACGTCATTTCCTGGGGGTCTGTAAATCAGTAGCCCTGTAAGGGTAAAGTGATGGCTAACCGAGATGCTGAAGTGAGCGCTTTCACAGCCTACTATCAGCATCTTAGTCCATTTACACGGATAGCAGGATTTTACTATTACAGCTATGCCACCACCTCTGGTGTTACGGTTACTCGTATAAATAGAGTATTTTGGGGGGTGGGCTAGGTTAAGCTCGACCGTTATTTCTTCGTAGAGCCAGGTCTCTGTCATAAAAAAGATATCTGGTGCCTCATCAGAGATGAGGTCACGTATTTCAGCATGATGTTTGACAAGCGATCTGACATTAAGTTGTAGGATCTTGAGATGCCGCTGGGGCAGGGACTCAAGGAGTACATTTATATGTAATGGAGGGTCAAGTACCAATTTCCCGCAAGGGCACCTAAACGGGCCACATAGCGGGTGCAGGGGCAAGCAATCACAATAGCAGGCTTGCTGGCGAATGTTCAGCAAAAGGTTTCTTGAGTACGTAGTCCGCGCCAAGATGACAGGAGCAGCATCCCTGGCAAGAGGCGGTGGACTGGCGAGGAAGGGCGCAGATGAGCTTACCTTTGGCGCACCTTCGGCGCCCCGTCGGCACGCCCGCTGCGCCCGGTCGCTGCGCACACTTATGGGAGGAGCCATTTTATAGCAACAAGGGCGGGAGGGGCCGAGCACTAGTCAGCTCGCCTGCTCCTCACCCAAGATGGTGGCTGCAAGGATAGGCCCCCCGGCAGCGCCTAATCGGCTGCAACGGAGCGAGAGAGGGCGGAGACCAGGTAAATCGGTCAGTAAATGCAAGCCTAAGTAAGACCTATGGTAGATTGGCAGAATATTGCAGAAATCACAATTTTCACACTATGAAAACAGCTCAGTGCAAAATAAAGATAACAAGTGCAATTTTAAAAACAGCGCGATCGAATGCACAACACGCACATAGGTCCCAGCTTTCCGCCTCAGGACTAACACAGGCACTCTATCAATAGTGAATATCATGTGGATACTGAAAAAGAAAACATAAAATGTGCTAAAATGAAGGAAAAAAAACACCAGAGCATTAACAATAAAAGCATTGATACAACCATGGCAGGAAATTACAATATTACCCACTCCTTTCCTAAACATCAAACAAAATCCTTCAAATATGTGGGTGGCCTTTTCTCGCGAACAGGTCTATCCCCCTTCACGTCAATAACTTGATGACGAGGAGGTGATGTGAGTAGTTGAGACCCCTGACTCTTGTCACCTTTCTGATACAATGCTACCCTCCGGGGATTCCATGACTGACCATTTTGTAACCTGACATAGTTACCAGACACAGATTTTACCTGAAAAGGTCCCCTGAACTTGTTAAACATTTTGAGATTCCTCGTTCTACCAAGCGTGACAGAGTGTTGGTCCATTGTCAAATGTGATTTTTGCATCCATGTGGGAAGAAATTTTGTTCCAGCTAATCTCCCTCTCATGAGTTCAAAGGGTGTTTTCTCCTTGTTCTGGTGTACAGTTGTGCGATATGCCCAAAGCATTTCCTTGATTTCCCCTTGGACAGAGTGATTTGAAGCCAGAGCAAGCTGCATAGTGCCCTTGACCAACCTATTTACCCTCTCGCACAGGCCATTACTCTGGGGACTATATAGTGACGTGTGCAAGTGCTTCAAGCCTACGTGTGCAAAATACTCTTCCATCTCTTTTGATGTGAACTGTGTGCTATTGTCTGACATAACCATAGCTGGAATACCCTCCCTTCTGAAAATGTCATTAAGTACTTTAATAGTGGACTGTGCATTAATACTCTTCATGAACGCATCCTCAATCCACCTTGCCGCTGAATCAACTAATACCATTGCAAATTTTCACTCCCCTGAAGTTCATGGAAAGGGCCTATGACGTCAATACAAACTTTTTTCCAAACGCTTTCCTCAGATACTACCTGTCCACCAAGTCGAGCACTTGCTCCTACTTGAAGTCTTTTTTCCGACTCCCTACATGGCTCACAGCGTTCCACCCAAGTCCTAACCTGGGAGTCCATACTCGGCCACCAAACGTTTTCTTTGAGGCGCTTGGCTGTGAGAGTCTGGCCCAAATGACCTTTATGTGCCAGGCCAATGATGCGAGATCTCAATGAAACTGGAGGAATATACCTTTCCCCTCTAACTAAAACGAAATCCCCATGCATTGATATTTCATCCTGCAGTTGTACATAGGGTCTAAGATCAGGTGATACTGTAGTCCCCTTCCCTACATACCTTAATCAAACTTCCCATAAGATGGTCTTCCTTCATAGCCTGTGTCCATTCATCTTTAGAAACTGACTTAGAAAGATCTCCCGCAAGATCTTCTAAATATGCAACAACATTCTCGGTCACAAACTCTTCTGGCCTAACTTTGGTGTCTGGCAACCTGGATAAACAATCCGCACCACCCAGGTACATACTCTATATTACATGTAAATTCTTGAACGATGACCGCCAATCCGGCCAGTCTGCCCGAACAATTTTTGATGGCCCCAGGAGCCAAAACTTTCAACAGAGGTTTGTGGTCAGTCCTGAGTGTAAATTGAACTCCCCACAAATAAACTCTAAAATATCTTGTTGCCCATGCAGCTGCCAACGACTCACGCTCGATGACCAAATAATTCCTCTCACTCATGGTCAACGAACGAGACGCAAAAGCAACTGTATTCAACTGACTACCACGCTTCTGCATTAGGACCGCCCCAATGCCCACAGAGCTTGCATCCACAGTGAGAAACGTACGTAATGAATGTACAAAACTTGACAGGATATTGGCATTCACAATATTATTCTTAATTAGTTCAAAAGCCTCCTTTTGTGCTGGCCCCCAGGCAAACACTTTCCCTTTTCTCAAAATGTCTCTTAGAGGTTCAACCTTCCCTGCAAAATTCTTCACAAATTTCACATAATATTCCACCATGCCCATGAATGATCGTAGTTTATCTTTGTCATCTGGCTCTGCCACATTGAGTATGGCACTAACAAGGTCTACTTTTGGCTGGATTCCATTCCCAGTAACATGGTATCCTAGGTAATCAACTTCCCTGACCGCAAAAACACACTTGTCTTTACGTAACGTTAGCCCAGCTTTTGTTAAACATGACAACACTCTATCCAAAATGCAATTATGGTCATTTGTGTCCAAACCATATATTAATATGTCATCTTGGAAAAAGACCACTCGTTCAATATTTTTGAGGATATCCGTAATAATCCTTCGAAATGCACTCGCAGCTGAACACTGCCCAAAAGGTAACCTCTTGAACTGGTGGGTGGCCTCCGGGGTGATGAACGAAGTGTACTCCTTCGAGTCTTGATGGAGTTTAATTTGGTGGTAAGCACTTCGTAGGTCGAGCTTAGAGAACACTTTACCACCGCCCAACCCTAGAACGATCTCATTGATGTTGGGCAAAGGAAAATTGTCCATCACTACTGTCTTGTTTAAGCTTCTCATATCCACACAGAAGCGCAAGGAGCCATCCTGTTTCTGTGTGATAACGACTGGAGACAACCATTGTGTTGACTCCACCGGCTCGATAATGTCCTCATCAAGCATTTGATTAATAATCTTTCTTACTTCATCCCTGGCAGATAAGGGAATTTTACGTGTCACACGCTTAACTGGCACAGAATTCTTCTTAACTTTAATAATATGTTGGTATCTTAAGGCTGCCCCCAACACTGTGTCGAATACTTTCTCATATTTGCTCAAAATGGTTTGTACATCAACTATCTTTTGCTGTGGGGTCTGGCCCCATGTAAATAAGGGAACACTTTACCTCTTTGCCCGCAATTCATTCTGCATGTATGCACAGCGGCAAAGAGGCCTTCAGAAGTTGCACTGACACAAAGAGGTGATACACTGTAGGTGCGTCCCAGAAGGCAAACCACTGGAGGGAGAAACAGGAGGTCCCATGCCCCCCAAACATCCCCACGCAGGCAGGTGGAGTCACTCACTGCATCCTACTGCAGGAGGATCTCTGTCGAACAATTTTAAGTGCAGGAGAGTGCTGCAACTTTCAGTGTCACATGGCGTAGATTATGAAGTGGTTATGATCTGACAGTATGAACATTGAACCCACCCTACAGCACATCTATTTTAATGCTGACAGATTCCCATGTAATGGGTCTCCAAACAAATAGCCAGTCCTCAATTATCCTCATGCTATACTTAGCCTATCTTTTCATCCCAGTACGGCCTAAATTTATGCAGACATCCTTATAGGAGTCCCTGTGCAGAAAATGTAGAATATGCAACTGACTGTAACTGGGATTAACAAATATAGAAAGAATTCAGAAACGGGTAACAAACTAGATTTGGTGTAGTGGGTACTTGATATTATAACCCAAGAAATCTCCCCTTACATCTGAAAAAAAACTAGCTATCAAAAGTAATATTTTCTTATTAATTACAATTTTCTGGAAGAGCCAGGCCCATCTTCTTCCTGTGGGTGATATAGTTTCATTAAACCTATCTTCGTTGCCAATCATCCCACAAAGAATTACTGATTAAGGCCTGTGCCTTCTGAAAACAACTATCTGTGTAGGATACATGCTAAAGTATAGAATTACATTAAAAAAAGATGGAAAACACGCATTATAATCAAGGACAGTCTCCCAATTAGAGTAATCGGAACAGAGACCCATCTCTCTAAAGAAACCTCACTTTTTTTCAGAGTGAAAAACGAATACAATTCAAATCGTTTTGTTCACGTTTTTCTGAAATGCCTACATCTAGATATCGTGTGGGCTCTTTACTATAAATATAAAGTAGAAAAACAAGAAGGATATGCAGTTTTTCATTAAACAGTAATACCAATATGTACTTTGTAATCTCCCAAAACTGAATAGTTGTCAATTATGTTGAATTCAGGTTTTACATTTAAGTTGCCTGTAAACAAGCATAATACCCAATCAACAGAGTAAAGCTTGAGCCGAGGGTCTCTTGACAGTACCAGTTTAATGAAAGTATTTGTTCTTAGGGCTATTGCTCCTTGCTCGATGCATAGCACAAAGAAAACAGAGGACATGGGATAGCCCTATCATGCATCATGTCTAATTGCCAAATACTTGAATGGCATGGTATTCA
The DNA here is from genome assembly GCF_964263255.1 of Lissotriton vulgaris. Taxonomy (NCBI): domain Eukaryota; kingdom Metazoa; phylum Chordata; class Amphibia; order Caudata; family Salamandridae; genus Lissotriton; species Lissotriton vulgaris. Next base: position 746,264,284 of record NC_141696.1, read on the forward strand.
ATAGAATGTATGATTATGCTTTGTCCTATAGAGAGGTGATCAACCATATGAACCGGGCTGGAAAGCCAATTGCTTGACCCTCTCTGCCTCAAGTGATATAATGGCTACTGGACTACCGGAACTGGAAAGGTAATTAACTGCTTTGACCATGAAGTGGGTGTTAGTGAATATTGCAATCTGTATTAAATTAAGTTATTTGATGGAAAGAGCTAAGATTAGGAGGATCTTTCCATTTTCTAAAGCCACATATCAATATGCCTTTTTAGAATTAAAGTGGAATATAAACACCATATCCGATATAATTGAAAAGCATGGTGATTAGGCCTTATAATACAATTAAAAAGGCTTTATACCATTTGGCTGGAAAGTCATCTTCCCCACCCACTTACCAGTTGAGGAATGTCCTTGTTAATTCTGCGATTTCTTCTCCTTGATATAGCATGGTTAATATTGTTGACTCCTCTGCAATTAATATAGGGCTTTCTAAACTTTTCTAAATACAATGCCGGATGCTATTATGAACTTGACATATATTCTCAAGGTGTTTGAAGAAAACCTTCCCTACTTCTTTAAGGTCTCAGTTTAGAGACCCTGTTTTGGGGTTTCCAACTAATATAATTAGATTTTTAATGTTGGCCGCTCTGAATCGCATTACCATTTTTTTTAACTATCTCCCACTCCTTGTAAATATCTTCGACTATGTGAATATTATAAGATTGTCCTTGGCTTCCTCCCAGCACTGAAAATATAATCTATAATGATGTCTATTTAAATCTGTTACTGTTTTTATCAATGAGGCTTTTAAAAGCATCTATTGTTAATTTCCAGTAAGAATCTGAATTATTATTTGAGTTGGGTCTACCCACCTAAAAGACATGACCTGTACCCTTGTCAAGGTGAACCCTTGAGAAAATTAAATTTACCTTAGCATTCCCTGGTAGCTACAGTACAAATCAGACAGGCCTAATTTAGGGCAATATGTGAAGTATTTATGCAGTTCCAAAACAGTAATAAAGTCAAAATGCAATACAATAAACATCCAAAAATAAATGAAAAAATAGAGTCCAATTTCATGAAGAATATGACACCAAAATGACAAAAATCTGATAAAGGGAACCATGGATATGAATTTTTAAAGTACATAGAAGAAATAGTGCTTAAGAAGCACAAAGTGACAATGATAGCCCATGGTCATGTTGGTCCGGTACCTAGGAGCAATCAGGCTGACAGCATTGGAGTATGACCAACCAGTCTTGTCCAGATCAAAATCTTTACCTTCTGACTTAAGTTGTTTAAGCCCCATCCCACCACAGGGATATAATTGTAAAGACCCCCCCACCCCTCAGGACCTTAGGTCAGGCAGTTAGAGATGGACAGGGTGTCAAGCCGTGGCCGAACATCAGGGTGCAGTCCTGGTCTAGGTGCCATAGGTCAACTGGTCAGTTGCAGGCACAGGTATCTTGTAACTTGCTGTGTCACTGTAGCTTTAACAAGAGGGCAGGCATTGGAGCCTTGGAGTCCAATTCATTGTCCTGGATACAAGAGAGAGCAAGTTCCATCCTTTCTGGCCTCTTCTTAGGTCGCAGACACCAGGTTCAGTCCTCTTATTATCTTCCTCAGCTCCAGGAGTGTTCTGAAGTGGGTGCCTAGAGATGTTAAATTTATGCATGGGTTGAACTACTGGTGGGCATGACTCCTGGGCATGCCCTGACCAATAGAAGGTCCCTGGGCCAACTCTAACCACTTTAGGAATTTCAAGACAGCTGAAGTATTCAGCAACAATAAACATGGGCTATGAGGGCTGCAGGTGTGTGTGTGTGTAGGGAGTGAATTATGGTAATCCTAGCATTCTCCCAAATATAACACTCAAATCCAGTTGGGGCCGTTATTTGTCCCACGATAAACCTACAGACAGAAGCCTGGTAAAACAAAACAGGGTGTTCCAGCTACCAGACAGTGGTTAAACAAGAATTGTTTTGATATCCTGTTTCACCCTTTTATGTGCACAGCGAGAATGACATGTAAAGCGTCAGAAGACCAGTCAAAGACTGTTTGGCCTTCAACCCCGGAGCTAACAGTGTAGTGTCAAAATGAGGTTACCATGATTGGAGCTGGCCTAGCAGGGGGGAACAAACAACGGGCCCACCCAGGTGTCAGCTAGTATTTGTTTGTGACAGGGGAGGCTCTTTGAACTGTGCCCAAGTGCTATATTTTAAACCCCAGCAGACTTGTCAAACAGGATTTGAAATTCAAGCAGTATTTGTCATGGTCAAAAAGGATTCTCACACCTCCACCATGTGTATTCGCTCAGGTTCAGAGGAGTCATTTCCTCTGATTAATGTCAGACTATTTTTTGTACCTGGGAGGCATTTTACACTCATTCACACCAATTAGCTGTTAAAATACTATTTACTGGCTGTCATAACAAGGAGAGAAAATGCAAATGAGCCCCCAGAGGATTTAGGCAGGGAAAAGGTAACTTTCTAAAAGTACCCCATACTTAATATTTCCCAAAAATCCAGCTTCATCATTGAATTTCATTTTTTTCATAATTATTATAAATATAATTTTTAATTATTTTCTTAGCTGTTTCCTAATCAAAACTATAAATAATAAAGGTAGGAATGAATCAGCCACCTTTGCTGCATTGAAAATAACCTTTGGGACATTTTCATTGTAAGGACATGTTTACAAATAAAGTCTTACTTGTCCTACTTTTTAGTACTATGCACCCAGGGATATGCCAATTTCACCCTCTTAAGAGGAGAAGTATAGGCACTTTATCTCTTGTTAGCCGGAGTGAAGTGCACAGAGCTCTACAGACAACAAAAACTGTCAAGGCAAATATCTTGGGGTACATCAATCAAAGGATTGTCATTCCTACATTTTTTCTTTAAAAGCTTTGAGAGCATTTCTCGCCACATATGGTGAGGTGGAACCCGCTTTCTCTTTACAAATACGTTTCCTGCCTTTTGCATCTAATGTTAAGTTCCGAATCTTTTATTTAGACTCATCAGATATCCACATGGGGGTTACCTTTCTGCTGCTGTGTACTCCATCCTTTGACTTAGAACAGCTTGGTCAGAAAAACATTCAGGAATAAAGGTGACTACTGTTTTTAATAGAGCGGTGACATCAAGAATTTGGGGCAATAGGAATATGGTTTGAAAAGTAGGTGTAATTTTTAGCTTGGAGATTCCCAGACCTCTAAGGATCTGACAGACCCTGCTTGTTTTTAGGAGCCTTACAGAATCTAAATTTTCTCTGACTTTGAGATGCTTAGGTTTATCTAAAATGTAGATTGAACAAAGCTAAAATTACCCATATGATAACTTTTTTAGGAAATTGTGCCACAGTATTTATTAAGCAAAAGACACATAATTGATGGACGGAATGCAGAACAAATCAAAACATTCACCCCCAGTCAAGAGATCTGGGTAAATCCATCATTCTTTTGCTCACCATGCCACCCCAGTTTAGACCTGGCCATATGCAAATCAGTCTTGACGCCGTGCCTCATGGGAACAGTCCAACCCTAACTGCCAAGCCAGGTCCTCCTGGACCGGAAACAAGCATCCTAGAACCAGTTTCAGGGTTTCACCCCTCTTCAGCCAGGATAGCTTGATTCCAGTGGCACAGTGAGCCCAGGACCCACGTCTGGGCATACCTGGCTCACTTAGGGTGAGAAAGCAAAAGACAGCTAATTGATGGATGGAATGCAGAACAAATCAAAACATTCACCCCCAGTCAAGAGATCTGGGTTAAATCCATATTTCTTTTGCTCACCATGACACCCCAGTTTAGACCTGGCCATATGCAAATCAGTCTTGACCCTGTGCCTCATGGGAACAGTCCAGCCCGATCTGCCAAGCCAGGTCCACCCTGGACCGGAAACAAGCATCCTAGCACCAGTTTCGGGGTTTCACCCCTCTTCAGCCAGGATAGCTTGATTCCAGCGGCACAGTGAGCCCAGGGCCCACATCTGGGCATACCTGGCTCACTTAGGGCGAGAAAGCAAAAGACAAATAATTGATGGACGGAATGCAGAACAAATCAAAACATTCACCCCCAGTCAAGAGATCTGGGTTAAATCCATTATTCTTTTGCTCACCATGCCTCCCCAGTTTAGACCTGGCCATATGCAGACTGCAGTATTCATGAATGCATGTAGAGATTTGGGATCATACTCTTAAGAGCCATAGGATAGCAATAGGGACAGAGAATAGTTTTGGTACTGAGTAACCAAGGCAACCCAACAGTATGCCTCATCATTTCAGCCTTGAGTAAGGAATGTTGTGAAATTCCTAGCTAAAACAATAACAACTTCCCTATGACTTGCTGAAGTGGATGAATAGTATACTGTGTGGAATCCCAACCAAGTTTTCCTAGTTTTCTTTTTCTCAGGGATGGATCAAAATGGCAGGGATTTTTAAGTTAGCCAGTGAGGAATGGTTGGTCATTTTTTTTAAATGTAATATTCATAAGAAAGGGAATGAGTGCAGCTGCCTAGCAACTTGTCTGACATCCTGACCACGCCTCCTTCTTATAAGACTGCCACCACCCCTCCATTGTCTTCATTTTACTAATGAAAAAGACTTTCCTTACCCTTGTTTGCCTCTAAATTCTGCTGGAATCCTGCAGCACCATATCCCCAGAGTTCTTTCTCAGTACAGGAGGAGCAGTCCCCTCGCTCTAGAATAACACTGGCTACCAAACGAGACTGCACATCATGCCAATGGACCCTGCAAATTCTGGCCCCATTTAACCTCTAGCAAAAGGACTTAACAGCATTCCAGACATTAATGCCTTTTCAAACCTTGCTCAATTTGTAATAAATAAGGTTTTTTTCAGGGAGGCTGAACAAAAGCCCTTTCAAGGGTAACAAATCCCAGGAAAGTGGGGATTTGGCAACTGTTACTAAAAGTAATTTCTGAACTAGCATGAGTTCAGGTCCACACGTGAGAAGTAGAAACAGTGGTTTCTTTCTTAAGCTGCTCTATAACACATCTAAAAACAGTAATACACGTGTTATCTATTCATAAGGGTGCCTAAATTTACCTAATCTCCCAAAGGCTTGTTTACAGGCAGGAATTGCATTCTGGGGAATTATTAGCCCTAAGCCTTAATACATATCTTTCACACATTTTATGATATTTTTGCTAAACTGGTACTTAAGGAAAGAAAACAGAGTCAGTAAATGATACTCCTACTGTGAAATACATATTCTTAAAGCCTAGGATGGAATACTACATATATACGCAGGTTTGGCTGCTGTTTAGGTTTTTTTGCCTTTCAGGACTAACAAAACTGCTCACCGAGACACTGCTTGGGTGATTTAACACTAAGGATTGAAGACATTGTGATAGAGGTATGCATTGAAATAATTGTTTCCCTCAATTCATGGCACGAATCCTATTTGTTTTAAAAACATGAATCATTAACTGACATGTTGGTAAAGGCGTAACACATTGGTACAACAGTGCACCCTTGTAGTGTATTATCAATAGAATACCTTGATAATTGTCATTTCTAACTTGCAGTTTTGTTCAGCTACTGTAATGAACAATATATAATCCATGTACTCTTTTAACAAGTTACGTAAGGCATTTAATATTGCTTTAAGGTTTGCAGAATGTGGCAGAGGTCCACATAAAGTGGGATAACCCGTAGCATTGTAGTAAATACAGATCACAGTAAATGCTTACTTCAATATTAGATGTAGTGTTTCACCAAAGTTGGTTCAGGTCAGTGCTGTAAATCTGTAAAACACATGTGCTTCTGGATAGTATCCTTCATCAGTAAGTATAAAAAATGAATTTCATCAGGGGTTGCTGAGAAAGCTGCCACAATCTTCTCAGGTCTCGGTACCTTCCGCTGGCACACAGGTGCATCTCCAAAAGCTTGTCAGCTCAGTGGCTTGTAGGAGGCTTTTCAGACAGAAGGGGGATGGGACCACACTGCCTTACCTACTGGCATAATTCACCCTTTAGCATTCTGGTAAATGCAGTTCACAGTAAATGCTTACCTGAATATTAGCTGTAGTATTTCACCAAAGTTGGTGCAGGTTAGTGCTGTAAATCTTTAGACATGTGTTTCTGGAAAGTATCCTTCATCAGTAGAGATACAGACAACCCCCTGCAATGGGGTGAAGTCAATGACTGCAACCACCTGCAGGGAGTTCTCTAGCCATTCTTTAAACTGCAGGCAGTTGCCGCGTACAATATAAAACACAGAGCAGCTTGTAAGCAGCTGCTTAATATTTCACTGAATGTGCTAGCCTCCCTCCAGGCAGCCACTATTTCACAGCTGCCCTGAGGATGGCACATTGATTGTCATTTTTCAAATTGCCCCTGGTTATGCCTGGTGTACCTGCTTAAAAATACATTATGGTGCAAAGAGGGACAGTGCACCCATTACATAAAAGAGCCCTACCTGTTCAGTGATCTATATTCTGCATTAGATTTTCCACTGAACTGAAAACTGAAAAAACTGAAATTATTTAGATTTGGAATTATACTGAAGATTCAGCTGTTATAGGGGTTGTTAGACATGGCATCCTTGGTGTGGTTTCCCCCTATCTTTTTGCCTCTACCTCCTGTATTTTTGATGCTGTGCTGGATTTCGTTTTTGCTGGTTTAGATGCTTTGGGCACTTTGCCACTGCTGTTAAGTGTCAAAGTGCAAGTGCTCCCTGTGTAATTGTTATTGTAAATTGGTTATCCATGATTGGCATATTTGTATCCCCAAAAAGTCCCTATTAAAGTGCACTGAGTGTGCCAGGGCTCGTGATACAAATGCTACTAGTGGGCCTGCAGCACTGATTGTGCCACCCACATGAGTAGCCCTAAAATGGTGTCTCAAGCCTGCCACCGCAGTGCCTGTGTGCAGTCTGTGAATTGCCATGTCCTCCTGGTCAGTGCCCCCACAGATCAGGCCTAAGCCTTCCCTTTCTGTACACATTAGTCACTCCTATGGAAGGCCCAAGATACCCCCTTGGACAGGGTGCAGTGTATGTGAAAGGTAGAGCATGTACTAGTGCAGGTGACATGCTCTCGTAGTGAATGACAGCCATTTTTGTTTTTCACTATTGTAAGCCTACCTTTCCCATAGGCTATCATGGGGGATGCTGGCTACAGTAGCTACCAGCATATCTTCCCATAGGAACAAGATAGGACATAAGAGTATAGTATCCCTGAACTCAGAATTTAATAACACATCATTTCGGTATGGTGGCTTTTAAATCCCGTGTTTTAGAACAGCACTTTTAGAAAGTTGCTGTTCTCTTGTCTAGCCTTTATGTGTGCCTTGACCTGTTTGTGAATTGACTGTCTGGTTTGAGAGTGACAGAGGCTGGGGAGCCCCCAGGAGGCTGGCTGAGTCAGCCCTAGGCTGAATGACTGCATCTACATCTTGCGTGATTGGAGGGGATAGCACCTGGGCCTGAATAGGGCTGTGCCTGCCTTCCACAATGCTGGCTCCACCTCCTGCTGGGCGGCGGACGCCCCTGCCTCTCTCCCTGAAACGAAAGGAGAGGCCAGGAAAACAAAGTGCTCAAGGAACACCCGGAACTGTTTAGACCGGGCTCAGAGCCCTCCTACAGAAAAGGAAAAAATACTTTTAGGGGTAAAAAGAAAAGGACCCCTGACTACAGGAAATTAGATAATATGGAATCAAGAAGGAACCTCTGCCAAGAAGAAAGCTGTAAGACTGAAGAAGGAAGACTGTCCTGCTGTTGCTTTGCTGGACTGACCCTGCAGTTGCTTTGCTGCCAAGGATAGGGGAAGGACTCTATTGTTGCTTTGTCCCCTTGCATGAAGGAATCTCTTAGGTCCTGTTGTGAGCTGGCCCCCTGTTAAGAAGTCCCAGGAACAAAAGGACTTCCCCCCCAGATTTCCCTGAACTCTGCTGAGAGAGTTCTACCCTTCCTGAGTGCTGAATCCAACTGAGGGGCATCTGGAAGTTGTGGCCTGCTGCTTGGGAAGTTGGAGAACAAGAAACTAAGACTATCTGCAAGTTTTCACGCATCGCTCGCTAGCGGAGCGCATCCCCGTCAATGCGAGGAAAGATCGAGATCGTCGCAGCGCCTGTTGCCACTGCAAGAACCGAAGGATCCTTCGCTTGCGGAACACATCGTTCCGGTGCGGGAAAAGTACCATTGCTGCGAGTATTGTCGCACAGCCTGTCATCACTGGGTGAGATCGCCGCACTGCAGGCTTGCGGACCGCATCACGTCGCTGCGAGTATCGTCGCAGAGCCATGGCATCGAGGGGCCGCGAGAGGAGAAGATCGCCACTGTGCCGCACATCGCTGTGGCACCTAAGTTCGTCGCCGTCCTGAAGATCGTCGCATCGTGCCTTTGCGAGACGCTCCCTACGGAACCTATGCACCGGAAACCATACAAGGTATCGCCTCCCTCCCCATATAGAACAGACTCGTCTCAACACACCAGCTGTGTCCAGCGGGGCTGTCGCATCGCCTCCCCAGTGTCTCAGGAGTGACGCATCACATCTTCTGAGCATAGAAGCCTTGGGGTACCCAGGAGGATCAAGAGGACGAATGGCAAAATCTGATGGGCATAAGTGAGGTAGGTGGCGGGGACCAGAGAAGGGTAGAGGAAGTTGGGGATGAAAAAAACCCAAAGATCTGTCATCTTGGATGTAGTAGAATTTCAGCACCACTATCTATAGGTTTTGAGGGAACCCTGTTAACTACTCTCCACCTTTCTGGATGAATATAATATTCGGTTTATTGGCAGCAAGCTGCTGCCTTTGCCTTATACCATATGAAAAATACATAATTGAAAAGCTTCCGCGTAGAGTGCACCATGGTTGCATGTGATATCATAAATGACACTGTTAGAAATGGATATATCTGGTTGGCTAAGGCTTGCGCCAAAGCCAGGCTGAGACCACCACTCTAGTCAGGGAAAGGGAGTTGCACACCAAAGATAACCCCTGCTCACCCCCTTGGTAGCTTGGCAAGAGCAGCTAGGCTTATCTCGGTGGCAATGTGTAAAGTATTTGCACAACACACACAGTAACAACACACTAGGCAAGCCACAAAAGGAACTCGACACAAGGTGATATAAAAAATAGCCTTTGTATTATAATAAAAACACATCAGGTAGTAATCACACAATATACACTGTCCCAACTTGCATGGGCAATATTTACAAGGGATTATTTACACATGTCAGGACCATGTGGGCCACTGTCAGAATTAGCACTTGGTAAAGAATAGTAAAAGTAAGAATATATATGAACTCAGAACACAGCCAGTAATCAGTGGCAGACACTATACTCAGCATCAACCTGTAATATAAATCATAACAGGTACAGTCTCACATAAGGCGAGAACTCTATTCTGCGCCAACCTCATAAGCTAAAATATAGTTGGCCACAACTCCTAAACATAACTTGCATCAAGTAATAAACTTAGTAACATAACCTGCAGTAGGGAATAAATCAAACCTAGACCACAGTAGAGAGCTAAAACAGTAGGTAAAACCTAGTAAGTATAAAAGCACATCTATAAGCATAAATCAAGGTCCATAAATCAAACTACGAACATTACATTTCCTAGCACCTATAAAAATGACATTAGGGTTTTGCGCCCTACAAAACCTAATAGTCCCCTGGGCCAACTGGCCATCTCTAAGGGGCTCAAATGCCCTCTGTCCCAAAGTCAGGGCGCGCTGCCGATGCAGCGAAGGTCAAGGGTGCGCCACTGCGCAAAACCTAAACGTGGCAGCTGCCCACTACTTGTTGGGCAGCTGGGAATCTTCAAGGAAGGGCCTAAACGTTTCAGCTGGCACTAAGTGCTGTGCAGCTGTGCAGGCTAAGGTAGGGATGAAGGAGTGTGTCTCACTCCTGGGTTCAAAAAGCACATGTCCCCTTAAAAGAATGAAATAACTAAACAGTGCAGCTGCCGACTACTTGCTGGGCAGCTGGGAAGTAGCGAAAATGCGGCATGGGCTCTCAGTAGCCCTTTAAACAAGTTGCACCAAATGTTGGAGCCTTCTAGGCTCTGAAAGCAAACATGTGCCAAGTGTTGGAGCCACACAGGGCTCAGTAAATAATTAACAAAATGCTGGAGCCATCTGGCTCTGGAAATAACCAATTATTCCTCCAAGAATGTGGAGCCTACGGGGCTCTGATAATAACTATGCCCCTTTTAACACTACGGTACAAAAGGGGATAATGATGGACGGAGCATCTAAACCAATCAAACACTCACACCCAGTCAACAGATCTGGGCTTAATCCATCACTGTTCTTTAGCCCACTCTGCCACCCCAGTTCAGACATGGCCATATGCAAATCAGTCTGACCCTGTGCCTCATGGGAACAGTCCAGCCCGAATTGCTAAGCCATGCCTTCCCTGGAATGCATCTGCCCCTAAGTATGTAGGGCTCCGAGCGTGTGTGGGAGTGAGAGTGGAACTCAGCACCCTTGTAGGGCACTTGCACAAATATATACACCTGGGGGGCGGAGCTTGCCGGCAACTGAAATGGCGGCTTAAGCCCGGAGCTCCGTCCGGTGGTTGTACAACATCCTACATTATCCTGCATCACAGCCCTACACACGGCTGTAAAACGGAGTCCCATATCGGCGGCACGGCCGCGCAGGCAGATGAGCCGCCCAGAAACGAGACCTGACCACGACATCTGGTAAACTCGGGACGCTGCGGCAGAGACGCAGTAGGCCTGAGAGCAGCGGCCTGGAGTGCTGACCCGATCCGAGCAGCGTCACTGTACGTGCGGCCACAGCGTGACGGTGGGCCTGGAGCAGAGCAGCTCGGTCCCCGCGCCCCAGAGCGTACACCTAACTGGGGTAAGAAAAAGACGGCGCAACTGGTGGACACTGCTTATCTGTCGGCCATTGGCCCCATCAGCCCGAAATAAGGCTGCACCCCAGAGACAGCCTGTGTGGCGCCCTCCGCTACAGGGCAGCGGCTAAACGGGGGACGTGGCACAGGGTAGCGCCTAAACACCTGTGAAATGGGTAAGGAGTGCCTCCAAGGGAGTCTTTTCAAAAGAATATTCTGATATTTTGAAAATATTAATTAGAAGGACAGTTTAATGGTCCAATGGAGTTTAGTTCAGTTAATCATTTATCTTCAATAGACTTCTGACTTTTCATACAGAAATATAATAAACATTTAACAATAAACAAAAAAGACAACAAAAGGTGTATATGCAAAATATTGGATTTTATCAAAAAGGGTCAACAGGGATTAAAAATACCAATATACAAACAGGAATACAGGAAGAATACAATGAATTTCAATTAGCTTCTCAGTAAAACCTGTAAACACCTATCCAAAATATAATGTTAATAATTTCCAGAGGATAAGGGTAGGGGTCGACGTTTCGGTCTCCTATGAGTAATTCCTTGAGACCATCATCAGGACTGATCGATTAATATTTGTAACGCCATATTGTAAAATGAAACAAGAAATATTTACAAATACAATAGAAACAAATCATATGATTGCATTGAGCATTATACACCAAAAATTAACAAGACACATTAATCATAGACTAAACAGGACATAGTTAAATTGACATGACAAAATAACCTTTAGACTAAACAATACATGACATTGTACAGACGTAGATGAACACAACTTTGCTACTAAATCAAAATATTTATAGAACAACTTATGTTGTATCATTTGGGCCTTTGAATCTGACTCACTGACCTCTAAACTAGACATTACATAACCTTGTATAAATGAAAATAAACAACACTTTGCCACTTATCACAGAGAGAATTGTGTTGTATCAATAAAGCCTCTGAGTTTGACAGTGTGTTTAAGAGAAGTTTTAGAGACGTTTTTTTATCAGCATATGACATCAAATCTAATAGCACATCACCGTATATGTTCTAATTAATTGTATTATCATGCTGGTCTGCGTGTTGCATATTAAAAAGAGAACAGCCAAAACAGGGCTAGTGCAGTTTTAAGAAAGCAAATCGTCAGTACCTTTTTATATTAGCCCGCGGACTGGTATGAGGATTACTGATGAAAGCGCGATTGAAATTTTGATGCTCAGTTGTGCACGGGGAAAGTTAAACATAAATCTATGTAAGGGCCCGATTTAAAAAAAGCTGAAACTTAATACAGGAAAATCATTATGAACAGTCATACCTATAGAAGCCTTCTTTATCACAAAATGGAAAAATTCACAGTGTCGCGGGTTGGTCCTTATCAAGAACGTGAAGCAATTTGAAGTTCAACGAGCGGAACCAGTAATGGATCTGTAAATGCATGTATATAAGGCTGGGGATTACATCACATAGGGGACATGAATTAAAACCAAAATGCCAACTGGGTTTAGATGTTATTTCTGATTACCTTGTACGAATCCAGGTAATCGTCTTGTGTGAGTATCAAACAATGCCTCAAAACATCAAGTTGTCTGGAAGTTTAAAACCGGCAAGTGTAGAGTCATCTAGTCTGTGGGGTTATGAAAGCGAGAAATTGTGATCTAAATATAACCCATCGTTAAGAAGCTTATTGCTTAATTTGTGAGTTAAAGCACAATTTAAGTTACCTGTTGCAAGGGAACGGCAAAAGCAGTCAGTGCGGCAACAGATACAGTGTGAGGAAATCACAATGAATGCAAAGATCGTCTTAATCAATCTAGGGGAAAAATTATTAAGTCTATTTAGTAAGGGGTAAGGTATGCGGTTCAAAGTTTTAAGCGCGAGGTTATGCGGTCCAAAGCAGTTACCTGAAATAATGCTCGAGTCGTCTCGTAGTCTAGATTGACGCCGTAAAGAGGAGAGAGTCTCACTGTGTGTTCAGGGGCATTTAAATTCAATCATTTGGAGATCGAAATTGGACTAAGTAACAATCATGGGCACCATCTTGGAAGAGCCAAGATTGTTATGGTTACCAAGGGGGACTATAGAATAGTGTTGGCCTCTATACTCACATCTAATTTGAAAATCGGCTATTGAAACTAGATTTGCCGCATCCCCGCTTACTTACATTGGTGGGGTATTTATGTAAAGAAAAATTAAAAAAATGAAAAAATAATTATCGAGTGCCATCTTTGAATGGTTAAAAGTTTGTGGACTGAAACGTTAAATGTTTATTATATTTCTGTATGAAAAGTCAGAAGTCTATTGAAGATATATGATTAACTGAACTAAACTCCATTAGGACCATTAAACTGTCTTTCTAATTAATATTTTCAAAATATCAGAATATTCTTTTGAAAAAACTCCCTTGGAGGCACTCCTTTCCCATTTCATAATTTTCACCCAAGCCCCCAAGGGTATATTGGGTTGCTCACTGTTTGTACCCTAAACACCTGTGAGGCGCACCTTGCCACGATAACTTGTGCAGCGGCCAGGCGCTGAAGTGGAGCAGGGCAGCGCCGAAACACCGCAGAGGCTCTGGACAGCGGCACGTGTCGACACTACGGGCAGTAGGGTGCGCTGGGCATACTAAAGACGCTAGAGCGGGATCCCGAACACATCCTGAGTGCCGACTGGCATTACTGGACTTACCATAAACTGCACAATCAGCGGGGGCACAGGGTGCGCTGAACACTGCTGTGCCCAGATATCCTACTAACCCACCGAAAATGGGCAGGGGAGACAAGACTCAGTCTAAACCATCCTTTGAAGAACGGCCCTCAAAATCGCCATGAATCAAGAGAAACGCTTGTTGCACGATAACTATGATGCCTTTGAGGGCTCGGACCATGCTGCTGGCCATGGAAAAGGGCCTCCAAAATAGTATGTCGACCCTGGGCTCTAAGATAGACGCACTCACGTATAGAATGGATAGAATGGCTGAACGAATCGACAAACACGCAGAAAGATTGGATATGTCTGAAAGGAGATTGACTGAAGTAGAGGAGGCGCAAACTGAACTAGACACGGGCCACAAAATCGAAAAGCGGATGCAAGTCCTACAAGATAAGACCGAAGACTTGGAAGCGCGGTCCCGACGCTGCAACCTAAGGATCATGGGATTACCGGAGATGACCCAGACGGGCAATATGGAACGTTTCATAGAGAAATTGCTCACCACCTTGCTGGGTGCAGAGACTTTCTCCCAGATGTTTGTGGTGGAGAGGGCTCATCGATTACTGGGCCCGCGCCCGGGCGCCCCACCACGCCCGATCACAGCCAAACTGCTCAACTACAGAGACAGGGACGCGGCATTGCGCCAAGCAAGAGACAAAAAATCGCTGCAATACAAGAGATCGGAGATCTCCCTATATCCTGACTTCACAGCAAGAGTGCAGGAAGCTCGCAAACATTTTGCCCCTTACAAAAGGCAGCTCAAGGAAATGGGACTGGACTATGCAATGTTATACCCGGCAAAACTGAGAGTCAACCAACAGGGACAATCACACCTGTTTACAGACCCCAGAGCTCTGCAACAAGCACTTAAGAACTGGTCGAGGGATCTCAGTAGAAATACCAACAAACCAATGGACGCAGCAGAAGAGAGCAGCCAACTGGACAAGAAGGAATGAGAGCACTGCTACAGTACAGACTGAAGAACTGGTAAGGTGACGGAGCTGTGCTCTGCAGACAGTCATACTCAGTCGGACAGCTATGGTACGGGTCTTTTTGGGATGCGCGCCTCAATGGGAGTACAGGATTGATGGGATTGATTGTCACAGCCCGAACTCCTCGGAGGGATGTGTATTCCCGCCCTAGCTAAAGAGTGATCTGATATCAGCGGCTGAAGGCTAGCTGGGCTTTTGGAATGATTCTACAGGGTAACCTTACTGATTATTTTGCAATAGATCTGACATGATTATATATTACTGATAGTGGCAAAATGTGGTAAGATCGAATGCCTGACATAACTAGTATTGCTGATTAAAGCTATCAACCAAAACGGGCGGAGAGTGCCGTGGCCTCAGCGAAGTACGAGCCCGACAGTAATTGCTGGTGACTTGGCAACCTCGGCCCCCGCGCGCAATGCACCTGTTCGACTCACTTGAGTCTATAGAGTTGGGGGGGAAACTGAGGGGGGAGGGTAGGAGTAGAGAACTGTAAGGCCAGGTTGGGGGTGGTCTTCTGTGGGAGGGGGAGGTCCTGTTTTGTTGTTTTTTGCGGGGACGCACAGCTGTCTGTAACTGCTACGGCTTCCCTGTAGAGGGTCTGGGAAGCAAACGGGCGGGGGGGAGATGTATTTTGCTGTGCCCAGTTGGGGAGGGTTGCTGGGGGAGGGGGTTGCACCACACAGTAAGTTGGAAACGACAGCTGAGGGGGGGGAAATGTTCCTCTATACATTCCACACACAGACCATACTAGACTATGGCGAACTCATTGCACCTACACAATACAACCTTAATTACATTGGCTAGTGCACCCAGAGTGGAGAACCGAGACCAGACTGTCGCGATCCGCGCGCTCAAATGGAACGTGAGAGGTCTGAACGACTTCCCTAAGCTGAGGAAAGTACTCAGTTATCTGAAAAGGCAAAAAATAGATATAGCGCTCCTACAGGAGACTCACTTACCACTCTCCAGCAGAATGCTACGTTGTAAGGGACTGGAGGGTAATATCGCAGCTGCTGGCTTCACGACGCATGCCAAAGGCATGCTAACTGGGTGAAAGCTGGGTCTAAACTCACATTGACTCCCATGAGAGTGGATCCAGAGGGTCGGTACATTATTGCAAACTGTAAGGGCCTGGGAATGGACATTGTGGTGGTAAATGTCTATGGTCCGAATTACGACTCCCCGGACTTCTATCAGACATTGGCGAATATATTCATCAACTACGACACATCACAGGTGTTGTGGGGAGGGGATTTCAACCTAATACTCAACCCAGACCTGGATATATCAGCTGGCCCTCCACGGAGGCCTTTGGCTGCGGCCCAGCTGCTGAACATCTGGATTACTAGTCTGGACCTAGAGGACGTGTGGAAGAGCAGAAACGCCGATTCGGGGGATTCACCCACTACTCCGCCTACTATAGCATACATACCAGAATAGACTACTGGCTGTCGACCTCCTCTATGATAAGTCGTGTCAGAGATTGTAGGGTCCTACCGCTCACACTGTCGGACCACTCTCCCCTCTTCTTGATCCTGGAAACCCCCGTGAGGACGATCCGCCCTTTTACATGGCACTTTCCCCCTTACTCGCTCCTAGATCATATCTTTAGGGGGGAGCTAGCTGAGGCGATAGAAGTATACTTTGAGCGCAATGTGGGCTCAGTGGAAGACTCCCAAATGGTGTGGGAGGCCTTTAAGGTCTACATATGGGGCATAGCCATGTCCAAACACTCTAGCGTGGTGAAGTCCATCAGACAGAGGCTCTCTGACTTGGAGCATCAACTGCTGCTCCTTGAGAACCGGCAGCTGAACCTACCGGACGATGCAACCTCGGAAGAGATAAAGTCCCTACTGGCAGAATACTATGAAGAGCCGGACAGGGAGGTTAAACACATGGGCAAATACGCTATAGCCCAAACTTACGGTGAGGGTGAAAGGCCTAGTTCGGCCCTTGCGAAAATCCTGAAGGGTAAGAGAGGGAAGCCGTTGGTCACGGAGCTGAAAACTTCCAGTGGCTAGATCACGACGGATGAAACTGATATCGCAAATACATTCAGATTTGTATTCCTCAAAAAGCGGGGACCTCTCTGCCGAAACTCTGGAGTATCTGGAGCAAATAGAGCTCCCTACGCTCTCCAATACACATAGGGAATTCCTCATGCTTCCTATAACAAAGTATGAAATCACAGAAGCACTGGCCTCTATGCGGACGGGCAGTGCCCCGGGCATCGATGGCCTCACTGTGGAATTCTACAAAGCTTTCCAAGAGCAGTTGATACCATACCTCCCCACCTTGTTTGATGATATCTGTGTGAAAGGGAGTATGTCACAGTCCATGAGGGAAGCAATGATTGTCACTATACTTAAGCCCCATAAGGCACATGACGAGTGCAGCTCATATAGGCCGCTGTCCCTGCTAAACATTGACACTAAGCTGTATGCAAAAGTCCTGGCGACGCGACCAACACTCCTCGCCCCTGACCTGGTGGCCCCTGAGTACGTGGGATTCATACCCAGCAGAAACTTGACATACAATATCCGAACTGTCTTGAGAACCATACAACATATTAAGCAGGACACGAAAGCCATCGCAGTGTTCCTGGACATGGAAAAAGCCTTTGACTCGGTGGAGTGGCAGTTCCTATACCAGGTGCTGCAGAGAATGGGGCTTGGTGCCCCTTTCCTCCAAATTATCGGTGGTAGAGCCGCTGGCCTGCGCACTAAGGGCATACGCTTCCCTACCTATAAAATAGTCATATCAATGTATGCTGATGGTATTTAATGCCCTCCCGGTAGTGTTATCCAAGGCATTCTTCCAATGACTAACTCAGCTCATGGTAAGCCTGGCCAGGCAAGCAGCCTAGAGTTAGGTGGACGCTACTCACTCTGCCATACAACCAGGGCAGCCTGGGAGCGCCGGACTTCGAACTTTATTATAGGATTGCACAGGCATCCCATTTGCACACTTGGGTACACGGCGATAAGCTGATACCGCACGTACGAATGGAACAACTGTTTGTATGCCCGCTCTTGCTCCCAGCCACGGTGTGCCTGCCGGTAGATCGTAGGATGGGGATCCTGAACTAAATCTCGGCCATCAACCATGCATGGCACTCGCTACTACAGAGGCGGGGTGGAGCGTTGCTCTATTCGCCGGCCATGCCGATAGATTGGCTGCTATGGCTCCCCCCCATTAGGGAGAAAGTAGTATCTCGAGCACTATTGCAACTCGGCATACTACAGGCAGGAGATCTCTTCAAGGAAGGAGTAGGGAAAACCTGGGAACAGGTGGTAGGCGAGAGAAGCGGCGTCTCAATGCTGCTCCGTTTCCAGTTTCACAGAGTTCGCAGCGCCTTCTTGGAGCTACTGGGACCAGACTTGGCGGAACCACCCGAAGTATCGAAACTTACTTACGTAAAAAAAACAAAATCACCCCGCAAACTACTGACCAATTTTTATAGACTAGCAATGTCCCAAGGGGAGCACCAGCTTTTGAAGGCCAGAGTGGCATGGCAAAGGGACTTACAAACCATTTTAGATGATGACATGTGACGCTACTGCTGCACCAACATGAAGCGGATTTCCCTTAATGGACGACATAGATTGATACATTTTAAATTTGTACAAAGGGTATATTACACCCCGGAGAGGCTACACAGATATGGCCTTCGCCAGACAGCGGAATGTGAGAGATGTCGAGCACCTAATGCTGACTTTCTCCATCTGGCATGGAACTGCCCGGGGATACAAACTTATTGGAATACAATTTTTGCTGAAATGAGCAAGATTTTGGAGGTGGAGCTGACTCCTGATCCTGGCCTCTCACTTATAGGCCACTCTAGAACACTTCCAGTTGCGATCCGAAGGCTTGCAGACATGGGGATGCTAATTGCAAAAAGGGTAGTTGCGCACTGCTGGATGAGGGGGCCCCTTCCCACCATAGCCCGTTGGACACGTGACATGTTGTACTGCAGTACTCAAACCGAGCACTAAAGTGAACTGCTGGCCCCCAAAAGCTGCCCTAAAAATTTCTGGGCCCTATACCAATCATATCTGAGTGGCGTGGCGCGGGAGGGGGCCTCGGACTCGGAGGACGGGACCGCTGGGCAACATGCCGACACTGCGGATGGGCCGGGCCTCCACGCAGAGGGACACGAGCAATAAGCACTTGAACAAGGCGCCCCCATACACTACTAAGGGGAATGGGAGTGCATTAAAGGGAGAAGGGAGTTGTGGCGGATGCGCTGGATCATATTGCACCTCATAAGTCGATGGGGACTCTGGAGGTACGGCCAGCACAAAAGTACTGACCGCAATGTGATGGCCTCAATTTATTAGACTGGTGGACACGAATATTTGTATGAGTGCTGAATTCTGAATGAGTTTCAGGTATTGTGTGGACAAACTTCTGAAATACGTGTGTGCACTGGGGAGGGTGGGGTTTGTTTGTATAATTGGTTGGTATCAGGGGTCCCGAAGTTTATTGACCTGCCATGACAACGTCAACCTGGGGTCAGAAGCTGGGGTAAGGGGGACTGTATGTAGATTCACAACATATTTAAAATCATAGGCCAACAGATTATCCTTTACGAGAACTGATTGATCTGTGTACACCTTTTGCCACGCCGCCGGGCCCCAGGGTTGTCGGCTGAAGGGCTGTGTTAATACGAAAGTGCTGAGAGGAAAATGTGAACAACGATGCCGGCCCTTGGGGTTGTAGGCTTGATGCTGTGTCTTTGCAGTATTGTACAATAAAGGTCTTAAAAAAAAAATAAAAAAAATAAATAAAAAAAAAATATATATATATATATATATATATATATATATATATATATATATATATATATATATATATATATATATATATATATATATATATATATATATATATATATATATATACACCTATAAAGCTACTTGTGTGTATGCCTACATTTCAGAGATCAGTGTAGTCTTTTTTCTTTGAAACAGATTTTTGGGTTTTCAGATGCTTTCAGATTAAATCAACTTTTCTTGTTATATATGTTATGCGATTAGCTCATTCATTCTTCCCCCAAATCACCTTGGCAGCTCTAGCTGTAAGGTCATATTCGTAACCCGCTGCCCACAGCTAGGTAGAGGCCAGGCTGTCTCCAGTTGCTTGCAGCTCCGGACCGCGGCTGCCTCCTTGTCTTCATAGAGGTTGCGCTAGTGCTGCTGCGGTCCCCAGCTTCCGTTGCTGTTTGGGCTTTTATTATTGCCTCCCCCCATTATTTCTGCCGTGATCCTGCCCGGCGCCCGCTTGTCATGACACCGAGCCTCTGATGCTGCTGCCTCCAGTCCTCATCACACGGGAGGCAGAATCAGATGAGTATTCAGAGACATTATGCTTCAAAATGCGCGCCAGGTACGTCTATCGTCGCTGAGACATTTTTAACCCTTTAGACTCTAAAGGTTTGGCCCAGGACTCTCTAAAGTTTAGAGGGTCCTGGGCCAAAGCTTCCAAGCTTTCAAAATGGCGGCGCCCTGAAGTTCATTTCAGGTCATTTCTCACCACTCCTGCGCCTGAATCCATACTGCTAATGAGGCATTTCTGCAAACGCCCCTAAAATGAAGTGCATTACTGCCACTTGAGTGTGTGTTGGTCTACTAAGTCCCCATACAGCTTGTCTGTATACTTCATGCCGATCAATGTCTGACTCCAAAATGGCGATGGATCAAGGCATCCTCAGCTCACAGTGCCTGACCTTAAGATGGCGCTGCCTCAAAACTTTATTGTTTGACATTACAGTTCCATTGCTGTGCCTGAAGACTCGCCTAATTTTTAAATTGCGGGCTACAATTTCATATTGTTTTCAACTACACTAGTATCATTCCTGACTCTTGTTTGCTCACCTTAAGACCTCCTTTAAGATCAGGTTCCTCGAAGACTTCTACACTTCTTGCCCATTTGAAACGCTGAAGCGCGCCCAAGATGCCGCCCGCCTTGGTGACTAATGAGAAACACCCCTGTGAGACATGCCTCAGTCACCATAGCTCCAACACGCCTGTGTACCGGGAGACCCATCCCCTCCACTGCCTTTTTACCCTTTTACTCACATTAGTGCCTACTCTAACCAACATGTCACGTCCTGACCTGGCGTGGACTGGGGAAAACTCCTATACTCTGGTCTACCCCCACAACCTCTCAAAAACCAGACCTTTTCACCCTCCTCAGAAACCATGTGCATGACACAGTTAGGGTAACTAACACCCACACCAATGACCCACCATCCTGCCAGCCTAATGTGCCTAGTCAGCTGCATACCCCCAATGGCTTCCATTGCTATACCCCCAGCATGCCTACTGACCTTGGCTACGGAATCTCCACTATACCTTTGATCCCCTCCCCTCCTAGCGGCCCCCACCAACTGGGAAAATGGTACGCTTCCAAAGACCCTGGACTCAGTTCGAACTAGCCCTCCAACGGCTCCCAACACTGATCACCCTAACCGTTATTGCTCGTCTCCCGGCACCTCCAACAGAGTCGCCCCGAGACCTCTGATCACCTCCCTGCCAGCCATCCACAAGAACCGCGAGCTTGGTACGTCTCCAAAGACCCTCGAGTCGGCTCAAGCCAACCTCTCTCCCCTTCCACCTTTACATGCCACCTTTACTGCTTCTGAACTTCTGACCCCCCTGCCCTTTATCACCCCCAGCTTATATTGATCTCGAAATTCTGCACTCTAGTGCGGCTAAACTAACCCAGAACATCCATAGCTCCATTCTGGACCTTATGAACGTCCTTCACCTTGCCGAACTCTCCCTTGCTAACCTCAAGCCACCTCAATCCTTCCCCCACACAGATAGCCGAGCCTCCCAAGCACCCACTTCCACTACCTTTGAGACATCTCCGTCCGCGCAAGCAACCTTGCCACCTTTCACAGGAGGAATCCCGAGCTCTTGCACTCTCTTACAACTCTACCACTGCCACCTCTAATCCACTAGTCCTCACGGGAAACGAAATCCTAGCCATCCTCCAAGACCACAACTCTGTTCAAGCTATCCCTTGTTCACTAGATATGAGTCCTGAACACCCCATCAGCACGGTCACCATCAATCCCAACAGGCCAGCTACCCACCATAACAGAAGTGTGGTTAAAAACAACCTTGCGCCTGTATTCCTGTCCGTCCAGACCCCCGACACTCCCCCAGACCCTCCCCCCAGTGCTTAATATGTGCCAGTGCTTCCGGTGCTTAGCACTAGCACTTACTTGACAGGGCCGGGTCTACACTCATCTGCTGTATTGCGCGCACCAGGCGCATGTCACATTTTTCAATTTAAGTTCAACTTACACTATGCTGTGTCTGTACTGTCAGACTCTTGTGCTGTGCCGCAGCGTGTTTTTCCCATTGCATCTCCTGAAGAGTAATTTACAGAGTCACACTCACACTGGCTGTAGTCTGTATAATTATTCATAATATAAATAAACTTAACTTAACTGTGTTACTTGATGTCATGGCGTGCGGCATCATCGCACTGAGCGCCTCAGAGGTCTTAGCCACTTACTTCCTGCTGTGGGCGGGCCGGAGGAGGACACTGGTTTGTGCGTTTTTTGGGCTGGATTTTGATTATGGTAGGGGCTGTGCGGCAACGTGCGCAGATTTTTTGCACATTGCCGCCCACGCCCCAGCATAACCACCGCATGACCGCAGCCGCCTGAGGCTCGACCCGACGACCGTGGCGCGGTTGAGGGCATCGATCAGCCAGTACTAGTAGTACTGTGTCTGGTACGACAATTAAGCAGCAGTAGTAGCAGTAGCACCCATACGGACAAGGCCTAATCGCAGCCGGTGTGTGTCTGGCTGCTCTGGGTCCCGAGTCCCTGCCGGCCGGCCCACCACAGCAGGTAACGGGTAAGACCAACGTTAAGTACTTTATGACACAGACACACACACACACTCTTTTTAACCGCACCTGGCCCAAGTAAGTTGAAGTTCCTAACCTAAACCACTGATTGCCAATCCTCACAATGTGATTTTTCAAAAGGTAGGGGGCGGGGTCCTGCTGAAGTACGGACCTGCCGAGGTTAAGACTCAGTCCTCTCTTGGACTAGCATGTCTGGAAAGAAACTCCCTAAATCCAGAAATGGAACAGAAGTGTCCTTCCGGAAATGTTGTGAGCTGAGAGTAGCCCCCACAAAGGAGGTACCGGCAGCGCCTGCCCCTCTGGGGGACTGGCAACTGGTTTCACATACTGCAGCACTCAGCGTCCCTCACACCCAGGGGGCTAAGCCCTCAAGTATGGGCGGGGCTTCGAGTCAGTGGGGAGGCCACAGCTGCAAGAGTGGACAATATACAGGAAGAGAAGTCCTGGTGCATGCTGGGAGGTGGCAGAGCGGCTCAGTGGGAGACTTGAGATAAGAAAAGGAGCTGATTGCTGGGGCCGGCAGAGGGTTTAGTTAATCCTGTGAGTAGGATGTCTCAGGGATGGGAAACAGAAAGAACATCTAATCATTGCTTATCTCGATATGAATGCAGAGATCAGGAGTCACAAAGGGCTGAGTTTGTAGCAGACCCGAGGTGTCTCTATGACATCAACTAACATTAGAACGTTTTTTTGAGCCTTCAAACAGTTAAACCTATGGATAGATTGCCGAATAGCGTTATGTTACAACAAAGAAAGATCCATAGTCTGTAGGTGTATTCAGGATCATAACTTTATTTCATCTTCAGATCCATGAGATAGTGTAGAGATAGACTAGAGACCCAACCAGGAGCAGTTCCACTGCTCAGCCCCTCATGCCAACTGACAACTCCTTACTGTTCAACCATCCCAACATTCCAATGACATCATCAAGGGCCAAGTAGTAGAGCAGGGGTAAGCATAGGGAGAATGCACAAGACATGTTACATTATAACACATCCCCCTTTCATCAAAATCAACAAATGAATCATTAGCACACATGCAAAATAATCCACAAGGAAGTAAACGTGCAAAGATGAAAAGCACTTAAAGAATGTTAAGAAGATGCAGAAACAAGGAGCCAAATAACACAGCGATTCAACATCCAAGTACTAAACCTACTAACACTCCAAACACAAATAAATAAAATCAGGGACAGATTTTCCACACCCAACAACGGAGGTGAACCATCCTCATCCCACCTCCTTCCCATAGGAAAATACAAAAAAATTAGAGGAAACACCTCCCCAAAACCTTGAAACATATTGTCTAGGGCAAATCACCACCCTATTGGGAAAATACCTCCCAAAAACACAGAAACAAATTGTGTAGGGCAAATCACCACCCTATTGGGAAAACACCTCCCAAAAACCTTGAAGCATATTATATAGGGCAAAACACCACCCCATTGGGGAAAACACCTCCCAAAAACCTTGAATATTAATGGGGTGACAGACGTATGTCACCCACAACCAAGAAAACGGCACATAGCCTATGGGGTAACCAACTAAGTTACCCACAACCCAAAGGAGAGCACAAAACACCTGGACTCTCAAGAAAACCTTGAAATACAACACCTCATAGGAGGTAAAAACCAATTCCAAAAATAAAAACCAAAAACAAATGAGAGAAGCTACTCAAAAGACAAACTTCTCTTGTGCGTACCCATCACACACAGTTCTTTTAAAATCGTCGTCAGTGTTACAATGAAGAAAGATCCATAGTCTGTAGGTGTATTCTGGATCATAACTTTATTTCATATTCAGATCCATGAGATAGTGTAGATATAGACTAGAGACCCCACCAGGAGCAGTTCCACTGCTCAGCCCCTCATGCCAACTGACAACTCCTTACTGTTCAACCATCCCAACATTCTAATGACATCATCAAGGGCCAAGTAGTAGAGCAGGGGTAAGCATAGGGAGAAGGCACAAGACATGTTACATTATAACACGTTACTACCAGCCCTGTCAATAAGTTTAGCTACGGTTGACGTGAGGCCCACACTGGCGAGGACTGAGTTTTAGTTCGAATGGTGAATGGTAAATAATGATATGGGGGGCAGAATATGGTTTCCACCCTCATCCTTTGGAATGCGTTTCGTTCTTCAACCTGCTAGGAGCTTTGGTTAGTGTTATGATATCATAGAATTAGAAAATGCCCCTGACACTGCAAATTAGATGAAAGGTGACTTCCATGCCAACCGTGTAACTATGAATCATACCATTTCCTTGTGTAGAGGGGTGGGTGGGTTTACTGAGTATAAACCATAACATGAACAGCAAGCGTGCAAAGACAACAGCTCAGAGCACTGCATGCTCCACCGCCTGCAATTAACTCGGAGACCGGCCGGTGTGTCAGGAGCAGCTTTGGCCGTCCTCCCAGACTGAATATAGCCAGTTCCTTATAGGTGATCACTTGGTTAGCTGTCTTCCTCTTTGGGATGTACTAACGCATAGGCAGAGCCATTGGATTTAGGCGGCAGGTGAGGGCCAAATTATGCGGCACGGAAGACCAAATTATGCGGCGTAATGGAGCACATTTCTTGCTAGTATTACTTCCTTATTTGGTACTTTTTACACCTGTTAACACTGTCTGGCAAAGGGTGCACCCAGTGCAGTGGTCGAAGAGGGGAAAAAAAGTAGGGGAACTGGTGGGTGGAGAATCAGAGGGCGGCAATAACCCGATGATTGGATCAGTGGGTGGAGTCGGAGGTGTGGCCAGAATGCACAAATCATACCAATTTTTAGTATTTGACATTTCACTGTCCAGTTACAGTTTATTATGTTATTTAATTCAACCAATGGATACACATGAATATTTAAGGTTTAATTTGAGTTATTGATATCAAAATACATTCACAAAGTGGGATACCTTTCCAATCACAGGATAGCCCAAATATGCTTAAAAGTGGAAGCACAAGCCATTTGTCTCCGAGCCATAGAGATTCTGTCATCAGCACTTCTCGCTTTTTTCTGAAGAGCAGTTTAAACAAGAATGGCAAAATATCCTAGTTTGCAAATGTTTTCTATATAATTATGGCTCTGCCATATTTGCCACATCATACAACATCTGCTGCAGCATCTGACTATTTTAACTAATAAATTGTTTGTAGCTCAAACGGATCAAAAGTTACCAAAAAATTTGACTTGTGTTGCTGCAAAGTGGACAAACTTTGTAAAGGTTGTCTGATCACCTTTTTCACTGCTGCGTTTTTATGTTACACAGGCACTAAAATGGCAAATTCTTTGCAGAGACTGTTAGCGTGTGTACAAATGCAAAAATAATCAAGTATCAGAAAATATGCTGCTTTCCGCTGCAGCCTTTTTTTGCTGCATAATATAGTCAACACTGTGGCTTCATTTGGTCCTCCTTTGCTGTATAATTCTAGTAGCCCCAAAGCAGTCAGCACATGTTGAAAGTGCTTCCGCATGAAGCAGACAGACTGTGGAGTTTGCAAACTTAGTTTGTGTGCGCAAATCCTGCATTGCCGATCCATGGTGAGTTGCAGCTACTACTGCTGAAACAAGGCCAATGGAGGTACCAATGGTTTATGTGGACTGGCCTCAAGGGCAGGGCCGACTTTAGTGCTGTGCAATAATGTTTGTTGGTGGTAATACCACAAAATGAGTGTAACAGTTCTTGAGCGTTATATTTTTTTAACATTCCTTTTCTATGTCACCTTTTCAAGGTGTCATCATTCTGAGCATTCCTGAAATTCATCTGACTTTTCGCAGTGCCAATTGAGGATGTGGGTGGAGCTAATGGAGTAGGTGAGCGGAGCCAACGGAGGAAGTGGGTGGAGCCAGAGAAACATGGGTGTGGCCTCCGACAAAAATTTGAGCACCTGCACTTCATATTTTACAAATTAAGCACTGCCCCCCATCTGGTCTCTTAATCTATTGCAGATCGGCAGTTAAGCATGCCACTGATATTGCTGACCCCATCCTGAACAAAAATGTAAACCTAGCTATACTAACCAAATAATGGCTCAATGAATACTCTTCCCCTTGCCTGGACTTATTAGTCCCTCCCAACTACAACATTGCTAGACTGGACAGACATTCCAGCAGGAAAGGAGGAGGGATCACCTGCATCTACCGATCCAGCCTCCTTGTCACGGAACTCTTGGCAGACACCACTGACTCCTGTGAATACCTCGCCCTCTCCATTTGCAGCAACTCATTACATCTTTGCAACTTGCACTTCTTTTACCACCCCTCAGATTCAAATGACTCTTTCACCGATCACCTCTTGGAAATCATTACAACTAAGATTTTCTCCAATGCCAAAGAGATTTTCCTTGGTGATTTCAACCTGCACTGGATTGACCCTAAAGATCCCTACGTCAGCGCCATCAAAGACCTCCTAACCGATCAAGCCCTGACTCAAGCCTGCTCCCTGCCAACTCACTCAAAAGGGGCCACCCTTGAGTGAATCATTTCTAAGGAATCCTCAGTCAAGCTTATCTCCATAGACCCATGTGACTGGTCTGACCACCACACCATCTCCTTCATTTTACCTGTGACCCACAAGACAAAGACACCACAACCGGTGATTCCCAAATGCTGGATCAGAGATACCAAGAACCTTGACCTTATGAAACTGGAGGCTTGCTGCAAATCTGACCTCCCCCACGCATATAACTACGGCCAGTGCCCTCAATGAACATTACTTGGCGTCTATATTGAAAATTCTGGACGACCTTGCCCCTCTAAAACTAAAAAGAACACAATCAAAGACAGAAAACCCTGGTTCACTGGTTCCTTCAACTTGGAGAGGAGATCCCTACGGCAATCTGAAAGAATCTGGGAATAGCACCCCTCTGCTACGCATCTAAAACTTCTCCGCCAGGCGAGAAACTCCTGCAACAAGCACATCCTCAATTTAAAAAAAAGAATACTTCAGATCGGAACTGGGGAATGCCAAGAGTAGACTCCGCAAGCTCTTTGAACTGGTCAAACACCAATCAAATAAACTGGCTAAAACACCACAAGAGTCTCCTAAGTCTCTAATATCTTCGGAGGAATCCTCTTTCTTCACTGATAAAATCTATGGCTTTAGGAATTGAACTCAGTACCGTCATATACTCTCAACCCCTTCCGGACATGCCCCCCCCTTTCCGCACTACCCCCACTGGCCTCATCTAAAAACCAAGCACGCTGGACCGACTTTGAATACTAAGACGAAACCTCCATCTCTAAAATCCTCTCTACCTTAAACCCAAATACCCACTTTAATGACCCGCTACCATCCAACTGCCTCGCTGCTGCCTCCCAATCCATTTTTCCTTGCTGGACTGCAATAAACAACACCTCTCTCCAGCAGGGATCAATTCTGGACCCCTTGAAAGCCGGCCAAGTCCTCCCTATTTAAAAAAAAACATTGCTGGATCCAGCCTCCCCTGACAATTTCAGACCTATCTCCAATATCCCTCTGTTAGTCAAAGTATTAGAGAAGTGTGTACAACAGCAACCAAGTGAGCACATCAACAACTTCCACCTACTTGATGACTTCCGATCTGGATTCAGACCAGGGCACAGCACTGAAACTACTATACTCCACATTGTGGACAACGCCCTCCAAGCCCTAGACCAAGGCAAAACCTGCCTTTTAATCCTCTTAGATCTATCCTTCGCCTTCGATACGGTCAACCATGAAAAACTACTCGAACGCCTCAAATCAGGATGGGTTTGGATGGCGTTGTCCTAGAATGGTTCAGGTCCTTCCTCCACAACCGATCTCAGAGATTTCTCATTAACGGCAACCTATCAGATCCCACCCTGGCCATGGTTGGACTCCCCCAAGGATTAACCCTTTTCCCACCCTCTATTTAATCTTTGCTTAGAGCCACTCACCGAAGTTCTTCGTATCACCAACATCTCCTACCATATGTACGCGGACGACACCCAAATATACATCAATATTTCATCGCTCGAGGAGATCCTCTCCCTGAACGAGGCCCTGAAACTGACTAACCAACTCAAACTCAACACAAAGAAAACTGCATTTCTCCTAATCTCACCTTCAAAAGCCTACCCAGAGATTTAGATGTGGATCAAGGCCATCAAAGCCTTAAACTGCCTGCTGACCATTGTGGACTCTGCCAAATCTATGGGCATAATCCTCAATTATAACCTGAAAATGCGAGACCACATTAACTCGATGGCTAAATCAGCCAGATTCCACCTGAGCTACCTGTAGAAGCTAAACCTTTCATCAATGCTCCTGACTTAAAAATGGCTTCTGTTCTCCTACAGAACTATGCATAGAGACCTGGAACCTCGGTGAATTAGGATGGCCCAAAACTCACCTCAGTCCCCAAAATCCCCTTACCGAGCTAGCTACAATGTCTCATTGGTCATAACAAACTCCCAATGCTTAGACAGACCAGAACATGAACTTAGAGTACCTCAGGAAGCGTGGAACACATGAACACTCTTTCGTTATATAATCATCACAAACCAGAAAGAGGAGTAAAAGAGGACACGTGCACGTTTGAAATATTTATTTACTAATGCAAGGTTCTCAAACGCAGTATCTTGTATAATACTAACAAACATATTATAAGCAACAAAGTTATCAGCATAGTTATCAGTCCATTAAAGGCGAATGGTGAGAGCATACTAATATGCTGAAATGAATAGAAATTAACAATGTCTAATTCACACTCTCCCTATTTAGCATAGTATATTATATCTATGAAGGTCTCATTTGGGTTTTAGCAGGGCGGGCCCATACCTTAAAATCTCAGTGGCAGGACGATCACATCACCTCCCACCAGCTCTCTGCATGCGAAGCATATCAAGTGTGTTTTTGTGCGTTCAGCATCACAATATAAAACTCGCCTAGAGCCCGATTTTGGCAGCAGCATGTGTATTATGTCTATAAGGGTGCAAAGATCAGACCTTACAACAACACTGGGTTAAGTTATCCGTGTAGCCTTCAGCACTCGGTGTGCAGACAGAGTGCAGAACAAAACTGATATCAGAGCAATAACATATTATTTCTCTAGTAAATCACGAAGCTCTTCTGTGTTGAAAGCTAAATCAACAATTATGTGTTGTGTGCAAAAGTGAAGCAAGAATGAAAAACTGTGTGCAAACATTTAATAAACTCATGCTAACTTAACACAATATGTAGAAAAGAAGTAGCTATATGGCAGTCCAAGCAATAGTCATCTCTCGACTGGAATATGGATGTTCCACCCTCAAGGGATTACCCAAGATCTCCTTGGCACCTCTAAAAGCCTGCCTCAAAGCAGCCGCCAGACTACTCGCCAGCACTAGGAAGTTCGACCACATCTCTCCACATATGAAAGCGCTGAACTGGCTCCCTCTAGAGGCCAGAACACAGCTGAAACTAGCATGCATTACACACAAGGCTCTATACGGAAACTCATCTGCTTATCTGGCACAGAAACTAGTGGTATCTGGAGGAAGCAGGAACTTCCGGTCCTCTAGAAACCTCTTGCTCCAACCTGCCTGTTTTCAGAAAAAAAAGAAACAACAATAGGGCGTTCTCCGAGGCAGCACTGAGAATTTGGAACTCTTTCCCACCCGCCATCAGAAGAATCTCTTATCTAGCACGTTTCAAGAAGGAGGCCAAAACTTTCCTCATGGGTAAATTCCTCGTCTAAGGCCTGCCCTCAAACATTACAATGTAACTGACGAATCTAAGACTATTGCTTCTTCCTCAGATCACCAATTCACCCGCCGAGAAAATGTGGGGCTTTTGTTTTTACTGATTCTAACTATAACTGTAACCATACACTTGTGTCTCCTTTTCTCTCTTTTTTCCCAGCACCCCTGTCCCTCGCCAACCATTTTGTATATTTTCTGTACTTTAGACTTTTTGTTTGTTCACCTCTGTAAACCGTGCAAAGCTCTCTGATACCCTCACAGGTCAAGTTTGCGCTCTATAAAACACTAAAATTAATTTTAAAATTAATTCACAGTGTGCTGCACAGACACGCTCATGCAGGCTAAGGTTGCAGAATGTAGCTTTAATATATTTATGCTGCCAACCCATGAGACCATTGTGCTTCGCCTTTCGCCATGCCTATATGGCTGAGGGTACCAGCGGTCGCCAAAGGACAGTCACCCAGTTCCTCTGACCGCAGTGCTCTTCTGACAATTAGAGTGGTTATTTTTAGAAATACTTTTAAGGATGGGAATTCGCCTCCTGACACCAATCGTGATTGGTAATGGCGTTTGATTGGTCCACAAATTAGCTCATGCACTTCTTCGCACAATCAATTTTATGGTCTCCAGATCGTAACAGAGGTCATTAGCCCCTATCTCTCAATGTATATATATATTTTTTTATAAATAAGGGCATTTCCTCCCCTTTATGGTGTCACCTAATCCAACTTAGGGTTGTGAATGGGTCCTATGTCACAACATGGTCCCCATGTTTTTCATGTGCGCTGCATGGCACCGCACATGGCATGGTTGGTAAACCGCTGAAGCATCTGACTGTCGGTGAAGGAAAGGTATTTCCTAAATTTGTTCTCAAATTGCATTTTTAGTGGTTCAACATAATTTACAGGTTTGCAACCTGGAAACTGTGCAAGGAGAATAAACAGCTCCTCGACCGTTCAGTAAGCAGGTTGCTAAATAAATAGATGTAGGTAAGAGACACTCAACTCAACTTGGCATGACAAGTCTGAAATGAAAGTTTTACTTGCATGACTATCAGAGAGAGAGAAAGAGAAAGAAGCCTATTATAAGTAACAACATTTCTCCTGATAAGCACTACTAAACGGAGAGACTGTAGGATAAGACCCTTGAAGTGCTGACAGATAATAGGTTGTGATATGAATGGCCATTCAGCCTAACAAGATTTCTATCAGACTAGAGCAGTCATTTCATGCTCAATTTCTTTTGTAATTAAATTGCACTACAGGAAACTCTACATTTTGCTCTAAACTAATAAAAGACTGATATAAGCTTTGTGCGGGCATTTTTGCTCGGGTTGTTATTTAATGTACCAGTCATTGCTTCAAATGCTGTAATTAACAGTGATGCTTTCTTGGGGCTCCAAAGCTATTTCCTAGCAAGGATGTAGCCATGCTGGCAGATGATCTTCCCATTAAAGTTATTTATGTTTATGTTAGCAGCTTGTACAGTGCAATAATATTCTTGTTCTTTGTGATGCACAGGGTTTTATGCAACAGCGTGGGAATGTGTAGTGTTTCAGAAGAAGCAGTTTCAAATGTTTGTACATTGGGCCTGTTTTTTTAGGAAGTGATACGCTTCACACTCTCACCAGTAGATTATAAACAAAAGCCAACAATGAAAGTCAGTTCTAAAATATGATGCTGTAATGATATGTGAGAGAATTTTTTTGCACTAAATATTTTCCCCTTCCAAGAAGAGTGAAAACTAATTTTGATAATTTGGGTCAGATGTATTAATGCTTCATTTTCAGTCGCAAAGGGTCTAATTCGTAAAATCAGCCCATTTGAAGCTGCATAAAGGTCTTTTGGTATGTAACAAACATAAATTGTGAAATGGTAACACGACTACATGCCAAATATTTATTTGGAATGTGCATGTTTAGGGCATCCCTTCAAAAACTAATTCATAATGGTGATGGAGCTAGGTTGCGCATGTAAAGCGACTTGCTTGCACTCAGCCCTCACGAAATAATTTGTAACATACATGATGCACTGGGCCAGGGACAGACTGATTTGCATATAGCCAGGTTCTGAGCTGGGATGGTGCAGTGAGCTAAATAACGGTGATGGATCAAGCCCTGATCTTTGGACTGGGTAAGAGTGGTCTTTTTAATTCAGACACTCTGTTCATCACCACCCCCTTTTCTGAATCGTTTTTGGCCACTATAGGTGTGGCAGGGTATACTCAGACATGAGTCCCTTGCTCACTGCACCATCAGGATTCAAGCAAGCCGGGCCGACGACGGCTGAAATGCCAGAAACCGGTCCCCGGTAGCTTGTCTCCTTTCTGGTGAAGAATTGGCTTGGTAGTTTAGTCTGCCCTGTTCCCATGATGCACTGGGCCAGGGACAGACTGATTTGCATATAGCCAGGTTCTGAGCTGGGATGGTGCAGTGAGCTAAATAACGGTGATGGATCAAGCCCTGATCTTTGGACTGGGTAAGAGTGGTCTGCTTAATTCAGACACTCTGTTCATCACCACCCCCTTTTCTGAATCGTTTTTGGCCACTATAGGTGTGGCAGGGTATACTCAGACATGAGTCCCTTGCTCACTGCACCATCAGGATTCAAGCAAGCCGGGCCGACGACGGCTGAAATGCCAGAAACCGGTCTCCGGTAGCTTGTCTCCTTTCTGGTGAAGAATTGGCTTGGTAGTTTAGTCTGCCCTGTTCCCATGATGCACTGGGCCAGGGACAGACTGATTTGCATATAGCCAGGTTCTGAGCTGGGATGGTGCAGTGAGCTAAATAACGGTGATGGATCATCCCTGATCTTTGGACTGGGTATGAGTGGTATGCTTAATTCAGACACTCTGTTCATCACCACCCCCTTTTCTGAATCGTTTTTGGCCAATATAGGTGTGGCAGGGTATACTCAGACATGAGTCCCTTGTTCACTGCACCATCAGGATTCAAGCAAGCCGGGCCGACGACGGCTGAAATGCCAGAAACCGGTCTCCGGTAGCTTGTCTCCTTTCTGGTGAAGAATTGGCTTGGTAGTTTAGTCTGCCCTGTTCCCATGATGCACTGGGCCAGGGACAGACTGATTTGCATTTAGCCAGGCTCTGAGCTGGGATGGTGCAGTGAGCTAAATAACGGTGATGGATCAAGCCCTGATCTTTGGACTGGGTAAGAGTAGTCTGCTCAATTCAGACACACTTACATCACCACCCCCTTTTCTGAATCGTTTTTGGCCACTATAGGTGTGGCAGGGTATACTCAGATATGAGTCCCTTGCTCACTGCACCATCAGGATTCAAGCAAGCCGGGCCGACGGCGGATGAAATGCCAGAAACCGGTCCCCGGTAGCTTGTCTCCTTTCTGGTGAAGAATTGGCTTGGTAGTTTAGTCTGCCCTGTTCCCATGATGCACTGGGCCAGGGACAGACTGATTTGCATATAGCCAGGTTCTGAGCTGGGATGGTGCAGTGATCTAAATAACGGTGATGGATCAAACCCTGATCTTTGGACTGGGTAAGAGTGGTCTGCTTAATTCAGACACTCTGTTCATCACCACCCCCTTTTCTGAATCGTTTTTGGCCACTATAGGTGTGGCAGGGTATACTCAGACATGAGTCCCTTGCTCACTGCACCATCAGGATTTAAGCAAGCCGGGCCGACGACGGCTGAAATGCCAGAAACCGGTCCCCGGTAGCTTGTCTCCTTTCTGGTGAAGAATTGGCTTGGTAGTTTAGTCTGCCCTGTTCCCATGATGCACTGGGCCAGGGATAGACTGATTTGCATATAGCCAGGTTCTGAGCTGGGATGGTGCAGTGAGCTAAATAACAGTGATGGATCAAGCCCTGATCTTTGGACTGGGTAAGAGTGGTCTGCTTAATTCAGACACTCTGTTCATCACCACCCCCTTTTCTGAATCGTTTTTGGCCACTATAGGTGTGGCAGGGTATACTCAGACATGAGTCCCTTGCTCACTGCACCATCAGGATTCAAGCAAGCCGGGCCGACGACGGCTGAAATGCCAGAAACCGGTCCCCGGTAGCTTGTCTCCTTTCTGGTGAAGAATTGGCTTGGTAGTTTAGTCTGCCCTGTTCCTATGATGCACTGGGCCAGGGACAGACTGATTTGCATATAGCCAGGTTCTGAGCTGGGATGGTGCAGTGAGCTAATTAACGGTGATGGATCAAGCCCTGATCTTTGGACTTGGTAAGAGTGGTCTGCTTAATTCAGACACTCTGTTCATCACCACCCCTTTTCTGAATTGCTTGTACTCAGCCCTCACACAATAATTTGTAACATACTAATTAATATGTTTTGTCTAACTAATATTGCACCACACCACATTTCTAGCATCTAGGGGAACCTCGCCTATGTGCTTTTACTAACGAGTAACTTGAGTGATCTAATATTGCTGCCGCAACGCGGGATCTGTAATGCGCATGCATCTGTCACACTCACGTGACATGACGTATTCTCTCTGCTTGGTGGGAAAATTCTTGCTTCTGCGTACTAGAACTAAGATGGCTTCTCTGTGTGTTAACGTGCTAACGCTTGCACTATTGCTTTTACTAAGTTGTTTGTTTTGCTAAAATCAGAACAAGAAATAAATGAATGCACTGTATACCACTTATCTCTACTCTATTCCCATTATTTTGTTTTAACTATAGCATTCGTTTTTCAACAAAACAAACAACTTAGTAAAAGCAATAGTGCAAGCGTTAGCACGTTAACACACAGAGTAGCCATCTTAGTTCTAGTACGCGGAAGCAAGAATTTTCCCACCAAGCAGAGAGAATACGCCATGTCACGTGAGGGTGACAGACGCATGTGCATTACAGATCCTGTGTTGTTTCTCTTCTACTTTGCATGTATCATACTTGGGGCCTGACATGTACTTCTGAACTCCATCTTTGGAGGAACTGTGCCTGTGCAGAGAAGCTCAAATCCCTGCATCATTGACATTGAAACCCGGCCAAGTCTTGCCTTGCTAGAAGATGCGCCTGGGAGCATGAACTCTCAACCCCACAAGAGGTAGCTGGACTGTACAAATTAAGATACAATGTTATGGATATTGATACATTCACTGCCAGGTGGAATAAAAGTGCATGGGAAAATAAAAATTATGGGTGGGAGTGCTAATTTCAATATTGGAGCAGCTGACCTGTCCGAATAGCTGACCTGTCACTGACCCAATGCACTCAATAGGGATCGAGAGCAGAGGTGCTGGCGGAGCACTCTGTCAGAAGATTCAATAACCCAATCTGGGTTTGAGGGAGAGGAATTTGATAACCCAATCGGGGTCCGGGAAGAAGATTCGATAACCCAATCAGGGTTCTGAGGGAGAAAAGTTCGAAAACCCAATCGGGGTCCACTGTTAGCCGCAGAGAAGGGTGTGACGCTGGCGTTGCACTTAGCTGAGGGTAGCTGGTTCAGTCTGCATCCATCCTAACTTGGCTTTCACCTGTCCTGATCTGCATCCAAGCTATCTACTGACACTTGGATCTTCGGGAGTCCTGTTCTTTATCCCAGCCCATGGCCAGGGTTGGTCTTCACACCATTCTGGGTAACTATAAATAAGTGTTGGTTCGTCATTGTATTGTTTCCTTTTTCTACCCTCTCTTTGTTCAAATGCTTAACGATATTCCTTTCCAAAATCGCTGCATATTTTACTTCAATCATTTGTCTTTCTAACTGAACAAGTCATATTTGAATTAATGTGGACTCTGACATTTAGGATATTTACATAGATAAAGAGTTTAAACCTTTCCCGAGTTTTTGGTTACTTTAAAAGTAAATGAAATGTTGTTATGCTATCTATTATGTTAACACCCTTGATCTCTTAGGACTTTAGGTACCAGCAACAAGGATTGGTAAGTTGATGGTATAGGTCCTAGTAGGTAAACTTTAACTAAGTAGAGCAAGAAAAGAAAAAGGTTCACCTGTTCAAAGAGTGTTTGTTGTTATTTTATGGGCCCAGGTGAGTATGGTTAAAACGAGCAGGTGAAACCACGCTCTATCAGTTTTTTGGGTAGCAGAGCAGTGGTTAGGGTTTAGTTAAGATAGATAGTTAGTCGTGTTCTGATTATTGAATTTATAAAGATTTTATGTATTAACCAAAACCCATTTGTATTGTTCTATGTTTGTTTTGGAATCCCCGGGGGCAGAATAGCGGGTGGTAAATGGAAGCCACGCTGCAGTGAGGTTACTCGTGTGTGGAAGTAAGTGCATGGTTAGGTAAAACCGGAAGCACTATTTAGGGACTTTTCTGTATGAAGGTGTGAATAATTGATAGCAAAGAGTTAGCTGGAGAAACTTTGGTGTTATATCACCTAGAAAGGGTAACACTGAAGAAGTAACAGGTTCTTCTGAGCTTGATTGACAGCAAAGGGGTTCGCGGGTGAAACTTTTGGCCTTATGCCACCTAGAAATAGTAAGCCCAAGGGAGTAACAGATTCTCTAATGCTTGCGTGAAGGGTAGACGGAAGGGATCTACTTGCAGTATATGAAGAGTAAATGGAAGGGAGTTACTCGTAGTAAGTGCAAATCATCTTTCCTTTGAATTAGTCACTCAGGCACAGTGGTGAATGTTTTTACGTTGTTAATGAATGAAATTTGCATTTTAAACTGAAAAGAAGTAAATTGTAGTACTACCTTGCAACGACGGAAGTCAGTTGCGGAGCTGCACTGACGTCACTTAGAGCCTGACTAGTAAAGGTAGAGACAGCGGGTGTTTAGCTGAGGTAATAATTGTAAAGGAGGGGTGAGTGCAGGAGCGTGAGAACTTGTTTCACGAGAAAAGCCGAGCAATTATTGGTTGAAGTTTATTGAATTCTAAACACTGATTGGTTCGTGAAAATAAGAAACGCGCTGGTATTGGTGAATCATTTAGTAAACAATTGAGTGTGACTGCATATTGAAATTTATCGGTACAAATCATATGTGGCATATAGATCCAGCAATTATAGGAAACAGACCTAATAGGAAGTACTTAGGTTTTGCACAAGAGCAATACATAAGAGGAAGACCTCATATCATGTACGGAGAAGAGAGATAAAAATGTCGCTATTTAAGAAATTTTAAATTTATTTAAAAAGGATAAAGTCATTAAAACCAGAGAAGGGATTATTATTCCACCACCAAATACCCCTGCATCATACATGATGGTAGAAAGGGGTTATATCACATGTGTGTGGTTAGAGAACTGGGTGGAGTACACTAAAGAAGACCGAGTTTTGGCATTCCCAGAAAATGGTACCTTCAATGGTAGAGTATTGTATAATTTGAGGACTCGCATGAATAAAATAGATCCCAGATCTAGAATAACTCAGTATGAGGCATTAGAAGAATGGGAAACTGAGGCTTTTGAGCGAGATAGACCCAGAAGCGACTGAAATTGGAGTACATGTTATCCTCGATATCCTAAAGAAACCAGAGATAAGCAAATGAAACAATGGAGACAGTCAATGCTAGTGGAGGGGTTATATCCTGTCTGAAGTTTAGAGGAACAAACAGGAAGTAAGAGTACAGAGAAAATGAAAAATTTAATGATTAGCGGTGACTCAGAAGATGATTATTTGGAAGATTTGTTATAGAAAAATTCCCCACCTTACCATGAGGAAGCAAGTAGAGTTAATCCTAGTGCTCCGTTTTTAACACCACCTTTGGTTCCGCAAGTTGTGCATGAAACCTCATTAGAAAAAGTATTACATGATAGGGAACAAGAAGCAATAAATAAACAGAGAAGTGAATTAATTCATAAAAGTTTCCAGTTGAGTACTAGTCCTGAAGCCTTGACCATTCCGGTAATCATAGGTCCCGTTGTTCCATTATATGAAGAAAAGCAGTCCTGTTCTAAAACTCCCGTTCTGACCACACTTGTAGTGCAAACCAGAAATGAACCCTTGATAGTTAACGACCAAGCAAGTGAATGTGAGTCGGTGGTTTCCCTGATGGCTTTACCTATAAGAGAACCAGTGGGTGAATCGATCAGGAAAAACACTCCTGGATGCTCTGGAGAGATGCGGATGGAAACATCCTCAGGTATAAGAAGTGCTACTGCAGTATCCCCGGAAGAAATAGAGAGATGTCCCGAGAAATAGACAGCCAAAAGCATTGGATATTTTCAAATAAAGAGTCGAATTGGAAGACTTACTTGCTGGAAATGTGGGGTTAGATTGATTGAATACATTAAGTGAAGATGAATTGTTGTTTATATGTCGAAGTATCACTCGAAATACAAAAACATTTCATGAAAAGGTAACAAGTTTAGCCTCTGAAATGGGAATTGATATTGGAAAATCAAAAATGTTACAGAAACCTTATCAAGCTGATTTTTCTGACAAAGATTTAGAAAACATGAATGTGTCAGGATGTAAATTGCAGACTAAAGAATTATTGTCATTGTTACAAAAATGGGGTGATTTAGACAAATGGAAGGCAAGATGGACCAACAAAAATGAGGAAGCACAGGGAAAAAGTACTGCTTCTGAATTTTTGTTAAAGGAATCAGAAAAAGTAGAAAGGTTGTGCCCAATGAGAGAAGTGCCAGGAGGAGGTTACGTGCATGTCCCATGGTCCCGACAGGATATTTTGTTATTTACAAATGATTTCCCAAAACTTTGAGAGAAACCTGTAGAATGGTACAGACAAGTCAAAAAAAATGTAAAAGTCTCAAAAGTGCTGCTAAAAGATTTATATGGGTTATTTGACATTGTTGTTCCTGTAGATCTAAGGACAGAATGTAAAATAGTGGTTGATTGGCCTAATGATGAGTAGCCTAGAGACACGAAGACAGGAGCCCCATCATATGAGGTGATGAAGAAATACAATCAAGTAATACTGTATTTGAAAGGAAAGGTACCCCCAAAGGAAACTGACTGGACAAGAATAGACAGAACTACTCAAAATAAAGATGAATCAGTACATGCATACTATGAGCGCCTTTTGCAAGTATTCAAGCAATACAGTGGCTTGGAAAGCATTGATACGAAAGACATGACACATTTTATTTATAGGTTTGTGTCAGGGTTAAAACCAGAAGTTTCGCAAATGATTAAAGATCATAAAATTTGCTGGCAGGCCAAGCCGGTAGATTAAATTTTAAAATATGCAAAATTTTGTGGAGATGAAATTAACAATAGACAAAAGAATTTGGAAGAAAAAGTAATGTGGGCATAGGTAAAATGCAGAGTAACAAGAACTCCAATTAAGTCAAATGAAAAATAATCAGACCCAAGGAGATGGAAGTGGGGGCAAACCAAGGGGAAAATTCAACAGAGATGAGGCCAAAAAAAAGTTCTCTTGTCATGGGTGCGGAAAATTGGGGTATTCGAAGAACGAGTGTTAGGCTGTATTGAATAATAATATGTAAACTAACATTTGAATTCACAGACGCAGAATGAGGTTTCGAAGAAACAGCATCAACAGGTAATACAGAACCAGTTACAACAAGCACCTATGCCAAATTCTGGGAGTCAAGCCCCGTACAGTGTGGATCCCACAAATTGGGAGGGAAGTGGTAGAAGAGACGCAGTGACACCACAATTTCTTTTGAGTGACACATACTTTGATGAAGACAGTTTCTGACGGTGCCTGAGAGGGAAGGACAAGGAGTGCGTATTTGGCGCATCCTTGCCGGTAGATCAGTCAGGTCCATATATTGAAGGGGGAGTTGAAGGAAACGATGTTACCTTTTTATTGGACACTGGCGCTACCCATTCTACTGTGAGAACAGCAGACGTTCCAAACCTACCCCTCTCGGGAGAAGCGATCCAAGTTGTGGGTGTTTCTAATAAACAAATTAGTACCCCAGTTACAGAACCAATGAAAGTCAGAATAGGCAATTTTAAGGAGATGCACAAGTTTGTTGTGTGCGATTCCAGTCCAGTGAACCTATTAGGTAGAGACTTGCTGTGCAAAATGAATTGCACTATCTTTTGCACACCAATTGGTGTTGAAATGCAAACCCCAGAGGAAGATGGAATTTATAAACTAATGTTAGCAAAACAGGAAACTGAAAATAAAAAGTTGACTTTAGAAAACTTGCTAAGAGAATTACAGCATACGGTGAATCTTAATGTATGGGATTTTACAGGAAAGGATGTAGGTTTAATGGCAAATGTTGCTCCAATAAATGTGACAATAAAAGAAGGTGCCTTTTACCCAGATATTCGACAGTATAAAATGAGCGCAGAAATTAATGCAGGAGTTGCAGCAGAAATAAAGGGATTAGTTGAAGCAGGCATTTTGCAAGAAATATTGAGCCGTCCATGTAATTCACCCATCATTGGCATAAAGAAACCAAGCGGAAAGTACAGGGTCGTACAAGACCTCCGTAAAATGGATACAATTGTTGTCCCATGTTGTCCAGTTGTGCCAATCCTGCTGTGATTCTGTATCAAATACCGTGGGTAGCAGGTTGGTTCACAGTAATTGATTTATGGCATGCATTTTTCTCCATTTCATAACATCCAGATAGCACATTTTTATTCTCAGTCAAATTCGACGACCATGTCTACGTTTGGAACCGTGTCCCTCAGGGGTGCACAGAAAGCCCATTTATATTTAATCAGATTTTGAAAAGGTGCCTTGAATCTCTGGTACTGCCCAGACACTCAGTCCTGGTCCAGTATATAGACGACCTACTAGTGGCGTCTAAAACTCGAAATGACTATGTTGTTGATACCATTGCTTTACTGAACCATTTAGGTGAAGGAGGACACAAAGTATCACCTGAGAAACTGCAATTTTGTACCACATCAGTGAAATATCCGGGGCACCAGATAGAGAGAGGTGTAAGAAGGGTTACCTCAGAAAGAATCAGAATAATCCGAAATATGGATCTACCTCAAACACAGTAAGAAATCAGAATGTTTCTTGGAGTTGTAGGTTACTGCAGGCATTGGATTGAGGGATTTGCAGTCCTAGCAAAACCATTGATACAAATGACAAAGAAAAGAGCGAAGGACCCAGTAGAATGGGATGATGAAAGCATGTCATCTTTCTTAAAATTACGAGACTGTCTATGCTCAGCTCCAGCATTAGGAATGCCTGATTACTCAAAAGACTTTGCACTGTTTTGTGATATACGAGATAATTGTGCGCTTTCAGTTCTAACTAAGACCCATGGTCTGATGAGACGTCCTGTGGCATATTTCTCTTCCACACTGGATCCAGTGGCATCTGCATTGCCAGGATGTCTGAAAGCAGTAGCTGCAACTTGCATGAGTCTTGAAAAAATGTGAGTCCATTATTATGGGACTTTCAATAACTGTGTATGTTCCACATGCAGTTGTGATTTTGTTAACAAGAACTAACACTCAGTATTTGACTCCTAGTCGGCTGACTAAGTATGAGCGAATCCTTCTAGGTGCAGCCAATGTGACCATTGCTAGGTGTAATATTCTGAACCCAGCAACTCTATTGCCTGATTCACATTTTGCAGAAGTCAGAAAGGAAGCCGAACATAATTGTATCGACCTTACAGAGTACTGTACCAAACCTCGCCGAGACATAAGAGAAGAGCCATTATTAAATTTAGAACATGAGCTATTTGTAGATGGTTCATGCATGCGACATGAAGAAGGAGGATTGAGTGCTGCTTATGCTGTGTGTACTTTATGGGGTGCAGTTGAAGCATCCTATTTACCTGGGGTCAAGTCTGCACAAGTAGCCGTATTAATTGCCTTGACAAGAGCTTGCAAAATTGGGAGAAATTGGAAAGTAACCATCTTCACTGATAGTCAGTATGGTTATGGGGTTGTGCATGACTTTAAACAACTTTGGATGCAAAGGGAGTTTCTGACTTCACCACCACAGCTGTGAAGTGCAAGGGAATCCCGAACTGGATCCACGCGAGTCACACTAAGAGGGTGACAGAACCTGATGAAGAAGGAGCTGAAGGTTGTGCAGCTGAGGGGTCTCAAGAAGTTGATCCCAAAGTAGTTGATGAAGAACAACCGAGCACCAGTCAGGATGAATGGATTCCAGTAATCGACATTCCTGCAGATTTTGTGAGAACCAGTAGTCAAACCTATCTAGATAGACAGAGTGATAGTGAGGATGAGTCAGGAATAGAAGAACGTACTCAGATTACAGAAATCCAAGCCAATAGTCATTCTGAGGAGGACCAGATAAGCAGAGATCAATGTACTCAGACATTTGAAACTTCAGCCAAAACTCCTCAGTCTAAGGAGGGACAGATAGGTAGTAGGGCGAAAGCTCAGGCAGAAGACAATCAAGAAATTCAAAGACCTAAGCAGGACCAGATAGGTGTAGAAAATGGTGTTCACGAAGAAGAGGACAAATATAATCAAACTCAAAGTCAAAGTCAAAAACAGTCAACTCCTGAGCAAGGCCAGATTAGTATCCAGGCAGAAGAAACAAAAGTAAGACCTGGATCAAGTCAGATAGAGAGTGATACAGAGGACGACATCGAACCAGATGTGCCACAACTGAATGAAAATAAAAGAACATCTGAAGGAAGTCAAAGCACAGTGCCAGCTAAAAGACTCAGAAAAGGAGATAAGTGGCCTGGTTTTGTCAAAAGACTGAAATTTCGCCTTAAAACAATAAATGAAGAACAAGAGCAAGTAAATGAAATATCAAGACAAGCTGGACCATCCACAGAGCAACCGGGAAAGAGAAGTTCACGTTTGAAAAGGCTGAATAACAAGCTCAAAGGTCCTGAATGGACCTAGGTCATTTCGAAAATCTAGAACTAAGTGATAATGAACTGATTGTTGATCAGACTGACGAAGAAGTGAGACCAACTTGAGAAATTCACAGGTTAGAAATCTGTGGAAAGTTGCAAAGAGGGGCTAAGTCTCCTTAGTCAGAAATGGCTGATCATACTGTTGATGGAAGACCGAAAAGAAATTGTTTAAAGACATGCTGTAGAATACGTACATGTAGTATAATGATAATATTCATAGTATGGCTAGGACTAACCGTAGCTATTCCTTATCTAATGAGTAAAAACATGAAGAATAACACTAACATACATGAGAAGGTAGATGCACCTGAAAAGTTAAATACGCTTGATAGGATAGATAGTCTCAGACAGCACAAGGTAGATTTAGAAGCATCAGATGAGGAAGGATTACACTATATTAGAGTCAAAAATTGAACCAATTTAAATGTATTTTCCAACCTGTTAGTACATTATGTAGAAGCAATCGAAAAAAGTGATTGTTTTGTTTTTATGAAATTACCAACATCTGTAGCCGAGGGTGTTATGTACCACCATTTGCCGCTGACATATGGTATCTCATGTAGTATTTTAGCTAGTTTATTTTATAAGAAAGGACCATTATACTATTACAATTCAGATGTGATTTTTTTCTGAACTTCCTATACGTAGTAACCTGAATCCTGTACATACTAAAAGTGACATAACTCATTATATGGGTGAATAATTTCTAACAATGGGTACAATAGATATAGCTGAAGCGCAGAAGAACAATTTAACATGCATTTTACATTAAAAGGAAAAAATGCTTTTAAACTCGGTTGAGAAAAGGAGAGAGGATTTCCAGAGAAAAGCCACTGAGCA
This sequence comes from Lissotriton vulgaris, assembly GCF_964263255.1. Lineage (NCBI taxonomy): Eukaryota > Metazoa > Chordata > Amphibia > Caudata > Salamandridae > Lissotriton > Lissotriton vulgaris. Next base: position 746,307,939 of record NC_141696.1, read on the forward strand.
GAAACAAAAAATTCCTAAATGGGCTGAAAATAGAGAGTTCACCTTCAATGGCAAGACTCACGCTGCTATGTTGCTGGATTTCGAAAAGAAAGGGAAACTCTGTCTCCACTGGGAGAGAACGAGTTATTATAACAATATTATAACAATATATTCATTGGTTTCAGTGAATGTGAACACAATTATAAAGTAATTGGGGGTTGGGGTTTCAAAGATGGAACTGAACCAGTATTTCATGGAATTTATTATAAATGTGGAAACAAGGCATATTATAAACTGCCAGGCCATTGGTATGGGAGTTGTTATTTTGGAATAGTATTCCCAAAGGTATATCAAGTAAATAAAATAACTGGAAGCAATGAAGAAGTTAATGGACTAATACGTAGAAAAAGAGCTAGAGTTCTGAAATTGTAGGCAATATATTTAGTGCATTGATACCTTCAGTGGGAGTGGTTCTGAATACTCAAAGAATCTGCAAATTGTCAACAGTGGTGGATCGACTGACACCGCTGGAGGATTTTTGATGATCAATACCCAATTGGTTGCGATAAGATCAATAGTTTTACAAAATCGACTTGCTCTTGACACATTGTTGGCAAAAGAGGGCGGAGTCTGTAGAATGTTGAAAGCGCAACATTGTTGCACTTACATACCTGATAAAAGCATTGAAATTAAAGGGTATGTAAAGAATATTACACATTTGGAAAAAGAACTCAAACCACTGGAGGTTGAGAGTGCATGGAAGAGACTTACAGATGGTCTCTCCTCTATAGGTAGTTGGTTTTCTAACGTAGGAAAAAGTATTGTAGGTAGAATTCTGATGCCAATATCGGGAGCAGCTTTACTGATTTGGGTAATAAATATTTTGGTGCAAATGCTGCAGAAACAAAAAGACATATACTGTAAATAGGAAAGGAAAGAAAAGAAAATTTGAAAAAATAGAACTTGAAGAGTTGAATGGGAATCTGTACAAGAAAGTAAAACATTTTCACATGAATAATGAAAAGAAACAAAACAGAAAGTTTGTAGAAATTGAGTTGGGAGAGATGTGAAAGTTGGCATCTGATTCATTAATTAGTGATGATATAAAATATCATCAAAGAGGGGATTGATGGGGCAAGGTTGTGCACGTAAAGCGCCTTGCTTGTACTCAGCCCTCTCGAAATAATTTGTAACATACTAATTAAAATGTTTTGTCTAACTAATATTGCACCACACAACATTTCTAGCAACTAGGGAAAGCTCGCCTATGTGCTTTTACTAACGAGTAACTTGAGAATGCATCACGTGACATGACGTATTCTCTCTGCTTGGTGGGAAAATTCTTGCTTCTGCGCACTAGAACTAAGATGGCTACTCTGTGTGTTAAAGTGCTAACGCTTGCACTATTGCTTTTACTAAGTTGTTTGTTTTGTTAATAACTAATGCCAAAGTTAAAACAAAATAATGGGAATAGAGTAGAGATAAGTGGTATACAATGCATTCATTTATTTCTTGTTCTAAAACTGTTTCTCTTCTACTTTGCATGTATCCGACTTTGGACCTAACATGTACTTCTGAACTCCATCTTTGGAGGAACTGCGCCTGTGCAGAGAAGCTCAAATCCCTGCATCAATGACATTGAAACCCGGCCAAGTCTTGACTTGCTAGAAGATGCGCCTGGGAGCATGAACTCTCAACCACACAAGAGGAAGCTGGGCTGTACAAATTAAAATACAATGTTATTGATATTGATACATTCACTGCCGGGTGGAATAAAAGTGCAAGGGAAAAAAAAAATTATGGGCAGGAGTGCTAATTTCAATATTGGAGCAGCTGACTTTATAACTGGTATGATGGGATGACCTCTCCTCGACTTTTGACCAATCAAATTGCAGGAATACATAAATTTGCAACACTAGGGGGTTGTACACTGCCCTGGAAAATGGTATATCTAAGGTAGGCTTAGCTAGTTAGATTGCCTGACTTGCTCGAATAGCTGACATGTCACTGACCCAACGCACTCAATAGGGATCGAGAGCAGAGGTGCTGGCGCAGCACCCTGTCAGAAGATTCAATAACCCAATCTGGGTTTGAAGGAGAGGAATTCGATAACCCAATCGGGGTCCGGGAAGAAGATTCGATAACCCAATCGGGGTTCTGAGGGAGAACATTGCGATAACCCAATCGGGGTCCACTGTTAGCCGCAGAGAGGGGTACCTAGCTCAGTCTGCATCCATCCTAATTTGGCTTTCACCTGTCCTGATCTGCATCCAAGCTATCTACTGACACCTGAACCTTCGGTAGTCCTGTTCTTTATCCCAGACCATGGCCAGAGTTGGTCTTCACACCATTCTAGGTAACTATGAATAAGAGTGGGTTAGTCATTGTATTGTTTCCTTTTTCTACCCTCCCTTTGTTCAAATGCTTAACGATATTTCTTTCCAAAATCGCTGCATATTTTACTTCAATCATTTGTCTTTCTAACTGAATGAGTTATATTTGAATTAATATGGACTCTGACATTTAAGACATTTACATAGATAAAGAGTTTAAACCTTTCCCAAGTTTGTGGTTATTTTAAAAGTAAATGAAAGGTTGTTATGCTATCTATTATGCTAACACCCTTGATCCCTTAGGACTTTAGGTACCAGCAACCAGGATTGGTAAAGGTAATGGTATAGGTCCAAATAGGTAAACTTTAACTAAGTAGAGCGTGAGAAGAAAAAAGGTCACCTGTTCAAAGAGTGTATGTTGTTGTTTTATGGGCCCAGGTGAGTATGATTAAAACAAGCAGGTGAACCCACGCTCTATCAATGGGATGTAATAATGTTTTGAGTCTAAAATCCTGTTGCAAATCATTAATCTATTACGAGCTATACAAAGGTAGTGGTAACTCATTCGCAAATGGGAAGGGATGCCGATTGGACCCCTTCCCCTTTGTGAATGTTGACAACATTTTTTTTTATTCATCCTGTTTTTTTTTAGTAAAACAGGTTGCATGAAAAAAAAATGATGTCTATATTAAAAAAGGTAATCACAGACATGGTAGCCGATCCAAGCAGGCAGCGGTCCCTGTGATGGCTGTGTATGGCAGTGGGTTGCAATATGCGACGTACCTTATTAATATTCATAAGCTAGGTTTGAAATGCGACCCACTTTAACTCCGTACTTTGCAAAACAACCCATTAATAAACAGGCTGGTTCTCAAAATATCCCACTGGTCGCAAAAATGCTAAAGAGTAAGGGGCCTTTTAGGATGGCGGGCCTAGCGGTGCTGGGTCCGGCCGCCAGTGGTGCGGCAGTCCCGCACCGGCAATTAGGATGCCACCGCCACAGTGGCATCCCACATACATTGCATTGTGACGGGCAGTGCTGGAAGAAACACCCACCACAATGCTATCTATGCATGTCTCGCATTTGCACGCACAACGTGGCAGGCACCATGCGGTGCCTGCCACCTTGTGCATGCAAATGCAGGGGGTACCATAAGTACCTCCCATGTGCACCCCCCAACACCCTGGAGGCCCGCAATGGGCCCCCAACGAAAAAACCACATGCCTTTCCATGGCGGAGTCACCGCCATGGAAAGGGACTTCTCCACCATGCACCTCCACCATATTGCTGTGCTTTTCCACCCGGTAGGCAATTGGGTGGATTGTCTCCTGGCAGAAAACCGGCAGACAGTCTTCCCTCCTGCCGGGGTCCCCCCGTCATCCTAATGTGGCTGGGGAAAAGTCATGCAGGTGGTGACTTTTGGCGGGCGGATCGCCACCGCCATATGGACGGTGGCGATCCGCCCGCTATACTAATCACAACCAAGTCAGGAATTCTCCTGGCTTACTTCATGAGCGAAGGAGTAAGACAAGAGTGCTTTAGGAGTAAGCCACACCTACTGACAAGCATATTTGTGAAACAGGCTCAAAATAGTGTATAAAATTCCCTTTTCACTCTGGACAGTCTACAAAAATAACCTACGCAGCTAAAGGTATTTGAGCATCACTAGAGCTGAAAGGCTGCATGTTGTGGACTTCAGGAAAAGAAGTGAAATAAATGAATACAAATTCTAAAGTTCAGTCACTGAGACTTCAAATGTCTCCCATGTCTCTTGACTTATCACTCATGATATCTTCCTGCAGGGTGTATTCCAGCTAATGGTTAGCCCGAACATGTGACTTTCCTTGTCATCTAGTCTTACAGGAAAGACAAGGCCATGTATAGAGATATAAGTTATTTCAAAATTTACTAATATGTATATAGTGTGGAATCATTTATTTTCTAGTTTGATAGAACTATAGCCACAAAAATTCTGAGAATTATCAATTGGAGTAGCTAAAGTAATTGACTAATTAGTGATAAATTGTGTTAGGAAAGCTAATTGAGAACAAACTGGTCTGTCTCGGGAATAAAAAACAAATCCATGTGCATCTTTGTTGGCTATAATGAACTTCTTCCAAGGTGCCTTCGATCCGTCAATGTTTTGTGAGCCCCCTTGAGGTGAGGGAAGTCTAGTTCTTTAAGACTCATGATTGTCAGCTAATTGAGTTGTGCATTTCAAGAAGAAAATAGTAATCATTATGGCCTTGGGCTTCAGGCTATATTCTGCAACCAGAACCTCTATGCCAGGCTTACTAAATTCTCCAAAAATGCTGCACTGCGTTGCATGAGGAGAGACAGGAAGAGTGCCATATCTACAGAGATATTCCTTTCTCCTCTCCTCTTCCTGCTGCTGAGCGCCATGCACACACCTTTGTGCAGAGGTGTGTGAGTGAATATAGCATTTGTTTTGTACTGGAAGAGTACCCTTCCAGTTCAAAATACTGTGCCTTTGTATGCGTGCAGTACAGTGCAGCACAAATGCAAAGTCGAGAATGAAAGGAGAAATTAAAACATTTCAAATGGCATTCATTTTTGAGCCAAAACCCTCTCTTCGATTTTTGGTAGATAGGATTTCGTGTAAAAAAAAATATGGGTGGTTGCATGGGAACGAACATGTTACGTCCCCTCGGCGCTAAGAAATGCTCAGCAGCACTTCACGCTATTTTGCGTTACTTTTAGGCAATTTACAGAGCAAAACAAGTTTTGTGCTGTAAAGTAAATAACAAAAACAATGTGTGCTGGTTTGCATCACTTTTGAGACAAACCCATTGCAAAGTTTTAAATCTGGCCCCTAGTATCGGGTAGCATAGACTTCAGGCACACTCAGCAAGCTAAGGATGCAGAATGTGGCTTCAAACTATTCTTTACATGCAGTGATGCCACCACCTGGAGCTCTTTTGGCACTAAGGTGTTTTTGTGTTTTTTTGTTTAAAATCCTTTTGAAGATGGTGACACCAAGCGTGATAAGCAGTGACATTTGATTAATTCACAAATTCTTACTGAACATTGGCACTGCTAACTGGCCTTCAAATATAACTTTTTGACTAGTCCTGCAATGAGATCTTCATCATTTGGCCAATGAGTGGCTGTTATAATTTGAATGGAAGCCGGTGATATAGCATCGTTTTTTGTAGTGACAGGTAGTGATTCTAATCAGCCTGTTAATAAAATGGCAGCAGCACATATGCGCCTCAGTTTCTTTTGACATCTTAATTTTGGAATGTACAATTTTTACATCCTAGCTTCTGATTAATCTTCAAAAAATCCTCTATACCAAGTAGCAGAAAAAACTAAGGGCCTTATTTAGAGTTTGACAGAAGGAATACTCTGCCACAAACTTTGACATCCACAATATTGCAAGTGCATTTTATTGCAGCCAATTGCACTTGTAATATGGTGGATGGGATATCTTTCATGTTCTGACTATGGATCCCATTTGAGGTGGTAGCCAGAAAATTAACATATCCCTCACCTTGATCCATACCTCAAATACCATAAGGTGAGTAAAGTGAGTAAGCCCTACCCACCGTAAATAAGGCCCTGTCATCCCACCTTTTGTACAACTATATCTCCATCCTTCAAGCCTTTCACTCATTCATCTATCTGCCCCCTTTTTCATGCTTCCATCCATTCCTCTTTCACCCTTTCCTCCATCCTTCCCTAACCATTCTTTCTACCTACCCTTTCATCATTACACTCTTCAATCCATCCCTCTGTCCTTCCGCTCACACATCCAGCCATTTGTCCATCTTTATCACTTTCATACATCCACCCATTTTATCCATCATTTCACTCTCCTTTTATCAATTCATCATCCATCCTCTCACCCTTGCATCCACACTTCCATATATCCTTCTACCCATTCATTAAGCCATTCCATCATTCCAGCCATTGTTTCTTTCATTCACCCAGTCAAATGTAGCTCTACCCTTCCAGGCATCAGTCCATTCACGCTTGCATCAATCCTTTCATTATTTTGACCCTTTCTTCTTTAAACAGATTCTTTCTTCTTTTCATTTATCCTTCCTTTCACTCTTCCGTCCAACCCTCTCTCCCTCTTCCGCTCTCCCCCTCTCTTTTTCTCATCATTTTAGCTTTTCAGCCGCCAGTACAATGATTGAAGTCACATCACTGATCTCTGCTATGTGTAACACCTACTAACAAGATTTTGCGTGTAGAGCTGTAGATTGAAAAGGCACATAAATAACTATAACTGTAACATCACCCCCCTTAAACTACAAAAGCAGGGGTTCATAATGCCACTGATCTCATCCACCAAACTCCAAATAAGGCCCTAAGTCACAAATTAAGGGTATGCTTCTGTAATAAAAGCATTATTAATGCAACTACCTATAGTAACAGAGCAAAATATGGAGTTTAACTACACTTGAAATTTGCAAATGAATGTAATTTGGACACTTGTGCACTTCTATGTATGATGACAGGTTTCACCATTGGGGTCAGAAGAGTTTCTTCAGATGGTCACTACAGACACTGTCACCAGTTGTGAACCTTTTGCCTACAAACCATTGACTATAGTTCTGTTAGTCTAATTAATTCAATGGAATCAAAAGAAGACTGCAACACCAGAAAATATTAGACTGTCAAACAAAAACCCAGGACTTAAAATCATGTCCATAATCACCTGGTATGTTCATGTTCAATGTACATTTAATACTCAGTGTTCAGCTCACAAAAGTAGCTGTTTCTCTAAGTTTGAGGATTATACATGTTTTTTTAATGGGTGGAAGAAATGATACCATGGTAGTCGGCATTATTCTTATAATGATGATACTTGTAAAGCGCACTGTTACCCCATCTCGGGGTGTCCTGGCACTGAAGACCGCTGGGGAACTCATCCTGGCTTTCCCTGTGAGATGGTCCCTTCGGGGTATCTCCAAGGTGAACACAGTGTAAAAAAACTTTTTGGCATCAAATCAACACAATGGGAGGGAGAAACTGCACAAAGGAACTACAACTCAGATAGAATTAAAAAACACAGTATCATTTAATCAGTGTACCAAAATTCATATTAAAAACAATTGGTGTTGAACATCAAAACAACAACAAAATATGTTAAGCATAAAAACAATTCAATAATGCAACATAATAATATACACAACGAACTAAATAACAATTACATAATACATTCAATGTGCATTCTAATAAAAATAACTAGTATGACGGTGGCAATCTCTATATTTCAACGCGCGTTTCGGCGTTAGGAAAAACGCCTTCTTCAGGAGCCACGAATAAAATCTGAAAAGCTGCGATGGCCAAATTATTGCAAACACTGAAGTCTTGTTGGAATGGGCTCAGAATGAGTCCTAGTACCCCACCGATTTGATTCTTTACTGTCAGTTCTTCAATCGGGGAGTCGAAGAAAGCGTATTGATATTCTTCGAAACCACTGGGAAGATATCCAGGATGTGCAATCAGTAATGGTATTCACTTTTTAAAGCGAATCTGTGAGATATTCTAAAAGATGCTAAAAACGGGACAGCAAGTGTGCTGTCCAAGTACTACGGATAGAGTGATGAACAGCTCAGATATGCTGACGCGATAAGGTTATGGGAGGATAGATCCCCAAGCTCAGATCGCAGTTCGTAAAATCAAAATTTCTATGCCGTATAAATCAACCTGTGGGCGCCGCATGAAAGATAGCCGCTGGCGTCCCGCAGCCGTTGAAAGAGCGACGTAATTCGGATGCTTACAGCCAATACGTGAATAACGAATGTCTGTGCCTTGTATATCAACCTGCGGGAGCCGCAAGGAGAATAGCCGCTGGCGTCCCGCAGCCGTTGGAAAAGTGTTCAATGTACATTTAATACTCAGTGTTCAGCTCACAAAAGTAGCTGTTTCTCTAAGTTTGAGGATTATACATGTTTTTTTAATCGGTGGAAGAAATGATACCATGGTAGTCGGCATTATTCTTATAATGATGATACTTGTAAAGCGCACTGTTACCCCATCTCGGGGTGTCCTGGCACTGAAGACCGCTGGGGAACTCATCCTGGCTTTCCCTGTGAGATGGTCCCTTCTGGGTATCTCCAAGGTGAAACCAGGCATCCCCGGCGTCTGTGGGGGGCCGTTGTAGAGATGAGGCAAGCTTAATGCCCAGAGTTGCTGAGTGTGATCCCTGGTTAGAGTAGGCACTGAGGTGAGAATTATCGAGTCCGTTGACCCTGGTCCACATTAAACCCTGCCGCGTCAGGAATTGAACCCTGGTCCCGGGCCGATCTCTGCTTTTGGGTCTGCCGCCTCTAACCAGTGAGTCACACCACTCCACTTAGGATTCTTCTTCATTTTTTGTGGTGAACTGGTGGCATGCCAATCATATTTTGCTATAGAAATCACAGTAAATCTCTATGCAACACATTTACCATGAAATTCGAAGTTTGCTTCCATTTATGTTGTTGACTTTTTGAAAGCAAAAAGCCGCATTTTTGTTTTCGATAAGCCATCTGTGAAATTGTGAATAATCACACCTCAGCCATTCAGCTATTTCCAAACAGGCATTATAACCAGGTTCCTAATGTCACTGTGGATAGGTTGCTAAAGTATCCAAAATCAGTTGAATACATGTGTCTTCTAGATTACAGTAGTAAGTACTTTAGCACACGCTTTTGCAATCACAGGAAATGCTAATCCCTTTACAGCAATCCATTCTAACAATAGCCCACTTGTATCAGTTCAGTTCATAATTCAATTCAAAATCATGTTCTCTTATCCAAGTAACTTCTTTTCTAGATTAGCTTCTCCGAATTGTCTTTATTTGTTTTATTTCATCATAAAACAATCCATAGTAACGTTCAATAAAAAAACGTTCCTACCATCACGCTTTGTCCTGGAATATGTCACAGTATGGAAAAACAGTTGTTCTCCACAGGTGATGTGGTACAGGAGGCAATATTGCATTTGAAAAATGCCTCAATTCATGCTTTCAACCTATTGTAATTAATTACAATGTTTAGTAATTTTTTGTGTTTCAAATTTTTTATTTTGTAATTACATTTGTAGACACAGTACAAATAAAAAAATAACACTAAAAGGTTCAGCCAATTGAAATTAAATATTATTCAATGAAAAATGTAAGCGGGCCAAAATAAGCATAGGAAGTACTTTTAAAACAAGCTAGAATTTCAAGATATGAGAGGAATTAAAACCCTGCATTATAGTGCAATGATCAACCTGAGAACATGATAAAGTAGTTTCATTGTCTTGTCATATCTTTTCCCATGAATAATATTAAACACAAATAGAGCAGGGGGAGTATAAAGACAGAACATGATTACAAAAAAGAATTATGAGGAAGAAGACACAGATTTAATGATATAAATTGAATCCATAGAACAAGCACAAACATACAATACACTTCAGTGTGCATATAACAACATTTATAAGTGGAATATCAACTTTGGTATTCATGGTACATGAAATAGTTATCAAAAGTAGATTTATTCACCCAGCCTGGTATTGTTTTGCACTTAAAAAAATAACTGCAAAAGTGCAGTGTGGGTATTCCAGAGTGGTGACACCTGCAAACATTGGTAAACAGAAAAAACTAGTAATGCATGTGACAATTTTGCCTTGTTAAGGTCTGACTGAATCCAATTCCATAGAGATAAAAGGGAGGAAGAAGACCATAATTGGTGGAGGTATAATGGCATGGATTCATTTTGGCTCAGAAAAAAGGATTTTCCTGGTGGATCAGCAAAGAGAAAAAAGGTAGTGAATGCAAAAGCGCTTCTGCATTACGTTTCCCACTTGAACATTTACACCTGAAACATTTCCAAAATCATAAATGTTTACATATATGCGCATTCCATGCGATTTTCAGTGAAGCCCAAAAATTTGATTCAAGCATAGGAGTAACTCTTGGGAGTAAATGACCCATATTTGTTTCCGAAACAGCCTGAAATGGACTTCAGAATCAAGTCTCGCTAGTATATGATATTCACACACAACATTAGGAATCTCTGTGTAAGGGCAGAAGTCACCCAATTGACTCTGCAGCAGCTCTTAACGTAACACTATTTACTTGTTCTTGAGGTTCTATTTTGCCTGTGTTTGCGAGGTCCCTAATTCTAGGTAATACCACAAATTATTTATCTATTGCATTCTAGATACAACCTTGGTGTTTCATAGTTAGGTTACACTCTAAACTCTCTATAGTCCTAACAGAATATTTACCAGTAGCCACAACAGACCAGTAGTATGCTCCAATGTATGTTGCTAAACCCATCTGTGTGATCTCATGTAAACCAAGAAAAGGGGTTGGGAGAAGATTGCTGTGCTCATTGGCACATATTCAGGGGTGATAGGAGGCTCGCCATTCCTCCCTGCGTAGAGAATTATCCCCGACAATCTGGTCGTTTGAAACGGTCCAGCCGCGACCTGTGGCCCTGAAAATCTCTTGCCGCTAATTCACCGCTGCTACCCGGGGCCAGAAACACCCTCCAAAGTTTGCCATCCCTGACCGGAGCTGCGGTAGCGAAGAACGAAGCCGCCGCACTCCCATTGGCCCAGGAGGACGAGCCCCCTCAGTGATCGCCGCGCTACGATTTGCCTAGCGCCACCGCGTCATCACCGATGCCGTGTCCTGATTGGCTGTCGGCGTTCGCGTCAGTAAGGGCCTGCCCCGGGAGCCGCACTGCCATTGGCTGACTCCCGGGTGACTGAGGAGGCTCGTTGTGAGGGCCGCAACTGGATTGGTCCACGTCATCGGGACCCTCGGGAATGCCGCCGAGAGCTGTGTTTTGATCACCGGAGCCACGGAAGAAGTGATCCGTCCCCGCCGAGGGACCAACACGAGTGCTGACTGCCCCTGGCCTGTTGTCCCCGCTCAGAGCGCTGAGCTACCTCCCCGCCGCTCCCTGAAGTGCTGAGAGCGAGCGGAGAGCTGCCTGGACCAGCCGGGGCTTGGTGCGAGTCTTCTCCGCTCGTCACGGTGGTGCCTAAGTAGTAATCGGTGAGGCGCCCTCGCAGGGCTTGGGCATGACGAGCGAAGGGCTGATTCTGAGCACATAAATACACTGGCATTGCTTTTGATGATAATTTAAAGAGCTGATTCTGGGCACATAAATACGCTGGCATTGCTTTTGGTGATAATTTAAAGAGCCGACTTGAGCATATAATATGCTGGCATTGTTATTGGTGATAATCTTAAAGAGACTTGATACTATTCTTTTACATTAAGAACTTCCTAACACAAGTGCAACCATAAAGATTAAGTGCAACCTTTTACTAAAGAAGAAACCATTGTGTACTGTTGACTTTTACTGCTGCAACTAGATAACGTTATATTTTTATATATATATACTTACCTGTGTGGTCTCAGTTTGTGGTGAATTGGTGGTCATTGTTTGTGTTAAGTGTATTTATTATAAACATTGCCTTGGGGATAAGCCTGTTTGCTCGTGCCAAGCTACCTAGGGGGTGAGCAGGGGTTTTCTACTGTGTGTATTCCTTCACCCTGACTAGAAGCAAGGGTCCCTACTTGGTCTAAGGTACTTACCTCTGCCAATTAGAGATCCCCAGATCTAACATTGGGTCGAGTTTTGTATGTGCAAACTCGTGAGATTGAATGCTGCACAATGGTATATGCGGCATGATTGTATCTAGTGTAGAAGTGCCACTTTTAGAAGTTGGCATATTTGTGTAATTTGTGTCTGCCTGTGATTGCTGAGGCTGGCAGGTGAGCCTGGCTCCAAGAGTCTGGGAGGGTCTGCCCCGGTGGTGAATGGAGTGTTTAGCATACTGATGTGAGGGGAGGAGTGAGCCTGGGCCTGCTTGTGGATTGACTGTCTGGTCTGAGGGTCCTGAGTGAGGCTGGGTTTTCCCCACACAATGCTGGCTCCACCCCCTGGGGTGCGTCTGATGTCCCTAGCCTGGCCAGTGAAAGGAATTCCCTATAACCAGTTCTAGCTGGTTCTCACACTGCCTGCACCCTGCTATACAAAGGATTCCTCTGTATAAAAAGGGGCTGTGTCCCCTAACAAAATGTTCTTGTTTCTGACGTGAATCCTGCCAGGGGCGTGCTGCTGCTTGGGCACCCTGAGCTCTGCCCAGCCCCTGGACACCTGATGGACTTTCCTGAGGGAGCTAGAGGACTTTTCTTTGTTGGGAGCTGCTGTGCTCCACCTCTCTTGTCCCTGAACTGGATTTATAGCGCTTGATTCATGCCTATAGCGCTTGAGAGCGCTGTATTTTACTTATAGCGCTGGGAGCGCTTTATTCTGCCCCCAAGCGCTTAGTAGTGCTTTTATTCTTATTCTCGAGGGTGCCCACCCCTCGTTTTGCACCTCGAGTGGAATCACCGCCGCCGGCCCAGAGATCGTGTGAGGAGGCGCTGTACCCGCCTCCCTACCGAGGGCCGCTCTGCCATTGGCGGCCCTCAAACAGGAAGTCAGGCAGGCCCGGCCGTGATGAGGGCGGGGCCTGCCACTAGGCGGAAGTGCGGCGAAAGAGAAGCTTGCCGAGGGATGGCCGCCCGGGGCTCCCATGGATTATGGAGCGCACTGGGGCAGCCAGCAAATCGTAGCACGGGTGCTGCGGGGCTCCCATGTCGTGGAGGGAGCCCCGGCCAAAGAATGAGCCTGGAGCCACGAGGGCTCCGCCTTCCGAAGTCCCACACCCGAAATGGGGGACCGGGTGAAGCGTGGCGCAACCCCCCGCCCCGGAGAAGCAGCTGGTGAGTAGCGCAGCCGGGGCGGAGGGCGGTGGAGGAGAGAGCACCAAGAGGACCCCAGTGAGAGTCCCGGTGAGTGTCCACGGGAGCGCGGCCACATTATTTCTTGAGCGGCCCCTGCCTGATAGGGTCCCGCTCCAACGAAGGGGCCACATTTGGGTCCTGGGAGCCCGCAAGGCTCCGGGGGCATTTGGTGAATTTGAGTCCCCCAATGGGGGACTCCAATGGCAGGCCTAGTGTTAAGGAGCCAGTGTACTCCTAGGGCCCCATTGCTTCCCTGAAGAGGTGCCAGAGGGCACCACGCTGTATCCGGAGCGGCCCTAGATGACAGCGGGCCGCTCCCGCGTTTTGGCCCAGATTTGATATGGAGGACCTGTGCCCTGTCCCCAGTATGAGAGGGGACCTGTTTAGTTTCAGAGCCTGTGTGGCTCCAACATTTGGGGCATGTGTTATGTCAGAGCCTGTGTGGCTCCATCGTGGACACGAGTGTTTTCAGAGCCTGTGTGGCTCCAACAGTTGGCACAGTTCTGTTCTAGAGTCAGTGAGGACCCTGTCGCAGTTTTGATTCCCAGCTGCCCAGCAATTAGTGGGCAGCTGCACAGTTTAGGTCTTGTTATGTACCCAGGTGCCCAGCAAGTAGTGGGCACCTGCAACGTTTAGGTTTTGTGCCAGTGGCGAACCCCTGACTGGCGCTGCAAGGCAGCACGCCCTGACATTCTGGACACAGGGCTCTTTAGTCCCTTTATTAGATGGGGGCTGGTATGTGATTTTATTTAGGCGCAATGTGATTATCCAAGTGATGGTAATTACCTAATGTGAGTTTTGCACAATGTGATGTGGTGCTAGGAAATGTAATGCATTTATTATGATTACGCACCTTGATTTTACACCTCTGAATGTTTTTGGGCATCATGTGTTTTTGCGCTATTGAGTAATGTTCTGGCACCTCTGAATGTTTTTATGCATCATGTGTCTTCCTTGATTTTACACCTCTGAATGTGTTGGTTTATGCATCATGTGTTTTTCCTTCCCTGCACCTCTGAATGTGTTTTTAATGCATCATGTGCCTTGTTATTACACCGCTGAATGTATGTTTTATGCATCATGTGTTTTCCTTCCCTACACCTCTGAATGTTGTGATGCATCATGTGTAATGTGTTCATGCTTATACCCCTAATTGTATTGTGATACTTAGGTGGTTGTTCTTTTTAGTACAGGTGGTCCTAGTGAGGTCCTGGTTCCCTGCGTGACATTTCTCCTAAGGTGTTTAGGGTTGCGTAGGTGGTACTTACCTGTTACCAGTGCTTACTGGTTGTGTGCTATATTTGCAAATTTGTGCTACAGTGATTTTATATTCTATATTCTATTTTCTACTAAGTGCTGATTCTGACAGGTGCCCACGTGGCCCTGTCCTGTGTAAATAATCCCTTCTGAATATTGCCCGTGCCAGTTGGCACAATGTACATGTGTGATTTCTATCTGATGTGTTTTGACAATACAAAAGGTATTTTTATATAACCTTGTGTGGAGTTCCTTTTGTGGTGTGCCTAGGGTGTTGTTGCTGTTGTGTGTTGGCGCAAATGCTTTACACACTGCCTCCGGGATAAGCCTGTCTGCTCGTGCCAAGCTACCAAGGGGGTGAGAAGGGGTTATCTTGGCGTGTGACTCCCTTGCCCTGACTAGAATGGTGGTTTCTGCCTAGCTTCTGCATCAGCCTTAGCCAACCAGGAATAGCCAGTTCTAACAGGGTGGGTCACCTTAATGTAATTCAATAATTTATACAATAGCAATTGCTCACTTGAACGATCAGTCACTATTACATTACTCTAACACTCATCATGTCTTTGGCACAGCTGACATATCCTTTTCACTAGTTGGAAGACTATATTAACAATTGTGAATTAATTGCTCTCGATTTCTGATATGTTATGGTGTCTGAAGAATTTATTAAAAGAGTAATTTAAGTCCATATTTCAGATTTGTATTATATATTACTATGCATTTTCTTGAAGTAAGTCTCTTATTCATCAAATTAGAAACTCATGTGGGCTAGACATTTTTATTTTGACCCATTCTGTGCCTAACAGAGCTTCTATATATTTCTTGATTTAACACCTCATGCTTTAAAACATCATCCCACAGATGTTGATATTGTAAGTTATCAATTAAGTGCTAACCGGTCAAATTCACCATTGTATTTCCCCTGGTTTATTGAGCTGACTGAGCCTTTCTTGCACTTGCCACTTTATTACCTCACCTAATGCTTAAAGTGTTTCAGCTGCAGAGTTTTTGACAGTCCACCTGGGTCCGCACAACAACTTAGGAAGTGAAAGGTATGAGATAACATTACCTACTATGCACAGAGCTCTCCATTCAGTGGCTTGTAAGTGGCTGACATGGTCTTGTTTAGAGTAACACAGGCACTAGGAACTTTCAGTCCAAAACAAATGTTTAAAGTGATAAGTTGCTGGCCTATGATCACCTCTTGGGGTTTGATTAATAACATTAGAACATAAAAATCCTTGAGCTAATAGGCTAGATTATGTTTAGAACACTTTAGTTCCATATATTTGCTGCCACGATAGACCATGAGATCCTCGTCAAGTTTTTGGAATTTAATAATGCATTTTAATGAGTTAATCATCCTTTTATAGGGATAGGGTAATACGCAGGGTCATCTGTGGACTACTTACATTTTTTAAGGGCTTAATTTAAATGAAGGTACCTGTTTGAACAATAATCTGATTCAGCATTTTTGTTCTCAGAGTTAATATGTGGTATCACATTTTATTGTCATCTGCATAATGAACCTGACAGGTTTTTGCTCCTAGACTGTTATTATTTTGATATTACTTAACCCTAGTTTATTATTGCTACAAGTTTTATTAATCAAACAATACATTTGTTGTTGTTGATTGTACATCGTTCTCATTCAAAATCACAATTCGTTTCTTTGAGATACTTGATTTCCACTTACTCCCATTTCCAGTGTTTTCCATTATAATTGAGGGAAAAGACGAATACAAAATGAAGTTAGCAGCTAAGTTCCTACTACTTGTATTGCCATTGCCTTTCTTTGAATTTAAATATTATATATTATAATTGGCCACACTGCCTGTAAAAAATATGCCATCTGAGATGATTTGATTTGCTGTGTCCTGATTGACTGAGTATTCCTAACTTCATGTGGCATCTAACTTTATGGTGTTTTGGGAATGCTTGCCTTTCCAGCCATGTGCCTTTGACTGGGACCAATCTCCTCGGACCATTGTGGTGTGGCTGCCTATCTGTGGGACTAATCTGTTTTTTTCTTGTTGGTGCTTTTTGACTGCTGGTTGTGTGCCACCCAAACTGTGATCTGTCATCAGTACCCTCATGTCTAGGTTACAGGGCCTGCCTGACCACTTATTTCTGACTCAGAATTGATAGAGAGGTCATATGGGGATATTTCGACAACAGTGATTTGATTTCATTTTTTGTACATACATGTATCATTGCGTACATTGACATCAATATTGACAATATTACATCTTTATTATTACCTATTGATGTCCTTACTCCATGCTGTTTTTGTTCAATATCTTCACACACAGTCTGATTTGGAAGTGCAAATTCATGGTAGTTTCACCCTTCCTTCAAGTCCCCAATCAGCTTCCAGTAGCCTAAAACTATTTGAAAATGAAACAATCTCTTCAATGTGGTCTTGTTAATACTTTGCATGTTTTAAATTTGCAATCCTAAAGATTCAAAGTCTAGAACTTATGATAATCCTTCTTCAATGTAGAACCCAACTTGATCAGATTCCATGAAATCCTCAAACTCACTATTGCATATATAGGTGAACGTAAAATCCACATTCCCTCAATTAACCCATAACATAAATGGGAACCAATCACTAACTATTTTAGTAGTTGGAGAGTGTAGAAACGATGCCTAGTCTAGAATTATAGGGATATGTATTGCCTTCTATCTAGGGGTTTGGCACATAAAGCACCAGAGAAAATCCATTGATTCCTTACTTTTGGGACACATGAACATATCCCGATAGCATCAAGTGTTTGTGCTAGCAGCCTACTTTAGTTATGTAAGGAGGAGTTAAGTTTAGTAGGTGGATGATTCAGTCCACAGATGAAGAAAAGATTTTCTGTAAACAAGTATTCCAAAGAAAGATGTGTTAATTTTGAATAATCATTTTTTTGTCCATTCTTTGTTTAGGCAAAGGTTGTACTCTGTCCTGGTTTATGTGTTTGAGATTTTCTGTCTAATAAAGCTCAATTTGTCAGTTTTGCTCCTTGACAAAGAGGTGGATCCAGAAAGGTATCAGATTGCCACTGAGAACTGCATGCAACCTCTGTTTTTCCAAGAGGCTGGCTGGTAAGTTTTCAAGTTGATATTAAAATCGCTAGGAGGACTATATATTTCTATATAATATATTATGGGTTATTGTTTTGGCCAGGTGAACTCAACAACAGGGGTGCATGTCCATGGAGGAAAAGCTGACCGGCCATTCCTGGTTATCGCAAACCCAGTTATGAAGGGAGGTGAATTGAACACAAAAAAGGGCTCATTATCCCTGGCTAGTACACATACTTTGAATAGTGAAATCAGTAAGCCCTACTTAATGGATATGTTCTGTATTTCCTGGTAGGTGGTATTACAATACCGGTTTTAAGAAAGCATGATGGCGTTTGGAATGCCACATTCATTGACGTCTTTGAGGTGCTATGTGAATTAATTTATTGTTTTTTCCTAGTCAATTTACAGATAGGTGGAAGCACTTTATGATTCGCTGTGATGAATCTCGTTTGGGACGCATCATATTAGTTTAGAGTACTGCAATACTCAATATTAAGATCTGAGGGTACATACATCTCTAAAACAAGAATTAATGTTTTCATTAAATGTAAGTTTATAAGGTTGCTGGCCCATACAAGCGATGATCGTAAATAATACATCAGATTTACTGGGAAAAAAATCATATTCATCGATTTTATAAATGAATAACAGATTTTACGAGCATCCCTTAAAAATATCCTGGTAATTAAAGTTATCGACAGACTTCCCAAATCAAACAATGGTACACTAACTTCCCCAGTAGCCCTTATTTTAATATGTTATTAGTTATTATAACATTTTAATAGTATAGT
This sequence comes from Lissotriton vulgaris, assembly GCF_964263255.1. Lineage (NCBI taxonomy): Eukaryota > Metazoa > Chordata > Amphibia > Caudata > Salamandridae > Lissotriton > Lissotriton vulgaris. The sequence continues at coordinate 746,326,131 of NC_141696.1, forward strand.
AACCTCACTAATGCTGGTTAAAGGTGCAATTTCCTTAGCTCGAGTTACAACGGGCAAGTGAGCAGAACATTATTCAGGTTATTAGGAATTGTTATCATAGATGATGCCTGGCCAACGTTTTAGTGACCTTGGGCAAGTTAAAAAATAATCGCTATAAAAGGGGTGCACAAAATTTCCAGTGGGGGAAACAGTAAGAGGATCACATCAGGTAAATAGCTGGCATTAATGATATATTACATGTATGTAATAGTATTTGTGAAGGTCAAACCTATTTGAAAACAAATGGAGTTCTATTCAACAGATGAGAGTGCAGGGCTACAATTTAAGACTGATTACAGGTGCGGTTTAGGATAATGTACAAGGTACCAATTCAGTCTTGAACATGAATGCAGCGTAGTACTCCTTAACGAGGGTAGTTTTCAAAATCCTTGTTAATTGCATGGCTGTCAGAAGCTGTTCCAGTTGCCAATGCAGGTAGAGTGAGCATAGATGGAGGAAGCCTACCTTCAGTTATTTTCTTTTTTGCACTTCTTCGTCTCTAGTTTGGACATATTCTGGCTCCTGATGGGCAAATCTCTGCCGGAAGTGGTTAGTTAATTTTGCGAATTGCATACGGGTGTCATTTCTGATGGCCCTGTCAGTGATGAATGTGGTTTTGAACCAGACTGGTCTGAAGGAAGCTGTTTGAGATGCTGAAAGGAGAGAAGTGGATTGTGAGGAGATTGAATGACCTGTGTACTGTTGGTTTTATGAGGATATAAGGGTCAAAAAGGCTAGTGAATGACAGTGAGTCCTACTCTTAGTGCAGTTTACCTGCTGGATGATGCAGGAATAAGGACATCCAGGTTGTGTGCACATGTTGGTGCAAAACTATTTTCTGTGATGGAGAGTGCCTCTGAGTCGTGTTATGTGATGATGTCACTTATGTCAGACGTATAGATAACTGAAGAGTGCATTGATGAGCATGAGTTGGGAGGTTTCTGGCATTGATGGCTTGTAAATGTTGTGAGTAGATGCATGGTTTGGGTGTGGTGCATCTTGCTTGGGGCATACATTAGTTTATCTACGAGTCTTGGTTTGTGCGGTAGGCACTCATGAGCCTTAAAAGATTCAATTAGGAGACACACTTCTCTTTGCCAAAGACAGTTTATCCTTGGCATCTATGATGGGGCTTTGAGTGACAGGAAACGTTGGAAGCATTTGTATTGGATGTTGCCACCTACTTGGCCATGTGACCTGCCATGTTGCACTCTGGGTAGCTTTTGTCCTTTCTAAATGTTAGTTTGGATTTTTTCAAGGGGCTTTGGGTGGTGAGAAAAGAAAAGAAGGCAGCGATTAGATTTAATGTTACTGCTGGCAGGGGCAGGTGACCTGCAGTGCTGTACGCCTTGCTGAGCTATATGTTACATACGGTTTAAATACTATCTTGCCAGGGATGTTCAAGTTGCGATAAGTACATTTTTATAGTGGAAACATGGAAGGAGAGGTATCTTCATTTTTATATGTGTGCATTTGGTTCTCAGTTATGCAGTGTGGAGGACTTCGTACACCACTGCTAATTAGATTATGTGACTTGTCATTTATATAGTGGTACTTCCTCTTAGAGGTGACTTTAGTTTGCTGACATTCAGTCAGATTAGCTCTGTTGTGTCCTCCTGCTTCTTATCCCTCCGCCTCATCCGGAAAATCTCGCGCTTTTTCACCTCTGATGCACTCAAAACCATAGTCTTGGCTCTAGTCATCTCTCGACTTGACTATGGGAATGGCCTGTACGTGGGCATCCCTGCCTACGAGTCTCGACGTTTACAGGCCATTCAAAACCAAGCTGCTCGCCTCATCTTTTCCCTTCCCAAATCCTCTCACATTACTCCTGTTCTCAAATCCCTTCACTGGCTCCCTATCCGCTTCAGATCTCTCTTTAAATTAGCCTGCTTTGCCTTTCGAGCTCAATCCCTCTCTGCCCCTGTTTATATTTCCTCCCTAATCTCATCTCACGCCCCCAGCCGCACCCTTCGCTCTTCTTCTCTCTCTCTCTTTTGCACATTCCCCGTTTCCGCAAATCCAGAACTGGTGGCACTCGTCTTTCTGTTCTGGCCCCCCAATTCTGGAACAGTCTTCCACTTCACATCCGCTCCATCCCCATCTACACCCATTTCCGAAAGGCCCTCAAAACCTTCCTTTTCACCCAGGCTTTTCCTTCTTAGGTTCTCCAGATCCCCTCTGTGAGCCCTGACCAGGTCCCCAGCTCCAGGAAGCCGCTCGGCCGCAGTGCGCTTTATTAAATATCTTTTTCATTTCATTTCATTACATTCACTCTTAACAGGAAGAATAAAGCAGTGAAGCAGCTTAAAAGTGCCAGACTTTTCACGCTATCGGTTAGCTGTAAATGTCTTATACTGAACCCATGCCTTCACAGCACTCCTAATAGAGGATACAGTAGTGATGCAGTGAAAATGTTCTGTTTTTTTCTATCTCTTTCGGAACCAGAAAGCTCTTGGACATGTCTGATTAAGAACAACAGCAAACAGCAAAATGCAGAGGAATCACCCTAAATGTTAGTTTCTCTTACAATAGAATGATTGTGAGAACGAGTCCTTGATATCAGAAATGTAAAGCATATTTTCATCTCAGCTACGAAAATAAAGCTAAGATAGTCTTTTTGTCAGCTGGCCGGATAGGTCCGTGTTTACATCTTTCCAGCCCTGATATCTTCCATAGCTTTCTGGTCACGACAAGCATGAATCTCAACAAGAGCAGCCCTGGCGTCTGGGCTCATAACATCAGTAAATATAGCTTAATATTGAAATGCATGTTATTTAGTTTAGTAACAGAAGGGATCAAGTGGCCAACAATAGAACGCCTCAGCGAGGATCGATAGCTATTTCTATGTTATTTTTCTTCAAAATGATAGACATTACAATATTTGTGTTTAACCTTCATGGCACCGAATACAAGTTGCACACATGTTTTATTCAACCAGAGAAGCCAACACTGACCAAAAAATGCAATAAATTAGTCTAATTATATTTTATTTACCTGATACAAATGTAAGGTGCCTGTCTTGTGTTTTTTCACTCTGAATAAATGTCCCTGAAACGTGATAGTTTGCATATAACATTCGCTGCCAGTATTGTGCGCCTTTATAAAATCATATGTACTACATAAAATCATAGCAGTTTAACTAACTTCTTGGGGCCTCATTTATGAGAAATGACGCATCGCTGCGTGAAAGCAGCGTTGCGTCACTTCTCAGTGCGCACTCCTTGCGACATTCCTGATGCGTCATATTTAATATATGACGCATCATGTCGCAAGGAGTTACAGATACGTCAGTATTTCTGACGTATCTGTAAGCGCAAAAGTGACGCATTGCTGGAGTGTGTCACAAAAGTGACGCAACTCCAGCAATGCGTCCTTTCACATGGGGCAAGCCCCATGTGAAAGGGCCTGCGTCAGTCTTATGCCTGCTGTGAGGCAGGCGCAAGATTTTAACGCTACAGAGTCCTAAAAGTGGCGCAGTGAAACCTCATAGATTTCACTGCTTCACTTCTAAGACCCTTCCTTACATCAATACGTCCCCCTTGCATACATTATACCTGGCGCAGGTATAATGTGGCGCAGGGGTTTACAAAGTGACGCATTTACCTAGATGCGTCACTTTGTAAATATGGCGCAACAAGGCGCATTTTTTACGCCACTTGTGCGTCACAAAAAGTGATGCACCGACGGCGTAAAAGTGACGCACAGCCTCATAAATGAGGCCCCTCATTTTTAGTTAATAGAAACTTAATCAGGCTTGATTACATTGGCAGCATCAGTTTGATCAGTTGAAGCTGTTTTACCTTAATACTAGGTCTATGGTAAAACACCAACAGGAGATCTTTCATTTGTTGGAATCTGAGAGTCTGGCCATTCTGTTTCAACCAGTAATGTGGCTATCGGTTGTATCAACCTCTGATATTCTCTTGGGGCTACCTTTTTACATCCGTCAACTTAATCACTGTTCCGACGGAGCTGGGGGTTGAGTAGCAGACACCAGTAAGAACTATTTCAAGTTCGCTTCACTTGAGCCTTTTATTATTCGAATGATAGACAGTTTTGTAGTAAGTGTGGACTTTCCAATTCATCCCTTAACCTGTGTCCTGATTTCTGGACCTCCGGAGTACATGCCATGCTTCCTGTAATCCATAGCAAATCATATCTCTTCCTTAGTTATTGATCATGCATAAATCCTAATCCAAGAGACTTTAACTCCTGGGCAAACAATGACATAGGTGACAAGCATTCTTCTGACTTCACAGATTTGTTAAGCAGCCTAAATCTCGCACATCATGTGTGCTTACCGACCCACATAAAATGTCATATCTTGGACCAGGTATGGTCCTCTAATTTATTAGTCTCCAATATAGAGATACTGCCTTTTGTTTGGTCGGACCACTTTTTAATCAAATTTGTGCTCTCAGATGTGCCCTTTCCTAAACCTTGCCTTGGTGCTAATCGACTCTCCAGAAACTTGGCTTGTATCAACATGGAAGCCTTTTGTAGTGTCCTGGCAATGCCGCTTCCAGGCATTGACCTTCCTAGTGTTGCTAGATGTGAGGGAGTGAATACTAGCTGGCCAACAAAGGCAAGTGATATTCATGCCCCACTTCGTAACACTAAACCACCTCGGCGCCATGATGTGTCAAACGGGTTTTCTGATGATTTTAAAGCAGGTAAATCAAAAATGCGCCAAACAGAACGAAAGTGGCGGAAGAACTATTCCCCGAATGATAAGGAGGCATATATGCTCCAACTAAATCATTATAAGAGACTTGTTATTCATGCTAAAGCTGTTTTTTTCTCAGTAAGGGTTATAAATGCCACCATTAAGTTTAAGGAACTCTTCAGAATTATGAATTAATTATGCAATCCGGAGAGAGTGACTATGACTGTCTCACCGACCCAGAGCTTCTGTCAGGCTCCTATTTCCTTTTTATTAACACAATTTCAACCTTCAAAGCTAGTATTCCATTGAGACAATGTGATTGAGGGGTAACAGCGGAATACCATAATCAGATGATAATGTCTGAACTGCCTGCTAATAGTAAGGATCGTCTCATAGAATTTCTAATCAAAGTGAAATCGCCCCATATTACCGCTTCTGTACTTGCCGAAAGTACTCAATGCACAATTTACCTGGATGTATTTGTTGTTTTATAGACGTAACAAATTTTCTTAACTCTAATCAAGCTGATTTCTGGCCAACTTATTACACAGATTAGGTCATCTTATCAGAAGTGGATGACTTGCAGAGGGTCACTGATAAAGAGACCACCCAGGCTCTGGTATTACTTGATCTTTCGGCAGCCTTTGACACGGTCAACCATATGACTCTGGTGCACCGTGTCAAGGCCACGGGCATGTAATGCACCACTCAGGAGTGGGTTATCTCGTTTCTGACAGATCGTGCACAGTCAATTAGGCTCTCTTCTTTTTGCTCTTTAAAAAGTTAGGTTAGCCTGTAGAGTTCCTCAGGGCTCGCCCCTTTTCCCCTATCTGTTCAACTGATACATTTGCCCTCTACTATTCACCCTAAATGAAATGCATGTCAAAATGTATAATTATGCAGATGACATCCAATTGATTTTTACCGTTGATGATTCACTGGAATTGAAAACACCCTTTCAGAATACAATAGTATTTATCCGGATTTGGATGAATTATAACCAACTTAAATAGAATTCAGATAAGACTGAAATTGCGATCTATCATCAGTAAACAACCCAACCTGTGGTATTCTACTTTTTGGCGTGTCTCAATGGGTACTCCTCCCCAGACCAAAAATTCAGTCAATAGTCTTGGAGTTGTGATTGACTCCAAGTTGTCAATAAGACCCCAAGTGGTGGCCATTGTCCAGACCTGCTGTTTCCAACCCCTCAAATTCAGAAAGATTGTCAAAATTCTTTCCTCTGGGACTCTAAAACAAGTAATTATCGCATTGGTCATCTCCAGAGTTGACTATGCTTATTCCCTCTATTTGGGCCTCTCTACGGGCCTACTTGGTAGCCTCAACTAGTTCAAAACCAGGCTGCTAGGCTTTTATATAAATTACCCTGGAGGTGTCACATTTCATCCCAGCTGCGGGAGCTTCATTGGTTACCAGTTGAGCAATGCTCAGGCTTCAGAGCCTGCTGCATTATCTTTACATCTTCACAGGTTGCACCCCGGCCTTAATTTCAACCTGTATTCTCAAATATATAGTTCATCAAAATCTAAGTTCTTCCCACTAGAATCTTCTGTCCATTCCTTCTTTTAAGAGGAAGACGTTGGGTGGCTCCAGTTTCTTGACACTTGCCCCATGTATCTGGGGTACTCTACCTTCCGATATCAAGGCTGTCACTTGTTATTCCAAATGTAGGAAACTTTTGAAGTCTCAGCTTTTCAAGGTGGTATACGATTAATCTGTCAGACCACATAACTGTAGTATTGCTTCTGTAGCTCTAGCGCCAAGAGACCTTTTGGTGGATGTGCGCTCTATAAAAACCTGGTAATAGCACAACATAACTGTACATTTTATCTAGTGTTTGATTAATGAGCTCAATCCAGAGGTGTCTCACTAGAGCTTGCAGTGAGTTCTGAGGGCACATTACTTTTACATGCAAGCATTCCTTCGAATAATCATATAAAATGTCTGATATTTTAAACTACAGACCTCCCTGAAGGCATACTGTACAACAAGCCCCTAATTGTTAAAACTGCATGCATACTATAAAATAATGAATTCTGTATTGTTTGATTCTCTTTCATCTTTTGAGAAATTGATCTCTTGTACCTCTGACCAAAACATTCTTTAGTCTATTGATTATTGGATCCTTTAATCCTGAAGATTATTCGTTTTTTATAGTCTCTAATGCAATACTTATAAGATAACTGCTTTAGCTCTGTGGACAGCATGTTAATCCAAGAGGGTTTGCAGTTATAATACAAAACACAGGGATCTGAAGAGCTTAGCACAGAACTGATTAAACCTTTAATCAACCGAGTGTTTAAAAAACCCCAATGTGGGTCTGATTGATGTTTATAGAGTTAATAAAGCAGAAAGTTAGGCAAAGGTGCAATCAATCCTTGAAATGAATACTGCAACAATTGTCTTGGATTGAGAGAAAACTCAGGAGTAGATTTAATAAAAACTCACAGAAAGCAATGCAGCAATCAGAGTTTCTGCAATGCGTTGCCTGAGAGACAGAGTGCAGGACTATCTCTAACTATACCAAGATATGGAACTGTACTGCTCTCTAACTATTGCTGTCTAGCAACATGCATATTCCTTGAACCATAGTGCATAGTTGTCTGTGTTATGTCTAGCATAGGTTTTGCCCTGGAAGCGTACTCTTCCAGTAACAAATACCATGCCTGGAGAAACATTTAACTTTTCTCATTTTGAATACATGCTGTACAGCGCAGCACACATGCAAAGTCAGATATGTTTAGAGAAATAAAAACATTTCTCTTTCAACACCTGCCTAAAAGAGGTATTACTTTTTGTTTTAAAACTCTGACTACTATTGTTATTGTTGCTGAAACTTGGTATAGCGCAGGTTACTCACGCCAGAAGGAGTATTTCAGCACTCAGGGGAATTTTTTTAAGCTACTGAAATCTAAATAGAATTGAATATGGAGAAGGAGCTTGTTCCAGTGATGAGGAGCAGGTAGGAGAGCGACCAGCAATCGTATCTAGAGGTGCGATTGTGGTGGGGACACAACAACAGTTTGTTCTTTGATCTAAGATTTCTGCTAAGGCAGTATGAGCAAGTTTCTCCAGTAGGTAGGCTGGTCACTTGCCACCAAGGATTTGTGAATGAGACAGAGAAGCCTGAACAAGGATCATTTTCTTACTGGAAGCCAGTGAAAAGCTTTCAGCCTAGGGGCTGATGGAGAAAACTTACCAACCAAGCATGCAGTCGTATTTTGTACAACCTGCAATTTAGAGAGTAGTGATTCATTGGCCCCTACCAGCAAGGTGTTCCCATTATCATGGGGACTCATTATAACAGCCTGTATAAGAGATCTCCTTGACCATAGCAGGAGCCACTGAAATACTTGTTTATGCAGCTGCAAAGTGCCAAAGCAGGCACCACATCTAGACATAACCTTTTCTCTCACAGAAAGATTCTCACCAATCAATACGCTAAGATTATTAATTGCCCTCCTGGGGTGAGGGGCTGAGCCCAGCTCATGAAGCCAACAATCATCTGACCAATAGGCATGCGCCTTACCAAACGACAAATGCTCCTCAAATGCCTACTATTGTAAGTAAGTCAGGCTTTATGTCAAAAACCATGATTGATTGTATGGATATGCCCATGTTCCACCAATGGAATGTCCACTTGATGCAAATGAATGTGTTACTACTGCAATTGAAAGTAAATTTAAAACAAATATTTTGCTCCAGTTTGTGTCACAAGCATGGTGCAAAATGGTAGTAAATTTGTCCCAAGCAGGCTGCAAAACAGATACAATATTTTTCCTTTTTTAAATTTACTGGTCTAACATGTGTGTCTGCCATCTTGAAACACTAAATTAAAAAAAGACCAAAATGGCAACCAGGTCAGGACAGTTGCTCTGGTACACGTGGTGATGCATGTGCATCCAAAAGTCATCACACAAGGGCAAAAAAAAAGGACACTTGGGCCAGCTTTTAGTTTATTTTAGCTGAGCCTGTTCAGCATCAGTAAAAAGCACTGATTAAGTCCAAAGGCTAGCTAGTGTCTTTGAAAACGGAGACCTGTGGGCTTTGTCAATGCTTGCTTCCCAATGAGTTTCCATACTTCCTAGGTTTATCGGTTAAATCAATCGATATATAACTTTATTTGGTGGCAATTAGCCATCCATAAAAGCAATACATAAAACAACGAACATTCTTACATTTTTTCAATTGTAGGAACATAGAATAACAGTAGATAAACAATAGATAAAATACACTTGGCGTGTATAACACCACCCAGCTTTGCAATATAAAATTACACACTATATCTCGTTACTGTTAAAGAGGTTAAGTCATTTTCTTTCTGGCATAAAAGACAGCCCATAAAATAGATGCCATACTGCAACAAAGCTCCAGAGTGGGCAGAGATTGTAGGTATAAAAACGCTGGTCGACATTGCGTAAAGTGTGCCCCTCTTATAATAGGTATAATATAGTGCTTCCTCTAGTGGTTAAAAAACTTGCAGAAGAACACCATGTGCATAGTATTCTGTGCCATTGCATCACTGCAGGGACAGCTAGATAAAGTTGTGGAACACTCATTTATTATTGCAAAACTGACCAATCGATGGAAGGTGCCTAATCATAAACAACTCAACACAAACTTGTGTCTTGCACTTAGAAATGCTTTAAGATAGGGTTGCATATCTTAAGTAGTTAAAATCATTTGATTTTTCAAAACACTGGGTTTACAGATTTCGGATGCAAGTCTAACATTCTCCAAATGGGTCATGATTTCATTTTTAAAAAAGTCACTGCTAATGGTAACTAGTGATTCAGGCTTCACAAAATACTCCCGATGACGCAAATCATTACAAAAACGTTGAATGTAGACGAGCCATGGAATGTGCTGATATAGGCTTGATTTAAGACAGTCCTTGATTATTGCACAATTTAAGTCAGTGTGTAGGGAAGTCCACATTTCACACCAAAGTAACATGGGCTGTAGCATGATCAGGTCTGAAATGAATGGGGCTCAGAGTTCGTCATGACATACATGCACTGAAGTACTTTTCGGGGTGGGAAGAAGATATCTAAAACCTCCTTCTCAACCAATTGTATATCTCTGCATTTCTTATATTCCCTCATGCCTCCCCTATAAAGTGCAACACTAACACATTTAGCTTCATAGATTGACATCATCAGCGCAGGTGGATTAGAACCCTCTGAGAGCTATACAGGCTTTACCAAATCGTAACTTCCTATCAGAAAAAGCCTTAATCCATAGGCACTCTGTAATAACTCACCAGACATCAGGTATGAAGAATAAACTTTATTCTCATTAAGGCTTCCGCCAGCACGACATGCAGGCACAAAATGGCAGTCAACTGTGGGGCGCTCGAGCCACCAACTGTCAAATACATTACGTAGGCAGCAGCACGAGAACAGTGCCTCGCGCGTTGCTCACAGTGCGAGCGCGAGGCAGGCAAGCTCACTACATATCTCCTTTCCCTAAAGGAGAAGAAAAGGAAGAGAAGAGGAGAAGAGAGAAGAACCAGGGGAAGAGAGAAGAACAGGAGAACAAAAGGGAGGAGGAGAATTATCAACGGAATCTAATGGGAACCCTTATGGCTCTGGTGCTCCTCCTCATCACCGAGGATTGAGGAGCTGATGGCTGTACACTGGTACCACTTTGGAAATCATCACAAGAAACATTTTTAGCACAATTAGAGTTCAACAGCTTGTCATCAAAACTTTTAACTTTTACCACCTTGTTGACATTCCACCAGTGCTGTCCATTGACACGAACAGCATTTCCACAGACTTTGTCGACCTTAACAATTTCACCAAACTTTGCATCACCTTTCTTTACAAACCCTTGTTTCTTAATCCTTATACAGTCTCCCACAGCAAATGCTCTGCATTTCACCCGTTTCCTTTCATCAAAGTATTCTTTCTGTTTGGATTGTGTTTTTTCATTTTTTCTCCTGACCTGTTCATCAATTTCTTGGGGAGTGGAATGGGACTTGAACCATTTGGACATCCACGCAGGCCTAAATTCAGTGCATGGTTTCCTGCCCCTGAGTAGTTCAAAGGGTGACACCCCTGTGGATGAATGTGGGGTGGTCCTGTAGAACCACAGCATGGCTCTCACACTCTGGGGAACCTCTTTGTTGTGAACAATAGCCCATTTGACACAATCACCAATAACTCTGTTGAGTCTTTCCACCAAACCATTAGTTTGAGGGTGGTAAAGGGAACTTCTGTGGTGAGTGATAGCAGACTCTTTAAGAAATTCTTCCACTTCTGTGGACACAAACTGGACCCCATTGTCGGAAATGATAGAAAGAGGAAACCCTTCTCTCATGAAAATTTCTTTCATGAAGCCAATGATCTCTTTCGAGTCAACTTTGGATACAAACTTAGCCTCTGGCCATTTTGTGTAATAATCCATCATTACAATGGCAAATTTACACTGATGAGGTAAACTGTGGAATGGTCCTAGCACATCGATGCCAAGTTTCTCCCACGGCGCACCTGGAAGAGGTATAGGCGTGAGCGGGGGACAGGCTGTTCGAAAACTTTTATCACTAGAGGAACAGATAGTGCATTCTTGCACCATGGCATCAATATCTTTATCCATCTGAGGCCACCAAAAGTACTCTCTTACCCTACGCTTAGTGAGTATGGCCCCGAGATGTCCTTCATGGGCTTTGGTTAAAAGTGTGGCTCTAATTTTCTCGGGGGAAACCAATTTCTCTGTTCTAAAAACTAGACCATCTTCGATGGAAAGTTCATCACTCACTTTCACATAGGGTTGCAACTCAATACGAACATTTCTTTCCCTCGGCCAACCTTGGACAATGTGTTTTTTAACTTCTTTCAGAGTTTGATCACTTTCTAAAGCTTCCCTCCAACCTTCTTGTCCCACAGAACATACATGTAACAATTCAACACTGGCAATAATACAGTCTTCACCATCATCATAACAACAATCATCACTATCCGGTGTGGTCTTGCTAGTGGAGGAGGGTAGACGTGACAAAGCGTCGGCTCTCACATTTTTGCCACCTGCAATGTGAACAATATCAAAATTGAATTGTAATAACTTGGATGCAAGGCGTGCAATGCGGGGAGTAGCACTGCGTCCTTTCGTATCACCTAGAATTGACACTAAAGGTTTATGGTCTGTTTGGAGAGTAAATTTGCGCCCCCAGAGATAATTTTTGAACTTCTCAATGCCCCACCAACATGCAAGGAGCTCTTTCTCAATCACGGAGTAATGGGTTTCCGCCTCTCTAAGTACCCTGGACGCAAACCCAATGGTATGTTCACTTCCACAAACATCCTGTGTCAATACAGCACCCAAACCATAGTTACTGGCATCAACAGTCAAAGTACAGGAGACATCCTGCACGTAAGGTTTCAAAGCACTAACAGTGCACAATTTATCCTTGATCCAATCAAACGCTTTACTACACTCTTCATCCCACACAAATTCACTTTTGTCTTGTAACAATTTAGAAATGGGACGAATGTTGGTGGCATAGTCTTGGATGAATCGTGAATAGACCTCCGTGAGGCCTAAAAGTGATTTTACTCCTGCTTTGTCTTTAGGAGCTGATGCATCTACGATTGCTTGGACTAAACTGGGTTTTGGTGTGACGCCTTCACTAGAAATGGTGTGACCCAGATATTCCACACTGTCTTTAGAGAATACGCACTTGTCTCTTTTAAGTACAACTCCATGCTCTTGGAAAATTGACAATATTTTAGATAACACTTGGTCATGTTCCTGCTGATCCTTGGCATATATGAGGACGTCGTCTTGAAATATGGCAACACTTTTGATTCCTTTGAGAAGGTTGACCATGACTCTCTGGAAAACAGAGGCTGCCGACGCAAGGCCAAAAGGCATGCAGCAGAATTGATACAATCCAGATGGTGTGTTGAACGCAGTGAAATGGCGTGACTCTTTGTCAAGTTCGATTTGGTGGTATGCAGAGGCCAAGTCGAGTTTGGTGAAAACTTTAGCCCCCGCAACTACACCTAGCATTTCTGTGATGTTGGGTAATGGGTGTGAGTCTACCCAAATCACTTTGTTTAAGCTGCGCAGATCAATGCAGATTCTGAGATCATTGTTTTTCTTCCTTGCTACAACCAAAGCCGAAGACCAATCTGAGGATTCAATCGGTTCTATTACACCTCTTTTATGCATAGACAAGAGTTCTTTTTCTAGATCATTCCGGATGCTGAAAGGTACACTCCTTATTTTGTGTTTGACAGGCACAGCATCATCCTTAATTTTTATCTTGTGCTTGAACCCTTTAATTTTTCCAAGTTCACCAGAAAATACTCTTGGGAATTTATTGAGGAGTTCTTCCACATGAGTTTGGTCACGAATAACTAAAATTTGTTCCTTTGCTCCAGGGCGTAGCATCATACTGAACAAACCTCACAGTGCGAGCGCGAGGCAGGCAAGCTCACTACACACTCATTATCAAATAAAATCCCCAGATACGAAAGAGTATTGGCAAAGCATATGGGGCAGATTTACAAGCCCCTTGAGCCACTTTGCGTCACTTTGTCCCATGTTAAAAATGATGCAAAAGTGCCGCAAGTGTCTTCTAAATAAGCCCCTATTGGTGTACCAGGTATTTTAGGTCTCTGCATTTAGCAACAGCAAGGAACTCTTCAGCATAGTCAAAGAGTTCTCCAACCCCAGCACCAGAAACAACTACATCACCCCCTCGAAAGACCTCTGCGACTCACTCGCCACGTTGTTCCACCACAAGATCACCGATATACACAACAGCTTCGGCGCACCTACCACGCACCCTACCACTGAACCAACGTTCCCCACCACCACCCTCTGCGCATGGACCCTGGTCAGCACCGAAGACATCACCAGCACGATGAACACCATCCACTCCGGATCACCAACCGACCCCTGCCCCCACCACGTGTTCAACAAGGCCGACTCCATCATCGCACCCCAACTCCGGGATATCATCAACACCTCCTTCTACACCGCCACCTTCCCGGAGACCTGGAAGCACGCCGAGCTCAACGCCCTCCTGAAGAAACCAACCGCAGACCCCACCGACCTCAAGAACTACCGCCCCATCTCGCTCCTCCCTTTTCCTGCCAAAGTCATTGAGAAGACCGTCAACAGACAGCTCGCCGCCTTCCTCGAGACGAACGGAGCCCTCGACCCCTCGCAGTCCAGTTTCCGAGCCAACCACAGCACCGAGACCGCCCTCATCGCAGCCACCGACGACATCAGATCCCTGCTCGACAACGGGGAAACAGCGGCCCTCATCCTCCTGGACCTCTCTGCAGCATTCAACACCGTCTGCCACCGCACCCTAGTGCAGTGCCTCAACAACATCGGTGTCCAAAAGAAGGCACTGGAGTGGATCATCTCGTTCCTCACCGGCAGAACCCAGAGAGTCCCCCTCCCCCCATTCAGATCCGAGGCCATCGAAGTCATCTGTGTCATACCACAAGGATCATCACTCAGCCCAACCCTCTTCAACGTCTACATGAGCCCTCTTGCAGCTATCGCACGCAAACACAACCTCAACATCATCTCCTAAGCCGACGACACCCAGCTGATCCTCTCCCTCACCAACGACCCCGCCACCGCCAAAACCTGCCTTCACGAAGGGATGAAAGACGTCACAGTGTGGATGAAGAGCAGTCGCCTGAAACTGAACTCAGACAAGACGGAAGTCCTCATCTTAGGATCATCGCCCTCCGCCTCGGACAACTCCTGGTGGCCCCCTGCCCCGGGCACCACTCCCAAACCAACGGACCACGCACACAACCTGGGCTTCATCCTGGACTCCTCCTTCTCGATGACCAGACAAGTCAACGCCATCTCATCATCATGCTTCAACACCCTGCGCATGCTCCGCAAGATCTTCCGATGGATCCCCATTGAAACCAGGAAGACGGTCACACAAGCACTCGTCACCAGCCGGCTGGACTACGGAAACACCCTCTATGCCGGAACCACAGCCAAACTTCAGAAAAGACTCCAGCACATCCAGAACGCCTCCGCACGACTCGTCCTGGACATCCCCCGACACAGCCACATCTCCGGCCACCTGAGAGACCTGCACTGGCTCCCAGTCAGCAAGAGAATCACGTTCAGGCTCCTCACCCACGCACACAAGGCCCTTCACGACCTGGGCCCCAAGTACCTCAACAGCCGCCTGACCTTCTATGCGCCCATCCGCCAGCTACGATCGACCAGCCACGCCCTTGCCACCGTTCCACGCATCCGCAAGGCCACCACGGGGGGAAGATCCTTCTTCTACCTGGCAGCCAAGACATGGAACTCCCCCCCACATCCACCTCCGACTGACCCAGGATCACCTCTCCTTCAGGAAGCTCCTCCAGACCTGGCTCTTCGAGCAGTAGCGGACCCCTCCCCCCCAGCGCCTTGAGACCCTTCTGGGTGAGTAGCGCGCTATACAAATTACCATGATTGATTGATTGATAGCTGTGTTATTCCCACATTTCCTAATGAAAGTTTTAGACTGGTTTACGAAATGACCAAGATCCTGCATGTATTCTGCAAAATTTGTCAACAGGGACTGAAGAGCGAGAGGGTTTATCAGTTATTAGATGAATTGCAGCAATCAGTGAGTCTGTGTTATATTATTATATACAAATGTCCTTAACATGAGTCACAAGATGACAGTTACATTTGGTTGAACCAGTAACTTGTGCTGTTTAAACATATTACAATACTTCCTTCATTTATGAAATGTACTATGCAGGGCAAACATTACTGTGCATTACTTTTCTGGTACTATCATGGCCAATATAAAGGTGGTAATCTCTACGGTTCGACTCAAGTTTTAGATCTTTCATTAAAGAAGGTGAGCAAACATTCAAAGGCCTACATTTCCATATAAATGGAAAGAGCTCTAAATTTCAAACAAAAAGGATTTTACCAATTCTAGTAGTCCCTGAAGGTGTAGATTCAGATCTAGGTACTCCACCTGAATATTGGTAACCTCTAATGAGGAATGTTCTTTTTCTTACTATAGGTCGAATTACCTTGCCATTCACAGTTTTAGCCATAAATAACAGCGTGCATTTTAGAAAAGTGTAAACCTATGCTTTCCTCGAAGAGATTAAACATCACTATGCCTCTGGGTGGCAGAGAGTGAATAAAGGATTAGGTTAGAGTTTGAACTTTCCATGTTTTGGAAAATGTGGCTTGGTTGACCCCTAGAAAAAAAGAGGTAGCTATGCTGGACTTATTGTGCAAAATGTAAAATATGTGGGCCCTCATTATGAATGGACAGGTGTTTGGGCTCAGATGTATCATACCTGATGAAATTCTAAACCGCTGAGTCGGAATTCATCATGTGGGATAAATAGCACCCAAATATGAAAATGTACAGGATAATGGAGAATATCTTGCAGGTTTTGGTGCTATCTGCATTAAATTCTCCATGTTCCAGTATTTATTGCCATTTTTCCCCAGATTCATTTTGGCAGGTTTGACCTACCAAAATGTCTCTGGGAAAAACTGTGGGGTGTGATGATCGCTGCTAAACTCATAATTCTGGTATGTTGTTTCCAAACATACTGGAATTATACAGTCTGCTCATAATGCAGGCCTTGTTTCTCTTATTTATTTGTCCTCACAAAACAGAGATTTTGTAAAGACAAGGTTAGTATTAACTGATTTTTTTATTTGCTTTAATGGAAATAGTGCACATAGCCTATAGGGTGTTTCGTGAGTCCTTTTTCGACTGTTAGTTTACCAAGTAACGCCCCTCTGAGTATGAAAGTCTTGATAGAAATATTGGAGCATATTCATGATTTTTTGCATTGTATTAGACAGCAATCCATTGATATGTTTAGATACTTCCTACATATCTTTCCAAGGCAAAGTTTAAAACACAAAATAAGTTATACTACTCAACAATGCAAACTTTAGGTAGGAGGCTGTATTATGCGAAAACTCCTGCTTTATGTTTACTAGAACTAAATAGAGCACTTTTACATGGTAGTGTGGCAGACGTAGAAAAGGTTTGTGGTGATATGCAGTTTTGTTTCTTTGGTCCTGAGAAGGATTCTAGGGAAAATTAAGAGTTGTTAGGAAGAGGAGTTGGAGAACAATATGCATATATTACAGTTGATAGTTAAAAAAAAAGATTACAAAATGTAACATAGTGTTCTGTGAAAAAACAGAGTATGTTTGTATATGCTGTTGATGCACTTGCTAGAAGATTTAAACACAGATTGTTGATTTATATTTAAAAAGTGAAAAAGTAAATTACAGTACCTGGCAAAAGTTGCCTGCATATTTATTTGTGAAGGGACAGTTTGACTAGTCTATAAAGCAACATATATATATATATATAAGTAGTGTTACAATAAATTGGAAGATAATAAAATGAACAACACATGTATATTAGATACCCATTTTGAAAGATAATACAATGCCTGCTAATGTAAAAAAACTATGAAGCCCCCCCCCCCAAAAAAAACATACCTCAAAAACAGTATTTATTATTCTTTGCAGGATTGCGAAGGGCCGTTATGGACTGCCGTCCAGCACTCAGTAAAAACCTACAATCCATGCAGGATGATGCCGTAGAGGAAAATTGTGGAGCCAAATCTTGAAGTTGAGAATGGACTTTTGAATGGACTCTCTGCTTCTGTGTTGTTGGTCTTCTATTGAAGTCAATGGTCCTTCAGCTTTCTGTCACCTTCTTGCTGCTCACTATGAATTCCTCTTATGAAATGTGAAACAACTATAAAAGGGGGAAAACACATGTATGATTTTTGGCAGTATTGTGAATAGCTGTACCACACTGCTTACCCACTGTTATCACAACACTACAGTTTATGCAATACGTGGCCATTATTAAAAACTTCGTAACCATATCTGTTGTAGTGGTCTGTACTTCTGAAGAGATTTTCTGGGTGGGAATTGTTGTTGGTGCCACTAATGTAGATGGTCCTCCAGCCTGCTTCTGCTTGATCGGCAGTTGGAGCCATTTTCTATGTTATGTTTTAAGCTGATAACATGAATGTCGTCCCACATGAGTCCCAAAAAAGTCTCAAGCCAAAATCTAACACCTGCTCACAATAAACTTCTGGAAAAGAAGATTCATGAAGGAGGAGTGGGTGTATATTTCCTATTAATTTGACTGAACAGTACATTATCCAATGATATTCCTTATTTTCATGATCATGTGATGTTTTGAGATTGTGCATTGCACCAGTTTGGCAACAGTTTTAAATTCCCCATGAGGTTGAGTGACAATTGGTAGTGTGCTGGGTGTTTGGTAGTTATGTTCGGTTTGTGAGTTTAGATATTGAGGTTTTTTTTAACTGTTCCTTTTTATAAATGTGTTCTTAAAATAAAGTTCAATTAATATGTTACTGAACAGATAGGCTCAAACTTTGTGTAACATATGTCAGTCAGTCAGTCATTAAAACTTTATTTGATTTGTTACAACCATAAAAGTATACACTATATATTTATAAAAACGTCATAAAAACACATAATATGGAACATTTGTAAAATTGCAACGGAAGATAACCCAGACACCTTTGTTATTAATCAGTATCCTCCTAGGTTGTTAAAATCACATGAGATAACCTGGGTAAACATATATAACCAAGCCTTCCAAACACAATACATACATTAAAAAGCAATCTCATTTTTTATTGAGGGTGGGTTACATACACCTATAACTCTGTACTCTGGAGAAACCCCCTAACTCTACTCATGTATTTCCCCAAAGCGCAGGCTATATCCAGATTTGTCATTCCCACCAGAAGGTCTGCAGCTTGCTTCCTATTCATAGTCCTGTATTTTTTTTAATATCGGGCCTAAAATCTCCTCATGTACATCGAGGACCATCCTCCAATCTAATAAAATATGAATAATATCACAGGAGGTACCTAACGTACAAGTGCAATTACCATTACTATTTATCATGAGATTTTTAACCCTACTATTTACATAACAGGGGTTTATTCCTATTCTCAATTTTAATACCTCTCTTCTTAAGGGCTGGTTCGGCAACCTGTCCAAGTAAGGGTAGGAATGGTCTTCTGAAATCCATACTTGGATCATATGAGACACCGATATTTTTTGCCGAAGATACTCTTGATCGCATATACGGGACACGTACGCTCCCAATGACCGTAGTTCTTTTTTGCCTATATTGACGTGTCTTAGCTGCGTATCTAGTTCTATTCCTAGCTTCCCATATGCCTCTTTTAATGAGGCTCTTGTTTCTTTTCCCCAAGATAACTCGCTAGAGGCCATTTCCTCTCTACACCACTGTGATATTTTTCTGGGGGGCTCCCCTGTCTCCAGACCCTGCCAAAACCGTATTAGGGCCATCCTAGTTGTAATTGCCCAGGAGGTAACTCCCAGCTCCAGTCTTGCTGCTTGTACCATTGCTGATTTTGGCAACGAGAACAAGCTTTTCAGGATCATAACCTCCTCTTTATCCGAACCTTTTTTCCCACTTAGGAGGAGAACCTCTGATCCATATAGAAATTGAGCAGGGACCATTGCTAGGTAGGCCTTTATAGCCGGCCCATCTGACATGTCTCCATAGAAGCTATTAAATCTTTTTAAGCCCTTTATAGAAGCTGTTGCCCTAATTTTTAATGCTTCCAGATGGGTGATCCAATTCAAAATACTCGTGAACCATATTCCCAAGTATCTAGAATCCGTTACCTTCTCAAGTAATTCCGTGCCTAGATGCCAAGGGAACCGGGTCTTACTTTCACCGAAACATAGTATTTTGGTCTTTTCCATATTTTCTACCAGTTTTTTATTTAAGCAGTATTTATGGAACATATTTACTTTCCTCTGCAGGCCTATCTCTGTCTGGTCCATGATCACCAGTTCGTCTGCATAAAGCAGACAAGATATGTGGTTACCTCCTAGCTTTGGACTAGCCCCTCTAACCTCTCTTAGATTCCGAGGTAGGTGCGCTAAAAACAGAGAGAAAAGCAACGGGGCTAATACCCACCCCTGCCTCAGGCCATTTCCAATCTGGATCCTCCCAGATAATCTGCCCTCCTCGTCCAGGATTTCCTGGGCCCAGTTATCTGTATGTAAGGCCTGGATAAGGGCTAACAGGTCTGCGTGTATCTTGTAGCCTACCAAGGTAGACCATAGCTGCTCCCTGCCTACAAGGTCAAATGCCGCGCGGAAGTCAACAAAACAACAAAACAGGTTACCCCTTTGCTCTATAGACTTCTGCGCTACCGCTCAGAGGGCAAAACAATGATCCCCCGTTGAATGCCCTTCTTTAAATCCCCCCTGTTCAGGAGGTACTATACAGTTATCTTCAGCCCAGTCTTTTAGCAAACTTAAAATTATTTTAGAGAAAACATTTTCTCCAATATCCAAGAGGTTTATCAAGCGATAATTTTTAGGGGAGTTTACATCACCTTTTTTATGTATTGATAGACCCTTTCCAGCTATCTGGTAACGTTCCTGTTTTTAGTATTCTTGAGAACATCTTTGAGAACAAGTCCGCCCACCATTCTATATTTGTTTTTATGATAATGGCGGGTAGATTGTCTGGGCCAGCAGCTCGTGTTAAATTTAAGTTGGCTATCACAGTTTTAATATGGCCTTGAGAGAACTGCTCCATTACTTCTTCCCTAACTCCTGGCCAACTAGATGGTACTATCACCTCCCTCCTTGGCCAATTGGCGTAGATCTCCTCAAGATAGATTACCCACTTATCCTCTGGGACAGAACAATGCATGGACCCTGCCGCTTTCCTCGTACATTTCTGTATCAATTTCCAAAAGCATTTGACATTTTTTTCTTCAATTGCCACTAGTAGGTTCTTCCAGCAATTTAATTTAAAAGATCTTTTTTTTCTCTAATAGATGCCTTGTATTTTATCCTTAATTTCTTAAGTGCTAGAAATGCTGCTTCGTTATAGCTACGCCTAAGGCTTCTTTCACTCTTTCTAACAGCGGCCTTTGCTTTACGGCATTCTTCATTGAACCATGGTGACATGTGTCTATATATTTGTTTTTCATTTTGTTATTTGTATTTGTGACTACTGATGTGATTGCAACCTCTGGTGTTCCTGTGAAGAACGAAAATGCATTTTGGATTTAGTTATTTTCACAAACAAATACAAAGGGGAAAGTTAAATTTGTATCTTACTAAATAGCTACACTGAAACCTTACGTAAAATATGTCTATATATGTGGTTTTACACTTTGTTAAAAATACTAGGTATACTCAGTCTGTCCTTGGTAATGGCACTCATAGAATCATACAGGCACTACCTGTGCCATCATCAAGGGCACCCTTTTTCCATAACTCTGCATACGCACCTCCTGGCATAGTACTAGTTAGGGGATGAAGTCTACTTGGCTATTGAGGGTATTTGGTGGCCAATTATCCCTCTTGTTTACTCCAGCAAGTCCCACACAGTCAGTTTGCTAAGAGATCTTCAGAGGCTATACCCCCTTTCTGCACCACTCAGCAAAAGAGTCTCCTGGCATACTACTAGTGGGAAATAAAGTTATCTTGGATGAGAAAGTACCTTAGGGACCAAGAAGCCCTCCTGGTACTTTCTATAAGTCCTACTCAGCAGTATTTCTGAGAGCTGGTCAGAGGTTCCGTCCCCCTTTCAACACCATTCTGCAAATACCATTGTTACTTAAAAAACCATGGAAATTCAATGAAATAATCAAAGATTACAGTTAAGTTTTACTTAGGAATTACCATTTAAAAAACCTTAGAAATTCACTGAAAAAAACTAAGGTTACAGGGCTGTTATAGTTAGGCTGATATTTCACTCAAACAAAACCAGAGAAATTCAGCTGACCTAAATATAACTTGCGCCCCAGCAATGCACTGCTAATGACCCCACATATTACATTACTTGTGGCATGGTCAGTAACATCACTGATTACATCTCAAATGACATCA
This sequence comes from Lissotriton vulgaris, assembly GCF_964263255.1. Taxonomy (NCBI): domain Eukaryota; kingdom Metazoa; phylum Chordata; class Amphibia; order Caudata; family Salamandridae; genus Lissotriton; species Lissotriton vulgaris. The sequence goes on from NC_141696.1 coordinate 746,347,783, forward strand.
CTGATGACATCACTTACAGAATCTCTGATGTCCACTCATACCCCAAGTAACCTTTAAAACACCTATTCCAACTTTTACGCTCTTTCATTCTTAAAACCATTGACACATACATACCAGTGCCTAAGTACCCACTCACTGATTCATAGGTCTACACACACATCTACTCGCCCACCCATATAGCCACTGATACGCCCACTCACTCACTAATACAGCCACCTTGACTACCCACTCATATACCCATACATCCTCACATACTGTGAAACACTCACAATTAAAAAAATGACTTACATGCCTACTCACTCATCCATAGAGTCAACCACACAGCCACTTATTCACCCATACAGTTATGTGCACACCACCTCGCTTATTCATACAGCTACTAACACATACTTACTCACCTATACAGTCACTGAGGCAAGTACAGACTTACCCATACAGCCACTCTCACAATCACTCACGCATGCATAGTCAGTTATATACTATGATACTCACCTATACTGCCTTCCACATATGCAGTTACTTTCCAATATTCCACTGACACATCCATTCACTCACCGACACAGCCATACACAAACTCACCCAAACAACCCATCTCAGATGCACTCATGAACCCATATAGCCAGTGATTCACCCACTCACTCATCAATGCAGGGAGTCACACACACCCTCACCCACCCACCAGATACTCATACGCCAATACAGGTACTCATAAAACCAATCAGTAACACATACAGCTACTCATGTACCTACTCACCAACCCATGCAGCTACATTCACACCAACTGACAAATTGATACAGACTTTCACTCAAATTAGTCACTAACTCTTTTATATTAAAAAGTACCTCCAACCACTGGCAGTGGTATTAGGGGAGCTTTTGTACAGCCATCTGCCTTGCTACTGGCCTGACAGGTGACACAGGAGTAAGAAAACTCCATTGCCTTTTCAGACATATGGGATCGGTAGAAATGGTTCACCAACCGGTTCCATGTCTTTGTCTGTCCCAAATTTGCTGCCAAGGGGATATCATGAACCGCAGTCAGGATGCAGTCTCTATACTTCTGGGGCACCATCAACCTACTGGTGGCCCCCTCATTGAGGTTTCTGGCCTCAGTATAAAGCAGTCCTTCTTCCCAGTAGATTCTGTGAAACCCACTGTCATTCCCCTCCTCTTGCGTAGAGTCAATCTGCCTCAAGATCTCAAGGGTGGGACAGTCTCTTACTAAACTCCCCACTGGAGGATTCACCTGCTCCTGCCAGTTCTGCCAAATATGACAGTTCTGGCAGGGGTGGAGTCCTTCCTTCAGAGGCCAGATCCTCCCCATCAGGGTTAGATTCCTGCTGCACCTCTGTAGTTCTCTGGGCTGGCTCACCTGGCCCAGTACCTGTGTCCTTGGATGCTTGGCCCTTTGTTCCAGGGTCCAAGTATCAAGCCTTTCCCTAATGGCAAGTCTCTGACCTAGTCACAGCCCATATCCACTCAGGGAGCTCCAATACGTTCATATGGAGACCTCTCTCTACCTCTGACCACGCAGAAGCTTCCATATCAGTGCCTAGTAAACACTGGACTGGGAGCACCTTAGACACAGCTACCTTTATAGAGCCTGCCACGCCTCCCTATTCCAAACACACCACAGCCATAGGATGGAGTTTGGTAGTGCTGTCTGTATAGGTACCCTGGTGAAACTCACTCAGTAGCACCCTCTCTGGAGGCATAAGCTCTTCCATGACCATAGCTATATTAGAATAATACAATATCAGGTAGGAAAAGAGGGTCCAAGGGATATTTACAGACCTGCGCGAATAAATCCCCTATCCACATATAACAATAACAAAGAATCCGCGGGTCTAGACCAAAGAAGTGCTTTCAAGTTAAGACCGACAAACGAAATACAGGAGGGACTCACAGATATATAAAATGAATCTGTAATCAATGAAATGTATCTATCACTTTTATGTGCAGTAGTTAGATCTAGGTCCTGAAGGAAGCCGTGATTGTTAATGGCTGAAACATGTTGACCGCATTGATAGCGTGCTTACACATCTATTAAGGGCGCCTTTTTTCACTTTTGTATCCCTTGGTACCATAGGATACTGATTAAACATAATTTTCCTTTGGTAATCAATTTTAATTCACTTGTCACTGCACTGCACTATACAGTCAACATACTATGGTATGCTTCATTGATTACAGATTCATTTGATATATCTGTGAGTCCCTCCTGTAGGACAACAAGGAGGTTTTATCTCCTTGGTTGCACCAACATGCAGCCGAGAAAAGATCCCCAAATGATGAAGCATATCACCTCGGTGACTGAAGGGAATCTATTCTCTTAATTGATATTCTTTCCATTTGAGACTACCTCCTGTTTTGTGTACTTTCGTTTGTCGGTCTTAACTTTAAAGCACTTCTTTGGTCATAGTTACATTAGCCCCTCTGTCTCTGATAGCCACAACCTCAGTCCCATTCACTTTAGGCCTCTGCCTGTATGTGTCCATGTTTGGAGGTAAGGCAGCAAGGGTTGCAATGTTCACCCCGCCCAACAACACAAAGGATGCTTGTACCACCTGACTACCCCTCTCTGGGGTACCGCTCTCCACCCCCACACTCACCCTGGCAATCCCTAGGGATCGCCCCTTAGGGGGAGCTTCTTGGTGCAGACAGAATCTCCTTTTTATGTGCCCTGGCTGGTTACAGTCAAAGCACTTACCCACCTTTGAGGGATCAAACAACCTACCATTCTTTCCCTGATACCCCCTCTCATTAAATTTGGGTTGGCTCTGGCACCCCCCTGTTCAGGTTTTTGCAGGTCTTTGGAAGACTCTTTCTGTTTTTGACCTTTCTTTCCCTGGTCTTTCCCCTGGGCTTTCCTTTGGGGAGGGACCTGTCCTTCTTTCTTTTGGTCACCCCCTGGTGCTGAGTTGAAACCTGGGTACTCACCCACTCATCAGCTACCTTGACCAGCTCTCTAGGACTAGACAGCTTTGAGTACGCTTGGTACTGGCGTAACTTCCCTTCAGCACAGTGAGTCAAAATATGTTCTCTCAAAAACAAATTTTACAATCCCTCCTATGTGTCAATCCAGCCTTCCAGTGCCTTCTGTGAGATGTCCAAAAAGTCTACACAAGACTTTCAACTCACTTTCTGGGTGTCTTTAAACTTCACTGTGTACAGTTCTGGGGTTAAACCAAATTTCTCAACTAAGCATTGCCTCATATGAAAATAGGACTTCACCTCCTCTCCCTGCAGGCTCTGAGCCTAATCCTCCAGCTGCTGGAATCAGTTCCCACAAGAGTGAACCCCAATGCTTGGGACGAACCCCCCACATCTCAAGGGCCCTTTCAAATACAGTCAACGATTAATCAATGCCATCTCCATCTAGCTAGCTGGGTAATATACCCTTGGGAAGTTTTTGTTCAAATCCACCACCCCTGGACATCTCAAATTCTTCATCATTTTCAGTGCCACCATTTCTCTTCTCCTCCTCCCTCTCCCATCTCTTCTTAGCTAATTCCAATTTTTCCCTTTCCACAGCAATGGAAGCCAGTTGCGCCTCATGCTGCCTTTTTGAAAGGTACAGTGATGGTTCCTGAATAGGGGACTCTGCCCTCCACCCACAATCTAGAATCACATGTATAACACTTGAAAAAATGGAAGTGGTGACATCCTCACCTCCATCCAGGGTGAGGTTGGGGGGAATACCCTCCATCCCCCCTTGAAGCGCCTCATGTTCCCCTGCCCAGGCCTTTTAGGGATTTAAACAACCCTGCTTTCCTAATCTTGTTGAAAGCAGGAAGCCCCCAAAGCCTACACTGGACCCTAAGATCAGCCATCCTGAACTGGGACCGTTTATCCAGGTCCAGCTCCATGATTCCCTAGTTTAGGGTCACTCAACTAGGCACTACAGACTTAGAACACTTTTGGAAAAATCAAAACAATGGATTAAAAACAGTGTAGGCCAAATTCCCAAAATCAGACTCAAAAATGTTGTTCTAAGGCATTTTAGAGGATTTTTAAAATCTTAATTCACTTTACTGAAAGGTGGACTTTTTAAACACAAGTTCTCATCCACACCGCTGAACACCAAAATATTGGAAAGTGGGTTGTTAATGATGGTAAATATGAATCTTCCACTGTCATAAGCCCACTAACACAGAATAGGGTTCAGTACAGGTCTTAGAAAAGTACTCCCCTGATCGACCCTTGGTAGCTTGGCTGCAGACAGGCAGGCTTAATTTCAAAGACAGGAATGTAAAGCATTTAGAACACCAATTCAGTAAATATTCAAGACACAACACACAAAATAAATATTTAAAATTTATGAAAATAGGAAATATATGTCTCTTTAAAATGACACTAAAACAAAAATAATCCAATGTAGGGAATCAGAGATATGAATTTTTAAAGCTTTAGCACTATAAAGCACATGGAAACCTATAGCGCCTATTGGGACATCTGGTCACCACTAGGCCGTTACAAACTTTTCTTGCAGGTGTTCCTCGAAGCTCTCAGCCAGTCCAGATTCGGGGAGGATTCCTTGGCTTGCCTTGCACAAGCTCTTGTCAAACTTATGGAAGTCAAGCCTCCGGTGCTTCCCAGCGGGATCAACCAGGGATCCAGACTTGCTCGTGTTTGAAGGTGGGCGACATGGCTCTCGCGGTTGGTCCCGTTCGCCTTTTCGTTGTAATACTTTATTCGATACATATATCATAAAAGTACAAACATAAAAAAATACATAGAAAAATGTATCGAGTATTACAATTCCTCCTAAAAACATGGCATCATTACAAACAATTAAGAGCTGAGGGGAAAATATCATATTTAAAATTCATACTAAGAGGTGATCTGTGCAGGGGTGGGACAACAACTTTGACTGATGGATCCAGGCGCTAGCCAAAAACTTAGCAACCCCACAGACAATAAACATACAAGTAGTGTTAGTTAAAATAATGCGGAGAGCTGATCTATGGTCCCTAACCCCTAGCGTTCTACACACTGGCTTCAACCATTTAACTCTAGCCTGCTTGTATGCTTTACATGCAAAGAAAAAGTGGCCTAGAGATTCTTCCGGACATGGGCAACCTGGGCATTTTAAATCCTCTTCCCTCCTATCCTTCCACCCCTCCATAAAATTTTTGAGAGGAAGGATGCCATATCTTAATTTCAGAAATAAGGTTCTGTCTCGTGGAGTCTGTAAAAAATCCAGAAATGGCTCTAACTTTATAAGGAGCTTGTGTTCAAAAAATTTATTCGTTAAGGTACCCCAGTTTGGGTTATGCAAAACCTTAGCCACTCCCAATATAATTGTTTTACTGTTTGTTTGGGTGGGGGCGATTGGGAGGACCAGGAGCCACTCAGGCCTATGGATACCACAAGCTCCTTTAAATTGTTTAGCCACTTTATTTTGTTTGAACCATTCAGGCTAATTAGTTCATCCAACACTAAAGCATATTTTGCTAATTTCGGGGTCCTTTTAAGGCGCACCCAGAATAGCAATGGTCGGAGTTGAACTATTTCAGAGATCGATCTTTTGCCCATGTCAAGAAATAATGGTTTCAGAGGGGTCGAGAGAGGGAGCGAGACTATGTCTCTCATAAACTTATTCTCTGCCACTACCAGTGCTTTGGTGTTCTCAGCGCCCCATAATTCGGATCTGTAAACTGCAGAAGCTAACGCTTTCCCCTCATAGACTGCTAGGGCAGGGGCTGTTGGTCTACTGATTGAAAGTCGCTGATTCTTTAGTATTGCACCAGAGACCCTTTTAAGATTTAAAACCATTTTACACAAATGGGATTCCCAGCTCAGGTTGTTACTGAGCCTAACCCCAAGATAATCAAATTCATCCACTACCTCCAGAGGGGACCCATTCAAAGAAAGATAAGCCTTCCTATGGCTTCTTTTAGCAGACATAACCATCAGCTTCGTTTTCACATTGTTCACCGTTAACCCACAGTCTTTGCAAAAGACATTAAAATGATCAAGCAGTTTTTGCAGGCCCTTGGGGGTTTTGGACATCAGGAGGGTGTCGTCAGGAAAGAGGAGTGTGGGTGTTATCTCCCCGGCAAGGACAGGGGCATCCGCTGGGTCTTCCCTCCAATGGTCCACCACCCCATTTATAAAGAGGGAGAACAAGGTCGGGGCCATCACACATCCCTGCCGCACCCCTCTACTGACTGGAACCCTCCTGGTCAATTGGCCCTGATTCCCCCATCAAATCATTGCATAGTTTTCTTCATGGAGTTTAATAATAAACTGCAACAGATAGCTAGGGAACCCCATATCCATGAGGACCTCCCAAAGTGTAACACGTGGGATGACATCGAAAGCTGTTTTCAAGTCTATGAAAGCCAGGTATAAACTACCCCTGATAATAGATACTGACTTCCAATAGACTGCACAGAACCGAAAAACCTGGTCCATGGCGCCTACATTACGCCTAAATCCCGCCTGGAAGTGGGTCAGGATGTCCTCTTCCATTAACCATATCTCTGTCCGGTTTATGATGACCCTGCCAACAACTTTTTGGATGGTATCAATTAGACTTATCGGTCTGTAGTTGGCAGGGTCCTCTCTATCACCTTTCTTAAATATGGTAATGACCTCTGCACCTTTCCAGGATTCAGGTACAGGGTGACCGGACTGAATTAGATTCATTAGACTGGCTATGAGGTCAGCCCATAATTTGGGGTCATGCAATAGTAAGTCCCCCGGCAGGCCATCTGGGCCAGCCGCCTTTCCCGGGATTATTTTAAGGATGGCAACCTGAACTTCTCGAGGTGAAAAAGACTCTTCATTAGTACCAAGCTCTATGCTAGACTCACTCTCAATAGCCGTGACTGGGGATTTTGGCTGGCCCTCAACACTGACCTTGCAATACAAATTTAAAAAGTGGGAGTACCATTGGTGCTCAGTTATGTGATTTAAAATCTGCTCTGCCCCTCTTCTATCAAAAGCGTTAATCAACTTCCAAAAAAGAATGGAATTTTTCCCACAGGCTGCAGCCTTAAGCTCCTGCCAGTGCTCCTCCTCCCAATCCTTCTTAGCAGCTGTTATGCTTTTATGATAGTCTTGTCTAGCTATTCTCACTGCTATGGGGTCCTTGCTTTTTATGGCCAGCATGATAGCTTTCCTCTTGTTCTTGCAGTTTGCCGTGTACCAGGGGTTACCCTTATTAGGTTTTTGATTTGTCGACGACGACTCCTGAGGTTTTTTGGTGAAGAACTTTCCTATTTTATCTGTTAGGTTCTTATACACAGCTGATAAATTTGAACCCGAAGGATGAGGGACTGCTAGAGCAACAGATGCCAACCCACGAGTTTCAGCCAAAACTAGTTCTTTAATACTGTTAAGTTTCCCCTCTTCACACCTAACTGCATTCCACTTAAGCTTACGATTGCAGTTTGAGGGGAAGACCTCTTTGTGATCATCTCTGGCTTTGCACGTTTGCTGATCCCGTTTACCCAATGGATTTCCATACATAGTGGGATGTGATTGCTATCTGTTGATTGCCTAACCTTCATATCGACTAGATTAACCCATGACTGAATGTCCAAAAGGATATAGTCAATCCGGGATGGGCAGCCCAGCCTATTAAAGGTCATTAATCCATCGCGATCGGAGACGGTTCGCCCGTTCAAAGCCCGTAGGTTATGTTCTAAAACCAGAGCATTTAACTGGATTGCTCTTGCAGTCCATTTCTTAATGGGGGCAAGGACTAGGGGTGGTATAATCTGTCTCCAATCCTCTGAATTAAAACCCAATGTCTCTTCATTGTCCAGGGGTTCAAAGGTACAGTTAAAATCCCCCCCACTAATATTTTGGATCTTTGAGGGAGGGCTGATAACTTCCTAACTAGCAACTCTAGTGTGGACGAAATCTGGCCACCCGGTAAACCTCTTGCGTATACACAAAAGAGTTCTAGTATAGTACTCCCGGATGGGCTTTTTATGGAGATAAGCAGAATGTTATTCGAATTTATATTATGAAAAGTGGCATCAGAGTTCAAATTTATCTTTACCCAAATATGCAGGCCACCAGAGGGACGACCTTTCCCAGTCGTAACTGCAGGAATAAAGTAGGTCGAGTACCCATTTTTATATTGTGGCAGGGGACATGCATATATGAAAAGTGTTTATAAAGTCATTCCAATCGGGATTGTCGAGGTTTTTTTTTTAACCTGCTATGTACTAAGACAGGATATTAATGGAGGTAGGGGCAGCAGATAGTTCCTTCAATGTGTTTGGTGTACTAGATTCCTGTTCTACTCTTCCTGAGCTGGTGGTACCCGTACTGGTTAAGCCATCCCTACTAATATTGATTCGTACCCCCGGGGAAACAGGCACCACTCTCTTACTAAATTGTCCAGGGGACTGGATTGGGAGTCAGTCCACCCCTTCCAGTCCACTGTAACGGTTGTAGAAGGGGAATAAAGGAAAGTTGAGCTGAGGGCCGAACCAATCCCCATTAAACTGTTGGCCACCCAAGATGGGTTTCCCTGCTCTTCTTCGTACTAGGTTCCAACCTTCCTCCTCATTCCCACGCCACTTGGTGGAGATCTGATAGTTTGGATGCTCCCGCATATTCCTCCCCCTCCCAGTAATGGAGGACCTCAACCAGCTCCACCTGTTGTCATGGTGTTCCGTAGACATATAAAAGTGTGACAGGGGTTTAACCATAATCGTGGTGTTGTTGTCGCATGGGGGACCAGAGCAAATGTACTCCACCAATCGCGGGTCCTCAAATGTAACAACCACACAATCTCCCTTTAGGCTTTTCTTTTTCTCACCTACCCAAGGGGCTCTCTCCACCATGAGCATTTTATTGTTTATTCCGGGAGGTGGGGGATAGTTTCTGTCTAACCAATAACAAATTTTATTTTTGAGTTCCCAGAATGGTTCAGAGGTGGCAGGGGCAAGTTCAGGGACGCCTGTCAGAACGATCACATATGGACAGGCGTCTGGTGGAAAACTGATGTTCCGGCGTGGATTTGGCTTCTCAGGGTGGGGTAAGGAGGATTTGGGGGCTGGGGTAATACGGTCAGTTACACCATGAGAGTTAATAGGAGCATCAGTAGTTGGCTGATTAGTACAAACTTTATTACCCCTGGGGATAGGTATTTTGGGAGGTCGAGTTTTAGCGGTGGGATTGTCCCCTACAGAATGCTTCTTGGAGTTAGTCGGAAGACTACGAACAGGAGGTGGTGCAGTGGAGGCCCCATGGACATGGTTAGTTTCCTTGGGCTGTTTCACCAGAAGAAGGGCCTCAAGCTGGTGTTCAATGCCCTGCAGTCTAGTTTCCAGAGGAAAAAGTAGGGACTTGATAAGGTCAGATAAGGAATTAAAAAATGAGGCATTCCTATCCTCTAAATCCACTGAGGATTCGTCACAACTACTGTCATCCGGGATGCTAACCAAACTACTGTTGGAAATTGTGTCATCTGGAATACCCATTGGTAGGGGGTGGGATACACGTTCACCCTTATCACTCCCTGTGTTGTCGTTGTTACCCAATTGGTCCCTCCCTTCTTCGATGGTGCCACTTGCACCAGCATTGCCATCGTTATGTCCCAACATCTCTTGAGAGACTAGGTTGACAGTATTAACCTTGTGGGCTGTTTGATTTGTTTTGGGTATTGTACCTTCCAAACTGCCCTTATGGGATCGATTAGTCTCACCAGGAGACACGGGAAGAGGCGGCAGGTGTGCGAGATGTGGGAAACGCACTGCCTGGTGGCCTCACAGTCCCGGTCTCCTGCTGGTCACCAAAGTTCCAATTCCCAATCACAGTCCCGGCAAAGGCAGGTTTCCTCCGACACGATGTGGGTTAACAGAGCAGCAGAATCCAAAACCGACTGCGAGCGGCTCCCGCGGAGCGGGGGCCGCGAGTCGTGTTTTAAGGGGCAGGGTGACCGGATGAACAGAAGAGAGGAGACACGGGAAGAGGCGGCAGGTGTGCGAGATGTGGGAAACGCACTGCCTGGTGGGCCTCGCAGTCCCGGTCTCCTGCTGGTCACCAAAGTTCCAATTCCCAATCACAGTCCCGGCAAAGACAGGTTTCCTCCGACACGATGTGGGTTAACAGAGCAGCAGAATACAAAACCGACTGCGAGCGGCACGCCTTTTCTACTTTGGGTCTTAGAAACTGTCGCAGGGATTCCGTGCTCAGACAGAACTGTGCATAGAGGCTTGGAACCTCAGTGAACTAGGGTTTGCCAAAACTCACCTGAGTACCCAAAAATCCCCTACCAGACTAGCTACAGTGTCTCAGTGGCTATCACAAACTCCCAATGCTTAGAGAAACCAGAACATGGACTTAGTACACCTCAGGTAACGTGGAACACATGAACACTCTTTCGTTATACAATCATTTTAATCCAGAACAAGGAGTAAAACAGGACATGTGCATATTTGAAATGTTTATTCACGAATGCAGTGTTCTCAAATGCAGTATCTTAGCTAATACAAGCAAACATATTATAAGAAACAAAGTAATCAGCATAGTCACTAGTCCATAGAAAACAAACGGTCAAAGCATGGTATTCTGCTAAAATGAATAGGGTTTAACAAAACCTAATTCTCACCCTCCCTAGCTAGTATATTATATTATATCTAAAAAAGGTCTCTTTGGGTTTTAGCAGAGCGGCCCCATACCTCAAGATCCTAGTGGTAAGGGATCACATCATTAGCCACCAGCTCTCTGCATGCGAAGCACCATCAAGTGTGTTTGTATGCTCTTGTGCAAAGCAATATAAAAACGCACCTAAAGCCAGAACTTGGCTGCAGCTGCATGTATGTTATGTCTAGGAACGTGCGGAGATCAGAGCTCACAAAAAACACTGTGTTGAGATATCCTTGAAGGTTTCTGCACACACTGTACAGACACAGCTCGCCAAGCAAGGCTGATATCAGAGCAACAACATATTATTCACGCATGAATCAAAAACATTCTGCTAGGCTCAAAGCTAAAGCAACAGCTATGTGTCGTGTGCAAAAGCAGCAGAAAGATAAAATGGCGTTTAAACTCCTAAAAAGCTCATGCTAACTTAACACAGCATACAAGCTATATATATCTATATGACACCCTCCCTTGTTCCGAGCACGGATAAGATAAGATAAGATAAGACAAGGGACTCAATGTTGAAAGCAGAGTTCAATAAAGTATTCAATTCAAATTCGAGTAGGTGAGGAAAAACAATTTTGGCCACCCAAAAGTCCAAAATCTCACCAGCATGACAATGTAATGTCCACTGTTATTAAAGCCAATAGGTTTGATATAAAAAAAATTGTGCATCATAATTTCGGCAAAAAAATTTTTGAGAGAGAAAAGAAAAAAATCATGATATCAAAGGCCTAAATAGGAGTCAGCCTAATACTGAGTACGCGAAATAAGCAGCAACAGCTTCCAAAAGGAATTCACTGTTATCATCCGAAAATAACTCAGCCATCCAATTTAATAGTGAGAAAGAACATACATGATCTTCAATTACCGGAGACTCTAGTACCATCAGAGGACAACTCGTGGGTTTTCAATAAAGCTGTGTGCCAAGAAATCTTGCGCCGCTGCAAATATATTCCAACGACCCAGAACTCCATGCATCGCTGCAAAGGCCATAACCCCTCCATCAGAACAAAGCAATTCATGAGTAACTAAGGGACTCATGAGATGATTAAAATCTACTTCAGGAGACACCAAATTGCCGAGACACAAATCCAGGGCCCAGTCGAAATCGCAGCTCAGGCAATGAAAGACAGGCTGGACACAGGTGAAATAGGAAAATTGAAACGATAATCCATATGCTGCACTTAAGGTGGCAAGGGGCAGTGCACTATAGTATTCAAGCAAACTGTTGCGAAACAGGGCTAACTGCACCAACTCGTGTGCGAACACAGGACAGGCATCCATTTTGAATAAAACAGAACAGCAACAAAAAGCCAGCAGCCAGCGCCAGTAAAACGGGAAATTCACCAAATAGGCTGGAAAAGATCGAATGGAAGAAAGCAGGAATGACTCCAAATATCTTTTGGAAAGAAGTCACTAGACCACTGCTCACTACTTTAAAAAAATGAGCCAGCCCCGAAGTGGAGGACACGTTAAAGATTGTATGAATCAGCTCACCGAAATGTAAAGGAAGGTCACTATTTAATAAAGCATGCACTTCTGTGCGGGTGTTAGCTACGTGAAGGACAAATGTTTTGTGAGCAGATGTCAGGGCAACTTCTTTTTGTGACAATAAGGCTCTTATTCTGCTCATCTTATTGAACTCTGACTTCAAGGTCGGAATCCTCGGCCAGATGGAAACATCCAGGTTCCCATGCGTGGGTGGATACAACACATTTTTACAGCAAACCACATGCTCACTGACTGTTACAACATAAGCTATGCCATTCAATAACCCACAGCAATCCTCATTATTTAAAAGTAAATAACTACCGTTTGCTAATAAGGTAAAAGTCGGGACTATAGCGGGCACGGGTGTACCTTTTAAAACACACGCTAAAGTAGGCCGTTCCTGATTACAAGAGCCATGCAATTGTATGTGTCTACACATTAATGAGTGATCTGGTGTTTCAGTGCATTCCTCCCCTTTCAGATAAACTTACTTTCCGTCCCTAAGGCATCTGTAAGTGAAAGGGAGTGACCAGGCCTCATGTAAATAGGAGCTACCAAGAGGCTCGTACCTACCAATGGCAAAATATTTCATACAATTTGTAAACTGAAAAAGCGCAAATGGTAAAGTTATTAACCCATGGATAAGCCACGTAGCATCAGTGGCCTCTGCCACTGAAAAGAGTAAAGACTCCAAGCGTTCAATGTGTAACATGGAAAAAGAAGCATCTCTCATTGAAAGCAAATGTTGTTTTTCAGTCAAATTAAAAGGGGCAAACAGAGATGAGACATTAATGTAATTCCAAGGCACTTTTCCTTTTTTCAGTGTCTGCAGGGTCCATGCAAACTGCATAATAGAACGCAATTGATTTTGACCATGGTACAAAACAGACACTTCATCCTGTACAATTTCAACAACAGATGACACAATATTATCCAACGTGTATATGCGGGAGGAACGTGTATTAATGCTTTTATCCACTACTGCAAGCACTTTTTCCAAATTAGCTTGATCAATAGCCCTGAGGCGGGTAGCCGCTTCAATCTGTGATGTTTTCCAAAGTTCATTATAAACGGCATAGATCCATCTTTTAGATCTACCTCAAGCTGGGCCTTTTATGAAGTCATTCAAGTCAACCTCGTTAGTCAGTTTAGACAAATGCATTTTGACTGACGACAATGTAGAGTGTTTGAGCCAATTCTGACACAATTTTCCTACTGAATAAGTGGTTACAGAATGGTCACTCTCAAAACGGGGATCTACTCGGACCTGTGTAAAACCCCCAGCCAGACCCAAAAAACGATGTTGGCATGAATCTGCACTTCTATGCCACATCAAGTCAAGTCAAGTCAAGTCAGAGAATTTATATAGCGCACTACATACCCAGAGGGTCTCAAGGCGCTTAGGAAGGGGAGGAGGATTACTTGTCAAATATCCACGTTTTAAGTTGCTTTCTGAATGCTAGGTGGTTCTGGGTGAGGCGAAGGTAAGTGGGAAGTGAGTTCCATGTTTTAGCAGCCAGGTATGAGAAGGATCTGCCTCCCATGGTGGTCTTGTTGATGCGAGGTACAGTGGCGAAGGCTTGGCTGGAGGAAGGTAGTTGGCGGGGGGGGGGTGTAGAAGGACAGTCGTGAGTTGAGGCATTCTGGTCCAATGTCGTAGAGTGATTTGTGTGCGTGGGTTATCAGTCGGAAAGTGATTCTCTTATTGACGGGTAGCCAGTGGAGGTCTTTCAGGTGACCAGAGATGTGTTCGTTGCGTGGGATGTCCAATATGATTCTGGCTGAGGCGTTTTGGATTTGTTGGAGTTTCTTCTGGAGTTTAGCGGTAGTACCTGCGTAGAGGGTGTTTCCGTAGTCCAGTCGGCTTGTGACCAGAGCATGGGTGACTGTTTTCCTGGTTTCGGTGGGGATCCAGCGGAATGTTTTTTTGAGCATGCGAAGAATGTTGAAGCAGGATGAGGATACGGCGCTGGATATGTTAAAGGACAAATTTAGCAATATGGTCTGCAACTCTCTAATCGAAAATTTAGTTGAAGTTTCCCAACCCGAATATTCTTCCAAATCAGGGAAGGAAGGAGTATTTAATTTTTTAGAAGTAGCCAATCCAAAGCATGTTGTCTGTGAGATAGTAGAATTCAAAAACAACATATGATTTAGGATGAGACATGCACGGTGCAAAGCCTCAGTGCCTTGTACCTGCCAACTTGTAGAACCCCAAACTGATTTACGGTCAATAGTTTCCTTCCACAACTCGTAGCCACCAACAGCTAGCTGGTCTAGAAAGGACTTCGAATACAATAACTTAGTAACGGTAAGTCTAACTTTGGACATGGATATATCTTTCATTTTAAAATAAAATGAAGCAGGATTGGACTGATTAAAGTCAGTAAAATAAGTGTACTTTTTCAAAAATATGTTCGAGCTGCCTCTTAAAGGAGCTGGGCAATGTTCCCACTGGGTATAATTCACAGTACTTCTCCTAGAATTAGTTTTATGTAAGTAGTGATTGCCAAAATGCTGGAAGCAAAACAAATAACCATAATTAGCAAATTCTAAATATAAATCCTCAGCATTAAAGGCAGCATAATACTTCAAATCAGCAAACAAAGCCTCTATGGCCTGAACATCCCAATCAGCAGAACGTATATTTTGATGAACCACATCCCCCATGTTAACTCTAAGCACATTAGGAACATTAATAACTTCAGTCGGGCCATGAATTTGAAATTTAACTGCATCCCAGACTATTCCATCCAGGACAGGCCACGCAGTGATGTTAACAAAGGCCAAGTCTCTCTTCAATCTGTGGGCAGAATGTGATGAGGAGTGGGGAGCCAAAGTTTCATTTAGATGTCGAATGCATGTTCTCTCCTCGACATAATTTCCATTGATGAATCGGAAAAAATAAAACACAAGACCAATTGACATAAAAAGGTAAAGCGAAAAAAGCCCCAACCAGATGTAAGTCCAAGGGGGAATCAAGAAATGTTTTTTAAACAAAGTCGCATAGGCCCTAAGCCTTGTGGGCTTCCCTGAAGTTTGTGAAATAGTGTCAAAAGAAAATCTGGATTCTGTGGCTAAATGAGTTTGCAAATCAGGCATCGATAAGTCAGTTGGGTAGGTGTAGTCCGTATCATCAAGGCGAGTACCAGGCAAACCATTCAATAAAGGACTTGAAACTGCAGGCATCACAAGGGCCACCTCCGGTGCATGATCCGAAGCAGTGGTCAAAACAGAATTTCTCACCATCGAAGGACATGAGACTGCTGGTGTCATGCTAAGAAGAATCGTCCACTCTGTGTATTTTGACATTGTCATTGGAGATATACCTGTTCTCTTTACGACCTGGAAGTGGAGGTAAAAGGACTGTTCTTGTGCCCTTCACACCAAGCACGGGAACGGGAGCACGGTATGAGGGACCAAATTCCTTCTTGTTATCGTTCTTCTCCCGAACCAGTTCTCCAACTTGGGGTAGCCAGCCAACTACCGGGATCTGCAACGCATCATCTGAAGTGGAGGGCAAATGTTCCTTTGCAAGACTGTCTCTCGTCTCTTGTAGAGTCTGTAAAACATTGCAATGTTCATCTACGTCAAAGGAGGCAGCCGAACTAACCGTGTCTAGACGGTCAAGGTCCGGGACATACATCTTGATACCAAAGAACATTTCGTATGGGGTCCGCCCACCCAGAGACCTTCTAGGGAGATTATTAAGAGCACACTGCATACCATTAAGATGGGCCAGCCAGTTTCTGCCAGTGCCTATAACTCGAGCTGTCAGTGATTTGCTTTAAGTCACGGTTCATTCGTTCCACAACACTATTACCCTTAGGTCGGTATAGAGACGAAAACTTGACTTGGACCCCCATCGAAGCCAGGGTATCCCTATATGCCTTAGAGGCGAAAGCAGGACCCTGATCCGAATGGAAGGTACCACAGGCAAAAATCCCTACAAAGACACGCAAATCCCTGATGACAGTCCGTGAATCAGCGCTGCGATGAGGCCAGACCCATACAAAGCGTGTGCATGAATCAACTGCTACTAAGATGTACTTATACGCAGTATCACAAGAAAAAGGACCGCAGTGATCTAAATAAACACAACCTAATGGTTTATTAGAAATGAACAACTGTGTTTGGGGCGGACGCGTAGCAGCTGAAGGCTTAATCTGCTGGCAAATGTCACATTGAAGGACATAGTCACACGTCTGTTTGTACAGTCCCCGCCACCAAAAACGTTGTTGTAATTGAGACACAGTGGCTGAAACGCCCACATGCGCAGACGCAACAACTTCATGGGCTGCTGTGATCAGTGTATTTCTGCGATCCAAGTTGGGAATCAACCTCTCCCCAACTTCAGGAATTTTCACATAAGGAACCTTAACGGGACTTAAGTCGTATGTGTACTTCGAAGGGAACCCCGTAGGATATTTACCTCCCTTCTCAGTGGTAGCAACAGCCACTAAGATATCATCATCAATCTTACTTTCGGACCGTGTAACAGCTGCAACTAAATATGTCAATACTGCTGATTTCGCTGCTTCATCAGCAAGCGAGTTGCCAACAGCGTGAACTCCCACGTGCTGGTGACCGAGAGTATGAATTACAAACACGAGTGGCAACTGCTCTTTAAGCTCAGCCACTCGGACCCAGATCATTTTATGTTTTATTGTGCTACCCTTGGAATCACGAAAATCATTCTGAATCCGAAAGAACAAGTTCTCATTGTAGGACTGGACACAGTAGTAAGAATCACTTATGATAAGTGTTGTCACACTAGGATCAGCGTACTCCAATGCTAGCGTCTGAGCACGAAGCTCTGCCAATTGTGCGGTGCAGTCCCCTAGAGTCTGCATGTGCACGACTCTGGACTTGAACTCATCATTCACCATGGCACCTACCACAATGGCGCATGCGGAAACGTATGCGTGTTTATAACCATGCGCAACCTGCGCCGAACCATCAGTGCATATGATGCAATGGAAATCCTCCAAAGGCTGCATAGCCAATGGCGCAGGATGAACAAACTCATATTGCAAAAACTCCTGCGACGGTAAGGAGGCATCAAAAATGAACGTGACATCCGGAGACATCAATGATGCTGCCCATTGTATCCATCGAGGGTGCAAAGCTTTAGTATTAGGTACACTTGCTTTCGTAACTGCCTCCAAGGCAGGACACGGGGTAACCACCAACATGCGTTTTCCTTATGACAGAGCGCGTTCCTTCAGAATCGCCGTCTGTACAGCCGTCAAAACTTTCTCCACAGTGGAAAATCGCATTTCAGCCGAAGTGTACAAGTGTGACTTGTAAGCAATAGGTACTGTATCTCCTTCATTAAAAGTAAGGTATGTGAAACCCACCATCCCAGGGACGATTCTTATCACCATTTTGGTGTAATTATCACGAGTCAATAAGTATTTAGAAGCGAGCAGATCAGCCTGCAAATATTGCAGTATAGCCGAGTGCTCAGGCAGCCAGTTTGATTTTGTAAAATTTGGTTGTATCAAAGCATACAAGGGCTTGATACGCTGGGCATATTCAGGTATGTATGTCCCCCCGAAACTTAAAAATCCCAGCAAAGACTGTAATTTTTTCAGGGTTGTCGGAGCGCGCAATTGTACGCATTTCTCCAAGAAGTGAGGAGCCAATCCTCGACCTTCATTGTTGAGCTCGTAGCCCAGGAACAACACTGTGTACTCTGCAATGTGCGATTTTGCAAAGGGAAATTTGTAATCGAAGTCCGCAAAGCTACAAATTAAGCGGTCAACTCGACACAGATGCTCCCACAGTTCATCATCTGTGAAATAAATGTCATCCACATATGAACAAGCATCTGGGTCTACTCTCTCTAAGAGAGAGACTATACGGGCAGCAAACACTCCAGGACTATTTGGTAGACCATCGGTAAACGCTTGAAATGTTTTTAGACACCGCCGCAAGTAAAGGAGATCCATTGGGAACTCAGAACATCCAAATGGTGGCCATAAAAACCATTGGAAATGTCATGCGTGGTTTTAAACTGCTTACGCACGAGACTATCCACTAAAGCAGAGCCATGAGTATTTTGTACCGCACAGGTACGGAAATGCGATTTTAAATGCCGGTAATCCAATACCAAACGATATGAACCGTCAGGCTTGGTCACAGTAAAAAGAGGGTTATTCATTGGTGACACACAAGTTTCAATTACACCTTGATATTGCAATTGATCAAGGATTTCCGCAACGGAAGCCTTCGCTTCGCGCTTTATGGGATATTGAGGTTGAGGCTGAGGCATAGACCGCAAAGGAATTTTGTGGTGTGGGGAAAATGTATCCCATCCACAGTGAGTATGGTACAGAGCCGGCGCAAGGGCTTTAGCCCACTCTTCTGCAAAATTCAGCGCATGCTCCTTCGAGACAGTGTGCGTGAAACTGGGTAGGATTACCTCCTCCCCTCTCGGAGCCACGAGCACAAAAGGTGGGGGCCAGTCAGCCTCCGCTAACAAAATGTCATAAGTTGTCGTAAGATTCTCCCAAAATACCCCCTCTACGGTACGTTGAATGTCACCTTCAATGAATAATACAATTTCATAGAGTCTGTCAGGGGGAGCTACTCTAGTGTCAGCTGTGTCCACAACAACATAACGGTCAGTCGCTGTCACCTTCAGTAGTGGACGCAGGGCCTCTCACACTATGGTAATCTCCGCCGCGCTGTCCAGCAAGGTCAGAGCCCATGTCTGATTCCGAAGCTGGCTTTTCATTATCTGTGGCATATCTGTGTGCTGTTAAAGCAGCGACTTTCTTTTTCTGAAACTGGGGTCACTTTGGTGTACAATTGTCCTGCTTGCCTTTACCGTCTCTCGGGCGGGGCTGGTCACGTCCTTGCTGACCACCCTGACCCCTGCCGCCTCCTCCACCACCGGTCGAAAAGGCAGATGACTCCTGAAAAGAACGAGGAGAGCGTTGGTCAGAAACCTGAAAACGATCAGGTGATTTCATCATTGCGCGATCGCGCAAGTCATAAACACGTTCTGTAGGCACAGGCAATGGAGACGCAGGACGAGACTCCTGTTTCTGTTGTTGTTGATGCTTTCCCTGTTTTTGTTTTTTAGGCCAACTTTGTTTTTTGGTCTTGAGCTGGTTGTCAGTTTCCGACTTCTGCCCTTGGGGTTGTTTTTTCTCTTTAGTAGAAAAAGGCTTGAGACCCCTACTATTGCGGCCCATGGTCTTATAAGCCGCCACAATAATCCTCGGCAACTGCCGGGGTTTTTCGGCATCGGGAATCGCCTGCAAAGCATTGGCAACCTGAAAGTTCACTGCATCCCCCTTGACATTAGCAAGAATGAGATCGGAAACCACATCAAAGTCGTCACAGCGACGCATACCCAATTCAACCGCAGCCTCTGGTCCGTGTTCATCTTGAACACGTTTAAGGACCGTCGGCAGGACAGTCATAGATGGAGTGCCGTTACACCTCGTGTAGACTGCTGTAAATGTCTTTCCCCAGGTCTCACAGTCACCGACTTCAGGGGTCAAGTCCTTTGGTAAGCTAAATGTCAGAATCCTGTGTTTCTCACCAGGAGACGTGTTAGGAAATACTGCTTCCAGTTGGTCACACTTTTCGGCAAGCCAGAAAGGATATCATCCTTCTCTTGGGGGCGCTTACCCATTACAGCGATGACCATAACGGGACTGAGCTTCATTCTGCCCTGTCCGGCAGGAAGCGCCGCACCACCAGGGGCCCCGCCCGGGAGATTACGGGTAATGTATTGCACCAACGACCTAATCACCCTAATTGCAATCACATGTAGTCGTCTTAATTCAGCCACGTTACATGCTCCGTGCTCCGTGCTGAGGATGAGGCGTAAATCCAGCCAAAACAGGCCAAGTTGCGCCTGGAATGGACAAAGGACCTAACCTCGGAGCTGATAATGAATGGGGTAGGGCGTCATTAAACCAAACTCGATGCTGCCAAGTATCAATAGGAATCTCCTGTGCCCTATATGGTGCATATTCTGCTGGCACAGCCGTGGGAGTGTAGGTGTCGAACACACGAGTATCTGCATTCATAGCTGGGAAGGTCACCCATGAGCAGAAAATCTCATACGGGTAAGCCACCTCTGCACTCACCACCATGATCACAGCCATGCCATCTTCGGGGTCATTATAATTCTGCAAATGATTGCACACCGCAATGCGGCTATGTTGCACAATGTCCACCGCAGCCATAGTGACACAGAAAGAAAAAAGGTACAAAGAAAACTTTGTAGCACACCTGGGTAGTAACTCAATGAAACTGTTTTAGTAAGATTCAAGCTTGAAAGGACCTATACGGATACAGGTAGGTTTGTCCGACACCGCCGTTAACCGGAAACAACAGTGAAGGGGTTAAGGACTGAATGATGTACTACTCAAGTGTCATGTAATAAGACCACCAACGATTGGGCGCCATGTCGCAGGGATTCCGTGCTCAGACAGAACAGTGCATAGAGGCTTTGAACCTCAGTGAATTAGGGTGGGGCAAAACTCACCTGACTACCCAAAAATCCCCTACCAGACTAGCTACAGTGTCTCATTAATTATCACAAACTCCCAATGCTTAGACAAACCAGAACATGGACTTAGTACACCTCAGGTAACGTGGAACACATGAACACTCTTTCGTTATACAATCATTTCAATCCAGAACAAGGAGTAAAAGAGGATACATGCATATTTGAAATGTTTATTCACTAATGCAGTGTTCTCAAACGCAGTATCTTAGCTAATACAAGCAAACATATTATAAGAAACAAAGTAATCAGCATAGTCACTAGTCCATAGAACACAAACGGTGAAAGCATGGTATTCTGCTAAAATGAATAGGGTTTAACAAAACCTAATTCTCACTCTCCCTAGCTAGTATATTATATTATATCTAAGAAGGTCTCTTTGGGTTTTAGCAGAGCGGCCCCATACCTCAAGATCCTAGTGGTAAGGGATCACATCATCAGCCACCAGCTCTCTGCATGCGAAGCACCATCAAGTGTGTTTGTATGCTCTTGTGCAAAGCAATATAAAAACGCACCTAAAGTCAGAACTTGGCTGCAGCTGCATATATGTTATGTCTAGGAACGTGCGAAGATCAGAGCTCACAACAACCACTGTGTTGAGATATCCTTGAAGGTTTCTGCACACACTGTACAGACACAGCTCGCCAAGCAAGGCTGATATCAGAGCAACAACATATTATTCTCGCATGAATCAAAAACATTCTACTAGGCTCAAAGCTAGAGCAACAGCTATGTGTCGTGTGCAAAATCAGCAGAAAGGTAAAATGGCGTTTAAACTCCTAAAAAGCTCATGCTAACTTAACACAGCATACAAGCTATATATTTCTATATGACACCCTCCCTGCAAGTTAAATTCACCTCATCTCTTAAAACATACTATAAAGTTCTGACGCACGCAATGGCGGCAGGAGAAACTGGGGTAAAACAACAGATGAGCCCCAGAAATCACTGACAGAGGTGGAGAGAATGGAGGTTAACCCTACTATGCCCGAAATTTATGCAGGGCAAGTGGTAAAGAGGGGCTCAGAAATAGAAAAGAGCTATGGAGTTGATGAGACCCGCTTTCAGGTTACCACGCAAAATAAGTAGGGCGTCTTACACTCCGGGATGAAGAAGCGATTAATATATATATATATATATAAATTGGGACATTCTATTACTAGATGAAACCCTGAAGGAACATCTAACACCTTACCCGAGTATAACCTACAGAAAGACATCGTCCTTAAGAGACATTCTGACTCAAAGTCATCTGGAAATCAAGCAACAGGAAAATACCTCATGGCTGAACATACCAGGCTTTTGGAAGTGTGCAAAGCTCAAAGCTTGCGAGCATGGCCATAACATCAAGGAGAACACACTCCAGAAAGGAAAAACTGAGAAGATCTTAGACCACATTACCGGTGAGTCAAAGTATGTGATTTATAGACTCAAATGCCCATGTGGAAAATATTACATCGGGAGCACTATCAATAAATTAAAACTGCGGATTCTCCAACATCTGCGTGCAATAAAAAACAACGACCCAAACTACCCCATGGCGAAACATTTTAACGAACAACATCAAGGAGATTGCACCCAATTGACATACTCGGGGATGAAGCTCGCAAAAATATCTGAAAGAGGAGGCGATCGCACTCTGAAATTGCGAACAATGGAAAGTAGAATGATCCTTGGGATGGGAACCGAGTACCCGCATGGACATAATTTAGATGCAGAATTACATGTACACCTGGAGAAATGACCATCGTTGACCAAGTGACCACCTACAATAAAAAGTTAACTCTCGACAATGCAATGTATATGAATGTACATACCCCCACCGGAATATAAAGAAGTATAAGAAAATGATCTCATCAGCAAACAGCCCTGTAAAAGTGCATAGTAAATGGAAATTTTAAACCAATTCAAGAAAATTGCAAGTA
The DNA here is from genome assembly GCF_964263255.1 of Lissotriton vulgaris. Taxonomy (NCBI): domain Eukaryota; kingdom Metazoa; phylum Chordata; class Amphibia; order Caudata; family Salamandridae; genus Lissotriton; species Lissotriton vulgaris. The sequence goes on from NC_141696.1 coordinate 746,370,349, forward strand.
AAATGAGAAAAGAAAAGGGGTATAAATTAAGTGGACATAAGAAACTGTATCGTAACGCCACAAATGGTCTGGACTCTTACTCAAAGGAAGGAAGAAGGGAGTTAAAACATGTTCGAACTTGTGGAATGTACTTCACGAAAAAACTTTTTGAAATGGAATAAAGATCTATAACGCAAGATGAGAACACGAAGTAAAAGCAACTCCTGTCTTGAAGATGGGGAAAAAATACCATATGAAAGAACAATGAACCAGCCTATTTGTACAGTGAGACAAGATATAGTTTTCTTGATTACACTCTTGCACTGAATGAATTAATTCATCTCAATGTTTGCAAACCAATGAATATGACATGGAAAAATGTATTTTACATGAATTATGAATTTATGAATGTTTTGCACTATGCACCTTGCACTTTCTTAATACATTTTAAAAAAGTACTTTACATATAAACAATGATGTAATTGAGAATGAAGTGCAAAATGGCGACTAAAATACGCCATGTAATGTGTTTAAGGTTGGTAGTCTAGTAGTTTTTAAATGGTATGGAAAAAAATTAGGGTACTAGCACAGAGCACTTTATAAATGTTCTAGACACAGAGGACTCTATGGTCCAGTTGAAGACTAAATGTAGTCGAAACGCGTAGGCCGTCCTTTTTTGCAATTGCACATGGTGTTTGAAATAACAATAAAATAACTTAATTCACCTACTGCTGTGGTGCCGTGACTTCTGTCTAGAAACGTGGGGACAAGAGGAATCAAAGTAAATATATATTACCTACTAGCGGTAGCCAGTAGGTAGTTATAGTTAGAACCTAGTTACCATAGGAAATCTGCAACATTCTATTGGGAATAACTTTGGCGCCTGTTGGGGAATGAATGTGAAATTTTCCAAAATTTAGGCCAGCTCCACTCCGCTCCTTCCCTGAAAGTTTCGGTGGGATTCGTCATGTGGGGGCCGAGAAAAAAATGGGGGGTCCAAAAACGTGTTTTCCCCATGTTATTTTCCATAGGACGTTTAGACACGGCTACAGCCTGAACCGCTGAATGGAATTACAGCAAACTTGGCAAAATTGTAGGGACTGGTACGCAGAAGTCCTTTTTCTATATTTGGTGAAAACTGCTCCAGTGGGTTTTATGAAAAGTAAGTTCAAAAACACCTATATATCTATATGCGTGCTTCGAGCGCTTAGCGGTACGCGTACCGGGGAGCGCACCCGGCGTGCCACGGAAGTGCGCGAGTGGAAAGCTGATTGGCTCTTGGGTGTCTGTCGACATTCCAAACAGTCCGGAGAGTCTGCCATCTTGTGTCTTGGTAGAATCGAGACACAAGAGGTGAAAAAAAAGGGGGAAATGATTAAAAGGGGGCAGGGTAGACACCCCCTGACCCCCTAGGTTTTCTGAGGGGGGCCTAGAAGGACCACAAAACGGCAAAAAACCTTTTTTTTTAAAAAAAAAAATCACGGAGTGCGCTCTGGGTGCGCGTACAGGTACGCGTACCACGGGGAAAAACAGAGAATTATTTTTTATTTAAATAATGAATTTTGAGTGTTTAGAGGTAGGGTAGCTCTGAAAAGAGCTGTTGTGTTATCTGGGTGAATTAAGTACCTACAAGTAGTATTTTTTTTAAAATAAACATTTTTAACAATTTTTAATTACTAAATATAAATTTATTGTTCTGAATTTTCGTAATTTGAAACAACTTCTAACATTAATTCGTCAGAAATTTCGTCATTGGTAGTCTCCAAAGAAGAATCCTGGAACTCAATGAACTCCAAATATTCAATTAATTCTGAATCCAAAGATTCCTCGTAAAAATCCCCCATGCCATCTCCTTCTTCAATAAGGTCTTCAATATGTGTATTCACATTAACTAGATCATTCAAATTGTTTAAAATAGTGGCAGAAATTTCAAAAACAATGTCAACTGACTCCTCATTAAGATCCGTCATTGCTGTTAGGGTACTATAAAAAGAGAGAGAGAGAAAGACAGTGAGAGTAAGAAATTTTTATATTAAAAAACATTATTCTTATTAACTTAACATGTACAACATAGTACCCCTTACAAATTAACAACTAACCTTTTAGAATGCTGTTGAAAATTTTCACACCAGAAACTGGAAACCAAAAACTCCTCACAAAGCTACCTCAGACACTGCAATCACAAAATGGCCGTCATTCCCTCTCATTCTTCACACTTATACCCGTCCCTAACCAATCAAATTTCTTCACATACAAATACTTAACCAAACTAACATTTTAATTGGTTATACAGATCAACACTTTCAAACTCACATAATCTTCAACCTACCCAAAAGGGGGAGGGTAGAGACCCCCTGACCCCCTAGGTATTCTTAGGGGGGCCTAGGAGGACCCTGAAGGGTTCTTTAATTTCGCGGAGTAAGCTCAGGGTGCGTTTACACGGGCGTTTACAGGTACGCGTACCCTGAGCACACCACGAGGAAAAACAGTGCAAACAATTAGAGTAAAAAAATAATTTAGAGTGCTTAGAGGTAGGGTAGCTCTGAAAAGAGCTGCTGTGTTATGTGGGTGATTTAAGTACCTACAAGTAGGTACCCATGCAGAGTCTAAAATTCAAGAGGAAGACTCTGTTCCCCTCATCTGTAAAATGTACACCATCTCTCCTATAGATGCCTTGCATGTTGTAACGCAAGTTATTGTGGTATATGGAACCCATACCGTAGTCTCTCAGGAAAGCAGAAACAGATTTATTCACATGTTTCCTTGCTTTCTCAATCTGTGGACAAAATTGGTTGGACCAGTTCCATTTTTGCCTTTGGCATATATTAGAATATACCAAGGCAGTTTTCGGAAAAAGTGACATCAATAGCCCAAAGGTGTCCTTTAAAAGCATTTCCAGACCTACCCCAGTCAAAGTGCCCAGGTCATTGCCACCACAGTGCACAATTATGAGGTCGGGGTGTGGTAGATGCATAAAGGGTTTTACCAATGGTATGAATTGGTGACATCTCAAACCTCTCTGGCCAATCCACATAATTTCCACATTTGGTAAATCAAGGTTGTGAATACCTCTGTTTGCTGCATGTCTTTCACTCCAGTGAACAAAGCTATGACCCACAATCCAGACTTTAGGCATCTTGAAGGTAGATGTGGTTGTATTCAGATGAGTTGTGGAAATGAAATGGCAGTTTGAAAGTAGGAGTTATGAAAATAAAGTGGTTGGGATTCAGTGCACTTGAAAAAGCAGAAATGATTGGTGGTTTATTAAAATTCTCCACTGAAAATTAGGGTGCATGCTTTTGTTTTTTGAAAGAAGTAATTCTAATGGTTGAGAAAAAGTAATTGAAAGAAACATTGCACTTGATTAGCTAGTATATTGAGAGTTCAAACACCCTTGCTGAGTTCATTTGCAACATAGTATGATGAACTTTTCACCTGTGTGCTGAGTTAGGTGGGAGTTACCATGGTAACAGGCTGAATGAGCACTGGGGGGATGGGTGAATATTATGTGAGTTTGAAAGTGATGAAATGTAGAACCAATTAAAATGTTAGTTTGGTTTTGAAATAGTGTGGGAAGAATTTTAATTGGTTAAGTCCAGGGATATGTGTGAAGAATTACAGGGAATCAGGGCCATTTGTGGTTGCAGTGTCTGAGGTGCATTTCAGAGATTCTGCTTAAGAAAGATGTCATTTGAGATGTCATCAGTGATGTCATCAGTGATGTTACTGACCACGTCATGAATGATGTAATATGTGACATCATCAGCAGTGGATTGCGGGCGCGCGAGTTATAGTGAGTCCAACTAACTATAAGATGGGAATTTCAATGGTTTTGTATGAGTAAAATGTTCAGCTAACTATAACTGGTGTGAAACCTATGGTTTTTTCAGTGAATTTCAAAGGTTTTTTAAATGCTAATTCCTAACTATAATGAGTGTTAAACCTATGGTTTTTCCCGTAAATTTCAAAGGTTTTTTAAAAGCTCATTCCTAACTATAACGAGTTTGAAACCTACGGTTCTTAAAGTGAATATATATATATATATATATATATATATATATATATATATATTACCTACTGGCTATTGCCAGTAGGTATATATAGTTAGGATTAATTCCCTATGGGATTTTTGAAAATTATATGTCTAATAACTTTGGCGTTTGTGGACGGAATCGGCTGAAATTTTCAGGAAAATGGCACATTTTGTTTCTGAGCAGCCCCTGAAAATTTGGTGGGGTTTCGTCAAGGGGGGGCTGAGAAAAAAGGGGGGTCCCAAAACGCGTTTTTCCCATTCATTTTTCCATAGGGCGGTTGGACTCACTTTTAGCTCGAACGGCTGAATGGATTTGCACGAAACTTGGCAAAATTGTAGAGACTGTTAGCCCGATGTGCCTTTGCTAGGTCTCAATATATGTGCTCCAGTAGTTTTTGAGAAATTAACGTTCAAAACAAGATATATATCTGTAACAGCGCTCCGGGCTGCGCTCCGGTCCGCTTACTTTTCGCGAAACGGAACTTTGCGCGCAGAAAGCTGATTGGCTCTCCGGTGTCTGTCAACATTCTAAACAGTCCGGAGCGGCCGCCATCTTATCTCTCGGTAGGATCGAGAGAGAAGAAGAGGTGAAAAACGAAGGGGGAATTTATTGAAAGGGGGCAAGGTATACCCCTCTTGACCCCCTAGGAATGTTGTTGGGGTTATTAAAGGGTCCCGTGGGGAAAATAAAAAAAAAATGATTTTTCACAGTAGAAGCGCTTCACGGGCCGCGAACTGGGCTGCAAACTGGTAGCGAAACGGGAATTCGCCATTTTGTGATTCGTTTTAATTGTTTAGAGACAAAAATTATCGCCGCACATCGGCCACAATGCATGAATATCGCTGAAAAGTCAGCGATATTCATGCATTATCCAGCAAATGCTCTTAGCCATGTTATCCACCTTCCATTGGATAACATGGCTAAAAACTGCTCTGTGCGTGAGCTTTTTTTTTTTTTTTTGCTGCGTGACGTTTGTTAACGTTCGATTCAATGGAAATCAGGAAGTGTTGACCACCATTTTGTCACTGCGAGTAAATATTTTGTTATAAATGAATCCTTATTGATAAACATTGTCTGCGCCATCTTGCGTTTTTGTCCAATGCCACAATTTTGTCGTGCACGACAGCCATTTTAGATGCCTTGACCAGGGCCACTCTCTGCACGCCGCCGATCCTCAGCTTGGCTCCCCACCCTCGCAAGCATCTCCCCCATGCACTGGTCACCCCCGCTCTCTCTCTCATGCATGGGCCATATACTTCCCCCCATCTGCGCTGCTCTTCTCTGAGAATCACACCCTGTGCCCGCCCAACACCTCCCTTTCACCCTATTCACTACCGCACCCTCTGACACTCCTCTTCCTCTGTGTCCGATTGTCCAGGCCGGACCTAGGCTATCACCTAGCCCTGCGGATGTAGTTTATGGCCCCAGCTGTAGAGTATCCAGACATGCCAACCCTCCCGATTCAGGCGTGAGACTACTGATTTCAGTGCTAGTCTTTCGCTTCCCGATTCCTGCAAGGAAAAACCCGGGGGCATATTACCAACAACTAGCGATAATTTTTGTCTCTAACTTGTTTAGAGACAAAAATTATCGCCGCACATCGGCGAATTTTATCGCACATAAACCTTGCTATTAGCAAGGTTTATCGCAAATGCGATAAAAAACGGCCGCAATGCATGAATATCGTTGAAAGGTCAGCGATATTCATGCATTATCCAGCAAATGCTCTTAGCCATGTTATCCACTTCCCATTGGATAACATGGCTAAAACTGCTCAGGGTAGGTGTTAGGTTTTGGAGATATTCGCGCTTAGCGCGAATATCTCCAAAAGTTGGTAATAGGAGATAGCGATGGTTAGGGACTGTTTCCAGTCGCTAAAATCTTGGCACGCCCACTTTGCATGTCATTAGTGATAAATATCACTGATATGCAAAGCGGGGCCCAAGATGGTCGCTATCTCCTTTTAGCTGTCACTAACTGGTGTTAGCGACAGCTTGGTAATAGGGAGATCATTTTATCTCTTTTTTTTGGCTTTTAAAGCCAAAAAAGCGGAAATAAACCCCCTTGATAATATGCCCCATGATTTCTCGGGGGTTTCAGCTGACAGGGCTTGGTATTGTGTTACGTGCTAATTCTTCCAGGAAACGTCAGAGGGTCGATGCAGGGGTTCTAGAAGGGGTGATAAACCATTTAAGCCTCATGAACAAGCGCATGGTCTTTTAAAGATTTGTGAAGTACTCGGGGCGGCGGTGCGTGTGTGCCCTCTTTCAGGAGCGGGCGGGGGGGCACTGCCAGCAACTTGCCAGGCCAGGCAGTGTTCAACACGTGCATCACCCTTTCTCTGCCTGCTATTGCGCTCCATGCTTCGGAAAGGTAAGAAAAAGAACGTGCATTTGAGTTTGAAATGTCCGATCTTGTAGCAGTACACTTGCAAAGCCCACACATGACAATAACCCGATTCAAGGCCCCATTCACCCGATTTTTTAAACATATATAGCACTCCCACAAAGTTAGATTTTAAAACTTTATTAACTTTTAAATATAACGAACGCAACAAAAACTGTAAATATATTTAACCATTTTTTGAAATTAACCAGAACTATAACGATAACAACAACAACAACAATAATATAACTTTTATGCCTAAATTACGCAAACATTTAGCTAATCTGCTAAAGGGGGGAGTCGCCATTTCTTTACAATAATCAATAATGAAAAATCCACATCAATAGGGTTGTCCGTTTTCTCGATGCAGCACTATAGTGCAACATACACAGCACCTGGGGTGTCAAGAGTGAACAGGTCTTTCTTTGTTCCTTAAGATGTTATCTGTGTCAACCTCTTCCGAGAATGCTGATGCGTTAGGATTTCCTTGTGTTTCTTAATAGCATTGGTGTCTGTACACTTCTTTGTCAATTCTGTCAAGATGATAACAGCTTCATAAACAGACGATATCTTTGTTTAGTCATTAGTGTTAAGTGTGTCTGAAACTACAGTGCCCTTCTGTTTTTTTTTCTTCTGGCTCTACAGAGTTTTGTGTGTTGTTCTTTTGAGCGACAATTATTCCAGAGGTTTCAGGTTTACTTGTTTTGTCCTGCAGTGAGCTAACAGCTTTAGAGAGTTCATGTTTATTTGCTATGTCCTGCTGTTCGTCAACTGCTTCAGAGACGTCAGCCTCATTTGTTATGTTTCAGTAGATCCTGGACCTGCCCGGCCGCGCCCAAAATGGCGCCGGTGTAAATGGGACTCGTAACTGCTTGTTGTGTACTGGTTGCCCAACCTTGATATCACGAGATACATATGCAGTTTTGAAGCACATGGCGGAGGCTTGTCTGCTGTAGTGGGGCGCCCCTTTATCGTTTCAGTCGCCATTCCGCCCGCTTTTGCTACACTGTGCCTTTTCCGCCATTCAGCTGTTTAGCGCCCGCTCTTACGGCTACAGCGTCTCGCTCACCATGTAGTTGAGTTGCTCCCACTCTTGAGGTGCAGCGATAGGCGGCTTCCACAGGACTCTTAAAATGGCGGCCGGCTCTTCGGATTTGGGCCTGGTCCAGTAAAATGGCCCTGGGACACCTTGGAACTCGGACGCTTGTCTGCCAGGGCTTGGGTTCCATTCTCGAAAGCGTCCCCTCAGCCTTGAAGATTGTACAATAGTCTTGGGGGCCGTCGACTCCCGCAGGCTTCCGGTGGGGAGCGGCTGCCATGATTGCTTGCGGAATGGCCACGACGGAGCTACGAGATGGTGGTGCTCTCATGGTGACGCCAGCTTCAGTCTGAAACATCCAGAAACAAGGTGGGGCTTTCATCGTTTGGGAAAAAAAATGTTTTAATCCAATGAAAAGTGTTATTTTTAGGTCACATGACCTAGTCTTACATAATTAGGAAAAGAAAAGTAAAATGAACCAATGAAAAGTTTTATTAACAAGTCACATGACCTGTTATGCTTACGTTACGCGCTGCGCGGCGCGCTCTGGATCGTTTCCGGGAAGCTGCGCCTTGCGCACCGGAGCACTTCCGGGTGCGCTAACGCGTCGCGTCATATGACGCATTACGCGACAATGCAGGTCCAGAATATAGTCAAAATGTCTCCGCCAACCAGCGGTCGGAATACAACCGCTTTCAGCAGTCCAAAAAGTTCGGTTAAATCTTAAGAGCGGGAGCAACTCAACTACATGGTGAGCGAGACGCTGTAGTTGCAAGAACGGGCGGTAAACAGCTGAATGGCGGAAGAGGCACAGAGTACCAAAAGCGGGCGGAATGGCAACTAAAACGGTAAAGGGGCGCCCCACGACAGCGTGTCTTCAGGTCAAACGGATTGTGGGACAAGGTCCAGAATGGAAGATTCTTCAAAAGGGAAAAAATTCCGCCGGACCCCGGGAGCCGGCCGCCTATGCCGGGGGCGATCTCAGGCCTCACCAGGGCAACACGACTTGGGGAGGGGGCAGGAGCCAAGCGCCCCCTCTCAGTCCGCGCCATCTCACCGCCCCTCGGGGGCCTCCGTCAAGCGGTTTAGGGAGGCACCGTATCACATTGTTTTCCAATGCAGTCAGGTCCACAAATGGACCCCACTTACTTTGAATAGTGAAGCTGCAGCAGGTGCAAATAAGGTTTAAACAGTGTTACAAGAGCTGCTTAGAACTCTGAAGTATGGCACTCAACAACCAGGACTTATGCCATTTGTGTAAGGCAGTGACATGGAAGCAACTCAGGGACAAAAAGCATGAACGAACATTCACGTATGAAAATCTTATTTGGGGAAGGGGTAGAATCCAAACGCCCCCTGCCAGTTCGCGCCACTACACCGTATGTGGAAAATCTGAAGCCATCGTTCTACAAACTCTCAACGATTGCTATCAGTGCATGAGTTTCATGCTCGATCGATTGAGCTAGCCGGATCGGGCAATAAAAAGTATAAAATAGTTATGTAAATAGTTATTTAATAAAATGTTTTACTCTGTTTCTTTGCTGGTGTGTTGTGTATATTTATAATATTTGCATAGGGTTTGTCGTTATTTTGGGCGGTGTGGGTGGCGGAGTCGAGCTGTCTTGCAGCCCTCATGGTGTGGAGCTCAGTTCATTTCACTATTTTCATATTTCTCATGAAGGGTTGTTCCTAATGTTTGTATTTTACCGAGGTCAAAAAGAGATCGAATTAGTGGTCTACTGATTTTGCTCGATTACTTTTATTTTTTTACACGATTTTTCACTATCTGCAAAGACTAAACAGAGTATTGCGACTTTGTGCTTGTTTGTAAATAGAGAATGATCCAAAGAGAACCAATTGTAAAACAGTAAATGCTTGGATAATAATCAATCAAATGGAGAGACAAGCAGGTACAACGGATTACAACAGGGGTAAAGGTCTGCGTTAACTACCGTTCACTATCTGCAAAGAGAGAGTACTACTAAGAGAAAAGAGGGGAGTGGGGGGGGGCAGCGTTCAAAGCACATCAGCGTGCATAAACACGAAAACGTTTTTACCTATCACGTACTTGACATTTGACAGCTTTTGATATTTGCTATTAAAAAACCATTGAAATTCACAGAAAAAACCATAGGTTATAGTCGATATATAGTTAGGAATTTGCATTTACAAAACCTTGAAAATTCAATGAAAAAACCATTGGTTTTAGGCCATATATAGTTAGGGATTTGCATTTAGAAAACCTTATTTTACTCGCATAAAACCATTGAAATTCCATATATAGTTAGAAGCGCTAACTATATATCGCGCACCCGCAATCCACTGCTGATGATGTCACATATTACATCATTCATGACATGGTTAGTGACATCACTGATGACATCACTGATGACATCTCAAATGACATCACTGATGACATCACTGATAACATCTCATTTGACATGACTGATCACATCACTGATGATATCATTCATGTGATAATACCATGAACCTCTTCAGACTCTAATATAACCTTAGATACAATCAGTGTAAACAGACAGTCACAGACTGTCACTCATCCATGGAGTTACTCACACACCTAGTCAGTTATGCCAAAAATCAATCACACCTCCATTTTCTCAACTATACAGTTATACACACCTTACTTATTCAAACATATACTAACACATATTTACTTTACTCTCTTATACAATCTCTGATACATGTTCACAATGATCCATACAGCCACTCACACATTCACTGGCTCTTCTGCACAGTTATTTATAGATGTCAACTCTCACATGTACTGTGTTTTACATATGTACTTAATTTGACATGTAGCACTGAGATATCCATTCACTCACTAATACACTCATGCACAGTCAACCGCCCATACAGCTGTTTCCACATGCACTTTTGAATCTATACATATAGTGAATCAACTACTCACACATCTATGTACAGAGTCACACACCTCCCAGCCACCCATACACACACACTCAGTTTCCCATACAAATACTTGGACAACCAATCATTAACCCATACAGTTACTCATATAGCTACTGATCAACATATGCAGCAGTTTGTAGAACAACAGATATAATGATGCTCAAATTAAAACAGTTTAGTCACTAACCCATGCACTCAGTGAGACACATTTAATCACTCACTCAATCAGTCAGTCATGCACCTAGTAAATCCTTCATCCAGACACTTATATATCCACTCATTCTTCGATATGTAAAACATATTTTAACTTTACAGAAACATACAGTCACTGGATGTTGTAATCAGTGATGTCATCAGTGATGTCATTTGAGATGTCATCAGTGATGTCATCAGTGATGTCACTAACCATGTCATGAATGATGTAATATTTGACATCATCAGCAGTGGATTGCGGGTGCGCGATATATAGTTAGCGCTTCTAACTATATATGGAATTTCAATGGTTTTATGCGAGTAAAATAAGGTTTTCTAAATGCAAATCCCTAACTATATATGGCCTAAAACCAATGGTTTTTTCATTGAATTTTCAAGGTTTTGTAAATGCAAATTCCTAACTATATATCGACTATAACCTATGGTTTTTTCTGTGAATATATATATATATATATATATATATATATATATATATATATATATATATATATATATATATATATATATATATATATATATATATATATATATATATATATATTCACAGAAAAAAACAAAGGTGTCTAACAGTTGCGGAATCGGTGGACGTACATTTTGTAATTAAAATACGATACAGCCACTTACAATAACATTTTCTAGATATACATTTGCGGGCAAGGAGTTACGAGTCCCATTGCTGGACACCACCTCGGTGCCATCCGGATCTCGGCGCGTTCGAGTCACTGTGCCGGAAGAGTTTCCGCAACTCAGCTGGACACGCCGTCTTTCGGCGCAGCATTGTAGGATGGCCACACCAGTGCGGCAATTTGCTGGACACCACCTCGGTGCCATCCCGATCTCGGCGCGTTCGAGTCACTGTACCGCAACAGTGACCGCAACTCAGCTGGACACGCCGTCTTTCGGCGCAGCATTGTAGGATGGCCACACCAGTGCGGCAATTTGCTGGACACCACCTCAGTGCCATCCGGATCTCGGCGCGTTCGAGTCACTGTACCGCAACAGTGACCGCAACTCAGCTGGACACGCCGTCTTTCGGCGCAGCATTGTAGGATGGCCACACCAGTGCGGCAATTTGCTGGACACCACCTCGGTGCCATCCGAATCTCGGCGCGTTGTGCTGCCTTCGGCCTATTCGCACATCGGTCCGCTACTGACGCCGCCTCACGTGCCAACGGATTTTCTACGCTTTTTGTAGCCCTATGCCGCATAACAGGTCATGTGACTTGTTTATAAAACTTTTCATTGGTTCATTTTACTTTTGGTTTCCTAAAGATGGAAGGCTTGGTCATATGACCTGAAAATAACACTTTTCATTGGTTTAGAACATTTTTTTTTCCCAAACGATGAAAGCCCCACCTTGTTTCTGGATCATTCAGACTGAAGCTGGCGTCAGCATGAGAGCACCACCATCTCGTGGCTCCGTCATGGTCATTCCGCGAGCAATCATGGCAGCCGCTCCCCACCGGAAGCCTGCGGGAGTCGGGGGCCCCCAAGACTTTTGTAGAATCTTCACGGCTGAGGGGACGCTTTTCGAGAATGGAGCCCAAGCCCTAGCAGGCAAGCGTCCGAGTTCCAAGGTGTCCCAGGGCCATTTCAGTGGACCAGGCCCAAAACCGAGGAGCCGTCCGCCATTTTAAGAGCCATGTTGAAGCCGCCTATCGCTGCACTGCAAGAGTGGGAGCAACTCAACAACATGGTGAGCGAGACGCTGTAGCCGCAAGAGCAGGCGTAACTCAGCTAGATGGCCGCCACCTGGGGAGGCCCGTTCACGCCGCCTCCCCCACGCCCGGGCCGCCGCACGCCAATTTTCGGAGCAGCATTGTAGGATACCAAAACCAGTGGACATCACCTGGGTGCCTGTCGTACATGTTGTGTCAGCCATGTGACACTGGACACAGTCCCATCAACATCTCAACGCGTTCTGCTGCCTTGGGACTATTCGCACAACAGACCGCTACTGACGAGGCCTCCCCCCGCACCACCCGGGACGCCCCACGCTGTTTTTCTGTGCTGCATTGTAGGATCCCAAAACCAGTGCGGCACCCAGGCAACATCACCTGGGTGCCGTCCAGAACTCTGCACGTTGTGCTGCCTTGGGACTATTCGCACAAAAGACAGCTTCTAACCATTGTTGCTTTTTGTGTTGAAAAATGTTTAAATGTTTTTAGTTTTTGTTCCGTTCGTTATAGTTAATAGTTAATAAAGTTTTATAATCTTACTTTGTTGGAGTGTTATCTATTTTTTTAAAAACGGGTAAATGGGGCCTTGAATCGGGTTATTGTCATGTGTGGGCTTTGGAAGTGTGCTGCTGCAGGATCGGACATTTCAAACTCAAATGCACGTTCTTTTTCTTACCTTTCCGAAGCATGGAGCGCAATAGCAGGCAGAGAAAGGGTGATGCACGTGTTGAACACTACCTGACCTGGCAAGTTGCTGGCAGTGCCCCCCCGCCCGCTCCTAAAAGAGGGCACACACACACCGCCGCCCCGAGTACTTCACAAATCTTTAAAAGACCATGCGCTTGTTCATGAGGCTTAAATGGTTTATCACCTCTTCTAGAACCCCTGCATCGACCCTCTGACGTTTCCTGGAAAAATTACCATGTAACACAATACCAAGCCCTGTCAGCTGAAACCCCCAAGGAATCGTGGGGCATATTATCAAGGGGGTTTATCTCCGCTTTTTTGGCTTTAAAAGCCATGAAAGCGGAGATAAAATTATCTCCCTATTACCAAGCTGTCGCTAACACCAGTTAATGAAAGCTAAAAGGAGATAGCGACCATCTTGGGCCCCGCTTTGCATGTCAGTGATACTTATCACTAATGACATGCAAAGTGGCGTACCAAGATGTTAGCGACTGGAAACAGTCCCTAACATCGCTATCTTCTATTACCAACTTTTGGAGATATTCGCGCTAAGCGCGAATATCTCCAAAATCTAACACCTGCCCTGAGCAGTTCTTAGCCATGTTATCCAATGGGAGGTGGATAACATGGCTAAGAGCATTTGCTCGATAATACATGAATATCGCTGACTTTTCTGCGATAATAGCAAGGTTTATCTGCGATAAAAATCGCCGATGTGCGGCGATAATTTTTGTCTCTAAACAAGTTAGAGACAAAAATTATCGCTAGTTGTTCGTAATATGCCCCCGGGTTTTTGCTGGCAGAAATCGGGAGGCGGGAGACTAGCACTGAAATCAGTAGTCACACGCCTGAATCAGGAGGGTTGGCATGTCTGAATTCTCTACAGCTGGGGCCATAAACTACATCCGCAGGGGTAGGTGATAGCCTGGGACCAGCCTGGCATCTAAAATGGCTGCCGTGCACGACAAAATTGTGGCATTGGAAAAAAGGCAAGATGGCGCAGCCGCTGGAAGAGATGTATCAACATATACGAGCCTCCTCAGCCACCCTCAGGAAACATAGGGGATTAGGATACGTCTCCCGCACCCCCTTATACCTAGTAATTTAATTAACGAAGCACAAAATGGCGAATTCCCGTTTCGCTACCAGTTTGCGGCCCAGTTCGCAGCCCGTGAAGCGCTTCTACCGTGAAAAATCATTTTTTTTTTCTTTTCCCCACGGGACCCTTTAATAACCCCAACAACATTCCTAGGGGGTCAAGAGGGGGATACCTTGCCCCCTTTCATTAAATTCCCCCTTAGTTTTTCACCTCTTCTTCTCTCTCGATCCTACCGAGAGACAAGATGGCGGCCGCTCCGGACTGTCACGCAGCAAAATAAAAAAAAGCTCACGCACAGCCGCTGGAAGAGATGTATCAACATATATCAGCCTCCTCAGCCACCCTCAGGAAACATAGGGGATTAGGATACGTCTCCCGCACCCCCTTATACCTAGTAATTTAATTAACGAAGCACAAAATGGCGAATTCCCGTTTCGCTACCAGTTTGCGGCCCAGTTCGCGGCCCGTGAAGCGCTTCTACCGTGAAAAATCATTTTTTTTTCCTTTTCCCCACGGGACCCTTTAATAACCCCAACAACATTCCTAGGGGCTCAAGAGGGGGATACCTTGCCCCCTTTCATTAAATTCCCCTTTCGTTTTTCACCTCTTCTTCTCTCTCGATCCTACCGAGAGACAAGATGGCGGCCGCTCCGGACTGTTTAGAATGTTGACAGACACCGGAGAGCCAATCAGCTTTCTGCGCGCAAAGTTCCGATAAGCGAAAAGTAAGCGGACCGGATCGCTGCCCGGAGCGCTGTTACAGATATATATCTTGTTTTGAACGTTAATTTCTCAAAAACTACTGGAGCACATATATTGAGACCTAGCAAAGGCACATCGGGCTAACAGTCCCTACAATTTTGCCAAGTTTCGTGCAAATCCATTCAGCCGTTCGAGCTAAAAGTGAGGCCAACCGCCCTATGGAAATTAACATGGGGAAAACGCGTTTTGGGACCCCCCTTTTTTCTCGGCCCCCCCTTGACGAAACCCCCCCAAATTTTCAAGGTCTGCTCAGTAACAAAATGTGCCATTTTCCTGAAAATTTCAGCCGATTCCGTCCACAAACGCCAAAGTTATTAGACATAGAATTTTCAAAAATCCCATAGGGAAAAAATCCTAACTATATATACCTACTGGCGACAGCCAGTAGGTAATATATATATCCAAGCAATTCCTCAAACCTCCACACAGCGTGGGGAAAGAAGGAGATGGACCCCACGGCTTCAGGCAAGATGTTATTTTATTATTTGAAACCTTTCAAGCGACGCGTTTTGAGTAAAAAGTACTCTTGATCACCAAATATATATATATATATATATATATATATATATATATATATAGTAACACACACTCGTTCCTACCTACGAAAGTAGACGGCACTCTGAGCTTGATTTTAAAAGATGATTTTTTGGCAGACCCCCCTGCCCCCTTGACAAAAGCGTTTCACCGTTAAGGCTTCCTCAGTGTCAACCAGTGTATCGTAATAGACACCAATTTATCTCCACCCCTCCCTAGTCATAGAAAGAGGACTAATACACCAGATTCATTTTGGCGGCCATCTAGCAGTGTACTACGTTGTTTGTAACAATGCAAAAAACATTAAAAACTGTATATACTCGGAGATTGGTGTCAATAAAGTGCTCGTTCAATTAAAAACAATATGGTACCAACCATATTCAATCCCATTCATATTTCATTGTGTTGCATATAATACACAGTGCATTTTTGGGGAAATAGATCGTAAATTTCTTTTGATTTCAAAAACGCTACCCATGTACATTCCATAACACCCAGATCGTGCATATATTGCATTTCAAGGATCATGTAATTACATTTCATATCGGGGTACATAGGGTTATTTCAATAATGATCACATTCTAAATAGAATATTTTTCCAAATGACATCATTTTGGTATGTTTCCCCATCTACTATTTTCTATGTGTGTTTATATGCGTTTTTTTCTTCTTACCCTAAATGGGCATTTGCAAATATAACATATTCCCTCCTCCTCTTGTCTCGCCCTGTATGGGCCTATGTGTCTGTATTTGTTTCAGATGTAGTTTGGAGAGTGAGATATATTAAGATCATGTATTATATCCTGCCTTTCTGTGTTCAGTTCGGGTGTTATTAAGTGAATCTCATTTAGATTGGACATTTTTCACATGGATGTTATTCAGGGTATCCAATCAAATGATTTACTCCAAGTGTACCCAGAGTTCCTCATCGTTGTTTAACCCCCTTGGCTGCATGCTCTGGAGATCAATGATGTATTTTGATTCTAATGCCCTCAATGCTCTTATCTTATCTCCACCTCGTTCCTTCCTCTCTAACTGATCTATGAGGAAGAAAGTCAATAGGTCCCTATTGCTATTATGGTGGGTTTCGAAATGGCGTGCCACAGGGTAGCTTTTATCTCTGTTGGTTATGGCACGCATGTGCTATAAGATACGTTTCTTCGCCGGGTTGATGGTACTCCCGATGTATCTCTTCGAGCACGGGCAGACCAGGCAGTAGATCACAAATTCTGAATTGCAATTCAGGAATTTTGTGATTACTCTGATCGATCGTGGGTCATTAGGCCTCTCCTCATACTTTGTCCGCTTTTTACTATATTTGCATGCCTTGCAGTGCATGCAAGGAAAAAAGCCTTGAATGGATTTTGTTCTTGCTGGTTTAGGGGGGGTCCTCAAAATGGCTCCTAATCAGATGATCGCTGAGGGACTGGCATTGCCTATAGGTTACAGATGGTCTAGGGGGTAACTTGTTTTTCAAACCTATATCCGTTTTTAGGATGTGCCAGTTTTTGTTAAATATTTGGACCAACTCACTGGCTCTCATAATGTAGGTAGTAATCATCCTCGTCACTGTCTCAGATTCAGTAGTTTTACTTTTGTTTTTCAAGAGGTCTTTTCTATCTACGAGCTCCACTCTACTTGAGGCGTCTGTTAATAATGCCCTCGAGTAACCTCTATCTTGGAATCTTGTTGCAGCTGCATCTCGTGCCTGTGAAAAATTGCTAGGATCTGAGCAGTTCCTCTTCAAGCGGAGCAATTCGCCGAAAGGGATGTTTCTTATCATACATTTGGGATGATAACTTCCTGCATGTAGCACGGTATTGCCCGCTGTAGGCTTTCGGTAGAGTTTTGTTTGTAGAGAGCTCCCTGCTATGAAGACCTCTAAGTCGAGATAATGTACGGATTTGTCACTGATAGTGCTCCTGAATCTCAAATTGAGATTGTTATCAATAAGCGTCGCAACATATTCCTCAGCAGAGGATCTGTCATCCGCCAGACGACAAACAAATCGTCAATATATCTTGTGCAGATCATTATATGGTCTAGCCATTTTTCTTTGGTCCCCCCAGGCCACGTGCTTCTCCCACCAGCCCA
This sequence comes from Lissotriton vulgaris, assembly GCF_964263255.1. Classification (NCBI taxonomy): domain Eukaryota; kingdom Metazoa; phylum Chordata; class Amphibia; order Caudata; family Salamandridae; genus Lissotriton; species Lissotriton vulgaris. Next base: position 746,387,782 of record NC_141696.1, read on the forward strand.
TGAACAAGTTTGCGTAGCTGGGGGCGAAGCACGTGCCCATGATGATCCATCTGATCTGACGGTACATAACACCTGTGAACGGAAAAATATTGTTATAGAGGCAGAACTCCGTCATTTTAAGAAGCATACAATTGTGCTGATGATATTGTATGTTCTTCTTGCCAAGAAACCATTTTACATCTGAGATCCCTTCTTGGTGTCCGATACAAGTATATAAATTGGCGACATCAAGGGTAATTAGAAGCATATCCGCCTCCCACTTGATGCCGTCAATTAACCTTAGGAAATCGTGGGTGCCCCTGACAAAGGAAGGCAAATCCTTCACAAAAGGGGCCAGGTAGGAGTCAATAAATCTAGATGTGCTTTCCATGAGGCTTCCTATCGAGGAAACGATGGGTCTACCCGGGGGATTCTTTATGTCCTTATGCACCTTGGGAAGATGATAAAATGTGGGAATTATTAGGTGCTCACAGTATAAATATTCAAATTCATTTTTATTGAGCATCCCTTCATCCCTCCACCCTTTTAATAGTACATGATAGTCTGTGGTGTATTTGTCAAAGTCTTTCCTGTTGATGATTGATCCCTGTACACTATATGCTATTGTTTCCACATTTTTGAAATAATTGCCATGCCCATCATGGGCCCTATCAGTTTTGATTGCAATGTTTCAACTGTGATTGCTCATATTGAGCTTAATAATCTTCATTTTTTAACACAATTTGTTAACGAATGTGCATGTATTCAGCTATACCTGTATTGCTATGCAAACTTTACAAGGTTATTCAACATAGTTGCATTCATGAATTTTACGGAGTACATCACATCGTCCTAAGATGGCGGCCATGTGTGAGACTTATATCACAGTCCTACTTTGCTTTTGTTGACATTGAATGACGTCTTTTTAAACAGATGGGCGCCTCGGCTCTCTGCACAATTTGACAAAGCCCTAAGGCGAAACGCGTCGTTGCTGTTAGTTCCCGTAATAAATCTTTTGTGGAACTACCCCCTGCGTGTACTACTTTCTTTATGGACTAAGGATCCTGAGATGTTCGTAGCTTGGATATATATATATATATATATATATATATATATATATATATATATATATATATATATATATATATATATATATATATATATATATATGTATATATTACCTACTGGCGGTCGCCAGTAGGTAGTTATAGTTAGGATTTTTTTCAATGTTAGAATCTCAAAATTCTATTTGGAATAACTTTGGCACCGGTTGACGAAAATGGCCTCGTCGAGCTCCGGTCCTTCCCTGAAAGTTTGGGGGGGATACGTCAAGCGGGGGCCGAGATAAAAGGGGGGTCCCAAAACGCATTTTCCCCATGTTAATTTCCATAGGGCGGTCAATTTCACTTTTAGCCCGAACGGCTGAATGGATTTACACCAAACTTGGCAAAATTGTAGGGACTGGTAGCCCGATGTGCCTTTGCTATGTCTCAAGATATGTGCTCCAGTGGATTTTGAGTAATTTAGGTTCAAAAAAATATATATATCTATAGGCGCTCTCCGGTGCGCGCACTTGAGTGCGCTCCTGGCGCGACACGCGACTTGCGCGCAGAAAGCTGATTGGCTCTTGGGTGTCTGTAAACATTCTAAACAGTCTGGAGCGGCCGCCATCTTGTGTCTCGGTAAAATCGAGACACAAGGGGTTTGAAAAAAAAAGGGGCAAATGACCATAAGGGGGAAGAGTAGACCCCCTCTGACCCCCTAGGTTTGATGTAGGGACTAAAATAGGGTCCTGCAGGGCATTACATTTTTTTTTTCGTTTTGCGCGGGGGAAGCGCATGGTACGCGCACCGGCGAAGCACGGGGAAAATCCAGGACCATATTTATGAAGGCCTTGCGCTGTTAGTTTTGCGCCTCCTGTGCGTCAATTTTTGTGACGCACCAGCGGTGTAAAAAAATGCGCATTGTTATGCAATATTTAAAAAGTGACGCATCTATCTAGATGCGTCACTTTTTAAATATAGTGCAACGAGGCACATTTTATTACACTGCTGGTGTTATGCGTCACTTTTCTGTGCGCACTCCTTATGACATTCCAGATGTGTCATATTTAATGCATGACGAATCATGTTGCAAGGAGTTACAGATACGTCAGTATTTCTGACATATCTGTAAACATAAAAGTGATGCGAGGCAGGTGCAAGATTTTGACGCAACAGCATCCTAAAAGTGACGCAGAGAAATCTTATAGATTTCAGTACGTCGTTATTACCAAGCTTTTTGCGGGGGAATGCCCCCTTTGCATACATTATACCTGACGCAGATATAATGTGGCGCAGAGTTTTAAAAAGTGACCCATGTACCTAGATGCGTCACTTTTTAAAAATAGCGTCAGGTATAATGCATGCAGAGGGGGTGTTCTCTCGCAAAAAGCTTTGTAATAGCGACGCAGTGAAATCTTTGAGATTTCACTGCGTCAGTTTTAGGATGCTGTTGCGTCAAAATCTTGTGCCTGCTTTACAGCAGGTGTTAGACTGAGGCAAGACCTTTCACATGCTGCTTTCCCCATTTGAAAGGACGCATTACTGGAGTTGCGTCACTTTTGTGACGCACTCCAGCAATGCGTTACTTGGAATGTCATAAGGAGTGCGCACAGAAAAGTGACGCATCGCACTAGTGGTGTAAAAAAATGTGCCTCGTTGCGTTATATTTAAAAAGTGACGTATCTAGGTAGATGGGTCACTTTTTAAAATCAAGCGCCACATTATATCTGCGTGAGGTATAATGCATGCAGAGGGGGTGTTCCCCCACAAAAAGCTTTGTAATAGCGACGCAGTGAAATGTTTGAGATTTCACTGCGTCACTTTTAGGATGCTGTTGCATCCTTTAAATATAGTGCAACGAGGCACATTTTATTACACTGCTGGTGTGATGCGTCACTTTTCTGTCCACAGTCCTTATGACATTCCAGATGTGTCATATTTAATGTATGATGAATCATGTTGCAAGGAGTTACAGATACGTCAGTATTTCTCACATATCTGTAAACATGAAAGTGACGCGAGGCAGGCGCAAGATTTTGATGCAACAGCATCCTAAAAGTGACGCAGAGAAATCTCATAGATTTCAGTACGTCGTTATTACCAAGCTTTTTGCGAGGGATTGCCCCCTCTGCATACATTATACCTGATGCAGATACAATGTGGCGCAGAGTTTTAAAAAGTGACCCATGTACCTAGATGCGTCACTTTTTAAAAAATAGTGTCAGGTATAATGCATGCAGAGGGGGTGTTCCTTGCAAAAAGCTTGGTAATAATGACGCAGTGCGTCACTTTTAGGATGCTGTTGCGCCAAAATCTTGCGCCTGCTTCACAGCAAACCTTTCACATGGTGCTTTTTCCATGTGAAAGGACACATTACTGGAGTTGCGTCACTTTTGTGACGCACTCCTGCAATGCGTTACTTTTGTGTTTACAGATACGTCAGAAATACTGACATATCTGTAACTCCTTGCGAATTGATTAGTCATATATTAAATATGACATATCTGGAATGTCATAAGGAGTGCGTCCAGAAAAGTGACGCATCGCTGTTTTCACGTAGCGATGCGTCACTTTTCAGAAATGAGGCCTCCAGTTTATTCACTGTGTCATAACTTTCTTTTCTAACACTCACCTTCTTTCATTCCTCCTACTTCACTTCCTTTCACCTCTCATACCTTTCTGTTCTTTCTTACTCATTCTCCTTTCAATTATCAATGCACTATATTTCACTTACTCTTCATTTTTTAAGAATATAGCTCTTTGATGAGAATTGGAGGTAGTTCTGAAAAGAACTTTTGGTTTTCTTCTTTTAACTGAACAGGAACAAAAACAGGGAATGGAAACTGCTCAACAGGAGCAAAAAGAAAAGAAAACAATTAGGGGTGGGAAGGGCAGCGATGGTTCTCCAATGCTCGAACCATGAGCAGGACACTTTGCTCCCCATAGGTGAGGAGTTGATTGCAGTATCTGCATTTGACGACCCCATGGTTAAATGCAGGTTGTATGTTTGCTACCTGCTCCTGTGATTGTTCTCTCCCAGAAGAAGTTGCTCCTCCTGTTGATGTAGAGGCCCCATCTCTGGGAACCTCTTGTGCCAGAGCCCTGACACTTTCCCGGGCAAAATTCTGGGGGTGCCTCCTCTCCACATGGCGAATCATGGTGAAGTTGCCAAAAGAGTATTTTTTTGGGGGGTTACCCCATGACAGGACCTGTTTGCAGATCCTGCACTCTACTTTTGGTGCATTCACCTTCTTCTGGTCTGCTGGAAACTTAAAAAATTTCCAGATGAAATGTTCTTTGACCTTCGGCTGAGGAGGCTCTTCATCAATGAAATCATTGGAGTCATCTTCACTGCTGGATGGTCTGGCAGCCATGATTAATCAAGGAATATGGAACAGCAAAAAAGGCAGGTCTTTCAGTCACAAAAGTGAAAGAAGAAGTGAAGGAAATGGGTGGGGATTTCATTCATTGTAAAAAAAAACTGTTAGCAACCAATGAAAAGTGTTATTTTAGGGTCACATGACCCGACGCGTTTACGCTGCGCGCTCCGGAGCACTTCCGGTGCGTTTACGCAGCGCGATCGTAGGCGCTTCCGGGGCGCAAACGTGGCGCGATCGTAGGCGCTTTTGCGTGCGTTTATGCGCCGCGAACGTAGGCGCTTCCGAGGGCACTTACGTTGCGCGCCGAAGTGACGTCATCAATCTTTTATAGAAATGCATAATCATTTTCCTTATTAAAAAAACTAATTTTATTTGTATGGTACGAAATGTTTTGCATTATTATTAACTTTTCATTCATATTTTTTTTCACGAACGACAGTTGCGCTCTGGGTGCGCTTTCAGATGAGCTCTCGGAAAAGCTTACCGGAGAGCTTAGCTGAAAGCTTCCCGGAGCGCGCACCCAGAGCGCAAAAGAAAAAAAATTATATAAAAAAAATGAATACTTAAAAAAAAACAGCAAATTGTAAAAAAAAAAAAAGGTTAGAAACTCGATATACAAAGGAATAAGCATTTAAAAAACCTATGAAATTCACTGAAAAAACCATAGGTTTCACACCAGTTATAGTTAGGAATTAGCATTTAAAAAACCTATTAAATTCACTGAAAAAACCATAGGTTTCACACCAGTTATAGTTAGCTGGAAATTTTACTGATATAAAACCATTGAAATTCCCACGTTATAGTTAGATGGACTCACTATAACTTGCGCGTGCAATGCACTGCTGATGATGTCTTATTAAGCCAGTTAACCAATCAATTTTTAAAAACCATCCATTTAGACACTTATTTTCACATTTATTCTTCCATCAACTTTTACATATACATATATAAAATATATTTATTTTTCAGAAAGACACACATTCACTGGATGGTGTCATCAGTGATGTCATGAGTGATCTCACTGACCATGTCATGAGTGATGTAATATGTGATGTCATCAGCAGTGCATTGCACGCGCAAGTTATAGTGAGTCCATCTAACTATAACGTGGGAATTTCAATGGTTTTATATCAGTAAAATTTCCAGCTAACTATAACTGGTGTGAAACCTATGGTTTTTTCAGTGAATATATATATATATATATATATATCAAACCAACGAAGTTTGCCCATTTAGGAAAGCCACAAACAGGTAGGTGTTAATCCGTTTATTGCAAAGGCTGCAGCATGTCAGAAAGAGAAGTCTTCACAAATTCAGGAGCCTGACGCGTTTCATGCTACACAAGCATTTCATCAGAGGCAGTTCAATCAGCATAATGCAGAGCGCAGAGCAGTAATTATCACTTAAACTGACCGCCCCAGTGGGCGTGGGCTCGCTCTGAGCCTGCTGGTCTCAGTAGTGTCAATAATTCAGCTCGAGTGAGCCGCCCTGCATTAGCCACAGTGAAACATCTTTAAAACCCCAGTGGGTGTAGAAAAAGTCCCCTTCACAACAAGCTGCACTTTAAATCTTCTGCAACACGACCTACTGTCCAAAAGCTGGTTGCCGAGTGACTCCAGCCTGGTCCATCTCACTTTTGACAGGGCTTCTCCCACGACGGGGCTGGCCGTAAAATATCAAACCAACGAAGTTTGCCCCTTTAGGAAAGCCACAAACAGGTAGGTGTTAATCCGTTTATTGCAAAGGCTGCAGCATGTCAGAAAGAGAAGTCTTCACAAATTCAGGAGCCTGACGCGTTTCATGCTACACAAGCATTTCATCAGAGCCAGTTCAATCAGCATAATGCAGAGCGCAGAGCAGTAATTATCACTTAAACTGACCGCCCCAGTGGGCGTGGGCTCGCACTGAGCCTGCTGGTCTCAGTGGTGTCAATAATTCAACTCGAGTGAGCCGCCCTGCATTAGCCACAGTGAAACATCTTTAAAACCCCAGTGGGTGTAGGAAAAGTCCCCTTCACAACAAGTTGCACTTTAAATCTTCTGCAACACTACCTACTGTCTAAAAGCTGGTTGCCGAGTGACTCCAGCCTGGTCCATCTCACGTTTGGCAGGGCTTCTCCCACGACCGGGCCGGCCGTAAAACATCAAACCAACGAAGTTTGCCCATTTAGGAAAGCAACAAACAGGTAGGTGTTAATCTGTTTATTGCAAAGGCTGCAGCATGTCAGGAAGAGAAGTCCTCAGCAACCACATAGAGTGACGAGACAGGGTTGCCCCCTTTCTCCCCTACTTTTCCATATATATATATCGAACCCCTGGGGCATATTCTAAGAAATGATGATCAGATTATCCCTAAACACCAAATTCCTTCACGTAGTAAAATTGCCTTATATGCTGACGATCTGATAGTTTATACTTCTTACCCGGCTCAAACATTAACTAGGATGGAACAACTGACAACTGAATATGGGCGTTTTCTGGGTACTTAGTAAATATATCCAAGACAGAAGTAATGTGTTGGAATATGGAAGAGTGGGGCGGTAGAGTGTGCACAGCGATGAAATATTTGGAGATAGTCATTGCAGATAAAATTGGTGAGATTCATAACAGTAACCTGAAGAGAGTGGTGAAGGAGGTAGATAGGCAACTAGCTACGTGGAAGAACTTTCCTCCGGCCATCTATGGAAGGGTTAATTTGGTAAAAATGTCTGTTCTCACGAAACTAACAACCTCTTTAACTGTATACCACTTTACTTCCACAAGGATAAAATGAACAAAATACAGGGGAAAATATTGAGTATTATCTGAGCATCCCGGGGGGGTTTGTCTCTCTTGGAAAAAACTAAGAAGCAGCCTTTAGAAGGGTGGGTTAGCATTGCCGGATCTCAGTCTCTATTGTATGGCCTTCTAAATCAAAAATATTTGTATGTGCATAGGGGAGCCTATTAGCTCGACCTGGGGCCTCATACTAGGAGAAATGACCAAAGACGTGGGTTCAGTAGCTTTTTTATATAAATTTGGAGCTCAAAAAGTCTTTAAAAAAGTAAGGCTAAAGGTTTTAAAATCTGCACTGAGACTGTGGCTTGCAGTAAAACGGTCACTAAAGATCGGTTATTTCTCCGAATTTGCCCCAATCAGGGAATCCCCGGGGATGCCAGAGTGCCTGAAAGATGCTTTAAGTCTGCCTCTAAAGCAGGCGGGGATACTTAAATGGGGAGACTTGATAACAACAGGAGGAATGACTCCCTGGGAGGTATTAAACATCAGGAGAGGTAATAAGCTCTCCAGGTTTAAGTACTTGCAGCTCACGTCATGGTTTTCAACTGTCACAGAGGAAGAAGGGGGTCCATGGGACGTTGAGGCCTCACTCCAGGATACCAGCCAGAGAGCTAAAGAAGTGGCAAAATGGAATGGACAATTTCTAGAGGCAGAGGAAGAGAAACTGAAGGCCTCTTCTGAGATCTGGGCAGATACACTGCAGGAAGGCTACATACAATCCCTGTGGACAGACTCCATGAAACTACTTTATGCTACAGTAACACCAGCCAACCTTAAAAGTCAAAATTTCCATGTTATCCACAGGTGTATTGGACCCAGCAAAGATTGGCCAAGTTTGTACCACAGCTGACCCCCAGCTGTAAGAGGTGCAATCATTTAAGGGCTAATGATGTTGATGTCTTTTTTACGTGTCCAGTGATAAAATAATTTTGGAAGACTGTGGAAGCTACCATAAGGAACATTTTAGTAGAGTACATAGTTTTGACTTAAACATTGGTGTTTCTTGGGGTGGATAGCGTTGACTTAAACATTGGTGATTCTTGGGGTGGATAGCGTCTCACAATATTCTTTAAATAGTAAGTAAAGGGGCTTAGTATTTTACTTACTGCTGTTGACCAGACGAGAGATCTGTAAACACTGGTTGGAACCCCTTCCTACACACCCTACAGCCTGGTTAAGTGTGGAAAAATGGACTTGTAATATAGATATTAAATTTGGGGGGATTTTTTTAAGTGGTCAGGTTAGGGCCCCCAGATAATGCCCCAGGATGGTTGTAAATGGTCGTTAACATCGATGCATGGTCCAATGATTACACCAGGCCATGGATTTGGGGGTGGGGGTTTTTTGCCTCCCCTATAAAAAAGACAAGTGCCGTGGTAGTTAAGGGTCTGAAATTGCATGGACCACAGACGGACCGAGGGCGTTTACAAAAGGCCCAGAGTGCAGTAGCCATGGTGAAATGAGGACTAGGATAAGAAAAAAAAAACATGATTCATAGTGTGCAATGGCACTCATTTCGTGGTGAGTGTGATTTTGAAGATGAGAATTCAGCATCTTGCAAGGTGATGTGATGCAGCTGCTTTTCTAAAATTGCAAAGTTATTGTCTTTTGTCAGCTGTTTTGTTCCTTGCATTACTCATACATTAAAATAACATATGATTTGTTAAATTGTGTACCCTTGAACCTTTTAACTTCATGAGTGTTTGTTGCTTTGGGAGCAGGCACTATAAATGTGCTTTCAGAAAGATTTACATTTTGGTCCAGGTGTTCGTGCTCACCTGAATTTTTCTCAATTGACACGGTCTTCTACATAGCATGGGTATAGTCATACAAATATGGATTTAATCACGCAGGTCCCAGTACATTTAATCCAGTGAGTACTGCTCATTCATCTTTATCCTTCTGGTTTTTTTCATGAGTGGATGGCCTCAGGTTTGAAGTATCACTATTTATTTGGAATAAATCCCACTTAAGGATTTCATACTCCATTTCCAACAGACCACCCGTAACCAAACCAGATTGTACCCATTATGAATTTAAAAATGTCACCCAATTCTACAAAAATATTAAAATTAAGATTATGGTGTGAAAATCAAGGCCTCTGCACATACTGTACTCCATGTAGTTGATGAGCAAATTAATGTTTTTACTTTCCAGTTCAGGTAGATGTATTTATATGTAACAGAGGTGCCTAACTTATCTCTTAAAGGATAGGCACATGCCAGATGCACAAGGTGTCCACATTAATTGAATTTACATTATATTGATCCTATGAAAACCATTTACATTTCAGTGGGTAAAGTAGAAGAAATCAGAATCTAGTGCTGTGTCTCGTGTTATAGATTCAAATGTTTTGAATCCGAGGGACACGCTGTATTCATTTATTCATTAGCTTTTTATAGCAAGTGTTATTATTTTTTATACATTTTCTGAAAACTGACATATGTGTAGCTCTGGTTTGCCTGTGAGTACCGTAAAGGCACTTTAGTAATATAAAGATATCATAGCAATTTATTGGTATTTGTTCACTGTCGGCCTCATCTACAAACTGTGCTTTTGAGTAACTTTACACTTTTGAGTAAGGTTTATACTTTTCAGTATCCACAAGGATGTACTTTTGTAGCAGCTCAAACTTTTGTAGTAACTTACACTTTTTGTACTAAGTCTAGCACTACATGTGGCCAACAACTGATACTGTAACACCATCCCATAGGAAATAATAACAGTATTGTATTTATTTATATTTTAACTGCCTTAAATAATTGAATTTTACATTATATCCTATTGTGTTTTATCTTAAGTCACTACCTCAAGAATTGTTTAAGGGAGGGTGTTGCAGTAACAGTGGGTGTCTATGTGAAGTGCAGTGTCTGAATACCGAAAAGTAGAAAAGTTACTCAAAAGTGCACACTTCCTCAAAAGTGGAAATTAGCTTTGTGAATCTGTCCCTGTATGTCCATTTAAACGTCTTAGTCACTCGGTAGATAGTACATGAGCCAGGTAGTTTTAAGTTGTTATCCTGAAAATCTAACACAGTTTTAGACCTCATGGAAAACAATTTGTCAGGCTTAGTATACATGATAGTCATCCATCCCAAAAAATAAACCCTAACACTTATGTACCGGAATACACAAAACAGATAATTAAAAAATGCAAGTTCCAATAAGTAAGGTTATTTTGAAATATTAAATATCGTTATAACTTTCGTTTTGCAGTCCGTGATATTCATACGGTGACTATTTCATTTATTTTAATAGAAAAATTTAATTGTTTTCCACTTGAACATATATTATTCGTGTGCATGACAGACTTCTATTCTACTACATTAAAAATCCTAACATTTGCCTTTATTTTAGATCTGATTCGGTCAGTGTGATTGGCATGGAAGGCAAAACAGTTTCAGGGAGAATCCTGTGGGACGAAAATATACCATTTGTGTTCATTAGAGTCCTCTGCTCATGCAGCCATGCCTTCAGAATAATAACCATATCTATCTGCCTCAGAAACCCTGTTTGGATTGTTTGCTGCCCCTGATTGGATTCAAAATGAGAAGCTGTCTCTCTCAGCGGGCTGATTCCCTTTCTCTCTCTAATCGGATGCATGGCCTGAATCCCAATGACAGGTTAGAGACTTGATGAATCCACTTCAAGAATATTAATTTAATGCTTGAAATGCCAGCAAATAGACGGAATGCATTATTTCTGGGCAGGCTCTTTAAGTATCTATTTGGCAACATTCGTTTTAAATGGAGGCAGACTTTCAACCGACGCCTCACCAAATGCAAACACTTTGTTTAATCCCTAACAAGTGTAAATTAGAGATGATTTAAAGACAAAGTACGTCTACTGTTCTCGGAAGCAAAATCCAATCAAGTCGTGGATTAAAAAAGGCTACTATGTGTCATATTATGAATTCATTGTGCACAGCATTATCTTTCCCATTCTAAGTGTACCAAACTACAGAAGTCCACAGCTATAATTAGGGGTACACACACACACACACACCTACACGCGCACACACACACACGTGCACCCATGCACACTGACACACACACACTACAATAATACAAGAACAAGACCTCTGCTAAATGGAAAACATATGATGAAATAGGTTAATTTGGGTACAGCCGCGGTCGGCAGTAGGAGTTCCTGTAGGGCGGTGGGGGGTAGGAATGTATGGATTACAGAGTTTAACAGGTAAGTAAACATATAAATAAATAAAACGAATTTCGTTGTGCGCACTGCATTGCATTTGGTGATGCAGTGCACGCAACGAAATTCGTTTTATTCATTTATATGTTTACTTACCTGTTAAACTCCGTAATCCATACATTACTAGCCCCCACCCTGCCCCTCCCCCTCCCCACATCACCGCCCTGCAGGAACTCCTACTGCCAACCCCGGCTGTTTGAGTAGTAACAAAGCCTTATTTGTACAGACAACCTTAACTTCTGTGTTGTGTTTTAAATCCTGACTTAGTGTCTTTCCCGCTGATGCACTCCTAACGTATAATGCTTGCTAGTAAGGACGATATGTGACTCCTAAACCTTGTAGCCCTCATTGTTTAATGACACATTTGTGGTACATTGATTTACACACTTGCATGATTTATTATCTCTGTATAATGCATGCATGTGACATAAAGCGCTCTAGCAACCTACATTGAGATAAGCAGCACATAAAAAAAAATATTAGTAAGTGCCACTTACATCATAATTTGTGTAATCACTTGTAGAGGCAGATACAACTAGCATTCTTACAGTACATACATCTTTTACATGCAGGCTTTTAACAAAAACAAAAACCTGTCTGCAAACCATAGTGTTTCTTAAGTACTTGTGTGGTGATAACAATCTGTGCACCTTTGTTCCCCCTCCATTGCATTGGCATTTAGCTGTTAATCTCCAGATAGCTCCCAGCCAGGATGATACTCAAACAAAAGGGGGGCTGATGATAATTTAAGCCAGTAAAGAACAACAATGGTCCTAGACAACTCTTATTTAAACATATTACTCTCTATCAATTGATGTGTATACAAACATTAAAAAAGGCACACATGGAGAAGGAAAAGGCTATTGGCCACTTCAAAGTAACAAGTTATATTCAATTTATTAAGTCACAGTAAAAATCAAAGCAAAGCAAATCAAAAGTTCAAGTGCATGATACAGAGTTGTACACGTATTCGACGGTTATCATCAAGAGAAGGAAAAAGGGGTGTGTGAAGGTTGTGCTCAAGTGAGAAAATTGAAAAAGAAGGAAATAGATTTTGCAAGAGGATGATTCAAATAAAATAATACATAAGGGATCCAGCAATAGATTTGACACAAAACGGTCTCCCTTCAAGAATTTCCGGCCTACCCCTAAAGATTAAATACAGTATACTGTATACAGCAGTAATTTTCATTTTTCTATCACAGTGTAGCCACATCTGTGATTCCAGTATGGGGGATCAAGGTAGCGTGTAGGTCTATTCAGGGTTTTGTCTATGTTTCGACCCTAACGCAAAAGGGTTAATGAGATCCTCTGCTGCAGGTCTTCATGGATGGGATCCCTGGGCCCTCATTGAAGCTTGGGGAGGGGTCTACATATCCCTCGACTTGATAAAACTATTATCCCAAAAGGATGGGATAATCCTGGTCCTCAGAAAGGCTCAGGGAGGGTGCTGCATGCCCCCCTTCCCTAAAAACCCCTTTGTGTCACTCCGACCCTGTGGAGATAATATTTTTAAAGCATTAGAGCATGTGCTTTTTTAAATTGTTGCCATAGATTTGCACATCCACTTTGCATTCAAGGCACAAATAAAACAAAAAATATGTGTTTGACCACACAAGGCTTAGGGGCAAAAGGTTATCTCTACTCTGCCCCCTTACATCTTTTTTTTTACCTTTCTTGCAGGACTAAGTTGGCTGCAGCCACATCGTTGTTGATGTTTGGCAGCTAATCAGAACTCATCTTGAGATCTGTCGACTCTGCAGATCCTCAGTAGGATGGAAAATCCAAAGTATTTGAGTCTTAATGCCTCAAAAATTACTGAACGGATTTACACCAAATCACAAAAATCACACTATATGAATCAAGATCTAGCTTTTTGGCAAATTTGGTGTAAGTCTGTTCAGCCGTTTGGGTTTTAGGTATGTCTAATTTCCCAGTGGAAAAATAAATGGGGAGAATGCATTTTGTGTCCACCCCCATATTCCTTAGCCCCTGCTTGATCGCTCCAACACTTTCCAGGAAGGAGCTGAGGTGTAGCAAACTTGTTTTGAAAAGTTTTGTGAAAGTTTAGTCAAACTTTGCCATAGTTATTTGGAAAACAAAAAATGCTTTGCCTATAATAACACAATCCTAACTGTAACTACCCAGTAGCTACCGCCACTGCTAAATATATATATATATTTATATATATACTAGCAGCCCGTCCCGACCTTGTCCCGGAGCAATCAGGCTTCAGGACCCCCGCCCGCCCCGGCCCCCGCCCGCCCCGACATTGTCCGTGGGTCCCCCGGAGTAGCAGCCCATCCCGACCTTGGCTTCAGGGCCCCCGTCCGCCCCGACATTGTCCGTGGGTCCCCCGGAGCCTTACCTCATCCGCCGCACCTCCCCGCGCTCCTGAGTTCACGGTCTGCCGCTCCTCGCTGCTCCTCCCCTCTCCTTCCCGCCTGTCCGCCGCTCCTCTCCGCTCCTCCCAGCCTGTCTGCCGCTCCTCACCGCTCCTCCCCGCCTGTCCGCCGCTCCTCCCCACGCTCATGTCCGCCGCTCCTCTTCACGCTCCTGGACGTCGCTCCTCCACGCGCTCCTGATGTCAGCACGCAAGTCGCGGCCGGCGCTACTTCCATGGGACTACTTTTTTTTTCTCGTAACTTTTTAAATAACGTATATCTTTTTAATTTATATAGCCTATGTCCATCTGCACACCCTGATAATTTCAACGATGTATCGGGTGTGTGTATTGGCGCTGTGGTTCCTGAGTTTACTCGCCTCAAAAGTTCAAAGTTCTTCCTTTGTAATAGTAGTATAGATATATATATATATGTCCCAAGCGTGCTCCTCCCACCAGCCTACGTGTAAGCACGCATAGCTGGGGGAGAAGCAGGCCCCCATCCCAACACCACGTTTTTGAACATAGACATCACTGCCAAACAAAAAGAAATTGTTATTTAGACACCATGTTGTAAGTTCTACTAACATTTTGTTGTGGTTATAGATGTTAATGGGTCTTTTTTCTAGGAAATGTTCCAGAGCTTTAAGTCCAGAAGTATGTACAATTTTCGTATAGAGCGATTCGATATCTAGGGTCATAAATAGCATATCATCGCTCCATGGAATACCTTGAATTTTCCTGATAAAGTCTCCGGTGTCTCTGATGTAGGTGGGCAGATCCTTTACCAAGTCCTGCAGGAAATAATCAATGTACTCTGTGACATGTTCTGCTACCCCTGCAATTGCCGAGATGATGGGTCGGCCGGGGACTGGAATAACTTGTTTGTGGTCCTTCGGTGGGAGGTATAGTTTAGGCAACACTGGACATTCAACATGTAAGAATTAAAATTCCTGTTTAGAAATCATGCCTTCTCTTTTCCACTTGTGTAACAGTTTTTTTAACATTTCTCTCGCATCAATGTAATGTTTCATACTGGTTCGAGAATAGCAAGAAGAGTCACTGAGTTGTTTTGTAGCCTCCTCAATGTATGCATCCTGAGGCCAAATTACCACGCTGCCCCCCCTTATCCGCGGTAGTGACAATGATTCTATGATCTTTACCCAGTTTTTAGTGAGTGAAAGATATTCTAGTTCATGTTTACTCTTATATCTTTTCTTGTGTTTTATTTTATGATGCAGTTGTTTTAGGTCCTCAACCACTACATCCTGGAAGATATCAATTGAGTCCCTGGGCATAGTGGGAATAAATCTGGATTTAAGTTTAAATGGGCTGATGTTGGCCCCCACTTGTTCCATTGATGCTGCCCTTAATTCATCTTGGGTTGAGACCAGGTCCGTATCACGTGTGTCATTTGTGGCTAACTGATGTAGCGTTAGAAATATATATATATATATATATATATTAATTAATCCAAAATGATCCTTCAAGGCCTGAGAGCGCTCGACAGCGTGTGCTCAACCCAAGAGCTGGATCGAAGCCCCAAAATTAATTTTTGAACAAAGGGGGCGGCACAACTGGATACTATATTCAGCTTTTATTCACACAAACACTCCACCAACGCGTTTCAGCCTCACGGCTTTTCTCACGGTCAGTGAGTCCTTCATTGCTTTTGGTTTAAATACTGCCCCATATTAGCCTTTAAGTGGCATTATGGGATATGTAGTTTTACAAGCAATATGTTGCACACATTAGAAAAAATAAAATTAAAATTAAACAAAAGGACTGGTGTGCTGAAATTGTCAGAGTATAGTACTCTAAGCATCATAAGTTATTTACACTTAGGGCTTGTTATTTTACAGTCCATAATTCTAGGATTTTTGGGGTATAGTACCCTGGTTGCAGTTCATCAAAGTTCAACTGGGCATTTCCTCACTCCAGATGTATATGGAGGTCTTCTCCAAAGTTCATGCCTCTGGGATGTCTGGTGCGGAATTGAATTATGAGACGGGATTCCATTTGTCTTAAGAGACGCACTGTGTCTCCTCCTCTTTCAAGTTTTGTCAGCATTCTTAATCCATAGAAAGTCATGGCTCGCCAATCCCCATTTTGACACGATTTCAAGTGTTTGACTGTGGCATACAATAGATTGGAATTTTTTACAGCCCGGATATGCTCCAAGATTCTTTACTTTAACATACATGTTGTTGAGCCTATGTATTTCATGCCGCATTTGCATTCGATTACATAAACTACATTTTTGGATGTGCATGTAATATATTGCTTGATTGGCACCTCTTTTCCGTTGGGTTCATTCACACTCTTCATTTTTTTGCCTATCTTGCAGGCTTTGCACGAGGTACAGGGTTTAAAGCCCACATTTTGTTCCATCCACCACTTTGGTTTTTCTTGCATTTGAAAGTGGCTTTTTACCAGCAAATTTTGCAATGAAGTGTTCTTTTTATATGTGATGGAGGGATGTTTTCCAACTGAAGTCCCAATGTCTGGATCGCTGGTTATTAGATGCCAGTATTTTTTCAGTTTTTTAGCAATCAGCCTACTTTCCTTATTGTAGGTGGTTATGAATCTCGGAGGATCCTTATCTTGTGGGGGTTTTTCTTTTTCAATGAGTGTTTCCGCTCTGCTGACTTTGTCGACTTTCTTTTTACAGTTGGTTAATACATAGTCTTTGTACCCTCCGGATTGGAATCTGAGTTTGCTTTGATAGATTTTATTCTCCGCGTCTTCCATTTTCGAGCAATGTCTCTTAAGTCGAATGTATTCGCCATACGGAATGCTTCTTAGAAAGGATTTGGGGTGAAAACTGGTCCCATGAAGGACAATGTTGGTCGCTGTCTTTTTGCGGAATAACGTGGTTTCCAGTTTTCCTTCTGAGACATAGACTTTAGTGTCCAAGAAGTCTATTTCTTTTCTGTTGGTTGCACATGTGAACTGAAGCCCCATCACGTTTTGATTTAGTTTGATGAAAAACTCTTGAAACTGTGCATTGGACCCATTCCAAATCAGGAAAAGGTCATCAATATATCTGACCCATAATATGATTCGGTCAAGTTCTTCTTGTTCAAAGTTATTCCATATCAGCATTTTCTCCCAATAGCCCATGGTGATAGTGGCGTAATTGGGAGAAAAAGAAATTCCCATGGCCGTGCCGCATTCTTGTTTATACAGCTCGCTGTTAAATAGAAACACGTTGTTGGTCAGGCATAACTCTATCATCTTAAGGAGCATGTTTGTATGTTGCAATTCCTTGATGTTACGTTGATTTAAGAAATATTTGCAAGCTTTTAAGCCTATGTCATGCCTGATTGAAGTGTATAGTGACACAGCGTCTATTGTCACTAGTAGATAGTTTGGATTCCATGGTATATCCATTAGGATTCTAAGAAAGTCTCCGGTGTCCTTGAGGTATGATGGCATACTTTGGGCAATCGGAGCGAGAAAGTTGTCCACATACCTTGAAACTTTTTCATACAGTGAGTCACATGAGGACACTATTGGTCTTCCAGGTGGATGAATTAGTGTCTTATGAATTTTAGGTAAGAAATACACACATGGAGTGATGGGATGCTCCATGGTCATGTATTTGCGCTCTTCCTCATTAATCGGTCCTTTCGCCTGCCACAATGTAAGTAGTTCCTTCAAATCCGACATCATTTTGCCTATAGGATTTGTTTTCAACTTGCTGTAATGTTGTTGGACATTAAGTTGGCGTTCCGCTTCTTGAATGTAATCCTTAGTCTCCTGGATAACGATGTTTCCCCCTTTGTCGGCGGGTTTAATCGTTATACCGGGGTTGTCCATCAAATTTTGGAGTGCCTTTCTTTCTTTGATGGATAGATTTTGTCTTTTGTTGTCTTTGACTTTAATGAGATTGTCAAGCTCTTCCATCATGGCATCTGAGAACAAGTCGATTTTGTTGCCGGGCGACAGGACTGGACAATATCGGGATTTGTTCTTTAATCCTGTATTTTTACTCAAGTTGGTTTGAATGTTCATTTGCTCCAACGTTTGAGTATCTGATATGATGTTTCCTTCAGGATTGAACATTGCCTCAAATGTGTCTCTTAAATCAGAGATTTGTTCAATGGTAGTGGCAACGTTGTCTTCCGTTGCTACTTCTGTGTTGTTATTCATGCATTCTGATGTAATGCGATTTGCATGGATTTTGGCCAATTTTAGTTTTCTTACAAACTTGTACAGGTTGATCTTCGTTTGTGGGTAGTCAAAGTGGGCTTCCGGGCAGAAGGATAAGCCTTTGTTCAGTACATTCTGTTCATCTTGTGTGAGTTTGTATTGAGAGAGGTTGACGGTTAGATTGGTTATTTCCTGTTGCGCAGGGGTTACTGCCTTCTTTCGTTGCTTGGACCGGCGGGTTTTTCTGGTGCTGGTGAGGGATTTGGTTGGTTTTGTGCACCTCTGCCTCTTCCTCTTCCTCGATTGCGAAAGTGCGTTCTTGCTCTTCCTCCCCCTCTGGTGATGTCTTTTTCCAAGTTCACCATTTTCACCTCCTCTAAAATATTGAAGTTTTTTGACATTTCACCTGTAGCTTCAATAAGGCTTGCATCCGATTCACTGCCACTTGAGACTTGTATATTGGAAGGGAAGTTCTTTTTGAGATTGTCATAGCGCCGTGCAAAGGTTAAAATACGGCCATGTATATAGTCAAGTTCATCTCTTTTAAACTTCCGTTCTTTGCGCTCTTGTATATCCGTTTCATATGCCTCTAGTCTGGTTTCCATTTCTGATCTCATCTTATTGACTTCATCCTGTTTGGTCTCTTTAGAAACCAGGTCTTCGATTTCTTTAATCTTAATTGTAATTTCGTCAATGTCCAATTTAGCATGTTTAATAAGTATGCGCATCATATTCAGGGAACACTGTGTGTTATTATCTACCCATTCCAAAATCAATTCCTCCTTAGTATCAGGGTGAGTGGGCATTGTGAATATCCTTAATCCACGTGGTATTCTTTTGACCTCCACGTAATTCTCCAAAGCGATTATTTTCCAGCTTTTATTTACTTCTTTTTTGTACAAGCGTTCTAGCGCATTCATATGTTGTTTAAGTGTGACATTATTGGTCTCTGGTGGTTTCGTTTTGCGGGTCACATCAACCACTGCAGCCCCTGATTTAAACATAGCTGATGCCTTTGTAGCGCGTTTAGCTACACGCGCCTCCATTATTGCAAAAGCACTCCTCGTTTCGAGTTCGCAGCACACTTTCACTTCAAGAGCGTTTCCAGTATGTTAATCTTTAAACTCAGCTTATTATTTCTCCAGTCTGTTTTACATCAGCGCGCACCGCGTATTGTATACGCTTGGGCGCATTCACTGCTAATGTGTCAACAGCCGCTTCGATCCCCTGCTCCCTTAGACAGTAAACATCACCGAAGGCGCTCACCTCGTAGCGGGTATGTCCTGTAGCCGCAGCCGAGCCCAGCCAAGCCCACTGCTTCTCCTCCGCCGTCGTCGAGGGCGTCTCCTTCACATCCAAGCACTTTGCTGCACGCAGGGAATCGGGCGCATCTCGCAGCAAACCAATTAATCCAAAATGATCCTTCAAGGCCTGAGAGCGCTCGACAGCGTGTGCTCAACCCAAGAGCTGGATCGAAGCCCCAAAATTATGGACTGTAAAATAACAAGCCCTAAGTGTAAATAACTTATGATGCTTAGAGTACTATACTCTGACAATTTCAGCACACCAGTCCTTTTGTTTAATTTTAATTTTATTTTTTCTAATGTGTGCAACATATTGCTTGTAAAACTACATATCCCATAATGCCACTTAAAGGCTAATATGGGGCAGTATTTAAATCAAAAGCAATGAAGGACTCACTGACCGTGAGAAAAGCCGTGAGGCTGAAACGCGTTGGTGGAGTGTTTGTGTGAATAAAAGCTGAATATAGTATCCAGTTGTGCCGCCCCCTTTGTTAAAAAAAAAAAAAAATATATATATATATATATATATATATAAAATATATATATATATATATATATATATATATATATATAGATAGATAGATAGATAGATAGATAGATAGATAGATAGATAGATAGATAGATAGATAGATAGATAGATAGGTACCAATAGACTGTAGCTTAAAGTATAATTAACTTGTCTAAGAGCAGTACAGTTTGCAAAATAAAGCAGTGTTTCAGGCATCGTGCTCACATGCTTCGACAGCTTTCAGATTTGTTTCCAGAATTCATTGCCTTAGCTAAGGAATCAATATTTTCCGGATGCTTTCATTCTTCATCCTGCATTATATTGCTATGACCTAAATAGAACAACGTTAGAGGGCACCTTTTAGTCTCTGATGCTAGCACTCTTCCTGCCTGTAATCTTATTTCAAGAGATTGTACTTTGTGATCCTCGCTGCACACACCACCTTTTATCCTCGGCAGATGAATAGTCATTCTAAACTGAACACGTGCTTTGGTGTTTCACATTTCACACCAGTTACAAGGTCTCGCGCCAGAAAGAAAAAAACCTCCACAAAATGGTTCCTAAGACCTCCGATGTATGATGTTTCATCCTTAGATGGTAGCATAAAAAGCAGCTTCAAGAAACAGAGAAGAAAAGTGTCAAAATCGTTTTTTTTTTCTTTATGAGGGACATTCATTCTCCCATTTATATATCTCAACGTTATTGCTCGTGTCAATGGGACCATGTCCTCTACATAATTTAACCTTACCCAGCTGTAAATCTTTGCTGCTTTCCATCCCCAAGTTTGAAGATAGTGCCTGGCATGCCAATCCAGCCCCGCCACGTCTCACTCGATTAGGTTTCTAGATTACTTTTCTAGCTGGCCAGATGCCTGCCAACCATTGTAAGTCCTACAGCTTGCCAGAGCCATTCAAAAAAGTATGACCTATTTACACCTCCATCGTTTGCACCTGTATGTTCCGGAAGAGTAGTCATCCATTCTCACGGTTGCATTGATCGACAGACCATAGCAATATCTTGTTCTACATGACTTATCTGCGAATTACATGGTTTTGTTTTTATCATCCCTTGCTAATCAAGTAAACTTGGAATCATTGTCGAGCAGAATGGCTTGGAAGACCATCTCTTTCCAAGCACCTGCGGCAAAAAGTTTATTTTGTACAGAAAGTAATTCAAAAACTATTGACGCAGCTATGTCACATACCTCACTACGTTGAGCTGTTATTAACTACTGTTTGAAGTGGCTCAAAGCGGGTTCAGCAGGCCTCAGCAAGGGGTTAGCAAAAACAATCGTTTTCGCAGAATTTCACCTGTGTGTTCTGTGACCATAAAGACCAAAGCGCCATAATAAAAGTCAGAAAACACAGCAAATGTTGTTAAGATTTCAGCATTTCGTTGGTCGGTGTGCTGGCCTATAGGGCAATCAGGCCTTGCCAGAGGGGCTGATCTATTAGATCAATGTGTGGGCAGGTTTTCTGAGGTTTGTGGGCCTGTCCTATTGTCAGGTGGGACGGTTTACACAGTTGATTTCCCTGATATTCCCACAACTATTGCCTGCAGCAAGGGGGGTTTGGGGGGCAGCCGAGCCGCGAGGTCTGCCCCCGGGCAGATTTGGGAGGGGGAAGGGGGGAGAATAAGCGAGCGGCCATTTAACCACGTTGGGCTGCCTGGGGATAGCCCAAAAGCAGCCAAAAATGAAATTTGTAGCCCAAAGGATAAATAGTGATCCTGCGCTGTCCCAGACACCATTTTAGGTACTGAGACCCGGTGGCTGGGAGCGTTTCAGGCAGGAGCTTTTTTGTCAGGTGTTTCTGTGGCAGCTTTCGCATGGTTTAAGTCGGGGTTTGTGCTTACCTGTAGGAGGGCAGGGCATGGCGATGTGCGAGTACTCGAGGCCATCCGCCTGATGGGCGAGGGGCGGGTGGACCTCTTGGTGGGCCAGCGGGATGCGGCGTGCCCGGCGTGCCTCCGCAGGCGTGGCGGCGGCGGTCATCGCCTGCTCGCCGCCACGGAAAGATGCGCGTTTCCAGATGGGTTCATAGGGCCGTGCAGAGGTCAGGAGCGCGGCCCTGGTGGTGACAGGTGGTGCGGGGAAAGTGAAGCAGGGTGGGCGGCTGAGGCGTGCTCCCAGTGGCGCCTTGCCGCCCTTTGTAATGGAGTCTGCGGGGGGCGTTGAGGGGGCGGGGCGCTAGGCAACCGCGGGCGGGCAGCAATGAGGTGGATGTGTTGCGGCCGCCCAAAGAGGTGCGCGGCCGCTCTGGCGCGGCGGGCAAGGTCGGGGAGGCTCTGCCAGTGAGCGGGGCCTCCTGGGCGGCTTTGCAATGGGCGGGAAAGGGGGCGGGAGGGGAGGGGTGGGAGAGCAGGCCTCAGGATCGGGTGCGGGAGTGAGAGCGTGAAGGGAAAGGGTGCAGGTAGGGGGAAAAGGGGCCAGGGGGATGCCCGAAAGGGAGGCGGCCCGCCCCAGAAGGGGAGACAGGAGAGCCCCTCACCTGCCAGGCAGGGGGTCGCGGGCAACGTATGGAGGGGCAGGAAGGCCGGCGAGGAGGGTGCAAAGGGGGGAGCGCAAGGTGGGACAGGGCAGGGTGGCCGAGGAGGGGGGGAGGAGATGGTCCTAGGAGGGCAGGTGGGGGGGAGGGGAACCGGGGGGCAGAGATGGGGCAGGCAGGGGGCGTTCTCCCCATTATTGATAGTCTCAGAGGGCAGTGAAAGGGAGTGGGAGGGGTTAGATATATTTGAGTCATGGGAGGAGGGGTTGCAGGAGGCGTGGGCGGTATCAGGGCGGGATGGGGGCGGAGGAGGCAGGTCCATCCGGATGGGGAGGGGAAGGGGAGCTGGCAGGCCAGGGCGGGGGGAGGGGTTGGGAGAAGGGGGGAGCTCGCCGGGGGGGACGGGGGTAGGGGAGTTAATATGGAGAGAGGACGAGGAGGTCGGGGGTCTGGGGGGCAGGTGGGGGGAGTGGGGCCAGGTCGAAAGGGGCGCACAGTTTCAGGGACCCAGTACACCAGCAATACCTTTTCTTTGGCAGGGGGACTGCCGGCGTGGGGCTCCAGACTTGGTATGGCTGGGGGCGGCCAGCGGCACCAAGGAGAAGGGAGGGCTGTGCTTCCTGCAGCAGGCCCGGAGTACACGAGGGATCACGGTGTGGTCGGCTCACGAAGGCCCCAGGCAGGCTCACCAGTCCCCCCACCCACAGGGCCCCAGCGGCCTGGGGATCATCAGCGGCCATGGACCAACGGCACGGAGGACTGGTCTGTTGATTGTTCAGTCAGTAACAGAGATCGATGTTCTTTCTTCCCATCATCCCACTGCTGCACTTGACTAGTCTTTACATGGAAGATAAAATAGTGGTCTGGCAATGCAATTTTTGCACATTTAACAAGAAAATCAGTTGGGGCCTTGATGAGGGCTTGGTCTTTTTCTAATACACCTCTGATGACATGGAGGGCCTCCAATTGTGGAATGCTCGTGTACAAGCTTTCTATGTCCACGGTGACAAGAATATTCATTTCGTTGTCATATGCTTTTCCTTCTAAACGAGTGATCACACTTGTACTATCGCTAGTATAGGATTTTGTCAGTACCACATCAGGTTTTCTGGGGAAAAGTCACCGTATTCGGCCAGTGGTGGTAAGATAGATGGGCAACCTGCAACAATCGGTCTACCGGGAGGATTTTGTGGTCATTATGCACGCGGCAGTGTTAAGCTTCAGTGACGCCTAGATAAAACGAGATTGTTGTGTTATCGGAGACAATCTTAGGTATAGATATGGGAATAATGGAGTGGTCTTATTGCTATGCAAAGCTCTGATTGGATATGGGCCTACATTGGACAAGAGTTGTGGTATGTTTCTTTTCCCGACCCATTAGTTCGAATATATACAAGAATAGGATCTACGCAAGATTGACAGAGGGCTGATACGTCGTTATTGTTATTGTTCTTGTTAGTCAGGAGGCCATTAAAGGCTAGAAAAAGAGGATTTTGGTAAGCTGAGTGGGTAAAAGTGGATCGCCTTTGCGAGGTTTGGTCAAGTAACCACGGGGGAGATCCCTATTTCCAGTGGGAACAGAGACCTTAGACAGGGAAAAAGGCAACAGTAACTGTATGCCTTTAAGGTTGTAGAAAGTTGTCGCAGATATGTATTGGGGATATTATAGTCTATTAACCAGGGGCCCAGTTTGTTAGATGTAGAGTCAGGCATGAGACTCCATCCCAATATGGCCGACACGCTTTTGTGCAGTTTGGTCACATGATCGCAAGAGCGATTATAGCGTAGCCGCACCATGCCAGAGAGCACTCGACTGTTGAAGCGAGCAAAGTGAGAGAGTTACTGATTTAGACAACCCATCGTAAAATTTTATACTGGCAAAGTACAGGGTGTGTAAGTACATTTTGGATTCGTTTATGGGGTTTGTTAGGGTCTCATAACACAATAGAATATCAGTACTGATGAGCGCATGTATGCACCTTTTTTAGATTCTGCTAAAAACGAGGCAGCCGGTAAGGTATACGGACTGGTGCGTTGGTTTCACAGCAGTAGGGTCCTACGTCTAATTTAAAGTGATGCTGATGATTGACTGTGGTTCCTTTTTCGGACCAGACGGTTAAAGTTTTAGTTACTGGTCATGATTGTGAGTAGTGAGGCTACAACATTGATTTTAGGGGAGTGTGCATTTCACCTAGCTGTATGGTGCGGCATCACTGATTGGACAGCCGTAGGAGATCTAGGTTAAGTTTGACACCACCAATCTGTGAAGGTGTATTGATGTTCTTACATGCGTGACACGTTTGGGAGCTGAAGGTGTGCATAGACATTAGAAATATGCACTTGAGAGCACTTCTTTTGGTGTGGGCAGACGATACATATACATGTACTTAAGGGATTGGTGCAACACTTGTCCTGCTGATGGTCTCGGGGAATAACAGTGTGTGAGACCGAAACGTCAATGCTATGACACTCTTCCACGTACAAGACTACTCATCATGGTATTGGAATTATGTATATAAGTGGGGAATAATGTATATATGGTAAATGTGTCAATATTGACCATATGGTGGGCGGAAAAGTGTCAAAAAACCACTGCACATGTTAAAACGGGGTGGCAGTGGATATTTGAGTTGCCAGACATGAATGAACGTATGGCTTAACACCTATGTGATGTACATAAGATATGCTTTTAGGTATGTTATGACAAATTTAAACATTTTGGGTTTGACAATAATCCCTTGAGTGTTATGGAATTTTGATCACTATGGTGACAAATTGGAAATTTAAAAATAACTTTAAAATAATTCCTTTAGGAGCAATTTTGATTTTGTTATTGACTATACCCAGTTCCTTGGACATTTTGGGTTGCCCTATTTCTGTTCATTAGGTGGGGACACGGCATCGCTGATAGCCTGCTCGAGGTCCTGCGCGTTTTTTGAAGGTTTTCGTACGTTTTTGCAATGGTTTTACGGAACGAACGGGTCACTAAGGAGTTAAGCACTACTTGGATGACTCTTTCCTTGGTCGGGGTCCCGGACTCCACGGACTGCCAGGTCGAGCTGGACAGGTTTCAGGAGAGCACGGAGGTCCTTGGGGTGCCATTGGCCCCGGAAAAGACAGTGTTGCCAGGCACGGCGCTGTCATTTTTGAGTATTGAGCTGGTCTCGGTGTTTGCTGGAGGCACGGTGGCCGGCAAACAAGCAGAGGCAGATGTTGAGGCGGCTCGAGGGGATGGAGGCAAAGCACAAAGTGCCAGTGTTGGAAATTCAAAAGACAGTGGGGCCAGGCACGGCGCTGTCAATTTGGGTATTGAGCTGGTCTCGGTGTTTGCTGGAGGCACGGTTGCCGGCAGACAAGCAGCGGCAGCTGTTGAGGCGGATGAGGTGATGGAGGCAAAGCACAAAGTGCCAGTGTTGGATATTCAAAAGACAGTGGGGCCAGGCACAGCGCTGTCAATTTGGGTATTGAGCTGGTCTCAGTGTTTGATGGAGGCACAGTTCCCGACAGGCAAGCAGCGGCAGATGTTCAGGCGGCTCGAGGTGATGGAGGCAAAGAACAAAGGGCCAGTGTTGGAAATTCAAGAGACAATGGGGGCCAGGCACAGCGCTGTCATTTTGATGGCAGACAAGCAGCAGCAGATGTTGAGACTGCTCGAGGTACTGGTGGCACAGCACAATGGGACAGTGTTGGAAATTCAGGTGCTGCGGGGACATCTCGGTTTTGCAGGCAGGGCGGTACGTGTCGGGCGGACGCTTTGGAGGAGGTTGAGACGGGCTCTGGCGGGACAGAGGCCTCCGGCCATCACGTGCGTTTGTCGGCGGGCGTTTTGGGGGCCTTGCGGATGTGGCGGTTTTTCGGGACACAAGTAAACGGGGTGCCCATAAGAAGAGGGGCGACGGGGTCACAGTTGTTGGCGGTGTGAACGGCTCTGACAAGGGCGGGGTGTGGATAGCAGTCAGTAGGGCATGCGCCCGTTTCGGAGTGGGGCGGCGTCAGAAGTGCATTGATGGGGGAGCATCCGGGGGGACATTATGCGTCGGTGGTCCTCACAGGGTTATCGGCGTTAATTGCGCAGCAAAGGGAGTTTTAAACGCGCTAGGGGATGTTGGGGGGGCATATTTAATGACAGTTGCTGCTCGTTTCAGGTGGTAGCGGGTTCCTTGGCCCGGGACATGTTGATCTGGATTACGGACCATTCTCTTGTGAAGAGGGCCAAGTTGAAATTGGTGATAATCTGAGTTTCAATCCTGCGTGGTTTCAGGTTGTGGGTCAGGGAGGGGCGGCGTGAGAGGGGAGGAATTGAGCCCCACACTAACCGGTCTGGTGCAGAGGGGTCGGTGTACGGACCTTTTGGCTCTCCGCATCGGGGAGACCGATATGGGGCAGGACACGGGTTTTGGTGTTGATGTGAGTAAGGCGGAGGAAGTTCATGGAGCTGCGGAGAAATTGGTATGGGGGTACAGTTTTGGGGACCGAGCTGATACCACGCAGGGTGTGGTGAGGCGCGGCGAGGCCGCAGGCGGTGGACAAGGCACGCTGGAGGATTAATGTGGAGAGGGTGCGTTTTTGTGGCATGGGGGGTTTTCGTGCGCATTTGGCATAGGGACATAAAGTACAATGCTCCCGAGGTGCTCAGGGGGGATGGTGTTCGCCTTTCCCGGAGGGGAGTGGATTGGTATCTGGAGGAGCTCAGCGAAGTTCTGGCCCGTTTATTGGGGGTGGGCCATGAGTAGGGGCCGGCGGTTGGCGTTTTCATTTCTGCATCAAAAAGTGGGGGTGGGGGGCAGGAAAAGGGGGAGGCGGTGTAATCACCTAACCTCCGCCTTTCCCTGGGTGGCGGAGTTGTTTTTGATGTTGGCCAAGTTTGGCTGGAGTTCGGTACTTTCTTGTGAAGTTTGGGGAGTTGGGAAACGGGAGAAGGGAAAGCGTAACCAGTTTGGGAGTTGACATTAGAGGGTAGTTAGTTACAGTTGCAAGAAGGCAAATAGGACTGTAGGTCTTGGGAGGTTTTGGAGTTAGGCGGTAGGGGATAAAATTGGATAGCATTATGATGTAATGGAGTTATATGTTTGTATATTGCAGGGTGGGGATTTTATCATGTGGGGATCGGAGGGGTGGGGGCAGTAAAACAAAATGGGTCAGGTAACTCGATGTTTAGAGAGGTTTTAGTTTTGTAAGGCGGGTTGCCAGTTTAATAAATGTGATGTGCACCTGTTTCAATAAAGCAGCCTTTTACACACAAAATGGTAGTCGGTGTGCTTGCCCCTCTTTTTCCCTCCCAAATACAAATGCATGCAACTCTTTGCAATTTAATGCCGGCAAGACGGAGATTCTTTTCTGTCCTGTTGATCGAATTCCTTCAGTGCTGCCTAGTAACTTCTGGCCTAGTGAAATGTCACTGGAAGTGAGACCAGTGGAGAGGGTTCGCAATCTGGGCATTGTGTTTAACAACAAGCTGAACATGGAAGCCCAAGTCACTAAAACGGTGGGAAATTGCTTGGCAATCATTAGATCGCTACGCTAAATTCTTCCTCTTTTGCCATCTCAAGTGCGGGCCCTTGTTGTACAGAGTACAGCCTTAAGTAGACTGGACTACTGTAACGCCCTCTTGCTTGACTCTCCTAAGTCCCTGCTGGACAGATTGCTGAGAATCCAGTCCGCCGCAGCTAAACTTGCTCTGGGATGGCCGAGACGTTCCTCGTTCTCCAGGGCCCTTGCAGAACTCCACTGCTGCCGGTGGGACAGAGAATTAGGTTTAAATATCTCTGTCTTGTATTCAAAGCTTTGCACGGGATGGGCCCTAGTGCGCTACAGAGAAAGTTCGAGTGGTATGCCCCAGTTAGAAATCTTCGCTCTGCTTCAGCCAGATTGGTTAAGGTAGCTAGGTTTAGGAAATCCAGATCCGTGGCAGAACTTTCGCGGTTGCGGCAGCCAAACTTTCGAATGGATTGCCCCTGGAAGTAAGACACATTAGTGAGCTCTTACCCTTTAGGAAAAGGTTAAAAACTCTGTTATTCCCCAAAGTTTAGTTGATGTACTGCTCTCTACTAGTTGCTGACACCTTTTGTTGCCTGTTTTTCTACCGTGTACTTTGAGTCTCTCAGCGCCAGGATGCCGTAAGGTGACAGAGCGCTTTACAAATGACATAAATAAATAAATAAATAAATAAAATCAATAATGCAGTCTCCCATACCTTGCCAAACACCAATATACATTGTCTTTACGAGTTCAAAACTGTTCTATTTGCAAATTTGGGCAATCGTTTTTAGCATTCTGATTCACTAATGGGGAACACTTTTATCTGTGACGCCTGGGCCGATGCTCATTCCCAATCCCCCACTGTTTCGAGGTGGTTTGAGAACCACTGCAAGCACCAACAACGTTTGAAAATGGTCCTGGAACAACAAAAGCATTAAACAGTTCGATTAGTTCAGCCCTGTATCATAGCACTGTGTCTAAAAGAGTGTGCGATCAGGCAAAACTCTACTGAAGGTGACATCTTTTTTGACAGGTTTGTTAAGCATTAATCAATTATAAAACAACATTTATACTCCTAAAGCACCGAACCATCCCAAAAATCTTACCATTATTTTGTAAACATAAGACTAACGCTGTCACATGAACAATAGACTCAGTGGCTCTTTAGGAGCCCTAAAGATGGAGAAAAAGACATACAACAGAGAAGCCCAGCACCAGGTAACTGTCTCAAAATATGCCTTGCAATTGCTCGGCGACTACATCAAAGGGAAATCTGTCCCTAAAAAACAGAAACAGGTCGATAGACACTTTCCAACTCTATCTTCGGTGTAATGGAGAGACCGAGAGTGACTATTAACCCTTCGGCATTCAGAGTTTTTGATTTCACCTAAGCTCTCTTCCTAGTGATGTTGTCTGGGCTGTCTAACTCCAGCTTCACTATGGCCTTAGAGCCCAACCTAGTAGACTTCACCGGCCATTAAAGGCCTGCGCCAGAGTTAAAGCTTTTGGCTCGGGCCTTTATCAAGGAAGTGGGCCTTTGAAGGCCGGTAGAGTCCGCTAAGAGGGCTCTAAGGCTATTAGAACATTCTGTCCCAGAGGGCAGAATGTTCTAATTGGTAAAACCAAAGGCCTCTCAGAGCCCGTGGGGATTTGAATAACCTCAGGCCCGAGAGGCCGTTTTTCACAGCAGCAGCTGTAAATGAAAATCAACATTAGAATGTTGTTCTCCTGGTTTCTACCAGCCCATAGAAGCCCAGAGCACTCGATTGTCTGCAATGGAGTGCTCAATATTCTAATGTTCTAATATTGCAATCAAACATAATGTAAAACTACATTTCACAGCATGACCTGCAGGTAAACTTCATAAATTAGCAAAAAATAAATATTATAAAAGGACCAGCGCCATAAGTCGACACAAGAAAAGCTTTGTACTCCATTGGACGTGTTATTTGCTGCTCAGCCACAAGTTAAGTTCTATTTGCTTAAATGTGTCTTTCATTTAATATTGTTATAGAGGATTGTCTGTTGTTTGAAGTCCAAGAGGATATAATCCACTAGAATCACTTGCAGTTTGTATTCTGTCTCCGTGGATGCATCAGGATTAATTCTTTGTTATTCATTCAGAACCTTGTTAGCCACATTAAATCTGTAAAAGCTAGAAGGTTTCTGTTTTCTTTGATTAAAGTATGAAATATACAACATATTGCATCACTGTTTAAGTTGTATTAAATGTATTTATCTTTCCTCATAGACTACTTATTTTTAGCTCTCCTGACTGTCCTTTTTTTAATAGCAGCTACTGCTTCATTGTTAACAAATACTTTCTGCACTGTCTAGTAGGAGCATTTAAAGTAATGCAGTTATGGGTGAAAGTAACAATGTGGAAGGTGGTATCAAGCAAAACTGTTAGGATTCGAAGTAGGAGAAAATAATTAAGAATACAGTACAATCATTTTGAGTCAAGTCTGTGGAAAATTCTACTAAAATATCTCAGTTTTTTTTATTGCAGCTCCTGTTGATATTCCTGTTGCAAAGGCCATTTTGTATTCTCTGTCACCGAAAGCTGGTAGTAGCTGATTGTGTAGCTTTCCTACTAGGAATGTACACCTTAATAGTGAAGCAGTCTCTACGTTTAGTGAGGTGGAAAATGTAGGATAACATCAAAACATTTCACATCAGTAAGTAGCCAAACTCCTTCCTGGGGTATTCAATTCATTTGGAGGACTGGGTATTGGTAAACCATCATATGTTGTCACAAGAGAGACCCTTGTATCTTGAAATTGAGGATAATATAAGGCAACATATCAGTGTTGTTCTGACTGTTACCTCTGACAAATGTATTTGGATGGAATTGATGTGAATAGCCCTGCTGTGTTTTGTTTTGGTCCTAAAAGATTAAAACATGGGACATGTTGCATACTATGTTGAAGCAGAGATAGAATGCCCTTGGAACAAGACTGTAATCCCTGATAAATTAGAGGCTCTACACCCTTAAAGTTCACCTTTATTAATTTTGGAATGGACCCCATAAAGGGAATTTTAAGGGAATGGTTTTTGTACCAAGAAAAACTACATGATGTAGTGGGCCCATTCACCAGTCTTCTGGAGCTTGCTGAGCAAACAAAAGAGCAGGTGATTGGGTAGATCTGGAAGTTTTTTCAAATCGTACTCAAATCGTACTCAAGGAGTTTTCTTTTTGTAAGAAATGCTAATTCAACAATTTCTCCAGTGACACGTAAATGCCTACTCCTCACGATCGAGTCAAAGCTGGGGAAGTTAGCAATTTTTGAAACAGGTCCTGAAGCACAAGGTATTCTCTTTGTTAGCCATTTTGTATAAGAAGAGGGAATATATGTAGCCACTTTTTCATCAATGGACAAAGTGCAAAGATTTTTTGAAGGATGTGTTTTTGAAAGGGCTTGCATATTCAGAAAAGGCTCTGTCTGATGGTTTTAGTATGACAGACAAAAACAGCTACATTTCCATTGGTGTTCCTATGAACAATGCTAATACCTTGTCTTCCTTTGACAAGGAGAGGTGTAAGGTTCATACAAAGGGAGCAACCTATATTCTCTTTCAAATCTACTGGTCAGAATTTTCCTTTTTCCTTACAACTGGCAATCAGTTTGGGAGGATCCATGGATCTTTGAAACAGTTCAGAGATTCTGCATACAAGTTTACTCTCCTTCTTTTCACCAAAGACCACTTCAGTTTTCAACACAAGAGTCAAACATTATTTCTTAAGAGGTTTTGGATCTTCTTTCTAAGGGACGCATAGAAAAAAGTATACTCCATGTCAACAGGGTTTTTCTCAACTGCATTTTCTTTGACAAAATAAATACATATGTCACCTTGTCATAAATCTAAAGGATTTCATTCTTTTTGTTTTATATTACTATTTCATAATAGGAACTTATACTCAACTCAGGAATTTAATCCTTCTAGCATCCCTGTACTCTTTCCAGTATATTGGATAGTGTGCTATACTTAAAGATGCTTATCTGTCTGCTGAGATGTGCATAGATCATAAGAAATATCAACAGCTTGATTCTCAGGACCAAACATGCCAGTTTTCCATCTCTCCTTTCAGGTTATTCTCTGCTTCTTGGTGCTTAACCAACTTTTTAAAAAACACTGGAGGTCAGTGAATCCCACTTTTAATCTCCCTAGACATGTTCTTTTTAGCCCAGGGCTGTTTTTTTCTCAAATGTCAGGTGAAGTCTAGGACATTTGTCCACCCCTACTCTTATTTTTCTGTGAGATGTTGTTTGTAGCAAATAATGAATACATAAAAAGAAAATTTACATCTGCATGGTTGTGAATTAACAATTATGTGTGCTGTTGGATTTTTCTATAGATTCCTTAGTAGCTGAACAAAATTAAGGGCCCGATTATGATGTCGTTTGGAAACTGTCCCGAACGAATTGGTTCAGGAATAGTTTTCCAAACAAATTGGGTCCTGTGAGTCCGGACAACAGCTTACGATACCTCCCAACATCATTCGGTTGGACTTGCATTGACTTCAGTGGGAGCCTGTGTTCCAAACGCGAACACAGACTCCCAATGAGAAAAGAGATGGTTGGGGAAATCCTTACGCCCTGTGGTGGGCAACCCATGGTGTCTTCCACATTGTGGCACGGTTGGGAAGAGGTGTCCCTTGGGTACCCCCACGGGTCACATTGGGATGCCTCTGGGTGAAGGGGGGTTCACAACGGGCCCCCAAAGACTGATTCCGAAAGCTGTTTCTTCTTGGGTAAACTGAATTGGAACAGCTGTCTGAACCGGTCATCATGATCGCTCGTCCGGAGCCCAGGTCCATAGAGCTGTACAAATCAGCTCTGAAAGATTCGGGCTGTCTGGATACCTTTCGGAACCGGTTTCCAGGCATCGTAATTGGTCGCTGGGAAAACTATACGTTTCAGTAGGAAACAACGGTTCCGAATTGGATTAGACAATTCCGAATCCCATCTGGAGCCCTTTCTAACGGCATCGTAATTGGCCCCTAAATGGAAAGCAAATTAATAAGACTTGGCAATAGAACTTCCCACTGTACTAAATTGAAAGCTTTTTCCGTGTCCAACATAAAGACAACCACTTTCACTTTCTCTATGGAGCAATAGTCAATTGCCTGAATTAAATAATTATTATGGATAGCCATATTTTTGCCTTGAAGTAAACCATTTTGATTGCTGTGGATTATTGTTCTGGCTATTAAAGCTAGTCTATTTGCCAAGACTTTAGTGAAAAGTTTGTAATCACTGTTTAGCAAGCTAATCAGGCGAAAAGAGTTCATATTCTCGTTCACGTTCACGTTCAAAAGACCTTTATTCGAATTTGATAAAATTCATAAAAGTACCGAACACAGCAAAGCACACATATACATATAATACAAAACAATTATATAAATAACATTCCACAATAACAAAGTAGTTCGTACAGTGATTAAGCAGTAAATTTCATTATCTTATAGAGTTTTTGCAGTAGTATCACTATGACTGATTCTGATTTCAGGGACTTTCCATAGTCTTGCGTGCACGTATGGCTAGTCTTAAAAAAGTGCTAGTGCGAAAGGTCAGTTCATCAGTGTCCAGGGTAAGCAGCAACATATAGGATTCCTGGAGTGTGAGAGGTCTGAATTTTCTAAAATATGGGGTTAAAAGCCATTTAGTATATCTCACATAAAATTTGCAGAAAAACAGAAAGTGCAAATCATCTTGAGTGCTTATACCGTCACAAGGGCAGGGAGTAAGATCTATACAATGTCGGTACCCCAAAGGAAAAGACAGCAAAAATTTCACAGTTCCTGCCCTTAGGCGAAATAATAAAGATCGCTCCCAGTTTGACATAGGGAGTGAGAGGTAGGGCGGCATAATTTGCATACAGAGACCATTTCCTATGTATTTCTTGACCCCTGATTTCTGAGATTCTCTTCCAAGCCGTTCATTACAGTAAAGTGCATAAAGTGCCTTTTGGACCTCAAATTTATCCTTTAATTCGATAGCCGTTGGATCAGTGAACAAAATACCTCTACCAATTTCATTAAGTGTTTTAAAAACTTCTTTAAACCAGGGGATCTGCATGCCATTTTCACAATTTAGGCAATCCTTAATGATGTTTTGTGTAAGGGCAGCAGCCTCATTCCTCCAGATTCTAATCCAGAAGAGAGCTGGTCTTGCTTTGATAAAATCACTTATGAAGGGGAGGTTGAGTTCATTATGGCAGATAAAATTAGAAGAGGAGATCGGTGCACCCAGCAATTTTCTGCAGAAGCGGTTTTCCTCTCTTTGGATGCTAATGCTGCTGGCCGATCCCCAAACTTCGGCTCCATACGTGGCAACAGGAGAACACTGTAATTTAAAAATTTTAACAATAGCCTTTGTGGCGCCAATTTTCTTTGGGCGGGGGAGACTCAGAACAGAATTGTTGGCTTTCGAGAACTTGCTCGTGGCGTGGGCCACATGCCCACTCCACGAGCTGTTCGCAGCGAAAACCAACCCCAGGTAAGGAAACTTATGGACAGATTCTAGTTTATCTGTTCCAATTCGAATTGTGCTGAGTTTCCTTTTGCCCGGCCCACAGGACATAATAAAAGACTTTTTAAAATTAACTTTCAGATCCAGTCCCTCCATAAAATTTACAAAACTATGTACAAGCAGACGTAGAGCATTAGGTGTACGTGCCATAAGGACAGCGTCGTCTGCATATAAAAGCACGGGTAGGGGGTTGCCTAGAATAATTGGGACATCAGGGGTAGCTTTCTTTAGACAGTTAGACAAGCCGTTAATATAAATAATAAACAGCAGGGGTGCTAGAACGCACCCCTGTCTCACCCCCCTCCCTATCTCAATGGCTCCCGATACCTCTCCGCCCATCCCGATACGTACCCGTGCTTTCAGGTCAGTATGGAGATAGGCTAAGAATCTAACAAGAGTGGCATCAAGACCGTTCGACAGGAGAATTAACCAAAGCTTAGATCTGTTCACAAGATCGAATGCGGATGAAAGATCCATAAAAGCTAGGTAAACAGGGGATGAGCGAGCAATGCAATATTTGTCGATTATCAATTTTAAATTTAAACATTGCTCGACTGTTCCTACCCCGCTCCTGAACCCCATCTGACAAGGATCTAAGAAGTCAGAATCAGACGCCCATTCCAGTACCCTATTATAAATTATGCGTCCTAGTATTTTTAGAGTGTTATCCAGGAGGGAAATGGGACGATAATTTGCTGGGTCTGATCTGTCTCCCTTTTTATAGATGGGAACGATGATGCTAGTAGCCCAGGTGACAGGCATGGCTACTTGTGGGAGACTATTGAAGATGTTAAGGAGTATTGGTGTCCAAAGCGCAGCATTATATTTAATAATATCGATAGGGAAGCCGTCCGGACCGGGCGCCTTGTTCCCTAGACTCTCTTTAATGGCTTTCCTGACTTCTAGGTCCGAAATCTCTAAGCCTTCTATTTGGCCCATATTGGGGAGAAGTTGCTCGTCGGGGGGGGGCGGCGTAAATATTAGAAAAATGGGTCTCCCAGGCTGCACTGGTTATATTGCAGCTAATTTGTGTAAGCTCTTTGCCCATTTCCCTCGTTCTCCTGACAGCCGACCAAAATGAGGCGCTGCCACCCAGATTGGCACT
Source organism: Lissotriton vulgaris (assembly GCF_964263255.1). Taxonomy (NCBI): domain Eukaryota; kingdom Metazoa; phylum Chordata; class Amphibia; order Caudata; family Salamandridae; genus Lissotriton; species Lissotriton vulgaris. The sequence continues at coordinate 746,423,124 of NC_141696.1, forward strand.
GATGACCAGCTTATCCCAGTGTTCGGAGAGCAAATTTGCCTTCCTTTCTGATATTTTGTCTTTGTAATTTTTCCTGGCAGCTCGGACTACATCTTTACATCTGGGTTTGGCAGAGAGGGCCTTTCTTAAATCTCTGTTGGCCACGGAGCAAGATGTATCAAACCACCGTGGCTCTTTGTGTTCAGTAGGGAGTGGGACTGACAGGAGGGTTTTTATATTTGAGCATAAAGCTTCAAAGTCTGTGATCAATTTTTCCTTATTTGTGCTTGGGGAAGAGAGGCAATTCAGTAAATCGTGATGTGCCTCCTGGATCGTGTCTGTGATGGCCCCACAATCAATTCCCCTCCATTTAAGGCGAAGGCCGTCAATTGAGGGTGTAATATCCCTAGCCCCGTTTAAATTCATAAAAATTGGACTGGGTGCGAAATTAAAAATAGCTAACAATGGGTTGTGATCACTGAAAGACGTTTGCACCACAGAAGATTTAATTAAACGATCTGTTAGCAGAGGTGATGTAAATATGTAATCGATAATTGAACCGTTATCCCTGCCCTTAAACGTAGGGGCATAGGGAAAATTCATATCATACCCTACACTCATTACATCAACAAGATTAAAATCAGAAAGTATGCTGATCAGTTCCAAACCCCTGCGGTCATTACAGTAATCAAAATTAGTAGATCCATAGTTCTCTATAAGTTTCACGTTAAAATCACCCCCAATCAGAATACTAGTCTTGGTGTCTACTGACAGGGAACAATCAATCATGTTTAAAACCTTTGATAATGCAACAAAGTTTTTGTTCGGTACACCATAAAAATCATTATTATAAAAATTAATTAAATAAATTGTGGTCTTTGATTTCAATTTATATTCCAGGATTTGAATATTGGGATTGGCAAGGTTGTCTAGCTTCAGATCTCTAATTGTACCGCCTGCCAAAATTCTAATCCCCATAAAAAGACCACCCACTGCTCGGCCAAGGCTAGGTTTTACTGATGTCAGGCTGAAGCAGTGGTAGCCTTCAATATACAGATTATCAACAGCCCAAGTTTCTTGGAACATAAGTATGTCTGCATCATTAATTAGTTCAATCCAAGCAGGGTCCAAGAGCTTGGATTCTAAACCTGCAACATTCCAGCTTAGAATTGATAGGCCATGTTTGGTTCTGTGTTTGATGAGTATACTCCCGGTATTTCCATTGTTGTGGTTGGGTGGTTCGTTAGAAATGGCCAGGATACTGTCCGACAATGTAATTTCTGTAACAGCAGTTTTAACGTGGTGCGATACAGCTGGGGTTATGGCACCCTCTAAGTTACAGGCTTTTTCATCGTTGCACATTTCGTTGTTTGGGGATATACTCAGTCAATCCTGTTCGTCTAAAGATGATAAATAATCGAACCGATTAAAAGTAGGGATATTGTACATTGGCCTAACTTCAGTCATCTGTGCAAACTGGAACGGATTAGAGATTGGGTAAGGCCTATTTCTATAGTTACTCTGATGCATAGTTGGGGCTTGAAAGAGCTGCGGAGGGTTGGGGGTTAGGATTGGCATTGGGGGTTGTGGGTGCCAGTTGCGGTTGTTGGAGTAGGCGACATTAGGATTCTGATTCTGGACAAAAAGGGGTGATTTAATCCTTGCTCCAAAATTCATATCCTGTTGAGAATTAGTGGGGAAATTAGTGGGTAGATAGGTATTTCACAACCTGAAAGAATTTGATTGAACAGCCTGTCTAAAAACGTGTTTAATTGATGTAAAAAAAAGGATTGACCTCTGCAGGTGTCCCATCTTTACCACAGGCTTTAGCATTAGGAGAGGATTTGTCTGCTGGCACAACCTCATCTATAATAATTGGAATGATGATGCCCTCTCTTAACTCTTCTGCTATAGTTGGAATTCTGATACACTCTAGCTATCATTTTATTTTCTTCATGGTAGCACAGCATAAATCTGGATACAACTTTGTATAGAGAATTATAACAGCCTCAGCTATTAATTGAGGTTGGGTAACTACTCTTCCAGAGACTGGGTCGATAATAGATTTGATAGAATTATTATTGTTTCCATGCTTAATTGGCCAGGCTGGGACCCTAATACCAACATTTGTTATCAGTACTCATGTGGGCACAACATGTGTCCAAATGAGGACTAATAACTCATGTTGAGTATCAGGTCCATATAAAAATGTACAGTAATTCATGAATTTCAGTTCTCATGACCTTAATACTGAACCGCTTGGCCGAAATTTTCCCTGGGATAGTGTTGTATCCTAATTTTGACTGTAGTGTTTATTTCCAAACCTTTCCCTTGGGCTTTTCCATTCTTTTTCTTTTCTTTTCTGTTTTAGTTTTGGATGGGAATTGATCTTGCTCAATTTTGGTGAAAAGGGTTGAGTATATATTTTGATGTACTGTAATGTCTTATTTATAAATGTAAAGATGGTAACTACATGTACAATTTTCTGTGGTCCGTAAAATGTGTAATGTTCATGTGAATATTATGAATTAGTTCATTTTGAAAAGCATATTGAACACTAAAAAGAAAAAGAAAACATTCAAAAATTAATTTTTTCAATCATTATGAGTGTCACGTGTGATTGTTGGAATAATACATTTTATTGAGACCACTTTATTTACAGCAGATGGTGTGAGTAGGGATGCCAACATTGCCTGAATTAAGGCTTCCTGTTGTTGTAATTTTTCCTTATTTACTTGTTTTTGTTTGGTGAAAAAAGCTATAGCATCTCCTCTAAAACACACTTTCAGCACCCTTAAGACCATGAAATTAGAGGCCATATCTATAGTACATTCCAAAGAATCCTTCAGTGCTATTTTCATACTTTTACCCCTGCTTCATTTGCTAATAAGGATTTATCAAATACCCATCTGGTCCTTACATTCTGAGACACTGGCAGACAAAGTTCTAGCATGATTACCAAATGTTATGAGAATTAATTGGTTAAAATATCTGATTGACATCAGCAAAAATAATATAATACTAAAAAAAGATTTACTCAGGAAGTTGAGTTGAATTTGTTTGAAAAAAACATGTATATTGTCTCTCTAGCACATTATGATTACACCAGAAATTAAATAAGGCCTGGTTTTGCATTAATAATCTCAGAATCTTATCCATATTAGGTTTGTTTTGATGTTTATTGGCCTGGGAAGAATCAGTCACACTATTGAGAAGAAAGTTGAAATCACCCCAATTATTAGCAATTCTATTGCCCCTTTTGTGATATTATAAATGGTCTCTAGTACAAAGGATGAATCTTCTATGGGGCCATAGTAGCTCAAATGTGCTCATGATTAATTGCAAATGTGTGCACTGGTAGAGCCTGGTGCAAATTAAGCAGTAGTTTAAAGTCTAAAATTGCTAAACTATTGTAGCAGCATGGTTGCCTACACCTAAAAGATTAAAGGCTGCACGCTAGAACATGTGGTTTCTGCAGCAGGCTCTCTTCACACTGAGCTGTCCTTCCATGTGGGCTTGTACCTTAGCATCATTACACTCACCGGTTTGTGTCTTATAAAAGAGAAACAGCATATTCCCTAACAAGTCTGTTACACATCATTCCCAAAGAGCAAGTGCTAATGATCAAGTGCCCAGGTGTGCACTGGTAGAACCCGGCTCAAATTAAGCAGTAGTTTAAAGTCTAAAATTGCCAAACTGATGTAGCAGCATGGTTGCCTGCTCCTAAAAGATTAAAGTCAGAGTGCTAGAACACGTAGTCTCTGCAGCAGGCTCTCTTCACACTGATCTGTCCATCCATGTGGGCTTGTGCCTTAGCAGCATTACACTCACCGGTTTGTGTGTTGTGTGTAATGAAAAGAGAAACAGCATATTCCATAATGAGTCTGTTACAGAGCATGCCCAAAGAGCAAGTGCTATTGATTAAGTGCCCATGTGTGCACTGGTGGACCCCGGCTCAAAATAAGGAGTATTTTGAAGCCTAAAATTGCCAAATTGATGTAGCAGCATGGTTGCCTGCTCCGAAAAGATGAAAGACTGAGCGCTAGAACAAGTGGTCTCTACAGCAGGCTCCCTTTACACTGAGCTGTTCGTCCATGTGGGCTTGTGCCTTAGCTTCATCACATTCGCAGGTTTGTGTGTTGTGTGTTATAAAAGAGAAACAGCATACTCCCTAACAAGTCTTTTACACAGTACAACCAAAGAACAAGTGCTAATGATTAAGTGCCCATGTGCGCACTGGTAGACCGAGGTGCAAATTAAGCAGAAGTTCAAAGTCTAAAATTGCCAAACTTATTTAGCAGCATGGTTGCCTGTTGTATTTCTATCTAGGACCCTAATTCGATATTCCCGATTCATGCCCTTATGTGGTAATAACAAATAGTATCCTTATGAAGGCATAAGAATCATATCCATATTTAGTAATAGTCCATGCAGTCCAAAACACGGCAAGGCTACTCCCATAGACTCCTAGAAAGCACAACGCATTCTTTAAACAAACAAGCCTCCAGCAGCCCGGGAATTCCCCCTGCTTTTGTTTTGATTTGCACAAGAACTCCAGGAGTCCAGAAAGAACTGTTAGTTCTTAGTGACGTCTTATGTCCAACCTTACATAAAACCCGGCACCCTTCAGGAATAAATATACCAACGTTGCCTTAAGCAAACACACAGTGGTGTGGAGCAGAGCGGCTATCTACTTATCCGAAGCCCAGCTGATGCGAGAGCCGAAGGAACCCGCCCCTCCTTTTTGACGCGCTGGAAAAGCTGCCTTTTCTCACGCCATGAAATCCAGCTCCGGTGTTCCCAAGTCACCCTCGTGGGTTGCTGGGAGATCGAGTCCTGAGAAGCGAGATACAAGACCTCCTTCATTCTATAACCAAGGTACGGAGCTGATTAAAACCTTAGAGAGAATTCTTGATTCCGATACTTGGCAAAAACCTAACTTAACTTAAAACTGCAACTTACTTACTCCTTCCCACATATTAGGCTTAGGTCAGGTACACCGGAGTAGGCATATCTTAGAAGCAACAGTTGAGTTCGTTAGTCAATGTTTTTATGTATGTATATATTTTATCCATTTTAAAGTATCATATGGCTAAGAAACCATATCAATGCGTTTACAGTATTATTTCATAATACTACTTTTACTGTACGCACTTTACTTTATGACAAGTATTGCAATTGTTCTTAGAAGCACCAGTTGAGTTCGTTAGTCAATGTTTTTATGTATGTATATATTTTATCCATTTTAAAGTATCGTATGGCTAAGAAACCATATCAATGCTGTTACAGTATTATTTAATACTACTACTTTTACTGTACGCACTTTACTTTATGACAAGTATTGCAATTATGGCAATCCATTTCTCTTGCATGAGAAAGAAGACTGCTCAATAAAATAACACCTTTTATTGAAAACGCCTGTCTCTCTATTTCTCTGTACTCTGGTGAAATTAAGCATTCGCGATTGACTGAGTGAAATAGCTGTCTATTGTTTTCACACAACTCTAGAGATACACTCTTTATTCTGAGGAAGCAAAGTTGTCATGTTTATGCGGTTGTCAGAAACTAATCCCTTCTTGTCTAAATCAGGACGGTTAACCCTTTCCTGATCATTCGAGAAAGTTTCTAGTGACCTCTGAGCTAGATGGCAAAACTAATTAAGTCTAACATAGTCAGTAGAGACCTAGATGACCTCAGTCCTACGTCTACACTGCTGTTTATGTTATTCCAATGCGCAGAGCCTATTGGGAAAATAGGAACTACACTACATGGCGCCCAACGTTTTATACTCGAGCGGCAGCTTTCTCAACGCGGACTGGTAGTTTCTCATTGCGAGCGATCACGAGCATACGCGACCACTCGCTATGAGAAACCTGAGCTCCCCGCATTAAAAATCTCACCAGGAGTTTTTTTTTCCACGCTCGCGATCCGCAACTTTACGTTGCTGATCGCGAACGAGGAAAAAGTCTTGCCGGAATGTAAATTTGCTTACTCGCGTCGCCAACTTGATGTTGAGGACCGCGAACAAGCAAAAAATGACCGTTGCACTATGGTAGGCTACGCGTGTTTGCACTGTGCGACTTCTGATTCACATAGTGCGAAGTAGCACAAACTTCACAAACTACGCAAGCGTAGCGTAGTTGCCGGCCCAGGCCTTACCAGCACTATCTGTACTACAGAAGAGGAAGCACAAGCATCTGCAACCCCTTCTCTAATGCCATAGTGCATCAAGGGTGCAAAAAGCTGATGCACACACCTGTTCTATTTCTGGGGCACTATGTGTAATTTGGCCCCTAGTACCTGCAACACTACAGATCAAAAAACAAATCCTCCTAGACTGCTCCTTCAGTAGGGGTTGGTGGTAGTGCTTGACTTAAATGCTGTTTTGATCAGCAAAATTCAAGACAAATATGCATTGGCAGCCACTTATCCCACATGGGGCTGTTATAAATTGGGCTTCTGGTTGGCATAGGTATGCACCCTATCCAAGCAGAGACCACAATCCTAGTAGGGGTGGGTCACAACACAACCTAATTTATCCTGGGCTCACCCTCTAATAGTTTGCACAGAGCAGTCAGGTTTAACTTAGGAGGCAATGTTTAAAGTATTTGTGCCGCACTCCATAAAATAACACTGTGAAAACACCACTAAATGACTCCACACAAGATTATGATTTCATAAATAAAACAAGAACAAATGACAAAAATCCAATGTGTAAAAGTTGAGATATTAATTATTAAAGAATGAATATTAAAAAATCTCCTAGAAGCAATACACGCTTAAATGGGTTATCTGGTCATGCTAGACTGGGGCAAAGTCAAAAGTTCAAGCCAACTGTGATTGAGCGCATCCTGGATGCCTGGACCCACTTGGTCCCGCTGAACCAAAGTACCTTGATCCGGGATGTGTCCTCGTCGACGAGGATGCTTTGTGCAGCTGAGGCAATGTATCGATGTCAAGGAATGCAGTGGATGAGATGCGTTGACTTTCTTTACTCAACTGTGGTGACGGGTTGTTCCTGCAGTAGGCAATGCACTGACTCCAAAGGCAATGAGTTGTTTCTAAGGGCAATGCACCGGGTCCGCTCTACAGAACTACAAGGATGCGCTGTTGTGGACTCACAAAATGCAAAGATGTGCCTGTTCTGATGAGGAAATGGGGGTTCTGTGTGAAGAAGCACCTTAGGACTTACTTCCAAGGGTCCAGGACTGGGGTGGCACCACTTGGCAGTGCGGACTCACAGCTTGCAGAGACCAGGTGCAGATGCAGGTGGTTCAAGTCTTTGATAAACCTAAGATTTGGGAACAGGAGGCAAGCCAGCAAGACCTTAGAGTCACTCTGGGTTCAAGTGATGCAGGATCAGTCCTTCTCATCCAGGCAGGAGACCTTCAGGCAGCAGGGCAGCTCAGCAAAGCCAGAACACCTCAAGGCAGAGTTCAGCAAAGCAGAATTCCAGCAGAAAATCATTCCTTTCATCAGCACAGCATCTCTTTTTCCTTCAAAGAAAGCCCTGATGCCCAAAGAGGTTCTCTCTTCTAGCCCTGGCTCCAGACACTCTACAGGTGGGTAATCTAGAGGGAATGCAGGAAGCCAGTTGTCACCCACCCCAGACAGGTATTCCAGAAACTGGCAGAAGGCACAAAATGGCTAAAGTGAGTAAATGCCAACTTTCCAAAAGTAATAATAAGATATACGCAGCAAGAATGCACTCAGAGATTCTGAATCAAGTAATCTCAATCTATATTACACATTTTATCTAGTTTTCTTGAAAATCACTTGTGCACCAGGTGAGGGGCTTTGGGGGCCACCTAGTTAAAAAATGAAATAGAGAATACCCAGAAATGTATCCGGGATTGCCCAGTGCACTACAACCATGTCACATTATAGTGTACGAAACATGATCAAAAAGTGATCTCAAAATTATACAATATAGTTCAATATACAACAGTGTCCAAATAATTTTTCACAGGATCCAGAAATAGAATATGTAGATTTTAACCAACCCCATGGTTTGAAGATCTCATTCGCAATTTCAGGATCCTGTGAAAAATTATTTGGAACACTGTTGTATATTGAACTATATTGCATAATTTTGAGATTGATTTTTGATTATGTTTCGTACACTATAATGTGATGTGGTTGTACTGCACTGGGCAATCAGGGACATATTTCTGGGCATTCTCTTTTTCAACTTTCTAAAAGTGGCATTTGCTAAATTGGAATGTAAAATTCCACTTTACAATAAGGTATGATTTTAAATTGTGAGTTCAGTTTCACTACACTTTGAAAGTCTATCTCTTCACAGCTGGGAATCATTCTTAAAAGATGTAATAAGGTAAACCCAATGTTATTCTATGGGAGAGATAGGCTTTGCAGTAATGAAACACTAAATTGGTGGTTTTTCACTACCAGGACTCGTAGGACTTACAAATACATGTTCTTCCTTTTAAATATGTGGCATCCTGCCCTGTGGGATCGAAAGGGCCTAGTTTAGTGGTGACATATGTATAAAAAGAGATGGTTAAGGCCTTGCAATTGAGTTTCCCTGCCAGATGGATATAGCAGTTTAAACTGCACATACAGTCTCTGCAATGACAAGCCTGAACCATGGATAGAGGGCTACTTCAGTGGGCGGCACAGTGTGTGCTTCAGGCCCAGTAGTAGAATTTAATTTACAGGCACATGTAGTACACTTTACTAGGAACTTATAAGTAAATGAAATATGTCAATTTGGGTTAAGCTCATGTTACTATGTTTAGGGGAGAGAGCACAAGCATGTTAGTTTTGGTCACAAAGGGTAAAGTGCACAGAGTCCCACAACCAATAAAAATGTGTTCAGAATAATGGAGGGAGGCTGGCAAAATGTTGGGGAAAGACCACCTTTAGGCTCTAAGGTCTAATAGGGGCTGATTGAAGACAGTCTGAAATCTGGATAATTTGCTGGAACAAATTTATCAAAAAGTGACACAGAAATGCAGCATGGCCATCATAGAGAAGAAATATACTGAGGCACTCTAATATCACTGAAGAGTATCTGTAGCAAGAATGTCAGAATAAATCCAAAACTGGCAGTGGTGAATACCATTGAGTAACACTGCAAGAAGAGCTGTGAGGATACCACTGGAAGATAATCTGCAACCTGCTGAGGACAGTAGCAGCAACACACCAGCACCACAGTGTGTATTACAGTACATTGTGGAAATCATCAACCTCTTCCTTGTCTGGCATTTACTATCCTCCTTTACTTCACCTTTGTCAGGGTGATATCATCTTTGTATGACATGTGCTAACACATGAAAGGGAGTGTTAAAGAGGATATGGTGTAATGCAAAATGATGGCCTCCCCTGCGGAAAGTGATGAGAGGCCACTTAGTATTCATCTCTTAAAGCTAGTCATTGGCATTAGGCTGAATGGGGTCCAGTAAAGGAATGGAAGCCCACTAAAATTGTGCCTCCCTTGTTCCGCAAGGGCTCGGGTTTCAGGCCTGTGTTACACCCCCGCGCATGTAGAGGTCCTCACAGATCTGACTAAATGTACTCTTGTCCTGTATTTCATATGTTTTACCAGCAAATACTCAAAGGTATTCATGCAAACCCTTGGACCCAAATGCTTTGGTGCTAGGGGTTTGGAAACAGCAACTCACACAAAAGCGCACTGCCGTAGGCAACATCAAAACTGAGTGCATTCCAGTGATAAGAATAACAATGGCATCATGCTGCTGATGGAGCTCAGGGATGGGATTCGTATCATGGAAAGCCTTGGTGCAAATTTTGAATCTCAATTGTACTTGAGTGGATGGATCTTTGCCTTAAATTGAGGTTTACCATCAACAGTGCAATGGCATATCAATAAGAGGGAAGTATATTTTGCTACACAAGGCTGCCAGAGAGCAGCATATTTGCTAACCATAAAGGTCCATTAGCTGATTTGAAAAATGACATACAACATTAATCAGTTGGTTACAGCCTATTCAGCATAATCAAAAGCAGGTCAAAATAGCAAATGCAAAGCCAAGTTATTGAAAGATCATTAGAGATAAATAATTTGGGGGGGCAAACGTTGTGCTGAGAGGTCGCATTCTTTCCCTCTCCCGCAACGAATGAATGAATTGCTGTGGAAAATGCTGTGCTACCGTTGAAATTACCCCTGATGGAGATCGGACAATGGTGGCATAAAGGGATACCTAAAGCTCAACATATCATGAAGCAAGCGCTTCGGATCGGACAGGCTTGGATCCGTGTTAAGAAAGCAATTTCGAGATTCCTAGACGGACATCCCATGGCTTCTAAAATACCCGCCCGCGCTGTAAATCAAGAGAAGGCGAGTGAGAGGGGAAAAAAGATATCGGACCCTCCGGCAGCAGTGAAGACAGGAACAGCTGCTGTTTTAAAAATAGACACTCCCGCAGGGAAGAACACCGGCGCGATTAGGAAAGTATTTCCTCCCCCTCTGCCAGAGAAAGTAAAGAAAGGAGACACGCGGAAACCGAACATGGTTTCTAAAAATAACAGTGGAAGTATAGTGGAGGTCCGCAACGTGAACAAGGTCAACCCCGGGAAAGGAGACGAATACAGGAATCGGGATACGGGAATGCGGCAACCTACCATGACGGAGATCCTGTCAGCGAAGATCCCCGAGGCATCAGAGATTTCGGATCCCCTTCATGAAACAGACGACGCTGTCATTCTGGCCAGGGGAAACGTCCTCGAGGACGTAATTGACGGCGAAGGCTCAGAGAGTCTGGCTGCTAGGCAACGAGCTGCGCCAGCGCCGAAAGTGAAACAGAACACTGCAGAAGTGCAGACACATGCGGCAGTCGGATTAAACGCTGGAGGTGTGCAACAAACTGAGAATAAAAGTGGAGGTAAAGGGGAATCCGGAGGGGGTCTGGCTACTGGTATGGGGAATATGGGAGGCACGACTGCTGACATGCTCGGAGCTCTAATGCTGGTGGAAGAAGAGATGAATGCCTCCAAGAAAATGTTTGGCACCTGGGGCAGCAGGGACAGCTTAGCAAACCAGAACCTTTTAGGGGAATCAAACATTGGCAAGCACCCCCAGGGGGGAGGGGACTGTACCTCTCTAGAAGGGGAAGGAGAATTCTATTCGGTAAATGAAGACTCGGGGTCAGCACTCCCATCAGAGTCCAATACAGAGGAGGATGACCAGGATGATCAGGAAGGTACTGAGTCAGGCATCAGTACATCGGGGAAAGAATCCACAATGAAGAAAAGACATGCAAAATTAAGGAGACAGAACCCTGACTCACCAAGACACTTAGAGAAACGGCTCTTGTGGGATTATTCTGCGACCTCGCAAGTATACCAGGAGGATGATAATCCCGGCAATATTGCTGAGGGAGCGGCAGCTGGCTCTACCCCTCCCCAACGGGATCCCTTTCACACTCTGTTTACCACCCTTAAGCAGATGCAAAGTGAAGCAAGGGCAGAAAGCCGCAGAGCGAGACAGGCATCAAAGAAAATTCAGAGCAGCTTAAGGAAGGTTAATAAACTATATGATGAACTTGTGGATCGTGTAACAGAGGTTGAGGAGCGCACAAGCAAGCTTGAAGACGATGTTGGGAGCTGGCAATCATTTAAGACAGAGCAGGAAAAAATGGCTGAGGATATGCGCTGGAAGAGGAGGATTTTGAAAATAGACAGAGGAGGAACAACGTCAGATTGCTGGGTGTGGCGGAAGGGTCAGAAGGGCAGGACGTTAGGCAATTTGTGATAAATCTCTTGAAGGGGGCCTTTCCAGAATCCCAGTGGCAGTGGGAAACAGAAATACAGAGGGCGCACAGGTTCCCATTTACAATGAAGAAAGCTCGGGCTACAGGAGGAGCAGGGAGGAACGGCCAGCAAAACCACCCAAGGGTAATATTAGTGTACGTTGGGAACTTCTTGCTCAGGGAGGAGATTATGAGCAAGGCAAGGCCAGACAGCAGGAGGACTTTTGAAGGCAACACTTTTTTTGTCAGGCCTGACTTCTGCCATTTTATCGTAGAGAGGAGATGGAAGTTAAGGCAGATGATCACTCCCTTTCAAGCCTTAGGCTTGAAAACATATTTACTGTACCCTGCCAGGCTCAAAGTGGTTGTGAGGGGGAAAATCTGGATGTTCGCTTCTGAGATCAAAGCCGAGCTTTTCTTGGAGGAAATGAGGAAGCAGAAGGGGGGTTAGGAGATATGGGTATCTGCACACATAAAAGTGTCACTCGAACATAGATAAAAAGGATAGGGGTAAAAGGGTAACACAGCACAGTCAATACACTTAGCGGGAGAGGGATGCGGCTTCCACAACCTAAGGCGGGCACACATAGGTCTGCTGACCTATTTGCCTGTAAAGGGGAGGGGGTGGGGGGGCAGAGCAGGGGAGGAGAGGGAGGGGGTGGCTGCAGGGGGGGGAACAGCAACATTTTTTAAAGATTTGGCACATTGTTACTTATTTAGGAAACACTGGATGTACACAAACTGGTTTGATGATGGTAAATAATGTTCATCTTTGGTCGCATTTACCAATACTAGCGTTATGGCGTGCAGGATAGCATCAATTAATGTATGCGGTCTTAATGAGTTGAGTAAGAGGATGAGAGTTGCAGCATACCTAAAAACTATGCGATTGGACTTGATATGCCTACAATAGACTCATATAGAATCGAGTAAGGCATATCTTTTGGAGCAACTAGGGTTTAAGGTGTTGGCAAATTCTAAACAGGGGACTAGGACCAGAGGGGTAGCAGTTTTGGGTAGGCAAAGGGATGTGGTTGTAGGGAAGAAGAAGGAAGATCAATGGGGTAGATGGGTTATTCTGGAAGTATGTTTTAGGGGTCAGAAACTAACTCTTGTTACAATTTATGGATCTACGGAAGATGATCCAGATGTATTTCAGTTCCTTGATACAGAGTTAGCCCAGTGGCCTGAACCCATAGTATGTTGTGGAGATTTTAACATTCATGATCTAGAGAGCTCATTTACACGTCCAGATGCGACATACCGGGGTAGGAAGAGGAAAGTATTTAGGGCATTAGCTGCTATGGTCACACTCAATGCCCTGGTGGATCCATGGGTAAAGTTACATCCCCATTTAGATGGAAGTACCTTCTTCTCCGCCCCACATAAAGTAATGGTTAGGCTCGACTACTTTTTGATAACTAATTGTCTACTCCCTGGGTCACAAGTGGAGAAGCTACCTAGGGTGATCTCAGATCACAGTCCGGTGATTCTTACTATTAAAATTAGCCAAACACCAAGAACACCCTCACAGTGGACCTTCGAGAGAGGCCTGTTAAAGGATCCTGTATATAGGGAGCACATGACAGTCTGGATCCAATGTTTTTGGGATATTAATAGGGGGACAGCAGCTCCAGGAGTGGTCTGGGACACTTTTAAGGCAGGAGTACGGGGAGAAACAATTAGTTTCGTTTTGGGAAGACAAAAGAGAGAAAGAGTTAAGAGAGAGCAGACTGGGCAGAGGCTACTAAGAGAGGAAGGAAATCTAAGTAGGGCCATAACACAAAATTTACCTTTAGAAGAATACCTGCTTAAAATCATAGCTCTAAAAGCGGAAGCAGTGGAAGGGTTGGCTAGACAAGCTGCAGATAATTTCCTGACAAAGAAGGAAAAGACGTATGAACTTAGCGAGAAGGTGGGGCGAGTGTTGGCAGTTAGAACAAGGCAGAGAGCGGCTGAAGTGGGAATAAAAGAAATTAGGGATGCACAGGGGAACATGGTTATGGATCCTAATCTAATAAGGGAAGTGTTTAGAAAGTTTTATGCAGATTTGTACACCCCAGAGGACCCAGTGAACTTACTAGAGGTTGAAAAATATCTGAGAAATATTTCTCCACCGATAATGTCCGAAGAAGATAGGGAAATATTAGATGGACCCCTACAGTTGGAAGAATTTAATGAGGCCCTCGGTAGTTTACCACCAGGTAAAGCGGCAGGGCCAGACCAAATTCCGCTTGAATTTTACCAAATATTTAAAAATGTGCTTTTGGCAGATATGTTCCTAATAATGCAACAAGCGCAACTAGGGGAATCCAGTCCGGAATCATGGGGAGGGGCTGATATAATTGTAATTTTGAAAAAGGGGAAACCACCAGAAGTACCAGGGTCATACAGACCAATTACATTAATGAACTCTGATATTAAAATATATTCTAAAATGTTAGCAAAGAGGCTGGCAGGGATCATCGAGCAGCTGGTAACCCCCATACAGCATGGATTTATTCCTGGTAAAGGGACAACGCAGCACGTCAGGACCGTTGTTACTATGTTCGACTCAGCAGATATCCTAGGGGACCCTGTCGCAGCACTTTTCCTAGACGCTGAGAAGGCATTCGACAGGGTCTCCTGGGATTACCTTTGGCAGGTCATGAGGTGGTGTGGGATGGGGGAACCTTTTATAAAAGCTGTACGGGTACTCTACAGCATTCAAACAGCGAGAATCAGAGTGAATGGAGGGCTGTCCGATACAGTAAAAATTGCTAGGGGGACCAGGCAGGGATGTCCCTCCTCTCCCCTCCTTTTTGCGCTATATCTCGAACCGCTACTGCGACGACTCGAAGCTCATCAAGAGATACCACCAATGAGGGTAAACAACTGTACGGTGAAGACCTTAGCCTACGCAGACGATGTAGCAATTTTAACCCCAAACCCCACTCTAGCTATAAAGGAGGTGGAGACAGAGGCTCAGGTGTTTGGACGGATATCGGGGTATAGCCTAAACGGACTAAAAACGCAGATTATAAAAAATAGGTACACTATATGCAAGGATGACAGGGTGGTTAATTCAGCAGTATATTTAGGGGTGTCATTAATGGCGGACCTGGATAAGATTGTAGAAATGAATTTGACCCCTCTGGTCGATAAGGTTAAGAGAGACCTGGAGAGGATGAACAATTTACACCTTTCTCTTTTGGGGTGTACTAACGTGATTAAAATGTTGATTTTGCCCACATTTTTATACTTCTTTCGCTCTATCCCTTTAGTTTTTGAGGTTAAGTGGTTTAATTTGCTAGAGAAAGTACTGAACAGGTTTATCTGGGCGCATGGGAAAACCAGGCGGGCCTACAGGTATATGACTCTCCCAAGAGAAAGAGGGGGATGGGGGGCCCCGGATTTTAGGCTATATCAAATGGCTGCAGCACTACAGTACATGCAGGGGCTAATTGGGGGTGGGGGACTCGACACGGGGGTTACGGCCATGTCCAAGGAAGTCCACTCTATAGTATTGGGGGCAGAGGCAGAAAATAACTTCTTAAACAGAGTCGAGTTTGGATACCATAAAAGGACCAGATTTAAGACTGTAGTGGCAGCATATAGGATTTGGAAGGCTTTCCTAAAAAAAATGGGACTGGGAAGATATAATAGATATGTCAGGCTTTATAAGAATAAATCCTTCCCTGCAGAAGTATTCGCTGATTCGATAATGGCGAGATGGACTCAAAAAGGGATAGCACAGATTGGAGATTTAATGGACGAGGAGGGGATAGTCCAGTTTGCAGACCTCATCCTCAAGTATGGTATTAGGAGAAAGGACTTCTTTAAATACCTACAGGTAAGGAGCTTTCTTTGCCGTAAGCAGGGTGGCAGTGTGGGGTTTAACAGTAATGAAGTATTGGAGAAAATAAAAATAGGAGGGGACTGCACAATCAGATCCTTCTATGCATGTTTAGCAAAAGGGAAGATAGATGATATGGAAAAAATTAGTAATAAGTGGGTTGAAAAATTGGGTGGGGAGCCTGGAAGCTTTCAAGAATCCTTGGACATGGGCTATAACATTTTGTGTTTGGGTCCCCTGCAATCGCAGCACTACAAGACCTTATTCTCATTGTATCATACCCCCGCTAGAATAGCTAAGTGGGGAGGCTCCACTGGCACCACCTGCCCCCGATGTAATGCAAGGGACGCAGATATAATTCATATGTTTGCTACCTGCCCCCAGCTGTATACCTTGATTAAAAATGTAGAAGATTTTCTTGGTAATACACTTGGTATACGAATAAAATTGTCACCTTTGAGGATACTGTTCGGGAGAGACAATCAGGACGGACCTGATCACAAGGAATTTATGTTTATGGCCACCGCAGTTCTGAGACTGACAATAGCAAGAGCATGGTTAGATAAGATACCCCCGGGAATGCAAATATGGCTGGCAAATTTATTAGCTAGTTACAACCTTGAGAAAGCAATATATTCACGCACGGGGAAAAGGGGAAGAAGGCTTGGGTTAAAAATTTGGGAACCAATAGCGAAATGGAAAGAGAGTATGGCACTACAGGATAATGTAATATAATATGAAATATAGGTTTTTAATTTGTGCTTTATGTTATTTTTGTATTGTTTAAATCTCAAACCAGATAATGTAAAATTATGGATGTTAAAAACTGATTGGAAAGTGTACAAATGTACAAATGTATGATATGTAATACAATGTGTATATTGAGAAAAAGGGGGGGGGGAAAAATAAAATATATTAAAAAAAAAAAGAGAAAAATAATTTGGTTCTTCTTACCGAAAAATCCCTGTTGCTAAGCTAAGATTTGAAGTGAGGTTGAGGAAAATATACACAGCAGGTGTTAGCAAATGAAGTCAATCAGACAAAGGAGAAATATGTCTGCGTGAGAATTTAACTCAGTGACAGAAATAGAAAAGGGATATGGTCTCAAGAGTGCCAGAGGAGGATCTGCCTTCAAAGATGGACAGGAGCAATCTGACCTGACCATCTACAATTAAAATATAAAGTTGAGTATATGGTAACATATAACACAATTCGCAAGAGACAGGATCCAATCAAAATTTAACATTCAATATTATTATTATTCAATCTTTATTTTGGCCATATGGCCATAAAAGATATACAACAACAGTAAAACATGTACAACCATGATAAAATCCACAACAATAACAAAACAGCACATGCTATACACTATAAAATCATTCCTGTGAGTTAAAACTACCAGAGTTACATTTTAAAAGATTTGGGGTTAACTCGGGGCCTGTGACTTCAGAATGCGGGTGCGGGTAATGCCAGACATTGGTGAGGAATTTTGCCAGTACAAACACGGTTAAACTCGAAACATCGGTTTTCAAAATTCTATACATTGGCAGGTACTCCCTACAACCAAAGTTCTTAATAAGTGGTAAGAGCCAGTACTTCCTAGCTTTCATATAGGTTGGGCAAAACAGGGCCACGTGTAGATCACTCTCCTCCGCATAGGAGCATGTCGGACACTGCTTAGAAGAGGACGGGGTTGTCCAGGAGCTGGTGAAAGATCGGAGGGGCAATGTTCCATATCTCCATTGGAGAAACAGCTTCCTGGCCAACACGGGGGACATGGCGTCCAAGACCCTTTCCAGCCTATATGAGTCCTTGCTCAGCATGAATGCAGATGTTAATGATCCCTCCCGCTGGCCGTCCATGGCAGATAATAATTTCTGGTCGTGGTAGACCTTAACCAAAGTTCTGCGTGGGATGTTTAATGAGGCGTTTGCAGGGTCGGACCAGAGATCAGGAAACCCCAATGTTGTGCATGATTTTTGGATGTTTTTTACCCAGGGGATTTGTAAAGCTTTGGGATGAGTTAGAAGCTCACTCAGTTCCGCCCTATAGGCAGATAGTTCTACACTACTCCACAGTCTTCGCCAGAAGATTATGGGTCTGAGACCTATTTCATCAGCTATTGGTCTCAGTCCCAGATCCAGCCTCAGAGGAAGGAGCGGGGTGCTGGCCGGAAGTGCAACTATCTGTCTAATGAAATTGTTCTCAGTTGCCGACAGACTGCGAGTTGATGTGTGTCCCCACAATTCCGCCCCATACATAGTGGCGCCCCTAGCCTGTGCTTTATAAATCTGTATGAGCGGTCCCAAAGGCTGGTATGTCGAGCTCTTCCTCATCCGTACAATACCCCCAGTGGTCTGCACTAATTTGAGGTTAGCTCTAGTCTGATGTGGCCCCCATGACATGGTCTCATTCAAGGTTACACCTAGATATTCAAAGGTGGAGACTCTCTCCAGCCTTGACCCTCCCAGTAGTGGATTCGGGCGCAATTTCTGACTAGGATTCAGGACCATAAATTTAGTTTTTGTGGCATTAATTTCTAGACCCCTTTCTGTACAAAAGGCCACAAAAGAGTCAAGAATCCGCTGAATCCCCATTGGGGTTTTGGACAGGAGCAGGGTGTGGTCTGCAAACATAATTGCAGGCACCCTGTTGCCGTTCAATTTTGGGGCATCAGTGTTTTCAGTACCATTCAGGTGGGCGATTACCCCGTTGACAAAGAGGCAGAACAGGGTTGGTGCAAGCACACAGCCCTGCCTAACCCCCCTGTCAACGGGGAATCTGTCCGTCAGTTCCCCTGACTTCACACACCTCACTCGGGCATAGTTGTTGTGGTGTAATCTCTGTAATATTAATGTGTATATGTTTTCTTATCCGGGCATCACATAAAGGAAGCCCATGGATATATGACGGAACGCGCAGTTACCGTATTTACCCTGCACGCCTTTACTATGTAGCCAGTACCCCGCGGATGAAGTTACTAGGCGTTACATTAGCACACAAGTCATACAATGACTTGCTTTAGGGGGGGCTGGTCTTTAGAATAGTATAAATTACTATTCCAACTCCAGTAGTAAGGGAGGTGTTGGACTTAAAAATCCATCACTAGTTCAATGGCACGACCCCTTACAGCAATTCGTATAGTGACTTGCGTGCTATAGTAACACATAGTAACGTCACTTGCGGGGTACCAACCTCACTGTAAAGGCTGTTTGTTGTGAAGCCTGCATGGTAAATGATGTTTCCAAGGCCCAAAGCTTCATGGCCTTCGAAGATACCTGTCTGAGACACAAGTGCACAAAACTAATTATAATGTTACAATGAAACTATCAAGAACGTGTTATTTTGCAGATTAAAACAACTGAGACATACGTTATTCAAGCTACAGCAGTTAACCTGACTCTTGAAATGGGAACAAAGAGTGAGATAGCATACGAACAACCAAAGACCCCTTTTTAATGTTAGCAACAATTTCCACTCTTAGGCCTACATTAATCAAGGCTAGGTGGTTAACTATTAACTTAGTAATCACTAATTATGATCAATCTAAACATCAAAATCGCACTTGGATATAGCCAAAACAATGTAAAATAGTGACAATGAGTCATCACTGTTTTTTTGTAATTTAATATTACCTGGTGAAGAGATTCTGATGCGGTTGAAATGAGAACATTAAGATCCACTGTTAATTATTTTCAATTTCCAGCTTGCCAGATAATATCATAATTCCTGTGTTTATGATATTCTTAATGCAAATTTTCTTGTTCGGACTTTTCTTAGTAGAACAACATGCTACGTTCATTATATCCTATCTTTCAACGTTGCACGCTGCACAATAGTACAAGGTGAAGTGTTGTGATTGGTTGGTACTGCTCATAATATATAAGGCAAGCACAAGTATACCCCAGCAAATTCCAAGGGCCAGAGTCACTCAAATCAGCTGTAAAAGTGTCTGTCTCTATTCACATAGATAGGGGCCTGTCTTTATAAATTCACAGAGTGTTATTGCTTAGAGGATCCCTCTCCCTGCACCCTTATCGATTTTAAAGAATTCAAACCCTAAAAAAGCATGCAATGTTACACTCGAATGGAGCGAATTTGCAATCATTTTCTGAGTGGGCAACAACTTCAAAAGGTATAGAAAAAAGCACAAAAACCTTGGACTTTGTCAGTCTTCACCATCCCACCCGTGTTGTAGATTTGATCAAAGTTCTGTAGGAACCCATCCCATTTATTAGCTTATACTCCCATGATTTCTGATGTTGTAGATTACATTGAATGAGACTTTGCCCATGAAAATGTGGCGTAGCTATGATTGTGGACACCTATGTTTTGATTGAATGCACAGGAAAAATATGAATTAGTCAAATGATGGGTGAAGTTAACAGAATTAAGCCTCCATGAATCCGTAAATTCTGCTAACCCTCTTTCACATACCGGAGATACAAAAAAAAAAAGCAGAAGCAGGCGGTATTTTGCAGTAAACCACAAAACTAAAAAAAATAGGATTACACTTTTTTTTCTAGATCATATCGTTTCGGCGCTGTTTTGAGTGTTCGGTGGGCAACAGTTAACAAGGCAAATTATACTTATTTTGCATATTCATATTGTCTAAAAAAAAATCACCCACAACGAAACGGGTCCCTTAATAGGTGAAGAAGAATTAAGAGTTTGATTTATTAAGGTGTTTTACCCATTCTGTGTTCGTGAGGATATGCTTTAATTCATAAGTGGTGAATACAAAAGTGAGTTAATGAAAATAGTGTGCACAGTTTGCATCTGCTGTTAATAACTAGCACAGTTGTAAGAATATTTTAGCCCCTTCTGTGTCCTGCCATTGGTCTCTAAACATGTAAATGTTTTTTGGAAAACCATTTCCTAGCTGGTTTTCGTACAATGTGCACCATTGATTTTCCTTAGCTGCCTTTCGGTGTTGTGTTAACAGGTTCATTGAGCAGCGCTTACAAACTGTCATCCGCTGTCACTCGGGGGCTTGATGGCATGTCGACACAAAGCAAGCATCAGTTACATCTAAAAGTGATCAAAAAGGGAAGAGGCAGTTCGTCTCTTATGATCTGATTAATGGGATATTGAAGAGTCCACAGTCACTGACAAGTGTGGAAGCATTGTGTCAGCAAATGCTAACTGAATTATATGCATTTGAAATCAGCCAGAAGGAAACATACATCATCTTAGCATAAATAATTTGCTTCAGTAGGTCTACCCTTCAGCAAGCGGTACATTGTGCATGGATGCTACTAAGTTTCATATTTAAAGTTTCAGCTGGCATTGTGTTGTATTTTATTGTATTTGCATAGTTCTTCATACTCTGTTGCGTGGCGCAGATGTGCTTTTTCAAATAAGTAGAACATGCACTAGGCATTAGAGGCCAAATTTACAAAGAAACGACTCATCGCAGCACAGCAGCTAGGTTGCTGTTTGTGTTGAGTCAATATGAGATAGGAGAATAGGGGAAACATCCTTTACAACGCAACTTTTACCACGCAGTGCTTTTACATCGCAACTTTTACAACGCAAACCATTACAACGCATTGCGTTGGGGGGCGCTCTAGGATAGGGAATAGATTTAATTTACTATCCAACACCTTCCCTACTATCCACGGGGACTGGAGTTGGAATAGTAAATTAAACTATTCACTATCCAGCACCCCTCAACACTATGCGTTGTAAAGACATGCGTTGCAAAAGTTGCGATGTAAAAGCATGCGTGGTAAAAGCATGCGTTGTGATGTCATACATCCGGAGAATAGTGTATATCTACAAATATGTGGTGCTGCCCGTTTCTCTCCCGGTGCTACAGCAGTTTTGGCTGCAGTGCTCCAACACAGACACCCTTGCACCAAATCGCAAGGCTGTGTATGTTGCACTAAGTATCGTTTTTGTTCAGGAAGGGGTCTCTTCTGCAGCATCCTACGCAGCCCTCGCCAATAACTATATCACGCACAAAGAGTAGTTTAATTCAATTCAAAAAGTCTTTATTCAATAAAAAAATCATAAAAGACATTTACATTCAAAGCAATAATGTCCTAACTTCCATCCTCATAAAGTAACAAAATTACACTTGAAATAAGTCCATAGTTACTCCATCAATAAATACAAATATACAATAAGTTATTATAAAACACATTTAAAAACACAATAAAATATCAGAAGTCTTGAACCATAGTGCAATAAACCAGTGTTTAAGTAAAAACGGATTAAACAATCTGATTGTGGTAGACCTATCGTATCCAGTGACATTATTGATTACTCAGTCTGTGGGCACGGGTCATCCACATACCATGTAAAAATTTGGCGATCACATTTATAGTTAATTCATTTTTATCTGTTTTTAAGATCCTTAATGCTTCAGTACCTGAGGTAATCCCCATCATCTGGTAAGTGGGCTTCAGCCATTTATACCTCAATTTCTTATAGACAGGGCAAATAAATAAAATATGAGCTATTTTTTCTGATTGTGTTAGGCAAAACGGACAATCCGTGCAGGAACCTGTACCCCATTTACCAGTAAATGCTTTAATAGGAAGGGTACCTATCCTAAATTGGTGATACCATTTCTTATCACTGGGTACCATAATAAGGTCCCAGTTCACTTCATAGTCGGATGCACGTTTGGTCTCTAGAAAGTCTCTTGACAATGAGGGACTCGTCAAAGCCATAAAATGTTTCATAGTGACCATATTCCAGTAAAGCCCCCTCAAATCCTTTTGTGATGGAAATGCACTATTTTTCGGATTTTGCCACAGCCAATTAAGGCCCATATCCGTGTAAGTGGCCTTTACCTGCCTCAGCCATGAGATTTTGCCCGCACTATCGGCGTCCCTAATCTCAAGAAGGGCTAGTGCATACTGGGTGAGCTCAGGAGTATCCCAGAGCCTCCTCCAGTAGGCCACTGGTATGAAGCATGCCACATCCTCTAAAAACTGACTTCCCAAATCATAATAGAGCGGTAATAATGGAGTGGATTGGGGTAAACCTGTTATACCCCTCATACATTTGTTTTGCCAGGTAGTAAGTGCCGCTAGATTGCTAAAACCCCATAATTCAGCCCCGTACAAAACCGAAGCTGCGATATTTGCATTATAGATATTTAGTACAGGGGCGATCGGCTTCGTAAAGGATAAACAGTGTTCTTTTAATAGAGCACCAGATAGTTGTGCTTGTTTAAGTAACAACTGATCCAGATGTGAATTCCAATTTAGCCTAGAGCCTAGTGTGATGCAAAGATAGGTGAAAACATGGGTCTGCTCAAGTATAAGATAGTTCATGGTGACTCTCCCTCTTACAGATTTTTGTTTATGTAGCACCATGAACTTGGTCTTGTCTACCTTAACTTTGAGACCAAAATCCTGGCAAAACATCTCAAATCTCCCTATCGCCTTCTGCAAGCCACTAAGAGCAGTTATACACATCTTTATTCTTCAGCCTGTAAGCAAGAACTCAAGGTTCTAAACCTGCATTCACTTCATTACTCTCCAACGCCTGCATCACAGGTCTACAGAGTCCATCAGGAACCACAAGAGTTTCATTATTCTTTAGTGCACCACAATAACACATCTCCCTTTGTTAAATAAAAAGTTACAACTTGTATTTATAAATACATAGATGAATAAATACATAAATAATTGCAGCTTCATATACACTTCATTGAGCCTTCGTTTTGCCTGGATCACAAAACCTGACTGGGTCATCGGAAACTGGGAGCTGCTAATCGTGTCAATGATCTACATAGATAAGATGGAGAAAACAGCAGTCACAGGATCATCCAGAGTCTGTCCAGATCCAGTCTATACATTGATATTGATGCTTGGTGAGTGATGAGCCACTTTGTGGTATTGGGCTCCCAAGGCCTACATACTCCGCAGAATACCCACTACACCGAAAGAACTGTTGGCACGGAAACTGAAAAGTACAAAAGACAAGTTTATTAAGACCCCATGGGGTGGTGGTACATTCCTACAGCACCCTTCGGTCATGCAAGAAGTATCACACCGAACATCGGTGCGAGTCCTTCTTTTATATAGTTTACAACCATAAAATAGGTAGGCGGTACATGGTTACAGAGTTTTAGGTACGTATATGGTCATTTTTGGAACACAGCCAACTCATGGGAGGGGTTACAACGCCACTGGTCAGTTTGGCGTAACATTCCTAAGGGGTGACTGGTCAGTCGGAACTGCGCATGTACAGGCTTGACCGTTACTAAAAATAGCCTGTTGCTGGGCAAACTTGAGTGGTCAGTGGCACGGACAAAGGACTAAAGGGCATGCTGACCACGAGGCCGCTCATTCCCTAAAATGGCCGCCGTAACATACAAAATGGCGTTTTCGAATAAGGCCAAAATAAGGGAAATAACGTGTAGCAAAGCTAAGCGCTAACCCAGCCATCGTCAAATTACGACAACATGTCTGAAGTAAGAAGAATCTGGTGTAATGGACATCCCAGGACGTTGAAAAGTCGCCACTTGTCCTTCGTTGGTTGTGATAGTAAAGGACTCAGCCTCAAAAGGGGCATCAGATTTTCATGTTCTGGATTGTCGAATTAGTACTTGATCTCCTCTCCTGAAAGTCATATTTTCATGTGCTGGTGCTTTTCAGCATAGATTTTCATTTTTCATTTGCAACCAGAATCCTTTGTATAAATGTCTTTCTCAGTCTTTGGTCTGAGATTGGTCCAATGGGGTAACATGGCTCTCTCGAACCAGAAAGTGCCAGGCATTTCCCCTGTACTCAAATGAGGGGTCAATCAGTAGGCTCGAAGAGTGGCATTCAAAACAACGTTGAGGTTAAGCTTCTCTTATGCAGCACATTGCCCAGCTTTCTCATGAAAGGGTACTCATGAATCGTTCTACCAGGCCATTGGCCCAAGAGGAGTACTTTTCTAGTGGTTTGAATGGAGATGGCTGAGAAAGTCTTTGAAGTCTTGACTATTGAAGGTGTTGTGTTCTTATCTAGGACCCTAATTTGATATTCCCGATTTATGCCCTTGTGAGGTTATAATCAATAATGTCCTGACAACGGCATAAGAATCAGATTCATATTCAGTAATAGCCCATGCAATCCAAAGCACAGCATGGCTACTCCCATCGACTCCTAGAAAGCACATCATGTTCTTTAAACAAACCAAGCCTCCAGCAGCCCGGGAAACACCCCCTGCTTTTGTTTTGATTTGAACAAGAACTCCTGAAGTCCTGCAAGAACTGTTAGTTCTTGGTGACGTCTTATGTCCAACCTTACGTCAAATCCGGCACCTTTCAGGTATAAAATACCAACAGTTGCCTTAAGCAAACACACAGTGGTTTGGAGCAGAGCGGCCATCTACTTGCCCGAGAGCTCAGCTGATGCGAGTGCCCACGGAAGCCGCCCCTCCTGTTTGACGCACTGAGAGAGACGCTGTCTTTTTCTCCAACCGAGAAAATCCAGCTCCGGTGTTTCCAGCCTACCCTCGCGGGTTGCTGGGATATCGAGTCCAGAGAAAAGAGATACCAGACCTCCCACATTCTATTACCAAGGTACGGAGCTGACTAAACCCTTAGGAGAATTCTTGATGCAGATTCTTGGCAAAATTGTCTTAAACCAACTTAACTTAACATCGCTACTTACTTGTCCCTTCCCGAGTATTAGGCTTAGGTCAGGTACACCGGGGTAGGCTTAGTTAGAAGCACCAGTTGAGCCTTTTAGTCAATGTATATATGTATGTATATATTTTATCCATTTTAAAGTATCATATAGCTAAGAAACCATATCAATGCTTTTACAGTATTATTTCATAATACTACTTTTACTGTACGCACTTTACTTTACTTTAAGTATTGCAATTGTGGCAATTCATTTCTCTTGTATGAGAAGGAAGACTGCTCAATAAATAACACCTTTTTATTGAAAACGCCCGTCTCTCCATTTCTCTGCATTCTGGTGAAACTAAGTATGCACTGTTGGCTAAATGTATAGGTAACCCAGGTAGTAGGGCGCTAAGCAAAGTATAGGGTTAAATTTCAGTACACCAGTCCGCGGTGCTCCTAGGGGGGAAAGGCGTGGTTACCTAAAACACCCACCACAACCTACACAAGTAGGTTTTAAAGCAATAAACAAATCTCCCCGAGCACTCAAATGAATATTCTAAAAATATGTCCAAAATCCAAGGTTTGAAAAGGTATAAGTTGACCCAGCCACAGAAGTCCGTAATACATGTTATGATGAATCACTTAGATCCTATTCGTCAAAAGTTGATTTTAATTCTTGGTAATCCTTGTCTTCAGCAATAAATTTCCAAAGACCGCAGCCATCAAATTACAGCAGCCAGCACGTGTTTCGTCGTGTCAAGTGGCACAAATTGACTTCATCAGGGCGTAATTTCAATATCCACCGCTGAATTCTCTTCCCATCAGAGACGAAATATAAAAGTATATAAATGTCACATAAGGACCCCCACACTTTTAAATCATTCAGAGTGGGAGTCTTCCTGAATTGTAAAGCTTGAGCTAGAATCTCCACAAATATCAAATCTGTATATCTCCGCAGGTCCGTGTATCTAAAGTACCGCTCCGTAGTCGGCGTTCTAGATAGAACGTGTGGGGGTCCTTATGTGACATTTATATACTTTTATATTTTGTCTCTAATGGGAAGAGAATTCGGCGGTGGATATTGAAATTACGCCCTGATGAAGTCAATGTGTGCCACTTGACACGACGAAACACGTGTTGGCTGCGGTCTTTGGAAATTTATTGCTGAAGACAAGGATTACCAAGAATTAAAATCAACTTTTGACAAATAGGATCTGAGTGATTCATCATTACATGTATTACAGACTTCTGTGGCTGGGTCAACTTATACCTTTTCAAACCTTGGTTTTTGTACATATTTTTAGAATATTCATTTGAGTGCTCGGGAGATTTGTTGATAAGTATGCACTGTTGACTGAGTGAAATATCTGTCTATTGTTTTCACACAACTCTAGAGATATACTCTTATTCTGAGGGAGCAAAGTTGTCATGTTTATGCGGTTGTCGGGAACTGAATCCCTTCTTGTATGAGCCAGGGAAGGTTATCCATCCCTTTTTATTCGAGAAAGTTTCCAGTGACCTCTGAGCTAGCTGGCGCAAACCTAAATTAAGTTTAACATAGTCAGTAGAGACCTAGATGACCTCAGTCCTACGTCTACACTGCTGTTTATGTTATTCCAATGCGCAGAGCCTATTGGGAAAATAGGAACTACACTACATGGCGCCCAACGTTTGGTAAGGCGATAATCTAACGCAAGACAATAGAGTAACTCAGTCGTGCTTTTTCACACAGAACCCTTTCCCCGTAAAAACTCCAATAGACGTCTGGAGTGGGTGAAAGGTTAATAACCGCCGGAACTTAGTAGGATGAGAATCCTATGTATTAGTTTCTGGTTTTGATCAAAGTTGAAGGATACAGTGTTCCAAAATATTGTGCACCTAATCTTTGTTTCCTTGAAACTCGATCTGGAACAGAAAACTTTCAGTCCGTAAAATGCCAGAAAATGACGAAGAAAGGGAGCGAGCAAGACTAGCAGGTCGACTCTTAGAGGAAGACACAAGTCTTCATGAAACCGAACCAGATGCAATACTCATTCCGGTCAATCTAAGAAGAACTATAACTCTAAAACTTATTGAAAATGGCCTGACACCAAGAGGTGGTACAGTCATATTCGTGATAGAGGCACACGAATATCGGCATAAAAGAGGTATTCTATTCATGGATACATTTTCCAGCACCACACGCTACAACAAAAGATGTCCACTATTACAAAATAGAGGAACCTCCGGATGAATACACTCCTTTCGAGGAGATTGAAATTCCACTAAAATACCAAGAGCACCTGCTCTGGTTTAAAGGCGCCCTAAAACATAATGATCACATCACCAGGCTCGGTCCACTAGGTAGACCAGGAGCAACGTGGCCGGTTCTAGCCAGCTACAAACCACATCCAGACATTGATAAAATGTCAGTTCCTGAACTTTTAGCTCAGTTAAAACTCTTAATTAAAATACATAGACAATTAGTCCAATATGTCATGCGGACCTCAATAGTTCAACCGACATTTAACATTCCACAGCAGACCCCTCACCAGGGGACCATAAACAAAATCACACCACAGAACATACAATCATGTCTTGGTAAAGTACCCATAAAACAGGAACGAATTCCATTTTGGTTAGCACAGAAAATTACTCAAATAGAGGCAGTATTTCCTGATATTACGCCTACTGATAAACACAGAATTCTGACTATCTGCCTACCGATGGGGATCGCACCACATGTGGAGGACTGTGACACTTGGGGCACAGTCTTTGCTTCCATCTACACAAAAACGCACTGTGTCCCGTCTATGGCGGTCATACCAGATGTATTAAGACAGATTCAAAATGAATACGGTCCAGAACCAGCTTTAACTCTGGGTATGAAATTACTAAAGGAATTCAAGCTGGTCTCTGCTATATTATTAGCCAACATATAAGGTGAAGCAGCATCTGTGGCGATCCGCCAGAAACTGAAGGAAACAGATATAACAGCCCAACCATTGGAACTTGCCAGAATCATAGAAAAATCCTATGAAGAGCTAGGAAGAGATAGTTTGGGTGGGAAACAGATAAAACCCCAACTAACTGAAAATCCTGAAAAAACATTTATTAAAATAACTTAAAGACTCCAAAAATAGCTGGGTTGGTAATAAACAATCCATTCCCAGGGAAAAATGTTTCCAGACCAGAGGAAGATCTCCTCAGCGTAGAGAGAGATCGCCAGGCCGAGAAGACAAGTCCCCCCAAAGGGAACCCTCTGAAAAAAGATACAACCTTAGAGATAGGGATAAAATAAGAAAACCAGACAGATATCAAGATGTTGATACACGTCCCTCTCGATCCTTCTCACTGAATTCTTCTCGATCTTCCTCACAGAAATCGGAAAGAAGAGGACGGTCAGAACACAGAGAAGAGCACGTCAAGTCCAAAGACAAGGAACCTGATCATCAAAGTAAAAAATTACAATTTCCCAGAAAGAAGGTAGCAAGTATTACGATTAAACATACAGAGAATTCTGAGGACACAGCTGAAAAACGGAGAATGGGCACAGACAGTGCTAGACAGCGGAGCAGAAGTGACCATAGCTCACAATACCCTGATGAATCTTCTGGAGACAGTGGACACGAATGAGTACATTCAAGTGGAAACTGCAGACACACGAGTTAGTGTGCCCCATAAGCTATATGAAATAACATTACGTATAGAGGGAGATAGAACAAGAAAAATAAAAAGTCTCTTTTGGGAAAAACTTTCAAAAGGCTATGACATTCTGTTAGCTGAGAAAGACTGTCCACCAGAGTGTGAGAGTGTGTCAGGGAGTGCCCTCATGGCGAAGAAATGATTATGCCTGCCTTCTCGAATCATATCCCGATTCATAAAAAATATACTTATGCAAGAAAATGGGCAGTAGCCCAAGCTCCTGCTTTATACAAAAATCATGTAGGATGGGATGAGGACTCACCTCACCACAAGATCCAGTTAAAAAATCAGCCCACTGTACAAAGGCAGTATTCAGTTAAACAAGAAGCTAAAAAACAAGTCAGGAAGATCTTAGATCAACTTGAGTACCAAGGGGTGATCGAAACATGCACCTCTCAAATGAACAATCCTTTGTTTCCTGTCTCCAAGCCAGACAATTTGTATTGTCTAGTTTTGGACACCTAGCTCCTGTTGTAAAACGTTTGCAGTGCAAAACTCACATAGTGCAGCACTAATAAATAACATTGTGCGCAAAAAATATAAAACGACTTTAGACATCTCTAATGGATTCTTCTGTCAAAACATTGCACCAGAAAGCAGGTATTTGACTGCTTTATCAATATTTGGGTCGCAAAAACAATTTTGCCAACTCCCACAGGGATTCAATAGCCCAGGATTATTCTCAGCAAGAGTAACAGAGTTACTACAAATATATGATGATGAAGCATTATCATATGTCGATGACATCTATCTCACAGATGATGACCTGGAGACTCACTTAAAAAGGGTGAACACCATAATACTTGGACTTGCCTCAGAGGGTTACATATTCAACTTTAAAAACTCATGAATTGCCCATCTAACTGTCCTATTTTTAGGTTATGAATTATCAAGTGAAGGCAAAAGCCCAGCAAACAATTTCTTAGAGAAATGTGCTGTACTCCAAGCTCTAAAAACGCTAAAGAATTTACAATCACTACTAGGTTTCCTGAATTTCGGAAGAACATATATTCTAAGTTATGCTTAAAGAGTTAAACCTCTTTATGAATTAATAAAACCAGATTTCAAACAAACCAATTGGACTTAGAAACACACAGAAATTTTGAGATCACTAAAAACAGACATGTTAACTAAAACAAAATTGCAAACACATGAGAACACACGCAATCTTGTAATCCGAGTCATCCCAGGAAGATGCGGATTCACATACCTGACCTCTAATGAGGGAGAACAGGTACCTATAGCTTACAAATCACACTTGTACACTGAAGCTGAAATGAAATTCAGCTCCACTGAAAAAATTCTAGCTGCGGTTAGAACTGCTGTAGCAAAAGAACGAGACCTAGCCCAAGGCAGAAGAATAGCTGTCTTTTCAGCAGAATCAGCCCTTGAGGCGTTAACAAGTCCTCGTAACTTGGTTAAAGGAGTATTAGATCCAGAATGGATAGAATGGGAAACTTCCTTTGCTACAGAAGACGTTAAATACTATTTTGACCCAAAACTGAAAAAACTAGATGGTCTAGTATATGAATGGGAATATCCTCTTCCAGCTGAAATTCTGCCTCTAGAAGAATATACCTGCGTAATCTATATGGACAGATTCGCACAACACTATGATGTGGAAAATAAATCCTATGATGCAGAGTGCGCGATTGTTAAAGGTCGCTGGCGCTCTGGTAAATTCAAACCAATGATTACCAAAACTGAATAACTCAGGAAATGTTCAGCTCAGCGAGCTGAAATACGAACCTTAAAGATGGCGCTTGAAAATGCCGATCGTGAATTCCCCACACTAATAGTGTGCGATTCGTATTTCTGCGTCAAATTCTATAACAGTGAAATGCAGACATGGATCAAAAACGGTTACAAAGATGAAACAGGTGCCACAATAAAGCATAAAAGGCTTTGGGAACAGGTAGTTCTTTTACAGAAAAAACTCCGAAAGATTCACGTGATACACGCATTGAGTCATCGACGTGATGGCGTTCACGTTGCAGGGAATTCATTGGCTAACACAGCCATAGAGGAACCGGCTCGCCCGGCTTCCGTAGCCACTGAAAAGCATTCAGAAAAACACATAGATGGGGAAACCATGCTAGCGGTCTGAGCCTCATCGAAAGGCAATTATTCAGCACTACCTCTCAACTATCCACTCAGTAATACATACATAATTGACGCAAACTCCGTTCCGTTTGCTTGAATCCCTGGAGTGGGGGATAGGGTAATTCCAAACACGAACAGGAGAATCTTCTTATTACAAGAAGCACATATGGGGTTGGGTCTGAGGCACCAAGAGCTAGCAATATCGCTAAAAGAATTACAACCAGAATACTGGTGGCCGGGGATGAGCCTGCAATGTTTCAAATTTGCAAAGGATTGTCCGGACTGCAACAGAGATCGCAGTCGTGAACCGACCGGAGTAATGCCAGGACCCTTTTATTAGAAAGCTTCAGGCTTTCTATATCGCAGAAATCCAGTAGGAGAAATGCTTCCCCATAATAATTAAGACAGAATTCACTTAATAATGTAGACCACCACACTCGGCTGACGCCAGAACTGTTATAAAAGATTTGCGAGTCTTTATTGGCACATACGCAATAGGCATGCTACATTCTGATCAGGGTCCCGCGTTTAGCTCTCGAGCTTACAAAGAGGCCATGAACAGTATGGGCATCGCATTGCGGTATTCTAGTCCCTTCCATCCTGACGGAAATGCGGTTGTGGAAAGAAAAAATCGGGACATAAAGCAATCTATAACGGTGAGGGTATTAGGTTCAGGTGATGGGTGGGTCAAACATTTAACAAGTGTCCAACGTAGTCTTAATAATCTGCCAAGAACCTCTCTAAAAGGTCTCACTCTATACGAACTATTGTTCGGAACTAGAATGATTATTCAGGACTTAGATAGTCATACTTCAGTGATAGAAGAAAAAAGCTTTGATAGCAAAGATCGCTTGGCTGTTTTACAGGATCTAAATGAAAAAAGAAAAATCCTGAGTAACATAACAACAGTCAACATCCACTGAAGTAAACCACCTGTCCCAGCAAGACCTGTCTGGATTCCAAAGATTGGGGATCTGGTCAGAGAAAAGATCGCGGTAAAGAAGGAATTTGGGCCTTCTTACAGAAAAGCAGTACCTGTCTTAGCTATCAACGGAACAAGATCAGTAGTACCACCGCCTCTTGCTGGTAAAAAGGAGAACCTTGTTGTATCCATCGACCTGGTAAAACCACAATCATGTGGCCAATAATAAGTAGTAGGCCCAGTGGACTCCCAAGAAATAGCAGAATACCAAAGTTTGCTACAATCCAAGAGGCTCATGCTGAGAGACTTATCAAAATTGAAAAATCTGCGATGAATAAAAAAGGACTATGCAAAAATGTCATGGAACTTGTGCCTCTTGAAACCCAAATAATAACAGTTCGTCAAGAAACACCAATCTACAATGATGTAGCTTCAGACTATTCTAATGAAACAAAGAAAAATGCTAAAGCAAATGAAAATCCGGAAGCAATTCCAACAATTGACAGAACTACATCAGGCTACTTCATCAACTTCGACAATTTCTCAGAAGACCCAAGCGAACATGAAGAAACGCCTCCAACACAGAGTTTTAAAAACAAAGTAATTGAACTTTTCCACCAACTGAAAAAGACTTACCTAATTTCACCATGGATTGAATTTTGGATTATGTTAGGTGTACTTTTCCTCCTGCTTTGGCTCATCATGGTTATATGTTTGGGAAGATTCATTGAAGGAAAATATAGTACAATGGACACAGCAAGTCAGAACATCAACTTGGTCCTAAAGCCACACAAATCTTCTCACATCGAGAAAAGAGAACTGTAATCAGTGAACATCACAGCCATTCCAATACCCGGTGGGGTAGCATGGGACAGAACTGATTATGACATATTGGGCCTTGTCGAGCTTTTAAAGTATCCCCACCAGCTCAAGATTTCATTAAGTGACTTTGTAACACCTAGTACCTTCTCCGATGACTGGGACTTTGAAAATATTAATAATATGATGTCAGATTTAGTAATGTCAGCAAAATTTACAGAACAAGATTACTTGCAGGGTTCGTCCAATTATGAGGAGCTTTACTGCTACAACCATTATGGTGATCACTATTTGCATAAAAGTGCTCAGCCTAGAAATGTTTTATCTTTTAACCAGTGGGAACACTGTCCTACTCCACCAAAAGGCAGTTCAAAAAAGTTTTCTGATAAATTCCAATACTTCTCAGGACTTAATAACAGTGACCCAAGAACGTTTTATTTTAAAATGTCAAATAGAACAGGAATGAAAACAATGTTGACAAATACTAAATTGATTTATTCAGAAAAAGTTTATGACAAAATGTCTACATTAGTTTTCGATATTTGGAAAAACACCATTGAAACAAAAACAATCTGGGGTTCCAAAGATTGGCAAGTACAAGGCCTAGAATCACTTTTTAGGGCCTGCATGATCCCAGAATGAATTATTTTCTTGAATGACACAATTCAACAAACTACTTATCTTGGCCTTGCTAAGATAAAAGACATAAACACACAGTCTATTCCAAAACCCATGCCTGATAGTGATAGCACTACTGATGTGGAGATAGACGTTTCTAATATTTTATACCAAAACAGAACACATACTGATTGGAAAAAGTGGTTGATCTGGCCAACAGACACGAATAACTGTCAAGATAGATTCCTGAACAAAACACAGGGGTTCAAAATGACCAGACCAGACCCTAGATATTCCCAGAGACAACATCCAGGGATAGTTACAACATTCAGTGTAGGGAAACTATGCCTTGAGTGGCTACAGAAATCCACACTGGCAGAAATTAAGCAACACTTGTCTTTACTTAAAGATGGTGCTGGCTTGCGTGATTTCATAATGGGACCGCGCAAACAGCGTCAAAAACGTTTCATAGCGGCCGGTATATATGCTGCATACAACGAAGCATGGAAAGTAATGCAAATTTAAACTGCTGAGAAAATACAAGAAATTGATCGTATTAATTTGGAAAAATCACTTTCTGTTGTGGACAATGGGTTAACGACTCTGTCTTCCAGAATATATTCACTGGACAGTATTGTATCATCTGCCTTTGATATAATAGAGCAGGGCTTACTAATGCTACAACATGGTCAGTCTCAGTTACGTTCTATTGTACAGCTTGGATGGACGTTGCAAAATCTGCGTTCAGGCTACGTACCATGGCGTTTAATCAACACAACGTCATTATTTGGTCTCTTTAACCTTACTGATAAACAAATCAGTTTGGCACAAAAAGGAGCAGATTATACAATCCTGAGCATTGAAAAACTCGAGAGATTACCATTCACAATGTCAGAAAGACCTGTCATTGAATGGATAATGATTGACAAAAAGGGACTCAGTTGTTCCTGAGGGAAGAGTAAAAAGTAAAAAGTAAAAAAGGTCAAGGAGGGAAGAAGATTGGTAGGTGGGTGGTGCTCAGTGGAGTGCTACCCTGGGCATCCCATTAGTTGGAATGAATGGCCTCACACACTCTTGCAAGTGTCATGCTTCATCATTGGCCGTTGCTCCTCGTTGGACAGGCGGTGCAATGTCCAACGGGCTCACCTCTAGGAGGGGCTCTTTATCGGAGATCTTTTTTCCAACAGCCTGTGGGTGAAGTGCAAGTGAGGGGCCAAGTAAGAAGTGAATAGTGTAGGTGGGTGAGTTAAAATATAGCAAGGGATACCGGAGAGCAATTTATTCTGGTGGTTCCCGTACTATAAATAAAACCAGTGGGTGGCCTATGATCGCCAGAAGTTAGGTTCTGTATCACGATCTAGGACTACACAGCGTTCAGTGGGGTCAACATGTTTCTCGCTTCTGCAATTATGCTGCGATTCTTCAGGACCTTATATACATCTATCACAAGGAAAGACCTAAAAGTGTCAACCTATAAACATCAAATTTACTATTACTGTTGTACTACCTGATTGTAACCGCTCCTGCCTACAGGTCAAGGAGTACAGGTGTCAACAGTACCCGGTAGGTGTGACATCAAGGGAGAGAGCCAATAGGGGTTTAATGGTTCTCAGAGCCTTGGTCAGAGCTCTTGCGCCTACCCATCGCTAGTACTATCCGGATCCCGGTAGCGATGGGTAGGCGCAAGAGCTCTGACCAAGGCTCTGAGAACCATTAAACCCCTATTGGCTCTCTCCCTTGATGTCACACCTACCGGGTACTGTTGACACCTGTACTCCTTGACCTGTAGGCAGGAGCGGTTACAATCAGGTAGTACAACAGTAATAGTAAATTTGATGTTTATAGGTTGACACTTTTAGGTCTTTCCTTGTGATAGATGTATATAAGGTCCTGAAGAATCGCAGCATAATTGCAGAAGCGAGAAACATGTTGACCCCACTGAACGCTGTGTAGTCCTAGATCGTGATACAGAACCTAACTTCTGGCGATCATAGGCCACCCACTGGTTTTATTTATAGTACGGGAACCACCAGAATAAATTGTTCTCCGGTATCCCTTGCTATATTTTAACTCACCCACCTACACTATTCACTTCTTACTTGGCCCCTCACTTGCACTTCACCCACAGGCTGTTGGAAAAAAGATCTCCGATAAAGAGCCCCTCCTAGAGGTGAGCCCGTTGGACATTGCACCGCCTGTCCAACGAGGAGCAACGGCCAATGATGAAGCATGACACTTGCAAGAGTGTGTGAGGCCATTCATTCCAACTAATGGGAAACCCAGGGTAGCACTCCACTGAGCACCACCCACCTACCAATCTTCTTCCCTCCTTGACCTTTTTTACTTTTTACTTTTTACTCTTCCCTCAGGAACAACTGAGTCCCTTTTTGTCAATCATTGCTACTTGGGGCTCTGACTCAGGTTGGACCTTCCATTCTTCTTCTCTCTTGGAATGGTAAATTGAGCCTAAGGATCAACACTTGATCCAATTCTGCTACCCCTTCTTTGTTACATACATACACATTGAATGGATAATACATGGAACGATTACAATTCCGATAACAACTTTCATGTTTAATTACTGTCAAGAGTATATACCAGCAGGCCAGTATGAAAGGTTGGGTAAGGAATACATCAAATCAACCTGGGATTTACCTTATACACACAGATGTTACAGTGAAGGAAACAGAGAGGTATTTCTTAGTGGTAAAAATTGTAAAAAATCACTAAGCGGTACACTTCTGTGTCAAGGAATTAATTTGCATGGAGCCTGTGAAGGGTCTTCAAATAACCTTTCATGTCACCTGCATGGCACGCCTGCAAAACTGATAGAGCCATTCTTCAGACCAGTTTCGAATGGTAGTTACATTTTAATAAGTGACCACAGCTGTTGTGGCATGCTGCCAGGAAAAGCCTATCTGACAACTGTAACTTCCAGGGCCATTTGCTGTATGCAAGTATTGTATCCACACAGCAATCCAGATATGGGGGCTGGGTTATGGCCTCGGTTGAATATCTCTTCTATTCGAATTGATACTTTAAGCAGAATGAAGTCTATTCTTTTACAAACAACTGTGCCTCTAACGTCATCAAAAGAAACCTATGAACTGCAAGTTGCAGGGACAACAGCAGAGATGCATACCCTTTTATCAACAAATTGCCCCGTACATTTCGTAGAAGTGTTAAGCCAAATCTTAAACATGTCTGATACCAGTGGCATCGCACATGTATTTAAGACAATTTTTTCGGGACTGTTAACACCATTTGAAACAGTTCTGGGCATCTTTCCGAATGTTGTCCATTCTGTCTTTGGCGGCCTACCCTTGATCTTGGGACTCATAGCAGGAATTTTATTTTTGCTTCTTCTGCACCGATATGGCAAGCCAATCCACAGGCAAGACTCTAGAAACGATGGAAGAAACGATCCTAGCAATACGATACAGAGACCGTATCACTAAGGTCCTCGGATTAGCCCTGCTAAGAGATCTAAGTACAACTTGGTTTCTTTCATTCAGACCGATCTGGAAAGATTGCAACATACCTGTGCTTCGATGTCTGCTATGCGGAGAAGAATGCGTGTTGGAATCTGTCTTACACTACAATCAGCAGTACCAATGGATGTCGATACTTTGCTAGGTCCGGTAACGACTCATGCTCCGTGTTGTCCCCAGCGGCTACCGATTTTGATGACGGCATTCGTTGAGACTTCACCACTACGAGTATGTGGCGGTGAGGTAAGAGAGGAAAGCAGCACCGAACAGGTACAGCCTTCTGTGAGCATTGCTGATCCAACCATTGATGATAGCACTCACACAGAAAATTGCACTGCTGCAGCATTTTCATACTTGGTCGAACTTTCACCTGATGTGGTAGACCTATTCTTTGCGAACATGTCTGAAAACAATGTTCTCTCCATCCAACGAGAATAACTCATGAGAAAAACAATGAGCACAAAGCGTTCCCTGAACTCTGAATTCGGCCTTCAGTTTTGATAAACAAAGCTACAGAAAATATTTGGAACTTTTCCCCTGAAAGCAGAATTATTTTTGCCCATATTTCCAAAATATATAAAAAAAAATTGGCACATGGTACTCTGCTTAAAGTAGAACTATTCTTAGAGAACAGAGCTTCTATTTTAGGATACTAGAGATAATATTTTACCTCAGCCTCTAGCACATATAACAGAATTATGTATAAATATGTGATGAATTGGTCTCGACCTTCTTTTCTGTATTTAGAGCCATTTCATGTGTAATTTTTGCAATTCGTTCAGCTGATATATATATGCATTTCTCTGAATGATAACACTCCTTGAAAAGCGTACAGTACAAATACTAATTTCCGTGTATTTACCGTATACCATTTCAAATGCGAAATATGTATTTTGGGGTGGGTCGGAATAAACACATGCACCTATAAATGTTTAATATTGCTTAGTTTTAGTAATGATGGACATCAAATCGTGGAGTGGGTGTCGTGTTCTTATCTAGGACCCTAATTCGATATTCCTGATTTATGCCCTTGTGAGGTTATAATCAATAATGTCCTGACAATGGCATAAGAATGAGATTCATATTCAGTAATAGCCCATGCAATCCAAAGCACAGCATGGCTACTCCCATCAACTCGTAGAAAGCACACCGCATTCTTTAAACAAACCAAGCCTCCAGCAGCCCAGGAAAACCCCCCTGCTTTTGTTTTGATTTGAACAAGAACTCCTGAAGTCCTGCAAGAACTGTTAGTTCTTGGTGACGTCTTATGTCCAACCTTACGTCAAACCTGGCACCTTTCAGGTATAAGATACCAACAGTTGCCTTAAGCAAACCCACGGTGGTTTGGAGCAGAGCGGCCATCTACTTGCCCGAGAGCCCAGCTGATACGAGTGCCCACAGAAGCCGCCCCTCCTGTTTGACGCACTGAGAGAGACGCTGTCTTTTTCTCCAGATGAGAAAATCCAGCTCAGGTGTTTCCAGCCTACCCTCGCGGGTTGCTGGGATATCGAGTCCTGAGGAAAGAGATTCCAGACCTCCCACATTCTATCACCAAGGTACGGAGCTGACTAAACCCTTAGGAGAATTCTTGATGCAGATTCTTGGCAAAATTATCTTAAACCAACTTAACTTAACATCGCTACTTACTTGTCCCTTCCCGAGTATTAGGCTTAGGTCAGGTACACCGGGATAGGCTTTGTTAGAAGCACCAGTTGAGCCTTTTAGCCAATGTATATATGTATGTATATATTTTATCAATTTTAAAGTATCATATGGCTAGGAAACCGTATCAATGCTTTTACAGTATTATTTCATAATACTACTTTTACTATACGCACTTTACTTTAATTTAAGAATTGCAATTGTGGCAATTCATTTCTCTTGCATGAGAAGGAAGACTGCTCAATAAATAACACCTTTTTATTGAAAACGCCCGTCTCTCCATTTCTCTGCATTCTGGTGAAACTAAGTATGCACTGTTGACTGAGTGAAATATCTGTCTATTGTTTTCACACAACTCTAGAGATATACTCTTATTCTGAGGGAGCAAAGTGGTCATGTTTATGCGGTTGTCGGAAACTGAATCCCTTCTTGTATGAGCCAGGGAAGGTTATCCATCCCTCTTCATTCGAGAAAGTTTCCTGTGACCTCAGAGCTAGCTGGCGCAAACCTAAATTAAGTTTAACATTGTCAGTAGAGACCTAGATGACCTCAGTCCTACGTCTACACTGCTGTTTATGTTATTCCAATGCGCAGAGCCAATTGGGAAAATAGGAACAACACTACAAAGGGTGGGCCATTGTCAGATTTCAAATTCACGGGGATACCCCATGACGCAAAGATGCCATCTAACCTTTCAATATTTTTTCATGGGTGATGATTGAAAGATCTTCTTCAAATAGAAAACAAAGTATTCGTCAACTATGACCGTTAGACAATGTTCATTCTTTGGAGGACCCAAGAAAGCAACAGAAGTTCTCTCCCAAGCATGGTTAGGCAATTCTGACATATTTAAAGGGTGCTGAGTAACATGAGATGAGAGACAGTTGCATAAATAACAGGTCTTTACGTGTCAATCCTTTCATCAAGTTGAGGAAACCAGACTCTGTCTCAAAGAACTCGCTTTGTGGCAACTATTCCTCAATATCCTTCATGGGCCACTTCAATTATTTGTTGGCATAGACTCTCCATAATGACAAAATGTGCACCTTGCAAGATGAGGCCTTCCTGAGTCACAAAAATTCATCTATGGCATTTCTGAATTTTAAATACAAACTATCACTGGTGAGAGGTTGAGAGTGCTGCTGACCAATCGTGTCTTTCAACTTCAGCATGTCAGTGTTGTGGCTCATTGCAGTGACAATTTGTTTTATTGACATGGCAGCTGGTGTGTTCAACTTTTACAATGATATTTATATATGGTTCAGCTGGTTCTGATGGGGTACCAGGGCATTGAATGGGCTCTCTTGACAAATAATCAACAGGGTTTTGATCTTTCCTTGGAAGGTGAGTGATGGTCTAGTTGTATTCCTGTAATTTCATACCCCAGCGTTCAATACGAGGAGGCTTTTGGGTTGCCAAATACTGTCAATAGTGTTGAGGATCGGTTACTACTGTGAAAGGTTTCCCATAAAAGAACACCCTGAAATATTCACGAGCCGACACCAATGCCAAACTATCCTTCTTAGGTTGTGAATAAGCAAGCTCAGTTTGTGACAAGCTTTTACTGGTATATGCCACAAATGCCTCCAAGCATTTGGCTGTCCATTATGTTCTGCAAGAATTGCACCTAGCCCAACAAGGCTAGCATCAACTACAACCTTGGTATAAATCTTGGGATCAAAGTAGGCCATTCAGTAGCATTCTCAATGGCTTGCTTGATTCTCTTGAAACTTTCCCGCACTCACGTGACCAATGACACACAGCATCCATTTTTGTCAGTTCTTGTAATGGTTCACTGACTTGGCAAAGTCTGGTATCTATTTAGAATAATAACTGGCCCTCCCAAGGAATGAACCTAACATGGAAATGTCTTGTGGGGGATTAGAAGTGGATAGCGCTTGCACTTTAGCTGGATCAGGAGTCATGCCCCGATCAAAAAAGATGTGGCAAACGAATTTCGGCTGACCTAATGAAATTCACACTTGTCAGCATTCAAAGTTAATCAGGATCATTCAGCAAATTACGTACCCGAATAGAAGCTTTGCCA
The DNA here is from genome assembly GCF_964263255.1 of Lissotriton vulgaris. Lineage (NCBI taxonomy): Eukaryota > Metazoa > Chordata > Amphibia > Caudata > Salamandridae > Lissotriton > Lissotriton vulgaris. Next base: position 746,463,599 of record NC_141696.1, read on the forward strand.
TGCTCTTTCTGAGTAGCCCAAAAACCAATATGTCATTGCTATAGTTTAAGGCATTCACAACAGGTTGTATAATGCATCGAATGACATCTTGGAAAAGGTCTGCTGCAGAGGATACATCAAAACTCAGTCGCTTATAGCAAAACAGACAAATGTGTGTAGAAAAGGTTGTTATGTACTGTTAGACCTAGCATCATTGGCGTGGGCTTCCTGTTTATTTTTTGCCTTTGCCTCCTGTTATTTTGCTGTGTGTTAGACTTCGTATTTGCTGGTCTGGATGCTTTGGGCACTTTGCCACTGCTGTTCAGTGCCAAAGTGTAAGTGCTCCCTGTAAATTATTGTTATGGATTGGTGATTCCATGATTGGCATATTTGATTAACTAGTCAGTACCTAGTAAAGTGCACTGTGTGTGCCCAGGGTTTGTAAATCAGATGCTACTAGTGGGCCTGCAGCACTAATTATTCCACCCACATAAGCAGCCTGTAACGTTAACTCAGGCCTGACATTGGAGAACCTGTGGGCAGTCTGGTACTGCAATGTCGACTTGGCAAGTGCACCCACTTGCTAGGTGCTTACCTCTCCTTTTCTTACATGTTAGTCATCCCTAAGGTAGGCCCATGGTACCCCTATGGGCTGGGTGCAGTGTCTGTGTAAGGTAGGACATGCCCTGGTGTGTGTGGCATGTCCTGATAGTAAAATACTGCCAAATATGTTTTTCACTTTTGCAAGGCTACCTGTTCCCATAGGATAGAATGGGGAGTTTGCTCATAACATCTTTGAAACATAAATACCCCTGGGAACAAGGTAGGAAAATAAAGTTTAGTATACCTCAAATAGAATGTTAAAATACATATTTTAGTGAGGGTGTTTTTTACATTCTGTGTTTGCACATACCACTTTTAGAAAGTAGGTATTTTCTTGCTAAGCCATCCAGTGTGCCCCCGCTAGGATGCTTATTGACTGTCTGACTTTGAAGTGACAGGAGCTGGGGATGTGCAGTGGCTCCAGAGAGTCTGGATGAGTCTGGGCTGGGCTGAATAGTTCTGGGCTGCATTTAGAGTAGGGGGGAGGAGATTTCTTTTCACCTGAATGGGCCTTCCACAATGGTCTCTCCACCTCCTGCCAGGAACGGGCACCAGAGAGAACAGAACTGGTTTTGACTAGGCATAGGGCTTCTCTGCCATCAGAGAACAAAGGATTATGCTGTATAAATATTGGGTCCCAGACCCCAGAACTTTAGATCACTTCTGGGAAATCAAGAGGACCCTTTTTCCAAATGGGAGAGCAGGAGAAACTGAGGAGGAATACTGTCCCTGTGCTGTTCGCTGTCTCGGGTTGACCTGTAGTGGCTACTATCTGCTAAGGAATGGGAAAAGCACTTTGCTATTAGCTGTGTCTTCTCCCTGAGGAAGATCTCTGAGGGCTTGAAACTGAGCTTGCCTCCTGTTCTGGAGTCTCAGAGACACAAAGACATTACCACAGCTCCCCTGAACTTCCTCGTGGGAGTTCTGACCTGACAAGAGGTGTCCACAGCTGTTCTGGGCCTCTGGAGGTTGTTCTGGCTGTTGGGACCTTTAAAAGCGATGCAACAATGAGAAGTGTGACACATCTGAACCTGATTCCAACGCATCGCTGCAGAAATTGTAGCAGCACGTGCCCGCGACTCAAGAAATGACTGAGTGCACCAATCTCAAAAGTCTGAGATCACTGCACCAATTCCGAGGCAAGACCTGCTGTGCGGCTGTAAGAACCCATGCATCGTCCTAAATCATCGCATCGCATCGAGGCGCCAGGCCTGTCATATCAATGGGGGATGTAGTAAGAAACGCAGGCATCACCTCAACACGCAGTAAGAAACCGGCACATAACCTTCTCTCTGAAAAGGAACAAACACATCACCTCCCCTGCGCAGCAGTAAGGAACCAATGCATCACCTCCTCCGGAGCAAGGAACCATAGCATCACCTTCCCTGAGTGTAAGGAACCAATGCATCACCTTCCCTGAGACCCTTTTTGTTTGTGTGCGCAACGCATCCAAGGTACTTTGTGTGAAAAGTGTTGCATCTGCAATTTGCTTTAAACTGAACTATTTCTACCATTTAAAAGTAATATTTGTATTACTGCACTGTGGGTTTTTGTTGTTTTCGTCTTGTTTGGTTTAGATAAAGATTACTTATTTTTCTAAACTAGTGGCGTGTCCGTTTGTAGTGTTTTCACAGTATGCAGACAAAATATCGATATTTAAATATCGATATATAATAATATCGAAGTTTAAATATCGACGGGACATAAAATAGAAGGTAATTAATATCAATAGATTTTAATATCGATATAAGTAATATCGATGTTTTGAATATCGATGTTAGTAATATCGATGTTAATAATTTCGATGTTACTAATATCGATTTTTAAATTAATTGTATGTATATTATTATGTATTCATTATGTTTTTAATTTATTTTTATGTAATTTAATTAAATTTAGTATTTTAGTACTGTAGCGGGTTGTGGGTTTATAGGGGAATATGGTGGGAAGTAATTTAATTATACTAAATTAATTATTAATTAGAAGGAAATATTCATTAATTTTAATTATTTGGTAATTAATTAAAATTATTTGGTAATTAATTTGTATTAATTGATTAATTGATAATTATGTTCTGTAGCTGGTTGTTGGTTTATAGGGGAATAGGGTGGGAAGTAATATAAATGTAATTAAGTAATATTGTTTTTTAATTAATTGTTTTGTTAATTATATAATTGATAATGAATTATTGATTGGTAATTACATATCATTAAATGGTATTTTTTATTAATTTTTGTTAGTTAATTATTTATTGCTAATCATGTTTTTATTAATTATGTATTGGTATTTGTAAATGGTTTATATTTATTTAATAGTTAAGTTATTTATTATTTAAAAATATAAATTTATTTATAAGTATGTTTATTTTTACCCCTACGCTATCCAACACTGCCCCTACTGTTGCACTCTCTGGAGTGGGAATAGTATTTGTTACCCCTACGCTATCCAACACTTTCCCTACTGTTGCACTCTCTGGAGTTGGATTGTAATTTTTACCCCTCGCTATCCAACACTTTCCCTACTGTTGCACTCTCTGGAGTTGGAATACTAATTGTTACCCCTACGCTATCCAACACTTTCCCTACTGTTGCACTCTCTGGAGTTGGAATAGTAACTGTTACCCCTACGATATCCAACACTTTCCCTAATTTTGCACTCTCTGGAGTGGGAATAGTAATTGTTACCCCTATGTTATCCAACACTTTCCCTAGTGTTGCATTCTCTGGAGTTGGAATAGTAATTTTAACACCTACGCTATCCAACACTTTCCCTACTGTTGCACTCTCTGGAGTTGGAATAGCAATTTTTACCCCTACACTATCCAACACTTTCCCTACTGTTGCACTCTCTGGAGAGGGAATAGTAATTGTTACCCCTACGCTATCCAACACTTTCCCTACTGTTGCACTCTCTGGAGTGGGAATAGTAATTGTTACCCCTACGCTATCCAACACTTTTCCTACTGTTGCACTCTCTGGAGTTGGAATAGTAATTTTTACACCTACGCTATCCAACACTTTCCCTACTGTTGCACTCTTTGGAGTGGGAATAGTAATTTTTACCCGTACGTTATCCAACACTTTCCCTACTGTTGCACTCTCTGGAGTTGGAATATAATTTTTTACCCCTATGCTATCCAACACTTACCCTACTGTTGCATTCTCTGGAGTGTGAATAGTAATTATTACCCCTACGCTATCCAACACTTTCCCTACGTTTGCACTCTCTGGAGTTGGAATAGTAATTTTTACACCAACGCTATCCAACACTTTCCCTACTGTTGCACTCTCTGGAGTGGGAATAGTAATTTTTACCCGTACGCTATCCAACATTTACTTACTTTTTTAATTTGTATTACATTTTTATTAATTGTTATTTATATTATTATTTTATGTATATAAATGTATTTGTAATTTATTATATTTTCATTTATTTATAAGGTATTAATATAATTTTTTAGAGTTATCATTAATGAAGTATATACTATGTATTATATCTTTATTATTTGTTTTTATTACATTTATAAGTATTATTTTGTTAATATTACATTTTTTTAAAAAAACGATATGTTTGACATCTATATTTTTTTTCTCGATATTTTTGTACTTACCTTGTTAGAGATAGGATGTCGATATTATTGTAATCGATATTTTTGTTGCAATATTTTTGTAGCTAGATATTTTTGTATTCGATATTTTGTCATAGATTCGTTTTTACTGTATTACTGTATTGAATTGAATTGAATAAAATTTATATCGCGCAAACAATAACCCGAAGGCATCAAGGCGCCTAACACTGTATATCAAAAATGTATGAGCCTGACACCATTACAAGTATGCCTGCACAAAGAGATGTGTCTTCAGAGCACTTCTGAATGCCTGAAGAGTGGGTAGGGATCTTAGTTCCAGTGGGAGGGCATTCCACCACTTGGGCGCCAAGGTGGAAAAAGCCCTGCCACCCCATTTAGCTCTTCTAGAGCGAGGGACTGACAGGAGAAGTCTACTAGAGGAACGCAAGTCCCTGGAGGGAGTATAGCGGGACAGGATAGATCATACACCAGTGGAACTATTTTTTGCAAGGGCCCTGTAGGTCATACATAGGGTCTTGAAACGGATACGATCCTCAACAGGGAGCCAGTGTAACAGCTTTCTGGCCGCTGTAGCTGAGGCACGTTTGGGGAGATCCAGCAAAAACCTGGCGGCAGCGTTCTGGACTACCTGCAAGCGCTGTAGTAGACTTTTATTCAGTCCAGTATACAGCGCATTGCAGTAGTCCAGACGAGAACCAATGAGGGCAACTGCAAGCTGTTTTCTTGCCTGCAGTGATAGGTAATGCCTTATCCTCTTCAGGATGTGGATGATGCCCCAGCAGGTAGAGATGGTTCTACTAACCTGTTTACCTAGGTTGAGGGCAGGATCAATCATGACCCCAAGGTTTTTCGCGGAGGAGGTAGGGGTGGGGCAGGCTCCTAATGAGTCTGGCCACCAAGAAGATGACCACACGTCGTCTTTTCCACCAAACACCATCACCTCCGTCTTCTCTCCATGTTCACAAATGCTTTCCTGCTCGTGCCAAGCTACCCAGGGGGTGAGCAGGGGTTATTTTAGAAGTGTATCCCCCTTACCATGACTAGAGAGAAGGGTCCCTACTTGGACAAAGGTACCTACCTCTGCCAACTAGAGACCCCCATTTCTAACATGTACCTACAATATCCTTTTAAGTTCCAACTGGTGGTACCCTTTGTTTAGGTTGTGAGAAAAACTTTGCACCTCTGAATTAAATTCTCATATCAGCAATGTGAACACCTATATGTCTTTCTCCCTAAACTGCCTTGTTGGCCCGATTTATATCAATACGAAGGCGTACAGCTCCTTTACTGTCTCTTTTAGGCTCTGCTACAATGGCAGAAATCCAATGTGAAGAAGCACCCTAAACTCCCACACAAAGCCCTGACTTAACGCCCATACATCAGCCGTGGTTTCCTTCATTCCTGGTTTCGGAGGTCGATGGCAAGAGCTGGGAGGGTGAACCAAACAGTGAGGAAGGACTTTCGTTCCTTTTTTGCGCAGGGTGGAACTGCACCAGCCCAATCAGGAGGCAGAGGCCTGCAGCCAACATCCCAATCAGCATCCATAAGTGAGAGAGAAAATGGAAAGAAAGGACAGGCGAGGAATACGGGAGAGGAGACTGCAGAGCAAGAAGCCATCGGGAACGGAGCAGTGGGGAGAAAGCCAAACGGAATCTTGTCCCCGGATGTACAGGTGAGTATACCCTAGGTTGTAGTCAACATGTGTAAACGGTTTTAATTGTGCCTGATAAGGTGTCAGGCCTTCATAAGGACCTTGTTCCACAGCTGCAATGCCTGTGAAGACTACCTGAGGATTGGTGTTGTCTAAAGGTAAACATAGTGTGAAGTAAGGTTTCTAGTATCAAGATCAAACCAGAATCAGCAACTACCAGACCAGATTACAAGGTTCTGAAGTAACAGGCAGTACTATTCTCCCCTTCCAGGGTAGAACATACCAGCTTATTGGTTTTTGTTCTAACACTGTCTAGGGTTACATTTCTAGATCTGGACCTACAAAATGTGACAACTAGTTCCACAAACAGATAGAGGAAGTAACAGCCAACAAATACAGAATATCAGAAGATTCCACTGCTCTATGTGAGTGCTCATGGGGTTGTCCTAACTTCTGGCTGGCACCGTGAAACTGCCCAACAGGATGAGTCTAATGAAAAAAAAAACATAATTGCATATGGCACCAGTGTCAATGTGACCATTGCTATTCTGAGTATAACAAAATGAGCAATCACTGACTCCCTTTAGAACAGAGTCAATAATGTTCCATGTCCATTGTCAAAAGGCACCTGTGAGTTCAGAAAATGTCTGACATACAGAAGGCATCGATCATTTTGCTCCTCATTGCATCTTTGCAGGACTCAGTAATACTAGAACGTTATGTTATGTTATGTTATAGTATATTATGGTATGTTATGTTATGTTATGTTATGTTATAGTATGGTATGTTATGTTATATTTGAAAAATATGTTTTTACCATCAAGGGTATCCTGGTGCTGAACAGGTGTGTTTCCAGCCCTTCCTACGGTAGTTCAATTAATTGAAAATATAGATACTCATCTTCTTGTGAAATTAAAGAAGAGAGGAGAAGGTGTTGTACGCCTTCTACCTCCAGGCAGAAACTGTACGTGTGTTGGACAATATAGACATTGGGAACGGTGACAGACTGATTCTATGCACCCCCTTAGGATATGTTCATACTTCTAGCTCATAGTGCGACCATAAGTACCCCTAAACCTAGGCAGGTAACAAATGGATTGGGCATCCTCAGAGCATGACAACCCTGACTCCCCAAGAAATTGTGTTAACAGATCTAGAACCTTGCTGCTCAGTCACTCTTGCATGCCCACAGAAATACACAAGAAATAAACAAATAGGAATTTCAATATTTGTTGAACCATTGTGATGCTTGTGTAAAATATATATACTGCAATGATTAACAGACAGAAGCATATGAAAGTGATCAGTAAAAGGAAAACAGTGAAAAGGATAGACAATTCCACCATTGTGCTAAAGCACTGTATATATATGCTGGTATACAATGACTGTTTATAGGATACCCTTCCATGTGCTCCCTAACCAAGATGCCTAGGGCGGATGAGCTGACAAAATCACCTACTGGAAGATTTGACTCCCTATTACCTGAAGGTAAGTATATGTAGGTCCGGATTGGTGTCACTACAACGCAGGCTATTACAACGCCTGCTGTTACAACGCGATTTTTACATCGCATACCACTACAACGCATAGTGCTTTTAGGCGCTGGATAGTGAATTATTTAATTTACTATTCCAACTCCAGTCCCCGTGGATAGTAGGGAAGGTGTTGGATAGTAAATTAAATATAATCCCTATCCTAGAGCGCCCCCCAGCGCAATGCGTTGTAATGGTTTGCGTTGTAATGGTTGCGATGTAATGGTAGTGCGTTGTAATAAATGCGTTGTAAGTGATGTTCCCCGTAGGTCCCCGTCTTGGTCACTAGTTGGACATCCCTCCTAGCAGAGGGAAACAGGAATAAGCTGGGCTGAGACTCCAACAAAAGCAACCTCACAGTGTCGATAAAATGTTACTCTTATTTGAAAACGTAAATGCATGTGTATTTATATTAACCATATCCATGCTTCTGTACCGAGGCCTCAGCCAGTCTGTCTTTGTCTATCCTCTTGCGATAGCTATGACGCATTACGATGAATAATAAATAACAACAATTGCACAATGTATATTCAGGCCTTGTACTAAATGTTCAAGGTGTCGTGATAGTGTACCTACGAAGTGAAAATGTAAGCAATACCGATTCAGAGAAACTAATCCTGTACTATCACACAAGCAAATGTGTGTCAAAAGTCATTGTGTAGAATAGAAATAAACCTGAGAAACGTGTGCATGTAAAATGGAGGTGCTTCTTACTGCTCGTAATTCAGCCACGTGACAGACGTTCTGATGTGGAGTAGGAAGCCGTTTCACGCTTTAAGAGTGATATAATAGAATGCCTGCTGATCTGGCTCTGTGTATACAAAGGGTGTTTGTGAGTAGGAGTCCTGTGGAGCGGAGGTGTCAGTGGTTGGTGGAAGAAGATGCAACAGTACAGGTAGGTGGGGTTGAAGTTGTGTATTGGCTTGATGTATTTGTGAGATGTTAGAAATTAGCACGTTTGTGTATCAGGAGCCAGTGGAGTTTCCTGAGGCATGATGTGATGTGACTTCTGAGTGAAAGGTTGAGTATGAGTCTGGCTGCTGAGTTCTAGATGGTTTGTGTTAGCGTGCTGCTTGGTGTTTCCACATACAGCGTGTTCCTGTAGTCCAACTTGTGGTGTCTAGGACGCAAGTGCCAGTTTTTCTAGTGTTGCTTGGGAGACACTTTAAAATCTTCCTTACAACCTTCAGGGTGTGGAAGGAGGATGCAGTGATGGCTTTGACTTGTATGGTTATGTCTGTTACTGTTGAGTATTTCCATGTTCCTGGCATAGGTGCAGGGTTTGGGTGCGAGTTTGACCAGCCACCAGTTGGAGTCCCTTGGTTAGGTATTCCTGCTGAAGATCACTACTTCTGTCTTGTCGGTGTTGAGCTTGAGACAGTTGGCTCTCATCAAGTTAGTGACTTCGGTCATGCAGGCGAAGAACTTGTTTCTTGTACTGGAGGTTGAAGCAGGGTCTAGTTTTACCATATAGTGCTCCTGGCCTATTCTGTCCACATCTGAAGCATGAGAGTCTCAATTGTCCCTGCAAGCCCATAGACAGGATTGTGCTAAAATTTTCCACACTGCCTTGAGTGTCTACAGAGCCAGTAGGCCTCACACCCTCCTGTAACCTCAGACGTATCTCTCCTATGAAGGCCAATAACCTCAGACCACTGTCTTTCTGATGAACAAGACTTCGAACCCCCTGTCATCTGCGTGTACATCTTTCTCAACATTAGGAAGATATAGCAATAACAGGATGTGTCTGTCATCTAGAAGAACAAAATGTGCTAAAAGTAGGATTGAGGGCCAACTGGGACTTTCCGCAACCTTAGAAACTAAAATAGCAACAGAGCTTAAAATAAACAATAGCTTTATAAGGAGCCTCAGCCTTAAAGCTTCCGAGACGTGATGCAAAGTGTTTTCGATAAAAGGTTCAAACTTTTGTTATGTTGTGCGGTCAAGCTTCTGCCAAAATGAGATCTTGCAGTCAACAGTTCCTCATTAAAAGTGTATAAAAGGGCCACTTACCGGCAATTCGTTAAACACTTCACGCAGTGGTTTTGACAGTGAAGTGCAATTTATTTTGCTCTTGAATGAGGGTGTAATGCTTCAGTGTATTCTGATATTCATTTTCTCTCTCTCTCTCTTTTCCTTGCATTGCCGTGTTTTTAAACTTACTAGATTGTATGCTGTCGCTCATGATCTGCAATGTGTCTTTGACACTTGCTACTTGCTAGATTGCGTGGTGTTATTTTTTATTAATGATGTGTCTCTGACATGTATTGTCTAAAGTGTTTGAATAAACAGTGCCACTCTTGATTCAGTTCCTGCATTTCACATGTGTGTCTTGTTTTTTTAGATAGCACATTTCTGGGCTAAATTATGTGGTAAAAACCACCCTCGAGCAGGGTATGTTCTAAAGGGAGAGTATGAAGTGTGTTTCATTGGCATAGAAGAGTATGTTGATGTTGTGTGGCAGATATCAATAGCCAGAAGGATCATATGGGTTATGAGGGTGGGGCTGATCAATAAATCTTGACGCACTCTGCAGATGAATTTGCTGGCTTCCGAGAAGTAAAATGCCAGGCTGACAGCTTGTCTTCTACGCATTAAGAAGGAGCAGATCCAGCAGAGAGCGGGTTGTTGGATGCCAATGTTATGCAGCTGCCTGATGACGATGGGTGTATGACTATGTTAAATGCTGTAGAAATGTCCACAAGAATGAAGCCTGCCATGTCTCCTCTATCAAGGATCCTGCGGATGTCACCGGGAATGAGGATGAGTGCTGTTTCTGTAATGTGGTTGGGTCTGAATCTGGATCGTATGGCATAGAGGAGTTGGTGGTTGTTGATCTGGTCGGTAAGGCATTGGTTGATTTTTTTTCTCTAAGTCCTTTGCTGAGTATGGTAAGAGGGAGATTGGTATGTAGTTGGAAAGCTGTGATAGATCAACAGATGGTTTCCTGATCAAGGGCATGATGGTGGCATAGTTGTAAGTGTCTGGGAATGTGGCTGAGTCAATGAAGGCATTCAGGATGGGTGTTAGTGCTTCACTGATCGGTAGGAATCCTTTGGGGAAGGCATGGCGGGGACAAAGTGTCAGATGGGGACCCCAAGTGGATGATCTTCCTGGTAGCAGCAATTTGACAGTGGTCACAGAGACTACAAGGTCAGGATTTGTTCTTCAGCCATGATCGGAATTTGAGTCGCAACAGTGACGGGGTCCAGTCGAGAGTCGAAGTTGCTGTATATGGAGGTGATTTTCTTACAGAAAAATTCCAAGAGCTTTTTGCAAAAGTTATGTGAGAGGGGGATTGTGCTGGATGCATCACGAGGCATGGTAAAATCTTTGATGATGGAGTGGATTTCCTTGCTACTGTTTGTTCTTGTGTTTACGCGATCTGATTTGAAGATGTCTTTGGCTGCGGTGTTTTCAGATGGTCCCCATTTCTGCTCCATTTGCTTGCAGAGGTGTTTTGTCAGCCTGAGTTCCTCTGTATAGCAACTGGACTATTACCAGTCTCTTGCGATTGGGATGCATATGAGGGGAATCAGTTTTTGAGGTTCTTGATGTCTTTTGGCAAGTTGCTGGTGTGTTCGCTTGCAAATGTGGATGACTCAATTGCCAGGGACAATGTCTTAATATGCATTAGGAAACTCTTGAATGTGGTCTCACTGGCATAGTGGAGATGCATACTGTGACACAGATGGGGCCTTTTGGGCATGTCTTTAATACTAATGTGGACATCATGAAATACAAGAGGCTCAAAATACACATATATGATAGCCGGCCCTAGGTTGGCACCAAACTTCCCAGCTAATGCTTATTTCTGCATACATGGCCTTAAAAATGAATACAAAACCCCAAATTAATCTTTAAGAGTGATGTTTGTAGTGATAATACAAATGTCATTTTCTGCTGGGTTTTTTTCTGCGTGCACCGACCACGCATGTTATGGTTTCGCAAATGACAGTATTGCTGTCATCCAATTAAACATTCCATATGTCCATCTTCAGTGAGTATTAGGGTTTATGTCACTATATTTACCTATTTGTATGCCTTGCAGAGTCACAAGCCACAAAGTCATGTCTAGTTTCATCTGCTGCTTCTCGTGAAGTCTGTGCTGCAAGTGCTAGAAACTTTTTGATGCGGTTTTGATATTGAGCTGCAAATTTCCAAACAATCCTGTGTTTTTTTAACTTCGCATCTTCGTTTTATTCTCGTGCTTTGCTTTTTCACATGTTTTTGTACATTAGCTATGGAACGGAGCACACAATATGATTTTTCTATTAATGTCGAAAAATGAAACAAGTGCAACTAGTATCTAGAATTATATATTTAGGGAAATTAGCTAGTTTTAGAACATGAGCGAGTACATGTTGATGAGAATTTAGTTTCATGGGCTTTTTTAAATTAATAAAAATAACTAAAGTGCCGACCTGTATACCACAGCGACACTGTGAAGACAAATGAATGGAAACTTGTCTAAAACAAGTTGGCAATGAGTATATTACCAAAAAAAATAACTTTGTTATGGAGATGCTCTGATATGGGACTTCCCCAAAATCAAATCCATCGTCTTGAGCTTAAATGTCAGATCGGTGGCACCGTTCTGTCCATAAAGGGATGGATCCTATAACATTTTTGATTGGCCCGATTCCATGACCTCCTTGGTAATATAAGGCAGTTCTTGGCGGAAACACATTTTGCCCCTGTATTGTGACCGCAGAACTTGTGGCGGTGGTAATGTGTAACGAGAATAATTCAGCATTTTTGTTTTGTTGAGGTATGGATGTTTTTTTGTGCTGCTGTGTTTTTTGTGCTGCATTATTACAAAGTGAAGTTGTACTGTTGTGGTTGTATGGCCTTCTGTTATGACAAGTTTGTTATGTTTTAATGTGGATTTATGTTGATTTGAGTATGCTAGTTTGTTGTTTCACTTTGATATGTCAACAAATATTCCTACATTTCTTCCCAAAAACAGCACTTAACTATAATCTTCCGGTGACAATCATTTACCACTGCCTAAAATTTAAACCCAGATCTTTTGACTGGGTGTGAGTGTTTGATTGATTCAGATGCTCCGTCCATCACCACCCCCTTTTGTACCGTAACATTTTAAAACAGCACTGCTAAGGCTCTTCAAATATTCAGTAGTCAACCGAAACTGTGGCATAGACAGTTTCTTAAAGTATTGCTTGCAGTGCTTGCTTTTTAAGATATGACCCATGTCTTAAATTAGCACTTGCACCTGCACTCATCACCATATGTGATACAGACCAAGTTCACAAATTATGGGGCATATTACCAAGCAATAGCGATAATTATCGCTATTGCTTGATTAGAGACAAAAATTTATGGCCGACCTGCGGCGATTTTTACCGCAGATAAACCTTGGTATTACCAAGGTTTTTCGCAAATGCGATAAAAATCGGCCGAAATGCATGAGTATCGCTGAAAAGTCAGTGATACTCATGCATTACCGAGCTAATGCTCTTAGCCATGTTATCCACCTCCCATTGGATAACATGGCTAAGAACTGCTCAGGGCAGGTGTTAACTTTTGGAGATATTCGCGCTAAGCGCGAATATCTCCAAGTGTTGGTAATAGGAGATAGCAATGTTAACAACTGTTTCCAGTCGCTAACATCTTGGCACCCCCACTTTGCATGTCATTAGTGACAAATTTCTCTGACATGCAAAGTGGGGCCCAAGATGGTCGCTATCTCCTACTAGCTGTCGCTAACTGGTGTTAGCGACAGCTAGGTAATAGGGAGATCATTTTATCTCCGCTTTCTTGGCTTTTAAAGCCAAAAAAGCAGAGATAAACCCCCTTGATAATATGCCCCTATAATCGCTCTTTATTTTCCGATCTTGAGGCAACAACGCTGAAGCCTGACTGTAAAATTTGTAGCATTTTTTCCCTCAAGCTATCTAAAATCTGTTCTGTTGGACACATAATACCATCCATCAGCAAATCTATATGAATGTTACAGATGTCCATTCACACTAGTCAAACCTTCTTCAGACTACATCAAATGCCACCAATTGTCTGGGTCAGTTTGAGAATTCCATCTGGGCCACTGTCCAAAATCAGCAATGCGGTTACTTGACTGACTGCACCAATTTAGCTTTAAAATTATCTGTAGAGGAACCTGACAGATAACACAGCGTTTGTCACAACATCAATATCCAATTAGGATGTGACAGTCACAAAATGAACACACTAATGCAAATGATAAATACTTTCAGACGATATAGCATCAGTGTATCCTCAAACGTTAAGGAGCTGCATGCATTATTACTAGAAATATCTCAGGGAAATAAAGTGGAACTCAGTCCTGCTCACACTTCATCACTACATATCACATCTCACACAAATAGGATACAAGAATATAGTAACCAAACATATTCTGAAAGAAATATTGCTTACAAAAATATTGTCCTATTAGAATTCTCCATAGATTGTCTACACCCAAGGGAGATTCATTTTATTAAATAATACTTCAGACAAAACATTTCTGTTATTCAGTATGTTTGCGCATGATAGACTGGCATGCAACCATGCTGAATGCTCTCTTAAAACATCTGGGTGTGTTTCCTGGAATGGTGCTTCTGCAGAGCAGCTAATGTTTCCCCTAAAGACACTGTAAAATCATACATGGCTTTCATAAACGAAAGCACACCCAAAAGAATATATATATATATATATATATATTTATACATATATATATATATATATATATATATTTATATATATATATATATATATATATATATATATATATATATATATATATATATATATATATATATATATATATATATATATATATATATATATATATATATATATATTCAGGTTCACATTTGCCCAAGAGCAAGGCGCACTCACTGTCGGCATTACATCGGGTCGGGAAAGGGGAGCAGGCACGCCCAGCGTCTGCAGCACCTGACGCGTTTCGGGCATCAGCCCTTCCTCATAGGTTCGCTGCTTGCAGATATAAACCAGCACAATGACTCTCCAGATATCACCCTTTAATTCAGCTCAGGTGAGTGAAATGCATCCTGGGACTGGTAGTCACAAAATAATACCCTTGTGGGTTGCTGGCATCTTACATGCAAAATTTCAAAGTTCATCATATCAGGGACTGTCGCCCACACCTTCCCTCATTCAGCCACTTGCCAGTTTGTCCCGCAAAGCCATCCACGAACAGCTGCAGAATCCGCTAAGTATGTGCGGCGGTGCGCCCTCCGGCTGGACTAGCCGTTTAGTATTCAGGTTCACATTTTCCCAAGAGCAAGGCGCACTCACTGTCGGCATTACATCGGGTCGGGAAAGGGGAGCAGGCACGCCCAGCGTCTGCAGCACCTGACGCGTTTCGGGCATCAGCCCTTCCTCATAGGTTCTCTGCTTGCAGATAGAAACCAGCACAATGACTCTCCAGATATCACCATTTAATTCAGCTCAGGTGAGTGAAATGCATCCTGGGACTGGTAGTCACAAAATAATACCCTTGTGGGTTGCTGGCGTCTTACATGCAAAATTTCAAAGTTCATCATATCAGGGAGTGTCGCCCACACCTTCCCTCATTCAGCCACTTGCCAGTTTGTCCCGCAAAGCCATCCACGAACAGCTGCAGAATCCGCTAAGTATGTGCGGCGGTGCGCCTTCCGGCCGGACTAGCCGTTTAGTATTCAGGTTCACATTTGCCCAAGAGCAAGGCGCACTCACTGTCGGCATTACATCGGGTCGGGAAAGGGGAGCAGGCACGCCCAGCGTCTGCAGCACCTGACGCGTTTCGGGCATCAGCCCTTCCTCATAGGTTCGCTGCTTGCAGATAGAAACCAGCACAATGACTCTCCAGATATCACCCTTTAATTCAGCTCAGGTGAGTGAAATGCATCCTGGAACTGGTAGTCACAAAATAATACCCTTGTGGGTTGCTGGCGTCTTACATGCAAAATTTCAAAGTTCATCATATCAGGGAGTGTCGCCCACACCTTCCCTCATTCAGCCACTTGCCAGTTTGTCCCGCAAAGCCATCCACGAACAGCTGCAGAATCCGCTAAGTATGTGCGGCGGTGCGCCTTCCGGCCGGACTAGCCGTTTAGTATTCAGGTTCACATTTGCCCAAGAGCAAGGCGCACTCACTGTCGGCATTACATCGGGTCGGGAAAGGGGAGCAGGCACGCCCAGCGTCTGCAGCACCTGACGCGTTTCGGGCATCAGCCCTTTCTCATAGGTTCGCTGCTTGCAGATAGAAACCAGCACAATGACTCTCCAGATATCACCCTTTAATTCAGCTCAGGTGAGTGAAATGCATCCTGGGACTGGTAGTCACAAAATAATACCCTTGTGGGTTGCTGGCGTCTTACATGCAAAATTTCAAAGTTCATCATATCAGGGAGTGTCGCCCACACCTTCCCTCATTCAGCCACTTGCCAGTTTGTCCCGCAAAGCCATCCACGAACAGCTGCAGAATCCGCTAAGTATGTGCGGCGGTGCGCCTTCCGGCCGGACTAGCCGTTTAGTATTCAGGTTCACATTTGCCCAAGAGCAAGGCGCACTCACTGTCGGCATTACATCGGGTCGGGAAAGGGGAGCAGGCACGCCCAGCGTCTGCAGCACCTGACGCGTTTCGGGCATCAGCCCTTCCTCATAGGTTCGCTGCTTGCAGATAGAAACCAGCACAATGACTCTCCAGATATCACCCTTTAATTCAGCTCAGGTGAGTGAAATGCATCCTGGGACTGGTAGTCACAAAATAATACCCTTGTGGGTTGCTGGCGTCTTACATGCAAAATTTCAAAGTTCATCATATCAGGGAGTGTCGCCCACACCTTCCCTCATTCAGCCACTTGCCAGTTTGTCCCGCAAAGCCATCCACGAACAGCTGCAGAATCCGCTAAGTATGTGCGGCGGTGCGCCTTCCGGCCGGACTAGCCGTTTAGTATTCAGGTTCACATTTGCCCAAGAGCAAGGCGCACTCACTGTCGGCATTACATCGGGTCGGGAAAGGGGAGCAGGCACGCCCAGCGTCTGCAGCACCTGACGCGTTTCGGGCATCAGCCCTTCCTCATAGGTTCGCTGCTTGCAGATAGAAACCAGAACAATGACTCTCCAGATATCACCCTTTAATTCAGCTCAGGTGAGTGAAATGCATCCTGGGACTGGTAGTCACAAAATAATACCCTTGTGGGTTGCTGGCGTCTTACATGCAAAATTTCAAAGTTCATCATATCAGGGAGTGTCGCCCACACCTTCCCTCATTCAGCCACTTGCCAGTTTGTCCCGCAAAGCCATCCACGAACAGCTGCAGAATCCGCTAAGTATGTGCGGCGGTGCGCCTTCCGGCCGGACTAGCCGTTTAGTATTCAGGTTCACATTTGTCCAAGAGCAAGGCGCACTCACTGTCGGCATTACATCGGGTCGGGAAAGGGGAGCAGGCACGCCCAGCGTCTGCAGTACCTGACGCGTTTCGGGCATCAGCCCTTCCTCATAGGTTCGCTGCTTGCAGATAGAAACCAGCACAATGATCCTCCAGATATCACCCTTTAATTCAGCTCAGGTGAGTGAAATGCATCCTGGGACTGGTAGTCACAAACTGGCAAGTGGCTGAATGAGGGAAGGTGTGGGCGACACTCCCTGATATGATGAACTTTGAAATTTTGCATATAAGACGCCAGCAACCCACAAGGGTATTATTTTGTGACTACCAGTCCCAGGATCTATTTCACTCACCTGAGCTGAATTAAAGGGTGATATCTGGAGAGTCATTGTGCTGGTTTCTATCTGCAAGCAGCGAACCTATGAGGAAGGGCTGATGCCCGAAACGCGTCAGGTGCTGCAGACGCTGGGCGTGCCTGCTCCCCTTTCCCGACCCGATGTAATGCCGACAGTGAGTGCGCCTTGCTCTTGGGCAAATGTGAACCTGAATACTAAACGGCTAGTCCGGCCGGAAGGCGCACCGCCGCACATACTTAGCGGATTCTGCAGCTGTTCGTGGATGGCTTTGCGGGACAAACTGGCAAGTGGCTGAATGAGGGAAGGTGTGGGCGACACTCCCTGATATGATGAACTTTGAAATTTTGCGTGTAAGACGCAAGCAACCCACAAGGGTATTATTTTGTGACTACCAGTCCCAGGATGCATTTCACTCACCTGAGCTGAATTAAAGGGTGATATCTGGAGAGTCATTGTGCTGGTTTCTATCTGCAAGCAGCGAACCTATGAGGAAGGGCTGATGCCCGAAACGCGTCAGGTGCTGCAGACGCTGGGCGTGCCTGCTCCCCTTTCCCGACCCGATGTAATGCCGACAGTGAGTGCGCCTTGCTCTTGGGCAAATGTGAACCTGAATACTAAACGGCTAGTCCGGCCGGAAGGCGCACCACCGCACATACTTAGCGGATTCTGCAGCTGTTCGTGGATGGCTTTGCGGGACAAACTGGCAAGTGGCTGAATGAGGGAAGGTGTGGGCGACACTCCCTGATATGATGAACTTTGAAATTTTGCATGTAAGACGCCAGCAACCCACAAGGGTATTATTTTGTGACTACCAGTCCCAGGATGCATTTCACTCACCTGAGCTGAATTAAAGGGTGATATCTGGAGAGTCATTGTGCTGGTTTCTATCTGCAAGCAGCGAACCTATGAGGAAGGGCTGATGCCCGAAACGCGTCAGGTGCTGCAGACGCTGGGTGTGCCTGCTCCCCTTTCCCGACCCGATGTAATGCCGACAGTGAGTGCGCCTTGCTCTTGGGCAAATGTGAACCTGAATATATATATATATATATATATATATATATATATATATATTCACTGAAAAAACCATAGGTTATAGACCATATATAGTTAGGGATTAGCATTTACAAAACCTTATTTAACTCGCACAAAACCATTGAAATTCGCATATATAGTTAGTTGCACTAACTATATATCGCGCACCCGCAATCCACTGCTGATGATGTCACATATTACATCATTCATGACATGGTCAGTGACATCACTGATGACATCACTGATGACATCTCAAATGACATCACTGATGACATCACTGTTGACAACTCAAATGACATCACTGATCACATCACTGATGGCATCATTCTTGTGATAATACGATGAACCTCTTCAGACTCTAATATAACCTTAGATACACTCAATGTAAACAGACACTCACAGACTGTCACTCATCCATGGAGTTACTCACACACCTAGTCAGTCATGCAAAGAATCAATCACACCTCCATTTCCTCAACTATACAGTTATACACACCTTACTTATTCAAACATATACTAACACATATTTACTCTCTTATACAATCCCTGATACAAGTTCACAATGATCCATACAGCCACTCACACATTCACTGGTTCTTATGCACATTTATTTATATATGTCAACTCTCACATGTACTGTGTTTTACATATGTACTTACTTTGACATGTAGCACTGAGACATCCATTCACTCACCAATGCACTCATACACACAGTCAACTGTCCATACAGCTGTTTCCACCTGCACTTTTGAACCCATACATCTAGTGAATCAACTGCTCACACATCTATGCACAGAGTCATACACCTCCCAGCCACCCACACACATACTCAGTCTCCCATACAAATACTTGGGCAACCAATCAATAACCCATATAGTTACTCATATAGCTACTGATTTAAACATGCAGCAGTTTACAGAACAACAGACATAATGATGCACAAATTAAGACAGTTTAGTCACTAACCCATGCACTCAGTGAGACACTTTTAATCATTCTCTCATACAGTCAGTCATGCACCTACTAAATCCTTCATCCAGACACTTATATATCCACTCATTCTTCAATATGTAAGACATAATTTAACTTTACAGAAACATACAGTCACTGGATGATCAGTGATGTCATCAGTGATGTCATTTGAGATGTCATCAGTGATGTCATCAGTGATGTCACTGACCATGTCATGAATGATGTAATATGTGACATCAGCAGCAGTGGATTGCGGGTGCGCGATATATAGTTAGTGCAACTAACTATATATGCGAATTTCAATGGTTTTGTGCGAGTAAAATAAGGTTTTGTAAATGCTAATCCCTAATTATATATGGTTTATAACCTATGCTTTTTTCAGTGAATTTTCAAGGTTTTGTAAATGCTAATTCCTAACTATATATGGTCTATAACCTATGGTTTTTTCAGTGAATTTCAATGGTTTTTTAATAGCAAATATCAAAAGATGTAAAATGTATTCTTTTTTTTTTCTTCACCAAAGTACGCTCCCCGGTTAGCTTACCGGTGCGCGTACCGAGCGCTCCCCCCGCGAAATTTTTTAATTTTTTTTTCTCTTAATTTTTGCATGTATCAGCATCCTAATCCTCCCTCCGAAAACCTAGAGGGTCACAAAGTGTCTACCGTGCCCCCTTCTACCCATTCCGTACATTGTTTGTCCTCCATCTTATGTCTTAATTCTACCAATACACAAAATGGAGGACTCCCGTAACGCTGCTGGTTCGCGTACCGCGGAGCGCACCGGTAAGCGCTCGATAAAAAAAGGTGGGAAAGTAATTTACAGAAAAAACACTTTCATCAAATATAGAATAGCCCCTACTACATAGCAGTCCCTACCATTTCCCCAAATTTGATGGAATTTCATTGTGAAAATTATGCTGAAAGCCTGATTAAATATCCTGAGGTAAATTACCTAACCAAAACACTTACGAGGTGTTAGAATTGACAACCAATCAAAATGCTACTTTCAATATCTTCTAATATTTCATGACATTTGATTGGTTATGTACCTGAATATATATAAAGAAAGAGAGAGAAACACAGCCATTTTGACTACTACTTCTTGAAGTACATATCAAGTACATTTCAACTGATAACTTGAAGTTCTATTTGAAAGGTAAGATGTCATTTTAAAAACTGAAGTATGTTCTGTACTGTAAGCTAATTAGGAAAACATTTTCTGATAGTTATATACTATCCCTCTGTAATACTTATAGAATAAAATAGACTTCTCTGTTTTAGTTATGGATGGAGTTAGACTTGTCTTGTATAATTAAGAATTGACTTAGAGTTTATTTCATACATTTTTTCATATTTCTACTTCCAGTTTGATACCATACACTGCCCAACGAAAAAATCACTGTTTAAAAAACCAAACTACCTGTCTGTACTTAAACCCAACAGTGCCCTATCTTAACTGATATATTTTTTTTAAATTCATTTTACAGCATACAAAATGGAGGGAGAGCAGAAAAATAACATGGAAATTGCAGAATGCAACCAAGACAAAGAAAATGATTCAGAATTCTTTGATCAATCAATGGACATAGAACTTCTGCAATGTGTTGAAGCTGTGGATTTGTTAATTGAAAATGAGTC
The DNA here is from genome assembly GCF_964263255.1 of Lissotriton vulgaris. Taxonomy (NCBI): domain Eukaryota; kingdom Metazoa; phylum Chordata; class Amphibia; order Caudata; family Salamandridae; genus Lissotriton; species Lissotriton vulgaris. The sequence goes on from NC_141696.1 coordinate 746,484,327, forward strand.
AAAATCTGACCAAGAATTATTAGAAGTTCTTTTCAATTTTGAAAATAAATCAGAATAATAAATTTATATATAATAATTCAAAAATTGTTTGAGACATTATTCATTTTTATATGTATTTTTTAAACTAGTAGCAAATTGATTTTAATGTAAAATCAGACTTTAAATATACTGTGCAACTTTAAGTTTGCTCATAGTTACTTCCTTTCTTCCACTATATCATCTCCAATGTGTATTTAACATCTCTTTATCATCTCCTGCCTCCATGGTGTTTCTGCTTTCCTGACAGACTACGCTATGAATTCCATATACCTCAATAACTTCTGAAACAACCTGCAAGATATCTACAAAGGAAACAATGTATTTTTATTTTTAGACTCTGCATTGGTACCTACATGTTGGTACTTAATAAAATAAATAAAAAAAAACAAAAATAACAATCAATAAACATACAATACTTGAACATTCTTTCATCCTATTTTCCCAATATTACGCTTTCCGGACCACTTCCCGGTGCGCGTACCGAGCGCTCCCCCCGCAAAAAAAACGATATAAAAATTATTATTTTTTAACCCCGCGAGGCCCTTTTAAAGCCCCCTCATCAAACCTAGGGGGTCAGGGAGGATGTACTCTGCCCCCTTATGCTCATTTCCCACTTTGTTTTTCCTACCTCTTGTGTCACGATCCTACCGAGACACAAGATGGCGGCCACTCTTGACTGTTTAGAATGTTTACAGACACCGGAAAGCCAATCAGCTTCTCTTCGCGAAGTTCCGTTACGCGTCAGGTACGCGAACCGGAGCGCTAACCGGAGCGCTGTCACAGATATATCTGTTTTTTAAAACGTTAATTTCCCAAAATCCACTGGAGCACATATATTGAGACATAGCAAAGGCACATCGGGCAAACCATATCTACAATTTTGCCAAGTTTCGTGTAAATCCATTCAGCCGTTCGAGCTAAAAGTGAGTCCAACCGACCTATGGAAAACTCAATGTTAAAAACGCGTTTTGGGACCCCCCTTTTTTCTCGGCCCCCCCTTGACAAACCCCCCCCAAATTTTCAGGGGCTGCTCAGAAACAAAATGTGCCATTTTCCTGATAATTTCAGCCAATTCCGTCCACAAACGCCAAAGTTATTCGACATAGAATTTTCAAACATCCCTTAGGAAAAAAATCCTAACTATATATACCTACTGGCGACCGCCAGTAGGTAATATATATATATATATATATATATATATATATATATATATATTGCTGCACGTTCCTGTGTCCATATGCTGGTTTCAGAAAAAAGTGGCTGGCACGCTGGTATCCAGTTTAGAAATTTATTAACACCAAACCCCCCTCACCCCAACAGACGCGTTTCGCCTTTGCAGGCTTCGTCAGTGTTACGTTAGTGCATAATTCCTATCGCCATTTTAAGCCATTAGCCAGTTGGACATTTCATCAACATAAAGAAAGGGCTACTGGTATACAAAAGAACGGTGGCCATCTTGTAATGTGCAAATTGCATTAGAATCCAAGGCTAACAAATGGCGACTTGAAATAAAAGTGCATAGTGTTCATTAAAAACATGTAACGTAATTCTATTGATACTTAATATTATACACATTTGTTAAATACAGTAAAGAAAATTTGATCAACAACTCCATTTTTTTACACAAAATTACCATTTCATACGAGGGTACTAGTTATATCATTTCTCGCGGACCATTGCCCTGTAAATTATTGAATTATTAGGAAACATAATTTCCTATTATGCATGATGTTAGTTATTCGGCCCTGAATGGGCAATTTAGCATGCAGTGCAACTAGTTCTAATGAGGACTTGCAGATCAGTGGGAAATAGGGCATATTGTTGTAAATTAGATTGTGAATCATATTCTTCCTATTATTACCACATGTTAGTGTCTGTACACAGTTTATAGGTGATATATATATATATATATATATACATATATATATATATACATATATATATATATATATATATATATATATATATATATATATATATATATATATATATATATATATATATATATATATATATATATATATAATATATATATATATATATATATATATGTTTTTTTAATCCATAGGGGCCGATTCACATAGGAAATTTGAGATGAAACTCTAACTTTACAACTTTAGGTATTTACAAAGGGTATTTACGAGTAGTAAAGTTAGACTTTTGTCTCAGTTTGGTGTCAATTAAACTTAAGACCAGATCTTAAGTTTAACTAGGACAAAGGTCTACCTTAACTATTCGTAAATGCCCTAGTGAACATGGAAAGTCTTAAAGTTAGACTTTTGTCTCAGTTTACCTTTGTGAATCAGGCCCATAGAGAAAATGCTTCAATGTTTGTAACAGGAGGCACGTGAGATGGATTCTAATTAGTAAGCAACCATTTTGAGAGCCATGAAAGTTCACAAGAATCAAACTCTACAGTAGATCTCGTCCACACGGTACAGAGGTTCGGTGACCACAGCAGCTTCATTCTAGTTGAGTCTTTGTCATGCAGTTAAGATCGCTAGCCACCCCATACATCCCTGAAAGGTCACTTGGATCATCTTCAGTCCACGTAGTACAGGTTTCTAAGATCAGGAGATCTCGCTGGGGTGGCCGTTCATTGTCTCATCTGGTCCCAAAACTTTGGAAAACTCTCCCAGTGGGAATGCGCCATTTGACCAATTAATTCTCTTTTTGTAAGGCCTTGAAAACGTGGCTCAACAGTAACTAGTTTCTCTTCTGGTGGTGAGCGAACTATAATGATGACTGTTCTAATGCTGGGAGGCTCTTGGGTAGCAATGCAGTTTCCAATTCCAATTCATTAAACTTTATTCGACAGTTAAGTCATAAAAGTAATACATAAAATACACATTTCGCACTATAAAAATTACATTCCTATTTGTAAAAATAAATACTTAAAACATGATTAAACTTCAAAAGACTAGTGTTGAATATCTTATTTCCTTAAAATTCATTAAAAAGATTGTTTACAAGCAAATATCAGTATATTCAGTTCAGGGTAATATTACTCAAACCTCAGCTAAAAAGAATGCACCCCCTCTTTTCCTCAGTTGGTTTGGGAGGATAATTTTAAAAACCTCTATTTACTGCCGTAACTGTTTTAACCGAATTACCCAAGGCCATTTTAGAAATTTGGCCATAGCAATAGCAATTGGGAGACTGGGATCTGTACATAGGATTCTTAATGCCTCTCCTTGTCTGCGGGTTCCAATTAATTGGCATATAGGTTTCACCCACACTGATCTAGGAGCAGCATATAAGGGACAAAAGAACATAAGATGGCTTATAGATTCTTGTTGGTCCCTGCACCTTGGGCATTTGTCATCATCGTATTCTCCTGCCCATTTCGCTGTAAATGACCTTGTTGGAAGGGTGCCTACTCTAAGTTGGAAATAGAGTTTACAGTCATACTGCTTCTCTATGGCATCCAAGTATAATTCCAGCTTCGGTTGTGCCTTAAATTCAAGAAAGCGACCTGTTAGATGAGATGAAAGACCCTTCATCTCATAAATCTCCAAAAGTGGGCTAGTAGGTTTCGATACTGAGGCCTTAAACTTTTTGAGAAGAAGACCTGCCTGCTGGTGATGTTTTAGTACAGCTAGATGTAGTTGGCTGGTCCAGCGCATATCTCTCTGGAGGGTTACCCCCAGATATGTAAAGGCATCAACCCGCTCTAACGGGGAATTATTCATATATATGCTCCCTCTGAATGGTTTAACAGACCTGGACGGGTTATGTTCAGTAAGAACCATAAACTTTGTTTTTGCAGTGTTTATTTCTAAGCCACGGTCAAAGCAAAAATCCTCAAAGCGCCGCAGGCCACATTAGAGCCCACTTGGCATTTTTGAGATTATCAAGGTGTCGTCCACGAACATGAGGATAGGGACTCGCTTACCGACCATCACAGGGGCGTCGGTCGGGACCAGGGAGAGGAAGTCTGCCACCCCGTTCACATAGAGCGAAAACAAGGTAGGCGCCATGACGCAACCTTGCCGCACTCCTCGCTCAACGAGGAAGGTTTCCGTAACCTCGCCCTGCCGTCCCCACCGTACCTGAGTGAACGTGTCCTCATGCAGGCGAACGATCAAACTCAACAGCTCAGGGGTCATCCACAACTCATCCAGGACTCGCCACAACTTATTATGCGGCACCAAATCAAAAGCCGCCCTTAAATCGACAAGTATGGCATATAATGTACCTTTCTCCAATACCACAGAGCGCCAATAAAGGATAATAAGCTGAAAGACCTGATCTATCGTACTGGTTTTGGGTCGAAAACCAGCCTGGAGATGACTCAAGATGTTTTCTTCTTCCATCCAGGTCTGAATTTTCCCCAATACCAGACGGCCCATCATTTTTTGGAAGGAGTCAATCAAGCTAAAAGGCCTATAGTTACCTGCTAGCGACTTGTCCCCCTTTTTATAGACAGTCACTATTTCAGCACCTTTCCAAGATTGGTGGACAGCCATCCCTTGAATTATGGAATTTGCTAGATATGTAATATACACTAGCCATCTTTTTTTATCATTTAGAAATAGATCAAAAGGGACGCAATCCATACCTGGGACACGTCCCTCAGTTACTAATTCTCGCTTATAGTGAAGGCGGCCTCCTTTTAAAATTTTAGGACAAGGATACCCTCGCTTTCGCCGTCTTCACCTTTGGCGTACTGGGGCTTAAAGTAGTCAATCCATGAGCTTTGGGCAACATTATTCTGCGGACTATCGTGGTGCCCACCCCTGTCCCATTTAAAAATATCCCAAAAAGATTTTGGGTTTTTCGACGCACACGCCACCTTGAGGTCCTGCCACTTGCTCTCTTCCCAAGCTTTTTTTGCAACAAACTGTGTATGCTTATAGTTACCTCGGGCCACCTTTACTTTGCTGGGATCCTTAGTTTTTAATGCTAGGCCCAGCTCCACCCTAGCTTGTCTGCAATAACCATTATACAAACTCTCAGTTTTACTTCTTTGATCTCTTTTACCTAAGCTGGGTTTACAAAAGTATGTTTTAAGTTTAGTGAAGAAATTATCGTGGGCTTCCATAAAAGGATTAAACAATGACCTACACGATATATCTGTCTCCGTAGTTGCCAGCACCCCATCAAGATCTATCTCAATGTCAGTCATGGCATTTTGGGTGCTCAGCGACTTGGCACCACTTAAGGTGGCACTCATCATTTGTTAGAACTGTTTCTAGGGGTATAAGTCCCCTGGACGCTTCATCCACTTCATCTAGGCCCAGTGTAAACAGTGCGGTCAGGGGGTTATGATCACTCTCGATACGGAATATAACCTCCATATCCACAAGAGTGTACCACAGCTTAAGATGGACAAGTAAATAGTCTATATTACTTGCCCTAATGCCATTATCATAAGTTTTATTACCCATCCTATCCGACAATGTTCGGCCATTAGCAGCCCTAAGCTGATTCCCCTTACAGAGACCCTTCAACTGTATCGCAGCCTCTGTCCATTTACTTATAGGATTCAACTCCAGTTGCGGGACTCCCCACCTACAGTCCTCCTCCTCTGTTAGGTTCAGATCATCAAGTCCAAGTGGCTCGAAAAATGTATTAAAATCTTCTGCAACCAGTGGGAGTACATTAGCTGGTAGGGTCTCAATCAACTCTTTCAAGGCTATTACAACATCAGATTTCCTCCCACCTGGTGAGCCCCTGGCATAAACATTAAAAATATCAATTTTTAAGTTGGACGGAAAGCTAAGTCTCACGGCAAGAATGTCACAATTTGATACTGGGAGAAGTTGGGTATTGCATTTTAGGGACTGCCTAACCCATATCACTAGTCCGCCCATAGGGCGACCCATTTGCCTTTTAACTGCAGGGACATAAAAGTTCAGATAGCCCAGTCTAAACACAGGGTCAACTGACCAAGTCTCCTGGAAAAGGCAAATGTCAAATCTGTCAATAAATTCCAGCCACCGCGGTGAGTCTAGTTTGGGACCCATGCCCGCCAAATTCCAGGATATAAATGTTGTCAGACATACTGGCCCCTCAGATCTATCCGCAGAATCACCCCCCAGTGGTGATAAATTAAAAGCTAAGTTTACAGAACTTCGCTTCTTCGACAGAGAATCTAATCTACCAGTCTACATCTACAAAATTTCTCCTATGACCAACATTCCCGTCTTGCCGTCTTCCATGATCCATTACTTGCCCTACACTCCTTCCTACGTCCTCCTCATTTCCTGAGGCTATGCTATCCCAGGTGGAACTATAAGGCACACGCCGTCAGTCGCAATTCCCCAGCCCAACCTTCTGTTCCCCAAGACAACTTTTGATGTTTAACCAAGGATCTAATACCATCTGCTTGTTGTGTCCAATTCCTCTGGGCAATGTTTTCACCCCCTGACAAATTAGTAGCTAAAGGTGCGTCACAGGACACCGTAGGGACATTCTGTGTAGACCTAACACCCCCTTTTTATACTCCAGCAATATTAGAGTCAGCAGTACATTGATCTGTAGTTTTTTTCTGCATACAACTTGGAGCGCTGTTCCTGTTCCAGTTTCCCACCTGTTTCTGAGATGATGCAAGTGAGAGTTCAAGGCACATCAGTCTATTCTCAATGGAATCCAACCGATCGTATATTGGATGACATATCTTCTTGAATGTACCTTCCAGTTTTTTCCAGAACAACGGGCCCAAGTCAAGTTGTGCGCCACCCCCCACACTTGCTTGATGACTTTGCCCCTCTTTAGCAAGTGATACCGGTTGTGTGGGACAAGAGGATGTCCTAACAACGGGATCCTCATTAGACACAGCCATTTTGCCAATTTTTGCTTTTCTCCCCCCTGCTTGCATTTGTGCCCCGGTACGTTTCCCTTTTGCTGTCACCCCTGCCACCTGCTGAACAGGTCCCATTGTTGCATGGCAGGCTGAGCATGTCTTAATATTATGAGAAGGTACTCTCCTTACAGGATTTTGTGTACCCATGCCCCTAGGGGAGTTTAGACTTGTTTTGAGAATGACCATTAGCTGTGATGAAGGACTTCTCTCCTCCACCCCCGAAGGAGGCAGCATATCCTGGGTATCAACCTGCTGATAGACTGGTGACCTAACCCTTGCCAGATTTCCCAGTGAAAATCTCTTATCAAAGGGAGTGTCCAGGGATAGTCTCTGTTCCGTGAGTTCAATATCCTTGGCCAAAGCTGTAGATACTCTGACGAGAAAGTTATCCAGGGTGCCCATTAGTGATCCTCCAGTGGACTTCCTACCATTCTCTCCTATGATTAGTGAAGTAGCCCTACTTGCTATATGAGGGACTGCCACTTTATACTCCACAATCGCAGTTACCACTCATAACAGTTAAAGCACACCAAAACTATACTGTTATTCACTAACCTTTGATTGCTGGAGCTGAAGTTAGGGAGGTGGCCCGTCCCGTCCTTATCCATGCTTGAACGGGCTTAAACGGGCCCGCCCTTGGTCCAGGCTTTGCCCGGCTCGTCCCACGCGCGTCCCGCGACGCGGAGGGCTGTCCTGCTTAAGAGCGCCTCCTGGCACTGTTTTCTGGCATCAGTTACACCGCGCCGCTGGGGCTGCTGGGTATTGGAGTCCCCAGAGCGGCTGCGGCAGCGACTGTGGCGCTGGTAGCGGTAATGGCGGCAAGGTGAGTCCCCGCTACTTTCTATTGCCCGTAGTGACTCTTGGCGGTGGTGGCAATGTTCAAAAACTCCCCCGCTCTACGGAGGGCTGTCCTGCTTAAGAGCGCCTCCTGGCGCTGTTTTCCGGCGTCAGTTACGCTGCGCCGCTGGGGCTGCTGGGTATTGGAGTCCCCAGAGCGGCTGCGCGGCGACTGTGGCGCTGGTAGCAGTAATGGTGGCAAGGTGAGTCCCTGCTACTTTCTATTGCCCGTAGTTACTCTTGGCAGTGGCGGCAATGTTCAAAAACTCGCCCTCTCCACCGACTGCTGTGCTGCTTAAGAGCACCTCCTGGCACTGTGTTCCGGCGTCAGTTACGCCGCGCCGCTGGGGCTGCTGGGTATTGGAGTCCCCAGAGCGTCTGCGGCAGTGACTGTGGCTCTGGTAGCGGTAATGGCGGCAAGGTGAGTCCCCGCTACTTTCTATTGCCCTTAGTGACTCTTGGTGGTCGCGGCAATGTTCAAAAACTCCAAGATTCACAGATAACAATAAAATAGTTAAGCCTCTTATTGCTTTGTAGCATTCGGTTGGTTCTTAGGTGTAGACACAAAAAGCTCTGTGTTTGGCTCATTACCCTTTCATAGAGTCTTTTATCAGCCTGATTGCAAATAGTGTCCTTTCCTTTAGGGAAATTAGGGACCCTGCCCAATATATGAGCTAAATTATGCATTATTACAAAAAATGCCAAGGCGGTATTTTGCTCAGTTGTTGGCATGAAATGCATTTATGGGTCAATTTTGTACAAGAGGAAACATTTTGGTGTAAACTATTTTTTTTAAATTACGCATCAAGCAAAAATAGCCACTCACGTTACATACGTTTGCCTTGTTCCTGTGCTAAATTATGCAACGTGATGTGATGGAGTAATATCAAGCATTCTGCTAATAATTGTAATGCAAACTGCTGGCAATAACATAAGATAATGCAGTGATGCGTCAGAAAATGTCGTAAGGTTCCAAGATGAGTCTACATTTTTAACACATCTGTGCGACAGATTAGGCAAAGGAGTGTAATTAATCTGCTGCCAAAGTGATACTAAGGTGATTTGCTGGTCATAAAACAATCTTTAGGTGCCGCAAATCAGCTTTGCATCTCATTCGAGTGCATCATGCGTTGGATAGCCTCAAAAAGTGACGCATTGCAAAAAAAACAACTTTTCCTTTACATCAGAAGGAAGAAATGAAGGAAGTTGCAAGCACAACCATTTATGAGAATAACCACAATTCCAGCCAAAATGTTCAGACAGAGTTCCAGAGGATGAGGAAGAGGAAGAGTACTTTCAGTAAGGAGAACCCTATTTTAATAACTACCGTGACAAGGAATGAACACCCTCTTCTTGACACCTCTAATTTGCCATTAGGGGAAAATAAGCTATTTGGCAGCTCAGAGTGGATAAGGTTAACAATGTAGGCTAAACAAGAAGTCAGTGCCAGAGTGCAAAAAGCGCTGCAATGATTATAAACGCAGGGCCAGGGAGAAACTGGCCAAGCGCATGAGGACAGCCATGCAGACAGGAGGAGGAGGCCCCGAGGAGGGGCAGGTGACGTTAAGCATCCTATAGAGCTGGTTGCAGGAGTAGAAGGACAAGACAGTACTGGTTTCGAGGACCAGGAGGATCTACAGACACTCATGTAAACAAGGGACAGTATGGTTAAAAAATGGCATGCATGAAGCACAGAAAGACACTTAGCTCTGCTGCACTGCTCTTTGTGCAAATCAAAGGGCTGGAATCTCTCACATTTTAATTCATACATCACACATATGTAAGTTATTTTGCCTAGTGATATTTTGTGCTGCCTAGACCACCCTGCCAAGTTTGTCAGGTAAATGTGATATGTGCTGACCCAGTCCAGGTTGTCCTTTGAATACTACAACTTGAAGTGGAAGGTATGGCATGAGTGAACAGGACTACAAGTCCCACAATACAAAGCGAAACACCTGGACTGGAGCAGCACCTCATACATGGACCTAGGAAACCTGCATAACCTGACTGTGACAATGCAGGCACCCTTGCACCATGAGGCAAGTGTGGTTGTCTCTGGACTATGCAGCCAAAAGTCGAGTGTAAGGTAATGGAATGGAATAGAGTTGCTAGATGATTAACTACTCACCACAGAGCAGATCCAGGTGTTGAGTAGGTGAAGCATCTCTCAGTAGGATCATAGGAAGAGCCACAGGTACAGTCACTGGCATGAAACCACATTGCACACACTTGTCCTGAGGTGATGGGTGAGATCTCACAGGTGTTTCCTGCCATGTTAGAGACCACACTACTTCTTGTCTTGTACAAATGAATATTGGGGTGTGGGTAAATACAAGTGATGCCCATCAGAGGTCCATGAGTGTTAGTTGAAAGCAGAGATGGTTTGCACTATATGTTTCCCAGATGGACTCTGTCTGGACTTCCTTGGCTCACAATCACTGTTTGTGTTGTTCCCCAAACACTGCAAAAATGTTCATGCTGACCCACACACATTTGTTAATAAATGCAGTGTGCTGAAACCACTAGCCCCTGATCATTTTAGATATGCAGTTACAACAAGTACAACTACTGCAATGGCATCACATATTTCAGACCCAGTGAACATAATAACATGATTAAACACATATGATGGACTAAATGCTCTCACTTAAGATATCCTAATCTACATAAATTATCATGCATGTGTTAGTGATATGCAGATAGTCATGCCCATAATCCTTTAGAATTAGATTCATACCTGTGCTACAGAAGGATGCACAAGACCAATCACTTGGATGTCAGTATACGAGAAATGCAAATGCTTACTATTGGGCCCCAGTGTCAACTGGTAAATGCAGAATATTACTGAAGCAGGATAAGTAAGGTAAATGTGTGACAGGCCTAATATGTTTTGAGTGCAAGTGTAACCAAACATTACATCTGTAGTACATTGCACACACATATTGCTGCACACAAGGCAGAGCACAGAAGCAGGCACAAAGTAACACCTCACCAGGGGAAGATGACATGGCAACTTATGGCCACGAAAATTGAAAGTTTTTACCCAAAGTGAACTGCATGTAGTGCAACACCTACCACGTAGTCAATGCCAATGATGATGGAGGTTCTCCAGAAAGGTGTGGATAAATTATTGATTTGTACACCAGCTAACAGCAATGACCTACTTGCAAAATGCCTATGGCAAAACAACACTTACCTTCAAAGCTTGCAGGTCAATTGCTACATCATGAACTCAACTCAACTTACTCCATGCTAGCAAATCATAGTTAGGAAATGATAAAGTAGTGAAAGTTAAATAAACGTATCTATACAAACAAATCAAATCTACCTACACCAATCTAATCTAAACTAAATAACCACAACACTACCTTACATTATCCTAACTTATCTGAAACTACCTTCACCTACCTAACCAATCTTAAATAACCTTAACTCTTGCCTACACTATCTTAACTTATCCTAAACTATCTTAAATACTATACACAAATGACAAGTTAAACATCTACCAACACCCATCTTAAGACACATACATCAGCACAATACAAAAAACAACCTCTTCCTAAACATACACTACCTATACATGCAAATCCAAACAAATATACACTTTTGGATTTTTCCTTTTTCCATTTCTTTTTTTTAAAACACACACTAAACACCAACCCCCACCCACTTAAATAACGACCTATCTATAAACACATTTACAACTACTACTTATTTAAGATTTAAAAAACTAACAATAACTACACTATACCTAAACTAAATCCTAACAGGTACTATGCCTACATCACTAACACTATGAAAACTAATATTTGGGAAAGGGAAATGTCCGAGGGAGAGTCAAATCTGTGCACTAATGCACTCGATGCCCTCCTGCAATGTGAGCATGATGGCATGGAGGCTTGTCAGCTCATTCCCAATCCCATGCATTCTTATTTTTTTTCTTGCAGGTCTTTGAGGGCCAGTGCCTCCAATAATGATCCTGTGGCAGGGGTCTCAGGTTTGGCCTGTGTTGCTGCCACCTAATGGGATGTCGATGCGCCTCGATGGCCTGAGGATCTTCCATCTGATATTGCGCACCCTCCCAGTGTTTCTAGCCATTGGTATGTCCTTGGTTGACAGCCTCTCTGCATTCCATGTTCCTGTAGCCTTGCCTTGTTCATACAGGAACCCCATTCTCTTGTACTCTTTGGCTACAAGCCAGATGTGATGGCAGCACTCAAATCGGAAGTGGTGTTGCTTGCCCTCTTAATCTGTCATGTTGTCTACGGAGGTAAAGGAATAACATGTGAGCTAAAGTTGGAAATGTATTGATGTCTTCAATAATAGGCTTAGATTGTCATACAATTACATGTGATTGGCCAACTCTACATCAAATATTGAGAAAGAGATAAGAACAAAATACCTTCTGTGCAAATACATCTCCTAATCAAACAAGGCAAACTGGAGAAAGTCTTGGCGGTGTAGGTATAGGATATGGCAATGTAATAAATAATTTACTTTAACCATATTTTAGGATACTGACTGTCTATATATTGTACTAACACAAAGTACACTGTGCAGAGTCCAGTGGATACCCAATCAGTTTACAGAGGCAAAGGTAGATAACACAATTGATCTCTTTTGTGGTAGTTTGGGAGAGTACTTAGGCTTATCAGAGGGTAGAGCTAAGCATTTGTTGTACTCACAGGGGCAATAAATGAGACACACACTCAAAGAATAAATCTGAGACCAAATTAGAAAAATAACACTTCTTTTTATATAAGTTTTAAAACCAAGAACTTTGTCCAAACGTAAGTACTGTTTTCAATAGCAATATTTACAGGCAAGTAAAATATTCAAACCTGTGTGCTTTTATGCACGATGCAAGCCCTTGGAAGGAAAAGTCAACGATGCATAAAGGTAGGTACTGTCAGTTTCAAGGGTTCACCTTCAGCATTCGTAGTTGCAGTGGCCCAAGGTCCAAAGTGCTACCAGCAAATCTTCAGGGACTGCTTGGCTTTTACTGAGAACTGGGTGCTAGTGAGGCTGGAAGCTGGAGTGCTGTAGTAAAAGGGGGCCACCCAGTAACAATCTGCACAGGGGTTTTTGCAGATAAGTCAGAGGGCTTTCAAATGGGGTCTTAGGTTGTAAGGTTTATTGGAGGACGGAGGCACAGCTGGTACATTGGGACCCGGATCGGGCGGCTTAGGTACAGAGTGGTTGGTTCGGCTCGGCTGGGTATGCAAAGTTGCACCTAGCCGTCAGAGACAAACAGCTGGCAGGGGCAAAATAGAAGTAGCTGGGCCACTTTAAAAGTGGTTCTCTGTGAAGCTGATGTTCCTCAATGGCTACTTGGTCTGGACTGGACTTTCACTGTTGATGGTCCATAAGGGGTGCAGCTCAAATTGTGCCACACTGAGGGGCCCTTCACCAAGCTCAAGCAAACTACCATCACAGCCTGTGTGTCTTGGTGCAGAGAAAATCAAAGAGTCAACATGGCACACACCGCTGTGTGCCATGGCATTAAAACACTGCATGTGGTATAGGCAAGTTACCCTAACAGTCGGCCCCAAGGTAGGGTGCACCAGACCCCATGTGTGGGCATAGCTGTATGAGTAGATCTGTCCCTGTAATATTTAGACAGATCCTTGGTTATTTACAAGTGCACAGGGAAGCAATAACGAGTACATGGGCTGGAAACATGGGTTGGACCTTTATCATTACTAGTTCCTCAGCTACATGATGGCTTCACTGTACCCCAAGGTGTTTGGTGCCAAACGCCTCATCTTAACACATCCACACTGATGCCAAGCATGATGTTGTGTCCATATGAAATCAGACAAATGGTCCACATATGGACACTTTGGTGTTTGTATTGCAAAATGCAAATGAGTTAGTGTTTTGCTCATTAACATATGTATTTTTGACGAACCCTTGGTGATATCTTCCTTGCCACTCGATTTTTCCCGAATAAGTAAGTACAGATAGGACAGAACATTTTTCCGACTGGACTAATTAGCCAGCTTACTCGAAAACCGAAAACTTTGTCCCACATTCGTCATTTTTGTGAGACCTCTATGTGGACCGTTTATAGCATCTGACGCGGTTCCCCTCGAAAAACTTAAAGGGAGTTTTTTACAGCATTTGAATAAAACATCGTCCTGATGATGGTCTTATCGATAAATACAACAAAGACCGAAACGTCAACATCCTGTTATCATCTCCTTTAATGTTGTCTTTAGACGCCAACCTACAACCACTTTTCATTGTACAATTTGGGTTGTTTGTTTGATTTAGCCGGAGTTGATACTTAATGTTATGAACCATAGAAAAAATACTGTCTTTCTTTGTTCATGACTTTTCTTGCTTTAATTAATTTGTGTACATACATCCCCTGTTACTTTTTCAAAGTAAAGAATTGATTTAAAACAAACTTCCCTTCTTTTGCTCTGTTTTATCTAACCTTCCATGAATTTATGTTGTGTTAAACAAGTTTGATATCCTCAGGATACTAAAGAGTGTGAGATTGTGATACCACTCATTTATTAAGAGAAAACATTTCTGAAATAAGTCCCTTGTAGCACCCTATGTTCTGAATCATTAACATATGTGGCATGAGTTAAGTCAAGCAAGTATAGGTAGTGTTACTCGGCATTGCTTTACTCTGTGGAAATACACTAGGCAATACACATTACAGTCTTGACTGACTCTATGCCAGGTAGTCAACAGGAGTTGTGCTATACTGAGGGGCCTCTCACCAAGCTCATTTAAACTGCCATCACAGCCTGTGTATCTTGGTGCAGAGAAAATCAAAGAGTGCCATGCCATCAAAACACTGCATGTGGCAGAGGTAAGTCACCCAAACAACATGATTCACAGCCCCAAGGCAGGGTGCACTATACCCGATGTGTGGGCGTAGCCGTACAAGTAGATATGTCCCTCTGATATCTAGACAGAGCCTTAGATATTACAAGTGCACAGGGAAGGAATCACGAGTACATGGGCTGGACACTCATTCTTACTACTTCCCCAGCTATATGATGGCTTCACTGTGCCCAAGGTGTTTGGTATTGCACCAAGCAAACAAGCTTGTCTTTTGTTCATTAACATATGTGACATGAGTTAAGTCAAGTAAGTATAGGTAGTGTTCCTCTGCATTTCTTTACTCATCTGGGAATACATTAGGCCATCCACATTACTGTCTTGACTGACTCGATGCCAGGTAGTCAAAACATAGATGAAAGGTGGGTAGGTACAGCCTGTAAAACATAACTTTTGTATTGTTCACCAATAACGACTCAGGCAAAGACCAGGACATCTAACATATAGCTTTTGGTACACAGTTGTAGCAATTCCATGGTGACCTTAACATATCCTAGTGTCTGTACACCCATTTCCCCAAGGCTGCTTTCCTTGCCTCACATAATAAATTAAGCAATGCTTGTCAGGAGCTAGCGCTTGCATGTAGGAACTCTCATCTCTACAAGAACTTTGTGGTGTGTGTTGCAGGCTGCCTTGCTCCATGAGTCTAGGGTGACAGCCTTGGTGCTAGCCAGTATAAGTCATGCCACCAGTAGGTGTAATGGGCTGTATGCTACTGACACAGTGCATCCCTCTATGTTTGTCTTTTCCTCAATGCATCAAAATGACCAACTACCCGACATTGTATGAATGCCTCCCAGAAATGGGACATAGGGTATATGAGGCCATGAGTTTGGCATTTCAATAATTTTCCATGTGCAGACTGGCAATTTGTGCCCAATGTACTCCCCAAAAATCTGTTTACACTGAGATAAGTTGCCTGACATCCTGTCACAACCTTCCAAGGGATATGTCCATACCCTGCCATGTGGGCATCTACCCTCACAATGCGCATCAGACAGATAGTCTGGTGATAATTTGTCAAACACCATGGTTAACTTGAGTTGCAGGGCTACATCATTACAGCCTCCATGGTATCCATGTAATTGTTCCTCTGTCACCCCATTTCACATATGTATGATATGGACTACTCTGAGGGATGCTTAAGTAACCCTGAGGCCGGATTACAGCAGCCATACCTCAGGTCAAGGGTTGCGAAAGAGGGGAGCAAAAGAAAATAATTGCAACTGACAATGTACAAACACCCTTATAGTACCACATGTTGAGATACAATATGTCCTCTGCCATGGCTCTAATTAATGATTAGGAATAACTTTGCCCTATCAAAACAGCATTTGCAGCATCTATCATAGAAAGAATTGTTTGTTTGTGAGGTCTAGCCTGCTGTCACGGTCACACAAGTATTTCCAAGTTGGACATTTGAATTCACACATAGCTACTGGAACAGGCATGGGGTACAAAACATTTTGGTTTTGATCGGCATGAATGCATGATCATGCCTATAGTCTCTCACACTGAACTCCTTTTGCAGGCACGGTTAAACATACGCAGCATGTTTTGCATAGTATGATGCAAAGCGACACTAATATATGTTGCCTTTGGACACACACTTACTCTAACTCCTATTACATGAGATTGCAATGATGACTATTGGTAAAATTCTCTGGGTAATGTGTTCCACCTCACCAGCACTGGTGTCATTCTCAAATATAGACATAGGCAAACAAACTGTGTCCAGACAACCTCAGCCAAGCTGATTTGTAAAACAATCAAACGTTGGACCATCTGTAGATTTAAAGCCAGATTATGGTGCATGTGCCATAAGCATCCAAACAGTAGGGAGCAAACATCACCATAGCAGGTAAAGGAGCATGATTCATGTGGGCCTGCATACATTGCCCCTACATGCACAATGGCATACATCCATGTCCATGTTACATTATTCTGTGTACAAGTTCAGTTGTTTTTGCACACTGAGTATACATTGGTTACAGGTGAATAATACAGCCCCATATACATCACATTTTTACAGCTATTATAGATCACACGCAATCCTTACAGACCTACAACCATGTACTGTACTTATTACACTTACTGATAGTGTTGGGATACTGGAATGTCTCAACTACGCCCCTGGTGTATGTTGTAGGTCCACCTACAAGACAAAAATGTGAACAGTGCTTTGTGAATATTGCAAATTCACACTGTCTACATATCATGAACAGTAGTATGACATCCCTGTGATATGGTATATCCAACACGTTGGACACACATATTTAAACTTTGACTGTATATATTATATCCAGCTAGTCTCTTTACATGGCAGAGGTGGCTGGATGTTGATGCTAAGTGATAACTCAAATCATTTGCCTGAAGCATGCCTCAGACATGTGATGTTTTGTGTACTGCTGGGCAGCATCATCCCAGGGCAGCTTGCACCATGACACAAAGGGTAAAGCCCTTGTTCCTAGGCAGGGCAAAGTAGGGCTGGGATTAAAAAGGACAGGCATATGCTGTATGTGACATTGTATGTAACACTGACTATCTCACTGGTGCTGAGTAGCTACAAAACATGCTACCTTGTAACATGGTGCAAGGGTGAATGCCTTTAAACATGGCATACAATGTCAGTCTTGAAAGAGTCACCTTCTGGAAAAAATAAATTGCTAGGGACATGTTAAACTGTCTACTTCTGCTGAACGATGCTGGACAAACAAAAGGGTTAACATTATAGGAGAGTGATCATTGCTTTTCTCCTTACACATCACCTGTGCAGTGTTTTAAAGAAATTTAAATAGGTTCTAACTAAGCATGTATGTGGAATCAGGTCATGTTTACAAATACATGCATGTAAATTTATTTTTAAATGCACAACACCATGAACAGTCCCCTGGAGCAGGATTTAGCAATTGGAGGGATGTACACTGGATTTTTGTAACCTACCGCTTAAATGACCTGCCCCTGAAATGTGCATTTTTTTATGTGATAGAGACACAACATCATCAGATTGTACATACATACATTCATACATACATAAATACTTACATACATATACATACGTGGTCATCAACATACAAGCCAAGGTGGTGCAGGAGATCTGCCTCTCATGCCACCGCATCAGTCCATTGGTGCTTAAGCTGGGGGAGGGTGCGTTTGACCCAAAACACTCTTGACATGTGCCACTGCACCCTCCCCCAGTGCTCCTTGCATTCATTGGTGGGGTAGCCCTGGCTGACATAGACCCCAATGCCATCATGTTGGGTACATAATAGTCCAGAAGTCATAGCAGGCCCTCAAACTCTACCTCTGAAAGATCTCTTACCTTCCCCTGTCATGGCCCAATCATCTCTAGAAACCCTAAACTCAAAACATTCACCCCATAACCCAACCCCTACCCCATAAATAGTAAACCACTAAATGGAAAAACACTCAAGAAAACAATGACAATAACACTACAATTCACAACTACAATACACAATTAGCACAAGACAGGTACTGAGCAGAAAAAGAGAAGAACAAAATTCAACACAATCCACAAGTCACTCCCCAAACACCTCCAACACCCAGCACAAACTAACAGACTGTAGGAGAAAGTGAAACTAACTTTCACACTTCCTAGTTTTCATCTGGCTCACCCAGTGTGTCATTTCCTGGGCGTACTTCAATGGCCAATGCATTGTTCATTCACTACAGAGTTGGACCTCTGCAGTTATTTTCACTCATTGGCTTGGATGCATGGTAATGCACCCCACAACAGAGACAATGCACATGTTGTGACCCAAGTAACAGGTCTAATGTGTACTACTTAGGTGGTCTTGTGACCGATGGCAGTGTCCAGGTGGTTAATCTGGATGGTTGTAAGTCTGTCATATGCCTGTAACTTCCTGACAGGTGGTGCAGCATATACAGGTGGGGCAGCAGATGACCCATAAGGTCAGCCTGGGTCAAGGTAATGCAGGTTCAGTCCCTATCACCATGCTGCAGGAAACAGTAGGTAGCATTGCAGAACAGCAAGGTAGGCGTTATGGGCTGTAGAATCACACAACCGTTGACACAGCCAACACCTGGTTACACACCTAGCTGTCCCCCCACAGTCATTTGTGCATGTAAATATGGCTCCTCTGACCTATGTGCCACACAATTGCATTCCCTATTATGGATAGGCTCTCTATGGATACCATTTGTGGTGAATCCATCATTGCGATGTTCCATAGATGCAACACACAGTTAGGGAAACACAAATACAGACTTACTTACCACACTCCATTGAAAGTCCTATCCAGCTTGCACATTTGCAGTATTTTTGAACACCATGAGGTGTAAATTAGGCCTCGGCGTGAAATTCCACACCACTTTTAGAGTTTGCAGAGTTTTGCCCATTTCGTGCTCCACTTAGCTCGCAAAGTTCCAAAAAGCTCATGGAGGGAGTTTTTTTCATTGCTTGGGCTGCTGGTGAATGCAGAAAATCTTACTCCAGACCACTTCCCAGCAAAATTTATGGGTGGTCGCGGATGGCCCCAAATTGATTGCTATTTACCTTGGAAGGAGATCAGCAACACAGATTTTATCTGGCAAGATTAAGACTACCTTGATTTGTGATTTAGTTGCCTTTGCTTTGGCCAGCTCTAGGGTCGCCCTGGGCACAAAGTGTCCATGTGATGCTGTGTCCACTCGGTCCACTGTGCACTTTATTCTATTTTGCACATTGTATGGCCTGATAAGATCTTGATTTTTACATCCAGACTTTTGCACAGTGTTACTGGTTAGAGGCGGCAGACCCGAGAGCAGAGGACGGCCCGGGACCAGGGTTCGATTCCCGGCGCGGCAGGTTTCTGGACCAGGGTCAGCGGACTCGATAATTCTCTCGCCTCGGTGCCCACTCTGATCAGCGATCACACTCGGCAACTCTGGGCATTAGCTTGCCTCATCTTCACTAACGGCCCCACCAGACCGCTGGGGATGCCTGGTCTCACCCTGGAGATACCCATTAAGAGACCATCTCTCAGGGAAGCCAGGAAGGGTTTTGCAGCGGTCGAAGCGCCTTGGGACCCTCAGGGTAAGTAGTGCGCTATATAAAATGCCTATACATACATACCTCATATAAAAAGGGTTTAGGGTTTTTTACATTCCCTTGCCTCCCCAGAAATCTGTTATGCAACACTTAGCTTTATGATAGCTGGTATAAAAGTCATGAAATGCTATCTGATGTAAACTCGTCTGTTTTAGTTATGATATCTGTGTTGTTGTGATTTTAGGTTTTTAACCTCTTCCATGCGTTGGACAGCCCCCGGTGGGCATGTGCGTCGGACGGCCGGGGGCCTTCCAATTAGCCCACACGTGGACTTTGCCTGCACAGCGGGGAAATCTTGAGCGCAGCAAAGTGGTTAACAATTGTATTTTTTATCATTTGAAAATGAACTCTGTATTTATTCTGTGTCTTTCATGACCAGTTTATCATCGAATAAAGATATTTTGACTGACTGACTGACACATTCTGAAATGTATAAATGAAGCCCAAAACCAATGTACTTATAGACCTTGACCCTAACTCTGGCACCTGTTCTCCTGGCCACTGCATTTGATTAAACCAACTGTTCCTGTTTTGCCAAATGCCTCTTATCTTTTATTTTTTTCAAAGTACATTCACATTTGAGCAACATAGACATTCCTTACAGCACCTGACAATATGTGTTACATACATAGTTGACCATTGGTTTAGATGTGTCTCTTTCAGTTCTCTGTGTCATTGCAAATTTTCACCATACCCTTCTACTTTGGACACTTCTACATGTTGACTTTCATGTTTAGACGTTAGATCCCGGTGGTGGGTATTTTGAAATGTTTTTGAACTCTCTATGTTATGTGCACTCATTACATATGCAAAGTGACACATTAGTGATCTGATTTTCTGCCACATGTTCATCCCTAGGTAGGTTGCATCAGTTCCAACATGTTTGATACTCACACATACATATGTATTTGTAAAACCTCTGATGTAGTTGCTTGCAAAGATGACATTGACACAGTCTTTGAATTGTTCACTTACTTTATTATGGGAATTTTGATGCAAACATGTGGTGCATTTCCAACATGTAACATGGATAGTTTGTTGTTACCCTTCAGGTATTGCATTTTGTCAGATAAGTAGTCATGGTGCACTTGTTTTTTTAAATATTAAAACAAGTTTGCTAAAAAAAGAAAACTGTTAAAAGTCAAAACAAACGAATAGATTTTTGCAATGCATTGATAAAATAAGCAGTTAATTAGCAGTGTCAGACTTTTCCTTGTCAGCTATATTGATATTCTTTCCAGGCAATTTCTTCTCCACTTGTTTCAAAAATTTTACAAAGCGGCAGTTAAGCTGCGTGTCCTTGGGTGCAAAGCACACCAGCACAGCCTGCCTCCGTGTGTGAATACCTCTCTGGTTAAAAAGTGGTTTTAAAAGCTGTTTCCTTTCCTGTGTTAGTTCCTTACACGTACAGAGAAGGTGCAGCATATCTTCTTGCGATATACCGCATAGGTGACAGGTGGATTCAGATTGGTTTTTCAGCCAATGTGGAAAGTGCTTTATGCATGGAAGTAGGTCTATCTGTATTTCAAAAATTGAATTTTTGTATATTTGGCATACCCAAAAACTAGATACGTTTGTGCAGCCAAGGAGGAATAGGAGCTCAAGATCACCCAGCCATGCAAACTTCTTGTTAGGGCTGCCTTGTCATCAATCCAGGATTGATTCTTTAGGATTCTCATTGTTGCTTTTTAAGGCGGCACTGACTTGTAGAGGTTACCCAAAGTTCTGTGAGACCTAAAGTGGACAAACTAGTTGCTAAGTATTTTGCCGCCTGTTATGCTTCTTTCTGTTGTAACTCTGACCACAAATGCCAATTTAGGGTGCCTGGTTTGATTTCCTTACTTTGTCCCAGAAGATGACTATCGCACCTTTCCTTGCAAGGGTCTGTTTTTGAACACCAAACTCGAGCCTGATCTGTGCTGGGGAGACTCTTGTTGGTAGACCAAAAATTATTCTATACACTTTTGCGACCACATCATCCAAGAGGTTTGAGACCCTCCCCCTCTGTTTCTCACTCCTATAGGTTTTTGTAGGTAGAAGTTGTGCCCGTATAGCTTCCACCAATGGGACAAGTGAGGGAGTTGAGGTTTCCCATTGAGGCAGCTAAGGCTATTCCCTTCCTTTTGATTGTGTCCCTTTCGGGTACAAAATGCCCACCTTTGTCTATATTCTTCTTCTGATCAGAAAGGGGGAGGTGGAAAGGCGGATCCTTTCAGTTTCCAAAAGTAGTATACATTGATCAAAGGAGAAAGGATCACTTGTCCTGTACAACCTTTGGGTCTGCAGGAGTCTGTTGGTGTGGCGTCCCAATGTAAAAGACCCTCATGCATGTGATGGGTACGATGGTATTCAAGCGGTATATCTTGATTCTCCGCTGTGTATGTCACATGTGTGCATAATCATTGGGTCAGTGAGTTATGCAGCCTCCACCTGGAGGATCTAACCCAAGGTTGTGCCAGTAGTGAGCCAGTGATAGGGGATCTAAAAAGGCCCGGAAAACCAGATAATTGACATTTATTAAAACTGGGTTCGGGTCTAGTAAGCTCTAAAGGTGTGCACCTTTTGGTGTGTTATGCGTCATAGATGCACCCAGAGTTATAAGTTAAAAAAAAAATTTGTGAAGGGGAGGTAGGGGATGGTCAACATGTTTCTGCCCTCTCTGCCTTAATTAGGACTTACAGGCATTCGTCAGGACCGTTGTGCGACAGGAGTGAGGGAAAAATTAATCATAAAGTGCTCACAAGAAAGGGGTGATCAGAAAATAGGATCTGTTAACCTGTTTTCCTTGAATAAAGGTCTCAATGTACCTGGAAATAAAGTAACAAAGATGCTTATATAACATACATGGGGAAGGGGAAAACAATTACAAGGGGACACACATAAAGCAGTGTATCTGCTTAGTCAGTCTAATCACTTGTTAGACTGCATTCACAACTAAAAAATGGCAATACTTCATAAACCAACAGTATATCATGGCAATGTCAACTCTCTCATCTCACACTCCACGCCAGTGCAGTGGTTTGTAGCATGCTCAGAGTTGGTGGATCATGCAAGTTTTTTCAAGTTCACTCGTGTTAAAGTTAAGCATGGGTTCACCAAAGTGGTGTTGGTGTAGGTGGTACCCACATTGTACTATATCGTGTTTTTTATCCCTCACAAATGGTTCTCTCGATGTTTAAGTGACAGGGTCTGGCTAAACGGTTTGATATAGTGCCAACAAACGTGTGATCAGTGGATCGTGAAAACAAACGTGGTAAACATATTTCGTTACCTCGAGCGTCTATAGTGTGCGCTCCTATCGGATGCAGGGCTCGGGAAGGACTGGTGTGGGAAAACGGAATCTCAGGTTACTATTAGAAAAGCACAAAAATACTTGCGGTTGTGTTGTATAGTTCTGATTTCCCTCGATACCTGTTGCGTCCGTTCCTCGCGTCTACGTTGCAGATGCTGCTCGCTGTCACCCGGAAACAAAGAATTCTATTTCCGGGTGGATCTTAAGAGCTTCCATTGAGGGGCGTGGTTTATGCGCGAAGGTTGTACCCGGTTGTTATGGGAACCCTGAGATCGAGGTGGTGATCGATCTCATTTGTTAATGTGCACGTTCTTATTTAAGAACGAGGTTGTTTAGATTTTTGATACAATAATCATTACTCGTTTGAGAAATATTTCGTGGCACAAATATTTCAATTTGTAGAGGGATATTTATTACAGGTTATATTACATAGTTATTATGCTTATGTGAAAAACTATTCGTGGTTGCTCCGGATTTGGCTTTCGTCATGCTCCTCGTTTCTACCTGTCTGGTTTGGTCGGACAAATGAATAATCAAGGAATGCCCTTCCAAGCCTTCAACCCCCAATTTCAAGGTTGGATGAACCCGTATTTTCAAGGCCCGCAAATTATGAATCATCAAATTATGAATCATCAGATCCAACATCAAGGAGGTCAAAATTTCCAACAACGAGTGCCTTTTTTAGGGAATGGCCCAGTCACACAAAGAACACGAAGAAGAGGAGTAACTTGGTCCGACCAAACCAGACAGGTAGAAACGAGGAGCGTGACGAAAGCCAAATCCGGAGCAACCACGAATCCCTCATCGTAAATCTGTCGAACAAGATCCTGACCAAGGATGAAGAAAGTGTATTAAACAAGGGACTAGGATACGTCCCCACACCCAAACTAGACCTGTTTAAAACAAAATGTGAAGTGGCGGAATTCTGCCGAAAATTGAAGTTGAAAGCTTTCTTCAAAGGAGAATCTTCCCCAATAAATGAAGGAGACACCGGTCTCAGAAACAAATCATCATTCTGCCCACTAAATTTTCAGGTTCCTATTGAAATACAAACCTTTGAATTAGCAACTTTCAAAGCAATTGATGATCTAAAAGATGGACCACCAAAACCCTTTCAGAACATAACAAAAGCAGAACAACAAGCACTGGATGCCCTAAAATCGGACCAAAGTATAGTCATAAAACCAGCCGACAAAGGCGGAGGAATAGTTCTACTCACGGGCGAAGGTTATGACCAACAGTGCATGAGTCTACTCTCTGATGAGAAATTCTACAAAATTTTGGATGTAGACCCAACTCTAAGGTTACAAAGAATCATCATGATGATGGTAGAAGAAGGAGAGACCAACAATTGGATCACAAAAAAAGAAGGAGACTACCTTGTGACCATGACACCTCGAACCCCATATTTTTACTCCCTACCAAAGACACACAAAGGCCGAGTACCACCTCCAGGACGACCTATCGTGTCGGGCATAGGGTCTGTATTAGAACCCCTTTCAGAGTTTGCAGACTAATATCTGAGACCATTAGTCCAAAAGACTCCCACATATTTAAAAGACACTCGAGACCTCCTCAATCAACTATACAATTTTGAATACTGCCCTGATACTATGCTTCTTGCAGGTTTTGATGTAGAGAGCCTCTATACAAGCCTCCCCCAAGAAAAAACCATGGATACCCTTGAAAACATTCTTTTCAATTCTACCTGGACGTACAAAACGCCAAGACATTTTGTACTAGAATGTTGCCGCCTGGCACTTATGGAAAACTTTTTCCAATGTAAGGATACCCTGTACTTACAACGCCATGGGACCTCTATGGGCAGTACTTTTGCCCCCAGTGTGGCTGGAATATATGTAAGCACCTTTGAGGATAAACACATCCTGGATGAGACTCGTAATCCATACTGTCATCATATACTGTTTTGGAAACGGTATATAGATGATATTTTGGTCATCTGGAAAGGAGATAAAAACAGCCTATCACAATTCCACATGTGGCTCAATCAAAGAGATGAATGCCTGACTTTCACCTACTGCTCGGATCAGAGAAGCATTGACTTCCTTGACATAACCATTTATGCTGATAACAACACTTTGAAAACTCGAACTTTCTTCAAAACCACTGCAAAGAATAGCTTCCTTTCATACAACAGTTACCACCCCCGCCCACTGAGGGAACACTTACCATACAGTCAATTCCTCAGACTTAGGCGGAATTGCAGTGATATCAAAGAATATAAAACACAAGCCAGCGACTTACATAAAAAATTGGTGGCACGTGATTATCCAGAGAAAGTCATCAACAAATGTCAAAAGCGGGCAAGAAATCAGAACAGAGAATCTCTTCTTGAAACAGTACCAAAACCTCCACCAGATGACATCCTTACATGTGTTACTACATATAATGCAATGACGAATAAAGTAAAGAAAATAATAAATAAGAACTGGTCCATTGTAACATCAGGAAATCTCACATGGCCTAAACCTCGCTTCGCGAACAAAAGAAGCCGAAATCTCAAAGACATTCTGGTCCACACGAGACCTGCCCCAAGAATAACCAAAGAACCAACTAACCTGTGGGGCTTTCCTCAAGTGACAGGACATTACCCATGTGACTCTTGCTCTGTATGCAGTCTCACAAAACCAACGAAAGAACTACAGCTACTGCCAAATTTCAAATGGAATCTACGGAGCCATACTAACTGCAATACAAGTCATGTAATTTACATGATCACGTGCCCATGCCACCTGAGGTACATAGGCATGACATGCAGAAAAGCCAAGCAGAGACTGTGCGAACACAGAAGTAATGTAAAATGTAAAAAGAGCACCACAAAAATGGCTACCCACTTTTTAGAAAAAGGTCATACAATATTTGATCTAAATTGGGTTATCCTAGAAACTTTATCAAGGAAAGACAATAATGCTGAGAAAATTCTCTTCGAAAAGGAACAGAGATGGGTGCACAGATTGGGAACTGACCACGAGGGACTGAATGACAATATTCCGTGGCTCAGTCTGTCTAGAAGATGAGATAGCCTGATTGTCAAATAAAATTATGAAAACAACCTGCCTAATGTGTTCCAGAAACTATATAAGAAACATAAGGGACCAATGAAACATGAGTAAGGACTACCCTTGGTTTCAATCTAACAATGGAATCTACTGAATTAAAATCCATATATTCGTTACCAGAAAACACTTAGTGTTTCACATAAGCATAATAACTATGTAATATAACCTGTAATAAATATCCCTCTACAAATTGAAATATTTGTGCCACGAAATATTTCTCAAACGAGTAATGATTATTGTATCAAAAATCTAAACAACCTCGTTCTTGAATAAGAACGTGCACATTAACAAATGAGATCGATCACCACCTCGATCTCAGGGTTCCCATAACAACCGGGCACAACCTTCGCGCATAAGCCACGCCCCTCAATGAAAGCTCTTAAGATCCACCCGGAAACAGAATTCTTTGTTTCCGGGTGACAGCGAGCAGCGTCTGCAACGTAGACGCGAGGAACGGACGCAACAGGTATCGAGGGAAATCAGAACTATACAACACAACCGCAAGTATTTTTGTGCTTTTCTAATAGTAACCCGAGATTCCGTTTTCCCACACCAGTCCTTCCCGAGCCCTGCATCCGATAGGAGCGAACACTATAGACGCTCGAGGTAACGAAATATGTTTACCACGTTTGTTTTCACGATCCACTGATCACACGTTTGTTGGCACTATATCAAACCGTTTAGCCAGACCCTGTCACTTAAACATCGAGAGAACCATTTGTGAGGGATAAAAAACACGATATAGCACAATGTGGGTACCACCTACACCAACACCACTTTGGTGAACCCATGCTTAACTTTAACATGAGTGAACTTGAAAAAACTTGCATGATCCACCAACTCTGAGCATGCTACAAACCACTGCACTAGCGTGGAGTGTGAGATGAGAGAGTTGACATTGCCATGATATACTGTTGGTTTATGAAGTATTGCCATTTTTTAGTTGTGAATGCAGTCTAACAAGTGATTAGACTGACTAAGCAGATACACTGCTTTATGTGTGTCCCCTTGTAATTGTTTTCCCCTTCCCCATGTATGTTATATAAGCATCTTTGTTACTTTATTTCCAGGTACATTGAGACCTTTATTCAAGGAAAACAGGTTAACAGATCCTATTTTCTGATCACCCCTTTCTTGTGAGCACTTTATGATTAATTTTTCCCTCACTCCTGTCGCACAACGGTCCTGACGAATGCCTGTAAGTCCTAATTAAGGCAGAGAGGGCAGAAACATGTTGACCATCCCCTACCTCCCCTTCACAATTTTTTTTTTAACTTATAACTCTGGGTGCATCTATGACGCATAACACACCAAAAGGTGCACACCTATAGAGCTTACTAGACCCGAACCCAGTTTTAATAAATGTCAATTATCTGGTTTTCCGGGCCTTTTTAGATCCCCTATCACTGGCTCACTACTGGCACAACCTTGGGTTAGATCCTCCAGGTGGAGGCTGCATAACTCACTGACCCAATGATTATGCACACACGTGACATACACAGCGGAGAATCAAGATATACCGCTTGAATACCATCGTACCCATCACGTGCATGAGGGTCTTTTACATTGGGACGCCACACCAACAGACTCCTGCAGACCCAAAGGTTGTACAGGACAAGTGATCCTTTCTCCTTTGATCAATGTACACCTTTGTCTATAATCACCCCCAGGTATTTATACTCTGTAGATGAGTCTATGGGAGTCTTCGCCCAAAACTAGACAGATGTTTTCTTAAGGTTCTTTTTAATTGTCATGGTTTAGTTTTTTTACAAGTTAATATTTAAGTTGTTTGTCTCGGAGTACTCAAACGTATTATCAAGAAGACGCTGTAGACCCACCTTTGTTTGGCTGATCAAAACCAAGTCGTCAGCGTAAAGTAAGCATGGTAGTGCTAGGTTTCGAATCTTTGGAGAGTGAGAATTACTGGCATTTAGTAGCGGGATCAGATGTGCAAGAAACAGGTTCAATAACATCGGGCCAATACGCAGGCTTGCTTGAGGCCTTTTGTTGTTGGCATCTTCCTTGATAGAGTTGATCAGTCACCCAACTTTACTTGAATCCAGGTCTGAGTGTGCAGATTAATTAACAGATTCAGTAAAGCCTGGGGTATGAGCCAGCCTGCGAGTTTTGAGCTGAGTCTATGACGGTTTACATGATCGAAAGCTGCCAGGTAATCGATAAAGCACAAGTATAACAGCATTTTTGTATTCTTGGCCTTATCGATTAACAGAGCCATAGTTGATATGTTTGTTACGGTCCCAACAGATTTGGAGAAGCCAGTTTGATTCAGGGGGTTGATCGATTTGTCTTCCGCCCAAAGTTGCAGTTCGTCCAACAAAGTGCCCACAAAGTATTTTGCCTCATTGTCCAAGAGGGCAACTAAACAATAGCTCTTGTCACCTGATTTAAAAATTGGCAAAATTACCGAAGTCTGCCAGGATGGAGGGAGTAGGCCTGTCAGTCTTACTTCCATAAATAGAGAGCTGAGTACCTTCGTCCAATATTCGGTATCATGTTTGTAAAGCACAGGTGGAATTCCATTGGGTCCCGGTGCCCCTTCTTGCCTTCCCTTCTTGATGTAACTTTTGATTGTTTTAATGTAATCATTTGAGGGTGTGATTCTCCTTCATACCATTCCTCTGATATTGCATTTTCCTCATTGGGTTAGTGTTGTGTCCATGCTAGTTTCTGTGTACGATAAGATTTTTCCTTGATGAAAATGATTTCC
Organism: Lissotriton vulgaris; assembly: GCF_964263255.1. NCBI lineage: Eukaryota > Metazoa > Chordata > Amphibia > Caudata > Salamandridae > Lissotriton > Lissotriton vulgaris. Next base: position 746,513,043 of record NC_141696.1, read on the forward strand.
AAGGTAGGTAGCCCAATCTTCCTCGGATATATTTGAAGACAGACCATCATGCATTGGATGGGTGAATCTTTAAATTGTCTCCCAGAATCTCGCACTATCCTTCCTCTTGGAATCCACATGTAGTTTCGCTCATAGGGTATCCTCATTGGCTCGCCTGGCCTCCCAAGTTGCTTGCTTCAGCTGTGTTTTCTGCTGTCGCAATACAGCTAGTTTTGAGATGCTGGTTGGAGACCGGCACACCTGCCGCAAGGGGTAAATAATACTGTTTTTGATGGATTTTATCTTGCTCTTTTGATGAATGATAAGGTTAGTGTGGCCTCTATAGCCCTGCTGCGATTTTGATTTAATTGGTGCGGAAAAAGATGTTGCTAAGGCATTTGTATAATGTATCCATTTCTCTATTTCATTGTCCCCTTCCTATGATTCAAATAGAGTTTTTGCAGCTTTGTGAAAGCTATCTTGCGTCACATGCATACATTTTATTTTCCTATAATTGATTGTGGTGGATATGCCTGGTTGGCCCTTCCATTTCATTATTCTTGGCATATTTGTGCGAAGTATAAGCTCCTGCGGCCGGGGATCACTATCAGATTTGTCGCCCATACTAAATGGGAAGATTTCATTGAAAAGGGTTAGAGACACAAAGGTATAGTCCAGCATTGAGTTTTTGGTTGATGAGTGATAGGTGAATGCAGGAGGCATGTCACCTATACTTCTGCCAATCCCTGCTCTTTAGAGTGAGATGTTCAAGATCCTCAATAAGGCGCTGGCGGATTATTTAGGGTTCTGCTGATGAATTGATGCTCTGAGTCGGGGTGTTCCATGACTGGTTATGTACAGATACTTCCTCCACTTTGGTTGAGCCAAGTAGATGTAAATTAAAGTCCCCTGTCAGTATCATATCTTGTGTATTAACTACACTCATGCATAACTCTACAAATTTGGCCCGTTGTTTTGCATCGTTAGATTTCCTATTAGGATGTATATACATATTTATTATTACTATATCCTTGTGTCCATTCCCTGGTGGCCCCTTTGAGGTGGAGATTTATATGACAATGGATTCTGATGTTAAGCCAACTGTATGAACTGAGGTTCCTCAGGTGTTGTTAACATAGATCACCAGGCCTCCCCGCAGGTGACCAAATCATGCCCTTCTGAGTGCTGGTGCATAGAAACGTAGATGTCCTTCTAGATGTGGTGGATCTGTCATTCATGTCTCCTGAAAAGCAATGATGTGAAATGACTTTTGATAGTTCATGAAGTGTGTTTAATAGAGTAAGCTGAGTATCTATTTAGTCTGATTGATACTGGAGGGCTTCCACTAGGAGTTGTACTGTTTTAAGTAAACTGGCCCAGGCATTTCAGAGTTCAGTTTATGCTGAAGATTGGTTGAGTTTCCTAAGTCAGGCGTCAGTGACAGGGCCTCCCTTCCCTGGGTCCCTTTCAGCTCTATGTTCTTTGGTGTGGGGAAGTTTTGAGGGTCCAACCTGGCCCTCACAGGTGTTTGTTGTGTAGGATTTATCAATAAATCATCCCATTCCCTTCGTTAATGTCAATGTTAGAGAGTTCCCTTAAATTTGCCTTAGTGCTGAATCCGTGCTGTGGGGCATTGATGACAGTACTAGATGGGGATCTGGTGGTGGTGTCGGGTTGGTCCTTGCTTTGTTGATGGCAATGGGTGATGTGCCTATCTCTATTGTAGTCAATTCCTTGTCTGTGGTACTGTTATTCCCTATTTTCCCACTACAACCTCCCTCTTCCTGCTGGTCTTTGTGTTCTCTTCCAGCTCGTTCAAGAAGCTTTGCCAGCTTCTTTGTTGTTTCTAGATTGCTGGGTGTAATTGCTTTTGGAATGCCAGCTTCTGGGTGACCCTGAGACCCTTGTGGCAGTCATTTGGCATTACTTTGCGCAGCTGATATTAAAGCTGATGTACTGTGTGTTTGGTGTGGTAGGTCATTCGGCTTGGGTCACTTTTTGTGCCAGATGTTGCGATTTGGTCATTAATTTGAGTCCTGTTTGTCCCGCTTTGGGTTGGGGTTCGGCCATGCAGCCCTTGGGCGACAAGGATCCTCTTTTGTGCTTACGCATTTTTGTCTGTTTGTTTGTTCTAGACGGGCACCCTCTGATCCTGCCAGATATAATTTCCTCTTTGGCTGATTGGCTGGTTGGCTGGTTGTCCTCTTTGGCCTCCACACAGCCCGCTCTGGCTGCCCACCACCTGCAGCCTCTTTCTGTTATGAACGGCCTCTACTGGGACTACTGAGTACTCTGAGTCTCCTCCAGGACTGCTCCGACTGCTAGGGCCGCGGGATGCTAATTGCTGAGTGTCGACTGCCGGCCCCCCTCCTCTCACAGTGCTTCTTTAACCCTTGTTATTTCTAGTAGACCAGACACGCAGCCTGCAACCTCCTCTGTGCTCTCCACAGTACTGCACTGCACTCCAAGTCTGCTTCAAGTCCTCGGTTTTGTTTTGTTTTTGCCACAGTCTCCAAGAGGAAAGGCTGGTTGCTGATTCACAGGTACACAAATACAATTCAAGGGGTCAGATAGGTTCCCTGGGGCAGCTGTTCGACACCGCGTTCACTCGGTGCCAGCCCAATTTGCAGCAACAGCGCACAGCACAGGGTGAGACAAGGAAACAGGGAAGCGGGATGTAGGAGGGTAGATGGAGTAAGCTGAGTAACACCATACACCACCATACACAATGCACCACCATACAGTGCAATCCAGGGTCCCACCCCAAGCTACACCCACCTGGTTCTATCAGGACTGTAGACTCTCACCAGACTTCTTCTCTGTCTCTCCGGTTGTGTTGCAGGTTGCGGGTGACAAGCAGTTAGCAAGCGGCGGGAGGCAAGTGGGTGGCTGGCGTGTGGCAGTCCGTAAATCACCGTTAATCACTGGCAGTCAGTAAGTCACCGCAGGACCAGCCCCCAGGTCTACCTCGCCAGGCCGCTTCTCGGAAAATGTGGGGTTTGTTTATCTGGTTTGGCAGCTTGATGGCTGATTCAATGTCTAAGTGGGAGATCAGGTGTGTGCCCCTTGTTTCGGGGCATCGTGACACCCGCTGCTTTGTGGCTCCACGTTTTTGGTGTTTTTTTTGCAGCTCAAGCTCACAGTGCTTAGTCCCGGCTCTGTGGCTCCGTGTTTTCTGTAATTTTGTGGTACCCGCGGCTCTATGGCTTTGCGGTTTCTCTGACTTTCTCGGCTCAAGCTCACTGTGCTCACGGTGCTCAGTTGCTATACCGAACCTGCCAAAACCACCGCCGCTTCGCTTCTCCTCCTCCTGCTCGTGGCTCTACAAACTGCGCAAAACAGATCTACATTTTGTTTATTAAATAATATTTACACATTTTACATAATTATCGTCAATTATAATATAAAAATTAATTTCCAAGTTGTAAAAATAATTGTATTTGATTTCCTTCTCAACATTTATCTGTACAAAACTAAAAACCCACAGCTACTTTATAAATTTAGAAAAAGTTAATTACATAATTTACATAGTTAATTGTCAAGTAAACAATTAATAATAATAACTAATATGAAATTAATAATTAATAATTTGACTAACTGTCCACACTTTACCCCAACGAATACATGTCACACCTAATATATAACGTAAACAATATCATAATTGTACAATTTGCATAATTAATTATCGATTAACTAATTATTATTTATTATTATTTATTATAATTATTTTCCAACACACCCATTACCCATACAAACACAACAACACACCCCAAAAACATTATGCATTACTGAATGTACATAATTAATTATCAATTAACTAATTAATTATAATAGTAAATACTTTTTAATTATTTAGGATGAATTTACTTCCAAGCCTATACTCTTACAAAACCCACAAACTGTACATAAAACATAACTGAAAATGATATGAATTATACAATTGACATAAATCATTATCTATTAAATTAATATTATTAATTTAAAATAAATTTAAAAAAATTATAATTAATTTACTTCTCACTCTTAACCCCTATACGCCCCACAACCAGCTACAGTACTAAAAATGACAAAAAAGTGTTGCATTAAAAACTATATTAAAAACATAAACAATATGTATACATACAAATTATAACTTATACAAATAACATATATATATTACATTACACAAAAGTAAACCATGTTAACACTTTCTATTTTTTTAAACAATATTACTTACCTTCAAATCGATATTCTTGACAATGATTTTCTTGCTGATGATATTTCTGTATCATGATATTTGCAACTCGATATTTATATAGGTCGATATTAAAAGTTTGATATTTTTTCTGAATACCTGACTAACTAGTTTACCTCAAAATGAATTAGAAAATCTGTTTAACGCACTCAGTCCCTCAGTAATACTAATGTGAAAAGCCTTTATTTTTTCTACCCGCAAACCACTGCCCCCATTTCTGCTGCTCTCTCAATGGAAATGTTACAGCATAAAATTCTCACTAGCTATGTCTATTTTTATCCTTCTATGTTGTAGTTAGCTTTGGGTTTTCCCACACATTATTTTCTCCCAAATTTGTCTATTATATGTAATTTGTTCATACAAAATCAACGTCAACCATTTAAAAGAAAACCATCCAATCTAGTTTGTTACCAAGTCAATTGGGGCTTAGTGTGTTAATTTTCCTAATACAGAATATTTTTTGTTGCAGTAATTTCTTTTTTACTGTCTCCTCCTTAAGGGTTAATTTCTACAATCTCTATCAATCAAAATGTGAGTTGCTTTACCTTATGTTTATTTATAGCCCTGCAAGTGCTTAGCAACAGTTGATATCTGAACTTAATTTACTCTCTCTGCTAATTCCTAACCATAACATGTCTGAAACCTATGTTTTTTTCAGTGAATTTCAAAGGTTTTGTAAATGACAATTTTTAAATGTATTTATTGTTATTTTTACTTTTTTATACTGATCTTCTACATTTTTTAAACAATTTTTTTAGATATTTTTTTTAATTACATTATAATTACATTATACATTAAATTACAAAATATACTTTCACAGAATGAGTTACTTTACTTTAAATACTTTGCAAATGAGCAATAGACTTTTAAGTACAGTAGTTACAGTTGTTGCAATGAGCAACGCAATTTCAAACACAATGCAACATTGAGGTCAATGTGAATTTGTAGTTAAATGCAATTAATTACATTTTGGATTACTTTTCTAACCACAGGACTCGAGCCTAAGTTCAATCCTGAGACATCACCTGTAAACAGATGAGTACAAATGTTTTGGTTACAGTAGTGATTTTTAAGGAATGTTATTGTATTTTAAAAGATGACAGAAACGTTTTCACATAGACTCACCATTGTTATCCTACGGGAGGAAATTCACTTATCAGTTAAGTAGTGTTAACGTTACTTTTTCTTACTCAGTGGTGAATCCTGGTTCCAGCACGGGTACATCTCCTATAAACAGTCGAAACAATGCGTTTAAGTCATACCCTATGAAGGATTTGTAGATCTAGGCCTCTGTGCTTACCTTTGTATAAAGCTTGCGGCCAAACACTGCAGCCACAGGGATGGACAACTTCAGGTGGGCTGATCTTCTGCACGTCCAAGTAGACAGCAGTGTCTAAGTTTAAGAGAGAAAGAGAAATGGAAATGATGTCACAGAGAGTGAGAGAGAGAGAAAACAACCTTAAAACTGTGTCGCAGAGTCTGGAGTTGAGATTTTTTGTTGAACCAGACGTATATTTACTAGCTCTTTGCATCACTTCACCCATGTTAAAAGTGACTCAAAAGTGGCGTAATAACGTTGATGGATGTATTTGTCAGACTGTTGTACCTTATATGTTGTCACTGCTCGGAGGTAATTATACATTTTACAGAGAAACTGCTGTACACTACACACTCTGGGCCATAATATCAAGCCTGGGCGACAAAAACTATTGCCACTTTATCGGCAGGAAAGTGTTGCAAAAGTGGCGATAATGGGTTTGATAATATGCTCTATGAAATTCCAATCGAAGCTCATGTCAGATGTCCTTCATATCTAACATGAGCTTCGATTGGAATTCCATAGAGCATATTATCAAACTTATTATGGGCAGTTTAGCGGCAGTTTGCTGCCAATAAAGTGGCGATAATTTTGTCAGCAAGGGTTGATAATATGGCCCTCTCTCGTTTCACAAATAAAGCTAATACTACAGTTTTACGAGTGCAGTGTGCCTGATACATTTCACTTGTTATAGTGCCGCGTTCAAGTGGTGTCTATATGGAAGTGCCTACTGAGTTACTGACGCCCGTTATGCCGACTTATTTCTAATGCATTCCTATGAAGGATTTGTAGATCTAGGCCTCTGTGCTTACCGTTGTATAAAGCTTGCAGCCAAACACTCCAGGCATTGGGATTGACAACTTCAGGTGGGCTGATCTTCTACATATCCAAGTAGACAGCAGTGTCTACGTTTAAGAGAGAAAGAGAAATGATGTCACAGAGAGTGAGAGAGAGAGAAAACAACCCTAAAACTGTGTTGCAGAGTCTGGAGTTGAGATTTTTTGTTGAACCAGACGTAGATTTACTCGCTCTTTGCTTCACTTCATCCATGTTAAAAATGACTGAAAAGTGACGTAATAACGTTGATGGATGTGTTTGTCAGACTGTTGTAACCTATCTGTTGTCACTGCTCGGAGGTAATTATACATTTTACAGAGAAACTGCTGTACACTACACACTCTGGGCCATAATATCAAGCCTGGGCGACAAAAACTATTGCCACTTTATCGGCAGGAAAGTGTTGCAAAAGTGGCGATAATGGGTTTGATAATATGCTCTATGAAATTCCAATCGAAGCTCATGTCAGATGTCCTTCATATCTAACATGAGCTTCGATTGGAATTCCATAGAGCATATTATCAAACTTATTATGGGCATTTTAGCGGCAGTTTGCTGCTGATAAAGTGGCGATAATTTTGTCGCCAAGGGTTGATAATATGGCCCTCTCTCGTTTCACAAATAAAGCTATCACTACAGTTTTACGAATGCAGTGTGCCTGGTACATTTCACTTCTTATAGTGCCGCGTTCAAGTGGTGTCTATATGGAAGTGCCTATTGCGTTACTGACGCCTGTTATGCCGTCTTATTTCTAATGCATTGCTATGAAGGCTTTGTAGATCTAGGCCTCTGTGCTTACCGTTATATACACACTGCGGCGAAACTCTTCGGGCAGTTGAGTTCACAACTTCAGGTGGGCTGATCTTCTACATGTCCAAGCAGACAGCAGTGTCTATAAGTTTAAGAGAGAAAGAGAAATGATGTCACAGAGAGTGAGAGAGAAAGAGAGAGAAAACATTAAAACTGTGTCGCAGAGTCTGGAGTTGAGATTTTTTGTTGAACCAGACGTAGATTTACTAGCTCTTTGCATCACTTTACCCATGGTAAAATTGACTCAAAAGTGGCGTAATAACTTTGGGGATCTGTTTGTCAGACTGTTGTAACGTATCTGATGTTATAGAGAAGCTGCTGTACACTACGCACTCTGGGCAATAATATCAAGCCTGGGCGACAAAAATTATTGCCACTTTATCGGCAAGAAAGTGTCGCTAAAGTGGCGATAATGGGTTTGATAATATGCTCTATGGAATTCCAATTGAAGCTCATGTCAGATGTCCTTCATATCTAACATGAGCTTCGATTGGAATTCTATAGAGTATATTATCAAACCCATTATCACCACTTTCCTGACGATAAAGTGGCGATAATTTTGTTGCCAAGGTTTCATAATTTGGCCCTCTCTACTTTCATAAATAAAAGTTACACTACAGTTTTACGAGTGCAGTGTACCTGGTACATTTTACTTGTTATAGTGCCGCATTCAAGTGGTGTCTATATGGAAGTGCCTACTGCGTTACTGACGCCCGTTATGCCGACTTATTTCTAATCCAACTTTGCTTCTATACGTCAAAGTATATTCAATAAGTTGTAGAGAATTCCCTTGCTGTTGCTCGATAGGCCGTGGTTGCTTCTGAACGATGTTTGCTGAAGGAAACAAAAGGACATTTTGATTAGTCATTGATACTGAGTTGCGTAACTACTATCAAAAGTGAATTTTAATGTGGGTTCTTAATATTTCGTAGTTAAGACTGTTGCAGCTCCAGCAAACAAAGGAAGATCAATACGTTAATAAAGGCCTGGAACGGCGTGGTATATTCAATAAGTTATAGAGAATTCCATTTCTGTTGCTCAATAGGCCGTGGTTGCTTCTGAACGATGTTTGCTGAAGGAAACAAAAGGACATTTTGATTAGTCATTGATACTTAGTTGCGTAACTACTATCAAAAGTGAATTTTAATGTGGGTTCTTAATATTTCGTAGTTAAGACTGTTGCAGCTCCAGCAAACAAAGGAAGATCAATACGTCAGGGACGGCGTCGTGACGCAGAAAAAAAAATACTATCATGGATGCACAATTAATAATAATTGAGACCTAAGCACGTGGAGTAGTACAGAAATGCGACACAGAAATTTATGCTCGCACAATTTTTAAGATTAGAGGTGTATAGGAGCTCATGACTTATAAAGAAATATTTCAATTATGTAAGTACAATTTAAAACCATTGAGGGGTAGGAAAGCCATGTGAAGGATAAAAAAGTAGTATTATGCATATAGAATTTACAGTGGAGGCTGATGTGACGTCTTCTTTTACCTTTGTTTCTGTCGTCTTTTGTTGTGTCTTGAAAGGCTGTGGTTTCGCTGAGTCTGGGGTATTTTCGACAGTCTGTCTGTCATCGCAGCAGAGGCAGGCAAAAGAGAGCGTGCTCACGTCAGTGCCCGCATTATATGGGAACCGCGGGGGCTGACCAAACTAAGCCCAGGGCTGTCATTGGTAGCGTTTTCGCGGTCTATAAGAATGATGGCCTGGGAGACATCACATTGGCTAATGTATAGGTTTCCAGGCTTAGTGATAGCAAGAATGGTAGGTGGTGGCATGTGGGGAGTGTGGGCGGGCGTGCACCGCGCATGTGCAAGTATGAGTATGTGCACCAACAATTAACAACAGAGAGAGATGGGGGCGGTGTTATCATGTGCTCAGAGGCAGGCCCAGAATCGTATCTGCAATGAGTCAGCACTTCTAATCATTGTCCTTAGCGCTCCCTGAGCTCTGATTTGTCACTGAGACGGTGATCGCACCATAGTTTGTACTGCTTAATATACGGAGCATGTACCCGCGCATACGGTACGAATATGGTTTGACGTTACGTGTCGCATTAAAGCTTCGGTGTGACGTCATGTACGGCGTTCTGTATGCGAAAGGGGCGATGTTTCTACTTGGTTTAAAACATGTATGTATTGAATGTACATACTAAGGGCAGACATTTGGGATAACTATGAATTTTTTTAATACTTGTAATAATCATATATTACTTTTAAAAAGAATTTCTCAAATCGTGGTAGAACATCATGGGTACTCATATTGAAAGAACTGCGCAAGCGCATCATAAGCATACGCAAAGCATGTGACTTTAAAAGTAGAGATTTGATTGGTTCGTAACTTTTCCTATTGTGAATGTTGAAAGTTCTGTCCCATTATAATTATTCGACTTTGACTTTCTAAGAAGAATCATTTGTTGTGGGAACCTTCTCAAATAGAAGGAAGATCACAATAATAAGAGCAATGGACTCATGTTCCAGTAGTTCTTCAGAGGGAGATTTCATTCCTGAAGAAGCTCCAAACAAGAGGAAAGAAGCTCTAATTTGGAAGGTTTTCACTTTTTCAGAAGGTGAAAAAAAGGTTAATGCTGCAAAAGTAACCTGTAAAATTTGCCAAACAACTCTTTCAAGGGGTGATCCATGTAAAAAATATTCCTTTGGCACAGCAAATACGGTGCGACACGTGAAGAACTTGCACCCCAAGAACTTTGCTCGAGCTGAAAGACGGAGGTTGCACGAGAACCCACCTGCTGCTACACCAAGCACATCAAGTGCGGCAGCATTTTCAGCAAGCAGCCCACACCCACACCCACATATTGATTCTGACTTTGCTAAAGTTAAATTTCTTTGCATTTATTGTGATAAACTTTTGTGTTATGGGGAACAGTCTATTGACCTGATAAAACGCAGGATACAGGATCATTGCTGTCCTCGACATTAGTTGTTCTTTTTTTCATTCTTTTGTTCCTCTTAGAATTTGTTGAGAAAACACATACAAAATACAAAACAAAAAAAACTGTTCTTTTTAGAACTACCTTCATTGGTCAAAGAAAGAACTATATTTCTATGTTAGTGTGTAAAAGTTTATCAGAATGAATGTGTAGTTCATAAATGAATGCATGAATATATTACTAGTGTCTGGAGAATGTCAAAGTGTAGAACTATAAGGAAGTGGGACAGCATAAACCTATAAGGTGTTTACCTATAGTATACTGTAGTATGTGCGAAGCACTTGAATGTAACATATGTACATAAATATGTTAGAAGTCTGTGCTTCAATTTGCGCTGCTGGTGAAATTTCCTGGGTGAATTTGTATTTTTAGTGGTGGATTTACAATCCCCTTGTGCCTCTTTTACACAGAAGTTGAGTCACTTTTGTGACACAGCGGTGGTGCAAAAGATGTGCCATGGTGTGTGCTATTAACAATGTGACGCATCTGGAGGGTGCAATACTTTGTGTTTCCTGTGCAGAATGGGATGCAGCAATGCCTCGTAAAAGTGACTGAGTGAAATGTATAACATTTCATTCAGTCACTTTTGAGCTTATGCTGCTTCAAAACCTTGCACTTGCTTGAAGCAGGTGTAAGGAGTGATACAGCTTTGTGAGCATAGGGCCCCAGAGCATTGCTGGAGTTGTATTATACTTGCAACCGAAGTCAAGCAATAATTAATCCAAAAATTACTTTGCAATTTAGTTTTGTTATTATTTTATAATAAGAATATGAAATATATTCTGAAAAATTAAATACATATAAATATTTATATAAAAATATAAGAAATTAGTGTAAAAAGAAAGACATAATAATTAATACATTTATAACTTATCATTTACAAAACCTTTGAAATTCACTGAAAAAACCATAGGTTTCACAAACGTTATAGTTAGGAATTAGCATTTAAAAAACCATGCAAATTCATTGAAAAAACCATAGGTTTCACACACGTTATAGTTAGGACTTAGCATTTACAAAACCATGCAAATTCATTGAAAAAACCATAGGTTTCACACGTTATAGTTAGCTGAACATTTCTCTCAAACAAAACCTTTGAAATTCCTCCATTATAGTTAGCTCATCTAACTATAACTTGCGCGCCCACAATGCACTGCTGATGACGTCACATATAACATCACTCATGACATAGTCAGTGACATCACTGATGATATCACTGATGACATCTCAAATGACATCACTGATGATATCATCCTTGTGAAAGAATGGCAGACCTCTTTTTGGCGTAATATAACCTTTGATACACACCTTCAGAAATAGAAAGTAAAACATTTTTAAAAAATGGAGATACCAATACCACTTACCAACAACCTATTCAGTAATTCCGCCATCTATATACCCATGCACTCATTCACCAACAGTTCTATATAGTCACTTATACATGTACTCACTCATCATATGTACTCATATACTTATAAATACTGTTACAGACCGACACTCATCCATACAGTTACTCACACACATACTCACCCATGCAAATAAAGTATCAAACATCCATTTGTTTGCACATACAGCTAGACACACACCACTACACTTACTTTTACAGAAACATAAACATACTTACTCTCTTAAACAAGCAGTGATAGAAACACATATTTATTTATACAGGAACTTTTTGAATCTGTCACTGTCATATATCCTTACTTATATATATCAATACTCACACATGTTTAAAACATATGTACTTACTCATAAAGACACTATTGAGGCAGTCATTCACTCACTAGCACACCCATACACACATTCATCCACTTGTGTAGTCCTGAACACATGCTGTCTTCAAAACGCATACAAACATTGAGTCAGTCATTCATGCATCCGTGCCCTAAGTAATACCCACCACCAAACCATATAGACACTCATTCTGATACTCAAAAAACCAACTAATAACCCATATAGACACTTGTGTAGCTACTCACCAACCCATGCAGCCACTTATACACAAAGTGAGACACTGATACAGATATTTACATATTTAAACATTACTCGCTAATACATGTATTCACTAAGATACACTTAATAAGTCAGTTATAGAATGCAATTTACAAAGAAAACATCCATTTAGACACTTATTTACCCATTTATTCTTCCATCGACCTTTAGATATACATATATAAACATATTTATTTTTCAGAAAGACACACATTCAGTGGATGATGTCATCAGTGATGTCATCAGTGATGTCATTTGAGATGTCATCAGTGATGTCATGAGTGATGTCACTGACCATGTCATGAGGGATGTTATATGTGATGTCATCAGCAGTGCATTGCGGGCGCGCAAGTTATAGTTAGCTGAGCTAATTAAGCTGCGTTAATTAAGTTTTTACCAGCAATTGTGCAACAGCATACGGATCCCACCATGGTCACTTTTACCACGCCGGACATTTGGCCCACGTCCTGGAAAAGAGAAAGTATTTAAAAGCCTAGGGAATTGAAGTAATAGCACATCAGGGAGATAGATACCCCCTCGTACTATTAGCACTTGCTATTAGATGAGTACATAGTGCCCACATTTTCAGTACTAAGAGGAGCAAACAGTGGGCACTGCTCCATGGCTTATAATAAAAGTGCCCTGGGCTTCACAAAGGTGATAATTAGCATAACCAATGAAGTAGAATCCGGTATGCAATGAAGAATTGTAACAAATCAAGAGCAGCACAAACACCTGGGGTTGGATACCTACAGCCTTGTCACAAGGCGGAAGCAGTAAGGCCTGAGTGGTGGGGCGGTCACCTGCAAGCGAACAGAGTGGCCTGACAATTTGTTCCTGGAATATCAGCGGTCTCCAGACAAAAGTCATGAACCCAGAGGTTGACAATATCTGGGCTAATTTAATATTTTAATGTTCCTCTAGCATGTGCCTGCCATATTAAACTCAATACAAGCAACAGTTTTAATGCTGAGACATCACTCTAACAAAATGGACATTCAGGTGGAGTTACTCATCACAATGGCATTCTTCATGCCATGAACTAATGAGGAACTTGAAAAACTAAACTCACCAATGACGAAGGTTCAAAACAAACCACCTCAATGACTATACACTTTGTTCTTGCAAGGAGATGGTAGCTAGACTAGCGTAACTACAGAGAATCGTGGATGGAATTATGGGAGAAGTTAAAAATAGTTTAGCACCTGTGGTCTGATCCAGGATACCTCCTCCCACGACAATAGATGAGGAATCTAAAACCAAGGTGATGGCCCCCAATGGAGGACATGACGTTCTCCCCAAGGGCTGGTGGGACAAGAACACACAGAAGCAGGGAAGCAAATTATAGAAACCTCAGCTAGGCATAAAAAAAAGCCCACTGAAGACGGGATTGTGATGGAGAAAATCCTTGTGGCATCCTTACTAAAAGGGAAAGGAAATGAGCAAGGAAGGAAAGGAGCAAAACTCACTCCGTGCACGTAGGAAATTTATCCACCTTGTCAATAATTCAACAGGAAGACATATTGTAATCTGACAGCTGCACAGGAGATAGTCACCGATAATTTGACGAAAACCTATAAAGTCCATAGTCGGATTAAGGGAGCTCTCTTGGCTTGTTGTAAAAAAAAATCTGCCACTACATATTCGAAAAGCAAAAAATAAGGTACACAAACTCTTTTGACAACTATGCCAACATTTTGGAAACACAGAATCTAAAAACACTTTCGTATTGAGAGATGTGGCTTACAAAAAGAGATTTGGGTGTATAAAAAAGCCAAACAGGAAACACTATGAGCCCAGTTGTTAAATACCACAAAACAAATTACCCAAAAAGATTCCGGAAGCTCATCAATAACATTGAGAAAGGTTGAGGAGCAGCAAATAACGCAAACATCAGTGAGTCGGAATGGGTTCAATATTGAAAACTGCACTTTAAGGAAAGTTCTTTAGATGTAGGAAGCTTTCAATGGCCCCACAAAGATAACTTTGAACCATTTGTATATAACGCGGAGGAGGTAGAGAAAGTTATTAAAAAGTCAGGGGGGATTGTGCAACTGGCCCAAATGGGCTACTACAGACACTTTTTAAACATTCTACATCAAAGTGGGCAACCTTTTTGGCAACAAACAAAACAGTATCTCTCTGAGCTCCACAAATGTAATCACTAGGTTGTAAATTCACCAATCCGGTACAATATTCAATTATGTTCAGTGCAGGAGTAATATCTTCCTTGCCACAGTAATGTCTTTAGTTAATGAAAATTCCACAATTTCAGTATTCCAATCTCCTTTAATGATATTTCTTCACTCCAATTTCACAATTTGTCCTTAATTGTCTTTCAGCCAAAGAGATTAGAGTTGAATAAGTGGTGGGACGCAGCCACGCTTAAGCAATACCTCTCCCTCAAACGTATACCACGTGGTCTAAGATCTCAGATAGTCCCGACCTATGAGGATTTAGATCCTGACCTTCTAGACCATTGGGAGAAAGAATTGACTAACAGTTCTAATAACCTTATACAGATCCTAATTGAAAATGCAGAAAGAAAAATAGCTAAACTACTAGTGGAAATTCAAACATGTGAAGATGAGATTAAAGAGCTTAATTTACCAGAGTCTACAATTAAAAATTACACTATATTGGATGAAATACTTTCCAACTTACAGGCTGATATCAAACGTAGAAAAGCCAGAAAAATCAAGCGTGACGAATATGATTATAAAACAGGTCTCATTTTTACATTTGCACGTCGGTTTGATCACCTGGTAGATAAGGAGAAAGCATCCAAAAGAAATGCTACACCTTCTAGCTCAGAGGTTCCCTCATCCTCTAGTAGCATGTCAACTAGTGAAAATGAGGATGAGACACTGACAGGTCAGATATTAGATAATACTTTTTTCCAAGAGGTCCGTCGGTTCAGGATGGGAAATCGAGAACCAATAGGGAGAACAAGAGATACAGGCGGGGCAAGACAAGGAGAGGCACCCTGTCAGTCTCCAAAGGGCCGGAGGCAACGGGTTTCTGGGTCCGCAAAGGATCTCGCGAAAGGTGTAGAGCTTAAATATTCTTCTACTTTGCTATTGCAGGATCTGGAACTCTGGGTGTATATCAAAACAAGAAATGCTGTCTAAGTCAAACTGGCTTCAAAAGGGGTCAAGCCACTATAGCCAATCTCATGACTTTGGGCCTCATTTTAAATAGAGAAAAGGCAATCCACACATAGCTCTACATGTGTTTCATCGATTTTAAGGCAGCCTTTGACTGCGTTCCACCTGGCATGCTATGGGCCACGCTCCAGCGATAGGGTATTCCACCTTACATCCTGTAAGCCATGGAGGTAATATGCTCGGACACGTGGGTCAAGATTGAAATCGGAGATGGTAACAACAACCGGGCCTAAAACAAGGCTGCAAATTAGTCCCTCTTCTATTCAACGTATCCATTGCAAATCTTTCAACAGAGTTAGATGGGCAGGCAGCTCACGCACCGAGTTTGGGTGGTCAACAACTGTCCAACATCCTCTATGAAGATGGTTTACTTCTATTCAGTAACTCTTCAATATGCCTTCAAAAGCTACTTAACGGCCTTGGTATATCTGCAGACAAGAAAGATCTGGAAGTAAATCACAGAAAAACAAATGTGATGTCTTTTAATCAGCACATCAACAAACATTTCAAGTGGCACCTCAGTGGAAACAAAATTGATGAGACAGCCACTTATTTTTATTTAGGGGTGAAAATAGATGCAAGTGGCACATTTGCATCCCAGGAGAAGGTGATTAAGGGGAAAGCGCTGCCAATCAACCATGCATTCTCATCACTGGCAAGATCCATCTGAAGCCACAACCTGAAATCCCTGGGAGCAGTAATGAAGGCCAAACTGATACCTACCATTGCGTATGCACAGAGACAGTGTTAGGTACTGAGGCTACACTACTCGACAAACTAGTGATAGATCCTACAAACGAACCTTCCGGCTACCCAGATCGTCTAATAGGGTGGGCAGACTGCCAAGTAGGCGGGCAGGAAGCCTGCTGAAAAGCAACAGCAGGACCCCATCCACCCAGATCGAAATCAAGCCCATAGTCTTTCACCAGGTGCAATCTGCCACGTGATTCCCACAGTAAGAGCATTAACCTTTGTGCTAGAGTGTCAAATCTGCTCTGTGCCACAACCACACTAACTAGTGAATCATATATTTATACACATTGATTCATAGAAACACAGTGGCCCCATTCTATAAAAATCACATTAATTGATTCAAGGAATTAATTTTTTTACAGACATTTATTTATTTATCAAAGGAATTTCATATGTATGTCAGCCCGAGCAAACCCTATGCATCTACATCATGTCCACTCAGACCATCAATAGATAAGGTACAGACAAGGCAGACACATTACAACTTCTCACAGTTTTAAACTTCACTCTTGGTTTAAAATAGCCCACTGTCCTCACAAAACTGTGACCATACCTATAAAAGAAACAAAAGGTTGCTTACTATTTCTTTTGTTTCATGTGCAGAGAAAACGTCCAATAAAATCTAACATTTATAATTGTCCCTTGAATTAAATATTGTTCCATAATGCATCCGCTCCTCACTGTGTCTATTATTATAATGCTGTTTTATTTATATATTCACTTTATGAAGTGTTTCACTCACTAATGACATACTGTGAAGCATAGCCGTGTATTAGGAGGTAGAGAGAGGACCAGATAGCTAGCCCGTATCCCCGTATTATATATAATTTAATCAAAAAGAGGCTAGCTGAGGTGAGGGGGAAGAGGGTTGTTTAAACAGTATTCTAGTTTAAAGGTATTCGTGACTCAGTTTTGTTTTGTCAGACGGTTGTGGCACCTGGTAGGTGTGCTCATGAAGCCCTCACCCACCAACCTAGTTGGTGGCATGCTTCATCATCGGGCCCACCCAGTGACACCTAACGTGTCCCGGGTGTGCTACGACGCCTGGTAAAAAAGGGGTATGTCCACTGAGATTTAGGAGACCTATAGGGAGAAAAATGACAACGCTTACCTATGGTAGGGGTGGTTGTTCGATCATACTCACAGGATTACTGACCAGAGCTTGCTGTGGACCTGTAGTGCCTTCTTCGCAGAACCGGTGAGTAGTGGCCGGTGCTACTGGGTTTTATACTGTGGTTGGCTGATTGAAGGCGTGTACCTGTATAGTGATAGAGATGGTAGATAGACTCGGACTGCCGAGTCATGATGCTACTCAGGTGAGTCAAGAGAGCTATGCGCATGCTCAGAGTATGCTCGCCGGGCTCGGCAGTAGCAATGCATGCGCAGGTGCATGCGCGTAATGACAGGCATACGTGAGTCTGTCAGGCTAGGTTACTGAATAAGTACACACTAAACGGTCACTTATTGTGTAATAAGTACACACTAGGAGTTCTATCAATAAGAGCAAGGTTTCAAGGTTATGGGACCGTGGATATTTCATGGGGGGCCATTTCCATCATTCAGAACTAATGGATTATTGCTCAAGGGTTTGAAATGACAGGCTGATGAGGTTGCCTTGTGGTTATACAGTAGACAGGGCATTCCATGGGATGGCATCATTCAAGCCGTCATTGGCAGTGGAAAGGCGATATATCCATCGCTGTTCCTTCTTGAGAAGTTTTTTGTCGTTGTTGATGGGGCTTTCAGGGATTTGTTCAATCACTGTCCAGTTGAAGTCATTGGGAGTATGGCAGTGAGTAATGAAATGGTTGGTCAGTCTGCTGATGTTTTTCTTGCACCGTATTGTGCTCCGGTGTTCAGTTATTCTGGTTCTGACTTTTCGTGTTGTCATTCCCACATACCGCCGGCCACACGTGCACGTGATCATGTATATCACGCTGCGTGAGTTGCAATTGGTGTGGTTCCGTTGGGTCCAGGTTTTGTGTGGTTCCGGATTGAGAGTTTTGGTATGGGTAGTGAGATGACACACACTGCAGTCGTTGCACGGGTAGTGTCCAGCGACTTTCGGCAGGCCCCAAGCATTCAGGATCGTATTGTCTTGAGGTCTGGGTGGTGGTCTTGGTCGGGTGCTTACCAGTTGGTCTTTCAGATTATTGTTCCTTTTATATACAAACCTGGGAGCATCCCAGTTTCTCTGCCCGGAATTGATTATTCTCCAGTGTTTTTTGATGATCTTACCTACCTCGTTGGATGCTGTATTATAGGTGGTGACGCAAGTTATAGGTTGTTCCTCGTCCTCCTTTTGGATGGTTTCAAGGAGTGCGTCACGGTTTTGATTTCTTGCTCTCTTGTTTGTCTTCCGAATGAGTCTATCTACCATCTCTATCACTATACAGGTACACGCCTTCAATCAACCAACCACAGTATAAAACCCAGTAGCACCGGCCACTACTCACCGGTTCTGCGAAGAAGGCACTACAGGTCCACAGCAAGCTCTGGTCAGTAATCCTGTGAGTATGATCGAACAACCACCCCTACCATAGGTAAGCGTTGTCATTTTTCTCCCTACAGGTCTCCTAAAGCTCAGTGGACATACCCCTTTTTTCTCCCATATAGGATCAACTTCTTTGCCTCTTCAATAACCTTGAAGAATTAATCCTTAAAACTAGCATAAGAAAACCACTTACGCTCTCTCACCTTCTCACCATTTTCACTACTACTGTGAATACCGCTGTTTTAACCTCCCCACCTACGATGTTCTAGTGCGATTCTCACAATAATGGTACCACCAATACCATTACACCTTAGCCGCTTATAGCCCACACTCCCTCGCTATTAAGTCGGCTGTCATGAGTTCTCATGCATATCCTCCAAGTGACTCTTTCCCTGTATGTTTTGTCTTTGTCCTACTTGTTTTCTGTACAGGTGGTCTTGAGAAGGGAATCCCCCCTCTCACACATAGATACACTTTAGGGCATGTAGACACATAGTCTGTATCACACGTCCACTAGTTTTAACTACACACACTTTTTAATCGTCCTGAAGAAAGCCAGCATATCCATAAGGCACTGGCTGAAACATGTTGACGTACCAAGGACGTGGGAGGTCGTAACTCGCCTCTAACGTCCACCTGCCTTATTTTTAACCGCTGACGGAGGCCCAGGTATTAAAGTCTGTCCTACCTTCGGGTACTGGGACCCCCGCCAAGCCGTTTCAAACTCACATCCAAAACATTCTTCACCGCACACACAGTGATATACCTGCTCCGCTGTCACCAGGGGTCGTAGCACACCCGGGACACGTTAGGTGTCACTGGGTGGGCCCGATGATGAAGCATGCCACCAACTAGGTTGGTGGGTGAGGGCTTCATGAGCACACCTACCAGGTGCCACAACCGTCTGACAAAACAAAACTGAGTCACGAATACCTTTAAACTAGAATACTGTTCAAACAACCCTCTTCCCCCTCACCTCAGCTAGCCTCTTTTTGATTAAATTATACTGTGAAGCATACAATTATGCTTCTATCTTTCAATATAAATAAATGCAGCCCTTTCACAAATGATTATCTTGTATAAAATATGTTTGCCAAGCAAAATCAACCAACCTATCAACCCTAACAATTATGCACATACCTCACGAGTACCTTGTTGAGGGTCATCCAATGTTCGGATACAACAAGAAATTCTTGGGGCTTTTTTTAAGGAATTATGCATGTATGGCTGTTTGTGCTATTTGTGTAGCACTAACCCAGACAAAAGTCAGAGAAGACATACAGGTTCAAAGGCAAGGATACAGTCAATGAATTTTTGGTGAGGTGGTTCACTAACCAGTGGTTTTTGGAAGCGAAAGCGTACTGTTACAGCATTGTGATGTAGTGTTCTTTAAAGAGGTACCTCTTCTACTGTTTCCTAAATTGGAACAAGGTTATGGCTGTCCTGATAAATACATAGATGTAGTTCCAGACCCTGGGTAATAGACAAAAAAGGCCCATTGTCTCATGTTTTCATTGTTATACTCCAGTCTCTAGTCGGATAGTGTCCTGGCTGCAGGTGTGCTGAAAGTCACTGGACACAGGGAGGTTGTCAGCCAGCTAGGAGGAGGTGCCAGTAGTGACGTGTTTGTAAATAATGCAGCTGGTTTTGAAGGTGGTGTGGGCTGGCAGTGGGAGGCAGTTGAATTCCCCAGGGTAGTGGTGATGTGATCATATTTCCTCAGGCCCTAGACGAGATGTGCTGGGACGTGTGTGATGTCCTTTGAGGGACCCCAGTAAGAAGTCTTAGAGACAATGGAACAAGGTCTTTCCACCATTGAGATGCAAGAGTATGAGTTCCTTAACAACAGCTCTGAAATTGTGTTTTGGAAGGAACAATTTCACTTTTGTTAGGAGAGAGCTGGTATCATGCCATTTTATTTTTCTTGATTATGTTTTCTTCAAGATAAGGTACGCGTTCAAGTTGAATTCAAATGACTTCATGGTGAGTGAAAATTGGGTTTCCCAGCCATCAAGTTTAATGTCATTGCAACAGAGTCTGACTATTTCTTGTTTGTTGTTCTTGGCAAATAACAGGAATTCTATTGTGCTGGGTTTGAGTTTCAAGTAGGTGCTTGCCATCCAGGTTCGAATGAGGTGCAAGCAATGTTTGTGGCATAAGTTGTCTGGAGCAGAAGAAAAGTTCAAGTTGATTTATGCATTGTTGGCATATTAGTGATTTTTAAGGCTGTTATTGCTGATTAGAGCCTCTTTGGGCTCTGTGTGGAGGGTGAAGTTTATGGGGGACTTGATGGAACCCAGAGGGACTCCCCTGGTGATAGAGTTGCTGTAGGACCTAGGGATGACTTAATGAATGAAATGATGTTAGTTGGAATGATAGGGGGATGTTTCTAGTGAAGGATGTGAAGTATGTTGCATGTGAATCCCATAAAGTCTTCAAGGTGTGACTAAGAGTGGAACAGTCAACGGTGTTGAGGACAGCTGAAAAGTTCAACAATTACAGAAGGCAGGCATTATTTTCAGCTGTCATTTAGAGGGTGGTGTCTATAATGGATAAGGTAGCTGTCTCTGTGATGCACAGTGACCTGAAGCTAGCTTTGTAGCTATAGAGGAGATGGTCGGCATTGGTTGGCATTGGTGTGAGCTTGCAGCTGAGCTTAAACTGTGTTGTTAATGATCTGGCCGATGATTTAGAAAGATGTCTTGAGTGATCAAGATGCTGACAATGGCGAGTGGAGGTGATAGTACTTCTCCCACAATTCTTTGATGAAGACTGGGGTGCGACATTGTCGTCATTGAGCTGGCTTTCAGAGAGTTCCATTTTTCAACGATATCTGCTTTTGATATGGCGTCAAAAGATAATTATTGCAGATGCTATGAGAAGGAGTGGGTCTAGGAGGAAAAGTACGATTACTGATGTCTTTGTGCTGTTGATCTTCTGTAGTTTGATCACGGAAGAAGAAGTTATTGGCATTGCACTGTTGATTGATGCAGTTAGGTTTGACTTGTACCTGACGTTTTATGAAAAATTGTTCCATACAACTGGATCTCACATACTAAAAAGCTATTCATTCTCTTTTTTTAATTTTGCCCTAGGAACAGCAAGAGGTGACTGATGTGAACTTCACAGTTTCCTGGTTTAGCTTTACAAGATGAGTACTTTTCAAGGTACTGAGGGGCCAGATTTCGATCTTAAAACAAACTAATTGGTTCATTTAGGATGTAGAGGTGCTGAAACCCATTCTCCGCATGTCTTTCCATGGCGGTCCCATCGCCGTGGAAAAACTGGCTACGGCCTGCATCATAATCATGCCGGCGGAGCCTGGCCCTGCACCGGCACCATTGTAGTGGTCCTGTTCCGTCCGCTAGGCTGGCGTGCGGACTAGTATCGGTGGAAATGTGGCGGGCGGAAAATGTTACCGCTGTGGTCATCTCCGCTATGCTAATGGGACCGGTGGTTTTCCGGGTTGCGATCGCAGGCTGATGTCCACTGCCAGTCCGGTTGTTTCCACCGCCGGCCCGGCGACAGCCATCTGTCCGTCATCCTAATAGACCCCTAAGTGTTGAAGTGTTGAGAGGACCTTAACGACATGGCAGTCCATCTATAACTCAGTTTTTCTGAAAGTATGTCTGCCTTACCAGCGGTAGCAGCTTTGGTGAAATGATTCATGCCAAAGCTGTGGGGATCTTTAACTGAGAAGGCCTCCCCAACTAGGCTGACTCAGTGGAATATTGATAGATCTGTAGACGAAGGGGCAGCTGGTAGAGGCAGAGTAAGTACTGCTGTTTTGAAGCTCTTTTCAAGTTCTCATACATGAAAAGTGAGCTAAATATTCTATATTACTCAGCACACCCACACAGCTCGGTCTCTCCACCGGTGTATATTTCTTTTTACCTGTAGTAGCTATGCAAATCATGTAGCTGGATCACTGAAATAATATCGAGGGACAAGATATCGACTTGCCAAAATATCGTGGACAAAATATCGACAGTCAAAATATCGAGTTTGTATCTACAAACAGGTAAGTACAAAAATATCGAGTACAAAATATCGTTAACAATAATATAGATGTAAAAAATATCGACTTTATTAAAAACAGTGTTAAATTAAATTAATATTAAATTTTAATTACTAAAATATACTTAAAATACTTAAATTAAATTATAATAATTAAATAATAAATGAAAATAATAAAAATAATTTTTTACAATCTTATTTGTTGACCTTGAACCCTAAAATATACCCCTTTACCCAAAAAACCCAAAACTGACCCTGAACCCTAAAAATACCCCTTTAGCCAAAAAGTAAAAACTGACCCTGAACCCTAAAAATGCCCCTTTACCCAAAAACTGAAAACTGACCCTGAACCCTAAAAATGCCCCTTTACCCAAAAACTAAAAACTGACACTGAACCCTAAAAATGCCCCTTTACCCAAAAACTGAAAACTGACCCTGAACCCTAAAAATGCCCCTTTACCCAAAAACTGAAAACTGACCCTGAACCCTAAAAATGTCCCTTTACCCAAAAACTGAAAACTGACCCTGAACCCTAAAAATGCCCCTTTACCCAAAAACTGAAAACTGACCCTGAACCCTAAAAATGTCCCTTTACCCAAAAACTGAAAACTGACCCTGAACCCTAAAAATGCCCCTTTACCCAAAAACTGAAAACTGACCCTGAACCCTAAAAATGCCCCTTTACCCAAAAACTGAAAACTGACCCTGAACCCTAAAAATGTCCCTTTACCCAAAAACTGAAAACTGACCCTGAACCCTAAAAATGCCCCTTTACCCAAAAACTGAAAACTGACCCTGAACCCTAAAAATACTCCTTTACCCAAAATGTATCAATATTATTTAATTACCAAATAATTATTAATTAACAATAATAATAAAGTAAATATATTAGCACATTAGCTGTAATTATTTTAATAATTAATATTATTTTTTCCCAATTAATTACTTAACAATAACAAAAAATAATATATATTAAAATGTACTCTAATTAATGTAATTAACTAATTATAATTAATTAATTACCAATTAATTACTAATACAAAATATGTACAAAATTAAATAAATAAATTAACTAATTATTATTAATTAATTATCAATTAATTATTAATTATAAATATTTACAAACATATATTAATTAATTAATTATTATTAAATTACTTCCCACCCTATTCCCCTATAAACCCACAACCCGCTACAGAATTACATTACGCAATTATTAAAAAAACAAAATTCATTTAATAAAATATTTTATAACATTATTACACACTTTTCACACATATTATTACATTAAAATACACTATAAAATATTATATATTATTAAAAATTCGATATTTTTGCTATCTATATTTTACACAGTCGATATTACTTCACTTACCTGAAAAACGATATTTTTGTAGTCGATATTATGTCCAGTCGATATTTTGTCCAGTCTATATTTAAAACTCGATATTATGTCCAGTCGATATTTTGGAGTCGATATTTTGTCTGTGCACCCATGTAGCTACTTTGGGTTTTAAAAGAATTGACTACATCTACACTGTACAGCACTGGAAAACTCTCCACTATCAGGGGCAACCAACAGGGCAAGTGGGGTCTGGACCACTTAAGTGCAATCCAGCACATTCCTTATTCTGAGCCCCACAGCACGTGTGCACAGAAGTTTCCTGCTGACCTATCAAACCCGCTAATGCCACCCTTCTACAAATAATGAATTGGTCTCGTCCACAGGCCTTTCGGGAATATTTCCCATCCCATCTGCATCCTGCCAGCCCATCTACAGGTTTCATGGCATCACCCTACCCCACATTGTCCTGGCTATCCTCTCCAACGCCAACTGGTGTTCCTAGGAGTGTGGTGCCTTTTGTATACCCATTTTATTGATGTTCACCTAAAGGACAAACAAGAGTTTGAAATTGTCCTGGGGAGGCAAGGCAAAAAAATAATTAAGTAGTTTCAGAAAATTTGAAAACATTGTGTCCTACCCACAGGGTCAAACTTTCTGATTTTTGCAAGCACAATAACAATTACACACAGCCCACTTTAAATATTCCTTTCTGACTTGCCTACAGTAAAATCTTTTTCACATTACTGACTTTCATGAATTTTGCACATGATGACACTTACACAATTAGCTATTGAACTTGGTACTATAGACCCAATCCGACATAAATGAAGGGATTTCACATTAAGACAAAGGGGCTCATTATGATTGCGGATTTTCCGCTTCCTCCGGGCTGGCGTAAAATCCGCAGCGGGCCCACCAAAGACCCACCGCCACATTAGGATGGCTGGTGGGTCCTGGTTTCCGTCCGCAGCTTTTCCTCCGCGGTTGGCTTACAACCGCGGAGGAAAAGCAATAATCTGGTGACGGTGTCTCTCAGACACCGTCCGCCAGATTAGTATGTGCCTGCAAACATGCTTTTCCGCGGCGGCTTTTCCGCCGTGGAAAAGCATGTGTAACTTCACTGCGGGGGCCCGTTGCGGGCCCCCTAGGTGAAGGGGGGGTGGGGGGGGGGTGCACATGGGGGGTACCCCCCTGCATTTGTATGCAGAAAGCGGCCTGCCTCTTTCTGCATGCAAATGCAATGTGTGCATTTTTAACATTGCCGCGGGTGCAGCTTGAAGCCGCAACCGCCGCAATGTTAAAAATAGAGGATGTGACCGCCACCCTGGCGGTCACATCCTAATCGCACAGGAGGGGACTCCGCAGCCCATGCGGACGTCCCCTCCTCCTCAATGATCGCGGACGGACGCAAGTCCGTCCGCGATCATAATCGGCCCCATAGTGTGTAGGTAACCAAAAGATGAGTGCAATTGCCCCCCCAGGACTTTTATTGTCCCTCATGGTAGTGTAGATATTTCCTTACTAACATTAGTATAATCAATATTCTCAATATCGTTGATTATGCTGTACATGTAATTCCTGATATTCAGATTTAAATTACATAGGTGTGTGTGTGTGTGTAAGCGAATGCACTAAGCAAGTGTCATTCCTCGCATAGGATTAGCTCCTTCACTTCTATTAGTCATCAATTGGCTTGTCAATTTGTTCTCAGCAGGGCTGGGTCGATACCCATGTGAGATTCAATTTCAGAGTGTCCCAACAGTGCAAATGTAATGTGGAACTCCATTTACCCTTTTATTTCCTATGTGTCTTTATTTTGGAAGTAATGTTTTAGTGTGGGGAAACCGTTCCTTAAGAGAACCCTTTTTGTTTTTCCAAAGTACAATATTGAAATCTTAGAAACCATTCATTCTTTTAAGAAATCTCTTGCATCTTGTAACATCACGGATAGCAAGGTAGTCTGTGAACTACAGCAATCATACTGACATTCTCCATCAGTATGGCCTTAAAAGATCCAAAAGTCCTTGAGTTGTTACTTTGTCTGTTACTTTCAAGATGACGAGCTGGATCTACAGCAATTCCACAGGCTCCCAGATATTGCACAATTTGAAAGTAACACCCTTTTCACTAAGGAAACAGTAATTAGTCTATTTAATTCCATTAAATCTAGGGCCCCTTCAGACCCATGTCTCCCAGGTCCTTAATCTGAGCGCCAGCTCAGTGGCTCGTCCACATTACTGAATGAGATACTGATTACTGGGCAGTTCTCGTCCAGATGGAAAAAGGCCTCCATTCTCCCGCTGGTGAAAAAACCTTCTCTGGACCCAAAGAAAGTGGAAAGCTATAGTCCTATATCTTGCCTCCATTTTCCTGCCAAGATATTAGAGAAGGCTCGGAAAAAGGAAATGTTATCTTTTCTAAATGCTAACTAGCTGCTCTCCTCTTCACAGTACAGTTTCAAAGCAAGCCACTGCACTGAATCAGCTCTGGTAGCAGCTTATCAGGAACTGATAATGCTAATCGACAAGGGTGGGTAAAGCTGCACTGTTTTTATTAGATCTATCTGTCATTTTTGACATGGTTCACCATTGACTCCTCATAAACCGGCTCCATTCATTCTGCTTTAGGAACTCTGCACTGGCTCTGTTGAACTCATTCCTAAGCAAAAGGCAACAGCTTGTGGAGATGGGAGACTCCAGTTCCTCTCCTTTCTCCCTCCCTTGTGGGGTGCTTCAGGGTTCTTCCCTCAGCCCCACGCTTTTCAAAGTTTATGTCACCCCCTTTATCAATCTCATTCAGAGCTATGGCAGTATTCTCCTGTGCCGATGACACACAGATTGGGGTGTCTATCTCATCGGACATTATAAATAAATTAAAAACATTCTGCAGCTGCATGTCTCAAGTTGCAAGCTGGATGCAAAGAAACTGTCTGAAGCTGAACCCGAAGAAAATTGATGTTTTGCTTCTTGGAAATGAGACCACCTTCTGCAATGCATCATGGTGGCCCTCAAATTGAGGCCCTTTACCAGTGTTGGTTGAAAAAGAGAGAAACGTTGGTGTCCTTTTTGACACCAAATCATGTTTTTCAGAACAAATAAATCAGATCACCTCCTCTGGCTTCTTTATGCTTAAGGACCTCAAAAAGTTTTGACCATGTATTCCTCAGGATCTGCAAAAGACAGGAATGACAGCACTCATCTTCTCGAATATGAACTACTGTAATGCTCTGCATCTGGGCACCCATAAACATCTGGTGAAAAAACTCTAATCTTTACAGGATGCAGCTGCAAGAATGCTCTTAAAAATTCCCAGGTTTGCATCTATATCTCAAACACTGCATGGTTTGCATTGGCTCCCAGTGAGAAAAATGACTACATTTATGGCTCTAATCCTGGTCCATAAAGTCTTTTATCAGACCGGTCCAATGTACTCACAGGAACGGCTCTCCTGGTACACCCCTAGAAGGCATCTTAGATCCAGCTCAGCCGGAATAGTAACTATCCCAGAATTAACAAAGCAAGATGGGGAGGAAAGACATTCTCCTTATGTGCAGGGAAACTCTGGAACTCACTGCCTGCAACCCTACATTCCCTACCCATTCTGCTGCAGTTTAGGAAGCAAATGAAGGCCTGGCTCTTTACTGATTCCTTCAGCTAAGCTGAGTGGCAATTTTTATTTCAGCCTGGCTGCCGGTTCTGGCATCCAATCTCAGCGCTAAGACACCCTTGGGGAATTGCGCACTTTATGAATAATCTTACTTACTCACTTAAATGTTGTATTTAAACACTACCTACCAACCCATGAAACCTAACAACACAAATTAAAATGTAATAAATAGTTCAGATTTTTATTATGGATGAAATCAAGTAATTAACTATAAAAATTAATATATAAAATAATATTTGATCTAAAAAGCAGTACCGATCTAGTTCCTAATGAACCCAACAACCAGAAGAAATACTTATGCATTATTATAATATTTAAATATAATTAAAAACACATTTCACAATCACATAAATATTTAGGAAAAATATAATACAAGTAAACAAAATAAAAAATAATTTTAGAAAACAACATAACAACATTGTAAAAACTTTAAAAATGATATACTTACCTTTGATACTTTTGTTCATAATATTTTGTTGTTAAGATATTTGACCACGTTATTATCGCCATATAATTGTGAGTAGATATTTAGATGGAAACATACTTTTTCAGCATAAAGTATTCCCATTACTCACTAACACTTCACATGAAATGTGGAAAAAACAGGAGAGTATGATAGCAACCATTGATGAAAGTGACAGCAGTATCCAGCAAAGCAGTACCACATTTTGCCTCTTCAGTGAATGCATCCCTGTGAATTTGACTTGCCCTAAAAATCTCCTTAAGGTATTTAAATAAGTCTCTTCTTGGTGTATATCTTTTGGATAAAAAATTAAGTATACTCCAAAAACATTATTGTTAAATGATGCATCAAATCTGCAGAATACAGGCTCTCTAAGCCAACGACTAAAGACCTTATTAAAGGAATGTGGTAAGAGGTGATCAGGTAAAAATATGGTTGTTTTTCTCTCTGTGATTCTTTGCTTAGCCACCCTAGTTACAGCACTGCATTTAGCTGATGAAGATAATTTCTCTGCTATAAGGTCCACTAAGGTGCTGTGCTACTGTCTACATAAATGGTATCAGTTTTGCATTCTCATCTATAGTGGTCGATCTGCTACCATGTTTATCAATGCTAGCACTGTGAAAGGATGTCATGGACAAATTAGTATAGTTTGCATTGAGCTAGTCTTTGTAGCATTTCTGACTCAAGAACAGTTATGCAATGAATGAATTAATGAAATGCCAAACAACTCCATAGGGTTTGACCCAACAGAGACAGTGAAGTTAAACAGCCCATTTCTTGGAGGGAGATTGATATAGAGTAAGAAATTTGGACAGATTTTTTTTAAGGTGGTTTTTTAGAGGGTGCAGGTAGGTAACTACAGGTAGTAATAGCACTACAATTACAAATACGGTCCACTCAAGTCTCAACATGTTTATACTTTGTCTACCCTTGGCACCTTGGATATCAAGCAGTCAGGCTTAACTTAGGAGACCGGTGTGTAACACATTTAATATCATCAAAACAGTAAAAAATTAAGCCTCAAAACACAATTAAATTCCAACACCAATGTAAAATGACACAAAAATGCCAATAATCCAATGTAGGAGACCAGAGATGTGATGAGAATTTTTAAAGATTAAATGCAAAAATTTTCTTTCTTGTGACTTAAAGTTAAAAGCGCTAACTGAGACTATCTGGTCACACTGGACTGGGACCAAGTCAAAGTTTCAAGCTGGTTGCAATGGAGCGTAGATCCAATACATTTAGTGGTTGGGGCTAGTCAAGTTTTTACTTGCGCACTAAGGGGGTCATTAGGATGTCGGCCGGACTTTGTCTGCCTTCCATCCTGTCGTGGAATGGGACTGCCCGCCATTGGTGCGGGGGTCCCGTTGGTGATATTCGGATGCATCCGCCACACTGGAGGGAGCATCCTGCATTCTTGACATTGCGGTGGGCAGTGCTCTCAGCACCGCCCTCTGCAATGCCAAGAAGGCATGTCGTGCACTTCCATGCACAACATGGCAGGCACAGCGCGGTGCCTGCCATGTTTTGCATGGAACTGCAGGGGGTACCATATGTACCACCCCATTCGCACCCCCCACCCCACAGAGTCCCTGGGGGCCGGCTACGGGCCCGTAAGAAAACTCTGCATGCCATTGATGCCACAGAAAGGCATGTTTCCGCCCACAAGCTAATATGGCAGGCGGTGTCTAGCAGACACCGCCACCATATTAAACCCTTTTTCGCCCGGTCGACTTTTTGACAGGGCGGATAAGCGGTGGACGTCTTTCTATCCGCCGCGGACCCCCAGCCATCATAATATGACGGGGGGTCTTTGATGTGTGCATGGCTGGCGGATCGCCCCCTCCGGGCCGGCGGTGACTACCGCCAGCCCGGTGGGGGGGATCCACCCACCATCCTAATTGGCCCCTAAGTCAATGTTTGGAGGTTTTACTCTCTAAGTCATGTGATCAGCTTCGTCAATCCGGATTTCAGTTCAACTATGGCAGCCTGCTGCAGCATGGGGCCTTGGTGAATCCTGGAGGTCTTTGCCATCAATGTTGAAGAGATACAGATTTTTCAGTGGGGTAAACTTGCATGGTCAGGCCCAGTCATAGTTCGATGTCGCCTGCTGGACTCTCGTTGTGGAGCCATGAGAGTGCAGCAGATGCAGACCCTTTGAGGGCAGTCTTTTCTTTGTGCAGTCCAAGGGTCCAGCAGAGTACTCCTTCTTGTCCAGAAGTTTTCAAGTAGGGATCTGAGGTGCAGTGCCTCTCTTCCGTATGTATTCAATATTCTGAGTTGGCAAGAGTGGGGA
Source organism: Lissotriton vulgaris (assembly GCF_964263255.1). NCBI lineage: Eukaryota > Metazoa > Chordata > Amphibia > Caudata > Salamandridae > Lissotriton > Lissotriton vulgaris. The sequence goes on from NC_141696.1 coordinate 746,543,377, forward strand.
TACCCTGAAAAAATTGGGTACACGTTTCCACCCTCTGTCCTGAACACTTCCTGAGAAGAGTGGTATATAACTGTCCCAGAATGTACTTTAGACTTTTGAATTACTTTTAATTCCAAAGTTGAATTTAGACACAGTTTTATTTTAAAACCAGCCTGCAAGGCAGGGCTGGCATTAAAATGGCAACAGACCTACCGCATACTTGAGACTTACAGGTAGGTTATCTGAACAAATTGTAATTTCACCTAATTATCTTGTACTTTTGAAACAGAGCCCTGGCCCTGGGCCTGGTTAGCAGGGCACAATCAGAGTCAGTAACCACAAATATTAGTCTAACAATGGGGGCTATCATAGCAACAAAAAAAAAAATTCACACTTTTGTACAACTCACAGCACAGCAAGGGAAATTCCTGCACTTTTTTGCATGTCAGAGAGCGAGCAGAAATTGTCCATAGTTACAAAGATATGGAAAATTTCTTCTCTCTCCTTTTACTGGCACACTGTTTGCTGCCTAGCACCAATGCAGGCAAGCTTACACCCATAGTGCAAGGGTTCCTGCACTGTGGGCAATATTGGTTTTGTGCAGGAAGAGACACCTTCCTGCACAGAAACAATCCCTAGGGACATTTTCCTCTTTCTTTATTTGATGCAGAATGCAGCACATATAAAAAAGAGATACTAAGCAAAGAGAATTTTTTTTAATTCTGCATATTGCACATCTGTTAGGTAGGTAGGCACACCATTTTGGTGCCAACTCAGGATTACAGGTCTTTGTACATTTGGGTTTGCATCAAAGTACATGGTGTTAAAGATTGCAGGGATTTATAAGCATGAGCTGAAAGCCATTTTGTATTTGGCAGCCATTTTAGGTAGCCATGTCCTCGCCATGCCACGTGGATGCAGAAGGAACACGCATACTCCATCCATGTAATGGTGTGCAGACAAAATATTGAGTTGGGAATGTCGAACTACATGCATATCGAGTCCTAAATGTAGTCAGTGAGAAATATTGACAGCAAGAATTTCGTGGCCAAGAATATCGAATTTAAGGTAAGAAATATTGTTTGTTTGGGGTGCTGCTTGGAACTTTGGACACATAAAACTCACCAGGACGTACTTTTCCACTGGGGCATTTCTCTTCATCTTTCCTGGGTTACGGGGACGCTTACCATCACTCCCCCCCCCCCCCGCTGCTGCTGCCTTTCTTCACCTCAGTGCGCGGCCGCCGAGGGGGGGACTACATCCCCCAGGTGCCCCTGCGGCAGGACGCCGCACACGCCGGTTTCGCACCAGGAGGCGCTGAAAAGACCGCTGCAGTTGCGGCAGAGCGGTGCTGCTTGGAACTTTGTACACATAAAACTCACCAGTACGTACTTTTCCACGGGGGAATTTCTCTTCATCTTACCTGGGTTACAGGGATGCTTGCCATCGGTCCCCCCGCTGCCGCGGCCTTTCTTCACCTCAGTGCGTGGCCGCCGAAGGGGGGACTACATCCCCCAGGTGCCCCTGCAACCGGACGCCGCACACGCCGGTTTCGCGCCAGGCGGCGCTGAAAAGACCGCTGCAGTTGAGGCAGAGCGGGTGCTGCTTGGAACTTTGGACACATAAAACTCACCAGGATGTACTTTTCCACTGGGGCATTTCCCTTCATCTTTCCTGGGTTACGGGGACGCTTCCCATCAGTCCCCCCTGCTGCCGCTGCCTTTCTTCAACTCAGTTCACGTCCGCCGAGGGGGGCACTACATCCCCCAGATGCCTCTGCGGCCGAACGCCGCACACGCCGGTTTTGCGCCAGGAGGCGCTAAAAAGACTGCTGCAGTTCCCGCATCATGGGACGTGCGCGGGCGACGCCGGGCTAAGACCGGGCAAAGGGCGGGTCGCCTGTGGCCGTCCGGGGCCAGAGGAGGCCGGGCTGGGCCACCCCATTGTCATCTTTATTTCTGGACAGTAAGCTTTAAACATAACTGGACTGCAGTACTTGGCTGCAGGGATTTGAAAGCGGGCTAGCTTTTTTTTGATTGCATATTGATATACATTTTTAGGCTAGGGCTGACTGCTACGTGATTGTTTAATAATTTATATTGGACCGTTACGGTATCTGTTCAATGGCGGCTTGTGCCGGAAGGGGGAAAAGTATAGGGGTGGGGGGATCCATAAGTGGTACATTAGATAATTTTATTACCAGGGCGACCTCGGTTTTAGAGCATGAAATTGCTCTAACCGAGCGTCGCCTTTCAGTTGAACCAATGTACGTAAGGAGGTCTTCCTTTGGGACCACTAATGCTGGCTATTTCCCCAAATCAATCAGAGGGTCATGCCAACAGAAATATTTCCATTAGCGAAGGAGATAATTCAGAAAATATAGAAGGAAGCACCCTAGAAATATCTCGACTAAATGGAACTAGCCCCCATGCTATAACATGTGCCCCTAGCAATAAGGTTTTACCCGTTGGCGCTACCACAGACCTCACTACAAAGACAAACATAGACAAGAAGATAGGTACTGCAAAGAGGAAATGAGGAGGGGGTGTCCAAAAGGGGAGATGTCCCAAAATTATAAAAATTGCAAAAACATCACACAATGCAACATAAGATGGGGCGGATAATGTATACACCATATCAACACCAGAAGCATTGCCACCTACTCCCCATCCACTCCGAATTAGCACCTCGGGGGCTGACCCAATTATTCCCTTGTCACAATTCTTTGATGGATTTATGGCACAGGTGGAGCAACTAGTAAAGTCTTTAATCTGACCCCTTGTTGAAAGATCAAAACAAATTAGTGAGAGGTTGGAGAGATTTGAACAGTCCACTGTAGATCATTTTTACACCTTAAAAATGTTGACTGAGACTATATCCAATAGTAGTTCGGCTATTGCAAATGCTCAGAAACCCAAAGTAGCTCTGGCAGGCGAGCCGGTAATCCAAGCAACAGATACCCTGACCTCTGTGGCTCCTGTCAACACCAGTTTGACTTCCACAACTCCTGGGAAAGGACTAGCTGGTTCTGATAGAGACTAACGAAGGCCAGGGAAGGAGACACAGGCAAGGCTAAAAAACACAAAAATCTTGCCTAAGGAAACCCCCGCCATGGAAAAAGACACTAATAACACTGATAATATGTTGCAGAAAAACTCCTGCCTAAACACTGTTGACTTACCACCCAACTCATCCCCGTATGTTGTTGTATTAACGGGGGTTCCAGAGTCAAAAAATGGTCAAACTGAAACCTTCCCTGAGCTTAAAAACAAGGTAACATTTGGTTAAACGAGAATAGACCACTCCCAAAATACATCAATGGGGAATTTCTGTTTGGACGTAGAGTAGGTTGGGTGGGGCCTGGGGACTCTGTCAATATAAATTTCAGGGACAGGCATGTAGTCAGCTGCATCTGCGACCAATACCACCCAAGGGGCAGAAGTGGGATTAGCACGTTTGATTTAAGCTATTTCTATCATCCACCACCAGCACCTCGATCGGCCAAAAACCTCCTAGAAATCCAAGAAAGAGGGGCAATGGGAACCTTTGAGAATAACTTCGGTGTCTCAATTTATAACCTTTTTTACAGAGTCGTATGGGATGGAAGGTGTTGATTGACTGAGAGATCAGGATGTAAGCTTGTTATTTCTAAAGGAGGGTCCTCTTGTGGGCAACAATAATAAAAGGATTACTGAAAGACATCAAATGAATGTACCTTGGTTTCCTTGCCCTCAGCTGGTCTCTGGACCGCTAGCAAAGAGGGGTAAGGACTTTGAGTTGAGCGATAAAGTTGCTGATGAAATCTTGAATAGCAAATTATTTACTGGCAGAGGTGGGGAGATTAAAAAAGTGGCCCCACCTCTACTAGAATACCCCTGACCTCGAAAGAGCAAACCAGGTCAATAAAAACAAAGACGATCCCCTGGCTAGGTCTGAACTACACTCTAACTATAAACCCACGACACCAGCAGAGCTTGGGAACAAAAATGCAGAAGGTGGAATTCCGGACCTACAGAGTATTTTCATCATTAAATTGAGGTCCTGGTATATTGCTGGTCTAAAAAAGAATCTGAGTGACCCTTTGTGGCAAGAATACATTGAGAGTGGTGACATTATATTATTTAGAGAAACTTGGGCTGTTGAACCCCTTTATAAAATTGGATTTAGATCTTTTAATGTGCCCGCTACCAATGTAAACAAAGGAAGACCCTCAGGACGTCTAGCAATTTGGACAAAAATTACACTAGGGCTAGATTTTAGGCTAATTGATTCTAATAGCCCAGATATTCTAGGAATAAGGTTCATGGGAGCTAATAAAAGAGAAGTTTACATCCTTTTCTTTTTAAAGTATTTTTATTAACTTTTTTCCCCCATTTTTATATGGGTACATGGCACAAAAAGAATAAATACAGGGTATAAAAAATTAACATTAAAAAAAAATACAAAAAATAAAAGAAACCAAATAATAATAATGTAAAATAATATAAAATCCAGATTATATAGTCCACAAGTATGTCTAAAACTGTACAATTCAAAGACTTAAACATTTGCATTATAATCCCCATATATTTTCATTAAACATAGATAAATCATATACTATCTTCAGTCCTACCGAATAAATAAATCAATGGGGCTCAGCTTTTAGTAATTCCTACCCTGGATCTATATCTCTCCATCTTTGAATAGGATCCCATATTTCCTTACCTATTTTCTTACTGGTTGCCCCTTTCCTAGCATAAATTGCTTTTTCAAGATTGTATATATTCAATAACTTCATTAACCATTGATGGAATGTAGGCGGTGTGCGGTCCAGCCAGGCTGTGGTAATACATAGTCTCAGAACAGCCATAGCTAAAAATATGAAATATTCATAAGCTGTACGGGAAGCACTTTGATTATTTCCAAGCATCACCACTGCTGGAGTGAGTATGATTTCTATCCTCAGTGTATTTTTAAGAAATAGTTCTATTCCATCAAAGGTGGTTTTCAGATGAGTGCACTTCGCGAGCATATGAGTAAGATCAGCTTCATCACTATCACACCTTGGACATGTAATCCCATTTGTACCACCCCACTGTGCTATCCTGGCTGGTGTATGATATAATAGATAGAGAGTCTTGTAGTGTTGGGCTTGCAGTGGTGCTGAACATAGGAGTCTCTGGCCCAATTCCAATGATCTATAAAAGCAGTTCTTATCAACCCCCAGTTTCTGTATCCATTTATTCTCAAACTTATTCAAATCATCAGATTGATGCTCTATCAACTCAGAGTAAAATCTTCTTATTGTACCCTCTGTGCCATTCTCTATGATATCTAGGATGGGATTTAAATTAAATCCCTCCACCCCTCCAGTTTTTGTCCTGATAAAGCTTCTTATTTGCAGATATTTAAAAAAATGTGTTGCATCCAGCCCATATATTGCCTGTAAGTCACCAAATTGCATTACCCCCTGTGCTCCCATAATATCCCCCACCTTCGTGATCCCGCGACTTAGCCAGTCATTAAAAACCACCCCTGTAAATATTTTGTCAGGGAGATTGGGATTCCTTTTAAACCTAGTATAGGCATTGTATCTTCCAAGTCCAAACTTTTTAGCAAATGACGTCCAGATTCTATGCGCTGCTATAATTGTTTTAAATTTAGTCCTTCTGTAATAGCTATGATCAATAATTTTCAAGAGGAGGTTTTCAGCATGATCTCCCAGAGCCAATGTATATATTGCTAAAGTTCCTAACTGGTTTTGTCCTTCTTTTTCTCCCCCTCCTAATAATCCTGCCATCCATTGAAGAGATGCCGCCCAATAATATAGTTTTAAGTCTGGCAGGGCCCATCCACCACGCTCCCTAGGTAAAGCCATAAATCTTAATGCCCTTCGGGTCTCTCCATGCGACCAGACAAATCTATTTATCATATGTTCCAGTATTTTGAACCATTTTGCTTCAAATAATAGAGGTATAGCTCGAAATATGTATAAAAATTTTGGTAAGAAAATCATTTTAATTATATTTGTTCTTCCAACTATTGAGAAATGTATGTTATGCAGCCTATCTAATTCCTTTTTCACTTTGCTTATTATAGGTGCAATATTTAACTCCACTAATTTATCTAGATCCGCTGTAATTGTTACCCCTAAATAAACTCCACTTTCTACCACCCTATTATCTAAACAATGTGCTTTACAGTTTTTAATAATCTGTGTTTTACTAGTATTGAGAGCGTAACCAGACACTTCTCCAAACTGTTGGGCTTCGATCTCGACCATTGCCATTGCTTCAATAGGTTTAGTAGTCACAATTGCAACGTCATCTGCGTAGGCCAAAATTTTGCAATGGGTTCCATAGGTCTCTACTGGACAGATATTATTATTTAATTGTATACGGCGTATAAAGGGGTCCATGTATAGGGCTAACAGGAGAGGGGAGCAAGGACACCCCTGCCGCGTTCCCCTTTTTATTTTAAATGGAAGTGTATACCCTGAATTTACTCGAATGCAAGCAGTTGGATTCTCATATAACACCTGAATTGCTCTCACCATACCCTCTCCAAAGCCCAGCCTCCTCAATATAAACCATAAAAAGTCCCAGGAGACCCGATCGAAGGCTTTCTCAGCATCCAATAACATAATCGCTATCGGGTCTCCTGATACCTCTGCAACATCAAGGAGGGTAATAACTTTTCGTATATGGTGTATAGTGCCTCTCCCCGGTATAAACCCGTGCTGATTAATGCTAACAAGTCTATTAATTACTTTTGCTATTCTAAGAGCTAACGCCTTTGAGTATATTTTTGTATCTGCATTCATTAATGTTATGGGTCTGTATGATCCAGGTTGTTCAGTTGGCTTACCCTTTTTCAAAATTATGACGATATCGGCACCTGCCCAGCTTTTCGGAATAGATGCCCCCCCTGCACCTGCTTTAGTGTATTTGTAAGATCCTGTTTAATTATGTCCCAGAAAGTCTTAAAAAATTCAACTGGGATCTGATCAGGTCCAGCAGCCTTCCCGGATGGCAGGCTGGTCAAGGCAATAAAAATCTCTTCAGAAGTCAAAGGCTCTTCTAATCCCTTTACCTCACTCTCCAATAGCACAGTTACTGGAACATCTCAGAGATAATCACCTATCCTAGAGATATCTGTTTGTATTTCTTGATTATATAATGAGGTATAATATTTTCTAAATACTTCTCTTATACCCTCTGTTTCTGAGATTACTCTTCCAGCTTCATCCTGAACCCCTCGCACTTGGGCAATAGAAAGTTTCTGCCGAGTTCTTATAGCTAAAGTGTGCCCCACAGATTCATTAAACTCGTAGCATCTCTCCCTATTTGCTAAGTATGTTTTAGCAGCTTTATTGGCTACGCTCTCCTGTGCCTCCATCTTTGCCTTAGCTATTTTTATTAATACCTGATCAAGTGGAGCCCCCCTTATAACGTTATCAGTTAACTCATCCTCTGCTGCTATCACCTTTTTAATAAGGTCTTCCTCTTTTTGTCTTTCGTTCCTCCTACTCGCTGCACTTTAACTTAGTGTCTCCCCCCGAATAGCTGCCTTGAATGCATCCCAGACATTCCCAGCTTCCGTGCTACCTCTATTGATATTTAAAAACTCAATAATCCACTCTTTCATATGTGTTACATATGCCTCATCCTTTAGCAATCCCCTCTCAAATGTCCAAGTGCGTTCCGGTCTCTTACTACCAAGACTTACTGTTAAAACTAGAGGGTTATGATCAGACATTATTCGTGGTAGCTTTTCAATTTTCACTTTTGATTGAAGGGAGTTTGTCACCAAGAAATAGTCAAGCCTAGCACAAACCCTATGTGGTGCTGAATAATAAGTAAACCCCTGTTTATCTGGATAGATTGTCCCCCACACATCTATCAATGCATTGTTCCTTACAAGGTTACATAATGAAGACCAAACGCTCCTTTTTCTACCCTGATACACCGTGTTAGTCATCAAACCAAGCCCTCCTGCACCGTTAATATTTAGATCTCCAGCTATAATTACAGTTGTGACCATGTGGACAATTCCAAGTCCAAAAAGTCAAAAATGTCAGGGTCATCTTCCGTTGAACCATATACACACACTAGAGTAACCCACTCCTCCTTCATTTTATACTCTATAATGACCCACCTCCCCCACTGATCTTCCAGTTTTTTTCTTATGATAAGATCCCTTTGCTTGGACAGAACTGCCACCCCTCTATTCCTTGCACCCTGTTTAGTATAGGCTAGTACTTGATATCCCAGCTGCTCTAACAAATAACCCTGGCCCCCCTCTATATGAGTTTCCTGTAGGCTCACCAAATCCACATTTAGAGTTCTTAACCACATTGCCACTCGCTGCCTCTTAACCTGATCGTTTAACCCACACAAATTTACAGTGATTATTCGTGTACCCATTAATGTACATCAGTTACCTGTCCCAACAAGTTACCATTTTCACTACACCGTGTCTTATCGACTCCTCTCGAAATTAAACTCCTCAACCATTGTATTTTACATATTTCTTGAAACCTTCCCTGTGTATATATATTCAAACAGAAATCATCCAAGTGCCATGTACCCCTCCCCCACCCCCTCCCCCCCCTTACAGGCAAATAGGTCAGTCCTGACCTATACGTGACAGCTGTCATCCCAGGTGTCAATCGCTACTCCCCCCCTGCCCCCCTGCTCTGGTTACCATCTAGTTCCTTATGCCATTCTGCCGTTTGCTATCTTATTTCACACAAACATTGCCTCTTTTTTTTCCCCTTTTCCCCTCTTTTCAGGTAATGAAAAAGTACATATTATTATTATTAAGCCTTCTTTGTCCTGATTAGTGCAACCGCCATGTTATTTGTGCCTTCCTTTCTTTTCTTGATCTCCTCGAGATACTCCTGTGCTTTTATCTCAGAAAAAAAGATTTTAGTCTGTCCCTTATCTATTACCTTTAGCCGAGATGGGAACATAAGATATGCTTCGCAACCCAGATTTTGGAAAGGGGTTATCATTTTCCTCATCCGCCACCTCCTTTCCACTGAGGTGTGACAGGAGTCGGGACGGGCGAAAAAAGTTACACCATTGTATGTTCGTCTTGCTTCGGGCTTTGCTTTGTCCATAATTTCCTGTCTTAAAAGGAAATTCCCTACGAATATCAAAATAGCCCTGGGCTTATCCGTAGTTGGTGCTCTTTTTTGAAACATAGGGAACCTGTGTGGTCTTTGTATCTCCCTCTCCCATTCCCAACCTGTTAACTCGAGAAAAGCCCCCTTAAGCAGCTCAATAACAAAGGCCCGCACATCCTGCCGTTCCCTTCCTTCTTCCACCCCCAGTAATCTTATATTGTTACGCCGTTGGCGGTTCTCATAGTCCTCCAGTTTCCATTGTACATCAGTTGTCATCTGCTCTTGCTCCTTCTGATACTCATTCCAGTTCCCGACTTCTTCCTCCAATTTCTCGGTTCTTGATTCTACCTCAGTAACCCTTGATGCCATATCTGTGTATAATTTATTAACTTTCCGTAGAGATGCTTGTATCTTTTGATTGGCGTGTTTTGCTCTCCGAGATTCTACTCTCGCTTCTCCCTGCATTTGTTTCAATGTTGAATATAACATATCCATCGTCGTGGCTTGTGATTGTGCTTGTGCAGAGAGGTTGGTCTGTATCTGTGAGCCAGGTGCTACTACTGATGCTGTCGCCCCTTCTTGATAAAGTTGTGACGTTGCTGCGTAATCCCAGTCCAATCTTTTAGAAACGTCTGTATGTGATAGATTCATACTAATTCTTGACATACTGCGGCGATCTGTTTTTCATACTTTTCCCTCTTTTTTTTGTATTCACTTTACGATTTACCTCACTATCCGAGGTTGTAAGTTCAGATTCCAACTCAGATGCAGTCTCTGAATCCCCAACTTCACTCTCAGAGATGGAGTCCTCACTTTCATTATTGTCCACCTCACCCTCCTCATCATTGACTGAGAAAAAGCATTCATCGCTTGGGGACCCCATATTCGTAGAGGGGCCAAGAGGAGTTTGTATGGTAGATACTGGTTTGCCTTCTTTCATTGCTAACACCATACTCTGGCTGCCATCATTCTGCAGGCTCTGTTGTGAAGTCGGGGATCCCTCCTCTACTATAATGTTGGAAGTAGGGGGAGAAACCAACTTCGGCCCATCTTTTGATGCTTCATCGTTCAGGGTCACAACCACTGCATCTGGCGCACTCTGAACTGCTACCCATCCGTCTACTCCATCTACTCCATCTACTCTCCCCCCATGTTCCAGCGGTCGAGTCTGAATCCCGCTAATATGCACATTAGACACATTGTCAAGACCCTCACCGCCCTCTCTTCCCTCCTTACCGGCAGCCAGAGCATGAGGATTAATGAGCTGTCCATCTGGATTTTCCGTTATTTTTCGTCCTTCCAGGGTGGCGGCAGCTTGCTGGTTCTCTTGCTGCCCGCTGCCTCGATTCACTGCGCTTCCATTTTCCTGCATCCCTGACGCGCGGGAGCCTTCCACTGTTGTCCGATCGTCAGTTTCCGCTGCATTCCCCGTACGATCCTCTCCAGGCTCTGTATTAGATTCTAACGGCCCCGGCCCCAGCGCAACTCCACGGGCCTCGTCAGTTTCGTCAGGTCCTGTGCCTGCCTGTAGCAAGGCGGCTGCTGCTTCCGATCTCAACTCCGTACGTGCTTCATTCATGATGGTGGAGGACTGATTTACCACAGGCACTGCGAAAGATTCTCTAAGGGTAGGTTGGCGCATGTTACCCTCTTTGCTCATCGCTTTGCCAGCAGTCTCATTATTCAATCGTTTCGCCGTTTTTTTATTGATTGCACTTTTTCTTTCTTGTCTTTTACTTTTTCCTTTGCTCTAAGTTTTAGATTATTTCCCTGCATTTTTTCAAAGGACTCAAATGCTTCCTCGTGGTCCGCCTTTTCTGCATTATCTTTTACCGCATTTCTCCGAGTTCAGGTCTGTGTTGTTGCTCGGAAATTAGGACTTGGGACCCCTCCAGGGTCGCTTAGGGTAGCAGCATCCCTTTCCTTCTCTTTTTGAGGTCTTGGACCGCGTGGAGCCATCTTTTGGATCAAATGGTTCCGAGGACCGAGTGGAGACCCCAGCCAGGAGAAAATAATCTTCAGATCCAAACCTCTTTTTGTTAGCCAGTTAAGCAGTCGGGTCACAAAGTTTGTAGAACGCAGCATACTATCTGTAGACATCCCACGACGATGTTTATCGGCATTTTTTTCTCCTTTCTTACACCACCAAGCAGGAGCATAGGAGGGTAGCGACTGCCTCCTACGGTCTGTCAGCGGCCATCTTGCCCAGAAGTTTACATCCTAAATGTTTACAGTAGGCCTTCTGCAGCAAATAAAGAGGTAGAGGTCATCGAGCATTAAGATAATATTATCTCGAACTGTGACCAGAAAACCTTGTTTATTATTGGGGGAGATTTTAATAGAAAATTTGAACCTATAATCGGTTTAGAAAGTATCTTTGATCAGGAGGACAATGCCAATAATATCCCTGGAATTGAAACTAAAACATCAGTAGCTTACTCATAGGCCGCAGCTCAGATTTTGTGTTTGATTGCGGCTCATGGATTGCGAGCCTGTAAAGGGCGCCTTCCTTTGGATAGTCCAAGCAGACCAACTTTTAAGCGGGGTACCTGCAGTAGCCATTTGGACTATATAATGGTCTCAATTCCACTCTGGCCGATGGCAATAGACCTCGTAGAGGATGAGGGCATGGAAAGTGATCACCTCCCACTCAACCTGAATATTGGCTCGGCATTATTTGACTGGCCCCACAAGGGAGGATCTCTTAGCCAGCATACCAACATTGACCCACTGTTGTCTAATAATCGCAGAGCACTGAAGAGGCCAGTGGTATTGGGGAATGAGAACACTTTAAAAAGAATCTATGATCTGTATGTTGATCTTTTGTCCCCTTTCGACAATGTCCCTTTACATCAGATCCCTATTATAAGGATCCAAGAAAAAATGACTCTGGGACTGGGAGAAATACTAACTAAAGCCACTAAGCTAATGAAAACAGGCCAGCGAAATTCAGCCAAAGGGGATGTTTGGTATGATAAGGCTTGCCGCCATGCTAAAAATGAATTAATTGCGGCTACAAAATGTAACGATGTGCCAATGCCTAGGGAGAAAAGGAGACTATATAGGGAACACTTGCAAAGGCAAAATAAAGTTAGGATGAAAAAGTTTGGTCGGATTTGCTTGAAGCATGCAAAGCAAACAATCAGGTATCCTTTTGGGGAATGATAGCTAGGGGCACCAGAGATGGAACCCACGCCAGGGACACGTTTCTCAAAGCCAAAGTCTGGACCTCACACTTTTCAACACTATACCTCCCGATTGGAAATGAGCCCATACTAGACAATCATGAAATAGGGTCATTCCCAAAGGAGATACCTCTGACCTTTAGCATGGCAAACTATTGTAGCCATTAAGGCAACTAAATCCGGGAAAGCACCTGGGCCGGATAGGATGCCGGGGTACCTGTGGAAGCATGAAAATATGCTATGGGCTCCATATATAAATTGTGTTTGCAATAATATTGCAAGGGGCGCGCCAATTCCAGAGACATAGCGGGGCCCAGAAATAGTAACTATTTTTAAAAAGGGCAACAGAATGAACCAGGCCCATTACAGACCAATGAGCCTGCTTGATGTCCTTCAGAAGGTCTTTGCACGCCGAAAATTATTAAGCTAAGTGCTTGGATGGAAGAAACCTGTATTCTAACCAAGTACCAGGCTGGTCTTAGAGGGAAAATTAGCATTGTCAATCAAGTGTTCAGATTTTTATGTATCATTTGGAAGTACATCAATATAAAGAAGGCACATTTGTATCTGGCCTTTGTCGACCTCAGGGCGGCTTTTGACCTTGTGCCCAGAGGCGCCCTGTGGTCGAGAGTAAGAGACCAAGGGGTCCCTGGGAATATTTTGAAACAGATTATGAATCTTCACGAGGCTTATTACGCCAAGGTGAAATGGGGACCAAATGGAGAATTGACTGAGCGCATTGACATAAGGAGAGGTGTGAGGCAGGGATGCGTGTTGGCACCCACACTATTCTCCTCGTATGTCAATGACATACCCGACACCCTCTTGGGCTGCGAGCATGACTCTCCCAAGTTGGGCGGCGAACATGTGGCGGCATTGTTATTTGCAGATGACACTATCCTAATCTCACAGACACCTAGAGGATTGCAAAATCTACTTGATGCCTTTGGTGTTATTATGATGAAAAAGGTTTGGAAATTAACTCGTCTAAAACCAAGTACATGGCGCTTAACCCTCATAGAAATTTCAAAAGAAGACTATCGGTTAATAATGAAATGATCGAGTATGTGCATAGTTTTAATTATTTGGGTATTACTCTAGACACCAAAATGAACTGGAAATCTCAAGTGGTTAGAAGTAAAACTCTTCTTGTTCAAAATCTAGTCCTAATTGCCAAGAGACACAAGAATAGTTACTGTAAAGCTGTGACTCCTGCACTAGAGCTATATAAATTCAAAGCCCAATCTGCTACACTTTATGGGGCTGAACTATGGGGCCACACAGCCAAATGTGCCTTTATGACACACAAAAATATTTTTTTCAGACAAATATTAGCAATCCCACGGTGCACACCCTTACTTCCACTTACAATGGACCTGAACATACATCGCACTGACGATCATGCCATTTTGCGACCGTTGCTATATTGGGTACATCTCTGGGCAACAGATGAACTAGCTGACTACAGAGATGCCCTAAAGGAAGTTATGAAAATAAAAAATACGACTCGGCTGCTATGGTTGAACCACATTCAGAATTGGATTACAAAGCTGTGGCTATACCACTGTTGGGCTGAGCCCGATTGTCTGACCCTGGGCTGCAAAAAGCTGCTAAAAGAAAGATACTGGGACTACCTTGTTAGCTCAATGCTACGGAGCACGAGGGTAGGTGCCATAGCTCTTGAGTTCCTTAGTGCGAAAACAGTGAGCAGTTTCGAAGGCTTCATGGATGAGATTCTACCGTCCTTGTATTCTAAAGTCCCTGTATTCATGGATGAGACTCTACCCTCCTTGATTCTAAAGTCCCTGTATTAAAAATTTCGCTATGGTATACTGCAAATTAAGGCTAACACTGTTAAATGGGTGCGTAATGTGGAAAATGTAGGGAAGGAATCCCTGGCAAAATGTGATTTGTGCACTATGGGAACAAGAGAGGACGAGGCACACATACTATTTTTGTGTTCGGCCTACGCTTATTTAAGGAAGAATGGATAAAACCGATTTGTCTCCTTCTGGGCTTTAGGCATCTTTGTGATGCCGAAAGAGTTCTCAGAAGTGAGACTACTCAACCCATTGTCTTTAGTGTAAGTAGATACCTTTTCTCTGTGGAGATAGTGCGAAGGAGACGGGGTCTTAGACTCTGAGAACATAGAGACATAGCCTAGTGTATTTGATGTAATATAGTAGTTGGAAATTGGGCGACGGGGACAAGAATTGGTGTCAGGATTATTCATATATTGTATAGGAAAAGGAAGCAATACTGTTTATATTAAGTATGTTTTAAAAATTTATATTTATTGCAAATCATTTGATTGCATTAATTCTAACGAATGGCAAATGCTTTTTCTTGTTTTTAACTAGAAAAATATGTATTTATTGTTTTAATACTGCAATTGCCAACAAAGGATTTTTTTTTAAGGAATAATGAATGTGGAAGTGGGCGTGATTTGAAACTTCTGGGCTCTAAACTGTTTCATTTTGTTTTTTTAATAATGATGTGAATCTTTTATGGTTTTGTTCAACCGAAATAAAGATATTTGACTTGTTTATAAAAATATAGGTCAATAATATCATTTGCAAAAATACAGTTGTTTAAAAAATTGCTTTTTTAAATTAGTGTTATGTATTTTAGTATGTTTCAAATGTATGTGATGTGTTTTTTGTATAAGTATTGTTTATGTTTTTTAATATATGTGTTACATTTTTAGTAGTTATCAATTTTATTTTAATTCAATTTAGCATTTTTTAGTTCCGTAGTGGGTTGTGGGTTTAGAGGGGAATATGGTGGGAAGTAATTTAATTATAAAATATTAATGATTTTTTGTCTTTATTAAAATTTATTAAATTTATATTTTATAGTGTTAGTTGTGGGAAGTAATTTATTTTTAATTAATTATTATTTTTTTGTTAATTCATTGAACATTAAATATAGAAATTGTGTAACTAATTTTACATGTGGTTTGTGGAGATTATAGGGGTAAAGGGTGGGAAGTAACTTATTTTAGTTAATTAATAATTAGTTGTTAATCAATAATAATTCATTGAAAATTAAATATTGAAATTGTGTAATTCATTTTAGGTGCAGGTTGTGAGGTTTATAGGGGTAAAAGGTGGGAAGTAATTTATATTTAATTAATTAATAATTTGTTGTTAATTATTATTCAATAAGTAATTGAAAATTAAATATGAAAATTGTTTAATTAATTTTAAGTGAGCGTTATAGTATTTATAGGGTAAAGGGCGGAATGTAATTTATTTTTATTTAATTAATAATTAGCTGTTAACTAAATACTAATTATTTAATTGAAAATTAAATATGGAAATTGTGTAAATTTTTTTAAGTGCTGGTTGTGGGGTTTATAGGGGTAAACAGTGGAAAGTGCTGCCACGGAAAGGCATGTTCAAGGCCACATTGTCGTATGGCTGGTGGTGTCTGTCAGACACCGCCACCATATTAAACCCTTTTCCGCCCGGTAAACATGTCGACTGGGCTGAAAAGCGGCGGGCAGTCTTTCTATCCACCGCGGATGCCCCAGCCATTGTGATATGGCGGGGGTCTTTTCTGCGGGGATGGCGGGCGGATTGCCCCCGCCGAGCAGGCATTGACTACCGCCGGCCCAGCGGGGGCAATCTGCGTGCCATCCTAATGGGACCCTTTGTATTTAATAACCCATGCAAAGTTTACATTTGTGTGGCTTAGTAAATGGCAAAAATGATTTTGCTTCAAGGCTGCACCACAAAAGCGAAGCAACCCCAATGCAAAATCATAGTAAATCTGGGCCATAAACTACAAGCAGTTATGCATGTTTGCAACATACATAATACGTTAACCAATATGCTCAGTAACTTTAATACCTTTTGTGGGATTTACACTGTTCTTCTCAATGCATACATATATTTACAATATAACTGGGTTGAGGCTCAATCTTTCATACATCGAAGAAGAGGTATGATAAAGGACCTAGGGGGTCATTACAATGGAGGGTGACTTGAGTCCGCCTGCCATCCTTGCGGTGACTGGGACCCACCACCTGTAAGGTGGCGGTCCCACACCACAGATTACAATGCGACTGCCATCATGGCGGTTGCATCCGGCCGCTTAATATTGCTGCGGGTGCTGCTGACTGCAGCACCTGCTGCAATGCTAAACAGCCATGTCTTGCATTTATGTGCACCACGTGGCAGGCACCACGTAGTTCAGGGAAATGTAGGGAGGTACCATGGGTACCCCCCAGGGCACCTCCCCACCCCCCACACAAGGGGGGCATGCAACCGGCCAGCCTGTGAATGGCAGTTTCACCACCATACACCGGCTGGTAGGAATGCAGCATCGTAATATGGCAGAAGGTGCCTGCCAGGCATCGCCAACATTTTACAGATGCTGACCACTCCGCAAACAAATCTGAATATTTACCTGTGGCAGATCCATGGCGGGCAGTCTTTGCGCACTCCACAGTCATGGTCAGATTCCCCCCGCCATCCTAATTTGGCGAGGAGAAAATCACTTTCCGATGGCTGAAGGCTCACCACCGCAGGGCTGGTAGTGGCAGGCCTTCCACCATCATAATGAGCCCCCTAGGCTCTTGTTTATCTTATTTTATATTATTTTATGGTATCTGCTTGAAAGGAATCATTAGGACACAACTGGAACCTCATTCAAGTCTTGTAAAATCTTTTCATGCTACTTCACAGGAATAGTGCATGTGAATCGATACTGCTTGGCAGCGGTGAAGCAGTTCTTGAGCCGCCATTTGCAAATGAGTTGGGGGCTGCAGTCAGGGCCTTGTGACATTAACCAGGAGAGATACATGAGAAGCCCCTTGGAGCCAACTATTCAGCAGACAGGGTAAGAATTCTTCAGCACCAGATGCAGGATACAGTTCTTCACTCACAAACTCCTCAGTGTTGGAAGAAGTGCAGCATTGCATGTTGTTGCACATGGAACGTTTCCTATTTGCCCAGATCAGTATCTGGGGACGAGAGAGAGATTTTTTGAGAGAGAATTTTCGATATTTTTCTCTGGCAAGGTCTAAAAATATAGATAAAATAACTCAAGATCACCCCATTTTCCCTATATTTTGGGTGCATTTTGTACATTTAAAAACTCAAAAGTATGGTGTTCATGAGGGGTTACTGTCCCTTCACCCTGAGTTTCAAGTTTAAGTTTATTATGTTTTTGGCTCTCAAAAGAGGGCCACATAAAACAATCACATAGCTATACACCACTACATGCAATAGAAATCACAATAAAAGCCGATTGAAAGATCACATCATTAACACTGGCCGAACAATCATCGAACAACATCTCTAGGTATCATTAATAAATATCTAAAAAACCCTTAAAAAAGTTAAAAATTTTAAAGCAAAACATTTCATTAGGTGGGCAATAAAGGGCATGAAAGAAAGTATTTACATTAAGGATTCCCAATTGTAGACAAATAGATTTTAACCATTTAGAGCGCAATGGACGTAATGCAGGACAAATAAACAAAACATGATGTCGGTCCTGCACTGCCTTATTACAAAAGTTACATACTGGAGATGTCCCATACCACTTTGCTAAAAGTGAATTTAGAGGAAGCAAATCATGTCTTAAAAGGTACCATAGCCTACGGACTCTATGAGGGATATTCCAGGAAACGTACTGCTGGGCCTGCTTTAATGAGTACGTGCTTAAAAGTAAATCACCACCCTTCTTTTCTTGTAAAGCAGTCATATCCAATTTATAACAGAGTTCCCAAGATGCGTATTTCAGCTGAGTTGAGAAGGAGAGAGCAAGAACAAAGTACTTGCATCCAACTCTAACATTGCTACCGCTTTTCTAAAGTTTTTTACAATTAGTGAAAACTCGTTTAGATTGCCCAGCAGTTCGTTTTTAATACATGCCCGTAAGGCACCCGATTTACCTCTGGCCAAACAGGCCACCCACCTTACCAGGGCAATCAACCCCTGTACCCAACAGCTCCGAAGGCCGAATTCCAGCCTGCATGCAGACACGGAGCAAGCTGTATTAAGGGAAGAAATTCTTCTTAGTACCTTTCCTTCCATTAACTGCAAAAAACCCCAATGCCTTAGCTCCACCAATTCTATTCCATAAAGCAGAGTTTCAGGGATTTTTGCTCTATATACTTCCAAAAATCGAGCAAAGTGTATTTTTCCTGTAGCAGAATACAAGGAACATAACCCCATACCATGAGTCAATGCTTTACGCGAATTATGTTCAATATGGGGTTTTTCACTTAGGTTTGCCGAGATTATTTTACCTAAAAAGGTGTAAGTTTTAACCACCTCTAGTCTCTGGCCTCCTATAGCCCATCCAAAGTTTTCAGACCTACATTTTTTTCTTCCAGTAATGCACATGATTTTGCTTTTAGAAGCATTAATCTTCATAAAATGTGCTTCTGCAAATAAATGTAATGCTTGCAGGCGGTTAGACAAGCCCTTCGGAGTTAAGTCTAAAATGAGGATATCATCTGCATACATTAACACTGAAATGGATGAACCTCCAACTACCGGGGCTAACCCACCACATGCAGAAATGGAAGCAGGAAGGTCCGCAATATATAATGAAAACAACATGGGGGCCAATAGACACCCCTGTTTTAATCCATTCAGGGATGGGATAATCTGTGAAAGACCCCTTTCTCCGCCTTGTAGCACCTTACACCAGGTATTCGAGTGAAGGGATCTTACGAGTCCCAGTAGATGGGGTGGCATACCTAATACAGCAAGCTTTCTCCACAGCGTCGGACGGTCCACCTTGTCAAACGCTGTGGAGAAATCTATAAATGCCGCATATACTCCACCACCTCGCACTCGTACATATTTGTCCACAATCACTTGAAGGGCTGTTAAATTATCAAGTGTACCATGCTCTTTGCAGAACCCAGTTTGTTCCAAAGGTAGAATTCCATTTGCCTCCACCCAATCAGTGATTAATATTAGAAGACACTTAGCAAAGACTTTCCCAATAGAATCCAGTAAAGCTATCAAACGGTAGTTCATGGGTTTATCCCGCTCTCCCTTCTTAAATATGGGTATTAGTATACTTCCCCTCCAGGATGTAGGAACTTATCTCATTGAGAAGCAGGCTTTAAACAAAGGAAAAAGAATCCTGCTCCATGAAATGACATCCTGCTTCAGTACTGAAATGGGCAACTCGTACGGACCCATTGCTCCGGAGGAGCGCATACTCTTGATCACCGAAGCAATGGCTTTCTCAGAAGGAGGATCCATAGAATACCCACTGTCCAAAACAAGGTCACAATCCTCACCCTCTACGCCATTTGACGCATACAAATTCGATATAAATGAGATCCAGACATCTTCAGGAATTGAAATGGGAATAGGGGAAGTTCTTGCACCACATCCCTTACCAATTATGGACCAGAATTCTCTATATTTACCATAGACAGAAGCCTCCCTTAAGCTAATCCAGAGTGAGTCTTCTTTTTCTAACACCCTGAGTTTTTCAGCCCTTCTAAAAGGCCACAATGGGTCCTGGTCCTGGTCTTTCATCAAGACTATGTGCACAAATAACTTTAGATGTGTCTAGTGTTGATCTACCCTTACACTTCACGGTTTCATTCGCACGGTGGACAATAAGTAACATGCAATATAGAAGTTCTAGAAACAGGCATACTTGCATGCTGCCTGGTTATGGGAATTTTTAATGCTTCGCTAAAAACAGCAAATTCCTGGTTAGGGGAATTATTAATGCTTTTCTAAAAACAGCAACTTACCCTAATATATGGAAGTATGCACTATTTCTACCATTAGCCCAAAAATCGGGCCTCAACGCATCTACTTTATCTAATTATTGCTCCATCTCGCTGCTGTTATCAATGGCTATAGTATGCTGGAAATTGTTCAACTGCCAGGTGTTCTCCTGCTTGGAGGAAAATAACTTGATTGATCCTTCCAAGGTGGACTTTAGAGTGAACAGCACCAATAGCATGCTCATTGCAGTTTTGGATAATATTAGACTAAATGTAGCTAAGGGAAAAGCAGTAGTTATAAATTTATTGGACCTGTCTGCAGCATTCGATATGGTCTCACACAGACTTTTGATGAAGGGGCTGCATGAAACAGGGTTTCATTCTATTGCTCACCAATGGTTCAGCTCATTTGGTTCCAATAGATCCCAGTCCATTCAGCTGGAACAATTTAAATCGCACCCCCATAGCTCTGAATATGGTGTCCTTAGGGTTCTGCTCTGAGTCCTACACTATTTATTGTGTATTCTGCACCACTTACCACTCTGGTTAAAAAGTGGTGCATTGATGTTTGCTCATATACTGACGACACCCAGCTGATCATCTCCTTGCGCTATGGTCAGTCTAATACCAAGCAAAATCTGGCAGTCTGTCTCTCGGGTTGGTGGGTTGGTTGTCAGCACACTGCCAGAAGCTCAATGCAAAAAAATCTGAAATCCCACTGTATGGTGGTGCCGAAAACATATGGGATTATTCCTGGTGGCCTCCTTTGCTTGGCAATGCCCCAAAGCCGAAAAAAGCAGCAACAAATGTTGGAGTCATTATAGATCAATCCCTCCCATGAAAAGTCAGATGTTGGCGACCTGTGGCATCTGCTTTGGACTGTTTAAACGTCTTAAAAAAGTTGTTTAGAAGGATTCCAATTGATTGGCGGTGCATGGTTGTCCAGACTCTGATAATCAGTTTCCTGGACTATAGAAATGCATTATACATAGGTATGGCAGACTATCGGTTTACACACCTCCAAATGATCCACAATGCAGCCACAAAAGTGGTTTGCAATAAAGGCAGATGCAACTCTGCAAACTCTTGTTTAAAATCATTACATTGGCTGCCAATAGGTATGAGGCCTCAGTTTAAGCTAGTCTGTCACTCGCATAGGTCTCTGCACAACTCCAGCCCACTACTTTTGAGAAATAGTGTTGAATTTTATCAACCTACAAGACATCTAAGATCATTCAGCTTGACCCTAGCTAGAGTAATAAAGATCAAGAAGTCCAGAGTGGATGGCCACTCCTTTGCTTTTTTGGCAGTCAGCCACTGAAATTTGCTTCCCATGGATATTCGATGAACAGAGGATTATCTTGTATTTAGGCAAAAACTGAAAATGTGCCTATTCCCTGACTGATGTAGCCCTGACTTCATCCTTCACTCTGCGGAAATCAATGGTAGTTACAACGAGCGCTGTGATATCCTTGTGGGAATGAATGCATGCGCTCTACAGTTACATCTATCTACAAAGAGCAGTTTAACGACTTCAGACTGTTGATGGGAAAGGCATCTAAATTGTCCTCGCTCAGTGTCAATATCTTGAAGGCAGGTAGGCAAAAAGACTTGAGTGTTTGCTGATGTGTTCAATAATGTAACATTGATATCCTTGTTCCTGCAGGTACAGCTGCCTATATTTTCTCTTCTTTGAATGGGAACTCAAGAAAGTAATTGCAAAGAGAAAATGTACATTCAGCTCTCCTTTTGACAAGAAATGCTAAAGTGCAGTTTGTGTTCACAATTCGGAAAAAAGTAAATCTAGCATTGTTTTGTCTCCAAGTACACCTAGCAGAAGGTTTTTGGGATTCCATTACAGAGATATTTGTTCTATCAGTGAAGAATTCCTCCAGCAGATAAAGTGATTGTTACAGACTTAGAAACACTGGCTTAGGCACTTTTTACTTTTATTATGCTTCTCACATAACAATTCCATCTTTAAATAATTTAAAGGGGGGATCACATGTAATAAAGCAGTGGTGTGGTATTGATTTTGAGGATGGGGCAGTGATGTTCTCTTTTTTCATTATATTACTATTATGCTTAAATGTGTCAAGTGGCCCTGCCTGGTGTGTATGCCTTTTATTATTTCTTTTTGCAGTTTTATATAGCACAAACGTGGCCCAAAGGCATCAGAGCGCTTTATATAAGCGCTAGATTACTTTACATAAGGTGAGATGATGTACTTATTTCTTATTTGTAGGTCTAGGTGACCCCGGAACTCGAGCCTAGCTCATTATTTCCCAAACAAGCTTTTCGAGGGGTTAAGCTACATTTCTCCTTCACAAGTGGAAAGGAGATAGCCGGTCAAGGCAGAAAGCAGGCCGACGCAAACGAGAACAGACATGTATCAACTACCAAATGGTAGTTCCTACAGTATACTATGGAAGCAAATAATTTAAAACCAAAATAGACATAAAACCTTGTTTTAACTGAAAACCTATTTTTAATATCTCAAGATGACCTCTGAGCAGACTCTAAACTGGTGTCTGTATTGTTGCTCACAAATGAGCTGCTGTCCCCCCTGTGTCTGGCACATGGATTTTCACAGATCCTGCTCTTGATTTTTACTATTTGGACAATGGTATAGTGTGAGGAAATGTCTCTTTTTGCATGACCCTCCCAGCGTTTTGGACTGGTGCTGCTGGTGTTCTGACTGAGAGTACACGGAGGCCTGCTAAACAGACCTCATTTTCTAACCCTTTGCAAAGTATATGTTGAATTGGCTACCCCAATTGGCCTATGTTTACTTAATTATAAGTCCCTAGTATATGGTACCAGTAGTACTCGGGGTATGTAAGTAAAGGTGTCCACTCAGGGCTGCAACACGGATTTTGCCACCCTGAATGTGACAAAGCACATTGATCCGAGCCGGGGAACATCCTTTTCAACGCAAATTTTACGACGCATGCCTTTACATCGCAATTTTTACAACCCATGTCATTACAACGCATTGCGCTGGGGGGCGCTCTAGGATAGGGAATAGATTTAATTTACTATCCAACACCTTCCCTACTATCCACGGGGACTGGAGTTGGAATAGTAAATTAAACTATTCACTATCCAGCACCCCTCAACACTATGCGTTGTAACAGCATGCGTTGTAAAACTTGCGATGTAAAGGCATGCGTAGTAAAAGCATGCGCTGTAATGTCATACAACCATCCGAGCCTGCCATTGCAGATTGGAAGAGCAAACTGCTAGTTGACTTTGTCATTTAAACTTATGCCAAAGCCCAAACCTCTCTTAATGGTATATATAAGTCACCCCTAAGGAAGGCCCATCAATACCTAAGCCAAACTTCTGTTTATTTTTAAGTAGGACGCATATCTTTATATGCCTTAACAGTAAAAGCCCTAAATTGTCATTTTTACTGTGGAAAGGCTAGTAGCTCCAGTGTCAAGTACAGACTTACAGACTGGCCTCTCAGCACTGCTAACATTTGAATAGTACAGCTAAAGTTGATATTTCAAGGTACCAAATCAATTGTGACATTAAACCCAACTTGATGCTTAGGTTAAGTTTAATGTCACTTTTAAGGAAAAGCAACTTACAGAAAGTTGCCGCACTGTTACACAATTTCTCCAATGGTCATTCACAGATGCTGGAGTGTTAACGACTCCCAAAGACAGGAACAATAGAAGCCTGCCACAGAGTTACCTCCTCATAGGAAGCTACTCAGGGTGTTGGCCCAAAAAGCGAGCTTCAAAGGAGAAGCTGCCTTTGATGGATAAATGGCATCCACACTCAAGAGGGGCTCCTACTTTGTTCAGGTAGATGGGCTGGCGGTGGGAACAGAGAAGGGAAACCAGTGGCCAAACTCTTCTATCTGTGGGAATGTCGCCCAAAGGTAGCCACATCTGTTCATAGACCAATCACGCATTTATTAGCATGATTGGTCTATAGGACCCAGGCTCCAGCGGTGGTTTGTTCTTTTTAAGAATTACTATGATGTCTGCCCCCGCCCAGGAATGTGGAACAGAGTTCCTTAACTGTGCTTGTCTGAAAGTCGCAAGCATATCCCTCCCCAATATGCCCCTGAAGGTTTTGTAGAATTCAGCAGCACACATAGAAGTTACATCACAGCAGTTAAAGATTTTTTGTGTGCAGGAATTGGGACCTTCCTTCACATAAACAATCTTCCTCTGCACGCAGACACCTTTGAACTATGGTGCAAGGGTGGGATGCTAAATTTAGCACCAGCGCAGGGGAAACAGAGGGCTGCACAATGTTCTTGCGAATATGGTGCAAACCGGCGTTTTGGAAGTGGCGGAGCATGTTGTTAGCCTTCTAGGCTTAACGACACGCTTCGCCACTTTCAGTGTAAATATGCCCCATAATTTGGTAAAATCTGTGGTTGCAGCAGGTTTCATAACATTCACCAAATCAAGGTGACTAGACCGGCGTAGCTCTCCAACCAAATAAGATTCTGTTCCATCCTTACTGGCTTCCAAACCTAAAAAAAATGCTGACAACTGCTTCAGGTTGACCCCATTTGCTCCTAGTTTGGCTCTTGGCAAATGCTTTATGTCCCTGGTAGCTGGAGAACTAAAGATCATTCTTCTCTCCTTAGCTCAGTCATGTCAGGATCAGGTTGAAAGGCTTATTATCTCATCTTCTTTGCTGCACAGAAACAGTTTCATCCACATTGTACAAGACCCTTTTACAGAGATGAGCTGCCATTCTCTTAAATCCCTTTTCATTGTACCTGAACTTGAACTGACACCACAACAGCAGCAATGTAAAAAAGCGCCCTATTCTGGACTCGAATCCTTGTGTAAGTCTAATTCAGATGTTTGTGTGTCATTCCCAGTCGTATGATGTTTAGGTTTTTGTTTTAGAGCGCCAAGGCCCAGGGCACAGGTTGGCATAAGCTTTTACAGCGAATGGCACAGAAAAACAGTGGGCAACCTAAAAAAAGAATTAGGTCATGAACCATCAACAGGATTTTAAATATGTTGAAAGATAATGCTATCTTTGTAGTACAGGTTTAGAGAGACTGGTCACAACAGGTGGGTACAGATTTATGAAAGTTTACTTCAGGACATGCTATTTGAGTTGTATTGTAAGTGTGGAGATTGTATGCCGTTTATGTGTCAGAATAGTATTCCAGATCCTTCCAATGTATGACTGTTTCAGGACCTAAGACCTTCTGAATCTAGATCTTGGAGTGTCTGTCTTGGTAGAACTTGGCTTCTTAAAGTTGTATTTCTTCCAGAGAGCTCACGTTTTGAAGAGCAGCATACTGTGTGCAGTGAAGCCCACAACTTGAAAGCCACTATAATCGTTCCACAGTACAAGAATGGTGATGAATGTTAGTCATGTAATTATAGGTCAATTTTGCGTCTCTGTCTCAAATATATTTTGTAAAGCGTTATAATCTATGTTTTGGATCTGATTCAGCATGAAATCTATAATTTTTCTCCTTGAACCATCAAGATTTTAAAAATTACAGAACTTTGTCCTAGTCTTTTCCAGGAAATGCTCCTAGAGTCTGGAACTCTAAAACACTGAAAATGTCCATAAACCTTCAAGAAGAACTTAAAGCAGTTACTAGTTAGGAGATACCTACTAAGCTAACCCGTCTATGTTTCCCGACCTACTGTGTAACTGTGGGGTCTCACTCATCTCGCTTGCCACTATCCTGCTGTTGCTATACCCCCCCCCCCATTGAATCACTGTACAGAAATTCGCCATTTAGTAGCATCTTGTTTAGGACCTTGACCTCCTATAGCTCATTGTAAAACACCCTACTGTTCACTATGTCTGTGAATGTTCTTTGTAAAGCTCTCTGATGCCTCTGGGTTTTGTATGCGCTATATAAAACTAGGAATAAATAAAAAAATAAATAGCAGTTAATGCCTTTTACTCTCATCTGTGACCTGGCATCCTGGACTGGAACAGTGGGCCATACTCCAGAGAATAAATAAGAACAAAGGAGAACCCTGACGGTAATTTTTAAATGTGGTCCTATTCAAGGATCCTAGGATGCAAACAAGACATCAGAGCAGCCATCAAGGGAGTCAAGACATCAGACCCAACAATACATTTAGTGATTTTTATTCATTTTTTCAAATTTCAAAATTTAATACATTGATATTACAAAATAAACATTAATTCATTGCATGGTCATTGATATAAAAACACACACATAGTTTTCAAAATGTAAGGTCCCACAGACACCGTTCAGATCTCACGCTCAAGTAAGCACACACTCAAAGCAACTGATCTCACACTCACAACTATACACATAACCACAATAGTACATAAACGCCACAAAATGGATTGGTGACCAGATGGCAAATGAATCATCAAACAAAGGGATGTGGGCAGGGAAAGAGGTAAGGACTGGATATGGAAAGAACAATCCTGCTGCCCACAAGAACAACGCTGACGCGTGTTTCGGTGTAGAACCCCAACTGGGGCCACACCTTCGTCAGGGCGATGATGTACCACGGAGTAGGGGACAGTACATCTGTAGATAAAAATATATATATATATATGTACACATAATCACAATACAAATTCATAAATATTATCAATCGTTTTTCTCGAATCACATAGGGGGAAGACTCTAATGGGTGCTCCGAGTCCTTTATCAAGATCTATATATTAATCATCAATCAAGGAAAGCACAGTAGCCTGGAATAAGCGATTCACATAAAAGGACACATGCCAAAGAAATGTATACATTCGTACCATCAACAACTGTAGAAATTCATGGTGCTCATAAAGGAGGCCAATCAATATGGTCTAGTGATACCAAAGAATTTATGGGCATAGTCCGTATTGTGTGACTAAGTAAAAGCAATAACCAGGAGTGAAATAAGGGTGCACAAGAAAAATCAAAAAAGTTAAAAGAGTGTACACAAGGATAGCTGGACCAACAGGTAAGACCCTATCCCCTATGTCTCGATAAAGAAGATGTAAAACATAATGGATAAGATAAGGAAAGATACAAGAGCATAACACAAAAAGCATAATACCTACTTAAAACACTGAGTCCGGACAGAGGACTTTTATCTGCAATAAAGCGCCCCTTGCAGTAAGCTGAAACAAATTTAAAATAAGGCGCCATAACCTTTTAGGTCCAGTCGAGGGATTTTTATCTCACCCCAACAAACAGGTTACATGCGGGGGACATAGAACTAAATCCCCGGCAGAGCATGGTCAGCAAACAAGCAGGTTCGGGCGGTACTTACCGAAATTAATCCAACCACACTTCTTGATGATAGGCCGAGTCAATCGGGGATAAACCCACTGGCAGGCCAGGGGACCGTGTTCTTCTCGACGTCGCAACTGGTCAGTGCGCGCTAGGTAAGGGGATGTCGAAGGTCCTTCAACTACGGCAATAGAAAATCTGAGGGGACAGAAAATAAAACATGGTGGAGGAATATCGCTATAGAGGTACTAGACCCAGTCTCTCCGCCCTCACTAATGGAATGGTCCACTAGGGGTTCACCAATCTTCTATATCCCAGTGCATCGAGGGTAGAGGACCCACAATGCTGTCTGATTCATGGGCCATATAGAGACCCTGGTTTAAATAGACATATCGACAGCGGTGGTCTTACGTTTCTGGCTTCGATATAAACTAGGTAAGAACCCCCCATGCTGCTTTCATTTATGAAAAGGGAGAACCCTGTGGTGGATAGGAGGTGACCTCAAATTATGCAGCCACAGTAAAGCCAGCGTGTTTATAAATTATGGTGACCTAGGGCAACTATGGCAGTATTAACCCAAAAAGTCAGCCCGCAATACTGCAAAGATTCTAGGCAGCATTTAGAGATTACTCGCATCGGTACCCCAAGGGGCCCAGGAGCAGGAGTCCTAGCGTGAGGGCATGGGGTCAGTCAGCGTACCTTTGTTAAATGGTCAAAAAAAGTTCCCATCCATCAAGGGGAGAGGACGCCGGCTTCTTCACAAGGAGCCGTCAGTGGAGGGCCATTGGTCCAATCCCATTTATAGAGGGCAGTGATTGGCTGCAGGCACGCTTATAGATCAAGGTAACCTAAGGCAAATATAAGAGAATTAGCACAGATCGCATTCATGCGGTGCTGGGGAGATTCTCAGCAGCATTTAAAGATTACCCATGTCAGTCACCCAATGGGCCAAGGTGCGGGTGTCGTGGCACAGGGACACTGGGTGCGCCAGCTTACCTGAGTTAAATGGCCAAGACAGGTCCCATTCGTCGTTCGGGGGAGAGACGCCGGCTTCCTCACAGGGAGCCGTCAGTGGGAGGACGTCGCCTGCGCCCATTTATAAAAGGCAGTGATTGGCTGCAATCCCCCAATCAAGGCACCGCTGGAATGCCGTGTAGAGATAATCAAGATAGGACTAGTCACGAGTTCCGACTAGGAGAGATGCTCGGCGGCCATCTTGGAGTGGAACAAAGAGGACCAAAGGGAAACAAATATAGATGAATATAGAGACATAATCCTAATCTAAGGGACAATCTAAAAGCCTAAGCGTCCCAGGCTCGTGAGCAAAGGTAGTAAAAAAAGAGGATGCTAACAAGAACATTCAGGGTATCTGCAGTGGGGGCAGATTATCAAACGCCGTCTGAGGAGGAGACATTAGCTCACTAATCTCATTGTTCAAATTGGCACAATAGTTAGTTTGCTTGGACACAAAATCACGGTTCAAAGGGGATCCACCAGGGCCACCCTCAGATAACTCGATTTTTTTATGGACAAAAGAAACTGGCCAGATAAACTAGAGGAGAAGAACATGAGGGAACAGATTACTCTCCATCCAGGACTCCATACTACACAATAGCATAGGCCCAAAGGGCATTCTTAATTTAATCCCCTTTTCACCGAATTTAAATTAAAAAAATCCAGAAAACTTCTCTCTTTTTGCAAATGGAGGTGGGGTCAGCTCCCAATGGTACCTGGACTTTTTCCAGTATGAACCATTTGAGGTCTTTTTCGGTATGTTTGGCCTCCTGCCAGTGGGTCACAATGGGGGCAGCGGTCCTCCCATTACGGATATTCGATTTTGTTCACCTATTCTGAGGCGGCATTCTCGTCCTGTTTCAACCACATACGCCATATTACATGGGCATAGGATGATGTATATCACTTTGGACGTGCAGCATTTCATCATTTTCCTGTGTGTCCCACAGAAACAGTGCGCTCACTCGTAGTGATGGTGACTCCGGTCAGCGCATTGGGAAAGGCCTGGCAATTGCCACATCGGTAGTTGCCATAGATGGGATTCAAGCTGTCGATCGCAGTTTGTTGGTGTATGGTGGGGGGCCCCCTTCTGTCTAGATACTCCTGAGAATGCATCAGGTACTTACTGTACGTCCAGGTGATTTTATAAATCACCTTTTCCCTGTCCTGAGTCAGAAGTAAAGCAATTTTACAGGTGCATAGGACAGTTTTTGCTATGTGCAGTCTTTTTTTGTATAATCAACACATTGGGAAAATATGATAAAACCAGACTTCTCTTGGTGCACAAAGCCACAATACCCATGAACAAATTATCATGAGGGTCACAAGAGATGTTTGTCTACACAGGCCCGCATTTCAACATTTTTATTTCATTATGTGCATGTTGCCTTGATTTCTAGTGGGTTTCACATGCACCAAGAAATATCAGCCAAAACAGATGTTCCAGTAATCAAATGCAGCGGGCTCTGCATAGTCTACAAATGCATAGGCCAGATTCACAAGCTGTTTTCTCTGATTAGCTGTGCCTTACTCCTTGTTTCGATTTGATTTATGCATGAATGTGTAAGATTAAGACTTGCTCTCTCACAGTTTACGTGAATATGCATGTCATACTCCTGGTAGTTACTCACAGAAGATGCTTTGTGTGTCAGGTCTGGATAGTGGAGAAGTGTGGCTCACTGGTTAGAGCAGGCAGACCCTAAAGCAGAGGTCAGACCCAGGACCAGGGTTCAATTCTCGACGCGGCAGGGTCTTGAGGTCAAATGTCCACGGACTCAACAATTCTCACTTCGGTGCCTGACCTAATTACGGGTTCACACTCTGCAACTCTGGGCATTAAGCTTGCTTAATCTCCATAACGGCCCCCCTGCGGCGGGATGCTTGGCTTTCACCTTGGGGATGCACTGTAGGGGCTATCTCACAGGGAAAAGCCAGGACGGATTCCCAAGGCAAGCGCCGAGATACCTCCCCAGGTGATCGAGCGCTATATAAGAACATACAAAAAAAATAAAAAATATAGTCTGGTTCATCCCAGATCTTTGGTAAGGGGAATATACAACTACTCCATGAAAACTGAGTGAATCAAACACCAGGGCATATTATCATGGACAGGCGATACATTATCGCCGCTTTTATTGGCAGGAAACTGCTGATAAAGCGCCGATAATGGCCTTGATAATATGCTCTATGAATTCCAATCGAAGCCCATGTTTGATGTGTTCACATCTAACATGGGCTTCGATTGGAATTCATAGAGCATATTATCAAGGCCATTATCGCCGCTTTATCAGCAGTTTCCTGCCAATAAAAGCGGCGATAATGTATCGCCTGTCCTTGATAATATGCCCCCAGATTTCTTCTCGGACACCGGTTCGGCTTTTTGGGCAGGCGTGTTTTATTTATGCATACAAGAAAACGTATTTAGAAAGGTAAAAGCACTGATTTTCACTGTTAGAATGTTTAGGAAATTTACTCTGCCGTAGTGCATTTATGAATACAGAAATTTCACCTGCAGGTGGAGAAGTGTGGCTCAATGCTTAGAGCGGCAGACCTTGATGCAGAACGCTGGCCAGGGACCAGGGTTCGATTCCCGCCACGGCGGGTTTCGGGCTTAAATTCCTCTGACCGGATATTCTCGCCTCAGTGCCGATTCTAAGCATGGGTCCCATGCTGCAACTCTGGGCAATAGCTTGCTTACAGGGCCGGTCCTAGGCATGGGCGGTATGGGCAGCTGCCCAGGGCCTCGCGCTCAGGGGGCCCCCTGCCGGCCCCGTAGAGTAGGGAAAAGCGCACTCGCGCAGGCAGTAAGGCACTTAGAGGGGCCTCACATCTTCCCTTTCGCCCGGGGCCTCAGAAGGCCTCAGAAGGCCTAGGACCGGCTCTGCTTGCTTAGTCTCCACAAAGGCCCCCTGATACACAAGGGATGCCTGGTTTCACCATGGGATGCCCAGGAGTGGACACCCCACAAGGAAAAGCCAGGAGGGGTTCCCTTGTGGTAGGAGTACAAGCGCCGGGATGCCTCCGGGTCACTGTTCGCGCTATACAAATACGCCACATTCTTCAATCACTTATTCCAGGTTAGGGATGGGCTTTTATAGGCTTTCTACTGCTATATGTAAATTAACAAGCACTGACTCTAGTAGCAAAAGTAGGCGAACAAGCACACAGTTATATATTTGTTTGTTTTAATTTGTTTTACATGGAGTCTAAGTTATTAAGTCGCTCCACAGCAGTATTTTTCCAGGACAGCACTTTCCTGGTCGTCTGCTTCATACTCTGTCACCTGTGCCCTTGTATCCCTTTACTTGTGTCTCTGTCTTCTTGTTTCTGGTTTCCCTTCTATAGATCATGTCATGGGTGTGGTCTAAAATCCTTGGAGGATTTCTGTAGGGCACTGTTCGCCAATTATTTCTGCTTTTGTGGCATTACGTTCTTGTACCTCAAATCATGTCGGCAATTGCGGGTCTCTGCGACAACGTTTTGCTGTGCAGTCGAGATTTTAGCCTCCCTCTGGCCGAAGTAAACGGTGTCGGTGTGGTTATAAGATAAAGCGCTTTCCTTAATCAGAATAGCTAACAAAGTACTTGATTTTTTAAAATTTCTAGAATAAGTTTGGAACGTTTTGTAAGTCATATGAAAGTCAGAAATCTGTCTTTGTGAATCGGGCTATGTGTTTTATTTTAGTAGTGCGGGGCGATGGGCACTACAAACACATTACCTTTCACTTGTTTTTAGAAATAATTAATTTTGTCCCACACACAGTTTCTGCAAGAGATGGACTTTTGATGTACTTTTGTTTCTGTCAAATAAAGAATCTGTTGAATCCTACACGTTGTCATTAAAACTGCATGACTCATCCACACCCATTATATTTTACTTTCAATGTGCAAATACACAAAGCAGCACTCATATTTGCGTCTGTATTGTTGGAGGCAGGTTTAACGATGATATATCTGCATTTGAGACAGAAAGTATTGTATTACAGGTGCCGGTTAGCTACAATATTCCACATATTGACAGCAAATGTCATAACTGTTCTCGTTGACTTTTGAGAACTGCCCTTTGGAGACTTCTTCCCTTCCATCAATGAGTTTAGAAATCAGACAAAGCAGCAGCTGCCTACTTGTTCACTTGGAATTCCGAGAAACTTGAAAAAAAAAGGCATTTGTGAAGACTGCCAGCGATGACAGGGCATGTCACTTTGATATCTGTGTCCAAAATCAAAGTCCCATTGGATGCATGTAAAAGTCATTCGGCAGACTTAATTCCTTGGTGACTGAAAGCCAACATCTGCTCGATCAAGGTTCATCTTTTTGAGATTTGTCACTAGAAAAGTTGAAAAGATTATCGTACATCAGTGCTAAATAATGGAGTTTTCTTCGGCATTCAAAGCCCTGCAACTCCCAGTGGTACCAGTGGCATTTGTACAGCAAGCGAGGCGGCTTCAATAAAGCAGCCCAGGGAAGAGCCAGGCATGTGTATGATTTCTCACAGATCACTTGCTCTTGTTTTGATAATGTGTTTACAGCAAAAGAACACCAGCAGAATCATCAGCCGCAGAAGCCATGCAGGAGAGGGATGCTGAAAGGCAGGCTAATGGAAACGAAGATATGCGCAAAGACCTATTGGTACGCCCTGCATGCTGGTGCATTGATGCATCTGTTCAAATAGGCCTAAACTGATGTGCAAAAGAGGAAGAAAGGGTTTAATAGAACATAACCTTCGAAATATTGACTTCAGAGTGGCCATTATACTGACTCCCCAAAAATCTTCACAAAGGAATTAATAATATTACATCTACATCTACCTTGATGATAGTTTGGTACTCAATAATATGATCCCAGTATATCTGCTTGTATTCCAACCACAATATTATGATGAATACCTTCAAAAACGCTTTTTGGCAACTCAGGCTACTATTACCAGCCCAATTTGCAAACAAATAAGATATGTCTGTTAGACTAGGAATTTTTGATAAATACCCTACAGAGGTGTAACAAGAAGCAGGGCCGGAATTAGGGCAGTGGGATTGGTGCAGCCGCACCTGGTGCTGTGCTGCAGGGTAAAGGGTGCTATGTTCAGAAATACCTTATGAGTTTAAAAGCACCTACTGAGGAGTTGCTCATCTGTCCAACAGTTTTCAGGCAACAATAAAAATGTTAAAATAACTCTGGTGATTAATGTTCCGGCTGGAAAGAGAAAAGAGTTTTGTCTAGTGTCCGTTTTGACTCCTCATAAAGTAGTGCAGATGTTTAATATCAATCAATCAATCAATCATCGTATTTATATAGCGCACTACTTACCCAGAGGGTCTCAAGGCGCTGGGGGGGGGGGGGGGGGGGGGGATCTGCTACTGCTCGAACAACCAGGTCTTGAGTTGCTTCCTGAAGGCGAGGTGGTCCTGGGTCAGGCGGAGGTGGGTGGGGAGGGAGTTCCATGTCTTGGCGGCGAGGTAGGAGAAGGACCGTCCCCCTGTGGTGGCTCTGCGGATGCAGGGGACGGCGGCGAGGGCGTGGCTGGTCGAACGAAGCTGGCGTTTGGGGGCGTAGAAGTTGAGGCGGCTGTTGAGGTATCCTGGGCCTTGGCTGTGTAGGGCTTTGTGTGCGTGGGTGAGGAGACGGAAGGTGATTCTCTTGTTGACCGGGAGCCAATGCAGATCTCTCTTGTTGAAATAACAGGTATCATGCAAATCACAGCGCTGCATTTTATGTAGATTGCTTAGTGGATTACTGCTTTTGCCAGGGATTCTTTTATCACTTGCAGTTCATCAGATGCAATCCTAATATAGCACAGTGAGGTATGAACTGTTACCAAAGAGCTGCAGACAAACTGCATGGTACAGGTTAGAACGTTATGTTTTTTTTCACAGTCTTTCATTATCTTAATGTTGCTAAAATAGGTTTGTTTGGGTAGAAATACATTCAGAAAAATAAAGCCAACCCCAACCGCTGTGGTTCCTTTCAAATCCTGAGGTTGCGCTTCTCGAGACCAAACACTCCTAAAATATCCTGCCTACTAGTATGGAAGACACAGGATTTCTAAACCTTGTAATATTTATTGTCTAATGTAACATTTTTAATAGACTGATTTACATGCCTATGATTCATTGTCTACGTATAATATGTGTATGGTGTAAAGTGCTCTGACACTCTACACTGGTATGAGTAGCGCTATAAAACAAATAAAATGTATGTGAGAGAGGGACTACGGAAAGATGATAGGCACTGTTGGAGGGTGGTAGTGAGGGAATCCATGGAGAAGGAGATCACTGGTAGTTGCAAAAAAAGATTATCCCACCATGCCCCATCAGCTCAAAAGCCTGCCCGACAAGAACAAATGTAGGTGTCACTAAAAATAGTTGTAAATTATGCATATTTAAGGAGAATGACTATGGGTATGCCCGTCTGTAAAGGTGCTGTGTGACAGTGAAAAGTTAAGCGAAGCTATGTTTACATCTAAAACATAGTATGTCCTCTCTGTTCATTGGCTGCATCATGTTACAATTTTTAAGATTCATCTTTGTGGCTTGAGTGTAGACATCTAAAAAATTAATGAAATCTGAAAATTAATGAAAGGCACAGGGAAGGAACAGTGGTATGCAATAGACGCACACAATTTACTTCTATAATAAAATATGTATAAAGTTGGACCGGTCAAACTTCCCTGTGTAAGGTTAACATTCATTTTCACTGAAGGAGAGTGTTGGACCTGGGCCTTTTTGGCTGGTTCACCCTGAACTTTTTGCTCTTGATGGCGACCTGGCATTTGTGATTTATGGCTTGGCGCACTTTTTCCCTGTGTATCAGGGTAAAGTGGGTGCATGTAGTGAGGTTGGCCTGTTCTCCCATAGGAATGCATGGGGAATGTATGTGACCATGTTAGTTCCTGATGTGTGGGGAGTGCAGGCTCGAGTTTGGTTAGTGCGGACTCGTGAGATTGAATGCTGCGCAATGATGGGTGTGGCGTGAATGTGTCTAGTGTGGAAGTGCCACTTCTAGACATGGGTGTGCGTGTGCAGTGAGTGTGCTGGCATGTGATTGGCTGGAGCTGGCTGGTGAGCCTGGCTCCAGGAGTCTGGATGGGTCTGCCCCGGTGGTGAGTGTTGAGATTAGCATGAGTGATATGAGGGAGGAGTACACCTGGGACCTGAATAAGGCTGGGCTTTCCCCACACAATGCTGGCTCCGCCCCCCTGTGGTGCGTCTAATGACCCTAGCCTGCCTAGTGAATGGAAATGGTGGCTGAGGAAAACAAAGTACTCCAATACCAGCTCCGACTGCTTTTTCCCCCATCCTGCACTCTGAGACAAAGGGATTTAATATATAAAAAGGGGCTGTGTCCCCTTGCAAGTTGTTTTTCTTTTTGATCCAAGCAAAGGGGGCCTGCTGCTGCTGCTGGGCGCCAGGAGGACCGCCACTGGGACTGCCTCCCTGCCTGGAGGGCCCTGTGAGCTGGCACCTGGGCCCAGCCTAGCTACTCCACCTCCTGAAGGACCTTTGCCCTGTGGTGCCTTAGGGCACCTTGTCCCTCCTTACAGCACCTGGGAAGTGCTGTGTTTTACTTTCAGGGGGAGCGCTGGGGTTAACCTGAAGCCCCGAGCTGCACTCGCCATTCTAGAGGGATTCCCCAGCGTTCTGTTATCCCCCTAGCGGGTGCCAACCCCACCAGGGACGTTATCTTTAGAGGGAGCCTACCCCTCTTGAGCCTGATTTGTAGTTATTATTCAATCATCTGGGAGCCTACCCCAGATTTCTTCCGTGAGCCGCTTTTCCCCCTCCGGGCCGCTGCACTGCCTGCGACGACCCGGAAGTGTCCCTGCCATGGGCGGGCTGCCAAGGAACCGGAAGCAGGAAGTCCGGCCGGCTGAGGAGAGGAGCAACGGCCGCCGTGTAGTGAGGCTCCCCAAGTGCAGGGAGAGCCCCGCAGCCCTTGGAGCAGAGACGCCACCGACGAAGCCCAGGAACAGGACCGGGTGAGAAAGGAGCCCCCGCCTGCAGAAGTCCTGGTAAGTGAAACCGGCTGGGCGGGAGCTCGGAAACCTAGTGCGGTCCCATTGTTTCCGAATCCCCAGAGGGGGGACTCCACCACGAGGGGCATTCCTGCCGTTAGCCCATGAGGACCCCGGGGGTATTTAAGGTGGTAGAGCAGCCCCAGCTAGCAGCGGGCCGCTCCCCCCATTGTTGGCACATTTCTTTCGAACCCCCAAGGCTCCAATGTTGACAGCATTGTTTTAAGAGCCCACGAGGCTCCTGAAGCCCCAAGTATTTACTCCGAGTCCATGAGAGGCTCCAACAACGGGGCCATATTTGTTTTAAGAGCCCGAGAGGCTCAAGGGCATTATTTCAATCGGGGCCTGCGAGGCTCAGGGGGCATTTTGCTCGAGCCCAGAGAGGCTCAGGGGCATTAGTAGTTTGAGCCCTGAGAGGCTCCAGGGCCCCACATTTGTTTCTAAGCCCACAAGGGCTCCCACCGGGCACCGTTGTTTTTGGGCACTGAGCCTGCCAGGCTCACGCGTGGTTTTTGCCCCATTGTTGTTCAGAGCTCTACCTAGAGCCCGGAAGCACGCTGGTGCCAGGCTCAATCCCTGATACAGCTGCCTAGCACTTAGTGGGCAGCTGCTA
Source organism: Lissotriton vulgaris (assembly GCF_964263255.1). Taxonomy (NCBI): domain Eukaryota; kingdom Metazoa; phylum Chordata; class Amphibia; order Caudata; family Salamandridae; genus Lissotriton; species Lissotriton vulgaris. The sequence continues at coordinate 746,580,205 of NC_141696.1, forward strand.
CGTTTAGGCCTGGGCGCATTTCTTCTTTGGATGCCTGCAACCTGCCCTGACATTTCAGGACACAGGGTGTTTCAGCCCCTGAGAGTTTGTTATAAAAAGAAAGAAGTACCAATTGTATGGACAGTACAGGATATGTCCAATTTCAATATTCACTAATAGGGGTATATTTACCAGGACAGCATGCCATCAAGTGGGCGGGAAAGGCAAAGATACAAAAAGGTGTGTAACAATTACCACAGTATCATAAAGAATGCAATTTATCTTATCCAATGTCCTTGTAATAAATCATACGTAGGTGAGACATCTAGGGAAATCAGGCTACGGTTAAATGAGCACCGATCAGCCCTTAGAACGAATAAAATAGGAGCACCTCTCAATGAACATTGGAGGTCAACTGGGCATGCAATTGATGATCTGAAATGGTGTGGATTGAAAAAATAATAGGTAGCAAGAGAGGTGGTAATCAAGATGACAAGAGAAAACGAAGAGAACAATTTTACATGTCCACCCTCAATAGTGTAAGATGTGGGTTGAACTCAAGAGAAGACTGGGAGAAAATCATTAAGTGACTTTAAGAGTTTTAAACAGGAAACGTGAGACCTGTTAATGAATAGAGTACTTGTTAAAATAGCAACAGTGAACCTGAAACTCCAAAAAGCTAGGACCAAACAAAAAGAAAAGTAAAACCAAAACCATAGGATACCGTGTCAGGTTCTAGATTATACACTGACATGACTGAATGGAGGCTTAAATTTGATTACAGCATTCAAGCATTGCGGTAACATTTAAAACTGGACATTTTCCTGCCTTATAGTAAGGAATTATGTATATTAGTGAATGAGACTGACAAGAACAAAAAATCAGCTTTAATAAAAGTAACATCAAGGTTTAGTGGCAAATACGATACTGACAAGTAAACAACAGATCGGGACAATAAATCAATATTGAATATGGCGGTGATATACTCGGTTCTAAACTAAAGCAAATATCACCATGAAAACGCATTCAGGCTTAAGCACCGACGAGGTTAAAAAATAAAAACTATATTACTCAAACATGAACATTCAATTAGCTTTAATAAAAGTAACATCAAGGTTTAGCGGTCAATACGATGCTTACAAGTAAAAAAATAGAACGGGACAATAAATTAATATTGTACGTGGCGGTGACATAGTCCGTTCTAAACAATAGCAAACATCACTATGGAAACGCATTCGTGGGAAGCACCAATGAGGTTAAAGAATAAAAAGTAGATTACCCAATGGAAAGGCTAAAGAAAAAATATGAGACAGGGAAATGCGTTACTCTCACCATAGTAACGCGTTTCGTAATGGGTAGACGCTAACCAATGAGGTGTTAGGAGACGGGCGCCCAATTAAAAAGCAGGATGTATATAAACCCGGAAGGGCGCTTCAGTCGTTCCTTTCGTTTCAACATATATCGAAGGAAGTAGAAGAGGACGGACTGCCAGGATATAGGAGCAGGGAGGCCGATTTAAATAAAGAAGGTAAGCGATACCGAATGACCTGTACGTATTATCGAAAAGCAGTCAAGCGAGGAGGTTGTAGATAAGACGGAATGCCCCACTTTATAAATGAAAGAGATAAACTTGAGGCTCGTTTTACTTTTTCTTTTTCTAGCACATAGTGAAACTTGTATAATATAGTGATACAACGAAGTTGATTTGTTGTACCGGTTAGCGTGTAATTGAAATACATAAGCCCAGTAGAACATCTAGGTAGTTACTGGTAGTTTTGATGTACTCATATAGTGACAATCGGTCTAAAATTTATTATTTAAATATATTTATAGGTAACAAGAAACTGACGAGGCCAGCCCTAGTTTTCACTAATTACGGACCGAATTGAAAGCGGATCGAGAATCCAGTAAAAATCTCTTTACAGAGCCTAAAGGGTGAGTGAAATATGAGTACTAAGTGAGACACCAAGTTGAGCCAATCAGTAGAATTTGTAGTAAGGTACATATTTTAATCCCTTAGGAAGATTACCGACTACAGCGGTGTTAAAAAACGGTGGCTCCTCCTGGCAGACAAATACAGCGAATGTAACATCTGGGTCACAGGTACTAGGCTAATTTAACTATTTCAAAATAAATAGGCTGAATTTGACCCACGTATACTTATAATTAAGGGGTACCTCTCGTTTGTCTTTCATGCCCATAGATATTTAATGATGGTGACCATTTGATGGATATAACAACGGATAGAATTTCGCATCTAAATAAGGTATGTAATGACGGTATTGTCCGTCTAAACAGCGACAGATGAGAATATTATCAAAGGACATAAAGAATAAAATGGAAATTCTTCCTTTCTTTGTTTAGAGACAACACACTTTGCTAAATTAAGTACAGCATCCTGTGAAGGGTCCATCATCACAAAGCCCATAGAAACTCTTTTTAATCAGTACTTTCCAGTAGAGACATTACCTCCATCTGGAACAAGGTAGGCATGTTGCAAACATGATCCTAGTGTTTGTAAGTCTAATTAGAGGGGACTACAGCATTGGACATAAGTTCCAAGGGAGAGGCAAAGAAATTGAGTTGTATAAATAAGTGGTGATAATGAGGAATACACAACCAGAGGAGTTGATAAAAATAAAAATATAATATGATATTGTGGTATTGTGTAACAGTGGAAAAATGGAGATAGAGACAAATGTTGTAATATAGATCGAAATTACAAGGCAATGTGGAAGGATAATTAGATCTATGGGACTGTGTGGGATATAGATATATGTCCTAATAACTGTTTCAAAAAATGGATAGTAACTGTGTGTTTTTTAATCATTTAGAATCAGTCCTGAGGACGGTGTACTAAAGGAAAACCGAAACACGTCGACTTTGTTTGATTCTTTGTGTTTCTTATATTGTAATTTTTTATCAAATTGTATAATACGATATGTTTTTAATGTTTTAATGTTGTGATTATGAATAATGAATTTATTATATGAATAAAACCTGAACAGAGTTTTACTAAACATGCATTGTGATAATTTTCATTGTAGTCAGTAATACTATCGATATTTTATGAAATTCCACACTGTCTCCCCCCCCCCCTTGTTTATGATACTGTGGTAATTGTAACACACCTTTTTGTATCTTTGCCTTTCCCGCCCACTTGATGGCATGCTGTCCTGGTAAATATACCCCTATTAGTGAATATTGAAATTGGACATATCCTGTACTGTCCATACAATTGGGACTTCTTTCTCTTTATAACAAACTTTTACCCCCCAGTCCCTTACAAGTATGTGTGGGGTGTGTGGTACCTGTGACGTGTGGTCAGGTTGAGAAATCAGGGGTGGTAAAAACTGCCTTACCGGTCCGAGGGGGGGGTGTGTGTGGATGAATGGTGTGTTGTCCTGGACAAATGAGTGTGAGTTCTCTGGGATAGGGAGCTTGCTGAATACTTCAGATTGTGTACTCTTGCTTCAGCTAAGACTGTTAGGTCCCCTGTGTTGCACGTGTCTGTGAGCATCCTGCCAAGATGGAATTTTCTTTTGACCTCTGTGGTCTGTTTAGGTACAGTAGGCATGAGTTGGTACAGTTTTGTGAGGAGAGAGACATCACAGTGAATGAGTTAGACACCCAGTCCAAGCTTAGGGATAACCTAATCCAATGGCAGTAGGATGACTGGGAATGTGAGCACAATGAGAAAGAGAGGGCCCGGGACGCACACCATGAGGGTGGTAGGTCTGAGGGGAGACCTGAAGAGTCTGAAGAGGAGGATGAAGATGACAGTGAATGGGCACCAGCAGATAGTGAGAACCCAATAGATAGGGAGTCCCTTGCTGGGTCCAGTGTCAGATGCAGCACCCCATTCCATTCCCTGTCCCCAGATGAGTGGTTGGATAGGAGGGAAGAGAGGGAGCATCAGCCGGCTTTGGAGAAGCTCAGGTTAGAGCATGCCAAGCAGATAGCGCAGCTGGGTGTGCAGGAGAAGTTTGCAGAGGCTGAGAGGGCTTTGGCCAGGGAGAAGATAGCCCTAGAGGGTAGATTATCCCCTGTCCGCAGTTATAGTTTTCCGGATTCCCCAGGGAGGGTTGGATCCAGAGGTGGCAGCAATAGAGAGTTCGGTGCAGGAAGTGCCATTCCCCATTTCCAAAGAATAGTACCTTGTTCCAGAGAGGACACATACAGGTTGAAGTTCAGGGGCAGTAGGAGACTGCCTCACCAGGATTGGGGGGATTATGTGGATGATTGTCATGATGCACTGATTGATTGGATAGAGGTTCAAGGGCCGAGGGGTGACTAGGTTAGTCCTTGGAAGCTTACAGAGGAAGCAGATTGCTGGGAAAGTTCCAGAGGTTCAGACACGTCATGGGTGGGTGAACCCGAAAGTATTGGTTCAGGTATCTTCCAGCCCAGTGTGGAGGAAGAGGCTCAGAGTAGCCCAGCTAGGTCCCAGCGTAGTGAGAGGGGTGTAGGGGCTAACGTCTTGTCTCAGTGGAGTAGGAGTGAGTGTGGAACTGAGTGTTCCCAGGTGCCCGAAACCCAGTCTCAGAATCTGGATGGTTTCTTAAGGGAACACCAGGTTGGGGACCTAGGCTGTTCTGTTAGACCCCTTGAGGAGGATCTTCTAGTGTCTAGAGAACCTGGAGTGTCTTTAAATAGTGCTCCAGTGGTTCTAGTGTCCGGCAGTGCCACTCCAGTTGGGAGGGCACAGAAGTCTGAAGTGAGGAGTGAATGGGGGATGTGTTCCCCAGTGGGAGAACCAGTGGGTCAGGGACTACCCAGTTGGGTGACGTTCCCTTGGAGTGACCATGGTGGCACCACTTCTGTTCTGGGGATCAGGTGGACAGGGGACGGAAGATCTGCGCCAGACAGCCAGTCACACAGCACATGAGTCATGTGTTAGCCTCAGGGGGATGGTGTGTGAGTCCCCAGAAGTCGTGGAGTGCCAGGCAATTATCCCACCTAGGGTTTTAGACTGAAGGTTGGGAGGCCAGGTTCAGGATCAGCCTGACCTGAAGGGCGGGACGTCTGTCACCAGCGTCCTGGCCAGTGCTTCTTCCAGGAGTACCTCTCCAGTCGGGAGGGTGCAGAACTCTTGAAGGGGGTGCAGAGGGTGGGAGAGCCCGCCTCTGACCCGGTGCAACCTGAGGGGTTAAACCCTAGGTTGGGTGAATGGCGTTCTAAGGGTGCCTCTCAGAGGGGGAGGAACCCTAGAAGAAGAGGTAGGGGGAGGAGAGACTTCCCTGTGACTCCTGGTCCACCTGAAGGGGTAGACCCTAGGCTGGAGAAACAGTGGCAGTCTAGCCCTTTCTTACAGACAGGAAGAGTGGAGAATGGCTACTATGTGCCAGGGGTTACTACCCCCCACTCTGTGAGTAGGCAAGGACCAGTGGCACCTGGGTGGCCTAGGGCCTGGTCCTGGCCGCAGACAGCTCGGGAGTACCAGTGGGGTAGCCCAGTTGTTCAAGATGGTGGTTTTAGAAGGAATCCAGGGGTTCACAGTGGCGTAGAACAAGAGGGTGTCCCAGCAGTGACGGGCCTGTGTCCGTGTTCTATCACCCAAAGCAGGGAAGCCCATCACAGTGGTGATCGGTCTACCCTGCGTTTTGGTTGGAAGGGGGTTGTGTTGGACCCGGGCCTTTTTATTTGGTTCACCCCTGAACTTTTTGCTCTTGATGGCAACCTGGCGTTTGTGATTTCTGGCTTGGCACACTTTTCTGGCTTGGCGCACTTTTTCCCTGTGTCCCAGGATAAAGTGTGTGTGTGTAGTGAGGTTGGCCTGCCCTCCCATAGGAATGCATGGGGAATGTATGTGACCATGTTAGTTCCTGATGTGTGTGGAGTGCAGGCTCGAGTTTGGTATGTGCTGACTCGTGAGATTGAGTGCTGCGCAATGATGTGTGCGGAGTTAATGTGTCTAGTGTGGAAGTGCCACTTCTAGACATGGGTGTGCGTGTGAAGTGAGTGTGCTGGCATGTGATTGGCTGGAGCTGGCTGGTGAGCCTGGCTCCAGGAGTCTGGATGGGCCTGCCCCGGTGGTGAGTGTTGAGATTAGCATGAGTGATGTGAGGGAGGAGTACACCTGGGACCTGAATAGGGCTGGGCTTTCCCCACACAATGCTGGCTCCGCCCCCTGTGGTGCGTCTAATGACCCTAGCCTGCCTAGTGAATGGAAAGGGTGGCTGAGGAAAACAAAGTACTCCAAAACCAGCTGCGACTGGTTTTTTCGCCACCCTGCACCCTGAGACAAAGGGATTAAATGTATTAAAAGGGGCTGTGTCCCCTTACAAGTTGTTCTTCTTTTTGATCCAAGCAAGGGGGGCCTGCGCTGCTGCTGGGCGCCAGGAGGACCGCCACTGAGACTGCCTCCCTGCCTGGGGGGCCCTGTGAGCTGGCACCTGGGCCTAGCCTTGCCCCCCTCCTCCAGAAGGACCTTTGCCCTGTGATGCCTTAGGGCACCTTGTCCCTCCTTACAGCGCTTGGGAAGTGCTGTGTTTTACTTTCAGGGGGAGCACTGGGGTTAACCTGCAGCCCGAGCTGCACTGGCCGTTCTCGAGGGATTCCCCGGCATGTGGGATCCCCCTTTTGCTGACTTGCGACGCGCAGGATCCCACCATGCGTCTGCGTCCTGTTATCCCCCTAGCGGGTGCCAACCCGGCCAGGGACATTATCTTTAGAGGGGGCCTACCACTCTTGTGCATGATTTGTAGTTATTATTTAATCATCTGGGAGCCTACCCCAGATTTCTTCCGTGAGCCGCTTTTCCCCCTCCGGGCCGCCTCGCTGCCTGCCATGATCCGGAAGTGACCCTGCCGTGGGCGGAGCCGCCACAGAACCGGAAGCAGGAAGTCCGGCCGGCTAAGGAGAGGAGCACCAGCCGCCAGGTAGCGAGGCTCCCCGAGTGCAGGGAGAGCCCCGCAGCCCCGGGAGCAGAGACGCCGCCGACGGAGCCCCGGAACAGGACCGGGTGAGAAAGGAGCCCTCGCCTGCAGAAGTGCCGGTAAGTGAAACCGGCTGGGCGGGAGCTCGGAAACGTAGTGCGATCCCATCGTTTCCGAATTCCCAGAGGGGGGACTTCACCACGTGGGGCATTCCTGCTGTTAGCCCACGAGGACCCCGGGGGCATTTCGGGTGGTAGAGAGGCCCCAGCTGGCAGCGGGCCGCTCCCCCCATTGTTGGCACATTTCTTTCGAGGCCCCAAGGCTCCAACGTTGGCAGCATTGTTTTAAGAGCCCACGAGGCTCCTGAAGCCCCAAGTATTTCCTCTGAGTCCATGAGAGGCTCCAACGCCGGGCCATATTTGTTTTAAGAGCCCAAGAGGCTCAAGGGCATTATTTCAATCAGAGCCTGCGAGGCTCAGGGGGCATTTCGCTCGAGCCCAGAGAGGCTCAGGGGTATTAGTAGTTTGAGCCCTGAGTGGCTCCAGGGCCCCAAAATTGTTTCTAAGCCCACAAGGGCTCCCACGGGGCACTGTTGTTTTTTGGCACCGAGCCTGCCAGGCTCACATGTTGTTTTTGCCCCGTTGTTGTTCAGAGCCCTACCTATAGCCCGGAGGCACACTGGTGCCAGGCTCAATCCCTGCTACAGTTGCCCAGCACTTAGTGGGCAGCTACCACGTTTAGGCCTGGCGCATTTCTTCTTTGGCTGCCTGCAGCCTGCCCTGACATTTCGGGACACAGGGCGTTTCAGCCCCTGAGAGGCCAGTTGGCCTGGGGGACAGTTCTTGTGTTGTACCCTTGCAAGGGGTACATGTTTGGATCTATGTGTTTTGCGCAGATGTGATTTCCTGCCTAATGTGATTGTAATGTGATGCAATGCTTTACCCCATGCCTCTAAAAATGTACCTTTAATTACTAGGAGGTTGTTTGCCCTAGAAGAGTTATGCTAGTGAGGTCATGGTGCCCTGCGTGATATTTACCTAAGGTGTATTTGGATGACGTAGGTGGTGTTTACCTGTTACCGGTGGGTACTGGTTATGTGCTACATGTGCTAATTTTGGTACTACAGTATGATTATGTTCTACGTGCTAATCCTAAAAGTGATTATTCCTGACAGTGGTCCATGTGGCCCTGTCCTGTACATATATCCCCTCTAAATTCTTGCCCGTGCCCATAGCACCTTATAAAGTACATATTTATTATCTAACGCTTGTGGTATAATACAAAGATTATTTTTTATATATACCTTTGTGTGGAGTTTCCTTTGTGGTGGGCCTTGGGTGTTGTTGCTGGGTGCGCGCGCTAACGCTTTACACATCGCCTCTGAGATAAGCCTGACTGCTAGTGCCAAGCTACCAAGGGGGTGAGCAGGGGATATCTTGGAGGGTAACTTCCTTGCCCTGACTAGAGTGGTGGTTTCTGCCTGGCTTTGACACAAGCCTCAGCCAACCAGAGATTTCCATTTCTAACAGAGACATTATTTGAAAAACGTTGCATTTGTGGCTTGTTCGATCATTATTGTATACTGTGTTTCTCGGTAATGTATAAAGGGGGTCATTATGATTGCGGTTTTTCCGCATCCTCGGGGCTGGCGGAAGCCACCGCCGGCCCAGAGGATGCGGAAAAACCGCAGCAGACTGACCAAAGACCCACCGCCACATTAGGATGGCTGGTGGGTCCTGGTTTCCGTCCGCAGCTTTTCCGCCGCGGTCGGCTTACAACCGCGGCGGAAAAGCTCTAATATGGTGACGGTGTCTTCCAGACACCGTCCACCATATTAGGATGGCCTGTAAATAATGCTTTTCCGCAGCGGGTTTCCCGCCATGGAAAAGCATACGGAACTTCACTGCGGGGGCCCGTTGCGGGCCCCCTAGGTGAAGGGGGGTGGGGGGTGCACATGGGGGGTACCTATGGTACCCCCCTGCATTTGCATGCAGAAAGCGGCAGGCACCGCGCGGTGCCTGCCTCTTACTGCATGCAAATGCAATGCGTGCATTTTTAACATTGCCGCGGGTGCAGCTTGAAGCCGCTCCCGCCGCAATGTTAAAAATAGAGGATGTGACCGCCAGGGTGGCGGTCACATCCTAATTGCACAGGAGGGAACTCCGCATGCCATCCGGAGCTTCCCTCTTGCTCTGGGGTCGCGGACGGACGCAAGTCCGTCCGCGATCCGAATGAGGCCCATAGTTAGGACATTTTCTAAATAACCAATTATATGTTAATGAATGCATTGTTATCTCTCATTACCATAAAAAAAATCAAAGTACAATATTCACACAAAGCAACTAATACATCTGCAATTAAGTGCATACAAAACTCTCATGAGAATATTACATTCAGCAGAGCAGCCCAAGCAATATAAACCACATCAAGATCTTACAAATTTCACTACCTTGCATGTTTTTTACTGGCATCATGGCTGTGGGATTGAGGTTCACGATGTGCACACCAGGTTGAAATAGTTGTCCAAATAGGTATTTTTCTAGGGATGAGGAGTTATTAGCTACAGGGTCGTCATCAACATACATCTTACTGACCATTCAATGTGTTGTAAGCACAGTTTGCGGGTTGCTTGTGAAAAATTCCTTAATCACTGCTTGAATAGATTCATGCTGATTCCTATCTGTTTACAAATAGCTCAGTATTGTCTTTAGAGTCTTGGTATTCGATGGATACCAGCCCACAGACGTTTTATTTCAGTGTTGATGCCCACCTTTGATTTTCCCATCAGTGAAGTGTATGACTGAAATATCTATTAAATTGGCAAAGCATGTCCTCTTACACGTTTGTGTTGCTAATGAATTGTACTTTATTTTCAGATGCTGCTTCTGCAAGGTTATCCTCCACAGAAGCTGCTTCAATGTGGTTGGAAATGTCCTAATACACTGAGTGAACAATTGGGTGAAATGTCTCTTCCTGGTGTGGTGGGGAGTTGTTGGCCGATCCTCTTCGGATTTACTCTGAATGATGTAATTAACACATCCGGTCGAGGACTTTAAATGTGACTGCCTCAATCTAGGTATCACCAATGTATTATCATAGAATACAATTCACTGGTAAGTAAATTGACATCTTGCCAGACTAATATTAGGAAGTAAAAGTCCAGCACTTAAGTTACTGAGTGAAGAGTATTTTGGATGTGCATAATGGCCATAGCACAACGACCATGGTAATACATACAGTCAACATAGTCCTCACAAGTATCCAAGCCTGACAAGGCTTCTTCTGTACTCCTGGAGCTGTAGTGTGTATAGTGTCCTGGTGGGACAATGGGAGTGTGCGCCTGTTTTTTGCTCCCTCTAAGGAGAGACCTTAAGCACCTGTGAAGCCCTTTCTGTAACACTGTTATAGCTGGTGTGGCAACATGATAATGAGGGAACACTTCGCCTCTGCTCCTTTAAGAAATGTTATGGCTCCTGCAGTGCCAAAGAGGCCGCAGGAGCACTGACAGTGTGTCATGCAAAGCTGAGGCACAGTCAGTGCACCCCTTGACTGCAACCCCTGCAAGGGATGAAAGGGGGTACCATGGTGTTACATTCTCATACTACATTGTATACTACTGCTCCTTTAATTCAACTGGAATGTTGGCAATCCTTAGTGTGCATCAGAATGTAGTTAGTCAGTTGAAGCTATGCTGTTCATTAAGTGATATCTTAGGGTCTATCTTCCTTACAAATAAACTTCAATTTTACTTCAATTTTTCTGTGATTCATCCTTACAAAACATGGACCTTCAGACATTACCCTGCATGTGGGTGCCATTATTCACTTTGCCCACCTGCAAGGTTATCTCTGTCCTCTCTTTAAAGTGTAGGTTGCTATCGCAATGTGAGACACAGAACAGCTTGTAAACAGCCACTCCATATTTCTCTGAATGCTTTGCCATCAGGGCAGCACATTTGTCTGTATGGGATATACTATCTCGGTCTGCAACAGGCAACAGTTTGAAAGGTGCACCATGGCCAAAACAGGGGCACTGCACCCTATTTATAATACGGACCTTGATATCTATATTAGTCAATACTCGCTCCTGAACAAGTAAGGTCAAGATCTTTCCTGACCCTGTTCTTTAGCTTCAGTATCTTCTCCTTTATCCAACGCCACAGATCATACTGTCTTTTCTTACAGTCCTTTGCATCTCATTTTAATGTTCATACCAAATTCACTTTATCCCCCACAACTTTCTATTCTGAAAGTCTTGTGCAATAGCATTAGATGTTAAAAAGTTTGGTTCAAATGGCAGGATTCATTCCACCAACACCTCAAAATCTTGTGGAAAAATGTGTCTTGCGCTTTCTGTAATCTAGGTTCTTTGCCTAAGACAAAATGCAGAAGTAATTGTGAACAATCACGAGCATGTAGTCAGGAGCCCCAGGAAAATATTCAGCCCCCTGTTCTCGGCATACAGTATGGTCAACTACGACTTTCTAGTGAGTCACTCAAAGGACTATTTCAAATCTTCCCAGGTAACAGGTACATATGGCTCCTTGTTACTCCCTGCTTACCTGGGTGCAGAATTCAGCATTTCTGATGCCATTGAAAGGTTCATTGCTTTGTCTTTGACATTGTGCTGATGTGTGGTCTCTTGGTACCTTGAGGCACGGGGCTCTGGACAATATGTGTCCTGGGTGAATAAGCTTCCTGGCAGCTTTGTTTCAGTAGAGTTACACACTACGAGGTGGTGTTTGCTTGCATAGTCTTTGTAATTCCTACAGGCATGAAAGATTAGGGTTTAATCATTTAGCAATCCATTCCAGATTTTGAAGCCGAGACAAGACCAGTTTCACCTAGTGTCGCAATTATGCATTTGTACCCGTTGCTTGCTCATTGGATTTACTAGTTTTTCTTTATGTCCTGCTTCTTTCTTTAAGCTTCATTGGTCCGCTCATTCTGTTAATTTGCCTGGCGGAAGTTTTTTTTTACCTGCATCCAGTTTTATTCCTCCCCTCATGCTTCACTTCTTGTAACATCTCTTAACTATCTGTGACTAGTCTGGAGTCTAAGGTTGCTTCAGAAAGTAGTCAGCTTTTTCTTCACCTCAAGAAGAGGCTCCGGCAACCATCTAAGATTTCTGCCCTTGGCATTCTGTAGTATTGAAGTAGGCAAGACAACGGGATAGCTTGTAGACTTGGTTTATTCAGCTTAGGAGAAGCACAGCAACAGGGAACAGGCAAAGCTATCAACTGCCAGAAGGGAACATTCTACTACAAAGCCATAGAACATGCAAGCACAGGAGTTCTAACTACAGGTGCCAGGGAGGCACAATACAGTGAATACTACATTATCCTCTTTTCTGCAAAACAAAAGAAGAAACGTTCGTAGCTGGAGAAGGAGAAAAGAAAGGAAAAGAAAAGAAGAGAAAAGAAAAGAGAAGAGAAGTAACCAGAAAATTAGGATGGAGAGTAAGGGGAAAAGGAAAACACAACTGGAAATGAAGGAGAAAAACAGAAGCAAAAGGTTATCTGAACCTGGCAGGAATCCTACACACTCTATGACTCCTGCGAGGTCCAGGTACAGAGGCATCAACAACATTTCTGCCATTTTCGTTAAAAGCAACAGTACTGAAACATTTGTCATTAGAAACAGAGCTGGAATTGGGCTGAGAAACACCAGTGAAAGCATCATCACTACTAACCTTAACAATTTTACAGATGTTCCACCAATCCTTATTATTCACACGTACAGCATTTCCACAGACCTTATCAACTACAAGTGGCTGAGAGAATTTGCTCCTACCCTTGGTGACATGAACAGGATTTTTAATGCGAACCACATCACCAGCACAAATGTCATGGGCAGCAGATCTCTTCCGTTCATCAAAATAAGTTTTCTGCTTCTTTTGAGCTTCAGAAACATTGTCTCTGACAAAATCATCAATTCCATCCATAACATTCATTTTTACCCACTTTGACATCCAACCCGGACAAATTTTGGTAGAAGGTTTCCTACCCCTCAGGAGCTCAAAGGGGGAAACCCCAGTAGAAGAATGAGCTGTTGTACGATAAAACCATAACATGGAACGCACAGCATTCTCAACCACACACTTGCTGGCAATGGCCCACTGGATACAGTTGTTGAGAACGCGGTTCATCCTCTCAACGAGGCCATTGGCCTGGGGGTGGTAAAGAGAACTTTTCTTATGTGTCACTCCACCTTGTTGAAGGAAAGATTCAAATTCACAACTGACAAATTGGACACCATTGTCGGTCATGACAACTGAAGGAAACCCCTCTCTCAAGAAAATGTCTTTCAAAAAGGAAATTACACTGGCAGAGGAGGCTTCACTGATGAAGCGAATTTCCGGCCATTTGGAGTAGTAATCAATGGCAACAATTGCAAAACGGGAACAAGGGGGTAAAAGGTAAAAAGGACCAACCAGGTCAACCCCAATCTTTTCCCACGCCCTTTCCGGAAATTGAACGGGCTCCATAGGGGGAGACCTAACTTTATGACTTTTATCTGAGGACTTGCAAATGACACAGTTGTCAACCAGAGAATCAACACACACGTCCATCTGCGGCCACCAGAACACATCTCTCAACCTACGTTTGGTGAAAGTCTTCCCTAAATGCCCTTCATGTGCACCATCCACCAGATGCTTCTGCAAGCTCTCAGGGGGAATAAGCCTGCCACACCGCATGAGAATACCATCTTCAACAGTGAGTTCATCGGCAACCTTGACAAAAGTTTGGAAAAGACCAGAAACATTCTTTTCTTTGGGCCACCCAGACTTCAGATAGTTGACAACCTGTAAGAGAACCACATCCTTCAATAACTCCTTTTTCCACTCAACCTCACTGATTGCACACATACCTTCAAGATCCAAAGCCGCAACAAAACAATCCTCAAGATCTTCATCTTTTTCAACTTCGGAGTCATTATCAGTTAATGGAAAACGAGAAAAATAGTCGGCTCTGACATTCTTTGATCCCGGCAGATAAACAACCTCAAAGTCATACTGAAGAAGCTTAGTGGACAGCCTTGCAATCCTAGGGGTATGCTCCTTAATCTTTTCCCCGGACAAAATAGAGACTAGGGGACTGTGATCTGTGCGAATAGTGAAATGACTACCCCAGAGATAAGGATTAAACTTCCTGACCGCCCACCAACAAGCCAAGAGCTCTTTCTCAATAACAGAGAAGTTAACTTCTGCCCCACGCAGAACCCTTGAGGCATATGCGATGGTGTTGTCAACTTGTCCATTCCTCTGAGTAAGAACAGCCCCAAGTCCAAACCCACTCGCATCCACAGTCACAACACATTCCTTGTTGGGATCAAAGGGTTTGAGAATACTCTCCCCAACTAGCTGTAATTTGATCCACTTGAAAATTTCTTGACAATTTTCGTCCCAAACAAAAGGCACATTTTTCTTTAACATGTTAGTCAAAGGTTGAACTTTCGAAGCATAGTCTTTGATAAACCTTGAGTAAAATTCACTGAGTCCAATGAAAGATTTTAACCCAGATTTGTCGGCAGGCGGAGGAGCATCAACAATGGCTTTCACTAAGCCAGGACGTGGTTCCACACCAGCATGTGAAACAACGTGCCCCAGAAACTCCATCTTTTCTTTCAAGAAAACACATTTCTCTCTCTTTAATACAATTCCCTTTTCTTGCATGATTTCCAGGACCTGATTCAAAGAAAAGTCATGATCCGCCTTGTTCTCGCCAAAAATCAAAACATCATCCTGGAAGACAATTACTCCAGGGGTGTCCCTAAACATCTGACTCATCAACCTTTGGAAAACTGCAGCCGCTGACGCAAGGCCAAACGGCATCCTACAGTACTGAAAACTGCCAAAAGGAGAGACAAACGCAGTCAGATGTCTAGAAGATTGACTCAACACCACCTGGTGGTAAGCGGAGGCCAAGTCCAGCTTTGTGTACCACCTTGCCCCTCTGGTAAGGGACAACAAATCTGTGATTTTTGGTAAGGGGTGTGAATCAATCCAGATGTTCTTATTGAGACTGCGCAAATCCACACAGACGCGCAAGTCCCCATTCCTTTTTCTGGCGACAACAAGAGGAGACAACCACAAGGACGACTCAATGGGTTCTATGACTCCTTTTCTGCATAAACCCATCAACTCCTTTTCTAAATCATCCCTCACGCTGAAAGGAACACTCCTCACCTTATGTTTTACGGGAATGGCACCATCCTTTACTCTAATTTCGTGGTTGAAACCTTTAATGATGCCAAGGCTATTTCCGAAGACTTAGGGGAATTCGGAAATTAAACTCTCAATATTGTCACCTGAAACAATAACAGCTAAACTCTCTACATTGTCACAGGATTCCTCAATACTGATCTGTTCTTTGGACCCGGGTCTAAGGATCATCTTGAACAAACCCTGGTGGAACCAACCCAAAATGTTTAGGCCCTTCAGTGAAACGTACACTTTAACAAAGATCCTCCTTCCCCTGAACTGAATAATGTCTTCGAAAAACCCAAGAAGAGCAATTCTACACCCTTCATAAGAAACAGGAGTCCTGTCAGGTGGTAGGAGGTTCCTTTCAGGCCAAGTTACATCAAACAATTCTTGTGTAATCATAGTTACTCTAGCCCCAGAGTCCACTAGAAGGGTAATTATCTTGTCACCCACACCAAAGTCTTCAAGAGGATCAACACAATCTGAAGGATCTCCAATAATGACACCATCGTCCCGTACTACTACGACCATGTCTCTAAGGTCATCTTGGATGCCGTTCATAGAGTCGGAGTCATCAGCAGTATTACCATAGGACTCTGAGACATTCCCAATGGTGTTGACGGTACTCAGACTCTGGGACTTGTTGCTGAAAGTAGGATTCCCCTGTTTAGAGACTTGGCAAATTTTCGCGAAATGCCCAAACTTTCCACAGTTCCGACATGTAGAGTTCCTGGCAGGGCAAAACTTGTTGTTTTTATTATGGGAAGGATTTCCACATCTGTAACAAATGTCATTTCTTGAAAAAGCATTTCTCTCAAAACGCTGAGAACCAGGAGTGTTGTATCTATCCAAACGTTGACTGCCAACCACTTTACTGTCTTTGTTCTCCTTGGTTCTGACTATTGAAACTCCCTCATCACATTTCTTTTCAAGTTCCTTTACTTCTTTTTTTTTACAGTTCTATACTTTTGGCCATACGAATAGTCTCTTCAAGTGTAGGATTGCCCAAGGTTAGAAGCTTCTGCTGAATAGACTTATCAGAGCACTTACAAACATATTGATCCCTAATTAATTGCTCTCGAAAACCTTCAAATTCACATTCAGCACTTAGTTGTCTTAGACAAGAAACATACGTCTCAACATCCTCCCCAGGTAGTTGTTCTCTTTTGAAGAATTTGTGTCTTATAACAACGAGACTTGGCTTGACATCAAATCGTAACTCAAGTCTTAATCTTGTCTCTGTATATTCATCTACATCCTCTTCTGCGTTGTTTCTTACTAAGGGAGGTAAATGCTTGAAGATTTCTCTACCCTCGAAACCCAAAGAATGCAGTAGAAGACACTTCTTCCTTTCTGCGCGATATCTGGACGCGCCTATAGCCCCCAAATAAGTCTCAAAGGCATCAAACCATTTTCTCCAGATTATGGGAGGATTGCCTGGGGTCTCGAGAAAAGGAGGAGGAGGAGAAACAGATTGCATACTGGCAAAGATTAGAGATTTTCCCTTTTATGGACTCTGTCGCTGTGCAAATGAAGTTGAGTATGCAAAAAGAATGGATTTTCCTTGAGAAAAGACCATGTGATAATTTTTCTCACCACTAGATGGCACCGACGTGTAGAGTTAAAAGTCAAACAAACACCTTTTCTTTAGAAAAAGCAATGTCTGTGTTACTGTAGATTAATAACTCTTTTCCTTATGTTTAGGTGTTTTTATTTCCGAAGGAGATGGTACCAGCACGTGGATGATGCAGCCCGCTTTCAAAGACTTCAGACTGGCACAACGAGAACAGGCTCAGAGGCGCGTTGTCAGGGAGACGCGTCTGGCTGGAGGAGCGCACGTCAGGCGATTGTTATGGATTGTCATGGAGACGCGTCAGATTTGACAAGCGCGTGTCAGGTGGTTGCGTTAGCAACGAAACGAAGCGCACGGGAACAGAGCCTCGCGCTGATACTAATGACGTGGCGCGCTCGCGCTGGGAATGACGTTGCAGCTCCCACGTTTAACGATCTCGCGCTGACACCAATGACGTTGCGCTCGTAAATAAAATTGATTAATGAGCCTAAAGTTAATTAAACTCGCGCAGAAAGAGAAGCGGACCACTTATCTCGCTGATGGTCTTCACCAGAGGGTCGAAACAGCTGCTCTTCAAGTACACTCGATCCACAGTGTACTCTCCACAGGAATACGAGGAGAAGCGAGGTAAGGCAGGTTCTTTTACCTTCTCCTAAGCAGCATCGTCGCCAACAAATTTGTAGTATTGAAGTAGGCAGGACAACAGGATAGCTTGTAGACTTGGTTTATTCAGCTTAGGAGAAGCACAGCAACAGGGAACAGGCAAAGCTATCAACTGCCAGAAGGGAACATTCTACTACAAAGCCATAGAACATGCAAGCACAGGAGTTCTAACTACAGGTGCCAGGGAGGCACAATACAGTGAATACTACACATTCCTCCCGCCAATAGTAAGTCTGCATAGTACCACCAAATGAATCATTTTCTCAATCCCTCTTCAACAGCCACCTATATCAGATTGCTGCCACAGTGAAGCACTTTGGCTTTAATGTACCATTGGACACAGGTGAAACACTATCCTTTCCATCATTTTTAGCCCAAGGGTTGACAATGGACTCCTTCCTTTAGCTGAGATACCTTCTGATAAAGTAATATCTAAGGCTGGATGGCTCACAACCATTAAGCCTTAAGTTGTGAAAAGAAACAAACCATATTTGTAGGCACGCTTTCCTGTTTCCCTTCCAAACCACTTCTATTTCAAAGAAAATGCCTGTGGTTTATTAATCAGCACTGAATTTGAAAGTAATAGTAGACTTTTCTTTAAAAAAAAATCCTTAATTTTACCACTTAAAGTTAGAGCATGTTGTGCAATTCTAAGTATTGAAGTACCAGATTGGATGAAGACCATTTCAGAAACACAATCAGGGAAAACTGCATTAAAGGCATATTAATCACAACTATATATGAGTTAAATATTACACTTTCATTTTTTGAGCACCAACGTGATTAAAACATTAAAAATATTAATCAGATTTGTAAATATCACTTCATCGAACATTTCTGCAGTTTCCACACAGTGTATATATTACAGATGTTGCTACTACCCAATTTAAGACATTCATGATTTTGATTTTTTACTGATTTTGCAATAAAGAAAGCAACGAAGAAAACAGTCCACGCTTGGTAAAGGTCGAGACATTTGGCATCCAATGAAGATAAGCATAAAAATGTGCAGCACATGCAAACAAGCATAATTACATCTTTGGCAGCCTTATTTAAAAAAGGTGGCTAATTTGCCCGCCTGATCCAGAACACACTCCTTACCCATACACTGCCCTCCAGTCCCTCAACTCCTTCACCACTTTGTCAACAGTACATACAGGCCTAGATGTATCAAGATTCCATTTTGCGAATCTTAAATAGCGATTTTTTTGCGAATCGCTATTTAGAATTCGCAAAATGGAATGTATGTAAAAAATTGCATTTTTTTTGCGATTCTTTATTTATCTTTATTTGCGAATTCGCATTTAAGGAATAATTCCCCATGCATTCCTATGGGCCAGGAGGCCCATAGGAAAGATTGTGCAGTAATTCTCAATTTGCTAATCGCAATTTGAGAATTATTTCAAGGGTGCAGGGGTGTCTCATGGACACCCTGCTGCACCCCTGAAACTTACATGTGTGTGCATATGGCCCACATACATGCCCTATGGGCATGTATGTGTGTCACATGCCACCTTCAAAATAGTCATATTTTGTTTTTTTAAAAGGATTTCGCAAATTAACACGAACCTCAAATTGGTGTTAATTTGCGATTCCTTAACCCAAAATTCGCAATTTTAGAAAGTTTCATACATGCCATTTAAGGAATCGCAAAATTGCGATTCCTTAAATGCATAAGCAAAATAAGGAATCGCAATTTTTGGCGATTCCTTATTTTGCTAATTTCTGATACATCCCAAAAGATGCTAAATGTCCGTTTGCGATTCCTTAAGGCCGAAATTCTGCGAATTTCGGCCTTAACGAATCGCAAAAGGCTTGATACATCTAGGCCACACTTTCCACATGAAATCTCTTCCGTCAATAAACACTCAGGTCTCTATCCAACCCTTAAACAATGGGTCCACCTCTTGCAAACAATGTATGGCAGTACACTTCCTGACAAGAAGTAGAGATAGGACTATTGATTTACATCTCGTTTTGACCTTTTTGGTTCTCAGGTGCAATCATGGTACACAATGTTAAAGCTATTGCAATTGCTGACTTCCCCCTCCTCTTTCTGAAATTTCTGTTCTATTCCGTTTGAGGACTCTGCAACTATGCTACACTACTATATCATATGGAAATAGCCTACCACACAAACACAACATCTGGGACATTCATCACTTTGGGTTGGTTAAATCTTATGTCTGATAGTAGACTTGAGATAGACCCTATGTACAAATGTGTATTGTGTATAGTGGAATTGTGTTTTAATTGTTACAACTTTCATGGAAACAAGTATTCTTTGCCAGTCAGTGTCAGATATTTGCTCACCAAATCTACTATCCCTTTGGTCTTGATCTGTAGTTCTGACACTGAGCGATTACCATTACAAACTTCATTAAGCATTGATATTGCCTGATTTCCATCTCCAGTGAGTTCAGCACTGCCAAAATTGAAGATTCAGGTGGTCTATGCAGAAATTCATCCCAGGTCCAATGTGCAGTCAACACCAGCCCATAATAGGCCAGGAAATGTCCTGGACAAATTCCAAATTGTTCCTTTGATTCATCGAATGACAGAAGCCTATCCTCTTGAAATAACCCACACATCATGTGGCAATATCCTTGTATCCATTTGGAGGGGCCCCAAACTTTGACCTCAGAATAAAAAGTGGGACAATTTTCCTAGGCAGACTTCAGGTTGTAACACATATAAGCATTGGGGTAGCACCTGCATTTTAACTAGAGTACGTAAGTAGATATATATTTTATAAATATAATAAAATATCATTTACAATCATAAGATCATTTAAAACCTTCAACCTATCTCAAAGATTACAGAAAAGATTTGAAACTGTAAAATTGTGAACATAAGTTTAAATTAGGCCTGGGCAAAGCACTATGCTACGCTTGCGAAGTTTGCGAAGTTTGCGCCACTTCGCCCTACATGAACTGCATGTAGCGCAGTGCGAACACGCATAGCGTAGTGCAGTGGTCATTTTTTGCTTGCTCGCGGTCATCAACGTCAAGTTGGCGACCGCGAGCAAGCAAAATGGCATCCTGGCGAGACTTTTTCCACGTTCGCGATCAGCAACATCAACTTGCCGATCGCGAGCGTGGAAAATAAACCTCCCTGTGAGAATCTCAACGCGGGGAGGTCTGGTTTCTCATTGCGAGTGGTCGTGTATGCTCGCGACCACTCGCGATGAGAAACTACCAGTCCACGTTGAGAAAGCTGCCGCTCGAGGAAATATCGCCTCGAGCGGCAGAAAACTACAGCTCGCACTGTGCAAGATGCCGTTTTCAATGATTGCCCAGTGCCAGAGGCTTGTCTGCACTGTGCAATCATTGAAAACGGCATCTTGCACAGTGCGAACATGCTACTACGCAGTTCACATAGTGCTACGCGTAGCTCGCGTAGTGCGAAGTGCACTTTGCGTAGCTTCGCGAAGCGCTACTTTGCAAACTATGCCCAGCCCTATTTAAATTATACAAGTAACTGTTCAAAAACAACAATACACAAAATCAAGAAATGTTATATGCGTCCCAATGAATTGATTGCCTTTATTGGAAAAGCAATATCTGTTTCATTTATTGTTTTGCAATTTGCTTTGATGAGGACAGACTCCAGGTATTTTTTCCTTATGGGCAATGACATTGGCCATGAGCACACAATATGCTCTAAGGATTTATTCTTGTAGCTGCAGAGTCGACACGATCTAGTTGGGAGACATATTTTATTCCACAAGCCTTCAAATTGGGCAAATGGTATATACAATAGGGGAAATCTCAGATACTTGAGTTTGCAGCCTGGACTTAAAGTGTAGGAAAAATAACTCCAATATAGATCTGAATAAGCTCAAAGATGTAATCTGAGTACTTAAATGCCTCTTCAGGGTCTACCTTATGAGACATTTCCGGGTCGAGCATGAAATACTGTACAGTTGCAGTAATAAATATAAGTTGTTCTGACTTATGGCATTGCTATAAGACTCAAGGTAGAGGTAGAATCGCATGACAGTTGCAGCTCATTGTATATATGACCATTCAGGGAATCTTCCATAGCATTAATATAGTCACCCACATAGGAGGATATATACAAGAAAATGTTGAACCGCAATATTACACCAAATTTGGCAACGCCATGCTCTGACATTTTCAAAACGAAAGGATGCACCGAATTTATAAAAAATATTGTTCCTCCCTGCGTTTCACCTAGCACAGGTGCTAAAAAAGCTGCCTAGTGCTAGTGCAGGCACACTGCCACCATGTTGCAAGTGTACCTGCACTGCAGGGGCGATTGTTTATGTGCAGGAAGGGACAGCTTCCTGCACCCAAACAATCAATAATGGCTATTTGCTCCTAATATGAGTGCTGCAGAGTGCAGCACACACAGAAAAAGCTAAAAAAGAGGAGGAATTAACAATATCTCCTCGTTTCGCAATCCTAAGACCAGGCATTACCTGGCTTTAGTTTTTGATGCTGCCCCAGCCTTTTTAATTTGGGGCAGCATCAAAAAGCAACGGGTACAGTGGTGGAACGCCCACGGCAATACCCATTACCGGCCGCTTTGCCGTAGCAGACTGTGGCGGAAAGGGGCATATATCCAAGGTGGCTTAAAAACTACGTTAATTGGCTTAGCATAACCTTGTCATATTGGGAATGGCGCAACACCCTCGGAGCATCAGAAAAAGTGACACTCCTGTTGCTTCAGGGGCTTGTAAATATGCCCCATAGTTTAAAGTTACTTCCGTCTCTTTCGCAAGTATCAAAGTTAAGGCAAGCTCCAGCCATAATTTACAATGGGCAGTTGAAGAGCGGAGGCCAAGGGGGAGCTTAATTTTATTAATGTAAAGTTTGGGGGGCGTGGCTTGGCGCCCGGCGAGGACGGCAGCGCAGATGTAAGCGCTCCCGGTCGATAGGGGTTTCCGCCGCTTCCACCATCATACCTGCACTTGCAAGGCTGACTTTTCGCGACCGGAGACTGCAGCGGGCAAAGGGCTCTTAGTTACAGTCCCTTTCGAGCGACGGAATGGCCGTTTTTGCTGATTTCACAGCGGACGCGGCTGAGTGAAAGTCGCGCCCGCCATCTTGTGTTCTCTCAGCGCGGACTGCGGTGCTCCCGCTCTACAATAATGCGAGTGTGCCACGAAGCCCTACGCAACGCCAACTCTTCATGGTGAGGTGTTTTTTGCATATATGCTTCACTGCTACCTGCGTGTGCCATAAGCTGCCTCTCAACGGATTTTGGCAAGTCTAATTCACGTTTTTATCTCTCTGGCGGCCATTTTCAGCAAATGGACTTCTATCTCCTCAGGTACCCTGCAGGTGCATTCAGACTGATTTCATTCTATGCCAAATGCGCTGCTTTTTCTCATGTTCACATATTTAACACTATTTACAATTTGGGGCAGTTTTGAGCACGGTTTTTTATGCGTTCTCCTTTACTTGCTCCCCTTGCATTCATGATGTCTTCTTCTTGACGGACCTTCTTTGCTCCACAAGGTACCATTTCTCTACATTTCATCACCAGGATGGCTCTCTGCTTTCGTCATCAATGTCTTAACTCTTTCAATTAGAGACTTGGTTGCTGTTCCACCCATTTTCCTCACTCCATGGTATACTTGCATCCTACGCAGTTCTTCAGTTAGAAGCTCCAAAGCATACTCTTCACTGCCTCTGAACTAGTAGTGGATAATATTGTTCTTCATCTTTATGGAAAAGAAGGCATTCTCGCGCACCTCCAAACCTCCACGTCGTGTCTTCATTAAAAATTCCAAAGTCTTTTCTGCACTGGCGCACCTCGAGGCCTCTCAAGGACTTATCACTCAAATGTCGCAGTCTAACACGGAGCGGCCCATCCAGCCTCCAGGGAAAGTCACGACGAAATGCCCCAAAAAAGATCCTCCATCGCCAACGGGGTCCACATCGGCTGTTTCCATGGAGCTGTTATTGGAAGAAATACGCGCCCTCAGACCCTTCATGGAAGAAACTAATTCTAAACTGCAGGTTCTTACTGACAACTGGTCTCAGATGGATGCCAGAGTCACTACAGTAGAACATTCCCTAACTGCTCTACAGGAGTCATCCTCCAAAGTAACACACATGCAGTCTCAAATTTCTTCTCTTCAAAAGCAGGTTGAAGAATTGGAGAATCGTAACAGGCGCAACAATCTTCGTCTCTACGGCCTGGCGGAGAATTGTGAGGGGACTGATCCTATTGCCTTCTTCAAATTATTTCTGCCCAAACTTCTTCATCTACCTGAGGATACTACGCTTAACATCCAGCGTGCACACCGGTTGGGTCGCCTCCCTTCTACTTCATCTCCTTCTTCACGACCAAGAGGTGTCATCATGTACTTCTTAGAATATACTGACCTCCTCAAAGTTATCTCAGCGGCTCGTGCCTCACCTCGTTTGCAATGGTCAGGCTCCAATCTTTTCTTTGCACAGGATTATGCAAGAGCCACAGCTACTCGCCGCAAGGCCTTTTTGGACATGCGACCAGAACTTCGTGCCATTGGAGCCAGATACGGTCTTTTCCACCCTTGCCTATTCAGAGTGACCTACAACAACAAAACTACGACATATGAAGATCCTGTTCGCCTTCAAAGCTTTTTGAATGCAACTCAGGCCTCTGATATGGACTTTTCCAGCTCCTCGTCAGCTTTCCCGCCATGATTTCTGCGTGATAAAGCATTGAAGTTTCAATTAATCTGCATGCTTGTCGTGCATTGTTGAATGTATTTTTGTTTGTTTTTGTCACGTTTTCCGGCGTTTTCTGTTCTCCTGTTCTCCTGCTCTTCCCCTCACTCCCCATCGTTTTTCTTCTATCTTTGTTCGTTAATTAGTACTGTTCACTGCCGCCTATTACATACCTTTTTTCCACTCATTATTGTCTTGTTCTCACCTTCTCTCATTCGTCTCATTCATTATTGTCTTTCCTCCCTTTTCCTTGCAGGTTTTACAATATGTATGGCGTCATTCCCCCGACCTGTTGGTTCGTTTGCATTGGACGCTTGCTTCCTTTGCCTGGCGCTCCCCCCTCATCCATCTCCTCGCGTATCCTTCCCCTGGTGATCAACTCTCCCCATCTCTACCCTTCGTAAGTATGTTTTCCCTTTCCTCCCGGTTGTTCACTTTCCTCCTTGTATTTTTTTCACTTCTAAGTCCCCCAATTTTCTCTGTTTCACAGGTGTCTCTCTTTCTTGGTTTTCGAATACTCTTCTATTTCTGTCTTCTACCTATCATTCATTATTATATTGCTTTGTCTTTCATCGACTTTTTTATTCTCCATGGTTTCTTCATTCTTCTGGGTCTCCTTTGCACCTCTTTCTCTTTCTCTGTTCTCTCCCTCTTCTTTGAGATGACATGTTTTTAAAGGTAATCACATGGAATGTTAAGGGCGTCAACTCCCCTATCAAGCGTCAAAGAATTTTATCTCATCTTTCGCATTTGAAAGTGGACATTGCTTTTTTACAAGAAACCCATTTATCTGCTGATGAATCTGTTAAACTGAGGAGAAGTTGGGTGGGCGGTGTTTATTATTCTCCTGGGGATGGTAAACGTAATGGCGTTGCAATTTTATGTCACAAAACTCTTGCTCATTCCCTGCTTGCCCAAGAATCCGATGCTGAAGGCCGATGGATATACACCAAACTTGCTATCAAGAATGTTCCAATTTCTCTCCTAAATGTTTATGCCCCTACCACTGGGGATCCCACTTTTTGGCACTCATTCTCCCAACACATCACCAGATTCATTGATGATAATTTTATTCTTGCAGGAGATTGCAACCAGCCCCTAGATCCCTTTCTCGATAGGAACTCCAAAGCACACCTTATCCCTAACAAATCTCATAAATCCTTCTCTCAAGCTATTTCCCAACACAAACTCACTGATGCTTGGCGTCTATGCAACCCAGAACTCCAGGAATTTACCTTCTATTCTCCATGTCCCCACTCCCAATCTCGGATTGATTACATTTTTGTTACTCATCATATTGCCCAAACTCTCACTCACGCAGAAATTGGTCCGATTTTACTCTCTGACCATGCCCCCACATTAGTTCAATTGGATATCTTACCCAAATCAATAGGCCCTAAACGCTGGCGTTTCAACAATTCTCTCCTCCTAGACCCTAAATTCACTGCCTCCTTCACTTCCTTCTCCCACGAATTTTTTTCCCTGAATGATAACTCCCCTGTCCCCAAACACACCATTTGGGATGCCTTTAAAGCGGCGGCAAGAGATTTTATCATTGGCTTTGTTGCTAAAAAACGCAGATCTGCTCGCGATTTTACCAAGGCTATCCTTCTGGATATTAAGAAATTGGAGCATTCTTATTTCACTTCTATCCAAGCTCCGTCAAAATCCCTCCATCCATGGTTTTCAACTCTCAGACTCCCACATCAAACTAGCCGCTTATGCGGATGACATTCTGCTATTTGTCTCCAACCCCTCCGTTTCCATTCCTGCTTTTCTCACTGAAGTCCATGCTTATTCCCAAATATCTGGCTATAAACTTAATAATGATAAATGTGAGATCCTCCCCTTAACTAAATTTACGTTCAAACCCGATTTTGCCGCCTCTAATTTCACATGGAAACCCTCCAATATCAAGTACCTTGGAATGCATGTCACACCTACCATCCCAAATACCGTTTCCCTGTGCATGTCCAAATGTATTCAAAAATTAACGGATCTCACATCCAAGTGGCATCCCCTTTACCTATCCTGGTGGGGTCGCCTTGACTCTATTAAAATGATGTTATCTCCCATTGTTCTCTACACCCTCTCCAATATTCCGGTCCCTGTCCCCTCCAAATTTTTCAAAAAGATCAACTCTATTCTAAAGTCCTTTCTTTGGAATAAAAAGAAGCCGCGAATGTCTCTAGCACGTCTGATTCGTCCTAAGTCAGAAGGTGGGGCCAACTTTCCTGACTTCCCAGCCTACCACAAGGCGTTTCAGTTGAGACAAGCTTCTTTTTGGCTACAAGATTCTGACACCCCATGTCCTCTATGGACCAAATTTGAACGCCTTCTTCTTTCTCCCTTCTCCTTTGCTGAGTATCTTTCCTTCTCCCGCAAACCCACCTCTATCTCTACTCCGATTCATAAGTTTACCACTAAATTACTCCTCTCCTCTACGCACTCTCCTCCCATTACCATTGCTGATTTCCTTTCCTCTCCCATATGGCATAACACTTCCTTACTCATCCGTAACAGACCCTTTTTCTGGAAAACTTGGCATGCTCGAGGCCTACAGTGGATCTCCCAACTTTTTTCTCACTCCTCTTTCTTATGTTTTGACACCCTTCGCTCCTTCTATGACTTGCCTACTTCCTTTGCACGCAAATACCAATTGCTTAAAAATATAGTCCTAACGAAATACAACGACCTCTCTCAACCCTGCCCTCCTCCTGCTCCATCCACCACCACTACCGCACTTCATTCCTTCTTACGCACTACACCAAAAGCTACTGCTATTTATAAATACCTTCACGCTGGTGAGACTCCGAGACCCAAATCTAAAGTAGAAGAATCTTGGGAGCATGATTTGTCTGTCTCTTGGTCGGTTTCCTTCTGGGACAAAATCTGGACCAAACTTCGCAAATCTTCCAGAGCAGCAACCCTTACTCAGACTTTGTTCTTTATTTACAATAGACTCCTCTTCACACCCTCTGACCTTCACAAACGCTTTCCTACTACTCCCCACACATGCTGGTCTTGCTCGTCACCACAAGCCAATTTATTTCATATGTTATTTTTATGCACTCATGTTCGTAATTTTTGGATACAGGTTTGGGCTCAAATTAATTTAATTTTTCACACTTCTATCCCTTTTTCTCACACACATGTTTTTATGGGTAGTCTCTCTCCTTGTTGGGATGGCATTGATCTAAAACCTCAGATTGCTGATCTATTACTTGCCGCTGCCTTCCAACAAATAACAGTCAACTGGAAAGACTTCTCCAAAATTTCCTTCAAAGCATGGTGGTTTAATGTATGCCATAACCATAGACTGGATACTGCCCATGTTTTCCCGGCATGTATGGCTACAAAACGCATGGACTTATGGACTCCCGTCACACTTTATCTGGACTCATGTAGTAAACGCTTGTTTCACCCTCCGCCTCCACAACAGGAAGTTTCTAAACCTCCTTAACTGCCTGATACATTCCACTCATCCTTCATTGTACCGACTTTATTTATTACTTTCCAATGTTCTCATGTTTTTCATATTTTATGCTTACCGTATTTTTTCTTTGCCTTTTCCCTTTTTCTCATCTTGTACCCAGATCTATTTTATTATAATGCTTGCGTTTGTATGATTGTATTATTCTGCTTAGATTCTTACTCTGATATCACGCTGTACTTTGTTTTGACACCTGGTTTTCTTTTTTATTACTATTAATAAAAATTTTCTTGAACTTAAAAAATTAATGTAAAGTTTGTCCAACTGAACGATTGTTGTATCATTAAAAAAAGTAGAGGTGTGCAAGACAGTTGAAATAGGTTTACTGTTGCATGACACAATTGATGGTGAAATGGCCTGACCATCGTAGGTTTGAAAATATTTTTTCAAAGACCCAGCGATTAACTGTTTTTATTCACTTTTTAGCTAAGTTGTCTGCCCAAATGAGCTTTTTGTTAATTATTTTACCCAAATAGTTATAACATGCCATTTCTTCTAAGGGATTATAACCAAGTGTCAAGTTTGGATAGTTTCTAGAATTCCCAAAAGACATCATTTTGGTCTTGTCGAAATTAACTTGTAGTTCGTTTTAACTGGTGCGACTGTTCCCATCAGTGGGAAGGTTATGGTGAAATAAAGGACTATTGAATTGTGTGTACCCTTCTGTATTCTACCTGTGTTTAAGCTTACATTATCAGTACTCTTGTGTGCACTATTACCCCCGAGATATTTTAATGCTTTCAACTATCTCACCGTAGGAAGGCCACATCTGTCCAACAAAGTAAGTAATTTATGAATGCCACTTTCTGGCAGGTAGACTAATGTGCCATTTATATAAGGGGTCAGACACTACATGAGCTGTGTCCCAAATTCCTAACCCAAATTAGAAATGCATTTCTAAGTACCACCAGAAGTGCTCAAGGGACAAAGCAAATAGAAGCGGAAACATCATCATGCTTGTCAAGTACCTCATTCAAACCACATGTTTCTGAAAATGTAGCATTCATATTTACTGTTGCTCTGATATGTGTATATATTAACTTCACTCAGCCCAGGAAACGAATCTATATGCTTTCAGTGCTCTATATAGAAAGTCACAACTAATAGAGTTGAATGACTTTTCCATGTCAAGTGTAGCCACTACATCATCTCTGTTGTCCAAGAGAAGGAACTACTATAAACTGGCCAGTCTGCACATGTTGTTTTACTGCAGTGATCCTCAAAGTATGGGCACTCGCGGCCTTTCTGACCTTCACATGCGGTCTTCACTGAATGACTGCACTGGGCTGCTGTTTAGTTAAGACAACACATGCATTCAGAAAATGTATATGAAGGGTCAAGCGTTTGTTTACAAGATAACTGAAAAAAAAGAAGCAAATAAGGTATCCAGTACCACCTAACTTTAGGAACAAATTATTTTTTTTAAGACCTCTTACAATTAATGTGTATAAAAAAGAGAGTCTCTTCAAAATTCAAAAGCGTTTATTCTACTGACATACACAAGCGTTACACTTTATTGCATCAAACTGAATCAGTGAATTGAGAAGTACTTTTTAAAAGTAATCGTTTGCAAAAAATGATCCACCACAGCCCCGCAAAGCACTACTCTCACCCCTCTGGCATCAATGCGGCACATGGGCACAACATATACCATAGTTCGGGGTCCCTGGGAAAATATTTATGAGTACCCATGATCTACTTTATTCCTACCTGGGATAAACACAGATTGGTACCAATGTACTGTGTCAGAACCTTCATAGGTCTCTCTGCTCTAACCTAAAATCTTGATGTCTGTGTTAATCATAGAGAGATGTCTACAAAACAAGCAACCTGAATGAAATATAGAAATACTTATCGAATTCATTTTGGAATGGGCCCAGATCACATTTCTGCTCTGCAGTTTCTATGAAAGGATCCTGCTTCCCTCTCTATTAAGTAAATCATTTCTTCAAGGGTGCTCATGTCCTTCTTAATCTGAACACACACACACTTAAAAAACGTTACCTTTTCACAACCTTGTCAACACTACCTTCAACGATATATACATTAATTCACTCTTGTGGTAGAGGAATTCCTATATCTTTTCAATATAAAGGGATAACCTGCTTTCAAAATAAGCCTAAAATTCTTGGTCTTGCAGCGGCTAAGCACAGACGAGCCATATCAGAACACAGGTTTGTTCTCTCGCTGAATGCAAGGCAAACACAGGAGAGAATGTATCCTCCCCATGCATTCATCCCTTGTTATCGCTCACAGAGGAAATAACTGGTAAAAAAAATAAGGTTGATTAAAAATATGTTCTAACCTACTATGATTGGTGCTGTGGGGAATAGAATGAGTAAGGTTGTTTCCTTTGATGTTACCTCCAGGTATCCACCAAACCAAGGTGCTTAGGTATATCGGAAAGTTGTATAGGACCTGCTCCTATCACAGAGATTTCTAACCATAATAATAGCACCTCCACCAGCCTTACAACACTTTGGTCTTAACCATACAGAACCTATATATCTCTTCTGTACAAGGTTCCTCACACCATGATAAATTGTCCCTCGGGCCTCAGTCATTGCTGTTGTTTTAAATGGCACTCATGGGCTTATCGATTCAATTCAATAAAACTTTATTCGGATACAGAAATTATATCCATAAAAGTACACAGATGTCAATAAAATGCAATTTTTTTTAAAAAGAAGAGTTTAAAATATTTAAAAATGGATAGTATACATCAAAAGAGAGAATTTTTATACACTAATACATACATAATAAAAAGAAAATGGGTGGTACAATATTTTTAAAAGCCTAGTGCAAAAAGATTTCTGACCAATAGCAGCAAAAATAGATATAGGACAGTCAGAATCAATTTACTGCCACCAAAATGTACTAATATTGTAAGGACACACTCATGGGGCAACAGCTTTAAATAGACAACCAAACAGTGATTAGTCTTTTTAGGATTTCAATCATAGTTTTTACGATATTTGGTACATGCTTTTAAAAAACAGACTATGGGGTAAACACTGTACTCGGTGTCTAAACATTGTAAGGGAAGGAGTGCTGGGCGGGAGCGGTCTAGGCCCATGCGTTTTATCAAGGGGATAATCCACTGCCTACGTGGGTATTCATAGAAGCTGCAGAAAAAGACTATGTGCAAAAGTGATTGCTCAGACTGCCCATCACAAGGGCAAGGAATAAGATTTGAAGACCTGTCATTTTTCTTCGGAAATGTTAGTAACCGATGATAGATGTTAAACCGGAACCGTGTCAGTAAATATTTTTCGTAATCATTGATGGTAAGCAATAAGTAAGGCTGGATCCCAAGTGAGACTTGCACTGTCAGGAGATGAAGATTTGAGGGCTTAGAGATCTCCTTAGTTAATCGAAGCTCACGCAAGCGTGATAAGCACAGAGTTTTCAGGTGTTTCCGGGGTACTTCGACTATGGTCTCAGGGGTCATAAAGAAAGACTCTAGATTTGCATCATCAAAAAATTGTGAACATATGCCAACCAAGGAATGTTTTTCCAATGTTCTAAGGCTAGACAGTCAATGATTAATGAGCGAGTCAATTTGCATTCTTTTGTTCGCTTAATACGGTGCCATAGCAGTATTGGTTGAACAGCGATGATGTCAGATATGTGCTCCAGACCCAACTCCAAATGACAACCGTATATCGGGGAGCTTTTGGGGACAGCCAGGCGGTATCGTATGAACCCGTTTTCTATCTTTTGGATGACATCAGTGGTGACAAAACCCCAAACCCCCGCCTCATAAGTAGCCACTGGACAGCATTTTGCACTATAAATCTGAAGCATCTCCCGCGAGGGGCGCTGACCCAGTTTTTGTGCAAACGTTACCAGAGCTGTAGTGGCTCTAAGGAACGCCAATTTTCTGGCTTGGATGGCTGGATGCCAACAAGACTTATCGTCTATCAGGATTCCTAGATAGGGGTAGGAGTTTGCACATTCCAACTTGGTGTTATTAATATAAATACCTCCTGGTTGCTTTAGACGTTTCCCTAAGTGCATAACATAGGTTTTCTTTATGTTGACATTTAGGTCTATACTTGCCATAAAATTGCAATATCTATTAAGAAGAGATTGCAGTTGGCGAGGCGTCCTTGCCATGATGACCGCATCGTCCGCGTAGAGCAACACGGGAATTGGACGGCGATCTATCATGGGCAGGTTCTGGCTCCCTTTTAACATAGAAGCCTCCAAACCATTCGTGTAGAGATTAAATAAAAAGGGAGCCAGTACACAACCCTGCCTGACTCCCTTGACCACAGCGAATGATGTAAGTTCCCCCCCAGACTGTACCTTACTTTAGCTGAGGCGCCTGAGTAGAGGTCTTGCATAAGGTTTATTAGAGGCGGGTCAACACCCATAGTCAGAAGAATTTTCCATAGCTTGCTATGGGAGACACAGTCGAATGCTGCCGACAGGTCGACGTAAGCTAGGTGCAACCTCCCTTTTTTCGCCCCAACATATTTTCCTGTTAGCAATGAAAGGTTTAGTGCCTGCTCCACGGTCCCCAGACCCTCACGAAAACCGTACTGCAAGTCAGATATTATTTGATTGCTTGCAGCCCAGTTTTGGAGTCTTTGGAGGACTAGACGGCCCGCCACCTTACCTACCGCGTCTAGTAAGGAGATGGGTCTTTAGCAGGCAGGGTTGTTACGGTCACCTTTTTTAAAGATGGGGAGCAAAATGGAGGTTGTCCATGACTTGATTGGGCCTATTTTGGTGACTGCTTCAAAAACCCTAGTAAGAATTCGGGACCAAAGTTCTAAATTATATTTAAAAAGGTCCACAGGAACCCCATCGGGGCCTGGGGCTTTTCCACATCTGGATGCTAACAGGGCAGTAACTATTTCCTTGTGATAAAAATTAAGGCTTGGGGGTGGGCTTGAGATGTTTTTCGGGTAACTCTTCCCCAAAGAGTCTGTGGTAAGCTGTGGTATAAGACTCTCTGTAGTACCAAAAATCTTAGAGAAGTGGCTGACTCAAGCTGCTTCGCCCACTGCCACCTCAATCCAGGGAATGGGTTGTTGGTCAATTAAAAAGGGAGTTCTTAAAATTTGCCAAAAGGTGGTAGAATCCTTGAGGGTGCAGCTCTGGTGGAGTTTTGCCCATAATCCCTTCTTTATAGCCTTCTTACAGAGTTGAAGTTCCTGGTTCTAGTTCTTTCTTAATCTTGCTACTTCGTCTTTATCCCTAACGGAACTGGACAGGGCTATCTTTAAGAGGGAATGAGCTCTCCTGGTTGCGGGGTTAAACCAGCCCTTTATTGTTTGTTTGGTGCCTTTAATTTTACGTAAAAGTTAATTCTTGATTACTTTAGTAATGACAGAGAAGCTAGCCAATATTTGATCAGGTGCTGAATGTGGACTGAGGCACACCTCTACTTGCGGAAGTGTGCATCTCAGTACTTTTGCTGTAATTTCTGCAGGATCTACTTTGTCCCACTTAATAGTGTAGCCATTCAATTTATTCACCCTTAGTGTTTCTTGCGTTAACAGCGTCGGTATACTGTGCCGTTTAGGGGTAGCAGGAATGATGATGATCATAGTATTAGGGAAATGATCGCTACCAGTACTAAAGCTAGACAATTGGTCTTTAATAGTTTGTGAGACTAGGATCAAATCAATTAGGCTAGATAGACCCCTGCCATTAAACGTGGGTAGGAAAGCAACTGATGGAGATACAAGCTCGTTAGCAAAGCTCAGGTCTAGGTTAAATATTATCTCAGTTAGACGATTCCCTGTCATGGTGTGTGGAAAATGTTTTAAATTTGACCCCGCCTCATCTACAATTCCGCATTTATTGTTGTCACTTTCCTTACAAAGGGTTAAGTTGAAATCCCCTCCCCAAACTATATTTACGCTAGTGGTGGGATGTTTATGCCGTTCCTCCATTAGGAAAAGGGAAATAGTTTCCAGGACTGGGAGTACGTCTTGAGAGGCTAAGTTATTGTAAAAGTTATCTATATAGTACATGTGTATTTTGCTGAGTATTAATTTAAGGATCTGAAAGTTTGGGGCATTAATACGTTCTTTTATTCCTGCGATTGGAAGTTCATTTGAAATAAATATCACCAGTCCACCTTTTGCTCTGCCACAAACTGAGGGTTGGGCAGAAGAATTAAATGTTTTATAGCCTTGCAAGTGGATAGGGGCAGACAGCCAGGTTTCTTGCAGACATAGAATATTATATTGTCTGATACCAGAAAACCATGAAGGAAGGTCTACCTTTGAGCACAGACCTGCAACATTCCAGAAAATCAGTTTAAAATATAAATCGGCTTTTTCCAAACCTCCCATGACCATATTATCAGAAACAACAGCCTGGGTTCTGACCATAATTCCACTCTTGTAAAGCGCAGAGGAATCCACATTAGTAAAAGACGTATCTATTTGGGTTGGAAGATTGCCCGCCACTAAAGGTTGGAGTTGCTCAGATACCATACCGGTAGAAAGAGACTGAGTTTTTGAGTTTACAATTGTTTTGATGGAATCAGAAAATGTATCAGACACACATCCTGGATGATAGTCTGTTGTGACCAGTCAGTCGTTCTCGTCTAAACCGGACAGGGGACTAATTCTATTTTTTGTCTGGAAAGGTTGAGACCAAAAGTACGGGTCATAGGTATTACTGAGTGAAGTAGTGTGGCTCACTGGTTAGAGGCGGCAGACCCGAGAGCAGAGGACGGCCCGGGACCAGGGTTCGATTCCTGGCGCGGCAGGTTTCTGGACCAGGGTCAGCGGACTCGATAATTCTCTCGCCTCGGTGCCCACTCTGATCAGCGATCACACTCGGCAACTCTGGGCATTAGCTTGCCTCATCTTCACTAACGGCCCCACCAGACCGCCGGGGATGCCTGGTCTCACCCTGGAGATACCCATTAAGGGACCATCTCTCAGGGAAGCCAGGAAGGGTTTCGCAGCGGTCAAAGCGCCTTGGGACCCTACGGGTAAGTAGTGCGCTATATAAATGCCTATACATTTACATTACATTTACATTTACTGCGGGCTATGTGGCAATTATAGACGGGCACAAGTCGTTCGTTTTGGTAACTGGTTAGTGGCCTAGGATTGGGAATGATTCCCGTTATGGATCTAGGATAAAAATAGGTTAGTTCACGTGATGTGATGCCGTTACTCCCGTTATCCTGGAACTCACCTAAAATATATTTAACAGCTCTACGGTCTCTGAAATTAATAATAATGATGTCCCCCGTTATATCTTTTCTTCTGCAACCCAACCACGAAAGGCGCCTAACATATAAAAGTTCAACATTTATGTACGGGGGAAGGGGACGGTTATGTTTGAGCCAAAAGACAACTTTGTATTTAAGCTGAGAAAAATGGTCTCTTGTCTTCATCTAGTGTTGGCACGCCTGTAAGAACCACCACGTACGGAAACGCTTCTGGGGGCAGTTCTACCTGGTGGCTCTTATGCTGTATTCCCCTAGCAGAACTTCCCCCGGCCTCTTGATTTTGAGCAATACCTGAGGTAGTAGATTTCCCTCCCTCCTGAGACTTGTTCACACTATGTAAAGGTTTTTGCCGAAGTATGTTTGGAGCACTTGATTATAATGGTTTTAGCTTAGTATGGTTATTGCTTTTTCCTCCTTCCATTTGGGTAGAGGCAGTTTGAGAGCAAAAATTGAGGGTACGGGTGCCCCTTCCTTTTGGGTGGTGGGAATAAAAGATGGAACATAATTGAGGGTGCTGATACGGGCTTTGATTGTGCCTTTATTATTTCTTTGTTTTCCCTAACTGCCTGTTCCAGGGTCCCCAACTGAAGAGCTATCCTCTTCAGCCTCTCTGTTAAAGGTAAAATGAGGGACCTAACTATTTGTTCAATACTTCCCACTATATCGGGGTTAGAATTTTCCTTTGTTGGATGATGCTGAGGGGTAAGCAGGACCGGTGTCATAGGTACATTTGGTGCAGGGCCTTTGGAGGGTTTATCAGTAACGTTTTGACTGATCTTACTTTTTTTTCTCATCGGTGGACCACTCCCCCCTTTCTCCGTTTTTTTGGTGGCGGACCTTGGACATGAGTGTGCTTGGGATTTTTATCACTTTTTGGAGCAGTCTCTATTAGGGGTGACGACGTGGCCGCTAGAATTTCTATGACTGGTGGCGAGTTACAGAGGGAAGGTGAGACAATTACGCTTAGTTCACTGATTGTATCTATTAAAGAAGTTCTATCCCGCAAAAGCAATGGAATGCTATCATTTCTAGAAGCTTCAGAAGCCGTTCTTTCAGTCTGATTCCCATTTTGTGGCGAGATAGCTAGCTGCATTGGGCCCAGGGATGAGCGCTTGTTCTTGATAAGCTCGACGGAGCGACGTCGATCAGCCCGGCGCTCAGCAAGAGAGAATTCCCTATCTAGATCAGAGGAGGTCCTAATAATTAGTTATCCAATGTTCCTCTGTTTTCCCTTCCTGCCGATACGGTTTTTCCCTTCGAGGTCATAGTGCGTACTGAATGCAAAGGGAAACATGAATGAACCTTGCTAAACCTAGAGAAGATTAAGCAAACAAATCGGTACACAGACTGCGTTAACACATATAGTTTAGCACAACGGCTTACTGGAATGTTACTTATACAGTCCGAGGTGTGGATGTTAATGGGCCGTCCTAGCCCAGCCTCTGTCGGCTGCATTCGGCCTGCCCTTTGTCCGGGGATTCGCCTGGCGTCCCGCGACGCGGGGGACACATAGCTTTAATAGCGCCTCCAGCCGCAGGGATGACGGGTCCGGGCTGCGCCGCCGCAAAGGGTGATGGGAAGCCGAGTCCTCCACTCGGCAGCCGCGGGGATGGTAGGAGCGGCGGCGGGAGGACTCAGTCAATGCAGCGGCCAGGTAACAGTTCAGCAGCTTGTCCCACAGACACGGTTGGCAATTTTTAGAATGACTCCCGGGTTTACTGGCGCCTCCTCATGGGCTTATCATGTAGCCAAGCCTCTAGAGAAAGAAATAATGAGGCGGACAACACAGAGCCCCTCAAATTCTTGTACTAGATGGTTATGTTACTGCACATTGAGATGTGCATTCGGCAGGAACACTACACCCCCTCTCTGACACTAAAGAAGTGATATGCCATGTGCATAGGTGAAGTTTAGGTTGCAGGCATTCTACAACACAAGCTTAATGGAACACACCATCTCTCTCACCCAGGAATAAGTGAACTAACAACAAGATGGCACTTGCTCTACTGAATCATTCCTGTCACATTCAGTCTGCTGCAAAATCAAGACAGTTGACGGTATCTTGATCCGCTGCCCCTCACCCCCCAGATGCACATTTTAGATCAAAGAACCCACCCGAAGTATGTACTACAAGGTTTCCAATGCCATGTAGACATCCTGTTTCACACCCATTAGAAACACTGGTCAAACCAGAGCAAGGATGCTTGTTAGAAATCATCATAAACTTTATTTCAGCCCTCAAACCATAAAAGTGCAAGTGCATACAATTCATGCAAGGATTTTAGATCCGCACAAAAATACATTGGTAATCAACTAGAAATATTACTCCATTCCTTAAAAGTTAGATAAGAGAATATAATCAGACAGAAGCACTTGGAATCATGGTCAGCAAGAGCCTATCTCTAAGCAGACATAAACGGCATTACCGCCATGCTGACTAGATTATGAAAATAGCGCTAAAACAGGTCCAATTAAAATCATCAATTTCACAGATGCACAGAATTTAAATGAACAGTTAAAACACCATAAAAAGTACTTAAAAGTGATATACATTAACACGTATGATGATGGTACAGCTTCATCACAGATCTTCTACTTGACCACATATTAGAAACTTTGCTACAGTGCAGGCTACCAGCAAGCTAGAATCAGGTTTTAATGATGCGCAGAGCCTCACAATGGCAACAAATGCCTAAGTCTTTGCAAAAAGGAATAAGTAATTTGCCTCTAAGCCGCTGGTACGGTGGGCAACCAAAAATATGTGACCAATTGTTGCAAAGGCAAGGGGACAGCCTGGGAAAAACTGGTATAGAATAGATGGCTGATGCCAGGAAGCAGTGAGCGAGTTCACAGAAAGTGAGCCGAATCTAAATTGTCTGTAAAGCTTCCTATCTTGAGAAATCGCTATAGCCTTCAAATATTGATTGTATGAGATAGACAGTTTGAACTCTGTGAACTCCATGGTTAGGCGACGCAGGAAGGATACGATAGAGAGGACTGAGCCACCCTATTCTAAGATTGTTTC
The DNA here is from genome assembly GCF_964263255.1 of Lissotriton vulgaris. Taxonomy (NCBI): domain Eukaryota; kingdom Metazoa; phylum Chordata; class Amphibia; order Caudata; family Salamandridae; genus Lissotriton; species Lissotriton vulgaris. The sequence goes on from NC_141696.1 coordinate 746,617,917, forward strand.
TAGAGCAAATCCTTTCTGGGCAGCGGTGCTGGATCCTTAGCTTCCCACAGCCTATCTAGTCCTATTGTGGTGAGCAAGGATTTCACTTTGCAAATCCAGGTAATTTTCTTATACAATCAAGTGCCTTCATTTAAGAGGACAGCAGCATAGGAAAGCAGCCCACGGGTGGACTCTAAGGGAAGCCAAAATAAGAGGGGGTGTAACTTAGCTCTCTCTATAATGGTGGCTAGTCCTGTATCCAGCCTTAGTGGATGAAGTGGGGTGCTCTGTGGGAGTGAAACCAAGGGCCTCAAGAATTTGTTCTCAGTAATCAGGACGCCCTCCATTTTTGTGAATCTCCAGAGTTCCGCACCATATAATGCTGAACATTCTGCCTTGCAGTCATATATGTGGAGAGGGCCTGCTATCGGTTTGTTGTGGGAGGTCCTTTGCTCTTTGATCAGAGCCCCTGTTATCTGTCTATGACGGAGAGTACAGTTTGATACTTGGGGCTACCAGGACATATCTCCCAACAGACTGATCCCCAGATACTCGAACGTACTCACTCTCTCCAATGAAACCCCACCCAGTGTTAGCTTCCCTTCGCATGTTTTATGAAGGTTCAGAATTAAAAGCTTTGTCTTCGAGGTATTGATCTCTATGCCTCGCAAGTCACAGAGGGCCTTTAAGTTGTCTAAAAGCAATTGAAGTCCTCTAGGAGTTTCAAAGATTAAGAAAGTATCATCAGCGAACAACAGTGTTACCACTTTGTTGCTTCCTAGAGTAGGGACATCTGCAGGCACCTCAGAAAGGTGCTGGACTACTCCATTAACAAATAACAAAAAAAGTGTAGGTACCAGTACACAGCCCTGTCGGACCCCTTGTTAACTTTGAACAAATTGGTGTGCTGTCCTTAATTGCCCCAACAAACCCTTGTATAGGTAGCCTCATGGAGGTGGATTACAAGTGCTAAAACCATGGGAGGGAGGCCCAACTCTTTGAGAACAGTCCAGAGCTTATTTCTTGGAACTAGTTTGAAAGCGGACCTTGAATCTATAAAAACTACATAAAGACTTCCCTGGCCAATAACCACCGTAAATAGAAGAAATCTGAACACCTGATCGATAGTCCTTATTTTTTGTCTGAACCCAGCTTGATATGGGGACAAGATATTGTGGTCGCTGATTCAGGCCTGTATCTTCAAAAGGAGTGCGCGAGCAAACACCTTTTGAAAACAGTTAATGAGACTAATAGGCCTATAGTTGGAAGGCATGGATCTGTCACCCTTCTTGTATACCGGGATTACCTCTGCTCCCTTCCTTGAGGATGGTATTTGGGCCCCCTGCAATCCCATTGGCTTGGGCCGAAATGTAGGTTGTCCAGTTCTCTTGATCGTCCACAAAAACGTCACCCAGGATGCCATCCGGGTCTGGGGCTTTAGCCCTTACAATGGAATTAATACTAGACTGAATTTCTTCTCTAGAGAAGAAATCAATAGCAATAGGTTGAGCATATCCATGGGTAGGGACTTCAATGTCTGTGATACATGGTCCAGAGTTGGGTGACGAGAATTGATCAAACCAAGCTGCTGTTGAAATAGTGTTATTCGGTGGCAGGGGTCTATTAGCATCCCCCTAGTTACTAAAAGCCAGAATTGCTGGGAATCTTTTCTGCCACAGGCCTCTCTAATTTTCTCCCATCTATTCTTGGCCCAATCTCTTTTTGCTCTAGTCTATGCTAACCCACAGGATCACCTCACTTCCTGTATTTGCTTCACATTGTTTGCCCTAATAATGTGGGCTAGTTGATTTTGGAGGCTCCTACACTCCTTGTTTAACCAGTAAACTGTGGCCTGGTCTACTACCCATTTACCTGGGGACGTCTTGGTTCATTAAAACAAGTAGCCAGTTGTTCAAATAAATGGCCATGGCAAGCCGGAATCTCATCCAGCCCTCCCTGGAGTTGGGCCAGTCTATGTAACTCTGAAGTGCTTACCATAAGTTTGGATTTGATTTTTTGAGTTCATCTACATCCAGAGTTACCCGGGACTATTTTAGGTCCCTATTATCCTTTGTTTGATGAACCTCCCTTGTCGTGAGGGTGATTTTAGAGGAGCTCAAAGGGATGCCAAGTGCTTTTCTAGGGTGTTATTGATGCTGTCTATGGTATGACTCACAGTCATATGGCCACTCTAGGCCACAATTTCAAGTCCAGCAGGAAGTAGTCTATGAGACTTATATTGGTAGTTCTATTGTATGTATTGGCTCCCTTTTTGTCTGACTTTGTACAGCCGTTTGATGCCCTAAGGCCGAACTCAAGAGTGAGTGCATTGAGCTGGAGTGCTACTTGCGACCATCTTTTAATGGGAAGTAGGTCAAGGTGGGGAACTAGCCACATCTCTTCTTCCTCCCTACTCCCACATATGTCCTCCTTCTCTAGGGGTTTAAACGTGATGTTGAAGTCCCCAGCTACAACCAGTGGAGCCTGTATGGCCCTGTTATTCAAAAGTTCTTAGAACTCTTGCAGAGTGGTCAACCTCCTGCCTGCACTGGTTCCCGGTGCATAGACATTAAAAATGTCAATAGCAGTAGCATTTGTTCCCCTAATTTGGACAGCTAAAATGTCAGGGCTATTAGTCGTGAGCTCCTGTATACTACATTGGAGCACAGTTTACAAATAGATCTGCAACCCCCCGGATGGGCGATCTGGTTTATTGGAACATGCAGGGCAATTAAGTGTGAGGTAATGTAGAATGCATATGGGGGAAATACTACAGTTTTCCTGCTGGATACATATATCAAAGGATTCAATCATTTGGATCCCGCGCATAAGGCACACTTTTGACATCACCCCAGCCACATTCCATGAGACCAGACTAAGCCTGCTGAAATTAGCTTGGTCATTAATAGGGGTAAGTTGCATGGAGTTAGTGAAATCACTGCTTGTACTTCAGCCCGGATTAATGGTGGAAGCAATCACTCTCTGCTAGGCCTTTTATCAGCTAACAGCAACTCCTTTTGGTTCCCTAGGGCATTAGGTTGGGTACTCCCAAAGAGAAATCTGTGTGGTGGCTGTTGTTAGTCAGAACACTTTGAGTGCTGTAAGACTTTATTGTATATGTTTTAGGGCATGCTTAATTAACTTTGTGGTTGAGTCAATCAGTTGTTGCTAGGATAGAGTCTGGGCCTAGGTAGGCATGTGACTAGTGGACGGTAGACAGCAGTGTAAGCTTCGAGGGTTGATATTTAAGCTGGATGTCAGTAGGAGTAGGTGAGCTAGTTCTAGCTTCCGTGGCTATCAGATTGTGGTACACCATTCCATCTGCCAAGAGCAATTCTATACACTCTGTCAGGGTGTTAGGGCAGGTTAGCCTTTTAGCTAGCAGGATTTTCTCCTATATAACTGAGTGACAACCCCTTACACGGCGGATCCAATGGATAGCTTTGTGGGTTAGGGAGGCTTCACCTTCGTATTTAACATTGGAGGAAACTTTGGGCATGTTAGTCATATAAATGCACTTAGGAGGTAACCAAGTGTGTTTGCGCCAATCAATAAAATTGCTTGAGGGGTTGTCGGTACTAGAGGATTGCAACGGGTGGTTAGGGGTAGGAACAATACCCTGGTAACCAGGTCTGCCTTTATTTCCTTGTGTCCATCCATTTTGCATCCCCCCGGGAACTATATAAGTGACAGGTAGCGCAGGGGTACACTTGGTGGCTACGCATGTAGAGTGCTGATGCGTTTCTGCTATTGGGAAGAAATGGATTATTAATAAGCAGAGTCAAATTTGGTTGCTGGGTAGGAATCTGCTTCGGAGGTTGAGCTTCTCAGTCACCTCCTGCTAGAAGAAATTTGACCTGCTTAGTCAGATCTTGAACAGCAGATTTCAGCGAGTTGACATCTGACCTCAAATCAGCTATAATTCTAGTTGCGGCAAAGTGGTTTCTTGCTAGTCTGTCTGAGGAGACCTCGTCTCCTAGTGCTTCACTACCTCCTTCCATTATCTCATCTACTACCCCAATTCCCATAGTGCCACACCATCCTCCAACCCATTTCCTCCCATTTGCTGCAGCTTAGATTCAAAAGCGGTGAAAATCGGTTAGTTTGGAAAAATTCGGGGCCTAGTGAGCCTGGGCCTGGGACTGGGTCAGTAGATAAAGGTGCAAGGGTCCTTGATTCAGCCTCATCTATAATAGAGGACAGTGGTGCATAGCTAATAGAGGATCCATTTGTACTACGTGTGGTGGGTTTATTAAACATTTGAGGAATGCATTTCTGCGGCTTTAGATTTTAATTGGTTGGGGGATCGATCAGCGTTAGTGGGGTGGTAGGTTCAATTAGGTCCAACGGTGCTGGTGGAACCAGGATTCCCTTGCATTCAACTAAGAGATCGTCAATCTGATCTAGGACACAGTTGCTTTTTGCAGACTTATCTTATGAACCTGTTTAGCTTTATTGTTTTTAGGCTGAGCCTTCCCACTTCCACAATCAGTTGACTTTCTTTTCTCAATATTTAGATTTGGATGCAAATTTGCAAGTAGGATAGGATAGAATGATGAAGTAACTAAGGACAGGGTCACTGCGATTACGTGCAGCCATGCTGCCACTCTACAGGCTCAGTAGTCAACAGTTGCTATTGCTCAGAACCCACTAGGGCCGACCCCCCCTACCAATGGCCCCGAGCACTGGCCCTTACGCTGGCAACAATTACTAAGCACAGATATGCATGCAGTATCATATAGGAACAGCAACCAGCTAGGGGTCTGCGGGAATTGAGTTCAACAAAGGATAGGCAGATGAACAAGGCACAAACAAAAAAAAACGGGCACCTCAGTCATAAGGAATACAAGAAATACTTTCGACAACTCACAGTTTCTTTGCTTGGGAACATTCAGTCCTAAGGTGTACCGAGATCAAAAAACCAAGAGGGCTGGCCCTGCCCTGCCTCTTCTTGTCAATGATGGGCAACAACTGTCCCGCCCTGGGCTTTGCCCAGGTACAACCCATGCCATGGGTAAATGACGGCTCTTAAGACCGCGTAGACAGCCCCTCCTTCCTTGTAGCAATGGATTCTGGGGCTTGAAGTCCCACACCAGGTCACCAGCAGCGAAATCAGCGTCCCGCACCGCGGGTAAACGATGGAGCTTAACAGCACGTAGACAGCCCCTCCTTCCTTGCAGCAATGGGTTCTCGTGCTTGAAGTCCTCCACCAGGCCAGCAGCAGCGAAATCAGCGTTAGATATCAATATGTATTGATATAGACTGAGGTGCATCTCCCTCTCCTTTGCATCCCATTGATGAAAAACACAAATCAGTAGAAGAATGCAGCAATCAGTAGGCCTGGGTCATATGTGTAAATTCTGATGCAGCACTGCGTTGCAACATTTTGCATCAGAAAAACATGTGCTATTTTGCTGTCTTTTCTTGCAACATGCATGTGCTGTATTTATGGTATAGCGCACCATATCATAAGTACTGAAGCACGCCCAAAAACCCTGATGCATCGGTGAGAATGACGCAAAGTGTTGCAAGGCAGCTGCTACCTACATGACGCAAAGCTGATTTGCGTGTCGTAAAGCATCTTTGCCTGCCTCAAATCAGCTTTGCATCACGCATGAATGCATTGCATGGCAGAAACCTTCAAAAAATGATGCATTTGAATGTGCAGAACTTCTACACACCAATGACTGTAGAAAATGGAGGGAGCACCATCAATAAACAGTGAGAGCAACAACCACAACCTCAGTCAAGATCACCAGACTGCAGTCCAGGGGAAGAGGAAGAGGCAGACCAATGTAATCGAGGAGAACCAAATGTTAATATCTGCGGTGAGAAACAATGGAAACCTTCTCTTTGTCACCTCCAAATTGCCATCAGGGAAGAAGGAAGCATTTTGCAATCCATTGTGGATAAAATCAACAGTGTAGCCCAAATAAAACGGGCATTGCTGGAGTGCAAGAAGAGGTGACATGACAACAAGTGCAGGAGCAATGAGAAACTGGCAAGGAACCTTAGGGCAACCATCAAGACCGGAGGAGGACCTGATATTTAAGTCAGAGGAGTTGGACTCATTGGAGGAGCAGGTAATGTCATTCACACCAACAGAATTGGTTCGAGAGATCCCGGACAGGACAGTGCCGTAATCGAGGACCAGGAAGAACTAGAGAATAAGTTAATTCAAAGGACCCTATGGTTCAAACTGACATGCAGCGCAGTGCAGAACGACGCTTTGCTGCACTCCTCTGTGCTGTGTACAAGGAAAAGGACAGGAATGTCTCACATATTACCTCATCCATTACATAACTGTCAGATCTGGGGGTCTCTAGTTGGCAATGGTATTCACCTTTGTCCAAATAGGGACCCTTACTTCTAAGTCAGAATAAGGGGATTACACTCCTTAATAACCCCTGATCACCTCCTTGCTAGCTTGGCACGAGCAGACAGGCTTATCTCAGAGGCAGTGTTTGGGAATATACACAGTAATACAGTGATAACACTACAGATGGACACAACTCAGGTTTTATAAAAAATAAGTATTCTTTATATAGACTTAAACACAAGACCACAAACGACAAAAATCCACAATACTACACTTAAAATTGCTTAAAAGAGGATTAATGTTGCTTAGTTCAAGTTGATGATAAATGCGACTAAGTTTTCACCAAAGTACCTGGATGCATAACGCAAAGTAAACAAAAGGCTCGCAAAAGGGGAGATGAGTTGGTTCCGTGATCGGGGGAACGGTTGCATCCTGCCTCAATGCTTGCGCAGAGTAGGGGACTCGTCGTGAGCCTTACCGGTGCGGAGGTGATGCGTAGATTCTTGGCCTGCTGGCCCGTTGCAGTGCACAAGATGGTGCCTTGATGTGACGCGATGATCCGGTTGCGATGCAAGAAGATTGCGCCCTTGATGCGGCAATGCGATGAGTATGCGATGACGCCCTGGCAGCCTTGCGACGACTCTGTACTTTGGAGCCGTGACAGGCCCTGTGACACACTTCTCCGGCGATGCGAAGGCAACTCTAATGATGGCGTCACGCTTCTCCGATGATGTGACAGCAGGCAGCTTCGATGAACACATGCTTCCAGGGAGAGGCGGCGAAGGCTCGCTTCTCTGGCGATGCGACAATTTCAGCTGCGGCGGCGACAGGCTTCTTCTCGATGAGTCGCACTTCCAGCTCCCAGCCGTACCCAAGAGTCTGGAGTCAGAATTCCCAGCAAGGCAATTCAGGGGGATCTGAAGGTAAAGTCTTTTGTCCCTGAGACTTCAGCAGGAGGCAAGCACAGTTCAAGACCTTGGAGAATATTCTGTAGATGAAAGCCCTTACAAAGTTCGTTCTCCTTTCCCTTGGCAATGAAGCAACGACTGCAGGCCAACCCAGCAAACAGCACACTGGCAGAGGGGCAGTCCAAACTCGTGCAGCTTCCTTGGTTCTTCTCCTTGGCAGAAAGGTTTCTTGTTCCAGAAGTGATCTAATTTCTTGGGATCAGGGTCCCAACATGTATACCCCAAAATCCTTTGTTCTCTGAAGGTAGAGCGGCCTCTGAATAGTCCAAATCAGTTCCTGAGCACTTTGTTCACATGACTCTCTTCTTCCTTTCACTGTGTAGGGCAGAGTCTTCAGCCGCCCCACAGGAGGTGGAGCCAGCACAGGGGAGGGAAGATACAGCTCAGAAGCACTCTGTAAACATGATTCCTCCTCTCATTTCAGAGTGCAGGGCAGAGACATGAGACAAGCCACAGGAGGTGGAGCCAGGATTGTAGAGGGAAGGCCCAGCCCTATTCAGGTCCTAGGTGCAACTCCTCCCTCCCATCAAGATGCAGATCTCTCTATTCACCACCGGGCTGCCCCAGCCTGTCTCCTGGAATCCCCCAGCCCTGTTACCCACAAACCCAGACTAGGAATACACAACCCAGCAGAGGCAGGCCTGGACAGTTAGGCAAGAAAATACCTACTTTCTAAAAGTGGTATTTTCAAACACAGGATTAAAACCAACTTTACTAAAATATGTATTTTATTATTCTGAGTTCAGGCATACTAAATTCGAATTTCCACCATGTTCCCTGAGTCAGTTAGGATTATAAGAATGTAATAATCTAGCTGCTCATTCTGGCCTATGGAGAATAGGGAGCCTTCAATAGTGAAAAATGAAAATGGCTGTAGTTCACAATTAGAACATGCTACACACATCAGAGCATGTCCTACCTTATACATACAATGCACCCTGCCCCTGGGCCTACCATAGGGGTGTCTAATATGAAGCAAAAGGAAGGTTTAGGGACTGGCAAGTGGGTACACCTGGCCAAGTTGACATGGCCGTGCTAGACTTCACATTGGCCGTGCAATGGCAGGTCTGAGACACACTTTAGAAGCTGCTTCTGTGGGTGGCACAACCAGTGCTGCAAGCCCACCAGCAGCATTTGATTTACAAGCCCTGGGCACACATGGTGCACTGTACTAGGGACTGACAGATAAATCAAATAACCCAATCATGGAATCCAATTAGTATATCAATTTAACATAGGGAGCACTTGCACTGTGGCACTGATTAGCAGTGGCACAGCGCCCAAAGCATAAAACCAGCAAAAACATATCAAAACAGAGGAGGCAATCCGTCAAAAATGGAAGTGAGACTCAGGCCAATGATGTCAGGTCTAACAATAATTATGAATTAATTGCCCACTCACAAGTTTTCTGGTTCAGCCCTGCCGAGATTTTCTGGTCCATGTGTGTTGGCCCAGTCTAGGTTGTCCATTAAATCCTAGGACTCGTAGTGTAATCTACAATGCGAATGGCCAGTACTACAAGTCCCACAATGCAGACTTAAAAAGCCAGACTGGAGCAGCACATCATGCATGGACCATAGAAACTTTGCAGATATGTCAGTGTCAATATACGCTCCCTTGTACCAACAAGCATGTATGCTTGTCTTAGATAAAAGCAGCCTAAAGTGGAATGGAATGGAATGCAAAGTGATGTGGTTTGCCTGAGGGTTAACCTCTAAACCAAGGGGGTATCCAGGTGCTATGTATCTGTGAGCTCTCCAAGTAATATCACATGAAGAGCCAGGTGTAAAGTTACTAGCTCTTAACCATATTTGTCTTGATGTACTGACTGAATTTTTTACAGGTGTTGCTTGCCATGTAAGAGGCCACTTCACCCCCTGTCTTGCTCAAATGGATATTGGGAGTGGGGGTGGAGGTGGATGCAAGTGATAACAGAGGTCCATGATTGTTTGTTGGAATTATAGATGATGTGTGAGCTATGTGACCACTGGTAGTGTTGCATTTTCTAGGTGGGGCTGAGCATATCAAACTGGCAGTGTGCCTGAATGGGAAGCCATTCTATCTCAAGGAGGTGAGTTGTGATGTGTGTGCCACAAGTTAGGCTGAGTAATAGTCAGGCACTGCTGTGTTTGATAGTATTCCTATTTTTGTAGCAGCTGTTTAGGGATGCTGTGGTAGAGGGCATTGCAGTGGTTAATTTAGAAAAAAAGGAGTGCCGGGGTTCTAATCCGGAGACAGTTTCGATCAGCCCATTTCTCCTGTTAGCGCTACCAAACACAGAACCAACAAACTCTACAAGTAGGAGTAGATGTGATGTAATGGACAGAGATGCCGACTTCGGAAGAGCCAGGTTTGATTCTCGGCGTCGGCTTAACATTCTGTGATTCTGGGCGAATCCCTTAATCTCCCTGTGCCTAGCAAAAATGAATGTGTACTTAGCTGGTGTTCAAGTGCCGGTGTTGATGATCAAGTGCCGGTCCTGAGCACCGGAAACCACTGGCTCAAATTAAGCACTGTGGCATTGGTGTACTGCAGTCTACATGTGATAATGTTCTGGGTGATGGTCTCACATATGTAAGAAAGGAGCCATGGGAAGAAAAGACTTGCTATCAACATATGTGAAAGCAAGCAGAGATGAAACAAGGAATTGAGAAGTGTCAGGATAAAGAAGATGTCCAAAATGATGATGGACACGTTTCTGGCTTGGTTTGAGGGTGAGGTATTTGGGACTAGATATGTGGGCATCCATGGTAGGTACATGTTGTGAAATATCCTCCCTACTAACATATTTTCAGATGTGATGGTGGCTATTCTGTTCAGAGATGGTTCTCAGTGCCTACTGTTGTGGACCCTGGAGATGACTCTGTGTGTGTGCTAGGAAACTAATGGATTCCACAAAAATGATTAAAGTATGTTATATACATGCCCTTACCCTTTCCTGTAATGTAGCAGGTTTGCTTGCTGTGTAGGATGTGTGTATTTGTCCAAATATGACCCCTTGACCACAATATTGCACAAATTGCATGCATGTGAGTACAAGAAGGCCTATTGTTGTGTTTTACCATGTGAAAGCTAGAGTGCAGGATTATTTTTAAGACATAACAAAACTAGCATTACTTGCTCAGTGCTGTGGTCCTAACTGATGGCTAGAGGGAATGTAGTCCATCTTTTGACATGGTTTCAGCAGTGGTGTCAAGAAGCTAATGTCACATCAGTGTAGGCACAAACTAGAAAAGCACCAGAATATGTAAAGTGGGGGGATAACCTGCAGCAGGCCAGAAAGCTACCTTGCTGCATTGTGTTGTGTGTCATTACACAAATAGGCACCCTTCTTCAAATAGAGGCTGTGTGAATAATGTAAAGGTATTGCCATGTGAAAGGCAACAATAGTATATCATTTTTATTTAATTAATTCATTCATTTATTTGAGGTTTTATAGAACATGAACATGACCCATTAGGGTATCAGAGCGCTTTAAAGGGATAACACGTTACGTACAGGTTAGGCACAGGCAAAACATAAGGATGGGGATAGGGAATTGACTATATTAGGACAAAATCCAGAATTAAATAAAATTATCAGTACAGAACAATAATCAGCAAAGTGACATGTCAGCGATAAAGAGAGAAAACCAGCAATTGGATATGAGGGGAGATATGATAGCAAAAAGCCAGAGAGAACGAGCAGAAAATTTGCAGGCGTAAGAACAGGAAATTACAGCGCCGGGATGCCCCTGGGTAACTGAGCGCGGTATAAATTTTATATAATAATAATAATAAATTATGCACAGAAATAAAAGCCATGAAAAAAATTTGGTATGCAAGACAAAGGAGAGTTGTTGGAGGAATTTGCTCATTAGGAAGGTTTTAGCTTCTTTTTTGAAGATTGACAGAGAAGGTATTCTTTTGAAGGATGATGGTAGCGAGTTCCAGATTCTTGGTGCAGCCCCAAAGAACACTTGTTTATAAAGGGAGCGGGGTGGCTGGAGCACAAGGTCTCCAGAGGACTTGAAGTTTTTGAATCCCCCAGATACCTCCAGTTTCTGGGTGAGATATGCCGTGGCGTTTGTGTACAAGGCTTTGTGTGTGATGCAGGCCAGTTTGAGCTGGATTCTGGCTTCAAGCGGTGGCCAGTTCAAGGCCTTCAGATGTGGTGAAATGAAGTCAAATTGTTTTGAGCCAGATAAGAGTCTAGTAGCAGCATTGAGGCAAGCTTTCAGAGGGGCCGTGGAAGTTTTTGGTAGGCCAGATAGGGTAGAGCAGCTATATTCAATTCTGGAGATAACTAACGCCTAAATTGTGTTTTTTAGGTCAGCAGTTTCAAGGAAGCTGTCCAAGGTTATACCAAGAGATTTAGCAGAATCCACAATAATCGGTGTGTAGTAAAGGGCTGTGATCGAGTTAATCCATTCCAGGATGTCATCATGAGTTTTTAGGGGGGGAGATGAGAAGGAACTCAGGGGCATATTACCAAGCAATAGCGATAATTATCGCTATTGCTTGGTTAGAGACAAAAATTTACCGCAGAGCTGCTGCGATTTTTACCGCAAATAAACCTTGGCAAATGCGATAAAAATCGCCGCAATGCATGAATATCGCTGAAAAGTCAGCGATATTCATGCATTACCGAGCTAATGCTCTTAGCCATGTTATCCACCTCCCATTGGATAACATGGCTAAGAACTGCTCAGGGCAGGTGTTAGCTTTTGGAGATATTCGCGCTTAGCACAAATATCTCCAAAGGTTGGTAATAGGAGATAGCGATGTTAGCGACTGTTTCCAGTCGCTAACATCTTGGCACGCCCACTTTGCATGTCATTAGTGATAAATATCACTGACATGCAAAGTGGGGCCCAAGATGGTCGCTATCTCCTACTAGCTGTCGCTAACTGGTGTTAGCGACAGCTAGGTAATAGGGAGATAATTTTATCTCCGCTTTCTTGGCTTTTAAAGCCAAAAAAGCGGAGATAAACCCCCTTGATAATATGCCCCTCAATTTTTTGGGGCATTCAGTATGAGCTGGTTGTTGGCGAGCCATTGAACAGTCAGTATCAGGGCATCATTCAGATAGGTAATCTCCTCAAGAGAAGAGATTTTGATGTAGATCTGAGTATCATCGGCATACATGTGGAAGGAGATGCTGGCCGTGCGGAGAATTTCAGCTAAAGGTTCAAGGTAGAGATTGAAGAGAGTAGGGGGCAGAGTGGAGCTTTTTGGGACACTGATTGATATCGGGGAGGGAGCAGATAGGTTGCTGATGATTAAGAATCTCTGGGTGCGGCTGGAGGAAGGAACAATTTGATGACAGTACCTCCTAGACCCATCCTGTGTTCGAGGCATTCAAGAAGTTTCTCATGGTTGACTGTGTCAAATGACAAGGAAATATCCAGAAGGATCAAGAGACAGGTTTTGCCTTGGTCAAGGGCTTGGAGAGCATCATCTACAATGTGAAGAATACTAGTAGTGCTATGCCCAGGCCTGAACCCAGATTGATATTCGTCAAGCAAGTTGAGATTAGCAATATGTTGGCTTGGTTGTAGCTGCACACATTTCTTCAGCACTTTTGCAAGAAGAGGAATATTGAAAATTGGTCTGAAGCTGTCTGGAATTGCAGGATTCAAAGTGTTTTTTTTTTATGGGGATGACTTGCCCAGTTTTTAGGGAGTCATGTATGGACCCTTAAAGAAGGGAAGCATTGATAATTGTAGTCCAAATGGGAACAATGAGTAGGGAGGTCGCTGCCAAGCAGTTGACGAGGAGAGGGTCTCATGGCTTAATTTACTTGTAGTAACATATGTTCTACTTATGCCTTTGTATTTGAAAGTGAATTAAAATCAATCTGAATGTCACCAAAATCACCCTTGACCACATATATCAATGATTATTATTGACAGATTCCTATCTCTTTCCAGAGGGACAAACAACACCTTCTATAGAGCAGCCTGTCCTTGAAGGCCAACCTGTTGGTGATACTAACCTGCCCCCCCATGGATGTTGATAACTTCCGACAGCTCCTGGACTCTACTGAATCTACACTGGTCTTGGCAATAAAAGATGATGTTATAGGGCCTCCAGAGGAACCAACATCCACAGGACATGCCCAATCTAGTTGTACAATCCCTTATGAGGACTTCGTGGACCCACAAGTTGAATATCAATGGCGAGTGGTAGGAGTCCAGCTGCAAATGGCTGAGGAGGTTTGGGCAGGGATGGAGACAGTAGCGGGCATCCTAGAAGGAGTCTATAGACGTCTGAGCCATAAGAAGGGTATAACAAAGGCTATTACAGACACCTATTCTTGGGTTCATGAGTCCCTAGCTGACATCACAGATGTCATGAAGCAGAGGGAACAACATCAGGCCCCTACATCTGACACCGGTGAAGGTGTCCCAAAGCTGGCGACATCCATAACATCATGAAGTGCATGGAGCACCTGTTGGACTTCAACATTATAACAATGGGTGCCTTCAATTGCAATGTTGTTGCTATGTTGGCAACCCACCAGACCCTTTTCAGGGATTTCGCTGGCTGCCTTACTGGCAGAGACACATGCTGGTGTGGACAGGGGAGCCATAAATCTATAATTATACTCCCAAGAAACATTGTGGGGGACCTACAATCTTGAATAAAAATAACTCATATATATAATTTGTTTCTAAACTGCAAAGAATATTATATGTTTGTTGCTGAATGGACTACATATACCATGGTGGAAGTGTAAAATCCCCACCCATTTGTTTGCATCTCAAGAAGAGTGAGCTAAAGTCAACTGCACATTCTGTCTTTGGATCTGCACCTACACCAAGTACATCCACTACAATGTTACTTTAATTAATATGTTGTCTCCCACTGAAACATCTGAGTGTAAAAACAAGGTGCAATTACTTGATTGACTCACAATGAGAACCTGCGTCTGACTACACAAATATTTACCACCTATAAATTGGATGTGTGAGTCATGTAAGGCCATAATACTGTTCTACACATCCACAGATATGTCACTCAATGAACATGGTAACTTGACCATTCTAATCAGATAACCTCACTGCTCATACTGAAGAGGTCCAATATGCATAAATGTGCACGGTTGTACTAACAATAGCCAGATACTCATGTCCATAGTTGTCATGAATTAGCAACATAACTGAGCCACACAAGGATGCATAAGGCCAATCCAAGACCTTGAATGTCAGTAACCTAGAAATGCAAGAGCTCCGCTTTGGGGCCTGTTTTAACTTATAAATGGTGAATAATGCTATACTGTGATAAGTATGTAAAATGTGTCCCTCTGCCCCTGAGATACCTCATATGTTTTGAGTGCGAACTGAATGATGTGCCACACTTAGCAAGCAGTCAGTGGCAAAAATTAAGGATGTTCACCAGCTAGGTCTGACAACTTTCACAATTATTAACCACCCAACAATGACCCCCTTGCATACTGGTGCAAGGGTGTATGCTGTAGTGCAGGCATCAGTGTGTATCGCAGTACAGCCAGGAATCTGCAATCTGTACTGAGAAAAATATCCAACCTATATTCCTTCCTTATCAATTTCATAGATTGTGCTACAGTAGAGCACTACCTGTGCTGTGCTGTATGTAAAATCACCAAATGAGGCCGAACTGCTGTGCCTAAAGTATGGAAAAGGGTCCATACTTGACTCAAATGTAATGTAGGCTAACAGTTCTCCATAGGCCTCTGACAAAGCATAATATACCTTCAAAGACTGCAGGTCATTTGCTACATCATGTACTCAACTCAACTTACAAAAAAGGTATAAACTCTTACATATGATATGATGACAAACTAGTTAAAGTAGAACACATTTTAATGTATTAAAACTGTTAAAACTTCTCACACCTACCTAGCCTACACTAATTATTTTTAACACTAGCCAAAACTATTTCAACCCATCTTAAACTATCTTAAGTACTGTACACACCTGACAATTTAAACATCAACCCCCACCCCCATTAATACACATTGGTTGGTACAATACAAACAGCAACTACATCCTAAACATATACTACCTATTCATGTAATACGAAACAAATACACATTTTTAAAATATTTTTTAAAAGCACATACCAACCCCCAGCCCACTTAAAATTGTAAAATGATAAAAACAGACTTAAAACTATTACCTACCAACATATTAATCAAGTAACACTTAACTACACTATACCTATACTAAACCCTAAGTAACACCATACTAACTAATGCTACTACAAATAAAATGTGGAAAGTCAAAAGCCATAGGGAGAGAGTTTCAAATGTGGCTAGCAATCTGGATAGTTATCAAGATTTCCCTAAAGCTGGCCTGCTCCCTTTCAATGCCAGCCATTCTGTGGTTCAGGCATATTTGTCTTACCACCCTATAATGGTAGGATGATGTTTCTGCACGGCTGATCACCCTTGGCTGTGGCTGTACAGTAGAGGACCTGCTGTGGCCTGTGTGGTAGTAAGTGGCACATGTGACACACTTGAGGATCCTGCTGTGGCTGGTGTAATTGTATGTAGATGCTCTGAGGCACACTCAGATTCTGTAGGTGCAGCTGGTACCATGGCTTGGGACCTGCTCCCAGTCCTTTAGTTTCCACTGGCCATTAGTAACTGGTAGATGGCAGCCAGCCTCCTTTAGTCCTTTGCGACCTTCCTGATGTGCCTGTATCTGTCACATCTTGTCACAAATGTTATTGACATGTCCGGTGTCATGTTATCTAGGGAGTAAAAATAAACACGTTTCAAATTGCAAATGTACATGATGTGTTAAAAAGGCGGCTGATATTGTCATGGTATCATAAGTGCAATTTCAGACCAACACCAAATATTGAGATAGAGACATGAAGTGATAACAGAGGTCCATGATTGTTTGTTGGAATTATAGATGATGTGTGAGCTATGTGACCACTGGGGGAGGGTCTCAGGCCGAGGAGAGGGTCTCATGGCTTAATTTACTTGTAGTAACATATGTTCTACTTATGCCTTTGTATTTGAAAGTGAATTAAAATCAATCTGAATGTCACCAAAATCACCCTTGACCACATATATCAATGATTATTATTGACAGATTCCTATCTCTTTCCAGAGGGACAAACAACACCTTCTATAGAGCAGCCTGTCCTTGAAGGCCAACCTGTTGGTGATACTAACCTGCCCCCCCATGGATGTTGATAACTTCCGACAGCTCCTGGACTCTACTGAATCTACACTGGTCTTGGCAATAAAAGATGATGTTATAGGGCCTCCAGAGGAACCAACATCCACAGGACATGCCCAATCTAGTTGTACAATCCCTTATGAGGACTTCGTGGACCCACAAGTTGAATATCAATGGCGAGTGGTAGGAGTCCAGCTGCAAATGGCTGAGGAGGTTGGGGCAGGGATGGAGACAGTAGCGGGCATCCTAGAAGGAGTCTATAGACGTCTGAGCCATAAGAAGGGTATAACAAAGGCTATTACAGACACCTATTCTTGGGTTCATGAGTCCCTAGCTGACATCACAGATGTCATGAAGCAGAGGGAACAACATCAGGCCCCTACATCTGACACCGGTGAAGGTGTCCCAAAGCTGGCGACATCCATAACATCATGAAGTGCATGGAGCACCTGTTGGACTTCAACATTATAACAATGGGTGCCTTCAATTGCAATGTTGTTGCTATGTTGGCAACCCACCAGACCCTTTTCAGGGATTTCGCTGGCTGCCTTACTGGCAGAGACACATGCTGGTGTGGACAGGGGAGCCATAAATCTATAATTATACTCCCAAGAAACATTGTGGGGGACCTACAATCTTGAATAAAAATAACTCATATATATAATTTGTTTCTAAACTGCAAAGAATATTATATGTTTGTTGCTGAATGGACTACATATACCATGGTGGAAGTGTAAAATCCCCACCCATTTGTTTGCATCTCAAGAAGAGTGAGCTAAAGTCAACTGCACATTCTGTCTTTGGATCTGCACCTACACCAAGTACATCCACTACAATGTTACTTTAATTAATATGTTGTCTCCCACTGAAACATCTGAGTGTAAAAACAAGGTGCAATTACTTGATTGACTCACAATGAGAACCTGCGTCTGACTACACAAATATTTACCACCTATAAATTGGATGTGTGAGTCATGTAAGGCCATAATACTGTTCTACACATCCACAGATATGTCACTCAATGAACATGGTAACTTGACCATTCTAATCAGATAACCTCACTGCTCATACTGAAGAGGTCCAATATGCATAAATGTGCACGGTTGTACTAACAATAGCCAGATACTCATGTCCATAGTTGTCATGAATTAGCAACATAACTGAGCCACACAAGGATGCATAAGGCCAATCCAAGACCTTGAATGTCAGTAACCTAGAAATGCAAGAGCTCCGCTTTGGGGCCTGTTTTAACTTATAAATGGTGAATAATGCTATACTGTGATAAGTATGTAAAATGTGTCCCTCTGCCCCTGAGATACCTCATATGTTTTGAGTGCGAACTGAATGATGTGCCACACTTAGGAAGCAGTCAGTGGCAAAAATTAAGGATGTTCACCAGCTAGGTCTGACAACTTTCACAATTATTAACCACCCAACAATGACCCCCTTGCATACTGGTGCAAGGGTGTATGCTGTAGTGCAGGCATCAGTGTGTATCGCAGTACAGCCAGGAATCTGCAATCTGTACTGAGAAAAATATCCAACCTATATTCCTTCCTTATCAATTTCATAGATTGTGCTACAGTAGAGCACTACCTGTGCTGTGCTGTATGTAAAATCACCAAATGAGGCCGAACTGCTGTGCCTAAAGTATGGAAAAGGGTCCATACTTGACTCAAATGTAATGTAGGCTAACAGTTCTCCATAGGCCTCTGACAAAGCATAATATACCTTCAAAGACTGCAGGTCATTTGCTACATCATGTACTCAACTCAACTTACAAAAAAGGTATAAACTCTTACATATGATATGATGACAAACTAGTTAAAGTAGAACACATTTTAATGTATTAAAACTGTTAAAACTTCTCACACCTACCTAGCCTACACTAATTATTCTTAACACTAGCCAAAACTATTTCAACCCATCTTAAACTATCTTAAGTACTGTACACACCTGACAATTTAAACATCAACCCCCACCCCCATTAATACACATTGGTTGGTACAATACAAACAGCAACTACATCCTAAACATATACTACCTATTCATGTAATACGAAACAAATACACATTTTTAAAATATTTTTTAAAAGCACATACCAACCCCCAGCCCACTTAAAATTGTAAAATGATAAAAACAGACTTAAAACTATTACCTACCAACATATTAATCAAGTAACACTTAACTACACTATACCTATACTAAACCCTAAGTAACACCATACTAACTAATGCTACTACAAATAAAACGTGGAAAGTCAAAAGCCATAGGGAGAGAGTTTCAAATGTGGCTAGCAATCTGGATAGTTATCAAGATTTCCCTAAAGCTGGCCTGCTCCCTTTCAATGCCAGCCATTCTGTGGTTCAGGCATATTTGTCTTACCACCCTATAATGGTAGGATGATGTTTCTGCACGGCTGATCACCCTTGGCTGTGGCTGTACAGTAGAGGACCTGCTGTGGCCTGTGTGGTAGTAAGTGGCACATGTGACACACTTGAGGATCCTGCTGTGGCTGGTGTAATTGTATGTAGATGCTCTGAGGCACACTCAGATTCTGTAGGTGCAGCTGGTACCATGGCTTGGGACCTGCTCCCAGTCCTTTAGTTTCCACTGGCCATTAGTAACTGGTAGATGGCAGCCAGCCTCCTTTAGTCCTTTGCGACCTTCCTGATGTGCCTGTATCTGTCACATCTTGTCACAAATGTTATTGACATGTCCGGTGTCATGTTATCTAGGGAGTAAAAATAAACACGTTTCAAATTGCAAATGTACATGATGTGTTAAAAAGGCGGCTGATATTGTCATGGTATCATAAGTGCAATTTCAGACCAACACCAAATATTGAGATAGAGACATGAACAATACACCAACAGTACAAAGACATCTCCTAAAATCACATGAGGTCAGTGTAGATGTACAATATGAAATGTTAGTCACAATCTGGTAACAAGCATATCACAGTTATTCTCAGTGAATAGGTAATTTGAATTGGCAGGATACAAAGCCCTTTTGATGTGGGTCTAGCATCATGCAAGGGGGGCAAGGTTGGTCACAAAGATACCTGATAGGTGAAATGGTAGGCAAGTTCAGCTAGTGTGCTATTCCATTGCATTACTCATTTGGAGTTACACAAGGCAGCACACTTTTCTGACTTGACTTACTCTGCAACAGGTAGCCACTCCATAGATGGAGGGTGGGTGGCTCCCTCCTGCAAGACTTTGATGTTGAAAACTTCAATAATTCTGCCTCAGACAAATGCATTGAAACCTGAAACTAAGCATCTGATATACAGTTGTAACAATACCATGATTGCCTCAATATTATTACTGTTAAGTACACTCATTCTCCCTGGGCTGCATTCATCAGTACACATATAACATATGTAAATGGATCTCAGGAGTGTGTGTATGTATGCAGGAATGCACATCTGAACAAGAACTCTGTAGTGTATAAAACAGGGCCTTTGTACCAATATGCATGGACACCTGCATTGGTGCTAGCCAGTCTAACATACTCCTACAGTAAGTGAGCAGTGTAATGCACTCTATGCTGCTAACACTGTGCATTCCTACCTGTGAACTTTTAGATATTGGTGCAACATGACTTTAAACCCTGCTCATATGAATGCCTCACAGACATGGCACATAGGAGAGATATGGGACATAAGACTTGTATTTCAAAGCCAATCCATTATGCAGATTAGTGCGTTTGTCCGGTTGGATACACCATACCATCAACTCTGGATGAATGATATCACAGCACTTAATTGCACCCTCTCAACCTCTAATTCTGTCAAATCACTAGGCATCAGCATCGACCAAAACCTTAATCTCTTCCCCCACATTAAAACTGTAGCAAAAAGTGCTCTATTTACCCTTCATCATCTCAAGAATATTAAACCTTTTATTCCAGCTGATGACTTCAAAATCGTTGTACAATCACTTGTCCTTTCCAAGATTGACTATGGCAATGCCACTCTTGATGGAACCCCTAAAGTCCACCTTGCGCCGATCAAATCTGTTCTCAACCTTGCCGCCAGACTCATTTCTGATTGTAAGAAATTTGACCATATCTCCCCTGTCCGCAAAAAACTAAACTGGCTTCCAATTGAAGGACGATCCACATATAAGATTGCTTGTATCACGCACAAAGCCCTTCACCAAAACACCTCTTCTTACCTTTCAAGCAAACTTCAAAAAGCAGGATGCTCTAGGTCCCTGAGGAGCACTAACTCCCTTATGCTGATCCCTCCTAAACTAAAACGTAAAAAGACGATTTGGAATTCTGTCCCCAAAGACCTTGGCTGCAACCCCTCTTACCCTCTCTTCAAAAAAAGACTCAAAGTACTTCTCCCCAACAAGCACTGGGGTACCTAATGCTTTTGACTCTGACCCCGCTCATTACCGCCCCACTATGATTCACTTTTTACCCACCCCCTCTCCCTCCTTCCATTCTCTCACTCCCCTTCTCCACACCCCCTTCGCTCCCTAATGTTAACTCCCTTTTATCCCTCTTATTACTCCGTTTGTTTCTCTGCTCCCCTCTAGCATTTAATTTCAATGTTTTTACCTTTGTGTATTTTTCTGCACATTGTAAATGTGTTTATTATTTCTTAATATGTCTACCTACCTTGTAAAGCGCTCTGATACTCTTGGGTCCAGCAGCGCTATATAAAACTTCCTAAATAAATAAATAAATAGATAAATAAAGTGTATTTATGCATTGAGGCCTACTGGGACTCCATAGGTTTAACACCAATGGCACTTGCACTCTGTGCTCCAAAAAAGACATTTCACTAAGATATGAAGACTGACATCTATTTAACACTTGCAGAGCCATATGTCCAGAACCCTGCCATGTGGACATCTACGCTCACAATGTTGAACAGTCAGGCAGTCTGGTAATACTTTGTACAACTCCATGGATCAATTGAGTAGCAGGCCTACATCTCTGCAGCCTCCTGGGCATCAGCGTAATTGATACTCTGGGCCTGATTTAGATCTTAGCAGGATGGTTGCTCCATAACAAAGGTGGTGGATATCTCGTCAGCTGAAATATAAATCCCATAGTATATAATGGGATGTATATTTTGGTGGATGAGATATCCGTCACCATTGTGATGATTAACCTGTCCACTAAGATCTAAATCAGGCTCTCTGTCACTAAATTCCTCATAGGTATGATGTAGACTAATCCGAGGGAGGCTCAGGCACCCCTAATGCTGTATTGTGACAGCCATACTCAAGGTTAATTTAGCTAAAATATGATTTAACCACACTAATGTACAAAGACCCTTACAGAAACATTTGTCAAGATGTCTTTTTTCTTTTTCATGGCTCAATATCATGATGTGGATAGACTTTGTCGTGTCACCACCACATTCCCAGCATCTATCATTGGAAAAATGGTTAGAGTGTGATGGCTACCCTGCTGACACTGTCTACCATATTTAAACAATCTGGCTTTTGAATTGGCACACAGGTCCGGGAACAGGTATGTGTCACTAAACATTTTAAGTGTTGATCTGCAGGAATCTTTACCCGCACCTATAGTGAGTCACACTAGAATTACGTAGCAGGAGAGCTTAAACATATGCGGAATGTATGAGCATAATATGCTGCTAGAGGAGGCAATATATATAGCTTATTGCCAAACATGTTGTAATGATCCGATTTCATAATACCTTCATATTAACACTTGGTAAAACTGTCTGGGCTACTTTTTGCACCTTGTCAGCACCTGTTTCTTACTCAAATATGGCCATAGGCAACAAAAACCTGCCCAAACAAGATGATGGACGGAACGTTGCACAATGGCAAAACATTCACCCCCAGTCACAGATCTGGGTTTAATCCATCGTTATTTTGCTCACCAAGCCACCCCAGTTCAGACATGGCCATATGCAAATCAGCCTTGACCCTGTGCCTCATGGGAACAGTCCAGCTAGAACTGCCAAGCGTGTCTTCCCTGGACCGGAATCAAGCCTCCTAGGACCGGTTTCTGGCTATCAGCCGTCTTCAGCCAGGATAGCTTGACTCCAGTGGCTTGGTGAGCATGGGACACACGTCTGGGCATACCCTTCCAACAAGTTTAGTGACACTGCTGTGTGACATCTGTGTGTGATCCATGAGAGATGTAACATTATGATGTGTATGGGGAGTTATCAATCGCCTGCAACCAAATTACAGTCAGTGTGCTAGCACAACAGAACGTGGCCACAACATCATTTAAAATTGACAAGGAGGCATGTAAAAGTGAATGCCGAGGCAATGTAAGCAGACCCAGAGGATTCATGCATTTTGCCATCTGTGGCGATGTTTGCATATCAATAGTCTTGATGCATTTGGTGCATGAATCATCATCTGGTGCTTAATGTGCAGATACTCTGTAGTGTAGTTCCTATATTCCCTAAAGGCTCTGTGCATTGGAATAACATATCCTATAGAATTGACATAGGACTGAGGTCGACTAGGTCTCTATTGAATATATTAGACTTAGTTGTGAGTGCCAGCTAGCTCAGAGGTCACTAGAAACTTTCTCGAATACACAAGAAGGGATTTGTTTCTGACAACCGCATCAACATGACAACTTTGTTTCCCCAAGATAAAACGTATCTTCAGAGTCGTGGAAACAATAGATAGATATTTTACTTCGTCATTTGTGCATGCTTCGTTTCATCAGAGGTGCAGAGAAACAGAGAGACAGGTGTTTTCAATAAAAGTATTTATTGAACAGTCTTCTTTCTCATGCAAAAGAATTGAACTGCTACAATCGTAATACTGGCTGTAAAGTATAATGCGTACAGCAAGAAGAGTAATATAAAATAATACTGTAAAAGCATGTTATGGTTTCTAAGCCATAAAATACATACATAAATAACAAAGGCTAAAAGTACTCAATTGGTGCTTCTAAAATACACCTATCCCAATGTACCTAACCTAAGTCTAGTACGAGGGAAGACGTAAGTATGGTGTAGCATAGGTTTAGTTTCTTTGCCAAGAATCAATCCAAGATTTCTCTTAGGGTCTAATCAGCTCCGTACCTTGGTTTTAGAATGAAGGAGGTCTGGTATCTCTGTCTCGAACTCGATTTCCCAACACCCCGCAAGGGGAGCTTGGAAACACTGGAGCTGGATTCTCAGCGAGAGAAAGGTGGCCGCTCTGTCAGTGCATCAGCTGGAGGGTCAGCTTCCTTCGGCACTTGCTGTAGCGAGCTGCGTCAGGCAAGTAGATAGTCAAACTGCTCCAAACCACCATGTGTTTGCTAGGGCAAGTGTAGGCATATTTATACCTTGAAAATGGCTGGTTTGACATAAAGTCGGACATAATAACGTCATCAAAGAACCCCAAGGGAATGGTAGTTCTTTGAAAACTCCATGATTTCTAGGACAAATCAATATTCAAGAAAGGGGATGTCCCTGACTGCTGAAGCCGAGTTTTCCAAGAAATCGCTGTGGCTTTTCGGAACTCGTGGAAGTATCCATGCCTGTATTCGGACTGCATGGGCTATGTCTAAATATGGTTATCATTTCTATGCCTATATAAGGGCAATGTGAATTATACCTATATAAGGGCATGAATTGGGAACATTTCACTTGGGTCCTAAAACACTATACAACAGCTCCACAGAATCACATTTGGTTGTACCACAAATGGCACAAACATAAGAACCCAGATGTAGCAGGCTGCTGCCCTTGGTCTGCGGAGCCTCGGCGCTGCATGGCGGCCAGGGAGGCGGAAGGCCTACGGAGCGAGGCAGAGGAGGAAGCGGAGGCGGAGCTAGTGACAGCAACAGCAGGCAGAGCTGAGTCGGGTCGCTGGGGGAGAGCAGCGCATGAGCTGGGGGGGTCGTCGAGCTGCAGCAAGAGTCGGGTACAGAGGTACTGGGGGGCGCGAAAGAGGTTCGGACATTGCCCCAGGGGGGAGAAACTTTGTTGAAATTAAAAGCCATGAAGGTACTGTTTTTCCTGCAAGCGTCATAGAGGGCTCAGCTGATTTGAACACTTTGGACACACTTGTGCAAATTGAAAATTCAGGGGCCTCAGGTTATACACTGAGAAGTGCTGGGAAGGGAGCCGGGGATAAGACATTGGTAAAATATTGCGGCCCCCCCAAGCTTAAAGGTAAAAGCCTACAAGACATTAATTTAAAAAAGCGCAAAAAAAGGAATTCCTCCAAACAGTGTAGCAAAGTAGAGAAACACAGTATTTTGGAACGCAAACTTACGATAACCCCATCTCTTAACTCTTTTTAAAAAAAAATTCCCAAGACTCTAATATTGAAACCTAACCCCATGCAGCCTTGCAGCGGTACAAATTCTGAGGACGAGGGCAGAGGGTTGGCCCCGGGTGCAGAAGGTTTACTAGACTGGTCCTGCCATTTAAGTCCGAATCGCTACCAGGTTCTAATGTTAGAAATGGAAGGGCAAGGACAAGGCGAGTCCGAAAATGAGATAGTGGGTTTGGCAGACCAGCCAACACTTAATATGGATCAACTTAATGTGTCAGGAGAGGTAACAGGCAGTTCAGAGAGCGTTAACATTTGTGTTCCTGAGCGAAATTCTTTAGAGGACAATGAAGTAGAGCAGCGTAACCCAGATATGCCAGTAATTGCACTATTGAAAAAACTAGATATGGATATGCACAAGGGGTTCGAGGTTTCTGAAATAAACCAAGAAAGTATTCGAGCCTCCTGTAGCATATTAGAGACCAAATTTAATGCATTAAGCTCTCGTACAGAAGAGCTAGAAGCTGAGGCAAAGAAGCTCCGTGAGTCTGTTGTAAATAACCGCAGGGAAATTGAAGAAATTAAGTTTAGAGATAGGGCACAGGATGACAGGGTGGAGAGGCCTGAGAATATGCAAAGACGCAATAATTTAAAAAATTTGAAATTACCTGAAGGGAAAGAGGGTTCAGATATCAAGAAATATGTGGTACATCTTCTTAAATGCAAATTGGAATTGGATGAGAACGAAGAGATGATTCTGGCAGATATCCAGAGGGTTCATCAAGATCCCTTCAGGCTGAATTCGAATCGCATCAAGCCGAGAAAGATTCTAGTGAATTTTCTGATGTATAATTTAAAAGAGAAAATTCTATCAGCTGCCCTAAAGAAGAAAAGTATTTTAATGGATGGGGTGAAAATTGAAGTAAGGTCTGACTTGTCACCTGTCACAGTGAACAGACAGTGGGAGCTAGGCAAGCAGATCGAGCCTCTCAGGAATCTGGGCGCCACGGTCCAACTTAAGTTTCCAGCTTCTCTGAAAGTAATGTGGCAAAACAAGAAGCATACTTTTCGAGTGGTCGAAGAAGTAGATATATTTAGTGAACAGTGCCAAGAGATGGCTCAACCGGCAGACCTGTAACAATATAGTGTGGAGATTTAAAATAGATGGTTAAAATATAGCTTTCAAATTGAAGCTTGCACTTTTTTGAATTATTTATTGTGAATAAGTTATTTTGCACCATCACGACATGCACCCTTAGGGTCGAGGCCAATGGGGAGGTTGGTCGGGTTTTCCAGGGGAGGGTGGGGAGGGGGTGAGTGTAGTAGGGGGGCAGGAGGGGTGTGGGGGTGGGGGAGGGTTAGGGCACGGGAGAAAATAGCAAAAACAATCCTCAGAAGCGTATTTACCACCAGGATCTATAGAGCATTTTGCTTTGAATCTGATGACTGGAGTTAATATAATGGAATTTAAATTTTTGTTGTGGAATGTTAATGGTTTACGTGTAAAATCTAGGAGACGGCTAATATTAAAATATTTAGAGAATTCGCAGGCCCATATCATTATTCTATAAGAGACACATTTAACTGCCACTGAGTGTAAGGATATTTTGTTGGCCCAAAGGTGGGTTGCTTACTCGTTCTATACGCCCCAAATTATAGTTACAAAAGGGGTGGCAGTTTTGGTTAGGCAATGAGTACATTTTTGTGTAGAATCTACAGTGGCAGATTCAAAAGGTAGATGGTTGATTTTGAAAGGAAAAGTGGCAGGAGAGTCACTAATTATAATTGGCTATTATGGTCCATATTTGGATGATGATGGACCCCTTGATATTCTAGCTAGGGAGGTATTAGGATTAACAGGGAAAATAATTATGGCAGGGGATTTTAATACAGAATTGGATTATAATTTAGATCGGTCAGTAAAATCGCGTGGGTTGACTAATTCTAAAATGTCTAACAGAGTCAGGTTGCTGATGACTCAGTTTGGGTTGTGCGATATTTGGAGGGTAAAACAAGGTCAACAGCTAGGATATACGTATTATATTAAAAAATATAAGCATAGATCTCGAATTGATTATTTTCTGTTGGACTCTAGATTAAAGGACTCTGTGACTGTGGTGGGACATGTAGGTGTTCATATTTCAGACCACTCGGCTATTATTTTAAGTATGAAGTTAAAAACGAGCGGATCGGATTCAGCCTGGAGGTTAGATTGAACAGTCCTCTTAGATCAAGAAAGCTTAAAAATAGTTAGTGAAGAGTTAGTGGTCTTTTTGGAAAAAAACATCGGCACAGCAAAGATTGAGATGGTCTGGGAGACCTGCAAATCTTTTTTAGGAGGTAGACTGGGAGCTCTGGGAGCAAAGAAGCGTAGATCTTACTACAGTAAAATTTCCGAGTTGGAAGGAAAGATTTGTCTGTGTGAGGCTAAGATTATTAATACCGGGGAATCTATAATTGAGGAGCAGGTCTTACATGACTTGTAAGAGTTGAAATCGGATCAAATGGCAGTGTTTACTCACAGAATTAAGGAAAAGTGAGAAACGAGTCAACTGGCCCACTTTAGTTACGGCGAGGGTTGTGGTAAACTTTTAGCATGGAAGGCGAAGAAAGATCAGGTTCGTAATTTTATTAAGGAAGTGAAGCCGGCAGAGATGAACACCACTATTACAGATAGCAAGGGAATAGCGGATGCTTTCTTTGACTACTTTTCGAAAGTTTATAGGGAAGACTTACATCCGGAGCTTCCATCAATAAGGGAATGGATACAGCTGGGGGATCCACTTCCAACTGAGTTTAAGCATGTTTTAAATGGCGAAATATCTATAACTGAAGTTGAAAATGCTATTAAGTCAGGAAAGAGAGGAAAGGCTCCAGGCCAGATGGTCTACCGGCCGAGGTGTACAAAGTTCTTAGTGGGATTATGGCTCCTATAATTTTTCAACTATTTAATAGCATTTTTCAGGGAGAGGCGGCACTGCCAGACTCATGGAATGAGGCGACTATCGTTTTAATTCCAAAACTAGGGAAATCATCCAAATATTTAGATTCTTACAGACCCATCTCGCTATTAAATTTCGATTATAAACTTTTTGCAAAAATAATGGCAGATAGGTTTAGCTTGGTTATCCCAAAATTGGTACATGAGGATCAAAAGGGGTTTATTAAAGGTAGATTCCTAAAGGAGCTAATTTTTTCTTTAATAGGCGCAATAGACATGGTAATAGCCCATAAATTTCCCTTGGCGGTAATAGCACTTGATGCCGCCAAGGCTTTCGACCGGGTAAATTGGTCTTTTTTAAAGGCTCTTTTGGGTCATCTTGAATTAGGGACATGTTTCACCAACACTGTTAGCTCTATACAACTCACCCACCTCCAAGGTATTGATTAACGGGATTTTAACTCAGTCTATTAAGGTGATGCGCGGTACACGACTTGTATATAGAACCCCTTGGCTGCAGGATTAGGAATGCCGAAAATATCCCTCCTTTTGTTGTAGAAGGGTGGTCCAAGAAAATAGGACTATATGCGGACGACATAATTATTTACACCCCTAATTTGCAACAATCATTGCAAGGTCTATTAGAATTAACTAAAGAGTTTGGTTTTGTCTCAGGTTATGAGATCAACGAAGATAAGACCGAGATTATGTCGTGGAATCTGGATACAGGAGGGGTAAACTGTAAAGCTGAGATGAGATACCTGGGGGTGAGGATCACACATAACATTGGAGTCTTAACAAAAATAAATTTTCTAAAGATAAAAAGAGAAATAGGTGCCATGTTGCGTGGGTGGGGACATTTCTCACTTAATTTGTATGGCCAAACGAATTCGGTTAAAATGGTGATTTTGCCAAAATTGACTTTTTTGTTTGAAACTATTCCCCTAGCATTTAAAAAAGACTGGTTCAAGAGGTTGCAGAGTGAGATCTGTTCATTTATATGGCCCTCAAAAGGGTCCCGTTTATCCTGGAAAAAGATAAGACGAAAGCTGGTCAAAGGGGGATTGGCGGCCCCTGATTTTCAGTAATATTTGTGGGCTTTTCAGTTAAAAAATTTTAGAATGCTGATGAATACTCCGACGGTCTCAGCTATTGGAATAATGCTTACTGCAATGCTAAAGATTTGTAAATACAATGAGTATGGATTTTTGTGCAAATTTTCTGATCCAAGGTTCTTCAAGAAAGTAAGGCTCAAGACATTGCATGATGCAGCAGAACTTTGGTATAGGATAAGGACAGTACTCAAGATTCCTTATTATGGCTATATGGCCCCAATATAGGACGGTCCAGGGTCACCCCTTTGGTCTAGGGATGCATTGGCTATTTCATTGAGAGTGTCGGGTCTAGAGCGATGGGGCGACTTATTTCCAGATGGAAAGCTGATTGAATGGGGTCAAGGTCAGGCCATCTGGGGTCGGGGCTTCTCAAAATTTAAGTATCTGCAAATTCACAGCTGGGCAAGTGATGTAAAAAATACTGTTGGACTCTATAATGAGCTAGAAGAAAAGCTGTTTTCAACCCAATCCTACAAAAAGGAAGTGGCCCTGTGGTATTGGTCGATACTTGAGATGGAGGACGGCGCGTTTACACTTCCTGGAGTCCTCTGGGGTGATTGCTTGCCGGGCATCGCAGCCGAAACTCAATTGCAAGTAACTATGGCTATGCTATATAAAATAGTTAAACCTGCAAACCTAAGGCGAAATCATCTGTTTACAATTCACAGGACATACTGGTCTCCTCCCAGACTTTCAAAATTTAAAGCTGGCGGGCTGGTGGAATGCCCCAAATGCAGGAGCCCCAACGAGGACGATTTGCATATGTTTGTGGACTGCCCAAACATCAGGGAGTTCTGGGAGGCCGTAAGTAATTTCCTATCATAAGCTGCAGATCAGAAGATTGAGGTAAGTTCCGAACTAATTACAACAGGAAGACATACTTTGCAGAGCAAGGATATGGATGATAAAGTGAAATTGGTCTTCTTTGGGATTCTCTTGGCCCGGAGGGAGGTTTGTCAACTATGAGTGTCTCCCTTATCCCCCACGATTTTGGATTGGTTACGAGCTATGAGATATACTGCTAAAATAGACACCTTGGATCAGACAAAGAAAAAGCACAAATTACCATTTTTGACACATTTTGGGTGAGGGACGGCACTTCTGGTGTGGAGAAGGCGACTAAAACAATGATAATCCGATGATTAAGGCCTTGGCCTCTCTCAACGGCGATTTCCTTTTTCCTCGCTGCTAGGAAATTGAACTTGACAAGGTAGCAGTGCTTTAAGAGATGGATTCTTAAACTTGGGTTGGTCAGCAAAAGAGTTTCCATACTCGAAGTAGCACTGCATGAGTTTTGGGCTGTAAAGCTGGTATATGAGATAAAAAAGCCTATGGGCGGTACCGTTAGTTCAGAAATGGGTGGCGAAAAGGCTAATGAGGATTAAAACAAAAACAAAAAAACCCAGATGTAGCACCAAAGTGGAATTTCACAGAGCTACAACCATGTACACATTACACTTAATGATTGTATTGGGATCCCAGAGGGTGTCGATTTCTCCCCGAGTGAATGGGACATGTCCACCTACAAGACAAAGATTTGAACATTACATTGAAAATAGTGCAGCTACACATGGGCCAAAGCCTACAATAAAAACTACAATATCCCAGTGTATTTAAAATATTAAATATTTATGTACACATTGTGTGGATACGGGATGCAGCTAGTCAGCTTGCTGGGCTCATCTGCCTGGACGTTGAAGCTTAGAGGTATCTAACATCATATACCTGAATCATGCCCCATGCATTTGATGTTTTCAGTGCTGCTGGTAAGCATCATCTCAGGCCCCCTTGTACCACGACTCAAAGGTGAAACCATTAACCCTAGGAAGACAAAAGTAGCGCTGTGATGGGAAAGGGCAGATATGCACTGTGTATTACTCTGCAAGGATAACATCAGACTTTTCATGGTGCTGGTGTAAACAGTGCTGACTAGTGGCACTGCATGCTATCTTACAATATGGTGCATGCCTTGCACAGAGATTTGTATTGTTTTGTCCTGTAGAGGCAATCTTCCCGCATACAAGAAATTTCCTGAGGCATTTTCAGCTGTCTATGTGTGCTGCACAATGCAGCAGACATAGAAAGTTTTACATAAATAGAGATTGAACATATATTTCCTCTTTACCCATCACCTGTGGAGGTCTGTAATTTTTTGAGCATTCCTTGGTCAATTGTGTATGATAAATCAGGGAATGCCTTGAAATACATGATTGTTCACTGTGAACAACCATCCAAAATGTATAGAGCAGCCACCTGGGGCAGGGCATAGCAATGCAGCAATTGGCCCTGCATTGCATTACACTGGATTTATGTAGCCACTCCAAGGTACACAAAGTGGCCTTGTGTTGCCTAAATAGTTGCACTTACATTTTTTCAGTGCACATGAAGTACGTTGCTTGGTGCTATTTCAAACTACCACATTTAAAAGTCAGCCCCTTTAATGTTTAAGTTTTGTATAACTGCAATGGCAACATTACTAAATGAAGATGGTACATCCATACATGCCCAGGAGCCCTACGATCTTCAATCCCAGCAGGTCCACCCGATTGTCATCATGTGCCACACCAACATCCCACTCAAGTTTGAGCTGGGAAATCGTGAAATCTTGCCCACAGACTTGGCACAAGTGCCAATGCACCCACTCTCATCAATACTTCCTGTCCTTGAGGGGAGGTAGCACTGGCTGGCCCTACCCCCAGTGGCCACCATGTAGGGCAGGTAGTGGAAAATGAGCCATATGAGGCTCCCAAGCTCTCCTTTTGCTGAATACTTACCCCCACCCTTTCCCGACATGACCCTATCCCTCCCTAACCTACGACACCACAGACACACACCACTTAAACGTATGCCCACATCTACTACCGTATTTTCCGGCGTATAAGACGACCCGGCGTATAAGACGACCCCCTACTTTGCTTAATAAAATGTAGGTTTCATGCTATACTTGCCGTATAAGACTACCCCCACTTCCAGTGCAGTCCAACGCAGTCCTGCATAGCCATTTTGAGAATGTATTTTATTTTGGCTCGTACTTTGTATGCTTTGTATGCTTTTGTAACCTGCACACTTATCACTTTTTCTCCAGGAATGTACCGATTGCTACCTCATGTATTTTGGTTGCTCGCTATTGTCACTTTTGATCCATGTAACTTAATGTTTGCTTTTGTAATTTGTCCATTGTTATTGTTGCTCACATCAGCCCATTTTTATATAATGCAGAAGCAGTCTGACACCTTCGGGTGTAGTCCGCGCTATGTAAAAACGCATGAAAACATTACTTCAAATTTAGTATCCGGCGTATAAGACGACCCCTGACTTTCCAGAACATTTTAAGGGGTTAAAAAATCGTCTTATACGCCGGAAAATACGGTATATAAAATCGCTAAATTGCCAAACACCTGACAAAACAAAGACACATACTTATACAATATACTGTAAACACACACAAAAGGCACACAGTTGACACAAGACAGGGGAACACTGGACACCGACTAGACTTGCACAAATCCTCCAGACACTCCAAACAACTAGCACAACCTAACTGACTGTCAGAGAAAGTGAAACTAACTTTCACACTTCAAAGTATCCAGCCTGTTACACCCACTGTGTCATTTCCTGGGTATATCTCGCACTTGTCTGACATTTGCATCGATTTTTCTTACGTATTTCTATGCAAATGGACATTATGTGATGGATGCACTGCGCCTTTACATTCAGTTCAACGCAAAGGGGGCGATGCAAGGGTTCTGACCCACGCAACTAGTGTGATGCGTAGGTTCAGACCCATGCAACTGGGGAATGCAAAAGTTCATACTCGTTGAGCAGGGCTGATTTTTTACATATACACAGTAGTAGCGTGGCCTCTGCAGGACCAAACACCTTCGTCCATCTTCCATTGACCCAGGATTGGGGTGGCACCACTTTGCAGGCCAGAATGGCAGACGGCAGTGTCCAGGTGCTGACACAGGCTAGTTGGACGCCTTTTATGTCATTGAGACTTAATGACAGGAGGCCAGGCAGATTGCCCTTCAAGTCAGTCTGAGTTCAAGGGATTCATGTGCAGTCCTCATTACCCAGCCAGGGGACCAGCAGGCAGTATGGCAGCACAGCAAGGCAATAAGCAGGAGCAAAATCCTCACACGTCAGTTTTCATAACAGATATTGCCCACTACCTTGTCTTGTCTATATTGTGTACTTATCATCTACCCATTTCTAAATGATTCTTCTATTGAGTCCTCTCTATCATTTTCGAATTGTGATGCTTGTTTACCCCACACAACTGCTATGTGTTTGTGTGGAGCTGGGGAGCTATTGTACAGCTAAGCTGTGATATACTTGTTCCTTTACTATTTATTGAAATAAAATTCTGCTTGAGAGTAAGTAAATTTTCAAAAAACGGGAATTGTCTTGTAATGCATTTAATGTAATAGGTAAATATACCCTTGACAGAAGTTTTCGCTAGGGACTAAATATTATAAATGTAAAGTGCTTGGAGATTAAAAGTTTCCGTGCATGCAATTTAAAATCCACACTTTGCTAGTCGGAGATGCCCAGCTCTAAACAGAAAGTAACAAGACACAGCCAATCTAACTATGCGTTTTACCTCTCTCAAAAGCTTCCCGAGAGTTAGGGGAAATGGAGAGGATCTTTCATGAGAAGACAGGTTAAAAGCAATCACCTCTTTCTTTTTGTTGTAGATAATGGTCTGAAAACCTCTTTTGCTGCTTTCCTGTGTCTGATACGAAAAGACAAGTTTCTAGCAGTCATTCGGTTTTAGTAGTACACAGGTTTTCTTAGTGTGACCTGTATTTGTCAAAAAGAATGGACATACACTTAGGTTTGCATGCACTTCCTTCATTTTCTTTAAAACAAAAATACCATTACATTTCATTTTTACTCTATGAACTAACTGAATATCTGAGAAACAATGGAAAGCTCTTGATGTCTTTGTTGTCAGAAGTCAAATTTATTTTTCTGGCTAAACAAAACGCAAAATCAATTATGCTTTACTAAAATAGCTATCTTTTTGTGTAGGTTGGCAGATGACTTAGAGGAAATATTAAATCACATCGTTTGGGCCATTGAGCTATGAACAATTGACTTCAGGAGATTGTAATATATGCTAATGAGTTATCACAGTCATACTATTTGAGAAATTCAGATAACACGTGTTACACTGATTATGTTCATCCCTGAAAACGCATATATCTGTATCTAAATTAAAAACACAATGGTAGCAGTTTATTAATCTAGTCTTCTGTCACTAGTTGCTTAATATTCTTTAAACACGTTTTAAAGTCCACTGTACGTCTCGAAAACAAGAAGTGTAAAAATTAATGTCCTCAACACTGCTGCGTGGTGGTATTCCACTGGGGTATTTCACCTGCAGCAAGTAGGTGAATTCCCTAGGTGAGTAGTGGAGAAAGCATGCAGATATCTACATGGTAAGTCTAATTTGTGTGTATTATTAATCAATACCTCATAATCCCAATTATTTCCACCTTGCTGAAATTACTGAGATCTTGCAAAGACAATTCAGGGGAAGATAAAAACTGGGATGACAGTTTTACTAGCCCTTGGTTAAAAAATCAATGTAAGAGTCAAACATTTAAAAAAATATATATATATATATATATATATATATTCGATTTTGTAAATCAGCTACATCATAACAAGTCAGTATGCATTCAGGGATTATATACATAGTGGAGCTGTTCTACTGGGCAATCCCAAACTCTGGGACTGCATCAGGTAGATAGAGAAACAAGGAGTGAGGGGTGGAAGGAGGGAGAAGGGGGGGTAGGCAGGATGATGA
This sequence comes from Lissotriton vulgaris, assembly GCF_964263255.1. NCBI lineage: Eukaryota > Metazoa > Chordata > Amphibia > Caudata > Salamandridae > Lissotriton > Lissotriton vulgaris. The sequence continues at coordinate 746,652,439 of NC_141696.1, forward strand.
AGAACAGGGGAACAAAAAGAACTTGCCACTCAGCAGAGCCAATATCCTGCATGTCTATAGTGTCCAGTAGCATCACACCTAGCTCGACAGGGGTCTAGAGCTACACGCCTCAATAACTTGGCTGTTTGACAGGCTGCTATGTGAGGAGAAGCGTTCATGCCTGGTGCCAATCGGGTGGGCATGGTGGGGATCAGCTGCATCCTCCGCGAGATTGCCATGGAGTCTGAGCTAAGTCACATATCTTTCAGGCCTGAACGGATGAGCATCAGTTCCTAATAAACATCAAGCAGCTCCTGACAAGAAGCCGCATCATGAAGCCACTCATCCCTGCTGGTAGCCGGCTGTCTACTCCAGTGTATTGCAACCCAATGCTTAGCCAGCAGCATTGCCGCAGTCGGTAGACTTCCAGTGAAACCTCTTTATCATAGCCCAGAAGCCCTACACAGGAAAAGCACTCAGGAAAATGGCCTGTGATACTTGTTATGTTATTAAGCACCGCTGTCCAAAAGTCCTTTCTCTAAGGGCAATCCCATGCTAGGCGCACAAAGTCAGCAAACGGCGCAGTGCAGCATGCATCTACCAAGATTTCCATCTTCAGCAGCTGCGCTGGTATATAGTAGGTATCAAACACAGCCTGTAGTTCGGGGATAGGCTTTTGACTGGGAGCGGCAGTACATCCATTGTACTTCGCTAATCAATATATTGAGGCCATCTGATCAGGTTTACTGGGCAGAGGCCGAGCAAATTGATGCAGTTGCCTGCATACTGCCATAAATATGCATGACCACTTTGCTGGGGTAAAGGGTTAGTAGCAACTCTTCAAGCACTGTAAACTTGGGGGGTGGGTGTGGGAACGTATCATAGAGACCTCCTAACAACGGGTGGAGCTGATAATAGATCATAGTGTCTAGAAGTGAAGCAGGTGAGTCCTGGAGCACCTGATGGTGGGCAACAAATCTGCCCTCTGGGTATGCTTCGCCAAAGGAAGTCAGCTTCATCTGGTGAAGTCGCGTCTGGGTTGACAGCAGAGGGTGTCCCAAAATCGGAACTGATGAGAAAAACAGATGATCAAAGCGTATTCTCCTCCGCAGCTCATTACACAATAACACCATGCAGGCTACTGTATTCACCTGGTGTCCCACTGTTGTCGCACTTGCCTGAAGGGCCATAAAGGGCCATCTGAAGCAGGTACGAGGCCAATGGTGATTCTCAGGGGCAGTGTGAGGTTGGCACTGAATGAGGTGTAGCCAGTACCCTGCTGTTAGAGCTTCAATGGAATCAATATGTGCCTTGACCAGGCTGCATCAATTTTGGATTGTTTCCTATGGTTGAACAGGTTGTTTTGATATTCTAGAGGATGATGGTCATTATGTGTATGGAAACAGGCTTTTTGCAGGTTTTCCTCTACTCTTTCCCCCATTTGGACTACTAGCTGTTGATTGTTCGACTTTGATAGAGTACTGAGGCCTGCTAATCAGCCAATGTTCTAACCCATTACACAGTTTATGTCGAATTTGCTATCCCAACTGGCAAGGACAGATTTACTGATAAGTCCCTAGTATATGGTACCCAGTGTACCTAGGGCATGTAAGGCAGAGTGTTCCCCAGGGCTGAAGCACTGTTTGTGCCACCCTGTGTGCGACAATGTACAAAATGGCTCCTAACTTGCTACTGAAAATTAGAAGGGCAGTAATAACACTGCTAAATCAACTTTACTATTTAAACTAATGGCAAAGCCCTCACTTCCTTAACAATATATATAAGTACCCCCTAAGAAAGGCCTTGGAAGGCAGGGAGCTGTATATTACATAGGGCATATATTTTATATATGGCTTAACAGCCACACTTGTAAATTGTTGTTTTGCTGTGGAAAGGCTAGCAGCCCCATTGAGTAACACAGGCTGGTCAGCTGACCCCTCAACCTGGCCAACTTCTGAATGGGACTACCTAGCTGGGTAGTGTGAGATATCAAATCAATCGTGGCATTAAACTCGACCTGATGCCTAGGATGAATTTAATGTCACTGTTACAGGAATGCAATTCGTCGAATGTTGCCACCTCGTGACCCAGTTGTCAAATAGTCTCACAGGTGCACTGGCCAACAGATAGCATTTGGCCTCCCTGATGAGTCATGTAAACAACTCCCTGTCTTAGGAACAATTGAGGCCTGCTACAGTTCAAGGTGGTACCTCCTCACTTGCAGGAATCCACTCAGGGTTTAAGCCCTACAGGCGAGCTTCAAAGGCAAAGCCACCTTTGGTAGGCAGATGACATTCACACTCATGAGGAGCTCTTTTTGTTCAGGTAGACAGGCTGGAGACAGGACAGAAATGTAAATCCAGTGCTAAAACCAGTTTTCCGGCGGGTGTGTAGCCCTCAGGTAGCCACATCCCTTGGGTGGGCTACCAAGCTTCTGCTATCCGAGGAAGGGTCCCGACATCTTGATATGGGACAGGATTGTGCATTCTGGGTTTGTTAGATGCCACTTCTAGCTGGAAAGTCATCACAAAGAGGTAGATGGCCTAGTAGCCCATTGGCTAGTGCCCTCATCAACACCCCATGGCACATTCAGGTAATAAATATGGCACCCCAGGTACCCGCCACCTCAGATCACGTCAGAACTGGAACGTGGACTGAAGAAGGATATGCCCTGCTGCCCCTGGACTGCACAAAGGGAAATTGAGTTATCTGTTAGACTGCAGTTGCTGCACCTTGGGCTTGCTAAATTAGGACTGTGACTGGCTGCTGGCTCGGGTAAAAATCATCCCACAATCAATATACTGAAACAGTGACTCTGAATCAAAAAGAACAATTGAAGGACAGAATGCAGAACAATGTCATACATTCACCCCAGTACAGAAATATGGGCCTAAATCCATCTTTTTTTTACTCCCCATGCCATTCCATTTTGAACCCAGCCACTTGCAAATCAGCCTTGACCCTGCACCCAATGGGAACAGTCCAGTCTGAACTGCCAGGCCAGGTCCTTCCTGGACTGAAAACAAGCATCCTAGGTCCGGTTTTGGGGTTTCACTCCTCAGCAGCCACGGTAGCTTGAATCCAGTGGCAAGGAGAGCAAAAGGTCAGTTGGCTGATCCACTGGAACAGCACAAGAGACATTAAAGCTGAAGAAACTCAAACCAGAAAGCTGGTATGCACTTCAGAGGAATTGCTGCTTACTTTTGTTGGGCACCCCAAGAGATCGATCCTCGATGGTGAAAACTGCACCCAAGTCAGCCATACGCAGGGGTGTGAGTCCAGATTGGCTGCCTAAGAGGGACAACAGCCCTTTAAAGGTTTTCGCTGTGACCGCTGTCTACAGAGACTGGTAGCCCAGCTGCATCTGGCCTTCCACAGTCTCAAAGAGGACCTATGAGGAACCCCAACCTCAGTGGCTAAAGTCACCTCACATGAAACGTGGACGAAAATTATCCACAAAAGCACCCTTGTTGACCGCACAGCAACCGGAGCATCTTTGAGCATCTTTTTGTCCTGCAGCCCCAGCCTCAGTACCACTCCAATAACGTCTTTGGTGGTCGTGTTGTAAACTTGGAGCTACAATGGAAAGCTACAATGGAAAGATGGCCAGGTAACTCACCAAATATATGCCATTGGTTGCCCAGATCTTCTCCCTGTCAGACTTGGTCACTTAAGCTGAGCAGGAGTAACCAAATTAACTTTTACAAACTTTTCAAAAGTTTGTAAACTTCAAATTGACCAGTGCTTGTTTGCGGTTGAATTAAAAACGGATAAAACCTTAACAATCTGTATCTCTGGAACCCTCTAGTGGATTTTGCTTCTTAAGGACTCTAAAACTTCATAAAAATGTATTCAAGTTTTATAAATTGATGGTGTGTTTCTTTTGTGTTCCCTGGTTCTCCTATTTTGTTGTTTGGTACTGTTAAAGGCTTTATACTAAATTCCTTTGTACAAGCCTTGCTGCTCAAAGGCATAGCTGCCCAGAGTTCAGTTTAATGTTGTCCAAACAAGTCTGATTGGCCACAAGGCAGTTTTTGCAAGTGTTTTCTACAGTAAGGCTGTTGAGCCACACTATATAATACAACCAAATCCTCACATGGAGGATTTTGCTTAGGAGAGATTTTAAAGAACGTGGAAGAGGGATATGTCAGATAAATTAGCATTTGTGTGCATGTGTCTAATAAGGGCACTTCCACCTATTGTCTTTGAAGCCAAGTTAGGAGCATATGTGTTATAAAATCTGGGCCCAATTCACAAAGGGACTTCTGAGTAGTAAAGTTATGAGTGCAGAGTCTACGCACTCATGGAAGGGTCTCTACACTCATGGTGGAATCTCCGCACTCGGAATGCAATTCCCACATGGCACACTGCAGAAGGCGGTGTGCAGAGATTTTGCCCCAAGTGTACTCATAACTTTACTACATGTAAGTTCCTTTGTGAACCGGGCCCTGTATGTTAGTGAAGTCTCTAGTGATGATAGCGTTATTAGGTGTGCAGCATGAATGTATGACATCACAACGCATACATTTACAATGCATTTCTTTACAACACAGTTTTTACATTGCAACATCCTTTACAATGCATTCTTTTACATAGCATGCCATTAGATCACTTTTTCAGAAACTACCTTTACAACGCATTTCATTACATCGCATTACACCCTTAGTAGGCATACCATTACATTGCATTTAAGGTAAGTGTTGGATAGTATGGGGTAATAATTACTATTTTAACTCCAGTGAGTGCAACAGAAGGGTAATTGTTGGAGAGTGTAGGGGTAATAATTATTATTCTAACTCCAGTGAGTGCAACGTAGGGTAAGAGTAGGGTAATGTAGGGATACAAAATTACTATTCTGACTCCAGTGAGTGCAACAATAGGGTAAGTGCTGGATAGTGTAGGGGTAAAAATGACTAGACTAACTCTAGTGAGTTCAACAGTAGAGTAAGTGTTGGATAGTGTAAGGGTACTATGCATTGTAATGGTATGCGTTGTAATGACTTGCGATGTAATGCCTGCATTGTTATGACATGCATTGTAATGACATGCGTGGTAGTGACATGCAATGTAATGGCTGTGTTGTAATGACGGGCAATGTAAAGGATGTTGCAATGTAATTGACTGTTATGTAAAGGTAGAGCGATGTAATGACTGTGTTGTAAAGGTTGCTTCCCATGCAGGACATATAACACCAGTTCTGGATTTTAGTGATTCTGGATGGTATAAAGGAAGTGTGTTAGATAAGTGTATGTTTTTTGGTTATATAGTGGTCCATGGTAGTTGATCAAGGAGGAAGATGTTGAGTTACAGAGTGCGGGTGAATATTGAAAATGTTCAGGTTACCAGTTTGGGGGTATGATTCCACAATGTTTGACACCAAACACAATAGGGTTACTTTCAACCATTTTAGAGTTGGTCAGTACGCAGTCACATAATGCCACTCTATATGTTGCAAATGGCTGATACACTGACAACCCAGGAGAGTGGACTCCGTAGGCTGCAAGGATGTTCTGCTCATGCAGTAGCACCCTCTCACCTAGAACCAAGCACTCTGCCCTCAAGATTGTAAAGGCCTGTGTAAAGGCCTGTGTAAAGGCCTGCTAGAGGGGTGAGATATAGGTTTTAAGTGCAGTGACCCTTAGATATAGTAAACGTATATCTAAAGTAAGTGGTGCATGCACCAACTTACACAGGCTGCAATGGCAGGCCTGTAGTTCCATTTTGCATAGCTTCTCATTGGTGGTATAATACATGCTTCAGCCCATGGGAGGCCTCTGGTGTACCTATGCCCTGGGTACATGGGTACCATATACTAGGGACTAACAAGGGTACACCAGTAACCAATTAGGAGTGTACCTAAGTACATAACATAACAGTTTAGGGAGAAAGCAGATAGACTGGGTTCCTTATTAGCAGGATCCCAGTCAGACTAGATAAAAACAGTATCATATGAAGCAAAACGTTGGGGAACCATAAGAAGCAGATTCTACTTTCCTACTCCAAGGTTGCATCTTATCCCCTACATTGTTTACCTTGTACATGAATGAGTTAATTAGCACACTCGATTGTGGAGGTGACCCCACCTAAATTAGCAAGCAGGCCGATACCATCACTCCATTTTGCTGAGGATACATTGGTGATCTTGAAAACACCAAGGGGTGTGCAGAATGTGTTAATCAGCTTTGATCAAGCCTGTGAAGATTTTGATCTCGAAATTAACTGTTTGAAGACCACATTTATGAATTTCATCTGCACCGATCCTTTAAAGGGATGTTGAGGCTGAGACCCAATATTCGCGAGCAGGTCAAGATTCAAAAGCGTTTTTTTCATTACTGTTTGTAGAGTCAGCAATTGTTTAAAAAATAAAGCGATCTGTATTTCGACCCATTTCACCGGCACTTGAAATCTATTGAGCAAGAGGGTTGGGTGCAGCTCTCTATAAGGCTGAATTATGGGGGATGGAACTCGCTAAAAGCCTGGAGTAGTTAGAAAATAAATTCATAGGTTCCCTAATAAATAACCCAATGGATACTCCATTGGTACCTGTACACATTGATCTCGGGATAAATCGCATCTCTCACACTGCTTTATTGAAGGTTGTATTGTTCTGGTGAGGGTATGGACTTGCAAACCTCATATTCACATTAAAGAAGCCGTAGCTGAAGTGCAAACATTAGAGTGAGTGTCTGCGCACGTTGAGTGTTTTAAGGAGGTTAAACAATGGCTGTATAGATTCGGTTTGGAGGACTCTGGTAGAATCCCAAGACTATGACTAAAGATGTGGTACCCCTTTTAAAAGTAAGGTATTGGGAATACACCAAGGATTCCTGCTATAACTCTCTAGCATATGGCACTTTAATTGAACAGTTCCTGGATATTAAATGTTAAATCCTGTTGGAGTAATTTATGGATCAGATCAAGTCACCTTTTGCACGTGCACTTTATTTACAATTCAGGTATGGGGTGCTGCCTGTGAACCTTAGGAAAAGTAAATGGAAGCAGTTTACTGTAACCTCAACTTGTCGTGTGTGTACCTACTGTTTCAAATCCATAGATCATTTTATGTTGTTTTGCCCTGCCTAAGTAAAGTCCAGAAAGAGATGGAAATTTCCTGTATGTCGGTTGCTGTCTATATAACAGCCTGAAGAAGCCCTGCGAGTGCTAACATCTGACACTACAGAATGGCTAGAATTTTCTATATCAAGATATCTGCTCAATGCCTGGTGCATTAGGGTTACGTTTTTAGCCACTTAACAGAAGTTCTGTATTAATTAGCTGTTTGGATCAAATATGATTTTTCCGTATAGTTCGTCTTAGTATGATACATTTCATACGGATGGTTATATTAATGACATGGTAGTGTGCTGTAATTAGGAATGTAGTTTTTTAAAATGGACTATACTGTAAGGATTTGCAAATGGTCAATTTAGGATTAAGATTTTAGTAATTTAGTAGCACTCTATATCGATTAAGCTTTTTGGATCTAATGTGACTGTTATTATATAGCTATCTTACATTATTGTATAATGTTTCTAAGAATGTATTATGATTGTGTTTTATTGTGAATGATCACTAATTGATCGAATAAATATTACTACTACTACACTTTCAGACTGTGATAATCAAGGTCTTGTAAATAATGTTGAGGAGAACAGTAGATCAGCTGTTCCTGATTGTTGTGTCAGTCAGCAGTGAGGGTTTCCTTATTAGTCATTAGGATATGGCGCTTGATAGCTTTTAAAGTGTTTGTAGAGCAACCTTTTAATTGAAGCACGTCGAAAATATTTCATTCTTTGTGGGGATTTTTTTTAATATGGATGGGACCATCCTAACTGAGGTTAGAGAAGAGAGCTTACAACGTACAGTTATTAAATGAGAACCTCAAGGAGAAGTTTTGAAAAACAGTGTGGCATATAATGTTTAAAGCAATTTAGGGTGTGAATTAAAACTCATAAATGCACTAAATACATGTATTAAGTTAATAGTGTGAGTTATTCAATGTGAGAGTAGGCATGGGAGCAGCGGACTCGGAAGAAATCAACTTGCAGCTTTAAACCAGTATTGGGTATCGCCAAAAATAGTCAAGGTGTGGGGTAAGAAATAACAGATGCGCAAGGGTATACATTGAGTGGTGTAAAAGTTACAGGTACACTACAAATAATACATTTAAGGTGGACTATAAACAATGAGGAAACCTCAAGATGCAGTCGAGAAGTGCACATAACATGGAATACAATTATCCAAGTAGATTACAAGCTTGTAAAATGTTGGTTAATTCTTTAAAAGTTAAACGAATGTAATTGTACTTAATGCATTTCTGATTAATGTAATGCCCCTTTGTGGTTTCTGATAGCAGATTTGCTACAGAATTTAGAAAAATATATAAAGGTCTATATTCTGCAAAACAAGCATGAAAATCGTTTAAGGTGTCCCATAGGAAGTATCTGGGATCCGTGTTTTTTTCTTTGGTACCCTTGGATCAGTCCTTGACACACATGTACAGCCTGTGGTGATTGTTTTTAAAGTGTATTTCAAACAGGGCTACATTCTGTGAGAATTCCAAATCATGCAGGAAAACATATCACTTCCATAGGTGAGCTTTTTCTTCCTCACATTGAAAACACACAACTGACAGGCAATGTAGCAAGCTGTGCAGAGCTGTGTTCTATTTTATTATTCCAGATTAAAAGCAGAACTGATTGTCATAATTCACTATATATTCTAAATGCTTATTGAAGCAAACTAGAGCTTGCTCGCTTTAGGCTTCTACTGTTTTTCATTTTTTCACCGTATTTTTTTAATTGTGGCATGCAGTGCTGCTGCTTAACTTGCATTCAAGCTGGGTTTCTCAAAAGGTGAAAATATGATTTTCAAACGATCAAACAATTTGCAATCTGTTTTCACTAAAAAGTTAAACGTTATTTTCTAAATCCTCAATAGACTGGTATGGATGGCTTTAAATTCGGTTTTATGGTATATAATGGCTATTACTTGCAGACCAGCAGTGATGTGGTATAAAGTGTGTAATAAAAAGCATTATCATTATTATTATTACTATGATTATTAATTTCTTTTTTTCAGTTTAAGAAATGTTTATTTTGTTTTAAGAACATACAAGAAAAATTATAACAAGTCATATAAATCATTCAAATAGAGCAATAAAGATGATATAGAATGACTATGAATATTAAATCAATTATGAGTGAGGGGGGAAGGGAGAAAGGAAGGTAGAAAAGAAAGCTAGAAAAGAAAGAAAGAAGTAGGAAGATAGGAGAAGGAAAAGGGAGAAAGAAAGAGAAGAAGAGAAGAGATGATTATTAATTTCTGATACAGTGTTTGATTGGCCTGCCTCAAAGAATACATTTGTTTCACATTGTTTTTAATTTCCACCTTTTAAGCACTATTTTTCCAGAGGCGCAAATACATTTTTACAACGCTTCCCTGCAGAAAAAGGGTATATACAAAACTCATATATACCCCCTCACAGAAACATCTAGCAAATGTATTGATGGGTCCTTTGAGCAATAATAAAGAAATGTACCTTTATTGATGTTACTTCCTGCAATGGCAACTGGATAAAATATCACATGGCCTTATTTCTTGTGATATCATCAAAGTCAATGTAATAAGGCATTTCCTGTGTTGTCATTGCACTGATAAAGGCTTTGTTATATCACTTTCTTTGCTCCTGAGGAAAAAGTGATAGACAGAAATCTTGATTTATTCATAGCCACGAATAAGTAATAAGGGCTGAATCAGCATCAAACTATTTTGAATATATGCCAGCTCTCTGTCTAGAGTACCACAGTGGGGCAAAATGATGGACTGGAATGCATCCCCTGCGATCTCAGTGAATGGGAATAACTCAAGTATTCCATCCATCACCCTGTTCATTAATGCAATAGAAGCCCTAAGTGTGATGAGTATGGTCAGACGTGGGTAACATGCTCACCTTGCCACAGGACTCAACCTGAAACTCACTCATGAGACGCAAGTAGGCTGAAACTAGTCAGGGGTTGATTGTGTTCTCACATGGAGTGGAAGTGACATGGCAAATCGGGCTTAACTGTTCCTATCGGAGTAGGACCAAGATTGATTTGCATATGGTGGGTCTCTCTGTACAGTAGCATAGAGGATGAAAAATTATGGACTGACATGCAATGGTCTGCCATTAGGCGCTGCCTGCTTTTGCTTTGAACAGTGCTGGAGGGGCATATCTCAGGTCCCGGAAACCAATCAAAGGGCAAGATGTACTGTTTTAAAGCGAACTATGGGGCATATTAGAAAAACCTAGTTAAAATTATCGCCGGTTTAGCGACAGGAAAATGCCGCTAAAACGGTGATAATGGGCTTGCTAATATGCTTTATAGAATTCCAATAGAAGCCCAAGTTAGATGTCCTTAATGTATCTCTCCAAGAATGATCCCTGATTGGGGATTACTACAGGAAGAAATCCCAAGCAGGAATCCAACACATTAGTCATTGGCAGGTTCACACCTCTAAAAAAAAAATTCAAAATGTACTTTTTCTAGTCACCTGGGATGGGTGATTTCTTCTGTGCAAAAATGAGGTGTGTGCAGACATATTTTGTGAACAGGGAGCAAACTTGTAAAATGACTATGATATAAATGTTATAAATGTCATAGCAGGAGCACTAGATGATTGAGTACATACTCTGACACTGAGAGAAAAAGAGCAACTACAGAAATATATTGATGAAAATCGGGTTTAAGGAACTATTCAACATTCTTCTTTAAAAACGATAGCACCGATTTTCTATATCCCAAAACTTCATGGGGAACTGCTCACTACAATTCATATTGAGAACTCAGCACAATCACTGTATGCTGTTAACTGGTTAATAAAATGTGTCTTTTGTAGATGTTACAATCCTGTGTGAATCAGAAGTGTTGATGTTAGACCTGACACTCTTGGAATGGTTTCCCCCAACTAATTGCACTCTATCCTCCTGTTTTTACTAACTTTATTTTGGCTGGGTTTAGGACTCTGCACAGTTTACCACTGCTTATCAATGTTAAAGTGCTTGTGCTCTCTCCTTTGACTATGAAAAAACTGTCTTACACCCAAAATGCACATTCAATTTACCTGCAAGTCCCTAGTAAAGTGGTACTCTCTATTCCCAGGGCCTGTAAATTACATTTTATTTGTGGGTCTGCAGCACTGATTGTGCCGCCCACTCAAGTAGAGCTTTAAACGTGCGCAAAGGCTGCCATTGCATCCTGTGTATGCAGTTTTACACTGCTATTTTGACCTAGAAAAGTAAACTTTTTTGCCTGCCTAAACATTCCTGTTCAATACATATGAATTAACCTGGGGTAGGCCCTAAACAGCCCGTAGGGCAAGGTGCAGTATATTAAAATGTTGGATATGTACGTTTTACATGCCCTGATAGTGAGAAACTCTTCTATTAATTTTTCACTACCGCAAGGGCTATCTCTGACATTGGTTCACCTTATTACATTTAATAATGGCTAACTTTAAATTGGGAGCAAGTAGGAATTTCAAATTGGTGTCTAAAGAATCGTGTTTTAAAGTCCTCTTTAATGGTAAAGTTGGATTTTAAATCACAATTTTTAAAATGCCCCTTTTGGAAAGTTGGCTTTCTCAGCAGTGAGACAGAGGAGAATATGTGTTAGCAGGATGGGTAATTGCTGACTTGATGAGGGGTAGGACCTGTCACCTACCACACATGCATATTGCAAAGGCTCTGCCTGAGCACACTCACAAAAGGTTTGACACAAGTCATTTGTGAAACCAGACAAGCTGGGGCCAGGGCTGGGAGGCAAGAAATTCCAAGGGCCTCTGGCGATGAAAACCTCCAGAAAAATCTCCTATTTCGAAGAGGGCACCAGGTATAAATAATGGACCATCAGACCAACTCTTAAGTATACCTCTGAACTTGAACTGCTATTTTGTTGCTCTGTTGTCCTGCTATCCTGCTGTCTGAGTGAGAAAGACTGGACCTGCATCTTGAACCCAGGACTATGAGTGTGACTCCAAGGATTCCTTGGCTGGCCTCCTGATAACAGCCTCATGGACAAAAAAGGGTCAAGCCAGCTCTGTGAGTTCTAGCCCTCCAGTGGTGCCACCCCAGTCCTGGACCCAAGGAAGGGGGCCTGAAGGTTCTCTGACATCCCAACTGTGATCCTGTGAAGCAGACCCAATGCAGCATGATGTATTCCCTCACAGTTATATCAGAAATGCCACATGATGACACATCCCAGATGCAACTAGATGTATCTCTTCATAGCTGCATCAGAACTGCTGCAGTGCACCATACCCTCAATGCCAGAGCTCACATAACCGAGGCATCCTCGCTGCAGTCACTTGTTGATTGCATCCTGAATGATGACACAGGAAATGGTATCTCAGCCCTGCAGCTTTCTCAAAACCTCTGTTGCACAATGCATCTGTTATATGGTCGTTAGGGTCATTCTTGACATTGTTAAATTAGCATGAGCTCTGCTGCCATGATTCTGCCTTTGCACACTTTACTACATGACTTTATTTTTCAAGACTCTGTTTGTGCCTTTCACATGAGAACTGTCTGATTTCTGTGTTCTCTGCTGTTCCTGGAGTTTATTCTGAACACAATGTGCAAGGTCGAGAAAACATGCCCCTTGTTATTCCGTTTTGGTCAGTCCCTAGCACCTAAACAAAACATGCTAAATGCAGATGCCCTGCTGGAAAGCTTGTGCTTTGATATTACAGAGAATGCATGTTGTTTACACACACTTGGAGAGAAACCTCTCCCTTGAGAAGAGCTAATTTGTTCATATGATGTAAACCTACCATCTAGGTTCTAAGGTATGGGGTCTGCTAACAAAGCCCAGAGATCTTCATGTATATAATAAACCTCAACTTACCAAGGGGAGGGTGGTTAGGCCTTGTAGTCCTTTTTTCACTGTCTGTATATGATGACATCCCCCTTTATATTCTATGGTATTGTAACATTGATAACTGTTCTAGGTTTATGCATTTTGCTGCTGGTAGTGGCCCGTTTACTGCATTATAGAGCACAATAGTTAAAATAAACATCTTGAACAATACAGTGACTCTGACAATCCTTATTGTGGACAAGTAAGAGTGAGTGAGCGAAAGGGTATGTCTTGCTACTGCGATTCCTGAGAGAGTCTGGGGTGTTGTGTTCTGGGTTGTCAAATCATTTGTAGCTTTGTGATTATGTAGGAGAACAAATGAGACACTATAGATAGCCGGTTTTGGGATCTTGGGTACTAAGCTGCTAGGAAGGTAAAACCCCTATACACCGAGGTCCTGTTTTCCTGCACATAGTTCTGTGTATGTGCAGAATCCTTGCAACATGGCGCTGCCACCGTTTGGTCTAGTTCTTATCTGCAAGACTCTTGAGTAGCTCTTGTGCTTGGCTCAAAACCCTCACCTCTGTTTCCGGAGACAGCTGTGACTGAGTAACTTCCTATATTGTGATATTATATAGGCTGTTAAAGCTTTAATTATCTTTCTCTTACTTTTAACCCTTTGTTGCACTGCCACGCATAGGATTTTATTCTATACTAGCTGTACCCTGCCACGCGTTGCTGTGGCTCAGTCTGGTTAAATGGAAGAGAAAGAAAAGAGTAAACGCACCTTTCTAATATGTTTAATTTCACAATGCTTGTGGGTTTACAATATGTTTTTGTCCATCCTAATATATGTAGAATATTGTCTATATGCGTCCCTTTTATTTGTTGCGCAGCAACCAAATAGATAGGGTCTGTTCGAGTTGCAAAATGAACCAACTCCTCCACCCTCCCTCCACCCACTTCCCGGTCTGCCATCCTGACACCAACTGTCCATCCTAATATATGTAGACTATTGTCTATATGCGTCTTTTTTACTTGTTGCGCAGCAACCAAATCGATAGGGTCTGTTCGGCCTTTTGATTAAAACATGCGTATATTGGACATGTGCGTATTCGAATCCAACGTTGTGTATATATAAACATGCGCTAATGTTGCAAAGTGAACCAACTCCTCCCTCCACTCACTTCCCGGCCTGCCATCCTGACACCAACTGTCCATCGTAATATATATAGACTATTGTCTCTATGCGTCCTTTCTTAATGTTGCCAAGTGAACCAACACCTCCCCCCTCCCTCCACCCACTTCCCGGTCTGACACTCTAATGTTGCAAAGTGAACCAACTCCTCCCCCTCCCTCCACATACTTCCTGGTCTGCCATCCTGACACCAACTGTCCATCCTAATCTATTTAGACTATTGTCTCTATGTGTCCTTTCTTAAAATTGCAAAGTGAACCAACTCACCCCCCTCCCTCCACCCACTTCCCGGTCTGCCATCCTGACATCAACTGTCCTCCTAATATATGTAGAATATTGTCTATATGCGTCCCTTGTATTTGTTGCGCAGCAACCAAATCAATAGGGGCTGTTCGGGTTGCAAAGTGAACCAACTCCTCCCCCCTCCCTCTACCCACTGCCCGGTCTGTCATCCCGACACCAACTGTCCATCCTAATATATGTAGACTATTGTCTATATGCGTCCCTTGTATTTGTTGCGCAGCTACCAAATCGATAGGGTCTGTTCGGCCTTTCGATTAAAAACACTCGCGTATTAGACATGCACGTATTCAAAACCAAGGTTGTGTATATATATATAAACACGCGTTAATGTTGCCAAGTTAACCAACTCCTCCCCCCTCCTTCCACTCACTTCCCGGTCTGCCATCCTGACACCAACTGTCCATCCTAATATATGTAGACTATTGTCTCTATGCGTCTATTGTAGTTGTTGCGCAGCAAGCCAATCAATCGGGTCTGTTCGTCCTTTAGATTAAAAACATGCGCAGTTTGACACGCGTATTCTAATCCAATGTTGTGTACATATAAACACGCGCTTATTCAAATTCAACGATGTGTCAAAATTTCAAACCAATCAGTGAAGAACTTTCGCAGATTTAAGATTTTTATCAAACGCACATCGACATTTTTATGTGTCTGTTTGTGCTTTCGATTAAAAACACGCACATATTCGACACGCGCGTATTCGAATCCAAAGTTGTGTACATAAAAACATTTGCGTATTCAAATGCAATGTTGTGTCAAATCAATCGGTGAAGACCTTTCGTAGATGTAAAATTTTTATCAAACGCACATTGACATTTTTATGTGTCTGTGCTTTCGATTAAAAAAACGCGCGTATTCGACACAGGCGTATTCAAATCCAACGTTGTGTATATAAAAACACTCATGTATTGGAATGCAACGTTGTGACAAAATTTCAAAGCAATTGGTGAAGAACTTTCGGAGATTTGAGATTTTGAACGAACGAACAGTTACATTTTTATAGACTGTTGATTATGGTGGTTGCCATACCAGTTCCTTACCGTGTGCCGCTCAAGGCTTATTTAAATCAAGTCCCTGATGCTGCTTCGAGGTATTTTATTCTTGGGCCACCTTTCTGGCAGTTGATGAAAAAGATCATTTGTTTCACGAGTATACTGTCACCTCGAAACCACGGGACTATAGACCATATAGAACTCTTGAAGTTCTGCTAACAGCTTGGCAACACAAAATCTGGTTTAATTGCACCCTTCCACACCCAATAACTCTGGTCCGTTTAGACCTCTTATCGATATACGGGACCAACAACAAACTTTGTTCCCGAGCAATCAAATACAGTATTGAAGAGCAATTTCAGTCCAAAAGAATCCTCCAGATTGTGTCATTCAAAAAGTAAATATTTATTTTTCTTATGTAGAAATTTGAAGTCGCAAGTTCTAAGAGATGATGCTGTGTAGTTGGCATCATCCAATGTAGCCAAACAGTCAAACAGCCAACAGCCTACCAACTACATAGGATCATCTCTCAGAACTTGTCACTTCAAATTTCTACATAAGAAAAATAAAGAATTTACTTTTGGAAATGGCACAATCTGGAGGATTATTTTGGACTGAAATTGCTCTTCAATACTGTATTTGATTGCTTGGGAACAACGTTTGTTGTTAGCTATTTCTCCTGTTTCTCACAGGAGATTGTTTTGGCATGTTAGTGGTCGTCACCTTTGTGTTCCCTAGAGCATCCATCATTATAAATTTGTTCCTTCTACCTTTATTGGTTTTGCGCAAGAAACTACCCAACCACGTTCTGCAAGCTCTTGTTGCTATACTGGACCACATGGCCCATTTTGGCTGGGTACCCCCCACACCCAACGTATCTCACTGCTTTAATCGCAGA
Organism: Lissotriton vulgaris; assembly: GCF_964263255.1. Taxonomy (NCBI): domain Eukaryota; kingdom Metazoa; phylum Chordata; class Amphibia; order Caudata; family Salamandridae; genus Lissotriton; species Lissotriton vulgaris. The sequence goes on from NC_141696.1 coordinate 746,668,651, forward strand.
GCTATGCATATTACATACTTCATTAAGATGTATACATTGAGCTGTTATTCAGTTCATGTTGTGCAACTTCCAGGTGGGACCACCTGGAGCTGCTGCACAACCACCTGCACAAGGTGGTGTGACCACCAGTCCTTTGACAGTTAATTCCATAATAGGCAAACGTCCTCAGAATAATGATAAACTTCCTTATTGGCTTGCCGAGAAATTTGGGCAACTCGAAGCTGTTTTTCCAAATACCACACCTGTGAAGAAGCACAGGATTTTGAGAATAAGTCTACTGAAAAATCCGGTTCCCGAATTAGCTGATTGTGAAACTTCGGGTAAAGTGTTTTCAGCTGTATATTTGATGTGTTTTGGCACCCCCTCAATGACCGTTCTCCCATCCGTGATCAAGCATGTTCAGGAGGAACATGGGGCCGAAGCGGCCCTGTAGTTGGGAATGAGACTTTTGGGGGTGTTTGACATTGTTTGCGAAATGATCCTTGCTAATGTTAAGGATAATGCTGTATGCTTACAACGCTTGGAGGCTGGGGCAGACGCAGACAAGTAATTCAAATTGCCAAAGATTATTCCTAAAGTTTATAAATCCATAGGGTGCAATAGTCTGGGAAATAAACTGTTTACTCAACCACAACCACAAACTCACACTCAAACTCAAAGTCAAGGCCAACAAAAGGCCCATAATGATAAAGATGGGCGCCTGTTCTTTCTTAAAAGGAACTGGAGAAATAAAAAACAGGGGCAGCAACAACAGAAGCAGGGTGGCCTGCTGGTTCATGGACATCTGAGTCTTCTGAGCGTACTTATGACTTGCACGATCGCATGAAAATTAGGACTCCTGATAGATTTCAAGTCCATGATCAGCACTCTCCTCATTCTTTACCGGACACAACGGGCTCTAAAGTCGGTGGTGGAGAACGCCAGGATTGTGGCAAAGGTCAGCCCACACAACAGAGACGAGATCAACCTCGACAGTTTGACGATAAAGCCAAACAAGAGGATCTGCCTCGTATTAGACCGCCATATCAGAAGAAGAAAGTTGCAGCTTTAACAGCGAACTATGCCTCAGATAGTGAGAACGCATCTTCTAGACCGGACTTCGGTGGTGACTCTGCTCGACAGTGCAGCAGAGATTACCATAGTGTGGGAGGCACTGCGTACCTGTCTGGCAGCAAGAGCAACTAATACATTCATTACAGTAGAGACAGCAGCTACACGAGTTGCCCCCCCTATAGACTCTATGAAACATTCATCCAAATTGAAGGTGATATATAGCTGTAACTACTCAAAATATCGAGTAAAAAATATCGACTTACATAAATATCGACTTCAAAATATAGAATGGACAAAATATCGAATGGACAGAATATAGTCAAAAACAAAATCAAATTTAAGGTAAGTAATTCAATATCGAATTTCATAAAAATAGAAAGTCAAAATATCGAAGTATATAATATAGGTATTAAATATATCAAATTTTTAATAATATTGAATATTTTAAAGTGTTTTGTATGTTAGTATATGTGTGAAAAGTGTATATTTATTTTATAATTTATTTTAAGCAATTAATTTTATGTTATTTAATTTTTGCGTAATTTAATTCTGTAGTGGGTTGTGGGTTTATAGGGGAATAGGGTGGGAAGTAATTTAAATATAATTAATTGAATATTAAAATTTATTTATTGGCATTTATTTTGGATTAATTGTTAATACATTTTTATTTGGTAATTAATTAAATTTTAATTGGCAATTAATTTTACTTAATTGATTAATTGATAATTATGTGAATTTTATTAATTTATTTTCTGTAGCGGGTTGTGAGTTTATAGGGGAATAGGGTGGGAAGTAATTTAATTATAATTATTTAAATATTTTAATTTATTTATTGGTATTTATCTTAAATTAATTGTTAATTAATTTGTACTTGGTAATTCATTACATTTTAATTGGTAATACATTTTTATTAGTTGATTAATTGATAATTATGTTAAATTTATACATTTATTTCCCGTAGCAGGTTGTGGGTTTATAGGGGAATAGGGTGGGAAGTAATTTAAATGTCAATAATTAAATATTTTAATGTATTTATTGGTATTTATTTTGAATTAATTGTTAATTAATTTTTAATTGCTAATTGTTAATTGTTAATCAATTTGTATTAATAGGAAATGAATTTTTATAATTAATTTGTATTTGTATTTTTAATTGATTAATTATTATATTATACTAAATTGGTAATTACTTTAAATGATTTTTTTATTGGTATTAATATTTAATTGTTTTAAAATAATATATGAAGTATTTACTTTCCCTACTGTTGCACTCACTGGAGTGGGAATAGTAATTTTCACCCCTACACTATCCAACGCTTTCCCTACTGTTGAACTGTCTGGATTGGGAATAGTAATTTTTACCCCTACGCTATCCAACGCTTTCCCTACTGTTTCACTCACTGGAGTGGTAATAGTAAATTTTACTCTCCCGCTATCCTACGATAAAAATATTGTATATTTTTTATTAATATTATGTTAATATATATATATATATATTTTGAAAAATATATATTTTTTTTATAACTTACATTAATTATTTTATAATTTTAAGGTTATTTAACTATTTTAAATAAGTATATTTTATTTAATTTTTATTTAATATTTCATTAATTTTAAACTATTTTTAAGACATTTACAAAAATTCGATATTTTGACGAACTATTTTTTTAAACGATATTTTTGATTCGATATTTTTGTACTTACCTGTTTGTAGATAGGAATTCAATATTTTTGTATTCGATATTTTATCCTTGATATTTGTGTAATTCTATATTAGTGTAATCGATATTATTTCAGTGATCCAAATATATAATACAATCACACCGGTTTTCTGGGAAAATCTTACCTCTTCATATGACATTTTGTTAGCAGAGGCAGGTTGGCCACCTCCATTTGTGCTAGCCATTCCTTTACATGTTCCTGAGGAACATAGCACAGACCATGATGCGTTCTCGTATGTTGATGATATTTATCTGACGGACGATGAATTGATGCAACATCTTGTCCATGTCGACCGCATTATTTTGTCGTTTGCCGACTATAGATATAAATTCAATTTCGTTAAATCACACATCGCACGTTTTGCTGTGCTCTTTTTGGGCTACGAGCTCAACAATGAAGGTACTGGGTTAGGCCCCAATTTCTGGAGAAATGTGCAGTGTTGCGACCTCCTTCTACACTGAAAAGCTTCAGTCTCTGCTGGGATTTTTGAATTTTGGGTGGCCATACTTTCCTGATTATGCCCAGCGTATCAAACAGCTTTATGCGTTGATACAACTTATGTTTTCTTCGGCCAGCTGGCTTCCAGAACATACCTCGATTCTGCAATCTTTGCAATCAGATTTGCTTGCTAGTTGATAAGTAACAATGCCATGAACCTGGTGATACGTATAGTACCGGGGACGGTGAGTTTCACTTACTTGACTTTCAATGAGGAGGACACAGTACCTATTGCTTACAAATCACATTTATAAACATCGGCTGAAATGCAGTTTTCCCATACTGAAAAAGTTTTGACAGAGGTACATATGCCGATTCAGAAAGAACGCTCTCTGGCGCAAGGTAAAAGCATTTTTATGGTCACGCCTCTTCCTGCTTTAGAAGCAGTGACTAAGGAGAGTGTACCAAACTCTAAGGCTTTACATACCCGTTAGATTCAATGGGCTGCATCTTTGACATCTTTGACATTGGCTGATGTCAAGTTTATTTCTGATGCTGCTCTTCAGACACAGGAGTTCTTACAGTATGAACATGTTCATCCTCCTCTTCTGTCCTTTCTTCCTATGAATGAATACAAATGTATAATCTATACTGATGGATCGGCTAAACTGCCGTTTGGTTCTAAACATGCTTATTCAGCTGATTGCGCTATTTTGGCTGGTACAATTGTCAATGGGAAATGAAAATCTTCCATAGTGCTTACACAGGCGCTTAGGGACTGTACAGCACAATTGTCGGAGCTGCGTGTTCTTGCTGCTAAGTTTGCTGATCCTAATCTTATTGTATGCAATTCTTACTACTGTGCCCACTCTTTTAATGACGACTTATTCTTTTGGTCCTAAAATGACTTTAGAGACTCTAAAGGCAGTGCAATAAAGCATTAAATGCTTTGGGTTCAAGTGGCCGAACTTAAAAACTTCTCACACTTCATACTCTTGGCCATCAGTGTGTGGGAGTACATGCTGTTGGTAATACTTTGGTTGATAAAGCCGCCAAATCTGCAGTACACACGTGTTCCGTAGCAGCAGTTACAAGGTGCATGACTAAGAATGATAATGGCATTTTGACAGCTATTGCTGCTACGAAGGATGGAATTGCAGATGCTACGAAGGATTGGGATTGCAGATGCAGGACTTCCCTTCTAAGTATTCTTATCATTTATCTCCCGATCAAGTTCCTTATCCTAAAATTCCAAATGTTGAGGATCGGCTGATTTCCAACATGGAAAACAAACCTGCTTTTCTCATTGTAGGACATGAAGGCATGGCTTCTGCCCATGCCGGAGTGTCTGCGAGAGTTTCTATTTTACAGCAATGTTACTGGTGGAGTGGTTTATATAAACAGACCAGTAATTATGTACTTTTGTATGACATTTGTCAACAAATTAAGCCATCTATGGTCTCACGCCCACCACAAACACAACTGTGTTTATCCAATCAGCCATTTGGCCTCTGTGTATCTTGATCATTGCAGTCTGTTCTCCTCTGATACTGTATATAAATATATCTTGGTTGCAATTGATTTGTGCACTAGATTATTTTGAGTTTGGCCACAACGCAGTGCTGACGCTCTAAAAGTCACTAGAGGTTTGGGTGTCTTTGTCGGGATGTTTGCCTTTGGCACCTTCCATTCTGACCCAAGGTCCAGCTTTCGCCTCTAAGGTGTACAAGGAAGCAATGATGTCAATGGGGGTGAGGTACAGTTTTCATTTCAATCTAGGCCTGAGGGCAATTCAATAGTGGGGCGAATGAACCGTGACTTAAAGCAGTCTTTGACAGCTTGGCTCTTAGATATCGGCAGGAACTGGCTGGCCCACTTGTATGGGGTTCAACGTGTACTAAATAATCTCCATAGAAGATCTCTGGGTGGGGGAACCCCATGCGAAATGCTCTTTGGCATTACAATGTTTGTGCCTGACCTTGATGGTCTAGATCAGGGGTACTCATAGTACGGCCCGCGGGCCGCTGGCGGCCCGGCAAGCCTTCCCTGGCGGCCCGCAGACCTTGCAGACATCGTACCCAAGTTTTTTTTTTTTTAAAGGGTGTCTGCAACCAGAGATCGACTCAGAGACTCTGTTGCTCTGTGGAAGCCGGGCGATTATCGCCATAGTCAGAGTGGGGCTGCAGGGGCGCTGAGAGGTGAAAAAAGCCTCATTAACATGCAAAAGGTCATACCTGTGAAGTGCTCGGGTGGTGCTGTGTGTGTGCGCCTGGAAGCTGTCACATTTCCATTTTCCATTGTCTTCATTAATAGCAAATCATCACAAAGGTACATATGACAGGAGTCGGGCTGTATGCACTGTAGGTACACTACATCTCCCATAAAGAGTAGGGAAAAAAGGGGCATTGTGCACTCTCCCATATGATTATGCGCAGGTCAGGTGAGAGGGCAGATTTAAACCAGCAGCTGTAGTCACTTGTTGCTTGGCTTTCAGCGTTTCTCGTGTTCTGCCCAGCTGTCCTTTTTGTGATATCCTGTGATATCCTGCTTCTGCTTTCGTGGATCTTGGATGTTGGAATTTAGCTTCTTTTGTGAACTTCATCATTAACCCCCTTTGCTCGTCCCTGCTCCTTTGGATATTTTGTTTCAGCGGTCAATCCAGTATTACCCTTCGACGTGCCTTCCCTATTCCTCCCGTATCCTCCCTCCCCGCGCGTGTATGGAACTCAAGAAGATTTCCGTTATCATATCTGTTCAGCATTTGTCAGTTTCAGGACACTTTCAGGAAGTGCGTGTCATTTTTTTATTTTGGTCGACTACCTCCACTGGGAGCGATTATGCATCCCCGTTAATCAGTGCAAGCCATCAACGATTAGCGGGGAACACCCCGCCTTCCTGGATTACTCTCTGATTTGCAGACTAGTCCAGGCCAGATTTTGGTTTAGCATTATTGAGGATTTTTTCAACTATTTTCAACACGCAACTTTGCGCATATACTCGGACATTCGAGTTTATCTTATTTTTTGTTTACGCATTCTTCTTCCTTCATAATCCTATCGCAGGAGCGCTCACACACCTTCCTTTTCCCTGAACAACTTGTGCACCTACTGGCCTTTATTACCAGCTTTATTTATTTGCTTTCCACGATATTGTGAAGGAAGACTTATGCAACTTTTATTCTCAAGAAACCATCCTACACATTCCTGCCTGGGGCTTGCTACAAGTAAGCGTGGAAGTGTGCACAATTGCTAAATTAGCTGTATATGTTCATTAAAATATTAGTACCATTAATTTAGATATATTTTGTTGTTTCCTTTTATATTTTAGCTTGCACAGTCCTGGGAAGCAGCCTCCTCCTTGCTGACTGTCATTGGGACTTCTTTGATGGTTTTTCTTGGTCCCTTCATTTTTCAGAGATACAGCTTCTTATAGTGTATTTCAAAAACTTCAAACTAGGAGACTGTGTGTCTGGGAAAGGGGGGGACATTCTCTTCGCTCCTGGGGAACTGTTAATGATATTGACCAAGCATATATATATATGTATCTTTTTACCATCCATTCAGGTAAAAAAATATACACATGTAGCTCCGCTGCAGACATTCTTAAAAAAATCAGCAAATAAAAGAAATGCCAAAAGGGGTGGAAATTGTTGGAGCTCGGGAGGGGGGGTGTGGGCGGCGGAGACAGGGTGAGGTGACAGAGGGAGGGAGACCTTGGAGTGAGGGAGTGGGAAGGAGAGAGAGGGAGACAGAGGGAACACAGGAGAGGGAAGGAGAGAGAGGGAGACCTCAGAGTGAGGGAGACAGAGGGGAACCTCAGAGTGAGGGAGACCTCAAAGTGAGGGAGAGGGAAGGAGAGCGAGGGAGACAGAGGGAAGGAGAGAGAGGGAGACAGAGGGAACAAGGGAGAGGGAAGGAGAGAGACGGAGACAGTGTGAGGGAAAGGGAAATGGAGTGAGGGAAATAGAGTGAGGGAAAGGGAAATAGAGTGAGGGAAAGGGAAATAGACAGGGGGAGACAGAGAGAGAGAGGGTGAGACAGTCAGAGTGAGTGAGACAGAGGAAGAGAGGGAGTGAGACAGTCAGAGTGAGGGAGAGATGGAGTGAGAGGGAGTAAGAGAGTCAGAGTGAGTGAGACAGAGGGAGACAGAGAGACCGAGGGAAAGAGAGGGAGGGAGAAAGAGGGAGGGAGACATAGAGAGAGAGAGGTATGTATGCCGTGTCTGGTGGCTCAGTGGATGAAGGCGTCCGCTGCAGGGACCTGTGATCAACCTCATGGTCACAGTTTTTTTTGTTGCTCTAGCCGGCCCCCTTCCCCATTGACCCCGCCCCCACCGGTGCGGCCCTCAGACACAAACCACACTGTAAATTTGGCCCCAGAGAGAAAGTTTGTGAATACCCATGGTCTAGATGTTGTGGGGGCTGCTGCAACGTTTGACGTAGATAAATATTCTACTATGTTACAGGACCTACAAAAGACCAGTGACAGCTACGCAACTGAACATTTGCCCTCTTCCAATGATGCAGCACTGCTGATTCAGGTAGCCAGCTGGCTTCGTAAGATTGGAGCTCTGGTAGGAGAAAAGCTGGAGAACATAAATGAATTTGGTCCCTTATTGTGCACCGGTTCCAGTTTTTGTATTGAAGGGTACTCGTACAGTCATTTGACCACCTTTACCTGGTTGCAAAGACGACAGATACATCTCAGTGGACAATGTCAATTTACACTGTCCGTGGATTCTGAATAGTGTCACGCCTGCAGTTTTGTGCAACTCAATTTCATTCTCTTCCACTGATGCCTGTATGGTTGAGGGAGTGATAGACACTACCATTGACCTTTCACCTGTCCTGCCTCCATCTTCCAATGCAGACATCGAGTATACTTACCCTACAGATGAGTCTACTAGTGAGTTGCCGATCAGTCCTTGACATTTTCATGCTGACCCAGCACTATCATCTCTAATTAACAGAACTGCAAGCAGTTACTTTGGAGATCATGCCAGCTTATCTTCTGACTCATCCTCCTCGTCTTCCACTTTAACCCTTCCACCTACAAAATTGTGTTTTTTATCTCTTGGTACCAGAAGACTTCATTAGTCCCATCCTGGAACAGCATCTGGTTGGTATTTATCCTGATTTTCCTCTTCATGTTGATTGGATTTGTGACAGTGTTTTCCTTACTGATCAATGGTCTTTATTTCCCAGAACGCTCTGCTGTGAACTTGATTGACAGAGTTCTGGCACCTCACACATCATCCTATATCATGAAACAAGACCAAGCTCTTGTTAACATCTCATCTTTCCCAGTTGCAGATGGCATTATATGGAATAAAGTAGCTTTTGAAGTCCATGGCCCGACGAGGTCCTTAAGAAACCGTATGTATTTTGTGTCTCCTTAGGAGATGTGGTAACACAGGACATACATTCTGATGATTGGGATGTGCAAGCTGTACATTCAATGTTTTCTGATTTGAAATATTATGCTACTTTTGAGCCGAAAATTTGTATTTAAATTCTGCTAATGATGCTGATTTATTCTGTTATCAACATTAAGGGCATCATTACTTATACAAAACAAGCACATTTCGATCTATCTTTCATTACACTCAACAGGAACATTGTCCGACTCTCATACTAGGGAATTCTAAAACACTTCTGGATAGGTTTGCTTATTTTATAGGTTACAACACGTCTAATCCAGAATCCCATTTTTTTAATTGCATTCATCATTGCAGCCCAAATGTATTTATGCCCATACTAAATTTATCTATTCCACTTCATTTGGAACTGAAGGGACCAAACAAGGTTATGAACACTGGAAGGATACTTTGATTTAAAATAAATTTGAGGCACTAAAGCTTGGCAGGTTCAGGGCACTGAAGCTCTGGATTGTGCCAGCCTGATTCCAACTCAAATTTTATTTTTAAATGATACAGTATACCAGACCTCTTGTTTCAGCTTGGAGACTGCTAAAAATGTTAATATCCCATCCATCCCCTCCTTAGCAGAATATGACAATTGGCGCACACAAACTAATTATAAGATCAATGTATTACAAGCTTTATTTCGCAATTACACTTTTAATATTTCTGAAATTGACCAATCCAGTTGGTTGGTCTGGCCAACAAGTTCAAATGCATGCCAACTGCGTTTTATAATGTAACTCCTGGTTTCACGCAGACTAGACTGGATCCTCGTTTTCCAAAGTCAAATACAGTCACGATGTACTCAGTGGGTAAATTGTGCCAACAGTGGTTGGAACATTCTACTCTGTTGTCAGTGAAACAACACATATCACTCTTATCGAGCAACATTAATTTGGCTGATTTTATCTTAGGTCCTAGAGCCCCTAGAAATATGAAATTTCTCTATGTAGCTTACAATGATATTTTGAAACTTTCGCAGGCAGAAACAGCTTTATTCAAGCCAGAGAAGGGGATTAAGGCTATTATGCCCGCACCGGTGACCAAGTTCCTGAAGTATACATAAGTGTGGGTGCAGACAGTCTGGGATAGAATCCCCTAGATCCCAAAGTTAGAAAACAAAAAATTTTTGTTTTGCAAATCAAATTGCACAAGATGACCCTGCACACCTCAACAATTAGTAATACAGTATAAATGCTTGTTATGTATATATTCACAAAAAATCCAATTGTTCTCCCAAGAATATCCAAAGTCAGATTTCTTCTTTAAGCAATCCTTTTATTCACAGTTGAAGATTAAAACCAATAGCCAACGTTTTTCGTCCGTGACCGGACTTCTTCAGGGCTTAAATTAAATATTTCTGTATGGCACAGCTTCAGATTGGTCTTCACACTTGTATTTCAAAATTAGTTTTCAATAAAAAAGGAGATCATGTGTTAAAGATGTGCCAAAGGTCCAAATTTTTCAATGAAAGTAAAGCAATGCAGTAAGTGCCGTAAGTGAGAAACCGGAGTCTCGTAGTTTGTGCGTTTTGTGCGGTAGTTCTGAGGTTCCGTGACAATTAAAGTGGTGTTTTCGACTCGCTCGAATATGGACGAGTTTGGTATCTATGAACCGCAAATGACGAGTTTAGTGGGTGTACGCGTTTTCGCTACGCTAACCTGAACCGTTCATCTTGTTCGTGGGTTTCTTCATCTGAACCCACGGGTTCCATTTTAGATACGGCATCCATTTTGTCTCTTGCCCTCAAGTAGCCAGCGAACGGACGCTGTCCGCTTCGTGACCCTGGGATTCCCAAGCTCTTGCGGAAGACATGTGTTCCTTTGAGGGTGTCTTTATGACGAGGGGGATGACATTGCAGAGGCAGATGGCCTCGCTAGAGGCTCATCTTGCCGTGCCGGTCTATTGTTTCAGCCGTGCATTCATTAGGCACGTCTCCTTTGATCCTGCAATCGTGTTTCCGACATCACCCCCCTTACACTCTTTTCAATCTGTTGACTATCTTTGTCTTCCTTTGCACCTGTTTCTGTCTTCTACTTTAACTTGTTTACAGCCGGAATGGAATGCACTCATGGTGGGATAATGTACTTTTACAGTTGGGAACCGGCGATGCTACTGTAATTATGTTCCGGGACCCTGAATACATGAAAGTGACCCTTTTGAACTTTACTGTGGGAACTGAGTCGTAACCTTTTGTTTGCCATGTTGTTCTATGACGAAAAAGTGTATAAAAGGAGCGATCCACAATTGCAATTTGAAGCAGTCTCCCAGAACCTACATACGTTGTACTTCTTGTGACTTCGGTGTTCCCTGCAGTAAATAAACCTCGATCTTTGACGCCGAAGGAAGTGTCCCATGTCTCTGTCATTTGTACGCCGGAACAGGTAACCCACGAAGGTTTCAGGTGTTGTCCCCTGGCACCGCTGGGCCTTAGAAAAGCCCAGTCCTTCAGTTGGCGCCCATGTGGGGCGACATCAGCGGTACCGGTCCAAAGCCCGACGATCGTGAGGAATTTCGTGTGAAATCTCCGAGGGAAGGCGCACCCCGCTTCTTCGATCCTGTTGTCGAAACAAGTGGCCCGAAGACTTTTCCCGCGAAGATCCCCTGCCTCCTGACGGCTGCGACGGACTGATGCCCTGACTGTCGACCTGTTTTGGCGCCTGGCGTAGACCTTTGTACAGCGAGACGATTGACGGGCCTTCCTGGTGACGCCATTGTTCTTTCAGTTAAGTATTTGTGGGTCGCTCCCAAAGTCCTTAGTTGTTGATGGTGCTTAGTTGTTGCATGGTTCCATTGCATTTGTGGTTCTTCGTACTTTGTTCTTAGTTGCTCTATTTGACGATTGCAACCGCCAAAGACCAAGGGTCTTGCATTTTTGTGAGGATATCGTAAATCGATAACCCTTGAAGTTTGTGAAACTCGGTTAGTGTGCACGATGCCTGGCTGTAGTACTTTGTTTAGTTGCTTTAAGGGTTGTGGTGCGGATTCCCGATTGGTGGACTCATGTCCGATACCTCCAGTTGGAACTATGGTCTATGATTTATATAGTCGCCATGGTGTGGGTCCTATCATATTTAATGATTGCTGGGTCCGCTACACTAAAGATGATGGTGTCCTTAGCTGGCCACCTCATGGTAGTTTCGAAACAGCAATTTTGGATAATCTAGAAGCAAAATTGTTTAAAAAGAAAGCAAGGCCAGCCATGTTCGATTCCTTTCGGTTATGGCGTAAAGAAGCCAAGCAGAAAGAAATCAAACAGCTTAAACGTAATAAGAGGGAAGGTATCATTACGACGATGAGAAATGCAGAGCAGTTTCAGCGAGACAAAGACGAGAAGGAAAAGGAAGTTTTTGATTGATTACAACGTATGGCGGTGGATAAGTTTTATCCCGCTCTACCATCGAGTACTGATAAGAAGGGAGAGGAAGCAGTAGAGGACCCTTTGTTGTCCTACCTACTGAAGTCGCCACCTCCATATGCGCAGGATACTACAGTTCCTGTGGTTCCCCCTGTTCCTCAACCTGTCGTTCCGGCAGCTGCTGGTCAGCCTGTCGCCGGCCCTGTTCTTGCGAATCCTCTTGTTCCTGTTCCTCTACCTGCTCCTGTTCCTACTGCTCCACTGCCTATACCTTCTCAACTTGCTGTTCCTGCCACTTCTGCTCTTGTGGCTACTCCTACCGCTCCTACTGCTCCTGTATTTAGTCCTCATGTTGTTGCCCCTGTCCTTTTCTCCTCTTCTCCGTCTGTTCGAAGACGCATTCCTAATGCTGTTGCTAATCTTTACTCTCCTTTTGGACCGCTTCTTGGGTCCGATGTTTCTGATGTTCCCCAACGCCAAAGCCAACTTCCTGGTGGTAGGGAACGTGAGACGTTAATTCGGATGGCGCGTAATTGGATTAGGTATCCCCTTAAAAATCCCCCGCGCATAATTTTTGAGACCTTTTCGCAATTCAATTAGCCCACTCAGAGATTTGTGTTTGACGAAATGTGCAAATTTTTACGTGAAGCGATATCAAATGATGAAGTAAACGAAGTACCGATTGACATAACTGAACTTCAGCTTCAGTTCTCGAGTGGTATGATTGTGGGTAGCAATGTTCGACGTGATATAGAACATCTTCTATCCTTTCGTCCCACTGTAATACCTCGAGCATTGTTTAAAGACGAATCTGAGGAGTGGATGGCAACGCCTGGTCAGTATCCCATGCGAGAAGTTCCCCCAGTGTGGATGCCAGGTGATGCTACTGCTGTTCCTATTATCCCGCCACACTTCCAGAGAGTGTGGATACACCTCCCATGGAAGCGATCGGAAGTTTTGCAGGTTAAGCAATCTTTGCCTGACCCCTGCAAAAATCCTGCAGGATACTATAAAGAGTTGTCCCAATTAGTGGATGCTACGATCATGAATCTTGCCGACATCGACATGTTGTTCGGCAACGTAGTACCTCAACCGGTTTGGGAGAAAATACGTCACGAAGATCACACAGCTGAGTTAGGCGGTGATTGGGCTGCGCTTACAGCGGCTGATGGATTGCAGGTTGGTGGGGCTAAGCCTGAGCAGTTAATTATGGCTTTGCCTCAAAGAATCATTACCTTAATGAAGACACTTATGCCAGCCATGAAAGTTAATTGCGTGTAAGCAAAAGAAGGAAGAGAGTGTCTCCGATTTCTTTAAGAGATTTGAGGAGGCATTCATCGATCATAGCGGTCAAGATATGAGCACCGAGGGAGGTCAGAGGCTGTTCGTAGACAAATTTGTAGCGAATTTGTTGCCTGACCTTAGCAACAAATTGAAAAATTCTGAGAGTTCGTGGGCCGTTTCTACCTCCGCTCAGATATTGGCCACGGCTCAGTATTACGAAAATAGGGAGAAGGAGGAAAATGATCGTGCGGATAAAAAGACGAAAGATCTCAAAACGAACGTTCTGTTACAACAAGCGTATCCTCCGCGCTCAAATCAGAATGATTCTCAGCAGCAGAATAGATCGCAATCCGCTAGGTCACAGTCGCGGAACGACTCTTCTAGGCAGAGATCTATGCTCGGATACAATCAATGCGCATATTGTAGAGGTGAGGGTCATTTGAAGTTTGATTGTCCGGTATTGCGCGACCGAAATAATGGTGGTTTATCTAGAGGAGGTCGTAGTGGTCCTCAGCAGGCCTCGCGAGGTAGAGGTCGTGGTGTTACTCAGAATCAAAATGAACGTTCTGATAATTCATCTGATTCTAATAATTGCTTTGATCAGCGTGGTTCATCGTCAGGTAGATCTGCACAGTATCATGTGGTTGATTTTTATATCGATAGTGATACTGATGACGGTAACTACTAGGACAGCCACAGACAAAGGGAGGGAGTAGTATCAGTTCCGGTTGATCAGAGATGGCCTTACGTCGCAGTTGCCACATCGGGCGTAGTTGAGCATTTTCTGTTGGACACTGGTGCAGCGAAAAGTTCCATCATGCATTCGAAACTCCCTGGCGCACCTTTGTCTGGCTTAACAAATGTTTCCGTTGGATTCTCTGGTGCCCCTGTTAGCAATCCGGTTTCTAGCCCTTTGCCCCTTACAATTGGGCCATGTGAGCTGAAGGCTCCTTTGATTTTGACTACTGGTTGCGGTGAAAATCTTTTGGGCCTGGATTTGCTGAAACGGTTATATGTGACTTTGTACTGTTCTCCTGCGGGGGTGGAGCTCACTTTGGGTCAGGGAGTGATCTCTCCCATGTATTTGTCATCTGATAAGCTCCCACCGGAATTGAGTTCTCTTCCTGCATCTTTGTGGGCAACAGGTCCCAATGACGTGGGCCTGCTTGACATCTCTCCTTATGTTGTTCAACTGAAATCGAATGTGCGATTGCCACGTAGTCCCCAGTATCGTATCTCCCTTGATGGTGAACAAGCATTGTTAGCGATCATCTATGACTTGATCGAGAAAGATGTTATCGAAGTGACTCTGGGAAACGTGTGTAATAGTCCTGTGTTACCTATCTTAAAACGCACTGATCCATCCAAGCCTCCTGTTTATCGTTTTGTTATTGATTTACGGGAGGTGAACAAAATTGTGATTCCGCAATTTCCTGTGGTGCCCGACATTACGGCCTTACTGACTCTGATTCCAGCCTCTGCTTCTTGGTTCTCAGTGATCGATCTGAAGAATGCTTTCTTTAGCATTCCGATTGCTGAGGAAAGCAGAGATCTATTCGGCTTCTCATTAGGAGGTCGCAGCTTTAGGTTTAAACGCGCTCCTCAGAGCTACTGTGAGAGTCCATCGATATACAGCCAAGCTCTGAAGAGTCAACTTGACGCGTTTGTGTTACCGGCTGGTGCGGCTTTGATTCAGTATGTGGATGACCTGCTGGTGGCTGCTGATACTGAGGATATCTGCAAAATTGCCACGGTGTCGCTGTTACAGCATCTCTGTGACTTACATCACAAGGTGTCACCTTCTAAACTGCAATATTGTTGTCAAGAAGTAACCTATCTAGGTCACTTATTGTCAAAGGAGGGAAGAAGGTTGACCCCAGAGAGAATTGCAGCGATCGCTCGAATGACTGTGCCAACAACTCAGGGTGATGTGCGTGCCTTTCTAGGTATCACGTCATACTGCAGGCAGTGGATTCCAAATTTTTCATTGCTAGCGAAACCATTGGTAGCCCTCACGTGCAAGGATGTTCCAACTCCTTTGCCATGAACGGAAGAGTGTCAGAAAAGTTTTTCTGAATTGCGTGATGCGTTGTGTTTGGCTCCTGTGTTAGGTACTCCTGACTACAGTAAGCCGTTTACACTATACGTTCACGAGAGAGAGGGTTGTGCGTTAAGTGTTTTGACGCAGCAATTTGGCGGCAAACAGCGTCCATGTGCATATTTTTCCTCGACCTTGGACCCAGTAGCTAGAGCGTTGCCGAGTTGTCTAAGAGCGACAGCGGCGGCTGCGGTGTCCATTCGGCAATCTGCAGGATTGGTCATGGATAATATGCTTACGGTGATGGTTCCGCATGCAGTTGACACTCTCTTGAATCGCACAAAAACTCAACACTTGACGAGCGCTAGGTTGTCCGGTTACGAGTTGACGCTTTTGGCAAGTCATATTCAAATAAAGCGGTGTAATGTACTAAACCCGGCGACGTTGTTGCCAACCAAAATGGAATCAGATGACGTACCACCACATGATTGCTATTTGCGAACTGAGGAAGAAACGAAGGGTCGTGTTGACCTAAAAAACACTGCATTGGCAGACCCCAATGGTACCTTGTATGTTGATGGTTCGTGTTTTAAGTTGCCGAATGGTGATGTGACAACTGCGTATGCTGTGGTAACATTGAATACGGTTGTGGAAACTGCGAGGTGGAATCAGAATTCTGCGCAGGCGGCAGAGTTGGTTGCGTTGACAAGAACGTGTGTTTTGCCGAAGGGAAAGCGAGTGAATGTGTTTACTGATAGCCAATATGCTTTTGGCGTTGCACATAGCTTTGGTCGATTGTGGCGAGAGAGAGGCTTTATGACATCGCATGGCACGAAGATCCAACACGGACATCTTGTGAACGATCTTTTGGACGCACTTACATTGCCCAAGCAGGTGGCAATTATTAAATGCAGTGCGCACCGTAAGGTGACGGATGATGTTGGTCGTGGTAATGCGTTTGCGGATGAGATTGCTAAAGAGACAGCTAGAAATCTTGCAACTAGAATGTATGTGACGAGTTCAGTAAGGTGGCCTACAGAGACTGGTATGTGTGAGGACACTGTTGAGAGTGTGAAAGCGATTCAGAATGAGGCCACCGAAACTGAAAAGACTAAGTGGAAGGAGAGCACAGGAAAGTTGGATGCACACAGATGTTGTATTGATTTGTCGGAAAATCAGAGATGGATGTTGCCGGATGCATCTGTGCTAGCTGTTGTGACTATGGCACACGGATTGTCACATATTAGCGCGAAAGGTATATGTAAGTTGCTGTCCCCTGTATGGAAGAATGATGGTTTTGCTAAGTGTGCTGAAAGGGTGGTTAAGAATTGTATGGTATGCATGATGTACAATCCCGGCAAAGGCACCCCTACACCACATGGCCATTTCGCTCCTCCTACATGTCCCTTTGATGTTATTCAACTAGACTTCATCCATATGGAGAGATGTAATAACCTGAAGTACGTTTTAGTTGTGGTTTGCGCATTCTCCAGATGGATTGAAGCCTATCCTCTCAAAGATAATACAGCTCTGTCCACAGCGAAAGTCCTACTGAAGGAATACTTTCCTCGGTATGGAATGCCACGGATTGTATGGTCTGATAACGGAAGTGAGTTTGTGGGGAGTGTGATGAAGAGTGTGTGTAAGGGCCTTGGAATTACACAAAAATTCCACAGTGCCAATCATCCCCAGTCAGCGGGTTTGGTTGAAGGGTACAATGGTACTCTAAAATTGAAACTTGCAAAGATTCAGGCTACGACTGGTTTGTCATGGCCCGATGACTTTCTCCTGGCTCTCTTGTCGACCAGGGCGACTGTACACTCTCGAGTAGGGCTTAGCCCATATGAGATTGTGTTCGGCCGTCCTGCAAACATTTGGGGGGTCCCTAGACCTAGGTCCTTCGACAGTCTTGAGTACCCAATGTTAATTGATTATCTTCATGATCTGACTGCTAAATTGAGGTTAATTCATCAACAGGTCTTTGAAGCACTGCCGGCACAGACAGAGGGTCCTGGACATCGGCTCCAACCGGGTGACTGGGTTGTCACCAGAAATTTTGGCTGGAAGCGGAATTTGGAGCCGAGATTCGTGGGACCCTACCAGGTTCTACTCGCCACGAGAACTGCAGTTCGTCTGGAGGGCCGCAAAAACTGGGTGCACGCCACCCACACAAAGAAGGTGCCAATACCTTTACCAGCGGACTCGTGGGTGAGGACCGGCATCGCCGCATCAGAAACAGAAACTCTGGTGAAATTTGTGCCGTTCAGTGATGCTCAGCCTGTAGGAGACACTTCAGTGCAATCAGATAACTTTGTTGAACCTTCATCATTGGGAAACTCAAAACTTGAACTATCATCTGACCGACAGGACTCTGTTCCGCAACCTGAACAATTGTTTAAAGAGCAGACTCGTCCCGGAAGAAGCAGATATTTTCTTCGTTCTCATACCAAAGTCCAATAAAAATCTTTTTGCTTTTCCCCTTTTTAAATTTACGTTACCCCCCTCATTATCATCTTGAACATTTTGAACGATTGTGACCTCTATTAATTCTTGAGTTCTTTTCCACGTGTGTGTTTTTCCACAGCTAGGAGATTTTGTACTACACTGTTTGTTTAAAGAACCTTACATCCGGGTTGACCGTAGGGCCGTGCGGGTACTTCCTTCTATTTAGCAGGTTCCTGACACTAGGTCGGTACTTTTGTCGATTCCTAGGAACTCCTGGGGATTGATAATCGCTACTCAGAACGAAGTGCGTCAAGAACGTTGCGAACGGTTTTAGAGGATGGAATTCTCAAAGTTGTTGGAGGTGGAGAAGACTCTAGCGCAAAGATCGGTACTACACAGGGTCGTAAAAACTGCTTTCTGTTTCAGGTGTTCCTGCTGTTTTTGACTGTTTCCATGCTATTGGTGGGTGGAGTATATTATGGAATACAATCGTTATTGCCTTCTGCTTCACCTACTTCTTCTTCTGAACTAAAATCTGTTCCCACTGTTTCTCCTCATTCCTTTCACCCTCTACCTCAACACGAACCAGTTAGACGTGCGGAATTCATGAACAACTTCTTTGTCCAACTTCTTCATCAACATCAGTTGGTGATGAATACTACCAACTGTTGGGTGTGTGGTTTAATGCCACATACCATGATAGCGGAATTCTGTACTTGGTCCTTCCTTATAGTTCCCAGGGGTCAGCTCGAGCATTCCAAACTATGTTTCATAGTGCACTAGATTCCTACCCCCATCGAGAGCCACGCACTGCAGATCATGGTCCTGGCCCGTACCACAAGCCTTTGGCAAGAGCGATTGCTGATTTAGATAGAGATATTTTAGACGCATCGCTTATCCCAGAGGAAGAGGTGCGAGCATACAGAGATCTGAGTGAGGCTGAGTATAGCATGTCAGTGGGTGATTGGCAGCTTAAAAGCTCGTCTCCGATTTGGATCGTACCCCATCTCGGTAACTTCTGTTTGAAAGGCCTTGGCTGAAGCCCGCGAGCCCAGCTCGGGAGGAGTGCCTGTACTGAAACGTATGTTTTACCAACGCCCTCTTCCCCTGTTCTTTTGACTGCCAAGGGTACATATTTTGTGTGTTACGATCGCGCATATACATGGTTGCCACGTGACTTATCAGGCACCTGTTATATTGCGAATCTGTTGCCACCGACTTTCACTGTCGGATCAGACTATCACAAGACCAGAGTTGTGAGAGTTGTTATTAGCGAAGAAGACACTGCCGGTCAAGAAGCAGGAGACTTCTTTAAGGGTTTCTTGCCGTTTTGGGGACCTATGATCAATAGCAGGAACCTGAGACAGTTGACTCGAGTGGTGGAATCAACAGTTAATATCACTGCAAGTGCCCTTGGTAATATAACAGCAGAGCTTCAGGCGGACAGGCTTATGACGTTGCAAAACCGTATGGTTTTAGACGTTGTTCTTGCAGATAGAGGTGGTGTATGTAAGGTGATCCATTCGAGTTGCTGCATTTTCATTCTTGATAACGCTCCAACTGTCTATCAAGCCATCTCGAAGTTGCATAAGATCTCCGAGTCCATACACGTGGACGTAAGTGATTGGACGCTACTAGGATGGTTTTGGGGCCTGATGTCGACGTGGGGTTGGAAAATTCTGATGATCATTGGGGTTGTTGTAGCATTTCTGTTCACGTGTTGTCTTTGTGTGCAGTGTGGTCCTGCCTTATGTGGTCTCTGTGCCACAACGTGTATAAGACGGCCACCTGTTACCAAGGAAGCAATAATGGATAGAATGATGTTGCAGCAACATCTGGATGGTCTGATGAATATCGAGATCGATTCTGATATCGACTAGTGCTTGCCTACATGAGGGCAAAAGGAGCGTCTGAGGTTCCGTTACAATTAAAGTGGTGTTTTCGACTCGACGAGTTTAGTGGGGGTACGCGTTTTCGCTACGCTAACCTGAACCGTTCATCTTGTTCGTGGGTTTCTTCATCTGAACCCACGGGTTCCATTTTAGATACGGCATCCATTTTGTGTCTTGCCCTCAAGTAGCCAGCGAACGGACGCTGTCCGCTTCGTGACCCTGCGATTCCCAAGCTCTTGCGGAAGACACGTGTTCCTTTGAGAGTGTCTTTATGACGAGGGGGATGACATTGCAGAGGCAGATGGCCTCGCTAGAGGCTCATCTTGCCGTGCCGGTCTATTGTTTCAGCCGTGCATTCATTAGGCACGTCTCCTTTGATCCTGCAATCGTGTTTCCGACATCACCCCCCTTACACTCTTTTCAATCTGTTGACTATCTTTGTCTTCCTTTGCACCTGTTTCTGTCTTCTACTTTAACTCATTTACAGCCGGAATGGAATGCACTCATGGTGGGATAATGTACTTTTACAGTTGGGAACCGGCGATGCTACTGTAATTATGTTCCGGGACCCTGAATATATGAAAGCGACCCTTTTGAACTTTACAGTGGGAACTGAGTCGTAACCTTTTGTTTGCCATGTTGTTCTATGACGAAAAAGTGTATAAAAGGAGCGATCCACAATTGCAATTTGAAGCAGTCTCCCAGAACCTACACACGTTGTACTTCTTGTGACTTCTGTGTTCCCTGCAGTAAATAAACCTCGATCTTTGACGCCGAAGGAAGTGTCCCGTGTCTCTGTCATTTGTACGCCGGAACAGGTAACCCACGAAGGTTTCAGGTGTTGTCCCCTGGCACCGCTGGGCCTTAGAAAAGGCCAGTCCTTCAGTTTGTGCGGTCGAAGACCGCACGAACTACGAGACGCCGGTTTCTTACTTACGGCACTTACTGCATTGCTTTACTTTCATTGAAAAATTTGGACCTTTGGCACATCTTTAACACATGATATCCTTTTTTATTGAAAACTAATTTTGAAATACAAGTGTGAAGACCAATCTGAAGCTGTGCCATACAGAAATATTTAATTTAAGCCCTGAAGAACTCCGGTCACAGACGAAACTCGTTGGCTATTGGTTTTAATCTTCAACTGTGAATAAAAGGATTGCTTAAAGAAGAAATCTGACTTTGGATATTCTTGGGAGAACAATCAGTTTTTTTGTGAATATATACATAACAAGCATTTATACTGTATTACTAATTGTTGAGGTGTGCAGGGTCATCTTGTGCAATTAGAAACAGCTTTATGTCGGCGTCAAATAGATCAGGCAAATTTAGAGAAAGTTCTTGCAGTGGTAGACAATAGCATTAGTACACTGCCTTCACACATTTACACCTTGGATAATAATATTTCATCTGTTGTTGATATTGTTCAGAATGATGTATCTGTGTTGTATCATGGTCAAAATCAATTAAGATCAGTAATGCAATTTGCATGGACGCTACAGACTCTCAAAATGGGTAAAGTCTTATGGGATTATTTAAATGCTTATGCTTTGTTTTCACCTTTTAATTTGACTGATAAACAGCAATTTATGTCCATGAAAGATGCTACTTACACACTAATACACATTGAACAGTTGGAGCACTTTACATTCTATGTGACGGAGAGAGACTCCGCTGTTTGGTTAACTCATGGGGTAATATCTCTCCCATTTACGTTGTTTCAATTTAAATCATGTATGCAACATTTTCCAATATGTCGCTTTGAGCCTCTGGGTAGTTTGTTTCTCCATGAATTTTGGTCCCTTCCTTTTACTTACAAATGTCCACGGGATGATAAGGAAGTTTTCCTAATAGGGGAGGACTGCAATTTCACAGTAGGACATTCCCTGATTTGTAAACATGTTAAGTTGCACGGTGCTTGTAATGTATCTGCACCTAATTTTGCTTGTTTTTTTAAAGGAACTCCTGGACCATCAAGTTTTCCCCGCTTTTACATTGCTTACAAAGGCAGTTATCTTATTCTGAACAACCATGACTGCTGTGGTTTATGGGCAGGGAACCTGTAAAGTAACAGTTTCACAACGTGTTACTTGTTGTAGCCATGTGCTTTTTCCACACCTGCATGGGAAAGTAAATAGTTTAATTTGGCCTTCCATTCCTACTTTGAAAACAGATTTCAAAAAATTGAGCAGGCTCAAAGTGCTATTGTTTCAACAGGAAGTGGCCCTCACTTCAGCTCGAGAGACCTTCGAGTTGCAGTTGGCTAGAATATCTAGCGCAATTTAGTCCCTTCTGAACACTAACTTCCCACTTCATTTTGGGGAGCTTATACATCTAATATTCAAGGCATCTGACAGCAAAGGCTTTGCTCATTTTTTTAAGAATGTGGGAGCCGGCCTTGTGACATCTTTTCAGACAATATTTGGAGTAATACCAGCTTTTATTCATTCTATCTTTTTTAGCGTCTTCAGAGGGTTTCCTATGTTACTGGTGCTTGCAGGTGGAATACTGATCCTTCTGTTACGCAATGGTTGCTCAGCTTGTGGTAACGCACAGACCAGGCCAATTGCAACTGTACCATGGCCGAGTGCAACAAATTTTTGGATGCTTGCGATTAGCGACACTTAGTGTGCGTTATGGATTGACTTTTCCCTTTGCCTACTTCACTTGCATGCAACCTGTGTTCGACTGTCAGCGGTGCCCTTTCTATTTGACTTTGGGTTTATGCCTCTCCAATACGTCATGTACAGTACCGGATTTTCACCAGTTAATGAGTCCCTTAGAGGCCCTTGAACAGGTTTGTTCTGGGAATTGTAACATGGCGCGTACTGCTGCACTAGGGATCTTGGCTGAATGGGATATCTGTGCGGTTGCACAGAAGGTCCTACAACAAAGTTTTATTGAATATCATGCTAGTTGTCCAAATATGCTCTCGGAAGCATCACAGTACAAAGAGCATGTCTGTTCCTTTGACCTACTTAATTGGATGGCATCCCTTTTTTCTACTAATGATAGGGATGACCTTTTGGAATAAATGGTATTCTTAAGTTCACTTGCTTTTATGGATTTTCTACCTACTTCTTAATACAATTTCTCATGAACCCAACATTTTTTTAAATTGGTTTTTACAAAATTATTCCCCACAATTTGGTTTTTCACAAGTGCTTCTGGACTCTGCTTAACTTTGAACTCTGTTTTTGTCTTTTGTCTATCTTCTACGACCTTACCAGGGGGAGGGTGTTATATTCCGTTAGGGTCACTCTCGACATTGATAAATTAGAATGAGCTCTGCTGCCTTGATGTTCCCTTTGTGCACATTACTACATGACTTTATTTTGTAAGACTCTGTTTGTGACTTTCACATGAAAACTGTCTGCATTCTGCGTTCTCTGCTGTTCCTGGAGTTTAGTCTGAACACGATGTGCAAGGTCGATAAACATGCCCCTTGTTATGCTGTTCTGGTCAGTCCCTAGCACCTAAATAAAACATGCTAAACGCAGCTGCCCTGCTGGAAAGCTTGTGCTTTGATATTACGGGGATGCATGTTGTTCACACACACTTGGAGAGAGACCTTTCCTTGGAGAAGAGCTATGTTGTTCCTATGATATAAACCTATCATCTAGTTTCTAAGGTATGGGGTCTGCTGAAAAAAATAAACCTCAACTTACCAATGGGAGGGTGGTTAGGTCTTACAGTCCTTTTTCCTCTGTGTGTATATGATGATATCTTCCTTCATATTCTATGGTATTGTAACTATGATAACTGTTTTAGGTTATGCATTTTGCTGTTTGTAGTGGCTTGTATACTGCATTATAGAGCACGATATTTAAAATAAAAATTTTGAGCTATACAGTGATTCTGACAATCCTTATTGTGGTCAACTACGAGTGAGTGAGCGAAAGGGTATATTTTGCTTCTGTGATCCCTGAGAGAGTCAGGAGTGTTGTGTTCTGGATTGTCTAATCATTTGTATGTAGCTTCATGATTATGTAGGAGAATGAATGAGACACTATAGCTAGTTGGTTTTGGAATTTTGCGTACTAAGGTGGTAGGAAGGTACAACCCCTATACACTGGGGTCCTGCTTTCCTGTGCACAGTTCTCTGTATGTGTGGAATCCCCGCAACACATCTTTAATGCTAGACTTCGCATCGCAAGCCCCTCATTGACACCATCTTTGACAATGACGAAGTACTCCACATTGCAGGCCTACCAGCAGCTCCTCAGGACAGTGGCTGCGCAACGCATCCCCAAGAAGGGATCTTGCAATGCTCCACAAACCAGGATTTCAGGTACTTTGTTCAGCATCCTAACTGGGTGCCTGTATCTGGCTCCATCATGGTTGGCCTGCATTTGTGACTGTATCCTGGTCTGGCTTCACCAGATACCCACAGTTGAGGATTTATGCTTCTGGGCACTATTTTTACTTAACAATTTAACTCTATATTTAGGGTTAGCGGGTGTTTCACCCTGACAGAGATTATGGTTGCTGCTTAATTAGGGGTTTGCCCCCGAGCTCAACCAGTATCCCAATTTCCTATAGTAGATAATTGCAGGACTGCTTTTAATTGCAAACATGGGCATTCTGAATATTTGGTGATGCCTTTGGATGATATAAGCCCCAGCAGCCTTTGAAGATTTCATTAATGATATGTGAGATGAGCCCTATCTCAATGTATAGTAGTCTACCTTTATGACATATTTTCTGCCACAAGAACATCAACATAAAAATGAAAGACATAGTTCAGTGTTCAAGACTTCATAAATTGTATGCAAGGTTATCCAATATTACACTTGAGTCATCATGTCACATTTCTAGCTTAAGTCACCGAGTCGGCGATGCTGCGAGCGCAAGGTAAATAGTTCCATTTATTTATTTACTTACTTTACTCCTTGCCGTCGTATGTCCGACTCTCCTATCCCTCCACCCTGCCCCTCCACGGCCCGCAGAACTCCTTCTGCGAGACGTCACTGATCAATCCTAATTACGAATCCAAATCCTATAGACTCTGTGGATCTAAGCACAAGACTTTGGAGCAAATATTATGTGCTTATTCGAAGTTACATGAAATACGCAGCAAGTACCTGGCTTCATTATTCAGAATGTTGTCTTCTCCCGCAGTAATAGAAGCAACCGAGTCCTGCTTTTACCTGCAAACAAAATATTGTATTGGGACACTAATTACGTGTTTGGATTGCCGTATGACAGATCAGGAACAGTTACCCAGACTTCGGGCACACTGCAGGCTTTTGGAATTTTAAAAGTTCTCACCCCACAGCAGGGAGCATGACATTATAGACTCTAAACTTAAACGAAAAAAGCATTATACCTTGTTATTTTAGTGATTTTATACACGATTTTATGTCACTAAATTACCGAGGTGCGCCTTGCAAACTGCTGGTTAAAACTGTTTTGGATTACCATACACTTCTCTTTCTCACAGTCTTTTGATACACGCCAATCTGAAAGCAGCATTTGGTTTCTGTTTTATGAGTTGTATTTGCCTTTGGTTTTATTTTAATGTATTTTTAATAACTGACACAATGAATAAACTACTAGTACTATTGCTAAGCAGCACTCAACTTTTGAATTCTATTCGATATTATTATTTTTGACGATCTCATAATAAATGTTTTGGTACAAAGCACCATGCTGTCATTTTTTTCTTTTTCAAGTGGACCAACATGTTATATATAATCTGGTGAACCCATTTTAAACAGTAGGTATTGGAGTATTGATTCAATTTTGCTCACTGAAACTCAAATTAATACTAAGGGCCTCATTTATAAAAAGGGTTACATTGCTGCGGTAAAACAGCGATGTAACACTTTTCAGTGTGCACTGCTTGCAACACCATGGATGCACCGTATTTACTGTATGGAGCTGCATGTCGCAAGGGTGACGTCAGGAATCCTGGCGTATCTGTCGACGCAAAATGGCGCATTGCTGGAGTGTCTAGAACCAGACGCAACTGCAGCAATGTGTTGCAAGCCTTATGCCTGCTTCAAGCAGGCGTAAGGATTTGACCCTGTGTGGCCGTAGAAGTGGTGCAATGAAATCTCATAGGTTTCACTGCAACCCTCTACAATCCTTTTGTGCGCCGGAACGCCCACATAGATTATACCTGTCGCAAGCATAAAGTAGCGCAGGGGTTTAGAAAGTGCCCAGATGCATCATTTTGTGAATGTGGTGCATTTTTTACGCCACCGCACAGGTCATAAAGAATGACGCAATGGTGGCTTAAGGGCCTAATAAATAAGGCCCTCAAATTTTTTTTGGGGTATAAACTCACGGCTAGTGGCGTGATACTTTGACGCCAGTGTTACAAACATTTTAATTTCTAGTTTTATTTGTGAAATAAGCACGTTTAGTACCTATCCTTTTCTGAGGATTTCACCACTGAGCAGCCTAGTCTTGATTTCAGTCCACCTCGAATCTCTTTCTCTCACCACTTTCGGCCCCCTGTTGCTCTCCACTGCTGTAAACCTCGCAATGTTTGATGCTTACAAGTGCAATTTGCTGTTTCACATTCTGAAATGTAGTTAACAGTGGTCTTGCTAACCACAGTAATCTGTTGAGGGGATAATGAGTATAAGAAAAGCATAACAAATAAACTACTACTGTCCTCTGGGCTTTTTGCCCACAATATTGTAAATACTTAGAAAAACCGCACAAGACAAGCCTGGTACTTAATGTATACATTACATTATTTTCATGTTTGTGTCAACATTTTCAATTACTTTAGCTAATTAGGATGAGCATGGTGTGCTGATTTGCATTAACAAATGTCAGTGTGCACTGGAAACGCAGCTCATTTCTCTACCAGGTGCCAGGGTAACATCCTAATTTAAAACAGAACACGTTCACTTGAGCACGTTTGTATTTTCAGTCTCGTATACAAGTGGGCACCAGAGACATTCCTGTATTTGATGTGCCAGTGCATAAATATTATTCTGGAGCACGCAGGATTCATTCCTAAATTATTCACTCTTCAGTTTCAGGGTTCTGACCTAAGTAAGTTGACAGCGCTTATATATATGGTTACCATTGAATTATCCATCCAATACATTATCTGCTAAATATTATATTATAGAACAACCTTTCATCAGATAAGAGGCGTATTTTTGGAGCTAACACTCAGCAGCAAGTTGTGCACGCACGTGTCCAATAGTGATGCTGAATGGCTGAATGGCAGTTTACTAGACAAACAGCAGCGCCTCCAGTCCAAAGCACGTGCGGAGAAGGAGTTTGATCCCAGGGCACACAGTAATGTTTGCTTCGAGTGCACAGACTAACGGCTTCATTACGATTGTCTGACTGGCATCGTTTCAGGCATGGGACCATCCGACAAGGAGTCCTGGTCCCAAATGCCCAAAAAGGATACGGTCGCTTTCATTTGTTGCCTGCGCTGCGGCCCTGAAAAGGGCTGCAGCACAAGCAGCAATAGAAACAGGTATTTTTACAAACATCAATGCACCTTGTGCCAGGCACCACATAGTACCTGGCAAATGGTGCTTGGATGTTTGGGGGACATCACTTGTGCACTCCTGGCCTCATAGCGTAGGACCATGAGGATCAGGGGCACTGCCAGTCGCGGCTGGTGACATTTGAAATAGGCAGGGCGTAAAATTGGCGGTGGCTGGACAATAATAACAGACAGCCTCATAATAATAAAATAATAAATTAAATGTAAAAAAAAACTTACCTTGGCTTGGCTTCCCGCTCTGGCTCTCGACTCGAGTCCTGTCCCGAGGGCCGAGACTGCAGACTCCTGCGCGCCATCCTGGATTTTTTTGAATGCCTCGTCGTCACGGAAGGCTGCAGGCAGCCTCCCTCCCCTCCATGGCAGCCGGCGCTGATTGGTTCGGCCGGCTGCCCTAAACACGTCATTCCTCTTGGTCTGCATGCTGCAGAACCGAAAGTGGGAGGAGGCTTGGGGGAGCGGCTTGCCCACTGTTGCTAATACTGTCTGTATGGACAGCCTCTCAGGCTGTCCAAACAGTCCGAAATTCACAACAGTGGGCAAGCCACTCCCCCAAGCCACTCCCCCCTGCCCTGAGGCTCGAGCTCGAGGAAGTTTGCTGACTGATTTCTCGCCGTGCGAGAAGGGCAGGGAGAAACAAATGGTAGTTATAAATAAATAACTACCATTTGTTTCTGCCTTCTTCTCGCAAGGCGAGAAAACAGGGGTGGGGGGCGCCCAAACGCCCCCACGGTAAAACCGCCACTGGGCACTGCTATGGGCCCCCAAAGTCCCTTTCCATCTGCCTTTACATGGCGATCGGACAGCTACGTAAAGTGTAAAGGTAGAGGGAAAAGTTACATTCTAATCCCTACAGCCATGCCACTCCAGGCACTGACCCCATTGTGGGGATTAGGCTCCAATTGCCGTCCCAACGAGTCTGCCCGAGGCGGCAGTCTTTCCCCCTACTCCGTCTGCCGGTATCCTAATCCGGCGGTGGAACCACAGTCTCGGGTGTCAGATGGACTGCCACTGATGGCCTGTCTGTGGATATTCGTCCAACATCATAACTAGGACATATGTACTGTGACCTTGGATGTGCAAGACGCAAGAATTCAAGGGCACAATATTTGGGTAATTTGTCTGCACATTCAATATATTTTTGTTATTTACAGCTAATCAAAACACAATGGGACATTCATTTCAAGACACACTTGATTGATTACCTTTAAGATGTAGAGTTATTAGATCAGAGCAGGCCACAATACTTAAGTAAACTAAACAAGGGATTAAATGTGCACTATGCAATTGATACCGCAGTGAGAAACACAATGTATGTACCTCCTTCAATCCACAGATATAACTGACATGGTCTCTGGTAATGCAACCGAGTCAGCAATATTACCTCAGTAGTTGTGATTAGGACATATTTCCATCTCATTACACAACATTAGAACCATTTTGAAAGAATGAAAACATTTTGTATTCTTTCAAGATGGTCGCCCATTTTCATAATGCAATATGTGGCCAACTTGAAAGAATAACAAATATAATTTCAAGATGTCTGGTAGCTACTATTGGTTTGATCTATATCAGCACATTTTAAAAGCATCTGATATTGAAATAGCCAATACTCGCAACCACAAAGGATTGGCACAGAAAGAATAATTGACATTACCAGTGCTTGTTTTGCTATCTTCAAGTTTACTCACTTTTGAATTCCCTATGAGTATTAACAAGTGGAAATCTTTTTGACTATAAGAACTACTTGGGGTTACTGAACTGTCCTGCTGCACCGGATGGTGCCCAGAATGATAAAGGTAATTTGGCTGGAAAGTGTCCTCTAGATTTGGGGTTTAGCATAAACAATTATTAATTAAGGGTTACTTGAGTTAGAAAACTGTTTGAATGCATTGTGTTACATATTGGTATGTAAGCTACCAGTCACTCAAAAAAGGAAACAGATATATGAGCACCTCACAATAATACCAGCCATGCAACGATTCTGTTGCTCACCAATGTTGTTAATGACTAGATATAGGTTCATGCGCCTTTGAAGTTTGAGTACCGGAGATGAAAGGTTCATTTTGCCTCATCCCCCAGGGTTTCTCAGAAGTTACCTCAAAAACATGAAAGTAGCATGGATGATGAAAAGCGTTCCATGAAGAGAACTAACATTTGTATTAATAATGTGCATGGATTGTGTTTACCAGTGGTGGCTGGTGACCTTTAAAAGTAGTGGGGCGTAATCTTTGGCTTGAATTCAAGTGAGCAAGCCACTCACTCTCACTCTGTGTCACTCGGTCGAATTCTCACTCTGACTCCCTGACTTAGTCTCGCTTATTGTATTTTAGTCTAACTCAGTCTCATTCAACCTCATTTAATCTCACTCTGACTCACCCATCACTCAATCTCACCCTGAATCCCCCAGTCTGACTCAGTCCCACTCGTTTCCATTAGTGCCACTTAGTTTACTCACTGATTTTCACTCATTCTCTGACTCACTCAGTCTCACTCCTTTTTAGTCAGTCTCACTTAGTCACACTAGTTGTCACTCATTTTCAGTCAATCAGTCTTACTCCGATACATTCAATCGCATTAACACATCTAGTCTCAAGCATTCTCACAATTTCCTACTCAGTCTCACTTATTTAGAGTCACTCTGACAAAATCATTTTAGATGATTCCCGCTCTACCTCATTCATTCTGACTCACTAAGACTGTGACTCACTGAGTCATATACACAGTAGCATTCACTGTAGGCATGAGCGGATTTTGCGGATTGGCAATCCGCGAATTTGCGGATTTGCGAATTTGCGGATTGCCAAAATCCGCAAAATCCGCGAATCCGCGTGGATTTTATTTTTTTTTATGTTCGCACGGGTTTCTGCAAGTTCGCGAGGGTTTTGTACAATTTCGCAAATTGGGAAATTGTACAAAACGCGTGCGAACTTGCAGCAATCCGTGCGAACACAATTATAAGAGAAAGAAGCTCCTGGTCACAGGAACAGCACGGGGATTGCGCTCATGAAAGTCAAGGATGCAAAGGCCTCTACCCAGCATCACAGCTGATTTTCCACAGTAGATTTGGGAAGAGGCACACCTGTCCAGCCTCGAAGAAGCTCATGATTGTTTTTGGGCTAATGAATGAGTCACATATTTTGAGCATCAACTAGTTCGAGCGACCATGCAAAGGCCGCCCTCTACCCAGCATCACAGCTGATTTTCCACGGTAGATTTGGGAAGAGGCACACCTGTCCAGCCTCGAAGACGCTCATGATTGTTTTTGGGCTAATGAATGAGTCACTGAATTTGAGCATCAACTAGTTCGAGTGACCATGTGTGTGTTACTATGCAATCGCCCTGAAGGGCGCAGGGGTCCCTTGAGTGACCTGTGTAAGGCTGTAACTATTTTACAATGGCGCCAGCAAGCTGCCAGCGCCGTTGTAAAATAGTTACAAAGTTAGCTTGCACAGGAAGCACCTGCTTCGTTTTATCTAGTGGTTCCTGTGCAAGCTAACTTTGTAACTATTTTACAACGGCGCTGGCAGCTTGCTGGCGCCATTGTAAAATAGTTGCATGAGTGGGGGTTCAACTTTTGAACCCGTTACGCTCGCGGATTTTTTTTGCGGATTTCCCAAAAATCCGCAAAATCCGGGAGCATAACGGATTTCCCGCTCATGCTTAATTCACTGTCAATCTCTCCCACAGTTACACGCACTGCCATTCTTCCTCTTAGTAACACTTACTGTCGGTCTCCCTCACAGTAATACTCACTGTCCTTATCCCTCACAGTAACACTCTCTGTCATTGTCTCTAACACTAAAACTCACTGTTATTCTCCCTCATAGTTCGACTCACTGTCATTCTCCCTCACAGTAACAATCATTGTCATTCTCCCTCACAGTTACACTCAAATATTCTTCTCACTATAACACTCAATGTCATTTTCCCTCAAAGTTACATTTCTTCCTCGGAGCAAAACTGAATGAATGAATACTCATTTATATAGCGCGTGGTTACCCGGAGGCATCCCAGCGCTGCAGTGTACCAATTCATCACCCGAGAGATTACAGAAACAGGAAGGTTTTTAGCATCTTTCTAAACCTAAGGTGGTTCTCTTCCATCCGAATAGGGTCCGGCAGGTTGTTCCAGAGTTTAGCTGATTGGACAGAAAAACGTCTGCCACCCATGCGGATTCTCCTTATTCGTGGGACTGCCAGGAAGTTCTTACTACTGGATCTAAGGGTCCTATTGGTTTGGTAAGGACAAAACAGAGATTGAGTTAGAGCAGGCCCTGTCTTGGTCAAGGCTTTATGGACAATAGTCATAGCCTTAAAATCGACCCTTTGTTGTATTGGCAGCCAATGGAGTTGCCTGAGTGCTGGTTTGGCAGAAGTTCTACGCGGTATCTTTAAAAGCATCCGAGCTGCGCAATTCTGTACCGTCTGTAGAACCCTGAGTGTCCCTAATGGTGCTCCTAAATATATTGCGTTAGCATAGTCCAGGCGAGTTAAAATCAGGGCCTGGACTAATATCCGCCTTGCTTCAAAAGGAAGCAATTCAATAATTTTTCTAAGGGACCTCATCAGGGCGTAGCAGTTCGCTGCAACCTTCTCAGCTTGCACCAAAAAATTAAGTGCTGGGTCTAGCCAAACCCCTAGAC
This sequence comes from Lissotriton vulgaris, assembly GCF_964263255.1. NCBI lineage: Eukaryota > Metazoa > Chordata > Amphibia > Caudata > Salamandridae > Lissotriton > Lissotriton vulgaris. Next base: position 746,700,429 of record NC_141696.1, read on the forward strand.
TTTTGATTTTCTTTTTGGGGGAAGGGGGGAGACCCAAGGTGGTAGGCCACCATCCGTCGACCGCGGAGGGAGCATCATGTCCCAACATCATGATCTCCGTCTTTGTTCCATTAAGTTTCAAGAAGGATGCATCCATCCACTCACGAACCTTACTAAGACAGGAAGAGAGTTTATCATAGGATGACATCTGGCCAGAGAGGGTGATGATAAGCTGCGTATCATCTGCATACGTCACTAGTTGCACTCCCCAAGGTAACACCACCTCAGCCAAAGGCCTCATATAGATATTAAATAAGGTCGGGCTGAGGGATGACCCCTGGGGAACGCCACAGTGAAGATGCACAGGTGGAGAAGAGATGTCATCCTCAAATACAGAGAAAGTCCGGTCTGAGAGGAAGGATTGCAGCCATTTCAGCGCGGTACCAGTGACACCCACATCACCCATCCTTTGAATCAGAATAGAGTGATTAACGGTGTCAAAGGCCGCGCTGAGATCTAATAACAGTATGGCTGCGCAACTGCCTTCATCTACAATCCTTCTTGCTTCCTCAATAACTGCCACCAGAGCCGTTTCAGTGCCTTGTTTGCACCTGAATCCGGTCTGGGTAGGATGCAGTAAATCCTGGGTTTCTAGATGGTTGGAAATCAGAGAATTGACATATTTTTCTGTAAGTTTGCTAATTGAGGGCAGCAGAGAGATAAGGCGATAGTTAGCCCAGTCGTTGGGATTGAGGTTGGGCTTTTTAAGTAGTGCCTTTACTCTAGCATGTTTCCAGTGAAGGGGGACTTCCCCCGCTGAGAGTGAAGTATTGATCACCTCCTTAATCACCGGGGCCACAACATCAGAGACCAAGTTGAGCATGGTGGGGGGTGCCACATCGACCGGTGAACCTGATTTAAGGTTACTCAGAAGTGATTGGACCTTAGGGCAATCAAGAGGGGGAAATGTCTCAAGGAGATTCAGCTCAAAACTCGGGGGCGAGGTTGATATACATGGAGTCTCACGGAAAGTAGAATAGATGTCTGTTATTTTTGATACAAAGAAATTAGCCAGTTCCCTGCAACGAGTAGATGCAAGACTGGGGTCAGCAGTGGAAGTAGATGGGGTTGCTAAAGACTTGAATATTTTAAAGATTTCCCTGGAGGAGCTGGAGGCAGAAGTAATTTTTTCCTGGTAATATTTGGATTGAGTGGATTTAATCAGTTTTTTATAGTTGCGAAGAGTAATCTTATAGATATCCTTACTAGTTTTTTGGAAGTCTTTTCTCCAGAGCCTCTCTTTCTGTTTACAGAGTTGTTTAAGGGTTCTAAGCTCTGGGGTGTACCAGGCTTTTTTGTTTGCTCCGATACGATGAGAAAGCTCAACCTTAGGTAGGGTCTGGTCTAGGGATTCCTCTAGCCAACGATTATAACAGTCGTTAGCGTCGGAGGGGTCATTGTGAATTTCAGGTACAGTTTCTAAAAGGTTGAGTGTCCATTTCTCAGTGACTAGTTTAGACCAGGGTCGCCTAGTTTTTTTTACAAAACAAGCCTGGCCTGTCTGTTCCTGGCGGGTAAGGGAGAAGGACAAGAGTGAATGGTCCGACCAGGGAATTGAGGTAGATTTTATAAACTCGAGCGCGCTTAGATTAGTGTAACAATGATCCAATAAATGTCCTGCCTTGTGTGTATGGATAATTTGTCTAAGTTGGACTGTGTTTAATGCTGCCAGCAGATTCTGACAGATGGGGGTATCTGATTTATCTAACTGGATGTTGAAATCTCCCAAAACCGTAAAATTGGGGGAGTTGCAGGATAGGTTGATGACTGAGCTTAACAGATCTTCGCAGAACTGTCCTGTCGCCCCTGGAGGTCTGTACACCAATAGGCCTGAAAGCGTACATGTAGGGGAAAGGGTGACAGAGAACATCATACACTCTGCCCCAGGGATTCAAACTTTCTCTGTTCTACAACTTATAGATTTTTTGTGCGCAATGGCAATCCCTCCTCCTCTTCCATCCATCCGATCTTGCCTCACCATGACATAAGTAGAGGGGAGGGCCCGAACAACGTCAGGGTCGGACCCATCGTTAGTCCACGTTTCTGTGAGGAAAAGAACCTCAATGTCTGTATCCTCCAGTAACATGGAGATCTCTAGGGCATGTTTAGGTAGGGATCGGCAGTTCAGAAGAGCCAGTAAATAAGGAGGTTGCTCAGAGGACCTGATGTCTGGGGTAAAATGATAATTGCACCCTGAACAGGATTCGTGATCCTTATCGGTATTTAACAGGATACAGGTCGGTCCGACCTTGCCTCTTATATGCAGGAGATGATTTCTGGCGTATGCAATCATAGGTCTGTTTCCAGGTGGAGAAGCAGGGGGGCCGGCCCCTGGGCCCGGCGCGGCCCGGACGGGCCCAGACGGGCTTGCCTTTGGCGCGCCTTCGGCGCGCCACCGGCGCGCCCGCTGCGCCCGCCCGCTGCGCGGGCGAGATCCTCCGTTCATTTTGTAAGGAAAAAAGGGCGGGAAGGTGGCCTGACAGCTGGTGCGGGGATCGGATTTCCCTCCCCTAAGATGCCGTTCCTCCCTTAAAACTCACTGTCATTCTCCAACACAGTGACACTCACTGTCGTTCTCCCCACCAATTACCCTCACTTTCATTCTCTGTCACTTACTATCATTCATTCACACTCATACTCCCATTTCCTATTGTCACTCGCCGACTACCACCACTGAATCTTTCTTTTTTACTAGCACACACATACATGTTGTCTCCCAAAGACACACTCTTACCAACATACACACTTATTTACCCATATGCATACAACACAACACTTAAAAGCTTGAAAGCTTGTTTTTATATACCTTGCTGCAAATCCTGGTTAAAAGATTACTCCTTGCAGCTTCTGGTGCTGGCGCGTGAAACTGAAACCTCAAACCTGGGGAGACACAGACAGTCTCTGCTGTTTCAAACAATCCTTTCGCACCTCTGTGAGGAGTTGGAAAAGGTTGGGGTGACAGACTGATTGGCGTGTAGTTATGGGCAGTGCTGGGCTTAAGCTTGCAGCTCCCACATTATTCTTTAGCTGTGACACCTAGCACGCCACAAATGGGGAGGCACAGAGATGTGCCAGAGTCTCAAGGGTGGAATTTCTCCAATCTTGGCATTCTCTCTCTGAAGGTTGGTGCATTTGCCTTTGTACCCCCTGCACAAGCCATCAAGCAGAGACTGTTGCCGGACAAAAGGAGCCAAAAGACACACAGATAACAAGCATTTACAATGCAATGGTTTTGCCTTTGTTAAAGTTAGAGCGATTGGCATTGCTCTTGACATTATTTTTATTTATGTTTTTTTTGTTACATAAATAAATGGCATTGTCATTTACAATGCCACTAGCTTTATCTCTTGCAAATGACACACACCAACACCCACAGAGAGCCCCCCCAACACACACAAACCCCCCCCCACACACACACCCACACAGAGCCCCCCCACACACAGCCACACAAAGCCCCCCACACACACCCACACAGAGCCCCCCCACACACACACCCACACAGAGCCCCCCACACACTGCGAGCCCCACCCCACACACTGTGGGCTCGCTGCGAGCCCCCCCGCAGGCAACAGAGGCACGCAAACAGGGTCACAAGCAAGCAACAGGGTCACAAGCAAGCAACAGGGTCCCAAGCAAGCAACAGGGTCACAAGCAGGCAACAGAGGCACGAAAACAGGGTCCCAAGCAGGCAACAGAGGCACGAAAACAGGGTCCCAAGCAGGCAACAGAGGCACGAAAACAGGGTCCCAAGCAGGCAACAGTGGCACGAAAAGAGGGTCCCAAGCAGGCAACAGAGGCACGAAAACAGGGTCACAAGCAAGCAACAGGGTCACAAGCAAGCAACAGGGTCCCAAGCAAGCAACAGGGGCACGTAAAGAGGGCCACAAGCAGGCAACAGAGGCACGAAAACAGGGTCCCAAGCAGGCAACAGCGGCACGAAAACAGGGTCCCAAGCAGGCAACAGCGGCACGAAAACAGGGTCCCAAGCAGGCAACAGAGGCACGAAAACAGGGTCACAAGCAAGCAACAGGGTCACAAGCAAGCAACAGGGTCACAAGCAAGCAACAGGGTCACAAGCAGGCAACAGAGGTACGTAAAGAGGGCCACAAGCAGGCAACAAAGGCACGAAAACAGGGTCCCAAGCAGGCAACAGTGGCACGAAAACAGGGTCCCAAGCAGGCAACAGAGGCACAAGCAGGCAACAGAGGCACAAGCAGGCAACAGAGGCACGAACACAGGGTCACAAGCAGGCAACAGAGGCACGAAAACAGGTTCCCAAGCAGGCAACAGAGGCACATATGGAGGAATTACGATGCCTGCTTAATTAAAAGAGTTTACAATCTAAAATGAGAGCGTGCAATATTGGGAGTACTTCAGGACGTTTGACAGTGCGGGGACACCCGAACTGGTATTAACGTGTATATGGCGTTCACTGCCCCCGGCGAGGCGCGGAGCTACTTTTATATATTTTTTTAAATACGCGCGTCATGTTTTGACTGTGAATGCCATACAAGCAACTAGAGCATTTTCCTTCGTCGAGATGAGCGCTAAATAAAGCTCGTTTAAAGCTTGCTGTGTGGCAAGGGTAACACATTTCCACTTTAAAGACAAGGAAAGTATAAGCTTTGGCCGCGTTTGGGGGGGGTCTGTGTGAGTGTGTTTTGGTGATAGTAGGAGCAGAAATTGCTGATTGGTCTGTATGTTCATTTACATAGGCGACTGCAGGAAGAAAGTGTTCTGTAAACAACATTGTGTTAGTGCAGTGTCTTTGCCTGCATACATCCGTGTATACAACTTGGTATACTTATATACATATATGTGTATATAAATATATAGCTGCGTGAATGCACTTGTGTATGCATCTCTGTAAGAATATTTGCATATGTGTGCAAATCTGTATGTAGCTGTGTGTGTACATATATGTCTCTGCAACTTTGTATCTGTATGTATGTACAAATGTATGTATCCATGCACACAATTGTGCGTAGCTATAATTTAGCTCTACATGCGTGTATCTGCGTTTCTTAAAGTGTGCGATTGCCTGTGTGTATCTTTTTGTGTGCATGTGGGCTTCAGTTTGCAGTTTGAATTGTTGCATTGCTCTATCTGGGTGTTGTGTGTACCAGTGGAGCGGACGTCATTTTGAAGTAGTGCTTCTCCGTGTGCGTGTTTGTGCTGCTCCGGTGTTTTAGTGTGGGTGTGTGGCGGTGGAGAGTGTGGGCAGATGTGGAACACGGCTAACTTCCGCGTGCTTCACTAGGTGGCAGCGCCCCAGCGCCCACCGCGCTCACCCTAAACACATAGATGGACACAGATCGCGAATCAAGATGCCTGGGTGGTCTTTCCAAATTAGATGGTCTATTTCAGGTAGAAAATATCAGTAGGTTCTTTGTGTTCTTGAGGGGGGATAGGTCCAACCGGCACCATAATCGGACGTTTATTGTTTATACCCATTCACAACAGGCAACTAGGCAGGATGGCCGTCTCAGAGCCCAATCAGCAGTGAAGCAACAAGGTCCCTAAACCTCCGTAAAAGCATGTGTAACACTGAGGGGCCCTCCTCAACACACACAGGGCTTGATAGAACTTAATTAGTTCCATACTGACAATTATTGCCAGACCAAAAATGTGTTTAAAACAGTAACACACACACTTGATATCTAGGAGAGCTCACCGTGTAGCACTGCAGACCCCAATTTTACCCCCATTTTTGCCTGCACACCCTAAAAACGACCACATACAACATGTATACACTAGATGTAGAGGGGTAGGTGGATAGAGGGAAGCATGGACGGAGAGGTGGATGTGGTCGAGGGGTAGGAGGATGGAGGGAAGCATGGGCGGGAGAAGGATAAGAGGTAGAGAGGTAGGTAGATTGGATTGAGGGAAACATGGACAGGAGGATGAGAGGGGTAGGTGGATGGAGGGAAGCATGGACGGAGAGGTGGATGAGAGGGGTAGGTGGATGTAGGTAAGCATGGACGGAGAGGAGGATGAGAGGTAGAGGGGTAGGTGAATGGAGGGAAGCATGGACGAAGAGGAGGATGAGAGGTAGAAGGGTAGGTGGATGGAGGGAAGAATGAACAGAGAGGAGGATGAGATGTAGAGGGGTAGGTGGATGCAGGGAAGCATGGATGTAGAGGAGGATAAGAGGTAAAAGGGTGGGTGGATGGAGGGAAGCATGGACGGAGAGGATGATAAGAGGTGAGGGGGGTAGGTGGATGGAGAGAAGGATGGATCGACGGACAAGGGACAAATGGAAAGAGTTTAGATTGAAGGGGTGGATGAGAGAAGGGTGGACAGAGGGACAGACACAGATGAGTGGGTGGATGGAGCTAGGGATGGCTGGGTGGGAGGAGAGAGGGACAGATGTATCAATGGACGTACCTCCTGTTCGCGTACCTGTGTCAAGTGCTGCTCATTGTGACGCGTCTCTGACTCGCGCTGTGGTAGCCTTTGAGGTTCACTGTGACGTGTGTCAGACTCGGGCTGTGGCTGTCGTTGATCATTGTGACGTGTCTCGGAGTCAAGGTTAGGCCGTGGTTGTTCGCTGTGACGTGATTCTGTCTCTCGCTGCGGGGTTAACGTCACACAGGGCTCATGCTGCACTTGGCATTGACGTGCTTCTAGTCCACGCTGCTGCTGCGACGCCTCTTGCGGTGCCTCCTTTGCTGATAGTGTTGTCAAGCCTATGTCGACCTGGCGCTGGGGTGCCTCGAGCTGCTGCAGCGGGCCCTGACGTCTTTCGTCCACCTCGTGTCCCGACGAGGGCGCAGCACACGTCACGGAGGGCTCACGCTGCTTTTCTAGCACTTGTCCGGCCTCTGCCTTCACCTCATCGTCCAAAATACCCACCTGGGTGGCAGGAAGACTGACGAAGGGCACCCGGCGCGGCTCAGCCATCTCCGTTTGCAGCCTCCAGACTGTAAACAGTTAGTAAAGTTAGAGACGAACGCCAGCACCTCTTTTTTAAGTACTACTTGCCTCTGCCGCCATCTTGGGACCCACATAAATAAAAATTGTAACCTCCCCATTCCGACGTCTCTTGAGAGCGCATGCGCCACGTAGACATTGAAAACGGCTTCCGATTTTCTCCACAATCTTTCTCTTCTCCTAAATAGTAACGAAAATAACCCTGTTTCAACATGGCCACAAACGAGCGCAGACGCCACATTGACATGGGATGGTAAACTAAAAAAACTATCGCCATTTTTAAATGGTAATATGACCCAGACTGAGATTATATAAAACTATTTTATAAAATGTGAAGTGGGTTCACGAGCGACACACAATGTCACTTCTTGGCGTTCATGGACTTTACATCCTATGCAAATAGAATTCGATGAGCACTCGCGAAATTTCAGTACGTTTGCACTGCAAATGGGTAATAACTACGCGATTACAATTACATTGGTATCTTGGGTTTATTTAGAATGCTGCATTTGAAGATCCAACACGAAAGGTAACCCTGTGTACGTGTGGAATCGGGGGAGGAGAGACGCAGAAGTGCCGGCAATGCCGGACCAGACACGGGGGCGTTCCCGGCGTCCCGTGACGTCGGCAAAAGCCAAAGAATGTCGGGAACGCCCCCGTGTCTGGTCCGGCATTGACGGACAGGCCCCTCGTCCAATGGCAAGGCTCCGTTTACGGAGCCAGCCAATCAACGACGAGGGCCGACCCAAAGCACCCTACAGTTCTCAACAGGATTTCGCCTGCGCGGAAAAGCTGCGCAGAGCGCAGCTTCCGCTAGGCAAAACCTAAAAACGGTCCTATGATGCTTGTTTCCAGACCAGGAAGGACCTGACCTGGCAGTTCAGGCTGGACTGTTCCCATTGGGCGCAGTTTCAAGACTGATTTGCATATTGCTGGGTTCAAACTGGAATTTCCGGGTGAGCAAAAAAACGATGGATTGAGGCCCAGATCTCTGCACCAGGGTGAATGTATGACATTGTTCTGCATTCTGTCCATCAATTTTTCTTTTTACAAAATGAGGTCATCATTTTTATTATACAAAGAGTCAATATTTGATTAATATTCACTCTTGTTATAATAAAAATAAATGGGCCAGAAAACAAGGTGGGCGTGTCCGTCCCTTAAGAGGAGCCACCACTGGTGTTTGCCAACAGACAGCCCCAGGGTGGGGCATGGAAAGAGACCAGAAGGAAAGCAATTGGGTCTCGAACTCTCCTCCTGGGCTCTAACATGTGGTGATGCTGGGTAAAGCCTTACGGCATACACACATCTGTAGGAAAAGTAGATAGTAAACAAGTTTTCAGTTTAGTGTTCAGTTGCTAATAAGGGCATTGTTAAAAATAAAGCTTCCCTACTGTGCTTTGTTTCAAATCTACCATATCAAAAATGAGTTGCGAGTTTTCCTGCAGGTGTGTCTGAAGAGGTAAATAAACAATGATGCACTTGTTTTCTACGGAGTGAAACAGTGACTTGAACATAAATATCGTGGCCACCAGATGTCATCAGTACGCCGCACTCATCCATTGTAGCTTTATGTACTGCAAAATTCTTGAGAAAAGGTCATTTGCGATCTGAAGGTTATATAAATATGAGCAATGATATTTTGAAAGGCTGCAGAAAAATAGCAAAATGTCCTTGTCTAATGCAGTGAATTCGGAGGTGTTTCTGTGGTTTTTCACTTGCTCCGAATACTACCTCCCTGTTGTTGTTTGTGTATTCAGGTGTGTTTCTGCAGGCCGGAGGAGACCAACTGCTCAATAATAATCACCAGGCTGGCATATCACAGTGACGGGAGTGACATGAAAAAGTGCAAAGCAAAATGTGCACATGTTTGTATTGACCTTTTCCTGTGATTTTTAAAGGGCTGACTATAATGGGTGTTGTGCTCCGTAGATTTCCACCTCTGCCTAGCTGAGGATCTCTGCCTTGATGGTATTCATCAATTCCAGGTAAATATAGCTGCCTCTTCGTAGAAGTACAAATCTCTACCTGTCACATGAGGGGTGTAGATCCTCCTTTGGCTGCAACTACAACTGTAAATGTACTACTAATTCCTTCACGGCTGCATTGCGTCTACATTCTTGTTGGGGAAGTTTCAGAGCTGTTAAACCAAGTTCTTCTCACCTGCCAAACCCATGGTTTGTACCCTCTATTTATATTTTTTCTGGGTAATCGCCGGCAGAGCCAAGGGGCCGACACTACAGAGCCTTTGCTGGCACTGCCGGTGGTTGTCCTTGACCTAGTGGTTCGTCTGCCACAGAGCTGCTGGGTCACAGTGATGTTCCTCCCATCGTACTTACAGCCACGGCCCGTGGAGGGAGTTCCGGTGGGGCAGAAAGGCGGGGCGGGGGAGGGGCAGGGTGGGTGGCGATAAAAACCGGAATATGGATAATTGGAGGTAAGTAAACAAATTCATAAATAAAACGAATTTCGTAGCGCGCCCTGCGAAATGCCATGCAGCGGGCGCTACAAAATTCATTTTATTAATTACATTGTTTACTTACCTCCATTTATCCATATTCCGATTTTAGGCACCCCCGCCCCACCTTTCTGCCCCACCGGAACTCCCTCCATGGGCCGCGGCTGAGTACTTATACTGAGATACCACCATTCCCTTTTTTCTGCCCCCTCGCAAAGGTAATTTACACTTGTAAGTAATTTACACTTGTAATTTACTCTTACAGTTTTGTGTAAGTTGATTACTTTTAGATCTCTACCAGATCGAGTATAAAGTTACTCAAGCATGTAAATTTACACATTGCCACCCACTGAAAAAGGTTGTGGAGCCACATTTACGACTGTAAGTTACTACTTCCTAAAAGTAACAGCAGTAAGTCCAGCACCATACATGGCTACCTACTGATATTGCAAGATGCTCACATTGAAAGTATTGCGGACGGGAACTTAAAAGAAAGGCCTATAGGACATATTGTTATATATATCCTAATTAATTAAAATATTCAAAAGAGTTAAACATATCATTAAATATAATTAGTAAACAATCTAGAACTAAAACATATTTATTATTTAATTATAAAAAAATTGAGCGATCTTTTTTGAATTTAGAAATTAATGTAACATTACTTATTATTAGGATGTTTATCAAATACTTTTAAATCATGTTATACATCACTTTTAATTAGTATTAATGCATAATAAACAAGTGAATATTTTCACCTAATGTGGGAACCTATTTTTCAACTTAACCTTCAGAAAAAATAGTGTAAACTAATATTTAAAGATTCGATTAGAACTTAAGTTAATACTGATGTAGGGGACGCACTGATTTCTGCCAGGACCAGCCGTGAGGGGAACAGCCAACACTCACCTTGCTTCACTCCACATCCAGCTTTGCGTGGGATACCTGCTTCGCCGCATTGCCGCACCGCCGTGAGGGGAACTGCCAGGTGGCAGGCAGCAGTACTACCACTCCGGAGGCCCTGCATGGCGCAGCAGAGACACGTCCTAGGAGGGTGCCTGAAGCCCTCATAACCAGCGCACCCCCTCGGCACTGTGGGATGCACGCGGGCGTACCCGGGCAAAACTCGGGCCAAGGGCGGGCCCGTCTGTGCCCATCCGTGCCCGGAAGAGGCAGGGCTGGGCCACCCTCTTTCATTGGCTTCCCTAGAAACTGGTTAGCATTTTTTGTTTGTAAACATTTATCTGCAGTGTTCTTGAGTGTCACCATCCTGAAAGTATGAGTAAGGCTAAACGTAAGGGGGTAGGAGGGCCAGTAGTTGTAGGCATGCTGGATGCCTTTCTGACATGGGCGGAGTCAGTTTGAATCCATGAAATTGAGCTAACAGAAAGGAGACTCTCCTTAGATCTATATAGAGTGTCCTCCGAGGCTTCCTCACCTCCCCTTTTGTTCATTCCAGAGTCAGACCCACCAATTGACTGTATGCTTCCAGTGAGTTCTATCCCCCGAGAACCCCAACTAAACGGGTCTACTGTGGCAGCTAGTATTCCATCCCTAACGCCCACACCCCCTGTAAAGGTACTTACCCACCATCAAAAGTCTATACAACTTACAGGAGGGGAAGACACAAACAAAAAAAGGAAGGTGTGTGGCTTGCCCAAAACCACGCATCATGCATGCAAAATAGCAAAAAGGAAAGTGACTGCCCTGGGTAGCGAGGGTGGTTCCAATGTTGTTTCTGCCCCAGGCATTCCGGGTACTAGAGATGTAAGAACCACGGCCATTGACACACAGGTTTCCAGTAATTTTGAGGTTGTCCTTTTAGCTAAATTTGAAGAGAAACCTTCGGCCATGCTTGACCCGTTATTATTAAAGCTGTCTGGTATAGACATGAGACCAGCCAAAATTGAACAACTTCTGTTTTCCTCAACCCCTTTAGTGAGCGAGAGTGTGCCAGGGGGATTGATTGGTCCAAGTCTCGCAAGTGCGACAGAAACTAGAATACCCATTAATGTGGCTTGGTTGCCCTCCCCACAGTAAAGAGAAGGCTCCTATGGTAAACTCACAGAGCATCCACATACCTCCTGACAATGTTGTCCATAGTAGGGAACAAGTAGAGCGTCAAGACCCTGGGTTGTTACAAGGAGGGGCTGAGAACCTTAGTAAGTTTCTTCATCTTCCACCTGCAGCCACTCCATATACTATTGTATCATTGAATGTGCCAGTGCTCCCCTCAGGTAGTGATGAACATTGGTCATCACTTAAGAATAAAGTCCTTCATTTGTTGAATTCTAGAACAGGGTTGGGTAACGCTCTATTTAGTGAATTCAAAATGATACGTAGAATTCCGTGGGTTGGGAAATCCCGGAAAGCCCTTAGAGGAGACTGTGTGGTCCTGAGCTTTAGGTCCCCGTGCCTAGTCCAAACTATCTTAGATAGGGCAGCGTCCGGGCACCTAAGCAGAGACAACATTAACATTTTGCTGTTAGGTTTCTTCTATCGTAACCTACCAGCCCACGCAAGAGGAAGGGATGGTCTAAGGGACGTAGACCTGGTTCCAGGCCCCTATGATTATGCGGTTCCCACACATAATAGATTTGAGCTTTTTTCCAACCTGGAGGATATAGATTGACTGGGTATGCTCACTAATAACAATACGATTTTACCTCCAATGGTTGAGTTGGGTGAGGGTGGTTGGGTATCAGGTTCTAATAACCTAGGGTTTTTTTTACCATCTACCCCGAATGGTCCACGTTGTGACAATGCTCTGGCTGCAAACAGGATGGGCAAGGCAGGGGACTATAGCACAACACCCTTTGGTATCCATCCGTATGTAGGGGTAAGTGGCCTAGTGGAGGCAAGTAGCCTTTGCCATCCGCCAAGTAGTAGCCACAATCCCGGCACCGTTGTAGGACTCAAATTAGCCTCTTGAAATTTAGCTGGTCTTCTACAAAAAACTGCCTCAGCAGATTGGTCCATCTTTATCAAGGGCTATGACATACTGATTTTCCAAGAAACCTGGGCTATGGAGCATGTATATCTCCAGGACTATTTAAAATTTTCAAAGGTTGCGGAAGGCGGACAGCGAGGGGGGGCTTACAATCTGGGTTAGACAATCTAACTATTATAGGGTGGAGGAGCTCCACATCAATTGCAGGGACATCCTTATAATTAGGATACAGCAGGCAAATGTACCCGAGTTGCTGCTTATCAATGTCCATGCAAGGGGTGTGCAAGGTGGAAAAGCCTTTCCCACTGTTGATTTTTTAGATATGTCCTTAACAGAACATAGAAGTGATATTAATTTGATAATAGCCGGTTATTTTAACTGTACCTTTGAACCCCTGGACCTTTGCGATGTAAATCTTAATGCAGAGGAGGATGCTCAGTGGTTTATTCCACTGCTGGATCTTCCTCCAATAAAAAAATGGACAGGAGCAGCCCTGCAATTAAAAGTGTTTTATATGGAACAGGGAGTCAGGGCTGTTAATGGGAGATCAGCCTCAGATAACTAGGGCTCGCATACCTTTAGCACTTGGCTGCACAGTAGTCGCATTGATTTCTTCTTGCTTAACAAGGAATTTTGGTCCAACCTAATTGATATGGTGGTCTGTGAACGTACTGAGAGTGACCATAACCTGTTAGTGCTCTCCTTACATCCCGCAAGTACTCCACATGGTGTTAGTCCGGTGCCACAAATCAATTACGTGGAGGCTCTACTGACAAACGATGCCAGGCGAGTTAATTGGTCAAACATGATTAAAAAAGAGCACTTGAAGCAAATGAGTATTTTGGTAGTTAATGCACTGGCTATATTACAGACATGTGCTACACAGGAAGAGCTTAATTCTATAGTTGTGCAGGTCCATGGGGAACTATTTAACCAGCTTAAAGGTTTTTTTATTTCTAAAAACAATAAATCTCTGAAACACTTGGGATTTAAGGCGGCCGCCTGGTTTGATATTTTGTGTCACACGGCCTATAGAACCCTAGCTAGGGAAATCGGGTCAAAAAAGAGGGACGATATATGAAGGGCAAGGGCTGAATATAAGGCGGTCCAATACCGAGCTAAAAGGGACTGGGATGAACAACACTGGGCCGAACTGCTTAAGGCATGTTTGGGGAGAAACATGACTACCTTCTGGCACTTGGTAAAATGGGGCAATGGTGAACCTAGTAAAGGTGCCTGTGAATTACGTAGCTCCAGACCAGTGGGTGTCGAACTTTAAAGCCCAGTTTGCACACCGTGAGGAGGTACAAGATTGTTTTGATATGCCACCTCCTATTTCCATCTTGCACTTTACCAAGAAAGAGGTGTAAAATGGCTTACTCTCAGTTCCAAGAGGCAGGGCGACTGGGCCTGACTGCATCCCCGCCGATCAGTTCCTTTATGACATATCTAACTGGGCATCCTATATTCAGCTCTTTGTGAATGCCATAGAAAGTGGAGCACCCATGCCCAGTACTTGGGCAGGAGCAGAAATACTCCCTATTTACAAGAAAGGGGACCGCTCTCAACCAGGAAATTATAGGCCGATAAGCCTAATTGATTGCATACAAAAAGTTTCGGCTAGGTTGGTACTGAGCAGAATCCAGGCCTGGATTGAGGAATATGACATCTTGTCTCCACTCCAGGTGGGTTTTCGCTCTTGTACTAGCACTATTGATCAGGTGTTCAGGTTCATTCTGATATATTGGCGTACTGTAGTGCTAGGGCTTGGTACAATTTTTACAGCCTTTGTCAACCTTAAGTCGGCTTTTGACCTTGTTCCCCGTACTGAGATGTGGCAAACCTTTTTGGAACAAGGTATGCCATTAGAAATTCAGGCATTTCTCATGATGTTACATGATGCCAACTACGCGCAGATGAGATGGGATGCGCAGGCAAGCACCACCAAAAAGTTTCCTGTAGAGAAGGCGGTTCGACAGGGGTGCGTTCTATCACCAGCTCTCTTCTCATTATACATAAATGGGGTGGTTCAGTATTTTTATAATTATTCCACAGATGCACCCACTCTATCAGGGATGAAGATCTTATTGCTTAAGTTCACAGACGACACCCTTGTACTCTCCAAGACACGCTAGGGCCTGCAGTGTGCCCTTTCGAGATTCAAGGAGTTTTGTCAGGACCACGACCTCGTAGTTAACGTAGGCAAAACAAAATATATGGTACTACATAAACATAGGAATATCAGAGATAGCATCGTAATGAAGGAAGGTATCCTGGAACAAACACAGAATTTTAATTATTTAGGGGTAACCATTGGCAGCAAACTTAGCTGGAAACCTCAAATAGATTTGCTCTTTGTCATGAATGCCCAACTCTCAGGTGCCTTGTTGTTGGAGCAGCGATCATCATACACCAAAACAATCGCTCTTGCACTACAAATGTATTCCTCAAAAATTAGAGCTTCAATTTTGTATGGGTCAGAACTGTGGGGTTACGCCAATTTAGACCCTCTAGTGAAAGCTCAAAATACATTTTTGAGGTCATTAATTGGCCTCCAACAGTCCACCCCATTACTACCCTTATTTTTAGATTTGGGTTGCTATTCGATTGAGGATGTGGCACACTTTATGCCAGTGGCATACTCGAGAAGGCTCTGGGTCACCCCGGAGCTTTCCCACTATGCCCAAGCTCTAATAGAATCTAGGGAGGCTAACAGTAATTGCAAAACTCCGTGGCTAAGGCAAGTAAACGCCACTCTTTGTGAGATGGGGATGAGCAGTTTATGGGCATCCCCCGTTGATAGTGAATTTCCAGCTAAGAGTGAGTTCAAGGTTGCATATTGGAACTCGCTTGCTATGAAGCGATTTGCTGCACTAACTGGTCCCTCATTATCCGGAGACTTCCTTGAGATTAAGCATGAAGTGAAATACGAAGGGTACTGGGATTTAATCACCACCCCTAAAGACAGGAAACTTTACCATCAGTTTAAGGTGGGCTCGCTTCCTACTAATGTAATTACCAACAAATGGCGAAGCTTGATTAGTAGCAATTGTCCATTCTGTCCTAACTCTAACAAATCACTGCCACACATTCTGTTTGCTTGCCCAGCCTATAGAAATCCCAGGCCCAGATGGTTGAACCCTTTATGTCTACATCTGGGTACCAGGTCAAGTAGCGAGGCATTTAGGATTCTAAAAACATCTACTAAAGAGTCCATGGTGATAGTTGTCGCTAAGTACTTGGGCTGGATGTGGGTGATTCGTTTGAAAGAGAGCAGCCTTAGGTAAATGCTTTTTGCTCCCTAGTTTTAGGCTATTGATCATTGCACTATGCACTTTATTGTATTGACACCGAACAAACTGATTTGTATGCTGAATCAAGGAAATTTGGTCACCCTAGGCAGCAGTTTGGCCGGACTGTATTCTAGCAGTTTTTTTAGCTATTTATTATATAACTATGAATTTTATCAGGAGAGTTTGATCTAGATTTGTATAATTTACTTTTATGTTGCAGTATGCTTATATTTTATATATTCTCACCCCTATGTATTATGTATTATCTTTTCTGATTTTGAATCAAAATAAAGATTTTTGACTGACTGACTGACTGATGTAGCACTTTCTATTTTGTTCTACATTTAAACTAAATGTAAAAACGATATCAATCATAAAAATATGTTTACTCATTTATTACAAATGCTAATAATCATTTAGAATGTTCCCTTTACTTTGCCATAAAGATAGCTCCACCCAATTATGGAGTCTCCCTATGGTAAAGTGTAGGGAAACGTAAACAAGCATTGGCATCGCCAAAAGGTCTCGCTTTTGGCACCTTATAAGTGTGTAGCTAAGCAACACTTGATGTTGTTTAATCAAGGATATTGTGCTGGATAACTAAAGACTTATAATGTCCCAAAGGCAAGACCTATCGGCTATGCATTGGGGGGGGGGGCTTATAAGTGTTTAGGTAGAGCCCAGATTAAGTTAAAAATTATGAACTCTGAGGTTGCTACTACAGTCACAAACACTGCTTCCAGTTCCAAGCGAGCACAAATTTGTCTGTAATCATTCTAAAGATGGCCACCCGAGCTGACAAGGTCCTTCCGAGGAGCGCTAGGTTCAGATGTTGAAAACAGCACAGGTGGGAACGTGGTGCGCTGACTTCACAGTTCCTGTTGGAAAAACTGTTTGGTTGAGACAGTTCTGTGATGAGATGCGACCACTAGCTGCGCTTTGAAACCTTAGCCGAACCCTGCGAGTCGTGCTTGGCTACGGAAGATCAGAACCACACTACCTCCACCTTCTGTGTGTTCATCGAGGACCCGGTAGGGCAAAAATCCGCTTTGTTTGTAGCACACAGCTTGGAAATAACAAAGCCTGCATAGTTATTCATGTACTACTGTTTTCCAGAATGAGTCCACAGGTCAGCATAGCTAAGAATGTTCTTGTGCCTGATATGACACTTTCCGCTTGTTGGTTGTTTTTTCAAGCCAACTGCATGTTGCATTCTGGAAAACATAGTTTTTTGAACAATGTAATTATGGGATTAAAAATCCGAGCAAGCAAAGTGGTGTTGGCTAAGAAGACACGACCGGTAGCATTTCTCGTACCTGGTTTAGATATTCTTGTCACCAGTGTGTCTCCACCCGGAAAAGATGCTGAACTCGCTTAGAGCTTGACGTTTCAAGACCTTTAGAGTTCATTGACGTCAATATCCTCTAATGACATAAGTTACTCTTTTAGTGCTGTGGATAGAAGGAGTAATTTAGGTGGCCATGACATACACTCTGTAATTATTTGTACCAAATATAGTGTATGGCTGGATGTTCCATATGATGATCGCTTGACACATCTGAATGTACTTCTTACATTAAACAACTCGATTGGATACATGTTTTGAGGGTCACGTTAGGACGTGCAGTTAGGTGGTCAGACCCTCAGAAAAGGAGTCTGCTGTCAACTACAAGTTGGAGATGCATCGAATTAGCACGTAAAAGGGTTTCATGGCAGGTCGAACCGGTTGTCATTTACAAGTTGACTGGGTGACGTTCTGATTCCTTGTACAGGTGTGGGTTTGGGGATGGAGTATCTCGATGTGGCAGGGTGATGTGCTGGAGTCTGGCACAGGTGTATTATGGTAATGGACACTGACAGAGTAAACAATCTCTCGTGATCAACCCGGGTAACTCCCATACCAAAATACTCTACTTACTAGTGGGAAGAGAAGGAAATGCCCTCAACTTGGCAAAACATTGCTGAAAATGTAGACGTGTAAAACTAAAGAAATGTACAGAGTGTAAGAATAAAGGTAGGAGTGAGTGAGATGCATGTGCCAGGAGTAGAGGGAAGTTATGGTACTGTGGTTCTCTGTGGACTCATTCTGGAAAACAGTAGTAAATATGGTGGCTATCTGATTCAACCACTAACATTCAGATTATCACTCATGGAAACAACCATAGCCAAAAGTGACATAAACAATGCTTTCCCTAAAATAACTTTGTTTAAGATATTTATATATTCATTAAGAATAATAGAGTGCTCATGAAAGGTGATCACGTAGTGCAGCAAATGTGATATAGTGACACATGTGCATGTAAACAAAACAAACAAGCCGTGGCAGCACGGCCGTTAAACTGACGTGGCTCTGAAAGTAAAAGAAAACAAGTACGCAAGTTGTGCATGTGTGCGCTCGTGCCCGCGTGCCTACCAAAAAGTAAAAAGAAAAAGAAAGTAAAAAGAAAGTAAAAGAAAAAAAGGGACGCAAAAGTCAAATCAGGCTGGTGAGTGGTGTGCGATGTGCGCGCACCATGATGAGAGAGGAAAGCCAGATGGCGCCTCTGCTCGTCATTGTGCACATAACCGCTCGCTCTATGCCAGCCAAAACGCTGTTGTATCCTTTTCTGAAGCCAACTTACTAAAATTCTTGCCAGACAGCACATGCGCTGGCTCAGGCGAGACCTAAAAAACGTTCATTTAACTAAAATATATTAATAGAAATATTCAAATTTTAAATAGCAATGTTAATTGTTTTTAAATATTTATTTTAAATGTTGAACAAGATAAAATATTGACCCAGTACCATTAACCACATTTTGAATAAAATACTTATTTGATACAAATATATTAATAATGCAAATTCTGTTTTTTGAAGTTTAAAATAAAAAGCAAATTCTCACCTAAAGTAAACAAAATATTATGTATGAATAATTATAAAAAGTGATTCATATAATTAATTAAAAGTAATTTAATTATATTTTATTAGAAATAATTTTGCATAAAACATGTTATTAACATATAATATAATAAATATGTCCGATTTTTTACCAATTTTTTTAACATTAAATTATATTCATTTATATATTAACTAGTTATTACCTCTGTTATTGTCTATGGGATAGTGTTGCAGTACCAGTGGGTGGTCATGTGTGGTGTTTGACTTACTCCAACTTGAACTTGAATAATTTACTACTGTTCTGGTTCCCTTATTGGCTGTATGTAGTACTTTATAAGAGCTGTTTGTGAAAAGCGATGGGCTTATTTTCTGTGTGTGGGTGCATGCCCCTCCTTAAACCCCTCTCTAAACCTTCCTTACTCCCACCTTATCCCATCCCATTTCTTATTATGTATGCCCCTTTCCCCTTACTGATTTGCAACTAAGTGGTAAAGTTACATGTGTGAGAATCTTCCCATGGAAAAGATAGGAAAGGTGGAGGGAGTCAAATGCTTTTTGGCATGCCTCTGTCCAAATCACAATCCTGGGCTGCTTCTTTGAAGTCAGCTATGTCAAGGGGGCAACATGGTGCCATATCACTTGTAAAACCTATTATAACACCCAGTGAGGCCTAGGAAGGCTCTTACCTCAGTCCTGGTTTTGGCAGAGTATCCCAGGCCATGATAGTCTCTATGTTGGCCTGGAGGGGCTGCACCTTGCCCCTGCCCAAAAGGTGTCAGATGTACACCACAGACCCCTGACCTATCTGGACTTACTGGTCTTGACAGTCAGGCCTGCCTTTTGCAGAGCCTGACACACTTCCTGGAGGTGAAAAAGGTGGCCCTTCCAGCTACTACGGAAGACCACAATGTCATCCAAGAAGGCATAACTTAAAGCCTCCATTCTAGCCAGAACTTGGTTCACCAACCTCTGGAAGGTGACAGGGGCATTCTTGAGTCAAAAGAGCTACACTCAAAACTGATAGTGGCCCTCTGAAGTGAAGAAGGCTGACTTCTCCTTTGCCCCCTTAGTTAGGGCAATCTGCCAGTACCCTGATGTAGAATCAAAGGTACGTAAGAACTGGGCAGCCCCTAACCTGTCTATCAGCTCGAGCCCGGGGGTTGGGATGAGTATCAGTCTTGGTGGCTGAACTGAGCCCCCTGTAATTCACAGAGAACCTGGATTTAGGTGTGGTGCCCTGTGGGGCGGCTTTTAGTACCAGTACCTCAGGACTGGATCAGGGGCTAGTGGAGAGTGCAATCACCCCAAATTCCAACATTTTAGAAACCTCCTCTAAATGCTGGCCCTCACATTATCAAACAGTCCCAAGCGAGCATGTATTCGTCTGTAATCGTTTTAAAGATGTCCACCCGACCTGACAAGGTCCTTCCAGGGAGGACTCAGTTCAGACACTGAAAACAGCGTGGGTGGGAACGAGGTGCGCTGACTTCACAGTTCCGGTTGTAAAAACTGTTTGGTTGAGACAGTTCTGTGATGAGATGCGACCGCTAGCTGTGCTCTGGAACCTTAGCCGAACCCTGCGGGTCGGGCTCGGCTACGGAAGAAAAGAATCACGCTACCTCCACCTTTCGTATGTTTGTCGAGGCCAAGAATCCGGAGCACCTTGTTTGTAGCACACAGCTTGGAAATAACAATGCCTGCATAGTTATTCATGTACCAGAGGTTGGCATAGCTAAGAATGTTCTCGTGCCTGATATGACACTTTCCGCTTGTTGGTTGGTTTTTCAAGCCAACTGCATGTGGCATTCTGGGAATCATAGATTTACTTGAACAATATAATTATGAGTTTAAAAATCCCAGCAGGCAAAGTGGTGTTGGCTAAAAAGACATGACCGGTAGCATTTCTCATTTGTGGTTTGTATTTTCTTGTCACCAGTGTGTCTACACCCGGAAAATATGCTGTTGGTGCAGCTATGGAAAACAACTAATAAGCATGTGATCCTTAAAAATTAAGTTCTAGAGCCCTGAATAATCAACAACCTTGCTGCCCCTCACCCAGCCCTTCAGTGCCTAGCTAGTATAGTGTAGGAAACCTACCCATGTTTGTGAGGAGAGTCTGTGACTTCCCCTGTTTTTCTGCCTATTTTTCTCAAGTGTTAGACCAAATTTGCTGACTAGAATGGCTTTCATGACAGTGTCGCGTGTTTCCGCTGTAGACATGTACCTCTACAAAATACTCCCCCTCTAGCGAACCTTGTGCACCCTTAGATCCACTTCAAATGCTGCAACCATCTGTCTATGTCATATCCCACCCCATAATTGGGCACCAAATATTTTGCTATGCAGACCCTTACTTCCCCAGTGGACACTGAAGGTACAATGCCATCATTAATGATGAACTTCACCTCTAGTGCCCTTATGTCCAGCATTCTGAGGCTTACATCATTGGCCATCTTTCTTTCCTCCATGGCTAGCCTTTTGTTTTCTGCTAGGGCTTGCTCCTTTTCCAATTTGGCAAGTTTTTGTTCCTCCTCTAATTTGGCAAGCTTCAGCTTTCTCTCCTCGCTCCTTTCTCCAGCTCCCCCGGGAACAGGTTCCTGGATTAGATGCGGCTCCCTGCCCCAGGGACAATCATTCCTCTTGACAGGATACTGGCTTCCTTCTCCACAGGCAGACCCAGGTTTTCCATTGAACCCTGGCCCAGCTCTTCATCACAATCATTAATCACCTGATCCTCCTCCTCTGTGGTCATTGACCCTACATTGCAAGCTTCTTCCCAGAACCACCTTCCTTGTGAAGCCTTTAGTAGACAGCTCAACCCCCCTTGGAAACTTCCTTGAGCTGGGCCACTGCATAGGTCTCCAGCTTGGCCAGCTCAAAATCCATCTTTGCTGGGACAGATCCTGCTTCTCCAGACAGAAACATGATTTTAGAAAATCATTAAAAGGGTTCAAATTGGTCTAGATATTGAGTAATAATGTACACTAAGTCACTGTATGGCACTGCACAAACACATTTCCTATACTCACTGCTGATCACCAATGTTAGAAATTGGGTTCTGGTTGGTGGAGGTATGACCCTGTTCAAGCTGAAACTACATTCATAGTACAGGTAAGTCAGAAACACATTTTAAATTAACCTGTGGTCACCCTCTCGTACATTGGCACAGAGCAGGGAGGTTTAACTTAAGAGGCAATGTGTAAAGTATTTGCACAATACAACAAACAGTAAAATGGTGGAAACATCACAAAAGGACTCCAAACCAGTTTCCAAAATAGATTATGATATTATAAATGAAACAAGACCAATATGGCAATAATCTTACACGTAGAAGTCGAGAAATTAATTTTCAAAGATTAAATGCAAAAATAGCACTTAGAAGCAATTAGCGCAGATTGGAGTTATCTGGTCATGCTGGACCAGGACAAAGTCAAGAGATCAGGCCAACTGCAATGGGTTGCAGGTCTGATAAAGATGCTAAGCAAGGACACCTGAAAAAGTGCCTTGATTCTGCTCACAACAGCGAGATGTGAAGTAAGCTTAGTGATGTGTTGGTGCAGATCTCGCAGTAGAGACGATGTGTAAATGTTTTTCACGCCCTGGTGGCGATAAACCTGGTTCCTAAGATGATGAGCCAATCCAAGAGGTGTTGGTTCCATAGATGATGTGTTGTCGAGAGGATGCATTGATCTTCTCACTCTGCAGCAGCGGTGATGCATTGGTTCCGTTTCACCAGTTCTTTAAAGCGATACTCTACTTCTGACTGTGATGCACCAATTCAGGTCCCACAGCAGTGACAAAGTATAGGTTCTGCTACAAGCAGACAGCAGATGTATTGGTTTGGCTTAAGCAAACACTTGAGTCCACTGACAATGGACCAGGCACAGGAGCAGGGGGTGGGACTTTCATATTCCTGATTCACAGAAAAAGGAGGCAAGCCAACAAGCCCTTGGAGGTCACATTGGGTTCAATCAGAGTCCAGTTCTTTCTCAGCAGAGTCTGAGGGAGACAATCAGCGGGGCAGCACAGCGCAAAGGCAGTTATTCACGCGCAGCAGTCCAACAGGGCAGCAGTTCATCCTACTGGCAGATTTTCTTTACAGGTTCAGAAGTGCTCAGATTTGGTGGGGTCAGAGACCCAGTACTTATTCCTAGGTGAAGCTTTGAAGTGGGTGTGACTTTAAAGAAGGGTCTTTGAAGTGCACGTAGATCCTTTCTTCCTAGCCCTGGCTCCAGACCCGCTACAGGGGGGTAATCAACCCTTTGTGTGGGGACAGGACAATGCCTATTCAGGTCTAAGTGTCATCTCCTCCCTCCCATCCTGCCCAGGATGAGCCATCATATGAAGGTGGCCAACAGACATACCTTACCTTTCCCTGTGTGTGACTGTCTACAAGGAATGCACAAAGTCAAGCTGTCACCCACCTTAGACGTTTATTGGAGACAGGCTGTAGGCACACATAGCTTTAAGAGCAAAGACAGCCAAGCTTCTAAATGCAATATTTCTAAAATAGTAATTTTAAATCTAACTTTACCAGTAAAGAGGATTTATCATTACCGTTCCTAAGATAAAAAGCATGGCAGAGCTACTCCTCTCAAACAGGAATTACAGTTTCAAAGTATAATAAGGAATTCCTACTGTTAAGTTATGAGAGTAGTAAGCCTCACAGTAATGGGTTTTAAATGCCAAGTTGGCACGGCAGTAAAACTGCCCACACAGGCTCTGCAGAGGCCGGCCTGATACATGTTTAAAGGGATATTTGCGGGGGTGGAAAGATCAGTGTTGCAGGCCCACTTGTAGCATTTAATTTACAGGCCCTGGGCACCGGTAGGGCACTCTACTAGGGACTTACAGATACATTAAATATCACACTTGTGGATTAACCTATGTAACCATGTTTAGGGAAGAAGCACATGCACTTTAGCTCTGGTCAGCAGTGGTAAAGTGCTCAGAGTCCTACGTCCAACAAAAGTATCAGCAGAAAGAGAAGGTAAGCAGGCAAAAGCTTTGGGGAAAGACCACCCTAAAGCTGACAGGTTTGACACAACTGTTCGACAATCTGGTTTGATATTATTAAGCCCTTAAAAAAATCAACTTCATCTGTCATTACATCTTTGCTATTAGAGTTATAGAACACCTCATGATAGACATGGAATTCAGCTAGTCCACTCTGGTATTATGTATGGCTGGTAATGTCCTATTTGATTCTGTCTGTCTGAGTTGGCAGGCCAATAAACATTGCACAGTTGGCGCAGTTTAAATAAGGTGTTTTTGCTTGAGTGATGTATAGCACATTTAAGTCATACTTGGCTTCAGTTAATGCTCCTAATACAGCTTGAATAGGTGATTCAGCACATGCAGAAGTTAGCTTCTGAATTGATTAATCTATTTGCTCCATGAAAGCAAGGGGTGAACATGTAATTACGTTCCCATTCGTTCAACATTTTATCAAGCATAATGTCCTTCAGAATACATCTGTCTCATTCATGTCCTAAATCAGATTTTACAGGTATATCAAGAATTTGGACTTTTACTACATTCTAATCACTGCTTATCTGGAGTTTTATCTCATCAAAGGAGGACATTAGTGAAGCCAAATTAGATAAACAGTCTGATTTGTTACCTACTGAGGCATAAAGTAGCCCTATGTATACATGAGTGATATGTATTCTGAGCTTGGCAAATATATACCTGCCTTCATCATCTGACAATATTTTGTAGTATTCTGATTGGTAGCAATTTATGACTCAAAATACCCACTCTAGCTTTCCTATAGCTCAATGGAGCATCTTAACAGGACATCCACTCCCTTTGATGGGAATGCATGCATTACTTTTCCAACCCATTCAGTCTGTAACATAATACATTTCTCTGTTGTCTAGTGGGTTTCTTGTATTAGTGTAGTGTCTGATCCTCATGAATGGAAGTACTTTTTATGCTAGATATAATGCATTAGGTAAATAATGTTGAGTTAGGTCACTGCCAGTGATTTCTTAGCAGTTGTATTAATGTTTCTTTGTGTGAATCTTATGTCCTCCAACTATTTCCTCTTTGTTCGAATCCATGTTTGCCTGATGCTTGTGTTATAGATACCCCGACTCAATGACTATGCGAAGTATAAATACTCAGCAGTGCTCCATGTGCACCCTCAGTTGTTCCGTAAATGACTAGTAACCTGAGTGTCCTATATGTTATCCCTTACTTCCATGGCAAAAAGTAACTGAACTATTGTAGTGTAGAGTGATTGCTGTTAAATAGAGGGGCTAATGTGTCAGTAAGGGTGATGAGTATCCCCACCACTCACTGTGTTCCTTTTCCTGGTCAGGAAACTCTGCTCTCCCCTCATGCATTGTGCCGCTGCCCCCTGCACATCTCAGCACTCAGGTAGGTGTTCGAGGCCCTCCTCCACCCGCAGGCTCCTGCCTGCACCTCAACCCTTGTGGTCCAGTGGAGAGCCTTGCTCTTCTACTGGTCCACCCAGCCAGCCTCTCTATCTTCTTTTTCTGTTCTGTCTTTTCTGTCTGTTTCTCTTGATTGTGCCTGTTCAGTCTTGAAATCTTTTTCTCTTGATTGTGCCTGTTCTGTCTTTAAATATTTTTCTCTTTATTGTGCCTGTTCTGTCTGTTAATCTTTTTCTCTTTATTTCCCCTGTTGTGTCTTTAATTCCTTTTCTTGCTATTGTGCCTTTTTGTGTTTCTCTTTTTATTCTTTTTTCCCTTGGTGCCGTTTTTCCCGCTGCAGCTGCCCCTGTGGCCTCTCCTCAATGCCGGTTCCCTCTCCTTCCTCCCACTGCGCTCCCTCCCCCATCACCTACTTATTGGCGCCCTCTGTGCGGTTGCGCGCAGTGGGCACAACACTGGTGCACCTAACACAAATCCGACTGCGTCCATCCTTGACCCGATGGTGGCAAGCGCCAGGGACCCTGGTTCTCTGACTCACCAACGCTACGACTCAGCTGCCCTCCATGCACTCCCTGCCCCAGAACAACCCTACGTGGCACCCTCGCTTACAAACCTCTTGGACCATGAACCACATTCACTACAACCATCACAGACCTCATTGTGCCCCACGCCATGGCCTCAGTGGACTACATACTGTTCAGAGAACCTCGATGACCACAACTCCACCGCCCCCTGCACAGCCTAACAACATCAGACTGAAACAGCTCGCCATCACCTCGCCCCACAAGGCAGGACACACACTCTAACCCATCTTCGCAGGAGGAAACAACATCCACTTCAGCCACACTGTGCAACCCCCTGGACAGACCACCACTCACAAACCTACACCATGCTCTCTGCAAAGAAATTGGAGCAAGGTCACCGAGGAGCACCTCAACTCCACCCTCAAACACGATCCCCCTGCCCCCATGGCCAATTTCAACTCTGCAGCCAACAAACTACACAGGTGGATCACCAACTGCTCAGACACGCTCGCACCCCCGTAACTCCAACAGACAATGCCCCATTGAAGCCACCTGGTTCACCTCCGACCTCCAAGAATCCAGATGCACCTGCAGATGTCTTGAGAAAGTATGGAGAAACACCAACCCCAGAAGCTCGAACCACCTACAAGAATGCCATGACTGAATAACACCAATGCATCAGATCCACCAAAAGGACCTTCATCGAGAACAAAATCCTCGCCAACTCCAGCAACTCAGACGTCACTCCTTCTCAGGACCTCTGCAGCAATCTAGGCTCCTACTTCCATCTCAAGATCAAGTCCATTTATGACAACTTCAACTAACAGACACCAGACACCAAAACCACACCTACTCCCAGCAGCGCAAGCAGCCTACTATCTCCGACTGGACCCCAGTCAACACCGAACACACTGCTACGACCATGAAGAGCATTCACTCAGGAGCCCCCATGGACCCCTGCCTGCCACACATCTTCCACAGAGCCGCCACAGCCAGAGCACCCGAGCTACACTGCACCATCAATGCCACCTTTGATTCCGGCACTTCCCCCGACAAAGTGCAGAAGTCAAACCCCTCCTCAAGAAGCCTTCTGCAGATCTTACGGACCTCAAAACCTACAAACCTATATCTCTCCTCTCCTTCGGGGCCAAAGTCACTGAGAAGATGGTCAACATTCAGCTCGGGAACTTCATTGAAGCCAACTCCATCCTCTAATCTTCCCAATCCAGATTTCGTAGCAACCACAGCCACAATACAACAGCCCTCCTCACCGCCACAGACGACATCCACATGGCGGCCCTCATCCTACTAGATGTCTCTGCAGCCTTCAACATCGTCTCCCATTGCACCCTCACCACCAGACTCCACAACGCCAGCATACAGGGAACTACCCTTGACTGGATATGCTCTTTCCCCACTGGCTGAAGCCAAATAATCAGATTCTCACCTTTCCTCTCCAGACCCACAGAGATCAACTGCGGAGTACCCCAAGGATCATCACTCAGCCCCACGCTCCTCAACATCTACATGGCCCCTCTTGCCACCATCGTCAGACAGCCTGGGCTCAGCATGGTATCCTTTGCTGAGGACACCCAGCTCATCCTATCACTCACAAAGCAACCCTACACCACCAGACTCAGCTTAGGAATGAAAGATGTTCCATCCTGGATGAGCAGCAGCTGTCTAAAGCTCAACTCGGAGATGACAGAAGTCCACATCCTTGGACCCACCCCCTCAGCATGGGACAACACCTGGTGGCCCAATGCACTAGGGAACCCCCCACTCTCACAGACCATGCCCGGAACCTCAGCATCATACTCACCATGACCCGACAGATCAACTCCATCTCCTCCACGTGCTTCAACACCCTCCACATCCTTTGCAAGACTTTAAGAGGGTCCCCCGAATTCGGAAAGACCGTCATCCACGCACTCATAACAAGGGGATTGGACTAGGGAAACACCCTCTACGCTGGATTACAGAAATCCCTGCTCCAAAAGCTCCAGACCATCCATAACACTGCAGCCAGACTTGTCCTCGGCATCCCATGACATGAACACATCACTCATCACCTATGAGACCTCCACTGGCTCCCCATCAAGAAGAGAGTTACCTTCAAGCTACTCAGGCGTGCCAACAAATCCCTCTGCAACACAGGACCCTAATACCCCAACTAAAGAGTCTCCTTCCACATACCCAAGAGAAATCTCCACTCTGCTGACCTCACCAAAACCCCGCACATCTAGAGCCAGAGAGGGTGGAAGAGCGTACTCCTACATCCGGGGAGGTAATTTTGCTAAGGTCATCAGCACTCGAGAATGTAGATGGATGCACCTCTTCGATACAGTGAATAGGGGACTGAATGAGCAGGAGGAAGTCATTAGACAGATGGCTTCGATCCCCAATGGTTGATGTTCTTTCTCATTGAGAGTATCAGTCAGGCATAGAAGTTTAACGCCATTGAGAGCATTATTGGGTATTAACCACTATTAGAGTTATGACATTATTTATATCTTCATTTTCGTTTCTTGATGTATAAACTGGTATTGTTTTTGTATATAAGTTGTATAACTGTGGATGTGTTTTTGCGTACATAACGTCTTTTGTCCAGGGCTCTGGTCATAGATATGGACACTTATGTATACAGTATTGTATTGTACAGAATGTATCTTTTTAACTTAGACTTCGGGCAGTCTGTCGAAATAAGCACCAATTTTCCATCATGTATAAATTGTTTTGACACTACTTTGTACCATGTATTGTATTTGGGATACAGATAACGAATGAATTCTGAAGCATTATATCACACTTACTACAATTACCTGGCCCCTTCTTTGTATAGCTTTGAGCAGACTTGCCCTTTAATTAATTTTTATGCTTATTTTAACTTAACAACGCACTGTCGCTATTGTCGTACGATGTTGGAGTGACTAGCTAACATACAAGTAGGTGGACTATTTGCCACTCTCGAATCGATGGGCATTACGAATGCAGCCCTCTTTCTATCTTCACTCAACCAGCGCCTATACACAGTGACAGTGCGGGACACTACCATGTGACCTCACGTCACGTTGCACGCAAATTAGGACACGCTCCCGTGCACTTGTAAACCCGGCTAAGACGCTGCCCGACTTCACCAGAAGAACGTGGGATAGATTTCTCCGTATGGTGTACTTCGACTAATGTAATTACTTGGTGAATGCGTGCCCAGGTCCCTGTCCTTAAAACTTTTTAAACTTATCTATCACGACTGGAGTGAGTTTGACCACGGCCTCCCTCTGTTTTTTATCTCAAACAGAGAAGCGCTCCAGTTACTCAGACCTCGGCTTAAAGGAACTTCATTATATGGAGGAACCTGTTTGAGGTAATTGAACCTTTGCTTGGCTCCGAAAGCTAGTACAACTGTTGTTATTATATTGTTTAAAATTATCTATTTCCACTACATTGACCTCAGCCGTTCTCCTCTTTAACAAAGGATTGCCATAATTATCAGCCTTGGTGCTTCGTGTGGGTTCGCCCATCCCCTCCCCCTCCCCCTCCATTTGATTGCCTGTAGCGAATTGACCCTCCGCTCAGACGTCTGTGGATTAAGGCATGGGTGAGTGACTTTCTACCACATTTGCCGAATTGATTTAGTTGATTGAATATTGGGCAATTGGGAATTATATCATATCCCCCCTTTTCTTGTAATTCGAAACGCATAAAAAATCCAGAGTAATCACCAACTCCATCGTTTGGATTTCTTGACACATCTATAGTAGGTGAGTCAATGTTTTGAATAAATCAACTGCCATTGGGTGTTCTGGACACTAGACGACAGTGCTTTTTGGAGATGGGCACTGAGTATGTTTTCTTGTCCTTTTCTTGTCCTTTTAGGTGGCCCGTCTAAATTGCATTGACGTGACCCCTTCGTTCTACCCTTGGTAATGTACCCAACACTACTCATATGAATTAATTAGATCCCTTTTTGTGCCAGGGTCGAAACGTCGATGACTATCCCCCTAACTCGAGGCCTACACCTTTATCTCCCCCTCCCCCTCCACCTGATTGAGTTTGTTATAATTGTTCCATAGTACTGTCTGTGTTTCCACTTTTTTCTTTTTTAGCATAGAGTGCACTACATAATCTCTAACACTCCTACCCTTGCGAAAGGCATGCATGAGGGGGTCTGGCAATCCAGTATCTTCTGCCACCATTTGCCAATGATTATTAATGATCCTCTTAATGTCCGTGCTCCTGGTATTAAAGGTCGTCACACATATCAACCTTCTATCATCATTATCATTCTTTATCCTGGGTTCTAGGAGCACCTCCCTATGACAATACCCTGCTCTTTTACGTGCCTTCCATACGAAACTTCTATGGTAACCCCTTTCCATCAGTCTTGTCATCAGAATGGATGATTCAGAAAAATAGACTATCTTACGGCTACAATTCCTATGCAACCTCAGGAACTGTTCATATGGCAGATTGTCCCTGAGGTTGCGCGGGTGATGGCTGAGCGGTCTTGTCTGGAGATATTATATTTTACATATTTCCTATCAGTAAGTAATTTGTTAACGTCCCCCATCACCATTTGTTCATAAGCCAACAATCTATGTGACATCATTTGGGAGCGTGGTGTAAAAGTTGAAGGTGGTCTTAACCCAGTACTACTGAATACAGGTGGATGTGGTGTTTTATTAAAGTAGTGTTTTAAACGCACCCTACGAAAGAATCAATGGAGTTCCACTTTCAAATTCAAACTGTTGGGCAAATTCGTGGGGACAAATGATAATCCCTTCTCTAGAATCTTTTGTTCGTCACTAGTTAGAGCATAATTGGAAAGGTTAATCAGGGGGCTGCCTCCATGCATCATGTTTGGAGGCGCTACCACCTGTAATGCTGTTTGTGAGTTCGAATTTTGCCGTGGGATTCCTGCCAGAATTGGACTTGTTTCCCTGGCCTGTCCCTCCCTTGGTTCCAGGTCGATTGTCCTCTGCCCTGATTCCAATTGGTTTGGCCCCGTCCCCTGTTCGTCCCCAGGGGCAGCCCCTGCCGCACTGTTCCAACCATGGGTCTTGCTCTAAAAAATCCGATTGGAAATCCAGTTGAGGAGCTGCACTAGTAGTCGGTTGTTCAGATTCTGAACCACTACTTACAGAAGAGTTTGAAAAGGTATTATACCTCCTATATCCTCCCCTGCCCCTAGTTGTATATCTACCCTGTGATTCCTGGTTATAAAAGCCTTCCGCTAAATAGGGATACACAGCTTTTTTATTGAAGAATTTGATATCCTTATACAATTTATCTAACTTGGTAGATTGGGTGAACATATCAAACTCCTTCAATGTCTTCTCCAGTCGCTCAAGGGCTTCCTTCACATTAATCAGAGCTGAATCTTCAGTAATTTCCTTCCTTAGTTCTCCTATTTCTTTAATCAAGCGTTCTACCTCTTCCAGAGCAGTTTCCACCCCAAGCACCATCCAATGTCTTGAACAGTTGTTTGAGATGAAGCTGAATTTGCCCTTAAATTTTGGGTTATCTACAAAGATTGCAGGTTCATTGCGAACATGCAGACCTACTTCGATAACATTCGCTTGTAGATATTGGGTGAGTGCATGTCCGTGTAATCGTGTTCTAATCAATTTTTCTCAAGTCTCTCTAGTTTATTGACTTTTTCATTTAAAGTTGAGTCAATAGGGGTCGTGGTCCGACCCAGGAAACTACCACTTCCCTGAACTTCAATTAGATTTTTTTATGTAGTCCCCACTATAGGTGAGTGTTTCGGTCTCTGACTTGTCCCTATATCTTCCAAATACAAAAACATACAATAGTACAAACAAATATTAAACACAATCAACAAAAATTCAACAGAAATAAACGCTCGCAGGAATCCCTGCACAAGAGACCATTAGATCAATGGGGTTTACCCAATGAATCACAGGACCTGGGTAACAATTTGTATATAGAAACAAGGTGGTCCTTGATACAGCTCAAGACGCAATTAATGTAAGTCTTATTATTAGCATAAGTAGATTCAACTTAAACAGATTAAATCTGTACCTGAGGAGATGTGTAATCTGCAAAAGGCAATATTAATTGCAACAAACCCAACACAAACAGATCAAAGGCCATACGTACTTGATCTCACTTTTGTATCACAAGTTTATTTACAAAATCCTAAAAAAAAGTGATCAAAGGAAAACTGCAAGATGCAGTGGACAGCAAGAAGAGAAAGGGGGTGCTCAAGTGAATTGAAAGGAAAATTAGCTCAAAGAGCAGAGTTAAAAAGATTCAGTACAACTAAAAAACACAATTTTTCAGTTAAACAAACAAAGGCCTACCCGTACATCACCAAATGCGATGGAGTGCGCACAACGAAATTCGTTTTATTTATTTATATGTTTACTTACCTGTTAAACTCTGTCATCCATACATTACTACCCCAGACCTGCCCCTCCCCCTCCCCACATCACCGCCCTGCAGGAACTCCTACTGCCGACCGCAGCTGCCTGCTGCCCTGCTCTGTGAGTAGGGCAGTCTCGCCCCACCCACAAAGCTGCCTGAGCATGGAAAAATAAAATGATACTAACAACGCATTTTTTTTTGCAGTGCTGCGGCCAATGGGCCGATGCTCCTCGCTGAGTAGCCGCCACTGAATAAATTGCACAGGAAGCAGCCGGGCTAGCCTTACACGTTGAGACAGAATTATTCTCGCCCTTTTGACATTATTTTGCTCTTTCATTACCATTTCCCCCGCTGCATGATGTTGTTTTATAGATTACTGGGCCTTCTTTGATTACCCTCCCCTGTTTTTTGGTGTACACACACTAAACATCTGCTGTCGTTTTAGCCACCATGGCGCTGTGCATCTGGTTATATGTTTTAGTCCATATTAAAAATATATTTTGCACGTCTCTCTCTCACATACCCACACCCATCACGAGCTGCATTCCATTACATGACAACTGATCCTCCTTAGGCATGAAAACACATCCCACATAAGCATAAAACAAAAACAACACCCTTCCAACCACACACCACAGCTTGCTATCCATGTGGGTAAGCACTTCAGCTCCCCACATAGGGATCGTTAGTACTGTAAAAATGCTACAATGTAATAAAATATATTTGAGGGCATAGGATATGAGGCTGGTTGCAGGTGGTGAACATGTTCACTCATGTTTGGGGACTGCAAATTATTTTTCTTCATAAGACTTTGACCCAAGCATAGAAAGCATAGCGAAAATGGAAAAAGAAGGAGAAAAAAATATATAGGAAAACAGTGGCAGAGGGAGAAAGCAGGTCAAAAAAGAATATGAAAGAGTGAGGGCAAGGGACTCAAAAGTAAGGAGGTGGAAACGAGAGGTGTGAGGTAGAACCAATGCTGGATAGAAAATGTATTACCTCCTCGTAAGTCTTCCTCGCCACATGATTTACATAGTGAGCTTTAGCTCCGTCACAGAACCCTCCAAAGCAAAAAGAAACCACCTCCCACCCCCTCCCAACATGGCCGACCAGTCCCACCTGACCTCTATAAGAGGCGGGCCGGCCCAACCAATCAGCCTGTTTTTTTTGTTCTGCACGACTCTCTCCAGAGCACGGTACAGGTAAGATGGGCCGGCGTGAGCTGGCCCTTGGGTTTAGGGTGGAGGACCTGCTCTAGCGGTCTCAAGTGCCTTAGGCCTGTAAATCCCCCCCCCTCTTCCTTCCCCCGGTCCTGTGGGGCCGGTTAGGTACTGCTATAGCATGCCAGTGGTTTACAGGGGGGGGGGGCGGCAGGGGATATGGGGTGTTTGGACATCCCGGTGTATCCCCAGGTCGTTACTGATGGGCCCTGGCCACTCTGTGGGCTTTTTGGGTCCTACGCAGCTAATACCCTTGGGGTGTAGGCACATATGTGTGTGCACGGCCTGCTAACTAACACAACTGTTGAATGTGTCCTGATACTACCATTCGGGCTGTCTTGTGTGTTGCAAAGGGGATTGGATTCGAGCTGCTCCCCTGTCTGCCTGCAGTAGGTTCGTCACGATGTATTCTTGCTGCGGTTAGGGGATGAATTGTGGGTCGTGGCAGTTTCCGCCTCTCCCAACGGTGTTTTTGTACGTGTTTTGATTTTTTCATTTACGTACTTATTTTCCAGCGCCCCGGCGGGGCGGGCGACTTCAAGTTACGCGCAGCGTGTGCTACCCGGCCTTGAGGGAGTCGCTGAGCGCTCCCTCGCAGAGCTCGGCCCGTTTCGGTCGCTCGAGCTGCTGGTTTCCATGACCCACTTGTCACTGAAATGTGAAGTTTGGCCTCGAAATACAGTATGGGTGTCTTCACTTCTTTTAAATTTCAGGCAACACGGCTGGCCTACCTTGCCTGGCGGCGGGTCCTCGGGGGCTCCGCTGTCCGGGTCCGGTTGCTCTCGCCAGGGCTGCGGGGCGGCTGCTGTGCGCCGCCGCCTCCATGCGTGTCTTCTGGCCCTACGGGCCGCGATTGCGGAGCTGTAGTTAACTCCGGACGCCCCCCGCCCCCCGGGGGCGGGGTTTGGTTACCTCCAGGTGTTTTGCTTCGGCATAGATTCCTGGGGTCTCACGAGGTCTTGGAGGCAGCTGTAGGGCTGTGTCCGCGGCGTGCAACCCAGGAGCTGTGGCTCAATGGTACGGCTTGTGCCGTTGGTAGGAACTGCCCTCACAGGCCAGGGTTCGAATCCGGCCAGTGCTGGGGAAATATCCCAAAGTGGGAACTTTTGCAATACTGTGATGTGGCGCATTTTTTCTTTCTGTGCTGCATCACTGGCGCGATGTGCTTGTTTCACTACTGTCATGTGCCGGATTGTGTAGCTCATGAAGTAGAGCAGGGACCCTGATGCAGAGGTCTAGCCCGGATCCCAGCCTCGGCGGGTCTTGGGCCCCGAAAATTCCACGGACCTGA
The DNA here is from genome assembly GCF_964263255.1 of Lissotriton vulgaris. Taxonomy (NCBI): domain Eukaryota; kingdom Metazoa; phylum Chordata; class Amphibia; order Caudata; family Salamandridae; genus Lissotriton; species Lissotriton vulgaris. The sequence continues at coordinate 746,734,806 of NC_141696.1, forward strand.
GTTTTCTCGCCTTGGCGCCTCTTCCAATCAGGGTGTCCCACTCTGCAACTCGGGGCACTTGCTTGCTTTATTTCCACAAGGGCCCCCACAACGATTCCTGCCTTTGCTGTGGCCCTGTATGACCGGGCTGTTGACATGCAACACGAAGTGAAGGGGTAGGAGTTATCCCTTCTTCGTGCAGCCGTGGGGCCTGTGAGGTTGCCTCATGTACAGAGTGCCGGTGCTATCTGGCGCGCTCTGAGGGGGCGCGGTGCGACATGGGGACAGCCCCCTTTGTCCATGTTTCTTTTTTTCTGGCGCCCTGGGGGACACGGTCGCGAGTGTTCCACTCGTGTTGTCCCGTTCAGAGATCAGACCCTGGCGCAACGGGGTTCGTTTCCCCACCTCGACGGGTCGTGGACTCATTGTCCCAGGGTTCAGTTATTGCCTCTGGGCATGGCACCCCTCCTTGGGCCTCAGGGGCCGGGTGGGGTCTTTCGGCTTGTGACTCAGTGGTTTGATGCGTCTACTGCTGGGGCTAGTGTTGGCCTCGTGGTCGCAGGTTCACATACCGCCGGGCCCACTCGGCCTTTTCGGCCATCAGTGGTCAGTGAGATTCTTTCCATTGAGTTGAGTTACAACTAACATCTGTTATTCAGCGCCACGATCCCCGTAGGGGTGAATGGGCGCCCTACTAGTTCAGGTGTTTTGTTATGACACAGCGGCTTTCGAGCTTACGCCTTGGGTTGTGCGCGATTTTCGCAGCATGTTGCGCTTCTGTGTCGGCCGGCTTGGCCCCTGCGCAGTTCAGGTGAGGATCCCGCCCTGGCATGAGTGGGGTCCTTCGGCGGGTCCGGGCCCGAGTTGCGGCGGTGACCGGTCTCGTGCTGGTCGGCCGCTCCCTGTCTCATCCTTGGAGACTGACTTTCGGCCCTCTCACCCCAGGGGGTCCCCTGGGGGGGAGGGGGGGCGGTGGCCTCCGTTGCAGACCGTACTGGGAGGTGGCTGTCCCGGTTCTCGGGCTCTTCGGGCTTGCGGTCCAATCTTGCGGATTTTCCGCAAGGGAAATGTTTAGATCCCCGGCACCGGAGGCAGGTTAGCCCTGCACCATTTGCCTCTGGACTATAGCTTGCTTGTTCTTCCCGTAGGCTCCCAGTGCAGGTATGCCTTCGGGTAGCTGAGCGCTTTGCATTCACGGGAAATCCATTTGGGGCCCACCGTCTCGGCGGGTTGGGGTCCCCACTCCTTCCGTTGTCCCTCCTGTAGGTGTTGCTGGGTCCATGGACTGTGGGGCCGGCCTGCGTGTGAGGGTCCCCGCTCTCGGTTGCGGGTGCTTCCATTGAGCTTGCCTTCGGGCCCGTGCGGGGGGGGGTGCTGTGCTCCTGGCCCGCCTGGTGGATCTTATTCGCCGGGTGTGGGTCTTGGGGTTCCCTGTCTGGCCGTGCGCTTCCTCACGGCCTCGTCCCCCCCCCCCCCCATGGGTATGTGGCTTCACAGCTGGCGGTGTCTCTCAGCCGTCGGCTTCCGGGCCTATGTACGGTGGTCCCTTCGGTCCTCGTCTCGGGCTGGTCCTCCTTAGGGGGGACGTGTGCCTGGTCCCGGTACTTCCCTCGGGTTCTTTCAGGGGGGGGGGCGTCCTTTGGCGCCGGGTCGTTTGGAGGTCGTTGGGTTCTCCGGCGGCCGCTCAGCACCTCGTGCTTCGGGGGTTGCTGGATGTCTTCCTGGCGGCCGCCTTTTTTTACTGTGCTCGCTTCAGCAGCACTTTTACTGATCTTGGTTGAGGTGACTGGCTTGGCCCCTGCACGGTTTCGTGTGGCATTCCCGTGGCCGGTGCCTAGGTCCCCGGGTCTTGGTCGGGTTGGACGCCCTGGTGGGGGTGTCACCGGTCCTGGCCCTTCGGGCTGTCTCCCCCCGGGGTCCGACGGAGTCGGGTCTGGCCTTCGTTGCGTGGTCTCGCCCTGCCCCGGTGGTGTTTCGACGCCTAGGGCCTCGGCTCGGTCTGCCTCCGAGGTCTCTGTGCACGAAGGGGGGCTCGGCCCTCCGGCTGTCTTTCGCATGGCCGTTCGGTCTGCTGGGCGCATCTCCCCCGTGCCCTCTGAGATCGCGGTTCCCCGGCAGGAGGCGCTTGGGCAGGGCCGGGGTGCTCAGGGGCGCTCGGCTCGGCGGCGCCTGGCCTTGTTTTGGAACGTTGCAGTGGTGTGGTGCCTGGCACCCGCGCGTGGTTGCCACGCAGGTCGTGGTGCGTTCCTGTTTTTGGTTCCCGGCAGGGTCCACCGCCCCGGGTTCCTTCTCCTTTGGCCGAGCTGGCGATTCGTGCCTCCTGGCCGATCCCGGATCTTCCCGTACGGTGGTTGGGTCCCCCGCTCTCGGCGTCGGCGTTGAGCCGGCTCTTGTCGGCTGGCCTGCCTCCTTGTGCAGGCCTGGTTCGGGAGCGGAGGACGCTGCTTGCTCGGGCTTTGCTGCTGGGTTCCCGCAGGTATTCCAGTGCTCGCTTCGGCGGCACGTATACGCACGGTTCCTGCGCTAGGAGGACGCGCAGATTCGTGGAGCTTTCCATGTTAGTAGTGAAGTGTGACCCAGGACGGCGGTCCCGGTGGCTGAGATTGGTCCTGGACCGGGGTTCAGTTCCCCGCCTCGGTGGGTCTTAGGCCTACGTCCTTCCATGGACTCGAGAATTCTCATTCCGGTGCCTTCTCGTCTCAGATGGTCACGCTCTGCATCTCTGGGCAGATGCTTGCTTAGCCTCCACTAGGGCCCCTTGCAGCGGGTTGCCTGACTCTCGCCTGGTGTCCTGCTGGGGTTATCTCGCTGGGGTATCCCAGGTCGGGTTCCCTAGGCACGCTCCTTGTTGCCTTTGGGTGATACGTGCGCTATGCACATCGCAATACACTTGCATACTCCCTCTCTCGTTTACGAGCTCTTCGGGGTCCGCCCTTTTGGGCCCCGGCCCTCGGTGGCTCTGCGGTTCCTCGCCTGTCAGGTGGTTTTCCCTGGTGGCGAGGGTGTCTGCTGGGCGGAAGGGCGTGCGGGGGTCCTTCCTCCGCTCCCCGCCCTTCTTGCGGGTTTTGCCGGTTGAGGTTGTTCCTCCGGCATGTCCCCCGTGTCCTTCCCGGGGTCCCTTCCCTGGGGCCTCGGGCTCGGGTGGTATCTTTGCCGCTGTTTCCGGCCTACGTGGCCGCTCCCTTGTCCGGGCTGGTTGTTCGGCGTGCTGTTGTGGCCTCTCTTGGCCGCACGTTTTTTCCTTTCCCGGTGGGATGACCTGTGTTATGCCTTCTGGACCCGTTTCGGTCGGTCCACTTGCCCTCGTTCCTCCCGGGTTCGCGGGCTTACACAGGCGGGCATCCTTCCCTACGCTCCGCTGGGTTCGGTGGACCCGGCGGGGGCCCAGGGTCGGTCTGCGAGGTGTGGCTCTGTTCCCTGGGCCCCCTTAGGGGGTGTCTCCTCTGTGGAGTATTGGTCTGACTTCGGCGTGGTCGTCACCCGCCTGGTTCATGGGTCTCTAGCAGTCCCAGGGGGACTTCGCTGGGGCCGTTCTGAGTGCTGGAGCTGCGACTCCTGGTTGGCCTCCTTTTTCTGGAGGCCTTGATTTCAGGTTTCCTGTGAGTCCCTGTTTTCTTCTCAGTAGTTTACATCAACCCTGGGTTGGTTTCTCTGCATCACCATGTGGTGTTGTGGTTATGGTGGTCAATGAAGCCTTATTGGCTTGGGTATTGGCTCACTATGTAAATCATGTGGCGAGGAAGACTTACGAGGAGGTAATGCCCCGGTTACTTACCGGTAATCTTCATTACTCCGAGTATAGTCTTCCTCGCCACATGAGTTCCCTCCCCCCCTCCCTGTCTGGTTATCGGCTTCATTGTTTGCTTGGTAGATCAGGCTGATTGGTTGGGCCGGCCCGCCTCTTATAGAGGTCAGGTGGGACTGGTCGGCCATGTTGGGAGGGGGTGGGAGGTGGTTTCTTTTTGCTTTGGAGGGTTCTGTGACGGAGCTAAAGCTCACTATGTAAATCATGTGGCGAGGAAGACTATACTCGGAGTAATGAAGATTACCGGTAAGTAACCGGGGCATTAAGCAACCCTAGCATTTGGTAGTGCGGGAGTGTGCTTAAAAAACCTTATGCCTCTTCTACTTTTTTTTTGCAAAGAAAACTCATTAAACAATGGTATGATTTAACAATGTGTCACATTGGCGGACTGGCTTGATTACAAATGATATGTTCACTGACAAACGCGAACAGTTGATCCAGCTACTTAATAAAAGAGGAGAGAGCTGCGATCGAAAATAATGACATCTAAACAGCACTAGTTTTGTTTGCAGAACTGAAAGAACACATCATCAGCCTGTCATGAAGTAGTCACAGACTCGCACATTATTTGAAACTATAGCAACGCAGTGCTCAGAACTAAACAGCTTATTAGTTTATATATATTTGCCCTGCATTGCACACAGCAGACACTAATATGCCACTTTATTTTCTATTTTGTTACCCTGTCTATAAATATGTATTTACTATGATCCTGTGTGAGAACTGTTTTTTGGTGTCATGAATGTGAGACTATAGATCAGCAGTTACTTGCCTTACGAGTAGAGCCTAGAAGTGTGATGGAGAGCAGATGTGAGGGATAGGCGTTCATTTTATAATTATAGCTTAGATTCCAGCACATTGGCAGCCACACCGTGCCATGCTAGCCAGAGGGTGAACCCGAGTATTACTGTGTCCTAGTGCACCAAAAAAGGGGAATGCCAGAGAGGGACCATTAGTCCTCCAGGCAATGTGTGCGCGGTTCAGACGCTTTCAAATGAGTCGCATGTTGACAAAATATCAAGTACGCAAGTTTGTGACATGAGCAGAAGCCATGCACCTTTATGAAAGATAGGGGTACTGCCTACTGTAGAAATCAATCTCATGAAAGAGGAAATAAGTGGAAGAGCAATCAAGGTTGGCAACCTGAACAGAAACTACAGTCTTAAAAATGCTCAAATTCCCATTATTCCTGTTATGTACAGGTTTCCCCCTTACCCTATTGGGTCCGTTGAAGTCATTGTAGTTTTCCGGGTCGCTGCCTATGGATACAATTCACTTGTTATCGCTTCCAGAATGTGGCAACGTCTTGGTTAGAAGCCATCTTGTTTCCCCACGTGCCATGGCTCAAACTGCCATGCGTAGGAGAGTATGAGCATTTTCTGTAACAACATGGTGGTGTGAGGAAACGCTGCATGTGGGATGATTATTTATTTTGCAGCCTTTTTTTCTTATGTATATTTTTTTCTGCCTTTAATTCTTTTATAAATTATACACATTAATGAGGTTGGTGCTCATACTGTATGATGGTAAGAGTGATGGAGCAAGGATTCGCACGTAAAGCGACTTGCTCTCATTCAAGAACCTCGCCTAATCTATAATGTTATTAATCAACCTGTTTGTCATTAATACCGCACTTTCACAAATACACGCGGGTGTCCCAGAGATGCTTGCCTATGTGTCTATTAATCGTAATGAGGCTTGCATACTACAGAATCGCTGCTTCGCAGAAATCCAGTCTGCGTATGCGTCGGTCATACCCATGTGATGTGACGCACTCGTAGTTCTGGAGGAATTTTTTTTCGCTCATGCCCAGTATTGCAAATATGGCCGCTTTGGGGTTTAACATGCATTTTGCTTATTGCTGCCACTTTTGCTCAGCTGTCTTTTTTCTGCATAAAACTCTAATGCTATAGATAATTTAATGTAAGGGGTGCAGAGTAGCTATTCACGGTATACAGTGTAATCATTTTTCTGTGATTCTAATTTGTTTTCGCTTACTTTTCATGTACCGCGTATTTGTGGGCCTGGGAGTGGGGAGCCTCTCCATCTTGGAAGTCTGTATGGTCCCTATCACGTGATACAAGAACTCAGTCTTACAGCCATTGACTCCAGCCAGCTGGCTGCCGAAGCTGAGACGCTCCTGGGAACCCGAACTTTGACCCAGCGAGGAGAAGCTGAAATGCACCTGAATTTGCTACAATTGTATTATTCTGCTGTATGGACTATTGTTCTCTTTACACGTATGCCATGGGAACTGGAATGTAAGGGGTGGGTACGAAAGATGGATATTAAATATGGGAACACCGAATTTTAGGTGGTGACAATGACCTAACCACCACTCTTGACCAATCCAAAGTTTGGGATCCTGTCACTTGCAACATTTGTGGGTGGTCTAGGGGTCCGAAAATGGTATAACTAGCCTAGTTTTAGCTAGAGAAATTGTCCGACTTGTCTGAGTAGCTGACCTGTCACCGACCCTACGAACTCTATAGGTGATTGATACAGAGAGCTGCGGAGCACTCTGTCCGTAATTTCCACAAACTCCAATGGGTGGAATAGTTAAAGTGCTGGCGAAGCACTTTGCTGGGAGATTTGAGAACCCAATCGGGGTTACTGGCGGATTCCGTGCAGTGAGGGAGTAGCGCAGGCGTTGCATCCGAAGCTGCAGGTGTTGGTCGTGCCTTTGGTGAGCTCAGTCCTGATCCAAATCCTGAGGGGTATCCTGTCCTGACTGTCCATGAGCTGTACCTGCTCGCCTACTGGCATCCTAAGTCCTTGAGGGTCCTTGTCCTTGCCTTTTCCCAAACTGACCCGTGGCCAGGGTTAGTCCTCTTTCCTGTCCTAGGTAAATATAATCGTGGGTGTCCGTCTATCTATTCTCTTAGTTTTCCTTTTAATAAAGCATCTTTGCCCATGGTATTCTCTCTGTCATCTCCATTGGACCTATATGTAAACTGTTTATTAGCTATGTTCCAATTTTTCCCTTACCTGTAGGACATTATTGAAACTGTTTCTACTTAATTAGTGTGATCTGATTTTACTTGTGTTTAGAACCTATGCGTGAATTAGCATTTAGTCTAAGAACAGTTTGAATCACATATAGAACTTTAGTAATTCACTGACTAATATGTTTTAAATTCTCCTATCTTAGTATAAGCCTAAAACTAAATAGCATGTTCCCTGTTACCCGTGCCCAGTAGTTTTACTGCACTTAATGGTGCTTGCTCTCATTCACAGTTACATTATAGTTATAATTCTAGTTATTGATGTTCGTATCTGTATTAACCTTTTTCTCATGGCATTATGACCTTAAGTTTTACTATATAAAGTCTTGAAACCTTTCAGGTGTCTGTGGTTATTACGAAGGTATAAAAGTTATACAAATGTGTAAGGTATTATTTTTGTTAATCTTATCTCCTACCCACTGAGAGCTCCTGATCCGTCAGTAAAATAGGTGCCTGTGGTAAGTCAGGTATTCTGGAAATAGTAACAAGGAAAACACAATGAAATACTGATAGTAGAGTGTAAAATCGTCCGATTCACACAATACAGTCATTAAACACGTCATGGGCCCAATGCGTGTAAATTGGTAAAATAAGGAGTCGGGCGACCAACGCGCTCTATCAGTAATTTTCTGGTTGCAGAGGATGGTTAGGACTAGTTAAGATAGGTAGATAAGATAGTTTTAGGAATTGTGAAAAATAAAATGTGCTGCTAAAAATGTATTGCTGCTAAAAATAAGTTTCTTTGCATTTAAATGTTATAAAATATTTTAAAATTGAGATTTATGGAATGCTGCTAGTTTATTATATGTAACTAATCACATTGTAAGCAAATTGTTTTATGTCGTTGGGAATCCCCGGGGAAATAGAACAGCAAGTGGTGAGTAGAATCCACTTGGCTGAGAGGTCACTGGCTGGGAGGGAGGTTAGTGCATTGTTAGGCTGAACTGGAAGCACTAATTAGGATTTTCTGACTGAATTATTGAGTAAATGATAGCTACGAGTCCATTGATGAAACTCCGTTGTGATATTACCTAGTAAGGGTCACATGCTGAAGGAGTAATAGGTTCCTCGGAGCTTGAGTGATAGCAGAGGAGTCCGCTGGTGAAAGTTTGACTTAGTATATATCCCGGAAAGAAGTGGATGAGTCAAAGGAGCAGCAGGTTCTCTAATGTTTGTGTGAGAGGATAGGCAGAGTAGATCTATCCGTAGTGAATGAAAAGTAGACAGAAATGGTTTACTTGCAGTAAAAGAAAAACCCTTTTTCTTTTTAAAACCCTCAAGTACAGTGGCAAATGTTATACGTTGTTAACTAAATTGAGCACTTGCACTTCAAGAAAAATTCAAAGTTTCCGTTACCTTGTGAAGGAGGGAGTCGGTCCCAAGGCTGCACTGACGTCACTCCGTGCCGCGCTGGTATTGGTTGAACCAGCGGGTGTGTAGCGGAGCAGGAATTGTAAGGGAGGGGTGAGTGCCGAGCGTGAGACCGTGTCTCGCGAAGGGGCTGCGCACCCATTAGTCAAGAGTATTTGCAACCTCTGTGTTGGTTGGCTGCTGTGAATTGAAAGATGAGCTAGCATTGGAAGCACGTTTGTAAACAAAATCGCACTCGGAGCTTGAAGATAGCTTGAAGAGGTGTATGTGGTATCCCGAATTCTTACCGGATCCAAAATACCTAGGTTTTCAAAAAGATCAGATGCTCAGAGGTAGACCTTACAATATGTACGGAAGCAAGAGAAAAATGTCCTTTGCCGAAAAGATCCAGAATTATTTCAAGAAAGACAAGCCCATCAGATCTAGAGAAGGTGTAATCATTCCACCACCAAATACTCCTGCATCCTTTATGATGTTTGATAGAGGGTATTATACCTGTGTATGGTTAGAGAATTGGGTAAAGTACACCGAAGAAGATGGAATTTTAGCGTTTCCTCTTGATGGTACCTTTAACAGTCGATTTTTGTTTAATTTGAGGACCCGAATGAATGAACTACACCCCGACCCAGATTAACGCAATATGAGGCATTAGAGGAATGGGAGATTGAGGCACTAGAACGAGACAGACCCAGAATGGATAAGGGATTGAGCAAATGGTACCCAAAATTGCAGCGAGAAGCTAAAGAGAAAAAGATGAAACAGTGGAGACAGAATATGATGGTTGAGAGACTATTTCCAATGTTTGGGGTAACTGAACCAGAGGGAGGAAAAAGGACAGAGAAATCCCGACATTTAATGGCTATGGGGGACTCAGAAGATGAATACATGGAGGATTTATTAACCCCTTCGGTGCTGCGGTAATTTTTGCTGTGTGCGGCAATTTTCAAAATACCACGTTACATGACGAGCTCAGCTCGTCATCAGCACACGACCACCGTGGCTGATGACGAGCTGACCTCGTCATCAGCATCGAAGGGGTTAATGAAAAATCCACCTCCTTATGCTGAAGAGTCTGGACCACTAAGCTCGAAAAATCAATTTTTCCGACATCCTAGAAGTAGAAGGGCCAGTGAGACAGACGTAGCTGGTACAGGTAGCAAAGTCGGTGGTAGTGATGAATTCTGTAGACCTGGCATAGCGATCCCAAATTACCGACCCTTAGTGGATGACAGACCAAGTTTGGCAATCCCAACTGCCCCGAGTATATAACCTCCATTAGTACCTCAAGTATTGCATGACAACTCAATGGAAAGGGTTTTGCACAAAAGAGAAAAGGAAGCACTGATTAAACAGCGAAATTAACTAATTCAGACTATAGCTCAGATAAATCCCAGTCCTGAAGCATTGACAATTCCAGTCACAATCGGTCCCGTTGTTCCTCTTTATGGGGATAGACAAGTTAGTCCAAAAACTCCAGTTATTACCCCAACTATAGCACCACCCAGAAAAGAGCCGCTCATCGTTGATGATCAGGCGAGTGAGTGTGAATCTGTGATTTCCCTGATGGATCTGCCCATAAGGGAACTGGAAAACAGTATACCCCGAACAAGGCCTCAGACTAGGGCAAAGGAAGTCTTGATTGAAACAGGCTCCGGGACTCGGAGTGCCACAGTAGTGACTCCGGAGGAATTAGACCGATGGACCCGAGAACTCGAAAAGGAAACACCCCAGCCCAAACCTTTAGATATCTATAAATTAAGCATAGAAATGGAAGAACTAATGGCCGGAAATGTGGGATTAGACAGATTAAACACCCTTAGTGAGGAGGAGTTGCTGTTTATAAGCAAAAGCCTTACCCGAAACACCAGAGTGTTCCATGAGAAATTATTGGACACAGCTGCAAGTATGGGGATAGATGTTAGTCGATCCAAGGTACTGCAGAAGCCCTACAGAGCTGAATTCTCCGACAAGGACTTAGAAAATATGAATGTGTCAGGAAAAAAGGTACAGATAAAAGAATTACTAAATCTGTTGCAGAAATGGGGAGACCTAGACAAGTGGAAAGCCAGGTGGGCAAAGAAAAAGGAAGGCAGTAAGGCCAAACCAATGACTTCTGAATATGTTCTAAAGGAAGTGGACAAGGCAGAAAATCTGTACCCCATGAGAGAAGTACCGGGTGGGAAATATGTACATGTCCCATGGTCCCGACAGGATATTGTGTCCTTTACCAATGACTTCCCAAAATTAAGAGAGAAACCGGTCGAATGGTATCGGCAGGTTGAGCGATTTGTGAAGGTTCAAAAATGTCTCCTGAAGGACCTGGATGGGTTCTTCGACATTGTAGTTCCTGTAGACTTGTGGACAGAATGCAAAATTGCAGTTGATTGGCCCAGTGAGGAATATGAGAGAGACTCCAGAACCGGAGCTCCTTCGCCAGATGTAATGAGAAAATATGATAAAGTCATACAGTATTTGAAAGAGAAAGTGCCAGCAATGGAAACTGATTGGACCCGAATAGATAGAACCACCCAAAATCGTGATGAAACTGTACATTCCTATTATGAACTACTACTACAGGTGTTCAAAACCTACAGTGGAATCGATAATATTGAAATTAAGGATATGACCCATTTCATTTACCGATTTGTGTTGGGGTTGAGGCCTGAAATATCCCAGTGGATCAGAGACAATAAAACCTGTTGGCACGGCAAACCCATAGATGAGGTCCTCAAGTACGCTAAGTACTGTGAGGATGAGTTGGAGAACAAAAGAAAAGCCCTGAAGGAAAATGTTATGTGGGCACAAGTGAAGTTGGCTGAACAGCAAGAGAAACAGTTAAGTAAAATGAATAATAATACTCAAAATACTACCTCTGGGGGAGGGGTAAAGCCTCGAGTAAAGATGAGTAAAGAAGAGGCTAAGAAAAAGTTTCCCTGCCACGGGTGCGGTCAGATAGGGCACTGGAGAGACGAGTGTCCACATTTGCAGGCTGGTAATGCCCCCATAAATGGTTTAAATCCACAGGTGCAGAAAGAGGGGCCACGAAAGAACCAGCAACAGGTAAAACAGCATCCGTTGCCTCGACCTCCTAGACCTAACTATAAGAATCAGGCTCAGCAAAATGAGGGGATCGAGGTATGGGAAGGAGGGGATGAGGGAAATGCAGCAACTTCACAATTCCTGTTAAACGATACATTCCTCTGTGATGAACCATACTGACGGGGCCTGAGGGGGGAGGATGAGGAGTGCGTGCTTGGCGCCTCCTTACCGGTAGACCAGACTGGGCCATACATTGAAGGAAAGGTTGAAGGAAATGATGTCACCTTTCTGTTGGACACTGGTGCTACCCGTTTTACTGTGAGAACAGCAGACGTTCCAAACCTACCCCTCTCGGGAGAAGCCATCCAAGTAGTGGGCGTGTCAAATCAGATAATTAGTACTCCAGTAACTGAACCAATGGAGATTTCTATAGGGAACTTCAAGGAAATGCACAGATTCGTTGTCTGTGACTCTAGTCCAGTGAATCTACTGGGACGTGATTTGTTGTGCAAAATGAACTGTACCATCTTTTGCACCCCAAAAGGTGTCGAAATTCAGACCCCAGATGAAGATGGGTTGTACAAATTGATGTTACTAAGGCCTGACACAGAAATTAAGACCCTGACAGTACAGGATTTACCTGAAGAACTCCAACAAAAAGTGATACCTGGGAGAGATGTAGGATTAATGGCAAATGTGGATCCAGTTAAAATAGCCATTAAAACAAATGCTGTTTACCCGAAAACCAGACAGTATAAAATGAGTGCAGAAGTGAAAGCTGGAGTTGCAATTGAAGTAAAAAGGTTACTAGAAGCAAACATAATACAGGAAGTAATGAGCAGTCCTTGTAATTCACCCATAATTGGAATTAAAAAGCCTAGCGGAAAGTACAGGGTAGTACAGGACCTGCGAAAGGTAAACCAGATTGTTGTACCTTGCTGTCCTATTGTGCCGAACCCTGCAGTGATTTTGTATCAGATTCCCTGGAATGCGGAATGGTTTACTGTTATTGACTTGTGTCACGCATTCTTTTCCATCCCATTACATCCAGACAGCAAATTTCTTTTTTCATTTGAATTCGACAGTCATGTCTACGTCTGGAATCGTGTCCCTCAAGGGTACACAGAAAGTCCTTCGATTTTCAATCAGATTTTAAAAAGATGCCTTGAATCCCTAATTCTGCCTAAAGAATCAGTTTTGGTCCAGTACATAGACGACCTCCTAGTGGCGTCTGAAAGTCGGAACGACTGTGTTACCGATACCATTGCCTTGTTGAATCATCTAGGCAAGGGAGGACATAAAGTCTCACCTGACAAATTGCAATTCTGTAAAAATTCAGTGAAATATCTGGGGCACCAGATAGAGAAAGGTATCCGGAGAGTCACTTCAGAAAGAATTAGAATAATTAAAGATATGGAGTTACCTAGAACCCAGAAGGAAGTCAGAATGTTCCTGGGAGTGGTAGGATACTGCAGACAGTGGATTGTGGGATTTGCTGTTCTAGCCAAACCATTGATAAAAATGACTAAGAAAGGAGTACAAGATCCATTTACCTGGGATGACGAGAGTATTGCAGCTTGGATAAAATTAAGAAATTGTCTATGTTCAGCTCCTGCATTGGGAATGCCTGACTATTCCAAAAACGTTGAATTGTTTTGTGACACACAAGACAATTGTGCACTCTCAGTTTTGACACAAGAACATGGTCTGACTAGACGTCCAGTGGCCTACTTTTTGGCCACCCTAGATCCGGTGGGTGCTGGATTACCTGGATGTCTGAAAGCAGTAGCTGCAACTTGTACTAGTTGAGAACAAAGTGAAAACATTGTTATGGGACATCCTGTAACTGTATATGTTCCACATTCAGTTGTGATTCTGCTGACCAGAACCAAGACTCAATATCTCACACCAAGTCGGCTGACTAAGTATGAGAGAATTCTTATAGGTGCAGAAAATGTGATAATTTCCCGATGTAATATTTTGAGTCCTGCAACCTTGTTGTCAAACACCCAAAGTGCAGAAATTGGGGGTGAAATGGAACATAACTGTATTGATCTAACTGAATTCAGCACTAAACCACGTCCTGATATAAAAGAACCAGCCTTACCTGTAGAAGACCTTGTGATGTTTGTGGATGGCTCCTGTTTAAGACATGAGGATGGAGGTCTGAGTGCTGCCTATGCGGTAGTCACTCTAGAAACGACCCTAGAAGCATCCTACTTAAGTGAAATAAAATCTGCCCAAGTAGCAGAATTAATTGCATTGGCAAGAGCTTGTAAACAAGGGAAAAATAAGAGAGTAACCATATACACTGACAGTCAATATGGTTACGGGGTTGTGCATGACTTCGGCCAGTTATGGTTGCAAAGAGAATTCATGACTTCCTCAGGTACCCCTATCAGAAATGGAAAAGTGGTACAGAACCTACTGGAAGCCATCCAGTTGCCCAAAGAATTGGCGGTGGTCAAATGTGCTGCTCACAAATCTGGCAACGACGATGTGACAGCCGGAAATCGATATGCTGACCAAATTGCCCAATATTGTGCCCGATACAAAATGTCCCTAAAAATCAAATTGTGGGGAGGCGGAAACAGCTGCCAACTTATGGTGTTTGAGAATGTATCTACTTGGAGGGAACTGAAAGAGTTGCAGCAAGCAGCAGAAGAAGAGGAAAAGGAGAGATGGGAAAAAGATGGATGTCAACCTAGGGATAGGGATGGTGTTATGGTCTGTGCGAAGGGCATGCCTGTGTTACCAGACAGTATGGTTGCTCCCATGGTCAGATTAATACATGGAGAAACACACGTAGGGAGGGATGCAATGTGCCGTGTTTTCCAAAAGGTGTGGTATAATTCGAAGTTCAGAAACATTGCAGAGGCACTTTGCCAGAGGTGCTTGGTTTGTCAGCAATTTAACCCAGGAAAAAGAACAGTAGTGGACCAGAGTACGATTGGAAAGGCAGAAGGTCCCTTTATCAGACTGCAAGCTGACTTTATTCAGTTGCCCATGTGCAAAGGATACAGATATGTCCTAGTTATAGTTTGCCTGTTCTCAAGATGGGTGGAGGCCTACCCAGCAAAGAAAAATGATGCTATTACTGTAGCCAAATTGTTACTAAGGGAACTAATTCCTAGGTTTGGTTTTCCAGAGACAATTGAAACAGACAGAGGTGGGCATTTTGCCAACGAAATCTTAACAGAACTCTATAAAGCATTCAAGATTACCCCAAAACTGCACTGTGCATATCATCCAGAGGCTTCTGGAGTAGTCGTGCAGGTGAATGGCACTGTAAAATCAAGATTGGCAAAAATATGTAACTCTACAAAATTGAACTGGATAGAAGCTTTGCCCCTTGTCCTGATGGGATTGAGAAGCATTCCAGACCGAAAGACAGGCCTCAGTCCCCATGCGGTACTAATGGGAAGAGTGATGCGACAGGCATGGGTACCTGGACACAAACTGCTAAGTATTTCTGATGATTTGGTACTAGAATACTGCAAGCAGCTGGGTGACCAAGTGCGTTCTATCTCTCACCAGATTGGGGAGGACGCCGTCGCCTGGCCAACCACTCCCGCTCATAAACTGAAACCTGGTGATTGGGTTGTGTTAAAGAAACACACCCAGAAGAGTTGCCTCGGACCAAAGTGGGGAAAACCGAGACAGGTGATCCTTGTCACTACAACTGCGGTGAAGTGCGCAGGCGTGCCGAAGTGGATCCATGCCAGTCATACAAAAAGAGTAACCGGAGAAGAAGCGACTGAAGCTGAAGGTGGTGCAGCTGAGGAGTCTCCAGATGAGGGTCCGGATCTAGCTGATGTTATACTACCGAGCACCAGTCAAGACGAATGGTTCCCAGCAGACGATCTGATTCTTGATCCAATAAGAACCAGAAAGTATTCCTATCTAGATAGAGAGTGGGATAGTGAGGATGAGACAGGATTAGACGGAGAAGATCAGGTTATCGAGATTCACGTCAGACCTGATCAGGAAACTGATTAAGTAGGGACAGACCAAGTCATCGACACACCTCCAAAGACTCCAGAAACTGAAAAGGGACAGATAGTAATTAGGGCTGAAGTTCATGCGGAAGAAGATCAAGGGTTCGAAGTGCATGAACAGGAACAGATCGAAATAGACGAACGTGTTCAGGAAACAGAGCCTGAAACAGTTGAAAACCAAAGACAAATCCAAAGTATACCTGAACAAGGCCAGCTTAGAAACCAGGCAGAAGAAACTGCAGAAAGACCTGGAACTAGTCAGACAGGAAGGGACGAAGACGCTGTTGAAAGAGAAGTGCCACAACTGAACGAGAATAAAAGGGCTCGTGAGGAGAGCCAAACTACAGTGACTACTCAAAGACTTAAAAAGAAGAAAAGTGAACCTAGATATATAAAAAGACTGAGACTAAGATTAAAAACAGTAGAGGAGAAATTAGAAGACCGAAAAAGGGCTGTCAGTGAAAAACAGAAAACAGGAACTCAGCCAAACAGAAGAAGTACCAGAATAAAAAGACAAAACAAAAATTATCGGAGTCCTGAATGGACTTACTTGGTGTTGGAAGAAATTGAAGATCTCAAAATAAGCGACACAAGTGACAAAGAATCAATTACTGACCAGGGTTCCGAAGAAGAAGACCCAACTTGACTTGTGTAAAGTTACAAAGAGGGGTTGGAAAGCTTTTTGTGAGCCTAAATGTCTGATTCAAATGTGAATGGAAGACCTAGAAGAAACTGTTGTAAAACATGCTGTAAAATCTGCTTATGTAGTGTAGCAATAGTACTAATAGTATGGATAGGACTAACAGTCTTTATACCTTTTATGATAAGTAAAGATACTAACCTGTATCCTACTAAACAAGTGACGCCAGACACAGAAGATGCACCAACCGAAGAAACACCACGAAGTGTAGAAAGACGTGAGAATGCAGTTAGCCTGAAACAAACCAGACCTGACTTAGAAGCATCAGATGAGGGAGGACTACATTATCACAGTATCAAAAACAGAACACAATTAAATGTCTTTGCAAATCTTTTAGTGCACTATGTAGAAGCAATGGAAATAGAAGATTGCTATGTCTGCATGAAGCTACCTACTTCTGTAGCTGAAGGTGTGACCTATCACCATCTACCCCTGACCTATGGAATTTCCTGTAGTATTTTAGCAAGCTTATTTTATAGAAGCACCTTACAGTATTACTATTCAAACACTGACGTGATTTTCTCTGAACTTCCTATTCGGGGAAACCTGAACATTGCACATATTAGAAGCGAGGTGACTCGTTATATGGGAGAATATTTCCTGACTATAGGTGACATTGATTTAAATGAAGCACGTAGAAGTAATTTAACTTGTTCACTACATGAACAAGAGAAAATGTTCTTGAAAATGGCAGAAAAGATAAGGGAGAGTTTCCAGAGAAAGGCAAATGATAAGAAACAGAAAACTTCTAAATGGGCTGAAAACATGGAAAGCACCTCAAATGGCGAAGCTAATCCTGCACTGTTGCTGGACTTCGAACGAAAGGGGAAACTCTGCCTTCATAGAGAAAAGACTAGTTATTATAACAATGTATTCATCGGTTCCAGTGAATGGGAACACAATTACAAGGTGATTGGAGGTTGGGGTTTCAAAAATGGGTCAGAACCTGTGTTTCCCGGAATTTATTATATATGTGGAAACAAGGCTTATTTCAAATTGCCGGATCACTGGTATGGAAGCTGCTATTTTGGCATTGTCTTCCCGAAAATATACCATGTGAACAACGCCGCTGGAAGCAATGAAAATACTAATGGTTTAGTACGTAGTAAACGTGAAAGTGTTGGAGAAATTATAGGAGATATATTTAGTGCACTGATACCTGGAGTGGGAGTGGTTCTGAATACTCATCGGATCTGCAAATTGTCTACGGTAGTGGATCGGTTATCTACTGACACTGCTGCTGGATTCCTGCTGGTCAATACTGAAATGGTTGCGATCAGATCAATGGTTTTACAGAATCGACTTGCTCTTGATACCTTATTGGCAAAAGAGGGCGGAGTCTGCAGGATGTTGAAGGCGCAACATTGTTGCACTTACATTCCTGATAAGAGTGTTCAGATTAAGAAGTATGTAAGAAACATTACTAATCTGGAGAAAGAACTCAAACCACTGGAGATTGATAGTGCCTGGAAATGAAATTTAAATGAAATGAAATGAAATTTGGGTTTTCTATAGCGCATGGCTGCCCGTGATCGTCCCAGCGCTGAGATTGCAGAAACCTCTAGGGTTGTAAGCCGGTGATAAGGGGGAAGGTTATTGCGGGAAGAGATGCGTTTTAAGATGCTTCCGAAATTTCATATGATTGATCTCGGAGCGAAGATGGGATGGCAGAGCATTCCAGGTGGTTGCCGCTGTAACCGAGAAGCGACGTCCTCCAGTTCGGGCTTTTCTGATTCTGTGGACTGTGGCCAGATGACTTTGGGCTGAGCGTAGGGGCCTGTTGGGTCTATATGGGAAGATCATAGCTTTTAGCATTGGGGGCCCTTGATTTTGCATAGCTTTATGAGTGGTACAAAGGGCCTTAAATTTGACCCTTTCACGGATCGGCAACCAATGTAGTGCCTTAAGGGCGGGTTTGGCTGAGGCTCTACGGGAGGTCCCTGTAAGGATCCTTGCCGCAGCATTCTGAGTTCTTTGAAGAATGTTGATCGTGGATTCTGGGGCAGCCAGAAAGAGAGCATTGCAATAGTCTAGTCTTGATAAGACTAGACCTTGGATGAGCATTTTCTGTGAGGGTCCCGGGAGTAATGGGAGGATCTTTCTGGTGGAACGCAGTAACCCCACACATGTACCAGCTGTTTTTTTTGCTTGCGTTTTCAGAGATAGGTCTTGTTCAAGCCAAAAACCCAGACTTTTTAATTCAGTCTTGGGTTGTGGGAGGGGGCCTAGGCATGCTGGCCACAAGGCAGAGGGAAGAGATGGCATTTTGTTTCCCAACAGCATGAGCTCAGTTTTCCAGCCATTGAGCTTGAGCCTTGAGGTGGACATCCATGCATGAATTCCTTCAAAACAGTCATGGAGGTTTTCGAGCTTGTCCTCTTCCAGTGAGAATGATACGATCATTTGGGTGTCATCAGCATATGTGACGGCTTTTATCCCAAAAGGGGCGACCATGTCTTCCAGGGGGGCCATGTATGTATTAAAAAGTGTAGGGCTCAATGAAGAGCCCTGGGGGACCCCACACTGGAGGGGGAGGATATCGGATCGCACATTCCCTTCGCAGACCTGAAATGTTCTGTCTTTTAAAAACGATGAGAGCCAGCTAAGGGCTGTGCCCCTCACTCCCAAACTGAAGAGGCGCTTAATCAGAGTTTTGTGATCCACCGTATCGAATGCAGCGCTTAGATCCAGGAGGATCAGTAACACCGATCCTCCCGAATCCAGGATGCATCTGGCCTCTTCAACCACTTTCAGGAGGGCTGTCTCAGTCCCTTGACCTGGACGGAAACCTGTGTGGGGCGAAGAAGATTGTTGGTTTCAAGGAAGGCTGACAGTTGCTGGTTGACCACCTTCTCTGCAAACTTGCTTAGGCCTGGTAGGAGAGAGATAGGGCGAAGGTTGGTCAGATCTGCGGGGTCCATACCTGGTTTTTTCTGTAGTGCCTTGACAATGGGGTGTTTCCAATTGGGAGGGACCACTCCTAGATTAAGAGAGGCATTGATAAGGCTGGTGGCCAGATGAGAGATGATAGGTCCGACTTGTTTAAGGATGCGGATGGGTGCTGGGTCCTTGGGGGAGCCACTTTTCAAGTCTGAGAGGGCTTTCAGAAAGTCATCATTAGACAGCTGGTTGAAGCTGTCTAGAGTTGGACTAGTGACGGGGGCTAATGGAACAGCCAGGGGGTTGTTATCGATTAAAGGTGGGAGTGACTGCAAAATATTAGTGATTTTATTTTGAAAAAAACAAGCTCCTTGGTTGCATCTAGCAACTGTGGGTTGTTGATTTGAGGGGGGATTGGGAATTTTGAGGAGCTCTTTGACTATTTTATAAGTCTCACGAGATGAATTGGAGGCAGCTTTGATTTTTTTATCAAAGAAGGAGGCCTGTGCTGCTTTTCGCGCAGCTTTATATGTCCTCATCACTAATTTATATTCTTCCTTGATGAAAGGGTCCCATTTTTTCCTCCATTTGCGCTCATGAATTTTGCAGATTTTCCTTAAGTTCCTGAGTTCCTGTGAGTACCATGGTGATTTAAAGGTGGTACTTTTTTTCTTTAGATCTTTTTTGGGAGCGACTATATCCAGGGTGGAGGTGAGCCAATTGGTGAAGTTATCGTCGGCTATCACGGGGTCGGGGTCTGCAAGAGGAGTAGAGCGTATTAACTCCTGTGTCCAGCATTCAAAAGATATTCTGGACCATAGTCTGTCACGTTCTCTTGGGATTGGCATGTGGCCAGTATTTATGATGGTTTGCCACATAAAAGGGATGAGAAAGTGATCAGACCAAGGGAGGGGGAGTGAAGGGCGAGCTTCAATTGTTGAGAGATTGGCAAAGAGAGGGTCCAGGAGGTGACCCTTGGTATGAGTTGCCTCTGAGTTAATCAGGTGAAGGTCAAGTACTTTTAGTTCTGAGATAAGATCCCCAGCAGTTTTGTTCGTACTGTCCTCAAAATGTAAATTTAAGTCGCCAAGCAGGATGAAATTAGGGGTCAAGGTACAAGAGGAGGTGGTGGTTTCCAGTAGTGAGCTAACAAAGTTACCTGTGCTCCCCGGTGGACGGTATATCAGAATACCTGAAAGGGATTTGTTGGGGGTTAATTGGAGTGAAAAATGGGCACTTTCACAGTCCTCGATTCCTCCTTCTTGTAGCCTGCATGTGAAAGAATTTCTATAGATAATCGCTAGGCCGCCTCCTATTCCCTTTATTCTGTTCTGGTGATGTATGAGGTAGTCCTTGGGTAGCATGTTCAGATTGTCAGCTTCTGAGTGAGGCGTCAGCCAAGTTTCCGTGAGAAACAAAATATCTAATTGTAAATCTTGGATAAGTATTTTAATCTCTAGCGCATGCTTAACAGCCCATCGGCAGTTCAGTAGAGCCAGACTGAGGCTGTTGGCTGTCTGGGGAGTGAGTGTCTCAGAGGATTCGTCATGGAAAATGAGTGGAGGGATAGGAATTGGGGGTGAGGCTGCCGAACAGAATTGTAAAAGGTAGTCCCGTGAGTGTCTGATTCAGTACCCGTGCGAAACGGGCATAGTGGGTGGCCCTGTGCCCGGCCTGGCCCGGACGGGCCCAGACGGGCTTGCCTCTGGCGCGCCTCCGGCGCGCCATCGGCACGCCCGCTGCGCCCGCCCGCTGCGCAGACGGGGAGATGGCTCCATTTTGTAGTGGGTTGGGTCCAAATCGCCCAGCCACTGGAGCGCTGTCCAGGCCCCGTTTCAAGATGGCGGCCGTGGATTCTAGCCTCGAGGAGAAAGGTATTGGGACCGATAGGCTAGGGAAAGGCTTTGCGCATTGGAATTAAGTCTCCAAATGAGAGCGCTTCAAATTCTATCGTCAGGGGCGGTGTGCAGGGTATTTTACAAACAAAACACAATGTACATGATAAAATCAATAAGTCGGTTTGTATTTAAAAGAGCGCTAAGCTGAGAAAGTGCAGTGCTTAAAAAACAATTAAATCTGTCTGTCAGCAAGGTTAACCTCCCGGCTTCCGCCTCAGGAGTGTGGTGCAATCAATCTGAAGAGATCGCGCTGCTAGGCTCTTTTGTAGTGGGTTGGGTCCAAATCGCCCAGCCACTAGAGCGCTGTCCAGGCCCCGTTTCAAGATGGCGGCCGTGGATTCTAGCCTCGAGGAAAAAGGTATTGGGACCGATAGGCTAGAGAAAGGCTTTGCGCATTGGAATTAAGTCTCCAAATGAGAGCGCTTCAAATTCTATCGTCAGGGGCGGTGTGCAGGGTATTTTACAAACAAAACACAATGTACACGATAAAATCAATAAGTCAGTTTGGAAGAGACTAACTGATGGTCTCTCTTCTGTAGGTAGTTGGTTTTCTAACATAGGTAAGAGCATTGTGGGAAAAATACTGATGCCAATAGCTGGAATAAGTTTGGTTGTGCTTATCATTATAATTCGTTGCAAATGTCAAAAATGCAGAAAGAAATATACAGTAAATAAGAGAGGAATGCAACGAAATATAGATGAACTCGAATTAGAAGAACTGAGAAACCAGATATACAAAAAGGCCAAGAATTTCCATCCTAATAAGGATGCAGGGAAAAGAATTAACAACAAATTTGTGGAGATTGATATGGATGAGATTTGAAGTGGGCATCTGTTTCCATTAATAGTGATGATAGTAAATATCATCAAAGAGGGGATTGATGGAGCAAGGATTCGCACGTAAAACGACTTGCTCTCATTCAAGAACCTTGCCTAATCTATAATGTTATTAATCAACCTGTTTGTCATTAATACCGCACTTTCACAATACACGCGGGTGTCCCAGAGATGCTTGCCTATGTGTCTATTAATAGTAATGAGGCTTGCATACTACAGAATCGCTGCTTCGCAGAAATCCAGTCTGCGAATGCGTCGGTCATACCCATGTGATGTGACGCACTCGTAGTTCTGGAGGGTTTTTTCTTTCGCTCATGCGCAGTATTGCAAATATGGCCGCTTTGGGGTTTAACATGCATCTTGCTTATTGCTGCCGCTTTTGCTCAGCTGTCTTTTTTCTGCATAAAACCCTAATGCTATAGATAATTTAATGTAAGGGGTGCAGAGTAGCTATTCACGGTATACAGTGTAATCATTTTTCTGTGATTCTAATTTGTTTTCGCTTACTTTTCATGTACCGTGTATTTGTGGGCCTGGGAGTGGGGAGCCTCTCCATCTTGGAAGTCTGTATGGTCCCTATCACGTGATACGAGAACTCAGTCTTACAGCAGTGGACTCCAGCCAGCTGGCTGCCGAAGCTGAGACGCTCCTGGGAACCCGAACTTTGACCCAGCGAGGAGAAGCTGAAATGCACCTGAATTTGCTACAATTGTATTATTCTGCTGTATGGACTATTGTTCTCTCTACACGTATGGCATGGGAACTGGAATGTAAGGGGTGAGTACGAAAGATGAATATTAAATATGGGAACACAGAATTTTAGGTGGTGACAATGACATAACCACCACTCTTGACCAATCCAAAGTTGGGGATCCTGTCACTTGCAACATTTGTGGGTGGTCTAGGGGTCCGAAAATGGTATAACTAGCCTAGTTTTAGCTAGAGAAATTGTCCGACTTGTCTGAGTAGCTGACCTGTCACTGACCCTACGAACTCTATAGGTGATTGATACAGAGAGCTGTGGAGCACTCTGTTCGTAATTTCCAAAAACTCCAAGGGGTGGAATAGTTTAAGTGCTGGCGAAGCACTTTGCTGGGAGATTCGAGAACCCAATCTGGGTTACTGGCGGATTCCGTGCAGTGAGGGAGCAGCGCAGGCGTTGCATCCGAAGCTGCAGGTGTTGGTCGTGCCTCTGGTGAGCCCAGTCCTGATCCAAATCCTGAGGGGTATCCTGTCCTGACTGTCCATGAGCTGTACCTGCTCGCCTACTGGCATCCTAAGTCCTTGAGTGTCCTTGTCCTTGCCTTTTCCCAAACTGACCCGTGGCCAGGGTTAGTCCTCATTCCTGTCCTAGGTAAATATAATCGTGGGTGTCCGTCTATCTATTCTCTTAGTTTTCCTTTTAATAAAGCATCTTTTCCCATGGTATTCTCTCTGTCATCTCCATTTGACCTATATGTAAACTGTTTATTAGCTATGTTCCAATTTTTCCCTTACCTGTAGGACATTATTGAAACTGTTTCTACTTAATTAGTGTGATCTGATTTTACTTGTGTTTAGAACCTATGCGTGAATTAGCATTTAGTCTAAGAACAGTTTGAATCACTTAAAGAACTTTATTAATTCACTGACTAATATGTTTTAAATGCCCCTATCTTAGTATAAGCCTAAAAATAAATAGCATGTTCCCTGTTACCCGTACCCAGTAGTTTTACTGCACTTAATGGTGCTTGCTCTCATTCACAGTTACATTATAGTTATAATTCAAGTTATTGATGTTCTTATCTGTATTAACCTTTTTCTCATGGCATTATGACCTTAAGTTTTACTATATAAAGTCTTGAAACCTTTCAGGTGTCTGTGGTTATTACGAAGGTATAAAAGTTATACAAATGTGTAAGGTATTACTTTTGTTAATCTTATCTCCTACCCACTGATAGCTCCTGATCCGTCAGGAAAATAGGTGCCTGTGGTAAGTCAGGTATTCTGGAAATAGTAACAAGGAAAACACAATGAATTACTGATAGTAGAGTGTAAAATCGTCCGATTCACAAAATACAGTCATTAAACACGTCATGGGCCCAATGCGTGTAAATTGGTAAAATAAGGAGTCGGGCGACCTGCGCGCTCTATCAAGAGTGCGTATATATATATATATATATATATATATATATATATATATATATATATATATATATATATATATATATATATATATATATATATATGAGGTACGTGAAGTTCCCAGTCCAACGCTGCGCAGCGCGATCAGCCACACCGCTAGTCAGGAACAGGCAAGACCCAAACGTGGTGCAAATAGATTTATTTAAATTTCAGCCCAGCACCAATCCGCCATGACGCGTTTCGGCTAGAGATAGCCTTGATCACATGACAAACGTCACGGGGGATGACCACCCCTTTTTAAAGTGCAATACAAGTCATCACATGTGATGGAAAGTAAAGAAATACTCTACTTTTCAATAAAGTACAAATACGGATGTAAAATAACTGCATAAATGCTTGGGTTACACATAGGTAATTATCGACAAACACTCAGAATTGTATAGGTACTAATGCATAGCATGGCTAGATAAATACATAAATAGATAAATAAACTTGTTGATAATACAAAAAGCTTAAAAGTATTTAAAAGCCTATAAATAGTTTAAATCGTTATTTTACAATTTAAAACTGTCGCCACACTAATAATGTATCTGTCAAGAAATTAATTGTTTCCATTATACATTAGCAGTTACTGTGGTGTAAAAACACAATTCATCTTTAAGAGTGTCAGATATTCGGCTAATTTGTGTCAGAATACTGCCCAAGTGGGCTGTGACACAAAACCATATTAACCGCCTAGTAGTCAATTGTGTAACACAGTTATTATAAACAATCACATGACTTGATGAGAAAAGTGCTACAATAAAGTGAATTGTGCAAAAGATAGTGATAATTCATCATTTTGTGGATTAAAATCATTGGTCAAACAGTGTGAAGGTCCTAGGTTCTTATTACTTGATAGCCATACCACACTTTCAACTCCAATTCAATATCAGATACAAGCTAAACAGGACATATAAAATTATTGCAGGTTAGACTAATTGTAGTTGCAACAAGCTGGGTGTATACACTTTATAGATGGGTATAGCAATCCTCACCCATATTCAGACCCTGGGGTGACTTGGTATCAAGGGAGATAATATAGCGGGTCTCAAGTTTTCTCAGTTGGGCCTCCCTGTCACCACCTCTCCTTTGGGGGGGGATGCAATCTATAACAAAATAGCGCAACATTGATGCATCTTTATCATGCGCTAGTTCAAAGTGCCTGGCTACTGGGTATGTAGGGTCAGCATGTACAATTGCACGAAGATGCTGTAATATGCGCTTGTGTACCTGGGGTCGAGTACTGCCTACATACCGAAGCCCGCAAGGGCATTCTAAAACATAGACTGCGAATTCTGTTCTGCAGCTAAGTTTTTGCTGGATTTTAATAGGTGTGGGAGATAAAGGTGTAACTACCTCAGTTTTACTCACACCATGTTTGCAAGCTTTGCAGCTAGAACACCGTATGAACCCCTTGCTGTCGTCTAACCATGAGCTCGTTACAACTTCTGGGCTACTCGATACCAAACTATCTTTCATCGATTTGGCTTTTCTGTATGTGATGCTGGGAAGCTTGGGCAGAATGGGTCCCAACACAGGATCGGTAGAAATCAGAGACCAATTGCTTCTGATTATCTTTCCAATTGCTCTATGCTGGTTACTGTAACCAATGATCAATCTGGTGTCATCGTTACTAGTTTTGGCAGGGACAGTTGGCTGATTGTCACCTCCTAAACCAAGGAGTTCCTTCCTGTTAGCCCTGTTGGCCCTACTCATGGCAGCATCCAAGATAGAAGGTTTGTAGCCACGCTGTAGAAAACGCTCCCTACATTGCACTTGTGCTGCATGGCACTGATCTTCACTACTACAAATGCGTCTAACCCGCAGCATCTCCCCATATGGGATGCTGCGAATCAAGTGGGCAGGATGATGGCTGTCGGCATGCAGCAGTGTGTTACCAGCCGTAGGCTTGCGGTACAACTTTGTTTGGAGTGTGTTTTCTTGAACATAGATTTCAACGTCCAGAAATACCACAGACTGGGAACTGATAGTACTGGTTAGATGAATATTAAGATTATTGATGTTGAGTTTATCAATAAAATTCCTCACTTCTACTTCAGTCCCCTCCCAAACAAAAAACAAATCATCAATATAACGAGACCAGAGTTTCACCTTTGTGTTCATAATTTCAGAATGTTCTAACATTAGGACCTGCTCCTCCCAGAACCCCATGTGCAGACATGCGTAACTCGGAGAGAAGCAGGCCCCCATAGCTACTCCTCTGGTCTGTAAAAATAACTGTTTAGCAAACAAAAACATGTTGTTGTTCAAGCACATTGATATCATTTCTACCACCATTTTAGAATGTTCATTAAAACAATCATCTCGCTTCCCTAGGAAGTGTTTAATGGCTCTTAGTCCATCATGATGGAATATGCTGGTGTAAAGAGAAGTAACGTCCATAGACACCAGCATGTAGGTGGATTTCCATCTGAAATCAATGAGTTTCTTCAACAGGTCAGTTGTATCCAAGACAAACGAGGGCAGATTTCTTACATGTTCTTGGAGAAAGAAGTCAATGTATCTGCTCACATTTTCTAAAAGACTGTTACATGCAGAAATTATAGGTCTGCCAGGCGGTTGCTCTTGATTTTTGTGGACCTTTGGTATAAAATATATCACCGGAGTTACTGGATGGTCGTTTTTTAAAAACTTGTACTCCTCCATAGTCAACAGTCCTTTACTACGCCAGGCAGACAATCTCAGATATATATCATTCTTAGCTGCATTTGCATCCTGCAGTGTTATCCGCTTGTAACAGTCTCTATCATTTAGCTGGCTGTGAGCTTCCTCAAGATACATTTTCCTCGGCCATAGGACAACATTGCCCCCCTTGTCCGATTGTCTTATGACTAGTTGTTTGTTTGCCTTTAATTTCTTGATCAATTTGTGATATTCACCATCTTTATAGTTGTACCTCTTGGCAGAGTGTGACGTTTTAATCTGCAGCTCCTTCAGTTGAGAGTTCACTCGCTCATGAAATATATCAATGTTGTCCTTGATCATTAAGGGACAGTACTTAGATTTGGGTCTAAAGGGGGTTTGACATATTTTGGGAAGTGGTTCACCTCCTAATGCAGTTTGAGTCTCCGTTATAGTTGTTCTTTCCTCTTCCTGAATTTCGAAAAGCTCCTGTGTTAATGCTGCCCCTAGAATGGTAGGGTCATTGGACCCAAGGTCTCCTGTAGGGTTTGACAATGATCCTCGCGTGCCGTCGTTATTATCCTGGCCTTCCAAAGATCGTGTTGCAAAATGTTTCCGTAGTTTCAGTTTGCGCGTGTATTTAAACATGTCGATTCTAGTTGCAGCATAATCAAAATTGCCCCTGGGACTGAACGACAAACCCAAAGACAAAATTGCAGTTTCTTTTGAAGTTAACACAGTATTCGATAAATTAATTACCGATTGTGAGTTAGTTTGGGAGACGTTTACTGCTGTGCTTGAGGTGCCCGATTCTTGCTCCACCTGGATCGTGGTTTCCTGGGCTTTCCTCTTATTGATGCGGCATTTATGGCATTTGCGTCTTTCGGATATATATATATATATGCAGTATGTAGCCGTCCGAACACAGCTAAGGAAGAAGCGAGACCCAAATTCTTGGTGAAGTTATTTTATTGCCCAACACCAGTCAGCCATGACGCGTTTCGGCTCTCAGAAGCCTTGATCACATGACACAGTCATGGGGGCTGGCCACCCATTTTGAAAGTGCAAGAGTGCCTATTGCGTAATAAACATAGTAAACATACTATGAAAGTTTCTGCATAAATGCAAAAGACATACTGTGCAAAATGGCAAAACTGGATTGTTAAAAGTATTTACAACTGTAAAATACAAATAAAACAACCTACTGAAGCCATAGTCATAGTAAAAGATGTCACACAAAGGAGACTAGTAGACAATAGATACAGACCAACCATGATAAAACATAAATAATATGAATGTTTTAAAACACATAAATATTACCAATCTGTACCGATGTCTTAATAAATATTAGGGAGTCACAGTATCACTTAATGCAACTAAACCCACTGTATAATAAATTATAACTACAGGGGTTTCTATGTGCAAAGCAAGCAACTTCACATTTACCATGGTTACAACTCTGCTGTATGTGCAAATTTACGCAATAGTAAAATCACTGTGCTACCAAAGTGTATGAAAATTGTGTGCATAAATTTAAGGAAATAGACAAAATATCTCATGTCTCAAAAAAGGTTTCTTTAAAACCACATGCAAATGTCAAGGGTAGTTTAGATAAAGCTTCAAATACAAAGGCATTATTAGATATTTGATACAAATAGTGATGATCAATAGGAACTCATTACAGGTAAGTATAACAGTCCTTACCTCACTGTCATTAAGCCCGTACGGCATCTTCGTGTCAAGCATGATGATATATCTGGTTTCTAGTTTGCGTAATAGTGTTTCTCTATCACCACCCCTTCTATGGGGTGGCACACAATCTATTACAAAATAAACTAGCCCAGTGGGATTTTTTCCATGATGTTCTCAAAATGCCTGGCTACTGGATACGTAGGGTCTGCATTGCTTATCGCTCTTAAATGCTGCAGAATTCTTTTGTGCACTTGTGGTCTTGTGCTCCCTACGTACCTTAAACCGCAAGGACATTCTAAAACATATACTGCAAATTCTGACCTGCAATTGAGTTTCTCTCTGATTTTGATCGGTTTGGGAGATAGTGGTGTCATAAATTCTGATCTACTGCTACCATTTTTACAAGCTTTGCAGGAAGCACACCTCAGAAATCCCTTACTTCCTCCTAGCCACGAGCCCGTGACTACTTCGGGGCTACTTGAGACCAAGCTATCCTGCATAGATCTAGCTTTTCTGTATGTTATGCTAGGTGTTTTGGTGACTATGTTACCCACTACCGGGTCACTGGTTATTAATGACCAGTTTTCTTTAACTATCCTACGGATGGATTTGTGTTGATTACTGTACCCAATGATTAAACGTGTTTATTGGCTGCTTTATGTTTAGCCATTCTAACACCATCCACCGCTGGACACAAGAGCTTCATTCTTTCCTGCCTGTTGGCTCTAGAGATGGCTTCATCAACAGTGGCCTTGTTATAGCCTCTGGCTAGAAATCTAGTCTTACTTTCATTTTGAGCCTTAAGGCAACCAGTTTTGTTGCTGCATATTCGCCGGATGCGGAGCATTTCCCCGTAGGGGATGCTCCTTATTAGATGGATTGGATGGTGGCTGGTGGCATGCAATACCGTATTACCAGCCGTAGGCTTTCTGTATAGCCTTGTCTGTAGTTCGTTGTCCTCAACTACAATTTCCACATCTAAAAACACCACTGATTGTGCACTGATAGTACTGGTAAATTGAAGATTCAGGTCATTATTATTCAGTTGTTCAATAAACAGAGTCACTTCACTTGTAGAGCCATCCCATATCACAAACAGGTCATCAATATACCTGAGCCAACATTTCACCTGTGAGATCATGATAGTACTGTGGATAGACATGAGGACCTGCTCCTCCCAATAGCCCATATGTAAGCAGGCATAACTAGGGGAGAAGCAGGCCCCCATGGCCACACCTCTGGTTTGCATGAACAGTTGGTTTGAGAATAAAAAGACATTATTGTTCAAACACATGGAGATCATGTCAACAATCATCTTGGTATGTTCACTGTATCTTGTTGGTCTCTTATTTAGAAAATGTTGTGTGGCCCTTATACCGTCTCTATGATGAATACTTGTATAGAGAGCGGTTACATCCAAAGACACCAGGAGATAACTCGGTTTCCACTCAAAACCTGCCCGTTTTTTCAAAAGGTCTCCTGTGTCCAGGATGAAGGACAGCAGATTCCTGACATGCTCTTGCAGGAAAAAATCGATACACCTGCTGACATTTTCCAAGAGACTATTTCGGGCCGAAATAATCGGCCGTCCAGGCGGCTGTTTACAATCCTTATGTATTTTGGAGATGAAGTAAATTACAGGAGTTAAAAGGGAATCATTTTTCAAATATTTGAACTCCTCAATAGTCAATATTCCTTTACTTCTCCAGGCCATTAATTTGGAGTAAATCTCATTTTTAGCTCCTAGTACCTCCAGGGCATTATTTCGTCTATAGCAGTCTCTATCATTCAACTGTTTAAGAGCCTCCTCCAGGTACATTTTCCTCGGCCATAACACAACATTCCCGCCTTTATCTGATTGTCTGATCACCAGTTGTTTGTTACTTCTCAATTTTTTCATCAGGTTGTGATACTTCAAATCTCTGTAGTTGCGTTGTTTTTTAGCGTTGGCTTTTTTACTTGCAATTCTTTGAGATCAGATGCCACTCGATCATGGAATATATCCAAATTATCCTTAAGCATTAACGGACAAAATTTGGATTTGGGTTTGAAAGGAGTTGTGCAGAGGCCAAGACCAGGTTCCCTGCCTAAGGCCGGTTGTGTGATTGCATTGTCCGCGGCCTGTAATTCCAAAAGTTCTTGGGTTAGAGCTTGTCCCGTAATCGGCGGGCTACTCGATGTTAAGTCATCATCAAGAACTTGAGTAGTAGGTGTTGCCTTATGTCCGCTATGATGTTTTTTTAATTTCAATTTCCGGACAAATTTAAATTGGCCAATTCTTGTGCCTGCATAATCAAAGTCTCCTCGTGCACTGTAGGAGAGACCCAACGACAAGATTGCTGTTTCGCCAGGGGTGAGCACTGTGTCCGGTAAATTGACCACTGTCTTAGTGTCTACTGTTTTGGAGTTTGGTTCTGTTTCCACTTTGCTTTCTGCTTCCTAAATATCTTATCTTTATTCGATCAAAAATATGATCATTTACATCATAAAAGAACAATTCATATGTATAAAAACAACAGAAGCAGATCTCCACAGCAGACCAAGCAAATAGCACCTCAACTTCAACAGTCCCAAGGATATTCAGTGTCATGTGCTGTTAAACCTCCAAGACCTGCTGTGGTTCGGTCTCACTGGAATCCCAGATAGAAGCTTCAAAAAAATGTAAAGGCAGCACCAGATGTAAAGTAAATCGCAGACGCAACATTTTCTGAAAAAATATTCTTCTTTTTATTAATCTTTTTTTAGTGATACACAGGACAGCCAATGCGTTTCGCTCCCCACCTTGGGAGCTTCACCAGGGCTGAAAGCAACGTGAAACATATATATATATATATACATTATTACAAAATACAAAAATATACAATAAACAAATATGAACTGACAATAAATACATAATAAAACACACAACCCAGTTTTACTGGAAGATTACGAAGATGGCATTTGGGAAATATAAAAACAGGCACAATATCTTTAAGAACTAGTCACAGACAAGGGGAAAAAACTACAATTAAAAAGACAACAAATAAAAAGACAGGTTTGACAAGTACCATTGGTATATTATAGCTCTAGATGTCATATATATATATGTCCAATTCAAGGGAGCATTGTTGTTACGTCCTATACTGGGAACTTCCAAGAGGGCAAGGGCAAGGGAGAGAGATCTTAGGAAAAAATGAGTCATTCATAGTAGAAAACCAGTTTAGCTAGGCAGTGAGAAGTTTCAAAGAAAATAAGAACACAGAAGCAGAGTCTCACCAAAGTCAACGATTTATTGCACAAACAGAGGTGTACAAGTCCAGGCTGGGCAGGCCATATTAAGCTCAATCGAAATCCACATGGACAGAAAATGAACTATCGATCTTGAGAGAAGAAAATTTGAACAAAATATAAATGTTTATCCAGGGAACATCGATCTTACAGCACAACACACAGAAACTCTCACCAAAATCAAGAGTGTGGCACGATAGTCTGGGCACCGTGAGGACCAATTGGCGTAGGGTATTAGTTCCAAGATAAAAAGAATCTGTAAAGATGAGGACAGTATCTAAGGCCCCCTAATACGTCATTGCTTATAAGCACAATTTTTACATCAGAGAAGCATATGATATTATATGACACAGTTAATTCAACAGCTAATAATGAAGTAACCGAGATAGTAAGCACCAACCCACCTTTGATGACTCATTCTCAGCTAAATGTAAGAGCAACATTGAATATTCTAAGACAGTCAGTTAGAGTCAGATTTATCAAGTAAGAGGATTGGCGGATAGTCCACCCAGAAAAAGAATATAATATTAGCGAGGTGTAAAAGTCACACAGGATGGAAACTCATATCTTAATCTAGGCTCAAACTTTGAAGCATAGGAGTCACAGGGGATTTTGGACAATATTATTGCAAATTTTAATCCAATTAAAATCCACAACATAATAATAAATCTGGAAGATTCCATGTATATCATAAAATGAGGACAATGTGTATTTATCTAATGCTGGTTAAGCATACAGCATAGCTAACATGATATAGTATATATAGGCATGACTTACATGAATGTAATGTTCTTGGGTTCCCGCTATTGTTTGTCGGGTCGTGTCTTTTCGGGTATTTGAATATGGCGCCTGTTGGCCGCCTATGTTATTGACTTTACACCGTCGCGGCAACCAGAAGGCAGGGATCTGGTGTCAGGTGACTCATACACGTGATCGTGTTGTTTGGTTCAAAAGACACTGCTTTTGACCAAGATGGCACTGGCGTCCTACACAGGGGTTTTGCTGTTGAGGATACACACTTCAGAGGTAAGCGGGATGCTTTGTTAGTTTGCCCCAGGTTCCACTCCTGAGGCGAGTACGATTCGGCACTTCCGTTATGGGTACCGCATATTTCGTTATGGGGGTGGCTCGGCACACTAATTACAACTTCTGCATACAAACGTAAGTTATTTGCGGAGCTTTACAGACACACTCTTTCCCATAATGCTATTTGGCGCACTTTTGAATTTTTTGGGCAAGTGGGGACTGGACTTTTAAACAACTACTAATTCGTATTTGTGTATGAGGGCAGCGTCTCTCCTGTCATGGTGATAAATGCACGACGGTCCGGGTTAGCTAACCCTTGTTTAATTTAGTTATTTATGCATATGTAACTTTCTTTAAATGCATTGTGTCACGTTGCCCCCTCCTGATATGTTTCCCTAAAGGTGGGCATATATTTAACGTATAGGTGGCACTGTACCTAGAACCTAGAACCTAGGGGTGATATGCTCCTGCTTTATTTATATTTCTTCAAGCCAGTGAACTTGATATAATTACCTATGTGATGATTTCTAATTGGCTGGTGATTCAGATGCAACTCGATTCACCTTAGGTGGTCTTAGGGAAGGGGGGACTGTGACATAGCATACGTGGTGTCCCGCCATACATGTTCTGACCGTCCGTGTCGGTAACCTTCACTGAGGCACCATTAGGATGCCCGTTAGGGTATGGCTTATAAATGCTCCCCTTTGCTAGATTCTATCGTTAGTTTTGTTTATTTCACAGCGAGCCGGTTTGGCAACTTATCAAGGTCTGCCAAGCCCTCAAGAAAGACCGCATTTCTGCGATTTACCCAAGTACATTATATTCATGTAAGTCATGTCTATATATACTATATCATGTTAGCTATGCTGTATGCTTAACCAGCATTCGATAAATACACATTGTCCTAATTTCATGATATACATGGAATCTTCCAGATTTATTATCATGTTGTGGATTTTAATTGGATTAAAACTTGCAATAATATTGTTCAAAATCCCCTGTGAATCATATGCTACAAAGTTTGAGCCTAGATTAAGATACGAGGTTGTCCTGTGTACCACTAAAAAAATATTCATAAAAAGAAGAATATTTATTTATAAAAACAGTTAAGATATACAGTACCGTATTTCATATGAAAATTACATTTTTAAAACATGCTATCACAGAGACTTAACAACATAAAAACATTGTTCAAATCCCTGGGGTCAGATTGATATTTATTATCAAGTCAAGTTCTCAGAAGCAGTTTTAATCATTTTTTACCTCTTCCACCAGGCAAAGAGCAAACATCTCGAAATTGCAAATGCAAGCCACCCTGTGGTGTCTGAGCTAAAGAAGCGTAAGGCTTCCCTGGGGCGTGTAAAAGATAAGAAACAGCAGGTGGGAATTATCCAGGTTAACCAAGGTTTTCTGAGGATCAAGGATCAACATAAGAGGGACAAAAGAGGAAAAAATTATCAAGGGTCTCAGAGGAAATATAATATGTGGGGCACTGTGATGTTACAGACACCTTTTCCCAGGAGCTTCTTCAGGAATGTAAAGGGAGAGCTCCATATCTAAATTGAATGTACAGGGCTCTTGCCTGAGGGGGTTTAATATCGTCCAAAAACATTTCGAGACCAAACCATCCTTTAATGTTTAAAAAACTAGAGCTTAAAGTGCCATGTGCATTACCTTCTAAGCTTTGTGAGTCCATATACTCACAGAACCTTCTTTTAAGAAGGGGGACCATTGGTTTTATTATAGACCCAGACTCCTCCCAGATACACCCCAGCCTTAGTTTTAGGAACCAATCCTTTTTTTAGTTTCAACAAGAAAGTTTATTCAAGAATATAGGTGTGTCATTATATATCAATACAACTAAGCAACAAACATTGAGCAATAAATCGCAGTTGTCCTATGATCCTCAATTTTCTGTCTGACCTAGAAGCACTCAATGTCCAATTATGGAACAATGGCCCCACACACATTGCAGGTCATTTATTAGACCCAATTTTTGCAAACTTTGATAGCTTAAGGTGTGAGCCCGCATATCCTATTCCATGGTCCGACCATTACCTCATCAATTTTAAAATCTGGGTTCCTACTACTAAAGATCAGATTAGATCTAAGGTGTGGTTCAGGAACTGGAAAAAACTCAATATAAATGATCTCAATGCACAGTTAATACGGTCTAGTCCCGATATTGATCTGAAGGAGCTTAAAATTAGAGACCATAAAGAGATCATCAGCTGACTATCTAGGGTGGCACAAACCATAGTCCCGCTTACTTTAAGTAAGCGGAAATCATGTAATCCCCCCGGTCCCGTGGTTTACTGAGGAATTAAAGGAAGAAAAAAGCAATTGCAAAAAATTAGAGAGGCAGTGGAGAAGAGACTATGATTCAGTCAACAAGGAAATATATAAACAAGCACTTAATGTCTACCATCTATCTTGTAAAATAGCTAAGGGAAACTACACTAAAAACTCCATCCTAGTAGCACAAAGCAACCCAGGCACTCTTTTCAAAGTTTTAAAACACCTAGCGGGAGCGGCAACACGACCAGAACCCCCGATTCTGTCTACCACGCAATGTAAGTGAATTGCCAAATATTTAATAGAGAAAATATCTAAAATGTATTCGAACTTCAATAAAGATGGTGACGACGCAGGTCCCTCACTAGTAACTAACATCCCTAGTGAAAGCGACAAAAGTGAGATGACCCAATGCCAGCCTCCGTCCTTAAACAGTTGGATCCATTCATCCTGGACATAATTAGATCATTGTTAAATGCCTCCTTAAAGGAAGCAGTGGTTCCTGATGACTGGAAGCATGCTATGGTAGTACCCCTGTTAAAAAAGGTGAACGGCGACCCGGAGATCCTCTCTAATTTTTGCCCTATATGACTACTGCCAATATTTTCTAAAGTCCTGGAAAAGCATGTGAACAAACAGCTAGCAGACTTTGTCAACGATAATAAATTACTCCATTCCTCTCAGTCGGGGTTCAGAAGGCATCACTCCACGGAGACTACCCTACTAGGGGTCACTAAAGCGATCCGCCAGGAATTGGATAGTGGGGGCACGGCGGCACTCATTCTTTTAGATTTGAGTGCCGCTTTTGACACCTCTCCCACAAAACCTTGATTCAGGCTCTAGAAGACATAGGGGTAAGAGGGAAAGAACTGGAGTGGCTAGAGCAATTCCTCTCACATCGGACTTTCCAGGTCTTCTCTAAAAACAACACCTCCGATGTCCTGGATTCCCTCTTCGGGGTACCTCACGGCTCAATATTGAGTCCGCTACTCTTCAATATTTATGTTACCCCGTTAGCTAAAATTGCAGTAGAAATGGGCCTCACAATTTATTCCTACGCGGACGTCACACAATTAGTGTTCTTCCTAGCAACTACGGATAAATCCAAAACTTCCCCTCTTCACTCTGGGCTTCTGAGAATGGCTGATTGGTTGCATTCTATGAAATTAAAACTGAACAGGGATAAAACCGAGTTGATTATTTTTGGTGATCATAAGGATCTTTGGGGTCCCACGCACTGGCCGGCAGAAATGGGTCCGACCCCAGTCGCGGTACAATCTGCACGCAACCTTGGGGTAATAGTTGATGACAAACTATCAATGCGGACACAAACAGCCAAAACGGCCTCAACCTGTTTCGTAATTCTCAAATGGTTGAGGAAAATATTATGGCAACTCCCGGAAGGGGCGCAGAGAACAGTACTACAGGCCTTAATCGGTTCACGATTAGATTACGGGAATATCTTATATTTAGGAGCCAATAAAGATACCATAAACCGACTTCAGGTTATTCAAAATGCCGCAGCTAGGTTGCTTCTCCATCTCCCAGGGCAGATGAGTGTGGCGGAACATCTTAAAAACTGGACTGGCTGAAGATAGCCGACAGAGTGAAATTCAAAGCACTTTGCTATATGTTCAGGATCAATGCTGGGGAAGCACCTGCGTATTTATGTAAGCTGGCCCATGAATACTTATCCTCTCGTAACCTTCGGTCTATGTATCAGGCCAAATTTGTTGTTCCCAGGTTTAAGCGGGCACGATTGGGCGGACGCTCATTCACCTACCTTGCCCCAGTTTTGTGAAATTCACTCCCACTTAAACTATGCCTGGAACCTAGTTATATCCATTTCCGGAAGGGCGTCAAAGCCTGGTTGTTTAACCAATAGTTCCACACTCCTTTCTTTTTTTCTGGTTAAATCAGATCCAAGGCGCCGGGAAACCCCCAGGGTAGCTGTTGTGCCATATAAATGCAATAAATAAATAAATAAATAAATACATTTAAAAAATACATTTTTATTCCAGCATAAGTACTTGAGTAAAAACAAAGAACAATAATGTCCATGTTAAATAAACAAGCAAAATATAGTACATGAGTTACATGAGAAAGAAAAAGAAGTTAGAGAACTATGGAGGTTTGAGTACTTCTTGTTGAGAGAGTTTAAGAGAGGAGTGCGTTTTAGCACAAGTGTCGAAAAATGTCGTAACTGGTAACCATAGCTGAAGCCTTTTAAAGGCATTGAGTGAAGGTGCAGTAAAGATAGTTTCTAGTCTATGATTGTGGCAAACATCATATCACCAGGCCTTGAATGAGATTTTCGTGAAGTCCTTCCAATTTCTCGTTATCTGTTGGAAAGCGACTGTTATTAATAGATCAATTATTTTATAATTAGTTGCATTATTATCCCAAACTGAAGAAAGGCTACCCAAGAAAATGTATATCGTGGAGAATGGGAGGTGTGTACCAAAGATTACATTGATTTGAAGCTAGACCTGTTTCTAGAAATTATACACTGGTGTACATGAGAACAACAAATGAAATAAATCTGCATTTGGAGAGGTACAAGTCCAACATGTGTCCGGAGTAGTAGGGAATCTTTTATGTAAAAGTTGCGGAGATAACAAAAGACTATTATACACATAGAACAATGTTTGCATCAAACTAGCTGATTTAGAAGATTTTTGTAATTTAGCCCACAAATTATTTCATAAAGTGAGAGACCATTCTGTGTTGAAATCATTTTCCCATGCCTTTCAGTACTTGTTTTCTGTCTCAATGTGCTGGCAGATTGTAAGAAAAGGTATCATTTGGATGCTGTGGGTCGGGTATGTAACGGAATGGAAAGGTCCTCATGTATAGGAGTGGTAGGAGAAGCAATATGATTAGTTGATAGCTGTATGTATACATCAAGGATAGCTTTACGAAGAGTCTGAAAATTGGAAATGAAGGAAGAGGGTAGGGTGTATAACTGTTTGAGTGAAGAAAACGAAACAAATTCTTTATTTGAGAACAACTGATGTACCCAAATTATACTTCGTTGTCGCCAAGATTCCCAATAAAAAGGTTTGTTACGAAATAATAAAATTTTATTATGCCAAATGGGTGAGTTCAAAAAGGAGTCAGGAGTATCATAAAGTAACGGAAATATGGGATTTAATAATTTTGAGGTAAATTTAATTAATGAAGTAGAAAGTATTTGGGGTTTGCGGGAAAAAGAAAGGTATTCCTGAAATGAAAAAGGAGAAAGGAGCGAAAGTTCTACTGTTGTCCAAAGAGGAAGGTCTTTTTCAGAGTCAAGCAACCAGTATGAAGCTTGACGTAAAAGAAACGCTTTATGATAAGTAATAAAGTTCGGAAAGTTAACTCCACCTTCAGCTTTAGGACGTGATAACTTGGAGAGAGACATACGCGGTCGTTTCGTATTCCATAAGAAGGAGGATAACACTGAATTCATGGATTTAAATAATTTAGTAGAAATGGAAACATGGATATTAGAAATGGTATACAAAACTATGGGGGAAAGCATCATCTTAATAGTATCCAGGCGACCCCACCAGGATAAATAAAGGGGATGCCATTTATTAGTAAGCTCTGTGAGTTTATGGATGCAATTAGTCAAACACAACGTGATTGTCTCTTTTATTGCCGGTGTAAAATCTATGCCTAAATATTTAATAGAGGATGATTTCCAAGTAAAATTTGTTAAAATAAAATCATCTATTCAATTTATACCCTGATATTGAGGAAAAAGAATGAACTTCATCTAGAAAGGCTGGAATCGATTCATTGGTTTTTGAAATAAAAAGTAAAATATCATCAGCGTATGCTGCAAGTTTGACATTAATCGTAAGGGTCTGACAGCCTTGTATGTGCACATTTTGATGAATTCTGGAGCGGAAGGGTTCGAGCACTAAATTAAAAAGAAAGGGGGATAAAGGATAACCCCGATGCACCCCTCTACGCAGATCAAAGAAGGAGGACAGTGACCCATTAGTACAGACAGCAGCATGTGGATTCGAATATAAAAGGGAAAATAAGGAGATGAAATTAGGACCAAAGCCAAACCACTTAAGGGTGTAAACTAAATAACGCCATTCCACTCTATCAAATGTTTTTTCGGCATCGAGAGCTATAGCTGCAAGGGAATTTTTCAAATGCGTAGCCTTGGATAAAATATTGAAAATAAGTCTTGTGTTATCTTGTATAACACAGCCTTTCACAAAACCGGACTGTTCCTTACCTTAAATCTTGAGGAGGTAGGAGTCTAAATGAAGAGCAAGTGTTTTGGTAAAGATCTTGTTATGAATATTAACCAGCGAAATGGGTCTAAAATTGTTACAGAATTTTGTGTCTTTCCCTTCTTTAGGAATCAAACATATGTGAGCATCTGAGAAGGTACCACCAGACTTTCCCAAAGATTGAAAAGACTCAATTAAAAGGTGTAGCTTGGGCATTAATAAATTGGAGAAATGAAGAAAAAACTCAACAGTGAATCCATCTGGCCCAGGAGCTTTGTCTTTTTTCAAATGTGGAGTGCTTTTAAGAGTTCTTGTTGCGCTATCTGAGATTCTAATAG
Source organism: Lissotriton vulgaris (assembly GCF_964263255.1). Classification (NCBI taxonomy): domain Eukaryota; kingdom Metazoa; phylum Chordata; class Amphibia; order Caudata; family Salamandridae; genus Lissotriton; species Lissotriton vulgaris. The sequence continues at coordinate 746,773,980 of NC_141696.1, forward strand.
TGATAAATCAACAGAAGACTGTTGGGTATGTTGTATGAGTGAAAAGAACTGTGATAGTGAGTGATCTGTGGATTGCGTTTTGGATGAATATAATCTTTTATAAAAATAAAGCAAACTCGTCTAAAATTTCTGAGTCCTTGAACTTTAAGATAGAATCATCATCAAAAATAGCATCAATATTCACTTCGTTCTGTTTCGTTTTTAACCCGTTCCCAGCGCCGAACGTTCAGCGCCCAGTGCTGAACGTTCGGAGAACGAATGCTGGCCCGACGGCCAACGGTCGTGTGCAGCACTGGGGAGGTAGCGCTCGTGACGACCGTTGGCCGACGGCAGCAATTAACGGGTTAAATAATTCGCTAATTGCTTCCCTGCTTTATTTCTACTGCCATAGAATTTCACACTAGATTTCAATAGATATAACGAGGCATTGTCTGTGGATTCCTTATTAAACTGTAACTTTGCATTGATGAGAGTGCTAAGAACATATTTAGAATTGGAAGTATACAAAGAATGCTCCAGTCTTTAATGTCTTGGAACAAAGAACGAGTACGACTGCGAGCAATAGTACATTTCCTTGGCACATAGGATATAATAAAATCCCTAACGGAGGCTTTAAAAGCATCCCAGATAGTTGAAAAAGGCAGGGAATCAGTATGATTTAGGAGAAAGTATTCGTTAAAAAAGGTTTTGAATGAAGAAGAAAATTCTGGGTCCAAAAGCAGGGTATTATTAAAACGCCATCTTCTGGGAGAATTGGGTTTAGGTAAAATGTCCACAGCAATCAAAACCGGAGTGTGGGGCCAATTTCCGCACATGTAAGTGCTTGTGAGATGTTATGTGAAACAAAAAAAGAATCAAGTCATCATTGAGAATGATGCACCTGGGAATAAAAAGTGTATTCCCTAAAGTTTATGTTGCGTGACTGTGTGAATAAGGGACTTATGTACCTTGTTAGGTATAAAGGACACTTTAGAGTTTCGATCTATAAAAGGATCAAAAACCTGATTACAGTCTCCTGTCAAAATAAAATTGTCTTCCATGTGAAGAGTAATCTGCCTGGCTACTGAGCACCAAATGGAGGCGTCTCCACCAGTTGGGGCATAAACAATCAAAAAAGAGACCGGAACATCCTTAAGCAATAATTTAACACTCAGCCAACGGCCATCTTTATCAGAACCTTGTAAAATAAATTTAAAATTAAGGGATTTGCGACATAGCATCATTACTTCATTACGTTTACCATCTCCACTTGAATAAAATAATTCTCCAACCCATCCTTTTTTCAATTTTAAAGACTTATCTTCTGTAAGATGAGTCTCTTGCAGGAAAACTATGTCAGCACTTAACTTAGCCAAATGATATAGTACTCTTTGTCATTTTATAGGAGAATTGAGTCCTCTAACATTCCATGAAACTAATTTTAACATCATAAAAACTTAAGAGAAATAAAAGATATAAAAAATATGTTAAAATCTGGCAGAAAAAAACGACTAGAAAAGAAAACATAGGAAAAGTAAAATATCAATATAGAAGCAAATCAAGAGTACACAACAGTATAATACAAAAGAATAGAAAGACAAGAATAACAACAACACCTAGAATGAGAAAAAGGAGAATAGTTACAAAGAAGAAGAAAAATAGGATTAGGGATAGAAGGAGAATAGAAATGTAGAAGGGTAACATACCTACAAGGGAGGAGAACATGAAGACAAGGAAGGGGGATGGAAGCAGATGGGATGGATGACACATCCAATATCAGCTGAACGATGAACCGGGAAAATGTCATGAGACAAAGATAAGGAACCTGTAAAAATGGAAGGAAAAAATGAAATGTTAAAACAATGAACTAGAACGAACGTTAACAACAATAAGAAAAATAGTAGCTATGAGGAAATATCAGCAATAAATGAATATATATCAAAACATAAACAAAGATCATGATGAGAAATCCTAAAAATGGTAACCAGAAAAGAACATCATTAAAGTTCAACCATTGTATGAAGAGGAAGGTCCAGATGAATCCATGGCCGACGTTTTGCATGAGTTGATGAAACTTTGCAGCCTTACTGGATCTTCATATGTAGTTGTTCTTTTGTTGTATGTTACTTTGAATAAACAGGGGTGGAACAGGCCATATCTGGCTCCTAACGAGCGAAGCTCAGCTCTCATATTTACACAAGCATGGGAAATGCAATAGGTCTCACAATAGAAAAGTTTGAGTTTTTGGTGTTGAAAATGTTTGTTTATTTTTTGCTAAAATAGAAAATTTTGAGCTTTTGGTGTAGAAAATGTAAATATTTCTTAATTTTTGTTTATGTTTTTCAAAATATAAAAGTATTAATTTTGTTATTAGATATAGCAATAGTTATAAAATTAGCAAATGTTACATCTAAAGCATTAGTAAAGGTACATGTTTAGTTTTCCCCTTGAAGTAAGCGTTGCCTAATCTTTTCCATTCTGTTCCTAAAGTCAATGTCCCTCGCATAGAACTGAGCCAAACGACTTTGTCTACTTTGCAAGTTCACTGCTGATCCGGCTTATCATGTTGAAGGCACAAGAGAACAAATGTTTGGAGTCTAATTTACTAAGCGAGAGTGGAAGTTCCCAGTTCAGACTCTTAAATCATGCCGGATACAATGCTGCAATTTTACATCAAAGCTCATTCGTGAGCTGGCTATTTTCAGAAAGGGAATGCCAGGGAAGCATTGTGTATTGGAAACTCGCTGCAAGCCCCCATACAAATGACAGAATGCTACAATGTTTAAAAGCTCATATGCAAGCAGATTGTTCAAACAACCCATGGAAGCATTTGTCTTTTCTAACTCGCTGAAATGTGCACACTCCTAGCTCTAACTGAAGAAAAGTAAAAAAGAAAATCCTCGTTTGTTTATTTGACAGATCCAAACAAGTGTCCGTGAAAATGTCACTGTTGTAATGTAATTATCTATTTACCATAGGTGTGCTCCCACCTGTAGTCCTGAAAAGCGGTTAATGCAGCGTTGAACATTAACGCCCAAAATGAATACTCCCACGACATGTCGGTGAAAATACATCGGGTTAGAGGTAAACGCAGTAGAACCGCTGTTTCCCCGAGTAAAAAAACAGTAGACACATCCTCCAGTGTATATGTTAAAAGAGGCAGTTATTGTGTTAGAGTGAGGACAAGGTGGCCGCTCCTCGCGCGCAAACTAACTACAAGTCGACACTGGAAGGACACTTGTGCCGCTGGTTGCAGGTGCACTTGTAAGACGACATGTTTGGTTGCTCATTGAAAAATTTCATTTTAAAACACAAAAATGATTTCTTTCGGCACAGGTTACCACCAATGACCCAAACAAATGTGGAGAAGATTTAGAACAGCATGAACCACATCATGTACCTGTAATGCCTTGAAAGACTTCCAACTGCTCTTGAACCAGTATGTGGATTATAGGATGCATTTGCACAAGATCACGAGTGTGAGCTATGAGGTGCAGTGTTGTGCAAGTCAAGCCTGCTACAGCACCCCGTTTTTCAGAGTTGGCAAGTTGACAGTGCACCTGCATTTAGTGCAAAATACTGGAATGAATGAAAACACGTCTAAAGCGCATAGCTAGTACACGAGTGTCCATTCCCAGAACACCAAAAGCACGCAAGCACAACTCAAGTTCCATGCTACCTTATGCAACCAACGAAAAGGGTAACACTTGCCCACCATGTGGGTACTAAAATGCAGCGAGGACGGGGCTGCAGCGGTAGTTGCTAACCACTCGGCGTCGGTGTGCCACTGCACCTGCTGCACTAGTGATAGCAACAACACTCGCTGCTGGGCTTCAAAGGGAAGGATTGTGATTTGGGTACGAGAAACGAGCAGTAACTTCAAACACAGATGCTAGCCAAGAACCCTGGGAATCGGTCCTTTCATACGGGAACTGAGAGTTTGGCATTTTTAGTGCACTTGCAGTCTTATTAAGAAGCAATAATTGAGCTGGTGCCCCATTCTGTGATTGTGAGTAAAAAGGGGACCGGGACATAAAACGGGTGTGATCTTTTAAGGCCAAAGCAGGTGTGTTAAGGGTCTCCTCTACGTCAGCGAGATGATTGATTTTACATTCAGGCACAAGTGCGTGGGATGTTAGGACACAATGACAGAGCAGAGGAAACTGCGGTATGTTCACCTTATATCGTTTTTTTTTATTCCAGTTCCTAAAAACGGTATACTTAAAAAGGGGATGGGTAAAAGATCGTAAGAAAAAGGTAAACGGTGAGATGCTGAAAGATAGAAGGACCAGAAGAAAATGAGAACGGGAGACAATAATAATAGAAGAAAAATTAAATCAGCGGATGGATAATAGAAATGGATGATAATCAAAAATATACATATTAAAAGGATAATGAGAGAGTAACATGGCTAACAGAAAACTCGGGGAAAATAGCTTAGTGAATAAGGAGAACAGAAAGGGAAAGACTGGAAGAAATGTGTTGAAAACAAAAAAATATGTAAAGTAGGGTATAAGAAACCACAGACATGTCAAAGACATACCAGCAAGAGCAGGGAGGGTGGGAGGAGGGTGGGAGGAGTCCATGAAGTAGTAAAAGAAAAACGAGACACGGCCTGCTGGCCGTGAAAGTGAAAGTACGGCCGGCCGGCCGTGAATAATTAGGGGAGGAGAAATCCTTTGAAGAGCTGCTGGCGGCACTAAGCTGGGCAACAGATGGCTGGCGATTTGGAGAGGGTGTGTTAAAGGAAACTGTGTAGCTCCGACTCAGAACGACCTCATTCGACCCCAACGCACCTATTACAATGACTATAAACTAGCACCGCCGGTGAGCGTTGGGGCGCTGCAAAAATCACATGAAACATGCTGATGAAAAAGATATACTAAACGCAGTGTTTTAACAGTTATCCTTTAAATCCAAAGTGGTCAAATGAGGGACCATAGACCTTTCATTCGATGGGTTGTTACTATACTAGAAGCCGGAAAGGTGGGCGGGCGTTGTATTGCCATTATTTTACCCTCAATTTACAGTCCCGATCCGCCAAATTTAGAGCGGTCTGTAAAATACCAAAATCCGTTCAACAGCTGTCCAAAGTCCCACTCAAAATGAAGCCAGGCTAAAACAGTAAAAGTACTTCCGCTACTTAATTTGAATTTTGTAACCATAATAAGGTAGGAGAACATCAATATTTTCAAAAGATACCCTTGCTAACAAAATACGTGACACAGCCTGGTGTTCGCTGCTGGCACAAACGTCCTCCTCCCAGCCCCCATGTTCCGGCCCCACCACTGTACTCTCCCAGCCTGGGGCTCTGTCTCCATGGAATTTGTTTGTGGGGGGGAGGGCTAGGAATGCTCAGCTTGTTGGGTTTAAAGACCCTTGGTCGTGGGGATGAGCATGCATCCTTCAAATAACAAGCAGTGGGGAAGGAAGAGGCAGACGATAAAAGGAGCAATTGGCAGCTGAGCGTGAGTGCTGCTCGAGTGTTGTTAAAAGGTGCGTTCCTCACCGAGTGCCTTTGTGCACTTACTCCTCACGCTAAAGACATGCACCCAGGCAGACTTCGGCACTACGGTGGGTCGCACGCATACATACGTTTGTATTTGTAGTGGATTAATTAAATAACAGAACGAAAGAAAAGCACCTGAAATGTAAGCATCAATAACATGATTACTTTAACACACTCCAATCGGGCCAGCAGAGCAAGAATAAGACACTGATACATGCAAAGCCAAAACGTGGCATGCCGCGTTAATATGCAGAAACAAACAAAAGTGGGGAGCCTCCATATTCTTGCTTAAGTAAAGCATGTGAAATGTAAGTAGGAACAACATGGTTACCTTAACACTTTCCGACCGGGCCAGTAGTGCAAGAATCCGATGCTGATACATGTAAACATAAAACGCGGCGTGCCGCGCTGATATGCCGAACTAAACAAAAGTGGGCCACTGCCATATTCTTGCAAGGACGGGATGGAGGTGGGGCAATAATGAGGCCAGCATTGTAGTGTGTCTGTAGCCCTCTGGGTCCGCGTGGACTGCTTAAGGTAAAGCATGTGAAATGTAAGCAGGAACAACATGGTTACCATAACACTTTCCGACTGGGCCATCAGTGCAAGAATCCGATGCCGATACATGTAAACATAAAATGCGGTGTGCCGCGCTGATATGCAGAACCAAACAAAGTGTGCAGCTGCCACATTCATGCAAGGACGGGGTGGAGGTGGGGCAATAATGAGGCCAGCATTGGAGTGTGTCTGTAGCCCTCTGGGTCCGCGTGGACTGCTTAAGGTAAAGCATGTGAAATGTAAGCAGGAACAACATGGTTACCATAACACTTTCCGACTGGGCCATCAGTGCAAGAATCCGATGCCGACAGGGTAAGGGATTGTGCGATAATAAGCTAGGAATTGTAGCATGTATGAAGCCCTCAGTTGCTGCACGGACTGCTGTGTTAACAAGAGAAACAAGAGGAAGAGGACGAGAGAGTAAACAAGTAGGGTAAAAAAGTAAAAAAACAGGAGACACGACCTAGCGGCCGTGAAACTGAAAGAGGAGGAGAAATGGCTGAGTCAATGCGCATGCTTTGATGCAGCAGGGGGCGGAGGGGAGCAGGAAGAGCTGCTGGCGGCACCAAGCTGGGAAACAGATGGCTGGCGATTTGATGCTGTGCGCGTGCATTTTAACTCACTGCGCTTGCGAATTGACCTAAAAGCGCACGTGCACTGCATCAAATCGCCACTTTGGTTAAACTCTGGATAAGCCCCTATATCTCTCGCCAGCTCGAGTGCGCAAGCGCATCGGCAGGCGAGACCTAAAAAGCTTTACGTCGATTAGCAGTTGCTTTAGCATAGTCCTGGTCAAAAAACAGGGAGGAGCCCGACCATGTAATTTTTGGAGAGGATTTGACTGCTGTCAAGACTTTCAATAAATCTGGGTATTGTAAGAAGTACAAAATGACTCCTCTAGGCCTTTGTGAAGAAGATGCAGAAGATGGCAGACGTCCTAAGCGGTGTGCTCGTTGGATGTTAAGTACCGTATCTTTTGGCATGTGAAGCAATTTAGGTAGAAATGATTTGAAGAAAGCCAATGGGTCAGATCCTTCGAGTCCTTCACCCAAACCGTAAATACGTAGATTATGTCTTCTATTGCGATTTTCTAAGTCCTCAACCTGCTTATGGAGTACCGTGACTTGAGAATGAAGATGGGAGACATTAGCACAAGTTTCTTTCAAAGAAGTAACCGTCTGCTCAACGGAAGAAACTCTGGTTTCAAGTTGGGACCAGTTGTCCCTCAGGACCTGGAGTTTAGTGTTAATCTCTTCCATGAACGGGCGAAGAGCCCTTATTTCCTCTAATACCAACTCCATTGAAACAAGCGAAGACTGTTTGGGAGGAAAGGGAGGATCTTTTTTCGCTTAGTATTCAATTTCCCTGAGATACCTTGACAGGTCTCCATCATTGAATTTGTGCTGTGCGAATCGGAAGAAGTTAAGGAATCTTCTAATTTGGAGAATTCCGAAAAAATTCTAGAGTTTTTCACAAAAATACGCTTTGGTTGAGAAGATGTAGGGTAGAGAGACTTAGTTCTGCCCATAAAGCCTTATAAAGCACACTTCCTTCTGATATGCTCATATGGTGTAAGACCAGTAGGAGAGAGGTGCTGCAGAAAGGAGCGCTGGTATGGTCTAGAATAAAAGGTGTTGTACAGATAGTTCAAATATATCACACCAAAAATCAGATATAGTAACCTCCAGTACTGAAATGCCACCTTGAAACATATGTAACTGAGGCCAAATACCAAAGTCAAAGAGTACTATGAAAAAGAATGAGTGTAAAATGGCCACCAAGCAAATTGTCTCATCAGCAATGAAGTATAGGGCAAGTGGTAGGGAACAGCATTAAATGTCGAAGTCCAGTTTTAAAAGCATAAAGAGAAAATGTCCTGAAAACCATGCCCAGAAGTGAAGAAACAAACTATCAGCAAGGTGCTTGGTAACATCGCAAAACAAGTTGAGGAAAATGCTGCTCCTAAAATGGCCACTCACAGATTGTGGTAAAAGTCATGAAGAAACGTAGGAGAAGAGCAAAAGCGAAAAGGCTATATGCAGCTCGAATTTACATAAAAATGCAGCAGTCTTATGAGGGACATAGTGAGCTGAAGCAGAAGGAAAACAACTTAGTCCAGAAAAAGCGCCGCTTTGAAAAAAGCTTGAGGAAGCATATTGAATCGCGTGAGCGAATCAAAATGGCGGATGCAGCTATAGCGGGACCGCGAAAAACTTACGGCGTCAAAATACAGCGCTGTTGTGCACCGCAAAAGTCATCAGACGTCCAAATATGGTCCTGGCACCTTCCGATGTCTGCCCATAGCCTCGGTACAGGTTAAGTCGAACTACTGCTTCTTGTCTCCCGGGTCCGCCGCGGAGCTTCACCTAGTCGCTGCCATGTCCCTCGGGCGCCAAGCCACACCCTAGGAACCAGTCCTTGATCATATAAAACCACTTAATATGACCTGTTTGTTTATGCAGAGCAATTAACTCTTCCAGGGCCTCCTTCACCGGGATCTGTGTGTTACTAGTCCATATCCTAATCCAGAACAGGAGAGCACTGAGAATAGCAAAGTGGTTTATGGATTTAAGACCAAGATCAAGTCTAATCGGCAGTAGGGGAGTATTCACAGGTAGGTTCAGGATCACCCTAATAAACTTGTTTTCAGCAAGGGCTAAATCCTTCAAATTTTCCAGCCCCCATAGTTCAGCCCCATATTGGGCTGCTCCTAGACCTTTGGCCTTAAGAAGTTCCAGAATGGACGAGATCGGCCAGTATGGAGACGCCCTGGCCCTCCGGACAATTGCACAATCAGCATGTTAGAGGGTCAGAGTGCTCTTTTCAATTTGTGGTGTTCAGACCAGCCTATCGCTAATGCGCTCGCCCAGGTAACCAAATGCTTTAACCTGCTCCAAGGTTTGCCGGCCCAGCATAGTTTTCCCTTAAGGGATTTATAGGGGCTAAATGTCATATATTTTGTCTTGGAGCAGTTTATGTCACACCCTTTCTCCTTGTAAGCATTATCAAATTAATTCAACAAGTTCTGGATCCCTTTGGGTGTTCTGGCAATGAGTAGCGTGTCGTCTGCAAAAAGCAGACAGGGCACTACATTGCCAGCTAATTTTGGGGGGTCACCCCCACAATTATACAGCTGTCTTATCAGCTCGATAATGTAAAGGGTAAATAATGTTGGGGCAAGGACACAGCGTTGGCGAACACCTTTACAAACTGATATCTTTTGAAAGACTTTCATCAGAATTCCTCCTGACCTTTGCGTATGTGTCATGGTGTAAATGGATCAGGATAATAAGTAGGTATGATGGGAGTCCTAGTTCTCTCAGTGCTTGCCAAAGATGGTGCGATCTATAGAGTGAAAGGTAGTTTTTAAGTCCACAAACACTACATACAAGTGGCCTCCTCTGATGGTCACTTCCTTCCACATTAACAGAAGAAATCTAAAAACATGGCCTGTGGTGCTTGTAGAGGCCCTAAACCCTGCCTTTATGTTTGGCAAGACATTATTTTCCTTGATCCAATATTGGTTCCTAGTTAATATAATTTTACAGAAGATTTTTTGGGAGACGTGTATAGGACTGATAGGCTTGTAGTTTATGGGAGACCCTTTATCTCCCTTTTTGTAGATAGGGATAATCTCGGCGCCCTTCAGGACGCCGGGATTTCGCCACTACACATGATGGCATTGAAGACCACTTGGAGGAGAAGTCCCCATATTATAGGTTCTGCCTTGTACATGTCTCCTGGGAGCTTGTTTAGGCCCGGGGCTTTCCCATTCTGTAATGATTTTATAGCTAGGATAGTTTTGTCTAGAGTATTAACAGTCTCCTCAGTTATTGCTAAGTCTAAGGATCTCGTTTGGGTCCAAGGGGACTAATTGTCCTGCATATAACTTCTCAAAATACTCCTCCCACATGTGGGGCTGTATATGGAAGTCAGCCACCTCCGATCAGCCAACCACGCCCTCGCCGCCGTCCCCCGCATCCGAAGAGCGACTACAGGAGGAAGGTCCTTCTCCTACCTGGCCGCCAAGACCTGGAACTCCCTCCCGTCCGACCTGCGCCTGACCCAAGACCACCTCTCCTTCAGGAAGAAGCTGAAAACCTGGCTGTTCGAGCAGTAGCGGCACCCCCCCCCCCCCCAGCGCCTTGAGACCCTACGGGTATGTAGCGCACTTTATAAGTGTATCTGATTGATTGAATGAGTTTCTGTTTTCAAGTCAGATAGCCCTTTTGACAGTAGGTGCCAAAACATTTGACCATTCTTTTGCTTCGATGCCTCTACAAGCGAACGCCAGTTGTCTGACTCCCAGTCCCTTTTTCCCTTAGCTTGTACTAGTTTATACAACTTCCTGCTGTTTTTAATGTCTATAGGGGATTTCAACTTTACCGCCATAATTTGGTCATCCTTGACTTTTTTACAAGCCTTATTGAACCATGGAGCAGTTCTCTGTTCAAATAAATTTACATTGCATTGTTTATTAAAGAATGGTCTTATTTTGGTGGTCAGTTGCAGGAATATGGCCATGATGTCATTTATACTGGTGACAGTATTAGTCAAATCGGAGAGAGTCTGCTCAACCTCAGAGTATTTATTAGGGAGAGAAGCTGGGTCAGCCAGTATCATAGGCCATTTAACTAATTTGTTGTTGTTGCTGGTGATTACTGGGGCACTTTTGGGCCAAGTATGTCTGTACAATAAGGCTGCGCCGGAGATCGTGAGATCTAGGGCATTATGGTCGCTATCTTCCCGGATAAATACGGCCATGTCTTTAAAACTAGACCAGAGTTCATGATGGACAAGGATGTTGTCAATCCTGGTCTTAGTAACCTCCCTCTTGAATGTGTGAGACGCTTCTCTGTCGGAGTCTGTCCGACCATTACTGGCCCGGACCCCATAGGTGATTTGAATGATGAGACCTGTTGCCCCACCCTGGTGCATTTCTTAATAGATGGTATTTGGAGCTGTGCAATCCCTCTAGCTTTATCCCCGTCTGATATTAGGTCCTGGATATAATCAACAGGTTCAAAAGTTGTGTTGAAGTCGCCTGCAACTATGAGTTGGTAAATCCCCTTGATGTGTCAAGCTAGTTAGTTAGCATTGTAATTGTGCCAGATAGCTTATGGGGGCTATCAAAATTATTATATACGTTAAATAGCCTGATTTGGGTATTTCCTTTTAAGGAGGACAATCCCAGCACAAGTATTTCCTCTGAGCCAAGGTTTAAAACCTTGGTTTTGCATGCAAGTGTGTGTTTTTTACCCAAATTAGAAGATCACCAGCTGGGAGGCCAACTGTTGACTGCTTTGCTTCGATGCTGTAAGTGGTGAATCCCACCCTATGAACGTGCCCTACCGCCCAGGTTTCCTGCAATAGGCATAGATGGAAGTCATCCACTAACTTACACCAGTCAGGGTCGGTTAGCTTGGACTTTATTCCTGCAACGTTCCGGGATAAAATTTTCAGGTCCCGGAGTCTAAAATAGGTTCCTGGTGGGTCCTATGATGTTAGTTTCTCCCTCAGACTCTAGTTGTTGGTACTGGTGGGAGTTCTTAGCTACTAGGTCACTTAGGGCAATGTCATTATGAGTATAGCTCTCAGGGGTGTTATCAGACTGCAGGGCAGGTGGTTTCCCTGGAATGATTAGTGGGGGAGGAGGTACTATGGGTAGTCAGTCTGGGGAATGTAAATTGGCCAGTAGTTGGTATCTATTTCTTAATTCCATAGGGGGAACCTCCTGGCACATAGGGGCTTCTTATTGAGTATCTCATCTAGTCCTCTATTTACTACAGAAGGCAATCTTTCCCTATACACCACACACATGTTGCTTTTTTAAAGAGAAGCCTGGCATAGTGGAATTTGACTTATGTTCCAGTTTCTTTGCTTCTGCTGGGGGCTGCTTCCGCCTCTTCATGAACCCTGGTGGGATTGGAATCCCCGGGTCCATCTTCACGCCACCAAAGCCATTCCACCAGACGCCTGCTGCGCCCAAAGGGGACTACAAGTCCCAGCATCTTCCGCTGCTCACCCAGGTGCTGCTAACAAGGGTGAGGCACTGTCATTGTGCTTATAGCGCTGCCTCTCCCCCCGCAGCGTGGGACTCCTTCTGTTGCCAGTTTCTTTGCTTCTGCTGGGGGTAGCTTTTGCTTCTTCGTGCACCCTGGTGGAATTGGAATCCCAGGGTCCATCTTCACGGCAGCACCGCAATTTCACCAGACACCTGCCGCTCACCCAGGTGCTGCTATCGATCATATAGCGCTGCCTCTCCCCCCACGCAGCGCGGGACATGAGCAGGCAGCACTCGGGACAAGCCCGGGCCAAGGGTCGGCCCGTCCTTGCCCGTCATTGCCAGGAAGAGGTAGGGCAGGGCCACCCCCCTTGAGTTTGGGCTTTGGAGCCAACAAAACTGGTAGGACTTTCTTGGAACCGTTTAACTTCATTGGGAGCAGCTGGTGGAGCTAGGGATATTGCAAACAGGCGATACATCTGAAACAATTTGTGGATATTGTTTAACTCTTTCACCCAGCTGTCCGCCAACAGACTGGTTATTTGTTAACTCGACCCTTTGGACTGTATTTTTTTTATCTTCTTGTACTGTTTTTTACAATTGTGTGTCTTGGGGCTGCCTGATCTCCCTGGATCTAGCCTTGGGTAATTTGGTATTGATACTTTTTTCCTTTGCTGTGGAAATGGGGAAGCTTGGTTGTGTAGCTAAAAAACATCTTCCGGTGTTGATACCGGCCCCACTTCCCCAACTTTTGATTGACAGGATGCTTCAGAGAGCTATAGGGGTAGTACACCCGGGAGCACGTCCGACTTAGACTACAAGCCCAAAGAACAAACAGGAAAAGAAATCGCAAACAAGAAAACAAAATACTCCACAACGTGAGAACCAAACTGACAACAACGGATGAAGAACGATAAGGCGTCTACGTTGGGACTGCGAGCTGCTGAACTTCTCTGTGCTCTTCCCGCTACTGCTCACGGAACCCGCTGCGCGGGTCCCACTTCGTGTGGGGATTGCCTTACTGCTTCTTCAGCGACGCTTGGGTGAGGAGGCAACCACTCTACACCCGTGGCGGTGTTTCTGGACGTCAGCTCGAGCAGGGCTGCGAGCGAGTTGCGGGCGCAGGACTACAAGTCCCAGGAGCGCCCGCCAGCCCCTACTGCCAACACCTGGGCCGCTCTCCCTGCAGGCTCCTCCCCACCATTACCTCGGTAAAAACCCTGTGCACCTGGACATCTGGTGGATCATTCTCCTCTTCTTTGTGCTTTTATGAGCGTCTACGTTGGGACTTCGAGCTGCTGAACTTCTCTGTGCTCTTCCCGCTACTGCTCGCGGAACCCGCTGCGCGGGTCCCGCTTCGTGTGGGGATTGCCTTACTGCTTCTTCAGGGACGCTTGGGTGAGGAGGCAACCACTCTACGCCTGTGGCGGTGTTTCTGGATGTCAGCTCGAGCAGGGCTGCGAGCGAGTTGCGGGCGCAGGACTACAAGTCCCAGGAGCGCCCGCCAGCCCCTACTGCCAGCACCTGGGCTGCTCTCCCTGCAGGCTCCTCCCCTCTCACACTGACTCTATAAAAACTATAGACTAGTCCCGCTGCGCGGGAGCACACGGGAACGACCGGGAGAAGCCTGGGACAAGGGCGGGACCGTCTGTGGCCGTCAGGGGCCGAAGGAGGCCGGGCTGGGCCAGGTCTCTGACACTTATTGTCTGTTAACTTTACTCTGTTGTTGTGCCCCTTTGGCGTAGTTAGATTGTGGTTACAGGAATAGATTGTTACATTCTGTCCAGCTGTTGATATGTCTAGCTCACTCCCATCTGGTGTGGGTGTTTCATTCCTTGGGCCTCTCGACAAATATTTCGAGAAGGCACACAAGGAGATAGATAAAGAACTCCTACTAGCTGGGAGACGCGCTGAGCGTCGTCGCTCTATTGAACATCTTAAGAAATTACCTATGTCCACTCAACCAGAACTAAATAACACGCTGGAAATGGCTGCTCAAGGGAAGACGGCCAGTGAAGCGGATATGTTAGTGTCAGGGGCTAGTGGTGGACAGAGACTGAGACCAGAGCACTGTTTGTCTACAGTTCAATATTTTTATTAAGGGTTACAATTTTAGGGATGTTTGTAGCAGTCCTTCCTTCTTGGGGTCATTTCTGGGTGCAGGGAACATCAAGGTTTGGTCCGGTGTCCCGGTTCTCGTGGCCTCAGGGAAAAGGGAAAAACAAACGGGTTTTACTGATCGGTTCTCAGTGGTAATTGCAGTGCTACCTTCACCAAGTTAAAGAAACAAAGGGGTGTGAATTTAGTGCAAGGGTCACCACTGGGCCTCCCGCCTCCCCGACCTTGCTACCTCCCACCTCCCCAAACTCCCCACCAGAACGCCCCTTTCAACAGCACTTGCCTTGGGCTGTGGCCCGACTCTCGGACCACAGCAGCAGGACCCGTGGCGTCTTCTCCCTTCAGCCCACCGGGTATGGTAGCAGTGTCGGGAACGTCGCTCAGTAGCACTCGCAGTGTACTCTCCTCTGCCTCCGGGTGTTCCCCAGCCGCCTCCGCCCTCGCGCTCTCCACTCTTCGAATCTCCTCCGCCTCCGCTCTCACGCTCTCCACTCTTCTGTTCTCCTCCGCCTCCGCTCTCACGCTCTCCACTCTTCTGTTCTCCTCCGCCTCCGCTCTCACGCTCTCCACTCTTCTGTTCTCCTCCGCCTCCGCTCTCACGCTCTCCACTCTTCTGTTCTCCTCCGCCTCCGGGTGCTCCGCAGTCTCCTCTCCGACCTCGCACACCGTCCGTTCCACGCCTCTTACTCTTATCCTTCCTGGTTCCGTCGGCCGACGGGGCTCCTCCCCCTTCCACTGTTCAACCACTAGACCGCTACTGACTTCCTGGTTCAGTGTTCTTGGCAACCAGGAAGTGGTGTTTCTTTCTTCTTCGTCTGCTTCAGAGTGCTCCAGCCGCTCTTCCTCCCCACACATCCTCCCCCTCAAGAACGGACGGGGTGGCCACTCGGGGTACGGATGACGGGACAGGTAGTCAGCACAGACCTGTTTGGAACCAGGAACATGCAGGGTCTGAAACGAAAAGGGTTGCAATGACAGGAACCACCTGAGTATACGTTGGTTGGTGTCTTTATTCTGAGCAAGCCAAGTGAGGGGAGCATGATCAGTTAACAAAGTGAATGAACGACCCAAAAGATAATACTGCAGGGCCTCCACCGCCCATTTGATGACCAGACACTCTTTTTCAACAGTGGAGTAATGTACTTCTCTTGGGAACAACTTCCTGCTTATAAACAAAACAGGCATCAGTTCACCTGTCTGATCGGGCTGTTGAAGAACCGCCCCTAGGCCAACTCCTGAGGCATCTGTCTGCAACACGAAATGTTTCTGAAAGTTTGGACACCGTAGGATTGGCGTAGAGCATATCATGGATTTAAGTTTCTGGAAGCTGGTTTCATGTTTGGGTTCCCATATCCTGATGTGTGTAGGTTGATTGTTGGCTAACAGGTCAGTAAGGGGTTCTGCGAGAGTGGAAAAGTGTGGAATGAACCGCCTGTAATAGCCGATAAACCCAAGGAACGATCTGACATCCTTTTTCGTTTTGGGGCTAGGTATCGCTTTAATGGCTTCCACTTTACTCATCTGGGGTTTTAGATGGCCCCCTTGAATGGTATATCCCAAGTAATGGATGGAATCAGTGGCCAGTAATGATTTCTTAGGATTAATTTTCAGGCCGGCTTTCTGTATGGCTGTGAATACTTCAACAAGATGTTGTACATGTTCCTCCCAGGATGTGCTAAATATCACGATGTCATCGAGATATGCGGCCGCATAAGCTCGGTGGGGTTGGAGGAGGCGATCCATAAGCCTTTGAAATGTAGCTGGGGCCCCATGGAGGCCGAAGGGCAACACCCGGAAATGGTAGAGTCCTGAGGGGGTTGAAAAGGCAGTTTTTTCTTTGGCTAGTGGGGACAAAGGGATCTGCCAATAACCCTTTGTTAAATCAAGAGTAGTCATGTACGTTGCAGCTTCTAGCTTTTCTAGTACCTCGTCGACCCTTGGCATTGGATACGTATCGAACTTGGTGACACTATTCACTTGCCTAAAGTCGATACAAAAACGTAAACTGCCATCGGGTTCCGGTACTATCACGATGGGAGAGCACCAGTTGCTAGTGGAGGGTTCTATGATATTGGCCTCTAGCATGGCAGATACTTCCTTTTCTACGGCCTCCCTTCTAGCTTCGGGTATTCTATAAGGTCTCTGTTTAACAATAGTGTCGTTTAGGACGACGATGTCGTGTTGTACCATGGTGGTTAATCCGGGTTTGGAGGAAAAGAGACCAGGGAACTGGGCGAGAGTGGCCTCGAGTTGGATCCTTTGGGTTGGGTTTATGACCTCTCCTATGGGGACGTTATCCGGGGAGGACATTGCAGTGGGGACGACAGGAATGCCCAGAGGTGTCTGTGTGTTTACCAGTAAAGACGACTGTCCTGTCGCTACCTCTTCAGGGGGTTCTACCCAGCTTTTTAATAGATTCACATGGTATATTTGATTCCCACCTGGATGTAAGGGTTGAAGCACGCTGTATGTGACCGGGGTTACCTGCTTCTCTATAGTGAAGGGTCCTTGCCATTTGGACAACAATTTATTGTCGGACGAGGGAAGCAGTAGCAACACTTTGTCCCCTGGTTGGAAGGTCCTTAATCGACTATTGCGGTCGTACAGGTTTTTCTGGGACACTTGGGCATCCTCCAGATGGTCATGGACCATACCCCATATTTGAGAAATGGAACTTCTCAAGTCAGCTGCATATTGGGGTAGAGGTTTGCCCTCCTCTTCTTCCTCCTCCCACTGTTCTGCGGCCATGTCTAGCAGGGTTCGGGGTCTCCGACCGAACAAAACCTCAAAGGGGGAAAACCCCGTAGACTTCTGTTCGTGAGTCCTTATGGCAAACAGTATAAGGGGTAATTGATGGTCCCAATTTCTCCCTGTCTCTGAGATGACCTTGCGGAGCATATTCTTTATGGTCTTGTTGTACCGCTCCACAAGGCCATCTGTCTGAGGATGATAGGCTGAAGTCCGTATCTGCCTGACGCCCAGGATTTCACAAATGTGTGTCATTAAGCGAGACATAAAGGGGGTCCCCTGGTCCGTGAGGATTTCCTCAGGGAAACCCACTCGGGTGAAGAGAGTGATCATAGCCCTGGCTATTACCGGAGTAGACACTGTAGACAAAGGAAAGGCTTCGGGGTATCTACTGGCATAATCAACAATCACCAGTAGATACTTATGTCCCCTTGCTGAGGGAGTTAGGGGTCCCACAATATCCATACCCACCCGTTTGAATGGTACGTCAATGATGGGGAGAGGGTGTAAGGGAGCCTTTTGGACAGCAGCGGGATTGGAGAACTGGCACCGAGGGCATGCAGCACAATGTTTAGCCACATCCCTATAAACACCGGGCCAATAAAATCGGGTTAGAAGATAAGAAAGAGTCTGTTCTTTGCCATAATGTCCTCCCCCAGTATAATTGTGTGCGAGCTCCAACACATGTCTACGGAATGCCAGCGGCACAAGGAGTTGGGTTGTTACCGTGTCACCCTTTCTGGTGGCCCTATACAACAAACCCCGTTGTACATAGAAATAGGGTCCTACCTTGTCGTTGTCCAGTTCTTGTACTTGCTCCCAGGCATGCAACAAGGTATTGTCATCCAACTGGGCTGACCGGAAGCTACGAGCAGGTCCCACCGTATCTGCAGGGGTCATAGAAAAAACAGACAACAGCCCTTTCAACTGGGAGTGCTCGGCTTTATCTTTTCTCTTTTCCTTTCGACTCTTACGGTCTCTCCCTGCTATCCCTTCAACATCACTGTTCACAAAAGGGGCCTCCCTCCACCAATTTACAGAGTCTTTTTTAGCTTCATCGATGTATTGATCGAACTTTGGGTGATCAGTGCCTATAATAACGGCCTCTGGCAGGGAGGGTATAACGCCCACTCGGCGCAATTGGGGGTCATTGGATACTTCCAGCAAGACCTCTGCCACCGGATATCCTTTGGTGTTACCATGAACACAGGTCACATAGACGGTCTCTTCTTTCTGTATCTGTTGGGGATGGACCAGCGAGGTGTCAACCACAGACACGCGACAACCGGTATCTAATAGGGCTTGTTGTTTTTTTCCATTGAGGAAAACTTCTCTTTTATACTGACAAGGTCCCTTGCCTATGACGTACACACGCCCTCTGGAATACCCTATCTCCATGGGTTCGGCCGGTTGGGCTCTATGTGGGCAGTTTCGGGCTATATGTCCCCACTCAGAACAGTGATAGCACTGGGGTCCCTGTGGACTAGACCCAGATCCGGGGTTGGTCGGCCTAAATGGAACGCGGGGAAGGAGGGGAACCCTGGGTTCTGGTCTGCTTTGGGGTCTGGGAATTAAGGGTCGAGGGCTGGGAACGGGTGCTTTACTAGGGCTTGTGCGAAATTCAGGCGACCTGTGATATGCACAGGCTAAGTCCACCGCTACAGTTGGGGTAAGGTTGGGATGTTGCCTAATCCAGGATCGAGTGGAAGGGGGTAAGGCATCCAGGAATTGCTCTAGGAAGACCTTAGCCATCAGATCTTCTATGGTTGTGTTAAGGGGTGTCAGCCACCTTATGCCTAAATCTTGGATCCGATAATACAGGGCTCGTGGATTATCTCCTGGGTTCCACCTTTCTTTCCTGAATTTGGCCCTATAGTACTCTTGGTCGCACCCAAGTCTCTCGAGGATAGCTTTCTTCACGTCCTCATATGATGTCCTGCCTGCTGGATTTGCTGCCTGGTATGCCGCCTGTAACTTGCCTGCAAGAAGGGGGGCTACATACTGACTCCATCTCTCCTTTGGCCAGGACGCAGTTGTCGCTACCCGTTCAAAATTAGTAAAAAAATAGTCCGGGTCCTCCCCGTCCTGGAATTTTTGTAGCACAGAACTGGGCACATTGGGATGGATGCGAGCAGTGGCTATGGCATCTGTGAGGCGCAGGATAGCCGTATCCTGTACCTGCTGGTTGGTAGTAAGAATGGTGGCTTGTTCCTTTAAGGCTTCTTGCAGGGAATCCCTTTCTGTCTTGGCAGTTTGAAGCTGTTGTTCGAACACCAGTTGAAGGTGTCTCTGTCCCTCTGCTAACTGAGTTATAATGTTCTCCACCGGGATAGGCACGGGCTGTGTCATGGCGTCACCTGTCTATCCCACTTCTGACACCAATTTGTCAGGGGCTAGTGGTGGACAGAGACTGAGACCAGAGCACTGTTTGTCTACAGTTCAATATTTTTATTAAGGGTTACAATTTTAGGGATGTTTGTAGCAGTCCTTCCTTCTTGGGGTCGTTTCTGGGTGCAGGGAACGTCAGGGTTTGGTCCGGTGTCCCGGTTCTCGTGGCCTCAGGGAAAAGGGAAAAACAAACGGGTTTTACTGATCGGTTCTCAGTGGTAATTGCAGTGCTACCTTCACCAAGCTAAAGAAACAAAGGGGTGTGAATTTAGTGCAAGGGTCACCGCGGGGCCTCCCGCCTCCCCGACCTTGCTACCTCCCACCTCCCCAAACACCCCACCAGAACGCCCCTTTCAACAGCACTTGCCTTGGGCTGTGGCCCGACTCTCGGACCACAGCAGCAGGACCCGTGGCGTCTTCTCCCTTCAGCCCACCGGGTATGGTAGCAGTGTCGGGAACGTCGCTCAGTAGCACTCGCAGTGTACTCTCCTCTGCCTCCGGGTGTTCCCCAGCGCCTCCGCCCTCGCGCTCTCCACTTTTCGAATCTCCTCCGCCTCCGCCTCCGCTCTCACGCTCTCCACTCTTCTGTTCTCCTCCACCTCCGCTCTCACGCTCTCCACTCTTCTGTTCTCCTCTGCCCCCGCTCTCACGCTCTCCACTCTTCTGTTCTCCTCCGCCTCCAGGTGCTCCGCAGCCTCCTCTCCGACCTCGCACACCGTCCGTTCCACGCCTCTTACTCTTATCCTTCCTGGTTCCGTCGGCCGACGGGGCTCCTCCCCCTTCCACTGTTCAACCACTAGACCGCTACTGACTTCCTGGTTCAGTGTTCTTGGCAACCAGGAAGTGGTGTTTCTTTCTTCTTTGTCCGCTTCAGAGTGCTCCAGCCGCTCTACCTCCCCACAGTTAGGTATGGGCCAAATTCCCAGTATATTCTGGGCTCCCAATACTTCCCCTGCACGTTCCATAATTAATAGTGAGGGTCACATAAATAGCCCTTCTTCTGACTCTATTAGCCTCATCGACCTTAATACTTCAGTCGTTCAGACTATGGCTCCCAACCTGCACTCAACCCTTACTAATCGCTCTTTTGACAGTGCTGGTCCATGTGAGAACATTCTGTCACAAATTAATAGAGTCACCAGATCTAAGCCCACTAAAACTAAAAGGGCTGTGTGTTCCCCACCTAGGAAAAAAAGAAAAAAGGGTGGTATTAAAAGAAAAGGTACTAGTCAACAAATTCCCTCTCCTTTTATAGTTAACCCTATTACCGATTTTACGGTACTTCCTGTGGTTGAGGCTCCCATAGGTACTCCCCACCAACCAACACTACCCGAGGATGTTGCTACCGGGTTTAATAAGGAGTGTTTCGATATTTTTGAGAAACTCCTAAAATCATATATGTTACCTCTGTTGGAGCGTGTAAGGATATTGGGAGAAAAAATGGATCGCCTTCTGGCTCCCGTTGCTATACCCCACCCTACGAGCTCTGATAGGCAGCCTGCTCCACCATCTAAGTCTAGTGTCACTATTATTGCTCCCAGCAATCATTCTAAAAATAACAGTAATATTGAAGGCAATACTAAATCTAAGGCTCCGGATTTGGCATCCAAACCCCCTCGTGTATCTAATCCTGCTAAAGAGAAGCCTATGGTGGCCTCTAATAAACCATCTTCTGAGGGAACAATGCCATCTGCAAAACAAGGGGCTGTCAAATTTGACAATCCCACTCACAGACAATCTTTAAATCGTAGGAACATTGTAGAACTCCCCCCTGATTCAGCCAATGTTGTCATCATCCTGACGAGTGTGCCCCCAATCTCTAATGGGAACCGGGAAAATAACGTAAATCTAAAAAATAAAGTCATCTTCTGGCTGAAAACTAACAGACCCCTTCCTGCCCATCTAAACGGGGATATTATTTCAGTTAGAAGATCCAAGTGGGTGGGTCTTCGCCCAAAAGTTATAGAGGGTGATACTGTGATCATTAACTTTAGGGATCACAGTCGTTTCCCACCTTACCGATTGGTATGTGGGAAACAATGAGGGAGGGATTTCCACGCGGAATCTAAGTTATTTTTACCCCGAGACTCTGCTCAAACCACCTGGCCAATATCGTTCCAAAAGAGAACACCAGTCCCTTAAATGGACCAATTTTACTCCCAGTTTTTATGGTCCACCAATAAACCCGGAGGCCCTGTTTCGATCCTACGCACAATCTAGCTATAATAGCTCTTCACTTACCCCGAACTGGGTTAACCCCAAGTCCCAGTTTTCTGGTTATCCCTCTACATCAGTTTTTTCACATTTTAGCCAGCCCCAAAGTCTTTATCCCGACCTAAACAAACAAAGTAAATATATCCAGCCCAACGAGTATTGGAACATCCCGTTGAGGAACCTTTATGAGCCCTTATCGGGGCTGGAGTATAATGATTGACCAGCCATTCCATCCGGGGTTAATGAGGGTAATACAGATTGTACGGGTATTGCAGATGCACTAGTTAACTCATTTTGTCATGTTAAAGATTTAAAGGGCCAATCAGCCCAAAGTGCTAAGGGGGGCTCTGCTTATTTGTGCGGGACTGGCGATATGGATTTGGTACTCGAAACAGTGTTATTTGCTGATCCAACTGTTGAGAGCGTTATAACGGTGCCAGGTATTCAGGGTGGGCTCCCTTGTACTTATACTGATGACATAAGGAGTGACAGTGTTTCTACACATGGAGACGCCCCTTTGCAAGAAGAAGTTGCCCCTTTGTATGACGAAGTTCAATCCTCCGCCGAAGATACAACCAGCGTTCCATCAGTCAGAAATGGTACCATCCTGGGTAGTTGGAACATAGCTGGTCTCGAGTCGCGCATGTGCATCCCAGATTGGATTAATTTTATACGTCGAGGTGACGTTTGGTCCTTTCAGGAAACCTGGGCACTTCTACCAATGTTCCTCACTGGCTACCTGAACTTTAGTAAACCAGCTATTAGAGGTCAAAGAGGTCGAGCCATGGGTGGCTTGACAGTTTGGGTTCGTCAGTATGAGGGTGTGACAGCAGAGGACATTTTTATTGATAACCCTGACCTATTAAGGGTTAGCATCAAATCTACCAGTGGGTTGAATATTTTGTTGATTATTATATACGCTAGGGGCAACCAGGGTGGTAGGGTCTCACTAACCCTCCTCCGTCTGGATGACTTCTTAAGTGATGCTCCGGCAGTCGGACATATGGTTGTAATGGGCGATTTAAACACCTGTTTTGAACGACTGAGTTTGGATGATGGCCTTTTAACTGAGACTGAGGACTTGGCTTGGGGGATTCCCCAACTTGACCTAGCCCGATTAAAAAATGGTCCCAGGCGGCTATTTTTATTAAAGGTTTGTGTTTGGATCAGGGATTGCGTGCCCTAAACGGTAGAGTGCGCTCCGATAGGTTGGGCAAACACACCTT
Source organism: Lissotriton vulgaris (assembly GCF_964263255.1). Classification (NCBI taxonomy): domain Eukaryota; kingdom Metazoa; phylum Chordata; class Amphibia; order Caudata; family Salamandridae; genus Lissotriton; species Lissotriton vulgaris. Next base: position 746,796,724 of record NC_141696.1, read on the forward strand.
TAGTAATGGCAGACATAGCAGCCGCATTGACTATGTATTATTGGATGTTAAACTGTGGCCTGTGGTAGTGGATATGGAGGTAAAGTCACGCCCGGAAAGTGATCATGATCCATTGGTGGCTGAATTAAGGGATTTCAGTTTTTCTGGGCCAGTTAAATGCATGTCCAACTTAGTTCAGGATGAAGTTGTACTCACTAATGACATGAGGAGGGTACGTTGGCCAAAAATTTCTGTCGATGCTGAAGCACGTAAAATGATCAGATCTTTGGTTTCTAATTCCCTGGCAGAAATCTCCAAATGTGATTCACAGGAGGTGATTAACACAATAATTACCGACGCCCATACCAGTTTGTTTACATCTTTAAAAAAAACGTTTATAAAGTCTATTTCCAAAATGGGTAATAGGGGGAATAAGAAAACCTCCAACTGGTTCAATGATGAGTGCCGACGGACCCATGTAGAACTGTTTAAAGCTTTAAAAGTTAAGAACCTTACTTTAATCAGGTCATGTAGGAAGGCATTTAATGTTGCTAAATGTACTGCCAAGGCCAACTGGGATGAAGAACGGTGGTCAACACTAACAGAAGCATGTAGTTCCAGGAACATGCAACGGTTTTGGCATCTACTAAAATGGGGCTTGTCCCAGGATGACCGTCCAAGCCCAGCCTCGGTGGATCAATAACAATGGGTCCGCTACTTTGAGGAACAATTTAGGTGCCTCAGTAGCGCGCAGGATAATATTTGCTGGCCACTGTCGGTTGATCCTCTAGAGTTTACGATTAGAGATGTAGAATCAGTCTTGCAATCTATTCCAAGGGGAAAGGCACCTGGTCCTGACTGCATTCCAGCTGATTTAGTCCAACAAGATCATGACCTTTGGGTACCTTATCTAGTTCAGTTGGCTAATGCCTTGGCCACAGGTGCAAGGGTTCCCGAGTCCTGGGCAGGTGCTGAAATCCTGCCTATATATAAGAAAGGTGATTGGTCGGTTCCATCCAACTACCGGCCGATCAGCCTTATAGACGCGGTGTAAAAAATCACAGCCCGTCTTGTTCTTGCCAGGATCCAGGAATGGATTGATGAGTATAATATTCTAACCCCACTTCAAGCTGGTTTTAGGTCTCATGTGAGTACCCTAGACCAGGCCTTCCGTTTTATGCTTCTTTATTGGAAGACGGTTCTCTTAGGTAAAGGTAACCTTTACGCAGCCTTCGTGGACATGAGGTCTGCTTTTGACCTCGTTCCGAGGGCTGGGTTGTGGAAGTGTTTATTAGAACTGGGTATGCCAGACCCCCTTGTACGCCTTCTGGTGAATTTACATGCACATACCTATGCCCAAGTTCGCTGGGGCAAACCAGGGGAGGTGACGGATAGGTTTCCTGTTGCCAAAGGTGTTAGGCAAGGGTGCGTTCTAGCCCCCACCCTCTTTTCCTTATATATTAATAGGGTTACTAATTATTTTGACAACCATCCCACAGACGCCCCGACTCTAGCTGGAATGAAAATTCCCTTGCTCATGTTCGCTGACGATACTCTTCTGATTTCAAAAACCAGACACGGTCTTCAACAGGCCCTGTCGAGGTTTGAGTTATTCTGCAGCGAACATGAGCTTGAGGTGAATGTGTCTAAGACAAAATGTATGGTTCTAAGAGGACACAATCAGATCACTGCAAGGGTTACTATGGGGGGTACCCCCCTGGAACAAACCAAGTTGTTTACCTACTTGGGAGTTACATTCAGCGAGACCCTAAGTTGGTCCCACCAGGTTGAGCTTATGGCTTTAAAGCACCTGCAGATAGGTGGTGCTTTGATTAAAGAGCATAAAGGCTCTTTTACTCGGCCAATTTCACCACTAGTTAAGATTTATGGTTCAAAGGTTCTACCCTCAGTTTTCTACGGGGCGGAACTATGGGGCTTTAGCAAATTGGACCCCTTGAGAACAGCCCAAAATGAATTCCTCAGGGTGGCAACGGGTCTGCCTCAGTCAACTCCGCGGATCCCACTTTTGTACGATCTCGGGTGCCAACCTGTGGAGGACCAAGCGAGATTTCCTCCATTGGCATTCTGGCGACGTCTATGGACGACGCCGGAACTCCATTTATATGCTAGGGCTTGTTTGGAGGTTAAAGATCTTCCTGGTTCTTTAAACATAGGCTGGTTTAAGGACTTAAGATCAACCCTGTATGCCCTGGGGTATGGTGATCTGTGGCCAGATCCCGAATCTGTAATCTTTCCCTCTAAAAAAGATTTAAAATTGCACTATTGGGACTGGGTGGTTCATAATAGACATCTGAGATTGTGCTCCAGCAATCTTACTAGTCTATTTACCGTCTTTAAAGACGTTCCCAAGCTCGAAAAATACTGGGACATGATAACAAAGCCCCTGGATCGTAAATTATTCCACCAGTTCAGATGTGGTTCGTTGACACTAAGGAATTTCACCAAAAAGTGGGGTTCTAGTGGGACCGGGCACTGCCCACACTGCCATGGCCAGGGTGAAAATGTAAACCATTTTATGTTTGTCTGTCCTTTGTATATTGCCCCTAGAGCCAAATGGTTAAGTCCGGTCTGTAGAAGCCTAGGTACTCGCTCGGCTGTTGATGCAAGTAGAATTCTAAAAACTAATCTGTCCCCATTAATTGTAGCGGGTGTAGCAAAATATTTAGGATGGGCTTGGATTCTTAGAATCAGGTTCATCAAAAACAAACAACTAGGGGTTTAACAATGTTTTATGCTTACCTGTTTATGAGTAGTTCACTATATTTTGTGACCCTCTGGTAATCTTTGTGTTAATGCTAATCTTGTATTCATTCATAAGAAGCCTGTATAAGTGATTTAATATGGTCTTAGATGTTTTTATCCAGTTTATATAAAAACATTTTATTGATGTATATATTGTAATTTATGTCTTTTATGATGCATCAATCGAATAAAGACTTCTTTGAATTGAATTGCTATAGGGGTAGTCTCGACTGAAATAGAGCTTACAGAGAGGCGATTATCCCGAACATATTTCTTCAGTCTTCTGAGCCACCAATCTATGAACTCTCTAGTCCCGGATCTACTTTTGGTCAACTAGAATCCTTGCCTGGTCCAAGTGAGACATTGCCACCACCTTTACAACATTCCCCAGTAAAGCCAACAACCCGTAAAGGTAGAACGACTACTGCTCTTCCTAAGGCTGCCAGGTGCAAAACGTGTAACGGGATAAGAACTTAGAGTAGCATTAGCCAGAAATAATTTCCAGTAAGGATGAACCAGTCAGCCTTGGGGGAGTGGGAGAACCACCCTATAAAGATACTGACTGCCCTTCATGGGTGAGGAATTTGATAGTGGAACTAGAGGCACAGATGCGAGCCATTGTCAAGGAAGAACTAGCGCTCCATCTTGGGAATATATCTAGAGGCCAGCTGCCTGACCTGAGCCCACAGGCCAATACGACGGTTAATATTTTACCTGCTGTAGTAGAGAAGAAAGACTGTAGGTCACAGATGGATAGAGCAGGGCAACCCCCTTTAGATAGATGTGGCTCTTCTAGTGCTCCATCTTGTCCAGTTCTAATGAGTGCTGTCAAGGCAGCGGCTCGCAGCACTGTGCAAGAGGGGAACACTCACTCTCATTGTGAAGAACCTGGCATCCACCAGGCCCAAGTACAGAGGACTACTCCTGGCCCCAGGAGACTCATCACTGAGAATGTGAGCTCCCATCCCGCTCCTAATAATGAAGGCCCACGTAGAAGCAGACTTGCCAATTCTGAGAAGATGTTAGGTAGAGAAAGGCTTAATCCTGCAGAGAGTGAGAACTCAGGTCCAGTTTATGGATACTCCAACAATAGATCTACCCCCCAGCCTCACTCTCCTATGTTAGGGTCCTAACTGGTGTATCTGAAATTAAACCAGGCCAGAGAGAAACTCAGTTCGAATTGAGGAATAAGTGCCTTCTTTGACTCACCAGGTATGGACAGTTTCCCTATGATAGGGCAGGTGAGATATTACTAGTTCAAAGAGTGAGGTGGGTTGGTAAGATCCTCAAATCAATTAAAGGAGACTGCATAGTTATTAATTTTAGTTATCTCCAGACAGTCAAAATCCTGGCAGACCAGTTCTCCAGTTCTTATGCACCGCTTACAAGGATTCAACCACACACTCTGGGCTTCTTCTATTCTTGTAATTATCCACCACCATGGACCACTTGCACTAGAGTTCCAACACACTGGTTTCAACCCCATCCACTAATAGGCCAAACCCCTAGAATCCTGTACAATGTTGCAGTAGCAAATAGATTTGGGGCCCTTGAAGAGGTGGATTATCTTATCTTACCACCTGATTTTACTCCTCGTCCTGGGTCTCGGGGGCCAATAGAGAGTTTAAACGAAAAACATTGGGATCCAGTCACAGAGTATTCTTGGCATGTTTGAAGATGCACCAGGGGAATGTCAACCTGAACCTCATCAGGGACTTCAAGATTATGATTGTGTTAGTATAGTTGTGTTGAACAATCTAGCCCTTCTTACCCTTGATTTCATACCTCCAAGTATGGTCAGGAATAGCTCCCTAACGTACGTGGGTGTATCAGACTCCGGGTCTGAGCCAGAGAATAGACAAACCCCCAACCCCTCTGACCATAAAGTATATTAATGCCACTTTGAACTTAGACCTCAAACTGAGGGTCTTGTCTTGGAACATCGCTGGTATTAAAAGTAAACTTCAAAATCCTGACTAGAGGTAATTTATATTATGACATGTGTATGTTCCAGAAGACTTGGGCAAGAGATGACATTATTATGAGGGGCTATGTAACTTTTAATGTGCTAGCCACTATGGGGGGGTAGAGGCAGACCATCGGGGGGCTTAGGCACGTGGGTTGCTATACATCTGGACTGTACTGTTGAACAGTTGAATACTTCATCTGATGACATCCAGTGTACCCTCCTTACTTTTTCTACCAGGACTAAAATTGCCTTTATTAACTTCTATTCACGCCCGGTAACTTTTGCACAGGAATCCCTGACCATAGATATGCTAACCACATTTATCAAACTAATTCCCCCAAATACTAGGATGGTAATAGAGGGAGATTTCAATAGTCAATTTGAGCCCTTGCTGATGAGGATTCCTTTTGGTTAATCCCAAACTGCATATTCCTCCAATAAAGGCCTGGACTCCCTTGGTTCTCCAGATCAATGCAGTAACACTAACTCGTGCACTGAATGCATGTAATGGTCGTACTAAGTCAGGCCAACCAGGGAAGCCTACTTTTAATAGACCAGGGCAATCATCCTTATTGGATTACATTCTAGTGGAAGCAGGCATATGGCAATGGGTTGTCGACTTTGCTGTCTTGCCGAGACATGACAGTGACCATAATGCTCTCGTACTCGACCTCAAGCTCCCGGATCTTTACAGTCCCTCAATTACTAGCTCCTCCTCTGGCAGCAATTTAACACTAGCTAATAATAGAAGGAGAATTAGATGGGAAACCCTGAAGCCGTCACCAGGCAAGGCTGCTGCCTTTTATTCTTTAATTATTTCACCTTTAATGGCGATGGAGGAGGCTGCCCAGACACTCAATTCTCCTGATACCATCGCTCAACTCACAGCTTTATATGTGGATCTGACCACTAGCCTCACCAACATCTTCAATCCCCTGATGCACTCCAAGGGTAAGAGGAGCCCTAAATCTACTTGGTTTAATAATTGTTGCCAAATGGCAAATGGCGCCCTTATCGACGCTATAAAAAACAAAGATAGATCCCTGATAAAAACAAATAGGGCTCTATATAGTGATAGTATAAAGCTAGCCAAAAGAAACTGGGAGCTTGAATGATGAGATGCAATCAAACAGGCACTTACTAGCAGGGATATGAAGGCGTTTTGGATACTAGTTTGTACAGATAGCTCTACAGAGAACTCACATATTGAGCCGAACATCGCTTCAGACGCCTGGAAATGTCATTTCCAATTGCTGTATTTTACACAGCAAACCTTAGAGCGTATTGAGGGAACCTTGTCAACCTCAGATGGGAATACCATTGAAGATGTTGAAGGGGGTACTCTGACTAAAGTGTGGAGTGCAATTGGGAAGCTTCCCCTTGGAAAGGCCCCCGGTTTAGATAAGCTCCCTGGGGATTTATTTCGGGAACAACCCAATATCTGGGGCCCCTATCTTTGGGTAATATTTAATGCCATTTTAAATGGCATGAAAATCCTGGATACCTGGTTAGATGCTTACATTTTACCAGTATATAAGAAGGGCTCACCCCTCCTGCCCACTAATTACAGGCCGATTATCCTGATTGACATCACACAGAAGTTGTATTCCAGGATTGTCCTGGAGCGTCTCTAGTCCTGGGTGAACGAGCACAAACTTGTGAGTGTGTACCAGGCTGGTTTTTATAAAAACATTTCCACTATTGACCAAATCTTCAGGCTCCAATTATTATATTGGAAGACGGTATCAATAGAGGTTGGGCCTCTATTTCATTTTCGTTGATCTTAAATCAGCCTTTGATTTGGTATCTCGAGATAAACTGTGGGTGGTTCTTGAGCAAATGGGCATTCCGTTCTACTTGCTGTCTTTGATTAAGGGCCTGCATACTGGAAATTTTGCCCAGGTGAGATACAGTAAATATGGGGAATTACCCCCCCCCCCTTCCCAGTAAATAGAGGTGTAAGGCAGGAGTGTGTTCTGGCCCCTACACTGTTCTGTCTTTTTATTAACCCTCTGGTGGACCAATTGAATGAGGTAGCTAACAATGATGCCCCAAAGCTGGTCCGTAACATAGTGCCAGCAATTATGTTTGCGGATGACACTTCGTTACTATCCAAGTCTCACATGGGCATCCAAAGGATCAATGACAGCTTCTCTCTATTTTGTAAAGACAGGGGGTTGGAAATCAACACATCAAAAACCAAGTACATGGTTTTTAACCCAAGAAAAACATATCGCCCAAATCCCTCTCTAAATGGCACCCAGCTAGAGAGGGTTGTTGTCTTTGACTACCTTGGTGTTTCGCTGTCAGAAACATTTGGATGGGGCCCGCAGCAAGAAAAGGCAGGCTTAAAGCTAGCACAGATGGCTGGGGGAATAGTAACATAATTCAGGAACTCATCATATAGACTGCCGGGCCCGCTGGTCGAGATTTAAAAAGTACAAATCAGGAGTGCTATAATGTATGGGGCAGAACTTTGGGATCATTTCCCTGCAGGTGGACTGGCCAAATCTAAGAATAAGTTTATGAGGCAGCTCTCGGGTCTACCGCTAAATACCCCTCTCATCCCACTACGTATGGATCTTGGGATTAGACCCATAGAGGAGGAGATTGGACTGCGACCTTTGACTTTCTGGTGCAGACTATGGGCGACCCCCAAATTAACAGTCTACCAGTCTGAACTTAAGGTGATTTTGGGACTCCCAGGGGTGGGAAAACTATTTTTGTTTGTTCACATAAGAGATATGTGCTTCAGATTAGGCCAGCCAAACCTATGGACCCACCCTAAGGAAGTGTCACCGACAATATTGCGGATAAAACTAGTTAAAGCTTACAGACTGCTTAGACTGGCTGAAACTCAGGGGAGCACAAAACTAGGCCGCCTAACTTCTGACTTCCTTAATTTTAAAGACCAGTATCTATTTGAGTCTTTCCTTGATGTTGTTCAACCATCCATGGCAAGGAAGCTACATATGTACAGTTCAGATTAGGTTCCCTGCCGGTTCATGCATTTACAAACAAATGGTCAAAACCTTCTCCAATTGGATGTCCTGCTTGTAACAGCCAAGAAGAGTCAGCCATTCATGTATTCTTCTTTTGTCCTGGCTATAATGTAGCCAAGAGGCATTGGCTCTTACCACCTTGCAGGAACTTGGGGTATAGTCAGTGTCTGGAGGCCTTTAGAGTTTTGAGAACTGACAAGCATCCTCCGATTGTTTTAGCTGTGTCCCGTTTTCTCATCTCTATGTGGCATAGACGCCATAAGTTTTTTTATTCCCCCTGCATATGTTAAATGCCCTCTTTGTATTTTCTACTGTTTTAACACTATTAATTAATAGAATCACTGTTTTAACCTATTTTTACATTTTCTTTTAACTGTTATAAAACTTGATCTGTTCACTTGGATTCTGGTTATATTTTATAATGTTTACTGATGATTTTATTGCCCAAATCCAGTGATGTTTGTATAAACCTTTCTGCTTTTATGTTCTATAATGACCGAAATAAAGCTTGGAAAATGGAAATGGTGTCTTGGTAACCAAGTTGTTCCCCCCTCTGCATTCAAGATTCCTGTAGAAAAACACAAGGGGTGAAATGTCAATCCCTATGCCCAACATCTGATTTGTTAGGTATGGCCCCAACCAAGCAGCTGGCTTGCTAGTATTGGGGATCTACAGTTTATCACAACGCAGTTTCGGGAGAAGGACTTACTTAGCGGGCCAACCCAGCTTACCCGCCTTAGGAACAAAATGTTGTGATAATTAGTATTTGAGAAATATGTATTCTGTAGTAACCAGTGACAAACTCTGTTCTTCAATGGATCTGTGATTCTTTTACATTTTCCTGCAGTGGGGGAACATTGGTGAGAATTGCCACGTATGGGCAACAAACAGGTGGGAGATGAAGAGTCGCCTTGTCATCACGATTGACCGGTCCATTTTTGTGCCGCATTATTGGGGGGTTTGTTGATTGCAACATGCCACGTTCCCAGTGGAGGTTGCCCATAAGGGACTGGACCTGGTTGAGCTATGGGGTGGGCTTAAATTCCATGGTGTCTGGTACACAGGAGGCCTGAGTGCCTTTGTGATACTACCCCAGCAAAATTTCTCAGAGGACCATTATTCACAGTACATGTTAATGGGTTGGTGTGTGTTGCTGGGGAACCCTCACTAGGGTTTGTACCCCCCAATGATTTGCCCCCTCATCCAACACTTTCTTCTTAGCCCCGGCCCTTGTCCCTGATGATATATAAGTAACCAGAGTGTACATTAATTCCATAGTTGATTCCATTTTATCAAGTCTGTTTAAAATAGGTAAATAATTCTTGGCAATAGTTTTCTGTAAAAAAATGTTAATGCTGCAGTGATTTGCGGGTATAGTCAGTGTCTGGAGGCCTTTAGAGTTTTGAGAACTGACAAGCATCCTCCGATTGTTTTAGCTGTGTCCCGTTTTCTCATCTCTATGTGGCATAGACGCCATAAGTTTTTTTATTCCCCCTGCATATGTTAAATGCCCTCTTTGTATTTTCTACTGTTTTAACACTATTAATTAATAGAATCACTGTTTTAACCTCTTTTTACATTTTCTTTTAACTGTTATAAAACTTGATCTGTTCACTTGGATTCTGGTTATATTTTATAATGTTTACTGATGATTTTATTGCCCAAATCCAGTGATGTTTGTATAAACCTTTCTGCTTTTATGTTCTATAATGACCGAAATAAAGCTTGGAAAATGGAAATGGTGTCTTGGTAACCAAGTTGTTCCCCCCTCTGCATTCAAGATTCCTGTAGAAGAACACAAGGGGTGAAATGTCAATCCCTATGCCCAACATCTGATTTGTTAGGTATGGCCCCAACCAAGCAGCTGGCTTGCTAGTATTGGGGATCTACAGTTTATCACAACGCAGTTTCGGGAGAAGGACTTACTTAGCGGGCCAACCCAGCTTACCCGCCTTAGGAACAAAATGTTGTGATAATTAGTATTTGAGAAATATGTATTCTGTAGTAACCAGTGACAAACTCTGTTCTTCAATGGATCTGTGATTCTTTTACATTTTCCTGCAGTGGGGGAACATTGGTGAGAATTGCCACGTATGGGCAACAAACAGGTGGGAGATGAAGAGTCGCCTTGTCATCACGATTGACCGGTCCATTTTTGTGCCGCATTATTGGGGGGTTTGTTGATTGCAACATGCCACGTTCCCAGTGGAGGTTGCCCATAAGGGACTGGACCTGGTTGAGCTATGGGGTGGGCTTAAATTCCATGGTGTCTGGTACACAGGAGGCCTGAGTGCCTTTGTGATACTACCCCAGCAAAATTTCTCAGAGGACCATTATTCACAGTACATGTTAATGGGTTGGTGTGTGTTGCTGGGGAACCCTCACTAGGGTTTGTACCCCCCAATGATTTGCCCCCTCATCCAACACTTTCTTCTTAGCCCCGGCCCTTGTCCCTGATGATATATAAGTAACCAGAGTGTACATTAATTCCATAGTTGATTCCATTTAATCAAGTCTGTTTAAAATAGGTAAATAATTCTTGGCAATAGTTTTCTGTAAAAAAATGTTAATGCTGCAGTGATTTGCGGGGATAGTTCCTTGGGGTGGGAAGGCAAAATAGAGTTGGAGCCGTTTGTAGATGATAGACTTTGTGGGAGTTTCATAGGGGGCTTCTGGGCTCATATCCTTGATATTTTTCCTGGATCTGGTCCGTGTACACCGTGTGGGTTCCAAATGTTTTACCTTTTTTTTTTCTTTTAACTGGGGACTCGCGTACTGGTGAAACTGGGGGTGAAACCGGGGGTAATGAGCAAGGTAGCTGTGCGGAAGTTGGGATAAATAAACCACTGTTGGATGCATGATTATTTTGCCCAGTGGCATTCATTTGAATAGTCTGAGCATCAGCCATGCCCCCTCCCACTGATAACCGACTTTCCGCTACCTGCATCTCCTTATCGATAGCCTTTGCAGCCCGAAGAAGAAAACCCAATCTCTGGCTCAGACCCGAAGAAGAAAACAGTTAGTAGAGTTTGTCAGGGCCTTTGGTGTAGCCGCCTTCCCATGCAGTGATTTCATATTTGCTTCCATTTCAGATAGAGTTTAATTTCATGAGAATAATTTGCTTACATTACGTGCTGGCCAGTAGTAGTGATGTGCAGCTGTCCGGTTCCAGGGACCAAGAGACCAAGCCCGTCCGCCTCTTCCTGCTGCTGACGGGCGCAGACAGGCCCTCCCTTGGCCTTGGCTTTGCTAGAGCTTCGCCTGGGCACGCCCGCATGCATCCCACTCTGCGAGAGCCCGCTCTTGATTTTCAAGCACCTAACAGCGTGCATAATTTTAGACTGCTTAGTTATTTTTTGTGATTAATGTTTTGAATGACTTCTCAATATGTGGTGGCCAATGGCTTTTTAAATTTCAGCACATACTAATCAACCTTATAAAAGGGAGTCTATTGTAAGTTCAGCTGTGTTGCAATTGTTTCTTTGCTCACTCATGGGACTCATTTTACCCAGTGCCTTTTCCAGTTCCTGTTGTTCTCCTGCTCTTCACCTTGCTGCTTGGCCTAAGCTGCTGGAAGGTTTTTTTCTGTTCCCCAGATTTGTTTTCCTTTCTACTGGAATTATTTCCTAGAGCATTGCTAGTCTCCTAGATATAACCTGGCATCTATACTACCTCTGTGGGTAGAAGGCCATATCTAAAAACCATGAAGACCATCAAAGCTTTACCTAAGCACCCTGTCCTTGACAGGTTGCAACACCTTTGTATTCACGTAATGGTTCAGGGTCAAGGATTACTGACAGCTGTAAAGAACTGAATGCTGCAAATCCAAAGTCTGACCACTAAAAATGACTTGTTACTAACCCTGGGCGGTGAACTCCGCTTGCAGAGTTTCCTGCACTCCGCATTACGTGGAGCTCCAAAAAACTCCACTTTGCGCAGCGGACCAGTTTTTTTCCTCGCTCATGTTCACCAAGTCAAGTTGTCGAGCGCGAGCGAGAAAAATCCAGCTGCCAGCGAGATTTTTCCTGGTTCGCGATCATCAACATCAAGTTGGCAAGCGTGAGCGTGGAAAATAAACCTCCCTGCAAGATTTCTCAGCACGGGGTGGGGTCTGGTTTCTCATTGCGAGTGGTCGAGTAGGCTCGCGACCGCTCGCGTTGAGAAACTGCCTGTTCAAGTTGAGAAAGCTGCAGCTCGAGTAAAAATCTACTCGAGCGGCAGAAAAGGTAAGCCTGCGCTGTACATGGTGCTGTCCACAATGATTGCAAAGGGCTGACAAGCATCCGACACTGTGCAATAACCTCAAACAGCAGTTTTCTACCATTCTATGCGGCTTGCAGAGCACCGCGTAGTGCGACAGAGATTTGTTTGGACTTCGCATAGCTATGCGTAGTACAACTCCGCGAATCCCGCCCAGGGTTACTCGTTACATCAGTTACTTGCTGTTCTGCAGCAAGGCTCTTTTAACTTTTTGACCAGCTTGACTGAGTTTAATACCAACTCAAGGCAACTGGAACCCTTCTTGGACACCTGCCAGATCCATTTCATATTTAAACCCCGCATTTTTACCTATGAAATGTCTGAGGTGGGCTTTATTGTCAGCTATACCACGGGAAACAACTTTATTTCTATGCCCATTGTTTCAGTTGTCAGTCCACTTTGTTATAGCTTTCCAGCTTTTCTCACAGAATTTAAAATGATGTTCGACCATGAAGACTTTATCTTCTCTACTCAAGGGTAAATTTTGGAGCTCAGCCAAAATTCCCTGAATATTCTTACCTAAACTTGGAAATCCAAAGTCCTAGCCAGAGAAATTTCCAGGATCTTCTCTGCTCTATTCACCCTATTTGAAACTGATTAAAGGACAAACTAAAGAACACACTTGCTAGAGCTGCTAGCCCAGCTTTTTTAGAAGAGCTTATTCAGCTGACCATTCAGATAGACAGTCTTCTTCAGGAACAACAAATGGTGCAGCGAAAACAATTCTTGCTTAAAGCAGCTGTTAGACTATCTTTGCAGATTTCATCAAAGTCTTCCAGTCCAGAAGATGAGCCCACGTAAGTGGGTACGCTATGAGTTCTTTAACTGAGGAAGAAAAGACAAGGTGGCATACGCAAGGGTTGTCCCTATACTGCCCCAAACACAGTTGTACATATCTAATAAACCACCTGCGTGTGTTTATTTAGATCAATTCTGTCCTTTCTCCTCTGATACTGCGTATAAGTACATATTAGTAGCAGTTGATTCTTGCACGCGCTTTGTCTGGGTGTGGCCTCAAATGAGCGCTGATTCTAGAACTGTCGTAAGGGATTTGCGTGTCTTTGTAGGAATTTTTGCCTGTGGTACCTTCCATTCGGACCAGGGTCCAGCGTTCGCCTCTAAGGCATACAAGGATGCCATGGCCTCATTAGGGGGACCAGGTCAAATTTTCGTTTCCATACCGACCTGAAGCAGATGAACCGTGACTTAAAGCAATCCTTGACAGCGAAAGTTTTAGGTGCTGGGAGAGACTGGCTAACCCATCTCAATAGCATTCAACGTGCACTAAATAACCTTCCTTCTCTGGGTGGGCGGACCCCATATGAAACGCTCTTTGGCATCAAGATGTTTGATCAGGACCTTGATGGTCTAGACATGGCGGCAGGACATGCATCCTTTGACGTAGATGAACATTCTAAGTTTTGCAGAACATACAAAAGACCAGAGACAGTTTTGCAAAGGAACACTTGCCCTCCACGTCTGAAGCTGCGTTGCAATTTCCGGTAGTCGGCTGGCTACCCCAAGTTGGAGAACTGGTACAAGAGAAGATCGACAACAAGAAAGAATGTGGGGGCATATTATCAAGCCTGGGCGATAAAACTATCGCCGCTTTATCAGCAGGAAACTGCCGATAAAGTGGCGATAATGGGCTTGATAATATGCTCTATGGAATTCCAATCGAAGCTCATGTTAGATGTCCTTCACATTTAACATGAGCTTCGATTGGAATTCCATAGAGCATATTATCAAGCCCATTATTTCCTGCTGATAAAGCGGTGATAATTTTATCGCCCAGGCTTGATAATATGCCCCTTTGTCCTTCCTATCAAGCTCCAGTTGCCGTGCTTGGTGTGCAGGGTACAAGAACAGTCATTTTACCTCCTCTACCTGGATGAAAGGGGAACAGGTACATTTCAATTGACAATGTGAAACCACACAGGTTGGCCGATTCTCTATAGTATGACGCCTGCGGTTTCGTGTTCCACAATGGAGCAAAACTCTATTTTGGCCTCGGATCCTCCCATCGGGCCTGATGGTGCCGTTGAAATGAGTCCGCTTACGAATCCTTTATTGAATCAACCTGCTGGTGATCCTCCTAATGACACTGAATATACTTACCACACTGACTTGTCTATGCCTGATTTAGAGACCTGTTTGGCTAATCAATATCGTTTTTCATTTGACACTGGCTCTTCCACATCTACGTCCCCTTCAAAAGTTTCGGTTTTTGCTACCTGGGTTAAAAAACATTTTTTGATTCCTCCTTGGACTTACATTTGGGTGGTACTTATTCCAACTTTTTTGTTCATCTCCATGGGATTTGTGGTGTATTTTTTCTGTTTTGTCAATGGACACTACGTTCAAGAAAGAACTTCAATTAGAATGATTGATGGAACTTTGGCTCCCCACTCCTCTTCGCACATTTTTAAGAGGGACTAGACTTTTGTGAACATTACTGCTTGGCCTGTATTAGATGGGATTGTATAGGATGCTGTGAAGTTCCAGATCCATGGTCCCACAGAGGTTATTAATGTTTCCAATGTACTCCGTGTTTCTATGGGGAATGTGGTTAAACTGAATATTCGCTCTGATGATTGGGACGTTAAAGCTGTGGAAGCTTTATTTTCTGATTTAAAATACTATGTTGCTTTCGATGCTGAAGATTTATATTTGGGACCTGCTAATTATGGTGATTTGTACTGTTACCAGCATTTTGACAATTACTTTCTGCATAAGAAATGTGGTTAACCACACACAGTGGTAGCACTGTCCCGCGCCTGTGGAAGGCAGCTCGAAAACATTTTTGAAAAAGTTTTCATATTTTACTGGTTTTGATCAATCAAACCCTAATGCATTTTATTTTAAGTTGACCGAGAAGTCCTCTTCCAAGGTTAGACTTACCCACACTAAATTACTGTATTCAAAGTCCTTTATTGACCAGTTGGCTGTTGGGGGCTATGATCTGTGGAAAGATACTATTGATCTGAAATTTGTTTGGGGTTCTAAATGTTGGCAAGTGTAAGGCACTGATGCGTTGTATCGTGCATGTCTCATCCCAAACCATATGTTGTTTCTGAAAGATACTATTTCACAAACCACGCACTTTGGATTGGCTACTTCTAAAGAATTAAATGCTCCTTTGTTTCCTGATTTGGGTAAATTTCCCCATTGGGATAATTATACCCGTATTTCCCTTAGTGACTTACAAGCCCTGTTAAGAAATTCCTCTTTTAATGTTTCGAGCATTAATTTTGAAGGCTGGTTGCTATGGTAAAAAAAAGTGCAGATTCCGGCCAGCACCGTTTTCTGGGTCTGACCCCTGGCTATACAGAGGTTTGAGTTGATCCCCGCTTTCAAACTCAACATTCAGTCACCACCTATTTGTAGGCAAATTGTGCCAGAGTTGGCTCAGACATTCATCCTTAGCGTCTGTTAAGCTTCATTTATCCAAGCTGACTGACACTGTCGATTTAAATGATTTTCTTAAAGGTCCTGCAGCAGGCAGATCGAAAAGATGGATATATGCTGCTTACAATGAGGTTTGGAAACTGTCACACATTGAAGCTGCTTCTAGGCTTAGAGCTATTGATCAGGCCAATTTAGAAAAAGTGCTTGCTGTTGTAGATAATAGCATTAACACCCTTTCTTTCTGAATTTACACTCTAGATAATATTGTGTCATCTGTGGTTGATATTGTGCAGGAAGATGTTGCCATACTGTATCATAGGCAAAATCAATTGCGTTCTGTTATGCATTTGCATGGACCCTACAAACTTTGACAAATGATCGAGTTCCATAGGATTACATGAACACGAGTTTATTATTTCTGCCTTTCAATTTGACTGTTATACATCAATTTATGTCAATGAAGGATGCCACGTTTTCACTGTTGCATATTGAAAAGTTAGAACCTTTTCTAGTTTGAGGCCTGCATGAAACACTATGCAATAGGCAGGTTTAAGCCCCTGGATGGTGCTTATCTTTGTGAAGTCTGGAATCTCCCGTTCACATACAGGTGTTTGAGGGAAGGAAAGGAAGTGTATTTAAATGGTGAGGATTGCTTCACGACACCAGATCATTCATTAGTGTGCAGAAATCTTCAATTGCACGGTTCTTGTAATATACTTGCACCAAACCTTGCCTGTGTTTTAAAGGGCACTCCAGTCCCAGCCATTACACCGACATTCACATTGCTAGCAAACAGTAGTATTTATTATTAAATAATGAAGATTGTTGTTGGATACATGCTGGAATTCCTTATATCGTTACAGTTTCCCAGTGTGTAGTTTGCTGTAAGAATGTATTGTTCCCTCCTCCGCATGGCAGGCTCGATGTTTCCATGTGGCCTTTTATTCCAACCTTGAAAGCAGAGTTCAACAAGATGATTCGAATAAGAACTATTTTGTCCCAGAAGGAAGTCCCCCTTACATCTGCGCATGAGACATTTGTCCTTCATGTTGCGAATACTAGTACTGAGGTAAATGCCTTGTTAAACACAGAGCTGTACCTGCATTTTGGTGCTTTTATTCACACAATCTTAAATGCCTCATCGACCATTGGCCTGGCACATTTTTTTAAAGTAGTATGTTCTGGCCTTGTGACCTCATTTCAAACTATATTTGGTGTGATCCCTGCATTTTTTCATTCGATTTTTTCGATTGTTCTTGCGGTTTCCCTTTGCTCCTAGCTTTAGGCGCGGGCATACTGCTGTTAATTTGTTTACTACAAAATGGATGCGCAGTGCTCCACGACGATCTGTCCCGGCTGCTCCAACTTCTTAACTGGATGCTAGAATACTACGGATCGCTGCCTCTGGCCACTCTGAGTGTGGCGTATGGTTTATCTTTCCAGTTCTAATTCTTCACTTGCGTGCAGCCTGTTTTCCATTGCCTGGATTGTGGACTTGAATAGGCCCTGGATTTTTGTCTCTGAAGCATGGTGTCTCCTGACCTGGATTTTAATCTACTAATGAATCCCTTAGTTGCTCATGAACTAGATTGTTCTAGTGCCGGGATTATGGCCTGCGCAGCGGCTCATGGGGTTCTAGGCAATTAGAACATTTGGACTGCGGCCAATGACTTTCTGGCGTACAGTTATGTTGAAGTAAGCCAGAGTTGTCCCCTGATGGTGCTAGAGGCTCCGGCAATCGAGGAACATGTATGTTCTTTCCCTTTACTTAATTGGATGGCTGAAATGTTCATGGATGATAACAACAACTTCCTATTGGAGACAGTTGCAACGTATGCTCCATATACGCTGTTGGATTGAAGTACAATTTTTTTTCTGCTTCATAAACACGTACTGAACTTGTGATTATTTTTTCTTTTATTGTCTTGGTTATTCCTTACATGTTTGGGGTCTTTTTTCACACCATGGCCGCCCGTATTTTGGTTCACTGTCTAGGTTATTTTAATTCGTATTTCTACTCCCAATTCTCAAGTTTGGCAAAATTCCTGAACTTGTTTCTGTCTCATTTGAACTTGAACTGTGCGTTCTATGAAGCTTGCCCCAGTTATTGTGCATTCCCGAACAAGTGAGGGGTAGTATGGTTTAGGGCCTCTTTTTGCGTGCATGTTATGTTAGCATGGCTTATTAGCAGCTTAAACGTCATTTTACCTTTTGCTGCTTTTTGCACATGACACTGCTTAGCTGTTTTTGCAAGTTCGCTCTCACGAAGGTCTATACATGAGAAATGGTTTTTTTTTCGACATCTCTAGACATACATCGTGCCCCCAGTCTGTACAGTGAGTGCTGAGCCGCCAAGGTTATCATAACATATGAGCCTGTTTATCGGCATGTCTGTGTAACACATTCTAGACACAACGGGGCATATTACCAACAAGTAGCAATATTTATCGCTAAATAGGCTTAGCGACGATTTTTTTATCACTGCCTATCGCTGGATATGTTAGCGGAGAAAACATGCTATTAGCAACGTGTTTCTCCATTGTGCTAAAATATCCAGCGATAGCGGCGAAATGCGTGAATATCGCTGAGAATACAGCGATATTCACGCATTAGTGACTAAATTCTCTTAGCCATGTTATCCACCTCCCATTGGATAACATGGCTAAGAGCTGGTCTGGGCAGGTGTTTGCGCTAAGCGCAAATATTTCCAATGCTCCACCTGCTTTGCTAATAGACTGCTTTAAGTCGCTAACTGGTTGGTTACGCCAACTTTGCATGTCATTAGCGATAAACATCGCTGACATGCAAAGCGGGCCTCAAACCGCTCACTATCGCCTACAAGCTGTCGCTAACATCAGTTAGCGACAGCTTGCTAATAGGGCAATAGAATTATCGCTGCTTAGCGGCCGAAAACAGCCGCTAAATCGGAGATAATTGCCTATTGCCCCCCTTGGTAATATGCCCCAACATTTTGGCAGCTGCGACCCAAGTAAGATTCTGGCGCCTTTATCATAGCACACTTGCCATAATTTCACACACTTGGAAGATTCCAGGGATGCAGAGAGCCTTGCTGATCCAGATGTAATTTACACTTACTGAGCGGAAAGGTAATGGCTGAAGAGACCTTCTTTACTTCATAATACATAGTTTCTATATAGGGAGGGTGTTTAAACTAGGCGCTATATCACCGGTTTGCACTATCATTGTAATATGATTCCTCCTTTTGTATTTTATGGAGTTGTAACCATGCTGACCATATTATTTTTAATCATATGTCTGCTTATGTTGACTAAAATACTGCGCATGAGATCACTTCGTTAAAATAAATATTTTAACCTTACTGTGTCTCTTTTTTACTCCTGTTGTGGACTGGTATGAGAGTATAACAAAAGAGTGTTCTCATTCCCACCATTCCCGGTATTGTCCTAAGTCGCATGTTCTAGGTTGTCTAATCATTGGTTACTTTGCTATAGGACGAAGAGCTAATGTGACACTGATGCTAGCTGGTTGGGGTTTTCCAGGTACTGAGGTGAGTTTCTGGTACACCACAATTCACTAATGTCCTAGGTCTCTGTGCACAGTTCTGTGTATGAGCAGAAATCCTTACAACCATCCCTATTTGGTCAAAGGTGTATACCATTGCCAACTAGAGACCCCCAGTTCTAACACTTGTTTTCCCTGGAATAGCAAGTTCTTAGGGATTATTTTGATGCTAATTTAGCTAAACGTCTGATAGTTTAATCAAAATCCCCTTTTATTTCTTCTTCCTGAAAAGGGGACCTATGAACTTGACTGAACTGACCTTGTATTGGATATGGGGGTTTAAACCTAATAACTGTCAAGGACTGGTATCCCTTCCCTCTTATATAAGACATTCTGTGATCTGAAAAAGGTGTAAAAGTCTTCATCAAAATGGATTTAAGAGGTGTACGAGTGATTGTAAGAGTGCATGAGTACTGCCTTGGAGGTTGTTTGTCTGAATGAGTAGTACCTGTGTAATTGAATGAATACATACGTAATGCCTGGATGATTGGATGAGGGCATCAATAGTACTTAGGTGAATGAAAGATTGCTTTAGAAATGCCTGAGAGATTGATGGTATGCATGAGGAGTGCCTGGGTGATTTGTTGAGTGTGTGAGTACTATCCAGGGGGTTGAATGACTACATGGGCAGTGCATGGGTGATTGGATAAGTGCAAGAGTACTAGCTGGATGATTGGATGAGTGGAAGAGTATTGCTTGGGTAATTGCATGACTGAATGAGTAGTGTCTTGGTGATTCGATGAATGTATAGATTGTGTCTGTGTGATTGGACTAGTGTATGGGTACTGCCTGAGTGATTTAATGAATTCATAGGCACTGACTTGGTGACTGTATGGCAGCTTGTCTAGTGTCTATGTTTTGGATTTGTGAATGTGTAGTACCATGTTGATTGTATGACTGCAATGGTTGTTTTTTAGTGTTAGGATAAGTGAATGTGTAGTATGTGTGTGATTCAATTAGTGTAGGAATAATGTTTGGGTGATTGCAAAAGTTCATAGGTACTGTTTGGGTGATTGTATGACTGTATAGATAGTGTCTGAGTGATTGTAAGAGAGCTTGGGCCATGCTTGTTTGGTTACATGAGTGTATGGGTATAGTCTGGGTTATTGCATTAGTGGACAGATAGTGTAAGAGTGCATTAGTACTGCATTGGTGATTGAATGAGTGTATTAGTAGTGTCTGTGTTGTTGGATGACAGCACACGTTTTGCAAGGATATTGTTAGGGTATGTGAGTACTTCTTAGCTAGTTTTATAACTGAATGACTAGTGACTGGGTGATTGAATGAGTGGATAGGTAGTAGCTGCACCACATGTCTTAAATTACATGTAGAAGTTCAATGATAAATAACTCATGGTAGTAGTCAGACATAGTGGATAATACAGCTGGGTACATGTTTCAACCAGTTGATTAGAGAGGCAGAGCTCACAGTGCCAGGCCAGATCGAAATTGAAATGCTGTCTCCTCTCCTGCCAGTCTTGTTACTATCAGCATCTCTCCAGAGAACTCAATGAGTGTGTCAGTGCCTTTTAGAGGTGTTACAACACATGCAAAGTAGCCTATAGGCACTAGACTCTGTCTGTTTCATACCACATGCTCTGTAAATGTGCATAGAAGAACATTCATGGATGACTTTCTACTCATTATTCAGGGCAGTGGCGTATGAAGCTTTATGTATTAGTGCTTTCAAGAAGCCTGCTTAAAAAAGAGACTGAAAAGTGAAGTAGCTCTGTTAATATTTGCTCAGGGGTATGATAGACCGTTGAGTTTTGAAGTTAGGATCATCAGCTGCACCACACGTCTCAGCGTACATGTACAATTACAGACACAGCTGCGGCATGGTAGCACTGAGACATTCAAATTTAAGAGAATCTGCTTTCAGCTTCAAGAATACATATCACTATCTATGGCCTATTTGTAATGTACCTTTGTAGGGAATTATATGGACTCAGATACTGATTAATACTCTTGGGAACATGTTTTAAACCTCACATTTGTCAACCAGTTTGATTAGTGACACAGATCTGACAGTTCTAAGCATAAAAAAGAAAGAACATTTCTATTAGTATGTAACATAAATTAATAATTTTAAATTATTCAGATAATATTATTCATAACAATCACTAACCAGTTACTTAAATTAAACTACCATTATTTCCGTTAACAATACATACATAGGATTACTAACTATGCACATTAGGAAAGCTGTAACTCGTTGAAAGTTTTTCAGACAAATTGTATAAGTTGATATACTGTTTCATTTTGTACATGGATCAATTTCTACTTATTATACAGGCAGGTAAGCCATTTATGAATCTGTATATTCAAATGCTTCCATCACTCCTGTCTAACAAACAGATATATTCTTCTGGCAATGAAATATAAAATAGTTCTGATAATATTTTCCCTGGGGTATGATTGACTGTATAGTTTTTAATTTAAGGTCATCAGGCGCACCATATATGTCAGATTAAACCTACAGGTGCAGACATACCTAACACATGGTAGCAGTCAGACATTCATATCCGACACAGTATACTTTCAGCTTAAAGCACACACCTCACTATGTGTGATCTAATGGCGGTGCACCATTGCAGAGACATATACGTATAAGGATTCAGGTTAATACATCTAACAACATGTTTTAAACCTGACTTTTCTCTACCACTTTTATTAGAGACATGGAACACACAGTGCCCGGCCTGACCCAAAATAAAAGGCCATCAGCCTGATTCATCAAGGGGCCGTTTTGCGAGCCCCTAATAGCGAATCATAGCGATTCGCTATTAAGGACTCGCAAAACGGTAATCATGTAGGAATCGCATAATAAAATGCGATTCCTACTGATTCCTTATTTGCGATTAGCAAATTGCTAATCGCAAATAAGGAATAACCCGCCATTCATTCCTATGGGCCCAAAGGCCCATAGGAATGAATGGGAAGACATTTCAATGTGCGAATCGCAATTAGCGATTCGCATATTGAAATTGCGATTTCAAGAGTGCAGGGGTGTCCAAAGGACACCCTGTAGCACCCCTGAAATGTATGCTACATTGGTGTTGCGCACACACATGTCCCAAGGACATGTGTGTGTGTAACATGAAACTTAGAAAAATGCATTCAAATGCATTTGTCTAAGTTTCCGCTATTTACCACGAGGTTTGACCTCGCGGTAAATAGCGGGAAATTTTTGCGAATTCCCTATTTAAAAATATTTCAAGAATAGCATTTAAGGAATCTCTAATAGAGATTCCTTAAATGCTATTCCTCGCAAATATGCGAATTCTTAAATAGCGATTTTTACATTTGGGATGATGAATCCCAAATGCAAAAATACCGCTCGCAAAGGGCCAGATTCTCAGAATCTGGCCCTTTGCGACCGGATTTAACAATAATGAATCAGGCTGTAAGTCCTCTTGTGCTACTCCTATGAGTATCAACATGTTTCTAAATTCCTCAATGACTATTTCAGTGCTGTTTGGGAGTGAGATAACACATGCAAAGTAGCATATAGTTAGTAGTCTACATCTGTTTCACACTGCAAGGTCTGTAAATATCTGTAGAAGAAGCTGTATAGATCACTTTTGGTTTATTGTACAGGGCAGCCGAGGATGAGTCTGTGTGTTCAAGTGCTTTCGGTAGACCTGCCTAGCAAACAGATGTGTGCTTCTGGGAGCAAAAGTTAAAGTAGCTCTGGCAATATTAGCAAAGGGGTATGATAGCACACATACATTTTAAATTAGGGTCATCGTCTGCACCATACATCAGGCCACATGTAGAAGTATAGACATATATAAGATATAACAGTAGTCAGACATTAAAATTTGACAGAATATGCTTTCAGTTTCAAATTCAGACATCACTTTATACGGCCTACTTGCACTATACCTTTGTGTACAGTTATATGCACTAGTATAGAATTTAATACAGTTGACAACATGTTGCAAATCTCACTTTTCTCCAGCAGTTTCATTACAGATACGGAGCTCACAATCCCAGACCCTACCAAATCCAAAAGGCTTTCTCCTGTCATGCCACTCTTATTAATGTCAGTATAGAACAAGCTGCATAGATCACTGTCTGTTTATTATACAGAGCAGCCAGGTATGAACCTCTGTGTTTAATGCATCTATGATGCCTGCTTAGCAAACAGTTTTGTGCTTCTGGGTCAGAATGGCAAACTAGGTTTATCAATATTTGCCTAGGACTATGATAGAGTATATATTCCAGTCATCAAGTGCACCATAACTCTCAGGCTAAGTATAAACATGGTAGAGGTTAGATATTAGGAGTTCACACACTTCGTTTTAATTTTGAACCAAACTCATCACTACCTATGGACTATCTGCAGTGTACCTTTGTGTAACTGTATATTCCCAGTATTTGTAAAGCATAAACAATTACCCATGGGTGTCACGGCGCTGGGGGCCGTGAGGAAGATTAACGGCTAGATGTAGGTAAATAGGATTTACCGATTCTAAAATACTGAATTTTACTGATTCGGTATTTTAGAATCGGTAAACCCTATGTTGCTAATAATTCGGTAACAATTACAGAATTGTTAAGATTTGGGGCCAGATGTAGGTAATTCCGATTTACCGACTCTTAAATACCGAATCATACCGATTCGGTATTTTAGAGTCGGTAAATCGGAAGGGGGCAGATGTAGGTAATTCTAAATTGAGAATTACCGAATCTGTATGATTTGGTATTTACCGATTCGGTAAATACCGAATTGGTATTGCCCATTGATTTCTATGGGCCTTGAACCCCATAGGAATCAATGGGCAATACCGATTCGGTATTTACCGAATCGGTAAATACCGAATCCTGCAAGGGGGCAGGGGGTGTCACTTTGACACCCTCTAGCACCCCAAGTACAGGCTTGTGTGCCATGTGGCACACATACATGCCCTAAGGGCATGTCTGTGTGTCACATGGCACAGGTGTACATGCACAGATGTGCTGTACACCTGAATTTGGTATTTTACCACCCAATTGGAGTGGGTGGTAAAATACCGAATTCTGAAGGCCTGTAGCAATGTAAACAGTGCTACCTACATCTGGAATTTACCAAATCGGTCAAATTACTGATTCGGCATTTTACAGAATCGGTAAATTTACCGATTCGGTAAATTTACCAAATCTGTAAAATGAAGGGCCCTAGATCTCAAAATCCAATTACCAGTCGATAACGGCTGAATTCGGCCGTTACCGACCGGTAATTGGCGACCTACATCTGGCCCTTGGTATTTACCAAATCGGTATTTACCGATTCGGTAATTGCCATTCATTCCTATGGGTCTGGAGGCCCATAGGAATGAATGTCAATTACCGAATCGGTAATTACCGATTCGGTAAAATAGGGAAAGAGTCAAGGGTGGCAGGGTGTCACTTTGACACCCTGTTGCACCCCTGAATAGTGCTTGTGTGCACATGTGGCACACATACATGCCCTAAGGGCATGTATGTCTGTCACATGGCACAGGTGTGAATGCGCAGATTTGCATTTACAGAGGTATTCGTTATTTCCCACCAACTAATAGTTGGTGGTAATTAACGAATCCTTAAAGCACAGAAGCACTCTTTAAAGTGCCTCCTACATGTTATTTACCGATTCGGTAAATACCGAATCGGTAAATGATGATTCGTAAATACCGAATCGGTAAATACCGATTAGGTATTTACCAAATCTGTAAATTGGCTCCCTACATAACAAAAGCCTATGACCAGTCGGTAACGGCCGAAATTCGTTAATTCCGTCCGTTAACGACCGGTAATAGCCATCCTACATCTGGCCCTCAGTGAGCTATATCCCAGAGTCAAATAGTGCAGGGATGATCTGCCACCAGCGCTGGGGATTGAATTGTGAGCCCCAGGGTTCCGGAGGCAGTTGCCCTGGCTGCTGTGCCACACCTCTTCCTAACATGTGTGAATATGTATGAACTATGATACAGGTGACAACATCTCATTCCAGTCTTCTGAGAGTCAGCATCATTCTACATACCTCAATGACAGTGTCAGTCCCTTATAGGGGTGAGATAACACATGTATAGTAAGCTATAGGTACAACACTACCTCTATTTCACACCATATCCTCTGTAAATATGTGTAAAAGAAGCTTCATGGATCACTTTTTGCTTACTATAAAGAGTTACTGTGAATGAAGCTGTGTGTTCAAATGCTTACATGAGGCCGGGCTTGGTAGGTTATCTCTCTTTCTAGGCGTGAATGCTGAAGTAGCTCAAAATAGCCTTTAAGTACTATATTACCTCTGTTTCACACAACATGCTCTCAGAAACACTGCAGAAAAAGCTGCATGGATCACTTTTTGCCTATTATACAGGGCAGCCGGGCATGAAGCTGTATCTTTGAGTGCTTCCTCGATGCCCACCTAGCTTAGAGGTCTATGCTTCTGGGACTGAATACTGAAGTAGCTCCTCTGACTAGAATTGTGCAGGGGTGAGATAGGCTGTATAGTTTTTATGTTAGGGTCATCTGCTGCACCACACATTTCAGACTACATGTAAAAGTACGAACTTACCTGAGACATGGTAGCAGACAGACATTCAAACTTGACAGAGTACACTTTCAGTTTAAAGAACACATATCACAATCAACGGTCTGCTTGCAGTGTACCTTTCAGAGACTTATATGGACTACGAAAGAAGGAAATACTTCTGCCAACATGTTTTAAAGCTCACTTTTCTCTGCCAGTTTCATTGGAGAGCGGTACAAAAGGGGGTGGTGATGGACGGAGCATCTGAATCAATCAAACACTCACACCCAGTCAAAAGATCTGGGCTAAAGAACGGCGATGGATTAAACCCAGATCTTTTGACTGGGTGTGAGTGTTTGATTGATTCAGATGCTCTGTCCATCACCACCCCCTTTTGTACCGCTTTTGGCCGCCATAAGTGTGGCAGGGTATGCTCAGACGTGAGTCCCTTGCTCACTTTACCACTGGATTCAAGCAAGCCGGGCTGAAGACGGCTGGAATGCCAAAAACCGGTCCTCGGAAACTTGTTTCCGGTCCAGGGAAGACATGGCTTTGCAGTTCAGGCTGGACTGTTCCCATGAGGCACAGGGTCAGACTGATTTGCATATAGCCATGTCGGAACTGGGGTGGCAGAGTGGGCTAAAGAACGGTGATGGATTAAACCCAGATCTTTTGACTGGGTGTGAGTGCTTGATTGATTCAGATGCTCCGTCCATCACCACCCCCTTTTGTACCGCTTTTGGCCGCCATAAGTGTGGCAGGGTATGCTCAGACGTGAGTCCCTTGCTCACATTACCACTGGATTCAAGCAAGCCGGGCTGAAGATGGCTGGAATGCCAGAAACCGGTCCTCGGAAGCTTGTTTCCGGTCCAGGGAAGACATGGCTTGACAGTTCGGGCTGGACTGTTCTCATGAGGCACAGGGTCAGACTGATTTGCATATAGCCATGTCTGAACTGGGGTGGCAGAGTGTGCTAAAGAACGGTGATGGATTAAACCCAGATCTTTTGACTGGGTGTGAGTGTTTGATTGATTCAGATGCTCCGTCCATCACCACCCCCTTTTGTACCACTTTTGGCCGCCATAAGTGTGGCAGGGTATGCTCAGACGTGAGTCCCTTGCTCACTTTACCACTGGATTCAAGCAAGCCGGGCTAAAAACGGCTGGAATGCCAGAAACCGGTCCTCGGAAGCTTGTTTCCGGTCCAGGGAAGACATGGCTTGGCAGTTCAGGCTGGACTGTTCCCAAGAGGCACAGGGTCAGACTGATTTGCATATAGCCATGTCTGAACTGGGGTGGCAGAGTGGGCTAAAGAACGGTGATGGATTAAACCCAGATCTTTTGACTGGGTGTGAGTGTTTGTTTGATTCAGATGCTCCGTCCATCACCACCCCCTTTTGTACCGCTTTTGGCCGCCATAAGTGTGGCAGGGTATGCTCAGACGTGAGTCCCTTGCTTACTTTACCACTGGATTCAAGCAAGCCGGGCTGAAGACGGCTGGAATGCCAGAAACCGGTCCTCGGAAGCTTGTTTCCGGTCCAGGGAAGACATGGCTTGGCAGTTCGGACTGGACTGTTCCCATGAGGCACAGGGTCAAACTGATTTGCATATAGCCATGTCGGAACTGGGGTGGCAGAGTAGGCTAAAGAACGGTGATGGATTAAACCCAGATCTTTTGACTGGGTGTGAGTGTTTGATTGATTCAGATGCTCCGTCCATCACCACCCCCTTTTGTACCGCTTTTGGCCGCCATAAGTGTGGCAGGGTATGCTCAGACGTGAGTCCCTTGCTCACTTTACCACTGGATTCAAGCAAGCCGGGCTGAAGATGGCTGGAATGCCAAAAACCGGTCCTCGGAAGCTTGTTTCCGGTCCAGGGAAGACATGGCTTGGCAGTTCGGGCTGGACTGTTCCCATGAGGCACAGGGTCAGACTGATTTGCATATAGCCATGTCGGAACTGGGGTGGCAGAGTGGGCTAAAGAACGGTGATGGATTAAACCCAGATCTTTTGACTGGGTGTGAGTGCTTGATTGATTCAGATGCTCCGTCCATCACCACCCCCTTTTGTACCGCTTTTGGCCGCCATAAGTGTGGCAGGGTATGCTCAGACGTGAGTCCCTTGCTCACATTACCACTGGATTCAAGCAAGCCGGGCTGAAGATGGCTGGAATGCCAGAAACCGGTCCTCGGAAGCTTGTTTCCGGTCCAGGGAAGACATGGCTTGGCAGTTCGGGCTGGACTGTTCCCATGAGGCACAGGGTCAGACTGATTTGCATATAGCCATGTCTGAACTGGGGTGGCAGAGTGTGCTAAAGAACGGTGATGGATTAAACCCAGATCTTTTGACTGGGTGTGAGTGTTTGATTGATTCAGATGCTCCGTCCATCACCACCCCCTTTTGTACCACTTTTGGCCGCCATGAGTGTGGCAGGGTATGCTCAGACGTGAGTCCCTTGCTCACTTT
Organism: Lissotriton vulgaris; assembly: GCF_964263255.1. Classification (NCBI taxonomy): domain Eukaryota; kingdom Metazoa; phylum Chordata; class Amphibia; order Caudata; family Salamandridae; genus Lissotriton; species Lissotriton vulgaris. The sequence continues at coordinate 746,824,610 of NC_141696.1, forward strand.
ACCACTGGATTCAAGCAAGCCGGGCTAAAAACGGCTGGAATGCCAGAAACTGGTCCTCGGAAGCTTGTTTCCGGTCCAGGGAAGACATGGCTTGGTAGTTCAGGCTGGACTGTTCCCAAGAGGCACAGGGTCAGACTGATTTGCATATAGCCATGTCTGAACTGGGGTGGCAGAGTGGGCTAAAGAACGGTGATGGATTAAACCCAGATCTTTTGACTGGGTGTGAGTGTTTGATTGATTAAGATGCTCCGTCCATCACCACCCCCTTTTGTACCGCTTTTGGCCGCCATAAGTGTGGCAGGGTATGCTCAGACGTGAGTCCCTTGCTCACTTTACCACTGGATTCAAGCAAGCCGGGCTGAAGACGGCTGGAATGCCAAAAACCGGTCCTCGGAAGCTTGTTTCCGGTCCAGGGAAGACATGGCTTGGCAGTTCGGGCTGGACTGTTCCCATGAGGCACAGGGTCAGACTGATTTGCATATAGCCATGTCGGAACTGGGGTGGCAGAGTGGGCTAAAGAACGGTGATGGATTAAACCCAGATCTTTTGACTGGGTGTGAGTGTTTGATTGATTCAGATGCTCCGTCCATCACCACCCCCTTTTGTACCGCTTTTGGCCGCCATAAGTGTGGCAGGGTATGCTCAGACGTGAGTCCCTTGCTTACTTTACCACTGGATTCAAGCAAGCCGGGCTGAAGACGGCTGGAATGCCAGAAACCGGTCCTCGGAAGCTTGTTTCCGGTCCAGGGAAGACATGGCTTGGCAGTTCGGACTGGACTGTTCCCATGAGGCACAGGGTCAAACTGATTTGCATATAGCCATGTCGGAACTGGGGTGGCAGAGTAGGCTAAAGAACGGTGATGGATTAAACCCAGATCTTTTGACTGGGTGTGAGTGTTTGATTGATTCAGATGCTCCGTCCATCACCACCCCCTTTTGTACCGCTTTTGGCCACCATAAGTGTGGCAGGGTATGCTCAGACGTGAGTCCCTTGCTCACATTACCACTGGATTAAAGCAAGCCGGGCTGAAGATGGCTGGAATGCCAGAAACCGGTCCTCGGAAGCTTTTTTCCGGTCCAGGGAAGACATGGCTTGGCAGTTCGGGCTGGACTGTTCTCATGAGGCACAGGGTCAGACTGATTTGCATATAGCCATGTCTGAACTGGGGTGGCAGAGTGTGCTAAAGAACGGTGATGGATTAAACCCAGATCTTTTGACTGGGTGTGAGTGTTTGATTGATTCAGATGCTCCGTCCATCACCACCCCCTTTTGTACCACTTTTGGCCGCCATAAGTGTGGCAGGGTATGCTCAGACGTGAGTCCCTTGCTCACTTTACCACTGGATTCAAGCAAGCCGGGCTAAAAACGGCTGGAATGCCAGAAACCGGTCCTCGGAAGCTTGTTTCCGGTCCAGGGAAGACATGGCTTGGCAGTTCAGGCTGGACTGTTCCCAAGAGGCACAGGGTCAGACTGATTTGCATATAGCCATGTCTGAACTGGGGTGGCAGAGTGGGCTAAAGAACGGTGATGGATTAAACCCAGATCTTTTGACTGGGTGTGAGTGTTTGTTTGATTCAGATGCTCCGTCCATCACCACCCCCTTTTGTACCGCTTTTGGCCGCCATAAGTGTGGCAGGGTATGCTCAGACGTGAGTCCCTTGCTTACTTTACCACTGGATTCAAGCAAGCCGGGCTGAAGACGGCTGGAATGCCAGAAACCGGTCCTCGGAAGCTTGTTTCCGGTCCAGGGAAGACATGGCTTGGCAGTTCGGACTGGACTGTTCCCATGAGGCACAGGGTCAAACTGATTTGCATATAGCCATGTCGGAACTGGGGTGGCAGAGTAGGCTAAAGAACGGTGATGGATTAAACCCAGATCTTTTGACTGGGTGTGAGTGTTTGATTGATTCAGATGCTCCGTCCATCACCACCCCCTTTTGTACCGCTTTTGGCCGCCATAAGTGTGGCAGGGTATGCTCAGACGTGAGTCCCTTGCTCACTTTACCACTGGATTCAAGCAAGCCGGGCTGAAGATGGCTGGAATGCCAAAAACCGGTCCTCGGAAGCTTGTTTCCGGTCCAGGGAAGACATGGCTTGGCAGTTCGGGCTGGACTGTTCCCATGAGGCACAGGGTCAGACTGATTTGCATATAGCCATGTCGGAACTGGGGTGGCAGAGTGGGCTAAAGAACGGTGATGGATTAAACCCAGATCTTTTGACTGGGTGTGAGTGCTTGATTGATTCAGATGCTCCGTCCATCACCACCCCCTTTTGTACCGCTTTTGGCCGCCATAAGTGTGGCAGGGTATGCTCAGACGTGAGTCCCTTGCTCACATTACCACTGGATTCAAGCAAGCCGGGCTGAAGATGGCTGGAATGCCAGAAACCGGTCCTCGGAAGCTTGTTTCCGGTCCAGGGAAGACATGGCTTGGCAGTTCGGGCTGGACTGTTCCCATGAGGCACAGGGTCAGACTGATTTGCATATAGCCATGTCTGAACTGGGGTGGCAGAGTGTGCTAAAGAACGGTGATGGATTAAACCCAGATCTTTTGACTGGGTGTGAGTGTTTGATTGATTCAGATGCTCCGTCCATCACCACCCCCTTTTGTACCACTTTTGGCCGCCATAAGTGTGGCAGGGTATGCTCAGACGTGAGTCCCTTGCTCACTTTACCACTGGATTCAAGCAAGCCGGGCTAAAAACGGCTGGAATGCCAGAAACTGGTCCTCGGAAGCTTGTTTCCGGTCCAGGGAAGACATGGCTTGGCAGTTCAGGCTGGACTGTTCCCAAGAGGCACAGGGTCAGACTGATTTGCATATAGCCATGTCTGAACTGGGGTGGCAGAGTGGGCTAAAGAACGGTGATGGATTAAACCCAGATCTTTTGACTGGGTGTGAGTGTTTGATTGATTAAGATGCTCCGTCCATCACCACCCCCTTTTGTACCGCTTTTGGCCGCCATAAGTGTGGCAGGGTATGCTCAGACGTGAGTCCCTTGCTCACTTTACCACTGGATTCAAGCAAGCCGGGCTGAAGACGGCTGGAATGCCAAAAACCGGTCCTCGGAAGCTTGTTTCCGGTCCAGGGAAGACATGGCTTGGCAGTTCGGGCTGGACTGTTCCCATGAGGCACAGGGTCAGACTGATTTGCATATAGCCATGTCGGAACTGGGGTGGCAGAGTGGGCTAAAGAACGGTGATGGATTAAACCCAGATCTTTTGACTGGGTGTGAGTGTTTGATTGATTCAGATGCTCCGTCCATCACCACCCCCTTTTGTACCGCTTTTGGCCGCCATAAGTGTGGCAGGGTATGCTCAGACGTGAGTCCCTTGCTTACTTTACCACTGGATTCAAGCAAGCCGGGCTGAAGACGGCTGGAATGCCAGAAACCGGTCCTCGGAAGCTTGTTTCCGGTCCAGGGAAGACATGGCTTGGCAGTTCGGACTGGACTGTTCCCATGAGGCACAGGGTCAAACTGATTTGCATATAGCCATGTCGGAACTGGGGTGGCAGAGTAGGCTAAAGAACGGTGATGGATTAAACCCAGATCTTTTGACTGGGTGTGAGTGTTTGATTGATTCAGATGCTCCGTCCATCACCACCCCCTTTTGTACCGCTTTTGGCCGCCATAAGTGTGGCAGGGTATGCTCAGACGTGAGTCCCTTGCTCACTTTACCACTGGATTCAAGCAAGCCGGGCTGAAGACGGCTGGAATGCCAAAAACCGGTCCTCGGAAGCTTGTTTCCGGTCCAGGGAAGACATGGCTTGGCAGTTCGGACTGGACTGTTCCCATGAGGCACAGGGTCAAACTGATTTGCATATAGCCATGTCGGAACTGGGGTCGCAGAGTAGGCTAAAGAACGGTGATGGATTAAACCCAGATCTTTTGACTGGGTGTGAGTGTTTGATTGATTCAGATGCTCCGTCCATCACCACCCCCTTTTGTACCGCTTTTAGCCGCCATAAGTGTGGCAGGGTATGCTCAGACGTGAGTTCCTTGCTCACTTTACCACTGGATTCAAGCAAGCCGGGCTGAAGACGGCTGGAATGCCAAAAACCGGTCCTCGGAAGCTTGTTTCCGGTCCAGGGAAGACATGGCTTGGCAGTTCGGGCTGGACTGTTCCCATGAGGCACAGGGTCAGACTGATTTGCATATAGCCATGTCGGAACTGGGGTGGCAGAGTGGGCTAAAGAACGGTGATGGATTAAACCCAGATCTTTTGACTGGGTGTGAGTGCTTGATTGATTCAGATGCTCCGTCCATCACCACCCCCTTTTGTACCGCTTTTGGCCGCCATAAGTGTGGCAGGGTATGCTCAGACGTGAGTCCCTTGCTCACATTACCACTGGATTCAAGCAAGCCGGGCTGAAGATGGCTGGAATGCCAGAAACCGGTCCTCGGAAGCTTGTTTCCGGTCCAGGGAAGACATGGCTTGGCAGTTCGGGCTGGCCTGTTCCCATGAGGCACAGGGTCAGACTGATTTGCATATAGCCATGTCTGAACTGGGGTGGCAGAGTGTGCTAAAGAACGGTGATGGATTAAACCCAGATCTTTTGACTGGGTGTGAGTGTTTGATTGATTCAGATGCTCCGTCCATCACCACCCCCTTTTGTACCACTTTTGGCCGCCATAAGTGCTGCAGGGTATGCTCAGACGTGAGTCCCTTGCTCACTTTACCACTGGATTCAAGCAAGCCGGGCTAAAAACGGCTGGAATGCCAGAAACCGGTCCTCGGAAGCTTGTTTCCGGTCCAGGGAAGACATGGCTTGGCAGTTCAGGCTGGACTGTTCCCAAGAGGCACAGGGTCAGACTGATTTGCATATAGCCATGTCTGAACTGGGGTGGCAGAGTGGGCTAAAGAACGGTGATGGATTAAACCCAGATCTTTTGACTGGGTGTGAGTGTTTGATTGATTCAGATGCTCCGTCCATCACCACCCCCTTTTGTACCGCTTTTGGCCGCCATAAGTGTGGCAGGATATGCTCAGACGTGAGTCCCTTGCTTACTTTACCACTGGATTCAAGCAAGCCGGGCTGAAGACGGCTGGAATGCCAGAAACCGGTCCTCGGAAGCTTGTTTCCTGTCCAGGGAAGACATGGCTTGGCAGTTCGGACTGGACTGTTCCCATGAGGCACAGGGTCAAACTGATTTGCATATAGCCATGTCGGAACTTCGGTGGCAGAGTAGGCTAAAGAACGGTGATGGATTAAACCCAGATCTTTTGACTGGGTGTGAGTGTTTGATTGATTCAGATGCTCCGTCCATCACCACCCCCTTTTGTACCGCTTTTGGCCGCCATAAGTGTGGCAGGGTATGCTCAGACGTGAGTCCCTTGCTCACTTTACCACTGGATTCAAGCAAGCCGGGCTGAAGACGGCTGGAATGCCAAAAACCGGTCCTCGGAAGCTTGTTTCCGGTCCAGGGAAGACATGGCTTGGCAGTTCGGGCTGGACTGTTCCCATGAGGCACAGGGTCAGACTGATTTGCATATAGCCATGTCGGAACTGGGGTGGCAGAGTGGGCTAAAGAACGGTGATGGATTAAACCCAGATCTTTTGACTGGGTGTGAGTGCTTGATTGATTCAGATGCTCCGTCCATCACCACCCCCTTTTGTACCGCTTTTGGCCGCCATAAGTGTGGCAGGGTATGCTCAGACGTGAGTCCCTTGCTCACATTACCACTGGATTCAAGCAAGCCGGGCTGAAGATGGCTGGAATGCCAGAAACCGGTCCTCGGAAGCTTGTTTCCGGTCCAGGGAAGACATGGCTTGGCAGTTCGGGCTGGCCTGTTCCCATGAGGCACAGGGTCAGACTGATTTGCATATAGCCATGTCTGAACTGGGGTGGCAGAGTGTGCTAAAGAACGGTGATGGATTAAACCCAGATCTTTTGACTGGGTGTGAGTGTTTGATTGATTCAGATGCTCCGTCCATCACCACCCCCTTTTGTACCACTTTTGGCCGCCATAAGTGCTGCAGGGTATGCTCAGACGTGAGTCCCTTGCTCACTTTACCACTGGATTCAAGCAAGCCGGGCTAAAAACGGCTGGAATGCCAGAAACCGGTCCTCGGAAGCTTGTTTCCGGTCCAGGGAAGACATGGCTTGGCAGTTCAGGCTGGACTGTTCCCAAGAGGCACAGGGTCAGACTGATTTGCATATAGCCATGTATGAACTGGGGTGGCAGAGTGGGCTAAAGAACGGTGATGGATTAAACCCAGATCTTTTGACTGGGTGTGAGTGTTTGATTGATTCAGATGCTCCGTCCATCACCACCCCCTTTTGTACCGCTTTTGGCCGCCATAAGTGTGGCAGGATATGCTCAGACGTGAGTCCCTTGCTTACTTTACCACTGGATTCAAGCAAGCCGGGCTGAAGACGGCTGGAATGCCAGAAACCGGTCCTCGGAAGCTTGTTTCCGGTCCAGGGAAGACATGGCTTGGCAGTTCAGGCTGGACTGTTCCCAAGAGGCACAGGGTCAGACTGATTTGCATATAGCCATGTCTGAACTGGGGTGGCAGAGTGGGCTAAAGAACGGTGATGGATTAAACCCAGATCTTTTGACTGGGTGTGAGTGTTTGTTTGATTCAGATGCTCCGTCCATCACCACCCCCTTTTGTACCGCTTTTGGCCGCCATAAGTGTGGCAGGGTATGCTCAGACGTGAGTCCCTTGCTTACTTTACCACTGGATTCAAGCAAGCCGGGCTGAAGACGGCTGGAATGCCAGAAACCGGTCCTCGGAAGCTTGTTTCCGGTCCAGGGAAGACATGGCTTGGCAGTTCGGACTGGACTGTTCCCATGAGGCACAGGGTCAAACTGATTTGCATATAGCCATGTCGGAACTGGGGTGGCAGAGTAGGCTAAAGAACGGTGATGGATTAAACCCAGATCTTTTGACTGGGTGTGAGTGTTTGATTGATTCAGATGCTCCGTCCATCACCACCCCCTTTTGTACCGCTTTTGGCCGCCATAAGTGTGGCAGGGTATGCTCAGACGTGAGTCCCTTGCTCACTTTACCACTGGATTCAAGCAAGCCGGGCTGAAGATGGCTGGAATGCCAAAAACCGGTCCTCGGAAGCTTGTTTCCGGTCCAGGGAAGACATGGCTTGGCAGTTCGGGCTGGACTGTTCCCATGAGGCACAGGGTCAGACTGATTTGCATATAGCCATGTCGGAACTGGGGTGGCAGAGTGGGCTAAAGAACGGTGATGGATTAAACCCAGATCTTTTGACTGGGTGTGAGTGCTTGATTGATTCAGATGCTCCGTCCATCACCACCCCCTTTTGTACCGCTTTTGGCCGCCATAAGTGTGGCAGGGTATGCTCAGACGTGAGTCCCTTGCTCACATTACCACTGGATTCAAGCAAGCCGGGCTGAAGATGGCTGGAATGCCAGAAACCGGTCCTCGGAAGCTTGTTTCCGGTCCAGGGAAGACATGGCTTGGCAGTTCGGGCTGGACTGTTCCCATGAGGCACAGGGTCAGACTGATTTGCATATAGCCATGTCTGAACTGGGGTGGCAGAGTGTGCTAAAGAACGGTGATGGATTAAACCCAGATCTTTTGACTGGGTGTGAGTGTTTGATTGATTCAGATGCTCCGTCCATCACCACCCCCTTTTGTACCACTTTTGGCCGCCATAAGTGTGGCAGGGTATGCTCAGACGTGAGTCCCTTGCTCACTTTACCACTGGATTCAAGCAAGCCGGGCTAAAAACGGCTGGAATGCCAGAAACTGGTCCTCGGAAGCTTGTTTCCGGTCCAGGGAAGACATGGCTTGGCAGTTCAGGCTGGACTGTTCCCAAGAGGCACAGGGTCAGACTGATTTGCATATAGCCATGTCTGAACTGGGGTGGCAGAGTGGGCTAAAGAACGGTGATGGATTAAACCCAGATCTTTTGACTGGGTGTGAGTGTTTGATTGATTAAGATGCTCCGTCCATCACCACCCCCTTTTGTACCGCTTTTGGCCGCCATAAGTGTGGCAGGGTATGCTCAGACGTGAGTCCCTTGCTCACTTTACCACTGGATTCAAGCAAGCCGGGCTGAAGACGGCTGGAATGCCAAAAACCGGTCCTCGGAAGCTTGTTTCCGGTCCAGGGAAGACATGGCTTGGCAGTTCGGGCTGGACTGTTCCCATGAGGCACAGGGTCAGACTGATTTGCATATAGCCATGTCGGAACTGGGGTGGCAGAGTGGGCTAAAGAACGGTGATGGATTAAACCCAGATCTTTTGACTGGGTGTGAGTGTTTGATTGATTCAGATGCTCCGTCCATCACCACCCCCTTTTGTACCGCTTTTGGCCGCCATAAGTGTGGCAGGGTATGCTCAGACGTGAGTCCCTTGCTTACTTTACCACTGGATTCAAGCAAGCCGGGCTGAAGACGGCTGGAATGCCAGAAACCGGTCCTCGGAAGCTTGTTTCCGGTCCAGGGAAGACATGGCTTGGCAGTTCGGACTGGACTGTTCCCATGAGGCACAGGGTCAAACTGATTTGCATATAGCCATGTCGGAACTGGGGTGGCAGAGTAGGCTAAAGAACGGTGATGGATTAAACCCAGATCTTTTGACTGGGTGTGAGTGTTTGATTGATTCAGATGCTCCGTCCATCACCACCCCCTTTTGTACCGCTTTTGGCCGCCATAAGTGTGGCAGGGTATGCTCAGACGTGAGTCCCTTGCTCACTTTACCACTGGATTCAAGCAAGCCGGGCTGAAGACGGCTGGAATGCCAAAAACCGGTCCTCGGAAGCTTGTTTCCGGTCCAGGGAAGACATGGCTTGGCAGTTCGGACTGGACTGTTCCCATGAGGCACAGGGTCAAACTGATTTGCATATAGCCATGTCGGAACTGGGGTCGCAGAGTAGGCTAAAGAACGGTGATGGATTAAACCCAGATCTTTTGACTGGGTGTGAGTGTTTGATTGATTCAGATGCTCCGTCCATCACCACCCCCTTTTGTACCGCTTTTAGCCGCCATAAGTGTGGCAGGGTATGCTCAGACGTGAGTTCCTTGCTCACTTTACCACTGGATTCAAGCAAGCCGGGCTGAAGACGGCTGGAATGCCAAAAACCGGTCCTCGGAAGCTTGTTTCCGGTCCAGGGAAGACATGGCTTGGCAGTTCGGGCTGGACTGTTCCCATGAGGCACAGGGTCAGACTGATTTGCATATAGCCATGTCGGAACTGGGGTGGCAGAGTGGGCTAAAGAACGGTGATGGATTAAACCCAGATCTTTTGACTGGGTGTGAGTGCTTGATTGATTCAGATGCTCCGTCCATCACCACCCCCTTTTGTACCGCTTTTGGCCGCCATAAGTGTGGCAGGGTATGCTCAGACGTGAGTCCCTTGCTCACATTACCACTGGATTCAAGCAAGCCGGGCTGAAGATGGCTGGAATGCCAGAAACCGGTCCTCGGAAGCTTGTTTCCGGTCCAGGGAAGACATGGCTTGGCAGTTCGGGCTGGCCTGTTCCCATGAGGCACAGGGTCAGACTGATTTGCATATAGCCATGTCTGAACTGGGGTGGCAGAGTGTGCTAAAGAACGGTGATGGATTAAACCCAGATCTTTTGACTGGGTGTGAGTGTTTGATTGATTCAGATGCTCCGTCCATCACCACCCCCTTTTGTACCACTTTTGGCCGCCATAAGTGCTGCAGGGTATGCTCAGACGTGAGTCCCTTGCTCACTTTACCACTGGATTCAAGCAAGCCGGGCTAAAAACGGCTGGAATGCCAGAAACCGGTCCTCGGAAGCTTGTTTCCGGTCCAGGGAAGACATGGCTTGGCAGTTCAGGCTGGACTGTTCCCAAGAGGCACAGGGTCAGACTGATTTGCATATAGCCATGTCTGAACTGGGGTGGCAGAGTGGGCTAAAGAACGGTGATGGATTAAACCCAGATCTTTTGACTGGGTGTGAGTGTTTGATTGATTCAGATGCTCCGTCCATCACCACCCCCTTTTGTACCGCTTTTGGCCGCCATAAGTGTGGCAGGATATGCTCAGACGTGAGTCCCTTGCTTACTTTACCACTGGATTCAAGCAAGCCGGGCTGAAGACGGCTGGAATGCCAGAAACCGGTCCTCGGAAGCTTGTTTCCTGTCCAGGGAAGACATGGCTTGGCAGTTCGGACTGGACTGTTCCCATGAGGCACAGGGTCAAACTGATTTGCATATAGCCATGTCGGAACTTCGGTGGCAGAGTAGGCTAAAGAACGGTGATGGATTAAACCCAGATCTTTTGACTGGGTGTGAGTGTTTGATTGATTCAGATGCTCCGTCCATCACCACCCCCTTTTGTACCGCTTTTGGCCGCCATAAGTGTGGCAGGGTATGCTCAGACGTGAGTCCCTTGCTCACTTTACCACTGGATTCAAGCAAGCCGGGCTGAAGATGGCTGGAATGCCAAAAACCGGTCCTCGGAAGCTTGTTTCCGGTCCAGGGAAGACATGGCTTGGCAGTTCGGGCTGGACTGTTCCCATGAGGCACAGGGTCAGACTGATTTGCATATAGCCATGTCGGAACTGGGGTGGCAGAGTGGGCTAAAGAACGGTGATGGATTAAACCCAGATCTTTTGACTGGGTGTGAGTGCTTGATTGATTCAGATGCTCCGTCCATCACCACCCCCTTTTGTACCGCTTTTGGCCGCCATAAGTGTGGCAGGGTATGCTCAGACGTGAGTCCCTTGCTCACATTACCACTGGATTCAAGCAAGCCGGGCTGAAGATGGCTGGAATGCCAGAAACCGGTCCTCGGAAGCTTGTTTCCGGTCCAGGGAAGACATGGCTTGGCAGTTCGGGCTGGCCTGTTCCCATGAGGCACAGGGTCAGACTGATTTGCATATAGCCATGTCTGAACTGGGGTGGCAGAGTGTGCTAAAGAACGGTGATGGATTAAACCCAGATCTTTTGACTGGGTGTGAGTGTTTGATTGATTCAGATGCTCCGTCCATCACCACCCCCTTTTGTACCACTTTTGGCCGCCATAAGTGCTGCAGGGTATGCTCAGACGTGAGTCCCTTGCTCACTTTACCACTGGATTCAAGCAAGCCGGGCTAAAAACGGCTGGAATGCCAGAAACCGGTCCTCGGAAGCTTGTTTCCGGTCCAGGGAAGACATGGCTTGGCAGTTCAGGCTGGACTGTTCCCAAGAGGCACAGGGTCAGACTGATTTGCATATAGCCATGTATGAACTGGGGTGGCAGAGTGGGCTAAAGAACGGTGATGGATTAAACCCAGATCTTTTGACTGGGTGTGAGTGTTTGATTGATTCAGATGCTCCGTCCATCACCACCCCCTTTTGTACCGCTTTTGGCCGCCATAAGTGTGGCAGGATATGCTCAGACGTGAGTCCCTTGCTTACTTTACCACTGGATTCAAGCAAGCCGGGCTGAAGACGGCTGGAATGCCAGAAACCGGTCCACGGAAGCTTGTTTCCGGTCCAGGGAAGACATGGCTTGGCAGTTCGGACTGGACTGTTCCCATGAGGCACAGGGTCAGACTGATTTGCATATAGCCATGTCGGAACTGGGGTGGCAGAGTGGGCTAAAGAACGGTGATGGATTAAACCCAGATCTTTTGACTGGGTGTGAGTGCTTGATTGATTCAGATGCTCCGTCCATCACCACCCCCTTTTGTACCGCTTTTGGCCGCCATAAGTGTGGCAGGGTATGCTCAGACGTGAGTCCCTTGCTCACTTTACCACTGGATTCAAGCAAGCCGGGCTGAAGACGGCTGGAATGCCAAAAACCGGTCCTCGGAAACTTGTTTCCGGTCCAGGGAAGACATGGCTTTGCAGTTCGGGCTGGACTGTTCCCATGAGGCACAGGGTCAGACTGATTTGCATATAGCCATGTCGGAACTGGGGTGGCAGAGTGGGCTAAAGAACGGTGATGGATTAAACCCAGATCTTTTGACTGGGTGTGAGTGCTTGATTGATTCAGATGCTCCGTTCATCACCACCCCCTTTTGTACCGCTTTTGGCCGCCATAAGTGTGGCAGGGTATGCTCAGACGTGAGTCCCTTGCTCACATTACCACTGGATTCAAGCAAGCCGGGCTGAAGATGGCTGGAATGCCAGAAACCGGTCCTCGGAAGCTTGTTTCCGGTCCAGGGAAGACATGGCTTGGCAGTTCGGGCTGGACTGTTCTCATGAGGCACAGGGTCAGACTGATTTGCATATAGCCATGTCTGAACTGGGGTGGCAGAGTGTGCTAAAGAACGGTGATGGATTAAACCCAGATCTTTTGACTGGGTGGGAGTGTTTGATTGATTCAGATGCTCCGTCCATCACCACCCCCTTTTGTACCACTTTTGGCCGCCATAAGTGTGGCAGGGTATGCTCAGACGTGAGTCCCTTGCTCACTTTACCACTGGATTCAAGCAAGCCGGGCTAAAAACGGCTGGAATGCCAGAAACCGGTCCTCGGAAGCTTGTTTCCGGTCCAGGGAAGACATGGCTTGGCAGTTCAGGCTGGACTGTTCCCAAGAGGCACAGGGTCAGACTGATTTGCATATAGCCATGTCTGAACTGGGGTGGCAGAGTGGGCTAAAGAACGGTGATGGATTAAACCCAGATCTTTTGACTGGGTGTGAGTGTTTGTTTGATTCAGATGCTCCGTCCATCACCACCCCCTTTTGTACCGCTTTTGGCCGCCATAAGTGTGGCAGGGTATGCTCAGACGTGAGTCCCTTGCTTACTTTACCACTGGATTCAAGCAAGCCGGGCTGAAGACGGCTGGAATGCCAGAAACCGGTCCTCGGAAGCTTGTTTCCGGTCCAGGGAAGACATGGCTTGGCAGTTCGGACTGGACTGTTCCCATAAAGGCACAGGGTCAAACTGATTTGCATATAGCCATGTCGGAACTGGGGTGGCAGAGTAGGCTAAAGAACGGTGATGGATTAAACCCAGATCTTTTGACTGGGTGTGAGTGTTTGATTGATTCAGATGCTCCGTCCATCACCACCCCCTTTTGTACCGCTTTTGGCCGCCATAAGTGTGGCAGGGTATGCTCAGACGTGAGTCCCTTGCTTACTTTACCACTGGATTCAAGCAAGCCGGGCTGAAGATGGCTGGAATGCCAAAAACCGGTCCTCGGAAGCTTGTTTCCGGTCCAGGGAAGACATTGCTTGGCAGTTCGGGCTGGACTGTTCCCATGAGGCACAGGGTCAGACTGATTTGCATATAGCCATGTCGGAACTGGGGTGGCAGAGTGGGCTAAAGAACGGTGATGTATTAAACCCAGATCTTTTGACTGGGTGTGAGTGCTTGATTGATTCAGATGCTCCGTCCATCACCACCCCCTTTTGTACCGCTTTTGGCCGCCATAAGTGTGGCAGGGTATGCTCAGACGTGAGTCCCTTGCTCACATTACCACTGGATTCAAGCAAGCCGGGCTGAAGATGGCTGGAATGCCAGAAACCGGTCCTCGGAAGCTTGTTTCCGGTCCAGGGAAGACATGGCTTGGCAGTTCGGGCTGGACTGTTCCCATGAGGCACAGGGTCAGACTGATTTGCATATAGCCATGTCTGAACTGGGGTGGCAGAGTGTGCTAAAGAACGGTGATGGATTAAACCCAGATCTTTTGACTGGGTGTGAGTGTTTGATTGATTCAGATGCTCCGTCCATCACCACCCCCTTTTGTACCACTTTTGGCCGCCATAAGTGTGGCAGGGTATGCTCAGACGTGAGTCCCTTGCTCACTTTACCACTGGATTCAAGCAAGCCGGGCTAAAAACGGCTGGAATGCCAGAAACTGGTCCTCGGAAGCTTGTTTCCGGTCCAGGGAAGACATGGCTTGGCAGTTCAGGCTGGACTGTTCCCAAGAGGCACAGGGTCAGACTGATTTGCATATAGCCATGTCTGAACTGGGGTGGCAGAGTGGGCTAAAGAACGGTGATGGATTAAACCCAGATCTTTTGACTGGGTGTGAGTGTTTGATTGATTAAGATGCTCCGTCCATCACCACCCCCTTTTGTACCGCTTTTGGCCGCCATAAGTGTGGCAGGGTATGCTCAGACGTGAGTCCCTTGCTCACTTTACCACTGGATTCAAGCAAGCCGGGCTGAAGACGGCTGGAATGCCAAAAACCGGTCCTCGGAAGCTTGTTTCCGGTCCAGGGAAGACATGGCTTGGCAGTTCGGACTGGACTGTTCCCATGAGGCACAGGGTCAAACTGATTTGCATATAGCCATGTCGGAACTGGGGTCGCAGAGTAGGCTAAAGAACGGTGATGGATTAAACCCAGATCTTTTGACTGGGTGTGAGTGTTTGATTGATTCAGATGCTCCGTCCATCACCACCCCCTTTTGTACCGCTTTTGGCCGCCATAAGTGTGGCAGGGTATGCTCAGACGTGAGTCCCTTGCTCACTTTACCACTGGATTCAAGCAAGCCGGGCTGAAGACGGCTGGAATGCCAAAAACCGGTCCTCGGAAGCTTGTTTCCGGTCCAGGGAAGACATGGCTTGGCAGTTCGGGCTGGACTGTTCCCATGAGGCACAGGGTCAGACTGATTTGCATATAGCCATGTCGGAACTGGGGTGGCAGAGTGGGCTAAAGAACGGTGATGGATTAAACCCAGATCTTTTGACTGGGTGTGAGTGCTTGATTGATTCAGATGCTCCGTCCATCACCACCCCCTTTTGTACCGCTTTTGGCCGCCATAAGTGTGGCAGGGTATGCTCAGACGTGAGTCCCTTGCTCACATTACCACTGGATTCAAGCAAGCCGGGCTGAAGATGGCTGGAATGCCAGAAACCGGTCCTCGGAAGCTTGTTTCCGGTCCAGGGAAGACATGGCTTGGCAGTTCGGGCTGGCCTGTTCCCATGAGGCACAGGGTCAGACTGATTTGCATATAGCCATGTCTGAACTGGGGTGGCAGAGTGTGCTAAAGAACGGTGATGGATTAAACCCAGATCTTTTGACTGGGTGTGAGTGTTTGATTGATTCAGATGCTCCGTCCATCACCACCCCCTTTTGTACCACTTTTGGCCGCCATAAGTGCTGCAGGGTATGCTCAGACGTGAGTCCCTTGCTCACTTTACCACTGGATTCAAGCAAGCCGGGCTAAAAACGGCTGGAATGCCAGAAACCGGTCCTCGGAAGCTTGTTTCCGGTCCAGGGAAGACATGGCTTGGCAGTTCAGGCTGGACTGTTCCCAAGAGGCACAGGGTCAGACTGATTTGCATATAGCCATGTCTGAACTGGGGTGGCAGAGTGGGCTAAAGAACGGTGATGGATTAAACCCAGATCTTTTGACTGGGTGTGAGTGTTTGATTGATTCAGATGCTCCGTCCATCACCACCCCCTTTTGTACCGCTTTTGGCCGCCATAAGTGTGGCAGGATATGCTCAGACGTGAGTCCCTTGCTTACTTTACCACTGGATTCAAGCAAGCCGGGCTGAAGACGGCTGGAATGCCAGAAACCGGTCCTCGGAAGCTTGTTTCCTGTCCAGGGAAGACATGGCTTGGCAGTTCGGACTGGACTGTTCCCATGAGGCACAGGGTCAAACTGATTTGCATATAGCCATGTCGGAACTTCGGTGGCAGAGTAGGCTAAAGAACGGTGATGGATTAAACCCAGATCTTTTGACTGGGTGTGAGTGTTTGATTGATTCAGATGCTCCGTCCATCACCACCCCCTTTTGTACCGCTTTTGGCCGCCATAAGTGTGGCAGGGTATGCTCAGACGTGAGTCCCTTGCTCACTTTACCACTGGATTCAAGCAAGCCGGGCTGAAGACGGCTGGAATGCCAAAAACCGGTCCTCGGAAGCTTGTTTCCGGTCCAGGGAAGACATGGCTTGGCAGTTCGGGCTGGACTGTTCCCATGAGGCACAGGGTCAGACTGATTTGCATATAGCCATGTCGGAACTGGGGTGGCAGAGTGGGCTAAAGAACGGTGATGGATTAAACCCAGATCTTTTGACTGGGTGTGAGTGCTTGATTGATTCAGATGCTCCGTCCATCACCACCCCCTTTTGTACCGCTTTTGGCCGCCATAAGTGTGGCAGGGTATGCTCAGACGTGAGTCCCTTGCTCACATTACCACTGGATTCAAGCAAGCCGGGCTGAAGATGGCTGGAATGCCAGAAACCGGTCCTCGGAAGCTTGTTTCCGGTCCAGGGAAGACATGGCTTGGCAGTTCGGGCTGGCCTGTTCCCATGAGGCACAGGGTCAGACTGATTTGCATATAGCCATGTCTGAACTGGGGTGGCAGAGTGTGCTAAAGAACGGTGATGGATTAAACCCAGATCTTTTGACTGGGTGTGAGTGTTTGATTGATTCAGATGCTCCGTCCATCACCACCCCCTTTTGTACCACTTTTGGCCGCCATAAGTGCTGCAGGGTATGCTCAGACGTGAGTCCCTTGCTCACTTTACCACTGGATTCAAGCAAGCCGGGCTAAAAACGGCTGGAATGCCAGAAACCGGTCCTCGGAAGCTTGTTTCCGGTCCAGGGAAGACATGGCTTGGCAGTTCAGGCTGGACTGTTCCCAAGAGGCACAGGGTCAGACTGATTTGCATATAGCCATGTATGAACTGGGGTGGCAGAGTGGGCTAAAGAACGGTGATGGATTAAACCCAGATCTTTTGACTGGGTGTGAGTGTTTGATTGATTCAGATGCTCCGTCCATCACCACCCCCTTTTGTACCGCTTTTGGCCGCCATAAGTGTGGCAGGATATGCTCAGACGTGAGTCCCTTGCTTACTTTACCACTGGATTCAAGCAAGCCGGGCTGAAGACGGCTGGAATGCCAGAAACCGGTCCTCGGAAGCTTGTTTCCGGTCCAGGGAAGACATGGCTTGGCAGTTCGGACTGGACTGTTCCCATGAGGCACAGGGTCAGACTGATTTGCATATAGCCATGTCGGAACTGGGGTGGCAGAGTGGGCTAAAGAACGGTGATGGATTAAACCCAGATCTTTTGACTGGGTGTGAGTGCTTGATTGATTCAGATGCTCCGTCCATCACCACCCCCTTTTGTACCGCTTTTGGCCGCCATAAGTGTGGCAGGGTATGCTCAGACGTGAGTCCCTTGCTCACTTTACCACTGGATTCAAGCAAGCCGGGCTGAAGACGGCTGGAATGCCAAAAACCGGTCCTCGGAAACTTGTTTCCGGTCCAGGGAAGACATGGCTTTGCAGTTCGGGCTGGACTGTTCCCATGAGGCACAGGGTCAGACTGATTTGCATATAGCCATGTTGGAACTGGGGTGGCAGAGTGGGCTAAAGAACGGTGATGGATTAAACCCAGATCTTTTGACTGGGTGTGAGTGCTTGATTGATTCAGATGCTCCGTCCATCACCACCCCCTTTTGTACCGCTTTTGGCCGCCATAAGTGTGGCAGGGTATGCTCAGACGTGAGTCCCTTGCTCACATTACCACTGGATTCAAGCAAGCCGGGCTGAAGATGGCTGGAATGCCAGAAACCGGTCCTCGGAAGCTTGTTTCCGGTCCAGGGAAGACATGGCTTGGCAGTTCGGGCTGGACTGTTCTCATGAGGCACAGGGTCAGACTGATTTGCATATAGCCATGTCTGAACTGGGGTGGCAGAGTGTGCTAAAGAACGGTGATGGATTAAACCCAGATCTTTTGACTGGGTGTGAGTGCTTGATTGATTCAGATGCTCCGTCCATCACCACCCCCTTTTGTACCGCTTTTGGCCGCCATAAGTGTGGCAGGGTATGCTCAGACGTGAGTCCCTTGCTCACATTACCACTGGATTCAAGCAAGCCGGGCTGAAGATGGCTGGAATGCCAGAAACCGGTCCTCGGAAGCTTGTTTCCGGTCCAGGGAAGACATGGCTTGGCAGTTCGGGCTGGCCTGTTCCCATGAGGCACAGGGTCAGACTGATTTGCATATAGCCATGTCTGAACTGGGGTGGCAGAGTGTGCTAAAGAACGGTGATGGATTAAACCCAGATCTTTTGACTGGGTGTGAGTGTTTGATTGATTCAGATGCTCCGTCCATCACCACCCCCTTTTGTACCACTTTTGGCCGCCATAAGTGCTGCAGGGTATGCTCAGACGTGAGTCCCTTGCTCACTTTACCACTGGATTCAAGCAAGCCGGGCTAAAAACGGCTGGAATGCCAGAAACCGGTCCTCGGAAGCTTGTTTCCGGTCCAGGGAAGACATGGCTTGGCAGTTCAGGCTGGACTGTTCCCAAGAGGCACAGGGTCAGACTGATTTGCATATAGCCATGTATGAACTGGGGTGGCAGAGTGGGCTAAAGAACGGTGATGGATTAAACCCAGATCTTTTGACTGGGTGTGAGTGTTTGATTGATTCAGATGCTCCGTCCATCACCACCCCCTTTTGTACCGCTTTTGGCCGCCATAAGTGTGGCAGGATATGCTCAGACGTGAGTCCCTTGCTTACTTTACCACTGGATTCAAGCAAGCCGGGCTGAAGACGGCTGGAATACCAGAAACCGGTCCTCGGAAGCTTGTTTCCGGTCCAGGGAAGACATGGCTTGGCAGTTCGGACTGGACTGTTCCCATGAGGCACAGGGTCAGACTGATTTGCATATAGCCATGTCGGAACTGGGGTGGCAGAGTGGGCTAAAGAACGGTGATGGATTAAACCCAGATCTTTTGACTGGGTGTGAGTGCTTGATTGATTCAGATGCTCCGTCCATCACCACCCCCTTTTGTACCGCTTTTGGCCGCCATAAGTGTGGCAGGGTATGCTCAGACGTGAGTCCCTTGCTCACTTTACCACTGGATTCAAGCAAGCCGGGCTGAAGACGGCTGGAATGCCAAAAACCGGTCCTCGGAAACTTGTTTCCGGTCCAGGGAAGACATGGCTTTGCAGTTCGGGCTGGACTGTTCCCATGAGGCACAGGGTCAGACTGATTTGCATATAGCCATGTCGGAACTGGGGTGGCAGAGTGGGCTAAAGAACGGTGATGGATTAAACCCAGATCTTTTGACTGGGTGTGAGTGCTTGATTGATTCAGATGCTCCGTCCATCACCACCCCCTTTTGTACCGCTTTTGGCCGCCATAAGTGTGGCAGGGTATGCTCAGACGTGAGTCCCTTGCTCACATTACCACTGGATTCAAGCAAGCCGGGCTGAAGATGGCTGGAATGCCAGAAACCGGTCCTCGGAAGCTTGTTTCCGGTCCAGGGAAGACATGGCTTGGCAGTTCGGGCTGGACTGTTCTCATGAGGCACAGGGTCAGACTGATTTGCATATAGCCATGTCTGAACTGGGGTGGCAGAGTGTGCTAAAGAACGGTGATGGATTAAACCCAGATCTTTTGACTGGGTGGGAGTGTTTGATTGATTCAGATGCTCCGTCCATCACCACCCCCTTTTGTACCACTTTTGGCCGCCATAAGTGTGGCAGGGTATGCTCAGACGTGAGTCCCTTGCTCACTTTACCACTGGATTCAAGCAAGCCGGGCTAAAAACGGCTGGAATGCCAGAAACCGGTCCTCGGAAGCTTGTTTCCGGTCCAGGGAAGACATGGCTTGGCAGTTCAGGCTGGACTGTTCCCAAGAGGCACAGGGTCAGACTGATTTGCATATAGCCATGTCTGAACTGGGGTGGCAGAGTGGGCTAAAGAACGGTGATGGATTAAACCCAGATCTTTTTACTGGGTGTGAGTGTTTGTTTGATTCAGATGCTCCGTCCATCACCACCCCCTTTTGTACCGCTTTTGGCCGCCATAAGTGTGGCAGGGTATGCTCAGACGTGAGTCCCTTGCTTACTTTACCACTGGATTCAAGCAAGCCGGGCTGAAGACGGCTGGAATGCCAGAAACCGGTCCTCGGAAGCTTGTTTCCGTTCCAGGGAAGACATGGCTTGGCAGTTCGGACTGGACTGTTCCCATGAGGCACAGGGTCAAACTGATTTGCATATAGCCATGTCGGAACTGGGGTGGCAGAGTAGGCTAAAGAACGGTGATGGATTAAACCCAGATCTTTTGACTTGGTGTGAGTGTTTGATTGATTCAGATGCTCCGTCCATCACCACCCCCTTTTGTACCGCTTTTGGCCGCCATAAGTGTGGCAGGGTATGCTCAGACGTGAGTCCCTTGCTCACTTTACCACTGGATTCAAGCAAGCCGGGCTGAAGATGGCTGGAATGCCAAAAACCGGTCCTCGGAAGCTTGTTTCCGGTCCAGAGAAGACATGGCTGGCAGTTCGGGCTGGACTGTTCCCATGAGGCACAGGGTCAGACTGATTTGCATATAGCCATGTATGAACTGGGGTGGCAGAGTGGGCTAAAGAACGGTGATGGATTAAACCCAGATCTTTTGACTGGGTGTGAGTGTTTGATTGATTCAGATGCTCCGTCCATCACCACCCCCTTTTGTACCGCTTTTGGCCGCCATAAGTGTGGCAGGATATGCTCAGACGTGAGTCCCTTGCTTACTTTACCACTGGATTCAAGCAAGCCGGGCTGAAGACGGCTGGAATGCCAGAAACCGGTCCTCGGAAGCTTGTTTCCGGTCCAGGGAAGACATGGCTTGGCAGTTCAGACTGGACTGTTCCCATGAGGCACAGGGTCAGACTGATTTGCATATAGCCATGTCGGAACTGGGGTGGCAGAGTGGGCTAAAGAACGGTGATGGATTAAACCCAGATCTTTTGACTGGGTGTGAGTGCTTGATTGATTCAGATGCTCCGTCCATCACCACCCCCTTTTGTACCGCTTTTGGCCGCCATAAGTGTGGCAGGGTATGCTCAGACGTGAGTCCCTTGCTCACTTTACCACTGGATTCAAGCAAGCCGGGCTGAAGACGGCTGGAATGCCAAAAACCGGTCCTCGGAAACTTGTTTCCGGTCCAGGGAAGACATGGCTTTGCAGTTCGGGCTGGACTGTTCCCATGAGGCACAGGGTCAGACTGATTTGCATATAGCCATGTCGGAACTGGGGTGGCAGAGTGGGCTAAAGAACGGTGATGGATTAAACCCAGATCTTTTGACTGGGTGTGAGTGCTTGATTGATTCAGATGCTCCGTCCATCACCACCCCCTTTTGTACCGCTTTTGGCCGCCATAAGTGTGGCAGGGTATGCTCAGACGTGAGTCCCTTGCTCACATTACCACTGGATTCAAGCAAGCCGGGCTGAAGATGGCTGGAATGCCAGAAACCGGTCCTCGGAAGCTTGTTTCCGGTCCAGGGAAGACATGGCTTGGCAGTTCGGGCTGGACTGTTCTCATGAGGCACAGGGTCAGACTGATTTGCATATAGCCATGTCTGAACTGGGGTGGCAGAGTGTGCTAAAGAACGGTGATGGATTAAACCCAGATCTTTTGACTGGGTGGGAGTGTTTGATTGATTCAGATGCTCCGTCCATCACCACCCCCTTTTGTACCACTTTTGGCCGCCATAAGTGTGGCAGGGTATGCTCTGACGTGAGTCCCTTGCTCACTTTACCACTGGATTCAAGCAAGCCGGGCTAAAAACGGCTGGAATGCCAGAAACCGGTCCTCGGAAGCTTGTTTCCGGTCCAGGGAAGACATGGCTTGGCAGTTCAGGCTGGACTGTTCCCAAGAGGCACAGGGTCAGACTGATTTGCATATAGCCATGTCTGAACTGGGGTTGCAGAGTGGGCTAAAGAACGGTGATGGATTAAACCCAGATCTTTTGACTGGGTGTGAGTGTTTGTTTGATTCAGATGCTCCGTCCATCACCACCCCCTTTTGTACCGCTTTTGGCCGCCATAAGTGTGGCAGGGTATGCTCAGACGTGAGTCCCTTGCTTACTTTACCACTGGATTCAAGCAAGCCGGGCTGAAGATGGCTGGAATGCCAGAAACCGGTCCTCGGAAGCTTGTTTCCGGTCCAGGGAAGACATGGCTTGGCAGTTCGGGCTGGACTGTTCTCATGAGGCACAGGGTCAGACTGATTTGCATATAGCCATGTCTGAACTGGGGTGGCAGAGTGGGCTAAAGAACGGTGATGGATTAAACCCAGATCTTTTGACTGGGTGTGAGTGTTTGTTTGATTCAGATGCTCCGTCCATCACCACCCCCTTTTGTACCGCTTTTGGCCGCCATAAGTGTGGCAGGGTATGCTCAGACGTGAGTCCCTTGCTTACTTTACCACTGGATTCAAGCAAGCCGGGCTGAAGACGGCTGGAATGCCAGAAACCGGTCCTCGGAAGCTTGTTTCCGGTCCAGGGAAGACATGGCTTGGCAGTTCGGACTGGACTGTTCCCATGAGGCACAGGGTCAAACTGATTTGCATATAGCCATGTCGGAACTGGGGTGGCAGAGTAGGCTAAAGAACGGTGATGGATTAAACCCAGATCTTTTGACTGGGTGTGAGTGTTTGATTGATTCAGATGCTCCGTCCATCACCACCCCCTTTTGTACCGCTTTTGGCCGCCATAAGTGTGGCAGGGTATGCTCAGACGTGAGTCCCTTGCTCACTTTACCACTGGATTCAAGCAAGCCGGGCTGAAGATGGCTGGAATGCCAAAAACCGGTCCTCGGAAGCTTGTTTCCGGTCCAGGGAAGACATGGCTTGGCAGTTCGGGCTGGACTGTTCCCATGAGGCACAGGGTCAGACTGATTTGCATATAGCCATGTCGGAACTGGGGTGGCAGAGTGGGCTAAAGAACGGTGATGGATTAAACCCAGATCTTTTGACTGGGTGTGAGTGTTTGATTGATTCAGATGCTCCGTCCATCACCACCCCCTTTTGTACCGCTTTTGGCCGCCATAAGTGTGGCAGGATATGCTCAGACGTGAGTCCCTTGCTTACTTTACCACTGGATTCAAGCAAGCCGGGCTGAAGACGGCTGGAATACCAGAAACCGGTCCTCGGAAGCTTGTTTCCGGTCCAGGGAAGACATGGCTTGGCAGTTCGGACTGGACTGTTCCCATGAGGCACAGGGTCAGACTGATTTGCATATAGCCATGTCGGAACTGGGGTGGCAGAGTGGGCTAAAGAACGGTGATGGATTAAACCCAGATCTTTTGACTGGGTGTGAGTGCTTGATTGATTCAGATGCTCCGTCCATCACCACCCCCTTTTGTACCGCTTTTGGCCGCCATAAGTGTGGCAGGGTATGCTCAGACGTGAGTCCCTTGCTCACTTTACCACTGGATTCAAGCAAGCCGGGCTGAAGACGGCTGGAATGCCAAAAACCGGTCCTCGGAAACTTGTTTCCGGTCCAGGGAAGACATGGCTTTGCAGTTCGGGCTGGACTGTTCCCATGAGGCACAGGGTCAGACTGATTTGCATATAGCCATGTCGGAACTGGGGTGGCAGAGTGGGCTAAAGAACGGTGATGGATTAAACCCAGATCTTTTGACTGGGTGTGAGTGCTTGATTGATTCAGATGCTCCGTCCATCACCACCCCCTTTTGTACCGCTTTTGGCCGCCATAAGTGTGGCAGGGTATGCTCAGACGTGAGTCCCTTGCTCACATTACCACTGGATTCAAGCAAGCCGGGCTGAAGATGGCTGGAATGCCAGAAACCGGTCCTCGGAAGCTTGTTTCCGGTCCAGGGAAGACATGGCTTGGCAGTTCGGGCTGGACTGTTCTCATGAGGCACAGGGTCAGACTGATTTGCATATAGCCATGTCTGAACTGGGGTGGCAGAGTGTGCTAAAGAACGGTGATGGATTAAACCCAGATCTTTTGACTGGGTGGGAGTGTTTGATTGATTCAGATGCTCCGTCCATCACCACCCCCTTTTGTACCACTTTTGGCCGCCATAAGTGTGGCAGGGTATGCTCAGACGTGAGTCCCTTGCTCACTTTACCACTGGATTCAAGCAAGCCGGGCTAAAAACGGCTGGAATGCCAGAAACCGGTCCTCGGAAGCTTGTTTCCGGTCCAGGGAAGACATGGCTTGGCAGTTCAGGCTGGACTGTTCCCAAGAGGCACAGGGTCAGACTGATTTGCATATAGCCATGTCTGAACTGGGGTGGCAGAGTGGGCTAAAGAACGGTGATGGATTAAACCCAGATCTTTTGACTGGGTGTGAGTGTTTGTTTGATTCAGATGCTCCGTCCATCACCACCCCCTTTTGTACCGCTTTTGGCCGCCATAAGTGTGGCAGGGTATGCTCAGACGTGAGTCCCTTGCTTACTTTACCACTGGATTCAAGCAAGCCGGGCTGAAGACGGCTGGAATGCCAGAAACCGGTCCTCGGAAGCTTGTTTCCGTTCCAGGGAAGACATGGCTTGGCAGTTCGGACTGGACTGTTCCCATGAGGCACAGGGTCAAACTGATTTGCATATAGCCATGTCGGAACTGGGGTGGCAGAGTAGGCTAAAGAACGGTGATGGATTAAACCCAGATCTTTTGACTTGGTGTGAGTGTTTGATTGATTCAGATGCTCCGTCCATCACCACCCCCTTTTGTACCGCTTTTGGCCGCCATAAGTGTGGCAGGGTATGCTCAGACGTGAGTCCCTTGCTCACTTTACCACTGGATTCAAGCAAGCCGGGCTGAAGATGGCTGGAATGCCAAAAACCGGTCCTCGGAAGCTTGTTTCCGGTCCAGAGAAGACATGGCTGGCAGTTCGGGCTGGACTGTTCCCATGAGGCACAGGGTCAGACTGATTTGCATATAGCCATGTATGAACTGGGGTGGCAGAGTGGGCTAAAGAACGGTGATGGATTAAACCCAGATCTTTTGACTGGGTGTGAGTGTTTGATTGATTCAGATGCTCCGTCCATCACCACCCCCTTTTGTACCGCTTTTGGCCGCCATAAGTGTGGCAGGATATGCTCAGACGTGAGTCCCTTGCTTACTTTACCACTGGATTCAAGCAAGCCGGGCTGAAGACGGCTGGAATGCCAGAAACCGGTCCTCGGAAGCTTGTTTCCGGTCCAGGGAAGACATGGCTTGGCAGTTCAGACTGGACTGTTCCCATGAGGCACAGGGTCAGACTGATTTGCATATAGCCATGTCGGAACTGGGGTGGCAGAGTGGGCTAAAGAACGGTGATGGATTAAACCCAGATCTTTTGACTGGGTGTGAGTGCTTGATTGATTCAGATGCTCCGTCCATCACCACCCCCTTTTGTACCGCTTTTGGCCGCCATAAGTGTGGCAGGGTATGCTCAGACGTGAGTCCCTTGCTCACTTTACCACTGGATTCAAGCAAGCCGGGCTGAAGACGGCTGGAATGCCAAAAACCGGTCCTCGGAAACTTGTTTCCGGTCCAGGGAAGACATGGCTTTGCAGTTCGGGCTGGACTGTTCCCATGAGGCACAGGGTCAGACTGATTTGCATATAGCCATGTCGGAACTGGGGTGGCAGAGTGGGCTAAAGAACGGTGATGGATTAAACCCAGATCTTTTGACTGGGTGTGAGTGCTTGATTGATTCAGATGCTCCGTCCATCACCACCCCCTTTTGTACCGCTTTTGGCCGCCATAAGTGTGGCAGGGTATGCTCAGACGTGAGTCCCTTGCTCACATTACCACTGGATTCAAGCAAGCCGGGCTGAAGATGGCTGGAATGCCAGAAACCGGTCCTCGGAAGCTTGTTTCCGGTCCAGGGAAGACATGGCTTGGCAGTTCGGGCTGGACTGTTCTCATGAGGCACAGGGTCAGACTGATTTGCATATAGCCATGTCTGAACTGGGGTGGCAGAGTGTGCTAAAGAACGGTGATGGATTAAACCCAGATCTTTTGACTGGGTGGGAGTGTTTGATTGATTCAGATGCTCCGTCCATCACCACCCCCTTTTGTACCACTTTTGGCCGCCATAAGTGTGGCAGGGTATGCTCTGACGTGAGTCCCTTGCTCACTTTACCACTGGATTCAAGCAAGCCGGGCTAAAAACGGCTGGAATGCCAGAAACCGGTCCTCGGAAGCTTGTTTCCGGTCCAGGGAAGACATGGCTTGGCAGTTCAGGCTGGACTGTTCCCAAGAGGCACAGGGTCAGACTGATTTGCATATAGCCATGTCTGAACTGGGGTGGCAGAGTGGGCTAAAGAACGGTGATGGATTAAACCCAGATCTTTTGACTGGGTGTGAGTGTTTGTTTGATTCAGATGCTCCGTCCATCACCACCCCCTTTTGTACCGCTTTTGGCCGCCATAAGTGTGGCAGGGTATGCTCAGACGTGAGTCCCTTGCTTACTTTACCACTGGATTCAAGCAAGCCGGGCTGAAGACGGCTGGAATGCCAGAAACCGGTCCTCGGAAGCTTGTTTCCGGTCCAGGGAAGACATGGCTTGGCAGTTCGGACTGGACTGTTCCCATGAGGCACAGGGTCAAACTGATTTGCATATAGCCATGTCGGAACTGGGGTGGCAGAGTAGGCTAAAGAACGGTGATGGATTAAACCCAGATCTTTTGACTGGGTGTGAGTGTTTGATTGATTCAGATGCTCCGTCCATCACCACCCCCTTTTGTACCGCTTTTGGCCGCCATAAGTGTGGCAGGGTATGCTCAGACGTGAGTCCCTTGCTCACTTTACCACTGGATTCAAGCAAGCCGGGCTGAAGATGGCTGGAATGCCAAAAACCGGTCCTCGGAAGCTTGTTTCCGGTCCAGGGAAGACATGGCTTGGCAGTTCGGGCTGGACTGTTCCCATGAGGCACAGGGTCAGACTGATTTGCATATAGCCATGTCGGAACTGGGGTGGCAGAGTGGGCTAAAGAACGGTGATGGATTAAACCCAGATCTTTTGACTGGGTGTGAGTGCTTGATTGATTCAGATGCTCCGTCCATCACCACCCCCTTTTGTACCGCTTTTGGCCGCCATAAGTGTGGCAGGGTATGCTCAGACGTGAGTCCCTTGCTCACATTACCACTGGATTCAAGCAAGCCGGGCTGAAGATGGCTGGAATGCCAGAAACCGGTCCTCGGAAGCTTGTTTCCGGTCCAGGGAAGACATGGCTTGGCAGTTCGGGCTGGACTGTTCCCATGAGGCACAGGGTCAGACTGATTTGCATATAGCCATGTCTGAACTGGGGTGGCAGAGTGTGCTAAAGAACGGTGATGGATTAAACCCAGATCTTTTGACTGGGTGTGAGTGTTTGATTGATTCAGATGCTCCGTCCATCACCACCCCCTTTTGTACCACTTTTGGCCGCCATAAGTGTGGCAGGGTATGCTCAGACGTGAGTCCCTTGCTCACTTTACCACTGGATTCAAGCAAGCCGGGCTAAAAACGGCTGGAATGCCAGAAACTGGTCCTCGGAAGCTTGTTTCCGGTCCAGGGAAGACATGGCTTGGCAGTTCAGGCTGGACTGTTCCCAAGAGGCACAGGGTCAGACTGATTTGCATATAGCCATGTCTGAACTGGGGTGGCAGAGTGGGCTAAAGAACGGTGATGGATTAAACCCAGATCTTTTGACTGGGTGTGAGTGTTTGATTGATTAAGATGCTCCGTCCATCACCACCCCCTTTTGTACCGCTTTTGGCCGCCATAAGTGTGGCAGGGTATGCTCAGACGTGAGTCCCTTGCTCACTTTACCACTGGATTCAAGCAAGCCGGGCTGAAGACGGCTGGAATGCCAAAAACCGGTCCTCGGAAGCTTGTTTCCGGTCCAGGGAAGACATGGCTTGGCAGTTCGGGCTGGACTGTTCCCATGAGGCACAGGGTCAGACTGATTTGCATATAGCCATGTCGGAACTGGGGTGGCAGAGTGGGCTAAAGAACGGTGATGGATTAAACCCAGATCTTTTGACTGGGTGTGAGTGTTTGATTGATTCAGATGCTCCGTCCATCACCACCCCCTTTTGTACCGCTTTTGGCCGCCATAAGTGTGGCAGGGTATGCTCAGACGTGAGTCCCTTGCTTACTTTACCACTGGATTCAAGCAAGCCGGGCTGAAGACGGCTGGAATGCCAGAAACCGGTCCTCGGAAGCTTGTTTCCGGTCCAGGGAAGACATGGCTTGGCAGTTCGGACTGGACTGTTCCCATGAGGCACAGGGTCAAACTGATTTGCATATAGTTATGTCGGAACTGGGGTGGCAGAGTAGGCTAAAGAACGGTGATGGATTAAACCCAGATCTTTTGACTGGGTGTGAGTGTTTGATTGATTCAGATGCTCCGTCCATCACCACCCCCTTTTGTACCGCTTTTGGCCGCCATAAGTGTGGCAGGGTATGCTCAGACGTGAGTCCCTTGCTCACATTACCACTGGATTCAAGCAAGCCGGGCTGAAGATGGCTGGAATGCCAGAAACCGGTCCTCGGAAGCTTGTTTCCGGTCCAGGGAAGACATGGCTTGGCAGTTCGGGCTGGACTGTTCTCATGAGGCACAGGGTCAGACTGATTTGCATATAGCCATGTCTGAACTGGGGTGGCAGAGTGTGCTAAAGAACGGTGATGGATTAAACCCAGATCTTTTGACTGGGTGTGAGTGTTTGATTGATTCAGATGCTCCGTCCATCACCACCCCCTTTTGTACCACTTTTGGCCGCCATAAGTGTGGCAGGGTATGCTCAGACGTGAGTCCCTTGCTCACTTTACCACTGGATTCAAGCAAGCCGGGCTAAAAACGGCGGGAATGCCAGAAACCGGTCCTCGGAAGCTTATTTCCGGTCCAGGGAAGACATGGCTTGGCAGTTCAGGCTGGACTGTTCCCAAGAGGCACAGGGTCAGACTGATTTGCATATAGCCATGTCTGAACTGGGGTGGCAGAGTGGGCTAAAGAACGGTGATGGATTAAACCCAGATCTTTTGACTGGGTGTGAGTGTTTGTTTGATTCAGATGCTCCGTCCATCACCACCCCCTTTTGTACCGCTTTTGGCCGCCATAAGTGTGGCAGGGTATGCTCAGACGTGAGTCCCTTGCTTACTTTACCACTGGATTCAAGCAAGCCGGGCTGAAGACGGCTGGAATGCCAGAAACCGGTCCTCGGAAGCTTGTTTCCGGTCCAGGGAAGACATGGCTTGGCAGTTCGGACTGGACTGTTCCCATGAGGCACAGGGTCAAACTGATTTGCATATAGCCATGTCGGAACTGGGGTGGCAGAGTAGGCTAAAGAACGGTGATGGATTAAACCCAGATCTTTTGACTGGGTGTGAGTGTTTGATTGATTCAGATGCTCCGTCCATCACCACCCCCTTTTGTACCGCTTTTGGCCGCAATAAGTGTGGCAGGGTATGCTCAGACGTGAGTCCCTTGCTCACTTTACCACTGGATTCAAGCAAGCCGGGCTGAAGATGGCTGGAATGCCAAAAACCGGTCCTCGGAAGCTTGTTTCCGGTCCAGGGAAGACATGGCTTGGCAGTTCGGGCTGGACTGTTCCCATGAGGCACAGGGTCAGACTGATTTGCATATAGCCATGTCGGAACTGGGGTGGCAGAGTGGGCTAAAGAACGGTGATGGATTAAACCCAGATCTTTTGACTGGGTGTGAGTGCTTGATTGATTAAGATGCTCCGTCCATCACCACCCCCTTTTGTACCGCTTTTGGCCGCCATAAGTGTGGCAGGGTATGCTCAGACGTGAGTCCCTTGCTCACATTACCACTGGATTCAAGCAAGCCGGGCTGAAGATGGCTGGAATGCCAGAAACCGGTCCTCAGAAGCTTGTTTCCGGTCCAGGGAAGACATGGCTTGGCAGTTCGGGCTGGACTGTTCCCATGAGGCACAGGGTCAGACTGATTTGCATATAGCCATGTCTGAACTGGGGTGGCAGAGTGTGCTAAAGAACGGTGATGGATTAAACCCAGATCTTTTGACTGGGTGTGAGTGTTTGATTGATTCAGATGCTCCGTCCATCACCACCCCCTTTTGTACCACTTTTGGCCGCCATAAGTGTGGCAGGGTATGCTCAGACGTGAGTCCCTTGCTCACTTTACCACTGGATTCAAGCAAGCCGGGCTAAAAACGGCTGGAATGCCAGAAACTGGTCCTCGGAAGCTTGTTTCCGGTCCAGGGAAGACATGGCTTGGCAGTTCAGGCTGGACTGTTCCCAAGAGGCACAGGGTCAGACTGATTTGCATATAGCCATGTCTGAACTGGGGTGGCAGAGTGGGCTAAAGAACGGTGATGGATTAAACCCAGATCTTTTGACTGGGTGTGAGTGTTTGATTGATTAAGATGCTCCGTCCATCACCACCCCCTTTTGTACCGCTTTTGGCCGCCATAAGTGTGGCAGGGTATGCTCAGACGTGAGTCCCTTGCTCACTTTACCACTGGATTCAAGCAAGCCGGGCTGAAGACGGCTGGAATGCCAAAAACCGGTCCTCGGAAGCTTGTTTCCGGTCCAGGGAAGACATGGCTTGGCAGTTCGGGCTGGACTGTTCCCATAAGGCACAGGGTCAGACTGATTTGCATATAGCCATGTCGGAACTGGGGTGGCAGAGTGGGCTAAAGAACGGTGATGGATTAAACCCAGATCTTTTGACTGGGTGTGAGTGTTTGATTGATTCAGATGCTCCGTCCATCACCACCCCCTTTTGTACCGCTTTTGGCCGCCATAAGTGTGGCAGGGTATGCTCAGACGTGAGTCCCTTGCTTACTTTACCACTGGATTCAAGCAAGCCGGGCTGAAGACGGCTGGAATGCCAGAAACCGGTCCTCGGAAGCTTGTTTCCGGTCCAGGGAAGACATGGCTTGGCAGTTCGGACTGGACTGTTCCCATGAGGCACAGGGTCAAACTGATTTGCATATAGCCATGTCGGAACTGGGGTGGCAGAGTAGGCTAAAGAACGGCGATGGATTAAACCCAGATCTTTTGACTGGGTGTGAGTGTTTGATTGATTCAGATGCTCCGTCCATCACCACCCCCTTTTGTACCGCTTTTGGCCGCCATAAGTGTGGCAGGGTATGCTCAGACGTGAGTCCCTTGCTCACTTTACCACTGGATTCAAGCAAGCCGGGCTGAAGACGGCTGGAATGCCAAAAACCGGTCCTCTGAAGCTTGTTTCCGGTCCAGGGAAGACATGGCTTGGCAGTTCGGACTGGACTGTTCCCATGAGGCACAGGGTCAAACTGATTTGCATATAGCCATGTCGGAACTGGGGTGGCAGAGTAGGCTAAAGAACGGTGATGGATTAAATCCAGATCTTTTGACTGGGTGTGAGTGTTTGATTGATTCAGATGCTCCGTCCATCACCACCCCCTTTTGTACCGCTTTTGGCCGCCATAAGTGTGGCAGGGTATGCTCAGACGTGAGTCCCTTGCTCACTTTACCACTGGATTCAAGCAAGCCGGGCTGAAGACGGCTGGAATGCCAAAAACCGGTCCTCGGAAGCTTGTTTCCGGTCCAGGGAAGACATGGCTTGGCAGTTCGGGCTGGACTGTTCCCATGAGGCACAGGGTCAGACTGATTTGCATATAGCCATGTCGGAACTGGGGTGGCAGAGTGGGCTAAAGAACGGTGATGGATTAAACCCAGATCTTTTGACTGGGTGTGAGTGCTTGATTGATTCAGATGCTCCGTCCATCACCACCCCCTTTTGTACCGCTTTTGGCCGCCATAAGTGTGGCAGGGTATGCTCAGACGTGAGTCCCTTGCTCACATTACCACTGGATTCAAGCAAGCCGGGCTGAAGATGGCTGGAATGCCAGAAACCGGTCCTCGGAAGCTTGTTTCCGGTCCAGGGAAGACATGGCTTGGCAGTTCGGGCTGGCCTGTTCCCATGAGGCACAGGGTCAGACTGATTTGCATATAGCCATGTCTGAACTGGGGTGGCAGAGTGTGCTAAAGAACGGTGATGGATTAAACCCAGATCTTTTGACTGGGTGTGAGTGTTTGATTGATTCAGATGCTCCGTCCATCACCACCCCCTTTTGTACCACTTTTGGCCGCCATAAGTGCTGCAGGGTATGCTCAGACGTGAGTCCCTTGCTCACTTTACCACTGGATTCAAGCAAGCCGGGCTAAAAACGGCTGGAATGCCAGAAACCGGTCCTCGGAAGCTTGTTTCCGGTCCAGGGAAGACATGGCTTGGCAGTTCAGGCTGGACTGTTCCCAAGAGGCACAGGGTCAGACTGATTTGCATATAGCCATGTCTGAACTGGGGTGGCAGAGTGGGCTAAAGAACGGTGATGGATTAAACCCAGATCTTTTGACTGGGTGTGAGTGTTTGATTGATTCAGATGCTCCGTCCATCACCACCCCCTTTTGTACCGCTTTTGGCCGCCATAAGTGTGGCAGGATATGCTCAGACGTGAGTCCCTTGCTTACTTTACCACTGGATTCAAGCAAGCCGGGCTGAAGACGGCTGGAATGCCAGAAACCGGTCCTCGGAAGCTTGTTTCCTGTCCAGGGAAGACATGGCTTGGCAGTTCGGACTGGACTGTTCCCATGAGGCACAGGGTCAAACTGATTTGCATATAGCCATGTCGGAACTTCGGTGGCAGAGTAGGCTAAAGAACGGTGATGGATTAAACCCAGATCTTTTGACTGGGTGTGAGTGTTTGATTGATTCAGATGCTCCGTCCATCACCACCCCCTTTTGTACCGCTTTTGGCCGCCATAAGTGTGGCAGGGTATGCTCAGACGTGAGTCCCTTGCTCACTTTACCACTGGATTTAAGCAAGCCGGGCTGAAGACGGCTGGAATGCCAAAAACCGGTCCTCGGAAACTTGTTTCCGGTCCAGGGAAGACATGGCTTTGCAGTTCGGGCTGGACTGTTCCCATGAGGCACAGGGTCAGACTGATTTGCATATAGCCATGTCGGAACTGGGGTGGCAGAGTGGGCTAAAGAACGGTGATGGATTAAACCCAGATCTTTTGACTGGGTGTGAGTGCTTGATTGATTCAGATGCTCCGTCCATCACCACCCCCTTTTGTACCGCTTTTGGCCGCCATAAGTGTGGCAGGGTATGCTCAGACGTGAGTCCCTTGCTCACATTACCACTGGATTCAAGCAAGCCGGGCTGAAGATGGCTGGAATGCCAGAAACCGGTCCTCGGAAGCTTGTTTCCGGTCCAGGGAAGACATGGCTTGGCAGTTCGGGCTGGACTGTTCTCATGAGGCACAGGGTCAGACTGATTTGCATATAGCCATGTCTGAACTGGGGTGGCAGAGTGTGCTAAAGAACGGTGATGGATTAAACCCAGATCTTTTGACTGGGTGGGAGTGTTTGATTGATTCAGATGCTCCGTCCATCACCACCCCCTTTTGTACCACTTTTGGCCGCCATAAGTGTGGCAGGGTATGCTCTGACGTGAGTCCCTTGCTCACTTTACCACTGGATTCAAGCAAGCCGGGCTAAAAACGGCTGGAATGCCAGAAACCGGTCCTCGGAAGCTTGTTTCCGGTCCAGGGAAGACATGGCTTGGCAGTTCAGGCTGGACTGTTCCCAAGAGGCACAGGGTCAGACTGATTTGCATATAGCCATGTCTGAACTGGGGTGGCAGAGTGGGCTAAAGAACGGTGATGGATTAAACCCAGATCTTTTGACTGGGTGTGAGTGTTTGTTTGATTCAGATGCTCCGTCCATCACCACCCCCTTTTGTACCGCTTTTGGCCGCCATAAGTGTGGCAGGGTATGCTCAGACGTGAGTCCCTTGCTTACTTTACCACTGGATTCAAGCAAGCCGGGCTGAAGACGGCTGGAATGCCAGAAACCGGTCCTCGGAAGCTTGTTTCCGGTCCAGGGAAGACATGGCTTGGCAGTTCGGACTGGACTGTTCCCATGAGGCACAGGGTCAAACTGATTTGCATATAGCCATGTCGGAACTGGGGTGGCAGAGTAGGCTAAAGAACGGTGATGGATTAAACCCAGATCTTTTGACTGGGTGTGAGTGTTTGATTGATTCAGATGCTCCGTCCATCACCACCCCCTTTTGTACCGCTTTTGGCCGCCATAAGTGTGGCAGGGTATGCTCAGACGTGAGTCCCTTGCTCACTTTACCACTGGATTCAAGCAAGCCGGGCTGAAGATGGCTGGAATGCCAAAAACCGGTCCTCGGAAGCTTGTTTCCGGTCCAGGGAAGACATGGC
This sequence comes from Lissotriton vulgaris, assembly GCF_964263255.1. Classification (NCBI taxonomy): domain Eukaryota; kingdom Metazoa; phylum Chordata; class Amphibia; order Caudata; family Salamandridae; genus Lissotriton; species Lissotriton vulgaris. The sequence continues at coordinate 746,858,434 of NC_141696.1, forward strand.
TTGGCAGTTCGGGCTGGACTGTTCCCATGAGGCACAGGGTCAGACTGATTTGCATATAGCCATGTCGGAACTGGGGTGGCAGAGTGGGCTAAAGAACGGTGATGGATTAAACCCAGATCTTTTGACTGGGTGTGAGTGCTTGATTGATTCAGATGCTCCGTCCATCACCACCCCCTTTTGTACCGCTTTTGGCCGCCATAAGTGTGGCAGGGTATGCTCAGACGTGAGTCCCTTGCTCACATTACCACTGGATTCAAGCAAGCCGGGCTGAAGATGGCTGGAATGCCAGAAACCGGTCCTCGGAAGCTTGTTTCCGGTCCAGGGAAGACATGGCTTGGCAGTTCGGGCTGGACTGTTCCCATGAGGCACAGGGTCAGACTGATTTGCATATAGCCATGTCTGAACTGGGGTGGCAGAGTGTGCTAAAGAACGGTGATGGATTAAACCCAGATCTTTTGACTGGGTGTGAGTGTTTGATTGATTCAGATGCTCCGTCCATCACCACCCCCTTTTGTACCACTTTTGGCCGCCATAAGTGTGGCAGGGTATGCTCAGACGTGAGTCCCTTGCTCACTTTACCACTGGATTCAAGCAAGCCGGGCTAAAAACGGCTGGAATGCCAGAAACTGGTCCTCGGAAGCTTGTTTCCGGTCCAGGGAAGACATGGCTTGGCAGTTCAGGCTGGACTGTTCCCAAGAGGCACAGGGTCAGACTGATTTGCATATAGCCATGTCTGAACTGGGGTGGCAGAGTGGGCTAAAGAACGGTGATGGATTAAACCCAGATCTTTTGACTGGGTGTGAGTGTTTGATTGATTAAGATGCTCCGTCCATCACCACCCCCTTTTGTACCGCTTTTGGCCGCCATAAGTGTGGCAGGGTATGCTCAGACGTGAGTCCCTTGCTCACTTTACCACTGGATTCAAGCAAGCCGGGCTGAAGACGGCTGGAATGCCAAAAACCGGTCCTCGGAAGCTTGTTTCCGGTCCAGGGAAGACATGGCTTGGCAGTTCGGGCTGGACTGTTCCCATGAGGCACAGGGTCAGACTGATTTGCATATAGCCATGTCGGAACTGGGGTGGCAGAGTGGGCTAAAGAACGGTGATGGATTAAACCCAGATCTTTTGACTGGGTGTGAGTGTTTGATTGATTCAGATGCTCCGTCCATCACCACCCCCTTTTGTACCGCTTTTGGCCGCCATAAGTGTGGCAGGGTATGCTCAGACGTGAGTCCCTTGCTTACTTTACCACTGGATTCAAGCAAGCCGGGCTGAAGACGGCTGGAATGCCAGAAACCGGTCCTCGGAAGCTTGTTTCCGGTCCAGGGAAGACATGGCTTGGCAGTTCGGACTGGACTGTTCCCATGAGGCACAGGGTCAAACTGATTTGCATATAGTTATGTCGGAACTGGGGTGGCAGAGTAGGCTAAAGAACGGTGATGGATTAAACCCAGATCTTTTGACTGGGTGTGAGTGTTTGATTGATTCAGATGCTCCGTCCATCACCACCCCCTTTTGTACCGCTTTTGGCCGCCATAAGTGTGGCAGGGTATGCTCAGACGTGAGTCCCTTGCTCACATTACCACTGGATTCAAGCAAGCCGGGCTGAAGATGGCTGGAATGCCAGAAACCGGTCCTCGGAAGCTTGTTTCCGGTCCAGGGAAGACATGGCTTGGCAGTTCGGGCTGGACTGTTCTCATGAGGCACAGGGTCAGACTGATTTGCATATAGCCATGTCTGAACTGGGGTGGCAGAGTGTGCTAAAGAACGGTGATGGATTAAACCCAGATCTTTTGACTGGGTGTGAGTGTTTGATTGATTCAGATGCTCCGTCCATCACCACCCCCTTTTGTACCACTTTTGGCCGCCATAAGTGTGGCAGGGTATGCTCAGACGTGAGTCCCTTGCTCACTTTACCACTGGATTCAAGCAAGCCGGGCTAAAAACGGCGGGAATGCCAGAAACCGGTCCTCGGAAGCTTATTTCCGGTCCAGGGAAGACATGGCTTGGCAGTTCAGGCTGGACTGTTCCCAAGAGGCACAGGGTCAGACTGATTTGCATATAGCCATGTCTGAACTGGGGTGGCAGAGTGGGCTAAAGAACGGTGATGGATTAAACCCAGATCTTTTGACTGGGTGTGAGTGTTTGTTTGATTCAGATGCTCCGTCCATCACCACCCCCTTTTGTACCGCTTTTGGCCGCCATAAGTGTGGCAGGGTATGCTCAGACGTGAGTCCCTTGCTTACTTTACCACTGGATTCAAGCAAGCCGGGCTGAAGACGGCTGGAATGCCAGAAACCGGTCCTCGGAAGCTTGTTTCCGGTCCAGGGAAGACATGGCTTGGCAGTTCGGACTGGACTGTTCCCATGAGGCACAGGGTCAAACTGATTTGCATATAGCCATGTCGGAACTGGGGTGGCAGAGTAGGCTAAAGAACGGTGATGGATTAAACCCAGATCTTTTGACTGGGTGTGAGTGTTTGATTGATTCAGATGCTCCGTCCATCACCACCCCCTTTTGTACCGCTTTTGGCCGCAATAAGTGTGGCAGGGTATGCTCAGACGTGAGTCCCTTGCTCACTTTACCACTGGATTCAAGCAAGCCGGGCTGAAGATGGCTGGAATGCCAAAAACCGGTCCTCGGAAGCTTGTTTCCGGTCCAGGGAAGACATGGCTTGGCAGTTCGGGCTGGACTGTTCCCATGAGGCACAGGGTCAGACTGATTTGCATATAGCCATGTCGGAACTGGGGTGGCAGAGTGGGCTAAAGAACGGTGATGGATTAAACCCAGATCTTTTGACTGGGTGTGAGTGCTTGATTGATTAAGATGCTCCGTCCATCACCACCCCCTTTTGTACCGCTTTTGGCCGCCATAAGTGTGGCAGGGTATGCTCAGACGTGAGTCCCTTGCTCACATTACCACTGGATTCAAGCAAGCCGGGCTGAAGATGGCTGGAATGCCAGAAACCGGTCCTCAGAAGCTTGTTTCCGGTCCAGGGAAGACATGGCTTGGCAGTTCGGGCTGGACTGTTCCCATGAGGCACAGGGTCAGACTGATTTGCATATAGCCATGTCTGAACTGGGGTGGCAGAGTGTGCTAAAGAACGGTGATGGATTAAACCCAGATCTTTTGACTGGGTGTGAGTGTTTGATTGATTCAGATGCTCCGTCCATCACCACCCCCTTTTGTACCACTTTTGGCCGCCATAAGTGTGGCAGGGTATGCTCAGACGTGAGTCCCTTGCTCACTTTACCACTGGATTCAAGCAAGCCGGGCTAAAAACGGCTGGAATGCCAGAAACTGGTCCTCGGAAGCTTGTTTCCGGTCCAGGGAAGACATGGCTTGGCAGTTCAGGCTGGACTGTTCCCAAGAGGCACAGGGTCAGACTGATTTGCATATAGCCATGTCTGAACTGGGGTGGCAGAGTGGGCTAAAGAACGGTGATGGATTAAACCCAGATCTTTTGACTGGGTGTGAGTGTTTGATTGATTAAGATGCTCCGTCCATCACCACCCCCTTTTGTACCGCTTTTGGCCGCCATAAGTGTGGCAGGGTATGCTCAGACGTGAGTCCCTTGCTCACTTTACCACTGGATTCAAGCAAGCCGGGCTGAAGACGGCTGGAATGCCAAAAACCGGTCCTCGGAAGCTTGTTTCCGGTCCAGGGAAGACATGGCTTGGCAGTTCGGGCTGGACTGTTCCCATAAGGCACAGGGTCAGACTGATTTGCATATAGCCATGTCGGAACTGGGGTGGCAGAGTGGGCTAAAGAACGGTGATGGATTAAACCCAGATCTTTTGACTGGGTGTGAGTGTTTGATTGATTCAGATGCTCCGTCCATCACCACCCCCTTTTGTACCGCTTTTGGCCGCCATAAGTGTGGCAGGGTATGCTCAGACGTGAGTCCCTTGCTTACTTTACCACTGGATTCAAGCAAGCCGGGCTGAAGACGGCTGGAATGCCAGAAACCGGTCCTCGGAAGCTTGTTTCCGGTCCAGGGAAGACATGGCTTGGCAGTTCGGACTGGACTGTTCCCATGAGGCACAGGGTCAAACTGATTTGCATATAGCCATGTCGGAACTGGGGTGGCAGAGTAGGCTAAAGAACGGCGATGGATTAAACCCAGATCTTTTGACTGGGTGTGAGTGTTTGATTGATTCAGATGCTCCGTCCATCACCACCCCCTTTTGTACCGCTTTTGGCCGCCATAAGTGTGGCAGGGTATGCTCAGACGTGAGTCCCTTGCTCACTTTACCACTGGATTCAAGCAAGCCGGGCTGAAGACGGCTGGAATGCCAAAAACCGGTCCTCTGAAGCTTGTTTCCGGTCCAGGGAAGACATGGCTTGGCAGTTCGGACTGGACTGTTCCCATGAGGCACAGGGTCAAACTGATTTGCATATAGCCATGTCGGAACTGGGGTGGCAGAGTAGGCTAAAGAACGGTGATGGATTAAATCCAGATCTTTTGACTGGGTGTGAGTGTTTGATTGATTCAGATGCTCCGTCCATCACCACCCCCTTTTGTACCGCTTTTGGCCGCCATAAGTGTGGCAGGGTATGCTCAGACGTGAGTCCCTTGCTCACTTTACCACTGGATTCAAGCAAGCCGGGCTGAAGACGGCTGGAATGCCAAAAACCGGTCCTCGGAAGCTTGTTTCCGGTCCAGGGAAGACATGGCTTGGCAGTTCGGGCTGGACTGTTCCCATGAGGCACAGGGTCAGACTGATTTGCATATAGCCATGTCGGAACTGGGGTGGCAGAGTGGGCTAAAGAACGGTGATGGATTAAACCCAGATCTTTTGACTGGGTGTGAGTGCTTGATTGATTCAGATGCTCCGTCCATCACCACCCCCTTTTGTACCGCTTTTGGCCGCCATAAGTGTGGCAGGGTATGCTCAGACGTGAGTCCCTTGCTCACATTACCACTGGATTCAAGCAAGCCGGGCTGAAGATGGCTGGAATGCCAGAAACCGGTCCTCGGAAGCTTGTTTCCGGTCCAGGGAAGACATGGCTTGGCAGTTCGGGCTGGCCTGTTCCCATGAGGCACAGGGTCAGACTGATTTGCATATAGCCATGTCTGAACTGGGGTGGCAGAGTGTGCTAAAGAACGGTGATGGATTAAACCCAGATCTTTTGACTGGGTGTGAGTGTTTGATTGATTCAGATGCTCCGTCCATCACCACCCCCTTTTGTACCACTTTTGGCCGCCATAAGTGCTGCAGGGTATGCTCAGACGTGAGTCCCTTGCTCACTTTACCACTGGATTCAAGCAAGCCGGGCTAAAAACGGCTGGAATGCCAGAAACCGGTCCTCGGAAGCTTGTTTCCGGTCCAGGGAAGACATGGCTTGGCAGTTCAGGCTGGACTGTTCCCAAGAGGCACAGGGTCAGACTGATTTGCATATAGCCATGTCTGAACTGGGGTGGCAGAGTGGGCTAAAGAACGGTGATGGATTAAACCCAGATCTTTTGACTGGGTGTGAGTGTTTGATTGATTCAGATGCTCCGTCCATCACCACCCCCTTTTGTACCGCTTTTGGCCGCCATAAGTGTGGCAGGATATGCTCAGACGTGAGTCCCTTGCTTACTTTACCACTGGATTCAAGCAAGCCGGGCTGAAGACGGCTGGAATGCCAGAAACCGGTCCTCGGAAGCTTGTTTCCTGTCCAGGGAAGACATGGCTTGGCAGTTCGGACTGGACTGTTCCCATGAGGCACAGGGTCAAACTGATTTGCATATAGCCATGTCGGAACTTCGGTGGCAGAGTAGGCTAAAGAACGGTGATGGATTAAACCCAGATCTTTTGACTGGGTGTGAGTGTTTGATTGATTCAGATGCTCCGTCCATCACCACCCCCTTTTGTACCGCTTTTGGCCGCCATAAGTGTGGCAGGGTATGCTCAGACGTGAGTCCCTTGCTCACTTTACCACTGGATTTAAGCAAGCCGGGCTGAAGACGGCTGGAATGCCAAAAACCGGTCCTCGGAAGCTTGTTTCCGGTCCAGGGAAGACATGGCTTGGCAGTTCGGGCTGGACTGTTCCCATGAGGCACAGGGTCAGACTGATTTGCATATAGCCATGTCGGAACTGGGGTGGCAGAGTGGGCTAAAGAACGGTGATGGATTAAACCCAGATCTTTTGACTGGGTGTGAGTGCTTGATTGATTCAGATGCTCCGTCCATCACCACCCCCTTTTGTACCGCTTTTGGCCGCCATAAGTGTGGCAGGGTATGCTCAGACGTGAGTCCCTTGCTCACATTACCACTGGATTCAAGCAAGCCGGGCTGAAGATGGCTGGAATGCCAGAAACCGGTCCTCGGAAGCTTGTTTCCGGTCCAGGGAAGACATGGCTTGGCAGTTCAGGCTGGCCTGTTCCCATGAGGCACAGGGTCAGACTGATTTGCATATAGCCATGTCTGAACTGGGGTGGCAGAGTGTGCTAAAGAACGGTGATGGATTAAACCCAGATCTTTTGACTGGGTGTGAGTGTTTGATTGAATCAGATGCTCCGTCCATCACCACCCCCTTTTGTACCACTTTTGGCCGCCATAAGTGCTGCAGGGTATGCTCAGACGTGAGTCCCTTGCTCACTTTACCACTGGATTCAAGCAAGCCGGGCTAAAAACGGCTGGAATGCCAGAAACCGGTCCTCGGAAGCTTGTTTCCGGTCCAGGGAAGACATGGCTTGGCAGTTCAGGCTGGACTGTTCCCAAGAGGCACAGGGTCAGACTGATTTGCATATAGCCATGTATGAACTGGGGTGGCAGAGTGGGCTAAAGAACGGTGATGGATTAAACCCAGATCTTTTGACTGGGTGTGAGTGTTTGATTGATTCAGATGCTCCGTCCATCACTACCCCCTTTTGTACCGCTTTTGGCCGCCACAAGTGTGGCAGGATATGCTCAGACGTGAGTCCCTTGCTTACTTTACCACTGGATTCAAGCAAGCCGGGCTGAAGACGGCTGGAATGCCAGAAACCGGTCCTCGGAAGCTTGTTTCCGGTCCAGGGAAGACATGGCTTGGCAGTTCGGACTGGACTGTTCCCATGAGGCACAGGGTCAAACTGATTTGCATATAGCCATGTCGGAACTTCGGTGGCAGAGTAGGCTAAAGAACGGTGATGGATTAAACCCAGATCTTTTGACTGGGTGTGAGTGTTTGATTGATTCAGATGCTCCGTCCATCACCACCCCCTTTTGTACCGCTTTTGGCCGCCATAAGTGTGGCAGGGTATGCTCAGACGTGAGTCCCTTGCTCACTTTACCACTGGATTCAAGCAAGCCGGGCTGAAGACGGCTGGAATGCCAAAAACCGGTCCTCGGAAGCTTGTTTCCGGTCCAGGGAAGACATGGCTTGGCAGTTCGGGCTGGACTGTTCCCATGAGGCACAGGGTCAGACTGATTTGTATATAGCCATGTCGGAACTGGGGTGGCAGAGTGGGCTAAAGAACGGTGATGGATTAAACCCAGATCTTTTGACTGGGTGTAAGTGCTTGATTGATTCAGATGCTCCGTCCATCACCACCCCCTTTTGTACCGCTTTTGGCTGCCATAAGTGTGGCAGGGTATGCTCAGACGTGAGTCCCTTGCTCACATTACCACTGGATTCAAGCAAGCCGGGCTGAAGATGGCTGGAATGCCAGAAACCGGTCCTCAGAAGCTTGTTTCCGGTCCAGGGAAGACATGGCTTGGCAGTTCGGGCTGGACTGTTCCCATGAGGCACAGGGTCAGACTGATTTGCATATAGCCATGTCTGAACTGGGGTGGCAGAGTGTGCTAAAGAACGGTGATGGATTAAACCCAGATCTTTTGACTGGGTGTGAGTGTTTGATTGATTCAGATGCTCCGTCCATCACCACCCCCTTTTGTACCACTTTTGGCTGCCATAAGTGTGGCAGGGTATGCTCAGACGTGAGTCCCTTGCTCACTTTACCACTGGATTCAAGCAAGCCGGGCTAAAAACAGCTGGAATGCCAGAAACCGGTCCTCGGAAGCTTGTTTCCGGTCCAGGGAAGACATGGCTTGGCAGTTCAGGCTGGACTGTTCCCAAGAGGCACAGGGTCAGACTGATTTGCATATAGCCATGTCTGAACTGGGGTGACAGAGTGGGCTAAAGAACGGTGATGGATTAAACCCAGATCTTTTGACTGGGTGTGAGTGTTTGATTGATTCAGATGCTCCGTCCATCACCACCCCCTTTTGTACCGCTTTTGGCCGCCATAAGTGTGGCAGGGTATGCTCAGACGTGAGTCCCTTGCTTACTTTACCACTGGATTCAAGCAAGCCGGGCTGAAGACGGCTGGAATGCCAGAAACCGGTCCTCGGAAGCTTGTTTCCGGTCCAGGGAAGACATGGCTTGGCAGTTCGGACTGGACTGTTCCCATGAGGCACAGGGTCAAACTGATTTGCATATAGCCATGTCGGAACTGGGGTGGCATAGTAGGCTAAAGAACGGTGATGGAGTAAACCCAGATCTTTTGACTGGGTGTGAGTGTTTGATTGATTCATATGCTCCGTCCATCACCACCCCCTTTTGTACAGCTTTTGGCCGCCATAAGTGTGGCAGGGTATGCTCAGACGTGAGTCCCTTGCTCACTTTACCACTGGATTCAAGCAAGCCGGGCTGAAGACGGCTGGAATGCCAGAAACCGGTCCTCGGAAGCTTGTTTCCGGTCCAGGGAAGACATGGCTTGGCAGTTCGGGCTGGACTGTTCCCATGAGGCACAGGGTCAGACTGACTTGCATATAGCCATGTCGGAACTGGGGTGGCAGAGTGGGCTAAAGAACAGTGATGGATTAAACCCAGATCTTTTGACTGGGTGTGAGTGCTTGATTGATTCAGATGCTCCGTCCATCACCACCCCCTTTTGTACCGCTTTTGGCCACCATAAGTGTGGCAGGGTATGCTCAGACGTGAGTCCCTTGCTCACATTACCACTGGATTTAAGCAAGCCGGGCTGAAGACGGCTGGAATGCCAGAAACCGGTCCTCGGAAGCTTGTTTCCGGTCCAGGGAAGACATGGCTTGGCAGTTCGGGCTGGACTGTTCCCATGAGGCACAGGGTCAGACTGATTTGCATATAGCCATGTCTGAACTGGGGTGGCAGAGTGGGCTAAAGAACGGTGATGGATTAAACCCAGATCTTTTGACTGGGTGTGAGTGTTTGATTGATTCAGATGCTCCGTCCATCACCACCCCTTTTTGTACCGCTTTTGGCCGCCATAAGTGTGGCAGGGTATGCTCAGACGTGAGTCCCTTGCTCACTTTACCACTGGATTCAAGCAAGCCGGGCTGAAGACGGCTGGAATGCCAGAAACCGGTCCTCGGAAGCTTGTTTCCGGTCCAGGGAAGACATGGTTTGGCAGTTCGGGCTGGACTGTTCCCATGAGGCACAGGGTCAGCCTGATTTGCATAAGCCATGTCTGAACTGGGGTGGCAGAGTGGGCTAAAGAACAGTGATGGATTAAACCCAGATCTTTTGACTGGGTGTGAGTGTTTGATTGATTCAGGTGCTCCGTCCATCACCACCCCTTTTTGTACCAGTTTCATTGGAGAGACACAGCTTGCAATGCCAGGCTTAAATCAAAATGAAAGGCCAACTCCTGTTATGCCACTCAGCATCTTTCTAAAGACCTCAATAACTGTGTCTATGCCCTTTAGTGTTGAGATGACAACTATAAACTAGCTTTTAATTACTATATTACCTATGTTTCACACTGCACGCTCTTTAAATGTGTATAAAAGAATCTGCATGGATCACTTTTTGCTTACTATACAGAGTACCCGGGAATGAAGCTGTGTTTTCAAAGGTTTCCATGAGAAACAAAGCTCACAGAGTGAGGCCTAATCCAAAATTAAAGGCCATAGCTTCTCTTGCTACTCTCACTAGTGTCAGCATCTTTCAACACACCTCAGACAGAGCTTGCAATGTCAGGCCTAAGTATCTTTCTATCTTTTGTAAAGAAGCCCATGGGTACTAGACTACTTCTATTTCATACTACATGCTCTGTAAATATGTGTAGAAGAAGCTGCACGGGTCACTTTCTGCTCATTTACAGGGCAGCCAGACATGAAGGAGTCTGTTCAAGTGCTTCATTCAAGAGCCTATCTAAGATATCTGTGCTTCTGGGACTGAATGCTGAAATAGCTCTGATAATATTTGTTGAGGGGAAGAATAGACTCTATAGTTTTAAAGATCTGGGTCATCAGTTGCAGCACACATGTCAGCCTACATTTACAAGTAGAGACATGCCTCAGACATGGTGGCAGTCACACATTCAAACTTCACAGAGTAAGCTTTCACTTTATGCAGACACCTCACTATGTACAGATGTTTTGCAGTGTACCTATACAGAGACTTATATTGACATGGATTGAGGTTGATGCATCTGGCAACATATTTTAAACCACACTTTTCACTATCAGATTCATTACAAAGGCAGAGCTTGCAATGTCAGCCCTAAGTCACAATGAAAGGCTTACTCCTGTCATACCACTCTTCTGAGTGCCATCATCTTTCTACAGACCTCATTGAGTGTGTCATCGCCTTTTTAGGGGCACGATTAAATGTGTAAACAAGCCTGTAGGTACTAGACCACCCCTGTTTCACACTGCATTATTTCAAAATGTGTGTAAAAGAAGCTGCATGAATCACTTTCTGCTCACTATGCACGGCAGCTAGCTATTACGGTGTGTGTTCAAGTGATTTTGGGATGCCTGCCTAGGTAAGAGATCTGTGCTTCTGGAACTGAATGCTGAAGTAGCTCTGACAAGATTTATCGAGGGATATAATAGATTGTATACATTTGTAGTGAGGGTTAGCAGCTGCACCTCACATATCAGGCTACACATTAAAGCAAAGATATACCTGAGACATGGTAGCAGTCACACATTAAAACTTTACAGAGTACGCTTTCAGTTTGCACCGACTTCACTATCGAAGGCCTACTCCCAGTGTACCTATGCAGAGACTTATATGGACTAGGATAGAGGTTAATACATTTAGCAACATGTTTTTTTTTATAAACACATTTTTATTGATTTTAAAAACACAGGAACAATTCAGCCAATACACAGAAATCACAAGTATGAGTTCATTCGCACAAGCACTGTACCCCCCAATCACGTTCCCCACAAACATACATAAACGGAATTTGAAACCAGGTTAAGCAGGGCCCTCCACATTCCCCACCCACTTCCCCCACACTCTGCGGTATTTCTTAACGCACCCCTTAGCTTTATAAAGAGCTTTCTCTTGGGTCGCGCACCAGTCCACCCCTCTTCGCCACCTCTCCAGGGTGGGTGGGACAGGGCTTATCCAGGCCGACGCAATGTCCCGCTTGGCCACCATCATAGCTGTTTTGAAAAACAACTTATCATTCCTGGACCCATCCAACCCATTAGTGATCCCCAGCAAGGAGCGGCAACATGTTTTAAATATCAGTTTTCTCTACCAGTTACATTAGAGAGGCAGAACTCGCAATGCCAGGCCTAAACTAAAATGAAAGGTTCACTCCTGTCATGCCACTCATGTGAGTGTCAGCATCTTTTTAGAGACCTCAATGAGTGTGTTAGTTCCTTTTCAGGGGTGATATAACACATGTGAAGTAAGCTATAGGTAGAACACTAACTCTTGTGCATATCACATACTCTGTAGATATGTGTAAAAGAATCTGCATATATCACTTTTTGCTCACTATACAGGGTAGCCAGAGATGAAGCTGTGTATTCAAATGCTTTTATGAAGCCTGCCTAGCTAAAATATCTGGGCTTCTGGTAGTGAATGCTGGAGTAGCTCTGACAACATTTGTATGGGGTATGATAGACTGTATATTTTTAAGTTAGCCTCATTAGCTACACTTTATGTGTCAGCCTATATGAGGAACTGAACACATTCCTGAAACATAGCAGTTGTCAGACATTCAAACTTGACATAGTACGCTTTCAATTTCAAGCAGACACATCACTATCTACAGTCTTCTTGAAGTGTACCTTTGTGGACATATATATGGACTAGGATATAGGAGAATACACTTGACAACATGTTTTAAACCTCACATAACTCTATCAGTTTCATGAGAGAGACAAAGCTCACACTACCAGCCCTAACACAAAATAAAGTCTGTCTCCTCCCATAGCACTCTTGTTAGTGGCAGCATGTTTCCAGACATCCCAATGATTGTCTCACTGATTTTCCGGGGTTAGATAATACATGTAAACTAAACTATACATACTAGACTACCTCTGTTTCACACCTTATCCTCTGTAAATATGTGTGTAGAAGAAGCTTCAGGAATCTCTTTTTACTTACCATACAGAGCAGCCAGAGATAAAAATGTGTGTTGAAGTGCTACCACAAGCCCTGCCTACCTAACGGATATTTCCTTTTGAAAAGGAATGCTGAAGTAGGGGTGACAACATTTTTCTTGGGGTATCTTGGACTGTATATTTTTACGGTTATGATCATTAGCTGCATCACATATGTCAAATAACACAGACAAGTACAAATGAACCTGAGACAGAATAGCATTAAGACATTTACATTTGCGGGAATACGCTTTAAATTTTAGGCACACATATCACTATGTACAACCTATTTGCAACCTATATTTTGAAGGATTATATAGACTAGGATACAAGTTACTAAACATGCTAAAAATACAAACCAAACATGTGTCTAATGCTTCAAATCTTTTATAAATAATTATTCTCAAAGTTAAAAATTTAATTACAATCACTAAATCACTCCTAAACCATAGACATTCCTTACACATTTGTAACTTATGTCTGAAATCTTGTTGTAGATTATGAAAATATCAGAAATTCTTAAATAACTTTCTTTTCTACACTTTAAATGTGATGCAATACTCTCTATAATGAAAAAACAGTAATGGCAAATATTCCCTCACGTTTTCCACAGAAATGAATGTAAATAACAAATCAAAGTACTCCCTGACTTGTTTCAAAGTCTAAAAATACTTTCTATTGGATAGTCATATTAACCCTTCATTAGTCTCTTCTAAAACATTCCAATCTGATTTTGTAACTTCGTGAAGTCGCGACTCCAACGCGGCACTCACCGCAACTCCCATTAATGTTGCAATGGAGTCGCACACCCTTAGGGGAGTTCAAAGACCCATTTACAATAATACTATTCTTATTTTTTTACAACATATCACTTCTAAACAGACGTCTTTTGATTCTGTGCACTCCTCCCTTCAAAATGCTTACAGTATGGATTGTAGGTCACAGTTATGTTTTCTGGGGCAACAAGTATGCTGGAGTCAGAGGAATTAAAAAAGCCCTGGGTTTGAATAATGTAGATATTAAATGGTTTCTGCAGAGAGCATTAAGGTGGCACCAATTGCTTCCTTTTTACTTTTCCCACCCCTGGCCTCATGATTGTGCACTGTGGTGGGAATGACCTAGGCACACTGACCTGGGTAGGATTGGAAATCTTAATGAAGGATACCTTTGCACAACTAATGTCACTTTTCCCTTACATTGTCTTTTTGTACTCTCATATATGCTAAAGAGAGAAATGGAAGTGGTCAAATCATTTCTGTCCACAGATTGACAAAAGCTAGGAAGCATGTTAATAAAGCTGTTTCTGCATACCTCGGAGACTATAACATGGACTCTTTCTACAACAGCAACCTGCATTTTTAAATGGATCACTTCACAGATGAAGGGAACAGGGTGTTTCTCAGCTAACTTAAACTGTGCATTCACACTTACATCTAGCTGCAACAAAGTCATAATGAACACAAAAGCTCTTCTCTAAAGCACCATATAACCCAACAGTGAAAAGTATATTAAAAAAGTACATATATATTCCTCATAAATATTTTCCGGATTCACAAACCCATCGCAAATCTGTAAAGCCAAAGCACAATCTCTATGAACAATACGTTTTACTTTTTAACTATAATTTTAACTCAATATATATTAAAATGTTTTGCTCTATTAGTAAATGGGCGCGTCAGTGTCTGACTAGGTCTGTGAGTGGATGCCTCAGTGTCTGCAAATGGGTGAGCACTGTTTAATTAAATCTGTGAGTTGGTGCATCAGTGTCTCTTTGGCTCTGTGAGTGGGTATATGAGTATATAAATTACTCCATAAGTACGTGTGTGACTGTTTGTATAAGTGTGTAAGTCAATACATTATTGAGTGAATTAACATATGATTATTTGTTATTTATTCATTTTTGGTTAGATCTGTGACTCCACCATGACGTTTCATAGGGGCGAGTGGAGCTCCTTGATGGGATACCAAAGGGAATGGTGGATGGAGCGTTTGAGCAAATCAAGCACTCACTCCCAGTCAACTGATCTGGGTTTAATCCATCATCATGCATTAGCTTACTCTACCACCCCAGCTCAGACATGGCCATATGCAAATTAGTCTAACCCTGTGCCTCATGGGAAGAGTCCAACACAAACTGCCAAGCCACGTCTTCCCTGGACCGGAACCAGCATCCTGGGACTGGTTTCGGGTTCATAACCCTCATCAGCCAGGCTATCTTGAATCCAGTGGCAGGGTGATCAAGGGACCCACATCTGGGTATACCCTGCCAACTCAGGGCGAACAAAGCGATACAAAAAGGGATGATGGACGGAGCGTTTAAGCAAATCAAACACTCACCCCCAGTCAACTGACCTGAGTTTAATCCATCATCATTCTTTAGCTCACTCCACAACCCCAGTTCAGGCATGGTCATATGCAAATCAGTCTGACCCTGTGGCTCATGGGAACAGTCCAGCCCGAACTGCCCAGCCATGTCTTTCCTGGAGCAAAACAAGCATCCTGGGACCAGTTTCGGGTTCATAACCCTAATCAACCGGGCTATCTTGAATCCAATGGAAGAGTGAGCAAGGACCCACATCTGGGTATACCCTGCTAACTAAGGGATAGCAAAGCAATACTATATGGGATAATGGACGGAGCAGTAGAGCAAATCAAACACTCACCCCCAGTCAACTGATCTGGGATTAACCCATCATCATTCTTTAGCTCACTCCACCTCCCCAGTTCAAACATGGCCATATGTAAATCAGTCTGAAACTGTGCCCCATGGGAACAGTCCAGCACAAACTTCCAAGCCATGTCTTCCCTGCACCGGAAACAAGCATCCTGGGACCAGTTTCGGGTTCATAACCCTCATCATCCAGGCTATCTTGAATCCAGTGGCAGAGTGAGCAAGAACCCACATCCGGGTATACCCTGACAACTCAGGGCGAACAAAGCGATACCCAAGGGGATGATGGACGGAGCGTTTGAGCAAATCAAACACTCACCCCCAGTCAACTGATCTGGGTTTAATCCATCATCATTCTTCAGCTCACTCCACCACCCCAGTTCAGACATGGCCATATGCAAATCAGTCCAACCCTTTGCCTCATGGGAACAGTCCGGTCCGAACTGCCAAGCCATGTCTTTCCTGGACCGGAAACAAGCATCCTGGGACAGGTTTTGGGTTCATAACCCTCATCAGCCAGACTATCTTGAAACCAGTGGCAGAGTGAGTAAGGGACCCACGTCTGGGTATACCCTTCTAACTCAGGGCGAACAAAGCGATATCAAAGGGGATGATGAAAGGAGCGTTTGAGCAAATCAAACACTCACCCCCAGTCAACTGATCTGGGTTTAATCCATCATCATTCTTTCGCTCACTCCACCACCCCAGCTCAGGCATTTCCATATGCAAATCAGTCTGACCCTGTCCCTAATGGGACAGTCCAGCCCGAACTGCCAAGCCATGTCCTCCCTGGACTGGAAACAAGCATACTGGGACCGGTTTCGGGTTCATAATCCTCATCAGCCAGGCTATCTTGAATCCAGTGGCAGGGTGAGCAAGGGACCCACGTCTGGGTATACCCTGCCATCTCAGGGGGAACAAAGCAATACCAAAGGGGATGATGGACAGAGCTTTTGAGCAAATCAAAGACTCACCCCCAGTCAACTGATCTGTGTTTATTCCATCATCATTCTTTAGCTCACTCCACCAACCCAGGTTCGACATGGCCATATGCAAATCAGTCTGACCCTGTGAATCATGGGAACAGTCCAGCCCGAACTGCCAAGCCATGTCTTCCCTGGACCGGAAACAAGCTTTCCGAGGACCGGTTTCTGGCATTCCAGCCGTCTTCAGCCCGGCTTGCTTGAATCCAGTGGTAAAGTGAGCAAGGGACTCACGTCTGAGCATACCCTGCCACACTTATGGCGGCCAAAAGCGGTACAAAAGGGGGTGGTGATGGACGGAGCATCTGACTCAATCAAACACTCACACCCAGTCAAAAGATCTGGGTTTAATCCATCACCGTTCTTTAGCCCACTCTGCCACCCCAGTTCAGACATGGCTATATACAAATCAGTCTGACCCTGTGCCTCATGGGAACAGTCTGACGCTGGAGACCGGGTTACCAGGGAGGCGGCGTGTGGCTGGAATTACGGAGACAAAAGGAATCAGCTTCAAATACAAAAAAAGAAGCTCTTCGTTTGAATCAGGTTAAAACAAGGGTGAGGAATGAAAGGACGCCCCATCTTACGAATATCCTGAGCCTTCTGAAATTGATACAAAGAAGGACAACCAACGCCCCAACCATTAAGCACAAAAGTCACAGGTCATTTGAAAGGAAGAAATTGAATCATAACAGTGGATAAGAATTTTCTATCCCCAGGATTTATGCTGTCATCGCACATTAAATACTGCGCATTATACTGAAGAATTCACTGTAGTCCTGAGGAAGGTGTACCATCTGCCTTAAACACCGAAACGCGTCGACATTCTTGCTACTTTTAATTTTTGTTTTATGTGTTGAACCCTAATGCAATGTGATTATGTTTTTATATGTTGCTTATATGTAAAATTGTTACTTATATCATGCTGCTATCTCAAGTTTTTAATAAATATGAATTTTAAGAATAATATGTTTATGTAATAATTTTGGGACAAACTAGGGTACATGTCATTGAGGTAAAAAAGTTTTTGGTGTCAAATCTCGTTAAGCACCCCGTGCTTCAATTTAGGAACCACAGAAAGGAACCAACTCCCCTTTTGTTGCTATATTTCCCAGTCCTTTCTGGGTTTGTTTGGGAAAGCTCTCTTTCTTTTTTAACTTCCCTGGACCAGAAACAAGCATCTTGGGACCGGTTTTGAGTTCATAACCCTCATCAGCCAGGCTATCTTGAATCCACTGGCAGAGTGAGCAAGGGACCCACATCAGGGTATACCCTGCCAACTCAGGCGAACAAAGTGATACCAAAGGGGATGATGGGTGGAGTGTTTGAGCAAAACAAACACTTCCCCCCAGTCAACTGATCTGGGTTTAATCCATCATCATTCTTTCGCTCACCCCACCACCACAGTTCAAACATGGCCATATGCAAATCAAGCTGAACCTGTGCCTCATGGGAACAGCCCAGCCCAAACTGACAAGCCATGTCTTCCCTGGACCGGAAACAAGCATCCTGGGACCGGTTTTGGGTTCATAACCCTCATCAGCCAGGCTATCTTGAATCCTGTGGTAGAGTGAGCAAGGAACCTACGTCTGGGTATATCCTGCTAACTCAGGGCGAACAAAGCGATATCAAAGGGGATGATGGATGGAGCGTTTGAGCAAAACAAACACTCACCCACAGTCAACTGATCTGGGTTTAATCCATCATCATTCTTTCGCTTACTCCACCACCCCAGTATAGACATTGCCATATGCAAATCGGTCTGACCCTGTGCCTCATGGGAACAGTCCAGCCCAAACTGCAAAGCCATGTCTTCCCTGAACCGGAAGCAAGCATCCTGGGACCAGTTTCTAGTACATAACCCTCATCAGCCAGGCTATCTTGAGTAAGTATGGATGAAATTTGCGAATTTGCGGTAATTGAATTTGCGCGAAAGCGAATTCGCGGTCTGCAAAATCCGCGAATTTGTGGATTTTTTTATTTTTGCGTGTTAGCGGGGCGCTTTGCGTATTTGCGTTTTTTTTTTCAGCGTGGCACCTGCGAAGTTACCCATGCGGTTGTACATGGGCGCGGCCATCTTGTTTTCAGTGTTCGCGTTGCGTATTTCCGTTTCCGGGCACTAGTTGCATGCTCGCGTTGGGCATTTCCTACATGCGGGGCGAAATTACGTGATCGCGTCCGTTTTTGAATGCTCGTGGGGAAAATATCACCCGAACTAACCCATGTGGTCGCAAAGGGCGCAGCCATATTGTTTTTCATTCATTGCTATGGTTCTGGGCATGCTTTTTCTATCCTGCTTTAATCTTTGCAATCCTTTGTTTGTTTGAACTTTTTAAAATCTTTTTTACTCATTATCTATCCCTCTCTTTTTCTGCATCTATATTATGTGTTTTTTTCAACTTTTTGTTACTTTAATAACTACTTTTTAGTTTACCTCTCTCTTTTCTTTTACTCACTTTTTTTCCCTATTCTTTTCTTCTTTCACCCAGGACCATGACAAAGGGAGCCGGCAAGTCTAAGGGGAAGGGTATCGCACCCCGTAGACGGCTCCCTTGCGGGCGCTTAAGGGGGGAGGATGTATTTGCCCGGGAGATCTTCTGCCTGGTGGAGGTGGCCGCACTGGTTTTCTTCGTCAGCGCCACCTCCCCAAGACCGTCGGGGCAGGCGGCAGGCCCGGTGCCGGGTACGGGCTCCTGGAGCGTCGCCAGCTATGGGGGAAGGTGTGTCGGGCCATGTATCAGGAGTCTGGGGTCCGGCGCACCTACACCCAGGCGACGCACCGGTGGTCTGACATCCTGGACCAGGAACACGACCTGCTCGACCTGATTGGCGTGGAGATCCCTGGGCTTGGTGAGTAGTAGTAGCTATTTATTCACTACTTTTTTTTCTCCTGCTCTGTGTTATGATATTGCAAATATTTGTTTTTTTCCGAAGAGCAAGAATGCTGCCGATTACATTGCAGGTAAATTATGTTTCAAAAGCATCTGTGATTGCAGGTGCTCGCCTGCTCACTGGCGGTGCTACTATGCTTACTAGTTTTCAATTTTGTGCTCATTTGGCCTGAGTGATTATGTATGAGTGTACTTTACAGAACTGCATAATGCTAGACACTAGAGACTTAAGTCCAGTCCTTCCTTTGTACTCCTGCCACTAAGAAGAGATAGTGGTGTTAGATTGATAGGTTGAGTATATTATGACTGGTTATTTACTATTTAGTAGGAAACTTTAGTGGTCCGCAATCATGACGGACTGTGTCTTTCACTTCGCGTGCTGCGGACTGCTGCCTGCCAGTCCCAGTAGAACCTTTTTGTAGTTTGTTTAGTGAGTTACATAACTTTACAAGTAGACGGTCTGCGAATCCAGCAATACTAATATCCTTGTAGACCACATCAGATAGGTCAATAAATTTTGTGCAATTGTTGTCTATTTCCCTAAAATAATTTGTTATTGTTTTTTTGAAATGTTTGATTTGGCTGACAACAATCATCTATGTTTGTGTCTTTCTTTCATGTTGTACATCAGCTCTCCCCAGGGCCAAGAGGACAGAGGAGGAGGTAGCGGTGCCGGTGTAGCAGGTACAGCAAGGCCAGGATAGGTCCGCCGAGGGCTCCTCTTCTGGCCCCAGTAAGTTTTCCTGTTAATATTATTAAATATACTTCCCTATCTTTTACAGCACCTATTTATTCCAAACGTTCCTCATAATTCTATTTTTTTCTAAATCGTCTTTGAACTTCTTGTAGACTGTTTCTAAATTCTTATCCTGCCTCTACTATGACTCTCTGTGCTACTACTAGATTATTATTATTAGTCTGTCTGTGTAGCTAGCTAAGCTTGCACAGTTGGCAAAAGGTGTTAAACAAAACTCCTATTCAGCAATATCTCTAGGCACTGAGTGCAGTCTTCTGGGTTGTCCATAATGTCTATTGAAGTCTTCTTAAGGTTTATGCTTTGACAAATCCCAATAATAAAATGTCAGTGGCCACCAAGCATAAGATACTAGTTTACATTTTGATTTAATATGAGGACATACTACTACTGTTGCAGGGACTATTTTGCACATACAGAACTATGGACAAGAAATAGGGCATTGTTGATAATAGGCGCAGTTAGACTTTCCAGTATCCACATACCTCAGTCATAACAGAAGTTGAACCCCCAATCTCCTTATACTGAGACTAGCTAGTGTGTCAGAGTCTTTATTTAGCTCCCGATTGCAGCGATGATCCCCAATGATTATACAACCCAGAACAGAAGACTACGGAGTCCGAGTCCACTCCCGACCTCTCAGAGTCACAGAATCATGCTTTCAAATTGCAAACCCTTTCGCTCACTCACTCATGACCAAAAAACCACAGAGTTTATGTAAGTTTTAAAGCTTTATTAAAAGTAAAACAACTAGCTCTGTGTGTACTCAGTAGTCAGTACATTACATTTCAATTGTGCATTATATAATGTATTACAATCAAATTCATTCATATAAGTTAAAAGGTGAAGTCTTTGAAACTGAACAGTGGCTGATTTATTTTACACATTAATTGTGGGAGACCCCTCACCTGGTTGGAACTTAAAGTCTTGGTGGTGAATCTGACGAGTCGACCGAGTAACATCTTGTTCTTGTTCGTACTCGTAGAAGGGAAGCTTCTGTCGTTATGAGAAAAATGGTGCGTGTTGAAAAGCAAGCATTCATTAGTTGTGCCAAAAAGTGTAGCTTCTTATCATGGCTATGCATAAAAAAAAAAACTACCCTTCCGAAAGGGGAATTTTTAGTTTAGACTAGAGAGTCACAAATAATTAAATTTGTTTAGTAACATATTTTTTCATTCCTAGACAAATTAGGGAGTGGTGTATGGCATCTAAAAATTTCACATGTATTTTCTAGGAGTAAAAGCATTGGCACAGCCAACCACCAGTGCCGAAGCCAGCGCAGAGGCGGTCACTCCAGGGGCGTATGCGGTGCCAGCAGGAACTGCTGTGGGGGATGCCACGGTGGTGGCGGGCAGTGGTAAGCTTAAGCTATTATATTCCTTCCTTATTGAGATTGCAGAGTAGGCTCGCTGCAGGGGTGTATATGTTGTACAGTACGAGTAAGTACACTTTACTGTTAAGAAGACTTACAAATTTAGAAGTACGTTTTTGTCAACCAGGTAGAACTTAGAACTGAAGACAGTCACCCTTGACTTCGCATTAGCAACAGCATTAGTGGCAGGAGTTGACGAGTAACCAATGGCCTACTTTACATTTGACATCAACTCAGCTGTGAAAGTTTTATCGAGAAGCCAAGTCAGATCAGAGATGAACTTGATGGATGGGATGAACGAAAAGGGAAAGAAGGGTGTAAGGAAGGAGGAGCAAGTTAAATTAATGACTGGCAAAGAATGATACATGTTTTTGAATGCAGGAACAGTTGGCTGTGAAATTGAATCTGATGCATGGCCGTTTGAAAGCTGAAGCAAGGATGGGTGGAAGGAGAAATAAAAGAGGACTGCCTGGGTGGGTGAAACAGAAAATGTATGTGTGCGCAATATATCCTTTGGTGCAATTTCAAATGCAAGTCAAACACGAGTGCATGGCTGGCGGCTTTCAAAAAACAAATAAAAAGGGTGTTTTTTGGTGAGAAAAAGTAAGGGTTGTCCTTTAAGAAGACTGATTGACATTTACTTTGAATGGATGGATGCCTGGATGGTATCTTCCTCATAGATAGCATAGGTGTATGCAGAGTAGACAGAGTAGACGGTCACTGGATGAAGACTAAGAGTGTTACTTTGAAGAGCATGTTACACTGCACGTCCGTGCCAGAGTAGCAAAGCCGAGTAAAGTAGAAGTTGTAATTTTTCAGAATACTCCCTTGACTAACAGTAGTTTGCAAGCACAGCTTATATTGTGTATCTATATTGTATAGTTCACATTATCAAGTCAAGTTACAAGTGCCTTCCTCTGGCGATTACGGGGACCACTCACTACCTCGGTTAATAATTTTTTTTCAACTCTGTCATTCATGTGTGGCCTATCGGTGTTCACTCAATCAATAAAAACAAAGCAGTAAAGTCATCCCTTATATAAGCAAATATCCTGTGAAGGGATAGATGATCATATTATCTTCTTCATTTCCATTTGTAGTAGTCAGGGGCAGGGCAGGCTGAAAGTTAAATTAATTGAGCAGTAGCCCTTGTAACAGAATATGGCCAGTGTCACCCTTATTAGAAAAGTAAGAGCTTCACCGCCTGCATGTACTGGACTGGTAGCAGTAACGCAAGTCTGTGTTATCATGGCTTGCGTCTGTTTTTTTCGGGTGCAAGTTGACTGCGCTGGCATTATGCCGGCTTCCACAAGTTTACGTACCACTTTCGCTAAACAAGAGAGAAGAACAAGACTGGTGAACTGTCTGAGTCTAATGTAGTGAGTCCATATAGTGCTAGTAGAATTCCTGAAACTCCCACTAATGTTAGAGCAGAGGCCGACGAAGTTGGAGGTTCGATAGATACATGCCACACAAATGTTATGTACTGTGCTTGCAAGTTGCTAGTGCTACTGTGACACTACTTTCTGTTGAATTATTTTGTGTTAATCTTAATGAGTATTGGACCTGGTTACAGTATTTTTCTTTTTCTTCATCTAGATACTCCGTCTTCTAAACTATCTCGGAAGGAGTTGGCCAGGCCCCGGAAGCTGGAGGCAATTGTTGTCAAATATCGGCGGCTGGTGGCCCAGTAGGAGGAGGAATCGCAGTCGACATCCACAACAGTTGCATCCTCCTCCGCTCCCCCTGGGTCATCCGGTCAGCGCAATCCTCCAGCGGCACGGCGCCGTAGTCTGGCAGCCACCCGCCACCTCCGAGCAGCGACAACAACAGCTGCCCCCCACAGTAGCTGCAAGGCAAGGATGCACCATTTGTCCATGAGAGTGGCCTACCTTGAGCAGCAGGTGGCCCAACTGTCGAGGCAGAAAGCCCAGCTCAAGGCCCTCGTCGAGAGCTCCGCGACCACCTGGCCACAGGACACCGCCGGCGGAAGTAGATGGAGAGAGACTGTCCCTTGCCCCTTTATTAAAGACTTTTGAGGGGGTGGGAATTGGGCATTTGGGTTTTTGGACTTTTGGGACATTTGATTTCATGGACATTGGTTGGAGTTAGGGAGGGGGGTGGGTTGGGTTGGGTTGGGCCTTGCAGGATAGTTTATTTTTGTTAGGAACAAAATTATTATTTATTTTCTACTGAAACATAGCATAAACGTTTTATGTTTTGTGAGGGAGGCAGGGTGGGATTAACTCAACTGTACGTTTGTTTTCCTGAAACTTAACTGGCTGCTTGATTCTAATTGTCTAAGTAATCGCCCAAATTTCTACAAAAGTGCAACTGACAGAGTTAGTGAATTTAATTGTCCTACTACTTTACAAGTACTACCGTCAGTCTCTCCTCTCCTCCAACTCCATTATTCGTCCTCCCACAAAATGCTTATCTTACCTGTAATTAGTGTTTGAGAATAGGGCAAGGCACAGGGCTGGCTGCATGGCAAATGGAGATTAGATTGGCAATGGAATCCTGGACGGATGAAATGGCATCGTTGTGGTGGTAATAGTAGTGGTACACACTGGCAGTAGCAGCATATGAAAAAAAAGGAAATGAGACATTGAGTGGCCTGAGAGGAGCGTTAGAACAGTACGATAGTACAGTACACAAGAACAGTGCCATAAATTAAATTGTAGCCTAAGCAATGCTAAAGTATTCATCGAAAAGTTTAGTTAACTAGTAGTTGCGTGGATTATGGCTACTACAAGAACTAGTACTGAAGGACACAGCAGTGTAAACATTCATCACATGTAGGAGGAGGTTGTTGATGAATCCACTCGATGGTGACATGAAGTTCTGAAATGATTTGCAAAATGCAAATACTCATGGGTGTGGGTCAAGCAGAATAGGAAAATATCCTCAGATTCCTTCACTGACCTGACTTTAAATTGATTTTCTGTTGCTTTGACCTTATCCTCTCCAGCAAGCGTGTGGAATTATCGCTGTCATTTACTCACACACTAATGAAAACCACACAGCCCGGGGGAAGATGGTTATGGTTTGAAAAATGGATGGGAATAGGGTTTTTTGGGAACATTTTGTGGAGAGAGGAAAAAAAACACAGCATGGACAAACAACAAATGAAGAAAAACAAATCTTTGGATACGAAGATATCCATAAATCTTTTAAGGGACATAAAGGAAGTGCACTACTGCATGCATGAAGTTGCTAAATGGATGGTTAGGTTACTGAAAAGTAGTACTAACTACAACTTAGTAAACTATGAAGAAACAATTTGAAGGTACAGGGCTGCAGAAATTACGCAATTTCACTTGCATATCTGCCCTCAGAGAGAATAAACACTTATTAGTACATTAAATTAGTTTTACAAATAGCAAAGAAACTTATCAAATAGCTAGAGGGATGAATTTGAAGCAGAGAGCAAACAAACAAACAGAGTCACACTCATAGAAGTTCACAACAATAACATTATTTAAAATATAAGGAGAAGTGAAGAGGATACTGTAACTGTATGTTGTAGTTGTCCTGTTCAATTTGGGAAGTTGCATGCATCCAGTCATTCCTCTTATTTGCGGTACTCCTCGATTCCATCTGATGCTCCGTTGGTCAATCTTGGTGATGACCAGACATACTGTCCACTGCCTACCTGGCGGATGCGGAATTGCGGATCGCTAATGGTAAGCCTGATTTAATCGTTTTTCCTATCGCATGGGGTAAAAGCCGGCCTGTAATTACTGATGGAAAAACAGTAAGTGATATTAAAAAATACCACAGAGAAAAAAATATAAGATATGGTGTGTAGTGCAAAAATAACACTTTCCGTTTCAGAGGTGACAGTATTACATACAAGCATCATCACTAAAGTGCGTACTCTGAGTCTCCTTTTCAAGGATAGTAATTAGCACACAGCAGGCCAGGGCCATGCAGACGGTCAAGGCAGGCACCACTGAGTGAAGCAACCCTATGTAGCATACCTCTTTGACACAGACAGACAAAGCATATCTAATTGTATGCAGCAAGCCACATAGCCACAATTTTACATGAGCTGCTGTCTGGACTCTGGCATAACAACACTACACTGGCTCGACCACTCCATACCACGACTAGACACTCAGACATGTAGTTCTGCTGTAGATGTTGTTGACTGGTTTACCTGTTTGCCACTCATGAAATGGCCATAGTTCTTCCGTAAACCGACAATGATGATCCATCCATCCCAGTGAGTGCTGTAAAGAAAAAAGATATTATGTAACTTTGATCATCAAGACTCCTCATCATGGTATATTGGCAAACTCAATGTTGTTCATGCAGCCGCAGTCTACACACACAGTGAGTACAAGGACATTTTGCATAATAAAAAAATGCAACGTAGTTGCCCCTGCAGTAGAAGTACAATTTGAATTAAACAAGGTAAAAAAACAGAGTAGACTTGAGAAGACTTGAGTTACATTTAGTGTGTAAAGGATTAAATAATAACAGAAGACATATGATTCATTTCATGCACAACAAACAAACAGCAATTCCTTTCATCAGATCCAGACAGCCAGTGCTGTCCACTGCATGCAATCTCATTATTCATTACCTGTTCCACTTTTTGTCCGCATCTTGTTCTTTAAGTGAATGCCCACAGGGCAGCCTCTCCATTGAATTTTAGAAGTAACTGTCAGCAATCAGAATATAGTCAGTAATCCCAGTCCCACTTCTTTTGAGGGGACTCATCTACGAAGCGACAGTTTCTTCATTCTGCGTAACCCAGCCATCTGCCTTGAGGAAAATGGATAGGGGGAGTCTGGAGGAGGATAGAGGAGCATGACTGAGGTGTGAACTTGTGAACTTCAGGATTGCAGACAGCGGCACCTTCAATAAGGAAACAAGACGAAGACAGACCTGCTGATGGATTTGTTGTGATTAGTCAGGACGAAAAAAAAAGGAAGTCAGTTTCAGGCCTAGGTGTCAGGGAAGTAGAGCTCGTCCTCAAACTCTGTGAATTGAGACGGGAGTAGGTTAGCTAACGGAAAAGAACTTCCGTCACCTAAGTCGGTGTCCTCTTCTTCCTGCGTGGATTCACATATTTTGTAATCTGGTAGTATGAAGTGCTGATTCATCTTGATCATTGTTAACCTCTCCACATGTTTGGGCGAGAGGGTCCTTTTTGAAGTTACAATGGCACCAGCAGCACTAAAACACGTTCAGAAGACACGCTTGCGAGTGGGAAAGACAAATAATTTAGAGCCAGCTTGGTGATCAGTGTCCATTGACCCCTTTTCCCATACCAATACAGCAATGGGTTATGATCAATGTAGACCTCTGTTGGGTCATCCAGATAGGCCTGCACCATCCGCTCAAGGTCATCCAGGGATGCTGAACTTTCCGTACCATCTGAGGGCTTTGCATCAACACTGGAACGAGCAAACTATTGATGAGTTATCCAATCTGCTTCCGACAATATTATGGCTAGGCCTGGTGCAGGTGAGGATGATGATACGGTTGCTGGTGTCGGTAACGGCTGTGAGGGAAAGTGACTGCCTTCGGCCACAGAAGTGGACCTTGACGCCGGATGGCCTGCTGATTCAATAGTACTTCTGCCGGTTCCTTCAATTTCCTTCCGCTCTTTCTCGAACCGAGTGGCTGACAGAGCTAGCCTATGTTTGTACTTTTAAACATCTGCTTCATTAAAAAGAATTAATGCTTTGCTGTCCAGTGAATCAGAATCAGAATCAGAAAAGAGCTTTATTCGATTTTAGCAGCAACATAAAATCATAAAAGCAACAATTATATATAGACCATTTCATAAACTCGTAACAAAAAGACAATGAGCATTAAAATAAGAATTACATTTTTACAATTTTCCAGCTAAAACCTTTTCCTTCATACAATTAACATGTTATAAAATTCTGTTTCCTCAGGATACTTTTTAAAAAGTCAGTCATAGTCATAATGCAATATACATTTTCCATTTGTTGTAAAAATAAGTATGCTGGCCTGCATTGTCGTCAGGAACCCTGCTTTAGATACTGTCTAATCCACCTTCTATGTCCACTCTCATAATATTTACAAAATAAAACTATGTGAAATGTAGATTGCAGTGATACATTGTCACATGGGCAAAGCCCCAAATTTCTTGACCAGTCATTTTTAGCTGTATATGTTACCAGGCAATGGAATATTTCAAATCTAAACCTGGTCAAAATAAATCGATCAAATCCCTTTATGCATTGTAGGAGGTACAATGGTTGGATTGGTAACAGGTTGGATCAAGTAACAGGCCAAGGTCATCTGATGTTGAATTACTGATATTTTGGTTGTTTCGCCCGATAATCTAAGCAGTTCAAAATGGCTCATACATAAAATGTTAAGTTGCTTTCTTGATATTGTGCAGATGAATTCAGGATTATCATAGAGTTCAGGTCTATGCAAATCAATCAGCGTTTTTCTAACATACTCTAGCCAAGGAATATATTTTGAGTTGTCCAAAGCCATAACGTCCTTATTGATTTCCCCACTAAGGTCTAACGCTTCTTCAGACCATACTCTCTGCCAGAGTAAGATTGGTTGCAATTTTATAAGGTCTGAGATAAACTCCATACCTAATTCCACCAGTGCCTTTTTGTACCGTGGATCCAGAATAGTGGCACAAATGTAATGTTCTTCAGTATGTATTTTTTTAAGCCTTTCATTGTCAACTAGGCGGGTTAATAAGCTCTCCGCCAACTGATATGCGTCTTGCTTGTCAGTATCATCTTTGAACATTGAAGACACCGCCTTCAGTTGGTGCTCTAGCATGCGCAACAATGGAATAGCTTTGCCCAAAGTACAGTCCTCCCTGCTGACTTCACGCGTGAAGACCTCTAAAGGACAAAGCATGTCTGTCAGGCTTTTAACTAGGTCCCATTCCTCCAACTCTAGCCTCATGTCTTTCATAGAAGAACCCCGGTCAAAGACATAATCATTAATGACCAAGCACTGCTCAGACAGACGCTCAAGCATGTAGAAGGTTGAGTTCCAACGTGTTACCACCTCCTGGATGAGTCCTCTGACTGGCATTCTACCGCCACATTGAAAGCCTTAAAAGAATGGCTGAAATGTGTGCAGATTCTTCAGCAGGTGGTCAGTAACTTGCCGACTGTGTTTTCTTTTTTCAAGAAATCTTGAACAACAATGTTAATACTGTGCACCGAACACAGCACTCTGAAATAGCCACCATCATTCATGGCCCTAAATATATTACTGCCATTATCCGTGGAAACATAACCAATCATGCACTTTCTTGGATGCGGCCATTCAAAGACCTGTTAAACTCCTCCAAAATGTTTACTGCAGTATAAGATTTCTCCGTGGCAAACATGGTACTGTTGCATGTTTCCGACTAGCTTGAAAAATTGTGGCTGTGTCAACACCTGCAGACAGCTTGTCTCTAATCCCTGCCACAGAGACCCAGTGTGCAGTGATGCACATGTAATTAAGGGCTTGGCAACTGGTCGACATGTCTGTTGTCAGGTGGACACTGGATAGTGTGAACAGCACTCTTCAGCAAAGCTGCCCCAATCACCTCCAGAACATCTTGATGTAGTGCTGGAACCACAACTCTGTCAAAATAGGACCGGCTAGGAACCTTCCATTAGGGCAGACTGTTGCCACAAATTCTCGAAAACCCACCCCTTCCATGAAAGAAAAAGGGAGAAGGTCCAGCCCTAACATTTTAGCCAGCATTGCATTATAAAGATGTGCCCTTGGGTGGTTGAGTTCTAATGGCGCCTCCGACCACAACATGCTTTTAATGGTGGTCTGGACCGTTTTCATACTTGATAATGATGATCCAGACTTCTTCAACCCAGTTAGGCTCATTAAGGTACTTTTTCGCATTGGTGTCTCTCCCAGACTCTTAGTGTGCCTCATAGATGTTGCTGGGGTAGAAGGTGTGGGCGCTACCACTGCAGTGCTGCTGCCAGGGGTACTGTGTGTACCAGAAAAAATGTCTGTCGCTTCTTCACCTCTACCCCTGCATGATCATCAGCCCCTCGTCATCATCAGATGCAATATCAATGAATACATTTGGATTTGTTGTACTTTTGGCTTCCTGGATCTTACTTAGGTGTGCCTCCCACTGGATAGTGTAGTGTTTTTGGAGATGACCTCTCTGGCCTCCGGTACCATAGTTGGTACCAAGCATACCCCGACTAACTACAGTTTTAAAAATCGAAGAAACAACTAAGTTTTCTCCCTTTTTTGCCAATACTAAAGAAGTCCCAAACTGGAGAGTTGAGATTTCTGGTGGTGGTGGTGGAGGTGCTACTTTCAATGCCAGATGAAGTGGAGGATGGGCGTGGCCGAATTTGACTCTGTTATGCACCTGCAGTTCCAGCACCACTACTTGAGGTAACGCAGGTTGAGCTGGATGGAGGTCCCTGCCGGCCCTTCTGAAGAGAAAATATGGCAGCTGTAGGTCGTGTTGGTGTAGTAGTTACCGGTGTTGGTGGTGGTACCAGTGCCACGCCACCCACATCCCGCTCAGCAGCATTTCAGGATAGGGTAAAAATGTCTGTCTGCTGCATGCCCGCTGGAGCTGGAGTGATGACTGTGATGACTGGGTCGTCATTGTCAGACTGTTCATTAGCAGCAGAATACACCACTTCTTCCACTTCTTGTTCGTCGTCATCACCTATAAGTGAAAGCCTTGCGGGAACCTTCCTTTTAGGCTTAGCTACCTTTGTCGGCTCGTGGCGTGCCTCCCTCTCAGACTGCATTGGTGGGTTCCAATCAAGATCTAGATCATCAGAAGGAAGGGGGCTTAAAGACGAACTTGCCCTCCAGGACCTTTTTCTTGCTGGGGATCTGGAAGACAATGGATCGTCAGGAGGAGTGGCTTGCTCGGATGATACCTCCGCTTGAATCTCGATTTCCTGATGTCCCCCTACTTCTGGAGGAACAAGCATTGTGGACAGTTGTGCCTCTCCATGCGCCTCTCCATACGCCTCTACTTGCGCCTCTCCATGCACCTCTACTTGCACCTCTCCTTGCGCCTCTCCTTGCACCTCTCCTTGCGCCTCTCTTTGCGTCTCTCCTTGCGCCTCTCCTTGTTGTACCTGTGGTTGTCGTTGCGGCTGTGGTTGAACACTCGTCAGATGAGTTAAACCCTGCGTTGATTGGATGCTATTTTCTTGCGATGAGTCAACGCCAACATCACTGGTCGATGGTGATTGAGCAATTAAAGTGGCTTCCTCTGCTGCACTCATGGCCTTGGGCCTAACTTGGCGTGGTGGTACTGAGACCAATGAAGCTGAGCTGCTGCTCCCCGCTTGGTCCCCGGCGGACACCGCGGCTGCAGGCGTAGTATTTTTTCTCCCAAAAAAGTGTCTGTGGGCACACCAGTCTCCTTGGTAAGTGGCGCCACTTGCTTCTACTGCTCCTTCTTACTGGCAACTTTCTTTGTAGAGGAGCTACAGCCACCTTTCTTTGGGCCCATCTTCTTCAGAGTCAGAACAGTAGGCCGCAGTTGCACGTGTTGCAGAGTTGTCTGTGGCTGTGCTGCACACGCCGCAGCAGGACTTCTTCCTGGCACTGATGATGAACGATGAGGATGATTTGTGGTTCTCTTTGTGCACCTAAGAGCAAAGGAAGCCAGGGGAACATCAGTTAAATAAATGTTGCATATGTCGTGCTTCAATTATTATTTGCAACTAGGCATTTATTATTATTTCAACACACCCAAAAACGGAAAGACCAAAAATAAAAATTGCAATTATCTCTATTCAAAATGGATGTTTACATTAATAGAAGAGAGACCACACAGAGAAAGTTGTTTCATGCACCACTGAGTACCCCTGGGCATAATGGATGAAAGGAGGCAGACTAGGTGCAGGCCTATGGCACAAAGCACACTGCCTGGCTTCAAAATGGGCCCTTGACCCCCACCCACATGGCCAGGCCCTGGACAAGGCCTCAAAATGGCTCCCACACACATGGCCTGGCCCAGGACCAGGCCTCAAAATGGCCCCCACCCACATGGCCAGGCCCCAACAACATCCGAGAAAATCAAAAAACACACAAATTCACCCCAATCCAATGCCACCCATACCCTAAATGATGTTTAAATTCAAGAGACCCCACAGAAAGACATGGTCCATACACCACTGAGTACCTCTGGGCATAATGGATGAAAGCAAGGCAGACTGGGTGCAGGCCTATAGCACCAAGCACACTGCTTGGCTTCAAAAGGTCCCCTTGATCCCCACCCACATGGCCAGGCCCTGGACCAGGCCTCAAAATGCCCCCCACCGACATGGCCAGGCCCTGGCACAGGCCTCACAATGGCCCCCACCCAGATGGCCAGGCCCCAACAACACACCAAAAAATCCAAAAACACACAATAATCACCACAATCCAATGCCATGCATGCCCTAAATGATGTTTAAATTCAAGAGACCCCACAGAAAGACTTGGTCCATGCACCACTGAGTACCCCTGGGCATAATGGATTAAAGCAAGGCAGACTGGGTGCAGGCCTATGGCACAAAGCACACTGCCTGGCTTCATAATGGCCCCTTGACCCCCACTCCCATGGCCAGGCCCTGCCTGCCCTGGATGAGGCCTCAAAATGGCCCCCACCCACATGACCAGGCCCCAACAACACCTCACTCCAATGCTCAAGTTCAGACATGGCCATATGCAAATCAGTCTGACCCTGTGCCTCATGGATACAGCCCAGACTGAACTGCCAAGCCATGTCTTCTCTGGACCGGAAACAAGCATCCTGGGACTGGCTTCATGTTCATAACCCTCATCAGCCAGGCTATCTTGAATCCTGTGGCAGAGCGAGCAAGGGACCCACATCTGGGTATACCCTGCCAACTCAGGGCAAACAAAACGATACCAAAGGGGATGATGGATGGAGCATTTGAGCAAATCAAACACTCACCCCCAGTCAACTGATCAGAGTTTAATCCATCATCATTCTTTAGCTCACTCCACCACCCCAGTTCAGACATGGCCATATGCAAATCAGTCTGACCCTGTGCCTCTTGGGAACAGACCAGCCCGAACTGCCAAGCCTTGTCTTTCCTCGACCAGAAACAAGCATCATGGGACAGGTTTTGGGTTCATAACTCTCATCAGCCAGGCTATTTTGAATCCAGTGGCAGAGTGAGCAAGGGACCACGCCTGGGTATACCCTGCCCACTGAGGATGAACCATGCAATACCAAAGGGGATGATGGACGAAGCGTTTGAGCAACTCAAACACTAACCCCCAGTCAACTGATCTGGGTTGATACCATCATCATTCTTTAGCTCACTCCACTATCCCAGTTCAGACATGGCCATATGCAAATTAGTGCGACCCTGTGCCTCATAGGAACAGTCCAGCCCGAACTGCCAAGCCATGTCTTCCCTGGACCGGAAACAAGTATCTTGTCCCCAGTTTCAGGTTCATAACCCTGATCAGCTAGGCTATCTTGAATCCAGTAGCAGAGTGAGCAATGGAACCACATCTGTGTATTCCCTGCCAACTCAGGGCAAACAAAGCGATACCAAAGGGGATGATGGACAGAGCATTTGAGCACATCAAACACTCACCTCCAGGCAACTGATCTGTGTTTAATCCATCATCATTCTTTAGCTCACTCCACCACCTCAGTGGAGCACTTGTTTGCTATAGTATGGGGGAGCAGTGCTCCTGCCATACCATAGCAAACTGCAATGTCCATGGGGGCCTGCACCCGGGACATTGCTGGAGCTGGCCCTTAAGGGGGGTTGGCAGTCTCCAGGGCAATCTAGGGCCCTCGTCCCTTATTCAAATTTGCCCCATCTAGGTGGTGGTCATGGAGCCAAAACAGACTCCCTTCTTTCACGTGTTACTTTCTGCCCCAGGATCATTACATACTTTAGCATGGGGAGGTTGCATGGTCCTCAGCATTTCTGTGAATAAGCCCAGGGAGATGGTGGTCCTCGGGCTGTGGGGGGCTGGAGCCCCCAGGCATTCTTTTTCAATCTAGCCCCAGGGAGAAGAAGTCCCCCGGGCTGCCGGGGGAACACATGGGCCCCCATCATTATTTTTATTTGCCGTCAGGACCTGGCCCACCCAGAGGCCTAAACTAAACGTAACACTTTGTTTTTGTTTCATTTTCAGTGAGAGTCGTGAATACAACGAGACTCACCCTAAATTTGTTTTTTAATCTTTTATTTGGCCCTGGGGGTCCCTGTAGGACACCCCCCAAGACGCAGGGGGTGCAGTGTGTTTCTACCCTTCCCCCTTTTCTTTTTATAAAATCTTTTTTCTTGTGACTCAGGTCAACCGAGTCACAAGATGGCTGCCAACATTTGCTGGTTTGTACTGTTGGAAGCCAATCAAATCTCAGGACCGAGATCGGGAAGAGTCGCAAATCCACCGCAGTCACAGCTGTATATCTGTAAATCTTTATATTTCTCAACAACTACTGAACAGATTTACACCACTGAACAAAAAAGTGTGCTTTCTGGACAAAGAGCTACGTTTTTACCAATTTTAGTTTAATTCCGTCTAGCAGTTCGACCGTAGCCTATGGAAATTAACTAGGAGAAAAAACATTTTAGGACCTCCTTTTTTTCGGTCCCGCTGAACGGATCACCCCTAA
The DNA here is from genome assembly GCF_964263255.1 of Lissotriton vulgaris. Lineage (NCBI taxonomy): Eukaryota > Metazoa > Chordata > Amphibia > Caudata > Salamandridae > Lissotriton > Lissotriton vulgaris. Next base: position 746,892,021 of record NC_141696.1, read on the forward strand.
ACTTTGAAGCTAGCTGCTGAAGTGACTGCCATATTAGTTTTGAAAAAATTGTGAGGATTCATCAAACTACGCCAAAGTCATTGGCAAATGGAAAAACACTCTTCCTATGGAAACTACATCCTAACTATAACTACCTACTAGCGATATATATATTGTAATTATATGTATTTTGTTTTCAAAATCCCTATGTAATTAACATAGGAAACTATTTTTTTTACCTCCCCCTTTTTCTCGGTAGTCATAGTTAGGACATGTTTCCATAGGAAAAACATTTTTTAACTTGACTATAGAATCCTCATTATATTTTCCAAACAAAGTGTGCCAGTGATTCTAGTTGTGCATAAAAATTTCCCTGGTGATTCATTAAGTGGGAGCTGAGAAAAAGGGGTAATACAAATGTGTTTCCCATGTTAATTCTCAGAGGGATTCTGAACATGACTACAGCCCCAACTGCTGGACAGAATTACACAACATTTGGCTGAAAGCTAGCCCTTGTTCTATAAAGAGTGTTTGTTTTATTTCATGTTAATCTGCTTAGTAGTTTTAGAGTTATTAAATGAAGCCCACATTTGTACATTTTTGCCTTGAGGATCCTCATAGGATCCGACAGTCCCTGTTCTGACATCTGACTGGCTGCCAACACTTCAGCCAGGAAGTGTTGGGAGCCATTTTGGGACTCAGACTCAGTCAAATGCCAAAAACAGAGGTTACAAAAAGAGAAATGGGGGTAGGGTAAGAATGCCCTTATCCTGTATCCTTGGTGCTGAGATCCCCTAGGTACCACAACAAGGCAAAAAAAAAATAATTAAAGAAATATTTGAAATCTTGTGAGGGTCAAGAATCTCCTGCAAAAAAATGAACAAAAACTAACTGCAGTATCCTGTGCTTGGTTTTATTAAAGCCCCGGGGGAGGTCAGGTCCAGTAGGGTATTTAGTATAATAAAAACACAGAAAGGGGTGAATGAGGCCCCCTCCTAGAGCTCACTTTAGCCCATGAGACAATGTCCTCCTCGGGGCTTCATTTATATATGGGAGGGGCCGTGACTAAGGGCTTTACCATAAAAGTAGAGGAGGTAGCTCTGAGCACCTACTGGAGCTTTAATATGCGCCGGGGACCACCACCTCCCCAGGGCTAAACAAATGATGATGGGGTGGCAGTACAGAGGCCCTGGGCACTGGAGCCCACCAACCCCTAGGGCTGGCTCCTACTTTCTCGCAAGATGCCCACGCTCAGGAGATAGCAGTTTGCTCTCACTTGAAAGGATGTTTGACAGCTCCCACTAAGAGAAAACTAACACTAACTCGCTCTCAGCATGCTGGAGCTGTCAAACTGCTCCCACTTGATGTGAGCAGAGTTTTAGACAGACAACATGATTGCTCCCACACACAGGGAGCTTCATTTTTGGTTGCTTTGATGTTTGGAAGCAAATTCGGCTCCCACTCCCATTCAGCCTCCCTCCATGACATCCAGTGCAGCACAGTGGGTGCACCGGGTAGGCTCCAGGGCATCCAGGATAAAGAGGTTAAGGTCTGGGATGGGGTCCCTGTGGCCAAAATCTGTCCTTGGATGGGGTCCCCTCCCCCTTTATTTTTACCACCGGTCTCCCTGGTAAGAAACTTGAGTATGGAAATTGCCCAAATTTTCTGCAAGCTCCACTCATTTGACCCAGCCCCATTTTCCTTAGTAGTATGCAAAGGTCTTCCCACCTTTTCCCACATTAACTGACAGCTTACCAAAAGGACCCTAAGTGCGTTTCCCACCGATTATGTGGATGCATTATTAATGCAGAATAATATGAGGACAACTCCACCAAACAAAGAAGCACTTGCTGTATTTAGTTAAGAGGAAGTACCCCAGTTTGGTGGAGGTTCACCTCTTTGTAGTCTCGTTGTCTACTCTTGATGAGGCTTCACATTATCACAGATTTGTGACTGAAGACACTGGAGGAACAATCACATTGCTGAAATACCATGCACACAAGTCACTGGTGATATTACCTCATAGTCCTTTAAGCTGTAATGTGGACTATGCACTAGACATTTACCCAACAAGGTAGTACTTACTAATGAACATATAGAAAGTACTCAAGTTAGGTAGATCTTTTTCGGCAAAATTGTGGACTCTTCTTGGAAACAAATTAGGTTATACTATGACCCTCATGCTGATTTTACATAAAATAAACCTCAAAGAAAGCACTTTCAAATATAAACACAGCAGGTGCCCCAGTTGGAGCTGCACTTCCGTAAAGCACAAATGATTCTAATTGCTTGAGCTTTGCAAAAGCAAATCAAGGGTGTTTCCACTTGTATTCTACATTGATAAATAATATGAAATCTTTAATGCTTTAATGAAGGTGAATTTATTACGGATGTATGGGAGCACAATCTGATGTGTTGTGACTGTTATGAGTGGTTTCTTTCTTGTCGTCTCCTGGTGAGAGCAGAATCCATGGTCCATTTAAATAACCTAAGTATGCAAATGCCCAATATACATAGCACCACTCACACATCCTCACACAGGTACTCACAGACCCATTCAGGCACTCACACACCCACTCACTGACCCATACACCTACTCACATACCTACTCACAGACCACAGACCTATTCAGCAAATCACAGATATACTCCCAGACACATACACATACATACACCCTCTCACAGATAAAAACAGCCACTCACATACCCATTCACCTACCTATATAGCCACTCACAGACCCACTTTCAAAGGTTATAGTTACAAAATAAATTGTAAAAACTGTTGAAATTCACTGAAAAAACAAAGGTTGTAGGGACACTATAGTTAAGAAATAGAATATAAAAAAACATAGTGTGAGTTAGTGTTTGAGTGGCTCTGTGGTTGATTTTATCAGTATTGTAATTTGAGAAATCACCAGTGATGTTATCAGTGCTGTCACTGACCATGTCATGAGTGATGCAATATGTGAGGTTATAGGCAGTACTTTGCGAGGGGCCAAGTTATAGTTAGCTCAGTTAACTATAAATACTAAATTTCTCTGATTTTGTGCATGTGAAATCTTAGCCTAACTATAATGGCACTACAATCTTTGTTTTCTTCAGTGAATTTCCAAGGTCTATTAAATGCTAATTCCTAACTAATACATGCTTGTAACCTTTTTTTTGTGAATTTCTGTTTTTTTAAGTAGCAATGGTGTTTTGCAGAGTGGTGGAGAATTGTGGTGGGCCCTCCGTCCTGATCTCTGGAATCATCCTGTGTAGGACTTACAGAAAGTACCAGGAGGGCTTCCTGGTCCCCAAGGTCCCTCAGCATCCAAGAGAACTTCATTCCCCAACCAGTAGTGTGCCATGAGACACATTTATAGAGGGGTACAGAAAGGGGGCATGGCTTCCGGAGACCTCTTAGAAAAATGACTTAGTGGGACTTGCTGGAGGTAACAGGATGGGTAGTTGGCCCCCAATGACACTCAATAGCCAACAGGACTTCATCCCCCAAGTAGCAATGTGCCAACAGGAGCATTTGCATAGTTAGGGAAAAAAGACATCCTTCATGATTGCACAGGTTGTGCCTTGTGTGATTCTATGAGTGCCATTGCCAAGGACATACTGCGAATACTGGGTGTTTTGTACAAAGTCTAAAACATATAAATAGACCTATTTTACATAAGGTTTCAGTGTAGCTATTTACTAAGATAGTCATTTAACTTTCCCCTTTGTATACATTTGTTGAAATAACGACATCAAAAGTTCATTTTCCTTCTTCACTGCAACACTGAAGGTTGCAATGACATCAGTAGTCACAAATACAAATAACAAAATGTAAAACAGATATTTAAACATTATTTACACAAGGCTTGAGTTTAACTGTGTAGTAACATATTTGTCTAACTATATTTTAACAACATATTTACACATTTAACAAAAACAACAATCAAAAAAATTCAACATCTGAACTTACAAATGGAACATAACAACAAAATCCCCATAAAACTACCAATTCTTACCCAAACTTAACAGGAATCAAAAACTACTCCAAAACTAGTACAATGCACACTCAGTGAAAATATCCATCTACTGGAGAGGGATGAATAATAAATATTGATTTGGGATGACAACCATGGTCTATCATCTTAAAACCTAACAGAAAACATCTCTGACTGGCAAACAAGAAGAGGGAAGCTTTAGGACCATCTACATCAGAAAGGGGCATATTAGCAAGAACCTCGTTAAAATTATAGCTGTTTTAGTGGCAGGAAACTGCCACTAAAACGGCGATAATGGGCTTGCTAAAATGCGTTATAGATTTCCAATAGAAGCCCAGGTTAGATGTGCAGGACATCTAACCTGGGCTTCTATTGGAATTCTTTTAACGCATATTAGCAAGCCCATTATCACCATTTTAGCAGCAGTTTCCTGCCGATAAAACAGCGATAATTTTAACGAGGTTCTTGCTAATATGCCCCAAAGTACTTTGAGAAGGGAAGTCTACTACAAAAGATATGGCGCAAGAGTTTTCAAGAATGGCCATGTACAATACCACAAAACAGAAAATCATGTCACTGAGAAATAAAGGAATATCATCGAATAACACACTTTCAACTAAAAAATAAAAATAACAAGTTAATTTATCTATCTTGAACATTCTTTAAGAGGATTCCATAGTGAGCAAATGTGTGCCATGCACAATATGTCACAAGACATTGTCAAGGGGTACAAATTAAAAATATTTTTGCGGGACCACATCCATGCTTACCATCTAAAAACATAACGAAGCCCTAGTTTAAAAATAGCAATAAGGCAATGCAAGGCTGAAGGACCCTGAACTTCAATACCAGCCACAACAATACTGGGGCAAAGTGTCCCTTCAGAGGTTCAATCGCAACTTCCAGATTTGGCTCCACAGTTTCCCAGGATGGCATCATACTGCATGGATTGTGGAGTTGTAGTGAGTGATGGAGAGCAGTCCATAAGAATCATAAATGTAAATGTTTATTTTTGGCCCTTCATAATTTTTTGACAATAGCAGGCATTTTAATATCTTACAAAATGGGTACCTATTAGCTCTGTGTTGGTCATTTGATTATGTTCTAATTTATTGTACCACTAGTTAAATATATCTTGCCGTATGGAGTCAAATCATTCTTGGACAAATAAATACACAGCTAACTTTTGCCAGGTATCATTATTTACTTTTTCATTTTTTAAATACAAGTCAACAGTCTGTATTTAAATGTATTATTAATTAATTTATTTGGAAGGTTTCATAAAGTGCTAACATGACCCAAAAAGGGTATCAAAGCGCTGTAAAAAGGAAGGTATTTGGCAAGAGAATAAAACATGAGTACAGAAAACAAGAAGTACCTAAGAAAAGTTGTAGCAAGCAGTACATCAAAAAGGACCTGTGAAGGACAACATACAAATTTTGAGCAAAAGGTATAAAAGACTGTCAAATAGGCGATGGAAGTAGATTGAAGATGGCCTCAGGGCTATTGCTGTTAATGGTCATTCAGTGAGTTGCCACTTGACATGTTTTTTGAATGAGGCAGTCGGCAGGTTGAATCTGATGTCGGGGGGAAGAGGGTTCCAAATTCAAGGAGCAAGACCAGTGAAAGCAAGGTTGTATTTTCCTTTCTTATGGAATTTAGGAAATTTAAAAAATAGAGTATAGAGCTTCTTAAGTTCTGACTCGAGCCAGATAGCTCACTTTTTTTGCCAGTCAGACAAGGGTGTTGTAGTGAATAGCATTGTGCACCAGGCAAGCGATCTCAATAACGGATACTTGCTTCAATTGAAAGCCAGTTAAGCTGAATTAAGTCAGGAGTGATATGGTCATGTTTTCTGAAGTCTGTGATAAGTCTGGCAGAAGCATTAAGATTGTCTCTAAGTGGAGCCAATGTAGCTTTTGGTAGGCCAGCTATTGTCATCAAACCATATTCCAAGTGTGCAATAACTAGGAATTGGACTGATGACTGGGCATCCTCATGAGGTAAGAAGGCTTGATTTTCCTTATCGTGTTGAGCTGATGATTGGCTTCCCTAATAGTGGCACTGATGTGATCTTGAATTCTTAGCTATTTGTCCAGACTGATACCTAAAGATCTCGCAGAGTCAACAACATGAGGGATGCGGATGGAGTCCCTCTGGACGTGTATAAATGTCACCTCCCACTTTGGGATCCTTTATTAACCCATGTCTTAACAGCTTGTTGCCACCAGCCTTATTCAATCTTGTCCTAATTGGATGGTGGTCCCGACATTCAAAAATAGGGGTCGTAAAAAGCCTACATGTTACCGCCCGATCTCCCTTTTGGACTTTTTTCTTAAAGTAACAGGCCTATTATTTTAAATAGGTTGTAGACTTGGGCGGAAGACACAGGTGTTGTCTCTAATCTACAATATGGTTTCCATCAGGGTCTAGGGACAATAGAACAGGGGTTAAACTTAAGCCTTGTGATAGGTAAATATATCCAGGCCAAGCAAGGAAGACTATTTTTAGTCTTTGTGGAACTCAGGTCCGCGTTCAATTGCGTGAGACATGATAGACTCTGGAGCATACTTGAGGATATGGGTGTCGACCCTCCTCTTGTACATTTTATGAGATAGCTTTATAAAGATGCAGGTGCAAGGGTTTGGTTTGTAAATCGGGGTGAATGCACAGCTACATTTCCAATTAGAAAAGGTGTGAGACAAGGTTGTGTGCTCGCCCCTTTCCTTTTTACTTTATATATTAACAGCCTTGCCCAAGTTTTAACCGACCAATGCCTGGATCTCCCTTTTATTAATAAGCACCCAGTTCCCTCATTACTATACGCAGATGATGCGGTTTGAATGGCCTGCACCCAATTAGAGCTGCAGAGAGTTGTAACTAGTTTCACCAAGTTTAGACAATCTAGAAGCCTGAAAGTGAATACATCCAAAACTTACATAATGAAATGTGGCAAGAATAGTGCCAAATGCTGCGATATATTTATCAATAACAGTGTCGGAATTAGTACAAATTTATAAAGCCAATTGCCTTTCTACAGCCATGTATAGAGCAGGCATTTGTGGCCATTTGAATGCTCAGCCACTACTGGTTGTCCCTAATAGCACATGTCAATTTTATCTGTCATTCTGAGCTTGGAATTTCATTCATTTCAGATTTGATCAAAATCGTACCAATTTTGCTATGGCACAGGGAATGGGCGTCTACACACACTAGTTTTAATCATGATGTTGTTAACGACTTTCTAAAGCTGCATAGGGTTTCTTCTATTCCCTGGCTAAACTACTGTTGCAGGGATTCTGCTCACACACAGAACAGTGCACAGAGACTCAGGACCTCAGTGAATTAGGGTGTGCCAAAACTCACCTTACTACCCAATAACCCCTACCAGACTAGCATCAGTGTCACATTGGCTCTTCGTCCTATAGCAAAGTCACCAATGATTAGACAACCCAGAACATGCGACTTAGGATACCTTGTAGTATAGTTCCTATATTCCCAATAGGCTCTGTGCATTGGAATAACATATACTATAGTTTAGACGTAGGACTGAGGTCGACTAGTTCTCTATCGCATATATTAGTCTTAATTGTGAGTGCCAGCTAGCTCAGATGTCACTCGAAACTTTCTCGAATTCACAACAAGGGATTCGTTTCTGACAACCGCATAGACATGACAACTTTGTTTCACAAGAATAAGAAATCAATCTCTAGAGTCGTGGAAACAATAGATAGCTATTTTACTCAGTCAATCGTGTGTGCTTCGTTTCACCAGAGGTGCTGAGAAAATAGAGAGACGGGCATTTTCAATAAAAGTATTTATTGAACAGTCTTCTTTTACAAGCATAAGAAATTTACTGCTACATTCGTAATATTGGTTATAAAGTACAGGGCATATAATGCGAAAAGAATTATAAATTAGTACTGTAAAAGCATGATATGGTTTCTAAGCCATAAATTGCCTAAAACGTATAAAATACCGTGATAAAATAATGATTAAATGTACTCAACTGGTGCTTCTAAAATACGCCTACCCCGGTGTACCTAACCTAAGTCTAGTACAAGGGAAGAAATAAGTGAGGAGTAGCTTAAGTTTAGTATTTCTCTGCCAAGAATCTATCCAAGAATTCTCTAAGGGTCGAATCAGCTCTGTACCTTGGTTTAGAATGAAGGAGGTCTTGTATCTCTCTCTCAGGACTCTTATTTTTTTTTTTTGTCAAGATTAACTTTATTTGGTTTGTCACAACCATAAAGTATACATATACAATTTACAATTGTTAAAAAGATAAAATTCATTTTCTTAAAATTTGTTTCTGTTTTTTCGGTTCTTAAAAGTAAAACATTATTTTCCAGTCCACACTCTTAAGTTAATTCGGCCTTTGAAAGCAAAGTCTCTTCTTTTTTCATAAATTTCACACCGCGGCATATTAAAATGTTCGAGCCTGCACCCATCCAGCTGGTGATAGCCTGCCTGCAGTTAAGGATCTGAAGAGCATTTAGAACTGATTTCAGCAAAGTTCTTCTCTCCTCTTTTATTGACTCGCACGTACATAATAAGTGGCATAAGGTTTCCGTGTGGTATCCGCATAATCTACATCTTGTTTTTTGTTGTGTGTTTTTCCAAGATGGAATCAGATCTACAGAAAAGTGGTCTCCCAGTCTAAAAGCCATAAATTTCATTTTTAAAGATAGACGGAAATGTGCCGCAAGATAAGGTTGCGGTTTTAATCGTTCATATGAATTTAATACAGTCCATGCATGTCGACGTTTGGCCAAGGTCTTTTTATCTTCTACCAGGGATAAAGATTTTGCGTTTGATTTGCAGATCTTTTTAAAGGATGCTTCTTCCAGTTGGCTGTTCCATATTTCCTCTATTTTTTCCAAGGTTGTTCGCAGATCCTCACCCCAAGAGTTTGGTTCATATTGATCATTTTGTTTCTTGATTTCCAGCCAGCATAGATTATTTAGTGAACCGGGTTCTGCTGATCTGAACTTCCAGCACCATTTAGCTAAGACTGCTTTCCTTTGGTAGGTTTGGTTTTGCAGGCCAAATTCCAATCTTATTTGTGCTGGAGCTGATCCTTTATAAAGGTTGAACACCGATTTGTATATTTTTGTCTGGAGTGTGTTCAAAATATCGATTTCTTTCCCGTGCCATATTTCTAGCCCATAGGACAGAGATGGTAATACTTGGGCTGCCATAACTTTCAGAAGATGTTCATAAAACGGGCATTTAAGTTTCTTTTGGAGTGTTCTGTAAGCGAAACTCAGTGATTGGGCTCTCGCATTGATGTTTCTTTTTTGGTGTAATATGGACATGTTTTTGCTTAGTGTGACTCCTAAGTATTTATATGATGTTATTTCCTCAATATGTTTGTCCTTTGTATACCATTTGAATGATCGTCTGCCTGAGCCCGCCAATCTCACCACTTTCGTTTTTTTGATGTTTAGTACCAGACCTTCAAAGTCAAAGTACTCAGTTAATTTAGTTATCACTCTTTGGAGACCTATCGGTGTTTGACTTAGGACTACAATGTCGTCTGCATATTGTAAGAACTGGATGCGTTCATTGGCTAATTTTGATGGGTGTCCGTTTACATTCTGCAGATGGCTTTCTAAGTCTGCCAAGTATATGTTGAAGAGGTTTGGAGAGATCACACAGCCCTGTTTGAGGCCATTTCCTGTTTTTAATTCTGCAGATATTCGTCTCCCATCACCTAGCTTTACTTTTGCCCACGTTCCGCTATATAAAGCTATTATAATATCAGTTAATTTCTGTGGGAGGCCCCATGTTTCGAGTTTTTTCCACAAGCGGTCTCTTGGCACGCGGTCAAAAGCGGATTTCAAATCTATATAACACGCTAGTAGTCAGGCCTTCTTTTTTCCTGCACCTTCGATAAGCAGCGTCAGTGCTGACAGATTAGTTGTGCAACCCGTGCCTTCCATAAGACCCGTTTGGAATTTTGGTACTATTTTGTTTTTATTTATCCATTGTCGAAGGTGAATCAATATACATGATACAAAAAGCTTTGCCTCAACGTCAATTAGGGCTATCAATCTGTAATTTCCCGGTTCCATTTTACATCCGTTTTTATATATTGGGTGGAAGATGTTACCCTGCCAGGACTGCAGTATCTTTTTTTCCATGTATATTTGGTTAAATAATGGTGTGAGATACTTTGCCCAAAAATCTGGATCATATTTGAATAGAGCGTTTGGGAGCCCATTGGGGCCTGATGCTCCTTCCGCTTTCAGTTTTTTTATCGTGATGATTGTTTGTTTTACTATTGTCAGCGGAGTTAGGTCTTCTAGATCGCCATTGGAAGAATTTTCATACCGGTCATCTTTTGCGTGTCCAGTGGCTGCTTCTTTCTGAACCATTCCTTTTATAGAATCATTATTTATTTCTTTGTGTGGTTTGTGCCTGTATGTGTTATACAGGCTTTCAATATAATGTAGCCATGTGGTTTCACTAATTCCTATGTTGTGCTGTCCGCCCGTTCCTTTTGATAGTTTATTTATTATACTCCAAAATTCACTACTGTTAGGTAGTTTGCTCGTCCGTAGCAGATCTTCCCAAATTTTCTCCGTGTGCGATCTTTTCGCTGTTCTACATTCCACTTTGTATTCTTTTCTCATTTTCAATATTTCGTTATTATCTACTTCTTTTCCCAGCCTTTTGTCTACAACTTTTGTTCTTATTTTTTCGCGATTTCCCTTTTTTTATCTCTTAATTTAGTGGTGTACCAGGGCTCATTGTTAGAATCTTGTCCATATTTTATTGGTGTTTTTGTTTGAAATTTTCCTAGCACAAGCTTATGTAAGTTCTCCCATTTTTCTTTGAGCGATTGGTTTCCAATGGCCTCCATGATTTTTACTTGTTCAAACACCATTTCTATTATCTCTTTTTTCATAGGACCCCTCCATCTGAGTTTCTTCAAGTTATGTACTTCCGGAATAAAAGCTAATGATACTATCTTCATTTTTTCTTCTGTGTTTATGCTCAGTATCGTCTCTTGTGGAAAATGATCACTTTCCGGTCGAGTTATTATTTCGAAATGATCGACCGTCTTTATTAGATCTTTACTGATTAGTGTGAAGTCTAGTATGGAGTTTTTCTTTCCACTCGAGAAGGTGAATCTTACGGGTTGGTCTCCCTTCGTATTTCCATTTAGGATTGTATATCCTAGTGATTCCAATTCGTTCCATATTTTTTGGATATTGTTTTTGTCATGCATAACACTTGTTAGATTACTAATAAAGTCACCTGAAATAAGCATCCCATGGAATTGGTATGTTTTTTGTAGGGTTTTTATCAAATTTAATAGCGTTAGTAATTTTTTTACTTTTGTTGCCTTGTCAGAATGGATATATATGTTTATGATCAATAACCTCCATCCCAAACTGTCTTTACATGCTTTGTTTTCTAATTTGATGACTTGTATCCAATTCACCCCCTAATCGAGTGCTTCTGTTTTCCAGGTTAGGTCATTTGTTATAAAAGTAGATAATCCTCCCCTTGGATGTCCGTATTTAGCAATTTTTTCCGCCATTACATGATGTTCTTCATATCCCATAATTTGTCTCGGGATCTCGTTCCATGTTTCCTGAAGAAGTATAATTTCGAATTTGCTCAGAAAAGCTATTGTCTCTTGGTCTTGAAATATTTCTTTAAAACCATGAAAGTTCCACGAGCAAATTTTTATTTTCCTCTCTGGTTTCTGGCCTTCCTTGATGTTTTGCTTTTGCTTGTTTCGGACCGAGTTACTGCCATCAGGATCGATGCGAGTTTAGGGCTAGTGCTATCCAAGACCAATCTTCGTCATCTTTCGACCCATGGTTCACTTGTGTAGTTTTTATGCTGTTCGACTGTTGTTGCATGATTGTTTTGTTTCTTGCCCCCTTTAAGATTGAATGCGTCTTTTCAGTTGCGTTCTTGGGTTGGGAAACCATGGTATTTAGTAAAGGGAATGGATACTTAATTGGCGATGGGAGTTCTAGTTGTATTCCCCATCCTGCAAAGTAAGATCTTGTCGAAAGAATCAGCTCTACGATATCTTTTGATGCCCACGTAGTGTTGCTTATTTCCTCTTCTTTCTCTTTATGTATTTGAACGAATTCTACCGATATGAGGTCACTTGTTGTTATTCCCCTTAATTTGGGTATCTCTCCAAACAATCTCAGTATGTTCCCATGATTCAACGTGTCCAATTTTCCTCTTGTTTGGAATTCCGGCCTAAATAGTAGTTTACAGCCTGTTTCTGGGGATGCCGTTTGGGGATTCTGTTTTTGGTAGACTTCTCTTTTTCCCTCTCTCTGATCCAGTTGAATATATGGTGTGTGTTGGTATTGTCGTACCGTAGTTGTTGTTTCTTGTCGACTGGGCCCCAGTTCTGTCACCACTTTTTGGAGTTCCATTAATTCTCGCTCTGCTGGTCCATTGCTTGTATTCTGCCCCGTCTTATCATTTGATAGAGTTCCATATGAGGCATTACATGTTCTTCGTTTTTTTCTACCATTATGGTTAGGCGTGTGTTTGTCTCCCTAACTTGATCTACTTGTATTTTTTGGCTTTCTTCTTTTTCCATTATATTCCGACCGTATAACTCATTTCCTCCTATTGGCCATTTAAACAGTTTTGTGCCAATAGTTCATGCTCGGGTTTTTGTATTGATGCGTTTACTTGTGCTTTTTCTTGTTCTGTGTCCTGACCGTGAATTGTTTTTGCTATCTCGTCTTCTTTATATGTTATTTTATTCTGTGTGATTATATCAGCTTTTTCCTCGTCCTTTGGCTTTTCTTGTGAGATTGATGTTTTTTCATTCTGCCTTGAACATTTTGAATGTTCTTCAGCCTCTTCTATTTTTGTCTCTTGGTTACCTGCTTCTTTGATAACCTTTTCTTTAACCGGTTCATTTGGGATCTCTTTCTTTTTTCGTTCGAAGATGGCGAAGATTTGTTTTTCTTGCTTGGTTTTGATGGCATTTTTCCTTGCCTTCCTTGCGCGTTTATGCTGTCTTTTGGTTAGGTGTTCAGTTATGTCCGATGACCCCAGTACTTTATTTTCATTGAGTCCTTTCTCAGTTGTTTCATTCTCTTCTGATCCATTTAGGGTTTTTTCCTTTTCAACGGGGGAAATTGTTCTATTTTGTTTTCCAATTTTTATAGCCTCGCCATTAGAATTTTCACCTTGGATATTTTTTTAATATGTTACGGCTAGTATTTCTCTCAGAATGTCTGGTAATGATGCTAATTTGTCTATTATTTCCCCGCAGACGCAATTTTGTTCCATTAGCTTAGCTTTCCATTGTTTTTCATTCTCCTTTTCTTTTGTGAGATACACCGAGATTTTATCCACTTAGAATTTATTCCCACTATGTGTGTTGCAATTAAGTTCATCAAATCCACCTGAACATCAAGTTTGTTTGATTGAAAATTTAAAGCATTGATCGCTTGTTTTAGGCTTTTTAATAGCGCGTCACCCCAGAACACGGACTGTGCATTGGTTTGTTGCGTCCGGGTCCTTGTGGTTGAGTTAAAGCTACCTGTGGAAGAGATAGTAATTGGCGAGTCTTTTTCTTTCCCCTCCTTTACTTCATCAGACCCCTTGTTTTTAGTGTTCAACTGTCTGATGGGACTTGATGTAAGTTTTTTTGAAGCAAGTGTAGTTTCCTGTTTTTCATCGTCTTCATTTATTTCCAAATTTTCGGATTCTTTCAACTCTACATTGCTACATCGTTCTGGTTCCGCTTTCTTATGTGTATTGTCTTCGAGCATTTTCAGAAGTTCTTCCTCCTCAAAAATTGAAAAAGATTTTGACCAGTCTATTTTTTGTATGCTTCTATGCAATTATATTTGGGACCCTGATTGACTTTGGTCGATAAGTATTAAACTTTTTCATTGCCCTCGGTGTGTTTTTTGTTTGGTGTAGACATCGCTTGGCAGTTAGGTACGTGGATTTGTGCTGTCGTTTTTACCAACCAATTTTTTATTGTTGATTTTTCTTTCAACTGAGTGCCTAAACTTAATTCTGATTCATTTCTCTTTTTGCGTTTTTTGCTTGATGAGGTTAAGTTTAGTGATTTTATTGGACTTTGTAGGGTTTTTGCTTCTTCACTTATGCTGTGAATTACTGCCATTTGATCTTTTAAAAAATACTCTCAGGACTCGATTTCCCAGCAACCCGCAAGGGTAGCCTGGACACACTGGAGCTGGATTTCTTGGCAGGAGAAAAGACAGAGTCTCTTCTGCACTTGCGGCTGCAGGGCGTCGGGCAAGTAGATAGTCGATCTGCACCAAACCACAGTGTGTTTGTCTGGGCAAATGTAGGCATATTTATACTTTGAATTTGCCGAGTTTGACGTATGATTGGACTTAATACCGTCATTAAAGACTCAGTTCTTCGAAAAGTCCATGATTTTCTAGATAAATTAGTATTCAGGCAAGGGGAATTATCTAGCTGCTGAAGGCGGGTTTTTCTAAGAAATCGTTGTTGATTCTTGGAACTTAGTGGAAGTAGCCATGCTGTATTTGGGATGCACAGACTCAGTCTAAATATGGTAATGATTTCTATGCCTATAAAAGGATCGGGTAATTTATACCTATATAAGGGCATGAATCGGGAAAATAACACTAGGGACCGAGATTCATTTACAACATCCACTCCACGATTTTAAGTTCAATAAAACTAAACATATAAGTACTGGACATTTCTAAGGCTAGTGTTTACAATCCCACCCGAAATACAAAATATAATTTCCATTTGAAAAGGCTTGTTTACATGAAACTAGTATAAATTGTATGAAAAAACAGCTCGCAACAGATATGAAGCATGGTATGAGAGCATACATTCTAGCATAAAATATAAAATTACATTCATGAAATTTCTCTTAAGTTTACAGAAAAGAAATTGAGACTATCCCACAGTATAATATTTAAACAGTTTTGTGATGATGATTAGGCCAAATATTGTCACTAGGAGGTTTTCAAAAGAAATCTTGTTCTCTAAGAAAAGTTCTACGTTAAGCAGATTACTCTGTGCCAAAATGTTCTATTTTAGAAAACGTTCAAATTGTATCACAGAAAGAGTTCTCAAGTTGGTTTGTTTGTTTAAAAAAAAAAAATGAAGGCCGAATTTCAGAGTTCAGGGAACGCTGTGTGCATGAATCAAAAGTTATTCTCGGTGTCAGGAGAAAACATCAGATCGTCTAGGCTGGCAAAGAAACCGTCTACCATAGTAGGTGAAAGTGGAACCATTTCAGTTAGCAGGTCAAATGCGCATAGATGAGGATCATCGCCATCATCGTTTGATGCATTAGCAATGTCCACAGTAGAAGGTACCTGTGTGCCTGTAGTGTCACGTATCTCACCCTCAGTTAGACTTGCCGGTAAGACCTCAATGAATGCTGTCATCAGAATTGGCAGCCATTGGGGGCAACACAATGCATGAGTCGTTACCGGACCGAGCAAGGCGTCAACATCCGATGGGAGGACTGATGGAAGTGTAAGACAAATGTCCAACACGCATTCTTCTCCGCAAAGCAGACATCGCAGAAAAGGTAAGATGCAATCTTGCCAGATTGTTTTGAACGATAGAAACCAGGTTGTGTTCAGATCACTTAAACGAGCCAAGCCAAAAATCTGTGTAATTCTCTCATGATACCTCATGGCACGGAGGCTCCTTCCATTATATTTTTCTGGGTTTTGCCGGTGACTGGACTTGCCATATCGGAGCAGAAGGAATAAAGATAGAATTCCTGCTACGAGTCCCAAGATGAGAGGCGTGCCGCCGTACACAGAGTGCACAAAATGTGGAAAATTGCCGAGGACTGCTTCAAATGGTGTTAACAGTCCTGAAAAAATCGTCTTAAATACATGTGCGATGCCGCTGCTATCAGACATGTTTAAGATTTGACTTACCATTTCTGTGAAATGTACTGGGCAGTTTGTTGATAATAATACATGTATCTCTGCAGAAGTCCTTGCAACTTGCAGATCAAACGTTTCTTTAGCCGAGGTCAGTGGCACTGTTTTTTGCAAGAGAAGGACTTTCATTCTGCTTGAAGTATCAATTCATATAGAAGAGATATTCAGTGAAGGCCATAATGCTGTCTCCCTGTCTGTCTTGCTCTTTGGATACAATGATTGCATACAACAAGTGACCCTCGATGACACACTAACTAGATAAGCTTTTCCAGGCAACATGCCACAACAGTTGTGGTCATTGAGCATAACGTAGCTGCCATTGGATAGCTGCCTGAAAATTGGTTCTATCTCTATGGAGGGTGAACCGTGCAGGTGATATGAAAGGTTATTTGCAGAACCTTTGCAGGCTCTGTTTAAATTAATACCTTGGCACAAAAGTGTACCACTTAGTGAGTTCTTACAATGTTTACCACTAAGGAATACCTACTTTCCCCATTCCAACATTTGTGTGTGTATGGTAAAGTCCAGGTTGACTTAATGTATTCTTTACCCAACCTTTCATACAGGCCCGCTGGTATATGCTGTAGACAATACTGAAATTGGAAAAACGTCACTAGTATCATGATGGTGCCATGTATTATCCATCCAATGACAGGCTTCTCAGAATCTGTCAATGGTAATCTTTCTAGTTTTTCAATGCTCAGCACAGTATAGTCTGCTCCTTTTGTGCCAAAAAGATTTGTTCATCTGTAAGGTTAAATACAGAAAACAATGACGTTGTGTTGAGTAGCCTGAACGAAGATTTTGTAACGTCCAGCCTACCTGCATTGTAAAACGTAATTGAGACTGGCCATGTTGTAACATTAGCAAGTCCTGCTCTATTATGTCAATTGCAGAGGATACAATGCTGTCCAAAGAATATATTCTGGAGGACAGAGTCGTTAACCCGTTGTCCACTAAAGATAGAGTTTTCTCTAAATTAATACGATCAATTTCTCGTATTCTTTCTGCAGTTTCCATTTGCGTTATTTTCCAAGCTTCGTTGTACGCTGCGTATATACTAGCGTATATGAAACGTTTTTGAAATGGTTTTCGAGGCCCCATTAAGAAATCTCGCAAATCATTGCCTTCCTTAACCACATTGCTGCGGCGGTAATTTTTCCGCTGTGCGCCAATTAACAAAAACCCGCGTTACATGACAAGCTCAGCTCGTCATCAGCACACGACCACCGTGGCTGATGACGAGCTGTGCTCGTCATCAGCAGCGAAGGGGTTAAGTAAAGATAAGTGTTGTTTGATTTCTGGAAATGTAGATTTCTGTGGCCACTCAAGGCATAGCTTTCCTACACTGTAACTAGTTACTATCCCTGGATGTTGTCTCTAGGAGTATTTTGGATCTGGCTTATTCACTTTGAACCCTTGTGTTTTGTTCAGGAATCTATCTTGACAGTTATTCATGTCTGTGGGCCAGATTAACAATTTTTTCCAATCAGGATTAGTTCTGTTTTGTTTCAAAATATAGGGTAGGTCTACCTCTTCTTCTGTAGTATCATTACTGTCAGATGTGGGTTTAGGTATTGACGGTTTATTGAAATCTTTTATCTTAGCCAGGCCAAGACAAGAAGTTTGTTGAACAGTGTCATTTAAAAACATTATTTGTTCTTGTATAATGCAGGCTCTGAACAGGGCTTCTAAACCTTGCACCTGCAAGTCTTTCGGGCCCCAGACAATTTTTGTCTCAATGTTGTCTTTCCAAAAGTCAAAAACTAATGTAGACAGCTGAGCATAACATTTTGCAGAATAAATTTGTTTAGTATTGGTCAACATTGTTTTCATTCCTGCCTTTTTTACATTTTTTAAATAAAATGTTGATGGATTTGTAACATTAAACCCTGAAAAGTACGGAAACTTTTCATAAAATGTTTTCGAGCTGCCCTTTGGCGGAGTTAGACGATGTTCCCATTGATTATAAGTGAAAACATTTCTAGAGTTTGCAGATTTATGCAAATAATGGTGACCATAATGATTAAAACAATACATTTGTTCATAATCTGATAAACCTTCTAAATAGGCATGTTCTGTGAATTTAGCTGACATTTCTAAGTCTGTCATCATGTTATTAACAGTTTCAAAGTCGCAATCATCAGAAAATGTGCTGGGTGATACGAAGTCACTCAAAGAAACCTTGAACTTGTGTGGAATCTTCAGCAGTTCCACCGAGCCATGGATGTCATAATCAGTTCTGTCCCATGCTATACTACCAGGTATAGGGACAGCTGTGATATTCACTAATGAGAGGTCTCTTCGTTCACGATGGGCTGATTTGGGAGGTTTCAGGAGCAAGTTGATTTTCCTACTTGCTGTGTCCATTGTACTGTATTTTCCATCTATCATTTTTCCCAAGCTTAAAACCAGTATGAGCCAGAGCAGGAGAAAAAGCACACCTAACACAATCCAAAATTCAATCAATGGTGAAACCAGATATGTTTTTTCAAGTTGATGAAAGAGTCCTGTTATTTTTTCTTTGAAAGTTTTATTTGCTGGCGAATCTTCAGGTTCACTGGGATCCTCAGAAAATGTATCAAAATTTATGAAATAGCCAGAGACAGTTCTGTCAATTGTTGGAATTGCATCAGGATTGTTATTACTCTTTGGAGCTGCTTCTTCCTTTGTCATATTTGTATAGTCAAAGGCTACATCATTGTAGACAGGAGTTTCTTGACGAACTTTTATTTAGGCTTCAAGAGGCACAAGTTCCATGGCTTTGTTGCATAGTCCTTCTTTTCTTACTGCAGGTCTATCAAAGGTGATAAGTCTTTCAGTTTGAACCTCTTGGATTGTAGCAAGATTCGGTCTTCTGCTACATCTTGGTAGTCCACTTGGCCTACTACTTATTATCGGCCACATGTTGTGGTTTGACCAGGTCGATGGACTCAACTCTGTTCTTCCTTTTACCAGCAAGGGGCGGTAGTATTAACAATCTTGTTCCTTGGATTGCTAAAACAGGTACTGCTTTTCTGTAAGAATGCCCAAATTCCTTCTTTACCGCGATCTTTTCCCTGACTAGATTCCCAATCTTTGGAATCCAGACAGGTCTTGCTGGGACAGGTGTTTTTTCTTCAGTGGTCATTGGCTTCTGTATCTGTTACTCAGACTTCTTCTTGTTTCATTTAAGTCCTGTAAAACAGCCAAACGATCTTTGACATCAAAGGGGTTTTCTTCCACCACTAAAGTTTGGCAATCAAGGTCTTTGATTATCATTCTAGTACCAAATAGTAATTCATATGGAGTGATTCCACCTAGAGAATTTCTTGGCAGATTGTTAAGACTACGTTGGACACTCATTGATTGTTTGACCCACCCGTCACCGAACCTAATACTTTAGCTGTTATAGATTGCTTCATGTCACGGTTTTTTCTTTTCACTACCACATTACCCTCAGGATGGAAGAGACTAGAATACCGCAATGCAACGCCCAAGCCGATCATGGCCTCCTTGTAAGCCCGAGAGCTAAACGCAGGACCCTGGTCAGAATGTAGCATGCCGATTGCGTATGTGCCGATAAAGGCTCGCAAATCTTTTATAACAGTTCTGGCGTCAGCCGACCGCTGGGGCCACATCCAAATGAATCTTGTGCAGGATTCACAGCGACCATGATATATTTATAGTTGCCATCCCTTTTTAAGGTACAACAGTGGTCCAGGTAAACTCACGCTAGTGGTTTATCTAAAATCAGAAGGGGGGGTCTGTGCAGGTCGCTTGACTGTAGAAACTTCCTTTTTTTGGCAGATTTCACATTCTAGAACATAGTCTCTAGTTTGTTTCCTCATGTGTGGCCACCAATATCTCTGTTTTAATAATGATATTGTGGTGGAAACTCCTGCGTGTGCAGAGGCGAGTCCTTCATGTGCTGCTAAGATTAGTCCTAACCTATGTTCCATGTTTGGAATTGCCCTAACCCACACTCCAGGGATTTGAGCACAAGGGACATTATTCGCATCTGTTATATATGAGTACTTTACTGGAAAGCCTTTCAGGAGTGTCTTACCAATGTCTTTGACTGAAGCAGTGACAGCTTGCATTATCTCGCTGTCTATTTTCGTTTTTGACCGAGTGATTGCAGCTATGGAAGCCATTTGCACAGCTGCCTTAGCGGCCTCATCAGACAATGAATTCCCTGCAACGTGAACGCCATCACGCTGATGACTCAGTGTATGAATCACGTGAGTCTTTTGTAGTTCTTTCTGTAAAAGAACTACTTGTTCTCAAAGCCTTTTATGCTTGATTGTGCCACCTTTTGCGTCTTTGAAACCATTTTGAACCCAGTTCTGCAGATATTCATTGTAAGACTGGACGCAGTAATACGAATCGCACACTATGAGTGTGGGGAATTCGCGATCTGTATTTTCAAGCGCCATATTGAAAGCCTGTAGTTCAGCTCGCTAAGCTGTACAGTCTCCGAGTGATTGCATTTTTGTGACCCTAGGTCTGAATTTACCTTCGTGCCAGTGACCTTTAACAATCGCGTACGCAGCACTATAGGTTTGTTTACCCCCAATTGCGGGCTGTGCTGATCCGTCTGTATAGATTATACATCCGTCATGTTCCAGAGGCAGAATCTCTGTCGGCAGAGGACATTCGTGTTCATATTGTAGGAATTCTTGTGTCTTCAAATAAGGGTCAAAGACGTATTCAACGTCTGCTGCAGCAAGAGAGTTAACCCATTGTATCGATCTCTGATGTAAAGCTATAGCATTCGGAATGCTCGCTTTCGTCACTGATCCTAAAGCAGGTACAGGTGTAACGATCATTATGCGTTTACCATGTGCTAGGGCTCCTTCCTTTGCTACTGCAGTTTGAACCGCTGTCAGAATTTTTTCTGTAGAAGTGAATTTTACTTCAGCTTGTGTGTACAAGTGCGATTTGTAAGCTATTGGTACCTTTTCACCTTCATTAAATGTTAGGTATGTGTATCCGCTTCTCCCCGGGATGATTTGGATCACAAGGTTGCGCACATTGTCGCGTGTCTCTAACTGTGTTTTTGCTAACATGTCTTTTTGCACTGAACGCAAAATTTCTGTGTGTGTTTGAGTCCAATTAGTTGGTTTGAAATCAGGTTTGATTAGTTCGTAAGGAGGTTTAACCCTTTCTGCCTAGTTTAGAACATAAGTTCTTCCAAAATTCAGGAAACCTAGAATTGACTGTAAGTTTTTCAGCGTCTTTAGAGGCTGGAGCAGTGCACATTTCTCTGGAAAGTTTGTTACCAGGCTTTTGCCTTCACTTGAAAGTTCGTATCCTAAGAATAGGACATTGTGGTGGGCAATTTCTAATTTCTTAAAATTGAATTTGTACCCTTCCGAAGCAAACCCAAGTATTATGGTGTTCACTCTTTTCAAGTGCACGTCCAAATCATTGTCTGTAAGATAGATGTCATCGACATATGACAATACCTCATCATCGTACATTTGTAGTAACTCTGTTACTCTGGCTGAAAATAACCCTGGACTAATCTTGAATCCCTGGGGGAGACGGCAAAATTCTCGCTGTGTCCCCATGATTGAGAAAGTGGTAAGATGTCTGCTATCTGGTGCAATGTTTTGACAGAAGAAACCATTTGAAATGTCTAATGTCGTTTTATATTTTTTGCGCAAGATGTTATTCATCAGTGCTGCGATGTGTGCATTTTGTACTGCAAATGTTTTGCAACAAGAGTTTAAATGTCTGTAATCCAAAACTAGACAATATGAATTGTCTGGCTTGGAGACAGGAAACAAAGGATTGTTCATTGACGAGGTGCATGTTTCAATCACCCCTTGGTATTCAAGTTGATTTAAAATCTCCCTGACCTGTTTTTTAGCTTCCTGTTTTACTGGATACTGCCTCTGTGCAGTAGGTTGATTTTTAACTGGATTTTATGGTGAGGAGAGTCCTCATCCCATCCCACATGATTTGTATATAATGCTGGAGCCTGGGCCCATTTTCTGGCATAGGTGTGTTTTTTATGAATAGGAATATGATTTGAGAAGGCTAGCATAATTATCTCTTCGCCATGTGGGCACTCCCTGATAAATTCAGGTGGCCAGTCTTGTTCAGATAGAAGAATGTCATAACCCTTTAAAAGGTTCTTCCAAAAGAGTGCTTTTATTTTTCTGGGTATGTCCCCCTCCATCCGGAGTGTTACTTCATATAACTTGTGGGGTACACTAACCCTGGTGTTGTCAGTTTTAACTTGAATGCATTCATTCAAGTCCACTGTCTCCAGATGATCCATCAGGATCTTGCGAGCTACGGTGACTTCTGCTGCACTGTCTATCATTGTCTGAGCCCACTCCCCGTTCTTGAGTTGTGTCCTCAAGATCCTCGGCATGTCTGATCTTTACGCTTGCTACCTTCTACTTGGTGAATTGAGTTTTCTGTTCTTCTTTGCACCTCACGCGTTCCTCTTTTTGTTCTGATCGTCCTCTCCTCTCAGATTTCTGCGAGGAAGTCTGAAAGGTACGAGAAGAACGTGTATCAGTATCATTATATCTGTCAGGTTTTCTCAGATTATCCCTATTTCTAAGGTTAAATCTTTTTTCAGAGGGCTCCCATTGTGGAGACCTACCTCCCCCTTGGGGAGATCTTCCTCTGAACTGAGAACATTTCTCTTTAGGAAGTGTCTGTTTATTATTTTTTCACTTCTTTTTAGGAGTAATGAGATTATTTATAATAAAAACCTTTTCAGGATTTTCTGTTAGTTGGGGTTTTAATGGTTTGTCACCCAACCTATCTCTACCTAGTTCTTCAAATGATTTTTCAATAATTCTTGCAAGCTCATATGGTTGGTCTGTTATATTTGTTTCTTTTAGCTTTTGGCAGATTGCCACGGATGCTGCTTCACCTTTAATGTTGGCTAATAGTATAGCCGAGACCTGTTTGAAATCTTTTAATAATTTCATACCAAGATTTAAGGTCGGTTCTGGACCGTATTCATTTTGAATCTGTCTCAGAATGTCTGGTATTACCGCCATGGACAGAACACCATGTGTTTTTGTGTAGATTGAAGCAAAGACTGTACCCCAAGTGTCACAGTCCTCCGCAGGTGGTGCTATCCCCATTGGTAGATTGTCAGAATTCTGTGTTTCTCAAGAGGTGTACTATCAGGGAATACTGCCTCTATCTGAGTCATTTTTTGTGCTAGCCAAAAAGGAATTTGTTCTCTCTTTGCGGGCAATTTACCAATGACTGATTGTATAGTCTGTGGTGTGATTTTAATTGTGTTCCCCTGGTGAGTGGTGTGCTGTGGAATCCTCACAGTAGGTTGGACTGTTAAAGTCCGCATGACAGATTGAACCAATTGTCTATGTGTTTTAATTAACTGTTTTAGCTGTGCTAACAGTTCTGAACCTGTTATTCTTTCAATGTTAGGATGTGGTGTATAGCTGGCTAGTACCGGCCACGTAGCACCTGGTCTACCTAGTGGACCGAGCCTGGTAATGTGATTTTGATGTTGTAGGGCGCCTTTAAACCAGAGCTGATGCTCTTGGTAAGTTAATGTCCTCATAAGGAATGTATTCCTCTGGAGGTTCCTCTACTTTGTAGTAGTGGAACTCGTGTGTCCCTCCATCTGGGGGAGGAAAGTGAATCCATGAATAGAATACCTCTGTTTGCTGATATTCATGTGCCTCTATAACAAAGATGACTTTTCCACCTCTCAATGATACTCCATTATTTATGAGTTTGTAAGTGTAACAGCCGGATTCTCGGACCAGATAGGATCAGCTCCTCAGAGCACCACCAACCCAGACGAAACGCAACCACCTCCCTCCTCAGGACCCATCTGTCCAGGCACCTGGGTACCTACCTTAGGATGGGGAACTCGCAATATACAAGCTCATATCATCAGAAACATCACTAAATCTATAGGGATTACTAGGAATACTCACTGATTACTAAGGACGTCCATGCCCTACCCCACACTCATACCTCATAGTCTCGCGACCACATGGGCCCAGACTAATCTACCCTAGGGCAGTTCTGATTAGTTACCATGACACACTGACCACAGTCAGTGCTCGCTCGGCAAGTCGCAATCCTGCGTGCCTACACACTAGTCTCCTCCCTAGTGTTCTCTCCCTCACAGCCCGGTCCACAATCCGGCGGACCTATACACTAGTCTCCTCCCTAGTGTTCTCTCACTCACAGCCTGGTCCACAATCCGGCGAACCTAGACACAGGTTTCCCGCCTGGTGTTCTCATTAACGCCGCTTACCAACGACGATCACTTTCCTATGAATACCTTTGGAAAGAATCTCTCATTGGCTACTCGGGATATGATACTACAATATTATAGCACACAACAGTTTACCAAATTAGATGATGTACAATCTATTCTCCTCCTCAAGGGGCCCCTCTCTCCCTCATTGCTCAGTCACTACTTACCTGACCGGGAATTACATCCGTTCATGAAAACAATGCCTGACTAGAAGAACAGGTTACCCTGATTGAACAAGAATACGAGGCACATGCTGGTTCACTAAGAACTGGGGTATCTTTATTACAATAACAATAAAATGGGAATAGACACATACACAGATCTGCGGGGTCTCTGTAACTAACAGGAACTGTGAATAGACTGTCAAGTCAAGTCAAGTCAATAGATTTATATAGCGCGCTACACACCCAGAGGGTCTCAAGGCGCTTGAAGAGATGTGGGGAATTACTTCTCGAATATCCAAGTTTTTAGTTGCTTTCTGAATGCTAGGTGGTTTTGAGTGAGGCGAAGGTGCATGGGAAGTGAGTTCCAGGTTTTGGCCGCAAGGTAGGAGAATGATCTTCCTCCCTTTGTGGTTTTGTTGACGCGGGGAATAGCAGCGAGGGCTTGGTTGGAGGAGCGCAGCTGGCGGGAGGGGGTGTAGAAGGAAAGACGTGTATTGAGGCATTCGGGTCCAAGTTCGTAAAGGGCTTTGTGTGCGTGGGTGAGTAGGCGGCAAGTAATCCTCTTATTGACGGGAAGCCAGTGGAGGTTTTTCAGGTGACCAGAAATGTGTTCTTTGCACGGGATGTCTAATATGAGTCTGGCTGATGCATTCTGGATGCGTTGGAGTTTTTTCTGAAGTTTTGCGGTGGTACCGGCGTAAAGGGTGTTTCCGTAGTCCAGGCGGCTTGTAACCAGTGCGTGGGTGACCGTTTTTCTAGTTTCGGTGGGGATCCAGCGAAATGTTTTTTTGAGCATGCGAAGGATGTTGAAGCAAGATGAAGAGACGGCGTTGACTTGTCTGGTCATCGAGAGTGAGGAGTCCAGAATGATGCCCAGGTTCCGTGCGTGATCCGTCGGGATGGGTGCTTTTCCGAGGGCTTCTGGCCACCAAGAGTCGTCCCAGGCGGAGGGGGAGGTACCTAAGATAAGGACTTCTGTTTTGTCTGAATTCAGTTTCAGACGGCTATGCTTCATCCATTCGGCTACTTCTTTCATTCCTTCATGTAGGTTCGTTTTGGCGGTGTCAGGGTCTTTGGTGAGTGAGAGGATCAGTTGAGTGTCATCAGCATAGGAGATGATGTTGAGGTTGTGTTGGCGTGCGATGGACGCGAGGGGGCTCATGTATACGTTGAAGAGGGTGGGGCTGAGTGAAGATCCTTGTGGCACGCCGCAAATGACTTCAGTGGCCTCTGACTTGAATGGTGGGAGGCGTACTCTCTGAGATCTTCCGGCAAGGAATGAGGTGATCTATTCCAATGCTTTTCCTTGGATTACGATGTTTCTGAGTCATTGTAGCAGGGTGTCATGACAGACTGTGTCGAAGGCTGCGGAGAGGTCGAGGAGGATGAGGGCGACAGTGTCTCCATTGTCCAGTAGAGTTCGGATGTCGTCTGTTGCTGCGATGAGTGCGGTCTCAGTACAGTGTTTGGCTCGGAAGCCGTACTGTGAGGAGTCGAGGGATTTGTTGGCTTCGAGGAAGGCGGCGAGCTGGTTGTTGACAGCTTTCTCGATGACTTTGGCCGGGAATGGAAGGAGCGAGATGGGGCGGTAGTTTTTGAGTTCGGTGGGGTCGGCTGTGGGTTTTTTTCAGAAGGGCGCTGAGTTCGGCGTGTTTCCAGCTTTCTGGGAAGGTGCCGGAGTTGAGGGAGCAGTTGATGACGTCTCGGAGGTGTGGTGCTATGATGGAGTCAGCCTTGTTGAAGATGTGGTGAGGGCATGGGTCTGTGGGGGATCCTGAGTGAATGGAGTTCATCAGGCGGATGGTGTCCTCAGTGGAGATTGGGTTCCAGTCATTGAGGATGTTCAAGGGCGGTGAAGGTACGGCAGAGGGTTGGGTGGGTTGGTCTCCGGGTTGGTTGTCGAAGCTGTTGTGGACGTCTGCGATTTTGTCGTGGAAGAACGAAGCTAGGGAGTCGCAAAGGGTTTGAGAGGTGGTGATGTCGTTGGAGTTGGCAGTGGGGTTGGTAAACTCTTTGACGATGTTGAATAATTCCTTGCTGTTGTGGGCGTTTTTGTCGAGTCGGACTTTGAATGCGGTTTTCTTGGCAGACCGGATCAATTGGTGGTGTATGCGGGTGGCGTTTTTGAAGGCGTCCCTGGTGTTGGTGTTTGGGTCTTTTTTCCAGGCCTTCTCAAGGGAGCGACAGAGTTTCTTGGATTTCTTAAGATCCTCGTTGAACCAGGTGGCGTTTTTGTTGCCTAGTTTGATTTGATGTTTTTTCAGAGGTGCTAGGTTGTCGGCGGTGTTGGTTAGCCATTGAGTGAGGTTAATGGCTGCTTGGTTGGGGTTCGATGAGTGGGCAGGGGGTTCTGATGAAGCGATGTGGAGATCTGGTCGATGGTGATATTGTTCCAGTTTCTTCGCAAGGTAGGTTGAGGATGGTTGTGGGTTGTGGTTTTATTGTAAATAAAGTGAACGCAGCTGTGGTCTGTCCATTGGAGAACTGTGGTGTGACTGAAGGAAATATGTTTGCTGGAGGTGAAGATAGGGTCGAGAGTGTGTCCTGCGTGGTGTGTGGGGGTATTAACGAGTTGTTTGAGTCCGAGGTTGGCGAGATTGTCCAAGAGGGTGGTGGTGTTGTTGTCGTTGCTCTTTTCCAGGTGAAAATTGAGGTCTCCCAGCAGGATGTAGTCCTCAGACGAGAGGGCGTGTGGGGTGATGAAATCAGTGATGTCTTCAGTGAATTGTGCACAGGGTCCTGGTGGCCTGTAGAGGAGGGTGCCTCTGAGTGTGGTCTTGGGGTCGGTGTGGATCTGGAAGTGAAGGTGTTCGGCGCTAGAGAGGTTGTCGTCTGAGCTGGTTGAGATGCGGATGGAGTTCTTATGGACGATGGCGATGCCTCCTCCTGTTTGTTTGGGGCGATCTTTTCGGATGATCTTGTAGCCTTCCGGGATGGCTATGGTGATGTCTGGGGCTGAAGAGGCGTTCATCCAAGTTTCTGTTAGGAAAGCGACGTCCGGAGAATTGGTGTCAAGTAGATTCCAAAGGTTGATGGCGTGGCTGTGGACCGATCGGGTGTTGAGTAAGATGCATTTTAGGTAGTTGGCGTCAGATCTATGTTTGGTGTTAGTGGAAGAGGAATCAGGTTTTGTGCAGTCAAATTTGCAGGAGATGCATGAGAAGGGTCCATGGGTGTGTCCAGGTGCGGCTTGGGCGCAGTTGGGGAGTCGGCCGGGGTTTAGTGCAAGGAGGGAGGAGGAATCATATGTAATGCGGGTGGGCTGGGACTTAAGGGAACCATGGGGACTGGCGCTGGGCGCGGTCCAGGCGTAGACGGGCTTACCTTTGGCGCACCTTCGGCGCGACCGCTGCGCGTGGACGCTGCGCGTTGGGGCATTCGACTTAAATGGGTAGTAGAGGGGGCGGAACGTGGGAGGGGCAGCAGGGAGGCGGTAGCGGGGAGGCGGGGCAGGGGTCAACACAACAACAAGATGGTGGGTAGATGTAATATCGAAACCTAGGGAAGCACAATGCCCGACAAATACAAGCACAGCTGAAGGAGCAACAGCGCGTCCCCTCTGAGCCTCCGGGTGAGAGAGCAAACCAGGCTATACAATCCTTAGCACCGCTGAAAGAAAAAGGATTAGACATATAGTAGGGACAAGGTTAATATTTAAAGATAAGGAAAGGTATCACCTGAGGAGTGTGGGGTCTTGCTCTAGCTGTCATCTGGGCTCCTCTCTCGTCTGTGACTTAGCTCGTCTTAGATCCTCTCCTGCACTCTTGGACACACATCTGCGCTGATCACTCTGCACTGGATTCCTCTCCCCCACGAACTCTCTCCACCTTCCAACTTCAGTCTAATTGTTTCTGCCGCTCTGATAACCGTTTGCTCCACTAGCTTCTTCACTCTGTCTGATTGTCTTTGTGCCAATGTCCAATTCACTCCAGCTGCTCCCACTGATTAATCCACGATATAACTTCAGTCTCTTCCAAAAGGCATTACTTCAGACTCCAGCTGTTCACAACTCCTCCTGATAAGTAACTGCTTCTGACTGCTTCCTTCAGTTTCAGCTCTGTCTGTCTTCTCTCTGTTCCAAGCATCTTCTGTCTCTTCTACTCAAACTCTTTCTGATTCTCCACTCCTTCTGCAACTCCACTCCTCTCCTCTGCTCCAATCCAACTCAACTCTGTCTGCAACTGCACTCCTCTCCTCTGCTCCAATCCAACTCAACTCTGTCTGCAACTGCACTCCTCTCCTCTGCTCCAATCCAACTCAACTGCTTCCAGCTCAAACTCTTTCTGCTCCTTCAACTCAACTAACTGACTCCGCCTCTGCACTTAACTAATATAGAATGCTGTCTCCTCATGGAAAGTTCCAGCCATCAGCCCGCCGCCCATCAGATCTCGGCACCACTCCGCGTCAAGGACACACACCCAGCCGGCGGGCCTTTTGTGGTGTCTTCCACACAGAGAATAATACAGCCTACCGATAAGGGCTGGCCCAGACCGGTTCTCTCCAAGTGAACAACAGGCTTAACTATAAACATTACCTTTACCCTGCAAGCATCTCAGTTCTGCAGGGACAGAAAGCAAAATGGAGTCTCTCTAGTTCTGGGCCTTGTAGGCCTGAGAAGGATGTTATAACACTTAACTCTATCAGAGTACCTACACAAACCATACCAATATGTAATATAAAGTCAGGACTACAGGATCCACCCTCTACTATAGGCAGGATGATTAAAGGACACATAATTATGTCAAAGCCAATAGGCAATAGATGGATTAGAGTCAAGAATAAGGGATCTATCATCATATTAAGCAGCTATCCTCTAGTTTATGCTTCTAGGTCTGGAAAAGGCTTTAAAAGGACCAACACAAGGTAAGAATACAGAGATGTTAGCAAGCTTAAAGTCATCATCACTCAGAAATAGAGCCAAAAACCATGTCAGGACAGTAAGTTATAGTTTTTCTGACATTTACCGGGAGGATTATAACCTCCGGGTCATTCTCTAGTAGATTTATGTCATCTAAAACGGCTTGTCCTGCTGCTGCAGATAATTCTTTGTCACTATTCATTATTTTGCTGACTGAAAAGATTGCAGAACAAGTTTCAAGGAAACAAAGATTAGGTGCACAATACTTTGGAACACTGTATCCTTCAACGTTGAACAAACCAAAAACTAATATATAGGATTTTTCATCCTACTCAGTTTTGGCGGATATTATCCTTTTACCCACTCCAGAAGTCTATCGTAGTATTTTACGGGAAGAAGGGTTCTGTGTGAAAAGCACGACTGAGTTACTCTAGTATCTAGCATTAAATGGGCGCCATGTAGTGTAGTTCCTGTATTCCCAATAGCCTCTCCGCATTGGAATAACATATAGTTTAGACGTAGGACTGAGGTCGACTAGGTCTCTATCGCATATATTAGACCTAATTGTGAGTGCCAGCTAGCTCAGAGGTCACTAGAAACTTTCGCAAGTTCACAAGAAGGGATTAGTTTCTGACAACCGTATAAACATGACAACTTTGTTTCCCAAGAATAAGAAATTAATCTCTAGAGTCACGGAAACAATTGATAGCTATTTTACTCAGTCAATCGTGCATGCTTCGTTTCACCAGAGGTGCTGAGAAAGTAGAGAGACGGGTGTTTTCAATAAAAGTATTTATTGAACAGTCTTCTTTCTCAAGCATAAGAAATGTACTGCTACAATCGTAATACTGGTTATAAAGTACAGGGCATATAATACGAAAAGTATTATAAAGCAGTACTGTAAAAGCATGATACGGTTTCTAAGCCATAAATTGCCTAAAACATGTAAAATACATACCGTGATAAAATAATGGCTAAAAGTACTCAACTGGTTCTTCTAAATATACGCCTACCCCGGTGTACCTAACCTAAGTCTAGTACAAGGGAAGAAGTAAGTGAGGAGTAGCTTAAGTTTAGTATTTCCCTGCCAAGAATCTATCCAAGAATTCTCTAAGGGTCTAATCAGCTCCGTACCTTGGTTTAGAATGAAGGATGTCTTGTATCTCTCTCCCAGGACTCAATTTCCCAGCAACCCGCAAGGGTAGCCTAGAAACACTGGAGCTGGATTTCTCTGCAGGAGAAAAGACAGAGTCTCTCAGTGCACCAGCTGGAGGATCGGCTTCCTTCGGCACTTGCGGCTGCAGGGCGACCGGCAAGTAGATAGTCGATCTGCTCCAAACCACTGTGTGTTTGTCGGGGCAAATGTAGGCATATTTATACTTTGAATTTGCCGAGTTTGACGTATGATTGGACTTAATAACGTCATTATAGACTCAGTTCTTCAAAAACTCCATGATTTCCTAGATAAATTAGTATTCAGGCAGGGGGAAATCACTAGTAGCCATGCCGTATTTGGCCTGCATAGGCTCATTCTAAATATGGTAATGATTTCTATGCTTATATAAGGATCGGTTAATTTATACCTATATGAGGGCATGAATCGGGAAAATTACACTATGGTCCTAGATTAATTTACAACAAACTCAGGTAAGGTGGGAAACATGAGCACTCTTTCATTATACTCTCATACCAGTCCAAAACAGAGAGTAAAGGGAGATACAAGCAAGTTTAAAATATGCAATTCAACGCTGTGATCTCAGGTGCAGCATCTTAGCTAATACAAGCAGACATATGATAAGAAATAAGATTGTCAGCATAGTTACTATTTAATAAAATACAAAGGGAGAAAGCATGTTATAATGCTAAATGGAGACATTTTAAATATATACCTATATTTCACCCTCCCTTGCTAGTAGGTTATTTTATACCTACAGAAGGTCTCTTAGGCTTGCATAGGCGACCCCATACCTCAGAGTTTTAGCAGGAGTGAATCACATTTAAATCTGCACAAGCTCTCAGCATATGAAAGTTCCCCAAGTGTGTTCAACCTGTCGCATTCTAATCTAGGACCCTGATCAATACAGTGATCTTATGCCCCTATACAGCTATAATCCATTTATTCCCCTATATTGGCATACACGATCAAATGCAATATTCAGAAACTCGTCTCTGGCCTCTCACGATCAGAGCCACATTTCAGAATCACTTCCTCTGCAGCTTCCTTTGCAGCTCATTAGTGCAAATGACACAGCAGAAGCCACTATCTAAGATTCCTAGATTACACTCCGAGTTCTTCAACAAGGTAAAAACTCAGCAACCTGGGAAATCCCCGCTTGCTATGTTTTGATTAGTAATAGAACTCTAATGAGCACTAAGAGACGATCACTTCTTAGTGACATCTTTATTGACGTCTTATGTCCAAAAACGTACGTCAAACCTGGCACCTTTCAGGTATAAATATTACCAAAGTTGCCTTAAGTAAACGCTGCCTCGATACTATCGCTGCTTCGCTGATACTGAAGCTACGCTGCCTCAACGACATCAGCGAACGATGGTGTGGTGCACATAGGAGCAGAACAGCTGTCCCCTTCAGAGCCCAGCAGATGCAAGCTGCCCGCGGACGCTGCCCCTCCTCTTCCTCGACGCGCTGAGAGAGACGCTGTCTTTTCTCCTGCCGAGAAAATCACGCTCCGGCGTTTCCAGCCTACTCTTGCGAGTGACTGGGATATCGAGTCCCTGGAAGGAGATACCAGACCTCGAACATTCTATTTCAGAGGTATGGTATTGACTAAACCCTTAGAGAGAATTCTTGAAGCAAACCTTGGCAAAACCAACTTAACTAAAACTGCTACTTACTTACTCCCTCCCAAGTATTAGGCTTAGGTCAGGTACATTGGGGTAGGCGTAGTTAGAAGCACCAGTTGAGTACGTTAGCTAAATGTATATATGACTGTATATATGTTTTATTCATTTTAAACCATTGTATGGCTAAGAAACCATATCAATGCTTTTACAGTATTATTTCGCAATACTCATTTTACTGTACGCACTTTTTATAATAACAAGTCTTGCAATTGTGGCAATTCATTTCTCTTGCATGAGAAGAAAGACTGTTCAATAAATAATACCTTTTTATTGAAAACGCCCGTCTCTCTATTCTCTGCACTTTGGTGAAAGTAATCTGCACAAAACTGACTGAGTAAAATAACTGTCTATTGTTTCACACGACTCTAGAGATTGACTCCTATTCTAAGGAGCAAAGTTGTCATGTTTATGCGGTTGTTGGAAAACTGAATCCCTTCTTGTCTGTACCAGGGAAGCTGATCACTTCCTATTCAGTCAAGAAAGTTTCCAGTGACCTCTGACGTTTGGTAAGGCGATAAACTAACGCAAGACGTTAGAGTAACTCAGTTGTGCATTTTTCACATTGACCCCTTTCTCCCGTAAATACTCCAATAGACGTCTGGAGTGGGTGAAAGGTTAAAATCCGCCCGAACTCAGTAGGAAGAGATTCCTATGTAAAGCTCTGGTTTATTCAACGTTGAAGGATACAGTGTTCCAAAATATTGTGCACCTAATCTTTGTCTCCTTGGAGACCTGCTCTGCAAACCTTGCATTTATACAATGCCAGGAGAAAACGGAACCGCTGCACCCGCAGTAGATGCGACTCAGCAGGGTCCCGACGAAATTAATGAACCGGGTGCAATAATAATTCCGGTACATTTAAGAAAATCTATAACGTCAAAACTTATAGAAAATGGACTGACCACACAAGGTGGCACAGTCGTCTTCGTGATAGAGGCACACGAATATCGGCAGACAGAGGTATTCTATTCTTGGATAAAATTTCCAGCGGCAAACGCTGCAACACACGAGTTCCACTACTATATAGTAGGGGATCCACCGGAAGAGTACGCTCCTTTCGAGGAGATTGAAATTCCATTAAAATACTAAGAGCACCTGCTCTGGTTTAAAGGTGCCCTAAAGCACAATGATCATATTACCAGGCTCGGTCCACAAGGTAGACCAGGAGCAACGTGGCCGGTTCTAGCCAGCTACACACCACATCCGGACATTGCAAAAATGTCTAGAGAAGAACTTTTAGCACAGCTAAAAACATTAATCAAAATACATAGGCAATTAGTCCAATATGTAATGCGGACTGCTACAGTCCAATCAGCTGTTAATGTACCACAGCTGACCCCTCATTAGGGGAACACCAATAAAATCACACCACAGAACATACAATCATGTCTTGGTAAAACACCCATAAAACGGGAACAAATTCCTTTCTGGTTAGCGCAAAAATTTACTCAAATAGAGGCAGTATTTCCGAATACTACCCCTATTGAGAAACATAGGATCCTGACCATCTGCCTTCCAATGGGGGTCGCACCACACGTGGAGGACTGTGACACTTGGGGTACAGTCTTTGCTTCCATTTATACAAAAACACATGGTGTTCCGTCAATGGCGGTAATACCAGAAGTTCTAAAACAGATTCAGAATGAATACGGTCCAGAACCTGCTTTAACTCTTGGTATGAAATTACTGAAAGACTTCAAGCAGGTCTCGGCTATATTACTAGCCAACAGAAAAGGAGAAGCAGCATCTGTGGCGATCCGACAGAAATTGAAGGAAACAGATATAACAGATCAACCAATTGAGCTTGCCAGAATCATAGAAAAATGCTATGAAGAATTAGGTAGAGACAGCTTGGGTTGAAAACCAGTAAAGCCCCAACTGCTCGAAAATCCTGAAAAATTATTTATTAAAAATAATTCAAATACTCCTAAAAAGAGCTGGGATGGAAATAAACAATCCACTCCCAAAGAAAAAGTTTTCCAGTCCAGAGGAAGGTCTCCTCGATGGAGGGAAAGAACTCCGACTCGAGAACACCAGTCTCCCCAGAGGGAGCCCTCTGAGAAAAGGTATAACCTAAGAAATAGGGATAATTTGAAGAAGCCTGATAGATATCAAAGTATTGATACACGTCCCTCTCGATCTTTTTCGCAGAAATCGGAAAGAAGAGGACGGTCAGACCCAGGAGAGCACACCAAGTCCAAAGACAAGGAACCTGCTCAGAGTAAAAAATCTCAATTTCCGAAAAAGAAGGTAGCCAGTATTAGAATAATCGAACATGACGAGAATACTGAGGACACAGTTGAAAAACGGGGAGTGGGCACAGACAATGTTAGACAGTGCAGCAGAAATCAGTATAGTTCGCAAGATTCTGATGAGTCATCTGGAAACAGTGGACACGAATGAATACATTCAGGTGGAAACTGCCGACACCAGAGTTAGCGAGCCCCATAAGATATACGAAATAACATTGCGTATAGAGGGTGATAAGACTAGGAAAATAAGGGGTCTATTTTGGGATAAACTCTCAAAAGGCTATGATATTCTGTTAGCTGAAAAAGATTGCCCCCCAGAGTTTGTCAGGGAGTGCCCTCGTGGCGAAGAAATGATTATGCCTGCCTTCTCGAATCACATTCCGATTCACAAAAAATATACTTATGCAAGGAAATGGGCAGTGGCCCAGGCACCGGCATTATATAAAAATCATGTAGGATGGGATGAGGACTCTCCTCCTCACAAAATCCAGTTAAAAAGTCAACCGACTGCACAAAGGTAGTATCCAATTAAGCAAGAAGCTAAAAAACAAGTCAGGGAGATTTTAGATCAACTTGAATACCAGGGGGTGATTGAAACATGCACCTCTCAAATGAACAATCCTTTGTTTCCTGTCTCCAAACCAGACAATTCATATCGTCTAGTTTTGGACTACAGACACCTTAATGCATGTTGCAAAACATTTGCAGTACAAAATTCACATAGTGCTGCACTAAAGAATAACATAGTTAGGAAAAAATATAAAACAACATTAGACATATCTAATGGTTTCTTTTGTCAAAACATTGCACAAGAAAGAAGATATTTGACTGCTTTCTCAGTAATGGGGTCTCAGAATAAATTTCTGTAGGCTCCCACAGGGATTCAAGAACAGCCCAGGACTATTCTCAGCCAGAGTAACATAGTTACTACAAATATATGATGATGAGGCATTATCTTATGTAGATGATATCTATCTCACAGACGACGACTTGGAGACTCACTTGAAAAGAGTGAACACCATTATACTTGGGTTCGCAGCAGAGGATTACAAATTCAACTTTAAAAAGTAAAAAATTTCCCATCTGACAGTATTATTTTTAGGATACGAGTTATCAAGTGAAGGGAAAAGCCTAGCGGACAACTTCTTAGAGAAGTGCGCTGTACTCCAAGCTCCAAAAACGCTGAAGAATTTACAATTGATTCTTGGCTTCCTGAATTTCGGTAGAACTTACATTCTAAATTACGCAGAGAGGGTTAAACCTCTCTATGAACTAATTAAACCTGATTTTTAACAAATCAATTGGACTCAAAAACACACAGAAATTTTGAGATCACTACAAACAGACATGTTAGCAAAAACAAAATTAGATACATGTGACAACACACGCAATCTTGTGATCCGAGTCATCCCAGGAAGATGCGGATTCACGTACCTGACCTCTAATGAGGGAGAAAAGGTACCAATTTCAATTAAATCTCACTTGTACACACAAGCGGAAAAAACATTCAGTCCAACAGAAAAAACTGTGAAAGCAGTAGAAACTGCATTAGCGAATGAACGAGAACGAGCACATGGTAGAAGGATCAATATCCACACAGCGGAATCCGCCTTCGAGGCGCTATTCAGCCCAGTAAACCTGCCTACAGTGTCACTGGATCCAAAATGGATACAGTGTGTAGATTCTCTTGGAGCGGAAGATGTGAAATACTATTTCGCCCCGCAATTCAAAAAACTGAATGATTTGACATATGAAGAAGAATATCCTCTGCCAATCGAACTTCTGCCTCGCCCACAGTACGCCTGTATAATCTATACAGATAGATTCGTACAGCATTTCAACGTAGAGAACAAATCCTACGATGCAGCCGGTACGATTGTTAAAGGTCGTTGGCTGTGCGGTAAATTCAGACCGAAAATAACAAAAACTGAATCAGTGAGGTACTGTTCGGCTCAGCGAGCTGTAATCAGATGTTTAAAGATGGCGCTTGAAAATGCAGAACGTGAATTCGCGACACTAATCGTGTGCGATTCTCATTTTTGCGTCAACTCTTACAATAATAAGTTGCAGAGCTGGATTGAAAATGATTACAAAGATGACACCGGTGCCACTGTAAAGCATAAATTGCTCTGGAAACAGGTAGCTCTTTTACAGAAAGAACTACAAAAGACTCACTTGATACACACTCTGAGTCATCAACGTGATGGCGTTCACGTTGCAGGGAATTCATTGGCTAATACAGCCACAGCGGAAGCAACTAAACCGGCTTCCGTAGCCACAAAAAAGCGTTCAGAAAAATACCTAGACGGGGAAACCATGCTGGCAGTAAAAACGTCCGAAAAAGGCGACTGTGCAGCACTACCCGTGAACTATCCACTCAATTATGCATACGTAATCGATGCAAACTCTGTTCCTTTTGCTCGAATCCCTGGAGTGGGGGATAGGGTAATTCCAAACATGAACAGGAGAATATTTTTAATAGCAGACGCACACATGGGATTGGGTCCTAGGCACAAAAAGATCAAGGAATCTCTGACTGAATTACAGTCAGTATACTGGTGGCCAGGAATGAGCCTGCACCACTACAAATATGTAAAGAACTGCCCGGACTGCGACAGAGATCGCAGCAATCAGTCAAGCGCATTAATGCCATGGTAAGCATAATGCTGTCTACCTACCATCCAGCGTCCTATTAATGATTAAGGCTAAATCCACTTAAAAAATGTGGCCTCCAGCGCTCGGCTGACGCCAGAACGGTTATAAAAGATCTGTGAGTCTTTATCGGCACATACGCAATTTCCATGTTCTATTCTGACCAGAGTCCTGCTTTTAGCTCTCGAGCTTATAAGGAGGCCATGGCCAGCATGGGCGTTGGCTTGCGGTATTCTTGTCCGTCACACCCCGAAGGGAACAGTGTGGTAGAAAGAAAAAAACGGGACATAAAGCAATCTATAACAGCGAAGGTATTAGGTTCGGGTGCTGGGTGAGTCAAACATTTAATAAGTGTCCAGTTAAGCCTAAATAACTTGCCAAGAAATTCTCTAAAAGGTTTTAGCCCATACGAACTATTGTTCGGAACTAGAATGCAAATTCAGGACTTAGATAGTTAGATATCAGTGGTAGAAGATAAGAAAACAGACTTTGACATCAAAGATCGTTTGGCTGTTTTACAGGACTTGAACGAAACAAGAAAATCCTTAAGCAACATAAAGTTAAAGCAACAGCCAGCTACCACTGACGAGGCACCACCAGCCCCAGCAAGGCCTGTCTGGATTCCAAAGATTGGGGATCTAGTCAGAGAAAAAATAGCGGTGAAGAAGGAATTTGGGCCTTCTTACAGAAAAACAGTACCTGTCTTAGCAATCAACGGAACAAGATCAGTAGTACTACCGCCCCTTGCTGGTAAAAAGGAGAACAGAGTTGTATCAATTGACCTGGTAAAACCACAAGCATGTGGCCTATAATCAACAGTAGGCCCAGTGGACTCCCGAGAAACAACAGAATACCCAAACTTGCAACAATCCAAGAGGTTCCAACTGAAAGACTAATCACATTCGATCCGCCTGCAGTGCACAGAGAGGGACTATGCAATAATGCCATGGAACTTGTGCCTCTTGAGACACAGATTGAAACAGTTCGTCAAGAAACACCAGTCTACAATGATGTGGCATCAGAATGTGCTACCGAAAGACAAATTGAAAGGACAATTCCAACAATTGACAGAACTGCCTCTGGCTATTTCATCAACTTCGATAAATTTTCTGAGGATCAAAGCAACCCAGAAGTAATGCCAGAAACATAAAAGACTTTTAAAGAAAAAGCAACAGAACTCTTTCAACAAATCAAATAAGTATTTCTGGATGCACCGTTGATTGAGCATTGGATTATTTCAGGGGTATTCATACTCCTACTATGCCTAATTTTAGTTTTAATTTTAGGAAAGTTTATTACAATTCAATGGACACAGCAAGTCAGAACATCAACTTAGTCCTCAAACCACACAGATCATCCCACGTGAAGAAAAGAGAACTGTCAACAGTAAATGTCACAGCCATTCCAATACCCGGCGGGGTAGTATGGGAAAAAACTGACTATGAAATATATGGTCCGGTCGAAATCCTGAAGTATCCTCATCAATTCAAGGTTTCCTTAAGTGACTTTGTAAAACCTAGTACATTCTCTGATGATTGGGACTTTGAAAGTATTAATAATATGATGTCTGATTTAGTAATGTCAGCTAGATTCACAGATCATGATTATTTACAAGGTTCGTCTAGTTATGAACAGATGTTCTGCTACACACACTATGGTGATCATCACTTGCATAAATCTGCACAGCCTAGAAATGTTTTTAAGTATAACCAATGGGAAAATTGTGCTACACCACCTAAAAGCCGTTCTAAAACATTCTATGAGAAATTCCAGTACTTCTCAGGGTTTAACACCAGTGATGCAGAAACGTTTTATTATAAACTGTTAGATAAGGCAGGATTTAAAACAATGCTGACAAATACTAAATTGATATATTCAGAAGCATTTTATGAAAAAATGATGACATTTGGTTTTGATTATTGGAAAAATAACATTGAAACAAAAACCATCTGGGGTACAAAAGAGTGGGAGGTACAAGGCCTAGAAGCACTATTTCGAGCCTGCATGATCCCAGAGCAAATAATGTTTTTAAATGAAACAATTCAACAAACAACCTGTCTTGGCCTAGCTAAGATCAAAGACCTTAACAAACCGTCTATTCCAAAGCCAATACCTGATAATGCAACAACAGATATTGAGATAGACGTATCTAAAATTTTACATCTAAACAGAACACATCCTGATTGGAAAAAGTGGTTAATCTGGCCTACTACACAAACAACTGTCAAGATAGATTCCTGAATAAAACACAGGGGTTAACAATGTCCAGACAAGACCCTGGATACTCCCAGGGACAACATCCAGGGATAGTAACAACATACAGTGTAGGGAAGCTGTGCCTTGAATGGCTAGAATCATCCAAACTGGCTGAAATTAAGCAACACTTATCTTTACTTAAAGATGGTGCTGATTTGCGCGATTTTATTATGGGACCATGCGAACAGCGTCAGAAACGCTTCATAGCGCCCAGCATCTATGCTGCATACAACGAGGCTTGGAAAGTCACGCAAATTGAAATAGCTGAAAAAATACGAGAAATTTATCGTATTAATTTGGAAAAATCATTTTCTGTAGTGGACAATGGGTTAATGACTCTGTCCTCCAGAATATATTCACTGGACAGTATTGTATCATCTGCCATAGATATAATAGACAAAGACTTGCTAATGTTACAGCATGGCCAGTCACAATTGCGTTCTATTGTACAGTTAGGCTGGACGCTGCAAAATCTTCGTTCAGGCTATGTGCCTTGGCGTTTAATCAACACAACGTCATTGTTTTCCATCTTTAACCTTACTGATAAACAAATCAGCTTGGCACAGAAAGGAGCAGACTATACAATCCTGAGCATCGAAAAACTTGAGAGATTACCATTGACAATGTCAGAAAGTCCTGTCATTGAATGGATAATACACAGGATTATCACAATTCCGATAACAACTTTCCAATTTAAAAAGTGCCTTGAATACATACCTACTGGCCAGTATGAACGATTGGGTAAAGAATACATTAAGTCAACATAGAAATTACCATACACACACACATGCTATAGTGACAGCAACAAAAATGTATTTCTTAGTGGTCAAAACTGTAAACATTCACTAAGCGGTATCCTTTTGTGCCAGGGTATTAATTTAATGGAGCCTGTGAAGGAAATTCTAACAACCTTTCATGCCACCAATATGTCACACCTGCAACGCAGATAGAGCCTTTCTTTAAGCAGCTCTCGAATGGGAGTTACATTCTAATAACGGATCACAGATGTTGTGGCCTTTTGCCAGGGAAAGCCTATCTCGTAAGCGTAACATCCATGGTCAAATGCTGTATGCAAGCATTGTTTCCAAACGGCCCTGGAGACACTGAGACTCCCTTATGGCCTTGTCTGAATTTCTCTTCTACACAAATTGATACTTTAAGCAGAATGAAGTCTGTGCTTTTGCAGACAACAGTGCCCATCACGTCATCAAAAGAGACGTATGAACTCCAAGTTGCAAGGACAACATCAGAGATTCATGAACTTTTATCAACAATTTGCCCCATGCATTTCACAGAAATGCTTAGCCAACTCCTTAACATGTCTAGTGCCACAGGCATCCCAGGCATATTTAAGACGATTTTTACGGGACTGCTAACACCATTCAAAGCAATTCTAGGAATCATTCCTAATTTTGTCCATTCAGTCTTTGGCGGCACACGCCTATTTTTGGGACTTGTAGCAGGGATTTTATTTTTGACCCTCCTGCTCCGATATGGCAAGCCAAAACTCAGACATGACTCCTACAAGAATGGAAGAAACGATCCTAGCAATCCGCTACCGGGACAGAATAACTAGAGTCCTTGGATTGGCCAGGCGGAGAGATCTGAACATGACCTGGTTTCTTTCATTCAGACCAATATGGAAGACCTGCATCTTACCTGTGCTTCGATGTATGCTATGCGGAGATGAGTGCGTGTTGGACATCTGTCTTGCACTTCCATCAGCAGTACCAATGGATATCGATACTTTGCTAAGTCCGATAACGGCTCACGCATTGTGTTGTCCCCAGCAGCTACCAATCCTGATGACGGCATTCGTTGAGACTCCTGTGCTACGACTAGGTGGTAACAGTGGAGCGAGAAATAAAAGCAACATCACCCAGGTACGACCATCTGTGAGCATTGTTGATCCAGACTTTGATGATAGCAATCATTCTCACACCTGCCAAGTTACAGCACTATCGAACTTGGTCGAACTGTCACCTGATTTTGTAGACCAATTTTTTGAGAGCCTGTCTGATATGATGTTCTCACCCGAACAGAAACAATAACTTTAGAAAAGCATTCCGACACACAGCTTTCCCATGAACTCTGAATTTGGCCTTCAGTTTTGAACAACAAAAACTGCTAAAAAGCTTTGGAACTCTATTTCCCCCGTTCAACAAGATTTTTTTTTTTAATTGAACACTTTTTAATAAGTACTTTTTTCTGGCACGAAATTATTTGCTTAAAGTAGACCTATTCATAAAGAACAGAGGCTTCTACTTCTATTTTTAGATAATTCTAGAGACATAATAACTTCACACCAGCCTCTAGCACATTTTATAACAAATGCATTTATATGTGATGAAATTATCTCGCACCTTTTTTTCTGTATTAAGAGATATTTCATGTGTAATTTTTTCGCAAAATCGTTCATTGATTACATATGCTATAATTTTGAATGATTTCTATGCTTGAAGACGTACAGTACATTCCATGTATTTCAAACACGCCATTTCATATGCAAATATGTATTTTGGGGTGGGTAATGTTACACATGCATCTTTTGCTATAGTTTTAGTAAATTGATGGACATAAATTCGTGGAGTGGGTGTCGCATTCTAATCTAGGACCCTGATCAATACAGTGACCTTATGCCCCTATACGGCTATAATCCATTTATTCCCCTATGTTGGCATACATGATCAAATGCAATATTCAGAAACTCGTTTCTGGCCTCACACGATCAGAGCCACATTTCAGAATCACTTCCTCTGCAGCTTCCTTTGCAGCTCATTAGTGCAAATGACACAGCAGAAGCCAGTATCTAAGATTCCTAGATTACACTCCGAGTTCTTCAACAAGATAAAAACTCTTGGCTTCCTGAATTTCGGTAGAACTTACATTCTAAATTACGCAGAGAGGGTTAAACCTCTCTATGAACTAATTACACCTGATTTTTAACAAATCAATTGGACTCAAAAACACACAGAAATTTTGAGATCACTACAAACAGACATGTTAGCAAAAACAAAATTAGATACATGTGACAACACACGCAATCTTGTGATCCGAGTCATCCCAGGAAGATGCGGATTCACGTACCTGACCTCTAATGAGGGAGAAAAGGTACCAATTTCAATTAAATCTCACTTGTACACACAAGCGGAAAAAACATTCAGTCCAACAGAAAAAACTGTGAAAGCAGTAGAAACTGCATTAGCGAATGAACGAGAACGAGCACATGGTAGAAGGATCAATATCCACACAGCGGAATCCGCCTTCGAGGCGCTATTCAGCCCAGTAAACCTGCCTACAGTGTCACTGGATCCAAAATGGATACAGTGTGTAGATTCTCTTGGAGCGGAAGATGTGAAATACTATTTCGCCCCGCAATTCAAAAAACTGAATGATTTGACATATGAAGAAGAATATCCTCTGCCAATCGAACTTCTGCCTCGCCCACAGTACGCCTGTATAATCTATACAGATAGATTCGTACAGCATTTCAACGTAGAGAACAAATCCTACGATGCAGCCGGTACGATTGTTAAAGGTCGTTGGCTGTGCGGTAAATTCAGACCGAAAATAACAAAAACTGAATCAGTGAGGTACTGTTCGGCTCAGCGAGCTGTAATCAGATGTTTAAAGATGGCGCTTGAAAATGCAGAACGTGAATTCGCGACACTAATCGTGTGCGATTCTCATTTTTGCGTCAACTCTTACAATAATAAGTTGCAGAGCTGGATTGAAAATGATTACAAAGATGACACCGGTGCCACTGTAAAGCATAAATTGCTCTGGAAACAGGTAGCTCTTTTACAGAAAGAACTACAAAAGACTCACTTGATACACACTCTGAGTCATCAACGTGATGGCGTTCACGTTGCAGGGAATTCATTGGCTAATACAGCCACAGCGGAAGCAACTAAACCGGCTTCCGTAGCCACAAAAAAGCGTTCAGAAAAATACCTAGACGGGGAAACCATGCTGGCAGTAAAAACGTCCGAAAAAGGCGACTGTGCAGCACTACCCGTGAACTATCCACTCAATTATGCATACGTAATCGATGCAAACTCTGTTCCTTTTGCTCGAATCCCTGGAGTGGGGGATAGGGTAATTCCAAACATGAACAGGAGAATATTTTTAATAGCAGACGCACACATGGGATTGGGTCCTAGGCACAAAAAGATCAAGGAATCTCTGACTGAATTACAGTCAGTATACTGGTGGCCAGGAATGAGCCTGCACCACTACAAATATGTAAAGAACTGCCCGGACTGCGACAGAGATCGCAGCAATCAGTCAAGCGCATTAATGCCATGGTAAGCATAATGCTGTCTACCTACCATCCAGCGTCCTATTAATGATTAAGGCTAAATCCACTTAAAAAATGTGGCCTCCAGCGCTCGGCTGACGCCAGAACGGTTATAAAAGATCTGTGAGTCTTTATCGGCACATACGCAATTTCCATGTTCTATTCTGACCAGAGTCCTGCTTTTAGCTCTCGAGCTTATAAGGAGGCCATGGCCAGCATGGGCGTTGGCTTGCGGTATTCTTGTCCGTCACACCCCGAAGGGAACAGTGTGGTAGAAAGAAAAAAACGGGACATAAAGCAATCTATAACAGCGAAGGTATTAGGTTCGGGTGCTGG
This sequence comes from Lissotriton vulgaris, assembly GCF_964263255.1. Taxonomy (NCBI): domain Eukaryota; kingdom Metazoa; phylum Chordata; class Amphibia; order Caudata; family Salamandridae; genus Lissotriton; species Lissotriton vulgaris. The sequence continues at coordinate 746,935,843 of NC_141696.1, forward strand.
GTGAGTCAAACATTTAATAAGTGTCCAGTTAAGCCTAAATAACTTGCCAAGAAATTCTCTAAAAGGTTTTAGCCCATACGAACTATTGTTCGGAACTAGAATGCAAATTCAGGACTTAGATAGTTAGATATCAGTGGTAGAAGATAAGAAAACAGACTTTGACATCAAAGATCGTTTGGCTGTTTTACAGGACTTGAACGAAACAAGAAAATCCTTAAGCAACATAAAGTTAAAGCAACAGCCAGCTACCACTGACGAGGCACCACCAGCCCCAGCAAGGCCTGTCTGGATTCCAAAGATTGGGGATCTAGTCAGAGAAAAAATAGCGGTGAAGAAGGAATTTGGGCCTTCTTACAGAAAAACAGTACCTGTCTTAGCAATCAACGGAACAAGATCAGTAGTACTACCGCCCCTTGCTGGTAAAAAGGAGAACAGAGTTGTATCAATTGACCTGGTAAAACCACAAGCATGTGGCCTATAATCAACAGTAGGCCCAGTGGACTCCCGAGAAACAACAGAATACCCAAACTTGCAACAATCCAAGAGGTTCCAACTGAAAGACTAATCACATTCGATCCGCCTGCAGTGCACAGAGAGGGACTATGCAATAATGCCATGGAACTTGTGCCTCTTGAGACACAGATTGAAACAGTTCGTCAAGAAACACCAGTCTACAATGATGTGGCATCAGAATGTGCTACCGAAAGACAAATTGAAAGGACAATTCCAACAATTGACAGAACTGCCTCTGGCTATTTCATCAACTTCGATAACTTTTCTGAGGATCAAAGCAACCCAGAAGTAATGCCAGAAACATAAAAGACTTTTAAAGAAAAAGCAACAGAACTCTTTCAACAAATCAAATAAGTATTTCTGGATGCACCGTTGATTGAGCATTGGATTATTTCAGGGGTATTCATACTCCTACTATGCCTAATTTTAGTTTTAATTTTAGGAAAGTTTATTACAATTCAATGGACACAGCAAGTCAGAACATCAACTTAGTCCTCAAACCACACAGATCATCCCACGTGAAGAAAAGAGAACTGTCAACAGTAAATGTCACAGCCATTCCAATACCCGGCGGGGTAGTATGGGAAAAAACTGACTATGAAATATATGGTCCGGTCGAAATCCTGAAGTATCCTCATCAATTCAAGGTTTCCTTAAGTGACTTTGTAAAACCTAGTACATTCTCTGATGATTGGGACTTTGAAAGTATTAATAATATGATGTCTGATTTAGTAATGTCAGCTAGATTCACAGATCATGATTATTTACAAGGTTCGTCTAGTTATGAACAGATGTTCTGCTACACACACTATGGTGATCATCACTTGCATAAATCTGCACAGCCTAGAAATGTTTTTAAGTATAACCAATGGGAAAATTGTGCTACACCACCTAAAAGCCGTTCTAAAACATTCTATGAGAAATTCCAGTACTTCTCAGGGTTTAACACCAGTGATGCAGAAACGTTTTATTATAAACTGTTAGATAAGGCAGGATTTAAAACAATGCTGACAAATACTAAATTGATATATTCAGAAGCATTTTATGAAAAAATGATGACATTTGGTTTTGATTATTGGAAAAATAACATTGAAACAAAAACCATCTGGGGTACAAAAGAGTGGGAGGTACAAGGCCTAGAAGCACTATTTCGAGCCTGCATGATCCCAGAGCAAATAATGTTTTTAAATGAAACAATTCAACAAACAACCTGTCTTGGCCTAGCTAAGATCAAAGACCTTAACAAACCGTCTATTCCAAAGCCAATACCTGATAATGCAACAACAGATATTGAGATAGACGTATCTAAAATTTTACATCTAAACAGAACACATCCTGATTGGAAAAAGTGGTTAATCTGGCCTACTACACAAACAACTGTCAAGATAGATTCCTGAATAAAACACAGGGGTTAACAATGTCCAGACAAGACCCTGGATACTCCCAGGGACAACATCCAGGGATAGTAACAACATACAGTGTAGGGAAGCTGTGCCTTGAATGGCTAGAATCATCCAAACTGGCTGAAATTAAGCAACACTTATCTTTACTTAAAGATGGTGCTGATTTGCGCGATTTTATTATGGGACCATGCGAACAGCGTCAGAAACGCTTCATAGCGCCCAGCATCTATGCTGCATACAACGAGGCTTGGAAAGTCACGCAAATTGAAATAGCTGAAAAAATACGAGAAATTTATCGTATTAATTTGGAAAAATCATTTTCTGTAGTGGACAATGGGTTAATGACTCTGTCCTCCAGAATATATTCACTGGACAGTATTGTATCATCTGCCATAGATATAATAGACAAAGACTTGCTAATGTTACAGCATGGCCAGTCACAATTGCGTTCTATTGTACAGTTAGGCTGGACGCTGCAAAATCTTCGTTCAGGCTATGTGCCTTGGCGTTTAATCAACACAACGTCATTGTTTTCCATCTTTAACCTTACTGATAAACAAATCAGCTTGGCACAGAAAGGAGCAGACTATACAATCCTGAGCATCGAAAAACTTGAGAGATTACCATTGACAATGTCAGAAAGTCCTGTCATTGAATGGATAATACACAGGATTATCACAATTCCGATAACAACTTTCCAATTTAAAAAGTGCCTTGAATACATACCTACTGGCCAGTATGAACGATTGGGTAAAGAATACATTAAGTCAACATAGAAATTACCATACACACACACATGCTATAGTGACAGCAACAAAAATGTATTTCTTAGTGGTCAAAACTGTAAACATTCACTAAGCGGTATCCTTTTGTGCCAGGGTATTAATTTAATGGAGCCTGTGAAGGAAATTCTAACAACCTTTCATGCCACCAATATGTCACACCTGCAACGCAGATAGAGCCTTTCTTTAAGCAGCTCTCGAATGGGAGTTACATTCTAATAACGGATCACAGATGTTGTGGCCTTTTGCCAGGGAAAGCCTATCTCGTAAGCGTAACATCCATGGTCAAATGCTGTATGCAAGCATTGTTTCCAAACGGCCCTGGAGACACTGAGACTCCCTTATGGCCTTGTCTGAATTTCTCTTCTACACAAATTGATACTTTAAGCAGAATGAAGTCTGTGCTTTTGCAGACAACAGTGCCCATCACGTCATCAAAAGAGACGTATGAACTCCAAGTTGCAAGGACAACATCAGAGATTCATGAACTTTTATCAACAATTTGCCCCATGCATTTCACAGAAATGCTTAGCCAACTCCTTAACATGTCTAGTGCCACAGGCATCCCAGGCATATTTAAGACGATTTTTACGGGACTGCTAACACCATTCAAAGCAATTCTAGGAATCATTCCTAATTTTGTCCATTCAGTCTTTGGCGGCACACGCCTATTTTTGGGACTTGTAGCAGGGATTTTATTTTTGACCCTCCTGCTCCGATATGGCAAGCCAAAACTCAGACATGACTCCTACAAGAATGGAAGAAACGATCCTAGCAATCCGCTACCGGGACAGAATAACTAGAGTCCTTGGATTGGCCAGGCGGAGAGATCTGAACATGACCTGGTTTCTTTCATTCAGACCAATATGGAAGACCTGCATCTTACCTGTGCTTCGATGTATGCTATGCGGAGATGAGTGCGTGTTGGACATCTGTCTTGCACTTCCATCAGCAGTACCAATGGATATCGATACTTTGCTAAGTCCGATAACGGCTCACGCATTGTGTTGTCCCCAGCAGCTACCAATCCTGATGACGGCATTCGTTGAGACTCCTGTGCTACGACTAGGTGGTAACAGTGGAGCGAGAAATAAAAGCAACATCACCCAGGTACGACCATCTGTGAGCATTGTTGATCCAGACTTTGATGATAGCAATCATTCTCACACCTGCCAAGTTACAGCACTATCGAACTTGGTCGAACTGTCACCTGATTTTGTAGACCAATTTTTTGAGAGCCTGTCTGATATGATGTTCTCACCCGAACAGAAACAATAACTTTAGAAAAGCATTCCGACACACAGCGTTCCCATGAACTCTGAATTTGGCCTTCAGTTTTGAACAACAAAAACTGCTAAAAAGCTTTGGAACTCTATTTCCCCCGTTCAACAAGATTTTTTTTTTTAATTGAACACTTTTTAATAAGTACTTTTTTCTGGCACGAAATTATTTGCTTAAAGTAGACCTATTCATAAAGAACAGAGGCTTCTACTTCTATTTTTAGATAATTCTAGAGACATAATAACTTCACACCAGCCTCTAGCACATTTTATAACAAATGCATTTATATGTGATGAAATTATCTCGCACCTTTTTTTCTGTATTAAGAGATATTTCATGTGTAATTTTTTCGCAAAATCGTTCATTGATTACATATGCTATAATTTTGAATGATTTCTATGCTTGAAGACGTACAGTACATTCCATGTATTTCAAACACGCCATTTCATATGCAAATATGTATTTTGGGGTGGGTAATGTTACACATGCATCTTTTGCTATAGTTTTAGTAAATTGATGGACATAAATTCGTGGAGTGGGTGTCGCATTCTAATCTAGGACCCTGATCAATACAGTGACCTTATGCCCCTATACGGCTATAATCCATTTATTCCCCTATGTTGGCATACATGATCAAATGCAATATTCAGAAACTCGTTTCTGGCCTCACACGATCAGAGCCACATTTCAGAATCACTTCCTCTGCAGCTTCCTTTGCAGCTCATTAGTGCAAATGACACAGCAGAAGCCAGTATCTAAGATTCCTAGATTACACTCCGAGTTCTTCAACAAGATAAAAACTCAGCAACCTGGGAAATCCCCGCTTGCTATGTTTTGATTAGTAATAGAACTCTAATGAGCACTAAGAGACGATCACTTCCTAGTGACATCTTTATTGACGTCTTATGTCCAAAAACTTATGTCAAACCAGGCACCTTTCAGGTATAAATATTACCAACGTTGCTTAAGCAAACGCTGCCTCGATACTATCGCTGCTTCGCTGATACTGAAGCTACGCTGCCTCAACGACATCAGTGAACGATGGTGTGGTGCACATAAGAGCAGAACAGCTGTCCCCTTCAGAGCCCAGCAGATGCAACCTGCCCGCGGACGCTGCCCCTCCTCTTCCTCGATGCGCTGAGAGAGACGCTGTCTTTTCTCCTGCCGAGAAAATCCAGCTCCGGCGTTTCCAGCCTACTCTTGCGAGTTACTGGGATATCGAGTGCCTGGAAGGAGATATCAGACCTCCAACATTCTATTTCAGAGGTATGGAGTTGACTAAACCCTTAGAGAGAATTCTTGAAGCAAACCTTGGCAAAACCAACTTAACTAAAACTGCTGCTTACTTACTCCCTCCCAAGGATTAGGCTTAGGTCAGGTACACTGGGGTAGGCGTAGTTAGAAGCACCAGTTGAGTAGGTTAGCTAAATGTATATATGACTGTATATATGTTTTATTCATTTTAAACCATTGTATGGCTAAGAAACCATATCAGTGCTTTTACAGTATTATTTCGCAATACTCATTTTACTGTACGCACTTTTTATAATAACAAGTCTTGCAATTGTGGCAATTCATTTCTCTTGCATGAGAAGAAAGACAGTTAAATAATTAATACCTTTTTATTGAAAACGCCCGTCTCTCTATTCTCTGCACTTTGGTGAAAGTAATCTGCACAAAACTGACTGAGTAAAATATCTGTCTATTGTTTCACACGACTCTAGAGATTGACTCTTATTCTAAGGAGCAAAGTTGTCATGTTTATGCGGTTGTTGGAAAACTGAATCCCTTCTTGTCTGTACCAGGGAAGCTGATCACTTCCTATTCAGTCAAGAAAGTTTCCAGTGACCTCTGAGCTAGTTGGTAACAAACCCAATTAAGTTTAGCATAGTCAGTGGAGACCTGGAAGATCCACACTTCTACGTCCATACTACTGTTTATGTTATTCCAATGCGCAGGGCCTATTGGGAAAATAGGAACTACACTACAAACCATGCCTACACAGTGTATTATTAAAGGCGCCAGTATCTGAGATGTCCGCAGCTGCATATATGTTATGCCTAGAACGTGCTCTGATCAGTTCGAACAAAAGCAACAATGTTGATAACCTTGAAGGCCTCGGCACTCACTGTTCAGACAATGCTTACGAGGCAAGTCTAGCAATGTGGAAAAACAAGTTATTCCCAGTAACCCTCAGACTAACGTGAAACAATAACTTGTGTGTGTCGTGTGCAACAGAAAGCAAAAAGGTAAAATGGCGGTTAAACTTCTAATAAGCTCATGCTAACTTAACACTGTAGAAATGCAAGGCTCAGCCCCATGACACCCTCCCTTGATTGGAGCACGGATAAGAAATGTGGGCAAAGCAGTAACGCAGAGTTCAAGTTCGAATCAAGTTCAAATTTGCCATAATGGAAAAAACGGGAGTAAAGCTCAGAATTTTTGAAGAAAAAAAATTCAACCTCAAATTAGTAATCACTTTTGGGCATGGTAAAGCCAATAGGCTTTAAAAAAATAGCAAAAAATCTGATGTCCAACATGTGATGCTAGTCTTGTAAGACAGAGTGCAGGAAATGCACTTCACTCCAATCGTGTATATGCGCAGTACGTTGCAACAGCCTCCAACAGGAAGTCATTGTTCTCATCCAAAAACATTCCAGCCATCCAATTCAATAACGGGATTGAACATACATGTTCCTCAATACCCGGAGCCTCTAGTACCATCAGAGAGTACCATCAGAGGACAACTCGGATTTACTTCAATATAACTGTGTGCCAAGAATTCATGCTCCACTGCAAAAATATTCCAACGTCCCAGGACACCATGCATCACTGCAAAGGCCATAATCCCGCCGCCAGAACAAAGCAATTCATGAGCAACTAAGGGGCTCATCAGTTGATCATAATCTGCGTTGGAAGACACCGTACTGCAAAGTCACAAATCCAGAGCCCATTCGAATTCGCAGCTCAGGAAATGAAAGACAGGCAGGACGCCTGTGAAAAAGGAAAAATCAAAACGATAATCCATAAGCTGCGCTCAATCTAGCAAGAGGCAGCGCCCCATAGTATTAAGCATTCGGTTGCGAAGGAGAAACAGCCGGGGTAAATCTTCTCGTGGCACAGGATGTGCATCCATTCTGAAATAAGCAAAGCAGTAGAAGCACTCTGCCAACCAGAGCAAGCATCAAGGGAAATCCACCAAACAGGCAGGAGAAAATCGAATGAAAAAATGCTGGGAACACACCGAATATAGTTTGGAAAAAAGTCACAAGGCCACTACTAACAATTTTAAAAAAGTGAGCAAGCCCTGTAGTGGAGGAGGCATTGAAGATAGTGTGAATTAACTCGCCAAAATGCAGAGGCAGGTCGGTATTTAATAAGGCATGCACTTCTGTGCGGGTGTTTGCCACGTGAAGGACAAATGTTTCACAGGCAGAAGTAAGGGCGACTTCTTTCTGGGACAAAAGAGCACTTATTCGACTCATCTTGTTGAACTCTGCCTTTGTCAGAATCGACAGCCAGATGGAAACATCCAGCTTCCCATGTGGAGGAGGAAGCATTAAGTTTTTACAACAAACTACACGTTGGGAGATCGTAACGATGTAAGGAATTCCAGCTAACATCCCACAACAATCTTCATTGTTTAAAAGTAAATAACTACCGTTTGCTAGTAATGTGAATGTGGGTGTGATAGCAGGTGTCGGTGTACATTTCAAAACACAGGCTAAATGAGGCGCATTCTGGTTACACGAGCCATGCAATTAGATATTCCTACACACTAACGAGTGGTCCCGTGTTGTTGTGCAATCTTCACCATTCAAATAAACCTCTTTTCCCTCCCTCAGGCACGTATAGGTAAATAGAAGAGACCAAGCTTCATGGAGATAAGCGGTACCCAGAGGTTCAGCCAATAGCATAGTATTTCATGCATGCTTTGAACTTAAACAGAGAGAAAGGTTATTTTATTAACCCATGTACAAGCCACACAGCAGAATTTGTCTCGGCCACAGAAAACGGCAAAGGTTCCAACTTCTCAATATGTAACATGGGAAAAGTTGCATCTTTCATAAACATAAACTGCTGTTTGTCGGTCAAATTAAAAGGGGTAAATAATGGAGAAGTTTTCATGTAGTCCAAAGGCACTTTTCCAGCCTTTAACGTTTGTAAAGTTCATGCAAACTGAATAATAGAACGCAATTGATTCTGCCCATGGTACAAAACAGAGACATCTTCTTGCACAATATCAACAACAAACAAAACAATGTTATCCAATGTGTAAATGCGGAAAGAAAGCATGTTAATGCTGTTATCTACAACTGCTAGCACTTTTTCTAAATTAGCTTGATCTATAGCTCTTAAGAGGGAAGCACCTTCAATGTGGGACAATTTCCAAACTTCGTTGTAAATAGCATATATCCACCTTTTAGATCTGCCGGAACCGGGCCTTTGACAAAGTCATTCAGATCAACATCATCAGTCAATTTAGACAAATGAAGCTTAACTGACAATAAAGTGGAGTGTTTGAGCCAATTTTGACACAGCTTGCATACAGAATAGGTAGACACAGAATGGTCACTCTCAAAATGGGGATCCACCCTAACCTGTGTGTAGCCAGGGGCTAAACCCAGAAAGCGATGTTGGCAAGAATCCGCACTTCTGTGACACAGCAGCCAACCCTCAGGATCCAAACTGAATATGTTAAAAGAAGAATTCAGCAACAGGGTCTGTAATTCTCTAAAAGAAATACTGGTATTATTATCCCAACCCGGGTATTCTTCCAATTCTGGAAAAGACGGAGCATTTAATTTTGTAGTTGTAGCCGATCCAAAGCAGGTGGTTTGTGAAATAGTTGAATTAAAAAAAAACGTATGGTTTGGGATGAGACATGCATGATGCAAAGCCTCCGCGCCTTGCACTTGCCAATTTCTAGAACCCCAAACAGATTTAAGATCAATAGTATCCTTCCACAGTTCATAGCTCCCAATAGCCAATTGGTCAAAAAGGACTTAGAATACAATAACTTAGTGTGGGTCAGTCTGACTTTGGAAGAGGACTTTTCAGTCATCTTAAAATAAAATGCATTAGAATTTGACTGATCGAAATCAGTAAAATAAGTGAACCTCCTTAAAAGAGAATTAGAGATGCCTTCCATAGGAGCAGGGCAATGTTCCCATTGTGTATAATTAACTATATTCCTTCTTGTGTTTGCCTTATGCAGGTCGTGATTGCCATAGTGTTGATAACAAAACAGATCACCATAATTAGCAGAATCTAAGTACAAATCCCCAGCATCAAAGGCAGCACAGTATTTCAAATCTGAAAACAAAGCCTCTACGGCCTGAACATCCCAATCATCAGAGCGTATATTTTGTTTTATCACATCCCCCATAGAAACTCTTAGTACATTTGGGACATTAATAACCTCTGTGGGACCATGGATTTGAAATTTAACATTATCCCACACAATCCCATCTAAAACGGGCCAAGCAGTAATGTTTACAAAGCTCAGATCCCTCTTTAATCTGTGTGATGATGAATGGGGTGCCAATGTTCCATTAATATGTCAAACAGCAGTCCTCTCTTCAACAAAGTGTCCATTTGCAAGACGGAAAAAATACACCACAAATCCAATTGACATAAACAAAAAAATTGAAAAAAGAACCAACTAAATGTAAGTCTAAGGAGGAATCAAAAAATGTTTTTTAGACCATGTTGCAAAAACAGAAAGTTTTGAAGGGGACTTCAATGTGGTAGAGTTAGTGTCAAACGAAAACCTGGACTCAGTGGCCAAACATGTTTGCAAATCAGGCATCGATAAGTCTGTGGGGTACGTATACTCAGTCTCATCAAGTTGAGCATTAGGTGGGGTATTCAACAAAAGACTTGATATTGCAGGCGTCTCAAAGGCAACTTCAGGCCTGTTATTAGGGGCAGGAGCCAAAACAGAATTTCTCAGTTATCGATGGGCAGGAGACCGCAGGAGTCATACTAAGAAGAATCGGCCACTCTGTGTAATTTGACATTGTCAATGGGGATGTACCTTTTTTCTTTTCAACCTGGTAGTGGTGGTATAAAGACTGTTTGTGTGCCCTGCACGCCAAGTACAGGAACTGGAGCTCGATATGAGGGACCAAATTCTTTCTTGTTCTCGATCTTCTCTCGGACCAGTTCTCCAACTTGGGGTAGCTAGCCAACTACCGGGATCTGCAACACAGCCTCTGATGTGGAGGGCAAGTGTTACTTTGCAAGACTGTTTCTCGTCTCTTGTAGATTCTGTAAAACATCACAATGTTCATCTACGTCAAAGGGGGCAGCAGCCGCCGCCTGGTCTAGACCTTCAAGGTCCAGAACGAACATTTTGATACCAAAGAGCATCTCGTATGGCGTCCGCCCACCCAGAGACCTTCTAGGGAGATTATTAAGTGCACGCTGTATGCTATTGAGATGGGACAGCCAGTTCCTGCCGGTACCTATAACCCTAGCTGTCAATGATTGCTTTAAATCACGGTTCATTCGCTCCACATCATTATTACCCTAAGGTCGGTATGGAGACAAAAATTTGACTCGGAGCCCCAATGAACTCATGGCATCCTTGTACGCCTTAGAGGCGAACGCTGGACCCTGGAACGAATGGAAGGTGCCCCACGCAAAAATTCCTACAAAGACACGCAAATCTCTTATAACAGTTCATGAATCAGCACTCCGGTGGGACCACACCCATACAAAGCGCGTGCAAGAATCAACTGCAACTAAGATGTACTTATACGCAGTATCTGAGGAGAAAGGACCGCAGTGATCCAAATAAACACAACTGAGTGGTTTATTGGAAATGTACAACTGTGTTTGGGGCAGACGCGCAGCAGACAAAGGCTTGATCTGCTGACAAATGTCACATTGAAGGACATAATCACGAGTCTGTTTTTACAGTCCCTGCCACCAATATCGAAGTTGTAGCTGAGATACAGAAGCAGAAATGCCCACATGTGCGGACGTAACACCTTCATGGGCAGCTGTAATCAGCGCTGACCTGCGGTCCACGTTGGGAATCCGTCTGTCACCAACGTCTGGTATTTTCACATAAGAACTTTATCAGGACTTAAATGATTAGACTACTTAGAAGGAAACCCCTTAGGATATTTATTCCCTTCTCAGTAACGGCAATTGCTGCTAAGATGTCATCGTCAATCTTACTTTTGGAACGTGTAACTGCTGCAACCAAATTTGTAGAAACTGCTGTCTTCTCTGCCTCATCGGCCAAACTATTCCCAACAGCGTGGACTCCCACACGTTGATGACCAAGAGCATGAATTACTTACACAAGTGGCAGTTGCTCTTTAAGTTCAGCCACTCGAACCCAGATCATTTTCTGTTTTATTGTGCTACCTTTGGAGTCACAATAGTCAGTTTGAGTCCAAAAGAACAGATTGTCATTGTAAGACTGGACACAGTAGTAAGAGTCACTCACAAAAAGAGTAGTCAAACCAGGGTTTGCGTACTCCAATGCAAGCATCAGAGCATGGATCTCCACTAACTGGGCGGTACGGTCCCCTAATGTCTGCGTACGCACGACATCGGACTTGAGCTCTCCATCAACCATGGTACCAACCACAACAGCGCAAGCTGAGATGAATGCATGCTTAGACCCATGCACAACTTGCGCAGAACCATCACTGTAAATGATACAATGGAAAACTTCTAAAGGGCGCATAGTCAAAGGGGCAGGATGAACAAATTCATACTGCAAATACTCCTGAGACCGTAAGGAGGCATCAAAAACAAACGTGACATCCGGAGACGTCAATGATGTTGCCCATTGTATCCATAGTGGGTTCAAAGCTTTAGAATTCGGTACACTGGCTTTCGTCACTGCCTCCAAGGCAGTTTACGGGGTAACAACCAACGTGCCTTTTCCCTGCGACAGTGCGCGTTTCTTCAGAATCGCCATTTGCACTGCTGTCAAAACTTTTTCCACAGTGGAAAACCGTATTTCAGCCGAAGTGTACAAATGAGACTTGTAAGCGATCGGTACTGTGTCACCTTTGTTAAAGGTAAAGTACGTGAAACCCACCGCCCCAGGGACGATTCTTATCACTAGGTTGGTGTGGTTATCATGAGTCAGCAAGAATTTAGATTCAAGCAGAGCAGCCTTCAAAGATTGCAAAATGGCTAAATGTTCAGGCTGCTAACACGATTTGCTAAAAGTAGGTTGTATCAAAGCATATAAAGGCTTGATACGCTGGGCATATTCGGGAATATAGGTACACCCGAAATTCAGAAATCCCAGTACGGATTGCAATTTTTTCAGTGTTGTAGGAGCGCGCAGTTGTGCGCATTTCGCCAAGAAGTGAGGGGCCAAACCTTGACCTTCATTGTTGAGCTCATAGCCCAGGAACAATACTGTGTACTCTGCAATGTGAGATTTTTCAAAATTAAATTTATAACCGAAGTCCACAAAATTGAAAATTATGCGGTCAACGCGGCACAGATGTGCCCATATCTCGTCGTCTGTGAGATAAATGTCATCCACATACGAACACGCATCTGGGTCGATTCTCTCCAAAAGAGAAACAATACGGGCAGCAAACACACCTGGACTATTCATATAGTCCATTGCCAAACGTCTGAATTTTTTCTGTCTGCCACCACTGGTAAAAGCAATCCATTGACTGCTTAAATCCGAAAGATTGTGGGCAAAAAAAACATTGGATATGTCAAGCGGGGTTTTATACAGTTTACACACAAGACCATCCACGAGAGCAGAGCCGTGAGTATTCTGTACTGCACAGGTACGGCAATGCGAGTTAAGATGCCGGTAATCCAATACCAAACGGTACGAACCATCAGGCTTGGTCACAGTAAGAAGAGGGTTATTCATCGGAGACACACAACTTTCAATTACACCTTGATGTTCCAATTGTTCAAGGATTTCTGCAACTGAAGCTTTCACTTCACGCCGTATGAGATATTGAGGTTAAGGCTGTGGCATAGACTGCAAGGGAAACTCATGCTGGGGGGAGAATTTATCCCAACCACAGTGAGTGCGGTACAAAGCAGGATCAAGGGCCTTAGCCCACTCTTCTCCAAAATTCAGCGCATGCTCCTTAGACACTGTGTGCACGAAACTAGGAAGGATTACCTCCTCCCTTCTCAGAGCTTTGAGAACAAAAGTTGGGGCCAGTCAGCCTCCACTAACAAAATATCGTATGTAGTTGTAAGATTTTTCCAAAATACCCCTTTTATGGTACGTTGTATGTCACCTACAATTAAAAGGCCGATTTCATATACCTATCGGGGGGCTACTCTAGTATCAGCTGTTTCAACAACAACAAATTTGTCAGTCGCTATCACCTTCAGTAGTGGACGCAGGGCCTCTCGCACTATGGTAATCTCTGCCACGCTGTCCAACAGTGTCAGCGCCCACGTCTGATTCCGAAGCTGCGTTCTCACTATCTGTGGCATATCTTGCTGTTAAAGCGGCAACTTTCTTTTTCTGAAACTGGGGTCTTTTCTATGAAGTATCGTCCTGCTTGCATTTTCCGTCTTTCGGGCGGCTCTGGTCGCGACTCTGCTGGCTACCCCTTCCTTTGCCGCCGCCGAATGATGAGGCCAATGTGTCTTGTAAAGAACGAGGAGAACGTTGATCAGGAACCTGAAAATGATCAGGTGACTTAATCAACGCAGGATGAGACTCCTGTTTCCGTTGTTGTTGTTTTCCCTGTTTTTTGTTTTTGATCAAATTTTGTTTTGGAGCTTTGGGTTGATTGTCTTTGTCAGACTTCAACCCCTGAGTCTGTTTTTTATCTTTAGCAGAAAAGGGCTTGACATCTAAACTATTACGGCCTATGGTCTTATAAGCCACGGTAATAATTCTCGGTAACTGCCGGGGTTTGTCAGCACCGGGGACCACGCGCAAGGCATTAGACACTTGGAAGTTCACTGCATCTCCCTTAATATTAGAAAGGACGAGATCGGAAACTACATCAAAGGAGCCAACCAGTCTCATCCCCAATTCAACCGAAGCATCAGGTCCGTGTTCATCCTGAACGCGTTTGATGACCGTCGGCAGGACAGACATTAACGGAGTGCTTAAGCACCTCGTGTACACGGCCGCAAAAATTCTACCCCATGACTCGCAGTCACCGGCTTCAGGCACCAAGTCCTTGGGCAAACTAATTGTAAGAATTCTGTGTTTTTCTACAGGACTCGAATTAGGAAAAACATCTTCCAGCTGGTCAAACTTTTCGGCAAGCCAGAAAGGCATATCATCCTTATCCTGGGGATGCTTGCCCATGACCGCATTAACCATCACAGGAGTAAGCTTCATTCCGCTCGGTCCAGCTGCGAGCGCCGCAACACCAAGGGCCTGCCCTCGAAATTGTGGGTAATATATTGAACCAAGGCCCTAATAACTCCAATTGAGGAGTTGTATAGGGGCCTCAACTCAGCAACAGGTCTGTTGACTGGGTGTGAGTTTTTGATTTGTTCAGATGCTCCGTCCATCACCAGCCCCTTTTGTACCGCTTTGTTTGCCATAAGTTGGTAGGGTATGCTCAGATGTGAGTCCCTTGCTCACTTTGCCACTGGATTCAAGCAAGCCTGGCTGAAGACAGCTGTAATGCCTGTAACCGGTCCTAGGAAGCTTGTTTCCGGTCCAGGGAAGGCATGGCTTGGCAGTTCAGGCTGGACTGTTCCCATGAGGCACAGGGTCAGACTGATTTGCATATGGCCATGTCTGAACTTGGGTGGCAGAGTGGGCTAAAGAATGGTGATGGATTAAATCCAGATCTGTTGACTGGGTGTGAGTGGTTGATTGATTCAGATGCTCCGTCCATCAGCACCCCCTTTTGTACAGACACAGAACTGTGCACAGAGACTCAGGACCTCAGTGAATTAGGGTGTGCCAAAACTCACCTTGGTACCCAAATTCCCCTACCAGACTAGCATCAGTGTCACATTGGCTCTTCGTCCTATAGCAAAGTCACCAAAGTATAGACAACCCAGAACATGCGACTTAGGATACCTCAGGTAAGGTGGGAAACATGAGCACTCGTTATACTCTCATACCAGTCTAAAACAGGGAGTAAAGGGAGACACGAGCAAGTTTAAAATATTTATTTCAACGCCGTGATCTCAGGTACAGCATCTTAGTTAATACAAGCAGACATATGATAAGAAATAAGGTTTTCAGCATAGTTACTATTCCATAAAATACAAAGGGAGAAAGCATGTATATAATGTCTTAATGCTAAATGGAAATAGGTTAAATATATACCTATATTTCACACTCCCTTGCAATTAGGTGATTTAATAACTACAGAAGGTCTCTTAGGCTTGCATAGGCGACCCCATACCTCAGAGTTTTAGCAGGAGTGAATCACATCGAATTCTGCACAAGCTCTCAGCATACGAAAGATCTCCAAGTGTGTTCAATCATGCCTACACAGTGTATTATTGAAGGCACCAGTATCTGAGCTGTCTGCAGCTGCATATATGTTATGTCTAGAATGTGCTCTGATCAGTTTGAACAAAAGCAACATTAATGATAACCTTGAAGGCCTCGGCACTCACTGTTCAGACTATGCTTACGAGGCAAGTCTGGCAATGTAGAAAAACAAGTTATTCCCATGTGAAGCAAAACCCTCAGCCTACAGTGAAACAATGACTTGTGTCTGTTGTGTGCAACAGGAAGCAAAAAGGTAAAATGGTGTTTAAACTTCTAATAAGCTCATGCTAACTTAACACTGTAGAAATGCAAGGCTCAGCCCCACAACACTACATTAGAAAATTCATGAGCGACATTGGACTCTCTGAATATTTTGACAGACCAGATAGTATTGTATCAATTTCGAGAAAGACATTAAAAGCAGAGTGTCTAGATCATTTACAATCGATTAGATTTTCTCAAGAAATTGTTAAACCTACAGTTTTGGATAACCAGTTGTTGATATCATGTCACAGTATTCAGCCCTATCTAGTTTGAGTATCTGGAGTTACAATAGAATGTTGTTGACTCACTTTTGTCTGCGATCTTTTTATAGACTTACAAGTTTCCCAGTTACAAACGATTGTTCCAAGAATCTGGGTGTCTATCCAGGTAATGATGTATCACACACAATCCACGTTGCACATTATTTTATTCTGTAAGTTTTACTCTCTCCCAAAAAAAAAGATTTAAAGTGCTGATTTAAAAACCTTGGGCATGAGACAATGTCTTACAGCGCTTTTGACCTTTCAAGTTTTAGAAAATGAAATGCTTACGCCTTCCATTGTTACTTATTTAAAATGTGTTATTAACTCTAGGAAATCAGTGTGAACTATGAGTCCTGGTTCTTAATCATGATTGTACATCTTTTTACCCTAATCACTGTTTAGGTCCATTTGCCTGCAAGTGTGTTTAAATGTCAGCTAAAATTGTCCTTTTACGATTTACATTTTAAATCGAATAAAGCTATTTTTGATTTAGACCACACTGTGTAAAATTGTGTAATTTCTTCTTCAAAACTGTGAACTATAATATCTGTACCCTGTTATACAACTCCTCCTGTTAACACATTGTCATTTTCCCTAGAATCCTACTTAGGACCAAAGAAACTGAACTGCAAATCATCACAAGCCTTTTCGACATCTGCTACAGTACCATACAAAAGGGCTCTTTTCATATCTCCTAAACATATAGCAGGAGTTTTCACAACGTACAGCCTACTAACTAAAGTTTGCATTGTGGAGTGGTATACAACTAACACCCTGAAATGATCGAAAGTGCTTTGGCATGCTTTGTTTTATAAACAAGCTAGTGAGTGTCACTGCAAATTTGCTTGCCTTCTACCCTTGCAAGGATCCAATCTGTGTAAAGTACTTATTTTCCGTTTTAATCTTTGCCTTGGAAAGATATGCAGAAAGTGTCTTAATATATCAATGAATTGCTGTTGAATAGTGCAGACACTACTAGAATTCGGTTTCTATACAGGCTCCTGACTCCACCTTCCTTGCACTTGTTCTCCAATAACTTATTCTATGTATGTAGGTACCCTCACCTCTTTCGCTATAGGAATGCCGTTCTTCATTTCATAACATCGTCCTCTGTAATCAATAGCATGAACTAATCTATTACCCTGGAGATAGTTTTCTTCGTTAAAGAAAGATTCTGTACTAGAAATATGTATTCATTGTACACAAAAAACAGAAAAAAGTTACTTCTATTCACTAATCTTTTTTCTGATTGTGTCTTCTCAAGTACAACAACATTTTGTTGAAGAGTCTTCATTCTATTTATAATCAAAATAAAAACCTTTAGCTTCAAAGCAAAGGCCTTATAAACTAATCTCTCAACTCGTTCTTTCTGTTTCACTGCGTGTCTCCTCCTTCTATACTTCTTAATACTTCTCAGTACTGTACTACGAAACATCCTAGCTCTGATTTCCTTAATTTGCTTCTGCCTCCTGGTTATGGTCTATACATCTTTGTTACATTCTTTCCTGTTTTTGCTATATAGATTAGATATTATCCACTGTTATTATTTATCTTGCTCCAAATTATATTTTCATTATTGCATAATCTTTGAAAATGTCCACATATATTTTAAAGAAATTAGTTTATCGTCTTACCAATATCTCTTTTTTTTGTTCACCAATTTTTCCAAATTTTACTCCTTTTTAGTCTCAATTCTGCATAGATTCTGTATTTGGGTCTGTTCCTTTTCCCTCCAAGCTTTTGTATACAATCTGACTGTAATTATGCATATATTGTTCAGGGGTGGGCGGATCGCCCAGAGTTGAACTATGTGAAATTCCACAGAGATGCATAAAAACTCTGTGGATTTTCGAGGAGTTTTGTGAGCAGGCGGTATTGCTCCACTCGCCCATCTCTGCTTCACAATACATTTTTAATAATCCCAAACTAGACCTTACAGACCTTTTGGAAGAGAGAAGCTCCGCTCCCCCAGCTGTCTGTAATCCCAGCACTACACCTGAGCCAGGATTCCGCACCTAGCTGACCCAAAGCAATGCCAAGCGCAAACAAGAGTCAACAGCCTGACTCCTTCAAAGTGCCATGATACTCTGCTGCCTCATAGCAGAGCAAAAGCATAACTGGGCAGCACAACCGCATCTGTGATACTCAGTTGATGCGCTTGCTCTCTCCATAATTATGCCAAATGTAAACATCTGTTCCCGATGTCCCACAGTATTGAACTCCAATAATGTACTGGCCCAAACCCCTTCTCACCTCCCTTGGTGAGACAGTACCGTAACCTCATACATGCTCTGCGCCAGTCTACATGGTACACACCTCACACAAAGGCTCAGAGCCACCTGCACATTGCTTTTGTCCTGCCCTTCACTCATCATGCCTGCAGCCGATGCCTGGGCCAGGGGATCTAGGAGCTGTAATCCTGATGTCTCTGGCTCTCTGCGAGCCAAACTGCGGTGTGGTGCTGGAGGAGCTGCTGCCTCTAAAGCCAACCACACTGGGGTTTGGCCCCGGTGCTGGGGCTGACTGTTGCTCAGAGGGGCGGGGTGGAGTGGCATGGCTGAGACTCAGCCTTCCAACCACCACTCTCTGTGCCTCGCTCAGGTTCACCGTTCACTCTGCATCAGTGGCAATGCCTCCCCCTGCAGGGCCGAGACAGAAGCTACTGGTAGGTGGTGCAGGTGACACAGTGTTCGTCTTCAGTGCTGATGTTTCATTGTTTTTTTATAATCACGATGTTGGCAACAGAACTTTGAGAGGAGATAAATATTTATTGGAGCCGGAAGAACTCCTCTACCCAGTGTAGGTGGCGTTTTTGCCAAACTCTGCCCTCCAAGCAGAGCGCGGAGAAACAAAAACTCTGTGAACTCCACCACCCGGGCAGAGTTTAACACCCACTGTAAAAAAATAACCATATTTAAAAAAAAATTCTAGCCAATGTAGCAGCTACTTTTCTACTGGCTTACACATAATCCGACACAAGTTTTTTATGCTATGTTGCAGTTTTAAATGTACAAACCAACCTATCTACATAACTATGAGGACTTACTTCAATGCACCAAACCCAAATCAAAACACAAAACGTAATGTCTTACTTACCTTTTATTATTATCGCACCCTCTCCTGCAAGACCACTGCACCATATCTCCGTTCTCACTTATACATGCTAAAAGACACCTTTATCCTTTATGTACTCAATTTTACCATAATCATCAACCAAAGTGTAAAAGTACCTGCAGTGTCTCAATACTGTAAATTCAAAAACACACCATAAGACCTATTTACAAGTCTCTTTATAACTGTGTCACAGGTACAGTTAGTGTTTCAATACTTTTCTACTTAGATGTGTTAGATTTTAATTTTGGGAAACACTCTATAAAAATCTACACTTATATGTATCACAGCATTTAGCTCACTAATTCATTTGAGTGCATGCAAACAGTGTGTGACAGGTTACATATATCATTCACCAGCTGGTTCTAAAAGAGTATACATTCTTCACTAAAACTTTTACAAATGGGTTTCTGGTTGAGTACGACAATAAGATGTGTTCATAGATAATGCCTACATAAGCCCCTCAGAATATAGGTAGTCCCTGCATGATTCCTAGAGCATAAAGGAACTACATCAGTGCTTCAATATCTGCATAGTTTGTGGCTGTGTATTCACATACCTATATTGTACTATCTGGGTGATCAGATGAACTCATGGGTGTTGCCTGCATTGTTCAATGAGTACATAATTAGTGCTTGTGAGATTGGAAGGGTGCATGTGTAGTACCTGGGTGATTGAATAAGTCTAGATATCACACTAGATTTATAATTGCATAAATGGCTCTCTAAGTGTATACATTGCTTTGTTACTCATTGTGTCCACATGCATTAATAGGTTGGTAAAACTGAAAACAACAAATCTCAACTTTTGAAAGCACAATTCCTTTCCCTAATGGCATACCTACATAATTGTGCAAATATTTTGTGTCATTGAAACTTATTTTCAGAATTTCCCAAAGAAAAGTTACATGCCAAGTGAAGCTAGCACACTCTCAAAAAAGACATTCTTCACTATTACCCCTCCCCAATTTGAAACAGAGCATGTTAAAAGAAATGCACCACCCTCACTATGTATCAACTGCCCTGAAGGATAATACATCACTGTGTAATCATATGTGTGATTTCACAAAAGATATACACCTTCAGGCGATCTTTCCAAAACTATATCGTTCTCTGCATCCTTAAGTAAACTCAACAGTGACATCGTACACATAACTATCTGCAACCAGAAAAATCATATCTCACCATCTAAACATATGCAAACCGATCATTTAAGTTAAAAAGCACACTGACAAACACTTCCTTATACATACCTAACAAGTATTACTACATTATCATTTATATACAGGCATGTTTTATTTATGAGTACAGTACTCCTGTTTAATAATGTGACTAAAACTAAAACAAATCCTAGAATATAAATAATATAGATATATTTATTCTACACACATATTGCTTAGATATTTAAAACATTATGGGGGATATTCCCAAGAACGTGCGATAATCATCGCCAAAATAGTTTAAGGCAATTTTTATATCGCCGTCTATGCCGGGAAAATAACTAATATTCACAACACAGTGGTAACATGCAATAATTTCCAGATAACGCGACAAATTTCCGCGATAAAATGATCAGGACGGCAATAAAAATCTAAACCTGAATGTGCAAAAATTTGCGATTGGCCCAACTGCGACAAAAATTCAGCGATAAGCAGCGCCGGGCCTGCAAGTCCCACAAGTCAGGCCAGAAAAATCACTGTAAAAGCTGCAACAAAAAACACCAATAAAACACAAACAATTGCGAAACACCATGGAGGTAGCCAGAGCAAGTACAGAGGAAAACCAGAACCCCACAAGCCCAACAGAGGACCAGCCTGGGACATCAGGGTTACACATACTGGGTTCCCACCTCTCCCTAGTTTCTGCAATTGTGTGGCTGAGGGGCCATGCCATTTTCAGAAGGTCAGCTGTCTTGTTCTGCGCTGCCTCAGTGGTAGTCTGGGGAGGGTTTCCGGGGGTGCCTGGGGGTGGTGGCGGTGGGTGTTGTGGCCCTATTGGGTCTCCAACCTGCATGATAATTGGCTCAATAGCATCTGTTGGTCTTCAGATGTGGCTCTGGGCTGGGCTCCCTTTCGTCCTGCTTAACACCAGTAAAAGGCAGGTGTTAAATCCCTGCTGCTTACGTGCCTTATCGCCTGTTTTTGGATCGCATCGCAGTTCTGGTTGGTAGTTGAGAATCTAGCGAAGTGGTGTTTTTGTGTGTTTTTGCAAGGGAACGCCTACTCTGCATATCAATAGCATTAGTTATCGCTCTAATCCATGGCAATGTTTTTGCAGCAGCTACCACTGGAAAACTGGCGATATCGGCAATTTGGACAGGCTTGAGAATAGGTCGAAAATCTATTGCCACTTTTGCGGTACTAAAGTGCCAATAAATCATGAAGAATATATCCCTATAATTGTTAAAGGCATTGCTCATGGTACATTTCAACAGTACCAACATCTTAAACACTTACCCTCTGTCAGATACAGTTCATCTGATAGAACTTTTTTTACATCACTGTGATACTCTTTTTAATCAATCTTAATTTCTAATGTAAATTTTTAATATAATTAAAAAGTTACATACATACCAGTGAATTAAGCTCGCAGATTATATTGGCCTGGGGAGACTTTCCCTGGCTGGCTTGGTTCAGAAGCTCTCACCGGTGCTATCCAGCAGTCCCTGGGGTGGGTGCCCCCAATCCCGGGCTTCGACTTCCAGTCCACTGCATAACCAAGCCCCTGGGACATGATCCCCTGGGACGGGGAGGCCTCACCTATCCTGATCACAGTCCTCTGGCCCGTCACATAGCAGGGTGCCTAGGACAGGGTCCTTCAGGCCTGGGGAGCCCTCCCCTGTACAGATGGGCCCAGGACCACTGACTGAGGCCTGCCAAGACCAGGGGGGTGTTCCCACACTGGGCTGTATCCTCCGGCCTTCCACACTGTCAAGGGCCTGTGACGGGCTTCCATCAAGCCTAGGGAGGCTGCCCCATCGTAGCTGGGTTTAGAAGCTCTGACCAGGGCCCAGGCAGGCCTCAGTGTGGGGACCCCCCATCCTGGGCTCTGTCTTCTGGCCAAATGCATGGCCAAACCCCAGGGATGGGCTCCAACGGGTCCGGTGGAGGGCCTCCCCTTTGCAGCAGGGCTAGGAGCTCTGACCGTTCCTCGGGGCCCTGCTGGGCCCCATGGGCAGGGACCCCTGCCCTAGGCTCTGTCCTCTGGCCTACTGCACTGCCAACGGCCTGGAATGGGAGTGCATCGGGCACAGGGAGGCTTTCACTGCTTAGCCTGGTTCTGAGGCAGTGACCGGGGCTACTCTGGCACCCAGGAATGGGGCCCCCATTCTGGGCTCCATTTTCCTGCCCACCGCTTGGCCAAGCCTCTGGCGCAGGCTTCCGTGGGCCAAGAGAGCGTTCAGGCCCAGGAGCTTCGAGCAGGCATGCAACAGGGTGGGAGCTCTCACCTTGGCCTATGTCCTTCAGCCTGCCCCAACATCAAGGGCCCGGGGACAGAGGTCCATCGGGCATAGGTAGGATTGTTCTTCTTTGCTGGCTTCAGAAACTTGGACTGAGGCCCCAGGCAAGGGGCCCCACTTGCCGAGCCCTGACCTCTGACCCACCGCTTGGCCGAGACTCCCCTTCTTGACTGAATCCAGGAGAGACAAACATGTGCAGTGATATACACAAGTCGATCGATTGTGAAAATTTAAAAAATGTTTTGGACTGATTTGGATACATTCTTTGATATTTTGGTGCAAGTGATTTGTGGGCTGAGTGTAAGACCGCATGAAAATCCAGAAAGAGATACATACACTAATGCACATTCTCTTGCAGTTATGGAGAAATATGAAGCAGTGATTACTTTTCTGGAAGGCACAATGCCTCCAAATAATTAGCTGAAAATTAATCGAACAACACAGGAAGCAAAAGAGTCAGTTCATGAGTATTATGAACATTTGTTATAGAAATATTAACCACACAGTTGAGGGAATATACTGAGAGAAGGATGTTGGGCTTTGTATATCTCAGTTTGCTTTAGGATTGAGACCAAAGATCAGTTCCTATATAACCCAAAGTACAATTTGCTAGCATAATAAGTCACTTAATGTGATCCTGCAATATGTGGTGGAGGGGTCCACAGGGATGTGGAATTCCCTTAGCCTAATGCACGGAACATATTGTTTGGGGTCAAGGGCAACAAGTTTTCATGTGTATTTTGTCCTTGGGACAAGTAGGCCCAACCCTTCGGCTGCCAGTTTACAGTAACACATTATGGATCACGGAAAGGTAGTGACTGCAGTTAACTTGATATTTACGTCCATGAGTTAATACTGTTCAAGCTTGTATTTATGGTTCATTAATTCAAAGCCTTTATTTTTAGGGTGAGCGCTCTTAGTAAATGTACACTCAGACTGCACTACTGACAGTGGTTCCAGTATAAAAATGTGTATTCACATTTTCAATGTTCAGCAACATGAGGTTATGTATAATGCTCCCAGAATTCTCTCTAATTAGATGTAAATATTTGCAGAAGCTTGAAAGCGAGATTGATGATTCTTTGCTTTCAAAATGTTCACAACAATTGCAAAAACATTTTGATGAACTACTGTAAAATAGTAGGTGCCATTTCTTTGTTGCATCATTTAGTAAAATGTGTTGATATATGCTGTTGATGTATGCTAGTATTTCCCAAAAATATCCATAATGGAAAATCAGTAAAACCAGTTTTAACAAGAATATGGGAAACAAAAATGAAAAAGCATTGGTAAAGCCAGTAGGTCTGAAATTGTTGGTCAGCCTTTTGGTTTTGTCAACGTGTGACTTGTTTTGGCATGGTTTTTGTAAAAGCTTACTGGTGTGGGAGCTGCCAGATCTGCACCATTATAACAAACATTGCCAAAAACAAAAATTGTTTTTGTCTCAAAAAGAACACATTGCCACATGGCACTGATTGTGTGTCAATATGCTTGTCGTGAAAGAACAGAATGCGCTGTCACTCACATTGAAGCTAGCCGATAGACAGAGAGATACAGATTTTAATAAACACGAAAGGTCATGGTTAAGGCCAGACCTAATTAGGGGCCCAAATAATAAATAAAGCTCATAAGGGCACCCATGTCCTTGCATTGGGAAACAACCTTTAGAACGCAACTTTTACAACGCACTACCATTACAACGAAACTTTTACAACGCATGCAATTACAACGCAACCATTACAAGGCATGACTCTACAACGCACACCACTACAATGCATGCCATTACAACGCAGTCATTACAACGCATACCATTACAACGCATAGCATTACAACACATAGTACCCTTACACTATCCAACACTTACCCTACTGTTGCACCCCCTGGAGTTAGAATAGTAATTTTTACCCATACACTATCCAACACTTACCCTACTGTTGCACCCCCTGGAGTTAGAATAGTAATTTTAACCCCTACACTATCCAACACTTACCCTACTGTTGCACCCCCTGGAGTTAGAATAGTAATTTGTACCCCTACACTATCCAATACTTACCTTACATGCAATGTAATGTTATGCGTTGTAAATGTAGTATGCGTTGTGGTGGAATGCGTTGTAAAGGTAGTTTCAAAGATTTCGTTGTAATGGCATGAGTTGTAATGGAATGCGTTGTAATGGATGTTGCGGTGTAAAAAAAGCGTTGTAAAGGTAGGCGTTGTAAAAGTATGCGTTGTAACATCATACATCCCCTTGCATTAAGTGCAAATATACAGCTTTTGTGAATTCAAGACTTTACAGAAGTAGGCCAAGAAATAGTCCTCCTAGAAAATATTTGTGAACTACATTTCAGCATGAGCAAATATGCAGGTGTAGATTTGCTCATGCGAAAATCTGAGTGTCTGCATGTTCACTTTCCCTCCAGCCACTTTTTACCAACCCTGGAAGAAGTTTTATGTCTGCCATTGTCAGGAGTACATTTCCAACCTTTCTCAGTATGGGAAAAGTTTAGAGAAATGTTGGTGAAAACCCTTAAAACATGCAAGTTGAACAGACTCAAATGGGCATTTCAACCCTGGAACAATTGCTTACAATTAACTTCAGCCCCAGTATGTAGATCTGCGGAAACCTTACTATGGAAGGAGCCCTGGCATAATCAGAGACACTATTTCAGAGCTCTTATATAATGAGATTGCTGCCATAATTTGTCACTGCATGAAATGGCACAAAAGGGACAAGTAGATTTTGTTACAGGATAAGTAGATTTATGAAGCAACCTGTCCCATGGTCAAGTAGATATTTCTTTAAATTCCAGACCTCCGGGTCCACTGGCACCCAGATGCGGAAGAATTCAGTGCTTGGGCCAGGGTGACCCACTTTCCACAGTTGGGGAGGGCTCCCAGGGCAGCAGAGAGAGCTTGGCCCCTCCCGGAGGACTGGAATGGACCACGCAAGTCTGAAGGCCTTTGTTCCTTCTCAACCAGGCCTTTTCATGGTGGTCCCAACACAGGGAAGCACTGTGATTCGGTTTTGTGCTGGGTGAGCGTAGGTTTCCTTTCAGGAGGTCTTTCAATCCATGCTTCTCACAGATGGGTTGGAGAAGGGGCAGGGGACACTCACCCCCCCATCCACAAGTTCCTCAAGTGTATGTCAGTTAGGCCCACCCCAGGTGGAGGAGCCCAATCTAGTTAGGTCCACCCCAGATGGAATAGCCCAATCTAAGGCCTGACCCTGGCCCAAGCTTCCCAGTAGCCACAGACCTCTTCAGCAGCCAGGGTGTGCAAGGGCAAGGACGGGTCATACACCTACATGTGCAAATTCCATCTGGGGGCAGGCTGAGAGTTTTGGGCTAGAACCGTCAGTCACTCAGGCCACTCCACCTTAAATGACCCCCCCACATGTTCACCTACGGACACCTTATGACAATATTTACTTCCTCTAAATAGTCAATCTTGATCATCTTCTCAGCGCTCTGCCAGGGCTGTTTCTGGCCCCAGTGGGGCCTATCTGTGGACTTTACTAAACCATCTAATCGGTAGTAGCGACGGGTGGTGTGTACGAAGGGCAGTGACTTAATCAATGCAAGCCTATGACCCCCACCTACTAGGATTTCCACATTTATCGGAAATAATTGCAATCCCCAATCCCTATCACAAACGAGGTTCAGCAGGTTACCCGCACCTGTTGGTGAAGGGTAGACAGGCACTGATCCGGTCAATGTCATGAATGTGCATCCTCGGACATCCAAGGACATCAAAGACCTGTTATTACTTGATCTTGTGCGGCTGAGCACCACTTGTCCCTCTAAGAAGTTGGACACTGACTGCTGGGGGTTGCGTAACTAATTAGCATAGAGGGTTCTCGTTCATTATCGGAATTAAACAGACAAATCGCTCCACCAACTAAAAACGGCCATGCACAATACCCACAGAATCGAGAAAGAGCTATCAATCTGTCAATCCTTTCCGAATCTAGGCTGGGTGAGGTTTTCCATGTTGAGTAAAATTAAGCTGCATGCTCCAACCCTTGTGGTGCCCTTCCATCAATTCCTTTAAGTTTCAGCTATGCAACCCTATTCCGCCCGAACCCAGACTTTGGTTTCCCTGAAGCCACTTGGCGGGTCATGGGAATAATGCTGCCCGATCGCTAGTCAGCATCGTTTATGATGGGAACTAAGTCGGTTTCTGTTTGTCCTTGAGCCTCCGACTTTCATTCTTGATTAATGAACACATTCTAGGCAAATGCTTTTGCTTTGATTCATCTTGCACTGGTTCAAGAATCACCTCTCGCGGCACAATATGAATGCCCCCTGCTGTCTCTCCTAATCATGGCCCCAGTTCTGAAAAATAACAAAATATAACTGGAGTCCTATTCCATTATTCCTAGTTGAAGTATTCAGGTGACAGGCCTGCTATGAACACTATAATTTTTCAAAGTAAACGCTTTGGACATCCCAGGACACTCAGTCAAGAGAACCAAGAGGGGGCACCGAGAAGCATAGGCTGGGACAGGCTGTAGCTCACCTCGTGAAGGGTCAACAGCTAAGTCCCAAGATCTAACTGAGCTTTATAACTGCAGTCAACTTTAATATAGGCTATTGGAGCTAGAATTACTATGGCTGCTGGCATCAGACTTGCCCTCCAATGGATCCTCGTTGATGGATTTTAAGTGCACTTATTCCAATTACAGGGCCTCCAAAGAGTCCTGTATTATTTTTCGTCATTACCTCCCAGAATCGAGAGTCGTAATTTGCGTACCTGCTGCCTCCCCTTGGATGTGATAGCCATTTCTCAGGTTCCCTCTCCGGAATCGAACCCTGATTCCCATTTACCTGTGGTCACCATGGTAGGCACAGAAAATACCATCGAAAGTTGACAAGGTAGACATTCGAATGTGTCATCAACGTCACTGGGAGTGGCGATCGGTCCAAGGTTATCTAGATTTACCAAACCGGCCAGGTGAGCCCAGATTGGTCTTGGTCTGATAAGTATTCTCGTTCCAGGAGGTCAGTGCTCATCAGCATGTATTAGCTCTAGATTCATCACAATTATCCAAGTTACAGATGGAGTGATCAAGGAAACCATAACTGATTCAATGCACCATTCGGCGATTCAATGTCCTGGCCGTGTGTCCTCACACATACATGGCTTAATCTTTGAGACAATCATATGCCACTGGCAGGATCAACCTGCTAGATGCACCTGCTGGATGGGTTGTTGGGGGCCTCACGCCCATCCCCCAACTGACCTTCACACCCTCAGGAGCCTGCTGGGGTAGCCCACTACCTGGAGGGGCTTGCTGGGTGACATGGGTGGTCGCACAGGTATCGGCAGACCCAGCTGTCTTCGCAGGAGTTAGAGGTGGGCCGAAGTGCCGCCTGATCAAGATACAGGGGTGACAGACAGGGTGGCAAAGGACACCACGACGGAACAGTCATTCAGAGCTTCCACTGAAATGTGCTAGGCAGAGGAGGGCATCGGCTTGGTGCACAGGGGCCCAGACCGCCAGGCAGCATCCGGGACCTGGTGCAACCCACCCCACTTCCACACTGATCAGACCACTGGAAGGCACATGCTGCCAAGGCTGCTTTGCCTTTGCTGTGCTGGGTAGGGTCTCTACAAATGGCAGAACCTCGAGTCAGGCAGCCCCAGGCAGTTTGGAAGCTCTTTGCTGTAAACAACAGGCAAGTCTGGCAAAGCAGAACAAGCATGCCCCGACAGTCAGAGTATACAGCACTTGAAGAACCCCCAGGCAAGCCGCCCTGCACCAGGATGTCAGCTTCATGTCCCTACCTGCTCTTGGGGAAGGCAGGCTCAGAGGAAAGGCCCATCAGGCTGCTGGAGGACCAGGCAGCACCCGTCTGAGAACCGCTGAACCACAAGAGGGTCTGGAGTACCCTGCTCTAATAATCCAGACAAGGCTTCTACCCTTACTTGTAATCTGTGCACACTGAGGGACAGAGGGGACCACTGGCACAAACACACCCGACCTCCTAGAGCCCCGCCTGGGCTTAAGGAAGCCAGTGATCCCTCTTTGGGATTCCAGGGCAACTGAGATGACAGCTTCATGTCCTTGCCTGCTCTCGGGAAGGTAGGCTCAATGGAAAGGCCCATAAGGCAGGTTTGGGAGAGTCCCATGAATGCCCCAGCAGCCCGGGCCCTGGCAGGCCCCTGTTGAGAACCGCAGGACCACAAGAGGGTCTAAAGTGCCCTGTTCTTAATAATCCAAAGGAAGGCCACCACTCCTAATTGTATTCTGTGCACACTGAGGGATAGAGGGAACCACCAGCACAAATGTACATTTGTATAACGCAAATGAAGCCCTTATACACAATGTCAAAGCAGCATGATAGTGTTCTCATGAAGTTCTTCAAGTTAGCAAGGTTTGTGTTTCCAAGAAACTAATCCAAGTATCACAATTGTGCGACAAAAGTTGATTTAACAAAGTGAAGCTAACTTTAGGAAAGAACCGTGCACATGTAAAAATGCACTATTTCCTATCAGGTCGAACTTGGGCTCATGACAACCTTCACCGATGAACAGAACACAACTGTGACTTCTTTCTTCCACAGACGACGCAAAAATGACACTGATAGTCTATTCAATTTACTTAGAAGTAGAACAAAATGACCACCTACTAAAAATAAAAAGACTTTCCGCCCTAGGAATCAAAGGGACAATAGCAGAACTATTATGAACATGTCTATTGAATTGTTTGAAAAATGTTAAACAATATAACACATGTACAACAATGTTCCAAACATGAATACAAAAATTGTAAAGTATATGATAAATATTATTATAACAAACATACAATTATTTATTATATATGACAAATATGTATGTTGCATAACAGTATGCAAATGTATGTAAAATATATTTGTGTAAAATACTTAAAATGTACAATGTTTAAAAAATATGAAAATGTATATTATTGAAAATGTATTCAGAAACATTTGTTCTGTATTTCTTTAAAAACTATTAAAAAATGTGTTCTATATTAAATAAAACAATGAAAATGTTTATTTCTAATAAACATATATCAAAAATATGTAAAGGTAGCAATAAGTGTTTTTTCTGTAAAAAAACAATAAAATATTATATGTGTATTTTGTTCTTTTAATATATATTAATGTTAAAACAATAATTAATTGCAAACATTAGGCTTTTTCATCATACCAATGGACAAACTAATTTTACAAATTATTTAATACTACAAACATAACACATGATTGTCCCACTTTCCTAAAAAGTAAACACATATCAGTAGCACTAAATAGTTACAATTGTCTACTCTCACTGCCATACAGCTTACCTCAAAGACGGTTTAGGACACAAAAAGTGTTAAATATACTACTCCCACTACAAAATAAAATAAGTCAAGGAAGGTGTTGGACAATAAAGGGCAACATTTAATATTCCCACTCCAATCTAACTTAACTCAGGGAAGGTGCTGGACACCACTAAAGAGGCAACATGAACAATGCCCACTGCAATACAACTTATCTGAGGGAAGGTTTTGGACACAAAAAGGGTTTAATATACTATTCCCACTCCAAGATAAAATAACTCAGGGAAGGTGTTGGACACTAAAAGGGCAACATTTAGTATTCCCACTGCTATTTGACTTAACTCAGGGAAGGTACTGGACATTAAAGAGGCAACACTGACCATTCCCACTACAATAAAATAAGCCAGGGTAGCTATTGGATACTAAAGGTGCAACAAATACTATTCCCAATCGAATGTAACTTAACACAGGAAAGGTGCTGGACACTAAAGAGGCAACATTGTTTATTCCCACTACAATACAACGTGTGTGAGGGAAGCTTTTGGACTATAAAATGGTTATATATACTATTGCCACTCTAAGATGAATATATACAAGGAAGGTGCTGAACAGTAAGGGCCTGATTACAATGTCGGGTAGACCGCAACCGACCGACCATCGGTTGCAGCCTTCCTGATTTTTGACATTGCGGTCTGCCTGCTGCATTATGATGCAGTGGTCAAAGGCATTGGGTGGAGTGACTGGCGCTTCTGACGGGCCCCAAGAGCCCATTGGTGAGTTTGAAAACACCATAATCCCCTACTGATTGCGGAGCCATTCTGTGCTCTGCAATGGGGATTATGATGACAGTTTCCAACAGTCCTTTCATGTCAGGCTTTCCAACATGGAAAGGCTGTTGGAAAGTAGTTTTGCTGGCTCCTATCAGGGCCCCATTCCCCCTGGCACCCCGCTATGGCCCCCCTAAACATCCCTGCACCATGAGGTAGGCACTGGGAGGTGCCTGCCACACAGTTCAGGGGTGTTTCCAAACATGCAATTTACAATGGAAGTTCATGCTGCAGGCCTTTCCCGCCTGCCACACAAGCTTCCATTTTAGAATGCATGTGTGGTCACATCCTAATACCGAGGTCCAAAGCACCGACCTAAGGTTTGGCAGTTCGAGACCACTATGGTGTCGGGCGGAGATGATTCTTCCCAACATCGTTTTTGACACTAAAGGGTTAGATATACTTTTCCCACTCTAAGATAAAATAAGTCAGGGAAGGTGTAAGACACTAAGGGCATTATTACAAGTTTGGTAGTCCAACCGCTCGAACACCATGACTGAGTCCACCAGGAGACTGCAGTGCCAGAAGTCTATAGACCGCCATATTACGTGTTTACTGCGGTGACCGCAGTGTGGCTGCGGAGATTTTGATATTGAACACATCGATATTAAATGCAACACTTATAACGATATTTTGGACAATGATATTAAAGAAAATTATATTTATGTGTCACAATATTCTCGACACAATATTTATGTTACACAATATTTTTAATTTGCTATTTTGTCTGAGTACCCTGAAAACATAAGCCTCAGGGCCTGAATATGAGTATAGCAGTCTTACTGCTGTACAGATGCGGAGGTCCCTTGAAGACCACCACGGCAGCCATCTCCAGCCCGCCGGATTACAATGTGACCACTGGCCCAGTGATGGCGTTTTTGTGGGGGGTGCATATTTTTTCATATATGCTGATGCTGGTGTGTATATTTTGACTGCAGTGTACACCTATGCATGACATATGCAAAAAAATACCTACTACGAGCTATTCTCCATTGCTGAAATATGGACCATATGTGCCCAGTCCAGTCAATGGGTAAAAGGACCAAACTGACTTACCTGGGTTTCGGCAACAACTGGGTCATTTTCTTCAGGTCAAAATGCTGCTGTGAAGGGGAAAATGGATAAAGGGATCCCTGAGGGAGACTGAAGGGAATACAAGGAAGTGAGTGAGTATGAATCCCAAATTCTTTGATTCGGCTGACTTGAAGTAGGTGGTCCCACGGCCACAGTCGGCTTGTCAGAAAGCCAAATCATAATTCAGTGGTGAAACTTCGTTGTACTGCCCTATGACAGCTGGTTTCCCCCGACTGCCATCGAGGTGGTCTGTGAGTGGCTCTTGATGTCGGTAGTGCTCCGGTAGTAAGCATGGGCGAATTTTGCGGATCTCGCGTTCGCGAATTTTGCGGATTTGCGAACTCGCAATCCGCAAAATCCGCGAATTCCCGCGAATTTGCGGATTTTTTTTTTTTGTGTTCGCCCGTGTTTCTGCCAGTTCGCGAGGGTTTTTACAATTTCGCAATTTGCGAACTTACCTGTCGGGTCGCAAGTTTTGCGAACTTGTTGTTTCTACGTGTCCAGCCTGTTTGGGACACTCTTCTTCATCACTGCCACTCTCTGTCACCACTGCCACTCTCTGACTACTCATGCCACCCTCTGGCCCACCCATGCCACCCTCTGTTTCATCACCACACCCTCTGGTTGTCCAGTGTACATTATTTTCGGCAAAGCAAAGCACACCTTCCCTGCCTCAAGTGACCTGAATTAATTTGGGGCTGATTAATGTGTCACAGAATATTTTTTTAGCTGGCACCTGCTTCCTTAGTGCGCCCTGATTAGTGATCTTTTGCACTTGCTAAGTGCTTTCATTGTTGCAAAATTAGTCACAACACCTGCCCTGCCCCAACTGACAATAATGAATTAGGGGCTGATTAATGGATTTTAACTTCCAGCCTGGCTCCTGCTTGTCTCCCTTAGCTGTAATTCAGGACCTTTGTGGCATATGTGTAACTATTCTGAGGTTCAGAGCAGGGTCACATAATAGTTGCAACTGGCAACTGAACTCTGGAGGGGCCCCTCAGGAAGCACTACAGGAAATGGCTACTAATGATGAGCCTGAACTTTTGAACCTGGCAAGTAGTTTCAGTTTTCCTAAGATCGTATTTCTGCAATTTAGCACTTATTCGCGGGGCGCGAAGTTGTACTGGGAAGCCGCGAACTCACGCGAACAGTGCGAGCAGTGCAAGCAAAATCCGCTGCTCGCGGATTTGCGGATTTTGCGGGAGATTCGCGAATCTCGCGGATTGCGGATTTCCCGAAAATCCGCAAAATCCGCGAGCGAAACGGATTTTCCGCCCATACCTATCCGGTAGTTTTTCATACAGCAAACTGACAACATCATAATACGGCGCGTGGACTGCCTAGATAGTGGTGGTGAGTCCGACGCAACGGAAGAGGTATGACCACCAAATTCATAATCAGACCCTTAGTTCCCATATGCATTTGAGCACAAGTCAGCCTTCTACATCACTTTTGTTTCACTGAGGGGACAAAGAACTTTACTGAGGGCCTTATTATGCGTTTGGTGGTCCGACTACTGAAGGGCAGTGCAACTGCTAGGAGACTGCTGCACCTTTGGCCATCCGACCACCGTGTTTTGAGTTTGCTGAGGGGCCAGCAGTGTGGCTGTTGCATTCTTGCTGCTGTGGGTAATATATTTCAGTATATATCAATGCCTGTGTGTACATTACGACTGCAGATGAGTCGGATGTAAACATATGCGTGATATATGTTTGAAAAATACCACCTTGCCAGAGTCCTACCCATTAGTGGGCAGTTCTTGTAATGGATATAGGGTATCAATGCACTTACCTGTGTTTTGTTGCAGACTGAGTATTCCTTGAATCCACTTCCAAATCTGCTCGGAAAAAATGGAAAGGTGTGAATATGCACCTCAAATCTTTAATCTCTGCTGACCTTTAGGCTGTGGTCCGAGTGCCACGGGCGACTTGTGCGAAACGAACTCGTAATAAGGTCTATGGTGTTGGTCCTCTGTACCCCCAATGGAAGCTGCCTTGGTCCAACCGGGACCCCAGTGGTCTGCGGTGTGCTGGCGGTACCAGTGGTCCAGAGACCGCATAGGCAACACTCTAAACTCGTAACACAGCGGATGGCTCACCTCCTTCAGACAGCCACCTTTGGGACATCAGTCAATGGGCCACTGAAGTCATAATTATGACCTAAGAGACAAAATCACTGTTAGGTAATGCATTCCATTTAAAATCAACAATAATTATTGTCTGTGAGGCACGACTACTACAATCAAGCATTTATATGAGAACATGAGAAAATAGGGAGTTCTTGAAATGATAAAAGTAAAATGCTGCTTATAAAGTAAAACGTTAATTAAACTGGAGCATTCTGTAGCTATGATGAACATTTCTAAGCATATCATTTTAAGGTCAAGCTTCTAATTCACGTTGTGCACATTTCATGAATGCTGGGTTTGGTTTTAGTTTAAAAAAAACTTGATTCTTAGGTTTTCTATGGCCTTTACGGATAACTATAGCTGTCTATTGCAAATCAGCACATCTAAAAAGCTTGTAATTTGAGCATTACAATTTAGATTTATCGTTTCATATTCATGTACTGAGTTAACAGATTTTCATGTTAATTAGTTTACTCTATTACTAGTTTCATGCGTTGACATACCCCAGGAAACTAATGGCTTTTATAAAGTTCTAGGAACATTCCTGAAATTACAAGAAAATCCTTTCAATTTGGAAATCGGTTCTATACCTATAAGTAACTCTACAGAAGTAGATTTACATTTTTGTATTACTTGACCTTTGTAAATCATGCTCCACTGTTTATACTTCATCTGTATAATTTGTGAAAGAAACGTGTACTTCTTTATTATTTCCATTGTATTTAACGTGTACCTCTTTAAGACGCCGGACGCAAAAAAAAGTCAATATGCCTAAAAAGACAAAGTGCATTAGAAACTAGTCAAAGGGAACTGTCTTTGGTGAAATCACCGGACTGAGTAAACATACCCATATGCCCTATTTCTCTCACAGCAATTTAATGGAGGAAATGTCCTGCAGTAGTGAATTACTCCAGTGTTTGCAGGGAACAACCACTCATCAAGAAAGGTATTTTAATCGAACTATCCGAGATGCCATCTGGTGTGTTCTCTAATTACAAATGAGTAGGTAGCGTTATGCATTGCTGAATGAAAAGAAGGAAGAAGAAGAGATACTGTGCATTGTGGAAAACCGTGAAGCTCGTGCAATGTATTCATTTGCATCCCAGCCACTATGCTCGATGTTAACCTCATTTTTGGTTACAATCACTTCACATTCATCTATGCATCAAATTATGCGACTAAATTATGTGACTAATAGCACAACATATGCTACGCTATTACTGATTTAATGGAGATAATCACAACATCATGTTGGCTAAATTCATAGTTTACAATGTTTTATGTTGCATATCAACGAATAGAGAAATAGGAATATCTAAATTGAAATACATTTTCTAACATATAAATCATTTTAACAAGGTAGCACCTTTGCAGAGCATTTCTAGTGTATGATGTATTTTTATAATTTCACCCAGTGTAAAACCTCCTACTTTGTTCACATTTTTGGCTAACGCACTATAGCATATTACCAAGCAATAGCGATAATTATCGCTATTGCTTGGTTAGAGACAAACATTTATCGCCGACCTGCGGCGATTTTTATCGCAGATAAACCTTGGTATTACCAAGGTTTATCGCAAATGCGATAAAAATCGCTGCAATGCCTGAATATCGCTGAAAAGTCAGCGATATTC
The DNA here is from genome assembly GCF_964263255.1 of Lissotriton vulgaris. NCBI lineage: Eukaryota > Metazoa > Chordata > Amphibia > Caudata > Salamandridae > Lissotriton > Lissotriton vulgaris. The sequence goes on from NC_141696.1 coordinate 746,971,313, forward strand.
ATGCATTACCGAGCTAATGCTCTTAGCCATGTTATCCACCTCCCATTGGATAACATGGCTAAGAACTGCTCAGGGCAGGTGTTAGCTTTTGGAGATATTCGCACTTAGCGCGAATATCTCCAAAAGTTGGTAATAGAAGATAGCGATGTTAGCGCCTGTTTCCAGTCGCTAACATCTTGGCACGCCCACTTTGCATGTCATTAGTGATAAATTTCTCTGACATGCAAAGTGGGGCCCAAGATGGTCGCTATCTCCTACTAGCTGTCGCTACCTGGTGTTAGCGACAGCTAGGTAATAGGGAGATAATTTTATCTCCGCTTTCTTGGCTTTTAAAGCCAAAAAAGCGGAGATAAACCCCCTTGATAATATGCCCCTATATTCAGTGTTACTTTCACTTAAGTAGCAAGTTGAGGTACACATTGAAAACCTCTCCACCTTTCCAAATTCCACACCGACCAGTTTGCTTACAGGACCTACTACTTCACAGCCTACTTCTTGAACATTAATAAAGCAGGAGACATTTTGTGACTCCCTGCAAAATATCCTTTTTTAATACATTTTTTATCTTTTTAACAGAGGGTACAAATGCATTCCAAGAAAGAAAAATACGTACATATATTAGCAAGTAATCATGTTTGACAATATAAACAAGAATATCTGTGCATACAGATGTATATCTGTATACAAGGAGCCCCATAGTTCACTCAAAGTATGGCAAAATACGGCGTAATCTTTGCATTGAACTTACAGTTCTAGTTTTAGCTAGTGATCGTTCCCTTTCATAAATGTCTTTCATGAGAGCAAACCATTCAAAAAAAGTAGGAGGGTTAGGCGAGATCCATTCTCTCGCAATGCAAAGACGGGCAGCGACAAATACAATAGATACAAAGCTGCTAGTACCAAAATTCTCACACTCCTTAAACCCCAACACGACCTCTTTAGTAGTGAAGGATAAATTGAGTTCTAAAAGTTGACCGGCAAATCAGATAACTTTCTCCCAAAAGTCCGATAACTTAGAGCAAGTGTAGAACATATGGAGAACATCTGCTGCACTTTGGGACAGCATGTTCTATCCCCGCCGTCACGACTAGGGGCCCGATGTAGGTCGGTCGGTAACGGCCGAAAATCGGTATTTTCGGCCGTTACCGATCGGTATACATGATTTGACATGTAGGTGCACTATTTTACCGAATCGGTAACTTTACCGATTCGGTAAAGTTACCGATTCTGTAAAATACAGAATCGGTAACTTTACCGAATCGGTAAAGTTACCGAATCGGTAAAATACCGATTCGGTAGTTTTACCGATTCGGAGCCACCCATATGTAGGTGGGACTCTTCAGAGTCCCAGGAGCCTTAACGAATCGGTATTTTACCATCAAATCCTATTTGATGGTAAAATAACGATTCCGGTGTGCATGCACATGTGTGCATGCACACCTATGCCATGTGACAGGCAGACCTGCCCTTAGGGCAGGTATGCCTGCCACATGGCACCCGTGCCTGTTTTGGGGGTGCCAGAGGGTGTCAAAGTGACACCCCCTGCACCCTTGAGAAATTCGGTATTTACCGATTCGGTAAATACCGAATCGGTAATGTCCATTCATTCCTATGGGCTTCAAAACCCATAGGAATGAATGGGCATTACCGATTCGGTATTTACCGAATCGGTAAATACCGAATTCATCCGATTCGGTATTCCAGCACATCTGGAATACCTACATATCGGACCCATTGATTTACCGATTTTAAATTACCGAATCGGTAAAATTCGGTAATTTAAAATCGGTAAATCAATTTTACCTACATCGGGCCCTAGATCCCTATAATGATTTTTGCCATTTACTGATTCTCTCTGGAGTGTAATATAACATACGAAATTGTTGCAACTTCAAATTAATAGAATGAGTAGATTAATTTAGCATATCCGGATATCTCAGATATATCCGTAGGTATACCAAGTGTTTGACTCCATTTACTAGCTAGATATCCGATATCAGTGCTTCTTAGCTGGCAGAGCTGTAAGTATATTGTACTAATTCGAGCTTTAAATGAAGGATTTAGTAAATATGTTAGTAATTCATGAGGAGGTGGAAGATGCAACAATTGTCGTTTTAAAAAGTAGTCTCTAATTTTCAAGTATTTAAAAAATGACCGATGTGGGAGACCAAAAGAGGATTGCAAAGATGCAAAAGTGGAAAAACCACTATGATCATTCTGCTGGCTCAATCTTTCTATTCCACATCTTGCCCAGCTCCGAGCAGTTAAATCGTGAAATATGATCTGGAGAATTGGATTGTTCCATATGTTAAGATTACCATGCTGTGCAAGATCTTCGAGTGTGAGTGAAGAATAGTCTAGGATTTTGTGCCATATACACACCATATCTCTAATAGTCTTAAAACGGACTCTCTAATAATAGTTAGAGTCGGAGATCCTGTACAGAAACATTGGACTATCTGTGCCAAGCGCTAGTACGAGAGCAAAATATGTCTGTTTATCAATTAATAAGCTTTGTAAACGCCCAGCAATTGCTGCCCAAACAATAAAGTTTAAAATCGGGAAGTTGCAGACCTTCAAACTTATAGGGAAATTTAGGGGAGCGTATAGCACAACGTGCTTGCCTGTAGCCCCCCAAAAAACTGCTGATTGCACCCTCAAGGTTTTGAAAAAAATAATTGGGGACCCGTTTAGGAATAGCTCGAAACAAATACTGAAACTTAGGTAAAATTGTCATTTTAATTATATTAGTCCTGCCGATAATAGTTATTGGAAGTTCATTCCAGCTCTTAAGTTTTTTTATGACTGAGTGCACTAATGTTTCATAATTGAGTCTCCATATTTGCTCTATACTAGCAGAGATCTAGAGCCCTAAATAAGTTACCATGGAGCAGCTTCCAGTTATAGGTACTAACGATTTGAAATTGTGCAAAATCTGGGTTTTGTGTGAGTTGTTTATATCCCGAAACTCGACCAAATGTGTTTGCCTCATCCTGGATGGCAATCAATGCTGTTGCTGGGTCATATGTAAAAACTGAAATATCCGCGTACGCAATAGCCTTAAGTTCGTAGTTCCCATTACTGAATGGGATGATATAAGTGTTCAGATTTAATGCTTTAATAAATGGCTCTATGTATAAAGCAAACAGCAGAGGGAAGGGGGCACCCCTGCCTTATGCCAAACGGTAACGAAAATGAAGTAGAGTGCAAATTAGTATATATAAGTTTAGCCTGTGGATTTATGTATAACACACTAATCCATTAAAACAAATGACCCGGTAAGCCATTAGTAATCAATATCTTCCATAATGAGTCCCATGCCACCCGATCAAATGCTTTCTCAGCATCTAACAAAACCATCCTCAAATTGTGAGATGTCTTTTTAGCAATATCAAAAGCTGTTATGGCTGTGTTAACATGTGCAGTAGTATCCCTACCGGTTATAAACCCATGTTGGTGTTCAGAAACGAGGCCAGGCATATAAGGTGGCAATCGATTAGCCAACACTTTGGCGAAGATTTTAGCATCCCCAATAATGAGAGATATTTGGCGGTATGACCCACAATCATACTCCGCCTTCACTTTTTTAAGAAAAAAACCGATATTGGTCATATCCCAAGACTTAGGGGCTTCCATACATTCCTCAATCTGATGAATTACAGCATAAAGTAGCGAGAGAATAGAGCTTTTAAATAATTTGTACAATTCCATTGGTATAGCATCATCCCCAGCAGCCTTGCCTTATGGCAATGCAGCTGTAGCAGATGAGATTTCTTCCTCAGTACTGTCTTGCTGGAAATACTCAACTGCCTCCAGTTTCAGGGAATGAGGTTCCCATAATTGTAGGTAATCCTACCCCATGGTTTCGTTCAATTCCTCAGGCAATGTGTAAAGCTCAGTAAAAAATGTAACCAATTGTTGTAAAATTGATTCAGTGGATTTATAAATCTGTCCATCTTGACCCCTGATTGAGTCAATCCGTCTTTTAGCTTTTTTGTCTTCGATCTGATAAGCTAATATCCTCCCGACCTGATCCCCATACTCATATTGGTTGGAGCTAATTTTACTGAAAGCAACTGCACTCTTCTCTTTAAACTGCCGTGTCAAAAGTGCTGGTGCATTTATTAAAGAGGAGTATATTAAATCACTATTTGATCCATTAGACATGAGCTCCGCCGCATGTTCTAGTTCTAACTAACTTTAACATTTCACAGGCTCATTAAGGCTACTCTGACAGCTTTTATTTAAATGATAGATATATTGTTGAGTAGAACCCCGTATGAAAACCTTCATTGCATCCCATATCATAAAAGGAGAGGCAGTTTCCATATTAGTTTGTTGAAATTCAGTAAGAATACCCTGGGTATGTGTAATAAAGTGGGGGTCAGATAGCACGTGCCTTGGGAATGAAAAAGGGCAACTACTCTTAACCTCTACAGAGCTGAAAACAGGTCAGAAGCGGATTAGGATCAGATGTTATCTGTGGACAGATCTCTATTTGTGCGTTGGCTAGAATACTATGACTAACAAATACTAAATCTATTCTGGAATAGTGATGATGAGGCCCAGAGTAGTACGGAAATCCCGGCACAGTAGAATACACTGCCCGCGATAAGTCCACCAACCCATGGAGCTGCGCTAGTTCAGAAATTGTTTTTCGGACCCTACACATTCTCGGGGACACAAACCGATTTGTTGAGTCAATGTTATAGTTTAAAGTGCAAATAAAATCCCCATCATAATTATTTCTCCCTGCCAATCTAGCAGCTCCAACAACAATTTATTAAAAAGAGTAGGATCATCAAAGTTTGGTCCGTACAATGCACAGAGAACTAATTGTTTATTGGAAATCCCTGAAAAGAAAGATGGCGGATTGACTCCGCGTGAGTAGCAGTGCCCAAAGACAGCTCCTGAATCAACTTGAACCTGAACCTGTATTCTGCAGGGTTACGAAAAATGGGGAGGAGAGAACACCCTCTTTCTTTTTGAAGTGTAATAATAATGTCAGGATACAAGCAGTGTAAATTACTACAAATGCTACCAAGGGACGCTCAACACTTTCTTCTTTTCGAAGACACTCGGAGTTGTGTGCATCAACGCAGGGGTCAGTAGTGCTCGGTGTTCTAGTCACCCTCCCTAATTACTCGCTATCTTCTGGTTTTCCCCACTCTGGCAGCCTGTGGCCCCTCCAAAGTCTTCTGTGCCACGGGCTGTGCATCCAACTCGTAATTCTGCAGCAGTTTCTGCTGCTGATGCTAACACCGCTAACACCGCTACAGATGCTACTTATGTTGCGATCAAGAAGAATGCACCAAGAGTGGGTTGTCCAATGATGAGGCTGCTTCAATTCAATTCAGGGACGGCTATGGATTTCCTCGTTGCCGCTCCTGAAGCTGCCATAGCAGAGATCGTTAAGGAGGCGGTGCAACGCGGGCTCAGGAGCTCATCTGAGATGACGTGCGATTCAGCTCTGGAGCTAGAGTCAGTCATCACTCCAGGACAAATGGCTGCAATGCATCCTGATGGGGCGCTCAATGTAGCAAGCATAAGACTATCACAATTGCTACATTATGAGGTGAGCAAGCATGTTAGCATCTTTCCTGGCTCTATGGATAAGGGGAACTCAGCTAATATGACTGATGCTGTAATTATATCAACGATGTTGCAGCCAAAGCAGTATCAGCAGTCTCGATTTCTGCTGATTAACTGAAAGCATGCAAACTAATTTACTCCCTGCTGGCAGCCTACTAGCTGAGCCAGCAAACTCTGAAATAGAATCTAATGGGCAGCAGGATACACTCTTGCGAGAATCTACGCGACCACTGGCTAGGCGAATGGTGGACTTACTCATATTGAGCATTTCAAGCACTGCTTTACAGCACAGCGGGGCTATTGAGCATGCCATGCCAGAAGCTGAATTGCCATCTTTTTCGTCTCTGCCATAAATGAGTATTGACGATTCAACTGGTTATTCACCCTAGGAGTTTATAAATCCTCAGTCAGCAAAAAAGAAAAAGCGTAATTTCAAAACTACCAAACAAGTGAGAGTTGGCAGGAAAGCTATGGAGTCTAACAGTTTCAGTAATATAAAATCCCAGAGGAATGGTAATGCACTTACAGTAGCACACCCAATAGCAAAAGCAAAAGATCAGTATAGCCCTCTATGAAGTGGGTGACTTCAAAGGGAAAAGTTAAAGCTATGGTCTTGAGTCTATCTGGTTCCGGACAAAACCCGGCATCTATCGGTTGTCAAAATATCTCTTCTCTACAGTCGACAACAGAGCATCTATTAAAAATCATTAGTGGTATTGGGCCATCTTACGCCGCTGATCTCCCAGAGTCAATACAACCTGTAAAAGAGGTATCTGTGCAAGCAAGTGCCCTGAAAGCTTTAAATACACCTGGGCAGTATCAACATCAGAACCTTTACTAGCCTCTATTATGCAAGCACTATCAGCACAAAGATCTGAAGCGCAGGAGTATACTATACACAGCTTAGGGCTGACAATGCTATGATCCAGCAATCATTGACCTCAGTGACGGAAAATGTGGCCGAACTAACAGCTGAGGTGACGATATTACAGCAAAGACTGTCTGATAATGAGGATGCGGTGTCACACTCTACCAATCTACTTCAGGATCATGACATTAAACTCGATGCTCTACAAGGGAAGGTTGAAGATCTGGAGATCCAGCAGCACCAGAACAATTTGAGTATACTTGGGATCCCGGAAAGCAGTGAAGGCTCGGACCCACGTGCATTCATTGTTCAAATATTTCAGAAAGCTTTCCCTGACCTTGCAGATTGGGATTGGGATTCTAAAATCCAAAGAGCTAATAGGGTGCCAATTTTTCTTAATCAAGCAGAACAATCTAATCTGCATCGCCCGCGACCAATTCTTATTCATATAGGCAACTTTTTACTGCATCTGGTGATCACCAATAAAGCCCAGCCACTACACCAGCCTCAGTTGAGTCATTCTCCATCATTGCAAGATCTGATTTATGTAAACTCATGATGGATAGAAGATGGAGGATGCGGCAGCTTGGTGCTTTGGTCTACTTACAAGAGCCTGCAAGGTTGAAGGTTATTAAGGATAGTAGCTCACAGATATTCTACTCTGACCAGGAAGAAAAACTAGCGCTCTCTAAACTGCAACAGAATTCTAATAAGTAACATGAATAGACAGTATTAACCTCATCGAAGCTGCACCTATTCCTCTGCTGTGCTGGACATCAATAAAAACGGGTGTGGTCATGACGAGCTCAGCTCGTCATGAGCACAGGAGCACTGTGCTGCATGACGAGCTGAGCTCGTCATGAGCATCGAAGGGGCTAAGGTGTCTTTTGTCCGGACTGCTTGGACACTTGGTGTCTCTTATTTTTTAATTATGATAATCAAAGGGCTATCTCTTTGTATCTTCTGGCTTTCTTTTTTTTCAGTTTCTTTTTCTCTCTTACTAGTTTCTAACCTGCTTAAATCATAGTCAGGAGGATCACGAAGGGCACTACTTCTCTAAGCTGTCTTAGATCATCAGCAGGTTAGTGAGGGTGATTTCTTTTCAAGAACACTGGGTGGGAGGGTGGGGTATTGCTTTTGTTTTGGGGTACGGTGTGGTGGCGGCTGCTTATCAGTTGAATGGTAGGTGGAGTACTGAAATACATTTGTATTGGGGTGTAAAAAACAGAGAGTACAGTTCATACTTGAAGCGAATACGGAAATTAATTACATTATTCTAATTTTTATTTGTAACCATCATATTTTTCTAATAATGATTGTGTTTAAAGCTTGTTATTTACTTAAATCTTCTAAGGGACACTTTTTAGTGAATGCAAACGTTAGGTGTGAGCCTGATTTGCTTTTTGTCTTTTAATGGGGACAATTAGATGTATTAGTTGGAACGTAGCTGGGCCAAACTCTCCAACCAAATGACAATTGGTTAGAGAAGAGCTTAAGATATATAAACCACATCTGTTAATTCTGTCAGAGACACATCTAGCTTAAAAAGATAGAGCCCTATTCAAACATTTAGGGTTTGAAATGATAGAATGCATCTCACACGGGGCAGCAATTCGAGGGGTAGCGATCCTTAAGGATAAGCATTTAATTTGCAAACAAATTCAAAAACCTCTGACCCAGGTGGCTGATGGGTCATTATACAACTGGAAATCTATGACTCCCTGCAAATTATTGCAAATAAAGGGAAGAAACAGCAGACTTTCATTCCTCTGTTTGTTTTCTCTGCCTGGAAACAATTTATTTAAAGCAGCTAATTTCCATTAGTGGGAGAGGTGCCCCTTTAAAAAACCTTTTTAAAAAATCCAGTCTCGGGAGACATTGGGTTGAGCATGCACTGGTCCCCTAGACCACTGTCTGTTTGTCCTCAACTTCACCCAAAGGAAAGGTGTCAGTTCAGGATAGATTTCCCTTAGTGAACCAGTTACTACAAGTTGCTAACTGATCAATAGTTTGCAACCACAGTTGTAGTCGCACATCATTGAGCTATACCCATGGACTTGCAAATAAAAAGGAGATACCAGTTTCACCTGCCTCCAATTTCTGATTCAGAAAGGGTTGTATAAGCTATTTTGTGTATTGGAAAGACCTTTGTGCTTTGCAAAGTGGTCTTTTACATTTCTCAAATGAATTTTGTAGTCATAAAACCTGTGATTTTGCAAATTGCAGGGTTTACCTATGGAAAATACTTGTGTATATCCTGTGCATGGTAATATATCCTCTATGACTATCGCATCTGTTTTAACCACCATAAACAAGTTTAAAAACAAATCTGGGAGTCATGTGTGTGAGAAGTTAACCTGGCATATGATGTCCACTAGGTTTAGTGGGCATCTTGTACCAGTCTAATCGACCCTTATTGATGGTGGTTGTAAAGTCAACCTTATAGAAAGCTATCCTATTGGTAGCATGAACCAGCAGTCTTCAGGCTAAGACTTCAGTAGGCGAGTTAAGCAAGTTGTTTTACCATATATAATCCCTTGAATACCAAATGAAAGGACACCACACAAGGTATATATCAAATATATATGTATTTAATCTAAACACAACCTCTCTGCACTCTTTATGAAGTCAGAGGTAAAAATACAGTACAAGTCACACAGTTAATATACGATAAGGTGCACAGTATACGTTATGCCCTAGGGGCCTCACAAACCATATGCTAAGAAAGTGGTATAAGTACCACGTGAGAGTTAGAAAGCAGGCCTAGGGCCTGTAGAATCACTGGGGCTACACTAAACAACCAAAGGTTAGGAAGTAGGAGACCGACGGGAGTGTCGCGCAGTGTCTAAAAACAGGCGTGGGTTCCCATTGACTTTCTATGGAGTTCGTAAAAGTTAAAAAGTTACAATTTAAGTACACTTCCGGATGGACTAGGATGGAACCCTTTTAAACTAGGACACTTCGAGAGCCAAGACCCACGGTGTTGTAAATAAAACAGCGATAGTATTAAGCATTCACTGAAGACATGCTATCGTGTCTTTGTTTGAGTTTCCTGCTCGTACTTGAAATACGGCCAGACTCCATTTTGTTTTCTGGCATCCATCTTGTATGCTATACATTGCCATGTGCTCGCCACGAGACGAGTCCTACCTCACTGATTGCCACCCCTGAAGTTTGCCCAGCAACAGGCTACAAATAGTTCCTTGTGCGTCTAGCGCATGCCCAGTAGGAGTCACATATGTTTTTGATTAGCGTAGATTGGAATGTGTATTCGGCGGGTCTCAAGAACCGTTAACTCCACCCATGTATTGATTATGTTCAAGAAATGTCCATATATGGTCGTAAATCATGTTTTGAGCTGTAACCGCCTACTTATGAGCCCCTTCTTTTGTGAATAAAAGGGGAGCGCATGTCTGAGTTCTTTGTGCTACCTTGTACAATACTGTAGAGTGTTGTGTGGGCTGTAGTACCACCTTTAAAGGTTTATTGAACTATGTTTTTGTATTTCCAGTTTCCGTGCCGATTTCTTGTGTAGTCTGAGGACTTAGTGCACAGAAGGGCAAACCCTTTGCACTCGCAGGCCTTGCTGAGGCCTGTATTCATCAATTGGCGCCCGTCACTTGGGGCTCATCGACGACTCGGATGCTCGAAGGACTAGTCGTGACGAAGGATTGGAACGTTGCCGGGACGTGATCTCTGCCAGCGACGCTTTAGTCCGGGCATCCCGAGGTATTCTTCCTTCCCTTCCGATCTGACCATCTGGGTGGCACCGGTCATCGACTGAGACCTCTTCTGCCGGTTTGCCTCATAGTGGCCATTTGGGCGAATTCGGAACTTGGCAGTTGGAATCTGGACGCTCTTGATTGGTAAGAATCGTTGTACGGTACTTGCTGTGAGCCTTTGGTAGTCTTGATTGGCAAAGTAGTTTGTTTGTTTGAGATGACTAGTCATATTGTTTGGTTTGCATTGGGGTATATATGCGTTGCAACTCATACAGGCAGGCAATGTGGAGATATTTCTCCTGACGTTTGGATTTGAGCAGCGCAACGTTTTAAGTGCCATTTTAATTATAATATTGCATAGTTTGCACTATTTTTAGACATGCCTGTTTTTAGCTCACTCCGTAAGTGGTGCTGCTGTTTTGGAAATGACCGGTTGATACTAGAAGAATCACAGCCGGCTCCCCCGGAAGGGACGCCAAATAGGGATATGTACGTGAAATTTGGTCTTTCCCCCATAATGTACAGCACGTTGTGGCAGAAATATACCAAAAAGGATCCTGAGTTACGATGGCCTATGTATGGATCATTTGATTTGCGGAAAATTGAGTATGTGGAGCAGTGTATCTGTAAGGGGCGAGTGAGACAAGATGTGTTTGAGTGTATACGTATGTGGGTGAAAGAGGTACGAGAGCGTGAGAAGCGTGAGCAGGCACTGATTGAGAAGGAGCAACGTAAGAGTGAGCGTGAGAGAGCACACGAGGCGAAAAAGCGCGAAGCAAAAGAATTAGAAGAGAAACAGGAGAAAGAACGTCGGTTGCAAATATCTGGCCAGTATCCTGTTCGACAGCCTCTTTATCCTGTCCTTAATAAATTGGATGATGATTTTTCATTATTAGATCGCTCTCTGCCCCCGTACGCTGGCCCGTCTGCTCTGAGAGGAGGAGATCAGGGCTTTGGACCGCCCGGGCAGAAAGTGGATTTGCGGTCTATGTTATCGGCCGACCTTATGGCTGATCTCCAGAAGATTGCTTATCGGGTCAACAAAGATGCTGAAAGATTTATTGGAAGAGCTTGAAGCATGGGAGGATAGGGAGAAACTATACTTTACTGAATTTGTTTCTAATGAAGTAGTAACAGCTTTTCGGAAATATTCTGATGTTCTCGAACCAGAGGAAGTGATAGCCGATTCTAAAGAAATGCATAAAGGTCTTTTTCATCCTTCTCAGGTGCCTGATGCGATTTGATGGATATTTGCGTTGCGGGAGGAGATGTTTCGGCTACGGGATGAAGCGCGGAAAAGGAAAGCCGGCGACGAGAACACGAATCCGAGTGACGGCAGGAAGCAGTCATCCATCTTTTATTCAGATAAGATCGATGCAGTGCATGTTAAACCGATGCGGGAGGCGGCACCTTTGTACGTTCCTCCTAAAGGAGCGGGTACTAGTACGGATAGAGGGTCTCCTGATGCTCAAGGGTATTTCATTTATAACTGGGTTTATACTCCTTGGAATAGAGTTGATGTTATGGCGTTAAAAGCTGCATTACCTGATCCACGAAAGAATCCCGCCGCCTTTTATGAGGAAGTTGAGGGGGCTCTGAATTCCTGTACTATGACCTTAGCAGATATTGATTTCGTTTTTGGGCTTATATTACCCCCAGATATGTGAAGATCTATACGAAAGGTAGATGACCTTCAGACATTTAAAATTAAATGGGCAGATCTTGAGGATGAGGATAGAGAAAGGAAGCCTGCACAGAAACCGCCCCAGTCAATTTTAGACCTTCCCGCTGCTATTTTGACTAAATTAAAAACGCTCATCCCCCCTAAAAAGATTGTTTGGACTATGGAAAGGGGCGACCACTCGGTCCCCCCGCACGTATGGCAGAGTACCACGATCCCCCCGGGAAGCCATCTTGGGCGGGAAGCGAGTCTCGGCTGGTATGCCCGAAGCGGCGTAGCCGGGGCGCGCTTTTTCCCGCCCTAGAGTGGGCTGGCCTAGACACTGACGCGGCTGGCCACGCCCTCGGGGCAGGCAGGGGCGGGTTTACGCCCGCCCTGAAGACGGATAAAAGGGGACGCAAGACCAGAAGGCATCCTCTTGTTCCTGTGCTCTGAAGCTGCACCTCCTCGCTGCACGTGAGCTCGAGACGGAACGAAGAGCCAATTTTGAGCGTTGTAATCTTTCTTTTGTCTTACAGATACTCTGTCGGAGAAATGCCCAAGAAAGGTGGAAAGAGAATGACGACTGAACAGATGCTTCGGGTCCTCATGAAGGAGATGACCGAGCTGAAGAAACGGGTGGCGGAGAGAGAGGGGGAAGGGGGGCCGGAACGTCCTTCGGCTGGAGCAGCCCCAGGAGGGAGAGCCAAGAGGCCAAGGAGGGGACCAGCTGGGGGAGACGTCCCGGTTCCCTGTACCCCGCTCGAAGCGCCAACCCCAGTACCCGTGGAGGGGAATCCGATTCCCGTGGTGGTCACCCCGGTGTCCAATGAAGATATGCCGCCCGAGCTGGCAGCACAACTTGCAGCGTGGTTGGGCAAAAGTAGTGAGGGCGCCACGGCTGTAGACGCGCAGGCGCTGATGAAGCAATTGCGCGAGAAACGGGATGCAGCCAAGGTGTCCGCGCCGGCTGCAGTAGTTGACAAGCCACAAGGGACGATTACGACCGCAGAGGCAGCGTCCGGTGCAGGTAAGCGGCCATTGCCGATTGCGAGGGATGAGTCAGCACCCTCTCGTAGAGAAAGGTTGGGTCAACATGTGCCTTTGGCAATTAAAGAGAAGATTTGGGCGGGTGAATATGTGAACATCTTCTCGTTGCTTGTTGATCATTATGAGGTGGAGCATGTTAAGGGCCAGAAAGACCTCATGCATCCGAGTGTTTGGCGCGCAAAAATGGCCGCCTTTAAAGTGAATGAGAATATTGGCAATTGGGGCAAAGCATGGGGGATTTTTACGTCGATCTTGGGGGAACGTAGGCCCGAGTTGCTTTCCGAGTTGCCGACCTATCAGTCGCGAATCATGGGGTACTCGACGTCACACCAGGGTAACCATTGGTTCTGCTACGATAATCTTTTTAGAAAGGCTAAAGAGCATAATAAAAGCTTAACCTGGGATTGTTATGATTCTTTGACATGGGATAAAATGAAGGAGACAGGTATGTTGAAAATGCCATTGGTAGGGAGTAATGTTGGCGAATCCTCCCGCCAATATGCGGGGACGCCCTTTCGATCAGGTACGGGTACCGACGATTACTCGAGACCTGCCGGCAATACAGGGAAAAGGGGGTTCTGCTGGAATTTCAACAGAGGTAAATGTACTAGGCCCCAGGGATCGTGCAAATTTAAACACGAATGTAGTGGGTGCGGGTCGTCCCATCCTGAGTCCACGTGCAGAGCCAAAACGGGTGATAACGGGGGTAGAGGAGGCGCCAAACAGGTCTAACATAGTCCGAGGGGCGCCTTTACCTACCCCGATTGATACCTTGGCGATGATTCCCTGGCTCAGTGAATACCCGGATCGTACTTCTGCTGGGGTGCTGCGGAACGGGTTTTCGTATGGTTTCCGGATCCCAGTAGGGGACTTTCAGGGTGTGGAGAAGTGTAAAAATCAACTTTCGGTCCTGCAGCATACGACCGTGGTACAGGATAAGATCCAGAAAGAGGTTACTCGGGGTCGGGTCGCCGGCCCGTTTAGTGTACCCCCGGTGCAGAATTTTGTTTGTTCTCCTTTAGGGGTGGTCCCCAAGAAGGACCCGGGTGAGTTCCGACTGATTCATAATTTATCAGCTCCACGTGGTCTTTCTGTAAACGATGCAATAGACCCGGAAGTGTGTTCGGTGCGGTACGCATCCTTCGATGAGGCCGTAGCCATTTTGAATCGCCTGGGGCCCGGGGCGCTGATGGCGAAGTCAGATATCGAGTTAGCGTTCCGATTGCTCCCGGTACACCCAGACGACCAGCGTCTCCTGGGTTTCATGTTTCAGGGTCATTATTACATGGATAGGTGTATGCCGATGGGGTGCTCTATATCTTGTGCCTATTTCGAGAAATTCAGTAGTTTTCTACAATGGGTCTTCACAAAGAGGACGGGTTTCCAACATGTAATGCATTACCTTGATGATTTTCTGTTCCTTGGGGCAGCCGGGGATCTCGAATGTGGCCAGGCCTTGGCCGAATTTTGTGTGTTAATGAAGCAGTTTGGTGTGCCATTGGCACCAGGTAAGACGGTGGGTCCTGCGACTTGCCTTGAGTTTCTGGGGATCGAGTTAGACTCCAGTGAGGGTTGTTTTCGTTTACCAGCTGACAAAGTGTGGAAGTTCAGGGCAGCCCTGCAAATGTGTATAAATGGATCTAAAGTTACGCTGCATCAATTACAGCAGTTGGTGGGACAGTTGAATTTTGCCCTGAGGGTTATACCGATGGCCCGCCCTTTTTCCCGTTCAATTGCCCAAGCTATGGTCGGCCTAAAGGAGGGTCATCATCGCACGAGACTATCGGCTGAGGTCCGCCAGGACATGCGCATTTGGTTAGCATTTCTGGCGGATTTTAATGGTCGAATCGTCTGGAACAAACCGGCCGTGTCCTCTGAAGAGCTGGGGCTATGGACAGATTCGGCAGGTAGCATAGGTTTTGGTGCCATCTTCGGCACAAAATGGTCGGCACAAAGGTGGCCGGCATGGTGGCATGACAATGGACTGACAAGTAATATTGCTTTCCTGGAACTTTTCCCCATTTTGGTGGCCCTGAGAACCTGGCCCGAAGGGTTCAAAGATCACTCTGTGGTATTTTGGTCTGACAATATGACCGTGGTCGAGTGCATCAATAGCCAGGCAGCACGATGTAAACTGATTTTAAGACTGCTCAAAGAAATTGTTTTACTGTGTATGCAACTGAATGTGCTATTCAGAGCAAAACATGTCCCGGGGGTAATGAATCAGGCGGCTGATGCACTGTCTCGTTTTCATATGCAGGCTTTCTCGGGTTTCCTTCCCACAGCGGACCCAGAGCCGGCACCCTTTCCCGAAGCTCTCTGGTCTCTCGGTGCCCCGAACTTCGTCACCTCGTGGGAGAGAGTCTAGCACCAAGGACGAGGAAGGCATATGAAGGGGCGTTTCGGTCCTATTTAGCCTTTTTGGGGACTGATAGAGAGGGGCTTTGGGGCCACGAGGAATGGGTAGTGAATTTTCTGATGTCCTTACGTAGGGCTGGGAAATCGGTGGCTACGGCCCAGAGGCATCGTGCTGCCATTTCCTTTGTTGCCAGGGCTCATGGTATCCAGGACCCGACAGCGTCTTTCGTTGTACAGAAGGCGCTGCGTGGGTGGCAACGCCTTGAGGGTCGCAGAGTAGATGAGAGGCGCCCGATAGGTTTGGATAGGTTGGCCCAGTTGTTGGCCACACTCCCTGCCACTTGTTCATCTCTGTTCATCTCTGCTTTTACGCTGGCATTTCATGGGGCGATGCGGGTAAGCGAACTGGTGGCAAGGAACAAACAGGATGTGACAGGGGGTTTGTGCCAGGAACACGTTCAGATCAGAGGAGAGACAATGACTGTCTCCTTTGTCAGGTCCAAGACCGATCAAGGTGGGATGGGTGACTGCATAATCATACGCAGGATTCCCGGGTCCTCCATGTGTCCGGTGAAGTGTTTAGAAGACTACCTAGTACGAAGGGTGGCATCATGGGGGGGGACCTTGTTGAGACACGCGGACGCCACCCCACTGACAAAATTTCAGTTTCAGCGGGTGCTTGCGATGTCAATTGCCGCTGCGGGCTTGAACCCGGGCGAGTTTGGGACCCATTCCTTTCGGATAGGGGCTGCTACAGAAGCTACAGCTAGGGGTCTTAATGTTGAACAAGTAAAACGAGTGGGGCGTTGGTCCTCCAACTGTTATAAGAGGTATGTGCGGTTGCACATGTTGGGAAGCTGTAATGATGTACTCACGCTTCTTGTTTTTGTTTGGTTTTCAGTTGCGCAAGCCTACGAGGCGGGGCGGACTATGCAGTCGACCCAACACCGGGCCAGCGGTCAGACATCACCGGCTGTGAAAAAGGAGGTGTGGGTCGTGGGCCACTCATACGTGAGGCGTGCCGCGGACGTATTCAAAGCAGGTGACATGATTCACGTAGCTGGGGAATACGGGGACAGTGTGTCCTTCTACGGAAGAGGCGGTCTCTGTATTGACCAGTTTCAAGCATTTTTCGAGGGTTTGTTAGGGCGGACGAGGTCACCGCCGTCTATAGTCATAGTACATCTAGGGGGCAATGATTTGGTCACCACCGGTAGACGACTTCTCCTGGAGGCAATGCTTTCCACTGTAAGTTGGTTGGCGAGGAGAGTTCCGGGGTGCACAATTGCGTGGTCCCATATGATCCCACGAAAGGTGTGGCGAGGGGCTATTTCTGTTCCTGCTTTGAATCACTCTGTGAGAAAGCTTAATAACAAAGTGAGTAGGTTGTTCCGTTCCAGGACATTGCATTCTATTTCGCATGGCTGTATTAATGATGACAGTATGTATTTGGGGGATGGTGTGCATTTGTCTCGGGTGGGGAATGAGTTACTCATAGGAGACTTCTTAGCATGGTTAAAAACGTTAAAACATGACCTTTAGGTAGGAGCTTTGTGGGGGGTCCGGATAGCCGGTCAACTATCCGGCCTGTGGCGGTAAGGTCATGATCGGTGAGCACTAATTGGAAGATCCCTATGAGTGGGCGTCACCCAACACGGATGGGAGCGCTCGGGAGAGGTGGCCATTGGCCCCTCAACGGGGAGGCGGTCCCTTCTAAGGATGGGTCGCCGAAAGAAAAGGAAAGGCGGTCAAGGCCCCTTCCTGTGTAGGAGGGGTTACAGCCCCCTCCTGGGGAATTTCCCGGGGCCAGTGACGTCTGCGACGGCAGATGTGGTAAGTTGTGCGGGGTTTGGGGGGGGTCTACGCTACCTTCTAGATACCTCACACGAGTCCTCGAACGACCTTTAAGTGGCGTCGAGTTTTATTGGTGCCCCCGTCAAGTCAAGGGAAATTGGTAGTTGCACTTGAGGTACGCCTCAGTGCTGTCGCCCCTCACAAGTGGGGGGGGTATTTCTGGTTAGGGATCTTGACACCGGTTACGACCTTGCCGTTGGCCCTTAAACGTTAGGATGTACAATTTCAAAATTTCAAGTAAATGTTTTGTAGGATGTTAGTTCGGCTAGGAGAACCTCTGTATTAGAGAATCTGTTAAGGTTAGCCAAACATCGCAATGTGGTAATGAAATTGTACATTAATATGAAACTGTTGATTTAATGTTTTAATTTTGTTTTAATAAATACGGCCGGGAGGGTCACTCCCTCCCTCTTCCAAAAAACTTCAAGAACTGTTTCCGGTTTCCCTCCTTTGGGGATTGTGTTGAGAGGGGGTGGCGGGTATCTCAGCCATATGGAAAGGGGCGACCACTCGGTCCCCCCGCACGTATGGCAGAGTACCACGATCCCCCCGGGAAGCCATCTTGGGCGGGAAGCGAGTCTCGGCTGGTATGCCCGAAGCGGCGTAGCCGGGGCGCGCTTTTTCCCGCCCTAGAGTGGGCTGGCCTAGACACTGACGCGGATGGCCACGCCCTCGGGGCAGGCAGGGGCGGGTTTACGCCCGCCCTGAAGACGGATAAAAGGGGACGCAAGACCAGAAGGCATCCTCTTGTTCCTGTGCTCTGAAGCTGCACCTCCTCGCTGCACGTGAGCTCGAGACGGAACGAAGAGCCAATTTTGACCCACCCACCAGCCCCTGAAGACAGCCAATTGTTTTGAATAAAAGTTGATGGATAATTCTAATTTCGTTTACAGGTTGTGGTATTATCGTGTTGATTTTGAGTGTGTACTAAAGAATGGTCTATTTCATTTAGGTTTTGTGATTAAAGAAATTCGGCTTTAGTGTTCATTTATAAGCATGCTTTTAAGACGGTCGTAGTAGCCAATGTATTTTTAGTTAATAGGTTAGTTAGCATTGTCGTATTTATTTTGGTCGGTCTGTAAGGTCATGATCGGTGAGCACTAATTGGAAGATCCTTATGAGTGGGCGTCACCCAACACGGATGGGAGCGCTCGGGAGAGGTGGCCATTGGCCCCTCAACGGGGAGGCGGTCCCTTCTAAGGATGGGTCGCCGAAAGAAAAGGAAAGGCGGTCAAGGCCCCTTCCTGTGTAGGAGGGGTTACAGCCCCCTCCTGGGGAATTTCCCGGGGCCAGTGACGTCTGCGACGGCAGATGTGGTAAGTTGTGCGGGGTTTGGGGGGGGTCTACGCTACCTTCTAGATACCTCACACGAGTCCTCGAACGACCTTTAAGTGGCGTCGAGTTTTATTGGTGCCCCCGTCAAGTCAAGGGAAATTGGTAGTTGCACGTGAGGTACGCCTCAGTGCTGTCGCCCCTCACAAGTGGGGGGGGTATTTCTGGTTAGGGATCTTGACACCGGTTACGACCTTGCCGTTGGCCCTTAAACGTTAGGATGTACAATTTCAAAATTTCAAGTAAATGTTTTGTAGGATGTTAGTTCGGCTAGGAGAACCTCTGTATTAGAGAATCTGTTAAGGTTAGCCAAACATCGCAATGTGGTAATGAAATTGTACATTAATATGAAACTGTTGATTTAATGTTTTAATTTTGTTTTAATAAATACGGCCGGGAGGGTCACTCCCTCCCTCTTCCAAAAAACTTCAAGAACTGTTTCCGGTTTCCCTCCTTTGGGGATTGTGTTGAGAGGGGGTGGCGGGTATCTCAGCCATATGTTAGCATCATGTAAACAGAAAGTAGATGAATCAGTTTGAGATTTCTTTACATAATTTGAGGAAACTTTCCATGATTTCAGCGGCCAGTCGCTTACGGACGACACAGGTCGACATCTTTTTGTTGATAAATATGTTTCGAATTTATTACCGGGAGTAGCAGCTCGATTGAAAGCGAGTGAAAGCTCTTGGACGACTTCATCGCCAGCATCCCTCCTGACGATGGCTCAGTATTATGAGCGTCAGGAACTAGATGCGAAAGGTAGTGAGGAAAAGTAATCTAAAGATCTAAAAACGAAGGTTATGTTAGCGCAAGTGTATGGGCCACCTCGTAGAGGTAATGATAGGGGCATCAGAAATTTCCCGGCTCCCTCCTCTTCAGGCCGTACTGATTTGGCCCGGGATCAATGTGCATATTGTAGGCAGAGAGGCCATTGGGCGAATGAGTGTTCATTGTTGCGTGCACAGCGGCAAGAGCGGGGGCAGGGATTCTCGAGGGGTAGAGGAGGTTCTTCAGGCCCTAGGGGCAATACGAATGATCGAGCTAGGTTTGACTCTAGTATGCGACTGTGAGAGGGGTCCAACGTTTTTGATCGATGAAACTAATATCAAATGCTGATTATGTACCTCCTGAACAGCACGATTCACAGTATGCATAGGATTGCGTAGGATGGGGTAAGGAATCAGTTGAAGTGCCAGTAGATCAGAGGGGTCCTTATGTTACAGCACATGTTTTGGGTTCTACTGATCAGTTCCTGGTTGATACAGGAGCTACCCGTAGCGCTTTGTCTAAAAAATTGGTTCAGAGGGCTCCCCTGTCTGGCTTAACAATTACGTCAATAGGGTTCGATGGAACGCCTTCTGTTAGCCCACTATCACAACCTCTTGCACTTTATGTAGATCAGTTTGCTGCACCATGTCCATTTTTGCTTTCCCCGAACACGCCTGATAACATTGTGGGCCTGGATATGCTCAAGCATTTTCGGGCTACGACACGATGCTCCCCTGAAGGAGTACGTGTCATCTTAAATGACAATTATCCGGCAATGGAGAGGGTGTACACGATTAAAGAAGATGCTGCACTGGCCTCTTTACCTCATACTTTGTGAGCTACTTCGGATACTGATGTGGGACGGATGATCATTCCTCTGGTGCACATTAGTGTAAAGGAGGGAGCGATGTTGCCGCGCCTGCCTCAGTATCGAATCTCACAGGAGGGGGAGGAGGCGCTTTTACAGATAGTGCAGGACCTGATTAAAGTAGCGGTTGTTGAAGAAGTCCCATGCAATGTGTGTAACAGCCCTATACTACCGATTTTGAAGAAAGACACTGACACTAGGATTTATCGATTTGAGGGAGGTCAGCAAGATAGTGATACCTCAATACCCAGTGGTTTCTGATATTACGACACTTCTTACTCTGGTCCCGCCAACTGCAACAACGTTTTCAGTTATAGACTTGAAGAACGCTTTCTTTTCGATCCCTATTCTTCCTGACAGCCGATATCTTTTCGGATTCACTTTGAATAATAGATCGTACAGATTTTGTAGAGTTCCTCAAGGCTATACTGAGAGTCCTAGCATTTATAGTCAGGCATTGAAAAAGCAGTTGGATTCTTTTATTTTACCTGAAGGTGTGGCGCTTATACTATATGTCGATGACATCTTGTTGGCAGCCGACACCCCCGAACAATGTGAGGAGTGTACATTGTCTTTACTTACCTTCCTGGCATCGCACAATCACAGGGTATTGAAAAAGAAACTGCAATATTGTAGACCAAAGGTAACCTACTTAGGTCACCTTTTGTCTAAGGAGGGGCGTGCACTTACACGAGATTGTATTCAAGCCATTTTAGACACGCCAGCACCCTCCACGCAGAAAGATGTTCGAGCTTTTCTGGGTCTCACCTCCTTTTGTAGACAATGGATATTAGGGTTTTCGTATATAGTTAAACCACTGTTAGCCCTTTTGACAAAGGATAATCCAGTTCCCCTTCCCTGGACAGATGAATGTGAGAATGCTTTTCAACAATTACGTTAGGCCCTTTGCTCAGCACCAGTGTTAGGCACCCCTATTTACACGAAGCCCTTTACATTGTATGTGCATGAGAGAGATGGATGCGCGTTATCAGTGTTAGTGCAGATGCACGGCGATAAACAGCGTCCTTGTGCATACTTCTCGGCGATGCTTGATCCTGTTGCTCGAGCACTGCCTGGTTGTCTTCGCTCAGTTGCAGCAACAGCTGTGTCAATACGCCAGAGTGAAGGGATTGTGTTATCTCATAAGTTGTTGGTGTTGGCCCCCCATGCTGTGGATGCCCTTTCAAACCAAACAAAGACGCAGCATTTAACTAGTGCTCGTCTGACAGGGTACGAGCTGACACTATTGGCTCCTCATATTACATTGAAGAGATGTGCAACACTTAATCCAGCCACGTTGTTGCCTTTCCCAGCGACTCAGCCTGAGGCGCAAGAGACACATGACTGTGTCTTTGTGACCGAGGAACAGACAAAGGGTCGTATTGACTTGCAAGATACGCCCTTTACAGATGTGGATGGAGAGCTGTGGGTGGACGGGTCTTGTTTGAAGTTACTGGATGGGACTACCTCAGCAGCATATGCAATTACTACGCTACACACAATAGTGGAGACAGCATGCATACCGCAGAAATCAGCTTAAGCAGTTAACTATAACATGTGTCAAACCTATGGTTTTTTCAGTGAATTTCATAGGTTTTGTAAATGCTACTTCATAACTATAACGTGGGTAAAACCTTTTTGTTTTTTTCAGTGAATTTCATAGGTTTTGTAAATGCTACTTCCTAACTATAACGTGTGTAAAACCTTTGTTTTTTTCAGTGAATTTCATAGGTTTTTTGAACGCTACTTCCTAACTATAACAGGTTTAAAACCTATGGTTTTTTCAGTGAAATTCATATGTTTTTTTAATGCTACTTCCTAACTATAACAGGTTTAAAACCTATGGTTTTTTCAGTGAATATATATATATATATATATAATATATGTATTTATTCTAAACACATCCATTTAGTCTATTTGTGAGGCTAGAGGCACAAGTACATTCAGAAAACTTATTTAGCACACAGTAAATTAGCACAATATACATTGAGCCGTAGGGGCATACCAAACCATGTATTAAGAAAGTGGTATAAGAACCACGCCTTGCATAGATACAAGGCCTAGAGCCTTTAGAACTGCTGGGGACACCAGGAACCACCCAAGGTGGTGACACAGGGGACCCACGGGGGACGCTTGCAGTGTCTAAACACAGCAGCGAATCACCATTAACTTCTGTGGGGAAAGTCGCGGTTGGAAAATTACAGATTAAGGACATTTAGAAGAGGCTTTATAGCAAGCCCCTTTAGAACTAGGAGGTTCTAGAGTCAACACCCACAGGAGCACTGGAGTACTCGAGTTACCTCACCCAGGGAAGCCAGGTGCATAGGTGTCTTTTTATGTCGGGTTTCGTCGTCGATTTCAATGTCGAGCTGCTGAAAAATGCTGCAGGCGACAAAGTGGAAAGTGTTCGGGTGGATCCAAGGGTGGATCAGAGATCTGAAGAACCTGAAAGCAGAGGGGACAGAGTCTGGGCCACTTGCCAGTGACCAGGAAGGCGATGAGAAGATGCCAACCGATGTCAGGTGATTTCAGGTGAAGCTTGACTCTTCAGCCACGAAGACCAGGAGGCGTCAAGGACAACCAGGAGCTGGATTCGAGCTGTCCCACAAAGGATGTTGAGTGCTGTGGTGTCTGTTTCCGGATTTGACCCAACAAGCATTGGCAACAGCAACCCATGCAGAAAGCAGAGATTGGCTTCGGTGCAGACCACCAAGGTCTGAGGGACTCACTCTTTGGAGGGGAGTCAGGGCATGTTTGGAACAACCAGAGATGCCCAAAGAAAAGAGGATTACCTTTATGGGGACCAACCGGTTGATGGACCAGGGATTCCAAAGGGGCCTTGAGCAGAAATGCTAGAAGCTGGCTCAAGGAACACTCATGGAGTGTAGGCCCACAATCTTCGGTGCAGATCGTGCTTGGGCTTTGGACTACAAGTAGCCCAAAGCACAACTTCAGGAATCCTTGGGAAGTGGATGCACTAGCAAAGATGCATGGTGTCCAGGAGTTCCGGTCCCACATCACTTGTGAGGGCTGTGGGTCTCAGCTTTGCTGGGATCTCGTGTCAGCCTCTGAAAAGTCTGGAAGTCCATTTCCTGAGTCACAAATACATTGGGGTCCAGCGGGAGCCTCAGAAAAGCAAACCGGCAAGATGCTTCTTTGGTGCCTGCTTGAGCAGGGGAGTCACTCCTTGACCCCAAGGGAGACTCTCCCATCTTCTAGTCGATGTAGAATGTCAAAGGTTCGGGATATATGTTGCAGAGTTTTGTCCAGGTGTAATCTGAAGTCCTAAGGACTGGGGTCCCATACTTATACTAAATTAGGGGGTTGGACATACTCTGGGGACCCACCTATGGGAGGATACAGGGAGGGGGGTGGCCACACCCCTTTCCCTTTGTCCAGTTTTGCAGTAGAGCAGGGGCTGAATGCCCCTACAACCGGTTTCAACTGAGATATGCACAGTGACACCAAGTGTGCCCCCAGCACTGTCTGAAAAGCATTCTATGAATGCACCCACCCAGCCCCAATACACTAAAGCCTGCCTGGGAGGTGGTTACACCTCCCTGTGACAGGAAACATATTGTCTAGGCCTCCGCTGCCAGAGTTTTGTCCAGCAGTGGGAGGCCAGACTCGTGTCTGTGGCTGCAGTATCCATTTTGTGATGCTGGGGCTCTTTTAAACTGTTACCGGTTAGGTCAGTATGTACATGTCTCTTCCTCTAGAAGCGTGGAATTCTACCCCCGCCACCAGGACTGGTGGCGGGGGTAGGATTCTAAAGTGTTTGACACCAAACACAACATGTTTCCATGCATCCATTCCAAAGTTAGCATTTACTGCAAGGTTATAATGCACTTAAGAGTATATGGTCTGGCTGCATCACAGAACAGCTTCATAGAATAGATTTCGAAAGCTGCAGAGGGGTCCTGCTCATGCATGGGCACCCTCTCACACAAAACCAAGCACTCTGCCTTCAGGATTGATAAGGCCTGCCACAGGAGTGACTTATAGTTTTATATGTGTCAGTGACTAAAGGTAGATATAGGTAACCTATATCTTAGTAAGGGTTGCATGCACCACCTTACACAGGCTGCAGTATCAGACCTGTGGTCCCATTTTGGAAGGCTTCCCAGGGAAGGCATAATACATGCTTCAGCCCCTGGTAGGCCTTTGGGGTACCTATGCCCTTAGTCCATAGGTACCATATACTAGGGACTCACAAGGGTAACCCAGTAACCAATCTGGAGTGTACCTAATGTACATGCAATCATTTTAGAGAGGGAGCAGCTAGGCTAGGGTCCTGGTTAGCAGGACCCCAGCCAGACTAAAGTCGAAAAACAGTGAAACACCAGCAAAACGTGGGGGTGACCATAGTAAGCAGATCCTACTCTACTACAATCACAAGGTTTACTTTTCTCAAAATAAAAACAAAGAGTATATAATAGCAAGTTACAGTTCTCTATGTGAGAGCGAATGGGACTTCCATGACATTCCACACTGGGTAGCAGTGTTGCAACATGTTTAGCAACTCAAAGCCATCTGGAACGGTTAGGCTCACAGCATCTTTTTCAATAGAGTTATTGCTTTGGCTTCTCTCAAAGTCATGGCTACAAATTGGACAAACATATAAAGTTCAGGTATAAAAGTAGCTGAATATATCAAAATACTTAAGCACTAATTATTGCATTTCCTTTGATGCTTTAGGATTAGACATCTGGGGATGGGCTAATTCTCATAAGAACAACAAAGACCATGCAAGGGGACTCATGACATCGTAGCAGTATGCCACAAGTTATATACTCTATCATATCAGGGACTATGTGTGAGTTCTATCCTTGTTGGTGATGGATGTTAGGCCTGAGGGCTGATATTTTTTATAAAAAGGGGGGAAAAAAGGCAAGCCCATAGTTATTTTTAAGGCAGGAATGTATGTGGAGGGCACACTAGTACCCTTGTCAAAAAAGGGGTTTTCTGTGTACGAGCAAGACTGAAAAATTCTGTGCTTCTGTGTTTAGTAAATAGAGGTCAGACAGAGATTAGTGTTCTGTTCCCAAGAAGACCAGGGCGGGTTTCATGGATTACTGTGCCAATTGTAGCCAAGGGATTGCGTCATTGAGTCCATTTTCCCATGTCTGGAGCCGATTATACACAACGTTTCAAGGCTCATTGCTTCACCCAGAGTATTTACGTGGACATTTCCTGATTTTCCTGGATTTTTTCCTTTTTCTCCTCAAACACAGCTCTTGACCAAAGGGGTCTTCTTTCCTCACCCTCCTATGGGATAGTAGGTCCCATCTGATAAGGTAAGCATTGGGGATTACGTTCCCAACTGATTATTAAGTGCACAGATGAATAACACAGTTTGTTGTACTTATAGCCACTCACTATGTTTTGCATGTGTATGTGGCTGACTGGGAGACCTTCACAATACCTGTGACCATGTTACTACTTTTTGGATTTCTCTCTGTTTGATTTCTTTCCATACAGGCTTGAATATTTTAGCCGCACAACTGTGGAGTGTGATATTAATCACCCCACTC
Organism: Lissotriton vulgaris; assembly: GCF_964263255.1. NCBI lineage: Eukaryota > Metazoa > Chordata > Amphibia > Caudata > Salamandridae > Lissotriton > Lissotriton vulgaris. Next base: position 746,996,919 of record NC_141696.1, read on the forward strand.
AGTGGAACCCTCCCATCATATCACGGTAAGGGTGGAGCCCAATTGTGTAATATAGGTCCCTATGAATGCCACTGACCCTTCAGGGCCAAGAGGCAGAAACATGCCGACCACTCACATCACGGTGTGGGGACAATAGAATCCCCAACACACTGATCATTTATTTTAACTACCATACAGATGCCAATTACCTTAAAATGAGTTTGACATCTGTAATGGCCTTTTAAACTTCACTTTTTTTGTAGGGGCCCACTTAACTTTTAAAGTGCATTCCTATCTTCATGTGTATGCCCGCCCTCTATCAAACCAAGTTTTTAGAGGGCGAGATCTGGTTAATGATGAACCATGACACCAGGTGTTGTGTAAGACCAATCTTTTACTTTTTGTAAGATGCCTGCACTCACAAAATAACACTAGCACTTAGGTCACCATACTGGGAGCGGGTCTATTTGTGTTAAACATCTGTAAAGGGCCCTTTGACAACAAGGTCTTGGTGAAATAGTGAAGATAGAAGTACCCAAAACGGTTTAGCAGGGGTGTGCTAAACACACCAAAAGCGATATTAACACCAACTTGGGTGCTATTGGCTTCAACTTCTTGATGACAAATCATAAGAGTAACAGAAATTCAGAAAGAGTATTTGCTACCTTGCAGGGCACATAACCACAAAAACACTACAGATCACAGCTACAGGAGATAATCTCCCTCCTCAGGACGAGGGGCGGGTAGTCTTCCAAGATCAATAAACACTTCCTCTGTCATCCAGGAAGGAACCCCAAACCCTCTCAATGATATCGGGCTTGCCATTTATTGTGTAGGGGGTCTGTTCATGGAGTGCAAACCTGTGTAATTGCTTAGGTGAGAGGCTGGTGGATCTTCTTCAACGATGCACTATGCATATTTTAGTCACTGTCAATGATATGGGTAGCCACCGGTGAGGATAGGAATCTAAATTAGACCTGTTGGAAGCATTGTGGAGAATCGCCAAATGGGCAGATGTGGGTACAGATACATCTAATATGACTGCAGGGCAGAGCATAACAGCAATACATGAAGCAGATCACCAGGTGCTTAATTACACCTTCAACAGTGGACATGGAGAAACAGTCGGTACTGCTTCAGTTTCCTCTGTGTCCAATACCATTTGTGGATGGCCTTAAAGTATAAGAATTTGAGTTGTGATTACCTGAGGAACTTATTCTGATCATGCAAGAGTGTCTTCAAGTTCTCGGGGAATATTCCTATTCCAGGGCCGTTTGCCCTGCCGACGAAGTTGGACACAGGATGAGGCAAGAGTGTACATCCCTAATGAGCATCCTATAAAGGCCTGAGACTGTTACCGGTATCTACAATAACCATTGGTTAATTCTTTGACAATCCTCATAGACGCTGATTGATTCGGATGTAAACTGTGCGGTATATCTTTTCGTCCGCCCCTTGTCAAGCGTCAAGGCATAGTCATTGGGTTGTCAAATATCGTGCTATATCCCTGCCTCACCCGAGGCAACCTCAAGTTAGTGTAGAAGTGTCTAGAGATTGGGGGACAGGTCTCAAGAGGTAGTGGGTAGAAAAAAACGTTTAAAAGACGGTGACTCCCCAGAAAGAAGATTTATTAAAGAAAAAAGGTGAGTACCGTTGGTTAAAATACTTTGGTTATATTAAGTAATCGAGTTACCGGATTACCATATTACTCTTAAAGACAGGTCGACATGTTTCAGCTCACCTAGGGCCAGAAGGTCTACGGAGCTTTCGTCAGGACAGAAACAAAAAACAGGACAAAGAAAATGGGTTGGAAAGTACTCACACAACTTGTGTAGTTTTCAAGGGTTTGTACGAAGATCTCATATTGAGATTCCTGTGATATGGGAACAAAAGGTAATACAAATGAACGTTAACAGGAATAATGGCATATAGCACGCTTGCGCAGCTTAGGGTTTCAAGCTAGGAGAGAAGAACAATAGTTCTTCAAGTAAAGTGCACCTAATTGCGGGCACTGAAGGGGGATGGGGGTCTAGAAGAGAAGAACGAAAGGGTGTTCAGTTTACTGGAATTAAAGACAATTGTAAAGGTAGTTAGGTAGTACGCAGCAACAAGTTTTTAAGTAAGGTCACAGGTTTCAACATGTCTAAGGTAGCGCATTACGGGGAAGGTGGTGCTGGAGTAGCAATATCTCACATACCTTCGTGAATAGTTAATTTCTCCCCATCAGGTTGCAATAGAGTCGCTAATAACGAGGTCTTTGCTACAATGATGGAATAAACAAAAAGTATTTTAAAGGTTAGGGCCTCACGGATGTAAACTAGTACCAAAGGTCTAGAGATGTTTGTTAACGGAGCTAGCCGCCATTCTTACCCGCGTGTTGGAGAGCATTTGCTCCTAGTGCTGACTCTGCCCCTGGAAAGTAAGGAGGATCAACTCAGGTCACTATTTATAGCGGAAAAATAGAAAAGGGGTTACTAGGTAGAATTGACCTACTTCAAGATGGTGGGTCTGCGTAGGTAGGTAGTGCCCTCATTAGTATACGATTGAATGTAAACATATATGAAACCTGTGTTTAGAGAACGGAGGAACAGTTTCTACTGGAGAGATTCGTATTGGTCGATGTTACATACGGATTCTCTAGGATCAAGTTTTTCAGGGGATACTCTTTTCAGTGATCATAAAGGAGTTATAGGGAACAGATTAGGAGAACTGGTGCCAAGGAATATTGTCACCCACCCCGATATATGGGTTTTGAGGCGATTGACCCATCGCTGTTCCTTTTCAAAAAGGATCTGTTCAGCATTTTGGTTTTTGTCATGGAGCATCTCAAGGATTGTTCAACTCAGGTCATCGCATGTGTGTCCAACCTCCACAAAATGTGTACATAGTTTCGTGGTATTTTTCTTCAGTCTCACATTGCTTCTGTGCTCACCTATGCGTATTTTAACTTTTCTGCAGGTCATGCCCACGTATTTCAGTTGGCAGGGACATGTGACCAGGTACACCACATGTGTTGAATTGCAATTCGTGTGTGATCTTTGGGTCTAGATTAAGTCATCGGTCAGCTGTAATGTCTTAGTGGTCTTAGTAAGTTTGCACATGCCACAGGTGCCACAGGGAAAATGTCCTGTTACGGGGGCCATGTTGACATTTCTGATGGTCGACACAGTGGAATTTTTCTTTTTTGGGCGAGTGTGCACCAGCACATCCCTTAGATTCTTTGTTCTTTTATTCGCGAATCTTGGTTTCGGCCAATTGAACGTTCCTGAGGTTACTATTCTCCAGTTTTTTCTTATCAACTTTTGTATTTCGTAACTTGCTGGGCAGTAAGTTGTGACGCAGGTGACCAGATCTTTTATTGGTTCTTTGTCATGCATCTGTAGCAGGCATTCACGCGGTTGGTTCTTGGCTCTCTTTCTGCATTTTGCAATCACCCGAGGCGTATAGTCTCTAGCTCGCCGTTTTTTACTCAGGACTGTGGCTTGTTCTTTATAATCACATTCTTTGCTGCAATTGCGTTTATGCCGGACAAGGGGCGGCGGAAAGATATACCGCACAGTTTACATCGGAATCAATCAGCGTCTATGAGGATTGTCAAAGAATTAACCAATGGTTATTGTAGATACCAGTGTCCATTCCCACAATTGATTATTTCATGATCTACCCAGGGGAACTGAATGGACCTCAATTCCTCTTCCCTCCCTTTTGATGAAAGCCTTTAAGCAGCGCACAGCTGCGGGAATACAACACCCTTGCTCACTATTCTGCTAGCATTGAGGTGTATATCTTTTCCTTTTTTTATTGGGATTACGAGTCTTGAATGATGGAGGACAATGTTGGTCTCAACTTCACTGGAAGCGACATAGATGAAATTCTAGCAGCACAATTCTTACTACAGAATGCAGACTTTACACAGGCTATTGCACAAACAGACAAATGGGATACCCTAACAAATAAGAAGAGAGAACAGATAAGAACTGCAATACATGGTATTATCATGACCGAATATTTGAGAACCAAATCAGCACCGAGAGGCCTATGGATATCTAATGCACCAAGAATCTTCCTACATGATCTAGCATTCCGCAGAGACTGGTCCTCCATATCCTGGAAGTGTACCTTGGACTATCTAGTGCTCATAGTCAAGACAGCCAAAAGACTATCAGACACGTTACTAGCGGAAATCCTAACCTGTGAAACTCAATTGAGGAACGGCATCAACCCACAAGTCCACAAAAAAAGATTAGACGAGATCAACAAAGAAATGGATGAAACTCAACAGTTCCTGATGCAAAACAAACTACAGAAACTAGCAAAAGATCTAAAAAAATTCAGCCAAGAACGTATGCACCCCTACTCCAAGGAGGATTATACTGTCACTGAGATCACCTCGGATACAGACTCTGCAGGGTGGTCCTCTGATGGTTCAAAGGGAAATCCGGACCAACTAATGTCGAGGAGGGGACGTAACAACTCGAGGTTTAGAGGCCCACGACGTGGAAATAGAGGTAACAGATGGCATAGACCACCATTCTTTCCGGGAAACCCAATGCCCTTTTTCCAACCTTTCATGCCCCCATACGGAGGCTGGATGAACCCCATGAACCCCTACACCCAGGGGGGTGACCATCAACAACAAATGGGGAACCAAATGTTACATAACCAGATTCTACCACATCAATCAGGGCAGCCTTTTTTAGGGAGAGGCCAAAATCAACCAAGAGGCAAAAAGAAAAACATAACATGGCAAGATCGTCCTCCCAATGTACAAACTCGCAGCATGTCATCAGCACAGACGGAACAGAACAAGAAGAATCAATAATAGTGAACCTAACAGATACTATTCTGTCCAAAGAACAAACTATAGTCCTGAACAAAGGTCTTGGTTTCGTCCCGACCCCCACGTTGGATCCCTTTAAACTCAAATGTGAATTGTCTGAATTCTGTAGGACATTAAAACTCAAAGCATTCTTTGACGGCTCGCCCCAGTCTACCAATGAAGGAGACACTACGTTAAGGAGGAAGTCCAAATTCTTACCCCCAACAAACAATGTACCAATCGAAATTCTAGCTTTCGAGCAGGCCATTTTGAAAGGAATAGACAATCTTGACAAAAAGAAAAAACCCTTCCAAAATCTTACCAAAAAAGAAAGACGTGCCCTCGAGGAGCTAAGAGATAATGATGATATAATTATCAAACCAGCGGACAAGGGTGGTGGGGTAGTGATCCTCACAAAGGAAGGATATAACCAGCAATGCCTTGCCCTATTATCCGATGAAATTTTCTACAGAAGACTAGATTCTGATCCAACCGCAAGACTTACAAACACCATCGCAATAATGATTCATGAGGCAGAAGTAAACGGATGGATATCCAAAAAGGAAGCTGATTTTCTGACCCCACGAGTACCGAAAATACCATTTTTCTACTCGCTTCCTAAAACTCATAAAAACAAGTTTCCACCGCCAGGTCGCCCAATTGTGTCGGGGATTATCGCTCCTCGAACCTCTCTCAAAATTTGGGGATGAATATCTAAAACCGATCGTCCAGAAAACCCTGACATACCTCAAAGACACCTGCGATTTGTTGATACAGATTGCAGATAAAAAATTCGACCCGCTGAGCATGATCCTAGTAGGACTAGATGTCGAATCGCTGTACACGAGCTTACCACAAGATGACACGTTGCAAATGCTTGAAGATCTACTCTTCCAAGAAGATTGGTCCCACCGGACTCCCCGTCATTTTGTCCTACAATGCTGTAGGCTAGCCTGAAAGGAGAACTATTTTGAATACAATGGACTCCTCTTCCTAAAGTGCCACGGGACTTCCATGGGCAGCGCTTTTGCGCCATCAGTAGCAGGATTATACATCAGCCAATTAGAACAGAAGTTTGTCCTAAACAACGAGAACCCGTACGTTTCCAGTATCAAATACTGGAAACGATACATCGACGACATCCTGTTGATCTGGGAAACTAAACAAGACCTAACTACATTCATAGAATGGTTGAATAGGAGAGATCGCTGGCTCAAATTCACCTTCACCGCCAGCAACACGAGCATTGACTTTCTTGATCTGACCATCTTCGCAGAAAATGGAAAACTTGAGACCAAGACTTACACAAAACCAACAGCCAAAAATAGTCTATTGTCTTATCAGAGCTACCACCCTCGTCCACTCAGAGACAATCTTCCATACAGTCAATTTCTCCGGCATAAACGCAATTGCAGCAAAGAATGTGATTATAAAGAACAAGCCACAGTCCTGAGTAAAAAACTGCGAGCTAGAGACTATTCGCCTCGGGTGATTGCAAAATGCAGAAAGAGAGCCAAGAACCAACCACGTGAATGCCTGCAAACAGATGCATGACAAAGAACCAATAAAAGATCTGGTCACCTGCGTCACAACTTACTGCCCAGCAAGTTACGAAATACAAAAGTTGATAAGAAAAAACTGGAGAATAGTAACTTTAGGAACGTTCAATTGGCCGAAACCAAGATTCGCGAATAAAAGAACAAAGAATCTAAGGGATGTGCTGGTGCACACTCGCCCAAAAAAGAAAAATTCCACTGTGTCGACCATCAGAAATGTCAACATGGCCCATGTAACAGGACATTTTCCCTGTGGCACCTGTGGCGTGTGCAAACTTACTAAGACCACTAAGACATTACAGCTGACCGATGACTTAATCTGGACCCAAAGATCACACACAAATTGCAATTCAACACATGTGGTGTACCTGGTCACATGTCCCTGCCAACTGAAATACGTGGGCATGACCTGCAGAAAAGTTAAAATACGCATAGGTGAGCACAGAAGCAATGTGAGACTGAAGAAAAATACCACGAAACTATGTACACATTTTGTGGAGGTTGGACACACATGCGATGACCTGAGTTGGACAATCCTTGAGATGCTCCATGACAAAAACCAAAATGCTGAACAGATCCTTTTCGAAAAGGAACAGCGATGGGTCAATCACCTCAAAACCCATATATCGGGGTTGAATGACAATATTCCTTGGCACCAGTTCTCCTAATTTGTTCCCTATAACTCCTTTATGATCACTGAAAAGAGTATCCCCTGAAAAACTTGATCCTAGAGAATCCGTATGTAACATCGACCAATACGAATCTCTCCAGTAGAAACTGTTCCTCCGTTCTCTAAACACAGGTTTCATATATGTTTACATTCAATCGTATACTAATGAGGGCACTACCTACCTACGCAGACCCACCATCTTGAAGTAGGTCAATTCTACCTAGTAACCCCTTTTCTATTTTTCCGCTATAAATAGGGATCTGAGTTGATCCTCCTTACTTTCCAGGGGCAGAGTCAGCACTAGGAGCAAATGCTCTCCAACACGCGGGTAAGAATGGCGGCTAGCTCCGTTAACAAACATCTCTAGACCTTTGGTACTAGTTTACATCCGTGATGCCCTAACCTATAAAATACTTTTTGTTTATTCCATCATTGTAGCAAAGACCTCGTTATTAGCGACTCTATTGCAACCTGATGGGGAGAAGTTAACTATTCACGAAGGTATGTGAGATATTGCTACTCCAGCACCACCTTCCCCGTAATGCGCTACCTTAGACATGTTGAAACCTGTGACCTTACTTAAAAACATGTTGCTGCGTACTACCTAACTACCTTTACAATTGTCTTTAATTCCAGTGAACTGAACCCCCTTTCGTTCTTCTCTTCTAGACCCCCGTCCCCCTTCAGTGCCCACAATCAGGTGCACTTTACTTGAAGAACTATTGTTCTTCTCTCCTAGCTTGAAGCCCTAAGCTGCGCAAGCGTGCTATATGCCATTATTCCTGTTAACGTTCATTTGTATTACCTTTTGTTCCCATATCACAGGAATCTCAATATTAGATCTTTGTACAAACCCTTGAAAACTACACAAGTTGTGTGAGTACTTTCCAACCCATTTTCTTTGTCCTGTTTTTTGTTTCTGTCCTGACGAAAGCTCCGTAGACCTTCTGGCCCTAGGTGAGCTGAAACATGTCGACCTGTCTTTAAGAGTAATATGGTAATCCGGTAACTCGATTACTTAATATAACCAAAGTTTTTTAACCAACGGTACTCACCTTTTTTCTTTAATAAATCTTCTTTCTGGGGAGTCACCGTCTTTTAAACGTTTTTTTCTACCCACTACCTCTTGAGACCTGTCCCCCAATCTCTGGGCACTTCTACACTAACTTGAGGTTGCCTCGGGTGAGGCAGGCATATAGCACGATATTTGACAACCCAATGACTATGCCTTGACGCTTGACAAGGGGCGGACGAAAAGATATACCGCACAGTTTACATCCGAATCAATCAGTGTCTATGAGGATTGTCAAAGAATTAACCAATGGTTATTGTAGATACCAGTGTCCATTCCCACAATTGATTATTTCATGATCTATCCAGGGGAACTGAATGGACCTCAATTCCTCTTCCCTCCCTTTTGATGAAAGCCTGAGACTGTTACCCTCTATTGACCTATACCTGCAGGAACTGAGGAATAGGCGATGTCAGCCGATCCATCGGCAAGAGGCCGAATGATGCACAGAGGCATTGAATCAGTTGGTGATACTTCCAGCCACCAGAAGGGAAAATACCACACTCCTCCTGGAGGGCAGGAATGAATTTAAAGCTACTTACAATGACCATTCGATCTATGTGAGTCACCCCATGTCATTCTGAGATCTCCAACAAAAGGGTGCATCCATCATACACAGAGCAGTGTTATGCCACAGGGCACACTTTGGTGCAGAAATGACGAGACCCCTAACAGTTTATGGATGGCAAGCCATGACTTGGAGGTCAATTAAGGATTGGATTATTGGTAATGAGCCAATGAAATCTCACAAGATATACAGGAAGTGGCACATTAGGTCCAGCCAGGAGATGGCTTCGATCTTCGCCTTCACTGGGCCGCCCTTCGAAGCCCATTAATAAGATAAGAGCTGTTGGAGATGAAAAGCAAGGTTATACAATGTCATGTTGGGTCAGGGTCATCTTATTTTTTTTTTAAATGTCCAGTAAATATCTTGTTTTTTTTAAATGTCCAGTAAATATGTTTTATAGTTTCATAGCATTTACATTTTGTGCTTATATTTATTTTGGTTTCTGTAACGATTTTGTTTAATTTATCCTGCACTAAACTTAGCTTACAAGAAGCCTTTAAAAACTAGAGTGTGAAATCCTTGGCTGTGTGTGCTGTCTGTGTGTCTGTACTTGTGCAAACGGTTGCCAGAACTCTATTACCAATAACTTAACATGCCTGACATTGTTATGTGCATGTTGGACTTGGGTCTTTTTGCAGGGTCATCCAGGAATTTTTTGCCTTCCTCCTAGTCTTTTTTCCGACCTGGTGTTGGTGGATTAAGGACTCTGAGGAATTTAGCACTGCTGTCCAGTGTAACATGTGTATGCTCTCTGTGGTAAACATGGTAAGATTAGTCTACACCTGTTTGGCGTATTTAATTTAACTGTTAGTCCCTTGTAAAGTGGTATCTCAGATACCCAGGGCCAGTACATTAAATGCTACTGGTGGGCTTGCAGCGCTGATTGATCCACCCACCAAAGTAGCCTTTTAACCTGTCTCAGGCTAGTGCCATTGCAGGGCCTGTGTGTGCAGTTTACTGCCACTGTGATGTGGCACCTAAAGTGTGTGCCACATATGTGGCCCCCCTTTTACTGCATGTCAGTCAGCCCTAAGGGCGGCCATAGCTAGCCCTATGGCCAGGGTGCGATGTAGGTAAAAGGTAGGACATGTACCTTAAGTGTTTGACATGTCCTGGTAGTGACTAACAGCCATTTTGGTTTCTCACTGCTGTATGGCTGCCCTCTCATAGGAATGCATTGGAGAGTCCCTGATAAGTGTTTCAGTGGTAATTCCTGATATGAAAGGAGAAGCGTGGTCAAGTTTGGTATGTTTGAAATAGTGATAATAATTTCTGTGTAATGGTGTGCGCAGATTTATGATTACTATGTTAGAGATGCCACTTCCTGCTGCAAAGAGGAAGACAAGCGTGATGGTGTCTGGTTGTGGACAGGATCTCGGCAGTAGGAGGAAGCCGAGCCTTGTGGGCTCACACCCACAGTTGCACGGGAGAAAGCAGAGAAGTCCTGGTGAAGTGGGGCTCTCTGAGGCATTCTTTGGGTACCTGCTCATGCCAGTTGGCCTGGAAGAGTCCCGGTGAGTGGGGCTGAAATGTGAGCCTTATTGGTGCTGCGAGTGGCACCGGAAGAGCCCGGTGAAGGGGGCTCTCAAGGCATGGTTGGTGCTAGTGCTTTTTCTTCCCAAGCTGAACCACAAGAGCGCGAGAAGCTGCAACGGTGGGCCATTCCTTTTTGAGGGCCCAGCATGGAAGCCCCATTGAAGGGGGCTCTCAAGGCACTGTGGTGACATTTTCCCTATGAGTAGAGCCCCGGTGAGAGGGGCTCACAAGGCACTCTGTTGGTGCCTACTTATTTCACAGCTGCACCGCTAGACAGCAGGCAGCTGCGACGACGGGGGTATTTCTTTGTTGCTAACGGAGGAACTAGTGTGAGTTGCACTCTCGACCCATTTAGCTCCATGACGTTGGGACACAGGGCACTTGGGACAGCCCAGACAGGCCCCAAGGAAGGCCAGTTGGCCTGGGGTCATTTTTGAGATGTTGGTAGGGCACAAGGCCCTAAAATAATGCATATTGTGTTTATGCCTGAGGTGATTTATGCACCTAGGGCCTGATTCACAGAATGAACTTAAGACTAAATCCTAAACTTACTACTATTTGGTATTCACATAATGCACTTACTACTTCCGGGATTCACAGAGTGAACTTACTACTTTCGGGATTCACAGGATGAACTTACTACTTTTGGTATTCACAGAATAGATTTAAGACTACTAACTTTACGTCCGCACTGGGGCCGGAAATACCGGCCCGGAGGCGGAGTTTCCGGCACAGAGGCGGAGCTTCCAGCTTGGGGGCGGAGCTAGCGGCCCAGAGGCGGAGCTTCCGGCCCAGAGGTGGAGCTTGCGTCCCAGAGGTGGAGATTTCAGCCATGGCTAAATCCTCACCTCCGAGCCGGAAGCTCCGCCTCTAAGCCGCAAGCTCCGCCTCTGGGACGCAAGCTCCGCCCTCAAGCCAGAAGCTCCGCCTCCGGGCCGGAATTTCCAGCACGAGTGGCAGACGTAAAGTTAGTAGTCTTAAATCTATTCTGTGAATACCGAAAGTAGTAAATTCATTCTGTGAATCCCGAAAGTAGTAAGTTCACTCTGTGAATCCCGAAAGTAGTAAGTGCATTCTGTGAATACCAAATAGTAGTAAGTTTAGGATTTAGTCTTAAGTTCATTCTGTGAATCGGGCCCCTAGGGAGTGTTACTGGGGTGCACTTCTAAATGTGAATTATGCCTAAATGTGTTTATGCATAATATGTTTCCGCTAAGTACAGTATTTTACCTGTAGTAACTGGTTGTTTTATTACTTATCAGTTCTTATGGTTTTGTCAGTAGTGGCCCAATTGGCCCAGTCCTGTCCAAATTTCCCCGTGAATTATTGCCTAGTGCAAGGTGGCACAGTGTACTTTTGTGATTATGATTCTAATGTGTTTTTGGATAACACAGAGGATATTTTTGATATAACCTTGTGTGGAATTTCTTTTGTGGTGTCCCTAGTGTGTCGTTGCTGTGTGTGTGTTGCGTAAACGCTTTACACATTGCCTCTGGGATAAGCCTGACTGCGCATGCCAAGCTACCAAGGAAGTGAGCAGGGGTGACTTTCAGCGTGTAACTCCATTGCCCTGACTAGAGTGGTGATTTCTGCCTGGCTTAGGCGCATGCCCTAATCAACCAGAAATCCCATTTCTATTTAATTATTTATTAAGGAGTTTTATATAGCGCTGGCCAGACCCAAAGGTATCGTAGCTCTTTAAAACATTTGTAGCGGGGAAAACACACAACCTGACAGCAGTTTACATATTGATTTGTGATGCATCGGAAGTCTGTACAACAATAAAAGCAAGGAAGACATAGAATATCGCAGTATTGTGAACATCGACTCGAGCCAAGCCTCCTTCAGGGAGGGGGATAGAGGTAGGAGTCGGGATCGGGATGAGGTAGAAGTCTTAATGTTAAAAGTATCTGTGTGGTGCGATGCGAAAGCTTGTGCGCTTGGGCGACAGCTATCCATTCGGAAGAGAGCAATTGAGGAAGAGGTCTTTGAGCTGCCTTTTGAATTTTATGAAGGAGGGGATAGTCCTGATATGGACTGGGATGGAGTTCCAGATTTTGGGGGCTAACAGTGCACAATACAACTCACCTCTAGTTAAGGTGTAGGAGATGCGTAGGTCATGATTTTTTGTTCCTTCAGCTCAGAAGTGGTAAATTGGTCAATACTTGTGATTATAGCAGCACAAAAAGATGATGGATGGACTGTTCAACATTGTCAAGCATTCATCCCCAGAACAGAGACCTGAGCCTAAATCCATCATTTTCTGCTCACCACGCCATTCCAGTTTGGACCCATCCATATGCAAATCATCCTTGACCCTGCTCCCTGCGGAAATAGTCCAGCTCGAAGTGCCAGGCCAGGTCCTCCCTGGGCCCGAAACAAGCATTGTGGGACCAGTTTCGGGGTACCACCTCTAATTAGTCAGGCTAACTGGAATCCAATGACAAAGTGAGAAGGGACCCACGTCTGGGCATACCCTTCCCACTATGGGTGAGTATAGTAACACAAAAAGATGATGGACGAAATGCTAAAGGCTGTCAAATTTTCACCCACTGTAAAGAGATATTTTTTTGTTTGTTTTTGTGTTTGCATAGCACTTCTAATGACTAATTAGCAGTGAAAATGCGAGATAACTTTGTCACAGAAAGAGATGCCATAACCGTTTTCACCCCTTCTCTGTTATCTTCATTGGTCTAATACCAGTGAAAGCTGAAGTACAAATGCTCCCTCTATATATTTTAGAGTTATATGAAAAGAAGATGGGAGGAGCATGTAGCCTAACGGCTAGGACAGTTGATCTCAAATCTGGAGAACTAAGTTCGAGTCTTGGCAATGACGCTCAACATACTGTGATTCTGGGAAAATCATTTAATCTCCCCGTGCCTACCAAAAATGAATGTGTCCTCATTTAACGCAACTGGTGCTCATTTAAAGAGCTCTTCTACCTGATTTCAGGTCAAGTTCATGCTATATAAAACATCAGAAAAAGAAAAGATAGTATACATTGTGATGTACAATTACACATATAAATAGTTGATTTTCTGTTACTGCAGAGCAACAGTGAATGTGTGAGGTGAGGCATTAGCCTACATTTAAAAATAATACATACTTTTATACACAATCAATTGTATTTGCTATTCGATAAAGAGAGAATAATGAATAGCAGGATTGTTTTAACAAGTTATTCACTATTATGTTACCCTCCTCCCTTCATGGATTTTATCAAAATAATGTCTTTAACAAAGTATCATATCAAATACACATGTTTATGAAACATCGGGGCTTATTTACAAGCCCCTTGAACTGCTGGTGCACCACTTTTTTTGACACACCTGCAGTGCAGAGTGCAGACCTATATCTACAAGGCCACAAAAAAAGCTACTTGGCTTTTCATGACATCGTAGATATATAGTAAGGCAAAGGAGTGCAATTCTTTGCATTGCCTTACTCTGCGTCAAAGAGTAGTTCCATGGACGCATTACCAATGGATTCTGACGCATTCCCAAATTTACAGCGACTTGTAAACCTGAGGATGCATCAAAAGTCTACGCCTCCCTGGAGAGACATAGCGAGGGAACATAGCTTATTTCTCCTCATTTCTTCCTTTTTCTTTGTGTTCTGCATTCTGCAGCACATATAGAAGGAGGGAAGTGCCTCCTTTTATTTGTTTCTGTGCAGTAAAGTGTCCCTTCCTGCACAATAAGAATCATTCCTACAACACAGACCCCCTTGCACTATGGAGCCTGCATTAGTGCAAGGCGCAATTGTGTGCCATCGCAGGGAAAGAGGACAGGAATGCACCATAGCTCATGAATACGGCACATTCCTACCCTTTTCTTTTGATGCAGGGCAGCGGAGCAAAGTGACTTGTAGCACTGCTCTGCATCAAAAACTAGTAAATAAGTCCCATAGTATGACATGGGGGAATGAGTAGAGTTTCCAACCCGGAATGTCAGAAATTAGTGATTTTTTTAATTAATATTAATGTTCTGAAGCCACATCTTGACTGAGCGACCCTTGTATGAAAACAAGCACTGGAAAAGCAAAATGGTCTATGTTTTTCTTAGGGGAAGTATTTATCAGCCGCGGTCGGCAGTAGGAGTTCCTGCAGGGCGGTGATTTGGGGAGGGGGAGGGGCAGGGTGGGGGGTAGTAATGTATGGATTACGGAGTTTAGCAGGTAAGTAAAGATATAAATGAATAAAACGTATTTTGTCGCGTGCACTGCATCACCAAATGTGAAGCAGTGCGAGAAACGAAATTCGTTTTATTTATTTATATGTTTACTTACCTGTTAAACTCCGTAATCCATACATTACTACCCCCCACCCTGCCCCTCCCCCTCCTCACGTCACCGTCCAGCAGGAACTTCTACTGCCGACTGCGGCTGGTATTTATTACTAATTATGTGACTCTGTGGGGCATATTACCAAGGGGAGCGATAGGCAATAATCGCCGGTTTAGCGACCGTTTTCGACCGCTAAGCGGCGATAATTCTATCGCTATATTAGCAAGCTGTATGTAACTGATGTTAGCAACAGCTTTTAGGCGATAGCGAGCGGTTTGGGGCCCACTTTGCATGTCAACGTTATTGATCGCTAATGACATGCAATGTGGGCGTACCCAACCTGTTAGCGACTGAAAGCAGTCGCTAACGTCGCTATCGCTTATTAGCAAGGCGGGCATAACGATGGAAATATTACCGCTATCGCCAAAAACTAACGCCTGCTCAGACCAGTTCTTAGCCACGTTATCCAATGGGAGGTGGATAACATGGCTAAGAGCATTGCGTTGCTAATGCGTGAATATCGCTGTATTCTCAGCGATATTCACGCTAGCGCCAGAAAAATTATTGCTTTGTAGATAAATGTTGCTAATAGCACTTTATCTCAGCGATAATTTGCGGCGATGCTTAGCGATAAAAAAATCGATGCAAAGCCTAGTTAGCGATAATTATCGCTACTCGTTGGTAATATGCCCCTGTGTTTGTTGCCATCAGTCACCCTAGAAGGAAAATAACATAAAAAATCAACATCTTGGGCTACAACAATATGGAAGCTGGGATTCGGGCCCTTTCTTGGACAGAGTATATTAGCAGGGATTGGATGTACCTTAAGAGGGGCCAGAAGATGAAGGTTGCATTGAAAGAAGTGAACTTAAAAACGATTGCATTACAGATACTTTTGACAAAGCACCAGTATTTTGATTGTGTCTTTAAGAAAGCATGTCTGCACATCTCAGTAACTAAAAAAGCACATAAAACAAATGCTTGGGGTTGAGGGGTGTTTAGTGAGTGTGTCTTTCAATGGAAAAAGTTAGAAACTAGCTAACACAATGCCTTTGTGTCAAAGTAAATACATCAAAGGGCACAGAATGCCTCTCATCTAACAAAAGGATTACATGCCCTCTACCAACAATCGGAAAACAAATGTGACTGTTTTATAGCCTTGACTTTGGTCCTTCAAATGATAAAGCGTTCTACTTATTAGGAGGTGGTTGTCCGTTTTAGTAACACAGTGTTACATTCTTGCTAGGTTTAAAAAGGGTCATTTACAATGAATAAGACTTTTATTTCAGCATATTTGTGATGATGATTTCAAACTCTGCTTCCAGAATGCTAGATATAGCTTCAAATTACATATACATTCTGCCCTGAATTGGCCCATCCGCTGCCAAAGTGACGAAACAGGCGGCAGAATGGAGCTGGGGGAAGAGGTCAGGGGTTTCTGGTGGGGGGGGGGGGGAACTTACCTGATCGCCGCTCCCTCCATCGCTCGCTCCTTCGCGCTCTTCCTGCTTTTGGGACAGGCTCCAAAACTGCACTGCGGCCAATCATGATGCTGCAGGAAAGCCGTTTCATGAATGGCCTGAGCTCCATGACTTCACACTCCCAGCAAGACTGGGAACCTGTGCCTTTTTCTCCAGCCCCAGCAACGCAGCTGGGGCTGGAGAAAGTGTCACTGCCCAGGAGATGTTTGGCCGGCTTGAAACGGCCAGTCAAACACCTCATGCGCAGTGAAGAGACAAGGGAGTGCACTAGCACTACCCCACTGCAATGTCATCCCCCTGGAACTGCCCCCATGACTCCTCAGGGTTCTGGGGGTGGGTCCAGGGGGATTAAAATAAAATGATAATAAAACGGGTAAAAACATGTTTTATTATTGTTTTATTTGCAGGTGGTGGTAGGGGGGGGGGGCGGTGCTCCTCTGCCCTAATGTAGGGTCCACCGCTGGTTCTGCCTCATAACAAGCAGATCCATCTCTTTAACACCTTTTCAAGTTGTGGTACCTGTCAAAAAAGAAGAGCCCAGAGACGAAAATGGTTTTGTATTTCTTTCACCAGTCCAAAATGCAGAGGGATCTCTTGCCCTCACAGCTTCTTCATTTACAGGCCAGTTTTCATGAGTCCTCTTACATGAATAGTCATGATGTCGGCGGGGGACCTATCTACATGGGACACGTAAACTCCTTGACCGAATATTGAGATTTAAATATGTATGTTGTGGCCCAGACTCATGTAATATAACCTCATTTCTATTACTCTGAATAAATCTTAACAAAATGTAAATTGCTGTCCTCTCAATTATTTGACTCATGCACATGCTGAGCAGATCAGGGAACTATCACTAGTCCTGACTAGTTTTTCTTGATTGAGACGCTTGTGGCGGGGGTACCGTTCGGTGCATGGATCACTCCACGAGAATCCCAGCAGGACACCAAACTATGGGGCATATTATCAATGCTGGCGATATGCTATTT
The DNA here is from genome assembly GCF_964263255.1 of Lissotriton vulgaris. Lineage (NCBI taxonomy): Eukaryota > Metazoa > Chordata > Amphibia > Caudata > Salamandridae > Lissotriton > Lissotriton vulgaris. The sequence goes on from NC_141696.1 coordinate 747,013,876, forward strand.
TCGCCACTTTAGCTGCCGTTTTCGGCCGCTAAGAGGCGATAATACTATCGCCCAATTAGCAAGCTGTCGCTAACTGATGTTAGTGACAGCTTTGAGGCGATAACGAGCGGTTTGGGGCCCGCTTTGCATGGTAGCGATAATTATCGCTAATGACATGCAAAGTGGGCATTCCCAACCCGTTAGCGACTGAAAGCAGTCGCTAACGTCGCTAACGCCTATTACCAAGGCAGGCTTAGTGATGGCAATATCCTCTCTAAGCGCGAATATCGCCAAAAACTAACACCTGCCCAGACCAGTTCTTAGCCATGTTATCCAATGGGAGGTGGATAACATAGCTAAGGACATTTAGTCACCAATGCGTGAATATCGCTGTATTCTCAGCGATATTCACGCTATCACTGGAAAAATTATCGCTTTGGAGATAAACGTAGCTAATAGCACGTTATCTCAGCGATAATTTCCGGCGATGCTTAGCGATAAAAAAATTGTTGCTAAGCCTAGTTAGCGATAAATATCGCTAATCGTTGGTGATATGCCCCCCAGGTATTTTTTAATCATGAGTCATGACCCGACCCTATTTCATTGAGATCCCTGCACCGACTAGAACCTTGTTGCTGGCATGTTGTTATCATATGTTTTTGTTTCATGATTCTGTATGGCAGCCCCAGGTTGGAAGGAAGCCCTGACTCTGTAAACAACAATTTACTAGAAAGTGGTGTCCCAATTGCATCAAGCCGTCTTAAACATGATGGACTCACACTTGATACACTGATGGCACCCTTGGTAGAAGACTTTTTCGAATTTACGCGAATGTCACTCAATGGCAATCAGCAGTAGGGGACCTGAAGCTGGTTTCAAGAAATGCCAGATTCAGTTTGATTCACCATAACAAACTCCTCAACATGCATTTTAACAACTGACGAACAACACTTATCTGAGATGTAAGGCAAAGGACAAAGACCTGATGGATATGTTATCAGCAGCGCCAGCTGCACGTAAGCATTGTGGGGCAGTGGGGCCAAATGGGCAGGGGAGATGTTGACCGAAATGGAATAGGATTTATTTAATTTTCCCTATTCCATCATCTATCTCTTATTGGATGTAATAGTAGGGATTGTAATCTACAAGGGTCAGCACATCACCATGTCTGTGATTGCAATTAAATAAAGTAAGGCTATTAGAGAAGGCTCTTCAAAATCAAGACGTCAAAGGCATGATTTGGGAGAAGACTGTTTTCCTGGCACACTCTGAATCCTAGGCTTCGGCAAGGAGCATGTTATGGTTCCTTGGAGTTAGAGTTGCCCCACCAGGATCTTGAGTGCATCATAATGGAAAGACAGGTGGATTACTTTCGCACACAGAATGTGAAATGTTATCTTTCAAATGAAAATTGAGAGCAGCAGTTGGAAAAACATCATTAGAAATCTGCTGGTGTCACTTCCTTGTCTGCTGTGTCTCAGAAATGTCAACACAACTGTAATAGCAGGGAATAAATAGCCCACTTTATATTGTTATGTTCCCTCTATGAAAGAATGCGGAAAGCTTAGCTCTTTCCCATTGTAGGATTAACTGGCTCACAATCAACAAACAGCAGCAGCAATGTTAAGCCTCGAAGTTCATTTGGTTGTAGGTTGTACAGTTGCAGCATTATAGTAACAGAACATTGAAATACAAGTCCCATTTTTTTCTCTTGTTTATTTTCACAACTCCTTGCCTTTATTGTTCCTGTCCTTTCTAGGTATTGCCTTTCACTCGTTTTTTAAGTTTAAGTTAAAATGCTCAAGGGTATAATTTCCTGTCTTTGGAATAGATGATGACCTTCAGAGCGCAGTAGACAACTGGGGCTAAGGATGCGCTCTTTCGGTTTGCATACAAGTTGGGGCACAAACCAGTAAAAGAACTACTAACTCTCTCTAGAGCTAAATGCCTCCCATCGCCACTTATGGAGCAGGGGTTTGGCGGTACAAATTATTCCAACAGCTTCAAGTAGTGGAGAATAACTTTGTTAGAAGACTTCGGATGTTACCATAAAATGCCTCCACAACATTTTGCTATGCAGAACTGGGCCTAGAACTCATAGAGGACCATATTGGTCTTGCTCGTTGGCCAATGGGTTAGGATCTGGCTATTGGAGGACTTTTTGTTCTCAAGAGACATCATTATGGATTGCCTTACTGCTCACAGTGTGGATAAGATCCCCTGGCTTCGCTTTTTGAAAGTCAGATTTGAAAACCCCCATAATATTCCCCAGAATGGCAAATACACTATCAAACAGGCTTCCTTTATCACGGGCAATATGCGTAATCATCAGCTTTAAGCCCATCCAGAGCTTCCCTCCCCATTTTGGCCATACCACAGTTTTATCTAACTTTTCTCACAAATCTCCAGACCAGAATTTATCTCACTAGGTTTTGGGCAGGCACTGTGAATTTTTTGGTAGCTTTCCCTCGTCAAGGAGGATGGTTGGACAAGCTCATGCAAAGCCCCTGTGACAACTCATGTAAATGTAAATGTATGTATACTCGTAAAGCGCACTATCACCTGACAGGCATCTTGGTGCTGTATAGCGCTGTGGGACCCGTCCTGGCTTTCCCTGTGAGATGCTCCCTACTGGGCACCCCCAAGGTGAAACAAGGCATCCCAGCACTTTAGAGCTGTTGTGGAGATTAAGCAAGCTATTGCCCAGAGTTGCAGAGTGGGGACCCATGATTAGAGTAGGCACCGAGGCGAGAATTATCGAGTCCGTGGACATTGAGCCCAAGACCCTGCCACGTCGGGAATTGAACCCTGGTCCCGGCCAGACCTCTGCATCAGGGTCTGCCGCTCTAACCATTGAGCCACACTTCTCCACAATGTAAGCAAAACAAGTAGCACTTTGTTCTATTTTGTGGACTTTATAAATCAGTGAGAGACAGATTTTCACTCCCTTTTTTAAGAAATCTTTCGCCGTGCACGTATAGCGATGGCTTTAGCTATTGGCACTCATTGACTTCTACTGAAATTTGTATTGCAGTAGCAAACTTCTTCAGGAGCGCCGCTGTGATCACAAAGCAATATGAGTAGATTCTCTTCTAGGTAGTCAGGGAACATCCCCTCTAAGCCACGCTGTCTTTTAGTTAAGGGGGGAGCAGGTCAGTATGAATCGGTAATGGGCCCACTTGTTGCTTAAATCCTTAACAGCACATAATTTTAACCTTTTACCTTATCTTGTATAAGGCACTTAATGATCTCTGGTTAATTAAAAATTATTTTTATAGTCATAACTTACCTTTTCCGTAAATTACGATGTCCCAACTCACATGAAGGGCTAGAGTGGGAGATATGGTTTGGTATAGTCATTCTTATATTTATTGATGTTTTTAAGGTGTCTTAACTGGCCTAAGTGCACTATTTTATTTATATGCTCATTTTACTTATCTTAATGACCTTCCAGATCCAGACCAGGCCGGAAACAAAATAGTAACTTGGTTGACTTGGCGAACCCCTTATGGGACGCTTTTAGGGTTTTTATTTGAGGTTTTTGTCATCTAGGTCCTGATTGCAATTTTAGGGCCTTATCTTATATCATAATCAAGTTGCCCTTTATAGATTATGATATTTAAACTGATATGGAGATGTCACTATGTATTGAACATTTTTTTTGCGTATTGTAAATTTTGCACTGTTCACTTTTATGGTTCATTGAACCAAAATAGAGTTTATTTCATGATGATGACTAGTACAAAGGTATTTAATACATTAAAAAAGGAGTTAGGGGTCTGATCACCACTTTCTCCAAACCACACTTCCCTCATATTTAAATATGTACATTTGCTTTAAATTGCACCCCTTACCTTATGCTGTGGCCAAACTGCAGCCCATGCAGGCTGGAGGTTATAGGTTGCTACAGTACTTAGGTGCAAGAGACTGAGAACCTCATTTGGAATTTGACGATAGGCTACTCCATCATAATACAATGGAATGCACTTGTAATAAGGAAGAAGGGATATCCATCATGTTTGTGACTGAATAAGCCATCAGCCTTACTCTAAATAAGGCCTACGCCAGCAGCATGGTTTAAACATGAAGCACAAATGTACTAAGAATACATTTGGTAAAAGTTGTCGCAATTTGTGTACTGATCTTTACCAAATGCACTGGTATTTTGCAAACTTACTTATGCACTAATAGGTCAGTTCTCGAAATACTGAATTGCTGTGGGTTGGAATAAGACTTACGTCATGAATAATATTTAGGTAGGTCACGAATTGCAATTCACTGCGATTCTCTGGCATCCCAGAGATGTTGAAATGCTGGGATCAGTAGACCACCATGTCTGTGATTGTTTATAAATAAATTAATAATTTCTGTAAATGCAGTTCCTTTTCCCTAGTGGAAAATGGGATGCATTTAAAGAAATATTTAAAGTTTCACAAGCATTTTTAGGAGTAAGCATGGGTCACATGGAGCCCTTTATGCATGGGAATGTGTTACCACCTCCTTTGAGGTGATGGTAAAATATTAATATTTTGTGACTGGCTTTTGGCTGCAAAAACAAGATTACACACCATATATAATTGGTATTTGGAAGGGGCGCCCTAAACACATCCTTTCCAAATACTGAATTGTAGTGGTTTCCTAAACTCATTTAACCATTTGGAAAACCTTTTCTGAATTGTTAAGTTGGTTTGTACATTTGAAAAAGCGTTTTAGTATTCGTAGACCTGAATTAACTAATCAGAAGATATGTAAGTGCTAAAACTCTTCGTACTTCTGGCTCTTAATTTCCTAAATACGAACTAATGTTAATAGATGCTGAATTTATACTTAAATTGGAAATGAACGTGACAACATTAGGGCCCTGAATCCAAGTGTGTCAGAGGTGTAGATGCTATATATTGCGTCTGACACACCCCAAAGCTGAAGGTTTCAGAATTTATCAGGTGTAATAAATAGCACCTATTGAGATTTTTCCTGGATTAGCATTCGGTTTCCGGTGCTTAACACACCAAAATCCACAAAAACGTTTAATGCAGCAAAATCTGCACGTGCAGTAATTGTGATTGGTAAACTCAGATATAGGTTGAGTGTGTAACATATCATGCTAATAATGTAATTGAGTACAACCTACTGTCCTAATTCCATTATTGCACATCAAAGATCATAATGTCATTAGATGAACAACATTCATCTTGTCAATAGCACTATTATGGGATATTAAAATATGTTTTAAAAATATAGAGTATCATAGCTAGCAGTATAATGTCTACAACATATATGCAGATACATATAGTTCCATTTTTGAGTGTGGACAGGACCCATGACTCACGAACGATGAAGTCCCATGAGGGTCGTGGTGCTCCTCTCCCCCCTCAACAATGGTAATAAATATTATATTAGTGTGTGAGCATATATAACGTCTATTATGTGCTGTTATTTAAAGTGTATTATGTACAAATAAGGGTATTTTAACAGACTTTAAGTACAATCGCATTGCATAGGCCTATAGTATGAAGTTAGAAAATCAAGAGGACGAAGATCCCAACAAATCTCAGAATGTCTTAAGTACTGTAGTAAAGGCAAAGCATTTAACCTGTGCACTCTAACAAGAAATTACTAAAAGTACTTCACTTGCTCCAAAATATTTATTGGGCCGCCCTTATCTCCATGGCAAACCTACATTTATGCCGTGACAGCAAAAGTTAATATGACCCAATAACACGTTATTTAGAGCAACTGCAGCAAAAACACCCACATTCACTATTTTATTATTACTACCGTGCAAAGGCCAAATTCCATTTTATTAACACAGTCTGAAATGACATGAGAAAATTACCGGGAAACAACTTTCCTAGTAGCCAGGAGACCATTTTGTTCCACTGCACATATTTAATATCCTGTATGCTAGTTTTAAATAAATGCCTTTGGTAAAACAAATGCACATGAAAAAATGCCTCAAACCATACATGCAGGTGTGAAGAGTGTAATATGTCGGTTATTAGTGTTGAGAGAAGGGAGTGACATTGTGACCTACTTGAAGATCTATCTATCTATCTATCTATCTATCTATCTATCTATCTATCTATCTATCTATCTATCTATCTATCTATCTATCTATCTATCTATCTATCTATCTATCTATCTATCTATCTGTCTATCTGTCTATCTGTCTATCCGTCTGTCTGTCTGTCTGTCTGTTTGTCTATCTATCTATCATAAAGTTTCTTACAAACATTTTGGGGGTAATTATATCGCAATCAGCACCTTTGTTTAGAATTCTGAATACAGAAGTGTGGCTCACTGATTAGAGCAGGCAGACCTGGAAGCAGAAGTCAGCCCGGGACCAGGGTTCAGTTCCCGGCTCGGCGGGGTCTTGAGTCCTAAAATGTCCATGGACTCGACAATTCTCGCTCTGGTGCCTACTCGATACACGGGTTCACACTCTGCGACTCTGGGCAATAGCTTGCTTAATCTCCACAACGGCCCCTCGTGGCGGGATGCCTGGCTTTCACCTTGCGGATACCCTGCCGGTGTTATCTCACAGGGGAATACCAGGACGGGTTCCCTAAGCAAGCGCTTAGAGACCGGTTGGTGATTTGCGCTATATAAAATTCCTGTACATTTACATACCTGTACATGTACATTTTGTTGGTAATCAATGTCTGATTTTATAAAGTGAAATTGCAGACTGAACTTTTAAGATTATTTTTAGCTTTGCATTCACACTGCTGGTGTTCGTCTCGCAATAGAGAGAATTTCATGGAAATTGCTTGACGGTAAAGTAAAAGTCGCTTCACTTGTTACAAACCAATTCTGTGTTCTTACCTGTGTTAGACACCGACGTTAAAGATAATGGTCAAAGCAATCACCACGCTACTGAAATCATGGGGATAAAGCAATCTCTATAAAATGGCATTTTGCTATGTATTCTCCACAACTTCAACCCTAGCCCAAATCGTTTTAGAAAGCACTGACCATGAGATAGAGCCAATTGGAGCTGCCAGCTGCGACTGCTTTCTAAATGTGAACTGAATAAACGAATTGTGATTTTCCAAAGTATAAAACGACCATTATGCTGGCGTTTCATATTACGCTACTAACAGTACCTGCCCCTATTTCAGCATGAATTTAGTGATCTCTTTTAAAAAAAAACTATTTCTTTAACGTTTTTTTTTTCTTCTGGCTTGTTGATCTATTTTTTTTAAGAAGGGCCCCCTCACTTTCAACTTAAGAATTTGTCCCTCTAAAAACTTGACAGGTAACCTGTGTATTATAAAGAGCTGCCAGCGCAAGGTCACGTGACTTAGTTTCACGTGCAACCCTCTTTACAGGATTGTTGACTTGGTTGGCCTTCTCGCTAGGCCCCAATTTAAAACAATAGCTGGCCTATTTTTCTCCTTAAACCCCGTGCTGGAGAGAAATTGACACATATTGGATTCCTTGAAAGACAACAGATCTTCATTTCTCGCATCAATATATTTTTCATGTTTTCCACATACAGTTCCCTCCACACAGTTCATTTCCAAGTAGAATTCTACTGCTGATCTTTTGCCCCTTTCTAGTGCCAGCAGTTCGACAAACTATAATTTCTATTGATTTAAAGTGAGCTTTTTATTTTTTTTTAAAACAATTTCAGGTAGCATACAAGCATGTTCTCTTATGTAATTCTTTTGATAAAAATATTTTTCCTTGGAACTCTAAACATGCATACATAAATAAAAATATGTTTCCAAGGTGCACAAGCAGTGCATGTGATCTGTTTGCTCCTACTATTAGCTGGCTTCACCTGGTTGTGCCTTTTTATATTAAATGTTTTGCCTTTACAGAACATTAATGCATAAACACGCAAAGGCTATTTGTAGATAAAACATGTGCATTTACCTTTAGATTGTCCATAAGTAATGTGCGCCTGCATTTTAAAATGGGTAACATTGGTTGCCAACTTGCTTTGTGACACATGAACGTTGTATTTCTAGGTGAAGCAGCAGTCCTCATTATCAAATCCAATGTTCTTTTGTTTTAAATCCGAAGTGGAGAAATGCTTTCTTATCTTTGTGATATTCATGGAATGTTTTAATGAGTAGCGCATTCACAAAGACACCTGCAGAGTACAGGCTGGGTCCCTGTGTCTCATCTTGTTATGGATAGTGTAAGATGGAAGGACGCAGAGAATAGCTATACTGTTTGAAGCTACCAAGCATATATTTGTATCCTCTTGCTTTAACATGATTGGTCTCAAGAGTAATATGTATGGGTGTGTTAGAATTGTTTGATTTAAGGTAGTGCAATATAGTTTAGAGCTCAGACTGGCTTTTTGATGCAGATTAGAGCAGAGAAGTGTAGGAGATTTAGGGGGATATTCACATGGACACAACTCAGAATTATCCCCACCGTAACGCAACAAATGTGGAGATAGATTTAACACCCCATTCACAAGCTGGTGCAAACTGCAGAATTCGCCTGTATTCCCGCGATAACTGCCCCAAAATGTATCTCACTAACCCTAATGAGATGTAGAGTAGGAGAACCCGTGTAAAAAAAAACTTGAAAAAACCACAACATCACTTTCACAACAAAATGCAAGATCTGCGATGTGAACCACAACCACGCGATAAGTCACGGTAGCAGCAGGTATTTAACACCTGCCTCCTGCAGGTGAAAAGCCGGATGACTACCTGCAGTAGGCAACGGATCTCCACACACAGTCACACCCGAAGAACAAACAAAGCCATGGAGTTACTCCTCATGCAGCTCGAAGCCCTAACAGGGCCACAACACCCACCGCCACTACCCCCAGGACCACCACTACCCCAGGACCCAGACCCGCCCCCCCGGACCACCACAGAGGCAGCGCAGAGGAAGACAGCGGGCTTACCGAAAACGCTCCAGTCTCACAGACCTAACACCCAGGGAAGTCCTTTCCCACTACAGGCTCAACAGGACAACCATCATCCGCAGCATGGCCCACATCGCCCACAGGTTAATGGTCCCAACACAGCGGAGAACCAACATCCCTCCGCAGACAAAGCTGCTGGCTGTGCTGCATCGGTTGGCCTCTGGCACCTTCCAAACAACAACTGCCAGATTTGGAGTGGTCTCACAGCCAGCCCTATCAAAGTTCATCACACCTGTCCTGGATGCCATCCTCAGCTTCATACCCCAGTACCTTCACTTCCCCCACACTGCACTGGAACACCAGGAGACCAAGCAAGGCTTCCATGCCATAGCCGGATTCCCGGCCATGTTGGGGCAATAGACTGCACACATGTCCCACTTGTGCCCCCGTGGATACAGCACACCACTACCGTAACAGAAAGCAAACGCATTCCATCAATGTACAGGCAATAGTGGACCACAGGAACTCTTCACTAATGTTGTTGCAAACCACCCAGGAACTGTGCACGATTCCTACATCTTCTGACAGTCCATCATCAACCAGCGCTTCCAGGATGGCACATATGGAACTGCACTGCTCATTGGTAAGTGCCAAATCAACACACCACACAACTCAAAGCCACCATCACACAATGCACAATTTTGGCAATGCGCACGTGACCAAACCACATACAACATGCCAAACAACATGCCCACCTACCAGACACAACAACACCACTCCATAGTGATCCTGGCCTACCCCTGCACACAATACAGCCATATCTTTTGACCACAGCCACACGACAGCTGAATGTCTGTAGATGCGGAATGCAGCCATGTGTGAAGGATGCAAGTGACCCATGAATGGCAATGTACACAATGAAAAGTAAGGCGTGGATGGACAGGACAGACATGGGTAGGCAAACCACAGCAATGTCCATGCAGACCACAACTGCTGGTGACGAGAGAGTAGCGAACAGTGGGCGCAACCATGTCACACCAGGCCAGTATGTAGTTAACGGAAATGCCGCTCGCTCCCCCACCTTGTGCGCGTGAGCATAGTGGATGGGCCCTCAGTATGCCAGGGCTGCGCAGGGGTGTGGACAAAAACCTGTGGCGCAGAAAATGGTTCTCTCCCGAAAAGGCCAACGTCACTGACAGGGTGGCGCCTCGCAGTCCGCCACGAGGCAGACGCCGTGAGCAGCAGGGCCTGCGAACCAGTGCACCTGTTGCACCCCAGGACGCTGATACCCAGATCAGGCCTGCCCTCCCCAGCACCCCAAGGCCGCACTGCTCACCTGGCGACACCTTTGTGTGTCAAAGAGGGCCCACCATGAGCCGGGGCAAGCTCCACGCCCCAGTCCTGCTAGCTCTGCAGCCTCCGCAGACCATCGCTAGCCCCCACAATGCTGGCCCACATTACTCCTTTCTCATTAACTTACTCCACCGGCGTACCCTTCGTCACAGTGGGTCCCACAGTGGAACTGTGTCCTAAGTCCTGAATGGCAGTGACCCCAAATCCGTGGCAGCGGCCACAGCACCAGACTCCCTTCGATCAGTGAAGCATCATTCCATAGGGCAAGCCGGTGACACTTGGTGCCACTAACCTTGTTCAATGCAAGCCGGGGACACGTGGTGCCACTGAGCCTGTGCACCTTGAGTGACCGTCAGCCTCTGGTGGAACATTGTTGGTGTCTGAGGCTCTGGCCTGGGGGTTGCCATCAGCAAAGGGCAGGTAGGGACTTGGTGTTCAGTATGAGTCTGTGGCATTCATATCCTACAAGTTGCAAGACTCGGCTGGCATGTGCCCTCTGCATCATTCCCTGGGGGTACACCTTCCACTGTCCACCGAGTCACTAGGCGACACGCTCCTTCAACTTCGACGAGAACCTGCTCTATACTTGTGTCCCTACCCCAGTCTCCCGCAGGTCAGCGTCCCGTGGCGGTGGACCCGTGTCAGCCACAGCTCGCCGCCTTCCTCGAAGCCAACAAATCCCTCGACTCCTCACAGTCTGGCTTCCGAGCAAAACACAGCACTGAGACCGCCCTCATCGCAGCAACAGATGACATTCGAACTCTACTGGACAATGGAGACACAGTCGCCCTCATCCTCCTCGACCTCTCTGCAGCCTTCGACACAGTCTGCCACAGCACCCTTTTACAACGCCTCAGAAACATCGGAATACAAGGAAAAGTACTCGAATGGATCACCTCGTTCCTCACCGGAAGAACCCAGAGAGTCCGCCTTCCACCATTCAAGTCCGAGGCCACTGAAGTCATCTGTGGCGTACCACAAGGATCCTCACTCAGTCCCACCCTCTTCAACGTATACATGAGCCCCCTTGCGGCCATCGCCCGCCAACACAACCTCAACATCATCTCTTACGCGGATGACACTCAACTGATCCTTTCTCTCACCAATGACCCCAGCACCGCCAAAAATAACCTACACGAAGGAATGAAAGAAGTTGCAGAATGGATGAAACACAGCCGTCTGAAACTGAACTCAGATAAAACAGAGGTCCTCATCCTAGGTACATCCCCCTCTGCATGGGACGACTCTTGGTGGCCGGAAGCCCTTGGAAAAGCACCCACCCCGACAGACCACGCACGGAACCTAGGCGTTATCCTGGATTCTTCACTTTCAATGAACAGACAAGTCAGCGCCGTCTCCTCATCCTGCTTCAACATTCTTCGCATGCTCAAAAAAACATTTCGCTGGATCCCCACCGAAACCAGAAAAACAGTCACCCATGCTCTGGTCACGAGCCGACTAGACTACGGAAACACCCTCTACTCAGGTACTACCGCTAAACTCCAGAAAAAACTCCAACAAATCCAAAACGCCTCAGCCAGGATCATATTAGACATCCCACGTAACGAACACATCTCTGATCACCTGAAAAACCTCCACTGGCTACCCGTCAATAAGAGGATCACTTTTCGACTGCTAACCCACGCACACAAATCACTCTACGACATCGGACCAGAATGCCTCAACTCACGACTGTCCTTCTACACCCCCTCCCGTCAACTACGCTCTTCCAGCCAAGCCCTCGCCACTGTACCTCGCATCAACAAGACCACCATGGGAGGCAGATCCTTTTCATACCTGGCAGCTAAAACATGGAACTCACTCCCCACTTACCTTCGCCTCACCCAGAACCACCTAGCATTCAGAAAGCAACTTAAAACGTGGATATTTGACAAGTAATCCTCCTCCCCTCCCTAAGCGCCTTGAGACCCTCTGGGTATGTAGTGCGCTATATAAATTCTTGACTTGACTTGACTTGACTGTGCATCCGGGGCCACTAACCCTGTGTGACTCAAGTCATCCCCCCCTAGTTGACCTGCCATTGGTTGTCTGAGTGCCTGATGACTGTTGGAGTTGTTGCCAGCACCAGCTACTCCCTGGGGGATGGCTTACACTCACCCCACACAGAGCCAGCATAGGTGTCACTGGATTAGTGGACCTGCCATCACATCCTGCGAACCAAGTATTGACTCTTTTCTCCCTGCACTGTCACAGGTGACCAAGGATATGCACTCTGTCATCCGAGATCCGAACACACCCGCCCAGAGGCAGTACAATGCGGCCCACATATGCACCAGGGGCATTGTTGAACGCACATTTGACATGTTGAAGTTACGTTTCAGGTGCCTGGACGGCACAGGTGGAATGCTCCTGTACAGCCCAGAGATCGTGTGCAAGACGATCATTGCATGTTGTGTCTTGCACAACATCTGTGTACGCACCAATGCCCCATGGATCCCAGTTCCAGAAGTCCCGGACGATGATAGGGATAATGGGGCTGTGGCCCACATCCCACTGCAGCTGCGGCAGGCATAGCCCATAGGAACACCATCATTGATAATTACCGTCCATGGCAATCACAGGACAGTACAAAATGTCAAAAAATACAGCATGTGTGAATAAAACATATTTGCAGTTCACAGGTTGTACTAGTACATAGTGATGTCATGGTTCCCTCTGGGTCAGATGTGATTTGCCATATGGTTCATGTTTGCAGCACCAATTGTGGCCTGTGTTCTGTTGCGGAGGTGTTGCGGTTTGTACCCGGATATTGTCAATGTCGAGGTGCACTCATACTTATTTGCGTATTCTGCACGGTTGGTGATTAGCTCCTGCGGCTTTGATTTGTCTGCCACTGGTCCCTTTCATGCGGTGTACCTGTCAGATCAGTGCGTCCATGGTGCTGAGATGTTGCAGACTTGGGTAACTTGTGCTCTTTGTCGAGCTGTGACACTTGGGCATGGTTTGTCCACAGATGTGTTGTTGAGGTCAAGGGTTGTTTGTGCAGGTGGTTGTGTCTGAGTGTGACCTGCTTCATTCCGGTTGTGGTCCGCACTCAGCCACCTCAGTGTCGTGCCGTGTACATTGCCATGGTGATTGGACAGCAGCCATGCTACTCACCATGTGGTGTCTCTTGCATTGTCAGTGTGGCTGACGTATATGCCTCTTTGCTGTGTTTCGCATGTGTGCATGTGTTGGTTGTGTGCTTGTTGTTGTGTTGTGTGGGTGCCCCTTTGGTCACATGGTGTACGTGGGACTACTTGGTGTTTGTGTGTGTGCTGAGGTGTTCCTGTGAGGTCAGGGTCATGATCCTGAGTCATTGTGGATGTGCACTGTGCACTGCTTAGTTGTGCATGTGTGCCATTGGGTCCATCTCCCCCGTTCACCCACTCCCTGGTCGGTACACACCCTGTTGATGTGGTGTCGGGTCATGTTGGACAGTGTCCATAGCCCAGACTCTTGTCTCGGTCTCCCGCCTAGTGATTGTGTCCACCATCTTCTCCATGTTTAGCTCCTGGTGTTCTGCTGGCCCTCCTCCTCTGGGGCCCGTTGCTGCATCCGTGTTGGCAATGAGTTTCTACTTGGTTTTGCCATTCACATCAGTCCAGGGCTTCTTGTGCTCCTCCATTGCCCTCCACTGCATTCAACACCATTCAGATGGCCCGAGGTGGTGTGCCATCTCTGCCTCTTTGTTGCCAATAACTCATCTGTGGCGGTACTCAGATTTTCCTGGTGACTGCTTCTCGTCTTCCTCTTCCTCTTCTCAAAGGCCTTCCACAGGCCCTGTATTCCTGGGTGTTCCTCCTTGGGTATTGTGAGGTTCATGTTCTCCTCTGTAGTGGGACAGGTTGCATCCGTGGTACTCCGCAGTTGGTGTCATTTTTTCAGTGGCATTATCCGTCTGCTGTTCTTGTGCTTTTTCACTCATTATGCTTGGGTATTGCTGGCCTTGCGCAGGTTGTCACTGTTTTCTTATTGCGTTTGGTCACATTTCATGTTTTTCAGCGTTGTGGTTTGTTTTTTTATCTCCGTCGCAGTGGTTGTATCGCGGACATTGGCCGCGGTTTCGGCAGAGTATCGCATGCTACCACGATCGGCTGCAATGTGTAAAGGTGCGTTAGCATTTTGTTGTGATGTTTAGCACACGTTCTTGTGAATATACCCCTTAGAGTACTCGCTTTATGACAGAACTGACCTTCCTTTGTCTTTCCCTTTGAGGCGACTCTATGCTGGCTTGTCTTCTGATATATAACATTTTGACTTAATTTTTAACTGCGTATTAATTGAAGCATACACATTTTAATCATTAACTGAAACCATCTTGATTTTAGTGATCTGTAAACCTTTAACTTTTAATAAAAAGCAATGGTTTAAAAAATGTAATCATTCTCTGTTTTTCTTGTGGAGCCTACTGAGCTTCACATTTATTGAATATATTGTTTTATTGTCCAAGCTCAGTTGTGAAATTCATCGGATGGTGCTTTATTGGCCCCTGCATTTGCCCATTGAAAAGCTCTAAGAAATCTTTTAAATGAGGATAGTTTCCAGCTGATGATTGGATAATTTAAAGTTACTCCTGAACTTAAATTTTTGTCATGATCCAACTCCTGATGGTCCAATTTGGAGTATTGGCAGCATCATAGAGTTCTAATGTTCCTTAAAGAGGTGGTAGTGTTCTAGGAATGTGGATATAAGCAAGGTTATGCAGTTTTGATTGTGAGTTGTTGAGATTTAGTGTTTGTGATTTGTTTAATTTTTGTTTAGAGTGTCCCATTGAGGCAAAAAGGACTTTTTGTTGAGTTTGAGAATTCAAATGTTTTTTTTATTTTTAACGCTTTTTCTTTTTGAGATTAATGTGCTTAATGTTAGGAGTTGAGCTTTAGGTCACCGGATTTGTTGAAGTCTAAATTCCAGGGATAGATATTTTTAAGTGGTATTTGGCTTGCCGGTTAAGATTTAAGTGTTGGACAGTGAGACGCAACAGCTGCACCAAGATAGTCCTTTTAAAATTATTATTAATAGATTGTATTAAGTGAGACTGGTGTTCGAGTTGATCCTTTGTGCAAAGGTGTAGACTACACTAGTATGGGCGAGCTCTGATCGCTTGAGAACTCGCTTTGTGTGTTTGGCAGTGCCAGAGGTACTATTTCCGATTACCCATGAGTCATAACCAAATCCAATTTTTCTTTGCGTAAGTAGACAAGAATTGTTGTATGTTTGTTATTTTGTTCAAGTGAAGCAAACTGAAGTAAAGGGAAAATGCTGTGTTCAATGCTGTGACTTCATCATAAGGTATCACGCTGAGATCGGCTGATTAACTTGTTTGCCCTGCTGAGAATTGGTAGGTATGACATTTGGTGTTGTGCTACAATTGGTTGATTTCTTGAAGTCATGCTGGGATTCAATGCTTTTTGATGCTGAGTACCTTATTGTGATTCGCTGGAAATTGGTGGCCATTTTGTTTGGGATTTCCAAGTACTGTGTGAGTGAGTATCGAACATTCAAGTCTTTAGGAGGTGAGGAGATTTCTACAGAGGGCACAACACATATGATATGGCCACTAATGTCATACTATATGATAACAGCAAAATATTGTTGTTTGCAATTTCCCCTGTATCACATGTTCAATGTGAGAAAAATAGAAAATCTGAGAAGACCGAAGAGTGATGAATCCCCAACCAAGGATTATACAGTTTGAAGCATTGACGGCATGGCAACATACTGCATATAAAAAGGACAAACAGAAATATAAATGCAAACGAGAATTAAGATATGTAAATGGATGGAGTCAAGATGGAATGATAGACACCAGGATGGTAAAAGAGCTTGAGGGCATGAGTGGTTATCATGCACTTGTTAAGGAAGGGATGCAAGCTAAAACCTCATTAAAGGGAGGTGAACATGACATGATAGAGTTTAAAATTGATAGAGAAACTAATGATCAATGTCTGGATGAATTGCTGAATTCTCAAACACCTCACTACAATTTTGTCCCTCAACCTGGAGCAGGTGAAGATGCTTGCAGGTTCCTGTTTTGGGACCATGCTGATGTTGACAAAGATCTACCCATGGATTCTGCTCAGGGCCAGGAAGACCCTGATTCAAGCGCTTTTAATTAGTTGCCTTGATTACGGCAACTCCCTATTGGTGGGAATTAGGGAGGACCTCTTATCCAAATTACAGGTTGTGCAAAATACAGCTGCACGTCTTGTCCTGGATAAACCAGCTCAAACCCCCTCTTTGCCCCTCCTATGCCAATTACATTGGCTTCCAGTCAAGAAACGGGCCACCTTTAAAATGCTGTGCCTGGTCTTCAGGTCCCTACATGGACTGGGACCGGTCTATCTGACTAATAAACTTAAATGGTACCACCTGCACGTCAGCTCAGATCCAGCAACCGTAAGCTGCTGTGCTGCCAGTGAATCAGGAAGGAAAAACTGGGAGGTCCTGCCTTCTCCTATCTGGCCCCCAAGCTCTAGAACGACCTTCCTAAACACATCCGGGAATGCCTGAATCTGTCCCAATTCAAAAAATGGCTTAAAACCTGGCTCTAATCTGCCCATTAATTGACTGCCTGTCTTTCTCAGGTGCCGAGAGATCCCCTTGGGTATGATTCATGCGCATTACAAATGACCCAAATAAATAACTTGCTCTACTGTTGAGGGCTACTGGGGGTGGTACAGCCCCTGTAGGAAGTACAAGTGCACCACTAGAGCATAATCCTCCAGACAGAGGTTTTCACCCTACCGCTAAAGATCCATCATTAGGTCTCCTAAGCACATCTGTTATCGCTACTGCCACCAGTGATTCTGTGGTCACAACAGACCCTGGTATATCTTTTGTCACTAGTGCTCTAGATTTGGAAGCACGATCTCAGACACCGAAAGCTTCCTCTAGAAGTTTATCCATTGTCACTACTATTGTAGTGTCTGAATCACAATTTCCGGTAGAAGGCAATTCCCCCAAAGAAGTAAATGCAGTATGATGAAAAGCAGAATTTGAGGAGCTTGTAAAGGGGGCTTTGACCTAGACTTCATAAACATATACAATGAGCCTAAGTTCCTGTAAAGGTAGGCTGTAAGATATACTTATGAGGCACATGCATAGGTGGGTGAGCCAACAAACGAATGTGCAAGCCTTGTCAGAATGGTCTGGCTTGGCACTTACAGCCCTGTATAATCGTAGCCCTGAAAATGTTAAACATGTAAATGATGCAAAAATGATTACACAAAATATGATAAAGTCTCTTCAAATTTTACAAAAGTGTTCTTCTTTAAGAAATGGAAGCTTTGACATTAAACATTGGTGCTTGAACATTTAATACCTTGAAATTCAAGAAACATGAGGTGGTTGTCAAAACAGTAACAGTCTGTTTAATTAAATATTGCTGCTTGGAGATCAATTCCAGGCATAGGGCTGAGGACTGACTCAATTTACAATAAATCTGAGACGTTCTTTTGTACAATTCATTGTATGCCATTAACAATTCTGGTCATCCTTGTATGGTAAGGAATGCAACTTGTTGCCTTTGGAGATACAAATTAATTGTTCGATAGAAAATCCAGGTGGGCCTCGAACATGCGTGGACACAATGTGGCGAGTGGGTAACTTGTCCAGTTGTCCTTCATGGTGAGCGGATGACCAGTGTGAGTGCTGTGTCCTGTTTAGTTATGTGTTTTTTTAAACTCATCTGGCATCTGACTTTGTGGTGTTTTTTTGAGCTGGTGTTGACGTGGAGTTTACAATGGGCAAATTTGTTAATAAAGATGCAATTGTGTTTTCAATATTAACATTCCTTCCTCTAGTTGATTTTTTAGTTACACTATCTAACTCATACTTCATTATAGTTCCTAGACTTTTTGGTGTTTTAGGAGCACACACTTACCCCTCCGGCCATGTGTGATTTATTGGGGAAATCTCCCTGGACCATAGTGTTGACACTGTGCTTATCTTTAGGATTGATCTTGGATTTCCTCTTTGTGCATTTGTCTGCTGGGTACATGCCACCCTACCTATGCCCTATCAATCAGTGACCTCAGGCCTAGGTCTCAGAGCCTGCCTGACTGTGTATTTTTGAGCTGGTGTTGACGTGGAGTTTACAATGGGCAAATTTGTTAATAAAGATGCAATTTTGTTCTTATATATGAATCTATCGTTCTTCAAATTAACAGTGACTTTTTCAATATTAACATTCCTTCCTCTAGTTGATTTTTTAGTTACACTATCTAACTCATACTTCATGATAGTTCCTTTAATATCTTATGCCTACTTTCCACAACCACCACTTTCCTAGTTACTTGCATTTTTCACAGTTTGAGGATTGCATTTTACAGCAGGAAATCCCAATTGTACAAGCCTACACAAAAACAAAAACACCATGAAATCTGGCAACAATGATGTGCATAGACTGGAGATCTATCAGGGGAGCTAGAAGAACCAATTTGAAAACCACTCCTTCTTAGGGACACCTCTATCCTCATGCATGTCTCTTTGTAAATAGTGCTCTGCTTGGATGGCAAGTGTCAATATCCCATTATCTGCTCCATTCCCTGGAATGACAGTGCAGCAGGCCGCACCGATCTTGGTACACACCCTTCCCTCAATCACGGTCATTAGGTCCAAACATGTGGATTCAGCATTACCATGAGGCGGATTGCTTGCAGTTCTTTCTTGAAAGAATCAGTGATGAGCTCTGTGCTGTTTATTATTTTAGGCATGTCCCACCTGAATATTTTCAACCAGCAGGCTTTGGCTAAAGCGTTTAGCGTGAAAAAGGGTATCAACCCTCCCACTGAAACTTGGCAAGCAGTGAACAGTTTGATTTCTTCTGGAATATCCTTGTACTGACTTCTGTCATAATAGTCCACAGTACTTTTTTCACAAGCTCAAGATCGAAAAGTCATCTTCTTCCTTAACGGATGCTGGTACAAGTCAAACAGTTATCTGGGAATTACCAGGGTCAGGGGTTGTATGGTGACCAGGGAACAGAGTTCGCACCATCTGGGGATGAGTTGAGTATAGGTTTTAGGTGACCAGGGAACAGAGGGGCATATTACCAACAACTAGCGATAATTTTTGTCTCTAACTTGTTTAGAGACAAAAATTATCGCCGCACATCGGCGATTTTTATCGCAGATAAACCTTGCTATTAACAAGGTTTATCGCAAATGCGATAAAAAACGGCCGAAATGCATGAATATCGCTGAAAAGTCCGCGATATTCATGCCTTATTGAGCAAATGCTCTTAGCCATGTTATCCACCTCCCATTGGATAACATGGCTAAGAACTGCTCAGGGAAGGTGTTAGCTTTTGGAGATATTCCCGCTTAGCGCGAATATCTCCAAAAGTTGGTAATAGGAGATAGCGATGTTAGCGACTGTTTTCAGTCTCTAACATCTTGGCACGCCCACTTTGAATCTCATTAGTGATAAATATCACTGACATGCAAAGTGGGGCCCAAGATGGTCGCTATCTCCTACTAGCTGTCGCTAACTGGTGTTAGCGACAGCTTGGTAATAGGGAGATGATTTTATCTCCGCTTTCTTGGCTTTTAAAGCCAAAAAAGCGGAGATAAACCCCCTTGATAATATGCCCCCTAGTTCGCACCATTTGGGGATGAGTTGAGTATGGGCAAACGTGATGCACTGTCAGTAGAAATCCATCAGTGTGAAGGTGCCCCTTTGCATATTAGGAATGTACATAATCACCCCACAGTTCTCATTCATGCCCAGTGGAAGCATTCTTTTGCTTCAGAAACACAAGGAGTATAGTGTAAGTTTCTGTACAATTAGGGGTTGTTCCTTCAATTCGAGCCAAGTGTATCCATCCTCCTCAGTATCCCAGATTTCCTGGCATGGGGTGTGTAGGAGGCAGGCTAAATCCAGATGTGGTTAGATGAAAAAAACATCACTAACTTAGGCACATATACTTTTTGTGATTAGTAAGTTTGATTGAACGTTTTGGATTTATAGTTAAGGGTTTAGCATAAACCTTTCTCCAATCTTTTGAAGTTTAGTTTCACTAGGGTAGGTAGGAGCAACACCAAACTACACCTAGTCACCATGTCTAGTTGGTAAAGCCAGTGGGTGCCAACCCTCTAGATACAGTGGTCGTAAGTTTCAGGAATGTAGGACCTAGCTGCAGCCAGAAAGATAAAGACAGTTAGCAACCCAAACAGAGAGCAACTGTTAGAGATGCTCCTGCAGAATGACCTCCAGAATCCTATAAGGCCAGAAAAGCAGGAAAACACTGGGATGGGTGGGTCTCCTGAAGAAGGGTCAGGGGTGGCTCACCCCTGACCCTTCTGAGAATGACCAGGAAGAGTCTGAAGGCCCCTCACTGGTAAACTCTGATCCCCCTGGAAATAATACTGATGCACAGAGGGAATCCCTAGAGGTAGGTCACCCTTTTTTCTTCCTGGGAGGATCCAGGGGAGGTCTAGGTCCTCTTCTGTCAATTTCAATGCCACTAACCACTTCATAGGAACCTGCATCTCTAGTCAGAGGGAGGATTACTTAGAAAGGGAGTACCATGTGCTCAAACTTGAGAAAGTCGTGCTCAAGAAGGAGCAGTTGGCCCTTGATGAGGAAAGCCTTGAAATTCAGAGGGCTAGGGAAAATTTGGGACTTTCGTCCCATGGTGGCAGCCCTAGCAAACCTAGAGTCAGGGAGCAATCCTTTAATAGTAGGTACCTGAACAGGATAGTCCCTCCTTGCCAGGAGAGGGTGCCATCCATAAATGGATCACTTCTGTGGAGAGGGCCTATAAAGTTGAGAAGGTCCTTCAAGGGCAGTGGGTAGCTATCCTGTGGCTCTCCTTTGCTAACAAAGGTAGAGACAAACTTCTCACAGTTAGGGTGGAATATGCAGATAATTTCTCAGTCTGGAAGAGTTCCCTCATAGATGGGTTTAGTTCAATCACTGAACAGTACAGGGTTAAGTTTGGGGACACACAGAATGCACACACCCAAGACTGGGTTCATATTGCAGACAGTGCTATCAAGGATCTGGAAGGCTGGCTGTAATGTGCATGATTACCAAGGACTGAACAATTTACTAGTGAGGGAGCTCATCCTAAGTCGTTGTCAAAATCAACAACTGCACCATTACCTAGTAGACTCTGATCTGACCTCTCCCCAAGAATTGGAAAGAACGCAGACAAATTAATTCACACCAGGGTTAAGCCTTAGTCTCATGGTGGTTATGGTGACCAGAAGAAGCAAGATTCTTTTAAAGCCCAAGAGGAAGGTGGGGAGAAATCTAAAGGGAAGAAAGGTCCTCGAAGGTCCCCAGAAATCTCCTCTGGGGGTGGGTCCCAATCCGCTTCCTCCTCTGGTAAAACATTTTGGGGCTATCTCTATAAAAAAAAGGGCCATAAGGCAAATAACTTCAATTTCCCTAAGGCTAGCACCCCCACTATTACAATTACAACCCTTAGTATTCCTATCCGTAGCACTGATAGGAGTAGTAAGCCCAAGGATTTAGTTGGGTTCTCATGGGGTACTGAAGTGGGCTCTGGGCAAACCAGATTCCCCATTCAGGCTACCTTGGTCTGTGATATTGGCATGGGTCTTGCCACTTTTACTGTAAGTCCCAATACCTTGAGCAAGTACAGCCAGGAGCCTCTGGTCAGAAAGCTATAGCCTGCAGGTACACAGGGGTTATTGTCACCATGGTGACAGAGAAACTTGTGTCCCCTCTTCAGCTTTTACCTGGGCACATTTACCAAGTGACCAATGCTGACAGTGTCAGAACAGATCACCCCATGGCCATAGTCAATCTAAGCTGGGGAGGAGTCACTGGCCCTAAGAGAGTGGCAGTCTTCCCCAAACTGCTTGTAGAATGCCTCATGGGAAATGATCTAGAATCCTAAGCCTGGACTAAAGTGGAACTCAATGCCCAGCTAGAAATGTTAGGCCTCCCTGGTCAGCCTTGTGTGACCCGTAGGGTACAAGTCCAACAGCGGGGAAGTCAAGGAGCGGTGGAGCCTCAAAGAATAGCCCACTCAGCTTCCACATGGTAACAAGGGAGGAAGAAAGGCCATCCTCACTATGGACTACAGGTGAAGGTCAGTCTCCTCAGGGAGATGACCCTGACCCTTGTGATAGAACTGCCCCAGAGGAGGCCTGGCCTGTACTGGTAGAACCACTGAGGGCAGGAGGATCCATGTCTGGAGCAGGTTTCCTGCCCCTCACTGCCAAGCCTCAGTCAGTGTGGTGCTGCAGAGGCCAGGGATGTTAGAGGAGGCCACATGGCCCACTGCCAAGAGGAATCCTCTCATCCACAGTTTAGGGACCCCCAGCCTAGTAGTACTAGAAAGGTGGATGACCCACAGCAATCTGAGGGATCCCTCTTACCCTTAGCAAGTGATACCCCCCAGATGGACACTGTTGGGCAAAGCAAGACCTGGGATAAGACTGTCCCACACATTCCCTGGCCCGACACTGTTCCAGACAGACAGGATCAACTAAAAGCTGTAATCAGCAAAAGCTTGATTCCTAGAAAAAAGTATAGGTCAGTCATAGAGAGAAAGGCCTCTATTGAGGTCAGTGCTCTGAAAAAGTGGAGACCAACCCTGTCAGGGCATCACTTTCCTTTTCAGACACACCACAAGCCTATCTCTTGGCTCAAACAGTTGACAGGTAGACACCCCAAACTTTTGAGAGGATTCAAGCCCCTACAGGCAAGAAACTTATCAGCGGACCATAAAGCAGGGAGTATCCATGCCAGTGCAGTTGGACCTTCCTTGTATGGCCACTCATAAATAAAGACTCAGGTGGGCAAAGTTAGCCTTATCTACTTTTGTTTGGGGGTGATGTAGAAATGTAGGATCCTTGTAGCATGGTTAACCCTAATTTCTGCCTGGTGTCAGTGTGTTTTTGACTTAGTCCTACTGGGATCCTGCTAATCAGGACCCCAGTCACTGTGCTGTCTCTGCAAATTGACCATGGCAAGCACTTGTGTACATCCACAAATGGCTACTGTTGTACTCTTGCTTCAGGCTCTGTAAGTGTGGTCAGCCATTTTAATAAATATAGTAGAGATCAGTCAATGCAAGATGTCTAACTATATTGTGGCTGCACTGAACCCGGTCATGTTGGGTATCAAGCATGTTGGAATCATACCCCAACACTGATTCCAGTGTTTCAAGTTTGATCCCATGCACTGGGGGCTTCTTTGAGGTACCCCTGTGTACTACCAGTAACAACCCTTCAGGGTCTGACAGCAAGCTAGTGCTGCTGCTGACGACAGGCATGATTATGCCCTCCTGCTGCTCAGTAAAGCTCAAGCAGGGTAAGGTAGAACAATAGGTTTCCTGTCACATGGCGGCATGACCACCTACCAGACAGGACTTAGTGTACAGGATTAGGGTGGGGGCGCTTACCAGCGCCATCAGACTGCTTTGAAGGGCACATTTAGTGCCCTCCTTGCATACTCCAGTTTGAGTCAATTCAGGGAGCCTTTGGCTCCGCTCTGGTGCAAAACTGGACAAAGGTCAGCGCAGTATCCCCGCTCTGTCCAGCCCCGTCTCTGTGAGTTACCCCTGAGTCTGTCCAACCCCTTCCCTAGGGTACTTAAGGGCTTACATGTGGGTGTTTCCTTAGATTCATGCTGGGACAAGACTCAAACCCGAAACCACGTCACTCTTTGACCATCTGGACACTTATACTTTGCTGGACTTCACCTGGAACCAAGACTGCATCAAGGAAGACTTCTGCTGCCCCTGGTCTCGCTGTTCTGCAAGTCTACTTCATCGTCTATGTTTGTGCTTCTTTCAGGATCTTCAACAGACCAGTAGGTATCATGGACACCCCAAGTAATCTCCTTGTATAAGGATGGCTTAGTATATGGTTCACACTTATTTAAGTGATGCACCTTGCACTCGTCCAGGCAATCCTTATGGTGGATTTAATAGTCTTTAATAACCATTGAAAGTTCTCAAAGTGGTAGCTGTGGAGAGCAGTCTTCAGACTAGGCTATGAGGCAGGACTGTTTTTTCCAAGGGTGTATGTTGGTATATGAGGTTGTGTGTGGTCTGTGTGAAGACCCTGGCTTCCCATAGTTATTTCCGATCAGATAATGCCATTTCCTGCAACTCCCTAGAATACAGACCCACTGTTTCTACGTAAGACTTGTCCTAAGTGAGTTTTGGCTCAGATACCTGCTGTAAGGAAGCAATTGTATCTCCCTGGCTGCTCTGTACACTGCCTTCTTTGTGAACTTGCTAGTGCATTCCCTCTTGAAACAAAGTCCTTGAACCCAGAATTAGCTGCTTATTTCACCACAGCCACACATTTAGGCAGGGTCAATGAGTCAATTAACAGCTTGAGACGGCCCCTGTGCATGATAGGTGTACTCTCTGTTTTCTGGAAGCCTTACCTTTTCCATTTCTCTACACTGCAATGCACTGTGGTGGTGACAAAGGCTGTGTCTGAATAAATCATTACAGTTTTCTTTGTGCTTTAGGTGAGGGCTTCAATTAGTACTGGCAACTCTGCAGCCTACACTGAGAGATGAGGGAGGAGAGTTAGCTGCACAGTGGCCTCCAGTGTTTCTGCAGATGTGTGGCCATGAGCCTTTACGAATGCCACCACTGTGTGTCTCCCCCCTTTTTTAGACCTGACATTTTTGGCAGGTTTATCCCCAGACTTTTTGCTATTTGGACTCCTGTTTATGACCCATTTTGTGTTCTTTTTAGAACTCTGTGCACCTTACCACTGCTAATCCGTGCTTAAGTGCAGATGCTTTCAATGTAGATTGCGTTATGATTCGTTTCCATGATTGGCATATTTGATTTACTAGTAAGTCCCTAGTACAGTGCAGTGTGGGTGCCCATGGCCTGTAAATCAAATGCTACTAGCGGGCTTGTAGCACTGGTGGTGCCACCCACACAAGTAGCCTTTTTTAAGGTGTCTCAGCCCTGCCACTGCAGTGTCTGCGTACAGTTTTAATTACCATGTTGAACTGGCAAGTGTCCCCACTACAAGTTTTTTAAATTATTATTAATGCCACCCTCCCCGGTGCTCACTCTTCTCCCCCTTGCGCTCCTGCCACCAGCCCACCACCCTTCGATACTGGTAGTCACCACTGTACAATCCTGGTGGAAAATGTATGTGGTGCACTCTTATAGTTATGTACTACAAGCTCAGTGCTATCTACAGATGCATCAACCAATTCAATATGAACGTTTCAATTAACACAGTTGAAAATGGGTATGAAGGGTTGCAACATAGGAAAAAGTGCAATTGTTAAAAACAGTTTCAACGTTTGGCTTTGAATACAGTTCGCAAGAAA
The DNA here is from genome assembly GCF_964263255.1 of Lissotriton vulgaris. Classification (NCBI taxonomy): domain Eukaryota; kingdom Metazoa; phylum Chordata; class Amphibia; order Caudata; family Salamandridae; genus Lissotriton; species Lissotriton vulgaris. The sequence goes on from NC_141696.1 coordinate 747,039,338, forward strand.
TAACACTACCTAATATGAATTATTGCACCATAGATGAGAAAATACAATGTTTTAGGACAATCGATGATTACATCTTGTACAAAATGTGGTTTGCAACAAATAACTATACCATAAACATCACATATACATTACACAACTCAACAAAATACTGAGAGAGACAAAATAATTGCCTTGTGAAAAATCTCTCTTTTAGTCCACTCCTAGTACATGCTATCCTGCGACAAGGGGGAGCTCTGCATGGCACAAAGTAGTAAGTGAGACTCGTAGTCTGCCAGTATCAGCTCCAAGACAAAGGTAAAAGTAATTGTTTGTGTAAAACAAAGGGAAACATTTAAGACCACATGCCCTTCTCAGCCACACACAAGTTACACCAAGTTTCCCAGGTCCAAACTATTTTCTTTGAATGTCCTAATCGTGCCCTGTATCACACCCAGGGCCAAGTGTACCATATGTGTCACCCCCAATAGTCCAAGCAACCAACACCTCTCACTCCTTTCAGATACCAACAGTGTTATGAAACTGGCAGCACAGAGAAACCCTTATAGAGTAAAAAATAAGAGATTGAAGTGCCAATTCCACCCAATCAGGATAGGTATATCTAGAAAATAGTGTCCTTGGAGCCATAAAGGGCTATCCAATAAATATTCACCTTTGCTAGCTTGCTGACTATTGGAAAAAAGTTACTTTCTCCGGATGGCCTCAGAGGCCAAAGTATTAACACTCAGCTAGGACATATAAAAAATGGCAATATGCCAGATTCTGTCAATGGCATAGTGTTCAGATGATCTTTTTACGCTTTTCCCTAGTTTGCAATATGCCAGATGCTTTAATATTAGGTTCTGATGTAGTCTCTTACTTTCTGTGACGGCTTCTTCAGGGCGGACGTTTGCCTGGCCGATTCATCAGAAATTCCAATCAATGGACGTGTCAGCTCAACTTCTATGCTGTGCAAATGTGAATCCGTCCAGGCGGGGTCCCCTTTCTTTGGCTGCAGTCGGGTTCAAGGTACCAATCAGCTCTGATGGCGGCTCATCAAAATGTTGCTTGAACATTTAATACCTTGAAAAAACAAGAGGCGTTTGGCAAAACATGAACAGTTTGTTTAAGCAAACTTTGCGGCTCGGAGATCAGTTAGAGGCATAGGCTCTGAGAACTGTCTCCATTTACATTCGATCTGAGAATTTCTTATATACGGGTCATTGTATGCCATAAATGATTCTGGTGATCCTTGTATGGAAAGGAATGCAAGCTGCTGCTTTTTGGAGTCATAAATTAATTATTCAATAAAAAATCCAGGTGGGCCACAACCTTGCGTGAACACAATGTGGCTAGTGGGTAATGTGTCCAGATAGCCGGCATGGGAAGCACGTGATCACTGTGTGTGCTGTGTCACGATTGGCTATATGCTCCTAACTCATGTAGCATCTGACTTTATGGTGCTTTAGGAGTGTGCATACCTCTCCGACCATGTGTGCTTTATTGGGGCCAATCTGCCTGGACCATTGTGGAGTCGATGCGTCTATCTCTGGGATTGATCAGGGATTTCCTGTTTGTGCGTTTGTCTGCTGGAGACCACCTGTGTCAATCAGTGACTTCATGCCTAGGTCATTGAGGCTTCCTGACTACGTATTTTCAAGTCAGTGACTACTTGCCTACGTATTTTCAAGTCGGTTTGATATGGAGTTCACAACGGGCGAATTTGTGAATAAAGATGCAATTTCTTTCTTATACAAGAATGTATCGTTCTTCATATTAATATCAAATTTTTCAACATTAACAACGTCACATTAAAGGCACCGCACTGAGAAGTACTTATTAAGAAGTGATCATTTGTAAACATGAACTTAGAACCATTCCCACCCCCTCCCCACCCTGATAACAGTGCTATCGGTTTACAAAGAGGCAAGACACTCGTCATGAGAACCCTGTATGTGGCCTTGATTCTAATAAACAGAGCAACATTATAATTAAGGCTCCTGGTGTTCAGTTTAAATTGTTTTTTACACATAAATACAGATGGAAAAATATTCTTCTTCCCTTCTGTATTCATAAATGGAAATGGAAAAATACAGCTAAACTGGCGACAGAGAATTGTTCAGAGATCCGTGCTCCATCCCAGGGTTACCTCGCTACGCTCCTCTTCCTGATGTTAGTGTGTACCTACCCACAGTAACACCAGCAGGGCCATTAATCTTTGGATAGGTGCAGGAAATTCCTTCCGATGGGGTTTTTGCATTGACCTCTGACCAGCCCTCCCATCGTCCTGATGACATGCCTGTTACTTCCTCTGAGCCAATTGATTTCAGATCCATGGGTGGGTGTGTCAAAACTTCTCTACTCCCTCCCCCCATAACGTTTTGCCCTTTATTTTTGGGGCTCACACCCCTACTTCCTCCCTTTAACCTGCACTGCAGTCACCACCGGCCCACCCTGCTTGAGGAAAGATGCCTCATTCACCTGATGCCACTTACTCTATCACCCCCCGGGCAGAAATAATGAGTTTGGAGAACAACTATCAAACCTGATTGCACAAGACACACTTGGCGACTCCAAAAACTTAATTCTTGGTGATCTGAACATCCGATGGAATGAGACCCAAAACCCTCTAATCAAATCGCTATCTAGCCTCCTTGATGAGAACAACCTCACCCAACACTGTACCGAGGAGACTCACTACAAAGGAGCCACACTGGATGCCATCATTGCCCATAAAAATTCTATCACGGTCAACCACATACTACCAGTTGACTGGTCAGATCACCACATGATCTTATTCCACATCAATCACCCCATCGTCTCGCTTAAACCTCCGCAAGACCCCCTTAAATGGGCGAGAAACCTCTCCCAAGTACCCCAAGTCATCTTGGAAGGTCAACTAAGCGCACTTCTTCCAAATAACACAATGCACCTCTCGACCAATGACCTCGTCGACCACTATAACTCGGGGGTAGTCTCCATTCTTGACAATCTAGCTCCTCTAAGGCTCAAAAGAAGCCGAGCCACTCCATCCAGAACCTGGTTCACTGCGGACCTCAACCCAGAAAGAAGAAACCTGAGAACCAAAGAAAGAAAGTGGAGCAACAACCCAACCGCCATTCTCCTCCTTCAACTAAAATCAGCCCGTAGGAAGTACAACAACCATATCAAAAACAAGAAATTCAGCTTCTTCCGCGAGGCATTGGTCAAATCCAAAAACAGACCCAAAGAACTCTACAACATAATCAGACAACAAATAACAAAGCCCCTGCCCTCAACCTTACAGGCTTCCAAAGAACTCTGTGACAACTTTGCCAACTTCTTCAACGATAAAGTCCTAAAAATCGAACTATCTCTAGACATCAACAACCCACACCTCCAGAAGAGCTACTCGGCCTCCCCAGTGGCACTCCCACCCGACTCCTTTCCCTCCCCCTGGCTAAGCTTTCGCCCCGTCCAAGAAACTGAGATAATCAAGTTGATTTCGACTTCCAAACCTTCAGCACACATTTCAGACCCCATTCCCCCATCTTTAATAAAAAAAATGAAGCTTACCTTAGCGCCCATCTGGGGATGAATCATAAACAGCTCCTTACAAAGCAGTGTGGTCCCTGATTGTCTAAAAATGGGACAAGTCACTCCTCTTCTGAAAAAACCCGGTCTCGACTCAACTGACTTGAACAATTTCAGACCGATATCCAACCTCCCTCTACTCGCGAAGACACTTGAACGTTGTGTACTCCTGCAACTGACGCAACATCTGGACAACATCAACCTCCTGGACTCCCTCCAATCTGGCTTCAGACAAGGCCGCAGCACTGAAACCGCGATGCTGAATATCATAGACGACATCCATGGATCTCTTGACGCTGACAAGTGCTGCCTCCTCATACTCCTTGATCTCTCAGCAGCGTTCGACACGGTGGACCACAAGCTCCCCATCAGGACTCTTCAAGAAAGAGCCGGCCTTGGCGAAGTAGTTCTCAAGTGGTTTTCCTCCTTTTTACATAACCGTTCGCAATTAATAAAAATCAAGAACTTCACCTCCGATACCCAGCAAGTCAACAAGGGTGTCCCTCGAGGATCAGTGCTCTCCCCCCAGCTCTTTAACATCTACATGGAACCACTCGCCAAGCTACTCAGGAACGCCAACATCCACTTCCACCTCTACGCAGATGACACGCAGATTTACCTGAAAACCTCCTCTCTCAAAGACATCCACAGACTCAATGATGTCCTAAATGAAGTTCAAGACTGGCTGACAAAGAATCACCTGAAACTCAACCCCGACAAGACAGAAACACTCCTCATCTCAAACAAAGAAGATAACCCTCAAATCACCGAGTGGCTAAAGTCGATCGATGCTCTCAAAGGTAACCTCACGCTAGCCGACTCTGTTAAATCCCTGGGCTTCACCCTAGACCCCAAACTAACCCTGACAAACCACATCAAGAACTCAGCAAAAAGCGCATTCTTCAACCTCAGACTTTTGAACAAAATTAAACCTTACATTCCTAACAAGGACCTCAAACTAGCCACGCAATCTCTAGTTTTATCAAGACTGGACTATGGGAACTCAATCCTAACAGGCATCCCCAAATCGCACCTGGCACCACTAAAAACAACACTACACGCGGCAGCAAGAATGATCACAGGCTGCAATAAATATGACCACATCTCCCCGGCACTCAAAGAACTCGAATGGCTCCCTGCGGAAATGCGAAGTACCTTCAGAACGGCCTGCCTAACCCACAAGGCCCTCCACACCGGCAAACCGAAATACCTGGCTAACAAGCTCAAAAAAGCAGGCCAAGCCAGAAATCTGAGAAGCTCTAACTCCCTGCTGCTCATCCTACCAAAAACCGGAAGAAAGAGAACTGCGGACTGCTCTTTCTCAGGAAATGCCCCCAAAATATGGAACGCCATCCCCCCGCACATCAGAACTCTACCGTCCTATGCAGAATTCAAGAGCCAACTTAAATCCTTGTGCCTTATCCGCTCCCTTGGTTGTGGATAACTTGGAGCTGCAAACACCCCAGAATCCTTGCGGTACTGTTGAATCCAGCACCAAGAAGCCCTGCTGTCCGAACTTTTCTTCTTCCCAAATTGTCTCTCGCCGATTGCTTTTATTGGGTTTGTCTCATGCTGTTCTCTTTTTCTTGTCCTCTACTGTGAAGCGCTCTGATACCTTCGGGTCTTGTTAGCGCTATAGAAAACTTCTAAATAAAATAAACAAATAAATAATAAATAAATAAATTTTAGCCCTTGGACTTGCCACCTGCCCAGCAATCAGCTGTTCATTCAACATCTCCACAGCTTCGGCTCTCGAGTGAGTTCTGCGACAGCACCCCAGCCAGTTCTAAGCCAAAGCTAAGTGAAAGGGTGGGGGGGCTTGTGATTCACTGTTTTCACAACTACGGCTGTCACACTTTAAGGAGGTGGGGGACACTCTACGTAGTGTGAGTACTTGGTGCAAATGCAAGACTGGTAGAAATTAAGGGGCAGATTTATGTTGGGAATGCGCCACGTTTACGTCACGCAAATGCGGCGTAAACGTGGTGCATCCTTACGACCCTTTTACAACGTGACGCATCTAGGCAGATGCGTCACGTTGTAAAGCCCTGCGCCACTTGTGGGCGTTCCGGGGCAGGTGCGCCTCGCAAAAGTGGCTGAGTGAAATCTATAAGATTTCACTCAGTCACTTTCAGGCCAATGCTGCGTAAAAACCCTGAGCCTGCTTGAAGCAGGCGTAGGTCTTGACGCAGCATTGTAAAGATGGGGCACCCCCGAGCCTTGCTGGAGCTGCGTCACGTTTGCGACGCAACTCCAGCAATGCGCCACCTTTACGGCACAGATGCGTCACACATCTGTGCCGTTTTTGCCCCATGGTGCGCCGCATTGTAAATGCGGCGCACCATGGGTGGCGGAGCATCGGCGCAAAATAACTGGCGCATCCCTGGGGATGCACCAGTTATCATAAATCTACCCCTAGATCTTTGCAGGATGGATTGTGAGAATCAGCAGGTTGGCAAAGCTTTCCAAAACTCTTTAAACCCTTTATCTTTCGTTATTTTTTCATTTTTTTAACTGCTTTTTTGAACATGTGGCAATAATAAGGAATTAACTGGATGGCCACTAGGTCAGTTTGCCAAACTAAAAAAATATCTCTTGAATGTGATCCAAAACGGGCAGGAAGATTGGTGACATGAACACAGTAGGAATATTAGGTCAGATTAGTGTTTGGATCCTTGCAGGTCTTAAAGCTAAACTTTCCATTCTGACTTTGTACTGCATGAAGAAACACAGCAAGAAAACAATAGCAGAATGTAAACATCCCTGAGCGGTGCATCTTGCCAGGGACAGCCAAGGCATATCTGTAACCTTATTCCAAGTCGAATCGTGTTTTTTCCACTGTGCGAGGAAGAGCTATGGCTGCATCTAAACTGTGTGGGATTACACACTAATGCTCTGAAAACGTCTTCACCAAGCAGAACTTTGTCACTAAATTCTGTAAAATGTTCAATTGCTACTAGGCAGTAGAAAGTAAAATAAGGCAAGAAATACACGTCTAAAGCCTAGTGTCTTCAAAGCCTGTGTCTCCCTTCTGGAAAATTTATTTTTCATTAGTGAAGGTATTAGTTGAAAAATGTGATTCAAAAGCTGGCAGCTCATGTGAATGTTGTTTATTATTTCAGGCTTCAGAAGTGTGAGGGAATTAGAGCCCGGCAGGACTAATGCGGGGTCTTTAATTTCCGAGGAGAGTGCCTCTTTTCCCACACCAGGCGGATAACTTATTCTTAAGGCTGCCCTATCCACATGGGTGGTCGTGGCGAATTGCGTAGATGGGACAAAGTTGTTGGCATGACTCTAGATCCTTGGTGGTCAGAAATGAGAGCTCGCTGTCTCAGAGAAGGTTGTTGCTCTCGAGCTGTGGATAGTCAATGCACTGTTAATCAAGGGAGGAAGTGTAGATGAAGCGATAGAATCACCCTCCTGGAAGACTCATATAAACAAAGAGATTCTATCAAGAAAAAAGTGCAAGTGTTTATTTTTAAGGGTTTTTATAAATATATTTTTGAAAGGGAGATTGGCTCTTCATCTAACCGGTGGGATGAAGGCACTCTGTGCTTTTAAAATACCCCTCACACACTAAGAGTCCCTTAGTGTCATGCTTCATCATGGGGGTCTTCCCGTCCCTCTAAGGGGCGGGACGTGCTGCGACCTACGAGCTACGCGGGAGCACTATAGTTTGTGGTGAAAGACTATGTGTGCAGTGACAGTGGAGGTTGTGAGGTGTAGGGACCTAAAGAAGTGATTAAAAAAGGTTAAAAATTCCCTGGCTAGTGGAAAAAATAATTTTATTCGCTTCCCTGGCTGGGAATGTTAAAAAGGGGTTGTGGGGTAGGGGTGTTTAGCAACTACCGGGTCGACATGTTTCACAGACTGTCCCCTACTGTCTGATCATCAGGACCAATGGTGGTCCCTACCTGGAGGTACTCAGTTCTAAGTAGTATAGCCTAGAGTCCTACAAACTGATAGCAAAAATCGGCTAACAGTTTGTGCTTCAGAGCTTGAGTTGGCCCAATGTGAAGCGTGGAAAAATGAAAAAAGACGCAATGGTCTTTTCCCGGTTCAGAAAAAGTGCCTCATGAGCCGGCAGATACAAGGGTTTTTCGATGCGGTCAAGTAACCGCTGCTCGACAGTGCCTTATTCCTACCCCCGTGCCGCTCCGGCGGTTTTCATTTTTCCACGCTTCACATTGGGCCAACTCAAGCTCTGAAGCACAAACTGTTAGCCGATTTTTGCTATCAGTTTGCAGCCCTACCCCACAACCCCTTTTGAACATTCCCAGCCAGGGAAGCAAATACAATTATTTTTTCCACTAGCCAGGGAATTTTTAACCTTTTTTAATCACTTCTTTAGGTCCCTATACCTCACAACCTCCACTGTCACTGCACATACACATAGTCTTTCACCACAAAACTATAGTGCTCCCGCGTAGCTCGTAGGTCGCAGCACGCCCCGCCCCGTAGAGGGACGGGAAGACCCCCATGATGAAGCATGACACTAAGGGACTCTTAGTGTGTGAGGGGTATTTTAAAAGCACATGGTGCCTTCATCCCACCGGTTAGATGAAGAGCCAATCTCCCTCTCAAAAATATATTTATAAAAACCCTTAAAAATAAACACTTGCACTTTTTTCTTGATAGAATCTCTTTGTTTATATGATAGTCAATGCACACCACAGAAAATGCTGCAGGGAGGAGCATGGGACTGCCAATAAGACCAATTAGGCACCGAATATACCCGAATGATCACGAAAGCTGTCAGCTGTTTCATGCCCTCTTTGGCCAGGTCACTGACAGTGCATAGGTGCACTCATCTAAATGCGTTTATATCTAATAGTAATAGAGAATCACGTAGTGTTTTCAATACTGTAACACAGCAGCACCTCACTAATATCACTGCAAGTAATCTCTGCGGCACCCTCCCATTTCTCATATGAGAGGTCCTATTTTGGTCTAAAAGAACCTTTTTTTGCGAACATTTAATGAAACATACACAACATTTGTTTGCCAAATGTCTAATAGACTCTCACACATAACCCATATTCAAAATGATTTAAAAGAAAATGCTATTTGTAACAATCTGTTTAAGAATTATTCAAGGTGTAACATGAAGTAAGATATATGAAACTCGACAGCTGTTTACTTATTGCATATTTTAATACCGCTTATTTGTTAAGACCACACAGAGTTGCACTACGGTGCTGTATACTGTCATTATATCACAGAACTATGTTTTTGATCTATTACCCTGTCCTAATGTATTCACTGTACTATAATGTTGTCTCACGTGTAAGGACAATCCTCATAACTGCTCGACTATCCTTCACGGAAGGTGTGGTTCTGGATCAATCTCTGTATTGTTTTTAATTTTTATTATTTGACTCAACAATGTATGAACCAACAAAGTATGAACCATGACTACATGTACTTTCTTTATTTTACTTTCTTTCTTGTCTAATAAAAATGATTTGAACATAAAAAGAATTATTTAAGGTGATCAGGGCAAGTCTCTGCAGAACAGAGAGGGCTCTATCAAGAGGACCCCTGAATGGCTGGTGGCTGAGCCAGAGCCCAGTTTGCTCTTGCTTTAAAATGAAAATTTCAAGTGCATTGTCAAAAGAGAGGCTGCATCATCACCCTCTCCTAGAATGTGATGTTGCACACAGTACCAGGTATTGTCTTTTATGACAATATACCTACTTCATGTGCCCCAGATGTCTGTAAAATAAACACACACTTTATGTTGTTTAGAATGTTCCATCTTCTAATGTTTTCAATTTTGTTTGGTAACTTCTTAAGAGTGTGCGGTCTCTAAAACTAATTAAAAATATCAACAGCCTACTAAATGTTTTTATGTCCATCTAAAATAGGAATGATTGAGCCCTTACCCATTCCTTAAATTATTCTGTGGGGTTGGAGTTGTGAATGTAAAACAATAAGACCCCCAATGAGGTTTATAAATATCTCCCTTTTGGAGTATTAAAAGGATGCTAAGGGTATTTTGTCCAGGCTCAATATGCTGTTGATGAGTTTTACATACTTCACGGATGTAGCTCACGCTAACCATGGCCAGGCTTTTTCCTACCCGCCAGAAGTATCAATTTCATCACTGTGTTTAGTAGTCATCTAGTACAGAGGTTGTGGCCTTTTAGCTGGCTTCCCTCTACTTTTGAACAGCATAAACCAAACTAATTATCATGAATGGTATGGAAATATTTTTTGAAATTTCCAAAGCGAGCCATTTTGCCTGTAAACATTTTTGCTGTCCAAATAATTAATTATTTGTCTACCCATTGTTGAATCTGTGGACTCATCGTTTAGATCAACATATTCCTGTAACAAGCTTAAAAAAGATTTTTTTTAAAAATAACACAACAAAAAAATGTGCAAACTAACTAAAAGCAGTGAGAAACATTAATAGATTTGATTTAATCTGGGGTAAAATTTCCAAAGATTTCGTACTGGTCACATACAGTATTTTAAACATCAATCTGATGGCTGCTTAATTGTTGAATCCTTATATTTACAAACATGGGCCGCAAATGTAAGGACATTGATGATTACATACTGGAGTATGCAGAATTTGAAGGAGTGTCCCTTAAAGGGATGAAAATGTTCACTTGCAAGTCATTTCAAACAACTGTTGACATTGAACACAGGGCAGCGGATAATATCAAAGCTCGCCTGAGGAGTAAAACCCATGAGAGACTTTCTTATCCAGTTGTAAAGAAGGCCCGTATGGAGCAAATGACCATGGAGCAGTGCACAACTCGTGCACGCCAAAATATTAAAAGGCTGTGGATATCCCACACAAGGTTGTAAAATCGGTTTGTGAAAGTGGTTTTCCACTCCACCAGACTGATAGTCCAATTGGAGAGTTAATAAGGCTGCTGTGCCCTGTAGTAGGGACAATGTTCAAATCCAGCAAAATGTATGAGAAATACCTACCTGAAGTGTTTGAAGCACTGCTTGGAAACATAGTTCTGGCTGTTGCAAATGTCCCTATCTCTTTAACAATTGACTAAACCACAGAGGTGCATGGTGACTCAGTCATTGGAACATTGGTAACATATTACACTGATGATGAAGAACAGGTTTTGCTGCTCTGCTGACATCACGGTATTTGATAGGTGTAATCCTACTAAAATTGCTTTAATAGTAAACAATGTGCTTCAGAAGGTGGGTACATTGTTAAAGGGTGTTTTTTAGGGTGCACTACGGCACCTTAATTTGAGCAGGGGTGCTCTATCGAAAATAAAGAAATACACGTATGAGATGGAGAAACTGAATAAAGAGTAACACAATTCATTTGAAGAAACAATTTCAAACAATAAATGTTAGGACACTTGGTGAAGACCAGTTGTCAAAGACACATTTTGAAATGAAAAGCAAAAGCATGCAATTGCAATGAGGCTTAAAATCATAATAATGCAAAGACAGCAATACTTTTCAAAATACAATAAAGCATTTGCAACCTTAAACAAGAATTCCTAAAATGAGGGCAACGGTTAACCGAGGATCACACAGCACGTTGTGACTCAATAGTTAAACGGTGCAGGGTGTTTCTTAATATGGACAGTGGGCAGATTTTCTATATTGGTTTAATGAGGAAGTGCTTGACCACAGTTCTGGCTTATGACAGGTGTTTGATTGTCACTTATACCACAATTTGTACATTTATCAGAACCAATATGCATCACTTCACAGCATTTTTGTAAGAAAAGCGGAAGAGTACAATGGGTTAGGGGTCATTTTCTCATGCCATGTTGCTTGTCTTGGTTACTTGAAGTTATCAGAAGGACAGAAAAATGAAGGAATTTAAATATTGCAACTGGCCCCCACCAACATTGTACCCCATCGTGTTCCTCTTAGCTTAAGATGTTCCCTGTTCTGTGGCATTGCTGAATTTCAGTGGGTGTGAGAGGAGAAGTGCACATCCAGTACAACGAGGGAGTGGGGGCTCTGTGAGCTTGGGCTTGTGTCTTATGCAGAGGAGATGTCTTTGTGAGTTTATCTGAGAGGCATAGGGCCTACCGTGTTTGGCAAATATTTAAGACAGTATGGTCAAATAAAAAAACTCCTATATGCTGGCTGTTGGGACCATATGAGGGTGTAATGCTTCAGGTGTGGGGCAGGAAAGGCTTAAAGCACTTATATGGTAAAACTTTTTCAAAATCATGGAATAACCTTGTTGCTATATGTTTTGATTCAGCATCATAAATGACAATGGAAGTAAATGATTTCTACATGTTTAGAGGGTTAATTTCATACATGGAAAAGATCCATGTCATCTTATCCATGCTGCACTTGCCTATGTTCTGTCTCAGCCTGAAAATCGGGACATGTATGAATTTGTAATAAAGGTGGAGCAGTTTTTAAGTGTGCATGACACTTAAATCACATTTATTCTCAAGGACAAGTAGAGAGCAGAATTAAATATCCAAGGTGCCCGTTGTTGTGATCTGATGGTTCAGTTGGTATGAGGGAGCAGAAAGACTTTTGGAAATATGGCACTATTTCTTTGCTTTTCTGCAACTCTCACTGGTGTCATCAACATTCAGAAGGAGCTGCAGTCAGAAGAAACACATGTCCTCAAATATATTCAGCAATAGATGTTCGCATGGCTTTGGCAAGACCTACTGATCACCACTGTATTACAAATGTTACCACAAAAAAAGTGCCCTAATAAAATAGCTGATTACTTCTATAGAAGTGCTGAAAAGCAAGTGGGATGTTGGCCTAGCTAGGAACATAACAGGGCAAATGAGTTACAGCAATTTTTGGAAATGGGTTTCAATCCTAGATCCATTTAAAAAAAGTTCAGTTTAGTCAGGATTTTATTGATTACAAAGATTTATTAACGTTGGTTAGTTCTAATGACATAATGAATGTTATTGAAGAAGAATTTAACACATATTTACAAAAAGAGATCAACACAATGAAATACTGGCATTCTCAGACAACAGAATGGCCAACAGTAGGTAATCATTCCTTGAATCTTATGACTATCCCAGTGTTATAGGCACATATTGAACAGGTTTTCAGTGGTCTTCATTTCATTAACAAACTAGACAGAGCATCATTGTCCTCAAAGCCTCTTGAAATGGACATGTGCTTGTACTACAATGGCAAACTTTTTAGATGAATGTTTTGTGTGTAATTAATTTGGCATAGATATAAATATAGCTAAACCTATAATAACTGTCTGTACTACCTATTTAAATACATGTGGAAAAATACTACTCGCAGCATCGTCTTCTGCATGCAACAAAAATAAATGTGTGTATATATACAGATAAAATGAAAAACAAATATGGATAAATACAGACGGAAATGTTACAAAAATAACTACCATAAAACTGGGAGCCCTAATTCTACTATATTTAATCGAACACATTAGGTTTTTGTACATCTGGTATTCTGAACTCATTCATTTGATGATGCTCCCACATGCGATAATAAAGAAATAGGAGGACAGGTAAAATAAAATATTTGCCTAAGATCTCACAATTTGTTTGAGCTGGGAAGCCATGATTAAGCCAAGTTTCCGGGTTTCACTTTGTACAGATAAGCCTTTAAATGGGCATATATTTGTCTATCCTTGTTACCTTAAATGTTAGTGATTTGTTTTTATATCTGTGCATGAGTGTAGAGTGATAGCTAAAGGCAGAAGCCACATGAAAGTTCAGCTCATTATGGACTCGAGGTTCCAAAGGGACCTCGAGCTGAGTCAGCGCCAGACTAGAGCCTTGCTCAAACTTTCAGTAGCTCACACATCTCATGGTGCATGACAGATTGGAAAAATTGGTTGATGAGTTTGGGGTTGATCTAAATAAATATCAGAAACTGAAAAACAATGTATTATGTTGATGAAGGAGCATGCATTAAAGAAAATTAGTTAATCAAGTTTGAAAGTGCATTTTAAGATGTTGATGGAATAAATTAGAGGGGAAAAAAGAAGTACATGGACCGATAGGCAATGCATGATCATAAGAAGAAGATAAACAAAGAAGACACTGAAGGAATGGGAGAGAGAGCTGGTATGAGTGGCACAGAGGTTGGTGAGTCCCCATTTGAGAGGTACATGGATGTCCATTTGTTTGTGTGCTCTGGAGTAGTGTGATCATTTTACATTCACAAATCAGTTTTCAAATGATAGATCTGTCAGCCTTAGAATGGTCTTCCTCATCCCTTTTTCCTGATCTTGTTTTTGCTGGCATTAGGACTCTGAGCACCTAAACACTGATGACCAGTGCTAAATTATTTGTGCTCTCTCCTCTAAACATGATATTTTTGGATTATTCCCAATTGGCATATTTGGTTTACTTATAAGTGCCTAGTAAAGTAGTACTACACGTACCCTGGGCATGTAAATTAAATACTACTATTGGGACTGCAGTACTGGTTGTGCAAGCCACTTAAGTAGCACTTTAAGCACGTCTCAGGCCTGCCATTGCAGAGTCTGGATGTGCAGTTTTAAACTTCAATTTCAATCCGGGAAAATGATATTTTTTTTTCAGGCCCAAACTGTAATTTTTTATATATATGTCACCCCTTGAGTACAGTGGGCAGGGTCAAATGTATTTCAAAAGGAGGTATGAGCTTTCAGGTTTTACATGTCCTGGTAGTGAAAAACTCTCAAATTTGTTTTTCTCTACTGCAAAGCTTATGTTGCCCATAGGACAACCTTGGAATTACCTGAAACATTTTATAAGCTTAATTTCCAAATAGAAAGAGATAATTAGTTCATGTTTGGTGTTTCTGTATTTACAATTTAAAATTGTAACCTATGCTAAACTCATATTTTAAATTATAATTTGGAAAATGTGACATTTAGAAAGTTGGCATTTTCCTGCCCTAACCATGAAGAGACATCTTACTGAACAAAAACAATTATGGGAAGCCTTTGCCTCCCCACATAGAAAGAGGAAAATACGAAGAGAAAATAATATAATTCTCGTCATTATGCTTCCCCTGGGGAGGCATAGCATTTTGAAACATCCCTAGGTCTAACACGAATAGTAAATCTGAGAATGCAGCAAAATCCATGGGATATGTGTGGGGCACAGTAACGACAGACAAAGATTTGACCAGACTTGCATTACTCCAGATGTACCAAGTCATGCAGGGCCATGCAAGGAGTGGCTTGATAAATCTCACTTAGGTTTTGTGTCACCCTTGTGGCCGATTGCACGGAGAAAGGGCAATGCATAATCTTTATAAATCTGACCCTGTGTGACTGTAGCCTGTCTCTGGTCACATCACTGGGTGTAGCTGACAGCCGGGTTTTGTTTATTCCTCTCAAACAACCACCAACAATAGGGAGCTTAAGTGTGCATGAATGGGCCATCACAGACAGAATGGGAGTGAAGACTGTGCACAGCCCCACTTACACTGGAATAGGCTGTATCCTACTGCCACACAAATAGGTGCATAATCCCTGTAGCTAGTCTGGAGCCAAGACAGGGAAGGCAGGATGCCCGGTAGCTTCAAAGGGTAACCTCGAGAAGCTCCTCCTTCATTTCTAAGGCACAACTGGGTATAAATGCTGGACCTCAGACACCACCACTTCAGTATACTTCTGGACCTGTGGATACTCTGCCAGGAAGAAGGACTGATGTGCTGCTGAAGAACTGCCACTCTGCTGCACTGCACTCTGCCGTACTTCTGCGTTGCTGTTCTGGCCTGATGCCTGCTGGCCATTTGCCTGGGTAAGAAGCATTGGATCTGCATCTCTTGACCTCAGAGCCCATAGTGACACCAAGGGCAAGTTGATTGGTCTCCTGATCAGAAGCCACAGGGACATGAGATGCTTCCAACAACCTTGCATCTGCACCTGAACTCTGCCATCTGTGAGTTTACCCTCCACACTCTATTCCTTGCCCCTAAGTGGGCTTAAGGTGCTTTTTCAGCCTCTGTGGATCTAGGGGAACTGACTCCTCTCCTCTACTGCATGGAGCAACCACGAGCTGAATCAACACATCTCTGTTGCTGCGTGGATTGGGCCTGTCACAAAGACTTGCATCACCGCCACACCCTGAATCACCTTGTGAACTCCCACTGTAAAACCCATCCTCGATGCAGACCCTTGTATTTATTGATTACAGCAGCCTCAATGACAGTCTATGCATCACAGCCTAGCAGCTTTTTTAAACTGACGCATCACCCCAACTGTAATCTGCAACCTCAATGCCAGACTTCCATTTGCAAGCCCCATCCTTGATGATTATGCAGACCCTGGCACCACGCCGCTTCTCTGAACCAACCTATCACTTCAGCTGTGTGATGGATAGGATCCATGCAACACTCAGCGAACCAGGATTTCAGGTACTCTGTTCAGTGGGCCTAAGTGGGTACCTGCAGCCAGCCCACATTTATTCGCGGTCAGCCTGAACTTGTGACTTTGTCCCAGTCTGGCATAACCAGCTAACCACTTTAATGTTCAATATCTCCAGTTCTGCTAAATGCAGTTTTGCCGTTTTGGTCTATTATAAGTTACTATAGTTTTCTAATAAAGGTGGGCTCCTTTTGTGATACAATTTCACTTTGTTACCATTTGAAGTGCTGCAGAAATTCTTCACACATGGCCTCTGAGTTATACCTGACTGCTCAGTGCCAAGCTACCAGAGGGTTAAGCCCTGACAAATAGTACACTGAGGTGGACAGGATAGTGAATCTCTTGACATTTCTTTGGGTAGACTTGAATATGTTTTTTGAAATTATGGTCCCCAAGGATTTATGTACTGAATACAAAGTGGTTATAGATTGGCTTGATCAAGAGTAACAAAATAAGTCTCAGATAAATGACCCTCTCCTACTGTCAATGACAATTATAATCAGGTGATTACTCATTTGAAAATTAAGGTCTTGCATAAACATGTGGAATAGTTTAAAATACCCAGAACTACTCAAGAATCTAGGGAGTAGCTACAAGCTTATTATAAGAGGTGAATGCAAGGTTTCAGATAGCTTAGTGGTGTTTAAACTCCAGGCTATCGAAAGGGAGAACTGTAGTAGATTTATGTGAGGTCCTCTGTTGAGTGAAATATTGCAGTGACAAATTGGAGGTAAAGCAAAAGAAGATTGAGGAGAAATCCATGCTGGCACAGACTAGGTTGGCAAAGAAAGGACTTCAGAATGGTACATATGCGGCAGATTTCAGGTTTAATTCTGTTCCCATTATTTTGCATTAATGCAGGGAGTTGTGTTTTTGTCTAATGGAACAATCAGAGAATTTTGGTCTGCAAGGCAGAGGTCGAGTGATGGCTACTGATCAAATCTTGGAACAGGCATAGACATGTTAAAGAAGACCACAGCTTGTTATATTCGTAACAATGTGTGCACTAGAAAACTTTAGATTAAATGCAAATTGATTGCAAAGTGATGTTCAAATGCCAACTATGAATGTGATGCCAATGCAGAATATGCACGTTCAAAGATCATAGAATAATAATATTCCCAAAGCCCAAATGATGCAGCAAAATATGGTAAACAGAAAGTAGATTTTAAATCCAAACTGGAAGAATCTGCAGAACCCTTCCATAGTTGCTGAAAAATTGACAACAGTTCCCAGTTTTTGACAGTCCCTTGGACTGGACTCTGGTCAAGAAAAATTATGTTGTCTGAGAGGGGGGGAGGAGAATTGTGTGCTTGGTGCTCTACAGTCTAGAGGTAGATTAGAATGGGCCATATGTGGATGGAGAGGTGAGTAGCCATGTATTATAAGTAAATAAGGAATTTATTCGATCAATCTGTAATCATTTACATTGTTACATCAAACATAAAGAAATAAAAATACATATGCAAATAATTTTTAAAAACAATAAAAGCATATCGTCAAAAACTTATAGAGCAACTATACCGATTTAAAAGAGCTACTTCATAAAGGTTCCCTGAGCTACATCATGTTAATGCGCCATACAGTGCCAGGTTTTAGCTTATAATTTGTTCCTGAGGCACCAAGCAAAAAGCAGGTACCTTGATATAGAGAAGACAACCCATTCCATATTATCAGATTTAAAAATTTGCATAGCTTCAGTGAGGCGGTAGATAGACATTAACCAGCATGCTGGTACAATGCATTTTCTTCTAATCTTTGCATAAATGTTATGTTATATTAATAAAATGTTTTGAGCACACGAATACCCAGAGGTGTATTGGCGCTAAGACTGTGGTAAGCCCAGGAAGGAGCATCCAATTCTGAAATAGCCATATTTTGAGACCCTTTCTAAAGGACGTAAGTGAGCTGGCACTTCTGATATTAATTGGAAGAATGTTCCATAATGTTGCTGTGCCATACGAGATGCATCGGCCTCCCCACTTTGAGGTCCGGATCGTTGGAACCCTCATAAGTCTGGTACCTGTGGAACGTAACTGTCTGGCTGGATGGTACCAAGAGAGGAGGTTTATAAGAAACATTGGTCCAGCGTAGTTCAGGGCCTTGTATGCTAGGCATAGCGACTTGAATTTGATATGAAGAGCCGCGGAAGCCAGTGGAGTCTTTGAATTTTCTTAGCTACTAACTCTTATTTAGGGGCATTCCATAGTAGTCTAGTGGCTGCGTTTCGTACCATCCTAAGATTTTTTTGGTATTGTTTCTGCATGTTCAGGTCGAGTCCTTTGCAGTAGTTTAACTTTGACTGCACAAGTGTAGTCACTACCATCCTTTTGGAGTCGACAGGGATATAAGGTAGAATCTTCTTCAATTTCTTAATCACAATAGCATTGGTCTGCTGAGATAAGGTTAGTTCGTTAACAATCAGCACCCCCAGGTTTTTTGCCTTTTAAACTGGTTTTTGCAGTTCGCTCATTTCCGCCGGCCGCCAAAGGTCATCCCATCTGGGTTGCAGATTCCCAAAGATCACTACTTCGGTTTTCCCAGAGTTAAGGTTGAGACAGTGCTTTCCCATCCACCACACCTGTTTATTTCTATCATACAGTTTTGAAACTGCAATGTTGGGGAGGCTTGGTCTTTGTACACTGCATATGTAGTGAGACTGAAGCTGAAGTCTTGGATCAAAGGGGTAAGTTCTGAACTTCTGATACATAAATGATAAAAAGGGTTGGGCTAAGCGATGAGCCCTGAGGGACTATGCATGGAAGGGCGTAAGGTGCTAATTTAAACTTGTCCAGGGTCACTGTTTGTTTCATTTCCTTCAGAAAGGAGGATAGCAGGGCCAATGCCAGGCCCTTAACCCCTAAAGTTACCAGACGCAGTTGCAGTAGGTTATGATCCACAGTGTCGAAAGCCGCCGACAGATCAAGGAAGACAAGGGCGGCAGAGCCCCCTCTGTCTGTCACAGTCCTGATGTCCTCAGTGGCCTTGTTTAACGCTGTTTCTGTATGGTGTTCAGGTCAAAGTGGTGCATAAAAACTAAAAATGCTCTAAAGAATCATTACTGTGTCCAAATCCTAGACATAGTGGTGATAAAGTGCACAGTTTCGATGTGTTCATTACAGAACTCATTGGGAGGGTTCTGTATCTAAATTGTAAATACAATTTTTGTGCAAGCAGTGGGTCTATCTGAGCCATAAAGAGCTCAAATATTAAAAGTACATTTAGTGTCCAAGAAACTCTCAGTTAAAGTGCCATGTGCAGGGAAATTGTAGGAAGTGCCCTGTATATGATCCCAAAATCTCCTCTTTAATGCTAACTTTATATCTTTAGTCATGGACTCTGGTTTCTCTTATTCTTCTCACAGGTCTAATTTAATCAACCATTGTTTGACCTTCTTAAACCAGGAGGTATGTCCTGCCATTCTATCCTATGCCTGGACCTCTGCAACAGTTTCTCTAATAGGGATCTGTGTCTAGCCTGTCTGGAACCTAACCCAAAACAATAGTGCTTTTATTATTGTAATATGAGTGATGTTTTTCATTCCAAGGTTTAAACGAAGTGGCACAAGTGGGGTATTCTGTAGTATATTTAAAATACATCTGATAAATGTATTCTCCACCAGTTCCAATCCCTTTAATTTGTCCAAGCCACACTCTTTCGCTTTGTATAGGGCTGCACCCGTTCCTCTATCATGATATATTTCCAAACAGGGGAGATTGGGTGGAATGAAGATCTATTTAGGGTTTTTACAATCGCCATCCCTACATGTTGCAATGACATTTGGCTTTTCTACATCTGGAAGGTCTGTTCTTAATTTCTAGTCAGTCTGCCCCCAAATAGTCAAAGACTAACCCTGGGCGTAGTTCGCGGAGTCGGACTCCGCGAAGCTCCGCGAAGACGTAGTTGCACTCCGCGAACTACGCGTAGCTCCGCAACCATGCGGAGTTGCTTGCTGGGCCCGTTCGCGCGCCGTTTTTCGTTTTCGGGAGCGCGGTGCGCGTGTTCGGGGCGTTGCCTGCATGCTCGGGATGGCTAGCGCGCTGAATTACCCCAGAGGTTTGTCCCGCCTGCTTGTGTTCCCTTATTTCCTGTTCCGGGTCACAAGTAGCGTGGTCGCGTTGTGCAAGACATGTTCGGGAACTCATCTTCTCGTTCGCACTACAAAAGTGCGTGATCGCGCTAAATATCGCGCGAACCTACCCATGCGGTCGCGATGGGCGCAGCCATCTTGGATCACACACTCTGGCTATGGTTTTGGGCCTACTTTTGCATCCTGTTAAAATCTCTTTAATCCTTGTCTTTTTACCCACTTTTTCTAACTTTCTTTAGTTATTACCTATTTCTCTCTGTGCCTAGGTTTATATTTTTCATTTTATTTCTACTTTTACAACTTTTCTATTGCTTTTTACTTCCTTCTTGTTCTTTTACCTTGCTTCTTCTTTCCCCTACCTTTTTGTCTTGAACTTTTAGTTTTCTTCTACCCTCCACCCAGAACCATGGTCAAGGGCACCAGCAGCAGCGGCGGCTCAAAGGGCAAGGCGCCAGTGCCCCCAAAAACTAGGCTGCCTTGCGGCAGAATGCGCCCCCTAGGGGTGAGGCCCCGCCAACTTTTTGGGGAGGAGGAGGTGGCTGCCCTGGTGTTTTTTATCCAGCGCTACCTCCCCTTGATGTTGGCAGCAGGTGGCAGGCCCGGCTCCGGCTACCAGCATATTGAGGAGCGTCTCCGGCGGTGGGTGAAGGTGCGCCGGGCAGTCTTCCGCTGCTCCGGTATCCGGCGTACCCACCATCAGCTGACCCACCGTTGGGCAGACATTTTGGACCGGGAGCAGGACCTGTTGGACCTGCTTGGCGTCGAGGTCGTGGGTCTTGGTGAGTGGCTACCCAAAAAAAAAAAGTGTGTGTATAATATATCTCTATAGTAGTATAAGTATTGTTATTGTATCTTTGTAAATCTTGGCTGAATAAGTAACGCGATGACTGGTGCTCCTAGTTACAATTCCGATGTATTCCGTTATTATATCTACTGTAATTGTATGACACTGGTCTATGCTGCGCTTCTTCATCTTCACTGACTCTTGCGTGTTCAATTTGGCGCTAGCTTTTGCTGTTTATTGGTGTGAGATTTTCTTTATTGTAGAGAACTGAAGTTAGTTAATGCTATTAATAGAGTCTTGTCCTTCCTTTGTCCGTCAGTGAAATAGCCGTTGATGGATAATTGTACGTGTTTGCAATGCATATTGTATCATTTTTTTTCACGGCCTTCTCTTCTGCATGAATACTCCTCTGGCAATGAATGCAAAAGTTACTTTGTTCTTCTTACCTCAGCCAGGGCCGGATTTAGGCATGTTCAAGCTGTGCAACTGCACAGGGCCACCAAACGCCAGGGGCCACCCCACCAATATATATCCTTAATTTAATAATCCTCAGAGGATGGATACATATTTGCGTGGCGGCCCCTGGCAGGGATTTGGTGCCTCCGGCTCTGTTCTACTTCCAAACACCCTGACTCCCCCCTCTTCACTGGCCTCCGTGCTCCGCCCCGACCTCCTCTTCCGGGCCCCCCACCTACGCTCCTTGGCCAGGAGTCCAGGACCACCATGAGCCTAGAGCCGCCCCTGCCTCAGCCCTCCATAGAACTGATGTAGTTTGTTTATTGAGTGGGTAGGGCAGCAGTAGCATTCAGTCAGTAGCAAAACAAAATATGATGCCATGAACGTACAATTTCGTGTTAGTTAGTATGCACAAAGTTAAGCATGTCTCCTCCTTGTGATCTATGCATTTTGCTGGCAAAAAATGAAAAAGAAATGGCTACTTACAGATAATTGATTGATTACCCCATTCTTGAATCTGTGGTGTTGTTCAGGTCTTACTGCCTCTGTGTTACTTAGTAATCTGCAATCAGAATGTTTATGGAACATCTGATTTGTTTTCTCCAAGTACACTAGTCAGTGAATCATGCAAGGCAGTAGTCATTTGGTAGACCAATGTGTGTTTCTTTTAATGTTGTAGCAGTGGTTTTTGAAATGCTGTCTATGTTTCACAGCACTCAATGTTTTCTCTTTCTTTATTATTTCTTACATGAACCACAGAACCCAGGGGCAAGCAGAAGGATGGGACCGAGTCGGCGGGTGAACGTGAACCACAGGCACAGAGCTCCTCTACTGAGGATCCTGCTGCTGTCCCTAGTAAGTCCAACAGTGTTTTCTTTTGGAACAATGATATTTCCCTAACTTTCTAACGGAGCTTTTTTTCCAACCGATTAATGACATTTCACCTAACTAAATTTTGACAAATGCTTGTTTTTGTTTTATGTTTTCAAAATTTTGGGTATTACTATCTGTCCCTGCCTTTCTGTTCCTTGAAAGAGCCTCTCTTATGACTCTCTGTGCTACTACTAGACTGTCTGTAGGTAAGCTTGCCCTGTTGCCCACTCTTTAGTTAAGGTATCAATCTTTTCAAAAAATCTGTGATCGAATAGCGGAAGGCACAGGGTCCACTCCTGTCTTATGCTTTTTCCTCTGTAATGTCTCTTCTTTGCCAATTGACACCAACCAAGTATGCATCCAGATGTTGGTCTACTATTTTTGTAAGCGTTAGTAATGAATACCACTACTAGTCCTGCGGGTATTCTTCTATGCAGTCACATACATAACTATGTATGCACCCCAAAATTGGATGTTGTTGTTGATAGGCAGGTTGGACCTTACTTACTTACAGTCTTACACCTCAGTCACAGAACTCAGAGGAACCTACAATTCAATGAACGACAACCTATATGGGCTCAGTCATTGGTCAATTATTCAATTACCCCTTTCCTGAACCCCAATATGAAGATGCCAAATGCTTTTATTACACAATCCATAACCTAAGTAACCCCCTTTTGCTCACTCTCTCGTTTAAGTCTACAAGACAACAGACACTGAAAATATACTTCCGAGTCAATGTGGTACTTCAAAACCTTTATTTTGTTAGAAGTAACTAAGTAAGTAACATCAATGTTTTTAAGTTGTTCTGTGAAATGCGTCAAGGGCAGGGCCACCAGAAAAAATCCAGAGTTAAAAAAGGCTGAATAAAAAGTAATCTACATTTGTACAGCTACCAGTGCACGATAGGGAAATGTGGGAAATGTCGGAGACCCCTCACCATTGAACGTATACTGGTTGCATATGCCTCTTTTTGGTAAGCTCTGGAAATCTTTGCTTCGTAGAAGGAAATCTTCTCATCTGCCGAAAGATAATGACAAAAGTGGTGCACGTTAGACAGTATGAAAACATTACATTACATACATTTATTCAACTTTTTAGCTGTCATGCTAAAAAAAAGGTGTAACCTGAGGCTGTAAGGAAATTCCACAATCCACATTCAAAAAGTAAATACGGGCCTTTCTATTTTCCGAACTCTTCAGGTGT
Source organism: Lissotriton vulgaris (assembly GCF_964263255.1). NCBI lineage: Eukaryota > Metazoa > Chordata > Amphibia > Caudata > Salamandridae > Lissotriton > Lissotriton vulgaris. The sequence continues at coordinate 747,062,630 of NC_141696.1, forward strand.
ATGCTTTGAACTATCATGTGGCCTCAAAGGCGTCTTCTCGTACTGCGCAACAAGGTGTGAGGTAGCATGCGCAAAACTGTAGACATGTCATTGATGTACAAACTGGTTAGGTTACATGGTTCAGTCTAACTTTCCAAGGACTAGACTAGAGTAGCAGTATAGATGAGATGAGCTTGGGTACCATACCATACCAAACAAATGCTAATATGTGTAGTGTGTTACTTACTCTGCTGTACTAGGCAATGTGGACTACTACTGATTACGTTGTACTTAACTGTTTTGCAGAACTCCGTTTTTGGTGAACAAGTACAATGGGGGCTGTGCATCCATCTAAAAAGGTGTACTTAATTACTTATTTTTATTTTTGCAGAACCGGTACCATCCACCAGTGCCGACGGGGGCAGCGGCGCTGCAACGGCGGCAGCAGAGGCGATCCCGGAAGGGGAATGGAGGACCACCAGAGGCACCTACAGCAGCACCGGCAGCAGCGGGGGAGGAGACAACAACGGTGGGCGATGGTAAGTTACATTCAATAGTGATCCGCATTACTTGGTGGGTGGGGAAAACTTCCTCACTGTACTCTGATATTTATAATGAACTTGAAGTTCTACTGGACAATATATGACGCCACCGTTGTCATTACCAAGCTTAGCAAAAGCATTACCACCGGCGAGAATTGATAAAATAAGTTATACAGGCCTCTTCTATGTGACTACAACTCAGCTGTGAAAGGTTGGTGGCAGACTGAAAAAGTCTTATCCACAACATTACATGACCGCGATGGATTAACGTGAGATTGATTTTAAGTATGATGAAAGGAGCAAGGAAAAAGCTCCAATCATATAATATAGGATACTTTGGAATCAGCAATGCAGGTGTTTGAGAGCAGTTGGATGCGTGGGTTGTTGTGGAAGCATAGAAAGGGGAAAACACAGCTGCCTGCGTGGGTGGGAGACACATCCAATATCGGTGGTTAGTGGATAGTGGATACTAGTGTTGGCAGCGGTGGTTTGCTTAAACCCAAAGGCAAGGGAAGGAGGGGACGACTGGATGCATTCCGGGTCGTTGCTGGTGAAACACAAACCACCTAACGTTTGTTGGCGATATAAAGAATGATAGTCTCTAGAGTAGACATTTACTAGTACTAGCTGGCCACTGTTAATTAATGTTAGTTGGAGACTGTCACTTTTCCCGGAAGCACAGAGTATATGATATAAAAAAACGAGATATGAAAAAGACAGGTGTTCGTATGTGACCGTTGAAGTAGACCCATGCTACCTATGTTACTAGGGCAGGCATAATGCCGTGCCAAAAAGGCAGACAAATGAAGTATATAAGGCGTAGAATGTTCAAGATAGATAAAACAACATTTTAGGTACTCAACTTGCTTGCTATTGCTACTGTACTGTGCCGCCCACTATGTGTTGGATCCATGTTGTGTTCTTGATTTGCTGGTATTTTTGATTACAACAATTCTGTCTCTTTCTTTATAGTTACTCCTTCTAAACCAACGAGGAAGGAGCTGGCAGTCCGGGCCCGTCAGCGGAAACTGCAGGCCATCGTTGAGGCCTACCGCCGGCTGGTGGCTCAGGCCGAGGAGGAGGAGGAGGAGGCGGCAGCAGCAGCTGCTGCCTCTTCCAATGCCCCGGCCCCCAAGCCTGCAGGAGTACGTCGGCGTGGTCAGGCAGCCGCCCGCCGCCAGATTTTCCCCGCATCGTCCACCCCCCCACAACAACATGGCTGCCAATGTAGGTGCCGCCAGTTCCAGCGAAAAATTATCCTCCGGGTAGCCAGGCTGGAGGCTCAAAGCAGTCAGACTAAAAAACAAATAGAGGAGCGTGTGAAGATCCTGGTGGATCAACACTTAAAAGCCCGCCGGCTATGAGATGGACCCTGTTTGCCCCTTTTTCAATCCTTTTGTTGGTGGGTGGGAATTGGGTGTTGGGTTTTTACTTTTTTTTTACATGACATTGAGCGTGGGAATTTGGTTGGGGTTAGGGGAGGCGGGTAGGGGGACAGCTGTGGTGTGGGATTTATATATATTTTATTTTTGTATCATCTTTAGTTATATATTACATTATGTTAAAATAAACGAGACACAAAGTTATGTTAAAAAGAAAACATTTGAAGTTCATTTGCGTTTCTTGTGGGGTTGGAGGGGGGAGTGTTTCACCAAATAATGTACGTTGTGCAACCTCGCAAGGTTTAATTTGGCCATGCAGGTCGGCGGACAGTGCTTTTTAATAATAAAATATATTGCCCACATCTTTAACATGCAAACAGATAGATGCAGTAAACCCTCACCGAGTTATATTTGTAGTATTAGAAGAACGACCAGTCTGTCTTGCGTTATACCTCACTGCAAACTTATCTTACCTGTGATTGCTGATGAGATGATGATGATTTATCATGAAGTGTGGCACTGCAAGGGCTGCATTTGATTTCCAAGACAATGGCGAAGAATCTGTGGTTCAGAATCAGAACTTCTGTGATAGTAGTAGACAGACCCTGCCAGTAGCGACAAAAAGAAAGAGACAGTCATTTGCGTGACAGACAATGTGGGGGTAGTATAAGTAAGTACAGTACATTGCATGGGTGACCCAATATTGCAACTGCTAAACTGAAACAAAACAATGGTTTTGGGGACTGGAAACTAAGTGCAAGAGAAGATAAGTTCAACTTTACTTGTAGTACTCACGGCAATGTCAAACTTTTCTAAATCATAATGCTTTACACTTTAAACCCAAAAAATTACGCCAATTCATTAGATGCATTCGTTGTTTGATGTTAATGGTAAATTATTTGGCGTTATACACAGAGCTTGAGTTGGGAAGCCGCAGAAGATCCTGGCCATGCCTTGTTGACATTTCACTATTGTTGCTTTGGCCACATCTGCCCCAGCAAGCGCGTGATCAAATTGTTGGTGTATATTTAATGTAAGAAACATCACACCTCAATGTAACCACGCAGCCCGGGGGAAGAGGGTTGGGGTTTGTTTAATGGATGGGTACAGGGGTTTTGGGAAAGGTTTGAGAAAGAAAAACAGTACGCATGGAGATTGGAGACAACAAAAGCAAAACAATGAAGACGATGATTTATGATGTTGATCCGCTAGCTAATGATTGTAAGCAATGGACGTAAGAAAAGGACACGCTGAATATGATTCTTGGTTTTCCGCAATCCAATTGCTTGATGATGAGGATTTGTGGTAAGGGTGAGAGTTGATGCTCATACTATAAAGCAGTGGGTGAAAGATGTCCAGCCTGAAAAAGAAAAGGCAAATACAAAAGAATGTGAATGACCTAAACAAATTTTAATACAGTGAAGATAAAAAAAACAATACAAGAGGAGTAGTCGTATGAGAGGACTTTCAGACTGAGGCGGCTTGGATACAATTTGTATAAGTCTACTAGTTGCATATCATTTTTAATCTAGAAGTACAAAAAAAGACAGGAGCCAGCACACAACAACAGGCCCACGACGACACAGGTTTGGCCGTTATACAAACTGCATTTCCCTAAAAATTTCAGAGCCACAGAAAGGTGAATGAAATTGAAAAAGCAACCTAGCATTTACAAAATTAATCAACAAAATCAATGCGTCATTCTCAGTCATCAATCATACCACTATTGTACTCTACCACAGCACTGTGCACAAACATGTAGTAGCCTAGGTCTACTGTGCTGTGACTCTTATTTGTATTTATTTATTACCTTGTATTCCACTCCAAGAAACATCGTGCATCAATCAGCTCAGATCCAACTGCCTGACAGCAAAGATATGGTGGTCACCATCATCATCAGCAACTCAGTCTGTAGTGAGTGACTACGATAAATTAAGTCCTGACTGCATCTGTAGTAGTAGGAACACAAGTGCGTAAATAATTTCTATTATTAGTAAATAACATGGAAAAATTGGCTATCACGTGAGTCTGACTCTGAACTGAAGTTACTAGTATACTTCAAGTCCATGCACATTAGCTCAGAGTCAGCAAAAAAATACATCCAATGCAATGCATGGCATCATTCATTTTTATTCCTGTTTTGCTCTTCTCTTTCACTGTCAGAAGATTGATCACAGATGCTGCCGAGCCTTTGTAATGCGAGTCATCACAACAAGTTGACTTCAGTTGTGGATGCCTGCTCAAGTTTCTTTTGACACAGAAGAGTCGTCTCTGAATGCCTGCAGACAGAGGTGGTAGCCTTAAGAGTAAGACTCAGCAAGGCAGTTATTATGAGTTGCAGATTTCAAATGAAATAGAGGATGGCTGTAGTCATGTACGGTTCACTTATTATGGAGGGACTGTTAGAGGCTACATTATTGTTATTGTACTATACTCCATCTACAACATCAAATGTATGGCTGCCAAGATGGAATTGTATTGACTTGAGTGGGAGTCAAGAAGATGGAGCAAGACTCTGAGGAGTGCAGTCAACATGGAACATAAATGCACAGGCGTGCAACTCCAGGAGGTACCTAAAAAAGATACAGCGAAAATAAATGCACAGGTGTGCAACTCCAGTAGGTACATTAAAAGAATGAGTGGTGGGGATGGATTTGGTTGAGCTTTTTATTTTAAGATTAGCAGTTTTGCACCAGAAAGTCATTTTTAATAAGAAAATAAATAACACAAATAAAAGAATGGAAAAAGTTACAATTTAACAGCCTATTGGTCAGGGAAGAGGTGCTCGTCCTCAAACTCTGTGGGTCCGGACAGCAGTAGGTCATGTAACCCAGCAGTGATGAATTCTTCGGGCTCGCTTTCTTCATCCTGCTCTGATTCACGTACAGTATAGTCTGGTGATATGAAGTGTTGATTCATTTTTATCATTGTCAGCCTCTCAACGCTTTTGGGGGAGAGACTGGTCCTTTTCGATGTCACAATGGCACGAGCAGCACTGAAAACCCGCTCAGAGGCGACACTGGCTACAGGACAAGCCAAATACTTTATCGCCAGCCTGCTCAGCACTGGCCACTGTCTCCTTCTTTCATACCAATAGACCAATGGGCTTTGCTCCATGAACACCTCTGTTGTGTCATCCAGATAGGCCTGAACCATCCGCTCAGTGTTCATTGGTGCTCGGCTTTGCTGCTCCTCTTTCCCCTTTGCAACAGCAACGGACTTACCCATCCCATTCTGTAGAAAAAAAGCAGTTATGCTTTTGGTTGTGTCTGCTGAATCAGATCGTGTAGTTGCTGCTTTTGGTACTGTTGGTGCCTGCTGGGAAGCGGACGCACCGCTCTCATGCTCTGATGAACTTGCCTGAGTTGCCTCAGGAGGATGGCCTGGAGTACTTTGACTGTCCTGGGCTGGCACTGTCAGGCCTTTAAGTAACAGCCGTTCAGTTTCGAAATCATTAGCTTCCACAGCTATGGAACTTTTGTAATTGGCAACATCCCCATCTGAAAAAGGAATGACTGCGCTACTGCTGACAAACAATTTGTACCGTGGATCCAAGATTGTTGCAGTTATGTAATTTGGATCTGACACAATCATTTTAAGCCTTGCATTTACAGATAAGCGGTTGCGTAAGGCCTTGGCCAAGGTACATGCATCAACTTTTTCTTCGTCACCTTCGTATGTTTCACAGACCTCCTTCAGCTGTTGCTCGAGCATGTACAACAATGGGATGGCTTGGCCCATAGTACAGTCCTCCCTGCTAACTGCACGTGTGAACACCTCAAAAGGTTGTAGCATCTCTGTCAAGCATTTAATGATGTCCCACTGCCACATCTCAACGGTCAGGCTTTTAAGATTAACAGTAGGATCCACTAATCTTCTTGACATTACATAAGCATTCAGTGGTATGTACTGCTCAAAGAGACGCTCAAGCATGAAATAAGTCGAGTTCCAACGTGTTGGGACCTCCTGGATCAGTGCTTTGACTGGCAAATTATGCTCCCACTGAATGACGCGTAGCAGCTTCCGCGCTTTGAAAGAATGGTTAAAATGCGTGCATATTCTTCTGCAGATGGTCAGTATGGTGCTGACTTGGAGTTCATTTTTCAGAAAGTCTTGCACGACTAAGTTAATGCAGTGTGCCAAACAGGGTACCCTGAAATACTGTCCATCTTTCATTGCCCTCACTACATTACTGCCATTGTCGGTGGCAACAAAACCAATCTTAAGGCCTCTTGGTTTCAGCCATTCAAAGACCTTGCTGTTAAAGTCAGACAAAATGTTGTCAGCAGTATGATTTTTCTCCATACCAAACATGGCTACAGTTGCATGTTTGCGAGTGTCATTGAAAATCCCAGCAACGTCAAGAAGGCCTGATGTTAACTTGTCTTTCACACCTGCAAAAGAGATCCAGTGTGCGGTGATGCACATGTAATCTGCTGTGGCTTCGCGACTGCTCCACATGTCGGTTGTCAGGTGGATACAATGGACAACACTCTGTTGTAAGGCTTTCCCAATCAATCCCAGCACGTCGTGGTGTAGTGCTGGAATAGCAACTCTTGCAAAATAGTAGCGACTGGGAACGTCCCATTTTGGGTCGAGTGTTGCCACTAATTGCCGAAATCCCACTGCCTCAACAAATGAAAATGGGAGAAGGTCGAGTGCCAACATTTTTGCAAGTTTCGCATTGTACAAACGTGCTGTTGGGTGGTTCCGCTCGTACTTTCCCTCCTGCCTAAACATGCCAGTAATGGTAAGCTGCTTGGTAATTCTTTCTGTTCTGCTAGACGGACCACCTTTCAACGCAGACTTTTCACTCCTTGCCCTTGGTGTCTCCGGCTGACTCTGGTGCCACTGAGAAGTTGCTGATGCTGAGGATTTGGACTGCACCACTCCAGTGCTGGCGACAGGGCTCATTTGTGTACCACTCCCAGATAGAAGGTCATCGTCTCCCTCTTCTTCCATGAGTGGACCTTGTAGTACTGTATCCTCCCCACCAACACCAGTGCTTACATCTTTTAAGCTTGCAAGGTGGTTCTCCCATATAATTGTGTGTGTTTTTTTCATATGGGTCGTTGGGCCTCCAGTACCATAGTTTGTACCAATCTTACCACGACTAACATTGGTGTGACAAATGGTGCATATAGCAATGTTCTCCTGATGTGGGTGAACCGTAAAAAAATCCCAGACTGGGGAGCTAAACTTTTGTCTCCTGCCATAGGAAGAGGAGGACCCACTTCCAATCCCGGATGAACTGGAGCCTTTTTGTTGAATTTCCCTATGTGACAGTTCAGTACTAGTACTGCCACTACCTCCTTCTTGAGGTGGCGCTTGCGCTGGATGTCGCACGCTGCCGGGCCTTCGCTGATGCAAAAATGGGAGCTGGTGTTACTTTGGGCGCTGAGTGTGTAGGAGTTACACGTGCTATCTGCTCATCACTAATCGCAGCCCTTCTGGATAGGGTGAAAATGCTGGTCTCTACATCCTCTGCACCAGGAATAACTCTTGTGATGATGACATTGTCAGTGTCAGACCCGTCTTTATCACCATCAGTATCCTGTTCACCTACATCGAACTTCGGAAGTTCAAGCCTTGACGGATCCTTCCTTTTTCCCAGCCTGGTCTTAGGATGCCTCTCCTTTGAATGCTCAGTTCTTCGTTGTTGATGCCATTCCTTATCAAGGTCATCTGAAGGGATGCTATGCGAAGAACTCGATGCACTGCCACTAACCCTCCTTTCCTTTGGTAAATTTAAAGACAGTAGATCACCTCCAGAAGTGGCTTCCTCTTCTTCTTGCTCGGAATGAGGCTCTACTTCCTGAACTGCCCCGACATCGGGAGGAACAACTTCCACTATTGCGTGCGGAGACGGTGGTTGTTGTTCTTGAGGAAGTACTATAGCGTGCTGTGGTTCTTCAACAACTACTATTGTGGGATTTGGTTGTTGTTGTTGAACAACTATTGCGGGCGGTGGTTGTGGTTTTTCAACAACTATTGCGGGAAGTGGTTGTGGTTGTTGAACATCTACTGCTGGCGGCGGTTTTTCAGCACTTTCATCTTGCGTGGATTGTGTGCTACTTTGAGACAGCGATAAGTTAAGTTCAGGCTCAGTATCACTGCTTTGTAACACTAGGCCGGCTACCTCTTCGACCCTCATGTGCTTGGCCCTGGGTTGGTGGCTTGCCCCCGCTAATGCGGATGTGCTGGGCCTGGCTCCAGCTTGCACCACGGACACCCCTGCTGCAGGCGTACGTTTTGGGGGCCCAAAAAAGGTTTGGGGGTCCATACCAGCCTTAAGTGACACTTCCTTCTTCTGTACCTTCTTCTCAGCAACTTTCTTGGTGGTGGAGGACCTGGTACCTGCTCTCTTAGGACCCATCTTCTTCTGATGTCAGCACACAGCAGCACTCAGTAGCACAAATTGCAGAGATGTGTGGTCAGATGAGTCACACACCACACGTGGCGTACAATTGAAGGACGTCCGTCTGGCAGTTGAACGGGCGATGGATGAAAACAGCCAGCACCTCCTCAGTCTTTTTCTGTGCACCTACAAGCAAAGAAGACAGAACACGTCAGTCAAACAAGCAGTAAGCCAACACATGAACAATTGAAAGACACACAGGCCAATGTATAAAACACAAAAAAGAAGACTAATACTACGAGCATCACAGCTCCCAGCCACATGAAGTCCCGAAATAACCAATCATAAAGTCAAGCAGGCCTATCATATACCAATATGGACAGAAAAAGGAGGATGCCTGCTACACATGAGTCATGACAGGTTAATGCAAGGAAAATCAAAATACCCCATGGCTAAGAGTTTGTAAAACTTCACTGCAAAAACACATACAAGCCATAAAATTATTACACACACAAAAAAGTTACCTACCCCCCTGCCCAGACAACCAACTTGGAAATGCAATGGCATACACACACATGCCGTAATGATGGTAATTAAATAGACCAAATAGAAACAGCTACATAAAGCAGCCCCGCTAACTAGTAACTAACTACCACCTCTGGGACTCTGGCCTACTATCAGATCAGACCAAAAGCAGGGAGGCCAATGATAAATGCACAAAGGAAGTACCTACAAAATGGCCGCCACCACATGGCCTGTCCAGGAAGACAAAACTACAACCAAATAACACATAAATGAGGACTTTTTTGTAGCACAGGGGACACATTAAACATTTTCGAGGAACTTTTATGCAACTCGGGACATATTGGTCGCGAGAATGCAAAATCGGCGTGTTCGGCAACGCGAATCGAGTGAAAAGTCGTTATCGCGTTCCCGAGCCAGTACATTCAGCGCGCGAACAAGACAAAAAAGGTACGGTCGCGTTCTCACACGGTGCGACGTTACCAAAAGTACGCGAACAGTATTCCTAGGGTTACCTACTGGCAGGGAGTGCCATATTAGCTACACACAAGCAACCAAAAACTGAAAGTACCACCATTACCAAAAATGTGAAGCAATCCAAAGCCATACACGGTGTAATTAAAGTTACACCACAAAAATAGTTGATTAACTTGAATGCACCTATGGCTGTGAGTAGTAGTACCTACAAAAGCCTTGGATGGCTATGGCAAAAGAAGAGAACCAGGGAAGGACACAGAAAATGGCCGCCTCCATAGGGCCAGGAGGACAGGGACACCCAAAAACAACATGGAAAAGGGATGCACCCAAAATGGCCTCCACCACATGGCAAAATCAGTCACAAAGGAAGCATACACAAAATGGCCGCCACCACATGGCCTGCCCACCAACAACAACATAGCAGAATCATCACAAAGGAAGTAAGTACACACAAAATGGCCCTCACCACTACATGAAAAGAAAGAGAGGACAGACAATAAATGCCTATGCCAAAGGGACAATGCTTAGCTTCACAAAATGGACACACCAGACACCACCCCCCAAATTGGTCACCCCAACCATAAACAAGAAATCATTACATAGAGGACAGAAAGGAACTGGGAGTGGCCCATGCTCCAGGAAGACAAAACTACAACCAAATAACACATAAATGAGGACTTTTTTGTAGCACAGGGGACACATTAAACATTTTCGAGGAACTTTTATGCAACTCGGGACATATTGGTCGCGAGAATGCAAAATCGGCGTGTTCGGCAACGCGAATCGAGTGAAAAGTCGTTATCGCGTTCCCGAGCCAGTACATTGAGCGCGCGAACAAGACAAAAAAGGTACGGTCGCGTTCTCACACGGTGCGACGTTACCAAAAGTACGCAAACAGTATTCCTAGGGTTACCTACTGGCAGGGAGTGCCATATTAGCTACACACAAGCAACCAAAAACTGAAAGTACCACCATTACCAAAAATGTGAAGCAATCCAAAGCCATACACGGTGTAATTAAAGTTACACCACAAAAATAGTTGATTAACTTGAATGCACCTATGGCTGTGAGTAGTAGTACCTACAAAAGCCTTGGATGGCTATGGCAAAAGAAGAGAACCAGGGAAGGACACAGAAAAAGGCCGCCTCCAATAGGGCCAGGAGGACAGGGACACCCAAAAACAACATGGAAAAGGGATGCACCCAAAATGGCCTCCACCACATGGCAAAATCAGTCACAAAGGAAGCATACACAAAATGGCCGCCACCACATGGCCTGCCCACCAACAACAACATAGCAGAATCATCACAAAGGAAGTAAGTACACCCAAAATGGCCCTCACCACTACATGAAAAGAAAGAGAGGACAGACAATAAATGCCTATGCCAAAGGGACAATGCTTAGCTTCACAAAATGGACACTCCAGACACCACCCCCCAAATTGGTCACCCCAACCATAAACAAGAAATCATTACATAGAGGACAGAAAGGAACTGGGAGTGGCCCATGCTCCAGGAAGACAAAACTACAACCAAATAACACATAAATGAGGACTTTTTTGTAGCACAGGGGACACATTAAACATTTTCGAGGAACTTTTATGCAACTCGGGACATATTGGTCGCGAGAATGCAAAATCGGCGTGTTCGGCAACGCGAATCGAGTGAAAAGTCGTTATCGCGTCCCCGAGCCAGTACATTGAGCGCGCGAACAAGACAAAAAAGGTACGGTCGCAGTCTCACACGGTGCGACGTTACCAAAAGTACGCGAACAGTATTCCTAGGGTTACCTACTGGCAGGGAGTGCCATATTAGCTACACACAAGCAACCAAAAACTGAAAGTACCACCATTACCAAAAATGTGAAGCAATCCAAAGCCATACACGGTGTAATTAAAGTTACACCACAAAAATAGTTGATTAACTTGAATGCACCTATGGCTGTGAGTAGTAGTACCTACAAAAGCCTTGGATGGCTATGGCAAAAGAAGAGAACCAGGGAAGGACACAGAAAATGGCCGCCTCAATAGGGCCAGGAGGACAGGGACACCCAAAAACAACATGGAAAAGGGATGCACCCAAAATGGCCTCCACCACATGGCAAAATCAGTCACAAAGGAAGCATACACAAAATGGCCGCCACCACATGGCCTGCCCACCAACAACAACATAGCAGAATCATCACAAAGGAAGTAAGTACACACAAAATGGCCCTCACCACTACATGAAAAGAAAGAGAGGACAGACAATAAATGCCTATGCCAAAGGGACAATGCTTAGCTTTACAAAATGGACACACCAGACACCACCCCCCAAATTGGTCACCCCAACCATAAACAAGAAATCATTACATAGAGGACAGAAAGGAACTGGGAGTGGCCCATGCTCCAGGAAGACAAAACTACAACCAAATAACACATAAATGAGGACTTTTTTGTAGCACAGGGGACACATTAAACATTTTCGAGGAACTTTTATGCAACTCGGGACATATTGGTCGCGAGAATGCAAAATCGGCGTGTTCGGCAACGCGAATCGAGTGAAAAGTCGTTATCGCGTTCCCGAGCCAGTACATTGAGCGCGCGAACAAGACAAAAAAGGTACGGTCGCGTTCTCACACGGTGCGACGTTACCAAAAGTACGCGAACAGTATTCCTAGGGTTACCTACTGGCAGAAATTGACAGACACCCAAAACCTGACATACCCCACACATAAACATAAGATTTTCTAAATCAAACCAGTCCATCCATGACTTTCTAATTAGAGGTACACCAGAAAAACAGTTGATTACCTTTCATGACCCTATGACTAGTACCTCTGGCCTACTGGCAGAGTAGGCCACAAGTTTGGAGGCCTATGGCAAGAGCAAAGTGGCTGGGAAACATAAAATGGCCGCCAACAACACATGGCCAGGCCAACCACAGAAAGTTATTACAATGAACTCAAACATGCCTACACACTAACTACATGGAGTACTAGGGTCAGCTATTGGCTTAAAAAAATAAAAAACTTTATAATTACACAAACAGAAATTCAACAGCAGACATTGCTATTGCATAATGATGACCATAATCCAATGCCAGCCATGATGTTTGTTTACAAACTTGAATAAAAATTTAAACACAGAATTATGATTTTACCCATGGGTACCTCTCTATGTAGCCTGGATGAAATTTAAAAAGAAATACAAGTTGGGACCTCATAAAAGTATAGGCACCCATCAATAATTTAAATCAAGGAATGAATACTGTAGTTAAAAAAATTTAAAATCAAACAAACACAAGTCTACAACATCATACTCACTCATACATTACTGAACTTACTTGAAAAAGAGAATTCAAAATCCAAAAGTCCTCAGTAAAATTCAAAAAAAGCAGTAATGCAGCCAACACACACAGAAAGTGATCCTGCCAGCTCAAAATCCAAATGAAAGTGACCACCTCATGGACAAAGCACTGGGAGGAGCCTGGTGGACAGGAACAGGAAGTTGTAAACTCCAGAGCCCTTCCTCCTTAATATTCAAAAATAGAGTAGAAACAGAAAGAGGACTCCTTCCCCCCAAAAAATACATCCAAAGGTACAACTTTGAGGGGTTTTTCACTTGTTTGCTAACCAAAATGGTAATTTATTATTATGGTTTAACTTTTAACATGCTCGCGAGTTATTCTGTGCAAGATTGCAGGTTCTGCGTGTTCGGCAACTCGATCTTACCAACAAACATACTCGCGCGTCCTTATGGCTTTATCGCGCTTCCAATGACGTTATCGCGTTCGCACAGCTGCACGAAAGGGTTTACAAACATGGTGGCAGACGCGACCGGGAAAAAGCGAACGCAGAACCAAGGTAAGCCATTGCCGCGCACGCGATAATGTTATTTAGCGCGCGACAATGTTATTTAGCGCGCGACAACTATGCTCCGCACCGGATAGCGGAGTTATCGGCAGCTACGCGAACTCCGCGGAACGCGGAGTTGCCAAAACTCCGCAAACTCCGCAAACGGAGCGTAGTTCTTCGCCCAGGGTTATCAAAGACCTGTTCTAGAGTCCTTGATACCAGCATCATCTTCCCTTTAAAGTATCGGTGTAGGTGTATGGTCAGAAATGTATCTTTCAAGCAATTATTCTCCTGGCCATACTTGTCACAAACACTGGAGAACCTATTCTGCAAGCCCATTGGTGTTTTTGATATCCACAGGGTATCATCAGCGAAGAGAATTTTTGGCATTAATTGACCCCCTATTTTGGGGGGGTCACCTCTGCAGTTGTAAACTGGATCAATTAGCTTGTTCATATATAAATTATACTAAGTTGGGGCCAGTACGCAGTTTTGTGGAACCCTTCCAGCACACACATTTTTTTTAACTCTCTTCCCTTGCCCCATCTTACTTGTGCAAAATGCTCTTGATGCAAAACAATTTGAAGTTGTAATCGACCCGGTGGCATCGCTAGTTCCTCCAGGGCAGCCCACAGTTTATCTCTTGGTATTAAGTCAAAATCTGACTTAATGTCTGCAAAAACAACATAGAGATGCCCCTTACAAATCACAACGAACTTCCAAATAATCAGCAAAAAGTTGAACTCCTGATCTAAAGTGCTGGAATGTGCTCTAAACCCTGCCTGCAAATAATACCTTAATTGCCTCTATCCCAAATTTCATCTGTACCAGAATCTGTTTGCTAAAAACGTTTTGTGCAGTATCGACCAAGCTGATAGACCTGTAGTTCATAGGGTCCTCTTTATCCCCTTTTTTGCAAATGGGTATTATTTAGTTGCCTTTCCTGGTATTTCTTCACCACAGGCTTTGGCATTATAGACTATATTAAGGATGTTGCCCCAGACTATCAGCTGTGAGCCGCACAAGTATCCAGGAGTCCTGTCACAAACTGGGGTTTTCCCCCTTTTCATGTTATCAATTGCAGCTATTGTTGCAGCAAGGGAGAAGATTACCAAGTCCCCATTGTGTTCACCTTGTGTGTTATTCTGTTCTTCCCTGCCAGAGCAGAACGAATAACATGGTTATTCGATAACTAAGCCAGCAGTCTGTTCAGAGCCGTCTGCAAGCGCCATGAGACTCCTGGAGTGATGTGTGCACTATACAAATGTCCCTGACTTGACTTGAGAGCCAGATCCCAATGTCCCATTATCTAATAAATATAATTTAGAAAAATGCTGTTCCCAGACAGAAAGTTGTATTAAAAAAAACATCCTCTTGGACAATATATGATACCCCTTTTGCCAACAGGTGCCAAAATGGCTGACTTTCCTTCAGTGTGGAGACTAGATAATTCACACCAATTATCTTCCTCCAAGTTTTTCCTGGCAAGCGTATGTACTCTATGATATGCTTCCTTCCCTCTGCTATGGCAATGCTGTCCCCACTCTTTACAGCAGGGGTTAAGAACGACCTAACTGTCTTGCATTTCTCATTATACCATGGCGCATTCTTCCGTCTAGATAAGACAGTTTGAGATGATATTCAAAAGTGATTCCTTAATACCATGAGTAAATTTGTTAATTTTCCCGTGACACCTGCCTTGTTCTGGTTTCTCAAATGATGTTAAAGTCGCACTGACATCCCCATAAATTGCTGCTAGTGACTCCCTATCATATTTAATAAAAGGGCATGTTATCCTCCTATTATTGTTTGAGGAAACTATGGGGGGATCCAGTATACTGCATCTATTGGGAAATCTGTAATTTTGGTATACCCCTTACTGTTTCTTCCTCTTGCACAAGATACTGTATGAGCTCTGTGGGTTCATGGGGCACATTTAAATCTCCGGATAATATAAGGAAGCTTCCTTTTACTGTATCTTCTAAGAAGTTAGATCGGTTTTAAAGTCTGGGTTAATTCTGACTCAAGCTATTAAAACAATTTTAAATGTTTATCTTTCTCAGTGTGTAATTCCCTCTTAATAATTCAATATCAAGACCCATAATATCAACAGAATCAATATTTAG
Organism: Lissotriton vulgaris; assembly: GCF_964263255.1. Classification (NCBI taxonomy): domain Eukaryota; kingdom Metazoa; phylum Chordata; class Amphibia; order Caudata; family Salamandridae; genus Lissotriton; species Lissotriton vulgaris. Next base: position 747,077,850 of record NC_141696.1, read on the forward strand.
CTTCCAGATTTTACAGGCTAAGCTTATCTTTACCCACATTAGCAATCCTCTAGCAGGGCGACCTGTTGGTGATGGTCCAGCAAGGACACCAAAATTGATCAAATCCCATGCTAAAGATTGGCTGTGTAATCCATGTTTCCTGAACATGCATATGTGGCAATGATCTATAAACTCCCCCTGTTCTGGGTCACTCAATTTAGATTCCAGTCCTGCTATGTTCCAGGAGATCACTTTGAGGAATGGTACATCAGCTTAATCTCCAAGTTAATTTGAGACCCGGTAACTGTACCTCGAATTAGGGGCCTCTCCCTTACCTTATGTCCATCTTGATTATGGGGTATGGTGCATCTATAGCCATTGAAGGAACCTGCTCCTCTTGTAAATAGCTGCCATCTATGAATCAGTCAATCACACCCAGCCCATCGTTGCTGCATCTGGGTACACTGGTCATTGTACAAATAGCAGTATATGGCATTAAATCTGTATGGCGCTGAAGAGTATTTTCTTTTGTTGGTGGCTTCAATTTAAACTGCATTGCAGACAATAAAGGTGGTGCAGTGTGAATATCAAGATTCACCAGACCGTCTACGTACGCCTCTCTGCTTAGTACCAGAGCTATATATTCCTTCAGTCTGTTCTGGGTGGGAGATCGCTTTGCCTCTTATATTTTCGATCTTATTAGGGAGTATCTTTTCCTACGGTTTCTTAGCCAGTAGATAATTAATTTATTATGACTCATTGCTCCGTCTGGCTCCTAAAGGTAGGCTTGGAACATTATCCAAATATACCCACATTAAAGGAAACCCCTGGGAGGTGTGCTAGCTTTCCTTGATCCTACCTGCACTACATGTTTCAGCTCTCAACTCCTTCAGTTCATTCTGTTTCCACAAGAGCATTTGCTGGGGTTGTGGATTTGGAGCCATCAAGCTGGGCCTATTTGAGTAACTCCCACCATGGTTTGTGACATTAGGAAGAGTGTAAAATGGTGGGGCTGGGATATTGGTTGTTGGTCAGCTGCCATCAGCAACTATTTGTTTGGCACTGGTTGAGATTACTCTCATGTTCTCCTCTGTTATGGAGCAGCCACTCTCGTGTGTTAGGGCAGCATGTGTTCTCACACCCTCTTTGCTCTCAACAATTACATGCCAACACCTGTTGTTAACATCCCCATCACTTATCCTTGTCCCACTACCATCAGTACTTTTCCCCTGTCAAATGGATACACCTATTCCCCGGCCCAAATTTCTCAGTTCTGAGATCTCAGCTCGTAGGGTGGAGAATCCCTCCTCCAGTTGTCCAATCAGTTTATTTTTTGAGTTCCTTTACCTGGTCACCCTAATTTTGTGTAAAAGGCATGGCATCTTTGCATGTTACCTGAACCTGGTGTGCTGGGCATGTACCAATGCTTAGTGAACTGAAGTGGTTTTCAGATGGCATTATACTAATTATGTCAATCACGGCACAGGCATCCTCAGAATTCACAGTGCTGCACTCTTGGCTAATAGGCAGATCAGTAAAGTAAGATTCTATGCAGTTAGTGTCTAGGGCACTTTTTCCAGCAGTTTAATCTTCTAATTGGACCAGAGTTTTAGAGCCCTTTTTAAAAATACCTAGGGCCATATGTATCAACACATTTCTCTATAGACACAGAATGGGCAAAACCCTTTGATACATCTGGCCCCTACTATTTTGGCCCTCAATCAGCAGAGTCCAATTTCCTCCTACTATTGAGGATTTGTTCAACTTCCTCAATTAGATTGCCTATATCCTCAATTATACAATTATCTGCTATGTGTTGTGCAGCTTTTTTAACTGCTTGTTTCCTGGGGCTGCTTGGTGTCTTTCTCTCCTCCATAATGACTCCAAGTTAGGGCAATGTATACTGCTTAGGAGATTACTTGTTACTTGGTTTGGTTCTTGCACATCATCACAACCAATTAACATGTGTATCACTTGGGCAGAAGAAAAACAATAGTCTTATCAGACTTCCACCGATCTGAAAGGAAATACCAGCAGTGGAAACCAGATACTGGGTAGTTGAGCAAATAAAGGGTGGTAAACCTGACCTCAGACGGGTGCATGACGGGCCGTCTCTTAGGCTGGGTGTGGCCTGAGCATGTCACGCGCTGTGGGACTCCTCACTGGGCTTTATAGTTCTATAGTTCTAACTCATTGCAGGTGAAGGGAGAAGCCAGGAACTGCCTCCTGGGGCCCTTCTGTTGTTGGACTTCATAGTCCCCACCACAAAGGATTACAAAAGTTACTATTTCTAATTGATCTTGTGAGAACAATAGAGGTACCAAACCTACCTTTCTCAAAAAGGAAGTCCCAGTTGTAGGTGTTTCAAATAAACGGTAGCAATCCAGTTTTAGCTAACGTTTGTATAACATAATGTCCCTTACAGAGGACCATAAATTTGTAATATGTGATCCAGGTCCCATTATTCTGTTAGGAAGGGATTTACTGTATTTTACACCGGCTAGTATCGAACATTAGATAGATGATGTGGATAAGGGCTTCAAATTGAAATCAAGAGAGACATCACTTGAGTCCTAACAAAGGAAGTCTTACCTCTGACTCAAAATGTATAGTGAAAGAGAAAGTCTGGGTCTTTACAAGGAAAGACATCGGATTGATTAAGCATGTCAAACCAGTGAGAACCAGAGGTGGTGGCAGGAATTACTCCTGTCCTCTAATCTATAATGGAACAGGGTATCCTGAAGGAAGTTGTATGGAGTTCTTACAACACACCATAGATGGGGTTGCAGAAACAGAAATAAACAATGGAGGATAGTTCAGGACATATAAGAAAGGTGAATCAAATTATAATCCATTTTGTCCCATGGCACCAAACCCTGATGTAATATTCTTTCAGATTCACTGAGATGCTGAGTGATTCTCAATCATTACTCTGTGCTAAGCATTCTTTTCCATTCCTTCACATGAGGCGAATCCATTTATTTTCACATCTGAATAGTTAAGGAAATCCCTTGTATTGTGTTGAGTCCCACAGGGGTATACAGAGAGCCCCTCAATTGCTCACCAGATGATGAAAACAAAATCTGGATTACAAGCAGTTGCATTGCAATTCAGTTCCGGTCCATTACCTTGGTGACATTCTGGTGGTGTCAGTAACGCAAAAAGCTTGCAAGCAAGACACAATTGCCTTACTTGATGACCTTGCTGAGAACAGACACAAGGTGTCTCCTACAAAATTACAGCACTGTCAGAGGTAGATTCTGTTTATGGGACATCACATTGAGAACTGAGCAAGGAAAGTCTCTCAAGAATATATCTCTAAAATCATGAGAATCACCCCCATGAAATAGGGAGATGCCTGGATGTCTTAAAGATATCGCTGCAAAGGGTCACCAGCAAACCCACAACTGCCAGAACCAACTTCCACAATGGAATGAAGACGATTGCTACCTGGATGAATGACACCTGCCACAACCTCATTTTTGAGAAGACAGAAGTACTCATTCTATGTCACACCACTTCAGCTTGCTATGACTCCTTGTGGCAAGCTGCTCTGGGACCCCCACACAGCGACGGACCATGCATGCAACCTCAGCATCATACTGAACTCATCGCTCAAGATGAACCGCCAACTCAATTTAGTTTCCTTAGACTGCTTCTACACACTCCGTTTGCTTCAAAAGACATTCAAATGAATCCCCACAGTATCCAGAAAGATGGATACCCACACACTCATCTCCAGATAATTCGACTATAGCAATGCGCTCTAGGCAGGCATCACACAGCAATAGATCAAGAAAATACAGAATATCCAAAACACCACAGCCATATGGGCACCTGACATCCCCCATCCCAGACACAGCATGCAACACCTCTGACAACTCCACTGGCTCGAAGTGAACAAGATAATCTTTTTCAACCTCTTGACTCACACCTACAAAGCTTTATATGACAAAGGACCAGCATACCTGAACCACTGTCTTACATTCCACATACCCTCCAGACTACTCTGATCCTCTCTACCCGCCCTTGCATCCCTCCCCAGGATCCACAAGAACAGAACCGGAGGTAAATCATTCTGTTACCTTGCCGCCAAGACCTGGAACACCCTGCCCCTCCACCTCAGGCGTTCCACTGCTGATGATGTCACATATGACATCATTCATGACATGGTCAGTGACATCACTGATGACATCACTGATGACATCTCAAATTACATCACTGATCACATCACTGATGACATCATCCCGTGAAAGTGGTTTGGTTCGTTATTTAAATATGTATTATATATATATATATATAGCAATCTGCCTTGAAGACTGAGTGGATGTATAAGTGTGTAAATGGAGGATTTAGTACCAATGTGATTGACTGTCTAAGTGAGGAATTTTAAGTGTCTCACTAAATATATGGGATAGTGATTAAACTGTATGAATACCTGTATCACTCTATCTCTTGTTGTGTAAACTACTACATAAGTTGGTTACTACCTATGTGAAAGTTTACATTAGTTATCAATTAGTTAAATGAGTATTTTAATGGGATAGTGAATGAATGTGTGTTTGGTTGGATGGGACGTGTGTGTCTGTGGAAAGATGTGTAAGGTTAAGATTGTATGTAGAAACAGTTGTTTGGGTGAGTGAATCTCTTTATGGGTGTGTGATGAATAAATATATTTCTCAATGATATATGTCCAACAAACTAAAAATATAAAAGGCATTGTATGTGACAGTTATTGTATATGAATAAGTATACATAATACTCAGTGATTCTATGAGTGATGTATGGATAACTGTATACTTGTAATACTGATTTTATAACACACTAAGTAAGAGTTACTATCTACATGAATAAATAAAGTGGTGCTTGTATAAGTGTATAGCTAAGTAAATGTAAGTATGATCTATTGTTTGCATAAGTGAGTAGGATGTCTGCATAAAGGAATAGTATATGTGCTTGTGTGTAATGTTCATATATAAGTATATTTAATAGTGTTATATTGATCTTTGTTAGCATGTATGAGTGAATATATAGGTAAGTGTTTAGATGTATGTGAGATGTAGGAACCACTGAGTGGGATTTTAGAAACTTGCACTGGTGTGTCAATGTTTCAAATATGGTACTTCATATTTCATAATGTGTGTTAAAAGATTATGCTACTGTATGATCAGGTGTATCAGCTTGTCATATTGATGATGTTATCAGTGATGTCACCATTGATGTCATTTGAGATGTCATCAGTGATGTCATCAGTTATGTCACTGACCATGTCATGAATGATGTAATATGTGACATCATCAGCTGTGGATTGCGGGCGCGCGAGTTATGGTTAGTAAGACTAACTATAACAGGGGCATTTCAATGGTTTTATACGAGTGAAATGTCCAGCTAACTATAACACCCCTGAAACCTGTGTTTTTTTCAGTGAATTTCTAAGATTTTTTAAATGCTAATTCCTAATTATAACTTATCTGAAGCCTATGGTTTTTTCAGTGAATTTCAAAGGTTTCTTAAATGCTAATTCCTAACTATAACATGTCTGTAACCTATGTATGTTTTTTTCAGTGAATTTCAAAGATTTTTAAAATGCTAATTTGTAAATATTTTTTTTATATTTTCTAACTACATTTTTTAATCTTTTTTATTTTTAGATGTTATTTTTTAAATTACATTACACAGTTTTTTATTAATTTTTTTTTACAAAAAATGTTGTTTTTCATTATTATATATTGTTCATAATATACTTACAAGGGGCCCTGGGAGACCTTGTGGTACCCCCTTCTTCAGCCTCCCTTGTACCGAGACATAAAATGGCTGCCAACAGTTGCTAGTTTCGAATGTTGACAACCACTTGACAGCCAATTAGCCTTCAGCGCGTGATCGGAAGGGTGTGCTTATAGTACGATGACAATAAGTGGAGTATACGTATTAAATTTTTTTATGGGAAATGGGCCGTGTTGCTCTCCTCCTGTGCCCAATTCCGGGGCATGGCTAATTATATATTAATATTTTATGGAGGAGGGCTGCAAAGCCCCCCTCCTGAACTACTTCAAGACCACGCTGATTTTAAGCACGCTTTCCTGCTTGTTTATATCGTTAAAGTTGACTTTGTAACTTTTGTTTCTGTGCAAATGACTTAATCCTGGTGCATTTGTTTAATTTGCCAAGCGCCACGTGGCCGCTCCTACCGCAGTGTGCTACGTGCTGTTCAAGAGGATGCGATGTAGTTTTTCTCGTGTAAGTAGTGCATCACGTGCCCCATGTATTACAAAAGTAATGTTTTCAGCAAAAGTGTATTTCAGCACGGTTTCCAGCTCTTATAACTTAAATATTTTGCCTTGGTAGGTGATGTTTCTGGGCAAATAACTTAATCCTGCAGCATATAATTTTTTGTAGTGCGTCACGTGCTCCTTCCTCCCATGCACAGCACATGTAATTAATTGGTCAATGTTGTATTTTAGCACGCTCTCCATGTTTTTTAATACCCTTAAACTTCATTTGCCCCCTGTTCTATCTCATTATACAGATATCTCAACCATGAGACTTACTGGTCGCCACAAGCTGTCCTGCCCATACACTATACCACGTAGTGGTGAACAACTCGACACACCAGATCCACTGACTGCTCTCCATATGTTATCAGCCAAAATTTGCAATGTAAATAAAGTGAGTGACCAATCTTGGCCTAACATTTGTATAATGCAATGCTATTTCCTATTTTGCTTGCCAAGTATAACCTCTGATAATTGTTTTTCATCCCCAATCCTATTGAGAACAAATGTTTTGATGTACATTTAAATTAATCTTACACATATACATTTTTTACTCTTTTTTCAGTTTGCAGAATCTTTGTTGCCAAGGTTGAAGAAAACTATGTCCTTCTGTTCCAGCTGATTACACCAATGTCTCAAATATGGCATTTACTCGTTGTCCGAAGTCATGCAGATTCACAATTTTTTCTCTCAATATGAGCAGTCGACGCAGTTAAAAAGTAACAGATATAAGTTATTGAGGGGGTTTTGGTGTCAGAGAATGTCCAATTCACACTTCTACGAATGAGTCTGATACAGGGTGGATCTCTGTATAACTAATGGATGATTAGGTATTAGGATGGCATACAAAGCTCCCAACCTTCTTACTTATTCTCGTAAAGGGTTCCAAATTGGGGACGAACATTAGGCTGTGCAGTAGAGGCTCATGATGTTGCTCCACTGGTACTTGGGCCCCCTCATGAAGCAGGAGGAGCCTCTCTCAATCTCCTTACCTCTTCCCTTGCAAAGTTTACCAGATTCTTAGTCTGCAAGTGCTTCCCCATACTTGCAGTTCCACACCAGTCCTCTTTATTGGGGTCTCCTCTTGAAAGCAGTTGTGCATATGTGGCAAGTAACTTTTCTTGCATTCACTTTTTTTAAGACTTGTGAAAATTAATTTCAAAACACTCAATAAATACGGTGTCACTATGCATTGTGTCAAATGCTTTATTAAAAATATGCAGAAAATGTTCCTTTTAATTGTTGTTAACATCGTTACGAAACAATTTGAAAAGGGAAAGTAGGAGATGAATAATAGAGGTAGGACGTTATATCTAAAACTGCAAAAATTGATAAAAAGGGTGGACCAAAGTCTGCATGTACAATGCCAGTGGAAGCGTTTCAGGCACACTGGAAACATTTAAAACATATATATATATACATTCAAGTGTTACTTTGACCTGTAATGTTTGACCTCATTTAGTCACATCAATCTAATTTTAAACACTGATTTTCTTTTTTGTTTTGCAGATTAACTACAATACTTCTTTTGGACTCCATATTTTATGTTGTTTATTATATTGTTTTGTTAGTTCTAGTTCTAGTCATTTATTGTATTGTTATCTTTTAGTTATAGTTCCAGTTAATGTTTTAATAAAAGTTAATTAAAAAAGTACATACGTCTGTTTTTTTTTTGTGGGGTAGCAGTCATCAATAGAAATGATATTTATTATTTGAAGTATAATTCTGAGTCTAACTCATTAGCAACATAGTGTGGTGAACTTTTAACCTCTGTGCTCACATAAGTGTTCCATGAACTGTTACTATGGTAACAGGCAGAAAGCCATTTGGGGGTAGGGTTAAAAGTTACTGGCTGTACAAGAACTGTTATATTTACCCAGAATCTTCTACATCACAGAAAGGAAAGCAAAGTAAAACAAAACACTGTGTACCAGATTTACAACCCCCTTGCACCACTTTCGAGTCCAACCCCCCCTACAACATTACAAGTATGTGGGCTTCAACGACCCCCCTCAAGCTTCGGGAACCACCGCCCGCTGAAATTTGTATTTTACGGGACACAAACTGCGTGGCCTATGTTTACATTTATTCACAAGCCACCTTGCATGATGCACCACTACGATGCAGGAGGCCTTCAGCCCCATGAGCTGCAGCGTCAACCTGACCGAGACCCGGGATAAAAGCTGAAAGATCAGAATCAGCCTAAATATCCGACCCGGCTATTCGGAGTGAAAAACCATAAACTGCGCCGAGTCCAGAACTGCTCCGATTAAGAGGAGCTTCTGAGAGGGGCACAGGTGGGACTTTGGCACGTTGATGGACAACCCCAGCAGATGCAAGAGGTCGACCGTAGCCTGGAGGTGGGAGACGATGGTCTGGGGCGAGCCCGCCTTCAACAACCAGTCGTCGAGATAGGGGAAGACGGGAACACCTGATCTGCGCAGATAAGTAAATAAATATGTGAATAAATCTTTCTACTTTTCTACGATACTATAGAATATTGTCCATATACCATAACAATCTGCGTTTCAATATGCATGGCATCTATTAAAGAGATAGTGTTAATTTTACAGATGAAGGAAACCGAGTCTTCCTCATGAACTTTAGAATCTGCATCGTTACTTACTTGTAATTACTAAAATCTCTCAATAAACACAAGGGCTCTTTCTAAAACCACCCAACATCTATACACCTAAGTTTGATTATATCTCAAAAATACATGCTTCGTTTGTTTCAGCAAACAAATGCGTGGATCCAATGCGCATATTGCAACTTTTTTTGTGAATTAATGTTCTTACTTTTTTTGCCCTACGGGCCCCGATGTCACCCCCTGAGCAGGCCAAGGGGGTCAGGGTGTATCTAACCTGCCCCTATTCATATTTTCCTAACATATTTCACGGATTTCTTCACCCTCGCTTCTACAGAGGCACAAAATGGCTGCCAACAGTTCCTGATTTTGAATGTTTACAAACGCTTGACAGCCAATTAGAATTCAGCACCTGATCTGAACGGTGCGCTTATCCTATGAGGCCTAACCTCGCACAATCCACAGATCCCTTGGGCCCATATAAATAAATGACTTTAACCATAATTTTCAAAAAAACTACTGAACAAATTGACACCAGATATGTCAAAGGCACAAGTCGGAACTGAGGACTACTTCTCTGCCAAATCGGGTGTAATTCCATCCAGCCATTCGAGCTGTAGCCGTGGCTAAAGTCCTATAGGAAATTGCATGGGGAAAACAAATTTTGGGACCCCTCTTTTTTCTCGGCCCCCGCTTCACCAATCACCCCCTTTCAGGGAAGGAGCGGAACTGAGCTGGCCAAAAGTTTGGAAAATTTCAAGACGATTGATCAATCGACACCAAAGTTATTGGCAATAGAATGATGCGGATTTCCTATGGATAATAGGATATATATTACCTACTGGCGTTTGCCAGTAGGTAGTTATAGTTAGGACCTAGTTTCCATAGGAAATCCGCAACATTCTATTGGAAATAACTTTGGCACCGGTTGTTGAATCTTCTCGAATTTCTCAAAGAAGATGGCCCGCTCCGCTCTGCTCCTTCCCTGAAAGTCTCGGGAAGATTCGTCAAGCGGGGGCTGAGAAAAAAGAGGGGTCCCAAAACGTGTTTTCCCCATGTTAATTTCCATAGGACGATTAGACACGGCTACAGCCCAAACCACTGAACGGAATTGCACCAAATTTGGGAAAATGGTAGGGTCTGGTACTCAGATCACGCTTTTGGTTAAATAGTGTAAATCCCTTCAGTAAATCCTGAGAAATTCAAAAGAAAAAATATACATATCTGGGTGGAGCCTAACCACACATCTCATCATGAGATCTGATTGGCTGTCAGCACTTCATCCAAGAAGTGTTGGCAGCCATCTTGGGACCAATATACATGATAGCACCTCATTAAAACGCATTGCAGTTAATAGAAGGGTTTAGGACTTTAGTTACATTATAAATCATTTGTTGATGGTACCATACTCATTTTAGGAATTGTGGTGTGTTCTAAGGTGATTTCACCACGTGAAAAAGCCTTCTGCTGGGATATCATGAATAATGTTTGAAAGAAAACTATTATCTCATGCTTTTCCCACAGTGGTTTGGAAGGGGATCTATAAGCTAAACGGAAAGCATACTTTCTGTAAATTCACATTATCTTTCTCAGTCATGTGAGAATGAAGTCTGACATTGTCAGTAAAACATGTACATCCAACAAGGACAGAAACTGTCAGTTGATTCCTTTGTGTTCTACTGCAGCTTCCCAGAGTGTTCTAAAGAACAACTAGAGCGCTAACAGTCCTACTTCGTCCGGACATTCTATGCCAGTGGAGTTCCATTAGACAGCATTCTTGAACCCTGCTCGCATCCGGTGGGTGAACTACATTACCCAGCCGCATCGCGACCAGTTACGAGTCACATGATGCTAGGCAAAGACATGTTGCCCCGGTGGAATCTCGCCGAATAGCAGTCTTTCAACGTTCTCGCTCTCGACGGACGAGCTACATTGCCCGGCTGACTTAGCGACCGCTTACGGCAGTCCCTCACCACTAATGAAACCGTAATGGCGGGAAACACCCATCGCATCGGGGTCAAAACATCGCGGTGCTATTGCACCGAGACTTTGACATCGCATCGTCGTTCACATCGCATGCTTTTAGTATGCATGCTACGACGGCGCAATGTCATTAACATCGCATGCAATTACAACGCATGCGATGTTAATTACTTTAAAATGCTGCAAAATGCAGAGTGTCTCTAAACGGGATTTTTGCTAATGGCAAAACGACAGTTTCATTTTAAAAATACAGCAAAATGCAGAGTGTCAGAGCTAAATGCAGACCATCACATGCCATTACCAAATCGTAACACCATTCACAAAGCGTAACTCCATTCAAAACGGGATTTTTGTTAATGGTAAAACGGCATTTTCATTGTAAAAATGCAGCAAAATGCAGAGTGTCGGAGCAAAATGCAGACTGTCACATGCCATTAATAAATCGTAACACCATTCAAAACGGGATTTCCCTTGTAAAAATGGAGCAAAACGCAAACTGTCACAGCAAAATGCAGACTGTCACATGCCATTAAATCATCGTAACACCATTCAAAACAGGATTATCCTTGTAAAAATGCAGCAAAATGATCGTAACATTCAAAAAGCGAAATGCAGACTGTCACATGCCATTAACAAAACATTACAAAAACGTCACAGTCTTTCACATGCCATTAAAAAATACAGACTGCAAACCAGCGGCTATGTTGTTATTATTTTATATAGATGGATGAATGCATGAATGATGCATGTATGAATGCTGGGTGGCTGGGTGGGTGGGTGTGTGTGTGTGGTGAGTGGGTGGGTGGATGGATGGATGAATGGGTGGCGGATGGATAAATGGATGGCTGTCTGGATGGATGGGTGTCTGGGTGATATGTATGTGGTGAGTGGATGGGTGGATGGATGGATGAATGGATGGCAGATGGATGAATGGATGGCTGGATGGATGGATGGATGGGTGTGTGGGTGGATGGATGCATGAGTGCATGTATGGGTGCTGGGTGGATGGAGTGGGTGGGTGGGTGGATGGATGCTGGGTGGGGGGTGGATGGATGCATGTATGAGTGCTGGGGGATGGATGGATGGATGGGTGTATGGGTGGATGGATGTGCCTACATTATGCCAATCAGGCACTTCCAGGAAGTTTTTATCGATACACTACTACATTGCCAATAAATAGCATGAGGCGAGAGACCAGTACTCCTCTGTGCTGAGCGCAAAAAAATCCCCTATATATTTTAAGGAATTCCCCACAATACATCTTGCAGAAAGCTGTGCTGTCAAGCCACATCTGAAATCCACTCTATGAACATTTTATACAATTGATAACAATTGTCTTGAGAAACATGCGCTGTCGAGCGAGACCTACAAGCTCGTCTAACAAGGAGTATCAATGGACCAAAATTCTTACATTTTGAAACACTGATTACGATAAAAGATGTCATTGTTTTTTGTTTTCACATGTCTTGTGTTACTTATTTAGTTAGCTTAGCTATGCTAAGCCCATCTAATTTGTCATGAACCTTAGGTGTGATGCATGCAAGATACAAATACACATAATATGAGCACAAACACCGAGGAACTGTGAAAACTGCGCACATAGACGCAGAAACATATGTGCTGCACAGTCAGTAAACACGGGGTCCCGATTCACAGTTTGCACCTTTTCACTGAAACGCGCTAATGCGCCAGCGAGATTTTTCTTCTTTGAGCGCCAGGGCCCCACTGACTCAAATGCCTTTTTCCAACAGTTGGTTTGGCAGGAAACCATAGCTATTAATCCCCAATGCACGTCAGGAATACTTGCGCTTTCCTTGAGGCCTCCTCCGTGTCTGGCAGTTAGCACAGGAGGAAGCATCGCGAGGACAGGCTAAGGAGCGGTGCCTGGGGGTCATCATCTTGAAATGTTCATTTGTAGTCTGTGTGTTTGGAACCACCTGGCGACTGAATGTCAAGTGTTCCTAAACGTGCTGCAGAACTAGAGGTAGCCACTGACCAATTTAGTTTATTTTATTTTAACATCCTTAGATTCCTGAGACCGAAATACTTGTCTCCTACTTGGATGCATGCTTTTATTTCCGATGCAAAAACATTTACATGAATTGCGCGCGTTTATTAATTAAGTAGTGCTCTTCAAGATACCTAAACAATGCCTAATTTTAATTTCCTTCCATTGAGTTACACATTTGCACACAGATGGACAAAACATCTGGCCCATGACATGTGCAGTGATGCAGCTGCTCTTTAATAGAAAGTGGCCCTTCTTATACAGAGGTTTTATGCATGTGAACAGTTGCTGCTAAAGTGGAAGTTGTGGATGTGCCAAATTCATCCGATTTTTGTACTAAACGTGTGGGCTCAAACATCGCATTTTCATGTCATGCGATGTAAAGACGCTGATATGACACGCGATCCTATTACATGGCCGCATTTGCGTTGCAACTACGTGCGATGAGAAAATGGCCGGTGTAACTTCCTTTGCGATGTAATTGCCGCGATGTGAACTCCCGCGATGACGTTGGGGACGATGGATCGTCATACAACCCCGTAATGGCATCTATCACAAAACTGTAAATAAATATGTAAATATTAGATTTTATCAACACTGTTCTAATATATTAATTGAGCACTGTGATCACATTATTTGATGACTAAGATGATATTGAAAGTATGTTTTCTATCTCTATGATTTTGTCATGAAAGACGGACTTAAATATGTTGGAAAACAAAATGGTGGTTACTTGATAAAGGCAAACGGCGAAACGCGTCGTCCTTGTTCCATAAGTCCACAATAAAAGGAGTTGTGCTGGAATTTCCTGGTGTGCCATTTTGAGAAGCAGGTCTGAATATATATATATATATATATATATATATATATATATATATATATATTCACTGAAAAAACCATAGGTTATAGACCATATATAGTTAGGGATTAGCATTTAAAAAACCTTATTTTATTTGCACAAAACCATTGAAATTCCATATATAGTTAGTTGCACTAACTATATATCGCGGACCCGCAATCCACTGCTAATGATGTCACATATTACATCATTCATGACATGGTCAGTGACATCACTGATGACATCACTGATGACATCTCAAATGACATCACTGATGACATCACTGATGACATCTCAAATGACATCACTGATGACATCACTGACATCTCATTTGACATTACTGATTACATCACTGATGATATCATTTATGTGATAATACATCTTCAGACTCTAATATAACCTTTGATACACTCAGTGTAAACAGGCACTCACAGACTGTCACACATCCATGGAGTTACTCACACACCTATTCAGTCATGCAAAGAATCAATCACATCTCCATTTCCTTAACTATACAGTTATACACACCTTACTTATTCAAACATATACTAACACATATTTACTCTCTTATACAATCCTTGATACAAGTTCACAATGATTCATACAGCCACTCTCACATTCACTGACTCTTATGTTCAGTTATTTATATATGTCAACTCTCACATGGAGTGTGCTTTACATATGTACTTACTTTGACATGTAGAACTGAGATATCCATTCACTCACCAATATACTCATGCACACAGTCAACTGTCCATACAGCTGTTTCTACATGCACTTTTGAACCCATACACCTAGGGAATCAACCGCTCACACATCTATGCACAGAGTTATACACCTCCCAGCCACCCACACACACACTCAGTCTCCCATACAAATACTTGGGCAACCATTCAATAACCCATATAGTTACTGATATAGCTACTGATTTAAACATGCAGCAGTTTACAGAAGAACATAAATATTGATTGCCAAATTAAGACACTTTAATCACTAACCCATGCACTCAGTGAGACACATTTAATCATTCTCTCATACAGTCAGTCATGCACCTACTAAATCCTTCATCCAGACACTTATACATCCACTCATTCTTCAATATGTAAGACATATTTTAACTTTACAGAAACATACAGTCACTGGGTGTTGTCATCAGTGATGTCATCAGTGATGTCACTGACCATGTCATGAATGATGTAATATGTGACATCATTAGCAGTGGATTGCGGGTCCGCGATATATAGTTAGTGCAACTAACTATATATGGAATTTCAATGGTTTTGTGCAAATAAAATAAGGTTTTTTAAATGCTAATCCCTAACTATATATGGTCTATAACCTATGGTTTTTTCAGTGAATTTTCAAGGTTTTGTAAATGCAAATTCCTAACTATATATGGTCTATAACCTATGGTTTTTTCTGTGAATTTCATTGGTTTTTTAAAAGCTAATATCTATAGCTGTAAAATATATTCTTTATTAAGTGACGTATCACGTAGCCCGTGAGACGCCTCATGATGCATCGCATAACCGTGACGTATCGTCTCTGCAGCGCAAACCAAACCCAAAACGTAAGCGCGCCAGAACACGCTTAAAGATATATATATATTTTTTAACCTTAATTAGACAAAATCCACACGTGCACATATCACAAACGTTCAAAAAACACAATATGTCGGACTCCCGTTACGCTGCCGGTTAGCTGCCCGGTTAACGTACCAGGAAGCACCTTTACCGCGAAAATCGCAAATTTTTTTTTTTCACCCCCCAGGGAACTTTAATAGCCCCCTCATCAATCCTAGGGGTTCAGGAGGGGTCTGCCTTACCCCTTTCATTCATTTACACCTTTTTTTTTCCCACCTCTTGTCTCTCGATCCCACAGAGAGACAAGATGGCGGCCGCTCCAGACTGTTTACAATGATAACAGCCAATCAGCTTCTCCTCAGACTCCCGTTACACTGCCGATTAGCTTCCCGGTAGCTTCCCGGTAGCTGCCCGGTTAGCTGCCCAGTTCGCGTACCAAGACGCGTCTCTACGGCGAAAAAATCGGATTTTTTTGTTTGTTTTTTTTTGGCCCCACGTGGTTTTATAATATCCCCCTCATAAATCCTAGGGGGTCAGAAGGGGTCTACCTTGCCCTCTTTCCTTCATTTCCCCCTTTGTTTTGGCCTCCTCTTGTCTCTCGATCCTACCGAGAGACAAGATGGCGGCCGCTCCGGACTGTTTACAATATTGACAGCCAATCAGCTACTCCTCAGACTCCCGTTACACTGCCGGTTAGCTTCCCGGTTAGCTGCCCGGTTAGCTGCCCGGTTCGCGTACCAAGACGCGTCTCTACGGCGAAAAAATCTGATTTTTTTTTTGGGTTACACTGCCGGTTAGCTTCCCGGTTAGCTGCCCGGTTAGCTGCCCGGTTCGCGAACCAAGACGCGTCTCTACGGCGAAAAAATCGGATTTTTTTTTTTTTTTTGGTTACACTGACGGTTAGCTTCCCGGTTAGCTGCCCGGTTAGCTGCCCGGTTCGCGAACCAAGACGCGTCTCTACGGCGAAAAAATCGGATGTTTTTTTTTTTTTTTTTGGGCCCGGCGTGGCTCTATAATATCCCCCTCATCAATCCCAGGGGGTCAGGAGGGGTCTACCTTGCCCCCTTTCCTTCATTTCCCCCTTTGTTTTGGCCTCCTCTTGTCTCTCGATCCTACCGAGAGACAAGATGGCGGCCGCACCGGACTGTTTAGAATGTTGACAGACACCGGAGAGCCAATCAGCTTCGCTTTGCAAAGTTCCGATACGCGAAAAGTTCGCGAACCGGAGCGCTGCCCGGAGCGCTGTTACAGATATATATCTTGATTTAAACGTTAATTTCTCAAAATCCACTGAAGCACATATATTGAGACCTAGCAAAGGCACATCGGGCTAACAGTCCCTACAATTTTGCCAAGTTTCGTGGAAATCCATTCAGCCGTTCGGGCTAAAAGTGAGTCCAACCGCCCTATGGAAATTAACATGGGAAAAACGCGTTTTGGGACCCCCCTTTTTTCTCGGCCCCCCCTTGACGAACCCCCCCCAAATTTTCAGGAGCTGCTCAGAAACAAAATGTGCCATTTTCCTGAAAATTTCAGCCGATTCCGTCCACAAACGCCAAAGTTATTAGACATAGAATTTTCAAAAGTCTCATAGGAAAAAAATCCTAACTATATATACCTACTGGCTATCGCCAGTAGGTAATATATATATATATATATATATATATATATATATATTCACAGAAAAAACCATAGGTTATAGTCCATATATAGTTAGGAATTTGTATTTACAAAACCTTGAAAATTCAATGAAAAAACCATTGGTTATAGAACATATATAGTTAGGAATTTGCATTTACAAAACCTTATTTTACTCGCATAAAACCATTGAAATTCCATATATAGTTAGTTGCACTAACTATATATCGCGCACCCGCAACCCACTGCTGATAATGTCACATATTACATCATTCATGACATGATCAGTGACATCACTGATGACATCACTGATGACATCACTGATGACATCTCAAATGACATCACTGATGACATCACTGATGACAACATCCAGTGACTGTATGTTTCTGAAAAGTCAAAATATGTCTTACATATTGAAGAATGAGTGGATGTATAAGTGTCTGGATGAAGGATTTAGTAGGTGCATGACTGACTGTATGAGTGAGTGATTAAATGTGTCTCACTGAGTGCATGGGTTAGTGACTAAACTGTCTTAATTTGTGCATCATTATATCTGTTGTTCTGTAAACTGCTGCATGTGTTGATCAGTAGCTTTATGATTAAGTATATGGGTTATTGATAGGTTGCCCAAGTATTTGTATGGGAGAGTGAGTGTGTGTGTGGATGGCTGTGAGGTGTATGACTCTGTGCATAGATGTGTGAGCAGTTGATTCACTAGATGTATGGGTTCAAAAGTGCATGTGGAAACAGCTGTATGGGCGGTTGACTGTCTGCATTAGTGTATTGGTGAGTGAATGGATATCTCAGTGCTACATCTCAAAGTAAGTACATATGTAAAACACAGTACATGTGAGAGTTGACATATATAAATAACTGTGCATAAGAGCCAGTGAATGTGTGAGTGGCTGTATGGATCATTGTGAACTTGTATCAAGGATTGTATAAGAGAGTAAATATGTGTTAGTATATGTTTGAATAAGTAAGGTGTGTATAACTGTATAGTTGAGGAAATGGAAGTGTGATTGATTCTTTGCATGACTGACTAGGTGTGTGAGTAACTCCATGGATGAGTGACAGTCTGTGTGCGTCTATTTACTCTGAGTGTATCTAAGATTATATTAGAGTCTGAAGAGGTTCACCGTATTATCACATGAATGATGTCATCAGTGATGTGATCAGTAATGGCAAATGAGATGACATCAGTGATGTCATCAGTGATGTCATTTGAGATGTCATCAGTGATGTCATCAGTGATGTCATCAGTGATGTCACTGATCATGTCATGAATGATGTAATATGTGACATTATCAGCAGTGGATTGCGGGTGCGCGATATATAGTTAGTGCAACTAACTATATATGGAATTTCAATGGTTTTATGCGAGTTAAATAAGGTTTTGTAAATGCAAATTCCTAACTATATATGTTCTATAACCAATGGTTTTTTCATTGAATTTTCAAGGTTTTGTAAATGCAAATTCCTAACTATATATGGACTATAACCTATGGTTTTTTCTGTGAATTTCATTGGTTTTTTAAAAGCTAACATCTGTAGCTGTAAAATGCATTCTACTTTAAAACCCAAAATATATTTTAGATGTTTATTGATAATTTTAATTGAAATATTTTTTTTCTTCGCTTCCGGTAAGCGAACCGGGAAGCTTTCCGTTAGCTCATCTTGATGCCGCGATCTAGTACACGAACCGGTAAACGTTACGTTAGCGGAACTGTGACGCGTCGCGGAAGCGCGACGTATCATTGTCGCGAATGCGTCTTATGACGCGCCGCTTTAGCGCTCCCGAAAGGGCTCGGGACCGCGAACCGGAAACGATGCGGGACGCGGCGCGCACCGCGTAACGTGAGCGGAACAAGTCATGTGACTTGTTTATCAAAGTTTTCATTGGTTCATTTCACTTTTGGTTTCCAAATGATGTATGACTAGGTCATGTGACCTAAAAATAACCCTTTTCATTGGTTCCGAACTTTTGCTTTTCCAAAATCACGTAAACCCCTTCTTCTTTCCTCACTCTGACTTTCATCTTGGTGAGAGAAAGACCATTTTCCATTTTGATTACAATGGCTTCTATCTTTGCTTCAGCTGGTGGACCCCCACCACCACCTCAACCTCCTCATGACAAGAGAGGACCACCATCTCAATTCATCTCAAACAGAGAGGAAGAAGAAGACGACTTAGAAGAAGAGGACACTGATGAACCTGAATTTATTCCGGAGTTGCCCCGTGTTTCCGGAAGGAAAACAAGTTTCATTTGGCAATTTTTCTCAATTCCTCGAGGGGAGAAGAAGGTTAATGCCAAATATGCCACCTGCCTAATTTGCAAAAAAAGATTATCTCGAGGCACAGAGAAAAAGTATAGTATGGGCAACTATACTATGCATCGCCATATGGTCAGGTGGCATCCATTAAATTACAGCCGGGCAGAGTTAAGGGATCTGCAAGATAATCCCCCGACAACTCCTGTGGCCAAATCAACTTCTAATATAAATTTGACTGTAAGAGAGGCACAGGAAACTGTGCCAAACATACAGCCAAACTTCAAGCACATGAAGTTAACGTGCATACATTGTGGTGCTATGCTCTCATGTGGCAACATGAGCGTAAACTTAATAAACTTGGTGTATGATAACCATAACTGCCCTAACCCACCCAAGCAGTAATTTTTTCTTTGCTCCTGTTGAGCCCTTTTCGATGCCTGTTTTTATGTTGTTTCCCCTCCATGAAAAACACAAAAAAACATAAAACTGTTCTAAAAATACAAAAAAACAAAAAATGTTCAGAAAAAAAAAAAAAAAAAAAAAAAAACATTAAAAAAAGTTCTTTTCAGAACTACCTCCCCTTTCAAATAAAATTGCTAGAATGTTTAACACTCTAGCAAGCTCTATTTCTTTTGGTTCGCTTCAAGTTCGCTGACCGGTTAGCGAACTTGAAGCGAACCAAAAAAATATTTTTTTTAAAAAAAGAAGAGTTAGTATAAGGGAAGTAAACAGAGAGTAATGTAAAAAGAAAGACAGCTATAGAGAGTAAATCAGAGATAGTGTCAGTGACATCATCAGCAGTGCATTGCGGGTAAAAAGAGTAGAAAACATTTACCTTATAATTCTTGTTCCCTTTTTTAAATATTTTTTCATACTTTCAATCTGTAAAAGAGAAAACATACATTTCCAAAAATATTACTACATGTATTTAAAAATTACAAAAGAAAAGGGAAAAGGTTCAAGAAGAAACACTTTTTCAACAATTTTGACATTTACAGAAGCCTCTGCTTCTCTACGTCCCCTACACAATCCTAAAGATATATATTTTAAATAAACAGTATCTTCATGCTGATGAACTGAGACCTATTTTTGAACATGGTACTTCTTTTGCACTGCTGATGTCTCACAATAGTGATGCAATAGCAGCGCAAAAAAGATGTAAAGCCATCATAAAATTGTCTCTAATATTTTAAATGATAGTTTCAGGATGCAAATAAGATGTCTGCTTTGAAGAGCTTTCTTTGAGGTGAGGCCTATTCCTTTTTTTAAAAGAAACAGTACCCGGAAATACAGCACTATAAGCATTAAAATTGACACTTACAGAAGACTCAGTTTTTCCATATCTACCTCACATTTCTAAATGTATATCATAAGTACAAACAGAAGAACATTAATTATACATGTTATATGGTTTATTTTTGCTGTTCTCAGAATGTATCAAATTTCACTTAAATCTGTGACTTGAACGTATTCATCATGTAACAGCGGGGAAAAAAAAACAATCAAAATGACTGTGTTTAAAAAACCCATACAACCTAAGAAATCTGATTTCAAAACTCCTTAAAATTAACTTACTTTCAATGACGTCGAAGGATCTCCTATGAACAGCATTCACTCTGTTGTGCTATAAATATTTTCAGCCCGCCACTTTCTGAAAGAAAACCTCCATCGATACGAAAAATATGTTACATAGAAGAAAAGACTTCTCTCATTCTATCACATGTTTCCACTAGGCCAAATCATGTTGCCGCGATTCGCTACTCTTGTAATTCTTCCAATCAAATCCCGACATTTTCTATTTTCGTAACTTTCAAAAAGAATACATTTGAGATTATTTTCACAATCCTGGACTACTAATATCTTACCCTTCTTTGTCACTCATGTTCTCCTTTTCCTATGACACTGATACTGCTTACTATGAAGCAGACTTACTTGCACCAGGTTTATATAGTTGGATTTTTAAATTGACATTATAATTAAAAGTTTTGGACCAATAATCTAGACAGCATTGCAGACTTACATTCCCTCTACTTCATGAACCTTTTGCAATTCTTCACAGGAAATCCCGAGATTCTTTCATTAAAATTTTGGTTTTAAAAACACCAGGTAAGAATTTTTAAGGTCAAACGGCAATTTTTTTTTTAAAGTTACAACGGAATCATTGCAGAATGACCAGCCGTTTCGAGACTTTAAATAAGCTGTATAATGTCCTGATGTTGTTGAAGGACCATCGTGATAGATAATTGCTACAGTTACAAAAGTCCTTCCTGATATTGAAAGCTGAGAAGCCACAATTTTTTTTATTAAAGTTGACAATTTTGATCCATCAGGCCTACATCGTTGAATCATTAAAATGACATACTGTCCATATCTACGTATAAATAATATTGACATCATTTCAGATTTACATTGGCTACACTCCATGTTGTGATCCGCTGCATTTACTAGCTTAATAAAGGAGACTGATTTACTGTCTGGCAAAGTTAAATATATAAATCTTTCTGAGTCTACACTAGTAGTACTTGATACCCTACAATTCTCGCAGTCATGCTGCCATTGATAAGAAAGCCCAAACAGGTGATCTACATCTACACCCTCATCTTGCAATACATCAAGCATATACATTAAAAACTCCTGACAATCTTGCTGATTATTTTCAGAGAAGTCTGTTTGCCCTGAACATTCATCTAACAGATAACGAACTTCAGACACACTTTCTACTTTTGTTCGATCACTGCTACATTTCTCGAAAACAGAATTCAATAAACAGCATAAAATTTGTTCTGAATTCAACAGAATCTGTTCTTTTAAACTCTCTAGTGAAAAGAGAACATTAACCACTACATTTGCATAGCAGTTGACACCAGAACTGTTTTCAAATTGAAAACCGACAACATCTTCAACAGAATCCACTTTCTTTCTGCTAACAATTTTCGGTTCATTGACTTTTAGTCTTTTTGCAACAACCTCCCTACTATTACTGATATTTCTACGTTTGCGGCCTACCACACGTTTCTCAAACAAAGGATATTGAGGCAAATGTGGCGCATACTCTCTTCTTAACCTATTGTATTCCTTAACACAATCTAGATCCGCACAAATGTTTGTGACATCACAGTCAATCAAGTACAATCCTGATAAAGTTCTTACTCGTGACAATGCCACATATGCCATACCCTCCTTGAACACAGAACTGCCAATATTCACCAATGCAGTGTCTACACTTAAACCTTGCGATTTATGAATTGTTACCGCATATGCCAAGCAAACAGGAAACTGTTTACGGCGAACATATAAGTCTTTAACAAGCAAAAACCTAGCAGAACAACGACCAATTAGCTGTACTTCCTCAATGCCATCAAATTTAATTTTTAAAAATTCTATTCCATCTCTATTTCTGTACTTCTCAAAATCAACAACATTACCCATTGATCCATTTACCAGACCTCTTTCAACATGTAAATTTCTTCTCAAAATGATTCGGCAATTTAAACACACATTCAAAGTCTTTTCAAAACCCGCTGTTTTGTCTTCTCTAATGAATCCAAATTTGATTTCTACTATGCCCCCTTATGGTAATTTCCCCCTTTGTTTTGGCCTCCTCTTGTCTCTCGATCCTACCGAGACAAGATGGCGGCCGCTCTGGACTGTTTAGAATGTTGACAGACACCGAAGAGCCAATCAGCTTCGCTTCGCAAAGTTCCGATACGCGAAAAGTTCGCTAACTGGATCGCTGCCCGGAGCGCTGTTACAGATATATATCTTGATTTAAACGTTAATTTCTCAAAATCCACTGAAGCACATATATTGAGACCTAGCAAAGGCACATCGGGCTAACAGTCCCTACAATTTTGCCAAGTTTCGTGAAAATCCATTCAGCCGTTCGGGCTAAAAGTGAGTCCAACCGCCCTATGGAAATTAACATGGGAAAAACTCGTTTTGGGACCCCCCTTTTTTCTCGGCCCCCCCTTGACGACCCCCCCCCCAAATTTCCAGGAGCTGCTCAGAAACAAAATGTGCCATTTTCCTGAAAATTTCAGCCAATTCCGTCCACAAACGCCAAAGTTATTAGACATAGAATTTTCAAAAATGCCATAGGGAAAAAATCCTAACTATATATACCTACTGGCGACCGCCAGTAGGTAATATATATATATATATATATATATATATATATATATATATATATATATATGTCCAGCAAACGCCCTTGCGCTCAAGTGTGGCACTCGACATCGTCCCATCAGTGTTAGCCTCTTTGCAGCCTGCCAGCCTCGCGCCCAAGTTTTTCAATACATGCAGCTGACGCGTTTCGAGGCAATACGCCTCTTCTTCATGAGCTTGTGCATGGGACGATGTCGAGTGCCACACTTGAGCGCAAGGGCGTTTGTTGGACATATATATATATATATATATATATATATATATATATATATATATATATATATATATATATATATATATATATATATATATATATATATATATATATATATATATATTCACAGAAAAAACCATAGGTTATAGTGGATATATAGTTAGGAATTTGCATTTACAAAACCTTGAAAATTCAATGAAAAAACCATAGGTTATAGGCCATATATAGTTAGGAATTAGCATTTACAAAACCTTATTTTACTCGCATAAAACCATTGAAATTCCATATATAGTTAGCTAACTATAAGCGCTAACTATATATCGCGCACCCGCAATCCACTGCTGATGATGTCACATATTACATCATTCATGACATGGTCAGTGACATCACTGATGACATCACTGATCACAACATCCAGTGATTGTATGTGTCTGTAAAGTTTAAATATTGAAGAATGAGTGGATGTATAAGTGTCTGGATGAAGAATTTAGTAGGTGCATGACTGACTGTATGAGTGAGTGATTAAATGTGTCTCATTGAGTACATGGGTTAGTGACTAAACTGTCTTAATTCGTGCATCAGTATGTTTGATGTTGTGTAAGCTGCTGCATGTGTTGATCAGTAGCTATAAGAGTGGCCATATGGGTTATTGATTGGTTGCCCAAATATTTGAATGGGAGGCTGAGTGTGTGTGTGGGTGGCTGGGAGGTGCGTGACTCTGTGCATAGATGTGTAAGCAGTTGATTCACTAGGAGTATGAGTTCAAGAGTGCATGTGGAAACAGCTATATGGGCGGTTGACTGTGCATGGGTGTGTTGGTGAGTGAATGGATTTCTCATTGCTACATGTGCAAGTAAGTACGTATGTAAAACACAATACATGTGAGAGTTGAGATATATAAATAACTGAACATAAGAGCCAGTGAATGTGTGAGTGGCTGTATCGATCACTGTGAGCTTGTATCAGGGATTATATAAGAGAGTAAATATGTGTTATTATATGTTTGAATAAGTAAGATGTGTATAACTGTATAGTTGAGGAAATGGAGGTGTGATTGATTCTTTGCATGACTGACTAGGTGTGTGAGTAACTCCATGGATGAGTGACAGTCTGTGAGTGTCTGTTTATACTGAGTGTATGTAAGGTTATATTAGAGTCTGAAGAGGTTCATTGTATTATCACATGAGTGATGTGATCAGTGATGACAAATGAGATGTCATCAGTGATGTCATTTGAGTTGTCATCAGTGATGTCATTTGAGATGTCATCATTGATATCATTTGAGTTGTCATCAGTGATGTCATTTGAGATGTCATCAGTGATGTCATCAGTGATGTCACTGACCATGTCATGAATGATGTAATATGTGACATCATCAGCAGTGGATTGCGGGTGCGCGATATATAGTTAGCGCTTATAGTTAGCTAACTATATATGGAATTTCAATGGTTTTATGCGAGTAAAATAAGGTTTTGTAAATGCTAATTCCTAACTATATATGGCCTATAACCTATGGTTTTTTCATTGAATTTTCAAGGTTTTGTAAATGCAAATTCCTAACTATATATCCACTATAACCTATGGTTTTTTCTGTGAATTTCATTGGTTTTTTAATAGCAAATATGAAAAGCTTTAAAATGTCAAGTACGTGATAGATAAAAACATTTTCGTATTTATGCACGCTGATGTGCTTTGAACGCTGCCCCCCCCCTCCCCTCTTTTGCCTTAGTAGTACTCTCTCTTTGCAGATACAGAAGGGTAGTTAACGCAGGCCTTTACCCCCGTTGTAATCCGTCGTACCTCCTTGTCTCTCCATTTGATTGATTGTTGTCCAAGCATTTACTGTTTTAGAATTGGTTCTCTTTGGATCATTCTCTATTTACAAACAAGCACAAAGTCGCAATACTCTGTTTAGTCTTTGCAGATAGTGAAAAATCGTGTAAAAAAATAAAAGTAATCGAGCAAAATCAGTAGGCCACTAATTGGATCTCTTTTTGACCTCGCTAAAATAGAAATATTAGGAACAACCCTTCTTGAGAAATACGAAAATAGTGAGATGAACTGAGCTCCACACCATGAGGGCTGCAAGACAGCTCGGCTCCATCACCCATCCCGCACAAAATAATGACAAACCCTATGCAAATATTAAAAATATAGACAACACACCAGCAAAGAAACAGGGTAAAACATTTTATTAAAAAACTATTTACATAACGTTGGTTTATAAGATGATGTCAGTAGTGGACCGATGTGTGAATAGATCGAAAACAGCACAAGGCTCCAAGATCCGGATAGCAAGCTCCTGGATGTTGGGTGCCATAGTTTAGAGTTCTGAATTTCAGCCTTTTTCAATGCCTGTGCTTTGTTGAATCAAAATGGCGGCTTGACACAAAGCTGACTCAAGCGTTGCTACTGATGCTATGCAGACCAAAACTGGTTTTCAGTTTGTACATTTTTCTAGATTTTTCAATCCAAGTTTGGTTGACTTTGTAGAACGATGGCTTCAGATTTTCAACATACGATGTGGTGGCGCTGACTGGGAGGGGGCGCTTCGCTCCTGCCCCCTCCCCAAGTAAGATTTTCATACGTGAAAGTACGTTAATGGTTTTGGTCCCTGAGATGCTTCGATGTCACTACCATTCTCAAATAGCATAAGTTCTAGATGTTGGGTGCCATAGTTAAGAGTTCTGAGCAGCGCTTGTAACACTGTCTGAAGCTTATTTCCACCTACTGCAGCTTCACTATTCTCAAAGTAAGTGAGTGTCGTTTGTGGACCTGACTGCATTAGAAAACAATGTGATATGTTACCTTCCTAAACAGCTTGACGGAGGCCCCTGAGGGGCGCTGTGATGGCCATGGACTCGGAGAAGACGCTTGGCTCCGACACCCTCCCCAAGTCTTATAGCACTGGTGTAGCCTGAGATCGCCCCCGACATAGGCGGCCGGCTCCCGGGGTCCGGCGGTACTTTTTGCCTTTTGATGACTCTTCAATTCTGGACCTTGTCCCACAATCCGTTTGACCTGAAGACAAGCTGTAGTGGGGCGCCCCTTTATCGTTTTAGTTGCCATTCCGCCCGCTTTTGCTACACTGTGCCTCTTCCGCCATTCAGCTGTTTTCCGCCCGCTCTTGCGACTACAGCGTCTCGCTCACCATGTAGTTGAGATGCGCCCGCTCTTGCGGTGCAGCGATAGGCGGCTGCCACAGGACTCTCAAAATGGCGGCCGTCTCTTCGGTTTTGGGCCTGGTCCACTAAAATGGCCCTGGGACACCTTGGAACTCGGACGCTTGTCTGCTAGGGCTTGGGTCCCATTCTCGAAAAGCGTCCCCTCAGCCGTGAAGATTCTACAAAAGTCTTGGGGGCCTCCGACTCCCGCAGGCTTCTGGTGGGGAGCGGCTGCCATGATTGCTCGTGGAATGGCCACGACGGAGCTACGAAATGGTAGTGGTCTCATGCTGACGCCAGCTTTAGTCTGAAACATCCAGAAACACTGTAGACTACCAATTCGATCAGTTCCGGTAGCGCCCCAACATGACCCGGAAGAGAAGAACTTGCCCTCCCCTCTTTGACTGATGGTTCTTGTTGCCTGTCCCCTCTGTTGTCATTTAACAGAACTTTTTGGACTGCTGAAAGGGGTTGTGTTCTGAACGCTGGTTGGTGGAGACATTTAGACTATATTCTTGACCTACGTTGTCGCGTAATGCGTTTTATGACACGCCGCGTTAGTGCACCCGGAAGTGATCCGAGGCGCGGCGCGCAGCGCGTAACGTAAGCATAACAGGTCATGTGACTTGTTAATAAAACTTTTCATTGGTTCATTTTACTTTTGTTAATTTAATGATGAAAAGCTTGGTCATATGACCTAAAAATTACGCTTTTTATTATTTTCGAACAATATTTTTTTTTCAAACATATGTTATAATATTCCAAGCTAATGTACTTTCCCGGAAAATTTACAACTGTCTTGCAAGTAAAATATATTCCTTTTTCGAGAAAAAGGGCGTTTCTTCCTTCCATGACGGAGCCGTTGAGTAAAAGAGATTCGGCCTGCTGTCTTAGTCGCCGATACGCCTGATTATCAGATTCTTATCGATCACTTTATGTTGCAGACATGAAAAACACAACTGCCCTTGACCATTTATCTTTACTGCGTTCCTACATATTATACCTTTTATCCGTCATGTAATTGGACTGCTTTATTTCACTTGCCTTTTACTGATTCGAAAACAGTCACTAAAAGTAAAAACTTTACAAATGAAAATACTACTACCGTGTTTTGTTTTAAAAACCTTTATTGTGAAAATGTCAGTATACAAATACGGGCCTATAACCACGTGGGCCGGCCACGGAGCAAACTCAAATCGTATATGATGAGGAGACATTTACACTGTAGAAGAACGTAACGAGCGGGCCATTAGGTGACAAGAACAAAGGTGTCTAACAGTTGCGGAATCGGTGGACGTACATTTTGTAATTAAAATACGACAGGGCCACTTACAATAACATTTTCTAGATATACATTTGCGGGCAAAGAGTTACGAGTCCCATTTATACCGGCGCCATTTTGGGCGAGGCCGGGCAGGTCCAAGATATAGTCAAAATGTCTCCACCAACCATCGGCCAGACCAGAACCCCTTTCGGCCCTTTATGTTACAAGATGGTGTCTTCCATTCAGAAAATATTGGTGGAAGCATTTTGAAAGGAAACAGAAACAGCCGTTCTCCTAGTGAGTTTCACATTGTTACATTTAGGAAGAATGTTGAAGAGTAGTATGTGGAAAATCTGAAGCCATTTTTCTACAAACTCTCAATCAGACTTGGATGGAAAAAAAAACCTGAAGAATGTACAAACTGAAAACCAATTTTTGTCTGTATAGCACCAACAGTAACGCTTGAGTCAGCTTTGTGTCAAGCCGCCATTTTCATTCAATCAATAGCGTCCCCCTGCACACATTCAGGGACCTGGTCGTGTCTTCAGATGAAACGCATTGTAGGAAAAGATGCAGAAAGGAAAAGGAAAAAAGTTCAGCCGGACCTAGTGAAGCTGCAGCAGGTGCAAATAAGCTTCAGACAGTCTTACAAGCACTGCTCAGAACTCTCAACTGAGGCACTCAACATCCAGGACTTGCCATTCGGATCTTGGCGCCTTGTATTTTTGTTTTGTTTTTGATGGAGGGGAAAGAACAAAAAACAGACATTGAAAAAGGCTCAACAGTGCAGGGCGCCTTGTGCTGGTTCCGACCTATTCACACATCGGTCCGCTACTGACATCACCTCATAAACCAACGGGGCACCCCACGCCGACTTTCGGCGCAGCATTGTAGGATGGCCACACCAGTGCGGCAATTTGCTGGACACCACCTCGGTGCCATCCAGATCTCGGCGCGTTCATTCATTCAATAGCGTCCCCCTGCACACATTCAGGGACCTGGTCGTGTCTTCAGAAGAAACGCATTGTAGGAAAAGAAGCACAAAGGAAAAGGCAACAAGTTCCGCCGGACCTAGTGAAGCTGCAGCAGGTGCAAATAAGCTTCAGACAGTTCTACAAGCACTGCTCAGAAATCTCAACTGAGGCACTCAACATCCAGGACTTGCCATTCGGATCTTGGCGCCTTGTGCTGGTTCCGACCTATTCACACATCAGTCCACTACTGACATCACCTCATAAGCCAACGGGGCACCCCACGCCATCTTTCGGCGCAGCATTGTAGGATGGCCACACCAGTGCAGCCACTTGCTGGACACCACCTCGGTGCCATCCGGATCTCAGCGCGTTCGAGTCACTGTGCCGGAAGAGTAACCGGAACTCAGCTGAACACGCCGTCTTTCGGCGCAGCATTGTAGGATGGCCACACCAGTACGGCAATTTGCTGGACACCACCTCGGCGCCATCCGGATCTCGGCGCGTTCGAGTCACTGTACCGCAACAGTGACCGCAATTCTGCTGGACACGCCGTCTTTCGGCGCAGCATTGTAGGATGGCCACACCAGTGCGGCAATTTGCTGGACACCACCTCGGTGCCATCCGGATCTCGGCGCGTTGTGCTGCCTTCGGCCTATTCGCACATCGGTCCGCTACTGACGCCGCCTCACGTGCCAACGGATTTTCTACGCTTTTTGTAGCCCTATGTCGCATAACAGGTCATGTGACTTGTTTATAAAACTTTTCATTGGTTCATTTTACTTTTGGTTTCCTAAAGATGGAAGGCTTGGTCATATGACCTAAAAATAACACTTTTCATTGGTTTAGAACATTTTTTTTTCCCAAACGATGAAAGCCCCACCTTGTTTCTGGATCATTCAGACTGAAGCTGGCGTCAGCATGAGAGCACCACCATCTCGTGGCTCCGTCGTGGTCATTCCGCGAGCAATCATGGCAGCCGCTCCCCACCGGAAGCCTGCGGGAGTCGGGGGCCCCCAAGACTTTTATACAATCTTCACGGCTGAGGGGACGCTTTTCGAGAATGGAGCCCAAGCCCTAGCAGGCAAGCGTCCGACTTCCAAGGTGTCCCAGGGCCATTTCAGTGGACCAGGCCCAAAACCGAAGAGCCGTCCGCCATTTTGACAGCCATGTGGCAGCCGCCTATCGCTGCACTGCAAGAGTGGGAGCAACTCAACAACATGGTGAGCGAGACGCTGTAGCCGCAAGAGCGGGCGCAACTCAGCTGGATGGCCGCCACCTGGGGAGGCCCGTTCACGCCGCCTCCCCCCCCCCCCCCCCGGGCCGCCGCACGCCAATTTTCGGAGCAGCATTGTAGGATACCAAAACCAGTGCGGCAGTTTACTGGACATCACCTGGGTGCCTGTCGTACATGTTGTGTCAGCCATGTGACACTGGACACAGACCGCTACTGACGAGGCCTCCCCCCGCACCACCCGGGACGCCCCACGCTGTTTTTCTGTGCTGCATTGTAGGATCCCTAAACCAGTGCGGCACCCAGGCGACATCACCTGGGTGCCGTCCAGAACTCTGCACGTTGTGCTGCCTTGGGACTATTCGCACAAAAGACAGCTTCTAACCATTGTTGCTTTTTGTGTTAATAAATGTTTAAATGTTTTTAGTTTTTGTTCTGTTCATTATCGTTAAAAGTTAATAAAGTTTTATAACCTTAATTTGTTGGAGTGTTATCTATTTTTTGAAAAACGGGTGAATGGGGCCTTGAATCGGGTTATTGTCATGTGTGGGCTTTGGAAGTGTGCTGCTGCAGGATCGGACATTTCAAACTCAAATGCACGTTCTTTTTCTTACCTTTCCGAAGCATGGAGCGCAATAGCAGGCAGAGAAAGGGTGATGCACGTGTTGAACACTACCTGACCTGGCAAGTTGCTGGCAGTGCCCCCCCGCCCGCTCCTGAAAGAGGGCACACACACACCGCCGCCCCGAGTACTTCACAAATCTTTAAAAGACCATGCGCTTGTTCATGAGGCTTAAATGGTTTATCACCTCTTCTAGAACCCCTACATCGACCCTCTGACGTTTCATGGAAAAATTACCATGTAACACAATACCAAGCCCTGTCAGCTGAAACCCCCAAGGAATCGTGGGGCATATTATCAAGGGGGTTTATCTCCGCTTTTTTGGCTTTAAAAACCATGAAAGCGGAGATAAAATTATTTCCCTATTATCAAGCTGTCGCTAACACCAGTTAGTGACACCTAAAAGGAGATAGCGACCATCTTGGGCCCGGCTTTGCATGTCAGTGATACTTATCACTAATGACATGCAAAGTGGCGTGCCAAGATGTTAGCGACTGGAAACAGTCCCTAACATCGCTACCTTCTATTACCAACTTTTGGAGATATTCGCGCTAAGCGCGAATATCTCCAAAATCTAACACCTGCCCTGAGCAGTTCTTAGCCATGTTATCCAATGGGAGGTGGATAACATGGCTAAGAGCATTTGCTCGATAATACATGAATATCGCTGACTTTTCTGCGATAATAGCAAGGTTTATCTGCGATAAAAATCGCCGATGTGCGGCGATAATTTTTGTCTCTAAACAAGTTATAGACAAAAATTATCGCTAGTTGTTCGTAATATGCCCCCGGGTTTTTGCTTGCAGAAATCGGGAGGCGGGAGACTAGCACTGAAATCAGTACTCACACGCCTGAATCAGGAGGATTGGCATGTCTGAATTCTCTACAGCTGGGGCCATAAACTACATCCGCAGGGGTAGGTGATAGCCTGGGACCAGCCTGGCATCTAAAATGGCTGCCGTGCACGACAAAATTGTGGCATTCGAAAAAAGGCAAGATGGCGCAGCCGCTGGAAGAGATATATCAACATATATCAGCCTCCTCAGCCACCCTCAGGAAACATAGGGGATTAGGATATGTCTCCCGCACCCCCTTATACCTAGTACTTTAATTAACGAAGCACAAAATGGCGAATTCCCGTTTCGCTACCAGTTTGCGGCCCAGTTCGCGGCCCGTGAAGCGCTTCTACCGTGAAAAATCATTTTTTTTTTATTTTCCCCACGGGACCCTTTAATAACCCCAACAACATTCCTAGGGGGTCAAGAGGGGGATACCTTGCCCCCTTTCATTAAATTCCCCCTTAGTTTTTCACCTTTTCTTCTCTCTCGATCCTACCGAGAGACAAGATGGCGGCCGCTCCGGACTGTCACGCAGCAAAAAAAAAAAAAAAGCTCACGCACAGCCGCTGGAAGAGATGTATCAACATATATCAGCCTCCTCACCCACCCTCAGGAAACATAGGGGATTAGGATACGTCTCCCGCACCCACTTATAACTAGTAATTTAATTTACGAAGCACAAAATGGCGAATTCCCGTTTCGCTACCAGTTCGCGGCCGCGCTTCTACCGTGAAAAATCATTTTTTTTTTATTTTCCCCACGGGACCCTTTAATAACCCGAACAACATTCCTAGGGGGTCAAGAGGGGGATACCTTGCCCCCTTTCATTAAATTCCCCCTTCGTTTTCCACCTCTTCTTCTCTCTCGATCCTACCGAGAGACAAGATGGCGTCCGCTCCGGACTGTTTAGAATGTTGACAGACACCGGAGAGCCAATCAGCTTTCTGCGCGCAAAGTTCCGATAAGCGAAAAGTAAGCGGACCGGATCGCTGCCCAGAGCGCTGTTACAGATATATATCTTGGTTTGAACGTTAATTTCTCAAAAACTACTGGAGCACATATATTGAGACCTAGCAAAGGCACATCGGGCTAACAGTCCCTACAATTTTGCCAAGTTTCGTGCAAATCCATTCAGCCGTTCGAGCTAAAAGTGAGTCCAACCGCCCTATGGAAAACTCAATGCAAAAAACGCGTTTTGGGACCCCCCTTTTTTCTCAGCCCCCCCTTGACGAAACCCCACCAAATTTTCAGGAGCTGCTCAGAAACAAAATGTGCCATTTTCCTGAAAATTTCAGCCGATTCCATCCACAAACGCCAAAGTTATTAGACATAGAATTTTCAAAAGTCCCATAGGGAATTTATCCTAACTATATATACCTACTGGCGAACGCCAGTAGGTAATATATATATATATATATATATATATATATATATATATATATATATATATATATATATATATATTACCTACTGGCGGTCGCCAGTAGGTAGTTATAGTTAGGATTTTTTTCAATGTTAAATCTCAAAATTCTATTTGGAATAACTTTGGCACCGGTTGACGAATCTGCCTGAAAATTTCCTGAAAATGGCCTCGTCGAGCTCCGGTCCTTCCTTGAAAGTTTGGGGGGGATACGTCAAGCGGGGGCCGAGATAAAAGGGGGGTCCCAAAACGCGTTTTCCCCATGTTAATTTCCATAGGGCGGTCGATTGCACTTTTAGCCCGAACGGCTGAATGGATTTCCAGCAAACTTGGCAAAATTGAAGGGACTGGTAGCCCGATGTGCCTCTGCTATGTCTCAAGATATGTGCTGCAGTGGATTTTGAGTAATTTAGGTTCAAAAAAATATATATATCTATAGGCGCTCTCCGGTGCGTGCACCGGGGTGCGCTCCAGGCGCGACACGCGACATGCGCGCAGGAAGCTGATTGGCTCTTGGGTGTCTGTAAACATTCTAAACAGTCTGGAGCGGCCGCCATCTTGTGTCTCGGTAAAATCGAGACACAAGGGGTTTGAAAAAAAAAGGGGCAAATGACCATAAGGGGGAAGAGTAGACCCCCTCTGACCCCCTAGGTTTGATGTGGGGGCTAAAATAGGGTCCTGCGGGGCATTAAATTATTATTATTTTTTTTCGTTTTGCGCGGGGGAAGCGCATGGTACGCGCACCGGCGAAGCACGGGGAAAATCCAGGACCATATTTATGAAGGCCTTGCGCTGCCAGTTTTGCGCCGCCTGTGCGTCAATTTTTGTGACGCACCAGCGGTGTAAAAAAATGCGCATTGTTACGCAATATTTAAAAAGTGACGCATCTATCTAGATGCGTCACTTTTTAAATATAGTGCAACGAGGCACATTTTTTTACACTGCTGGTGCGATGCGTCACTTTTCTGTGCGCACTCCTTATGACATTCCAGATGTGTCATATTTAATGTATGACGAATCATGTTGCAAGGAGTTACAGATACATCAGTATTTCTGACATATCTGTAAACATAAAAGTGACGCGAGGCAGGCGCAAGATTTTGACGCAACAGCATCCTAAAAGTGACGCAGAGAAATCTCATAGATTTCAGTACGTCGTTATTACCAAGCTTTTTGCGGGGGAATGCCCCCTCTGCATACATTATACCTGACGCAGATATAATGTGGCGCAGAGTTTTAAAAAGTGACCCATGTACCTAGATGCGTCACTTTTTAAAAATAGCGTCAGGTATAATGCATGCAGAGGGGGTGTTCCCCCGCAAAAAGCTTTGTAATAGCGACGCAGTGAAATCTTTGAGATTTCACTGCGTCACTTTTAGGATGCTGTAGCGTCAAAATCTTGCGCCTGCTTTACAGCAGGTGTTAGACTGACGCAAGACCTTTTACATGGTGCTTTTTCCATGTGAAAGGACACATTACTGGAGTTGCGTCACTTTTGTGACGCACTCCAGCAA
This sequence comes from Lissotriton vulgaris, assembly GCF_964263255.1. Lineage (NCBI taxonomy): Eukaryota > Metazoa > Chordata > Amphibia > Caudata > Salamandridae > Lissotriton > Lissotriton vulgaris. Next base: position 747,112,417 of record NC_141696.1, read on the forward strand.
TGCGTTACTTGGAATGTCATAAGGAGTGCGCACAGAAAAGTGATGCATCGCACCAGTGGTGTAAAAAAATGCGCCTCGTTGCGTTATATTTAAAAAGTGACGTATCTAGGTAGATGGGTCACTTTTTAAAATCAAGCGCCACATTATATCTGCGTGAGGTATAATGCATGCAGAGGGGGTGTTCCCCCGCAAAAAGCTTTGTAATAGCGACGCAGTGAAATCTTTGAGATTTCACTGCGTCACTTTTAGGATGCTGTTGCGTCCTTTAAATATAGTGCAACGAGGCACATTTTTTTACACTGCTGGTGCGATGCGTCACTTTTCTGTGCGCACTCCTTATGACATTCCAGATGTGTCATATTTAATGTATGACGAATCATGTTGCAAGGAGTTACAGATACGTCAGTATTTCTGACATATCTGTAAACATGAAAGTGACGCGAGGCAGGCGCAAGATTTTGACGCAACAGCATCCTAAAAGTGACGCAGAGAAATCTCATAGATTTCAGTACGTCGTTATTACCAAGCTTTTTGTGAGGGATTGCCCCCTCTGCATATATTATACCTGATGCAGATATAATGTGGCGCAGAGTTTTAAAAAGTGACCCATGTACCTAGATGCGTCACTTTTTAAAAATAGCGTCAGGTATAATGCATGCAGAGGGGGTGTTCCCCCGCAAAAAGCTTGGTAATAATGACGCAGTGCGTCACTTTTAGGATGCTGTTGCGTCAAAATCTTGTGCCTGCTTCACAGCAAACCTTTCACATGGTGCTTTTTCCATGTGAAAGGACACATTACTGGAGTTGCGTCACTTTTGTGACGCACTCCAGCAATGCGTTACTTTTGTGTTTACAGATACGTCAGAAATACTGACATATCTGTAACTCCTTGCGAATTGATTAGTCATATATTAAATATGACATATCTGGAATGTCATAAGGAGTGCGTCCAGAAAAGTGACGCATCGCTGTTTTCACGTAGCGATGCGTCACTTTTCAGAAATGAGGCCTCCAGTTTATTCACTGTGTCATAACTTTCTTTTCTAACACTCACCTTCTTTCATTCCTCCTACTTCACTTCCTTTCACCTCTCATACCTTTCTGTTCTTTCTTACTCATTCTCCTTTCAATTATCAATGCACTATATTTCACTTACTCTTCATTTTTTTAAGAATATAGCTCTTTGATGAGAATTGGAGGTAGTTCTGAAAAGAACTTTTGGTTTTCTTCTTTTAACTGAACAGGAACAAAAACAGGGAATGGAAACTGCTCAACAGGAGCAAAAAGAAATCAAAAAAATTAGGGGTGGGAAGGGCAGCGATGGTTCTCCAATGCTCGAACCATGAGCAGGACACTTTGCTCCCCATAGGTGAGGAGTTGATTGCAGTATCTGCATTTGACGACCCCATGGTTAAATGCAGGTTGTATGTTTGGCACCTGCTCCTGCGATTGCTCTCTCCCAGAAGAAGTTGCTCCTCCGGTTGATGTAGAGGCCCCATCTCTGGGAACCTCTTGTGCCAGAGCCCTGACACTTTCCCGGGCAAAATTCTGGGGGTGCCTCCTCTCCACATGTCGGATCATGGTAAAGTTCCCAAAAGAGTACTTTTTTTGGGGGTTACCCCGTGACAGGACCTGTTTGCAGATCCTGCACTCCACTTTTGGTGCATTCACCTTTTTCTGGTCTGCTGGAAACTTAAAAAATTTCCAAATGAAATGCTCTTTCACCTTTGGTTGAGGAGGCTCTTCATCGATGAATTCAGGCTCATCTTCACTGCTGGATGGTCTGGCAGCCATGATTAACCAAGAAATATGCAAGAGCAAAAAGGCAGGTCTTTCAGTCACAAAAGTGAAAGAAGAAGTGAAGGAAATGGGTGGGGATTTCATTCATTGTAAAAAAAACTGTTAGCAACCAATGAAAAGTGTTATTTTAGGGTCACATGACCCGACGCGTTTACGCTGCGTGCTCCGGAGCACTTCCGGTGCGTTTACGCAGCGCGATCGTAGGCGCTTCCGGGGCGCAAACGTGGCGCGATCGTAGGCGCTTTTGCGTGTGTTTACGCGCCGCGAACGTAGGCGCTTCCGAGGGCACTTACGTTGCGCACCGAAGTGACGTCATCAAACTTTTACAGAAATGCATAATCATTTTCCTTATTAAAAAAAACTAATTTTATTTGTATGGTACGAAATGTTTTGCATTATTATTAACTTTTCATTCATATTTTTTTTCACGAACGACAGTAGCGCTCTGGGTGCGCTTTCAGATGAGCTCACGGAAAAGCTTACCGGAGAGCTTAGCTGAAAGCTTCCCGGAGCGCGCACCCAGAGCGCAAAAGAAAAAAATTATATAAAAAAAATGAATACTTAAAAAAAAACAGCAAATTGTAAAAAAAAAAAAAAGGTTAGAAACTCGATATACAAAGGAATTAGCATTTTAAAAACCTATGAAATTCAATGAAAAAACCATAGGTTTCACACCAGTTATAGTTAGGAATTAGCATTTAAAAAACCTATTAAATTCACTGAAAAAACCATAGGTTTCACACCAGTTATAGTTAGGAATTAGCATTTAAAAAACCTATTAAATTCACTGAAAAAACCATAGGTTTCACACCAGTTATAGTTAGCTGGAAATTTTACTGATATAAAACCATTGAAATTCCCACAATATAGTTAGATGGACTCACTATAACTTGCGCGTGCAATGCACTGCTGATGACGTCACATATTACATCACTCATGACATGGTCAGTGACATCACTCATGACATCACTGATGACATCATCCTTGAGACAGAGTGACAGACCTCCTTTCAGTGTAATGTAACCCATGAAACACATATTCAAAAATAGAAATTAACATTTTCAAAAAAATGGAGATACACATAAAAGTTACAACAACCAATTCAATAATTCCACCATCTATATACACATCCACTCATTCACCAACAGTTCTATATAGTCACTCATACATATACTCACTCATCATATGTAGTGATACACCTATACATCCTGTTACACACCAACAGTCATCCAAAAGTTACTCTCACACATACTCACACATGCAAGTAAACTATTGAACATCCATTTATTTGCATATACATCTAAACACACACTATCACCTTACTTCTAAGGAAACTTACACATACTTACTCTCTTAAACAATCACTTATAGAAACACATACTTATTTAAACAGGAACTCTTACAATCTCTTACTCTCACATATACTCACTTATATACATCAATATTCACATATACTAGATTAAAACATATGTAGTTACTGATACAGACACTAGTGAGACAGTCATTCACGCAGTAACACACACATATACACACTCATCCACCCATACAGTCCTGCACATATGCTGTCTTCAAAACACATACAAAGAGAGAGTCAGTCATTCATGCATCTATGTGATAAGTAATACCCCCACCAAACCATACAAACACTCATACTGATACTAAAAAAACATCTAATAACCCATATACCTACACATGTAGCTACTCACCAACCCATGCAGCCACTTATAAACAAAGTGAAACACTAATACATATATTTAAATATTTAAACATTACTCACTAATATATGTATTCACTAACATACACTTAATAAGCCAGTTAACCAATCAAATTTTTTTTTAAAAACCATCCATTTAGACACTTATTTAAACATTTATTCTTCCATCAACTTTTACATATACATATATAAAATATATTTATTTTTCAGAAAGACACACATTCACTGGATGGTGTCATCAGTGATGTCATGAGTGATGTCACTGACCATGTCATGAGTGATGTAATATGTGACGTCATCAGCAGTGCATTGCACGCGCAAGTTATAGTGAGTCCATCTAACTATAACGTGGGAATTTCAATGGTTTTATATCAGTAAAATTTCCAGCTAACTATAACTGGTGTTAAACCTATGGTTTTTTCAGTGAATTTGATAGGTTTTTTAAATGCTAATTCCTAACTATAACTGGTGTGAAACCTATGGTTTTTTCATTGAATATATATATATATATATATATATATATATATATATATATATTCACTGAAAAAACCATAGGTTATAGTCGATATATAGTTAGGAATTTGCATTTACAAAACCTTGAAAATTCAATGAAAAAACCATTGGTTTTAGGCCATATATAGTTAGGGATTTGCATTTACAAAACCTTATTTTACTCGCATAAAACCATTGAAATTCCATATATAGTTAGATGCGCTAACTATATATCGCGCACCCGCAATCCACTGCTGATGATGTCACATATTACATCATTCATGACATGGTCAGTGACATCACTGATGACATCACTGATGACAACATCCAGTGACTGTATGTTTCTGTAAAGTTAAAATATGTCTTACATATTGAAGAATGAGTGGATGTATAAATGTCGGGATGAAGGATTTAGTAGGTGCAACTGATTGTATGAGGGAGTGATTAAATGTGTCTCACTGAGTGCATGGGTTAGTGATTAAACTGTATTAATTTGTGCATCATTATATCTGTTGTTCTGAAAACTGCTGCATGTGTTGATCAGTAGCTATATGAGTAACTATATGGGTTATTGATTGGTTGCCCAAGTATTTGTATGGGAGACTGAGTATGTGTGTGAGTGGCTGGGAAATGTGTGACTCTGTGCATAGATGTGTGAACAGCTGATTCACTAGATGTATGGGTTCAAAACTGCATGTGGAAACAGCTGTATGGGTGGTTGACTGTGTGCATGAGTGTATTGGTGAGTGATTGGATATCTCAATGCTACATGTCAAAGTAAGTACATATGTAAAACACAGTACATGCGAGAGTTGACATATATAAATTACTGTGTTTAAGAGCCAGTGAATGTGTGAGGAGCTGCATGGATCATTGAAAACTTATATCAGTGATTGTATAAGAGAGTAAATATGTGTTAGAATATGTTTCAATAAGTAAGGTGTGTATAACTGTATAGTTGAGGAATTGGAGGTGTGATTGATTCTTTGCATGACTGTCTAGGTGTATGAGTAACTCCATGGATGAGTGACAATCTGTGAGTGTCTGTTTTCACTGAGTGTATCTAAGGTTATATCAGAGTCTGTAGAGGTTCATCGTATTAACACATGAATGATGTCATCTATGATGTTGTCAGTGATGTCATTTGAGTTGTCATCAGTGATGTCATCAGTGATGTCACTGACCATGTCATGAATGATGTAATATGTGACATCATCAGCAGTGGATTGCGGGTGCGCGATATATAGTTAGCGCATCTAACTATATATGGAATTTCAATGGTTTTATGCGAGTAAAATAAGGTTTTGCAAATGCAAATCCCTAACTATATATGGCCTAAAACCAATGGTTTTTTCATTGAATTTTCAAGGTTTTGTAAATGCAAATTCCTAACTATATATCGACTATAACCTATGGTTTTTTCAGTGAATTTCAATGGTTTTTTAATAGCAAATATGAAAAGCTTTAAAATGTCAAGTACGTGATAGATAAAAACTTTTTCGTGTTTATGCACGCTGATGTGCTTTGAACGCTGCCCCCCTCCCCTCTTTTCTCTTAGTAGTACTCTCTCTTTGCAGATAGTGAAGAGTAGTTAACGCAGGCCTTTACCCCCGTTGTAATCCGTCCTGCCTGCTTGTCTCTCCATTTGATTGATTATTATCCAAGCATTTACTGTTTTACAATTGATTCTCTTTGGTTCATTCTCTATTTACAAACAAGCACAAAGTCGCAATACTCTGTTTAGTCTTTGCAGATCGTGAAAAATCGTGTAAAAAAATAAAAGTAATCGAGCAAAATCAGTAGGCCACTAATTGGATCTCTTTTTGACCTCGCTAAAATAGAAATATTATAAACAACCCTTCATGAGAAATACGAAAATAGTGAGATGAACTGAGCTCCACACCATGAGGGCTGCAAGACAGCTCGGCTCCGTCACCCATCCCGCCCAAAATAACGACAAACCCTATGCAAATATTAAAAATATAGACAACACACCAGCAAAGAAACAGGGTAAAACATTTTATTAAATAACTATTTACATAACGTTGGTTTATAAGATGATGTCAGTAGTGGACCGATGTGTGAATAGGTCGGAAGCAGCACTAGGCGCCAAGATCCGGATGGCAAGTCCTGGATGTTGGGTGCCATAGTTCAGAGTTCTGAGTTTGAGCCTTTTTCAATGCCTGTGCTTTGTTGTTTCCCCTCCATCAAAAACAAAAAAAAAATATAAAACTGTGCAAAAATACAAAAAAATCTAAAAATGTTTACAAAAGCAGTGCTTGTAAGACTGTCTGAAGCTTATTTCCACCTACTGCAGCTTCACTATTCTCAAAGTAGGTGAGGGTCGTTTGTGGACCTGACTGCATTTGAAAACAATGTTATATGGTACCTCCCTAAACCGCTTGACGGAGGCCCCCGAGGGGCGGTGTGATGGCACGGACTCGGAGAAGACGCGTGGCTCCGACCCCCTCCCCAAGTCTTATAGCACTGGTGTAGCCTGAGATCGCCCCCGACATAGGCGGCCGGCTCCCGGGGTCCGGCGGAACTTTTTGCCTTTTGATGACTCTTCTATTCTGGACTTTGTCCCACAATCCGTTTGACCTGAAGACACGCTGTAGTGGGGCGCCCCTTTACCGTTTTAGTTGCCATTCCGCCCGCTTTTGCTACACTGTGCCTCTTCCGCCATTCAGCTGTTTTCCGCCCGCTCTTGCAACTACAGCGTCTCGCTCACCATGTAGTTAAGTTGCTCCCGCTCTTGCGGTGCAGCGATAGGCGGCTGCCACAGGACTCTCAAAATGGCGGCCGGCTCTTCGGTTTTGGGCCTGGTCCACTAAAATGGCCCTGGGACACCTTGAACTTCGGACGCTTCCCTGATAGGGCTTGGGTCCCATTCTCGAAAGCGTCCCCTCAGCCGTCAAGATTCTACAAAAGTCTTGGGGGCCCCCGACTCCCGCAGGCTTCTGGTGGGGAGCGGCTGCCATGTCTGCTCGTGGAATGGCCACGACGGAGCTACGAGATGGTAGTGCTCTCATGCTGACGCCAGCTTTATTCTGAAACATCCAGAAACACTGTAGACTACCAATTCAATCAGTTCCGGTAGCGCCCCAACATGACCCGGAAGAAAAGAACTTGCCCTCCCCTCTTTGACTGATGGTTCTTGTTGCCTGTCCACTCTGTTGTCATTTAACAGAACTTTTTGGACTGCTGAAAGGGGTTGTGTTCCGAACGCTGGTTGGTGGAGACATTTTGACTATATTCTTGACCTACGTTGTCGCGTAATGCGTTATATGACACGCCGCGTTAGCGCACCCGGAAGTGATCCGGGGCGCGGCACGCAGCGCGTAACGTAAGCATAACAGGTCATGTGACTTGTTAATAAAACTTTTCATTGGTTCATTTTACTTTTGTTATTTTAATGATGAAAAGCTTGGTCATATGACCTAAAAATTACGCTTTTTATTGTTTTCGAAAAAAATTTTTTTTAAACATATATGTTATAATATTCCAGGCTAATGTACTTTCCCGGAAAATTTACAACTGTCCTGCAAGTAAAATATATTCCTTTTTCGAGAAAAAGGGCGTTTCTTTGTTCCATGACGGAGCCGTTGAGTAAAAGAGACTCGGCCTGCTGTCTTAGTCGCCGATACGCCTGATTATCAGATTCTTATCGATCACTTTATGTTGCAGGAGTGGAAAACACAACTGCCCTTGACCATTTATCTTTACTACGTTCCTACATATTATACCTTTTATCCGTCATGTAATTGGACTACTTTATTTCACTTGCCTTTTACTGATTCGAAAACAGTGACTAAAAGTAAAAACTTTACCAATGTAAATACTACTACCGTGTTTTGTTTTAAAAACCTTTATTGTGAAAATGTCAGTATACAAATACGGGCCTATAACCACGTGGGCCGGCCACGGAGCAAACTGAAATCGTATATGATGAGGAGACATTTACACTGTAGAGGAACGTAACGAGCGGGCCATTAGGTTGCAAGAACTAAGGTGTCTAACAGTTGCGGAATCGGTGGACGTACATTTTGTAATTAAAATAAGACAGGGCCACTTACAATAAAATTTTCTAGATATACATTTGCGGGCAAGGAGTTACGAGTCCCATTTATACCTGCGCCATTTTGGGCGAGGCCGGGCAGGTCCAAGATATAGTCAAAATGTCTCCACCAACAATCGGCCAGACCAGAACCCCTTTCGGCCCTTTATGCTACAAGATGGTGTCTTCCATTCAGAAAATATTGTTGGCAGCATTTTGAAAGGAAAGATAAACAGCCGTTCTCCTAGTGAGTCTCACATTGTTACATTTAGGAAGAATGTTGAAGAGTAATATGTGGAAAATCTGAAGCCATTTTTCTACAAACTCTCAATCAGCCTTGGATGGAAAAAAAAATCCTGAAGAATGTACAAACTGAAAACCAATTTTTGTCTGTATAGCATCAACAGCAACGCTTGAGTCAGCTTTGTGTCAAGCCGCCATTTTCATTCAATCAATAGCGTCCCCCTGCACACATTCAGGAACCTGGTCGTGTCTTCAGGTGAAACGGATTGTGGGACAAGAAGCAGAAAGGAAAAGGAAAAAAGTTCCGCCGGACCTCGGGAGCCGGCCGCCTATGTCATGGGCGATCTTTGGCCACACCAGGGCAATAGTGAAGCTGCAGCAGGTGCAAAAGAGCTTCAGACAGTCTTACAAGCACTGCTTTTCTAAACATTTTTTTGTATTTTTGCACAGTTTTATATATTTTTTTTGTTTTTGATGGAGGGGAAACAACAAAAAACAGGCATTGAAAAAAGCTCAACAGTGCAGGGCGCCTTGTGCTGGTTCCGACCTATTCACACATCGGTCCACTACTGACATCACCTCATAAGCCAACGGGGCACCCCACACTGACTTTCGGCGCAGCATTGTAGGATGGCCACACCAGTGCGGCAACTTGCTGGACACCACCTCGGTGCCATCCGGATCTCGGAGCGTTCGAGTCACTGTACCGCAAGAGTGACCGGAACTCAGCTGGTCACGCCGTCTTTCGGCGCAGCATTGTAGGATGGCCATACCAGTGCGGCAACTTGCTGGACACCACCTCGGTGCCATCCGGATCTCGGCGCGTTCGAGTCACTGTACCGCAAGAGTGACCGGAACTCAGCTGAACACGCCGTCTTTCGGCGCAGCATTGTAGGATGGCCACACCAGTGCAGCAATTTGCTGGACATCACCTTGGGCAATAGTGAAGCTGCAGCAGGTGCAAATAAGCTTCAGATAGTCTTACAAGCACTGCTCAGAACTCTCAACTATGGCACTCAACATCCAGGACTTGCCATTCGAATCTTGGCGCCTTGTGCTGGTTCCGACCTATTCACACATCGGTCCACTACTGACATCACCTCATAAGCCAACGGGGCACCCCACGCCGACTTTCGGCACAGCATTGTAGGATGGCCACACCAGTGCGGCAACTTGCTGGACACAACCTCGGTGCCATCCGGATCTCGGCGCGTTCGAGTCACTGTACCGCAAGAGTGACCGGAACTCAGCTGGACACGCCGTCTTTCGGCGCAGCATTGTAGGATGGCCACACCAGTGCGGCAATTTGCTGGACACCACCTCGGTGCCATCCGGATCTCGGCGCGTTGTGCTGCCTTCGGCCTATTCGCACATCGGTCCGCTACTGACGCCGCCTCACGTGCCAACGGATTTTCTACGCTTTTTGTAGCCCTATGCCGCATAACAGGTCATGTGACTTGTTTATAAAACTTTTCATTGGTTCATTTTACTTTTGGTTTCCTAAAGATGGAAGGCTTGGTCATATGACCTAAAAATAACACTTTTCATTGGTTTAGAACATTTTTTTTTCCCAAACGATGAAAGCCCCACCTTGTTTCTGGATGATTCAGACTGAAGCTGGCGTCAGCATGAGAGCACCACCATCTCGTGGCTCCGTCGTGGTCATTCCGCGAGCAATCATGGCAGCCGCTCCCCACCGGAAGCCTGCAGGAGTCGAGGGCCCCCAAGACTTTTGTAGAATCTTCACGGCTGAGAGGACGCTTTTTGAGAATGGAGCCCAAGCCCTAGCAGGCAAGCGTCCGAGTTCCAAGGTGTCCCAGGGCCATTTTAGTGGACCAGGCCCAAAACCGAAGAGCTGTCTGCCATTTTAAGAGTCATGTGGCAGCCGCCTTTCGCTGCACTGCAAGAGTGGGAGCAACTCAACAACATGGTGAGCGAGACGCTGTAGTCGCAAGAGCGGGCGGTAAACAGCTGGATGGCCGCCACCTGGGGAGGCCCGTTCACGCCGCCTCCCCCACGCCCCCCCCCCCGGGCCGCCCCACTCCAATTTTCGGAGCAGCATTGTAGGATACCAAAACCAGTGCGGCAGTTTACTGGACATCACCTGGGTGCCATCAACATCTCAGCGCGTTCTGCTGCCTTGGGACTATTCGCACAACAGACCGCTACTGACGAGGCCTTCCTCCGCACCACCCTGGACGCCCCACGCTGTTTTTCTTTGCTGCATTGTAGGATCCCAAAAACCAGTGCGGCACCCAGGTGACATCACCTGGGTGCCGTCCAGAACTCAGCACGTTGTGCTGCCTTGGGACTATTCGCACAAAAGACAGCTTCTGACCATTGTTGCTTTTTTTTGTGAAAAATGTTTAAATGTTTTTACAGTTTTTGTTCCGTTCGTTATATTTAAAGGTTAATAAAGTTTTATAATCCTACTTTGTTGGAGTGTTTTTTTTTTTTTAAAAAAGGGGTGAATGGGGCCTTGAATCGGGTTATTGTCATGTGTGGGCTTTGCAAGTGTACTGCTACAGGATCGGACATTTCAAACTCAAATGCACGTTCTTTTTCTTACCTTTCCGAAGCATGGAGCGCAATAGCAGGCAGAGAAAGGGTGATGCAAGTGTTGAACACTGCCTGGCATGGAAGTTGCTGGCAGTGCCCCCCCCCCCCCCCCGCCCGCTCCTGAAAGAGGACACACACACACCGCCGCCCCGAGTACTTCACAGATCTTTAAAAGACCATGCGCTTGTTCATGAGGCTTAAATGGTTTATCACCCCTTCTAGAACCCCTGCATCGACCCTCTGACGTTTCCTGGAAGAATTACCACGTAACACAATACCAAGCCTTGTCAGCTGAAACCCCCGAGGAATCGTGGGGCATATTATCAAGGGGGGTTATCTCCGCTTTTTTGGCTTTAAAAGCCAAAAAGCGGAAATAAAATTATCTCCCTATTACCAAGCTGTCGCTAAAACCAGTTAGTGACAGCTAAAAGGAGATAGCGACCATCTTGGGCCCCGCTTTGCATGTCAGTGATATTTATCACTAATGACATGCAAAGTGGGCGTGCCAAAATGTTAGCGACTGGAAACAGTCCCTAACATCGCTATCTCCTATTACCAACTTTTGGAGATATTTGCGCTAAGCGCGAATATCTCCAAAAGCTAACACCTGACCTGAGCAGTTCTTAGCCATGTTATCCAATGGGAGGTGGATAACATGGCTAAGAGCATTTGCTTGATAATACATGAATATCGCTGACTTTTCTGCGATATTCATGCATTGCGGCCGTTTTTTATCGCATTTGCGATAAACCTTGCTAATAGCAAGGTTTATCTGCGATAAAAATCGCCGATGTGCGGCGATAATTTTTGTCTCTAAACAAGTTAGAAACAAAAATTAACGCTAGTTGTTGGTAATATGCCCCCGGGTTTTTGCTTGCAGAAATCGGGAGGCGGGAGACTAGCACTGAAATCAGTAGTCTCACGCCTGAATCGGGAGGGTTGGCATGTCTGGATTCTCTACAGCTGGGGCCATAAACTACATCCGCAGGGGTAGGTGATAGCCTGGGACCAGCCTGGCATCTAAAATGGCTGCCGTGCACGACAAAATTGTGGCATTGGAAAAAAGGCAAGATGGCGCAGACAATGTTTATCAATAAGGATTCATTTATAACAAAATATTTTATCGCAGTGACAAATTGGCGGTCAACACTTCCTGATTTCCATCAAATCGAACGTTAACAGACGTCACGCAGCAAAAAAAAAAAAAAAGCTCACGCACAGCCGCTGGAAGAGATGTATCAACATATATGAGCCTCCTCAGCCACCCTCAGGAAACATAGGGGATTAGGATACGTCTCCCGCACCCCCTTATACCTAGTAATTTAATTAAAACGAAGCACAAAATGGCGAATTCCCGTTTCGCTACCAGTTTGCGGCCCAGTTCGCGGCCCGTGAAGCGCTTCTACCGTGAAAAATCATTTTTTTTTTATTTTCCCCACGGGACCCTTTAATAACCCCAACAACATTCCTAGGGGGTCAAGAGGAGTATACCTTGCCCCCTTTCATTAAATTCCCCCTTCGTTTTTCACCTCTTCTTCTCTCTCGATCCTACCGAGAGATAAGATGGCGGCCGCTCCGGACTGTTTAGAATGTTGACAGACACAGGAGAGCCAATCAGCTTTCTGCGCGCAAAGTTCCATTTCGCGAAAAGTAAGCGAACCGGACCGCAGCCCGGAGCGCTGTTACAGATATATATCTTGTTTTGAACGTTAATTTCTCAAAAACTACTGGAGCACATATATTGAGACCTAGCAAAGGCACATCGGGCTAACAGTCCCTACAATTTTGCCAAGTTTCGTGCAAATCCATTCAGCCGTTCGAGCTAAAAGTGAGTCCAACCGCCCTATGGAAATTAACATGGGAAAAACGCGTTTTGGGACCCCCCTTTTTTCTCGGCCCCCCCTCGACAAAACCCCCCAAATTTTCAAGGGCTGCTCAGAAACAAAATGTGCCATTTTCCTGAAAATTTCAGCCGATTCCGTCCACAAACGCCAAAGTTATTAGACATAGAATTTTCAAAAATCCCATAGGGAATAAATCCTAACTATATATACCTACTGGCGATAGCCAGTAGGTAATATATATATATATATATATATATATATATATATATATATATATATATATATATATATATATATATATATATATATATATATATATATATATATTAAACAACACAGAATCCCCCAATCCTCGGGATTAATTCAGAATAAGAGCACTCTCAGCCAATGTAGCGTAGGTTCGCCAGGTATTTATTCACAGAACCTTTCAGCAAGTCAGTTCACAGGTGGTGCCTTGGAATCGCGTTGTTCATTTTAGTCTCTTCATGAATCACCACGAAAGTTTCACAGTTTCATGGCTCATTTCAAAGACAGACTTTCATTCTTGACATTGAGTGCAATCAAGCCCTGAATGGGCAGGTTACCTATTTACACAAAACACTATTTGAAGTTGTCAATGTCATTTGCCACGAATAGGGAATTCTTTTTAAAAGGTATTAGGTAGTGTGACAGACAATACATATTTACAGAAAGCAGTGTATTTATCAATTTTTCCAGGTTTGTAAGAAAACAAAGTTAGGAGCTAGATGAAATCACTTAGATGTGAGTCCACATCTCTTCCTCATTATTCATCCCTCCCGGGGTCTTTGTCTGTAGCTAGATGATAAATCTTGATTCTAAGGTTCTTAATTTCTTCACCCAGTTGCCCCCTCTTTCTGTCCTGACTAGTTGGTCCAGAATGAAATAGCTCAAAAGATTACTGTTGCTGTTATGTGCCTGCTCGAAGTGACGAGCTACTGGGTAGCTTGGATCCTTTGAGGTAATTGCCCTCATGTGTTCAAGGACCCTTAATTTAGTGGGTTTTACTGTACTTCCAACATATTTCTTTCCACAGGGACATAACAAGCAGTAAACCGTGTAGTCAATATTACAGTTTACCAATTTCGTGATTTTACTTTTTGCTTTCTTGCCTGGGATTTGATATTCCTTGACTTTCTTAGAGTTCCTACAGGCCTTGCACTTCATGCAAGGAAAGAAGCCTGAAACAGTGGGTTTTCTCTTTCTTTTCTTCTCATAGTGACTGTTCACTAAATGGTCTTTAAAAGAATTTCCCTTTCTATATGTAATGAGAGGATAATCAGATATTGATTTTCCGATTACTGGGTCTGATTTCAGTATCTTCCAGTTTTTCCGCATTATATTAAAAACTTCAGGAGACTTTTCTGAGTAATCGGTGATTAATCTGATCTTGGAATCTGGGGAGCTAGGTTTATCAATTAGAAGGTCTTTTCTGTCCACTAGATTACTTCTAATTTCTGCTCGATCCAAGATTCCTCTCCAATATCCTCTCTGTGAGAATCTTCTTTTAGACTGTTCCTTCGCTTTTTTGAACCCCTGTATGGTTGAGCAGTTGCGTTTGATTCGCAAAAACTCTCCCAGGGGGATGTTATTTATGATACTACGGGGATGATAGCTCCGTGAGTGCAATATTGTATTGCCCGCAGTGGGTTTTCTATAGACTGCGGTTTGTATGATGTCATTTTCCACATAGACCCGAAGGTCCAAGTAGAATACCTCACTTTTGCTAATATTTGCTAATATTGCTTGTGAAGCTGAGGTTCAAATCATTTCTGTTTAATTCAGCAATGTAATCCTCAGCCTCATTCTGTGGTCCCCGCCACACCAAGAACAAGTCATCGATGTAGCGGGTCCACAGGATGATATTATTCATCCATCTGTCATTGTTCCCCGCCCAGGCCACGTGCTTCTCCCACCAGCCCACGAAAAGGTTCGCGTAGCTGGGGGCGAAGCACGTGCCCATCACGCCCCCTGTAGTTGTAGGTACAATTTTCCTGCAAACAAAAAGATGTTATTTCTTAAACAGAAGTCTGTAAGCTCTAACAACATGGTGTTATGCCTTCGATATTTGATAGGTCTGTTCTCTAGGAAGCTTTTCATTGCCAGAAGACCGTCATCATGTCTAATAGACGTATATAAGCTGGCAATGTCCAATGTTATAAGGATCATGTCCTCTTCCCATTTGACATCCTGTATGATCCTCAAAAAGTCCTTCGTATCCTTCAGGTACGAACTGAGATCTTTTACGAACGGGGCAATGAAGCTATCGATATAGCTCGAAGTTTTTTTCAATAAACTGTCTTTCGCAGACACGATAGGTCTTCCAGGTGGCCATATTTTACTCTTGTGCACCTTTGGTAGGTGATAGAACGTTGCAATTTGGGGGAATTCACACTTCAGGTTCTTCCAATCTTGGAAGTCCAAGATCCCTTTGTCCTTCCATTTCTCAATTAAGTCATTGAAGGCCTTGATGCTTTCTATATATTTTGCCCTCTGTATCTCAACATAATGTTCTCTATTGTTCAGTTGAGAAAATGCCTCATCTTCATATTGGCTGCGTTTTAGGAT
This sequence comes from Lissotriton vulgaris, assembly GCF_964263255.1. NCBI lineage: Eukaryota > Metazoa > Chordata > Amphibia > Caudata > Salamandridae > Lissotriton > Lissotriton vulgaris. The sequence continues at coordinate 747,127,712 of NC_141696.1, forward strand.
GACAATATTTCCCCCTTTATCGCTGGGTTTGATAATGATATCCTCATCCTGTTTCAGATTTTGGATAACAGCCCATTCTTCCTTACTCAAATTTTTCCTGTTGTATTTGAATTTCTCCGCCTGTAGGCCTTTCAGTTCTTCAATGACAATTTCCTGAAATGTGTCAATTCCATCATTTGGTGTCCTCGGATTGGTTTTGGATTTAATAGTCATTCCACTTCTACAACCCTGCTGTGGAATTCCACAGTCCTCCAATGTTTGTGTGGGTTGTATGTCCCAATCCTGCGAATGGCTGCGATCTGAATAGATCTATCCGTGTCTGCGTGTAATCAAATGCGGAGTTGGGCAGAAGGTTAATCCAAGTTTTAGTAAAAAAAAAAAATATATATATATATATTTATATATATATATATATATATATATATATATATATATATATATATATATATATATATATGCAGTCAAAGTCTGCCAAAACAGTGAGGACTTTGGAAATATAGCACGCAGCGGTTTTCAGCTCCCTTACAACCCACTGGGGTAATACCATGGATTAACACGAGTGATGACAAGGCGCTCACTGGGGAAAAACAACAGGAACTCAAAATACCGGCATGCTCAGCATGCACACGCCTACTTAGGCGGGACTATTTTGTACATCAGCTGTTCCTGATTGATCGCCAGCAGTCATCTCTGCCGCTTTGCCCGTGAACAAGAGCACCACGTTGCTTGAAACGCGTTGGGCTTCTGACGAACTGTGAAGCGAGATTGTTGCCCTGCCAAGCTACAGCCTTTCATTAAAGGCATTCAAATCTCTGCTGTGTGGCGTCTTCACTGTTTGGGCAGTTTTGAGAATGAATTAAATGCGTCCGGCCTGGTCGCGAAGACGCCCTGCTGTTTTCACACAGATTTCTGGTTCGTACTTGCGAACTTGGTGGCGCAGGGAGTGCCGTGTGATTGGACTTTGGAAATATAGCACGCAGCAGTTTTCAGCTCCCTTACAACCCACTGGGGTAATACCATGGATTAACACGAGTGATGACAAGGCGCTCACTGGGGAAAAACAACAGGAACTCAAAATACCGGCATGCTCAGCATGCACACGCCTACTTAGGCGGGACTATTTTGTACATCAGCTGTTCCTGATTGATCGCCAGCAGTCATCTCTGCTGCTTTGCCCGTGAACAAGAGCACCACGTTGCTTGAAACGCGTTGGGCTTCTGACGAACTGTGAAGCGAGATTGTTGCCCTGCCAAGCTACAGCCTTTCATTAAAGGCGTTCAACTCTCTGCTGTGTGGCGTCTTCACTGTTTGGGCAGTTTTGTGAATGAATTAAATGCGGCTGGCCTGGTCGCGAAGACGCCCTGCTGTTTTCACACAGATTTCGGGTTCGTACTTGCGAACTTGGTGGCGCAGGGAGTGCCGTGTGATTGGACTTTGGAAATATAGCACGCAGCGGTTTTCAGCTCCCTTACAACCCACTGGGGTAATACCATGGATTAACACGAGTGATGACAAGGCGCTCACTGGGGAAAAACAACAGGAACTCAAAATACCAGCATGCTCAGCATGCACACGCCTACTTAGGCGGGACTATTTTGTACATCAGCTGTTCCTGATTGATCGCCAGCAGTCATCTCTGCCGCTTTGCCCGTGAACAAGAGCACCACGTTGCTTGAAACGCGTTGGGCTTCTGACGAACTGTGAAGCGAGATTGTTGCCCTGCCAAGCTACAGCCTTTCATTAAAGGCGTTCAACTCTCTGCTGTGTGGCGTCTTCACTGTTTGGGCAGTTTTGTGAATGAATTAAATGCGGCCGGCCTGGTCGTGAAGACGCCCTGCTGTTTTCACACAGATTTCGGGTTCGTACTTGCGAAATTGGTGGCGCAGGGAGTGCCGTGTGATTGGACTTTGGAAATATAGCACGCAGCGGTTTTCAGCTCCCTTACAACCCACTGGGGTAATACCATGGATTAACACGAGTGATGACAAGGCGCTCACTGGGGAAAAACAACAGGAACTCAAAATACCGGCATGCTCAGCATGCACACGCCTACTTAGGCGGGACTATTTTGTACATCAGCTGTTCCTGATTGATCGCCAGCAGTCATCTCTGCCGCTTTGCCCGTGAACAAGAGCACCACGTTGCTTGAAACGCGTTGGGCTTCTGACGAACTGCGAAGCGAGATTGTTGCCCTGCCAAGCTACAGCCTTTCATTAAAGGCGTTCAACTCTCTGCTGTGTGGCGTCTTCACTGTTTGAGCAGTTTTGTGAATGAATTAAATGCGGCCGGCCTGGTCGCGAAGACGCCCTGCTGTTTTCACACAGATTTCGGGTTCGTACTTGCGAACTTGGTGGCGCAGGGAGTGCTGTGTGATTGGACTTTGGAAATATAGCACGCAGCGGTTTTCAGCTCCCTTACAACCCACTGGGGTAATACCATGGATTAACACGAGTGATGACAAGGCGCTCACTGGGGAAAAACAACAGGAACTCAAAATACCGGCATGCTCAGCATGCACACGCCTACTTAGGCGGGACTATTTTGTACATCAGCTGTTCCTGATTGATCGCCAGCAGTCATCTCTGCCGCTTTGCCCGTGAACAAGAGCACCACGTTGCTTGAAACGCGTTGGGCTTCTGACGAACTGTGAAGCGAGATTGTTGCCCTGCCAAGCTACAGCCTTTCATTAAAGGCGTTCAACTCTCTGCTGTGTGGTGTCTTCACTGTTTGGGCAGTTTTGTGAATGAATTAAATGCGGCCGGCCTGGTCGCGAAGACGCCCTGCTGTTTTCACACAGATTTCGGGTTCGTACTTGCGAACTTGGTGGCGCAGGGAGTGTCGTGTGATTGGACTTTGGAAATATAGCACGCAGCGGTTTTCAGCTCCCTTACAACCCACTGGGGTAATACCATGGATTAACACGAGTGATGACAAGGCGCTCACTGGGGAAAAACAACAGGAACTCAAAATACCGGCATGCTCAGCATGCACACGCCTACTTAGGCGGGACCATTTTGTACATCAGCTGTTCCTGATTGATCAGCAGCAGTCATCTCTGCCGCTTTGCCCGTGAACAAGAGCACCACGTTGCTTGAAACGCGTTGGGCTTCTGACGAACTGTGAAGCGAGATTGTTGCCCTGCCAAGCTCAGCCTTTCATTAAAGGCGTTCAACTCTCTGCTGTGTGGCGTCTTCACTGTTTGGGCAGTTTTGTGAATGAATTAAATGCGGCCGGCCTGGTCGCGAAGACGCCCTGCTGTTTTCACACAGATTTCGGGTTCGTACTTGCGAACTTGGTGGCGCAGGGAGTGCCGTGTGATTGGACTTTGGAAATATAGCACGCAGCGGTTTTCAGCTCCCTTACAACCCACTGGGGTAATACCATGGATTAACACGAGTGATGACAAGGCGCTCACTGGGGAAAAACAACAGGAACTCAAAATACTGGCATGCTCAGCATGCACACGCCTACTTAGGCGGGATTATTTTGTACATCAGCTGTTCCTGATTGATCGCCAGCAGTCATCTCTGCCGCTTTGCCCGTGAACAAGAGCACCACGTTGCTTGAAACGCGTTGGGCTTCTGATGAACTGTGAAGCGAGATTGTTGCCCTGCCAAGCTACAGCCTTTCATTAAAGGCGTTCAACTCTCTGCTGTGTGGCGTCTTCACTGTTTGGGCAGTTTTGTGAATGAATTAAATGCGGCCGGCCTGGTCGCGAAGACGCCCTGCTGTTTTCACACAGATTTCGGGTTCGTACTTGCGAACTTGGTGGCGCAGGGAGTGCCGTGTGATTGGACTTTGGAAATATAGCACGCAGCGGTTTTCAGCTCCCTTACAACCCACTGGGGTAATACCATGGATTAACACGAGTGATGACAAGGCGCTCACTGGGGAAAAACAACAGGAACTCAAAATACCGGCATGCTCAGCATGCACACGCCTACTTAGGTGGGACTATTTTGTACATCAGCTGTTCCTGATTGATCGCCAGCAGTCATCTCTGCCGCTTTGCCCGTGAACAAGAGCACCACGTTGCTTGAAACGCGTTGGGCTTCTGACGAACTGTGAAGCGAGATTGTTGCCCTGCCAAGCTACAGCCTTTCATTAAAGGCGTTCAACTCTCTGCTGTGTGGCGTCTTCACTGTTTGGGCAGTTTTGTGAATGAATTAAATGCGGCCGGCCTGGTCGCGAAGACGCCCTGCTGTTTTCACACAGATTTCGGGTTCGTACTTGCGAACTTGGTGGCGCAGGGAGTGCCGTGTGATTGGACTTTGGAAATATAGCACGCAGCGGTTTTCAGCTCCCTTACAACCCACTGGGGTAATACCATGGATTAACACGAGTGATGACAAGGCGCTCACTGGGGAAAAACAACAGGACCTCAAAATACCGGCATGCTCAGCATGCACACGCCTACTTAGGCGGGACTATTTTGTACATCAGCTGTTCATGATTGATCGCCAGCAGTCATCTCTGCCGCTTTGCCCGTGAACAAGAGCACCACGTTGCTTGAAACGCGTTGGGCTTCTGACGAACTGTGAAGCGAGATTGTTGCCCTGCCAAGCTACAGCCTTTCATTAAAGGCGTTCAACTCTCTGCTGTGTGGCGTCTTCACTGTTTGGGCAGTTTTGTGAATGAATATATATATATATATATATATATATATATATATATATATATATATATATATATATATATATATATATATATTACCTACTGGCGGTCGCCAGTAGGTAGTTATAGTTAGGATTTTTTTCAATGTTAAATCTCAAAATTCTATTTGGAATAACTTTGGCACCGGTTGACGAATCTGCCTGAAAATTTCCTGAAAATGGCCTCGTCGAGCTCCGGTCCTTCCTTGAAAGTTTGGGGGGGATACGTCAAGCGGGGGCCGAGATAAAAGGGGGGTCCCAAAACGCGTTTTCCCCATGTTAATTTCCATAGGGCGGTCGATTTCACTTTTAGCTCGAACGGCTGAATGGATTTACACCAAACTTGGCAAAATTGTAGGGACTGGTAGCCCGATGTGCCTTTGCTATGTCTCAAGATATGTGCTCCAGTGGATTTTGAGTAATTTAGGTGCCAAAAAATATACATATCTATAGGCGCTCTCCGGTGCGCGCACCGGAGTGCGCTCCTGGCGCGACACGCGACTTGCGCGCAGAAAGCTGATTGGCTCTTGGGTGTCTGTAAACATTCTAAACAGTCTGGAGCGGCCGCCATCTTGTGTCTCGGTAAAATCGAGACACAAGGGGTTTGAAAAAAAAAGGGGGAAATGACCATAAGGGGGAAGAGTAGACCCCCTCTGACCCCCTAGGTTTGATGTAGGGACTAAAATAGGGTCCTGCAGGGCATTAAATTTTTTTTTTCGTTTTGCGCGGGGGAAGCGCATGGTACGCGCACCGGCGAAGCACGGGGAAAATCCAGGACCATATTTATGAAGGCCTTGCGCTGTTAGTTTTGCGCCTCCTGTGCGTCAATTTTTGTGACGCACCAGCGGTGTAAAAAAATGCGCATTGTTATGCAATATTTAAAAAGTGACGCATCTATCTAGATGCGTCACTTTTTAAATATAGTGCAACGAGGCACATTTTATTACACTGCTGGTGTTATGCGTCACTTTTCTGTGCGCACTCCTTATGACATTCCAGATGTGTCATATTTAATGTATGACGAATCATGTTGCAAGGAGTTACAGATACGTCTGTATTTCTGACATATCTGTAAACATAAAAGTGATGCGAGGCAGGTGCAAGATTTTGACGCAACAGCATCCTAAAAGTGACGCAGAGTAATCTTATAGATTTCAGTACGTCGTTATTACCAAGCTTTTTGCGGGGGAATGCCCCCTTTGCATACATTATACCTGACGCAGATATAATGTGGCGCAGAGTTTTAAAAAGTGACCCATGTACCTAGATGCGTCACTTTTTAAAAATAGCGTCAGGTATAATGCATGCAGAGGGGGTGTTCTCCCGCAAAAAGCTTTGTAATAGCGACGCAGTGAAATCTTTGAGATTTCACTGCGTCAGTTTTAGGATGCTGTTGCGTCAAAATCTTGTGCCTGCTTTACAGCAGGTGTTAGACTGAGGCAAGACCTTTCACATGCTGCTTTCCCCATTTGAAAGGACGCATTACTGGAGTTGCGTCACTTTTGTGACGCACTCCAGCAATGCGTTACTTGGAATGTCATAAGGAGTGCGCACAGAAAAGTGACGCATCGCACCAGTGGTGTAAAAAAATGTGCCTTGTTGCGTTATATTTAAAAAGTGACGTATCTAGGTAGATGGGTCACTTTTTAAAATCAAGCGCCACATTATATCTGCGTGAGGTATAATGCATGCAGAGGGGGTGTTCCCCCACAAAAAGCTTTGTAATAGCGACGCAGTGAAATGTTTGAGATTTCACTGCGTCACTTTTAGGATGCTGTTGCATCCTTTAAATATAGTGCAACGAGGCACATTTTATTACACTGCTGGTGTGATGCGTCACTTTTCTGTCCACAGTCCTTATGACATTCCAGATGTGTCATATTTAATGTATGACGAATCATGTTGCAAGGAGTTACAGATACGTCAGTATTTCTCACATATCTGTAAACATGAAAGTGACGCGAGGCAGGCGCAAGATTTTGACGCAACAGCATCCTAAAAGTGACGCAGAGAAATCTCATAGATTTCAGTACGTCGTTATTACCAAGCTTTTTGCGAGGGATTGCCCCCTCTGCATACATTATACCTGATGCAGATACAATGTGGCGCAGAGTTTTAAAAAGTGACCCATGTACCTAGATGCGTCACTTTTTAAAAAATAGTGTCAGGTATAATGCATGCAGAGGGGGTGTTCCTTGCAAAAAGCTTGGTAATAATGACGCAGTGCGTAACTTTTAGGATGCTGTTGCGCCAAAATCTTGCGCCTGCTTCACAGCAAACCTTTCACATGGTGCTTTTTCCATGTGAAAGGACACGTTACTGGAGTTGCGTCACTTTTGTGACGCACTCCTGCAATGCGTTACTTTTGTGTTTACAGATATGTCAGAAATACTGACATATCTGTAACTCCTTGCGAATTGATTAGTCATATATTAAATATGACATATCTGGAATGTCATAAGGAGTGCGTCCAGAAAAGTGACGCATCGCTGTTTTCACGTAGCGATGCGTCACTTTTCAGAAATGAGGCCTCCAGTTTATTCACTGTGTCATAACTTTCTTTTCTAACACTCACCTTCTTTCATTCCTCCTACTTCACTTCCTTTCACCTCTCATACCTTTCTGTTCTTTCTTACTCATTCTCCTTTCAATTATCAATGCATTATATTTCACTTACTCTTCATTTTTTAAGAATATAGCTCTTTGATGAGAATTGGAGGTAGTTCTGAAAAGAACTTTTGGTTTTCTTCTTTTAACTGAACAGGAACAAAAACAGGGAATGGAAACTGCTCAACAGGAGCAAAAAGAAAAGAAAAAAATTAGGGGTGGGAAGGGCAGCGATGGTTCTCCAATGCTCGAACCATGAGCAGGACACTTTGCTCCCCATAGGTGAGGAGTTGATTGCAGTATCTGCATTTGACGACCCCATGGTTAAATGCAGGTTGTATGTTTGCTACCTGCTCCTGTGATTGTTCTCTTCCAGAAGAAGTTGCTCCTCCTGTTGATGTAGAGGCCCCATCTCTGGGAACCTCTTGTGCCAGAGCCCTGACACTTTCCCGGGCAAAATTCTGGGGGTGCCTCCTCTCCACATGGCGAATCATGGTGAAGTTGCCAAAAGAGTATTTTTTTGGGGGGTTACCCCGTGACAGGACCTGTTTGCAGATCCTGCACTCTACTTTTGGTGCATTCACCTTCTTCTGGTCTGCTGGAAACTTAAAAAATTTCCAGATGAAATGTTCTTTGACCTTCGGCTGAGGAGGCTCTTCATCAATGAAATCATTGGATTCATCTTCACTGCTGGATGGTCTGGCAGCCATGATTAATCAAGGAATATGGAACAGCAAAAAAGGCAGGTCTTTCAGTCACAAAAGTGAAAGAAGAAGTGAAGGAAATGGGTGGGGATTTCATTCATTGTAAAAAAAAACTGTTAGCAACCAATGAAAAGTGTTATTTTAGGGTCACATGACCCGACGCGTTTACGCTGCGCGCTCCGGAGCACTTCCGGTGCGTTTACGCAGCGCGATCGTAGGCGCTTCCGGGGCGCAAACGTGGCGCGATCGTAGGCGCTTTTGCGTGCGTTTATGCGCCGCGAACGTAGGCGCTTCCGAGGGCACTTACGTTGCGCGCCGAAGTGACGTCATCAATCTTTTATAGAAATGCATAATCATTTTCCTTATTAAAAAAAAACTAATTTTATTTGTATGGTACGAAATGTTTTGCATTATTATTAACTTTTCATTCATATTTTTTTTCACGAACGACAGTTGCGCTCTGGGTGCGCTTTCAGATGAGCTCTCGGAAAAGCTTACCGGAGAGCTTAGCTGAAAGCTTCCCGGAGCGCGCACCCAGAGCGCAAAAGAAAAAAATTATATAAAAAAAATGAATACTTAAAAAAAACAGCAAATTGTAAAAAAAAAAAAAAGGTTAGAAACTCGATATACAAAGGAATTAGCATTTAAAAAACCTATGAAATTCACTGAAAAAACCATAGGTTTCACACCAGTTATAGTTAGGAATTAGCATTTAAAAAACCTATTAAATTCACTGAAAAAACCATAGGTTTCACACCAGTTATAGTTAGCTGGAAATTTTACTGATATAAAACCATTGAAATTCCCACGTTATAGTTAGATGGACTCACTATAACTTGCGCGTGCAATGCACTGCTGATGATGTCTTATTAAGCCAGTTAACCAATCAATTTTTAAAAACCATCCATTTAGACACTTATTTAAACATTTATTCTTCCATCAACTTTTACATATACATATATAAAATATATTTATTTTTCAGAAAGACACACATTCACTGGATGGTGTCATCAGTGATGTCATGAGTGATGTCACTGACCATGTCATGAGTGATGTAATATGTGATGTCATCAGCAGTGCATTGCACGCGCAAGTTATAGTGAGTCCATCTAACTATAACGTGGGAATTTCAATGGTTTTATATCAGTAAAATTTCCAGCTAACTATAACTGGTGTGAAACCTATGGTTTTTTCAGTGAATTTAATAGGTTTTTTAAATGCTAATTCCTAACTATAACTGGTGTGAAACCTATGGTTTTTTCAGTGAATATATATATATATATATATATATATATATATATATATATATATATATATATATATATATATATATATATATATATATATATATATATATATATATATATATATATATATATATATATATGTAGACCTCAATCCGGATCGCAGAGCCCCCTTTCCCAGAGGCATCACGAGGACCAGAAAAGAGGAGATGACCACAATATGCAGGTGAGCAGTACTGTCTTTATTTAAAAAGAGCGCCCTGCCAGCATGACATTTCGGCCTGCCCAGAGGCCTTGATCACATGACGCCACGTAGGGAGCAATCTGCTTTTAAAGTGCAAGTGCGATTGAATGAAAATGCATATAATTCCCTGAAACATCACTGGGTGTAATCGACAACGAAAAAGGACTATACAAGGGGGATAGTATTGATGCTTAAAAGCTATCAGTGTCATAGGCGGCGGTAACTCTAATTCAACACTTTAAAATCCGCTGAGTTTGCAAAACAAACCCCATGAAATGCATGATTAAATTCATAGTGACAGCAAGGACCTTGTGCAGTAATAATGAACAATAAAAAATTATTGAAATTGCTTTGCCCAAATGCACGGTTGATGCCCGACAGGGTATTAACTTTTCCCCTCATAAAAGGAGATGTGAAAAAATGTAAAATAATTGTTTTCGAATATGCATGCTCTTAATTCAACAAAACACATTTTACTTTGTATGTTACCAGACCCCTTGTTGCTCAAATGATTATACACCAATAGGTGAATACAATATTGTTATCGACACACCCCACATATTGCCCAAGTGGGCCATTAAAAAAACAGAGATCGGCTGTATGTAATCTGTTATGTCATATCGCCTAAATGCAAATTTCTGCAGCTGGTGAATGTATGTGAATGGTGATATTAAAAAAACTCTTAGTGGTTAAAATATATACATGTGGTCTGAACAGTGAAACCAGAGTGATGGTATATGGCTTTCCCAGCAATTTGAAGTGCATTGCTTGTATATAGTGCTGGGACAACTGGTTCCATAACCCTCAACCCACTGCTGGAGTATATGATAATGGCCAAGCTGAAAGAAAACGTGACAATTTGTGGAAACAGCTATACATACTGATGAGTTTACAGGCAAGAATGGAAATCCTCCGTAGCATTGAGGCTAGCAGGGGTCTTACTATCCAATTCCAAGATATACCTGGTTTCTAAGGCTCGTAGGATCGCCTCCCTGTTGCCACCTCTTCTTTGGGGCTAACGGCATCTATCACGAAATATCGCAATAAATTCGCTTTTATTATCGTGATGTTCCCTAAAATGCTGTGTGACCGGGTACGCAGTATCGTTGGTGTTAATGGCTCTTATGTGCTGGAGTATCCCCTTGTGGACCTGCAGCTTGGTACTCCCAACATATTGCAGGCAAAATGGACACTCCAGCACATATACTGCGTACACGGTCTTACAGGTAAGTTGTTTCGAGATGGTGCGGGGGACATCAGAAAAAGGTGTGGTAAAACTGCTCTTGTTGGCCCCGTGCTTACAGGCTTTGCAGCTGGCACACCTCCTAAAGCCTTTGCTGTCCTGGAGCCAGTTTTTACAGTTGCAACCTCCGGACTAGATTTTACCAAAGCATCGCTCATAGAGCGTGCTTTCCTGAAGTATATTGCTGGCTTAGATGTCAAAGACTCACCAATTACTGGATCGTTCCTCACGAGGCTCCAATGTTTATTTACTATCTTACGAAGTGCCCCGTGCTGCTTGTTATACGTCCAGATTATTTTTGGTGGGCTGACTAGAGTCTGCTGTACCAACCCTTTGACATTTTTTATGTACAAGGTCTTCCTGCCTGGAAAATGCATTCGCCTTTCTGATGGCATTGGCTATGTCAGACTCCCTGTACCCCCTGGCCAAAAATCTTGCTTTGCTGGCCTCCTGTGCCTGATGACATATGGCATCTGTGCTGCAAATACGTCTGATACGCAGCATCTCCCCATAGGGAATGCTGCATATCAGATGAGCCGGTGATGGCTACTGGCATGCGGCACAGTGTTACCTGCCGTGGGTTTCCTGAAGAGCCTGGTTTGCAGCCTGCCGTCAATGATCATGACCTCAACATCTAAAAAGTATGCTTTATGTTGGCTGATGCTAGATGTAAATGATAAATTGAAGTAATTAGAGTTGATAACGTCCACAAATGCTACAGCCTGCTGATGGGAACCACGCCATATGAAGAATATATCATCGATATATCTATACCAATGCACAATATGTTCAATGCAGATATCATGGTGATCACCATAGAGGACCTGCCTCTCCCAGTAGCCCATATGAAGACAGGCGTAACTGGGAGAAAAACAGGCCCCCATGCCGATACCTCTGATCTGCTGGTGATGTTGGTTATTGAACATAAAGTAATTGTTGTGTAAGCAATATATATATATGTTATGGTATGTTATGTTATGTTATGTTAAAATATTTGTATAGCGCAGCGTTCACCGGGTAGGTTCCTTGGCGCTTCTGAGGACAGAGCTCTACATAAATTGAAGGCTTAGATGGAATAAGCTTGTCGGAATAGCCACGTTTTTAGCTGTTTCCTAAACTGAAGATGGGAATCAGTAGACCGTATTGGGAGAGAGAGGGAGTTCCACGTTTGAGGGGCCAACGTGAAAACCAAGTTCCGCCATGTTTGAGGTGCTTATATCTAGGAATGTATATATATAAATCACCATGGGGTGACCCAGTATCCCTCAGAACCTGGGCAATACAATATCTAGGAATGGTCAGAAGATGTTGACCAGAGGAGCGGAGGGTACGGGGGGAATGTATTTCTCAATCCTTTTGGAGATGAACTTAGGGCCTTCATCCAACAGGGCCTTGTGTACAATGCAACCTAACTCGAAGACACTGCGTTGTTCCACTGGAAGCCAATGCAGTTGTTTGAGCAGAGGTTTTACATGCTGGCGGGCTGGGAGATGAAAAATAAGTCTGGCTGTGTGATTCTGTATTAATTGCAGATGTTGTAATTGATATGCTGGAATTCCAACATAGAGTGCATTAGCATAGTTCAGTCGCCAGATGATAAGCACAAGAACAACCAAAGTTAGTGCTTCTGTTGATAAAAATCTTTTTATTTTCTTTATTTTCCGTAGCATGAGGAAACAAACCAAGACCACTGAGTTAATCTGGGGTTTCATTGGGAGGTCCCTGTGAGAAGTTGGCCTGGTATATAATGCTCACTAATTCTTAGTGATCACTTTGTACCATGCCAAGCAACCCTTATGATGATGGTTGTAATTCAACCTTGTAGACCAGTTATCCTAGTGGTAACGTGGACAAAGCAGTCTTAGGCTAAACTCTGAAAGGCATGTGAAGCCAGCTGTTATACCATACACAACCCCCTTGAATACCATATGAAAGGGACACCACACAGATATATATTGAAAATATATATTGATTTATTAACTATAAGATCCCCTGGACTCTTTATGAGCACAGAAGCACAAGCGTTAAATCACAAGACAGTTTAAAATACACAAATGTTGCACAATCCGAGGAATTCATGCTCCATCTAGTGTTGACGCCGACTGCCGGCGTCAACACTCGATGGAGCATGAATTCCTCGGATTGATTCCGTGCCTTTTGCCTCCATTTAAAGAAGGCAACCGTACCCGCTTTTGAATGTTGTACAAATCTCTGCTTATGCAGGCGATCTTTCGCATCTCTTCCTCTACAACGCCCATCTCTGGAATACCCCTCTCTGAACTTAGATAAACGAAAAATAAGGCTTACTGGCGGGACTTATCCACCGCTTTAACTAGCTCACTCCAATTCTGAGAGGTATCCAGCAATAGGTCGTAGGGCATTTTCTGCCACAATTTATCAAGAACCCTTTGGCTGCAGTATATTTTTCTGTCCCATATGTGAAGAATTTATTCTCCATTGTCTTTCTAATAATAACTTTAATGGTGACAGCTTTCAACCATTTTTCAAGGAACAATGGACTTTCCCATTCGACCGACTAGATTTTTTACATAGTGTTTGTTGGAGATACTGATCTTTTGACCTGACGAATTATCAACCTTTGAGCTCTGTCTTCCCTTGCGATAGGAGGTGCCCACCCACAACCTTCTGCGTCCTGAAGAAAACCCGACTTGTAAGGAACATTTTCCTACGGCTAATCCGGGTCGAAACGTTGACCACGTTACCCCAGACCTACTCCAATCCCTAAAAGGACATTAATAGCTCTAGCGGAGTCAGGCCTTTGCTCATTAATAACATTTTTGGACTCTTTTGAGCCTTGGATGTGGCCTTTTACTAATAAGGACCACTTGTACATAGTTTTGTGAATCAAGAATGATGACCTGTCACTGAATGATACAGAATACCCCTACCCTTTCTCTTGACACTTCCCTCACTTACCCCCCCCTGCTTTCCCGTTGTGTTTGTGGGCACGTATATTTAAACCTGTGATGTTTATAACAAAATGTATTATGAGTTACAATCAATGAAAAAGATATATATGCAAATCTGAATTAAATTCATTTGCATCCAATAGCGTTGCTTTTCTGAATTTATTGTATACAAATCACAATTTATTCTGGATTACCTGTGTTGGTCTTGGACCCCTTCCTTTCATACCAATATTTTACCCAGGTCCTAATGACTATAGTGGGTTGAACCCTGTTCTTCTTTAACGTGTAAATCTTCGGGTTCGTCGCCAAGATGGCCGCTGACCACGTGGCTAGTGGCCGGGATGGCGCGTCGAGTGGCACAATGCAAAAGGGCCCCACGCAGATCGTGGAGATGCTGGAGGGCTGATCTTCGGTGCAAGGGCTGCTCGGTGGTGGGGGTTCTCAGTCCCCAAAGCACAACGTCGAGGATGCCTCAGAAGCTGCGCAGTCAGCTTTTCGAGTGTCTTCCAAGAGGTCCGGTCCCACGTCACTCGGTGCCTCCACGGGTCCCTTCTTTGCAGGGACTGTGGATCGGGGTCCTGAGAGGTCTGAGAGTCTGGTTCTTGTCGAGCTCTGGGCTCGGTCTCCGGCCGGAGGCGGCGGCAAAGCAGACGTCGAGTTGCTGGTTGGTACCTGTGTTCACAGGGTGGCCACTCCTAGGCCACAAGGGAGATTCTCTTCAGTCTTCTGTGCAGCAGAATGTCGAAGTCCAGTCTTCTTTTTCGTGTAAAGTTGATTCAGGATGATCTGCTGTGCAATGGCACTGCTCCCGCTCTTATTCCCAATCTGAGGGGTGGATCACCTACTAGGTCCCTCCTCTGGGAGGAACCAGGAAGGGGGGCGGTTACACCCCCTTTCCTTTGTCCAGTTCCGCGCCAGGCCTGGGTCTGGAAAGTCCCAGGACCGGTTTGGACTGGCCTATGCACGGGGACACCTTGTGTGCCCCGGGCATGTCTGATTCTATTCAGCCCTGTCCTACCCAATACACAAAATCCTGTCTGGGGTGGTGCTCGCACCTCCCAAGGCAGGAAACCCTTTGTCCAGGCCACCATCTGCCGAGTTTTGGTCAGCAGCAGGAGGCCAGACTCGTGTCTGTGGTGGCAGCATCCATTTTGTGATGCTGAGGCTCTGTTTAACTTTAACCGGGGTTAAGGCTACACACATGTCGTGTCCCTCTAGAAGGGTGGAATGCTATCCCCGTCGCCAGAATTGGCGAGGGGATAGTATTCCAATTCGTATGACACCTTACTCGACATGTTTTGATAAAGCCAAACCAAAGATAGCAAATAACCGCGAGGATTATAATGCACTTAAGAGTATATGGTATGGCAATATCCCGGAACAGCTTAGGGAGTGGTTCCCGACAGCTGCAGACAGGCTCAGCTCATGCTAGAGCACCATCTCACATATTTCCAAGCACTCTGCCTCCAGGATTGATGAGGCCTTCCATAGGAGTGGCTGATAGGAACATATGTGTCCAGTTTAGGGTTAGGTACAGACATACTGTACCTAAGTAAGAGGTGGTTACACCAACTTACCCCAGCTGAGTGATCAGCCAGTTGTGTCAAATATGGAGGCCAGGCCAGGGGTGGCACAATACATGCTGCAGCCCCTGGTAGGCCTTGGATACACCTATGCCCTGGGCACCTAGGGTGCACTAATACAGGGGCTCATAAGGTGAACCAGTTCCAATTCGTAATGCACCTAGAGTGCATTAGCAGTAATTTAGAGAGAGAACAGCAGGCTGTGGGTCTGATTAGCAGGCCCACAGCCACATTAAGTCAGAAACCAGTGAAGCAAAAAGCAAAAATTTGGGGTGACCATAGGATAGCAGACCCTACTCTCCTACATAACCCCCCCCAAACGCAGGGACATTAGACTAACCTTGACCAGTTGTGTCTTCATGTTCTAAGTGGAAGTACCTGGAGAGACCATCTGCGTTGCCATGGTCAGTCCCTGGGCGGTGCTCCACTGTAAAGTCCATCCCCTGTAGGGAAATGGACCACCTGAGTAGTTTGGGGTTTTCACCCTTCATTTGATTAAGCCATAGGAGGGGCTTATGGTCGGTCTGAATCTTGAAGTGAGTACCAAACAAGTATGGCCTCAACTTCTTCAGGGCCCACACCACAGCAAAGGCCTCCCTCTCTATAGCTGACCAACGTTTCTCTCTGGGGGTCAGCCTTCTGCTAATGAAAGCAATGGGCTGGTCCTGGCCATCTACATTAAGCTGTGAAAGCACTGCTCCCACTCCCAACTCAGAAGCATCTGTTTGGACAATGAACTCTCTTGAGTAGTCAGGACTCTTCAGGATAGGTGCAGAGCACATGGCCTTCTTCAGGTCATCAAATGCCTTTTGACAGATTTCTGTCCACTGAACCTTTTTGGGCATCTTCTTAGATGTCAGATCATTAAGAGGAGTCACAATGGACCCATAGTTCTTAACAAACTTCCTGTAGTACCCAGTCAGGCCCAAGAAAGCTCTGACCTGAGTCTGGGTAGTTGGAGGGGACCAGTCCTTGATGGTCTGGATCTTACTCTCCAGTGGTTGAACTTGGCCTCCACCTACAAGGTGGCCCAGGTATACAACCTTGCTCTGCCCTATCTGGCACTTTGTTGCCTTGATAGTGAGGCCTGCCTTCTGCAGAGCCTCAAGCACTTCCTTCAGGTGGACCAGGTGATCCTCCCAGGTGGAGCTAAAGACAGCAATATCGTCCAGATAAGCTGCACAAAAGTCATCCAACCCAGAGAGGACTTGATTCACCAACCTTTGGAAGGTGGCAGGTGCATTTTTCAAACCAAAGGGCATCACCACAAACTGATAATGCCCACTAGGGGTAGAAAATGCTGTCTTGGCTTTAGACTCCTCAGCTAACCTGATTTGCCAGTAGCCAGCTGTCAAGTCAAATGTGCTCAAATATTTGGCAGAAGCCAACTTGTCAATGAGCTCATCTGCCCTTGGAATAGGGTGTGCATCTGTCCTGGTGACAGCATTGAGTCCTCTGTAATCCACACAGAACCTCATCTCTCTCTTGCCATCTTTGGTGTGAGGTTTGGGGACCAGAACCACTGGGCTAGCCCAGGGGCTCTCTGAAGGCTCAATGACACCTAATTCCAGCATCTTTTGCACCTCAGTCTTTATACAGTCCATGACGTGGTCAGGTTGCCTGTAAATTTTGCTCTTTACAGGAAGACTGTCACCAGTGTCCACCACATGTGTACACCAGTTAGTCTGACTGGGTGTCAATGAGAACATATGCCTGTATGCCTGTAGAACTTGTCTGCAGTCATGTTGCTGATGTTCAGTGAGGCTGCCACCTAAGGCCACACCATCAACTGAGCCATCCTCAGGGTTCTGAGTGAGCAGGTCTGGGAGAGGGTCACTCTCTTCCTCCTGTCCCTCATCTGTAGCCATGAGCAAGCCCATGTCTGCCCTGCTGACATATGCCTTCAATCTGTTCACATGGAGCACCCTGTGGGGGCTCCTGGGAGTTCCTAGGTCCACCAAGTAGGTAACCTCTCCCTTCTTCTCCAGAATTGTATGGGGTCCAGACCATTTGTCTTGGAGTGCTGCTGGGGCCACTGGCTCCAACACCCATACCTTCTGTCCAGGCTGAAATTCAACAAGGACAGCCTTTTGGTCATGCCAAGCTTTTTGTAATTCTTGGCTAGCCTCAAGGTTTTTGGATGCCTTTTCCATGTACTCTGCCATCCTGGAGCGGAGACCAAGTACATAGTCCACTATGTCTTGCTTAGGCTTTTTGAGAGGTAACTCCCATCCTTCCTTCACTAGACACAGGGGTCCTCTTACAGGGTGCCCAAACAACAATTCAAAGGGGCTGAAGCCAACCCCCTTTTGAGGGACCTCTCTGTAAGCGAACAAAAGGCAGGGCAGTAGGATGTCCCATCTTCGCCTGAGCTTTTCAGGTAATCCTTTAATCATGCCCTTTAGGGTCTTGTTAAATCTCTCAACAAGCCCATTGCATTGTGGGTGATAAGGAGTGGTGAACTTGTAGTTGACACCACATTCCTTCCACATAGCTGTCAAATATCCAGACATGAAGTTGGCACCTCTATCTGATATTACCTCCTTAGGAAACCCCACTCTGGAGAAAACTCCAAGTAAGGCCCTGGCCACAACAGGAGCTGTTGTGGTCCTAAGTGGAATTGCCTCTGGGTACCTGGTGGCATGATCCACTACCACCAGTATGAATCTGTGCCCAGATGCTGTAGGGGGATCCATTGGACCAACAATATCAATCCCCACTCTTTCAAAGGGAATCCCCACCACAGGTAGTGGTATTAGGGGGGCCTTTGTTGTTCCACCTGCTTTACCACTGGCTTGGCAGGTTTCACAGGAGCGACAAAACTCCTTGGTGTCTTCAGACATGTGAGGCCAGTGAAAGTGAGGGACAAACCTGTCCCAGGTCTTGTTCTGGCCTAGGTGTCCTGCTAAAGGAATATCATGGGCCAAGGTGAGTAGGAAGCCCCTAAATTGCAGAGGTATAACCAACCTCCTGGTAGCACCAGGCTTGGGGTCTCTAGCCTCTGAATAAAGGAGTCCATCGTCCAAATATACTTTATGGGCACCTTGAGCATTCCCAGCAGCCTCAGCAGCAGCCTGCTGTCTGAGGGGTTCAAGAGAAGGACAGGTTAACTGAGCCTGCCCCAAGTCTGCCCTAGAAGGTCCCCCTGTCCCCAGAAACTCAACCTGATCAGGTTCAAGTTCTTCAGGGACAGTTCCTTCAGGGGTCTCAAGATCAGTTTCCTGTGAAGCCTGATCCTCACTTGTAGGCAGTTGGGAAGGCGCAGCCTTAACCCTCCTGTTCTTCTTCTTGGAAGGTACTTGGTCCATTGTTCCAGGATCCAAGACCTGAGGTTCAGAGAGGCACTTTTTGGCCTGTGACCTGGTCACAGCAAGGACATGTGATGATATCCCTAACATCTCTGCATGAGTCCTGTACTCAACTTCTGACCATAGAGAGTTCTCCAGGTCATTGCCAAACAAACATTCTACTGGGAGATCAGCACTAACCACAACTTTCTTTAGGCCGGTTACCCCTCCCCAGGAAAAGTTAACAAGTGCCACACTATGTGTAGTAGTGACATTGCTGGCATTGGTCACCAGGTAATCATCGCCTGGCATGTATTGTCCAGGGTCCACAAAGTTAGGTGTCACCATAGTGACACTGGCACATGTGTCCCTGTAAGCTTGAGCCACTTTATTGTTGATCAAAGGTGTCTGTCTGTATTTGCCCAGGTTACTGGGACTTATGTCAGGGGTCAAATCTATGTCCCCTTCACAAACCAGAACAGCCTGTGTAAGGGTTCTGACTAGGTCAGAATCTCCTTCAGTTCCCAAAGTGATACCCACTAATCCCTTGGCTTGAGGACCAGCACTGCTAACTGTACTAGTGGGTGCAGGTGCCTTAGGGGCTGCAGTGCTGGGGGCTCCACCCTTTTTACACTCACTTGTCCAGTGAGAGGTGTTCTTACAAGTTTTACACCAGGGTTTCTTCTGACCTTCTTTCTTCTTCTTCTTGGAAGTTTGGGACCCACCCTCTGTCTCAGTTTGGGGCCCTGTTGAAGACTTCTGGTCTTTAGCTTTCTGCTCCCCACCCTTCTGGTCTGTTTTCTTCTGGTCACCACCCTGGTTCTGGTTCTGGTTCTTTTGCTTAACTCTGGTTCTTACCCAGTTATCTGCCCTCTTTCCCAATTCTTGGGGAGAGGTCAAATCTGAGTCAACCAAATGTTGATGCAACTGCTGGTTCTGACAATTATTTAAAATTTGTTCTCTCATCAGCAAATTATACAATCCTTCATAGTCTGTAACCTTGCTTCCCAGCAACCATCCCTCCAGAGCCTTAGTGGCACACTCAACAAATTCAGACCAGTCCTGAGTCTGTGTCTTCTGGGTATCTCTGAACATTAACCTGTACTGTTCAGTGGTTAAGCCTAACCCATCAATCAGAGCACTCTTCAGGACCAGGTAGTTTCTAGAATCCCCATCACTAACTGTGAGGAGTCTGTCTCGGCCTCTACCTTCAAAGGAGAGCCACAAGATTGCTGCCCACTGCTCCTGAGGGATCTGCTGTACTCTGCAGGCTCTCTCCATTGCAGTAATCCATTTATGGATATCATCCCCAGCTTTGTAGGGGGGCACAATCTTACTCAGGTTTCTATTATCAAAAGACCTGTCTTTATCCTTGTGGATATTGCTACCACCAGTGGGTTCTATTACCCCACTCTCTCTAGGCTGTCTTGCTCTAGCAAGTTTCTCTTGGGCCAGGGCAATCTCTAACTCTTGTCTCTGGACTCTCAATTCAGCCTCTCTAATTTGAGATCCTCTCAATTTGGTCTCATGTTCCCTTCTCTGAGGGCTAGTCAACTCCCTTCTGGAGTGACCATGAGAGCCTCTAGAGACATGGGAGGTATTGGATTCACCTGAGTGATTCCTCCTCCTCCTATGCCCCTGGTTAAGTCCACCTGGGGGTCTGAATGGGTTGTTACCAGATTAATTCCCAAGTTGGCTTAAGTTAGCCTGGTTCAGTCTACTGACCAGCACCTGACTATCTCTGTCATCATCTGACTCACTGCTTTCCACCTCCTCCTCTTCCTCCTCTTCCTCTACATCTACCTGAGGAGCTCCAGTGGTGGAGGCTTCCTCATCTACCAGGATGATAGGGGCAGGGGTGTCTACAGTGTCATCCTCTGAAGGATGGCCTCCTTCAGCATCCCCCGTGGGGTTTGCCTTAGAGGGCTTTGGAGTCTCAGACTGGTCTAAGAGCTCTCTTAGGTGGTCTGTAGTAGGGGAAGGCCCTGTCTTCAGACCCCTTAAGACACAAAGCTGTCTTAATTCCTTAAAGGAAAAAATAGCAAATTTGGATGGTGCCCTTGGAGGGTCACTCTCAACAGGAGTAAGTCCTCTGGACCCCTCTGCTCCAGACATTGCTCTAGTGTGGGTGGATGTGTTGCAATCTACCTACACTGGTGTTTACCTACTAAACCTATCTAGTAGTTGTAGCTAGGGTGTGCTACTCCCTTTGCTCTACAACAACTAAGTTCAGTAGAACTTATGTATACTAGTCTTGTTTTATATGTACCTAGCAGGTACCTGTATGATCTTTCAAATGATAATCTCAAAGATTGTAATGGTAAAACAACAGCAAGCTCAGATCCCAATCCGCTGCTCACCAATATGAGAAGTTGGCCTGGTATATAATGCTCACTAATTCTTAGTGATCACTTTGTACCATGCCAAGCAACCCTTATGATGATGGTTGTAATTCAACCTTGTAGACCAGTTATCCTAGTGGTAACGTGGACAAAGCAGTCTTAGGCTAAACTCTGAAAGGCATGTGAAGCCAGCTGTTATACCATACACAACTCCCTTGAATACCAAATGAAAGGGACACCACACAGATGTATATTGAAAATATATATTGATTTATTAACTATAAAATCCCCTGGACTCTTTATGAGCACAGAAGCACAAGCGTTAAATCACAAGACAGTTTAAAATACACAAAAGTTGCACAATATGGATGAGCCCTAGGGGCCACCTAAACCATATACTAAGAAAGTGGTATAAGAGATACCAAGAGGAAAGTGAAGAGGCCTAGGGCCTTGGGAATCGCTGGAGCTATTCGAGACTAGCAGTGACTAAGTCGGGAGAGGCCCACGGGACTCGGGTGCAGTGTTCAAAGTGCACGCACTTTCCAATGTAAAGTCTATGGTGCGTAAAAAGTACAAAGTTAGAAAGTTAGGAACCTTCCGAGTGACCTACGGAGTTAAAACTTAAGACACAGGCCCTTGAGATGTGTACCAATGCAGGAGCACTGGCGGAGCTGAGTTACCTCACCCACAGGAAGCGGGTGCACAGGGTTGAAGTAGTGTCGGGTTTCGTCACGCCGGTCGATGGTGCTTGGAGCTGAAGATGCTGCAGGCGGCTCGATGAGAAGAGTTCCGGTGGATCCAAGGGCGGATCTGAAGATGTGAAGACCTGAAAGCAGAGGGGACAGTGTTCAAAGTCACTAGCCAGTGACTACCGTGGAACCAGATTGGAACCAGGCGATGTCGGGTGCAAACAGGCGTTGTTGGGTAGCTTCTTTCTGCAGCCACGTGGATACCCGGGGTCGAGGACGTCCAGGAGTCGGTCACGAGCTGTCGCACGTAGGCTTCTCGCTGTTGGCGGTGTCGGCAACCTGATCGGAGCAAACAGGCCTTGGCAAATGCAAGCCACGCAGAAGTGGAAAGATGCTTAACACTCGGACCAGCAAGGTCAGAGCGGGTGCTCCTTTTCACAGGAGCTTGGGTAGGTCTGGAGCAACCAGACCTGCTGTGTAAATCTTCGGGTTCGTCGCCAAGATGGCCGCTGACCACGTGGCTAGTGGCCGGGATGGCGCGTCGAGTGGCACAATGCAAAAGGGCCCCACGCAGATCGTGGAGATGCTGGAGGGCTGATCTTCGGTGCAAGGGCTGCTCGTTGGTGGGGGTTCTCAGTCCCCAAAGCACAACATCGAGGATGCCTCAGAAGCTGCGCAGTCAGCTTTTCGAGTGTCTTCCAAGAGGTCCGGTCCCACGTCACTCGGTGCCTCCACGGGTCCCTTCTTTGCAGGGACTGTGGATCGGGCTCTGAGAGGTCTGGGAGTCTGGTTCTTGTCGGGCTCTGGGCTCGGTCTCCGGCAGGAGGCGGCGGCAAAGCAGACGTCGAGTTGCTGGTTGGTACCTGTGTTCACAGGGTGGCCACTCCTAGGCCACAAGGGAGATTCTCTTCAGTCTTCTGTGCAGCAGAATGTCGAAGTCCAGTCTTCTTTTTCGTGTAAAGTTGATTCAGGATGATCTGCTGTGCAATGGCACTGCTCCCGCTCTTATTCCCAATCTGAGGGGTGGATCACCTACTAGGTCCCTCCTCTGGGAGGAACCAGGAAGGGGGGCGGTTACACCCCCTTTCCTTTGTCCAGTTCCGCGCCAGGCCTGGGTCTGGAAAGTCCCAGGACCGGTTTGGACTGGCCTATGCACGGGGACACCTTGTGTGCCCCGGGCATGTCTGATTCTATTCAGCCCTGTCCTACCCAATACACAAAATCCTGTCTGGGGTGGTGCTCGCACCTCCCAAGGCAGGAAACCCTTTGTCCAGGCCACCATCTGCCGAGTTTCGGTCAGCAGCAGGAGGCCAGACTCGTGTCTGTGGTGGCAGCATCCATTTTGTGATGCTGAGGCTCTGTTTAACTTTAACCGGGGTTAAGGCTACACACATGTCGTGTCCCTCTAGAAGGGTGGAATGCTATCCCCGTCGCCAGAATTGGCGAGGGGATAGTATTCCAATTCGTATGACACCTTACTCGACATGTTTTGATAAAGCCAAACCAAAGATAGCAAATAACCGCGAGGATTATAATGCACTTAAGAGTATATGGTATGGCAATATCCCGGAACAGCTTAGGGAGTGGTTCCCGACAGCTGCAGACAGGCTCAGCTCATGCTAGAGCACCATCTCACATATTTCCAAGCACTCTGCCTCCAGGATTGATGAGGCCTTCCATAGGAGTGGCTGATAGGAACATATGTGTCCAGTTTAGGGTTAGGTACAGACATACTGTACCTAAGTAAGAGGTGGTTACACCAACTTACCCCAGCTGAGTGATCAGCCAGTTGTGTCAAATATGGAGGCCAGGCCAGGGGTGGCACAATACATGCTGCAGCCCCTGGTAGGCCTTGGATACACCTATGCCCTGGGCACCTAGGGTGCACTAATACAGGGGCTCATAAGGTGAACCAGTTCCAATTCGTAATGCACCTAGAGTGCATTAGCAGTAATTTAGAGAGAGAACAGCAGGCTGTGGGTCTGATTAGCAGGCCCACAGCCACATTAAGTCAGAAACCAGTGAAGCAAAAAGCAAAAATTTGGGGTGACCATAGGATAGCAGACCCTACTCTCCTACAGTCCCTGCTTACCTTGACCCCCAAGATTTTTACCGAAGAAACTGGGTCAGGCGGGAGGCCCAAGGATGGAGGCCAAAAATTGGCATTCCAAGGACTAAGGGTACTGCCTGTCATGATCAGCTCTGTTTTGTCTGGGTTAAATTTTAATTGGTTGGCGTTCATCCAATTGCTGATGTAAGTCATGGTAGCCTGCATGTTGGATTCCAGTAGTCTTGTAGGTTGGATATTGAAGATTAATTGCAGATCGTCTGCATAATTAAACACCAGGACATCCATTTCCTTCAAGGCGGTAACCAGGGGCTGCATATATAAGTTAAACAGAAGGGGGATAAAAGGGGGATAAAGAGGAGCCGTGTGGGACTCCACAGGAAAGTCGACCTTTTTTTGAGCAAAAGTTGCCTAGGTGGACGGATTGGTATCTGTCCGTCAGGAAGAAATGTATCCACTTCAGGGCCTGGCCCCCAATGCCCGCGCTGCAGACACGGTCGATCAAGATGTTGTGGTCGACCGTGTCAAATGCAGCGGACAGGTCAAGGAGGATCAGGGCCTGGGGGGAATCAAGGTCAGCCCTGGTGCGTAACTCGAAAATGACTATCAGAATGACAGACTCAGTCGAGTGGGCAGGCCTGAAGCCAGCCTGGTGGGGGTCCAGGTGCCGGGACTCCTCAACAAAGGAGCTCAAGCAACCAGCCACATGTGCCTCCAGGATCTTACTCAGGTAGGGCAGGAGGGATATTGGGTGATAGTTGCTCATGACTTGAGGATTGGCACCGGGCTTCTTTAAGATGGCAAGAATCTCTGCATTTTTAAAAGAGTTGGGGACGGTGCCGGTACTGATTGAGGTGTTGAGAAGAGATAAAGGAAGATCAGGGCAGGCACTAAAAACTTTGCGTAGAATGTGCGGGGGCCACTATCGAGAGGGGAGTCAGATTTGATTCTATTCATCAATTTAGAAAAGGAATCTGAACTGATGAGAGGGAAATGGTTGAGTAGGGCTGGGTTTTGACAAGGTGGAGCAAGTAGGGCGGACATATTGGATACTGGGATACTAGCTTTTATTGTAACAATTTTATCGAAAAAGTAGTGATTCAACGAATCGCATAATTCTTGAGAATGCACGGGTTGCGCTGAGACTATCTCAAGGCCTGCCAATTCCTCTACAATTGTAAAAATCTCTCTAGTTTTATTGGCAGAGTGCAAGATTTTCAGCGTGATGAACTCGGTGTTACATAAGAGCACAGCGGTTTTATATTCCTTGAAGAGGGACAGGTAAATTAACTTCAATTCGGGATCGTATTGCCTTCTCCATTTCCGCTCAGCTTGTCTGAGACTTAATTTAAGTTTCTTTAGGGCAGGAGAAAAACATTTTTGAGCGTTGTGTGTCCTACGTGATTTGATGTTTTTCAGAGGGGCGACTTTATCACTAGCTGTTTCGAGCCAGGTAGTAAGATTTTTCAACTGAGTAGAGAGGGGGTTGCTTGGGTCGATGGGGCAGTGTTAGTTAGGATTGTTTTGAATGTCTCGATACAGGCTTGGCCCCAATTCCTCGCTTCATGCTGCGTGGTCTGACGGTGTGGGCCACAGCAATGTTCAAGATCGTACAGGTTATTAAACTGTGATCTGAACAAGTGCAATGAAGAATTACAAGTTGTGTAATATCTAAATTTAATGACCAGACTTGATCTAAGATGTGTCCTTTGTTATGCCTGGTGGCATGTGCGTGCTGGGAGCAATTTAGACTGGTCAGAGAATCCATAAATTCTCGAGAGAGTGGGCTTTTGTTTATGTCACCCGGCCAATAGTTGAAATCGCCAACGATCAGCACTCTGGAATGATTGATCACCATGTGGGCGATTAAGTCACCAAAATCCTGCGGGAACAACGGCATGTGTAGAGGTGGTCGATAGGTGACCACACATACCATAGAGGAATGGTAAGATTCCAGTTTAATTGTCAGGGTTTCCGTATGTGGGATTTGTGTGGTTTTGAGTATGGTGAACTGGTGCCTTTTGTGAACTATTGCGGCTACTCCCCCTCCCATTTTACCTACATCCTTGTCGGCATGAAGTATATAGTAGTGTTCGGGGATAGCCGCTAGGATGTCCGGGGAGGAATCAGGGGACAACCAAGTTTCAGTCAGAAATAGAATGTCCGGCCTGTTCATATCGATCAGGGAGAATATCTCTAACTAGTGTTTGCCAAGGGAGCGGGTGTTGAGATAATAAATTGTCAGGTCGCATCCCTTGTTCAAACGTGGAGAAGGCTCTGTAGCGATTATGTCATGTAGATTGGTGCGGGCAAGTGCTGCACTGTATGACCATGTGTGGTCGGATATGACCGGTCTGAGAGCAAGTCACAGAAAACCCTGCTGCCCTAAGTGATTGAAAAGAGCATTGTCTATCCCGTGATTGCCCTGAAGAGATTTCAGCTAATCAGCGAATATATATATATATTACCTACTGGCGGTCGCCAGTATGTAGTTATAGTTAGGACCTATTTTCCATAGGAAATCCGCAGCATTCTATCTGGAATAACTTTGGCGCTGGTTCACGAATCTTCGCTCCTATCCTTAAAGTCTCAGGGTGATTCATCAAGCAGGGGCCAAAAAAAAGGGGGTCCCAAAACGTGTTTTCCCCATGTAATTTTCCATAGGGACCTTTAATCGCAGCTATAGCCCGAACTGCTGAACGGAATTACACCAAATGTGGTAGAAAGGTAGACCTTGGTTAAGAGTCATGCCTTTTGGTTAAATGGTGTAAATCACATATATATCTATAGCCGCGGTGGATCCGCGTACCCTAAGCGCACCCTGCCGGCTGCTGCAGTGTCTGAGGGTGCCCACCCCGGGACACTGCTGTTTGCAATGACAGGGTGGGAGCCTCATGGCTCCCGCCCTGTCATTGCAAACTGCTTTGCTTCATTGAGGTACAAAAGGGGGTGGTGATGGACGGAGCATCTGAACCAATCAAACATTCACACCCAGTCAACAGATCTGGGTTTAATCCATCACCATTCTGTAGCCCACTCTGCCACCCCAGTTCAGACATGGCCATATGCAAATGAGTCTGACCCTGTGCCTCATGGGAACAGTCCAGCCCGAACTGCCAAGCCATGCCTTCCCTGGACCGGAAACAAGCTTCCTAAGACCGGTTTCTGGCATTACAGCTGTCATCAACCAGGCTTGCTTGAATCCAGTGGCAAAGTGAGCAAGGGACTCACGTCTGAGCATACCCTGCCAACTTATGGTGAACAAAGCGGTACAAAAGGGGATGGTGATGGACGGAGCATCTGAACCAATCAAACACTCACACCCAGTCAACAGATCTGGGTTTAATCCATCACCGTTCTTTAGCCCACTCTGCAACCCCAGTTTAGACAATTCAAGCAAGAGCAGGGAAATGTGCTCTCGCTTCAATGAAGCAAAGCAGATTGCTTTTCCACATGGGGAGCAGCATGTTAGCTGCTCCACATGTGGAAAAGCAATGCCGGCTCCCGCAGTACACGGGGAGCCGGCTGGGACCATGGGGGGATATGGTCTCCAATGGTTCCTCTTCAATCCTGAGGGTCCCTGGGGGCCAATTAGCCCACCAGGCACCTCCAGTAAGTACCATTGAGCTGAGTTGCAGATTGTTGTAAAAAGGGGTGTGGCCTCTAAACACCTCTCTGCAACGCAGCTCTCTGGCGCATACTGGAGGTACCTGGTGGGCTAGTTGGCCCCTGGGGACCCTCTGGATTGAGGAGGAATTAATTCTCCAACTCAAAACGTGCCACAGGGTATGTTTGCAGACATGTCACCACAGTCCCCACCCCCTTCCTTCACTATTGTGCAAATATTCCTCTAAAAATAAGCTGAACTACGAATTTTGATTTGCTCACCTGTTATCAGGAGAGACCTCAGTGCTGCATCTTTGAGCCCAGTACTGATGCTGAAAAGTAATTCTAACCATACTTACCAGTCACTTAAATTTCCTTCAACTGGATATCATTGCCTGCTTTTTGCTGAAAAAGTTTCTAAGTGTTGATTTTTGAAACTTAGAAATATTCTCTAAAAATGGTTCCAACAATAAAAACTTAATTACTTGCATGTTTTAGATAGAGATCCCAGTGCTGAACCTAGGAGTCCAGCACTGGATTACAAAAGTAACGTGAACATACTTTACCTGCAAATTGAATTTCCTTCCATAGGATAACAATGGTAATTCCAACTGAAAAAAAATTAGGAAAATAATATAAATATGTTACAAATAAAAAATATAACAAAAATAATTCAGTTCCAATATTTTAAAAAACATTATTTTCCATTTATATTAAAAATATAGAATGTAATTTAAAAAATAAAATATGTAACAATAAACAGTTAAAAAACTGTAGAAAATCAGTATAAAAATATATATAACTATTATTATATTTAAAAATTATCATTTCAAAAACCTTTGAAATTCACTGAAAAAAACATAGGTTTCAGACATGTTGTAGTTAGGAATTAGCATTTAAAAAACCTTAGAAATTCACTGAAAAAAACATATGTTTCAGGGCTGTTATAGTTAGCTGGACATTTTACTCTTACAAAATCATTCAAATTCCTCCGTTATAGTTAGTTCTGCTACCTATAACTCGCGCCCTCAAAATCCACGGCTGATGATGTCACATATTACATCATTCATGGTCAGTAACATCACTGATGACATCACTGATGACATCTAAATACACCTCATCATACAATAGTATAACATTTCATCACTCACTGTAAAATGCAGAGTACCATATTTGAATCCATTGACACACGAATACAAGTTTCTAAAAACCCACTCAGTGATTCCTAGATCTACACATACATCTAATCACTTACCTATAGATTCACTCATACATGCTGTCAATTATCAATAGAACACTATCAAATATACTTATAGACCTATATCGACATTACACACCAGCACACATACTATTCTTTTATGCAGTCATCCTACTCACTTATGCAAACAATGGATCATACTTATATTTACTCAGCTACACATTTATACAAACACCACTTCATTTATACATATAGATAGTAACTCATACTTAGTGTGTTATAAAATCGCTATTACAAGTATACAGTTATCCATACAGTCACTCATACAATCACTGCTTCTTATTTATACTTATTTATATACAACAACTGTCACATACTCAGCCTTTTATTTTTCTAGTGTGTTTGACATGTACCATTGAGAAATATATTTATCATCACCACACCCATAAAGATATTCACTCACCCAAACAACTGTTATAACATGTAGTCTTAACCTCATATACCTATTGAATCAACCTTTCACACATCTTTGGGCAGTCACACACACCCCACTGAACCACACACACATTCACTCTCCCACACAAATACTCAGTTAACTAATCAATAACTAATATAGACTTTCACATAGCTAGTAACCACTGGTGCAGCAGTTTACACAACAACTGACAAAGTGATACAGATATTCACAGAGTTTAGTCACTATCCAATATATTTAGTGAGACACTATAAATTTGTCAAGTAAACAGTCAATCACACTGCTACTAAATCCTCCATCTAGATATATATATTTATATATCTACTCATTCTTCAATGCACAATGCTATATATATAATACATATTTAAATAACAAACCAAACCACATTCACTGAATGATGTCATAGTGATGTCATTTGAGATGGCATCAGGGATGTCATCAATGATATCACTGACCATGTCATGAATGATGTAATATGTGACATCATTAGCAGTGGATTGTGGGCGCGCAAGTTATAGTTAGCAGAACTAACTATAACTGACACATTTCAATGGTTTTGTACGAGTGAAATGTCCAACTAACTATAACAGCCCTGAAACCTATGTTTTTTCAGTGAATTTCTAAGGTTTTTTAAATGCTAATTCCTAACTTTAACATATCTGAAACCTATGTTTTTTCAGAGAATATATATTTATACGTAAGTGTATATGTGTATTAGCCACTGGCGGTCACCAGTAGGTAGTTAAAGTTAGGACCTTGTTTCTATTCAAAAAGTGTTTTTTCTTTTGCCAATATCTTTGGCACCATTTGATGAATCTTGGCGAGAATTTCCAAAACTAATGGATCACTCAGGTCAGTTTCAGTCTTGAAAATTTCAGGGGTGATTCGTCAAACGGGGGCAGTGAAAAAATGAGGTTCCCAAAACGCATTTTCTCCATTTTAATTTCCATAAGAACTTTAGACACTGCTAAAGCCCGAACTGCTAAGCAGAATTACACCAAATGTAGCAAAAAGGTTGATTTTGGTTCAGAAAGCACCCTTTTTTTCAAATGATGTAAAACTGTTCAGTAGTTCCTGGGAAATAAAAAAAGAAATATCGAAATCTGAGTGCCGAGTAGGATTTGCGAACCATCCCGAGCATGAGCTCGATTTTGATTGGCTGTCAACACTCCAAACCAGCAAGTGTTGGCAGCCATCTTGTGACTCTGTAAAACTGAGTCACAAGAAAACAGTAAAAAAAAGGGGAAAAAACAAGAAAAGGGGGCAGTTTTGAAAGACCCTGACCCTCAAGGCCTGCCCTAAGGGTTGCCACCACAAAATAGAGCAAATTCATGCCAAGTGCGTGAATCTGGCTGAAAAAAAAATAAAGAAATGAAGCATGGGCTCCTCTGCTTTGTTTCTTTGAGCCACCAAGTGGGCCAGGTTCCGGGGTCAATGAGTAAATTATATATGGGGGCCTGCGGGGGCCCCCGTAGCCCCGGGGACCACCACCTCCCTAGGGCTTGAAAAAAAGGCATGGGGAGCCCCTGACCCCATTGCTTTCCCAGCGACCACCACCTCCCCAAGGCATTCATCATTATGGACAGGGAGCCTCACGGCCCTCCCATGCCCCAGGCTCTGCCACCTCCCCGGGGCTTAAATTTAAATTATAAAGTGTGTGGGGGGAGTCTGCCCCCCCCCACACTGCCCCAGGGACACCCACCTGGCATTGAGTTAATAAATGTGGGGGGCATTGTGGACCTCACCAAGCCCTGGGGACCACCACCTCCCTGGGGCTTCAAACTTGTTGGGAGGGGGGCCACCTGCCCCCCTAGAGCCCTCAATGACTCTAGGGACCACCACCCTCCACTGCCTGCATTGTCCTGGGGTTCCCACCCCTGGGACATTGCAGTTTGCTATTAAAGGGCGGGAGCATGGTTCCCGCCCTGCTGTCGCTTCCAAGAAGCAAAGTAGAATTGCTTTTGGACAAGGGGAGCTGCCTGTTAGCATCTAACCTTGCCCAAAAGCAATGCTGGCTCTAGCAGGAGGTGGGAAGCTGGCTGGGACCATGGGGGCATTGGGGCCCCAAGGCAGGGCCAGGCCCTGGGTGATGGGGTCCCCGGAGCCATAATTGGCCTCAGGAGGGGGGCCACACAACCCCTCTAGAAAAAAAATAAGCAAAGCTGGCTAGACCCTGGTGGAAGGGGTCTCCGGGCCATAAGTGGCTTCAGGAGGGGGGCCATGCAACCCCCTTTAGAAAAAATTAAAAACAAAGCTGGCAGGCCCTGGGGATGGGGTCCCTGGGCTAAAAGTGGCCCAAGGAAGGGGGCCACGCGCCCCCCTCCCTTCATTAAAAAGAAAAAATTATGTCCGGGCCCCCTCCTTAAAAAAAGAATTGCTCAAAAATGGCTGTGCCCCGGGGATGGGGTCCCCGGGCGGAAAATGGCCTGGGAGGGTGGTGGCTTGGGCCCCTCCCTTTTTGTAAAAAAAAAAGGAATGGCCTAGCCGCAGGAGATATGTTCCTTGGGACAAAATCAGCCTGGGGAGGGGAGTTCCCCCCCCTTTAAAAACAAACAAAAGAAAGGCCCAGGCCCTGGGGAATAGGGTCCCTGTGGCCCAAAAGGGTTAAGGGAAGGGGGCCACACAACCCCCTTAATACAATTAAAACAAAGAAAGAAACCTGCAACTTGTGGGAGGCCATGCCACCCTCCCAGCACCACTCTGCAAACATGCGTCCTGACACGTTCTGAGTTCGGGGATTAGGTCTTCCTATATCCTACGTCCAGTAAGCCTAACACAGTGGGATTGCTGAGAGGTGGTCCGAGGCCATGCCCCTTTTTGACCCACTCTGCAAACACACCTCTTGGTGCACTGCTTGTGGGGCAATGAGGTCCCTTTGAGTCCTGAGGACTTAAGGACTAAAGTGGGTTTCATCCCCCAAGCAGCAGTGCACCAGGAGGCGTGTTTGCAGAGTGGTGTAAAAAGATGGTGTGACCTCTCACCACTCTCAGCAACACAGCAGTGTGGGGCTTACTGGAGGTAACAGGAGGGCTAATTGGCCCCCAGGGACCCTCAGGAGGCAAGGGGACTTCACCCACCACCCAAGAGCACACCAGTCAAGAGCGGTGGAGAAAGGCGGCGTGGTCTGTGTCCACCTCTCAGCAATCCCACTGTGTGTGGTTTTTTTTGAGGTGATAGGTAGGCTAGTTGGCCCCTAAGTACCCCCAGCAGCAAAGGGGACTTCAATCCCCATCCAAGAGCGCACCAGGGAGCGCGTTTGCAGAGTGGTGGGCAAAGGGGGCGTGGCCTACTATGAGACCTTAGCAATCCTGCTGTGTGGGATTTACTGTAGATAATAGGAGGAGTAGTTGGCCCCCATGGATGTCCTTGGGGCCAACTACCCCTCCTGTTACCTCCAGTAAGTCCCATGCAGTGGGATTGCCAAGAGGTTTTCGGAGGCCATGCCTTCCATAGTCCACTAATGCACCTCCTGGCACCCTATTGTTTGGGGGATGAGGTCCACTTTACTCCTGAGGGACTTTGGGGGCCAAGAAGCCCTCCTGGTACCTCCTGTAATTCCTAGGCAGTGGATTTCCTGAGCACAGGTCAGAGGCCCAGCGCCCTTTCACCACCACTCTGCAAACATGACTAGTAGTTAAATAAGGATTTGCAATGCAATAGGTCTCGCATTTGCAAGAGTTAGAGCTATTGGCGCTGTAAATGTAAAATATTTTTACTAATGTTTTTAGGAGTAGAGTGGATGAACGTTGTGTGTAGAGGAATTATGTGGTATGTTGTGCAGTGAAATTATGTGGATAGAAAGCATGTGGTATTTAGTGTATAGGAATTATGTGGAGTGGGATTATGTCTTATGGAGAGTAATCATGTGGTATTGTAGTCTGTGTTGTGGAGTAGTAACCACAGGTTTAGTCTTCCTTGTTTCCATTGAAGCTAAACTATAAACTCAATGAGCCCCAATAAAAGAAGGATCCACTAAGGAGCACTTCTGGACCTAGTCCACATAATTAAACATTTTCCGCATTTGCCAAATATTCCATCATCTACCACATAATCTGCAGATTTGAGCAAAAAAATATTATTTCTAGCTCAAGCGGATCAAATGTTCCCAAAATGTAGCGTGACCTGTTACAGCATGGTGGAAGGCCCTTTGCGAAGGTGGAATGGTCATGTGTTACTTATTGCTAAATCTGGGTGTTAAATTGGTAGTAATGGTGCAAAAACCTCTCTTGCTTCTTTCTGTGCCTCTCTTGCCTCTTTCTGCATTTCTCTTGCTTCTTTCTGCACCTTTCTTCCTCTTTCTGCGCCTCACTCTCTTCTTTCTGTACTTATCTTGCCTCTTTCTGCAGCTTTTGCCTCTTTCTGCACCTCTCTTGACTCTTTCTGCACCTCTATTGCCTCTTTCTGCAATTCAGCTGCTTCTTTCTAAACTTCTATTGCCTCGGGGGGCAAGGCCAAGCCGCAGTCAGAGATGGCTGTGCTGCTCTGAGGCTCCGCCGGCCGCATAGGTAAACCTCCTAAACCCACAAGTTGAAGCGACCCCTTGGCTCTAAAAATGCGACTGACTGTTGCGGATTGAACCCGGAGCATCGGGAGCCCTTGGTCGCCTACATTTACAGCCGAGAATGAGAGATGCAACTTGGACAGCGGCGCCGCTCGAAATTTCAAAATGGTGGCATGCGAGAGTGGAGGATAGCCCGGGAGGAGTGCAGCTGAGATGGAGCAATTGGCCGAATACTGACTACATGCAGGGAGGTGAGCTGGCGGGGGCGGACTGGTGCGATGCGTTTGGGGACGCTGACAAGCGCAGGACAACACTAGCGGGAGGTCCGTAGACCTCACGAAGGCTTCAACGGGAAGACTCCTGAACTGCGCGCTGACCCTGATATCGATATATACTGGGACAGGACCCTTGTGTTCGCCCACCATTACGGCCCTCACCAGTGCTGAGATCCTACAGAGTGTGAACGTAGGAATGAGCTAAATTTGCGCGACCTGGCAGCTAGTCTTACCCCCGCCGATCTCTCCTCCCCTCCCCCACTCACATGTCGAGGGAGCCTGCATCGCTGGTGCTCATGCCTGCGGTGGGTCCAGCCTGTAGACTACTGCTTGCAGCCCCACAGTGAGCAATCCTGATCCCTGCTGCCACATAACGTTGAGAACCTTTCAGCAACCTGGTCTTCAATTGTAGTGGACAAGCTATCAAGTATGAACAAATCAGCATGGGCAGAACTAGTGCCCTGCGACTGGAGGAGAACAGCCCATGCATATCGGGACCTGGGAACACAGGTAGTCGCACTGCATGAATAACAATTGCAATATAATTTGTTGACATAGTGTGATGTATACTGATTGGATGTTATTTGTATTGTTATTCACAGTGTCCCCTGACGAAGGGCATTTCATTGCATTGGGTTATTTTTAATAAGCACTGTCTTTTAAGAACCTGGCATCAGTCATGTTATTTCAAGAGGCCTGGAGTGGCACAGGTGGAACATCAGAAACTTGGGAAAAAGACGCACAAGGTCAAATGGGGACTATAAATTCAAGCGAGACAGAGGCAAAATAATGGGAATAAGGATGAAAAAATAAGTTCAAGTGGTTTTTTAAAAAGGAATAAACCATTGCCAATGCAGCTAATTTCGCTGTGCATTTGGTCTGGGAAGGAGAAACGTCCCCTTCATCAACTTTGACAATCTTTCAGTGTCCTGTGGGCATGACACTGTGACCAATCTGCACGCACATCAGAGTACGTTTAGATACATTTAAAATGAGACATTGATAACAAGGTGTGCATCCTACCCCCCAGTATTGTTTTTGTAAATGTTTGCCCAGCCATAAGATTGCACCCGCCTGGTTAAAGGATTGTAATCAAGATGAAATCCCCCACATGACAGTACAAACATCAGGTTCGTTGGTTAAGTCGGTGTTAATTTGTGAAG
Source organism: Lissotriton vulgaris (assembly GCF_964263255.1). Lineage (NCBI taxonomy): Eukaryota > Metazoa > Chordata > Amphibia > Caudata > Salamandridae > Lissotriton > Lissotriton vulgaris. Next base: position 747,162,523 of record NC_141696.1, read on the forward strand.
GAAATGAAACTTGAAGTGCGGTACAGTGAAGTTTTTGAAATCATCAGTGCTTTACAGTGGCACATTACGATTGCCAGATTAAGTTTTGTTCAGCATATTGAATCATGGGACTTGTAGTATGTAGTTCATGTATAACCATTTCTGTAGTTTACCTTAATGGTGGGGAAGTTAAAACAGCTGATGGCTCGGGAGGAGTTTTAAAAAACGCAAGGGATGATGGGAGGAATAATGTTTGCTGATATTGTAGAGAAGAACGGGCGTTTTTAAACTTCTATGGCAGGTATCCACGTATCTACGAGAGTTAACTACGGGCTAAATGAATATTGGGAAAGGGAAAAGGTTTTTTAAAATGTTAAGTGCGAGGAGAGTTAAAGATTGCAATGACCAGCAGAAGTGGAATACGCGGCTTTACCGCTAAGATTGAGTAACAGTTGTTGAATTCGGAGAGAGAGGGGGAGTGTGTATTTGTGTGGAAAGCACTTATTGACAGCATGGAAAGGCAAACAATAGAATCATGGAGGGAGTTGTTCAGTGTAAGACAACAGTGGGTTATAAGTAATTGTATTGCAGGCAAAAAGAACATCAGACTGAAAAAAGAGTGATATAATTTGTTGACATAGTGTGATGTATACTGATTGAATGTTATTTTTATTGTTATTCACAGTGAACCCCGACGAAGGGCATTTCATGCCCCAAATGCATTGGGTTATTTTGAATAAACACTGTCTTTTACGAACCTCGCATCAGTCATGTTCTTTCAAGAGGCACGGAGTGGCACAGGTGGAACATCAGAAACGTGGGAAAAAAGCGCACAAAGTCAAGTGGGGACTATAAATTCAAGCGAGTCAGAGGAAAAATACATGAATAAGGATGAAAAAATAAGTTCAAGTGGTTTTTTAAAATTAAATGAACCGTTGCCAATCCAGCTAAATTTTCTGTGCATTTGGTCTGGGTCGGAGACACGTCCCATTCATCAATTTTAACAATTGCGGGCGCCATTTTAAACATATGAGCTCCTGATGGCACCTTCATAGTCACTGCGCACAACCCTATACACACTACCTTGGGCCGATATAGACAAACAAATCAAGGCATGGGCTGCAAAGACGCCAGACAACGCCTGCTGCCATTTGAAAAAGTGACAGACACGAATGAAGAGCAGCCCAGCGAGATGGCGGAGGGTGGGCAAAAGACGACTCCCCTGAAGAGTCTGGAGCTCAGATGGGGGTCCTTATATAGGAGATGTGTGCTGGCTGCAAGGTGCTGGATGTTCTTTTCAATGCATTGGATAAGAAAATTGCAGATATGGGTGTTAAAATCCAGGCACATGATAGACGTCTTGACGTAGTGGAGTCATGCACCTCTAATCTTGAAGATAGCACAGCGCAATCCCTCAAGCGGCTAGAACGGGTTGAAAAAATCCTCAAAGACGTGGTGATCAAGAACGAGCAGTTGGAAGTGCGCAGTCACCGAAATAATGTGCAAATTGTTGGTGTGCCTGAATCCACGGCTACGGGCTGCACGGATGCCTTCGTAGAGACAGTCCTCATAGACTTATTTGGTAGAGAAGCGTTCACGGCTGGCTTTGTGGTGGAGAGGGCTCACCGGTCTCTTGGACCGCAACCAAATCCTGGATGCCTCCCAGACCGATAATAGCTTGTATCATGAACTTTAGTGACCAAGACACTGCTCTACGCATGGCACGTGAACGTGGCGAAACAATATGGCAGGGCTAAAAAATCTCTCTATTCCCAGACTTCACCATCATGCTACAGGAAGCCAGGAGAAAATATAACGAGGTAAAGGTCACTCTGAGAAACCTTGGACTGAAATATGGCATGTTATACCCCGCCAGGCTCAGGGTGGAAGCTAATGGGAGGACCCGCATTTTCGACAACCCCACAGAAGTGCAAGAATTCTGTCACAAGTACAAGGCTAACAACGCACGTACTAATGAAGAACACAGAAACTCCCCTCCGCTGAGTGGGTCAGACGCCAGTATGGACCTCTTCTCTGGAAAGGGCCATGGATAAACTATATTACAGTTTCTATGCACAGCTATGGGTTAAAAGTGTGTATTTCATTTCAGTTTACATTGCCTGATGGCGGACGGGGCGTTGTCACCCCCACTTGGTGATCACCGTAAGATTGTTAAATGTTGTATTAATGCACATTTTACAGAAGACTTTTTTGGTGATAGTGCTGTTCCATTTATTCAGATTTTGTTCAGCAAAGAGGGGTCTGCCTCCTAGGAAGGGCAAGGAGGCTGGGTGGGGGGAGGGGCTTTTTTGTTACTGAGATGCGTGATTATACTAGTTACACAATGGAATATGGTCGGAAGAAACAGATATGATCGAATGACACTTGACATAGCAGGGATGTTAAGTTTAATATGGCACAATGAGGACATAACTCTGCCCCCTCAGAACTGTCTGTGGTGACGTGGAATATTAGAGGCTTGAATGACACTCGTAAGAAAAGACAGGTGCTGTATTATTTGATCCGGCATGTGATCGAAGTGTCATTTCTGCAGGAAACTCACTTAGCCAAGACTGATCAGAATCGCTTTGCTTCTAGCTTTGGAAAGCATAGATACTTCGCAAATTTTAGGAACTATGCTAGAGGTACCGCTATTCTTATACATAAAAGAGTCCCTTTCCGCTTCCACTGTGTGACGCATACAATGAAGGCAGATATATGGTGGTTCTGGGCACGTTAATGAGGCAAACAGTAGCGCTGGTTTGTGTTTATGGCCCTAATGTAGACTCCCCTGATTTTTACTACTCCCTACTAAAATTGGGCCAGGTCTCCATTTTATTGGGGGAGATTTCAATGTTACACCAGATCCAACCTTAGATAGTACCTCAAATGCGCCAGACTCTAAACCCCGAGCACGCAAGGCCCTAACCTCCCTTATGAACCAACTCCCTTTAATGGTGTCAGTTGTACTTGCAACCCTAATCAGACTGACTACACCCACTATACAGGTTTACACAATACATGGACACGGATAGATTACTGGATGGCTTCCCCAGACATATTTGGCTGGTGCAACTCCACCCAAAAACTCCCGAGTACGTATTCTGATCATTCCCCAGTGGTGCTAACCCTGAAGATCCCACGGCCAGAGGGCTTTGAGAGACAATTGCGGTTTCCAAATCGTGCATTAGATGATGAAGTCTTTCATACTGAAATTCGAGAGGATATATGAAATTAATACAGGTCCTGTGGATTCTGCGGCGATGTTGTGGGAAGGCTTTAAAGCTTATATGAGAGGAGTGTGTATCTCTAAACATGCAGGGGTGCAACGAGACTTGCGTAGAACACTGAAACGAATAGAAAAACAACTTGTGTCACTAGATGCCAAACAACTCCTATTGTCTAACCCTGAAACTAAGAAACAGAGACTGTCACTTCTAGCTGCCTACATAGACACCGCTGACAAAGAGATCCTATATATGGGTAAATATCAAAGTGCCTTGCGCTATGAAGAGGGTGAACGCCCGGGAAGGGTATTGGCCCAGATGATCAAACCTCCTTATCAAAACGCATGTATTGGAATGCATGGTTGCATGTAGTGGGAAAAGTAATAATGTAAAATGTTGCTTCTAAAGAACCAAATATGAGCAGATATCGATATGATAATACTTTAACTTGCTCTACAGGTCCTTTTTGATAGATGGTGCTCTATTGGCCGTACATGAAAAATGTGTCTGACAATTGTTTCTTTGTGTAACTAGCTATTTACTCATGTTACATGACAATGTTTGATAAACTGAAGAAATTGCTAACTAAAGTAAAAAAAAACACTTCTATTGCCTCTTCTGAACCCTTCATGTGTCTTTCAGCACCTATGTTGCTTATTTCTGCACTTCTTGTTCTTCTTTCTGCACCCCTATTGCCTCTTTCTGTATCCCTTTTGCCTCGTTGTGCACCTCTCCTACCTCTCTGCAGCCCTCTTGCCTCCTTCTGCACCTCTGTTGGTTCTTTCTGCACTGCTCTTGCTTTTATCTGCACCTCTTTTGCAAATTTCTGAATCCCTCTTGCCTCTTTCTGCAACCCTGTTCAAGAAAAATGGCATATGCACTCGTTGCAGAGTCAATCAATTCCACTAAGTTTGTTACAAAAATACTTCCTTATTTAGTTCATCTTAAAACTGGCACACAGCCAACGCATTTCGTTCCCAATTGCCAGAGGGAACTTCGTCAGGGCTGTAACAATTATAGACAAAATGTGACATCAATAACACATTAACATTACATCAAAAAGACATCAATAACTAAAGACGGATGTATGACATTACAACGCATGCTTCTACATCGCAGGTTTTACAACGCATGCTGTTACAACGCATAGTGTTGAGGGGTGCTGGATAGTGAATAGTTTAATTTACTATTCCAACTACAGTCCCTGTGGATAGTAGGGAAGGTGTTGGATAGTAAATTAAATCTATTCCCTATCCGAGAGCGCCCCCAGCGCAATGCGTTGTAATGGCATGCGTTGGAAGGCTTGCGATGTAAAGACATGCGTTGTAAAAGTTGCATTGAAAAGGATGTTCCCCATTAAAGACGGCTCATAAAATCATATGACAAAACCACATGAACATTACATCCACAGAACATTCATAATTAAAAAGAACCTCATATTTAAGACAAATATGTAACATGACACAAAAATTCACAAAATGCACAGTTAACATTGAAAATACATATATATTATGAATTACAAAGACAAGAATGGCATTGTTGGTAAAAGGGAGAAAACACACATATCAGAAACATATATCAACCCAAAAAGGTGATTGCAATCAATAGAGATCCATCCTACACAGTACATTGACCCTACCAATAAATAGATACATTATATGAGAAGTGCCCTCGCTCAGTTTGAGCAGTAAGGAAACCCAAGATTAATGAAACAGACTAGTTGCAGACTTAAAATAGGGGGAACCAATAAACACGGTTACATATTAGTGTAGGCTTTTCTCACCTCTTGAATGTCCAACTGAGTTGTCAATATAAATTGTATGGTAGGTAAGTATGAACCTCAAAAAACACAGTCAGCCTCAAATGAGAAATGGACATGTGTATTAGGATCTATAACAAAAAGGAAGTATGCTGGTAAAGAAAATTTCAACCTAAAAAACATATCAGTGACCTACTAGTAGCAACACGATATAGATGCCAAAGAAACTGCATTATGGTCAACCTAATAACTATTCAAACAGATCACCTACACTACCCATCAAGCAGTTAAGGCTCCTCAAGAAATACCTGATGTCTGTTACAAAAATAATATTCAGACTCATACAAACAAAAACATGCAGCACAGTGTGATTCCGTGTGGTATAAGACAGACCATTGGGGATATTGGCAATGTCCAATTATTGCGGAGTTTAGACGGTGATGTTAGCCCTGAGATGCCAACATTGTTAAATGATTTTGAAATTGAACAAGATCAGAAAACAGATAGTGGTTTAAAACACAAATCTAAATTTGTGCCCTCATTGAACTACCACCAGAACTTTAAGGCTTTTTATGATACGGTTACCAAGGATTTGTACAAGATGGAAATATCTAGTAAACCTCCCACATGCATTAATGACAACATTACTGCCAAAGGAAGGGAAGCTTGGATTAGACGCCAATCTGATGAAGGTATTGTGATAAGAGAGGTAGATATGGGCGATAATGGGCGGAGAATCCGTTTAGCTCGCGGATTTTGCGGATTTTCGGTAAATTCGCAATCCGCGAGATTCGCGAATCTCCCGCAAAATCCGCAAATCCGCGAGCAGCGGATTTTGCTCGCACTGTTCGCGTGAGTTCGCGGCTTCCCAGTACAACTTCGCGCCCTGCGAATAATCGCAAAATTGCGATCTTAGCAAAACTGAAACTACTTACCAGGTTCAAAAGTTCAGGCTCATCATTAGTAGCCATTTCCTGTAGTGCTTCCTGAGGGGCCCCTCCAGAGTTCAGTTGCCAGTTGCAACTATTATGTGACCCTGCTCTGAACCTCAGAATAGTTACACATATGCCACAAAGGTCCTGAATTACAGCTAAGGGAGACAAGCAGGAGCCAGGCTGGAAGTTCAAATCCATTAATCAGCCCCTAATTCATTATTGTTAGTTGGGGCAGGGCAGGTGTTGTAACTAATTTTGCAACAATGAAAGCACTTAGCAAGTGCAAAAGATCACTAATCAGGAAGCACTAAGGAAGCAGGTGCCAGCTAAAAAAATATTCTGTGACACATTAATCAGCCCCAAATTAATTCAGGTCACTTGAGGCAGGGAAGGTGTGCTTGCTTTGCCACAATAATGTACACTGACTGGACAACCAGAGGGTGCTGTGATGAAACAGAGGGTGGCATGGGTGGGCCAGAGGGTGGCATGAGTAGTCAGAGAGTGGCAGTGGTGACAGAGAGTGGCAGTGATGAAGAAGAGTGTCCCAAACAGGCTGGACACGTAGAAATAACAAGTTCGCGAAACTTGCGACCCGACAGGTAAGTTCGCGTTTGCGAAATTGTACAAAACCCTCGCGAACTGGCAGAAACCCGCGCGAACACACACAAAAAAATCCGCAAATTCGCGAGAATTCGCGGATTTTGCGAATTGCGAGTTCGCAAATCCGCAAAATTCGCGAACGCGAGATTCGCAAAATTCGCCCATGCTTATTGTGGTTATTAAATTCGGGGATTACATGTCAGAAATCGAATGCCAGTTGAATGATATGCAGTGTTACAAGAGGTTATCTGTTAATCCCATTCAGAACTTAACAACATTGATTAATTTAAAATTGAGCCAATGGAAAGAGATTGCCCTTCTGACTGAGGGTGAATTTGAATATCTTAGGGTAAACTGTACAACATATCTGTGTATTTACATCCTGCACAAAGTTCATAAGGGGGATCCTTCCCCCTAGGCAGACAATTATTTCAGGGGTTGCATCACCCACTGAAACATTCTCAGAATTCATTGATCTAAGGCTTCAAAAACATGTTGCAGACCAACCTTCATTCATCAGAGATAGTAAGGGCATCCTGGGTAAAATGAAAGATTTTCAGTGGTCTGAAGACCTCATGCTTGTCACTTTTGATGTTGTAGATTAATATACTTGCATACTAAAAGAATTTGGGGTATTGACAGTAGGGACATTGCTGGATAAAGAGAGTGCCAAACTAAATGAATTTAACAAGATGATTGTAGAAATGATAAATCTCATTTTGGATAATAACTTATTTCTGCATGATATATGCTGGTTTCAGCAGATACTCTGGACTGCCATGGGCTCCAGGTTTGCTCCCTTGTACGCCTGCCTCTTTATGGGGTGGTTCGAGAGGGAGTATGCCTGGAGCCGTTGTGCCTCCCCCTGGACAGAACACATTGTGTACTGGGGGAGGCACAGAGACGACATCATCTGTCTATGGTCAAGATCCAGCGAGCAGTTGCAGCAACACTTCTTGTACCTAACTACAAATGATATTAATGATAGATTTACAATGAACTGGGACAAAGAGAGAATCAATTTCCTGGATATACAGTTTTACATCAAGGATCAGGTGATCGAGAGTACACTGTATAGGAAGGACACAGCATGCAATGGGGTTCTCCATGCTGGCAGTGCCTGTTCGCAGTCTGTCATCAATAACATTCCCTTTGGGGTGATGACACAAATACGCAGGAATTGTAGTGAGGAGGACACCTATTGGAGAAATGTCCATGAATGTGAAAAGAGATGTCCGAAAACAGGATACAGAAAAGAGATTTTAAACAAAGCAATCACCAAGGCACAACATCTAACGAGGGAAGACACCCTCTGCGAGATTCCCCAAAAAACTAAAGGGATTGCAAAAGAGAGGTCACTCAGTCTGGTCACACAATAGAACATCAATAGTAGCAAAGTCCATAATATCCTTAAAAAGAACTGGGCATTTTATTAGATGTACCCGGTTTGAAAAACTGCATTACTAACGTACCTTCAATAACCTACCGCAGGGGAAGAACGCTGCATGATGCATTATGCCCTAGCTATGTTACCAACAAACAAAGTCTGGGCACTTGGTTACCCCCTAAACCACTAGGTTTCTGTACCTGTGCATCCTGTGATGTTTGTCCTTTTGGTCGCAAAAAAGCACCTGCTTAACATTCAACAATTCTTTGCCCTGTAACATAGCGCACTTCCGAAACTGCAACACCACACATGTGATCTATGTTTTGGGATGCGATTGTGGCACTAATTATGTAGGTAGCACAGTCTGATCACTAACAACTCGTATACAGGAACATCGAAGGGCAATACTCAACAAAGACAGCTGATACCCCCTCCGTGACCACTACAGGAATATACACCCTAATGACAACACTTTTAAGTATGGGCGAACTTTGCGAATTCGCGATCCACAAATTTGTGCGAAAGCAAACTCGCAATTCGCAAAATTTGCGAATTCGTACGAATTTGCTGCTTTTGCCAGTTCGCGAGGGTTTTTTACAAGTTCGGGAACGCAAACTTGCTTGTGTAGTTGCAACGGTCGCGACCATGTTGTTTCTACATGTCCAGCCTGTTTGCAACCCTGTGGTTCATTGCGGCCACCCTCCGGTTCATCACTGCCACCCTCTGGTTCACCAATGCCACCCTCTGGTTCATCACTATCACCCTCTGGTTCACCACTGCCACCCTCTGGTTCATCACAGCACCCTCTGGTTCATCACTGCCACTCTCCGGTTCACCACTGTCACTCTCTGGTTCACCACTGTCACCCTCTGGTTCACCCCTACCACCCTCTGGTTCACCGCTGCCACCCTCTGGTTCATCACAGCACCCTCTGGTTCACCACTGTCACCCTCTGGTTCACCCCTGTCATTCTCTGGTTCATCACAGCACCCTATGGTTCACCACTGCCACCCTCTGGATGGATCATCACTGCCACCCTCTGGTTCATTACTGCCACCCTCTGGTTTGCCACTGCCACCCTCTGGTTTACCACTGCCACCCTCTGGTTTGCCACTGCCACCCTCTGGTTCATCACTGCCAACCTCTGGTTTGCCACTGCCACCCTCTTTTTCATTACTGCCACCCTCTGGTTAGCCACTGCCACCCTCTGGATCATCATTGCCACCCTATGGTTCATCACTGCCACCCTCTGGTTAATTACTGCCACCCTCTGGTTCACCACTGCTATCCTCTGGTTTATCACCTTGTGGTTCACCACTGCCACTCTCTGGTTCACCACTGCCACCCTCTGGTTCATCACTGCCACCCTCTGGTTCATCACTGCCACCCTCTGGTTCAAGGATGCCACCCTCTGGTTGATCACTGCCATCCTCTGGTTCATCCCTGCCATCCAACTGGTTCATCACTGCCACCCTCTGGTTCCGCACTGCCACCCTCTGGGTTACCAGTGCCACCCTCTGGTTGATCACTGCCACCCTCTGGTTCAAGACTGCCACCCTCTGGTTGATCACTGCCACCGTCTGGTTCATTACTGCCACCCTCTGGTTCGCCACTGCCACCCTCTGGATCATCACTGCCACCCTCTGGTTCATCACTGCAACCCTCTGGATCGCCACTGCCACCCTCTGGTTCACCACTGCCACCCTCTGGTTGATCACTGCCACCCTCTGGTTGATCACTGCCACCCTCTGGTTCAAGGCTGTCACCCTCTGGTTGATTACTGCCATTCTCTGGTTCATCCCTGCCACCCTTTGGTTCATCACTGCCACCCTCTGGTTCCGCACTGCCACCCTCTGGGTTACCTGTGCCACCCTCTGGTTGATCACTGCCATCCTCTGGTTCATTACTGCCATCCTCTGGTTCGCCACTGCCACCCTCTGGATCATCACTGCCACCCTCTGGTTCACAACTGCCACCCTCTGGTTTGCCACTGCCACCCTCTGGATCATCACTGCCACCCTCTGGTTCACCACTGCCACCCTCTGGTTCATCACTGCTATCCTCTGCTTCATCACCTTGTGGTTCACCACTACCACCCTCTGGATCATCACTGCCACCCTCTGGTTTATCACTGCCACCCTCTGGTTGATCACTGCCACCTTCTGGTTCATTACTGCCACCCTCTGGTTCGCCACTGCCACCCTCCGGATCATCACTGCCACCCTCTGGTTCACCACTGCCACCCTCTGGTTCATCACTGCCACCCTCTGGTTGATCACTGCCACCCTCTGGTTCAAGGCTGCCACCCTCTGGTTGATCACTGGCATCCTCTGGTTCATCCCTGCTACCCTCTGGTTCATCACTGCCATCCTCTGATTCATCACTGCCACCCTCTGGTTTGCCACTGCCACCCTCTGGATCATCACTGTCCCCGTCTGGTTTATCACAGCATCCTCTGGTTCACCACTACCACCCTCTTGTTCACCACTGTAGATTATGGGGGGAAAGCAAAGCACACCTTCCCAGCCTCAACTGAGATGAATTCATTTGGGGCTTGTCAATGTGTCACTGAATTTGAGCTTTAAGTCTGGCACCTGCTTCCTTAGCTGTAAGTGCTTCCTGTTGCATTAAATTTTTTTTTACAGGAGCATTGTGCCATACTTGTAACTATTCTCTGACCCTGCTTTGAGGGTCAGAGTAGGATCAGAGAATAGTTGCAAGTAGGCAACTGGACTCTGGAGGGGCCCCTCAGGAAGCACTACAGGGAATGGTTGCAAATTAGCTTGAACTTTTGCACCTGCTAAGTGCTTTCAGTTTTGCAAAATTCGCTTTTCTGCAATTTCGTGAGATTCACGGGGCGCGAATTGGCTCAAAATCGAATTTGCAATCCTCGAATTCGTGCGAATTTGAGGATTTCTTTTTTTTGCGTGTTCGCCCGGTTTTTTGCTTATTCGCGGACCGCTTGCTGCGCACCGACCGCGACGTTGCCCATGCGGTCGTACATGGGCGCGGCCATCTTGTGCGCGTTGTGTATTTCCGTTTCCGGGCGCTATTGACAATGTCGTGTTGTGTGCGGCGCTCTATTATCAGTTCGCACGTGTTTTTGCGTACTCGCACGGGAAAAATTGAGCGAACTTACCCATGCGGTCCTCAATGGGCACGGCCATCTTGTTTTTCATTCATTGCTAGGGTTCTGTGCATGCTTTCTAATCCTCCTTCCATCTGTGCAATCCTTTGTTTCTTTGGACTTTTTTTAATCTTTTCTACTCTATATCTATCCCTCTTTTTTTCTAGATCTATATTTTGTGTTTTTTTCAACATTTTGTTACTTTTAAAGCTACTTTTTTAAACTTTTTTTTGTACTTTACTTTTTCCCTATTCTTTCCTTTTTTTTTCTTTCTGCTGTATAGGACCATGGCAAAGGGAGCCGAGCAGGAGAAGGGGAAGGGTCCCGCACCCGGTACCCGGCTCCCATGCGGGCGATTGCGGGGGGAGCTAGTCACAGCCCAGGAGATCTTCAAAGCAGAGGAGATGGCCGCACTGGTTTACTATGTGCAGCGCCGCCTTCCCAAGACCATCGCAGCAGGCGGCAGGATCGCTAGAGGATACGGGCTCCGGGGGCATCGGAAGCGGTGGGAGAAGGTGTGCCGGGCCATGTATCAACACTCTCGGGTCCAACCTCCAAGACCGAGAACGCGACCTGCTCGACCTGTTAGGCGTCCAGATCCCCGGGCTTGGTGAGTAGTAGTAGCTATTTAATCACTACTCTATTTTCTCCTGCTCTATGTGTTATTATATTGCAAATTTTTGTTTTTTCCGAAGAGCAAATTCAAATTCAAATTCAAATTTAGCTTTATTCGATTTGTTTGATAAAATCATAAAAGCATACAGGTACATTTCATACAACAAATTTAAAAAGATTACCCCAACGAAGTTTTTGTGAGATTCTATAAAACAGTTTTCCTAGATCAAAAAGATTCAATAATGAAATTGCAGCAATTAACCTTATGTAAAAACATAAGAAAAAGGTTAAGACATGTACCAGTTACATCATGGAATTTCTATATTTCATTACTGAGATTAAAAAACGTGAAACAACAAAAATGACATACGCCTCATCTAACAAAAGTAATTTAAGGTAAGCGTCTTTGCATGTTCTTAAGCCCCATTGTTTTAAAAGAGGTAATAAATACAATTTCCTTGGGGCAGAATACAGGTTGCAAAAGAACATAATATGAATATTACTTTGTGATGAGTGATCGTCGCATGGGCAGATGAGGTTTGGGGCAGTCCAATCGTTTTGTTTAGGGAGGGTGACCATACGAAAGAAGGTACCTAGGCGCAGCCTGGTGAGAAGCATACGAGGGTAAGGTGCCGTTTCCGTCCTGAGGTACAATTGCAAACCTTCGGTGGGAGTAATTCTTTGGTAACTCAGGATAGTATTTTTGAGTCGCACTGCATCCCATCTAAGTCCCTCCAAGTGGGCAAGTAAAAGTTTTTTAAAAGACGACCTGGACAGATTTTCAAGGGACTCTGGGTCATCATAATATTCCGGACAGCCAGCCTGGGCAAACATCAACCGGACATGTCGCAACCATTTAATTTTGGCTGCGGCATCCAAGCTCATGCAATCCCTGATTAGTTCTCTGTTAAGTTGGCATTCCCTAGTAGACCAAATTTTGTGCCAGAGCAAGCATGGTGACAGCTTAATGAGGTCGCTAAGGTATTTGAGGCCAGTCTCAATGTGAGTAATGAAGATTGAAGTAGATTTGCTCACCCCCAATAAGTAGCGGATAAAATGATTTTCGCAAATTTGGAGGGAGGACACATCTTCAAAGCCCCATAAGCCTGCTCCATAGGTGACTGTCGCTATACACTTTGCTTGGTAAATCTGTATCATCTCGGCAGTCGGTTTGCCCCCAATTTTCGCTGCAAAAGTTCTCAGGGCACCAATAGCACGGGTAAAGGCAAGCCTCCTAGCCGTTACTGCATGTTTCCAGGCTCCTTTTCTCTCAAAAACGACACCCAGATAGCAAAAAGTGTCTGTAGTCTCGATTTTTTGCTCGTCAAGGTATATCGAGCATTGTGGCCTTATACTCTTTAGGGTGCACGGCATGGAGAAAGTTTTTGAGATGTTCACTTTCAAATTTCTTTTCCCCATGTAGGACGAAAATTCTGTTACCGCTCTCTGCAACCCTACCCTAGTCCTAGACATAATAGCCGCGTCATCGGCATATAATAGGATGGGAACAGGCCTACCATTGATAGCTGGGTAGTCATTCTGGAGATTTGTTAGGTCTTCTACAACTGAATTAATATAAAAACTAAATAGAAGGGGCGCGAGTATGCACCCTTGCCTAACCCCTCTATTTATAGGGAATTTCTGTGTGCACTGCCCCTGGGTCCCAAACCTAACCCTTGCACCAGCCTCTCTGTAAAGTTCTTTGATAAAAACCACTATTGTGGGATCCACCCCAATGTTCTCCAAAGTTGACCAAAGCTGCAGATGATCCACACAATCAAAAGCTGAGCTAAGGTCAACAAATGTAACAAAAAGATCCCCTTTTTTAGCCTCAGTGTATTTGGACATTAGTAAGGACAGATTTAGGCATTGCTCTTGGGTTCCCAGTCCCTTTCGGAATCCATATTGGAGTTCCGAAATAACCTTATGTTCTACCTCCCAGTGCTGAATCCTCTTTAAAACGATCCTTCCTGCAATTTTCATGAGGCCGTCTAATAAGGATATGGGACGGTAGCAAGCCGGATCGTCCCTGTTTCCCTTTTTGAAGATGGGAACTACAATGGCATCTGACCAGGTCTTAATTAAACCGCATTTATTTCCCATGTTCAAAACGTTCGTTAAAAGCGGGGCCCAAAATTCCAAGTTTGTTTTGTAGGCATCCACTGGTGTGTGATCCAAACCAGGAGCTTTCCCTGAAGGACATTCCCTGATTGCATTATCAACCTCTAGGATGGTGAAGACCAAGTCAATTGGGTATGGCGAAGCTAGGGGATCACTTTGCTGGAAGTCCCGCATGGGTTTCTTCGGTGTTAAAAGTGCCTTTTCTTGATTCGTGCTGTTCCCCTGTCTATCAGTGTAGAGTTTCCCGTAATGTTCAACCCAAAGCTCTGCTGTAATTGCTACCTCTATGCAGTTATCAATATGTTTTGGGTTGTATACTGATCTAATCACTTTCCAGAATAGGTTGGTGTCTTTATTCCTGGCAGCTTCTCCCAGTGCTTCCCAGGCCTCCTTTTTTATGGTTGCTTTCCTGAGGTTAATTTCTCTCTTGTATACTCGTCTAGCCTCAGAGATTTGGGCCCTATTTTTCGGGACGGTGTTTAAAACTTTCTTCAAGTTCTTTAGGGCGGCTGTGCACCTAGAATCAAACCACCTGGATGCACGGCTCCCCTTCTTATTATGGCTCTTGGTTAAAACCCCTTTTATATATTCCTGTATATTAGCGAAAGCTGCCATAATCGCCTTAGGTTCCGCATCTACTTCTAAGCATACGAATATGTCTTCAAGGCAGGATGAAATTAATTTGTGGAAGAAAATGCTGGGGTTTAAATTCTCCCACTTTACCACATATCCATTTATCTTTGCTAAGGAAACCTCGAATGGATATTGTGGGCCACTAGGTTCCTTTAGTTTCTCTACTGAGAGCCTAACCCCAAAGGTAATAGGGTAATGATCACTCATTGGATCTTCCCCTATCTCCCAAGAGGTTATAAAGTTGGGCGCGGTGGGGGATATCAGTGCAAAGTCGATTGTGGATTCACAACCTCTTCCATTATATGTTGGGGCAAAGGGAACTGGGGGAGAGCATGCCTGATTAACGAAAGTGAGGTCAAAAGCAAACATAATACTGTTAAGGAGACACCCCAATTTGGTGTGTGAGAAGTGAAAAGGACCGTCCTCCTCACGATCTGCAAGGCCGCACAAACCTATCTCAGAAAGTGGGCAGACTGCACAATTAAAATCTCCCACCCAGATAATTGTATGGTCTCCCGCATTTTGATCTCTCGCTTTATGGATGCGACTAAGCATTTTGTTTAAGATGAATTCCATCTCGTTAAGTGGCATATTGTTATAGAAATTCACCAGTGAAACCTTTTGTGTAGTGCCCCATTTAAAAGAAAGAATTTGAAAGTATTGGTTTGAGTGGAAGTTATACACTTTTATGTCCCCCACATTCGAAACGTATATACACAGACCCCCTTTATTGCGGCCCTGAGTGGCAGGAACAGCAGGTGTATGGAACGTACGGTACCCCAGGATATGCCTTTGTTCCACCAGCCAGGTTTCTTGCAGGCAAAGTATGCCATGCTTGTGAACCGTCTCCAACCAGAGTGGATGCTTGATCTTATTGCCTAGTCCTGCTACATTCCAGGACAAAAGTGAATGTTTCGGTTCACTATCTACCAGATGTATGTGGCCCTCACTCTCTATTAACTCTACCTGATCTTGAAAATGTGCCCTGTCTAGGTGTTGAGTAGCTTGCACAGGGGACGGGTACTGGACAGGGGTGGGTGGAACCACCATCGAATGGGTCAGGTGCTTGGCTATGGGTGGCGATGAGTGGCTATTAGTGGTAATCATTACGTGGTTCTGATCACTTGATCGGGGTGTTTGATCTACTGTTCCCAGTCAGTCCACCTGATCTAAGCATCCAAACCTATTCATGGTGTGTATACCTTCCCACCCATCATTGGCGTTTTGCCATCCCTGCATCTGGCCCTTCCGTCTGTGATTGTGGATAGTGGTCCAAGTCCCAGGATACTCTACTAGCTGTTTTGGAGGGTAGAAAAAGGTTAGGGGTCGAAGAGCAATAATGCTGCCGATTAGATTGTAGGTAAATTATGTTTCAAAATGTTCTGTGATTGCATTTCAGGTACACTTCTCTCCTGCTCAGTGGCGGTGCAATTATGCTTATTTGTTTTCGATTTTTTTTGCTCATTTCATTGGCCTGAGTAATTATGTATGAGTGTACTTTACAGAACTGTGTAATGCTAGACACTAAGGGGCAGATTTACAATTACTGGCGCATCTTGCTCCCTGCAAATTAGCAGGGATGCGCCAGTAATTGTGCGCCACGCCTCCACCACCCATGATGGGGCAAATTTACAATGCGGCGCACCATGGGGCAAAAACGACACAAAAGCGTCACACATCTGTGCCCTGAAGGCAGCGCATTGCTGGAGTTGCATCGCAACCACGACGCAGCTCCAGCAATGCTCCGGTGTGCCCTATCTCCCCAAAGCTGGGTCAAGCCGTACGTCTGCTTCAAGCAGGCGCAGGGTTGACTCAGTCATGCTCCATTGGCCTAAAAGTGACTAAGTGAATTCTTGTAGATTTCACTCAGCCACTTTTAGGATCCGTTCCTGCACAGGAACGCACTCCCTTGCACCAGAACGCCCCCTGATGGAGCAGGGCTTTACAACGTGATGCATCTCCCAGATGCTTCACGTTGTTAATATACCCCACACTATGGCGCCTTTTTTAGCTTCCACTGCATCACAAAAGTCACGCAACGATAGCGCAAAAGAGCCGCAAGGAACTTGTAAATCTGCCCCTAGAGACTCAAGTCCAGTCCTTCCTTTGTACACCTGCCACTAAGAAGAGCTAGTGGTGGTGGATTGATAGTTTGAGTATTCTAATGACTGGTTATGTAGTAGAAAACTTACTTTTTAGTGTTCTCACTGGTCTGCAATCACGATGAACTTTGTCTGCCACTTCGCGTGCTGCGTAGTGCTGCCTGCCAGTCCTAGTCGAACCTTTTTGTAGTTTGTTTAGTGAGTTACATAACTTTCCAAGTCGACGGTCCGCAAATCCAGCAATACTAATATCCTAGTAGACCACATCAGATAGGTCAATAAATGTAGTGCAATTGTTGTCTATTTGCTATTTCCCCAAAATAATTTGTTATTGTTCTTTTGAAATGTTTGATTTGGTTGACAACACTCATCAATGTTTGGGTCTTTCTTTCATGTTGTACATCAGCTCCCCCCAGGGGAAAGAGGACAGCGGAGGAGGTAGCGGCAACGGCGGACGAGGACCAGGAAGGCCAGGATCGGTCAGGCGAGGGCTCCTCTGCTGGCCCCAGTAAGTTTTCATGTTAATAATAATAATTATACTTCCCTATCTTTTAGAGAACCTATTTTTTACTAACGTTCCACATTCGATTTTTCCTACATCGTCTTTGATCTTCTTGTAGACTGTTTCTAAATTGTTATCCTGCCTCTACTATGACTCCCTGTGGTACTACTAGATTATTATTATTAGTCTGTCTGTGTAGCTAACTAAGTTTGCACAGTTGGCAAAAGGTGTTAAACGAAACTCCCATTCTATTCAGCAACAGCTCTATGCACTGAGTGCAGTCCTCTGGGTTGTTCATAATGTCTTTTGAAGTCTTCTAAATGTTTATGCTTTGACAATTCCCAACAATAAACTGTCAATGACCACCAAGAAAGAATAAGATACTAGTTTACTTTTTGATTGGATAGGAGGACAATCCATACTACTATTGTTGCAGGGACAATTCTGCACAAACAGAACTATGGACACTAAATAGTGCATTGTTTATCAATTAAAATAGGCACAGTTAGACTTTCCACATACCTCAGTCATAACAGAATTTGAACCCCCAATCTCCTTACTGACTAGCTAGTGTGACAGAGTCATTTAGCTCCCTAATTCATCGTTGATTGATCCACAATGATGATTATCCAACCCAGGACATAAGACTACGGAGTCAGAGTCCTGAACTGTCAGAGCCACGGACTCATGCTTGCAAATTGCAAACGCTTTTGCTCACTCACTCATGACTAAAAACCACAGAGTCTATGTAAGTTTTAAATCTTTATTAAAAGTAAAAACATTTATTAAAATCAAGTTCATCATACAACATAAATGGTGGATCGAAAATGGAAAAGTGCTTAGTGATCTCACACATTAATTGTGGGCGAGCCCTCACCTGGTTGGAACTTCAAATCTTCTTTGTGGTGCTGAATCGTTGCTGACTCCGTCCTACTGATGATGATCTGATGTTGCTCTTGTTCTTAGAAGGGAAGCTTCTGTCTGTTATGAGAAAAACAGTGCATGTTAAAAAGCAAGCATTCATCAGTTGTGCCAAAAAGTGTAGCAAGACAACACCCTTCCCTGAAAAAAAGTGCAATTTTTAGTTTTGACTAGACATTACATTTGTTTGTGTAGTTGTAGTGACATTTTTTCATTCCTAGACAAAATAATTGGGAGTGGTGTATATGGCATCTAAGAATCTGAAATGTATTTTCTAGGTGGAACATCGGCACAACCATCCACCGGTACCGAGGCCAGCGCGGAGGTGGGCACTCCTGGGGCGGAGGCGGTGCAACAGCCAGCGTAAGCTGCTGTGGGGGATGCCACGGTAGTGGCGGACAGTGGTAAGCTATTCTATTCCTTACTTATTGAAATAGCAGACTGCAGAGTGTGCTCTCTGCACGGGTGTAGTATATGTTGTACAGTACAAGTATACTATACTGTTAAGAAGACTTACAAATTTAGAACTACGTTTTTATTACCCAGGTAGTAGCCTCCTCTAAATTGACTTCAACTCAGATGTGAAAGTTTTTTCGAGAATCCAAGTCAGATCAGAGATGAACTTAATGAATGGTATGAATGAAAAGGGAACGAAGGGTGTAAGTAAGTGTGGAAGGACGAGCAAGTTGAAAGTAATGATGACTGGCAAAGAATAATACGTGTTTTTGAATGCTGCCCGAGGTGGCTGGGAATATGATGCATGTCCGGTTGAAGGATGAAGCAAGGATGGGTGGAAGGAGAAAGGAAAGAGGACTGCCTGGGTGGGTGAAACAAAAACTGTATGTGTGCGCAATATATCCTTTGGTTGAAATTCAAATGCAAGTCAAGCACGGATGCATGGCTTGCGGTTTCCAAAATAAAATGAAAATGTTCTTTTCCTGTGAGAAAGTTTGTCCACTTGAGACATTAAGAAGAATGATTGACATTTACTTTGAATGGATGGATGCCTGGATCATGGTACTATCTGACTCATGGATAGCATATGTGTATGTAGAGAGAGTAGACGGTCAATGGATGAACTAAGTGTTACTTTGAAGACCATGTAACACTGCACCCGCACGTCCGTTCCAGTGTAGGAAAGGCAAGGAAAAGAAGTTGTATTTTTCTGAATTCTACCATGAATATTAGCAGTACTTTGTATTGCAAGCACAGCATATATCCGGCGATTAGGGGGGCCACTCAATACCTCTGTTAATAATTTTAGTACAACTCTGTCATTCATGTGTGGCCTATCAGTGTTCACTCAATAAAAAACAAAGCACCGAAAGTCATCCCATAAGTAATCAAATACATATCCTGTGAAGGGATAAATAATCATATTATTTATCTTCTTCATTTTCCTTTTCTAGTAGTCATTGGCACTGTAGGGTGAAAGTTAAATGAATTAATCAGTAGCCCTTGTAACAGAGTATTTTCAGTGCAACCCGTAATAGGAAAGTAAGAGCTTCACCACCTACATGTACTGGACTGGTACAGTAACGCAAGCCTGTGTCATCATGGCGTGCAAGTTGACTGCGCTGCTAAAGTATTGAAAGTATAACTACTACTTGTGTGGAATTTGACTACTACTACAAGAAATAGTACTGAAGGTGAAGGACACAGCAGCGTAATCATTTGCCACGTGTAGGAGGAGGATGTTCTTCATGATCAATCCAGTTGATGGCGCCCATGAAAATCTGATTTGATTTGGCAATAGTCATGGGTCTGTGTGAAGCTGACTAAGAATATATCCTACGATTCCTTCACCAGCCTTGAAATGTAATTTATTTTCAGTTGCTATGACCTTATCCTCCCCAGCAAGTGTGTGGAATTATTGCTGTCATTTACTCACACATCAATGAAAACCACACAGCTCGGGGGAAGAGGGTTAGGGTTTGGAAATTGGATGGGAATGGGGTTTTTTGGAAAAGTTTTGTTGAGAGAGGAAAACCACAGCATGGAGAAACAACAAATGAAGATAAACAAATCTTTGGATACGAGGATATCCTTAAATATTTTAAGGGACATAAAGGAAGTGCATGCACTTCTGCAGACATGAAGTTGATTGCTCAATGGATGGTTAGGTTACTTCAACTAAGTAGTACTTTCTAATGAATGTAAGAATGCAACAGTACAGGGCTGCAGTAATTGTGCGTTTTTGCCCATCTCAGCACTCAGAGAAAAACTTTGTTCATTAAATTAGTTTGAAAAATAGCAAAGTAAAACTATACATTGGCTGGAGGGATGAATTTAGAAGCAGAGAGCAAAGAAATGCAGAGTCACACTCATAGAAGTTCACAGCAATAACATTACTTAAAAAATAAGTAGAAATGAATGGATACTGTTACTGTATGTTGTTGTACTTGTCCTGTTGAATTTGGGAAGTTGCATGCATCAAGCCATTCCTCTTATTTGCGGTACTCCTCCATTCCATCTGACGCTCCGTCGAACAATGTTGGTGACCAGAAGACACCCTGTCCACTGCCTGCCTGGCGGATGCTGAATTGCGGGTCGCTTATGTGAAGCCTGACTTCATCCTTTTTTCCATTGCACAGGGTGAAAGCCGCCCTGTAAATGTTGATGCAAAAACAGGAATTGACATTAAAACACCACTGAGAAAAGAATATAAGGTACGTACTCTGTGTAGAGCAAAAAGTCACACTTTCAGTTTCAGAATTGACAGTACAATAGTTTCGAAAGGGCGTACTCTGAGTCTCCTTTTGAAGGATAAATAAGTATGGGCAAATTTTGCGGATCTTTCCCCTCAAGCTAGGTGTCGTGTAAAGAAAATTAGACGTTCCCAGCAGTGCTCCCAAACCCTTAAACACAGACGCTAAAATGTACAAAACAACCAATCAGACCACAAAAAACGTGCGCTACTACTACCTGTCTGAGGCCTAGTGGAAAATGGTGACAAAACGTACTTTGAAAGTAAAGTAGGCCCAAATCCGCCCTTTCCCACCATGGATTTTCTTAAAACCAATTGCAACCAAAATTAGACATTTCTCGACAAGTGCTCCAAGAGTAGACCCCAGAACCCAGTTGCCAAAATCTCGAACACCCACAAACACATGCAATACTGCTAACCCTAACGAGGCCTAAGTTTAAAATAGTGTCAAACGCTTTTTTCAACTAGGCCCTAACTCCCCTTTGCCACCTTGGATTTTCTTCAAACCTCTTGCAATCAAAAGTATTCATACCCAGCGTTGCTCAAAAACCCCAAAACCCACCCACAAACACCAGGAACTCCCCCAAACAGCCCCCCGAAAACCCTAAAGTGAGCAAAGTGCCTGAAAATGGAAAAACTTTTTCACCTCCGATTTTCTCCAAACCACTTTTATCCGGTATTAGACCTTCACAGCAATGCCCCCAGACCCGTCAACCCAGGAGGAAACAAGTTTAACAACCCCAAACTGGCAAAAAGCAAAAATAAAAAAACGGGGACTTAGAAATATTTAGCCCTAGTTCCAAAATCACTCTGTGCGCGCTCTGCAGCTAGGCCCTAACTCCCCTTTGCCACCATGGATTTTCTTCAAACCTCTTGCAATCAAAGGTATCCATACCAAGCGTTGCTCCAAGACCCCAAAACTGACCCACAAACAACAGGAACCCCCCCAAACAGCCCCCCGAAAACGCTAAAGTGAGCGAAATGCCTGAAAATGGAAAAACTTTTTCACCTCCGATTTTCTCCAAACCACTTTTATCCGGTATTAGACCTTCACAGCAATGCCCCCAGACCCATCAACCCAGGCGAAAACAAGTTTAACACCCCCAAACAGGCAAAAAGCAAAAATACAAAAACGGGGACTTAGAAATATTTAGCCCTAGTTCCAACATCACTCCGAGCACGCTCTGCAGCTAGGCCCTAACTCCCCTTTGCCACCATGGATTTTCTTCAAACCTCTTGCAATCAAAAGTATCCAGCGTTGCTCCAAGACCCCACAACCCACCCAAAAACACCAGGAGCTCCCCCAAACAGCTCCTCAAAAACGCTAAAGTGAGCAAAATGCCTGAAGTTGGAAAAACGTTTTGACCTCCGATTTTCTCCAAACCACTTTTATCCGGTATTAGACCTTCACAGCAATGCCCCCAGACCCGTCAACCTAGGCTGAAACAAGTTTAACACCCCCAAACAGGCAAAAAGTAAAACCACAAAAAGTGAGACTTAGCAAATTTCAGGCCTACCTACAATTCTGTCCAAATGCGCTGTGCAGCTAGGCCCTAACTCCCCTTTTCCACCATGGATTTCCTGAAAAACAAATGCAATCAACATTAGACTGTGCCAGCAGTGCTCCCAGACCCCAAAACCCACCCACAAAAACCTGGAAGCCCGCCCAAACAGCACCCCAAAGACAGGCAAGTGAGCAAAAACTTTTTCACCATGGATTTGGTCCAAAACACTTGATTCGGATATTAGACCTTCCGAGCTATGCCCCCAGACCCCTGCAGCTACCCGCAAAAAAGCAGAACACCCCCATACAGGCAAAAAGCAAAAATGAGCTTACCTTCAATTCAGTCCAAATACGCTGTGCAGCTAGGCCCTAACTCCCCTTTTCCACCATGGATTTCCTGAAAAACAAATGCAATCAACATTAGACTGTGTCAGCAGTGCTCCCAGACCCCAAAACCCACCCACAAAAACCTGGAAGCCTCTCAAACCGCACCCCAAAAACAGGCAAGTGAGCAAAAACGCAAAAACTTTTTCACCATGGATTTGGTCCAAAACACTTGTTTCCGATATTAGTCCTTCTGAGCTATGCCCCCAGACCCCTGCAGCCACCCACAAAAAAGCAGAACACCCCAAACAGGCAAAAAGCAAAAATTGACCTAACTTCAATTCAGGTCAAATATGCTGTGCAGCTAGGCCCTAACTCCCCTTTTCCACCATGGATTTCCTGAAAAACAAATGCAATCAACATTAAACTGTGCCAGCAGTGCTCCCAGACCCCAAAACCCACCCACAAAAATCTGGAAGCCCTCCAAACAGCACCCCAAAGACAGGCAAGTGAGCAAAAACGCAAAATCTTTTTCACCATGGATTTGGTCCAAAACACTTGATTCTGATATTAGACCTTCCGAGCGATGCCCCCAGACCCCTGCAGCCACCCGCAACAAAGCAGAACACCCCTAAACAGGCAAAAAGCAAAAATGCAATAACTCATACTTAGAAAGATATCAGCTAACCAGTCAACATCGGTCCAAACACGCCCTGCAGCTAGGCCCTAACTCCTCTTTCCCACCATGAATTTTCTTCAGATCACTTCCAATAAAAATTATGCTATCCCAGCAGTGCTCCCAGACACCCAGTCCCCCACACCCTCCCCTACAAATCTAGAACACCCCTAAACAGCCCCCCAAAAACATGCAATACTGGTATATTCAAAACATGGCAAGTTGCGCTGTTCACAAAACATTGCTGTTTTTTAGCACTTCCACTACTTTGATCCTCTTGAAACTCACCTGCACAGTCACTTGTTCCAGCGATTCTCAAGAATCTCAGCAAGGCAGAACAAAATCGAACCACTGTGCTCTTTGAAGAAGAAGAAGAGGAAGAAGAAGAAGAAGAAGAAGAAGAAGAAGAAGAAGGTCTACGACTAGTTTTCACTTAGTTTTCACCCAAACACACGCGCCCGCAAAACACCCGAAAAGGCCAAAATTCTGCCAATTCTGGACCAAAGAACACCTAAAACATTGCCAACAACATTATGAACGAGCCTGCATCGGGCCCGAGCCCTAGAATCAGCATGAACCATACCAACTTAAACCCAAAAACCCTAGTAAAACGCACTGAACCCTAAACCGTAGATATGCTTTGTCTGTCTGTGTCAAAGAGCCTAGGTATGCTACATCAGGAGGATGCTTCACTCAGTGGTGCCTGCCTTGACCGTCTGCAAGGCCCTGCCACAAGCATGGCCCAAAAATCAGTTCTGCTCAAGAATTTGCGATTTTTCGGTACTTTCCAGAGATTTGCGAAATACCGAAAAACAGCAAATTTTGCAAACATAACGGATGTTTGGCCCAAGCTTGAGGCAGTGCCATGCAGAGGGTCAAAATTACAAAAAACAATTTGATGGACAGAATGTAGATCAATGTCTTACATTCACCCCACTACAAGGATCTGGGCCTAAATCCATCGTTTTTTGCACTCCACACCACCCTGGGTTAGATAATAGCTTTATGCAAATCAGCTCTGACCCTGTGCCCCATGGGAACAGTCCAGTCCGAACTACACAGCCATATCTTTCCCAGACCGGAATCAAGCATCCGAGGACCGGACCGGTTTCGAGGTAACACCTCTCATCAGCCCGGCTAGCTTGACTCCAGTGGTGTGGAGGCTCTGGGACCCACGTCTGGGCTACCCCAGTACACTCAGGGAGAAAATTACAAAAAACAATTTGATGGACAGAACGTAGATCAATGTCTTACATTCACCCCAGTACAAGGATCTGGGCCTAAATCCATCGTTTTTTGCACTCCACGCCACCCTGGGTTAGATAATGGCTTTATGCAAATCAGCTCTGACCCTGTGCCCCATGGGAACAGTCCAGTATGAACTACACAGCCATATCTTTCCCAGACCGGAATCAAGCATCCGAGGACCGGACCGGTTTCGAGGTAACACCTCTCATCAGCCCGGCTAGCTTGACTCCAGTGGTGTGGAGGCTCTGGGACCCACGTCTGGGCTACCCCAGTACACTCAGGGAGAAAATTACAAAAAACAATTTGATGGACAGAATGTAGATCAATGTCTTACATTCACCCCAGTACAAGGATCTGGGCCTAAATCCATCGTTGTTTGCACTCCACACCACCCTGGGTTAGATAATGGCTTTATGCAAATCAGCTCTGACCCTGTGCCCCATGGGAACAGTCCAGTCCGAACTACACAGCCATATCTTTCCCAGACCGGAATCAAGCATCCGAGGACCTGACCGGTTTCGAGGTAACACCTCTCATCAGCCCGGCTAGCTTGACTCCAGTGGTGTGGAGGCTCTGGGACCCACGTCTGGGCTACCCCAGTACACTCAGGGAGAAAATTACAAAAAACAATTTGATGGACAGAATGTAGATCAATGTCTTACATTCACCCCAGTACAAGGATCTGGGCCTAAATCCATCATTTTTTGCACTCCACACCACCCTGGGTTAGATAATGGCTTTATGCAAATCAGCTCTGACCCTGTGCCCCATGGGAACAGTCCAGTCCGAACTACACAGCCATATCTTTCCCAGACCGGAATCAAGCATCCGAGGACCGGACCGGTTTCGAGGTAACACCTCTCATCAGCCCGGCTAGCTTGACTCCAGTGGTGTGGAGGCTCTGGGACCCACGTCTGGGCTACCCCAGTACACTCAGGGAGAAAATTACAAAAAACAATTTGATGGACAGAATGTAGATCAATGTCTTACATTCACCCCAGTACAAGGATCTGGGCCTAAATCCATCGTTTTTTGCACTCCACACCACCCTGGGTTTTATAATGGCTTTATGCAAATCAGCTCTGACCCTGAGCCCCATGGGAACAGTCCAGTTCGAACTACACAGCCATATCTTTCCCAGACCGGAATCAAGCATCCGAGGACCGGATTGGTTTCGAGGAAACACCTCTCATCAGCCCGGCTAGCTTGACTCCAGTGGTGTGGAGGCTCTGGGACCCACGTCTGGGCTACCCCAGTACACTAAGGGAGAAAATTACAAAAAACAATTTGATGGACAGAATGTAGATCAATGTCTTACATTCACTCCAGTACAATGATCTGGGCCTAAATCCATCGTTTTTTGCACTCCACGCCACCCTGGGTTAGATAATGGCTTTATGCAAATCAGCTCTGACCCTGTGCCCCATGGGAACAGTCCAGTCCGAACTACACAGCCATATCTTTCCCAGACCGGAATCAAGCATCCGAGGACCGGACCGGTTTCGAGGTAACACCTCTCATCAGCCCGGCTAGCTTGACTCCAGTGGTGTGGAGGCTCTGGAACCCACGTCTGGGCTACCCTAGTACACTCAGGGAGAAAATTACAAAAAAAAATTTGATGGACAGAATGTAGATCAATGTCTTACATTCACCCCAGTACAAGGATCTGGGCCTAAATCCATCGTTTTGGGAAGGACATGGCTTTTGTAGTTCGGACTGGACTGTTCCCATGGGGCACAGGGTCAGAGCTGATTTGCATATTGCCATTGTCTAACCTAGGGTGGTGTGGAGTGCAAAAAAACGATGGATTTGGGCCCAGATCTTCGGACTGTGGTGAATGTGTGACATTGATCCACATTCAGTCCATCACCTGTTTTGTTTGCAAATTCCGCCCTAAGTGCGCTGGGGATGCTCAGACGTGGGTCCCAGGCACTCCACACCACTGGAGTCAAGCTAGCCGGGCTGATGAGAGGTGTTACCTCGAAACCGGTCCGGTCCTCGGATGCTTGATTCCGTTCTGGGAAGGACATGGCTTTTGTAGTTCAGATTGGACTGTTCCCATGGGGCACAGGGTCAGAGCTGATTTGCATATTGCCATTGTCTAACCCAGGGTGGTGTGGAGTGCAAAAAAACGATGGATTTGGGCCCAGATCTTCGGACTGGGGTGAATGTGTGACATTGATCCACATTCAGTCCATCACCTGTTTTGTTTGCAAATTCCGCCCTAAGTGCGCTGGGGATGCTCAGACGTGGGTCCCAAGCACTCCACACCACTGGAGTCAAGCTAGCCGGGCTGATGAGAGGTGTTACCTCGAAACCGGTCCGGTCCTCGGATGCTTGATTCCGTTCTGGGAAGGACATGGCTTTTGTAGTTCGGACTGGACTGTTCCCATGGGGCACAGGGTCAGAGCTGATTTGCATATTGCCATTGTCTAACCCAGGGTGGTGTGGAGTGCAAAAAAACGATGGATTTGGGCCCAGATCTTCGGACTGGGGTGAATGTGTGACATTGATCCACATTCAGTCCATCACCTGTTTTGTTTGCAAATTCCGCCCTAAGTGCGCTGGGGATGCTCAGACGTGGGTCCCAGGCACTCCACACCACTGGAGTCAAGCTAGCCCGGCTGATGAGAGGTGTTACCTCGAAACCGGTCCGGTCCTCGGATGCTTGATTCCGTTCTGGGAAGGACATGGCTTTTGTAGTTCGGACTGGACTGTTCCCATGGGGCACAGGGTCAGAGCTGATTTGCATATTGCCATTGTCTAACCCAGGGTGGTGTGGAGTGCAAAAAAACGATGGATTTGGGTCCAGATCTTCGGACTGGGGTGAATGTGTGACATTGATCCACATTCAGTCCATCACCTGTTTTGTTTGCAAATTCCGCCCTAAGTGCGCTGGGGATGCTCAGACGTGGGTCCCAGGCACTCCACACCACTGGAGTCAAGCTAGCCGGGCTGATGAGAGGTGTTACCTCGAAACCGGTCCGGTCCTCGGATGCTTGATTCCGTTCTGGGAAGGACATGGCTTTTGTAGTTCGGACTGGACTGTTCCCATGGGGCACAGGGTCAGAGCTGATTTGCATATTGCCATTGTCTAACCCAGGGTGGTGTGGAGTACAAAAAAATGATGGATTTGGGCCCAGATCTTCGGACTGGGGTGAATGTGTGACATTGATCCACATTCAGTCCATCACCTGTTTTGTGTGCATGCAGAGGGTCAAGGCAGGCACCACTGAGTGAAGCAACCTGATGTAGCATACCTAGGCTCTTTGTCAGACAGACAAAGCATATCTAATTGTAGGCAGCAAGCCACATAGCCCCAATTTTGCATGAACTGCCTTCTGGAGTGGACTCTGCCTGGCATAACAACAACAGTACACTGCCTCGCCCTCGACCAATACATACCACTAATCGACAGACATGCAGTCCTGCTGTAGTAGTTGTTGTAGACTGGTTTACCTGTTTGCCACTCACAAATTGGCCATAGTTCTTCTGTAAATCGACGATGATGATCCATCCATCCCAGTGAGTGACTGTAAAGAAAAAAGATATATTATTTAATCAATCATCATGGTATATTGGCAAGTGAGTCGGCTCCAAGGACATTTTGCATATTTTGTGAAATGCAAAATAATGGCCCCTGAATTTGAAGTATAATTTTAATTAAACAAGGTAAAAAAAAGAGTTGTTGACATGAGTTACAATTACTGTGTGAAAGATTAGATAATAACTAAGACAAGACATATGAATCATCATTTCATGCACAAAAACAAACAGCAATTGGTTTCATCAGAGCCAGACAGCCATTGCTGTCCAGTGCATGCCATCTTCTCAATTATTCATTACCTGTTCTACTTTTTGTCCGCATCTTCTTCGGAAAGTGAGGAACCACAGGGCAGCCTCTCTTGTCAATATCAAAAGTAACTCTGTCAGAAATCAGCAAGCATGTAGTCGGTCAGTAATTTCAGTCCCACTTGAGGGGACTCGTCGTAATCCATCCATCTGCCTTGAGGGAAATGGATAGGGGGAGTCTGGAGGAGGAGTATAAAGGAGCATGATTGAGTTGTGAACTTGTGAACCTCAGAAACGCAAACTGCGGCACCTTCAAATCAATAAGGAATATAAGATGAAGACAGTGCTGCTGATGGACTTTTTGTGATTATGTGATTAGAGTTTTGTTGTGGTAAAAGTTGCAAAACAAAGAAAGACACACAGGAATAAAAGTGAATAAGGACGAAAAAAAGGAAGTCATTTTAAGGGCTCGGTGTCAGGGAAGTAGAGCTCGTCCTCCAACTCCATGAATTGAGATGGGAGTAGGTCAGGTAACAGAGAAGAACTTCCGTCACCTAAGTCGGTGTCCTCTTCTTCCTGCGTGCATTCACGTACTTTGTAATCTGGTGGTATCAAGTGCTGATTCATCTTGATCAATGTTAACCTCTCCACATTTTTGGCCGAGAGGCGGGCCCTTTTTGAAGTTACAATGGCACCAGCAGCACTGAAAACACATTCAGAAGACACGCTTGCGAGTGGGCAAGACAAATAATTTAGAGCCAGGTTGGTGATCAGTGGTCATAGAGCCATTTTCCTGTACCAATACAGCAATGGGTTCGTATGAACAAAGACCGGTGTTGGCTCATCCAGATAGGCCTGAACCATCAACTCAAGGTTCTCCACGGTTGCTCCACTTTGCGTACCATCTGTGGCCTTCTCAGCACTTGAACGAACAAACCCTTGATGAGTTAGCCAATCCGCTTCCGACAATATTATGGCTGGGCCTGGTGCAGGTGAGGATGATGATAGGGTTGCTGCTGGTGTCGTTAACGGCTGTGAGGGAAAGTTACTCCCTTCGCCCACAGATTCAGAAGTGGAACTTGACGTTGGATCGCCTGCTGATTCAGTTCAACTTCTGACGGCTCCTTGAATTTTCTGCCGATCTTTTTCGAACCGACTGGCTGAAACAGCTATCCAATGTTTGTACTTTGAAACATCTGCCTCATCAAAAGAAATGAATGGTTTGCTGGCCACTGCCTTTTTGTACCGTGGATCCAGAATAGTGGCAGAAATGTAATGTTGTTCTGTATGTATCTTTTGAAGCCTTTCATTGGCAACTAGGCGGCTTAATAAGTTCTCCGCCAACAGATATGCAGCTTGCTTTCCACCATCATCTCTCAACGTTGAAGACACCGCCTTCAGTTGGTGCTCTAGCATGCGCAACAATGGGATAGCTTTGCTCAAAGAACAGTCCTCCCTGCTGACTTCACGCGTGAAGACCTCAAAAGGATGAAGCATGTCTGTCAGGCTTTTAACTAGCTTCCATTCCTCCAACTCTAGCCTCATGTCTTTCATAGTAGAACCTAGTTGAAAGACATAGTCATTGATTACCATGCACTGCTCAAACAGACGATCAAGCATGTAAAAGGTTGAGTTCCAACATGTTGCCACCTCCTGGATGAGTCCTTTGACTGGCACTTACGTTCATGTTGAATGTTCCTCAGCTCCTTCCGGGCCTTAAAAGAATGTCTTAAATGTGTGCAGATTCTTCGGCAGGTGGTCAGTAACTTCTTGACTGTGTTTTCATTTTTCAAGAAATCTTGCACAACCAGGTTTATACAGTCCGCCAAACACGGCACTCTGAAATATTCACCTTGCTGCATGGCCTTAACTATATTACTGCCATTATCCGTGGAAACATAACCAACTATGCGATTTCTTGGTTGCAGCCATTCAGAGACCTTACTCTTAAACTCTTCCAAAATGTTTTTTGCAGTATGAGTTTTCTCCATGGCAAACATGGCTAATGTTGCATGTTTCCAAGTAGCTTGAAAAACTGTGTCCAGGTCAACAACTGCACTTGACTTGTCTGTAACCCCTGCAAAAGACCCTGCAAAAGAGACCCAGTGTGCAGTGATGCACATGTAATCAAGGGCTTGGCAACTGGTCCACATGTCTGGTGTCAAGTGGATAGTGTGAACAGCACTTTTCTGCAAAGCTGCCCCAATCACCTCCAGCACATCTTAATGTAGTGCTGGAACCGCAGCTCTGGCAAAATAGGACCGGCTAGGAGCCTTCCATTTAGGGCAGACTGTTGCCTCTAATTCTAGAAACCCCACCCCTTCCACGAAAGAAAAAGGGAGAAGGTCCAGCGCTAGCATTTTAGCCAGCTTTGCGTTATACAGACGTACCGTTGGGTGGTTGCGTTCAAACTGCGCCTCCGACCAGAACAATCCACGAATGGTGGGCTGGATCATTTTACGCGATGATGATGATGATGACGTCTTCAAACCAGTTAGGCCCATTGATGTAGTTTTTCGCATTGGTGTCTCTACAACACTCTTAGTGTGCCGCATAGATGTTGCATGGGTAGAGGGCGATACCACTGCAGTGCTGCTGCCACCAGAACTGGGTGTACCAGAAAAAATGTCTGTCGCTTCTTCACTTCCCCCCTGCATGATCAGATTTTCGTCATCATCAGATGCAATATCAAGGGATACATTTGGATTTGTTTTTCTTTTGCCTTCCTCGATCTTCCTCATGTGTGATTCCCACTCGATAGTGTGGTGTTGCTTGAGATGACCTCTCTGGCCTCCGGTACCATAGTTGGTACCAAGCTTACCCCGACTAACGCATGCTTTACGAATCGGACAAATGACCATGTTTTCCGCCTTTGTGCTAACAGTAAAGAAGTCCCAAACTGGGGACTGGTGATTTCTGCTGCAGGTGGAGGTGCTACTTTGACTTTCAATGCCAGTGGAGGATGGGCGTGGCTGAATTCGTTTCTGTTGTTCACTTACAGCACCACTACTTGAGGGCGAGCTGGTTGGAGGTCCATGCCGGCCCTTTTGACTAAAAAAGATGGAAACTGTAGGTCGTGTCGCCAATATCCTGCTCAGCAGCCATTCGGGATAGGGTCAAAATGTGTGTCTGCTGCATGCCCGCTGGGACTGGAGTGGCGTGTGTGATGACTGGGTCATCGTCAGACTGTTCATCAGAAGCAGAAGACACCACTTCTTATTCGTCGTCATCACCCATAAGTGGAAGCTTTGCGGGAGCCTTCCTTTTAGGCTTAGCTACCTTTGTCGGCTCATGGCGTGACTCACTCTCGGACTGCATTGGTGGGTTCCAATCAACATCAATATCATCAGAATGAAGGGGGCTTGAAGAAGAACTTGTAGTAGCCCTCCTTGACCTTTTCCTAGCTGGGGATCTGGAAGACAATGTATCATCATCAGGAGGAGTGGCTTCCTCGGATGATACCTAATCTTTAATACAATTTCCTGATGTGCCCCTACTTCTGGAGGAACAAGCGTTGTAGGCAGTTGTGCCGCTCCATGAACCTCTAGTCGCACCTCTCCATGCACCTGTCCATGCGCCTCTCCTTGCGGCTCTACTTGCGCCTCTCCTTGCGGATGTACTTGCGCCTCTCCTTGCCCATGTACTTGCGCTTGTACTACTTGCACCTGTGTTTGTGGCTGTGGTTGTTGAACACTCGTCAGCTTAGTTACACCTGGCGTTGATTGGATGGTACTTTCTTGTAATGAGCCAAGATCACTGGTCGATGGTGATTCAACAACCAAAGTGGCTGCCGCAGCAGCACTCGTGGTGGTCTTGGACCTAACTTGGTGTGGTGGCACTGAGCCCAATGAAGCAGAGGTGCTGCTTCCAGCTTGGTCCCCGATGGACACCGCTGCTGCTGCAGGCGTAGTTTTTTTTCCCAAAAAAGGTTTCGGTGGGCACACCAGTCTCCTTGGTAGGTGGTGCCACTTGCTTCTTCTGCTCCTTCTTGCTGGCAGTGGCACTATCAACTTTTTTCGCTGAGGCGCTCCGGCCAACTTTTTTTGGGGCCATCTTCTTGAGATGTCAGAACAGCAGGCTGCAGTTGCTAGAGTTGCAGAGTTGTCTTGTCTGTGGCCACACGTGACGTCATATGGCGTTGTGCTGCACACACCGCTGCAGGACTTCTTCCTGGCTCTGGTGGTTCTCTTGTGCACCTAAAAGCAATGAAAGCCAAAGGAAAATCAGTTATACACCCCAAAAAGTCGAAAAACACTCAAAAATCAACACAATCCAATGCCATCAATGCCCTCAATGATGTTTAAATTCAAGACACCTTAGAGAAAGACTAGGTCCATGCACCACTGACTATCCCTGGGCATAATGGTTAAAAGCAATGCAAACTGGGTGCAGGCCTGAGCACACTGCCTGGCTTAAAAATGGCCCCTCGACCCCCACCACATGGCCAGGCCCTGCATGTACCAGACATCAAAATGGCCACCACCCACATGGCCAGGCCCCAACACCACCCCAAAAAGTAAAAAAACACTCAAAAATCACCACAATCCCATGCCATCCATGCCCTCAATGATCTTTAAATTCAAGACATCCCAGAGAAAGACTAGGCCCATGCACCACTGAGTACCCCTGGGAATAATGGTTGAAAGCAAGGCAAACTGGGTGCAGGCCTGAGCACACTGCCTGGCTTAAAAATGTCCCCTTTACCCTCACCACATGGCCAGGCCCTGCCTGTACCAGGCCTCAAAATGGCCCCCACCCACATTGCCATGCCCCAACAACCCCCCAAAAAGTCGAAAACACTCTAAAATCACCACAATCCCATGCCATCCATGCCCTCAATGATGTTTAAATTCAAGACACCCCAGAGAAAGACTAGGCCCATGCACCACTGAGTACCCCTGGGAATAATGGTTGAAAGCAAGGCAAACTGGGTGCAGGCCTGAGCACACTGCCTGGCTTAAAAATGTCCCCTTGACCCTCACCACATGGCCAGGCCCTGCCTGTACCAGGCCTCAAAATGGCCCCCACCCACATTGCCGGGCCCCAACAACCCCCCAAAAAGTCGAAAACACTCTAAAATCACCACAATCCCATGCCATCCATGCCCTCAATGATGTTTAAATTCAAGACACCCCAGAGAAAGACTAGGCCCATGCACCACTGAGTACCCCTGGGCATAATGGTTGAATGCAAGGCCAACTGGGTGCAGACCTGAGCACACTGCCTCGCTTAAAATGGCACCTTGACCCCCACCACAAGGCCAGGTCCTGCCTGTACCAGGCCTCAAAATGGCCTCCACCCACATGGTCAGGCCCCAACAGCACCCCAAAATGTTAAAAAATGTACCAAAAATCACCACAATCCCATGCCATCCATGCCCTCAATGATGTTTAAATTCAAGACACCCCAGAGAAAGACCAGGCCCATGCACCACTGAGTACCCCTTGGGCATATTTGTTGAAACCATGCCAACTGGGTGCAGACCTGAGCACACTGCCTGGCTTAAATGGCCTCTTGACCCCCACCACATGGCCAGGTCCTGCCTGTACCACGCCTCAAAATGGCCTCCACCCACATGGCCAGGCCCCAACAACACCCCAAAAAGTAAAACAACACTCAAAAATCACCACAATCCCATGCCATCCATGCCCTCAATGATGTTTAAATTCAAGACACCCCAGAGAAAGACCAGGCCCATGCACCACTGAGTACCCCTTGGGCATAATGGTTGAAAGCAAGGCAAACTGGGTGCAGGCCTGAGCATACTGCCTGGCTTAAAAATGGCCCCTTGACATGGCCAGGCCCCGCCTGTACCAGGCCTCAAAATGGCCCCCACTCACATGGCCAGGCCCAAACACCACCCCAAAAAGTAAAACAACACTCAAAAATCACCACAATCCCATGCCACCCATGTCCTCAATGATGTTTAAATTCAAGACACCCCAGAAAAAGACTAGGCCCATGCACCACTGAGTACCCCTTGCGCATAATGGTTGAAAGCAAGGCAAACTGGGTGCAGGCCTGAGCACACTGCCTGGCTTAAAAATGTTCCCTTGACCCTCACCACATGGCCAGGCCCTGCTTGTACCAGGCCACAAAATGGCCTCCACCCACATGGTCAGGCCCCAACAACACCCCAAAACGTTAAAAAAAATACCAAAAATCACCACAATCCCATGCCATCCATGCCCTCAATGATGTTTAAATTCAAGACACCCCAGAGAAAGACCAGGCCCATGCACCACTGAGTACCCCTTGGGCATAATGGTTGAAAGCAAGGCAAACTGGGTGCAGGCCTGAGCATACTGCCTGGCTTAAAAATGGCCCATTGACATGGCCCTGTACCAGGCCTCAAAATGGCCCCCACTCACATGGCCAGGCCCAATCACCACCCCAACAAGTCAAAAAACACTCAAAAATCACCACAATCCCATGCCATCCATGCCCTCAATGATGTTTAAATTCAAGACACCCTAGAAAAAGACTAGGCCCATGCACCACTGAGTACCCCTTGGGCATAATGGTTGTAAGCAAGGCAAACTGGGTGCAGGCCTGAGCACACTGCCTGGCTTAAAAATGTCCCCTTGACCCTCACCACATGGCCAGGCCCTGCCTGTACCAGGCCTCAAAATGGCCCCCACCCACATGGCCAGGCCCCAACAACCCCCCAAAAAGTCGAAAAACACTCAAAAATCACCACAATCCCATGCCATCCATGCCCTCAATGATGTTTGAATTCAAGACACCCCAGAGAAAGACTAGGCTCATGCACCACTGAGTACCCCTTGGGCATAATGGTTGAAAGCAAGGCAAACTGGGTGAAGGCCTGAGCACACTGCCTGGCTTGAAAAAACTGGCCCCTTGACCCCCACCACATGGCTAGGCCCTGCCTGTACCAGGCCTCAAAATGGCCCCGACCCACATGTCCAGACCCCAACACCAGCTCAGAAAGTCGAAAAACCTTTAACAAATCACCACAAATCCATGCCATCCATGCCCTCAATGATGTTTAAATTCAAGGCACCCCAGAGAAAGACTAGGCCCATGCACCACTGAGTACCCCTGGGCATAATGGTTGAAAGCAAGTCCAACTGGGTGCAGACCTGAGCACACTGCCTGGCTTAAAATGGCCCCTTGACCCCCACAACATGGCCAGGTCCTGCCTGTTCCAGGCCTCAAAATGGCCTCCACCCACATGGCCACGAGACCCCAAAAAGTAAAACAACACTCAAGAATCACCACAATCCCATGCCATCCATGCCCTCAATGATGTTTAAATTCAAGACACCCCAGAGAAAGACCAGGCCCATGCACCACTGAGTACCCCTTGGGCATAATGGTTGAAAGCAAGGCAAACTGGGTGCAGGCCTGAGCATACTGCCTGGCTTAAAAATGGCCCCTTGACATGGCCAGGCCCCACCTGTACCAGGCCTCAAAATGGCCTCCACACACATGGCAAGGCCCAAACACCACCCCAAAAAGTCGAAAAACACTCAAAAATCACCACAATCCCATGCCATCCATGCCCTCAATGATGTTTAAATTCAAGACACCCCCAAAAAAGACTAGGCCCATGCACCACTGAGTACCCCTTGGGCATAATGGTTGAAAGCAAGGCAAACTGGGTGCAGGCCTGAGCACACTGCCTGGCTTAAAAATGGCCCCCTGACCCCCACCACATGGCCAGGCCTTGCCTGTACTAGGCCTCAAAATACCCCCCACCCACATGGCCAGGCCCCAACACCACCCCAAAAAATTGAAAAACACTCAAAAATCACCACAATCCCATGCCATCCGTGCCCTCAATGATGTTTAAATTCAAGACACCCCCGAGAAAGACTAGGCCAATGCACCACTGAGTACCCCTTGGGCATATTGGTTGAAAGCAAGGCAAACTGGGTGCAGGCCTGAGCACACTGCCTGGCTTAAAAATGTCTCCTTGACCCTCACCACATGGCCAGGCCCTGCCTGTACCAGGCCTCAAAATGGCCCCCACCCACATGGCCAGGCCCCAACAACCCCCCAAAAAGTCGAAAAACACTCTAAAATCACCACAATCCCATGCCATCCATGCCCTCAATGATGTTTAAATTCAAGACACCCCAGAGAAAGACTAGGTCCATGCACCATTGAGTACCCCTTGGGCATAATGGTTAAAGCAAGGCAAACTGGGTGCAGGCCTAAGCACACTGCCTGGCTTGAAAAAATGGCCCCTTGACCCCCACCACATGGCTAGGCCCTGCCTGTACCAGGTCTCAAAATAGCCCTGACCCACATGTCCAGGCCCCAACACCAGCTCAAAAAGTCGAAAAACCATTAAAAAATCACCACAAATCCATGCCATCCATGCCCTCAATGATGTTTAAATTCAAGACACCCCAGAGAAAGACTAGGTCAATGCATCACTGAGTACCCCTGGGCATAATGGTTGAAAGCAAGGGAAATTGGGTGCAGACCTGAGCACACTGCCTGGCTTAAAATGGCCCCTTGACCCCCACCACATGGCCAGGTCCTGCCTGTACCAGGCCTCAAAATGGCCCCCACCCACATGGCCAGGCCCCAACAACACCCCAAAAAGTAAAATAAAAACACTCAAAAATCACCACAATCCCATGCCATCCATGCCCTCAATGATGTTTTAATTCAAGACACCCCAGAGAAATACCAGGCCCATGCACCGCTGAGTACCCCTTGGGCATAATGGTTGAAAGCAAGGCAAACTGGGTGCAGGCCTGAGTATACTGCCTGGCTTAAAAATGGCCCCTTGACATGGCCAGGCCCCGCTTGTACCAGGCCTCAAAATGGCCCCCACCCACATGGCTAGACCCAAACACCACCCCAAAAAGTCGAAAAACACTCAACAATCATCACAATCCCATGCCATCCATGCCCTCAATGATGTTTGAATTCAAGACACCCCTGAAAAACACTAGGCCCATGCACCACTGAGTACCCCTTGGGCATAATAGTTGAAAAAAAGGCAAACTGGGTGCAGGCCTGAGCACACTGCCTGGCTTAAAATTGTCCCTTGACCCCCACCACATGGCCAGGCCTTGCCTGTACTAGGCCTCAAAATGGACCCCACCCACATGGCCAGGCCCCAACACCATCCCAAAAAATTGAAAAACACTCAAAAATCACCACAATCCCATGCCATCCATGCCCTCAAGGATGTTTAAATTCAAGACACCCCAGAGAAAGACTAGGCCCATGCACCACTGAGTACCCCTGGGCATAATGGTTGCAAGCAAGGCAAACTGGGTGCAGGCCTGAGCACACTGCCTGGCTTAAAAATGGCCCCATGACCCCCACCACATGGCCAGGCCCCAACACCACCCCAAAAAGTCGAAAAACACACAAGAATCACCACAATCCCATGCCATCCGTGCCCTCAATGATGTTTGAATTCAAGACACCCCAGAGAAAGACTGGGCCCATGCACCACTGAGTACCCCTGGGCATTATGGTTGAAAGTTAGGCAAACTGGGTGCAGACCTGAGCACACTGCCTGGCTTAAAAATGGCCCATTGACCCCCACCACATGGCCAGGCCCTGCCTTTACCAGGTCTCAAAATGGCCCCCACCTACATGGCCAGGCCCCAACAACACCCCAAAAAGTCGAAAAACACTCAAAAATCCCCACAATCCCATGCCATCCATGCACTCAATGATGTTTAAATTCAAGACACCCCACAGAAAGACTAGGCCCATGCACCACTGAGTACCTCTTGGGCATAATGGTTGAAAGCAAGGCAAAGTGGGTGCAGGCCTGAGCACACTTCCTGGCTTAAAAATGGCCCCTTGACCCCCACCACATGGCCTGGCCCTGCCTGTATCAGGCCTCAAGATGCCCCCCACCCACATGGCCAGGCCCCAACACCACCCCAAAAAGTCGAAAAACACACAAAAATCACCACAATCCCATGCCATCCATGCCCTCAATGATGTTTAAATTCAAGACATCCCAGAGAAAGACTAGGCCCATGCACCACTGAGTACCCCTTGGGCATAATGGTTGAAAGCAAGGCAAACTGGGTGCAGGCCTGAGCACACTGCCTGGCTTAAAAATGTCCCCTTGATCCTCACCACATGGCCAGGCCCTTCCTGTACCAGGCCTCAAAATGGCCCCCACCCACATGGCCAGGCCCCAACAACCCCCCAAAAAGTCGAAAAACACTCTAAAATCACCACAATCCCATGCCAACCATGCCCTCAATGATGTTTAAATTCAAGACACCCCAGAGAAAGACTAGGTCCATGCACCACTAAGTACCCCTGGGCATAATGGTTGAAAGCAAGGCCAACTGGGTGCAGACCTGAGCACACTGCCTGGCTTAAAATGGCCCCTTGACCCCTACCTAATGGCCAGGTCCTGCCTGTACCAGGCCTCAAAATGGCCTCCACCCACATGGTCAGGCCCCAACAACACCCCAAAAAGTAAAAAAAAACACTCAAAAATCACCACAATCCCATGCCATCCATGCCCTCAATGATGTTTAAATTCAAGACACCCCAGAGAAATACCAGGCCCATGCACCACTGAGTACCCCTTGGGCATAATTGTTGAAAGCAAGGCAAACTGGGTGCAGGCCTGAGCATACTGCGTGGCTTAAAATTTGCCCCTTGACATGGCCAGGCCTCGCCTGTACCAGGCCTCAAAATGGCCCCCACCCACATGGCCAGGCCCCAACAACCCCCCAAAAAGTCGAAAAACACTCTAAAATCACCACAATCCCATGCCATCCATGCCCTCAATGATGTTTAAATTCAAGACACCCCAGAGAAAGACTAGGTCCATGCACCATTGAGTACCCCTTGGGCATAATGGTTGAAAGCAAGGCAAACTGGGTGCAGGCCTAAGCACACTGCCTGGCTTGAAAAAATGGCCCCTTGACCCCCACCACATGGCTAGGCCCTGCCTGTACCAGGCCTCAAAATAGCCCCGACCCACATGTCCAGGCCCCAACACCAGCTCAAAAAGTCGAAAAACCATTAAAAAATCACCACAAATCCATGCCATCCATGCCCTCAATGATGTTTAAATTCAAGACACCCCAGAGAAAGACTAGGTCAATGCATCACTGAGTACCCCTGGGCATAATGGTTGAAAGCAAGGGAAATTGGGTGCAGACCTGAGCACACTGCCTGGCTTAAAATGGCCCCTTGACCCCCACCACATGGCCAGGTCCTGCCTGTACCAGGCCTCAAAATGGCCCCCACCCACATGGCCAGGCCCCAACAACACCCCAAAAAGTAAAATAAAAACACTCAAAAATCACCACAATCCCATGCCATCCATGCCCTCAATGATGTTTAAATTCAAGACACCCCAGAGAAATACCAGGCCCATGCACCGCTGAGTACCCCTTGGGCATAATGGTTGAAAGCAAGGCAAACTGGGTGCAGGCCTGAGTATACTGCCTGGCTTAAAAATGGCCCCTTGACATGGCCAGGCCCCGCTTGTACCAGGCCTCAAAATGGCCCCCACCCACATGGCTAGGCCCAAACACCACCCCAAAAAGTCGAAAAACACTCAAAAATCATCACAATCCCATGCCATCCATGCCCTCAATGATGTTTAAATTCAAGACACCCCCGAAAAACACTAGGCCCATGCACCACTGAGTACCCCTTGGGCATAATAGTTGAAGAAAAGGCAAACTGGGTGCAGGCCTGAGCACACTGCCTGGCTTAAAATTGTCCCTTGACCCCCACCACATGGCCAGGCCTTGCCTGTACTAGGCCTCAAAATGCCCCCCACCCACATGGCCAGGCCCCAACACCATCCCAAAAAATTGAAAAACACTCAAAAATCACCACAATCCCATGCCATCCATGCCCTCAAGGATGTTTAAATTCAAGACACCCCAGAGAAAGACTAGGCCCATGCACCACTGAGTACCCCTGGGCATAATGGTTGCAAGCAAAGCAAACTGGGTGCAGGCCTGAGCACACTGCCTGGCTTAAAAATGGCCCCTTGACCCCCACCACATGGCCAGGCCCCAACACCACCCCAAAAAGTCGAAAAACACACAAGAATCACCACAATCCCATGCCATCCGTGCCCTCAATGATGTTTGAATTCAAGACACCCCAGAGAAAGACTGGGCCCATGCACCACTGAGTACCCCTGGGCATAAAGGTTGAAAGCAAGGCAAACTGGGTGCAGGCCTGAGCACAATGCCTGGCTTAAAAATGGCCCCTTGACCCCCACCACATGTCTAGACCCTGCCTGTACCAGGCCTCAAAATGGCCCCCACCCACATGGCCAGGCCCTAACACCAGCCCAAAAAGTCGAAAAACACTCAAAAATCACCACAAATTCATGCCCTCAATGATGTTTAAATTCAAGACACCCGAGAGAAAGACTAAGCCCATGCACCACTGAGTACCCCTGGGCATTATGGTTGAAAGTTAGGCAAACTGGGTGCAGACCTGAGCACACTGCCTGGCTTAAAAATGGCCCCTTGACCCCCACCACATGGCCAGGCCCTGCCTTTACCAGGTCTCAAAATGGCCCCCACCTACATGGCCAGGCCCCAATAACACCCCAAAAAGTCGAAAAACACTCAAAAATCCCCACAATCCCATGCCATCCATGCACTCAAAGATGTTTAAATTCAAGACACCCCACAGAAAGACTAGGCCCATGCACCACTGAGTACCTCTTGGGCATAATGGTTGAAAGCAAGGCAAAGTGGGTGCAGGCCTGAGCACACTTCCTGGCTTAAAAATGGCCCCTTGACCCCCACCACATGGCCTGGCCCTGCCTGTATCAGGCCTCAAGATGGCCCCCACCCACATGGCCAGGCCCCAACACCACCCCAAAAAGTCGAAAAACACACAAAAATCACCACAATCCCATGCCATCCATGCCCTCAATGATGTTTAAATTCAAGACATCCCAGAGAAAGACTAGGCCCATGCACCACTGAGTACCCTTCGGGCATAATGGTTGAAAGCAATGCAAACTGGGTGCAGGCCTGAGCACACTGCCTGGCTTAAAAATGTCCCCTTGATCCTCACCACATGGCCAGGCCCTGCCTGTACCAGGCCTCAAAATGGCCCCCACCCACATGGCCAGGCCCCAACAACCCCCCAAAAAGTCGAAAAACACTCTAAAATCACCACAATCCCATGCCATCCATGCCCTCAATGATGTTTAAATTCAAGACACCCCAGAGAAAGACTAGGCCCATGCACCACTGAGTACCCCTTGGGCATAATGGTTGAAAGCAAGGCAAACTGGGTGCAGGCCTGAGCACACTGCCTGGCTTGAATAAATGGCCCCTTGACCCCCACCACATGGCTAGGCCCTGCCTGTACCAGGCCTCAAAATAGCCCCAACCCACATGTCCAGGCCCCAACACCAGCTCAAGAAGTCGAAAAACCATTAAAAAATCACCACAAATCCATGCCATTCATGCCCTCAATGATGTTTAAATTCAAGACACCCCAGAGAAAGACTAGGTCCATGCACCACTAAGTACCCCTGGGCATAATGGTTGATAGCAAGGCCAACTGGGTGCAGACCTGAGCACACTGCTTGGCTTAAAATGGCCCCTTGACCCCTACCTAATGGCCAGGTCCTGCCTGTACCAGGCCTCAAAATGGCCTCCACCCACATGGTCAGGCCCCAACAACACCCCAAAAAGTAAAAAAAAAACACTCAAAAATCACCACAATCCCATGCCATCCATGCCCTCAATGATGTTTAAATTCAAGACACCCCAGAGAAATACCAGGCCCATGCACCACTGAGTACCCCTTGGGCATAATGGTTGAAAGCAAGGCAAACTGGGTGCAGGCCTGAGCATACTGCGTGGCTTAAAATTTGCCCCTTGACATGGCCAGGCCTCGCCTGTACCAGGCCTCAAAATGGCCCCCACCCACATGGCCAGGCCCAAACACCACCCCAAAAAGTCGAAAAACACTCAGAAATCACCACAATCCCATGCCATCCATGCCCTCAATGATGTTTAAATTCAAGACACCCCAGAGAAAGACTAGGCCCATGCACCACTGAGTACCCCTGGGCATTATGGTTGAAAGTTAGGCAAACTGGGTGCAGACCTGAGCACACTGCCTGGCTTAAAAATGGCCCCTTGACCCCCACCACATGGCCAGGCCCTGCCTTTACCAGGTCTCAAAATGGCCCCCACCCACATGACCAGGCCCCAACAACACCCCAAAAAGTCGAAAAACACTCAAAAATCCCCACAATCCCATGCCATCCATGCCCTCAATGATGTTTAAATTCAAGACACCCCACAGAAAGACTAGGCCCATGCACCACTCAGTACCCTTTGGGCATAATGGTTGAAAGCAAGGCAAACTGGGTACAGGCTTGAGCACACTGCCTGCCTTAAAAATGGCCCCTTGACCCACACCACATGGCCAGGCCCTGCCTGTACCAGGCCTCAAAATGGCCCCCACCAACATGGCCAGGCCCCAACACCACCCCATAAAGTCGAAAACACTCAAAAATCACCACAATTCCATGCCATTCATGCCCTCAATGATGTTTAAATTCAAGACACCCCAGAGAAAGACTAGGCCCATGCACCACTGAGTACCCCTGGGCATAATGGTTGAGAGCAAGGCAAACTGGGTGCAGGCCTGAGCACACTGCCTGGCTTAAAAATGACCCCTTGACCCCCACCACATGGCCAGGCCCTGCCTGTACCAGGCCCCAAGATGGCCCCACCCACATGGCCAGGTCCCAACACCACCCCAAAAAGTCAAAAAACACACAGAATCACCACAATCCCATGCCATCCATGCCCTAAATGATGTTTACATTCAAGACACCCCAGAGAAAGACTAGGCCCATGCACCACTGAGTACCCCTTGGGCATAATGGATGAAAGCAAGGCAAACTGGGTGCAGGCCTGAGCACACTGCCTGGCTTAAAAATGTCCCCTTGACCCCCACCACATGGCCAGGCCCTGCCTGTACCAGGCCTCAAAATGGCCCCCACCCACAAGGCCAGTCCCCAACACCACCCCAAAAAGTCGAAAAACACTCAAAAAACACCACAATCCCATGCCATCCATGCCCTCAATTATGTTTAAATTCAAGACACCCCACAGAAAGACTAGGCCCATGCACCACTCACTACTCCTGGGCCTACTGGCTAGTGAGGCTTTACAGGCACCCCAAAATTAAAAAAAACAAATCAACATATAACAGTGAGCTAACATTCCATGACATAAATGAGAATTAAGTTAAAAAACAAATCACAGAAACAGTTGTATCATGCACCCATGACTAACCATGGGCATACTGGATACTGTGGCTGGTAATCAGACAAAATATTGAAAATAAAATATCGTAAAGACAAAATATCGAAGAAAAAATATCGAAGGTCAAAAATATTGGGAAGCAAAAATATCGGATACAAAAATATTGTAATAGGTAAGTAAGTATAAATATCGAAAACAATAATATCATTTGACAAAATATCGACAATACAAAATATTGTGTAGTAATGGAAATAATCAATAGTATAGGAAAAAATAAAATAATTGTACATAAAATTTTGTTACAAAGGTGTATCTTAAAAAAAATAAATATGTTAAATACATTTTTTTTTTTTAAAAACATATCTAGGTTTAGGATCGGGTAATTGGGTTTATAGGGGATAAGGGAGGGGAGTGTATTAAAATGTATGTAAAAAAACCTAAAATAATAAAAATATATAAATACATTTTTAAATAAGAATTTTTTTTTAAAATAAATATTATAAAATAATTCATAATAGATATCTAGTTTTAGGAGCGGGTTATTGGGTTTATAGGGGATAAGGGTGGGAAGTAATTTAATAATAATTAATTAATTAATATATGTTAGTCAATATTTCTAATCTATACATAATTGGTAATTAATTAAAATTAATTAGTTAATTAATTAATATCATATTGTACATATTTTTAATCACTAATTAATTGGTAATTAATTAATATTAATTAGTTAATTATAATAATTAGGTTAATTTTTGTTAAATATATATTTTATTTTTGTGTTAATTAATTTGGAAAAATTAATATTAATTATTTAAATTATTTAATTACAGCTAATGAGCTAATATATTTACGTTATTGTTAATTAATAATTAATTGGTAATTAAATAATAATAATTAATTTTGGGTAAAGGAGTTTTTTGAGGGTTCTGGATCAGATTTCAGTTTTTGGGTAAAGGGGTATTTTTAGGGTTCTGGGTCAGTTTTCAGTTTTTGGGTAAAGGGGTATTTTTTGGGTTCAGGGTCAGTTTTCGGTTTTTGGGTAAAGGGGTATTTGTTGGGTTCTGGGTCAGTTTTCAGTTTTTGGGTAAAGGGGTATTTTTTGGGTTCTGGGTCAGTTTTCAGTCTTTGGGTAAAGGGGTATTTTTTGGGTTCAGGGTCAGTTTTCAGTTTTTGGGTAAAGGGGTATTTGTTGGGTTCAGGGTCCGTTTTCAGTTTTTGGGTAAAGGGGTATTTGTTGGGTTCAGGGTCAGTTTTCAGTTTTTGGGTAAAGGGGTATTTTTT
The DNA here is from genome assembly GCF_964263255.1 of Lissotriton vulgaris. NCBI lineage: Eukaryota > Metazoa > Chordata > Amphibia > Caudata > Salamandridae > Lissotriton > Lissotriton vulgaris. The sequence goes on from NC_141696.1 coordinate 747,207,208, forward strand.
GGGTTTAGGGTCAGTTTTCAGTTTTTGGGTAAAGGGGTATTTGTTGGGTTCTGGGTCAGTTTTCAGTTTTTGGGTAAAGGGGTATTTGTTGGGTTCTGGGTCAGTTTTCAGTTTTTGGGTAAAGGGGTATTTTTTGGGTTCTGGGTCAGTTTGCAGTTTTTGGGTAAAGGGATATTTTTAGGGTTCAGGGTCAGTTTTCAGTTTTTGGGTAAAAGGGTATTTGTTGGGTTCTGGGTCAGTTTTCAGTTTTTGGGTAAAGGGGTATTTTTTGGGTTCTGGGTCAGTTTTCAGTTTTTGGGTAAAGGGGTATTTTTTGGGATCAGGGTCAGTTTTCAGTTTTTGGGTAAAGGGGTATTTGTTGGGTTCAGGGTCAGTGTTCAGTTTTTGGGTAAAGGGGTATTTGTTGGGTTCAGGGTTAGTTTTCAGTTTTTGGGTAAAGGGGTATTTTTTGGGTTCAGGGTCAGTTTTCAGTTTTTGGGTAAAGGGGTATTTGTTGGGTTCAGGGTCAGTTTTCAGTTTTTGGGTAAAGGGGTATTTGTTGGGTTCTGGGTCAGTTTTCAGTTTTTGGGTAAAGGGGTATTTTTTGGGTTCTGGGTCAGTTTTCAGTTTTTGGGTAAAGGGATATTTTTAGGGTTCAGGGTCAGTTTTCAGTTTTTAGGTAAAGGGGTATTTTTAGGGTTCTGGGTCAGTTTTCAGTTTTTGGGTAAAGGGGTATTTGTTGAGTTCAGGGTCCGTTTTCTGTTTTTGGGTAAAGGGGTATTTGTAGGGTTCAGGGTCAGTTTGGGGGTTTTTGTGTACAGTCGTACAGGGTAAAAATATAATTAATTTAAATTCAATCAATTAAACGAAATTACAAATATATAACATTACACCAACTCTAATTTAATGTAGACTGGAGTTGGAATATTATTTAATAATTAATTAGTGTCCAGCACCTACTACAATTTAATGTAGACTGGAGTAGGAATATTAAATATTATATAATTAGTGTGCAGCACCTACTCTAATTTAATGTACACTGGATTTGGTATATGAATAATTACATTATTAGAGTCCAACATATACTCACATTTAATATACAGTGGAAAAGTTATAATAAGATTGTTATTTTCTAGTAAGATAATGATACAAATAGTTCAACATGATTGTAGAAACATTTTTTTTATATATGTTTCAAAAATAAAATGTTTTTTCATACCAAAATATTTTTTATTACATTTGGCTTTAAAAAAGTATTTTATAAACACAATGATAAACAACTATACAGAAGCATTATTATTTTGAGAATTTTTGTACAAAAATGAACATTCTTTATTAACTCTTTTACATATTGTAATTTCAGAAACAAATGTAGAAATATCACAAGTATTTTACTATTAAGATTTTTCAGCTTCATTTGTAAAGATCAAATATTTATAATATAAGTCACACATTTTTTACACTTTTTAAAATTATTATAATTTGTGACAATGTAGTTATATTTCTAGACATTGTTAACATAAACATTATTGTTTTCATAATATTTATTTATTACATTCATTTACATATTTGTTAATGAAATCATTGTAGGATTAAAGTAAATATTTTTTAACAATAATAGAAACTAAAATTTTATTTTTCCCTATTTTGTTAAGTATACATATTATATTTTAAACTTGGGACTATTTTATTGCATTTGGGTGCTTTATTTTGTAACCGGGTTAGGTCGTTTTGGGTTATTTGGAAGAAGGGCTGATCGCGGTTGGGAGACACTTCACGTCTCTTCAGATAAGGTTAATTTTATATGTTTTATGTGTATTTTTAGGATGTTTTGAGACTAGTGACCTTATATTTAGTGTTGTTGAATGTGAGGGAGTTATGTTTTAGATTTCGAAAACAGATAATTACTTATGGTATATACACGTAGTGTTAGTTAGGTAACTCTTTATTTATAGAGTGAATTTTAGTCTTTTAGGGTATATCTACAAGTTAAAGCATCAATGTTAATATGTTGGTATCTAATTACTAGCTAATTAATGTGGGTGGGAATGTCTGTTTTCTATGTTTTTGTCATAGGTGTACGCTACATCGGAAGTTCCGTTTTTTTTTCAAGGAAGTGTTTGTTTGTTTAATTCAACACTGCTTTACAAACACTTCTTTACATTTTTCGGGTTTCCAGGAGCGAATCTTTCTATTTTTCTACTTTTTCGGGTTTTTTATGGTTATTCGATGGCTCAGGACAACGTGGATTTCTTATTTTCGGAACAGTTGTATTTTTAAATTTTTTTTGGGTTAATTTTGCACTACCTGGATTACTTTGGTGGAGAAAAACGTTATTGGATTGACTACATAATTGGTAAGTCCTTGCTTTCTAATTTTGTGTGGGTGGGTAATGTTATTTTTATTATGGAATTGTTTTTTACTTGTTATTTAGTTTTAATGTGTGCATATATTAAAATAATATCTTTATATATTGCATACATTAAATACTTTAGAAGCTCACGTTACATATTTTTGCATACTTAGGTGATACTTTTAGTGTTTTATAACATTTTGAGAATTAATTACAGTAGTGTTTGGCTATGATGTTTAGGTATTATATGCCTTTTGTACTAGGGTAAAGTTTTACTTGTTCTTCCAGGTACTTGTGCATTTGTTTATTTTGCTTTGATGTTTTTGGGACAAGTTCTGTTACAGATTGGTCCATTCTAAATTCTTGGTAGCTCTGTTCTTTCTGTAGGCATTTAATGAAATTTTCTAGAGTAGGTTTTGTTCTGCCAGTTGATTGTACAAATGCATAGTGCCAACCTTCCACTGCATTGTTAGTTTTTGATTCTCCGTTAAGGGTACTTTTGTAAATGTTCCACCAGGGAATGAGGAATTTTGGATTTCGTCTGTGGCCAGATCTGTGGAGTCGGCCTACCCAGGTGTCTTCAAAGTAATCGAGAAATGGACTTAATCTAGCTTCATTTTGTTTGTAGAATGGGCTGTCTATAATAATGTTGTAATGTTCAGCTACATCTGTTTCAGGGACATTGGCAAGTGCAATGAGTTTTTTTATTTGGAAAGCAAAAGATGAGTTTGTAGCTTATACGACGCTTAGGGTAGTTTTTTGAAGGTGTCTCCATAAACACTGGTTGAAATGATAACAGCAGCCTTGAATGCAGGTATGGGGGTGGATTTTTAGGATAGTTGAGAGCATTGCATGCTCAAAATCAAGAATGATTTTTTCTGGAGAAAAATCATTAGTTTTTTGTTTTATTATATTTAATAATTCCATTTATGTGGAATTATTTTTGTTTGGCAATAGTGCATATAGCAAAGGGATGTTGCAGTTGTGGTAGAGGCCATGTATTGTGTATAATTGGAAACATGGTTTGGGACAGATGTTAAATGTTCCATCCATCATCCAATATTGGCTTTGCTGCAGTTTAACTAAATTCATATTGGTACCATAAATTATAAGCCTTTTGTCATTGTTTTCGTTGTCGTAAACTATAAATGGTTGTTTATTTAAAGTTATTATTTGGTTTGCAGTTAAATTTATATCCTGATATGTTCTGGGAGATGGTGTTGTAGCAGTAGTAGCTTTTTTAGTTCGTGCTATAGTTCTTTTTAAGGACAGGATATTTGGCATTTGGGTTGTGGCTGTTTTGGGGATTTTAGGAATGGCTTCTTTTAAAATGACATTTGTTTGCTTTTGGGAACCTGTACTAGCTTCTTCTATATTTTCCAAAGCTGTTCTAACTTCTATTTCAGTAACATTAGGTGGATGATTGTGTTCCCTAGTATACAGTACTGTAGCTTCTCTAGTTGTTGCTCTTCCATAGCACTTGTTAGAATAATATTTACAACATTTCCAACTAACTTTCATGCCATATTGCTTTTCTTGTGTATACGTGTAACCCATGTAGCATAGTAATAGTTTTCCTTTCTGGCTGGTCACAAATTTGGCTCCTTCAGTCATTTTGTACTTTGTATATCTATAAAATATATATATAATAGTTAATGTCAAATTAAATGTGATAAATAATCTATGTTAGTGATAAGTAGGAATGTTTATACTTACGTGTTTTAGAATTTACAGCAAAATTAGGAGTTGCTTGCTTCTTTAGTTGGGGATAATTGTTTGTGATGTTGTTGTAGCTGTTATGAAAAACATGAAAGTAGTATATTATTAATTAATGTTTTGGTACATTTGCAATGTTAGAGCTCATTTCTACTACAAAAGTGTATCTTCATGATTCACATTGTGAAGATACTTACATATTTTTTTAGGTTGGTATTTGGCAGTATAATTGTTTCTTCAGCTTCTGGAGAGTAGTTTGTAGTGTTATCTTCAAAATAAAAGGAACATATGTGTTAGAATAATCACCATGTTGGTACGTTTTTTAATACATTATCTGGTAATTATGTTCTTTAATATACTTACTTTGTGATTAGTATCTGTATCATTCAGAATGTGGAGTTCTGTATTATGTCTGTATATCTATTCGCCGTGTTTGCTCTGTAAATAAACAATATATAATAGAAAACAATTAGAACAGTTCTAAATGTTTGTATGGTTTTTCCACATTTATTTCAGTTGCATAATACTTACTTAGTAAAATGTATTGTAGAAATAGTACTGATGTCCTTAGGTCATTAGTAGTGCAGTTTTCAGTAGTAGAATCTACAGAAAAAAAGAAATATGTGGGGTAAAAGTCGTTATTTCTGTGTGTTTAGATTTATGTGCACATAATGAAACAATGTGAAATTACTTACATAGTTATTATAATCTGTATTCCTATGCTTTGTTCAGAGTTATTTTGAGTAGAATATTCAGTAGTCGTAGTATCTAAAAAAAATAGTTTTATATAATTATTTAGCATGTTAAGTAGTATGAATAGCAAAGGGGCACTGGGTATTTAGCAGGTAAATAAGTAGTAGTAGCACATTATGCAGTTTCTATTTTATTTACTTACTTAGTAAAATGTAATGTAGACATAGTACTGATGTCCTTAGTTCATTAGTAGTGCAGTTTTCGGTAGTAGAATCTACAGAAAAATAGAAATATGTAGGTCAAAAGTCATTATTTCTGTGTGTTTAGATTTATGTGCACATAATGAAACAATGTGAAATTACTTACATACTTATTAGAATCTGTATTCCTATGCTTTGTTCACAGTTATTTTGAGTAGAATATTCAGTAGTCGTTGTATCTTAAAAGAATAGTTTTATATAATTATTTAGCATGTTAAGTAAAATGAATAGCAAAGGGGTAGTGGGTATTTAGCAGGTAATTAAGTAGTAGTAGCAAATAATGCAGTTTCTATTTTATTTACTTACTTAGTAAAAAGTATTGTAGAAATAGTACTGATGTCCTTAGTTCATTCGTAGTGCAGTTTTCAGTAGTAGAATCTACAGAAAAAAAGAAATATGTGGGGCAAAACTCATTATTTCTGTGTGTTTAGATTTATGTGCACATCATGAAACAATGTGAAATTACTTACATAGTTATTAGAATCTGTATTCCTATGCTTTGTTCACAGTTATTTTGAGTAGAATATTCAGTAGTCGTAGTATCTTAAAAAAATAGTTTTATATAATTAATTAGCATGTTAAGTACTATGAATAGCAAAGGGGTACTGGGTATTTAGCAGGTAATTAAGTAGTAGTAGCAAATAATGCAGTTTCTATTTTATTTACTTACTTAGTAAAAAGTATTGTAGAAATAGTACTGATGTCCTTAGTTCATTAGTAGTGCAGTTTTCAGTATTAGAATATACAGAAAAATAGAAATATGTGGTGAAAAAGTCATTATTTCTGTGTGTTTAGATTTATGTGCACATAATGAAACAATGTGAAATTACTTACATAGTTTTTAGAATCTGTATTCCTATGCTTTGTTCACAGTTATTTTGAGTAGAATATTCAGTAGTGGTAGTATCTAAAAAAAATATTTTTATATCATTATTTAGCATGTTAAGTATTATGAATAGCAAAGGGGCACTGGGTATTTAGCAGGTAAGTAAGTAGTAGTAGCAAATAATGCAGTTTCTATTTTATTTACTTACTTAGAAGATGTAATAGTAGGTTGATAGTCTGGTTCTTCTAGTTGTTGTGCAGCAATTCGGATAGAGATGAATCTCCTTCAGTGACTTTTGGCAAGTAGTTTCTGCTTAGATTTTCATTGTTTATATAGGGGAGTGTCAGTAGTAATTACTTTGCTATTGGTTCATTAAAAAAATTAGGCTTGTGATTGGTTAGTTAGTATATTTGAATTTCAGTTGTGATTACTTTGTAATAGAAGTTAAAAACCAACAATAATTATAAAAGTATAGAAACTAGCATAGAATATTTTTATATGTGTAGGTGATATAATTATACCGATAGGAATTTTTTGATGAATTAATAGTGTGTCTATAGTATTATTGTAAGTATTGTGTGTTTATTTTGATGTGAAAACATATAAAATGTTAATTAATTATGCTAACAGATGCTTATAAAAAGTCGATATAGCTTATAATCCGATATTGATGTGCACGATATTTTTGAAGTCGATATTATAGTTAATGTCATTATTTTTTGTAGAAAACAATATTTTTGTTTTCCGATATTAATGTAGTCGATATCAAAGTAAACGATGTTTTTGTATATCGATATTTAAAAATCGATATTTGTGTATATATCTAGTTAAGTATAGGAAGCCGATATTTTTGATTTCGATATATTTGTTCCGATATTTTTGTACATCGATATTGTGGATTTCGATATTTAGTCAGACATTCACTGTGGCTACCCACCACAATATATATTTTGTTAAAGTTGTGAAAAAGTTTTAGAACTGTAGTTGCCTCAACTGCAATGCCCCAAACAAACAACACCAACTTACTTGTAAAATCTCAAGTCCAAAAGTGATCCAAACTCCAAAGTCCAAAGTCCAAAAAGTCCTCAAATACAAATCCAGCAGCAGTCACAGAAAGTAATCCTTCCAGCTCAACAGCCAAATGAAAAGTGACCAGTACATGCACAAAGCACTTGGAGGAGCCTGCTGGACAGGATCAGGAAGTTGGAGACTCTGAGGCACTTCCTTCCTCCCACCCCACCCCATAAATGGACTCCTGCTCCAAAGAGAGCAGTCAAATGTCAATCTGAGGAGTTATTCTGATCAAAATCATCATTTTCACAAGGTTTCTGCTTCCTGCAGTGGATTTCTTGTGCAGAATTGCAATTTTTGCAATTTCGGGAACGCGAGCTGTTCAAATCTCCCTCCGGAAGTCATCTGTGCGCCGTCGCGGGCTCTTATGACGTGTTGTCAAACTCTCGCCATGCAAGATGGCAAGCCGCGATAACGTAATTGCGTTCGAAAAACTCTCGCGCGATCACGCAGCAAGATCAAAAATGGCGCAGCACACGCAAAACCTGAAGAAAAACAACTCGGCGGACTCAGAATCACGGTAAGACAATGCGGCGCGCGATATTGTATTTTTCAAGCGCGACCTAGCAAAATAATTCGTAGCTTGCGAATTTGCGGATTATTGGGTAAATTCACACGATTCGCGGATCGCCAAATCGTCAAAAATCTGCAAATTCGCCCGCGAAACGGATTTTACGCCCCCGCTTACTATAAATGCGCTCTAGTCTGAAAACTATCAATGCCAAACTGGACACTCTGACGTCACAATTTGAGTCTGTCAAATTCCATGTGTCCACCCACGAAACCCGGCTGGACTGCCTGGAAAATCGACATACGGAACAGCAGGAATTCCAACAAGAAACTAGAGAGCACATATCCAGTATGGATAAACTGCTGGCTCTTATTCAAGCAAAGAACGATGACCGAGAAGCGAGGTCTCGAAGGAGCAACGTCCGTATTACGGGAATTACGGAGACAACGGCCATTTCCAAAATGGAGGTGTATGTGTCCGATCTCCTGCACAAGCTGTTTGATCCTCATCTCTCACCGGTCTTCGTTGTGGAACGAGCCCACAGGACGTTTGGCCCCAAACCACCGGTGGGGGGTACGCCTCGGCCAATTTTGGCCAAATTGCTGAACTTCCAAGACAGAGACACAGTGCTGAAGCTCACACGGGAGAAAGGTAAAATAACGCAAAAAGATAACCATATTTCGTTCTACCCTGATTTTACGCCAACAGTGCAAGCTGCACAACGTGAATTCCTGCCAGCAAACAGCCTGTTGATGGAAGCTAAAATCCCCTATTCACTATTATACCCGATAAGCTCAAAGTATCGTATGATGACATGTCTCATTTCTTCGCTGATGCTAAATCAGCACTTAAATTTGCTAAACATGTCTGTGGCTCTAAAGCCAAAAAGTCTAATGCAGAGCGAAACAAAACTGAGTGCCAGCTAAGTGACAATGATTGATGCGTTGCCCATCTTCATGTTGCCTTCCCTACTTTGTTCCACATTGCTGAATCTGTCACATACTGTTCCTCATCTTCGTTGTTCTTAACTGATATGTTATCTGACTTGCTTGCTGCGTGGTTCCCTTCTCTAGTCTGAAGTTGGGGCCGCATACATGGTCTCTTCTTACCCTGCCCTGCTGGACCGCATGTGTACTCCTTAAGGTGCCGCGCCGTTTGCTGCTATCCCTTTGGATAAGAATGTGGCGGCCATATGCTCCATTAAATGGCTGTAGATATTGCTTGCTGTAATGTATGCCGTCGCCTCATACTAGCAAGGTACGGTTTCATTCGCTGCTCCATTAGTTGGCGCAAGGAGATGATTGGATGTAGGTAATATCAATGTGCCCTTTCCGTTCATTTCCTGGTTACATGGTTCCTGAGATGGGTCCACTACACTGATCTCAGCCACCCTGTGTACACAGGGGTGTATGCTGGAGCTCCCATGCCCCCAAGGGGAACTCCCATATGTTCTGGTTTTGCCACTCTAGAGTGGTTTTAGTAAGGGTATGTCTCCGCCCAATTGGTGGGTTGGAGCGGGTGGGGGTTAGGCGGGATGGGTATGTTTGATTTTACTGGGCCGCTCACCACTATTGTCCTAATGCGTCATGGTGTATACTTAGGTCACCACTATTGATGTGTAGTTCATCCTGTACATCCACTGCACCTCACACTGAACCTCCACATGGCGGCGCTTAAAATTCTTACCTGGAATGTGAGAGGACTGAATGACTGTCGGAAGGCGCGCTTAGTGCATGCATACTTAACGAGGCACAACATTGACATCTGCTTTCTTCAGGAGACTCACCTGAATGCAACCCCTTCCCCGAGACTTAAACACATGGGCATCCATTCACTCTGCAATATACTCCAGCTATGCACGTGGAGTCGCAATACTGCTGCGTAGAGGATTGTATTGGAAGGAACACGAGGTACACTTAGATCCTGAAGGTCGCTATGTCATCTTAAAAGGGACACTGGGAGGCAAAAAAGTGGTTTTGGGAGCCGTATATGGCCCGAATGTTAACTCCCCGGAGTTCTTCCGTGAGGTTTGGGCGAAGATTACGACCGTGAATTGCGATAATATCATATGGGATGGGGACTTCAACGCTGTGCTAAATGATACGCTGGACAGGAAAGGGACAACTAGGCCGTTACACCCACGTACTGGTGCAGTGCTGCGTGACCTGATGACAGAAGGTACCTTGTTAGGTATTTGGCGTATTCGACACCCTGGTTTGCTTGAGGGGACGTGTATATCGAATGTGCATGCTGCCTGGTCCCCTCTACCATTGCTGCATGGACACTGGAGGTGTGCCATCTGGCCCGGTCCCTGTCAGTCCATGCTCCTGCTCTGATGGTTGTCTCTATTCCTGACTCACCCACTCGGGCCTTTAGCTGGCGGCTTCCACCACATGCCTTACTTGACGAGGCATTTAAAGAAGAAATTCTTACAGACATTATAGATTATTTTACCCTTAATGCTGGGTCCGTCTCTACTGAAGCCACCTTGTGGGATGCCTTCAAGGTGGTAATCCGGGGTAAATGTATAGCAAGACAGGGTGGGGTGTTGAAGGCAGTGAGAGTTACCTTAGCCTGCATTGAAGGTCAGATTCTGGAACTGGAGAGGCAGTTCTGTGCAGACCGGACCCCCCAGGTTGCAGCTGAATTGAAAGAGAAACTTATAGAATACTCGGAGGAAGCCAACCGTGAGGTAAAATTCTTGGGGAAGTATGCGGAGGCCCGGCAGAAGGGGGAAGGAGATAGGCCGGGTAAAACTCTAGTAAACATTATTCGCAAGACTTCCTCGCCCCCTTTCATACATACGATCCATAATCGGGATGGGGATGCCGTGATAGGACAGGCTGAGTTTCTGAATGAATTCCGTGACTTTTATGCTACTCTATATACAGCCAAGCACGCTGAAAACTCTGAGGGTCTACAGGCCTTCTTGGACTCGCTTGCACTGTTGTGGTTCAACGATACTCACCGTAGATATATGGACCTCGCTGTTTCGGTTGATGACATAAAACAAGTCATTAAGAGCCTCCCGCTAGGTAAGGCACCGGGCCCGGACGGTCTCACCACCGCGTTCTACAAGGCGTATGCTGAGGGGCTAGCGCCTAGACTGTACGAAGTATACGGTGAGGCGCTGGAAGCTGGTGTACTTCCAGACTCCACGAGAGAAGCCCTAATATTTACTCTATTGAAGCCGGACAAAGACGAGGTGTTATTAGACTCTTATCGTCCTCTGTCACTTATCAATGTAGACGTGAAAATCTATGCAAAACTGGTGGCAAATAGATTACAACCTCTTCTCCCTATGGTGGCCCTGCCGGATCAGTCGGTATTTATACCTGGTAGATGCATGACGCATAACATTAGAACGATATTTGCAGTCCTACATTATCTCCATCCTAGTGTGAAAGCTGCCGCCATTTTCCTATATGCAACAAAAGCCTTTGACACCCTTGAATGGCCCTATTTATTCCTGGTGCTCGAGAAAATGGGCTTTAGCCGTATGTTCATTAACCAGATTTGTCGCCTTTATACTGCCCTGAAGGCGAGAGTGAGAGTAAATGGCGTGATATTGGCATCCTTTCCTATTACCCGTGGCACAAGACAGGGGTGCCCACTCTCGCCCCTGCTATTTGCAATTGCCATGGAGCCACTGGCTGCCAGGATACGCCATCACCACACTGCTAGGGGTATAGGATTCAGCTCCAGAAGTTTACTTATTTCAATGTATGCTGACGATGTCATTTTGTATATTTCAAACCCCTCTGAAAATCTTGATCATGTCCTCAGGGAATTCATCAAATTCGGAGGACTATCAGGTGTGTCCATTAACTGGACAAAATCCGTCATATTACCTTTAACTGACGGCACACCCAAGGTTATATTGGAATATCCACTGCGCTGGGAGCCGGAGGAGGTCAAATACTTATGCATATGGATTTGCAGGAACATGCAGAATATTTGGAGCATGAATTTTGGGAGGGCAATAAACTGGCTCGAAGGAAGGGTGGAGATCTGGTCGCGGCTGCCTCTTTTGGTGGCAGGAAAAGGGGCATTGTGCAAAATGGTGGTACTGCCCAAATGTTTATATTTATTCACGAGTATCCCGATCCCCCTCACACAACATTTTTGTAAGTGTCTCCGCACGCTGCTGCTGACCTTGGTATGGTCTGGTGGGCAGGCCAGGGTGTTGTGGGCCCTCTTTACACTACCACTGAGGCAGGGAGGCTTAGGCGCCCCGGATATGCAGCTATATGCGCTCTGTGCACAAGCTCAATTTTTACATTTTTGGGTGCACCGAACACCGTATCAACTGCATGTGGTGGTGGAAATAGATTCAGTCACCCCAATCATGTTGGAGGTCACCCTTTATAAAAAATCTACGTGCCCCAGAACTGATGTAGGCACTGCAGACATGCTCAGGTGGACTTGGAGAGAGTTGCAGCATAGAGCCCGCCTCCCACTACTGTTTGCTCCTGCAATCCCATTGAGAAGGAACCCGATCCTGGCCTGCTTAGAAGATGGTGGGGGGGTGTCGGAGCTGAATGGATCTCAGCTGAGGACATTTGCGGATTTATACCCAGAGGGGCAGTTCCGCCCTCCACCCGTGGGGGACGGAGATGGTGAAGCGTCATTTAGAGAAAAGTTTGAGTACCACCGACTGAAACTGGCTTGTACTGTACTGTCAGTAAATTTCCCAGAGGCTCCTCCAACTTTAGCTGCACTGCAGGATATATTAGCGAGGGCATCGCCGAGAAAGCTGGTCACTAGAATGTACACAGCTATGCAAGAGCAGGCTCCAGTTGTGACACCTAGATCATTCCAGCTATGGAATATGGACTTATACCCCCTGCTTTCGGATAAACAATGGGAGTTCTGTTGCAAACAATTACTTGAGCTTTCCCCGAATTATAGATTGTGGCTAGTGCATTTCAAGTTTCTGAACACCGACTAGTCTACACCACATGAATCTGCGACCTGACACATGATGCTGGCAATGTGAGTGCGAACCTGCTGATTTCATACACATGGCATGGAGCTGCCCCCAGCTACAGGAGTACTGGCATGCGATCTTTGATGCTGTAAATCAAATTTTAGGTAGAGCGGACACCCCCGCCTCACATCAAGGATTATTAGGTCTTGTATGTGATACCCCACCCTCTGTGAGGAAGCTGCATGCACTCCTGCTATTGTATGCTAAGAGACAGGTCGCTTTAAGCTGGGGGAGAAAGAAGGCTCCTACATTTAAACCATGGTTGGCGGATGTAACATATGGTCAGGTACAACTGGAGACATTTTGGGAACTAATGCCGGCCACCTCCAGACCCAGGGACATTTGGGAGCCATTTCTAACTTGGGCTAAAGCCAGGGCAGTCTCCCCTGCCACTGTGGGATCTATCGGACTAACATAAAAACTCAGTAGATAGGTTGTCTTACTCTAGGGGGTGTTCACATAGGTGGGCCACCATCCTGCCGGAGGGGGTGCTCTGTTCCCCGACAGTCAAGGGTTTGACCTACGGCATCGTACTGTGGCAGTTGGCTCGAAGGGCTGTCTGTCGATGACGGCTTGCAAGTGGTGGTCCGACAGGTATCGTAATGTGCCCCTATATAACCACTGTACACAGGATGTGTGATCCCTCTGAGATCATGGGAGGTAGTGGATATTCTGATGCAAGGAAGGCATGGACTATAGGACGTGGGTGAGGAGGAAATCTGAGTCATCAGTGCACTAATCTATGGATGTTCAGTTACTCCAAGTACTGCAGTTCTTTCATTTTCCTTAAATTGCTTCCAGGACACACAGACAAAGTTATTCTGAATGATGACCATCCCATCACGAGGCAACCATCTGGCAGGAATAATGCCAACATCTTCAGTACGACTCTGTACATGGCACAGATTATGTCTTTCTGTGAAAATAGTTTCATTTCATGGTTGTGGCATATGTTTTACTGTAGTTACGGTATATATTGTTTGGCTTGGTATGTAAAAGTTCTTTTGTAAACTACTTGTATGCAATACTAGCTGTTCTCATGCAAAGCTCTCAGGTACCCTTTTGGGTCTTCAAACTAGATAAATTTACAAATAAATAAATAAAACTCAATGTGCCATCATTTGCCTGGGGTGAGGCACAATGCAAATAAATAAATAACTTAGTCCTTGTTCTATATTATGATTGCAGGTGCAGAGACCAGCATACCCCCAGGAGGTGTACTTACTATGTACTGCACAGTTAATGTGATCTCTGTGAGTTCCTGGGCACTAGCCATTCTACTGTCACCGACTCCAATCTCCTGGAGGGTTCACAGGGCTCTGCCCACTCTGACGAGGAACACTAGTCTACAGGAAGTGAAGGAGGGAGCAGCAGCTTGAAAATGCTGCTCCATTTTATGCTGCTGTGCTCTCCCTAACACATGTACTAAATTGTGAGTTAGGAACTAAGCAAGCTTGAATGCATTTTATTGTACAAAAAGGGAAAATGCTGCATGTGTGAACTAATTTTCATCCCTCTCTTTAATTATGAAATGAATAACAGAAATGTCACAAGAATTATTACAATGAATTACACCCATAAATATTTTTATTTTTCAATGGGTATATGAGTTAAACAGGTTCAACCCATTACTATGACATTCTGATCTTGGAATCTGCCATATGCAAATACCAAGTAATGTAGTCCCAAAACCAATGTGTATAAAACATAAAAACACCAATGTGTTGACTGTGAGTCAAAAATGTCCAAAAGAGGAGAACAGAAAAACAGGAGAGCATGTGAACAAATGTTCACATCATCAGGACTGGGTCTAGAACTTTTTCCCTGGTGCTTCAAAAGTTCCCAAACATTCTGGGAAGCCTTGTTAGAATCTATGCCTGCATTCATGTGGAAAATAGGTTTCTTCACTTTGAGTAACTTATGTTAACAAATGTCAAGAGACAATTTATCCTGCTGCTTTTCTTCCTGGTATATACAGTTTTAACTTTTGTTGGGATCGTCCACATTGTCCCAGTCTTTGATAAGTTCCAATACAGCTAGCGTCTCCTAGTCAGGACCTGGTTGTCTTTGCGTTGTGGTCAGTATGAAGTCAGCTTCCCTAGCCCTCAGAGCACCTTTTCAACAGCAGGGATTCAATGCAGAGCATAAAACACGCTTCCTCGGGCTATCAACTGGAATATGGATTTCTTCTAGCATGCAACATGTTGTTTTCTATATTCTTCAATTTGAGTCATCTTTCTACAGAGTTATATGCCATATTTTTTTAAGGCTGACTTAATTAAGATTGGATTGGTGATATTTCTAAAGTAAATCTATTTAGTTTAGCTGCACATTCCACTCTCAGGGTGAAAATTGCAACAAAAAAACGATGATGGGTGGAATGCTGAACAAATAAAACATTCACCCCTGTCACAGATCTCAGTTAAACCCATCTTTTTTGCAAGCCAGCCATTTCAGTCAAGACCCAGCCATTTGCAAATCGGTCTTGACCCTGCTCCCCATGGATTCATCCAGCCTAAACTGCGAGGCCAGGTCCTCCCTGGACCAGAAACAAGTATCGTGGGACCCGTTTTGTGGTATCACTTCTCATCAGCCAGACTACCTTGAAGCAGGTGTCATAGCGAGAATGGGACCCATGTTTTGGCATACCCATCCCACTCGAGGTGACAATTGTAAAAACAATAGATGATGGATGGAATGCTGAACAAATCAAACATTCAACCCCAGTCACAGATTTGGGTTAAACCCATCATTTTTTTGTAAGACACACCATTCCAGTTTAGACCCAACCATAAGCAAACGCGTCTTGACTGTGCTCCCCATGGGAATAGTTCAGCCCAAACTGCGAGACCAGGTCCTCCCTAGGCCAGAATCTAGTAACCTGGGACCGGTTTTGGGGTATTACCCCACATCAGCAAGGCAAGCTTGTAGCTGGGTGTAGCGAGCACAGGATCTACGTCTGAGCATACGCTTCCCACTCAGGGCGATAATTGCAAAAACAACAGATGATAGACGGAATGCTGACAAATTATTGCGTTACTTATTTCCAAACAGATGTTAATGGAAAACGTTTTACACAGAACATGTAAAAGCTACTGCTGGAGCAAGGCTTGGATCATAAGCTTATACTCACCTTTTGGATACCATCGGAGTTAACATGTCTAGGATGTCACGTTGCTGTCTTTCAGCCCACGATGCAGAATGTGTCTTAAATATGAGTGGAGATAATATTTCCTGTGGTGTACACTTGAAATCTGACTTTTATGCAGCTTGCACAATTTATGATCACATTACGCTGATTTACAAATAAGGAAATTATTAAAATGTAATCGAACACTGTTTACGAGAAGGTAAATCACTTTCAGAACTTAGAACTATGTCTGTACTGTTCCTATCTAGCAATATTACCTACTGATATAAGCCAGACTGTAATGAATTTTTAACTCAGGTATTCCTTAAAAGACAGACCCCTCAACCACACTAGGTGGCATGCTCTAAACTCATTAAGAAATAAATTGCTTGATGGACTCTTCCAGAGCTCTTTTAATGCAGGTTTTCCTGTCAAAAGCTAATGTATATGCCCTGTCTCTTTCATCTACTGACTAAATTCGATCCGGTGACAATACCTCTTGGAATGACTGATTTTGTTGTTCAGTAGGACAAGAAAACAAAGTAGTTTAATCAAAATATAGTAATTTATGGAAACAACCTTATTACTTTCAACTAATGGACATGTTTCTACCCCAATAAAAAACAGAAAGGGAGGTCTCCTCACAGAATCCAATCCAGGGACGAGGAGTAAGGGGAAACAGGAAATCAGAACGGTCCCTCTTATTCAATTAAAAAAGAGGATAGTACTGTCCACATTATGCCACCATAACTCAAGAGATCCTTACAATTAGAACCACTCCTATCATTTATAAACAAAATATGAAAAACAATTCTGGTAAAATTTTGAACAATTTATTATAAAAATATACAATATAAAGTCTCGATAACTGTGCCACAGTACAAAAGATTTTTAAAAAAAGAGTGTCAGCATCATACAATTGATTAAATGGTGCACATCTCATAAACACACACAATAAGGAATTAAAAACAGCAATTGATTGTTAAAAACAAGTTGTCGACGCAGCGTTTCGGTTTCTAAGTTGACACCTTCATCAGGACAGGGTTCTATACAATAAAGAAACAACGTATTAACACAACATTTTCTTTGTTATCACTTATTAATAAACTACCCATTGCTCTTTTCTACAGTTTGTCAAGTTTTTATCAAAAAGCCTTCTACTATTTGAGCAGAGGGGTACATTTCTCACAGGTACACTTTATTCTAAATAAGAGGTAGTGATTTTTAAGGCGCATTTTCAACAGCAACATATCACACTATGGCACAAAGGACAGTGGCAAATAGATCTCCTGAGCTATGTGGAAAGTTCACAGCATAAGAACTTCGAAGTGCGTTGCATATAGCGTGGCAATGCACATGGGAGAATAGTCTGAAACTATTTCTACTGACATTGTATATATGCAGCTGGGGGTTTCTTTAAAATGACTTACTTTAAAAACGGACTCGTATTGCATTCGAGCCATGTTTCCCTCTATTCAATTCGAGGAAAAAATCCTTAATTCATCATAGGACATCAAGTGGATGTGAATGAACAAGAAATCTCTTAGTATCTGAAATCACAAAAAAACTTTACATCAAATTCAATTAATCGTTTGATATGGTGTCTCTATACACAGTCATACCGTGTTTGTGAATTACCTTGGTAATATCATGGAGTTTTCTTTATAAGGAGGAAAAGGAGCCACCGGTATGAGGGACTATTTTTCGAGGTTCCTTTAGAGAATTCAAAAAACGGGGTCTTCCAATTAGTTCACAAATATTAAAAAATGTATTCAAATCGTTAAATTACCAATTTCATTCCTCCATCAATGTAGAGCACTTACCCCTAGGTATAAGGGACCAGCATGAAATGTAGCACGTGACTGGATGTCGTCAGGCTCTTTCATTATAGTGAAGTGCTGTTGTTACTCGTAATCACTGTGCGGGTTTTTTTTTTGCCATTCACCACCCTGAAAAGAACATATGTTGATGACGGGTTTATTAATTCCCTTTTAATTCTCACATGTTTGTCGGTATTACACATGAGAGCTCCCTAGTGGAGCATGTCGGTTCGTAGCGTAAAAGCATCTGTTCTATTATTGGTTTACCAATACCGGCTTTTATTTACCGAATGACGGTTATCTAAAATTACAGTGTTCTTTTAGTTTTCTTATGGACCGTGAAGTGATCACATGCATTTAAAAGAATCTACGGGTTTTGGTTGGAGAAACCTATTAGGTAGTTGTAATTCCCCGGACCGACAGTCATCAAAGTAATTTACAGACTAACAACAAAATGCGGCTTGTGATGCGCTTTTATGTTGGAGATGGACCCATCCTCTCCGCCGCTCCACTCAATTTAAATCACGAGCGGCTAGGGCAGCATAAGGAAGTTTCTCAAAGAGACTACCGCCCGTGAGTTAACACAAGGAGACAAGTGCCCAATAGTTACAGCGTCTCCTTTCTTTCTTGGAGGTCTCTCGCTTACCTTGTGTCCGAGATTCGGCCTCCCTGCTCCTTTTTCACTCCGTTATCTTCAGGTTGCAAGTACAAGAGCGTACATCCCTTGTTTATTTAAGTGGTTCCGCTTCGCGCGTTTCTCTGGAAACCTCGCGAGATTCTGGGGTCTTCTCTACGTGTAATAACGTGCGACAGTGATCAAGAACTACCGCGGTAGTTCATTGTTCGTATGCGACCTCTATTGAGAACTACAGTAGTAGTTTGTTGTTAGTTTCATCGTTTCAACCATTGTAGTTCCGTGGTAAACCAATAATAGAACAGATGCTTTTACGCTACGAACCGACATGCTCCACTAGGGAGCTCTCATGTGTAATACCGACAAACATGTGAGAATTAAAAGGGAATTAATAAACCCGTCATCAACATATGTTCTTTTCAGGGTGGTGAATGGCAAAAAAAAAACCCGCACAGTGATTACGAGTAACAACAGCACTTCACTATAATGAAAGAGCCTGACGACATCCAGTCACGTGCTACATTTCATGCTGGTCCCTTATACCTAGGGGTAAGTGCTCTACATTGATGGAGGAATGAAATTGGTAATTTAACGATTTGAATACATTTTTTAATATTTGTGAACTAATTGGAAGACCCCGTTTTTTGAATTCTCTAAAGGAACCTCGAAAAATAGTCCCTCATACCGGTGGCTCCTTTTCCTCCTTATAAAGAAAACTCCATATTACCAAGGTAATTCACAAACACGGTATGACTGTGTATAGAGACACCATATCAAACGATTAATTGAATTTGATGTAAAGTTTTTTTGTGATTTCAGATACTAAGAGATTTCTTGTTCATTCACATCCACTTGATGTCCTATGATGAATTAAGGATTTTTTCCTCGAATTGAATAGAGGGAAACATGGCTCGAATGCAATACGAGTCCGTTTTTAAAGTAAGTCATTTTAAAGAAACCCCCAGCTGCATATATACAATGTCAGTAGAAATAGTTTCAGACTATTCTCCCATGTGCATTGCCACGCTATATGCAACGCACTTCGAAGTTCTTACGCTGTGAACTTTCCACATAGCTCAGGAGATCTATTTGCCACTGTCCTTTGTGCCATAGTGTGGTATGTTGCTGTTGAAAATGCGCCTTAAAAATCACTACCTCTTATTTAGAATAAAGTGTACCTGTGAGAAATGTACCCCTCTGCTCAAATAGTAGAAGGCTTTTTGATAAAAACTTGACAAACTGTAGAAAAGAGCAATGGGTAGTTTATTAATAAGTGATAACAAAGAAAATGTTGTGTTAATACGTTGTTTCTTTATTGTATAGAACCCTGTCCTGATGAAGGTGTCAACTTAGAAACCGAAACGCTGCGTCGACAACTTGTTTTTAACAATCAATTGCTGTTTTTAATTCCTTATTGTGTGTGTTTATGAGATGTGCACCATTTAATCAATTGTATGATGCTGACACTCTTTTTTTAAAAAGTTTTTGTACTGTGGCACAGTTATCAAGACTTTATATTGTATATTTTTATAATAAATTGTTCAAAATTTTACCAGAATTGTTTTTCATATTTTGTTTATAAATGATAGGAGTGGTTCTAATTGTAAGGATCTCTTGAGTTATGGTGGCATAATGTGGACAGTACTATCCTCTTTTTTAATTGAATAAGAGGGACCGTTCTGATTTCATGTTTCTACCCCAACATTCCTAGTCTGTCACTCACAGACATTCATCAGGACCTAAAGGATTTCTCTCCATGTGCTATTTGCAATCCCTAACTGATATGTGTGTGATGTATAAATGTAAGGAGAAAAAGCAAATAGTGAATCTGTCTTTCAGAATGTTACAAGCATTGCTGGTGATAAGACAATGCTAATGAATCTGCAGGAAGCTGAAGAACTGGATGTGTTGTAAGTAGAAGTTGACCTGTAACTCGGTGAAGGGGCATATATTAGAACCCTGCCACACATCACCTCGATGAGAAATACCAATTAGATCCCACCATCCAATTCCTTCCAGGTTTGTCACATGCCCAAGTAGAGTACCTCGCAAAAGGGGAATCGGCAACATGATCCTACCCCTCAACCAGTCCGTCTTGTAGCTGCTCGCCAGATCCTAAAAACAACCCCAGTGAGGTTTGGCAGAGTTCTGGGAATCGGTAACCCATATAAGCGGTTTGAAATAATCTCCCATGAGTGAGAGTTCTGCTTGTTATGCTGGGTCCTGGTGCCGCCGTGAAGTCAATCATTCATGACCACTAATTGTGAGGCACAATAATAGAGCTGCAGGTCATGCGCCGCCAGACACCCATCAAAGGTGGGCTGTAAACATTTGTAAAATTCTTTATGTGGAACCCGCTGAATGCATAAAAAGGGATGTATAACAGATTGAAACCATGTCTTGAAGATGCTGTGGGAGAAGTTCTGTAAGTCATATAAAAAGAGGGGCAGGACCATCATTTTAAAATGCACGACCCTCCCAATGAGATTGAGGGGCAGGTAAGACCAGTGCCCAAAATCTTTCCTGATATGTGGGGCTAAAAGAGTGACCAAGGCAGGGAAAGGGAGAGGTAAATGTAAAGATAAAGAAAACTAAGCCTGAAAAGGGGCATCAGACACCACCAGCCATATTCCTTAAGTGGGACTGTCAATGAGATCAGCAGGGATTTGGAATGATTGCTCTGGAGAGCAGATGCTTGGCCATAAAGAGCGAGCATATCCAGTGCTCGAGGAATAGACTTCAAGGGATTGTGTAGAAAGAGGATTACATCATCAACCTATGGCACAATACAGTCTTCCTCCACATCTTTTTCCCACCAGTAGCCCTGAATCTGCGCATCACAACAGAGCCATGCCACCAGGCACTCCATCGCAAAGAGCAAACAGGAGGGGTGTCAGAGGACATTCCTGCCTAGTGCTCCTTTGAACTCGGGATACCCGGAGTGCCCTGTTAAGCCCGATCTGAGCTGTGGTGCTGATGTACAAAGTTTAGACAAATCTAACAAACTAGGACCTAAAGCCTAGCCGAGTGTTAGGTTTGAGAAACCCCATTCTTATTATATACATATTTTATGCTATAGTAGGTTAGCAGTGTGCAGCTAAGTTACATCTCAGTGTGTGTACATGCTATGCAACTCACAGAGTTATCCCTGTTTTGCGCAATCCTTAGTGTGCATGACTCCATTTTGTATTTTGCAATCCCCATTAGGTTGTGTCCGAACTAGGCCCTATTTTTCATTTTGCTTGCCTTCGCCAAAGACTGTATTTAGTTATTATTTTCTCTTCTGTTCAAGGATACCTTCTGACTGACTAATGAATAGGCCATCCCGCCCTTGCATACCTAACCATGAGTGTAGCTCTGATCCCACGTTAGGAGATGCTGAGACCTGGCACGGCAAACCTTGAAAGAATGATAGTGTGTACCCATCTAGCAGATGGTAGCTCATCCTTCTGTGCCTCCTTTGTTCACGTTCGGCCTAAGCCTGTAACTTTCCACTGTGGGCGTGGTTGGAGGTTCCTGGAGGAATGGTTACATGTTGCAGGCTGTTCGGGCCAGTTGCTCGGCAGACATCTTAGGGTGCAGGTCAGATTGGACTCCTCTGAAGAGTATTCCTAATAAACGCCTGCTAGTGTTCTCTACTGTCAAACCAACTCTTCATTACTTGGAAGGGATATTTGGTTGTTCTCAGTAACCCGGGAGGCTCCTAAGGGCCACTTTCTTCAAGAGCCAGTAGATTCCAGAGGAAGTCCCAATTGATGGAGTCGAAAGCCTTTTCAAAATTAATTAGAAGTAAGGTGCTAGAACCAGGTAGTAGATGACGGTATGCCTCAGCTCTCTACACCAGCTGAATGCAGTGGCAGATACGGAGGTTTGTGCCTCAGTGGTCACTGGAGGATTTGGTCTATTTACAGCTGCTACTTCCCCCATGAATATAAGAGCTACAATGGTGTGGATTCTTAGTTAAATACAAACATTAGTGACTTTAAACAATTCATATCAATAATTGAGGAAATAATGAAACGGTACCCTTAAGAAATGTATAATTTCTTTTTTCTATAATAGGAAATGGTTTTGTACAAATACACGATAATACAAAAAGTGCTCATATAATTACACAGACATATGTCAATAACAAAGACAAACTTTAGTGTAAACATAAATAGTGATAGTGGCAAAAGAAGGAAAAATTATATAATGAAACAGGTTTGTAGGATCACAAGATCAAAAAACACTCAATGCTTCCTCTTGTTCTTTGACGGCGTTTTGACCATAGTCATTTAACAGGTCATCATCAGGACAAAAACACATAAGAAGCAACTGTCCATTTTTCAAACTAGGAAAGGGGAAAATAATTGTCATAAACAAGGGTACTGAAACCTATTTTTTGGTTTTAATCAATACGTACAGGGTCACGTGAGGGACTAGGTGCCCACACATTAGATGGAGCAGGGGTTCTTCTGGCCCACCTGCCCCACTTGTTAGGGCAATTCAGAAGACACTGGCCTTGGCACCTGCTCCTGCCAGTAGTGTCCTTGTCAGATGGGCGATCTTCCCAGGGGAGTGGTGTATTTCTGTCCATGGGCCTATTGGCTGTGGGCCATTTCCATGCTGCCTAATGGTGTCAAGTAAGTAGGTTTTAGAGGCATGAATGACTCAGAGATGGACGGGAAACAGTAGCATACAGCACAGGTTCACTGTTCTCAGTTTTTGTTTCACAACTACAAAAGACTGGCGCTGGAGAAGTGCCAAATGAGTGTAGTCTAGGAAGACTGGGATCCAGGATGATTAGAAGTTTGTAGGGGTCAACTCGGCTGGGAAAGCAAAAGACAGCATACCAATTTATGTAGCTTAGGATACTAGCAATCACTAGTCATGTAGGTGCTCCAGACGGAGGAGCTGCTGTCAGTGATGAAGGATGAGCATGATTTTCTGCATGTTCTGTCCAGACCTCCAGATTACGGGATGCCGTTGTACGGTGGGTCACCTCTGCCTTGAGAGTGAAGACAGAGTACTTCAGTCTGAAGTGCACCCTTCGGTGCCTACTACATGGTTCACCACATTGTGGAGATCCTGGCATAAAGGAGCCACATAAACAACCACCTCCCTGATCTTACATTCCAGGACGGATTGGGATTCTTGGATAGCCAGGAAAATGTAATTTGTAGTTCAGTTGAAAATTTTATTGTTTAGTTACTAAGAACCATTAAAAGTTGCAAACTCCAATTAAAAGAATCAAATATACAAAGTGCTGCATGCAATATAGCCAATGTTCAGTTACAATAGTTAATGAAAGCCTTACTGTTGGCTAAAATCCAGTGAATAGCTAAAATATTCGAAGTGCAGTCTGCAAGTAACCAGTTTCTAGTTATAGCCTTTAGAATAAAAAGGATATGAAAAAAATACTATTACAATAGGCAAGATCAAGTAAAAACAGTTAATGTGCTCACAATGCTATTGTAGTGGCATTCTATACAGTTCTGAGGTGAGTTTGGTGTAGCAATCACCCGCTTGTGCTGAGGTGCTTTACATCAGTTAGGTGCCCCTAACAGAACCAGTTAATAAAAACATCTAAGCTGTTCAAAGTACAGTTAGCAGGTGACCAGTGTGCAATTACGATGGCTGTTTCTGCTGTGCTAAGCTGAACTCAGTGTAGCGATCACCGGATCGTATTGTAGTGTTTTTACCTCGGCAGGATTCAGGGAGCCATGGACTTGAAACCGATAGTAGATGCATCCTGGAATGTACGAGCCCCAACGGCTAGGAAGACTGGTTTGAGCAGGAGTCTCCTTTGGTAGTCTAGGGCTTGACAACTCCATAACAACTGTAACCATGATTCGTATTTGTGATTGATAGCTTGCAGTCTCTAATATCTCCTGGCTGTGTCCGAGCTGGGTTAAAGTGTTTTATTGCGAGCACTAGTAATCTCATATAGTGAATTTGGCTTTAGGTTTTTAGGTGTATAGTTTCTGTAAAATAAGGTTGGTCATCCAGAGGCTGAAACAACACCAAATTATCTCTCAATATTGGGTCTTGTTCCCAGGAGGTCATCTTCGATTGATTATTTATTGCCTTTTTCCAAATGGGATATAAAGTAGCCCCATCGTGAAGGGCTGCTTCTTCAATCCGAAGAGTCGAGAAGGCAGTTTTTATTTGGTTGGGCGAAGGATTTCCAGGAATTTTGAAAATAAATTTTAGGAAGCTTTTTAAAGAATTCATTGGGGCCATTCGGGTCCTAATGTAAAATTTCAAAAAGGATGCTTTACATTCTAACCATTGTCATTTCTACTCGGTCAGCTCTCTGCCTGAGAGGGCAAGGGAGCTTTGGGCACATGTATCAAAATTTGTATTAGCAATAACCTAAGTGCGATTTTCAGGGAATCACAATTAAGTAATTACAGTTACAAATGTATGAAACTCCATGGGTTTTATTTTGTGATTCTTAGGTGTTCGCAAATCAACCTACCTATTTAGTATTAATGAGGTAAGTGCAATTAGCGACCCCCATAGCAATTGCTAAAAGCATGGAGATGAAGGCCTGCTGTGGTCGTTATAGAAAAACAATGGTCCTCAAACCAATCATTCTCAAGAGAAAAATGATCTGAACTGTTTCCTTAGTCTAGAGCAAAAATAAATTCACGCTCCTTGTGGACAATGAAATGATGCAAACATATATATGATGAAACTTAGAAAAACGGATGTGCAGAAACTTAGTTTTGTAAGAAACAACATAAATGTATTACCATTCCTTGAGTTTATATCACTGGACGTTTTTTATATAAAACAATGGTTGCTCCAAGGGGAACGTGCAAAGAAGTAGTTCCCGAAGGTTAAGTGGGTGGGAGAGTATTCCCAAGGTGAGAAATGAAGAGAAATTAGAAAGGTTCAATGTGGGATTGATCAAGAGTATCAATCTTTGTTGCTATCCTTTTTGCAAAAAAATGTAATATTCAAATACTATCCAAATATTCAGATACAGAACATAGTTTTATTGTAGCAAAAGTTAAAATTGATACTAATATTTTTCATATAATTAATGTTTATGGTCCAACAAATGATGAGCCTACATTGTTGTCTCCTTTTACCTCTGAAGTGATTAAATTAGATACTGTTCCACTTATTGTTGGTGGCAACTTTAACTTAATCTGTGAACCACTGTTGGATAGATATTGTCAAACTAAATATCGCCCCCTAGGGCCTATTTTACTTTAAAGTTGTTTTTCAAATCAACAAAAATGCTGTATATTTGCCATCTACATCACCCCAAAGAGAAACAGTTTACATTGAATGTTTTTTGTCATATTGAATATTTGTTAATTTGCCAGTCATTAACTCATTCATTTTCTGATCCTACAATTCACAATTTTTATATCTCTGACAATATAATTTTAACAGGTGTTATACAAATTAATGCAACTCAACAATCTCACTCTTGCTGGCGCATGAATACAAATGTTGCTCTTAATGACAATGATATATCCAAACTTTTGTCAACATTACATGATTATTTCTCCTTCAATCCAGAAGGATCTACTTCACTTGTAAATCGTGGGTTGCATTTAAGGCTAATATCAGGGGAGTAACAATATCAATTATGGCATACGATAATAAAGCTTTCAATGCTAAACTTAAAGAATTTGATAAACAAATATCAAAATATGAACGCTCTGTATTTCATCTAATGATAATAAATACAAAATGCAATTACAGAAACTCAGATATGAGTTAAACTCTTTGTTAAGTAGAAGAGCTGGTATACAAATTTAAAATAATAAGGCTAAATTTAATTTCAATAGATCTGTGTGAATTTTGGCAAAATATTTACGTATTGAAAAAAGATAACATCCAAATTAATGCAATTCATGGCTTGAACAGTAAATTGACATTGTCCCACAAAAAAATTGTTAATTAATATTTGGTCTACTATTCAAATATACACAGTAATCCCTCAGCTATAGATAGGTTTAGTATTGAGGATATTTGGCAGTCCTGCGGCCTTCCAAAAATTACCCAATCAGTGAAGGAAAATTTGGATGCTCCAATTTCCTTAGGAGAACTTAATTCTGATATTAAATCTCTTAGACCAGGTAAATCACCACTACCGGATGGCTTACCAGCTTCATTTTATAAATCCTTACTGATGCCTCATTTACCTAAAATATTTACACACTTTAGTATATAGGGATCTACTTCAGGATCCTTTGCTAAACCGTTGATTATAGTTCTTCCAAAGCCTAGTAAAGATCCCACTAATGTATCAAATAACCACCGTAATGTCTTAATCAATCAAGACTAAGCTTAATGTTATGTTATGTTATGTTACTGTTTGTTTTGTAGAGCGCTCAGCTGCTCCAAAGAGCGTCCCGGCGCTAAAGATCATCACACCAAATACCAGCAGCAAACAAACAGCCATAACAGAAAATATAACCAGAATTAACCATAACAGCATTACAAAGCAAACAGATAAGTTTTAAGTCCTTTCCTAAAAACCGAGAGATTGGTGCACACCCGCAACGTCAAGGGCAGTGTGTTCCAGAGACGGGGTGCAAGGTAACTAAAGGAGCGACCTCCACAGCGAGCACGCTTCACTGTTGGAACGATAGCCTTGGCCTGGGCAGCAGATCTCAGAGGTCTAGATGGAAGATAGAAATGGACCCTTCTCTGCAGATATTCAGCGCCGAAATTGTGAAGCGCCCTAAAAGCTGTAGTTAGGGTCTTGAAGAAGATACGCTTACGAATCGGCAACCAATGCAGAGAGACAAGGAGATTGCTGGCCCTAGATCTTCTAGCTAGACGGAAGATTGCCCTGGCTGCAGAATTTTGAACTATCTGCAGACGAGTCAGCAGATACTCAGGAAGACCTAAGTAAAGGATGTTGGCGTAGTCTAGGCGCGAGCCAATTAATGCTTGCACCGTGATTTTCTTATGCTCCAAAGATAAATAGGGCAGAAACTTACGCAACATCCTTAAGATGGCAAAGCACTTCCCAGTCAAGCCAGCAACCTGGGTTTTAAAGGAAAGAGTGTTGTCGACCATCATACCCAGGTTCTTAGCTGTGACCGAATCGCTGGCAGGGGGAGACATGGCCGAAGGCCACCATTGCTTCCATCGTGGGTCTGCAGGACAGCCAAAGAACAATATCTCGGATTTGTCGGAGTTGCATTTGAGGCCATTTTTCCCAAACCAGTCAAACACAAACTCCAAACACTTCCGAATGGCTGCTCCATCGAAGTCACAGCCCCTGTCACAAGTGAACAGGAGCTGTGTGTCATCCGCATAGGATATGATCTGGGCCCCTAGCTCCTCCACCCGTGCCGCAAGAGGTGTAAGGAAGATATTAAAGAGGGAAGGACTCAGTATGGAGCCCTGCGGGACCCCTACCTCAAGCTGCGGCATCCGGGCGGAGAAAGGGGGAGCCCAGATCGTTTGTCTGAGATCGGCCAAAAAAGACTGAAACCATGCGAACACCGTACCCCGCAGCACAATCTCCCAGAGTCTAATTAGGAGGAGGTCGTGGGGGACGGTGTTGAAGGCCGCCGACAAATCAAGCATGATAAGCAGGGCCTTTCCACCCCTATCGAGGGTCTCCTTCACAATCTCAGTTACCTCAAGTAGAGCGGTCTCGGTGCTCAGGTTAGATCTAAATCCAGACTGTGACTGATGTAAAAGGGAGTTACCCTCTACAAAGTTGGTAAGGGTGGTATGAACATACTTTTCAGTGATCTTGGCCAGGGCAGGAAGCAGCGAGATTGGCCTATAATTGGAATGCAGTTTGGCATCTGCATTCGGTTTTTTAATGAGGGGAAGAACTAAGGCCTGTTTCCAGGAGGAGGGGACTTTGCCCGACTTCAAAGATGCATTAATGAGAGGGTTGATGATCGGGTTAAGGGCAGGTGCCAGGGCCGCAAGACACTTGGCGGGACAAGGGTCCAGAGGAGAGCCAGATTTCAGGCTAGACAAAAGGTCAAGCGAGGCCTGAGGCTCTAAAGAGGGAAAACAGTGCAGGGTAGGGCCCACGGAATCCATATGCATAGCTGGTGGGCATAACCAGGGGTTGGAAAGGCCATCGACCTCTAAACCCGTACTCAAGATGATCTGGGTTCCTTGCAAAGCTGACTGGATAGTACGTATTTTATTAGTAAAAAATACTGCAAGCTCCATGATCCAAGGTTCCGAGAAAGCAGACGCAGGAGTGCAGCAGGAGGGAGAGGTGAATTCTTTAACAATCTTAAAGATCTCTTTGCAGGAGCTATCTGCTTCCTCGATCCTTTTAGCCAAAAAGGATTTTTTCTCTGCAACGATCTCCCTGTGATATTCTTTCACTGCTGCTCTGTAAGACTGCTTAGCCGATGTATCATAGTGCCTCCTCCAAATTCTCTCCAGCCTCTTGCAGTGCCTTCTCTTGGCCGCCAAGGCAGCAGAGAACCACGGGGCTGATGCTCGTGCCAGTTCAGATCTAACCTGGCGAGATGGTGCCAAGGCTTCCAAACGTGCAGTGAGCCAATTCTGAAAACACACCACATCATCCTCCAGACTGCCCGTAAGAACACAAGGATGGGTTTCTAAAGCCTGGGTGATCATGGCCGGGGTGACTTTGTGGAAGGCTCTAGAACTACGAGCAGCGAGCCGCTGCGAAATGTGGGCGGCCACAGGCTGATGTATTAGCGTGAAATCCGCTAGGAAATGGTCCGACCAGAGAACTGGGGCAAGGGAGGAAAGGACCACCGGAACGGTCGAAAAAATATGATCTAAAATATGCCCCTTCTCATGTGTAGGAGACTGTACGTACATATGAAGTCCCACCGACGATGTCATATCCAGAAATTTTTGCACTTCAGGATCCTCGCCCTTATCCATGTGGATTTTAAAGTCCCCGAGTATTAGGCAGTGTTTTGCTCTACGATTCAGTGTGGAAATGATCAATAGCAAATCCTCAGTAAAGGAGCCAAGAGGGCCAGGTGGTCTATAAAGCAAAAGCCCCAGGCAGGATTGATGGGGGGATAGGGCCATGGAGAAGGCGAGGATTTCACAGTCAGGTAAATCATCCGTCGACAAGATGGTACAAGGAATGTGCCTTTTAATGATAAGTGCCACTCCGCCTCCCCTTCCCTTGCATCTGTCTCGACGGAAAATAGCATAAGAGGGAGGGATGGCAATAGCCAGATCAGGTTCCGAGCCCTCACCGAGCCATGTTTCTGTGAGAAAGAGACAATGTTTGTCATCTTGTGTTAAGAGATTATATATGTCGAGAGCGTGCTGAGGAAGAGACCTAGTATTTAACAAGGCGCATTTACTACCTAAAGGAGGGAGCTTGCCAGAGCAGGGAATTGTGGGCACCGGCATCCACCCACACGTGGGGCACTTAGTAATATCTCCAGCGGAGTAGGGGATAGCTCGCTGACATGGAGCAGTGTGTACATTGTAAGACAGAAGATCATCTCTAGTGTACATCAAGCCAAGAGCTAAAAGGAACCCACCAGAAACGTTCCCGAGCGCTTCCGGGACGCTGACGGGCGCAGACGGGCTGACTCAGGCGAGACTCCGGCGCAGCGACGGCGCCCCCGCAAACGCGACCGCTAGCGCGGTAGAACACTGTTTCCTTATATGTGGTACACTAGAGCGCTCCCACCACTCTAGCCCCCACTCAAGATGGCCGCAGAGTGCAGAAAAGCCTGAGCCCGGTTTGAAGCTCTAACGGCAGCTAGCGCCGTGATAGATGGGCGAAAATGCGTGCAAGTGTATTAGAGGTATGCTGAGTGCATTTACAACATGAAAATCACAAAGTTTTAAAATTAGCTAAAAATCACAAAAAACGATCCGTTTTGCTCACGGAGCGCTGAATAAAATGCACATGCTCTGTGCTTCACCAAAATCGATTCAGACTGGTATAAGGGATAGATCTCGCGAGCGCTGCTTCAGGGCTCCTTATATGTGGTACACTAGAGCGCTCCCACCACTCTAGCCCCCACTCAAGATGGCCGCCGAGTGCAGAAAAGCCTGAGCCCGGTTTGAAGCTCTAACGGCAGCTAGCGCCATGATAGATGGGCGAAAATGCGTGCAAGTGTATTAGAGGTATGCTGAGTGCATTTACAACATGAAAATCACACAGTTTTAAAATTAGCTAAAAATCACAAAAAACGATCCGTTTTGCTCACGGAGCGCTGAATACAATGCACATGCTCTGTGCTTCACCAAAATCGATTCAGACTGGTATAAGGGATAGATCTCGCGAGCGCTGCTTCAGGGCTCCTTATATGTGGTACACTAGAGCGCTCCCACCACTCTAGCCCCCACTCAAGATGGCCGCATGGGAACATTTTGTGAACAATTTGACTTCTGTGCTTGACACTATTGTTCACATTGATCAAACTGGTTTCATGAAAAGTAGACATTCTGTAAATATTACTAGATTATTATTTCATGCCAGTCAGTCAAAATTTAGCTTTATTCAGTAAAAAAATGTTAAAACCATCAAAGCACAGTACCATACTAAATTCAAGGGGAAAATTCATTACATACACAAGATGAGTTTGATTAATGTTATACAAATATACATAATTTATTAGCTATACAAAAGCACTATTTAAATTAGCTTGCCCCTCCCCAAAATAATGCTTGGAATTCAAATAAATAATTAAAAAGATTAAGAAAGATCGTCACCAATGGAGTATGCTTTTTTTTAAAAAAAATACATAATAATAACATTTCATATCAGCAACAGTTTCTTAATCATAAAGTCACTACATGTACAAACGTAGAAAATACATTTCATGATAATTGCATCTTATTCCTTCGTCTAATAGCCCCAGTGATATATCTAGCCACTCCAAAACATATCAACGGTGACCTCAGACTTTGCAAATATATTAAGGCTGGCCTCAACTGTACAAAATTACAGCCCTTTAATAATGGCAATATGAATTTCTTGAGTATTGAAACATAAAAGTCGCAAAAGAAAATCATATGCAAGGTATTCTGTTCTGAGAAGTTATCACAGGGGCTGGGGCCTCGAGCCCCCTCCTTCAAGAATCCTTTTGGGAAAGAAAGTAGCCATGGAAGCATGTTATACTTAAATCTTATCAATACAAACAAATGAAATGGTTCGTTTATATACGTTAAGTACGGCTGAATTCCTCTCCCTGTACTCAATATCACAATGGTCCTGACTGAGGGTTTACACAACTCCCCTTCTTCCCTTAGTAGCATAAGTCTGTTTAGGAACTGGATTTTTATGGCTTTAATGGCCACCTTACTCAGCGCCCTTGGATTCGTGAACAAGTCGGGGCTGCCCAAAATATCCATTTGAGTTTTTACATATCTGAGCCATGGGATATTAAGGGCTTTCTCTAATGTCATACAGTCCCAGATTATTTGTGATTTAGGTTTGGCGATTGCTGTGCCCAGATTCTTAGCCAGCCTAGTAGTGGGGCAACAGCAATCTGATCTTGAATATAACCAACACCCACATTCTCATGCATATTAAAATCAGCAGCAGATATTGGGAGTGATAATAATTTTCGTAAAAAGATATTTTCTGCTACTTGTATTTCTCTAACGTCTGTGTAACCCCATACCTCACTCCAATATAAGGCCATGGGGACACAATTAGCGTTATATATCTTCATGAGGGCTGGGAGTGGCTTCGAACCTAACCGCTTAGCGAACTTTGAGACAGCCCCTGTAGACCTTGCTAGGTTATTCTTTTTTAAAGTAAGTTGCGTCACCCATGACCTTCTATTGTCAAATACAATCCCTAGATATGGGAACGTTGATACTTTGGCCAGCTCCAGGCCTTTTCATGCAGTTGAAGTGGTGTCATCTTTACCCCTTACTGCTGGGTTCCTTGCATTAGATGCTCAAAAAGTGTATGACGAAGTACATTGGCAGTATCTATTTAGTACTTTAGCTGCGTTTCATTATGGCAATTCCTTTATCCGTATGATTACAGCCCTTTATACTGGTCCGTCTTCAAGTCTTTTCAGTAATGGTCAACTCTCTAATAAATGTTTCTTTTTCAGAGGCACGGGTCAAGGTTGTCCCTAATCACCTTTTCCTTTTATCCTTGCCATTGAACCTTTACTCATTTCCATCAGAAACTCCACAGAAATGAAATGTATTACTATTAATGAGGTTACTATAAAAACCTCAGCTTATGCTGATGATGTATTATTATATATTAGTAATCCAGATTTCTCTATTCCACCCATATTACAGATCATTCAGTTATATTCACAATGTTCAGGCTCAAATTTAAACACAAATAAGAGATAATTATTTCCATTACATGTGCACTGTACCTGATATGCTTCAAACAATGAAATAATATGGCAAATTAGAAAAACTTAAATATCTTGTGATCCTATTCTCTCATACAATTAAACAATTGATAACATTGACCTGTGAGTATATTATTAATCCTATTAAAGACAAAATTCATGAATGGTCAGTTCTACAGTTATCTTGGTGGGGGAAAGTTGATTCTGTCAAAATGATTATTGTTCCCAAAATATTTTTATCTAATATCCATGTTACCTACCCAGCTTCCACTTAAGTTATATGCGTCTTTAGCCATGCTAACATCTAAAGTATAAGTTTCAGCAAATTGAAAATTGCTAAATGTACTGGTGGTTTTGGTTTGCCAGACTTTTTAAATTATCATAAAGCATTTATCTTAAAAGAAGGTGCCCTTTAGTTCACTAGCACATATTTTAATAATCATGGCTTCTCATTGAAAAAAGTTTGATATCACCATTTCCGTTACTTGCTTTACTTACTATGTCTGCTTCAAATTCTTTATTACGACGATCTGCAATATTGAAACCTTCAAAATTAATAATACAAGATTTAGATTCTCTCTTTCAAACAGCTATTTCTCACACCTTAAATATCTCCTTATGGTATAGGCCTATTATAAAGCTTAATCAGAGCATATAATTATGGTAGTCTTGGAAAAACGCAGGTATCTTTTACTTAAAAGATATATATCCTAATAACAATGTTTTTATCTTTTGAAGAGTTGCAACAAAAGTTTCTCCTGCCCCCTTAAGATTTTCCTAAATACGCATTTTTATGTAATTCTATCCTTGATTCATTTCATAGCAATTTTCCATTGGAAAATGTATCCAATTTAGAAACTTACATTCAAGGAATTGCTTCTTCATCTCATGCTGTGTCATTGTATTATAAAAAAAATGAATACTTTTGATAAGAATAACATACATTCTATCTCTTCTTTCTGTAAAAATGAACTCAATCTTTCCTTTTCTCAAGGCTTATGGAAGAAAACTTGGATGAACTGTGTCTCTGGATTGTTACCAGTGTACTTATATCAAACTAATTAGTTTATAATATTTAATTGTTTAAGGACTCCATTAAAAATATTTAAGGTAAAACTACTAAACCCTCCCACTTGTTGGTGCAGTACTCTGGCTCGCGGTTTACTTAAACATATGCTTCTTGAATATAATATTGTCTTTAAGTTTTGGAATGAGGTTTAGGATGTTATTATAAAAATGTTTTATTTATCAGATAAACCATCATATAATATGTTGATTTGTAAATCAGTATCACTCTCAACAAAAATGTCAGATTTAGATAATAAGCTCTTTAACTTCCCGATATCTGCTACGCTAAAATCAATTACTACCAATTGCAAAGACGCTTCATTATTATCAATACATGCATGATAATATTTACCAGGAAGGGAGTTGATTTGCCTATTTTGGGCGTTGTTCATAATACATCCACTTACCAATCGTTTTGGTAACCAATTGATTATTACATAACATTATACTATTAATTTGTTATGTTAAATATTAGGTACAGTTTGTTAGACTTTTTGGCTCTGTTGCATGATATTTGTTACCAACAGTTATTGATCCCCCTTTTTATTTTTACATTTTAGTTTCTTTTACTCTGCAATTATCATTTTATAGATACAATTTATCGAACACTTGACCACTTCACAGGTCTTGGATAATGACTCAGACTCTGATGATGATCATGATATCTTCAGCTCACTTTATCTGGCACCTAGAACAGCAGGTGACATTGCATGATAGATAAAGACGTATAAATAGACTATGTTGAGGGCCATGAGTTGGCCTACCTCTGCGCTACATTCTGAATGTGTGGATTATGCATTATGTTGGTTGGGCAGGTGAAATTGGCAAGTATGCTTCAAATGGAGGTGACTGGGCAGGGGAGGGCTTTACTGGCAGACCCTGACTGTGACACCTACCCCCTTTTCTTTTGTTAGTTGACATTTTTCCCCTGGTAGACTCAGCCTACTGGGCAGACAAAGAGCTACGTGAGGCATTGGGATTAAGCTGGGATGTTGGCTATTTTTATTCTTGCCCAAGGAGGTAGTCCACAGTTTGGGATGGTAAAGTGTACTGTTATATCACTGATGAGAACAAGGATAGTGCACATTGAGGGCAATCACTATCTGGAAAAGTGTTTAAACACACACAACACCCCAAGTGGGCCCGAAGGCAAGTGCAACTACACCTTCTCCTTGACAGAAATGAGAAGTTAGAATCAGGGAAGCACTGCATACACTACAGATTAACCATGGCCAACAGGACTGAATCTTTGTTCGATACTTAGAACATTAGAGGAATAGGGGCCACTACTAAAAGGCATCAAATATATTCACATTTACAGTAGCACAAATCAAACTTGGCTTTTCTACATGAAAAGGCAATAAGATCACAATGAAGACAAGAAGTTGCACCAGAGATGGCAAAGAAGCTACACAGCAGACGGAGGAAGCATCTTTAATAATACACTAACTACTCTGTTTCAGTAAGTAATTGCTAATCTGCGTCAAACTAGGAGTTTTCTTCAGAGTAGAGACACAACTGGTGGACATATAAGGGCCCTATTTTCACTATCATGAGAGATTTGAGGGCATGCACCTGCAGGGCTTTTATACTCCAAATGCTACGCAAGCAGTGTATTTATATTGCATATTTGCATTAATTGAAGCATCGCTGCATGAGCCACTGTTCATTGGTGAAGACTTTACTTGTGTCCATACAGAAAATGCATGCCCTGGCACTCTGGAGGTACTCAGATCTAAGAAAATTTAAATCTGCTTCTTGGCTTGACCTGATTCGCGACTTGTACAAAACTCCTGGCATTCAACCATATCTGACTGAAGATGGCTCTAAGTTGACTATGTAAAGCTAACATTCTGCGGGCAAGATTCCTGGTTCTCCCCAAAGAGGAATATAGAACATCTTGGAGAAATAGACCACCCCTCACCCACCTTTGCAGATTTTGTGACTATAGACAAGAATCGTTCCTGCACCCCCTTTCCTGTTGTACTGAGTTTTTGCAGGCTCTTTACTAAAGCCAATGTTTTTAAAAATATAGTTAGTACTTGTAGGAAAGCTTTACTTTTGTAATTTAACACCCAGGATTATAACAGAACTAGCCCAGTTTGGTAAATATATAAACACAATATACATTTGAAATAACTTTAAAAAAAATCATGCTGATCCTTTCATAGACTGTAACTTTATGGTTTTTACATGTTTATATCTTTTATGTGTTTTAATTATATTGATTTTAATTGTAACAACTTTAATTAACTGAATCAATAAATATTTCTTTACTTACATTAAAAAAGAAAGGTCATAGTGATCGCTGTAAGGATCTCCAGCATAGGAACCTTCTGAAAGGCTGGAAGTATGGGCCGGTGGATGGAGCTAGAAGGAAGTGTGGCAAGCTGCCTAGCTGACACATAGTAAATACATGTGCTACTCATGTCTGCCTGCTCTACACACTCACAAACATGTCCTTCTCCATGCCACAACTGATGGGATTGCAGCGTAGGTCCAAATACTTGGCCAACCCATTGTTAAACCACAATCCATTACAGTTGGTGCTGTCATGGAGTAGACCACTACACTGGCCAGGATAGGCTGCAAATGTTATCGTTGGTCAGAAAAGTATTCCCCTTTGGTGTACTTAGTAAGCAGAACCAAACCACATACACTCAAAGTTTTATTCACATCACCAGAACATAACACCAACACCATCAAAGGCCAAGTGCTCAATTTATATACAGGTATTTTATTCAAATATAAAAGACATACAAAACAATAATAAAAAGCCACACCGATATATACAACAATGGGAAAACCTGCAAGAAAAAGTATAGTTTCTAGACATAAAAACAGGCTAACACAACTGACCAAAATTCATTGTTACCACATTTGATTTTTTGCCTTAAATATAACATTAATATCAAAGGCCTATTACAGTCTACAGTATGCCTGTTGACAAAGGCACCAAACTGGTTTCTGTGGATGTTGCCGCTTGAGCACCACCTTCTTCAAGACAAAAGAGGATATCTCCCAAACAACAATTTTGAAGAACCACACTTTCAATTACGCACCTCTATTGTTTCAGTAAAAGCCCTAAAAGGCAAATCAAGAGCAGCCCTTTATATATGTGCTTGTCATTGGGGAGTCATAAAAACGACATTCCAAGTTTATTTAGTGCAAAAAGGGAAAATCATTACCTCCAACTATCGGTATCTTTTAGTGGTCATGTATGATAGGGATGAGTAATTGAAAGTGTGGTTCTTCAACCCCTCTACACTTGGCTACTAAAGGATACCTGCAGTTGATACTTCACACATATTCTGGATGTAAAACATGTATTTGTGATTTTTCTTGGCCATATGGAGGGTAAAGGAAAAGTCTACCTTGATTTTTCTGGGTATTCTTATGGGTGTGTTTATAGCGGATCACTGAAACAATATTGATGACAAAAATATAGAACTACGATAATATTGAGTAAAAAATATAGAATGCCAAAATATCGACTTCCAAATCTCCAAACAGGTAAGTACAAAAATATTGAATCAAAAATATCGATGTAAAAATATAGTTAGTCAAAATATCGAATCTTTTTAAATGCTTTTAAGGAATTAAAAATTAATGAAATAATAAATATAATTAACTTAAACATACTTAAAATACTTAAATAACCTTAAAATAATAAATAATTAATGTGAGTTAAAAAAACATACAAATTGATTTATCAATATATATATATATATATATATATATATATATATATATATATATATATATATATATATATATAAACGTAATATTAATACAAAAATATAACATATTTTCACCGTAGGATAGCGGAAAGGGTAACATTTACTATTACCACTCCAGTGAGTGCAACAGTAGAGAAAGCGTTGGATAGCGTAGGGGTAAAAATGATTATTCACACTCCAGTGAGTGCAACAGCAGGGAAAGTGTTGGATAGCGTAGGTGTAAAAATTACTATTCCCACTCCAAGGAAAGGGTAACATTTACTATTACCACTCCAGTGAGTGCAACAGTAGGGAAAACGTTGGATAGCGGGAGGGTAAAAGTTACTATTCCCACTCCAGAGAGTGCAACAGTGGGGAAAGCATTGGATAGCGTAGGGGTAACAATGATTATTCCCACTCCAAAGAGTGCAACAGTAGGGAAGACGTTGGATAGTGGGAGGGTAGAAATTACTATTGCCACTCCAGTGAGTGCAACAGTAGGGAAAGCGTTGGATAGCGTAGGGGTAAACATTACTATTCCAACTCCAGAGAGTGCAACAGTAGGGAAAGCGTTGGAAAGCGGGAGGATAAAAATTACTATGCCCACTCCAGAGAGTGCAACAGTAGGAAAAGCGTTGGATAGCGTAGAGGTAAAAATTACTATTCCCACTCCAGAGAGTGCAACAGTAGGGAAAGCATTGGATAGCATAGGGGTACAAATTACTATTCCCACTCCAGAGAGTGTAACAGTAGGGAAAGCGTTGGATAGCGTAGGGGTAAAAATTACTATTCCCTCACCAGAGAGTGCAACAGTAGGGAAAGCATTGAATAGCGTAGGGGTAAAAATTACTATTCTCACTCCAGAGAGTGCAACAGTAGGGAAAGCGTTGGATAGAGGGAGGGTAAAAATTACTATTCCCAGTCCAGAGAGTGCAACAGTAGGGAAGGCGTTGGATAGGGGGAAGGTAAATATTACTATTCCCACTCCAGAGAGTGCAAAAGTAGAAAAAGCGCTGGATAGCGTTGGGGTAAAAATTACTATTCCGACTCCAGTGAGTGCAACAGTAGGGAAAGCGTTGGATAGCGTAGGGGTAAAAATGACTATTCTCACTCCAGTGAGTGCAACAGTAGGGAAAGCGTTGGATAGCGTAGAGTTAAAAATTACTTTTCCCACTCCAGAGAGTGCAACAGTAGGGAAAGCGTTGGATAGCGGGAGGGTAAAAATTGCTATTCACACTCCAGAGATTGCAACAGTAGGGAAAACGTTGGATAGTGTGGAGGTTAAATTTACTATTCCCACTCCAGTGAGTGCAACAGTAGGGAAATTAAATACTTCATATATTAATTTGAAAAAAAATATTAATACCAATTACAAATTAATTAAAAATAATTACCAATCTAATCTAATATAATAATCAGTTAAAAATACAAATACAAAATATTTAATAAAAATCATTACATATTAATACAAATTAATTACCAATTTACAATCAATTAATTAGCAATTGAAAAATAATTAACAATTAATTAAAAATAAATACAAATAAATAAATTAAGAAATGTAAATAATTACAATTAAATGACTTCCCATCCTATTCCCCTAAAAACCCACAACCCGCAACAGAAAATAAATTAATAACATTAACATATTTATCAATTAATCAATTAATTAAAATTAATTACCAATTATATTTTAATTAATTACCAATAAAAAATTTAAATATCAATTAATTCAAAATAAATACCAATAAATAAATACATTTTTTTACTTATTATAATTAAATTACTTCCCACCCTATTCCCCTATAAACCCACAACCCGCTACAGAAAATGAATTCATAAAATTAACATAATTATCAATTAATCAATTAATTAAAATTAATTACCAATTATATTTTAATTAATTAACTATAAACAATTAACAATTAATTCAAAATAAATACCAATAAATAAATTAACATATTCAATTAAATATAATAAAATTACTTCCCACCCTATTCCCCTATAAACCCACAACCCGCTACAGAATTATATTACGCAAAAATGAAATACCATAAAATTAATTAATTAAAATAAATATACACTTTTCACACATATACTAACATAAAAACACTTTAAAAAATTGGATATTATTAAACAATTTATGTTAACTTACTTACCTCAAATTCTATATTTTTGATGTCTATATTCTGTCTATTCAATATTTTTGTTGTCTATATTCTGTCCATTCAATATTTTTGTTGTCTATTTTCTGTCCATTCGATATTTTGTCCATTCTGTATTTTGAATTCGATATTACTGCTATTCTATTTGATATTTTTGTAGTCTATATTCTGTCCATTCGATATTGTGTCCATTCTATATTTTGTATTCGATATTAATGCAAATCGATATTTAAAACTCAATATTTTGAGTGTATACTGTTTATAGCATGTATGAAAGGGATATTACCCTTTATCTCTTCTGCTTGATAAAATGAGTATATGGTTTGGATGAATGATTATGTGGCATATCACCAGAATGTTGATACACTATTCTTCAGACGCCAATCACTGGTTAACTGTTTTTTTTAAAAGTTTTTATTCTTTCTTATGTCTTTGTCTATGTGACTATGTGCAGATTCAAAAAATTGTTGTTTGGGAGAAATCGACTTTTGTTTTGAAGAAGGTGGTGCTCAAGCGGCAACATCCACTGAAACGCGCTGACGCCTTTGTCAACAGGCATACTGTAGACTGTAATAGGCATTTGATATTACTGTTATATTTAAGGCAAAACATCTAATGTGGTAACAATGAATTTTGGTCTGTTGTGTTAGCCTGTTTTTATGACTAGAAACTGTGTAGTTTTAAAC
This sequence comes from Lissotriton vulgaris, assembly GCF_964263255.1. Classification (NCBI taxonomy): domain Eukaryota; kingdom Metazoa; phylum Chordata; class Amphibia; order Caudata; family Salamandridae; genus Lissotriton; species Lissotriton vulgaris. The sequence goes on from NC_141696.1 coordinate 747,247,102, forward strand.
ATTGTGGGCAACAGCTGTCTTTGCTGTTTGTTATTATTGTTTTTTATTTCTTTTATATTTGAATACAATACCTGTATATCAATTTAGCACTTGGCCTTTGATGGTGTTGGTGTTATGTTCTGAAGATGTGATTAAGACTTTGAGTGTATGTGGTTTGGTTCTGCTTATTAAGTACACCAAATGGAAATACTTTTCTGACCTTGGTCTATTTGGTGCCCTACCCCTTTGGGATTAAGGGGCCCCTCTCGGTTTCTGTATAGAATGTTATAGTTGGGACAGAGGACCAAACTCAATAAACTCTGTACATTAATGGAGATCAAGCTTGATATACCACTGTTGGAGACTGGGTAGACTCCCGGTGGTGTTGGTCTGCTGATTACCTTCTACATGACGCTCCAAAGATAAAGAGCACATCACATTTTAGAAAAGCTTCTGGCTGCTGCGGAGATGACTATTCTTTCCCGAGGGGATGCCATCATACTGAAACCCAATCGCGATTTCCTTAACAGAACCTCATATCAACACTTGTGGATGCTCAGCCTTGACTGTACAATTTTGGCAAGGTGCTCGCATCTATAATTGAGAAAGTCCTTCCATGGTTGGAGCACTGCAACCAATGTAGTTTTATCCCAGGCAGTAGCACCACCCTGAATAGTTACTAGCAATTCAAGGTGCTAGATAAGACACCCAAAGACTGTGTTCATACATCAGTGGCTTCCATTGACATGAAGAAAGTCTACAGTGCCACTGACTGGAAGGGGATAATATCATGGTCCTGGCAAATTAGCAGTGGGCTGCGGCAGGGATGCTCAGATGCCCAGATATGGGTAAGAGTCATCTGGTCTAGCAGTTAACAGGAACAAAATATGTATTTTCCTCCTATCAAAGAAGGGGGTTTGGACTTACCTGGTAAAGAAGTGATTGTGAGCAATTGCACCAGGCCTCAAGTGATATCCATGGCATAAATTACATTTTTTGAAAATGACTACAATTATCCATAGTGCACAGATTTATTTATTTACAAGCTTATATAGCGCTGGAATCGACTCCATCAGGAGTATCTCTGCGCATTTGGGCCAGTCAACAAATACAGAAAAGAACACTAATAGGGATTAGATCTCATTTTTAAATAAGACAGTTTTGAGGAGTTTTCTAAACTGTATGTGAGAGGTGCAGAGCCTGAGATTTAAGGGGAGTCGATTCCATAGATTGGGTCTTGCTACGGACAGTGCTCTGCCTCCGTGTCTGGTCTTTTTGACACGAGGAACCACCAGTTGGTGGCTTGTGCTGGATCTAAGTGACCTAGACGGGATGTAGGGAATAAATTTCTGTTGCAGGTAGGTAGGGCCCTGTCCATTTATGTTTTTATGTATTATACAACAGATTTTAAATTTTACTCGCTGTCGTATGGAGAGCCAATGGAGTTTTTGTAAAAGAGGTTTGGATGCTGTTCTTGGAGGGGCATTCAGAACTAGGCGCGCCGCTGTGTTCTGGACTACCTGAAGTCTGGCCAATACTCCCTCGTTGGCAGATAGGAGCAGGCCATTACAGTAGTCAATACGACTTAGAACCAGGGTTTGCACTAAGGTCTTCCTAAACGTGTCAGGCAACAGAGGGAAAATTTTTCGTAGCATGCTGATGACATGAAAGCATGAACCTGCAACAGTGTTAGTGTGTTCCTGATCGAGGCGGATCCCCAGGTTTTTCACGACCTGTTTGGGTTCTGGGACCACACCAAGATCAGAAGGCCACCAATCTGGAGCCCATAGAAGCTTGGCTTCGCCAAATAGCATGAGTTCTGTTTTGCTAACGTTGCACTGCAGATAGTTAGTGGACATCCACTGTGCAACGGCCTTCATACCAGCAGAAAAGGAGTTTTTTATTTCAGTGGTGAGAGTTTCAAAAGGGAAGAGGAGCTGCGTGTCGTCCGCGTAGGACACGGGGATGAAACCAAATCTTCGCATCACTCTTGCCAGGGGAGCCACATAAATGTTAAAGAGTGTTGGGCTCAAACAGGAGCCCTGTGGCACCCCTTTTGAAATCTCCACCTCTGCTGAGCGGTGAGCACCCATGGTGACAGTCTGGGTGCGCTCAGTTAGAAAACTCCTTATCCAATCAAGGGCTCTGTTCTTAACTCCTACGTTCGACAACCGGTCAATAAGGATGTTGTGTGACACGGTGTCGAACGCTGCCGACAGATCTAGTAACACTAAAATCACGGAGTAGCCTTTGTCTTGAAGCATATGTAAGTCATCGGTGACAGACAAGAGGGCAGATTCCGTGCTGTGTTTCGGCCTAAACCCAGATTGGGAATAGTCAAGGCCTCCATTGTTTTCCACATACTGTGAAAGATGTTGATTTACAGATTAGCACTATCTAACATGGTGATCCTGCCACATATGCTATATTACTTTGCAAATTTACTGCTTTGAAGCTTGTATGACCTTTCTTTAGAGACCTAAACATGTTGATAACTACAGTGAATTTGTACTTGGGCAGGTACAGAGTAACAGTGGAAAAAAATGTCTTCCTTTTAAGTGAGGGAGGGTTTAGGAAAACGTATTGTCTGGCAACACCGCTCCGGTGGTTGAAGGCATGGCTGAAAACCCCAGTGGGCGTTGAAGTTGGATACATCCACAGCATGGTGGAAGACACTACAATTGGCATAAGCAGGATCAGTGTGTTTCACTTGATACTGTTCCACACAGTCACGCACTGTTAGAGCCAATACCTAAAGAAATCTTTGTTTGAAGAAGTGTACACCCCCAATGTGCTCCTTTGGACTTTCCCTAAGTTTAGATACTTTGTGGAATCTGCACTGCATGGCATGGCTAAGTGCCTAAGTGCATCAATTACCCAATTCAGATTACTATATGATTGCAGAGCACTGTCAGCTTATGTCAGAGTCATGTAGGAACATAACATAAAGCGGTAATAGTTCCCAGCTCACACCCTGCTCATCGGAGCAGATAAGCAGACCTGTGGCTATGAATCTGTAGAGTCTAAAACAGATGCAGTACTGCAGGCATAACTGACTTAGGGAGGTTTTCGTAAACTGGTGACTTCTTTATATAGGGCCCTCAGGAACAAACACAGGTGGGACTTGAATAGTAAATAGGAGACCCTAACTAGTATGCAGTCTCATCCTATGTATTCAAGGTCTTCAGCAACTCGATATTTAAAGTCACTAGCTCATTTACACACATTGCACTTACCTTATGCCTTCACACATTCATAACGTGTTCCTATTAGTACCTCAAACAGGTCCCCAGGGACCATTAACAAATAGTCTGGGCATGCCGGGTGAGTAGACTTCTTTGGGAGCAGGTTTAGGAACAAATTACTGACTTAACTGGGAGGCCGCACCACTATAAACCAAATCTGTGCCAACACTGAAACCGGGATACCATAAATCCAACTGCACTTTTTATAGACCTATTAATGATATTAGCAATGAGGATTGTTTCAGTAATCTAGAACTCTTTGGTGTCAACTGAGATCCGCCAGTGGAGAGCAGTTTCTTGAATGGGTTACAGCTTAGGATGTGGTGTGTCAATAAAACAGATGCAAAGGGGGCAACAAATGAGAAACACTTAGTGGGACCCTCTGTTTCTCATACTTACTGTGACTAGTATACCTTAGGACTGCATTAATCAGATCACTTCACTCCAACCACCTGAAGACTGCCAAACAGTTGTTCCCCTTAGGTTGCTGTGTAGCCAAGTTGCAGTGTTATGCTATTGCCATGCCCAGACTTTAACACAAACCCAATGACCTTGTTGTCTTTGTTTGATGCCAAAGATGCAGTAGCACAGTTCCTTTATGAAAATAAGGGGCGTATGTGCAAGGGAACCGGTGGTGTAAGGTGTTAGCCTTCCTGTCTTAATGCCTCACTCTGCCACTTCAGAAACACTTTCTGCACCATATTTGCAAGAACATGGTGCAGCCCTGTGTTTCCCCATGCTTTTGCACTACACTTTACAGACTAGCCCCAATGCAGGCACCCTTGCACCATATTGCAAGGGTGTCTGCGTGCAGGGTAAGATTGTTTATGTGCAGGAAGGTCCCCCTTCCTGCACATAAACAATCTTTAAGTACTGTGTTGTAACTTCTATGTGTGCTGCTTAATGCAGCACACACAGAAGTTGCAAAACAGCATGATTGTTTATGTGCAGGCAGGGGGACATTCCTATAAATAAACAATCATTGGCCTCATGCTGTTTTCATGTGTGCCGCACAAGGCAGCAAACATGAAAACAGCAAAAATGTGGAGAAATGTAACATTTCTCCTTGTTGCGCCAGGTTAAGACCAGGGGACATATGTACAAGGGAAGGGGCGGAGTGAGGGGTTAGCCTTCCTGGCTTAATGCCTCACTCCGTCACTTGAGAAACTCAGGCCTGCACCATATTTTCAAGAATATGGTGCAGCCCTACATTTCCCCCCGTGCTCGTGCTACACTTTAAAACCTTCTGTGCTACACAAACCTAGCGGCAACAGAGGCACACTTGCACCATAGTGCGAGGGTGTCTGCGCACAGAGGACAATTGTTTATGTGCAGGAAGGCCCCCCTTCCTGCACATAAACAATATTTAAATGCTGCTTTGGAACTTCTATGTGTGCTGCTTAATGAAGCACACACAGAAGTTGCAAAATGGCTTTTTAAGAAATGATAGTTTATGTGCAGAAAGGTGGACCTTCCTGTACAGAAACAATCATTGGTCTTTTGCTGTTTTCATGTGTGCTGCACAATGCAGTACACATGAAACCAGCAAAAACAAGGAGAAATGAAACATTTCTCATTGTTGCGCCAGGGTAAGACCAGGTTTTCCCTGATCTTAATTCTGTTGCTGCCTCCTCTTTACCCCTCCCTTGTAAATAGGAGGCAGTGTCAGAATCAATAGGTGTTGCAGTGGTACGTCCTCAGCAACACCCATTGCCCTCAACTTTCACACTAAGCATAGCGTGAAAGGGGCCCTTATCTACAAAGCAGCATTAAGCCACGTTAAGTGGCTTAACGCTGCCTTGTAAATAAGGTGAGGCCCCTTTCGCCATCAGAACGTCACTGAAAGTGAACTTCTGATGGCACTAGGGGCTTGTAAATGTGCCCCTAAGTGTGTCAACTGTGCCATCATCCTGTGCTGAGTTTAACATTAAAATGAATACAATTCTATTGAAAAAAAAAACAAAAAAACCTCTTTAAGCTAGTTATAAGCTGCTCAACAAAGCTACCCATGTTGCCCAGGGGGCTTAAAAGCCAGTGTTCCAGCACAAACCGGGCACCTAGTGTTCCAGTTGGTAAGCAACAACGGTAGTCTCAATTTTAATATTTCTAGGTTGTCCCTGCAACTGCATGAATAAAGCAAAAAGTCTGATGAATGTGGCAACATTAAGATATGGTCAGAGAGAGAGGGATGGGTTGGAAGAGATTAGGTCAGTGAGGTAGCATTGATTATGAGTCCAATGAGAGTGGATATACCTGGGGAGTAAGTTGACACAGTTTCTTGCTGGTGAATCCTCATGTTTGGGTTGAAGTCAATAAGGACAACAAAAAGATGGTGAGGGGAGTGTGTCCAGGATTATGCCCAGGTCATTGGAGAAGGAACCAATGACTCATGTGAGATTGTATATAACAACAAAAAAGATTTAGGTATACAAATCTGATATCCAGATCTGAGGTTGGGATACAACTAAAGACATGGGGGCAGATTGTCAAGGCCCTTGCACCACTTTTGCGTCACTTTTCCCATGTTAAATATAACGCAAAAGTGGCGCAAGTGCCTTGTAAATAAGCCCCTTGAGGCTGAGCAGGATGATTGGCATGAAAGAGGGATCTGGTATTCATGAGGGCTATACAGCAATTGTCGAGGGCTGTGGGGGCGACTGTTTCTTTGACAATCCACTACTAGTCTGTGGGCTGGGAACCACTAGACTCTTTTGCTCTCATAAATTACCTTGTTTCAGCCACTACTTGGATACTTCCATTTTGCACATGCCAATGGGATCATATTGATGTTAAACCATTTACCCACCTCAGTCTTACATCGAATACCATTTTGCATGTAGATAAGTTACACAAGTGTGGATCAAAGTTGTACAAATGTGAATCAAAGTTATACAAGTGCAACTCTAGTTGCTGGACTACGTTGTGTTATTTTGGAGGCACAGGAAAGGCAGGCAGTAGGAGGTCGTAATTACATTTTATGCGATTCTGGAGAAAACCACAATTATACAATCTGTTCTCGACAATCTTTCTTTACAAACCTATTTCCTTGATTTTTTTCCCCAAATGAATGAATGCATGTCATTCCAAAGAAGTTGAAATACATCGTTGTGAATGCCTTTCACGTAGAAAAACTACCCGAAGTCTGTTTTGTTCCAGGATTACCTAAATGTGCTGTTCCTCTTCCCTTCAATATTCTTCCTCGACCAGGCTAGTTATTCCCACCTTTATCCTTAGCTCTTTTTTTTATCCTTGTCCACATCTGGTTATATCATAGAACCTTTATCCTCATAAATTCCTTTTATATCTATTCCCTCACTATACCCTAGGTCCTCGGGACATGCATATAATGTATTGCCTTTACTCCTACCTATAGTCTACATTCTCTATCTCCTGCGTATGTCTTTGTGCCTGGCTTTGGCTATACACTAGAACCTGTTTCCTCATTATTGCACCATCTAAATTGGGGCATTTCATCAAGCGCCAGTGATAATTATCGCTGGCCTCGTGTTGCATGCAAAATCCTAACGCCATCTACTGCCGGATTCTATAGCCGGTTAGCGCACTATCATCAATGCCCATCACCAAGGCGATAGAAGTCCCGGCAATAGAGGTGATAAGCGTCGTTATCGCCAGATTACCAACGATAAAAAAAAGCGTTAGGAAAAACATTGTAAATAGGGATAGGTGGACTTAGCATAACAATCCACCTCCCATGATAAACATTGCTAAGATGGAAAATTAGCAGGCGTAAGGAACCGGCGATATAGCCGGTTAGCGCTACTTTTAATGTCGCTAAGCGGGTTAGCAATTCCCTTGTTGATAGGGAGAATCTTTGTTAGGGATTATTTTCACTGTATTTCACACGGGAACGCCTACCTCACATCTCATTAGCGATACGAGGCGAGGCTAGAGATAATGGTTGCTAAGGCATGGATTCACACGTTAGCGTGTCCTTGCTGATAGGGCAATAAAATTATAGCCCGAAAACGGACGCAAAAGCGGAGGTAATTTTAACGCCGACCCTTGTTGATATGCCCATAAATTCTTCTTTATATTATCCCTATATTAGCAATATTCTAGTGCCTATACCTCTCTTTGTACTATAGCACCTATAACATTACCTCAGCCCCTACCTATACAAGTCTACTGTTATCTGCATCTATGCCCTAGTAGCTTTCCCCTTTCCTGAACTTTAGTAAATATATCCCTACTCCTACCCTCTTACCATGATGTACGTCCTACGATATCGACCCCGACAGCACCTTTCCTCTTTCCTTTACAAATTAAACGCAGCTCTTCTTATACAATGAGACCTCAACTCCAGGCCTTACCACAATATATCTTCGCATTTCCAGTTCCCCTGTGTGCCTTTTTCTCCTTACGTGTTTTCTTGCACTAATTTCCCCTGTCATATTTTGCCTAGTATTATCTGTCAAATTTCACCAACTTTTTTCAAGAAAATTGTCCGTCTCAATTCACAAAAATTGAGTTTTAAATCTTGGGAGCGTCAATCTGGCGTTCTTCCTTTTCAATTTCCTCCAAAATGAGGTCATTAGTGAAGATGAAAGCTACTCGTTTCGCCAACCTCAGATAAAGAAAGGACTGATTGGTCACATTTTCCTGCAGATCTGAGATTTGCAGGCTCCCTAAAGGTGGCAGCAAATGTGTACAACTAAATGAGCAAGATCATTGTCATACTGAGATAGAGCGTTTTCATTTTTTACATTTAGGATGTAAAATTCCTTTCTTTTCATTGCAAACCACATATACAAGACAAAAGTCCAGTCAGCATTTTTTTTTAACACATTGTAGTTTTATAATGAGCAAAAGAATCTATAATTTCAACGGGGTTTGTCCTTCTCATACGTCATCATGTGAAAGTTAAAACCCTAATTCTGCATTTTCCAACCGACTGTCAACCATGTGTAATATTTCCACCTGTGACTTTAGCCTAGAACAGGATCTTACCTTCCAAGGGATAATAGATGTTTGTATTTTACTTCAGGAAAGATAAATCGACCTAAAATTCTACAGCAGTATGCCTTTTAATACAAAGTTTTCCAATTTCTGAAAGTAAGGTGCACCAAGCACAATTGGCCATATATTGGCCATTAAAAGCGTGCTGCTATTTTTTCAAGAAAGACAGGACTAGTTTAACTTTATACTGACAAGAGTTGTCCATTTTTTTGGGATTAAGTAACTCGGTAAATGAAATTACATATAACCTTCATTAATATGACAGATTTAGGGTACATGAAGTCTTTTAATGTTTTTAATTGTTTCCTACTTTTCCTACCTAACTGTTTTTATTTGTTTTTATTAATTGTCTACATTCCCCATTAATTAATTGAATCTTTTAAATTGAATTGTATTGTCGATTTGTGTATATTTGTGTATACTTGTGTATTTGTATGTGTAGTATACTTTTATGATTTTAAAATAATCGAATAAAGTATTTTTGACTCTGACTCTGACTCTGAAGAAAGACAAGAGAATGACAGGCATTATTTTGATGTAACAAACCTAAAACTCGTTTAAAATATTCGTGTTTTAAAGGTTTGGGAAAACTTCCAACATCTTTAACGGGAAATGTAGATTGGGAAAGATAATGCCCAGGCATGTAGGCATGTACTTCTTTGAAGCAAGACGAGGTTTTAATAGACATAAAGGTAAACAATGCACGAAATTACCATTGTTATTTGCATACCTTCAAACGGAAAAAGCGAAAGCAAAACACTGGGGACTTGACATATTTAAAATTCCAGAGTTGTCTTTCTAAAATATATGCAAAAGTATAGCTGACAGCTGCGCTATCTTAATTATAATCACAACTTGGAGCCTCATCTGGCCACAGCATCACTCAAATTCACCATATGCATATGCAAAGAAATAAACCTTTCATTTCAGTTTTGAAATAGAGATGTCAGTAACTAAAGGTGCAATGAAAGGATACTATTTTAGTTGGTTTTTACTGTATCTTGCAGTTTTTGACAGAATATCGCCTTGCCTCTGAAATACACAGTTAGCACAGAGAGCATGCAAGTCAGGGTGTATGGAAACCAGCCAAATATACTCTTAACTGCCTGGAAGTCATGAAAGTGGGTAGTTGTGACAGCGTGAATCTTTATCTGCCACTTCAGCTCCTGTGGCGCAGACCCCCACCCCTTACCAATAGAGAGAATCCCAGCGCTTAATTTGAGCTGGTAGATTTCCGTGCTTGTTGTCAGCACCAGAACCTGTGACAGTCTGCGCTGCCGAGGCCCGTGCAGGTGAGAGCAGTGAGGTGGGGGGGGGGGTCGTGTGGGGGAGATTTCAACAGACAACAACGAGGAAAAATATAATATTTATTTTAATTTTCCCGAGTGGTCATCTTTTGCATTCCCCCAACCGGCCCTACGGCCCCACTGCCCCACCGCTCTTACCTGAAAGGGCCGCTCCTTAGTCTGCCACATGTTGGAGGCATTTGTTTAATTTAGAGACAAAATAAACAATAACATTTGTTTATTAATTAAATATGCATTAAGAATGACTAATGCCATTCCTTTACTTTTGGATGCCTGGACTTGTCAAAATTGTCACACTTGTGATAGTGGGTAAGCGAGCGGATCTCTGGGATGATAAGTGGTGGCCCCCTGAGCTGGGTGTAACCCCTACCCCAGTGACAGAGGTAAAGAACTTGGGGGTTTGGCTTGACCCTGCCCTCAACTTTTGTGGCAATACGAAAAAAGTAGCGGCCACCTGTTTCTGCATCTTACGAGGGCTGAGACCTATCCTGAGGTTCTTTGATGCCTCAACCAGGCAGCTGGTCATTCAAACATCTATACTATCACGGCTTGATTAAGCCAGCTCATTATTGCTGGGTGCCAACCAGGCTGAAATCGCGTGGATGCCACGTATCCAGAACGCTGCAGCCAGATATCTGGTGGGGCTACTGTGGTTCTGCTCTGCTGAGAGTACCATCCGCTCTCTACATTGGCTGCCGGTGGCACAGAGGATCCATTTTAAGACACTGTGCCTGTCGTTTAAGATCCTCAGGATGGACCCCCCCGATTCTTGACAATCTGTTGAAGCCTTATGTTCCCTTGCGCCCTTTGAGAGACATGGGCCAAAACTTGGCTGTGATTCAGCGATTTACATTGTGCAGAGCGGGAGGACGCTCCTTCCGAGTCCTGGCTGCAAAGCTGTGGAATTCTTTACCGCCCCACATCCGCGAAATTGATGTGCTGCTGAAATTCAGGAGAGCCATCAAAACGCTCTGTCCCCCCATTCCTATTAGGATTCTGTTTTGTGTGCCTCCTCCATCTTTCTGTTGTGTTGTGTCTGGATTCCCTTCCAGAAGCGCCGGGACGCCCCTTTGCTGGGGCATCTGTGCGCTATAGAAGTGTTATTATCATAGCATAACATAACTTGTAGGAGATTGGCCGTTATTAGTTGTGTTGTTACTGTAACTGGAAGCGGCAACGAACCGCACAATTGAAAGTGTCTCCCTGGCTAAGGTCCTGGCACTTATTTTTGTTTACAAATGAAACACTGGAGAAGCCCCCCTTCAACCTAAGGCATATGAATGTCTGTGAGATATGGGCGTTTCAGGGAATCCTCACCACATTCTGCAGACTGACCACATCAAATTTTGTTATGCCACTGTGCCTCACTCTTAAATTGCATGTTTAAGTTTTAAAGTAGATAGAGTTTCTATACTGCTTCTCCCCTTTCAATCTGAGCAATTTGAACATCCTAGAGTTGTCTGATCTCAGGTTTCAAATTGTAGAATAGGGAGGGGACAATTTCCTCCAAACACTTTTGAGGCTGTGCAGATTTTTCTATTGGGCATTTAGCGTCTATGCTCAATTGGGAGACAGTGAGGGTCCTTTAGAACAGAGGGTGTGACTAATGAGTATTGAATACAGAATAGTCTAGTACATTAATATTTTAGACAAGATATTGAGGGACAAAACATAGAAAGGTAAGTGCCTGAGTCCACATACATATACCTTGACGCCGTATATATCTATAAGGTTCATATATGTGGAGTTATCTTGTGCTCTTAGCTTTCTATATTGTGTCCCTTGCTATTTTGTCTTCAATATTAATGAGGCACAATAGTCGACAGGTAAGAGGTATATTTTTTACAATCCTAACACCGTCTATTACCGTCTACCGGAGTCTGGCGACTTCCTCCCACCCGCGCCCTTCCGCTTTGAGCCGTATCTGCTCTCGATATTCCAGAGTGGAACTGGACAGAGGTGATGTGGCTTTATGCTATTAGAACACAGTATAACCTGACTGCCACATTCTGGGTTTGAAAGAACAGTTCAGTAGTCTAAAAGGTGAAGCATTAGAATGCAGTTGAGCTTTACTCAACTTTAGAAAGAACCTGCAGGTCATTTGTAGCTGATTTTAGTAATGTACATGCTACAATGTAGTTGGGAGGAGAAAGACAAGCTGACATTGAACGTTGTCGTTAGATTCTTTACTTTTCTTAAAGGTTTTGGGAGCCACATAAACTTGCGAATCATTTTACATGTCCCTCCTGCTTTCTCCACATTATTCTTTACTCTAAACTACATTCCATCCAAACATTTCCCGAATCTCACCCACACAGATGGGCTACTTCTTAATCCATTTCTATGTAAACACTTGTAAACTCTTTTCTGTGGTGCAGGAGGATATTTCCCTGGGATTCAATGCTTCTAAGTGGATCTCTATGAACCTTTACTCTGAACAATATATGTTGTATGAACAGCGCCCTAAATTATCTCACATGCCTCTATAACTACAGGCATTCATAGCATGAACATCAAGTTTGCAGCAACACGAGCATACTATATGTCAAGACCTCTTGTAGCTCATTGAAATCTTCGCATAGAGATCACAGAGCAACTACACAACCCTTCAACTGAACATATATGTCCACCTATAATAGCTTCAGACAGTAAGAGTGCTGTAATGCCACACTAGCTGCAATTGTGTGCTATACAAATGCAGATAACATGTGTTATTCACTTCATAATCACTGCTTGACCAGGAGACCTCGTCAACTGTTTTGGTGACCATCATGGCTGTAGATTCTAGTCTCAACATAGGGAGGCCGCTGCGTGGCCACTTTATTAGCCCTAGACCCCTGGTCCAGTGCCACAACCCCTGCTGTTTCTGCCTAGTTTTGTGGGTCTGCTACTTCACTAGTGGCCCAGAAGTCATTGGTTCAAGCCTGCGGTCCATCCTTGGAACTGTGACTTCTATGGTTGGTCAAGTTAAATGTAACTTATTCTGTTTTGCCTTGCATGAATTGCATCATAAAGTAATCTTATTCTGTCAACCCTGTGTGAATTGTACTTCATTTATAATCTATTTAGCCTCCATTCTGACTGAGTTCCTGGTTGGCAGTTCTCCCCCCGGCGGTGCCTTTCTGCTGTTTATGACGCTGACCGCTGCCTCCCTCCCACCACCCGGCCAACCCTGCCCTCCTAACAGGACTACATATGGAGGCCGCTGTGTGGCACGATGGTGGTATGCCAAAGGCAAGTCCATTTGTGACTAGACCACGGCCAGTGCCAGAACCCCTGGACCGCTGCACGACCACCACAACTCAGCAGCAGACCTTTGTGCACTCAACCCTGGGCACAAGAACAACTGTTGTCTCACTTCACCTCCCTCCACAAAGGGACATTTCTCCTGAATCGGCTGCCAGTCCACCTCAACCCAGAGCTAAACACCACACCAGTGACCAGCGCCTCCCCATCACCAGAAGCCAAGAAGTACCCCAGACAACTCAATTGTTTTTTCAATTCAAATTTCCATTATTCGGTTTTTAAAATGTAAAAACCATAAGAGTTAATTATTTTAAACAATTATTATAAAAATACTGAACCAGTTACATTTTTGTTATAATAAATACATTTAAAAACATAATTAATATTTACCAATTGCTAAGCGTACCATTCCAAAACTGCAAAAGTGCAAAAGTGTAAAAAGTCCAAGGTCGAGATTGGGTCAAACGTAACAATTAGATAAAAGATACACAGGAAATATCCTAAAATATGTAGCAATAGTTACTTCAGTACATCTATTCTAAATTTGGTCTATGTTTTATACAAAGTTTCAAAAATCTAGCCACATTCTTTGCAAAACACTCTGTTTCCAAGTATAGAATTGCCAGGAAAGCTGGGCGACATTGTCACAACCCCATGATCTTTTGTATTTGTACGACCCACTGTATCCTTGCTTCCTGATAAAACCTGCGGAACATAAACACGTGAAATGTAGACTGTGGAGATACACCATTGCAAGGGCAGGGAAACAATGAATTTGACCAGTCATTAACCTTGGGGAATGTGACCAGACGATGGAATGTGTTCATTCTAAAACGAAAGAGCACAAACATGTCGAATCCATTCAGGTTAAAGGTCAAAAAAGGCAGGATAGTCAAAGTAGTTTGTACCAATAAAATATGTTGGGCTGAGCTTTTAGCTGACTCCGTAGCCAATCGCAGTTCTTCCATATCTGCCTGACATACTTTCTTAAAATTTTTCCTGGGGATCTCAGTTATCAGCAAAGGATTATGGTAAAATCTTATTAGATCTAGGTCTGACAGAAAATGTTTAACATACGAAAGCCAAGCTATTTTATGTGAATTATCAAGAGCAAGGCATTCGCTCAAATGTTCTCTGTTAAAGACTAGTTTTGGCGATGACCAAATTCGTTGCCATAAAAGAAGCGGTTGAAATTTAACTAGGTATGTAATATATGGCAAACCCAGTTCCGTGTGGCAGCTAAAAGTAGAAGTGCAACGTGGAACCGCTAAGAGGAACGTCAAGAAGCTATTCTCTACCTTTTGGAAGGCCTCCACTCTTCCATGGCCCCAGACCCCTGCTCCGTAGATCGCCACACTAAGACATTTGGCTTGATAGATCTGTATCATCTCTACTGGTGATCTTTTACCACACCTATGTGTGAAATTAACTAAAGCACTAGTAGCCCCAATAAACAAAGCTTCCTGGCCTCTATTGCCTGCCTCCAGCAACACTTATTAAAATTCCAAGATAGGGGTGCGCGATAGGGATTTCCAATTTGGTATGTTCAATATAAATACTACGCGTTTTCTTATTTCGAACCCCGGCAGTCATAACAAAAGTTTTTTTAATATTGACCTTTAGATCTAGTTTGGCCATATAAGTATGATACCTATCGATGGCATGTTGCAGTTCTAAGGGGGTTTGGGCTAAAATCACGGCGTCGTCCGTGTAGAGTAGAGCGGGAATTGATCTTTTTCTTACACAGGGTAGGTCCTGGGACCCCTCCAACATTGCCTGTTCTAGCCCATTTGTATAGAGCGAAAACAGGAAGGGAGCCAGAACACATCCCTGCCTTACCCCTCTCTCCACTCTGAACGATGCCGTAAAATCACCCCCTATTCCATACCTGACTCTGGCCGTGGCGTTTGAGTACATTTCACTCAGAAAATTTAGTAGGGCCGGATCAATTCCCAAATTGCTCAGAACCTTCCACAATTTAGAGTGGCTTACACAGTCAAAGGCTGCTGACAAATCTACATAAGCCATGTAGAAACCACCCCCCTTTGCATTAGTGTATTTGGCCATCAATAGAGCCAGGTGAATTGGTGCCATATAATGAGATTTCCATTGAAATGAATTGGCAGTGCATGATGAGTTACCCTTGTCATTAGCATTGAAGAGGTTAAGGGCTTGTTCTGTTGTGCCCATGCCTTCCCTAAACCCGAACTGGAGGTCAGAGAGAATAATATTATCCTCTGACCATTGGGTTAGGCGATTAAGAATGATATGTTCCGCTACCCTACCCAAAGACTCTAGAAGAGATATTGGTCGATAGCAGGACGGACTCTGCCGATCACCCTTTTTAAATATTGGGACCAATATGGATTTAGACCAAGACTCAATGAGGCCGATTTCACCAAAAGCTAACAGGACCTTTGTAAGTATTGGAGTCCAAAGGTCCATATTATACTGAAACAGGTCCAAAGGAACCCCATCTGTCCCTGGCACCTTTCCCCCTTTACAAGCCTTTAAAGCAGTCTCTACTTTTTGCATTGTAATATAAAGGGCGATAGGGAAGGATGTGGGGCTAAGTGTCTTCACCTGATGGAATTCCTTTCTCTGTCATTGTTCCAAATATCTGAGAGAACTGATCTATCCATGTTGATTCGTCTATGGCTACTTCTATCTTGGATATCTCCCTATCTTCATTTAAAAATGGGGGTTTAACAATATTCCAAAAGGCTGTACTATCCTTTTCGGAGCAGCTTTTATGTAATTGATTCCATGCTTCATTTTTTAATTCAAGTTTCCTTGTTGTTATGGCCTTGTTATATGCTTTTCTCAGGAGCTCTATTTCTTTTTTGTCTCTTCTTGATTTATGTAGGGAGAACTTTAGGTCGGAATATGCCTTTGTACAAGTACTGTTAAACCATCCCTTAGATATTCCCGAATGTTTCTGTTGCACAAACAATGCGTCTTTTATTGTTCTTACTATGACCTCAAAGCTTGTTAAAATCTCCCGATAAGAAGAAGAGTCATCCAAATAGACATCTATCAAATAAAGGGAATTTTTTACCACTACCGCTGTTATATGTAATGGGTTGATTTTGTCCAATTTAAGCGAGTATCCTTTTAACCTATCTAGAATCCGATTATCTTGTCTTAGTACTCGAGAGCTGTCCTGCCTTATGCATGCATTAGGATTGGTTAGCTTTAGACTATTAGGGAAATGGTCTCTAATAGCATTTATATGAGTTTTAAAATTTAGAATGCGGGAAGCAACATTTCTAGATACAAATATAAAATCAATTATAGTGCTTGCCCCCCTACCATTGAAGGTCTGGGTCGGCGGTACCTATGGTACTACTAAATCGTTTGCTGTAGTAAGTTCTAAAATAAAAAGAGTTTCATTTAGGCAGTTTCCAATTGTTGTGTGAGGAAAATTGGTTAAAATATTCCCGTCCTCATCAACCAGACCACAAGCTAGATCGTTATTATGTCCACATGGGGATAGATTGAAGTCACCACCCCAAATTATGGACACATTTTTAACGTTCTTATATTTAAAATCCAACAAAGTGGACCGACTCTCTTTTAATATGGGAATCAACTGTACATTGTAAATATTGGTATAAAAGTTAACCAGGAGTAAGTTATCTTGTTTGCTAATTCCCAGAGAAATTATTTGATAGTTTGGCTCTAATTTGAGGGGAACTATATCTTTAAGATCTAGGAGGTTAGATATAAACGTTATAAAACCACCTTTAGCTCTCCCAGATGTGGTAGGGGTAGCAGTACAGAAGTAAGTCTTGTAGCCCTCCAGGTGCATAGCAGAGGAGATCCAAGTCTCCTGTAGACAGAGCACCTTTCATTTGGTGGCAAATTTGAGCCATGCATCGTTATCGATTTTGGTTCGCAGTCCTGCTATGTTCCAGAATACGATATTGAGCCCTGACTCATCCCAATATCCCCTCTCAGGCGACCCCAAGTTATTGTTGCTCTCAGGAAGTACAATATTGCCCAGTTGTGTCACATCCCCTTTCCCCTTATGTTCTTGTAAAACGTTCCTACATGGCGTGGAGGCTGTACTATTATCTGGACGGGGAAGGTGATGATCCTGGGATTTTGGACTCTCTATCATGGTGAGAGATTGCAAGATATGAGAAGAAGGCATCGTAACGGGAGAACCGGATTGGACATTTTTTGTTTTGTTCAGTCAATCGGTTTTCTCCAAACCCGATAGAGCACTAAACCTATTGGCTATTTGAACATTATGACGATTTCCATGATGGGGACCATACATATTAGTGTTTATATTAGTGTTGGTATTATTAACGCTATCAACCCTAGTACAAGGTAGATAGAATAGCCAAGCGGCAGGACATTAACCTCACCCATAGCTAGTGAGTTCCTACTTTCTGCCCAAAGTATGTTCTTCACTAGTTTTGGGGTTTTGAATGTAAGAACTATACAGTCACCAGGAAAGATCTTACCGCAGGACCCAACCGACTGTACCCTTCTTGCCATCTTAATCTCATTGAAGAGCTGGTGCGTTAGTCCCGTCATTTCACCCAACCAATAAAGTGATTTAGTCTTTAATGAATCCCAGTTTTCTTTTTGCAATGGAGTATTTTTGGGACATTTGTTAAAACAAAATACATACGGTGTCACCTCTGGTGGCAAGTGTAGGTGCTGGTCTATTTGATGCTTATCCAGTTGGTCTCTATGAGAGATAGGTCCAGAAATTAGATAACCCTGTAATTGTTGGAGAGGAAAGTTGGATCTGTTAATAGTTCCTGTAGTTGTGTTGGCCCTGTGCTCATTCTTTAACTCTGCAATGTATAGAGAATTTTAAAGTGCTCCTGTAGGTGTGAGTCTTTTCCTATCATATGTGTGCTATTTGGAGGATTGGGCTGCCTCACTGCGTTTGGTGTCCTGGGATATATATCTATGGTATTTGAATGCCTAGTTGATGTAATATTGTCAATATTCACGGAGCCAAGATCGGGAATTATCTTGTTCAAGGTTACCTAGGATACATTTTTAATTGTTTTCACTTTTTCTGTTAATGTCTTCCTTCCCCTTGTAAGAGGCTTTTCTAGTCCCCACTCTCTTCTTCCCTTGCTGACCCTGTTTTGTAACTAAAAGCGGGGTAGACTTCAGATGTTTTTTTGTACCCTCACCCTGACCCTGGTCACCCATTTTTTCACACCTGGGACCAGGTTCTTTTGCTTCTTCTGGGGAGGCTGCATCGAGGAATCTGAATCACTCGAAGCAATCTCCGCTGAAAAATACTGGGCACATCCATTTAGTGCTAATTTTGCTTTTGGGGTGCCACCCAAGGGTTCCAGTGCCTTAGGCTGATCCGGGACTGAGGCAGAACCTGCTTCCAGTGATTCTACCACAGGTGATACTTGCTTGTCTAATGCGCCCATGACCCCTGTGAGATAACTTAATAATGTTTGTTGCCTATCACCCAATGCTCGTACCAGCCCTCTCGTCTTGGGGCTAGGCATCTTCCTCTTACCCATAATCCTAATGAAGAATCAACTCAGTGAGCAGGATCTATTATATACAAATTAAGTCTATACTTACTATAGCCTTCAGTTGTCACTCCTTAGGCAAACCCACAATATATTTACTGGTTAGTTAAGGGGATCAAGATTAGGAAGATAGAATAAACTACTCACACTACTTTTGCTCTACAGTGATAGTTAAATCTTCACAGTTATGATATAACCAATCAGCTTCACAGAAGAAATAAGTGTTCCTTACTATCGATTCTTCTTAAATATAGTCCTGCAGAAGGGCACAGAGAGTGGGCCCAGCCCAGCCTCAACCGGCCGCTGACGGGCATGGATGGGCCCGCCCTTAGCCCGGGCACGCCTGCGCACGTCTTCCGGCGCTGTTGCTGACGCTGAAGATTCGTGCCCCGGGGATTCTGGGAAATGTAGTTCTGGCGCGATAGGTAAAAGTTGCAGTCCCCACAACACGGACTGGTCACTGGCGGCAAGAAGAGGCAAGTGGCGACAACAGGACAGCAAAGGGAAATCCGGAGGTGAGTGACCATACAGCAGCAATAGTATCCCAGACAACTCTCCTGCTCAACGCCAGATCGCTCCGCAAGCATGTAGCTAAAATCCTGGACCATATCACCTCCCTCATGACAGACATGACAGTGATGCACCAAATTGTAGTTGTCTGCTAAGAGAAAGGTGCGACATTTTGACCATTCACATAAAGACCAGAAGCTCAATATGTTTCTGGTCAGTCATAATCTGGTCTATACTATGGAGAAATTTGTGAATTCCAGCATCTTGTAATTCGCCCAACTTTCAAAGGGAGGGGTTGTATGTTGTTCATTTAATTTATTTTTGTTCCTACAACTCTATATTGGTTTATTACCTATTTTAATGTAATTGTTAGTCCCTTTGGTGATCACAACCCCTTATCCGTAGCTATGGGCCCCTGATCACAGCATATGTGGGCTTTCGAAGAGGCCTCCATTGTTGAGCTGGGGAGAAGGCTGAAATGGTCTCAGATGGACCCCAACACCTTCAGGTGGCACTTTTTGCACTTTGTCTTAGTTAAATTAATACCTGTCTTGACAGAGATGTGGGGAATGTGGAGGTCCTGGAGGCTTTTAAAGCTATGGCTGCTGGGGTTCTTAAATTGATGATGGTTACAGATTCTAGCAACAAGGAGTCACATGTCCCCAAATGGTTTGACAGGGATTGCTCGGGAACCCTGTGTCATCTGAAGGTGGCTCTGGAGTAGCCACAAAGGGACAGGCAATTGGTTAAAGATTGTAGGCAGAAAAAGAAGCTCAAGTTACCTGTAAACATGATTTTCAGGAATTGGCATGGGAGGAGCTCTGTCAAGCGTGTGAGACGAGGGATAGCTCTCTCTTTTGAAGAGTGGGAAACAAGCCCTGTTTTATGGTGGTCCCAGGTCACTTTTATGTCATCATATTTCAGAGCATCAGTGGGTAGCTCACTTTGAGGGTGTACATAACTTGGGGTTATCTTGGAGTGATAAAACTCACAATGGATTAATCACAGCCTGTGTACCAATGGTCTTAACACTAGATGAAATAACACATGGTATTCTCACTTTGGCTAGGAACAAGGCCCTGGTCCTAAAAGCATCCCTCCAGATTTGTTTAAATCAAATATTGAGTTCTGAGCTCCACTCTAAATACAAGTGTTGAAAGCAGCAGCTCAGGTGGGGACATTGACCTCTGGTTTTACTGCTGTTATTGTTCCCATCTTTAAGAAGGGGGACATAGACAATACACAATCCTGTAGACCCATATCATTGCTGGATTCAATTGTCAAGGTTTTGGGTAGGGTGATAGTAAATAGGCTAAGTGATTGGGTAGAAGAGAACAACATTCTGAGTGATGTTCAGTATGGTTTTAGAGCTGGGAGGTCTACTTCAGACCAATGCCTAAACCTCCATTTAACTATTAACAAATAAACAGTGGCGCAGTCTGAATCTATACACTTAGCATTCATGGACTTGACATCTGCTTACAACATGGTGAACTGAACGAAACTGAGGACCCTGCTCAGCGAGATTGGGATTTCTCCAAGAATCGTGGCCCTTCTAGCCAACCTGCACTCAGAGACCTATGCCTCGGCCCATTTTTCTCAGAACGCCGCCTGTACAGCTCATTCCGGACCTATTTACCCTATATGTAAATGGGTTCGAGTCTGAGCTGTTTTCAGCTGCGGTGGATTGACCCCAAGGTGGGTGACAGGGTGCAAAACAGGAATATCCACGCAGAAATATCTTGGGAAATTAATATCACAGCAGAAAAATCGTTTGGAAGAAATATCAACAACAAAAATGTAGTTGACAAGAATATCGACTGACAGGTAAGTAATATTGATTACAAAAATATAGTTGTAAAAAATATCGTTTACAAAAATATAGTTTACAAAAATATCAATTTATTAATAATGTTATGTATTTTAGTGGTATTAATGAGAATTGTTTGTCATTTTATTATATGTTTTAAAATTGTTCTAGTTATTAAGTTATTTTATGTTTAAATTTGCGTTATTAGTTCTGTAGCGGGTTGTGGGTTTATAGGGGAATAGGATGGGAAGTAAGTTAATTATATAAAATTAAATGATTAATTAATGTGTTAATTTATTATTAATAGTTTAATAATTATTTGTTAATTAATTTCAATTAGTCAATTAATAATTAATGATGTTAATTGTTTAATTAATTTTAGGTGTGTTGTGGAGTTTATATGTGTAAATGGTGTGAAGGGTGGTAAGTAATTCATTTTTTATTGATTAATTATTAAACACTTTTTAAAATTAATTACCATTAAATAATTAGTAAGTATTAATTTTAATTGTGTAATTAATTGTAGGTGTGTGTTGTCGTGTTTATAGGTGTATATGGTGTGAAAGCTGGTAAGTAATTATTTTTTTTATTGATTCATTAATAAATATTAATACATTAATTTTCATTAATTAATGAGTACATATTAAATGTAATTGTGTAATTAATGTTAGGTGTGTGTTGTGGATATTATAGTGTAATATAATGTGTAGTTAATTATTTTTCATTATCTTTGTTAATAATAATATTTTTAAATGTAAATATTAATTATGTTTATATTGGAAATTAAATTTAAAAAAATGTTGATAGTTTTGTTTTTTATTGTTTTGGAATACAGTGCTTTCCCTACTATTGCACTCACTGGAGTGGGAATAGTAATGTGTACCCCTATGCTATCCAATGCTTTCCCTACTGTGGCACTCTCTGGAGTGGGAATAGTAATTTTTACCCCTCCGCTATCCAACGCTTTCCCTACTGTTGCACTCTCTGGAGTGGGAATAGTAATCTGTACCCCTACGCTATCCAAAACTTTCCCTACTGTTGAACTCTCTGGAGTGGGTATAGTAATTGTTACCCCTACGCTATCCAGCGCTTTCCCTACTGTTGCACTCATTGGAGTGGGAATAGTAATTCCCCCCCCCCCCCCCCCCCACTATCCAACGCTTTCCCTACTGTTGCACTCACTGGAGTTGGAATAGTAATTTTTACCCCTATGCTATCCAGCATTTTCCCTACTGTTACACACACTGGAGTGGGAATGGTAGTTTTTACCCCTTCGCTATTCAATGTTTTAACCACTAATGTTTTTATTTTGTTATTAAATGTATGTATTATTTTTTTTAATAGTTTAATGTGTTAATTAAATGAAGTATACATTATTTTATTTAAAATTCTTTATATATGTGTTTATTTTATTTTTATATAATTATTAAAGTTTATAAATTAAATGAAGATAATAATTAATAAAATGTATTTAAGTAAAAATATTAATCTGTACACATTTTTTGTGTTTATATTTAGTAAATTAAGTTTAATTGGTATAATTAGTTAAAATATAAATGTAATTTAATTTATTTTGTTAATAATATTAATATTATTTAATTGATTTAATTTAAGTTATGTTATTTTTGAAAGTCAATATTTTTTACATCTATATTTTTGAGTCAATATTATTGTACTTACCTGTTTAAGTATAGGGAGTCAATATTTTTGCAATCAATATTTTTACATCGATATTTTGTGGAACCGGTGACAGATTTCTCCCTGTGTTATTATACGCAGATGATGCAGCTCTTATGACTCTGACTGCTCAGAGGCTGGACTTACTTCTGGCCAGTTACCTGTCTTTCATGGGGAATCTTGATCTGGAAGTTAATTTCTCGAAGCCATACATGATTGTAGTAGGCCCCAAATCAACTAAGAGCAAGACCTTTAAGGTTGCTAATTCTAACTTGGGCAGAATGAAAGCGTATAAATAATGGTTGGAAATTTTTGTCTGAGGCTGAGAGCTGAGTTTCTAAAAACTATGGGGGCAGTTTTTAGTTTTTCACAGAGGGTTGGCTCTAGGGTGCTGAGGGATCTGTTAAAAGTTTACCAGGCTAAGTGTATTTCTCAGCTATGATACGGTAGTGACGCATGGGTGTACGCCAAGCTGGACCAAATGCAATCAGTTGAAAATAATTTTCTTGGTAGAATGTTACAGGTTCCACACTCTAACCTAGCCTTTTCTGTACGGGCGGAGCTTGGGCTTCATCAAGTGTCAGATCTGATATCCTTGAGTCTGTCCCTGTGTTGCCTTAAGATTTGGTGCAGGGCAGAATTGACGTTAAACTGATTGATTCTAGTGAACTGCCTGGGCCTTGATCGGGGGGCACAATATACCCTGGGTAGCCCATCTCAAAGCTACTTTTACCTACATAGGTAGGTCAGATATTTTTGATGATCTCACTTATTTCTTGGTGTGGGAGATGGGGTGTGTCAAAATGTTGTTCTTAGAACATTAACACCTTGAGAGAGAGCACCTAGAGCTTCAGAAAACATCAGTTCGGTGTCATATGCTGCTAAAAACTGTGCAACGGTTGGAATCCTATTCTGCCAAGGTTCATTCATAGTATGATAGGTTCCTGTTTGCCAGATTTAGGATCAACCAATTGCATTATCTTTTGGCATTCCCCTCTGGGTGGGTACGGCCTGAGCAAAGGGTATCCTGCGGGTGCGACAATACATCTCTGCAGGATAAGTTGCATTTTACAATGTTTTTTTCTTATAATGGCTGGATGTGGGAGCAATTTTTCACTCCTTTACTGAAATCTTTAAATTTGTATCAAGTCAGGCTAGCGTTGTTGTATCTCAAGATGCTTCCCACCGATCATGTCATCCTCACAGTTTTATCTTTCTTTACGAGCATTCTTGGCGTCCAGAGGAACGAGACTTGATTAATAGCCCCATTAATTACTATTTATTGTGTAATTTATTTATTTTTAATGTTATACATTTGTCAAGTGAAGTTTTTTGTTTGTATGCTCTTATGGTAATTTTATCAACCAAATAAATATTTTGAAGCAGAGGTAAAAGAGAAAAAAGATAGTGGACTCCACCACTTTGACCCATTTCGCCTCTAGGGCACTGACTAGAGGATGCTGTGGGTGTCTATAGACACAGAGATATCTTCCATTGTAACTTTTTATGAAAGTCCTATATCTAATTTTAACAGTAAATGGATATTCCTTAGTGACATCGCTGTATAACCAACTGTCTGGACTTTGACGTGGAACGTGTAATTCCTGGAAATACAAGCAATGAGTTTCTTAAATACGTGTTCATCAACACTTCTCTCAATGTGTAGAACAGCTACCTCAAGCTTTGTCATTATGCAGTCTCTGTGGAAGATGAGTTATAGTTGCTAATTGTCTCAGGTGTCACTGCAAGGTAATTAACAAGCATTAATCTTCTTTCATTTCTATCTAAGAAAATCTTATAAGCATTGGTAAATCTCTAATACCTATCAAATAGACATATACACATAGCATGAGCAAAGTATTCCTGACTTAAGAATCCTTCCTGTTCCTTAACAGATTAAACCTCCAGTGAAATGCTCCAATCCTATAGTCTTCACAAAAGTTAATTTTAAAAGTTTTAAATACTTCAAAGTGTGCTTCCACCACACAACTTGACTTTCCAGAATATGTTCTTGTATTCCCAATGGCTTTCAAACATCTCCAAAGGAAGCAATTGTTCTTTGCAAATCCTAGATTCATGCAGAAACATTCTGGCTGCCGCAACATTATAGCTAGATTGCCTAGCAAAGTTTCATAAATTATGAGGTAAGTTATACCAAGCTATCCAAGAAAGCCACCATGTTTCCAAACTACATGAGGTCATGGCCTACACGAAAATGTAGTTTGTTGCCAAAGCTCAAGGTCATAGTGCATTCTGCACACAAACTAAATCTCAGTCAAGACATTACAGGCACTCTGTAAAAACCACGAGCCTTTCCTTTCCTGAGATAGACTCAGCACAAACAGGTTTGGAGTATTGTTCCCACATGCTCACAGAGTCTTAAGCAGCAATACATTCCTCCAGCAATGCTGCTTAATGTGCAATCATAGATATGTATGATGTGAATCATATTTACAGATTCCTTGGTCATAAGTTACAATCTACTTCTCGTTTATCAGGGCAGAACTCAGTCAGCTTAGTGGCATCGACAGGGCTGGGCTCACAGTATGAAACACAGGTACAACCTTAGGTGGGCTGAGGATCATGAGGCTGCTTTTAGGGATGATGGATGGATGGATGGATGGATGGATGGATGGATGGAGAGATTATCATCAATCCAGCCTGACTAACAACCACAAAGGAGGCACACCATTTTCTTACAATCGCATATACAATTTGCTCCTATATCCTACTAGAGACTGTCAGACATACTTACTCCATTCACTGGGTACAATGTGGAGCTGATATAGGCATATTGTCCATGGTTGCTTGTAGCTACCAGCCCTTTTTCCAGTGTGGCGCATTTAGGGTTTGGTAATACCCAACTATTCCACATACACAAAATATATTTTCGGTTACAGACATATTTCTGGAGCATATTTCAATAGTTATGAAACATATTTGCAATATCATATATTCCATAAAATGTTTGATGCTGGCATTAGACTGCTGTTCAGTGTAACAATGAGCAAACACTTTGCAAAGTATTTATCAAATTTAGAAGTTGTAGATCAAGGAGCAAAGTACACACGCTGCAAAACAAATGAATTATTCATCACTGAACATGAACAGATCTCGCTGAATCTTAAAATGAAGGCTAACTTGTTTGTAATTCCTACCCGTTAAATCAAATTAAAGCTGATAATAATTACAACAGAAAACAAAGTTAAGAAAGGCAATGTAAAAAGTTAATGGTATCCAAATAAACGTACATCTCAAGGACATACTGATTTAGCCATTATTAAGAACGGTAAGAACTAATTATCAGATCAATGACGTTGTGCTCCTTGCCACAGGCCACTTGATGGCTTATTTTTGAGAAGGGGTGCCTACTAAATCTCTAAATTGCAGTCAACCACCCTTAATAATTATTTCCAATATTGAAAATAAATATACCAACACAAAACCCTGCAGCGATATTGTATTTAGTTGATTCAAATCAAAGGAACATCACTAATTTAAACACTGTACAATCATCAAACAGATTTCATCAGGGAATAATTGTAAAACAATGGAGGGCACTGTCATTTAGTGTGTGTCTTAGGTGCTATTTCCGCTTTAAAGTAAATCTAAGTATGAGTAACAACATTATAAAAAAATGTTTAATAGAAGTACCCTAATTCATTTGTGTTATTTATGCTGGAAGAAATAATAAATATTTAATAGAGTTAGTTATTGCTTTACACAAAAATAAATACATTAATGTTCTTTTACTGAGATCTTACTAATATAGACAATAGCTTTTGTTCCTTCATTTACCTATGTTCTGTTTTACTTTGTTTTTGGAAATGTTATATAATTGTTACAAAGGTAGTATTATTGAGATTACGATTTTCAAGTATTGGATATATGACGAAATTAATACAAGTGCCTTGAAAGGCAAACTCACCGCATTGCGGGGCTGATTGGGATGGAGGATTTTCCGCATCCTCCGGGCCGGCGGAAGTGTGTTTTCCCCATGTTAATTTCCATAGGGACATTCTGACAAGGCTAGAGCTCGAACGGCTGAACGGAATTACACCAGATTTGGCAAAATGGTAGGGAATGGTATGCAGCAGTGCCTTTTGTATGTTTGGTGTAAATCCCTCCAGTGGTTGTTAAGAAAATTGATTTGAGCAAATTATATATCTATATGCGCTCAACATTCTATTGGGAATAACTTTGGCGCTGATTGAGGAATCTGTGTGTAATTTTCCAGAATTTTGGCCTGCTCCGCTCTGCTCCTTCCCTAAAATTTTCGGGGGGATTCGTCAAGCGGGGGCCAAAAGGGGGGTCCCAAAACGTGTTTTCCCCATGTTAATTTCCATAGGGACCTTTAGACACGGCTACAGCCCGTACAGCTGAATGGAATTACACCAAACTTGGCAAAATGGTAGGGCCTGGTATGCAGATGTGCCTTTGCTGTGTTTGGTGAAAATCCCTCCAGTAGTTCTTGAGAAAATTGAAATTGAAAATTTTCAAATGGCATTTTCTATGGGACCTTTAGACACGGCTACAGCCCGAACGGCTGAACGGAATTAAACCAAACTTGGCAAAATGGTAGGGACAGGTATGCAGTAGTGCCTTTTCTATATTTGGTGAAAATCCCTCCAGTAGTTGTTGAGAAAATTGAATTCAAGCAAATTATATATCTATATGTGCTCACCGTACGCGTACCTACGCGTACGGTACACGCGTACATGCGCGTACCCTTATGTGCGCAAGCAAGTTTCTGATTGGCTGGCAGTTGACTGTCAACATTCCAAACTGTCCAAACAAGGAAGTGTTGGCCACCATATTGTTTTTCAGGAGAACTGA
Source organism: Lissotriton vulgaris (assembly GCF_964263255.1). Lineage (NCBI taxonomy): Eukaryota > Metazoa > Chordata > Amphibia > Caudata > Salamandridae > Lissotriton > Lissotriton vulgaris. The sequence continues at coordinate 747,274,214 of NC_141696.1, forward strand.
GGCACAAGAGAGCCCAAAACAAGAGTGGAAAACACAAAAAGGGGGTAGGGTAGAGACCCCCAACCCTCTAGCCCTTCTCAGGGGGTCCCAAAAGGACCCTCAAGGGCAAAAAAAAAAAAATTCAAAGAAATCACGGGTTACGCGCACCGTACGCGTACGGTAAACGTACCATGGCGTACCCCGCGATTTTAAAAATAAATACATTTTGTTTTGTAATTGGTGGTCCTTCTGGGACCCCCTGAGAAGGGCTAAGGGGTCAGGGGGTCTCAACCCTTCCCCCTTTTCACGTTTTCCACTCTTGTTTTGTGCTCTCTTGTGCCTCACTTCTCCTGAGAAACAAGATGACTGCTCAGGTGGTCCCAGAAGGATAATAACATATATAAACGTTATCCGCTAATAGAATTAGCATTTCCAAAACCTTTGAAATTTATTGAAAAAAATATAGGTTTCACGCCTGATATAGTTAGGAATTAGCATTTAAAAAACCTTGCAAATTCACTTAACCCCTGCCATGCTCATGACAAGGTCAACTCGTCATGGGTGTTACCTGCGCTGTGCTTATGACGAGTTGACCTCGTCATGAACAATGGGGATCCTGATTCTGCAGCACCCAGCGGGAAAACCCCTTAGCACCCAAGGTGTAAAAAAAACATAGGTTTCAGGCCATATATAGTTAGGAATTAGCATTTAAAAAACCTTGCAAATTCACTTAAACAAAATAGGTTTCAGGCCTTATATAGTTAGGAATCAGCATTTTAAAAACGTTGCAAATTCACTTAAAAAACCATAGGTTTCAGGCCTTATATAGTTAGGAATTAGCATTTAAAAAACCATTGAAATTGCTCCTATATAGTTAGTTGTACTAACTATATTTCACACACCCGCAATCCACTGCTGATGAAGTCACATATTACATCATTCATGACATGGTCAGTGACATCACTGATGACATCACTGATGACATCTCAAATGACATCACTGATGACATCACTGATGACATCTCATTTGACATCACTGATCACATCACTGATGATATAATTCATGTGATAATACGATGCACCTCCTCATACTCTAATATAACCTTTGATACATCCAGTGTTAAATACAGACTACCATTCTTGAAACCATTGACACACCAATACCAGTTACTACATACGCACTCACTGATTCCGAGGTCTACACACACATTCACTCATTCACCCATAGAATCACTCATACATACAGTCACTCATCAATACAACATTATCATGTGCACTCATACACCTATACAGACACTCACACACTGCCACTCATCCATGGAGTTACTCACACACCTAGTCAGTCATGCAAAGAATCAATCACAATTCCATGTCCTCAACTATACAGTTATACACACAACACCTTACTTTTCAAACATATACTAACACATACTTACTCTCTTAATACAATCACTGATACAAGTACACAATGATCCATACAGCCACTCGCACATTCACTGGCTCTCATGTATAGTCATTTATATATGCCAACTCTCACATGCGTGTTTTACATATGTACTTACTTGGACATGTAGCACTGAGATATCCATTCACTCACCAACACACCCATGCACACAGTCAACCGCCCATATAGCTGTTTCCACATGCACTCTTGAACTCATACACCTAGTGAATCAACTGCTCACACATCTATGCACAGAGTCACACACCTCCCAGCCACCCACACACACACTCAGTCTCCCATTCAAATACTTGGGCAACCAATCAATAACCCATAATGCCACTCATATAGCTACTGATCAACACATGCAGCAGCTTACACAACAACAGACATACTGAAGCACACATTCAGACAGTTTAGTCACTAACCCATGCATTTAGTAAGACACATTTAATCACTCACTCATACAGTCAGTCACACACCTACTAAATCCTTCATCCAGACAATTATACATCCACTCATTTTTCAATATGTAAAACATATTTAAACTTTACGGAAACACACAGTCACTGGATGATGTCATCAGTGATGTCATCAGTGATGTCAAATGAGATGTCATCAGTGATGTCATCAGTGATGTCACTGACCATGCCATGAATGATGTAATATGTGACATCATCAGCAGTGGATTGCGGGTGCGTGAAATATAGTTAGTACAACTAACTATATAGGAGCAATTTCACTGGTTTTTTAAATGCTAATTCCTAACTATATAAGGCCTGAAACCTATGCTTTTTTAAGTGAATATATATATATCGATTAAACCTCTTCCCAGGAAGAAAAGAGCGGAGGCCAAAGGGGAATTCGTTGGCTTTATTACAAAACTGCATCGGTGAGTGGCGGCAAATGCATTTTAGCGTGTTCGTGCCTTCCTCTGTGCCCTGCACCCACGCGAGTCATGTGAATAGTCCATCAGAGCTGCTCCGCCTTTGTATGGTGCTGACATCACTGGACTCCTCCCCGAGACAAAGTTAGTTCACCTGTTGGATGTCGGGACCCATTACCAGACTCCAACTCCCAGGGTGCATTATGTTTATGCACCTCGGTCGGTGGTGTGGGGGGCACCTCTTGGATGGTGCCGATTCCAGTGAAAGTTGCAGGTAACGATGGTTTTGACACCTCCCTTACAGCTGAGGTCTAAAGCTCCTCCTCGGGTCCCCTCGGGTCCCCTCGGGCTGACACGACCGTCAGGTGGAGAAAGGGAATATGCGGGGGCAGCCATGTGCATACATAACACCCTCACAGAGGCAAATGTCTCTAGCCGTATGTCTCTCCCCAACCTGTCGGCGGACACCGGATCTCTTGATTCCTCAAGTCCAAAATACACTGCAAGCAGCGTGTTGCCAATACTCTCCGGGTCATCTTAAGTGTCAGAGCCATCCGAACTGCGCTCATGGCATTGCGCAGAAAACATCAATAAAACCTCTTCCCAGGAAGAAAAGAGCAGAGGGCAAAGGGGAATTTGTTGGAGGGGCTTTATTACAAAATTGCATTGGTGAGTAGGGGCAAATGCATTTCGGCGTGTTCGTGACTTCCTCAGTGCCCTGCACCCACGCGAGTCAAGTGAATAGTCCATCAGAGCTGCTCCGCCTTTGTATGGTGCTGACGTCACTGGACTCCTCCCCGAGACAAAGTTAGTTCACCTGTTGGATGTCGGGACCCATTACCAGACTGAAAAAAACATAGGTTTCAGACATGTTATAGTTAGGAATAAGCATTTAAAAAACCTTAGAAATTCACAGAAAAAAACATGGGTTTTAGGGGTGTCATAGTTAGCTAGACATTTCACTTGTATAAAAGCATTGAAATTCCCCCATTATTGTTAGTTGTACTAACAATAACTTGTGCGCCCGCACTCCACTGCTGATAATGTCACATATAACATCATTCATGACGTGGTGAGTGAAATAACTGATGGCATCACTGATGACATCTCAAATGACATCACTGATGACATTTGAGATGTCAACAGTGATGTCATCAGTGACGTCACTGACCATGTCATGCATGATGCAATATGTGACATCATCAGCAGTGGATTGCGGGCGCGCGAATTATAGATAGTACAACTAACTTTAACGGGGGAATTTCAATGGTTTTATACGAGTGAAATGTCTAGCTAACTATAACACCCCTAAAACCTATGTTTTTTTCAGTGAATTTCTAAGGTTTTTTAAATGCTAAATCCTAACTATAACATGTCTGAAACCTATGTTTTTTTAGTGAATTTCAAAGGTTTTTTAAATGCTAATTCCTAACTATAACATGTCTGAAACCTATGGTTTTTTCAGTGAATTTCAAAGGTTTTATAAATGTGAATTCCTAACTATAATATATACAAAAACTATGGATTTTTTAGTGAATTTAAAAGTTTTTTTTGAATGATCATTTTTAAATATATATAGTGTTGTTTTTTAATATTTTTTAACTACATTTGTTTAATATTTTTATTTTTAGATATTTTTTTTAAATTACATTACACATATTTTTTTACATAAAAATATATTTGTATTCCTATTTGACATTGTTTATAATGTACTTAAATTAGTTGTATTATTTTTTTTCCTTTTTCTTGGAGTCGCGCACCCAAAGCCCACCCAGCTCGTTTACTGCGTGAAACATGTCCGTCATTTTAGGGTTGCTGTCTAGGATCCGCGTAGGGTGTGCGACGGGTACGACTTTTCCAACCCGGTTGCAATGTGACTTGTGCGAGACTTCTGGCACGTGATGTCATATGCATATCGGACGCTGTCGGAGCGCGACTCCCATGATTTTGTCAATGTTGAAAAACGTATATATATATATATATATATATATATATTCACTGAAAAAACCATAGGTTATAGACCATATATAGTTAGGAATTCTCATTTACAAAACCTTATTTTACTCACACAAAAGCATTGAAATTCCATATATAGTTAGTTGCACTAACTATATATCGCGCACCCGCAATCCACTGCTGATGATGTCACATATTACATCATTCATGACATGGTCAGTGACATTACTGATGACATCTCAAATGACATCACTGATGACATCTCAAATGACATCACTGATGACATCACTGATGACATCTCATTTGACATTACTGATCACATCACTGATGATATCATTCATGTGATAATACGATGAACCTCTTCAGACTCTAATATAACCTTAGATACAATCAGTGTAAACAGACACTCACAGACTGTCACTCATCCATGGAGTTACTCACACACCTAGTCAGTCATGCAAAGAATCAATCACACCTCCATTCCCTCAACTACACAGTTATACAAACTTTACTTATTTAAACATATACTAACACATATTTACTCTCTTATACAATCCCTGATACAAGTTCACAATGATCCATACAGCCACTCACACATTCACTGGCTCTTATGCACAGTTATTTATATATGTCAACTCTCACATGTACTGTGTTTTACATATGTACTTACTTTGACATGTAGCACTGAGATATCCATTCACTCACCAATACACTCATGCACATAGTCAACCGCCCATACAGCTGTTTCCACATGCACTTTTGAAACCATACATCTAGTGAATCAACTGCGCACACATCTATGCACAGAGTCATACACCTCCCAGCCACCCACACACACACTCAGTCTCCCATACAAATACTTGGGCAACCAATCAGTAACCCATATAGTTACTCTTATAGCTACTTATCAACACATGCAACAGTTTACAGAACAACAGACATAATGATGCACAAATTAAGACAGTTTAGTCACTAACCCATGCACTCAGTGAGACACATTTAATCACTCACTCATACAGTCAGTCATGCACCTACTAAATCCTTCATCCAGACACTTATACATCCACTCATTCTTCAATATGTAAGACATATTTTAACTTTACAGAAACATACAGTCACTGGATGTTGTCATCAGTGATGTCATCAGTGATGTCATTTGAGATGTCATCAGTGATGTCATCAGTGATGTCACTGACCATGTCATGCATGATGTAATATGTGACATCATCAGCAGTGGATTGCGGGCGCGCGAATTATAGATAGTACAACTAACTATAACGGGGGAATTTCAATGGTTTTATACGAGTGAAATGTCTAGCTAACTATAACACCCCTAAAACCTATGTTTTTTTCAGTGAATTTCTAAGGTTTTTTAAATGCTAAATCCTAACTATAACATGTCTGAAACCTATGTTTTTTAGTGAATTTCAAAGGTTTTTTAAATGCTAATTCCTAACTATAACATGTCTGAAACCTATGGTTTTTTCAGTGAATTTCAAAGGTTTTATAAATGTGAATTCCTAACTATAATATATACAAAAACTATGGATTTTTTAGTGAATTTAAAAGTTTTTTTTAAATGATCATTTTTACATATATATAGTGTTGTTTTTTAATATTTTTTAACTACATTTGTTTAATATTTTTATTTTTAGATATTTTTTTTAAATTACATTACACATATTTTTTTACATAAAAATATATTTGTATTCATATTTGACATTGTTTATAATGTACTTAAATTAGTTGTATTATTTTTTTTCTTTTTTCTTGGAGTCGCGCACCCAAAGCCCACCCAGCTCGTTTACTGCGTGAAACGTGTCCGTCATTTTAGGGTTGCTGTCTAGGATCCGCGTAGGGTGTGCGACGGGTACGACTTTTCCAACCCGGTTGCAATATGACTTGTGCGAGACTTCTGGCATGTGATGTCATATGCATATCGGACGCTGTCGGAGCGCGACTCCCATGATTTTCTCAATGTTGAAAAACGTATATATATATATATATATATATATTCACTGAAAAAACCATAGGTTATAGACCATATATAGTTAGGAATTCGCATTTACAAAACCTTATTTTACTCACACAAAACCATTGAAATTCCATATATAGTTAGTTGCACTAACTATAAATCGCGCACCCGTAATCCACTGCTGATGATGTCACATATTACATCATTCATGACATGGTCAGTGACATCACTGATGACATCTCAAATGACATCACTGATGACATCTCAAATGACATCACTGATGACATCACTGATGACATCTCATTTGACATTACTGATCACATCACTGATGATATCATTCATGTGATAATACGATGAACCTCTTCAGACTCTAATATAACCTTAGATACAATCAGTGTAAACAGACACTCACAGACTGTCACTCATCCATGGAGTTACTCACACACCTAGTCAGTCATGCAAAGAATCAATCACACCTCCATTTCCTCAACTATACAGTTATACAAACTTTACTTATTCAAACATATACTAACACATATTTACTCTCTTATACAATCCCTGATACAAGTTCACAATGATCCATACAGCCACCCACACATTCACTGGCTCTTATGCACAGTTATTTATATATGTCAACTCTCACATGTACTGTGTTTTACATATGTACTTACTTTGACATGTAGCACTGAGATATCCATTCACTCACCAATACACTCATGCACACAGTCAACCGCCCATACAGCTGTTTCCACATGCACTTTTGAAACCATACATCTAGTGAATCAACTGCTCACACATCTATGCACAGAGTCATACACCTCCCAGCCACCCACACACACACTCAGTCTCCCATACAAATACTTGGGCAACCAATCAATAACCCATATAGTTAATCATATAGCTACTTATCAACACATGCAACAGTTTACAGAACAACAGACATAATGATGCACAAATTAAGACAGTTTAGTCACTAACCCATGCACTCAGTGAGACACATTTAATCACTCACTCATACAGTCAGTCATGCACCTACTAAATCCTTCATCCAGACACTTATACATCCACTCATTCTTCAATATGTAAGACATATTTTAACTTTACAGAAACATACAGTCACTGGATGTTGTCTTCAGTGATGTCATCAGTGATGTCATTTGAGATGTCATCAGTGATGTCATCAGTGATGTCACTGACCATGTCATGAATGATGTAATATGTGACATCATCAGCAGTGGATTGCGGGTGCGCGATATATAGTTAGTGCAACTAACTATATATGGAATTTCAATGGTTTTGTGTGAGTAAAATAAGGTTTTGTAAATGCGAATTCCTAACTATATAAATGTAAATGTAAATGTACAGGTATTTATATAGCGCAAACCGCCCACATCGCAGGCATCTAAGCGCTTGCTTAAGGAACCCGTCCTGGTATTCCCCTGTGAGATAAACCCGGCAGGGTATCCACAAGGTGAAAGCCAGGCATCCCGCCGCGAGGGGCCGTTGTGGAGATTAAGCAAGCTATTGCCCAGAGTCGCTGAGTGTGAACCCGTGAGTCGAGTAGGCACCGGAGCGAGAATTATTGAGTCCGTGGAATTATTGAGCCCAAGACCCGCCGAGGCGGGGAATTGAACCCTGGTCCAGGGCCGATCTTAGCTTCCGGGTCTGCCGCCTCTAACCCCTGAGCCACACTTCTCCATATATGGTCTATAACCTATGGTTTTTTCAGTGAATTTTCAAGGTTTTGTAAATGCTAATTCCTAACTATATATGGTCTATAACCTATGGTTTTTTCAGTGAATTTTCAAGGTTTTGTAAATGCTAATTCCTAACTATATATGGTCTATAACCTATGGTTTTTTCAGTGAATATATATATATACATACATATATAAACATATATCATCTGTATATCTATATAAATACAAACATAAATGCATGCATACATATACTTATATGCATACAGATGCGTGGTATTTACATGAAAGTTGAAAAAACACTAATAAAAGCAAAGCTAAAAAGCCACCTCATTACAAACAGAATGGCTTTAACTTAAACGAGGGCGAGATCTATTGCATTTTCAATGCTTGTTTACTTTGGTTCCATCAAGAAGGCATTCAGATGTGTCACACATTTGCCATAAATTCTGAATGTTAGCACTCTAGTTGCACATTAGGTCACTGTAGTAAAGCTACTGCTCACCAGGGACGTCTGCTGCTGGTATTCAAAGTGCATGTTTCAGTCTGCATGTCAGAATTTTTTTAATGAAATAGAAGAGGATTTGAGAAGTCACTCAAAATGATCCCTAATTTTTTTTTCTGAAGCACTAATCATACTTTCTATGGCAAAATTAACCCCCTCATGTTGTTCCTTTTTAAATTGAGTGTTTTCAGACTTACCACTTCATTCCAATCAAGATGGCTTCTGGTGTGCCATACTTTTGTCATAAGTAAGACTGTTAGCGCTCTAGTTGTTCTTTAGAACACTCTGGGACATTCTGTCATTGGGCTATACTTGGGGTACATCTGGGGGATATTTGGGCTACATTTAGGCTCTTTTGTCTCTGGTGGCCATCTTGGGAGACTGTATGTCAGAATTTTTTAATGAAATTGAAGAGGGTTTGAGAAGTCACTCAAAATGTGCCCTAATTTTTCTTTCTGCAGCACTAATCATAATTCATATGGCAAAATATACCCCCTCATTTTGTTCCTTTTTAAATTAAATGTTTTAAGAGTTACCACTTTATTCCAATCAAGATGGTTTCAGGTGTGCCATACCTTTGTAATAAGTAGGACTGTTAGCGCTCTAGTTGTTCTTTAGAACACTCTGGGACATTCTGTCATTGGGCTATACTTGGGCTACATCTGGGTGATATTTGGGCTACATTTGGGCTCTTTTGTCTCTGGTGGCCATTTTGGGAGACTGCATGTCAGAATTTTTTAATGAAATAGAAGAGGATTTGAAAAGTCACTCAAAATGTGCCCTAATTTTTCTTTCTGCAGCACTAATAATACCTTCTATTGCATAATATACCCCCTCATTTTGTTCCTTTTTAAATTAAATGTTTTAAGAGTTACCACTTTATTCCCATCACGATGGCTCCAGGTGTGCTATACCTTTGTAATAAGTAGGACTGTTAGCGCTCTAGTTGTTCTTTAGAACACTCTGGGACATTCTGTCATTGGGCTATACTTGGGCTACATCTGGGTGATATTTGGGCTACATTTGGGCTCTTTTGTCTCTGGTGGCCATTTTGGGAGACTGCATGTCAGAATGTTTTAATGAAATAGAAAAGGATTTGAGAAGTCACTCAAAATGTGCCCTAATTTTTCATTCTGCAGCACTAATCATACTTTCTATGGCAAAATATACCCCCTCATGTTGTTTCTTTTTAAATTAAATGTTTTAAGAGTTACCACTTTATTCCAATCAAGATGGCTTCAGGTGTGCCATACCTTTGTAATAAGTAGGACTGTTAGCGCTCTAGTTGTTCTTTAGAACACTCTGGGACATTCTGTCATTGGGCTATACTTGGGCTACATCTGCGTGATATTTGGGCTACATTTGGGCTCTTTTGTCTCTGGTGGCCATTTTGGGAGACTGCATGTCAGAATGTTTTAATGAAATAGAAAAGAATTTGAGAAGTCACTCAAAATGTGCCCTAATTTTTCATTCTGCAGCACTAATCATACTTTCTATGGCAAAATATACCCCCTCATGTTGTTTCTTTTTAAATTAAATGTTTTAAGAGTTACCACTTTATTCCAATCAAGATGGCTTTAGGTGTGCCATACCTTTGTAATAAGTAGGACTGTTAGCGCTCTAGTTGTTCTTTATAACACTCTAGGAGGCTGCAGTAGAACACAAAGGAATCAACTGACAGTCTCTGTCCTTGTTGGATGTACATGTTATACTGAGAATGTCAGACTTCATTTTCACATGACTGAGAAAGATAATGTGAATTTACAGAAAATATGCTTTCAGTTTAGCTTATAGATCCCCTTCCAAACCACTGTGGGAAAATCATGAGATATTAGTTTTCTTTCAAACAATATTCATGATATCACAGCAAAGGTTTTTTCACATGGTAAAATCACCTTAGAACCCACCACAATTCCTAAAACGAGTATGGTACCATCAACAAATGATTTATAATGTAACTAAAGTCCTAAAACCCTCTATTAACTACAATGCTTTTTAATGAGGTGCTATCATGTATATTGGTCCCAAGATGGCTGCCAACACTTCTTGGATGAAGTGCTGACAGCCAATCAGATCAGATGTGTGGTTAGGCTCCGCCCAGATATATATCTTTTTTTGAACCTAAATTACTCAAAATCCACTGGAGCACATATATTGAGACCTAGCAAAGGCACATCGGGCTAACAGTCCCTACAATTTTGCCAAGTTTCGTGCAAATCCATTCAGCCGTTCGAGCTAAAAGTGAGGCCAACCGCCCTATGGAAATTAACATGGGAAAAACGCGTTTTGGGACCCCCCTTTTTTCTCGGCCCCCCCTTAATGAAACCCCCCCGAATTGTCAGGGGCTTCTCAGAAACAAAATGTTCCATTTTCCTGAAAATTTCAGCCAATTCCGTCCACAAACGCCAAAGTTATTAGACATAGAATTTTCAAAAATCCCATAGAGAAAAAATCCTAACTATATATACCTACTGGCGACCGCCAGTAGGTAATAAAATATACATATTAAGACAAGACATTATCTGAGGTTATGATAGAAATAATATTCTTTAACTTTCTTAAAAAGTACATCACTTTTTAATGCAATTTCGCGAAGTCGCGCTGGGTGCGAGCACGGTGCGCGCATCCTATGCGTACCAAATGTGACCTCAAAAAAAGAGATTTTATTGGTTCATTACACTTCCTATTGAAACTATTGAAGGACCCCACCCATTTCAATCACTGTTCTTAGAACTTTTCTTTGGGAAAGACCTCCTGAGAAAATCTGCGGTTCCATCATTATTGGAGAAAAGATTCACCTGATTAAACCATGGCTGCAAATCCACCACTTTCCTCTGATTCAGACAATTCATCTGAACAGGAATTTGTTCCAGAACCTCCCCCTAAAGAAAGATATACAAGTATTGTCTGGAAATTTTTCACAATACCGCCAGGGTTGAAGAAGGTGAATGTAACTAAAGTCACTTGCCACATTTGCAAGGCAATGCTTTTGAATGGAGACCCCACAAAAAAATACTCATGAAGTATGTGGAAGCACTTGCAAACAAAGCATCCGATGAACTTTGCCAGGGAGGAGTTAAGAAGATTAAGGGAGACTCCTCCTGATCCATTGGCAGTCCTTAGTACCAGTGGAGCTACACCAGCAAGCTCTTCATCGCATCCTGACATCGTCCCCAATTAGGGAAAGTCCGCATGACATGCATAAAATGAGGACGGCTCATTGCATATGGAGAGCAGTCGGTGGATCTGGTGTGTCGAGCAATTGACCACCACCATTGTTAGTTTTCTTTTTTCCTCTCCTCCCAGTTTTTAGTTCTCTTTTCCCAGTTAACATTGTTTTCCCTCTTTTAAAAAAAAAATACAAAATCAATCAAAAAATCAAAAAAAATAACAAAACAAGAATTTTTTTTTCAAAACTAACTACTCTGGTTAAAGAAAGATCTAAACTATTATGCTACTGTGTGAAAGTTTAGATGAATGTATGTGTGGTGCATAATTGGCTGTAAAAATACATTTGTGATGTGTGGTGAATGCATACGTGCATAATTATAAGGAAGTACTGCAGCATGACACTATAAACTGTTTACCAACAGCATGCTGTGGTACTTCTGAAGCACAGGGATGCAACATATGTATATAAATATGTTGCAGGTCTGTGCTTCACTCTGCACAGCTGCTTAAACTGCAGCCTTGTGGTGACACAGGCACTCTTGCACCATGGTGCAAGGCTGCCCGTGTCATGCAGAGATTGTTTTTGTGCAGGAAGGGACACCTTCCTGCACAAAAACAATCAGTAAAGGCATTTTTCTCCTTCAATATATGCTGTGCAATGTAGCATATATTGAAACTGAAAAAATGAAAAGTGAAAACAATTTTCCTTGTTGTGCTTTCTTACACCAATAGGAAGATGGTGCAGCTTTCACAAACATGTCCAGATTCATGATTTCTGATAAATCTGGAGATGTCACTTGTTCTATGAGTGTTCTGTGCAAACACGCTCAGCAAAACCTATAGAACGCCTTTTCAACGCAAAGTGCTGTGTATGTTGAGGTTATATTTACATGGAAATGAAAAGGTATACAAAATGTCTTTTCCTCACCTTGTAAATGAGAAAGAGAGTTTATGGCTAGGCCAATTGTTATTATAGGAGTACATTTCTGTACTGAAAACAGACAACAAGATACATTTACAACTACTTACGTTTTAGGGAACTAATAGGACATGTTCATATATTACTGAAGGGAAGGGATGTGGCCTAATATGACATGTGCAAAAACACTCAGTGATGTGGTTTAAGTAAAAGAGTTTAATTTCTTTTAATTCTGAAATTACCAAGACCTACAAAACAACCATATAAGTCTATTCTACACTATACCATGTATCTTCCATACAGGTGTTCTTAAACTGTCCCCTAATTCATACCTGTTTGCATTGGAATTTTCTGGCACAAATCTAGTCTATCCATCTTCCTTTTCTTCAACTGTGTGGAAACACAGTCCATTGTGCATTTTAAGACTTACTAAAACTTACCTCAACAGTAATACACCTAAAAACACTACACATTTTATTCACTTGTTTTTTATAATCTAAATGGTGGTAAATTCCATATCTTAAAATTAAGATATGTAAAATAAAAGAAAAAATAGTTTTGACAATTAATAATAAATGTTTAATAGCACAGCATAATATTAACATTTTACAAAGTAATGTCTTTGTCTTTTTTGCTGTTCTCAGAATATATTAAATTTCACTAGAAATAGTGATTTCAGTCATACTCATCACATAACAGCGGGCAAAAAAAACAATCAATTAGATTGTTTAAACAAAAACAATAATCCATCCATAGTAAAATACTAGATAATACAAATCACAGATATATAAAATGATTGCTGCTAAGAAAATGTTATAACTTACATTTATAAACACTATAAATGATGCCAGTTAAAATTATACACAGAGACAATGTGCAACAAAAGTCCATAATTCAAAGAAATACCTTTCCATGAGGTCATATTGTATTTTTGCAGTCAGTTTTATGTAAATTGTCCAATGGTAATATTATTAAAGGATAATAATAAATTCCTCAGAGGATGAATTATCTTCCTAAAACTTTGGCTTTAAAAATATTAGGTAGGAATGTGGTACTTCGAAAGGCAAATGTTGTTTGACAAGCAATTCAGCATTATTACAAAGACTCCAGCCTTTCAAACCTTTTAGATAGGCAGTGTAATTCCAGATGTTGTTGAAGGACCATTGTGGAAAATGATTGCTACTGCTACAAAAGTACTTCCTGATATTGATAGTTGGTAGCTACAAAATGTTTTATTAAAGTGTCCAATTTCCTTCGATTAGCTGTACAACGTTGCATCATTAAAATTATATATTTTCCATATCTTTGTATAAATATTGTAGATAACATTTCTGATTTGCATTGGCTACACTCCATGTTTTGATTTGCAGGTTTAACTAAATTACTGAAAGTCCTTGATTTACAGTCCGGTAATGTCGAATATAGAATCCTTTCAGTATCTACATTAGTGCTACATGTATACATACAATTTTCACATTGATGTTCCCATTTATAACAAAGGCCAAACATATTCTCTATGTCTACACCTTCATTTTCCAATACAGTAAGCATATATATTGAGAAATTCCTGAGCATCTTGTGGGATATTTTGTGTAAATTGTGTAGAACCAGAACATGCATCCAGAATGCAACAAGAAACAAAATCTTTTTTCCTGATTCTCCATAATTTGCTGTTGCAAACCTTCAAGAAAAAAAGACAACATTGACCAATACATTAGCATAGCAGTTGACACCAGAACTATTTTCAAACTGATAACCAACAATCTCTTCAACAGTGTCCTTTTTGCTTTCGCTTGCAATCACAACATTATCTTTTGTTCCCTTCTCTACACCTTGAGTACAGATATTCTCATACCTTCTTTTTCGACCAACCACACGCTTTTCAAATACAGGATATTGACCTAAATTTGGAGCATATGTTCTTCTTATCCTATTGTACTCTTTGACACAGTTGGCATCAGCAGTAATCTTATTATCATCAAAATCAATCAAAAACAAACCAGATAATGTTCTGACTCGCGACAAAGTAACATATGCCATACCATTTTTCAACACAGTATTTCCAATGTTCACCAAAGCACTGTCAACACTTAAACCTTGAGATTTATGAATAGTCACTGCATATGCCAGAGAAAGTGGAAACTGTTTTCTATGGACATATAAATCTTTAACAAGCAAAAAACAAACAGAACAGTGACCAATTAGTTTCACTTCTTCAATCTGATCAAATTTATTATTTAAGAATTCAATACTATCTTTATATTGATAATTAATGAAATCCACAACTTTCCCCATTGCTCCATTAACTAAACCCTTTTCTACATCCAAATGATGCCTTAGAATTAACCCACAGTTTCTACGTGCATATGGATTCTTTTCTAAACCGGCAGTTTTAGATATTGGTTTTTCTAAAGAATCCAATTTTGTCTTAAATTTTTTGGTCAAATTAATAGTAATTCCTTCATGCTCTATTTTATCAATGGCTTCCATTTATATTATTTCTTCTTTATCCAGTTTCAAAAGTTGTTCTTTGAATATAGAACACTCATGCAGTGTTGGCATTAAGCAGATTACAGATTTGTTTTCTGCATTTTCATGTATATTTTCTCAGGAACTACGTTTTCATTTGGAAACAAATTGGAAGGTAATCGAGTCTGCAAAGCGTGTTTGCCATGTTCAGTCAGTAGTCCAATTCTTATATCTTGGAGAATAGTTCCATAATCAACATCATTTGCCATGTCGCATAATTGTAATGAGTTCTTTGTATTCACAATATGACCAAATGTTCACGTTTCCAACACTACCCAGAGACTTTCTGGTGTCTTCATGTGCAAGTGTTACTTGACTGGTTGTCCTTTTACAGGAGTCAGTTGCAGTAGATCTGCAAAAACCATGACATGTTTTCCTCCAAATAACACGTCGTACTCTGTTTTAAGAATGTTCTGCCTTCTTAAATGCACAAACGGAAGCATTAAATGTGATACCATGCTTACCTCATCAATAATGAGAAGTTTCATTTTCTTCAAGACTCTTGAAACTTCACAACAAGCTTCTCCAGATAGCTTGTGGTATTCCAATTAGTTTTCATGCTACACAGGTAACATTAGTAAACAATGTAAAGTAATTCCTTTAATGTTGTGTGCTGCCAACCCAGTTGGAGCAGTGACAACACAAGACAAATGCGACTCAGTTGTTTCTATAGATAACTGGTGATTAATTTAATTCGGAAACTTTTTTCTGTTCCAGCTTGTCCACTCACGTACATTTGGATAGGTTGAAATGACGTGCATGAGCATTCTTTCTTTTCATGAAGTAATCCATGGTCAATCTTTTGTCTCACTTGCTCATATATTTGTTTTTGCTCAACATTTAGTTGTTCTTCCAAGTTTGCTATGTTAGTTACATCTTCTTGAGCTTGATGCATTGCGGTTTCCACCTCATTCATGGTGATTGCTGCTTCATATTCAACAATTGGTTGTCCTAGTTAATCTTGACTCAGCGCAGCAGAACTGTGACTGTCTTGAGAACTGTCTAGCAATCTCGGCTGCAATTGTAGCTTCTTGATCAATTTCATCGTTCAACATTTTCACATAATTTGCAAAAGCACTGCATGTATGCTATCTTTACAAGCATTAAAGGAATCTTTATAGCTCTGGAAATCTCCAAGTAATTCCAGTTCTGAACGCCATGGTTTGAATAGTTGTAAAAGGGCTAAATAGTAAAATTCCCTTTTATCATCAGTGTCGCAACTCAGCTTCCTGTGATTAATCAAATTTCCTTTCGTCTGTTTCACCAAACATCCTTCGGAACCAATGACTCCATATTTTCCATCATTGATGTTCTCTTCAGTATTCCGTTTACAAGTGTAGTTTTGCAGCACTTCATAGAGACACATGTTCTCAAGATGATGACTTATGTTTGGGTAATATGTGTCCAACATATTCATTTTCAAAATGTCTATACTTTCTGGATCTTTTGCTGCTAAATATTCAATTTCTTGTACAGATTTCAGTACTCAATTTCGAATTGCTGCAAGACCTAGACTCACATAAAGGATTCTTCTAGCTTTGGAGTATAGACTTGCAGATGATAATCGATCTGAGCATTCATATGCTCCAATTTCTCGATGAGATAACATCTTCAAACTGAAACTGTATAATTTCTTACTGAGAGTCTTCTCGTGAGAAATCTCTTCACACATTTCTTTCAATTCCGTCTGTTCTGATTTTGTAATATAGGACGTTATATATCGAGCAACAGCTATGGAATTGTCTGCAACATATTGAATATCCATGTTCGCATTCCACATGGACAAAATGACTGGTTGTAGTCATTTATGTATTTTGACTCTTCATTTCTTCTTAAGTTGTAGGTATTTTTTGGGGACTTTCTTGTGATAGTATGTCACGAAGATGACATAAAACCGTTCACTCTTCCTTTGGACATTACAGGACGTGGAAATGCAAAACGACATTTGGTGTGGAACTTGTCCTTAGATTTGTACTTTCGTCAACAGTATTTTCCACATCGGTGGCTTTGGAATCGTAACACTTGTGCTCTTAAGTTGTTTTCTTCTGTGCTTTTGAGTACATCACATGTTGCATATTGTTCAATAAAACTCAAAGCAGTATCATCCGCATTTGTTCCGAATTTGGGAGCATCCTTAACCCATAACAGCATATGTATATGAGGAGCACCTCTTGCTTGATACTCCTTTCCCCAAAAGAAATCCACAACTTCTCCAAGAGAAGGATTTTTGTTTTATTGCAGATAAAAGACACCATAGCCTCAAATCTATGACTAATATACCTGCATACATTGAAATGAAATTAAATGAATTCATACTTGTACAGCGCGCTTATACCCTGAGGTGTCTTGGCGCTGTACGCATACCGCTGTGGAACCCTTTGTGGCTTTTCCCTGTGAAATGCCCACTCCTGGGCATCCCCAAGGTGAAGCCAGGCATCCCAGTGCTGTTGGGGTCGTTGTGGAGATTAAGCAAGCTATTGCCAAGAGTTGCAGAGTGTTACCCATGATTAGATTAGGCACCGAGGCGAGAATTATCAGGTCATAGGAAATTGGGCCCAAGACCCGCCGAGGCGGGAATTGAACCCTGGTCCCGGAACAGGCCTCTGCATCAGGGTCTGCCGCTCTAACCATTGAGACACACTTTTCCAAGGATGCAAAGAGTACAATATTTTTTATATTGGAATTTGCCTCTTGAAGAAACTCTAGCAAATCATCCCAAGCGTACTCAGCACAGCTTAGGGTAATAATAATAATAATAATAATAATAATAATAATAATAATAATAATAATAATAATAATAATAATAATAATAATAATAATAATAATTAATAATAATAATCCACATTTGTAAAGCGCACACTCACCCGTAAGGGTCTCTAGGCGCTGGGGGCCATCGGGGAGATTAAGCAAGCTATTGCCCAGAGTCACATTATGCTGGGCTAATCTGCCGCCGGTGCCGGGGATCGAACGGTGATCCCTAGATTCTGGAGTCAGTCGCCCTAGCCATGGTGCCACACCTCTTCCAGTAAGGAACCATGTTGGAGTTCCTAAGTTCTGTAGCATACATTTCAGTTCTCCATGTCCCACGCTGACATGCCATTAAATTAATGAGCTAAGATTCTAGATGATCATCTCTCTGGTGCACTTTATACATTAAATCTTTTGCAGATACATTTTGCAGATGTATTCCAGTTTTTAGAATATGATTCACTGCATATGAAAGTCCAGACAAATCACTTTCAAACAAAGATGAAATATATAAGGGATACATTGTCAAAATCTTGGACCTTCTGCATATAATCTTGCTGTCCGATATTCAGAAGCAGGAATCTGGACAGGACTTTCATCATATCATCCTCCTTTTCCAGTTGGGAACAACTGTGGAAAACAACAAGCCTCCAAGCTCTCTTCCCATACACTCATGGGAGTTCCTTTTGCTTTTTTCATTTGGAACAAATCAATAATGTTCCCCATCACTTCTTTTGAATGAAGTGGATGCACACTGTAATGTTCATAGATTTCTTCACATCTTAACATATCCACTTTTTCAATTTGTCCACTTGACGTTTCAGTATCTTCTGCTAAAACTATTTCTTCTTCTCTCATATAAACATCCTTATAGTATGTATTGTTCTTTATCAAATACAATGTTGACTTTTGCACTTTCCTAACATCCACTAACTCCTGCCAGATTTTCTTATTCTTAGTCGGCACACCATTAACGAGAATAACTAGTGGTTCACTTTCTACACTCTCTACACCAATAGTTTCAATATCTTTCTTTAAATCTAACAGTAAATACACAACTCTTACTTTCAAGAATCCTCTTTGTAATTCTGAAGGAGGCAATTTACCTGTTTTAGGCTCCATACGAACAATAGCCTGAAACGGGTGCACACATTCAATAAGAATAAACTCATAGGTGTTTAAATCTATCAATTCTGGAAGAATAGCAACCAACTCTAGATTATTATGAACAGCTCTAGCAAGCATTTTATTCTCATCTATCTTGTTATAACAATTTTTACAAATACGTTGATTAGAACCCAAATCAAAATAATTCTGTACCAACAAATAAGTTGCAAATTCTTTCCACGTATCATTATTTTCTTTTTCACTTTTTAAATACAGATAAACAATCCTAGTCTGATTTTTGTAGTGAGTTCGATGACAACAAATACAAGAAAAATGTGGCCTTTCACCTGAAATTACCTTAAACTTTGTGATTTTATTTACAACATTTTTTGTACAACTATGTTCAACATTCTCACCAACATTTTCTTTTATTAATGTCTGAGTTTCTTCACTCTCTTCTTCAGGACCAAAGTAACAAAATTCAATATCATCACCAACCTTTTTCACATCTGATACTGACCCTTGCAAAAGAGCACTGTTCAACTCATTTAACTTTAGTGCTGGACTTTTTGCATAATACAATCTTCTCACTAACTTCCTCATTTGAGTATGATGTACTGCCAACATCCTGAAATGGTGAAAAACACTTTGAAATACTTTCCTAGAAAGACAAGCCTGAGAATAACCTTGCAAACCAGTATGTTTTCTCCCTCTGCAAGGGTCTAGTCCTTGCAACAGCTTAATCTTTTGTTTAACACTTTTTTTAAAATATGTTTGTAATAAATTGCGTAATTTATCAATAGATTCTTGTCGTACAATACATATACTACTACAATCCCAAGTGTACACTAGGGCTTTAGGACGTCTGCCTAGAACTTCATCAGATATCACTTCTTTTGCTTTTTTAGGACCATTTGCTCTTTCTCAATTGGACAACCATTTCTTACCTCATAAGCTTGACCACTGGAGTCAACTGCATGCAACAAATTACTGCTCTGTAAATAACTCTCTTTGTTAAAAAAAGGCTCAGAACTTGAACTGTGTTTCCATTGCCCTCAAAAAAATCACAAAAAATATTTTTGTTAATTACTCCTTTCCTCTTACTTTGAATTCTCTTTATAACTAAAATGAATAATCTCCTCTTTACTTCAAAAGCCTTTTCAACAATGGATTCGATATGCTTCTTTTTATAAAACAGTGTTATCATTCGACATTTCTTTGTATGCTTCAGTAAACTATGGACTACTCTGTTGTAAAATATTTGTTTGCACATTTCTTTATTTTGATTTTCTCTTCTTTTACTTTAAGTTGTATCCTTTGTATGCACATTGCCTTTTTTCGTTTCCTAGTCTTTGCACTTTTTTCTGCTTTTGAAACATTTTCACTGCTTTCAACATTTCCATATTTTTTCTGAATCTAGTAATATTTTTTATGAAATCCTTTGTGGTCTTACCAGAATTTTTTCTCTATTTAGACACATTATGTTGGTCTTCCAATACTTGTGGTTAACGCTTTTTCAGGTAAGTATTCTTCTTCTGAGCTTTCCTTCTTCATTTTTTGGCTGGCATGATAACTTTTTTTATGATGATAAATCAGTATCTGTAAAAAATATTCATAAATAAATATTTATTAATAACTTTATAATTATACTTTTGTATTACTATACAAACACATTCCATATAAATTCTAACGGAGACATTTTAGGCCTGAATCACAACTGTAAAGTTGGTAACAGTAGGACATACATAGTACATACCACTTTGAAGCATTGCATAAAACTAAAACCTGAAGCACTTTATGAGTACTTGCATCTTAAGAAAATGATCACAATAGTATAAGGAGAGACACTGAGTGTATTCATGATTGGTTCACTTTTACTCTAGTAAATAGATTACTACATTGCACATAATCAGTCACTATTGTTTACCAACAGTACAGATTTAGAGTTTACAGTACTGCAGTGGTGTTTGTGTAGTGTAGGGGATCGTTGTGCAGTACTGTTCAAGGGTAGTGCAGTGGTGTTTGAGTAGTATAGGAGGTCATGCTGGGGTAGTGTTTAGGGTTTAGGGTACTGCATTAGTGAATGGGTAGTGTAGGTGATCGTGCTGGAGTTAGATTAAGGGTTTAGTGTAGTGCACTCCTCTTTGTGTAGTATAGGGAATCGTGCTAGTGATAGTGTCACTGCAAGAGAACATGTAATTATATATTTGCAAACACATAAAGCAACCAAATCATTGTCTCTCAATTTCCTCAAATGGACCCTGACTGACAGTGTGATTCTAGACAAATACCAATATTTCTTATAAATACAGTAGTAGGCTAGTATAGTGGTGTTTGGATAGCGTAAGGAGTCCTGCTGTGATAGATTTAAGATTTAGGGTAGTGAAATGATGTGTAAGTATTGTACGAAGTCATGTTGGGGTAGTGTTCTAGCATAGTGCAGTGGTGTGTATGTACTGTACGGGGTCATGCTACGGATAGTGTTTTAGGGTTTAAGGTAGTGCAGTGGTGTTTGTGTAGTGTAGGGGCTTGTGGTAGGGTACTGTTCTAGGAAAGTACACTGGTGTTTGCGTTGTGTAGGAGGTTGTACTGGGGGTATATTTAAGGTTTAAGGTAGTGCAATGGTGTTTGAGTACTGTAGGCAGTTGTGCTGGAGTAATGTTCTAGGGTTTAGGGTACTACAGTAGTGAATGGCTAGTGTAAGTGATCGTGCTGGAGGTAGATTAAGGGTTTAGGGTAGTGCACTGCTCTTTGTGTAGTGTAGGGACTCATGCTAGGGATAGTGTCACTGTAAAAGTGCATGTATTTATATGTCTGCAAACACATAAACCAACCAAATCATTGTCTCTCAATTTCCCCAAATGAACATTGACTCACAGTGTGATTCTAGACAAATAACAATATTTCCTATAAATGCAGTAGTAGGGTAGTATAGTGGTGTTTGGGTAGTGTAAGGAGTCCTGATGTGATAGATTTAAGCTTTAGGGTAGTGAAATGGAGTTTAGGTAGTATAGGGAGTCATAACTTGCCCACACTAGAGATCCCCATGTCTCTTCCATCAGGCCAACACTGGAGATCCCACGTTTGATCCACCAAGTCCACCCTGTCCGAAATTCGAACTCCAACCCCTACCCTGATGCACCGTCTAGACCCGCCAGAACCTTAAATCCTTATCCAGATTCTGTTATTCTCTCCCTCCTCCTTGAGTACACCTCTCCTCCTTCAAACATCTCTAGCGGTGCTATATGCTCTCGTAGAGCCCCACTGACTGCACTTAACTCAACACTCCCTATCCATGATATTGCAGGGCCCATCTGAACCATCACCCCAACCCCCATAGAGCGACCAGACTCAATGCCAATTCCATAAACTTCAATAACCTCCTGCAGATCCCCACTTCACAACCTGCGCCCACGGACACCATACACAAATCACACCTGAAATGCCTGCTACTCATCTATAGATCAGCTGTGTTACATGCAACAGACCTTGCCGATATCACCGTAGCTCAAGAATTGGACCTCCTTATCCTCACAGAAACATGGGTCAACGACTCCTCTGGCCCCATCCTTGACCTATTAGTCCCTCCTAGTCACAACAATATTAGACTTGACCGATTTAGGAAATTAGGAGGTAGCATTGCCTGTATCTTCCGCAACTCTCTAACAGCAAAACATTCCCTTTCAGTTAATCTCTCCTCCTGTGAATACCTTTCCATAGACATTAACAGCACTCACAAACCCTTATCCAGCCTTCACATCTTCTACCACCCCCAGGTGATAACCTCCTCCTAATCGAACAAGTTATGGAAACCATCTCCTCCAACCTGGGGTGTCACTCCCCCCAGATCTTCCTTGGTGATTTCAATCTCCACTGGAACAACCCTCACGATCAGGCTGCTACTACTCTCAAAAACTTCATTACCGACCTCTCAGTCAATTCTGAATCCATTTTCCCCTGTGATTTATTTGCCCATCATTTTATCAACTTCCTGATACCTGAAAGCTGGAACCACAATTCTGCTCAACCACTCAAACTTAAACACTGGAAAAGACCCCTCCATAACACGAGCATGAATGAGCTCATAGAACGCTGCAATCTCTCCCTTCCACCGCCTTCTAACATGAATGACGTCCATGACCTCACCGACCATTACAACATCACCTTGCTATCTGCCCTGAATGATACGGCCCCTCTTCCACTAAAAAGAATTCCCATAAAAGACTCCAAACCGTGGTTCAATGACAGACTAAATGAGGACAGACGTAGAATTAGACTAGCTGAACGCAAGTGGAAAGCCTCTCCCTCCTTGGATCTTCTTAAAATTCTAAGATCCCAATGAAGCAAATACAACAAACTCATTAAAACGATGAAAGCCAATTTCTTCATGCACGAACTTGACTAGAGTAAAATCACCCGAAATGAATTTTGAGCTTATTAAAACACAATCCAACAACACCTCTACCCAATCACATTGCACCACTCGTACGCAACCAAACTGCTATGCAGTGGCTGAATTCTTCCTCGAAAAGATGAATGGAATCGAGTCAGACCTAAGGTCTGCAGCAATCACCCTCTCGCCCTCTCCTGATGTATCTGTCTCCACAACCCTACCTTCGCCCCTAGGTCTCTCACTCAAAAATAATGTCTCTTGGAGCCATTTCACTCCCCTCAATGACATTACTATCCTCAACATTCTCTCTACTTTTAAACCCTAAAAATCACTTCAATGACCCTCTCCCCCCTAACTTCTTTAAAGAAATGATAGCTTCTCTAGCACCACTCTTGTCACAAATCATTAACGCCTCAATTCTTGAAGGTGAGATCACGGTCTGCCTGAAGGCAGGCCTACTGCTCTCTATTCTAAAAAAAACAGCGGCTGATCCTCTTGACTTGATCAACTACAGCCCAATCACAAACATACTGACCCTGGCGAAACTTCTGGAGAAATGCGTTCACAAACAACTTTGCAAACACATTGAGCACTTCCAGCTACTTGACCAATTCCAATCGTGTTTCCGCACTGGTCACAGCACTGAAACGGCCATCACTCACATTGTCAATGACCCTCTCACTTTACTTGACCAAAATTAAACCTGCCTTTTAATCCTTCTTGATCTCTCTTCAGCTTTTGACACTGTTAAACATGACAATCTACTCTTCCTTTCGGAACGCAGAATGGGGCTCTCTGGCATGGTCCTTAAGTGGTTTGCCTCTTTCCTCAACAACCGAACACAAAGATTCAAATCCAACCAGTCTCTCTCTAACCCTACTCCCTGCACACGGAGTGTTCCCCAAGGCTCCTCACTCTCCCCCACTCTCTTCAACCTCTTCCTTGAACCAGTGACTGTAATTCTTAAAGACTTCAACATCCAATATCACATGTATGCGGACGACACCCAACTTTACATGAAAATCCCCTCCCCTAAAGACATCAAATCTCTTAACGGAACCCTTCTCAAAACCATTAACTGGCTTACCTCCAAACATCTCAAATTAAACGCCCTCAAGACGGAATTCCTCCTCATTGCATCCACTAAGCAAACCCCCACTGTTTTGAAATTTTCCTGTAACCTCACCGCCCTCAACTGCACAACGCTCATTGTTGATTCCATTAAATCACTGGGAGTTGTGCTAGATAAACACTTAAACATGCAAGATCACATCAGATCAGCATCCAAAGGAGCGAACTTTCAACTCTGCATCCTCAGAAAACTCAAACCCTACCTTCCCCAAGATGACTTTAAATCGGCTGTGCAAGCACTAATCATTTCCTGACTAGAATACGGCAGTGCAACTCTTTGGGGTCTGCCTGAGCTCCGTTTAGTACCAATCAGAGCATCTCTAAATGCTGCCACTAGACTCATCACGGGCTCCAAGAAGTCTAATCACATTTCACCGGACCTTAAATCGCTCAACTGGCTTCCCTTTGAAGCTAGAATACAACTTAAGATCTCATGTATGACCCTTAGAACACTCCACTTCAACACCCCAATCTACCTGTCAAACAAACTGGAACTTTCGGGTGGCTCCAGGTCAATAAGAAGCTCTGGCACACTGCTGCTCAAGCCCAAGATATTTAAGAAGCTTAAAACGTACAATCGTACATTCTCTGGCATCGCCCGAGAATATGGAACTCCCTTTCAGTGGATACAAGACTCATTCCTTCTTCTCTTGCCTTCAAAAGGGAAGTCAAAACTCTACTTTTGAACAAAATGTTCTAATGATCTATGCCCTGAAGTCGATGCTTTGCTCTTAGTGCATCTAAGTGACTGATTGTGTACAGTTTGTTCTTGATGTATAAAGCCCTTTTTTTTTCGTCAGCTCCCTTCCACCTTCCTTTGGTCACCCCAATCTCTGCCTTACCCTGTGGTCTACTG
Organism: Lissotriton vulgaris; assembly: GCF_964263255.1. Classification (NCBI taxonomy): domain Eukaryota; kingdom Metazoa; phylum Chordata; class Amphibia; order Caudata; family Salamandridae; genus Lissotriton; species Lissotriton vulgaris. The sequence goes on from NC_141696.1 coordinate 747,299,505, forward strand.
CCTCAATGTTTCCATGCTTTCTCTCACCTACCTTTTTTCCTTTGTCTACTTATAACTATGTAAAGCGCTCTGATACCCTCTGGGGTCATGTTCGCGCTACACAAAACTTTTCAAATAAAATAGATAGTGCAGTGGTATTTATGTACTATAAGGGATCATGCTAGGGATAGCATTTTAGGGTTTAAGGTAGTGCAGTGGTGTGTGCGTAGTGTAGGGGTTGGTGGTAGGGTACTGTTCAGGAAAGTACACTGGTGTTTGGGTAGTGTAGGAGGTTGTACTGGGGTAAATGTAAGGTTTGGGGTAGTGCAACGGTGTTTGAATACTGTAGGCAGTTGTGCTGGAGTAGTGTTTTAGGGTTTAGGGTACTGCAGTAGTGAATGGCTAGTATAGGTGATCGTGATAGAGGTAGATTGAGGGTGTAGTGTAGGGAATCATGCTAGGGATAGTGTCACTGCAAGAGTACATGTATTTATATGTCTGCAAACACTTAAATTAACCAAATGATTGTCTCTCAATTTCCCCAAATGAACACTGACTCACAGTGTGATTCTAGCCAAATAACAATATTTCCTATAAATGCAGTAGTAGGGTAGTATAGTGGTGTTTGGGTAGTGTAAGGAGTCCTGCTGTGATAGATTTAAGCTTTAGGGCAGTGAAATGGAGTTTAGGTAGTGTAGGGAGTCATGCTGGGGTAGTGTTCTAGCATAGTGCAGTGGTGTTTATGTACTATAGGGGATCATGCTAGGGATAGCGTGTTAGGGTTTAAGGTAGTGCAGTGGTGTTTGTGTAGTGTAGGAGGTCGAGGTAGAGTAGTGTTCTAGGATATAAAGTGGTGTTTAGTTAGTTTACGAGGTTGTGCTGGGGTAGATTTAAGGTGTAGGGTAGTACAGTGGTGAATGGGTAGTGTATGTGGTTGTGCTGGAGGTAGATTAAGGGTTTACAGTAGTGCAGTGGTGTTTAGGTAGTGTAGGAAATCATACTGGGGTAGTATCACTGCAAGACTACATGTACTTATTTGTCAGCAAAAACATCAAGCACGCATTCCATATATTTCAGAACTGCATTTTACTATTAATACTAAACTCATTTTGTAAACACGTAACCAATGACTATTTTCTAATTCTACCAAAATGTGAGAACACAATACGTTTTCAATCAATTACATGTCAGGAAACACATGAACTACCAAAATGCTTCTCTCAGACTGATTCCTAAAAGCACAGACTCACTGTGTGATTCTACTCAAGCAACTCTTTCCCTTGCATTTTACCAAAACACATTTACCACTCAACAAGACTTTAGTGAATGCATATTACACAACAGTTTCTACTACACATTAGTATAGAGTGCTTCTATCTGAATAATTCCTAAATGCACACAACACTCACTCTGAGACTCTAGACAACGAACACTATCCATTGCATTTTACCAAAACACATTTCATAGTCTAGAATGAGTACTGCATTTTAATGTAGCAACTTGAGTCATTTTTGAAAATAAATAAAAAATAGCTGGTTTCTAATTCTACCAAAACATGAGAACAGCATAGTTATCTGTCTGCAAGCAAAAAAATACACACATGCTTATCTCAGAATGCTTTTTAAATACACACACAGTCACAATAAAATATAGAGAAAAAACAGTATTACCTGCACTTTAGCAGGACAAACACATTATTCTGATTAAATCAACATGCACCACATACATTCCCTCACAAATTAATAACTCACCTTTCAAATTATTTTGTAGAATACAAAGTATATTAGTCACACAGTAGATTTTCTTATACAGAATTTCGGTTTTGAACAGCTCTCACCAGAACCAAAAAATGGCAGTTTCCAACTCATATTCAACACATATACACCTTCACATCATATCACATTGCTTCCCTCATTAATTCAAAAGCAAACATACATTTCTATTGGTTACACATGTCAATCCTTTCCAAATTACATAAATTTCAACCCTACCCCCATTCTATCTTCTGCCTGTTATCATAGAAGCACTTCATGGAACACTTAACTGAGCACACAGGTCAAAAGTTCATCACACAATGTTGCTAATCAAAGCAACATGTGTGCTTGACTTTTCAATATACCAGCTTATCCTATGTAATGTTCTTTTCAATCACTTTTGGTTAACCAATAAGAATCATGCTTTTAAAAAAACAGAAACATGTACCCTAGTTTTCAGGGTAGAATGTTGTCAAACAACCAATGATTTCTTTTCTTTTTTCAACACTGTATGTTACCCACCATTTTCGAAAAATCTTAGTTTTCAAACTGCCATTTCATTTACAGAGACCATCTGAGTGCATCCAGACTTCCCTTCAAGATGTTTAGAGTGTGGATTGACTTTCTGGAGCCAAAGGTATGCAAAACACAAAGGAATTCACAAAGACCTAGGTTTACCAAATGTACACATTAAATGGATTGGACAGAGAGGGTTCAAGTGGCACCAATTGATGCCATTACTTAAATCTTTTTTGCATCTTCAACACCCTGACCTCATAATTGTGCACTGTGGGGGCAATGACCTAGGCACTTTCACTGGGGTAGGTCTGGAAATGCTTATGAAGGACACCTTTGGAGAACTGATGTCACTTTTCCCCCAAACTGCCTTTGTCTATTTCAACATGTACCAAAAGGTAGAAATGGAACTGGTCCAATCAATTTCGTCCCCAGATTGAGAAAGCTAGGAAACATGTGAATAAATATGTTTCTGCTTTTCTCCAAGACTATAGAATGGGGTCAATTTACCACAACAATCTGGGTTTCAATATGCATGGCATCTATAGGAGAGATGGTGTACATTTTACAGATGAGGGGAACAGAGTCTTCCTCTTGAACTTTAGACACTGCATCGGTACTTACTTGTAGGTACTAAAATCTCTCAATGAACACAAGGGCTCTTTTTAGAGCCACCTAACAAGTAAACACATAAGCTTGATGTATATCTGAAAAATAATATTTGTTTTTTGGCTAGGAGTCGTGCACCCTTTTCGTGTTTTGTACACATATTTCACAGACTTCTTCAGCCTCACTTCTACTGAGGCATAAAATGACTGCCAACAGTTTCTAGTTTTGAATGTTGACAACCACTTGACAGCCAATTAGCATTCAGCACGTGATCGGGAGGCTGCACTTATGGTATGATGGCAATGCTCGCTGAATACGCGGATCCACCGCACCCATAGATAAATATATGGTTTTAACTGTAACTTTCTCAGGAACTTCTGAACGGATTTACACCAAATAGGCAAAAGGCACGAGTCTGAACTGAGGAGTACCTCTTTGCCAAATTTGGTGTAATTCATGATTACACAAAGCTTCTCTGTCTATATTTTAATGCCAGATCCTTACCTAAGCATGCCATGGATATCTGGATCTACTGAAGGTAAAAAATCACGATCTGGTTTTTATCACCGTAATCTGGCCGACCGATACTAACGCCCCAGATTTGGCTAATGCATTGCCTAGCAATTATAAAATTATTAAACAAGACAGAGCCGGAACGTAAAGGAGGGGGGATTGCTATCATATTTAGAGACCATCTGACTTGCCTTCCAGAGTAGACAAACTCTTATAACGAGCATCAAACTCTCCCTTTTCAACTACTCCAGGATGACCTCATCATTCTAGCATGAGCAGTAATCTATAACCCCCCAGGCCAACAAGCTAACTTCAGTGCCAAATTGCTCACCCAACTCCTACCAACATGCTTAAAATATAAAAACTACCTAGTAATCGGAGACTTCAACATACACTATGAGAAAAAGGACACCCTAGCTGTCTCCCAAGTGGAGAGCGACATGGGGATCCTCAATCTTAAACAGTGGATAGAGGGTCCAACCCATATAGTGAGTCATACGTCAGACCTACTCTTCACTAACAATGAATCCATAAATATCTGTGATGTCATGTCATTACTCTGGACTGACCATTCTCTGATTATCTTTACACTGGACTTACCCACCAAATCATCGAAACCCAGGGAAATCCACCAGATCTCCAACCGAGCATGGAGGCTAGTTAATGATTCGAATTTTGATACACATTTCCTGGATGTTAACACAGAGTTCTCAGACGATACCTCAGTATGCTTAGACACAGCCACTCTTGACTCTGGGATTTATCAAACACTAGACAAACTGGTCCCTATTCAGAAATCCAGGAAATGATCCCACATGGAAAAATGGTACACCCCACAATTAAAAAGTCCCAAAAGGGAGTGCCAGAAACTAGAACACCTACGGAGGCAGTCCAAAAATGAAGCTAACAAACTAAGCTATATGCTCAAGCGGAGGTCCTATAATCTCTCCATAAAAAATACAAAAAGAAATTACTTCTTCTAGAGTATCCATGAAAATTGTAACTCAGCAAAAGAACTGTTTAGAATCGTTAAGGAACTTAACAAGACATCTAGCACTACTCAAACCCTCACCCCTTCGGTAGAGGCCTGCGAATGAATCAGTGCCTTCTTTACTGAAAAGATCAGAAAAATCTACTCCTCCTTTAGTCCCCAGAGCCCCCCTAGTATAACTGACGTAGTGAACACCTCTATCACAACTAACGTAGTAAAGACCATTGGGGCCGTCTCCGACTCCGAAGCCACACCAACCTTGGGCAGCTTCAAGCCCTTCACAGCAGATGAGGCTCTGAAAGCTATGAGTACAGTAAAATCTGGCTCCCCATTTGATCCCTGTCCCCATTTTGTTTTCTTAAAAACTGCCCCCACGCTCTGCCCCTTGATTTCCCAACTCTTTAACAAATCTTTAAGAATCACCATCTTCCCGGACTTATGGAAGCATGCTTCAGTGATTCCCCTTCTGAAAAAAGCTGGGACGGACATCCACAACCCAGAAAATTACCGTCCCATTTCCCAGCTCCCATACCTTTCTAAGGTTCTGGAGAAATTGGTGAATGGCCAGTTGACCAGCTACCTGGAAACAAATCATCTCCTGGACCCCTCCAGACAGGTTTTAGAGCCAATAACAGTATGGAGGCAACGCTGCTGGCAGTGTCGGACAGTATCAGATTATGCACCGACCAAGGTGGGGCGGTGGCTTCTATACTTCTGGACCTGTCGGCAGCGTTCGACACGGTCTCCCATAACTGCCTGCTGAACATCCTCTATGAAAAAGGAGTCCACTCTACTGCCCTAAGCTGGCTATACTCATTTTTGAGCAACCGCACCCAAGCAGTACATATGGGCCAATTCCATTCTAAACCCAGCCCCATCAGTGGCTGTGTCCCCCAAGGAGCCACACTAAGCCCCACCCTTTTTAATGTCTATTTGTCATCTTTAGCTAAAATTGGCAGGAAGTGGGGCATTGGCATCTGCTCCTATGCGGATGATACGCAACTGATGGTGGCTTTGGACGAAAAACCAGACATCACCAAACATAAACTGCATAACTGTTTTTCCGAAATGGCACAGTGGATGCATACACATTGCCTGAAGCTGAACGCCGGCAAATCCGAAATCCTTCTGTTCGGCGGCGCCAAACGAGTGTGGGACGCTATTTGGTGGCCACCCACTCAAGGTATGGCCCCATCCCAAAACAACATGCTAAAAACCTGGGCTTCCTTATGGACGACGCCCTGACCATGAAGGATCATGTGCGATTCCTCTGTGGCAAAGGCTTCGCCATCTTGAAGCTTCTAGCTAGACTATTCCCATGGATTCCACTGGACTGCAGACGATCGGTCACACAAGCTCTGCTGGTCAGTCACTTGGATGATGGCAATGCCTTATTTGTTGGCATGAATGAGCATTTGTTCACATGCCTACAAGTACTGCAGAACGCAGCGGCAAAACTTGTCTGCAACAAAGGAAAGCTTGAGTCTGCTTCAGGCTGTCTGAAGAAAATGCACTGGCTACCAATCCGTCAGAGAGCAGTTCTTAAGCTGCTTAGCCATGCTCACAGAGCTCTTCATAAAACTGTCCCCACAATACTCCAGGAGAAAATCGAATTTTATGTCCCCACACGAAATCTTCGATCTCTTGAATCAGCCCTCGCCAGAACAAGACGCATATATAAAGTAAGGACAGGAGGTCGCTCATTCTCCTATCTAGCAGCCAAGAAATGGAATGAGCTTCCTCAGGACCTAAGACACACCGCCAACTATCTCCAGTTCAGGAAAAAACTAAAAACATACCTTTTTCCCAAACTCTAATGTATTCCCTCTTAACGTCAGTTCCGCAGAATTACCAACACTGGTATAAGCACCTTGATATCCCTAGGGATGAGTGTTGCGCTCTACAAATAACAAATACAAATACAAATACAAATTCCGTTCAGCAGTTCGGGCTGTAGCTGCGGCTAAATGTCCTTTGGGAAATTGCATAGGAAAATGGGTTTTGCGTCCCCCCTTTTTTCTCGGCCCCCGCTTGACGAATCACCCCCAAACTTTCAGAATAGGAGCGGACCAGAGGTGGCCAAAAGTTTGGAAAATTTTGCTCAGATTCATCAATCGCGCCAAAGGTATTCCAAATTGAATGTTGCAGATTTCCTATGGGTAATAGGTCCTAACTATAACTACCTTCTGGCCACCGCCAGTAAGTAATATATATATATATATATATATATATCAAAGCTCCAAGGTTCCCACCTGTTGGAGAAGTACTCGGACATCCACTGCAACAACCTTCAGGAGGTAAAAGCCGGATCGGTGGGTGAATCCAGTTCACAGCATGCCTGTCGATTCACGCCTGACGTGTTTCATGCTCATTGTACTTTTCAGAGGCGTGACATAGAGGCCACACCTTCCACTTAAAAATATGGGCCCTCCAATGGGCTACTCGAATGAGTCTTCATTGGTTTCTGGGTCTTGTAGTGTGTGCCTCAGTTATGTACTGCTGTCTGAGATGTTTCAAGCCCACCAATGGGCCTCCACTCGCACATCCGGTTTGTCAATCCTCCACGGATGACTCCACATTAAGACTCTGTGATTCGGAGATCCGTTTCCCCAAATTTCTGGGTGGTGCGTCTTCCACGGCTGGGACGCCGCAAATAAATCAAAGCTCCAAGGTTCCCACCTGTTGGAGACGCACTCTGACATCCACTGAAGCAACCTTCATGAGGTAAAAGCCGGATCGGCAGAGGGATCCAGTTCACAGCATGCCTGTCGATTCACGCCTGACATGTTTCGTGCTCATTGCACTCTTCAGAGGCACAACAGTCATTTTGGCAGAGAGGCCACACCTCCCACTTAAAAATATGAGCCCTCAAATGAGTCTGCTTTGGTTTGTGGGTCTTGTAGTATGTGCCTCAGTTATGTGCCGCTGTGTGAGATGTTTCAAGCCCACCAATGGGCCTCCATTCGCACATCCGGTTTGTCAATCCTCCATGGAAGCCTCCACATTGAGATTCCGTGATTCGGAGCTCCGTGGCCCCAAATTTCCGGGTGTTGCATCTCCCGCGGCTGGGAGGCCGTGGATAAATCAAATCTACAAGGTTCCCAGCAGTTGGAGACGCACTGTGACATCCACTGCAGCAACCTTCATGAGGTAAAAGCTGGATCGGCGGGCAGATCCAGTTCACAGCATGCCTGTCGATTCACACCTGACGCGTTTCGTGCTCATTGCACTCTTCAGAGATGCAAGAGTCATTTTGGCATAGAGGTCTCACCTCCCACTTAAAAATATGAGTCCTCCAATGGGCTACTCGAATGATTCTGCGTTGGTTTGTGGGTCTTGTAGTGTGTGCCTCAGTTATTTGCCGCTGTCTGAGACGTTTCAAGCCCACCAATGGGCCTCCACTCGCACATCAGGCTTGTCAATCCTCCATGGATGCCTCCACATTGAGACTTGTAAACTGGATCCGCCCGCTGATCCGGCTTTTACCTCATGAAGGTTGCTGCAGTGGATGTCAGAGTGCATTTCCAACTGGTGGGAACTTTGGAGCTTTGATACGAAACGCAATATGGCAATTTGAAAGCACCAACAATAAAGACTTAATTTTGCACCTACTTTGGGCCTGTATCTGTTTCTGCAGCCTCGAAACTCTGCACTAGATTCGGAAATCCTTGGAATGTATATATATATATATATATATATATATATATATATATATATATATATATATATATATATATATATATATACTAATATAAAGAGAGAACTTGCACCTTTTGGCCAGGTAAACTCGGGAACCACAGCGCCAATCTACACACCCGATACATCTATGAAAATGTCAGGGTGTGTAGATGGACATAGGCTTTATAAATTTTTTAAAAAAAGTAATTTAAAAAAATTACGTTTGTAAACAAAGTAGTCCCCTGAAAGTAACGCCGGCCGGGACCTAGCTCTGGCCACGACGCGACGTGCGTGATGACGACAAGGAGGAGGACGGTGCAGTAATGCCTCGATTTCAGTCTCTCGGGGCTGTGTCTCTCTTCTATGTCTACGGCTCTGCAGTGAGCTGTGTGCGAGATGGCGACAACAGGGGAGCCGAGTGCCGGGCTGGAGAGTCCGAGCGACGAGTGCGGTGGAGCGGAGGGTCCACACTTGAGCGCACTGAACGGAGAGTTCCTCTTCCGCTGACATCTGCCACGCGGCTCGGAGCTGCCGAAGGTTGCGGGATCTTTGCGGGGCCCGAGGAAAGGTGTGGAGGCAGCAGTTTCGGAGGAAGTAGGGGCGCGAGTGAGTCTGGGCGGGAGGGGGGCGCGAGTGAGTCTGGGCGGGAGGGGGGCGCGAGTGAGTCTGGGCGGGAGGGAGTCGGTGCGGGAGGGGGTCGGGCGGGAGCGGGTGTACTGCCCCCAGCCCCTTTCTGCCCCAGGCAACCCTGGGGCGGGCTGCTAGTATATATATATATATATTACCTACTGGCGATAGCCAGTAGGTATATATAGTTAGGATTTTTTCTCTATGGAACTTTTGAAAATTCTATGCCTAATAACTTTGGCGTTTGTGGACGGAATTGGCTGAAATTTTCAGAAAAATGGCACATTTTGTTTCTGAGCAGCTCCTAGAAATTTGGGGGGGTTCGTCAAGGGGGGGCCGAGAAAAAAGGGGGGTCTCAAAACGCATTTTTCCCATGTTAATTTCAATAGGGCGGTTGGCCTCACTTTTAGCCCGAACGGCTGAATGGATTTCCACGAAACTTGGCAAAATTGTAGGGACTGTTAGCCCGATGTGCCTTTGCTAGGTCTCAATATATGTGCTTCAGTGGATTTTGAAAAATTTACATTTAAAACAAGATATATATCTGTAACAGCGCTCCGGGTAGCGCTCCGGTTAGCGAACTTTTCGCGTATCGGAACTTTGCGAAGCGAAGCTGATTGTCTGTCAACATTCTAAACAGTCCGGAGCGGCCGCCATCTTGTCTCTCGGTAGGATCGAGAGACAAGAGGAGGCCAAAACAAAGGGGGAAATGAAGGAAAGGGGTCAAGGTAGACCCCTTCTGACCCCCTAGGATTGATGAGGGGGATATTATAGAGCCACGCGGGGCCCCAAAAAAAAAAAAAATCCGATTTTTTCGCCGTAGAGACGCGTCTTGGTACGCGAACCGGGCAGCTAACCAGGCAGCTAACCGGGAAGCTAACCGGCAGTGTAACGGGAGTCTGAGGAGTAGCTGATTGGCTGTCAACATTGTAAACAGTCCGGAGCGGCCGCCATCTTGTCTCTCGGTAGGATCGAGAGACAAGAGGAGACCAAAACAAAGGGGGAAATGAAGGAAAGAGGGCAAGGTAGACCCCTTCTGACCCCATAGGATTGATGACGGGGATATTATAAAGCCACGCGGGGCCAAAAAAAAAAAAAAAAAATCCGATTTTTTCGCCGTAGAGACGCGTCTTGGTACGCGAACCGGGCAGCTAACCGGGCAGCTAACCGGGAAGCTAACCGGCAGTGCAACGGGAGTCTGAGGAGTAGCTGATTGGCTGTCAACATTGTAAACAGTCCGGAGCGGCCGCCATCTTGTCTCTCGGTAGGATCGAGAGACAAGAGGTGGAAAAAAAAAAGGTGTAAATGAATGAAAGGGGTAAGGCAGACCCCTCCTGAACCCCTAGGATTGATGAGGGGGCTATTAAAGTTCCCTGCGGGGCAAAAGAAAAAAAAATTGTGATTTTTCGCGGTAAAGGTGCTTCCTGGTACGTTAACCGGGCAGCTAACCGGCAGCGTAACGGGAGTCTGACATATTGTGTTTTTTGAACGTTTGTGATATGTGCACGTGTGGATTTTGTCTAAGTAAGGTTAAAAATATATATATATATCTTTAAGCGTGTTCTGGCGTGCTTACGTTTTGGGTTTGGTTTGCGCTGCAGAGACGATACGTCACGGTTATGCGATGCATCATGAGGCGTCTCACGGGCTACGTGATACGTCACTTAATAAAGAATATATTTTACAGCTATAGATATTAGCTTTTAAAAAACCAATGAAATTCACAGAAAAAACCATAGGTTATAGACCATATATAGTTAGGAATTTGCATTTACAAAACCTTGAAAATTCACTGAAAAAAACATAGGTTATAGACCATATATAGTTAGGGATTAGCATTTAAAAAACCTTATTTTATTTGCACAAAACCATTGAAATTCATCAGTGATGTCATCAGTGATGTCACTGAGCATGTCATGAATGATGTAATATGTGACATCATTAGCAGTGTATTGCGGGTCCGCGATATATAGTTAGTGCAACTAACTATATATGGAATTTCAATGGTTTTGTGCAAATAAAATAAGGTTTTTTAAATGCTAATCCCTAACTATATATGGTCTATAACCTATGGTTTTTTCAGTGAATATATATATATATATATATATATATATATATATATATATATATATATATATATATATATATATATATATATATATATATATATATATATATATATATATATATATATATATATATCCAGCCAAGGTGCCTCTGAACATAGAAACGCCACTCCACACAGAACAGGTTGACAAACCCTTTGTTTATTGCATCTGCACTTCAAAGTCCGGTATTTGAGTCCCCGACGTGTTTCGAAGCAACATGCTTCTTCCTCATTGGGTGGGCAGCAGTTGATGAAACCGGCAACAGCGTCATTTCCCCTTTCAAGTATGCTATCTCCAGTGGTGCATACTGGGTGCTGTAGTCGTACAATTCTTCACTTCAGGTAGAGTTCGTCACAAGGCTTACAATTAATTCATGCCTTTTGTTATTTATTTATATATATGACACCCCGTCTTTACTCCATTCGCTCATGCCTTCCCCAGGTGGGGGGATTGTTGTTATCATTTATAACAATTGCTCAGTTGTAAAATACTATTTGTAAAATCTCAGTAAAATACATGTGCAGTACGATTGATTTGGGCATCCCGGTTACAGTACTTGGAGATATAATAAAGTGCATGTGCACTCTAATTACTGTGCAAAATACGCAAAAACTGTACTGGTCAAAACTACAGGGAATCAAATTCCCAGTAGTTATGTGAAAGATGCATTTATGTGCAAATATCAGCAATAAGGTGCAATAATGCTTTTAAAACCAGAAATGCCCTGTTATCTTCTCATCGTATCTGTAATAAATAATTTTAAAATCATTATTTATCCGTGCGTTGTTCTACTAAATCTCTGTGTTATAACACACATAACATCCCCTACTTGCACCTTCGTCCCCAATGTTATATTCCATTTGGCGCCATGTCCGCCCTCAACTTCTCCCCAATTGTGCTCAAACAAATCAATAACATTAGTGCATGCTTGGCTAATAACTTTTTTTTTAAATATCGACTATTGGGGTATTAGGATCCGCCTAGTCTAAATTAACCATGTTATGCCCTTGGTGTGTGTTATAAAATTAAAACAAATAGTAGCGGTTGCAACAATGTAATTCAGAGATTGCTGCAAAGATTCAATAATTTGTTGTAATTCATTTCATATATGCATACCTAATGATGGCAACCCAATATTCAGTCCCCACTCCTGAGACAAAGAAGAAGTCAAAAAGAAGAGAATGGAAACGCAAAAGCAAAGCTGCCTATTCTAGTGCCAATATATAACTCATTATAGGCAATCATTAGGGTAGACAGGTGTACATATCTTCTGTCACATTTAAACCCACTGGGGCCTAGGTGTCGAGCAACAGGATATAATGAGTCTCCAGCCTTCTCAATTTAATCTCTCTGTCTCCGCCCCTCCTGCTAGCCTTGATCGCATCTATCACAAAATATCTAAGCAAAGAATTATCACCTTGATGGTAATCTATATAATGCCTTGCGACTGGGTAGGTATTATCCCCATTAGCGATAGCTCTAAGGTGCTGGAGGATGCGTTGATGTACCGGGAGTTTCGTACTGCCCACATATTTCAGTAGGCAGGGGCATTGGAGGATATAAATGGCATATTCCGTTTTGCAGGTCAAACTGCGATATTGGATGCTGCCTCTCATTGAATCCATCCGGATAATTTTTGATGTTAATGCCATACTGGCAGGCCTTGCAGGTCCTGCATTTAAAAAAGCCTTTATTAGTTTGCCAGCAGGCTGATTTCAGTATTGGTTCAGGGTTAGTGTCAACTATCTGATCTTTAAGCGACGGTGCCCTACTGTAAGTTATAGAAGCCGTGTTTGGAAGAGTTGTACCTATGATAGGGCCACTTCTTACTATGGGCCAATATTTGTTAACCAATCTGTAAATCTCTCGGTGTTGGTTACTAAACCCTGTGATAATTCTGAAAACATCTGAACCAGTTGCTTTGTTGTTACTCGTATTGGAGTCAGTATCCACTTCCTGTTGCTTCTTTTTGGTCAATAGGGCTTCCCTGGTTACCATCATGGATCTATTTTTGGCCTGTTCGATAGTTTGTAGGGAATAGTCTCTTTCAAGGAAACGCTCTGTGCTTTCCCTCTGAGCCCTCTCTAAGTCAGTGGGATTACTACAGATGCGTCTCATCCTCAGCATCTCCCCATAGGGGATGCTGGAAACGAGATGCATCGGATGTGCACTTGCAGCATGCAATATGCTGTTCCCGGCCGTTAGTTTGCGATGAATTCTGGACTCTAATCTCCCATCGGTAATGTACAATTCTGTATCCAAAAAAGTGACTGCATGTTGACTTAGGGTCACTCTGAATCTGAGGTTTAGGTTATTTTGATTGATCTCCTCAATAAATGCCTTTGCTTCCAATTCACTGCCCCTCCATATCACTAGTAAGTCGTCTATAAAATGATTCCATGCTATCACATGAGTCTCCAATATATGTTTGTGTTCCCTCCTGAGGACCAGTCCCTCCCAAGCTCCCATGTGTAAGCAGGCAAAGCTCTGGGAGAAACTGGCCCCCATTGCAACCCCCTGTCGTTGGCGGTACATGAGATTGCTAAACATAAAGGTATTGTTAGTCAGGCAAAATTCCAACATAGACAGTAGCATGCAATTATGATCATTAAATATTGGGTCACGCTTCAATAAATAATGTCTGACTGCTGCCAAACCTTGTTCATGTGCAATGCTGGTGTACAAGGACGTTACATCCAGCGCAATAAGCCAATCCCCAGGTGCCACCTCCACGTTCCTGATTTTCAATAAAAAGTCACTAGTGTCTTGTATAAATGAATCAAGCTTCCTCACATATCCCTGCAGTCTATATATACAAAGTGTGTTCTAAAAGGCTCCCCCTTGCCGAGATAATTGGTCTACCCGGCGGATGTATGGGGTCCCTATGCACCTTAGGTATAAAGTACATTATTGGGGTGACTGGGTGATCTACTTTCAGGTATTTGTATTCTGCATCTGTGATAAGTTTAGCTGCTTTCCATTTTAATAATTTTTGATGGAATTCCATTTTCGTAGCTGCTTTCACCTGGGAATTGATGCGCTCGTAGGAGTTTCTGTCATTTAGCTGTGAAAAGGCTTCTTTTTCATATTCTATTTTGTCAAAAGCACAATATTGCTGCCTTTATCACTTCCTCTCACCACAATGTCTCGTTCTTTAGTTAGTCTTTTCACAAGGGCATAATATCGTTGTGATGTTTCATCATATTTCCTCTTGCTGTTCACCGTATTTCTATGTAGTTCCTTTAATTGCCCGACTACACACTCATGAAATATGTCTATTGCATCACGTGGGAGCACCGAGGTGAACGTCGATGGTTGTCTGAACAACGTTTCAGTGGTGACTCTATTGCCCATTTTATCAATGTCTCGTGATTTGTTTATTTCCTGCTGTACCCTGTCATATCCTGCTCCCTTAGTTTCCCATAATTCAGTTAATATTTTAGTTCCTTGTGATGCCTCACTCATCGTGTCCGTTTGTTCCATCAGGGGTTGTGTCTTATCTTTTTGTTTGGTTTTTAGATTGTACAATTTGCGAAGTTTTAACCTTCTCACTGCCTTATAAATGTCACATCTCGTAGCAGTGTAGTTGAAGTTACTGCGTGGGGCATAAGTTAATCCCAAGCTCAATATTTCTTCCTCTTTGGTTGACAGCTTAAATTCTGTCAGATTAATCACAGTTCGACTCATGCTCTCATTTAGTTTTGTTGGGGGGCAGCTCCCTGTCCCCTCCCTCTTCTTTTTTTCTGATAATTTCCTCTGGGTCACCCTGAGCCTCCGGCGCCTCCTGTAATTTGCCCTCCGCTTGTTTGACTTTGCGGAATACGGGGTCGCAGAGTTTTGAGCCGTTCCTGGCATAAAAAAAACTATTTCTTGGCCTGGAGATGGTTTTGGTATTCCTTCCGCCTGTGCCCTGCTGCGGCGTTCTGCATCTGGCTCAGAGTCAATATCAGTGCTTAAATTAGAGTCAGCCGAATCGGTTGCAGCGTTCTGTGGTCGAATAGTTTTCTGCTTGGGTTGAGTTCGATTTGCTCCCCGTCGTAGTGAGTCATATTTCTGTGAAAATGTGAATATCTGACCCAGCTCATAGTCACTCCGATCGCGCTGAAACTTAAAGGTCTTCATTTCAATTATTTTGGCCTCTTCTTTTTTGAGCTTATCATTCATCGCTTTCATGAGCTTGGTTTTTTCATCTTCATCACCCATGCCTGCCAATTGCTCTTGTATTTCATCAATTTCCAGTAATAATTTCGCCCGGTCGATATCCGCATACTTGATGAGGATTTGAACTTGGCCCATTCTTTCAAAAGCTCCGGATTGGGGTCCTCATATGTAGGAGCCGTCAGGATACGCAAACCGCGAGGTATGCGATTGACTTCTATGTATCTTTGCAGAGACTTTGATTCCCACCATTTAGACTGCTCGTTGCGGGATTTCTTTTCCAAAGTTTTGAATAAATCTCTCAAAGCTGCATTGCCGCTACTACCAGCTTTATTGTCAGGTCATCCTCCGAATGTTAGCGGGGAGAGGTTGACTGTCGGAAAACACAGTGGATGCTAGTGTCTCCCTGTCCCGAACACTGTCCGCTGCCATCCTTGTAATACTGATATTTCTTTAAATGGCGCTCTACGCTTTTGTGTTAATTTCAAATAATGCGCCGAGCGCCAAAGCCAAAGCACTTAACTCTTCTCCCAACACAGTTACTGGCCGTGCTTACTTGGTGCCGAAGCTATTGCTGCCGGTTCCTTAATCGTACGGTCCGCCACTTCGTGGGCTCAAACACCTCAAGTTTTCTGTAAATCAGGCCTGCAGCCGGTGGGGGTCAAACAGCCTTACTCCTTCCGGAGTGCAAGTTACTTAAGTGAAACTCAGGTGGCGTTCCGATTAGGGAGTTGACCAAATTGAAGAGGGTCCCGTGTGTGGTCAGCTCAGAAACAGCCCGACCGTAATATCCAAGACACCGCGTCTTTACTCCATTCGCGCAGGCCTTCCCCCAGGCAAGGAAACGCAGACACGGACCAATTTAGTGCAAATTATTTACTCAGTACAAGTTGGCGCATGACGTTTCGGCTCTCAGCGAGCCTTGTTCACATGACAGTGATCCAAATGCAACTCAGTCTTTTTACAGGGCCCAAAGTTGATTTAAACAACATCACGTGTCAGGGCTAAAAAAGTGAAAAGGGAAGACATACTTGGGGAAAATACATAATGCTCCCTTTGGAATCCTTAAAAACATTCAGGGCATATATTTACATGTTTTAGTCACAGTAAAATATCGGTAAAATACTCATAATTCATTGTGCATTAAACAATAGGGGAAATTGTTGTTATCATTTATAACAATTGCTCATTTGTAAAATACTATTTGTAAAATATATATATATATATATATTACCTACTGGCGTTCGCCAGTAGGTAATTATAGTTAGGATTGTTTTCCATAGAGAATCCGCAACATTCTATTGGGAATAACTTTAGCGCCGGTTGAGGAATCTGCCTGAAAATTTATTGAAATTTGCCTCGCTGCGCTCCGCTCCTTCCCTGAAAGTTTGGGGGGGATTCCTCAAGCGAGGGCCGAGATAAAAGGGGGGTCCCAAAACGTGTTTTCCCCATGTTAATTTCCATAGAGTGGTTGAACTCACTTTTAGCCCGAACGGCTGAATGGATTTCCACCAAACTTGGCATAATTGTAGGGACTGGTAGCCCGATGTGCCTTTGCTATGTCTCAAGATATGTGCTCCAGTGGATTTTGAGTAATTTAGGTTAAAAAAAATATATATATATCTATAGCGCGCCCTGGTACGCGCACCGGGGCGCGTACCAGCACGCTACGCGAGTTCGCGCGCGGAAAGATGATTGGCTCTCGGGTGTCTGTCAACATTCCAAACAGTCCAGAGCGGCCGCCATCTTGTGTCTCGGTAGGATCGAGACACAAGAGGTGGCAAAAACAAAGGGGGATATGACACAGGGGGTAGGGTAGACCCCCCTGACCCCCTAGGTTTGATGTGGGGGCCATAAAAGGGCCCCGCGGGGCAATTTTTTTTTTTTCGATTTGCGCAGGGGGAGCGCCCGGTACGCGCACCGGGGAGCTTACCGGGGGGGGGAACCATGGGGAAAAAAGAATGACAGACTTTTTAAAAAATTTAGCATTTTTTTATAAATTGGAGGTAGTTCTAAAAAGTACTGGTTTTTTATTCTTGTTGTTGTTTTATATTTTTTTATTGTTTTTTTGAACATTTTGTACTTTTTTTGGCTTTTATGAACAATTTTATATATTTTTGGGAATTTTTATGGGGACAAACAAAAAACAGGGAATTGTAAACGGCTCAACTGGAGCAAAAAAAAACAGGAAAAAATTAAGGTTTCTTTGGGCACTTGTGGTTGTCACCAGCACGGTTGATGAGTTTAACACTTTGCTCACCATAGCAAATCGTACGACCACAAAATACGCAAACTATTTTGAAATTTCCAAACTAGGTTTGGATGTTTGGGACCATCTCCCTTGTCTCTGGTCCCGATGGAGTGGGTGGGGTAATTTGGGAGGTGCTGGGAGAAGATTGGGGAGGGTTTCTGGTCAGTTCTCCGACCTCTGCCGCACTATAGTTGTTAGGGTGCTGGCGTTGCATGTGGCGAATCATGGTGTTGTTGCCAAAAGAATAGTTTTTGGCAGGGTTCCCCCTGGAAAGTACCGTGCCACAGATCAGACAAGTCACCTTTGGCGCATTTACTTCCTTTTGTCCCCTTGGGATTTAAAAAAATTCCCACACAATGTGCTCCTTTGGCTTGTAGGAAGTAGGATCTTCTGGCAGGTAGCGCTGCCTCTCCTCCCCTGCCTCCTCCTCTTCTTCATCTCCACCACTATGGTGTTGTGGTGGTCCTTGGTGTGGTGGTGGTGGCTGAGATGCTCCTGCTGCTGCTGCTACTGTAGCCATTTCTCGGTACAAATATGTACTAATAGCTCTGGAAGTACAAAGTGAGAATGAGGAAAAAAGGTGGAGGCTTTCATCATTAGGAAAACAAAACTGTCCTGAACCAATGAAAAGTGTTATTTTCAGGTCATATGACCCGGGCTTTCATCATTTGGAAACCAAAACTGTCCTGAACCAATAAAAAGTGTTATTTTTAGGTCACATGACCCGACGTGCTTACGCTACGCGCCCCGGGGGGCTTACGTAGCATGATCATATGCGCTCGGGTGCACTTACGCCGTGCGTATCACGCAGCAATAGCGCTAACGGGACGCTCATCGGCACGCGCACCGGGACGCGCCGCAAGACTGCGCTTACCGATGCGCTCACCGGTACGGGCACCGGGAGCGCTCCAGGGCAAAAAAATATACATATAAAAAATCGTATTACATAAAAATTCAATATAGGATTCATTATAAAAAATATTATATTTGATAGCAATAGAAATTTGCTATTAAAAAAACTTTGAAATTCACTGAAAAAACATAGGTTTGAGGCCCTATATATAGTTAGGAATTAGCATTTAAAAAACCTATGAAATTCACTGAAAAAACCATAGGTTTCACACCAGTAATAGTTAGAAATTTGCATTTAAAAAACCTATTAAATTCACTGAAAAAACCATAAGTTTTACACATGTTATAGTTAGCTGGACATTTCACTCATACAAAACCTTTAAAATTCCCCTGTTCTAGTCAGTTCAGCTAACTATAACTTGCGCGCCCGCAGTGCACTGCTGATGACGTCACATATTACATCACTCATGACATGGTCAGTGACATCACTCATGACATCACTGATGACATCTCAAATGACATCACTGATGTTATCACTGATAACATCATCCTTGCGAAAGAATGGCAGACCTTCTCTCACCCTAATATAACCTTTGATAGACACATTCAAAAATAGAAACTAACATTTTCAAAAAAATGGAGATACCAATACCAGTTACAACAACCTATTCAGTAATTCCAACATCTACATACACATACACTCATTCACCAACAGTTCTATATAGTCAATCATACATGTACTCACTCATCATATGTACTCATACACCTACACATCCTGTTACATACCAATACTCATCCATAGAGTTACTCACACACATACTCACACATGCAAATAAACTATCAAACATCCATTTACTTGCAAATACAGCTATACACACACTACTACACTTACTTCTACAGAAACGTACACATACTAACTGTCTTAAACAATCACTTATAGAAACACATACTTATTTATACAGGAACTCTTCCAATCTCTCACTCTCATATATACTCACTTATAAACATTAATACTCACATATACTAGTTTAAAACATATGTACTTACTCATAAAGATACTACTGAGACAGTCATTCACCCGCTAACACACCCATACACACACTCATCCACCCATACAGTCCTGCACACTTGCTGTCTTCAAAACACATACAGTGAGCAACTCATTCATGCATCTATTTCTTTCTTTTTATACTGATTTCCTACATTTTTAGTATAAATATTTATGTTTATTTTTAAGTTATATTTCATATTCTTAATGTAAAATAGTAAAACTAAATTCAAAAATGTTTTGCTTATTAATGACATTGTTCTTTCAAAATATTGAATGTACATTCTATATAATTCCTTTTTCATAGTTTTTTTGGGGGGATAATCTTACCATATGCGTACCGTGATCGCACTATACTTTGTACAGTAATTTATACTCTATGCATACAGGTCACGAATGCGCTTTGATGTTACGTTTCGCATCTACGCTTCCATGTGAGGTCATGTATGGTGTCCTGTACGCGGGCTGCGCGAATGTTTCTAATTGTTCAAAAACATCTATTTATGTATTTAATGTACATATTATGGGAAGACATTATCTGGGATAATCATGAATCTAGTTTTTTTTAACTTATAATAAGCGTATATTACTTTTAAAAACAATTACGCAAATCGCAGAAGTACGTCATTCACACTCGCATCGTAACAGCACGTTAAACGCAGCGTAAGCGTACGCAAAGCCATCTGACTTAAAAAGAAGAGATTAGATTGATTCATAACATTTCCTATTCCAACTCTTGAAAGACCCCTTCTATTTAAATCATTCTACTTTGACCTTGTAAGAAGAAGTATCTCTTCTCTGAAGCCTGTCAAATTAGAACGATGACAACACCTATGGACTAATCTTTCAGCCACTCCTCTGATGGCGAATTTACTGAAGGGGAAAAATGGTCAATGCACCTCTTGTGACCTGTAAAATTTGCTAAACTACACTTTCCAGGGGCAATCCGGCAAAACAATATTCATTTGGCACTGCAAGTATGGTGCAGCACGTGAAGACCTTGCACCCCAACAATTTTGCAAGAGCTGCAACACGGAGGTCACAAGAGGACCCACCTGCTGCTGTAGCAAGTACATCAAGTGCACCACCTGTGGAAAACAGTCCACAACCACAGATCAAACATGATTTTAGTGAAGTTAAAATCCTCTGCATTTATTGTGACAAACTTTTATGTTACGGGGAACAGTCTATTGACCTCATAAAACACAGGAAGCGTGAGCATCACTGTCATTGTCATTACTTTTTTTTCATATTCCATTTTGTTCCCGTAGGACACTTTTTGGGTTCCTGTTCGATTTTTTTAGCTTTAAAAAAAAATACTTGTTCAAAAAATACAAAGAAAATAGAAAACTAAAAAAACAAAAGAACAGTTCTTTTTAGAACTACCTACACTGCTAAAAGAAAGAACTATAGTACAATGTTAGTCTGTTAAAGTTTGTCAGAATGAATGTGTAGTTCATAAATAAATGAATTAATACATTACTACTGTATGGTGAATGTGAAACTGCAGAGCTATAAGGAAGTGCTACAGCATAAATCTATAAGGTATTTATAGTATAGTGTAGTACTTCCGAAGAACTTGAATGTCACATATCCATATAAATATGTTACAAGTCTATGCTTCAATTTGCACTGCTAGTGAAACTACCTAGGTGAATTTGAATGTATTAGGAACGGATTTACAATGCCCTTGTGCCTTTTTAGACATAAGTTGAGTCACTTTTGTGATGCAGCGGTGGTGCAAATTATGTGCCATAGTATGTGGTATTCACAATGACATGCATATGGAAGGTGCATCACATTGTAAAGCCCTCTGGCAGAAGGAGGCTTTCCTGCGCAGAGGGGGGGTTGGAGGTGTTCTGGTGAAGGAACACCTCCTAAAAGTGACTAAGTGAAATCTATAAGATTTCATTCAGTCACTTTTATGCTTATGCTGCATCAAAACCCTGCATTTGCTTGAAACAGGTGTAATGATTGACACAGCATTGTAAGCATAGGGCCCCAAGAGCATTGCTGGAGCTGCATTATGTTTCCAACGCAACTCATGCAATGTGCCACCTTCACAACACAAATACATCACATATCTGTACCGTTTTTACCCCATAATATACCACATTGTAAATACAGTGCATCCATGGTGGTGATGTCACAGTGCACAATAACTGGCATATCTCTGTGGATGTACCACTTATTGTACATCTGGTGATTACTGTTTGAATGTAGTGAATAGATTACTACACACTGATTAATGAGTCACTACAAAACTATAACAGGAATGACGGAGTGTTTCGTGCAAGTGTAAGGATAAAGACTGAGGAATTGAACATGTAAAAGATAAATTTGCAGATGCATAGAAGAGTGCATGCATAGTCTATAGGAGATTCAAGCAGTCCATGCCCTAAGGCCCACTTTGCAACAAGAATACTTAGGTACTGACTGAATTATTACAATTCTGCAAGCAGAGTGTGTGGCTGAATGCATAGCAGCTTTACTTTTACAACAATGTATACATAAACACATACTACTATATGGTTCACTACAATACTGAAACCGTAGTATGATAGTGTTTGCTGGAAGTGTAAGGATACACATTGAGGAATTGAAGGTATAAAAGATAAGTTTGCTGTTGCATAGAACAGTCTATAGAGGTTTGAAACAGTCTATGGGCTAACGCCTGTTTTAATCCATGAGTATCTAGATAGTGAGTGGATCATAACAGTTCTGCAAAGAAAGTTCCTCGCTAAATTTATTACAGCTTCAGATGTAACATGGTACAATGGAAAAGAACATACTGCTGACTGGCTCAATACAATACTAAAACAGCAGTGTCAGAGTGTTTGGTGGAAGTCTGATACAGACTGGGGAATTGAAGGCATAAAACACAAGTTTGCAGGTGCATAGAAGACTGCATGTATACTCCATAGGGATTTTAAACAATCCATACCCTGACACCCTCTTTGCATATTTTACATCAATACACAAATTTAAAGAATGTATAACTGAATCCATAAGTTCTTCACTTTTAGTCTAATGAAGACATTAGTAGATAGAGCTCAAAATTGTATTATTTTTAAACAATACATTTATTCTTCTAACATCTCATAATTTAACAGACCTTCTAAAATAGGTTCATCAGGTATTTCATACACATCAATTACCTCATTAGCAGTTTCAGAATTAATTTGTTCTAAAATTTCAACATAATTGAATGCTTCCAGAAAATCTTCATCAAAGCTTTCGTCTTCGAAATCATAGCTCATCATGTCTGCAGCACTAATTTCCCCTTCTTCACTCTCATTGCCTGTGACAGATACAATTAGTTCTTCAATTACACTCACGGTAATATCCAAAATCTCCTCAGTATGAGGCTATTCTCTTTCCATAATTTTTCCTTTATGTTGTTGCTCCTTGTATAAAAATATAAACAGTTCATTTTATCAGTTTTCGTAATATATAATACAAAACTAGCGTTTTCACCTATTTTGGCCTACAAAAAATATGATATAAATACCATTGTCTAATAATATTCCATTAGTAGAGTTTTACTCCTTTACAAAGTTATATAAATATAATTACTTATAAGGATATCCTGTGCTTATGTTTTCTTAAATTTTGAAACCAGTCACTCCTTATGACTATAGGAAAAGACTCAGGCTGGTAGGGTAAAATACAGTACTAAAAAATGTAGAATACCCATTACCCATTCCAAAATAGAAAATGTGTTTTAGTAAAATGCAAGAGATACTATCGATTGTCCAGAATAACACTGTGTATATGTGCATATTTGGATATTATTATCACACTACTTTTTTAATACTTCATGTGTTTTAACACAAATAAACTCTTAACGACCTATCCAGTACTCACCTTTTAACATAATTAGAAAGTAGTAATTCTTTATGTAAGTCGAAAATACTCACAACAACAGGTATAGAACACAGGTACTGTCAGGAACAGTAAGCCCAGAAACTCTTACCGAATACTAGCACAGGAACAGATGACGCTAGTTCCCAACTCCCCCTCCAGGATCCTCCAGAGACAAAACTTTTTAATCTAATCTCTAAAAAAAAACACAGGAGAAGGCGGATGGGAAAAAATAATAAAGAAGAAGAGACTGGATTGCAACCTCTGGATTTCCTCCTTGGCACATTCTCTCTAGCAGTCTTGTTTTATTCACAGACAATCCCTTGACATGGATACATAACGGAAACTAACAAAGAACAATTATTTAATAACCTACCCTACTATATCTCTATTCCTTATCTGTAATTTAGTCTAACCCTACTAATTACCTACCCCTTGGTCTTTCGAACTAGCCTCTCCTCTAGTGTTTATCTACAACCTTGCTGCTGATAACCTATAATTACATAACATTCATTAACCTAGGCCTCTCAGTTTATTGTCTAATTTTTATATTATTAATTTCCTTGTGTTCTTCTACCAACCTTTCTTTATGCAGTTGCTTGTTATCTATTCTGTCAATCCTTGAATATCTTGTGTTTTTCACTAATATTCCTTCTTAATTCTAGTTGCGGGCACGATGACTAAGGTAAGTTTAACCGGGAACCTTCTTTAACTCTCTCAGAAATATTTGTGCTTTCTTTTCAGGGATATCTATGGAGCAATTGAAAACTGGTCTGAATTCGGGAACGTCTTAGGTGAAGTGCGCACTCGTTAGGGAGGGCGCGCCTCACCAAGTATTCCCCACAGGTGTGTGGTAAATGATTAGGCCGCCACCGTGTCTTTCCTCGAGGCGGCCATATTAGAATTCCTCTGTTGCACTAAAGCACTCCAAGTATGTTTCCCTGTGGATTATTCATCTCTCCTGCCCCAGCTAGGGATTAGATAATTCATTATCGTATCCACTGATTAATTAGGGGTTCTGACAGGTACACTCAGTATATAATTTTTTGAAATGTCTTTAAAAGATACAAACCATCTTTACACACTTATGTTCTCCTTTCATGTTTTGTTACTTCAGCTCGGTTGAACTACATTCCATCGACCATAACTTTTTCTTTGGTTTTTTCGATTAAATTGTCTGGATGTACGCATCAACCTGCAGGAAGATGGCATTGAAATATACCGCAAGGACACAGACAGGAACAACACCTTGCACTTTCAAAGTTTCCATCAGCAATCACTCAAGCAACATTTGCCACTATCACAAATGATGCGGGCCAAGAGGTTCATATCTGATCCGGATAAACTTCAACCAAAACTCAATGAGATGGGGAGTAGATTTCATGGCAGAGGATATCCAGACAATTTAATCGAAAAAAAACAAAGAAAAAGTTAAAAAAATGTAGAGAGCAGATTTGTTAAAAATACGAAGCAGAGACAAAGAAAAAGAAAACTACCATTGTTTCCAAATATTCTACTGCCAGTTACAAATTTAAGAAGATCATTCAGAATCACTGCAACATTTTGAAAGCTGAACCGGATTTCAATCATGCTTTTGATCATCAACCAATTTTTGCATTTACTAGGGGTATAAATCTAGGTGAACTACTGAAAACAAAAGCAAATCTAGTGGAAATTTTTCGTGGAACTCGGCCCTGCTTACAATGCGGAAATTGCAATAACATTATCAGAGGCAATTGTCTGACTCATCCAATGAAAGGTCACAAGATCAAACTACGAGTGAATGCCACCTGCGATACATCCAATGTGATCTATATGCTTAAGTGTCCCCGTGGAAAAGTGTACGTGGGCAAGACCACACGCAAGATAAAAGTTAGACTTAACGAACACAAGTCCAACATCAGAACTCACAACACCAAATCAACTGTGGCAGTCCATTTTTCTGAAACATCGCATAACATTTCACAATTTCAGTTTTTGATTCTGGAAGTCATTCTCAAAAAAGAAGGTCGAGACAAAAATCGTTTTCTCTTACAGAGAGAAAATAGTTGGATTTATCAGTTGAACTCTCATAAACCATTCGTTCTTAATGACCGCATAGAATTTATGTGTTACCTTTGAATTATGCACTAACATTTTCACTTGTGCCTTTTTCTAATGTTGTAGGGCTAATAGTCCTACATACAATCTTTTTTCAGATGAACAATATCTGTACAATTGTTTTTGTTTACTTTTGTTTACTATTGCATTTACAACTTTATTGAGTTTCACAACAGCGACACTACATTTCTTTATTCAGTTTTCATTGATCCAACTCCCGATCACATGATCGGACGTTGGACCGATCACTGTTCGTGTTACCTCTGTGCCCGCACTGTCAATCTTACAAGATCATTGATTGGTTGCCTTTCACGACCGCGAACCACATTCTGTAAGACCTGGATTGAGGATCTTTTGGGAGACGCTGATGCGTCTTAGAAGTAAGGTATGCGCCATCAAACATTCTCCGACTAGTTGAGGTCAAGATAGGGCGTAGCGTGTTTTAACGTTAAATTCTCTTCCACAGTTCTATAGAACTTCAGAGAAATTACCGTTTGATTACCGTTTGATAGCGGCTTGATACACATTGACAGACGTGAGTGCCTGTCGGCATTGTTCATTTACTCGTCACTCTCACTTGGGGTTTTCACCGATAATCACAGAGTTGTAATGCATGATGTCAACATTTTTGTTTATTTGCTTTTATGTTGGTATAATCAGTTTAACGAATTGATTATGTTTTTATATACCTTGTTTCAGCCTTTGGTCCCCGATGAAGGGCACTACAGCCCGAAATGCATTGGACTAATCAAACAATGTAATGCTGATTTATATGAAAAGTAATATGAAAAAGCCTATGAATGGATAAAGAACAATGAATTAAAGAAACATACTTGAGATCATATCACAGTATCTTTGAATTTATGGAATTCTGGTGAACCAGAAGATTAATAAGTGGCACGCCAGGGGATGCTTCCAATGGTTCATTGGGAGCACAACTTGTTTTTTATCATCAATGTCCCCTGCTGCAGCCACATCACCCACCACCTGATACACCTACACTGCCTCAGTATGAACAAAAGGAACACCTTCACGCTCCTCACTTACAAAATACTCTACAACACCTGACTAATCTACCTCAACAGCAGTAATCCTGAAAGGCTAAATTTTGATCTTAAAATTTTGGCTTTAAAAATATTAGGTAAGAATTTGGTAACTCTTTAGGCAAATGTTGCTTAAAAACGAAATGACTTTCATTACAATGTATCCAACCTTTCAGACATTTTAAATAAACAGTGTAATGTCCAGATTATGTAGAAGGCCCATCATGAAAAGTAATTGCAACAGCTACAAAAGTTCTTCCTGATATTGAAACTTGACCAGCTACACCATTTTTAATTAAAGTTTCCAATTTACTTCCATCAGATCTACAACGTTGCAGCATTAACATTACATACTGTCCATATCTTTGTATAAATAATGTTGATGACATTTCTGTTTTACATTTGCTACACTCCATGTTTTGACTTGCTCCTCTAATTAGATTGTTGAAAGACACGGATTCACAGTCAGGTAAAGTCAAATATATGAATCTTTCAGTGTGTATGTTAGTGCTACATGTAAACAAACAATTTTGACAGTCATGTTGCCATTTATAAGAAAGGCCAAAAAGGTTTTCCATATCTATACCTTCACCTTCCAGTATACCAAGCATAAGCATTAAAAATTCCTGACAATCTTGGTGAATATTCTGCGTAAATTGACTAGAACCAGAACATTTGTCTAAAACATTTTGAATATCAGAAAATCTTTGTATTTTACTTTAATCACTACTACATTTCTCATAAACAGAATACAACAATGAACAGAATATTTCGTCCCGATTTTCAACAATTTGCTGTTGCAAACTTTCAAGAACAAAAACAACATTAACAACTACATTAGCATAGCAGTTGACACCACAACTATTTTCAAACCGATAATCAACATTCTCTTCAACACTGTCCTTTTTCTTTTTGCTTGCAGGCGCAACTTTATCTAGTTTTTTTCTTTCTCCACAGTTTCACTACAGATATTCTCAAATCTTTTATTTCTACCTACCACATGCTTTTAAAATACTGGATTTTGACCTAAATTAGGTGCATATTCTCTTCTTAACCTATTATACTCTTTCACACAATTTACATCTGCACTAACCTTTGTCTCATCAAAATCAATCAAGTACAATCCAGATAAAGTTCTGACTCGAGACAAAGCAACATATTCCATACCCTCTTTAAACACGGTACTTCCAATATTCACTAAAGCACTATCTACACTTGTACCTTGAGATTTATGAATGGTCACCGCATATGCCAAACAAATAGGAAACTGTTTTCTGCGTACATACAAATCTTTCACAAGCAAAAACCGAGATGAACAACTAAATTGTTGTACTTCAGCAATTTCATCAAATTTGATTTTCAAAAATTCAATCCCATCTCTATTACATAATTAACAAAATCAACAATTTTACCCATTGCTCCATTTACTAAACCTTTTTCCACATTCAAATTACGTCGTAAAATGACCCTACAGTTTACACATGCATACAAATTCTTTTCTAAACCAGCAGTTTTACCTATCAATTTCTCTAAAGAATCCAATTTCCTCTTCAACTTTTCATTCAAAATAATAATAATTCCTTCCTGTTATATTTTATCAATAGCTTTCAATATCTTCATTGAATATAGAACATTCACGTTGTGTTGGCATTAAGCAGATTACAGATTTGTTTTCTCCAATTCTCATTTATATTTTCTCTGTGACAATATTTTGATTTGGAAACAAATTGGAAAGTCATTGTCTCTGTAAAGAATAGTTCCATAATCAGCATAATTTGCCTGTCGCATATTTGTAATAAGTTCCTTATACTCAAGATATGACCAAATGTTTACATTTCCAATGATCCCCAAAGACTTTCTGGTATCTTCAAGCGCCAGTGTTTTAAACACTGGTTATCCTTTTACAGGAGTAAGTTGTAGAAGATCTCCTAAAACTATGACGTGTTTTCCTCTGAATACTACGTCATACTCTGTTTTAAGAATTTGCTGCTTTCTTAAATGCACAAAAGCAAACATTAAGTTTGATACCATGCTTACCTCATCAATAATGAGAAGTTTCATTTTCCTCAAGACTCTTGAAGCTTCACAACAAGCTTCTCCAGATAGCTTGCGGTATTCTAATTTGTTTTCATGCTCTACTGCTAGCATTAATAAACAATGTAAAGTAATTCCTTTAATATTGTGCACGGTAATCCAGTTGGAGCAGTGACAACACAAGACAAATGTGACTCAGTTGTTTTCTGTAGAAAACTTCTGATTACTTTAATTAAAAAACTTTTGCCTGTTCCAGCATGTCCACTCACATACATTTGGATAAGTTCAAATGATGAGCAAGTGCTCTCTTTCTTCTCATGAATTAATCCATGGTCAATCTGCTCTCTCACTTGCTCATATATTTCTTTCTGCTCAAGATTTAGTTGTTCTTCCAAGTTTCCTAAGTTTGTTACATCTTCTTGAGCTTGATACATTGCTGTTTCCACCTCTTCCATAGCTGTTGCTGCTTCATTTTGAGCAATTGGTTCTCCTAGTGGGTCCTGACTCAACGTAGCAGAAGTTTGACTCTCTTGAGAACTGTCTCTAGCAATCTCAGCTGCAATTGTAGCTTCTTGCTCAATTTCGTCATTCAACAATTTCACATAATTAGCTAAAACAGGACATTCTATAGCATCTTTAGTGGCATTGAAGGAATCTTTATAGCTCTCAAAAATCATGAACGCCATGGCTTGAAAAGTTGCAAAAGAGCTAAATAGTAAAATTCCCTTTTGTCAGGTGCTTCGCAACTCAGTTTACGGTGATTAATCAAATGTCCTTTTCTTTGTTTCACCAGATATTCTTCGGAACTAATCACGGCATATATACCATTAGTGATGTTTTCTGTAATATTCCATTCATAAATATAGTTTTGCAGCAATTCATAGAGACAAATGTTCTCAAGATGCTGACTTCTGTTTGGATAATATGTATCCAACATATTTGTTTTCACAATATCTGTTCTTTCTGGCTCTTTTTTTAGCTAAATATTCAATTTCTTGTGCAGAATTAAGAACTCGGTTTCGTGTTGCAGCAAGACCTAGACTCACCCAAATGATTCTTCTAGATTTGGAGTATAGACAAATGATAAGTGATCCGAGCATTCATACGCTCTAATTTCTCAATGAGATAACATCTTCAAACTGTAAGTATACAATTTCTTGCATAGACTCTTCTCGTGGGAAATCTCTTCCCACATTTCCTTCAATTCCGTCTTTTCTGATTTTGTTATGTACAATGTTACATATAGAGCAACAGCAATGGAATTGTCTGCAACATATTGAATATCCATATAAGCATTCCACATGGACAAAATGACTGGGTTATAGTCATTTATGTATTTTGACTCTTCATTTCTTCTTAAGTTGTAGTTATTTTTTGGAGACTTTCTTGTGATAGTATGTCGCAAAAATTACATAAAACTGTTCACTCTTCCTTTCGATAATACTGGATGTGGAAATCCAAAACGGCATTTGGTGTAGAATTTGTACTTAGATTTGTACTTTCGACAACAGTATTTCCCACAAGAATGGCTTTGGAATCGTAAGACTTGTTGTCTTAAATCCTTATCTTTTGTACTTTTGGGTATATCACATGTAGCATATTCTTCAATAAAAGGCAACACAGTGTCATCTGAGTCTGTTCCAAATTTGGGAGCATCTTAGATCCATATTAGCATGTGTATGTGAGGAGCACCTCTTGCTTGATACTCCTTTCTCCAAAAGAAGTCCAGAACCTCTCCAAGAGGAGGATTTTTTTATTGGTGATAAAAGACATCATAGCTTAAAATCTATGATTGAAATACCTGAATATATGAACTTGATCCAAAGAGCACAATTCTCCTGGTGCCGCTTGAAGAAATTGAAGTAAATCATCCCAAGCATATTCAGCACAGCGTAGAGTAAGGAACCATGTAGGAGTTCATAAGTTCCTTAGCATACTTTTCTGTTCTCTATGACAACGGTACCAGTACTCATTAGTACCACGCTGGCATGCCATGAGATTAATCAGCTGAGATTCCAAAACATTATCTTTCTGCAGTACTTTATCCATAAATTCCTTTGCCGAAATATTTTATCTACACCTGTTTTCAATATATGGTTTACTGCATAAGAAAGTCCAGACAAATCACTCTCAAACAAAAGATGAAACAAATACGGAATGCATTGTCAAAATCTTGGATCTTCTGCATATAATCTTGATGTTCGGTATTCAGAGGCAGGAATCTGCACAGGTCGGTCATCATATTGTCCTCCTTTTGCTATGGGAATCAACTGAGGGAAACAACGAGATTCCAAGCTTTTATCCCATACACTAATGGTAATCCCTTTTGCTTCTTTCATTTGGAATAACTTCATAGTATTCCCCATCACTTCTTTAGAATGCAGTGGATGAACACTGTAATGTTCGTAGATTTCTTCAGTTCTGGACAAATCCACTTTTTCAATTTGTCCAGATGGCAAGTCACTATCTTCTTCTACAGTTATTTGTTCTTCTCTCACATACACATTTCTGTAATATTGATTATTTTTTACCAGATAAAACGTTGCCTTTTTCACTTTCCTAACATCCATTAATTCTTTGCCAGATTTTCTTTCTCTTAGTAAGAACGCCATTAACAAGAATAACTAAAGGTTCATCCTCTACATTTTCTACACCATTTGTTTCAATATTTTTCTTTAAATCTAGAGGCAAATATACAACTCTTCCCTTTAATCCTCTCTGTAAATCAGAAGGAGGTAATTTCCCTGTCTTAGGCTCCATGCGAACAATAGCCTGAAATGGATGAACACATTGATTAAGAATAGACTCATAGGAATTTAAATTTATTAGTTCAGAAGGAATATTTACCAACTTAAGATTATTATGCACAGCTCTAGCGGGCATTTTGTTCTTGTCTAATTTGTTATAACAATATTTACAAATACGCTGATCAGAACCCAAATTAAAACAATTCTCTACCAACAAATAAGTTGCAAAATCCTTCCACTCATTATTATTTTCCTTTTCACTTTTTAAATACAAATCAACAGTCCTGGTCGGATTTTTATAATGAGTATGGCCGGGATGCCTGTCACCCCCTCCCAACACAATCCCCAAGGATGGGAAGACGGACACAGTTCTTGAACTTTTGGAAGGCGGGAGGGAGTTACCCTCCCAGTCGTATTTATTAAAAATATGAAACAAAATTAAAACATTAAAATAACAGTTTCATATCATGTACAATTTTTCATTTATGACATTACGATGCAGACACGCATATTGGCTAACCTTAACAAATCTCTAATACAAAGGTTCTCCTAGCCGAGTCTAGACATCCTGTAAATGCATACTTTCTAAATAAAAATTGTACATCCTAACATTACGGGCCAACGGCAAGGTCATAACCGGTGTCAGATCCCTACTCCAGAACTCCGCCCTCACTTGTGAGGGGCGGGCGCACAGAGGACTTTACCTCTGTGCCAACTTCCAATTTCCCTTGTCTTAGCGGGGGCCCCTTATTTAACTCGACGCCATCTTTGTGGTCATCCCAGGACTCGAGTGAGGTGTCTAGAAGGTAGCGTAGACCCCCCTCCCACCCCACACTGCTTACCACATCCGCCGTCGCGGATGTCCTGGCCCCGGGAAATTCGTATGAGGGGCACGTAGCCGCCTCCTCCCCAGGGAGGGGCCTATGACCACCTTCCCTTTAGGCGGCCCCATACTTCCAGGGTGCCGCCTCCCCGTGTGAGGGGCCAATGGCCGCCTCCCCCCGGGTGCTCCCATCCATAATGGGTGGCGCCCCACCTCTAGGGATCTTGAAATTACTGCTCACCGATCATGACCTTACCGCCACAGGCCGGATAGTTGACCGGCTATCCGGACCCCCCACAAACTCCTACTAAAGGTCATGGATTTACAAACCCCTTAACCATGCTAGGAAGTCTCCTATGAGTAAGACATTCCCCTCCCGGGACAAATGGACCCCATCTTTGAGATACATGTGATCCCCCCGAATACATCCATGCGGAATACAATGCAACTGTCCTGAGCGAAACAACCTACCAAGTTTGTTATTGACTTTCTTCACTGAATGATTCAAAGCGGTCACAGAGAGGGCCCCCCACCACACCTTCCTGGGAATCATGTGTGACCATGCTATCGTGCACCCTGGGACCCTTCTTGCCAACCAACTAACAGTGGATAGAATTCGCTCGAGTAGTACTCGTCGACCAATGGTCACCAAATCATTGCCTCCAAGGTGTACTATGATTATAGACGGCGGTGACCTCGTCCGCCCTAACAGTCCCTCAACAAAACATGAAATTGGTCAATACAGAGCCCGCCCCTTCCGTGGAAGGTCACCCTGTACCCGTATTCCCCAGCCACGTGAATCATGTCACCTGCTTTGAATACGTCCCCGGCACGTCTCACGTATGAGTGGCCAACGACCCACACCACTCTTTCCTCAGCCGGTGATCTTTGACCGGTGGTCCCCAGGTGTCGGGTCAACTGCACAGTCCGCCCCGCATAGCCTGCTCGCAAAACTGTAAACCAAACAGAAGACAAGAAGCGTGAGTGCATGACATTGGCTTCACAACATGTGCAACCGCACATACCTTTTATAACAGTTCGAGGACCAACGTCCCAATTGTTTCACCTTTTCCACACTCAGACCCCTGGCTGTAGCCTCTGTAGCAGCCCCTATCCGAAAGGAATGGGTCCCAAAATCGCTCGGGTCCAAGCCCGCTGCCGCGATTGCCATTGTTAACACCCGCTGAAACTGAAACCTAGTCAGTGGGGTGGCGTTGTTGTGTCTCAGCAAGCTTCCCCCCCATGATACCGCCCTTTGCGCCAAATATTCCTCCACGCATTTCACTGGGCACATGGGGGACCCCCGTACGCGCTGGACAACAACACTGTCCCCGATAGCTCCCTGATCGGTTTTGGACCTGGCTATCGTGACTACCATTGAATCACCCTTGATCAGAATGTGTTCTTGACACAGACCCCCCCCCGTATCCTGCTTATTCTTCGCCACCAGCTCGCTCACCCGCATAGCCCCATGGAATGCTAATGCAAAAGCGGCCCGGAACAGAACTGCCTCTGACTGGGATGAACATGTCGCAGGGAGTACGGACATTAACAGGGACAACCTTTCCAGCCCAATCGGGCGCCTCTCGTCCATTCTACGACCCTCGAGGCGTTGCCACCCACGCAGTGCCTTCTTTACCAGAAAGGACGATGTGGGGTCCTTGATGCCAAGCGCCTGCGCCATGAAGGCAATGGCGGCCCGGTGCCTATTGGCCGTTGCCGCTGATCGGCCTGCCTGATGGAGTGACACTAGAAACTTCAGGACATACTCCTCCTGCCCCCAATGATCCCCTCTTGCTGGACCCAAAAATGACCAATAGGAACGAAACGCCCCTTCATATGCCTTCCTTGTCCAGGGGGCTAGACCTGCTCCCACGAGGTCCTGTAATCCGGGGCACCGAGTAACCAAAGAGCTTCGGGAAATGGTGCCGCCAATAGGTGCGCGGAAGGTAGATAACCCCTGAAGGCCTGCATGTGGGAACGAGAGAGTGCATCAGCCGCCTGGTTTAGTACACCTGGCACGTGTCTTGCCCTAAACTGGACGTTCAGTCTCATACACAGTAGTACAATTTCCTTCAGTAATCTCAATATCCACTTGCAGCGTGCTGCCTGATTATTTATACATTCGACCACAGTCATGTTGTCGGACCAAAACACCACTGTGCGATCACGAAACCCATCTGGCCATGCATTCAAGGCCACAAAAATGGGGAACAGCTCAAGAAACCCAATGTTACCTGTGAGCCCACTGTCGTGCCACCATGTCGGCCATGTTTGTGCCGACCATTGATTACCGAAGATGGCGCCAAATCCCACACTCCCCGCTGAGTCGGTCCATAACCCTAGCTCCTCTGAGGAAGCTGGTGGCTTGCTCCACACCACTCGACCGTTGAAGTCCGCCAGAAATGCCAACCATATGCGCATATCCTGGCGAACCTCTGCCGACAGTCTTGTGCGGTGGTGCCCTTCCTTGAGACCGACCATGGCTTGTGCAATAGAACGGGAAAAGGGGCGAGCCATTGGTATCACTCTAAGGGCAAAGTTAAGCTGTCCCACAGTTTGCTGTAACTGATGGAGAGTTACTTTCTCCTTGCTAATGCATAGTTCTAGAGAAGCCCTGAACTTCACCACTTTTTCTTTGGGCAGACAAAAGCATCCCTTCACAGAATCGAGCTCACTTCCAAGAAACTCGAGTGAAGTCGATGGTCCCACCGTCTTCCCTGGTGCCAATGGCACACCAAACTGCTTCATGAGCGTGCAAAATTCCAGTAAAGCCTGTGCACATTTCGTGTC
The DNA here is from genome assembly GCF_964263255.1 of Lissotriton vulgaris. Taxonomy (NCBI): domain Eukaryota; kingdom Metazoa; phylum Chordata; class Amphibia; order Caudata; family Salamandridae; genus Lissotriton; species Lissotriton vulgaris. The sequence goes on from NC_141696.1 coordinate 747,333,993, forward strand.
ACCGGCTGGCCCCAAGAACAAGAAATCGTCTAGGTAGTGCATAACCTGGGCATAGCCCGTGGCCTTGGTGAATGCCCATTGCAAAAAACAACTGAATTTCTCGAAATAAGAACAAGAGATGGAGCACCCCATTGGCATACATCTATCCATGTAATAGCGTCCCTGAAAAACAAAACCTAACAGACGCTGATCCTGTGGGTGTACCGGGAGCAACCGGAACGCTGACTCAATATCCGATTTAGCCATCAGCGCTCCAGGCCCCAGGCGATTCAACATGGCGACGGCCTCATCAAATGATGCGTACCGTACCGTACAGATTCCTGGATCAATCGCATCGTTTACTGAATGACCCCTAGGAGCCGATAAGTTATGAATCAACCTAAACTCACCGGGTCCTTCTTGGGAACTACACCCAGTGGTGAACACACAAAATCATTGACTGGCGGGTGCCTATATGGGCCAGCAACCCGGCCAAGGGCAACCTCTTTTGCAATCTTACTTTCCACCACCGTCGTATGCTGCTGAACCGACAGTTGGTTTTTACACTGTGATTCCCCCCGAAAATCCCCCGCCGGGATGTGGAAACCATACGAGAAACCGTCTCGCAACGCCCCAGCGGAGACATGATCAGGGTATTCATTCAGCCAGGGGATCATTGCCATGATGTCCACGGGGGTAGGTAGCGGTGCCCTTGGGTCGATATTAGACCTGTTTGGCCCCTCCTCTACCCCCTGTATCACCATTCTTGGCTCTGCACGAACTCTCAGGGTGTGAAGAGTGTCCGCACCCCGCACACTCATGCCTGAATTTACATGTCCCTTGTGGCCTCGTGCACTTGCCTCTGTTAAAGCTCCAACAGACCCCTTTTTTACCCGCGCTCCCACCACTCCTTGGTTGGTGATCACTAGTGGTGCCCGCTCGAAAGGGCGCCGCCGAATAATGGCGGGAGGACTCCGACCCATTCCCGCCAAGCGAAGACGACTTCGTCGTGCCCGGCAGGAGCTGTTTCTGCCAAGAGATGGAGTCGAAACAATCCCACGTCAGGGATGAGTCGTGCTCCTTGGCCTTACGAAACTTACTATCATAACCCAACCATTGACTGCCTTCATACGTTTCATAGAAATCCATTATACGTGTCTGGTAGCAAGCCAATTCAGTCAACACCTCAGGCCTACGTTCCCCCATGATTGCAGTGAACATTGCAAATGCCCTGGCCCAATTAGAGATCGTCTCATCCACCCTGAATGAGTCATTTTTGCGCGCCATGCGCTCAGGTGCAACAAATCCTTCTGACTTTTAACATGCTCCACCTCGTGGTGGTTATTCAAGTGAGAAAACATATTCACATATTTATCAGCCCAAATCAACTCTTTCGTGGCCAGCGGGATATGCTGGACCACTCTTTCCCTTCTCGAGGGTAACGATACCTCCCTTGCCATTGGCAATGGCTGCTTACCCGAATCGGTAGCTGGTCGTACTGTTGTTCCAACGCCAGACGCCGGTTGTTCCGTGGGAACTTGAGAGGAAACAAGAGGGAGATTCGCCTTCGCAGTATCTCTCGATTGCCGCAACTGCTTCATTAGTAGCTTGGCCTCTTCGGCCGTGTCTCCTGGCACCGTTGCACCCTCGGTATTTTTTCCCAGCCATGCGGCTAACTGGGCGGCCAACTCCGGAGGCATATCCCCCTCATTATTAGGCGTGACTACAACAGGGATCGGTTGTCCCGGGACCGGAACCGGGGCCTCAACAGGACTAACCGGGCTTGCCGGGGGTGACTCGGGAACTGGGGCCTCCCCCCCTGCCGCCCTATTCCTGGCCCTTTTACCTCTCCCAGCGGGGACTACTCCCGGCAATGCTGGTCCGATGACTTTCTTCGGCCTGCCCGTATTGTTCATTGCCGCCATCTGTTTTTTCATGCTCGCCATATCTTTCATCAGCATGCGAAGCATCTGTTCGGTTCCAGCCTTCTTTCCGACCTTCTTGCCAGGCATCGTTGTCGGATATTCGGACCTTGCTGCTCGACGAGGTCCTGGATCCAAAGATTCCTAGTCGCTGAAAGAGAAACACAAAAATTACAAGTTCTCAAAATTGGCTCCTTGTTCCGTCGAGGGCTCACGTGCAACGAGGAGGTGCAGCTTCCAAGCACAGGAACAAGAGGATGCTTCCTTGGATTGTTGCTCCTTTTATCCTTCTTCGGGAGGGCGTGTACCCTCCTCTGGTCTGCCTACAGGGCGTGGCCAACGGTGTAGGTGTCTAGGACAACCCCTCTTGGGTGGGAAAAAGGCGCGCCCCGGCTACGCCGCTTCGGGCATACCAGCCGAGACACGCCTCCCGCCCAAAATGGTTTCCCGGGGGATCCGGGCCCCCTACCATACGTTCGGGGGGACCGAGTGGTTGCCCCTTTCCATTCGTCGACAACAGACACAACAACATTTTCGCCTTTCACCTGAAATCACCTTAAACTTTGTAATTTCTTGCTCAAAATTTTCTGTACTACAATGTTGTACATTCTCTTCTACATTTCCTTCTATTAATATCTCAATTTCTGCCTCAGGACCAAAATAACTAACCTCAATTTCATCACAAATATTATTTACATTTGATACAGATCCATGCAAAACAGCACTGTTTAACTTTATCAACAGTGAAGCTGGACTTTTTGCATAATACAAACTTCTGACTAATTTCCTCATTTCAGAATGATGTACTGCTAACATCTTGAAATGGTGAAAAACACGTTGACATGCTTTTTTAGAAACACAAGCCAGAGAATAACCTTGCAAACCAGTATTTTCTCTCACTCTGCAAGGGTCTAGTCCTTGCAACATCTTAATCTTTTGTTTAGCACTTTTCTTAGTATAGTTACGTAAGAAATTGCGTAAAAAATCAATAGATTCTTGCCTTACACTACAAATACTACTACAGTTCCAAGTGTACACTGGAGCTTTAGGACGTCTCCCTAAAACTTCATTAGCTAACACCTCTTCTGCATTTCTAGGAACAATTTTCTCTTTCTCAATAGGACAACCATTTCTAACCTCATAAGCACGACCACTACTGTCAACTGCATGCAACAAAACCTTACTCTGAAAATAACTTTCTTCATTAAAAAAAGGCTCAGAACGTGAACTATGTTTCCATTCACCCAAAAAAACTCAAAAAAATTACTTCTGTTAATTACTCTTCCCCACTTACTTTTGGATTCATAATATGGATTCGCTTATCTAGTGATCGAATTCTATTGATTACTAAAATAAATAATTTTGTTTTCAATTTGAAAGCTTTCTCAACTACATTTTCTATACCTTTTTACTTCTTATAAAATGCTGTTTTTTAGTTACATCCCTTAATTTCTTTAATTAAATTTAACACAACTCTATTATAAAACATTTTTTTCCTAATTTCCGTAAATTGTTTTTTCTTCCTTTTACTATACACAATTTTTTCTGCAGTTGACTTTCAATGATTGTTCTCTTTATTCTTCTTTTTCTTTTTCGTTGCAGGTACACAAATACCATGTTTTACTTTGTGCACACTACTCTTAGGGCCAGATGTAGGTTAGTATATTTTACCGATTCATAAATACCGAATCGGTAAAATAGAAGGGGGAGATGTAGAAAGAATCGGTAATTGAATTACCGATTCTGTAAGAATCGGTATTTACCGAATCGGTAAATACCAATTCGGTATTGCCCATTGATTACTATGGGCATTGAAGCCCATAGGAATCAATGGGTATTACTGAATCGGTATTTACCGATTCGGTAAATACCGAATTTTGCAAGGGTGCAGGGGGTGTCACTTTGACACCCTCTAGCACCCCGATTTAAGGCATGTGTGACATGTGGCACACAGACATGCCCATCTGTCTAATGCCATAGGTGTGCATGCACATGTGTACATGCACACCTGGAATCGGTATTTTACCACCCGATTGGATTGGGTGGTAAAATACCAAATCGGTAAGGCCTGTGGGACTCAGAAGAGTCCCACCTACATTTCAAAATTACCGAATCAGTAAAAGTACTGATTCGGTATTTTACCGATTCTGTAAATTTACTGAATCGGTAAAATAGGCCACCTACATCTAGAATAGCCATTTACCGGTCGGTAACGGCCGAATCGGCCGTTGCCGGTCGGTATATGTCTACCTACATCTGGCCCCAAGTCTTTAATATTTTTCTCAGAAAAGTGTTCCTTCTCTTACCAGGATTTTTTTCTTTTTCTTAACACAAGGTTCTTCATGTAAATCTTGTGGATGACTTCTCTTCAAATAAACACCTTTCTTTTGTTGTTTCCTCTTTTGAGACTTCATAAGCATGATACAGTTTTTTCAGTATTGATAAACAGAATCTATAATAAAAATATATATAACTTTACAAAAATAAATATATGAAATATTCTATAATATTACTTATAAGAACAGAGGGAGGATTATTAGGACAAATGTGAAACTATGAAAATAAAAGTACTTACAACAAGAGAGGAAGGAGTATGAAACAAAGAAAAATATAATTAAATAGGGGAATATAAACAGACACTGCAAAATAACGGGATAAAATAAGTATGAATAAACTGGAAAGTATGAATAGGTAAGGGAGAGTATGAAGAGAAAGATGTAAATATGAGGAGAGAAGAAAGAGTATAAGAAGAAAAAAGAGAGTAAGAGGACAGAGGGGGCACTATAAGAAGAGCGAGAAAGACTGTAAAGAAAAAAGAAGGAATATGTGAAAAGATGCACAACTATAAAAACAAAAAGGAATACTGGCAAAGGACAGTGTGTATAAGGAGAGAGAGAACAGTACCAGAAGAGAGCACAGAGAATGTGAGGAAAAGTGGAGCATAAGGAAAAAAGGGATGTACAAGAACAGGGGATACAGTCTGCAGAGAAAAGAAGGAGTATAAACAGATGGAGAATTATAAAGAGTAAAAGTGTATGATGAAAGAGGCAGAAGTTTGACAAGAGAAACAAATATAAAAAGAGAGGTCGGTATGAAAAGTCGGAGAATATGAGGAAAGTGCTGCAGAGTGTATGCAGGGAGTCAAGGAGGAGTAAGAGAAGAGAGCAAACAGTATGTACAGATTTAAAAAGTATAAACAGAGAGGACAGAAAATGAAAATAGAAAAGAAATTTGAAGAAAAAGAGCAAAATATGAACACAGAGAGAACAAAAGGAAATATAAGAAAAACTCAGTAGTATGAGGAGACATGGAGAAGTAAGAGAAGGGAGAGGAGAATATGAAAACAGGGGGGAGTATAAGCACAGGGGGTAAAATGAGGAGAGGAATATGACAATAAGAAAAGATGGCAATATTTGTAGAGAGTGCAAAGTATAAAATAAAGAGAGGAAAAATGTGAGTACAGAGAGAAGAGTATTAGAAGAAAAAGAAAAGTATGAGAAAACAATAGGGAGTACCTGCAAAGAACAGCGAGAATAAGAAGAAAGAGAGAATATATGAACAGAAGAGTATATATGAAGAAAGAGGAAGGAATGTAAAAAGTGGAGAAAAGACAAATATAAAGGAAGACTGACTGTATAAGGAGAGATAGAGTACTATGAGAAGACAGTAAGAACTATGACAACAGTGGTGAATATAAAGACAAGAGAGAATATAAAGAGGAGGACAAAAATGCAAAAAGATAAGCAAGTATGAAAAAAAAGTGTAAAAAGAGAGCAGAGTTTGAGAAAAAGAAGATAGTATAACGAGAGAGGAAGGAGTAAGATGATAGAGGAGGGAGTATGACAAGAGAGTGTAGAAAATATATTCAGGGGCATATTATCAAGGACCGGTGGGCATATTATCAAAGACCGGGTTTTTTAATTATCGCCGTTTTATCAGCAGTTTCCTGCTGATAAAACAGCGATAATGGACTTGATAATACGCCCTTGTTAATTCCCATAGAAGACCATGTTAACATCAGAACATGGGCTTCTATGGGGAAACGGCGATAATTTAAACACCGGTCCTTGATAATATGCCCCATAATTCCTTAATGTACACAGATGCGCAGTGTGATATTGCCCAAAAAATTATAAGACCAAGCATTTTACCAAAACACATTTACTACTGTAAAACGTTTAAAAAGGGGCGAATATAGGGGCATATTATCAAGACAGGAGATAAAATTATCGCCGCTTTATCTGTAGAAAACTGCAGCTAAAGCAGCGATAATGGGTTTGATAATATGCTCTATGGAATTGCAATCGAAGCCCATGTTAGATGTCTTCACATCTAACATGGGCTTCGATTGGAATTCCATGGAGCATATTATCAAGCCCATTATCACCGCTTTATCGGCAGTTTTCTGCCGATAAAGCGGCGATAATTTTATCTCCTGTCTTGATAATAAGTCATATAATTCCTTAATGTACACACATGCACAGTGCGATATTAGACAAAAAAATGAGACCATGCATTTTACCATTTACTACTGAAAAGCTTTTAAGTGACTATACATATTTCGTGTATATAATTACTACATTTCAGGGAACAACACTGACTCATTTTCCAAATACATATGCAATTTACTACAATATTTCTGCCACTATTACATCAAAAAAACTAGCACAATAAAACAACAATGATGCACAAGGGGCTTGTAAATTGACACAGACTATATTCAGAGGGAGAGAAATAGAAAGAGGACAGAACAGGGAGTATCAAGAAAAAAATGAAATATGAAGAGAAAGGGAAGAAAATGAGGAGAAACAGGAAAATATAAAGACAAAGAAGGGCAATATGACCACAGAGGACAATATAAGAAAAAGACAGTTGTACTGAGAGAGAGAAAGGAGTAAGAGGAGAGAGAGGGGAGTATAAAAACAGAGGCTAGAAATTATGGAAAAAGGGACAAATTTTAGGCCATATTATCATGAAAGGGCGACACATTATCACAGCTTTTATCGGCAGGAAACTGCAGCTAAAGCGGCGATAACGGGCTTGATATTATGGTCTTGTGAATTCCCATAGGAAGCCAAGGTTAACACCATAACCTGGGCTTCTATGGGAATTCCCAAGAGCATGTTATCAGGCCCATTATCGCCGCATTAGTGGCAGTTTCCTGCCGATAAAAGCGGCGATAATGTATCACCCTTTCTTGATAATATGGCCCATAATTCCTTAATGTACACAGACGCACAATGTGATATTAAACAAAAAAACATAACAGCATGCATTACAGCAAAACACATTTACTGCTAGAAAACATTTAACAAGGGACATATATAGGGGCATATTATCAAGCAAGGCGATAAAATTATCGCTGCTTTATCAACAAAAAACTGCCGATAATGCGGCGATAATGGGCTTGATAATATGCCCTATGGAATTCCAATTGAAGCCCATGTTAGATGTCCTTCACATCTAACATGGACTTCGATTGGAATTCCATAGAACATATTATCAAGCCCATTATCGCCTCTTTATGGGCCAATAAAGCAGCGATAATTTTATCGCCTGTCTTGATAATATGGCCCATAATTCCTTATAGTACAAAGATGCACCACATACATTCCCATACAACTTATCAACTCACCTTTCAAATTGATTTGTAGATTAAGAAGAATGCCACTCACACAATAGATATTCTTATACAGAATCTCTCTAGTTCAGTGTTTGCAGCAGAACCACAAAATGGAACATTTTCCCTCTCATTTTACACATACATACATATAAACAACCAATTAAAATCCTTCACACATTAATTCAAAACAAAACACACATTTCTATTGCTTTAACATTTCAAACCTTTCCAACTGACATAACTTTCCACCCTACCCCAACCGATCATGCAAAAGTCAACTGTCAACAGAGGTCAAAAGTTCAGCACTGTATAAAACACTACTCCTCAACAAATTGAGACTATGCATAAGCACTTACTTATAAGTACCAATAAAGCGAAAAGATCTCATTACAAGCAACCAACATATAAACACATAAACTTGATAGATATCTCTAAAATATATATTTTTAATAGATTTTTTCTTGCTTACGTACGCTTATGAAACGACTTTCAGAATTCCGACAGTACAGGTACACTAAATATACCGTTAAAAAAAAGTAGCATCTATCACTAATGTTTTACAGTCCCCGGGGAACCCATCCCCCAGGGCTCAAATATAATGTTCGGGACCGTATGGGAGCCCCACAACCCCCACGGTCCCAGCTGGCTCTCTGCGTCCTTCGGGAGCCGGCATTACTATTTGTCAGAGAGACCAGCTTACATGCTGCTCTCTCAGACGAAAAGCAATCTGCTTTCCTACTTGAAAGAGAACTCTGGCCCTACCATAGCAAACAGCAGTGTCCCAGGGGTAGGCACCCCGTAACACTACAGGAGCCGACCCTGGGAGGTGGTGGTCCCCAGGGCCAACAAAGGCTCAACAAAGGCCATCAAAGATTTTGACCTTGGGGATCATTGTAAATCCCCTCAGCAGTCCTATGGGGACAGGAAGTCCTATAGCAAATAGAAAACTTTTCCTGTCAATCTACACACTCAATCTACACACATATACAAATAAATAAAAAATCACATTTATTCCCACATTAAATCAAAACGAAACACACTTTTATATTGCTTGAACCTTTGCCCCCTTTCCAACTGACAAAACTATCAACCCTTCCCCCATTCCTCAATCTGCCAGTTACCATAGAAACACTTCAGGAAACCCCTAACTCAGCACACAGGTGAAAAGTTCATCATACATTGTTGCAAATTAAAACAGCAAGTGTGCTTGACTTGAGAATATACAAGCTAATCTTATGTAACATTCTTTTCTATTAGTTTTTCTTAATCAATAAAAATAAGGCTTTTATAAAACCGAAACATGCATCCTGGCTTAGTGTAGAAGGTTGTCAAACAACCAATCATTTCTTTTCTTTTTCAAAACTGCATGTTGTCCTCCATTTTTGAAAAATCCTACTTCTCAAACTGCCATTTCATTTACAGAGACCTTCAGAGTGCATCCAGACCTCTCTTCAAGATGCTTACAGTGTGGATTGTGGAACACTGCTATATTTTCTGGAGACAAAGGTACGCACAACATAAAAGAATTCACAAAGACCTACGTTTACCAAATGTAGACATTAAATGGATTGGACAGTGAGGATTAAAGTGGCACCAATTGATGCCATTTGGGAAATCTTTTTTTTATCTCCAACACCCTGACCTCATAACTGTGCACTGTGGTGGCAATGACCTAGGCACTTTGACAGGGGTAGGTCTGGAAATGCTTCTAAAGGACACCTTTGCACAATTCATGACACTTTTGCCCAAAACTGCCTTTTTCTATTCTAATATATGCCAAAGGCAGAAATGGAAGTGGTCCAACCACTATTGTCCACAGATTGAAAAAGCTAGGAAACATGTGAATAAATCTGTTTCTGCCTTTCTCTGAGACTATAGAATGGGGTCCATCTACCACAACAATCTGCGTTTCAAAGAAAATAATAATCTTTCGACTCAACAACCTGGTTATTGTATTTTTTCATTTCATTGTGTTAGTGTGGTAACATTATTGATCTGTATTAGAGAAATCACATCCAGCCACTAACTAACAGTAGTGTGGGTACCCAATCATTCTGAGTCCCTTATTTGCTGACACTGAGAATCTCAAACAAAATCCCTTGCTGGCCCATTTCGTCACAGAGAGCAGCTTACATGCTTCTATTCTACTTTCAAATTTGATTTCAACAGTTATCCATTTTATAAAATAATATAGTACTTCACGCTAAAGGAGAAAAGTCAGCACAATTATGATAGAATTGAAAATAGAAAACAAAATACTTCTACACTCAACAAACTCGTAAGCAGAGTACACAGTTTAATTTAAAAACACCCTACCACAACTAGTTTTTGAAACGCATTATACAATAAAATGCGTCACAAAATAGGCTACATACATGGTGACTGTATCGTAACGTCACAAAAAAAAAAGCCACTCTTACGCTACCTGGAAAACACAACAACAGTACAAGGCCCAAATTTCCATTGTAGTGATTTCTTAGTTGCAAGTCTAGTTGTCAGATCGACACACACACTCCCTCATGGCTGGTATACACCCACACCACACCCATTCAGTGTATCCGTCACTACACACGTGACCCTATGTATAAAAAAGACGGAGCGCACGTGTTGTATGCCATTTTAGAGTTTTTCCCAAAGTACCGAACAAGAGGCCCACTACTACATGAGTGGCCTCTTTGGTCACTGAGTTAGTGGTGCCCGAAGCACTGAGCCGGGGAAGAGCCCGTGATGATGATGATGGGAGCACGAGTATGCTGTTAGCCGTAGAGATATCAAGACTCAGCACTATATATGAGACTTCTTTGTTGGAGATCGGGACTACATCATGAAAAAGGTGTCTTTTCCACAAAAAGGTGAGCAGTGAGACTTGAGTACGCATCGGAAGGAGTCAAAGGATTGTAGCTGACTACATACAAAAATGCGACTTACTATTTTAGACAAATGCACTCCTACCTATTGTATTAATTTACATGTTTAATTTTTTTTCCCAATAGCAGTAACGTTTTTATAATCGCTGAAATGTCCGAAATATATTCACAATACAAACAGTTCATAGAAATGTAACAATGAACGTCTATAAAAGCACAATATTATCTAACTCCAAATTAATATAGCAACAATTACCAATCATAACATCTTTCTTTTAATATCTTTAAGATGTACAGCTTCACGATGGATTATGTAACAAGGACAACGGCAATAGCACAAGGTGAGCAAAGAAGCTTGTTTCTGAAACAACAACAAGTTGTCTGTGAAAGGAGAAAATGTGTAGTATGCAGCAGGCGCGCAAAACACACATTGGACTAATGGGGCTTCAGCTAGGATGAGATAGCTTCCTGGGCCCACACAGAGTCGCACTCGAGTACGTCACAGGTCTATTAAAGACATTTTGCTTGTTAATGAGGCTTTCATATCCCCCCCGCTTACAGCCCCTGCAGCTCCACTCTACTTTTTGCTTGAACTTAAGCCCCCCCAAAAAATGTTCTAGCGCCCCCCGATATATTTGACTGTGCTTACGCCTCTGACTTCAGGTACCCCTTCCCCTGTCGTGTGTGTCTCTCCCACATTTTAATGTCCTTTTTTTCTCTTTCTCTTTCTTACTCTCTCACATCGTTTCTCTTTCTTTTTTAAAGTTTTGGACGCTGCTATCTCCACTCTGCTGTATACAACCTTATCTGAATTCAAATGATTAACTCTCTTGATTACAGTGAAGGCTTCTTCTACATGTAGAGCACCATCTTTCACTCACGCCAATGGCACTAGATGACAAAGAATTTTGTTTCCGATACAACAACAAATTATCTGTGAAAGGTAGTGTGCAACAGCCTGACTGTGCAGAAATGTATAATTACCTCCGAGCAGTGACAACAGATAGGCTACAACAGTCTAAGAAACAGATCTACAAGCTTATTGCGCCACTTTTGTGTCACTTTTAACATGGAAAAAAGTGGCGCAAGCAGCTGGTAAATCTGTGTCTCAATTTTCAAGAAAAAATCTCAACTGCGAGACACTTTTAATGTTCTTTTCTCTCTCTTACTCTCTCTCTCTCTCTCTCTCTCTGTGACATCATTTCTCTTTCTCTTTTAAAGATATAGACACCGCTATCTGCTTTTAGGGTGTAGAAAAACAGTTGAACTCAAGTTGTGAATTCCACTGGCCGCAGTGTTTAAAGAAGGGTAAGCACAGAGGCCTAGATATACAATGCCTTCATTACAATGCATTAGAAATAAGTGGCCATATTTACAATCCTGTTGTGCCACTTTTGTGTCAGTAACACAGTAGGCACTTCCATATACACACCACTTGAACGCGGGCCTATAACAGAACTAAAATGTACTAGGCACACTGCACAAGTAAAACCATAGTATTACCTTTATTTGTGAAAGGAGAGAGTGGGTAGTGTGCAGCAGCTTCACTGTGTAAAATATATAATTACCTCCGAGCACTGACAACAGATAGGTTACAACAGTCTGACAAACAGATCTACAAGCTTATTAGGCCACTATTGTGTCACTTTTAACGTGGGAAAAGTGACGCAAGGAGCTTGTAAATCTACGTCTGACTTTTCAAGAAAAAATCTCAACTCCAGACTCTGTGAGACTGTTTTAATGTTGTTTTCTCTCTCTTTCTTTCTCTCTCTCACTCTCTGTGACATCATTTCTCTTTCTCTTTTAAACTTATAGACACTGCTGTCTCCTTTGACATGTAGAACAACAGTTCAACTGAAGTTGTGAATTCCACTGACCGCAGTGTTTTGCCGCAGTGTTTATACAACGGTAAGCACAGAGGCCTAGATATACAATGCCTTCATTGCAATGCATTAGAAATAAGTCGGCATATTTACAATCTTGTTGTGCCACTTTTGTATCAGTATTGCAGGAGGCACTTCCATATAGACACCACTTGAACGCGGCACTATAACGGAAGTGAAATGTACCAGGCACAATGCACACATAAAATCGTAGTGTTATCTTGAATTGTAATGCTTCAGCTCATTTACTCACATCTACATCATTCTAAACTCAATTTTTTGTTTTGTTTTGCAGATTACCTATCGTACGTCTTTTGGAGTCCACGTCACAATTTGTTTATAATATATTTTTTTTAAAGTTATTTTTCTGTTTGTTTATAATTAAGTTTCATTTAGTTATTGTTTTAATAAAAGGTAATTAAATAAACTACATACTTCTTTTTGTTTGTGGGGGGTGACGGTCTACAATAAAAATAATATTTATAATGTTGAAGTACTATAGTAAGATGTTCAAGAGTAGAATTGAAAAGTACTGAGTTATATTTTCTCTGGATAGACTATAACATGGTAAAGAAATCAAAGTAATAGGAAACAATGTGTACCACATTTACAAACCTCTTGCGACATTTTCCAATGCAAACTTACCCCCCTACAAAATTAAGTGTTTGGGCCTCAATGACGCCCCAAAAACCACGGAAACAATCACCCCTTCAAAGATTTCTTTATTGCATGAGAGGGGCTGTGTGCCCTCCGCCTGGTGTCCTGGAGTCCGCCACGCCCAGACCCGGTTGCTGCAGTGTCCTGGGGGAAACAGCCATTACAACGCGGTCATAACCGCGCGTAATCGTCACCATGAAGCCATTAGCACGCATATGGCTTTACTACGTATGCCTTTACCACGCATGCTTTTACAACTAGTAAACATTTATGTCGCATGATAAACTCATAATCATAATAATGTCTTTGTGTTGACGAACACTAGTTGTAACACTCGTTGTAATGGCTGTGGCTTACGTGCTTCAAATTAGTTTTTAGGTATACGTGTGACCAAGTCTGAAAACACCAGAGTCCAAGGACAAACACCATAGTGTCTGTGGCAGGAAATCTCATCGATCACAGAGAAGATAAGCGGAGGGTAAAATGAAAGTAACAGATATAATAAAAATAATGGAGGAAAACTACTAAAATGGCGGTGGACGGAGTATGTAATCAACGTTTGGCGCCTCAACACTACATTTCAAATAAATATAGATACAATATGCTTAATAATATATTACAAAAGTATAGCAGTGGATGACACACACGGCCCGAGAAAAGAAAGTCGCAAGTCTAATACCTGAAATAAGGAGAGGTTTGCTTTTTGAACTTGAAGAAAAATATAAAAACGTGAGCTTGGAAACGAGGCTGCGCATGCGTAGAGAGTACAACTGGTGCACAAAAACCCCCCAGAAAGTTTTACATACTATCATAGAAATATTGCTCTTTTTTTGACCAGTAAAGTTAGTTCTCTAAAATAACTCTTTTTTTTTAAGCCCCAATGCCCCCATGGTCCCAGATGGCTCACCGCGTCCTTCGAGACCCCGCATTGCTTTATCAGAGACAGCAGCTTATATGCTGCTCTCTCTGATGAAAAACAATCTGCTTGCTTACTTGAAAGAGAGAACAAATTAACTTGCTCTCTTTTTCAAATAGGAAAGCGGTTTGCTATGGTAAAGTGGGAGCGGCAACGGTACAGCCCTACCATAGCAAACAGCAGTGTCCCGGGAGTACGGACCCCGAGACACTGCAAGAGCCGGCCCTGGCAGATGGTGGTCCCCAGGGCCATCAAGGGTTCCAGTAAGGGGGCCGCGCGACCCCCTCCCAACATTAAAAAACCCCGGGGAGTGCAGGTGCTGGAAGGTCATTTTACATATTACTGCCCCCGGAAGTTGGCAGTTCATGCGATGTGTACGGGGAGACAGGGAGGGAAAGCTGAAAACATACTTTAAATTATTTTTATTTTTTTAAAAGCCCTGACGGGGTGCCGGTGCCCGAGACTGAGGGGAGGGGGACCGTAACTCCGCCGCATACTTCAAAATAAAACCACAGAGGGTGGCGTTCCCTGGTGCTCAGGGCACCTTACAAGCGGCCCATTATGGAAAGAAATTGTCCCCGGAATTTGACCCCCCTGGGACCTAATGAATAAAACGGACTTCTATTTTTTTCCTTTTTCCACCGCGTACGAGTACCATACGCGTACCTCACGATTTTTTATTTAAAAAAAAGAAATAATGATTTGGGCCTAAAGATCCATGTATGACCCCCTGAGTAAGCCTAGAGGGTCAGGATGTTTCTACCCTGCACCCTTTCCTTATTTCTCAACTTTCCTTTACTGTTTTCTTGTGAAATCCACAACGTTGTATTTGGAATAACTTTGGCGCCGGTAAGCGAATCTTCGCGAATCACCCCAAGAAAATGGCCTGCTCGATTCTCTCCTTCCCTGAAAGTTTGGGGGTGATTCGTCATGGGGGCCAAGAAAAAAGGGGGTCCCAAAACGTGTTTTCCCCATGCAATTTTCCGTAGGGACCTTTAGCCAGGGCTACAGCCGGAACGGCTGAACGGAATTACACCAAATTTGGCAGAGAGGTAGAGTTCAGTTCGCAGATTGTGCTTTTTGTTAAATGGTGTAAATCCATTCAGTAGTTCCTGAGAAAATCAAAAGTAAAATCATAGTGATATCTATGGACGAAGTACTGCACGCGTACGGAAATCCTTTCAATTACGAGCTCGAGCAGCATGCTGATTGGATGTCAACTGTCTGTCAACACTCCCAACCAGGGAGTGATTGCGGCCATCTTGTGCCTTGGTAGAACCGAGTCACAAGAAAACAGTAAAACAAAGTTGAAAATTAAGGAAAGGGGGCAGGGTAAAAACATCCTCACCCTCTAGGCCTCAGGGGGCCCCACATTTTTTTTTTAAATCACGTGGTACGTGTATCGTACGCGTACGCGGTGGAAAAAAAAAAAAAAAACTAGAAGTCAATTTTATTCCTAATTAGCGCCCGGGGGGGGGCTAAATCCCTGGGGCAATTTTTTTTTCCATAATGGGGGGCTTGTAAGGTCTCCTGAATCCCGGGGAACAGCACACCCTGGGGTTTTATTTTGAAGTATACCGGGGGTTTCAGCTGCTCTCCCCGCAGCCCCTGGGACCGCTACCCCCTCAGGACTTTTTTTAAAGTATGTTTTCAACCCTTTCCCCCTCCCCCTATGCATACAGTAAGTGTACCGAAAACCGTACAATTATGAGCAGGAGCTGCATGTTGATTGGATGTCAGCTGTTTGTCAACAACCAGGAAGTGTTGGTAGCCATCTTGTGCCTCGGTAGAACAGAGTCACAAGAAAACAGTAAAACAAAGTTGAAAAATAAGGAAAGGGGGTGGGTAGAAACATCCTGACCCTCTAGGCCTGCTCTGGGGTCCTAAATGGTTCTTTAGGCCCCAAATTATTTTTTTTAAATAAGAAATTGTGAAAAAGGAAAAAAAAACTAGAAGTCTGTTTTATTCGTAATTAGCCGTTGGGGGGCCAAATCCCGGGGGCTATTTTTTTCCCTATTGGAGGGCTTGTAAGGCCCTCCAAGCCCCAGGGAATGCCACCCCCTTGGGTTTTATTTTGAAGTATACGGGGGGCTCACGGCCCCACCTGGTAGCCCCGGGGACTGCTACTCCCCTAAGCTTCTCTAGGGGCCTCGTCCTGGCATCGTCTTGTATAGGCTCCTACTAGCTACCTGCACAGTTTCATGGACCTGACAATGAGTTCCACAGCGTAGCGTCCGTAGCAGTGTTCGTAGCCTTTTTGTTCTTTTGCTGACTTACCAGTTTGTGTTCAAGATTCGCCGTCTTATTTGTGTAGCTTTTCTTTGTGTATCTTCTGTGTAGCCTTGTTTGGCGTATCTTCTTTTGTATCTGACTTTGTTTATTCAGTGCTTGATCCAGTGTTCTGAACATAGTAGTACATCTGTAGACATGTAGTTTACTCATTTCCTTTCCCTCCCTCCACCCTACTTGACAACGTAATGGCGGAGTGAAAGACAGACACTCCTGTCGTCACTGTTTTAAGTTTTCAACCTAGTAGGTAGGACACGGGTTAAGAAAACCAGCCTCCACCACTCTTGGACCCTCCTGGCTCTTGTTGCCACCTCGTTTGCTATGTCTTAAGTATATAATCTTTCCACTTGACCGTGGTCCTCCTACAGTGTGTTCTCTTCATAGTGGAGAAGTGTGGCTCACTCGTTAGAGCAGGCAGACACTGAAGCAGAGGTCAGACCCGGGACCAGGGTTCAATTCCCGACGCGGCAGGGTCTTGAGCTCAAACGTCCATGGACTCGATAATTCACGCTTCGGTGCCTGACCTAATCTTGGGTTCACACTCTGCAACTCTGGGCATTAAGCTTGCTTAATCTCCATAACGCCCCCCCGCGGCGGGATGCCTGGCTTCCACCTTGGGGATACCCTGTAGGGGCTATCTCACAGGGAAAAGCCAGGACGGGTTCCCAAGGCAAGCGCGGAGATACCCCTTCGGGGGTCGATTCAGGCGCTATATAAGAAACATAATATATAGTCCAAGCACATACAATCCATTATTTTATCTGTTCTTGCCCATACTGTGTGGTGTTATCGTCAGCTCTTATTGCACATTATAGAATTCCTTGAGTGTATCCGTTTTTGAAACAGCTCCACTGGGCAATTCTACATGGATATCTTGGACCACCCTTTTCATCCATTCTTACTTTACTCTTTTAAATATTCAAATGTTCTCGGAAAGACATTACTAATCCTTTTCATCGAAAAAGTAACAAGTTTCTGAAATCATTTTATATTTGAGTTGTGTATGTTATCCTAATACACAACATTCCAATGAGATGCTTTGTACCATTATGTAATGTGCTTTACTTGCAGTGTTCTATCTTGTTTTGGTTTGTATGTCATTACAATGAAAGGTAACATATTCCTGTATATGCTAAATAAAGCACTTGACACAATGCATAGTAACACTGTATTTGTTCGATTGTTTAATATACACTCAAGTACAAAATATTGTTGCTTAATTTCCAAGACAAATATTTAATATATTTTATATGAATCACCACATATGCTGATATTACAGTAACGATAAAATGAAGTGTTTATGTTTTTGTACAAGGACCTACAACATAAAAAATGCAGTATGGAAAATCAACAAAACAAGTTGGATGATGGTTTCGAAATTGATAACAGTGTCATAGAAGAGCTGAACATACTTTTTTGTAAGTAGCTAGAATGAAGAGGAAGAATTGCTGTAGATATCAGTTGTGATTTCCTAGATGAAATCTTGGATGTTGATTTTGTGGAAGCATTAGATGACATAGAGTATGATTATATGACTTTTGAAATTGATAATCAGGAAAATTAAATACATGATGAAAATATTTTAAAAGCTGTATTAAATGAAGAAATGTTACAAGAATAAATGTATTATTCATTATTATTATATAATAATAATGTTTTGAGCCACACAACACAATGTATAACATTTATTTTCTGTTACCAACTCAAACACTGATATTACAGTTATGATTTGTTTAGAATAGTTGCAATGTATCCAAAAATGTTTTATGATAGCAGTTGAAAGACTGATATTATAGTAAACAAGCTTTAAAAATAGTTTCAAGGTATCCCAAAATGTTTTTTGTGAGGAGTACAAACATCGATATTACAGTAATGAAGTTGTGAAAATAGCTGCAGTGTAGCTTAAAATATTGAAAATGAGGAGCAAAAAACACTATAACAACAAACAACAGTAAAGAAGTTGTGAAAATAGTTTCAATATATCACAAAAAGTCATTTAACTTTACTGAGGACATGTTTCTTTTTCTATTGACAGATTTTACATCTTACCAATGGAAAATGTCACTTACACAGTAAGCATTTCTTTTTGGCATGTAGTGCTGTAGATTTAGATGCTTTTTATAGTCATGCCATGTCGAGTTGTGTTTGGCTAAGGTAGTAACTATAACAAAAAGGCTGGATAAAGAGCCTTGACTTTGAATCAGAATGTGAAATTCAAGAATAATTGATAACCCCAGTTAAAAAAAGCAGCAAGTAAGTGTGTGTATGTGTAGCTGAAGTGTTGATTTAGTGGAAGATGAATAATGTAAAAAATAAGAAAGGCTACAAGTGTGCAAATTACCCACTGCCTTCGGCTGGGGTAGTAGCTACAACAAAAAGGCTTGATAAAGGGCCATGACTTTGAATAGGAATATGAAATTCAAGAATAATTGATAACCCAAGCCAAGAAAGGCAGCAAGTGTGCAAAATTCTTACTGCCTTTGGCCGAGGTAGTTGTTACAACAAAAAGGCTCATTAAAGGGCCTGCACTTTGAATACGGATATGAAATAGAAGAATATTTGATAACTATAGCCAAGAAAGGCAGCAAGTAGGTTTGTGTGTACATGTAGATAATGTGTTGATTGAGTGGAAGATGAATAAGGTAAAAAGTTAGAAAGGCTGCAGATGCGCAAAGTAACCACTGCCTTATCAGGGAAGTAGATCTTTGAATACCCAGCTCATTACACAGACAGTGCGTCGCAAGAAAGGATGCAAGTGTGGAAATTACCCACTCCCATTCACGGGAAGTAGTTCCCAAAAAGGCTGAATAAAGGGCCTGCATTTTGAATTTGAATTACTTGAAGAATAATTGATAACCCCAGCCAAGAAAGGCAGCAAGTGTGCAAACATCCAACTACCTTCGGCCGGGGTAGTAGCTACAAAAAAAGGCTCAATAAAGGGCCTTGACTTTGAATCAGATTATGATATTCAAGAATAACTGATAACCCCAGCCCAAGAAAGGCAGCAAGTGTGCAAATTTCTTACTGCCTTCGGTCGGGGTAGTTGTTACAACAAAAGGGCTTGATAAAGGGCCTGCACTTTGAATACGAATATGAAATAGAAGAATACTTGCTAACCATACCCAAGAAAGGCAACATGTAGGTGTGTGTATGTGTAGATGATGTGTTGATTGGGTGGAAGATGAATAATGTAAATAATAAGAAAGACTGCAAGTGTACAAATTACCCACTGCCTTTAGCCAGGGAAGTAGTTACAACAAAAAGGCTCGATAAAGGGCCTTGACTTTGAATAGGAATATGAAATTGAACAATAGTTAATAACCCCTGTGAAGAAAGGCAGCAAGTGCGCAAATGTCCGACTGCCTTCTGCTGGGGTAGTATCTACATGAAAAAGGCTTGATAAAGGGCCTTGACTTTCAATCAGAAATGAAGCACTCTCAAAGAGATCGATGGAATCAGGGAATGGCCATAACAAAACAAAGGGAAGCGGGAGGCAAGATGGCGGCCGCTCTGATGGCCGAGTGAGCAATTGCAGCCGATGGTCCTCCTCAATTCCCCAACTCTTTGGACGCGATGCGGTTTGAGAGTACAGACTAATGCCAGCTAACTGAGTTTATATGGTGCACGGTATTCAGTGGTGTGTCGTGTGAAATGCTTTTGACTTCTCTCATGTTTGTTGACCCGGGTTGCCCAGTCCTTGGACTGTGATCTCGTCTGTATGGCTGGTGTGGTATTTCCCATGAGGAGCTCATCGATCCTAGCTTAGGATTTGGCGAGAAGCGATCGGGATAAGGATGCCCCAAAAGAGCACTCGAGGAGCCAAGCTGCGCAGTGCCAGAGATGCTACGATATTGATGAAGCTTACGGAAAACGCCCAAGAGAAACAACAACATGGAGTGGCTTCCATTACAGGAAGTGATTCAGGATCCAGGAATAGTCGGAATACGGGACCTGGAAAAAAGACTACCCTGCTATCTTTCTTGCAGCCAAGAAGGTAAAAGCAGTCAAAACCACAGACTTGGAAGAGGTAAGCCATCGGAATGCAGTGGGTTCTGGTGGTACTATGGAGGCAGCAAGGACTTATGGAGGGCAATGGAATAGCGATCCCTCACTGCATACCCCAGGGGGCTCTGATGGGTCACGGGGGCATACTCCTCCATTACAGATAACACTGGAGGCGGTATATGGTGCAAACTTGAAAGAATCTGTAGTTGGCAATCCCGAGATGAATAAAGTAGATCACAAGACATTGCCACTGATAGATGTGAGCAAGTCTCTGGAGCTGCCAGAGGCTGAGATGGGTGATCATTTTTGTTCGCTGTCTGACCCCTCTAACTCATCAGAAGATGAGTCATTACAGATATCTTATGGCCCTACAGGCTCACCAAATGGACGGTGGAGTGAGACCAGCAGCATCCATCAAGATAAAGTGACCCGGCAAATCGGACAAGGCAATCTGGTCCAGACACAGTACGAAAGAAAGCACCAACATTGATGTCCAGAGAATTGACTGATGTGGTGACTGTCTCTATCCAAGGACAGCCTCTAGTTCACAAGATAAGCTCAGGTGCTGCCTCGAGGGGGCGTTGGGACAAGATCAGCATAGTTTGATAGAACACTCAGTTGATATCTCCCTGGCTGTTAATTATGAGACAATTATGTCTCATAAGGAAGAAACCTTGGCAGAGAGCCAAAAAATGCAAGGTGCATGTCGAAAGTTACAAAACTCACTTCGTTGAGTAGTTAAGTCCTGCTCTGAATTCGCTGAGAGGATGTTGGAAACCAAGAACAGGATTTCTACTCTTGAGGAGGAAATGTCTGCTCAGAAAGGGGCCACAGATACTTTGGCAGCACAGCGGAGCAACATGGAATGGAAGCTCAATGACATGGAAAATTGTTTTCGCCTCAACAACTTAAAAACTCTTGGTATACCTGAAGGCATCGAAGGCTCTGACCCACGGAAGTTCATTGTTGGACTATTTACAGACGCTTTCCCGGAACTGGAGAATTGGGCTTGGGATATTGAGGTGCAACAGACCTACGGGTTTACCTTCCGGCAAAGCAACAACCCAGGGTCCAGACCCAGAGCAATATTCATTTGTTTGTCTAATTTTTTATCCAGACAGGATCTTTATGACCTGGCCAGGCCAGATAGGAAGAGAAAGGGGAATGGGTTTGAGTTTTTTGTTCGCCCAGAATACTGCCATCAAACGGTGGGAAAAAGTTGGCGCTTTCGGCAGTTAATAACTCCATTTCAGGGTAAAAGATCTCAAGCATTCCTCTTGAACCCAGCTAAACTTAAGATTATGTTTAAAGATAACATATGGTTTTTCACATATGAGATCAAGGCAAAAAACTAATGGGGCATTAAAGCCTAAACTTAGGGAAGGGGGTAGTAGTAGATTAAACTACCTAGACTCTATCTAAAATTCAGGATTGCTACATACCTATACAGTATGATAGCCCTATAATATGTTATGCTTTAATCTTGGTTTTGCACTTAAAAGTACATGCTGGCTTGGACCCAAATTGTTTTGTCAAATAGTACATTAGCTGGATAAATTGAGTGGATTGGGGGGCGGTCTGCGTTGGTGCAAGGCTCTTCATCATCCAAAACCTACGGGTCTTGTAGCCTCTATGGTAGGGTGGGCAGGGGGGGCTCTGCCTGCAGAAGAGACAGCCGGGTGGGAAAGGGGGCACCCAGGAGGGGGGAGGCTGCTACAGGTGTACAGGGGATGAAAAATGGGGGGGGGGGGGGAGCCATTAAATTAGTTTAAGCAAACAAGAAGAAATTGTGTGGTGTTTTGGGGGAGAGGGTATTGTCTTTGTAGCTTTGAAGTAGGTTAATGATGAATATATTGTCGATATGTTTATTTAATGTACGTACGGGGTCTCAACAATAGGGCCAAGCAGCAAAGGGTGGCACAAGAAATCAGAATCATGTTCCCTGGTGTGACTTGTCTCCAAGAGACACATATCCCTTGGACTAAACATCAGGTGCTATCTTAGGTAGGATATAGGATACTGTTGTGTACTTCGCAAGAGGGGTGGCTATCTTAACCAAAAACAATACTTCAGAGGTAGGGAAAAGCCTTGCAGATAAATGTGGTTGCTAGGAATTGTTGAATGTTTTATTGCCAACAAAAAACTTACAATTTGCTCCGTGTTCGGATCTAACCATGATGAAACCCATATATTAGAGTATCTGAATACAGAGTAAGCTTCTTGGGCATCTCCTCTGATATTGTGCGGGGATTTCAACATTCAACTTGAAGAAGTCACCCAGGGCACTCCTGGGGAAAAATACTATGGTCGGAAACCCAAGGTCTTTACTGCTTTGCAGCAGCTTATCTATGAGCACGGTCTGGCCTATGTTTGGCACAGATGAAAGCAATCTGGTCCAGGATATAAACATTACTCTTGCCCCTATCAGAAGTTAGACAGGTTTGAATATTTTTTTGTTACAAAACTAATTCTGGCAGAAGCACAGCTACAGATGTATCCGAGAATCACCTCAGATCACAACCCACTGCTATTGAAAATTAAAATGCAAGGAGTGGTACGAGCTCAGGGAGCCTTTTTTTGTGATTAGAAGCTGCTGCTTAATGAACAATTTGAGAGACACATATGACAATGGCTAATTCAATTTCTTGCCATAAATTGTAAATCCACTAAAGGTGGCATTGTGTGGGATGCCTTAAAAGCAGGACTTCGGAGAAATCCTGAGTTTTGGATTGTATGCACAAAAACTACTAGTTTCACCCCCTATAATGTTGATCGACTTTATAACCCTGATACACCCCTTCTAATTTCCTTTTTTCACCTCCTTGCCTGTGCACCACCCTTTTTTAGTCTGTTTTCTATCGGACTACCCAATTCCCATTTCTCCTCTTCCGTTACTTTGAGTCCCCTAATCGACCATCATTACTCGGTCTAGTCTCTTTTTTCATTGCGACTCGCCGCGCGTTATGGTATAAATAATAAGCACTTCCTGTGCGACTTGGTCTTCCCTGTATCCAGCGAAAACCACATCCGAGAATACCCTCTACTGCCACGCATTAAGGTAAGCCTTCACCGTTTCCCGCTCTGCTTCAAACTAAGAACGTCACTGACCCAAACTTCTTACTAAAACTCAAATAGTGGCAGGAGCAAGAGCTGATGTACCTCATATTCATTTTTCCCTTTAGTGCTTATTACCGCTGCTCACAGACACGGCAAAACACGCCGCCTGTGCAGCTTTGGATTATTCCTCATACAATGGTCCACAAACTCCACACGCACCTCTGAGTGTCTGCGTTTGCTGAGACTAAACCCGACCAGGACCGGGTTGGAATTATCACCGGTCCCCCGGTGAGTCGTTTTTACACTTGCTGATGCCTACAATAGCATGATCTCCTTTACGTTTTACATTCGGGAAAACCCTTATTTTCCCCACAGCCACTTATTTTCACCCATTTCCCTTTTTTCCATACAGACCCCTCCCTTCACGACCCGTCTACAGGTACATTTCAAGCTCTTTTTACTTTTCAACCCTTTTCTTTGCCGTTTTTATCTCTCACCTCGTCATTTCTATTGTATTTCCCTTTTCCTAAACTAGGTATGTGTCATAAATTTTGTGTTTTTATCTTTTGTATTAATCTCTTCGTGCCAACCAAACAGAACCCGAAAGACCTTTGTTGGGGTCGTAAGTTTTAATTGTTTGCATTAAGGCGATATATGACCGCTCAATGATTGAAAGTCCCACTGGTCTCGAGTAGCTTAACAGCTGTCTACCATGTTTTTTCGCCTACCTTGTCTCCCAATTTTTCCTGCAGATACCGTGCATTTCAAAAAACAGGCTACAAAATCAGACATGTTGATTTAATGGTCGGCATGAGGTCTGACACGCCACAGAAATCTATGTTTTGAAGGTGTCAATAACCTCATTTTAAGTTATTGCCAAATAGTCATCATTGGAATATTGAATGATGTTGCACTGTTTCGGAACTTTACGAGAACCAGGGCCATCGCCAGGCATGGATACATATGGAGCCCGTGTATACATGCATAGATATCCTTTCCTTCTCCCCCTTCTCTTTTTCTCCTCTACAGGTTCCCATCTCTCAAATAGAAAGAAAACACAACCTTCCTTAAAAAGATTACTTAATTTCTGTGGTCTCTTCCCGTATCCAGTTTGTTTTTTCTCCCTAGGTCTGCTATTTTCATCTGACCATCTATCTTAACAATGAGAAACTGTCATACCTGATGGGCTCAGATTTATATTCTTAACAAATGTATACATATAATTTTTCCTTTTTTCTGGGTTTCTCACTTCACATTCACTTTTTTGCATTGCTCATGTCTTTGCATATAATTCTGTTTATGATACAGGTGGGAATAGCGCCAACCAGGCGCAGATGTCTCCCATAAGAGCTATTTTCTCCTCCTTTTGTATTTACCTCTGTATGTACTCAACAGTTTGTTTTTCCTCCTCCAACTGACATTAAGCGTACATACGCAAATCATCGTGTTCATTTCTCGTCGTAGTGACTAAGTGGTTATTTAACCACAGCCTGAATGCACAACCACTTTTGGGTTTTTCTTTGCTCGCACCACCCACATAATGTCACTATCATGTCTCCCCGCACCTCACCCTTCGGTTTCTCACACACACTCTGGTTCCCCCCTAACCACTGGCTTCTATCCTTCCCTTCTTGCATACCGTGTTATGTGTTCTGCCGTATTTACACATCATCTGCCACCCCTTTCTTTCCCCCCTCCCCTTTATGTCACCCCCAGCCCTGAAGAGTCAAGGGTTATCACCCTTTTGGACGAAACACGTGTCTGCTGGTTTCATGTTCTAACTTAAGACTGCCAATAAAACGACACAATAAGAACACATGTGTACGACCTCATCCTTGCTATGTATTAGTGATCAATCATATCACCCATACTCCTTTGTGTGCATCGGACTTTGCTTATAGCTCTTCTCATCATAGCAACTCCTGTTATCTTGCTTATCACCCGGCCCAGCTCTGCATCTTCCAGCTCCCCACAGCAACCATTTATATATCTCATCTTCTTCCAGCTGTGCTCCTTGTCTCCTCACTGACTCAATCTTCCTACAGACAAAGACAAAGGAAGAAAGAAAAAACAAGAATAACTCACCACAGAACTGTCACCTGATGATCAGATCTCAACCGACTTTCAGGTAAACCAATTTATTTTCTAAAGGCAAGCACAAAAGAACAGCACAAGTGTTTGAAACATTATAACGAAAGACATAAGAGGACGGAGGAGAGTTCATGAGTTTTGAGAATCATATTAAATTGTAGGAAACAGATAGTTAAATGGACACAAGTGTATCGGGTCTTGCATACACTACTGGACGTGCTTATTTCATTTAGAAAAAATACATCTTTATGCTTGATAGACAAATCTCCATCTAAGGGTTTTCTAAGACAGTTTCATTGTAAATATGAAGACCTCTGGATTCAAGGAGACACAAGATTGGGTTGGACCAAGGGTGAACCTTTTGCTAAATCAGCTAAAAGAACCCTGTTTCACATTTGGCAATGATATCCCCAAGGACTGTTTTAAAAGGGTAATGAATTATTCAGTTAGCAAAAGTAATTTCTCCATATTTGTTTTCGCTTAACAACTGTGTATTAAAAAACTTGTTCTTTTCAGAGGTCAAAGGCATCAACCTCCAGCCAAGGCAGTCCAGTGTCCTGAGAGACATGCAGAGCCTGTGCAATCTGTTTCATGTTATTCTCTCATTCCCATTCCCCCATCCCCTTGCGGACTTTCTCTGGGGCAGTGTGAATACCATTTATTGCTACAAAGGAAAGGTCCTAAGCAGGAGTCCAGTTCCATCATCACCCCATCGAAACTTCTCGGTGTTCAGGTGAGTGGCTCATGACACTTGACACTGCTAACGAGGAACACACCATGCTTGGGAGACCACATGGTTTTCAAGCAGAAACAAAGGTCACAGCTAGTCTTTGCATGTAGTTCATCTGATTCTTCTGATGAAGTTGCAATGGGTGCAAATGGATCCTGAGTTCACCAAATTGTCCTTGTTTACATTATCTTGGAGGTCTCAGAGTTCTGGCTAGGATCTCGAAAGTACTTCTGGTATTTTTACAGACCTTCCTGGTATCTCAATGTTTAGCAGCAACTTCTTTACTTGAAAATGATAGAAGCCAGAACCCCTTCTACTACAGGTAATGCAGCAAGCTAGTGCTCATTGAACACAGTAGGTCAGAAGAGAGATTAATAATTCATGGCTAAATAGGTGGACAGTATGTATGAAAAGTTTGTTCATATTGAGGTTCTAGGACATCAGCAATTCTGCTGAAATACCCCCTCCTTTTCCAAATCCCATTCTATTGTACTCCTTATTTTGGAATCCTTGGAGTTCATTAGATAAGAAAACAACTTGCATAGCCACACTCCTACAGTGAATTCTCATGGTGCATTGTGTGATGCTTGTTACATGTATTAGACTAGTAGATCTTAAGCTTTCAGCTTCTGTGGACCCCACTTAAATATTACTGGAGTTCTAAGCAGAATTAATGATTTAAACTGCATTGAAGAAATACAGTAATGATAACATATTTTATTTAGTTCATAACATTTAAAAAAAAATCAAAATCTTAATTCTAATTGGAAAGATGTAGAGTTTCTAAATTTCAGACGATATTCTGTTTAACTGCGTCCACAAATCGTTCTGAAAAACAAAGGCTCCAATTTCATATTTCTTCAAATTTATATAGTGTTTTAAATGTTTCAATTTAACCATTTGATTCTTTATTTTTATACACAATATTAATCTGTAATTCTGGATGGATTACACCCAGATCTGTTCACTGGGTGTGAGTGTTTGATTGGTTCAGATACTCCGTCCATCACCACCCCCTTTTGTACCACTTTGTTCGCCATAAGTTGGCAGGGTATGCTCAGACGTGAGTCCCTTGCTCTCTTTGCCACTGGATTCAAGCAAGCCTGGCTGAAGACGGCTGTAATGACAGAAACCGGTCCTAGGAAGCTTTTTTCCGGTCCAGGGAAGACATGGCCTGGCAGTTCAGGCAGGACTGTTCCCATGAAGCACAGGGTCAGACTGATTTGCATATGGCCATGTCTAAACTGGGGTGGCTGAGTGAGTTAAAGAATGGTGATGGATTAAACCCAGATCAGTTGACTGGGGGTGAGTGTTTGATTTGCTCAAATGCTCCGTCCATCATCCCCTTATGTATCGCTTTGTTCGCCCTTACTTGGCAGGGTATGCTCAGACGTGAGTCCCTTGCTCACTTGGCCACTGGATTCAAGATAGCCTGGCTGATGAGGATTATGAATCAGAAACCGGCCCCAGGATGCTTGTTTCCGGTCCAGGGAAGACATGGCTTGGCAGTTCGGGCTGGACTGTTTCCATGAGGCACAGGGTCAGACTGATTTGCATATGGCCATGTCTGAACTGGGGTGGCTGAGTGAGCTAAAGAATGGTGATGGATTAAACCCAGATCAGTTGACTGGGGGTGAGTGTTTGATTTGCTCAAGCGCTCCGTCCATCATCCCCTTATGTATCGATAATTATTGCTAAGCAAGCTTAGTGCGAGGATTATTATCGCCGGATATCGCTGGATTTTATCTCTGAGATAGCGCGCTATCAGCGACGCTTATCTCCAAAGCGATAAAAAACCAAGCGATAGTTAATAAATGTGCGATTATCGCTGGAAATCCAGCGATAATCACACATGCTGATGCAATAGCTTGATAATAGGGCAGGGAAGACTTAGCCATAATATCCACCTTCCATTGGATATAATGGCTAAGTCAGACTGAAAGCAGGCGTAAGAAAAGTAGCAATAACTGCGTTTTGCTCTACTTTTCTTATCGCTGTGCAGGTTAGTGGGCAGCTAGTTGATTGGATAAAATGTCGGTTAGCAACATTTCTCACGTTGGTTTGGGGAGGAACGCCCACTTTGCATCTCATTAGAGATGCAATGCTGGGTGTTCAGGGAAATGGAGAAAAGGCATGGAAACTTGCGCTAACGTGTCCATGCTGATAGGGCGTTAAAATTATCGCTGCTTTAGCAGCAAAAAATGCAGGTGAAGCTGCGATACTGCCCTTGATGATATGCCCCATGGTGCTTACTGCCCCTGCAATGCACCGTGGGAATCCACTTAAGGATTACGGTTATTTAAGTTGTTTTCTTGCCTATGAACTCTATGGATTCCAGAGAAATGAGTGCACGGCTTCATAATGTCAAGGCACATAGCAGTGCTCGTTGGCTCAAGCCTCCACTTCCCTTTAAAAGAGAGCGCGGGATAGGAAAACAATTCTTTTGTTTTTATCATATTTACTCATCCTTTGCCTCGGAGCTTTAATAGATTTAGAAACCCACTCCAGAGAAGCCTTCATTTAATTATCCACATTAGCCGGACTAATTACAATTTGCAGCTTCTGATGCTTCTAGACCTTCAAATAGAATTACCTTGAAGTGTTATTTGCTCGAAGCATTTAGTATTCAGGGTATGCGGCTTCATTTCTGACACACTCCTGAGATTTGATAGCTATAATGTCTTTTATCTGACTTCCACTTTCTTTCAATAACAAAAGTGAGGAAGTATTTTCTTTTGAGATGCACAGACCTATCGCAATGGATAACATCTGAATGGCAGAGCAATAGGAATAATAAAAATTGCTGTCCTTGTGATCTAATGCCTGTCAGGCAGATTCGTCTGCAGGCTACATTACTCGAAGCACAAATGTAGCCATGATTTCTTTATGAATTCGATCCAGTTTCTCTCTTAAACGTTTTCGAGTTCTCTCACAAGATTGGTAAGTGATTGAAAAAAAGGAAATATTTTCAATCACTTGCATCATCTTTGCATTAAAAATCTGCATACATTTTGATGCATTGAATATTATTTGCTTTCGGTTAGTGTGTATGTCAAATCCGTGCACCTACAAAGCAATAGGGGACGCAATTCTGTAGGCAAGATGGTGCGAGGTTCACTTGGCACTCTACCCATGAACCCATCTGCGCAGTGCAGCACAATGGAAGTTATCTGCCTTATCCAATTGGGCACTCTGCTCTACCACCAATTATCAGCCAAAATAGGCTTAGCTATAAGGTAGATCAGTTCCACTTTTGTGTGGAGAGTGACTCTCTCCCATCAGGACCCCAGAGCAGATATGTGACTTTCTCAGTAAGGCTGGTCAGTTGACCCCCACCCATCACTGTAGAACCCACCGATACCATGCCCCCCATCTGCCTTCACAGGTGAGGAGGACAAGCAGGGGACAATGCCACACCACCATTAATCACAGGAACTGATCCAGGATCAGGTTCACCAGTGGAGCTCCACTGTTGTAAGAAATGTGGGTATTAGTTTAGAGATGGTAGGTACCCACCTCAAGTACTAGCCAAAATCCTTGTTAGGGTGAATCACTACATTAACCTGAGAACAATACGCTGTTAGCTGTAGTACAGAGCAGACATCTTAACTTAGACAAAATGGAGTAAATTTTTACAAATAGAATTACATCAAAAAAACAAATATCGACTAAGGTGGACTAGTGATAAGAATTTTTATCATTCAAGGTTCAAAATAGCACCACAAGGTACTAAGCGCCAAATGCAGTCATCTGGTTGTGCTTGACCAGTACTTAGTCACAAGTTAAGGATGACCACAATGTAATGTGCGTCAGTTGCAGAAACCTGGTTTGACCTGGTCAGAAGTTTTAGGTTCTGACTTAGGGACATATTTATCAAACTCATTGTTTGCCCTTCTCCACACAAAGAAATGCAGGGCAAGGCAAAATCTAGAATTAGATTTACTAAGCCAAACAAAGCCGCCTTACATGGCCCTCTGTGGCTTGGTAAATCTATGATAATGCAAGGCAGCGCAGGTTGCTGCCTTATGTTACTCTGCTCCACGGAGGCGTTCCATTGTTGGAGTGTGGGCGTTCCTACGCAACCGTCCACGTATTTTAGCACATTCCCATATTTAACATGAGTTGTAGACCAGAGATTGTGTCATAGTGCTATGCTTTCCCACAAGAGGCGTAGTGAGGAGAAATATGTTTATTTCTCCTTGTTTATTCCTATTTCAATGACTGCTGCATTAAGCAGCACAAATAGACAGAGGAAAATGGCTCAGAGGATATGTTTTGTGCAGGAAGGTGCCACTTTCTGTTGAAAAATAATCTAACGTTCTACACCATGGTGCAAGGGTTCCTGCGTTGAGGCTAGGCTGCCCCATATAATGTTGAATATGGCACATTCCACTCTCCCCCTGTAACGCAGCTCAAAAAGGTGTCTTTCTGCACTGCATTGTGTGACATTTTGATAAATCAACCTCCATGTCTCGGAAATAGAGTTCAAAGAACCTCATTGGGGCAAGGCAGAAGGCTGTGGCTGAAGAGTGCTCCATGTCTTTGGATAGCCACTGACGAGGTTTCAGTGAAACCGTTGACGTTTAGTGGGAACACTCAAAAAGCAAGAAATCAGAATTTTGCACTCAAAGAAGACCCTTTGCTGGGAAAATACTTTTGGCGCCTTCACCTGGTGAAGATTTCTACATTTGGACTTAGTACACTTTTTTTAGCCCAGATTCTTCTAGCCGAGCAAGGCTGCAGGCTACAGCTGAACTGTTAGACCTGACATCATTGGCTAGAGTCTCTCCTCCATTTTTTCTGTTTGCCTTCACTGTTTTACAATGTTTTGGCTGGTTAATGCTTTGGGCACTGTGCCACTGCTGATCAGTGCCACAGTGCAAGTGCTCCCTATGTTAAATTACTGTATTGATTGAATTCCATGTTTGGCTTATTTGGTTTACAGTCAGTCCCTAGTCTAGTGCACCAGGAGTGCCGGGGCTTGTAAATCCAAATGCCGCTCGTGGGCTTGCAGCACCTGTTGTGCCACCCACAAGAGCGGCCTCGTAAAAGAATGTCTACGGGTCGGTCATTGCGAGACCTACATGCAGTCTGGTACTGTCACGCGGGCTAAATAGTATACCTACTTGCCAGTCCCTCAAACCTTCCCTTAACTTCACGTTAGTCACCCCTATGGTAGGCCCGTGGGCAGGGTGCATTGTAAGTATAAGGTAGGACAAGCCTGACCAAGTTGGCATTTCCTAAATAGTGAATGACAGCCATCTTCGTTCTTCACTATTGCGAGGTAACCTGCTCTCCGTTAGTTAGAATGGGCCGCCGGGATTATTGATGCTATGATCCTAGCTGGCTCGGGGAGCATGGTGCAATGTCGAGTTTGGTATCCCTGAACTCGGGGTTTAATTACGCATCCGTTGGTGTGGATGGTTTTTGGACTCTGGGTTTGAAAATAGCACTTTTAGAAAGTGTCTATTTTCTTGTCTAACCATTTCTGGTTTCTGCTGGTCTTGTGTGTGCGTGACAGGAGCTGGGTGGCTCCAGAGGTCTGAATGAGTCAGTGTGGGATGAGTGGGACATTTGCGTTGAGAGTAGGGGGAGAGTAGTTGCTGATAGCCTTCCCTGCCTGATACAATGCTGGCTCCACCTCCTGCCAAGCGGCTGATGGCTCTGTGCCGGCCATGGACGATCCTAGCCCCACCTCCTACCAGGAGGCCGATAGCTCTGCTCCTGCCAGTGACAATGCTGGCTCCACCTCCTGCTGGGCGTCTGAGGACCCAGCCCTGCTCAGTGAATAGGCCAGGTGCCTCTGCCTGGCTCCACCCACAACAGACCCAGGATGTTGGGAAATTCCCCTGCATGGACAAAGGGATCAAAGCCGAAAAGGGGTATAAGAGAAGGACCCCTGAACCAAGAATTTAGATCACTTCTGACAAGGAACCCTGAAACCAAGGACAAGAAGCCTGCTGATCCAAGGACTTGCCTACCCCTTCTGCCAGTGTGCTGTTTGCTGGGGGGAATCCTGCAGTGCTTCTTTATTTTTGCCAAGGAACCAGGAGAGAGGAACTGTGTGTGTACTCTCACTCTTTGCTAAGAAAATCTCCAAGGACTGGAAGAGTTCCAGTCTCCTGCTGAAGTCACAGGGCTAAAGGACTTCATCTGCTTAAAGTGCTATTTGCTGGAACCTGTGAATCCAGCACCTCTGAAAGAACCAGCAATCTCGACGCCGACGGACGTCGCCGAATCCAGCTCGACATAGTGAGTAAGGGCTCCAGTGTCCCGCTCCCTCGACGCCGGCCGCCGGGCCCGATCGACGCCAGCAGCAACGCCAGTGAGTAGTGAGTTTGGTTCCAGCTCCAAGGGACCTCGTGTCTGCACCGCTGCTGATCGTATCGACTCTGTGCCCTCTCGACGCCGTGAGCGCTGCTCACACTTGCAACAGAATCATCGAAATCGACGTCTACTGAGGCCTGATCGACACCGAAGACACGACGCCGGATTGCTCGACGCCGCTGATCATCGTGTGCTTCATTTTCCTAAGGTACTGTGTTGTTGGGGGTCCGTGTGACTCCGGGCTCGAAGTAGCGCTCCTCGCGGTCGACGCCGAACCTTTGGATTAACTTTGCCTCGACGTAGTGTAACCCCCGTGTGGGTTACCCTGTTGCCAAGAACTGTGTTTCCAGGAAGAAGAGTTGCTTTGATACGAAAAGACTTTTGTACTACAGAAGAAACTACATTTTGAACTATTATTTTCCCTTCCAAGAGTATTTATTAAGATTGTGTATATTTTTGTCATTATTTGGTCTTGTGCTAAGCCTTATATAAAGATCCTTATTTTTATAATACTACGGTGTTGTGTCCATTTGTAGTGTATTCACTTTATTTCTGTATGTGGTCATAAATGCTTAACACACAGCCTCTGAGATAAGCCTGTCTGCTCTGCCAAGCTACCAAGGGGGTGAGCAGGGGTTATCAAAGGGTGTGATCCCCTTGCCCTGACTAGAAAAGGTGTGTCCCTATTTGTCAGAAGTGTATACCTCTGCCAACTAGAGACAGCCGGTTCTAACATGAACAATACTCGACAAGGCTCGATACCTTCTCTGCTAAGTCCGGCTGAATCAGGTTTGCTGCTGTGGAAAAGCTCAGAGTGGGAGAAACCTGAATCCCAGACCAGTTGCAATGCACCTTCGAAGTATCAGCTTGACAGGTTGGTCCCACTCCTTCGGAGGTCTCAAAAGCTAAAAAGGTTTTAATTCCCAGTTTTTAGGAGATGTTTGAAAGAGGACACTTTGAAACAGTCCAGGGTTCCAGGACCTTAAGAACAACACTTGGAGGTCAAGACTCACTCAAGCTAAAGCCACCAGCAGGGTTAAGGGAAGTTCCAATTGGAATGCATCCGCTGGAAAGTTGCACAAAAGACCTTGTTGTGTCCCTATAGAATGAACACATGTCAACCTTATGGCCCTTGAAGTCCACTTCTTTGTCCTGGATACAAGAGGGAGAGCAGATCCAGATCTTTAGGCTCTTC
This sequence comes from Lissotriton vulgaris, assembly GCF_964263255.1. Taxonomy (NCBI): domain Eukaryota; kingdom Metazoa; phylum Chordata; class Amphibia; order Caudata; family Salamandridae; genus Lissotriton; species Lissotriton vulgaris. The sequence goes on from NC_141696.1 coordinate 747,367,534, forward strand.
TCAGGTCCCAGAAAGCAGGTTCAGTCCTTCTCTAATCTTCCACATGTCCACTAGTGTTCTGAGGAGGTACTGTGGATTCCATATTTATGGTTGGCAGCAACCTGTGGTTTGGGGACAAGACAGATCTCTCCCTAAACAATATTTTAAAAGTTCCTAGGTCTATACCTACCTTCTTATGCAGCATTGCATGTGTGCCCTGCTGACTGTACACAATGTTACAGTGCCTTCCATATCTAAAACCAATATGGCAGAACCATTCTCCCCCAGGGCAGATATTGTGTGCCCACCTCAGAGGTGTGGCCATGGAAATGAGCAATCCCTCCTCTGTGGTCCCTCTTCAGCAGTGTTGGAGGCAGCTCCTTTCTCACTGAGATTGGTGCCTCCCTAACTTGAGACACAAAGGAAGGGCCTGTCCGGGTGTTAGCTAACATGTGCCTTTGCCCATCATATCAATATTGCAACAACAACACTTTCCTACACCTAAGGCATTTGTCTTGTTGTGGGAGCATTTTTCACAGCTCATCAAGGGGATTATTGAGCTGCCAGGTGACAGCTAGAGTTAATGCAAAGGGCATCAGAAGGTTTTAGAAAGGGAAAAGGTTACTTTCTAAAAGCCAAAAAACTAAAAGAGAGAGCTAGGACAGGTGGACGGCCGTCCTTGTCCCAAAATATATTTGCAAACCAACTGAGACGGTCACATTAACTGACTGTCTGACACAGTGGTGTCTGGCACCTTAAAGATTGTTAAGAAAACCCTTACACACCAACCTGGTTGTTGTCATGCTTCATCATCGGGTCCCAGCTGAGTATCCGAATGCTACTCAGCTGTGCTACTACACCTCTTTATAGTGGAGCGGGTTTGAGGAGTAAGTGAGGTGTGATGAAGTAAGTGTAAATATAAAAATACCTCCAGAATTCTACCTCTTAATTTATTCCTGGGGATTCGGGGTATATTAAAAACAAGAGAGTAGGTAATAATCTACAGATACTATATGTAGTTTTTTATTACCCTTTGATGGTCGACATGTTTCAGCCCACTTGAAAATATTGGGGCTTTCTTCTGGACCTCTCAAATACATTAAGTGAAGTGAAAAAGTGAGTGGTAAAAATTAGAACCACGTGTTAGAGCATTTTCATTACTCGTGCTAAGGAGTACTATATATGCTAGGAGGACTGACGGTATTCTGGGTCCCCACATTGTTTAATACACTAATCGGATTGTAGGCTCACGCATCTGGTCCTGGGAGGGGGGAGCCTTTAAAAGTCACAAATTGGTGATACGGTCTCTCCCGTGGTATAACCTACTGTGGTGTCCTCAGAAACAGGCACAATGCTTTCTAAAAGCACCCTTTACTTATTAGATATATTAGATTGTATGGTTAAGTTGGATTTTGAAAAGGATTTAAAACAAGTCTTTGATTTATTTTTCTTGCTGTTACCTAACCAAAATTAGCAATATTAAATTAAACAATGGAGCAGAGTATTTTCCTACAGAACAACTAGCCATGCTACATTGAAATTAGCTTTTGGGGCTTTTTAACTGGAAGGATATATTTAGCATTAAAATTATGCATATCCTACTTTTAAATACTAGGAACTCTGCATTATGGCTAATAAGGCCTACTTAGGTTTGACATAAATATTTAAAAGGAAGGTTTTGTATTATGAAAATGGGTTATTTTAGCAGCTTGAATTTGTGTTAAAAACTGTAACAGCCATGATCCAAATGGCCATGTTTGCAGTGTCACTGTAGCGAGTGTCACAATGGCTTATGCAGTTTACTAGTGACATTTATCTTATAGGCCCTGGTTACACTTTGTATCATATACTAGGTACTTATACATAAGATGAGCATGCCAATAAGGGGTATGCCAATTTCATCATGTTAAAGGGAAGCACAGGCACTTTACCAATGTTTAGCAGGGGTAAAGTGCACAGAGTTCCAAAGCCAGCAAAAACAGTGAGGGTAAAAATCTTGGGGTATACCATGCTAAAGATTGTCATTTGCAACAATTGTTAGAGATATTGGTGTTTCCTAGAACACTGGCAGGCTGGTCTGCACACCTGACTAGTATCACCCCTGGCCCCACATCTTAGTGGGGCAAATTACAATAATAACACCCAGACTTCCTGTGTCCCAGATGTCCGGAGACAGCCCCCAGGCACTGGACACATTAGCAGGCATTTTCACTATCAGCTCAGCACTCAGAATGTATTGGGCAAATACCTGATTACATGGAAACAACCATAATCTCATGAGACTAGCTGTCAGTCAAACTGGTAGCAGGTCAATGGCAGGATACTCTCCGCCCTGAACCCTAAGAAATAAAGAGCTTGCATGTATATTCCATCAGCCATCTCTCTACCTGTTAAGTACTAATTTCCTCACTTCTGTGTACTTCATGACCTTATGGATCCATCACTACATGGAGCCATTAATGCCACAATATGTCTAAGTGTTTTTGCCACATTGCTAGTTCTCAATTAAATATTATTGAAGCATATAATTAGGATGGGCACAATGACATCCAGATGGCATATCTCAGCATTAATAAGATTACCATTAGGGTCCCGTAGCACTTTGGCCAGCCTCACACCTCACTCATGCACTTTTGTTATGAAAAGCACAAATAGTAAAGCCAGTGCTGCACTCAGCACCCCAGAATTCATATGCAAGTCTCATGCCTTTCATAAACAATATGGAGGATTCTCAAAGGAGGGTGTCACTTCAGTTCAAAACACCTTAGAGGTGGTCCTGGCTGGGAGGGGACACACCTCTCCCTCATACTAATTTTCCCAACAACCTTGTCACCAAAAAGTGGGGTTTGGGCAGGGGTGGAGCATCTCTACAAGCTGGAGAAGCCCTGGTCATCATAGCAAAGGGCAGATAACCTTTTAGGCTTACCACCCTTTAATGCTATTTCTGCTTGGGGGTAGTTTTGTAGTACCTCACCCAGAGCATGCTTTATAGTACTGTATGGGCCGTGAGGGGTCTCTTAGGGTGGCATAACACATGCTTCAGCCCTAAGACTCTCTCTGGTCACAATGTCCTTGGTATCATTGGTACCTTTTACAAGGGACTCATATGTGGTCCAGAGGTGTGCCAGTTGTGCAAACAAAGGTACAGCTTTGGGAAAGGACATAGGCACGGGGAACCTGGTTAGTAGGAACCCAGTGAACATTCAGTCAAAGAGCATCTGAATCAGGCACATTCCTGCAGCCTCCACAAGTAGGTTATCTAAATACTGGACCAGGACTGATATGCATGGCAACAGCAAGGTCTCGAGTATCTTATTGAAGATCAAGGGGGTTCTGCTTACCCCTGTGGGACTTGCCACCATTCCAGAACTTTATTTTGGAATTGGAAGTTTCTGGAAAGTGGATTATTAGCAGGGAGGGATGGCAAACTCCACTCCGCCAGCAGAATTTTCAGAGTTTTGCAACTCGGTGCTCCACTTGGAGCATGGAGTTCAGCAAAAACTCCACCAACCACCAGAGGAGAAGAGTTTACTGGCACACGCTCACTGAGCTGCTTTGTAATTGGCTATTTGCTGTCTTCCAATTATGAAGTTGCTTAGCTGATGCGGGCACTTGCACTGGAGCACTACATGTGCGGTCACAAGTATGGTATCTCGGTGCTTTCACACCCAATGCACCTCAAATAGCATGATAGCCCACTAGCATGTGATGTGCCCAGGAGTTGAGAAAGCAGGTAGGCAGTACCTGTTGGTACATGAGGGGAATGCAGCCTGCAACACACACACTGGTTGTGACAAACAGAATTGAAGTGCCTCTAGATTTAAAGTTACAGAGTTGTTGCTCTCAGCTGGCTTCGATCAGAACCCATCCAGAGCCGCAGCTAGGCAGGCTTACAACAGTGACGCTGGAGCTGCAGGTATGAATAAGGGAGCCACCACTTTGTATAAACTTTATAGCTCTGTAGGTACATGGGGCCTTATTGAAGTCCCTTTTTCTTTTGGGTTGATGTTTGACAGGTTGCAGGTTTCCATGCTGCGTTATTAATATTTTACTTGATTGGAACATGTACATGTAAATATGCAAATGTTAGCGAATGTGCACCTCATATGCTCAACCTGTTTAGAAGCCAAGTTGTGTTCAGACCACAGTGCATAGCTCAGGTCCATATAGCTACAGTTAGCAAGACAGGATAATAGGCAGAGCAATTTTTATATAATGTATATTAAATATATCTTTATAGTACAACATGTAAACCAAACAAATGAATGCATTTTTAGCTTTAACTGCATTTTGAATAAGCATACTTAGGGTCTGAATACAATCATAGTCGGAAAGCCTTCGACCGCTAGTTGGAAGCTGTCCGACCGCGGTCAGAGGCTTTCCAACTGACACGATTGGTTTGCAGTCCGACTGCTAAATTACGATGTCAGTCGTCAGAGCATAAACCAGCTGCACATTCTGACTGGCTCTCGGAGTCTTCTGGACATTCAAACCTGCCTGTACCGTAGTCCCCTATGGAGATCTTTTCTGCCGTTGGTTTCCATGCTGGCCTATTTGACATGGAAAGGCTGCCAGAAAGCAACTTTGGGGGCCCCTATCAGAGCCCCCTTGCGTCCGTGGCCTCCAGCTGGTGGCAAGGTCTACTTAGGGTTTTACACACACACACAACCATTTCTTCATGGGAGCCTATTTTACGGCTGGTTTATGGCTGTAGCACACGCTTCCATAGAGAAATGGGAGTATGTGACAGAACAGTATTTGGTCGCATCGTAATCAGATGGTTGAAACCGCCGAGCGGAGGTCGGTCGTTCGGTCCAAAGACTGCGATGGTGTCGGTCAGAGGCAAATTCGACTGACATCGTATTGGGACCCTTAATTGTGCACTATCCCATGCACTAGCGCTGAATCAGAGGCAGCCTCATTCACAGCCATCAAAATGTGACAGACTGCCTCTAAACTTTAACTCTGTCAGAATCACTGACCAGATTGTAACAGACTCTTGTAACACTCTGCATGTTTTTCACTAACATAACAGACAGCCACTTGCTTCTGTTGCAGCCTTCTTGCTTTTCTTGAAGTGGTATTGTTACTCACTGTCATTTAACAGTCACTAGACTGAGTGACAAAATCCCTTCTAACTATACTGGTTTGAACCTCCCATTCTCCCGGTCAAAGCTCTTACAGCTGTTTATTTTAATTACTCTTCTGGGTATAAAAGGCCAATATTATCACAATAGTGGAGTGCATAAAGTGAGATATTATATAAATGACAACAAGTTACTTTCCAATGCAATACCCTGGATAGTGCTTCATGTTTTTTTGAAGTACACAGTTTTATTGTTTAAATTCTGCACCTCTGAAGTGAGGTCAGATCTAAGTCAGTGATAGGTGAATTTCTGAAACACCTCGAGCAAGTAAGAAGAATGACACTTAACCCCTGTGATTCCTAACTTTGTGTTGCCTAGTAGAATTGAATGAGCTCTACTAGCTTTTACAAATGCACTAAAAAAGTCTGTTTCCCCATTTTTTTCTCCCCCACTGCCCACCCACTGGTTTTTGATCTTGGTGGTAATTCTTCTCTTATGTTAAATTGGATTCACTAGAGCACTATTGTTTTCAACTGGTGGCATCCGTAGGTGTTCCAGCTGAAGTAAATAGAAGATTGGAGTGTCTTTAAAGTCAATGTGAACCTGACATGTTCACTAGTGCTCTCATTTGCATAGGCAAAGTGTTTTAGGCCATAGTAGAGGAAACATTACTCGCATCCTTACTGGGACCATTGTCTTGCCCTAAGGTCTGCTCTCTGATAAACGCTCCATAAACCTTTTATAAAAACAAAGGGGCCTCATGATCTCCTTTCAAAGGCTACTGTTGCCAAGGCGTGCTGAATATTATTACATTGTTTCACTGGGGTGTATTGGTTTCAATGCAGAATATATCCACATACTGCTCTGCACCCTCTCCTGTGCACTCTACAGCTCAGACCATAAATGGCACTGTATGTAGGCGTTAGAGTCATCCAGCTCAAGGGCACTCACATTTATCAACCTTTTCAGAATATAAGTTAGCACTGCCAGATTTCTGACATGTGAACTCCAAGTCTGGGACTGAGAGGATGTGAAGGGAGTAGAGTTGTAAGCTCGTTGACCGGCTGTCATTCACTGTGTATCATTCTTGTGCAACATTTTACAAAGGGTCACAAATCACAATTAGTAAAGAGTGCAGCCAGGACTTGCGTCAAATAGAAGACAGACCCAAGTGTAGGACATACCACAGCAGGGAACAGGGAGCTCTCTTCGAGACAGTCACAGAACTAAGTGGATATATACGTTAGGCCTGGTATTACCAAACGGAGAACAAGGCTTGGGGTCTCTCTTCACTCCTGTAATATATTTTTCTTAAAGCTAAAATTATATAAACACATATTGATAGAATAGTGCATTTTCATCTTGAAAACTGCACACGTCCTTCAAGGCAACAGTGATTTCATGCAAATCTTATTTGAAATGAGATGTGTACCAACCACATTGATTTATGTTTCTTCCTGTAGGTGGTGATAGAGTTTATACTAAGTCTTTCATGTCACTAATGTATACCTCACCGGGAATCTAGTGTTTCATACACATTGAATATTTAAGTTACGACGCACTTCAGCAAGTATCAAAAAGAAAGGTTAAGAACAAATGCCATTTTTTCAATCAGTTTAAAATGTTGAAGCCTGATACCTCATTGGGTACTACAAATTACATGAAGTACTGCTGCTTTATTGTTTTGTAATATGTGACAGCCCTGGAGTGATACTATTCAATGTATCTATAAATGCTCTTTGATCTTTAATCATTGTATTGTACCCAGTGAGACCCTAAGGAAGGGTCATGCTAGGCCTAAAACTTGGGTCTCTGTTTTTTTGGTGATCCTGAATTTAGAATAATAATGTTATGGTGGACCCTGACAGCTTGCGAAACTCCACAAAATTTTACAGAGTTTTTTGTAAACTCCACAGAATTCCACAGAGTGAAACTCATCATGCTCCACCCAGGTCTGAAAATTAGTTGAGATAAATAGTGACTCACCACTAGTAATAAGGCCACAAATTCAATAAAAAGGTCAGTTGAGGTTTTTTTTTTTTCTTATTAAAATTTATTTATTATTCACCATAATAAACACAGTTTAACTTACATAGAATACACTTTAACAATTACAATATTTTCCTTAATTTCTATTATATAGATTCAATCTTTTGAACGCCTATAATACGCCATTCAAATAATAAATTCATCCAAGTTGTTTTAGCACTTTGTTTAGACAATAAGGGAATATTAAATAAACAATGAGAAAAAAAACAAAAAGGAAAGAGAACCCGCACATTCTTCCCATCCCCCCCCTATTCGTCATTACTTTGCTTCTCCTTCCATTTACTTAATGGCTCCCATATCCTTCTCCCCAAGCATCTTCCTCGCCTCCCTTTCCGAGCATAGATATTTTTCTCTATATTATATGCATACAACGTATTTGCCAACCAAGTTTGAAATTTTGGGGGATTTTTATCTAACCAAGCCCTGGCTATTGTCAATCTGTAAACAGCCATTAGGTCAGTTGAGGTCTTAATGAATTATTCCCTTGCTCATCCTAGGTAGCTGGCAACAATCAGGCAGGTGTAACGTAGGAGACAAGTGTATAGTATTTTAAAACATTAACACATTAAAGTAAGACAAAACACACAAGGAAAATCCAACTCCATTTTATATAAATACATTATATTTTTATGAACAAATAGACAACAAAAATCCAACGTAGGGAACAGAAGATATGAATTTTTATAGAATAAACACATTCTAGTAGTTAAAAGATATAGCGTCACTTTGGGACATCTGGTCGCGCTTGACTGGAAAAAAATCAAAGTTTGAGGCCAACTGCAATGGAGCCCTGGTTGGATAAACTAAGCGGGAGGCCTCAGTAAAAATGTTACCTTGGGACTTAGAAACATTTCTGCAGGATTTTTCTCTCGATCTTCACCGATTCCCTCCAGCAGGCCAATTACGACGATGCAACATCGTCAGATTGCTTCTCCACGAGGCCCCGGTCAAAATCCTGGAAGTCTGAAGTTCCGGAGCTTTCAGTGAGACAAACCTAAAATCTAAGCCAGGTCACAGATGAAGATAGCAGGCTTAACTCTTGACGTCGAGTCGGCCACCTTACAGAGCTTTTTCCAAGAGTTGCCCCTAACTTCTCCAACTTTCTGGAACTTCTTCCTGAAGTTCCTCTTGAGGGTTCAAAGTGTCCATAACACAAATCTAAGGGTCCTGGAATTTCATAGATAGTCCTTAGGATGATTGGACCACAATTCACACAATGCACCTGGCCATATCCTCAAAAGTACACTGCACGCGCTGCAGGATGGGGACTCTTGGTAGAAATCATTCAGGTGGGCTCTGTTAACCTGTAACTTGAAGGGAGTCCACTTCTTAATACTTATTTTCTTTTTTTTAAACAAACTTTATTGTCTTTTGCATATCATTCTGCAATTCCGCTGATTGTGGTAGAAGGAAGTGCATAACAATTTAATTTTCAGGGTATCACATTATATATTATACATGCTCCTGCCTGTATGAGTCTGAGTTCAATCTAAGCTTTCTTAAAGCAAGGCAAAGTGTTTAGGGCTGTCGTGCAGCAGGTGTAGTCCTTCAGAGTGCAGTGTTTTGGGTGCAGATCCATATTCCAGCAGGGCAGTCCTTCTTCTCCTTGTAGTTTTAGGCAGAAGATCTGAGGAGCTATGCAGCTCTACCATATTTATTTACAGCTTCTGGGCACCCCTGACCAGTGGCATGAAGGGTACCACCCAGGCATATGACCACTTCCTTCAAAGCGAGGAATATTCTTGTCCCAGAAAGCACTATTCTCTCAGAATCCTAAATGGAGAAAATCTCTCTAGAGGGACTGGATCAGGCTAACCCAACCTACTGGTGTATCTAATTTCCTTAAACGCACTCCTTCCAACCCTCTCCCTAATCTATTTACGGAGGATCCTGTCTGGCTGGGGTGGCAGGATTTGTTGATTAGCCTGTTCTGTCTTAAAGTGTCATCCTTACTTTGAAGACCAGTTTGTCTACCGCATACCCCTTTGCTGGCATCTGCTCTGCAGCTTGTACTTCTCCCCCCATGGGAAATGCATTGTCTCTCGAGCAGGGCTTTTCACACATCATTAGTGCAGCCTGGCCGGATTGGGCATAAGCTGACCAATCAGAAGAGAGAGCAGCTGAAAGGCTAGGTTTTGGCTCACAGAAAATAAATTTTAATAACTGCCTTTCTGTCATAGTTATTACAAATCTAACAGTGGCAGGTTGTTGGATTTATCTTAGCTATTAGATTGTCTCCTTGAAGTACATTTCACATGGCTCCTATCAATATTTATACTTAATTAATATATTACAATGTTAGCCTATTGAGCCATTCACTACAAAGGGAAAAAATGAAATTGGAAGTTTTTCCCTCACAAAGGCTTATAAAATATCTTTTTATAATATCCCTGCATATATTTACAAGGCACTGTACCTCTGGGGCATTTATGGGACACCTCAGTGGTGACTTACATGTACAAATAAGGTATATTAATATTATGAAAGTACCTTTAATTCCTAAGTTGAAATTGCAAGTATTTAGGGTATTTGGAACAGTATCATGGAGGATTTTAGTACCATGGCACAACATAGCACAAGAATATTCTTGACCGTTTGCAGGTCCTGAATGATTCTCCACTGCCTATTTCTAATTTGTCTTTTGCAAATTCATTATAGACTAGAATCCATAGTATCTCCTTTGAGCCAATGCCTCCGATGAGAGGTTGTATTGGGAATTTGAGAATTGATTATCTTCACAGGTTCAACCTCTTTAAACAGGCCCATATATTTGCCAGTAAAATCCCATACTTCAACCTTCACAGAGACCTGTAGATCAAGGTGTAGGTTCTCCCTTGTCAAAACTGGGAGCAGTACAACAGCTGATGTTTGTGTGCTCAGTTTAAAGTCTGCATCCTCAGTGTGTGTGTCTGAAGGTTAACACCGTCTGGTGTACAATAGATCAAGCAATTTTACTTTCAGAGTAGATCTGTGCTGAATAGATTGACTAGACTCAAATTACATATCACAAAGTAATGGTGCTCTTCAAATGGACCTACCTTCCCAGGGGCTTTAGCTGAAACAAGATTCACAAACTGCTTATTAGAAATGCCTTCAAATTGGATTTTTTTTCTCATGAGGTGTAGGTTTGGGACCTCTACAGTTCTTACAGTATAGCATAGCACCCTTTTCAGTAAAAAAAACGGCACAGTGTGACTGTTTACCTATCCACACATGGGCCACACTGGCCTGGATGTATGATGGAACAACACGTGCCTTTACCACACACCACAAAATAATGCAGTTTTTACAATAAGTTAACTACTACAATGCATGTTTTCATCTTGAATCACACTACCACGCATATACATAGGGCATTATTAAAAATGTAATTACCACGCATACCAATAACATGGAGCACATTAGCAGGCATACCTTTACAGCGTGTAGTTACAACAAAAAGAGGAAATTACTTTATTTCACAAAATATAAAAAAATGAAAAGTATTTCTAAGACTAACACCAAAACGTATAGAAAGAAATATCATCCAAAACACGTTCTAAAATTAAACATCATAAATGAAACATGAGACAAACCGACTAATATGGAAAAAACGCGTCTCCTAGTTTATTGTTTTCAATGTAGTCCTACCTTTTTTAAACCAAAACTTTCACCTTTCCCAAATAAAAACTGCTCTTGTTTTAAAACAGGAAATAAAATAAATGTTTTCTTTTTACTAACAAAATAATAAACAACACATACACAATAACAACTCAGTGAAAAGTGGACATTCCAACACATATCTTGGTTTCAGTTTTCTACCTACTTATATGACACATCTATTACTTTTTATTTTGAAAAATATTTCAGATGTTGACAATAAACTTTTCAAACGTTGACCCAACAAAAACATTCTGGGTTTGTATATTTAACATTATTTTAAATACAATAAATTTCAGCTTCATAAAGTATCATCTTGCTAACTCAACTAAATAATAAACTAATTACAGTTGCTGGACAGTGTCTAAGGGGCAACATTACCATTCCAACTCCACCAAGTAATTACCTCAGGGCAGGTGCTGGACTTTAACCAAGGGGCAAAATTAAAATTCCAACTCCAGCAAGTAATTATCTCAGGAAAGGTGCTGGACACTAACCAGGGGAAAAATTACTATTCTAACTCTGCATATATTTACCTCAGGGCAGGTGCTTGACAGTGACTAAAGGGCAAAATTACTATTCTAACTCCACTAAGTAACTACATCAGGGCAGGTGCTGGACATTGAAACAGGGGCAAAATTGCTATTCCAACTCCTTCAAGTAATCACCTCAGAGCAGGTGCTGGACACTAACTAGGGGAAAATGTACTATTTGAACTTCACAAATACTTATCTCAGGGCAGGTGCTGGACAGTAACTAAGGGCTAAAATTACTTTTCTAACTCCCCCAAGTACTTACCTTAGCACAGGTGCTGGCACTGACTACAAAGCAAACTGCTCATAAAACGTAATCATGTATTTATCTCAGAATAGCTGCTAAAGTACAAATATTGAAGTAAAACAAAATGCTCAAATTCATGCAATAAATATTTTTCAAAAAATTCTATCCTAACTAACAAAGACACAAATATTCACATACGTATTGTAAATATCAACAGTGAACAATAAGAAAAGCACAATAAACATAATTTTTCTGAAAGACTAATAATTTTCATTTTTGTTTTCACCACAGATACCAACAACATTGACAAATGAACAATTACCCTACGGAATACTTCAAAAAAGATACAGCTACCAATAACATCATGGGAAACAAGCAATTCACCAATTTCAAGGTGAATAAATCATAATTTTTCAACAATAACCATATTTTTGTTCACTGGTGAAAACTAGTAAATTACATTATAAATTTATTTTTCAACAGAGAATATACCCTTTATTTTTCTCTCCACAGAAAAAAAGCAAAATTACCAAAACATTCTCAATTTTAGAACAGGGAAACAAATTTAAGCAAATATATATTACAATAGCAAAAACATAAACTAACTCTTTTTTTAAACAATTCCTATGCACATAGCCAGTAGTAAACAGACAAGAAATCCCCTACAAATAACACCACAAACATATTCTGAAATTGACATCGCCCCAGAATTAACAATCACTTTCTCCAAAGAACACTTTCTACTGCAAGACAATGAAAACCCTCAAAAAAAGAATACTAATATTTAGCAGAATCCATAATGTTTTAGCACTTGAAAATAGTGATGCATGATGGATGGTACTTTTTAAATCATCATTTACCCAAACGTACACAATGCACACTAACATAAATAGCACAACTGTCACATTAGTATAGAAGTTACTCCCTGTTAAGCAGTCTTCAACATACACAGAATGAATTATTAACAGTTATAAAATCCAAACAATTGATTAGGAATATCAGCGATTTACTCATTTACAGAAATATACACTTCTATGTAAATTCAAGGATTTTTTTTCTCTTTTCTCAGGGATATTGGCGTAGAACGCAAAACAAGATAATCCTTAGGTGAGGATTATTTATCAAAGAGTAAAGTTCATTTTAAATTTCAAAAACTACCTGCCTTGTGCTTCGTAACTCTTGACAGTGTAGACGAGTACTACGCAGCAATTTCTGAATGACAATATTTTACACAACATGAAGATAAATTGGCATCCCCACTAAATTATTTTGAAGATACATGGATTTCCAGCATAGTATGTCTGGTAACAAGATTTCCTGTTGAATAGAAATGTTACCTGCCCTGTTTAGAGGGAGGTAAAATAACTAACAATGCCATTGAGGGATGGCACAGTTCCTCCAGAGAATCAGTTTGCAAACTTCATGCAAACCTATATGATTTTTGAGAAATGTTGATGAAGGAACAAAGTTTCCAAGAAATGAGACATGCACAATCCCTGTCAGGTAGTCTGAAACCACATACATCCAGAAGAGTAAAGAAATGTCTGAGAGACTCGGGTCAAATAAAAAAAATGCTGTTGCACACATATTACATTACTAACACTCATTAATATATCACTAATTTTCTTGACAGTTTTAACAATTCTATACAATTCAATTGCCATTATTCAATTTTGTTTAACAAATTATCAAAGATAAAAATTCTTACCTGAAGCTGTCTTCTTTTTTCAACTCTTCATAACTTTTTAAACATTGTGTCACCAAGAGTCAACATTAATCCAATAATCCATATATGAACAAATTAACATCCACAGTAAAAAATAATATCGAGAAATTGCAGGGTTTTAGATGGAAAACCATCACCTGCACCTAAATTATTACAAATATATTAATACTCCCAACACACTTTTTACAGCATATTTTCAGTGACAGTAGTTTGAGAAAAATCGATTCCCCCAAAAACAAAATGATTTCCCAAAAAGCCATTAAAGACGAACATTCATTTTGAAAATGTTGTTAACAAAAAGATCAGCCTAAAAAAATTACACTGTTTCCAAATTGTTCTGTATTCAATACATCTATCTTCATCCTGCAGTCATGTGATTTTCATTCCGGGAGCAGTACAAACAATATAACAACATGTTTTATTTCAAGGAAGTTTAAAAAAGTTTTACTAACTTATCTTATAATTTATCTAAATTACTTTAAAAAATGATTTGAGCATATGAACACAACCAGCATGGTAATGGAAATAGGGTAAAAACAAATAAAAAACACCAGATATTACTATCTATCTAACTACTTTTGACCATACAATAAATATAGCCACCAATTTACTTAGGGCCTGAATGTATGTTTGGTGGTCTTCCTGCAGGCTGCCATGCCAGCAACCCGCAGTAAGACCACCAAACTCACAGTCAGACTGCCCGCCGTATTACAAGGTGAATCCTGGTGGATGAGGCATGCTGCAGCGATCCCATGGTGGTGCCTTTCTAAGGCTCACATGAGAGCCTTAGAAAAGTACTGCTGTGAGAGTGTTGCAGCACGTTCCTGCACTGGAAGAAGTTCACCATATAGTGCAGGATAATGAGGCGCAGAAATACAGGGGGCACACCCCCATGCAGGGCCTCCTTAGTTTCCTCACAGCCACTCTTTTCATAGTGAGCTCTTCGCCTTGAAGAGGATGCCAGTGAAGAAACTCATAATATGCTTGGCGGTGCTTCAGCAGAACCACAAGCATAATACTTCCTCAGACCGCTGTGTCACCTGTGCCACCTGTGGGGGATTACGACCCCCGGGAGTAGCAGAAGTTCAGTGGTTGTCCAACTGCCAAACTCATAATACGGTGGGTGAACGACTAGCCTGGGGGTCCACAGTCCACCACCGTGACGATGGACTGCCATAGTCGTAAACAAACCCTTAGTAATGTAAAGTAAATTGTTCCTACCTGACCACAGCACTTCCTTGCTTCCAATCTCGACCTCGATGGTCAACCAAATGTAAAAACATATGTACAACTGTGGGCAACAAGCTGAAAAGTAAAAAAAGAAAAAAGAGAATCTTTGTTAATGAAGTTGATAGTAAACTGTGAGAAAATAAATTATACAATGTATAAAATGTTTATAAATATTATCAAAATCATACCTTTGTATTACATTTACATTTATTTAAATAATGTGTTAAAATGTAATTTTCACAAATATTTGTAAATTAGTCAATAATACCTTAGAAATTCAATAATATATATTTGTATATAACATAACAAAATAATTCAATTACCATCAACTTTTTTACTTCAATAAATTCCTTTTAATTATTATTTTTAAATCTACAATTAATCCCTAAGTTTTAATAAACCTTTCCAGCAAACACCATTATATCCCTTACATCCCATAAATACTAATTATAAATGTTTTTTATTTTATTTTTCCTATTATTTTGACTAAACTCCAAATACTACATATTAATACTATAATATTAAAATTCATACCTGAGCATTAATACACGTCCCCTCCTAAACAACTCTATATATATTGCATCCTGTCTCAAAAAATGATTTTACAATTTTATAAAATATTTTTCAGCTTATAATAGTTTTTAGCAATTACAATGATTAAATAACAATACTACAGTTTTAAAATGAATACCTAAGTACTGATACGCTTCCAAACCCAATTCCACTATCTCCCTTACATTCCACCCTTAAACACATTTTTTGATATTATTAAATGTTGAAAAGCAATGCAATTAACATTAATTTAAAACAATTACAATTCATAAATATGAATGCTGAAGCATTAACAATAATTTGTGAATGTTAATACACTTACTCACCAAATGCCCCTATATCTCTACCATACCATCCTAAATACAAATGTTGCATTTTAATTATTATTTTGTAATCAAAATTAAAATGTTCATTAATTTAGAACTAATACAATTTCTACATATTCATTCTATAGTATTAAAAACAATACCTGAGTATTAATACACTCATCCACCCAACTTCATGATATCCCTAGCATCTTGTCCCTGAATATAGATTTTGCATTTTGATTGAATATTTGAATTATTTACATTTTTAATAATTTAAAACAATTAAAATTCATACCTATTCATACCAAAGTAAAGTCAAATGTGCATTATCCTCAAAGGAGCATCCCCCTCAAGGGTTTGTGGCCCAGGGCTTTCCTTAACTTCCACACCAGGCACTCATGATGGGTTTTGCTCCTGAATTAAAGGTAGCACCGGCACTTGGTGCAGTGGGAACTCTTGAAACTGTGTATGGACCTGGGGCTGATGTGATGACAGTAGTAATCAGACACCTAAAGATGGACAGTGGCATGATGGCAGGTTAGTCTCCCTTCAGAAGACTGATCGCCAGGTGCAATTGCCCAATTGGTCAATGGGTGGTCAGTTCACTCCAGCTGTTGATTCCCTCCAGCTTGATAAATAATGTTTTACAGAGGTGGCCAAGAGGCCAATAGATCCTCTAATATGTCATCCCTGAGTCACTATCACCTGTCTCACCTGTCTTTTCTTGGATTCTACTCCTCTCATATACTTTCTTCCTCTCTGCTCTATCTCTTGTTAATGTTAGATACACTTCTATACCCCAAAGTATACGTGTATTCTATTTTCACTCCATTCTTGCTGTTCGGCATCTGATCTGGCTTTTACCCAACTATGGACCTTATTCTTTGTTCTGGTCTGGTATTTCTCCTTCCATTTTGCATGTGAGGCTCCCTCGAATACATGTAAAGCCTCATATTGAGCAGATCTGGGTCGGGTTCTATCTCATTTAACATTTGCCTTATATTTTCGATTATTCTCACATTAGAGGTACCATGTGGGGGAAGTGCAAGAACCTTTAATTTGCTGTGTTCTGATACCTTTGTCGTACCCAGATACACATATGTAAACCAATCTTGGTTGTCAAGTAATAAAGGGACCTTTCACTATTCCAGGCAGGTCTGTATAATAGTCTAACATCATTGCTAAACAAAGGTCTCAATTTCTTGAAAAATGCAACATTTACTCAGTATGTACTCCATATGTGGCACAAAACAAAATCAATCAGCTTCAATTGAAATTAGAAGCAGTTATCAGCAAATTACAATGAAATACGTTGAAACCTCCAATCTCAATATGACATCACTGAACCCTGATGTTACAACCAATCCCAGCATACATAAAGACCAACCGACCAATATCAGTTGGCACTACATGATATAACAGGTAGCACCTCACAGCAGCTCTCTCTCTCAACAGTGATAAGCTCTGTACTGCAAAATATTGAAAGCAGAAAAACAACAATAGCTTTAGTCTGTTACACTAAAGAAAGTTTCAAAGTTCACGATCACTCTCGTATCCCACATACAAAGTGATGTCTTGACCAGCAAGACATCACCCTGACTAGTGTAGTCTACTCGTGTGCAGAAATTTGTCAACTGAACACCAATCTCACTTAGTACACCCTCACCATAGAAGGTTAATAAGTCCCAATCTTTTGTGTGGTCAATAGCGCTTCACGGTCTCACAGTTGTAACAGACGAGTCACGACTTCATTATCATCATCATTTAGCTTTGGATCCATTGTAAAAACAGTAAAATTACACATAACAGCATAACTTTAAAAACATGGCACAGTGAAAATATTTCTGCTCAACAAGCAGTATTAAACAAGATTTTAGTTTCCAACAAACAAGAAGCTTGTTGAGGCCTTCCTGCAAAACACTATTTATTAGCAGCTGTTCATATACAAAAACATAAAAGTCACTTAAAATCACTTAAAAGGGGCCATATGACCAATTAATGTTAAAGTGCATGGTGTGTTAGTGTATTGATACCCCTTTTTCTTGCAACCTAATATAAATCAGTATCTATCCCAGGATATTAGAATACGAAGAGTCCAAACCAAACTTCACCTCTTTATAGCAAGCGTGTTTCTCTTCATAGGCATGAGTAGTTCAACAGAGCATCGTTTCAAACCTTTACTTCAACATGGAGCACTCCTGGACCCAAATGGACACTAATCTGCAACACACACTACCTCTTCAAAACAGCAAACACTGAATCAACTGCACATATTAGTACTGATACTCATACACCTAGGACACCACATCCACTTCAGGAATGCTGGAATACTGCTAGCTCTCCGATCTGGGCCATGGAACCTCACGGACGGTCTGGGTCATATTCCTGGTAACACTGAGGCATATTTTAACTCTCTAAACCACAACAACAAAACATCCCCCGCTACCATATTGTTGCAGCAGGGATGGGATGTGCACTATGCAGATCATTGGTGCAAACTCAAGTACAAGCTGCACTCAAGAGGATGGACCATTAGTCCCGGGCTAAGGCTTCCCATCAACAAATCAGCAATACTTCAATTATAGGGAAACACATTAGTCCCCACAAAAATGACAGAGTCTAGTAGGTTTGTACACCACAATAGTTTATTAACAGATTTGTAAAGTTACAAAACTCCAATCATTCACATTAGTAAAAAATCTAAGATCATTATATTAATGAAATGGTCAGTATAAGTCAAGGAGATTCAACATAGCAATTACAAAGACAAACTTCTTAAAGTTGTCATAACCAATTCGAGCATATTTCACTTTCACTTGAAAGGAAATTCCCAACATGCTAAGCTAAGAGGAAATCAAGAACATTTGTGAAAGAAGTCAAGCAGAAGGTGCTAGCAAGTAACATCTTTAAAAGGCAGAAACAAAATACATATTCAGTAATGTATTCTAATTCTTTGAACAAGAGCAAAGTGGAACATCTAATCTCAATAGAGAGGAAAGGGGTGCCTGGATCTAACTAGCTCAGCAATGTTCAATTGAACCATACGGTCCATTATGGTGAAGGACAACTCCTTGTGATTCCCATAAAAAGAACCAGTCAGAATCTGACACAGCCGCAATTTGGGCCCAAATGTTTAGAGAAAAAGTAAATTTCGCCTAATCTGGTACATTTTTTTAAACTTTAATTTGCTATTAAAGAATATATCAAGGTGAGCCATACTTAGGGGCTGATTAGGATAGAGTATTTTCCGCATCCTCTGGACCGGCGGAAGCCACCGCCGGCCTGGAGGATGCGGAAAATCCTCTGCGGACCCACCAAGACCCACCGCCACATTAGGATGGCTGGTGGGTCCTGGTTTCCGTCCGCAGCTTTTCCTCCGTGGTTGGCTTTCAACCGCGGCGGAAGAGCACTAATATGGTGATGGTGTCTCTCAGACACCAATAAATCAATGGGGAGGGACTAGGGATTTGGAAGGTCTGTTTCGTTCCCCAGGGAAAGTACGAGGTTTATCAAATAGAGAAACAGACACTTGTAACACTAGGCCATTGGTCGTGTAAAATTAGAGTGACCTCAAAAACCCAATGCACATGTGAGTCTTGCGGTATATATGGTTCATCCGCCCCGCATATGGGTTGATGGCAGTTATCATCGGTCACTCTAAATTAGTGATGTTGCCAGCCTCAACCTGAGGCACCTCTGGCATATAGTGCAGTGTCCAGAGAAGCAGAAAAAATAGGAAAAAAAGTGTGTCAAAAAGAAAAAGGATAACCAATACAGTGGGTTTAAAGTGGGTTTAAAAACTGAAAAATCACCCTAAGTGATTTTATTTTATGGTGTGATTATTCAGATATTTAAAAAGGTCTAGTACTACTAGGTTGATCGGGTAACTAGATCATAGTAGTTGAAAAACATTAATTACACAAAACGTCGACATGTTTCTGCTCTGTCGGCCCACAGGGGTCTATAGAGCATTCGTCAGGACTAACTACAAAGGTAGACAAACAATGTTCGAATTACTCACACCTCTTTGTGTAGTATTGTTATAATACCCTGTACGATTTGTAGGGTTGAAAATTCCTCCGTTTTCTGAAAAGAGAAGGGAGAGAACAACGAGAAAGGCACACTCTTTTTATCACCCAATCCTATATTTAGGCTGGTACATCAAATAGAATAACATTTTTATTCGGGAATATTCATCTAAAATAAGGAGGGTTTAGAAAATGGTTCGAGCTTATCGCGCTGTGATTAGGAAAGGGTGCACACAATGCGAGCACCTTCGGCATGGAAGGAATTAAAAGTGCGCGTTGGCCTCATCTGAATCGAGCAGAGCGAGTCAGATATGTTGCAGAGAGGTAGCTACTACAAGCGCGTGTGGGAGCTCTTAGTAAAAAATATTACAAGCGCGTGTGGGAGCTCTTAGTAAAAAATATTACAAGCGCGCGTGGGAGCTCTTAGTGAAAAATAGTGCGAGTTAAGTTAGACGCAGCGCAATGGCGTACCTTATTAACAGGGAATACTTGCTGGCGTCGGGGGGCCCTCGGGACTCAGAGCTGTATTTAGAAAAAATACAACGAATTTAATCAGTATTCCGTCGGTCACCTTACCGCAATTCAGTCGGCGATGCTGCACAACTCCGCCATTACCCGCGTGCACTGGTGCTCAAGTCTTGTGCTGACTCTGCCCCCGGAAGTTAGTGAATCCGGAAGGGCAGGCGTTTTAAAAGGCATTTTGCGCTCACGTGTTGATGTAGGTGGATGATTTTTTGTAAACAAAACTTTATTACTCGCAACAAGAGGAAATTTGCAACACGAGGGATTTTGTGGTTAAAAAGGCAGTCTCTTGTTTTATTGTTTGTACAGATTCGCTGGGCTCACATTTTCGCTAGCGTGATTAAGTAGAATGGTTTGCATAGACAAGGAGTTTGACGGGTGTTGTTTAAAAAGTTAGACAGTCTCTTGCAATTGTAAGAGGTACTTCGTTTAGTAATTACAGTACACGGGAATTGGAAATTTATCATTTGGAGAATTGATGCCAAGGAATAGAGTCATTAAGGCCATTTTCATAAGTTCTGAGGCGTTCCACCCACCTCTGTTCCTTTTCGAATAAAATTCGTTCGCATCTCTGGGATTTGTCGCTTAACATTTCAATCACTGACCAGTGAATGTCATCGCAGGAATGGCCTGCTTGCACAAAATGATTACACAGTTTGGTGGTATTCTTCTTAAGTCTTATATTGCTGCGATGTTCGCCAATCCTTGTTTTTATTTTTCGACAAGTCATCCCAATATAACGTTTTTCACAGGGGCAAGTCACTATGTAGATGACATGGGTCGAATTACAGTTCGTATGTTGACGTTGTTGCCACACCAAAGTGTCCGAAAGCTGTAGTGTTTTTGTAGCAGTTGTAGTTTTGCATGCTACGCACGAACCACACGGGTAGTGTCCAGTTACTGGTGACATCGTTACATCCCTGGGCAGACTCACTTGTAGTTTTTTCGGTGGTGGACGGGTATGAACCAACACGTCCTTGATGTTTTTAGATCTTTTGTTGGCAAACCTCGGTCTGGGCCAGTTGAATTGTCCGGTGTGAAGGATATGCCAATTTTTGGTAACCAGTTTCTTTACTGCATAAGATGCCTGGCTGAATGTTGTCACACAGGTGGTTAGGTCCGGTATTGATTCTTTTTCAAATGTTTGAAGGAGGCATTCTCTTGGTTGATTTGTGGCCCTTTTTTTGCAGAGTTTGATAGTTCTCTCTGTATAGTTTCTTTGTCTCAGTCTTTCACATAATTCATTCGCTTGAAGTCTGTAATCTGAGTTGTTGCTACAGTTCCTCTTCAGACGAAGGAACTGGCTGTAGGGAAGGTTGTCCCTTAGTGGTTTGGGATGGAAGCTTTCATAGGACAGAATGCTGTTCTTGGCCGTGGGTTTTCTGTATGTTTTGGTGTGTAACTCATTATCCTTTACGAAAATGGTTATATCAAGGAAATCAAGGCTACTGTTGGTGGCTGTGTGTGTGAATTTAAGCCATGGGTCTCGGCTGTTGAGCCAGTTCATGAAAGTCTCCAGGTCCGACTTCGCGTCCCAAATCATAATGATATCATCAATGTATCTCTTCCAGTATAAAATACTGGAAGAGAAGGTGTTGTTTACATTGATAATGTTTAGTTCTTCAAAGTGACTCACATAGAGCCCAGCCACCGAGGGAGCGAAGGCACTCCCCATGGAAGTTCCATGGATTTGAAGATACATATCGTCTCCAAAAGCGAAGAAGTTTTCTTTGAGTGCTAACTTACAACACTCTAGGATGAAATGTCTTGGTGTTTTAAAATCCCAGTTTTTCGTGAATAGAACGTCTTCTAAAACTTGCATGGTGTCATTTTGTGGCAGGCTTGTGAAGAGGGCTTCAACATCTAGGCCCACAAGAAGCATAGTTTGTGGGTTGAAAGGTTTTTTGTCTATTTGTACCAGGAGGTCTCTGGTGTCCTTTAAGTATGCCGGTGTTTGTTGGACAATAGGCTTCAAGAATTCGTCAGCAAATTTGGAGAGTGGTTCCAATATTGAACCGATGCCCGAAACTATCGGACGTCCTGGCGGTGGACTCCTATTTTTATGGGTTTTTGGCAAAGAATAAAAATAGGGGGTAGTGGGTTCCTTTGCCATCAAATAGTCAGCCTCTTTCGGGGTGATCCAGCCTCTCGTCTCAGCTTCATTGACCATAATTGCAATGGTGTTCCTTAGTCTCTCAGTGGGATCTGAGTCTATCTTCAGATAAAACCTTGTGTCAGATAACAGAGCTAAGCACTGTGCGGATATGACGCACAGTGCTTAGCTCTGTTATCTGACACAAGGTTTTATCTGAAGATAGACTCAGATCCCACTGAGAGACTAAGGAACACCATTGCAATTATGGTCAATGAAGCTGAGACGAGAGGCTGGATCACCCCGAAAGAGGCTGACTATTTGATGGCAAAGGAACCCACTACCCCCTATTTTTATTCTTTGCCAAAAACCCATAAAAATAGGAGTCCACCGCCAGGACGTCCGATAGTTTCGGGCATCGGTTCAATATTGGAACCACTCTCCAAATTTGCTGACGAATTCTTGAAGCCTATTGTCCAACAAACACCGGCATACTTAAAGGACACCAGAGACCTCCTGGTACAAATAGACAAAAAACCTTTCAACCCACAAACTATGCTTCTTGTGGGCCTAGATGTTGAAGCCCTCTTCACAAGCCTGCCACAAAATGACACCATGCAAGTTTTAGAAGACGTTCTATTCACGAAAAACTGGGATTTTAAAACACCAAGACATTTCATCCTAGAGTGTTGTAAGTTAGCACTCAAAGAAAACTTCTTCGCTTTTGGAGACGATATGTATCTTCAAATCCATGGAACTTCCATGGGGAGTGCCTTCGCTCCCTCGGTGGCTGGGCTCTATGTGAGTCACTTTGAAGAACTAAACATTATCAATGTAAACAACACCTTCTCTTCCAGTATTTTATACTGGAAGAGATACATTGATGATATCATTATGATTTGGGACGCGAAGTCGGACCTGGAGACTTTCATGAACTGGCTCAACAGCCGAGACCCATGGCTTAAATTCACACACACAGCCACCAACAGTAGCCTTGATTTCCTTGATATAACCATTTTCGTAAAGGATAATGAGTTACACACCAAAACATACAGAAAACCCACGGCCAAGAACAGCATTCTGTCCTATGAAAGCTTCCATCCCAAACCACTAAGGGACAACCTTCCCTACAGCCAGTTCCTTCGTCTGAAGAGGAACTGTAGCAACAACTCAGATTACAGACTTCAAGCGAATGAATTATGTGAAAGACTGAGACAAAGAAACTATACAGAGAGAACTATCAAACTCTGCAAAAAAAGGGCCACAAATCAACCAAGAGAATGCCTCCTTCAAACATTTGAAAAAGAATCAATACCGGACCTAACCACCTGTGTGACAACATTCAGCCAGGCATCTTATGCAGTAAAGAAACTGGTTACCAAAAATTGGCATATCCTTCACACCGGACAATTCAACTGGCCCAGACCGAGGTTTGCCAACAAAAGATCTAAAAACATCAAGGACGTGTTGGTTCATACCCGTCCACCACCGAAAAAACTACAAGTGAGTCTGCCCAGGGATGTAACGATGTCACCAGTAACTGGACACTACCCGTGTGGTTCGTGCGTAGCATGCAAAACTACAACTGCTACAAAAACACTACAGCTTTCGGACACTTTGGTGTGGCAACAACGTCAACATACGAACTGTAATTCGACCCATGTCATCTACACAGTGACTTGCCCCTGTGAAAAACGTTATATTGGGATGACTTGTCGAAAAATAAAAACAAGGATTGGCGAACATCGCAGCAATATAAGACTTAAGAAGAATACCACCAAACTGTGTAATCATTTTGTGCAAGCAGGCCATTCCTGCGATGACATTCACTGGTCAGTGATTGAAATGTTAAGCGACAAATCCCAGAGATGCGAACGAATTTTATTCGAAAAGGAACAGAGGTGGGTGGAACGCCTCAGAACTTATGAAAATGGCCTTAATGACTCTATTCCTTGGCATCAATTCTCCAAATGATAAATTTCCAATTCCCGTGTACTGTAATTACTAAACGAAGTACCTCTTACAATTGCAAGAGACTGTCTAACTTTTTAAACAACACCCGTCAAACTCCTTGTCTATGCAAACCATTCTACTTAATCACGCTAGCGAAAATGTGAGCCCAGCGAATCTGTACAAACAATAAAACAAGAGACTGCCTTTTTAACCACAAAATCCCTCGTGTTGCAAATTTCCTCTTGTTGCGAGTAATAAAGTTTTGTTTACAAAAAATCATCCACCTACATCAACACGTGAGCGCAAAATGCCTTTTAAAACGCCTGCCCTTCCGGATTCACTAACTTCCGGGGGCAGAGTCAGCACAAGACTTGAGCACCAGTGCACGCGGGTAATGGCGGAGTTGTGCAGCATCGCCGACTGAATTGCGGTAAGGTGACCGACGGAATACTGATTAAATTCGTTGTATTTTTTCTAAATACAGCTCTGAGTCCCGAGGGCCCCCCGACGCCAGCAAGTATTCCCTGTTAATAAGGTACGCCATTGCGCTGCGTCTAACTTAACTCGCACTATTTTTCACTAAGAGCTCCCACGCGCGCTTGTAATATTTTTTACTAAGAGCTCCCACACGCGCTTGTAATATTTTTTACTAAGAGCTCCCACACGCGCTTGTAGTAGCTACCTCTCTGCAACATATCTGACTCGCTCTGCTCGATTCAGATGAGGCCAACGCGCACTTTTAATTCCTTCCATGCCGAAGGTGCTCGCATTGTGTGCACCCTTTCCTAATCACAGCGCGATAAGCTCGAACCATTTTCTAAACCCTCCTTATTTTAGATGAATATTCCCGAATAAAAATGTTATTCTATTTGATGTACCAGCCTAAATATAGGATTGGGTGATAAAAAGAGTGTGCCTTTCTCGTTGTTCTCTCCCTTCTCTTTTCAGAAAACGGAGGAATTTTCAACCCTACAAATCGTACAGGGTATTATAACAATACTACACAAAGAGGTGTGAGTAATTCGAACATTGTTTGTCTACCTTTGTAGTTAGTCCTGACGAATGCTCTATAGACCCCTGTGGGCCGACAGAGCAGAAACATGTCGACGTTTTGTGTAATTAATGTTTTTCAACTACTATGATCTAGTTACCCGATCAACCTAGTAGTACTAGACCTTTTTAAATATCTGAATAATCACACCATAAAATAAAATCACTTAGGGTGATTTTTCAGTTTTTAAACCCACTTTAAACCCACTGTATTGGTTATCCTTTTTCTTTTTGACACACTTTTTTTCCTATTTTTTCTGCTTCTCTGGACACTGCACTATATGCCAGAGGTGCCTCAGGTTGAGGCTGGCAACATCACTAATTTAGAGTGACCGATGATAACTGCCATCAACCCATATGCGGGGCGGATGAACCATATATACCGCAAGACTCACATGTGCATTGGGTTTTTGAGGTCACTCTAATTTTACACGACCAATGGCCTAGTGTTACAAGTGTCTGTTTCTCTATTTGATAAACCTCGTCTCTCAGACACCGTCAGACAGATTAGGATGTGCTTAGAAACATGCTTTTCGCGGCGGCTTTTCCGCCGTGGAAAAGCAAGTGTAACTTCACTGCGGGGGCCCGTTGCGGGCCCCAAAGGTGAAGGGGGGTGGAGGGTGCACATGGGGGGTACCTATGGTACCCCCCTGCATTTGTATGCAGTAAGCGGCACACACCGCGCGGTGCCTGCCACTTTCTACATTCAAATGCAATGCGTGCATTTTTAACATTGCTGCGGGTGCAGTTTGAAGCTCCACCCGCCGCAATGTTAAAAATAGAGGATGTGACCGCCACCCTGGCGGTCACATCCTAATCTGCACAGAGGGAACGCCGCAGCCCATGCGGACGTTCCCTCCTACTAAGGGGTCGCGGACGGACTCAAGTCCGTCCGCGATCCTAATGACCCGCTTCATTTGGATAAAACCCTATATACACTGCAGATTGTATTTGCTACCATTTTTCAAATCTTTTCTCGTAAACAGTAATGCCAAAGAATTTACTTTTATTATTCCTTTATTCATTATTCTTAGTTTCCCACACATTGTCTGCTGTCTAATTAAAAGGAGTGGTGTTTCCTCTCCATACTAGATTGCATTGAAAGGAGTGTGCTTTTTTAAGCCATCAGAGGAAAGTAGCTTATTTGTGTTTTTTGAAAAAATATATTTTCTTGATACTACGATCTGAAGTCCCCTGGCTTGAACAAGGTGATTTTTAACTGCTGTTTTAAAATGCTAGGTTGCCAGTATTGAGGGTGCCTAGTTCGAAAAGGATTGTGTTGTAAGATCTGCAGCATGCTTATTGGTGAGATGAGGACAAAAAAAAAGTATTGAGGACTCTACCAACAAAGGGCTGCATGGTGGGGTGTTTTCAGCTAGAGAAGCACAAGGGGAAAATTGCAAAGGAAAAAACATGAGGGAGAGAGCAAAATAAAGCACAAGGTTGTTTTGATGGGGAAGTAGTGATGTAGCATGATTTAAAAAAAATCAAAAACAAAACACATTTAATAATTGAAGACACAAAGAACTGAAAGTACACTTTGCACACATTAGACACATGAAAATGAAACAATTGTAGAGGCGGCACCATAAAAGCGCGCTTTAAAATAAGATGAAGAAAACATGTTTACAAGGCAATTCTAATACATATAAACAAGTTACACTAATAAAAGTTCTGTGAAAATGTTGTTTATTAACGTTTACTGATGCAATTTAAATGGTCTAGGGTTGTAATGCTTTGTAGCGCACCATTCAGAAAAGTTGGTGCAAAAACACGTAGAAACATGATATGGTCTTGAAATTCTGCATTGTAATACTCGAGCTACTGTCGTTTTAAAAATATGCAATCCTTTTTTACCTGTAGTAGGCCTATGAATCTTTCATTTCTCATGAAAGGTATGGGAAAACATCGCACTGTTGTAAGTCTAATAGGTAACATTATGTGGATTTGAGCATACAACAGTGTTACTATGGTGGGGTGATGTCACAGAAATTGCTTTATAAAAGAAGAAACCCCAAATGAGGAGCAATACCATACTTTTCCTTTTACCCTTTTATACATTTCTCTCTTACTTTTGGACTACCTGGTTCATGCTACAGTCAGTAGTTGATGGACTGAGCCTTCCTTGCTGAATCATTTCCATTTTTCAATCCTCTTATTTCTTGGTTTAGGCAATGGACTCACCCTTAATGGGCTTTAAATTTAAACCCTTTTCCCATCTTCATAGGACTTGAGCTGTTGGGCAACAGACTATTCTTCCCACCTTAATGGTGGTGGGACACTTAACTCTGTAATTGATTCTGATGATAATCATCTGGGAAAGCCTACTTAAATGTGTGGTGCTGTTATACAAGTTGGTACATTCTCAAGAAATTGATCGTGGCAATAAACTTTGAATCCTTACTACAATAACCAAATTAATCAAATATCTGTCTGAGTCAAGTATTGAGTCGTATTGGTTCTTCCATTGAAACTGTGTTATTTTACAAATGATTCAAACATCAGGTTTTACTTCCTTTGTTTTGTGTTGCTGTTGTAGAGCTTTTGGTCTGCATAATTCTAGCACAACTTAACTTCTTCAGGAGGTTGGGCCTTCTTGTTGCTATCCTTTATTTCTACAGCATGGTTTTAAGAGTGGTGCACCTATATCTGATCCCAAATTTGTGAGTTGGTTGTCAATTAATGGTCCTAATTGGACAGCTAATATGGTGATTTGGCTACTCTAAATTTCACCCTTTATATCAGTAGAGAAAGATGTGTCAGAGGATATTTGCTTCTGTGGTAAATGGAAATACAGCAGATTGTCTAATTGAAGGTGCCCAGTATGAATAGAGTAGTAAAGAAGAAGAATTGTATAACAAATATTGTAACACTCTTACACTGAAACACATCTGGTAGCATAGCTATGGTTCTGTCTAGTAAAGTTTTATTGTAGGGTGGCAAAAATAGTTATTTGCCCTCAGCCTTATGTCACAAAATATTTTGATTCCGCAAAAAGAATAATTGAGACTGCTGATGAAGTATCACTCTGGATAGAGTCAATGTGTAGCAGCAAAGGAGGAGTATGAGTATTAATAGGGATGCGCTTTGCTTTTGCTTTTGCCTAAGATTGTGATTTTTTAAATGGCTGTTTGTTGTTGAGCTGAGTGAAGTGGTTAAAATCCAAGTGGTGTATGATGGTGGTTCTTTGTTGAAAGCTGAAGTTGTAAACCAGTCAGTTGTGGTTTAAAATCTCAAGCTGTGTAGCTACAGGTTGTCTTAGTGTAGAAAACACTGAGTAAGGGTCTGATCATGACTTTTGTGCTGCGGAGCCGGATCCACGCAGCCACTGCACCACCAAAGCTGTGGTTGAGCCTCCCATCAGATTAGGAGTTTCCACCTGTCTTGAGTCTTGTTTTTTATGCTTCCATGGCAGTGCCCTGAAAATGGGCACCACAATGGGAATGCTAAAACAGTTTAGGCACAGCATGGTGTGCAGGATTTGGGTTGCATGCATACACGGTGGCACTTGTTTTGCTCCCCTGCATGCATCGGACACCCTTTGTTTTCTTCTCTGCAATGGTGTTGATGGAGTATGAACGTCCATGACACTAATGGAGGTGAGGAAACTCTTATTATGCTTGGCAGGACTGCAGTGGTCCTGCAAGCATATTGTGGCCTTCTGACTTTCTAACACCACCAGGAATGGCAGCTCCCTCACAGCTGTGGTAGAGCAATGGCGGTCAGATTGCTTTATTGTAATAGGACATTACTGTGCCCCCACGAGTCTGGTGGTTCCTGGACTGGCAGACTCTTGATCAGCCCCTAAGTTGCCTGCTGCAATGTGGTGTTGATCATGACACATTGTTGACAACACCTTGGTTAGGGTTCCCTTTGTGCTGTAGTGGTAAACGATTGATGCGGTTCATCTCAGGTGAACAGGGAATAACTATGGGCCAGATGTAGGTAGGCATTTACCGGTCGGTAACGGCCGAATTCGGCCGTTACCGACCGGTAAATGCAATTTGAGATGTAGGGCCCTGTATTTTACAGAATCGGTAAATTTACCGATCGGTAAATTTACCGATTCTGTAAAATACCGAATCGGTATTTTTTCCGATTCGGTAAAATTGATATGTAGGTGGGACTCTTCTGAGTCCCACAAGCATTACAGAATCGGTATTTTACCATCAAATATTATTTGATGGTAAAATACCGATTCTGGTGTGCATGCACATGTGTGCATGCACACCTGTGCCATATGACAGGCAGACCTGCCCTTAGGGCAGGTATGCCAGCCACAAGGCCCCCGAAGCTTTTTTGGGGGTGCTAGAGGGTGTCAAAGTGACACCCCCTGCACCCTTGTCAGAATCGGTATTTACCGATTCGGTAAATACCGACCGGTAATGCCCCATTCATTCCTATGGGCTTCAAAGCCCATAGGAATGAATGGGGCATTACCGGTCGGTATTTACCGAATCGGTAAATACCGAATTTTAGCGATTCGGTAAAAGGGAACATCTGGATTCCCTACATACCAACCCCTCACATTTACCGAATCTTAATTACCAATCGGTAAAATTCGGTAATTTTCGGTAATTAAAATTCGGTAAATGTTACTTACCTACATCTGGCCCTATATCAATTAAGGGCAACATCCCACAAGTTGAGGTTTCATTTGAAGCAAATGGGTATAGAAAGTTTAGTTACCTTGTGAGAGTGAATATCCTTTAGTGGAGCAGATCATTTTATATGTTGTTTGTATTGTATTGCTATTTTGCCAAGAGAAAATGCATAGGAGAAGATTTTGAAAGAGGGTGGGCAGCTGCGAGGAGTGAGATTAATGTCACAGTGTGCTGCGCTGTGATTGCTCATTGGTGTAAAGCCATGCTGGGTTGGTTGACTACGTCATAAGTGTTGTCCTGCCATTAGTTGAGGTTACTGAATGTGAATTGTTGGACAATAAAATTTTCTGTATTTATGGAATTTTTTTGTGAATACAGAATTGATTAAAAATTATATTTCATAAGGCATTGCATAAGTTAGTAAAGAAATATGAGAGCATCTAAGGGTACGCCATGATACATTGGCAAGATGGACAAAGGATTACATCCATGTCTATGGCTCCAGTTTAGGCATAAAGTCACTGAGTCAGATGAGGCTTTACAGTTCCTCATTACGCACAATTAAATTTGAGGATTTTAAAGAATTTAAGCAAATGAATGAATGAAATGAAAGATCCTGTTAGAGCCTTAGGAAGGTAGGATCTGCTTCTTATGGTTACCCCCACTTTTTGCTAAATATCACACTGTTTTTGATTAGTCTGACTGGGATTCTGCTAATCAGGACCCAAGTCTATCTTCTTTCTCCTAAACTGGTATGTTATTTACTTAGGTCAACTCCAAATTAGATACTGGGGTACCCTTGTCAGTATATGATATCCATGTACCCAGGGCATAGGTACCCCAGAAGCCTCCCATGGGCTGAAGATTGTATTATGCCATCCATGAGAGGCCATGCAAAATTACTACCGACCTGCCATTATAGCCTGTGAAAGATGGTGCATGCACCACTTACTTAAGATGTAGGTTTCGTATATCTAAGGGTCACTACACATAAAACCAATAGGTCGCCCGTATAGCAGACCGAAGCAATCCTGAAGGCAGGGTACTTGGTTCTAAGTGAGAGGGTGCCACTGCATGAGCAAGACACCCCTGCAACCTACAGAGTCTATTGTCCAGGGTTGTTAGTGAAGCAGCAATTTACGACATATAGTGTGGCATCATGCAGCCGCATGATGACCAACTCTAATACGGCTGAAACAAACCCTATTGTGTTTGGCGTCAAACATTGTGGAATCATATCCCCACACTGGTAACCAGTGTGGGAGGTATGATTCCACCCCTCAAAAGCAAGGTTTGTTGGGTCCCTGGTGTTCCCGGGCAGCACAAAATGGTTGCTGCCAACCAGAGACACATTTCTTCCCTTCTGAGCAAAGCTTGAGCAGGTGAGGCAGAACAATAGGCATCCTGTCACAGGGAGGTGTGACCACCTCAAAGGAAGGATTTAGTGTATTAGGGCTGGGTGAGTGCACTTGCCAGCGACTGAAAGACAGCATTAGGGGCACATTTGGTGTCCATGTGCAGAGTCCAGTTCAAACCAATCCTCAGAGCCATTGGCTCCTGCTCTGGCGTGAAACTGGAAAAAGGACATAGGAGTAACCTCTCAACTGTCCAGACCCTCACCTGGGAGGGTCCCCTGAATCTGTATAACCCTCTCCCGTGGGTACAAAAGGGCTTACCTGGCTGTAGGACCTTAGATTCAATGTGGACAAGATTCTGCACCAGAAACCACTGACCTTCAACCGTCTGGACACTCAAGACTTCCCGGAACTTTGTTGGGCCCGACTTTGTCTCCTTCTCAGTCTGAAGCATTTTCTGTGCCCATGCACCATACAGGCTCTGTGCAGGACCTGCGGAGCATCAAGGACAACCAAAGATATCTCCCTTTGTGTGAAGGAGTCACTACTCTGAATCTGCAGGCACCTCATCACAAATGACCGGTCCTGATCTTCTACGGACTCCCAAGGCTCCAGAAACAAAGGAGGTGTGTTCCTATGTCCCTCGAGGGCCTAGCTGCCATCTTATCAAGTTTGAGACCAGAATCCCTCGTGGGGACTGTAATACTCCTACTCCTGTGAAATGAAATTTAAAGAAATTAGGCTTTTGTATAGCGCATGTTGTCACCCTACGGGTATCCTGGCGCTCAGACTTGAAAAAATAGACCGGCACAGAAACCAGAAATAGCGGTAAGGGGAGTGATCACTGCGTTAATTTACAAGTGCATTGGGCTCCAAGTATCCCTAACCTCTGGCACCATTTCCTGCCAAGAACTCCAGCCTCCTCACAATGAGTGCTCCATGGGCTTCTGTTTGGGGAAATCGCTCGAGGTCCTCTCGCGACTCCTGTGCCTTCTGCTCGGGAGTACACTTGAGGGTCAACTTTGCGGTTCTTGGGCTCCCCTGGTTGGTTCAGGCCTACCCTGACACCCCTTGCTGTGGTGAGTCTCCTGTGCCTTGCTGGTCCGAACCGTAACCTTTTATGACCTTCTGCATGTGCTGCTGTTGCCAAGGTTTGTTGATGCTTCCACTGGACACTGACCCCTCAGCACTCGACATCCTTTATGGGAAAGTTTGTTCACGGCTCCTTGTTGTCCTCGACTTCTCATGGTCCCCGTGGTTGCAGAGTGGCAATTTGTCTACCGGGCTCTTGGTCACTCCTGAGTGACCCATACTCTGTCCCCTCTGCTTTCAGGTTTTCTTTGACCAGAATCCACCTTTGGATTCTAACTGACACTTTTCTTCCTTCCAGCAGTGGCTTTTCTTCAAAGTCCTCCATTGATATTGACAGCGGTTTCTGACGCCAATTCAGACCTAAGCACCCGGCTCCCCTGGGATAGGTAACTCTGGTACTACGGTATACAAGCGTGGGGTGGCTCTCCAACCTCCTACCTTCTACAGGGCTTCTTCAAAGTACACTGGGAAGGGTTTTTAACCTTTAAAACCTCAACTGTGACTTCCCCATAGAATTGCACGGAGCACGCAGTGTGTTCCTGCACTGCACTCGTCCTCCATGAGGTCCCTAATTACTCACCTTGGGTGGTTCCTTGGGGTCCCAGAAATTCGATGTACTCTAGACACTGTCTTGACTCGAGTTGTGGTCCTTATACCACTATTTTAGTGTATGGTTTGGTCCCCCCCCCCCGGGGCCCACTGTGCATTAGTGTTACTTACTATTGTTTTTGTGCTACAGTATTGTGTGCTTTGTGAGCATCTTTGTGTAGAAGATACTGTGATGTACTAGAGAGTGCTATATTAATAAATACATCTTTTTATAACTACTGTGTGGTTCTTCTTTCATTTAACCAATACTATAAGGTTGAATTCTGGTAAACAAGCTGCTGAACATTTCGTCAAGGCTAAGTCTGAAGGCAGCTCTCCACAGCTACCACTTGGATAGCTTTCTAAGGTGGTCTTTGACCTCTTAAATCACCATAAGGGTTGTTTTGAGTGGTGCAAGGTACCCACTTTAAATAGTGGACAACATATACCAGGCCAATTTCTCACAGAGCCACTGTAATTGAGGCTTTAATTATCTATGAGCATGTTGCTTATCAGAAGGACAGGAGCAATAGCAAGGGAGATATAAGAGAACTATGGATCATTATGCAGACTGTAGATGGGATTCTCAGCAGAAAATGTGAAGAGCAGATGGAAGACATGGAAGACAATTGTATCTGGTGTTAGAATTTAAGCAAGATGCAAAGGGTAAGAGAAGAGAGGAAAAGAAGCATTTAGAGACAGACAAAATGTATTCAGAGAAAGAGGGAGAAGAGAGTGATATAGATAATAAACTTTTGAATGATTAATTGATGAATCGCCCACCACCTTATAATGAGACACATACTGGAGGCTTGATGAACACTAGTCTAGCTGAAAAACCTACTGCTCCTATAATGCCTGAATAGTCAAAGGAAGATATGCTTATTTCGCCTGTAAGATGGAGAACAGAAATGCCAACCCCTATGAATCTGATTGATTAAAATACTCTAGATGCTTTGACTGTTTCCATTACTATTGGACCTGTTGTGCCCCTTTACAAGCCTGGTTGCAGATAAATATGTATCACAATTTGACTGTACCTACTGGAGTAAATACAGTACCTGGAAGCTCTTGAGACTTGACAACAAAATCACTGTGTCAAGCGCCTATGGTTCCGAAATTGAAATAATAATGCGGCAGCTATGAACGTTGTCCCAAATCAGACAAAAGTTGACCTGTCACAAAGAATAGTGAAGGGGTGTCCCCCTTTTCAGGGCCCAACCCCAGTGGACCTCCTAAAGTAACTTATGATGCTTCTGACATACATGACTGTGCCAAGGGGTATTTCAGTTGCAAATGCCTCTATACAAAATATGCAACCTGGAATGAGTGCAAATTAGAATAAGGGAAGTTTAAATTTAAATAATACACGTGAGCAATCAGGGTTTACTCCTCAAGAATTTGATGAATGACTTCAAGGTTATAGCACCCCGAATAATTAGAGCTCAGCAATAGTACCAGGTTCAGCTCCAGTTTCAGCTATCAATGTAGTCCCATTACAGACTTCAGTTTCTAGTTCAGCACTTACTTCAGATTTAGTTACAGGTTCAAGTTCAGCCCAAAATTCAGTTCAGGAAATTTGAGCACCCATGGATGTGAGTCAATTAGAAGTTAAATTCGAAGAAATGATTCAGGGAACACTTAACCATTTAATATAAGATTAGAGATTTACCAAGAGGAGGAACTATTGTTTTTCTGCAAAAACGTTAAAGAATGAGCAAACTCGACCTACGAGAGATTGATTGCATCAGCTCAGATATATGGTATAGACATTTGAAATCCAAAGAGTTTACAGAAATCTTCTAGGATGAACTTTACTGACAAAGAAATTAAGAACATGAGAGCACCAGAAAAGAAATTACAGATAAAAAAATAACTATTAATATTATTCAGCAAATGGGAGGAAAGAGAAAAATGGGAAGGCAGGATGGCCAAAAAAGAAAGAAACTGTGGGGCATATTATCAAGGGGGTTTATCTCTGCTTTTTTTGCTTTAAAAGCCGAGAAAGCGGAGATAAAACGATCTCCCTATGACCTAGCTGTCGCTAACACCAGTTAGCGACAGCTAGTAGGAGATAACGACCATCTTGGGCCCCGCTTTGCATGTCAGTGATATTTATCACTAATGACATGCAAAGTGGGTGTGCCAAGATGTTAGCGACTGGAAACAGTCGCTAACATCGCTATCTCCTATTAACAACTTTTGGAGATATTCGAGCTAAGCGCGAATATCTCCAAAAGCTAACACCTGCCCTGAGCAGTTCTTAGCCATGTTATCCAATGGGAGGTGGATAACATGGCTAAGAGCATTAGCTCGGTAATGCATGAATATCGCTGACTTTTCAGCGATATTCATGCATTATTTCCTATTTTTATCGCATTTTTTAATACCAAGGTTTATCTGCGATACAAATTGCCGCAGCTCGGAGATAATTTTTTCTCGCTAACCAAGCAATAGCGATAATTAATTAATTATCGCTATTGCTTGGTGATATGCCCCAAAGTTAGTGAGTTAGAGTGCAGTCTCCAACTGGAAATTTACAACTGCTCCCTATGAGAGAAGTACCTAGAGAAGGTTATGTTTATATGCCATAGACAGGAAAAGAAATTTTTTCATTTAAAAACTATTTCCCCAAAGTAATAGAAAATCCTTTGAAATGGTACAGACAAGTTGAACAATCTGTGTAGATTTCAAATGTTTTGTGGAGTGACTAGAATACTTTATTTGAAATATTGATTCCAGGCTTGGACTAGCCCTGACTCCTCTGTTTAAATTAAGGTGGGCGGGCAGCTACGCTCCGTGCACGGAGTGTGCGTAGTGCCGGCTTCTACGCATTTTGCGTAGCATGCGTAGAATTCGGCACTACGCATGCTCCGCAGACGGAGCGTAGCTGGCCGCCACCCGCCTCTCTCCCGCCCTCCCTAAATACTTTAAATTAAAACTGTAAAAGAATTAAAAGGCACTTACCTTGCCCGCCGCTGCCCGCCGCGTCCCCGGGGCTCGCTCTCTTCATCGCTGCCATCTTGGGTAATAATGCGCATGCGCGGCCGCCCGCGCATGCGCATTAATACTCAAGATCAAGACGGCGGCGATGAAGAGAGCGAGCCCCAGGGACGCGGCGGGCAGCGGTGGGCAAGGTAAGTGCCTTTTAATTCTTTTACAGATTTAATTTAAAGTATTTAGGGAGGGCGGGAGGGAGGCCTGCGGTGCGTAGTGGGGCTACGCGGAGTGCGGAGGTGGGCGTAGTTTCTCGCCCACTTCACATAGCTCTGCGAAGCCCCACTACGCCCACTAGGCCCAGGGTTAGTTTAAATGGGATTTGCATGTCCAGAGGGCTATAAAGTTTTTCATAAACCCAGGCTTGTGGGGGGGGGAGGAGAGGTAGGGTTCATTTTTAAAGAGGATTGGAACTTTTTGCCGCTAGAGATAGATGAAGTTAAAGGAATAGAAATCCTGGGTTTTTCTGTGCAAGAGGCTAAAGGTAGGCTGCTCTCTGAAATGATCTGCTACAGACCCCCGGGACAGGACACACACTTTCCTGCACTCTTGGATATAATTACCAATCTGAGCCTAACCCATTCTAGAATGGTCATAATGGGCGATTTTAATCTATGGGATAATTTCAGTCTGGGCAGCCATCTACGAGATCTGGAAAGTTCTTGTCGGAACCTTAACCTACAACCCAACTCATCTAGAGGGGCATATGCTGGATCTTCTGTTCGCTCTGGAGACAAAGACAGAGGTGATAGAGGTATTGCCACAAACCTGGACTGATCACCATCTGATCCACTTTTGGATCAAGTTTCCCAGCCCTAGGAGCAATAACACCTGCTCTGTTACATGCAGAAGGGTAGAGAATGGGCCAAACTGGGTAGGAACAATCTATAGACTCTCACTAATGTAAATCTTTTCTCCCCTTCCATCACGGTAGAGGAGAATAATGAAGCTTTTTGTAGCCACATAACTAATAGTTTGGACCACATAATTCCTATAAAGAGTTAAATAAAATTGGAAGAAAACCT
Source organism: Lissotriton vulgaris (assembly GCF_964263255.1). Classification (NCBI taxonomy): domain Eukaryota; kingdom Metazoa; phylum Chordata; class Amphibia; order Caudata; family Salamandridae; genus Lissotriton; species Lissotriton vulgaris. The sequence goes on from NC_141696.1 coordinate 747,404,190, forward strand.
CAGCCCCCTGGTACGGCGAGGAATTAAGATTACTACGCTCAACCTGTAAGAAAGCGGAGAGGAAATGGAGGAAGACCTACTCTGTATCAGATAAAATAGTTTTGAAGCTGGTATTAGCCACATATAAAAAAAACTATTGCTCTGTCCAAATCAAACTTATATGCTAATTTCATTCTACAAGCCTCCAATAGTACAAAAGCTCTGTTTCAAATCGTCAAGGAACTCTCATGCCCAATAGGCACAAGCAAGAAGGTAGCTGCCTCGCAAGAACTTTGCGAGGAGATTGCTGCTCATTTTAAAGATAAAATTACGAATATTTTCGGAGACCTTGACCTTAATAACAGCATTGACCTGGATAATTCCACCCGGGGACCAGATGAAGTGGTCCGGGCAAATATCTCCCTAGACATATTTCCTGCCCTTACTGCCGACTCTTTTAAAATCTTGGCTAACAGCGTGTCCTCTGGCTCCCCACTTGATTCTTTTCCGCATAAAATCTGGAAAACTGTCGGCCGTGGAACATTACCCTGGTTACAACAGATTTGCATTCAATCTTTGGAAGTGGGAGTTGTTCCAGAGGCATGGAGGTTAGCAGTAGTAACACCTCTGCTAAAAAAAACATCATGAGACCCCAATACACCAGCAAATTTTAGACCTATTCTCTCTTGCCTTATCTAATTAAAATCCCCGAGAAAGTAGTCAGCAAAAGCCTCGATAATCTGCGGATGCGAGCCGACAATGGGAGTGACACCATTTTGGTGCTACTCGATATGTCAGCTGCATTCGATACGGTGAGCCATGTAATATTGCTGGATGGCTCAGGAGTAACTCCCTACAATTTAATGGTGGGAAGACAGAGGTGGTTTACTGCCCCACGGCCAGATTGTCCCAACAGTTACCTCTGGAGTTCAGGCTTACACCTGAAGAGGAACCTCTTACTCCAGCTAAAACGGTGTGAAACTTTGGAGTCTGGGTGGACAGCAACCTTCAAATGGAATCACAGGCTAACAAGGCGGTGGGGATATGCCTTTCCTTGATGCGTATGCTACGCAAGATCCTTCCATTACTCCCTAAAGATACGCGCGCCTTGGTAGTGAGGAACATAGTGCTGAGTAGGGTGGGCTACTGCAACTCCCTGTATCTGGGAGTGCTGCAATACATCTTTCAGGGGTTGCAGAGAGTCCAGTCCATGGCGGCAAAGATGGTGCTGAATAGACAACGTAGGTCCTCAACAGTGCTGGCCTTGAGAGTACTTCACTGGCTGCCCATCAAGGAAAGGGTACATTTTAAATCAGTTTGCATTGTATTTAGAGCTGTGCACAACTTAGGTCCTATCCCGTTACGAGAGAAATTTACTTGGTATAATCCAAAAAGGCAGCTTCGATCTTCTAGTACAGGTCTGTTGGCGACTACTAGATTTAGGCGCTCCAGGATGGGGGGGGGGCCTTTAGCTTGGTGGCCGTCCAAATATGGCCTGTCTAACAGAACATTAGACAGGCCAACTCGCTGACGGATTTCAGAAAGAGCCTGAAAACTTGGCTCTTCCCTAGGACTGACCTTTAATACTGCCCCTACGGTAGCTCCGGTTGCGTGTAGGTTGATTTTTCTAAGTCTGAGCGCCAGAATACCCGTAGGGTGACAGTTGCGCTATATAAAAGCTCAATTCAATTCAATTCGGCGATTTGTGGGCCAAAAGTAGGATTATTGTGGAATGGCCTGAGTCTGAAACAAAAAGGGATCTTAGCATAGGAGCACCATCTCCAGTGGTAATGAGGAAACGCTAGAAGGTAATAAATCACCTGATGATGAAAATTTCTGCTAAAGAAATTGATTGGATGCAGATTGACTGTACGACTCGCGGACTGAAATAATCAGTGCCTTTTACTTGAAATTAGTACATGTTTTAAACAGTATAGTGGATCAAACACTATTACAGACAAGGATGTGGGACATTTTGTGTACAGGTTTGTGTTTGGCTTGAGACCTGAGATGTCCAACATGATTCAACAACAACTGCTTTGCTTGCAGAGTAAGTCCATGGATTACATTTTGCGACATGCAAAATATTGTGCTGATATGATTGAGATGAGGCATAAAAAGCTTAAAGAGAAATTAATGATTGCACAGATAAAGCTTATGCAGAAAGGTAACAATCAGATAGGTTATGATAACTCAGCATAGGCGCATGGAGGTTATAATTAAGCTCTGGTTATTAAGGGTGTTAATGGATTTCAACATCTGAATTTTCTGTCTCAAGGTAGAGGTCCCAGTAATCCATTATATCCTAGAACTAGTGTTGATATGTGGCTTTTGAAGAAAAATACTTGTCATGCATGTGGAAAATTTGGACATTGGAAGCAAGAGTATAAGTATGTTATGAATAATTCAGGATATCAGATGCAGAATGTAGAGCATGCAGTCTCAGGGAAATAAAATGGGATAGACTCAACAAATGCAAGGACAGAGAATGCAGAACTCTCATATGTCATAGCAAATGGAAATTCCCAAAGCCCCACTTCCACCCCAAAATGTTCAGGTACAAAGATATAAGGCAAATCAAAATCTGCAGATGAATAGAAATTCTTTCCAGAATCAGAATGCACAACTGAAGTATTTGGTCCAATGGGATGACAGTGACCAGGACCCATCAGCATGATGGTGACTGAGAGAGCATAAGGACTGTGTGTTTGGTGCAGACTCAGAGGTAGACCAGAACAGTCCCTATGTGGATGGAAAAGTGGATGGGAATATTGTCTCATTCTTTGTCAACACTGGTGCTACCCACTCTACTGTGAGAACAGCAGAGGTTCCAAACCTTCCTCTCTCAGGAGAAAGTACCCAAGTTTAAGGAGTTACAAATAAAAAGTTATCTACCCCAATTTTAGAAACTGTTACTATTAAATTAGGATCCTTTCAGGACCGCCATTGATTTGTGATATGTGACACAATTACAGTTAATCTGCTTGGACGTGATCTAATATGCAAGCTAAATTGTTTAATTTATTGCACATCCAGAGGTATTGAATTCTATATAAATGATGAGGATGTTGTCTCAAAACTTTCACAACAGGAATCAGATGTAGGGATGTATCTTCTCCTGACAAGTGAGTACTTGCCCCTGAAGAATTGAGAGATGCTGTGTTATCTGACCTCTGAGACTTTACAGGTAAAGATATAGGACTTTTCAAAGGTCTTGACACACTCCAAATGGCAATAAAATCATATTCAGAATTCTCAGGAGTAGCACAATACAATTTATCCCCTGATACTATTGCCGGAACCACTACTGTGATCGCCTTAATTATTGAGCAAGGGATCACAAAGGAGATAAGGGGACATCCATGTAACTCTCCTATTAAGGGCTTGTAGAAACCAAATGGCAAGAATGACTTTGTGCAGTATCTGTGCAAAGTGAATGCCATTGTCCTTCCATGCTGTTCTGTGGTACCTTAACCAGCTGTGATTTTCTTTCAGATTCCATGCGAGGCTGAATGGTGATTTGTGCCAGGCCTTCTTTTCAACTACATTGCTTGAAGACAGTTAATTTTTATTCACTTTCTGTTTTGGAAGTTGTGATTTGGCATGGTACCACGTCCCACAGCGGGATCCAGAAAGCCCCTCCATTTTTAATCACATATTCCAAAAGAATCAAGAGTCTCTAGTAATGCCAACTCATTCAGTGCTAGTCCAGTCTTTCGATGACCTATTTCTGGTGTCAACTACAAAGGAAGCTTGCAAAATTGACACTATTGCTTTGTTTAACTATCTGGCAGAAAATTGACATAAAGATTCCCTGACCAAGATACATATTTTCAAAACTGAAGTTATGTACTTAGGTCATCACATTGAGAAAGGAGCAAAGAAGTGCCACAGAAAGAATCTAAGCGATTCTTAACTTGAATCTTCCAGGTATGCAAAAAGATGTCTGCATGTTCTTTGGAATGGTGGGACAATTGCACATGCTCCCACGCATGTGCAATTCACCCAAGACAAAGAACAGGAGTTTTGTTTTGCCCAGGATCGAGCCTGGAGTTGAAACAGAGACAGCCAGGAGGACTGCCATGACCATAAGCCTGCTCAGGGTGGGCCAGGTGGCAGGGTGTTGAGTGGAATTCCACAGAGTTTTTAGTCAACTCCGTGGAATTCTGTGAAGTAGCACTCCACCAACTCCGCCCGCCCTTATTTAGAAGGTATAGATCCTATTTATCCTGCAGTGTATTATATCTGTGGGAAGAGTGCTTATTACAAATTACAGAAAGGTAGACACAGGAGTTGAAATCTGGGGACACTTTTTCCAAACATTTTTCATGTTAGGAGTATTAAAAAAGAATTGGTGGACACCACTGTAAGAATGAAAAGAAGTACCAGTGTAAGGGAAATAGTAGGAGACATTTTTGGATTCTAATACCTTCAGCAGGAGTAGTAATATACTCTCAGAAGAAAAGAATATTGTCTACTATTGTTGATAAACTGGTCATCAGTACAACTGGGTGTTTTTCAGTTATAAATGAAGAACACATATTGGTAAGATTGATGGTGATTCAAAACCAAATTACCCTTGATATCCTTCACGTGAAAGAGTTTGGAGTCTGGTGATTGTTAAAAGTCTTACATTGTTGTGCTTATATACCAGACAGGAGTAGAGATTTAGGGCCATATGTATCATTGAAATCCGCATTCGCAAAGGCCGAAATTCGCAGAATTTCGGCATTTGCGAATGGGAATTCGCAAAATGATATGTATGAAGGAAAATCCAATGCAAAATAAGGAATCGCAAAATTTGCGATTCTTTATTTTGCGATTGCATTTCAGGAATAGCAAATTTGCGATTCCTTAAATGTAATGTAAGAAGGCAAAAAAAATTGCTAAATGGCCTTAAGGAATCGCAAATTACCACCAACTTCTAGTTGGTGGTAAGTTGCGAATTCCTTGAAAAATGCACATTTTTGCATTTTTCAAAGTGCCATGTGACGCACATACATACCCTTAGGGGGTTGAGTGGAATTCCACAGAGTTTTTAGTCAACTCCGTGGAATTCTGTGAAGTGGCACTCCACCAACTCCACCCGCCCTTATTTAGAAGGTATAGATCCTATTTATCCTGCAGTGTATTATATCTGTGGGAAGAGTGCTTATTAGGGCATGTATGTGCACCACATGTGCACCTATGCTTATTTAAGGGGTGCGAAAGGGTGTCCCTTGGACACCCCTGCACCCTTGAAATTATTCTCAATTTGCGATTAGCAAATTGGGAATTCACAAATTGAGAAATAATTTCCATTCCTTCCTATGGGCCTCCTGGCCCATAGAAATGAATGGGAAAGTATTCCTTAATTGCGAATTCGCAATTTGTGAATTCGCAATTAAGGAATATCAAGAAATCGATAAAAAAATGGGTTTTTCTTGATACATATCATTTTGCGATTCTGAAATAACGATTTCTTAAAAATCGCTATTACAGAATCGCAAATTGGTTCCTTGATACATATGGCCCTTAGAGGGTTACATTAAAAACATTACTGACTTAAACAAGGACTTAAAAGACCTGAAAGGTGATGGTCCCTTGGAAAGCAAAGGTAAGGGATTGTCAAAACTTAGCAACTGTTAGGGATGCTTAGGAAATTAATTGGTGATTTTCATCTTGAGAACTGTAGTGGTGATCTATTAGTGCATAATGCTGCTGATATTATTAGTCACATTTTGCAGATATAAAAAGAATAAAAGTAGTGGAGTGAAAAGAGCAACAGCTGATTTTTAAATGGTGCAATGTAAATACTATAATGAAATAAACGCTTCAGAGGAGAGTTGAGGAAAAAGGTTGTAGACAACTCACCCATAATCTGTGACAAGCTCTGATGTGGTAGATAAAGTGATGCCTTGATTTACCGTGGGAGGGGAGCCTGATGTTGCACAATTAAACACAACACTACACATTTACTAATTGAAGACATTAAGACCTGAAAGTACACTTTGCACATGTTAGACAGAGTGGCGCATTAAAAGGAGGCAAGTGTTTTAGCAGCACCTTAAAAGCATGCTTTAAAATAAGATGAAGAAAACAGGCACACAAGGCAATACGAATACATATAAGAAAGTTGCACTAATAAGAGTTCTTGTGAAAATTTTGTTTATTACCTTGTACTGATGTGAATAAAATGGCCTAGGTTTCTAATGTTTTATGTTGACAAGGTACCATTTAGAAAAGGCGGTGCAAAAACGAGTAGAAACGTGAAAAGACTTGGGAATTTTGCATAGTATTACTAGATCTACTGTTCTGGTTTAGAGCTCATTTCAATTAAATGTGTAATGCTTACTTAAAGGCGTTTTCAAAATGCTTTTTTCTAGTTCTGACTTTTCCCCTGACTTAAAACAATGGTTAACTTTTCACTAGTGAAATGCTGCTTTATTTGTCCTGTACATGTGTACACTCCGACATTCCTGAATATTTCTTCAATGATCACAGTGAAATATTTCTGAGGGACAAGAATTTCAGCAGCTTCTATAAGATGACTACATTGTATATTTTTTACTGATAATAGGCCTATGTGGAATCCCAATCCCTCATTTCTTATGACCAGCATGGGAAACCATCTCATTGTTGCAAATGTTCCAGGTGACATTATGTAATTTGGAGAATACAACAGTCTTCCGATGGTGGTGTGATTTCACATCAATGGAAATTGCTAGAGACTTTATAAAAGAAAAAACCCCATATGAGGGGCAAAGCCATACTTTTACGTTTCCCTGATCAAGAGAATGCTATGCTGACCAATGTTTGATAAACTTCTCTCTTACTGTTGTACTACCTTGCTTATGGTACAGTCTGTAGATGAAGGAATCAACCTTCTTTGCCAAACCATTTCCATTTTTCATTACATTTATTTCTTTGCTTAGGCCGTTTGACTCGCCCTTAATGGGCTTTACATTTGAACCATTTTCTCATCTTTATTGGACTTGAGCTGTTAGACATGGGACTTTTCCTTTTGCCTTAATGGTGGAAGGACTCTGTAGCTCTGTAATTGATTCTGATAATAATCATCTGGGAAAGACTGCTTAATTGTTTGATGCCGTTATACAAGCTGTGATATTCTTAACTGAACTTCTTAAGAAATTGCTTGTGGCACTGAAATCCTTAATACAATAACCAAATCAATCAAATATCTGTCTGAGTCTATTATTCAGTCATATTGGTTCTTCCATTTAAACTGTGCTACTTTACAAGTGACTTATGTGCTGTAAGGAGCAGCAGCGAGCATTGTCAGAACATCAACTTTTACTTATTTCGTTTTGCATTGCTGTTGCAGAGCTTTAGGTCAGCATAATTCTACCACAACTTAAATTCTTCTAGGATGTTGGGTCTTCCCGTTGCTATCCTTTATTTCTCTAAAATGGTTGTAAGAGGGGTGTACCTAAATCTGATCTCACATTTGGAAGCTGGCTGTCAGTTAATGGCCTTCATTGGACAATTAATGTAGTAATTTGACTTCCCTAATTTCCACCCCTCCGATCAGCGGAGAAAGATTTGTCAGAGGAATATTGCCTCTGTGGTAAGTGGGACTACTGCAGATTGTCTAATCATATACGGCCCAGTATGGTTAGAGTAGTAAAGGGAGTAATCGTATAATAAAGATGTTACTATGCTTACATTGCAGCAGTAGCATATGAGGAGAGAGCTACTAGGAGCACTTAAAGGAGGCGTTTTAGGGGAAAAGAACATGGTGAAGAGAGCAACACAGACTGCATGGGGTGTTTTGAGTGTATGGAAGATCAAAAGAGAGTGGGAAACATAGAGCAGAGCATGAGGAAACACAGGAAAATTGGGACACGACAAAGAAAGGACTATGGTGCGCACAGGAAGCAGTAGGTTTTGCATGGGAGGCGAACACAGGGTAAAGAGCAGCATAGAGCATGCCTGTGGTGCTTTGTGAGAGAGAATCACATAAGGGAAAGAGTAATGTGGAATGAGGTGGGGGAAACACAAAAGATCAAGAGCAACTTTGAGCTGAGTGGGGGAGCAACATGGAGTGAGAGAAGTGAGGTTGTTCTGCAGAATGGGAGAAGCACACAAAGCAGCATACTGGGAGAGGAAGTGCACATAGTACCAAACACATAGTGGAGAGACCTGGAAAGCACATCAACTTTCACAGAGTGCTTAACTAAAAAGAAATAGGAGTTTTCTAAAAGTGAGCAATGAAAGGATACAAGTTAGCAAAGCAAAAGGATGGGAAATTGGCTAGGCACAAGGGAAGACAGAAACACAGGATGGATAAGATGGTGGAAGGTAAGTAATTGAATATGAAGCAAGCAAAAAAGAGTGACAATAAAGCCAACCAGGGTCGGCTTTAGAACTAGTGGCACCCTGTGCGACAATCTTTGTTGGCGCCTCCTATGACCACTTACGCCACGAAATCCCTCACTACCACCATTTAACAGTGCCCCTCAAGACTCCATAACCACTGCCTCTTAGATTAATTTAGTTTTATAGTGCCATGCAAACCAGTTCAAGATGTCAGAACACTTTACATCACACACACATGGCACAGAGACACTCAATCATCGGTCTGCAAATCAGTATACAGTAAATGTTACATAAGACAGATGCCTAAAATGTTTAGAGAGTCACATTTCATCAATACTGGTAGGCAGTATAATTTAAGAGTGATTAGACTGGAAAAGCACAAATTCAGAATTTAAAATGTAACACAATTATTATGGTTTTTCATTAATAATAAGAATTGATTTCTACCCAAATGAACCCCTTTTGCAATTTTAGGACAATGAAAGACTGGGTAAAAAATATATACCTCTAAAATTTTCCTTGCAGTTTGCATGCAGCTTTTTGATGGCAGTTAATAGCTTACTATTAGGACTTTAACTTATAAACTGCAAATAGCAAAAGGGTCTCTGACAAAAGCAGTAAATCATTAATCTATTTATATTATATGCACTCGGTGATGTGCGTGGGACATGTTCTTTGCAGCAAGCATATTAACCCTCTGCGCTATGATGAGTCAAAACTTTCACTAGACAAAGTTCCAGTCTCTGTCCAGGAAGAACATTAATCACCAAAGTTGTCATTTTTATAGATAATGGAAAAGTGTTGGGACAATGTTTGCAGCATCAGGTGCTTTTAAAACGATGAACATGGCGCCCCAATCCCAAGTCAGTGCCCGGTGCGGTGGCACCAATCGCACAACCCTAGAGCCGGCCCTGAAGCCAACCAATGAGACACAATGAGTGGTCTGTAAGCCCACTGTAAGTTCATGATAAGCTCACAATATGTCTAGGTAGGCTAGAATTAAACATGCATAGAAACAAATTAAAATAAGAAAAGAAGCTTCAAAATATTTTTTTATCATGTGGACTATAATGCAAAAAGAGAACAGAAACCTGCTTTTAAAGGATGTTTCAGCCCTTGATGTTTGATTTCTGTATTTTTATCATCCCATTTTATTATCATAGTCTTATCCTACGCCTAAACCTTGTGCACCCCGCCCCATTCCCCAGTGAGTCTTCAACTCTCCACTGCACATGGCCTCAGAACTGGCTATTTGTTTTACATTTTCGGAGCCGCACACAATGATCCAGATATTTTTTACTTTTTACCAGACTTAACCTCTACAATCCAGATCACCTTTTTAAATTGTAAGATCTTGAAGACTATTCAATGTACGTACACCAAATTAAAAGACAAGCACACTTTCCGCGCAAAGTTTTAACTTTGTTCTAAATGTTTTGTAATTCTGTTCAGCAGACTTTCCAGATTGGACAGTACATATTCCTGTGAAATTAATATGGGGAAGCCTGTCCTAACTATAACATAGTGTGTAGACTGGGATTAGGCGCTCATCTCCAACAGGGTATGCCACAGGTCCTGTCATATTCTTGGTCCTAAAACCACCCCACCACTGCACATGGCCAAAGGCTGTGCACAGAATGGGGGGGTCACACACGAGGGACTGGGCGCAAAGTATCCTCATGGTTGGACACAGGATCTTGGCTGGAGGTGAGGCAATATGGCCAATCCCTCACTGTGCATGAACAAAGGCTGTGAACATTAGGAGTGTTGGACACCCATGAATGAATGAACCGGTTCTTGTATATGCGCGGACTTACCTCCGATAACCATGGAGGTTTGGGCACAGGGCAGATGCTTGGGATTGGGCATATGCTCAATTTAGAAATAGGCCTTGACAAAATGTAAATGATGTTAGGGTCATTTACATTGTTTCGGTAATATAGCATGTTTATTAAGCAAAGTTTCCAAACTCATTCCAAAAATTGACATGAGAACATATTTTGCACCAAAATATAGAGCAAAATTATGGATTTGCATTTTGCATAATTACTAATTACTGATAATTTTGTTTAGTTTCGCAAAATTTTGTGTGACTATGTGAAAGCAAATTATCCAATTTGTGAACACCCTAACTGAAAAAAACCCTGAAATTCACTGAAAAAATGAAGGTGACAGTGGCATTACCATTAGTTGTTGACATCAGGTCGGAACTGACATTTAACGGATGTCACCCTCTTCTTACTTGTATTCACTCACATAAGAAACAACTAGTTTCTATAGATTTCAATGGGTCCACATACTTTTAACGTGTATCCACAAATGAAAAAATGATTTGTTATTAATGCATTTTTAATGGAACACCCTACAATGACAGAAGACTCACGATCTACAGTCAAAAGGTTGGAAAGTATGCATTAGTCATTATTAAGCCACCCTCAGCAAGGTACACTGGACAACCCTTTATTGATTTGTAAAATACAGGACACAATGTGTTGATGTGATTGCATGCTACTTTAGAGCTGTGCTCAAAATCACACTCGGAGTTAAAAAAGATGTATGATTGGGCAGCCCTACACGAAACATTTTCAAATAGGATGGAACTACTCAAAAACATGATGGAAACACTGCATCTAAACCTGAGCACCTCATAACCTTTACTTTATTTGCAGTTTGTCTATAGCACTCTATGACAACTTTCTCACAAGGGCTTGTGGGCTCTGGAAGGCCTCATTAGTCTCACTGGACTGCCCATGACTGAAATCATTTTTTTAAAAAACATTTTGGATACATTTCCCCACATGGGCCTGGGGTTCTGGGTATCATTACACTGCCCCATTATATTTCCTTTTTAAAACTTTTCAGGGTACGCACAGTGACTGAGGGGCATATTATCAAGGGGGTTTATCTCCGCTTTTTTGGCATTAAAAGCCAAGAAAGCGGAGATAAAATGATCTCCCTATTACCTAGCTGTCGTTAACACCAGTTAGCGACAGTTAGTAGGAGATAGCGACCATCTTGGGCCCCACTTTGCATGTCAGTGATATTTATCACTAATGACATGCAAAGTGGGCGTGCTAAGATGTTAGCGACTGAAAACAGTCGCTAACAACGCTATCTCCTATTACCAACTTTTGGAGATATTCGCGCTAAGCGCGAATATCTCCAAAAGCTAACACCTGCTCTGAGCAGTTCTTAGCCATGTTATCCAATGGGAGGTGGATAACATGGCTAAGAGCATTAGCTCGGTAATGCATGAATATCGCTGACTTTTCAGCGATATTCATGCATTGCGGCGATTTTTATCGCATTTGCGATAAACCTTGGTAATACCAAGGTTTATTTGCGGTAAAAATCGCCGCAGCTCAGCTGTAAATTTTTGTCTCTAACCAAGCAATAGCGATAATTATCGCTATTGCTTGGTAATATGCCCCTGAGTTTCCATGTCCTGCAAGCTGAAGCTGTTGTAGCCAAGGTCCCATAGTACCTTCCTGTGTACCATGGTACACATTGATAGATAGGCAAATGGGAGAAATACCTCCCTGGACCAATGGGATTTGATTCTTTTTTACAGTTTTGGTATCGTATGAATATTGTGGTACCCAACAGTCCAGATATCACAAACCTTTCCAGGAAATGAGCCCCTTCATAATTACCCCGAGCACCTTCCTAGATGCAAATTTCCCCAAAACTACTGTACAGATTTATACCAAATGACGAAAAGCATGCTTTTTTGAGTAATGTTTAAAGTTCCTGCAAAAGTTGGTGTAATCTTTCTTTTTTGTGTCATAGAGGAAAGGTTCTTAAGGAAATTTAGAAGGAAATTCAATGTTTTAGACCATCTCCTTTTTCTTCAACCCCTCTTGCTGGATCAGTGGTAAACTTTCCATAAAGGGCCTGAAGTGGGTGAAATCCTTTTTTAAAGTTTCCTTTCAATTCATCAAACAGCGACAATGTTTAAAATAGGCTTGCCTATGGACCGAAAAACCTAACTATATTGATACTATAACTGTGCACACACACACACACAGACTCACTCTCTCTCTCTCTCAAATATAGTTGATAACTAACATTTTTACAATTAATAATATACTGGTCATGTAAATAAGCATGATGTACACCTAGAAAATCTTACCTTCCATGTAAAGATTCCCGATGTAACCTCTTGCTATGTAATGTCTCCTAGTATAAAGCCTCAAATGAAACAAGTAGCACTACTCTAGGATATGTTATGATATGCGACACAAGGTGACAATGCAAATCTCGCACTTTTGCCTATTTCAGAGCTATACTTTCAACAATTCAATGTCTTTTCTTTGTTTATCATAAAAATCATATATAAATGTATGAGTGCATTGCTTTAACCAGAAATATTATCTCCTAAATTCTTTAAACATTTGCTATTTAATAATTTTATTTTTTCTGACTTATGTGTGTTTAACAAAGGTAGGTTTTGGAAATATAATTGCCCTTTCTAATACGCCAAAAATTGAATCAATGTGATGTCTAGAAATCTAACCGATCTTATCTTTCCACAGATTCCCAAAATGTCAAACAACTCTTGGCTTAATGTGCCATTTTAATCTTTAGAGAAAAAAAGCCTTTGAAAGTGATTCTTGGACCAGAATATAAACCTGTATGACTGAAAGTAAATTCATTGTTGCCACAGGAAAGCAATTTACAGTGTGAAGCGATTTCCATCTCTGCCAAGAGATTGAAAACTGAAACTATTAATATGAGCTATTCAGTCAGCATTGAATTCTAGCTATGGCATGTGTCTCTGATTTTACATTTAATGATATTTTGCAGGCCCTTGTTATCTTACTAGGTTGCATTACATTGACTGGTGACATTAAAGAGCCCTGCTACTAGCCACTGAAAAATCGCTTCTATATTGCACGATAGATAGACATCTAAATCAACAGCTAGCAAGTCCCTACAGTGCTTTTAAAATATTCTGCAGGGGACGCATCAGTGTAAGCATGGAAATCAAAGGACCTGTTATTTTCTTTATACTGCAAGATGAATAGCTTGACACTACTTTGATTTCATTGAATCATTGCTTTGTTTATTCGGAACGTCTCCACTAATCAAAACATGTGTCGTGCAATGACAATTACCAGCGAGATTTCTATTTATAGCATAATTCTCCTCATAGTCCCAGTCTCATTCGCAGTATATGAAGACATTGGGCCTCATTTATGAAAAGTGACGCATCGCTGCGTGAAACCAGCGATGAGTCACTTTTCACTGCGCACTCCTTGCGACACCAATGATGCGTCATATTTAATGTATGACGCATCATGTCGCAAGGACTTACAGATACGTCAGTATTTCTGACGCATCTGTAAGCGCAAAAGTGACGCATTGCTGGAGTGTGTCACAAAAGTGACGCAACTCCAGCAATGCGTCCTTTCACATGGGGAAAGCCCCATGTGAAAGGGCTTGCGTCAGTCTTACGCCTGCTGTGAGGCAGGCGCAAGATTTTGACGCAACAGCATCCTAAAAGTGACGCAGTGAAATCTCATAGATTTCACTGCGTCCCTATTACGAGGCTTTTTGCGGGGGAACGCCCCCTCTGCATACATTATACCTGACACAGGTATAATGTGGCGCAGGGGTTTAAAAAGTGGCGCATCTACCTATCCAGTGCGAAGCGTTCTACTGACGTGGTCAGCGGAAATAGACAAGACTTCCCCCAGTTTATTTGCATCCCGGACAGTTTCCCAAAAGCAATACATTCCTGAAGGAGTGTGTTCAAATTTTGTTCTGGGTCCCTGACATATAAAGTGATATTGTCGGCATATAACAAGATTAATATCTGCTGCATGTTACATTGCAGGGCTTTATCATTGTGGTGTTGTCCCAGCCTTGCCGCCAATGGCTCCATCGCTAAGGCGAAAAGCAAGGGGGACAGGGGACACCCTTGCTGAGTCCCTCTGGTGATCGGGAAAGCCTGAGATGTTTGTCCATTCATGAGTACCTTAGCGCCTGGCCGGTGGGACAATAATCGGATCCAGGACAAAAAAAGTGGCAGGAACCCCATCCGTAACATTATTCCAAATATGTAGTCCCATTCTATGGATCCAAAAGCCTTGGTGGCATCTAGAAAGACTGCCACCAAGGGTAGGTCAGGGGAAACAGTATGTAAAATAGTAAATAACGTTCAGGTTGTTGGAGGTTGCTCTTCCTGAGACGAATCCCGACTGATCCGGTAGGACCAGGTGCTCTAACAACAAGCGAAGCCTGTTAGCAACAAGCTTCGCCAAGATTTTAGCATCGCAATTCAGAAGAGATAACGGTCTGTTGGACCCACAGTGTTGGGGTGGCTTCTCCGGGTTCAAAAGGGAAATAATGAGAGCTTCTCTCATGGGTGTGGGGAGGCTACCACTTCCAAAGACTCCTCATATACTTCACGCAGAATGGGGGCCATTAAATCTATATAAGTTTTGCAAAATTCTATTGGGATGCCATCCGTGCCGGCGGCCTTTACAGATTGCATCTGCATGATGGCTTCCCTGACATCGTCTAACTCAAAGGGAGCACACAGAAATTCGCGTTGTATGTCGCTTAACCACCCCAATGACATATCTCCCAAGTATGCCTCGAGATCCAAGTCATCCTCTCTAGTCATACCATATAGTTCAGTGTAGTGATGTGTGAAGTCTTGAAGGATGAGTGCGGTGTCCCGCCAGATAGTTCCATCTGGGCCCTCAAGTTCTATTACGTAATTGGAGTATTGCGGTTTCCTAATTGTGTCCGTTAACGCTTTGCCAGGCCTTTCACCGTCCCCGTATCTGCGAGCCACCCAATGCTTGCCTCTAAATTGTGTTTCCCTCTGTGCCATATCCATGTATTCTGTAAGCGTCTCTCTGAACTTGTGTTGCGTAGCCCTATCAAGACCTAATGCCAACGCTTTGTCCCGTGCCTTGAGCTCTGAGTCTAGCCTGCGCAGTGTGTTGGTAATATCTTTTAGTACCCCAACCCTTTGGAGGTGCAGAACCCTCTGAGTGTGACTTTAAATGCTTCCCAAATGGTTTCCACACTCTTCACTGTGCCTTTGTTCCTTTCAAAAATGTCTCCAATCTCCTCACTCAGTTCCTCCTGAAAAACTACATCCAATAATGCACGCGCATTGAGTCTCCTGACTACCGAAAGCCTTTTGTGCTCTACCTGCACGAGGTGGACGGTTGCTCGTTTTCTGTGTTAACACAAGTATTTGGTGGTAAGCAAAGGCCTTGTGCTTATTTTTTGGCAGTATTGGATTATGTTGCCAGAGCCCTTCCTAGCTGTTTGAGGGCTATTGCCGCAGTGGCGGTGGCCATCCGGCAATCGGAGGGACTCGTTTTAAATTATTCTGACCTCACAGTGATGGTACCGCACGCTGTGGACACCCTGTTGAATAAAACTAAAACTCACCACCTTACGAGTGCACGACTTACTGGATATGAATTAACTTTATTTGCTCCCCATATCTTTATCAAAAGGTGTGCCACTCTGAATCCAGCCACATTACTACCCCTCCCTTTAGATGAACCAAATAATGCCATACACAATTGTATATTTCGGAGAGGAAGAAACGAAGGGACGGGTGGACCTCACAGACACGTCCCTATGTGACCCCCAAGGGGAGTTGTATGTGGATGGCTCTTGTTTCAAGTTACCAGATGGCACAACAACAGCTGCCTATGCAATCACTACTCTTCACACCGTAGTTGAGGCTTCTCGAGTTCCCTATCATTCTGCGCAAGCAGCTAAGCTAATAGCGCTGCTGCGAGCCTGTGAGTTAAGTGAAGGATTGGAGGTAAACATTTATACCGATAGCTAATACACCTCTGGCGTGGCTCATAGCTTTGGAAAACTGTGGGCCGAAATGGGATTTCTCACCTCACACGGCCAGCGAATACAACATGGCCCTTTGATCTTAAGGTTGCTAGCTGCTTTGATACTGCCCCGAAAGGTTGCAATTGTGAAATGTAGTGCACACAAGGCAATAGTGGATACTGTAAGAGAGGGGAATGTTTTGCTGATCAACCAGCCAAGGAGACAGCTAGATCTAAAGTGTCTCCCTTGTATGTAAGCTCGGCTAGATGGTTTGAGGAATCTGATATGTTTGATAACACCATGGAAAGTGTCCGAGAGATACAGAAAGAAGTTACCCCTGCCGAACTGATACGTTGGGAAAACGAGGTGGGGAGGTTGGATGACAATGGTTGTTGGATTGACTTAAGTGAGAAACAAAGTTGTATGCTTCCCAATGCATTCGTTAATGCCATAGCAGCTATGGCTAATGGAACAGCGCATGTTGGAACACAGGGTATTTGCCAAAACTGTGACTCATTTAGTTCAACATTGCATGGTTTGCTTACGACATAACCTGGGAGGGCGGGGCTCTGTCCTTGGTGGAAATTTTGCACCCCCGTCCTTACCTTTTGAAGTACTCGAGATGGACTACATACAGTTAGAAAGAGTGAATAATTTGAAATATGTTCTGGTGGTGGTCTGTGCTTTTAGTAAATTGGTGGAAGCCTACCCCACTAAGGAAAACACTGCCCTGGCAACAGCCAAAGCCTTGATTAAGGAGTACTTCCCAGGATACGGATTACCTAGAGTGATTTGGTCAGATAACGGGAAACACTTTAATGCAGATCTTGTCAAGCATATCTGTAATGGATTGCACATCAAACAGAAATTTCATGCTGCTTGACATCCCCAGTCTGCAGGGTTGGTTGAAAAATACAATGGGAGTTTGGCTGGGGTCATCAATTACTCTTGAATTTTATATTCTGATTCAAATTCATAGCCCTTTATCGAGCCTTTTTCATGTAGATACTACCCTGCCAGAAGGCAGTGGGAAATTTGTGAACTTGCTGCGTTTCTTCGTAGGAGTTATGAACTATTGATCAATTTCATATTCCTATTCAAAGTGCAGGCCCTTTATTGAGCCTTTTTCTTGTAGTTACTACCCCGGCCGAAGGCAGTGAGACATTTGCACACTTGCTGCTTTCTTGGTTGGGTTTATCAATTATTCTTGAATTTCATATTCTGATTCAAACTCATGGCCCTTTATCGAGTCTTTTTCTTCTAGCTGATATCCCGGCCAAATGCAGTGGGAAATGTGCAAACTTGCTGCCTTTCTTGACTGGGGTTATCAATTATTCTTCTTGTAATACAAATTAAAAGTGCAGGCCCTTTATTGAGCCTTCTCAGTAACAACTACCCATGAATGGCAGTGGGTAACTTTTGCACTTGATGCCTTTCTTATTTTTTATATTATTCATCTTCCACTCAATCAACACATCGTCTATATATACACAAACCTACTTGATGCCTTTTTGGCTATGATTATCAACTATTCTACTTCATATTCGTATTCAAAGCACAGGCCCTTTATCAAGCCTTTTTGTTGTAACAACTACCCCAGCAGAAGGCAGTAAGAAATGTACACACTTGCTGCCTTTCTTGGCTGGGGTTATAAATTATACTTGAATTAAATATTCTGATTCAAAGTCGAAACCGTTTTTCGAGCTATTTTGTTGTACCTACTACCCCAAGCCGAAGGCAGTGGGAAATTTGCACACTTGCTGCATTTCTTCGCTGGGGTTATCAATTATTCTAAAATTAGTTCAAATTCAAAATGCAAACCCTTTATTTAGCCTTCTTAGTAACTACTACCCATGAACGGCAGTGAGCAATTTGCACACTTGCATCCTTTCTTGCGTCCTTTCTACCACACAGTGTGCGTACTTTGTGCACTCAATTGTTTGCTTAGATGTGATACCCATTTCTCAGGCTCCCACTGCGGAATCTGACGCGCAGTCTGTGTAATGGACTGGAAAACCAAACACCCACTTCCTTTACAAAGCAGTGGGTAGTTTGCACGTCTGCTGCCTTTCTTAATTTTCACCTTATTCTGCATCCACTAGCAGAAACACACCTACCTGCTGCCTTTCTTGACTGTCTTTGCCAACTACCATTCTAATTCAAAGTAGAGGCCCAGGATAGGGCCCGGTGCTGTTATTATTCAGCACTACGGCCCAGAGTGGGAACTTACTGCACTTGCTTTGCTTCCTTAGATGTGGTAGTCATTTCTCAGCCTCCCACTGAGGAATCCGACACCCTGTCTGTATAATAAAAATAATATCCAAAGATCCACTTCCTTGACAAGGCAGAGGGTAGTTTGCATATCTGCAGCCTTTCTTATTTTTCACCTTATTCATCTTCTACTCGATCAAGACATTATCCACAAGACACACTTACTTGCTGCCTTTTTTGGCTGGGGTTATCAATTATTCTTCAATTTCATATTCTGATTCAAAGACAAGACCATTTATTGAGCTTTTTCATGTAGGTACCACCAGGACAAAAGGCAGTGAAAAATGTGCGCACTTGCTGCCTTTCTTTGCTGGGGTTATCCAGTATTGTTCAATGTCATATTATGATTCAAAGTGCAGGCCCTTTATTGAGCCTTTTGTTGTATCGACTACCTCGCCTGAACGCAGTGGGAAATTTACACACTTGCTTGGCTGGGGTTATCAATTATTCTTGAATTTCATATTCTATTTCAAACTCATGGCCCTTTATCAAGTCTTTTTGTTGTAACTACTTCCCTAACTAAATACACTGGGTAATTTGCACACTTTTGCAGCCTTTCTTATTTTTTACATTATTCATCTTCCACTCAATCAACACATCATCCACACCTACACACACCTACTTAATGCCTTTCTTGGCTATGGTTATCAACTATTCTTCTTTTTTATATTCATATTCAAAGTGCACGCCCTTTATCGAGCCTTTTTGTTGTAACAACTAACTACCCCAGCCGAAGACAGTAAGAAATGTACACACTTGCTACCTTTCTTGGCTGGGGTTATCAATTATTCTTGAATTTCATATTCGGATTTAAAGTCAAGGCCCTTCATCAAGCCTTTTTAATGTAGCTACTACCGCGGCCGAAGGCAGTGTGAAATTTGCACACTTGCTGCCTTTCTTGACTGGTGTTATCAATTATTCTGAAAGTAGCTACAAACTCAGGAACAATATTTTCATTTGCAAACAAATTGCAAAGTAATCGTATCTGTAAAACGTCTTTGCCATGTTCAGTCATTTTTCAAATTCTTATATCTTATAGAATAGTTCTATAATAAGCATCATTTACTTGTCGCATATTTGTAATAAATTCCATATATTCAAAATATGACCAAATGTTAACATTTCCAATGCTACATTACATCTTTTACTTATGCTACCTGTGGAGCATGACAACAAATTGCAATACCACAAGCTATCTGGAGAAGCTTGTTGTGAAGACTCCTAAAGAAAAAGAAACTTATCATTATTGATGACGTAAGCATGGTATCAAACTTAATGCTTGCCTTTGTGCATTTAAGAATGCAGCATATTCTTAAAACAAAGTATGACATATTAGTCTCAATCTTTTTAAGGCAGAGACAATTTCACAATGTCCTCAGATTTTCTTAAAGTTTGAACAGTGGGAAATTCAGCCTTCATTTCTTTAATTTAGAGATTTTTCTACTGTATGTCTCCAGATTTTCTTTAAATAAGTGACAAAAAGCATTCCTCCATGTCTGTGTCAACTACTGCCTTTGATCAACACTACGGACAGCATGAGTCACAACTTGAATTCATGTTTCTATCTACACTATGCACAGCATTCAATTTAGCCTTCATTTATGTAGGGCAGAGACAATTTTATTAATGGATGGCACAAAAAGCATTCCTCAATGTCTGTACTAAGAACAACATTCAAATGTACACTACGAACAACAGAGTTTACCTCTTTATACCATGAGTCACATCAGTACTACAGAAAACATTGAATCCAGCCTTCCTTTATTTAAGGTAGAGACTAATGGATTCTATGTCCCCCGATTTTGTAAAGGAATGTGACAAATAGCATTCATCTATAACTGTGCTCACTAAACCCTTCAATCTACACTGTGGACAGAAGGTTGCACAACTTGAAATCACCTTTCAATCTACACTAAGGACAACATTGAATCCAGCCTTGCTTTATCTAAGACAGACAATTGTACTGTGTCCTCAGATTCTGTTAACTGTGACAAAATAGCATTCATCGATCTTTGTGTCAACAACTGCCTTCAATCCACACTGCGGACAGCAGGGTTCACAACTTCAATTCAGCTTTGCAACTAAAATTGTCTTCTATATCAGTGCTGAGAACTGCCTTCAATCTATTCTGCGGTCAGTAGAGTTCAAAACCTGATAGCAGGAGCTCCACTACTACTACTCAACACATCATCTACATATACACACACCTACTTGCTGCCTTTTTTGCTGGGGTTATCAATTATTGTAATATTTCATATTGTAATTCAAAGTGCACAGCCTTTATACACACCGACCCCAAACATGCTCTCCCTCCCAGCATCTGCTGGTAGACACTGCAGCAGGGGAGAGCAGGGGTGTAACACAGGCCCCTCTCCGAGTACAGCCTGGTTTGCCAGGTGCGTGTCACTCAAGCCTGAAATTGGTACACTGAGTGCTGCCTGAGTTACAGGGTGCATCAGTCACTCCTAAAGTTGGTACACGGTGTGCCGCCTGAGTTGACGGATGCGTGCAGCATGTCAGTCACTCCTAGAGTTAGTTCACCGTCTGCCACCTGGGTTGCCTGGTGCGTGTCACCCACTCCAAGAGTTAGAGCACTTTGTACAGTCTCTGTTGAAAAAGGTACAGGCAGAAGACCTTTTCCGAAGTTGCCCGGCGTTAGCCGCCTCTATACCCACTTAAGTTTACCAAACAAAGAGGCAGGCGCTGGAGACTTGGAAGGCAGGAAACAGAAGTTTTATTCTCTCCGGAGGAGAAACACATCAGTTCGGACAGCAAGTATCGTCACGAGGTGCTCTAACTGCATCTCCGAGGCCTCGCCTCTTATACACAGGTTTATTACTTTATTGCATAAAACACATCTCTGTCAACCCTTTGATGTACGGAAAGACATCCTCAGAATCCTCGCTTCAGGCCCGTTCCCACACACATTTACAGTTGAAGTCCCCACCCCGGTCACAACGGATGATGATTATCGCGCAGCTGGACATTCCGCCGATTCACGGAATGTGTGAGGTTGATCGGATCTCATGGGGTGGGGGCTTTGATTAGCTCAAGGATCCTTTGATGGGGGGGGTGTTTCCTACTGTACAGGAGGAAGGGGGCAATGAAAGTACCCGCAGGGCCAGGTGGCGGCTTGGGAACGAGTGAGACAAACGTGCACAAAGGAGAGAGGGGTGTTATCAGGGGATCCGGGACCATGAAAGGGATGGAGGGAAGTGTCGCGCTGGGAACAGGATGGGGTTCCGAGGCAGGGCTGCGTGGAAGAGGGGTTTGTGACCTAAGGCATGTGAGAGCGGGAGCTGGCAACATGCGGGGGGGTGTGCTTGTGAGGGAGAAGAGCCGTGCTAGGGGTCAGCGGCGTGCTGAGTGAGGTTTTGACCAAGGCACCTAAAATGGCGGGTGTGCACGACAAAAAGTGTGGCATTCGGGGGAAAAGGGCAAGATGACGCAGATAATGTTTACCAAACCGTATTAATTTTCCACAGTCCTCCCTTTAACATTCACAAGACATCTTGCTGGCCTATTTCCCATCCATGTCTACTGTGGCAGTCATAAGTAAAGAAGTAGAAATTCAGGCAACGAAGCTGAGCATAAACATTACATTTAAAATCTTTCATCTTAGGAGGCGGGCCCATCGTTGAGCTTGTTGCAGGAAAGTCATAGTAATGCAATATCGGACAAGAATGATTTTGTAGTGAAAGCGTTGGGTACATTTCATAGATGCTTATAGTCATTCGGAATATGAACTGATAGGCAATTACATATGTAAGGTCATTTTGTACTTGGTTGGAGCATAATCAATACAATGGTAGCTGGGAGAGAAATGAGACGTAGTAAAAACGATAATCAGGGGTGTCATTGTTCGAAGAGGAGGGGTGTTGCTTTTTCCAGTGTCTTATTGTCGTGGACCATTATTAGTGAGTTCTCAGCCTTCTTTGTCGTCTTCTGTTGGCACTGTTGAGCACCGGCGGTGGAGCTATGCGTCCAGCTCTATTCCAGGTCCTGCGTTGCAGGGCATGACCTTTTCCTCGTTTTTCTGGTCAAAAAGGTCCTTTTTCGCCCTGTGTCCTCACTGTTCTTTCATGGGTACCTTAGACAGGGCACCCAGGTTTCATTTTAGTTTGCAACAAAACCCTAGTCAATCGGACTGCAGTTTGCTCTTTTTCGAGTCGATTGTCAAAGAGTTCAGGTGGAAGAAGGGGTGTGTGGGTAGTCCTTGTGGTAGGTCGGGGGGAGAGGGGATGGAGCAGGGCCAGATCGGGAACAGACCAAGGGGACGGAAAATTTCAGGTAGGTGGGCCCATGACCGGGCTCAGAGGGCGGGGACCCTTCGGCACATGTTGATCATTGAGCAGGGGCATCAGGTCAGCCCTTTCCTTCCATATTGTCGGAAACAGTGCCTCGTCCTGCGACTCCTTACTGTTGCAGTCCCGCCTTGGTCGATGTCGCTGGTGTTCCGCGATCTGTAGTCAGGCCGCGTGCTCCCACATCCGGTCTCTCTCTCTCCTCTGACGGGGGTACCCTTAAATGAGTTTTGAAAAGACAGTCTTTAGAGAATTGGCAGAAGAAGGTAATCACACAAGTCTATTTCTCTCCCAACTCCAAGCAACTGGGGAAACATCCGTTACATTGGGGATTGCAACCAACGTATAGATAATTGATGATAGGGTTGCTGGATTCTCTACAACTTTCCATCGTAACTATTTCTTTGGCATTTGTCAGTATTACATTCATTGTCGTGGTACGAGGTCTGATACCTATTCATTGCATTCGTTTATTACAGTCACGTCAGCTCTACTGGCAGAGACCCACTTTTCTAGTACGAGTCTTACAAAGCTATACTGTTCTTCAGGGCTGTGTATTTTACGAAAAAGTGCAACGTGCTATCACCATGGCTTGATGGATATCTTTCTGAGAAATGAACATGGGCTAAACAATTTTCCATTATATCGATGCATCCTACCTTTCAGCTAAACATTTTACTCTCAACAGGGTTTACTGCAACAATTTCTTCATTTCAATCTAATCTTAACTTTGCAAACATCATTCTAATTTCTACATAGTCTCTTACAACCTGGCTACTTTATAGAAACGGGGGGGGGGGGCTTGCGATAACTATTCGACTCATCTTTGGGGTGACTGGGGTTTTATGGAAAACAACTAGGAACATAGCAAACTGGGGTGAGGGACTATCATCTTGCTTTGAGTCGCAAGGGCGTTATCTAGCAGAGGGCTACAGTTCAGTTGGTAAGCGTTCAGGGACATTCCTTAAATTCTAAATTTTGTAGCTTGTTTATCAGAAAAAATCATTTCTAGGAACAACGGTTGGTCTGGGTCAGCCGTAAGTCGACCCATCTCTTACGACCAGGGGTGAGCCACAATTTTCAAACTCTCGTCTGGGGCAGCTGATACAAGACTGGGGGCGTTCTGGGAAGACGGGGATGCTTTGATCATTTTTACTGTCTGGACATTGAGACAATTCGGGACGGGGAAGGTCGCGTTACCTGAGGCATTTTTATCATAGAAGCCACTGACATGTAGTTCCCTTATTACGGGTCAGATTAGGGAACCTCAGTCGTCTTACCTGTCCTTTCCTTCTTGGCCAATCTAGATCACATCAATATTTAGCAGAAAGGAGAGGTAGTAACATGGTATCAATGTAATTTTAGTTAAGGCAAATTTGTGCAAATACTTGCGGTATTTGGAGCCAATTGGGTGGTGCACCAGTGATGGTGGTTCGACAATTAGGTGCCAGTCGTTAGGAAGAGTGGGAGTGTGAAAGAGAGAGAGAGAGAGAGAAAAAGAGAGGGAGAGAGAGAGAGAGAGAGAGAGATATGCAACAATAGGCTAAATAGTACACGTGCAACATGGAGAGTGGCCGTGTACTAAGATAGGCCATTCAGCGCGTTATACAACAGGAGACATTACAGATCTGTGTTAGAATATAGAAAGCATGCAGTTTGGGACGGACGAGCATTAGGTCTGGTACAGAGGGACATGCATTGAGTAAAAGAGCACCATAGTGTTGCGCTTCTCGCACTCTCGGTCCTTTGCCTAGTTGAGTCAATACTTCAGTCGCACAGAAAACCTTTTCTCATAGTTTCGGGCATACGTGACTTGGGCTCATTCACGCAACACTGGTTAGGGGTGATCGCGTCTCATCATATCATACAATGATTGGCTCATTCGTTACGAGAGCAGTGGGTGGGTGTCTTTAGGTGCCACCTTGCTGTGTTCGTCTGTTTCATGTATCAGACATGGCGTGACTTCGGGTCTTCACTATACCTCAGTCGGGATTCCAATGTAACCTGTAGAGGGAGGAGAAGAGGGGAAGGGAGGGGAACAACATTCGAGCATATCACATGTACAGGCATGAAAGTCCTTTACTTACCACCTACTCGTCTTATCCTCTCGGGATATAATCTCTGAGGTCTTGGTTTCCGAGGCCAGGGGGGGCGGGCAGTGTGGTAAGGATGGCAAGCGATAGGTTGTTCATGAGGGTGACGGTCCGAGTGTGGCATTATAGGTCGTGTGTAGGGAGACGTTAAAAAATCAGAGGCGCTTAGTGCGAGGTATCTAGTTTGTAGATGTATCCAGCTAGCGGGATCCTTAAATCATTCCCCATGCGGTGATGTCCTAAGGCATATCGGCTCTTCGGCCAACCCTTTTCCCTAGTACCTTTGAGTATCATACCTTCATAACATTTTATCATTTACACCGCTTCACTTTACCCGTTCTCAGAAGTCGAGGTCCTTCTTCATGGGTTTGTTCCTGAGCTAGTCGCACATTTGGGGGCAGCGTATCGTGTCTGAGATTCGGTCATCAATCCGTGGCTGAGCGACCATTTTCTAATAACCTTAAAAAGAGAACAAAACAGGTCGTACAGAAAAACCTTCCAGCTGATCCCACATTCACAAAAGTATGCGATACCTGTTCATAGTTTGGAAAACCTTTATTTACACGATTTGATCAGCATGTAAAATATGAGAGTGCAATCGTATTTGGCCGGACACGGTGTTGGTTGAAGCACGTACAGTAGGGAGCTATTTTGCAGCATTAATAAAACGTGTAAAAAGGGTTTGTTTTGTCATTTTGCAGGAGGATAAACACGTCTATCAATAGTTGAGGGATCAGGGGGCATTCATTTCGTAATTGGAAGCATAGTTAGACTAGTTGCAATCAGATTTCCTAGATGCATACCGTGGGCGTGTGTCATAAGCGACGTTATGTATCAGTTACAATAATATCATAATAAATCGTACATTGAAACCAACATTTTAACGGGATCTTTTTACATGTTCGCCAAGTGAACCCTCCCTCCTTTTCGTCAAGTGTACAAAGGATCATATACATATTTCAGAACATCGAGTCTTATTAGCTAAAAAACACCACGAGGTGTTCGTGAGTTCCTGTTGACACCGGCGCCATTTTGGGCGAGGCCGGGTTAGTCCGGAAGCAGCATCAGGGACAAAATGTCTCCAACAACCGGCGGTTGGACCAGAGTAACTTTCGGTAGTTCAAAAAGACTTGTGCTAACAGAAGGGGCAGGCAATGTGGAACATCAATCAAAGGAAAAGGGGGTGGGGAGGGAAGCAAAATTTCCCCTACCGGGTCACGTTGAGGTTCAGCCGGAACTTGCTCGAATTTGTTAGCCCACAATCTTTCTGGATGGTTCAGACTGAAGCTGGCGCTGACACGAGGGCACCACCATTTTGTGGCTACGTCGGTAGTGATCAAAGCAGTTGTTCCCCACCGGAAGCCTGTAGGGGCCGAGGGCTCCTGGGACTCTTGTAGAATCTTCAAGGTCGTGGAGATGCTGTCGGAGGTGGGGACTCGTGCCCAGGGGGGCAAGCGTCCTAGTTACATAGACATCTTAGGGCGAAAAAAACGGAACTGTGCTGTTGGAGCAAGACATTCGGTTTGGGGCGCTAGGGTGCAGCTGTGGCGCCTCCACCAGTACACTTGAGAGCCATCATGTGTCTTGTGCTGCGCAAGTAGGGTTGCGGGCCATTCTGTGTCCGGTGCTGCGCAAGTAGGGTGGCCAGCCATTCCATGTTATGTGCTGCGCAAATAGGGTGGCCAGCCATTCCATGTTCTGTGCTGCGCAAGTAGGGTGGTCGCCCGGCTGGAGGATTTCTGCACCGGGCCGGGGCTGGGAAACCTCCACCTGGGGAGGCGAGGGAGGCTCGTTCGCGTCGCCTCCCTTCCCCAGCCCACCCTGCACCAGTTTTCAGCGGAGGTATTCGTGATGGCCGGACCAGAAGATACGAGGGAGGGGGGGTCATCTGCATCCACCCCCTCCCTACTCGTGGCCCGGACCGTGGCGGTGAAAACCAGGAATCCTAACCGCTAGACCATATGGGAGAAGAGGATGGGACATGCCGGGCCCATGGTGCCTTCTGGGCATCCCACCGGCGACCTCCGTGATTGCTGGCTGTCGGCAGGACCCCGCCCCACACGTGCTGGGTGTTTCACCTTCCGGATGGGCGTGACCGGCGACCTGTTGCATTTTGGGAACTTCCGGAGTGGGCGTAATATGTATTGTATTGCTCTTTTTAGTATGGTTTTACTTTACTGGAATTAAATCTTAACTTATATTGACAGAGACTTGGCTTCCTTGAATCTTTTACTACAAGAACCTTACTGCAGTGGGGGTAGGTATTTATGTCTGGGTAATGGGGGGTGGGGTGTCCACAAGGACAGTTTTCCTGAATGGGGGGTTGTCTATGCAGGCCTGTAATTGCTTTTGTTCACAGAGTGGGGGCAGCAGAGAGTAATCAGTCCCATTGCGCTCAAAGTTTGAGTTCATTAATGGAATGTGTACTAATCTGTCCGAAACTACTCTGTGTGTCGTTTCTGTATGTTTTCCGAAAGGGTGGCTTTTTGTATTCGGAAACAGTAGCGGTAGTACAGGGTTCGTCACTGGGTAACCTAGAGCTTGACTGGGTCTCCTGTCTTAGCGCTGTTCGATCTATGAGAACTCAGATATGTCGCTGAAATTGGTCTGGCGAAATCTGTGCCATCGGGCGTAATCAAACGTGGTGGTTCTATCCGGCCTGTCTGTATCAGTCTGATTCATCTTTGTCTCTCGCTTTTTCCCTTTCTGTCGGCCCGTTATTTCTGTCGGCTCTCTGTTCTTACCTGTGTTCAGTAGAGTCGGGCATTGGGCTTTCCAGTGCCCGGAATATTTACAAAAAGCACATTGATTTTGTCCTAAGTCTGTTCGTCCTGCGCGTAATGCCGGGGGATTACGTTCGGGTCGTCGTGTCTTGGGGTTGTCCTCTCGGTACATCCCTTTACACCGTTCCCTTCCTGTGTTTACCCCTTGGAACCGTGTCGCCGCTATCCCTTCCTTTGGCCTATCAGGTGCTTGGAAAGCTGTCTGTCGCACTTCTTTACTTACTCTGACTTCGTCTCTTTCTTTTCGTTGCGTTGCTTCTTTGCGCCACATACCGAGACTGTCGAGCATAATAGGCGTTGTCTTACATCTACAAAGGGCTATTTCTAACGTTTCTATTTTATCTAGGTCGAAGGAACCTATCAGTGGCCACTGTTTCTCTTGATTTACTTTGGTATACTTGTGCCATAGCTTACTATAAGCTATGGTAACTAATCCATATTTTGTGTACATGTCTTTATTAGGGGTGCCTTCCAGCGGAGCTAGATGGTCCACCTCTAATAAACGGTCCGGGTTGAACCAGCTACCAATCAGTGAGGAGAAGATAGACATGACGGATCACAATGGGGTCAAAAGCCAGCACTACCTATCTCATCACTGCGTGCAAAGACTAGACAGAATATTTCTATTCTACGTTGTTTGCAGGCAGTGAATACCTCATGAACAAATATCAAACAGTCAATGTTCGGTCAATCAAAACAGTCAGTGGGGAGAATAAGTAGGCCCGCAAAGGTCTGCGTCACCTACCCTTTCACTATCTGCAAAGAGGGAATCTGTTCTTTCCTGTTTGCGGACAGAGAATCTCCAGAAAACAATCCGCGAACAGTAGTTCGGGTTCAATCAATTAATCAGTGTGGGAGAGGGAAATCTCCCGAAAACAATCCCTGAACCGTAGTTCGGGTTCAAACAATCAATCAGTGGGGGAGAAAGATAGGCACGACGGTTGCGTTACCTATCCTTCACTGCTTGCAAAGAGAGAGCCGGTTGTTTCTCCGTTTGCAGACAGCGAGCCTCCAAACAGATCAGCAAAGAGTAATGCTAGTATTTTTCAAACAATCAAACAATCATTTCGCAATTTGTCGTGTTTACACGATGTTACCCGGACCGCATGGTCAGTTTCTTGTCTTCCAAATCCAGCGCCCGATCGTCCTCTTTTCTTCGTATTCCTTGCGGCACTCCTGATGGTTCCCAGTCAGGACCGTAGATCACTCGAGAGAGGTCTGTTCGGAACCAGTGAAGTTCGGATGATCGGCTGCCAGACGAGGGTCTATTGGGCAGGAGCTCTCCCGATCATTGCAGTCGTTCACTCTGTCGTCAGGACCTCTCCCACTGGATCCACGTGTCGCTGATGGGCCCCACGTTTAGGACGCCAATTGTTGAAAAAGGTACAGGCAGAAGACCTTTTCCGAAGTTTCCCGGCGTTAGCCGCCTCTATACCCACTTAAGTTTACCAAACAAAGAGGCAGGCGCTGGAGACTTGGAAGGCAGGAAACAGAAGTTTTATTCTCTCCGGAGGAGAAACACATCAGTTCGGACAGCAAGTATCGTCACGAGGTGCTCTAACTGCATCTCCGAGGCCTCGCCTCTTATACACAGGTTTATTACTTTATTGCATAAAACACATCTCTGTCAACCCTTTGATGTACGGAAAGACATCCTCAGAATCCTCGCTTCAGGCCCGTTCCCACACACATTTACAGTTGAAGTCCCCACCCCGGTCACAACGGATGATGATTATCGCGCAGCTGGACATTCCGCCGATTCACGGAATGTGTGAGGTTGATCGGATCTCATGGGGTGGGGGCTTTGATTAGCTCAAGGATCCTTTGATGGGGGGGGGGGTGTTTCCTACTGTACAGGAGGAAGGGGGCAATGAAAGTACCCGCAGGGCCAGGTGGTGGCTTGGGAACGAGTGAGACAAACGTGCACAAAGGAGAGAGGGGTGTTATCAGGGGATCCGGGACCATGAAAGGGATGGAGGGAAGTGTCGTGCTGGGAACAGGATGGGGTTCTGAGGCTGGGCTGCCTGGAAGAGGGGTTTGTGACCTAAGGCATGTGAGAGCGGGGGCTGGCAACATGCGGGGGGGGTGCTTGTGAGGGAGAAGAGCCGTGCTAGGGGTCAGCGGCTTGCAGAGTGAGGTTTTGACCAAGGCACCTAAAATGGCGGGTGTGCACGACAAAAAGTGTGGCATTCGGGGGAAAAGGGCAAGATGACGCAGATAATGTTTACCAAACCGTATTAATTTTCCACATCTCGGTTGCCGGATCTGTGTCAGTCACTAAAGAGTTAGTGTGGTTTCCAAGTAACTTTGAAATTCTAATGATAAACCCCGGAAAGGGGCCAATATTGTTATTTTTCAACCCTACCACCCAGTGTCGGAGTGTGTACTTTATGCAGTTGCTTGCTTACTTAAATGTGGAAGCAGTTTCTCAAGACTCTCACTGCGGAATCCAACTCTCACTCTATGTAATGGACTGGAAATCCAAACATCCACTTCCCTGACAAGGCAGTGGGTAATGTGCGGGTATGCTGCCTTTGTTTTTTTCACCTTATTCATCTTCCACTCAATCAACACATCATCCACACATACAAACACCTACTTGCTGCCTTTTTTGACAGGGGTTATCAATTATTGTTCAATTTCATAGTTCTATTCAAAGTGCAGGCCCTTTATTGAGCCTTTTTGTTGTAGCTACTACCCGGGCCAAAGGCAGTGAGAAATTTGCACACTTGCTGCCTTTCTTGGCTGGGGTTATCAATTATTCTGGAATTTCATATTCTGATTCAAAC
Organism: Lissotriton vulgaris; assembly: GCF_964263255.1. Lineage (NCBI taxonomy): Eukaryota > Metazoa > Chordata > Amphibia > Caudata > Salamandridae > Lissotriton > Lissotriton vulgaris. Next base: position 747,434,549 of record NC_141696.1, read on the forward strand.
TCATGACCCTTTATCGAGCCTTTTTGTTGTAACTACTTCCCCAGCTAAAGGCAGTGGATAATTTGCACGCTTGCAGCCTTACTTATTTTTTACATTATTCATCTTCCACTCAATCAACACATCATCTACACATACACACACCTACTTGCAACCTTTCTTGGCTATGGTTATCAACTATTCTTCTATTTCATATTCGTATTCATAGTGAAGGCCCTTTTTCGAGCCTTTTTGTTGTAACTACTACCCCGGCCAAAGGCAGTGGGAAATGTGCACACTTGCTGCCTTTCTTGGCTGTGGTTATCAATTATTCTTCTTGTAATACAAATTCAAAGTAAAGACCCTTTATTGAGCCTTCTTGGCAACTATTACTCGTGAAAGGCAGTGGGTAAATTGCACACTTCCTGCCATTCATGTATAATAAAAAGTTTGATAAAAGTCTACCAATATTACAAAAGAGCCAGTATGGTCTATGGTTATCAAATCTTCTGTTGGTTATTCTAATTCAAAATACAGGCCTTTTATTGAGCCTTCTTGGTAACTACTACCCGTGAATAGCAGTGGGTAATTTGCACACTTGCAACCTTTCTTATTTTTCACATTATTCATCTTCCACTCAATCGACACATCGCCTACATGTACACACACCTACTTGCTGCCTTTCTTGGCTATGGTTATCAACTATTCTATTTCATATTCATATTCAAAGTGCAGGAACTTATTCAGCCTTTTTCTTGTAACAACTACCCCAGTCGAAGGCGGTAAAAAATTGCACACTTGCTGCCTTTCTTGGCTGGGGTTATCAACTATTCTTGAATTTCATTTTCTGATTCAAAGTCTAAACCCTTTATCGAGCCTTTTCGTTGTTCCTACTACCCCGGCCGAAGGCAGTGGGGAATTTGCACACTTGCTGCCTTTCTTGGCTGGGGCCATCAATTATTCTTCTTGTAATACAAATTAAAAGTGCAGGCCCTTTATTGAGCCTTCTCAGTAACAACTACCCATGAATGGCAGTGGGTAACTTGTGCACTTGAAGCCTTTCTTATTTTTTATATTATTCATCTTCCACTCAATCAAAACATCGTCTACACATACACACACCTACTTGATGCCTTTCTTGGCTATGATTATCAACTATTCTATTTCATATTCGTATTCAGAGCACAGGCCCTTTATCGAGCCTTTTTTTTGTAACAACTACCCCAGCCGAAGGCAGTAAGAAATTTACAAACTTGTTGCCTTTCTTGGCTGGGGATATAAATTATTCTTGAATTAAATATTCTGATTCAAAGTCGAAACCGTTTTTTGAGCCATTTTGTTGTACCTACTACCCCAAGCCGATGGCAGTGGGAAATATGCACACTTGCTGCCTTTCTTCTCTGGGGTTATCAATTATTCTAAAATTAATTCAAATTCAAAATGCAGACCCTTTATTCAGCCTTCTTGGTAACTACTACCCATGAATGGCAGTGAGTAATTTGCACACTTGCATCCTTTCATCATCATCATCATCATCATTTTATTGTGGGAAAACCTTGCTGTTTGCATGCTGCTTACCGGCCCAGAGGACTGAAATCACCGCCTGTTGCCTGGTGCCCTGTGCTGTGGGGGAAAGACGCTGCAACTTGCCGGACCCGCTCCGCGGGTCCCGCTGCGCCAGCAGCCATCGAGGGAGAGGAGGAGAGGACCAACTGACCCCTCCCGCACCGGCAGGGCTGCGAGCAGCCTAGCAGGGACTCCGTTGACCAGGAGGCCCTGCGCGGAACACCTGTGGCCGCTCTCCCTGCCGGACACGCCCCTGACAGCCTAAAAGCTGCTCTCTGATCCCAGCCTGCGGGAAACCTTGCTGTTTGCGTGCTGCTTACCGGCCCAGAGGACTGAAATCACCGCCTGTTGCCTGGTGCCCTGTGCTGTGGGGGAAAGACGCTGCAACTTGCCGGACCCGCTCCGCGGGTCCCGCTGCGCCAGCAGCCATCGAGGGAGAGGAGGAGAGGACCAACTGACCCCTCCCGCACCGGCAGGGCTGCGAGCAGCCTAGCAGGGACTCCGTTGACCAGGAGTCCCTGCGCGGAACACCTGTGGCCGCTCTCCCTGCCGGACACGCCCCTGACAGCCTAAAAGCTGCTCTCTGATCCCAGCCTGCGGGAAACCTTGCTGTTTGCGTGCTGCTTACCAGCCCAGAGGACTGAAATCACCGCCTGTTGCCTGGTGCCCTGTGCTGTGGGGGAAAGACGCTGCAACTTGCCGGACCCGCTCCGCGGGTCCCGCTGCGCCAGCAGCCATCGAGGGAGAGAAGGAGAGGACCAACTGATCCCTCCCGCACCGGCAGGGCTGCGAGCAGCCTAGCAGGGACTCCGTTGACCAGGAGTCCCTGCGCGGAACACCTGTGGCCGCTCTCCCTGCCGGACACGCCCCTGACAGCCTAAAAGCTGCTCTCTGATCCCAGCCTGCGGGAAACCTTGCTGTTTGCGTGCTGCTTACCGGCCCAGAGGACTGAAATCACCGCCTGTTGCCTGGTGCCCTGTGCTGTGGGGGAAAGACGCTGCAACTTGCCGGACCCGCTCCGCGGGTCCCGCTGCGCCAGCAGCCATCGAGGGAGAGGAGGAGAGGACCAACTGACCCCTCCCGCACCGGCAGGGCTGCGAGCAGCCTAGCAGGGACTCCGTTGACCAGGAGTCCCTGCGCGGAACACCTGTGGCCGCTCTCCCTGCCGGACACGCCCCTGACAGCCTAAAAGCTGCTCTCTGATCCCAGCCTGCGGGAAACCTTGCTGTTTGCGTGCTGCTTACCGGCCCAGAGGACTGAAATCACCGCCTGTTGCCTGGTGCACTGTGCTGTGGGGGAAAGACGCTGCAACTTGCCGGACCCGCTCCGCGGGTCCCGCTGCGCCAGCAGCCATCAAGGGAGAGGAGGAGAGGACCAACTGACACCTCCCGCACCGGCAGGGCTGCGAGCAGCCTAGCAGGGACTCCGTTGACCAGGAGTCCCTGCGCGGAACACCTGTGGCCGCTCTCCCTGCCGGACACGCCCCTGACAGCCTAAAAGCTGCTCTCTGATCCCAGCCTGCGGGAAACCTTGCTGTTTGCGTGCTGCTTACTGGCCCAGAGGACTGAAATCACCGCCTGTTGCCTGGTGCCCTGTGCTGTGGGGGAAAGACGCTGCAACTTGCCGGACCCGCTCCGCGGGTCCCGCTGCGCCAGCAGCCATCGAGGGAGAGGAGGAGAGGACCAACTGACCCCTCCCGCACCGGCAGGGCTGCGAGCAGCCTAGCAGGGACTCCGTTGACCAGGAGTCCCTGCGCGGAACACCTGTGGCCGCTCTCCCTGCCGGACACGCCCCTGACAGCCTAAAAGCTGCTCTCTGATCCCAGCCTGCGGGAAACCTTGCTGTTTGCGTGCTGCTTACCGGCCCAGAGGACTGAAATCACCGCCTGTTGCCTGGTGCCCTGTGCTGTGGGGGAAAGATGCTGCAATTTGCCGGACCCGCTCCGTGGGTCCCGCTGCGCCAGCAGCCATCGAGGGAGAGGAGGAGAGGACCAACTGACCCCTCCCGCACTGGCAGGGCTGCGAGCAGCCTAGCAGGGACTCCGTTGACCAGGAGTCCCTGCGCGGAACACCTGTGGCCGCTCTACCTGCCGGACATGCCCCTGACAGCCTAAAAGCTGCTCTCTGATCCCAGCCTGCGGGAAACCTTGCTGTTTGCGTGCTGCTTACCGGCCCAGAGGACTGAAATCACCGCCTGTTGCCTGATGCCCTGTGCTGTGGGGGAAAGACGCTGCAACTTGCCGGACCCGCTCCGCGGGTCCCGCTGCGCCAGCAGCCATCGAGGGAGAGGAGGAGAGGACCAACTGACCCCTCCTGCACCGGCAGGGCTGCGAGCAGCCTAGCAGGGACTCCGTTGACCAGGAGTCCCTGCGCGTAACACCTGTGGCCGCTCTCCCTGCCGGACACGCCCCTGACAGCCTAAAAGCTGCTCTCTGATCCCAGCCTGCGGGAAACCTTGCTGTTTGCGTGCTGCTTACCGGCCCAGAGGACTGAAATCACCGCCTGTTGCCTGGTGCCCTGTGCTGTGGGGGAAAGACGCTGCAACTTGCCGGACCCGCTCCGCGGGTCCCGCTGCGCCAGCAGCCATCGAGGGAGAGGAGGAGAGGACCAACTGACCCCTCCCGCACCGGCAGGGCTGCGAGCAGCCTAGCAGGGACTCCGTTGACCAGGAGTCCCTGCGCGGAACACCTGTGGCCGCTCTCCCTGCCGGACACGCCCCTGACAGCCTAAAAGCTGCTCTCTGATCCCAGCCTGCGGGAAACCTTGCTGTTTGCGTGCTGCTCACCGGCCCAGAGGACTGAAATCACCGCCTGTTGCCTGGTGCCCTGTGCTGTGGGGGAAAGACGCTGCAACTTGCCGGACCCGCTCCGCGGGTCCTGCTGCGCCAGCAGCCATCGAGGGAGAGGAGGAGAGGACCAACTGACCCCTCCCGCACCGGCAGGGCTGCGAGCAGCCTAGCAGGGACTCCGTTGACCAGGAGTCCCTGCGCGGAACACCTGTGGCCGCTCTCCCTGCCGGACACGCCCCCTGCCCTGTCAAAATCCTACTTAACTGGGTGGGGCTGCCGCTGCGCGGGAGCGCGCGGGAGCGACCGGGGCGAAGACCGGGCAAAGAGCGGGCCGTTTGAGGCCGTTCGAGGACTGAGCGGACTGGACTGGCCCACCCTCTTTCTTCTTTTTTCTTTACCATCCTTTACTGAGGCCAAAAAGGTAAACCCACTTGAGTACTATCTCACTTTCACTGCTAGATTTGCTTCCCTTCTGATACTAAGATATGTGTACTAGGTTAACTAGGAGTAAGGTTTCCAAAGGTGGCCAACCAATTAGTGGCCCCATGGATGACTTCATTACCCGCACCAACTTAGCTATAGATCAAGAAATATCTAAGCTCCAAACCCGGGTATCCTTAGAATTGGTAGCTGCTAGAAGATTGTCCCAGGTTATTGCTACTTCTAAAAAATCCTCCCTAGGCCACATAGCCGCTGCGGTTACCCCGGAGCGTCCTGCTATCTCCCATTGTGTAGTCACACAGGCTGATGTCCACCTGACCCCGCTTCCATCCGCCCTTTCCCCGCCCCTTGTTCAACCATCCAAACTAGATGAAGTGAGTGTATCTGTTGTTTCTTGCACTCAGAATGCTACTCCTAACCCTCTCGCCCCAGTGTTATTTAACGCCACTAGTGATGCACAACCCAAACGAAAACGCCACTCCCGCTCTGCCTACTCCCGCAAGAAGGCGAAAATTGCGGTGACACAACATCTGGCACTGACGAGAGGTTCGGCACCTAACGTTAAAGGAGAGCGCACCCCTAGGAAGCAGCCTTCTATGGAGGGGGGGGGATGGGATAACTGTTGCGCCTCCTCCCATTACCCTAGAGGCTGAGGGCTCACAGGCAGAAGGGTTGGGCAAAAATGAGAGGGAATTCATAGATCTGGTTTGGGAAACCCTTAAAAAACTCCTTTCCCCCTTAGACCTCAGACTCTCACGGATTGAAAACAACCTACTCGAGATGGAAAAGAGCATTATTGCTCTGGCCACTCTCGGCCTGAGAAGTTTTGAGAACCAGGGTCTCCCTGTAGCTGATCCAACACCATTAGCTCCTATACCACAAGCCCAACAACTTCCCCCCGCGGTACGGCCGGTTCCCAAACCGAGGACCATGGCTGTGGATCAAATTTCCACTGCCACAAAACCTAAGGCTCCCAAACGGGCCTCTACACACCAACCAGCTAACTCCAACCCTGGAGCCACTCTCAGACCCCATCCTAGTGAAGTGGCTCACCAGCCTACCCAGGACCCCCCTGCAAAGAATAACTTTAGAGGGGGTTACATTGATCTCCCCCCAGAGGCCAATGATTTTGTGGTTGTGCTGACGGGCGTCCCCCAGATTGGTATCGGCCAACACGAGAACCACTGGTCTCTCAAAAACAAGATAATGCGCTGGCTTAATGTCAATAGACCTATCCCTAATGGCCGCAGAAGGTTCGTAGAACTCCCTGGGTGGGCCCAACAAGGAAAACCAATCCTGGGGATTGTATAGTGGTAACCTTTGACGACCCACATACGGCACAGCATATATGTTCATGGCCCTGTAGTGAAGGGTCTTCTGTCATTCCTAGGCCGCTGTCCTTTTTCTACCCACCACGCCCCAGACATAACCAAATGGATGACTGGTCATTGGTTCACCACCATTCATGGAGAAGCCGCCCTAATAACCATGTGGATTCTTTCTCACATTGGAATGGCTTTCCAACCTCAAATAGATTTGGAGGCCTAGAGGAGGTAGATTGACTCCCCAGGCATCCTGCCCATCATCTATTGGGAAATGCATCGCCACCACAGGTTCTCGGGCCCTGTGAATCTCCATGTTTGTGTACTGAACCTTTAGCTACTGACCCTCTAACAGGCCTAGTAGGAACATCAAATAGTCCACTTTCAGAGGGGGGGTTGTTGGCTCCAAGCGGCTTAGATCCCCAAGGAGAGTTGACCGCTTTAGGCGGTTTGGGCCCACAAGGTGTGGAAGATCAGCTGGCTCTATCCTATATCCTACCCCTATCACCTACTCATGTTACTTTATTAGAGGGAAAGCTGCCCGGGGCAACTATGGCTCTTAAATCCCCTCAGATTGAGCATTCACAAAGGCCATCTAGAGTGGCTGTGTCCAATCCACCTGTATCTATCTATTCTCCCAGGCAGCCTACCTCAGATGAACCCCTGCTAAAGATTGTAAGCTGGAATGTGGCAGGGCTTGTTCGCAACCTTAATAACCCAGAATGGAATGCGTTCTTAGAACCTTATAACATCTGTATTCTGCAAGAAACCTGGTCCCAAGAACCTAGACATAGAGTAGGCTTCTCAACCTACTTTGTTCCAGCTCGCCAACAAAGTGGATCTAGGGGTCGCCCGTCTGGCGGCCTTCTCATATGGGTCAGCATTGCTCTGGGTTTAAAAGTGAGCCAAAGGATCACCCAATCTCCTGACCTCCAGAGGTTAACAATACACTGCCAAGGGGGAAGGAACTTGGAAGTTTTTAACCTCTATCTGAGGGGTGCTAGGGGCGGGGTATCATGTCTATCTTCAACAGGACTAAGCAACGACCTAGCTGCTTGCAAGATTGACTCCTACGTACTTCTTGCAGGCGACTTTAACTGGTGTTTTGAGCCACTGGCTAGGGAGGACATTTTTGATACTTTTGATGAGGACACAAGAAGAGGTATCCCCATCCTGACCCTCGACCCGATTCCCAAATGGACGCAAAGTGCGATAGACATCAATGCTCTTTGCATGGAACATAACTTGAGATCAACAAATGGTCGATCAAAATCGGATCTTATGGGTGCTCATACGTATAACAGGACGGGTCACACCTCCAGAATTGACTTCATCATGTTGAATTATAATCTCTGGCCATTCCATCAAGACATGGAGGTTATAGTGTCTTGTGATAGCGACCATAACCCCCTTTCCTTAACCCTCATTCCCCCCTGGCAGTTGGGGAAACAAGACATGACTGTCCACAAGTGGAAATCATCTCATGAAATTGTCCCGTCAAACTGTGGCAGGCGTCTGAAGTGGGCAAAAGTAAAAGCGGACGAGGCAAGGTTGGCGCAAGCCGGGACCATCTTGTCTGTGGTGGAGCCTCGGCTTGACGCATTAAGTCCATCTAGCAAAAAAGTTTTACCGATATTTATAGAGACTATAGCAGCACTGAGTGAACTGTTTACTATTTCCCAATCCAATGCCAGGGTTGTACCGAGCAGCGTTTCCAAGGCTAGAGACAAATGGTATTCCCCTAAATGCCGAGCTGCTAAGGGGGAACTCATTTTTGCAGTAAAGAACAAGGACCCAGTTACTATCAGATCCGCAAGGAAATTTTATAAAAAAACTGTGGCTGAGGCGAAAGAGGCTCATGAATCTAATTTTTGGTGGGAGCTAGTAGAGGCAAGTACCAGGAAGGATTCAAAGGGGTTTTGGGGTTTATTGAGAGCAAGAAATAAGCCCATTGACCAACAGTTAACTTGCAACATTCCTGGTGATGTTTGGTTTGCCCACTTCTCCAAGCTATATTCTGGTCCACTGGGGTCACCTCATTTAAGTCTGGGTTTCTTGCCCAGTCCTAGAGTTGATCTTCTTTTCATCGACGGCCCCTTCACTAGTCAGGAAGTAGAAAGGGCAATTGGGTGTATCATCTCCAATAAGGCTCCAGGTCCTGATGGGATCCCGGGTGACTTGCTGAAGACCTACCCAGCATCGTGGAGCAGATTAATTGCTTCACTCTTAAATGAGGTTTTGCTGGGAGGCTCTTTCCCTGACTCATTAAGGGGCGCTGAAGTCGTCCCTATTTTCAAGAAAGGCAGCAGGGACGACCCAGCCAATTATCGCCCTATCAGTTTGCTGGACTCAACCCAAAAGGTTGCAGACAAAGTGGTACTGGGTAGGATTTTGCAGTGGGGTGACGAGGAAAAGATCCTGTCAGACTTTCAGGCAGGTTTTAGAACAGGGACAGGCACCATCGAGCAGACATTCCGCCTCCTAATGTTATATTGGAAAGTGGTGGTCCTGGGAGGGGGTAGTTTGTGTTTAGTCTTTATAGACTTGCGAACAGCCTTCGACCTGGTCCCACGAGCTCTAATATGGAATGTCCTTGATGGATTAGGTCTACCCCCCTATTTGCTGTTCTTGCTTATAAAATTCCACGAAAACAATTTCGCCCAGATCAGATGGGGTGTCCAGGGGGAAAAAACATCTTGTATCCCTGTAGATAGGGGCGTCCGCCAGGGGTGTGTGCTTACCCCCACTCTGTTTTCTCTTTATGTTAACGGAGTGGTGGAGCATCTCCTTCAACATCCATCGGATGCACCTTCCCTGGCGGGAAGAACAGTTCTGACGCTCCTATTTGCGGACGACACCCTCCTGATCTCGAAATCACCAGCGGGCATCCAGAAATTGCTTTCGAGCTTTAAAACCTTTTGTGACACCAAGGGTTTGGCTATAAATATAGGCAAGACCAAATTCCTTGTCCTCAACCCGCCTAAGAAATCTGTTGCCCCCCCTGTCTTTGACTCTATCCCTCTCGAAAGAGTCAAAGAATTTGACTATCTGGGAATACGTCTCTGCGACACAATGAGTTGGAAGGCACACCACCAAAAGGTGTTTCTGACTCATAAAAGGGTCGCAGGAGCCTTGCTCAAGGAACAACGTGCCTCAACCATAAAACCAATTGGGGCACTGCTAGACATCTATAGGGCAAGGGTTGTGAGCGCAGCATTGTATGGTGCAGAACTGTGGGGCACCCAGAGAGTTGACACCTTGGCCCATCTCGAAAACAACTTTCATAAAGATCTTATGAGGCTACCCCACAGTACCCCTACAATCCCCCTCCTGTTAGATACAGGCACCCGCCCAATATGTGAGCAAGCAAAACTGCGTCCCCTGTTACTATGGTCCCGGATATGGAATGTCCCTGAACTGTGTAGTTACGCAGACGCCCTACACGAACTGTTGTCCCTTCCAGGTTGCTGCAAGGTATCCCGGCTCAGGGAGGTCAAACGACTTCTCTATGAGTTGGGTTTAGGAGACGCTTGGGTCAATAAATCAGCACCGCCTAAACAACTTCTAAAGAAGGCCTATTGGTCATGGGTAGACAATAAGAGAATGTGCAATCCAAACCATTGTAAATCTGTTGCCCAGTTTTTGCTAGTTAAGGAGCTCCCCTACAGGGAACCTTATCTGGACTCAATCCACAACTCGGGCGACAGATCATTGTACTTCAAATTTAGGGTGGGTGTGCTCCCTTTAGGACTGTTAACTTCCACCTGGAATCCACCACTACAAACTGTTCCGTATTGCCCTTTCTGTGTCTCAAGGGTCGAGTCTGTCGCCCACCTACTGTTCGAGTGCAATGCCTATGCAGCGCCTAGATCGAAATGGCTAAAGCCCTTATGTAGGAGCCTGGGAACGAGATCACATTCAGAAGCCTTACGCATATTGCGCTCAGATGCCCACCCCTTTTTTGCCTGCTGTATGGCAAAATTCTTAGGCTGGGCATGGCGAATAAGATCTACTAAGAAGCTTTTGATCCAGTAATGTGCTCCCTGATTGTATTGTATTTTATACTTACTCATAAATGTTTTACCGCTTTTCTTATTATGATCCCGTAGGGTATTTTATAATGTGTATTGTTGAACTGTTTTTATTGATGTTTTGTATTGCTTTTATGATATGTACTATATCGAAATAAAGCTCAAACTGAACATTTTATTGTGTGATTAATTAAAATCATTACATTATTTACAAGCAATAAAAACAGTGCAACAACAAATATTAAAAGCAAGTAAAAATTGAAATGGAATCGGATTATTGTATATCAAAAAATGATCTCTCAGTTATCATATTACTTGTTAAAAAGCGTCCTAAGTCCGTCTGTGTCACTTTTGTCATTTGGATTCTGTCCCTGTACTTCTTTTTGTTCGGGACGGGAAAATTCATTGTGTCTGTTCCTTTTCTTGTAACTGCTTTGTTGCCTTCCCCATGAATTTGAATCCCCGACATGAAAGGGTAGGTGAGACGCCACTTAGCCACCATATCACTGCCTGCCTGCAGGTGCGGATTTTCAATGTGTTGAAAATTGCCCGAAGATATCTTCTTCTTAATACCTGCAGCGCGGGGCAAACACATAATATTTGTGACACTGTTTCGTTCTTATATCCGCATAGTCTGCAGTTAGCACTTTCTGGTTGTTGTTTCCAAGAAGGCATTAGATCTTTTGAATAATGCGTGCCCAGATGATACGCTATAAGTGTTTTTTTTAGGTGTTGGCAGAAGTGTAGGGCTAGGAAAACCTGCGGTTTTTGGGTGGTGTATGAGTTAACTACTGTCCAAGCATGTCTCTGTTTAATTAGAGTTCGTTTGTCTTTGAGCAAGGAAATCCTTTTTGCCGAACCATTTGCTATTGTGCAGAACTGCTTGTGGTCGATGTTTTTTTTTCACACTTCGTAGAGGCCCAATGTTGTCAAATTCTGGTTGAGAAATTCGCCCCATTGATTGGTATTGGGCCTGCCTACCAAAAAGTTTATTTCCTCCCAGCATAGATTGTCCAGTGACTCTCCAGGTGCGGTTCGGATCTGATGACAGAATTTTACAAATGTGGACTTCGACCTAATATCTTCGTTTTGTAAGCCGAATTCTAATTGAACTTGGGCTGGCGATGCTGCGTTTGGCAACCCAAACACAACTTTATATATTTTGTTTTGTAGGTTGATTAGGATCGCTGATTCGCTTCCGAGCTATCTGATTAGTCCATAAGACAAAGTTGGAATGATTTGTGCAGCCATAACTTTGAGTAGATGCATATAGTTTGGGCCTCCCACTGTCTTTTGCAATTGCCGGTATGCATATATTAATGATTGCACCTTCCCTCTTAGTACCTGTATATGCCTTTTTTTAGTATTGCCTCGCTCAATGGTCATCCCCAGATATTTGTACGAGTCCTGCTCTTCAAGAAGAGAGTTGTTGATTGACCATGTATATTTTAATTTCTTCCACTCTGAGATTCAGAGCACTTTGGTTTTGTTTTGATTCAACTCCAGGTTTTCCTCTGCTAAATATGAAGCTAACATGTTTACTAAGTGTTGCAGTCCGACGGGTGTTTTGCTTAGTAAGACTATGTCGTCAGCGTACTGCATTATGGGCACGGGAACATTACCAAGTTTCGGTTGCTGACTTTCAGTTGCGTCTAATGTCCGTCCGATGTCGGCAAGATATAAGTTAAAAAGACAGGGGGCAAGGACGCAACCTTGTTTTAAACTGTCCTGTGTCTCGATTTTGTGAGTAAGGCTGCTACCATTCCCTTGTTTGACCTTCGCCCATGTTCCACTGTATAGGCTGGTAATTGCGGTTATTAAGTAATCCGGTATCCCCCACTCTCTTAATTTGCTCCAGAGCCTTGGCCTGCTTACATGGTTGAATGCTGATTTTATGTCAACGAAACAAGAATATAGTTGGTGTTTTCTTTTTTTGGCGTTATCAGTTAGCAGGCCCAGGGTGACCAGGTTAGTAGTAGTGCCAATCCCCAGTCTGAAACCAATTTGAAACCTGGGGATTATTTTTGTTGATGTTTTCCAGTCCTGCAGCTCTTTCAACAGGCACGAGACGTACAGCTTAGCTTCAACGTCTATAAAGGAAATTAATCGATAATTTCCTGGCTCTTTCCGGTCCCCTTTCTTGTGGATTGGGTGGATGATGTTTCCTCTCCATGTTTCCGGAAGAGTTCCTTTTTTTAGGATGTGATTGATGAGTGTAGATAAGAGATCGGCCCAGAAGTCTGTGTTTGTTTTATAGACTGCAGTTGGAATGATGTTCGGCCCGAGCCCCTTCTGATTTTAATTTTTGGATTAACCTTTTTATTTGGCCCTGTGTGATTGATAGTTCTTCAAATTTGAGGTTTGGTTCTGAGGTAACACTGTTGTGCAATTTTAAACGGTAGGCTTTGATCTCCGTTGGTCTCCCTTGTTGTTTTTTTTTCAATACTTTGGGGGTCCTTTGTTGAGTAAAGGTTCTTCACGTATGTCTCCCATTTCATGTTGCTGATCCCGGGATCCTGTTGCAATGCCTGACCCAGATTTAGTTTGTTAATGATTCCCCAGAACTATCTAGAAGATGCTTTTTTGCTGGAAATCAGTAGCTTTGTCCATACCCGTTCTTTTTGTTGGGCTTTTGCTACCCATAATTTTTTCGGTATGCCTTTCTCATATTTCTGAGGTCTGCAATATTTGTACATTGACCCTTTGCAGCTGATCATTGGCTAATTTTCTTTTTTCTTGTTTTAGTTCCATGTTGAACCAGGGCGCTGGTTTTATTGTTGGATCTCTGATTGCTTTCGGCTGAGCTGAATGGTTTTCCTTTATTTTCTCCAACAAGTTTTCCCAGTTGTTTATAGGGTCTCCGTTATCAAGGCTCCCAAGTTTCAACATAAAGTTGGTGGCCGTAGTCATGATTTTTTGTGTTTCTCCGCCCCTCCATTTTATTTTTCGAAGGTTACATTTTTCTGCTTTTTGATGTAATGAACTCATTCTCTCTGCTCTAGGTGCAGCGATATCCAACCTGAGGATTTGTGGGTAATGATCGCTTTCCAAGCGCTGGACTATGAAATATTCCACGATTTAATTTATCAGGGTCGTTGTTACAAGTGTGAAATCTAGAGTCGATTTGACATTGCCGCTCACATAGGTAGGGTACGGCTGAGGCAGACCTTCTTTTTTTTTACTGTTTATTATTGTTAGGCCCATTGTAGTTATCTTCCCCCGTTCCGTTAGAGTGGACGCGGATGCTACACTTTTTTCTCTGTTCGTTCCGCCCCTATTGGTGCTAAGTAAATTAAAATTAAAGTCTCCTGAAATTATCATGGAGCATTGTTTATTGGTTTTTTGTAAGGTTTTGATCAGATTTAACAGTGTTTCCAATTTTTCCTTTTTAGCTTTGCGGTCTGGGTGTATGTAAATGTTTAAGAGTAGCAATTATTGCAGGGGCGGTATTGTGACCAGTCTTGATTACTGCAGTGGAGCCGGTATGTGATTGTCTGATTTAAAAAAAAAAAAATGTTGTTTCTATTCCTTTCTCTGGAGATGTTGCTCGGGCTGTGTGTAAGCATGATTTTGTTTGGGGTCTTTGGGGCTCCTTGTGGTAATCAGGGCGGTTGTGGAGGGGGTGATGGTATTTCGGTTGCTTATGTTGTAGTATTATGATTCCCCAATTCTCTAATGTTTCTTTGTGTGCGTAGATTTGTGCAGCGAGCCCTTTTGATTTCCAAGTAATAACTGAATTTTCTATTCCTGGCCTTGCTCTATTTTGCTGGAACTCTACTGCTTCCATGTCTTGGGAAACTATTCCTTTGAGGTCCGGAATTCCCTTAAGCAGTTTTAAGATATTTCCTCTATTGAGGATATGATGCCTTCCTTTTGTTTCAAATTTTGGAATAAAAGTTATGACTGGTTTAATTTCGTCTGATGTTAGTGTAAGGTTGTCCTGCGGTATTGAATTGTTTTTGTTCTTAAAGGACCTGTTATAGAATTGATTTCTTTTTCGTGGGCTGATGGTGTCTCCCTACTGATTTCTGTTTGCTTCATAAATCTAATTTCTGCAGATTGAACTGATTGCTCGAGTTCAGGGAGGTCTTTGTTGTAACGCTCCTACCTATTGCGTTAGTCGTAATCTTGAAAGCTCTCTGATCGTATTCGCGTTGAATGGTTTTTTGTTCCCTTACGTCCGTACATACATTTTTGCTCTGGTACTTGTTGTTGGGTTTGCGTATTTCCTCTACTTCTTTTCTTTGCGGTGAGGACAAATTGGGCTGTGTGCTGCTAGCGTCAATATGGATGTCCATGACTTCGTCGCGATCGTTTGGGCTGTTGGCTACATGAATTCTTGTTTGAGGAGTTTCCTTTATATTACGTCTAGGATTAATTGTACCTTCAGTTGTTTGTTTGAATCCCATTGGCCCATTAGGGTTTTTAGTTCTAGTTTTTGTATTGATTCCACCTTTACAGATTTCTCAAAAGTAAAGCTTACCCTCTCCAGGTTTTGTTGGTCCTGGCTACTGTCTGGAGTTTTAGGCCTGTCCTTGTTTATATCGGGACCTTGGCTTACTATCTTTGTAAACATTGGGAAAATGTGTTCTGAGTTTTTTATTTTGTTTGGGACGTGCCTTCCTAGCTCTTTTTCTTTTACGTTTTGTTAATTTGTCCTGTTGCTCAGTCGGAAGGGTAAGCGAGCCTTCGTAGAATTGCTCTTCTTGGCTTTCCAACACCCCTGCGTCTTGACCTTTAGTTGTTTTCTTCTCGGCCCCTTTAGGAGGTCGGTTCTGGAGTTGGCTTCCGGATTGGGCGTTTAGAATTTCTTCCTTTTGATTGTCTTTCATATCCTCGTGGTTTCTCTTTTGTTCACCGGTGGATTTCACTACACCCAGGATGTCAATTAGAATCTCTGGAATGGTAGCCAGTTTTTCAATTATACTGCCACAGTTGCAGCGACTAAATTTTTCATAATTTTTGGTTTGGGATCTGTTTCCTGAATTTGTGTGGTCTCTACTTTTGTTTATGTTTTTAACGTCTTTTTCCTTCTTGGGTAGTAGGGTTAATATAGTGTCGACTTTAGAGCTTAAGTTAGAAATGTGCTCAGCGATGATGTTTATTAGATCTATTTGTACTTCCATTTTGTCCGATTGGAAGTTTAGTGCCTTTATTGCTTGATCCAGTGTACTAATTAGGGATTTCCCCCAATTTGTGTTGTGTTGAGGACCGGCTTCGTTTTCTAAATTGCGCAGGACTGTTCAATCCTGCTTGTCGATGAAATTAGAATGGGGTCCGACTGGGCTTGCTTTATTGCCTCGTTACTGACACTAATGGTGTCATCAATCAAAATTCTTTGGCTGCAGTCGTGATCCTTTGAGTTTCGCGGTGTTGACGCCTTTAGCTCGTGTGCACCCCTTTTTGGAGGGAGATTCGGTTGTGAATTGCCCAAAGTCTAGTGTTCTTTTTGTTTTTTTCTTAGTTGTTATAAACTGCATTGGGGTGTTTGTGATTGAAGGGTGCTCTTCAGTTTCTGCCTCCCCTTCAAGTTTCTGGCTTAATGAACCTCCTAAGTCCACTCCTTCTGCTGGTTTATTGCTCTTAGTATTCTCTTTATGACTTGTATTTTGTAAACTTGATTTTGCGAAGAGATTTTCAAGAGAGTCTAGGCCAAGTGAAGACGACAGATAGGTTGCTGGATTATTCGTGTCCTTTATTTCTTGAATGCTTGAGTGAGTTGCAGGTTTGCTGTCCACTTCTTTTTTGGACTCCATTTTCTCGTAGGGACTAAATGTGTTGCGTACTTGGGCCTGCACTGTTTCTGTCTGGTTTTTTTCATAGTGCTGGTTTTCACTGTATGACCAGAAGTGCCTGGTAGGTTTACAGTACTCTCCTGTAAACATCGATCAATTTGCTTTCTTTCCTTGATTGGAACCCTTGGTGCAAGTAACTTTTTGGCTGTATCTGGAAGTATTGGGCTCGGGAGATTTGCGACTCTACTGTACTGCAAAAATCTCCGAAACCGGGTCTTTTAGGGAAAAAAAAGTGTTAATTTTTTGTTGCCCTTGTTTACGCGTCGCTTAACTGGGATTC
Organism: Lissotriton vulgaris; assembly: GCF_964263255.1. Taxonomy (NCBI): domain Eukaryota; kingdom Metazoa; phylum Chordata; class Amphibia; order Caudata; family Salamandridae; genus Lissotriton; species Lissotriton vulgaris. Next base: position 747,450,747 of record NC_141696.1, read on the forward strand.
TCAGGTATTGCCACCACCTTTCCCGTGTCTTGCCTCTCCCTTACTCCCTCGGACTCACCGTCTGATAACGAAGTTGAGGACTCTTTGGGGATTGATTTTAGGTTGTTTTTTTTTGCTTTTTGCTGAGAGTGGCTTGCCGTTTTGTGCCGGATCTCATTCTGGGATGTTTTTTTTTCTTTTGCATCTATTTGACTAATTGATTTGGAAAATCTTGATTTGTGTGCACCTCCGGCCGCCCAAGTGATGGACTTGTTGACTTTGGGTGCTGTATAAAAAAGTGTTTGGTTGTGCCCGCGAAAGAGAAGTATGTAAGAAAAGTTGGTACTCACAGCTCGTGCGCTCTAGGGAGCTGCCCACTGGCTTCTGACCGCGTCCGCGGGTGTTGAGTGCTGAGTGTGGCCGTCGCAGTCCAGACCTGCCTAGCTGTTTGAAGGGCTTGGGGGCTCTCCCCCTCCTTGTCAGCGCCCGTTCGCGACTCCTCGCAGGCTAGAACCTGCACTCAGATCCTCACGTGCGTCCCGCGGCGTGTTCCCAGCACAAGCTCTGGTGCCTGAAGGGGCTCTTCTCCTCCTCCTTAATGGTGTTGGCGGTGTCAGCTAGTGAGCTCTTAGGTGCCGCATCTGAGCTGCTGTAACGGGGATAGATGCTGTCCGACGCTATCCTGACGTTGTCCTGACCCTACCCGGCCCAGGTACTTAGAGGGCTCTCCTCCCTCCTTGGCGGTGGTTGTAGAGACGGAGGCGGCGGCAGCAGCGGTGTTGTTATCACAGCGCTCGCACAGCGCTCACACCGCCCCACCGCCCCCTCACTCAGTCGCTCATCCGCTCACGCTCCCCCGCAAATGTCGGTGTCGGTGGTAGCGGTGGCGGTGGCGGCGGCGGTGTTGTTTTCGCAGAGCTGTTACAGCGCTCACACCGCCCGCCCGCTCGCCTTTCTTGCCTTCTTGCCTTCCCGCTCAGCGGCTCCTTACCAACGGTTTCTCGGATTCTCGGAACGGCTCAGATGGCTCCTTGGAACGGCTGCCCACAAGCGGCAGAAGCAGCACCTCGCACAGCACTTCGCAGCACTACTCAGGAACAGGAACTGCTTGCTCAGCTCTCTAGCGCCCTCTCAGTATCCTCACTCCTGTCCTAAGATACTTATGTCCAAGGACTTGCATCCTTTCTTGCGTCCTTTCTACCGCACAGTGTGTTTTGTTTGTGCACTTGCATTGTTTGCTTAGATGTGATACCCATTTCTCAGGCTCCCACTGCGGAATCCGATGCACAGTCTGTTTTATGGACTGGAAAACCAAACACCCACTTCCTTTACAAAGCAGTGGGTAGTTTGCACGTCTGCTGCCTTTCTTAATTTTCACCTTATTCTGCATCCACTAGCAGAAACACACCTACCTGCTGCCTTTCTTGACTGTCTTTGCCAACTATTATTCTAATTCAAAGTAGAGGCCCTGGAAAGGGCCCGGTGTTGTTATTTTTTTTCAGCACTACGGCCCAGAGTGGGAACTTTATGCACTTGCTTTGCTTCCTTAGATGTGGAAGTCATTTCTCAGCCTCCCACTGCGGAATCCGACATCCTGTCTGTATAATTAAAAGAATATCCAAAGATCCAATTCCTTGACAAGGCGGAGGGTAGTTTGCGTATCTACAGCCTTTCTTATTTTTCACCTTATTCATCTTCTACTCGATCAAGACATCATCCACACATGCACACACTTACTTGCTGCCTTTTTTGGCTGGGGTTATCAATTATTCTTCAATTTCATATTCTGATTCAAAGACAAGACCCTTTATTGAGCCTTTTTCATGTAGGTACTACCCGGCCAGAAGGCAGTGGGAAATTTGTGCACTTGATGTCTTTCTTCACTGGGGTTATCCAGTAATGTTCAATTTCATATTTTGATTCAAAGTGCAGGCCCTTTATTGAGCCTTTTGTTGTATCAACTACCCCGGCTGAACGCAGTGGGAAATTTGCACACTTGCTTGACTGGGGTTATCAATTATTCTTGAATTTCATATTCTATTTCAAACTCATGGCCCTTTAGCAAGCCTTTTTGTTGTAACTACTTCCCTAACTAAACACACTGGGTAATTTGCACATTTTTGCAGCCTTTCTTATTTTTTACATTATTCATCTTCCACTCAATCAACACATCATCCACACCTACACACACCTACTTGATGCCTTTCTTAGCTATGGTTATCAACTTTTCTTCTATTTTATATTTATATTCAAAGTGCACACCCTTTATCGAGCCTTTTCGTTGAAACAACTACCCCAGCCGAAGGCAGTAAGAAATGTACACACTTGCTACCTTTCTTGGCTGGGGTTATCAATTATTCTTGAATTTCATATTCTGATTCAAAGTCAAGGCTCTATAGCGAACCTTTTTAATGTAGCGACTACCTCAGCCGTAGGCAGTGGGAAATTTGCACACTTGCTGCCTTTCTTGACTGGGGTTATCAATTATTCTAAAAGTAGCTACAAACTCAGGAACAATATTTTCATTTGCAAACAAATTGCAAAGTAATCGTATGTTTAAAACTTCTTTGTCATGTTCAGTCATTTTTCCAATTCTTATATCTTATGGAATAGTTCTATAATTAGCATCATTTGCTTGTCGCATATTTGTAATAAATTCCATATATTCAAAATATGACCAAATGTTAACATTTCAAATGCTACATTACATCTTTACTTATACTACCTGTAAAGCATGACAACAAATTGCAATATCACAAGCTATCTGGAGAAGCTTGTTGTGAAGACTCTTAAAAAAAAATGAAACTTCTCATTATTGACGACGTAAGCATGGTATCAAACTTAATCCTTGCCTTTGTGCATTTAAGAATGCAGAACATTCTTAAAACAGAGTATGACATATTAGTCTCAATTTATTTAAGGCAGAGACAATAGTACTATGTCCTCAGATTCTGTTAACTGAACAAAATAGCATTCTTCGATGTTTGTGTTGAGTACTACCTTCGATATACATTGCAAACAGCAGACTTCACAAGTTCAATTCAGCTTTGCATGTACATTTCTCTTCAGTTTGTGTACTAAGAACTACCTTCAATCAATTCTGCACTCAGTAAAGTTGACAACTAGATACCAACAGAGCCAGCACTACAGAAAACATTCAATACATCTTGATTTATTTAAAACAGAGACAATTTCACAATGTCCTCAGATTTTCCCTAAAGTTTGAACAGTAGGAAATGCAGCTTTCATTTCTTTAATTTAGAGATATTTCTACTGTATGTCTTCAGATTGTGTTTAAATAAGTGACAAAAAGCATTCCTTCATGTCTGTGTCAACTACTGCCTTCGATCTACACTACGGACAGCAGGGGTCACAACTTGAATTTATGTTTCAATCTACACTATGCACAGCATTCAAATTAGCCTTCATTTACAAGGCAGAGACAATTTTTTTAATGGATGGCAATGGAAGCATTCCTCAATGTCTGTACTAAGTACTACCTTCAAATGTACACTACGAACAACAGAGTTTACCTCTTCATACCATGAGTCACATCAGTACTACAGAAAACATTGAATCCAGCCTTCCTTTATTTAAGGTAGAGACTAATTGATTCTATGTCTTCTGATTTTGTAAAAGAATGTGACAAATAGCATTCATATATAACTGTGCTCACTAAACCCATCAATCTACACTGCGGACAGAAGGTTTCACAACTTGAATTCACCTTTCCATCTACACTAAGGACAAGATTGAATCCAGCCTTGCTTTATTTAAGACAGACAATTGTACTGTGTCCTCAGATTCTGTTAACTGTGACAAAATAGCATTCATAGATCTTTGTGTTAACAACTGCCTTCAATCTACACTGCGGACAGCAGGGTTCACAACTTGAATTCAGCTTTGCAACTAAATTTGTCTTCTATATCAATGCTGACAACTGCCTTCAATCTATTCTGCGGTCTGTAGAGTTCAAAACTTGATAGCAGGATCTTCACTACTACAGAAAACATTCAATCCAGCCTTGCTTTCTTTAAGGTAGAGACTAATGGATTCTATGTCTTCCGATTTTGTAAAAGAATGTCACAAATAGCATTCATCTATAACTGTGCTCACTAGAGCCTTCAATCTACACTGCGGACAGCAGGGTTCACATCTTCAATTCAGTTTACCATGTAAATTTCTCTTTACTATGTGTGCTGAGAAGTGCCTTCAATCAATTCTGCGCTCAGTAGAGTTCACAACTAGATACCAAGAGCCCCAGCACTACAGAAAACATTCGATACAATCTTGATTTACTTAAAACACAGACAATTGCACAATATCCTCAGATATTCTTAAAGTTTGAACTCTAGGAAATTCAGTCTTCATTTATATAATGCAGACATAATTCTACTATATGTGTTCACATTTTGTTTAAATAAGTGACAAAAACCATTCGTCTTTGTCTGTTAACAACTGCCTTCAATCTACACTGCACAGGAAACATACAAGCTTAGCGCCAAAGATACTACTTACTCAGTGCACCATAAATCATCACAAAGAAGAGTGAACACTTTTATGTCACAGTGAGACATACTGTCCCTTTTAAATGGAATTGATGCAGAATTCAATAAACAAAAGGCATTACTTCAATTACTGTACCTCCTCCCGACCACACATCATCACAGGGTACGTTCAAGCTCAGCGCCAAAGGTATTACTAACTCAGTGCACCACAAATCATCACCACTTGACCGTATTGAATGAGATGACTTATTTAGAAAAAAATATATCATACTTTTTGAAGATATACTTCAACTTACTTCTGTGAATGGACAACCAATATTTATTAGAAAACTTGATTTTAAAGACTTTGCTACCAATGCGTCCTGCTTGGACCACGCATCATCGCACACTCCACAGAACTTTGTTGCTTTAGATGCACACTTGCTTCCTTTCTTGGCTGGGATTATCAATTATTCCTCAATTTCATATTCTAATTGAAAGTCAAGGCCCTTTATCGAACCTTTTTGTCATTTCAACTACCCCAGCCAAAGGTTAATACTCCAAAAGTAATCTGTAAAATTTGCCAAACAACTCTTTCAAAGGGTAATCCATAGGAAAAATACTTCTTTAGCACAGCAAATATGGTGCGACACATAAAGAACTTGCACCCCAACAACTTTGCTTGAGCTGCAACACAAACATTGAAGGTCAACCCACCTGTTGCTGCACCAAGCACATCAACTGCTGCAACAGCATCTTCGGCAACCAGTCCTTACTCACATATTAATCTTGATTGTGGTAAAATTACATTTCTATGCATTTATAACGATTAACTTTTGTGTTATGTGAAATAGTCTATCAACCTCATCAAAAATAAGAAACTGGAGCATCGCTGTCCTCAACATCATTCACTACACATTTATCAAGCTTTTTTTTGGTAAGAACTACCCCGTCCGAAGGAAGTCGGAAATTTGCACACTTGCTGCCTTTCTTGGCTGGAGTTTTCAATTATTGTTCAATTTGATATACTGATTCAAAGTCAATGCCATTTATCAAGCCTTTTTCATTTACATACTACCCCGGCAGAATGCAGTGCGAAATTTGCGCATTTTCTGCCTTTCCTCGCAGAGGTTATGAACTATTCTTAAATTTGATATTCTGATTCAAAGTCAAAGCCCTTTATCTAGCCTTTTTGTTGTAACTACTTCCCTGGCTAACGGTAGTGATTAATTTGCACACTTGCAGCCTTTCTTATTTTTGACATAATTCATCTTCCACTCAATCAACACATCATCTACATGTACACACACCTATTTGCTACCTTTCTTGGCGACGGTTATCAACTATTCTTCTATTTCATATCCGTATTCAAAGTACAGGCCCTTTATCAAGCCTTTTTAATTGTAACAACTATCCCGGCCGAAGGCAGTAAGAAACTTGTACACTTGCTGCCTCTCTTGGCTCGGGCTATCAATTATTCTTGAATTTTATAATACAGTTGTAACAAATTTAATTAAGAAAGTGAAGATTTTTTTTAAAAAAAACAGCAGTTTATAAGAAAAAGAAAACTATATAAAATCTACTTGAGAAGGCTTTTGAATGTAAGTTTTTTTTTTGTTTTAGTAATCAATACAATTCGATCACTAGATAAACCAATCCCTTTAATGAATGCCAAAAGTAAGTGGAAAAGAGTAACTAACAGAGCAAATTTTCAAAGTTTTTTTTGGGTGAATGGAGCCATAGTTCAAGTTCTGAGCCTTTTTTAATGATGAGAGTTATCTTCAGAGTAATGATTTGTTGCATGCACATGACACTAGTGGTCGTGATTATGAGGTTAGAAATGGTTGTGCTATTAAGAAAGAGAAAATTGTTCCTAAAAATGCAGAAGAGGTGTTAGCTGAGGAAGTTTTAGGGAGACGTCCTAAAGCTCCAGTGAATACTTGTAATTGTAGAAGTATTTATACTGTAAGTCAAGAATCTATTGATTTTTTACGCAACTTCTTAAATTGTAAATTGTAAATTGTTGTGTCTTGTAAAGCGCACTGCTACCCGGAGGCCTCGTAGCGCTATAGACCGCTGGGGAACCCGTCCTGGCTTTCCCTGTGAGATAGTCCCTCCTGGGGGTCTCCAAGGTGAAACCAGGCATCCCCGGCGTTTGTGTGGGGCCGTTGTGGAGATGAGGCAAGCTAATGCCCAGAGTTGCCGAGTGTGCTCCCTGGTCAGAGTAGGCACCGATGCGAGAATTATCAGTCCGCTGATCCTGGTCCAAGACCCTGCCGCGTCGGGAATCGAACCCTGGTCCCGGGCCGTTCTCTGCACTCGGGTCTGCCGCTTCTAACCAGTGAGCCACACCTCTCCACCTCTTACATAACTATATTAAGAAAAGTGTTAAACAAAAGATTAACGGGCACATGCATCAAGCGATTTTGGAATCGCAAACGGTGCAAATCGCAAAATTTGTCCGTTTGCGATTCCAAAATCACTTTTTGGGATGCATCATTTATTATTCATTTATCGCAATTTAAGAAATCACAATTTTTTGCGATTTCTCAAATTGCGATAGCATTTAAGAAATCGCTAATTTTGAGATTTCTTAAATGCTGTGCATGATTAATTTTAATTTGTGAATTCGCAATTTGAAAGGGAAAAATTACCATGAAGTAAACCTTCATGGTAATTTGCGAAAAGTTTAAAAAAAGCAAAAAAAGGCATTTTTGAAACTTACATGTTACACACACACATGCCCTTGGGACATGTGTGTGAGTAAAATGTATTTACGTGACATTCCAGGGGTGCAGGGGGGGTCCTTTGGACCCCCCCTGCACCCTTAAAATTGCATTCTCATTTCGTGATTCCTTAATTGCGAATTCGCAAAATGAGAATGCCTTCCCATTGATCTCTATGGGCCTCTAGGCCCATAGGAATCAATGTAAAGCGATTCCTTATTTGCGATTCGCAATTAAGGAATCGCAAATAAGGAAAATTAAGAAATCGCTAAAACTTTTGCGAATTCTTGATGCATAGGAATTTGCGATTCCTAAATTGCGATTCCTTAATTTTCGCAATTTAGGAATTGCAAATTCCTACAATGAGGCATGTGGCTGTAAGATGTTGCAAGAATAAGACCCTTGCAGAGTGACAGAAAATACTGGTTTGCAAGGTCATTCTCTGGCTTGTCTTTCTAAAAAAGTTTGGCGAAGTCTTTTTCATCAATTCAGTATGTTACCAGTTTATCATACTCAAATGAGGAAATTAGTCAGAATATTATATTACGCAAAAAGTCCACCGCTAATGTTAAAAAAGTTGAACAGTACTCCTTTTCGTGCATCTGTATCAGATGTAACAAATGTTTTTGATGAAATTCAGCTTAGTTACTTCGGTCCTCAGGAAGACAGTGCAGAAACTGAGATATTAATAGAAGAAAATTAAAAAAGAATGTACAATGTGTACTGCAGAAAATTTTGAGCAAGATATGACAAAGTTTAAGGTGATTTCACATAAAACGCCGAATTATTCTTCTATTTGTTTTCAACGAACTTATTATAAAAATCAAACCAGGACTGTTCATCTGTATTTAAAAAGTAAAAAGGAAAATAATAATGAGTGGAAGCATTTTGCAACTTATTTGTTGGTAGAGAATTGTTTTCATTTGGGTCCTGATCAGTGTATTTGTAAATATTATTATAACAAATTAGATGACAACAAAATGCCTGCTAGAGCTGTGCATAATAATCTTGATTTGGTAATTATTCCTTCTGAACTGATGGATTTAAATACCTATGAGCCTATTCTTATTCAATGTGTGCATCCATTTCAGGGTATTGTCCGTATGGAGAAAAATTGCCTCTTTCAGATTTACAAACAGGATTAAAGGGAAGAGTTGTATATTTGCCTGTAGATTTTTTATAAAAAATTTAAACAATTGGTGTAGAAAATGTAGAAGATGAACCTTTACTTATTCTTGTTAATGGCGTTCCTACTAGGAGTAAGAAAATCTGGCAAGAATTAGTGAATGTTAGGAAAATGAAAAAGGCAACGTATCTGGTAAAAAAACTAATCAATATTATAAAAATGTGTATGTGAGCTGTGCTGAGTATGCTTGGGATGATTTACTTCAATTTCTTCGAGACACAAATCCAAAGATAATGTATGCAGGTATTTCAATCATATATTTGAAGCTATAATATATTTTATCACCAATAAAAAATTCTCCTCTTGGAAAGGTTTTGGATTTCCTTTGGAAAAAAGAGTATCAACCAAAAGATGCTCCTCACATACATATGCTAATAAGGATCAAAGATGCTCCCAAATTTGCAACTGAGTTAGATGATACTGTGCTGTCTTTTATTGGAAAATATGCCACATCTAATATACCCAAAAGTACACAAGATAAGGACTTAATACAACAAGTCTTACGATTACGAAGCCATCGTTGTGGGAAATACTGTTGTTAAATCTACAAATTTAAGGACAAGTTCTACACCAAATGTCGTTTTGGATTTCCACGTCCTGTAATATTGAAAGGAAGATTGAACAATTTTATATCATCTTTGCTACATACTATCACAAGAAAGTCTCCAAAAAATACATAAAACTTAAAAAGAAATGAAGAATCAAAATACATAAATGACTACAACCCAGTCATTTTGTCCATGTAGAATGTTAACATAGACATTCAATATATTGCAGACAATTCCGCTGCTGTTCCTCGATATCTAACACCCTTCATAACAAAATCAGAAAAGACAGAACTGAAGGAGATGTGACAGGAGATTTCCTACAAGAAAAGTCTAACTAAAAAATTATATACTTACAGTTTAAAGATGTAATCTCATCGAGAAATTAGAGCTTATGAAAGTTCAGATCGCTTATCATCTGCAAGTCTTTACTCTAAATCTAGAAGAATCATTTGGCTGAGTCTAGGTCTTCATGCAACACGAAATCGAGTACTTAAATCTGTGCAAGAAATTGAATATTTAACTGAAAAAAAGCCAGAAAGTATACGTATTATAGTGTATTGGTTCATTACGCTTCCTATTGCAACTGTTCAAAGATCCCTCCCTTTTTATTCATTCTACTTTGACTTCCTAAGAAGGACCATCTCTTCTGAGAATCCTGTCAAATAGAAGGAAGATCACCATAATAACAGCAATGGACTCATCTTCCAGCTTTCATTCCGAAAGAGATTTCATTCCTGAAGATCCTCCAAAGTAGAAGAAAAAAGCTCTAATTCCAAACTTATTTACTATCCCTGAAGCGCAAAAAAAAGGTTAATGCTCCCTTAGTAACCTATAACATTTTCCAAACAACTCTTTAAAGGAGTGATCCATCTAAGAAATACTCCTTTGGCACACCAAGTATGATGTGGCATATCAAGAATTTGCACCCCGATAACTTTGTTTGAGCTCCAACACAGAGGTTACAGGAAAACCCACCTGCTGCTGCACCAAGCACATCGATTGCCGCAGCAGCACATTCAGCAAGCAATCCACACCCACAAATTGATCCTGATTTCGGTGAAATTAATATTCTTTGCATTTATTGTGATGAACATTTGTCTTACGGGGAACAGTCTATTGACATAATAAACATTTTTGACATTATCTTGTAATTGGTATCAACTATCCCAGTTGAAAGCAGTGTTAAATTTGCACAATTGCTGCTTTTCTTGGCTGGGATTATCAATTATTCTTCAATTTTTATATTCTGATTGAACGTCAAGGCCCTTTTCGAGACTTTTTTCGTAGCTACTACCCCAGCCGAAGGTTAATGCTCCAAAAGTAATCTGTAAAATTTACCAAACAACTCTTTCAAAGAGTAATCCATCCAAAAAAGACTTCTTTGATTCCAGCACCATCCACGCCGCCAGCCACACTTTGGGAACCCGGGACCCTGTGTGCCTGCCCCCGCTGACCGCGGTGCCGCCGCTGGGTTAAACTACATGACCCAGCTTCCCCAGACTGCAGGCCCGAGCGTGACATCATCCACGTGCCCGAAGGTGCCTTAACAGGAGGGAGCGCCTTGAGCTCCTGGGGACCGCAGTAGCTCTTACCATCGCGCCGTGAGGGAGTGAGGGAAACGGCATTCCAGCGCCATCCACGCTGCCAGCCACACTTTAGGGACCCGGGACCCTGTTTGCCTGCCTGCGCTGACCGCCGCGCCGCCGCCGCCACTGGTTAAACTACATGACCCAGCAGCCCCAGGCTGCAGGCGCGAGCATGACGTCATCCACGCACCCGGAGGTGCCTTAACAGGAGGGAACGCCTCTCGCATCGCGAGTCGCGCGCGGGAGCAGCCGGGAGAAGCCCGGGACCAGGGCGGGGCCATCTGCGGCCATCAGAGGCCAGAGGAGGCCGGGCCGGGCCACCTCCCTAAGAAGTCAGAATGGGCAAGCGAAAAAAGATGAGTAATGAGAGCCATGGGGGAAAAGAATCTAAAGTTGCACGTAAGTCTGTGTCTATAATCTCTTACTTAACGTCCGCAGTGGGGGCCATTAACCAAGAAATTGCAAACGCTGAGAAAGAGTTGGGGCTCGAAAATTTGGTTACAGAAGAGTCACTGCCTGATCTGAATAATACGATCACACCAGAGCCCAATCCAGTTCCCATAGAGGCTCTGCTACATCACCCACCCACCGAGACGAATAATGAGCCCGTGCACACTTTGTCCTCCATTCCTCAGTCATTGTCAAAAGAGGTTCCAGGCCCTAGCGAACAACAGTCTCTGGACAGCCGTAATAGTGCCAAGAAATGCTCATGTAAGGCCAAACACCCCAACAAAGTCCAGGACATTATTAATAATTTGGGGGACAAGATGGAAGAGCTGTTTAACGCACGCATTGAACCTCTGTTGGTGGGCATTGCCAAAGACATTGTTGGCTCAATAAATACATGTGTGGCAGGCCTACTCAAAAGGTGCGAGACTATTGATCTGTTCATAAAGGATTACCGCAACCAAAATCAACACTCTGCCCCACAATATAACACTGCTGATAATTGTGGTTGTAGGAATATGGAAATAGTGGAGTCCAATTCGTCCCCCAACACTCCTCGAACCATTGTGCCCCAGACCCAACCCCCATCAGCTGCCAACTTGGGGTCACTTGAAAACAACATGGGGAAGGTCATTTCACACAGTAGCCTGGTTGCCAAAATAAAGACTACAAACAAGAAACATGCTGTGCAGGCGATTACGAGGAAAATGTCATCCTCCCCTAGTGAGGTTAAATTCTATCTTCCCCCACAGGCTGCCCCTTTTGTAGCAGTGTTGACAGGGGTTCCTCCTTTAGAACCTAATTGTAGCGAGTCCACTGCAGATCTATTAGACATAACCAGGAAATGGTGTAGGCAGTATTCCAGTGGGACTGTTGATATTTCACCCTCTATCAATATGGTTAGAAGGGTTTGCTGGTTAGGACAACAACCTAAAACTTTGCCGGGGGATTGTATTGTTGTAAATTTCAGCAAGAAGGATTTAGCGGATAGACTGTTCTGGGATGGGTCTGAGCTTAGAAACATTGGTATAAGACCTGTACCCTTGGGTTATTTTTACCCGCCGCGAAACATCAATCAAGTAATTACTGTTCCCCTAGCCCGAAGGGCTTCAGAAAGGAAAGTACTCCCTACCTGAGGGTGTGGTGAATTCAGCTGGCTTTCTCCGCTGGATTCTACCACCTCTCATCTTCCCCCCCACAACATGGTGCTTGGCAGGGGCAGGGTCTAGCGAACCCACAGAGTGGGGGTTTAAATTTGTCCAATCGTTTTTCCCCCGTGCTCTTTGGAGGAGATCAATTGACTAAACAAATTAAATGATATGCAAGAGGTGATCGACCCCAACCCACCCAGAGACAATGTCAGTAAAATCCTTAGCTGGAACATCGCCGGTATTAGATCCAAATTGCAAGATGAAAACTGGTTGGCCCTAGTTAAATCATATGATATTTTAGCATTCTAAGAAACCTGGGATACAACACATGATTTTATTTTGGATGGCTATGTCTTTTTCAGCACCCCGGCTACCCCAGGATTGATAGGTAGACCAAAAGGAGGTTTGGCCCTTTTAGTATCACTGAATAGGCAAATAGGCAAAAGATGGTTCGATTATAACTGTTCTAAAGCAAACTCTGCCCTTCACAAAGCTCTGAAAAAAGTGCCTAGAGATAGAGCACAAATAGCAACATTACGGAAATTATACAAACAAGCTATTCATACTCGTAAATGTCAGATTAAAAGTGAATCTTGGACTGAACTGTTATCAGAAGAGGCCTTGCGAGATAGGGCTAATTTCTGGGCCATTATTAATCAGCCCTTTTTTTCGGGGGTGGAAAACCAAATTTTCAAATGCTCTATCCCAGATGAGTTATGGCTTGCCCACTTTGGCAGCATTTATTCCCAGCTGAGTACTGAGCCTCCTCAAATGTCCCTACTGTTGAGCCAACTAGGGCCTATTATGGCCATTGAGGAGGCAGATGTTGAAAAAGCCATTAATGAAACACAAATCAACAAGGCCCCGGGTCCAGACGGGGTCCCAGCTGACCTGTATAAGAGTGCCCCGAAATTCTGGGCCAACATCCTCACAAATGTTTTTAATGCCTCTAGAGAAAATAATCATCCGCAGTCTTGGGCTAAGTCCATTATCATACCAATCTTTATAAAGGGACAACGTGGAGATCCGGCCTGTTACAGGCCCATCTCCCTAATTGACTCTGCCGTTAAAATCTAAGGCAGAGTCATGTTAGGCAGGCTCAGAGACTGGCTTGAGGATAGTGGTATAATGTCCAACGCCCAGTACGGCTTTGGGGCCGGGAGAAGCACTGTGCACCAGTGCCTGAATCTCCAACTTTTAATCAGCAAATGAATGATTGCTAAGGAGGGGTCCTTATACATGGCTTTTATGGACCTCTCCTCTGCTTTTGATTTAGTCAATAGGTCAAAGCTGTGGAAGGTCTTTCTAGAACTAGGCATCTATCCTCCCTTAGTTGGTTTTTTAGCTGACCTTCATCGTGGTCTCTTAGCCTCAGTTAGAGTTACCCAAGAGGGGAGGTGCACAAGTCATTTTAAGTCAGAGAGGAGGGTCAGGCAAGGATGTATCCTGGCCCCCCTTCTCTTTACATTATATATAAACGCTTTGGAGCCAGCACTAGCAGAGGCCACTGTGGACGTACCGCGTGTAGGAGTAACCAATATCCCTGTCCTCCTATACGCTGACGACGCGGTACTTTTAGCCCGTTCGGGGGTTGCCCTGAATAGACTGCTCACCTCTTTCGGTGACTTTATGTCATTATTAGATTTGAAAATTAACACCGCTAAATCCCAGGTAATGGTGGTGGGAGCCTGTGGTAGGAAAAGGAGATGCAGATCCTTCTTCTGTGAGGGGGAAGAAGTAAAGAGGGTTCCCAATTTCTCTTATTTGGGTGTCATCTTTGATGAGAAAGGAACCTGGGGTCCCCAACAAAAGTCTAAAAGCAACGCAGTCGCCAGGTCGTCTGTGGCTTTGCTGGGATTCGCCAAACGGCTGGGAGCCAGACCAATGGAGGCTATACCTAAAGTTTATAAAGCCAGATGTCTGGCGATAGCCACCTACGGCTCCGCTATCTGTGGGTACATAAATCAAGATAACATTCAAAAGGTGGAGAATACATTTTTAAGAGCTCTCCTCTCCGTTCCACAGTCCACCCCCACCTTTTAAACTCACTCAGAGTTAGGACTGGGTTTTGACACAGATTCATTGAAATCCGCCCCTGTGATTTGCTGGATTGAAACCTGGCTTAACCAGGAATTCTCCCTTAACCACCTGATTCTCAAGGACTGTCTTGCTCTGGACAAAGCTCACAAGATCCCATGGTTGGCCTATATCAAGGTTATGCTCACGAAACTAGGCAGACCAGAGCTTTTTCATTCCCCAGGTTGTATCAAAAGAGAAGACGTGAGGGAGATCAAAATTGCATTGTCAAATTTATTTACTGTTGAGCGAGAGGCAACGGAGATGGAGAAACCGCTTGTAAGAAGAAACTATGCACTTTTAACCACCCCTGGTCTCGAACCCTATCTTATTTTGGTAATCAGACCATTTCATCGGTTTCTTTTAGCAAGATTTCCTTCCCTACATGGACCAACCCAGATAAGGCTAAACCCTGTGATTGTGATCAACACAGGACACACTACATTTTATGATGTTTTGTGACCATTACGCAGAAATTAGGAAAAAATACCTCCTGCCAATTTTGAGGGAGGCGGGTCTCATCCAGGTGAGGCCCGCTCTATTGTTTTTGCAACTCCTATCTAGAGCACGAGTCACTTTTCATGTAGCAAGCTACCTGGTAGCGTGTGTCCGTGTTAATAACAGTCGCCGCAGGTCTCAGGGCATTCTCCCCTAGCATGTGAATTAATTGTCTGTTTTTTAAATGTAACGCTGAGAAACATTTTTGATTGTGTTTTAATTAAGTATTATTTATATCAAAGTCATATTTGTTCCCATTGGACTGTTACTGTTTATTATGTGTGATGTATTTGTATTTATGTCTTTTTTAGATTTTTATTAATCGAATAAAAGTATCTTGACTGACTGACTGACTGACTTCTTTGACACAGAAAATTTGGTGCCACATGTGAAGAACATGCACCCCAACAACTTTACTTGAGCTGCAACACAAAAATTGCAGGGCAACCCACCTGCTGCTGCACCAAGCACATAAACTTCTGCAACAGCATCTTCGCAAAGCAGTCCATACTCACATATTAATCTTGATTTTAGTAAACTTAAACTTCTATACATTTGTTGCGATGAACTTTCCTGAAACGTGAAACAGTCTATCAACTTCATAAAAAACAGAAAACAGGAACATATCTCTCCTCAACATTACTCATTAGACATTTATCAAGCTTTTTTGTTGTAACTACTCCAACCGAAAGCAGTTGTAAATTTGCACACTTGCTGCCTTTCTTGACTGGGGTTATCAATTATTCTTCTTGTAATACAAATTCAAAGTGCACACCCTTTATTCAGCTTTCTTGTTAACTACTTCCCGTAAATTACAGTGCGTAATTTCCACACTTGCATCCTTTCTTCCGACGCACAGTGTGTGTAATGAGCTGGGTATCCAAATATCTACTTCCATGATAAGGCAATGGTTACTTTGCGCATCTTCAACATTTCTAACTTTTTACCTCACTCATCTTCCATTCAATGAACACATCATCTACATGTACACACACTTACTTGCTGCCTTTCTTGGCTGCAGTCATCAATCACTCTTCAAATTCAGATTCTGATTCAAACTCAAAGCCCTTTATCGAGCCTTTTTAATGGAGATACTACCCCGGAAGAAGGCAGTGTGAAATTTGCGCACTTGCTGCCTTTCTTCGCAGAGGTTATCAATTATTGTTCAATTTCATATTCTCATTCAAAGTCATGGCCCTTTATCGAATCTTTTTGTTGTAGCTACTACCACGGCCAAACAAAGTGGGAAATTTGCGCACTTGCTGCCTTTCTAGGCTGGGATTATGAATTATTGTTCAATTTCATATTGTGATTCAAAGTCAAGGCCCTTTATCAAGCCTTTTTCTTGTAACTACTTCCCCAGCTAAAAGCAGTGGCTAATTTGCATACTAGCAGCCTTTCTTACTTTTTACATTATTCATCTTCATCTGAATCAACACATCATCTAGACATACACACACCTACTTGCTGCCTTTTTTAACTGGAGTTATCAAATATTCTTGAGTTTCACATTCTGATTCAAACTCAAGGCCCTTTATCAAGCATTTTTGTTGTAGCTACTACCTCGGCCAAACACAACACGACATGACAGGACTATGAAAAGCATCTACATCTACAGCACTACATGTCAAACAGAAATGCTTACTGTGTAATTGACATTTTCCATTGTTAAGATATAAAGTCTGTCAATAGAAAAGAAACATATTCTAAGTGAAGTGAAATGACTTTTTGTGATATATTGAAACTATTTTCACAACTTCTTTACTGTTGTATGTTTTTACAGTGTTTTTTTCCTCCTCACGTTCAATATCTTAAGCTACACTGCATCTATTTTCACAACTTCATTACTGTAATATCGATGTTTGTAGTACTCACATAAAACATTTTATGACACCCTGAAACTATTTTTAAAACTTGTTTACTATAATATCAGTGTTTCAACTGCGTTCATAAAACTTTTTTGAATATATATATATATAATTCTAGGCGCCGGGAAACCCTTCTTGGGTAGCTGTTGCGCCCTATAAATTGATAAAATAAATAAAAAAATAAATAAATAAATATATTGGAACTATTCTAAAAAATTCTTTACTGTAATATCAGTGTTTGAGTTGGTAACAGAAAATAAATGTAATACATTGTAATGTGTGCCTCACTACAATATTAAAACAGAAATGTGATAGTGTTTGCTGGAAGTGTACGGATACAGACTGGGGTATTCAAGGTATAAAACACAAGTTTGACGGTGCATGGAAGAGTGCATACATAGTCTATAGGAGTTTGAAGCAGTCCATGGCTTAAGACCCACTTTGCATCATGAGTACTTCAGTACTACCTGAATGATTCCAATTCTGCAAGAAGCGTGTCTCAAACCATTATTATTTTATAATAATAAATGTATTCTTGTAAAATATCATATTTCATAGAGCTTTTGAAATAATTTCATCATATATTTAATTTTCCTGCTTATCAGTTTCAAAAGTCATATAATCATACTCAATGTCATCTAAGGCTTCCAGATAATCAGCATCCAAGATTTCGTTTACAAAATACAACTGATATCTGCAGCATTCCTTTCTTCCTCTTCATTGTAGCTACTTACAAAAAGTATGTTCAGCACTTCTATGACACTGTTATTAATTTTGAAACCGTCTTCCAACTTGTTTTGTTGACTTTCCATACTATTTTTCTTATTTTGTTGCTCGTTCTACAAAAACATAAACACTTCATTCTATCCTGACCGTAATATCAGCATATTTTGTACTTGCCTGTATAATATTTTGAAAACATTCGAAAAATAAATACAATGAATAGAGTCACTATGCATTGTGTCAAGTGCTTTACTTAGCATATACAAGAATATGTTACCTTTAATTGTAATCACATACAAACCAAACAAGATACAACACTACAACTAAAGCACATTACATAATGGTACAAAGCATCTCATTGGAATGTTGGGTATTAGGATAACATACACAACTCACATATAAAATGATTTTAGAAACGTGTTACTTTTTCGAAGATAAGGATTAATAATATCTTTCTGCGAACATTTGAATATCTAAAAGGGTAAAGTAAGAGGTGAAGAACACAGTTAAGAAGTAACATCTCAATATGCAAGAATGGATGAAAAGGGTGGTCCAAAATCTCCATGTACAATGCCCAGTGGAGAAATTTTAAAAGCGGGAACAACTCAAGGAATTCTATAATGTGCAATAAGTGTTGCGATAACACCACACAGAATGGGAAAGAACAGATAAAATAATGGATTGTATGTGCTTGGACTATGATAAAATTACACTGTACAAGGACCACGGTCAAGCGCAAAGATTAAATTCTTAAGACATAGCAGACGAGGTGGCAACAAGAACCAGGAGGTTCCAAGAGTGGTGGAGGATGGCTTTCTTCACCCGTGTCCTACCTACGGTGTTGCAAACTTAAAACAGTGACGACAGGAGTGCCTTACTTTGACTCCCCTATTACGTTGTCAATTAGGGTAGAGGGAGAGAAAGGAAAGCATCAAACTACATGTCTACATATGTACTGCTATATTCAGAACATTGGCTCAAGCACTGAATAAACAAACTCAGATACAAAAGAAAATACACAAAACATACACAAACGAAAGCTACACAAATAACACGGTGAATCTTGAACACAAACTGGTAAGTCAAAAAAACAACAAAAAGGCTAAGGACACTGCAACGGACGCTACACTGTAGACCTCATTGTCAGGTCCATGAAAATGTGCTGTGCAGCTGGTAGGAACCTCCACAGGACGATGGCAGTATGAGGCCCCTGGACAAGCTTAGGGGAATGGCGGTGTCAGGGGCTACAAGGTGGGGCTGTGAGCCCCCCCTATACTTCAAAATAAAACCCCGGAGGGTGGCGTTCCCAGGGCTCCGAGGGCCTTACAAGCCCCCCATCATGGAAAAAAATAGACCCTCGGACTTGAGCTCCCCCATGGGCTAATTAAGAATGAAACAGACTTCTAGTTTTTTTTTCCTTTTCTGCCGTGTACGCGTACGATACAGGTACCCTGTGATTTCCAATTGTTTTTACAAAAATAAAAAATTGCAACCAAAAGATCCATGTAGGACCCCCTGAGCAGGCCTAGGGGTTCAGGATGTTTCTACCCTGCCCCATTTCCTTATTTTTCAACTTTCTTTTACTGTTTTTTTGTCACTCGGTTCTACCGAGACACAAGATGGCTGCCAACACTTCCTGGTTTGCAGTGTTGACGGACAGTAAACATCCAATCAACATGCAGCCCATGCTCGTAATTGTATGGTTTTCGGTACACTTACTGTACGCATAGGGGGAGGGGGAGAGGGGGGCAGCTGAAAACATACTTTAAAAAAAAAAGAAAGCCCCGAGGAGGTAGCGGTCCCAGTGGCTATGGGGATGGCAGCTGTAAGCCCCCCTGCAAACTTCAAAATGAACCCAGGGGAGTGCCGTTCCTCTGGATACCAGAGACCTTACAAGCCCCCCATTATAGTAAAAAAATGTCCCCGGGATTTTGCCCACCTAAAATGGACTTCTAGTTTTGTTTGTTCCTTTTCCACCGCGTACGCGTACGATACACGTACCCTGCGATTTCTTATTTAAAAAAATAAATAAAAAATTTGGACCTAAAGATCCATATGGGACCCCCCTACAGAGTCAGAATGTTTCTACCCTGCCCCCTTTCCATATTTTTCAACTTTGTTTTACTGTTTTCTTCCCACTCGGTTCTACCGAGGCTCAAGATGGCCGCCAACACTTCCTGGTTTCGAGTGTTGACAGACAGTTGACTTCCAATCAGCATGCAGCTCGTGCTCGTAATTGAACGGATCTCCGTACGCGTCCAGTACTTTGTCTGTAGATATTGCTATGATTTTACTTTTCTCAGGAACTACTGACGGATTTACACCATTTAACAAAAAGCACAATCTGCGAACCGAACTTAACCTCTCTGCCGAATTTGGTGTAATTCCATTCAGCCGTTCAGGCTGTAGCCCTGGCTAAAGGTCCCTATGGAAAACATGATTTGGGACTTCCCCTTGACGAATCACCCCCAAACTTTCAGGGAAGGAGCAGAGCTAAGCAGGCCATTTTCTTGGAGAAATTTGCACAGATTCGTCCACCGGCGCTAAAGTTATTCCAAATAGAATGTTTTTATTTTCCTGGAAAGTAGGTTCTAACTATAACTACCTACTGGCGACTGCCATTAGGTAATATATATATCTATATATATTACCTACTGGCGGTCGCCAGTAGGTATATATAGTTAGGATTTTTTTTCCTATGGGATTTCTGAAAATTCTATGTCGAATAACTTTGGCGTTTGTGGACGGAATTGGCTGAAATTTTCAGGAAAATGGCACATTTTGGTTCTGAGCAGCCCCTAAAAAATTGGGGGGGCTTCGTCAAGGGGGGGCCGAGAAAAAAGGGGGGTCCAAAAACGCATTTTTCCCATTCATTTTTCCATAGGGCGGTTGGAATCACTTTTAGCTCGAACGGCTGAATGAATTTACACGAAACTTGGCAAAATTGTAGATATGGTTTTCCCGACGTGCCTTTGCTATGTCTCAATATATGTGCTCCAGTGTATTTTGAGAAATTAACATTTTAAAAAATAGATATATCTGTGTAGTGCTCCGGTTAGCGCCCTGGTTCGCGTACCGGAAGCGTAACGGAACTTCGCGAAGCGAAGCTGATTGGCTCTCCGGTGTCTGTCAACATTCTAAACAGTCCAGAGCGGCCGCCATCTTTTCTCTCGGTAGGATCGAGAGACAAGAGGTGGTGAAAAACGAAGGGGGAAATGAAGAAAAGGGGGCAAGGTAGACCCCTCCTGAACCCCCAGGATTGATGAGGGGGATATTAAAGTGCCCCGCGGGGCAAAAAATAAAAATCATTTTTTTTGCGATTTTTTGCCGTAGAGGCGCGTCCCGGTATGCGAACCGGGCAGCTAACCGGGCAGCTAACCGGCAGCGTAACGGGAGTCTGAGGAGAAGCTGATTGGCTGTCAACATTGTAAACAGTCCCGAGCGGCCGCCATCTTGTCTCTCGGTAGGATCGAGAGACAAGAGGTGGAAAAAAAAAAGGTGTAAATGAAGGAAAGGGGGTAAGGTAGACCCCTCCTGACCCCCTAGGATTGATGAGGGGGCTATTAAAGTGCCCCGCGGGGCAAAGAAAAATGATAATAATTCGATTTTTCGCGGTAGAGGCGCTTCCTGGTACGCGAACCGGGCAGCTAACCGGCAGCGTAACAGGAGTCCGCCATCTTGTGTTTTTGGAGCGTCCGGTTCGCGTTCTGGGTAGCGTTCCGGTAAGCGTAACAAGGGGAAAACCAAGAGAAACAGTAAAATAAAATTTAAGGGAATAGATTTCCACCAAACTTGGCAAAATTGTAGGGACTGTTTGTTTGATGTGCCTTTGCAAGGCCTCAAGATATGTGCACGTGTGGATTTTAGCTAATTAAGGTTAAAAAAATATATATATATCTGTAAGCGTGCTCCGGCGTGCTTACGTTACGGGTTTTGTTTGCGCTGCAGAGCCGATACGTCACGGTTATGCGACGCGTCATGAGGCGTCTCACGTGGCTACCTGATACGTCACGTAATAAAGAATATATTTTACAGCTATAAATATTAGCTTTTAAAAAACCAATGAAATTCACTGAAAAAACCATAGATTATAGACCATATATAGTTAGGAATTTGCATTTACAAAACCTTTGTAACTCAAAAAGCTCCAGTGGGACAAAGCTGCAAGCTGAAGCTGATGAGAGCTCCACGAAGCCGGATACCCCTTCTGCAAAGCACCACTGATCAGAAGTTGCTATGGCGTACTAGAACAAAAAAGGAGCTGCTGCGAGTCAGGCCGACCAGTGATGCTCCTTGGGTGGATTGACATGCAGGTAATTATTTCCTGGTCTCCTCTTGGTTCTCAGAGCATTTTTAGCCTAATATTCTCTAAGTCCTATGTTTGGGATTTTGGCTATTTGGGCATTGTTAGCACCAGTTTCAGAGGTCCAGGAATGGACAGGTACTCTTTGGAGAGTAAGGACTCACTCAAGCTGGGTCCAGATGTGGGTTCAAGATGGCATGAGCCTTTTCTGTCACTGGGGCTCTCATCAGACCAGTCAACTAGCCCTTAGAGTCACTCTGCAAGTATTGGGCTCAAATAGTGCAACAGGGATCAAGGCAGACTTCAGGCAGCAGAGTACTCCTTCCAGGTACAGCACACCCATCTTCTGAAGTACACAACAAGCTACAGCAGCAGGCAGTGCTCTGAGAGGTTTTTCTGCAGGTCCTGAAAGTGAACTGAAGAGTAGGTCTGAGGGTCCTGTTTTTCTACCTGGTGGCCTTCTTTAAAGTAGGGGGCAGCTTCTATAGATTATCTTAGTAGTGTTTGTGAATTTCTGCCTCCCTTTGCTCCTGCCTGGTTGTAGGTGCAATGAACTGGTTAGAAAGTTCTTTGTGTGAAGGCTCGGCACAGTCTTATGATTTGCAAGTGTGACTGTGTCCAGCCCCGCCCCACCCTGCCAGTGATGACCCATCCAGGCGCACCTAATCCCTCTATTGTGTGGATGTCTGGGAGGAATATACAAAGTCTAATTGCTAACTACACCCTGTCATGTGACCCTTGAGTAGGCTGCAGGCACCAAACAACTATGGCAGAAAAATGCCAACTTTCTGAAAGTGTAAGAAGGAACAGTGGTTCCTGTGGACAATACATATAATAAATGGTAATTAAACACTCAATGGCATATGTTTGTGGGGATAGGGTGTCAGAGAAAGAAACAAATTCATACACACTATAAGTTTTCAGAAATGCTATTACTAAGCCTTTACTCTTTGCATCATAAAATCAAACAGATAGTGTGCTCAGTGTCTCAAGTGAACTTGAACCTAAAAAGAGGAGTGACAATTGGTGACATATAAAAAAGGATTCAATTTGTACAAAATGACCTCAGGGAAGTCTACTTAAGGAGTTAACAGTCCTCTAATACAATAATAAAGGCTGAAAAAGTTGTTCATTTGTGGTACGTGTTGACGGCGTTTCGACCCCAAGGGTAATTGAGAGGTCTCATCCTGACCAGACAATATGGGACACCTAAAATAGAATGGTAGGGTAAATAACTCAAACTGCCAAAACAAAAAAAAGGAAAAAGTCCTTATTGAACTGTAACCAGATAGGTGAGTTACCTGGAATGTGGACAACGAGCTCTCATTGTGAATAGTGCACACCAAGAAGTTGTGTGTCTCAAGAAGAATGTGAGGAAGAATAGGAGAGGGTTACTCACAGAGGGGCCCAGCATGGCACTGTAAATAAAGAAAAAGGAAGATGCAACAATTAAGTATAATGCCACATTGCTAATATTTACTACAGTATAATGCCAAATTTGGACACTCACCCCAAATTGAGGGGGATTAGAGGACAGAAAGTACTATCATGTATGGGTCTGGAATTACAGTGAGTGGTAGAATCGTATCAATGATACATCTAAGTACAGAGGAGAAGGGATGATCTATTAGGTGAAGCTCAAGCGGTATGTTGGTGCTATTGAAGAGAGGGACAACATGTTTTACTCAGCCAGTGGCAAGTTATTGATGCATTTGGAAGGTATGGAGCTGGATGCCAGGGTAGCGATCTATAAATCAATGATTCCCCCTAGGAAGTGGGAGCAAAGGGCAACATGTGACTGCCTTATGTGAATACATAATTTTAAAAAAAGAGAAGAGCTCTTGGCCACTATAAGACCTTCAAAGCACCATGTAAATAGTGAGAAATGGGTTTATTAAAAATAATAACCCCATAATGGTGGATGATACCTGAGGTTTCTGTACATTGTTGAGACAGTGGTATTAATCCGCTGCAATTCAGGAAACCATCTGTCTATACAATGATTGCTGTTCAATTACATGAGTTGAGGTACTGGAAGAAGCGTGATGGAAAATTGTAACCTTTAACTAGGGAGAAGCAACGATAATGAATCTTCTCAATATACGTTGAACTACCACTGTGCAATTGTATGGCCGCAGTTCTGCTGAGCCGCCCTTGTGATCAATACAGGGCTTTAAGTGGGCCTGGTCTCACCAGTGTTGAGCACTGGCAGTTTTTTAAAGGGGGCCTTAAAACGGTTCTCTATCAGGCTCTGTTTTGCGCTGTGGCTCAGGTGGGCCTTTTTTGGGGACTTTAGTGACAGCAGGCACATGGATGTGAATGTGATCAAACTGCTCCCTTCTCACTAGTGGAGAAGTTACGGCATGATGTTATGCCAGGTGAGCGTGTAGGGGAAGGGAAATACTTTAAAGAGAGTCATTTTCTCTCTGGATTTCCCTTCTCTTTTTGAAACACAGGAGCAGCAACATTGTTGTGGTGTCACCAGGGCTTTAAGTAAAAGCTATATAAATATTATATACAAGCCATAGTTGCTGCTTATACATCTTATGCAATTAATAACCATTAACAAAGGCAATAGTCCTGTCTTGTTGTAGGTACGATATTACTTGTACCATATATCTGGATGCAATGATAGAAACATCAAAATACAGGTTGGGCGGCACATTATGCTCAGCACAGGTTTTTATCTCATGTGTTTTATGCCACACCCTTAATTACATTGGCCATGCCCCTTTGAGAGACCCCCCACCCCCAGTTTTTTCATCTCAATTAAACCCCTAGGTAATTGCATCTGCTCCATGCAGTTACCACTGCTCAATCACAGGGGTTGTGGTAGTGATAAACCAACATCAAAATGGTCACCTTCAATTTAGAACATATATTACTAAGGAATGCTTGAAACTCGATGTAGAGCTCCGGTGAGTGGATAATGATTATGATCTACCTACGATCCTACAGTGTAAGCCACTAGATTGATAGAGGATGAGCTTACTACTATCCTAGGAAAAGCCAGAGTACACACAACGCAGCTGTGAAGTCAGCCGGTCTGAGCAGCGGCAGGGCGAGACAATGCACCCTTCTCCTAAAGGCAGTCAATGCTGAAAGTGGATTACCTGTCCATGGACCCTTCTTAACAAATTCAGAAGCCACGCCTGACCAGCCCCCTCGGTGCGACGTGGCAGGCATTGTCACTTTCAGATAATTAACAATTGTTTGTCTAAATGTAGGCAAGGAGAAAAATATATATATCGAGAATAGTAAGGAATGTCTTGAGTCAACATACCAATAAGGGAAGAGAGAAGGCGATAAAGCATTATGGTAAAAACAAGAAAAAATGCTACATACATGCATGGTCATGTTGAAAAAACATACCTACATTGTCACAGGGCTTATCACTATGTAAACCCTGGAGTACACTTTTATTTGTTAAAAGGCCCATATACATGGTAAACTGGTGGGCCTAATTGTTTTTTTATTACGTCATTTTTTAGTTTGCAAAGGATTTTATCTCAAGATATCCTTACATTAGCGATAACCTGTTACATACTTTTTCATTTACATTTCATTTTTCTAGGGGGATAATAATCGTAGAACAGTGCTACATAAACAAGATAAAAGAAAAAATGTACTAAATATTAGGCAGTGAACAGACCATAGAAATATTTAGCACATTGTTCCTGCATCATATCATGCCAAAACACATTACATTTCTGTAGTGCCCTAAGACCTCTGACCCTAGCCAGAGCTTTTTCCCACTCAAAGATTCCTGTGAAAATACCCCACCACTCCATTACATTACATGGCTTCGGGGAAATCCATGCCCGGGCTATAGCTAGTCCTGCAGAGACTATAATTATAGTTAACAGAGCTCTCCTAGTTCTGTCCTCATTGTCTCTATAGCCCAGCATTATCTCAGTTGTAGTAAAGACCACTTCCAATCCAAGTCGATTTCTTAATAGATTCAGAACCGCTTGCCAGAAGGCCACTAACATAGGGTACTTGTTACAACATGTGAATGATGTTTACTCCATATTCCCCACATTTAGGACACCCCGTCCTGTCTACATTATCGGGTGTATAGTACAGCATAGTTATAGTTTTAAATTGTTGAAGCCTTAAATGAACAGACCACACTGCCTCTTTTGCTGTAGATAGTGCTGCCTCAAGGGTTGTCTCAGAGATCTCCTCCTCAAGAATTGCACTCAATTTCTCACCTGGGAGATCCATAGGATCCATTCTTCCCTGGCTGAATATTTGATACGCGGCACCAATTAGTTTTCCCTGTCCAGGTTCATGTAAAAAGGTCAGTAGCTGATGAGGTGCCACCTCCGTAAATCCTTGAGACCTCATGAAATAATCCCTAAGTTGAAGGTACTTAAAGTAATGCTGGTCGGGTAATGAAAAGGAATCTTTCAGGTCTTGGAAGCTACAAAAACCCTTTAAATCATATAGATTTTCCAGTTAATCTATCCCAAAACTGGCCCAAAGTTTAGCTATTCTGTCTCGAAACATATCTGGAAGGGATGGATTATCCCGAAGCGGGAACATAGTTAAATAAGTTGGCAGAGAATATGTGATAGATATGTCTCGCCAAACCACAGCTATGCTTCACAAGGTCTTAAATCGTACCCTCTAAAAGTAATTGGGATCCTGTATTTGATAGAGAAATCTGCTAGAGTCTTGATTTAGTAAAAGCCTATGGCTGAACTCTTGGTCTTTGTTGGAAAAGAAGCTACGAAATTAGCTTGTAAATGTAAATGAAGCCCAATAGTATAATTTAAAGTCAGAAAGTGTTAAACCGCCTTGGCCGAATGGATATTTTAAAAATGTAAAAGCCTGTCTTGCCCACCTGTACCCCCAAATAAAACTCCTTTCTATACTGTCTAGTTTCTTAAAATACAAATTCGGAAGTTTCAAAGGAATCTAAATAAGTAAAGAAACCTGGGAAGATCGTCATTTTGACAATATTACATCTTCTGAAAATACTGATTAGAAGCTTATGCCATTTTTTAAGCTTCTTAGCCATATCATTTAATTAAGCTTCATAGTTTAATTTAATGATGCTTTGTATCTGAGGAGTAAGATGAACACCAAGATATGTAGTTTCTGGACAGTGTCCCATTATGGAGGTTTCTGGTGCATAATTCAACAAAATCTGGGTCTTACCAATATTCAATTTGTATCCAGAGAAGGCGTCAAAGCTACTAGCCTCTTGATTAATTAATTCTACAGACTGGGCTGGGTCTGTCGAGAAAACTGCGATGTCATCCTCATAAGCATTGAGTTTTAACTCATTCAGTCCATAGGATAGTCGCCATATACCTTCATGCATCATAAGTGTTCGAATAAAAGGTACACAATACAAGTCAAACAACAGGGGGGGAAAAGGGCACCCCTGTCTTGTACCCCTATTAATACGAAATGCCCTAGACTGTAAACACTCATAGCTTAATTTAGCCTGGAGTGAGCAATAAAACGCTCTTACCCATGTCATGTATCAATCAGGGTTTCTCATAGCTGCAAGGGTATGCCATAAGTAAGCCCATGTCACCCGATCCAGGTCCTCTAATAAAGCCAAATTGTTGCTCCGAAACCAACTTTTCCATAAAGGGAGAGAGACAACTAGCTAAAATCTTCGCAAACCATTTGGCATCAGTATTATTAAGAGAGATAGGTCAGTACGAACCACAAGATGCAGACGGCTTGTTTTTCTTTAAGAAATGGTATTATCCCATGAAGGAGGCCCCATTCTTGTTTCTCCTATTTCCTTAATAACTCTTACAAACAATGGGGTTAAACACTTTATAGAATTCTATTGGGATCTGATCATCACCTGTAGCCTTCCCTGTCGGAAGAGACGCCAAGGCAGACCATATATTCTCTACCGATATCTTGTGATCTAATTGGGTGGCCTCCTAGGTTGTTAATGATGCTATTTGAGCTTTATCTAAGTAGCCAGAGATCTTCCTTTGAGGTCACTCATTCTATCCATGGTGTGCTGTATCAATTAAGTGCCACATTGTGTTGATTTAAAACATACACAACCTGTATTCAGTATAACACTTAAAATAGATTATAGACAGTTTGTACCTATGAATGTACAGAATGGTGGGTACAATTAATTTGTCACGGTTGCCACAAAACCACACCACATACTTTGTGGCAATTTCCAAATTGTAACTTAAAAACTGATTTTACTATTAAAAAGGATTTTACATTACACTCTCTCAGTCACCAAATAATAATTCACTATCTGTTCCTAATCAAAAGTTAGCATTTATTAAAGGTAATAAGGCAGCACACTGTTATCCTATGGGAGCGATAGGCCTCATAGTAGTGAAAAATTAGTTGGTGAGTTTTTCACTACCAGGACATGCAAAAAATAAATGTACATTTCTTACTTTTTAATTACAATGCACACCACCCTATGGGCTGCTTAGGGCCTATTCCAGGGGTGACTTATATGTAATAAAAGAGACAATGAAGGCTTGGCAAGGGGGTTCATTTGCCAAGTTGAATCGGCAGCTAAACCTGAATACAGGCTGCAAAGGCAGACCTGGGGCATGCTTTAAAGGGTTACTTAAATGGGTGGCACAATTAGTGCTGCAGGCCCATTAGTAGCATTTAATTTAGAGTTCCTGGGTGTATGGTAAACCACTTTACTAAGGACTTAAAAAATATATTAAATATAGCAATCAATTGGAATTCAATTTTACCATGTTTTCAGGAGTGAGAACATGCATTTTAGCACCAGTTAGCAGTGATAAAGTGCACAAAGTCCTAAGACAAGCAAAAATTAACTCAGAAAAATAGGAGGGTGCAGGAAAAAGGAAAAAAAATGGATGAAGACCATCCTAAGGCTCACAGGTTAAACAGGAATACAATAAATGCTGACAATAAAAAAATGCAATTTCCTGTGTGTGGTACATGAGAGAGCACATAAGAAATGTTAAAAGTGCTAATTGATAAGGCTGCCAACCTTTGGAAGGATGTGAGACTGTAATTAAGTAAAGAAGCATTGCGGCAGGGAGTGTTTTAAACTATAGGTGTTTTCACAGTGATTACTGACGTAACTGACAAAATTAAAACACAAGATGACAAACCTAAATATGAGACAGAGATGTAAAAAAAAGAGATTCATTTTGAGGGAGAAGATGAGTTGATAGACAGAATGTGGCTGAAGCGAGACCATCTCCATATGAAGAAGCCCATTTGAGAGCATAGGTGGAAGAGATAGGGGCAGGAGAACTGAATTTCAAGAAAGGTGAGGCAGTACCTAGTTGTGAGACACGGTAGGTAGTAAAAATTAATACTTCCTCTCTCCATGGAGAGTTAGAAAAGACAGAAGAAACACTAAATGATAAAGACAACATATCAAATTATAATAATGTTGATTGGGCTTATTTGAGTACAAAAGCTGGAAAGAGTACTCATTTAGCATATGAGTAACTCCAGTAATTGTCTAAAGAATTGAGAGGAGGCCTAAAATATAGGAATTTGCATTAATGAATTATTGAGCCAGAATCCCAAAACATTGCAAGAAAAACTCATAGAATTATTGGAGATGATAATAAAATGGGAAGATATAGCAAACTATTGACAGAAATGGACAGAATCACCTGATAAGTTTGAGGTATCGAAAGGAGTAAAACAAAGAAAAATGTAAGTGCGAGTGATTTGGACTGTCGAAAAAGAGTTTCAGATGAGGCAAGCGCATCAATGAGTCTATGTGCATTTGCCGTGGACCAGAGGTGATCTTTTTATGTTTGGTACAAGTTTTCCCAATATTAAATGAACTGAGACACCGGATTGTAATTATTATTAAGGTACTTTGGACAGATTTAAATATGTATTTTGAAGCTATTATCCAACAAGATTAATGGAATGAGTGCAACTCAGTTTTAAATTTGTCAACTGAAGTGCCCTGGAGGCAAGTGCTCTCTGGTTGGTATGCAAAAGTATAAAATAATGCATTGAGCATTTATAAACAACAGGTTCCCAAAAACAAGTAAATTGTTCTAAGATCATGAGATTGGTGCATGATTCTGATGTATGAGTGCATTCCTTTTTTTGAATACTTATGCAAATTTACTGTGGCAAAGAGGAGTTGAAAACTCTATGAAAATGGGTGTTTCTTGATTTGCTCCAGCTTCTGTATTTGGCCTGCTTCTAGAAATATTCAGCAAAGTGTGATGTGTTGGCAGGCCAAATCTTTAGATGAGATCCTGGCCTATGAAAAATAATGTAGTGATTGTTGTGATGCTAAAATATGTACAAAATAAAATGATGATATCAACATTGATGGTGGCTCAAGTTAAACATTTACAAAAAGATGGTCATCATCAAGATGGTTTTTATATATCTGGTTTTGGCCCTTGTCTTTGTTTTAATGCTGGTACCATGCAGGATATTGATGCACAAGGTAATAATGTGCAAAATGCTCAAGGTGAAAATGGTGGTCCTCCTGGTAGAGGTAGAGGTTTTACTAATAATCTGCCTAATCAAAATCTGAATAGTACACAGATGTAAAATGGCCCTTGCCACATTAGTGGAAAAATGAGTCACTGGAAAGAAGATTGTATGCTTAATCCAAATAGGTTTCATTATGAGTCGCAAATGGTACCTCAAATGCAAAACAGTATGAATAAGCTGTCACACAATAGGATGATGCAGTCAAATGTCTCAGTTCTACCAGACTTATATGCAAAACATTCAGAATTGAAGGCAATTAAATTGAAATAGGTCTTCAGATCCAGCTACGCAACCACTCAACAAAAATAATATCCAAGATTTTCACACAGTTTTAATTTTCAGCAAAGACTTTCAGTGATTAATGATGATTTTTCACAATTTGCAGGTCTCATCAGAGTTCCTACAGGACAGAGTTCTGTCCAATGACGGTATATGAGAGAAGAGGAAGATTGCTTGAAGGAATCAGCCCTAGACGCAAACTAAAATGACCCTTTTCAGGAAGGAAAAACAAATGGCAATCCAGTGGCATTTCTACTCCATATAGGTGCTATCTGCCCCATAATAGACCAGTGAAGAATCCCATTCTGCCCCTCTTGGCAAAAACGGCCAAGTTATAGGCATTTCAAGTAAACAAGTGGCTAATACCCCACTAGGCTTCGCACCGGGACACTCATGAGTATCTCCGCATGTTATAAATTTATATAACATAATTTAACATAAATTGCCAGCCGATGTCACAGTAAAATCTGTTCAAATTAGGAATACTAATGAATTCATAATCAGTGAAACAAATTCAGGTAATCTGTTAGGACGAGACTTGTTTTCAAATTGAATTGTCTTATTAATTTCCTGTACACCGGATGGTGTTGGCATGCAGACAAAGGAGGAGGATTCTGATTTTAAAACAAAATGCCAAGAGTCAAGAGTATCTCAAGATTATGCTGTGAAAAAAGAGGTTTGGGATTTTTCAAGATAGAATGGATTGATCAAAAGTTTAGAGCCAGTACCAATCATTAAAAAAAAGAAATGCAAATAATACTGAACTCTTCAATACAAGCTTAACAATGGAGGCAATGAGAGGATTTCACAATTTAGTGATAACAGGATTGAGCTAAGTCTTCTCTCGTTATTTTTGCCTGCCTGAGCTGAACTTTGCCGGCTGAAGTGGGCAAGACCTCTTTAGTCTGGCAAAGCACCTTGAGGACCTCCCAATCCTGACATGGTAGAGTGTCGCTGATTGTATCAGAACTGTAGACTTTAGTTTTAAGCCCTGAAGTACCCCGGGATGAGTGTCAATCAGTGACATGTGGAGAAGTGTGGCTCAGGGGTTAGAGGCGGCAGACCCGGAAGCTGAGATCAGCTCTGGACCAGGGTTCAATTCCCCGCCTCTGCGGGTCTTGGGCTAAAAATTCCACGGACTCGATAATTCTCGCTCCGGTGCCTTCTCGACTCACGGGTTCACACTCTGCGACTCTGGGCAATAGCTTGCTTAATCTCCACAACGGCCCCTCGTGGTGGGATCCCTGGCTTTCACCTTGTGGATACCCTGCCGGGGTTATCTCACAGGGGAATACCAGGACGGGTTCCCCAAGCAAGCGCCGGGAAACCCACTGCGTGTAGCTGTGCGCTATATAAGCTCAAATACATTTACATTTTACATCTTACATTTACATCTCATCAAAGAACCATGTGAGGTAGTGTCACTGACCAGAGGTAGGGATTGCTGCCTCCTCTTAATGGCTGACATTAGGTCAGTCAATGAGAACGTAGCCATTCCAACCCTCCTGGAACCTCTGAGTTAGAGCTGCGCAGGTAAGTGTTTTTTGTTTTTAAAGTTTGGTGCATACATGCATGTATGTATGAATATTTGGGAGTTAATATTGTGAATGGTTGTGTGTGTTTGACTGTGAGTGAATGAATAGGTTGAGTGAGTGTTCATATGCAAATGTGCGTGCTTGTCACTTCTGCCC
This sequence comes from Lissotriton vulgaris, assembly GCF_964263255.1. NCBI lineage: Eukaryota > Metazoa > Chordata > Amphibia > Caudata > Salamandridae > Lissotriton > Lissotriton vulgaris. The sequence continues at coordinate 747,482,767 of NC_141696.1, forward strand.
CCTCCCTACTAACATTAACAACTGCCACTGGTCTGAAGCTAAAATTGTAGAAAAGACTGATGCTTTGGAAGTGATGAGTTAATGGTTTAACACAATTTGAACAAAAATTGCAAGTATTGGTGAGTGGTTTGATGATGTGGGTGGAGGTTTGAGTTAAAAGGAGTTAACACCTATTATTAAAACCATTCTGAGTCTGATTGTTCTATTTCTTTTATTAAAATGTCTTGAATTCTCTGCTTAGGGATACATTGAAGCATGCTTGTGAAAAGAACATGATGAACCGAAAAAGGAAGAGAAAAGAAATTGTGCTGGATGATATCAATCCAGAATCTTAGACAAATTGAAAGCCTTCGGAAATACTAAGATGAAGAAGCTAAAGATAGTGGGTGATTTATCGTAGAGTAGTGTAGTGTATTTGTGATGATATAAAAAAATCATCAGGTCTCTGATCTGGTTGAACTGACAGCTAAAGAAATGTGGCTTTTAAAAATGCAATGGAAAGTTCTCTGAATGCAGATTTTTCTCTCTCACTACTGTGCTTTGCTGTTCAAAAAATAATCTGCCTTATTACAATACAGTAGGATACAATGATTGGCTGTCCAAAACACAAGGAATGCGTTGTAGCAGTCATTCCAGGACTCGTAAAAAATGAATGCCATGTAGTCTAGATGGCAATGATAGACAAGTATTTGCTTGGACTGACTTGTTTGGCTTTAGGCCCACTTCCAATGGTTAATGCTTCTATTTCAGCTCCTAAGCCAACTTCTATCACTCCTGTTCCCTCTTGTGTGAAGATTATGTTCTGCAATATAGAGGGACTAAAAGAGATGACGCCATGTGGCGGAGCTCCCTTGCGAGTTACCACATAATTGCTTTGCAGGAAGCATGGGATTCTGTTGAGTCCTTTATCTTGGATGACTTTTCCTCATTTTTTTAAACTGTATCCCCCGCTCCAGTGGGCAGAGCTAAGGGTGGTCTCATTCTTCTGGTTTCACTCAAAATACCCTGCACTACCAGAGTGGTAGACTGTCACTCACACCACTTTCTAACAGTAGAACGGTCATTCTTAAATCATCCCGGCTGTTAGTAGTAAATGTTTACAATTGATTTTGGAGAAATTTTAATATCGAACGTATTCCAGCATTAGAGGAGTTTCCTTAACAATATAGTGAGAGGAAACACTCTTACTGTGAGGTTATAATTTTAGGTGATTTTGACACACATCACTGTCAGCTTGATTGTTCTTCAGTAAAGGGCCATGTGGATACATTACCACCAATTGCCCACTTCGAGTACTCAAAATCAGGTCATCGCATAAAAGAGCTCCTCACAGCTAACAATTTGCTTGCCTACAACAGACTGGTGAGGATGCTCCTGTTCCCTCCTACTCAAACAGGAGTTTCTCCACCACTATTGATGTACTAATGCTCTCTACCCCTCTAGAGTCTGCAGTTCATGAACTGTGTCTCCTAGAGCGGTAACAGTGATCATAATCCCTTAACTCTTGAACTGGATCGTTCCCTAGACTCACATGGGGGAGGGAAGGAGTATTCCAAATACTGCCATCAAGCGAGTAGTTTAAAATGGGATAAAGTGATCCCGGAGTCTTTTTTCGATGATTTCTTTATAGAATGTGCAGACGAGATCTCACTCTGTCTTTACATGGGAACACAGGACAGAACTGTATTAGATGCTTTTAACAAACTAACTAAGCAGAAAGCTGATAACCAAACCACTAACTCTAGGTCTAATGGAGTTAAGGGGAAAAGGGAGTTTTATGACTCTTGCTCTAAGCCTCACAGGAATTTAATGCTTGCCCTTAATCAAAATCCAAGGGAAGAGGCAAGGGTCAGGTCCTGTAGGAGGGCCTATAAACTCACAAACCTGCAAAGGAAGAAGGCCACCAGGGAGCAGGCATAAGGGACCCTAGGTCAGGCAAGTGTGCTGGCAGACAGCACCAAGTTTTGGGAAGTGGTCAATAGTCCTCTTTGTCAGACACAGCAAATTTGAGAATAGATTGCACAATAGCTACTGAGAGATGGGTCCACCACTTTGAAGTGATGTACAATGCCGCCGATCTAGGAGGGTTGGACGGACTGTGGGAACCCGTCACTCTTACTGTGCCATTGCCTTTTAACATAGATCAAGTACATAAAGCTGTTTTGGCCCCAGCCAGGGGGAAAACGCCGGGACCGACAGGGTGCCCTCAGACCTGTACAAAACTGACCCTTCGACAGGTCTTTAACGCTGTTTGTCTTTGTGGCTTCCCCTCTTCGAGGTCAAAGGCTATCATTTTACTTATTTAAAAAAAAAAGGCATGAATGACGAACCAGGGTGCTATCGATCAATGCCCCTTTTAGATTCAGTCGCAAAAATTATGGGAAAGGTGATCCTGGACCATTTAACCTCCTGGTTAGATCATTATAATGTCATTTCAGACTTACAGTGTGGTTTGAGATATGGCAGAGGGACACTTCATCAATGCATTCATTTGCACTTGGTGGTGGGGAAATATGCACTAGCCAAGAGGGGATTCTTGCACATGGCATTTACAGACCTAACATCTGCATTCAGCCGTGTCAACAGATCCAAGCTGTAGTCCATTCTCTTGGATCTGGGCATGGATGTATATTTGGTCGCTTTCTTACACTTTGCCCACACTAACATTACTGTTGCAGTGAGATATAATGAGGATGGCTGCGTGTCGGCTTCTTGGGAGGTCAAGAAAGGTTTAAGGCAGGGGTGTATTTTGGCACCCATGCTGTTTACACTCAATATCAACAAGCTAGGGGACCTCTTCTCAGCATCCAGCAAAGACATCCCTAGGGCAGGCTCTAAAAGTATTCCTTAACTTCTCTATGCAGAGGATGAGGTGTTGTTTTCCAGGACTGTAATAGGTCTTCAAAATCTCTTTAATGCATTTATAGATTTTATGGACTCTCTTGGCCTTGCAACAAATTTTTCCAAATCTTAGACCATGATGACTAGAAGGCTGGTAGGCATACATTCTTCTGCAGGGGAGTAGAACTAACTAAAGTTTCAAACTTTCCCTACCTAGGTGTGCTGTTTGATGACAAAGGGTTGTGGGTTGCGCAAAGAGTGCACAAAAAACAATGTTTTGGCAAGTGCAGTGTGGGCAACTATGGACTTTGCAAAGGGACTAGGGGCAAAGCCTATACCCACTCCGATAAAGGTGTATAGAGACAAATGTAGTACCATGGCCACTTATGGATGCCATGTGTTGGGGAAAAAGAATGTAAGAGAATTGCAGGTGGTAGGAAATAAATGTATGTGCAGACAGCGTGCTGTCCGCCCCTGCACCCCTGCCCTAATGATGCTAGGTCTGGAATACATCTCAGAACATATCGCAGCCACACAATTCATGCGCTGGATGATATTCTGGTCAAGTCCAGCTCCCACTTTAAATTAACTCGTAATAGCGGATTGTACTGCACTTGAGGGGGCTTTCCGTATTCGTGGTTAAGGTATATAATGGAGCAGATGAGAGGCTAGGCTGTCCTGATTTGTATACAAAACCCCGGCCGTTACTCCCTAGTGACATGAGAACATTAACCATCTGTTTCTGGCTCGTCAGTGAGGGAAAGGGAGGGTATGAAACGTGCTTTGCCGTTGGGGAGATATTATATAACATTAAGCTCAAGCTCACAGGTGCAACCCTATTTGTCACTTGTTCACAACGTTCACTGTCGCTTCTTGTTAATCAGATTTACATTTGTCTCTATTCACTGATTAGTAGCCCTATTAAAAGGCTGCCCAAAGCCAGGTATCTCACAGCCATGTCCATGTGAAAAATGTTCTGAGCAGGACACCTTGCATTTTACTTCTTTTGTGAATTTTTAGACACCTTGCAGAATAAATTCATCTTTCCACTGTTAGGATCTGGCCAATTTTCACATGTAAGGCCTGCCCTATTGTATCTACAAATCCTTTCCTCCCCCATGGTTTGCTACGGGGTTGCTAGTTTCTTTTCGGAAGCTCTAAGACTTAGGAAGAAAATGCTCACGGACCTGTACGCCTGAATCTGATCTGAGTTCCATGGTCATTATTAGTGTTTATTTTATGAAGGTATATTGTACGTCTTGAACTTGTTGTTTCTTGATTATGCCAACTCCCTGTCACACTTGCCCTTTATCTGCCAAATTTTATATCCCAAGCCCATACTCTATATTCCCTTTTTTTAACAATGAGTCTTATTTTTGCCTTTTTCCATAAATAGTCTTAGATATTTTTAATTCATGTTAACTTGACCAACTCTGTATTTATGGTGCTTTATTAAGTTTATATATATGTGTCCTTTGCACAATTGTTTTAACTAGTGTTCTTTTATAGTTTTCATTGGCCTAGTAAAGAATCTTTGACTGACTGAATGCCACATAAGTGTGTGGGGGTTGCGCCCTGACCTTCAGGGCCATGTGAGGTGGCAGGTGTACCAAAGAGATTCCTACTGGTGGCTAGAGTGAGATACCAGGAACAAATGAAGAAGAAACTTTATTGTATAGGTAATTAAAACCCTTACAAAAATACAGATATGATAATATACTAAAAACACACTGATGTGAGAGTAATATAATTCAAAATTGGTAGTAAAAAACAAATGTCTTTCTGGGGTAAAACAATGTCCATGGTCAAGATTTTGCCAATGATCCTTGCTTTTTCTCAAAATGTTCGATAAATTTGATTGATCTGCAAATGAATTGGGGGTCTGTGGTACATAATGTTTGTATAATCGCAGACCTACAGGTACGTTTTCCAAACTGCTTGAACTTGGCTTTCAACCAATTCCGACGTTCCTGTATGAGAGCCGGGCAGATGCAAATCAGGTGGGTAAAGTCTTGCCTTGCTGCACCGCATAGCCCGCACCCTTCACTTTCTTGGGACTTCCACTTAGGACGCTCAGCGTTGGTTGGCAAACTACCCAGCCATATATTAAGATATTTATGTTTGAGATAAGGCGAAAAGGTCAGGTCCAGGTAGTGCGCCGGCACTAGTTTTTTGTATGATTTGAGGAACAAATGGACACCACAACTGTCTAAAACATACCACATCTTCCGAGAAAACACTTCAAAAAGGTTTGCTTCCATGGGACAGTGCGAAAGTAGTGCTCCGCCCCTATGGGTCTTGAACCCCTGGAGAAGGCCAAAGCACTAGAGGGTTCCCCAATAAATGAAAAAGAGGGATGGATCAACATAGGGACCGAGAGTTATCCCACATGTAAATTTGCTCTTATGCCCCCCCATTTACCCCTGTAGCCAAAATTAATAAGTACTCCTTAAATTTCTGTCTCTGGGGCCCCAATCTCAATGAGGACCACACATACAGCACAGATCTGGACTGGTGCTTGGTTTTGGGTCAGGGGCAGGAGTGCAAAGCCTTGAGTCTCCGACTGGTGCGGGGCATGAGTGGGAAGAATGCTTTGTTCCTGCTCCCACCAACTGTCAGAGCAGTTGGGGAACAGGGAAGGAAGTAAGAATTGATTCAGCCAGCATTGCCACACGACTTTGAAGCTCTACCTGCCACACTTATTGAAAATAAGTGCAGTGGGTTTGCCAAGTGGGACAGGGACACTCATTAAAAAACACAAAAATGACATAAAGCCATGTTTCCTCCAATGGCACATCAAAGTGGGGAGGGGAGTGAGGCTGCCTGCATCCTGTTCCTGCTGGAGGCAGGCAAGCAGGTGCAGTGAAGATGCGGGAACCTGGCCAGCAGAAAGGTAAGTGTTATTTTCTTTGTATTTTTAATTATTGACTCCCCGCGCTACCCCGCGCCGCCCCTTCCACCTGCAACCTATGCTGGGCCGCTACTAACTATAACTTGCAAATTTCAGTTTCTTTTCAGTTTTTAAACATTTCTCTACAACATCATTTTATCCCTTGTGTTTTTTCACTGAATAAATATATATACATAACATCTACAGCCTAATATCAATTACTAACGCAAACTGTTTCCTCCGGAGTATATTATCTATAGCAGCAGGATCTCTGCATTATGGACCGAAGTGTCCTTGAAAATGGATGCACGAGGACCTCGGAGCTATTCATCAACGTTAAAATGACTGATTAAACAGAACAATTATTTTGAGATGCTGTTAATGAAGAAGAGTTGCCACTGAATGTTAAAGCAGGTTTAAACGGTGCTGGTGTGCAGCCCAGCATGCTCACTGACTGATGGGCACGACTACACCTTTCCTTGCATAACTCAGCTTTCCAAATATTAAAAATAAGAAGCCTCGTCGAAAAACATATACATGTCAGTTCAAAATCAGTAGAAGGTGTCATGCAAAGATGATGCCACGTAAAAAAGAGACACACATTTAGACTTCCCTTTCTGTTTACAACAGTCAGCATCACTGGCAACTGAAGAGTGTGTTTGGCTTGAAATGCACCACAATCTGCAAACTCATTGGCATTGTTAATAAAAAGACAGAACAAAAAAAATGCATTGATGGGGGAGAAACACAAGACGATGGCGTTTTTAAAATGTGGATATTTTTTGTTGCGCACTGAACTGGTGTCTCCCATGCACCACAACGCCCTTACTAACATTCAACCCTCACAGGTCCTGTGTTGTAAAATGACCTGGGTGTTAATTGATATTAATGACCTATGAGAAGAATCTTTATTATGGAGGCATTCTATGACAAGCGTTTGGAAAGGGAATCATGTTATACAACTTTCAACATGGCTCCTACAATTTCATACAAGAAAGTGAAACACTCATTTCTTCATTTAGGTTGTACTGCTTGCGGATGAATTTCACTTCCGTTTAAGCACGTGCTTCTCTAGCCTGAATGGTCTAGTTTAGAGTTCAGGGGACGGGTTACTCCGTCACAAACGTGACTGATATCAGGCGTGCAATCCCCATTAGTCTCAAAGGGCTTCAGCCCCAGTTGTGTATGGCAGCCCGGGCTGAGACAGCGTCCTTGGCACACACACAGCCGCAATTGAGTACTTCACTGGTCTTTAAAAGACCATTTGCTTGTAAATGAGACTTTTTGTTTTTTTACCCCTTCTTAGAGCCCCTGCAACTCCACTCTGCCTACTGCTGGAAGAATTAGCCCCCCCCCGGAAATTTTTTCTTAGCCGCGCCTCCGAAATGTGGCTCTAGTTGCGCCTCTGACTGATATCCCGTCCGCCACATTACAAGTGCATTATATCCAATGGTGCTTGTAATACTGTGGATGGAATATCTTTTACGTTTGTGAAGGAGTAATCCTTCCTCTAAACTCAAAACCGTGCCCCAAATGTTTAACCACTTTTACTGCTAGATAGACGTGCCTTCAGAGACATCAGGAACAAATGGAATAATGTTTTCCCGCCCTTCGCCCAAAGACAGTTTTCTATTTATCGCAGATGGGATTTATGGAGTGGCAAAGGGTGGTAAGGTTTCCTCCCTTTGCCACATATCAGGGAGAAAAAGGAAAGTTCTGCCCCTTGTCTATTATTGTGCAAGGGACAAGAGAATGTACGTCAATGGCATCACTACATCATGATGTAAGGCATGCTCTTATACGTCTGACTACACAGCAGGTTCTGCTAGTGTGTGGCTCGCTTGTTAAGACCCCATTCAAGATATTTACAAAGGTACCTGGACGTGGAGAATCAATCGAGCAAAAGGTTGGGCAAAGGCCCTGCGTTCATATGTCGTGTCAGTAGGAGTAATTTGAGTCCCTACTTGAGCACAAGGGGTATGTACCTGTCATTTGAAGCTAAACATGTACATGATTATAGACTCTGGAAGTAGGGCTCCTAGGAGTGCTCCAGCATCCCCCAAAATGACAATTTAGGAAGGGGAATGAGTGCTAAGATTCCTTTATATTTTATGTTTCATCGTGTCACATTTGCTGGGCATTCAAAGACAGAGATCAAATGTCAGGCCATATCTTTTAACAACATGCTGCTTATTCCTTTAACATGGGGATTGGAGTTCACTTTTCTTTCTCTGACTGCAAAGTTATAGGATTTTGTTAAGTTCATTATCTGACAAGTTTGTTGTGGTACAGGGAGAGTGTGAAAGAAAAAGCTGCAGAATGTCAGGGTTTGTCTAACAGACATTTGAATACCTGTAAAATACCTGTATGAATATTTCAACATATAACAGCGGTTAGAAAAGCATAAATGAAGCACTTCTTTTGTAATTCGGAAGTGTGAAGGAAAGAAAGATTTAATAGGATCAAATCAAGCTATTGTACGTGAGGGTGTGCACATGGAAAATATTTGCTGAAAACAGATTTTCACATATTTTTGTTTGTGCAACATAAGGTTTTATCAGTAAATCTGCATATCAGTGCAAATTTTGTGGCCCTTTAAATTGAAAATGTGCTGTCTGTAAATGACAGTACGCTACCACAGCACGTTTAATCATTTGTGTCCATATGCTTCAAAATGTACCACCAACTATATACCTAGGCTTTCCTGTTTTCAGTTTCTATTTTTGGTAAATTCTGGTGGGATTTTTTCAGTTTTATCAATACCTTAAAAAAACAATGGTTATCAGTGGTTACACATTTTCACGCTATTAAAAACAACAGAAACATTGTTTTTCCGGTGTTTATGTTATTTCAATGCATGTGTCTAAATAGCGTGTGCACAGTGGTAAACAGTCAAAATATCGAGTTTTTAATTTCGACCTACACTAATATCAAGTTGCTAATATCGATGGGACAGAATATCGATGTCCAGAATATCGATGGCCAGAATATCGACCCTAAGGTAAGTAATATCGAAATTACTAATATCGATAGCATATATATCGATGTAAGTAATTTCGATTTACTAATATGTGTTAGAAATATTAGTTAAGTATTTAAATTAATTGTTATAATATGTGTTTAATATGTTTTTATAATTTAAAAATATATAGTGTAAATATTATGTTTTACTACCACAGCGGGTTGTGGGTTTATAGGGGAATAGGGTGGGAAGTAATTTATTTGTAATTAAATAATTATTTTTCAATGATTAATTTATTTTGCAATTAAATATTAATTGGCAATGATTTATTTTAATTGATTAATTGATTAATTAATTGATAATTTATGTATATTTTTAATTACATTATATGTTTTACTACCACAGCGGGTTGTGGGTTTATAGGGGAATAGGGTGGGAAGTAATTTATTTGTAATTAAATAATTATTTTTCAATGATTAAATTATTTTGCAATTAAATATTAATTTGCAATGATTTATTTTAATTGATTAATTGATTAATTAATTGATAATTTATGTATATTTTTAACTAAATTATATGTATTACTACTGGAGCGGGTTGTGGGTTTATAGGGGAATAGGGTGGGAAGTAATTTATTTGTAATTAAATAATTATTTTTCAATGATTAAATTATTTTGCAATTAAATATTAATTGGCAATGATTTATTTTAACTGATTAATTGATTAATTAATTGATAATTTATGTATATTTTTAACTAAATTATATGTTTTACTACTGGAGCGGGTTGTGGGTTTATAGAGGAATAGGGTGGGAAGTAATTTATTTGTAATATTAATTAATTTTGGGTAAAGGGGTATTTTTAGTGTTCAGGGTCAGTTTTCAGTTTTTGGGTAAAGGGGTATTTTTAGGGTTCAGGGTCAGTTTTCAGTTTTTGGGTAAAGGGGTATTTTTAGGGTTCAGGGTCAGTTTTCAGTTTTTGGGTAAAGGGGTATTTTTAGGGTTCAGGGTCAGTTTTCAGTTCTTTGGTAAAGGGGTATTTTTAGTGTTCAGGGTCAGTTTTCAGTTTTTGGGTAAAGGGGTATTTTTAGGGTTCAGGGTCAGTTTTCAGTTTTTGGGTAAAGGGGTATTTTTAGGGTTCAGGGTCAGTTTTCAGTTTTTGGGTAAAGGGGTATTTTTAGGGTTCAGGGTCAGTTTTCAGTTTTTGGGTAAAGGGGTATTTTTAGGGTTCAGGGTCAGTTTTCAGTTTTTGGGTAAAGGGGTATTTTTAGGGTTCAGGGTCAGTTTTCAGTTTTTGGGTAAAGGGGTATTTTTAGGGTTCAGGGTCAGTTTTCAGTTTTTGGGTAAAGGGGTATTTTTAGGTTTCAGGGTCAGTTTTCAGTTTTTGGGTAAAGGGGTATTTTTAGGGTTCAGGGTCAGTTTTCAGTTTATGGGTAAAGGGGTATTTTTAGGGTTCAGGGTCAGTTTTAGGTTTTTGGGTAAAGGGGTATTTTTAGTGTTCAGGGTCAGTTTTCCCTCTGTTGCACCCACTGGAGTGAGAATAGTAATTATTGTTAAGTAATTATATATTATATATGATTTATCATTTTTTTTAAATTAAATATGTATTATTATTTTTTTTAACAATTATTACATATATTTAAATATGTTTAAGTAATTAATAAGTATTATTTACAGTTTTTTTATGTTATTTTACATTTTAAAAAAATCGATATATTTAACAACGATATTTTTAACATCGATATTTATTTTTCGATATTTTGGTACTTACCATGTTGTACATAGGGCGTCGATATTTTTGCTATCGATATAATTACGCCGATATTTGTGTAGGTCGAAATTCTGTCTGTCGAAATTCTGTCATAGATCCGTGCACAGTGTATATGAGGTCCAAGTCCATTTTACTGCACCAGAATGGACTACAAAGTCAATAGCATTCTTTATTAACTCTGAAGACTATGAAGATGCTTTCAGCATACCATCTAGCAAGTGACAAAGATCTCTAACAGGGAAGCACTTCAGCTCAAGTATCAATTTTGACAGGGCATGATACAACTTTTTCATATATGTAGCTGAAGTACTGCAAGTACAAACAATATCACTCCAATCTTTATTGAACTTGGTAGGTACTTTTTTCAGTAGTATTCCAAGTGACACTGCATTCCATGTTTACCAAACGTATGGTGCCATGTTTTCACCGCTATCTCAGATGCTTAATGACAACATTCTTTTCACGTATATCTGTCACTTCACCTTTCATTGAATGTTTAAAGACTGGGGTGTTTGGCAATTCACTTACAATCAATACTGACTCATTAGAAAAGGGGGCTGATGTATCAAAGGATTTTACCCATTATCTGTCTGTGGGTAAATGTGATATTTGCTGATTCTCTAAAGTTTAAAAAAATAACTAAATAAGACCCAAAACATGCTTCTAAACACTGCATCTTTAGACCAAAGACCACAAAACTGAAAAAAGTAAATGGAAGAAGAGACAATGTTTTAGTGACATCCCTAAACAACAAAATTCAAGCAGAATAATGTTAGCCCAGTCTATCTTGATGCTACCTTGTATAAAAAAGTTTCATTGCATTGGACCCTTCAGGAAGAAATAAAAATGACTCTTTCACTCATATTTTCCTTTCTTTGAATGGCGCTTAGCTTGTGGTTGCAAAGATGTTTTTTTAGTGTTTATATGTTTACACCGGTGGGGTTTTATCAGTTATTATAGGTTTAAACCTAAAACTAGATAGCCTATATATACCACACCCCTAGCACTCACCTGCTAAACAGACATGGCTCATTTGCTATATTTGTTCGTCGAGTGATGCTAGCATTTTCTATGACTTCAGTGATGTAACATTGATAGCAACAGGGCCACTCTGAAAATTGTTCCAACACCACTGATTGATACAGTAAACTGGTCACTTGGGACTAAACCTTCAAAAGAAGACATTGCACTGGATATTTGAGGCTAACCAAGAACATTTCAAAGCCACTGGATGCCTTTTCTGTGCATTCAGAAGTCCTAGTGGGCATCTGATGTTCTACTTGTGTTTGGGGGGGGGGGCTATATATCTGATACTCATTGACAGGATGCATTGCTTTTTAAAGCTAAACTTGCACATTGGGGCTGTGTCTGTGTGAAGGACATCTGCACCTGGCTTTTGATGCTGGGTCTGTCAAAGAGGAGGCTGATTTAGTTGTTCAATAATCTACTCAAGCATTTTGGGCATTTCAAGCTATAGAACAGTATTGTGAGGTTTTACTGTAATATTTGTGGCTATTACTTTACATGTTAATACACCTCATTGTAGAGGACTATTCCCCTACATGTGTTGGTTTTGCATACATTTTTTAATCTGTTGCAAAAGAGAAAGGGCTGTTTGAAATCCTTCACTCTTTTTATACCCAATCTAATTGTTTGTGAGGGTTTTGATCATATTATGGGAAGTACATCAAATGTAGGTAAATCTCTTTAATCTAGTTATGTACAATGGTAACCCACACTGGTAATTTCCAGGAACAAAATGTGTTTTCTGCTCGCTTTCCTACGGATATAAATGGGGTGCTGACAAGTCCACAAAATATCAGACTGTTTTTCGCACCTCATTTGACCTTTTTGGTATTAGGGGCAGACCCCTCATGCCGACCTCTTTTTTCTAGAGATGCTTCCTGCAGGCTATGCATGTTATTTTCATTATTTTTAATTTCACCAGAACTCCTCCTTGGCGGGGAAGCCTTACAGGAGGGTGGGGAGCTGCTGGGCTCCAGTTTGTGCTGTTTTGCCTTTCCCATTTTTTATCATCATCAAGCCATAGTCACACCCCCTTTAGAGGCGGGCTACATTGCGATGCAAGCTGCCTGTCCACGCATGGCCTTAGCTCCCGAGTGGAGGGCTGTATGCCTGAGGCTACTTTGTAACATGTCTGTCATCTGATAAGGCGCTGATAATTTTTCATTTTCCTTGTAGCGCGCAATCGCAACAAAGTTGCCTGGCTCTAATCTCATTTGGGAGCCATCTTTGCTCAGGCTACCCATTGCAATTTTAATTATCTTACATTTTCTGTTCTCACCTGGTCATTTCCATTATTTTAATTTCTCCAGGACTCCTCCCTGGCAAGGAAACCTTCCAGGAGGGAGGGTAGCTGCGGGCTCCTGTTTGTGTTGCTTTGCTGTCCCAATATTTTAACATTGTTCCACCATAGCCACATAGAGATGCAAGTTGCATGCCTGCAAAACTGGCATGCCAAAGGCATGCCTAAGCAAGCCAGTCTGTGCCCACAACATGCTTGGATGGCACTAGGGGCATCCTGGCTGGCTACTTGAGTTCCTAAGCAGTATTCCTCTTTTGAACTCAGGGAGTTAGTTACCATACCCCCTCATGTCTGCCGTCAGGTGCTTGATCTGATTCATTCTGTTTTGTTGTGTGATTTTTGCAGGTTTGTACCTTTGGCTGCACCAACTTCCACTCTAAAGGTGAATGGCCCCTCTTAGGTCTCAGCTATGGCTCTCTTGTACTCCCTTAACTGTCGCTCCTTGGTCAAGCACAAATTTTAAATGTTTGAATTCATTAAAGATTACGGACCGAGTGCAGTCTTTGTGACGGAAACCTGACTTAAGGAAAACTTAGAGCCGTACATTTTCCCAGATATTCCACCGGGTATGTGATAGTGAGATTGGATAGGAAAGCCCAACAAGGTAAGGGTACTGCCCTCATTTTCAATCAGTCCTTGTCATGCACCTTCACAGAACTAACTATTGTTGGCTGCGAGGCGACTCTTTTCTCTTTGGCCTGCTCCAGCAATTTCTTTATCTCAGGGATCTTGATCTATCACCCCCTTAGCCCAGTCTCTAGTTTCATCACATAATTGTCTAATATTTGACCCCTCAGGTTTTGCACTACTCCAACTCTACAGTTGCGGGAGAGCCTAATCTTCATTTTGACGACCCTGAGTTCACCATTGTAGCAGCGTTAGTTGAGGACAACTTAAATACGCTTGTTGATTCCCCATTGCCTCTCTTTTGGTCTCATCATTCAGCTATTGCTTTTCAGGTTCCTATGTGTAAATCTTATTCTAACTCTGTCTCTGGACAGAGGGTCAAGTCAATGAAATGGGCTAAGGTTACTTCCACTAGCTTTACTAAGGCCTTGGCCGTGAATTACCCTTGACTTGACAATTGCATCCCCATAGTTAACATACGAGTAGAAGACTGGATATACGGGACACTGGACCCAATTGCACCAGTGATTGATAGGGTAATACGTAGAACCAAACCTATGGCTGACTGCATCAATGAAGAACTGCAAGCTCTGTGAGCACATCTGGTGCAATGACTTTGACAATGACAACAAGGATATCTACCACTCAGCCTTATAAAATTACCATAATAGTATTAGACATGTCTGATGTGAATTATATGCCAGCCAAATTGACCTGGTGCAGAACTCATCACGAGAAATCTTCTACATTGTTAAATCCTTATCCTTGATGGACCAAGTCTTAGCTTGCACTCCTTCCTCAGAGTATAGCTGTAATGCTCAGGTCAACTTTTTTTGGGACAAAGTAGTGTCCATTTACTCCTCTTTCCCGGAGGTCTCTGGAAATACTTCATGTATTGAGGTCTAGTTTGAACCTTCAACAGGCCTTTCATGGTTGATTCAGTTGAAATCTATTGAACTGGATGAGTTAAAGCCTCTTAATCCATCTGTAAAATCTGGATCTCATCTTGATCTGGCCTCTCTTGTCATTTTGGAGCGAGGAGTGGAGGAGATACTCCCAGTGTTCATTGAACTCATTAAACATTCCTTTGCAGCCTCTCAAGTTCCAATGCGATGGAAGCATGCCTAAGAAGTTCCGCTCTTAAAGAAACCTTCTCTTGACCCTACTGAACCTGAGAACTGCAAGCCAATTTCATTGCTCCCATTCTCTTCAAAAGTTGCAAAAAACCATGTTAACCAGCAGCTTTCGATGTTTATAGACGCTAAGGTCTTACTGCACAGAACACAGTTGGGCTTTTTGCCCCCAGTATAGTGCAGAGTTGGCTCTTTTGCTTGCCTCTGAGTCTATGCGTCAGATTCTGGATAGGAGGGACACTGCACCATTTTTGGTGCTGGATCTGAGCATGGCCTTCAACACCGTACCCCAAAGCTTTGTATTAGAGCAGTTGTGAAGTTGCAGTGTTGGCTACAATGTTCTGTAGTGGTTTGCATCTTTTCTGCAGGGCCGCACTTTTCAGGTCCTACAGAAACCTTTTCAATCTCAGGTCCTACCACTGCAGCAGGGGTGCCACAGGGCTCATCTTTGAACCCTACTTTATTCTGTCTATAGATGCGGCCCCTGGCGGATATCATCAAGCATCACAGTTTCGGCTTTATATATTATGCCAATGATATTCGGGTCATTGTCACCCTATCACATAACTCTACTAGTGTGGCTACCTTTCTGATGGCCTGCTTGTTGAAGATGGCCAATGGATGGACCTCAATTGCCTGAAACTAAATGCAAGTAAAACTGAGGTTCTTATCTTGGGAAAGCAGCCTTCAATTTGGTCCCTCGATTGGTGGCCAGTGTTATTTAGTCCTCTTCCTTCGCCAAAGCCTAGGGTAAAATATCTAGCCATTTGGTTTGATGAAAATATTACGTTTGACAGCAAAGTCACGGCCTTGTTAGGCAAATGCTTTGGGATTTTAACATCTCTTAAGAATATCATTGGCCTCCTGCCTGAAGATGGCAGGAAAACAGTGATCCAGGCATTAGTTATCTCCCAGCTTGATTACTGTAACGTCTTACGCCCAGGAGGCTCTTAGTCTCGGCTGATGAGACTTCATTGTGTCAAGAATACTGCAGCTCGGCTATTGCTGAATCTTCCAAGGTGGTCTTCTATGAGCTCTGCGCTGTATAAACTGCACTGGCTCTCACTGAAGAAAGTCCTATCTTTTAAATCCCACTGCTATTGCTATAGGGCTTTTAATAAGACTTGCTTGCTATCCTCACCCACTCACTAAACCCTACCTACCCTCGGTGTGCCTTTGGTCCTCAGGGCCTTGTTAATCCAAGTCTCCAGGGCAAAGAAAGCTTGCATTGAGGGCAGTTCCTTTAGGTTTTTAGCACCCAGGCTATGCAACTCTCTTCCACTTCATCTGAGGCAGTCAAAGACAGAACTACTGTTCCGCAAAATTTTTAAAACCTGCCTATTTAGATAGGTTGCCTTCTTTTCCCTCTCGTCTTTCTGTGACCTTTCCTCAGGAGCTAGACTTATCTGCACTGAGACACTTCGGTCGAAGTAGCAATGCGTTATATAAGCTTAATTATTAATATTGTGATTTAGATGTCTGATAAAACATTAAATCTACAGAAAATTGGCAGTACATTTAAACACTTCCCTGATTTTTCTCATTACTAAAATCTACTCTCCCCGTCTTTCTCTTTAATATCATTTACAGATGTTACATATCCCATGAGAATATTGCTTAATAAGACATTCTAGATGCATTTTCTGACCCTTAATCTTTGCGGTCAACATAGTTCAGAGTCATATCTTTACTGAGTTCCTTCTCATTTTAATTATCTCCCTTTGTTTAGTAAGTTTAATCAATCCCTCTAGCATTCAGAGAAATTGTCTCTATTGATATACTCACCCAGACCTTCATAATGAATTTAGAAAGGTATCAAACATTACTTAAAACAAGAATCATACCATGTAATTTTGGCTAATACCTTTGCCCGACTTAGCTCCACAAACAATATACTCACCAAATTCACATGTGCAGCACAGATCTTCTTTTGAGTGAATTTCTTTGCATTTGTCGTGCATCACAGTGCTTGCTCACACAGTAAGAATTAAACGTTTATTTAAGTGTAATTATGATATAGCCTCATTCTTATTAGGTATTTCTGTCTTTCTCTTATGTTTCTCTTATTTTCAATTTCTTATTTTTATTTCTCTATTTTTCTCTTTTCCTGTATTTTCTTTGGTTTCATACATTACAGCCTCGAGAAAGGCCCAGGCCTGCGTGCTAAGACCGGGCGAAACACTTGTATTGTTTGAAGTTGAGGGAACTTTTTTTATATATCTACAGAGATCTGCACCACCAATATAAGAAAAACTACCTTTCTATCACAGCTTTTGTGTCTGAGTGTTAGAAACTTTAACTCTGTATGTAAATCCCTGCCTTGTGCTCAAATTCAGGACTGGAAATTTGAAGCTGTTACTGGGCATATGAAAGTGTCTAGGCATTTGGGTTGTATGTCATTTTCGTTGACAAACATATTGTCTGACATAAATATCATGTCCTAAATATTGTTTGCAAAACTCAAATGCCATTGAAAATTGATTTTCTACTATTAATCCTTAGAGTGTATATTGACCCTAAAACTGCACAATTTTATTCAATTAAATTTAGTCCATGATATTCTCTCTCTTTTTCTGAACCTTCCTCTCTGAGCAGGACATAATTCAGAGTCCCATCTGTTTTGGTTTCCTTCTCATTTTGATTCTGTCCCTTTGTTTAGAAGTTCAATAAAGCCCTGCAGTATTCGTTGAAACGATCTCTGTTGATACACTCATCCAGGCCATAATATTAAACTTAAAAAAGGTATCAAAAAAATACTTAAACCAAGAATATTGCCATGTAATTTTGGCTAAAAAACCTTTGCTAGAGTTATCTCAAGAAGCAATTACTTACATCTTTACCTTAGCCACAGGGATGCTAGGAATGACAGAGATTACACACCTACCTAGGGGCTTATCGGACCACTCACCTATACTTGTGCCATACGCAACCTTTGCCCCAAAACGGCGCAGACTGTTCCCAGTACATGTGGGGTACCTTAAAAATTATAAAGTTAGTAAGGACCTCCTTAAAGTGACAAAGGCCTATTTGGATGAAACCCAGCTCTCGGTCCCTTAACCAATGACCTTATGGGAGGCGTATAAGACAGTGCTCCTCGGGCACGAAATCTCCCTAATCAAGGGACAAACAAAGGTGCAACAAAGCCACATTGATGATTTAAAATTGGAATTATCCATGGCAGAAGCAGCACATACAGCAGACACCACAGAGGAAACGACACACAAACTACACCTTGCGCAACAAGCATATACAACATACACACGGGAGGACACACAAAAAAACACTGACAAACACACAGCACACTGTTTATGAACTAGGTGACAAAGCCAGAAAGTTATTGGCTTGGCTGGAAAAAAAGGAGATGGCAAGT
Source organism: Lissotriton vulgaris (assembly GCF_964263255.1). Lineage (NCBI taxonomy): Eukaryota > Metazoa > Chordata > Amphibia > Caudata > Salamandridae > Lissotriton > Lissotriton vulgaris. The sequence goes on from NC_141696.1 coordinate 747,500,685, forward strand.
AAGTGGGTTGCACACATACAACTAGATGACGGACTGATGACAACTGCGCCACAGCAAATTACCAAAGCCCTGGCTGCGCACTACTAAACAATATATACACCGACGGCTACAGCCTCGAAAGAGGACAATCTCGCTTACCTCAAAGATATACGTATGCCCACAATAACACCAGATGCAGTGGCAGCTCTGGAAGAAGATATAACACCAGAGGAACTCACACAGGCCATAGGGGCACTCCACACGGGGAAGGCCATGGGGCCCAATGGAATTTCGGTGGAATTCTATAAAAAAGCAGCACCCGAGCTCGTGGCACACCTTCTTGCCATGTGCACAGATAGGTTGGAAAAGGGGATCCTTCCTAGGGATCAGCACCTTGCTACCATAGTTGATATACATAAACCTGGCAAACTACCACAGAAATGTATGTCCTACAGACCGATCTCTCTGATAAACGCGGAGGCAAACATCTTAGCTAAGACACTGGCCGTGAGGCTACAAGCGCATCTCACCACAATCATTCATCTGGATCAATCCGGATTCATGCCAAACCGCAATACTGCGCTCAACCGGAGGAGGCTTAGTGGTGTAATGGAACGAAGGTCCACCATAGCAGAGGATGCAGTCATTCTCTCGTTATGGCGATCGATACAGTTGAGTGGGCCTTCCTTTTTGCAGACCTTAACCACTTGGGGTTTGGCCCAAAATTCTGTGCGTGGATCCAATTACTTTACAGTCAGCCGCTGGCGCAGGTAATAGTGAACCGCCATATCTCGACTGACTTCCCATTGGGTTGGGGGAAGAGGCAGTGATGCCCACTATCACCACTCCTATTTGCACTAGTGCTGGAACCCCTAGCCTCATAGATACGCCAAGATCCGGTGATAAAGGGGCTTTGGTTGGCGATAGACTGGGAAGATCGGATCTCGCTATATGCAGAAGATATAATTTTATATTTAACTTCCCCAGCACGTTCCATTAACTGCCTCTTGTACATCTGCACAGCCTATGGGCGAGTCTCAGGCTATACAATCAACTGGGCAAAATTACTGCTTTATGTCTTACAAGGTCCCCCACTGCGGGTCCCCCGTGGATGTACACTACCAATAGCAAATAATGATTTTAAATATCTGGGGATTTTCATAACGCATGACAGCACACAATTCACTGCACAAAACCTACCACAGACCTTGACGAGATTTAAAGGGGATGTCAAACACTGGCGCACACTGCCACTGACATTGCTGGGAAGGACAGCACTTTTTTAAAATGATGGCACTTCCTAGATTTCTTTATGCACTTCATAATGCACCATTCCAAGTCCCCCCAGCATATTTTGCAGCGATAAATGCAAAAGTGACTAATCTGCTCTGGAACGGAAAGACCCCCCATATCGCTTTGCACAAACTTACGAGAAGTTGGTGCGAAGGTGGTATCGCCCTCCTTAATATTAAAGCATACTACAGGGCCTCTCAGTTAGTTACCATCAATGGATTGGATAGGCACCTACAAGATGTGATGGGAATTATGGGAGCACTATACAACAAAGATAAGAAAAACAATCTCACAGGCCCAACTGCACACACAATACACGTATGGTTCGAAACACAGAGAGCACTAGGGTGCTCTGGGATACAAGATGGCTGGGCGTACTGTGTAACACAAAAGGTTTTAACCAATGGGATCTGATAGGAATATCTAAAGTTGGAGATCTCTGGAAGAAATGAGAAATGGCCCATTTGAATAGTTACGGACCGCATATGGTCTAGCGCAGACAGAAATGTACCGATACTTACAGGTCAGGCATGCACTCCTATATTTCCAACACCAGGAACACGACCTGAAGAGTCCTCACCATTAGAGGACCGGCTTCTAACAGACCACCTCCACAAGAAGGCAATCTCACAAACCTATCGTAAAATAGTGAACAATTGACCAGACCCCACTGCAGCTTTAAAGGTCAGGGGGGAACTTGCAATAGGTGACCTAGATGATGCTGACTGGCAGGAGGCGCTGGCATCCCCCAGAAAGGCAGCGATACCATCACGGATTAGATTAGTTCAATAAAAAATGTTACATTGCACATACTACACTAGAGCACTATTACATAAAATACACAGAGCAGGCACACCACTATGTCTCAGGCAGTGTGGAGAACCAGGTACATTATACCACACCATCTGACTCTGTCCTGAGATAGAGCGGAGATCAGTGATGTGCATGCTCTCACAAGTCAGAACAATCATGATTCTACCAGAGCCTAAACGCTGACTTCTCAACATATGGGAACCTACAGACTTGAACAATACAGCCCAAGATTGGGTCACACTAGGTATGACAGTGGCAAAACAAAATATAGCGCAACGTTGGGGGTCCAGGCTTAACCCTACCCTCAGTCAATGGTGCAATGACATGGACATGGCAATGGTGGCAGAGAAGTCGGTGTATACCCACTGGGGATGCCCCAGAAAATGGACGAGGATATGGGGGAAGTGGAACGCCTACTGCAGACATATATGTGAACCCCCACAGGATAGGTCTGAGACAGACTTTAGTGATTAAAAGCATTCCAACAAATAAAGATGGCAGGATATGTTACGAATCACCTTTGGTTCCCACTGCTCTAGATGGACTAGTATCTGAAGTTGTTGTACAGTACAAAAAATGATGTACACTGCATCACTGTTATTTAAGCACCGTGATGGATTATTGTAATATGAGAAGATGCTATGATAAATGAAATGCCAATAAAAACTGCTTTATGAAAAGAAAAAAATACTATTTCTTCAGCTACTCTTTCTCAACTCAGTTTAGAGTGTAATTCCCATACATATCCCATTATTCACCAAAATCACATGCGTAGTACAGTTCTACATTTCAGTGAATTTCTTCACACTTGTCGTTCAACATCATGTTTGCTCACACAGTATGATCTAGACTTATTTATTGGTAACTATGAAATTTTCATTCATTATTTATCTCTTTCTCTTATGTTTCTCTTTTTTATATCTTTTTTTACTTTTGTCAGAAAGTGTTCCTTTTTTCCCCTTCACCCCTATTTGTTGACTAATGCAGTGGTTACAACTCTGAAAGTACCATGTGCTCTGCTAACCAGGACCAGGGACAGTTCTCAGTCCTCTAAAAAAACAGTAATCTGTGTAAGTCTAATTGGCTAAGACAACCCACCTGTAAGTCCCTAGTATAAGGTAACATGGGTAGGTTTAGAGACCCCAGTGGACTTAATGCACTTATGTGTGCCCTGCTGTAGTGTCTGGTGCAATTTTAAAGCCAGGTGTGCATTGCAGCCTGGTTTTAAAATAAAACTGTATCCAATTTCAACTTTAAGAACTAAAAGTGCTTCCAAAGTCCACATCTACCTTTTTATGACTTATAGGTCACCCCTAAGGTCTGCCCTAGATCCTCCAAGAGTAGTGAGCATTGTTCTAAAAAAGCAGGGAACATAATAAATGTTTTACATGCCATGGTAGCAAAAAAACGGTCAAAGTAGATTTTCCCTATTGTAGTGCTGCTAACTCCATAGGATTACATTAGAAGGCTTCATTAAACTTAAGAAAGTCTAGTTTCTGTTTGGAGTGAGCTAGAAATTTCTTTCAAAGTATAAAAACAATGGTTACAATAATATCCAACAACTTACAGATGTTGGATTGAATATAACGTTTACAGGAAATTAGTTTTCAGATTTACTATTCAGAATTTACATAAGGCAGCCCTTTAGTAGCCTCTTCTCATTGGCCAGCCTTTGACATCATGAGCCAAGCTGCTCCCAGAGTAGGTGTGAAGAGGCCTGGGGCTAAAACAATACAACAATTTGGTTAGAGGAGATTTGATTCCTGGACAAACCAGGGAAAGGAAGGGGACTGGGAAGCTAAGCTGGACTTCGAATGGCAGGAGGCTCTGCAGAAAACAGATGGCACAGGACTGAGAACACCCTTACTTTAATTATCTCTACCCAGCATGTCCCCCATATTAGATTAGGAGAGGTTCTGCAAAGGGACTGTAGTCAAATCTTAGCCACACCTGTGGATTGGGTTACACAAGCACACACAACTAGGAGATACTTTTTCCATTTTGATCTTTGGATGCTTGTGCATTCGGTTTCAGAAAATGCCATGCTTTGCAGGAATTGGTCATAGCAGAGGGAGGTAGCATTATCTCTAGTGTTTAAGGTGTCCCTGGCCTGCCGGCCCATAATGGAGGACAATTGTTGGAGAGCATCAGGAGCTCCTCACTGCCTGGAACAACAGAAGAGGAACGACTTCCCTGCTACCCTCATAGGGCTCCACAAAGAAAGGGCTGTATTTGACTCCAAGGAAAAAGAGTGCCTCCTTGATCAGCATCAGGTACAACAGAGTTAGAAGAAGTAATCTGACAAGCCAAAGAGAGGATTACTCCAGTTGACCAGTAGTAACTAGACTTCACTTGGACTGTGCAGATGCATTGTGGGTAATTGAGTCTTAGCCCTCAAAAGGCGATTCAGAGTCTTCGAACCCTTGGCCTAAGGACACTTATTTTCCCCAATGGGACTCAGAACCAACAAGATTTTAAAGTCAAGTAGCTTTCCGCAAAGTGTTGCAGGAAATCTCCAGGAGGAGACTGGCTTGACATTGAGGGTCAAGCTGCCATTGTTGACTCACAAATCGGCATGACCATGCTGGTTTGTCCTGCTGAGAGCTCCAGAGCACCTCACCGTTGACATCATGGACAGAGACTTCCAGGCAAACTGAGGCATCTTGCTGCAGCAGGCTTCCGTCGTCGAATCAAAATCCAGATTCGAGGAACCCGGCTGTGGACTTGTCTATGACAGAAAAGCTCCAAGAAAAAAACTAAGTTTGAAGGTAAACATTTGATTGGTACCTAGTCCTCAGTCTCTTCAAAACATGCTTCATTACTGTTGGCCTTAAAGTTTGACTTTATCCGGGTCCAGCGTTGCTATATAATTGCAACTGTTGCTTAAAGATTTTTGCGTTAGAATGCACACTTTTTTATTTACCTTTCATATCTCTTCTCTTTTTAGTGTTGTATTGAAGATAAAAATATTCTTTAATTTCATAAGTTGGTGTTGGATTTACTGTGTTGCATCTTTTACTTACTTGCTGTTTTGCTGGGAATAAATGCTTTACACAGACCTGTCTCCTAATTTAAGCCTAACTGCTTGTTTGCTAATATACCAAGGGTTGAGTAAGGATTCACTTACTTAAACTTGAATGTACCTTTTAGCGATTGTGGTATTAATAATATCTGAGGATTATTACCCCCACCTACTAATAACCCACTTTTTTACATTTAGTGTGCAGTGGTGAGATCCAGAACTTGTGTTTCGCAAAGCCATTCAGTATGTAGGTTGGACAAGTAAAAATCATCCTAATTGGCCTAGTGCACTAATTGTTTTAGATTTTTTATTTGGACTAATACTAATTGATTCAATTGTTGATTTTTTTCTAAATCACTCTGACCTCAATTTTAAGAAAGCTTTTTGGTTTCAAATCCAAGGGATACCAGGGAGTTTTATCAAGCTAGCCGACCCACTCTTCAAGTTGCAGAATTTAGGGACCTGTTTCGGGGTTTAGGATTAGTAGCACCCTCCAATTCCATGAAGGCAGTGCTGATAAAGGCCCAGTTATATTATCAAGATTCTGAAACAGAGGACGCTGGAAAGATAGAAGGACAGGGGAGGAATATCTCTTAGAACTAAGTGATGAAGAAGTTAAACACCTCTCCACACTCACAGTAACCAGGGTCTTATATAGTACTAGTGAGGGAAGAGGGAAGAGGATCCACTAGAGTCATATCTGACCCTTAGGGAAAGAGGTATAAAAAACAGGGTTGAACCCATATAAGTCACTGGGACCTGGGTGAATGAACGATATGGACAGAGTGGTCCCAGACAGGGAAAGGAAGAAATTAGAAGGAATTAGTGACACATTTATACATACCTATATAAAGCCAAAAGATGATGTACAGAGTTTTTATTCACAATGTACTGAGGGCCATAATCAATGGCTGTGCATTTGAATACATTTAATGAAAATGAATCAAAAATTCATGCCCAAAAGGAAGGGAGGGGGGAAGGGGAAGCAAGGAAAATTAGGTCAAAAATGTACAAACGGTCTTATAATCTTCAATTAGAAAAAGGGAAAAAAAGGCAATTTATACATTTTTTTGCATAATTCTCAACAATGATAAAGTGATCTCCTGGTCCCAGGGTCACAAATGTAGTATGAATCAGTTAAGTAAACTTTAAAAACACCATACTCCTAGAACAGCTGTAGACATCAAGCTAGCGGTGGAGGCTGATAGGGTGAAGAGGTAGTCTGCGTTTCGACCCAAAGGTGAAGTGCAGGGAAATTACACCTTGCTTGGAGGGTCTTCGACAGGACAAGAAAGGGGTTGAAGGAAAGGGCACTCCTCCTATCGCCATATCATGCTGTAGTGATATCGATGTCAAACCACTGTGAAGGCAGAAGGCAAAAGTGATGTAATCACCTCCGTAGAGTAGAGACGAGTTTCAGGTATCTAATAGCCGGTCTCCGTGGAACAACAATGGTTCCACAGAGACCGGCTATTAGATACCTGAAACCAGTAAATGGTGATTCATTCATACTCGTCTCTACTCTACGGAGGTGATTACATCACTTTTGCCTTCTGCCTTCACTACAGCACTACGGCATGATATGGCGATAGGAGGATTGCCCTTTCCTTCAACCCCCTTTTGCCTTTTTTTCCCTTTTTCTAATTGAAGATTATAAGACCGTTTGTACATTTTTGACCTAATTTTCTTTGCTTCCCCTTCCCCCTCCTCCCTTCCTTTTGGGCATGAATTTTTGATTAATTTTCATTAAATGTATTCAAATGCACAGCCATTGATTATGGCCCTCAGTACATTGTGAATAAAAACTCTGTACATCATCTTTTGGCTTTATATACGTATGTATAAATGTGTCACTGATTCCTTCTAATTTCTTCCTTTCCCTGTTCGGGACCACTCTGTCCATATCCTTAGGGAAAGAGAGCTTGAGGAACAACTTGCTTATATTTCCCTAGATGTAAGAAGTTGGCACAGGCCAAGGAGAAGTGGGTATATGAGTGGAAGAGAACCACTAGTAGTAGTACACAAGCAGATGGTATCAGCAAAGAGGAGACAGAAGTGTCCAGGGGTAGGTGGTTTGACCCAAGACTACTCAATGGCATTGTCACTAAGTACCAGGAAGGGAATGACATTAACAAATGGCTGAAAGCTTTTGACTGGACATTCATGATGAGGAGGATGAGTTCTCAATACTGGATTTATCTCCTGTGGGAGTTGATCCCAGTAGTGGGCAGAGATAGGCTGGTGACCCCATAGGGATAAAAGATTGATCATATCTCCACATGAAGCTGAACTTGACCCAGGTTTGGGAACCCTGGCCTCAGTATAGAGAACTCCATCTTCCCATAAGACTCTGTGGTAACCACAAACATCACCTTTATCTTGCCTGGAGGCAGTCTGCCTTAGGTCCTCAAGAGTGGGACAATCTCTTTGTCCCTGTCACAGCTCCTCTTTGGAGGGTCCATCAGCTCCTTACAACTCTGTCAAGTCGGACGAGGGGTGGATTCCCCCATTCTGGAACCAGATCGTCCTCAGGGTTGGATCCCTCCTGGGCCTCTTGAGCTGCCTGGGCTGCCTCACAGACCCTTTGCCCTTTCTCTTGAAAACTTTGCCCATTGTTCCAAGGCCTAAGTGTCCATTACTCCCCTGATGTGCAGCCTGTGCCCTTGTCACAGCACAAACCCACTCATGGAGGTACAGCATCTGAGCATGCCTTTCCACCTCTGACCACCCAGGAGCTTCATGATCATTTCCCAGTAAACACTACACCAGGAAAGTAGGAGACACAACTACGGTGTTAGGACCAGTCACCCACCTTCCTATTCCAAGCTGAAGATTGCCATGAGATGGAGCTTGGCTATTATTTTTGTATAACAGACCAGGTGAAATACTCTTTGCTGTCACCATCTGCTTGTGAACTACTGCTTGTGGTTCTATTATACTCATATACCCACATCTTTATGGCCTGGGCCAACTTCTCACTTCTTGGGAAATATGAGTAAGCTGTTCCACAAGCTCTCTTTCCCTAAGGGTCAGATCTGACTTTGGTGGATCCTCTTCCCTCTTCCCTTACTAAGTCTATATAAGACCCTGGTTACTGTGTGGGTGGAAAGGGGTTTAACCTCTTTATCACTAAGGTCAAAGGGGTCTTCCTCCCCTGTCCTTCTATCTCTGGAGCCTCCTCTGTATCATAATCTTGATACTATAGTTAGGTTTCTGCCCAAACCATGAGGGCCCCTATCAGCACTGCCTTCCTGGAACTGGAGGGTGCTGGTAATCTCTAAACCCAACACAGGTCCCTAAAGTCTGCAACTTGAAGACTGGGTCGGCTAGCTAGATTAAACTCCATGGTATCCCTTGGATTTAAACCCAAAAGCTTTCTAAAAATTGAGGTCAGAGTAATTTAGAAAGAAACATCAACAATTCAATCAATTAGTATTAGTCCAAATAATACATCTAAGACAATGTTTGCATTAGGTCAATTAAGAAGATTTTTAATTTTCCAACCTAGATACTGAATTGTTTTACTAAACACACCTTCTGGATCTCACCACTGTGCACCAAATGTAGGTATGTGGGTTCCCCAGAAGTACAGAGAGTGTCTCCTCACATTGGCTCATGACATCCCCTTAACTGGATATCTGGGACAGACCAAGACATGGAACAGACAGGTCAACCATTTCTATTGGCCCTTTATGTCTGACAAGGTAAAGGAGTTGTGCCACTCCAGTGCCACTTGTCAAGCTTGTGGCAAGACAAGAGGCAAGCCAACAGCTGCTTTGATACCACTGCCTGTGGTTAGGACATTCTTCTAGAGGGTGAGCATTGACATTGTTGATCCCCTAGATCCACCAACTTTCTCTGGGAATAGGTATATGTTGATGGCATTAAACCATACCACTGGATACCCAGAAGCAATACCCCTCAAGATGGTCACTGCTTCAACAGTGGCCAGAGCTCTACTTGGCATTTAACCAGAATGTGCTTTTCTAGGGAGGTGGCCGCAGATAGGGAGACTAGCTTTATGTCTGCCTACCTGAAGGCGATGTGGAATGAATGTGGTATTTTACCTACAAGTACACCACCCCATATCATCCTCAGACTAGTGATCTGATCGAAAGAATCAATACGCCCTGAAGGGTATGATCATGGGCTTAGCTCACATGCAGAGGAAGAGTTAGCATGTTCTCTTCCCATGCCTTCTGCTTGCTTACAGAGAAGTGCCTCAGAAAAGGGTTGGTTCCAGCCCCTTTGAGTTACTGTTTGGCCACCATGTAAGAGGGCCCTTGAGTTTGGATAGGGAAGCTTGGTAAAGCCTCTCAAGGAGTGGAAGCAAGATGTACTGTAGTATGTACTAGGCCTCTGGATCTGCATAGCATAGCACCTGAAGAGAGCAAGCAGCAACATGGAGGCCAGCCAAGAGTGTATTAAGCTCTGGTTTGACCAGAAGGCTACTATCCCTGAGTATCATCCAGGACAGTTGGTGTGGGTGTTTGATCCTGAGGCTCCCAGGGCCATCCAGGACAATTGACTGGGCCCTATCCCATTCTGGAGAAAAAGGGTGAGATCACCTACTTGGTGGGCCTTAGCACCTCCAGAAGTCCCCACCAGATTCCTAATGTCAAAAGATTTAAACCCCAGGAAGACAGGTCAAACATAACCATGCTGATGGTCACAGATAAAGTAGGGGAGCAGGAGAGCCTCTCCAGGAATGCACATGATGGGTCAGTGAAGGGAATAGTATCCCCCCTCAAGTTGACAGACCAGCAGCAGAAGGTTGTGAAGATAAGTGTTAGAACAGTCTTCAGGGCTTTTCTCCCTGTTCTCACAACTTGGTGTTTCCATGACACTGACACTGTTGACAATCTACCTTTCAAAAACAAGTTCTACAGGTAGTCTGACTAGGTCAAAGCCAGCGATATGGATGAGGCAGCCACAATGCTGGAATTGGGGGTAATGCCGCCCTCTAACAGTCTATAGGCCAGTCTGTTGGTACTGGTGCCCAAGCCTAATTCCCAAGGAGGAAAGAAAGAATTGAGGTTGTGGGTGTACTGCAGAGGTTTGAATGCAGTCACCAAGACAGACAATCACCACATACCTTGAACGGATGAGCTCATCAACAGGTTAGAGGTTGCAAAGTACCTGAGTACATCTGATTTGACATCAGGATACTGGCAGATTGTCCTACATCCATTAGCACAGGAGAGGTCAGGATTTTCCACCTCAGAAGGCCACTTTCATTTCAAAGTGTTACCTTTGAGCTTGATGAATGCTCCGGCCACCTTCCAAAGGTTGGTGAGCAGAGTCCTGTCTGGTTTAAAAACATTTAGTGCTGCTTATCTGAATGATATAGCTGTATTCAGTTCCATATGGGAGCAGCCCCAGGTCCACCTGAAGGAAGTGTTTTGGGCCCTGCAGCAGGCAGGACTGACTATCAAGGCAAGCAAATCCCAGATAAAGCAAGGTTCAGTAGTGCGCCTGTTCCACCTTGTAGATGGAGGCCAAATACAACCTCTCCAGTCAAAGATGCAGACCATCTTGGATTGGGAAGCTCGTAATACCCTTATACAGGATAGGGCTTTTCTTGGCCTGAGCAGGAGGTTTGTGAGAATCTTTGCAAACACTGTGGCTCATCTGACAGAACTTACATCAAAGAAGCTACCCAAAACAGTAATGTTGACCCCAGAGTGACAGCAGTCCTTCTACACTCTGAAGGAAGTTATGTGTTTAGCACCAGTCCTTCTGGCCCCTGACTGCAATAAGGAATTTATTGTTCAGACAGATGCTTCAAATGGATTGGGGCAGTAATAAAGAGGTCCAAGATCAATTGTTTGCCTTCCTTAGCAGGGGTCTACTCGCCAGATAACAATGATAGAGTGCCATTGAGAATAAATTATTTGCGGTAGTCTGGTCCTTAAAGAAGATGGGAGCATTCCAGCTTGTTGCTCACATCCATGTTCAAACTTGCCAAAGACCTCTCTGATGGCTCATGCAGATGTGGGGGGAGAACCCTAAATTGTTGAGTGGTGTTTTCTCCTTCAGGGGGTGAATTTCACAGTGGAATACACACCTGGGGCTGAATATGCAAATGCAGATGGACTTTCAAGGTTTTTCAATTTAGATGACGAAGACTACCAGGGTGTAGGTTAGTTATCGTTCACCTTTCATTAAAGCGGTGGAAACTTGTAGGAAAGTCATAATTGTTTGTCCTGGCCACACCCATTCTTTGACAGATTCTGGTGGTTTCTGTCTCTAAAAGTGCCCTGGGCTCCGCTGAACAGGCTCAGGGCTAATGTTCTGTCTTCTAAAGCGATATAGTAATTGGTATAATTCTAATTGGCAAAGACAACCTACCTGTTAGTCAATAGTATATAATAGGGCATGTAGGTTTAGAGAGCCCAGTTGCTTTGCAGGCTGGTTTCAAAATAAAGTGTTGTCCAAATTCGGCTTTGAACTTAAAAGTCAAAAGTTCCAAAGTCCAAAACGACTTTTTTATGTCTTGTAAGTCAGTCACCCCTAAGTTCTACCCTATGTTCCCCAAGGGTAGTGTGCATTACTATAAAAATCACGCAAAATATAAATGATGTTTTATATGCCCTGGTAAGGAAAAACAGCCTATGTCGGTTGTCCATATTGTAGTGCTGCTAACCTCATAAGCTAACATGGGAAGGCTTCATTAAACTTAATAATGTCTAACATTTGATTGGAGCTAGCAAGACACATCATTCAACGTATCAAAATAAAGGTTGCAATAAATCCTACAACTTGCAATGGTCAGATTTATTATAACATTTACAGGAAAGTGGTTTTAGAACTTCCTATACTGAAATTACATAAGCAGCCTCTTCTGATTGGACATCATTTGACAGCTTGAGCCAATCTGCTCTATAAGTAGGTGTGAAGATGCCAGGGGCTGAAACAATGTAGCAAATTGGTGGGAGGATATTTGCTTTCTGAAAAGGCCAGTGAAATGAAGGGGCTTGGGAAGATAAGCTGGACTACAAAGGCAGAAGCCTTGGAAAAAAACAAATGTCACAGGACCAACACCACCCCAACTTCCTTGATCTCTAGCTAGCCAGATGGAAGCCCCCTAATTAGATTAGGAGAGAGGTTGGAAGGGGAATGTAGTCAGATGTTAGGCACACTTGTAGATTAGGTTTCACAGACACACACACCATGGAGATAATTCTCCATTTTGGTCCTTGGAAGAACAGTGCTTTCTGACTCAAAAATATGCTACACTTCACAGGAAGTGGTCATAGCATATGGAGGTACCGTTACGTCTCTTGGTGGGGGTGCCCAGAATAGCAGCCCAGAATTGAAGCTAATATGGGAGAGCTGCTTGAGCTCCTCAGATCACTGCCTAGAACAATAGAAGAGGGAGCACTGCCCTGCTGGTCCCTTGGACTGCATCACAGAAGGCTTGCATTCAGAAAGACTGCTCCTGCTGAACTCAGAAGGCTCCACAAAGAAAGGACTGTGCCTGGCTCCAAAGAAAAGCACTTGACTCCCCGATCAGCAACAGGTACAACAGAGCTGGAAGACAGCAACTGCCAGGCCAAAGAGAGGATCACCCCAGATGACCAGTTGCAACTGGACATTTCCTGGACTGTGCAAGTGCATTGTGGGATATGAAGTACTACCCCTCAAGAGGCATTACAGACTCTCTGAACACTTGGCATGAGTCCGTGGATAGCTTTTTCCCCCAAAGGAACTCAGAACAAACAAGATTTCAAAGTTTAGATTCTTACTGCAAAGTTTTGCAGAACAGCTCCATGAGATGACCAGCTCAACGCTGAGGTTCAGCCACTGTTTTTGACTTGCAAATGGCCTGACCACGCTTGTTTGTCACACAGGAAGCTTCAGTGCTCCTCACCTTTGATGTTGAGGACAGAGACTTCCATAGCTCACTCAGGCATTGTGCTGCAGCAGGCCACCATTGTTGAATCAAACTCTGAATGAGGTGAACCTGAGGACTCATCCTCTAAATATAAATTCCATTATTTTCTGTAGGATTTATATTTAGGTGGACTTCACCGTTGTGATGGAGTAACTCGTCTGCCAAGATATAAATCAGGCCCAAAAGTTTGAAGATCATTCTGTGACAGAGACCTAGCCCTCAGCCTATCTGACCCACCCTCCATTGTAATCGGCCTAAAACCCGGTCCAACGTAATCAGATTGTGGCAAGTGATGCTTTAAGCTTTTTGGTGCTGGAATGACATTTTTTCATTTAATCTTTAAAAATGTATATCTCCAGTTACATACAATGGGGTTTTGTCATTTTGGTGTCGGTTTTAAGCTAACCATAGTTTCTATTTTTAATAATTGGTGTTGGATTTTTGTTGTTTTGTGTCTTTTACTTACTTAATGTATTGGTGGGATTAAATGCTATACAAATACCTGCATCCTACGTTAAGCCTGGCTGCTCAATTGCCAAGCTACCAAGGGTTGCACAAGGATTCATTTACTGAGGCTTGATTGGACATATTAGTGATTGTGGTATTATCACTAGCTGAGCATGAATACCCCCTCCTACTAACATAACCCACTTTACTGCAATTTTTGTTTCTTGATTTTTCTCTTTTTCTATATTTCCCTTAGTTTCATACATTACATTAAGACAACCCCAGGGCTGCCTTCCAAGACTGAGTGAAACACTGCAATTTTTAAAATTGCACGATAGGCATAATATATATTTACTAAGATCGGCATAACCAATACAGGAAAAAGTACTTTTCTATCGGTGTATTTGGTATGTGCATTTCCAGTTCAAAAATATTTGAGTCTGTGTATTGCTTTTAGAAACTACACCTTCTTATGTAAAACCCTGCCTTGCACTCAAAACAAGGGCTGGGAACATGAAGCAGTCCCATGTCATATGTGATTGTGTCTAGGCATTTGGATTGTATATCATGATTGTTAACAAAAATATTGTCTGACACCAATTTTATGCCCTAAATATCGTTTGCAAAAATATAAAGGCTTTGGGTGTAAGTTTTTATTAGTAACCTTATTAGTAACCAATTGAGTGTAGATTTTCCATTACTAATACCAAACGGATGACATTACAGTAAATTATATTTAATTCATGATATTCTGGCACCATACCACTCTGGCATACCCAAGATGCCCCCCTGGCTTTATGTGGCAGCTTTCTTAGAAATGGTCAATATGTATGTAACGTAGAAGTTTCTATGCTCTACTATTTTTCTTTGTTACCTTAATACTCTTGCCCTTATTGCCAAAAGTACTGACTGTGCGTTGCTTTCTGTCATTAAAAAGGGTGGTGAAAGGTGTCATGAAATGACTTCCTGTGGAGTTCTTTGTGATTCAACTGCATGTGAAGCCATTTTTGCTGCCTCTGAAATCGTATTAAATTGTTGGGACTGACTACATCCTGAATAAAAATGCAGGACCTAATGTATGAGACATGGTGGATGAGGTAGAGAAGTCAAACATTATAAAGCTAATACAAAGGGTAAATCGGATACCTTGCTTTCCTGAAACAGACCCTTTGCTAGCTATTTCTCCTGGAGTATAAAGCAACAAGTAGTGAAATTAAGTTCTTTAATTTACAAACTGGTGTTTTTACACTCTAGATGTACCACAATATGTCTTTCAGACAACATGAGAATCAACAATACCTACTTTGACCAAGAAGAATTAAAACCACAAACAATCTTACAGCATCTGCAGTTAATAATTACTCCCAAAAGAGGAATGTAAAACTTAAACTCTATGTCTCAATAGAATCTTAAACAATTGCACCTCCACGTCTACCCTATGAGATCCTCTTGAACCCTTCACTATGCCTCCCATAATGGGTCAGACTGGCGGTTCTAACACACTGGAAATTTCACAGTGGGCTGAATGCTTGGGGATGCTGTCAGAGCAAGATTGGCTGCTATGACTCAACCATGCTCCAATGCCCCCTATTGCTAGCTTGCTGTATGGTGCTGGTTTGTAGAGTTTTGGCAGGGATTTTGTTTCCCACAGATACCGGACTGGCATAAAATTCTCCACTAGCCCCAAAAAACACAACAGACAACAAAATCACACACTCCACCACACAATGCTGTCCTCAACAACACATTAATGCAGTAAACTCCAACAGTGATTCCACATGTAACATCCTTCTATCATTCAACACAAAACTGTTTGGGGTACAACGAGTATAAATGTCATTGATATGGCTTATCATGAGGAGGGATGTATTCTGCCTTGTTCTTTGTCAGATATGGTTAGTTAAGTGTGGGATGGAGACAATTAGGGCCTGTTTAAGATGGCGAGCGGAATGCCACCAACAGACCATTGGTGGTGGTCCGACCACCGACAGCCAACTCATACCGACCGGCAGTCTGACCCACAGCGGTAAAGGAGAAGAATGCCGCCTCTTCCAGAACCATTGGTCCCAACAGGCTGGAGGTTTGATTTGTAGTCCCAAATGGCATTGGTGCCTAGGCAGGCACCACTGTCGGAAGTAGGATATCCCTTTCCAACAGCCTTTTCATAGCACGCAAGACCACCATGAAAAGGCTGTCAGAAACTGAATTTTGGGTGCCCTAAACATTTCCCCCTTCTGTCGAGAGCCACTGTAAAGTGGCCCTGGGTGCACATGTAGTGCCCGCATGTACCTCCATGCACAGTGTGCCATGTACCACACAGTGCATGGCACATATTCCATGGAGATGCAGGAAGTGTTTCTTTGCACGGCAGCTTGTGCAGCTGCTCTTTTCCTGGGCTGCAGTGCAAGCCACCATGACAAGGAGAACTTTGGAACCACCAGCCCAGCAGTTGCATTGACTGTTGTCTGCAGGTCGGGTGGTCTTCTGACTGCCGCGATAGCGGGCAGTTATCTAACCGCCCGCTATTGTGATCAGGCCCAAACTTTGTGTACCTCAAGTAATGGCCATATTGTGATATTTCTATTTGTGGTTCTTACCTTTACTGGAATAAGAAATGCAAATTTAATCTGAAAAAGTACAAACCTTGATTTACAATTTAATTCTTAATGTCTCCGGTCCTAACATGTAGTTCCATATGTACTACAATCCTTTATACATGTGAGTATGAGTTTCATCTTCAAAACTGGAACATTCATGATATCTCTAACATCACATTTGTTATCACGGGGAAATATTGCTTGTGGTTCCACAACAAGAATAGTGCAGACTGTGCTAATATGCACCCTGTATTTTGGTGACCCCCATTTGCCATTGGACCATCAGTATATGGACAATGGTAGACCACAAAATGAATGCTAGACAAGTGTGAGGGGAGTTGGTCTTTGATCTCCCTTCTTTAAGTAAACACTGACCGTAGGCTGTGGTTAAAAAAAAATAACAATATGAGGAAATTATTCCAATCTTAAAGTAATATATACAGGGAACATTTGCAGTAACAATGACATATAATTGTATGTCACTGCTTAGTTGAGAAACAAACTACACAAGTGGTCAAAATTGTATTGCCTCTGGCACATATTCTTCAGGTACAAAGGCTTACACTGTTTTTTGTTACAATTACATTTCAAGTAGATAAGTAGGCTGGTGCTTGGGAGGCCACTTTTAATTTAAAAGCTTTATGAAATGTTCATATGTGTTTGTCAGTGTCTCTTAGTAATATTTACTGTGCCTGACATATGTAGCTAGATGTGCAGTAGCATGTGAGAAACTGGATTGCTGGTTGATTGGAGAGTGAGCCCTGGTCAAGCAACAGCCACAATCCCTTGCAGTGTGAACCACACAAAGTCCCTAACTTAACCTGTGCTTAACCTTAGGTAGCTTGGCACAAAAAAACAGTAAGGCTTAACTTAGAGAAAATATGTAAATAATTTATGCAGCACACAAACAACAAAATGGTGAAAACACAAAATAAGCAAAAGCTCAACCCAATTTTGAAAAATATAGTACATTTGAAACAAGTATTTGACACCAAAATGTCAGACATCCAATCAGTAGAACCTGAGTTATGAATTTGTATGTTTTCATTAAAAAGTAGTGCTAAAAGATCAGATTGCCGTTGCCGTGGAGCCTTGGTTAAAGCTTCGATCGGACTTACTGTAAGTTATGGAAGTCAAAAATCTCCAGTAGGACGAGGCAGGGGGCTGTAGATAAAGAAGATTTCAGGGGTTCGGATAATCTTTGGCAAATGACCGTAAAACAGGATCTGCTGTTGAAGAGAAGAATGTAACAGGAACAGGTGCAAAACTAGGCCGACTAGAGATTCACCTTTGGTAGATAGATGGGCACGTTGGTATTGGTCTCTCACCAGGTCTTAGAGCAAGTCTCCCCTCAATTTAGTCAAAATATGTCTAAATTCTTAGTTTTAGGTTTTGGCCAACTGGGCACATTTAGCACCGAAACCAAGAGTCGGGACTGGTGAGACACCTCTTAAGGGTTCTAGACTAACCCCAGGCAGAGTTAGTGGAGTGCCACTACGCGGATTGCTACAGAGTTGGAAAAAAACTCAGTGGAAATCCACTCATCTCCCCTGCTTTTTTAAAACATTTTTCACTGTTGATGCATTTATTCAAGGGACGCTCTTTTGCCCGTCTGTTCTTCTGCAGGCAGTCACATTTCAGGCAATGTATAGCCCGAGTTTAATCTCAGGTGAGCAGGGGATGGCGGGTATTACAAAACACCTGTACCTGCAAGGTGAGGAATGGCACTACATTCCCAGCTCCTACTTCAATCCTCCTGTGATCTCGGTTGAGGAGAGGATGAGTCGTGACAGCCAGCGCTGCCCACTTAGGAGCTAGGTTCGATTCCAGCCATGGGCTCAACATCATGTGCTTCTGGGCGAATCACCTTACTCTTCCCATGCCTATAAAACTGACTTTGGCTTTGTGTGACGTCACTGGTGCTCATATGAAGTGCTACAATGCCTGCAGGCCGAGTTCGCGCTATGTAAAACTACAGAAAAATAATATCAGCCTTATGTATAGGTTGGGCCATTACCTTAGCAATAGTGGCCTGGACCCGTCTGTTGCGCCTCCGTGCACACTCACGGCTGACGGCTTCAGGAGACTGAGGCAAGGAGCCGGGGTACACACAGGTATGTCAAGAAACAATGGTTCTTGTGGCAAAAATAATGTATAATAATGATAATTACACTGTACAATGACATAAATAATGGATCATATGAAAGTAAGCTAAAGAGGAGGCTGAATACAATGTGATTGAATATTTAAGATTTATATCAATTATTCAGACAGTTTTAACATATGTAAATAACAGATAGTGCTTAGTGTGGAGAAGTGTGGCTCAATGGTTAGAGCGGCAGACCCTGATGCAGAGGTCTGGCCCTGGACCAGGGTTCAATTCCCCGCCTCGGTGGGTCTTGGGCTAAAAAATTCCACGGACCTGATAATTCTCGCCTTGGTGCCTATTCCAATCATGGAGTCCCACTCTGCAACTCTGGGCAGTAGCTTGCTTAATCTCCACAAAGGCCCCCACAATGCTAAGGATGCCGGGCCTCCACCTTGGGGGTGCCCAGGAGTGGAAGCTCACAGGGAAAGCCAGGATGGGTTCCACAGCGGTATTCGTACAAGTGCCTCGAGACCCTTGCGGTTGAGTAGTGCGCTATACAAGTATCAATTTTTTAATGTCTCCAGTGTGCATTAGAACCAAAAACAATGGGCAGACTTGTGAAATCAGTGATATTTACAACTTGGTTTTCTTTATCTGAGAAGCGACAATTTATAAAAAAAATAACAATTTATCCAGACACTGTATGCAGTAGACAGTGCTGATGTAGGGATTCTTTTCTCTTTTATGTCGACGGCCAATCGAACCCGACAGACGCCTAGGAGAAAACATGAGTAGCCATCAACTCTGCTCATTGCAGAAGAATTGCACTAAAGGGAAACACATTTGTTCCCACCCCTGACCCAGTGGAAGTACAGCTCAGATAGCACTCCAGGAGAAGCTCTGTCACCCAGGCATTGGCATCCACCTTGCCTCACCACATATTGCCAGCCCCTCCTTTCCCCCCTCCCTCACACTGAGCACCCGGCTGGGTCCAGTGTGAGTACTCTATTTATTTTTCTCACTTAACCGGTGTTCTTCACTACTTGCACGTGGCTGCGCATATTAATCCATACTCTTTCAGATGTCCCTATACTATTAGGTCCTGAAGAGACCCTGTAGCCGCAGAGGGTCCGAAACGCCATCGACATAAAAGAGTAATAAACCACTACATCAGCACTGTCTACTGAATACAGTGTCTGGATAAATTGTTATCATTTATAAATGGTCGCTTCTCGTATAAAGGAAACCAAGTTGTAAATATCACTGATGCCACAAGTCCGCCCTTTGTAAATACTGATTCCTTAATACCAATTCCTTATTGCTCTTGCATTTAAGGAATAGGTAATACCAATTCCTTGAATGCAATGTAGGAAGCACATTGAAGAGTGCTTTTGAGCCTTAAGAAATCGGTAATTACCATCAACTTCAAATTGGTGGTAATTTTTTCCGATTTCCCTTAAAAAAACACTATTTTGCTTTTTTTAAAGTGCCATGTGGCACACATCCATGCCCTTAGGGCATGAATGTGTGCCACATGTGCACACATGCCCATTTCAGGGGTTCAACAGGCCCTTGAAATACCTCCCGGTATTACCGATTTGGTAATACCGAATCGCTAATACTGAATGTCTGCACACTCATTCCTATGGACCTCCAAGCTCATAGAAATGAATGGGTAGGTTTCCCTTATTACTAAATCTCAAGTAATGATTGAGTAATAAGGAATAATAAGGATTCAGTATTTTTTACCGAATCTTTACCTACATAGGAAATATCGATTTCTTAATAGCGAATCAGTAAAATTTGCTATTAAGAAATTGGTATTTCTCATTTACCTACATCTGGCCCTAAGTCAATATGTGAAAACTCCTTGGTAAACTCTAGAAATATATTTTTTAGATTTACAAAGCACAATGTCTGCCAAAATACATTGGCCCCCAAAATAAGGGAAGGCTCTAAGAAGACAGAACGAGGAAGTTGCAGATTATAAAGCCATGTTTGTATAAATTGCCTGAGAGGAAGCAAATTATTGTTGCAAGGATGGCTAGAAGCATATTATTTCCAAATCTGGCAACCAAAAAGATCCACTCTCCAGTAGTAACTGTGTGTAATCTGGAGATTTCAATAAGCCAACAAACAGTTGATCCAAAGAGTAACACAAGCTCTGAGATTACCTGTGTAGCAGGGGGAACACACCATTCAATGATACCCATTCAGTTGAAAGTCTATGAATATCAGTCAAGCACAGGATTGGCGGGCAGGGCCCTTCAAATATTCTGGAGGAAGTGCCACTTCATTTTGTGTTACGCCACTAGGCAGCATTAAAAGCATGGGGAGGTGGCACAACCCAGTGGTTCGATGACAATGAATTGCTTTGGTGCTTCTAGTATCTTGACTCATTTTCGACTGTGCACAGCTCGGACCTGACTCATCTCCATAATCTAAATGATCAGCGACTATGCATAGCCTCCTTTGCTACTATCATCATCTTTGGCGTCGATGCATCTAAGAGAGCGCCATGTTATTTTGAAATTCGTAGGGGTGCACCATATTTCTGAGCAGTCAGCACCCACATATTTAGAGGGCCTACTAATGTAATTTAGACTTATACTGTTAGGCTGAGAATCAGTACAATATATATGGATGTGTTTATTAACCAGAGACTAATGTAGTTTTAATTGAAATGCAGTGTTGCCTAATACAGAAATGTAATCACCTGTGAAATGTTGTATTACTAATGAAATGCTTTTGAAATACATGTTTAATTTTGAGTGAATTAACGTAGGCTTTAGAATGAAAGCTGGTGCTCACTTTGAAAATAGAATTAACGTGTTGAAGTAGTGAAATGTAATGTCATTCCGTGTTAGAAATGCATTTGAAAATGCAAGGGCCTGATACATGCTGAAGCCAGGAGAGGCCTAATTGTATTTTCTTTTGTTAGCATTAGTCGAGAAAGCATGATTTCTCTCTCCAGGGAAAGTTGTCCTCAGCAAAATACGAAATTGTAACTTTAAATGTTTGCAGAGATGTTCCCATGTATTTCGGCTTGCAGGTGCAAGGCCACAAGGCTCGTTAGGTAGAAGGGTCTATTGTTTGGGAGTTAGAATAGTAGGCGAAAACGGATAAAAGCTGTCAAGAATATGGGAGTGCAACATTTAGCGAGGAAGGTGCCTGGGACCCAAGGACACACCAACAGATGCTGGATGGAAAGGTGCCATATTGGAAAAAGCCGAAGATCATCACCTGCCAGAGGGGAGTACCTCTGTGCGTGTCGACTGTTTCTGGGATTTTGTATTAGGGACAACACCCAAGGGTGGAGAGCAGATTTTAGTTAGGCAACGGACAGAGCAGGATGTAGAAAGTTGTAGAGAGCGAGTCTTGGAGATCTTAGGGCGGAGTGGGGTGTAAGAAGGAGCATCTTAGAACGAGCTCGACAGTTAGACTATTTGCTTAAAAGAAAGAGAATGTACTTCTTTGAAGTCTTCACTGCAGACACTTTTACTCTTAGTTGATGGGAATGTTATGTAGGGATGTCACCTTAGAGTAGTGTAGGGACAGACTAACCATTACATTTACTTTTTGAAAATGCAGTCCAAACTTCAAGCTGGGACTGTTCTTGGTTGCCTAATGTTACTCGAATTGACTTTGCATTTTATCCTGAGTCGCTTAAGAATTTTGCGTCGGATTATGTTTGTATTAGTGCCAGTTTATTTTCTGAACCTCTTGCTGAGATGTTTGTACATTCAACTATTTTTGGCTTTGTAATAAATCTTTAAAATTTCAGTCGTAGTCAGTGGTCCTTTGAGTTCAATTGAATTTGTTTGGAAGTTGTTTAAAGACATCATTGTGAAATCTTTCTTCATATTCCTAGAACAGGGAAAAAGTTCCAGTTGACCTGGTTTGGGATTCTAGAGATAGGTAAGAACATTTAGAGAGAAATCCCAGCTTCACCACATCCAAGGTACTGTTTCAGCGGGCCAAAGCTGGTCTCTGTATCCAACCTACTCTCAAATGCAGTGAACTGTTGGATTTACCTTGGTCAAGCATGACTAGATGTCCTCGGTTGACACTTTACGTTTTTAAGCACTATATTTTCATTCATTCTTTGAAGATTCATAACTCCAGTTATACTTATTGGATTCTTGTTGTTTTTATCTTGTTTTGCACATAAAAATATAAACTATTTTTCTAAAATTGTGTGGACTCTTTTGGCAGAGTTTGCACTGTGTTACTGTCTGAAGTGTTGAACAAACACTTTACACATTGTCTCTTTAAGTTAAGCCTGCCTGCTCTGTGGCAAGCTACCAGAGGGCGAGCACAGGTTATGATGTGTATCTTGATGAGGCTTGCGGTTCCTGCTTGCACAGAATGCATAACTCTACCAACCAGAAACCCAATTTCTAACACCTCACAAACAGTTTAAAAATAGTATATGAATTTGCAATAATATATGAATATTATATGAAACTGATCCTATTCAAAGGTCCTTTACTGCTGTCAGTTGCTTTTTGATCACCTTAAGTTGCAACTTTCTTGAACATTTTTCAACTAGCCAATATGTTTGGTATTGGCCTCTCCCTGAGTTTTAGTCCAAAGTATTATAGTTGAGGTAAAGCCAAGAGTTTTTACTATGATTTCAGTTGAAGATGGAGTTAGCAACATATTTGTAGTTAGAGTACATGTAGGTTTATAGTAATGATTACAAGGTTTAAGAAACAAGTGAAAACCAGTTTCTTTAGAGATGATTTAGTTGCAAGGAGTTTGCTGAGGCAACCACATTTGTTGCAGGGTGCTTGTTAAGAGGAATTCTCTGTGATAATACTCTTGCTTGTGGTCCTCTCATTAATGGCAAACATTATACATTATCAGTGCTTGAAGTACTACACTCTACCATGTTATTCTTGTGATGCAGGCTATTGGTGCATCATTTTACTGTACCTTAATCAGTCTGCAAACATTACTTATTGAGTTTATAGTTACAGGTTAGGTTTGTATGATTTTCTATTGATTTGTAAAGCTGCCTCTTAGACCTGTCATCCTTGCGGTCGTCTTCCCCCCAAACATTTTACCTCCTCATTTTGCTCTATCTTTTTGTAGGCCTTAGGGGCCTGAGTACTTTACCACTGCTGATCAGTGGTAAAGTGCATGTGTTCCTCCCCTAAACATGGTAATATTGGTATATATACAATTGGCATATTACGTTTACTTGTAAGTCCCTTGTAAAGTGGTACGCTATATACCTAGGGCCTGTAACCTAAATGCTACTTGTGGGCCAGCAGAACGTAATGTGCTACCTACACAATTAGCCTTTCAAACCTTGTTTAGGTCTGCCATTGCAATGCATGTGTGTGAAGTTTACTGCCACTTCAACTTGGCATTTAAAACAACTTCTGAAGCCTTAAACTCCCCTTTTATTACACATAGGTTACCACTGATATAGTCCCTATGTAGTCCATAGGGCAGAGTGCAGTGTAAGTAAAAAATAGGACATGTACTTTTAAGTTTTTTTGTTTTTTGTTTTTTTGTCCTCATACGCCAGTAAAGATATTTTCGGTATTGATTATACAGAGAATATTTATGGAAGCTCTTTTTGCAGACACCCAGTATTCGTCTTACGGTACCACAATGTCAATAGTCAGCTCAGTCTTACACTTTACCAGACCCTTGGACCGATCTTGGGGTGGTTCATTCCGCAAAAAGGCATAATCATTGGACATAGTTGGTTTATAGCCCTTCAAGCCAGTTAATACAAGGGGTCCAAAAATGCTTCCTTCTCTTCCATAACACTTTATCTAAACTAAGAGTATGCCTAATTGCCCTGACCCAGTCTAGATATGTTGGTGCGTTGGTATTCGCCCACAATTTACATATTTCCCTACGAGCTAAAACAATTAAGTACAAAAATAACTTATTACTGTCTTGAGATACTTCCTCATAATTGGGGGGAATTCCAAAAAATACTTGTTGTGTACTAACCTGTATTTCATACCCAAAAAGGGCTTTCATTCCTTCTTGTACTTCAAACCAAAATTGTGATAGTGCGGGACAGTTCATAAACATATGGAGCTCATCTGCTTTTTCCAAATGGCACTTTGGACAGCAGGACGTGGGCCCCTTTGAAATTTTAGCAATCCTGGCCGGGGACCAGTAAACCCTATGGAGAGAAAACAAGTGATTCCGCTTTAAATTGGCAGGTGAGACCGTAAGGTGTAAAAGATAAAAAGATACTTGCCATAAGTTCTGCAAATCGACATCCGAGATTTGTTCGCTCCATAGATGTTCTGGAAGGCTGAAGTCTCCATCCTCTCCTTCAAGTATTGTCCAGTAAAGAATTGATGTTTTAAGCGGACTTGCTTTCCTCATTAATAGTTCGTCCAAAATAGATTTAGCACCTTTATCCTCTGTGTTAGACCTGACATCATTGGCTTGAGTCTCTCCTCCATTTTTTCTGTTTGCCTCTACTGTTTTACGATGTTTTGCTGGTATATGCTTTGGGCGCCGTGTCACTGCTGATCAGTGCCATAGCGCAAGTGCTCCCCTCTGTTAAAATGATGTATCTATTGTATCCATGTTTGGCTTATTTGGTTTACTGTCAGTCCCTAGTCTAGTGCACCAGGAGTGCCAGGGCTTGTAAATACAAATACCGCTCGTGGGCTTGCAGCACGTGTTGTGCCACCCACAGGAGCGGCCTTGTAAACGAATGTCTACGGGTCGGTCATTGCGAGACCCACGTGCAGTCTTGCACTGTCACGTCGGCTGCGCAGGTATACCTACCTGCCAGCCCCTCCAACCTTCCCTTAACTTCATGTTAGTCACCCCTATGGTAGGCCCGTGGGCAGGGTGCATTGTAAGTGTAAGGTAGGACAAGCCTGACCAAGTTGGCATGTCCTGATAGTGAAGTACCGCCATCTTAGGGCTTCACTATTGCGAGGTAGCCTGCTCTCCGTTGGATAGAATGGGCCGCCGGGATTATTAACGCTATAATCCTAGCTGGCTCGGGGAGCATGGTGCAATGTCGAGTTCGGTATCCCTGAACTCGGGGTTTAATTACGCATCCGTTGGTGTGGATGGTTTTTGGACTCTGGGTTCGAAAATAGCACTTTTAGAAAGTGTCTATTTTCTTGTCTAACCATATCTGGTCTCTGCTGGTCTGCGTGTATGTGACAGGAGCTGGGTGGCTCCAAGAGGTCTGGATGAGTCAGTGTGGGATGAGTGGGACATTACGTTGAGAGTAGGGGGAGAGTAGTTGTTGATAGCCTGCCTTGCCTGATACAATGCTGGCTCCACCTCCTGCCGAGCGACGGATGGCTCTGTACCTGCCATGGACGATGCTGGCTCCACCTCCTGCGGGGCGTCTGAGGACCCGGCCCGGCTCAATGAATAGGCCAGGTGTTACTGCCTAGCTCCACCCACCACCGACCCAGGGTGTTGGGAAATCCCCGGCATAGACAAAGGGATCAAAGACGAAAAGGGGTATAAGAGAAGGACCCCTGAACTTGGAAATCAGATCACTTCTGACAAGGAACCCTGTAACCAAGGACAAGAAGCCTACTGATCTAAAGGACTGCCTACCCCTTCTGCCAGTGTGCTGTTGTTGGGGGAATCCTGCGGTGCTTCTTTATTTTTGCCAAGGAACCAGGAGAGAGGAACTGGGTGTGTACTCTCACGCTTGCTAAGAAAATCTCCAAGGACTGGAAGAGTGCCAGTCTCCTGCCGAAGTCACAGGGCCAAAAGACTTCACCTGCTAAAAAGTGCTATCCGCTGGAAGTTTGAATCCAGCACCTCTGAAAAGAACAGCATCACGACGACCGGACGCTGGGCCCAACCGACGCCAGCAGCAACGCCAGTGAGTAGGAGTACGGCTCTAACTCCAGAGGACCTCGTGTCTGCCCCGCTGCTGATCGCATCAACCGTGTGCCATTCGACGCCGTGAGCGCTGCTCACTCTGTGCAACTGCATCATTGACAACGCCTGCTGAGGCCTGATCGACACCGAAGAAGCGACGCCGGATTGCTCGACGCCGCTGATCATCGTGTGCTTCATTTTCCTAAGGTACTGTGTTGTTGGGGGTCCGTGTGACTCCAGGCCCGACGCAGCGCTCCTCGCGGTCGACGCCGAACCTGTGGATTATCTTTGCCCCAGCGTTGTGTAGCTCCCGTGTGAGTTACCCTGTTGCTAAGAACTTTGTTTCCAAGAAGAAGATTTGCTTGATACTAAAAGACTTTTGTGCTAAAGAAGAAACTACCTGTGAACTATCCTTTTTCCTTCCCGAACGTATTTATTCCGATTGTGTACAGTTTTGCCGTTATTTTGGTCTTGTGCTAAGCCTTATATAAAAATACCTATTTTTATAATACTACGGTGTCGTGTCCATTTGTAGTGTATTCACTGTATTACTGTATGTGGTCATAATTGCTTAACACACAGCCTCTGAGATAAGCCTGTTCTGCTCTGCCAAGCTACCAAGGGGGTGAGCAGGGGTTATCGAAGGGTGTGATCCCCTTGCCCTGACTAGAAAAGGAGTGTCCCTATTTGTCAGAAGTGTATACCTCTGCCAACTAGAGACAGCCGGTTCTAACATTGGCGGCAGTGGTGGGATTTGGACCTTGCATTTATGACCCATGTACAGTGATTAGTGTGCGCTACGTAGTGAAAGCAGACCATAACGCAGTCACAATCTGATTCGGAAGGATCCTATTTTTGTTCTCCGCTTTCCTGAAACTTGATTTTCTGAACACTGCCAGTTTAACCATGAGTGACAACGGAGTCACTGCCCCTGCTATCGTTGTTGTGGAGGAGTTCGAGAGGAGTAAGCTAAAGAAATACAAGAAAGATGAGCTGAAACACTTTTGCGACCAGTTTGGGGTTCCTACCACCGGCCTCTTGAGAAAAGATGATTTTTATAAAGCATTGCAGGCCTGGTGGAAGTCCAGAAATCCCTCTGATGTGGTGGTGGTACCCACAGAGGAAGGGGATGAGGAGGTGCCAGTGAATGGACCTGTACCCTCTCCCGGAAGCAGTGTTTCCTCCAAAGGTCTTTCCCCTGAAGAAAGAGAAGAAAGGGCGAAAGAGCGAGCTTACAACATGGAGATGGCAAGGCTAAAGATAAATGGGCAGTTGGAGTTAGAAAATGCAAGAGGTAGAAGGGAAGCTGATTTAGAGATCAAAAAGTTGGAGTTTGAACGAGAGAAGTTAGCTTTGGAGCGTGAAGCCAGGTTGAGGGAACTGGATATCCAAGCTAAAAAGTTAGAGTTGAATCCCTCTGGTGGCAGCATTCCATCCGAGCCTGCAGAAAGTAAGTTTTACTTCCCGAAAGATGTGATCAAAGATTACAATAAGAATGAAGATATTGGTCAATGGTTTAAAGCATATGAGTTAGCATTGTTGGCCCACCAGGTCCCTGAGAAGAATTGGGGAGCGGGGTTGTGGGGTCGCTTTGTGAATGAGGGAAGAGATACCCTGTTAGACATGCCTGTTGCGGATAGGATGTCGTATGCTCATATGAAAGATGCTTTAATGTTGCGATATGGTTTAACCCCCGAGCAGTACAGACAAGCTTTTAGAGAATGTAAGAAATTGCCTGGTACGACGTGGGTTGAATATGTGTCTTATTTTTGCAGAGCCATGGATGGTTGGGTAAAGGGCAGCAAAGTGTAAAGTTATGAAGCTCTCTATGATTTGTTTGCGTGGGAGCACTTGTCTAATAACTGTTTTCCAGAGCTGCGCCAGCACCTGATTGATAGCAAGATATCTAACCCTAGAAAACTTGCTGAGGAGGCGGACCGCTGGGTCAGTACCAGGGTCCATAAGGGTCCAGTGGGAGACTCAGCCAAAGGTGGGCAGGGTCCCCAGCAGAAGAGTGGGGGGGACAAGGGTAAACAGAAGGAGTCTCAGAAAGGGCCCCAAAGTAATCCCCAAGGGAACCAAGGGAAGGGTTCCCAGCCTCCCCCTGAGAAGAAGTCAGGGGCCCCGACGGGTAAACCTGTTCATAGGGGCCCCCTAACCTGCTACGGTTGTGGGCAGGTGGGACACCGGTTTTATGACCCCCAGTGTCCCAAGAAGGATTCGAATGCACCGCCGCGTGCACCCCCTCGTCAGTTGGCAAGTGTAGCCTTGGGAGGGGAGGAGATGGTTGTCCATGGTGGGAGGGGTCCCGCAGAAATGTCCCTGGTCTCGCTAGGAGACATGCAAATGGTCCCTCCACCCCCTCTGCCTAGTAACACTAGTAAATATAGGCAGTGGGTGACCATTAATGGCCATAGAGTGGAAGCCCTCAGAGACACCGGAGCGATTGTGACAGCTGTCAAGTGTCACTTGGTGTCCAGAGAGCAGGTGGTTCCACACGCATTCTACCCCGTGATAGCTGCCGATAACTCCCAGAAAGAGTGTGAGGTGGCTCAGGTTTCCTTTGAATGGGGGGAGTTTCAGGTACTCTTCAAGTTGCTGTGAGGCCCGCCATGCCTGTCGACTGTCTCCTGGGCAATGATTTGGAAGACTCCCCTTGGGCTAAGGTGGAGAGAGCGGCGCATTTGAAAATGTTGGGTGTACCAGAGTGGGTGTGTGCAACCACTCGATCCATGACAGCGAGTAAGGGTGTTGATGGGGTCCCGGAGCCTGAAAGTACGGCCCAGGACCCAGCTGTGAAGAGAAGAGGCAGGAGGCGCGGGAAACCGGCCCCCGTTGTTCCCGTGGTCCAGAAGGAGGTAGACCCTGAGGGGGATGCCCTGGAGCCCACCGGGGAACAAATCGCCGAACTGGGAGATCTGCCCGAGCTGACCCACTGGCAGCAGGATGGTGGTCCCTTCAGGGAGGAATTCTGTGCGGAACAGAAAGAGTGCCCTTCTCTTGTGGGCATGAGGCAGCAGGCCTCAGCCCAATCCTCAGGTGATCAGTCAGGGTCACATTTTGTGTACTGGGAGAACGACCTCCTGTATAGCGAGCCTAAGGCTGCTGAGCCTGGGTCAGCCCGTGTGCTGGTGGTACCCCAGCGCTTCAGAGCCTTCCTACTGGGTTTGGCTCATGACGTACCGTTAGCTGGACATCTGGGGCAGGACAAGACCTATGACAGGCTTGTCACCCATTTTTATTGGCCTCAGATGCGTAGGGATGTAGACATCCATTGCAAGACTTGTCGCACTTGCCAGGCAAGTGGGAAAAGCGGAAGGAAGCAGAAGGCTCCCCTCCAACCTTTTCCAGTGGTCAGCACCCCCTTTGACCGGGTGGGTATTGACATTGTTGGGCCCCTGGACCCCAAGACAGCCCTGGGCAACAGGTTTATCCTGGTCTTGGTGGACCATGCCACAAGGTACCCGGAAGCCATCCCTCTCAGGACAGTGACGGCCCCCGTGGTGGGACGGGCACTGATGGGTGTTTTCTCCCGGATGGGGTTCCCCAGAGAGGTGGTGTCCGACCGAGGCACCAACTTCATTTCGAACTATATGAAGTCTCTGTGGAAGGAGTGTGGGGTAACCTACAAGTTCACCACTCCTTACCACCCTCAAGGAAACGGGCTGGTTGAGAGATTCAACCGGACCCTGAAAGGCATGATTATGGGTCTTGAAGAACCAATGAGGCGGAAATGGGACGTCCTCTTGCCATGCCTGTTGTTTGCTTACCGTGAGGTGCCGCAGAAGGCTCTAGGGTTCAGTCCCTTTGAGCTCTTATACGGTCACCCGGTAAGAGGACCTTTGAGTCTGGTCAAGGAAGGCTGGGAGCAATCTCCCAGGAAACCTCCCCAGGATGTATACAGCTACATGCTGGCCTTTCGGAACCAGACTCGGCGCTTCAGAGAACTTGCTCAGGCAAATCTGGAGGCCAGCCAGGAGGAGATGAAGCGATGGTACGACCGGAATGCCACTCTGGTAGAGCTTCAGCCTGGACAGGAAGTGTGGGTCATGTCCCCTGTGGAACCTTGTGCGCTCAAGGACAGGTGGACTGGACCGTTTAAGGTTGTGGAGAAGAAGAGCGATGTCACCTACCTGGTGGACTTGAAATCTCCCAGGAACCCCTTGCGGGTCCTGCATGTCAACCGTTTGAAGCCCCACTTAGAAAGGTCCGAAGTGGGCATGCTCTTAGCGACAGATGATGGAACGGAGGAGGAGAGTGAGCCTCTTCCTGACCTCCTGTATGCTAAGGAGCAAGACGGGTCAGTGGATGGTGTGGTCCTCTCTGACACACTGACCCTTGAGCAGAAACAGGATTGTCGCCACCTGTTGGGACAATTCCCGGATCTGTTTTCCTTGGTTCCGGGTGTCACGCATTGGTGTGTCCATGACGTTGACACCGGAGACAGCCCTCCTGTGAAGCACAAGGCTTACAGGGTGACTGACAAGGTCCGAGCGTACATTAAGGAGGAGGTCTCCAAAATGTCCGCGTTGGGGGTGATTGAGTCCTCTAGCAGTCCTTGGGCCAGCCCAGTGGTCTTGGTCCCGAAGGCTGCAGCGCCTGGTGCTTCACCAGAACTCCGGTTCTGCGTGGATTACCGCGGACTCAATTCGGTCACGAAGACTGACGCGCACCCCATCCCCAGAGCTGATGAGCTCATCGATCGGTTGGGGGCTGCCCGGTACCTTAGTACGTTCGACTTAACGTCTGGGTACTGGCAGATCGCCTTGACTGATGGGGCAAAAGAGAGGTCAGCATTCGCCACACCAGATGGGCTATACCAGTTCCGGGTGATGCCCTTTGGGATGAAGAATGCCCCCGCCACCTTCCAGAGGTTGGTCAACCAGGTCTTGGCTGGACTGGAGGAATTCAGCGCCGCCTACCTGGACGACATCGCAGTGTTCCGCGCCAGCTGGGAGGAACACGTGCGTCACCTCCAGGAAGTGTTGTTGGCCCTGCGCGGAGCAGGCCTCACAATCAAGGCCAGTAAGTGCCAGATTGGGCAGGGTTCTGTGGTGTACTTGGGGCACCAAGTAGGGAGCGGCAAGGTTGCCCCCCTGCAACCCAAGATTGATACCATCCTGGCTTGGGCACCGCCCAAAACCCAAACACAGGTGAGAGCCTTCTTAGGACTCACGGGTTATTACAGGAGGTTTGTCAAGGATTACGGTAACATTGTGCACCCCTTGACTTCGCTGACTTCCAGGAAGCAGCCACGAAACGTGATCTGGACTGATGCCTGTCAAACGGCCTTTGACACCCTGAAAACTGCAATGTGCACAGCACCTATACTCCAAGCACCCGACTTTTCGAGAGAATTCATTGTTCAGACGGACGCTTCAGAGCATGGCGTGGGGGCTGTTCTAGCTCAGGTGAATGAAGAGGGCCGAGACTTGCCTGTAGCCTTCATCAGTAGGAGGTTACTTCCCAGGGAAACGAGGTGGAGTGCGATAGAAAGAGAAGCATTTGCTGTGGTCTGGGCGCTGAAGAAGTTAAGACCCTACCTGTTTGGGACTCACTTCCGGGTTCAGACAGACCACAGGCCCCTCAGATGGTTAATGCAAATGAGGGGTGAGAATCCAAAACTGTTGAGGTGGTCTATTGCTCTACAGGGGATGGACATTACGGTGGAACACCGCCCTGGCACAGATCACGCCAATGCTGATGGTCTGTCCAGATTTTTCCGCCTTAGTGATGAGGACTCCCTAGGTTAAGGGTAGTTCTCCCCACATTTCAGCTGGAGGGGACACGTGTTAGACCTGACATCATTGGCTTGAGTCTCTCCTCCATTTTTTCTGTTTGCCTCTACTGTTTTACGATGTTTTGCTGGTATATGCTTTGGGCACTGTGTCACTGCTGATCAGTGCCATAGCGCAAGTGCTCCCCTCTGTTAAAATGATGTATCTATTGTATCCATGTTTGGCTTATTTGGTTTACTGTCAGTCCCTAGTCTAGTGCACCAGGAGTGCCAGGGCTTGTAAATACAAATACCGCTCGTGGGCTTGCAGCAAGTGTTGTGCCACCCACAGGAGCGGCCTTGTAAACGAATGTCTACGGGTCGGTCATTGCGAGACCCACGTGCAGTCTTGCACTGTCACGTCGGCTGCGCAGGTATACCTACCTGCCAGCCCCTCCAACCTTCCCTTAACTTCATGTTAGTCACCCCTATGGTAGGCCCGTGGGCAGGGTGCATTGTAAGTGTAAGGTAGGACAAGCCTGACCAAGTTGGCATGTCCTGATAGTGAAGTACCGCCATCTTAGGGCTTCACTATTGCGAGGTAGCCTGCTCTCCGTTGGATAGAATGGGCCGCCGGGATTATTAACGCTATAATCCTAGCTGGCTCGGGGAGCATGGTGCAATGTCGAGTTCGGTATCCCTGAACTCGGGGTTTAATTACGCATCAGTTGGTGTGGATGGTTTTTGGACTCTGGGTTCGAAAATAGCACTTTTAGAAAGTGTCTATTTTCTTGTCTAACCATATCTGGTCTCTGCTGGTCTGCGTGTATGTGACAGGAGCTGGGTGGCTCCAAGAGGTCTGGATGAGTCAGTGTGGGATGAGTGGGACATTACGTTGAGAGTAGGGGGAGAGTAGTTGTTGATAGCCTGCCTTGCCTGATACAATGCTGGCTCCACCTCCTGCCGAGCGACGGATGGCTCTGTACCTGCCATGGACGATGCTGGCTCCACCTCCTGCGGGGCGTCTGAGGACCCGGCCCGGCTCAAAGAATAGGCCAGGTGTTACTGCCTAGCTCCACCCACCACCGACCCAGGGTGTTGGGAAATCCCCGGCATAGACAAAGGGATCAAAGACGAAAAGGGGTATAAGAGAAGGACCCCTGAACTAGGAAATCAGATCACTTCTGACAAGGAACCCTGTAACCAAGGACAAGAAGCCTACTGATCTAAAGGACTGCCTACCCCTTCTGCCGGTGTGCTGTTGTTGGGGGAATCCTGCGGTGCTTCTTTATTTTTGCCAAGGAACCAGGAGAGAGGAACTGGGTGTGTACTCTCACGCTTGCTAAGAAAATCTCCAAGGACTGGAAGAGTGCCAGTCTCCTGCCGAAGTCACAGGGCCAAAAGACTTCACCTGCTAAAAAGTGCTATCCGCTGGAAGTTTGGATCCAGCACCTCTGAAAAGAACAGCATCACGACGACCGGACGCTGGGCCCAACCGACGCCAGCAGCAACGCCAGTGAGTAGGAGTACGGCTCTAACTCCAGAGGACCTCGTCTCTGCCCCGCTGCTGATCGCATCAACCGTGTGCCCTTCGACGCCGTGAGCGCTGCTCACTCTGTGCAACTGCATCATCGACAACGCCTGCTGAGGCCTGATCGACACCGAAGAAGCGACGCCGGATTGCTCGACGCCGCTGATCATCGTGTGCTTCATTTTCCTAAGGTACTGTGTTGTTGGGGGTCCGTGTGACTCCAGGCCCGACGCAGCGCTCCTCGCGGTCGACGCCGAACCTGTGGATTATCTTTGCCCCAGCGTTGTGTAGCTCCCGTGTGAGTTACCCTGTTGCTAAGAACTTTGTTTCCAAGAAGAAGATTTGCTTGATACTAAAAGACTTTTGTGCTAAAGAAGAAACTACCTGTGAACTATCCTTTTTCCTTCCCGAACGTATTTATTCCGATTGTGTACAGTTTTGCCGTTATTTTGGTCTTGTGCTAAGCCTTATATAAAAATACTTATTTTTATAATACTACGGTGTCGTGTCCATTTGTAGTGTATTCACTGTATTACTGTATGTGGTCATAATTGCTTAACACACAGCCTCTGAGATAAGCCTGTTCTGCTCTGCCAAGCTACCAAGGGGGTGAGCAGGGGTTATCGAAGGGTGTGATCCCCTTGCCCTGACTAGAAAAGGAGTGTCCCTATTTGTCAGAAGTGTATACCTCTGCCAACTAGAGACAGCCGGTTCTAACACTCTGTAACAGCCTGGTCCCAGCTTTTTATTGGCAAGTACTTAAATTTGGATAGATTTTTATCTGTGAGAGCAGAAATGTCTTCCCAACTCAAAAGATTACCTTCAGGCATCAACTGGCCCCATGATCTGATATTTGCGCTCTGGAGAGCTAGGGATAATAGATCTTTAGTCCATTCTGGAGAGCCAGGAGAGTCCCAAATTGGTGCTAAGTCGGCGTAGCATGGGATGTTAAGCTTTTTTCTAACTCTGGCCCACACATATGCCATATCTCTAAGAACCTTTAGACGCACTTTTTAAAAAAATCGCATATCACCAAACTTGAACATAAATGCATGAGACCCTCCCTGGATCTCAGATAGCATATTTTGAAACATAAAGTCTGTTTCTGTCCCCCCTAAAGTATCAAATAGGCTAATTCCAGCTTTCAGTAATAGGGTCCAGGCATACACTCTCAAGTCAGGTGCACACAGCCCACCTTTACCTTTTTTCCTTCGTAGTTTTTTCCAAGAGATTCTTATCCCTTTTGAGGCCCAGATAAACAAATTCCATTTAGCTTGTATTTTAGTTAATCTAGCTTCTTTAAAGGTGAGTGGAATGTTCTGGAATATATATATTATTTTGGGTAGCAACATCATTTTTACTATATTGATCTTACGGATTAAAGTCAGGGGAAGAAGTGACCATTTTTTTAGCGATTCCGCCATTTCTTTATCGATCTTTTCAAGGTTTTCTTCTGCTAATTGGTTTATGTCCTGTGTAATTTGAATTCCCAGATATCTCATTTAATTTTTCAAAATTGGGATATGATTAATCTGGGGTATGTTCCAACACATGCACTTTGATTTAGTTTGATTAATTAAATATCCACAGACTTGACTAAATTGCTTTATAAATAGGTGGAATTGATTTGATAGGGTCAGTGGTGTATAACATCAAATCGTCCGCATAAAGGGCAACTTTCTTCACCCAGTTTTTATACTTAAAGGGTAAAATATCCTGATCTTGTCTGATCTTTTCTGCGAATGATTCCATATATAAATCATATAATAAAGGAGATAACGGGTACCCTTGTCTTGTCCCCTTTTGGATTTTTATAGGAGAGGATAAGCTGCCATTTATTAGTAATCTAGCCATCGGAGCTTGTTAAAATGCTGCTATTGTGCCACAAAAAAGTTTTCCCAAGTTAACCTTAGCTAAAACTTTGGCCAGGAATTCCCAATTAACGCGGCCGAAAGCCTTTGCGGCATCCAAACTAATAACCACTAATGGGATTTTGTATTGAGAAGCAAGATCTATTGCTCCCACCAATGCTTGAATGAGCTCTTGTATAGAGCGACCTCTGATAAAACCCTTCTGATCTAAGTGTAGAAGTTTAGCTGCGCAGCCGTTCAATCTTTTCGCTAGTATGTTTGCCATAAGCTTATAATCAGTGTTGAGAAGAGAGATAGGCCTGTATGAATCACATTGATGGTCTCTCTTCATTGGTTTTAGGATGAGAACCACTGTGGCATCGTTCCAAGAAACAGGGATGTTGCCGCCTTCCTCGAATATACCAGAAAATAGCCTTTTCAGAGCGGGTATAATTGCCGGAGCTAGTACTTTATAAATCTCTGATGGTAACCCGTCAGGGCCTGGAGCCTTACTTTTCTTGGAAGAATCTATCGCCGATGCTATTTCAGTGGAGCTAATCTCTCTATTAAGATTACGGGAGGATTTATCATCTAAGGCTTGAACCTGGTATTGGTCAAGCCATGAATATATTGATTGATGTTGAGGGAATAAATCTTCTCTATATACTTTGTCAAAATGATGAAAAAAGGCCTGCTCAATATTTATTCTGTTATCAGAGATCTCATCCGTGTTTGTAATCTGTACTTCCTTTATGGAGCTCTTTTCATTATCTTTTTTAGTTTTTCAGGCTAAGAGTTTTCCACTGGCCTCTCCGTATTCGAAATGTGCTAGTTAGCTAGCCTGCCAGCGCTTCCTCAGCCTTCCATCTAATACCTGCTCTAGTTCTAATTTACAGGTTAACAGATCCTTTTTATTGTTGTTCTCTTCGTCTGGGGAGCTAGGGACTAGCGCTGCTTGTTCTCAGGCCTTTATTCTTGCTTCGATCTGTGTAATTTGCGCCCTATATGCTTGGTGTTTTGCAGTCTGATATGCTAGTAATTGCCCTCTCAGAAAAGCTTTATACGTATCCCAGACAATTGGGAGAGTGGCTGTATCTAAATTATAAGTGAAGAACTCATTTGTTTCCTTGATCAGATTATTCGTTACCTCTTCATCCAAAAGAATGCTTCTATCTATAGTCCATCTCTTGACCAACTGGGGACCTGACAACTTTAAGGTTAAAGTGACCCCTGAATGATGGGAGATATGCGCAGGGAGGTGTTTTATCTCCTTAACTTGTTGGACTAAGTGTTCTGTGATTAGAAAAAAAATCTAATCTCGATTTATGACGCAGTTTCTTATTATGGAATGTGAATTCTCTTTTTATACCATTTTTTTATCGCCAGATATCTTTACAACCAAACTGAGCTATCGCATTGGATAATATCGCCCTAGTTTTAGGATTATGAGAGAACCTAGCAGCCAATGTTTTATCCAGCTTTGGATCAATTACAAGATTAAAGTCCCCTGCAAGAATAATTGGATCCTCGAAATCTAAAAGTTCAACTAGAAGGTCTTTCAATGGGAGGGGGTCATCTGAATTAGGACCATAGTATCCTACAATCGTAAATGTATGTGAATATTGTTTTATCTTTGCTATAGCCCATCTTCCCTTTTGATCAGACCTAGACTGGATCAAATTTATCTCTGAGTTAGATTTAATCAATATAGCAACCCCTTTAGTGGAGGTCTGTTGTGAAGAAGTTATCACCTGTTGAATCCATTTTTTTTTCATGAAGATATCTCTTAATTCTTGTTCAGTGGAGTGAGTCTCTTGTAAAATGAATATATTTTCAGGTGCATCCTTTAAGTACTGAAGGATTCTCTCCCTTCTATGTTTAACTCGTAACCCGTTTACATTCCATGATAGAATCTTGATTTATGATGCTGTTGCTACCCTACCTTGCGCTATTTGTCTTGACAATGGTAAAAGCAAAAAAAGTTAGAATCTGGCGACTTGGACATTTTTTTTTCCCAATGCTCCCACCTCCTCTCCCCCCTCCCCTGAACCTCCTGTGCTCCCCTGGAGAACCCCCCTCCTTTTCTTGGCCTATCTTGGCCATTGAGACTCCTTCGTCCGGGCGTATCGTGTGTTTAAGTTGTGAGTGGTGGGAAAAAAAAGTACAGCTAAGTACAGCTAACCATATATAGAAAAAAATTTGAGAGATATGCTGAGAAAGATAAAGGATATCTTGAATAGCTCGTTTAGAGTCTTTAAGTATTTGAATGTTTATTAGCTTGTTCTCTCTGACTATCATCTGTAAGTAATTGAAGGTATTCCTCTGCCTCATCTAACCTTTTTAGAACTTTCATTTTATTTTTATACATCACTTTCAGTGATGCAGGAAATTTGAGCTGAGCAGTAGTGCCTAGTTGTTTAAAGGGTTCTAGCAGTTTACCAAGCTCCCATTGCCTAGATGCTGTAATGGGGGAGACATCAGATCTGATCTGGTAAGAAAATCCTTCCGACGCAAGCTCACTGGTTCTTAAGGCTCTATTAAGGATCTCCTCTTTTAAAGTGTAAGTCTGAAAATACACCAGGATCTTTCTAGGTCTGCTTTTGTTCGGGTTCAGCCTAAATGGATCCCTGTGAACTCGCTGGATATCTTTTATTATTTCTTCTTCTGACACCTCCAACTCAATAGTTTGCTTAATCAACCTAGCCACAAACTCCTTAATATTGCCCGCCTCTGCCCCTTCTGGAACTTTCAGAAGGCGCAGATTATTTCGTCTCTGCGCATTTTCTAGGGACTCCATTTTTTCCTGGAGTCCTTGCTCCCTTTGTCTGAGATCCTCAAGCTTCTTATTATGTTGGGTGGAAAGCTTTTTAAAATCTACGACTGAGGACTCCAGTTCAGAGGCATTCTGGTGGCTAATGCATCAAATTTCTCTTTTAACTCCTGCTGATTCGTTAGTGTGGCTTCAAAACCACTTTTAACCTCGTAGCTCAGAGCTTTTTTATCATTGATACAACTGACTGATCCATATTTTCTGCGTTCACTGGGGCCGTGAATACATCATCCTCGCTGCTAATGTTCGTTGTTTGGGCGGATTGAGCTGACACTACCCCCTCTAAATAAGGTTCAGAATCCTTATCCTCACTATATGTGTGATATTGTTTAGTGTTTTCAGCTGGCCCTGTGGTTTGTTCCGGAACCGGTTCGATCTCTAAACCTTCTAAGATTTGATATCTGTTGGAAGTCGGGACACCTTTTATAGACGCCTCAGCCAAGACCACGAT
This sequence comes from Lissotriton vulgaris, assembly GCF_964263255.1. Lineage (NCBI taxonomy): Eukaryota > Metazoa > Chordata > Amphibia > Caudata > Salamandridae > Lissotriton > Lissotriton vulgaris. Next base: position 747,539,045 of record NC_141696.1, read on the forward strand.
GGAGGGTTTAAGTTCCAAAACTGTTGGTACAGTTTTAAAATATGCCTTCAAAGACGGAGGTGGCTTTAGGTTTTTAGCTGTCTTCTGTGCTTTTAACCCCTTCCATGCTCATGACAAGGCCAGCTCGTCATGAGGCACGGTTGAGCTGTGCTTATGACGAGTTGACCTTGTCTTGAACAATGGGAAAACTTGGAAAGCAGCACAGGAGGGGAAAACCCCCTAGCAGCCAAGGTCTTAGGGTTTTTTCCCAGCTCTCTTTAAGGATTTTGCCTTAGTTTTAGCTAACACCGGGGATTCTGTTGACTCATTTAACGTATGTTGTTTCCCTCCCCTGCTTCTGAGGGTATATCCCAAATTCTGGGAACCTGATGACTGTTTTCCTGACATATACAAATCAGAGTTTGAGGTCGCTATGGAAGCTGAAGAGGCTACTTTAATGAAAGTCTTACTTAGCCCATTGCTTTGTGGGATTGGTAGTTCTAATTTAGTGTTTTCAATACTTCCAATGCTTCGGTATCTATAGCCAGCTCTTCTTCCCTTCTTCAACTCGTGTGCCGCATATGCCCATCGCATCAATCCTTGTTTTAGAAACATAAGAGGATCCTACCTTTTGAGATGCATGAAGAGATCTGTTCAAGAAAAGGAGCAACTGTGCAAATAATCCTCCAGACTCCCCAGACTGCCTCAATTGCTTCAATTGCCAGTCAGAGAGTAACCCACTGCAACACACTGCTCCCCAGTACACAGCTGGTCGGTCCTGCTTTGCAACACAATTTACTGTGGACTAAATTAAATATTCACCGGTATTGCCTGTCTTCTCTCCGTGACTCTCCGTGACCGGCTGGCGCTTCACAGTCCCCACCTTCTTCCGCATTCCGCTGACTTCGGTACCGGTGCGTGTTTAGCTGGGTCCATCGGCGTCTGCTTCCCATCCACTAAAAGCCACTGCAGAGCCGTTACAGAAGCCGTACCTCTGATGATCCGCGGCTATGGCCACATAGCAATTCGTCTCCTTCGAAGCCCAAGTTCAATCACGCCAATCCTGTGCCTTCACGGCAGCCGCTCGAGCGGCTGATTTCGGCGTTTGGTTTCATGCTACCTCCACTCTCACCATTCCTTCCGTGCTGCCGAACGCCCGGACCTCCCGAGTCTCGTGACTAGCCTTGCCTGCCAGCCGCCATGTTCTCCGTGCCCCAGCCTCATGTACTTTTAAGTTTTGCATGTCCTGGTAGTGGCAAACACCCAAATTAATTTTTCAATACTGGGAAGCCTATTCCTCTACAGGTTAACATTGGGATTCCTTTAAAACACTTTTAAGCTGCAATTCCTAACTGCTTCATGCTTTCTATCTTTGGAATGGTAATAAAAATTCTTCTTTACTGGTAAAGTTGGATTGAGCGTTACAATTTTAGAAATTCCACTTTCAGAAAGTGGGCATTTCTCAGCTCTTACTGCTCCCTGTTCCTGCAGCCTGTCTCCAATACACATCAAGGGTGGGTGACAGCTACACTTTGTGAATTCCTTCTAGACAGCCACAAACACAAGACGGTTATGTGTATCTGCATACTTATCTGCATTCTGATGGCTCTTTCTGAGCAGGAAGGGAGGGGAGAGCTGACACACCTGAATAGGCAGTGTCCTATTTTTCACACAAAGGGATGAATATGCCCTACTGATAGTCAGCAGCCAGGGCTCCGAAGGAAGGACCTGTGTGCACTTCAAAGAACCTTCTTTAAAGTTACCCTCACTTCAAAGGCCCATTTGGTTATAAGTACTGGGTTTTTTACCACACTGAATCTGTCACTTCTGGACCGACAACTGGACTCTGTAAGAAGAACTGCTGTGCTGCTTTAAGGTGTTAGGTTTGAAAATCCCATTCCTGCAATGCTCTTGTTTTATGCTATATTAGGTTAGCAGTGTGTGGCTAAGTAGACGTCATTTGTAGTAAGCATGGGCGAAATTTGCGAATTCGCGGATTTCCCTGCGAAATTGCCCAAAAAATCTGCAAATTCGCGGATTTTCCGGCAAAATCGCAGATTTTTTTGCGATTTGCCCTGGAGTACTTCCTACTGGCTAATCCAGTAAGTGTTCCCTCATTGGGTAAATGTATAGTGCTTTTACTACACTGCAGCTGCGTGAAGGGCCAGAAGATGTGTCTCCAGTGACCATGTGTGCCTGTAACACAGGCACAGGCACACATGGTCACTGGAGACACATCTTCTGGCCCTTTACGCATCTACAGTATATTAAAAGCACTATGGGGCAGATTTACAAGCCGCTTGCGCCTCTTTTGAGCCGCAGTTGCGTCACTTTTGTGATGCAGTGACAGCACAAAAGATGCGCCATGGTGCTGGGTATTAACAACGTGACGTGATTGTAAATTCGGCGGACCATGGGTGGCGGAGCTGCAGCGCACAATAACTGGCGCATCCCTGGGGATGCGCCAGTTATTGTAAATCTGCCCCTATACATTTAGCCAACAAGGGAGCACTTACTGATTAGACAGTAGAAAGTACTCCAGTTGAGTAGAGTTATTGCACAAAACTGTGGCATCTTCGTGGACAAACACGCAGGGCGGGATTTATTCTGCCCCCTGTTAGACTCGTTTTTTGTGCCCTTCTGCCCTCTGTTAGACTCGTTTTTCCCTTATTTTTCTGCCCTTCTACCCCGTTAGACTCGTTTTTTGTGACCTCCTACCCTCTGTTAGACTAATTTTTCCTTGTTTTTCTGCCCTTCTGCCCTCTGTTAGACTCGTTTTTTGTGCCCTTCTGCCCTCTGTTATTACCTTGTTTTTCTGCCCTTCTGCCCTCTGTTAGACTCGTTTTTTGTGCCCTTCTGCCCTCTGTTAGACTCATTTTTGTGCCTCTCACCCCCTGATAGGCTCTTTTTTTGTGCCCTTCTGCCCTCTGTTAGACTCGTTTTTCCCTTGTTTTTTTGTCCTTCTGCCCCCTGTTATACTTGTTTTTTGTGCCCTCCTACCCTCTGTTAGACTAATTTTTCCTTGTTTTTCTACCCTTCTGCCCTCTGTTAGACTCGTTTTTTGTGCCCTTCTGCCCTCTGTTATTACCTTGTTTTTCTGCCCTTTGTTAGACTTGTTTTTTGTGCCCTTCTGCCCTCTGTTAGACTCGTTTTTGTGCCTTTCTCACCCCCTGTTAGACTCTTTTTTTGTGCCCTTCTGCCCTTTGTTAGACTCGTTTTTCCCTTGTTTTTTTGTCCGTCTGTCCTTCTGTCCTTGTTAGACTGTTATTTTGTGCCCTTCTGCCCTCTGTTAGACTCGTTTTCCCTTGTTTTTCTGCCCTTCTGTCCTCTGTTAGACTGGTTTTTCGTGCCGTTCTGCCCTCTGTTAGACTCGTTTTTCTCTTGTTTTTCTGCCCTTCTGCCCTTTGTTAGACTGCTTTTTATGCCTTTCTGCCCTCGGCATCACCACATCATCACTCAGCACCACCACATTATCACTCAGCACCACCACAGCACCACTCAGCACCACCACAGCATAACTCAGCACCACCACAGTATCACTCAGCACCTCCACAGCACCACTCAGCACCACCACAGCATCAGTCAGCACCACCACAGCATCACTCAGCGCCACCACATTATCACTCAGCACCACCACAGCACCACTCAGGAGCACCACAGCACCACTCAGCGCCACCACAGCATCACTCAGCGTCACCACAGCATCACTCAGCGCCACCACATTATCACTCAGCACCACCACAGCACCACTCAGCACCACCACAGCATCACTTAGCACCATCACAGCATCACTCAGCACCACCACAGCACCACTCAGCACTACCTCAGCACCGCTCAGCACAATCACAGCATCACTCAGCACCACTACATTATCACTCAGCACCGCCACAGCACCACTCAGCACCATTCCAGCATCACTCAGCACCACCACATCATCACTCAGCAGCACCACAGCACCACTCAGCATCACCCAGCACCATCCCAGCATCACTCAGCACCACAACAGCACCACTCAGCATCACCACAGCACCACTCAGCACCACCACAGCACCACTTAGCACCACTCCAGCATCAGTCTGCACAACCATTCAACAACAACTGGTTCACAATAAAATACACTGAATATAATCTTCACAAAAGTTATTTACAAAAGTTTAAGCTATTGCCATTATAAATTGAAATCACTTTTATTTAAGTATTAATTATTTGAAAAAATTAAAAGCCATTGTAATTTGTAATATCAATACATCTAAGTTACGTAAATACAAAACATGTTGCATTACAAATGCTATAGGTGTCACATTTGCGAAAGTTATAACTATTGGCATTGTACATGGCAAAGCTATTAATTTAGCTATTTTCAAAAACAACACATAAATAAAAAAAATTGTCATTTACAAGACCAATAGCTCAAACTTTCCTAACGCGAGACCTATTGCATTGCAAATGCTTGTTTTTATATCTGTCAGTGCTTCCTGTTGAGGTTTAATTTTCGTGACAGGCGCCTCATTGCCTACTTGTAACTATTCTCTGACCCTGCTTCAAGGGTTAGAGCAGGGTCAGAGAATAGTTGCAAGTAGGCAGGTGCCCAAGTTGAAGTTAATTTCTTTGTAACCCTTTTGTAAAAGGTTACAAAAAATTAGCTTCAACTTTTGCACCTGCTGCTGTAACCCTGTAAGTGCTTGGCTGAAAATTCGTCCAGTTGATTCGCGGATTTTTCCGCCATTCCACAAATTCCGCGAGCGGAACGAATTTTCAGCCCATGCTTAATTTGTATTCACGTTATGCAACCCACTGAGTTATCCCTGTAATGTGCTGGTTCCAGTTAGCAAGTGTGACTCCATTTTGTATTTCATAATCCCTATTAGCTTGCTCAGACTGTGCCTGAACTAAGCTTCATTACTCGTATTGCTTGCCTCAGCAGAACACTGCATTTTGTTATTATTTACTCTTCTGTTCAAGGCTGTATCTCGACTTACTAATGAATAGGTGTTAAATAATCAGCCAAATAAAGTAAAAGTGATGCTCTTTTATTAGCAGCACGGCAAACATCTTCCTGCATCAGAGTCCAGCATCAACTGTTCTCTAGATGCAAAACATAACAGTTCCACCAGCATGTGGAATGTCGAATTCCTTTAAAGAAAAACATGTTGCATGCAATGGCATGCGACCATTACTATATTTCTTAAAGAGATAATACAATACATAAGAATGTAACAATAGGTCATTCTGCTCTTGCATACCTTTCCGAGTGTGTAGTTCTGCGCCCACGTTAGGAGACGCTGAGGCTCAGCACTGTAACCTTGAGTTGCTGATAGCATGTACCAACCTGGCAGGTGGTAGCTCATCCCTCTGTGCCCGTCTTTGTTTATGTTCGGCCCAGGTCGGTAACTTTCCACTGTGGGTGTGGTTGGAGGCTCTGGGGAAGAATCATTACGTGTTGTACTCTGTTGGGGGGGTCAGTCCCTCAGCTGACATCTTAGGGTGCAGGTCAGATTGGACTACTCTCCAGAGTATTGCTAATAAATGTAGGTTTGTATTCTCTACTGTCTGACCGACTTTTCATTCTCGGGAAGGCTTAGCAGGTAGTTGTAAGTAACCCGGGTAGCCCATAAGGGCCAATTCCTTCAGTTGGCACCCAAACAGGGAACCCGCAAGGTTACCCGACTCACCTGAAAACGGGTTGTAGGGTCGGGGTGGCCTCCGGTCAGTCGGATGGGTACCCCACACGATTGAGCTTGGTTCTCGCAGCTGCCCCGCCTGTCTGATCGGGCGACTCCTCATCTAGTAGTCACTGGCTGGGGTCCTAAGAAGGTGAAGCATTGGAGTTGACTGCTTGGTCTGAAGAGTAGTTCGGACTGGACTGTTCCCATGGGGCACAGGGTCAGAGCTGATTTGCATAAAGCCATTATCTAACCCAGGGTGGTGTGGAGTGCAAAAAACGATGGATTTAGGCCCAGATCATTGTACTGGGGTGAATGTAAGACATTGATCTACATTCTGTCCATCAAATTGTTTTTTGTAATTTTCTCCCTGAGTGTACTGGGGTAGCTCAGACGTGGGTCCCAGAGCCTCCACACCACTGGAGTCAAGCTAGCCGGGCTGATGAGAGGTGTTACCTCGAAACCGGTCCGGTCCTCGGATGCTTGATTCCGGTCTGGGAAAGATATGGCTGTGTAGTTCGGACTGGACTGTTCCCATGGGGCACAGGGTCAGAGCTGATTTGCATAAAGCCATTATCTAACCCAGGGTGGTGTGGAGTGCAAAAAACGATGGATTTAGGCCCAGATCATTGTACTGGGGTGAATGTAAGACATTGATCTACATTCTGTCCATCAAATTGTTTTTTGTAATTTTGGTCTGAAGAGTCGGCAGTGGAGAACAATTTGACACTCGACCTGAGTGCACCAGGTGAGCGATTTGATTTTTGGAAAAATGGTGCCATTCTTGAAAGGCACAAGCCCACGGGCTGTGTCTTGATACAGTCTCCTGACCGCCTTGGTGCAATTTTTGAACTGCCTTGCTTGAAGGGCACAAGCCAACGGGCTGTGTCTTGGTGTGGTCTTTTGGGCTGTCTTAGTTTGAACTTGGTGGGTTTGCGGACTCTTTTAAAAGACACAGAGGTTTTGCGAACAATCTGCCAGGCCAACTGGTAATTTGGTCTTCCCTAGAAAAGGTCTGACACTAGAGCCTGTCTTTTTGAACGTGGTACAGTCTCCGGACTGCAGTGGGCGGTTTTCAGACCATTTTGGGTTGGTTTTTGAAATATTTTTCTCTTGTTTATTTTTGCTTTTATTATTTTTGTTGGTGTTATACTTGTCCATTGGGAACAGCGTATGTCTTATGTTAAGTTGCCTTGTTTAAGTTAGTTAGGGTGTTTTGTATGTCGATGTTGTTCCACTGATGCTCGATTGGAAGAGAGTCAGCCTGCGCCCGCGGAGGGTTTCCCAAATTTTTACGTATACGTCAAGCACGGCATTGGCCCTATTATGTTTAGCACGTTGTGGCATAAATATACGAGGGACAACGCTGATTTACAGTTGGTCACTTACTGGCTCGTTTGATGAGCAAAAATTGAATTTCTTGCAGGACAAATTTTTCGCTAAAAAGAGCAGGCAGTTGATGTTTGATTCTCTAAGAGTATGGCAGAAAGAAGCAAAGCAACAATGTATCAGAGCAGAGAAAGAGGCCCGGAAAAGACAGACGCAAACGATAATGCAGAAGGCAGTGGCCTATGAAAAGGAAAAGATAGTAAAAGGCATAGAATATGCAGATAGGAATTTCCGATTACAGAATGATAAAAGTTATGTTGCTAGAGTGGAGGAAGATGTTTTTGTTGAAGAGTTATTGGATTCTCACCCCCCACCGCCTTATGCCTCTAAACGGATATACCAGACAGTTCCGACGTCCTAGTCTTCGGCCCCTAGTGCCGCCCTCTCTAGTGTTTCTATTTCTAGCACTTCTGCCTCAGCCCTGGCCCCACTTGCTTCTCCTCTACCCACACCAGCCACAGGGGTGGGAGACGTTAGCTCTTCTGTCCTGTCTATTGGTTCCATTTCGACTGCTACGCCCCCTTTCACCCCTACAACACTGTCTCCCTACATGATGGTACCTGTCTCTGCATCTGCTCTTTCCCCCTCGAGTGTGACACCTCAAACACTGTCAAATGTTGAAATGCCGCTGCGTGGGATGCATGAAGCGAATTGGGCAGCAGAGCGAGACAACATGAAGAGTGTTGGTACGTTCTGCTGTGGGTGATGAGGAAAAGCAAATGGTGGTGCATTACATGGCTCAAAGGTCCCACAATGCAATCTATAGTGTGGAAGATGTGTGGAGTGTGATGAAAAATGATGAGCCCTTCATACAGCAGCATGCTCTTAAGCACATGTCGGCTATGCTAATAGGACTGTGGGAACAGTGTTTTCAGGGTGTTGCACCACAGATCATATATGACATATGGAACAGGGTATGCTACAGGTATGGCTCCCAAGGAGGTTTTTAACAATATAACAACTTTAGTGGGTTACCGAGGTAGATTACTCCAAAATGTTCCGACGATAGGGACACACTCCCCATGAGGGAGATCCATCCCATTTACCATCCTGAAATACCAGAACTGTGCGACTCAACGGATACTGTAATTAGACCACAAGTTGACACTTGGTTTCAGGAACAGTGGATCTATACTCCTTGGAAAAAGAGGGAGGTCCTATCCCTAAAGAGCCTGCTGCCGGTCCCTCGGAAAAACCCTACTGCGTATTATAAAGAGTTGATGGAGGCGGCATTCTCCACAGTGATGACATTAGCAGATATAGAGTTATTTTTTCGATCTGCTAGTACCGGTTGATATATGGAGGCAGGTTCATACGCAGGATCATGCACTGGAGTTGGGTGGCACATGGGATCAGATCAAGGCATGGAATAAGAAGCGTAAGCCCAGCAAGAAGCCGAAAACGGAGCTCCTAGCTTTGCCGGTGGCGTATTATCACTTACATATACTCCCTTATCCCGCCGAAGGGAGTGGACTGGGATAAGTTGACTGCATGTTGTCAGAAGAAGGATGAAATTATGTCTGATTTCTTTACTCGATTTGAAGGGGTGTTTTTAGACTTTAGTGGGCAGGACTTATCACAGGAGAGTGGTGTTTGTTTGTTAAAAGGTGGTATGCACCTGTTACAACGCATTTTTTACAACGCACTACTGTTACAACGCATCTATTACAACGCAGATACTGTTACAACTCATGTTTTTACAACGCAGGTACCTTTACAACGCATACCATTACAACGTAAGTATTGGTAAGTATATAGTTATATTTTAAATGTTATATGTTTGGGGTAAAGGGGTATTTTTAGGGTTTAGGGTCAGTTTTGGGTTTTAGGGTAAAGGGGTATTTTTAGTGTTCAGGGTCAGTTTTTAGTTTTTGGGAAAAGGGGTATTTTTAGGGTTTAGGGTCAGTTTTCAGTTTTTGGGTAAAGGGGTATTTTTAGGGTTCAGGGTCAGTTTTCAGTTTTTGGGTAAAGGGGTATTTTTAGGGTTTAGGGTCAGTTTTCAGTTTTTGGGTAAAGGGGTATTTTTAGGGTTCAGGGTCAGTTTTCAGTTTTTGGGTAAAGGGGTATTTTTAGGGTTCAGGGTCAGTTTTCAGTTTTTGGGTAAAGGGGTATTTTTAGGGTTCAGGGTCAGTTTTCAGTTTTTGGGGTACAGGGTAAAAATAAATTAAAATTAATTTTAAATTAAATTATTTAATAGAAAATAAATTAAATTAAATTACATTACATTATTTTTGGGGTTGAGGGTCAGTTTTGAGTTTTTGGGGTACAGGGGTACAGGGTAAAAATAAAGTTAATTTTTTTTAAATTTACAATAATTAATTTAAATTAAATTTAATAAAATTACTTTAATTTATTTTTGGGGTTGAGGGTCAGTTTTGAGTTTCTGGGGTACAGGGGTACAGGGTAAAACTAAAGTATTATTAATTTTAATTTAAATTAATTAACTGAAATTAAATTAATTAAAATTACATTAAAATATATTTTTAAAAATTAATTTACTATTACAATATTAATATTAATATATACTTACCAATACTTACGTTGTAATGGCATGCGTTGTAAAGGTACCTGCTTTGTAAAAAAATGCGTTGTAAATACATGCGTTGTTACAGTATCCGCGTTGTAAAATCCGCGTTGTAACGGTATGCGTTGTAACAGTCCGCGTTGTAACATCATATATCCTTAAAAGGTTTGACACTAACTTGGACAACATCATCCCCATCAGTGATGTTGAGTATGGCACAGTATTACGAGCATAGAGAGAATGAGGACAAAGAAAAGATGGGGGAAAAGTCAAAGAATTTGAAGATGAGGGTGTTGATGCAGCAAGAGGCAAAGGTTCAGGTTTGGCCAGCAGTTACCCCGATCTAATAGGGGTGGTGCTTTGAGTGCGCTCATTGGGCTTAACCAATGCTCCTCATTGTAAGCAGGAAGGACATTGGCAGAATGAGTGTCCGGAGTTGTTCAACAAAGGTGAGGCCCCAAGAGATTGAGGTTTTTGAGGACAGGGAAGAGGGGGAGAAGGCAGAGGGGAGATGCATTCAGTGAATACATTACACAATCGATAGAGCAGGTACTATATTGACAACCCCGAGGTGGATATTACTATCACAATGACTATGACAAGGATAAGGTGAGAGGGTTGTCCCATAACTAGGACAGCCAGGGTGCCTGTAGATCAGCGCGGACCCTATGTTACAGCGGATTTGCAGGGTATGACCAAGACATTTTTAGCTGATACAGGGGCTATGAATAGCTCTGTTTCCCGTTTACTGGTCTCGGAGGCAGCTCTGTCTTGCCGAAATAATGTGTCTGTAAGCTTTTCAGGCATGCCGGTTGTTAGCCCCATTTCTAAACCTCTTGCTTTGACTATTGCCACCTTCATGGTTTATTCGCCATTTTTATTGACGTCCAATTATGGGGAAAATTTGTTGGGATTGGATTTGTTAAACAGGTTACATGCGACAATATTTTGTTCACCTGATGGTTTATACATGACTATTGGACCACAGGTGGCCCGTGCAAAGCAATGATTCGCAAAAGATGCTCCTCTCTCTGCAGAGTTCAAGAACGCACAAAAAACAGGAGGGCGGAGGTAGAGTAAATAGGAAGGATTCTTACTCCACATAAACAAAAGGAATCCAACTTAAGGTATAAGGGAAGTGTTCACCACAGTGGTGTGGGAGCACTTAGTGTTTTGTAAAATACCCCTCACACACCAAAAGGCCCCTTGGTGTCATACTTCATCATAGGGGTCTTCGCACCCCTCTAGCGGAATGCGGCGTGCTACGACCTACGATTACGCGGGAGCACTTTTTTGGTTATGACTATGTGTGGTGCATGTGGTGTATGTGGGATATTTTATGAGAGTGGTGGGACGTGGTGAAAAATTGAAAAGTACCTGGCTCATAGGTATATATCTGTGGTTCCAGGCATTACCACGATCTTGACAATGATTCCTCCGTCAGAAAAATTCTTCTTCATGATCGATTTGAAAAATGCTTTCTTCAGCATACCAATCCATACAGATAGCAGATATCTGTTTGGATTTGCATTAGCTGGTCAGAGCTTCAGATTCTGGTGTGCTCTACAAGGCTATACACAAAGTCCTAGTATCAATAGCCAAGCTTTGAAAGCTCACTTTGATTATTTGGAGCTTCCCTCTGGTAATGTGCTGTTGCAGCACGTTGATGACCTCCTTGTTGCTTCGGACACTGAGGATGGTTGCAAAGAAGCCACAGTTAAATTATTGTTGCATATGGCACACCATGGACACAAGGTGTTGCTTTTGAAATTTCAATATTATCGACAGGAGGTCACCTATTTAGGCCACCTATTGTCGAAGGAGGGTCACAGAGTAACACCTGAATGCATAGCTGCTATCACTAATAAGCCTGCTCCTATGACTCATTGTAAGGTGTGTACTTTCATTGGCATAATTTTGCGTTGTCGCCACTGGATCCTTAACTATTCCCGACTAACGAAACCCCTTCTTTACCTGACCACCAAAGAAGTGCATTAACACTTGGCCGGGAACGTCTGCATGCCAGCAAGCTTTTGAGCAATTAAAGGTTGCCCTTTGGTCTGCTCCTGTGCTTGGTACTTCTGATTACCAGAAGCCTTTCATGTTCAACGTACATGAGGCAGATGGTTGAGCACTTTCTGTCCTAACACAGGGTTTTGGTGGTAAGCAGAGACCCTGTGCTTATTTCTCCGCCATTCTTGATAATGTCGCCAGAGCTCTCCGAGCTGCCTGAGTGCTGCCATGGTGGTGGCAGTTTCTATTAGACAATCGCCAGGGATCGTACTTGATACTGATCTCACAGTAATGGTACTTCATTCTGTGTAAACTCTATTGAATAAGACAAAGACGCTGACCTTACTAGTGCGCGTCTGACTGGATATGAATTAACCTTGTTTGCCCTGCACACTACCATCAAACGATGTGCCACTCTGAACCCAGCCGCGTTAATACCCCTCACTTCGGAAGAAAAGGACCATGATGTCCATGATTGTTCATTTCGGACTGAGGAAGAAATGAAAGGACGGGTAGACCTGACTCATGTTCCCCTATCTGACCCTCAAGGGGAACTATATGTTGATGGCTCTTGTTTCAAATTACTAGGTGGCACTACCACTGCTGCCTATGCAATCACAACGTTACACACTGTAGTTGAGACATCCTTTATCCAATATCAATCGGCTCAAGCTACAGAGTTGGTTGCCCTCCTCAGGGCTTGTGAGTTGAGTGAGGGACTGACTGTTAATGTCTACACCGACAGCCAGTATGCCTTTGGGGTGGCCCATAATTTTGGGTGCCTCTCGGCGGAGAGAGGGTTCTTGACTTCGCACTGACTGCGAATACAGAATGGCCAATTGATACATAGATTGCTTTCTGCATTGACACTTCTAGATAAGTTAGCAATATTAAAATGTAGCTCTTATAAAGCCATTATAGACGATCTTGGGAGGCGAAATGTGTTCACAGCTAAGGAGAAAGCTTGATCAAAGATGAAAAAGATGTTTGTGGCAGGTCCCGCTAGGTGGGTCCCAGACAATGGCATGTTCGAGGACACTTTGGAAAATTTCAGGGAATTTCAGGGTGAGCCGACCCTAGATGAATTAGCAATATGGGAGGAGAGTACAGGGCGTTTGAACAAGGATGGGTGCTGGATTGACTTGTCTGGGAAACAGAGATGGTTGTTGCCCAATGCTTACATGCTCCCTGTTGTTACCATGGCCCATGGCCCAGCACACATTAGTGCCAAAAGAATTTGTAAGCTACTGGACCCAGTATGGCAGAATGATAATATCTCTAAGGTAGCCACACACCTAGTGAAGCATTTTATCATTTGTTTGAAGCATAATCCTGGGAAAGGTACTCCTACACCTGCAGGTAAATTTGCACCGCCTTCCTTCCCTTTGGAGGTTTATCAGATGGATTTCATCGAAATGGAATGAGTTAACAATTTGAAGTATGTGCTAATAGTGATTTGTGCATTCTGGGCGAATTCTGTAATTGATTTTACCCTTCTATCCTTTAGGTATCGGTTTCTAGTTTTGTCTTGGGAGACTCTAAACGCCGCTTTGAGCGACCATTACCCAATTTCATTCCGCTTGATAATAAAGGCACAATAACCAACCAATGAGGTGATTTATAACACCTCAATGAACTTAGCAAGTACTAACGGTTATTCCATTAAATGGGCAAGAGTAGATCCTGACATTTTTATGCATAAACTGGTGACCAAAGCTCGTGACCATTTATAAACCTGCCTTTCCTTATCTGAAAGTAATCAGCAAGTTCTTGATTCCATTGGGGAAATCACGTGCGAAATAAAAAAAAACTGCTGACAAGAGTACATAAAAAACACTCACATAAAGTGAAGGGTTGGTTTGATAAAGACTGCTCAAAGGCACACCAAAACCTGAAACTGGCCTTACATGAATCCCCTAGATCATTAGAACTGGTAAGACAGACTCGAAAATCCTACCGGACTGCCTTAGCCAGAAGGAAAAAAGAGTTAAAAAATGAAATCTGGCAGAATCTTCATGAGGCTTGTTTAAAAAATGATAATATAGCTTTTTGGAGAGCAGTTATCGCTCCTTTTCTGTCAGATAAAGATACAAACATTATTAATATCGCAGTTCCAGGAGATGTTTGGGTTACGTATTTTTCTAACTTATATAAGTACCCTAACCTACTGGAGATTAATAATGTCATTGATAATCAGGAGCGCTTAGAGTTGTTCCCACTGGGGATTGTTTTTGATCACGCGGAGGTTATCAAGGCGATTAAGGACAGTGCTTCTGGGAAGGCACTGGGACCTGACGGTGTCCCGATCGAAATATAGAAATCTGATCTATCGCTATGGTCACCCCTACTAACAAATGTCTTAAATTGCGCCAATGCTTCTGGCTTTATTTCAACTTGGCCAGAAGCAGTGTTATACCAATTTTCAAAAAAGGGGATAGGAATAATCCCGCTTTTTATCAACAAATATCTCTTTTGGATGCCTTAATGAAGGTAGCGGGCAGGATTATTCTCGATAGGCTGCAGGTATGGGCAGAGGAAAAACAAATTATCTCTAACTTACAATTCGAATTTCATACGGGCAAGGGCACGATAGAACAGGGCCTAAATTTAGCACTGCTGACTGCAAAGTACACTCAGCTAAGAAAGAAAGCCTTTTTATTGCATTCGTGGATTTTAGTTCTGAGTTTGACTGTGTGGATCATTCTATGTTATGGAAGACGCTTACTGACATAGGTATAGACCAACGGATTCTATTATTTATCAAAGAATTGTATAGGGATGCAGGGGCAAGGGTATGGTACGGGAGAGGGGGGGCTGTTCCGATACTTTTAGAATAAAGAGAGGAGTGAGACAAGGGTGTATTTTGGCACCCTTTCTTTTCATCCTATATATTAACAGCGTGGGACAATACCTCAAGGCTTTTCAGTTTGACTATCCTTCTGTAGGTGGAATACCCATCCCCATCCTTTTGTATGCAGATGACGCTGCAAAAATGTGGCGGACTCTCATTGGCCTACAAAGGGCGGTGGTCGAATTTTCAATTTACATGAGTACCCGTGGGTTAGGTATTAACGTCTCCAAAACATATTCTATGACATGTAGCGCTACGACAAAAACTAATAAGGCAATCTATCTGAAAAAGAACAAAATTGAATATACCAGCAGCTTCTCTAACCTAGGAGTTAAATTTGATAGTAGGGGGAGCTGGAAAGAGGCAGTGCTTGCTAGAAAATTGGCCTTTAGTAGGGCGAATGGTGCATTGATAAATTTTTCTAGGAAATTAGGCGGTCGGCCAGTTAAGGAACTTATCCAAATTTATAAAGCTAAATGCATTTCCACCGGCATTTATGGGGCTGGGCTTTCGGGGATTGTCAAATCGGAGCATATACAACGCTCCGAAAACGATTTTATTTGTTATCTATTGGCAACCCCTAAATCTATGCCTATTTATTTCAACCATAGTGAACTCGGGATTCCATTTATCGAGGATACAATTAAATCCTCCCCTCTTCTCTTGTGGCATAAGATTTGGGTAACCCCAAAGACTTCCCTAAACAGGGATGCCGTCTCAGATTGCCTAAAGTTAGACGGAGCTGTTAACATTAAATGGTTACATTACTTCAAAACCATGGCATTGGATATGGGCCACAAAGAATATTCTGATAATCCAACGTGCTTAGAAACGGTTCCAAGGCGCACGCTTAAAAAATTGATCTTGGAATTCTTAGTCAATAAAAGATGGCTCGCTGAAAAGGATAAATTCACCGCTAAGGCAAGCCAGTCTCTTATTTCTTATGTAGGCATACAGCCCTACTTATTGATGGACTCTAGCCCTTTTTTGAGAATGTTACTGACTAGGTTTCGGGTGGACACTTATTTTTGCTTTTTAACATTTCCCAACTGTAATGATTGGTCCAAACATCTGGTGAAGTGTCCTTGCGATGACTTATCGGATCAATCTAATATCCACTGTATCCTGTTTTATAAATTTTATGTGACCCCCTGGAAAAGGTTCTTAAAGCCGATCCTCACTAAATGGGGAATTAGGGGATGCAGAGCAGTGTATTGCAAGTTAAAGCAATTGGGAACAGAATTTGTGGTAAAAGCAGTTTCTTGCTATCTGAGAACACTAATCGCTATGAGGAAGACCATGTGAACTGTGTGGTCCATGTTGTAGTGTCTGTAACTTGTTCTTGTTAAAGTTTCTTTCTTTTTGGAAATATTTATGGATTTTATGAAAATGTATTGATTACCCCTGCTTAACATCTGCTTAGAAAATGGTTGGTAATAGAGACGCTCATATGTGTATCATTCCACTTGCGTTTCTTCTCTTTTTTAACATGGATTATTTAGAGATAACTTGATTGTTGTTGACCATGATTATTTTTAGCTTGTGTAAATACTTGTGATTGTTATTTTTAAAAGATTTTAATGTTCTATTGAATTGTATTATATATATGTGCTTATATGATTTTGCAACAAAAATCGAATAAAGCTAATTTTGAACCTTTGAACCTTTGATTTGTGCATTCAGTAAATGGATTGATGCTTATCCCACCAAAGAGAATACAGCTATGGCGATTGTGAAGGCACTCTTAAAAGAGTTCTTCCCTTGCTATGGATTGCCACGTGTGTTTTGGAGTCACAACTGAAGTCACTTCAATTCAAAAGTCATTGAATTGGTGTGCAAAGACTTGCAGATTAGGCAGAAGTTTCATGCAGTGACTCACCCGCAGTCAGCAGGCCTGGTTGTGAAGTACAATGGTACTCTCAAACTGAAGCTAGCAAAGATTCAAGAAAGCACAGAATTGCGATGGTCAGATGTGTTACCTTGGCTTTATTATCTACCAGAATGACAGCGCATTCTAGAACAGGGTTGTTCCTGTATGAGGTGGTCTTTGGATGCCCCGCCAACGTCTGAGACGTCCCAAGACCCAAGTGTTTCTCCGAGATAGAGTACCCCCTGCTTGTATACTATCTGTATGAGTTAACTAAAGATCTCCATTCTTTCCACCAATAGATTCACACCACGCTGCAACCAGTGCCAGAGGGGCCCGGGCATCAGCTACAGCCGGGCAACTTTGTTTTGGTCAAAAACGTTTAATGGAAGAACTGTCTGGAGCCTAGGTGGAAGGGGCCCCTGCTTGTCCTTCTCGCCACATACACAACCGTCAAGCCTGAAGGCCAAAAGCATTGGGTGCATGGCAGCCACGTCAAACGGATCCCTCTTCCACTTCCGTATGACCAATGGGCTCTCGACGGAATTTCTGACCAGGAAGAAGAGCGGGTGCCATGCTTCATTCCCTTCTCTAATGTCCGATTGAGGTGGGCGCAGATAGACTAAAAAGTGATGCAGCCTTGTTGGAGGGGGTCCCACCAGAGATAAGGACCTCCCCGGATAACCCTGTTTCCAATACACCAGTATCTGAGTCTCAACGCCCATCTGACCCTGAGTTTCACCCCCTTTTTGTTGATGAGACAGTGCCTAGGGTCACCAGGTACAACCTGCGGCCCCAAAAGAAGGAAGGTGCACCAGCAGAATAGTCCAGGATTTAGGGAAGGAATTAAGCTTATGGCATGGGTGCTGTACCTAAGGTGCCTGCATTAGGTTAGAGTGAGCTACACTGGTGCACTGCCCTGGACACCGGACAGGATCGTTGAGGGTACTTACCCAGGAGGGAGGGTGCCTTATCCTAAAAGAAGAGGATTTGTTTTTCAGCAAGGACTGTGATCGCACAGCTTCCCTGTGGGAGTGCTTCATACCACTGTTGTTGATGAACAATAGGAGCCTCCTTGCAATGCTGTAAACGGACGCTGGGTGACTCATGCCCATCTGGTCCGTTGTATTTTTGTGGCTCCAATTGATAAGATTTCTTTCTATGTACCCATTGGGCCATGTAGTCATGAAGGAGGAACAGCCCCTGGTGGCCCCTCCATTACAGAAGAATGGTCCTTTGTGGTCTAGTTGGTCTACTGGGAGTAGGGTAGTGGTGGTAGTAGTCATCCTCAAAGTAATGCTAACACTATTTGAGGTGGTATAGTATTTAGAAGAACAGCCTCCTGTATAACCCTGGGCGTAGTTTGCGCAGTAGCGAGACGCGTAGCTACGTGAAGTGCACTTCGCACTACGCACACTACACGTACCTACGCGAACTGCGTAGTGCGGTAGGGAAATGCTGTTCACACTGATTGTACAGTGCCGGATGCTTGTCCACAATATCCAATCATTGCAAACAGCATCTTGCACAGTGCAAGTGGTCGTTTTCTGCCGCTCTAGTAGATTTGTAGGTGAGTAGCAGCTTTCTTAACGAGGACTGGTAGTTTCTTATGGCGAGGGGTCGCGAGCATACGCAACCACTCGCAATGAGAAACATGACCTCCCCGCAGTGAGAATCTCACCATGAGGTTTATTTTCCACGCTCGAGATGGGCAACTTGATGTTGTTGATCGCAAACTAGGAGAACATTCTCACCGGGCTGTTGATTTGCTCGCTCACGGTCACCAACTTGACGTTGAGGACAGCGAGCATGCAAAAAATTACCCGCTTTGCATTTTTGCACTGTGCTACCAGCAATTTGCATAGTGTGTAGTAGTGCAAACTACGCACGCTCCGTGAGCGTAGGGAATTACTACGCCCAGGGTTATTCCTGTGCACACTCTAGTAGAGACTACCCCGGTTTCACCTGAGCACCTGTTCATTACACCTGCCCCGCATAAAGAGAAACATAGACAGACTTATTCCGAGAATGTTTCCTGCCGATGCTTCATCAGGTACACAGTTCCACTAATGCCACAAATTGTTTGGTGTGTGGGTCACTCCCCTCTGTTATGCACAATAATGATTTGCTGGTATCATTGCCCCTGTCCTTTTTGGGGAGCTGTGAAGCATGATTCCTGTTGCTTTCTATGGTATACATGCACTATCCCGCTGACGCTATGAAAATGGTACAGTCTGATTACGAAGCAGTGTTGGAGTATATAGTGGTACACCAGGATATACACCTGGGACAGATGGCAAGGAGGGTTCGCTACATCCAGAAGCTTGCATGAACATTTTCTGAGCTAATGAGAATGTCACTTCACTACTGAATGAAATGCTGGATTTCCAAGGATTTAATGTTACGGAATACTTCAAATGTTTCCGGTAAAGAATTTCATTGAAGACAAAGCAATGCCCACCCCTGTGATCAATGCAATGGCTAGTTTCTGTGTTAAAGGCGCAGGGAATGTTCATGTAGGACAGAGCAGTTTTAACTACACATACAGATTGAACACTACTAGTAGCCCACCTTTGCTTACACCTCCGAATATTTACTTCATCTGTGGGGAACAGGCTTATACATGGCTTCCCTGGGGATGGTCTGGCCGGTATTATGTCTCTTTCCTCTTACCTCCCATTTACATTGCACCATCTAATTATCAAAAGGATCATAAGCTACAGCGTAGGGATCTCCATTTGCATCGAGCTAAGGGAGTTGTCAATCCTGATGATATTGATCATACAGATACCTCCCTACAGCAATTTACGGAAATAATGAAGGACATTTTGCATTTCTGTGGTCCCATGTTTAGTATTCCTAATATTTGTCACCTTGCCAGAGTAGTTGAGGGAGTTATTAATACTACTGCAGGTATAATGACTAATGTCTGGTAGCGCTAATATTACAGTAGCGCTACCAGACGCCGTAGCAGCGAGGCAGAGGGAGTTGAGCCGCGGACCGCGGAGATTTACTCCCGCCGGAACGTTGCACATTAACTATTACCGGAAAAATAAACCTGCTCTTATTCAGTATACCTACCTCTGCAACACCAGTAATCCAGTAAATGAACTATCATTGACTATGATGAACCTTTTGAGCTAGAGCTATCTTTCAAGAATACGTTGAGTGGACCAAGCCACCACAGTTTAAGCATTTCTGAACACCGAGTCGGAAAATGATTCTACCACCTCGTGCCCTCACCTTTTGAGCTAGAGCTACCTTTCACGAATAAATAATTAAATTCTTGACAAGAATTAAGCTGAACAGTTGGATCAAGCCACCACAGTTTAAGCAATTTGCGCATCAAGTCAGAAAATAATTCTACCACCTCGTGCAAAGAAAGCTCACGTCCTGATGATGATCTAAAATCATTTAGATCGAAACGCCGTCGACCCATGCAAGGAAACTCCCCTAACCTACTGTATATATTTTTTAGGGGAATAACCTTGTTTGTGACACCTTGTATATAGTTTTTTAACAATATTTCACTTAGTCACTATAAGCACCTTGTCACATGTGTGAGCACCTGAAAAACGCAAAACATAATTGTGAAAGCATAAATAAAGTTTTTTATATGTTTGTTACCTTACCTTACAATATTGTCTCCCAAGATTAATTCATTTACAAAAATTATATCTTACTCTACTAGGACCTGCTTAGGCCACCCAAAACCATTGTTTTTCCTTAACATTAATAATATTACAGTAGAGCTTCAGCCTACGAGGCTCGTTGCTCTTCACAATCGGATGGTTTAAGATGTCATTCTTGCTGATCGTGGTGGAACCTGCTGCGTCATCGACAGCAGCTGCTGTGTGTACATTCCTGATAGTACCCCAACTGTATACTCCGCAATACAAAAATTACACAGACTTGCTTCAGATATCCATCAGGATAATGGTTCATGGTCCCTCACAGGGTCGCTCTGGGGGTCTGTTGACATCATGAGGTTGAAAAATACTACTACTTGTCTTAATAGCTATTGAAGGTGTCATCTTTACATGTTGCCTATGTATTCATTGCCTTCCAGCATGTTGCACCTATTGTGTGAGCAAGCTCAGCCTTACCCCTAAGTTGTCAGGACGTGATAACAAGGTCTCTACTATGATGATGCAGGATATCTATGATATAATGCTCATACATGAGGGCATTTTTTTATACTAGGTGGATTTTGACACTAAATGTGGTGCTTTAGTCTTCCTTGTAACTTGAGTGCCTATGCATTTTCTTTCTCCTCACTTAGAATTGTAAAGACACTACCAAATATCCTCAATAAAGCATTAAGCCATCCATGCTAAAAGGAGGGTCTGTTAGGCTTGAAAATCTCATCCCTGCAATACACTCGTTTTATGCCATATTTGGTTAGAAGTATGTGGCTAAATGGATGTTATTTGTGTTCACGTTATGCAACCCACTGAGTTATCCCAGTAATATGCAGGCTTCTGTTAGCGAGTGTAACTCCATTTTGTATTTTGTAATCCTATTAGGCTGCTTAGATTGTGCCTGAACTAGGTTTCATTACTCGTATTGCTGGCCTCAGCAAAACACTGTATTTCTTTATCAGTTTCTCTTCTGTTCAAGGATGTTTCTCGACCTATTAATGAATAGGCTATTCTGCCCTCGCATACCTATCTTAGTTTGTAGTTCTGCTCCCACGTTAGGAGACACTGAAGCTCAGCACGGTAACCTTGAGTTGCCGATAGCGTGTGCAAATCTGGCAGGTGGCAGCTCATTCCTCTGTGCCCTCTTTGTTCATAATTGGCCCAGGCCGGAAACTTTCCACTGTGGGTGTGGTTGGAGGCTCTGGGGAAAAATCATTACGTGTTGTAGACTGTTGGGGGGACAGTCCCTCGGTAAACATCTTAGGGTGCAGGTCAAATTGAACACCTCTGCAGAGTATTGCTAATAAATGTATGTTTTTATTCTCTACTGTCAGACTGACTCTTCATTCTTGGGAAGGCAAGGCATAGCAGGTAGTTGTAAGTGACCCAGGTGGCCCCTTTGGATGTATGATGATACATCCCCAACCATAACAACGCAAGCAATTACCACACTGCTGTTATATCGTAAAAGGCATTACATCGCGCGCATTTACTGTGCATGCTGTTGCCACGCGATTGTAGTGTCTCTGCTGTTTTGGGGCATTACAACACAGGTCAACAAATTGCCTGCTGTTACATCACTTTTTCACTGAGTTTATGAAGTCTCTGGACCGTGTTGTTTGTAATCCTGGTTTTTAATGTTTATGTAGTGTATAAATAAATGCCAACATACGCTCACTAATAGATTTGTTTAAAAATGTTCTCCATTATTACAGGCCTGTCATTGTTATATGAAGCTGAAGATTTTTGTTGGGGATCAGGAACAAGGAAATCTATACATTTGTAAAGTATCAGCACGTGAAAAGACCATCGTTGTAATGGGTGTTTCCCCCTAGCACCGCCTCTAGAAATATGGTTGGAAGCTAATGAATTAGCATACTAGATGCGCAGGTACGCTGTACCCCATATTGTAATTACAATGTATGTGATTCACTCTAAGTCCTTATCCTTAAAGGCACTGTGATTGCAGATTTTGTCCATGTCCCAGCATGCCTCTCCTTGTCTGGGCCCCAACCCTCCTGGGGAGAAGAGGGCTTGTTTACACAGAAGCTCCCGTAAACCTGCTACCCTTTGATGAAGGGGACAATGATGGCACATGAGACGAGGCAGTCAGGATTCCCAAATGTCCATCCAGCATTTGCTAAACATTTCTGTGTAATATAGCAGGTGGGCACTGTCGCCTAGTTCAGTGGTTCTCGTTTTTTAAACCGCAGAATGATGAAAGGCTGAGCCGGTTGACCCGGATGGGCACCTGTTATGATTGTAGCTGTGTGCCAGAGAGTGGTACGTTGCACAAGTGCTGTGCTAGAGGTGCTGGCGTTTTGACGCTGTGACTCATATTTGGCACTTGATGGCACGTTGTATGCCAGGGCGGCATAGAAACATAAACCGTGCATGGCACATTTAAACCCAGCAGCTATCTGTGTGCTCTGTCAAGAACAGGGTCATTCCTTGGCCTGCCCTATCTGCATTCTGCTGTATTTTATCCAGACACCAATGTAGAGAGCACAGTCATCATCTTTCATACCATACACCATTGCAGAGATCACACTATGCACAATTCAGTCCACATACAACTTTAGTGATCACATTCTGCACCATTCAGTCCAGACACCAGTAAAGTGATTCCACCTTTCACTATTTAGTCCAGACACAACTATAGTGATCACATTCTGAACCATTCATTCCAGACACCAGTAAAGTGATTGCACCCTTCACTATTTAGTCTAGAGACATCTATAGTGATCATGTTCTGAACCATTCAATCCAGACACCAGTAAAGTGGTTACACCCTTCACTATTTAGTCCAGACACAACTATAGTGATTACATTCTGAACCATTCATTCCAGACACCAGTAAAAGTGATTACAACCTTCACTATTTAGTCCAGGCACAACTATAGTGTTCTCATTCTGAACCATTCAGTTCAGACACCAGTGTAGTGATTGCACCCTGCACCCTTTAGTCCAGACACAATTATAATATTCACATGCTGAGCCATTCAGTCCAGACACAACTTTAGTGATCACATTCTGCACCATTCAGTCCAGACACCAGTACAGTGATTCCACCCTTCACTATTTAGTCCAGACGCAACTATAGTGATTACATTCTGAACCATTCAGTCCAGACACCAGTAAAGTGATTTCACCCTTCACTATTTAGTCCAGACACAACTATAGTGATCACATTCTGAACCGTTCAGTTCAGGCACCACTGTAGTGATCGCACCCTGCACCATTTAGTCCAGACACAATTGTAATAATCACATTCTGAGCCATTCAGTCCAGACACAACTTTAGTGGTTGCATTCTGCACCACTCAGACACTCACTGACCCACTCACAGACACTCACACACTCAATCACAGACCCACACAGGCACTCACAGACTCACTCAGAGACACCCACTCACACATGGATAGACCCACTCACAGATGCACACAGACACACACCCACTCACAGACCCATAAAGACACTTACAAACCCACTCACAAACCTATCCATCCTTCATCCATCCAACCTTTCATCCCTCCATCCTGCCATCCTTATTCCATCCACCCTTTCATCCATCCATCAATCATTCATCCACCCACCCTTTCACACATCCACCCATCCATTCACCCTTTCATCCTTCCATCCATATATCCATCCTTCATCCATCCACCCTTTCATCCTTCCATCCATACATCCATCCTTCCTCCATCCACCCTTTCATCCCTCCACCCATCCTTCTTCCACCCACCCTTTCAGTCTTCCACCCATACATCCATCCTTCATCCATCATTCATCCACCCACCCTTTCACACATCCATCTATCATTCATCCATCCACCCTTTCATCCTTCCATCCATACATCCATCCTTCATCCATCCACCCTTTCATCCTTCCATCCATACATTCACACTTTACCCATCCACCCTTTCATCCATCCATCCACCCATCATTCATCCACCCACCTTTTCACACATCCATGCAACCTTTTATCCATCCATAAATCCATCCTTCATCCATCCACCTTTTTATCCTTCATCCATCAATCCATCTGCTATAGTGCCAGCCTTTGCAAAAACGTTTTAAAACGTACCTCATGTTGCATCTGTCATCTGTCACGTCATCTTGCATAGGCCTACCTCATTCCATTTTTGTAACGTAGCCCAGCCACTAAATCCTCGTAGAACATTGTAATTTAATAATGTCAGTAAGGCTCTCACTGAAGGGTTGTATTTTTTCAGTGACCCAAATGCAGTATGTATGGACATTTTGATTCGTTATTTAAGATATTCACATTCTGCCCACTCCCCCATTTAAAACCTCACCCTTTAACACTTGTTCTATCAGGGCCTACGATATAGTGGTCGCGGGAGAGAGTGTCGGTCAATGTAGTCTCACCTCATTAGCTTGAGCTTGGGTTTTTTGCAATGATGTGTTTTCCTGCTCAATATTGCTGTTTGAAAGAGACGGGGCCTAACATACCAATGCCTGAAAATTGTAGATACACAGGAGTGACCGGTTTCTTAAATCAAGCGGCGTTCTATGCATGGCATATTGCATATTGCGCAGCTCAGAGTGCGTTTGTGGAATTAGAAGGTTGTGCCGTGATTCACCTGATACCTTATGAATTACACACCGCATACCATTTTGAATGACCATGGTTGTGCGTTTTTGGTATGAGTTACATTATTTTCACCAATAAATATATAATTATTGCCCTTCTTATCAATCATTGCCCATGCATCTTCTGTGGCTCCGTAACGGAGCTGTCCATGACCTAATGAATTACGTCATTAATGTCATTGCTGCATTTGTGTTGTAATTGCATGCGATTGAAATGTCATTGCACAGTTATAGCATGCATTGTAAATGCATGCAATGCAAAGGATCCTGAGCTATAAAAGTTGCTTTGCGATGGCGCCGCGTCCAATTACCATTGTTGTAATGGGTGTTTCCCGGCCCCTTTGGGCCACTTCATTAAAAGGATTGACACTCTGCTGGACTGCTGACATGGAAGGCTTGCTGGCCTGCTGTGTTGCCCCACTGCTTGTTGCTCTCTGACCCTGCTCAGGGAGGACTGGACTCAGACTTGCAATTGAAGTGATGTCCAGGGGGTTGTTGGCTTCCCTCCTGTTGCCTGAGACTCAGGGACATCAACGTTTCCAGCTCTGCTACTGTGGCTGGTTCACTGGAGGTGGGCCCAGATACTTGCATCAAGGACATCAGCACATCTCAAGTCTGCATGTAGCAGAACAGGTGCATCACCCCATTGGGGGAGTAGAACCTGGTGCATCACACTTGGAACTCTCATCGAGAACCACAGCTCCAGAGCCATTGCATCACAGTCACTGTGTGGAGAATAAGAACTCATAATGACTCCAGCATTGTTTAATCTCGTGCACTGGCTTTGGAAAAACTCACTCGGAACCGGTGCTTCGCTTTAAGGACCCCAAAGCTTCACTGAAAGAGCATGGAGTACATCAGTGCATCACCTTAACTGCAGGCCTGACATTAACTCATTGCTCGTCTGTACCACACATCTTGCTGTTGCGACCAGGATCAAGGTGCTCTATTAACTAGGCCTGTGTGGGTCTTGTCCCCGGCCTGTGCTCCATTGGCCTGAACTATTGACTTTGACTAAGTCCAGCTAGCTCCACAAGTGCTACTGCTGTAAGCACTATTTTTACACTTATTCTTTTAAAATTCATATCTTGACTTGTACTTATTGGATGTTTGTTAGTTTGGTTTATTTTTCTAAACCTGTGTGGTGTCTTTTGTGGTGTATTTATTAAGGTATTTTTGTGTGTGTGTGTGTGTGTATTGCAGAAATACTTTACACATTGTAGCTTTACATTAGTTTGGCAACAAAGGAGGTAGGGAGCCCATAAAACCTTCTACTGCCTAGGCTACACCATACACATTTACAAAAAGCAAAAAAACTGCTCTAGAAGGACAAATTCAAAAATGTCCCACAAGGTCGACTTAATATTTGTCACCTCTAGCTGTAGAAAATTAGAGCTTGCCTAGTATCCACAATTAAGTAATCATAAACCTGAAATTGTTATGGGTTTCTTAGCTGTTAGAGGGCAGTACTGTACAGCAAGTCACAGCACAACTGTTTCATCGGTCTCTTTTCAATATTAATTTTAATGATCAAAATTTTTTGACACAGTATAACATAACAAACCCCATTATATATGTACACAACAACAACACAATACATAGACAAAATCACATTATGATAAAAGCATATATAGGTGAACACAAGTAGCCACAATTGCAGATTATCTGCCCATTGAGGAGTGACAATAGGAAAATACCGCCTCTATGTTACAACGTCTAATCGAGGTATGACCATCTAACACAGGGCTAGACAAATTGCCTCAAATAACATCTTTATGGTCAAAGGTCCAATGGGTTACATATATGTTTTTCATTTTTTTGGAAGATTAACGTTTATCCTGGGAAATAGGTGTTGATGCATTTCAGCCTACCATGTACTGCCTCATCAGGACAAAGCAGGACCAGGGTCACCCAAACTATAAAAAGGAAGGGGGTAGAAAGCAATTTTACATGCCTCGAAAATTGTATTTGAATAAACACTTAGCATACTAGGACACACAAGAAAAGAATACTATTTACACTAAAGAAGACTGTTTGCAATAATTAGTCTTCTGGAACAATAGCTTATTAATATCAAGAGATTACCCTTAGAGTGAGAGAAACGTGCTATTGTCAGAAACAATAATACCAATACAAGCACAAACCAACTCACCGTCATGTCCACAGTCAGACAAGGTGTGTAATGACAGTTCGTAAGCCCAAGGGACAACGAGAAAAAATTAGAAACAGACACCCTGTGCAGTTTATAAGGAAAATGTGCAACTAAATTCATGCTATTGTGCTGCGTGAGTAATCCCCTCACCTCAACTGGTGATATATCCCTATCTTAACTCAGGTTGATTTATTTTGTACAGGGACACAGATTATATCAATGTAAACAACTCGAGAACTAGCAGAATGGGTGAACTATGTAGTCTCGTGGCAACACCGACAATGCAGTTTTTTTAAAGGTGCTCCTGTTCAAAATAAAATGGTATGGAAGTAAGCTAACAAACTAACAAGTAACAAGCTAAAAGGCAGTTCCTTCGCCTGCCCTTAAACACTACTTACTGCTCAACGGAGAAAGAGTGACATAACTGTCCTCAACTCTCCAAGGTCGCTCACACCGCGATCTGAAGATTTAGCAGTACTGTGAAACTAGAATGCCTGACTGTGCTTGCAGCCGGAGTTTAATCTATTTTGAATATTATGTGGGCTGTGCAATGATGCAACAGATCTGACGTAAGCTCCTCCACTGGACATTGAGCTAAAGTGTCTCAATTGGTGAAATAGCAATAGCACCTCTGACATCTTCTAAGAGGTTTTGTATAAACAGAGTGTACCCTGATGTGGAAAAACCCATCACTCTGTAACGGTTAGGGCACAATACTTAGAATAAATTAATGACATTTTTAAGAAAGCAAACCCCACACCAAAAAGCACAAAGAAGTTACAGAAGAAAAAAAAAACATTTGTGAAAAAAAGAATACCTCGTAACAATAAGAACAGACATTCCACATTTTTTGGGATAATGTAAAATTAAAAGATGAAGAATCAACATTAGTCAAACTTTAGATTAGTCTGGCTGCTTTGTGTCAAGCTATCAGAGGGTGAGCACAGGTTATCTTTTAGTGTGCATTTATCTTACCCTGACTAAAGTGGTGGTTCCTCCTTGGACAGGGTGTATACCTTTGCCAACCAGTAACCCCATGCCTAACACTAATACAGAAAAGAAAGATGTGTGTACTGTACAGCTTAGTGTCAGGCAACTTACTTTTGATAATAAAACAGGTTCTCACTGGACTCTCATAAGTGTAAAGGCGCTATAGTGTCTCAACTTTGTATTACTTCCTTTACTTGTCAAAAACATAGGGCTTTGATTTGGAATGCCTCACAGAGTACCAAGGGTGTTGTAACCAAGTTATTATACCAGCTTTGGGAGTTTGAAAGTGAAGAAAATGTCAAAGGTTTGGTGAACAGCCATCAAGACTGGACGGTGGAAATCCACCAAAACGTATTACATTGAATGGACCTGCTGGAATTGCAGTTCACTTCAATGTACAGAGATAACCTCTGGGCTGAAGTTCCTCTTTATATTTAGCAGGCGGAGTACCCTTGAGATGGAGGAGATAATCTCCTCTAATAATGATGATGGACACTACTCCGTCCTTCAAACTTTAAAACAGGTCCTAAGTTAGTAGTACCCTTGCTCATGTAACATGATATTATGTGTGGCCTGGTTACAAGCCCATTATGCTCTATGAAGGGGATTAAAGCAGGCAATGACTAGCAATTTATTTATTTGTAATTCCTTTGGCAATTGATGGAGTCAACCTATTACAAGTGATAATCACAGCAACCGATACTGGCAACCTTAAAAGGATAATATATTCCCTATGCAAATAGAAATTGACTTTTTAGAGTATTATGTTGGCTATCACTGACAGTGTAACCATAGTGACCAATGAAATACATTAATGTGAAGTTATTTTTAAAGCATTTATAGTACTATAGACATTAAGCAAACGACAAAGTTCATTCAAGTGTTTTAACACATTCTGACTTGTTGAGAACAAAAGGATAAAATATCAAAGGAAAAAGGCAATTTTGTTTTGATTAGCTATTTTATTGAGAGGGAAGGCTGGGAAGTGCAGCACTTTATAAACAAGTAAGCTAAATGCAATCATTTGAAGCATACTTCAACTTTCAAAGGAAGAGCCAAATGAACATCAAGTGAGAGGAAAGGTAGACATGCGGTCCCCTTGTAAGTAGGGTACCAATTTTTAAATTGACAATGGACGTATTTTGAAATTGTAAAACATAGTTATACTCTTGTAATGCAATACACGATCTGTCATCATTAACAATTACAGGGAAGTGCTGGCAACTGATGCCATGGTTGCCGGTCAGTTTCTAATGAATCATAAAGATTAAAGCATTCAGTCTTAGCATTTGTACCAGTACATTTTGAGTCTCCATATTAAAAGGCAATTAAGTAATGATGCATTCTCAGATCTCATGACCGATTGCAGATAATTTATGGCTTGGAAGCGTTCACCATAGTCTGAAGAAAATAAGACAATACACACCATAAACTATGTTGCATCTGAAGACACTTTCAGTTTATATCATCAATCCTACTGTCCAAGCAGGCCACGTCTTCACTAATTTCGTGCCTTTTCTTAGGCTCTGAAACAATAACCAACAACGGATCCACATGGGAAAATCAGCACACACTTTGCCTGTCAAGGACATTGTGAGTGTTTCAGCCTCAAATGAGTCAACATGTATTGGTGACTTTGAGGTTGAGTCTTCAGTTCAAAACTGTAGCATAAATTCTCCTTTGGACTTGGCAAAACCTAATCAAAACTCTTGACACCACAGCAAAGGCATTGGAATGTCAACCAACAAGTTTGACATCCACCTGTCATCATTGTCAGAGATGCTAGCCCAATTCACGTCATCAATTGACTCTTGCTTTGAACGCCTCAATGCCATCATTAGCAGATTACTTCTAAATGCCCATAATCTGCTAATTTACCACCCACCAACTTCCACCGTGTCCAGTATACAAGAGTGGTTCTGCTCAAACTTGATGGACAAGTTAATTTCTTTACCCTGTCTAATGGTTAGCTTACTCCTGAATGTAAAACTGATTGGAAAAGCCAATACTTCCTAAGCAAACTCTCAAATTACACTGTCTTCAACAGTCCTGCCAAGCACTACTGCACAGTTACCAATACTGGCAACAGTGGAGCTCCCCACAACATCCTTGATTTTGAATAATGTCTTGGGACTCAGCTTGGTGATACATCCTGTTGCTTCAAATCTTGAAATACTCAATAAAAATAACATAATAACTACCAAAGCAGATGATACTGTCTTATCGAATATTGCAGCCAATTTACCAATACTTCTTGAAAATGCCAAATTCAGTGCATCTAGCACCCTTCCACCTCAATTGTTGAGGCACAGGTGAGGTTCCGTGACAATTGTAAGTGGTGTTTTCGACTCGCATGAATATGATCGAGTCTGGTATCTATGAACCGCAAATGACGAGTTTAGTGGGTGTACGCGTTTTCGCTGTGCTAGCCTAAACCGTTCGTTTGTTTCGTGGGTTTCTTCATCTGAACCCACGGGTTCCATCTTAGATACGGCATCCATTTTGTTTCTTGCCCTCAAGTAGCCAGCGAACGGACGCTGTCCACATCGCGACCCTGGGATTCCCAAACTCTTGCGGAAGACACGTTTCCTTTGAAAGTGTCTTTATGATGAGGGGGATGGCACTGTAAGGCAGATGGCCCCGCTCGAGGCTCATCTTGCCGTGACGGTCTATTGTCTCAGTCGTGCATTCATTAGGCACGTCCCCTTTGATGCCTGCAACTCGTGTTTCCTGGTACCACCCCTTTTACACCTTTTCCGATCTGTTCACTGTCCTCGTCTTCCTCTGCACCTGTTTCTGTCTCTTCCTCGGTTTGTTTACTACTGAATGGAATGTACTAATGGTGGGAAGATGTACTTTTACAGTTGGGAACCGCCAAATGTTACTGTAATTATGTTCCGGGCCCTGAATACATGAAAGCGACCCCCTTATGGTCTTTACGATGGGAACCAAGTTGTAAACCTTTGTGCACTATGTTATCCTATGCTCGAAAACTGTATAAGAAAAGCGATCCACAGATACAAGTTGAAACAGTCTCCGTGAACTTACATGCTATGTACTTCTCGTGACTTCTGTGTTCCCTGCAGTAATAAACCTCGAATCTTTGACGCCGAAGGAAGTGTCCCGTGTCTCTGTAATTTGTACGCCAGAACAGGTTACCCACGAAGGTTTTAGGTGTTATCCCTGGCACCGCTGGGTCTTAGAAAAACCCAGTCCTTCAGTTGGCTCCCAATGTGGGGCTGCATCAGTGGTACTGGTCCAAAGCCCGACGATCGTGAGGAACTTCGTGTGAAATCTCCGAGGGAAGGTGCACCCCGCTTCATCGATCCTGTTGTCGAAACAAGTGGCCTGACGACTTTTCCCGCGAAGATCCCCGCCTCCTGACGGCTGCGACGGACTGCTGCCCTGACTGTAGACCTGTTTTGGCGCCTGGCGTAGACCTTGGTATAGCGAGACGATTGACGGGCCTTCCTGGTGACGCCATTGATCTCTGAGTTAAGTATTTGTGGGTCGCTCCCAGAGTCCTTTGTTGTGGGTGCTTAGTTGTTGCATGGTTCCATTGCATTTGTGGTTCTTGGTATTTTGTTCTTTGTTATGATATTTGACGTCTGCAGTCGCCAAAAACCGAGGGTTTTTGCTCTTTGCAGGGACATTGTAAATCCTATAACCCTTGACGTTTGTGAAACTCGGTTAGTGTGCACGATGCCTGGCCGTAGTACTTTGTTCAGTTGCTTTAGAAGTTGTGGTGCGGATTCCCGACTGGAGGACTCGTGTCCGATACCTCCGGTTGGAACTCCAACTTACGAGTTGTACAGTCGACACGGTTTGGGTCCAATTACATTTAATGAGTGTTGGGTTCGTTACACTAAAATGGACGGTGTCCTTAGTTGGCCACCTCATTGTAGTTTTGAGGCCCCGATTCTAGATAATCTTGAAGCTAAATTGTTCCAAAGAAAAGCAAGGCCGGCCATGTTTGATTCCTTTCGGTTGTGGCGTAAAGAAGCCAAGCAGAGAGAAATCAAACAGATTAAACGTAATAAGCGAGAAGGTATTGTAACAACGGTAAGAAACGCAGAGCAGTTTCAGCGAGATAAGGAGGAAAAGGAAAAGGAAGTTTTCGATAGATTGCAGCGTATGACTATTGATAAGTGTTACCCCGCTTTACCGACGAGTACGGATAAAAAGGAGGAATCAGTAGAGGACCCTTTGTTGTCCTATCTCTTGAAGTCACCACCTCCGTATGCACAGGGTACCGCAGTTCCTGTGGTTCCCCCTGTCCCTGTTCCTCCACCTGCTCCTGTTCCTGTACCCCAACCTGTTCCCGTTCTTCAACCTGTTCCTGCTTCGCTACCTGCTTCTGTCCCTACTGCTCCGCTGCTTGTACTTCCTCATACTCCTGTTCCCGCTGCTCCTACTGTTCTGGTTACTCCTGCCGTCTCTTCTGTTCCTGACACTTCTCTTGTTACCCCGTTGAGTTACTCTTCTTCCCCATCTTCTCGACGTCGTGTCCCCTCTGTCGCTGTTAACTTTTTCACTTCTCTTGGACCCGTTCTTGAGTCCGCTGGTTCCGATGGTCCCCAAAGGCGAAATCAGCTTCCCGGTAATAGGAAACGTGACTCGCTGTATAATATGGCAATGGGTTGGATTAGATACCCCCTTAGGAATCCTCCACGTATAGTGCTTGATACGTTTTCTCAATTCAATGAACCGACACAAAGGTTCGTGTTTGAGGAAATGTGCAAGCTTTTGCGTGATCAAATATCGGTTGATGCATCTGACGATGTATTGACTGCTCTGACTAATCTTCAGCTTCAGTTTGCGAGCGGAATACTGGTGGGTAGCAATGTCCGACGTGCTGTTGAGCAGTTGCTGTCTTTTCGTCCTTCTATAATGCCTCGGGCATTGTTTTTAGAAGACATTGAGGAACCACCAGCAGCGCCTGGTCAGTATCCCATGCGCGAGGTTCCACCAGTGTGGATGCCTGGTGATGCTCAGGCTGTTCCTATTGTTCCGCCACACTTTCAGAGAGTGTGGATACATCTTCCGTGGAAACGATCGGAAGTTTTGCATGTTAAGCAGACTTTGCCCTACCCTCGCAAAAATCCTGCAGGGTACTATAAAGAATTGTCGCAGCTAGTGGATGCTACGATAATGAACCTTGCCGACATCGATATGCTGTTCGGCAACGTCGTACCACAACCGGTATGGGCAAAGATTCGTCAGCAAAATCATGCAGCGGAATTAGGTGGTGACTGGGCCGCACTTCTTGCTGCAGATGTCTTGCAAGTCGGTGGGGCTAAGCCAGAACAGTTGATTGCTAATCTCCCTCAGAGAATAATAACTCTTATGAAAACGCTTATGCCAGCTATGAAGGTGAATTGGGACAAACTGTCTGCTTGCAAGCAAAAGAAGGATGAGAGTGTCTCTGATTTCTTTACAAGATTTGAGGAGGCATTCATTGATCATAGTGGTCAAGATATGGGTACTGAGGGAGGTCAGAGGTTGTTTGTGGACAAGTTTGTGTCGAATTTGTTGCCCGACTTAAGCAACATATTAAGGAATTCAGAGAGTGCGTGGGCTGTTTCCACTTCTGCTCAAATATTGGCCACAGCCCAATATTATGAGAATAGGGAGAAAGAGGAAAATGATCGTGCCGATAAAAAGACGAAAGAACTCAAAACAAAGGTGTTGTTGCAACAAGCGTATCCTCCGCGTTCGAATCAGAATGATTCGCAACAGCGGAATCGATCGCAGTTTCAGTCAAATAGGTCGCAATCCCGAAATGACTCCTCTTCGCAGAGATCTACATTGGGGTACAATCAGTGTGCCTATTGTAGGGGAGAGGGTCATCTGAAATTCGATTGTCCAGTTTTGCGTGATCGAAATAGTGGTAATTCATCTAGAGGAGGTCGTAGTGGTCCTCAGCAGGCATCACGTGGTAGAGGTCGCGGTGCTCAAAATGGTCGTTCTAACAATTCTTCTGATTCTAATAATTGTTTCGATCAGCGTGGATCGTCGCAAGGAAGATCTGCGCAGTACAATGTGGACGATTATTACGTCGATCAGGACGCTGACGACGGTAATTACTAGGACAGCCATAGACAAGGAGAGGGAGTAGTATCAGTTCCGGTTGATCAGAGAGGGCCTTACGTCGCAGTTGCCACCTCGGGCGTAGTTGAGCCTTTTCTGTTGGACACTGGTGCAGCGAAAAGTTCCATCATGCATTCGAAACTCCCTGGCGCACCTTTGTCTGGCTTATCGAATGTTTCCGTTGGATTCTCTGGCGCCCCTGTTAGCAATCCGGTTTCGCGCCCTTTGCCTCTTGCCATTGGGCCTCGTGAGCTGAAAGCTCCTTTGATTTTGACTACTGGTTGTGGTGAAAATCTCCTGGGCCTGGATTTGCTGAAACGTCTGTATGCGACTTTGTATTGTTCTCCTGCGGGAGTAAAACTTACATTGGGTGAGAAAGTTGTCTCTCCTATGTATTTATCCATCGATAAGCTTCCACCGGAATTGAGTTCTCTTCCTGCATCTTTGTGGGCAACAGGTCCCAATGACGTGGGCCTGCTTGACATCTCCCCTTATGTTGTTCATTTGAAATCTAATGTGCGATTGCCACGTATTCCCCAGTATCGTATCTCCCTTGATGGTGAGCGAGCACTGTTAGCGATCATCTACGATCTGATCGAGAAAGATGTTATTGAGGAGACTCGGGGAAACGTGTGCAATAGCCCTGTGCTGCCCATTCTGAAGCGCACTGATCCATCAAAGCCCCCTGTTTATCGTTTTGTCATCGATTTACGGGAGGTGAATACAATTGTGATTCCTCAGTTCCCTGTGGTGCCCGATATAACGGCTCTACTGACTCTGATTCCAGCCTCTGCATCTTGGTTCTCAGTGATCGATCTTAAGAATGCTTTCTTTAGCATTCCGATTGCTGAGGAGAGTAGGGACCTTTTAGGTTTCTCTCTTGGTGGTCGCAGCTTTAGGTTTAAATGCGCTCCTCAGGGCTACTGTGAGAGTCCGTCGATATACAGCCAAGCCTTGAAGAGCCAACTTGATGCGTTTGTGTTGCCGGCCGGTGCGGCCTTGATCCAATATGTCGACGACTTATTGGTGGCTGCAGATACTCAGGACATTTGCAAAATTGCTACGGTGTCGTTGTTGCAGCATCTCTATGACTTACATCACAAGGTGTCACCTTCTAAACTGCAATATTGTTGTCAAGAAGTAACCTACCTAGGTCACTTATTGTCAAAGGAGGGAAGAAGGTTGACCCCAGAGAGAATTGCGGCAATTGCTCGAATGACTGTGCCAACAACTCAGAGAGATGTGCGTGCCTTTTTGGGTATCACGTCATACTGCAGGCAATGGATCCCAAATTTTTCATTGCTAGCAAAACCATTGGTGGCTCTTACGTGCAAGGATGTTCCAACTCCTTTACCATGGACGGAAGAATGTCAGAAAAGTTTTTCTGAATTGCGTGATGCGTTGTGTTCGGCTCCTGTGTTAGGTACCCCTGACTACAGTAAGCCGTTTACACTATACGTTCACGAGAGAGAAGGTTGTGCGTTGAGTGTTTTGACGCAACAATTCGGCGGTAAGCAACGTCCATGTGCATATTTTTCCTCGACCTTGGACCCAGTAGCTAGAGCATTGCCGAGTTGTTTGAGAGCAACAGCGGCAGCTGCGGTGTCCATCCGACAATCTGCAGGATTGGTCATGGATAATATGCTTACGGTGATGGTTCCACATGCAGTTGACACTCTCTTGAATCGTACGAAAACCCAACACCTGACGAGCGCAAGGTTGTCTGGGTATGAGCTGACGCTTTTGGCAAGTCATATTCAAATAAAACGTTGTAATGTCCTGAATCCGGCGACTCTGTTGCCAATCAGTATGGAATCAGACGAAGCAGTACCTCATGACTGCTACTTACGAACTGAGGAGGAAACAAAAGGTCATGTAGACTTGAAAAATACTCCATTGGAAGATCCCGATGGGACCCTGTATGTGGATGGGTCGTGTTTTAAGTTGCCGAATGGTGATGTGACGACTGCGTATGCTGTGGTGACGTTGAGTACGGTTGTGGAGACTGCGAGACTGAATCAGAATTCTGCGCAGGCGGCAGAGCTGATTGCGTTGACTAGAGCGTGCGTGTTGTCGAAAGGGAAACGAGTGAATGTGTTTACGGGCAGCCAGTATGCATTTGGTGTTGCGCATAGTTTTGGACGTTTGTGGAGAGAGAGAGGTTTTATGACATCTCATGGCACAAAGATTCAGCATGGACAGCTTGTGAATGATCTTTTGGATGCACTTACATTGCCCGAGCAGGTGGCGATTAATAAATGTAGTGCACACCGTAAGGTGACAGATGATGTTGGTCGTGGCAATGCGTTTGCGGATGAGATTGCTAAGGAGACTGCCCGGAACCTTAGCACTAAAATGTATGTGACGAGTTCGGTAAGGTGGCCTGCAGAAACTGGTATGTGTGAGGACACTATCGAGAGTGTGAAAGCGATTCAGAACGAGGCCACTGAGTCTGAAAAGACGAAGTGGAAAGAAACTACGGGAAAGTTGGATGCGAATGGTTGTTGGATCGATTTGTCGGAGAATAAGAGGTGGATGTTGCCGGATGCGTATGTGCTAGCTGTTGTGACAATGGCACACGGCTTGGCACATATTAGTGCGAAAGGTATCTGCAAGTTGTTGTCCCCTGTATGGAAGAATGATGCTATCACTAAGTGTGCGGAGAGATTGGTGAAGAATTGTATGATATGTATGATGTACAATCCTAGTAAGGGAACTCCTATACC
This sequence comes from Lissotriton vulgaris, assembly GCF_964263255.1. Taxonomy (NCBI): domain Eukaryota; kingdom Metazoa; phylum Chordata; class Amphibia; order Caudata; family Salamandridae; genus Lissotriton; species Lissotriton vulgaris. Next base: position 747,575,546 of record NC_141696.1, read on the forward strand.
TCCTGGCCATTTTGCTCCCCCTTCATGTCCCTTTGAGGTGATTCAGTTAGACTTCATCCATATGGAGCGATGCAATAACCTGAAGTACGTTTTAGTTGTGGTTTGCGCATTCTCCCGATGGATTGAAGCCTACCCTCTCAAAGAAAACACTGCTCTGTCCACTGCGAAAATCCTACTGAAGGAATACTTTCCTCGGTATGGAATGCCACGGATTGTATGGTCTGATAACGGAAGTGAGTTTGTGGGGAGTGTGATGAAGAGTGTGTGTAAGGGCCTTGGAATTACACAGAAATTCCACAGCGCCAATCATCCCCAATCAGCAGGTTTGGTTGAAGGGTATAATGGCACCCTTAAATTGAAATTAGCGAAGATTCAGGCTACGACTGGTCTCTCGTGGCCTGACGCCTTGCCCTTAGCTCTCCTGTCAACTAGGGCGACTGTACACTAGGCATGAGCGGATTTTGCGGATTGGCAATCCGCGAATTTGCGGATTTGCGAACTCGCAATCCGCAAAATCCGCGAATTCCCGCGAATTAGCGGATTTTTTTTTTTTTTTGTGTTCGCCCGTGTTTCTGCCAGTTCGCGAGGGTTTTTACAATTTCGCAATTTGCGAACTTACCTGTCGGGTCGCAAGTTTTGCGAACTTGTTGTTTCTACGTGTCCAACCTGTTTGGGACACTCTTCTTCATCACTGCCACTCTCTGTCACCACTGCCACTCTCTGACTACTCATGCCACCCTCTGGCCCACCCATGCCACCCTCTGTTTCATCACCACACCCTCTGGTTGTCCAGTGTACATTATTTCCGGCAAAGCAAAGCACACCTTCCCTGCCTCAAGTGACCTGAATTAATTTGGGGCTGATTAATGTGTCACAGAATATTTTTTTAGCTGGCACCTGCTTCCTTAGTGCGCCCTGATTAGTGATCTTTTGCACTTGCTAAGTGCTTTCATTGTTGCAAAATTAGTTACAACACCTGCCCTGCCCCAACTGACAATAATGAATTAGGGGCTGATTAATGGATTTTAACTTCCAGCCTGGCTCCTGCTTGTCTCCCTTAGCTGTAATTCATGACCTTTGTGGCATATGTGTAACTATTCTGAGGTTCAGAGCAGGGTCACATAATAGTTTCAACTGGCAACTGAACTCTGGAGGGGCCCCTCAGGAAGCACTACAGGAAATGGCTACTAATGATGTGCCTGAACTTTTGAACCTGGTAAGTAGTTACTTTCAGTTTTGCTTAGATCATATTTCTGCAATTTCGCACTTATTCGCGGGGCGCGAACTCACGCGAACAGTGCGAGCAGTGCGAGCAAAATCCGCTGCTCGCGGATTTGCGGATTTTGCAGGAAATTCGCAAATCTCGCGGATTGCGGATTTCCCGAAAATCCGCAAAATCCGCGAGCGGAACGGATTTTCCGCCCATGCCTACTGTACACTCCCGAGTAGGGCTCAGTCCCTACAAGATTGTGTTCGGCCGCCCTGCCAATGTTTGGGGGGGTCCCTAGACCCAGTGTGTTTTCTGATCTTGAGTACCCAATGTTGATCGATTATCTTCATGATCTGACTGCTAAACTGAGGTTAATTCACCAACAGGTCTTTGAAGCACTGCCGACGCAGACGGAGGGTCCAGGCCACCAGCTCCAGCCCGGAGACTGGGTGGTGACGAGGAATTTCGCCAGGAAGCGCAACCTTGAGCCTCGTTTTACCGGACCCTACCAAGTGCTCCTTGCCACGAGGACTGCTGTTCGTTTGGAAGGACGCAAGAACTGGGTGCATGCCACCCATACCAAAAAGGTACCTATACCTTTACCAGCAGACTCGTGGGTGAGGAAGGGCATCGCCTCGTCTGAAGGCGAAACTGTGCCGACCTTCGTTCCTTTTAGCGACGCTCAGCCTGTCGGAGAGACCTCAGTGCAGCAGAATGACATTGTTGAACATTTGTCATCACAAAACTCAGGGTCTGAACAATTGACTGATCAACAGAACTCTGTCTTACCATCGGATCAACTGTTTGATGAACAGACACGTCCTGGGAGAAGCCGATATTTTCTTCGATCCAATACTAGAGACTAATAAAGTATCTTTGCTTTCTCCCCTGACATCCACGTTACCCCATTGGCACTATTCAGTCTGAACACACTCGTATAATTGTAATTTTTGTAAATTTTGAGCCTTTTTCTATGTATTTATTTTTGCTTCCACAGCTAGGAGATCTTGTATATATTGTTAATTAAAGATACCTTACATCCGGGTGGACCGTAGGGCCGTGCGGGTACTTCCTTCTGGTTAGTAGGTCTTGACACTAGGTCGGAGACCGTCGATTCCTAGGAACTCCTGGGGATTGACTACTGCTACACAGAACGAAGAGCGTCAAGAACGTTGCGGACGGTTTTAGAGGATGGCTTTCTCAAAGCTGTCGGAAATGGAAAAAGCTCAGGCCCACAGATTCGAATTGCGAAAAATTGCTCGTACAAAATGCTTCATGTTTCAGGTGTTCCTTATGTTCTTAATTGTTTCCTCGTTATTGGTGGGTGGGGTGTATTACATGATACAGTCATTCTTGCCTTCTGCCTCACCTACCCCTTGTTCTGAACCTAAACCTACCTCCACTGTCTCTCCTCATTCCTTCCACATCTTACCCCAAAACGAGCAGGTTAGACGTGCGGAATTCATGAACAATTCCTTCGTTCAGCTCCTTCATCAGCATCAGTTGGTGATGAACACTACCAATTGTTGGGTGTGTGGGTTAATGCCACATACCACCGATAAGGGAATTCCATACTTGGTCCTTCCTTACAGTTCCCAGGGTTCAGCTCGAGCATTCCAAACAATGTTTCGAAGTGCACTAGATTCCTACCCCAATCGAGAGCCACGTTCTCCACACTTTGGTCCCGGTCCGTACCATAAGCCTTTGGCAATAGCGATTGCTGATTTAGATAGGGATATCTATGAGCCGTCGCTCATCCCGGAGGAAGAGGTGCGAGCCTATAGGGATCTTAGTGAGGTTGATTAGAGTGCGCTCGTGGGCGAAAGACAGCTCAAAAGCTCGTCTCCAATATGGATCGTACCCCACCTTGGTAATTTCTGTCTAAAAGGCCGTGGCCGAAGCCCGAGAGCTCACCTTGGAGAGAGTGCTTGCTCTGAGACGTATGTCTTACCAATGCTCTCTTCCCCTGTTCTCCTGACTGCCAAGGGTACGTACTTTGCCTGCTATGACCGTGCATATACATGGTTGCCCCTTGACTTTGCGGGCACCCGTTATATCGCAAACTTGTTGCCACCGACTTTTACAGTTGCCTCCGATTACCACAAGACTAGAGTTGTGAGGGGCGTGATTAGCAAAGAGGACACTGCCGGTCAAGAGGCAGGAGACTTTTTCAAGAGTTTCTTGCCGTTTTGGGGGCCTATGATCAATAGTAGGAACCTGAGACAGTTGACTCGAGTGGTGGAATCGACCGCTAACATCACTGCCAGTGCCCTTGGTAATATCACAGCAGAGCTTCAGGCGGATAGGCTTATGACGTTACAAAATCGTATGGTTTTAGACGTTGTTTTAGCAGATCGAGGTGGAGTATGTAAGGTGATCCATTCGAGCTGTTGTATTTTCATTCCAGACAACGCTCCGACTGTCTATCAAGCCATCTCGAAGTTGCATAAGATCTCTGAGTCCATACACGTGGACGTAGGGGATTGGACGCTACTCGGGTGGTTTTGGGGCCTAATGTCGACTTGGGGTTGGAAAATTCTGATGAACATCGGGGTTGTTGTAGCATTCCTGTTCACGTGTTGTCTTTGTGTGCAGTGTGGTCCTGCCTTATGTGGCCTCTGTGCTACGACGTGTATAAGGCTTCCGCCTGTTGCCAAAGGAACTCTGATGGAAAGAATTATGTTGCAGCAGCATCTAGATGGTCTGATGAATATCGAGATCGATTATGATTCCGACTAGTGCTTGCCTACATGAGGGCAAAAGGAGCGTCTGAGGTTCCGTGACAATTGTAAGTGGTGTTTTCGACTCGCATGAATATGATCGAGTCTGGTATCTATGAACCGCAAATGACGAGTTTAGAGGGTGTACGCGTTTTCGCTGTGCTAGCCTAAACAGTTCGTTTGTTTCGTGGGTTTCTTCATCTGAACCCACGGGTTCCATCTTAGATACGGCATCCATTTTGTTTCTTGCCCTCAAGTAGCCAGCGAACGGACGCTGTCCGCTTCGCAACCCTGGGATTCCCAAACTCTTGCGGAAGACACGTTTCCTTTGAAAGTGTCTTTATGATGAGGGGGATGGCACTGTAAGGCAGATGGCCCCGCTCGAGGCTCATCTTGCCGTGCCGGTCTATTGTCTCAGTCGTGCATTCATTAGGCACGTCCCCTTTGATGCCTGCAACTCGTGTTTCCTGGTACCACCCCTTTTACACCTTTTCCGATCTGTTCACTGTCCTCGTCTTCCTCTGCACCTGTTTCTGTCTCTTCCTCGGTTTGTTTACTACTGAATGGAATGTACTAATGGTGGGAAGATGTACTTTTACAGTTGGGAACCGCCAAATGTTACTGTAATTATGTTCCGGGCCCTGAATACATGAAAGCGACCCCCTTATGGTCTTTACGATGGGAACCAAGTTGTAAACCTTTGTGCACTATGTTATCCTATGCTCGAAAACTGTATAAGAAGAGAGATCCACAGATACAAGTTGAAACAGTCTCCGTGAACTTACATGCTATGTACTTCTCGTGACTTCTGTGTTCCCTGCAGTAATAAACCTCGAATCTTTGACGCCGAAGGAAGTGTCCCGTGTCTCTGTAATTTGTACGCCAGAACAGGTTACCCACGAAGGTTTTAGGTGTTATCCCTGGCACCGCTGGGTCTTAGAAAAACCCAGTCCTTCACAGGAGAAAGCAACTCAGGAAACTGAATAAAACACAAGACAAGATTATGAGAGCTGCAAATCAGGTCTCTATGATCAAACTTGTGTAGTGTTCTTACATGATGTTATATTCCCTATGTTTCTCTGCTATAGCTGCTCAGCCTGTGTGTGTGTTTTCTGTATGGAATGTTGGTGAGTGGACCTTGAGTAGAATGCCTGGGTGACTGGGAAAAATAATGTAGTAATGACGGACAACGTTGGCGTGAGGAGTAACACGTATGTTTATTTAGATTGAAAACCAATAGGTAAACAGGAAGCAAAAGTCCTCCTCAGCAAGTGTAGATCTTCATCAACAGTAACTCCACTGGGAGCAGCCTGCTAGCTGCTCAGCCCCATCCATCAACTGTCACTCCTCATCCAGTCACCCAAGCATTCTGCTCATAGCCCACACACCAAACATTCCACTCAGCACACTCACACAGGTTGAGCAGCGTTTTATGTTTGTTGCAGGGGTGGGTTCCCTGTGTGCGTAAGACACCTTGTGCTGCACGTTAATTCCTGTGCAAGGTTCAGACCTTGTATGCCTTCTTACATGGAGAGCACATACATTTTTTCAGGTTGTCCCTTGTAGGTGGTGGGGGCAGGACATTGGGTTTTGGTCCCTTTAGTTCTCATGACTTGTCTCTCTACATGAGAGCACGTGTTTTACATTGTTGTGCCTTGGTTATGTGGGGGGCAGGATATTGAGTTTTAGTCCCTTTATTCCACATGACATTTTGATCTATACTTATTTTCCGTATTTGAGGAGGGTGATGGGTACTGCATTATGTATACATCTTTCCTTCTGGTCTTTGGTTCCTTTCCCTCTTGTGGTGCGGTTTTCCCATCATCCCTAGGGCTGGGCTTTTGACTCTGTTTTATATAGTTCATTTCCACTTTATGATGTGGGCGTTGTTTCCATCATCTTTGGGTTGTGGACTATTTAATATTGCTGTAGTTTTATGTTTATAGTTTATGCATTGGTTTTGTTCATTCTTCTGTGCAAAAGGGAAGAGACATGATGTTTTATTCCCTATGTTTCTCTGCTCTAGCTGCTCAGCCTGTGTGTGTGTCTTCTGTATGGAATGTTGGTGAGTGGACCTTGAGTAGAATGCCTGGGTGACTGGATGAGGAGTGACAGTTGGTGAGAGGGGCTGAGCAAATAGCAGACTGCTCCTGGTGGGGCTGTTGATTTCCACCTACAGACTGCCTACAGGACTTATATACTGGTTAATGATGACCTACCTGTTGATAAGGTCCTACCTGTGAATAAACCTACTTGAATTACAAGTTACACTGCGTCATCTTTACTACAACTAAAATTAATGTAGTAATGATGGACCACGCAGGCATGAAGAGTAACACGTAGGTTTATTTAGATTGAAGACAAATAGGTAAACAGGTAGCAAAAGTCCTCATCAGCAAGTGTAGATCTTCATCAACAGCAACTTTACAGGGAGAAGCCTGCTAGCTGTTCAGCCCCATCCATCAACTGTCACTCCTCATCCAGTCACCCAAGCATTCCGCTCATAGCCCACACACCAAACATTCCACTCAGCACACTCACAGAGGCTGAGCAGCTAGGGACAAGGTAACATGGGAGAAAAGGTATGACATCAGAACACTACATACCTCTTCCCTAATGAACGGAAGAAAAAGGTAACATAAACTGTAAACTTGTAATTTACAGCAAGGGTAATTTGTTCACAACCCAGGGATGAGGGAACAACCACATCACAAGTGGAAAAGGAACTAATCAAGATCAGTCAAAAGCCCAGACCCTGGGACAACGGGCATGCCGCATCATGAGAGGAAAAGGAACCAATGACAAGAGGGAAAGATGGATAAACAATACCCATTCCCCATTTCCAATAAAGAATTAATGAACGTGAAAATGTAACCTCACCATGTAAGGAGTCAAGAAAACGTGGACTAAAGGGGCTACAACCGAATGTCCTGCCCCAACCCTAAACAGGGGACAAAGAGTAAGTGAATGTGGACAAGAGGGACTATAATCCAAAGACCTGCCCCTACCAATCAACAAGGGACAACATGTAAAATAGAATAGGTTCACCATGTAATGAGTAATGTCATGTGGACTTAAGGGACTAACACCCAATGTCCTGCCCCCAGAAACTGACAAGGGACAACTAGTAAAAACGTAAATGCACTCCAATGTGAGGAGGTAAACAAAGTAAAAACCCTGCAACAAATAGAAAAACGTGCAGCACAAGGTGTCTTATGCACGCAAGCAGAACAGTCTCCTTGCCAACAGTAAAAAAATATGAGCCACCCTCATGTAAGGGCGCAAAGTAAATATAGCGTAAAAATGAGACTGAAATGTGTGAAAGGGAAAAACGAAACCCAATCATCAACCCCAAAAGAGATCACAAACTGTAGATATGGAAGAACAACCATAAACGAATCCCAGTGTAAAAGTTACTAAAAGTAAGACAGTGCCTAGAAACCAAACCCATCCCTCACGTAAGGGACATCTAAGCCATACAAAATGCTGTAAACAAGAAACAGTTAAGGCACCAGTGAGAAGAATCAGCGACAGTCACATATCGGCAAGCAACACCTGTGAGCGATGTCTCACAAGAATTAACCAGAGTGGACCTTAGGCTCCTTTATGTAGCAAGAGTGTTGTCGGCCTGACCTGACTGTGGATAAAAGTTGCATCGAAGCAAAGGTTAAAAATTACCTGTGAGTTCTTCCTTTCTTGAGTCACGCGCAGAAGGCAAACAATCAGAGAAGACTTGAAGAACATAGGGGCCCGATGTAGGTCGGTCGGTAACGGGCAAAAATCGGTATTTTCGGCCGTTACCGACCGGTATCCAAGGATTGGCATGTAGGGGCACAATTTTACAGAATCGGTAAATTTACTGATTCGGTAAATTTACCGATTCTGTAAAATACCGAATCGGTAATTTTACCGATTCAGTAAATCTCAGATGTAGGTGGGACTCTTCTGAGTCCCCCAGGCCCTACAAAATCGGTATTTTACCACACAATCCTATTGTGTGGTAAAATACCGAATTCAGGTGTGCATGCACATGTGTGCATGCACACCTAGCCATGTGACAGACAGACATGCCCTTAGAATCGGTAAATACCGATTGTTACAAAATCGGTATTTCAACATCTGGAAATACCTACATACCCTCCCTTTAGATTTACCGATTTTTAATTACCAAATCGGTAAAATTCAGTAATTAAAAATCAGTAAATCTAATTTACCTACATCTGGCCCTCTGTCTCACCGTGGTGTTCCTTTCACGAAATAACGTTATTGAAACCGCTGCAGTTGTAACATAGATGTGGTTGGCAGATTGTAACCTACTTAACCAGTGAATATTATGCTCCGCCAAAACCAAGATGGCGGCACGCTGTATCATGCCGTGCCGAGTGGCTCCCGGCAACTGCGTAACCCAAAACATTGGCCAGCAGCTGAGAAATCCCATGGAGAAACAAATGCATCACAGGGGTCCATGACAGGCTGCAGGACAGGTGAGTGGGTGTGTGCGGTCACGCGCTTGTCACAAGTTTCTTTCAAATTCAAACATGAAGATGTCAATTACATATGGCTGAAGACAAGAGGTCTCAGCATTGGCCAGCAATCAAAGACAAAGATGAGTCATCCCTTACTCTGCCCCTTGTGGAAACTCGTAGTTCCTTGAGGTTCATCACCAAAACTCTGTGCTAAGTCCAGAGCTCTCCGTTGTGCAAGAATCTGCCAAGGTCACTGTGATACCAGTTGTAGAAACATGCCACATCAGATCCAAAAGTCACAATTGGTTGAAACGTACTGGTAGCTTATAGAGGCTCCTCAACACAAAGTGTCACAATACTCTTCACCCTGTTGAGCATGAGGGACACCACCATTTCTCTTCCCAAACATCTTTGGAAACTTGCACACAATCTGCCAGGCACCGCTAGAAGACAGATGCAGCTTCATGTAAAAAACGATCCCCAAGCCCATGTGTTTGTGCAAGTCAGCTCCACGGCATCCAGAAATCAGGCAGCCAAATGTAAAGTTAGTTATGAATAAAATGTCCTGAGAGTCACACTATGTGCAGCGTCAGTGAAGTGAAAAAAAAAGACTTACAGTATGTGAAAATGTACCTTTTGCAGCATCCATGACATATCTTGTTGTAGTAACTTATTGAGGCAGGGTGCAGCATGCTTCTTTGGGGGATGTCTGATGTGATGGACACCGGTGGAGCTGCACAGTGATCCTTGTGATGCGTCCTGTAGCTTTTTTCTGTAGTGTTTTGTTCTTGTTGCTCTCACCTGTCGTCTGTTACTTGTAGTAGCTTCTTCCCAGCATGTTGTAAAATGCATTTAGAGGTTTTTAGGGTAAATTGTACCAACTGTAGAGAGTGGGGACGTCCTCAACTCAGCGCTAAAATGAATGCAGTAATGACAGACCATGCTGACGTGAAGAGTAACACGTAGGTTTATTTATATTAAAGTCAAATAGGTAAAAAGTTAGCAAAAGTCCTCATCAGCAAGTGTTTATCTTCATCAACAGCAACTCCACCAGAAACAGCCTGCTAGCTGCTCAGCCCCATCCATCAACTGTCACTCCTCGGCCAGTCACCCAAGCATTCTGCTCATAGCCCACACACCAAACATTCCACTCAGCACACTCACACATGCTGAGTAGCTAGGGACAAGGTAACATAGGAGAAAAGGTATGACATCAGAATACTACAACTTGTTTCCAACCCACAAAAAAAGAGATCTATATATAATTGGATTCAGCTCACATTTTGAATCCTCAGACTGCTGAACAATGGAGCACTCTCTCAAGACCCAAGTGATCCGTTACTGCCACAGAAAAAAACAACCAGATCTGAAATGTTGTAGAGGCTGAAGATCGGTAATGCAGATGCAACAAGCCCATATGCACCTGTAGCATTAGACACACAATCTAACATAGGTCCACTGCTAAGTGAGGTGAATTTAATGTGTCCACAGGCCCTTGTAGCATCAGAACTATAATCAAAAACTAGTTGCTTGCTAAATGAGGCGGTACCTGGGACCCTTTTTGATAAATGCCCTTCTCAAGGCCTAAGCTGGCATAACATCAAAAGGACCTCAGGCTCTTTACCATCAAAAGAACTAAATTGCATACAGCTAGCCGCCATTTCAGCTCTAACAACATAGCAGCTATACCGTTTATTTCTTCAAACAGATTGCCCCACAAGAAGCAACATCAGCGACTTAGTCCACTCAATCAGCAATCAACACAATATATACAAATTTACAAAATTTTAGAAGAGTGGAGCATATTATTAACCATTACCATTAATAAATATTTATTTCGGCACATGGCCATTAAAGAATAAATAAAAACATGATACAATAAATAAAAGAATACGAAAATGTACACAGAATTCCAGTTTGTAAGTTAGTCCAGCCTAGCTTCTGCAGGGTACCTTTACATACATCTCTTCATACTATTTAACAATCACATATGCATAAAACATGACATACACATTAAAATCACTTGATCTTATGAACACCCTGGTCATTGAATAACAATAAAAACCAGGGCTATTCAAGGTAAAAACTACACCCACAAACTTAATACGTTTTTCTGTCCATACCTCCACATATGCAATCAATATTAATGACAATTTCAATAGGGCCCTGATACCAAACAGCTCTTATTCAGAAGGATACTGCACAAGCATGTTTTCATTTTCTCCGTTAACCTAGACACAACCCAAAGTCTCAATGAGGTTGACAAAACTCAAAGGACATCTCTTTTCTTAGGAATGCAACTAGCCCCCTGCATTCAAGAGCAGTAACTAATTCACAAACATTAAACATATCTACTCACATTCAAGCAGGGTGATGCTGCAAGTTTGCTTTTCCACCAGCAGAAAGACCTCAGGAGGATTGGGGATGGCTCGTTGCCACCTTGACCAGAATCTCATTCAGCTGACTTGCACTTAAAGGACACACTAGTCTAACCCCAACCCGAGGAATTAGGCCAAATCTATATCTCTAATATCCCGGAATGTGGCTGGATTGGAAAATCTCCTAACGAATGCTAATGCCATGTCCTTTTCAACATCCTTTAATATAATATGTATCCAGGAATTGCGGCATGATGTGAACACTCTGCTTGAAGGATAGGCAGTTCACCAAGGGCCACACAATGGGTGGCATGTTTATTTTTTTTAGCATCCTGTTTGGCATGCCACTAAACATCATGACTTTTTATATGTGGAAGTAGGAAATTGGAGCCACAGTTCAATTAGGAGGAATTTATTCTTGCTAAATGTGAATATTCACCCAACAGCTCCAAGGAAAAAGCAAAAGATGAAGGAGCTCGAGCCTTTAATTTCAGATATAAGGCTCAATCATCCTGTGACAAATAAGATGGACACGGTCAGAAAGTAAGTAGGAGGTATATATTAAATCAACCTCATCCATCAGCTTTCAGTCTAACTGTCAAGCTGTGGAACCTCAGTGAACCAAGTTCCATGTTAGAACACACAACATGGAACAAAGATACATCACACATCTTCCTTCTTATATTTAAAGTAAACATCAGTAACATGTAAATAGATTAAACATCAGTAACATGTAAATAGCAACCAGTATACATCACACACCTCCCTTCTTACATTTAAAGTGAACATCAGTATCATGTATATAACATGAGAAACTACCATCTTACATAATCTCGCAGAAATCTAGGAATTTTGCGAACCCTATTACTCTTGCGAGTAGAATCTTTTTCTTTACAAACATAAGATGAATCCCTAACAGAGACTTTTGGAACAGGATCAAATGTTCCATCCAGGCTCACATGAACAACAAGACTGTGGTTCCAAATACGTCCATCATCAGTTTTTACAGCATTTTTTAAAAGTTTAATTACAATTTTCTCACTCGTGAATTTAGACCAGTTTTAACACCCTACTGGAGCCTTGATTTTGACTTTGTCATCAACTTCGAAGTGGGAAACCTCAGAGGATCTTCGAGCATCTACATAAACTTTCCTCTTCTTCTGAAGATACAACTCTTTGTTCCTCCACTTACCAATGTCATTGTTCTTTATACCTTTATCCAAGATCATTCATCCTAGACATAAACTAGTATTTGAAGACTTTCCTCTGAATAATTCAAAAGGAGTCTTCCCTGTTGTTGAATGTGAAGTAAATCGGTATGCTGAAATGCGATTTTGTAACTCTTTTCTCCAATCAAGACTATTAACTCTTGCCAATTGGATGCTCTCCTTCAACGTTTTGTTGAATCTCTCCAGGGCACCATTTGATTCCGGATGATATAATGAAATCCTTTTATGTACAATACCACATTTAAGCAGATATTATTCCATCTCAGCGGAACAAAATTGAGGACCATTGTCAGAAAGTAACGAATTTGGAAAACTCTCACGTTTAAAGATAGATTCTAAAAACATATCACAACGAGATATAATCTCCCTCAGAGAACTCACTTCAACCCACCGTGAATACAAATCCATCAAAACAATTAAATAAGGAGTTTGTTGTTCACCGTGTAAAGGACCCACAATGTCAATGGGTACTTCATGGCAATTTCCTACAGACCATCGGGGAATGTCTTGGCTTGAGCACTTTATCACTCAATTGACAAGGAACACAATCACAAATGGTACATTCCACCATTAAATCCAGACCTGGCCACCAAAAATCCTGTCTGATGCGTTCTTTTGTTTTTAAAATGCCCATATGTCCTTCATGTGCCATTCTTAAAATACTGTTCCTTAAACTTCCTGGCAGAATCAATCTTGTGCCTCTAGTAAGGATCCCATCAACAATGGCTAATTCATTAGACACTAAAGACCAAGGTTTACTAAGATTATTGTTCTTATTCTGTAACAACAAATCCATCACCTTCAACATCTCATTGATTTTATTAAATTCTTCTTTCCATTCATCCTCTTTTATAGCACCCAAGGTTACGTCACATACCTTTACTTCAAACTCTTCTTCATTCTCTTCATCCACTCTATAAGTCTCTTGAGTTTCTACATTTCCCACTTAACGTGACAGACACAGTTGTACAGCCAAGAATGTATTCAAATTTAAAATTGTACTCCTGTAAAGAAATGAGGAAATTGAGTCTAGTCCTTTTTTAAAAAATATTTCCTTAAGAGGTTTATGATCAGATCTTACCACAAAGGAAATACCCCACACAAACTTCTTGAATTTGTTGATTGTGAGAGCCTCCTTCTCGATAACTGAATAATTCACCTCAGCACCTTTTGAAACACCTTGAGGCACATGCAATCAACACCTCATGACCTGGATGAACGCCTCCTCAGCACCCAACATCGCCATCGCCATCCCAGACAGATACAAGATCATCCGGAGAGACCGCGTCAACCAGACTGGAGGAGGCATCGCCATCGTACACAAGAACACCATCCGCATCACGACCGACTCCAACGACACCTTCGCCGCCGCCGAGTATCTCCACCTCCAGATACACACCGACCCAAAGACGACCTTCAGAGGCACCCTCGTCTACAGACCCCCGGGACCACGTACACAATTCAGCGAAGACATCACTGACTTCATCAGCCCGCACGTCCTCCGCTCCGCCGACTACATGCTCCTAGGGGACCTCAACTTCCACCTGGAGAACAACAAAGACCGCAACACCGCCGCCCTGCTGGACAACCTCGCCAACCTCGGACTCAAGCAACTGGTCAACACCCCCACCCACTACGCCAGCCACACGCTTGATCCCGTCTTCTCATCCAGCAAGCACATCACCTTCAGCCACTCCACCGGACTTCACTGGACTGACCACAGCTGCATCTATTTCAGCTTCAGAAGAACCACGACTCACTGCCACCCGCAACAGGTTCCTCGCAGGAGCTGTAGAAAGATCACCACCGAGCAGCTCACCACCTCCCTCAGCCAGAACCCACCCGCCAGCACAACTAACCCCAACGAAGCAGCACGCAACCTCACGCAGTGGCTGACCGCCTGCGCCGATGACCTCGCGCCACTAAAGAACGCTCCCAACAGACCCAAAAGCAAGAAAGCCTCCTGGTTCACTGACGAACTCAAGGACTCCAAGAAGAACTGCCGCACCCTCCAGAAAGCCTGGCTCCTCGACCAGACCACAGACAACATGACCGCCCTCAAGGACGCCACCCGCAAGCACCACCAGCTCATCCACACCACCAGGAAGAAATCACTAAAGGAACGACTGGACAACAACGCCCACGACAGCAAGGAACTCTTCAGCATCATCAAGGAGTTCTCCAACCCCAGCACCAGCAACAACGACATCACTCCTTCACAAGATCTCTGCGACTCTCTCGCCTCGTACTTCCACCGCAAGATCGCCGACATCCACAACAGCGTCGGCGCACCATCCACGCACCCAACCATCGAACCAACGCCCCCCACCGCCACCCTCCGCACCTGGACCACGGTGACCACCGAAGACACAGCCCGCACGATGAACACCATCCACTCCGGATCTCCAACCGACCCCTGCCCCCACCACGTTTTCAACAAGGCCGACTCCATCATCGCACCCCAACTCCGGGACGTCATCAACTCCTCCTTCAACACAGCCACCTTCCCGGAGAGCTGGAAGCATGCTGAGCTCAACGCCCTACTGAAGAAACCAACAGCGGACCCCACCAACCTCAAGAACTTCTGCCCCATCTCACTCCTCCCTTTTCCTGCCAAAGTCATCGAGAAGACCGTCAACAGACAGCTTGCAACCTTCCTCGAGACGAACGGATCCCTCGACCCCTCGCAGTCGGGCTTCCGAGCCAATCACAGCAGCGAGACCGCCCTCATCGCAGCCACCGACGACATCCGAGCCCTGCTCAACAACAGGGAAACAGCGGCCCTCATCCTCCTGGACCTCTCTGCAGCTTTCGACACCATCTGCCACGCACCCTAGTTCAACGCCTCAGCAACATTGGTATTCAAGAAAAGGCACTGGAGTGGATCATCTTGTTTCTCGCCGGAAGAACACAAAGAGTCCGCCTCCCCCCGTTCTGATCCGAGGCCACCGAAGGCCTCTGCGGCATACCGCAAGGATCATCACTCAGCCCCACCCCCTTCAACGTCTACATGAGTCCTCTTGCAGCCATCGCACGCCAACACAACCTCAACATCATCTCCTACGCTGACGACATCCAACTGATCCTCTCCCTCACCGTAGACCCCGCCACCGCCAGAACGAGCATACACGAAGGGATGAAAGACGTCGCCGAGTGGATGAAGAACAGTCGCCTGAAACTGAACTCAGACAAGACGGAAGTCCTCATCCTGGGACCATCGCCCTCCGCCTGGGACGACTCCTGGTGGCCTCCCGCCCTGGGCACCGCTCCTAAGCCAACAGACCACGCACGCAACCTGGGCTTCATCCTGGACTCTTCCCTCTCGATGACCAGACAAGTCAACGCTGTCTCCTCATCGTGCTTCAACACCCTACGTATGCTCTGAAAGATCCTCCGATGGATCCCGACCGAACCCAGGAACACGGTCACCCAGGCACTCATCACCAGCTGACTGGACTACGGAAACACCCTCTACGTGGGAACCACAGCCAAACTACAGAAAAGACTCCAGCGCATACAGAACGCCTCCGCCTGACTCATCTTGGACATCCCCCGACGCAGCCACATATCTGGCCATCTGAGGAACCTGCACTGGCTCCCCGTCAGCAAAAGGATCACGTTCAGGCTCCTTACCCATGGACACAAGTCTCTCCATGACCTGGGCCCCAAGTACCTCAACGACCGCCTAACCTTCTACACGCCCACCCGCCAGCTACGTTCTACGAGCCTCGCCCTCGCCGCTGTACAACGCATCCGAAGAGCCACCGCTGGAGGAAGATCCTTCTCCTACCCGGCAGCCAAGACATGGAACTCCCTCCCCATCCACCTCCGGCTTACACAGGATCATCTCGCCTTCAGGAAACAACTCAAGACCTGGCTGTTCGAGCAGTAGCAGACCCCTCCCCCAAGTGCCTTGAGACCCTTCCGGGTGAGTAGTGCGCTATACAAATATTATGATTGATTGATTGATTGATTGATTGATTGATTATGACCATTACGCAACTGAAAAAGAAGTAAAGCATCCAGACCTTTTTTACTGGCATCAGTCACGATAAACGTGGGATTACTTGGCTTAAAAGCCTGTAAATTTGGTGAATTTTTTAGATTTTTCTGAATCTGTACAAATTCTTTATTGCACTCATCAACCCACAGAAATTCAGTATTTGTACACATTAAACATCTGAGATTCACAGTCTTGTCTGCAAAATTCTTAATGTATTTGCTATAAAATTACGCGATGCCTAAAAATTACGAAAGTTCTTTCTTTGAACATGACTCCTTCAACATCTCAATGGTCTTAACAAGCTCTTCTTTAGGTCTTACCCCATCTTTTGAGATGTGATGACCAAGATAATCAAGTTCAGTAACCCCAAACTTGCTTTAAGCATTTTTCTAAGAACACACGTTACTCTTTCATCATGATCTGCCATGTTTTTACCACAGATCAACACATCATCCTGATAGCATCTTACACCAGGTATGCCCTTAAATAGATCATGCATGATCCTCTGAAACACAGAGGCTGCAGACACTAACCCGAAGGGCATTCTCTAAAACTTAAAAGCACCCATGGGTGTTATAAAGGCAGTCAGTTCTTGTGAATCTTTACTGAGGGGTACTTGGTGATACGCTGATCCATATCTAATGTAGTAAAGAAACACTCACCATATAACATTGAAACTAACTCCTCTATATAAGGAAGAGGAAATTTGTCTACGACAACTTCTTTGTTTAGAACGGGAAGATCTACACATAAGCGAATCTCATTATTGGCCTTGTGCGCTACGACTATGGGGGACAACCATTCAGTTGCTTCTACAGGGGCTCAATTCTCCCTGAGGCTAGTAATTTATCAATTTCTTTTTTTACTGCCTCTTGCACACATATTGGAATCCGTCTCACCTTTGCAGCAACTGGCTTTGCACCAAGCTTCAATTTGATCTGATGTTTGTAACCTTTCAAACATCCTAATGTGTCACTAAACAATTCTTCAAAATCTTTTAAAACATTTTTCTCTAGACTTTCTACAGATTGTACTTGCATTGTAGGCTTAGCATTAGGACTAAGTATAATACCTAAACAAGCTTGAAGATTCCACCTCAATAAACTGTCTCCTTTCTCTGCCACATATATCTTAGCATCAACAAATCTCCCATTACTTTCAATACAATCCATAAAGTATCCTAACATTTTAATAGGTGTTCCACCATAGCCTGTGGGCTTAACATCTGACCTTCTAAATGTATTTCATTTGAATAATTCTTTAAATACTCTTGCTTAGATATAAAGGTCAGTGGGAACATGAATCAAATTTCATCTTAACCTTTTTATCACCTACTTTAACCAAGTCTGATGGATGCTCCACACTAGACTCATTTACTTGAAATGTAACCTCTTTTATCTCATTCCTATTGCCTCTTCTATTACGGAATCTGCAAGTTTTCCCATAATGTCCTCTTCTTCCACACACACTGCAGTTCTCCTTCAAAGCAGGACAATCCTTTGCATTGGACAAATGTCCAAACCTACCACACCGAAAACAATTTCCTTGAAATGTGCTGACATTTTTTTTCCTACATCTAACTTGTGAGTCTTATTTTCATTTTCATTACTCTTCCCATGAAAAATAGTATCATTTTTCTTACTATCAACACTTTGAAATACCCAACACTGTACTTCTTCAACTTTGTCACTAAGTGTAGTTGGTTTACTAACTTTACTCAATTCCCCTACACACTTGACTATATGTTCTACACATTTTGCAATAACCATAACTTCATCCAAAGGTGGCTCATCCTTGAGCCAAAGTTCTTCTCTAATTTTATCAATCGAACACCTAAGAACAAATTGATCTCTAATCCTTTCTACAACCAACTCCCGAAATTTACAACTAGAGGCTAATTTGCGTAACGAGGTAACAAACTCCTCAACAATTTCATCTTTTCCTTGCTCCCGTAATCCAAAACAATACCTCTCCATGATGGTACTCACCATAGGTAGATAATGCAAGTCTAACTGTCTTATGCAAACTTCATATTCATTTAAGCCCCTCTGGTCTGCTTGGCTCAGTTGTGGTAAATTTTCCAAAACTTCCTGTCCCTCACCACCTAGACAATGCTTTAATAGTGCATGTTTTCTTTCTGCACTCAAATTTGAGTCACATACCCTCACATAATTCTCAAAACTTTTCTTCCATTTTTTCCATCAGACTGGAGGTTCACCAGGATCAGATAGGAACAACGGGGAAGCTGTAACAATCTGCATATTAACACTAATAAATAAACTACTACAAAAAATGTACCTTTAAATAGGTAAATTAATAAAACATGTTGATAAACCTTTCAAAACAAGCCTATCAGTTTTCATAAAATAGTATAATGTTTCTTCAAAACAGTTCAAATGCTCGAACTAATGTAAACAGTTCTAATGCTCGCATTTATGTAAACTTTGAATGAGGTGTGCTTATCACCGTGACTGCAAGCACTCAGCTTTTATAATTGGCAATGAATGCAGTGTGCCTGTCACCGTGACCACAAAAGGTTTTAGTGCCGAATGAGGTGTGCTTGTCACAGTGACAGCAAGCACTCAACAACTCCTCCAAACACAGTCACATCTATAACAAGTCACTCTTAGTTTGCAGCTGTCAGCTGTCCTAATCTCCTCACACTACCATCTTCCTGTGCGATCTCTTCATAAATAATTATTTACTGTGAATACATCCTAATTCACATATCACATCTAGGAATGTAAACTTCTGTTTTTCTTCACTCGATTGCCGTTCCAAAAATGTTGCCTCCAAAATGTCCGTCTACGATGTCACTCCAACATTGAGGTCGTTTTCTATAGGGAATAGAGCACATTACAACAATTGAATCTCTTTCTCTGAGAAGTTGGGCACGTTTTTCCCCAGAATACCTTTACAGCCTTTGGATTTCTTTCGAAGGGACAGTTGCCCTCACTTGTCTCCCAATTAGAGGTGTGACACGCAGACGATGCCTTGCGTCACAGGTTGAACACCAATTAGAGGCGTGACATGCAAATGAGGCCTTTCGTGTCACAAATTGATTTCCTCTCACCAGCAAACTCCCTCCAACTCCGCAGCACCTCGATCGTCAAAGGACACTTCACCGTGGCTCTGACGATCCTCCTTGCTCTTCACTTGTCAAAGGTGATGCTGGATTAAGCATGAAACTTCAGGTATTTTATTTTCATTTTCTTCAACTCTCCAAATCTACGTCGATGTTGAGGTTGAGTCACTTCCCTCTTTACTTCACTTCTTCAGTTTATAAGCACGCCATTGTCGCCAGTGTGACAAATAAGATGGACACGGTCAGGAAGTAGGTAGGAGGTATTTATTAAATCAACCTTTTCCATCAGCTTGCAGTCAGAAACTGTCAAGCTGTGGAGCCTCAGTGAACCAAGATCCATGTTGGAACACACAACATGGAACTAAGATACATCACACATCTCAAAGCCCATCTCCTTCTGACCGGAGATTTTAATTTAAATCTGCTTCAGAATCATTTTTGCAGCCCCTCTGATGAAATAACAGACTCTCTGTGGCTGATTCCATCTTAGGTAACAATTCAACCAAGAATAGATGCTGCAGGATACACTTTGATAGCAGCCTTTGAGGTGATGTCCTTGCGAGCATTGAGCGGGCGCTTACCGGAAGATCAACCATCTCACTTCACAAATTTCTCCCAAAAATATCAGCTATCTTAGATTACACTGTCTGCTCGATTTCACTGCTCAAGGCAATACAATCTTCCTCCATCACCTTGTGCTGCGAAAGCGACCATAATATGCCAATGTTTATAAAATGCAGCAACGAGCACAATATGTTATGGTCCGTTTATTCATATGTTACCTATCAAAATTGGAAACAAATTAAATGAAGAGAAGAAGTTGCAGAAAATTACATCTCCTCGAAAACAATCCTTCCTAAACGGAGCACCCCTTTACATCAAATTATTCATGACTGGGAACCTTAGGTGCAAACCCTTCTCTTTGCCCTTGCCATTAGCCAACGGTTTTGCCCTTGCCATCAACCAACGGTTTTGCCCAGGACCAAGGCCTACCAGACTCCCTCCCTCGCATTCGCCGTTTTCAAAAGATCTCTGAAGAAAATTATTAGATTGCTGAAATCTGATGAACCAGAGAGGGGCACAACTGGCGCGGGAGCTTCTCTACGGAACAGTTGTGTTCTCTGGGACTCCACCCTCCGTGCGCCAGGTTAAGTGATTTGTGTCAATAAAATCGTTATGTCACTGTGTTGGTGGAATTCCCTCCATATAGCCTAACATTGATGGGCAAGAGTGACCTATACCCTTTTAAAGGGGGGTATTACATAAGACTGGGACAGTAAGACGTCCTGAAGAAGACCCAGGTGACCCAATATTTAAGGGCGAAGAGAGGTCGAAACATGTTGACTAGAGATTAGAGCAGAAAAGGTGGGGCTCTAGAGGGTCCTAATACCCTACTCTAGCATCACCATCCACTCATTTTTAATCCTGACCTTGGAACCTACTAATGAAGTTGTTTTTGGTATCCAGGAGCCAGTTTGAACTTTTCCCTACTGCAATTGTTTGTCTATCACTGTACTCAGTCTTGATTTATTGTTTGCTTGTTTGTCTGTGAACATTGTTGTCACTTTCAGTTTTGTGTTATACGTTGTCCTTGTAGCTCTTTGTTCCCCCCTCCCTATGCTCCGGCCGGAGCGTGGCTACGCCCAGGCGTTGTAGCAGACCCAATGATGAAGCATGTCACACACATTGTGAGTGTGTGAGGGCAGTTTTTCATCACATAGAAGTGTGCCAATGCTTGTACACTTTTGATTAGTTGTGTATCTTGTCTTCTCCACCCCTCTTTTGTGTATACTACGCTGAACATCCTGTCATTCTGGGCAAATCACTTAATCTCCCCATGCCTAACAAAATAAATGCATCTGTCTGTAACACAGCTGGTGCTCATGTAAAGTGCTCTGATACATTCAGGTCAATTTCATACTATATAAAACTCCGGAAAAAAAGTCACGAACAAACCTGTTGCCTAGGTCTGTCTTGGGGTTCAAAGGTCCAATAACGTCAATGATAACCCTTTCAAAGGGGATGCCAATGACAGGATGTGGCATCAGGGTAGCTTTGTGCTTTTCCCCTGACTTCCCACTGGCCAGACAGATGGCACAGATCCTGCAGAATGTATCTGAGGCTATCTTCATTGGAAGCCAACAAAAGTGGGAGACAAGCCTGACAACGGTCTTACCTTGCCCCAAATGTTCTGTTAGGGTGATGTCATGAGCCAAACTCAGTAGGAAGGATGGATAACACTGGTGGCCACCAGCACATGGGCATCCCCAACAGCATGAAACTTAGGCTCACAATAGAGGAGATTGTTTTTCCAATAGATCAGGTGATCCCCTGCTGTATGGGCTTAGGCTTGGCATCTCAGGCCCTCAAGAATAGGACACTTTTTCTGCACTTGGCAGAATTCCTCCCTGGTGGGCCCACCCTCAACCTGCAAGCTGGTAAGCTCAGGCAGTTCACCTATGAAACCTTTTCCTGTCATCGGACTTGGAGGATTGCAGGAGGCGACTTTGAACATCAGGAACAGGCTTGGGACCTTCACCCCACGACTTGCCGGACCCGCTGCGCGGGTCCCGCTGCGGAGAAGGTCACTCTGCGGGGGAGCCTCAACCCACCAGGCATCTCGGTCACCGGCAGGGCTGCGAGCAGGCGAGCAGGGACTCCATTGCCCAGGAGTCCCTGCGTGCAACACCTGTGGCCGCTCTCCCTGCCGGCAACGCCCCCTGACAGCGGCTCAAAACTGCAGCGTTTCCCGTGCTAAAGTGGGAAACCTTTTCCTGTCATCGGACTTGGAGGATTGCAGGAGGCGACTTTGAACGTCAGGAACAGGCTTGGGACCTTCACCCCACGACTTGCCGGACCCGCTGCGCGGGTCCCGCTGCGGAGAAGGTCACTCTGCGGGGGAGCCTCAACCCACCAGGCATCTCGGTCACCGGCAGGGCTGCGAGCAGGCGAGCAGGGACTCCATTGCCCAGGAGTCCCTGCGTGCAACACCTGTGGCCGCTCTCCCTGCCGGCAACACCCCCTGACAGCGGCTCAAAACTGCAGCGTTTCCCGTGCTAAAGTGGGAAACCTTTTCCTGTCATCGGACTTGGAGGATTGCAGGAGGCGACTTTGAACGTCAGGAACAGGCTTGGGACCTTCACCCCACGACTTGCCGGACCCGCTGCGCGGGTCCCGCTGCGGAGAAGGTCACTCTGCGGGGGAGCCTCAACCTACCAGGCATCTCGGTCACCGGCAGGGCTGCGAGCAGGTGAGCAGGGACTCCATTGCCCAGGAGTCCCTGCGTGCAACACCTGTGGCCGCTCTCCCTGCCGGCAACACCCCCTGACAGCGACTCAAAACTGCAGCGTTTCCCGTGCTAAAGTGGGAAACCTTTTCCTGTCATCGGACTTGGAGGATTGCAGGAGGCGACTTTGAACGTCAGGAACAGGCTTGGGACCTTCATCCCACGACTTGCCGGACCCGCTGCGCGGGTCCCGCTGCGGAGAAGGTCACTCTGCGGGGGAGCCTCAACCCACCAGGCATCTCGGTCACCGACAGGGCTGCGAGCAGGCGAGCAGGGACTCCATTGCCCAGGAGTCCCTGCGTGCAACACCTGTGGCCGCTCTCCCTGCCGGCAACGCCCACTGCCCTACCCTATATCTTAAGGCAGTGTATCCGCTGCGCGGGAGCGCGCGGGAGCGACCGGGGCGAAGACCGGGCAAAGAGCGGGCCGTTTAAGGCCGTTCGAGGACGGAGAGGACTGGACTGGCCCACCCTCCATCGCTTTTTCCTTACAGGCAAACATCCCTTGTTCCATAAGATATGAGTACCAGGGCAACTCGGAGCAAGACCTCCAAGGCAGCCTCGCAAATTAGCGGCCCTATGGACGATTTTATCACCCGTACTAACATAGCCATTGATAATGAAATATCCAAATTACAAACCCGGGTGTTCTTAGAACTGGGTGCTGCCAGAAGACTGTCACAAGTGATAGCGCTCTCAAAAAAATCCTCCCTAGGCCACATAGCCACTTCGGTTACTCCGGAACGCCCTGCCATCCCTCAATGTGTAGTTACACAGGCTGATGTCCATCGGATCTCTACCAACTCCACCCCCTCTCCATCGCTAGAGCGATATTCCAACGTAGATGAAGCCAACCTCCCAGTTGCATTTTGCGCCCAGCACCCGACCCCTAACCCTCAGTTATCCTCAAACTCCACTACTGGTAAACCATCTAAAAGGAAGCGTCGAACAGGCACTGCTTACGCACGCAAAAAAGCGAAAATTGTGCTTCCCCAAAACCTAACCTCCACAAGAGCACTGTCACCTAACGTGTCACCTAACGTGATTCAAGAAAAAAGCACGGGGTCTCAACTCCCGAGGGAGGGAGGTATAGTGGATTCCGACGTCACCCCACCTAGTATTGACCAAAAGATCGAGGGCTTGCAGACTGAAGGGTTGGGCAACAATGAAAGGGAATTCATAGATCTGGTCTGGTCATCCCTAAAGAAACTTCTTTCCCCTCTTGACCTTAGACTCTCGAGAATAGAGAATAACCTACTCGAGATGGAAAAAAGTGTTATTGCTCTGGCCACTCTTGGTTTGAGAACTCTTGAAAACCAGGGGCACCCTGTGCCAGATATAACACCACCAATTCCCACCATTCAAGTGCAGGATGTCCCACCCTTAACCCCTGCCACTTTACGGCAGGATGTCCCACCCCCAGCCCCAGCCCCCTCACGGCCGATACCCAAGCCAAGGTCTGTGGCGGTGAACCAAATTCCCCTTGCCGCTAAACCTAAGGCTCCCCAACGAGCCCCAAATTCCCAATTAGGAAAGCCTAAACCTGGCGCCCAGTCCAAACCTACCCTGAGTACCGTACAGGATCCTCCTTCAAAGGACAACTTCAGAGGGGGGTATATTGACCTTCCCCCTGAGGCCAACGACTATGTGGTGGTACTAACGGGTGTTCCCCAGATTGGTGTAGACCAGCATGAGAACCACTGGTCGTTGAAAAATAAAATAATGTATTGGTTAAATATTAATAGACCTATCCCCAATGGCCGGAGAAGCAGAGTCCTGATGGTTCGAAGAACTCGCTGGGTGGGCCCAACAAAGAAATCCAGTCCAGGGGACTGTATAGTGGTGACCTTTGAGGACCCGCATACGGCACAATTCATCTGCTCCTGGCCTGGTTCTGAAGGGTCCCCGGTCATACCGAGACCTCTGTCTTTCTTTTATCCACCCCATGTCCAGCATACCCCGGCGGATGATTGGTCCTTAGTTCAGCACCAACCTTGGAAGAGCCACCCTAAAGCCTATAACCAATTCCAACCACTTTGGAACGGCTTTCCTACCTCAAACAGATATGGTGGCCTGGAGGAGGTGGATTGACTTTCTAGCCAACACACTCAACATAACCCTGAAAAATCTTTTTCCCTGCACACCCAAAGCCCACCTGAGCACGTACCCCCAGATCTCCCAACGGACCTAGTGGGATCTACAAATGGCTTAGACACTAAGGAAGGGTTGATGTCTCCTGTTATTTCTGACTCACTTGTCTCGGAAGGCTGCTCAGTTTCACCTACTACGACTCCCCAACCATTAATCCAAGGGGGCGCAGCAGAGGCGAACCGGATTGATACAACCAAGGCTCCTTCACCGCAGCATTCTGACTCCTGTGTAAATGTTTTCAGAGAGGCTGCATCCGAAATTTCTCCACCTATCTATCCCTTTTCACAGCACACCTCTGGTACACCGTTAATAAAGATCCTGAGCTGGAATGTGGCTGGGCTTGTCCGCAATCTTGAGAATCCAGATTGGATTGCCCTTCTAGAACCCTATAGCATCTGCCTTTTACAGGAAACCTGGTGCCAAGAACCAAGGCACAGAGTGGGGTTCACGACCTACTTTGTTCCAGCCGTACAACAACCCGGCTCTAAAGGTCGCCCTTCAGGCGGTCTATTGATTTGGATTAGTATTGCCTTAAGGCTAGGTGTTACCCAAAGGTCTACTAAATCTCCTGACCTACAATGGTTATCACTGCATCACAAAGGAGGGAGGACCCTAGAAGTCTTTAACATTTATCTGAGGGGCTCCAATGGTGGGCCTTCACGCTTATCATCAACAGGCCTAAGCAATGAACTAGCCTCTTGCAACATTGATTCTTATGTCCTTCTTGCGGGTGATTTTAACTGTTGCTTTGAGCCATTGTCTAGGGAAGACATTTTGGATACCTTTGAAGAGGACTCAAGGAGAGGTATCCCTATCCTAACCATCGATCCGATTCCCAAATGGACACAAAGCGCAATAGATATCAATGCCCTTTGTCTGGAACATAATCTGAGACCAGCCAACGGCCGTTCCAAATCGGACCCTATGGGAGCCCATACATATAACAGGATTGGGCGAACTTCCAGAATTGACTTTGTCATGCTCAATTTTAATCTGTGGACTTTCCACCAAGATATGGAGGTCATTATATCCAGTGACAGTGATCACAACCCACTTTCTCTTTCGATCACCAGTCCATGGCAAGATGGGACCTATGCTAGCTCAGACCACAAGTGGAAAACCTCACGTGAAATCGCTCCCTCTAACTGTAGTAGGCGCTTAAAGTGGGCAAGAGTCTCGGCGGACGAAGAGAGGCTATCACAAGCTGGGTCTATTCTGCTAGAGGCTGATTCCAAGCTCGATACATTAAGCCCCACGGGTAAAAAGACCCTACTTTTGTTTACAAAGACCATAGAGGCTCTGAGTGATTTGTTTATTATCCCCCAACCGAGCACCAAGGTGGCCCCAAAAGGTGCTTCCACGTCCAGAACCAAGTGGTACTCCTCGAAATGCCGGGCAGCGAAGGGGGCTCTTATCTCGGCAGTAAAAAATAATGAGCCAGATAATGTAAGGGCTGCAAGGAAGACTTATAAAAGAGTTGTGATCGAAGCAAAAGAGGCATATGATCTAAACTTCTGGCGGGACTTGGCCGAAGCAAGCAAAAAGAAAAACGCCAAGGAGTTTTGGGATCTGCTAAGAGCCAGGGAAAAGCCCATTGATCGGCAAATAACCTGTAACATCTCCGGTGCTGTATGGTTGGAACATTTCTCCAAGCTGTATTCCATCCCACTGGGGGCTGGCCATCATATCTTGGCTCCTTTACCTTGCCCTACAACTGTCTTCATGAGTAGTGATGGTCCATTTTCTAGACAGGAGGTAGAAAAGTCAATTAAGGGCATTGTTTCCAACAAAGCTGCTGGCCCTGATGGGATCCCGGGCGATTTGCTAAAAACCTACCCGGCGTGGTGGAGCAGACTGATCACTTCCCTCCTAAATGAGGCCCTGCTAGGAGGCTCTTTCCCTGATTCCTGGAGGGGAGCGGAAGTGGTCCCTATTTTTAAGAAGGGCTCCAGAGACGATCCGGCAAATTATCGCCCCATCAGCTTGCTGGACTCAACTCAAAAGGTGGCGGGCAAAGTTGTTCTGACCAGGATATTGCAGTGGGCAGAGGAAAATCAGATACTGTCCAACCTCCAAGCAGGCTTCAGAACGGGGACTGGCACTATTGAGCAGACATTTCGCCTCCTTATGCTCTATTGGAAAGTTGTGGTGTTGGGGGGGCAGTTTGTACTTGGTCTTTATTGACTTACGCACAGCGTTCGATCTGGTCCCACGAGCTTTATTGTGGAATGTTCTTAATGAGTTAGGCTTACCACCCTACCTGTTAGCCTTACTGATAAAATTCCACGATAGCAATTTCGCCCAAATTAGATGGGGTTCACAGGGCGAAAAAACACCTCGCATTCCGGTGAACAGGGGCGTCCGCCAGGGTTGCGTTCTTGCCCCCACTCTGTTTTCTCTCTATGTTAACGGAGTGGTGGAGCATCTCTCACAAGATCCATCTGATGCGCCGACCCTGGCGGGGAAGAAAATTCCGACGCTCCTGTTCGCGGATGACACCCTTCTAATTTCTAAGACTCCAGTGGGCATCCAAAAATTGCTATCCAGCTTCAAGTCCTTTTGTGATGATAAAGGCCTGGCCATAAATATAGGAAAGACCAAGTTCCTTGTCCTTAACCCCCCCAAAAAAACAGTTGTTCCCCCGTTCTAGACTCTGTTCATTTAGAGAGAGTCAAGGAATTTGACTATCTGGGTATACGGCTATCCGACTCTATGAGCTGGAGGGCACACCATCAGAAGGTGTTTCTTGCTCACAAGAGGGTAGCTGGAGCCCTGCTCAAACAACAGCGAGCTTCGCCATTGAAACCCATCGGGGCAGTCCTAGATATCTACAGGGCAAGGGTTGTAAGCGCGGCATTATACGGCGCGGAACTGTGGGGCTCACAGAAAATTGATACCTTGGTCTCCCTTGATAATAATTTTCATAAAGATCTCTTGAGGCTGCCCCACAGCACTCCTACAATCCCCATTTTGCTAGATGCGGGTTCCCGCTCAATATGTGACCAAGCAAAACTACGCCCTCTTTTATTATGGTCTAGAATCTGGAATGTCCCTGAACTCCACAGCTACGCAGATGCTCTGGAAGATCTTCTGTCCCTTCCAGGATGCCACAAGATTACCTGGCTTAGGGATGTTAAGTCCCTTCTCTACAAACTGGGGCTAGGAGATGCTTGGGATAGTAAAACAGCTCCCTCAAAACAAGTAATAAAAAAAGCCTTCTGGTCGTGGGTGGACAACGAAAGATTGTGCAATTCTAATCACTGTAAATCTGTCGCCCAGTTCTTGTTAATTAAAGAACTCCCTTTTAGGGAACCCTATTTGGACTCTATCCACAACTCTGGTGACAGAGCACTGTACATTAAATTCAGGTTAGGTGTACTCCCTCTTGGTCAATTTACCTCAACCTGGAAACCGCCTCTACAAACTGTGCCATTCTGTCCCTTTTGCGAAATGAGGGTTGAATCTGTTGCACACTTGTTGTTCGAATGCAACACCTATGTAGCACCTAGGAAGTTGTGGTTGAGACCATTATGTAGGAGTTTGGGAACAAGATCTCATTTAGAAGCCCTGCGCATATTGTGCACTGACGCAAGACCCTTTTTCGCCTGCTGTCTGGCAAAATTCTTAGGCTGGGCCTGGCGCTTAAGAACTGCAAAAAAACTGTTGATACAGTAGTATGCTTTCCCCCTCCTCTTTCCCCCCTTTTAAAAAAACCATTTGACTATTTGGATTGTTTTTTTATACTGTATATTACGAAATATGTTGTTTACTGTATTGCATGTGCTAAATTATGTTTCTTATCATTGTGAAGTGCAGCTTTTATGATATGTTTTTATATCGAAATAAAGCTTATCTACTACTACTATGGCATCATGGCTTCCCCACTTGACTCAGGGGCCCCCTCCTCGGGGACTCCTTCAACCTCCACCACTGAAACTTCAGGAACCTGTTTCCTGCGCCTCTTGCCCCACTCCATGGCAGCTATCTGGCCAATTGTTCCATGCTCCAGACTCCCTTGATGTCCTTCTCTTACATTTTCCCAGAATATTACTTTAATGGTGGGTTGTATATCACCCTCAATTTGTGTATCCAAATTATGTAATATATCTGGAGGGGCTAGGCACCTGCCTGGGGTTTCAACTGTAACAAAGTTATCAGTTGCTGTCACTGCCAGAAACTCCTGGAGATTACAGCTAACTATAGTGACTTCTGCTGCACTTTTGAAGAGAGTCACTGGCCACCTCTTTTTTCTGATTTGGGGCATACATGAAGGAGGTTTTTCATACTTCTTTATCTTAACGTCAGACTAGAATTGTGAGTCCCTCTTTGGTTTCACATACTCTACCTGTCTGCGGTCAGAACGCCCATCTCTCTTGTATTGTTTTTTTATAAGTTCTGAAAGGAAAGAGAAGGTGCTAGAAGGGCAAGTATCAGAAAGCTGATACCTAGCAGGTGCCTTTAACTGGGAATGATCAAGCAAATTATAGCATCTGTCAGAGGACTCTGGAGGAGGAAACCCTCCTAGAGCTTTAGCTTTTTCTTTAGGGCTGGATTTGCTCCATCACTTTTTCAAAAACTCTAGGTTCTTATTGGCAGTTTCCTTGTCTGAACTAGGGTGCACATGCATCAAAATAGTCAATAGCGATTCTTTAAATGCGATTTTTAAGGAATCGCTATTAACGAATCGCTATTGCCTATGCATATTGGAATCGCAAACAAATTTGCAATTCCTACTCAGAGTCACAATCAAGGAATTGCTTCCCATTTATTCCTATGGGCCTAGAGGCATATAGGATTGAATGGGAATTGTATGCGCAATTTGCGAGTACCCAATAGGTACTCGCAAATTGCGCATGCAATTTCAAGGGTGCTAGGGTTCCAAAAGGACACCCTTTTACACCCCTGAAATTTCAATGTATCGACATGCTGTACACACACTGCCCCACGGGCATGTGTGTGTGTAACATAGGACTTTGAAAAATGCACTTTGGTGCATTTTTCAAAGAAGTTGCAAATTATCATCAACTTTAGATTGACGGTAATTTGTGATTCCTATTTGCGAAATCGCTAATTTTTACTGTTTAATGCATTGCATTGAAGGAATTGAAATATGCGATTACTTAAATGCAATCGCAATTTATGTAATCACAAGTTTTGCGATTATTTATATTGCGATTTTTGCATTTGGGATGATGCATCCCAAATGCAAAAATACTAATCTCAAAGGGGCAGATTCTGTAAATCCGCCCGTTTGCCACTGATTTTTACTTTGATGCATGTGGCCCAAGGTTTAATCAGATGTTGTTTACTAGGTCTGGTTCCTAAAATATTATGTCCTATAGAAGTATATACTTCAGCAATATTTATAGGGAGCTTGCATTCCTGGTTGAGTGGTGCAACCTGTGTGAGGTGCAGGTGTATAGCCAGAGAAACTGCTTTGACTTTAATGTTAGACAGGTTAATTGAGGAGACTGTTGCAAAGTTTCTCATTAATTTCATCCCCAAATCCAGAGCAGCAGCAGCCCGTGTTCCTTCTGTACTTTTTTTAACACATCAAGTAAGACTGACATAGATGGAGTAACATGTATGATGGTATAGAGTGAAGCAAAGACTGGGCCCCAATTGGCGCTGTCACCTATTATGGGAATGATCCCGTGGGGTAAGCACATAGTCAATATTCTGCTCTTGTCTTCTTGTCCCGTAAGGTAACACAGCTTCAAGTTGATCAATTTTTTGGGTGATCTAAAAAGGAATTTCCTCATGAATTTTGGGAATTTTGCCCATAATCAAATAAACAATTACAGGACTTATTATTGCCACTGCAGGCAACTGAGTTTGCCCTGCCAGGCTGGCAATTCCTGGGACAGCTGTAAGGTGTGAGAAACATACAGAGTTAAGCGTCTATATATTCTAACTAGACCATTGTGTAATGTTTGTAGCTCATTAACATTGACATTTTATAAATTAGGTAAAGGAGTATAACAAGCTAATGCTATCAAGGTGGCCCTTTCATTACCAAAGGGACCCATGTGTACTGGTGCAAGTACATGTATAAGGGTGCCTTTGAACCAATTTTGATGTTCCCAATGTGAAAGAGGAATTTCTAAGAGCAAATATGCTCTGTATACTTGTGGTAGTTTAAAATTAGTGTATCCCTGAAATATGCCTGTATTAGCATCCAAAGATGGAAAACTGACTTAAGAAAATACGTCTTGTAAGCTATAGCCACCGTGGGCTTCAACAATTAAAATAAAATCACTACTTGCAACGCCAAGGCCATGAAAAGTTACATGTGCAAAGACTGCATGTCTGCAATTGTCAATAATTGTTATAGGCTGTGGCTGCACCTTTATAAAAACGGTAATGAAAACAAAGTGCAAACACAAAATTAGGTAAGCCTTTTGAAGCTTCAAATTTGAATAACCAGCAGAAAAAAGTAAGTACTTTCTATAATACTGTAGAGGATATATCCCCAACACCATAGATGTCTCCAGTGGTAGGTGTATTGGTACGATGGGAAAGCACAAGTACTACTCAGAAGACCCGCTGAATAAGTACCAGACAGTGGGTGGCGCCATGTTGCAGGGATACTGCTGGGAAGCAGAACTGTGCCTTGGGATAACCGGAATTCAGATTGTATGGACTGAGTCTCTCTACCACATCATATCCTTTAGACCCAAATCCGACTAGGTCACAATACCTCACCTGAACTCCTAACCTTTCCACAGTAGCAGGTGATTTCGGCAAACCTAGAAGATGAACCTCTAGTACCCAAGGGAACCATGGAAACAGATCATCACCTTTTTTTTCTCACTGACACTGGTCCATAGTAAAAAAAAAAAAAGACACAAAGGAAGTTTCCAATATAATTATTGAAACTATCGTAGCCTATTTTGAAGCAAGTGTGCTGCGATAAGTAAACAAATACAATTAATCAAAATAATCAGCATTACTAGCAGGCTGTATGCAATAAAAATCCCAACCATGGCACCTAATATATCTGTCAAGGTTTACCCTCACTGTGTGAACACAGGGATATATAAGGGATGTTTTGGATTAGCAATGGGCCCTTTAACTGGTGTGCATAGATAGGTGGTCTGCATCATAGGTGTAAATTCGGTTTACATAAGGCTGCTACCTCCATACCAGGGCTGGTCTCTCTGCTGAAATTCACCTCTCTGCTCTCCGAGGGGGTGAGACACAGTTTATATAATAAGAACTACTGTGTTACAAAACAGCAGCTGTACTATTGTGTTATGTCTAAAATTGTTAGGAGATGCTTTTCACCGGGCTCAAGAAAACAGTACACTATATTGTTTGACCTTGTACAAGTTGTTCAGATTGAATCCCAATAAGAGTCACTGAATAACAAATAATGTGTGCAACGTATTTCTAAAATAATATTGGGTCACAAAAACAAGTGCATTATGTGTGTCTGGGCAAAGCAGAGGCAGCCTAAAAAAGCTAATATGTACAATTTAGGGAGAATCAAAGTGGGCACAAAAGGGAAATCACTACAAGCCCAAATTTGGTTTGGTCCCCAACATCTTATGTCAAAAGTGTGCCCCTTGCAAGTTATGGCATGTGTTTTCACAGCCCACCTCTCCAGTGTTCCTAAGGAACCCTGTGTACCTTGAGTGCAACCTCATAAACAGAAAACCATTTACCATCGTCATCCCTCACCACATAATTAGGCACCAGATACTTGGATATACAGAACCTTTTGTCTTAATCAAGTACTGCAAGTATGCTGCCACCATTACTGCTGGAGTCATACTGCTTGGGATTGATCTCCAGCTCCTTTAGTCTCAGTTCATGAGCCAATTAAAAGTTATTCTCTGCTAAGGCTTTGTCAGCCTCATAGTGTTTGGCTTCCCTTTCAGCCCTTTTCTCCTCAACCTCTGTCCTTAGCTTTGCCATTTCCAGCTTTCATTCCCTCTCCTCCCTTCTTTCCATCAGCTGCTCTGTGGATAGGCCGTGGGAGGATACATTTCTTCCTGTTCTCCCAGGAGGCTGACATTTAGGGGATCCCCTCAACTGCTGCAGGTAGCTTCTAAGAAGGGTCCTTCTCAGACTCCTCCAATGCATAAATCTTGGAAGCAGGGCTCTTCCCAGGCTCCCAGGACCCTTTGGCATGTCACCTTCCTGGTGCCTTTTGGGGAAGTTACCTCCATCTCCTTACAGAACCCTTTCAACTGATCCACTGAATAATATTCCAGCTTGGTCAGCTCAAACTCCATGGCTCCACTTGCAAAACCAGCCAGAGACATAATGTAGAGCATGGGTACTCACAACCTTTCTGTCGGCGGCCAAATTTACAGTGTGGTTTGTGTCAGAGGGCCGTACCGGTGGGGGTGGGGGCGGGCTAGATCAACAATAAAAAACTATGACCATGAGATTGATCACAGGTTCCTGCAGCAGATGCTTTCATCCACTGAGCCACCAGACCCGGCATACACACATCTCTCTCCCTCTCTCCCTCCCTCCCTCTCTCTCCCTTCCTCTCTCTATCTCCCTCCCTCTCTCTCCCTCCCTCTCTCCCTCTCTCTCTCCCTCGCTCCCCACCTCCCTTGCTCCTGCTCCCTCTCTCGCCCCCTCTCTCCCTCCCTCCCTCTCTCCCTGTCCCGCTCCCTCTCTCTCCCCCTCTCTCTCCCTCTCACTCCCTCTCTCCCTCCCTCGCCTTCTATCCCTCCTTCTCTCTTCCTCCCCCTTTCTCCCTCCCCCTCTCTCCCTCCCCCTCTCTCCCTCCTTCTCTCCCTCCCCCTCTCTCCCTCCCCCTCTCCCCCTCCCCCTCTCTCCCTCCCCCTCTCTCACTCCCTCTCTCACTCCCTCTCATTCACTCCCTCCAAGGCCGGACTGGCCGTAGCGGGCTCCGGGCAATCCCCCGGTGCGCCGCACAGGTGGGGGGCTGGATTGGGGGCCCTGGGGGCCATTTTTGTTACAAGGCCGTTGTTGCAGCATAGCTGCAAAATTGGCCCTGTGACAAAATCGGCTGAAAACCGGCCGTGGCAAAGAGCTCGGCGGCCCCCACAGCCCCCCTGGAGGGGAAGGGGGAGAGGACGGCCGAGCACTTTGCCAGGGCTGGTTTTGGTTCCCAGTCCAGCCCTGACTCCCTCTCTCTCTCTCCCTCCTTCACTCCCTCTCTCACTCCCTCTCTCTCACTCCCTCCCTTGTCCCCTCTCTCTCCCTCCCTCTCTCCATCTCCCTCCCTCTCTCTCCCTCCCTCACTCCCTCTCTCACTCCCGCTCTCTCACTCCCTCCCTTGTTCCCTCGCTCCCTCCCTCACTCACTCACTCGCTCCCTCCCTCTCTCCTTCCCTCCCTCGCTCCTTCCCTCTCCCTCCCTCTGTCTGTCTGTCTCTCTCACTCCCTCTCTCTCTCACTCCCTCTCTCTCTCACTCCCTCTCTCTCGCTCTCCTCCTCTCTCACTCTCCCCCTCTCTCACTCTCCTCCTCTCTCACTCCACCCTCCCCGTCTCCCTCCCTCCCCATCTCCCTCCCTCCCCTTCTCCCTCCCTCTCTCATTCCCCATCTCCCTCTCTTCCTCGCTCTCGCCCTCCCTCACTCCATCCCTCTCTCCCTCACTCTCCCCCTCCCTCACTCCCTCTCTCCCTCCCTTCCTCCCTCTACTTCCCTCTGTCACCCTCTATAATCTCACCCTTCCTGCGTGTCAGCTGGGGCTGAGACAGCTTCCAGGTGCACACACACACACAGCCGCACACCCAAGCACTTCACAGGTCGTTAAAGGCCATTTGCATGCTAATGAGGCTTTG
Source organism: Lissotriton vulgaris (assembly GCF_964263255.1). NCBI lineage: Eukaryota > Metazoa > Chordata > Amphibia > Caudata > Salamandridae > Lissotriton > Lissotriton vulgaris. Next base: position 747,609,844 of record NC_141696.1, read on the forward strand.
TTGTATTTCACCTCATCTTAGGCCCCTGCAGCTCCACTCTTGCTATGCGAGAATCACCCGACCCCCACAGAGCAGCAGAGACTCTTAAAGTCACGCTGCAGCAGACAGTCTTTAAAAACAAATAATAATAGTACATGGGTACGATGTTTGGACGGTCCGCGGGCCGCAGAGGAAGGCTTGTCGGGCTGCCCCTGGCCCGCGGGCCGTACTATGAGTACCCATGATGTAGAGGATGGATCAAAATGATAAGAACGGAAAAATGAAGACAGATTTGAGTGGTCCTAGATGAGGAAGGGTGGTGTACACATAGCTATTGTACAGCACTGTACACACTCTAGTCCCATCATCACCACTGATCACTAATGTTAGAAATTGGGGGCCCGATGTAGGTAAATTCATTTTACCACTTCATAAATACCGAATCATACCGATTCGGTATTTAAGAAGTGGTAAAATGGAGGGGGGGTGATGTAGGTATTTCAGATTCGGTAAATACCGAATCGTTCTGATTCAGTATTTACCGATTCTGTAAATACCGAATCGGTAATGCCCATTGATTCCTGTGGGCATTGAAGCCCATAGGAATCAATGGGCAATACCGATTCGGTATTTACAGAATCGGTAAATACCGAATGTTGCAAGGGTGCAGGGGGTTTCACTCTGACACCCTCTAGCACCCCGAATTCAGGCACGTGCGACATGTGGCACACAGACATGCCCTAAGGGCATGTCTGTCTGTCACATGGCATAGGTGTGCATGCACACCTGGATTCGGTATTTTACCACCCAATTGGATTGGGTGGTAAAATACCGATTCTGTAAGGCCTGTGGGACTCAGAAGAGTCCCACCTACATTAGGAAGTTACCGAATCGGTAAAAATACCGATTCAGTATTTTACCGATTCGGTAAATTTACTGATTCAGTAAATTTACAGAATCGGTAAAATAGGGCCCCTGCATCAGGAATGACCATTTACCGGTCGGTAAATGGCCACCTACATCTGGCCCTGGATCTCTAGTCGGCAGAGGTATGCACCCTGTTCAAGTAGGGACCGCAATCCTAGTCAGGGTAAGTCACCAGACAATCCTAAATTATCCTGTGCTCACCCTCTGGGAGCTTAGCATAGAGCAGGTAGGCTTAAATTAGAAGGCAATGGATGGAGTATTTGTACATACAGCACAGTAAATACACTACAAAAAAGACTTCACAACAGTTTAGAGAATATTTATCTGAGTAAAATAAGACCAAAATGACAAAATTACAAGTTGTAGAATTAGGGATATTGAATTTTGAAGAAATAGCAGTAGAGAGCTTAGAAGCAAGTAGTGTCAAAAAGGTTACGTTAGGTGATGCTGAACCAGGAAAAGCTGGGAAAAGTCAAAGTTAGGGCTGACCTCGTGAAACCACGGGCAGGCAACAGGTCCGACGCAGAAGGCAACAGGTCCCATGCAGCCTCCGGGAACAAAGTACCTTTCCTGGTTGCAAGCAACAAAATTTGTTGATCTTCTCTGGGCAGTGAAGGCAATGCGTTCTTTTTGATTCATGCAGGTGGGTTGATGCTTCGCAGTCGAGCCTTGCGGTCGGCACCTCAGATCAGTGCTGCATCCCTTTCAAACCCCGCAGTCAGTCTAGCATTGCCATCGAGCAGCACACAGCTGTCTCCGGATCGACAATATATTGGCGTCAAAGGGCACTGAGTTGGTTCCATCAATTCCGATCGGTGCAATGGTGACTATGAATTGATTTTGTAGCAAAATATCTTCTCTACCCACTTCTGAGGCCCAAAACTCAGTGAGGGGACCTCAGGAAGAGTAGGACTCACGGAAGGCAGAGTCTAGCGGCACCATCATAAATGTAGGTAGTCTTTTGTGTCCCTCAGACTTAAAAAAACTGAAGGCAAGTCAGCAAGCCCTTGGAAATCGCTTGGAGGGAAGGCGGAGTCCAGCTTTCTTTCAGCAGACTCAGGGAGGAGCAAGCAGCAGGGCAACACGCAGAAAAGCAGTCCTTCCAGAAAAGCAGTCCATTGAGTCCTTCAAGCATTACAGCAGGTCTCCTGACTGAGGTTCAGTTTCGAGATCCAGAAGTATCTTATTTTTGTGGGTCCGGGGCCCAGTAGTTATACTCTAAAGTGCCTTTGAAGTGAAGGTGACGTCAAAGGCTGGCCTCAAATTGCACACAATCCCCTTCAGGCGAGTCCTGTCTGCCAGGTTAACCCTGGGGGTCAATAAGTGCTTCGTTTTTGGACAGGATACTAACTACTGAAGTGCAAGTGTCAGCCCCTCCTATCCCTCCCTGCCCTGAAAGACCCATCAGAATGCAGATGAGTTCTCAGAATGCAGATGAGTCTCACCTCCCTGTGTTTGTGGCTGTCTGGAAGGAATGAACAAAATGTAGCTATCAGCCAGCCCAGATGAGTATTGGAGACAGGCTGTAAGGCACAAAAGTGGTAAGAGCAGAGAAATAACTTTCTAAAAGTGGTGTTTCTAAAACAGTAAAGTTAAATCCAACTTCACCAGTACGGAGGATTCCTCAAGATTATTCCAAACATATGAGATATGAAATAGCTACTCCTCTATGATCAGGAATTACAGCTTAAAAGTGTATTAAGAAATCCCCTATACTAACCAATGAGCAGAATAGGCCTCAGAGTAGTGAAAAACGAAATAGACTGTTTGCCAGTAGGACCTGCAAAACATAAAAGTACATGTCCTACCTTTTACTTGCATAGCACCCTGCTGTTGGGCTACCTAGGACCTAACTTCGGAGCTACTTATATGTAAATAAAGGGCTTGGAAGGTAGTTTTAAATGCCAAGTTGAATTGGCAGTAAGCTGCACACACAGGCTGCCAGGGAGCCCTGCCAGAGTATCCAGGATATCCAATTTGACATAGCAACAGAGGTTAACGAGTTCTGTTACCTCAAAGCAGTAAATTGCTGGATCCAGAATCCAGTTGTTCAACATTAGTAAAAGGAAAACTGCATGAATTAATATTCAAAGTTTGCTGTAGAAAATAGGATAGCAAATTCCTCTGCAGAAAGTAGATTTACTCCCTCACAAAATCTACTTTTTAAAAGAAGAATTCGTCCGGATAAAGCCCCCCAAATACATAGTTTTGCTGAACATTTCACCCCCAGGTGAAGTTTTGCAAAGGGGAGAAACTTAATTTTTCTGAAGTTCCTAAGCTTGTCCTCTTCACAAATATTTGACAATGAAAACATAATTATGCTCGTCCTAATTATAGCTGAAGGATTTTTTTTCCAACTTTTTCCCAAAAAAATGTGTTTTGTGAAATCCAAAAACCATTTGAGGTAGAATACCCATTACTAATTAGGTGTGCCACCAATTATTAAACAGGAATTGCTCCAAGCAGTAAATGGAGACCTCTTTTAGTTTCAGGCATTGATACATTTTATATTATTGCAGAAGTCACCCATTCTAAATTTCATAAATAATGATTTTTTTATAGGAGCGTGGGTCATCTGCTTACATCTGAATAAAATAACCTGGGTGAAACTCACTTAATTCCATTTGCGGAAATTGTGCAACATGCCCAAAAAATCATGCAACATTATGCGCTAATATGTAAACTGCCAGCCTGGCATTTTGTAAGACTTTTTGGTGCGAACTACGTCCTAGGACGACTTTGCAGTAACCACTCCCACAAAATCACGTGTGACATGGACAACAGCTCGCAAACAGTTTGTTTGCAAAATAAATCTGCAAATCAAGGAAATAATGGGCATATTTACAAGGGTTTTATCTCCACTTTTTTGACTTAAAAAGCCAAAAAAGCAGAGATAAAAATATCGCCCTATTTACAAGAGGGTGCTAGCATGCATAATCGCATGTTAGCACCCTTTTGTACTACGCCTACCTTTGCATCTTTAATCAGATGCAAAGTGGGCATTCCTGACATACACTACATGTCAGGACATCAATAACGCGCTTTGCGCTATCAGCAAGGATGCCCTAGTATTTTAGCAGATGTTAGTTTTGGGAGAATACTGCTGTTTTCTCCAAAAACTATCGTCTGCTAAATTCTTTACTTAGCCAGCCCTAAAATAGGGGGTGGATTGTGCTGATACGACCCTGTGGGTCATATCAGCAAGGTTATTGCCCAAACCAGCGATGTTCCCTGCAAAAAGGAGATAACTTCGCTATCTCTGGAATTGTTATCGTCCTGGAGTAACGCGTTGTTAATTAAGCTCTACCAGGGCGATAAAAAGCAGAGATAGCCCTGCGATAATCTAATTATCGTTAAGCACGGCCAGCGAATCTCTGGCCGTTGCTAATATGCCCCTAAGATTTGCTGGGGTTTTAAAGCTGTGGTCATTACTAGTGTTTCTGCTATAATGTTAGGACTGAATATTACTGAAAGTTTGTACGTCTCTGGAAATGGAATCTCGGATTCTGAATGCCCGCTGCACCTATTTATAAATTGGGGACATCTCCTTCAATAAAAACAGAGATTGAGGGTAATTTCCGAGGGAAAATTATGATTCAACAGGACATGTGTCATAGACAAAAAAATCACGACTAAAAAGCTTAATGCGTCTAAATTCCGAAATTAATACAACAGAAAGGTTTATAAGAATAGAAAACCAGAAAACATGCCCACATAAATATGTATTCTTTTAAAAGAACTGACTGACCTATTTAAACTGCCCTACATCTAACCAAACTTGCATGTGGGAGAATGTCAGAAAGGATACCCTCCATGCAACTAAATTAAATAAACCTGCAAGCTCTGCTTATCGTCATTAGACTTTCATGTGGACGGATGTCAAAAAGTATATGCTGCATTCTACTAGGCTCTCAATATCCTGCAAGCTTTGCTCATTAGAACCAATAGGCTTGCATGTGGAAGAATGTTAGACAAGGATGCTCTTCATGCTACTAGACACTCAATACCCTGCAAGCTTTGTTTATAAGCATCTTCTTACGGTACTGTACAAGGTTTGAGCAACATTGTTCTGATGTGAGTGTAACAGGACACTGCAGCACTTTTCAAAACTCTGCAAACAAGCAAATAAAAAAACATAAATATAAGAAAGATGAAAGACATTTTTCTAATTTCTGATAATGGTGCCCAGACATTGGTATTTGTTCAGATCAAATTTAAAAATTGCTGAAACGTTCAAATATAGAGTCAGGTTAATTATCACAATACACTGCTAGCTACTGATGATGCTCTAATTAAAACAATGGAGAGCCGTTTATGAAATGAATTCCTCTTTGGGAAAGGATTTGAAAACTAAGAAGGGAGAAAAGCATGTGTCCACAGAGAGATCCCAAATGCATTGTTTTAGGCAGGTTTCCTAAATTGAGGTACTATATTGCAAAGTGGGTTCCAGCCTTCTTAAACTCATCTGGATTTTTTGTTTTGTTTAGTTATTTATTTATTTATTTAATGCGATTTTATATAGCGCAAACAATACCCGAAGGTGTCAGAGCGCTTTACAAAAGAACCAGTTGTATTACATAAGGAACTTTGGTTTACATGAGTCACAATAAAAGATACAAACCGAAAAAAATTCAAATGTACAAGTTGTAAAGTTACTCAAAGAAGAGATACAAACTGAAAAAATTGCAAATGTACAAGTTGTAAAGTCACTCAAGGAAGAGATACAAACGGATACACTCTAAAATCACATAGGAATGGTAGTAAATACAAAAGTCTACTACATAAACTAGTGGTAAGAGTTATATATATACAAATAGTAAATACACTCAGGATTACATTTTTACAGTAATAATTACACCTTAGCAATATAAGGGGCAGGGGAAGGAAGAGGGGGAGAACAGAAAGAAAGGGAAAGGAAGGCAGAATAAGGACAGGAAGGTGAAAGTGAAACAAAACAGGCGAGGGACTAGAGGTATGAACAAGATCGTCAACGAGGAGTAGGTCCATGGCACAGGAGAGACGATAGAAAGGTTGCCTGGCTGGGACAAAGAAAGAGGTCAAAGATCATTAAGATGGCGGATCAGGGACATGGGAGTCATAGAAGAAAGTCACAAAATGGCGAAGAGCATAACAGTCCAAGTCAGAAAGTCAAGGGAGCAAATTCCAAAAACAACAAGAGCAAATTTTACTGAGGGTAACTAGAGGGGGAGAAGAGCCAGAGAGCCAGGATGGAGGAGGGCAGTCGGTTTCAAAGTCATAGCAGTACTGTCCATGAGCAAAATTTCAAGCTAGCGGGGGCAGTAGTGTCGGATCCGGTGTCCATAGGTCAAAGAAGCATATTGCAGGCGCCAAAGCCACAGTCCATTGCCCGAAAGGCAACAAAGAGCGGTGCCGAGGCTTCATACCTCTGCTATGTCCCCAGATCGGGCCAGATGTCTTGCAAGGAGGCGAAACAGTCAGCAGCAAGGCGGGCATGCAGTAGGCAGCCCCTCCCCCACCGGCTGTGTCTGCCTCGTACCGATGTTGCGGGCAGGCAGGACTACCTCAAGGGCAGTCTTTCCCTACGAGGGGGTAAACCTGCAGAGCTATACCTTGGGGTGGGGACGGTGAGAGGGTTCCGCAGATCGTCAAAGCTAGATGCAGCAGTATGAGGCTCCCATCTTGCGACCTCCCGGGTGCAGGTTCGGTATCCTCCAAATGCCATCTTAGTTCACGGTTGCAGAGGAGCATTTTGTCTCATTGCTCGGGATCAAGGGAAGTGATGTTCTGTTTTGCGATAGCCGCACACATTCCGATAGCGGAATTTGTGCTTCATGTGGTTTTAAATGCAGCAAGGATCATCCCTTCCTGCCTACTGCCCTGGTGTTTGGACCTCTGCTGTGGGTGAGTATCACTAACTGAGTCTTGCGCATTGCAAGTTTTTGTAATATTGACTTGTGTGCTAAATAACAGCACTCACCTTTTAAAATGAGGTCCACTGCTGTGAAGCTGTAACCGGATTGGACCTCCAGATGGAAAAACCTCTATTTACCATGCCGTAAAAATAAAAACATTGGTCAAAAAATAATCAGAGCCGACTTGGGACGAACACCAACGCCAGTCAGTGATTTGCGCACGCAGTGGAAGTTACCCCCCGTTCAAGGTCACAGAAAATGTGGGAACTGCTCCATCTGCAGTACGACAATTGAGGGCCATGAGTTTATACATGACGGCATTAAATGGACACACAAGGAGTTCACTAACTGTAAAACTAGGAATACCATTTAAGCGATCAAATGCCCATGTTCTCAAATATACATTGGCAAAACGACCCAACAGGTGAACCAGCGAATCGTACAACATAGATCGCGCATCAAAAATCAAGTACTGACCGCCCCAATGGTGCAACATTTTGTTGACCAACAACATTCAGAAAGAAACTTTCAATGGACTGTACTATCCGGTATTAAATTGCCACCACGCGGAGGCAATTTAGAAAATATGCTGGCTAAAAAAGAAGCGTATCTAATTCTAAAGTTCCATTGTACAACAAGAGGTCTGAATGAGCTAAGCGAGTTGAACCAAGCACAAACTTGAACATTGGAACCACAAGTCCCAGAATCCAAAGGGACAAGGAACACGATGATGACACGCATAAAGGCAGAGACAGCACAAGCATCGAGTGATACACGTTTGGTGAGAGAAGACTGAATATATGGCAGAAGAACACAGCTGCAGAGTAAGTGAAACCCGCCGCAAACACCGTTATGAAATGTGAAGTAGACTGGCGGTGAAACTGCCATACAGAACAAAAATGTCACAGTGGTTCAAGTACTCCATCGCGACAACGTGCAATGTAATAACATAATGGGCTGCAGCAGATAGATTAATAAGGATGATGAAAGCGCACATTTAAACAAATAGCTTTCCATTTACACTGTGTTTTAAAAAAAAGTTTCCTCTGTTTGGTTGCGACAGGAAATGATGCTGCCCCAAATTTAGATGAGGATACAATTCATCTGGTAGAAGAGGAACCTTTCATACAAGTAAGAGAAATGCAGTGGAAAGCTCTTCCTAAGACACAAACAGTAAGCAACTTTGTTCTGTATAAACAATGGCAATTTAATTTTTGCAGGGTGAATTTAAAATGTTCTAAGCTGACCTTGTCTGGAAACACGAACACAAGTGGGGAGTCATCGAAATAGATGTATGAAGACTCCAGTAAGTGCTTCCAACTCTAAGTCATAAAAAACAAAGATAGTAGCTAAGATTGTCCCATAACGTCAGACTCAAACTTATATAAAATGAATTTGGTTGTGTTTAGGGACAGAAGATGGACCTTTAAAAGAACCACATCAAAAGCTACAAGGTACTCTTGGTATGTACTTAGTGGGTTGGTTTATTTAAAAGTTTGATAAGGAAAAGCAAAGAAGGGCGCTACTCATTATATAATATTTTGTTAATTACCAGGATTACACCGTGGTCTAAAGCCCTGATGATAATCCCCCAATGCAGAAGGGGATTGGAAACGCGTCGGCACGTCTTCAATCGTCTGCGAGGCACCAACATTGAAGGGGACTCTAGTGAGGGTGTCATATTTGAAACATACCCGAGAGCGAACTTTTATAAAAAATAATTTTCCCCGCAGCCTGCCTGTCATAGTGCCACATACAATTAGAATTTTGTCAGGCAATTGTTGACATTTTGGACTGGTGTAATTAATTGATGCAAATACAACAGTGTTTTTTCTTTGTCTTTGATTTTACTATGTTTTTGTAAAATGTTTTTCATACAATTTTGATTCGCACAATATACTGAATGAAATGTGTATTCCTCCTATGTATCAAGAGTAATAAACAGTTGTTTGAAATGAAGTTGAATCAATACAAATATTAAAGTAAAGTACAATGATTTTTTGCGTTGTATTTCGAATCTGCAGTATTAATTAGCAGTACTGAAATTGGTGGCCTGGTACCCCTTGTTTGAAAAAAAAAAAAGATGAAGCTGTAAGAGGCACTTTGATGTCTACACACGAACATGTGTGCATGTATAAGTCAGTGGGCCTACTGTATAACTCATCACGATATCTGAGCACAAGAAATCTTTTGCAGATCTGACCTTTAATAAATTGATTATAACCTGTGCTGACCCGATCATTTCAATGACACCAAAAAGATATACGCACATTTATTTTGACTAGGCTGTGAGTCTGTGTTGCTTTGCAGTACTCGTAGGTAAAAGCGGCCTCATAATATTCGTTATGCATAGGCTCAGACCCGAGAGAAAGCTGTTACAAACCAAGAGTGGATTGCCATCTTGAATAATCCTTTCATGCTATGCAAGGAGGTGGAACAGCTGGTTGGCTGCTCCTAGAAATTGTCAGTCAATGTTGGAGGAGTGATGCAGATTCTTTTGATTGAGTAGAGACACCCATCTTCTAGAACTCCCCACCTCCTCTTTTAAACCTCTGCATAAGGGAGAAACTCTGAGAAGTAAAGCAGCTAAAGAAGAAAAGGAAGGGTTGCCCCATGCTTAGGAAACCCTGTATGAAATAAAAGAACATACTAAAAAGTAGAGGGTGGACTTGCTGGGGACCCTGGTGGAGATGATTCTCCTGGAACTTAGGTGGACTAGTTCTGACAAAAGATGCCAAGGGGTATGGTATTGGATAGGTGAATAGAGGAGTGCACGCGGAGTGACAGGGTGATTGCTGGACTACAAGGGTACAACCTGGGTAATTGGCGAAGTCAATTAGCAGTGTGTAGGTGGTTACAGGACTGCATGGATAGTCCACATGTGATTGTAGCATTGCATATGTTAGTACCTGGGACATTCCATGAGTTCTTGGATAGTGACTAAATACTAAGAGTGCTGCAAGGAGAGTGCATGGTGAATTTATAAGTGCTTATGTTGTTTTGCAGACTGATTGGATAAGAGCATAGTACTGGATGGGTGATTGGTGGAGTGCACAGGGAGTGACAGTGTGATTGCTGGACTGCATGGGTACTACCTGGGTAATTGGAGGAAAGAGTTAGTAGTGTGTAGATGGTTACAGGACTGCATGGATAGTGTACATGTGATTCTAGTATTGCTTGTGTTTCTGGGTCATTCCATGAGTACATTGGTAGTGACTGGATGATTAGAGTACTGTAAGGAGAGTACATGGTGTATTTCTAAGTGCTTGGGTTTTGGCAGAGTGATTGGATTAGTACATGGTACTAGCTGTGTGATTAGAGGAGTGCATGGTGAGTGACTACGTGGGTGATTGGAGGAGTGAATTAGTAGTGTGTAGGTGGTTATAGGACTGCATGGATATTACACATGTGATTGTAGAACTGCATGTGTTAGTGCCTGGGTCATTACATGAGTACATGGATAGCGACAGAATACTTTGAGTGCCGCAAGGAGAATGCATTGTGAAATTTTAAGTGTTTGGGTTTTGGCAGAGTGATTGGATAAGGACATGGGACTGGCTGGGTAATCGGAGGAGTGCATAGGTAGTAACATGGACATTACTAAACTGTATAGGTAGCACGCAAGGGATTGTACAGGTGCACCAGTTAGTGCCTGGGTAATGCATGAGAACATGGGTACTGACTGAATGATTCGAGTACTGCAAGGAGAGTGCATAGTGAATTTGTAAGTGCTTGGGTTTTGGCAAAGTGATTGGATTAGGACATGGGACTGGATGGGTGATTGAAGGAGTACATAGGTAATAACATGGAGATTACTAAACTGTATAGGTAGCACTTAATGGATTGTAGCAGTGCATGTGTTAGTGCCTGGGTCATTGCATGAGTACATGGGTAGTGACCAGATTATTAGACTACTGCAAGGAGAGAGCATGATGAATTTATAAGTGCTTGGGTATTGTCAGAGTGATTGGATTAGTACATGGTACTCTCTGGGTGATTGGAGGAGTGCACTGTGAGAGACAGTGTGATTGCTGGACTGCATGGGTATACCTGGGTAATTGGCAGAGTGAATTAGCACTATGTAGGTGGTTACAGGATTGCATGAATAGTGCACATGTGAGTCTAGCATTGCATGTGTTTTAGTGCCTGGGTCTCCTTGCAAGGAGAGTGCATAGTGAATTTATAAGTGCTTGTGGTTTTTTTTGCAGAGTAATTGGATTAGTACATAGTACTGGGGGGTGGGTGATTGGAGGAGTGTACGGGGAGTGACAGTGTGATTGCTGGACTGCATGGGTACTACCTCGATAATTGGAGGAGTGAATCAGTAGTGTGTAGCTGGTTACAGGACTTCATGGATAGAGGACATGTGATTGTTGCACTGCATATGTTAGTGTCTGGGTCATTGCATGAGTACCTGGATAGCCAATGCATGCTTACAGTGCTGCAAGGAGAGTGCATGCTGAATTTATAAGCACTTAGCTTATGGCAGAGTGATTGGATAACGACATGGGACTGGCTGGGTAGTTAGAAGAGTGCATAGCTAGTAACAAGGAGATTACTATAGCCTTACCGCCCGCCATAGCGGGCTATACTGGCTATTGAAGGCCTGCTGCAGCTTTAAAGGCCTGATCCGAAGGCGAAGGACTTTAACATGTCAGCGGTACTTTAATAGCCGGTATATCCCTGCTACAAAGGGCTATAAGGCTATTACAGCATTCTGCCACCAGAGGGCACACTGGGGGCCTAACTCTGCCAGGCTGATTTAATGACCTTCCTCCCCAAGCCGTGGCCTCATAGACCCAGCCCAACACAACAAGCATTCCAAGGGCGAGGGCCTCCACTCCAAGAGGAGAAGATGGGTGGAGCTACAGGTTCATCCATCAGTAGCTGAGACCTGGTGCCAGGCACCAGGCTACTCTGGAGGAAAGGCAACGAAGGGGGAAGGGGCTCTCAGAGACCATGTGAGGAGACCCTGGACAATGCCATCTTGAACCAACCCAGAGGCCTGGGCAGGAAGGAGGGAGCAGGGGCAGGGAAGTGAGGTGTTGCTGTGTGATAGGGCAAACAGAGACTTATTGCCAGCCCCCTCTCCAAATCTTTAAAAAGAACTTGCACAGGAAAAAGAGCTCTCTCTGGGGAGTGGTCTGCAGAGACAGAGGGTGCTGGAGCCTGGTGTCATGGGAAGTTGGAAGGAGCAACCCCCTGACTGTCCCAGGATCCTGAACAGCACCAGAAGAAGAGATCAGGACCAGTGTGCAGAAGGAGGGGCCTCAGCGCAGGGAGAAGAGAGGCCCAGGAGGATTGCCAGATGAAAGGCTGGCAAGGGGAGCCAGTGAATACAACTCCCTGCTGAATGCAACCTCCTTGAGACCAGAAGGGCGAAGGAAAGTGCTCCCAGTGGCTGTGGAGCACCACCAGGAGCAAGAAGAGGCCAGAATGGAGCAGATCGGGCACCTGGGGGCCAAGATACGCTCCCCAGAAGGTAGGCGGCCTTTGACCTCTGCAAGGACCAACAACGAAGTGCATGGGGCTCCGCTGCCGGTCCAAGATGAGCCTCCGGGGTGGGTCAGGTCCCGGGGGCTGGCCCCACCAGAAGATATGCCGGAAGCGCCAGCACGCTCCTCGTGAAGCTGCCCATAAGGGTTGCCAGGAGCCTACCCTGGCCCCTGACAAGACTGGAAGAAGGGGAGCACCGTTGCGCCCCCCTCAAGGGAGAAATCAAGCCAAGGAGAACCACTGCGCCCCCTGTGAAGAATTCCACTTGGGCTTGGGATCCCAACTTCGGGCCCGTCTATCTGAAATCCAGCCAGGAAGCGCCTTCGCACTCCCGGGAATGTTCCCAGGGTGTCAGGACCCCATCTATAGGCCCCAAAGTGCCGTTGCACTCCCCCGAGGGCCAGCTGTGCCAAGGTAAAGTCAGGAAGCATCATTGCGCTCCCCGTGAAAATGTGCTCAGGGGCCAGGGACCCCATCCCTGTGAAGGGAGGCCCAGGGGCATGAAACCCCATCCCCGGGCCCCGAAGAGAAGGATACAGAGGGGGGGATTGCCGCTGCACTCCCCGACAGCCTTGGAACGGAGGAGGGAGTGCCGTCCACCTCTTTAAAGAACTGCCACGAGGAAAGCCGGCACCGCGTCTGCCCGCCCGAGCGGGCAGACTGAAATGGCCTCACTGGCTCCGTGGCCACCCCAGAGGGTACGGGTGAGCAGGGAGCTGGCGGGGGCAGCCAGGGGTGTGCTCCCCGGGCTTCCCTCCAAAGTGGAGAGTCTGCGGGGTCCTGGGTGGGACTGGGACCCCATACTTAAGGAGAGAGGTGAAAGGGGTCTGGGTGGGACCGGGCACCCGAAAATTCATAGATCGGCCGGGGGTGGGCTCCCCGAGCCATAAGACTCACCTGGGGCTCCGGGTAGGACCGGACCTTCCAGCGGCAGGAGGAGCTGCGTGAGGCCACCAAACTTGGCATCGCAGTTCTCCCCGATGGAGCGGGGGAGCTGCTAATATAATATGCGCTGCCAGAAGAGAGGAAGCGCCCCATAATGCCTTGCAGGCCTGGACCACCTTACAAGGTGAAAACAGCATTTATCTCGGTCTGTGGGGGCCCCAGAAGGATGGAGTTACTGCCAAAAGCCTGAACAGGTGCAGGGGGAGCTGCAGGAGCAACTCAGTCTCCCCAAGCACCATGAGAATGAAGTCCCCCCCTAAGTCTCTTGGGGAACTGGAAGAAATAACCCGTCAAGGGCTCAGCCAGCATTATAACTCTCACCTGGGCTGGAACTTTTGTTCCACAGCTGGTGGAGGGTGGAGAAGTGCACCACAGGATGAGGTACTGAGCTAGGGATGTCTGGAGAAGGGCATCCTTAGCAGAAACAGTATCTAGAGGTCAAATTTAAGGCTCAACTGTGGACGCATACCCCAACAAAATGCAAATAAAGCAGTGGAGACCCAATAGGCAAAATAGTGTGACAAATAGTTGCTGAGTTAAGACTCAAACAATGGGCAATTATTCTCATCAGTAACCAGTATTTTCACTGTATTTTTAAATTTGGACAATTGAGAGATATCATTAAACTTAATAACCTACTCAGCTGATCCAATTTTATTCTTGCACTCACATTTATTGTTTAAATCACTTATTGCACTGCTTATTCATATCTTTTGGACATACCGCCCTTCTTGATAACACATTTATTTAAATACTACACATAGCCTTAAAAACATCATTAGGCTGTGCTGTGCTGTCTTGTCTCCTGGGCAAGGAGAACCCAAATGATGTTAAAGAGGGCGGTACAGAATGCTTACTGATGGGAATTATTGCCCATTGTTTGAGTCTTAACTCAGCAACTATTTGCCACACTATTTTGCATATTGGGTCTCCACTGCTTTATTTTTATTTTGTTGGGGTATGCATCCACAGTTGAGCCTTACATTTGACCTCTAGCTACTGTTTGTGCTAAGAATGTTGTATATTGGGGTATGTATCTAGTTGGGGTCGTTAAACCTACCCTCGGACCCTTCTATTAATTGGTTTATTTTTGTGGAGAAGGGCATCCCCAGGAGGTCAAGAGGTGTTTTTGCACCAGAAATGCATTTACTAACGTTATTTCTTTGAGAGAGACTGAAGGTCACATGTGTAATGTGAAGTACCTATGTAAGGGGATGTCTTAAGCAAAGTGGGGTTATGTTGCCAGACATTCCTGCTAGGGTGTCTGGCTGTATATGCCTAATCCTATGATTTTATCTGTGATGCCTTTAGGGGCTGTATTTGCAATGCATTCTAATGTCCAACAAATTTGATGAATACTGTCATTCTAAAGTGATGCTAAAAACATGTATTTTTGCTGCTGCGCTTAGGTGAAGAACCCAGACTGTTAGCCCTTAAGACATAGAGGTGTATACTTCATGATCAGTAGGAAATACTTAGTCAGGATTGTGTGTCACCAGGGCAGGTGTACCTATTTAACATGCTTGTTGAGGTAACGGGGTGGGTCGCTGCTGGGACGATGCCAGTGCACAGGGCCCTCGCTCCAGGTTAGGTTCAACTAACTGCATTTAGGGGCAAGATGATGTGCATACATGGGAGTGGTGGTACTAGACCCCACCCTCCTGCGGGAGGGGTGGACATGTTATGAAATGTTACAATGTTATTCCAACAGCTTATGTATATTTGTAAATTGGTGCACAGTGTTTAGTAGTGTGTGTGTTTAATAATATGTACTTTCACTTTCATAAAGCAAAAAACAGACTGGACAATCAATTATTGAGTGTTATTGCTGTGCACCTGTAATGGTGGTTACTAGGCCAAACCACCTCCCTTGAGTAAGTCTCTGACTGCTCTGCAACGCTACCCTCTGAGAATTAGGTGCTATAATTGGGTGTTTGGTTCCAAGTGAATTACAACTGTAGTCATGTTATTTGTGCAGGCCTCACAGATACTGCCTCGTTTTCCAACAGGCACCATTTCACTTTACCTTCTGTCCAAACGAATAACAGAAACTTAATTATTAAAACCTTATATGATCATCTTTCAAACAGCACAGTTGTGCTACATTTTACCAAACTATCTATAATTATGCAGAATCATTAAACTATATCTTTGTAGAAAGAAGAAAAAATGATGCCTAATAATCTACACCTTATATGAACATCTTTGAAAATACACATTTGTAGTGCATGCTCAACCAACTATCTAAAAATAAGAGGCACCATTCAGCTATACCTTTGAACAGACTTAAATATATATATATATTACTGTACAGACTGTTTTTAAACAAACTTGAAGTACAATAAAAATAATCCCAATATACATCTCTACATTTAATAATATATTTCAAACAAAGCAGTTTGAGAATAATGTCAAATCTTTTTTAAATAAACCTCAAAAACATATAACTCACCTTGCAAATAAATCTGTTGAATGAAAAATCTCACACACTCAGACAGGATTTTCTTTTACACACAATCAATTTAGATCACCAGACTCTGCAAGGTGAAACCAGTAATGGCAAGATTTCCCTCTATTTTACCATACAAATACACATAAGCAACAAATGACATTGCTTTCCAGAGATTTTCAAATTGTAAAACTCATTTACATTGGTTACAGATAATAACCCTTTTCAACTGACTTCTTCACCCCTTCTGCTTAATGCCAGTTTCCATAGCAGCAGGTCATGCAACATTAGACTTGTCTGACAGGTCACAAGTTCACCACAGAATGTTGCAAATAAGAACACAAAGTGTGGCTGCCTTTGCAAAACATGCCCTTATCCTTTCTACTGTACCTTTCAAACATTTTTTACTAACCAGTAAGAAACGTGCTTTTTAAACAAAGTAAAATGCACCATATTATTTCAATGTATAATCTTTTAAACAGCCAATCATTTTACATTTCTCTCATTCTACCAACTGACTACCTCAGCAACAGAAATCTTTTGATTACCTACAGAGATCCCTTCAAAATGATATCAGTGTGGATTGTTGGGCACAGCTATGTATTCTGGTGCAAACGGTATGCTGAACACAGAGGTATGACAAAGACCTAACTTTGCAAAATGTATAAATTAAATGGATTGGACAGAGAGGATTAAAGTGGCACCAATTAATGCCTTTGGTTAAAACCTTTTTACATCTCCAACTCCCTGACCTCATGATTGTGTACTGTGGTGGCAATGACCTAGGCACATTGACTGGGGTAGGTCTGGAATTGCTAATGAAGGACACCTTTGCACAATTGATGTTGCTTTTCCCGCAATCTGCCTTTGTATAGTCTAAAATATGCCAAAGACAGAAATGGAAGTGGTCTAATCAATTTTTTCCTCAGATTGAGAAATCTAGAAAGAATGTCAATAAAGCTGTTTCTGCTTACCTCAGAGACCATAGAATGGCCTCAATATATAACAACAATCTACGTTTCCATATGCAGGGCATCTACAGGTGTGACAGAGTACACTTCACTGATGAAGGGAACAGAGTGTTTCTCAACAACCTAAAGCTCTGCATCCACACTTACTTGTAGCTGCAAGAAACTCATAATAAAAACACGGGCTCTTTTTAGAGCCACCCAATTAGCCAACATATAACCTAGATTTACATTAAAAAATCGTAATTATTTTGGCTTGGAGTCGCACACCCAGCGCGATGTGGAACCGCGCAACATCGCGTTCACACTAGGGGGCCGTGCTGAGCACCATGCACCCATCACATTCACACTAGGAGCTGCACTGACCGCTGCACTAGGTTCGCACCTCCAAATAAAAAAAAAATAAAAAAATGTCCACTTCCATTAATTTACAGTCGCCCCGTTAAACGCATCCCCGGGGCATGCTCAAATATAAAGTTTTTTTTTTTATTGTTTTTATAAGGAAGGGGGGGACTGCCAACCCCCTCCCGGACCATTTTGGGCCCCAGCTACACCATCCTCAGGACCTGGCCTCATGGGGCCCGATTCACAGAACTAACTTAAGACAAAATCCTAAACTTACTACTTTTAGTATTCACAGAAGTTAGGATTTTGTCTTAAGTTTGTCTTAAGACAGACTTAAGACAGACTTAAGTTAGGATTTTGTCTTAAGTCTGTCTTAAGTCTGTCTTAAGAAAAACTTAAGACAAAATCCTAACTTCTGTGAATACCAAAAGTAGTAAGTTTAGGATTTTTTCTTAAGTTAGTTCTGTGAATCGGGCCCATGGTTAGGCCCCCATAGTCCTCCCGGCTCCCCGTCTCCTGCGGAGCCGGCATTGCTTTTCCACACAGGGAGCTGCTGGCATGCAGCTCCCCATGTGGAAAAGCAATCTGCTTTGGATTTTGTAAACCTGCTCTTGCTTCCACATCCCTAAGCAGAGTTTGCTATGGCAAGGCGAGAGCCCTGCTCCTGCCCTGTCATAGCAAACAGCAGTGTACCTGAGATAGGCACTCCAGAACCCTGCAGGAGCTGGCCCTAGGGTGTGGTGGTCCCCAGGGCCATCAAGGGCTCCAGGAGGGGGCACCCGTGGCCCCCGTCCTAATGTGTTTAAAGCCCCGGGGATGTGCTGGTCCCTGGGGCTTGGAGGGCTTTTGAGGCCCCCACACATTAAAATAAAAGCCCCTGTGGGTGGCAGGCCCCGGGGGCTGGCACACCGAGGGCTTGTTTTAAATAAAGCGCGGAAGCCTGTGCTTTGTTTTTTTTTAAAATTTGCGACTTGGGCCCTGGGGGTCCTTGTGGGACCCCCTGAGCAGACCGTGGGGGTCAGGGTGTTTCTATCCCACCCCCTTTTCATGTGTTTTAACCCCTTCCATGCTGATGACGAACCCCAGCCATCATGCACTACGGTGCTCGTGTGCTGATGATGGCTGGGGTTCGTCACGGCCCGCCCCTGTTCCTGTTGTTTACAGCACAGCAGCGGAAACGGGCCAGCAGCGAAGGGGTTAATGTTTTTTCTACTTTTTTCTTCTGAATCGGTTTTACTGAGTCACAAGATGGCTGCCAACACTTCCTGGTTTGAAGTGTTGGCAGCCAATCACAGTCAAGCTCGAGGTCGGGAGGGGTTGCGACTCCACTGCATCCCTAGATATCAAAACCTTTATTTTTTAATTTCTCAGCAACTACTGAACAGATCTACACCATTTAAAAAAAGTTGCTTACTGAACCAAGCACTACCTTTTTGCCAAATTTGGTGTAATTCCGTTCAGCAGTTCAGACTGTAGCCTTGGCTAAAGCTTCCTATGGGAAATTGATTTTCCAACTTTTATTTTTATAATGTCTCAGGAACTACTGAACAGATTTACACCATTTAACAAGAAGGACTCTTTCTGAACCAAGGGCTACCTTTTTGCCAAATTTGGTGTTATTCCGTTCAGCAGTTTGGGCCGTAGCCATGTCTCAAGTTTCCTATAAAAATGTGGAGTTAAGAGTAGCAAATCTATAATTCCTATTTGCACTTACCTTCTCAATATTGTGATCCTCTGTATTTGTGACATGATAATGTGTCCAGAAGATATTTGTGTCTTCAATATCCAGTCAGTGATTCCTCTTGTTCATTGCTACAATACTTAGCATACCTCAGGAGGTCATCTAAAGGTTTATTCTGTCAGAAAATCAAATTATGTTGTATGTGCATACTGATCTTTGGTTACAAACCAAAAACAAACTGTGGCACAAAACTCCCCATATCAATCAATCAGTCAAATCTTTATTCGGCAATTAATTCCGTGTAAGCAAATATGAATAAAATATCATAGACTAAGTCATATAAAAACCATTGATTAAAAAACAATGTAAACATGATGCGTAAATAGCAGCACACTAGCAACACTTAAACATCGTCTAAAAATGCAGGCTGGGATTAACAAATGAGCAAAACATCGATAATGTATCCAATTGATAGCAGAACTAAAAACATTGACTGTATGGTGCTCCCCCAAATGGCCAATGCATAACTACACAATGCCAGAACAGCATTCAAGACTGTACCCTTCCCTGCCAACATCTCCACTTGCACAACAGGAAGCGAGAGACTGGACAATCAATTGGAGGTGCTATGTTGGTTCTAAGGATCCTGGAAGCAAGATCGACCTCTTTCAATTAGCAGGCCAGAGTGGTTTTAATCCAGATTGCAAGCCGCCCCAATGGGTGACCTTTCCCACATGAGACTGCTCTTTGATTACAGTTAGCAAACCCAAAATGAAATTGGGGAATGACAGCCCATGTCTCTTGGAACATACTAATATCAGATTAGTTTACAAAATTAAACCAATTAGGGCAAGCACATTTGTTCATGATTGCCTGCAAGGTTCCAAGAGACAACCTTGCTATTTTCTGAAACATTAATCAAAGGGCTGCTACTTTCACTTATACTTAGGGTCATGAATAGCCAGTGGTTGTTGACTTTCAAATGCAGGCAATTGTGACAAGTTACCAATGTCAAGAGGTTTGCAAGCATCAAGAATATTAGGGGCTAAATGAAAAGGACCATCAGTTCTGAGTAGTTGAAGTACATCAGGTTATTCTTCTACTTCTCTGGCTCCCATTGAGCTCAAGGCCCACCAGGAACCAGGGTAGAGGAAGGCCAATAGTTAACATCCAAGCCTGACAGAGGTAAGAATCTAGTGTGGGCAGTAACAGAAAAACCTCCTGTAATGTCTGTTAGATATTGTGAAATCCTTCCCCCACACCACTGGCTAGGGGGCTTAGGTCTAGGGAGGTTAGGTCTTTAAAAGAAGCGGAAGGAGCCAATACTAACCGCTGCACCTAGATTTCCAGACCTACAACCAGATGTAATCAGCCGAAAAGCTATGTCCAGGTACCTACAGTTTATAATTACACAGTCTACCTATATGAGATTTGGCTGATTGACCTATCCACCCAATCCTCCTCACCAGTAAATAATCATCATATACTGCTGTGGAAAAATTGGAGCTCTGAACAAGCCAGTGGTAGACTTTGGCCTTGAGTTGAGCAGATGTCATTCTTGCCTATCATAAGGTAGCGGTGATACTTCAACCAAAACAGTCACACAGAAACAGCAGTCAGGTGGTAATGCCAAGTGTGCCTGGAGTTGCCAGGGATGGGACTGCAGTCTTTGCTCCTCAATAAGGGGCCTGCCAGAATGATTGACCCCACTTGACCTTGCTTCCTTGAACTACTATATCATTATTTGCTATGTACAAAGATCTAGTCTCCATAGCGGGAATAGATGGATTGGCAGTGGAAAAAGGTGGCACGATGGGTAATTAAGGCCTTTCTTCAACATAATTATTGGTGATAACATGACTGTTCCCAACATTGGAACGCACTTGGCCATGGAGTTGAGTGGGTGCTAGGAATGCGAATAGGGACTGTAGTTTAGATGAGAATTCTGGAAAGGCCTCTTCCACAGTGCATAACTTGTCCACTTAGGGTACAATTGTGGTTGTAACAAATGATTGACTTGGTCCATGGCATTTTCTCAGACCATATTTGATACCTCAAATTTCTTGCTGAAGTTGAAAGTTGATGACATCTCTATCTGTGGTAGGCTTAGCTCTGTTGATATAATTCAACAGGTAAAAGAATGGGCAGTGGTTTTGAGGTTTTGTAAATTACGAATTCGTTCGTGCTCAGCCTCCATTTTGAGATCGCCGCCATTTTGTGTTGCCCTCACTGAGGCAGCTCGGCGAACGCGATGTTTTTTTCGTTTCTGCTTTACATGTCAGGTGGCTTCCTCGCCTATTTTTACTAACGAGCGTCAGGGTCTGGCCGAGTACAATAATTCCTGTCTGAGCTGATTAATCCCCGTCCGGACTATATGTCATTTCACACCATTGTTTCCTTTAAGTTATCTTATCTGCTGTCCTTTGCTACACGTCTCAAGCATTCTCCTGTTTCTTGACTGTCCTTCTACGACACACAGCTGTGTTTTTCTCTGCTAGTAAACTGAATTGTGTGGATTTATTTGTGATTTGCTTAAGGGGTCGAGTGACAAACATACTTGGGAACTTGAGTTGTTTTGGACTTAAAGTATTGTCTATAACGTTTGCCTATAGCTCATGCTTGTGTGTGATTGCATATTTGCATTGTGTTGTGTGATATATAAACCTGTGCGCCACGGAGTTAAGTGGCAGTCTCTTTTGAACCTTGTTGTATTGACGACTTCTAAGACCACTGTACTAGCTGCCGCTAATAAATACCATCTTCTACGCCAGACAAAGAGTCCGTGTCTCTGTTTTGACAAGGCAGGTGAATCCCGGGGATTTAGGCATACCCTGCACCACCGGGCCTTAACCCCTTCGCTGCTAAGGCACCATTAATATTTTACATTCATTTTCCATTGAAATGAATGGAAAGTTCATGACGAGTTACCCTTGTCATTAGCAAGGAAGAGGTTAAGGCTGCGGTTCTCCAGTTTCCTGCCTCTTATAATATCGAGGAAAACGCCCTTGCTTTGTTTGCTTCTTTTTCCTGGCTGTCGGCTCGCAGGAGCTAGCAATCACAGGTTCGTCCATCGGATCACCGTATCTGTGTTCAGCACATAAATATGTACAGTGGTCACAGGAGATGATAATCTACACTAACTTCCACGAGCCCCCATTGGCAAACTTAACAGTAATTGTGTCCCACTCTAAGAAGGAATACTATGCCCCATCACCATATCGAGGGATAAGCACTTATCAAGCAGGTTGATTTATTTGGCAACTACATTTATTGCCCGTGCCAGGAATGAGTGCAGCCTAGTGCCAATTTGTGGTTTATCAGTAGTACTGTCCCACCATTTCACGCTTACCTATGACTCCTGGCCAGATAGGGGCAGAACAGCATCCAATGTCCTACAATCCAAAATGTACTCACCTTGGATGTATGACGTTACAACGCATTCTTTTACAACGCCTACCTTTACAACGCATTTTTTACACTGCAACATCCATTACAACGCATACCATTACAACACATGCCATTACAACGAATTCTTTGAAACTACCTTTACAACGCATTCCACTACAATGCATACTACATTTACAATGCATACCATTACAATGCATAACATTACATTGCATGTAAGGTAAGTATTGGATAGTGTAGGGGTAAAAATTACTATTCTAACTCCAGGGGGTGCAACAGTAGGGTAAGTGTTGGATAGTGTAGGGGTTAAAATTACTATTCTAACTCCAGGGGGTGCAACAGTAGGGTAAGTGTTGGATAGTGTAGGGGTAAAAATTACTATTCTAACTCCAGGGGGTGCAACAGTAGGGTAAGTGTTGGATAGTGTAAGGGTACTATGTGTTGTAATGCTATGCGTTTCAATGGTATGCGTTGTAATGGCATGCGTTGTAGTGGTGTGCGTTGTGGTGTCATGCGTTTTAATGGTTGCGTTGTAAATGCATGCGTTGTAATGGATGTTGCGTTGTAAAAGTTTAGTTGTAATGGTAGTGCATTGTAAAATTTGCGTTGTAAAGGTTGCTTCCCACTCACTGATGTTGCTAAGGATCAGTGGCCAAGAGAGACAAAATGGGTGGCCCAGTCCAGACTCTTCCGGACCCTACACTGTGCGGTTAGTAATGAGCTTAAGAGTGTGAAGCCTCCCTCTCTGGCCCGCCCTGATGCTGAAACAACTGGCGGACATTGCCTCTGGATAAGCACTTGTTTCCTCCTGTATGAACATAAGGAGTTATTTTTTATAATTTTAGACCCTAATGATGTGTCCAACTAGCATAACAACTATATCGGAATTATAAGTACTATCTTAACTATTTGTCCAGTTAGATTAGGATCAATTAATATTCTGATATAGGGACACAAGATATCTCTCCTTAATTTTGTTTTTGGATTCTGTTTTGGATTCCCTTTTGTTGATTGTAATCTTGAAATCAGGACCTCTTGACCACTTTCAATTTGGCCGAACCTTTTGGGTTCCTTGTTAAGAGGAGAAAATGCATTGATGTGATTTTGAGAGTCTGTCTTTGATTTTTATTTTCCAATAAAGCTCTAGAACCATATAAGAAGGACATGCCTGAGACAATAGTTTGCCAACTTCATGTCATCCGCAGGACCATCACAGTAAGAGAACTGGGGACATTTGTGAGAACATTTTTATATTGTTTCACACTTTTAAATCATTACATGGGTATTATTATTTTTTCTCCCTTTATTGCATGAGAACTCGTGAGGGTATAGCCATGTGCTGACTTTATGACAACTCTAAGAGATCTCTGCATTTCCACGTGTGATATATGGTGGGACACAATATGGTAGATGTATCAACCCTCAGATAGAAGTGGCCCACGTTTGATAAAATATGAGTAAAGAGCCATATTATGTATTTTGAGGTATGTACGTAGTACTTTTTCACCTCATTTGCTAATTTTAATGTGGAGGTCATTTGATACCCTAGAAGAAAAATGTTGTATTCATCTTTTTAGGAACAATTGTGCCTACATCATCATAGGACAAGGCATTTTGACAACCCAATATATACATTTATGTCTGTGAAAACCTCTGCAGCTGTTGGATTATACATGGGTTTATATAAAAGCATGCTGAGTACAGTGATCTGGGTTCTATCTTCGTCTTTTGTGCACAGTTCTTTGTATTTGTTTTTTGTAATGCTTTTTCTTTATGTGCACTCTTTTGATATCTTGTTTTCAGGGTAATTCTGAATTTTCTTTTCTATTGGTGGACTAATGACACAGTGAAACAAGGAAAATCTAGTCTAGGAGATGCCAATTCAGCCTTTTTATTCTGTAGTTTACTCCCTTTTAACCTTTTTATTTCCTTGTTTCATTTTTAATAAAATAATTGATTTGGGAAGAATCTAGGTCTATGGTAGTTGGTTACACACAATGTATCATTTATCATGTTTGGACTACAGGGCTCTTATTTTTTGACAGTTCATATTTATAGTATTCCACATTTGAACAATATTACTCTCCAGAGGAAGGAGCCACAGCCGAAACGCATGTAGAGACTATTGGAGTATCCCATACACTCTAACTACCAAATATTTTTATATCATCAGATTACTGAAATCATTATATAATGTGCTTTATGTTGAACTTTAATATTTGCTATAGAGAATTGTGACGTTTTATTGACAAAATATGTTAAGTTCTCACAAAATGATACTCTAAGTCAAGAAGGAATTATGTATTAATTGGATTCGGTATAGGAAAAAGTATAAGATTGCTTAATAGTTCTTTTATATGTATATATGGTGGAATAGCATAGGTTATGAATGGTAAGAATTAAATGATGGGAAAGATTTTTTTTGTTTATTTCCATGTATAAATATATTTCATATTGTGGGATCTAAGAATAAAATATTTTGGATTATTTTCTATATTTTTGTGTGGTCTTGAGTTTTATGTTTCATGATATAAAGTCTATTGAGAGTAAAGAATATAGTTGCCTGAGGATTTACAATATTATTAGAAGGGACAATCATTAACATGGAACACCATGAACAGTGAAGTCCATTTCAGGGCTTACAAGAATGACTAACGTGAGATGTGATGTTAGTTTAGGGGTTTTATTAACTAATTTATCCACATTGATATATTTATACAATAAATAATAATATTTAGTCATCATCATTACAATAATCAAGTAGTCCGTATTTCAAAATAAGGTAAAATACCACATTAATGAGGATTACAAATTAAAAAGAGAAAAAACATCAAGTGTGTTCCATAAAGGAATTCTCTAAACTAAATTAAGCACGTTTAAGCAAAAGAATGACAATTTCTTCAATAAGCAAAGAAAAGGTGCCAGTTCAGAGCCTCAAATAAAGAGATCTGATGAGAGAATGGAAATGCATAGGCATGAAGCCTTCTCACTTAAGCAATACGGAATTTGTAAGTTGGAAGTATTCTCAGCTATAAATCAGCAGACATCTCTGGGTGATAAAAAAGAAGGGTTCAGAGGAGTCTCTTCTGAGAAGAATCCAGCTCCGCTCTAGGAACATACACTAATATAAATCTGCAAAACATAATCAACAATTGATATATTCCCCATACCCAGCATCCAATCAGTTTGCAGCAAACTCCTGGGAGGAGGCAACCACCCTAGTTTCTCACATCTTTACAATAGACTAAAGGATCATGTCCTTGAAATGATACATCATCCACATCTGGCTTTTAACACAGTTCTTCCCATGAGTTGCATTTCTTGCCTTCTCCTCTGCTTCCGGTAAGAACCTTACTATAAGTTGACTAATATATAACAAATGTCTATTCACTAGTAAATAGAAGGCTTCCAGAAAGTTACAGCATCTGCAGTGGAATAGAAAAACATTGTGTGCAAGTCAGCAGTTTCATGTGAAAACAGGCCTTTTATCCCTGTGTGTAAAATCAACTTTACTATGACATCAATAGTCAGGCTAACTAGAGTCAATATATTATGATACTTCGTTTATGTATACAATGCCTAAGCATATTTTTCTTCTACAAAAATTGCATTTTTTGTATGTTATTCAGGATTCAATTTTGCACTTTCCAGTTAAATGTGATTTGTTTCCAAAATAAGAAAGTCGTTCTATTACCTTCCCTTCTTGCAAGCCTTCTTTCTTGGGTGTCATTCTCTGCTGTTCAAGGCAAATGCACGTTTTTCTTTCTGGTTTTCAGTTACATTTAAACTCTTATAATTTAGAATGTATTATTATGTACTCTTAGCTCCCAGCACATATCCCATCCTGCTTTGGTTGATGGTTGGGGCAAGAGCAGTGCTCCCTGTTAGTATTGACAATGGCAGCAGGACAAATTTGAAATTTCGTCATTACTGCCATGACATAACAAGAGACCACCAATTTTGTCAGATGCATGAAAAAAATGTGTTGAGCTCAAAATCTGAGATTTTGTTTTTCATATTTTGGTCTTGTTTTATTGTTTCTTCTCCACCTTTAGCAGTTGGGTCTGGTAAATAATACAACATATGAAGATGGATGCCTTCATTTCTGTTACTCATTCATCCTGAGAAAATATGGTGTCTCTTACCTTGAAGGTCTGAGATAAAGCACAAACATTTCCAGTTGCAAAAGCAATTTAGTAGTCTGGCATCTTGTGTAAATATTGAATGGGTGGGCATATCCTGCATACAAAAGCCATGCAAAATACTGGTGGGAGAATGGTGTGAGTAGAACATGTCTATTAGCCAAAACAGACAAATTAGTTTTACTTTCTTGAAAGATAATATTAGCTTGAAGTCACCTTTTGTGGTCTAAGATTTCATAACAGAAAAATGGACAGTAATTTTACAAAACTTGCATGACACGAAATGTGAGATTGTCACCAAGGACTAATCCAATGCCATGAGCGGAAGGAGTTTGTTTGCATCAGTTTAATTGAATTAGATTCCTCACCCAGATGTTTATTTGGGCATTCATTTATGCGCTCATCCACCACTTCAGCTCCTTTAACATGAGTAAAATGCTCTAGAAGAGGGTGATGATAGCAATTGCTTCCCTCTAATCATCAGTTGGTGCCACTGGTTACAAACCAGAGCTGCTAGACTTCTACTTGCAACAATCCGAGCCTATGGCCACTTTTAGAAATGATGGTCTGTAATTGGCAGTGGTTTGCACCCTGTCCAAGTCAGGACCAGTTCTTCCAGTCAGGGTATGGGGATTACACACCCAAGATAACCCCTGTACACACCTTTGATAGTTTAGTACGAGCAGTCAGGCTTATCTCAGAGGCAATGTGTAACGTATTTGTATATAACACACAAACAAACTCAGTTAAAACATTACAAATGGACACCACACCAGTTATCTAAACCAAACAAGACCAAAATGACAAAATTCCAACATACTTAACCCAAAATAGGACTTTTGAAAGGTTTTAGCAATCCTGTCCATAGGAAATTATGGATGCAGTGATTTTACACAAAGTACCTGAAGGACTGGGCTATTCTAAGGCCCAGCGGTGCCAGGGAACAACACCTGAAACCTTCGTGGGTTACCTGTTCTGGCGTACAAAACACAGAGACACGGGACACTTCCTTCGGCGTCAAAGATCAGAGTTTATTTACTGCAGGGATACAGAAATCGCAAGAAGTACACCGCGTGTAGGTTCTGAGAGACTGCTTCAAATTGCAACAGTGGATCGCTCCTTTTATACATATTTTAGCCATAGCACAACATGGCGAACAAAAGGTTACAACTCAGTTCCCACAGTAAACTTCAAAAGGGTCGCTTTCATGTATTCAGAAGCCCGGAACATAATTACAGTAACATCGCCGGTTCCCAACTGTAAAAGTACGTTATCCCACCATTAAGTACATTCCATTCTGGCTGTAAACGGGTTAAGAAAAGGAACAGAAACAGGTGCAAGGAAGACAAAAATAAACAACAGATTGAAAAAGAGTGTAGGGGGCAACATCGGAAGCATGATTGCAGGATCAAAGGATTCGTGCCTAATGCATGCACGACTGAAACAATAGACCGCCACGGCAAGATGAGCCTCGAGCGAAGCCATCTGCCTTTGCAGTGTCATCCCCCTCGTCATAAAGACACCCTCAAAGGAACACGTGTCTTCCGCAAGAGCTTGGGAATCCCAGGGTCATGAAGCGGACAGTGTCCGTTCGCTGGCTACTTGAGGGCAAGAAACAAAATGGATGCCTTATCTAAAATGGAACCCGTGGGTTCAGATGAAGAAACCCACGAATAAGACGAACGGTGCAAAATAGTGTAGTGAAAACGCGTACACCCACTAAACTCGTCATTTGCGGTTCATAGATACCAAACTCGTCCATATTCGAACAAGTCGAAAACACCATTACGATTCTCACGGAACCTCAGACGCTCCTTTTGCCCTCATGTAGGCAAGCACTAGTCGATATCAGATTCGATCTCGATATTCATCAGATCGTTCAGATGTTGCTGCAACATTATTCTATCCATCAATGCTTCCTTGGTAACAGATGGCCGTCTTATACATGTTGTGGCACAGAGGCCACATAAGGCAGGACCACACTGCACGCAAAGACAACACGTGAACAGAAACGTCACAACAACCCCAATGATCATCAGAATCTTCCAACCCCACGTCGACATCAGGCCCCACAACCATCCCAGTAGTGTCCAATCACCTACGTACACGTGTATGGACTCGGAGATCTTATGCAACTTCGAGATGGCTTGATATACAGTTGGAGCGTTATCAGGAATGAAAATGCAGCAACTCGAATGGATCACCTTGCACACACCACCTCTATTTGCAAGAACAACGTCTAGAACCATACGGTTCTGCAACGTCATAAGCCTATCCGCCTGAAGCTCTGCTGTCAAATTTCCAAGAGCACTTGCAGTTATGTTAGCAGTTGATTCTACCACACGAGTCAATTGTCTCAAGTTCCTACTATTAATCATAGGTCCCCAAAACGGCAGGAATCCCTTAAAGAAGTCTCCTGCTCCTTGACCGGCAGTGTCCTCTTTGCTAATAACGCCTCTCACAACTCTAGTCTTGTGATAGTCCGAGGCAACTGTGAAAGTTGGTGGCAAAAGATTCGCAATATAACAGGTGCCTGAGAAGTCACGGGGCAACCACATATATGCGCGATCATAACATACAAAGTATGTACCCTTGGCAGTCAGGAAAACAGGGGAAGAGAGCATTGGTAAAACATACGTTTCAGTACAAGCACTCTTCCCAAGCTGAGCTTGCGGATTTAGACCAAGTCCTTGCAAGCAAAAATTACCAAGGTGGGGTACGATCCAGATCGGAGACGAGCTCTTAAGCTGTCTATCACCCACTGATATAATATACTCAGCCTCACTCAGATCCTTGTATGCTCGCACCTCTTCCTCCGGAATAAGCGATGCATCAAAAATATCTCTATCTAAGTCAGCAATCGCTATTGCCAGAGTCTTGTGGTACGGGCCGGGACCAAGACCTGCAGAGCGTGGCTCTCGATGGGGGTAGGAATCTAGTGCACTACGGAACATAGTTTGGAATGCTCGAGCTGACCCCTGGGAGCTGTAAGGAAGAACCAAATACGGAATACCCCTATCCATGGTATGTGGCATTAACCCACACACCCAACAGTTAGTAGTATTCATCACCAACTGATGCTGATGTAGGAGCTGGACAAAGGAGTTGTTCATGAATTCCGCACGCCTAACCTGTTCATGTTGGGGCAGAGGATGAAAGGAATGTGGAGAAACAGTGGGAATAGAATTCAGTTTAGGAGATGAAAAAGTAGGTGAAGCGGAAGGCAATAACGACTGTATTCCAAAATACACTCCACCCACCAATAGCATAGAAACAGTCAAAAACAGCAGGAATACCTGAAACAGAAAGCATTTTGTTCGTACCATCTTATATAATTTTGATCTTTGAACCAACATCCTCTCTACTTCCGACAACTTAGAGAACGCCATCCTATAAAAAACCGTCCGTAACGTTCTTGACGCACTTCGTTCTGAGTAGCGATTATCAATTCCCAGGAGTTCCCAGGAATCGACAAGAGTAACCAACCTAGTGTCAGGAACCTGCTAAACAGAAGGAAGTACCCGCACGCCCCTACGGTCAACCCGGATGAAAGTTTTTCTTGAATCAAACATTCAATTTTAATGCAAATCTCCTAGCTGTGGAAAAAGAGGAACACACGTAAAAAGAAACTCAAAAATTAATAGAGGATGCAATTGTTCATAATGTTCACGGCAACAGTAAGGGGGGTAATATGAATTCAAAGGGGAAAACAAAAAGGGATGTTTTTATTAGTCTTTGTCACGTGAACGAAGGAAATATCGACTTCTTCCAGGTCGAGTCTGTTCTTCAAATAATTGTTCAGATTGTGGAACAGCGTTCAATCGATCAGAGGACAGTTCAAGCCTCGAATTCTCCAATGCTGGTGATTCAACAGATGTGTCTGACTGCAATGAATTGTCTCCTACAAGTTGAGCATCACTAAACGGCACAAAATGTGTTGGGGTCTCAGTTTCTGTTGCAGCAACTCCAGTTCTTACCCAAGAATCTGCTGGCAAAGGGATCGGGACTTTCTTGGTGTGGGTGGCGTGCACCCAATTCTTTCGGCCTTCCAACCGAACTGCAGTTCTTGTCGCCAGCAGGACTTGAAAGGGACCCACAAATCTCGGCTCCAAGTTACGTTTTTTCCCAAAGTTGCGGGTGGAGCCAGTCACCCGGTTGGAGCCGATGTCCAGGACCCTCTGTCTGTGCCGGTAGCGCTTCAAAGACCTGTTGATGAATTAACCTCAATTTAGCAGTCAGATCATAAAGATAATCAATCAACATTGGGTATTTGAGACTATCAAATGCTTTAGGCCTCGGGACTCCCCAAATGTTCGCAGGACGGCCGAACACAATCTCATATGGGCTAAGCCCTACTCGAGAGTGCACAGTCGCCCTGGTCGACAAGAGAGCTAGAGGCAAGGCATCGGGCCATGACAGACCAGTCGTAGCTTGAATCTTAGCAAGTTTCTGTTTCAGAGTACCATTGTACCCTTCCACTAAACCTGCTGACTGGGGATGATTGGCGCTATGGAATTTCTGTTGTATTCCAAGGCCCTTACACACGATCCGTGGCTTTCCATACCGAGGAAAGTATTCCTTCAGTAGGACTTTCGCTGTGGACAGGGCAGTATTATCTTTAAGAGGATAGGCCTCAATCCATCTGGAGAACGCGCAAACCACAACTAAAACGTACGTCAGGTTATTGCATCTCTCCAAATGGATGAAGTCCAATTGGATGACTTCAAAGGGACATGTAGGAGGAGCAAAATGGCCAGCTGGAGTGGGGGTGCCTTTGCCAGGATTATACATCATACATACCATACAATTCTTAACCACTCTCTCAGCACACTTAGCAATACCATCATTCTTCCATACAGGAGACAACAACTTACATATACCTTTCGCGCTAATATGTGACAAGCCGTGAGCCATAGTCACAACGGCTAGCACATATGCATCCGGTAACATCCACCTCTGATATTCTGACAAATCAACCCAACATCCATGCGCATCTAACTTTCCCGTGCTTTCTTTCCACTTAGTCTTTTCAGTTTCGGTGGCCTCATTCTGAATTGCTTTCACGCTCTCAACAGTGTCCTCACACATACCAGTCTCAGCCGGCCACCTCACTGAGCTCGTAACATACATCGGGTTGCAAGATTCTTAGCCGTTTCCTTAGCAATCTCATCCGCAAACGCGTTACCACGACCAACATCATCCGTAACCTTTCGGTGCGTGCTGCATTTAATGATTGCCACCTGCTTAGGCAATGTAAGTGCGTCCAAAAGATCATTCACGAGCTGTCCGTGTTGGATCTTCGTACCATGCGATGTCATAAATCCTCTTTCTCTCCACAATCGACCAAAGCTATGTGCAACGCCAAACGCATATTGACTACCTGTAAACACATTCACTCGCTTTCCCTTGGACAAAACACACGCTCTCGTCAATGCAATCAACTCTGCCGCCTGCGCTGAATTCTGGTTCAATCTCGCAGTTTCCACAACCGTACTCAACGTCACTACAGCATACGCAGTCGTCACATCACCATTCGGCAACTTAAAGCATGAACCATCAACATACAAAGTACCATCGGGATCTGCCAATGGAGTGTTTTTTAGGTCAACACGACCCTTCGTTTCTTTCTCAGTTCGTAGATAACAATCATGTGGTGGTACATCATCTGATTCCATATTAGTCGGCAACAATGTCGCCGGATTCAGCACATTACAACGCTTTATTTGTATATGACTTGCCAAAAGTGTCAACTCATAACCAGACAACCTTGCGCTCGTCAAGTGTTGAGTTTTTGTTCGATTCAAGAGAGTGTCAACTGCGTGCGGAACCATCACCGTAAGCATATTATCCATGACCAGTCCTGCAGATTGCCGGATGGACACCGCAGCTGCCGCTGTCGCTCTTAGACAACTCGGCGATGCTCTAGCTACTGGGTCCAAGGTCGAGGAATAATATGCACATGGACGCTGCTTACCGCCAAATTGTTGCGTCAGAACACTCAACGCGCAACCCTCTCTCTCGTGAACGTATAGTGTAAACGGCTTACTGTAGTCAGGAGTACCTAACACAGGAGCCGAACACAACGCATCACGCAATTCAGAAAAACTTTTCTGACACTCTTCAGTCCTTGGCAAAGGAGTCGGAACATCCTTGCACGTAAGGGCTAACAATGGTTTCGCTAGCAATGAAAAATTTGGAATCAATTGCCTGCAGTATGACGTGATACCGAGAAAGGCACGCACATCTCTCTGAGTTGTTGGCACAGTCATTCGAGCGATCGCTGCAATTCTTTCTGGGGTCAACCTTCTTCCCTCCTTTGACAATAAGTGACCTAAATAGGTTACTTCTTGACAACAATATTGTAGTTTAGAAGGTGACAACTTATGATGCAAGCCACATAGATGCTGTAACAGCGATACTGTAGCAATTTTGCAAATCTGCTTAGTGTCAGCAGCCACTAACAGATCATCAACGTATTGAATCAAGGCCGCGCCAGCCGGTAACACAAACGCATCAAGTTGACTCTTAAGGGCTTGGCTGTAGATCGATGGACTCTCACAGTAGCCCTGAGGAGCACGTTTAAACCTGAAGCTGCGACCACCTAAGGAGAAGCCGAATGGATCTCTGCTTTCCTCAGCAATCGGAATGCTAAAGAAAGCATTCTTCAAATCGATTACCGAGAACCAAGAAGCAGAGGCTGGAATCAGAGTCAGTAAGGCCGTAATGTCAGGCACCACAGGAAATTGTGGAATCACAATTTTATTGACCTCTTTCAAGTCAATGACAAAACGGTACACAGGAGGCTTGGATGGATCAGTTCATTTCAAAATAGGTAACACAGGACTATTACACACATTTCCCCGAGTTTCCTCAATAACATCCTTCTTGATCAAGTCATAAATGATCGCTAATAGCGCTCGTTCACCATCAAGAGAGATACGATACTGGGGAATACGTGGTAACCGCACATTCGATTTCAATTGGACGACATAAGGTGAAATGTCCAGCAGGCCCACGTCATTGGGACCTGTTGCCCACAAAGACTCAGGAAGAGAACTCAATTCCGGTGGGAGCTTATCAGATGACAAGTACATAGGAGAGTTCACTCTCCGACCCAATGTAAGCTCCACTCCCGCAGGAGAACAATACAGAGTCGCATATAACCATTTCAATAAATCCAGGCCCAAAAGATTCTCACCACAACCAGTAGTTAAAATCAAGGGAGCTTCTAGCTCACAAGGCCCAATTGTAAGGGGCAAAGGGCTAGAAACTGGATTGCTAACGGGGGCGCCAGAGAATCCAACGGAAACATTCGTTAAGCCAGACAAAAGTGCGCCAGGGAGTTTGAATGCATGATGGAACTTTTCGCTGCACCAGTGTCCAACAGAAAAGGCTCAACTACGCCCGATGTGGCAACTGCGACGTAAGGCCCTCTCTGATCAACCGAAACTGATACTACTCCCTCTCTTTGTCTGTGGCTGTCCTAGTAATTACCATCAGCATCAATGTCATGCTCGACATAATAGTAGTCCACAT
This sequence comes from Lissotriton vulgaris, assembly GCF_964263255.1. Taxonomy (NCBI): domain Eukaryota; kingdom Metazoa; phylum Chordata; class Amphibia; order Caudata; family Salamandridae; genus Lissotriton; species Lissotriton vulgaris. The sequence continues at coordinate 747,643,611 of NC_141696.1, forward strand.
GATACTGTGCAGATCTACCAGACGATGAATTGCGCTGATCAAAGCAATTGTTCGAGTCTGATGAAGTGGTAGAACACTCATTCTGATTTTGAGCGACACTGCGACCTCTACCACGTGATGCTTGTTGAGGACCGCTACGACCTCCTCGAGCCGAAACACCATTATTTCGGTCACGTAGAACCGGACAATTAAACTTCAAATGGCCCTCACCCCTACAATATGCGCATTGATTATATTCAAGCATAGATCTCGGTGTAGAGGAGTCAGTACGCAACTGCGTCCTAGAAGACTGTGATTGTGATCTATTTTGCTGCTGTGAGTCATTCTGATTTGAACGCGGACGATACGCTTGCTGCAACAAAACCTTAGTTTTAAGATCCTTCGTTTTCTTATCTGCACGATCACTTTCTTCCTTTTCTCTATTTTCGTAATATTGAGCCGTGGCTAATATTTGAGCAGTAGTAGAAACAGCCCACAAACTTTCAGAATTCTTCAATTTGTTGCTGAGTTCAGGCAACAAATTCGATACAAATTTATCAACAAACAGTCGCTGACCTCCCTCAGTACTCATATCCTGACCACTATGATCGATAAATGCCTCTTCAAATCTGGTAAAGAAATCAGAGACACTCTCGTCCTTCTTTTGCTTGCATGCAGACAATTTATCCCAGTTAACTCTCATTGCCGGCATAAGTGTCTTCATTAGAGTAATTATTCTTTGGGGCAGATCCGTAATGATCTGTTCAGGCTTAGCCCCACCAACTTGTCGTCCGTCAGCCGCCGCAAGAGCAGCCCAATCACCACCTAACTCGGCTACGTGATTCTCTTGACGGATTTTTGCCCAAATTGGTTGAGGTACTACGTTACCGAACAACATGTCGATATCAGCGAGGTTCATAATAGTAGCATCCACAAGCTGGGATAACTCCTTGTAATAACCTGCCGGATTTTTCCGGGGGTCAGGCAAAGATTGCTTCACCTGCAAAACTTCCGACCGCTTCCATGGGAGATGTATCCAGACTCTCTGGAAGTGTGGTAAAATGACAAGATTAGCAGCAGGGTTACCAGGCATCCACACTGGGGGAACTTCTCGCATGGGATACTGACCAGGTTGTGCCATCCACTCCTCAGTTTCGTCATTAAACAATGCTCGAGGTTGTACCCTAGATCGAAACGATAAGAGATGCTCTAAAGCACGTCGAACATTACCACCCACAATCATACCATATGAAAACTGATGCTGGAGTTCAGTCATTTCGGGCGGTACATTGTCTACCTCATCATTATCCCACTCTTCACGTAAAGATTTACACATTTCCTCAAACACAAATCTTTGTGTGGGCTCATTAAACTGAGAAAACGTGTCGAAAACTATGCACGTGGTGTACTTAGCAGGATGCCTAATCCATTTACGCGTCATTTTTACTAACGTCTCACTCTCCCTACCACCAGGAATTTGACTTCGTCTCTGAGAGACGTCAGAAACATCGGACCTAAGTATTTATCCAAATGGAGAGTAACGATTAGCAACCGCATTAGGTATGCGACTACGGACAGAAGGAGAAGAGGAGAGAAGTACAGGGGCAACAACATGAGGACTGAACGTAGGAGCAGTAGGAGTAGCCAAGAGAGCAGAAGTAGCAGGAACAATAGACTGAAAAGGTATAGGCAGTGGAGCAGTAGGAAGAAGGGCAGGTAAGGGAGCAGGAACAGCTTGAAGAACAGGAGGATTCGTAGGAACAGGACCAACGGCAGGCTGACCAGCAGCTGCCGGAACAACAGGTTGAGGGACAGGAGGAACCACAGGGACTGTAGTATCCTGTGCGCATGGAGGTGGTGACTTCAGTAGATAGGACAGCAAAGGGTCCTCTACCGCTTCTTCTCCCTTCTTGTCAGAACTCGACGGTAAAACCGGATAACATTTATCCACCGCCATATGTTGCAGTCTAGCAAAAACTTCCTTTTCCTTCTCTTCTTTGTCTCGCTGAAACTGCTTTGCATTTCTCATCACCGTAATGATACATTCCCTCTTATTTTTCTTAATCTGTTTGATTTCTTTCTGCTTGGCCTCTTTACGCCATAACCGAAAGGAATCAAACATGGCCGGCCTAGCTTTCTTTTTAAACAATTTTGCTTCAAGATTGTCCAAAATTGCAGTTTCGAAACTACCATGGGGTGACCAACTAAGGACACCATCATTTTTAGTGTAACGGATCCAATATTCATTATATACGATAGGACCTACTCCGTGTCGACTATAGAGCTCATAAATCGGAGTTCCAACTGGAGGTATCGGACATGAGTCCTCCAATCGGGAATCCGTACTGCAACATTTGAAGAAACCAAACAAAGTACTACGGCTAGGCATCGTGCACACTAACCGAGTTTACAAACTTCAAGGGTTATCGAATTACGATGTCCTCGCAAAAATGCAAGACCCTCGGTTTTTGGCAATTGCAATCGTCAAATAAAACCCAACAACTAAGAACCAACAACTAAGAACCACAAATGCAATGGAACCATGCAAAACAACCAAGTTACAACAACAACCAAGGATTCTGGGAGCGACCTACAAAAACTTAACTGAAAGAACAATGGCGTCACCAGGAAGGCCCGTCTATCGTCTCGCCGTACAAAGGACTACGCCAGGTGCCAAAACAGGTCGACAGTCAGGGCATCAGTCCGTCGCAGCCGTCAGGAGGCGGGAATCTTCGCGGGAAAAGTCTTCGGACCATTTATTTCGACAACAGGATCGATGAAGCGGGGTGCACCTTCCCTCGGAGATTTCACACGAAGTTCCTCACGATCGTCGGGATTTGGACCGGTACCGCTGATGTCGCCCCACGTTGGGCGCCAACTGAAGGACTGGGCTATTCTAAGGCCCAGCGGTGCCAGGGAACAACACCTGAAACCTTCGTGGGTTACCTGTTCTGGCGTACAAAACACAGAGACACGGGACACTTCCTTCGGCGTCAAAGATCAGAGTTTATTTACTGCAGGGCTACAGAAATCGCAAGAAGTACACCGCGTGTAGGTTCTGAGAGACTGCTTCAAATTGTAACAGTGGATGGCTCCTTTTATACATATTTTAGCCATAGCACAACATGGCGAACAAAAGGTTACAACTCAGTTCCCACAGTAAACTTCAAAAGGATCGCTTTCATGTATTCAGAAGCCCGGAACATAATTACAGTAACATTGCCGGTTCCCAACTGTAAAAGTACGTTATCCCACCATTAAGTACATTCCATTCTGGCTGTAAACGGGTTAAGAAAAGGAACAGAAACAGGTGCAAGGAAGACAAAGATAAACAGCAGATTGAAAAAGAGTGTAGGGGGCAACATCGGAAGCATGATTGCAGGATCAAAGGATTCGTGCCTAATGCATGCACCACTGAAACAATAGACCGGCACGGCAAGATGAGCCTCGAGCGAAGCCATCTGCCTTTGCAGTGTCATCCCCCTCGTCATAAAGACACCCTCAAAGGAACACGTGTCTTCCGCAAGAGCTTGGGTATCCCAGGGTCATGAAGCGGACAGTGTCTGATAGCTGGCTACTTGAGGGCAAGAAACAAAATGGATGCCGTATCTAAAATGGAACCCGTGGGTTCAGATGAAGAAACCCACGAATAAGACGAACGGTGCAAGATAGTGTAGTGAAAACGCGTACACCCACTAAACTCGTCATTTGCGGTTCATAGATACCAAACTCGTCCATATTCGAACAAGTCGAAAACACCATTACGATTCTCACGGAACCTCATACCTTCAGATGTGTCTAAATTCAGAGGGTAAAACAGCCAGTGAGAATGGAAGCGACAGAAAACACAGCGATGCACCAGTTGTCGAGTCCTTGGGGAGAAGATGAGTCAATTCTGCTACACTCAGGAGAAGTGTGGTGTTGAATCTGGGCTGTAGAGGAGAGTGAGGCATCGAAATACCAGACGGTTCTGGTATGCGGGTGATGCGTGGTAATGCTTGGTGCAAAGGTGTGATGCGTCGCTCACCGAAGGTGGTGAGTCGCTTTGCGTCCTCTGGCATTGGCTTTAGGAGGCGGTGAGGCAAGGCTTTGCGTCGTCTGGTGTTGGTTCCGAGGAGCTGTCAGCTTTGTGGCTGGACTTGGCGAGGCTTTGAATCATCCGGTATTGGTTCCGAGAGGCTGCACAACAAGACTTTGTGAGGCTTCGCATTGCTTCACTCATTGTTTCTTACAGAGATCAGCTGCTGTACCCACTAATGAGCCCCTTTGTCTAGACGGAGGCACCTCAGACAAAGTTAGGACTCACAGATGGCAGAGTCCAGCAGCAGCAGCAGAGTGGCAGGAAGTCTTTTGTGTCTCTGAGACTTCTTTAACAGGAGGCAAGCACACACAAGCCCGTCAGGAGCCGTCCCAAGCAGGATACACAGCAAAGTCCAGTCCTTTTACTCCCCAAAGCAGAAACAGCAACTGCAGGCCAGCCCAGCAATGCAACACACAGCAAAGGGGCAGTACTCCTTACACCTCTTAATCGCTTCTCCTTAACAGAGTATCCTCTTGATCCAGGAGTGTTCTACATTTCTGGGGTTTTAGGTCTAATTCTTATACATATTTTTCCCTTTGACTTCTTTGTTCAGAAATCCTCTCTTGCTCAGAAAAAACAGTTCTGTCCCCCCTAGTCCAGCCACACTACAGGGGGTGGGGACAACATTGTGCAGGGCAGCCACAGCCTTTCCAGGTGCTAGTGGCAACTTCTCCCACCACTCTACACCAGGATGGCTCATAAATTTATGCAGGGCACACCTAAACTCCCTTTGTGTGGGTGTTTGGAATGAATGCGCAAACAGTCTCTGACAGCTTAAACCCAGATGGTGAATCCATAAGCAGGCAAAGGCACACAGGATGGGTAATCCAGAAAACGACCGCTCTCTATAAGTGTTTTTTTTAAAACACACATTTTTATAACCGCCTTTATTAAAAGGTGTGATATTACATTCTGAGTTTGGAGAGCCCAAACCCCAAATTTCTAGCTCTTCGCAATTGAAAGTTACACTTGTAAAATGTTGCCAGACAGCTCCAATTATAGTCTATGGGAGAGCTCATCCTTGTAATAGTGAAAAACGAAATACACAGTACTATACTATTAGGACATGTAAAACACACCACACATTTCCTACCTTTAATATACACTACACCCTGCACATGGGGGTGCCTTAGGGATGACTTACATGTCCGAAAAGAGAAGCTTAGGGCCTGGCAAGTGGGTGCACACACCAGGTCGACATAGCAGGTAGCACTTTTGAAAGGCTACTTGTGTGGGTGACACAACCAGTGCTGCAGGATCATAAGCAGCATTTTGTTTACAGGCCCTGGGCACACATAGTGCATTGTACTAGAGACGTTCCAGTAAATCAAATATGGCAATCATGGATAACCAATCAGAATTACAATTTACACGCAGAGCAGTTGCACTTTAGGACTGATCAGCAGTACAGTACCTGAACCAGCAAAAAACAAAATCCAACACACAGTCAAAAATACAGGTGGTAAAGGCTAAAAAAGGGGAAATCACACCAAGGATGCCAGGTCTAACAGCCATCTTCTGAATAGAGACATACCTGAGTCTGGGGAAGAGGGAGGCACGACATCTGGCAATAATGTCAACACGCCAATGCATTGTAGACAACTTGGTGCAACAGATGCTTCTTTCCACCACATCATGGGTACCTCAGAACCCTTGATTTTACAGTCATCCTGGCACACTTAGTTTTGCTTTGGCATGCATTACACAGTATGTTTGTTTTCTTTCTTTACGCTCTGTGTGGTTAGCTGGTTTAAAATCAGTGCTTAATTTGTGCCGGTGCTTTTCGGTGCTTAGCACCGTCACTTATTTATCAGGGTTAGGTCTATACCACATGTCTGCACTTCTATGGCAAAATAAATATATTCACCTCATTCAACGCAGGCGCACCTGGCACGGACAGTATTGTTTGCCTCCCAAGCCCTCAGTAAAGAGTGTTGAGTGCTGATATAAATCCAGCCATCTCCATGCGGATTTGTCTTAGGTGGCGGCCCTTAGCTCAGTGTTGCTGGTGGATGGGTTTTGGTTCGGCTGGGATAATAGCTGCAGCAGCGTGCGTAGGCTTCTTTCAAAATGCCACGCCCCGGCACACACGCACCGCATGTCACCGTGACCAGCAGCTCAGCACAATGTCGAGAGGGCAGCAGCAGCAGGCTTATTAATAAAGGCAGTGAGTGCCGGTGCCACCCACCAGTTACCGAGTAAGGAGCCAAATCAACGCTGCTTTTTTCTTGAGCGTGGTATGAATGAAGTGTGAAGAGAGGCCCAAGCAATCATGCTTTCTGCGCCGGGCATCGTGTGCAAGTAGAAGTGCAATGCCCCGGGCTAGGAGGGGTCTGGAAGGGCAGGGCCTTGCACTTAACTTAACCCCTATTTTTCTAATAATCGTTGATCATTCACACAACATAAAAATATGCTGTTTTTCTGTGCATTTCACTTTTATCATCTGTTTTGGAATAAGGATATATTTAGGTATTTATAATACTAGTTCAACTTCTTCCCGGTGTGCAGTATGTCAGAATGTGCCAGTTTTAAGTTTATTTCCATTCCATGTATTCATCCCTTGTGGTTGTGCATCCAGGTGGTTCAGTAATGAGGCATTCCCTTAGCTCAAGCACGACATGGGGCTGCCTTGCTCAAGTTTATTTAATATGACCCTTCAGCTCTATGATGCAGATCACTTAAACATTGCTGCTACTACTTCTGCCTCCTATGTTTTGCATAGTTTGGTTTAAAGTGAACACCCAACGGAGGCCGCATGATGTCCTTCATCGTGCAAGTAGAAGTTGGGGCCCATGAACTATGCATTATTTTAAGAGCCAATTCTGCTAATTTGTCAACTGTTGTGATATATGTCACCATTAACGGACTATGTAGAACTATTTCATTGAGCATAAAAAAATGTGTTCGTTGTGCTCAGAAGGATGAAAGATGAACTATCTTAACTAACGTTAATGAACACGATCTGCAAAATCCATACCGGATACATTTAAATAGAGTATACACTTGTACCAGACTAACTTTTGCTGCTCTTTCTTGGACTTCCTGTAGACAGACTGAATTCTGCTCAAAGATCCGAGAATGTATTGGAAGCATTCTTTCTGGACATGCAGAGCAGACACTGCTTTAACCCCTGCTGCGTTCTTTCTTTTTGAACACGTTATTCCGAAAGGTGAACACTCTGAACATCCATGAGTTCAGGGAGGGCTGTCCACGTGGCAGAATTTAGCTAATGTTTCCTGCTGCCAGCCACTTTGCGTTTGTTTGCTGGATGTCCCGAGACCCCAGAGGCCCCACACTGTGCAGACTCTCATATCACACATCATCACTGAGGCTTTGTTCTTTGTGCCTGAATGTCACATGTTGTGGTGGTGATGATGCCTTTGTGGCAAACCACTATCATATGAGAGGAAAAACGGTAATTATTTAGTGGTAGCCCAAGCAGAGAGAGCATATATTTTCCTCCCAGAGCAGGCTGAGCAATCACACTAAGCATTATGTATTAACATTTTATACTGTTTGTGTTGGGTACTTGTATATGTATTATGCGAGCTGTCACGAGCATTCTTGTTGTTTAATAGCTCGTGACAATCTTGTCCCTTTGGGAATGTTGGGAGACCTTGTTGTTGTTCAAATATCTGGAATGTGGGGAGTAAGGCTGTTGGGGAAGTTATGATTATTACAAGGCTGTACTTCATGACGAGTAGATGCTAATAAATCTCGTCTTCATCCAACACGTTTCCTGCGTGTTTTCTCTTCCTTTTGACTTCCCTACACTGGCGACGGGCGCGATTTGTTACCTACTTGAGAGGAACAAGATTTATTCTATTATTTTGGACCCGGCAGTAAGACCCGTGTGAGCAACGTGGAAACCCTGTTTCGGATCTGCGGAGACTGAATTGAATTTTAATGGGAAGAAAAGAAAAGGAAATTTGAAAGAAAACTAATCTTACTTCAGACGGCATATTTTTGAACTATCTTCGTGTTCAATTGGTTGCCGTTTCATCCTCGAACTTAGTGGACCCGTGTGGGCTAAGGTTGAAACCATTTCATGAAGATTTGGTAAAGGATGTGAATCCACCCAAATAGCACTATTAACACTGCGGAGATCAATACACAACCTAAGCTCGCCAGAGGATTAATCGAAATCACAATGGGAGAAACCAAAGGGGAGGATTCTATCGGTTCAATTATATTCTTTTCACATAAGTCCTTCAGCATTTCTTTTAGTTTGCTCCTATAAGTCAAAGGAACATTTCTCACTCTATGTCTAACAGGAATAGCATTTTCATTCAGCTTGATGACATGTTCAAAACCTTGATATCGACCCAAAGTCCCGCTAAAAACACTTGGAAATGATTTCCGCAAACTATCTAATAGCAGTGAATTATCATTGGAAACGCTTGACAAACACTGTGGTTGCACAACAAAAACAGGAGGATTGGTCCTAGAATCAATTTTCATTTCCAACTGGTGTTGGTGCGGCCAACCTAAAAGTGACAATCCAGACCTTGACACATACATTTTTCCAGAAGTGTGTTGGTCAGAAAATTGTAAATTCGCATTAAAATATCCAATTAGATCAATCTTGTTGGCTGTGTAACCACCAGGAGATACGTCAGATTTGAACAACATCCTATTAGGCCACTTCTTGTTCAAATATCTGGAATGTGGGGAGTAAGGCTGTTGGGGAAGTTATGATTATTACAAGGCTGTACTTCGTGACGAGTAGACGCTAATAAATCTCGTCTTCATCCAACACGTTTCCTGCGTGTTTTCTCTTCCTTTTGACTTCCCTACAGTTAGTTCCAGGATTTGGTGGAAAATAGTGAAGTCAAAATAAAAATATAGCAATAGCCATACTGCCCACATAATGCACATACCGACTCTGACAGCAAAATGGTACAGGAAGAAGCAGGACAACTAATAGAGAGAAAAAAAGCTGCTTTATTAGGAGAGGCATGTATCTAGCTTTCAGAAATACAATAAAAACAATCCCATCCTCACTAATACTCTCAACAACCTATGCCCCACCCTTGAGGGCCCCTAATTTATGAACTCCCCCAAGTAAACAATCACAGCATCCACTACCATTCTGCTTCCTCCCTTTCCACCCACCCTCCTTTAATATCTCATCACTAGAGTAAGGGGGTGGAGCCAGTGGAGGACGTGGGGGGAGCTTGGAAAGAAGGCATAGCTTACTATAAAAATGTGAGCACCTGGACTTAATTTTTTTTACAAATTAAGCACTGTTTAGAATGCACCAAAGCAGTAAAAGATGGCATTGTCTTTTCCTATGCCTTCCCTAATCAGTAAAGTATACTTGGGCTTTCTGATTTTTTTCCTTTGGTCTCCGGAATCTGAATCCTCAAATACGGCAATGAAGTCGCATTTCCAGAGGAATCGTTGAGTAGAGATTTACCTATGTGCAATAGCTACAATTCTATATTTACAAGGACTTAATCAAATTACTTTACGATTTTTGGAACACTACATTCACCTAGTAAAATTATTTGAAACAGAAATACCATGGTGTTTTATATCTGATCTGTAAAACGTCTCGCGACTCTTACCGTTCAGGGAGCTGCAGGCATTCTGCTTCAAAATGGAACAGTGCTCAATATTCAACGCCGAATAAATAGACAGTTAAAAATCAATCCATGTGTTCCATTTCCAGCTCAGAACCTGGAAATGGCAGCCATTATCCAGATTTACATTTTTACCCCCGCTAGAATGAAGCTAATAAATCACTGGCTTTTTGGCTGTTCAGATAATTGGAATGTGAGGTGCTGGCACGAGCTGAACTGGGGAGAGGAGCTTACAGCAGGTCAAAGCTGAGTGTGGAAGGAATGACAGAGAAAAATGGGTTTGATTTCCATGTTCAGATGAACGCTTACAACATGTAAATTGCCAAACTTTACAGCCACTGTTGGGACAAATATAGCTCTCACCGTCAAACAGCAGACAAAGTGTCACGCCAGGAGCGCATCTCTAGAGAAATAGTTGCAAAGCTGAACAATCATTTCAAAGCCTGATTTTTTATTTTGAAAACATTCTCATAAATCTTCTGTCTAGCACTGCTGCAAGGATTGCAGCAATGCTCTTAGTAACTGCCCTCTCTGTTTATACTTATTCTTCTACTATCTGGGTTGAAAAAGGTAGTTGGAATCACAATTTCAGCTTTACGTCCGTTTTTCACGAATTTGGGTTTCCAGTCTTACATATATGGCTAATAGAGGCGCGTTGACATATTTGATCAATTTTAGTTTAATTATTAATGAAAGCTTCCGTTCCATCCAAACAAAACCTCTACAAGAGAAACAGCCTTTGTTTTATTTCTGCAACGTCAAGTTCTGAACTGCACTGGCAGAACTGAACAACAATGGAGAAAATACATTCTAAAAACACCTTACCAAAAAACACAGGCCGCAATTTTTTGTTTCATTTAAGAAAATAGCACGTTTTCTCATAGTCACCGGCAAGAAAGACAGATGGCGCAATTTACAACGATCACAGCAAATCTGCCGCTCATTTAGAATTGCACATTCATGGTTGAAAGCGCCATCCCGAAATTCCGATCTGTGCTTCCCAGGGACTTCTTAAGGACGTTGGGAGCCCTGGGCCAAACGTATTTTGGGGCCACTGTTCGGAACAGCTTTGAATTTATGATCCATTTTTAGCTGTTTCATGCCCTCTTTCGCCAGGTCACTGACAGTGGACAGGCACAGTGGTCCATATTCTACATGTGTTTACATCTAATATTTAGGGATTGTGAGGTGTGTTTCAATACTATAATAAGCAGCAGTTCACTTATATTATTGCAAATAATCTCTGTGAAATATGAATATGTGAAGTCCTGCTTTTATCTGAAAGAATGAAACAAACTCAACATTTCTCTGCAAAATGTCTGTTTCAAATACCGTTTTCCTTTCATCTATTTTGAATATGGGTGATGTGTGAAAGTCTATTACAATATGTGTAAGAATTATTCAGGGTCACCAAAACAAGACACTCCAGGACCAAGATGGCTCTATCAGGGGGGCCCCCTGAAAGGGTGGGTCCCTGGGCTTGAGCCCACTTTGCCCATCCCTTAAAACGTTGTTGAATATGTGTAAGAATTATTCAGGGTCACCAAGGCAAGACGCTCTGCAGAACCAAGATGGCTCTATCAGGGGGCCCCCTGAAAGGGTGGGGCACTGAGCGAAAGCCCACTTTGCTCATGCCTTAAAACTTCTCTGGTGCTTCCAGAACAGCAGTTTGTTGTACAACAGAGTCCTTCGTGAAGGTATTGGAGCCAATCTGCAAGCATAACGTGCCACCCCTGAATGGCAAAGGTGATCATCCAGAAAATAAGTCATAATGGACCCTCTGAAAAAGGTGTACACCATGTTGTGACTGTTTAATATTGCTCATATTTAATGGTAGGCATTTGACATAAGCACAGCTCCATAGTGTGGCGATGAACACATTATGTAGAGAAGAGACACTTTTACTGTGTCCAATGTACTTGTTGCACTTCAACGCTGGCTTAAGTGAATTGGACACATGGTGGCAGACAAAGATAAATGCTTATCCCTGAGAATCAGGGATGTTTTGCTTTCTGAACCTTCCTTCATCCCATTCCTTTTGTCATAGACATCCCAGTCGGTATTTTTTTGGGCTAGATTGATGCAACTGTTCTCCAAGCTGTGTTTTGTCCTGTTCCACCGTCATTCTTCTTCTGGATCATTGATAACAGGGTGACCCAATAACTCATAAGGAACTTTGTAATTATAACAAAAGAAATAGTGTTCCATATGGGAAATCAATTCTAAATTGTAAATGGTGGTATAACCTCTTGCACGCAACCAGTCAATGAGGTAATGGTTCTGATGACCTGTATGTGCTTGTTAGCTTGGTATATTGATTAGTTCCAATTTCTCGGTAAAATTGTTCATTGAAGATATAGCACACAACCAATTTTTGTCAGGTCAATTAGCTGGAATAAAAGAAAAGATTGAGAAGATTCGAGTGTGATCAGAAAGTGCAGCCGACACAGTGACAAGTGATTGAAGGTGAATGCTGGGCTTGGCCCTTTTTGCAGGCTTATCCTCAAACATTTTTGCTTTCCTCTGCCTATTTTTTTGACCTTCTTTTTGTTGGCTTTAGGACTCTAAGCACTTTACCACTGCTAATAAGTGCTGAAGTGCATGTGCTCTCTCCTCTAAACTGGTATGATTGGTTTACACCTGTTTGGCATAATTGATTTACTTGTAAGTCACTTCTAAAGTGGTATATCATATACCTAGGGCCTGAACTTCAAATGCTACTAGTGGGCCTACAGCACTGCATGTGACACCCACAGAAGAAGCCTTTCAAACCTGTCTCAGGCCTGCCACTGCAATGCCTGTGTGCACAGTTTACTGCCACTTAAAGTTGTCACTAAAAACTACTTGCCAAGTCTTAAACTCTCCTTTCACTACACATAGGTCACCCATAAGGCAGGCACTCAATAGCTTTATGGCAGGGTGCTGTGTAAGTAAAAGGTAGAACATGTGCCTTTATATATAGCATGTCCTGGTAGTGACAAACAGCCTATTTCATTTTCACTGCTTTGAGGCACACTCCTCTCATAGGCTACCATTGTTAATTCCCTTATATACTTTTAAGTGGCAATTTAAGATCAAAAAGGAGTGGCATTGCCAATTTTGGTATGCTTCGAACAATGGTGTGAAATTCTACTTACTGGTGTAGTTGGATTTTACATTGTAATTTTAGAAATTCCACTTTCAGAAAGTGGGTATTTCTCTGTGCTTATGACTCTTTGCGTTTTGTAGCCTGACTCCAATACACATCTGGGCTGGGTGACAGATACACTTTGTACATACGTTCTAGACAGCCACAACACAGGAAGGGCTGGGTGTGACAGGGGCTACATCTGTATTCATCTGCATACTGATAGTCTTCCTGGGCTGGGAGAGGGAGGGGTGGTTCACACTTGCATATAAATAGGTTTGATTCTGCCCTCATATAAAGGGCCGACTAACCCCTACTGATCATCTGGAGTCAGGGCTGGAAGGGATTGCTGCACATTTAGGAGGGCTCCTTTGAAATCACCCCTTCATCAAAGATATTTTTGAGTATAAGTATGGGGCTCTGACCCCATGATTTTAGACACTGCATGGGACTTGTAACCAGACACTACACATTGCAAGGAGGACTGTTGAGCTGCCAGGAAGAACTGCCATTTGCACATTGAAAGGAGGACTGTGTGCTGCCAGGAGCAACTGACATTTGGATTACTTGCTTTGCTGTGCTGACCTGATGTCTACTATGTTGCTGGTAGGACTGCCATTCTGCAAAGTAGCTGTGTGTGCTGGCCTGTCTGCCTGCTGCTCACAGTCTTCCCTCGAGTTCTCTACATGGGCTTATTGGTTTGCCCCCTTTTCTCTGCGCATCTCAGGACCAGCAAAGATTCCCCCTCTTTGCCCCTGCAGTGGGACTCGGCACCTGCCAAGTCTGGCATGGGGCTTTTGTTATGACAGAGTGTCGCTGACTAACGTGAATCTAAACCTCAGTCAAGCACTCCGTGCTGCTTGAGGCTGAGTGCGGGCTGTCAGAAGGAGAGAGAGTGTTGCCCTCTTTGTGGCTCCAGCCACACCTGCAGTGTGAGCTGACCCCTCAGCGATTTCCCCTTTTTTTGTTTGTGCTGCACAGCCCATACTCTCTAGCTCGGGGGCTGCCTTATGCTGTCTCCAAGGCACAGTTACCGTGTGGTGGCTTCTGTTGACTTGGATCTAAGTTTCTGACAAGTAGCGCTGATATTGTCTCCCTGAGTTGGCGCACCCACCAGCTGACGCTACGTTGGGCAGCACCAAGCTGAAGAGGGGTGAGTGGCCTGTGGAACCCCCCTCTTTCCACAAAGGTTCGGAGTCTCAGATCGAAAACCTGCGGGTTTTACTAGAAGCATGGCACCTCATAGACGCCACACACCTGGGGAAGCCACATCCCCCCTTCACACAGATAGTTGAATGCACCGACATGGCTACTGGAGCCATTCCCTGCATACCCCTGTTAGCTCTCGAAATAACGGTCGGGGCTTCAGGTCCATCCCCAATTTGGGGGCAATTTTTGTTCCTGGCAGAGGTCTTAGAATGGGTCCCTGGGGGCCTGCACCGCAGTAGGTTGTTGCTTGGGCAGTATGCAGAAGTACAGTATTCAGCTGAAAAGAAGGGAAGAAGCTTTACTGCCATTCAGAATAGGGTGATCACAAAATAATCGTATCTCTTCAAATAGGCATGCAGGTGCTCCTACGCCCTAAACCTTGTCAACAAATGCACTCGTTTCAGCTAGGCTCACATGAATTTACTGTAACCAGTCTAGTAGGAGCACAGATGCGCTGCACCCTTTTTTATGGTTATATGTGGGATTCATATATTTGTCTCTAGACAAGACTGCATTACCAATCAATCAATCAATACATCTGTAAAGTGCACCACTTACCCGTGAGGGTCTAAAGGCGCTGGGGGGAGGGGAATGCTGCTACTGCTCGAAAAGCCACGTCTTGAGGAGTCTTCTGAAGGTCAGCAGGTCCTGGGTCTTCCGTAGGTAGATGGGGAGGGTGTTCCAGGTCTTTGTGGCGAGGTGGGAGAATGATCTGCTGTCGGAGGTTGCTCTTTGGATGCAGGGGACTCTGGCGAGGGCGAGGTGGGTGGAGAGTAGCTGGCGGGTGGGGGTGTAGAAGCTGAGTCGTCCGTTGAGGTATGTTGGTCCGGTGTTGTGGAGTGCCTTGTGTGCGTGGGTGAGGAGCTTGAAGGTTATCCTCTTGATAACGGGGAGCCAGTGCAGGTCTCTTAGGTGGGGTGTGATGTGGCTGCGGTGAGGGATGTTGAGGATCAGGTGTGCAGAGGCAGTCTGGATGCGTTAAAGCCTTTTCAGGAGTTTGGCCGAGGCTCCTGAGTAAAGTGTGTTTCCGTAGTCCAGCCTGCTGCTGACGAGGGCCTGGGTGACTGTTCTTTTCATTTCAGTGGGGATCCACTTGTAGATCTTGCGGAGCATGCAGAGGGTGTTGAAGCAGGAGGAAGAGATGGCGTTGACCTACTTAGCCATGGAGTGGGTGGAGTCGAGGATGATCCCTAGGTTGCGTGCGTGGTCGGTGGGTGTTGAAGCTGTTTCCAATGCGGTCGGCCACCAGGAGTCGTCCCAGGCCAAAGGGGTGGATCCGAGGATGAGGACCTCCATCTTGTCCGAGTTCAGCTTCAGTCGGCTGTTCCTCATCCATTCGCCGACGGCCTTCATTCCTTTGTGGGTTGGTTTTGGAGGTGTTGTTAAATATTGGACAGATTTGTTAGCATGAGCTGAAAGCCATTTTGTATTTCTGGCAGCCATTTTAATTAGCCATGTGCTGCCACATGCTCGCCATGTTCTCTGTCCTCCCTCAGTGTTGACTGCTCTTGTAATCTGCCTATAAACAAACTATATTCATCATCTTCCACCTTCGTACATGCTCAGTTGAGCTCGTAGCTGTCCTTGCAACTGTTCCTAGTCTGTAAATGTCAGAATGTGTTTGCCAAAAACAGCCACTGTTAGCTCCTCCCACTTTGTTGAGCAAGCAGATCTTGTATGCCCATATCAGTCATTTTGCATGCTTACATAAGCCAGGACTGCCCCTTGGTCTTTTGCTGACTATGTAACCTTAAGCATATATAAGGCCCCAGTTTTCTGTACTCCTTAGACTGCCTCATTCAGTTGCTAAGGCTTCTGTGTGACGTAGTCTACCTCATCTGAGGTGAATAAATGTATTGTTTTTATATTACAGCTTCTGTGCCAATTTCTTCAGTGTTGGTTTAAAAGGACCAAGTATCAGTGGGACCCCTGAGAAGGTTTGTTGTTTCCTTCAAATGGCGCTCCAACGTGGACCTCATCAGAGAAGTGACTATCTGAGGGAGTGATATTGTCAGAAGATAGAGATCTACTGAGGAGGACAGGACAGGATTCTACTAAGGAGGTACTCTGTGCACGGAGATTCTGGGGATTCTCTGTCTCTGCAGCCTAGTATATTTCTGATCTTCCTGATTTTGATCCTCCACATGATGTCCCCCTTGAATGAGAACCTTATTGGCGTGAGTATTCTAAAAAGACCGTTAGGTCATCCAGAACCTGGCAGTTAGAATTTGGACAACCATTTGTTTGGTAAGAGTCATTCTGCGTCACTTGCTGTTGGTTTGATGCCTCGGATTGCTAAGGTAGTTTAGTAACACTTACTGTGGCTTTGGAATTTCGGAATTTGTGTTGGCCAACTTTGGATTTGTATGGGATAGATATACGAATTGCAATTTGTGTAGGCAGGCAATGAGGAGACTTTTCTCTTCTTTGTATAAGATTTGAACGGCGCAGCATAGGAAGAGTACCTTAAGCACTACTTTGATTGTAATATTTGCATATTCTGCAAAATTTTTGGCATGCCTGTTTCAAGCACACATCGAAGAATGTGTTACTTTTTGGAGGTACCATAGTGAGATGTGAATTAAATTAGCTGGCTCCCCTAAAGGGAATGCCTAAATAGGTTTAGGTATAAAAACATATTTCTTCCTTGGTGATTCTGTATCCCCACAGAATTAAAATATGACAAAATGCAAACAAGGATCCTTTTTCTCCGCAATATTATGAATGGAGATATGCAGAGCGATTTTTGGTGTTCTGCCAGCCTAATGCTAGTGAATTGAGTGTATTTTGGCTTCTTGGAAATAAAACAGTCTGTTGAGCTGTTTTTTTTTTTTTGCAGTCTTTTGGAATACTATTGAGTAGCTTTTCTTGTAAATATGACTTCCAATTAGTATATACAAATGGTTTGATTTAAGTACAGTCTATGGGCTGTCCTTTGTTTCTGTCCTGAGTATTGACCTGTGGGTTAAATGTGTGTTTAAATGTCTATGTGGTTTGTGATTTTCCCATTAGTGGAACTTCTGTGAGTAAATAGCGATTGCGATCTTTGTGTAAGGATCACTAGCCTTAAGCGCGCTGTATTATGTGATTCTGCGTGTGTGACCCCTTCTGTATATGTCTGAAATGAACTCAATGTGTGTGTTTGTGTTTTTTTTGCCGTCATCAGTCTGTTATGCAAAATGTCATTTAATTATTATTAAATAAAAATTAAATAAAAAGCCAGAAATGAACCATATGATATGCTAAATAACTGCATGTTGCTATTAAAATTGATAAAAGTAAGCAACTATGCACATGTACACATTGCCAATGCTTCAAAGATAAAATTAGTATTCACATTCAAATGGAATAAAATAGACCTCAAAAACGAAATTGTGTGTTTTGCAATAAAATAAACTTACAGCATTTTTCTTAGATACATTGTATTAGATATTAACAGGCAAATACATCATCTGAGTAAATTTTTGCTGAGCTAAAACACATATTATCGAACATACATTGAAATGCCTCAGTTTTAAATAGACTGTGCCCAAGCTTACATTTCAATTCTAAAAAAAAGCTTTACGACAGCTGTGTTTTAACTGCCGCTAAGCAAGCAGCTGTTGTTTTGATTGTAGGCCACGGAGAGACGGATGTTGATTCAGCCAGGATTTTGCAGTGCTAGCATGGTGTCAAATCCTGCATTTCAGACTGCTGTTTTAAAAAGTTACAAAAATCAGGGTCATTATTTTAGATACCAGGAAAACATGTAAGGTAGGGATTTCCATTCTTAAAGCATTTTTTATAAGCATATTCGTGGTTCTGATGTTAAATAATGACTGTCCCTTTAAAAAAGTGGCGCTAAAATTTGACATGTTTCAAATTAGGCTTCTGTGCTTAGGCTTGAGAATTAATGCGTCTAAATATGATAGGCAAGAAATGAAGCTTGCTTTTCCTATGTGGAATCATCAAAATTAATGCTTTTATTAAAAACAAAATATATACATATATTAATTATGAAAAAAATATTAAAAAGTAAGTGCTCTTAAATTTGTTTTTAATAGTTATAAAGCTTAATACTCATACTGTGACCTCCTAGTATCAACATTTAATTTAAGTTGTGTTGTACCACATAATGAGCATATTTGCATATGAAATATCACTCTGCGCAGGCGTAATAAACTCATTTTTTTAAGGGTATATATAATTATTTTTGATTTCTTACTCCTGTGCTATCTACAGAACATTCTGATAATGAATATTATGCAAAAAAGTATAGGATATTCATTTTTAAGTGCCCCAAATATCAAAGTCTAAATTGGGTAAAATTCACTATTTAAACAGCATTTTTTGCCATTTAGAGCAGCTTTTAAAGTGCCTTAGGCTTCAGTAAATGCATACATTTAGATATAATACAAAAAGCTGACTTCTTTATTGTTAAACAAGTATATTGCACACTGCTTACAATTGAACATATGTTAAAAAAACAGCAGAAGGTATTAAGCTGACAAACAGGGGAATGGGTCATTTTTCTGTTTTCAGGGTGACTTTGAATAGGGAAAGCTGCATGGAATACTTTGCACACAGAATAGGACAGCTGGGAAGAGTTAAAAGTCAGTTCTATATTTAGAAGCCTGGCAGGACCTAGAAGTGGCAGGCACCTGTTTTGGGGTAATAAAGGGACTCAGGAAGTTCCTTGACTTGCTGCCCTTTGAAGCGAGGAAAACAGTTACCATTGCATTAGTTACATCATGCATTGACTATTGTAACAGCCTGTACGCTGGTACCAATAAGGTGGTTACCCATAAACTCCAGAAGGTACAGCATGCGGCAGCAAGGCTGGTCTTAAAATGCCCGAGAAAATCCTCAGCAACCAAAGCACTTAATGTACTACACTGGCTGCCCATAACAAAAAGGGTCCTGTACAAAGTGCTGATAATTACCTTTCCAGCTGTCCACGACCTAGGCCCTTTATACCTAAGAAAAAAATTTGTAAGATACTGTCCAACTCGAGCACTACGAGCCTCCAATGCGAACCTATTGACCGTTCCAGGGTTTAGACTTAAAACCCGTGGGGGCAAATCCCTGGCGGTACTAGGTGCAAAAGCCTGGAATGCACTCCCCCCTCACTTAAGAGCACTGGCTAAGGAATCAGAATTCCGTAAACAACTAAAAACCTGGATCTACAATCTTCCAGACATAGCTGCCAGAGCACTAGTGTGAATCTGGCTCTGGTCACCCCAAGCAGTAATGGCAATCTTTGACATCAGGTTGACCACACATTGGCGCCAATATGCTCCCTGGAGCGATTGTAGTGCGGTATAAATGGGCTATTACATTACATTACTAACAGAGCAAGGTCTGCTTTGACATTTTAACATCTGAAACTTTTTGAAAGACAAGATGGCAGTGCAGGGAAAGAAGGAGGGATTGTGCTTATTTTTTTTGCAAAAAACAAGCCCTTTATGCACTCATGTGATAGAAAACGATATAATGGTATATGTGAACTTTGATTAACAGATAAGATTTGCCATATTTATACAGCACTAATGCTTAAAATCTGAGGCAATTAAATTTAGTTTGACTTCATGTGCTCTCATGTTACATTTGGTCATTTGCTAAAAAGGATTGGGGTTTGGGTATTCATGATTTTTTTTAGCCCTCTCAAAAGTGCTATGTACCTCCTATAACTTTGTTTATGCCCAGTTGCCACAAATAAGGGTTATGAACTATATTCAGCATCTTCCACCTTCGCACATGCTCAGTTGAGCTTGTAGCTGTCCTTGCAACTGTTCCTAGTCTGTAAATGTCAGGATGTGTTTGCCAAAGCAGCCACTGTTAGCTCCTCCCACTTTGTTGAGCAAGCAGATCTTGTATGCCCATATTAGTCATGTTGCATGCTTACATAAGCCAGGACTGCCCCTTTGTCTTTTGCAGACTATGTAACCCTAAGCATATATAAGGCCCCAGTTTCCTGTACTCCTTAGACTGCCTCATTCAGTTGCTAAGGCTTCTGTGTGACGTAGTCTACCTCATCTTAGGTGAATAAATGTATTCTTTTTATATTACAGCTTCTGTGCCAATTTCTTCTTTGTTGGTTTAAAAGGACCAAGTATCAGTGGGACCCCTGAAAAGGTTTGTTGTTTTCTTCAGTGTGGGGGTCCTTGGTAAGTGAGAGGATCAATTGGGTGTCATCGGCGTAGGAGATTGAGGGTGAGGTCGTGTAGTTGGGTGACGTGGGTGAGCAGTGCCATGTAGATGTTGAACAGCGTTGGTATGAGGGATGAGCCCTGGGGTACACCGCAGAGGATCTCGGTGGCTTCGGAGCAGAAGGGGGGAAAGCGGATGCTCTGTGTTCCGCCGGAGAGGAAGGAGGTGGTCCAGTCCAGGGCCTTCTCCTGGATCCTGGTGTCATGGAGGCGTGTTCATAGTGTGCGGTGGCAGACTGTGAAGAAGGTGGCTGACTGGTCCAGGAGGATGAGGGGCGCGGTTTCTCCGTTGTCAAACAGGGTTCTGATGTCATCAGTGGCTGCGATGAGGGCAGTTTCGGTGCTGTAATTGCTGCAGAACCCAGACTGGAATGGGTCCAGGATGTTGTTCTCCTCGAGGTAGCGGGTCAGTTGTTTGTTGATGGTCTTCTCGATGACCTTCGGCGGGAACTGGAGCAGGGAGATGAGCTGGAAGTTCTTGAGGTCCTTGGGGTCTGTCTTGGGTTTCATGAGTAAGGCGTTGATCTTGGCGTCCTTCCAGCTATCCGGAAAGGTTGCTGTCTGGAAGGAGATGTTGATGGCTTTTCGGAGCTGTGGGCCGATGGCGGTGCTGGCTTTGTTGAAGATGTGGTATGGGCAAGGGTCTGACGGAGATCAGGAGTGGATGGTGTTCATGATCTTCATGGTGTCGTCGTCGTTGATGTTGGTCCAGGAGAGCAGGCGGTGTGTGTGGGTCATGGTCGTGGGTGCGGGTGTCTCAGTGGCAGTCAGGGCGGTTGTGGCATTGAAGCTGTTGTGGATGTCTGCGATTCTGCGGTGGAAGAAGGTGGCAAGCAAGTCGCACAGGTCTTGCAAAGGTGGGATGTCATTGGTGTTGGAGCTGGGGGTGGAGAGTTTCTTCACGATGTTGAAGAGCTCTTTTTCTGTTGTGTGCGTTGTTGTCTAGGCGGTCTTTGAAGGAGGCCCTTTTGACAGATCTGATGAGGTGATGGTGTCTACGGGTGGCATTCTTGTGGGCTGCGTAGCTGTCCGGTGTTCGTTCACGGAGCCAGTACTTCTCTTGCTTTCGGCAGGTTTGCTTGGAGGCCTGGAGGTCTTCAAGTGAACCAGCAGACTTTCTTGCTGGTGTGGATTTTGGAGGGTTTCCAGAGTGGGGCGAGGGTGTTGGTGCAGTCGTTGATCCACTGTCTGAGGTTGTGGGCAGCGGTGTCAGGGTCGGTGGGTTCTAGGCGAGGGTGGTTGTTAGCTGGTCTTCGGTGACTTTGTTCCAGCAGCGGCGGGGCATCTGTTGGGTCTGGTGGTGCGTGGTGGGTTTTTGGAAGGTGAAGTGGATGCAGCGATGGTCGGTCCATTGGAGTTCGGTGGTGTGGCTGAAGGTGACGTGGGAGCTTGCGGAGAAGATGGAGTCAATCTTGTCACCGGCGGAGTGGGTAGGTGTTGTGACAAGTTGTCTGAGTCCTAGATTGGCGAGGTTGTCAATCAGGGTGGTGGAGTTGGTGTCATTGTTGTTCTTGAGGTGGAAGTTCAGGTCCCCGAAGAGAATTTAGTCAGTGGAGGTGAGGGCGTGTGTGCTGTCGCAGTCGGCAATGGATTCGCTGAACTGTGGTCGGGGTGCGGGGGTCAGTAGATGAGGGTTCCTCTGAGAGTGGTGTTGGGGTCGGTGTGGATCTGGAAGCGCAGGTGTTCGGCGGTGCTGAGGGTGTCATCGGTGCTGGTGGAGACTCTGAGAGTGTTCCTGTGGACGATGGTGATTCCCCCTCCTATTCCGTTGGTGCGGTCCCTGCGGGTGATCTTGTAGCCGTCCGGGATGGCTATGGCGATGCCAGGTGCCGAGGAGGGGCTCATCCAGGTCTCTGCTAGGAAGGAGACTTCTGGCGAGGTTGAGTCGAGCAGGTCCCAGAGTTCGATGGCGTGTTTGTGGGTGGAGCGGGTGTTGAGAAGGATGCAGCTGAGGTGGTTGGGTTCTTTCCAGGTCGTAGGTTGTTGGGCCGAATGCTGGTGAAGCTGCAGTTCCGACAGGAAAAGGGCCCTTCCTACCTGCAAAGTAATTATGGTTTGAAGGTTATCTATTGTGATTCATGTGTTTCTCCCTAGCCTAACTTGCGTTACATGAACTAAGGATATGATGCATTTTTATTTGGTCTTGCTTGTTCAGGATAATGAGTACTTTCTGATTAACTGCATAGTGTGCACAGTATTTATGATTCATTACATTGTGGTCTGTTTTTATGTACAATATTATATATATATTTTTATATATTCCTGTAGGGAGTCTCTTTTTATGCTGTATTCATTGTGTTGCTATGTGAGTGTGTTGCACAAATGCTTTACATATTGCCTCTGATGATGAGACTGCCTGCTCTGCGCCAAGCTACAAGAGGGTGAGCAACAAGAAACCCAGGGCAAGATTTACAAGGAAGTAACGAAGCATGGTGCCACAAGGGATTTGGCCGTACCATCCTGCGTTACTATTGAGCAAAGGGATGCCTCATATTTACAACAATATGACATATCCCTGAACTCCCCCTGGTAGACAATTGGATGCCATGCGCCAATGCAGGAAACCATGCACCATGGTGCAAGGGTGCCTGCATTGTGGGTATAATTATTTTTGTGCAGGAAGTGACACCTACCTGCGCAAAAACAATCACAAGAGGCGTTTTCTGCTTTCTCTTTGTGTTTCAGACTGCAGCACTCATAGAAAGAGGAACGAAATGAGAAGAAATAAAAGCATTTCTCGTTGCGCCTCCTTACCTCCCTTGGTGAGGTGTAGAATTTCTACACATTCCCAGGTTTACAAAAGGTTGTAAATCTGTAAATGTGGCAGAATCCATGGGTGTTGCATGGGAACATGCACAGCAACACCCATGGAAAGCCCCTTTCGCTCAAAGTGCTTCATGAAAAGGTGCCATATTTACAAGGACATGAAAATCTGCACAGGATGACTTTACGTGTCCTTGTAAATATGGAGCACCACGCTGCGGCGCCGGTGCATCACAAAAGGTGACTCACCAGCAGTGCAAGGCGCTTGTAAATAAGGCCCCACATTTCTAACAGTAAATTAAAATCATTATGCAATATAAAAGTATACATATATATGTGCTTCTAGAAGTTGATGTTTGGACCTCGTGTGCCGTAAGTTGCCCATGGTCATCATTAGTAAAAATGTTTAAAACTATTTTCCACAAAACTCTGCCAACTGAAGTCAACTAAGGTGAGTCCATCATACTTATTTAATGTGGTCCAGAACGTCTGTCACTCATATATGAGTGGTGCCAGCAATTTTTGCTCTTCACTTAAATATCACTAAAACAAAGTTGTTTCAAGTCACCCACATGCACCTTGTTTTCCTCTGAGACTTGTGTACCACATTTTTCAAGTTCAAAGGGCTCACTTTGGATGACTTTATTGATGACAGTTGTGTTGACACTGTGTGCTTGTATTTCCCATATTTCACTACATATTGCATCTAAAGACCACAATCTATAGCCTTCTAAGTCTTTGGTGGCAAGTTCCCAGAACTCCCTATACTGTGACTACTTATTTCAGACTCAATGATCTTAGATGGGGTTAGCTTTCCTTTTTATCCTGTCTTAGAGATGCCATGTGTCTGTAGGAGAAATGGCCACTGCTGCCTCAATTGTTCACAATTCCAGCTTAATCCCAGAGGCAACAGGGGCAAAGTTTGATAGCAGGAATTCTTGCTACACAGATTTAGGTCAACTTTCCTAATGGAGAAACAATAAAATACAGCCTGAGGTTTTCACACAACTGCTCCTTGGAAACCCTGACCGTACATCAGATACTGAAAGCTGGCATTCTTTCAAAGCTGGAGTTCAAACACTAGAGGTTATAAATAAGATTGTGCTAGAGTAACAACATGATACTTCCATGTTCATATTGCAGAATCTTAAAACGAAATCAAAGTCTTCTTCAACATCTACAAGAGATAATGTTTCCCAGCTCACCCATGAGTACCCAGGCCCCATTTTGAGATCTATGTAATAGGCAAAATTGTCTCCCTAAGGGCTCATATTAATGCTACTGCCCACTGACAACTGGAAACTCACTTGGTCTCATAAAACGTCCTGTATAAGCCATCTCTCTGAGTTTGCACCCATCTATACATTTGTCATAAGGAACATCCTGGTCTCCTTAAAACAGCCTTCTTCCTCTTGCGACATTGATCATGTCAAATCATCATCCAAGACTTCAAAGCAATCAGAACCGTGATCATTAGCAGAGTCATCCTGCAATTCGTTCAACATGCTATTAGCACTCCAACCCTAAAAGAAACCACAGCGGCTCCTGGTAACCTATCCATCTACAAACCCATCGCTGGCCCTTTTGTTGCACAAAGTTGTTTGAAACTGTTGCCACCCATCACAAGTACTGCCATCTGGTGTCAAATGACCTCATATTGAAGACCTTTGCAGGGTAAATACCACTTTATTAAACCTGAGAGAATTACTCAAATCTCAAACAGGATCAGGACCACTCCAGTGCCATGATTGTATTAGACCTTTCGTTAGCCAGTGTTTGATTTTAATAATGATGAAGTACTAATTAAAATGCTATCTACATTGCCTGGTGCCAGTGGTACAGTGTTGTTTTTGGTCCCTTGCTTCCTGCACAATTGCACACACCAAGTCAAATTTGACCACTTCTCCAGAGTAGCTGACATCAATTCAGGTGTGCCTAAGAATTCTGCTCTGTCGCCAAAGATATTTAACATATCCAAGACCCATATAGCCGACATCCTGGACATCCAAAAGACCGGATTATGCATACATTTATGCTGATGACAGACAGTTCCACCTCAAATGTAATGCAGTGCCTAGCACCCACTCTTATCACTCGTGCTGGCTTATATAGGCTCATCCGTGAATGCTGAATAACTGGCCCTGCCTAAATGGTAAACAGATTGAAATCCTTCTCCTTGGCCCCGTTTTCCAGTTCTACCCCCTCTATCTCAACCAGAGAATATGCGCAACTCGGTCTACTTTGTCAGTGACCTTAGCTTAATTTCCCAAATTAGTGAGGTCTCCAAGTCAACATTCCACCGCCCACAATCTCAGAAAGAGAACCTGCTCTTGCTAGACTGCTTTCAGAAATTCACTCCAATCCTCTCAGTGGTCATGCCATTCTTGAATT
The DNA here is from genome assembly GCF_964263255.1 of Lissotriton vulgaris. Taxonomy (NCBI): domain Eukaryota; kingdom Metazoa; phylum Chordata; class Amphibia; order Caudata; family Salamandridae; genus Lissotriton; species Lissotriton vulgaris. The sequence goes on from NC_141696.1 coordinate 747,668,934, forward strand.
ATTGCAGTAGCCTACACACAGGTCTTTAGGGTTTACATCTCTCTGGAAATGCCAGAGAGACCAAAGCAATGCCGCCCACCTGTGTTTGGTCTGGAACACCAAGATCACATCTTTAATGCTGTGAACACTGATGGTTCATCCAAGTTTTTATGTGCACTAAAAAATAGTGAGAGATGCATTGTGGACTTCATTTCTTAACATCACGTGTTCTGGCTGCCAACTGAAAGAGGAAGATAGGATCAGTCCTGTTTAGTTGTTTCCCTGCTTCAATTATTGTCCCCAATATCCCAATGTCCCTTATGAGATGATGTAAATCCAAACATCCTTACTGAGGTTGACAAATAACAGCACTATTTCAAAAAGATTTTTTGCACTTTGGTCGAATGTCATAAATTCCTCAGCTGTTAGGTGGAAATTACAGCAGTGGTTATCATGTATATCACACTAAACAAACAACATGCACAAAAAACATTTTGCGACCCAACTTGACATATTTATGAGAGGTCTTGCATCTGCCTTGCACCATGCAATGTAGTAGAAGAGTGACACAAGTCCAAAATGTAATTCAGAAGCCTCGCAAGGTCACTTTGTGTGGCCCTGAGTAGCTTCATAAATCAGGAGTAACCTAACGCTGTCCTAATCGCTGTGTTGCTTTACTCTGCAGTGTGAAGGCATTCCATGGGTGATGCATGGGTGTTCCCACACAGCTCCCATGGTTTTTGACGCATTCCCAGATTTACCAAAAGTGGTAGACCTGCGAAAGCACGAAACATCTGACTTTTCAGGGAAGACGTAACGAGGAGAAATATCTTTATTTCTCCCTGTTACTTCCTCTTTCTATGTGTGCTGCAGACCCCACACATAGAAAGAGGAATATGCCTCTCAGGATTGTTTTTGTCCAGGAAGGTGTCCCTTCCTGCACAAAAATAATCTCCCTCTCAACACAGGCACCTTTGCACCATGGTGCAAGTGTGCCTGCATTGGCACTAGGCAGCCAAAAGCGCTCTAGCTCAGGGACAAAGGTAGGAATGTGATGTATTCTTTTTTAAATGCGTCATATTTCTGCTCTTTCCCTGTCACGCAGTGCCAAGTAATTCTCAATTTGCGATTTGCAATTTGCGAATCGCAAATTGAGAATGCAATTTCAAGGGTGCAGGGGGGGGGGGTTCAAAGGACCACCCCTGCACCCCTGAAATATAGCTTTAAAAGCATTTTTCACACACACATGCCCCAAGGGCATGTGTGTGTGTAAAATGAAACTTTTGTGCATTTTTGAAAGTTTTCGCAAATTGCCATGAAGGTCAACTTCATGGTAATTTAGCTCTCCCTATTTGTGAATTCGCAAATTTAAAATGTTCATGCATTGCATTTAAGAAATCTCAAATGACCATTTCTTAAATGCAATCGCAATTTTAGAAATCGCAACATGATTGCGATTTCTAAAATTGCGAAAAACATGATGCATCCCAATTTTTTCAATTGCATTCGCAAACGGCCAAAAGTTGCGATTTGCACTGTTTGCAAACGCAATTGACAATGATGCCTGTGCTCGTTAATCTTCCTGAGGGCCCCAAGCGCCTTGACACCTTCGGGTAATTGTTTGCGCTTTACAAATACTGGACATTTACAAGCTTGTTTTCTGGGCGCATTCACAAGAAAACCTATCTTGCATGCTCCTTCCTACAAAGAATATGGACACATAAATGTAAAGTATTTAACTGTTCTATAAGCAGAAGCAAAAAGTGTAGTATCATTGTAGGTTGTCCACAATATCTGAGCATGACCTACTTTCTGAGTAAGATATTTGGAAATCCATGTTGCAAGTTTTATACTGTGCTCAACTTATTACATTTGTTCTAGTCACAGGTTAACTTGTATATAATGCTAGCTTTTTTTTATATGCTGAATGTTTGTAAAATGCTTAATTTTTCTGAGTTAGGCACATTGATCAATGCTTTTACCAAATACAATGAATTATATTCTTTCTAGTTAGAGGTTTCCAACGGTGTTGTTCCTATCGTCTATGAAACAAAAGTCCCTTGAATGCTACTGAAACAACTGGGTTATGTTATTCTGCAAATGAGATTTCATTTGCTGTTCGAGTTAGCATATTTGTGTCACTATGTATCGAAATCTCACGCAGACGGTGTGATTTTAGCTGTTATCACTGACAACTCTAAATGAGTGTGCAAGGAGTATATAAAGCAGCAATAAAACTATATAAATATTAGCTATGAAGTGCATGTGTTTTCTTCTTGAACGTTATCAGTCTAACAGCTCCATTTCCATTGTAGGCAGAGGCGGCCTGGAAACCAAAATCAATCCGGACAAAAATGTTCAAACTAGTCCTACGCTGCGGCAGACGGCAACTAGAAGGGGCACATGCAGGCTTCTGTGGTTGGGGTATTGCAGCCCTTCCACGTGGGAAAGCAGCCCCCTGGTCTGAAGCACACTGGGACGATGCCAGGGTGGCAGAGGGGCAGCACCTCTTTGGGAGTATTTTAGTGTTTGACCATTAATATGAGAAATAATTGGCCAAAGCGAGGCAAATTTTCCTCTTTGTGGACGTGCCCCGATATTTTAAGGCCCGATAACAACCGTGTTGGGTGGAAAAGAGGTTTGGTGATCGGATTACCCGATATTTATACCACTGAACACTCTCATGAAAACTTTTCCAATATTACTGGGAAATGCTGTGATGTTACCATCAATGGACACAGTTCAAATGCATCAAGCACGAATTCTTAGAAATATACGACTGCTGCTTATTTTTTTGTTGTTTTTATTATTACATAGCGCAAACTAGACCCGAATGTATCAGAGCGCTTCTCATGAGCACCGGCTGCGTTACTGATGGACACCTTCATTCTGGTAGGAACAGGAACATTGTGATATTCCTAGAATCACAGGATGTTGAGTGCCCCTGTCGAGATTCGAACCCGTTTCCCGCTTCGTGTTTGAGCGCTATAGCCATCAGGCAACATCCTTTCATTGACACTGTATATAATTTATCAAATTACCAGCGCAAAGAAAGTTTCTGCAGATTGTCCCTCAAACTACTGATGGAGCAAGGATTCGCACGAGAAGCAACTTGCTTGAACTCATGAACCTCAATTAACCCTAATTATGTAATCAACATGTTTGTCTTACTAATTTACCCCTTTTTTATATTACATCGGGTGTCCAAGTGAAGCTTGCTTATGTGTTTACTAACAATAATTCGCTTGCATTTAAAATGGCTACTGCTACGGGGAATTTTGTATGCGCATGCATCTGTCATACTCACGTGACATTACGTACTTGCAGCTTTGGAGGGAAGATTGTCGCATCTGCGGACTAGTGCTAATATGGCTGCTCTGTGTTCTCACATGCGAGAAGCTTGCACTGCTGCTTTTTCTAAACTGTTCGTTCTGCCTAATCCTAATGCTATAGTCTATTACAAAGTATTGGGTATAGTGTAGAAATTCATGGTATACAGTGTATTAATTTTATTCTGTGTTCTAAAACTGTTTCTTTTCCATTTCATGTTACACTTTGAAACTGGCCTGGCTTGTACTGCTGTACTTCATCTTTGTTGAAACTGCGACTGCGCGAGAATCGCAAGTCTCTGGAACAGTGACCTTTGGACTATAGCCAAGGAGCTGACTGACTGAGAAGACGCTCCTGGGAACTTGCCTTCATGAACTCAAAATTATACAATGTAATTTTCAATAGAGCATCCATTGTTGGTTGGAAAAAACTAGCATGAGTATTTGAATTTGATGGGCGTGAAGGAAAATTTGAATAGGAGACGGCAAAAGTCGAAATTTTAGGTGGTGTGATGATCTGTCCTCCTCCTTTGTCCAATCGAAATTGGGGATCCTTACACTTGCATTGGGGGGTGGTACACTGACCTGGAAAACAGTATAACTAGAGTAGGCTTAGTTAGTTAATTTGTCCGACTTGTCCGAATAGCTGACCTGTCACTGACCCAACGCACTCAATAGGTGACTAAGCGCAGAGGGCTGCTGAGCACTCTGACGGGAGAGTCGCTGACCCAATCGGGGTTCTGGGAAGTTGAAGTGCTGGTGAAGCACTTTGCTGGTGAATGCTGTAATCCAATCAGGGTTTTGGCTGATTCCTTGCAGAGAGGGAGTAGCGCAGGCGTTGCAACTGAACTGCGGGTGCTGGTCTTAACCTTTTGAGGTTCGGTTGTGATCCAAATCTGGGATTTCCTGTCCTGATTTCTGAACTGCACCTGCTGGCCTACTGGCATTGCAACTTTTGAGGTTCTTCTGTCCTTTCAACCGACCCGTGGCCAGGGTTGGTCTTCACACCATTCTAGGTAAATATAAATCTGTGTGGGTAATTGTCAGTATTAATTGCGTCCTTTTCTCTATCCTCCCTAAATTCTAAAGCTTTATTTGTATATGTTCCTTTTCTTACCATTCCCTTGGCAAAAGATACATTTGTATTTTGCTATTAGCGTGTTTCACTTTCTTACCCACCGTTTAGTTGAATGCTAAACGTGTTTCTATGATTGCATAAATGTTCTTTTTCTTACCCTCCCTTTAAGTAGTTACATTTGATCATCTGATTTATAGCGTGTTCCCATTTTTACCTTCCCTATAGCTGTATGGTAAATTTGGTTTCGTCATTTCATATTGTGTTCCTTTTTTCCAACCGTTGATAATTGCGAAAGCTGTTGGTATAGGTTGTTCCTTTTTCTTTACCCTCCTTTAATAAAGTGGTGAAAGTCTGTTTCTACGAATAGCATGTTCCTTGTTCTTTATGCAAACTGCAGAAGGCCAACGGTGGACTCCAAATGCCGCACAACCCCTGGCTATTTTCCCAAGTAGTCTGAGTTGGTAGTAGTTATGTGGTGTGCATCCACAACTCCTGTGCCCCCCGTTGTCGGGCACAACCCCTGGCCGGGAAGTAGAATTCCAAGATGATGGAGTGTTGCACTAACCAGGTATTCTCAAATCAATAAGGAAGCCAATTCAGTTCCTTCGCAGAAATACAAGCTTTGTTCAAATAACTCCAAATTCAAAGATATAAAACAACAGCCAACGCGTTTCGTTCGTAGGTGAACTTCGTCAGGGCAGATATGTTTATAAGATGTAAGTCACACTTTGTCCTCCTATTGAAGAGTTGGTGAAGTGGTCCCTCCTACTATCACAGAATGCCACCTTGATAAGGGCCAGTGATTAAGCGCTGCATAACGGATCGTATCGCAACGGCACCGAATAGCATGTTCCTTGTTCTTACCTGCCCTTTATTTCAACTCGCTAAATGGTTGGCATAATATATCTTTTGCATACTTATACATTATTTCTAATCTTGGTTATTGACAGTCTTATTATTTTTAATCTGTGGATCATGACTTTTGATGATGATTAGATAAAGACTTAACACTTTCCAGAGTCTGTGGTTATTACATGTGTGCATATGTTATTGTATTATTGACTTGCTTCTTTAAAACAATCTCCCTGATCCATGAGGTCATAGATACCAGTGACAAGGATTGGTAAGTCAATGGTATAGGAATTTTTTTTATTTATTGTATTTATTTATTTATTTATTTATTAATCTTGTAGAGCGCGAACAGCTACCCGTGAGGGTTTCCCGGCGCTGATTGGCAGTATAGCATAGTAATCCAGAGGGAGATATATCTCAAAAGCCAGATCTTAAGAAAACTTTGCGGCTTACCGAAGAGAGTTATTGGGCAAAAAGCCAGGTCTTAACGGCTTTGCGGAAATGAAGATGGCAATGCTCCACTCGTAAGTCCAGAGGAAGAGAATTCCAAAGTCTGGGTCCTAGTACAGAAAAGGAACGGCCACCCACTCTGGTGAGCCTAAACTTAGGCACACAGAAAAGGTGTTGGGAGGAGGAACGGAGGGAGCGTGCGGGAACATAGGGTTTGACCAGAGATTGCAGATAAATGGGGGCAACTTCAATTTTTATCTTATGCATAAAGCATAGTGCCTTGAATTTGACTCGTTTATCAAGGTTGAGCCAATGGAGTTGTTTGATGCGTTCGGTAATTGGATCATATTTCCGACAGCCACACAGAAGTCGAGCAGCGGCATTCTGGACTAGTTGGAGACGGCGCATGATCGCCCTGGTCGCCCCCAGAAAGAGCACGTTACTATAATCCAATCTAGAGGTCACCAGCGCCGTCACAACAGATCTCTGGGTGTCAGAAGGTAGGATCCAAAAGATTTTTCGCAGCCATCTAAGGATGGTAAAACAGGTGGCTGCAACTTTGTTAGCCTGATCCTTCATCGATAGCTCCCTATCGATAGTGACCCCGAGATTTCTCACTCATTCCGATGGAATGGGTAAGTCGCCCATAGTTGACGGCCAATGTCTCGAGCTCCATAGGTCAGGCTTATTACCGAAGATGAGCACCTCCGTCTTATCACTGTTGAGCTTAAGGAAATTACAGCTCATCCAGCGGCAGATGTCACTTAGACCTGATTGTAAAGAAGAAGGTGATAAGGGGTTAGCTTGGGATAGGGAAACACAATTTGTGAATCATCTGCATAAGTAAAAAGATTAAGACCAGAGTGATGAGCAACATGTGCTAAAGGAACAACATAAAGATTGAAGAGAAGAGGGCTTAGAATAGAACCTTGGGGGACACCATATGGAGAAGGATAAGTATTAGAGGTGGAAGTATTGGAAAAAATTTGAAAGGTCCGGTCAGTAAGAAAAGAAGAAAGCCAATGTAAGGCTTTGTCACATATACCAAAAGAGGCAAGGCTACTGAGAAGGATACTGTGCGATACAGTATCGAAGGCTGCACTGAGATCAAGCAATATCAGTGCAGCTGTTTCACCTCGATCGAGTGGTTGGCGAATATTCTCAGTTACTCCTAGAAGAGTGGATTCAGTGGAGAAGTCTTGACGGAAGCCTGACTGGGAGGGGTGAAGGAGATTGTTGGTGACAACAAAACTAGATAAATGTGCATGAATATGCCATTCCAAAATTTTCGGAAATGCCGGCAACAGCGAAATGGGACGGAAGTTGGCAGCAACATTTGGGTCTGCAGTAGGTTTTTTAAGAAGTGGGGTCACCATCGCATGCTTCCAGCTCTGAGGCATCGTGGCTGAATCAAGAGAAGCATTTGACAAAGTACAGATTACATCTAATTGAGAGGACTCAAGTTGACGTAAAACCGAAATAGGTAGAGGGTCCAAGGGTGAGCCAGATTTAATATTGTTTAAAATATCCAAGAGGGAGGCGGGTACAAGATTTGGCCAAGTCTGCAATAAGGCCGGAGGAGGACAAGAAGTGGTGAAAGATGGAAATACGTCAACGACGGATTTCTCTTGGGCTGCTATGTCTTTGTAAATAGTATCAATTTTAGATGTAAAATATTGGGCAAGTTCATCACATTTCGTGTTGGAAAGAGGGGTGGGTATAGCAGCTGTGTGTGAGCCAGCAAGGTCTTTTACCACCTTAAATACAACATTGAATTTATTTATGGCTACTGTTATCAAGTTGTTGACATAGGTAGCTCTAGTATGAGCACAGGCCTTGTGGTAAAGTTTCAGCTCAGCTTTATACGTAAGCCCAGCAGCGATTGAATAGTCTTTTCTCAAGGTTCGCTCAAGTCTCTTGCATTAAGATTTGAGAACACGGAGGGTTTCGTTGTACCATGGGGCAGGGGAATTGTGGACAGTATTTCTCTTATTTGTAAAAGGAAGGCAAGTATTTATAGCCTCGGAGAGCCAGGAATTTACCAAGTTGGCAGATGCATTTATATTGTCTAAATTGAGCGGATATTTAGTCATGAGATCATATAGAGTTTTATTGAGAGCGGCTATGTCCAGATTTTTCCAAACTCTCTTTTTAAGATACATAGCGGGATTGGCTGCAGTCTGTGTTTTGTATTTTGTTATAGTAAATTTGACAAGATAATGATCAGACCAGGGGACAGGCAAGGCAGGAGAACAGTAGGAATTAGTGGAATAAAATAGACTGATAGTAGAGTGTGGGTTACCTGATTGAGTAAAATGTGTAATTGAATTATGGGCCCAGGTGAGTATTGGTAAAATTTATAGTTGGGTGACCTGCGCGCTCTATCAGTATATTTCTTTGGTAGCAGAGTTATGGTTAGGGATTAGTAAAATAAAGGTAGTTAGTTAGTTGGTTATGAGAATATGTTGATCAATCAAATGTGATATTATTTGAAATGTTTGAAATCTTATCGAATTTGATGCTGCTATATTGAATTATTGTATTAACAAAAATCATTCGTACCTGTTATATGTTTTGTCTGGAATCCCCTGTGGCAGATTAGCGGGTGGTAAATGGAAGCCACATCGCAGTGAGGTCACTTACTCACAGGAAGTTAGGGCATGGTTAGGTAGAACCGGAAGCACTATTTAGGGTTTTCTGTATGAATGTGTGAATAAATGATAGCAAAGAGTTCGCTAGCAAGACTTTTGCTGTGATATCACCTAGTAAGGGTCACATGTAAGGAGTAGCAGGTTCATCTGAGCTTGATTGATAGCAAAGGGGTTCGCTGGTGAAACTTTGGCCTTAGTATATATCCCGGAGTGGATAAAGTCTGAAGGAGTAGTGGGTTCTCTAATGCTTGTGTGAAGGGTAGGCAGAAGGGATCTACTCATATTATATGAAAAGTAAACAGAAGGGATTTACTTGCAGTGAAATATTTCTTTCCTTTCTAGTCACTCGGGTACAGTGGCGAATGCTTTTACATTGTTGAATAATAAAATCTGCACTTTAAGATCAAAAGAATTGAGTTTTCGCATTACCTTGTGAAGGAGGGAGTCAGTTGCGGAGCTGCACTGACGTCACTCAGTGCCGCGCTGGTATTGGTCGATACAGTGGGCGTGAAGCTGAGATAGCATTGTAAAGGAGGGGTGAGCACAGGAGCGTGGGAACTTGTCTCACGAGAAAGGCTGCGCAATCATTGGTTGAAATTATTTGAAACCGCATTGTTGATTGGTCAATAAAAGAGACACGAGTATTGGAAGGATTTAGTAAACAGAAATAAGTATTGTCGTACAATTTGAGTTTTTGCTAAATATATGTGGTATCCAAGTCATCCAGAAACCTGATCCAAGATACTTAGGGTTTACTAGGGATCAGATGATAAGAGGCAGACCTCGCAACATGTACAGAAGTAAGAGAAAATTGTCACTTGTAGATAAAGTTAAGAATTACTTAAAAAAAGATAAACCCATTAAAACTAGAGAAGGGGTCATTATTCCACCACCGAATACTCCAGCATCATTTATGATGTTTGATAGAGGTTACCACTTTTGTGTATGGTTAGAGAACTGGGTGGAATACACTAAAGATAGCGGAATGTTGGCATTTCCCTTGGAAGGCACATTTAATGGAATAATTTTGTTCAATTTAAGGACTCGAATGAATGATTTACATCCTATACCTATATTAACGCAATATGAGGCACTAGAAGAATGGGAAATTGAGGCTTTTGAGCGAGACAGACCTAGAATTGACAAGGGATTGAGTAAATTCTACCCTAAAGTTCAAGGGGATTCCAAAGATAAACAAATGAAACTATGGAGACAGAATATGCTAGTGGAAGGACTATATCCTGTATTAACTTTAGAAGAGCCCACAGGAAGTAAAAGGACTGAGAAAACTGGAGAAATCTTCAGGTACGAGAAGTGCCACTGTAGTAACTCCTGAAGAAATAGACAGATGGACACGAGAAATAGAAAAACCAAAGACACAGCCAAAGCCATTAGATATATATAAATTAAGAATCGAATTGGAGGAATTGATGGCTGGAAATGTGGGATTGGACAGAATAAATACCCTCAGTGAAGATGAATTACTATTCATATGTAAAAGCATTACTAGAAATACAAGGGTGTTTCATGAGACATTAATGGACACTGCAGCTAGCATGGGAGTTGACATTGGTAAATCTAAAGTATTACAGAAACCATGTTGAGTAGAATTTTCTGACAAAGATTTAGAAAACATGAATGTGTCAGGAAAAAAGGTGCAGATAAGAGAGCTGCTGACACTATTGCAAAAATGGGGAGAACTAGAAAAATGGAAAGCCAGGTGGGCAAAGAAGAAGGAAGAGGTTCGATCAAAACAAATGACTTCAAAGTATGTTTTAAAAGAAACAGAAAAGGTGGAAAAATGATGTCCCATGCGAGAGGTACCAGGTGGAGGCTATGTGCATGTTCCATGGTCTCTACAAGATTTTTTGTCATTTACGAATGATTTCCCAAAACTTCGTGAAAAACCTGTAGAGTGGTACAGACAAGTCAAGAGATTTGTAAAGGTGCCAAAGTGTCTTTTAAAAGACTTAGATGGATTATTTGACATTGTAGTTCCCGTAGATTTGTGGACGGAATGTAAAATTGCTGTTGATTGGCCTAGTGATGAGTACCCAAGAGACCCAAAGGGAGGGGCACCTTCTGAGGATGTAATAAAAAAATACTATCAAGTAATACTTTACCTTAAAGGGAAGGTGCCTGCAAAAGAGACAGACTAGATGAAAATAGATAGAATCACTCAGAATAAAGATCAGTCAGTGCATTCATATTATGAACATTTATTACAGACATTTAAACAATACAGTGGATTGGACAACATTGACATGAAGGATATGACACATTTTATTTATCGATTTGTAATAGGATTAAGGCCAGAAATTTCATAATGGATTAAAGACAATAAAATTTGTTGGCAGGCCAAATCCATAGATGAGGTCCTTAAATATGCAAAATACTGTGAAGATGACCTAGAAAATAAGCGGAAAGAGCTAAAAGAAAAAGTTATGTGGGCACAGGTAAAATTAGCAGAGCAACAAGAACAACAGTTAAACCAGATAACTAGCAACCAGAATAAGGGTGATGGAAGTGGAGAAGGCCAAGGAGAAAATTCAATAGGGAGGATGTTAAAAAGAAATTCCCCTGTCACGGGTGTGGCAAGTTGGGGCACTGGAAGTACGAGTGTAAGGCTGTGCAGAATAGTAATGTTCCAAATAATGATTTAAATCCACAGACGCAGAATGAGGTGCCACGGAAAACCCTCAGCAGGTAATATAGAATCAGTTACCCCCAGCACGTATGCCAAACTACAGGAGCAAAGCACAACAGAGCGTAGATACCTCGAATTGGGAAGGAAGGGGAAAGAGTGATGCAGCAACTTCACAATTTCTTTTGAATTATACATTCTTTTGTGAAGAACCTTACTGACGGTGCCTGAGGGGGGAGGACGAGGAGTGCATGCTTGGCGCTTCCTTGCCGGTAGACCAGTCAGGGCCATACATTGAAGGAAAGGTTGAAGGAAAGGATGCCACCTTTCTGTTGGACACTGGTGTTACCTGTTCTACTGTGAGAACAGCAGACAATCCAAACCTACCCCTCTCGGTAGAAGCAATCCAAGTAGTGGGCGTTTCTAATAAACAAATTAGTACCCCAGTTACAGAACCCATGGAAGTCAGAATAGGTAATTTTAAAAAAATGCATAGATTCGTTGTCTGTGACTCAAGTCCTGTAAAACTGCTAGGACGAGATTTGTTGTGCAAAATGAATTGCACCATTTTTTGCACTCCAAATGGTGTTGAAATTCAAACCCCAGACGAAGACGGAATTTACAAATGAATGTTAGCAAGACCAGAGACAGAAACTGAAAGACTGACAATAAAGGACTTACCAGAAGAACTGTAACAGACGGTAAAACCAGAAGTATGGGACTTTACTGGAAAGGATGTAGGATTAATGGCCAATGTAGACCCAATAAAAGTGACCATAAAAGAAGATGCAGTTTACCCAAATACATGACAATATAAAATGAGTACAGAAATAAAAGCAGGTGTTGCAGTAGAAATAAAGCGTTTGGTTGAAACAGGCATTTTACAAGAAATTATGAGCAGTCCATGCAACTCACCCATAATTGGTATAAAGAAACCGAGTGGTAAGTACAGGGTCGTACAAGACCTTTGCAAAATTAATAAGATGGTAGTACCTTGCTGTCCAGTCGTACCAAATCCTGCAGTGATTCTGTATTAGATACCGTGGGAGGCTGGATGGTTTACTTTCATTGACCTATGTCACGCATTTTTCTCGATTCCATTGCACCCAGATAGCAAATTTATTTTTTCATTTGAATTCAACAGTCATGTTTACTTTGGAATCATGTCCCTCAGGGGTACACAGAAAGCCCCTCGATTTTAATTCAGATTTTGAAAAGGTGCCTTGAGTCTTTGATACTGCCTGGACAGTCATTCCTGGTTCAGTATATAGATGACCTATTGGTGGTGTCTAAAACTCGGAATGACTGTGTTGTTGACACCATTGCCTTTCTGAGCCATTTAGGTGAAGGAGGACATAAAGTGTCACCAGAAAAATTACAATTCTGTGTCACGTCAGTGAAATATCTGGGGCACCAGATAGAAAAAGGTGTTAGGAAAGTTACCACAGAAAGAATCAGAATAATTAGAACCATGAATTTCCCTCAGACCCAAAAAGAGATTAGGATGTTTCTTTGAGTTGTGGGATACTGCAGGCAATGGATTGTGGGATTTGCAGTCCTGGCAAAGCCATTTATACAAATGACAAAGAAAAGAGCCAAGGACCCTGTAGAGTGGGATGATGAAAGCATAACTGATTTTGTAAAATTACAAGAATGCCTGTGTACAGCTCCAGCATTAGGAATGCCTGACTATTCAAAGGATTTTGCACGTTTCTGTGACACACGAGATAATTGTGCACTTTCAGTTCTGACTCAGATTCATGGACTAGTGCGACGTCCTATGGCATATTTTTCTTCTACGTTAGACCCAGTGTCAGCTGCATTGCCTGGATGTCTGAAAGCAGTAGCTGCAACTTGCGTGAGCCTTGAGAAGAGTGAATCCATTAATATGGGACATCCTGTAACTGTGTATGTTCCACATGCAGTTGTAATTTTGCTAACCAGAATTAAAACTCAGTATCTCACACTAGTTGGCTGACTAAGTACAAGAGAATCCTTATAGGAGCAGAAAATGTAACCATTGCCAGATGTAACATTCTGAATCCAGCAACACTGCTACCTAATTCACACACTGCTGCAGAAGGGAAAGGAGAAGTTGAGCATGAATGTATTGATCTAACTGAGTATAGTACAAAACCATGACCTGACATAAGAGAAGAGCCATTAATCAATTCAGACTATGATCTATTTGCGGATGGCTCATGTATGAGACATGAGGAAGGCGGCCTGAGCGCTGCTTATGCACTGTGTACGTTGGGAGGCCCAATGGAAGTATCCCATTTGCCTGGAGTCAAGTCTGCACAAGTAGCCGAATTGGTTGCCCTGGCAAAAGCCTGAAAATTTGGGAAAAATTGGAAAGTAACCATATACACTGACAGCCAGTATGGTTATGGGGTTGTGCATGACTATGGCCAATTATGGATGCAAAGGGAGTTTCTGACTTTTTCAGGTACCCCAATCAGAAATGGTCAATATGTGAAAGATTTACTGGAAACAATCCAGTTGCCAAAAGAAGTGGCCGTGGTCAAGTGTGCTGCTCACAAATCTGGCAACGACAAAGTGACAGCTGGCAATCGATACGCTGACCAGTCAGCCCAACATTGTGCAAAATACAAAATAGCTGTTAACAAGAAAGTTGAGCTGGGCGGAAACAGCTGCCAACATATGTTGTTAGATAGTGTGGATACATGGGAAGAAGTTAGAGAATTGCAGAATGCAGCAGAACCAAAGGAAAGGGAACAATGGAGGAAGCTAGGTTGTCGGAAAAGGGATGAGGACGGTGTCATTGTTTACCTTGATGAAATGTCAGTGTTACCCGACTGTCTGCTTGCTCCTATGGCTAGGCTGATACACGGAGATTCTGATTTGGGAAGAGATGCTATGATACGTCTGTTCAGACAGTCATGGTTTAATATGAAATACTGGAACATAGCAGAGGCACTCTGCTAGAGGTGTTTGGTTTGTCAACAAATGAATCCAGGGAAGAAAACAGTGGTGTTACCAGGAAAGATTGGAAAGGCAGAAGGTCCCTTTATACGTTTGCAGATTGATTTTATTCAGTTACCCCCTTATCGAGGACTAAAATACGTACTTGTCATTGTCTGCCTGTTTTCAAAATGGGTGGAGGCTTACTCCACACGCAGGAATGATAGCATCACAGTAGCAAAACTCCTACTCAGAGAGCTGCAAAGAACTGGCTGACCAAGTGCGTTCTATCTCTCACCAGGTTGGGGAAGATGCTGTCGCCAGACCAGCAACACCAGCACATGACCTAAACCAAGGTGATCAGGTTGTGCTTAAGAAACATACTCAGAAAACTTACCTTAAACCAAGGTGGGGAATACCACGACAAGTGATTTTAGTTACCACCACAGCTGTAAAGTGTGTAGGAGTTTCACACTGCATCCATGCCAGTCATACGAAAAGGGTGACTGAACCTGATGAAAGTGAGGCTAAAGGTTGTGCAGCTGAAGGGTCTCAAGATATCGATCCTGAAGTGGCTGAAGAACAACCGAGCACCAGTCAAGATGATTGGATCCCAGTGATCGACATACCTGCAGAATATGTGAGAACAAGAAGTCAAACTTATCATGATAGACAAAGTGATAGTGAGGACGAGACAGGTGTAGAAGGAGGTACTCAGATCATAGAAATACAAGTCAAAAGTGATTCTGAGGAGGACCAGATAGGGAAAGATCCAGTAATCGACACTCCACCTAGAACTCCATAGACTGAAAAGGGACAGATAGAAATTTGGGCGGAGGCTCAAGCGGAAGAAAATCAAGGGTTCGAAGAGCTTGAGCAAGACCAGACAGGAGTAGACAATAGTGTTCAGGATGAAGAAAGTGAAACAAACAAAAGTCAAATTCAGCAGATTCCTGAACAAGGCCAGATTAGTGACCAGGCAGAAGAAACAGAAATAAGACCTGGAACTAGTTACATAGAGAGGGAAATGAAAGACAGCATTGAAATCAATGTGCCACAACTGAAGGAAAATAAAAGAACATTTGAAGAGGGCCAAAGCTCAGTGCCAGCTAAAAGACTCAGAAAAGGAGACAAGTGGCCTAGATTTGCCAAAAGACTAAGACTGTGTTTAAAGACAATAAATGAAGAACCTGAACAAGTAAACAAAGTTGCAAGTCAAACTGATCAACCTGTGATACAACCAAGAAGGAGAAATCCACGACTAAAGAGACTGAATAATAATTACAAAGGCCCTGAGTGGACCTACATTGTTTTGGAAGATTTTGAAAACCTGGAAATAAGTGATGAAAGCAATGAAGAATTGATTACTGATCAAACTGACAAAGAAGTGAGACCAACCTGAAATTTGCACAGGGTAAAGGCTGTGTAAAAGTTATAAAGAGGGGTTGAATCTCCTTTAGTCAAAAATGGCTGATCATACTGTTAATGGAAGACCGAAAGGAAATTGTTTAAAAACATGCTGCAGAATATGATTATGTAGTATAGCAATAATACTTATAGGATAGGATTAACAATAGCTACTCCTCACATGATGAGTAAAGAGACGAAGAATTACATTAATGGACAGTTGCAATAGATACAGACGAACAACAGGCATTAGATACACCACAAAGAGTAGATACGCAAGAGAAAGCACTTAGAATTAAACATCGAAAGGTAGACTTGTAAATGTATTTATTTAGCGCAAATCACTGACCGAGGTCGGTATCTAAGCGCTTGCTTAGGGAACCCGTCCTGGTATTCCCCTGTGAGATAACCCCGGCAGGGTATCCACAAGGTGAAAGCCAGGCATCCTGCCGCGAGGGGCCGTTGTGGAGATTAAGCAAGCTATTGCCCAGAGTCGCAGAGTGTGAACCCGTGAGTCGAGAAGGCACCGGAGCGAGAATTATCAAGTCTGTGGAATTTTTTAGCCCAAGACCCGCCGAGGCGGGGAATTGAACCCTGGTCCAGGGCCGATCCCAGCTTCCGGGTCTGCCGCCTCTAACCCCTGAGCCACACTTCTCCACAGAGAAGCACCAGATGAGGAAGGACTGCACTATAATAGAATCAAAAACAGAACTCATTTAAATGTATTTACAAACCTATTAGTACACTATGTAGAAGCAATGGAAATAGAAGACTGCTATGTTTGTATGAAGCTGCCTACTTCGGTAGCTGAGGGTGTGACGTACCACCACTTGCTGCTAACATATGGAATTTCATGTAGTATTTTAGCTAGTTTATTCTATTAGAAAGGACCTTTACAGTATTATTATTATAATTTAGACGTGATATTTTTGGAACTTCCTATACGTAGAGACCTAAATCCTGTACATACTACTAGAAATGTAGCACGTTACATGAGTGAATATTTCCTAACTATAAGTACAATAGATATAGCTGACGCACAGAAGACTAATCTAACATGTTTATTACAAGAAAAAGAAAAATATTTTTGAATATGGTTGAGAAAAGGAGAGAGAGTTTCCAAAGAAAAGCGAATGACAAGAATCACAAAATTCCTAAATGGGCTGAAAGCATAGGGAAAACCTCAAATGGTGGAGCAAATGCTGCTATGTTGCTGGATTTCGAAAAGAAGGGGAAACTCTGTCTTCATAGGGAAAAGACAAGTTATTATAACAATGTATTCATTGGTTCCAGTGAATGTGAGCACAATTATAAAGTAATTGGGGGTTGGGGTTACAAAGATGGTACTGAACCTGTGTTTCCCGGAGTCTATTATATATGTGGGAACAAGGCTTATTACAAATTGCCAGATCATTGGTATGGAAGCTGTTATTTTGGAATAGTTTTCCCACAGATATATCATGTGGGTAAAATCACTGGAAGCAATGAAGAAACTAATGGATTAGTACGTAGTAAGAGAGCTAGTTTTGGTGAAGTAGTAGGTGATATATTTAGTGCATTGATACCAACAGTGGGAGTGGCATCGAATACGCACAGAATCTGCAAATTGTCAACAGTAGTGGATCGGTTATCAACTGACACTGCTGGTAAGCATGGGCGGAAAATCCGTTACGCTCGCGGATTTTGCGGATTTTCGGTAAATTCGCAATCCGCGAACGCTCGCGAATTTACCGAAAATCCGCAAATTTGCACGCAGCAGATTTTTTTTTCTTGGTGATACAATTTTGCGGCGTGCGGTGTAAGTTCGCAATTGCGAACTGGTACAAAACCCTCGCGAACTGGCAGAAATCCTTGCGAACTGGCAGAAATCCTTGCGAACACAAAAAAATCATTCAGCGGGTTCAAAAGTTCAAACTCATCATTAGTAACCATTCCCTGTTGTGCTTCCTGACAAGGGCCCCTCCAGAGTTCAGTTGCTAGTTGCAACAATTGTATGACCCTGCTCTGACCCTCACAGCAGGCTCATAGAATAGCTACAAGTAGGCCACAAAGGTCCTGGAAAAAAAATTGCACTGCAACAGAAAGCAAATTACAGATAAGGAAGCAGGTGCCAGACTGGAATTTTAAAACAGTGACACATTAATAAATCAACCCCAAATTAATTCATGTCAGTTGAAGCAGGCAGGTGTGCTTGCTTTTCCCCCCCATAATCTACAGTGATGATGAACCAGAGGGTGGCATTGATGTACTAGAGGGTGGCATGGGTGAAACAGAGGGTGGCAGGGGTGAAACAGAGGGTGCTGGGAACCTGTGATGATGAACCAGACGTAGAAACAACATAATCGTGACCGTTGCGAGCCGACATGTAAGTTCGGAATTGCGAACTGGTACAAAACCCTCGCGAACTGGCAGAAATCCTTGCGAACACACAAAAAAAAAGAATCCGCAAATTCGCGAGAATTCGCGGATTTTGCGGATTGCGAGTTCGCAAATTCGCAAAATTCACGAACGCCAGATTCGCAAAATTCGCCCATGCTTAACTGCTGGAGGTTTCTTAATGGTCAATACCGAATTGGTTGCAATCAGATCTATGGTTTTACAAAATCTACTTGCTCATGACTGGTTATTGGCAAAAGAGAGCGGAGTCTGTAGAATGTTGAAAGCGCACCATTGTTGCACTTATATACCAGACAAAAGTGTTGAAATTAAGAGGTATGTGAGAAATATTACAAATTTGGAAAGAGAGCTCAAACCATTAGAGGTTGATAGTGCATGGAAGAGGCTCACTGATGGTCTCTCCTCAGTAGGTAGTTGGTTTTCTAATCTAGATAAAAGACTTGTGAGTAAAATACAAATGCCAATGGCGGGAATAGGGTTATTAGAATTAGGAATAATATTTTGTTGTAAATGTCGAAAACATAAAAAGAAATACTCCATGAATAGCCAACTATATAAAAAGATGAAAAATTCTCATAAGAATAATGAGAAGAAGCAGAATAGAAAGTTTGAAGAGATAGAAAAGGGTGAAATGTGAAAAGTTGGCATCTGTTTCCATTAATTGGTGATGATATGAAATTTCATCAAAGAAGGGATTGATGGAGCAAGGATTCACACGAGAAGCGACTTGCTTGAACTCATGAACCTCGAATAATCCTAACTATGTAATCAACATGTTTGTCTTACTAATTTACCCCTTTTTATTTTGACATCGGGTGTCCGAGTGAAGCTTGCTTATGTGTTTACTAACCATAATACGCTTGCATTTAAAATGGCTACTGCTATGCGGGAATTTCGTCTGTGCATGAGTCTGTCATGCTCACGTGACATGACGTACTTGCAGCTTTGGAGGGAAGACTGTCGCATCTGCGCACTAGTGCTAATATGGCTGCTCTGTGTTCTCACATGCGAGAAGCTTGAACTGCTGATTTTGCTAAGCTGTTCGTTCTGCCTAATCCTAATGCTATAGTCTATTATAAAGTAATGGGTACAGTGTAGAAATTCATGGTATACAGTGTATTCATTTTATTCTGTGTTCTAAAACTGTTCCTTTTCCATTTCATGTTACACTTTGAAACTGGCCTGGCTTGTACTGCTGTACTCCATCTTTGTTGAAACTGCGACTGCGCGAGAATCGCATGTCTCTAGAACAGTGACCTTTGGACTATAGCCAAGGAGCTGACTGACTGAGAAGACGCTCCTGCGAACTTGCCCCCATGAACTTAAAATTAAACAATGTAATTTTCAATAGAGCATCCATTGTTGGGTGGAATAAACCAGCATGAGAACCTGAATTTGGTGGGTGTGAACGAAAATTTGAATAGGAGACGGCAAAAGTATAAATTTTAGGTGGTGTGATGACCTGTCCTCCTCCTTTGTCCAATCGAAATTGGGGATCCTTACACTTGCAACATTGGGGGGGGGGGTGGTACACTGACCTGGAAAACAGTATAACTAGAGTAGGCTTAGTTAGTTAATTTGTCCGACTTGTCCGAATAGCTGACCTGTCACTGGCCCAACGCACTCAATAGGTGACTAAGCGCAGAGGGCTGCGGAGCACTCTGACGGGAGGTTCTCTGACCCATTCGGGGTTCTAGGAAGTTGAAGTGCTGGAGAAGCACTTTGCTGGTGAATGCTGTAACCCAATCAGGGTTTTGGCTGATTCCTTGCAGAGAGGGAGTAGCGCAGGCGTTGCAACTGAACTGCGGGTGCTGGTCTTAACCTTTAGAGGTTCGGTCCTGATCCAAATCTGGGGTTTCCTGTCCTGATTTCTGAACTGCACCTGCTGGCCTACTGGCATTGCAACTTGTGGTGTTCTTCTGTCCTTTCAACCGACCCGTGGCCAGGGTTGGTCTTCACAATTCTAGGTAAATATAAATCTGTGTGTGTAATTGTCAGTATAAATTGCATCCTTTTCACTACCCTTCCCTTGGTAAAAGATAAATTTGTATTTTGCTGTCTATTAGCGTGTTCCACTTTCTTACCCACCTTTTAGTTGAATGCTAAACGTGTTTCTATGATTGCATAAATGTTCTTTTTCTTACTCTCCCTTTAAGTAGTTAAATTTGATCATCTGATTAATAGCGTGTTCCAATTTTTACCTTCCCTATAGCTGTATGGTAAATTTGGTTTTGTCATTTCATATTGTGTTCCTTTTTTCAAACCGTTGATAATTGCGAAAGCTGTTGTTTTAGTTTGTTCCTTTTTCTTTACCCTCCTTAAATAAAATGGTGAAAGTCTGTTTCTACGAATAGCATGTTCCTTGTACTTACCTGCCCTTTATTTCAACTCGGTAATTGGTTGGCATAATATATATTTTGCATAGTTATACATTATTTTTAATCTTGGTTATTGACAGTCTTATTGCTTTTAATCTGTGGATCATGACTTTTGATGATGATTAGATAAAGACTTTAAACTTTCCTGAGTCTTTGGTTATTACATGTGTGCAAATGTTATTGTAATATTGACTGCCTTCTTCAAAACTAACTCACTGACCCATGAGGTCATAGGTACCAGTGACAAGGATTGGTAAGTCAATGCTATAGGAATTAGTGGAATAAAATAGACTGATAGTAGAGTGTGGGTTACCTGATTAGGTAAAATGTGTAATTGAATTATGGGCCCAGGTGAGTATTGGTAAAATTTATAGTCGGGTGACCTGCGCGCTCTATCACTACTACGCACAAATCTAAGTGAACTGGAAAGAGCTGCTAGCAATGGGGATTACATACAAAGCCATTTCGATATATTTAATAGCCAATGTCATAATTGGGGTTTTAATTAGAAGGAATAGGGTAAGGTTATTGTTAGAAATGGGATTTCTGGCTGGCTAAAGACTTGCGCCAAAGCCAGGCAGAAACCACCTCTCCAGTCAGGGCAAGGGAGTTACACAGTGAAGATAACCCCTGCTCCCCCCCTTGGTAGCTTGGCACGAGCAGTCAGGCTTATCCCAGAGGCAATGTGTAAAGCGTTTGCACAACGCACAAACACACACAGCAGCAACACACTAGGCACACCACAAAAGAAACTCCACACAAGGTTATATCAAAAATAGCCTTTCTATTATCCAAAACACATTAGAATCATAATCACACAATATACACTGTGCCAACTAGCACTAGTCAATATTCACAGGGGATTATATACATGACAGGTCCAAAAGGGCCACTGTCAGAACCATCACAAGCACAAGTAGTGAAAAATAACACAGCCAGTAACTACTGGTAAAATACTGTACTTAGCATTATATCACATTAGCACAAGGCATAGAACACATTATGCATAAAACATCAGCATAAACACATTATGCATAAATCATCATTACCTTAGTGACATTCCTCAGGTGCATACATCACCTTTCCTTAGGGTCCTGTGCCCTCCTGGCACACACGGGAACCAAACCTGACCCCAGACCCACTGGCCTTTTACTGAGGCTCAAATGCCCTTTGTCTTCAATGTCAGGGCATAACTGGAGCCTTTCAATGGCCCCTTGGCTGCCAATGCAACAGAAACAACTGTGAACAATGAGCTTGGGGCGTGGGGTGCAACTCGCCCCTTCCTCATCAGGGTACAAAAGGGGGTGGTGATGGACGGAGCATCTGAATCAATCAAACACTCACACCCAGTCAAAAGATCTGGGTTTAATCCATCACCGTTCTTTAGCCCACTCTGCCACCCCTCATCATGGAGCAACAGAAATGGTCCCACGTTGCAGCTGTCCGCGCTCCTGCAATGCAGCTGTGAAACAGAAACAGGCACTGGCTCTGCCGTGCCTCTGGAGTCCCACTCTGGGACTCTCCTAGCAATATTGCCCCAATGTTGCAGCTGCCCTCCAACAGGCGGTTCAGCTGTGCGAAAAGGGCATCAACTGTGTGCCTTACGTCTACCCTCACCGGGGCTTCTCCTGGTGCCTCCGATCGGCACCAGCAATGTGCAAGGATAGCCCAACTCACCGAGGCTTACGGCAGACTCCTCCAGTCTTCCTCATTGCACAGGGGGGAAAGGCACCGATCCTGTACCTCAGCCTGCTCTACCGGAGCAGAGTCTCCATTGTCCTGAACAAGCTCCTGTCTCCACCTGCCACGCATGGGGCTCTCCCAATCGCTAAGGGAGCCCCACCTGCGGTCAGACACAGGATTGCCTGGCTTCCACTTCTCTAGCCGGCCCCCTAACCAGGCCGCGATCACCGCACTCTTCCTTGTGGGGCCCTGGATGCCCAAGAATGCGGGGTAGGCTTCCGCCGGCAGGTTGGCTTCTGATGGCTACCAGAAGGCGGGGTGGGCTCCCGCCGGAAGGTCGACAGCGCCCACGTCTCTCTCCTGTGGCCCCCCCACAACCAGGCAAGTTGCCTGTCTTCCAGGTCGGGCCGCAGTGGTTCCTCTCTTCTCTAGCAAATGCGGGGTGGGCTCCAGCTCCTTAAGACTGCAATTGCAGGGTGGGCTCCTGCTGACAGGAGCACAAAACCAGCGGGATAGGCTCCCGCTTTTTGTAGCATAAATGCGGGGTGGGCTCCCACTTCCAGGAGCACAAAACCAACTAGGTGGGCTCCCGCTTCACTCCTCAGCAGCACGGGGGGAATCCCTGTGCCGGGACTCCCTCTAAATATCTCGCAGCTCAGCGCTGCACGGCAACCACGCTCCCCTCGTCCTAGAGCTTCTGGCTGGGCCAGGGAAAGTGCTCACCAGCACTGTATCTCTCCCCTCCAGGGAAGACAGGAAGCAAGGCACAGGCAGGCAGGCAGGCACACAAGATCCTCAGTGGCGGTACCTCCTGGCAGTCCAGCAGCCTGATGGCTTAAAGCCTAAGCACAAGAAAAGCACACCATTTCATTGGGTCACAGCCCCAGTATATATACAACCTTTTTTCTTTGTTCTGCCCTGGCAGAGGGCTTGGGGGAACCAGTCTCAGTGTCTCTGTGTACAATGCTCAAACCCTCCTTTGTCAGATGGGGCTCAGTCCTCAGACACACCACAGGGGGCGGAGCCAGCATTCACCTAGGCAGGCACAGACCTATTCAGGGTCAGCGTCCCACTACTCCAAATGCAGATCTCCTATTCAGCCTAGCGCTGACTCACCCTGCACTCCTTGGAGCCACACACACCTCACCAGCCCCTGTCACTCCAGAGCTAGACATGCAATTCACATCAGGCAGGCAGACACAAAGCACACAGAATTGCCAACTTCTAAAAGTGGCATTTCTAAATTATTGATAATAAATTCTGCAGCATTTATTATCCCTATTCCAAACAAAAAACTTGACCATGCTGCTCCTCTCAGATCAGGGACTACCACTAAAACAATTATCAGGGAATCCCTAATACATTCCTATGAGAGGGCAGCCTCACAGCAGTGAGAAACCAAAATGGCTGTTTGTCACTACCAGGACATGTCACACACTTAAGGTACATGTCCTACCTTCTACCCACAATGCACCATGCCCGTAGGGCTAGCTAGGGCATGCTCTTAGGGGTGAGTGTAATGCAGTAAAAGGGGGGACACAGATGTGGCACACACAGTGGCAGTAAAATTGCGTGCAAAGGCCCTGCAATGGCAGAGGCCTGAGACAGGGTTAAAAGGCTACTTTGGTGGGTGTCGCAATCATCACTGCCAGTCCACCAGTGGTACAAAAGGGGGTGGTGATGGAAGAAGCATCTGAACCAATCAAACACTCACACTCAGTCAAAAGATCTGGGTTTGATCCATCACCGTTCTTTAGCCCACTCTGCCACCCCAGTTCAGATATGGCTATATGCAAATCAGTCTGATCCTGTGCCTCATGGGAACAGTCCAGCCTGGACTGCCAAGCCATGCCTTCCCTGGACTGGAAACAAGCTTCCGAGGACCGGTTTCTGGCATTCCAGCTGTCTTCAGCCCGGCTTGCTTGAATCCAGTGGCAAAGTGAGCAAGGGACTCACATCTGAGCATACCCTGCCACACTTATGGCGGCCAAAAGCGGTACAAAAGGGGGTGGTGATGGACGGAGCATCTGAATCAATCAAACACTCACACCCAGTCAAAAGATCTGGGTTTGATCCATCACCGTTCTTTAGCCCACTCTGCCACCCCAGTTCAGACATGGCTATATGCAAATCAGTCTGACCCTGTGCCTCATGGGAACAGTCCAGCCCGAACTGCCAAGCCATGCCTTCCCTGGACCGGAAACAAGCTTCCGAGTACCGGTTTCTGGCATTCCAGCCGTCTTCAGCCCGGCTTGCTTGAATCCAGTGGCAAAGTGAGCAAGGGACTCACGTCTGAGCATACCCTGCCACACTTATGGCGGTCAAAAGCGGTACAAAAGGGGGTGGTGATGGACGGAGCATCTGAACCAATCAAACACTCACACCCAGTCAAAAGATCTGGGTTTGATCCATCACCATTCTTTAGCCCACTCTGCCACCCCAGTTCAGACATGGCTATATGCAAATCAGTCTGACCCTGTGCCTCATGGGAACAGTCTAGCCCGAACTGCCAAGCCATGCCTTCCCTAGACCGGAAACAAGCTTCTGAGGACTGGTTTTGGGCATGCCAGCCGTCTTCAGCCCAACTTGTTTGAATCCAGTAGCAAAGTGAGCAAGGGACTCACGTCTGAGCATACCCTGCCACACTTAGCATTTAATTTACTGGCCCTGGGTATCTGAGATACCACTTTACAAGGGACTGACACGTATATTAAATATGCCAAACAGGTGTAGGCCAATCTTAGCATGTTTATCACAAAGAGCACTCGCACTTTACACTGGACAGCAGTGCTAAAGGGCCCAGAGTCCTCGATCTACCAACACCATATCAGAAAAAGGCTAGGAGGAAGGCAAAAAGTTCAGGGATGACCCTGCAAAAAGGACCAAGACTAACAGTTCTCATTCATTATTATCTTCTCCACCACTTCTGAACTGTCTTGCTAAGAATACTTAAACATTAGGGTGGATGACATTTTTACTCCTCTTTTGCCTCTTTTGATGAAGTAGGATTTTCATAGAAAATGGTTACACCATGCAGGGGCTGTTAATATGGAGGACTTTAAAAGAGTTATTTTATGGCAGAAGTATGCTTGTGTGGAGACATAGCAAAAAGGCAGTGAAAAAGACAAAGACAGCCATATGACATGCTATATATGGATAATTATGAGGGAGCAGAGGGCATTCTCATTCTCTAGCTGGGGTTACCTGGGTTCATTGAACTATAAACATAAACTATCTACAGCAGTAAGAAAACAATAGCATTGGTACAAAGGATATAGCTGTGTTTCAAAGCAACAGTTATACCTGCTCTGTTAATATGAGCAGGGAGCCCCTCAGTCTTGAAGGTGGATATAAGGCTATACCTGAGGGTGCCTGCACCAATTTCTGAAACTAGACCCCTGTTTTCAAATCTCAAAGCCCTGCACTTCCTCGACTGGTATCTAGCCAAAAACACACATCCAGTTACAACCTTGATGCATTCTTCACATCACCAGGACACATCAAAATAGCAAGTGACAAGCCAATCTTCCATAAAAGCCAGATGTCAGCAGGTAAACTGAGCTTATGTTGCAAGACTTTTTTCAGGATTAATGCCTTTTACATACAAATTAGGCCTAATTGTATGGCAAAAATAGATGCACTATCTTTTAAAATGCATATGTGAAAGACCTAGGGCCTAAAAAGCTAACGCTTTGAATGGTGATGAAAACAAACAAAGTGAGCAAATTAGCATTAATCTCATTAGGATAAATACCATAAATGCAGCAAATAGGAAACTTGCATTACACAGCCCAGATAGTTACATGTAATGAGCAATAATACAAGGCCATCCAGCCCAGCCAAGAAAGCACACATGGAAAGAAGTGTGTCTTGATACATTTGCTTGCTTTCAGACGTGTTTCTGATGGTGGCATTGTTTGTTCTTGAAGCATATATGGGTGACTGCACAACAACTCTCACTTCCCTCTCTATAGATTTCATTGGGGACAAAAGGTATCAAGAGACCTAAATGTTTGAGAGAGGCAGACATGGAAACTGATTGCTTGGGGGAAATGTCAGACAGACATCTGACTGCAGGTCTGGAAACTTTCTAAGGTATGCAGTGATAGTACATGGATGAGCAGGAGATAGATAGGGAAAATACTAATATTTCATAAAAAACCATAACAATGATTTTGATAATATTATAGATAAAGGTGTTAGGTAGAGTTTAGGTCTGTTCATTACAGATAGTATGGATGTGCAACATGAAATGCTTTGGGTTTTTCTAATGTTCATCCTATTCTATATTATGACAGCTGAGATTTCTATAATAATTTCATACATTTCGATACACAAGGTTCGTCCACTGATGGTACATAGTAAATATCCTAGTATTATAAAACACCAACATATGTGTGTGTCTGTTGTTTTTAAGGGGCAATGGCGAGGGCATCTCTGGCAGATTTGATAACTCACAACACTATGGATTGTGATATGAGCCTAACCCATCATAGTAAAGAGTGTGAGGCACCTGTGTATATTCATTTTATCTGACTGGGGTGCAATAAGCAAGATTCCATGAGAATAGGGAAATCTTTAAGGATGTGGTCTTCATACTAGGGAGCTCACAACACCACAGTATCCACCAGAGCCATTCAAGAATGTTCCATGTTACCTCAGCCAGAGCATTATTCAATAGTTCTTCAGCTTTGTAATCCTATCCTAATAAAACAAAGCCTTAATGTAACATCAATGAAGAATATACCAGTCGGAGCAGAAGACCTGTAGCAGTCAAAGGCTTATGTGTGCAGTACTTGCCTATTCAAAGTTTCTTTGGCAATGTTTTTCAACTTGTAAACTATGTTGCACTGCTTCCAATATCAACCAGTTCACCTTAAGAAAAAAGTAATCACAAATAAAAGTGGGAATGAAAAACACACTCATCTCACATAACTGCACTGTTCACTTCTCTCTAGGATTTCTGGTCTAAAATGGACAAACATAACTTATTAAAACAATTCTCTAAATTACCAAGAACTTGCACTAGTCATGATACTAGTTATTTCGCAGTGATATCATCAATGATGTCATTTGAGATGTCTTGAATTATGTCATATTTGAAGTCATAAGCAGTGCTTTTGGGCGTGACTCAGATTTAATGTACCTAGGTTTAATTGGTGTGTAGCAAGTGTTTCGGTTTTGATTTGTAACCATAACTGTACTTTACGTGTGATTTTATTTTATCGTCAGTAGGTTTCTTAAACATAAGATTATCAGTTATGTCAGAATCTCATCATTACATTTAGCATATATTTATGTGATTGTACTCTCCATTCAAATGTCTTATACTGCTGTCCACCACAGGGGGGCACATCCTACAATTCATGGCCTTTCAACTGTGCTCTACAGGAGTTGGCAGCAAGGTTTGATATTGGGACAACCTCTACCTCAACTGCAGTAGCTGGCCAACCCCCACTGTGCATTTCCAAAAACTGTGTCACAGAAGGGCTGGTGGCAGCCTCCCTTCATCATAATATGTGGGTGCACAGGCACAAATATATACCCACAACCACTAATTGTTTGCAGACTTATTTAGGGGTCCAATTGTTGGTGGACCTGCCGACTAGGTTCGCCATCTCTTTGGGTTCATCTAGTCTTTGGACTCAGGTGAGGGACCACAAACCCTGTGCTAAAAAGGCTTTTTTATTTTAAGTTGATGGGAGTCCTTTTAAAAACCGCCCACACATGGGCTTTGGGGTCAGTGACTGCTCACCTACCACCCTATTCTGCCTTTTCATTTTTTTTCAATACATGGGAACCATGCTCCATATAATGTAATAGTAGCTGCAGTAGAATTATTCCAGTCTTGAATCAGAATGTTTGGATCCACGAACCCAGTTGGATTTGCAGACCTGAAATGGGCAGTAAAAGAAATGGTCTCTGGTCTCTTCTTCAAAAAATACTATTACACCAAACCATGCCTAGGTACACCACTGAGTAAAGTTCTACTTTCACACCAAGTTAGGGTTCATAATGTTCAGATGTCTTTGCTGTAGTGGAGAGTAGAGTTTTCTAATAGTCAAAATGGAAAATACTAATTATTACTTACACTTGGGATTTTCTTCCACAAGAGAACGATTTTTGGTTTGCCTTTACTTTTGGTGCCATTTGAATTTCAGATCTAATGCATAAATCCAAATATTTGACATGACAAGTTTCATTCGGGACCATATACAGCATGGGGGGATGTAAAGTAGAGGTCAAAATGTTTGTTTTGACTTTTCTTTCTGATAGGAGCATTTTCTCCCACCCACAACAAAAACTGAAGAATGGAATTAAAGTGCATGTTTTTTTAAACTACAGCTTTAGTCAGGTGTGTGTCTTTGCTTGCATTGGTGTAAACCTGTTCAATTGAATTTGAGAAGCTTGGATTTGTATATCCTGACTGTTAACTTGCACCAACTGCAAAGGTCTAGAATCATCAAACAATGTGAAAGTCAGAAAACTGTTTTCCTACTTATATTCTAGCTGGAGCAGAATTGTTACTTGTTACCAGTGGCGTAACGAAACTTGAGGGGAGTCCCCCTGCAAAATACATGGAGGGGGCCCTCCCTCCCAGGTCTACCACCTATCACTTTTTCAGAGGGAGGCCCGGGAGCCCTCAGCACCGAGGGGGCTGCAAAGGCTTTTGTTACACCACTGCTGGGAACCACCAATGGACATTAAATATGGGTAGTTACTTCACTTTGGTCTCATGTGGGGACAATGAGTGTAGGGAGAGGGTTGGAGAGTCTTTCATTAAATTCCACAAAGGAGCAGTGGCGTGTCATCTGCTACAGCTGCCAGGAGCAGCAAAGAAAGGAAAAAATAAAATGACAATAACAGAATATTATTTTCATTTTATTTTTTCCTTCTGCTGCAGCAGCACGTGGGGGGTGGGGCAGAGCGGCAGGGCAGGAGTAGTCAAACATTCCTGTGCCAAATGACTGTTTGGTTGGCCTTCTCTGGCCACCAAAAACAGTCATGTGCACTCCCCTGTTCTCCATGCAGGTTGTATTACAGCCTGCATACAGAACATGCCCACCCCTACAGCCACTGGCTGAGTGACGTGTCACAGCGCTCAGACCAATTACAATGTTGCCTTGACTTAGGGGTGGGAGCCTAGCTGCCTGCTTCCTGCTCTGACCTGGAGCGGGCCACAGGCAGGCAGGAGAGAAGATGCAGGACACAGCGGCGGCAAGATAAGTTTTATTAATTTTTTTTTAAAACAGCCTGCGCCCTCCCTCACCATTGAGCTGTGCCGGCTGCCCCTGCAAATGAGCTATGTTAGACCTCCGAGACAGACAACCTTATACCTCTGAAACATCCATCATTCCAGTCGAGAGTGGGAGACCTGAGTACTGAGGGGAGGTCTTTTCCGGTTGATACCAAGTGGCCACTTTAGGACTTCTGACTCACTAACTGAAGACAGAAGGAGCAGAATTCTAGGAAACAATTAAACAGATCATGACTTGCTGGGTGCTGTGTGGTGGAGGTGGGGAAGCTAACAAATTACCAAGGAGAGGGGGCCCAGATTCGAGCCGAGGGTCTTGCTCAGCTCTAAGAGCCCATACATGAGCCGATCCCTGAAAATGTTTGACATGTGAACTGTGAAACAAATACAATGTAACACTGTGCATTGCAGAAGCTTTTCAATTTAGATCA
Source organism: Lissotriton vulgaris (assembly GCF_964263255.1). NCBI lineage: Eukaryota > Metazoa > Chordata > Amphibia > Caudata > Salamandridae > Lissotriton > Lissotriton vulgaris. The sequence continues at coordinate 747,698,393 of NC_141696.1, forward strand.
TATCACTGCATTAAAACACTTATTAAAAATAACTGTTTAAACATGAAATTAAAACATTCATACCCCTCCCATACCCCTCCCACCACTTGCCATGACAACAGTGCCATTAGTGAATTAAAAGGCAAGTCAATTTTCATGTGTACCTGGTATGTTTCCTAGATTTTCACACGGAGCAACCTTATAGTCTATTTAAATCAGACAAAAGAAAGCGTACATCCTGAAATCGCATATTTTAAAGTGCTCAAACGCAAAAAGGAAGCACAGTGATTGCATTAAATATTTGCCTAAGAACACAGTTTGGTCAAGAAGAGTGCCGGGAAAAATCCTGAGCTCTCTGTTTACATTGTGACATTTAACCTCTAAATGGATATTATTTCCCTCTCAAGTTTCACATCAAATGTTAATGTTTTTTCCTTAATTCTTGGTGGATTAGTTTACAGCATGGGTGGCTGGCAGAAGCCACATGAAGGCTTGGCTCATCTTGGGTGTGAGGTTCCAATAAGATCTCAAGCTTTTCCAGAGCCAGGCTAGAGCATTCAGTGGCTTTCCCACCTCTACCATGTAGACCCATGGGCCGGTTCTGTTGGGAGAACCTTGAACCGACTTGGAGAGTCGCCATCAGGAGCATGTCCCTTTCTTAGTTTTACTCTGGTTGCAGCAAGTGAGAGTTGTCTGGTATATGTACTATGAGGCCTGGGTGTAAGTTGAATTAAGGCTGGCAAATTCATACAATTTCCAAATTGTGTGTTGTGTAAAATTTCTCAAAAGTTGTCAGAATACAATTGTGTGTACTTTTTTGCACACAGGTGGCTCATTTGTGTGTCACTGCAGTGGTGGTAAATTGTCCATGTTCTATCGCCTAAGCTGGAAATCTCATCAAAGGATGACTAATCTACCCTATCTCTTGGCTGGGGTTTCCCATATGAAGGAAATATGCCTTTTCCTGCATGGTCCCCCTTAAGTTTACTCTTGCTAAGGGTGGGCAGAACTTGATGAGTTTTAAACTGCAGAATTCCGCAGACTTCCACCAATGGTCTGAAAATATGCAGCTTATGCTGCTTGCCCTTCAATTTAGTACTGGTAGCGTGAGCAACACTGAAAAATCTGCTTGAACGGTCCATGCTTTTTGCCTGAGCTCGTGGCCATTCAAGTACATTTTGCAAAAACTTGAGCAGAAAATCTACTTGAGCGGCAAAACATTTACTCGAACAGCAGTGGCTGACGGCACTCATCCATGACCCCCTGCGTCAGAAAATTGCACCAGAGGATGCCAAATTTCACCCACACTCACTGGCTCACAATTTCTGGAGCCTTGTGGGAGGAAAAGTCCTTCATTCGATTCTTGGCAGAATTTGGCAGGGACTTTGCATTAAAGAGTTACGTGGAGTGAAAAAAATGTCATCAATTCCGCAGGTCCACTCCTACCTTTTGCTGGACCCTATATTTTTGCTGGAATTAGAACTCGGCACACTTACTAACCAGTAGTAAGGTGTCTATGCTCCCCCTTTAAGCATGGTTGCATTACATTCTCCTTATTAGTCTATTTAATGTGTCTGTATGTCCCTAGTACATGGTACAGACTGTACTCAGGGCTTAAAAATTAAATGTTGTGAGTGTATGTTAGCACCTATTTGCCATCCACTACAGTAACAGTGCACACATGGCTTCAGGCATACCAATGTAACCTCACCATAGCAGTGTAAAAAACCTGATTCAACCTGTCAAAATAAACCCTTTTGAGAGGTCAAAATCATATTACAAATTAACAGGTCACCAATATGTAGCCTCATAACCCACAAGCTAGGGTACATGGTATTTAAAGGTAGAACATGCAAAGATTTAATGTTAACATGTCCCTACAGTGACTAGCACCCAAAAGCTATTTTCTCAGTAGGATGTCTGACTGCCATATAGGGAAACATTAGAAAGCAATATCAAATACCAATACTATATCTCACAAATGGCACCAGCGAGAAAAAATTGCTATACAACTATTTTTAATAGTTATTAAAAATCTATTTCAACTGTGAAGTCAGGTTTTTTATTTTTTTTAGAATTTATTTATCTTTTTCCACAATACAAAAACACATCAGCACCAATGAAAACACTTCAGCAGTAAATTTGGAGCATACACCACCTGATCAGTAGCACTGGAATACATAATAATGCAGTTGCATGGCCTCTTTTTACATAATATTAGGTATACAGTTCTGTTATGCATCTAATATACTTCGGTAACAGACAACGTGTTTCCTGGATATTCCTACACATAGGGGCCAATTCCGATTTGGGAAAAAAAGCGTCCGTCCGAATCATATCCGGAGCCCTCTCCGTCCGAATCGTACACGTCCGTCCGAATCGCGTAGTACGATCCGTATCTCGTCAATCCGTCCGAATCGTCGTGAACCATACGAATTGCAAGGGTGAAACTGTACGGCACGGACCCTCACAGTGAACCCTACAATTCGTAAACATGCTGTAGGACCCGACGAGTATGATCCAGACCGGGGTATGAGGACGCGATTCGTACAGTCCACGTCAGGTAAGGGCGATTCGTACGGACAACCACACAATCACATACACACCGTACGGTGCGTACACCCCATGATCGAAGGGGTACGGTGCGTACCCCTCCGATCATGGGGTGTATGCACCGTACCCCATTATCGCAGGGTGTACACACTGTATACCCTGCGATCATGTGGTACGGTGCGTACACCCCATGATCTCAGGGGTACGCACCGTACCCCTGAGATCATGGGGTATAAGCACCGTATACAGGGGGGGGGGCGTTCCGTACCTGTTTCGAGGTGAACTCTGCTTATCTGGACGTTTTGGGCTCCAGTAAAAAAAGCGTTGTACAGTGCGTACCCGACACAAATCGTACTTGCTGGGTTGGGAAAACCTGCTTCGAACTGTACGGATGTCGCGTACAGCGGGTTCCGAGGGAGAATCGTGCGGAGATTAGAGTCGTATGGTCTTTGTACGATTCGTTCGGAGTCCTGCTCCTCGTACGAATCGTACTTCATCGTACGTACGGGGGCGTTGTAGGGTACGATTCATACGGGAAAAACGCTCCGTACGGCTATTCGGAGTGGTTTTTCCCGAATCGGAATCCGCCCCAAAATGGGATAAACTACCACATTCTCTCGTGGCCAGCCATACAGGACTGTAACATATGCCGACAGCCGTGTTTCACTCAACCCACCCCCGTCCGATCAGAATCAGCTTGAATCTCGTTGATTGTTGCCTAAGCCAGCATGTATTGTCGATATGGGCCCAAGATATCTTCAGGTGCACATCTGACAGGCATTAGCTCGTTGTAATTATCAGATTGAGTGGAACAATATGCCAAATCTGTTTTCCAATCTGCAATAGTCAGCAGAGGACCCCTCAACCAACTCATGGCCATTCTCCTTTTGGCTAGTAGTAGGCCAATAGCCTTTAACTTGCACACCTCTTTTGGTGTCTGTTTATAAAATCCCAGCAAAGCTACCAACGGCACTTCCGCAATGCATAATCCAACATTTTAGACAACACTTCGAATACCTCCCTCCAGAACACACGTATTCCAGGGCATTCTCAAGCCAAGTATGTAAAATTTGCATTCTCAAAAGAGCACCTCACACATCTATTGTCCTCCCTCAAACCGTATCTGTATAAACTTGCCTGCGTGTAGTATGTTCTGTGAATATATTTAAAGTGGTATCGTTTCAATTTTATTGAAACTCCAAGCCCACTGTGCCATAGTAATTTCTATGCCAAGTTCCTCCTCCCAATCCAACTGAAACCTTCCCTTGGTCTGATCGCCCTAAGTTTTAAAAAGTGCATGCAGTGTCGTTATGCAGCTTTGAGGGGATTGTGTTTTCAATAGGTACGCCAGTGATGGCATCCCTTCCGGCTCCTGCATTGTTGGTCCCAGCACTCTTGCAGGGCCCTCCTAAACCTTAAGTATTGATAAGCATCAAGTGCAATGACCCCCCACCTTGTGCCGAAACCTTTTCCTACTTTTTAGCGATACCTTCTTGGAACAGATCACTAAGGTAGTGTATGTCCAACTAATAGAGGGTGGACATCACAGCTCTGTCTTCCTTGAATGGTAACCAGTCACACCATTGCAGCAGGAATTTGGAACAGTATATTAATATGATCTGGTCCTTGCTGGCAATTTTAACAAGTTGATGCCCGGTACAATGGACTGGATCTATCATGCGTGGGGTACACAGCGCAGTGCCAGTCAACATTTGAGGAAGTGGGACAGGGGAAACCCTATTTTTCTCTATAACGTGATGTGACAAATTGCCAGGGCCATGTATCCAGCATTGGGCGTGTAGGGTCTGAGCAGCTCTGTAGCACTGTTCCATGTCAGGTGTGTTCAGCCCTCCCTCTGATTATGGCTGACTTAGTATATCCCACTTAACACACAGCTGTTTCCCTGCCCAGAGTAGCCTTGTCAGAAGGGTATGCAGAGTACAATAGAAGCTATAATGAGGTTGTAGTTTAAGGATAGTATATCACGATGAGCATGATATTCGCGTATTGCACACATGAGAGGTTCAGCCACCAAAGCATACAAAAGAGGGGAAAGGGGACAACCCTGTCTTGTACCCCGAGATATTGCAATAGTGAGAGACAACATACCATTTATCTTCCTCTGTGCCAGTGGCTGCGCATATAGTATTTCAACTAATTGCATAAAGTTATCCCCAACCCCAACCCTGCGCAGGATAGCATATAAAAAAAATTCCATTTCACGGAATCAAAAGCTTTTTCGATGTCTATGAACAGGGCTGCAGCCCTAACCTGTGGGTTAATATGTGCTATGATGCCAAACAGTGTACGGAGATTGCTGGATAAGGAGCTACCAGGAACAAACCCTGTCTTCTCTGGCCCTATTACTTTAGGGAGCAAGGGCAACAGCCTATTTGCTAACACATTTGCGAACAGCTTGGTATTAGTGTTTAATAATGATAACGGCCGATATGAAGAACAGTGTTCCTGGAGGTTTCCCGGGCTTGAGGAGGCTAAATATAGTGGCTTCCCTCATCGAAGGTGGCATTATTCCAGCTTTCGCCATCTCTTCAAATAAATTTACTAGATGAGGGATCAATTTATCTTGATATGCCTTGTAAAAGGCAACTGTAAAGCCATCCACACCTGGAGCCTTCCCGTTAGGCATGTCCTTAAGCACGGCTATTATTTCTGTGGGTCGCAAAGGGTCTATGAGTCTTTCCCTGTTGCTGTTTTGTAACCAAGTCATGGCAATGTGAGCTAGGTATTCATCATCAGATTCAGGGGCAGTGTCCTTCTTCGAGGTTTAGAGATCTGTATAATAATCTTCAAAAGCCTTGAGTATGGCCTGTGTGGTGTCCACTTGGTCATTACTTGCGTTGAATACACTGGCAAAATTACTGTACCTCCTATGAGGCCTAACCGCAGCTGCCAGAGTGGAGCTGGGCTGGTCCCTTTCCGAATTTGCCCTAGCCGCCGCGTATTTTTTGAGGTGCTTAACCTCGTTGTCAGCTAGCTCATGGTAATCATTGAGGAGTGTCCTGATCTGTACTAATATCTGAGGGTCATCTGTTTCTTGTAACCTATCTTCCAGCATCTTCAGTGTTGCCTCTATTTTGCAAAGCTGAGTGCAGATAGACTTGAGGACCCCCGAGTGTTTGGAGATCGTGAATCCCCTTATGTAAAGCTTGAAGGCTTCCCAAACAGAACACATTGTGGAGACACTACCAAGGTTTGTAATGAAGAATTCATCTATCCCAGTACCTAATTCCATTTGGAAAACTGAGTGAAGGAGATAATATTGTGGGAATCCCCAGGTTTGCCTATTAGTACCTACAGCCGGGAGTTCCAGCTTAAAGAAAACAGGGGAATGGTCAGAGAGGGTGCAGGTCATATGTTTGCAGTCACTAATAGATGAGAAAAGTGTACTGGAGGCAAACCAGTAGTCTATCCTGGTGTGGATATCCTGGACCGTCGAGTAGTGTGAGTATTCCCTGTCTAGAGGGGGAAGCGGACACCACACATCCTGCAGCCCCTCAGATTGTGCAATGCTGGCTATGACTCGGGTTGCGCGTGATGGGGGTCTAGGGGCACCTCTTGACCTAACCAAGTGTGGGTTTGGAATACAATTGAAGTCCCACCCAAAGTATAGTAATACAAATGGGTAAACCCAAAATCACTGGGACCTAGATACAGGACAGTATAATAAGGGGTGGTCCCAGTATTATTACATCAAATAGTGTAAAGAAAAGGCATACAATTAGGTACAAACAAAACAAGAGATGAATGTATTCCTGCAACAGTGTTATTTAATCACACTGAACACATGTTTCAATTAGAAAAACAGTAGTAAAGTTAGGACTCCTAACTTTACCACTCCTAAACTGAGAAAAATCCCAACTTTAAGACTTTCGATATTCACAGAAGGCATTTAGGAGTCCTAAAGTTAGGAATCTTAACTTTACTACTCCTAAACTAGACTAGGTTAGATATTCCATCTCAGGCTGAGGGAAGTGTAATTTTAGATTCTGAGACACTCGAAAACGGTCCATCAAACATGAGTATCAATATAGCTCAGGATCAAGATATAGCTACGATCAATGTCTCAGACTCACAGATAGTAGATCCTGAAGAAAACCATACTGCACAAGACAGTGAGCAGACAACCATAGAAGCCGATCCCCCTGTTCAAGCTCCAGCTTCTCGAGCGATTAGAAAGTGTAGAAAAACCCAACTACTTCGCGGTGGAGTTAGTACAGGGAGGAAGAGGGCTGCGTCACCACTGAGAAGCAGGGAAAAAGGTAGGAGGAAATTAGAAGAGGACGAAAAATTAAATATGGAAGAAGAGCTTATATCCAGGATAGCAGATTTAATTGACACCAAATTTAGAGCCCTAATTAAACCGGTAGTGGCCAAACTGGATAAGTTGTCCGCAGATGTGAAAAAGCTGGGAGGAGATCAAAAGAAGTTAATGGAAGAGGTGTCCAACATATCCGGTTCAGTTAAAAATCTGGCCATGCCTGTAAAAGAGGTATTTGGCCTCCAGCCAGATACAGGCACAATTCCTAACACCACAAGGGTAAATCTCTCAGATCAGACGCCAAATACTGCACCCAACCAGTCATTGTCAAGGGACATCCACCCTCCACAACCACCAGAAATAACCCTTCCAAGAGCAGAAGAAGATATACTACACTTCATTGAGGATGCAGCTCCTTTAGTGCTGGTTTTAGCAAATGCTCCCCCTCTAACACCGGACCAAACTGAATCATCTACGGCGCTAACAAGTAACGCCCTACACTGGTTATCGTGCAATATGCGGTTGGCCCCCTGGGGGAAGCAACAGCTAGCTAGAGATATTAAATCAGCCAGAAGGACCACTTGGATAGGTCAAAACCCCAAAAAATTTAAAGGCGACTGCATAATTATAAACTTTGCAAACTCTGCAGTCCTACCAAATATCCTTCCAAACATTCTACCACCACAACGAAGGAGTGGTACCATCATCCCTCTCACTTTGGAATTTTTTGGTAAAAAACAAAGGAGTATGTCATACCCTAAGCCTAATCATACCTACACTAGACCAATATGGCCAGAAAAAACAAATGGTTGGGGTTTTGATGTACCAGTAAATAACTGGGGTTATAGCAGGGAAGGATATGACCAACCACCACGACCATATCATACAGATCCCCATTACTTTAATATCCCCACTTCCAATAGGTATGATATTTTCTCTGCAGAGGGTGGGCTGGAAGGGGTAGAATGACTACCAGAAGACGTAGGCATAGTGAATGTGAATACGTGTAATACTGTAATCCCTACTACCAACCCTCCTGCAATTGAGAATTTGAACAGAATACAATGTGGAGGTAAAAAATGTGTGGAGGGACTTTCATTGTTATCATGGAATATAGCCGGACTTTCTGATAAAATGCAAGATAATGATTGGCTGCACTATGTTAAAAAATATCCCATAATATGTCTCCAAGAAACCTGGGTAGTAGGGAAAAACCTGTACATTGAGGGATATCAGAGTTTCATAATCCCGGCAATACCATCTGCAAGTGGAAGAGCTAAAGGGGGATTGGCCATCTTTGTCAGTTTGTCGCTTATATGTCACAAAATTGAACATAAATCTGGTAACAATAACATACAGGTTTTGGAATTCAGAAGGGGTAAAACTAATTTTGCACTGTTTAATTTTTATAATTCTGTGAACCAGGCTGGAGAATGCAATATAGAAACCTTACGTGATTTGCTAGGGGCAATTGATAGTTCTCTGCCATGCTCTAAAATCTTAGTAGGTGATTTTAACACACATTTATGTGGGAACCCTAGCGTGGGACCTGTTGAACAATTGGGCTGTAACAGTATGGAAGGAATACACTTTGAACACTCGCGGAGGGGTACAGGGTTAAATGAGTTAATGAATGAAAACAATCTATTCACGGCAATGTCGACAGTACCTGATCATACTGTATTCCGAATCCCTACTTTTAAAGGCCATGCCACAGGTACATATATAGACCACATCCTCATCTCAGCTGACTTTGTTGATATCATCGAGGATTTTAGAATCCTCATGAGTATTTACAGCGACCACAACCCTTTATGCATTACTATGGGCATGAGTCTACTTGAAAAACACATTCCTCGTGAGGACCGTGGCCATTTAAAATGCATTAATGGGAAGCGTCGCTTAAAATGGGCAATGGTGGATTGCGATCAATTTTATACCTCTGTTAGTGCAGTTTGTAATCAAGAATTAATGATATGTACTTCCCCTGCATCAGCTCCGACGCAAATCCTGACATCCTTCAAGGAGATAGCTAACAAGGTGGAGTCTCTTCTAATGGTACCCAATAAGGGAAGGATAAATTCAAATTGCAATCCAAAATGGTTTGACAGTGATTGTTCAAAGGCCAGTCGCGAGCTCAAAAAAGCATTAAAAACAAAACCGAGAGATCCATTGATCATCAGGGGTTTGCGGAATGATTATAAGAAATCACTGGCTACTCGCAAGCGAGCTGTTAAAAAAAGTGTATGGGAGTCACTCCTAGAGCCCGAGACTTTAAAAAATAGCTCGAAGTTCTGGGAGATAATCAACAAACCAATATTTGATTGTCCTACCATCCCAAATGTGGGCACAAACATATCAGAGGACGAATGGATAGACCATTTCAGTTCTATTTTTATAAATAATGAATCACAGGCAGAACACAATTCAGGTACAGGTAGAGATATCTCTCTATGCTTCACAAATGAGGAAATAGTTAAAGGAATTAAAGGTCTGTCAAATAATAAGGCCCCGGGTCCTGACGGACTTCCGCCTGACCTCTTTAAGTCACGCGAAGCACTATGGGCGCCGGTACTCACTGCAGTACTTAATGCAGCTGTGTTATGTGGATGCCCAAAATCATGGGGGGTATCTACAATAGTCCCTATATTCAAGAAAGGAGACCGTAGCAGCCCGGCCTGCTACAGACCGATATCGCTAATAAATTCTGTAGCAAAAGTGATAGGAGGAGTCATTTTAAATAGATTGTCTAGTTGGTCAGAGGAAAATAATATAATATCTCCAATCCAGTATGGTTTTAGGCCTGGACATTCTACCATTTCCCAATGTCTGAATTTGTATCTTATAGCCGGGAAGTACACCAAGGCACGAAGCGGAACGATCCATATGGCGTTCATGGATCTCTCTTCGGCCTTCGATTGTGTGAACCGTGGGAAACTCTGGGGCGCCATGGAAAAAATGGGCGTGGACAAAAACCTAGTAAACTTACTAGAAGACATACATTCAGACACCAAAGCGAATGTCAGATATACCCAGGACCTAAAAGTGACCAAAGATTTTGGAGTGTTTCGGGGCGTCCGGCAAGGATGTATTCTGGCCCCGTTCCTCTTCAATCTGTACATTAACGACCTGGAAGATACCCTTTTAAGTACCAACACAGACTATCCATACATTGGTCGAAAGGGTCTGCCGGTTTTACTATATGCGGACGATGCAGTCATTTTATCTAGAACGGCCAATGGACTCCAAATTTTACTAGATTCCTTTTACACTTTTATGAAGACCAGAGATTTAAGTATTAATAACACTAAATCCTACATAATGAAGGTTGGCCAAGGCTTTAAAAAACCAAACCACCTAAACGTAGCTGGAGTGGAAATACCTGTAACGCACACATTCTCCTATCTCGGGGTCCTCTTTGACAGTCAACTTAAATGGGGACCCGTGATTCAGAAAAAGAAGGGAGACGTTTCAAGGGTAAACGCGGCTATATTGGATTTCTCAAAAAAGTTGGGAAATAGCCCAGTTGCCGCTCTACTCCAACTATACAAGGCCAAAAGTGTAACCACAGCTTGTTACGGCAGTGAATTATGGGGATACGTCCCCTTGGACGTGCTCCAGATAGTTGAAAATAATTTTTTAAAACAGATTTTAAGGGTCCCAAGGGGTACAGCAAATTTTTCTGTGCATGAAGAACTGGGGGTTCCGTATGTCAGTGATAAAATTGCATTGAATCCCATGTTATGCTGGATGAATAGCTGGTTAAATGACGATATTCCCTTGACCAAGCTTATTCTAAGAGAAGCACTTACATGGGATAACAGGCTGGAGGTTCCCTGGCTTAAATATCTATCTAAATGTTTTACTGATTTAGGCCGACCTGAGCTCTTTTTACGCCCGGAATCCATCACTATAAAGGATCTTACTACGGTCAAAAACGCTTTTATTGACTTGAGACAACAGGAAAGGGAATCATGTGAGTTAAAAAAAGAAAGTGTACGCAATCACATACTAATTAAAAGCACTTTGCTTATGGAACCCTACCTGACATGGCATATGTCAAGTTATGACCGATTTCTGTTAACAAGGTTCAGGTTCAACCTGTTTCATTTCTTGCTGTCGGTACCTAGGGGTTCCCATCGAGGTCAAGTGTTGCCAGCTTGCGGCTGCGACGATAAGTCTCCGCAAGATCTGGCACACTTTCTGTTTTTTTGCCCCTTTTACGCTGTACCAAGGAAGCTATGCTTGAAACCCTGTTTGAAAAAATTGAACTTTCAACAATTCCGTCCTGCACAACATTTTTTACAGCTGCTAAACTGTGATTACACTTTATTTATATGTAGTTTTTTAAGAATGGCAATTAAATTTAGAAACAGTATGGAAGGATAATAATACTGATACTGTTTTTTATAACTGTTGTCAAAGGAACATTATTTTTAATAAGGTCTTTAATATCTTGATATAGTGCTGTATTTTTAATTCTGTGTTTTTTTGATCTGTAATTGTTTACGCTTTTTTTAAGATTATGTGTATGTCATGTTATTAATTGTAATGTAAATACTTTTATGGTTGTCAAATCGAACAACCGAATAAAGTTATTTGACCTTGACCTTGACCTACTCCTAAACTGAGAAAAATCCTACTTTGAGACTTTCGGTATTCACAGAAGGCATTTAGGAGTCCTAAAGTTAGGACTCCTAACTTCTGTGAATACTGAAATGAGTAAGTGCCTTCTGTGAATACCAAAATGGTAGTAACTTTAGGATTATGTCTTAAGTTAGTTCTGTCAATCGGGCCCAGAATGTGCTTCATAGTCACAGTCTGAGATTTCGACAGTAGTTCCCTGAGATTGTTATAAATTTTGTATGCAAATAATGGGGAGTTGGAGAATAGTATTCCAAAATCAGATTCCATTTGTAATAGTTCCCACCTCTTTAGAATGATGCGTTTGATGGTCAATGACGTGGTTGAGAATCTAGACACAAAAACTTCTTGGTTCTTACTAATTTTAACCATCTTTGCCAAAAGTGAATTGCGATCCAAATTGTGTACACGCCGATCAGCTTGTTCCAAAATCTCCACTGGGTATCCTCTCTGTAAGTGTTGAGTTTTAAAAAAATGTATAGTTGAAATACAAATATTCGGTTCTGATGTGATACTTTTTATTCATGTAAATGGCTAATATGGAATATATTGTTTGAGAGGTTATGGGTGGAAACTGCTGTACAGCAAAGCATTATTCCTGTCAGTAGCTTTTCTGAAAACCTTAGTATCAAAGCTTGTCATATTAATTGTGATTTCCATATCTAAGTAAGCGATGGTAGTCTTTTCAATTTGGTGCGTGAAACTGATTCTCGGATTCTTGGTGTTAAGATCCTACAACAGAGCTACTAACTCCCCTTTGTGACCTCTTCATCACTTACTCTCGGACAGTTATCTTTCTTTTTTCTCATCCTTAAGTCTTTTTTCTCTTTTCTCATGTTATTGTCACCTATTCTAACTGGCGCGAAACATGCAGTTTTAATTTCAACGCTGGTTCTGGATCTCACAGCAACAACACTAGATACGCTTGTATATGCCCTGCGCATCGGGAATCACAAGGTTAGTGCACGGCGAGTATCTCTCGTTACGGCAGTTAACGAATGTGGATTGTCGAATCGGTCGATATATCACCTTTTATCCTTTTGTTTTACGATTATTAAGGAATCCGATGGGTGTTTGCAGATCACGCCGTTTAATCCTCAGCCACGTTGGTCTAAGATTACAACAAGGTTGGCCTTTACATACACAATATAGCTGACATGCTTTCACTGCACGCTAATCTCCGCTCACCATGAGATCATCAGCTCAAGGAAGCTGTTTACACATATTTCAGTGCATGATCAGAAGCGGTTTTGGCTCCTTATTGTGCACTTTGACTAAAAGTCTGGGTAGGCATAGGCTTCAACTCATTTTTTCTACACCTCTTCACACTCTTGAGCGTCTATGCATGGTTTACTTTCTGTTTAGACTTCGGTCAAAGTTTGGGTCTCTGGTTATAAGGTTACATTTGTCTCTATTGATCTGTTCAAATAAGCAATGTTAAAACATGTATGGCTTTTAATACATTGATGGTGCATGCTATGTATTCTTGCTCATAGATACCCCTGATGAAGGGCTCAGTATAAGCCCAAAATGCATTTGGGATTGACACGTCTCATCAGGATTGGTACGTTTCATCATTCTTCTAGCAAATTAACAAAGCATTTTTCAAATGGATTACTCATCAATCTCTGTCTTGTTATTACTTTGATGGACTTTATGGTCACTTCAGATTTGTATCATGCATGACATTCAGTCATTCGCCTATAGTCAAGTGCTATAAACTATTGGTACTTGTTAGAATTGGGAGTCTCCAATTGGGTGAGGTAGGTGCCTTAGGCCAAATAGGGACCCTTGCTTCTATGTCAGGGAAAGGATGGACACCTTCTCAGATAGCCCCTGCTCACCCCCTCGGTAGCTTGTCACGAGCAGGTAGGCTTATCTTCAAGGCAAATGTGTATTTGCAACCACGCTCTCAGTAACCCAATGATGACACCACAAATGGACTCCACACGATTTTTCATTAAAAAAAGTATATGTTTATAAAAAAGATATACAATGAGATCACACGATCAAAATCCAACATATGCGTGCAAAAGGCCGAGAGCGTTCCTCTCCAAGCTCGCAACCCGCCCCAGGTGGCGACACACGCATGCTTGCTGAGCATTATCTGGGGGGTGCGACCTCACTCTCCTCTCCTCTCCTCACGTCTTGGGCCTTTCGATGCGACTTCATTGACTTGGGCAGTGGAACTCGGGTCCCCCTAACAACAGAGATGGTTCAAGGTCCCTCCTTGGCAAAGGCAGGCTCGGCTGGAGGCACAAGTCCTCTGGGGATCCCGGTCCGGTCCGATGGCAATGATGAAGATCTCAGGCTGCAACAGGGAACACGCACATAGCATCGCTCAGACTCATCTGAGCTCTGGGTGTGCACGGTCACAGGGCACTCTTTAGGAAGGTCTCAGGCTGCAGGAAGCACTCACACCGGCGTTGCTGAGACTCTCTTGAGTTCTGGGTGCACACGATCACAGACCAATGCTCACAAAGGTCTCAGGCTGCACAAAGCACATGCACACAGCGTTGCTGAGACTCACTTGGACTCCTGGTGCCCACAATCACAGGGCAATTCTTACAAGGGTCTCAGGCTGCACAAAGCACACACACAGCACTGCTGAGACACACTTGAGTTGTGGGTGAACACAATCACAGGGCAATCCTCATGAAGGTCTCAGGCTGAACAAATCAGACACACAGCGCGTCGCTGAGACTCACTTGGATTCAAGGTGCCCACGATCACAGGGCAATTCTTACGAGGGTCTCAGGCCGCAAAAAGCACATGCATAAGGTAGTTGTTCCTGAGGCGGAAAACCGGGGACTTTAGGCCAGGAATTCTTGCTAGATATTACTATTTTGGACTGCAAAATTCACTTTGGGAGAATTAATTACTTGTAGCGATCGACTACTTTTTACGTCATATTTTAAAAACGAAATCATTTTCAAGTCCTACTCATCGCTCTATTCTCCAAGAGGGGCAAAGCACCTCCAGGCTGCCGATTTGGGGCTTACCTGGACACGTGATTTCCCTCGCGGGCGCCATCTTGGGTGAGTGAGGTCGGCGTGCTAGTCTTGCGCCTCTCACTCAATTCACCCTACAAAAGGATTCCACCTGCAAGCGCTCCTCGACTAAGGTAGTTGTCCCTGAGGCGGAAAGCCGGGGACTTTAGGCCAGGAACTCGTGCTAGATATTACTATTTTGGACTGCAAAATTCACTTTGGGAGAATCAATTACTTTTAGCGATCGCCGACTTTGTATGCCATATTTTAAAAACGAAATCATTGTCAAGTTCTACTCATCGCTCTATTCTCCAAGATGGGCAAAGCACCTCCAGGCTGTCGATTTGGGGCTTACCTGGACGCGTGATCTCCCTCGCGGGCGCCATCTTGGGTGAGTGAGGTTGGCGTGCTTGTCTTGCGCCTATCAATCGATTCACCCTACAAAAGGATTCCACCTGCAAGTGCTCCTCGACTAAGACAGTTGTCCCTGAGGCGGAAAGCCAGGGACTTAGGCCAGGAATTCTTGCTAGAAATTACTATTTTGGACTGCAAAATTCACTTTGGGAGAATTAATTACTTTTAGCAATCGCCGACTTTTTACGCCATATTTTAAAAACGAAATTATTTTCAAGTCCTACTCATCGCTCTATTCTCCAAGAGGGGCAAAGCACCTCCAGGCTACCAATTTGGGGCTTACCTAGTGACATGATTTCCCTCGCGGGCGCCATCTTGGGTGAGTGAGGTCGGCGTGCTTGTCTTGCGCCTCTCACTCGATTCACCCTTCAAAAGGATTCCACCTGCAAGCGCTCCTCGACTAATGTAGTTGTCCCTGAGGCGGAAAGCCAGGGACATTAGGCCAGGAATTCTTGCTAGATATTACTATTTTGGACTGCAAAATTCACTTTGGGAGAATTATTACTTTCAGCGATCGCCGACTTTTTACGTCATATTTTAAAAACAAAATCATTTTCAAGTCCTACTCATCGCTCTATTCTCCAAGAGGGGCAAAGCACCTTCAGGCTGCCGATTTGGGGCTTACCTGAACGCTTGATTTCCCTCACGGGCGCCATCTTGGGTGAGTGAGGTCGACGTGCTAGTCTTGCTCCTTTCACTTGATTCACCCTACAAAAGGATTCCACCTGCAAGCGCTCCTCGACTAAGGTAGTTGTCCCTGAGGCGGAAAGCCGGGGACTTTAGGCCAGGAATTCTTGCTAGATATTACTATTTTGGACTGCAAAATTCAATTTGGGAGAATTCATTACTTTTAGCAATCGCCGACTTTTTACGCCATATTTTAAAAACAAAATCATTTTCAAGTCCTACTCATCGCTCTATTCTCCAAGAGGGGCAAAGCACCTCCAGGCTGCCGATTTGGGGCTTACCTGGACGCGTGATTTCCCTCGCGGGTGCCATCTTGGGTGAGTGAGGTCGGCGTGCTAGTCTTGCGCCTCTCACGCAATTCACCCTACATATTGTAACACTATTTTCGTACGCGCAGCGGGCGCGCCAGAGGCAAGCCCGTCAGCGCCCGTCCACACCAGACTGGGCCCAGGGCCCAGCACTCTCTCCATTAGTGCTGAACATCCAGCTGTGTACTCACGAGAGGCACTTATCCAACTTAGACACTCCCCCCAGTTGGGCTGCTTTCAAGACATCTCTATGATGGACTCCTCTACACACTGTCCGAAGTGCCCCTTTCAATTCGTGGGACCTGATCTTTATCCTTCTACATGGGCCCCAGTTAATATGGCCCTGCTCAACTGCCGCTCACTGCCCAAACATGACCTGGAAATAAACATGCTGCTACAAGACCATCACCTAGAAGTCCTGTTTCTTACGGAAATTGACTCTAACCCAGATGTTGTGCAAGCTCTGCCACCTGGTTTCCTGATTCAGCGACTTGATAAAACATCAGGGAAGGGAGGTGGAATCGCAATAATTCACCAGGATCATCTTTCCTGTCGCCTCACCGATAGCCCAATCCTGGACTGTGAAAAAGTCCTGTTCCTCATCCAAATCTCTCCTTCAAAATCCTTTTCAGGCCTTCATGTTGTCGCCCCCCGGGCCCCTCAGGTCACTCTCCCAGTTCTCTTCTGGAAGCCGTCTTTGCACTTGCTAGTACCTCCTCTAATTTCATGATTTTAGGTGATTTAAACCTGCATTTCCACAATCCCAATGATAAAATAGCCTCAGAATTGTTACTTGATTTAGCAGCGTATCAACTCCATCTTTTAAGCGATCAATCTACCCATACAAAAGGCCACTTTCTCGATCCCCTATTCTCCAACATTTCCAACCTTAAAACGCAAAAACCGATCCCCCTCCCATGGACCGATCATTTTTTAATCTGTTCCCGCTGGCATCTGCCAGCTCCTCAACGGCCCAAATTACCTTCCACCACCCTTGAACACCGTTGGTCGAAACTGGACACGGAAAAATGGAGGCAACTCCTGGAATGTTCCATTCCACCTCACGACCCCCTTATCCACGTAGCAGACACCAAGTTCTACGCGTGGATTTAAGATTCTTTAGACATAGCTCTTCCCAAGACCCCCGCCCATACCTCCAGAGGGAAGCCTAAATCCCCTTGGTTCAACCATGAGCTACGCTTATTAAAAAAACTTTGCAAAAAACATGAAAGGGCCTGGAGGAAAGAATTTGCCCCACAAAAAAAGAAAGAGTATAGCCGATCAATCCTCATTTATAAAAAGACCCTTAAATTCACCCAAGCAGCTTTCTTTGAGGAAAAAATCAGAACCTCCCCCAATCCATCTAAAGAAACCTTTTGCATAATAAACAAACTTTTAAAAACTGCAGACCCCCCCCTGTCAATCTCCTTAAGGACCGATGTAATGAATTCACTGAATTATTCAACGTGAAAATTCAAAATATATTAAAATCCCTTCCTCCCCTTACAGGAGAAGTTTCCTCAGAACCTCTCCTCTGTACTCAGTCGCAACATGGACTAGGCTTAAACGCTTTTTCTCCTGCCACAGAGGAGAATCTCTTCCCCATCTTCTCCTCCATCAAAAGCGGCTCTCCACTTGACCCATCTCCATCTAATATCCTAAAATCAGTTACATCGACCACCCTTCCTCCTCTGGTCCAACTTATTAATACCTCTCTAACCCAAGGCACTGTGCCTTCTGGCTGGAAAAAGACCATTGTAAAACCCCTTTTAAAAAAGCCCCACCTCGACCCCACAGATTTGAGCAATTATCGGCCCATTTCCCTTCTACCCATAGTAAGTAAAACGGCCGAAAAATTTGTTAATAAGCAGCTATCAACCTATCTGGAACTTAACGGTTTACTTCATCCATCCCAAACAGGCTTTCGCCCAGGTCAGGGTACGGAAACCGCCATAATTGCAGACGTGGAAGAGGCGAGAAATATCTTAGATTCAGGAGGATCAGTGGCAGTGATCCTCCTGGATCTAAGCCCAGCTTTCGACACCATCAACCATTCTATCTTAATTCACAGGCTTGGGGGACTAGGAATCTCGGGGTCTGCACTATCTTGGTTGGAATCTTTCCTTCACAATCGCTCCTTCCAAATTTGGGAGGGAACCTCTAAATCTCACTCCACCCCTGTATTTTGCGGTGTTCCCCAGGGCTCTTCCCTGAGCCTTACCCTTTTCAATGCTTATATGTCCCCCCATGAGAAAATAGTGTCCCCTCATGGAGTCAAGCTAGTGATGTACGCAGACGACACGCAGCTTGTAGTATCTCTTAGCCACCATAATCTCCCTCCTGACAATCTTCTTTCTTGCCTCAGTGACATCTCACTCTGGATGAATCGTTCCCATCTCAGGCTTAACGGTGAGAAAACGGAGATTATGGTGCTAGGCAACCCTTCCCACGTTGAGTCAAACATCCTGTGGCCTCCCTGTATGGGCCCAGCCCCGACCCCCAAATCCTCCATCAAAAGTCTGGGCATATGGCTAGACCATGACCTTACTTTTACCACTCAAGCTAGGAAATCAGCAGGTGCATGCTACGGCATTCTCAGGACCACTCGCAAAATCCTCCCCCTTCTTCCTCAAGACACTAGGAAGCTCATCATTCAGAGCCTATTATTATCTAGACTCGACTACGGCAATGCTCTTTATCTCGGCACCCCCAAAAAAGCCATTGCCAAACTACAGGGCGTACAAAATTCTGGAGCTAGGCTCTTAACAGGCACCAACCGTAGGAGCTCTGCAAAACCTTCCCTGAGATCACTACATTGGCTCCCTGTGCAGGAACGGGTCTATTTTAAAACGCTCTGTACGACTCATAAAATCCTCCATGATAAGGACCCCCCCATTCTAAAACATCTGATTAGACATCATGAAACCCCAAGAAACCTGCGCTCTTCCCATCTTCTCTTGGCACACGTACCTAGGATTAAAAGGGCTCGATCAGGGGGTCGCCGTTTCTCTTATATCGCCCCCAAGTTATGGAACTCCCTTCCCCCCACTCTGCGTGTAGAACCCAACCTTCTCATGTTCCGCAAGCTTCTGAAGACCTGGCTCTTCCCCTAACTCTCCTCCTATACTTCTACCTTGTCTCTAGCGCTGGGACGCTTAAGAGCAGCCATGTGCTTAATAAATCCTGCTTTCAAAGCATCACTTAGAATCACCTCGAACCTTTTGTGTTTCGGAGTTTCCACCACAGGGAGCCAGCTCTCCTCGGGCCCTTTGGGATAAGTACTTCAGGACACAGCACACAGCAACGTCCTTCCAAGCTGTACTATTGCACTGTAAACAGGGTGCATTTGCACTTTGAAACTGATCAGCACTGGCAAAGTGCCCAAAGCATCTAAGTTGGCAACACCATGCCAGAAAATTGTTCGAAGGGAAACGCAAAATGTTTAGGGAACTTTAGCCAAAAAGGGCCAAGTCCAACAGTACTAAAGTCCAAATGTGTCTCATATGATTAGGAATCCCAGAGGGGGACTCAATAGTGCACATGGTGTATAGAGCAACAGTTCTAGTTTTGACAGATTCTAATATTAGGGGTCGAGGTGGAACGTTTTCACCAAGTGCACACAAAGAACCTGATTCCGATGTTATTCTGAAGGCCACTGATTCGGATTTGGCTTTCCCGGATCAGATTCGTAGCCTTTGTTTATGACTGAATCATATGCAGGTCAAAACGACCAAGTACGATGCAAAGATTGTGTACGCCCCGACTGAATCATTTCCGGGACCCAAATCTGTCCTTACGACTCATTTGTAGCCGAATCGTGCCGTGCTTGGAGCCAAATTCCTACCGAACGAGTACAATGCCAGATTTGGACAGCTGTGACAAAACAGCTGTCAGAAGCTTACTTAGGGGAAGCATAGCAGGCCCCCATTCACCGGGGGCCCTCCGAATCTGTCACAGGGGTGTGCCCATAGGTCCCCCCGATCCAGGGATGCGAGTGTGTGCCCCCCACAAGGTGTACGCTTTTCCCCACCCAAACCGCTTTTCTGCTATGGGAGCCTGTGTACACGTCTGTGCACAGCCTCGCATAGAGTTCAATAGGAGTCTGAGCGAACCGAGTCCATAAGCATACAGCTGCATCATACTCACTCGTTCGGACCCCCGGAGCATGTTTTGCTGGGAAAGCCTTCCAGATCCGAGTCGTACAGAGGGCTTTCCTAGCGAGATCGGAATCGGGCCCTACGGCTTTTAAGTTTGTATGAAATTGTTTAATTTTGTGGTGGTTATACTCGATTAATGATGAGTGCATCTCCACCAATACACACCACTTTAAAAAGTGGACATTTCTCCATACTTAAAGCTCTTTGTGCCTGACAGTCTTTCTCCAATAAATGTGGCTAGGTGACAGCTTTTCTTTTCTTTTGAAGTCACCCCCTACATCAAAGGCAACTTTCTGTATAAGTACTGGGGCTCTAACCCCCCCTAAAATCAGACACTTTTTGGACCAGTGACCAGACATTACTGACTCTACATTTGCACATTGCTAGTAGGACTGTTGTGCAGCCTGGAGGGACAGCCCCTCTGCTAACTGCTCTGCTGTGTTGGCCTGCTGCTTGCTGAGCTGCAGAGGGACAGCCACTTTGATTTCCTCCTTTCTTTGCTGGCTTGTGGCCTGCTACCTACTGCTGTACTCTACTATAAGTTATCTTCAAGGGCTTGTTGGCTTGTCCCCTGTTCATGGAAGTCTTGGGACCATAGAAGATTTCATTGTACAAATCGTGCTGACGTGTCTGCACTTGTATTGGTTCTCTAGATGCACTCACCTGTGTGATGCGTCAATTGGGCTTGCCTTGTCTGTCCTCCTTTCAAACAGGTCACTCTATCTTTAAACTATTCTGTGTCACCAGACACACCGGACTTCACTGTGCACCTAACAGACTTGCCATGCCTGCCATTTGTGTGTGAGATCCCCTGCCGGACCCCATTTCATTGCACCGCACTGCGGCAGACAGAGCAGCTTGACATATGTCTCCGAAGGGAGGGGAGCAACCTCTGCACTTTTCTTTTGGCTTAGGACTGCCACGGTCGTGTGACTGCTGCAATCCACCACCTTTGACTACAACAGGTACTGTGACTTCTGAACAGTTGGGCTTACCTGGAAGCCCCAGTCTCGAGTGGACATCCGTGAGCTTGTCCGACACAGACTTTCATATCACTATGTAATTACCGATCCACTGCTTGGATCATACCCAGCCTGTAGCAAGAACGTAAATATCTGTTAAGTTTTAAACCACCATAACTTGAAAAGTATACATGTGATAAGTTTTAAACCTGCATAACTTGAAAAGTATACATGTGATTTTAACGTTTTGATCTCATTTGCTTCAGAATATATTAAGGTATTTTCCCTAAACCTGTGTGGAGTCTTTTTGTGGTGTATTCATTGTTTTGCTCTGTGTGTGTGTTGCACAAATACTTTACACATTACCTCTTTTGATAAGCCTGCCTGCTCAGCGCCAAGCTAACAGAGGGTGATCACGTTATCCTAGGGGTGTAACCAGCCTACCCTGACAAGAGTAGTGGGTTCTGACAAGCTTGTGTATACACCTTAGCCAACCAGACACCCCATTTCTAATACCCTGTTTATGCACAGATCAGAATTCCGTGTTTGACTGTATTTCAAGCATGCAATAATTATTAGATGCATTAAAAAATACCTCAACTGTCATTAAATTTCAACAGGACCAAACTGTCAAAATTTAACACAGGTAAGTCATACAGTATGTATAGGACTAAGAGAACTGTATGCGTTAAACACCAACATCCGTATGTTATTCCTGCCAAACTTGTAATAGGTGGTATTTATCGCAACCGATAAATAACATACCCTGTGGTCTTGTTATTTTTCAGGTGCAATAAGTGGCACCTAAACTGATTAACAGGCCCTAAGTAGTGCTAACCAAAATTAGAAGCATTTTCTGTTCTATAGAGTTAAAAGAAATATCACTTGTTATCACTGATAATACTAACAAAGAACAGCTCAAGAAAAAACAATGGATCATGGAGTTCTGCTACTTTACAAGCACAAGATGGCGGTGCGAAGCAGAAGCAAGCTCACACAATTAGATGGATTTTGCAAGTAGGTTTATTCCTCAAAGCTGCTTATGGTCTGCAAGCCAGACACAATTGTCACTACACATACTTATTCAGCCTGAGGTTCTAAGGTGGTATTATGATGACATTATGGTACATGCTCATTCATACCTATTATAAGTGACACAAGCTCTGCGCGTGCATTCCTTGGATAACTAACACTAGTGCTTCTTACATTCAACACCACAGATGGCCGACCGATTTACCTGTGGATTAGGAAAGAGAGTGATTTGACTAGAGCAACTTTATGAGTGGAGATTTTTTGTTGTTGTGTTCCTAAGCATACCCCAATCAGGGGTGTCACAAAGGCCAATGCAACTCCTGCGAAGCAGGGGAGCCCCCAACCATGCAGGGGCCCCCAACCGTTCAGGAGGGGCCATTGTCAGCTCAAGGCTAATGAATATGTCTGACATATGGGAGACTCCAGGCCCCTCATCACATTATGCAATGGGGCACCATCATTTTGTATTTTGTGGTTGACCACCTAACTCCATGTCATTACAGGTACTGTCTCAGTCCTGAATTTTTCACCTATAAACCATTTTTTTCCGGCCTGTTGGTCGAATTAGTTCAACTCAAAGAAAACAAGCCACAGTACTATAAAGGATTATGCTATCACACAAAAGTATAGGCCTTGAGACTGAGCCCGAATATCCTGATGGGCCACTATACATGGTTAGCTGCTAACGTTAAATAATCAAAAGGAGATGTGATCTTCTGTTGAACCCGTGGATTTAAATCAACATAATGCAAGACGTCTGAACAAGTATAATCACGGTTGGGGAAACCGATCTGACAATCAGGGACCCAGTCAACAACCACGTGCACCCACTACTACCATTAACTCAACAATAATGTGCACCGTGGTAAAACAAGCCATTTGTCTCCCTTGAAAAACGTCAATGCTAAACTCGCTCCATGTGGCAGTCTGGGAAACGTACGGCTCACCTGCTACAGACAAACAACTTTCACGCTTTACTTTCTGTGACGTGTGCAACCAACAAATGTATGCACGCTCTGTGAGCTGGCAGCTTTTTGCAATAATAGGCAGAATCTTCATTCCTTACAACCAAACTCTGACAGACCACATTCCGGCTCCCCGAGCACGGACTTTTAATAAGCCTGTTGCACCAGTAGTCTGTGTCAGCTCGCTGGTTGTCACCTACTTCTACTAAAATGAAAAGAATGGCTTCCACCAGACAAGTATGTGATTTGTCGTTATATTCTTTCGAAATAGGATTATTTTGTGTTTCCTCTGTAAACGCAGGGCCGTGACCAGGCTACAGTAGTGTGAAAGAAACAATTTAAAAACTAATAATACTCACTGCTGGGGAATGATGTTGGAATTGGATATACTTTTACAAGATTGCAGCAATTTGAAAAAAAAGGCCAAAGTGCTTTCTGAAATAGGTCTGTAGCTGCAACATTTGATTGATGTAAGGTTCGGCTGGTTGTTTTATTAAAGTGCAACATGTTTGAATATGTTACCTTGGTTCAGACACGAAGTTACCGCATTACATGCATTGAGTGGTGTGTGAACTGTAGTTAAACAAATTGTGGCAATATGCTGTACATCTACTTGGCATAAGTTTTGCCCTAGTTTCCAGGCACTCAATATATAGTATTAACTACCACATCAGTGGTAAACAACTGTTCAGCGCCAAACTGCTCTGCAGTACTCATTTATATTTTGGGAGTTGTACTCGGTTCAGTTATAGCACCTTATTTCGTTGTGCGATTTCTTTCATTGCTCTAAATAATTTGATTTTCTTACTCACATTCTCCTACTTGACAAACTTTAAAACGGTGCAATATTTCCCGAAAATGCGCATTATTCATCAGTCCTTGCAAACATGACTTACTACTCGGCTGTGCGTGCCTATTTCCAGCACATTTTATGTATTGAAAGTTTATTTGATTTCCCATGAAGGAAACTATTCAAACAAGGACATTACATTGATACCACATATAGAAAAACTTAGCAATATTTTTAAACTATATCTGTCTAGCAAATTTCCAATTGAGGCTGACGTAAAATGAAATATAAAATTATGGAAAATCGGTGTCTTTTCGACAAAAACGATGAAGACGAAATATTTCTGTCAATTCTTTTTTGAATTTTTTTTCGGCATGATTGTAAGGCGGTTTTTATTTTTAATAATGAGGAATAGCGTATAATACTAGTTTATACCCCGGACTGCCAACACCAGATTACTGTTTTTATGCCCACTTCATTTTTTTCAGCAGCTCAGCCTCATAGGAATTTTTAATTTTTCTGTTGAACCTCAGTAGCATATCACAAGCAATTGCAGTGTTTTTTTATGTTTTTATTTTAATATGCTCGTGTTCTCTTTAGTGCATCAATTTGACCCGGTACTTCACCAAGTTGGGCATGATTTTTAGGCAGCACATCTGGAAGACAGCACTTGGTTACCATGCTGTGCAATCTGCACACCGTTGGCCATATTTACCATACTTTAGCAGCGTTTCTTCATTAGGGTAGAGCCGCTAGTAGAAAATGTGAAAAACAAAACAGCCATTAAATGATTTTATTACCACTTCATTTTTTACCGATGTGCAACCTGTCTGAGTCGATGGTGAAGCCAGGCTGGCCCACTACTGTTGATTGGCAGCATGGAGGAGTAGTGACCAGACACTTCAGTTTAAAGTGTGCATGTCAGGGTGGCCATCAGTCTTGCAATGGCCAGCCTGACTTGCATACTTTATATTTCTCCAACCTGAACTGTGTTAAACAGCGGGGTGGAGAGTAAACACATGCCTTCAGGGCTTGAAGGAGCATCCAGCAAGCCTTCTCCATCCAATCCTGGTGCCTCTCTCATGCTGGTTAATAGTAGCATGGGAGCAGCACCTGAATTAGTTTGGGAAGTTAGCTCGTTGAGTAGTGCTCGGATATACAGACTGCAGAAGGACACGGAGGAAGCACAGCTTGTGGGCAAGTGATATGCCTGGATGCCTAGATGAGTGCTTGGGTAGTGCATGAGTGAAAGGACATGTGCAATGATAATGCCTGGGTTATTGCATTAGTGCATGAGTTGTGCCGGAGAGAATAGATGAGTGCATGGGTAGTGCCTGTATGAAAAGATGAGTGAAAAGCTAATTTCTGGGTCATATGATGAGTGCATACATACTGCCTAAGAAAAAAGATGAGTGCATCAGTACTGCAGACTGAA
Source organism: Lissotriton vulgaris (assembly GCF_964263255.1). Lineage (NCBI taxonomy): Eukaryota > Metazoa > Chordata > Amphibia > Caudata > Salamandridae > Lissotriton > Lissotriton vulgaris. Next base: position 747,723,588 of record NC_141696.1, read on the forward strand.
GGGTTGAGTGCAAGAATACTGCCTGAGTGATTGCATAAGTGCATGTGTATTGCCTGGGTGATTGCATGAGTGTAGGGATACTGCCTTGGTGATGGGATGACTGCATGTGTAGTACCTGAGTGACTTCATGAATGCAATGGTAATACCTGGATGCTTAGATGAGTGCATGGGTAGTGCATTAGTGAAAGGATCAGTGCAAGGGTAGTGCCTGGGTCATTGGATGAGTGCATGGGTAGTGCCTGAGAGAATGGATGAGTACATGGGTAATGCCTGTGTGAATGGTTCAGTACAGAATAGTGCCCGAGTAGTTGCATGAGTGCAGAGGTACTGTCTGGGTGATTGGATGAGTGCATGGGTAGTGATAGACTGAAAGTATAAGTGCATGGGTAATACCTGGGTTACTCCATTAGTAACAGAAGACGTGTAGTGCAGCAGCCAGGACAATTGACTCCAGAACCCGGGGGCTCATGGTTTGATCCCCAGCGCCGGCGGCAGATCAGCCCAGAACTATTTGACTCTGAGCAATAGCTTGCTTAATCTATCCTACGGCCCCCAGTGCATTGACACCCTCTGGTAATTGTTTGCGCTTTACAAATACTGGACATTTACATTTACATGACCTGTGCCTAAGAGAATGGATGAGTGCATGAGTAGTGCCTCAGTGAATGGTTGAGTTCATGAATAGTGCCTTAGTGATTGCATGAGTGCATGGGTTAGACCTGTGTGATTGTATAGGTACATGAGTTGTGCCTGCGAGAATGTATGAGTTCATGGGTAGTACCTGACTGAATGGTTGAGTCCAAGAATAGTGCTAGAGTGATTGCATGAGTGCATAGGTAGTACCTGCGTGATTGTATGAGTGGATGTGTAGTGCCTGGCTGATTGGTTGAGCGCATGAGTAATGCTTCTGTGAAAGGATGAGTGCAAGGGTAATGGCTGGATCATTGAATGAGTGCATGGGTAGTTTGTAAGAGAAACCATGAGTGCATGAGTAATGCCTGAATGAATGGTTCAGTGAAACACTATTGCCTGAGTGATTCTATGAGTGCAGGGGTAGAGCCAATGTGATTGCATGAGTGAAGCAGTACTGCCTAGGTGATTGGATGACTGCATGTGTAGTAACTGAGTGACTTAATGAGTGCAAGGGTAGTGCCTGGGTGATTGTATGACTAGAGGTGTACTGCCTGGGTGATTGGATGAATGCATGATAGTGCTTGACTGAAAGGATAAGTGCAAGGGTAATGCCTGGGCTATTGCATTAGGGCATGAGTTGTGCCTGAGAGAATTTATGAGTACATGGGTGGTGCCTGAGTGAAAGGTGGAGTCCAAAAATAGTGCCTGATTTATTGCCTACGTGCATGGGTAGTGCCTGGGTGATTGTATGAGTACAGGTGTAGTGCCTGGGTTATTTGGTGAATGCATGGGTGATGCCTGCGTGGAATGAAGAGTGCAAGGGTAATGCTTGGGTTATTGCATTAGTGCATCATTTGTGCCTGAGAGAATGGATGAGTACATGGGTGGTGATTGAGTGAATGGTTCAGTACAAGAGTAGTGCTAGAGTGATTGCATGAGTGCATAGGTAGTACCTGCGTGATTGTATGAGTGGATGTGTAGAGCCTGGCTGATTGGTTGAGTGCATGAGTAATGCTTCTGCGAAAGGATGAGTGCAAGGGTAATGGCTGGATCATTGAATGAGTGCAAGGGTAGTTTGTAAGAGAAACCATGAGTGCATGAGTAATGCCTGAATGAATGGTTCAGTGCAACAGTATTGCCTGAGTGATTCTGTCGTGTTCTTATCTAGGACCCTAATTCGATATTCCCGATTTATGCCCTTGTGAGGTTATAATCAATAATGTCCTGAGAAGGCATAAGAATCAGATTCATATTCAGTAATAGCCCATGCAATCCAAAGCACAGCACGGCTACTCCCATCGACTCCTAGAAAGCACAACGCGTTCTTTAAACAAACCAAACCTCCGGCAGCCCGGGAAACCCACCCCTGCTTTTGTTTTGATTTGAACAAGAACTCCTGAAGTCCTGCAAGAACTGTTAGTTCTTGGTGACGTCTTATGTCCAACCTTACGTCAAACCCGGCACCTTTCAGGTATAAAATACCAACAGTTGCCTTAAGCAAAGACACGGTGGTTTGGAGCAGAGCGGCCGTCTACTTGCCCGAGAGCCCAGCTGATGCGAGTGCCCGCGGAAGCCTCCCCTCCTGTTTGACGCACTGAGAGAGACGCTTTCTTTTTCTCCAGCCGAGAAAATCCAATTCCGGTGTTTTCAGACTACCCTTGCGGGTTGCTGGAATATCGAGTCCTGAGGAAAGAGATACCAGACCTCCCACATTCTATTACCAAGGTACGGAGCTGATTAAACCATTAGGAGAATTCTTGATGCAGATTCTTGGCAAAATTATCTTAAGCAACTTAACTTAACATCGCTACTTACTTGTCCCTTCCCACGTATTAGGCTTAGGTCAGGTACACCGGGGTAGACATAGCTAGAAGCACCAGTTGAGCCTTTTAGTCAATGTATTTATGTATGTATATATTTTATCCATTTTAAAGTATCATATGGCTAAGAAACCGTATCAATGCTTTTACAGTATTATTTCATAATACTACTTTTACTGTACACACTCTACTTTACTTTAAGTATTGCAATTGTGGCAATTCATTTCTCTTGCATGAGAAAGAAGACTGCTCAATAAATAACACCTTTTTATTGAAAACGCATGTCTCTCTATTTCTCTGCACTCTGGTGAAACTAAGTATGCACTGCTGACTGAGTGAAATATCTGTCTAATGTTTTCACACAACTCTAGAGGTATGCTCTTATTCTGAGGGAGCAAAGTTGTCATGTTTATGCGGTAGTCGGAAACTGAATCCCTTCTTGTCTGAGCCAGGGAAGGTTATCCATCCCTCTTCATTCAAGAAAGTTTCCAGTGACCTCTGAGCTACCTGGCGCAAACCTAAATTAGGTTTTACATAGTCAGTAGAGACCAAGATGACCTCAGTCCTACGTCTACACTGCTGTTTATGTTATTCCAATGCGCAGAGCATATTGGGAAAATAGGAACTACACTACATGGCGCCCAACGTTTGGTAAGGCGATAATCTAACGCAAGACAATAGAGTAACTCAGTCGTGCTTTTTCACACAGAACCATTTTCCCCTAAAAACTCCAATAGACGTCTGGAGTGGGTGAAAGATTAATATCCGCCGGAACTTAGTAGGATGAGAATCCTATGTATTAGTTTCTGATTTTGATCAACGTTGAAGGATACAGTGTTCCAAAATATTGTGCACCTAATCTTTGTTTCCTTGAAACTTGATCTGCAACAGAAAACTTTCAGTCAGTTAAAATGACATTAAGTGACGAAGAAAGGGAGCGAGCAAGACTAGCAGCTCAACTCTTAGAGGAAGACACATGTCTTCATGAAACTGAACCAAATGCTATACTCATTCCGGTCAATCTAAGAAGAACTATAACTCTAAAACTTATAGAAAATGGCCTGACACCGCGAGGTGGTACAGTCATATTCGTGATAGAGGCACACGAATATCGGCAGACAGAGGTATTCTATTAATGGATACACTTTCCAGCAGCACACGCTACGACAAAAGACTTCCACTATTATAAAATAGAGGAACCTCCGGATGAATACACTCCTTTCGAGGAGATTTAAATTCCACTAAAATACCAAGAGCACCTGCTCTGGTTTAAAGGCGCCCTAAAACATAATAATCACATCACCAGGCTCGGTCCACTAGGTAGACCAAGAGAAACGGGGCCGGTCCTATGCGCCTATGCAACACACCCAGACTACGAAATAATGTCAAGCGAACAACTCCTATTTAAACTAAAGGAATTAACAAAGGCATATAGAGAATTAGTTCAATTGGCAAGGGATGATATAAAGAACCTCCAGAAACTGAAGGAAACAGATATAGCAGCCCAACCATTGGAACTTTCCAGAATTATAGAAGAATCCTATGAAGAGCTAGGAAGAGATAGTTTTTGTGGGAAACCGATAAAACCCCAACTAACTGAAAATCCTGAAAAAACATTTATTAAAAATAATTTAAAAACTCCAAAAAAGAGTTGGGAAGGTAATAAACAAACCATTCCCAGGGGAAAACGTTTCCAGTCCAGAGGAAGGTCTCCTCAGCGTAGAGAGAGATCTCCAGGCCGAGAAGACAAATCTCCCCAAAGGGAACCCTCTGAAAAAATATACAACCTTAGAGGTAGGGATAAAATAAGAAAACCAGACAAATATCAAGATGTTGATACACGTCCCACTAGATCATTCTCACTGAATCCTTCTCGATCTTCCTCACAGAAATCGGAAAGAAGAGGACGGTCAGTACACTGAGAAGAGCACGCCAAGTCCAAAGACAAGGAACCTGCTCATCAAAGTAAAAAAAAATAAAAAATTCCCAGAAAGAAGGTAGCAAGTATTAAGATTAAACATGCCGAGGATACTGAGGACACAGCTGAAAAACGGAGAGTGGGCACAGAAAATACTAGACAGCGGAGCAGAAGTGACCATAGCTCACAAGACCCTGATGAATCTTCTGGAGACAGTGGACACAAATGAATACATTCAAGTGGAAACTGCAGAAACACGAGTTAGTGTGCCCCATAAGCTATATGAAATAACATTACGTATAGAGGGAGATAAAACCAGGAAAATAAAAAGTCTCTTTTGGGAAAAACTTTCAAAAGGCTATGACATTCTGTTAGCTGAAAAAGACTGGCCACCAGAGTTTGTCAGGGAGTGCCCTCATGGCGAAGAAGTGATTATGCCTGCCTTCTCGAATCATATCCCGATTCATAAAAAATTTACTTATGCAAGAAAATGGGCAGTAGCCCAAGCTCCTGCTTTGTACAAAAATCATGTAGGATGGGATGAGGACTCACCTCACCACAAGATCCAGTTAAAAAATCAGCCCACTGCACAAAGGCAGTACCCAGTTAAACAAGACTGGGAGATCTTAGATCAACTTGACTATCAAGGGGTGATCGAAACATGCTCCTCTCAAATGAACAATCCTTTGTTTCCTGTCTCCAAGCCAGATGATTCATATCGTCTAGTTTTGGACTACAGACACCTTAACTCCTGTTGTAAAACATTTGCAGTACAAAACTCACATATATGATGAAGCATTATCATATGTCGATGACATCTATCTCACAGACGATGACTTGGAGACTCACTTAAAAAGGGTGAACACCATAATACTTGGACTCGCCTCAGAGGGTTACAAATTCAACTTTAAAAAGTCACGAATTGGCCATCTAACTGTTCTATTTTTAGGTTATGAATTATCAAGTGAAGGCAAAAGCCTGGCAGACAATTTCTTAGAGAAATGTGCTATACTCGAAGCTCCAAAAACGCTGAAGAATTTACAATCACTACTAGGTTTCCTGAATTTCGGAAGAACATACATTCTAAATTATGCTGAGAGGGTTAAGCCTCTCTATGAATTAATAAAACCAGATTTCAAACAAACTAATTGGACTCAGAAACACACAGAAATTTTGAGATCACTACAAACAGACATGTTAACAAAAACAAAATTACAAACACGTGAGAACATACGCAATCTTGTAATCCGAGTCATCCCAGGAAGATGCGGATTCACATACCTGACCTCTAATGAGGGAGAAACGGTACCTATAGCTTACAAATCACATTTGTACACTGAAGCTGAAATGAAATTCAGCTCCACAGAGAACATTCTAACTGCGGTCAGAACTGCTGTAGCTAAAGAAAAAGCCCTAGCCCAAGGCAGAAGAATATTTGTTCTTTCAGAAGAAACAGCCCTTGAGGCGTTAACAAGTCCTCGTAACCTGGTTAAAGGAGTATTAGATCCAAAATGGATAAAATGGGAAAATTCTTTTGCTACAGAAGACGTGAAATACTATTTTGACCCAAAACTGAAAAAACTAGATGATCTAGTATATGAACGCGAATATCCTTTGCCAGCTGAAATTCTGTCTCTAGAAAAGTACACTTGTGTAATCTACATGGACAGATTTGCACAACACTACAAGGTAGTGGAAAAATCGTACAAAGCAGCGCGCGCGATTGTTAAAGGTCGCTGGCGCTCTGGTAAATTCAGACCGATGATTACCAAAACTGAATTAATCAGAAACTGTTCAGCTGAACGAGCTGAAATAAGAACTTTAAAGATGGTGCTTGAAAATGCTGATCGCGAATTCCCCACACTAATAGTGTGCGATTCGTATTTCTGCATCAAATCCTATAACAGTGACATGCAGACATGGATCAAAAATGGTTACAAAGATGACAAAAGTGCCACAATAAAGCATAAAAGGCTTTGGGAACAGGTAGTTCTTTTACAGAAAGAACTACGAAAGACTCACGTGATACACGCATTGAGTCATCGACGTGATGGCGTTCACGTTGCAGGGAATTCATTGGCTAACACAGCCATAGCGGAAGTGGCTCGCCCAGCTTCCTTAGCCACTGAAAAGCGTTCAGAAAAACACATAGATGGGGAAACCATGCTAGCGGTAAAAGCCTCATTAAAAGGCGATTATTCGGCATTACCTCTCAACTATCCACTCAGTAATACATACATAATTGATGCAAACTCCGTTCCGTTTGCTCGAATCCCTGGAGTGGGGGATAGGGTAAATCCAAACACAAACAGGAGAATCTTCTTACTACAAGAAGCACATATGGGGTTGGGTCTGAGGCACCAAGAAATCCAGAAATCTCTGATGGACCTACAATCAGAGTACTGGTGGTCGGGAATGAGCGTAGATATCTACTATTTTGCAAAAAATTGCGAGGACTGCAACAGAGATCGCAGTTGTGAACCGGTCTAGCCTGTAGCCCAGATACCATTACTAGAAAGATTAAGGCTATCTTTAACGCAGAAATCCAGTAGGAGAAATGCGTCCCCATAAAAATTAAGACAGAATTCAATTAAAAATGTAGACCACCACACTCGGCTGATGCCAGAACTGTTATAAAAGATTTGCGAGTCTTTATCGGCACATACGCAATTGGCATACTACATTCTGATCAGGGTCCTGCGTTTAGCTCTCGAACTTACAAAGAGGCCATGAACAGTATGGGCCTCGCATTGCGGTATTCTTCCCCCTTCCATCCTGAGGGAAATGCGGTTGTGGAAAGAAAAAACTGGGACATAAAGCAATCTATAACGGCGAGGGTATTAGCTTCAGGTGATGGGTGGGACAAATATTTAACAAGTGTCCAACGTAGTCTTAATAATCTGCCAAGAAATTCTCTAAAAGGTCTCACTCCAAACAAACTATTGTTCGGAACTAGAATGCTTATTCAGGACCTACCTAGATAGTCACACTTCAGTGGTAGAAGAAAAAAGCTTTGATATCAAAGATCGTTTGGCTGTTTTATTATTATTATTATTATTATTATTATTATTGCAGTTTTGTATAGCGCGTAGTTACCCAGGAGCATCCCAGCGCTTTTAGAACAGAGGTAATGGTCGTGGACGCTCAAGGACAGCAGTTGGCAAAGAGATGAGTTTTCAACTGCTTGCGAAAATGAAGGAGGCTAGTTTCAGCATGCAAACTTAAGGGGAGTGAATTCCAGAGCACGGCAACATTCACAGAAAATCTTCTTCCCTCCGTGCGGGCCTTTTTGACTTTCGGAGTCTTGAGAAGATGTTTTTGGTCCGAACGTAGAGTTCTGCTAGCCTTGTAAGGTGTAACCAAGCTATGCAGAACAGGAGGGCCTATGCCTTGCAGAATTTTGTGCGCCAGACAAAGGGATTTAAATGTCACCCTTTCGCGCACCGGTAACTAGTGCAAAACCCTCATAGCTGGTTTGGCCGACCGTGACATGGGAATATTTTCAAGTACTCGAGCTGCAGCATTTTGGATTTGTTGCAGTTTATTCAACGTTGCCTCTGGGGCACCCAGATAAATGGCATTACTGTAATCAAGACTGGATACAATCAGCCCCTGAATAAGAAGCTTCCGTGATAGCAAGGGGAGCAGAGGGAGTACTTTCCGCACCAACCGGAGAAGGCCAAAACAGACCCCTGCCAATTTAGTAGCCTGGGTCCTGAGGGAGAGATCTTGCTCCAACCAGATCCCAAGGCTCTAAATCTCCTCCTTGGGATTCGGAGGTGGGCCCAGACAACTGGGCTAGGCCATCGCAGGGAAAGGGGATCCTTTATGCCCCAACATCATAATTTTGGTTTTTGAACCGTTCAGCTTTAGTGCTGACTCCCCCATCCATGTATGGATTTTGGACAGGCAGGAGTACAGTTGGTCGGGACTTTCAGTGGCCTGGGAAAGGGCGAACACTAACTGCGTATCGTCGGCATAGCTCACGATTTTGATGTTATAAGGAGCAACCATATCCTCCAAGGGGGCCATATACACATTAAACAATATGGGACTCAAGGAGGAGCCCTGCGGTACCCCACAATGGAGGTGGATGGATGCCGAAAGTGCACTACCTTCCCATACCTGATAGGTCCGGTCACTGAGAAAAGATCGAAGCCATCTCAGTGCCTTCCCCGTCACCCGGACATCTGACAGTCGCTGAAGTAACACTTGATGGTTAACAGGATCTAAATGAAAAAAGAAAAAACCTGAGTAACATAAAGTTGAAACAACAGTCGACATCCACTGAAGAAAAACCACCTGTCCCAGCAAGACCTGTCTGGATTCCAAACATCGGGGATCTGGTCAGAGAAAAGATCGCGGTAAAGAAGGAATTTGGGCCTTCATACAGAAAAGCAGTACCTGTCTTAGCTATCAACGGAACAAGATCAGTAGTACTACCGCCCCTTGCTGGTAAAAAGGAGAACCGAGTTGTATCCATCGACCTGGTAAAACCACAATCATGTGGCCAATAATAAGTAGTAGGCCCAGTGGACTCCCAAGAAATAGCAGAATACCAAAGTTTGCTACAATCCAAGAGGCCCATGCTGAGAGACTAATCAAATTGGAGAAATCAGCAATGAATAAAAAAGGACTGTGCAATAATGCCATGGAACTGGTGCCTCTTGAAACCCAAATAATAACAGTTCGTCAAGAAACACCAATCTATAATGATGTAGCCTCAGACTATTCTAATGAAACAAAGAAAATGTAAAAGCAAATGAAAATCCAGAAGCATTTCCAACAATCGACAGAACTGCATCAGGCTACTTCATCAACTTCGACAATTTCTCTGAAGACCCAAGCGAACATGAAGAAACGCCTCCAACACAAAGTTTTAAAAACTAATTGAACTTTTCCAATAACTAAAAAAGACTGACCTAATTTCACCATGGATTGAATTTTGGATTATGTTAGGTGTACTTTTCCTCCTGCTTTGGCTCATCATGGTTATATGTTTGGGAAGATTCATTGAAGGAAAATATAGTACAATGGACACAGCAAGTCAGAACATCAACTTGGTCCTAAAGCAACACACATCTTCTCACATCGAGAAAAGAGAACTATCATCAGTAAGCATCACAGCCATTCCAGTACCCGGTGGGGTAGCATGGGACAGAACTGATTATGACATTTTGACCCGGTCGAGCTTTTAAAGTATCCCCACCAGCTCAAGATTTCATTAAGTGATTTTGTAACAACTAGTACCTTCTCTGATGACTGGGACTTTGAAAACATCAATAATATGATGTTCGATTTAGTAATGTCAGCAAAATTTACAGAACAAGATTACTTGCAGGGTTTATCCAATTATGAAGAGCTTTACTGCTACAACCATTATGGTGATCACTATTTGCATAAAAGTGCTCAGCCTAGAAATGTTTTATCTTTTAACCAGTGGGAACACAGTCCTACTCCACCAAAAGGCAGTTAAAAAAAGGTTTCTGATAAATTCCAATACTTCTCAGGACTTAATAACAGTGACCCAAGAACGTTTTATTTTAAAATGTCAAATAGAACAGGAATGAAAACAATGTTGACAAATACTAAATTGATTTATTCAGAAAAATGTTATGACAAAATGTCTACATTAGGTTTCGAAATTGGGAAAAACACCATTGAAATAAAAACAATCTGGGGTTCCAAATATTGGCAAGTGCAAGGCCTAGAAGCACTGTTTAGGGCCTGCATGATCCCAGAACAAATTATTTTCTTGAATGACACAATTCAACAAACTACTTGTCTTGGCCTTGCTAAGATAAAAGACATGAAAACACCATCTATTCCAAAACCCATGCCTGATAGTGACAGCACTACTGATGTGGAGATAGACGTTTCTAATATTTTATACCAAAACAGAACACATACTGATTGGAAAAAGTGGTTGATCTGGCCAACAGACACAAATAACTGTCAAGATAGATTCCTGAACAAAACACAGGGGTTCAAAATGACCAGACCAGACCCTTGATATTCCCAGAGACAACATCCAGGGATAGTTGCAACATACAGTGTAGGGAAACTATGCCTTGAGTGGCTACAGAAATCCACACTGGCTGAAATTAAGCAACACTTGACTTTACTTAAAGACGGTGCTGACTTGCGTGATTTCTTAATGGGACCACGCAAACAGCGTCAAAATCGTTTCATAGCGGCCGGTATATACACTGCATACAATGAAGCATGGAAAGTAATGTAAATTGAGACAGCAGAAAAAATACGAGAAATTGATCGTATTAATTTGGAAAAATCACTTTCTGTTGTGGACAATGGGTTAACGACTCTGTCTTCCAGAATATATTCACTGGACAGTATTGTATCATCTGCCTTTGATATAATAGAGCAGGACTTACTAATGCTACAACATGGTCAGTCTCAATTACGTTCTATTGTACAGCTTGGATGGACGTTGCAAAATCTGCGTTCAGGCTACGTACCATGGCGTTTAATCAACACAACGTCATTATTCGGTCTCTTTAACCTTACTGATAAACAAATTAGTTTGGCACAAAAAGGAGCAGATTATACAATCCTGAGCATTGAAAAGCTCGAGAGATTACCATTGACAATGTGAGAAAGACCTGTCATTGAATGGATAATACATGGAACGATTACAATTCCGATAACAACTTTCCAGTTTAACTACTGTCAAGAGTATATACCAGCAGGCCAGTATGAAAGGTTGAGTAAAGAATACATCAAATCAACCTGGGTTTTACCTTATACACACAGATGTTATAGTGAAGGAAACAGAGAGGTATTTCGTAGTGGTAAAAATTGTAAAAAAACACTAAGCGGTACACTTCTGTGTCAAGGAATTAATTTGCATGGAGCCTGCGAAGGGTCTTCAAATAACCTTTCATGTCATCTACATGGCACGCCTGCAAAACAGATAGAGCCATTTTTTAGACCACTTTCTATTGGTAGTTACATTCTAATAAGTGACCACAGCTGTTGTGGCATGCTGCCAGGAAAAGCCTATCTGACAACTGTAACTTCCAGGGCCGTTTGCTGCATGCAAGTATTGCATCCACACAGCAATCCAGATATGGTGGCTGCGTTGTGGCCTCGGTTGAATATCTCTTCTATTTGAATTGATACTTTAAGCAGAATTAAGTCTATTCTTTTACAAACAACTGTGCCTCTAACGTCATCAAAAGAAACATATGATCTGCAAGTTGCAAGGACAACAGCAGAGATACATACCCTTTTATCAACAAATTGCCCCGTACATTTCGTAGAAGTGTTAAGCCAAATCTTAAACATGTCTGATACCAGTGGCATCGCACATGTATTTAAGAAATTTTATCGGGACTGTTAACACCATTTGAAACAGTTCTGAGCATCTTCCCGAATTTTGTCCATTCTGTCTTTGGCAGCCTACCCTTAATCTTGGGACTCGTGTCAGGAATTTTATTTTTGCTTCTTCTGCACCGATATGGCAAGCCAATCCACAGGCAAGACTCTAGCAACAATGGAAGAAACAATCCTAGCAATACGATACCGAGACCGTATCACTACGGTCCTCGGATTGACCCGGCTAAGAGATCTAAGTACAACCTGGTTTCTTTCATTCAGACCGATCTGGCAAGATTGCATCATACCTGTGCTTCGATGTCTGCTATGCGGAGAAGAATGCGTGTTGGACATCTGTCTTACACTACAATCAGCAATACCAATGGATATCGATACTTTGCTAGGTCCGGTAATGACTCATGCATCGTGTTGTCCCCAGCTGCTACCGATTCTGATGACGGCATTCGTTGAGACTTCACCACTACGAGTATGTGGCGGTGAGGTAAGAGAGGAAAGCAGCACCGAACAGGTACAGCCTTCTGTGAGCATTGCTTATCCAACCATCGATGATAGCACTCACGCAGAGAACTGCACAGTTGCAGCATTTTCATACTTGGTCGAACTTTCACCTGATGTGGTAGACCAATTTTTTGTGGGTATGTCTGAGATAATGTTCTCTCCAGTTAACGAGAATGGGCCTTATTTATGAAGGCCTTACGTCAGTTTTGCGCCGCCGGTGCGTCACTTTTTGTGACGCACCAGCGGCGTACAAAATGCGCCTTGTTGCGCCATATTTAAAAAGTGACGCATCTAGGTAGATGCGTCACTTTTTAAACCCCTGCGCCACATTATACCTGCGTCAGGTATAATGTATGCAGAGGGGGCGTTCCCCCGCAAAAAGCCTCGTATAGTGACGCAGTGAAATCTATGAGATTTCACTGCGTCACTTTTAGGATGCTGTTGCGTCAAAATCTTGCGCCTGCCTCACAGCAGGCATAAGACTGACGCAAGCCCTTTCACATGGGGCTTTCCCCATGTGAAAGGACGCATTGCTGGAGTTGCATCACTTTTGTGACACACTCCAGCAATGCGTCTCTTTTGCGCTTACAGATGCGTCAGAAATACTGACGTATCTGTAAGTCCTTGCGACATGATTCGTCATACATTAAATATGACGCATCAGAAATGTCGCAAGGAGTGCGCACTGAAAAGTGACGCATCGCTGCTTTCACGCAGCGGTGCGTCATTTCTCATAAATGAGGCCCAATAACTCTTAATAAAAACAATGAGCACACAGCGTTCCCTGAACTCTGAATTCGGCCTTCAGTTTTTGATAAACAAAGCTACAGAAAATATTTGGAACTTTTACCCTGAAAGCGAAATTATTTTTGCCCATATTTTCAAAATATTTACTTTTTTTGGCACATGGTACTGTGCTTAAAGTAGAACTATTCTTAGAGAACAGAGCTTCTATTTTAGGATACTAGAGACAATATTTTACCTCAGCCTCTAGCACATATACAGAAATTTATATAAATATGTGATGAAATGGTCTCGACCTTCTTTTCTGCATTTAGAGCCATTTCATGTGTAATTTTTGCAATTCATTCAGCTGAAATATATATGCATTTCTCTGAATTATAACACTGCTTGAAAAGCGTACAGTACAAATACTCATTTTCGTGTATTTAACGTATACCATTTCAAATGCGAAATATGTATTTTGGGGTGGGTCGGAAAAAAACACATGCACTTTTGAATGTTTAATATTGCTTAGTTTTAGTAATGATGGACATCAATTTGTGGAGTGGGTGTCGTGTTCTTATCCAGGACCCTAATTCGATATTCCCGATTTATGCCCTTGTGAGGTTATAATCAATAATGTTCTGACAAAGGCATAAGAATCAGATTCATATTCAGTAATAGCCCATGCAATCCAAAGCACAGCACGGCTACTCCCATCAACTCCTAGAAAGCACAACGCGTTCTTTAAACAAACCAAGCCTCCAGCAGCCCGGGAAAACCCCCCTGCTTTTGTTTTGATTTGAACAAGAACTCTTGAAGTCCTGCAAGAACTGTTAGTTCTTGGTGACATCTTATGTCCAACCTTACGTCAAACCCGGCACCTTTCAGGTATACAATACCAACAGTTGCCTTAAGCAAAGACACGGTGGTTTGGAGCAGAGCGGCCGTCTACTTGCCCGAGAGCCCAGCTGATGCGAGTGCCCGCGGAAGCCTCCCCTCCTGTTTGACGCACTGAGAGAGACGCTTTCTATTTCTCCAGCCGAGAAAATCCAATTCCGGTGTTTTCAGACTACCCTTGCGGGTTGCTGGAATATCGAGTCCTGAGGAAAGAGATACCAGACCTCCCACATTCTATTACCAAGGTACGGAGCTGATTAAACCATTAGGAGAATTCTTGATGCAGATTCTTGGCAAAATTATCTTAACCAACTTAACTTAACATCGCTACTTACTTGTCCCTTCCCACGTATTAGGCTTAGGTCAGGTACACCGGGGTAGACATAGCTAGAAGCACCAGTTGAGCCTTTTAGTCAATGTATTTATGTATGTATATATTTTATCCATTTTAAAGTATCATATGGCTAAGAAACCGTATCAATGCTTTTACAGTATTATTTCATAATACTACTTTTACTGTACACACTCTACTTTACTTTAAGTATTGCAATTGTGGCAATTCATTTCTCTTGCATGAGAAAGAAGACTGCTCAATAAATAACACCTTTTTATTGAAAACGCCTGTCTCTCTATTTCTCTGCACTCTGGTGAAACTAAGTATGCACTGCTGACTGAGTGAAATATCTGTCTAATGTTTTCACACAACTCTAGAGGTATGCTCTTATTCTGAGGGAGCAAAGTTGTCATGTTTATGCGGTAGTCGGAAACTGAATCCCTTCTTGTCTGAGCCAGGGAAGGTTATCCATCCCTCTTCATTAAAGAAAGTTTCCAGTGACCTCTGAGCTAGCTGGCGCAAACTTAAATTAAGTTTAACATAGTCAGTAGAGACCTAGATGACCTCAGTCCTACGTCTACACTGCTGTTTATGTTATTCCAATGCGCAGAGCATATTGGGAAAATAGGAACTACACTACATGGCGCCCAACGTTTGGTAAGGCGATAATCTAACGCAAGACAATAGAGTAACTCAGTCGTGCTTTTTCACACAGAACCATTTTCCCCTAAAAACTCCAATAGACGTCTGGAGTGGGTGAAAGATTAATATCCGCCGGAACTTAGTAGGATGAGAATCCTATGTATTAGTTTCTGATTTTGATCAACGTTGAAGGATACAGTGTTCCAAAATATTGTGCACCTAATCTTTGTTTCCTTGAAACGTGATCTGCAACAGGAAACTTTCAGTCAGTTAAAATGACATTAAGTGACGAAGAAAGGGAGCGAGCAAGACTAGCAGCTCAACTCTTAGAGGAAGACACATGTCTTCATGAAACTGAACCAAATGCTATACTCATTCCGGTCAATCTAAGAAGAACTATAACTCTAAAACTTATAGAAAATGGCCTGACACCGCGAGGTGGTACAGTCATATTCGTGATAGAGGCACACGAATATCGGCAGACAGAGGTATTCTATTAATGGATACACTTTCCAGCAGCACACGCTACGACAAAAGACTTCCACTATTATAAAATAGAGGAACCTCCGGATGAATACACTCCTTTCGAGGAGATTTAAATTCCACTAAAATACCAAGAGCACCTGCTCTGGTTTAAAGGCGCCCTAAAACATAATAATCACATCACCAGGCTCGGTCCACTAGGTAGACCAAGAGAAACGGGGCCGGTCCTATGCAACTATGCAACACACCCAGACTACGAAATAATGTCAAGCGAACAACTCCTATTTAAACTAAAGGAATTAACAAAGGCATATAGAGAATTAGTTCAATTGGCAAGGGATGATATAAAGAACCTCCAGAAACTGAAGGAAACAGATATAGCAGCCCAACCATTGGAACTTTCCAGAATTATAGAAGAATCCTATGAAGAGCTAGGAAGAGATAGTTTTTGTGGGAAACCGATAAAACCCCAACTAACTGAAAATCCTGAAAAAACATTTATTAAAAATAATTTAAAAACTCCAAAAAAGAGTTGGGAAGGTAATAAACAAACCATTCCCAGGGGAAAACGTTTCCAGTCCAGAGGAAGGTCTCCTCAGCGTAGAGAGAGATCTCCAGGCCGAGAAGACAAATCTCCCCAAAGGGAACCCTCTGAAAAAATATACAACCTTAGAGATAGGGATAAAATAAGAAAACCAGACAAATATCAAGATGTTGATGCACGTCCCACTAGATCATTCTCACTGAATCCTTCTCGATCTTCCTCACAGAAATCGGAAAGAAGAGGACGGTCAGTACACTGAGAAGAGCACGCCAAGTCCAAAGACAAGGAACCTGCTCATCAAAGTAAAAAAAAAAAAAAAATTCCCAGAAAGAAGGTAGCAAGTATTAAGATTAAACATGCCGAGGATACTGAGGACACAGCTGAAAAACGGAGAGTGGGCACAGAAAATACTAGACAGCGGAGCAGAAGTGACCATAGCTCACAAGACCCTGATGAATCTTCTGGAGACAATGGACACAAATGAATACATTCAAGTGGAAACTGCAGACACACGAGTTAGTGTGCCCCATAAGCTATATGAAATAACATTACGTATAGAGGGAGATAAAACCAGGAAAATAAAAAGTCTCTTTTGGGAAAAACTTTCAAAAGGCTATGACATTCTGTTAGCTGAAAAAGACTGGCCACCAGAGTTTGTCAGGGAGTGCCCTCATGGCGAAGAAGTGATTATGCCTGCCTTCTCGAATCATATCCCGATTCATAAAAAATTTACTTATGCAAGAAAATGGGCAGTAGCCCAAGCTCCTGCTTTGTACAAAAATCATGTAGGATGGGATGAGGACTCACCTCACCACAAGATCCAGTTAAAAAATCAGCCCACTGCACAAAGGCAGTACCCAGTTAAACAAGACTGGGAGATCTTAGATCAACTTGACTATCAAGGGGTGATCGAAACATGCTCCTCTCAAATGAACAATCCTTTGTTTCCTGTCTCCAAGCCAGATGATTCATATCGTCTAGTTTTGGACTACAGACACCTTAACTCCTGTTGTAAAACATTTGCAGTACAAAACTCACATAGTGCAGCATTAATGAATAACATTGTGCGCAAAAAATATAAAACGACATTAGACATCTCTAATGGATTCTTCTGTCAAAACATTGCACCAGAAAGCAGGTATTCGAACGCTTTCTCAATATTTGGGTCGCAAAACCAATTTTGCTGACTCCCACAGGGATTCAAGAATAGCCCGGGATTCTTCTCAGCAAGGGTAACAGAGTTAATACAAATATATGATGATGAAGCATTATCATATGTCGATGACATCTATCTCACAGACGATGACTTGGAGACTCACTTAAAAAGGGTGAACACCATAATACTTGGACTCGCCTCAGAGGGTTACAAATTCAACTTTAAAAAGTCACGAATTGGCCATCTAACTGTTCTATTTTTAGGTTATGAATTATCAAGTGAAGGCAAAAGCCTGGCAGACAATTTCTTAGAGAAATGTGCTATACTCGAAGCTCCAAAAACGCTGAAGAATTTACAATCACTACTAGGTTTCCTGAATTTCGGAAGAACATACATTCTAAATTATGCTGAGAGGGTTAAGCCTCTCTATGAATTAATAAAACCAGATTTCAAACAAACTAATTGGACTCAGAAACACACAGAAATTTTGAGATCACCACAAACAGACATGTTAACAAAAACAAAATTACAAACACGTGAGAACACACGCAATCTTGTAATCCGAGTCATCCCAGGAAGATGCGGATTCACATACCTGACCTCTAATGAGGGAGAAACGGTACCTATAGCTTACAAATCACATTTGTACACTGAAGCTGAAATGAAATTCAGCTCCACAGAGAACATTCTAACTGCGGTCAGAACTGCTGTAGCTAAAGAAAAAGCCCTAGCCCAAGGCAGAAGAATATTTGTTCTTTCAGAAGAAACAGCCCTTGAGGCGTTAACAAGTCCTCGTAACCTAGTTAAAGGAGTATTAGATCCAAAATGGATAAAATGGGAAAATTCTTTTGCTACAGAAGACGTGAAATACTATTTTGACCCAAAACTGAAAAAACTAGATGATCTAGTATATGAACGCGAATATCCTTTGCCAGCTGAAATTCTGTCTCTAGAAAAGTACACTTGTGTAATCTACATGGACAGATTTGCACAACACTACAATGTAGTGGAAAAATCGTACAAAGCAGCGCGCGCGATTGTTAAAGGTCGCTGGCGCTCTGGTAAATTCAGACCGATGATTACCAAAACTGAATTAATCAGAAACTGTTCAGCTGAACGAGCTGAAATAAGAACTTTAAAGATGGCGCTTGAAATTGCTGATCGCGAATTCCCCACACTAATAGTGTGCGATTCGTATTTCTGCATCAAATCCTATAACAGTGACATGCAGACATGGATCAAAAATGGTTACAAAGATGACAAAAGTGCCACAATAAAGCATAAAAGGCTTTGGGAACAGGTAGTTCTTTTACAGAAAGAACTACGAAAGACTCACGTGATACACGCATTGAGTCATCGACGTGATGGCGTTCACGTTGCAGGGAATTCATTGGCTAACACAGCCATAGCGGAAGCGGCTCGCCCAGCTTCCTTAGCCACTGAAAAGCGTTCCGAAAAACACATAGATGGGGAAACCATGCTAGCGGTAAAAGCCTCATTAAAAGGCGATTATTCGGCATTACCTCTCAACTATCCACTCAGTAATACATACATAATTGATGCAAACTCCGTTCCGTTTGCTCGAATCCCTGGAGCGGGGGATAGGGTAAATCCAAACACAAACAGGAGAATCTTCTTACTACAAGAAGCACATATGGGGTTGGGTCTGAGGCACCAAGAAATCCAGAAATCTCTGATGGACCTACAATCAGAGTACTGGTGGTCGGGAATGAGCGTAGATATCTACTATTTTGCAAAAAATTGCGAGGACTGCAACAGAGATCGCAGTTGTGAACCGGTCTAGCCTGTAGCCCAGATACCATTACTAGAAAGATTAAGGCTATCTTTAACGCAGAAATCCAGTCGGAGAAATGCGTCCCCATAAAAATTAAGACAGAATTCAATTAAAAATGTAGATCACCACACTCGGCTGATGCCAGAACTGTTATAAAAGATTTGCGAGTCTTTATCGGCACATACGCAATTGGCATACTACATTCTGATCAGGGTCCTGCGTTTAGCTCTCGAACTTACAAAGAGGCCATGAACAGTATGGGCCTCGCATTGCGGTATTCTTCCCCCTTCCATCCTGAGGGAAATGCGGTTGTGGAAAGAAAAAACTGGGACATAAAGCAATCTATAACGGCGAGGGTATTAGCTTCAGGTGATGGGTGGGACAAATATTTAACAAGTGTCCAACGTAGTCTTAATAATCTGCCAAGAAATTCTCTAAAAGGTCTCACTCCAAACAAACTATTGTTCGGAACTAGAATGCTTATTCAGGACCTACCTAGATAGTCACACTTCAGTGGTAGAAGAAAAAAGCTTTGATATCAAAGATCGTTTGGCTGTTTTATTATTATTATTATTATTATTATTATTATTGCAGTTTTGTATAGCGCGTAGTTACCCAGGAGCATCCCAGCGCTTTTAGAACAGAGGTAATGGTCGTGGATGCTCAAGGACAGCAGTTGGCAAAGAGATGAGTTTTCAACTGCTTGCGAAAATGAAGGAGGCTAGTTTCAGCATGCAAACTTAAGGGGAGTGAATTCCAGAGCACGGCAACATTCACAGAAAATCTTCTTCCCTCCGTGCGGGCCTTTTTGACTTTCGGAGTCTTGAGAAGATGTTTTTGGTCCGAACGTAGAGTTCTGCTAGCCTTGTAAGGTGTAACCAAGCTATGCAGAACAGGAGGGCCTATGCCTTGCAGAATTTTGTGCGCCAGACAAAGGGATTTAAATGTCACCCTTTCGCGCACCGGTAACTAGTGCAAAACCCTCATAGCTGGTTTGGCCGACCGTGACATGGGAATATTTTCAAGTACTCGAGCTGCAGCATTTTGGATTTGTTGCAGTTTATTCAACGTTGCCTCTGGGGCACCCAGATAAATGGCATTACTGTAATCAAGACTGGATACAATCAGCCCCTGAATAAGAAGCTGCCGTGATAGCAAGGGGAGCAGAGGGAGTACTTTCCGCACCAACCGGAGAAGGCCAAAACAGACCCCTGCCAATTTAGTAGCCTGGGTCCTGAGGGAGAGATCTTGCTCCAACCAGATCCCAAGGCTCTAAATCTCCTCCTTGGGATTCGGAGGTGGGCCCAGACAACTGGGCTAGGCCATCGCAGGGAAAGGGGATCCTTTATGCCCCAACATCATAATTTTGGTTTTTGAACCGTTCAGCTTTAGTGCTGACTCCCCCATCCATGTATGGATTTTGGACAGGCAGGAGTACAGTTGGTCGGGACTTTCAGTGGCCTGGGAAAGGGCGAACACTAACTGCGTATCGTCGGCATAGCTCACGATTTTGATGTTATAAGGAGCAACCATATCCTCCAAGGGGGCCATATACACATTAAACAATATGGGACTCAAGGAGGAGCCCTGCGGTACCCCACAATGGAGGTGGATGGATGCCGAAAGTGCACTACCTTCCCATACCTGATAGGTCCGGTCACTGAGAAAAGATCGAAGCCATCTCAGTGCCTTCCCCGTCACCCGGACATCTGACAGTCGCTGAAGTAACACTTGATGGTTAACAGGATCTAAATGAAAAAAGAAAAAACCTGAGTAACATAAAGTTGAAACAACAGTCGACATCCACTGAAGAAAAACCACCTGTCCCAGCAAGACCTGTCTGGATTCCAAACATCGGGGATCTGGTCAGAGAAAAGATCGCGGTAAAGAAGGAATTTGGGCCTTCATACAGAAAAGCAGTACCTGTCTTAGCTATCAACGGAACAAGATCAGTAGTACTACCGCCCCTTGCTGGTAAAAAGGAGAACCGAGTTGTATCCATCGACCTGGTAAAACCACAATCATGTGGCCAATAATAAGTAGTAGGCCCAGTGGACTCCCAAGAAATAGCAGAATACCAAAGTTTGCTACAATCCAAGAGGCCCATGCTGAGAGACTAATCAAATTGGAGAAATCAGCAATGAATAAAAAAGGACTGTGCAATAATGCCATGGAACTGGTGCCTCTTGAAACCCAAATAATAACAGTTCGTCAAGAAACACCAATCTATAATGATGTAGCCTCAGACTATTCTAATGAAACAAAGAAAATGTAAAAGCAAATGAAAATCCAGAAGCATTTCCAACAATCGACAGAACTGCATCAGGCTACTTCATCAACTTCGACAATTTCTCTGAAGACCCAAGCGAACATGAAGAAACGCCTCCAACACAAAGTTTTAAAAACTAATTGAACTTTTCCAATAACTAAAAAAGACTGACCTAATTTCACCATGGATTGAATTTTGGATTATGTTAGGTGTACTTTTCCTCCTGCTTTGGCTCATCATGGTTATATGTTTGGGAAGATTCATTGAAGGAAAATATAGTACAATGGACACAGCAAGTCAGAACATCAACTTGGTCCTAAAGCAACACACATCTTCTCACATCGAGAAAAGAGAACTATCATCAGTAAGCATCACAGCCATTCCAGTACCCGGTGGGGTAGCATGGGACAGAACTGATTATGACATTTTGACCCGGTCGAGCTTTTAAAGTATCCCCACCAGCTCAAGATTTCATTAAGTGATTTTGTAACAACTAGTACCTTCTCTGATGACTGGGACTTTGAAAACATCAATAATATGATGTTCGATTTAGTAATGTCAGCAAAATTTACAGAACAAGATTACTTGCAGGGTTTATCCAATTATGAAGAGCTTTACTGCTACAACCATTATGGTGATCACTATTTGCATAAAAGTGCTCAGCCTAGAAATGTTTTATCTTTTAACCAGTGGGAACACAGTCCTACTCCACCAAAAGGCAGTTAAAAAAAGGTTTCTGATAAATTCCAATACTTCTCAGGACTTAATAACAGTGACCCAAGAACGTTTTATTTTAAAATGTCAAATAGAACAGGAATGAAAACAATGTTGACAAATACTAAATTGATTTATTCAGAAAAATGTTATGACAAAATGTCTACATTAGGTTTCGAAATTGGGAAAAACACCATTGAAATAAAAACAATCTGGGGTTCCAAATATTGGCAAGTGCAAGGCCTAGAAGCACTGTTTAGGGCCTGCATGATCCCAGAACAAATTATTTTCTTGAATGACACAATTCAACAAACTACTTGTCTTGGCCTTGCTAAGATAAAAGACATGAAAACACCATCTATTCCAAAACCCATGCCTGATAGTGACAGCACTACTGATGTGGAGATAGACGTTTCTAATATTTTATACCAAAACAGAACACATACTGATTGGAAAAAGTGGTTGATCTGGCCAACAGACACAAATAACTGTCAAGATAGATTCCTGAACAAAACACAGGGGTTCAAAATGACCAGACCAGACCCTTGATATTCCCAGAGACAACATCCAGGGATAGTTGCAACATACAGTGTAGGGAAACTATGCCTTGAGTGGCTACAGAAATCCACACTGGCTGAAATTAAGCAACACTTGACTTTACTTAAAGACGGTGCTGACTTGCGTGATTTCTTAATGGGACCACGCAAACAGCGTCAAAATCGTTTCATAGCGGCCGGTATATACACTGCATACAATGAAGCATGGAAAGTAATGTAAATTGAGACAGCAGAAAAAATACGAGAAATTGATCGTATTAATTTGGAAAAATCACTTTCTGTTGTGGACAATGGGTTAACGACTCTGTCTTCCAGAATATATTCACTGGACAGTATTGTATCATCTGCCTTTGATATAATAGAGCAGGACTTACTAATGCTACAACATGGTCAGTCTCAATTACGTTCTATTGTACAGCTTGGATGGACGTTGCAAAATCTGCGTTCAGGCTACGTACCATGGCGTTTAATCAACACAACGTCATTATTCGGTCTCTTTAACCTTACTGATAAACAAATTAGTTTGGCACAAAAAGGAGCAGATTATACAATCCTGAGCATTGAAAAGCTCGAGAGATTACCATTGACAATGTGAGAAAGACCTGTCATTGAATGGATAATACATGGAACGATTACAATTCCGATAACAACTTTCCAGTTTAACTACTGTCAAGAGTATATACCAGCAGGCCAGTATGAAAGGTTGAGTAAAGAATACATCAAATCAACCTGGGTTTTACCTTATACACACAGATGTTATAGTGAAGGAAACAGAGAGGTATTTCGTAGTGGTAAAAATTGTAAAAAAACACTAAGCGGTACACTTCTGTGTCAAGGAATTAATTTGCATGGAGCCTGCGAAGGGTCTTCAAATAACCTTTCATGTCATCTACATGGCACGCCTGCAAAACAGATAGAGCCATTTTTTAGACCACTTTCTATTGGTAGTTACATTCTAATAAGTGACCACAGCTGTTGTGGCATGCTGCCAGGAAAAGCCTATCTGACAACTGTAACTTCCAGGGCCGTTTGCTGCATGCAAGTATTGCATCCACACAGCAATCCAGATATGGTGGCTGCGTTGTGGCCTCGGTTGAATATCTCTTCTATTTGAATTGATACTTTAAGCAGAATTAAGTCTATTCTTTTACAAACAACTGTGCCTCTAACGTCATCAAAAGAAACATATGATCTGCAAGTTGCAAGGACAACAGCAGAGATACATACCCTTTTATCAACAAATTGCCCCGTACATTTCGTAGAAGTGTTAAGCCAAATCTTAAACATGTCTGATACCAGTGGCATCGCACATGTATTTAAGAAATTTTATCGGGACTGTTAACACCATTTGAAACAGTTCTGAGCATCTTCCCGAATTTTGTCCATTCTGTCTTTGGCAGCCTACCCTTAATCTTGGGACTCGTGTCAGGAATTTTATTTTTGCTTCTTCTGCACCGATATGGCAAGCCAATCCACAGGCAAGACTCTAGCAACAATGGAAGAAACAATCCTAGCAATACGATACCGAGACCGTATCACTACGGTCCTCGGATTGACCCGGCTAAGAGATCTAAGTACAACCTGGTTTCTTTCATTCAGACCGATCTGGCAAGATTGCATCATACCTGTGCTTCGATGTCTGCTATGCGGAGAAGAATGCGTGTTGGACATCTGTCTTACACTACAATCAGCAATACCAATGGATATCGATACTTTGCTAGGTCCGGTAATGACTCATGCATCGTGTTGTCCCCAGCTGCTACCGATTCTGATGACGGCATTCGTTGAGACTTCACCACTACGAGTATGTGGCGGTGAGGTAAGAGAGGAAAGCAGCACCGAACAGGTACAGCCTTCTGTGAGCATTGCTTATCCAACCATCGATGATAGCACTCACGCAGAGAACTGCACAGTTGCAGCATTTTCATACTTGGTCGAACTTTCACCTGATGTGGTAGACCAATTTTTTGTGGGTATGTCTGAGATAATGTTCTCTCCAGTTAACGAGAATGGGCCTTATTTATGAAGGCCTTACGTCAGTTTTGCGCCGCCGGTGCGTCACTTTTTGTGACGCACCAGCGGCGTACAAAATGCGCCTTGTTGCGCCATATTTAAAAAGTGACGCATCTAGGTAGATGCGTCACTTTTTAAACCCCTGCGCCACATTATACCTGCGTCAGGTATAATGTATGCAGAGGGGGCGTTCCCCCGCAAAAAGCCTCGTATAGTGACGCAGTGAAATCTATGAGATTTCACTGCGTCACTTTTAGGATGCTGTTGCGTCAAAATCTTGCGCCTGCCTCACAGCAGGCATAAGACTGACGCAAGCCCTTTCACATGGGGCTTTCCCCATGTGAAAGGACGCATTGCTGGAGTTGCATCACTTTTGTGACACACTCCAGCAATGCGTCTCTTTTGCGCTTACAGATGCGTCAGAAATACTGACGTATCTGTAAGTCCTTGCGACATGATTCGTCATACATTAAATATGACGCATCAGAAATGTCGCAAGGAGTGCGCACTGAAAAGTGACGCATCGCTGCTTTCACGCAGCGGTGCGTCATTTCTCATAAATGAGGCCCAATAACTCTTAATAAAAACAATGAGCACACAGCGTTCCCTGAACTCTGAATTCGGCCTTCAGTTTTTGATAAACAAAGCTACAGAAAATATTTGGAACTTTTACCCTGAAAGCGAAATTATTTTTGCCCATATTTTCAAAATATTTACTTTTTTTGGCACATGGTACTGTGCTTAAAGTAGAACTATTCTTAGAGAACAGAGCTTCTATTTTAGGATACTAGAGACAATATTTTACCTCAGCCTCTAGCACATATACAGAAATTTATATAAATATGTGATGAAATGGTCTCGACCTTCTTTTCTGCATTTAGAGCCATTTCATGTGTAATTTTTGCAATTCATTCAGCTGAAATATATATGCATTTCTCTGAATTATAACACTGCTTGAAAAGCGTACAGTACAAATACTCATTTTCGTGTATTTAACGTATACCATTTCAAATGCGAAATATGTATTTTGGGGTGGGTCGGAAAAAAACACATGCACTTTTGAATGTTTAATATTGCTTAGTTTTAGTAATGATGGACATCAATTTGTGGAGTGGGTGTCGTGTTCTTATCCAGGACCCTAATTCGATATTCCCGATTTATGCCCTTGTGAGGTTATAATCAATAATGTTCTGACAAAGGCATAAGAATCAGATTCATATTCAGTAATAGCCCATGCAATCCAAAGCACAGCACGGCTACTCCCATCAACTCCTAGAAAGCACAACGCGTTCTTTAAACAAACCAAGCCTCCAGCAGCCCGGGAAAACCCCCCTGCTTTTGTTTTGATTTGAACAAGAACTCTTGAAGTCCTGCAAGAACTGTTAGTTCTTGGTGACATCTTATGTCCAACCTTACGTCAAACCCGGCACCTTTCAGGTATACAATACCAACAGTTGCCTTAAGCAAAGACACGGTGGTTTGGAGCAGAGCGGCCGTCTACTTGCCCGAGAGCCCAGCTGATGCGAGTGCCCGCGGAAGCCTCCCCTCCTGTTTGACGCACTGAGAGAGACGCTTTCTATTTCTCCAGCCGAGAAAATCCAATTCCGGTGTTTTCAGACTACCCTTGCGGGTTGCTGGAATATCGAGTCCTGAGGAAAGAGATACCAGACCTCCCACATTCTATTACCAAGGTACGGAGCTGATTAAACCATTAGGAGAATTCTTGATGCAGATTCTTGGCAAAATTATCTTAACCAACTTAACTTAACATCGCTACTTACTTGTCCCTTCCCACGTATTAGGCTTAGGTCAGGTACACCGGGGTAGACATAGCTAGAAGCACCAGTTGAGCCTTTTAGTCAATGTATTTATGTATGTATATATTTTATCCATTTTAAAGTATCATATGGCTAAGAAACCGTATCAATGCTTTTACAGTATTATTTCATAATACTACTTTTACTGTACACACTCTACTTTACTTTAAGTATTGCAATTGTGGCAATTCATTTCTCTTGCATGAGAAAGAAGACTGCTCAATAAATAACACCTTTTTATTGAAAACGCCTGTCTCTCTATTTCTCTGCACTCTGGTGAAACTAAGTATGCACTGCTGACTGAGTGAAATATCTGTCTAATGTTTTCACACAACTCTAGAGGTATGCTCTTATTCTGAGGGAGCAAAGTTGTCATGTTTATGCGGTAGTCGGAAACTGAATCCCTTCTTGTCTGAGCCAGGGAAGGTTATCCATCCCTCTTCATTAAAGAAAGTTTCCAGTGACCTCTGAGCTAGCTGGCGCAAACTTAAATTAAGTTTAACATAGTCAGTAGAGACCTAGATGACCTCAGTCCTACGTCTACACTGCTGTTTATGTTATTCCAATGCGCAGAGCATATTGGGAAAATAGGAACTACACTACATGGCGCCCAACGTTTGGTAAGGCGATAATCTAACGCAAGACAATAGAGTAACTCAGTCGTGCTTTTTCACACAGAACCATTTTCCCCTAAAAACTCCAATAGACGTCTGGAGTGGGTGAAAGATTAATATCCGCCGGAACTTAGTAGGATGAGAATCCTATGTATTAGTTTCTGATTTTGATCAACGTTGAAGGATACAGTGTTCCAAAATATTGTGCACCTAATCTTTGTTTCCTTGAAACGTGATCTGCAACAGGAAACTTTCAGTCAGTTAAAATGACATTAAGTGACGAAGAAAGGGAGCGAGCAAGACTAGCAGCTCAACTCTTAGAGGAAGACACATGTCTTCATGAAACTGAACCAAATGCTATACTCATTCCGGTCAATCTAAGAAGAACTATAACTCTAAAACTTATAGAAAATGGCCTGACACCGCGAGGTGGTACAGTCATATTCGTGATAGAGGCACACGAATATCGGCAGACAGAGGTATTCTATTAATGGATACACTTTCCAGCAGCA
Organism: Lissotriton vulgaris; assembly: GCF_964263255.1. Lineage (NCBI taxonomy): Eukaryota > Metazoa > Chordata > Amphibia > Caudata > Salamandridae > Lissotriton > Lissotriton vulgaris. The sequence continues at coordinate 747,750,889 of NC_141696.1, forward strand.
CACGCTACGACAAAAGACTTCCACTATTATAAAATAGAGGAACCTCCGGATGAATACACTCCTTTCGAGGAGATTTAAATTCCACTAAAATACCAAGAGCACCTGCTCTGGTTTAAAGGCGCCCTAAAACATAATAATCACATCACCAGGCTCGGTCCACTAGGTAGACCAAGAGAAACGGGGCCGGTCCTATGCAACTATGCAACACACCCAGACTACGAAATAATGTCAAGCGAACAACTCCTATTTAAACTAAAGGAATTAACAAAGGCATATAGAGAATTAGTTCAATTGGCAAGGGATGATATAAAGAACCTCCAGAAACTGAAGGAAACAGATATAGCAGCCCAACCATTGGAACTTTCCAGAATTATAGAAGAATCCTATGAAGAGCTAGGAAGAGATAGTTTTTGTGGGAAACCGATAAAACCCCAACTAACTGAAAATCCTGAAAAAACATTTATTAAAAATAATTTAAAAACTCCAAAAAAGAGTTGGGAAGGTAATAAACAAACCATTCCCAGGGGAAAACGTTTCCAGTCCAGAGGAAGGTCTCCTCAGCGTAGAGAGAGATCTCCAGGCCGAGAAGACAAATCTCCCCAAAGGGAACCCTCTGAAAAAATATACAACCTTAGAGATAGGGATAAAATAAGAAAACCAGACAAATATCAAGATGTTGATGCACGTCCCACTAGATCATTCTCACTGAATCCTTCTCGATCTTCCTCACAGAAATCGGAAAGAAGAGGACGGTCAGTACACTGAGAAGAGCACGCCAAGTCCAAAGACAAGGAACCTGCTCATCAAAGTAAAAAAAAAAAAAAAATTCCCAGAAAGAAGGTAGCAAGTATTAAGATTAAACATGCCGAGGATACTGAGGACACAGCTGAAAAACGGAGAGTGGGCACAGAAAATACTAGACAGCGGAGCAGAAGTGACCATAGCTCACAAGACCCTGATGAATCTTCTGGAGACAATGGACACAAATGAATACATTCAAGTGGAAACTGCAGACACACGAGTTAGTGTGCCCCATAAGCTATATGAAATAACATTACGTATAGAGGGAGATAAAACCAGGAAAATAAAAAGTCTCTTTTGGGAAAAACTTTCAAAAGGCTATGACATTCTGTTAGCTGAAAAAGACTGGCCACCAGAGTTTGTCAGGGAGTGCCCTCATGGCGAAGAAGTGATTATGCCTGCCTTCTCGAATCATATCCCGATTCATAAAAAATTTACTTATGCAAGAAAATGGGCAGTAGCCCAAGCTCCTGCTTTGTACAAAAATCATGTAGGATGGGATGAGGACTCACCTCACCACAAGATCCAGTTAAAAAATCAGCCCACTGCACAAAGGCAGTACCCAGTTAAACAAGACTGGGAGATCTTAGATCAACTTGACTATCAAGGGGTGATCGAAACATGCTCCTCTCAAATGAACAATCCTTTGTTTCCTGTCTCCAAGCCAGATGATTCATATCGTCTAGTTTTGGACTACAGACACCTTAACTCCTGTTGTAAAACATTTGCAGTACAAAACTCACATAGTGCAGCATTAATGAATAACATTGTGCGCAAAAAATATAAAACGACATTAGACATCTCTAATGGATTCTTCTGTCAAAACATTGCACCAGAAAGCAGGTATTCGAACGCTTTCTCAATATTTGGGTCGCAAAACCAATTTTGCTGACTCCCACAGGGATTCAAGAATAGCCCGGGATTCTTCTCAGCAAGGGTAACAGAGTTAATACAAATATATGATGATGAAGCATTATCATATGTCGATGACATCTATCTCACAGACGATGACTTGGAGACTCACTTAAAAAGGGTGAACACCATAATACTTGGACTCGCCTCAGAGGGTTACAAATTCAACTTTAAAAAGTCACGAATTGGCCATCTAACTGTTCTATTTTTAGGTTATGAATTATCAAGTGAAGGCAAAAGCCTGGCAGACAATTTCTTAGAGAAATGTGCTATACTCGAAGCTCCAAAAACGCTGAAGAATTTACAATCACTACTAGGTTTCCTGAATTTCGGAAGAACATACATTCTAAATTATGCTGAGAGGGTTAAGCCTCTCTATGAATTAATAAAACCAGATTTCAAACAAACTAATTGGACTCAGAAACACACAGAAATTTTGAGATCACCACAAACAGACATGTTAACAAAAACAAAATTACAAACACGTGAGAACACACGCAATCTTGTAATCCGAGTCATCCCAGGAAGATGCGGATTCACATACCTGACCTCTAATGAGGGAGAAACGGTACCTATAGCTTACAAATCACATTTGTACACTGAAGCTGAAATGAAATTCAGCTCCACAGAGAACATTCTAACTGCGGTCAGAACTGCTGTAGCTAAAGAAAAAGCCCTAGCCCAAGGCAGAAGAATATTTGTTCTTTCAGAAGAAACAGCCCTTGAGGCGTTAACAAGTCCTCGTAACCTAGTTAAAGGAGTATTAGATCCAAAATGGATAAAATGGGAAAATTCTTTTGCTACAGAAGACGTGAAATACTATTTTGACCCAAAACTGAAAAAACTAGATGATCTAGTATATGAACGCGAATATCCTTTGCCAGCTGAAATTCTGTCTCTAGAAAAGTACACTTGTGTAATCTACATGGACAGATTTGCACAACACTACAATGTAGTGGAAAAATCGTACAAAGCAGCGCGCGCGATTGTTAAAGGTCGCTGGCGCTCTGGTAAATTCAGACCGATGATTACCAAAACTGAATTAATCAGAAACTGTTCAGCTGAACGAGCTGAAATAAGAACTTTAAAGATGGCGCTTGAAATTGCTGATCGCGAATTCCCCACACTAATAGTGTGCGATTCGTATTTCTGCATCAAATCCTATAACAGTGACATGCAGACATGGATCAAAAATGGTTACAAAGATGACAAAAGTGCCACAATAAAGCATAAAAGGCTTTGGGAACAGGTAGTTCTTTTACAGAAAGAACTACGAAAGACTCACGTGATACACGCATTGAGTCATCGACGTGATGGCGTTCACGTTGCAGGGAATTCATTGGCTAACACAGCCATAGCGGAAGCGGCTCGCCCAGCTTCCTTAGCCACTGAAAAGCGTTCCGAAAAACACATAGATGGGGAAACCATGCTAGCGGTAAAAGCCTCATTAAAAGGCGATTATTCGGCATTACCTCTCAACTATCCACTCAGTAATACATACATAATTGATGCAAACTCCGTTCCGTTTGCTCGAATCCCTGGAGCGGGGGATAGGGTAAATCCAAACACAAACAGGAGAATCTTCTTACTACAAGAAGCACATATGGGGTTGGGTCTGAGGCACCAAGAAATCCAGAAATCTCTGATGGACCTACAATCAGAGTACTGGTGGTCGGGAATGAGCGTAGATATCTACTATTTTGCAAAAAATTGCGAGGACTGCAACAGAGATCGCAGTTGTGAACCGGTCTAGCCTGTAGCCCAGATACCATTACTAGAAAGATTAAGGCTATCTTTAACGCAGAAATCCAGTCGGAGAAATGCGTCCCCATAAAAATTAAGACAGAATTCAATTAAAAATGTAGATCACCACACTCGGCTGATGCCAGAACTGTTATAAAAGATTTGCGAGTCTTTATCGGCACATACGCAATTGGCATACTACATTCTGATCAGGGTCCTGCGTTTAGCTCTCGAACTTACAAAGAGGCCATGAACAGTATGGGCCTCGCATTGCGGTATTCTTCCCCCTTCCATCCTGAGGGAAATGCGGTTGTGGAAAGAAAAAACTGGGACATAAAGCAATCTATAACGGCGAGGGTATTAGCTTCAGGTGATGGGTGGGACAAATATTTAACAAGTGTCCAACGTAGTCTTAATAATCTGCCAAGAAATTCTCTAAAAGGTCTCACTCCAAACAAACTATTGTTCGGAACTAGAATGCTTATTCAGGACCTACCTAGATAGTCACACTTCAGTGGTAGAAGAAAAAAGCTTTGATATCAAAGATCGTTTGGCTGTTTTATTATTATTATTATTATTATTATTATTATTGCAGTTTTGTATAGCGCGTAGTTACCCAGGAGCATCCCAGCGCTTTTAGAACAGAGGTAATGGTCGTGGACGCTCAAGGACAGCAGTTGGCAAAGAGATGAGTTTTCAACTGCTTGCGAAAATGAAGGAGGCTAGTTTCAGCATGCAAACTTAAGGGGAGTGAATTCCAGAGCACGGCAACATTCACAGAAAATCTTCTTCCCTCCGTGCGGGCCTTTTTGACTTTCGGAGTCTTGAGAAGATGTTTTTGGTCCGAACGTAGAGTTCTGCTAGCCTTGTAAGGTGTAACCAAGCTATGCAGAACAGGAGGGCCTATGCCTTGCAGAATTTTGTGCGCCAGACAAAGGGATTTAAATGTCACCCTTTCGCGCACCGGTAACTAGTGCAAAACCCTCATAGCTGGTTTGGCCGACCGTGACATGGGAATATTTTCAAGTACTCGAGCTGCAGCATTTTGGATTTGTTGCAGTTTATTCAACGTTGCCTCTGGGGCACCCAGATAAATGGCATTACTGTAATCAAGACTGGATACAATCAGCCCCTGAATAAGAAGCTGCCGTGATAGCAAGGGGAGCAGAGGGAGTACTTTCCGCACCAACCGGAGAAGGCCAAAACAGACCCCTGCCAATTTAGTAGCCTGGGTCCTGAGGGAGAGATCTTGCTCCAACCAGATCCCAAGGCTCTAAATCTCCTCCTTGGGATTCGGAGGTGGGCCCAGACAACTGGGCTAGGCCATCGCAGGGAATGGGGATCCTTTATGCCCCAACATCATAATTTTGGTTTTTGAACCGTTCAGCTTTAGTGCTGACTCCCCCATCCATGTATGGATTTTGGACAGGCAGGAGTACAGTTGGTCGGGACTTTCAGTGGCCTGGGAAAGGGCGAACACTAACTGCGTATCGTCGGCATAGCTCACGATTTTGATGTTATAAGGAGCAACCATATCCTCCAAGGGGGCCATATACACATTAAACAATATGGGACTCAAGGAGGAGCCCTGCGGTACCCCACAATAGAGGTGGATGGATGCCGAAAGTGCACTACCTTCCCATACCTGATAGGTCCGGTCACTGAGAAAAGATCGAAGCCATCTCAGTGCCTTCCCCGTCACCCCGACATCTGACAGTCGCTGAAGTAACACTTGATGGTTAACAGGATCTAAATGAAAAAAGAAAAAACCTGAGTAACATAAAGTTGAAACAACAGTCGACATCCACTGAAGAAAAACCACCTGTCCCAGCAAGACCTGTCTGGATTCCAAACATTGGGGATCTGGTCAGAGAAAAGATCGCGGTAAAGAAGGAATTTGGGCCTTCATACAGAAAAGCAGTACCTGTCTTAGCTATCAACGGAACAAGATCAGTAGTACTACCGCCCCTTGCTGGTAAAAAGGAGAACCGAGTTGTTTCCATCGACCTGGTAAAACCACAATCATGTGGCCAATAATAAGTAGTAGGCCCAGTGGACTCCCAAGAAATAGCAGAATACCAAAGTTTGCTACAATCCAAGAGGCTCATGCTGAGAGACTAATCAAATTGGAGAAATCAGCAATGAATAAAAAAGGACTGTGCGATAATGCCATGGAACTGGTGCCTCTTGAAACCCAAATAATAACAGTTCGTCAAGAAACACCAATCTATAATGATGTAGCCTCAGACTATTCTAATGAAACAAAGAAAATGTAAAAGCAAATGAAAATCCAGAAGCATTTCCAACAATCGACAGAACTGCATCAGGCTACTTCATCAACTTCGACAATTTCTCTGAAGACCCAAGCGAACATGAAGAAACGCCTCCAACACAAAGTTTTAAAAACTAATTGAACTTTTCCAATAACTAAAAAAGACTGACCTAATTTCACCATGGATTGAATTTTGGATTATGTTAGGTGTACTTTTCCTCCTGCTTTGGCTCATCATGGTTATATGTTTGGGAAGATTCATTGAAGGAAAATATAGTACAATGGACACAGCAAGTCAGAACATCAACTTGGTCCTAAAGCAACACACATCTTCTCACATCGAGAAAAGAGAACTGTCATCAGTAAACATCACAGCCATTCCAGTACCCGGTGGGGTAGCATGGGACAGAACTGATTATGACATTTTGGACCCGGTCGAGCTTTTAAAGTATCCCCACCAGCTCAAGATTTCATTAAGTGATTTTGTAACAACTAGTACCTTCTCTGATGACTGGGACTTTGAAAACATCAATAATATGATGTTCGATTTAGTAATGTCAGCAAAATTTACAGAACAAGATTACTTGCAGGGTTTATCCAATTATGAAGAGCTTTACTGCTACAAACATTATGGTGATCACTATTTGCATAAAAGTGCTCAGCCTAGAAATGTTTTATCTTTTAACCAGTGGGAACACAGTCCTACTCCACCAAAAGGCAGTTAAAAAAAGGTTTCTGATAAATTCCAATACTTCTCAGGACTTAATAACAGTGACCCAAGAACGTTTTGTTTTAAAATGTCAAATAGAACAGGAATGAAAACAATGTTGACAAATACTAAATTGATTTATTCAGAAAAATGTTATGACAAAATGTCTACATTAGGTTTCGAAATTGGGAAAAACACCATTGAAATAAAAACAATCTGGGGTTCCAAAGATTGGCAAGTGCAAGGCCTAGAAGCACTGTTTAGGGCCTGCATGATCCCAGAACAAATTATTTTCTTGAATGACACAATTCAACAAACTACTTGTCTTGGCCTTGCTAAGATAAAAGACATGAAAACACCATCTATTCCAAAACCCATGCCTGATAGTGACAGCACTACTGATGTGGAGATAGACGTTTCTAATATTTTATACCAAAACAGAACACATACTGATTGGAAAAAGTGGTTGATCTGGCCAACAGACACGAATAACTGTCAAGATAGATTCCTGAACAAAACACAGGGGTTCAAAATGACCAGACCAGACCCTTGATATTCCCAGAGACAACATCCAGGGATAGTTGCAACATACAGTGTAGGGAAACTATGCCTTGAGTGGCTACAGAAATCCACACTGGCTGAAATTAAGCAACACTTGACTTTACTTAAAGACGGTGCTGACTTGCGTGATTTCTTAATGGGACCACGCAAACAGCGTCAAAATCGTTTCATAGCGGCCGGTATATACACTGCATACAATGAAGCATGGAAAGTAATGTAAATTGAGACAGCAGAAAAAATACGAGAAATTGATCGTATTAATTTGGAAAAATCACTTTCTGTTGTGGACAATGGGTTAACGACTCTGTCTTCCAGAATATATTCACTGGACAGTATTGTATCATCTGCCTTTGATATAATAGAGCAGGACTTACTAATGCTACAACATGGTCAGTCTCAATTACGTTCTATTGTACAGCTTGGATGGACGTTGCAAAATCTGCGTTCAGGCTACGTACCATGGCGTTTAATCAACACAACGTCATTATTCGGTCTCTTTAACCTTACTGATAAACAAATCAGTTTGGCACAAAAAGGAGCAGATTATACAATCCTGAGCATTGAAAAGCTCGAGAGATTACCATTGACAATGTGAGAAAGACCTGTCATTGAATGGATAATACATGGAACGATTACAATTCCGATAACAACTTTCCAGTTTAACTACTGTCAAGAGTATATACCAGCAGGCCAGTATGAAAGGTTGAGTAAAGAATACATCAAATCAACCTGGGATTTACCTTATACACACAGATGTTATAGTGAAGGAAACAGAGAGGTATTTCGTAGTGGTAAAAATTGTAAAAAAACACTAAGCGGTACACTTCTGTGTCAAGGAATTAATTTGCATGGAGCCTGCGAAGGGTCTTCAAATAACCTTTCATGTCACCTACATGGCACGCCTGCAAAACAGATAGAGCCATTTTTTAGACCACTTTCTATTGGTAGTTACATTCTAATAAGTGACCACAGCTGTTGTGGCATGCTGCCAGGAAAAGCCTATCTGACAACTGTAACTTCCAGGGCCGTTTGCTGCATGCAAGTATTGCATCCACACAGCAATCCAGATATGGTGGCTGCGTTGTGGCCTCGGTTGAATATCTCTTCTATTTGAATTGATACTTTAAGCAGAATTAAGTCCATTCTTTTACAAACAACTGTGCCTCTAACGTCATCAAAAGAAACATATGATCTGCAAGTTGCAAGGACAACAGCAGAGATACATACCCTTTTATCAACAAATTGCCCCGTACATTTCGTAGAAGTGTTAAGCCAAATCTTAAACATGTCTGATACCAGTGGCATCGCACATGTATTTAAGAAATTTTATCGGGACTGTTAACACCATTTGAAACAGTTCTGAGCATCTTCCAGAATTTTGTCCATTCTGTCTTTGGCAGCCTACCCTTAATCTTGGGACTCGTGTCAGGAATTTTATTTTTGCTTCTTCTGCACCGATATGGCAAGCCAATCCACAGGCAAGACTCTAGCAACAATGGAAGAAACAATCCTAGCAATACGATACCGAGACCGTATCACTACGGTCCTCGGATTGACCCGGCTAAGAGATCTAAGTACAACCTGGTTTCTTTCATTCAGACCGATCTGGCAAGATTGCATCATACCTGTGCTTCGATGTCTGCTATGCGGAGAAGAATGCGTGTTGGACATCTGTCTTACACTACAATCAGCAGTACCAATGGATACGATACTTTGCTAGGTCCGGTAATGACTCATGCATCGTGTTGTCCCCAGCTGCTACCGATTCTGATGACGGCATTCGTTGAGACTTCACCACTACGAGTATGTGGCGGTGAGGTAAGAGAGGAAAGCAGCACCGAACAGGTACAGCCTTCTGTGAGCATTGCTTATCCAACCATCGATGATAGCACTCACGCAGAGAACTGCACAGTTGCAGCATTTTCATACTTGGTCGAACTTTCACCTGATGTGGTAGACCAATTTTTTGTGGGTATGTCTGAGATAATGTTCTCTCCAGTTAACGAGAATGGGCCTTATTTATGAAGGCCTTACGTCAGTTTTGCGCCGCCGGTGCGTCACTCTTTGTGACGCACCAGCGGCGTACAAAATGCGCCTTGTTGCGCCATATTTAAAAAGTGACGCATCTAGGTAGATGCGTCACTTTTTAAACCCCTGCGCCACATTATACCTGCGTCAGGTATAATGTATGCAGAGGGGGCGTTCCCCCGCAAAAAGCCTCGTATAGTGACGCAGTGAAATCTATGAGATTTCACTGCGTCACTTTTAGGATGCTGTTGCGTCAAAATCTTGCGCCTGCCTCACAGCAGGCGTAAGACTGACGCAAGCCCTTTCACATGGGGCTTTCCCCATGTGAAAGGACGCATTGCTGGAGTTGCATCACTTTTGTGACACACTCCAGCAATGCGTCTCTTTTGCGCTTACAGATGCGTCAGAAATACTGACGTATCTGTAAGTCCTTGCGACATGATTCGTCATACATTAAATATGACGCATCAGAAATGTCGCAAGGAGTGCGCACTGAAAAGTGACGCATCGCTGCTTTCACGCAGCGGTGCGTCATTTCTCATAAATGAGGCCCAATAACTCTTAATAAAAACAATGAGCACACAGCGTTCCCTGAACTCTGAATTCGGCCTTCAGTTTTTGATAAACAAAGCTACAGAAAATATTTGGAACTTTTCCCCTGAAAGCGAAATTATTTTTGCCCATATTTTCAAAATATTTACTTTTTTTGGCACATGGTACTGTGCTTAAAGTAGAACTATTCTTAGAGAACAGAGCTTCTATTTTAGGATACTAGAGACAATATTTTACCTCAGCCTCTAGCACATATACAGAAATTTATATAAATATGTGATGAAATGGTCTCGACCTTCTTTTCTGCATTTAGAGCCATTTCATGTGTAATTTTTGCAATTCATTCAGCTGAAATATATATGCATTTCTCTGAATTATAACACTGCTTGAAAAGCGTACAGTACAAATACTCATTTTCGTGTATTTAACGTATACCATTTCAAATGCGAAATATGTATTTTGGGGTGGGTCGGAAAAAAACACATGCACTTTTGAATGTTTAATATTGCTTAGTTTTAGTAATGATGGACATCAATTTGTGGAGTGGGTGTCGTGTTCTTATCCAGGACCCTAATTCGATATTCCCGATTTATGCCCTTGTGAGGTTATAATCAATAATGTTCTGACAAAGGCATAAGAATCAGATTCATATTCAGTAATAGCCCATGCAATCCAAAGCACAGCACGGCTACTCCCATCAACTCCTAGAAAGCACAACGCGTTCTTTAAACAAACCAAGCCTCCAGCAGCCCGGGAAAACCCCCTGCTTTTGTTTTGATTTGAACAAGAACTCTTGAAGTCCTGCAATAACTGTTAGTTCTTGGTGACATCTTATGTCCAACCTTACGTCAAACCCGGCACCTTTCAGGTATACAATACCAACAGTTGCCTTAAGCAAAGACACAGTGGTTTGGAGCAGAGCGGCCATCTACTTGCCCGAGAGCCCAGCTGATGCGAGTGCCCGCGGCAGCCGCCCCTCCTGTTTGACGCACTGAGAGAGACGCTGTCTTTTCTCCAGCCGTGAAAATCCAGCTCTGGTGTTTCCAGCCTACCCTTGCGGGTTGCTGGAATATCGAGTCCTGAGGAAAGAGATACCAGACCTCCCACATTCTATTACCAAGGTACGGAGCTGACTAAACCCTTAGGAGAATTCTTGATGCAGATTCTTGGCAAAATTATCTTAACCAACTTAACTTAACATCGCTACTTACTTGTCCCTTCCCACGTATTAGGCTTAGGTCAGGTACACCGGGGTAGACATAGTTAGAAGCACCAGTTGAGCCTTTTAGTCAATGTATTTATGTATGTATATATTTTATCCATTTTAAAGTATCATATGGCTAAGAAACCGTATCAATGCTTTTACAGTATTATTTCATAATACTACATTTACTGTACGCACTCTACTTTACTTTAAGTATTGCAATTGTGGCAATTCATTTCTCTTGCATGCGAAAGAAGACTGCTCAATAAATAACACCTTTTTATTGAAAACGCCTGTCTCTCTATTTCTCTGCACTCTGATAAAACTAAGTATGCACTGCTGACTGAGTGAAATATCTGTCTAATGTTTTCACACGACTCTAGAGATATACTCTTATTCTGAAGGAGCAAAGTTGTCATGTTTATGCGGTTGTCGGAAACTGAATCCCTTCTTATCTGAGCCAGGGAAGGTTATCCATCCCTCTTCATTCAAGAAAGTTTCCAGTGACCTCTGAGCTACCTGGCGCAAACCTAAATTAAGTTTAACATAGTCAGTAGACACCTAGATGACCTCAGTCCTACCTCTACACTGCTGTTTATGTTATTCCAATGCGCAGAGCATATTGGGAAAATAGGAACTACACTACATGGCGCCCAACGTTTGGTAAGGCGATAATCTAACGCAAGACAATAGAGTAACTCAGTCGTGCTTTTTCACACAGAACCCTTTTCCCGTAAAAACTCCAATAGACGTTTGGAGTGGGTGAAAGATTAATATCCGCCAGAACTTAGTAGGATGAGAATCCTATGTATTAGTTTCTGGTTTTGATCAACGTTGAAGGATACAGTGTTCCAAAATATTGTGCACCTAATCTTTGTGTCCTTGAAACTCGATCTGCAACAGAAAACTTTCAGTCAGTTAAAATGACATTAAGTGACGAAGAAAGGGAGCGAGCAAGACTAGCAGCTCAACTCTTAGAGGAAGACACATGTCTTCATGAAACTGAACCAAATGCTATACTCATTCCGGTCAATCTAAGAAGAACTATAACTCTAAAACTTATAGAAAATGGCCTGACACCGCGAGGTGGTACAGTCATATTCGTGATAGAGGCACACGAATATCGGCAGACAGAGGTATTCTATTAATGGATACACTTTCCAGCAGCACACGCTACGACAAAAGACTTCCACTATTATAAAATAGAGGAACCTCCGGATGAATACACTCCTTTCGAGGAGATTTAAATTCCACTAAAATACCAAGAGCACCTGCTCTGGTTTAAAGGCGCCCTAAAACATAATAATCACATCACCAGGCTCGGTCCACTAGGTAGACCAAGAGAAACGGGGCCGGTCCTATGCAACTATGCAACACACCCAGACTACGAAATAATGTCAAGCGAACAACTCCTATTTAAACTAAAGGAATTAACAAAGGCATATAGAGAATTAGTTCAATTGGCAAGGGATGATATAAAGAACCTCCAGAAACTGAAGGAAACAGATATAGCAGCCCAACCATTAGAACTTGCCAGAATTATAGAAGAATCCTATGAAGAGCTAGGAAGAGATAGTTTGGGTGAGAAACCGATAAAACCCCAACTAACTGAAAATCCTGAAAAAACATTTATTAAAAATAATTTAAAAACTCCAAAAAAGAGTTGGGAAGGTAATAAACAAACCATTCCCAGGGGAAAACGTTTCCAGTCCAGAGGAAGGTCTACTCAGCATAGAGAGAGATCTCCAGGCCGAGAAGACAAGTCTCCCCAAAGGGAACCCTCTGAAAAAATATACAACCATAGAGATAGGGATAAAATAAGAAAACCAGACAGATATCAAGATGTTGATACACGTCCCTAGATCATTCTCACTGAATCCTTCTCGATCTTCCTCACAGAAATTGGAAAGAAGAGGACGGTCAGTACACTGAGAAGAGCACGCCAAGTCCAAAGACAAGGAACCTGCTCATCAAAGTAAAAAAAAAAAAAAAATTCCCAGAAAGAAGGTAGCAAGTATTAAGATTAAACATGCCGAGGATACTGAGGACACAGCTGAAAAACGGAGAGTGGGCACAGAAAATGCTAGACAGCGGAGCAGAAGTGACCATAGCTCACAAGACCCTGATGAATCTTCTGGAGAAAGTGGACACAAATGAATACATTCAAGTGGAAACTGCAGACACACGAGTTAGTGTGCCCCATAAGCTATATGAAATAACATTACGTATAGAGGGAGATAAAACCAGGAAAATAAAAAGTCTCTTTTGGGAAAAACTTTCAAAAGGCTATGGGCCCGATTCACAGAATGAACTTACTACTTTTGGCATTCACAGAATGCACTTACTACTTTTGGTATTCACAGAATGAACTTACTCATTTCGGTATTCACACAAGTTAGGACTACTAACTTTAGGACTCCTAAATGCCTTCTGTGAATACCGAAAGTCTTAAAATTAGGATTTTTCTCAATTTAGTAGTAGTAAAGTTAGGACTACTAACTTTAGGACGCCTAAATGCCTTCTGTGAATACCGAAAGTCTTAAAATTAGGATTTTTCTCAATTTAGTAGTAGTAAAGTTAGGACTACTAACTTTAGGACGCCTAAATGCCTTCTGTGAATACCAAAAGTCTTAAAATTTCGATTTTTCTCAATTTAGTAGTAGTAAAGTTAGGACTCCTAACTTTAGGACTCCTAAATGCCTTCTGTGAATACCGAAAGTCTTAAAATTAGGATTTTTCTCAATTTAGTAGTAGTAAAGTTAGGACTCCTAACTTTACTACTACTAAATTGAGAAAAATCGTAATTTTAAGACTTTCGGTATTCACAGAAGGCATTTAGGCGTCCTAAAGTTAGTAGTCCTAACTTTACTACTACTAAATTGAGAAAAATCGTAATTTTAAGACTTTCGGTATTCACAGAAGGCATTTAGGCATGCTAAAGTTAGTAGTCCTAACTTTACTACTACTAAATTGAGAAAAATCCTAATTTTAAGACTTTCGGTATTGACAGAAGGCATTTAGGCATTCCAAAGTTAGTAGTCCTAACTTTACTACTACTAAATTGAGAAAAATCCTAATTTTAAGACTTTCGGTATTCACAGAAGGCATTTAGGAGTCCTAAAGTTAGTAGTCCTAACTTCTGTGAATACCGAAATGAGTAAGTTCATTCTGTGAATACCAAAAGTAGTAAGTGCATTCTGTGAATGCCAAAAGTAGTAAGTTCATTCTGTGAATCGGGCCCTATGACATTCTGTTAGCTGAAAAAGACTGGCCACCAGAGTTTGTCAGGGAGTGCCCTCATGGCGAAGAAGTGATTATGCCTGCCTTCTCGAATCATATCCCGATTCATAAAAAATTATACTTATGCAAGAAAATGGGCAGTAGCCCAAGCTCCTGCTTTGTACAAAACTCATGTAGGATGGGATGAGGACTCACCTCACCACAAGAACCAGTTAAAAAATCAGCCCACTGCACAAAGGCAGTACCCAGTTAAACAAGACTGGGAGATCTTAGATCAACTTGACTATCAAGGGGTGATCGAAACATGCTCCTCTCAAATGAACAATCCTTTGTTTCCTGTCTCCAAGCCAGACGATTCATATCGTCTAGTTTTGGACTACAAACACCTTAACTCCTGTTGTAAAACATTTGCAGTACAAAACTCACATAGTGCAGCACTAATGAATAACATTGTGCGCAAAAAATATAAAACGACATTAGACATCTCTAATGGATTCTTCTGTCAAAACATTGCACCAGAAAGCAGGTATTTGAACGCTTTCTCAATATTTGGGTCGCAAAAACAATTTTGCTGACTCCCACAGGGATTCAAGAATAGCCCGGGATTCTTCTCAGCAAGGGTAACAGAGTTAATACAAATATATGATGATGAAGCATTATCATATGTCGATGACATCTATCTCACAGTCGATGACTTGGAGACTCACTTAAAAAGGGTGAACACCATAATACTTGGACTCGCCTCAGAGGGTTACAAATTCAACTTTAAAAAGTCACGAATTGCCCATCTAACTGTCCTATTTTTAGGTTATGAATTATCAAGTGAAGGCAAAAGCCTGGCAGACAATTTCTTAGAGAAATGTGCTATACTCGAAGCTCCAAACACGCTGAAGAATTTACAATCACTACTAGGTTTCCTGAATTTCGGAAGAACATACATTCTAAATTATGCTGAGAGGGTTAAGCCTCTCTATGAATTATTAAAACCAGATTTCAAACAAACCAATTGGACTCAGAAACACACAGAAATTTTGAGATCACTACAAACAGACATGTTAACAAAAACAAAATTACAAACACGTGAGAACACACGCAATCTTGTAATCCGAGTCATCCCAGGAAGATGCGGATGCACATACCTGACCTCTAATGAGGGAGAAACGGTACCTATAGCTTACAAATCACATTTGTACACTGAAGCTGAAATGAAATTCAGCTCCACAGAGAACATTCTAACTGCAGTCAGAACTGCTGTAGCTAAAGAAAAAGCCCTAGCCCAAGGCAGAAGAATATTTGTTCTTTCAGAAGAAACAGCCCTTGAGGCGTTAACAAGTCCTCGTAACCTGGTTAAAGGAGTATTAGATCCAAAATGGATAGAATGGGAAAATTATTTTGCTACAGAAGACGTGAAATACTATTTTGACCCAAAACTGAAAAAACTAGATGATCTAGTATATGAACGCGGATATCCTTTGCCAGCTGAAATTCTGCCTCTAGAAAAGTACACTTGTGTAATCTACATGGACAGATTTGCACAACACTACAATGTAGTGGAAAAATCGTACAAAGCAGCGTGCGTGATTGTTAAAGGTCGCTGGCGCTCTGGTAAATTCAGAACGATGATTACCAAAACTGAATTAATCAGAAACTGTTCAGCTGAACGAGCTGAAATAAGAACTTTAAAGATGGCGCTTGAAAATGCTGATCGCGAATTCCCCACACTAATAGTGTGCGATTCGTATTTCTGCATCAAATCCTATAACAGTGACATGCAGACATGGATCAAAAACAGTTACAAAGATGACACAGGTGCCACAATAAAGCATAAAAGGCTTTGGGAACAGGTAGTTCTTTTACAGAAAGAACTACGAAAGACTCACGTGATACACGCATTGAGTCATCGACGTGATGGCGTTCACGTTGCAGGGAATTCATTGGCTAACACAGCCATAGCGGAAGCGGCTTGCCCAGCTTCCATAGCCACTGAAAAGCATTCAGAAAAACACATAGATGGGGAAACCATGCTAGCGGTAAAAGCCTCATTAAAAGGCGATTATTCAGCATTACCTCTCAACTATCCACTCAGTAATACATACATAATTGATGCAAACTCCGTTCCGTTTGCTCGAAACCCTGGAGTGGGGGATAGGGTAAATCCAAACATGAACAGGAGAATCTTCTTACTACAAGAAGCACATATGGGGTTGGGTCGGAGGCACCAAGAAATCCAGAAATCTCTGATGGACCTACAATCAGAGTACTGGTGGTCGGGAATGAGCGTAGATATCTACTATTTTGCAAAAAATTGCGAGGACTCAACAGAGATCGCAGTTGTGAACCGGTCTAGCCTGTAGCCCAGATACCATTACTAGAAAGATTCAGGCTATCTTTAACGCAGAAATCCAGTAGGAGAAATGTGTCCCCATAAAAATTAAGACAGGATTCACTTAAAAATGTAGACCACCACACTCGGCTGACGCCAGAACTGTTATAAAAGATTTGCGAGTCTTTATCGGCACATACGCAATTGGCATGCTACATTCTGATCAGGGTCCTGCGTTTAGCTCTCGAGCTTACAAAGAGGCCATGAACAGTATGGGCCTCGCATTGCGGTATTCTTCCCCCTTCCATCCTGTGGGAAATGCGGTTGTGGAAAGAAAAAACTGGGACATAAAGCAATCTATAACGGCGAGGGTATTAGGTTCAGGTGATGGGTGGGCCAAATATTTAACAAGTGTCCAACGTAGTCTTAATAATCTGCCAAGAAACTCTCTAAAAGGTCTCACTCTAAACAAACTATTGTTCGGAACTAGAATGCTTATTCAGGAACTACCTAGATAGTCACACTTCAGTGGTAGAAGAAAAAAGCTTTGATATCAAAGATCGTTTGGCTGTTTTAATATTATTATTATTATTATTGCAGTTTTGTATAGCGTGTAGTTACCCAGGAGCATCCCAGCACTTTTAGAACAGAGGTAATGGTCGTGGACGCTCAAGGACAGCAGTTGGCAAAGAGATGAGTTTCCAACTGCTTGCGAAAATGAAGGAGGCTAGTTTCAGCATGCAAACTTAAGGGGAGTGAATTCCAGAGCACGGCAACATTCACAGAAAATCTTCTTCCCCCCGTGCGGGCCTTTTTGACTTTCGGAGTCTTGAGAAGATGTTTTTGGTCCGAACGTAGAGTCCTGCTAGCCTTGTAAGGTGTAACCAAGCTATGCAGAACAGGAGGGCCTATACCTTGCAGAATTTTGTGCCCCAGACAAAGGGATTTAAATGTCACCCTTTCGCGCACCGGTAACCAGTGCAAAGCCCTCATAGCTGGTTTGGCCGACCGTGACATGGGAATATTTTCAAGTACTCGAGCTGCAGCATTTTGGATTTGTTGCAGTTTATTCAACGTTGCCTCCGGGGCACCCAGATAAATGGCATTACTGTAATCAAGTCTGGATACAATCAGCCCCTGAATAGGAAGCTTCCGTGATAGCAAGGGGAGCAGAGGGAGTACTTTCTGCACCAACCGGAGAAGGCCAAAACAGACCCCTGCCAATTTAGTAGCCTGGGTCCTGAGGGAGAGATCTTGCTCCAACCAGATCCCAAGGCTCTAAATCTCCTCCTTGGGATTCGGAGGTGGGCCCAGACAACTGGGCCAGGCCATCGCAGGGAATGGGGATCCTTTATGCCCCAACATCATAATTTTGGTTTTTGAACCGTTCAGCTTTAGTGCTGACTCCCCCATCCATGTATGGATTTTGGACAGGCAGGAGTACAGTTGGTCGAGACTTTCAGTGGCCTGGGAAAGGGCGAACACTAACTGCGTATCGTTGGCATAGCTCACGATTTTGATGTTATAAGGAGCAACCACATCCTCCAAGGGGGCCATATACACATTACATTAAACAATGTGGGACTCAAGGAGGAGCCCTGCGGTACCCCACAATGGAGGTTGATAGATGCCGAACGTGCACTACCTTCCCATACCTGATAGGTCCGGTCACTGAGAAAAGATCGAAGCCATCTCAGTGCCTTCCCCGTCACCCCGACATCTGACAGTCGCTGAAGTAACACTTGATGGTTAACAGGATCTAAATGAAAAAAGAAAAAACCTGAGTAACATAAAGTTGAAACAACAGTCGACATCCACTGAAGAAAAACCACCTGTCCCAGCAAGACCTGTCTGGATTCCAAAGATTGGGGATCTGGTCAGAGAAAAGATCGCGGTAAAGAAGGAATTTGGGCCTTCATACAGAAAAGCAGTACCTGTCTTAGCTATCAACGGAACAAGATCAGTAGTACTACCGCCCCTTGCTGGTAAAAAGGAGAACCGAGTTGTATCCATCGACCTGGTAAAACCACAATCATGTGGCCAGTAATAAGTAGTAGGCCCAGTGGACTCAAGAAATAGCAGAATACCAAAGTTTTCTACAATCCAAGAGGCTCATGCTGAGAGACTAATCAAATTGGAGAAATCAGCAATGAATAAAAAAGGACTGTGCAATAATGCCATGGAACTGGTGCCTCTTGAAACCCAAATAATAACAGTTTGTCAAGAAACACCAATCTACAATGATGTAGCCTCAGACTATTCTAATGAAACAAAGAAAAATGCAAAAGCAAATGAAAATCCAGAAGCATTTCCAACAATTGACAGAACTGCATCAGGCTACTTCATCAACTTCGACAATTTCTCTGAAGACCCAAGCGAACATGAAGAAACGCCTCCAACACAAAGTTTTAAAAACAAAGTAATTGAACTTTTCCAATAACTAAAAAAGACTGACCTAATTTCACAATGGATTGAATTTTGGATTATGTTAGGTGTACCTTTCCTCCTGCTTTGGCTCATCATGGTTATATGTTTGGGAAGATTCATTGAAGGAAAATATAGTACAATGGACACAGCAAGTCAGAACATCAACTTGGTCCTAAAGCAACACACATCTTCTCACATCGAGAAAAGAGAACTGTCATCAGTAAACATCACAGCCATTCCAATACCCGGTGGGGTAGCATGGGACAGAACTGATTATGACATTTTGGACCCGGTCGAGCTTTTAAAGTATCCCCACCAGCTCAAGATTTCATTAAGTGATTTTGTAACACCTAGTACCTTCTCTGATGACTGGGACTTTGAAAACATTAATAATATGATGTTAGATTTAGTAATGTCAGCAAAATTTATAGAACAAGATTACTTGCAGGGTTCATCCAATTATGGAGAGCTTTACTGCTACAACCATTATGGTGATCACTATTTGCATAAAAGTGCTCAGCCTAGAAATGTTTTATCTTTTAACCAGTGGGAACACAGTCCTACTCCACCAAAAGGCAGTTAAAAAATGTTTTCTGATAAATTCCAATACTTCTCAGAACTTAATAACAGTGACCCAAGAACGTTTTATTTTAAAATGTCAAATAGAACAGGAATGAAAACAATGTTGACAAATACTAAATTGATTTATTCAGAAAAATGTTATGACAAAATGTCTACATTAGGTTTCGAAATTGGGAAAAACACCATTGAAATAAAAAACAATCTGGGGTTCCAAAGATTGGCAAGTACAAGGCCTAGAAGCACTGTTTAGGGCCTGCATGATCCCAGAACAAATTATTTTCTTGAATGACACAATTCAACAAACTACTTGTCTTGGCCGTGCTAAGATAAAAGACATGAAAACACCGTCTATTCCAAAACCCATGCCTAATAGTGACAGCACTACTGATGTGGAGATAGACGTTTCTAATATTTTATACCAAAACAGAACACATACTGATTGGAAAAAGTGGTTGATCTGGCCAACAGACACGAATAACTGTCAAGATAGATTCCTGAACAAAACACAGGGGTTCAAAATGACCAGACCAGACCCTAGATATTCCCAGAGACAACATCCAGGGATAGTTACAACATACAGTGTAGGGAAACTATGCCTTGAGTGGCTACAGAAATCCACACTGGCTGAAATTAAGCAACACGTGACTTTGCTTAAAGACGGTGCTGACTTGCGTGATTTCTTAATGGGACCACGCAAACAGCGTCAAAATCGTTTCATAACGGCCGGTATATACGCTGCATACAACGAAGCATGGAAAGTAATGCAAATTGAGACAGCAGAAAAAATACGAGAAATTGATCGTATTAATTTTGAAAAATCACTTTCTGTTGTGGACAATGGGTTAACGACTCTGTCTTCCAGAATATATTCACTGGACAGTATTGTATCATCTGCCTTTCATATAATAGAGCAGGACTTACTAATGCTACAACATGGTCAGTCTCAATTACGTTCTATTGTACAGCTTGGATGGACGTTGCAAAATCTGCGTTCAAGCTACGTACCATGGCGTTTGATCAACACAACGTCATTATTCGGTCTCTTTAACCTTACTGATAAACAAATCAGTTTGGCACAAAAAGGAGCAGATTATACAATCCTGAGCATTGAAAAGCTCGAGAGATTACCATTGACAATGTGAGAAAGACCTGTCATTGAATGGATAATACATGGAACGATTACAATTCCGATAACAACTTTCCAGTTTAACTACTGTCAAGAGTATATACCAGCAGGCCAGTATGAAATGTTGAGTAAAGAATACATCAAATCAACCTGGGATTTACCTTATACACACAGATGTTATAGTGAAGTAAACAGAGAGGTATTTCGTAGTGGTAAAAATTGTAAAAAAACACTAAGCGGTGCACTTCTGTGTCAAGGAATTAATTTGCATGGAGCCTGCGAAGGGTCTTCAAATAACCTTTCATGTCACCTACATGGCACGCCTGCAAAACAGATAGAGCCATTTTTTAGACCACTTTCTAATGGTAGTTACATTCTAATAAGTGACCACAGCTGTTGTGGCATGCTGCCAGGAAAAGCCTATCTGACAACTGTAACTTCCAGGGCCGATTGCTGTATGCAAGTATTGCATCCACACAGCAATCCAGATATGGTGGCTGCGTTGTGGCCTCGGTTGAATATCTCTTCTATTTGAATTGATACTTTAAGCAAATGAAGTCTATTCTTTTACAAACAACTGTGCCTCTAATGTCATCAAAAGAAACATGATCTGCAAGTTGCAAGGACAACAGCAGAGATACATATCAAAGTCAAAGTCAAAAACAAACTTTATTTGGTTTGTTACAACCATAAAAGTACAATTTACCTCTTATCTTACTAATACATATCCTTTTATCAACAAATTGCCCCGTACATTTCGTAGAAGTGTTAAGCCAAATCTTAAACATGTCTGATACCAGTGGCATCGCACATGTATTTAAGAAATTTTATCGGGACTGTTAACACCATTTGAAACAGTTCTGGGCATCTTCCCGAATTTTGTCCATTCTGTCTTGGGCGGCCTACCCTTAATCTTGGGACTCGTGGCAGGAATTTTATTTTTGCTTCTTCTGCACCGATATGGCAAGCCAATCCACAGGCAAGACTCTAGCAACAATGGAAGAAACGATCCTAGCAATACGATACCGAGACCGTATCACTAAGGTCCTCGGATTGGCCCGGCTAAGAGATCTAAGTACAACCTGGTTTCTTTCATTCAGACCGATCTGGCAAGATTGCATCATACCTGTGCTTCGATGTCTACTATGCGGAGAAGAATGCGTGTTGGGCATCTGTCTTACACTACAATCAGCAGTACCAATGGATATCGATACTTTGCTAGGTCCAGTAACGACTCATGCATCGTGTTGTCCCCACCTGCTACCGATTCTGATGGCGGCATTCGTTGAGACTTCACCACTACGAGTATGTGGAGGTGAGGTAAGAGAGGAAAGCAGCACCGAACAGGTACAGTCTTCTGTGAGCATTGCTTATCCAACCATCGATGATAGCACTCACGCAGAGGACTGCACAGTTGCAGCATTTTCATACTTGGTCGAACTTTCACCTGATGTGGTAGACCAATTTTTTGTGGGTATGTCTGAGATAATGTTCTCTCCAGTTAACGAGAATAACTCTTAATAAAAACAATGAGCATACAGCGTTCCCTGAACTCTGAATTTGGCCTTCAGTTTTTGATAAACAAAGCTACAGAAAATATTTGGAATTTTTCCCCTGAAAGCGAAATAATTTTTGCCCATATTTTCAAAATATTTACTTTTTTTGGCACATGGTACTCTGCTTAAAGTAGAACTATTCTTAGAGAACAGAGCTTCTATTTTAGGATACTAGAGACAATATTTTACCTCAGCTTCTAGCACATATACAGAAATTTATATAAATATGATGAAATGGTCTCGACCTTCTTTTCTGCATTTAGAGCCATTTCATGTGTAATTTTTGCAATTCGTTCAGCTGAAATATATATGCATTTCTCTGAATTATAACACTGCTTGAAAAGCGTACAGTACAAATACTCATTTTCGAGTATTTACCGTATATCATTTCAAATGCGAAATATGTATTTTGGGGTGGGTCGGAAAAAAACACATGCACTTTTGAATGTTTAATATTGCTTAGTTTTAGTAATGATGGACATCAATTCGTGGAGTGGGTGTCGTGTTCTTATCAAGGACCCTAATTCGATATTCCCGATTTATGATCTTGTGAGGTTATAATCAATAATGTTCTGACAAAGGCATAAGAATCAGATTCATATTCAGTAATAGCCCATGCAATCCAAAGCACAGCACGGCTACTCCCATCAACTCCTAGAAAGCACAACGCGTTCTTTAAACAAACCAAGCCTCCAGCAGCCCGGTAAAACCCCCCTGCTTTTGTTTTGATTTGAACAAGAACTCCTGAAGTCCTGCAAGAACTGTTGGTTCTTGGTGACGTCTTATGTCCAACCTTACGTCAAACCCGGCACCTTTCAGGTATAAAATACCAACAGTTGCCTTAAGCAAAGACACGGTGGTTTGGAGCAGAGTGGCCATCTACTTGCCCGAGCGCCCAGCTGATGCGAGTGCCCGCGGAAGCCACCCCTCCTGTTTGACGCACTGAGAGAGAACCTGTCTTTTTCTCCAGCCGAGAAAATCCAGCTCTGGTGTTTCCAGCCTACCCTTGCGGGTTGCTGGAATATCGAGTCCTGAGGAAAGAGATACCAGACCTCCCACATTCTATTACCAAGGTACGGAGCTGACTAAACCCTTAGGAGAATTCTTGATGCAGATTCTTGGCAAAATTATCTTAACCAACTTAACTTAACATCGCTACTTACTTGTCCCTTCCCACGTATTAGGCTTAGGTCAGGTACACCGGGGTAGACATAGTTAGAAGCACCAGTTGAGCCTTTTAGTCAATGTATTTATGTATGTATATATTTTATCCATTTTAAAGTATCATATGGCTAAGAAATCGTATCAATGCTTTTACAGTATTATTTCATAATACTACTTTTACTGTACGCACTCTACTTTACTTTAAGTATTGCAATTGTGGAAATTCATTTCTCTTGCATGAGAAAGAAGACTGCTCAATAAATAACACCTTTTTATTGAAAAAGCCCATCTCTCTATTTCTCTGCACTCTGGTGAAACTAAGTATGCACTGCTGACTGAGTGAAATATCTGTCTATTGTTTTCACACAACTCTAGAGATATGCTCTTATTCTGAGGGAGCAAAGATGTCATGTTTATGCGGTTGTCGGAAACTGAATCCCTTCTTGTCTGAGCCAGGGAAGGTTATCCATCCCTCTTCATTAAAGAAAGTTTCCAGTGACCTCTGAGCAAGCTGGCGCAAACTTAAATTAAGTTTAACATAGTCAGTAGAGACCTAGATGACCTCAGTCCTACGTCTACACTGCTGTTTATGTTATTCCAATGCGCAGAGCCTATTGGGAAAATAGGAACTACACTACAATTCTATGAGTGCATGGGTAGAGCCAAGGTGATTGCATGAGTGGAGCAGTACTGCCTAGGTAATTGGATGACTGCATGTGTAGTAACTGAGTGATGTAATGAGTGCAAGGGTAGTGCCTGGGTGATTGTATGACTAGAGGTGTACTGCCTGGGTGATTGGATGACTGCATAATAGTGCTTGACTGAAAGGATAAGTGCAAGGGTAATGCCTGGGCTATTGCATTAGGGCATGAGTTGTGCCTGAGAGAATTTATGAGTACATGGGTGGTGCCCGAGTGAAAGGTGGAGTCCAAAAATAGTGCTTGAGTTATTGCCTACGTGCATTGGTAGTTCCTGGATGATTGTATGAGTACAGGTGTAGTGCCTGGATTATTTGATGAATGCATGGGTGGTGCCTCCGTGAAATGAAGAGTGCAAGGGTAATGCTTGGGTTATTGCATTAGTGCATCATTTGTGCCTGAGAGAATGGATGAGTACATGGGTGATGCTTGAGTGAATGGTTCAGTACAAGAATAGTGCCTGAGTGATTGCAGGACTGCATGGGTAGTGCCTGGGTGATTGTATGAGTGCAAGTGTAGTGCCTGGCTGTTTGGATGAGTGCATGGGTAGCGCCTGCACAAAAATATGAGTAAAAGGGTAATGGTTGGGTCATTGGATTAGTGCATGAGTAGTTCCTAAGAGAAAACACTAGTGCATGGGTAGTGCCTGAGTGAATGTTTGAGTGAAAGAGTATTGCTTCAGTGATTACATGAGTGCATGGGTATGCCTGGATAACTACATGAGTGCATGGGTTCCGTATGGGTGATTGAATGACAGCATGTGTAGTACCTGAGTGACTTCATGAGTGCAAGGGTAATGTCTGGGTACTTAGATGAGTGCATGGGTACTGCATGAGTGAATGAATCAGTGCAAATAAAGTGCCTGGGTCATTGGATGAGTGCATGGGTAGTTCTTGAAAGAACATGGGTAATGCCTGTGTGAATGGTTGAGTACACTAATAGTGCCTGAGTGATTGAATGAGTGCGGAGGTGATTGGATGAGTGCCTGGATAGTGCTTGACTGAAAAAATAACTACAAGGGTAATGTCTGGGTTATTGCATTAGTGCATGAGTTGTGCCCGAGATAATGTATGAGTGCTTGGGAAGTGCCTGGGTGAATGGTTGAGTCCAAGAATAGTGTCAGAGTGATTGCATGAGTGCATGGGTAGGGCATGGGTGATTGTATGAGTACAAGTGTATTGCCTGGCTGAATGGATGAGTGCATGGGTAGTTCCTGTGAGAAAACATGAGTACATGGGTAATGCCTGTGTGAATTTTTGAGTACACGAATAGTGCCTGAGTAATTGCAAGTGTGCAGAGCTACTGACTGGGTGATTGGCTGAGTGCATGGGTAGTGCCTATGTGAAAGGAAGAATGCAGGGGTAATGCCTGGGTTATCATGTTAGTGCATGAGTTATGCCTGAGAGAATGGGTGAGTGCATAGGTAGTGCCTACTTGAAAGGATGAGGACCTGACTGATTGGATCAGTGCATGGGCATTTCATGAGTAAATAAATGAGTACATGGCTAGTGGCTAGATGAATACCTGAGTGCAACAGCACTGTTTGGCTGATTCCATGAGTGCATCGAATCGTATCGAATGAGTGTACATGTGGTCCCCGTGTTATTGCATGAGTGTATTTTTACTATCTCTTTCATTCAATGAGTAGATGGGTAGTCGCTGGGTAATTCTTTTAGTGCATATCTTTTCTATGTATGTATCTAAGATGTCATTGGATAAGGATTTCAATACATACCAGTCCTGTATACCGAGGAGTAAATAACTTGCAATTAAAGCCATTGTATTGCTCTATGCAGTTTTGTAAAAAGTAAGTGTGATACTGCTCCTCAGAAATATAATGATAATTTGCAAATAGTGTAAAGAATCAACATTATTTATATTAGAAAGAAATAACATATGATTAAATGTTATTATGCATATTATATTATGTATTCGTACCTTTCAAGTAATTTAGATACATTACGTAGTAGAACTAATTTAAGTAGAATTATCCTAAACAGCATTACAACTGTTTTCAAACTTCAACAGTAGCAGCCATAAAAAAAAAAAAAGAAAAAGTATCATTTAATAATAATATATTACAGAAATTATAATAATATATTTTTAAGAACACAACATGAATTTAGAATTATGAAACATTTTCAGTTTCCTTTTTTTGCTGTTCTCAGATTCAACTTAACTTCACCAATCACAGTGATTTCAATGTAGTATCATTATTGAACCACTGGGAAAAAACAATCAAATGGATTGTACAAAAAGAAACAAATCAGCATAGTACATCATTATCAATATGTGCAGCTATGCGTTTTTCTATCTACACTTTGTTAATTACTTCTTTCATCTACATTACCTCTATTAATTATCTAAAATGCATTTGCCAGAATATAGACTCTCATTTACATCTGGTACAATACAGACTCCAAATATATAAAATATTAGCTTTTAAAAACAATTTTCCCAATGTAATATCAATTAGTGCAAACAATAATCAAACCACTAATTATAAATACTAATAGTTTGCAATGTTGTCTACTTTCTGTTCACATCTTCCTAATAGGCTGAATGATGTACTCAAAACATTTGCTGCAAAAATAACAAATATGCATTTAGTAATTCATAAGACAGTCTAGGATTGAATTGCAAGTGGGTATCATTGCAATGCGTCCATCCTTTATTATACTTTAGATACACAGTATAGTGTCCAGATGTTGTAGTAGGTCCATCATGGAAAATAATAGCCACTGCTGTAAAAGTACTTCCTGAAATATATTTTTGACTTACATTTACATTTTTTATTTTGTTTCCAATTTTCTTCCATTTGCTCTACAACTTTGTAGCATTAATATCAGATTTTTTCCAAATATTTCTATATGTAATGTAGACAACATCTCTGATCTCCAATGCGAACATCTCATATCCTGATTGGCTGTTTTTATCAATTTGTTAATAGGTGCTGATTTGCAGTCCGGTATTGTCAAGTATATAAATTGTTCTGTTTGTATTTCGGTGGTAGAAGTAAATGAACACTCTTCACACTTATATTTCCATTTATACCTTAGTCCAAATAATTTTTCAATCTGTATTCCTTCATATTCTAATACCCCAAGCATAAGCATTAGAAATTCTTGTGCATGTTTTTGTATATTGAGAGTAAATGTCAATGAGCCAGTACGTATATCCAAAAGATGCCGAATGCCAGAAGCAGTATGTATTTTACTTCTGCCAGTTACCAACTGTTGAAATACATGATGTAGTAAAAAACAGAATCTTTATTCATGATTTCCCATAATTTCATGATAAAGATCTGGTAGATAAAACACAACATTCAGAATCACCTTAGCATAAGAGTTGATACCTGAACTATTTCCCAACTGGTATCCTGCAATGTCATGAACAGTTCCCATTTTCTTTTTCTTTACGCCTTCACATTTCTCTTCAATTGTTTTCTTTTTTTGAACCTCAATTGAATGTTTGACATATTTCCATTTTTGACACACTACACGTTTCTCACATATGGGATATTCACCTAAATCAGGAGTGTAAAGTCTTCCTAAAGGTTTGTACTCTTTTACAAAATTTGCTTCAAGACTAACCTTTTTCTCATCAAATACTAACCAGACAATGTTCCTACTCGAGCCAATGCAAATTATGCCATTCCCTATTTGATCACTGTACTTCAAATATTTACAAACGCACTGTCAGTACTTAAACCTTAATATTTATAAATCGTTACTGCATATGCTAAAGACAAAGGAAAATGTTGTCTGCGAACATACACATTTTTTACAAGCAAAAAACATACAAACGCAATGCCAAATCTGTCTTACCTCATTAATCTGATCATATTTCTTTTATCAAACATTCTATTCCATCTCTGTTCTGAAATGTTACAAAACCAACAACTTCTCCCATTGCTCCATTTACTAAACCTTCTTCAACATTCAAATTACACCACAAAATTACCCAACAGTTTATACATACATGTAAAGTCTTTTCCAAGCCTGCAGTTTTAGATACAGACTTTACCAAAGAATGCAATTTAGCCTGTAGTTTCTCTGTAAGAAGAATAGTCCCTCTCTGGTGTTCAATTTGAACAATAGCTTCCATTTCCACTATTTGTTGTTTTTCCAGTTTCAAAAATTGTAGATTAAATGTAGAACTCTTGCAGTATAGACATTAGGCAAACTATAGACTTCTTTTCACCAATCATAATGTACATTACTTCAGCTGCTGTGTTTCCATTTGTAAACAAGTTCCTTTTTAGCCGATATTTTAAAGCTTGTTTACTATGTTCCGTCAAGACACCAATTCTATAATCTTCATCACTTGCTTCTCGCATATTCTTAACAAGTTCTTTATATTCAAAATGAAACCACGTGTTCACATTTCCAATACTTCCCAAATATTTCCTAGTGTCTTCACTGACAAGTGTTTTAAAAGCAGGTTGTCCTTTTACAGGAGTAAGTTGTAGTAGGTCTATGAAAACAATTACCTGTTTTCCTTAAAATCTGTTGCATTCTCACGTGTACAAAGGCAAGCATTAAGTTTGAGATCACGCTCACCTCATGAATGATGAAAAGTTAAATTTTCTTCAATACTCTTGAGACTTATTAACAAGCTTCTCCGGATAGCTTCTGATTTTCTAATTGATTATCATGTTCAACTGGTAGCATAAGTAATCAATGTAAAAATCCCTTTAATGATGTGTGCTTCTAATCCAGTTGGTTTTAACAAAATGGGGTGACCCCGTGTCCCTCAGAACCTGGGTATATGTGATTCACAAACAAGTGGTTCTGTCGGGTATTGACAATCTCTTTGGGTTAGGCTGAAGACAGCTCCAAAACACAAAAACAAGCAAAACTCTCTGATAGGCAAAGTTTTTATATATATTAAAAACAGGGAAAAAAGAGACAATATATTGGAATTACTACATTCCACTACATTACTGACGAGTACTTATCAAATACGTGAGCAGTGACTGTGGTGATTCAAGTGACAAGTGCGATGCATATAGTGACACTTATATACAAAAACATTTATTTACAATAAAATCACAGAAAAATGGACCGGGGGAAGTTAGAACGATGTATTTTCTATCGTTTTGTGGCCAGTCTTATATGAGTAAATGTTCCAAGGGAAACAAGTGGTTAGTGTCCATATTCCTGGAGTTAGCTTGGCCAAATGTAAGAGCGTCGACGTTTCGACCCTGGTTGCGCCCCAGTTGGTGGTCGCGGCGGGTCTTTATCAAGACAGGGGGGGGCTGGAAGGAAAGGAATAGGTATCAGAGAGATGCTTGTACATTACGTCAACAATGACGAGAGTCGCTCAAGGTTACTTACAAGGGGATCGAGCAAGAGGTGATTTATTCCAGAGGGTAGCCCGTTGGTCAACCTACATCAAAAAGGATTTAAAAGGATTTTTAGGACCAAGTGGTGTAAGATTCAAACAACCACATTTCTGCCATTACGGTGCCTAGGTGACAAAGTGTATTAATCTATCCATGGGAGTGCCTAAGTGTTTCTTAAAAACCGGTGCAATTCCGATTAAGGAGATTGCAAACGGAGTCCTAAGAATTGGGATTAAGGATTTGACTCGGTATAGATCCGAGTTCAGTATGTGAGCTTACCCTTGATGCAGTAACATCAGCGATGAAACTCCGCGATGTAGCAAAAGGCGATCTGAATATGAACGCCAAACGAGCTGTCCGTGCGAAGAGCTCGTACTGAGGGGCTTGAACTGGAACGTTAAGTATACTTGTATCCAGGCAACCCCAAACCGGAAATGGGACTAAAGTCGGCTTAGCCAATCGGGATGGAGGCGTAGCCTGAGACGACGTGAAGCCTGTCTCCTCGAGGACGCACTGTGCGTCGGTTGCTAAGCAACATTTACAAAGGAATACCGAGCCGACCTACGCACAGTCATGGAGGGGGCGTGGTCTCTCGGAAAGGGTAATTGGCGGGATGACTGATGGCAATATCCCAGGTTATTAAAAAACAGTTAATGGAGCCATTCGGTTCAAAACAACACAGAGTACACAGTTATATAAATACATTGCATCTTCTAGGTAAATGTTAACAAACATCGATAATTGTGTGTTGTCTCATGGAAAACAGAAGTCTTGCAACAAATGGGGCTAATTTGAGAATACAAATTAAAGTAGCGCCATCTGTTTTGAGATTTCCTCATGTTCATTCAATCCCTGGCTTACAGAGTTCAAAATGTGGATCCATTTACACTCTTTTCTGCTCAGTGTGGTGGACAAAGAACCACCTCTTGGATTCACATTGATTTTTTCTAAGATGCGCCAGCGCAAGCTTGTAGGATCATGGTTACTGGTGAGGAAGTGATCTACCATGGGTGCGCCTGTACGTTGCAACGAATCCTGCTCATATGCTGCAATATGCGTGATTTTACTTTCTGTGTCGTCTGTCCTACATAGGGTTTGTTGCATGGACAGAGGATGATGTATACGACATTAGCAGTGTTGCAGTTAGTCAGGGTGGGTAAGTTGTAGGTTTTGTTATTGTAGAGAAAAGATGGTCCATCCATGCACATGGGACACGCTTTACAAGTTCCACATCTGACATGTCCTTTTATAGGTGGTAAGCCTAAATGGTCCCTGAGGGTCAATGGTTTGGGTGGTTCTAAAAGGCTTTGACTACATTGTCCTTTATATTTCTCCCTCTTTTGAATGCAAACAGTGGAGTTGTTTCAGTATTCAGTTCAGATGCCACCAGGTTCCAATATTTCTTTATTGTCTTTTTCACCACATTGCTCTTTGAATGGAAAGTGGTGACGCAGACCAAACCAGCAGAGTCTGGACTTTTGTCCTTTGGGGTCAATAGTTCCTCTCTCGGGCAGTACCAAGCTCTTTTCTTAGCCCGTTTTAAGAGTCCTACTGGATAGCCACGTTCACGCAGGCGTTTGGTGAGGGTCTCACATTCATTAAAGAAGTCAGTTTTCTTGGTGCAATTGCGTCTAATCCGCAGATACTGGCCAAAGGGTAGATTGTCCTGTAGATTGCGTGGGTGATGAGAGTCATATTTCAGTAAAGTATTTTTCTCCATAGGTTTCCTATAGAGATCACAGATTATTACACCCTCTTCCGATTTGAAAACAAGATCCAAAAACGCAATATTCCTTTTGTCATAATTCATAGTGAATTGTATGTCTTTACTTCCTGCATTGAGCCAGAGGAAGAAATCTTTTAGGTAAGTTTCAGATCCAGTCCAAATCATTATCACATCATCGATGTAACGTTTCCATATCGAAATGGAGTCGATGAATGGATTTTCTTCTGTATATAAGTGACGTTCCTCATATTGATCCATATATAAATTCGCCAGGCTCGGGGCATACGTCGCTCCCATCGCTACCCCTTTACATTGTAGATAGAATTGTTGCTGGAACACAAAGTAGTTTCGCTTCATGGCGATCTCAAGAAGGTCAATCAGAAAAGAGGTGGGTATCCAATGGGGTACAGGACGTTTCTCCAATATGTCCTGGATGCCCTTGATTGCAT
Organism: Lissotriton vulgaris; assembly: GCF_964263255.1. Taxonomy (NCBI): domain Eukaryota; kingdom Metazoa; phylum Chordata; class Amphibia; order Caudata; family Salamandridae; genus Lissotriton; species Lissotriton vulgaris. Next base: position 747,782,309 of record NC_141696.1, read on the forward strand.
TGTCTTGCGGTATCGATGTATACAGGGAAGAGACATCAAGTGTAACCATAAACTGTGTGGCTTCGTCATATGGTTGCCCTTCCAGAAGTTGAATGATGTGCATTGAGTCCCGCACATAAATTTAGTTTCAGGTACCAGTGGTTGCAGGAAGTGATCAATAAATTGATTTACTGGTTCTAGCACGGATCCACAGCCAGATATTATTGGTCTTCCAGGTGGGTTGTTCAACCTCTAATGTACCTTTGGTAAGGTATAGATTGTCGGAATCCGGGGCTCCTTTTTGATCAAGAAGTCTCTCTCCGGTGGGCTCAGGAAGCCTTTGTTGACTCCATCCTCTGCCAATGTTTCAATCAGTGCTTTTATGCTGGTGGTCGGGTCCCTGGGTATCGGCTGGTAGCTTTCCATGACAGCTAGTTGGCTTTTGATTTCAGCCACGTAATCTTCTGTATTCTGTAGGACAACTGCATAACCCTTGTCTGCTGCTTTGACGATGATGGAGGTGTTGTTGCTGAGTTCTTTGAGTGCAAGGGCCTCTTCCTTGGTGAGGTTATATTGTATGTAGTGCCTCTCTTCAATACTCGTCATCACTTCTTGCATTACAATCTGTTCAAATGCCAAAATCCGTTGGCTCATGCAATATGAACCTGGAGTGAAAGTAGATGGTGGTTTCAATGGCGTGGCAGCCATTTTTGGGGTGTGTTCATTCCTTCCAAAATAGTATTGCAGCCTCACTTTGCGGAAGAATTTCTGTAGTTCCAATTTTGTAGTGAAGGCATCTGGTTGGTTGCTCGGCACAAAAGAAAGACCTTTGTTCAGAACACTTCTTTCTGCAAGGGACATCTGATGGTTGGAAAGATTAATAATGCAATCATCTGGTGGAGGGGCATCCACTTGGTATTCATGGTTATTCTGCATACCTTCTCCCACTGCAGCCACGGGTGTTGTTACTTGTAGAGGTGGTTCCGATCCTAAAACAGCATGGTTCATGCGGGGACTATTGCAGTCAACCCGCTGTGTGTTCTCTGCTGTTTCTGGACTTCTTTCCTTGGGCTGGGTTACCATCTGTACGTTTGCTTGCGGGTTGAGATCTCCCCATGTACCTCCGGTTGGTAAAATCTCACTCTTGTGTTCCCTCTCGGGGCTCCTTTCGACTTGTTCCATGTTCTTCTCGGTGTCCAACCTCGCTGGGCAGTGCCGCCTCGGTTGGGTTGACGGTAGCCTTGCTCTAAAAAATGTTGCTGTGGGGCATCCAATGCTTGCCTGCTGGTTGATGCTCCTTCTTGCTCTGAATCGGATCCGCTGCCTGCAGAAGAATCTGAGAATGTTGCGAATCTCCAAGGTACTTGTCTGCCTCTGTTGGTATAGAAACCTTGGTCATCTTGTTGGTAATATTCGTCTGCCAAGTATGGATACGTCACTTTTTTATCGTATGTGCGGATATCTTTACTGAGTTTGTTCAATTTTCTATTCAATGTCACTGTATTGAACTCCGCTAGTGTTTTTTCCGCTTTTTCCAATGCCTCTTTGGCGTTAGCAAGCGCACCGTCTTCTAGGATTTCCTTTTTCAGATCAGCAATCTCCTGTGTTAGTTTCTTGACGTAATCTATGGCAGTTTCCACCCCTAGCACCATCCAGTGCCTAGAGCAGTTATTGGCCACAAAGCTGAAGCCTTCTCTGAATTTAGGTACATCAATGAAGATTCCGGGCTCGTTTCTCACTTGCAGTCCTTTTGGAATTATGTTAGATGCCAGATATTTAGTGAGCACGTGTCCATGAAGTCGGGAACGGATCAATTTCTTTTCCAAACGCTCTAGTTTAATCAATTTTTCATTAAGCGTTACATCAGAAGTTGTTTTGTCTGAACCAAGGAGGAAGCTGGAGGAATTTTGGTCTTCTATTAACTTCGCAATATACTCCTCTGTGTAAGATAAGGTTTCTTTATCTGACATGTCTCAATTTTGATTGGCGTGCATTAGAGACAAATGTTCTGGTGTGAAATGATTTAATTTAATAAGAAAGTTAATTGAGAAAGAACCCTCGCAAGTCTGCACTTGCAAAAGAATGTTTTAACAAAATGGGGTGACCCTGTGTCCCTCAGAACCTGGGTATATGTGATTCACAAACAAGTGGTTCTGTCGGGTATTGACAATCTCTTTCGGTTAGGCTGAAGACAGCTCCAAAACACAAAAACAAGCAAAACTCTCTGATAGGCAAAGTTTTTATATATATTAAAAACAGGGAAAAAAGAGACAATATATTGGAATTACTACATTCCACTACATTACTGACGAGTACTTATCAAATACGTGAGCAGTGACTGTGGTGATTCAAGTGACAAGTGCGATGCATATAGTGACACTTATATACAAAAACATTTATTTACAATAAAATCACAGAAAAAGGGACCAGGGGAAGTTAGAACGATGTATTTTCTATCGTTTTGTGGCCAGTCTTATATGAGTAAATGTTCCAAGGAAAACAAGTGGTTAGTGTCCATATTCCTGAAGTTAGCTTGGCCAAATGTAAGAGCGTCGACGTTTCGACCCTGGTTGCGCCCTAGTTGGTGGTCGCGGCGGGTCTTTATCAAGACAGGGGGGGGGGCTGGAAGGAAAGGAATAGGTATCAGAGAGATGCTTGTACATTACCTCAACAATGACGAAAGTCGCTCAAGGTTACTTACAAGGGGATCGATCAAAAGGTGATTTATTCCAGAGGGTAGCCCGTTGGTCAACCTACATCAAAAAGGATTTTAAAGGATTTTTAGGACCAAGTGGTGTAAGATTCAAACAACCACATTTCTGCCATTATGGTGCCTAGGTGACAAAGTGTATTAATCTATCCATGGGAGTGCCTAAGTGATTCTTAAAAACCGGTGCAATTCCGATTACGGAGATTGCAAACGGAGTCCTAAGAATTGGGATTAAGGATTTGACTCGGTATAGATCCGAGTTCAGTATGTGGGCTTACCCTCGATGCAGTAACATCAGCGATGAAACTCCGCGATGTAGCAAAAGGCGATCTGGATATGAACGCCAAACGAGCTGTCTGTGCGAAGCGCTCGTACTGAGGGGCTTGAACTGGAACGTTAAGTATACTCGTATCCAGGCAACCCCAAACTGGAAATGGGACTAAAGTCGGCTTAGCCAATCGGGATGGAGGCGTAGCCTGAGACGACGTGAAGCCTGTCTCCTCGAGGACGCACTGTGCGTCGGTTGCTAAGCAACGTTTACAAAGCAATACCGAGCCGACCTACGCACAGTCATGGAGGGGGCGTGGTCTCTCGGAAAGGGTAATTGGCGGGATGACTGATGGCAATATCCCAGGTTATTAAAAAACAGTTAATGGAGCCATTCGGTTCAAAACAACACAGAGTACACAGTTATATGAATAAATTGCATCTTCTAGGTAAATGTTAACAAACATCGATAATTGTGTGCTGTCTCATGGAAAACAGAAGTGTTGCAACAAATGGGGCTAATTTGAGAATGAAAATTAAAGTAGCGCCAACTGTTTTGAGATTTCCTCATGTTCATTCAATCCCTGGCTTACAGAGTTCAAAATGTGGATCCATTTACATTCTTTTCTGCTCAGTGTGGTGGACAAAGAACCACCTCTTGGATTCACATTGATTTTTTCTAAGATGCGCCAGCGCAAGCTTGTAGGATCATGGTTACTGGTGAGGAAGTGATCTACCATAGGTGCGCCCTGTAATACTTTGCAACGAATCCTGCTCATATGCTGCAATATGCGTGATTTTACTTTCTGTGTCGTCTGTCCTACATAGGGTTTGTTGCATGGACAGAGGATGATGTATACGACATTAGAAGTGTTGCAGTTAGTCAGGGTGGGTAAGTTGTAGGTTTTGTTATTGTAGAGAAAAGATGGTCCATCCATGCACATGGGACACGCTTTACAAGTTCCACATCTGACATGTCCTTTTATAGGTGGTAAGCCTAAATGGTCTCTGAGGGTCAATGGCTTGGGTGGTTCTAAAAAGGCTTTGACTACATTGTCCTTTATATTTCTCCCTCTTTTGAATGCAAACAGTGGAGTTGTTTCAGTATTCAGTTCAGATGCCACCAGGTTCCAATATTTCTTTATTGTCTTTTTCACCACATTGCTCTTTGAATGGAAAGTGGTGACGCAGACCAAACCAGCAGAGTCTGGACTTTTGTCCTTCGGGGTCAATAGTTCCTCTCTCGGGCAGTACCAAGCTCTTTTCTTAGCCCGTTTTAAGAGTCCTACTGGATAGCCACGTTCACGTAGGCGTTTGGTGAGGGTCTCACATTCATTAAAGAAGTCAGTTTTCTTGGTGCAATTGCGTCTAATCCGCAGATACTGGCCAAAGGGCAGATTGTCCCGTAGATTGCGTGGGTGATGAGAGTCATATTTTAGTAAAGTATTTTTCTCCATAGGTTTCCTATAGAGATCACAGATTATTACACCCTCTTCCGATTTGAAAACAAGATCCAAAAACGCAATATTCCTTTTGTCATAATTCATAGTGAATTGTATGTCTTTACTTCTTGCATTGAGCCAGAGGAAGAAATCTTTTAGGTAAGTTTCAGATCCAGTACAAATCATTATCACATCATCGATGTAACGTTTCCATATCGAAATGGAGTCGATGAATGGATTTTCTTCTGTATATAAGTGACGTTCCTCATATTGATCCATATATAAATTCGCCAAGCTCGGGGCATACGTCGCTCCCATCGCTACCCCTTTACATTGTAGATAGAATTGTTGCTGGAACACAAAGTAGTTTCGCTTCATGGCGATCTCAAGAAGGTCAATCAGAAAAGAGGTGGGTATCCAATGGGGTGCAGGACGTTTCTCCAATATGTCCTGGATGCCCTTGATTGCATTGTCTTGCGGTATTGATGTATACAGGGAAGAGACATCAAGTGTAACCATAAACTGTGTGGCTTCGTCATATGGTTGCCCTTCCAGAAGTTGAATGATGTGCATTGAGTCCCGCACATAAGATTTAGTTTCAGGTACCAGTGGTTGCAGGAAGTGATCAATAAATTGATTTACTGGTTCTAGCATGGATCCACAGCCAGATATTATTGGTCTTCCAGGTGGGTTGTTCAACCTCTTATGTACCTTTGGTAAGGTATAGATTGTCGGAATTCGGGGCTCCTTTTTGATCAAGAAGTCTCTCTCCGGTGGGCTCAGGAAGCCTTTGTAGACCATATCCTCTGCCAATGTTTCAATCAGTGCTTTTATGCTGGTGGTCGGGTCCCTGGGTATCGGCTGGTAGCTTTCCGTGACAGCTAGTTGGCTTTTGATTTCAGCCACGTAATCTTCCGTATTCTGTAGGACAACTGCACCACCCTTGTCTGCTGCTTTGACGATGATGGAGGTGTTGTTGCTGAGTTCTTTGAGTGCAAGGGCCTCTTCCTTGGTGAGGTTATATCGTATGTAGTGCCTCTCTTCAATACTCGTCATCACTTCTTGCATTACAATCTGTTCAAATGCCAAAATCCTTTGGCTCATGCAATATGAACCTGGAGTGAAAGTAGATGGTGGTTCCATTTCGATATGGAAACGTTACATTGATGATGTGATAATGATTTGGACTGGAACTGAAACTTACCTAAAAGATTTCTTCCTCTGGCTCAATGCAAGAAGTAAAGACATACAATTCACTATAAATTATGACAAAAGGAATATTGCGTTTTTGGATCTTGTTTTCAAATCGGAAGAGGGTGTAATAATCTGTGATCTTTATAGGAAACCTATGGAGAAAAATACTTTACTGAAATATGACTCTCATCACCCACGCAATCTACGGGACAATCTGCCCTTTGGCCAGTATCTGCGGATTAGACGCAATTGCACCAAGAAAACTGACTTCTTTAATGAATGTGAGACCCTCACCAAACGCCTACGTGAACGTGGCTATCCAGTCGGACTCTTAAAACGGGCTAAGAAAAGAGCTTGGTACTGCCCGAGAGAGGAACTATTGACCCCGAAGGACAAAAGTCCAGACTCTGCTGGTTTGGTCTGCGTCACCACTTTCCATTCAAAGAGAAATGTGGTGAAAAAGACAATAAAGAAATATTGGAACCTGGTGGCATCTGAACTGAATACTGAAACAACTCCACTGTTTGCATTCAAAAGAGGGAGAAATATAAATGACAATGTAGTCAAAGCCTTTTTAGAACCACCCAAACCATTGACCCTCAGAGACCATTTAGGCTTACCACCTATAAAAGGACATGTCAGATGTGGAACTTGTAAAGCGTGTCCCATGTGCATGGATGGACCATCTTTTCTCTACAATAACAAAACCTACAACTTACCCTCCCTGACTAACTGCAACACTGCTAATGCCGTATACATCATCCTCTGTCCATGCAAAAAACCCTATGTAGGACAGACGACACAGAAAGTAAAATCACGCATATTGCAGCATATGAGCAGGATTCGTTGCAAAGTACAGGGCGCACCTATGGTAGATCACTTCCTCACCAGTAACCATGATCCTACAAGCTTGCGCTGGCGCATCTTAGAAAAAATCAATGTGAATCCAAGAGGTGGTTCTTTGTCCACCACACTGAGCAGAAAAGAATGTAAATGGATCCACATTTTGAACTCTGTAAGCCAGGGATTGAATGAACATGACGAAATCTCAAAACAGATGGTGCTACTTTAATTTGTATTCTCAAATTAGCCCCATTTGTTGCAACACTTCTGTAGAAGATGCAATTTATTTATATAACTGTGTACTCTGTGTTGTTTTGAACCAAATGGCTCCATTAACTGTTTTTTAATAACCTGGGATATTGCCATCAGTCATCCCGCCAATTACCCTTTCTGAGAGACCACGCCCCCTCCATGACTGTGCGTAGGTCGGCTCGGTATTCTTTTGTAAACGTTGCTTAGCAACCGACGCACAGTGCGTCCTCGAGGAGACAGGCTTCACGTCGTCTCAGGCTACGCCTCCATCCCGATTGGCTAAGCCGACTTTAGTCCCATTTCCGGTTTGGGGTTGCCTGGATACGAGTATACTTAACGTTCCAGTTCAAGCCCCTCAGTACGAGCGCTTCGCACGGACAGCTCGTTTGGCGTTCATATCCAGATCGCCTTTTGCTACATCGCGGACTTTCATCGCTGATGTTACTGCATCAAGGGTAAGCCCACATACTGAACTCGGATCTATACCGAGTCAAATCCTTAATCCCAATTCTTAGGACTCCGTTTGCAATCTCCGTAATCGGAATTGCACCGGTTTTTAAGAAACACTTAGGTACTCCCATGGATAGATTAATACACTTTTTCACCTAGGCACCGTAATGGCAGAAATGTGGTTGTTTGAATCTTACACCACTTGGTCCTAAAAATCATTTTAAATCCTTTTTGATGTAGGTTGACCAACGGGCTACCCTCTGGAATAAATCACCTCTTGATCGATCCCCTTGTAAGTAACCTTGAGCGACTGAGGCACCATACCTATTCCTTTCCTTCCAGCCCCCCCCCCTGTCTTGATAAAGACCCGCCGCGACCACCAACTGGGGTGCAACCAGGGTCGAAACGTCGACGCTCTTACATTTGGCCAAGCTAACTCCAGGAATATGGACACTAACCACTTGTTTTCCTTGGAACATTTACTCATATAAGACTGGCCACAAAACGATAGAAAATACATCGTTCTAACTTCCCCCGGTCCCTTTTTCTGTGATTTTATTGTAAATAAATGTTTTTGTATATAAGTGTCACTATATGCATCGCACTTGTCACTTGAATCACCACAGTCACTGCTCACGTATTTGATAAGTACTCGTCAGTAATGTAGTGGAATGTAGTAATTCCAATATATTGTCTCTTTTTTCCCTGTTTTTAATATATATAAAAACTTTGCCTATCAGAGAGTTTTGATTGTTTTTGTGTTTTGGAGCTGTCTTCAGCCTAACCCAAAGAGATTGTCAATACCCGACAGAACCACTTGTTTGTGAATCTAATCCAGTTGGAGCTGTTACAACACAAGATACATGTGATTCTGTAATTTTATATAGATAACTGGTCAAAACTTTAATTAGGAAATGTTTTCCTGTTCTAGCTTTACCACTTATGTAGATTGGAGCAGGTTTAAATGATGAACATTGGCTTTCTTTCTTGTGCAGTGATAGAGGGGCCCTTTTTATCAACCCTGGTAGCCTGAAGGCCCTACATGGCCCTGCTAGAGTAAATCTGAAAATATGCTTGAAATCCCACAATTTTTGCTATGTATAATCAGCAAATTGGATCCCACAAATTCCCTGAATTTCAGGTTTATGGGCCCAAACGAAAGGCCAAAGGTCACACCTTATGTTAGCAAAATCCACTGGGCCTAAATCATTTTTAAAACGTGCCTTTCTGGTGTGCAGAACACAGCGAGGTAACTTGAGCACCTCTGGAAAAGTACAGTAGCCTTTCACAAGCGCCATTTCAAGACACCCCACTCTCACACGTACACGAGACTCAGCTGGTGCAGAGGCAGATTGACACAATTCAGGGACTTTCCACTGAAACATTATTTTGAAACATTGCTTGCACGAAGTAAAAGCTGCAACCTCTCGCAATAGCAGTACCTATCGTAAGTTCCGCTCGCACATATATTTTTAGAAATGTACAGGACAAGAAGTCTTTGTTTATGTTCTGTGGTCAAGCATGGCCAACCAACCATTGGGACACGTGACCGCCCCCACTGTCCTAGGACAATGCGGTCAAAGCCACCTGCGTCTGAAAAGGCGTCAGAACAGTGTTAGTTCTGCATTTTTCAGGTATATTAGATTCAGCCCGTCAAATCGGAAGCCAGAGCTCTGCTGATGCGACCTTTGCATGCAAGCTCTCCGGCTAGCCGATTGTCTGACTTGGGACTTCAAATCCTCTCTCTCAGGTGGTAGACTTCCTAAGCCAGATAATACTTTTGTCTTTTTATATCTCTGTCCATGCTCTGTATTTTCCACTCACACCCAATTCCTTGCATTTTTAGGTTCCCTTAAACTATTAGGCCCTGCTGGGATAGTCTCCATAGTTAAGGTGCTTCTAGGCACTAGACTTTATAAAGTGTTCTTCTTTCCCCAACTAAGTTCAATTGTGCCTTTTGAAAGATCCCAGTCCTTTTGCACCTTGGATCTCTTTACAATGTTAAACTTGCTTGGGTAATTTCTTCAGAAAAGCACCTTTGTAGGCGCTATGTTTTCTTGAATGTATTCTGACCCTTTTTGAATCGCCTACTAATTTCAATTATACCGGTTTACAGGTCCTCATTCCAGCCTGTTTTCTAGGCTCTAGCACATAATAAATGTGAACTTGCGTTTTGTTTTAACAATGACAGATTAAAGTCAGACTTTCAAACGTTTCATTGCTCAGGCTGATCAATTAATAAAGGCATTTTCTGATGTACTTAAGAATTAACAAAAAAATTGCCACTTCAAATGTGATCTTTGTCATCTCATATCATTGTTCCTTGTTCCTCAGTGAAGTGTGCGTCGTTGACCTGTGACCACGGCTCAAGACCACAGCCGGGTGGTGTTGGAAATGGGGGTTGCCCAAGTCTCAAAGGGGGTAGCATGGCATCAAGCGGGCAGGCCAAACTTCGAGGACATGTGAAGCATTCACGCAGTACCCTCAGTCAACACACCAGGCACACTACAAAAGAGGCAGGACACCAATTTGAGTTGGAAAATTAAGCAGTTTAGTATCTCCAACCTGCAAGGCAAAAATGCATTAACAGTGTCATCATAACACGGCGCCAACTGGCACCAGAGCCAAGTACTTCAGAGGGGGATTATTTACAGGGGATAAAAAGGGTTGAGTCCAAAGTCCATGCTGTAATAAAAATAATGGTTGGTTAAATGAACATTAGACCTGGGGCCAATCTGGCGGGGCCAACTCAGGGTCTCATCCTTCAGGAAGCTGTAATTTCAAAATCCCACATTAGCGCTCATACATTTTATGCATTATAACGCCACTTCCCACCCCTGTAAGGGAAGAACAACAGAGCATCACAGCACATACTAGACAGGAGCACCTGTAAGAAATCAGTACGGCAGGCTCATTCACAAGGGGCATAAACCGGGCCTGGAATAACTCATCAGGCCAGCATAGGGGCGCAACTGCACTAAAAGGGCACAAAAGCATACCAACACCCATCAAGTGTAAAATCACAGTATACCTGGGCCTCAATAACCTTAGTATAGGCATAACATTAGCATAACCACATCAGCGAGGTAAACAGCCTACAATTCAAACTAGGCACGGAACGCACCACACTTTGGCAGGTAACATGGAAATGCTGCGTTACCGTAGGGCAACCAGTATCCTAACTAGGATTAACCATGGCAATTAACCCTTGCAGGACCAGGGGTAAACAAGCCACTAACAACCAGGCTAAATTACCCCAGCCCTTCACTCCACAGTGTCTACACCTAGCCAGGGGTTAACTTGTCCCTGTACCAATCCAAGAGGGGGGGGTTTCAGTAATGTCCCGGTCTGGCTTAGGGGCCTGAACGGGGCCCCATAGGGCCAGCGAGGCTCAGAAACAGTTCCCTGGGGTGAGCACCGACCCTGTGCCCCGACTTCCACACAGGTTAACCCAGTCCCCACTCACCGGGCTCTCCTCGATGGCTCCTGCGGGGTTCAGTAGGTCCTGCGGGGCCTCCTCTGCAGGGGGGAAAACCAGGCACCGACAATGTGCCTCGAGTTGCAGGACTCCCCGGTGTTCTGCGCCGGTCACTCGGGCCCACAAGGCCCCACTCAGGCCTCAGCGCTGCAACCGGGGCTCCCTCTTCACTATGGGGGCCCCGTTACACCACTCCTGTTGGCTTCAGGCCTCCTCTTGACTCCACCCCTTTTAGGGTCCCAGGGCTCTCCACAATACGAGCCAGAGCTCCTTTCCAGGGGAGGGGGGCAGGCACCGGCAATGTGCCTCGAGGCCCCTCCCTCCCTGCGGCATCACTCGGGCCCCCTCCCTCTCCTCTTGGGGGCCCGGGGCGGTCACTGCACCTCTGGGCGGCCTCTCCCGTGGGCACAGACCGGCGGGGTAGGCTCTCGCTCCGGTCGCTCCTTCTTTGGCGGCGGGGCTGGCACCGACAGTGTGCCCCGGCCCCGCCTCTTCAACCGGCCCCTCTCTCTCTGGGGCACAGACCGGCGGGGTAGCCTCCCGCTCCGGTCGCTTCTCTCGGGGCCCCCTCCTTGGCACGGGGGCCCCGCAACGGAGCTTCACCCGGGTCCCCCTCCTACCTCACGGGGACCCGGGGCTCCGATTCCGCCTCTTCTGGCCTTGCCGGCAGTTAGCCAATCCCTGCGCGGCCTTCAGAGGTCACGGCCGCGCAGGCCAATCCGTGCGCGGCGGGGGCGGGCCGATGACGTGGCCAGGCCCCTGTCACATGACGCGAGTGCCGCGGCCTCAGGGCCTAGCGCGGCACCTTCTTCACTTCGGCGGCCCTCTCCTGGTACCGGGGGCCGCCGCGTCGATCCACACCACCGCGGGGGGCCTCCCTGGCAGCTACCAGGCAGCGTGAGGCAGCGCGAGGCAGCGCCAACACTCCCCGGGCTGCGACGGTGATAAGGGGTAATTATTTATATGGCGGACAGCGCGCCAAAACGAGGGTAGGCTCCTAACACTCGATCCTCCTCACAGTGCCCTCAGGCCACAGCGCGATTCTCATGGCGGACAGCGCCAAAACGAGGGTAGGCTCCTTACACTCGATCCTCAGCGCCCGGGCTGCGATAAGGGGTAGGCTCCCTTTTATTTAATTATTTATATGTCGCTCTTCTCCACAGAAGAAAAAGGGGCGCTTTTCTCAGAGGACAGCTCCTCCCTCAGCCCACACAGTCCTCAGGGCCGACAGCACTTCGGGAGCCACACCAATCACAGGGCACAGTCCCTTGGGGGCACAATCCTCCCCAGGCAGCTCCACAGGCAGCAACAGTCTTTGGACACCCAGCGCTTAGGGGGCGATACTGCAGTTTACACCAGTCAGCCGTCCACAGTCCCTCGGGGGCACAATCCTCCCCGGGTAGCTCCTCACGACCCAGCACTTCCACAGGGCCACAGCTTCACAAGAGGGGGTAGACAGTCCCACTCCTCACCTCCTGGGCGCTTCTCTCATGCAGCACTGGCGTGGTACCTGGTCCAAAACGGCGTCAGTGACCTGGGTAGGGGCCCTCCTTTGTCAGGGGCCCAGGGGACAGCAGAGGGGGGAGTTTTAGGGGTACAGGGCCCAGCTCACAGGCCCATGTGGCGGTAGCACCTCACAGCAGGTCCCCCTCCCTTCCTTGTCCCAGCGCTGACTGACTCTCTGGTGACACTTCCCCCTATTTATACCCTCCTCCCAGGCAGTGCCAGGACCTTCTAGAATGTTGGCACATCTAGCCTAAACTGGTTCTAGGGGAGGGGGTGAGCACCCTGGTTGCCAGGCTTTCCCTCCAAAAGCTAGGGGTAGCTGGGTAATAGTAACTAGACCGCTGACCTATGTCAGTCCAGTGGCAAAACCCATGGCCATGGCATCCATTTTAAAAGCAATACATTTCAGTCAGGTGCAGTTTTAAAATGGGGGTTTTTACAAGTGCTCACATTATGTCAGGTAATTACATTTTTCAAAAGGGGTCTCACACCACTCATGGCCTATACAGGTTTAATCCCATGGGGGAGACAATCCAGATAAGGGGGTCAAAAGCGAAAAATTTTGGGGGAAAAAGGCCAAGTCCAACAGGTGGTTTGTGGCTTGTGACCCCACCCTAAAGGGGCTTCCTTTCTCCCTCTCTCAGCAGAAAACCATGCTGTATTTGTTTTTTGACCTGTAGATATATTTCTTTTTGTTCAATATTTAATTGGTCTTCTAACTTTTCTACCTGAATAATATCATGTTGTGCTTGTTGCATTGCAGTTTTTACCTCATTCATGGCTATTGCTGCTTCATTTTTGATCATTGGTTGTCCCAGTGGATCTTGACTCAGTAGACCAGAACGTTGACTATCTTGAGGACTTTCTCTAGCTATTTGAGATGAAATAGCACTTCATGTTCAATCTCATCATTTAACATTTGTAGATATACAGGGAAAATTGTGCACTGAATTCTATCTTTAGTTGCATTAAAATAATCTTCATAGCAGTCAAAATCTCCAAGTAATTCAGTTTCAGTACGGCAAGGCTTGAACAGTTGCAGAAGTGCTAAATAGAAAAATGCACTTTTATCTGGACTTTCGCAACTGAATTTTATGTGGTTAATAAGATGCCCTTTGGCATATTTTACTAAACATCAGTCACAGCCAATTACTGCATATTTTTCCTCTTTCATATTTTCTGTAACTTTTCTTTTAAAGCTGTAATGTTGAAGTATTATATACAGACACAAGTTTTCGAAGAATGGACTCCTCTTGGGATAGTATGCAACCAACATATTAGTTTTAACAATATCTGTACTTTCTGGTTCATTTTGTTCTAAGTATTTGATTTCTTGTAAAGATTTCAATACTCTATTTCGTATGGAGGCACGACCTAAACTTACCCAAATGATTCCTCTTGACTTCCAATATAAACAGGCAGAGCTCAAGTGATCCGAACATTCATAGGATCCAATCTCTCAATGGCAAAGCATTTTCAAGCTAAAGCTGTATAATTTCTTGATAAGACTCTTCTCTTGTGAAATTAATTCCCACATTTCTCTCATCTCTGTCTTTTCAGATTTGGTTATATATGATGTAACATAGCAGGCAACAGCAAATGAGTTATCTGTAACCTATTGAATATCCATGTTTGTATTCCACATTTTCAAAATAACTGGATTGTAGTCATTAATGTACTTTGAATCTTCAGGTATTTTTAAGTTGTATGTATTCTTCTGAGAGTTCAGAGTTATTGTATGCCTTACTGCTGAAAAAGACCATTTACTCTTCCTTTTGAAATTATCAGACGTGGGAATCCACAGGTGATATAATTCTCTATTATAAACCATTGCAGTAGCAGAAACTTATTGGTCCTGAAGAAAGCAGTGGCGTAAGACATTTGTCACAGATGCTGAAACATGTCGACCCCTCCTGCATACAGATATTTTGGTAAATCTGTTGGTATCTCACATTGTTTTTAACATTTGGAAGAATTGAGAGACTATTAAATTGCCTATTTCTACTCATTTCTATCCAATTTCATATACCTCACACTTTCACTTTACACTCTTGCCCTGTAAATCAGTTACCCCTCCTCTTTGATATTTGATATGCTCCTGGTATCACCTGTTAAAATATACATCCACCACTGATTGACTGCCTGTCACAGTAACATCTAGTGACAGTCAGCACTTTTCTCCTGGGTTACGGAGAACCCACGTGATAACAAAGGGCGGTACCGAGCGGGAACTGATGGGTACTTTTTCCCAACCTTAGGAATGTAGTGCTTTTTGACCCACATTTCAACTTTCACCACTTTGGTCATTTTCAGTTGTGCTTTACATCTATACACATACATGAACCTTTTTTCCTGACCCTCAGACACTTTTTGTTATTAGTATGTGTTGTTGGGGCATGTGTCTGGGTGTAGGTCATTAAATTTTGCCCTTAGACCCTTATTCAAACTGTTGGTTTTTGTTCTCTGTTGGTACACCATTTTCTAGAATAACTACTGGCTCATTTTCCTCCCTGTCTACATCAGCAGTTTCAATATTTTTCTTTAAAATCTAAAGGTAAGTACACAACTCTTCCTTTCAGACCTCTTTGTAAATCTGATGGTGGCAGCTTACCTGTTTTCAGCTCCATTTGAACTATGGATTTAAATGGGTGCACAGATTGAATACGAATGGACTAATATGCAGTCAAATCTGCCATTTCTGAGGAATAGCTACCAACTCAAAGGTGTTATGTACTGCTCTAGATGGCATTTGTTTCGTTTCAAAAATCTTTATTTCGATCACAGATCATAAAAGATACATGACAATATATACACAGTTAAAAACGTATTAAACATGATGTGATCCAATCATTAAAACATTAAAATACGTTAAAAGGAGAACAGAGGGTACAGTGTAATATGCTAAAGTCTTTCAGGGGGTCTGTTATACAAGTCTTTTCAGCGCGCGACTGCGAGTAAACCACAGGGAGGTTAAAAATTTTGAAAGTGCAAAGACTACAATAGGAGAAAGATCTGTCTTTAAGACTCTATAGGCAGGTTGGAAGGATCTGAAGCCCAAGTTCCTGAGTAACGGGACTAACCAACGTTTCCTGCTCCTCTCGTAGCCCTTGCAGAAGAAAACAGCGTGAACTTCATCCTCCTTCGGATGAGCACAGACAGGGCAGGTTGCTACGGTGAAGCAAGGAGACCAAGACGCTGTAAAAAATGCTAGAGGGAGGCATCCGTATCTCCATTGAAAGAGTAGTTTCCTCGTTAGCAGAGGGGAGATCGCATCAAGAGTACTTTCGAGACAGTAAGAGTCTTTCGCTTTCAGGAATAAGTGTGTCAGGGATCCTTCACGGCTGTCATTGATAGCTCTTGTGAGCATCAGTTCGTAGTATGCTCTCGCGAGTGCCTTCTTTGGAATCTTTGTACAGGAGTTGGAAGGATCCGTCCATAGTTCCGGGTAGCCCATATCCTCGAGCCTTCCCTTGACATAGGTCAGCCACGGGATCCTCATGGCATTCCGCAGCTGCAAGAATTCCTGGAGTTCCTCTCTGTAATTTAAGAGATCGGATCTGCACCACAAACGCCTCCAAAAGGTTAGGGGTTTAAGACCTAGCTCCTCTGTTATTGGTCTTACTCCCAGATCTAATCTGAGGGGGAGTAATGGAGTGCTCTGGGGGAGGGCAGTGACCTGTCTCAGGAATTTATTTTCGGTAGACTGTAACTTTGGGAGATGAGTGTGACCCCAGAGCTCACCCCCATATGTGACACCCGCCCGTGCTTGAGTTTTATATATGTGGATGATTGGGGTTAGTGGACGATAAAAGGATTTGTTCGCCAGGCGCATAGTGCCACCCGCCAACTGTGCCAGTTTGATGGTCACTTTGGCCTGATGAGACGTCCACGATAGATGTTCGTTTAACGTGATCCCCAAATATTCAATATTGTGCACACGTTCCAGTTGTGTTGTGCCTAGCCTGGGTGGGGCTCGATTCTGGGGGTTGGGGTTCAGAATCATGAACTTAGTTTTTTGGGGGTTGATTTCCTATCCCCGATCAGAACAAAAGTCTAGAAAACCGTCCAAAATGCGCTGAATCTCCATGGGGGATTTAGACAGCAGCAGGGTGTCATCTGCAAACATGATTGCAGGCACCCTGCTGCCGGTCAATTTTGGAGCATCGGAGTTGGGGATCCTGTTTAGGTGGGCAACAACCCCGTTCACAAAGATGCAGAACAGAGTTGGCGCAAGCACGCAACCCTGTCTCACACCTCTGCGAACGGGGAACCTTTCGGTTAGTTTGCCACCTTTGCCACACCTTACGCGAGCGTAGTTGTTGTGGTGGAGTCTCATCAGGATTGTCAGGATGTCAGTAGGGACATTCAACTCTTCCATGACTCTCCATAGCCTCGCTCTGGGAACCAAATCAAAGGCGGCACGTAGGTCTACAAAGATGGTATATAGACTGACGCCCTCGATTACAGCTGTTCTCCAGTAGAGGAGATTTAACCTGAAGTTTTTGTCTATGGTTGAAACACCCCCCCTGAATCCTGCCTGGTATGGGGACAAAATTTCCATTTCTTCGGTCCAGGCCTGCAATCGGTTCAGAATCAGTCTACCGAACAGTTTTTGGGATATGTCGATTAGACTGATAGGACGATAGTTGGAAGGGAGCAGGGGGGATCCCTTTTTGTAAATTGGGACCACCTCTGCTCCCCTCCAAGTATCAGGCACCTCCAGTCCCCCCGCAATGGCATTGAATATTAGTGTAAGATAGGGTGCCCATATCCCGGGTTCCTGCTTAAACAGGTCCCCGGGCACCCCATCGAGTCCTGGGGCTTTTCCGGCAGCTAGGCCTTTAATGGCGTCCCTCACTTCTTTTTCGGTGAAAACAACCCTAGTGGGACAGGATGAAATTGTGGGACCATCTCTGTTCTGTTCCCCCCCACCCTCTGCGTACAGGGCCTCAAAGTGGGTCTGCCATACCGTAGGGGCTATATTGGGCTCAATTGCGGAGGATAAATCCTCCGTGCCGTTCGCCACTACGCGCCAAAATTTACGGGAATCTCTAGTTGTTAATGCATTAGTGAGATTTTCCCAGTAATCGTGGTCCCATTCTGCCCTTGCGTTCTCCAGGAGGATTTTATACGATCTTCTCCTGGCGCGGATTTTATCTTTGTTATGGTGTTTCTTTATAGCAAGTAGCAAGTGGGCCTTGGCTTCCCTGCAAGCGGCATTGTACCAAGATGTCTTCGGCTTAGGACCATTCCTTTGCCTTGCAGATGAGAATAGGTCCTGCTCTAGGGTGGTGATGATGCCTGCATGTATTTGTGCAAGCTCTCCTCTAGTAGCATCGTCTAAGACCCTAGTTCCTAGCTGAAAGGCATCCTCCAGTAATGGGATTATCCTTTCATATAGCCGGGATATTTTTTCTGGGTTGCTGGCCAGTTTCTCCCACTTAACCTTCCTACGATTGTTTTCAAGTAGGAGGCCCGTTTTATCTTTGTCCGACCCATTAGTTATTGCCTCTTTCCCAGGTAGGGAATAAGTCAATTCCAGCGAATTGTGGTCACTGTCTAATCTTGGGGTGACTTTAAAGTCGACTATTGCTGGCCACATAAACAGTTTGACCATGATATAATCCAATCTGGATTCGCTGCCGGGTTTATTAAAAGTATGGGTACTTGGTGTATCTGATTTGGTACGACCGTTGCATGCCCTGCCCTTAAACCAAGGTTGAGGGTGAGGGCAGTTATCTGTAGGGCTAAAGGAGTCCAGGCCCGTGGGGGTGGTGCCACCGTCTCAGGTATAAGCCAACATGAATCTTCCTCCAGGGAAGGACCATCACGTAGCCCAGGCAGTGGTTCGTAGTGAGCATTGAAATCGCCTCCTACCAGGCAAGCAAGTTCGCTTGGGATTCCTTCTAAGAGCTTAGCTAGCTCATCCACTGTGCCAGATTCTTTGTGCATTGGAACCGGCCTTGAGTAGATATTGATTACTAGCAACTTCGATGAGTCTGGCCACTCAAGTGAGACAGCCAATAGATCATCAGAAGCGGTCTCTAAATAAGTAGCTTGACAACCTAAGTCCGTGGCTACCCATGTACTTAGTCCCCCAGATGGCCTACCCCTTCCCCCCCATTTAGCTGCTTTAAAGAAGGAGGCAAAACCCGGGAATACTATTTCCTCGCGCGCCCAAGTTTCTTGTAAAAGAATTATATTTTTAGATCTGATGTATGTACCCCATTCTGTGCAGTCTATTTTGCTAGCAAGGCCTGCCACATTCCAAGAAATCACTGTTATTTCTAGTGGTTTGGTGGAGGCCGTGCCCATAGAAACAGAGTTGGTAGTAGTACGCTCGTGGGGCAGCCGTGGATTTGTGGGGACGAGGAACGTACCCTTGGGTCTGTTGTCAGGGGAAGGAGAGGAAGGCGTAACGCTTGGGACCTGTCTGGGATCAACTGTACCAGATGCTACTAAATAAGTATCAGCAGCTGTGACAAATTTGGGCTCGTTTGTGGGAGATATTTGAGTAGCGCTCCCCCCATCAACCGCGTGTCAGTCTACCATTTCAAGACTGCTGTATCGGTTATGGGTAGATAAATAGGCGGGGTAGTGTATTCTATGTGGCCCTGAAATTCCCCTCCTGTGTCCACCACCTCCCCCCCTCCTTCTTGTGACAGTTTCCCAGCCGGCCTCATCCCCATATGTAGGGAACTGCTCTGTTGGTCTTTCCCTGTGTGACGGATAGTTGTTATTCTCCCTGTGACAGTTTTCCCAACCCTCCAGCAGCTCCTGGTGGTACCTCCACCTGTGGTCCTCAAGGTTATACAAATTTGAGGGGTAAAAAAATGAGAGGGGTAATGGTTGGATGGTGCTAGCAAAATCCTCATCAGCAGCACAGGTACAGATATATGCGGCTGTGTTCGGATCTCTGAAGGTGACCAGAATACAGTCACCTCTAATGGATTTCTTAGTGTAGCCCACCCACGTTGCCCTCCTAGCCATGGATATATCGCTAGTAGTTCCTCTCGGTAACGGTCTGTTTACGGAGAGCCAGTTGATTACTTTGTTTTTGAGTGAAGTGGTGGATTCAAATGTGATGGAATTTAGTTCAGGAACCCCCGCCAGAACTAGAGTATAGGGTGCTGCTTCTGGGGGGAGGTTGCTTCTTGTGGTCCCTAGGATCAAGCGGGCAAGGCAAGGGGGTAAGGCCCTGTCGGTAAGGGGACCAAAGATTTGGAACGGCCTCCCCCTCCAGCTTAGGCAGCTTGAAAATCATCTGGCCTTCAGGAAAAAGTTGAAGACGTTTCTGTTTCAGGTCTAGCTTTACAGGTTTCAGAATTGGATTACAGTTATATAACTTGTTCCCTGGTAGGTTTGGCAGTCATATAGCGCGGAGATACTCCCCTGGGAGTCTATTCAAGCGCTCTATAAACACGCAAAATAAATAAATAATATTATAGATTTAGGTTTGGGAGTGGTATTGGGTTTCTCTCCAATAATAGGAGGATCTCTCTTAGCTTTAGCCGGAGGCGGAATATTATCTTTCAGTGGAAGAGTTGATTTTGGGGTAGCAGTTGCCGTTTGTTGGGTAGGGATAGGGGCCTTGTTTACAGCTAGTGATTCAGGAGCGTTGGTTGATACGGGTTGTGAGGGTTTGGGATTAGTTTGTGGGGGCTTATTAATTATTGTTGTGGGAGGACCATTGCCTTTGGTGGGTTTTGGTCCTGGTCCCTCTCTTGTTATTTTGGTCCCACTGTTAACAATTTTCCTTGAGTCGGCAAGTTGCACGGTTGCCTTTTCGATGCTAACTAGTCTAGCTTCGATCTTGATAAGTCTTGCCTCAAGGGGGCTCAGCAGAGACCTAAAAAGTGTGCCTATATCCTCTAAAGTGATGTCGTCTGAGGTAGTGTCTAATGGTGCGTTGCTGCTGAGTTGTGGTAGTGAGGTTGAATTGATCATTCTAGGGGGAGATGGCGGTCCTGATATATCCACCATAAGGGCAGAGGAAGCACCTTTCTCCCTTTTGCCTCTGACTTGCTTGGATTTCGGAGTTTTGGTCCTATGATCTTCATTGTTTTGAGGCCCCTGCTTCTTTTTTGGAATAGCCCCTTCCCTAGTACCCCTATTGCTATCTAAGTTGGTTTCTACAACTTTGGCTGTCTCTATGTTCTCTGTGGTTATAAGCTGGGGAATTTGGGTGTTAGGTAGGGCCATAAGGCTCATGTCCTCAAAGTCACTCGGGACCTCAATAGTGAGCTCGGGGTCGGTGGGATTAGTGACTGGGAGTGGACATGTTGCCTGGTCTGTGCTATGGCTGTTTGGAAGACCAGATCTATTTTCTGGGGTTCTAGCTTGGGCCATAGGGCCCATTGCAAATCTCCTTACCCAGTCTATTTCTTGTGAGATTCTGCGCTCCAGAACCTCGATTTCCTCAATCAAGAGGGAGCCAGCTTTAGCAAAGTAAGTGTCAATAGGGCCTTTAACAGCCCCAGCTGCAGCTAGTGAAGAAGTTTTGCTCCTGGTTTCCCTTGTACACATTTTACTAATGGTTCAAAGACCTTTGGATACAGGCAAAGAGGGGGAGCCCGGACCGGACTCTCACGTACTCGAACGGCCTCAAACGGCCCGCTCTTTGCCCAGTCTTCGCCCTGTGCTCCGTCCCGCGCGCGTCCCGCGTCGCGGTGGAGCTGAGGCCGATGAAGTACGAGAAGGTTGGGGGCTTGGCCGCCGGGGGAAGAGGCAGCAGCTGTGAAGAGCTGGGACTGCTGGTCCTCGCAGTCCCCCGGTAGGCTCCACGCACTGTGCACTTTTAAGTTAACTCGACCTGGGAGCGCGTTATCTCTCCACCGGCTGTGGAGCCGCTCACACCAGGGAGCAGAGGGTCACAGGACAGATGAGCGGCACCCGCGAAGCGGGTGTCGCGAAAGGTAGCAGAGTTAGCAGGGCTGGAGGCAACAAAAGTCTATCTCTCTCCTCACACGCGAAGGGAAAATCCAAAAGGCACCCACTCAGCAGACAGACCCAGGCGTTGATAAGGCTGAAGGCTGGGGGCGTGGCCGCCGGGGGAAGATGCAGCAGCTGTGAAGAGCTGGGGCTGCTGGTCCTCGCAGTCCCCCGGTAGGCTCCACGCACTGTGCACTTTTAAGTTAACTCGACCTGGGAGCGCGTTATCTCTCCACCGGCTGTGGAGCCGCTCACACCAGGGAGCAGAGGGTCACAGGACAGATGAGCGGCACCCGCGAAGCGGGTGTCGCGAAAGGTAGCAGAGTAAGCAGGGCTGGAGGCAACAAAAGTCTATCTCTCTCCTCACACGCGAAGGGAAAATCCAAAAGGCACCCACTCAGCAGACAGACCCAGGCGTTGATAAGGCTGAAGGCTGGGGGCGTGGCCGCCGGGGGAAGAGGCAGCAGCTGTGAAGAGCTGGGGCTGCTGGTCCTCGCAGTCCCCTGGTAGGCTCCACGCACTGTGCACTTTTAAGTTAACTCGACCTGGAAGCGCGTTATCTCTCCACCGGCTGTGGAGCCGCTCACACCAGGGAGCAGAGGGTCACAGGACAGATGAGCGGCACCCGCGAAGCGGGTGTCGCGAAAGGTACTAGAGTAAGCAGGGCTGGAGGCAACGAAAGTCTATCTCTCTCCTCACACGCGAAGGGAAAATCCAAAAGGCACCCACTCAGCAGACAGACCCAGGCGTTGATAAGGCTGAAGGCTGGGGGCGTGGCCGCCGGGGGAAGATGCAGCAGCTGTGAAGAGCTGGGGCTGCTGGTCCTCGCAGTCCCCCGGTAGGCTCCACGCACTGTGCACTTTTAAGTTAACTCGACCTGGGAGCGCGTTATCTCTCCACCGGCTGTGGAGCCGCTCACACCAGGGAGCAGAGGGTCACAGGACAGATGAGCGGCACCCGCGAAGCGGGTGTCGCGAAAGGTAGCAGAGTTGGCAGGGCTGGAGGCAACGAAAGTCTATCTCTCTCCTCACACGCGAAGGGAAAATCCAAAAGGCACCCACTCAGCAGACAGACCCAGGCGTTGATAAGGCTGAAGGCTGGGGGCGTGGCCGCCGGGGGAAGAGGCAGCAGCTGTGAAGAGCTGGGGCTGCTGGTCCTCGCAGTCCCCCGGTAGGCTCCACGCACTGTGCACTTTTAAGTTAACTCGACCTGGGAGCGCGTTATCTCTCCACCGGCTGTGGAGCCGCTCACACCAGGGAGCAGAGGGTCACAGGACAGATGAGCGGCACCCGCGAAGCGGGTGTCGCGAAAGGTAGCAGAGTTAGCAGGGCTGGAGGCAACGAAAGTCTATCTCTCTCCTCACACGCGAAGGGAAAATCCAAAAGGCACTGTTTTCTCTTCTAATTTGTTGTAACAGTATTTCAAATAACTTTATCGGTAGCCCACTGAAACTGACCTTCTAGCAACAAATAAGCACCTAATTGTTGCCACTTATCACTGTTTTCCTTTTTCCTTTTTAAATATAAATCAACATTCCTAGTTTGACTTCTATAGTGAGTATGTTGTCAACAAATGCAAACATAGTTTGGTTTTTCAGATGAAACTCTCTTAAACTTTTCAATTCTTTCTACAAACTCATCAATACTAATCTCTTTCCAAAGTTCTTAAACACCTGCACGTATCAAGCTCTCACTTTCTCTACACTCATCTTGTGAACCAAAAAGCCGAAACTGTATATCATCACAAACGTTTTGTACATCTGATACTGAACTGTGCAAAAGAGCTGGGTTCATTGCAATAAATCATAATGCAGGAGTTTTTACATAGTAGAGCCTCCTTACTAACTTCCAAATTTCTGAGTGGTGTACTGCTAACATTCTTAAATAATGAAAAGGACTCTGACGCACTTTTCTTGAAAGACAAGCTAGGAAATGACCCTGTAAGTTAGTATATTTTCTTATTTCACATAGATCTAGTCCTTGTAACATCTAATCTTCTGTTTAAGACTTTTGGCTGCATATTCTCATAAAACATTCCAAATATTTCAAAAGATTCCTGTTGAATACTGCTAAAATCCCACATACACACAGGAGCTTGTGTATGCTTCCCTTGAACTTTTCCAGCTATTACTTCTTCCACAGTCCTAGCAACCATTTTTTCTTTTGGAATGGGACAACCATCTTTCATCTCATAGCATCGACCACTAGTATCAACTCCATGTACAAATGTGTACTGTTGAAAATAGCTTTCTTCATTTAAAAAATGCTCAGTACTAGAAGTGTGATTCCATTCAGCAGTAAAAATTTTACAAAAATTACTTCCATTAAGAAGTCTTTTTCTTTTGCTTTTCTCTTTAATAAACACCATTTTCTTATCCAATGTTCTCATTCTGTGCAAAACTATTATAAATAATTTTCGTTTCAATTCAAAAGCTGTATCTACTACACTCTCAATGTGTTGCTTCTTCTTATACGCTGCTGATATTTTTATATACTTTTTACAATCTTTAAATACATTTTGAATTACTCTACTTCAAAACATTTGAATACGTATCTCTTTAAAATGTTTTGTTATTCTTATAAAATGTGTTGTTTTTCAAAAAACTAATGTTTTTTACCATTAAAAGTCTTCTTTTCCTTGTGCTTTGTTGTAACACTTTTCTTTTTCCTTCCACTATTATTGTCTTTCTTTAATCTCTCTGCAACTGTTTCAAGAAACTCTTTAGTGCTTTTACCAGAACAGACTTTATCCTGAGGAACATTTTGGTCTTTTTTTTTTTCGTCACAAAGAATATCCAGTTACAATGTGTACAGCAGTTTTTATTGTAAGAGAGCTCCCCCCCCCAGCACCATATTTTACAATCTGTACATTCTTTCCAAACAAGCGTATTCAGCACAACAGGGAAAATTAAAAGAGGAAGAAAAAGAAAGATAGGAAATACCGGATAAGAAAGAAGAGTAGAGAAAGAAAAACATCAGAAAGAACCTTTGTATAATCAGCAGAATCTTGCTGGACATTGAAGGGGAGGCCCTTGGGTATGTCAGACCGTTAAAACACCAGAAGCAAGGGTTACGAGAGGCAAGGCGTCTTCAATTTTGCACCCCCTCCATCCAATTTCCCAGCTGTTCCCAAACCGCCACTCATATTTTCCTGGCGCGTTTACCTTTTTTTGCCTAAATAGCCTTTTCTAGCTTACACGTAGCAAGCAATCTGGCCTGCCATTGTGCGAACGAGGGTCTTTTTCTAATGTACTCTTTTTACTTTCCTTTAAGTAGTTCTGTTTTCTTTGTTTTTAATTAATTAATTAAAGAGAGTTTGTAGAGCACCTGGTTACACTGACTAGTGTGTCCCCGCGCTGAGGTCAGAAAGAGCTACAGATAGGAATCGAAGAATGGTCCAGTGAAGCTCCTAGGAAATAGTGTTTTAATCCTGGAAAAGCCACGTTTTCAGCTTTTTTCTAAAGATGTTCTCTGACTGTTCCATACGGAGGTCAAGGGGAAGAGCGTTCCATTGCTTGGCGGCCAAGTAGCGGAAAGAACGGCCTCCCATTCTCGTTCTTTTTATAACTGGGACTTTCACCAGTCCAGCGCCCTGGGAACGCAGGGCTCTAGTAGGCGTGGAAGGGGCCAGTAGGTTGTGCAAGTACCATGGGCCTTTCCTCAACAGAATTCGTTGGCCAATACACAGAGTTTTAAATATAATTCTTTCCCCTATAGGGAGCCAGTGGAGAGTAGTTCGGGCCTTTTTGGATGAGGCTCTCCTGGGAAGCATCAGGACCAGGCGGGCAGCGGCGTTTTGGATGTACTGTAATCTTTTGCGCTCTTTTTATTGGCCCCCTATTTAGAGTGCATTCCCATAGTCCAAGCGAGAGGTGACAAATGCGTGGACTTGAGTTTTCCTGGTAGCTACTGGGAGCACATCTAAGATTTTCCGAAGGGCCTTCATTATGCCAAAGCACTTTCCTGCCACCGTCCTGGTATGGTGATAATAGGAAAGGGTGGGGTCTAGCCATATCCCCAGGTTTTTAACCTCCTCCTTTGGGACAGGGGTGGTGCCCAGAGTTTGCGGCCACCAACTCAGCGACCATATTGTAGGGGCGTTTCCTACAATGAGGACCTCAGTTTTGCCGCCATTCAGCTTTAGACAGTTGTTAGCCATCCAGACTGAGAGCTCTTGAAGGCAAGCCGAGAAGTTGGTGGCAGCTTCTTCCTGGGATTAAGTCAAGGATACGACAAGCTGCGTGTCATCCGCGTATGACACGATACTGATGCCATATTTATCAATTATGTTAGACAGAGGGTCGATGTACAGATTAAAAAGCGTAGGGCTGAGTATCGATCCCTGGGGTACCCCCTGACCTAATCTAATTTTCTTTGAGTAATACTGCCCTTGGGATACTTGAAAGCTCCTGTCCTGTAGGAAGGAATTTAGCCATTTCAGAGCCAAGTTTGGTCATTCCGCTCTCTTTAAAGCGCTGAATCACTATGGGATGAGCCACGGTGTCGAAGGCAGCGCTAAGATCCAACAGAATCAGTGCCACCATCTGTCCAGCATCGACCAGCCAACAGATGGTTTCAGTGGACAGAAACAGTGCCGACTCTGTGAAATATGAGGCTCGGAAGACCGATTGCGTGGGGTGGAGTAGGCTGGCTTGATTCATGTGATCAGTTATCTGAGCATTAACCACCTTCTCCGTTATCTTCGCGAAGAGAGGTAGGAGAGATATGGGTCAAAAATTCTCCAGTTGGCTGGCACTAATCCCACGTTTATTTTTAATAGGGACAACCACTGCCTTCTTCCATTTTTGGGGGACTACTCCTTCCTCAAAGGAGAGTTTGATAAGGTGTCTAATGTATGACCCTAAAATGTCCATACTCTCCCTCATATTTCTCAGTTTAATGGGGTCTTTTGAGGAGCCTGACTTGATGTTCAAAGCTATGGGTTTTAAGTCATCTAGGGAGGGGAGGCTGAAACTGGGAAGACAGGAAGCTTCTTTCAGATTGCATACTCCCTTCCAGCCAACTTCCAACTACGGGCCTCCTCCGGGAAAGTAGAGTAGATCTTCTCTACTTTATCCGAGAAGTAGTCTGCCAAAAAAATTGCAAGACCCAACGGAGGCTTTACTAGGGGCAGAGGTTCTGTCCAGGGACAAAAGCTCTTTAAAAATCACAAATAGTTCTCGCAAGGAATTGTCGGCAAGTTCAATCTTCATATTGTAGTGTGCCGCTCGAGTCTTCCTTATGAGAGAGTGATACATCTTTAGATTGGTTTTATATGTGGCCCTCCTTTCTTCCGAGAAATCTTCCCTCCACCTACGCTCCAGATGTTTACCGACAGATTTCACTGCCTTCAGCTCCTCATTGAACCAGGGCGTGGATCTGGATTGTCTCCTAGGAGGGTTAGTGGCCCATGGTATCACCTTGTCAAGTGTCTCACAGATGCATTGATCTTGAGCAGTCCAGGCCATTTCAACATCGCTCCCTCCAGGGTGCACCCCCTGCTGAAGAGCAAGATTAAACTTGGTAGCCGTAAACTTGGACCACTTCCTCTGGGGTTTGCTAGTGTCTGATTTTGGCCTACCTTGGGCCTTGAGTATTGGAATTCTAAAGGGGATGATATAGTGATCAGTCCAAGGGACTGGGATAGGAGTATCAACCTGGAGCTCTCCCCTGTTTGCAAAGATGGGGTCTAGTAAGTGCCCATGCTGATGATTTGGGAGGGTGGATTGTAATATTAATTGGAGTGCTTCCAGCTCCTGGCTGAGCCCTTGCGCTGGGGCATTATCCCTCTAGTCAAAGTGTAGGTTAAGATCACCCAACACCATCACCTTAGCATGGGATGCCTCAGGGTAGCCATGCGCTATAGAAGAGCGTACTCATTCATTCACTCATTCATAACGTAGTGCTAGTTGGATGACGTGCTCCCTGAGACTGATAGCAAACTGTGAGGCTGGGCCCGGTGGCCGGTATATCAGGAGGCCCTTAATGACATAGATATTGTCCACTGTGATAGTAAGGAGCCCTGCCTAACTGGTATCTATTGACATCCTCTCCAGGGCACATTCCACCGCTAGTTTATGGATCATAGCTATCCCACCCCCTCTGCTTCCAGGGCGATCAAGTCTAAGGATCCCATAATTCAGGCGGAGGGCTTGAAGAATGTCTAGAGCAGAGTCTTCGTTCAGCCATGGTTCAGTTAGTAACATGATGTCAGGTTGGGTGTCCATGAGAAAGTCACAAAGCTTGTGTTTATGCTTGCTTAGGGACCTACAGTTAACCAGTACCATGTGGAACTCATATTCCTTGCCGGCTGCCCCTGGTAGGTTGTCAGTGCATAGGGGCAGTGATTGCATTTTTGCTCCCTATATACTGTGCACACATATGTTAGTTATGAAGGAGCGCATCCTATGGAGTTCCTCAGAGAAGCAGGTGGGAAAGCTCATAAAATGGGCAGGGGTTCTGGCCCCGGGCCCCGGCAGGCCACGGATGGGTGCAGACGGGCTTGCCTCTGGAGTGCCTTCGGCGTGCCGGCGGCACGCCTGCTGCATGTGTCCGATGCACGTTCTTCCTGTCATGTGCCCTAAATAGCCCCTCCTGCCTGCACACTAGACCGCTGACTGGGCCTGTCGCAGGGCGCCCGGAAGTCCTACTCCTTTATCCCTGCCCTCCGTTCAATCAGCACAGGACACGCCGTGACGGACCGGACGGGCAGATTTCAGGAAGCAGGTAAAAGATTACAATTTTAAAAACAGACAGCGTATAATTTTTTTAAAAATACCATCCAGCACTGACACATGCCACAAAACAAGTCCTGCACTAGCAGCTTCTGACAGACTCTGCCGCCGTCTGTCTGACCGCAGCGCGCCCTCCTCGGCAAGTGCCCTAAATAGCCCCTCCTGCCTGCACACTAGACCTCTGACTGGGCATGTCGCAAGGCACCCAGAAGTCCTACTCCTTCCTCCCTGCCTTCCGTTCAATCGGCACAGGACACGCCGTGACAGCCCGGGCGGGAGGATTTCAGGAAGCAGGTAAAAGATTACAATTTTAAAAACAGACAGCATGTAATTTTTAAAACAATAGCATCCAGCGCTGACACATGCCACAAAACGAGTACCGCACCAGCAGCTTCTGACAGACTCTGCCACCGTCTGTCTGACCATAATTTGTTGTCTTCTCTTTTCATGTTTTCTTGCCATCTTCAATTTGAGATTCAAACTAAATAATTTTGTAAATAACAAAGAACAATTTCAAAAGTTTGTTACATCAATTATAAAATTTAAATTAATTACATGTCAATATTCATAATAAATAGTAAGCAATTACTTACAATTACATTGCTATTCTCTGTATAACAAACACAAAAACTGAAGTGTAGAAACAAGCAAAAGAACTGCAGAAAGCGGTAAAAAGGTACTGAAAGAGAAAGAAAGGGACAGAAAGAAAAAAAAAGATAAGAAACAGAGAAAAGAAATACAAAAGGAACAACACTCATACTGAAAAATGTGAGAAATGCGAAAGAGGCAACAGAGGCGCAGAAAGAGACAATAGGGGTGCACAAAGAAACAACAAAGGTACACAAACATGCAAGAAAAGGGTACAAAGAGGCAAAAGAGAGGCAGAAAGAGGTAAGGGAAGTGCAAAACAGGGAATACGGGTGCAGAGAAAGGCAAGAGAGGTGCAGAAAAAAGCTTGAGAAGAACAGAAAAAAGCAAGAAAAGTGTATAAAGAAACAACTGATGTTCAAAAACAAACAACATAAGTACATAAAGTGGCAAGACAACTGCAGAAAGAGGAAGACATGTGCAGTAAGAGGCAGGGGAGACGCAGAAGAGGCAGGAGTGCTGCACAAAGAGGCAATAGAAGTACAAAAAGAGGGAAGAAGGGAAAGAAAGAGGCAAGAGGAGTCCAGGAAGAAGAAACAGAGGTGCACAAAAAACAACAGAGGTGCAGAAAGAGGAAAAAGGGTACAGAAAAAGAGAAGAGAGATTCAGAAAGTGACAAGAGAAGTGCAAAAAAAGCAGGAGACATGTACAAAATTGGCAAGAGTGCTACACAAACAGGTGAGCAAGGTGCATAAAGAGGGAAGAGGGGTTCAGAAAAAGGCATGATCGGTGCAGAAACAGGCAAAAGAGGAATAGAAGAAGGAAAGAAGTGTACAAAAAGTGGCAAGAGGATTGCACAAAGAAGCAAAAGCAGTGCAAAAAGGCAAGAGATGTGGAAAATGGGTCAAGAGACGTACAGAAAGAAGCAAGAGAGGTACAAAAAAGGGCAAAAGCGGTACACAAAGAAGCAATGGACGTATTAAAAGAAGCAAGAGAAGTGCAGAAAGAAGCAAGTGAGCTCCAGAAACAAGCAACTCAGGTGAACAAAGAACTTAAAGAGGTGCAGAAACAGTCAAAAGAGGTAGAGAAAGAAGCAAAAGAAGTACAGAAAGAAACAAGAAAAGTACAGACACATGCAACAAAAGTGCTGAAAGAGACAAAAGAAGTACAGAAAAAGGCAGGAGATGTGCCAAAAGTGGCAAAGAGGTGCTGAAAGATACAAAAGTAATGCACAAAGAGGCAAGAGGGGTGCACAAACAGGCAACAGAGGTGCAGAAAGTAGAAAGAACAGAGCAGAAGGAGGCAAGAGGAATGCAACAAGAAGTAACAGAAATGCAGAAAAAGGCAGGAGAGGTGGAGATAGAGGCAAAGAGGTACAGAAAAAGGTAGGAGAAGTGCAGAAACAAACAAGACACATGAAGAAAGAAACAAGAGAGGTTTAGAAATTGGCAAGAGAGGTGCTGAAAGAAGAAGAAAATATGCAGAAAGACTCAAGAGACATGCACAAAGAGATAGGAAGGGTGCAGAAAGAGGCAAGTGAGGTGCAGAGAGATGGAAAATGGGTGCAGTAAGAGGCAAGAGGGTTGCAGAAAGAAGCAATAGAGATAAAGAAAGTACCAAGAGAAGTGCAGAAAGAGCAAAGAGAACTGCATAAAGAAGTAAGCCAAGCGCAGAAAGAGACAAGTGAGGTATAGATAAAGGGTAGAAGGGTACAGAAAGAGCCAAGAGGACCATATAAAAAAGTATGACAAGCACAGAAAGAGGCGAATGAGGGACAAACACAGGGAAGACGGGTGCAAAAAGAAGCAAGAGAGGCGCACAAAGAGGCAAGAGAGGTACACAAAGAGGCAATAGAGGTGTGAAAGAGGGAAGATGATTGTAGAAAGAGACAACACAGGTGCAGAAAGAGGCAAGATGAGTGCCAAGAGAACCAAGAGTTGTGCAAAAAGTAGCAAGTGAAGTGTAGAAAGAAGCAACAGTGGTGCAGAAAGAGGCAAGATGGCTGCATAAAGAATCAAGAGTTGCACAGAGAGGTACAGAAAGAGCAAAGAGAACTGTATAAAAAAGTAAGCCAAGCACAGAAAGAGACACATGAGGTACAGAAAAAGGGAAGAAGGTTACAGAAAGAGCCAAGAGGACTGTATAAAAAAAGTATGACAAGCACAGAAAGAGACAAGTGAGGGACAAAAACAGGGAAGAGGGGTGCAAAAAGAAGCAAGATAGGTGCATAAAGAGGCAAGAGAGGTGCACAAAGAGGCAATAGAGGTGTGAAAGAGGGAAGAGGAGTGTAGAAAGAGACAACACAGGTGCAGAAAGAGGCAAGATGAGTGCCAAGAGAACCAATAGTTGTACAGAAAGTAGCAAGTGAAGTATAGAAAGAAGCAACAGAGGTGCAGAAAGAGGCAAGAGGTCTGCATAAAGAATCAAGAGTTGCACTGAAAGGCAAGTGAGGTGCAGGAAGATGCAAGAGAAGTGCAGAAACAAGCAAGAGAGGTATGGAAAGAGGCAAGAGAGCTGCAGAAAGGGGGAAGAGGGGCACAGAAAGTAGCAAAAGAGGCGCAGAAAGAAACACAAGAAGTGCAGAAAGAAGCAACACAACTCCAGAAATTCAAAACAGCAATCTTTGCAATGTTACTGTTGTAAGTCTCACCATATTCCTGCTTTACTATTCAGCGACTACTCAGAGTGTTGGGCCCACCCAAATATAAAACAGCAACCCTTCATATATCACTGTTGTAAGTCTCACAATATTCCTGATAACATGCATGCTTTATTGTTCAATTACTTAAAATCGTTACAATATACTGTCATTATCAAAAAGAAAAGAGTTAAAATCCCACGCCTGTTACTACAAACTGGTAGGGCGTAAAACCTAAAAACTGATATCAAAACTGGCTGTAAAGTGCAAATGCATTAGACTTAGAGGGGAATTTTGTCAAAGTTTCTCTTGCTTGCTAGCCGACTGGTTTCTTTTTGTAACTCTTTTTTTTGCGTCAGTGCGGCTCGGATTGATTCTGTAAATTTCCCCAGCCGCGTGACTGTTTGAGCTGTTTTAGCAGAGAAACACAAGTCTGAGACTTCTCTGAATCATACAAGACCATGGGCTATGCAGATAGGAAGAACTAGTTTGAGCCTCTCACTGGCTAACTTAGGGCAACAGCACAGCAGATGGAGCCAGGATTCACAATGGTAATTACATAGTCAACATACAGCTAAATTGTCCTGCCGGGTCCAAGCTTGGTTAAAGTCCACAATCGCCAATGCAAGAAGTCTCATGTAGGTGATTTTTTGCTGGGCCGGGACTGTCAGTGCTTGCTCGAAATAAGGCTGCGGTTTTCCCACTATGTAGGAGGTATCCAGTGATGAGAGATTGGATTGATGGTGTGAGCTTTCCAGATCTCTTTCATGGGATATTTTCTTGGCCTGTCTATTCACTGTTTTTTTCCATGCAGCAACTGGAATGTTTAGGTTGTGCAAATTGTGCACATCTATTTCTAACAATTTTGTGGCTGCTGTCAACTGCATCTGCCATGGGGATCCACCTTCTTAGAATATTGTTTTCATTTGTGCATTCAGAGATGTTGGCGAAGCTCGCAAGGTGCTAATGTCATATTTTAAAATGTCCCCTGAGCAGGTAATGTCCGGACGGGTGAGTCCCAGCTCCAGCCTTACTCTTGCTTTCCTGGCCTGTCGTGGGATGCCTAGTACCTTCTTGTATACAGAAATTTGGTGGCTCATAAGGAATTTAGTGAGAGCACCAGGGAAGACTAGGTGGCCGTTGTTAATGGAGGGCACTACTTTTACTTATTAGACTTTCAATATAGGTTTTGCTGTGTAGTCTTCGATTGAGATTTCTCAGGCTACAGTTAATACCGGCCCACTTACTTCTTAAATATTTCAGATGGCCTGAGGGTTTGGGCCCTTCCGATAGCCTGAGACCCAAATAGTTGTAGCTTTTGCAAGTTCTAAATTGCAGGTCACCTGGGTGCCATTGAGCTGTCTTCTTTCAACAGTGCTTCCCAAAGATTATTATCCCGGTCTTCTCCTAATTCACCAAGAGATTGTTTTTTTTATTAAATCTGTGCAGGGCTTCTAAGGCTTTCTGTACGCCTGTCCTAGTGTGATCCATAAGAACAATGTCATCAGCCTATTGGAGAATTTAGAGCCGCACGTTCCCCAGCCTTGGTGTTAGTAGATTTGCCCCCTCCAGGGTTTTCCCCAGATCGGCTGTACAGATATTAAAAAGTAAAGGGGCAAGAATGCACCCTTGTTTGAGGCCATTGTTGCTTGGAACCTTAGTTGTTACGAACGTTTGGCTGGTTTTAATATGCACCCAGGTCCCCTCAAAAAGGGCAATTATTGCCTTTAACAGTTTTGAGGAATGCCCAACTTGTTAAGTTTTTCCCATAGCTTCCCACGGTGTAATCCACAAAGCAGCAAAACAAAGGTAGTTGTGATGTCTGGGTCGCACATAGTGACAAGTGTCCCAGTACTGGGATGTTGTCTATGGTGGAGCTTTGGGGCCTGAAACCAGATTGGAAGAAATGAAGGATATTATGATCCTTTGCCCAGGTTTCTAGTTCCTTCAACAGTAATCTGCCTATGCTTTTGCTTCTATATCTAAAAGAACGACAAGCCGATAATTTTCAGGTTTTGTGCGGTCCCCTTTTTTGTGAATTGGAAAGAGTATTGACCTTTCCTCTAGGATGGAACGGTAGAAGTGGCAAATGCGTACTTAAAAAGTGGTGTTAACTGATCTGCCCAGAATATGTGAGAGGCTTTAGGCACTGCTTCTAAAATTGTAAATTGTAAATTGATACTTGTATAGCGCACTACTCACCCGCAAGGGTCTCAAGGCGCTTGTACAAATACCGCTGTGGAACCCATCTTGGCTTTCCCTGTGAGGCGTCCACTCCTGGGCACCCCCGAGGTGGAGGTCAGGCATCCTTAGCGTTGTGGGGGTCGTTGTGGAGATTAAGCAAGCTATTGCCCAGAGTTGCAGAGTGGGACTCCATGATTGGAATAGGCACCGAGGCGAGAATGATCAGGTCCGTGGAATTTTGAGCCCAAGACCCGCCGAGGCGGGGAATTGAACCCTGGTCCCGGGCTAGACCTCTGCATCAGTGTCTGCAGCTCTAAACATTGAGCCACACTGCTCCACTTCTGGGACTCTATTGGCACACGGCGCAACATCTGACCTAATTTTTTTAATTAGGTTGGGTATCTCGACCTTGGTGATAACAGGTAATTTGCCATCTTTATGGGTTACTGGGGGAGTTTGTTGCATTTGGGTGTCAGTCATTTTCTGCTGTATTGTACAGACCCTCCAGGATATCGCGATTTCGTGATTTGCCGCGAAATCGGCACTTTTGTAAAAATGCCGCGATTTTTACAAAAGTGCCCGCGAAATCGGCACTTTTGTAGAAATCGCGGCATTTTTACAAAAGCCGCTATAGCCTGGGGCGTCTGCCTAACCTGAGGCCTGCAGGGAATGGCAGAGTAGCGGAATGGCCATTTTGGCCCTAGAGGTGGTCACACGGTTGATACAGCAATAGCACCAGACAAATGCTCAGAGGAGACTGATGCGTGGACGCCATGTCTCCGACTCCAAAGATAGGTGCATTCAGGAAATTGGTATAGAGATGAAAAGTGTGTCACTTCAAGGGCTAAAACACGTAGGATTAGTTAATTAGAATCAGACGTGCATTTGGCAACAACCACAATCACTGAAGACACTAATTGGCATCTTTGTGCGGCTACACATTGACACAGTGACCGGAAAATCGGCCATGGATTAAATGCACATTGAAACTGACTGCCGAGGTCGGGGTGACCCCTGGTGAGTAATGCTCAATGACTAAGTGGCATGCACTGCATTGTCCGCCTATAACTCTGACTTTTCCTCAAATGGTCACTAAGAAACCGAGGGCTCATGGGGTGCAAATCAACATAGCAGGGAGGAAGCGAGCATTACCCCTGCTGCTCTGTTCATCTCTGTCATCTGAGCTGATGCCGAAAGAACGGCTTCCTCCAATGTGAGCCGCAGGAGTGCTTGCATTCCTGCCGCCACATGCTGTGTGACTGGTACAAACAAGCTTTCAAATCTGCTGCCCCTGTTTTGTGCCCGAGAAACATTTGCACCACTGCTGATGAAACTGAGACTGAGAGAGGCTTGCACTGCTGCCTTCTATACTCCTTGTGTGAGGGAAGGTTTCACTTCTGTTGCCCATGCATGCTTTTTCTCAGGGGGAACTACACACTGCTTCTGCCCTCTGTGTGTATGGGTGAAGCTTGCACTACTACTGCTGGCTCCACGACTCAGAGTAAATCTTGCTCTACCACTGCTTAACAGATAAGTGTCCTGCCTTCCTTTACCTTCACTATATACGTCCTGCTTTAGAAATAACGCCAGAATAACCTGTTATCTGTATGTATTTAACTATTTATCTGACACAGTTGTACAAAAACACAGACCTCTGGTTTCAAAGGGGATTGAGAAAAATAAATGAATCTAGTCAGTGACATAATTGCACTATATGTGACCAGGAAACGTAGGTTAACATCCCAAATTCCCAGCATAACTAAATTGTGTAATCTATGTCAAATACATTTACTTCATGTGTCTAATTTACTTGACATTATCATTTGAGAGCACTTTCAAGTAAATCAGTACAAGATGGATCCTGTACAAAAACCTCACCTGTATTTAAATGCTTTAATAGCCTGTAATGAATGATTATGAGTAAAATAAAGTGCCGCAAAATGTCGCTAAATTTCCATATTTGTGCCGCTAAATTTCCATATTTGTGCCGCTAAATTTGCTAATCCATGCCGCTATATCCTGGGGGGGTCTGATTGTATACAGTTGCTTTGCGTATTTGACCCACTCAGAGGCTGCCGCCCCGTTTTCCTTGCTCTGACTGGTGTGGCTCTGTTGCTTGATATATCTCCAAAGTTGGATGTGACCCTTGCATGTGTCTGTTCCTTTTACTAGTGGCATCATACATAAAAGAAACATACACATAGATGTATACCAGTGTTTTGTACGTCTAGCATCTTCAGATGCATACCACGCGTGAAAATACATGTGCAAGTAGAGACATACCTCAGTCACAAGACCATGAAGTCCTTTAACCACATCAGTGCTTAAAAAATTCATCGTCAATGCTGAATTTTTTAAAATCCCATTGTTCATGACGAGCTCAGCTCGTCATGAGTGTACGGGAGGTGTACCTCATGACGAGCTGAGCTCGTCATGAGCATCGATGGTGTTAAACGTGACATACTGCACTTCCTATTCAAGCAGACAACTCAATTTATATGGTGTGCTTCAACTATACCTTTCCAGAGACTCATGCAAAGTACCCTAATTACTAATCCATCTGCCAACATGTCTTAAACCTCACTTTTCTCTACCAGTTTCACTATTCAGCGACTACTCACAATGTTACAGCTACCAAATGTAAAACAGCAATCCTTCCCATGTTACTTTTGTAAGTCTCAGTATACTCCTGAAAACATGCATGGGTATGTCTGTGGCTTTTGCTAATATTTTCCAACCTTTAAAAATAATGTTTTTCAAAGTTAAAAATATCACTACAAAGACTGAAGCACTACTACACAATACATAACACACCTTACACATTTGTAACTGATCTTTCAAATAGTATTGCAAAATATGAAATATCAGAAACTCATAAAAGATTTTCTTTTTGACACAAATAATGTAATGCACCACTCTCAACAAGGTAAAACCAGTAATGGAAAACGTTCCCTCTCTTTCTGCACACAAATAAATGTAAGTAACAAATCAAAATGCTTCCTTCATTATTTCAAATTCTGAAACACATTTCTAATGGTTTGACATATTAACCCTTTCTAAGTGTCCTGTAAATGTGCCCAAACTGGTTCCGTAATTCACTGGAGTTGCGACTCCACAGCGGTGCTGCAGTGAAACATCGCGATGGAGCCGCAAACCTTACAGGAGTTCAAAAACCTATTTCCAATAATACTAATATTATTTTTTAACAACACACTACTTCTAAACATACTACTGATATGGGAAAACTTAATTTAGTAGCATATCACTTATATATAAGTTACCATTTCACATTTTAAAACCAAAATTAAGTTTCAACTTTTCCCCCATTCTATTTAATCCTAGTTTCTATAGTAAGACTTTCTGCCACATTCAACTGTACCAGAAGGTCGCAAGTTCACCACATTTTCAAATTCAGATCACAAGCTTACAAATGCAAATATCAGGTGAGGTTGACTTTTGCAAAATATGACATTCTCCTATCTACTGTACCTTTCAAAACATGTTTACTAAACAATCACAAACATGCTTCTTTAGGAAAGTAACATGCATCCAAATTTTGAGTGCACAGTGTTGATGAACAGCCAATCAGTTATCGGTTTTCTCAAAAACAACATGTTCTCCATCATTTTAGACACCTCTTTTTTTACCAACTGACTACCTCAGCTATAGGCATCTTTTAATTCCTTCTAGACATCCCTTCAAATCGCTTACAGTATGGATTGTAGGGCACAGCTATGTTTTGTGGTGCAAAAGTTATGCTGAACACAGATGTTTTGACAAAGAGCTAGGTTTGCACAATGTGGATATATTTGCACAGAGAGGATTAAAGTAAATGTAAAAATGTAAATTGATACTTGTATAGCGCACTACTCACCCGCAAGGGTCTCAAGGCGCTTGTACAAATACCGCTGTGGAACCCATCCTGGCTTTCCCTGTGAGGCGTCCACTCCTGGGCACCCCCAAGGTGGAGGCCAGGCATCCTTAGCGTTGTGGGGGCCGTTGTGGAGATTAAGCAAGCTATTACCCAGAGTTGCAGAGTGGGACTCCATGATTGGAATAGGCACCGAGGCGAGAATTATCAGGTCTGTGGAATTTTTTTTAGCTCATAATTTAGCTTGGTGGTGGCAATAACCTAGGCACATTGACTGTGGTAGAGCTGGAAATCCTAATGAAGGATAGCTTTGCACAACTGATGCTGCTTTTTCCTCAAACTGTCTTTGTGTACTCTAATATATGCCAAAGACAGAAATAGAAGTGGTCAAATCAATTTTGTCCTCAGATAGAGAAAGCTCAGAAGAATGTCAATAAAGCTGTTTCTGCTTACCTCAGCGTTCATAGAATGAACTCCATCTATGACAACAATCTACGTTTTGATATGCATGACATCTACAGACGTAATGGAGTTCATTTCACAGATAAAGGAAACAGAGTATTTCTCAACAACCTTAAGCTGTGCATCTGCATATACATGTAGCTCCAGGAAAGTCATAATGAAAATAAAAGCTCTCTTTAGAGTCACCCTTTAACCCAACAGGGAATCTTATTTATTTTTTTAAATACAAACTCTTTTAAAATATTTTTGGATTCACGAACCCGTCGCAAATTTGCAAAAGAAAAGCACAAATTCAATGCACTACAACATAATACACTTTTCAAATTTAACTTTGAATTATTTTATTTTTTTATATTATTTCTACCTATATCAAATTTAATTTGATTAACTTCAAAGTATCAAGCTCCATAGAAATTTCACAAATGCAACACCATCTTTTAAATTATATACTATGAAATTAGTTATTTAAGATGGATCTGCAAATTCACAATGATTTTCGAATGGGGAACCGCGCTGAGAGCCACAATTGGGTCGTGACTCCTATCACAAGCAAAAAAACAAAAATGAATGCCCCCAAATTCCATTGCCTGATATCAGTCCCAGGGACCCCATCCCACAGGGCCTGGCCAGCTTTAGAAACTAAGACACCGACATGGCCTAACCAATGTCCTTAAAACTTTTGTAAACTTCTGCTTCCTTAAAAGTTTCCCAGAAGTGACGCAAATTATTTCCGATAAATGTTCAATTTTTGTTATGATCCACGTTTTCTGACTAAAGATGTATCTCTTTAACATTTATTGTCTAAATTGTTTTTTTAAAGAAATGGTGCCACTCTTGACTCACTTCCTGCATTTCACATGTATGTCTTATTATTGTAGATAGCACATTTATGCAGTGAAATGTGTGGTAGAAATTACACTCCAACAGCTGGCGACCACGAAAACATGCAATGCATAGGATTTTCCAGCATGCGAGGAGAGGTACTTTTCCCAATGGCAGCAGCCGGAGATTGCCCCTAGGTGCCTGTTCTTTACTGAACGACCACATGCACATAGGTAAGTCAAAGAGCTTTTGTTTTTTCTCTTAGCCTTGCCCCGGTGTAGTGTGTGCTTGAGGACTTGTTGGTGTGATACTGCCCAAGCCACAGTTCCTTTCCGACTGGTGTCTTGCCACGACAAACAACCCCTTTTAATATGACACAGGTGAGCAGGCACTGAGACAGGATTTATTGCTAGATATTGATGGTTGTGGATATTGGGTTTCCAGTGCATGATTGTTATATTGTATATTTTTCTTCATATCTCCTGTCTAACAAGATAGGGATGGCGTGTCTCATTGGTCTGTCTGTGGGACATGTCATGCAAGTAGATAGTGGAATAGAAAGTGTTCCTGCACTCCTATTAATTAATATTATAAATTTAATAAACCAAAGATTAGTCAATTGTTTGAAGAAAATGTTCCTGCATCCACCTGAGTGAGGGATGTGGCCCACTTATCTCTTAGTGTACTGAAAAACCAAGAGGGGCTGTGGAATAGCCACAGCCTAAGTGGAGCACAGCAACAGACAAAAGTTGTCTTAATAAGCTAACAGAATTAATGAGAAAAACTCATGTGCTCTAAGGCATATATAATTGTATCATGCCATTATCAAGCATATTTGAGCATTCACAGTAAATCAACATTTGCAGAAGGTGTACACTTGTTTGCAATGGAAACTTAAACTTTGCAAAATAATTTCATGTACAGCATCAATCCCACATGAATAATTAAATATATTCATAATAATAAATAAATAACTAGTGTGTCATCTATGTAGCGTAGAAATACGGACGCATTTTCTTTCCATTTAGGGTTGGTGAGGATGTAGGGGTGCTCAAAGTAAACCATAAATGTGTTAGCGTACGAGGATACTCAGTGAAAGCCCATGGATGTTCCGGTCTTCTGTAAAAAAAAATTATCCTGCCAAATGAAATGACTGTGATAGAGAGAGAAATGTAATAGTTCCAGGAGAAAAATCGCTTGCTCTGGTGATAGAGGGGAAGTCAGCAACCTCCATTCTATGGCTTCCAGGCCTTCATTGTGGGCTACCGATGTATACAAGGCAGCTAAATCTATGGTACACAAAAGAATATATGTCGAACTGCATGCAATTTCAATAAACAATCAGTCATGTCCTTTATGTAGGTTTCCCAAGTTTGAACTAGAGGTTGTAAATGATAATCTAAATAGTATCCTATTGCTTCATGAATGGAATTGCATTCGGCTACTATTGGTCGAAAAGGTGGTTTGCGACTGTCTTTATGCATTTTAGGCAGCATATAAATATGCAGGATCCTCGGTGTTTGGTTGATTAGAAATTTGCCAGTGTTTTGGTCAATACTACCGTCATTTACTGCTTTCATCACAATGTAGGTCAACAGGGTAACTAATTCATTGGTGGGATCTTGATCTAATAGAATATAAGTTTCCTGATCCTGTACATGTTGGTCTACATTCAAGTTGTAAAAGTCTGTGTCAAGAACCACATGGGCTTCTCCTTAGTCGGCAGGCTGAAAAACAATAGATGTGTCTTGTCTTCAAGAGTTTAAAATTTGAAGTTCCTTAGGTGTCATATTGGACCGTGTGGCTTTGTTGTATCCAATCTCTTTAAGATCCTTCTTCACCAAGTGTTCAAATGTATCAAGTGATTTATGTGTGATAGGCCACATAAACTTACTCTTAGGACAAAACATTTGTGGTTCTTGATTTTGATCATCACTGGTAAGCAACGTGAAAAAGAACCATCTCAGACGTAATTTTCACATAAACTTAAATAATCCGACTTCTGTTTCTAAATCATTTGAGAAATATGTCGAAACAAAAGAAATTCCCTTGTTCAGAACCTTAAGTTCATCTATGTTTAGAGTCCAGCTGGAAATATTCATAACCAAAGGTTCTACTTCTTTAGATTCCTCTGTGGTCTGCCTGACTCCGAAATGTTTTGGGGTTTTCCCCCTTCTGGTACGAGTTCTTGTATTGGTGGAATTTTGTCTGGTGGTGCTTTGACGCCTTGCCCTCCGCTAAAAAAGACGACTGTGAACTTGAAGTGGAAGCAGTTTCTTGCGATGTTGCACTTGTTTGTGATTGTGCTGGAGCAGGTTTTCGACGTTATACAGTCAGATCTTGATCTGTAACTAGACTTTCTTCAGAGGAATTGGCATTCAGTTTTTAAAAAAATCTTTTCTGTGCGTAGGTTTTAGCCCAAGAGTATACTTTGTCTAATTTATAGTCGATAGTATCCCTGCGAAACTTGCGAATTTTTCGCTCATGCACTTCCTTTGCATGTTTATCCAAATTTTTATTAATATCTTCAAGTACTTTATACCAATTCTCTTGGTCCATTTTCTGGGAAATATCAGCCTTTAATGTGTTGATGTCTTGTGACAAATCTGTAAGTATTGATGAGATCTCTTCAATGATAAGGAGAATCAGATCGAGGGAACATTTGTTCAGTATTGCGTACCAACGGGACATAAACGCCTTGTTTAATTTGAATAACATGGGTTTTAAAGCAATACAGAGACCTCTTGGGATCCTCTTTACTTTGTGGTATTCTATTAAAATTGTAGCATGGAGGCGCTGGTTTATCTCCTTTCTAAGTAAATATTCTAGTTGCCGTAACTGTTTTGTTGTGTTGCTTGGAGAGGACCAAAAGTCCCTAACTTCTCTCACTAGTGAATATATGGATTCAGCTTTATCTGTAGTGTATGCTTTAGTTTCTGCTTGATTAGTAGTGAGATCTGCAATGTCTTTCCAAGACATTTTGAATGGGCGGGTGCAGGTTACACTAATGGGCCTAAAAGAACAAAACACTGCAATAGAAAGTGTTCCTGCACTCCTATTAATTAATATTATAAATTTACTAAACCAAAGATTAGTCAATTGTTTGAGGAAAATGTGCGTGCATCCACATGAGTGAGGGATGTGGCCCACCTATCTCTCAGTGTACTGAAAAACCAAGGGGGCTGTGGAATAGCCAAAGCCTAAGTGGAGCATAGCAACAGACAAAAGTTGTCTCAATAAGCTAACAGAATTAATC
Source organism: Lissotriton vulgaris (assembly GCF_964263255.1). NCBI lineage: Eukaryota > Metazoa > Chordata > Amphibia > Caudata > Salamandridae > Lissotriton > Lissotriton vulgaris. Next base: position 747,823,915 of record NC_141696.1, read on the forward strand.
AGAAACACCCATGTGATCTAAGACATATATAATTTTATCAAGCCATGATTCAAAACCACAGTGTGATTGCTGCAAAACTGCAAGCTCATCCATGTTAAATATGAAAAAATGCTTCCACTGCGGAGTTGTAAGCCACCTTAAGCTTCCGATTGTGTAAAGCGTGAAAAGTGAAAAATGGAAATAAACAAAGGTGTTTTAAAAGACGGGATTGTTATCCTCGGGTGAAAAATCAAGTATGGCGCTGTAAACAAATGATAAGACAACCTGATTCCCTGACTGCAGTTATATGCTGAGTATATGAAAAACGAGTCGATATATCTCTTACCCGTTCCTTTAAATGCATACAATAGCACACTATGAAGGATATCAATTGCTATGCAGGTAAACCTTGTTAATCGTTGAAAAGAGCCTCACCGTAAACATATGATGTAGCTGAACCCACTCTGTAGCAATCACCAAACTTCTATGAAAACTCGAGTTAATCCGTATTCTACAAGGTAACTTAAAGAAACAAACAAGACCAGCTTGTCAATTTCAAAATCTATTTTATTAATTTTATTTATTCAAGGAAAAGAGCGTTTCAAGTTTTATTTCTTTTTATTAGTATATCAATAAGCAGCATTATTTTATTAGAAAGGCACATTAGTCTGTCAATTCGAATCAAACATCATGAAATTTGCCATACATTTGTCTAACATTCCCTGAACCCTATTTCCCTATCTTAGCTAAAGAAACCTAAAGGTAAAAACATAAGTTAAGGTAAAATCTTACGTGAGCCAAAAAACCGGCAGCATCTCCCGAGCACAGGAACGAAGCGAACAGTGCTCTTCTCTAGGGACAGTTCTTATACCTTTTCCCTATCTAAAACTAACTAAAAGAATACAAATATTGGGACGGCACAAAACGTGATTGGACAAAAACATCGTACGATGAAGTCACTGAACTTTCGTATAGAGAAAATTACGCTTCCTCAAGAACGGCATTGTTCATGGCCCACGAGTGTCACAGGCCTTCCGTAGAATAGCAACATTAGGTTGAGTAACCATTCTTTGCTTCCTTCGTCGAAGCTTTTCCACCACAGCTCGTTCTGACTGTCCTTGGCCTTTGAAAGTTTGTTTGTCCAGTATCTTTTCACTTCCACACAGTCTTGCTTCTACGAGAGGCTTTTCAAAGAATTTTCACAGAATATATTTTCCATATTCAAATGCTGCTGTGCAAGGCCCAACTTTGACAGGACTTCAGACTTCCATTTTAGAAATAGGCCACAGGCCTCTTTTAGCAAGGCTCTAGTATGCAAGGAAACACAAGACAATAATTAATTCAAGAAACGATAATTATTCTGTTACCCACCCCCTTTGCTAAAGTTAACCCATTAATCTATGTTACCTAGCTTTGCATACAAAAGACAAACAAAACACAATCACATAGAATGTCACGACATAAACAAAAGCACACTTAAGAGAATGCACATGCTAATAAAAACAGCTGCATTTAATATGGGACAAAACGGAAGACAAGGTGAATGTATTATTTATAACAAAATGACAAACGTGACAAGAGCACATATAATTAGACCCGCGTGTTTGTGTAGGTGCACATTATTTCTAGGTTGATTTAGTGAACAGGAACATGCAAAACATACAACACTCATTAGTGAATTAAAATTAAGGAAGTTTCATTACTGTGGGCTTCGATTCGCAATTAATTCTTAAAGCCCACTCCATCAACTCCCTCATCTGGTGATTTTAAAATCACCAAACAAACCAAAAATGTAATCTAAATTTTATTTTTGAAATGACATATAATGATCTCTCTCCAGGTTAGTATTTCTATACTCCTGTTTCATCAGTATGTGCAGCCTGTCATATTGAGCCCTGCAAAATTCATCCATTTCTATCTCCTTCTCTTGAGCCTTTCTAAGTTTATAAATGCGTCTCTTTTCCCTCACATGCTTCTTTCTCTTGTGAATCATGCAACGGATTTTTAACAAAAGTGTCACTATAACAATGATTATTACAGGATAAAGCACTTTGCCAATGATTGAACTGCCGATTTCAGCAAACCATTCTTTGATTGCCCCAAATCTTTTTGCCAAACGTTCTGAAAAATTATCACTTTCCATAGGTTCTATTTCGGCGTGGAATTCAGTGATATTCGTAATCAATAATTCTATATTCTGACTTTTATCTGGGATATTTGTGCAGCAGTGCTGAACATGCAAAATCCCATAGACTCCTCCCTCTTTTGCTAGGAGAATGTCTAAGGCAAGCCGGTTTTGCATAACCATGCCTCTGGTGGCAATGAGCTCAGGATTGACCAATTGAAAACCACTTGCAGTATCAGTGGACAATCTGTCAACAATCGTAGAAACCTTTCTGATTTTGATTGCATTTAAAGTGATTCCTACCATGGGAGCTATCGCACCAAATATATCCCCCATGATCTCTGAGAAGCATTCTATTTTATATCTATTCAGGTGTGTGCCAATTTCAAATGAACCTTCCTCATTTCTGTCAACATGAAAAATGTTTGGAAAGACAAGACCAAGGTAACATGTTCCATACCAGTGGTCCGGGAGACTGAAGTATGCTTTGTTTCCGCAAACAAAATAAATTCCTGGAAAGATTGGGTCTTTTCCACCTTTAAATCCCCAACCCCCTACAATCAGATACGTATCCTCACATTGGCTGGCACCGACAAAATAGTTGTCATAAAGCGTGTTATCTCTTCTAATACAGAATTTTCCACTAACTGGATCATCTATGTGAATAGCAGCATTAGTATATCCACCATTAAGCTTCTCATCTTCTTGCTGCCAAAATCTGGATTTTGTTTGTTTCAGCATCTCATTCCTTTTATAAATTGCTCTTCTCTCCTCAACTAGATTGAGGAAAGATTTCTCTTCAGGTCTAATTTTGCAGGTTAAATTATTTTTGTAAGCTAATTTGTAGGTCAATTTGTTAGTCACCAGAAAGAATTCCTTTATCTGTTTAGCAGGTCGAACTTTATTTAAACTATTTACGACCTTCAGGTTAGCGAATATTTCATCATGGTCTGAGTAATAGTACTCCAAACGACCAGTCTGATAAAACAGGCTAGCTATCACACTGCATGTTATGCCATAGGTAAGGGGAAGCATATTATACTTGACCCCTTCAGAAACTGATGTAGGAAGCTTAACACACACATAAAAATCCTTAACATCCATGACTTTAACATACTCCGATAGGAGTCTGGAAAAATAATTAGTAGAAAAATCTCCAACAAACCTGTCCTGATGAAACTCAGGTCTGTGCTCAATATCCCTGTCAGTTTTGCCTGTAACATCATGAGCAGTTTGTTTAGATTCAGCTTTGCTCGTCATGGTTATCTTATAGTCCTCTTTGTTAATGCCAAAGGGAAAAATGACTGCTAATATTAACCAAACTAAAATAATTAAAATCACACAAATGGAAGACATTTTACAACATCTCTTAAAGATCGCACACCTTGAATTGTTAGAACTAGGCATTATTTATTTTTATTTATTTATTTATTTATTTTTTCCTATATTTTTACTACTTCTTTTCTAAAAAAAAATTTCAAACAAAAATTTTAAAACTAATACCTAATTTTTAATAACACCCTCCGCTTTTAATTTTTTTTTTAACCCTCTAACAGCTTTTCTTCGACCTTGCGTCCATAAAAGTGATTCCAGCTAACACAATTTCTTCGACCTTGTGTCACCTAACACAATTTCTTCAGTCTTATGCCAAAAATAAACCACAACTCATAAATAGTTAAATTCAATTGTTGTCACTATTTTCTTCCAAGTCTTCCTGACTGCTACTGCTAACCTCAACTACTGGCGGTATTATGATGTAGGCCCATTCCGGAGACTTATATTTTTGATTTGGCTTCAATGGTCTTTTACTCTTTCTAGCAATCACTTCAATTTTCTTTCCAACTTGTTCTTTCTTGTCAGATTCACTTTTCTGACTGGTTATTTCATTTATCTGCTCCTTAGATTTCTTCACCAATGTTGTCGTAATTTGACGATGGCTGGGTTAGCGCTTAGCTTTGCTACACGTTATTTCCCTTATCTTGGCCTTATTCGAAAACGCCATCTTGTATGTTACGGATGCCATTTTAGAGAATGAGCCGCCTCGTGTCCAGCGTGCCTTTTAGTCCTTTGTCCGTACCACTGACCACTCGAGTTTGCCCAGCAACAGTCTATTTTTAGTAACGGTCAAGCCTGTACATGCGCAGTTCTGACTGACCAGTCATCCCTTAGGAATGTTCCGCCAAACTGACCAGTGGTGTTGTAACCCCTCCCATGAGTTGGCTGTGTTCCAAAAATGACCATATATGTACCTAAAACTCTGTAACCATGTACCGCCTACCTTTTTATTACTGTAAATCTGTATAAAAGAAGGACTCGCACCAACGTTCGGTGTGATACTTCTTGCATTGCCGAAGGGTGCTGTAGGAATGTACCACCACCCCATTAGGTCTTAATAAACTTGTCTTTTGTACTTTTCAGTTTCCGTGCCAACAGTTCTTTCGGTGTATGGGTATTCTGCGGAGTATGTAGGCCTTGGGAACCCAATACCACAAATTGGCGACCACGAAGGGACTCATCGGCGACTCGGATGCCCGAAGGAGAGGTCGTGACGAAGGATTGGAAACCCGCCATGGACGCGTACGCTGCCACTGAGTGACCCGAGTCTTGGCACCCACGGTGTTTTCTTCCCTTCCTTCTGATCTGACCTTCCAGGTGGCGCCGGTCTCCGACTGAGATCCTGCTCGTCTGTGTTGCTGTACAGTGCCCGTTTGGCTGATTCGATCAAAGACCTTGGCAGTTGGAATCTGGATATTTGAGATTTGGGTAAGATTTGTGATCGGTAAGGTAGTCTGCGGACGCTTTCTGAAGTTCTATGAATGTGACTATGATTTGAGTTAGCTAACATTTTGACTTTGTGAATTTGAAACATATGTGTAGTGCACTTCACATAGGCAGGCATGTGGAGATGTTTCTCTAACTTTGTTCGTACTTTGAGCGGCACATTTGTGTGAAGTATTGTAAGTGCCATTTTTTACGGTATCACGCTTTCGTGGTACTTTTTGAACATGCCTGTTTTAAGCACACTCCGAGGGATGTGCTGTCTTGGAAATGGTGCCTCATATAGGTTAAACGAATCTCAGCCGGCTCCCCCAGAGGGGACACCTAATCGTGATATGTATGTCAAATTTGGCCTTCCCCCTATACTGTACAGTAAATTATGGCATAAATATACTAGAACCGATCCCGAGTTGCAATGGCCACTACATGGGTCGTTTGATTTGCAAAAGGTTCAGTTTGTTGAGCAATGTTTGTTTCAGCGCAGGTCTAGACAGGACATGTTTTATTGTGTGCGAATGTGGGAGAAAGCAGTGCGTGAACGTATGAAGCGTGAGGTTGCCTTGGTGGACAAAGAGCAGCGCAAGGCTGATCGAGATAAAGCTTTACAGCTTGAGGAGAAGGATGCACAGGAGAAGAAAGAGAGGGAGGCACGGGAACGTAATTTGCAAACGACCGGTCAATTTCCAATTCGTCGTCCGCTTTATCCTGTCCTTAATAATGAAGTTGATGATTTTTCGTTATTAGATCGATCTCCGCCTCCGTATGTTCAGCCTACAGCCCCGTCTGAGGATTCCGGTGATGAAGGTCGGGATAAGTCGAGTACCATGTTAACTGCTGAGAGAGCCGCGGAATTGCGTAGTTTTGCTAGGAAACTGAATCTGAATAGCATAACTATGTCAGAACTTAATGCTGAACGGAATAAGTGGTCAGAACGAGAACAGATGTGTTTTTTAAGTACTTTTGCAGATGAAGTCGTTGCCCGATTTCGTAAAAATGCAGAGGAATTAGAATCTAAGGACATATCAGTTCATCATGAGCATATGCGTAAAGGTCTATTTAATATTTCAGATGCAGATTACTTTTTCCTACGTTTGGTCCAGCTACGAGATGAAGCGTCCAGATTGTGGGAAGCACGAAAAGCAGAAAAACAGTCCGCGCCAGGGTCGACAGAACAATCCAAACAGTGTTCTATCCTGGGTTCAGATAAGAATTCTAAAGTGCATGTTATGCCTATGCGTGAAGCTGCACCTTTGTATGTTCCCCCTAAAGGGGACGGTACAGATGAAGATAAAATGTCGGAAAATGCAAAGGGGTATTTTATATTTAATTGGGTGTATACGCCTTGGAACAGAGCAGATGTTATGGCATTGAAAAACGCTTTACCTGATCTCCGTAAGAATCCGGCAGCATTCTATGAAGGGGTGGAGGGGGCCATTCCCTCTTGTGTTATGACTCTTGTTGATATAGATCTTTTCTTTGGATTAATACTTCCCCCGGATATGTGGAGAGCGATTCGTAAGACTAATGATTAAACGATGTTTGGGGCAACCTGGAAGGAGATAGGCCAGGCTGACTTAGACAGGGAACCTGCAGGCAAACCATGTGATTTAATTTTAGTTCTCCAACGGCTATTTTGAATAAATAAAAAATGCTTGTTCCCCCTAAAAAGATCGATTGGACTATGCTAGCTTCGTGCAAACAGAAGCAAGACGAATCGGTATCTGACTTTTTCACACGTTTTGAAGAAGCGTTTCATGATTATAGTGGTCAATCATTAATAGATGATACGGGTAGGCATTTGTTTGTAGATAAGTATGTGGCTAAACTCCTACCGGAGATTGCAAAAAGATTGAAAGCAAGTGAAAGTTCTTGGACCACAGCGACCCCTGCGTCTTTGTTAACTATGGCTCAGTATTACGAGCGGCAGAAAATAGAGGCTAAAGAAAGTGTTGATAAGAAAATGAAGGAATTGAAAACGAAGGTGATGTTGGCACAGGTTCGTGGTACGCAATCTAGAGGGAATGATAGAGGCAGGCGTGGAGGGGGTAATGCGTCGTACGGTCGTACCGATATTGCTGAGGACCAATGTGCATATTGTAAAGAGTTTGGGCATTGGGCTGAAGATTGTCCGGTGCTTCGTGAGCAACGTAGCCAGATCGGGCGAGGAGGTGGAAGGTCGAGGAATAGTTATTCAGGAGCGAGAGGTGGCGGAAGTGATCGTGGTCGTTTTGAAGCGAGGGGTCGTGGTCAGGATGAACGAAACACCTTTGATAGACGGAACCAGTATCAGATATCGGAGGGTGAGAATGTGGAGCATCAGGATTATGTGCATGCATAGGATTGCGTAGGATGGGGTGTGGAATCGGTTGAAGTGCCAGTAGATCAAAGAGGTCCATATGTATCAGCGGGCATTTTGGGTTCTACTGATCAGTTTTTAGTTGACACAGGAGCTACTCGTAGTGCTTTGTCTAAAAACTTGGTTCCAAGGGCTCCCCTGTCTGGCGAAACGATAACATGTATAGGGTTTGACGGCACACCCTCCCCTAGCCCATTATCACAGCCTCTTGCACTTTGTATTGACAAATTTTTTAGCTTTTGCCCATTTTTGTTGTCGCCTCACACTCCAGAGAACATTATGGGTATTGATTTGCTCAAATATTTTCGAGCAACGATACGCTGCGCTCCTGAAGGAGTGCGGGTTATTTTAAACGACAATTACCCAGATTCAGACAGATTTTGTACAATGAAGGAAATTGAAGCATTAGCCTCTCTCCGGCACACGTTATGGGCGACCTCAGATACGGATGTGGGACAGATGCTCATTCCGCCTATTCGAATTACTGTCAAGGAGGGAGTACTTTTGCCACGTGACCCGCAGTATAAGATCTCTAGGGAAGGTGAAATTGCCCTGACGCACATCATTCAGGATTTAATCATTGCAGGAGTAGTGGAGGAAGTTCCTTACAATGTTTGTAACAGCCCTATTCTTCCGATTCTTAAGAAAGACACTGACGACAAAGTCTATCGATTTATTATTGATTTGAGAGAAATTAACAAAATTGTCATTCCCCAATATCCGGTGGTGTCTGATATCACGACATTGCTTACATTGGTCCCCCCAACTGCAATGACCTTTTCTGTTATTGACCTTAAGAACGCGTTCTTTTCCATTCCCATCCATCCTGACAGTAGATACCTATTTGGCTTCACGTTAAATAGTAAATCGTATAGATTTTGTTGTGTTCCTCAAGGTTACACAGAGAGTCCTAGCATCTATAGTCAGGCTTTAAAAAGACAGCTTGACTCTTTTGAATTGCAATCCGGAGTAGCCCTTATACAGTATGTTGATGATCTTCTGTTGGCTGCAGACACCTATGAACAATGTGAGGAGAATACACTTGCTTTGCTTTCCTTTTTGGCTCAGAACAATCATAAAGTCTCTAAGAAAAAGCTGCAATACTGTAGACCAAGGTGACCTACCTCGGTCATCTTTTGTCTAAGGAGGGGCGTGCATTAACATCTGATCGGATTCAAGCGATTTTAGATACGCCAGTCCCCCGCACTCAGAGAGATGTACGCGCCTTCATAGGATTAACGTCCTTTTGTAGACAATGGATTATGGGGTTTTCGCTTATTATCAAACCTTTGTTCGCGTTATTGTCCAAAACTTCACCGATGCCCCTTGAATGGACAGATGAATGTCAAAATGCTTTTGATCAATTGAGACAAGCCCTTTGCTCTGCACCCGTGTTAGGTACACCAGATTATACAAAGATTTTCATGTTGTACGTGCACGAGAAAGATGGGTGCGCGTTATCAGTGTTAGTGCAGGCACACGGGGATAAGCAGAGGCCATGTGCGTACTTCTCAGCCATCCTGGATCCTGTAGAGCGAGGGTTACCTGGGTGTTTCCGAGCAGTTGCAGCAACAGCAGTAGCTATACGGCAAAGTGAGGGAATAGTTTTGTCGCACAAATTGTTGGTGCTAGTTCCCCATGCAGTAGATGCCCTGTTGAATCAAACAAAAACACAGTATCTCACGAGCGCACGTTTAACAGGATATGAGCTCACACTTCTGGCGCCACATATCACACTGAAAAGATGCGCTACCCTGAACCCTGCCACTTTATTGCCATATCCGGTTGAAGAGGGCCAGGAGGAAAAGCACCATGATTGCGTTTTCCTGACTGAGGAACAAACAAAGGGTAGTGTCGACTTACAGGATATGCCACTTCCAGATGTAGATGGGGAACTGTGGGTTGATGGATCGTGTTTGAGGCTGCCAGATGGTACAACTTCTGCAGCATATGCGATCACGACACTTAAGACGGTGGTAGAAACAGCACGAATATCCCAGAAATCAGCCCAAGCAGCGGAGCTCATAGCTTTGACAAGAGCCTGTGAACTGAGTGCTGGCCTATGTGTGAACATCTACACAGACAGCCGGTACACCTTCGGAGTAGCGCATGACTTTGGCCTACTCTGGAGAGACCGGGGGTTTTTGACTTCGCATGGAGTACACATTATGCACGGAGAGCAAGTGCGTGACCTCCTAAATGCGTTGCTTTGTCCAAAGAAAGTGGCGATAATCAAATGCCGTGCACATAAAAAGGTCACTGACAAAGTGGGACAAGGCAATGCTTTTGCAGATAGTATAGCAAGACAAACAGCTATGTCACGAAACGACTTCCCCATGTATGTAGTGAAGTCGCAGGCCGAGCGATGGCATGATGCTAGAGCAGAGATATTAGACATCCAGAAATCAGCGACTGAAGCAGAACTTGTAACATGGGCAGCAGAGGGGGTGCTGGATGATGAGGGTTGTTGGAGGAGCAAGGACATGGAGCGATGGAAATTGCCTGCAGCTTACTTGCAAGCGATGGTCCAGATGACACATGGGTTGGCACATGTTGGAGCTCTTGCAATGACTCAATTGTTAACACGAGTTTGGGAGCATCCAGAGATTGCCAACACCGCCAAGAGAGTAGTGCAGACTTGTTTGATATGTTTACAGCACAATCCTGCAAAAGTGACGCATACTCCCAAAGGAGGGTTCATTCGACCTTCTGCGCCATTCAAGGTACTTCAGATGGATTGTATCCAGCTTGAGCGTTGCAATAACCTTAAGTATGTCTTAGTGGTGGTATGTGCTTTTAGCAAATGGGTTGAGGCCTTCCCCACAAAGGATAATACGGCTTTGACAACGGCTAAGGTTTTGCTCAAAGAGTACTTCCCTCGATATGGAGTTTGCAAATTTTTGTGGAGCGATAATGGTCCTCATTTTGTTGGGAAAATTGTGGAGTATGTGCTGAAGGGATTGGGGATTCAGCAAAAGTTTCATGCTGTGTTTCATCCTCAATCCGCAGGTCTTGTCGAACGGTACAAAGCCACTTTGAAACTAAAGTTGGCTAAGATTGTGGCATCCACGTCTTTGAAGTGGCCAGATGCTTTGCCGTTAGCATTACTCTCTATTAGGTCAGTGCCCCACTCTCGAACTGGTCTCACACCTTATGAAGTGCTGTTTGGAAGACCAATGAATATATGGGGAGTTCCTAAGCCGCGATTGTTACATGATGTGCCTTGTATAATGATGAACGATTATTTGGCACGATTAACAAATGATTTACTTTCTATTCACCAACAGGTTCGAGAAGCGCTCCCCGACAATTCTATTGGAGAGGCTCACAATCTTCGTCCTGGCGCTTTTGTTATGGTAAAATCGTTTGAGAGAGCGAACAGCTTGGAACCGAGGTGGCGTGGCCCCGAGCAAGTCCTGCTTGCAACTCGAACGGCTGTGCGAGTGACCAACAGGAAGTGGTGGGTGCATTCAACTCACTGCCGTCGCGTCTCTCCGGACCTGGTGAATCCCACCGTGCTGTCTGATTACAGAGACATCTTCGACGAGGAGAAAAGCCCAGCTGTGACGTCTACCGAATCTGAGGGAGCCTTCCCGGACCACTCCCTTTCTGGACAACAGCGTTACAATCTGCGGCCACGATAGAAAGAAGATTTTTTTATGGTGCAAGACTGGTTGAGTTACCACTCTGGGGTTTGTGAAACAGAAGCCGGGAATCTCAAGGGGGGGGGATCAGTTCTGCCAAGAGTAGCGACACCCGTCTTGACCCCGGAGAAGAAAACAACGGCTACCTCGGAGCTCAGCACTCACATTTTTGTTTTTTTTAGTTGTATATTTGGGACATTTGAACTCTATTGAACTATGGCGTCTTCTGCATCACGAGACAAAAGAATTCTTGGTGCTATATTGTTTGTATTGACAATTGTGGTGATAGCAGTGATAGCCTGGGCAGTAGAACTTGTGGTGCCTGTACGAGAACATTTGTTGCCGACTACCCCTGCTCCATCTGAACATTTTCACTTCACCTTACCCTACCATGAAGAACGGCACCGACAGACTTATTTGAACAATAGCTTTATTCAAATCTTGCATCATACTCACAACATGACGAACACTTCTAACTGTTGGGTATGTGGGATTTTGCCTGGGCACCAGAAGAAAGGAGGCACACCGCTTATCCCACTCCCGTTTTCCCACAATGCTTCCTGCAATGATTGGTATACTCTTCTATTCACTTTGCGCTGGCCAACGAAAGGGGGGGTGCTTTTCCGTTTAAACAAGATATGTTATCATGATCGGGATGGCTATCCACAAGCTGAGGGTACTCGATTCGAATGGTAAGAGTACCGCCCCGACAATGTGTCTGCACCTCGAATTTACAGTAACCCACAGAACATCAATATGTCCAGCTCTCATGTTATTAAGGCTGATCTTTGCATACGAAATATTGGTACAATCCCTGTTGGAAAAAGTGAATGTAACACCACACTTACATTTGACAGTCCGAATGGCATATCATTTGTGGCACCCCGAAATACATACTTCATCTGTGGTAATAAAGGTTATCATCGTCTCCCGTTAGGATGGTTAGGCACGTGCTATATCTCTTTTGTATTGCCCCTTGTATTCATTGCCCCACCAATGTACCATAATGACTATATTTTATATCACGATTTTGTGCTAAATAGAGTCAAACGTGCTGTAGTTCTTGAAGATATCGATCAGACCGATACTGCTCTGCAACAATATGTGGACTTTAATTTGGGGTTGTTTTCCTTTGTGGGAGCTGCTTTAAACAGTCGAAAGATACGACGATTGACTCGTGTTGTCGAGGCTGTAGCTAATGATACTGCTTTCGCATTAGGAAATATAACTGAAGAGCTTCAAATATCTAGAATTGTCACGCTCCAGAACCGGATGGTTCTAGATGTAGTTCTAGCCGATCAAGGGGGAGCATGTAGAATTATTGGAAGTAGCTGCTGTGTGTACGTTCCAGACAATTCGCCATCTGTATATGATGCCATATCTAAATTACACAAAATTGCTGCTGAGATACATCCGGACAATGGTACATGGACCTTTTCGGGGTGGTTCTGGTCAATGCTTAGTACATGGGGCTGGAAGCTACTGACAATCTTATGTATCATAGTTGGGATATTATTCTTCTTGTGTCTATGTATACAATGTGGCCCTGCATTATGTTCTATGTGTCTATCAGCTTGTATTCCATCTAGACGAGCTCTTGCCCAAAATGAATTGATGCTTCATAAAGAAGTGGCCCAAATTATGTCAATTGATATAGAAGATGAGTATCCTGACTATGTCCACTATGAGGTAGTTTCAGCTAAACGCTAAAAGGGTCATCTGTCGTAATTTGACGATGGCTGGGTTAGCGCTTAGCTTTGCTACACGTTATTTCCCTTATCTTGGCCTTATTAGAAAACGCCATCTTGTATGTTACGGCAGCCATTTTAGAGAATGAGCCGCCTCGTGTCCAGCGTGCCCTTTAGTCCTTTGTCCGTACCACTGACCACTCGAGTTTGCCCAGCAACAGGCTATTTTTAGTAACGGTAAAGCCTGTACATGCGCAGTTCTGACTGACCAGTCACCCCTTAGGAATGTTCCGCCAAACTGACCAGTGGTGTTGTAACCCCTCCCATGAGTTGGCTGTGTTCCAAACATGACCATATATGTACCTAAAACTCTGTAACCATGTACCGCCTACCTTTTTATTACTGTAAATCTGTATAAAAGAAGGACTCGCACCAACGTTCGGTGTGATACTTCTTGCATTGCCGAAGGGTGCTGTAGGAATGTACCACCACCCCATGGGGTCTTAATAAACTTGTCTTTTGTACTTTTCAGTTGCTTCCGGGGAGACAGCAGCCCAGAGTGCAGGTACAATGCGGGGAGTCGCGAGAGCCGAAATAAACTCCGCGTGAAGACATCCCGCGCTGTCTCGACCCATGGGGAGAGTCTATTATTCTTGTAACGTTTTTTTACTCCTGCAAATCGCAGTGAGTTACCACGGCGACTAACCGTGACTAATACTTCATAAAAAATAATTTTTCACATTTAAGAGCCTCACGGGAGGGTGCGCCATAACGCGCGTACACCACCGGAGGACTAAATTTAGGTCCTGACGAATGCTGAGCAAATTTGCAGTTGTAACAGCAGAAACATGTTGACCAGTTGTTTGTTCAAAGGATACAGGTTTCCTGAAACTGAACCTTGTAGTCCGCCACTTTGTTTTTAATTTAATACAGGTTGGTCGGTATTAAAAATTTTTGTACATGCCTCAACCTTGTATTTTTAATATTGCACCCACAGTTACACTCACACCTTAATTTGGGCACTGTTGCACTCACCACATCCCGCTCCGCTGTAAATCAGGCGTTGTAGCACGCTGGGGAGGCATTCGGCCACCCCAGCGGGGACCCAATGATGAAGCATGTCACCAACTAGTGGTGAGTGAGGGTCCTTTTACAAAAAGATATGATTTGCCATCCCCCTGGAAACCATACAAGGAACATTGTTTCCCCTTGTGAATATTTTTCTCTAAAGGGGTTTTTTGGTTCTTGAGGGGAGTAGTAAGAGGAACATATATAAAGAAAAAGACACTACAAACCCTTTTTTTGAATTATCCTTTATTCATTTGCACCTAGTCACTCCTTAGTTGTTGTTGAAGTCTTAATAAACTTGTCTTTTGTACTTTTCAGTTTCCGTGCCAACAGTTCTTTCGGCGTATGGGTATTCTGCGGAGTATGTAGGCCTTGGGAACCCAATACCACAATTTGAACTTCAAATTTTCTTCTGGCCAGATATCACCTTTTCTCAGGAGTTTCTTTTTGGGCTCAGTTTCCTTACACTCTGCCTTCCAAGTTCTTTTTCTGAATTTTCCTATTTCAGACTCTTCATCACTTTCATCAGAGTCAGTTTCAGAGATTTCAATCCTGTATCTAGTAATTTCTTTACTCGGCAGCTTCACTCCGTTAGGAACATCATCCTCATAGCTGGTACTCGGCAATTCGTCCTTTTCCTCCGGAATTGCTTTTAGCTTCCCAGTTTCAGATTTCCTGTTCCTGCTTTCAGAGTTTTTAATCTGCTTTTCAATACTCTCCTGATCTTGGAATTCTGTTTCTTTTCCAGTTCTTTTCCTCAGATTATCTTTATCATTATCTGCATCAACATCAACAACGTCTAGATCTTTTTCATTAGATGCTTGATAAACTTCTGAATTTTCCAGCAGTCGACTTGCCTGTCGATCTTCAGATTCTGGATTTTCTGATTCCTCTTCTGAGTCTGAATCATCTGTAGTGTCGTCACTATCGTCATCAGGGTTTTCAGGTGCTAGTACACAAATGGTGTGACTTGGATGAATCCACCTTTTCAGACCCTTACATTTAATAGCATTTGTTGTTACTAATATCACCTGCCTTGCTTTTTGCCATCTGGGTACCAAACAGTTCCTCCTCCGATGAATCTTTGTCCTGACCCAGTCTCCCGGCAATAGATCATGAGCCTGCTCCTTTTCTTTTGAAATCACATCTGTTCCCACCTGATGGAATACAGAAGTCATGACATCAGATAGCTGCTTACAGTAGTCTAAAATTGCACTATCATTTATTGCTAACAGTTTTCCAACTGGAACAAATGCCTGTCTCATTACCCTCCCCATGAGTATATCATGAGGGCTAAGACTTGTTCTTTTATCTGGAGTGCTTCTCAAAGACATCAAAACCAGTGGAAGAGCATCAGTCCACTTCATACCTGTAGCTAAACACATTTTAGAAATTCTGGGACATATTACCAACGTTTAGCGATATTTACCGCTAACGATGCTTAGCAACGAATTTTTTAACGCTAAGCATCGCCGGAAATTATCGCAGAGATAACTTGCTATTAGCAAGGTTTATCTCAGTAGTGATAAAAATCCTCGCTCTAACTGCCAATTGAGAGATTATCTCTGGAAAACCAACGATAATCTCTCGAAGTTTGGTGTTAGCTTGATAATAGGGGCTCACAAACTGAGCCATGATATCCACCTTCCATAGGATATCATGGCTAAGTCAGGAAAATACCAGGTGTAAAAAAAGCAGTGCTAACCGCGGTTAGCGCTGCTTTTTTTTATCACTAACAGGGTTAGGGAAATCCTTGATAATAGGAGAAATGTCGCTTAACAACATTTCTCCTATTATTTTTCTCTGGAACACCCCCTTTGCATCTCATTAGAGATGCAAGGGGAAGCTTAGAGAAAAAGGGTGCTAACATGCAAATTTGCACGTTAGCACCCTGTTGCTAATAGGGAGATAATTTTATCTCCGCTTTCCTGGCTTTTAAAGCCAAAAAAGCAGAGATAAATCCCTTGATAATATGCCCCTCTGTTTTTAATTGTGCCATTGATTTGCTTAACAACACCTGATGCTTCTGGCCTGTAAGCACAATGCAGTTTTTGTTTAATGCCAAAAGCTTCACAAATGAATTCAATCAGTCTGTTTTCCAAATGTGTGCCACGATCACTTTCAATAGTCACTGGAAATCCATACCTAGGTATAATCTCCCTTCAAAGCAATTTTGCCACAGTAATTGAATCATTGTGACGTGTTGGAAATGCTTCCACCCATCTTGAAAACAAACAGACAATAACAAGTACATATCTCAACTTGCTATGTTGTGGCATGTCAATGAAATCCATTTGCAGTCTAGTAAAGGGACCACCCTCCCGTCCTATGGTTCCCAGGCTTACAACTGTTTTTTTGTTTGGATTGATTTGCTGACAGATCACACATCGTTGGCAAAGACACTCCGCAATAACCCTAAATTTCGGATTATACCAAGTCTCCCTGAACAGTCTGATCATTGTGTCTCTTCCTAAATGACCTGGACCATGGTACATCCGTGCCATGTCAGCAATCATGCAACTAGGCATAACAGGTCTGCCATCTTTGTAAACCCACATTTCTTCTTCCTCAGCTGTCTGCAACCTTCTTTGAGCCATGTGTTTTTCTCCTCATCGTCTGCCTCATCTTGTAAATCTCTCACTCCCTGCCATGTTTCTACCACAGATATTAGCATGAGAGAGTTCATTACATGGTCATTATCCCTCTCCCGATTAAGTGAAAGATTATTTTTCGCACAATAACGTGCAGTCTCATCTGCAAAGGCATTTCCTTTGGTTATGTAATCTTGTCCCTTTTTGTGTGCTCCGCATTTAACAGCTGCAATCTTTTCTGGTAACTGAATGTCATCAATCAATCTTTTGATCAATTTCGCATTCCTGATTGGTGTTCCCACAGAGGTCAAATAACCCCTTTGAGACCAAAGCTGGCCATAGTCGTGGACAACGCCATATCCATACTGACTATCAGTCACTATGGTAACTTTCTTCCCTGCTGCTTTTCCACAGGCACGAATTAAAGCAACTAATTCTGCCACGTGTGCTGAACGAATTCCTTCAAGAGTTGAACCCTCAATTATCTCAGAGACTGTGCAGACTGAATATGCTGCTCTCAGAATGCCTTCATCTGTTCTTAAACAAGAGCCATCAACAAAGTAGACAACGTCTGACTCTGACAAAGGCACATCTTTGATGTCTTTTCTAGAATTAGTGCATAATTCTAAAACATCCAAATACTCATGGTCAACGTCATCAACCTCATTGTCAATTTCAGAAACCACTTTGTCTGGTAAAAGTGTAGATGGATTGAGATTAACACACCTCACAATGGAAACGTTATCTGATCCCAGAATAACTTTTTCATATTTGGTCAATCTATTACTTGATAGGTGTTGTGTTTTACTTCTGGTAAGAAGTGTCTCAACTGAATGAGGCACATACACCTTCACAGGAAATCCCATTATGATCCTCTCACTTTGTTCAAGACTTACACTTGTTGCAGCCACTGCTTTTAAGCAACCTGGCAAAGCTTTTGCAACAGGATCAAGAACAGCTGAAAAGTAAGCTATAGGTTTTCTCATTTTCCCTTGTTTCTGAATGAGAACTGACAAAGCACAACCTTCCCTCTCACTGCAGTACAGCTCAAATTCTTTATCGTAATCAGGCATTCCTAATGCTGGTGCTTCACAGAGACTTTTCTTTAGTTTTTCAAAAGCTTCCAATTCTGTTTTTGTTAAAACAAAAGGGTCCTTTATGTCTGCCTTCGTTAATCTTTGCAGTGGTTTTGCAATTACAAAAAATCCACAAATCCATTGACCACAATAACCAACCATTCCTAAAAACATTCCGATCTGTCTCTGTGTTGTCGGTGGTTGTATTGCTCGAATCATTTTTATTCTCTCAATTGTCACTTGTCTGATTCCCTTTGCAATCCTGTGACCAAGATATTTTACCTCTTGTTTGCAAAACTGTAATTTTGCAGGTGACACTTTATGTCCTTCATCTGCTAACCGATTCAAAAGTGTAATCGTGTCAGTTACACCATTTTCCCTAGTTTTCCCTGAAATAAGAAGGTCATCTATATACTGGACCAATGTTGACTCTCCAGGCAATTTTAAATCTTCCAAGGATTTCTTTAACAACTGATTGAAGATAGATGGACTCTCAGTATACCCTTGAGGGATACGACACCATGCTAAAATGTGATTCAGGAATCTGAACGCAAAAATTTGTTGGCTATCTGGATGCAATTGAACCGTAAAGAAAGCATTACAAAGGTCAATGACCGTGTACCATTCTGCATCATGTGGAATCTGATATAAGATTACCGCTGGATTCGGTACAATTGGACAGCAAGGGACAACTATCCTATTAATTTTTCTCAGGTCCTGAACTATTCTTTATGTTACGTTTGGCTTTTTAATACCCATAATCGGTGAATTACATGGACTGCTTTCAATTTCTCTCAAAACACCTTGCTTAATGAATTTTTCAATCACAAGAATGACACCCTCAATAGTCTCAAGTTTCATTTTGTACTGGGGAATGTTTGGAAAAACAATTCCCTGTCTCACAGTAATCTTAACTGGGTCCACATGTTTCAATAAACCTATTTCATCACCTGTCAGATCCCAAATATTCGGATTCACTGTTTCTTTTAATTCTTCAGGTAAAGTATTTTTATCAAAGCAGGGAACATTTTATTCTCTTCTTCAACTAATAGTAGAGTCAATTTATACAGACCATCTTCTTCAAATGTCTGAAGCT
Source organism: Lissotriton vulgaris (assembly GCF_964263255.1). NCBI lineage: Eukaryota > Metazoa > Chordata > Amphibia > Caudata > Salamandridae > Lissotriton > Lissotriton vulgaris. The sequence goes on from NC_141696.1 coordinate 747,842,316, forward strand.
CAATGCCCTCTGGTGAGCAATAAATTTTGCAATTCATCTTACATAACAGATCGCGTCCTAAAAGATTAACAGGACTGCTGTCACAGACAATGAATCTGTGCTTATCTTTATAATTTCCAATTTCTACATCAACTGGCCTTGTCAAGTTTGTTTTAATCTGTTGATTAGCTACACCAACTACCTGGATGGTTTCACCCGAGAGAGGAAGATTTTCAATTTCCACTGATCTAACAGTAGAATGGGTAGCACCAGTGTCCACAAGAAAAGTGATATCTTTATCATTCACTGTACCATTTACAAATGGACCTGACTGATCTACCTCAAGAGTGGCTCCAATCACACACTCTTCCTCCTCTCTCAGGCACCATCATGAGTAATTCTCTGAATCACTGGTCTCGTTTTCTTTCAGCCAAAATTGTTGAGAGACATTTGACACATTTACTTTTTGTGACCTTTTTACCTGTTCAGCTCCACAGAAACCCACCTCTGGAGTATATCTCTGTGTATTCATGCAATTTGGCAAGGGTGGCTGTGGAATTTGGTTCTGTTGAATCAATTGGTTCTGCTGATTCGCTAACTGCCGCTGTAGTTGCTGCTGCTGACTTATTTCATTTAACTGTCGCTGTAGATGTTGCTGCTGATTTACCTCATTCTGCATCTGTGGATTTAACTATGAATTTTTTTAATTGCTGGGTGGATTTTTACACTCCCGCTTCCAGTGTTGAATTTCGCCGGAATTAAAACAAGGTAGCTTTTGTTTTAGCTCTTCAATATTTATGTTAAATTTAGGCTTGTTTATAAAGTTCCCTCCTTTGAACCTTTCTGGATTCGGAATCTGATGAAAATTTTTATTTTCTAAAGTTGCTATCTGCTGTTCAGCCACCTTCACTTGTGCACACATTGCCTTTTCTTTTAGTTTCTTTTGTTTTGCATCTAACTCATCACTGCAGTATTTAGCCGGGCTGAAGACGGCTGTAATGCCAGAAACTGGTCCCCGGAAGCTTGTTTCCTTTCCAGTAAAAGAATTGGCTTGGTAGTTTGGTCTGCCCTGTTCCCATGATGCACTAGGCCAGGGACAGACTAATTTGCATGTAGCCAGGTTCTGAGCTGGGATGGTGCAGTGAGCTAAGTAGAGTAGAAATAAGCTTTATTCGATTTACATGAAATCATAAAAGCACAACAAATGCATATAAAAACATCACACTTAATAAAAGCTTACATGTTAAATTTAGCATTTGAGAAGAGCTACGGTCATGAACAAATCTTAAAAAAAACGTCCAATACAGTTAGAATTACAAATAGTGATAACCAGCACAGAATACATAAAAAGACCCAGGCAAGAATATTTCACAGCATGGTTTTCCGCAGCAACATGACCGATCTTAAAAACCGAGATACCACAAAAATCACATGCTCATCTTCCAATTTTAACAATCGTACGAATGCAGGCTTACAATTTCTTACTCCCCATCGTTTTAATAAAGGTTTCAAGTAAAGCTTTCTGGGGACGGAATAAAAGGGACAAAGGAGCATTAAATGCAGGTTAGATTGGAGTGCGATGCTATCACACGGACAAATCAAAGTCGATGTAGACCAGTTATTCATCTCCGGTACAGAAACAATACGAAAGAAAGTACCGAGACGTAAACGAGTCAAAAGCATTCTATAATAAGGACTAGGGTCCACTTTTAAATACTTTTGCATGCCTTCAATAGGGGTGATTTCTTGGAAATTTAGGATGGTTTGCTTACTTTTTTCAGTGTTCCATCTCAAAATTTCCAGATGGGTGGTCAGTGTTTTCTTAAGAACTGCTCTACTCACACCCTCCATACTCCTGGGGTTTACATAGTAATCCAGAAGGCCTATGTCATTGAGTACAGATCTTACGTATGACAACCACCTGAAGTTTGCGACCCCATCTAGGGCCAGGCAGTCCTCCAGAATATCCCTGTTAAAGCTGGCCTCTCTGGTAGTCCATACCTTGTGCCATAAGAGAATTGGGGCTATCTTAATTATGTCCCCCAGATGTTTAACTCCCGCCTCTATATGTGTCATGAATGAGGATGTAGTCTTTGGGACACCCAGAAGGTAGTTGATGAACTGGTTCTCACAACTCTGCAAGGATTGGTCCTTCTCGATGCCCCAGAGACCCGCTCCGTAGGTGGCCGTGGACACACACTTCGCCTGGTATATTTGAACCAGTTCTTTGGCTGGTTTACCACCCACTCTATTAGAAAAGGCGCGTAAGGCACCTATAGTATGGATGAAGGCCAGCTTTCTGGCTTCGATCGCCTGTTTCCAGCGACATTTCCTTTCAAACATTATGCCAAGGTAACAGAACTTGTCTACGGTGGCTATATTCTGATTGTTCAGGAGTACTTTGCAAGGGATCTTAGTGAGCTTGTTACTACATGGCATGGTAAAAGTCTTCTGGATATTTACTTTTAACCCTCTATCCTGCATAAAACCTGCAAATTTAGACACTGCCCTCTGCAGTCCCACTTGTGTTCGGGACATTATTGCTGCATCGTCTGCGTACAGAAGGATCGGAACCGGTAAGCCTTTCACAGTAGGGTAGTCATTTTGAAAGAGAGAAAGGTAGTGGCCCACTGAGTTGATATAATAAGTAAATAGCCTAGGTGCTAAGATGCACCCTTGCCTGACTCCTCTTGACACGGCGAATTTGTCCGTGCATTCGCCTTGCTTACCAAATCTCACTCTTGCCCCGCAGTTATGGTATAATTCTCTAATAAAGGTGATTATGCATGCATCGATGCCCATTTCGGTCAATATTGACCATAACAAAAGGTGGTCCACACAATCAAAAGCCGAACTCAAGTCGACAAAAGTAATAAAAAGTGATCCACCTCTGGCCTGCGTGTATTTGGCACAAAGAAGGGCCAGGTTTAGACACTGCTCAGCAGTCCCTATACCCTTCCTGAAACCATATTGGAGGTGCGAAACTACATTGTGTTCCTCCTCCCATTCTTGGAGTCTCTTTAAGATAATCCTCCCTGCAGTGAGCTAAAAAAACGGTGATGGATCAAGCCCTGATCTGTTGATTGGGTACGAGTGTTCTGTTTAATTCAGATACTCTGTCCATCACCACCCCCTTTTCTGAATCGTTTTTACCACCACAAGCGTGGAAGGGTATGCTCAGACATGAGTCCCTTGCTCACTGCACCATCAGGATTCAAGCAAGCCGGGCCGAAGACGGCTGTAATGCTAGAAACCGGTCCCCGGAAGCTTGTTTCCTTTCCAGTAAAAGAATCGGCTTGGTAGTTTGGTCTGCCCTGTTCCCATGATGCACTGGGCCAGGGACAGACTAATTTGCATGTAGCCAGGTCCTGAGCTGGGATGGTGCAGTGAGCTAAAAAACGGTGATGGATCAAGCCCTGATCTGTTGACTACGTATGAGTGTTCTGTTTAATTCAGATACTCTGTCCATCACCACCCCCTTTTCTGAATCGTTTTGTCCACCACAAGCGTGGAAGGGTATGCTCAGACATGAGTCCCTTGCTCACTGCACCATCAGGATTCAAGCAAGCCGGGCCGAAGACAGCTGTAATGCCAGAAACCGGTCCCCGGAAGCTTGTTTCCTTTCCAGTAAAAGAATTGGCTTGGTAGTTTGGTCTGCCCTGTTCCCATGATGCACTGGGCCAGGGACAGACTAATTTGCATCTAGCCAGGTTCTGAGCTAGGATGGTGCAGTGAGCTGAAAAATGGTGATGGATCAAGCCCTGATCTGTTGACTGGGTACGAGTGTTCTGTTTAATTCAGATACTCTGTCCATCACCATCCCCTTTTCTGAATCGTTTTGTCCACCACAAGCGTGGAAGGGTATGCTCAGACATGAGTTCCTTGCTCACTGCACCATCAGGATTCAAGCAAGCCGGGCCGAAGACGGCTGTAATGCCAGAAACCGGTCCCCGGAAGCTTGTTTCCTTTCCTGTAAAAGAATTGGCTTGGTAGTTTGGTTTGCCTTGTTCCCATGATGCACTGGGCCAGGGACAGACTAATTTGCATGTAGACAGGTTCTGAGCTGGGATGGTGCAGTGATCTAAAAAACGGTGATGGATCAAGCCCTGATCTGTTGACTGGATATTAGTGTTCTGTTTAATTCAGATACTCCGTCCATCACCACACCCTTTTCTGAATTAGAAAATGTATTTTGGCACTTTGAATATCATGTGTGAATTGGATCCTCGGATTGTGTCCGTTCAATTCAGCGATACATTCCTCCAACATCGCTTTGGAACCCTTCCAAATAACTAGTATGTCATCTATGTAGCGTAGAAATAATTCCACAATGTGCAGTTGAAAAAATAATAATGTGCTTTATTCCATCTTCAAATGGAAAAATCAAATCAAAACATCATGGCAAAATATCATGGCAAGTGCCCAGGTATATATACTTCGCTCCCCTATGCCTAAGGTACTACAGACACCCTCCATGTTTTTGCTCTTCATCTAAAAGAGCTGCTCCTCAGTCCATTCATTGACCACCTCGCACAGTGAACCCTTGGGTCATGACGCATGTGTGCTCCTGATTAACCATCTTATCTAACATTTTGACTGAGGTTGTAATTAACCCTGGGCGTAGGACTACGCTACGCTCATGGAGCATGCGTAATTTGCCTACTATGCACTACGCGAATTGCATGTAGCACCGTGCACAAATGCGTAGCGTAGCGGTCCTCAACATCAAGTTGCCGATCACAAGCGAGCAAAATCAACATATCAGCAAGACTTTTTCCTCGTTCGGGATGAGCAACATCAAATTGCCGATCGCAAGCATGGAAAATAAACCTCCCGGTGAGATTCTCAACGCGGGGAGGTCAGGTTTCTCATTGCGAGTGGTCGCATATGCTGGCGACCGCTTGCAATGAGAAACTACCAGTCCGCGTTGAGAAAGCTGCCGCTCGAGTACAAGTCTACTCGAGCGGCAGAAAATGACCGCTTTCACTGTGCAAGATGCCGTTTGCAATGATTGCACAGTGCGGACAAGCATCCGGCACTGTGCAATCAGTGTGAGCAGCATTTCCCTAACACACTATGCAGTTCACGTAACTATGTGTAGCGTGCGTAGCGCGAAGTGCACTTCGCGTAGCTACGTGTAGCACTACTATGCAAACTATGCCCAGGGTTAGTTGTAATGCTTCATTGCACTTAGAAATTCTCTCTCTCCCTCTCTCTCTTTCCTTTGCATTGCCGCAAATTTACAACTTTCTACATTGCATGTTTTTTCTCTTCATCTAAAATGTGTCTCTGACACTTGTTACTTGCTAGATTGCTCAGAGCTATTTCTGAATAAAGATATAGTCTCCACATTTGTGCATCAACTTGTAACCGATGCCCTGGTGCCCCTTAAGAAAGCACCCTGTAAGCAACACTCCAAGAAAGCCAGTTGGTTCACTGCCACCCTTCACGAGTCCAGAAGCACCTGTGGAAGGCTTGAAAGGAGATGGAGGAATAACAAAACCATGGAAGGCCAAAAGTCTTTAAAGCGGTTGTCACCGCACACCATCTCCTTCTCGAAACTTTAAAGAAAACGGCTCTCCAAGGAAGAATGAACGCACACAACAGAAAAGGAATCATAGGAATTGTCAAAGAGTGTGCCAAGTCCAACAGCGAGATCACAGAAGTCCCACCCTCACAAGACCTCTCCAACAAACTCAGCACCTACTTCCGCCACAAGATCTAGCAGATCCATGACAGCTTTGACACCCAACACCCGCCCACCACCAAACATGACGACGATGTGCCCCAACAGATCCTACTCAACTGGAACCGGCTCAAGGCATTTACCTTGGAGCACTCTCAGACCCCTGCCCCACCACATCTTCCACAGAGCCTCTACCTCCATAGTCTCCAAATTATGCCACACAATCTACTGCTCCATCGAGACCCCTTCCCCAATGACCGGAGACACACTGAGATTAACCCCCTGCTGAAGAAACTGTCTGCAGACCCAACAAACTTCAAGAATTTCAGACCCATCTTCCTGTTTCCCTGCCCAGCCAAGGCCATCAACTTCCTAATCTCCAAGTTCATAGTAGCCAACCACATCCTGGACTCAGCTCCATCCAGTTTCTGAAGCAAAAACAGCACCAAGACTGCCTTCCTTGCCGCCACCGATGACATCCCGTCCCTCTGAGACCCAGGAGAAAAAGCAGCCCTCATACTCCTGGACCTCTCGGCCGCCTTCAACACCGTCTCTCACCACACCCTAAGCACAAGATTCTACAATGAATGAAGAAACACAGCCGACGCGTTTCGTCCCATACGGGACTTCTTCGAATATACGATCCCCTTCTGGTTCTCTCCAGTACGTATAGCACCTGGTGCTATACATACTGGAGAGAACCAGAAGGGGATCGTATATTCGTCATTTTTCTTTGTCCGCGAGTCGGCCACGGATTTCTGGTTGATATTCGGTCCTAAGCACGGGACAGCCGATCGGAGCCATTGTAACAAGGCTCAGTTCGAATTTGCCGTTCATGGGAATATTTACAGAAATTGGGTCCCCCTAGTGAATATAACGTGCATTTACATATACTTTTAGACTGTACACAACACAGCTATCGGCTGCGCATCTGTTCGTCGGATAACGAGTCGCTGCTTGACTTAAGGAGCTCTCTCACTTTATTTTTGCCCTGAAAAAGTCCCGTATGGGACGAAACGCGTCGGCTGGGTTTCTTTGACAAATGGATTAATAAAGAATAGACCCTTTTGATAAAAACTGTTTTGGAATTGATTCTTGGTTTCTCTTGTGTCAAGCTTGTGACCTAGTTTGCACAACTTCTATATGTGGTGCGCCTGTGCTTATAAATTTAACTGGATTTATGTTCTGTATAGAACTATCATTGTGATGGTGGGTGGATTTCAGTGTGCACACTTTTCCCTTCCTCAGATTTAAAGGGAAAATATTATTTTGGTGATTGTGGTCAGGTGCATTGGTAAAGAAGGTTCCACCATCCTTTTGACTTCTTAGTAAATATTCATTACTCTGGTTCTACCGATTGGATTTTATTCCGTTTGTTGTCATTTAATTTAGTAACATTTTAATATTTTATTAAAGGTTAGGGTTTTTTCTTATGTTGGGTTTTCACTTTATTACTGTTTGTGTGCTACAAAATACTTTACGCATTGCCTCTAAGTTAAGCCTGACTGCTATCGTGTGAATCTACCAGAGAGTTAAGCTCAAGCTAATCTGTGACTTTTGTGGTTCACCCTGACAAGAATTGTGGTTGTTGTATCAGTGAGGCTTCCACCCCCTCAACCAATAAACCAATATATAACAATGATAGTATGAGAATTATGCCCCTAAAATGCCTCGAGGTCAAAGCAGGTGCAAAAAAAAGGCACCAAAAAGCTAACACTGACATGCCACATTTCATGGTTAAACCACTGAACCTATGATCATACGGATAACTGTATACCTTACACAATAGAAACACAGCACCAGATCAGGCGATGACTAGTAGGTAAGTATATCAGTAGACCCACCTTTGCATGCAATTGTGTGGTCATTTTGCTATTTAAAAGTACCGACAACCCAAACCATTATTGTAAGCAAGAGGCATTGGTAGCACTGCTGGAACTAAACTGAATTTAGCATTTACTCACATGTCCAAATTGAGATATAAAGGTACTTGTGGTTAATAGTGTACGTCTGTAGCTTATCTGCTTGCATATACCCATTTTATATCCCATGTAGATTACTCCACATATCACCTAAAACCATGGCTTATGACACCTTTACAAGAACTATCAACTAGCCGGGAGCAAGCATAAAACAGAGCCCACATCAGGACATACTGTACAATTGTCTTTGGGGGTCTGAAGGGATTGTTCCAATGCCTGCACCACAACATTGAATCCATGACATAGACTACAAAGCAGGCATGTTATATCATGATCACTTGTTACATGCTGCACAGCACTGCTGATTGGCAAAATGTGCCAGTGCAAAACGAGGAGGAGGGTAGACATGTTAGTAGTGATTGATAAAAAGGCCACATTGAACTGTGTTCCAAAGAGGCATAATGCTGATCTAGCTCGCAGCAGAGAAAACCTCAATGTAAACAATTCTAAAATGACAAAAACTTGACATTTAACCCCTTGCATGCTGCTGATGAGCTCAGCTCGTCATGCAGCACGGTGGCCGTGTGCTGGTGACGAGCTGAGCTCGTCATGGCCTCTGCGGATAATTACCCTGCTGTGCTGGGTGTTCCATTGAGCGGGCGTGGCCGTGATGAGCTCAGCTTGTCACCAGCACACGGCCACCGTGCTGCATGACGAGCAGAGCTCGTCAGCAGCACAGCGGCATGGCGCGTGGCCCCCCTCCCCCCGCGCCGCATGGGAATTAGCCCCGCGGCGATTGGGGTTAAAATGTAACTTGTTGATAAATATTACACATGAAACATATTAAGTTTAAAGTACCCCCATGTGTTACCTACAGATGGTACCCAAATTAGGAACAACTTTCGCATCCCATATTGATTCTCAATTCATGACTAACCCGTCCTTTATCTATTTTGAAGTAGTGTCAACATGAAACCCAACTATCACATCCCCTTTCTCTGGTTAACTGATGACTACCCAAACCCCAGCATCCACATGCCCTCTAAAACACTCTTTCTCACTACTTATTCGAAATGTCATTTTTTGCCAGCAGGATTCCTCAGCTCTGAGAAATTAACCATGCATACTCCTGGCTGGCCTAGAAGGGGAGGCCTAGGTGAATTCTGTTGGGGAGGAGACCAAAGGGACAGAGGTGGCTGGTTTGCTATCCTGACTTCTGGAGTGCACTATGACTGAGTTGATGTCCTCACATTGTTCTATGATCTTTTACATGATGCCTGTCATGGACTCTGCCATACTTCTTCCTGTGGCCATCTTTCATCTCACTGTGTTTAATAATACAGCCAGGAGGTTTGGATGTGGTGCTGTCACTGACAGAGCTGGTGTCCCTCTTGAGTATGGTTTAGAAGTCCTTGGGGATTACAGACACATTATTGAGGTAAACAATAATATTTGACACAAATATTGTCTCAAAAGTGTTTAATAAAATATTGTGTCCCTCTACTTAATATGGTAAGTACAATAATATTGGGAACAAAACATTGTTGACACTAATATCATCAAAACATATTAAAAAAGATATATGAATAGAGTTTAAAGTGGTAAATATTTTAATATATAAATTTAATATAATATAAATTCCACTTATATCCATACTACATATGAATATGTTATTGTATAAACCCACATATATACTGCATATATGTGTGTGTGATTATATATATGTTGTAGTGTATTATTAAAAATATTAATTTTACATTATAATTTTTTTTATATTGAAAATGTAATACTGTGAAAATAAAACACACTCACATACACAAACACACACACACACACATATATATACACAATACAAATATTAAACAAATAAACAATTCAATAACAATAACATCTTAATTAGTTTAGGCAATAAATTACATTTTACAAATTTAGAACCCCAAAAAGCACATTTACTAAAAATACTATAAAGAGTAGGGAAAGTGTTGAACTTCGTACGGATTACATTTTGTATTCCCATTGTAGCCTGTACAACAGTAGGGAAATCGTTGGACTTCACAATGGTAATATTTACAATTGCCACTCCAGTGTATTTAACAGTAGGAAATGCATTGGACTTAGATGGTTACATTTACTATTCTCACTCCAATATGTGCAACTGTAGGAAAAGCATTGGACTTCAGAGGGATAAAATGTACTAGTCTCACTCCAGTCTGTGTAACAGTAGGGAAAGTGCTGGGCTTCCGAGGGATTAATATTTACTATTCCCACTATAGTCTATTCAATGGTAGGTAGAGCGTTGGACTTCAGAGGGTTCAAATTTACTATTCCAACCATTCTGTACAACAGTAGGAAAAGCATTGGGCTTCGGAAGGGTAAGATTTACTGTTTCCACTCTAGTCTGTGCTACAATAGGGAAAGTCTTGGGCTTCGGAAGGGTTACATTTACTATTCCCACTCCTCTCTGTGCAACAGTAGGGAAAGAGCTTTCCTTCAAACATGTGACATATTTGAAAACCCTTAATAATCTATTTAAAAACAAAAACCTCCTAATATAAACAATATTAATTTACATAACCATTATATATATATATTGAAAAATAAACTATTCACATATTAAACAATGTAATAATTGATTATCAATTACAAAGATGATTATTATGTAATTATTACTTAATTAACTTCCCATCATATACCCCTACAAACCTAGCAGCCTACACCTAAAAATTACTAAAACAAATAAGTGTATCACAATCTCCATAATTAATAATGAATTCAATAATTAATTAACAATTAATTGTTCGTTACTTATTGCTTAATGAACTAACCTTCCTGTTCCCCTACAAACCCAACAGCCCACACCTAATATATAACTAAAATATATATTTGTTAGAAAATACACACAAGTAATAATCAAATTAAATTTTCATAAAAATGACTAATTATATTTAATTATTACTTCTTAATTAACTTCCTACCCTATACCCCTACCAACCGAGCAACCGGCACCTAAAATAAAATGAAAATAAATCAATATGACATAATGGACAAAATTAATATAAATTGCATACTCACTTAAGAATCATTGATTAATTAATAATTATGTATTACTTAATTAACTACCCACTGTATCCCCTACAAACACAACAGCCCACTAAAACACTATCAATTACGATTAGCAACTACATAAAAAAACCGAAATCACTTCAAATTGCAAACTATATTTAGAAAGAATTATAACAATTATACAAACAATGATAACAAAATTAATATATGCAATAAAAGAATAAAAAAAGATATCTTTGAAAACGATACTAAAAACAACAATATTCTTAACAACGATGTTATTTGCCTAAAAAGCATTATTCTTGACAACAATATTTCTGCATCACAATAGCTTTGTATCATGATCTTATTTTCGGATAGTTCTGTTTCACAATATTAAAAACTTGATATTTAGTCCAATTACTGCCCTTGTTGGCCAACATAGATTCTGTACAGTTGCTGGATATGCCCATGATGGGGTCTGCTGTGCCTACATAGCAATCAGCCTCCTCATGGTGTTCATGATGTTCTACAAAATGTCTGTTATATAACAGGCTGCAGGATAGGCAGTGTTATTAGAGTATTAATGCTGCCTTTCGGGTTTATAATGTGCACACTATACCTCAAGAACAGAAGCAGTATCTCTCATTAAGACATGTTGCACTGCTATTGGCTCAAGGTCAAGTGCATAGATTTGCTACTTACTGATGTGGCTGAGTAACTCACATCCAGTGACATGACAATTGCTGAGGAAGAGGGTGCTGAGGTATCAGCCAGAACTACATTTGGTGTTGTTCAAATTAGTTGTATGGCAAAATATATAGTCAAAAATATTGTGCTACTAAAAACATTTAACCAGAATATTAACTCATGTAGGGCTTGAGCTATGCATTTGATGCTCCACTTTGGCAAATTAGTTTATACTTGGACACTTGAGGGTTGCACCCATAGAATATTCTGGTTGTGTCCATGGCTTATTATTGCCACACCTAAGGTAATATAGTAGTAAATAAAGTGTACCTTTCCCTGCTTTAGAATCTTTCTTCGCTATTTTAGGAATATTGTTCTTATTATACTTTTTTACATGAGTGATGTTTGTTTGTTTGTGTGATGAAAGCCAGGCCACAGTGTATGTGACATCAATCTTGTGTTGTCACAAGAGAATTGGCCGCCATGCAAAGTGAGATGTTATCAGGAGAAAGGGTAAAAAGGACTTGTTGTGATGTGAGTTCCACTATCCTGGACATTATGGTGAACAGACTTCGATGTTGACCCCCTTTATCTTTCAATTATAAATGTAAAATGCATTGATGAATAAGTAGGAGGAAATGACTCATAAGCATCACACTGTATATTAGGGCAAAACAAAAATACAAGATATGTGGAGCGTACTTATTAATTACTCTTATCAACGCCAGTCATATCCAGATTCTAACATAATACTAATCACAATTTAAAAATAAAAAAATAAAAAAATAAAGCATACGTTTTTTGGACTACCCTCGTTGTAGACCGGGCCCATAAATACTCAGACCTACAATATTATGCTCATTGAAATACAAAATTCCATCTAGAAGTAATAATTCAAAATGAAAAACAATGACATGTATGTTAAAGTTTATTTTGGTATCTCCTAGGTACACAGACAAAATATCGAGTTTTAAATTTCGATATACAATTATATCGAAGTTTAAATATCGATGGGACATTATATAGAAGGTAAGTAATATCAACAGTCTTAATATCGATATTAGTAATATCGAAGTTTTAAATATCGATGTCAGTAATATCGAAGTAAATAATTTCGATGTTACTAATATCGATTTTTAAATAAATATTGTGTATATTATATTGTATTTATTATATTTTATTATTTATTTTTAATGTAATATAATTAAATATTGTCTTTTAGTACTGTAGCTGGTTGTGGGTTTATAGGGGAATATGGTGGGAAGTAATTTAATTATGTTAAATTAATTATTAATTAGTAGGAATTATTGTAGGCTCGATTTCGGTCTCAGGAGCAGCTGGGTACAGGGACTGTGCGCCCTAGTTAGATGGGTGGCCTGCCTGGCTAGAGCTGAACTGGGGACGATGAGAGCTCTCCTCAGAATTGAATTGCTGGGTAATTTTAAAGAGTTTTCTCAATTGGTAAGGAATTTTAGGAAAGCTGCAACACTCCTAAAAGTAGATGAAAACAATTTATTTTTGTACTCTCCCTTACAGTTAAAACTCGTTTTAAAACAGGCCTCGTGGGAGTTATGTTTTCAGACAGATAAGAATTTAATCTGTGGAAAAAGAGATGTAGACCTTCTTATTAATTCCTATGTGATTAAGTCGGCCCAACCATATGTCACATGGAACTTGCCGCATGGTATCCGTAGATTTTGGTTTCTTTTACGTTACGATCTGTTACCTTTAAATCTACTCTTATCTAAATGGTACGGTTCTTCTCCCATGTGCAATTTATGTAACCTGAGTACCCAGGATATTATGCATGCTTTATTATTCTGCCCTGCGCTCCGTATATTGCGACTCAGATGGTTAAAACCCATTTGTCTTCGTCTGGGCATTGCCACTTTGAACAGTTTTCTCCAAGCACTTTATTGGCTTCCTAATGAAATGTTCTGCTTTTATATTTTTAACTTTTTTAAAGTTTTTTTAGCTATTTATTAATATGTCTCTGGAGTTGTTTGTCATTGCTTCCGGTTGTAGACCTGTCATTGTATGTTATTTCTGCACACTAATATGTTTCTTAAATGTCACAATTTTGATATGTATTTGTTTTTTGCTTTTATCATTGTGAACTTTTATGTGGCCCTCTTTTGAGAGCCAAAACATAATAAATAAAATTTAATTGAATTGAATAGTAGGAATTATTAATTAATTAATTGAGAATAATTTGTAAATAATTTTAATTAATTGAATAATTGATAAATATGTTCTGTAGAGGGTTATGGGTTTATAGGGGAATAGGGTGGGAAGTAATTTAATTATGTTAAATTAATTATTAATTAGTAGGAATTATTAATTAATTAATTGAGAATTATTTTTAATTAATTTTAATTAATTGATTAATTAATAAATGTGTTCTGTAGTGGGTTATGGGTTTATAGGGGAATAGGGTGGGAAGTAATTTCATTATGTAGAATTATTTATTAATTAGTAGGAAGCATACATTATTTTTTATTAATTGGTAAATACATTTAATTAATTGGTAATTAATTTAAAATAATTAATTAATTGGTAGATGTGTTCTGTTGTGGGTTGTGTGTTTATAGGGGAATATTATGGGAACTAATTTTAATGTAATTAAGTAATAATGAATTAAAAATAATTGTTAAGTTAATTTTATAATTGTTAATTATTTATTAATTGGTAATTAAATATTATAAAATGGTATGTATTTCATGATTTTTTTAGGTTATATATATTTTGCTAATCATGTTTTTAATAATTATGTATATGTATTGTAAATGTTTTATATTTATTTAATAGATCATATTAGTATTATTAAAAAGAAAAAGAAAATTATAAGTATGTAATTTAAACCCCTACGCTATCCAACACTTTCCCTACTGTTGCATTCTCTGGAGTGGGAATAGTAATTGTTACTCCTACGCTATCCAACACTTTCCCTACTGTTGCACTCTCTGGAGTGGGAATAGTAATTGTTACCCCTACGCTATCCAACACTTTCCCTACTGTTGCACTCTCTGGAGTGGGAATAGTAAATTTTACCCCTACGCTATCCAACACTTTTCCTACTGTTGCACTCTCTGGAGTTGGAATAGTATTTGTACCCCTACGCTAGCCAACACTTTCCCTACTGTTGCACTCTCTGGAGTGGAAATAGTATTTGTTACCCCTACACTATCCAACACTTTCACTACTGTTGCACTCTGTGGAGTTGGAATAGTAATTGTTACCCCTACGCTATCCAACACTTTCCCTACTGTTGCACTCTCTGGAGTGGGAATAGTATTTGTTACCCCTACGCTATCCAACACTTTCCCTACTGTTGCACTCTCTAGAGTGGGAATAGCAATTGTTACCCCTACTCTATCCAACACTTTCCCTACTGTTGCACTCTCTGGAGTTGGAATAGTAATTGTTACCCCTACGCTATCCAACACTTTCCCTACTGTTGCACTCTCTGGAGTGGGAATAGTAATTTTTACCCCTATGCTATCCAACACTTACCATACTGTTGCACTCTCTGGAGTGGGAATAGCAATTGTTACCCCTACTCTATCCAACACTTTCCCTACTGTTGCACTCTCTGGAGTTGGAATAGTAATTGTTACCCCTACGCTATCCAACACTTTCCCTACTGTTGCACTCTCTGGAGTGGGAATAGTAATTTTTACCCCTATGCTATCCAACACTTACCATACTGTTGCACTCTCTGGAGTTGGAATAGTAATTGTTACCCCTAAGCTATCCAACACTTTCCCTACTGTTGCACTCTCTGGAGTTGGAATAGTAATTGTTACCGCTACGCTATCCAACACTTTCCCTACTGTCGCACTCTCTGGAGTGGGAATAGTAATTTTTACTCATACACTATCTAAAATGTATTTTGCTTTTTTATTAGTATTATGTTGTTATTAATTGTTATTTATGTGAATATTTTATGTAAATAAATGTATTAGTAATTTATTAAATTTGTATTTGTTTATAAGTTATGAAAATAATTAATTTAGAGTTATTGTTAATGAAAAATATATTATGTTGTATATATTTATTAATATTAATTTGTATTACATTATGTATTAATTTTAAATATTATAGTACATTTTTAAATATGTTTATTACATTTATAAGTATTATTTTGTTAATATTACATTTTTATTATATTTAAAAAAACGATATTTTACAAAAAACGATATTTTTGTCATTCTATATTTTATTTTTGATATATTTGTACTTACCTTGTTAGGGATAGGATTCCTATATTTTTGACTTCGATATTTTTGTTCCGATATTTTTGTATATCGATATTTGTGTTATCGATATTTTGTCAGACATTCATCTCCTATGCTACCCCACAGTGTTGAGGATGAATATGGCTTTGTATATCAAGCTATAATGGCTGGAAAGACAGGGTCAGAGATGTATGTGCCCAGATGAAGGGTCCACTGCCACAGTGGAGATCCACATTATGCTGCAGGCTTGACTGATTGTTGTCATTAAGACAAATTATGGGACATATTACGGTATAATATTTAGCATTATTATGTAGATGTTGTAACATAGTAATACTTGCTAGGATTTGTTTGACCTCATTAATTCCCGTTGTATACCAAATTAGTAGTAATCAGTAACGGAAACTGTTGCAAAGTCATCCTGTGCCCTGGGCACCCCAAACCTTTTTGCTGACTAGTACTAGTAGTGACCGACTATGACTATCCATGGGCTCTGCTCAACCAGGTCCAGAGCCAGTGGTATGCTAGAAATACACTTAGAATACAGTGAAGATACCTACATACACTATGGAACACTATGGGTTAGGGTTCCTCTATGATTGGTTGACCTCCCCTATAAGGCAATAGTACATATTAGAGCAGGGGGATTCAAACTACCTTTAAGTCCCTAGTAAATGAAAGGCCGTGGCAGTTTAGAGGCAAGTAGCCCTTTCTGCACTTCCATATGTGCACTGTGGAGAGCATGAGATCAGTTTAAGAGCAGTCCTGTGTTGAAGGACTTCTTTTAAAATGTAAATTGTGCCCACACAGGACGTTGGTGCTTGGGATACCTAAATATTGATAAACTATGATATTTTAGCATATTAGGTGTCCCCAGGGTCCCACTAGGTGTCCCAGGGATGGGGGGATCAGATACTTATAAGGAGGACCCTTATAAAAGATATTTTATATACATCAGGGATAGCGAAATTGCACATTTTACATCCCTAATTGTAGTAAAGTGCTCCCCAAAATCGACTTTTGTGCTTGGAGTACTGTGGAGTGTGAATCCACATAAATTGTGTACATTCAGAACCCCTGAAGTCTCCCCTATGTGTTCCAGGGGTAGGGGGTTATATAGCTATAGACAGAGTTCTTATAAAAGAGGTTTTATAGGCACAGGTTATGGAGACATTTCTAATTCATTTTCCCCATTGTAAATCCCCAGCCTCATAGTTTAACATGGCAATCAGCTATTATTTAATAACTAACACTAGGCTTTATAGAACAATTTCATTCAATGACTTAGGAGAATGGCATTGATAAATCCAACATTATGCTGTTGTTGAATTTATTCTAAAATGTACAGACAGGAAGTTATAAGACTTTCATGTCTGTAAGCCAAAATTAAGCCTTCACGTAATCTGTCTTAATTGGTCAGAGTTATGTGGATTAGCCAGCCTGCTTTCATGAAGTGATAAGCGGCACTTGGGGTGAAGAGCCATTCTGGGAGGATAGGGTTCTGCTGTAGAGGAATGCTAGAGCAAGGGAGAGGGGTCTAAAACCATGAGCTCCAAAAGAAGATGGGGACAGTTAGAGAAAGCCAGGTGCATTTATGCCCACCTCCTCTGAACCCAGCTAGATAACCGGTTTAAGGAAGGACTTTATGGATGCCAGGTGGAGAGAGACTAAGGAGTTGAGCAATCCTGGAGGTTGCTTTAGCCAGCTCTTGCCTCTCTGCTGAGACTTCAGCCATATTGAATTTTGAATAAATAGTGCTTTCTGGTAGACTATTGTGCCACACTTTAGAGGAAATGGTCATGCTCTGGGTTGTTGCCCTGCACCTCATTAGACAGGAGTGCCCTCCTGTGTGAACCCAGAGAACAAAGAATATGTATCTGAGAGGGGCAGAGCCTCTCAGATCTGCTGCTTGAAACAACTGAAGAAGGGTCCATGCTGGAAGTTTGATTTGCACCAACCAGGCCTTGTACTCTGACTGACTGCACCTGCTGCACAATCTGGAACTACAGCCATGTGAACCGAACTGGCCTTAAGAGGACTAAAGAGTAGACTCCTGGCAAGCTACAGGTTAACAGAGCTCGCATGGCTGATCACCACCAAGAATCCCCTGCCTGGGGTGACTCCAGTGGATTTGTAAGGGTTTTGTTCAAGTGGATTTGGGGAATTGAAGTCCCGAACTTGAAAGGACCATATTGGAACCTCAGGATCCGTGGATTATGTTTTTGACACTTTGGGAGCCTCAGGGGAACTTCAGGAAGAAGTTCTAGAAGTTTGGAGTAACTTTGGAAAAAGGTCCATAAGTAGACCGACTCGACCTGGCCACTAAGCCGGCAAATCACAACTGTGACCTGGCCTTCCATCTGGGCTCGTCCCGCTAAAAGCTCCAGAGGTCTGACTTCCAGATTAAATATTAAAGAGAATACTCTATAAGCAGGCAGCAGGCAATGCGGAAGAGGAGTGCAAGAGGACACTCAGATGACAGGTAGGACACACTTACTTGTCCGTCCAGCTGGTTCTGGCTCTGCCCCGGAGTCTGCATCTGGCTGGGCAGGGTGAGGTCGGTGAACTCGAACTCGGAGTCCTGGGTGTCGGCGCCCAGCAGCTCAGCCTCCTCCGTGTCCAGGAAGGTGAGGGTCTGAGAGCTGGGTCCGTATGCCTCGACACTCATGCTTGCGGCCGGGGCCTGTCCTTTGGCTTGCTTGCGGAAGGAGGGTGGTGAACCCTCACCAAATCTGACCAGGTGAAGAGCATTGAGGGATCACGGAAGAAAAAGCTCTGTAAAACTTTCTTAGTCCAAAGGTAGAAGAGGTGACCGGGACCAACCTAGAGAGACAAGCCACCCACCTTTAACCACAAGCCAGCCTGGATCCTTGGATTGTCCTGCTGGAAAGATGAGGAGGTCTGACTCCATATGTTTGACTGGGAGCTCGTCGAAAGGCAAGCCGGGGAACCCTCACCGAATCCAAACTGTTGGAAAGCTTCGAGGGAACCTACCAGAAAAAGCTCCAGAAACAGAAATGCTTCTAAGTTAGAAGGCAAAAATTTCGACTGAGGCCTACTATGAGGAGAAGTCACGCAGATATTTGTCTTGGTCAGCCTGAAACTTTGACTTTGTCCCGTTCTAGCACAACCAGATGTGCCAATAGGCTCTATAGGTTTCTAAGTGCTATATAGTGCTAAGACTTTAACTCCTGTTCCCTACATTGGATTCCTATTTTCATAAATTGGTGTTGGATTTTTATTGTGTATTGTGTATAAATTATTTACTGAATTGATGTTTTTAAATCGTTTACATATCTCTGAAGTTCAGCCTGCCTGCTCGCAGCCAAGCTACCAAGGGTTGAGCATGTGAATAATTTTCTATGACCTATCCAGAGCCCTAGACTGTGTTAGTGGTCTTAATGCCAGTGGTAGACATATATTTAACACTACTAATAATCCACTTTCCAACAGAAACCTTTAGAGCGGGTCATATATTGTTGTTATGTGCCTGACTTAGGCCCATGTTGCAAAGCTGCTCATTTCTTACATTGTCCTATTTTACAAAATATAATTTCTACCGTAGCATTTTGAACATATTTGCGTGCACAACAATGTTGGATTAGTCTCTCTGAAACTTCTTTGCTTACACATCTGGCTTGTCACAACATTATCACAATGTCCTTCTAAGCACTATGTACAAATATTGTTCTATCTTCATCCACGCAGTGACAGGGCTATCTAAATATCCATAACATCACTAATCTAGAAGGCTGGTTTCTATTATAAATAAAGAGCATCCCAATAGATTAGCGGAGGGGGCACTTCAGCTGACACCAAGGGTCTCTGCATGCTGAAAATTCATCATGCAGTGGTCTGACATCTCTTGAGAGGTGTCCAGTTTGTGACAAAGACAAGGTCCTTCTTTGTCTCCCGCCAGGTAATGGGGTTAGGATTATCCCTTGGGTGGATTCTTGACTTTACACAACGCACACTCTAGGTACACACCCTGGTTAGGGCTTGCATAGTAGGAGTATGCCTTAATAATCCCTTGTTTACATGCCTGCATATATACACTCTTTTAGCACCATAGTAGGACTCTATATGCCATTTCCTCTTTTGGTGGTTGTAAAGACTTTCATCTGTTTCTCTCTACTGATTATCACATCACATGTATTCTATACCAGAATAACCTTTGTTCATTAAATATATTAAAAACATTCCACTGTAGTCTGTATATTTCTCTGAGCATAAGTAAGCTCGAGCGACGGAGCAAAAGGTTCTGATATGTTTGCACAATTCCTGAGGGATCAGGGTTGCTATATCCAGACACCTTTCATTCCCTGATAAGGTTAGGGAGGCTTATGGTAGCACTGTGAGCTAGCTGGTATCTAGGCCAACATATCCTGAGGGGGGCCCGGAATCAGTCCAGGCACCTCACACCTCACACAAGATTATGTTTTTCAACCATCCTGCAGGTTCCACTGATTAGTGGGAACTACACAACACTGTGTAGTGCTGGATGTAGCATTTTATTTAGTCATTTAATTTTTTATCCATTTGAACCAATTTTTTTTTATTTGACAACTATGCAGCAGATGGCACATTATGAGACAAGTGTAGTAAATACAAAGGGGTCTATTTATTTACGAGAATGAGACGCAGTGCAGCGTAGCAAATCGCCTTGCTGCACTGCATGACAGGAAAAGGGCAGGAATGCATTGCATTTAATCAATCAATCAATCAATCAAAGACATTTATAGAGCGCACTACTTACCCGGAGGGTCTCAAGGCGCTTGCGGGGGGGGGGGGTGCTGCTACTGCTCGAACAGCCAGGTCTTGAGCTTCTTCCTGAAGGAGGGGTGGTCTTGGGTCAGGCGCAGGTCGGTCGGGAGGGAGTTCCAGGTCTTGGCGGCCAGGTAGGAGAAGGACCTTCCTCCTGTTGTCGTTCTTCGGATGCGGGGGACGGCGGCGAGGGCGTGACTGGCTGATCGGAGATGGCGTTTGGGAGCGTAGAAGTTGATGCGGTTGTTGAGGTAGCTCGGGCCTTGATCGTGTAGGGCTTTGTGTGCGTGGGTGAGGAGACAGAAGGTGATTCTTTTGTTGATGGGGAGCCAGTGCAGGTCTCTCAGATGTCCGGAGATGTGGCTGTGTCGTGGGATGTTGAGGATGAGTCTGGCTGAGGCGTTCTGGATCCGCTGGAGTCTCTTCTGGAGCTTGGCGGTGGTTCCGCGTAGAGGGCGTTGCCGTAGTCCAGTCGGCTGGTGACGAGGGCCTGGGTGACCGTCTTCCTGGTCTCGGTGGGGATCCACCGGAAGATCTTCCGTAGCATGCGCAGGATGTTGAAGCATGACGAGGAGACGGCGTTGACTTGTCTGGTCATGGTGAGGGAGGAGTCCAGGATGAAGCCCTGGTTGCGTGCGTGGTCTGTCGGTTTAGGTGCGGTGCCCAGGGCGGGGGGCCACCAGGAGTCGTCCCAGGCGGAGGGAGAGGGGCCCAGGATGAGGACTTCCGTCTTGTCTGAGTTCAGTTTCAGGCGGCTGGTCGTCATCCACTCGGCTACGTCTTTCATCCCTTCGTGAAGGTTGGCTCTGGTGGCAGCGGGGTCGTTGGTCAGGGAGAGGATCAGCTGGGTGTCGTCAGCGTAGGAGATGATGTTGAGGTTGTGTTGGCGTGCGATGGCCGCGAGGGGGCTCATGTAGACTTAAGATTTAAGGCAATATGGTGCATTCCTGCCCTTTCCCCTGTGCTGGCACCCTTTTGGTAGCCTAGCGCCAAAAAAGACACCTTTGGCACTTGTGGAAGAGTGCCTACGTTGCATACAGGATTGTTTTCATGCAGGAAGGGGCAGCATCCTGCACAAAAAGGAATCCTGAGATGTATATTCCTCTTTCTATGTGTGCTGCGGAATGAGGTGGAGGGTAAGATCTGACAAATCTGAGGAATAGGTGGTAGCTCAGAGTGGGAGTAAAGGTAAAACAGGAGTATAATACCAACAATGTGCATCACAGTTTAAAGAAGTTGGTCGCTGTCCACAATAAGAAGAAATGATAGTTTTGCTCAACTGGGATTCTGAAAAAAGGTTTAGATCAAAATTTAAGGAGTGAAACTATGTAAAGCATCTGGAGTGTTTACTCAAAGAGGCAGAATGCAGCAGTCAGGAAAAGGGGCTGTACCTTGAAGCCAGTTATTGTCCCTGTTGTATAACTAAGGGAGGAGAGAGCTGTTTTCTTATAGCGAAGTTAAACAAACCTAGGCAAAGAATGGGAAAAACAAACGTTTCAAGCTACAAAAAATAAGGGCAGAGGTAAAATTGCATGGGTACTGGTGTTGTTTCAGAGATTATGAAGGGTAGCGGAGTGACCACTAGTTATGAACATGGCATGCACAGCGGTCAAATAGGAAAATTAAGTCTGCAGAAAGATTATGAATCATGTGGATGCCACAAGAAGAAATAAAGTAGTGTCCCCTTGTTGTTCAGGTAGGTTGCGGGTGACTCTCCTTATTGGAGTCAGAGGTGTACCAAGTTACACTTATGACTGATGTGGAAGAGTATATTGACAGGTAACATTTGTTGTCCGGATTCAGAAATAACTCCTGTGGACAAGAGTGTCAGGACAGCATGACAATCACCAGTACAAGTAAAGAGTTATGCTGAGATGAATTGCATGCTGAGCTTAATTGCATTGGGTGTTCAGCGGCGGGTTACAGTTAATTAGGAAAACAAGGCAGCTCAAGTCTAACAGCAGGAAGGTCCATCAAACAATGGAAGGTCCTGGGAGTGAAAGGACAAATAGGTGAGAAAGGTGGAATTTGGCCAGTAGGACAGAAAAATTCAGAGGAGGGATAAGAAAATGTATAGCACTTAGAGACTTGGGAAGGGCATTGGGGAATGGATGTTAGAGTCATATGGGGAAAGGTGATTTATTTAGGGGATGGTGGGAATAATCAATTGCTCAGAAATTAGGTTGGCGTTTAGCAATATATGTAGGTTGTTTAGCAAAGAGGCTAAGTAGGTGTTAATTGTAGCGTCTATTTATCCGTGCAGTCTTACCCTCTCCAGAGGGGGCTCCAGACATGGAGACTGACTCTCCCAGTGCATGGAAACAGTGCGATTGACTCCTCTACTTGATATATCCTTTGTGGTACTTCTCAACACAGACCAAGGGATTCATGGCACTTTTTCCCTACAATCACTTCTGCCAGTAGTCGGAAGAGAAAGGGCGGAAGGAGGTGCTGCCATTTGTAAGGTCCAGGCACAGACGGTGTGTTTGTATCATGAGTGTTTATCTGGGTCAGGGGGCGAAACACCAGGTAAAACAACATGTTGTGTTTAGATTGTATGTTGTCCTTTAGTGGCACAAAGGTTGTTAAAAGAAGTACGCAGTGGGATGATGGTTCCAGGATCGAGGACATTTAAGTCAAGAAGAACTTATGGATTCAACAAAAAGGTAACACCATTGCGAAGCCGACAATATTTAGAATTATCAGAGAGCCAACAGTAGTGGGAAAGGTGTGGGAAGTACATTCATTTTTTAGCCTTAGCGAGTGCAGATTAGGTAGTGGGAGAAGTATAAATTATCAAAGCATCGGTTGAATGCAAGGGGCATAATTAGATTGTTCTACAAGGGCCTAGGATGTGCTTGTTTCAATTTCTGACTCCCTCTCATCGTTAACATTTCCTTTTGCCATTTCAGTGTGGGTCTCCCCGTCCCAGGGAGTGGCTATATCTAGCACCAAATTGTTGTGAGGCTAAAGAAAGTAAATTCGTATGCAGTCTCTCATGGATTGATCCGTTTTTACAATTCATGGCTTAAGTGTCCGTTTTCTGCTTTTTGGCTGTAGTGATGTACTTATAATGCAAAGGTTTAGTACAGTCCTCCGCAGCTAACGATCATGTACCAGCCAGGTTAATAGAAACAGACTCGAAGTACTCAATGCGTACTCGCAAATCATGCTTTGAATCAAATCGACTGTCTCTCGTGTCTTTTAAGGTAAAAAACTATTCTACTGAACCTGTATTAGACGATGGAAGAGGGGAAAATCTTTGCAGAGTTTGCTGAAGGGCAAAACGGATGGAAGAACTGTCATTCCTCTTCACTGTGAATCTCCTGCCTTAGGAACAAATACATGTAAAATGCATCCATGCTGTCAGAAATGATTAAGACGTGTGCGAATATCCTTTAAGCCAGCTAATCTAAGAAGTGTAAGCTATATGGCTTAGTTTTAATAAAAACTTCCCATCCAGTAGTGGTGAACATGTGGTGAACATGCAGAATAGGGCCCAATACATTCTAAATATAAACCCAGCAAGTCAAGCCATTTCTCTGTTTGAATGCACAGTAGATAAAAATGCGGTTAAACCTGTAATTCACCGGATATGACATTTTGTTGCATGCAGCGTAAGGAAATTGCATTGCATTCCAGCAACCAGACGGGCAATGATAAAAACACTAAGCTATAAAAACATTTCTGATTGTTTGAAATATAAGAGCAAGCTTGAAGAGGAACTGTTTTAGTTCGTAACGCGGAAGCCCATTGGTACAGCACATTCTGAGCCCACCTTTATACCTCACAAATACATAATCTAAAATGCATAATCTAAAGGTGTACTCTGCGCGTTTCCTGTGTGGCCTAATGACTTTAATATGAAATGTTGAACCTGATATTTTATTGAAGAGCATTCACTGTAGAATTAGGGAATTCACACCTAACTGAGGGACAGATGTAGGAAGCCTTTGCGATTGCAAATTGGCTTTGAGCAATGTAGATAAAATCAATCCTACTCGCAAAATAAGGAAGCGCAAAAATTGTGATTCCATATTTTGCAATTGCATTTAAGGAATCGCAAATTGTGATTCCTTACATGCAATGTAAGTAGCACAAAAGAAAGTGCACTTTAGCCTTAAGAAATCGCTAATTACCACCAATTTCAAGTTGGTGGTAATTAGCGATTTCCTTTAAAAAAACACTTATTTGCTTTTTTAAAAGTCCATGTGGCACACATTCATGTCCTTAGGGCATGTATGTACACCACATGTGCACATATGCACATTTCAGGGGTGCAACAGAGTGTCCTTTTGGAACTCTTGCACCCTTGAAATTGCGAGTGCATCTTGGTTACTCGCAAATTGCAGGCGCAAATCCCATTCATTCCAATGGGCCTCTTCGCCCAAAGGAATGAATGGGATGTTATTCTTTGATTGCAAATCTCAATTTGCGATTTGCAATTAAGGAATATTAAGAAATCGCAAATATTTTTGCGGTCCCTACCAACATTCAATTTAGGGAGTCCTTAATAGCGATTCAGCTAAATTGTATTTACCTACATCTGGCCCTGTGTGCCTTAACTCATTAAACGAGACTTACTGGTTAGGTTATTGAATAGAAACCATCATTACATATATAGAATGTGATTACTCTAGAAACAATGATGGATTTACGTGTGCACTATGCTACACGTACACTTCATATAAAATGTAGTTCTTCGTCATACTTACACATGATCATTAAAAACCTGCTGTATACCACTTGCAATATTTATTTATTTGGTGTTTTATATAGCGGAAACATGACCCTAAATAGGGTATCAGAGCACTTTACATTTACAAAGCTATACACTTAGAACCGCATGTTTGACGTGCAATTTTAGTGAGAATTTCTATTTTCATAGATCTAAACTTAGAACCGCATGTTTGACGTGCAATTTTATTAAGAACATCAGCGTACAGCAATTTGCTAGAAACAGTTTTGCTACAAGATCCTAAGTAAATATGAATTTAATGCACTGACAAGTTCTATTCATTTGTGCTTAAACCTGCCCACGCATTTTTAATATGCACCATTGATTTATTAGTTTGACTTGCCCTGTTACAAGTTTCATTTCCTGTTTTGCATAAAATATTGTTTTCTATTTCTGTTGACAGGACTTTCCCCTTGCAGGTATTCACATGTATTGTTAGATAAGAATAAATGCAGCACTGTATTAAAAATAGAGAGAGAGCCTGAGAAGATGACATTGAGGAAAGAACTTGGCGAGCTAGAGTGTTAAATGAAGAGTCCTATTCAGAAATGTTACCACGTGGGTTTAGTGAAGCAAAGACAATATTATTCACATGTTCAGTGTCGGATAGTTTGCCAATGTTTCAGTCTTGAAAGTGAGGATGGAGAAGGCCAATGGAACCTTCGGTGATGAGAACAGAGCATTGTTAACTGAATGATTTTAGTGTGAATAACTGTAGTCTACACTGTCTCATGCTGGAGCACGTTTCAATGTACTTTGAAAGATTTAGACTGTTATGCTTGTTCCCATTAATTCTTGCTGAGTGTGGCTTAGGCTAGACACTCAAATTCCCTTGACCAAAGAAGACTCTTGACTGAGCTTCTGAATTGCTGACACATTGCCTTACTTTCTTTACCTCCAATATTTTTTCTCAAGTCCAGTACTTTCCCACAGTTTTATTTATTTTTCTGCAGTTCCCTGAATTTTGACGTTCCTAAACTAATAAAACATCTTTTTAGTTTGCATTTTAACTTAGACGATTCAAGATTTACATATGTATAAAAGAGAGGACTGAAAACTCTTCTCTGAGCATCAGATATTAATGATAATCTTTTGTATTGCTGTGACTGAACTTCTTGTTTGCTTAATGCTGGTATGTCTAAACTACTTTAGGAGGTTAGGTTTCCTAGTTTTTGGTCTGTATCTTTATAGCATGGTACTTGGATTTGTTTACCTCAACTTGATTTCCAACTTGTAATACATTTTCTGTAACCTTAGTTACGGATTCCTGGTCCTTATTGTGTAGCCAAATGGGTTGTACTTTTAATTGAAATTGATTGATGTAATTTTAACTCTCTTCACCTCTTAGTCATATAAAAATGGCCACCAGAGGACAAATGGTAAGGTAGTAGGCCAACATGTTGCATCACCACCATAACCAAATCTAAATATTAATAATGTAGTTAGTATGGTGGGACCTTTTTAGCATTCCCAATGACTGCTAATAACATGTCTTACTATTAGCAATTTAAAGATAATTAATTCCAGTGTCGTCCAAGGATGAATAGTTAAGTGAGACTTCAAAGGATGTGCAATGTACACACAGCTTGCTGAGCCATCTTGTCTGCAAAAAGACTTTGTGTTTTACCTCAACAAATTTGTGAGTTTGTTTGCATATCATAAACTGCTAGGGCCGATCTATCAAACATGAGGGTGGCTCTTTCACCTGTGAACTGCAGTTTACTGAGGTGTAGTAGTTATTGGCATTCCTCTGATCTGATTTTCAAGATTTCAACTAAATTTGTAGAATCTGCACAAAAACATCATTAGAGCTGACCACTTATATGATGAGCAAACATAAGTAATATAGATGTATGCCTCATATTTCCTAGGCTAAGGTACTTCTGTTACTTTGGAAGCCCACAATAGAGTTGATGATACCACCAGCTTCTCATATCAGCCTTGTACTTTCCTACTATAGTTCTGTTTTCGAACAGATAGACAGAGCAAGAATTCAACATCCCAAATACAGTCGAGCATATCTCTGAGAGGGGCTACGTTGTCAGTTATAGAAGGCATACATTTAACAGTAGGACTGGTCAAAGTTCTGAATACAATAATTTTCAGTTATTTGTCGATTACAAGGCCACCAAACTTCAGCACCATGTAGCTATAGTTCAGCAGGGATTTCCATTAAAAGAACTACTTTTTTGATTTGCTTATAAGTTATAACCTTCAACCCAGTGGACATGTATGCACAAAACTTGCAGTCTCCTTACTGATTCAGCAAAATTTTGGCATGCAGATTTCATGAAGAATTGTCAACGAGGAAAAAATGTTAAGGGGCAGTGGAAACATACGTGATTGGCCTTTTTAGCTCCCTTATGAAATTTTACTAAAAGATATGGCAAAAAAACTGGATTGATAAACACCAAACTTAGTATTAAAGTAGAACTTAATAAAGAAATCATGCTCTTTTTCTTTTGATGTAAATACATTCAGTACTGTTTTTTTATATGGTACCATTTTTAAAAGTTGCTGAGTGGGATTTAAAAAGTTGAACATTTTACTAATCACTGCCATTTTAACTCATGAGTCATACATTTTTAATAAACTGTGATTGGTTCATGTAAGGCTGAAATAGTTTTTTCATCCACCCTGAAACTCATGAGTTGGCTCTGACTAGCGAGTTTAGGCTGGCACTATGAAAAAAAATTGGTGGGGAGTTGCCACATCCAAAGCTTGCCCCTGCAATCCAGTGGTCTGGGGTAGTCAGATGTGTGAAAATACAAGGCACTCCTGATAAAAAAAGTGCCTAAAAGGTGTTTGGCTTGCCAGCAGCAATTATAGGTGCTGGATTAATTGGCCATTAATGCCTGACTTGAGAGTCACTTCAGACCCGCGAGTGTCAGGCAGCTTAAAAAAAAGCAAAATAATTCAAGGATTTATATAGCGCTCATTATCACCTGGTAAGATATCCAGGCACTCTCAGGTCCTCATTGGTTTTTTTTTTCGAACAGCTAGGGACTTTTGAATTTCCAGTAGTGAGCTGCTGTTCTGAAGCTGCAGGGGAAGGCTGTCCCAGGTCTTTGCTGTGAAGTTGGATAAGAAGTGTTCTCCACTTCTGTTTCAGTGGATGAGGGGCATATGAGCATGTGATAGGGAAGGGGAGCTTAGTCTTCTGGGTGGTTGATGGAAGTTGTGGCAGTGTTTTATGCAGATGGGTCCTTGGTTGTGTAGGGCTTTGTGTGAATAGGTCAGCACCTTGAAATGGCATCTCTTCTGCATCGGGAGCCAGTAGAATTGTTCTAGGTGAGGTGTGATGTGGTTTCACCAAAGGAAGCTAAGGATGAGTCTGTTTATGGTATTCTGTATGGTTTGAAGTATTTGAAGGAGGCTGACTGCGATCCTATGAACAGAGCATTGCCATTGTCCAGTCAGCTGTTGATGATTGTCCGAGTCACAGTGCATCTGATGTGCAGGGGTAGTCATTTTTAGATTCTCCTTAGCATGCGCAGCATGTGCAAGCAGTCGGAGGAAACTGCATCGATGTGCTATTTAATGGTCAGCTCTCTGACAAGGATGATTCTGAGGTTTCTGGCGTGGTCAGTGGAGGGGATGTGAGTCCTTGGTCCATGGGCAACCAGGAGTCATTCCAGTGGTTGGTGTTATTGCCAAGGATCAGTGCTTTCCGCAATGTTCATGTTGAGCTCAGGCAATTGTTATTCATCTAGTTAGTAACACTTGCCATGCATCAGAGAAAGTTGGTCCTGGTGGTGGGCGGGTGTTCGGAGATGGAGAGGATTAGTTGGGCGATATATACTCAAGATATGATGTTGAGTCCTTGAGCTCTGACAATGTTGGCAGGTGGGTCATGTAGGTGTAGCTTCGGCCCTGGGGGATGCAGCAGATTACATTCTTGGGTTTGGAGGTGAAGGGTGGTAGGCGGACCCTCTGTGCCGTTAAGGTGAGGAAGGAGCAGATCCATCTGAATACGTCCCCTTGGATGGCAAGGCGGTGGAGTCTTTCAATCAGGGTATGACATTCAAAAACTTTGGTGACTTTACTGGAATGATCTATAATCCATAATACATATCAATGTGAGTAAATGAAGTATTCAAAAGACAAACAAAATATTTTCTCAGGGTGATGCTATCATGCTTTACACCCAGTCACCATAGCTGCTTATCAAACAGACCTGACAGGGTATGTTCCTATCATATCAGAAAAAACAAGCACACACTGGTCTGTCTCCTTGAAAGTCCATTCGAGTGTAACCAGTTTACAGGATAGAAGAGAACTTATCAAGGTCCAGATTGAACTTCAGGTGACTTGATATTTAGGAATACGGACAGGAGTAGAGGAGACTTTTTTTTCAGCTTTTTTTTTAAATTTATTTTTTTTTGTCCTCATTCACGCCCTTGGTATCTGAGTAGTAGTGCGTAGAGATAAGTGTACTGTCACAGATAAACTGGTATAGGCATTGGATGTTACGAGGTGGTTCGCCCATCAGTACTTCTATATGTTCCCACAGCACCACATCAAGATAACCATCAGGGTAGTATGCTGCAGTCAAATACCCAATCCTGTATCGAATCGCCCTATTGGGTATACAAACGTAAAAGAAAATGATTTCCAAACAGCGTAATCATTGGACTTCGGGGAAAATAAAAAAAACCCCGATTACATACTCAACTATGGCCAGTGTAGTAAAGACCAAAAGTTTCTCTTATCTGGATTTTTTTTTTTTTTTTTTGTATGTTCTTATATAGCGCTCGACTACCCGGAGGCATCTCGGCGCTTGCCTTGGGAACCCGTCCTGGCTTTTCCCTGTGAGATAGCCCCTAAAAGGCATCCCCAAGGTGAAAGCCAGGCATCCCGCCGCAGGGGGCCGTTGTGGAGATTAAGCAAGCTTAATGCCCAGAGTTGCAGAGTGTGAACCCATGATTAGGTCAGGCACCGAAGCGAGAATTATCGAGTCCGTGGACATTTGAGCTCAAGACCCTGCCGCGTCGGGAATTGAACCCTGGTCCCGGGTCTGACCTCTGCTTCAGGGTCTGCCTGCTCTAACCAGTGAGCCACACTTCTCGGGATTGCCCGATCTTTGTAGGTCCATTTTTGATGCTTGTAGAACTGAAATGCGCCAGTCCTGCAGGGAGGGGGGTAACGGGTCTTTCCACTTCTTGCAGATTTCCCGTCTGGCTAACAAGATTCCAAAAAAGAGTAAGTTCCTTGCTGAACCCTGGAATTCTGGTGCAAACCCAAAGATTATAAGAGCGGGACATGGCCGGACTTGGGAACCTAAGGCGGTAGTGAGTGTAAGACAGACCGCATTCCAAAAAGAAAGTAACACAGGGCAATCATAAAACATGTGTAGATCAGAAGCCGCCACCAGACCACATTTAGGGCATGCCACTGCTGAATTGTTTGGGAACTTTGAGAGCCTCTCGGGCGAGTAATACGCCCTATGTAGGGTAAAAAGGTGGTTTTGGCGTAACCAAGATGGTTTCACTATATTCCACAAGATCTTAAGGGACTCAAACCACAGGTTCTCCACATTTTGATTTGGGATGTGTGCGGCCCACAATGTGTCTGGCAAATGAAACTCACCATCAACCTCCTCCAGTAGTAGGTTGTACCAGAATGACACCTCTTTCTTTGTTGTAGGCTTGTCGATTAAGAGGGAGACCATGTTGCTATTACCCCCTAACTGAAATCTACCCTTAGCAGAAACCTGTGAGTGTGCCCAGGTTCGTATTTGCAGGTATTTAAACCTGGAGAGCCCTGGCCCTATCCTAGAGAATAACACCTCCCATGGGAGTTATCTACCCTCCACAAAGAGGTCCCCCCACTCCTGCAATCCTGCCTCTCTTAGAGGTGCTGCAAGACCATCCAGAAGCCAACTCGGGGACCCGGGTGAGTTCCAGAGTGGAGATCTACCAGAGAAATAATCAAGTTTTATGGAGCGCCTAAGTTTCGACCATGTTTTAGATATATCTCGCAAAACCTTCAATTTTATTTTCTTAAAAAACTTGGGGTCTCCAAACTTAAACAGAAATGCATGCTCAGCTATTTTTTCCCCTCTAAGCAATGCTGCAAACATATACCCACAGGCAGAGTTAATGGGTGAATTTAACAACATCCTGGCGTGCGAGAATTGAAAAGCCCACGCATATAGCTGGATATCAGGGGCCGCCAAACCACCCTTTTCCCTATGGCGCCTTCGTTTCTTCCAAGCTATTCTAGGGATGTGATCATTCCAAATAAAAGAACTTATATCGCTTTGAAGTTTGGCTATCATAGAGGGTTCGAAAAAAAGAGGGATGGTATTAAACAAAAAAGTAACTTTAGGGAGAATAGACATTTTAATTAACTTTACTCTGCCCAATAGAGATAAAGGAAGCGAAGACCATGATTTCATCAATCTGTGACACTCCTTAGTAGTAGACGAAAAATTTGATGGAACTATTTCGTTTATATCGTTATATATATTTAGGCCCAGGTAGCGTAAAACAGAACGTAACTGAACCCCTGCCACAGGCTCAGGGTCGTTCCAGACCATGATGTCAGTCTTCGAGGCATTGATTTCATACCCAGACACGTTACCATAATCCTGGGCCAAAGCAATTATAGCTGGAAAAGCAGAGCGGAGTTCAGAGGTAAAAACAAGGACGTCATCCTCATACAGGGATACCTTCTTCTCCCATCCCTCGAAGCTAAAGGGCTTGATGTTACAGTCGTCATGTAGCCGCTGAGCGAATGGCTCAATATATAGGTCGAATAGGAGGGGAGAAAGAGGGCAACCCTGGCGGGTCCCCCGGGTGATGTTAAATGGGTTAGTTAATTCACCATTGACTAACAAAGAGGCAGATGGATTTTGATACAAAAGTCTCACTGCACGCCTAAATTTTCCGCCGATATTAAATTTTCCCAAGACTTCCGATAGGTATATCCAGTTGACCCTATCGAAAGCCTTGGTGGCGTCTAGAGTGAGAACAGCCAGTGGAAGGGATTTTACAGAAGCCATATCAATTGCTCCTATGAGATCATAGGTCAACTCATAGAGCTGGCGTCCCTTTACAAACCCCTTTTGATCTGAGTGCAGGATACTTGCAGCAACTGCCCCCAACCTATTTGCTAACACTGACGCAAAGATTTTGTAATCAGAGTTCAGGATAGAGATTGGTCTATATGACCCACTACAAGTTGCCGGTTTTCCTGGTTTCAGTATCAATGTTATTGAAGCACTGTTCCAAGAAATAGAAGGGAGCATTCCATCTTGGAGGATATCATTAAACAACTCGGTAAGGAAAGGGAGGATTGTTAAATTCAAAACCTTATAAATTTTGGATGGCAAGCCGTCTGGGCCGGATGCCCTTCCCTTTTTACTATTAATAATTGCCAATCTCACTTCTTCCTGGGAGATTGTATCATCTAAAACAGCACGTTGTTCTAATGTGAGTGTAGGAAGAGAGACTCCTGTCAACCAACCTTCAACTTGTTCGATTTCGATTTTTTTGTCCTCACAGTATATTTCACTAAAAAATTCCCAGAGAACCCCCCTGATTTCTTCATCAGTAGAGTATGTTATACCATTGGAGATAATTGAATAGATATTATTTCTGACCTGCTCGGTCTTTGTTTTCCAGGCTAGTAACTTTCCAGCCCCCTCACCATACTCAAAATGAGCCAATTTACCTGCCTCCCATCTCTCTAGAACCCGAGCATTCAGAACTGAGCCCAATTCCCCTTTTAGAGTAACTACTTTATTTTGCCACTCCTGTACTTTGGTCGTAGGGGCATCCAGGTGCATGGCTATTTCTGTCTGGACTCTGGCCATTTCCATTTCTAAGGAAGTCACAGCTTCTCTATAGATCTTATTCTTATGTGTAACTTTATTTATTATAAGGCCCCTTAAGAAGGCCTTTAGTGAATCCCATACACTCCCGGGAGAAGCTGTTCCAACGTTATCCTCCAGGTAATGCTGCACCTCCACATTGAGGGCATTGATAACATCCAACGAGGAGAGCAATGAACGATCAAATGACCAGTTTCTCATACAACTCTTAGGAAACCCCTCCAGTTCTAAATAGATGGCTGCGTGATCTGATAAATGAAAAGGTAGGTGAGAAACTGATGTCACCAAATTAACCAAAGATTGACTAATCAAAATAAAATCAATTCTTGACTGGTGGTGGTATCTATAATTACGAAAAGTAACACCTCTTTGTTGTCCATGCAAAGATCTCCAAATATCATTGTACCCTAGTTGCTTCATGCTATCCTGCAGAAAAGACCTGGTTTTAGATAGAGGCCTAGCTCGGTTAGAAGGGGACTTATCCAATAGGGGATATAAGACTATGTTAAAATCTCCTGCAAGAATAACCGGCTCAGGGAATGTATACAGGTGGGAAAAAAGGGTCTTCAAGACTGACGGGTCGTCCTGATTTGGACCATAATATCCTATAATAGTGATTGGGGACCCTGCTATGATCACTGATACAATTACCCACCTTCCACAAGGATCAACCAGTTTAGAAACCAGCCTAGTTTTTATAGATTTTTTAAAGATTATTGCCACACCTCTAATATGTACAGACTGCGACGTCGTTATATATAGATCGATCCACCTATTCTTTTTGACCAACAGATCCATTTCAGGTTCATCAAGATGAGTTTCCTGGAGTACTATAATCAGCGCATCAGCGTCTCGAAGGTACTGCATTACGTTATCTTTTCTGGGATTAACACGCAGTCCATTAGTGTTCCAGGAAAGAATGGCTAATTTACTCATTATAATGAGAAAACCACATCGAGACTTTTACCATCAAGAGCAAAATAGTAGTATCTATAACGGCACAACAGGGTTCATCTATTACATACCACCAGGGTAAAAAAAAAACAATTATATAATCTACAGAAGGCACCCACAAACTCAACAAGAGTTTAGTGCGAAAATGAGGAAGTTTTTTAAATGTTTTCCTTGAAACCCCCACCCCTCCCCCCCTGTGCCCCAAGCTGCCCCCCCACCCTCCCTGGGGAACCCTTGCTCTATCTATCTGGAGCAACCAGAAGATAGCGCCCCATCCTGGGTCCCCGCCCTACCCGTGAATATGTACAGCCAAGACATTCAAACCTATACTTTATGCCTTATGTGCCTTATCGCTATACTGAAAAAGTTAGTTTATGTTCCACACTTTTTTTTTTGTATGTATTTATGTGTATTTGTATATGTGCTTATGTGTGTTTTTTTTTTCCAAATTTAAATTAGCATCATCTTCGGAACCAAATCAGATTACAGAAAAGATTTCCTGTCTGGACTCACCTACTCGGCTACCATATTAAATAACCAGCTCTCTTAACCTGATGCTCCTTTATCTTTGCCCATGGTTAGTAATAGCTCATCCGCAGCCTGAAATGACCTTATATTATGCATGCT
The DNA here is from genome assembly GCF_964263255.1 of Lissotriton vulgaris. NCBI lineage: Eukaryota > Metazoa > Chordata > Amphibia > Caudata > Salamandridae > Lissotriton > Lissotriton vulgaris. The sequence continues at coordinate 747,876,793 of NC_141696.1, forward strand.
GTTTTTATACATTACTCTCAGTGTGGCTGGGAAAATTAGTTGAGCAACAGCCCCGTAGTTTCTAAAGGCCTCAAGCCTCCTCCCAAACTCCCACTGCTTGTCAAGTGTGACCCTTGACAGGTCAGATCGAATCTGAAAATTAAATCCCTTACCACTCACAGATTTCTGCTTTAGGGCCAAGTTGAGAATGGTCTCCTTAAGTGAGTACAGTAAGTATGGAAATTGACCAATACTTTTTGCGGTTTGGTCCTTTGGGGGTTCTTCTTGAAAGGCTCTCTATGGATGCTTTGGATGTCTAGAGCTAATTCTTCAACAGACTGATCCAGGCGTAATGCATCTTTCAACAATGAGATGACAAATTGTTTAATATCTGAGCCTTCCTTGTCCTCCGGAATATTTAAGATGCGAAGATTGTTTCGTCGGGCATTGTTCTCGAGAATCTCCATCCTCTCTGCCATAGCTTGATCTTCTTTCCTAAGCGTTGTGATGTCCACTTTTGCTTGCTCTAAATGTATGGACAGACCTGTTACCCTGCCCTCTATTGACTCTGTTCTTAAAGTAAGATCGCTTAGTTTCTTGTCCAGAGTCTCACAAAAACACCTAATGTCAGCCTGGTTGGCTGCAGAGGTCTCAAACCCTTTTTTTTATATCAGCAGATAAAGTAGCGAACATGCCCTGTATGGAGGTCTGCAGGGAAGTGGTCATAGATGCATTATCGCAATTAGCTGATAAAGCACTAACACTAAAAGAAGGAGCCAGTACACTACTTTGTGTGCTATCTTGTGTGCTACACCCTTGCGTTGGAGCATCCGAGAGACCTGCAACCAAAGATGGAGGAGCCAACAGAAGTGGCGGGGCCAATGGTGGAGCCAAAACCAAGGCTAGGGGTAGGGGATGACCGGATGTACCAGAGGGACCCATGGTTTTCAGCACAGGGACCAAACTCGCAGGATCTTCAGTGGGGGTAAGGGTGTCAACACGCTCTGCCCCTCTTCCTCTATTCAAGTCTACTTCAACTTCAGCTTCCATGTTAGCATCTGGAGTTTCCGTCGCCATAGCAGTTGAATCGTTATTATTGCGCGTTACTCCAATATTCACTGCCACATCGGGACCCACACCCTCTAAAACAGTTCTTACTGGGCAGTGCGGGGAGGAAGGTTTATCTGATAGAAATAGCACTTGAGGAATCACCTTGAAATACGACCTAAGTGATGGAGTTATCCTAGACTCTGCATAAGTGGGGCTAGTTGATTTACGTTTAGAGCTCGACTCTTTAGGCCCTTTAATTGTTTTACACGTATATGCACGCTTAGCCTTAACCTGCCCTATTAAGTAGGAGGAAAGTTTCTTTTTTACGTTATCCGCATTGGCAACCCCAGCAGAGACTACAAGCTTTACCCCCTCTGAGCCTGAGGCAGGAATTGGGCTAAGGCAACTAGAAAGGGAAGGTATAGTATTTGTATTTGTAATATTTTGGGGCTGTAATCCATTGATATTCTTTCTCCCTTTTTTTGAATCTCTTTGTGTCCCCTTTCGTTTGTCTTCCCTCAAGTGGGGTGACCCTCCTGCATCCGGCCTGAGTGAAATACCAGCTGAATCACCAGCTGAAAATGTGGCAAAGGACTCACCTCGAGTAGTAACCCCCCCGACCGGCACTGATCTCTCACCACCTTTGGCGTCTTCTCCAGAATCAGCAGGCAATTCTCCCACCTCCGGTGTCTCCTCTGACAACTCAGCTATTGTGCCCGCCTCGGCTGCAGGACCTCCAGCGGCCCCACGTCTTCCCGGGAGAAGGAAACAGATCTTACGGCCTCTTCGCAGCTCCAGGGCGGCGCGACTCCAAACCGGCAGGCCAGACCCCGGTAGAATCAAGGTCACAGGTGAGCTCCAGCTCCGTCTCTGACCGAGGCCCTTCTGCTGCGATGCCGAGCACACGCCCACAGCAGCAGGGAGCACCGGCGAAGAGCACACCAAAAGAGACGCCCCTTCCAGACACATGGGGTCAAAACTGAAAAGAGAAACGGCCGAAAATGCAGAAAAAACTCTATAGTTGCAAGGCATTAAGGTTTTAGAGATCTACGCGATATTATTTCACACAAGGCATTTGAAGTAGGAAGCTAGCCGTGTTCCACTAACAGCACACAGACGGGAACCCAGAAGCAGAGCGCCACAGCAGCTCTGCCGCCATGTTCCCCCGTGTCACCCACCGATTTCTCTGGAGTAGAGGAGACTTATTGAAAATATTTTTTAAATACATTTGAGATCACCACAGAGTTGGTTAAACAATGTCATCTACATAGGAATCGTGTTACTGTCCTCGAGCCTTGAAAAAGTCGGGGGGATGAAACACGTGTCTGCTGCAGTGTTTGTGATGTTTACACCTGTGACTTTCTTCGAAGAGTAAAAGAAGATTTGCATAAACAACAGTGGATTGGACTTGGTACTTCACTAAGCTATTAATTGACTGAAGACGAGTTGGACTTTCAATGAGACAGACCAGTGTTTGCTTGTTTTTTTCTGGTTTCAGTCAGGGTATGGTGGGATACGGTGTTGAAAGCTGCTGAGAGGTCGATGAGGATCAGAGCTGTCATTCTTCTCTGGTCAAGGAGGGCTCAGTTGTTGTTGGTGGCTGCAATGAGTGTGGCCTTGGTGCTGTGATTGCTGCAAAACCTGGTCTGGGAGGTGTCAAGCAGCTGGTTCTGCCCAAAGTGTTTTGTTAGTTGTCTGTTGATAGTCTTTTCCAGACCCTGAGATGGGAATGGAAGCAATGATATGGCGTTCATTTTCTAGTTGATAGGGTCTGTGGAGGGCTTTTTAAGTAGTGGCTGGACTTTGGCATGTTTCCAGACTTGGGGAAAAGTGACAGTGGTGATTGATGTGTTGAGCAGTGTGGTGAGATCCTGGCTGATCCTGCAGCTTCTGTTGTTGTAGATGTAGTGTGGGCATAGGTCTGAGGGAGCTCCTGAGTGGATGGAAGTTGAATCCTGGGTCGAGAGCTAGTTCAAAGTGGTCAGTTGGTTGTTTTGTTGGTTGTAGTAAGAGCGTGTAGGTTGAGGAAGTTGAGGGGTATGAGTTGGGTTTTGAAGTTACTGTATATGGTTACAATCTTGTCATGGAAGAGGTCGGTGATATTGCTGCAGAGCTCTTGTGAGAGAGTGCTGTTGTTTTCGATGGCTAAGGGGATGGGGAACTCTGATGATGAAGAAAAGCTTTTTGCTGGGTTAGAGCTGGCTTTCGTGTGTGCAGCTGTCATTCTTTTAGGTTATCCTTAGCTGATGGTGGTAGCAAAGGCATACAATTAAATGCATATATGGATTTGCTTTGAAGGCAGGAAGTAGGATGCAAGGCCTGGCCAGAGGCCAGAACTTTGCCCAAACCCCACTGTGCTGCTTCCACCAATGCTTTGACCACTCACAATGTTTTTTTGGTAACTATGGGCGAAATTTGCGAATTTGCGGTCTGCGAATTCGTGCAAAAGCGAAGTCGCGATCCGCAAAATTCGCGAATGCGTGCGAATTTGCTGATTTTTTTTGCATGTTCGTGGTTTTTTTTGTGTTTCACGGGCCGCTTGCAGCGCACCGACCATGCGGTCATACACGGTGCTGCCATCTTGTGCGTGTTGCGTATTTCCGTTTCCGGGCGCTATTGGCAATCTTGCGTTGTGTGTGGCGCGGTATTACGAGTTCACGTGTGTTTTTTGCTTACTCGCGGGGAAAATATCGCGCAAACTTACCCACGCGGTCCTCAATGGGCGCGGCCATCTTCTTTTTCATTCATTGCTATGGTTCTGGGCATGCTTTTCCTATCCATCTTCAATCTTTGCCATCCTTTGTTTGTTTGAAGTTTTTTTTAATCTTTTTTACTTATTATCTATCCCTCTATTTTTCTAGATCTATATTTTGTGTTTTCTTCTCCCTCTTATTTTATTTACTTTTTTCCTATTCTCTTTCCTATTTATTATTTCCATTTCTGTCCAGGACCATGGCAAAGGAAGCCGGGAAGTAGAAAGGGAAGGGTCCTGCTCCCCGTACCCAGCTCCCATGCGGGCGATTGCGGGGGGAGCAAGTCACAGCCCGGGAGATCTTCAGCACGGAGGAGGTGGCCGCACTGGTTTATTATGTTCAGCGCCGCCTCCCCAAGATCATCGCGGCAGGCGGCAGGTTTGCTAGCGGCTACGGGCTCCAGGAGCGACGGAAGCTGTGGGAGAAGGTGTGCTGGTTATGTAGTAGGGAAGCTTACTTTTTAGTGTTCTCACTGGTCTGCAATCATGATGGACTTTGTCTGTCACTTCGCGTGCTGCGGAGGGCTGCCTGCCAGTCCTAGTCGAACCTTTTTGGAGTTGGTTTAGTGAGTTACATAACTTTCCAAGTCGACTGTCCGCGAATCCAGGAATACTAATATCCTAGTAGACCACATCAGATAGGTCAATAAATGTAGTGCAATTGTTGTCTTTTTGCTATTTCCCCGAAATAATTTGCTATTCTTTTGAAATGTTTGATTTGGTTGACAACAATCACCCATTTTTGGGTCTTTCTTTCGTGTTGTACATCAGCTCCCCTCAGGGTCAAGAGGACAGAGGAGCAGGTAGCGGCGCTGGCGGAACAGGAACAGGAAGGTCAGGATCGGTCTGGCGAGGGCTCCTCTGCTGGCCCCAGTAAGTTTTTATGTTAATATTATTAATTATACTTCCCTATCTTTTAGAGTACCTATTTTTTACTAACTTTCCTCATTTGATTTTTTCTAAATCGTCTTTGATCTTCTTGTAGACTGTTTCTACATTCTTATCCTGCCTCTACTATGACTCCCTGTGGTACTACTAGATTAATATTATTTGTCTGTCTGTGTAGCTAACTAAGCTTGCACAGTTGGCAAAAGGTGTGAAACAAAACTCCCATTCTATTCAGCAATAGCTCTATGCACTGAGTGCAGTCCTCTGGGTTGTCCATAATGTCTTTTGAAGTCTTCTAAATGTTTATGATTTGACAATTCCCAACAATAAAATGTTAATGACTACCAAAAAAGAATAAGATACTAGTTTACTTTTTGATTGGATAGGAGGACAATCCATACTACTATTGTTGCAGGGACAATTCTGCACAAACAGAACTATGGACACTAAAGAGTGCATTGTTTATCAATTATAATAGGCGCAGTTAGACTTTCCACATACCTCAGTCATAACAGAATTTGAACCCCCAATCTCCTTACTGACTAGCTAGTGTGGCAGAGTCATTTAGCTCCCTAAATCATCGATGATTGATCCCCAATGATGATTATCCAACCCAGGACATAAGACTACGGAGTCAGAGTCCAGAACTGTCAGAGCCATGGACTCATGCTTGCAAATTGCAAACCCTTTCGCTCACTCACTCATGACTAAAACAACAGAGTCTATGTAAGTTTTAAAGCTTTATTAAAAGTAAAAACATTTATTAAAATCAAGTTCATCAATAAACATAAACGGTGGATTGAAAATGGAAAAGTGCTTAGTGATTTGCTGGTTGGAACTTCAAATCTTCTTTGTGGTGCTGAATGGTTACTGACTCTGTCCTAGTGATGATTATCTGATCTTGCTCTTGTTCTTAGAAGGGAAGTTTGTCTGTTATGAGAAAAATGGTGTGTGTTAAAAAGCAAGCATTCATCAGTTGTGCCAAAAAGTGTAGCAAGACAAGACCCTTCCCTGAAAAAAGGGCAATTTCTAGTTTTGACTAGACAGTCACAAATTATTAAATTTGTTTGTGTAGTCGTAGTGAATTTTTTTCAATCCTAGACAAAATACTAGGGAGTGGTGTATATGGCATCTAAGAATCTGAAATGTATTTTCTAGGCGGAACATTGGCACAACCCTCCACCGGTGCCAGGGCCAGCGCTGAGGTGGGCACTCCTGGGGCGGAGGCGGTGCAACAGCCAGCGGAAACTGCTGTGGGGGATGCCACAGTAGTGGCGGACAGTGGTAAGCTATTATATTCCTTACTTCTTGAGATTGCAGACTGCAGACTGGGCTCGCTGCACGGGTGTATATGTTGTACAGTACAAGTATATTATACTGTTAAGAAGACTTACAAATTTAGAACTAAGTTTTTATCAACCAGGTTGTAGCCTCCTCTAAATTGACTTCAACTCAGCTGTGAAAGTTTTTTCGAGAATCCAAGTCAGATCAGAGATGAACTTGATGGATGGGATGAACGAAAAGGGAAAGGAGGGTGTAAGTAAGAGTGGAAGGACGAGCGAGTTAAAAGTAATGATGACTGGCAAAGAATGATACGTGTTTTTGAATGCTGCCCGAGGTGGCTGGGAATATGATGCATGGCCGGTTGAAGGATGAAGCAAGGTTGGGTGGAAGGAGAAAGGGAAGAGGACTGCCTGGGTGAGTGAAACAGAAACTGTATGTGTGCACAATATATCCTTTGGTTGAAATTCAAATGCAAGTCAAGCACGGATGCATGGCTTGCGGTTTCCAAAATAAAATGAAAATGTTGTTTTCCCGTGAGAAAAAGTTAGGTTTGTCCAGTTGAGACATTAAGAAGAATGATTGACATTTACTTTGAATGGATGGATGCCTGGATCATGGTACTATCTGACTCATAGATAGCATATGTGAATGTAGAGAGAGTAGACGGTCACTGGATGAACTAAGAGTTACTTTGAAGGGCATGTAACACCGCACTCGCACGTCCGTTCCAGTGTAGGAAAGGCAAGAAAAAGAAGTTGATATTTTTCGAATACTACCATGAATAGTAGCAGTAGTTTGTATTACAAGCACAGCATATACCCGGCGATTAGGGGGAGGCACTCACTACCTCTGTTAATAATTTTAGTACAACTATGTCATTCATGTGTGGCCTATCAGTATTCACTCAATAAAAAACAAAGCACCTAAAGTCATCCCATATGTAATCAAATACATATCCTGTGAAGGGATAGCTAATCATATTATTAATCTTCTTCATTTTCCTTTTCTAGTAGTCATTGGCACTGTAGGGTAAAAGTTACATTAATTGAGCAGTAGGCCTTGTAACAGAGTATTCTCAGTGCCACCCGTAATAGAAAAGTAAGAGCTTCACCACCTGCATGTACTGGACTGGTACAGTAACGCAAACCTGTGTCATCATGGCGTGCGTCTGTTTTTCTCGGGTGCAAGTTGACTGCGCTGGCATTAGGACGGCTTCCAGAAGTTTACGCACCAATTTCGCTAAACAAGAGAGAAGAACAAGAAGAAGACTGGTGTACTGTCATAGTCGACTCTAATGTAGTGAGTCCATAGTGCTCGTAGAATTGATTCCTGAAACTCCCACTAATGTTAGAGCACGGCTGATGAAGTTGGAGGTTAGATAGATACAGGCCACAAATGTTATGTACTGTGCTTGCAAGTTGCTAGTTGTACTGTGACACAACTTTATCCTGAATTATTTTGTGTTAATCTTAAAGAGGATTTGTTACAGACTATGTTTTTCTTTCTTCATATAGATGCTCCTTCAAAACTGTCACGGAAGGAGCAGGCTAGACAGGCCCGGCTATGGAAACTGGAGGCGACTGTCGCCGAATATCGGCGGCTGGTGACCCAAGAGGAGGCGGACACGCAGTCGACCACCACAACATCCACAGTGCCAGCTGCATCCTCCTCCGCGCTATCTGGGTCAGCCAGTCAGCGCAGGCCTCCAGCGGTATGGAGCCGTGGTACCGCAGCCACCCGCCACCGCCAAGCAGCCAAAAAATCAGCTGCCCCACACTTGAGCAGGAGCAGAAGAAAATTAAAATCCTGCTCAAGAACCTCTGCATGGAGCATGACCACCTGGCCCAAAAAGTTAACCACCCGCGGCATTAGAGGAGGAGAGACTGTCCCTTGCCTCTTTTTTAAAGACTTTTGGGGGGTGAGAATTGGGAGTTGCTTTTTTTGGACTTTGGAGACTTTTAATTTCACAAACATTCTTTGAGGTTAGGTAGGGGGTGTGGGTCAGGTCTTGCGGGATAGTTTATTTTTGTTAGGGATATAAATAATTATTATTTTCAACTTAAACATAGCATAGGTGTTTTTACTGCAGTTGAGGCTGGAGGGGGGGTTTAACTGTAAGTTTGTTTTCCTGAAACTTAAGTGGGTTCTTGATTCAAATTGTGTAAGTAATTGCCAAAATGTTTACAAAAGTAAGTGCCTCTCACAGAGTAAGTGAATTTAATTGTCCTAGGACTTTACTAGTACTACCGCCAGCCTCTCGTCTCTCCTACTACTCCATTATTCTTCCTCCCCCCAAGCACTTATCTTACCTGTAATCCGTGTTTAAAAATAGGGCTAGGCACAGGGCTGGCTGCATGGCAAATGGCGATTAAGGTTGGCAATCCTGGGCGGATGAAATGGCATCATTGCGGTGGTACTAGTGGTGGTACACAGTGGCAGTTGCAGCATATGAAAAAAAAAGAAAATGAAACCTTGATTGGCCTGAGCGGAGCATTAGAACGGTACGATAGATACTATAGCACGTGACAGTACACTAGAACAGTGCCATAATGTAGGCTTACAAATGCTAAAGTATTGAAAGTATAACTACTACTTGCATGGAATTTGACATTGGCTATTACTACAAGAAATAGTACTGAGGGTGAAGGACACAGCAGCGTAATCATTTGCCACGTGTAGGAGGAGGATGTTCTTCATGATCAATACCGTTGATGGTGCCCATGAAAATCTGATTTGATTTGCCAATAGTCATGGGTCTGTGTCAAGCTGAGTAAGAATACATCCTCAGATTCCTTCACCAGCCTTGAAATGTAATTCTTTTTCAGCTGCTATGACCTTATCCCCAGCAAGTGTGTGGAATTATTGCTGTCATTTACTCACACATCAATAAAAACCACACAGCCAGGGGGAAGAGGGTTAGGGTTTGGAAATTGGATGGGAATGGGTTTTTTTGGGAAAGTTTTGTTGAGAGAGAAAAAAAACACAGCATGGACAAACAACAAATGAATATAAACAAATCTTTGGACACGAAGGGACATGAAGGAAGTGCATGCACTACTGCAGGCATAAAGTTGATTGCTAAATGGATGGTTAGGTTACTTAAACCAAGTAGTACTTTCTAATGAATGAAAGAATGCGACAGTACAGGCCTGCAGTAATTATGCGTTTTCACTTGCCTATCTCTGCACTCGGAGAAACACTTTGTTCAATAAATTAGTTTGAAAAATTGCAAAGTAAACTTATACAATGGCTGGAGGGATGAATTCAGAAGCAGAGAGCAAAGAAATGCAGAGTCACACTCATAGAAGTTCACAGCAATAACATTACTTAAAAGATAAGTAGAAATGAATGGATACTGTTACTGTATGTTGTTGTACTTGTCCTGTTGAATTTGGGAAGTTGCATGCATCCAGCCATTCCTCTTATTTGCGGTACTCCTCCATTCCATCTGACGCTCCGTCGATCAATGTTGGTGACCAGAAGACACCCTGTCCACTGCCTGCCTGGCAGATGCTGACTTGCGGCTCGCTAATGTGAAGCCTGACTTCATCCTTTTTTCCATTGCACAGGGTGAAAGCCACCCTGTAAATGTTGATGGAAAAACTGGAAGTGATTTTAAAACACCACTGAGAAAAAAATGTAAGGTACTATGCTGAGTAGTGCGAAAAGTCACACTTTCAGTTTCAGAATAGACAGTACAATAGTTTCGAAAGGGCGTACTCTGAGTCTCCTTTTGAAGGATAAATAAGTATGGGCGAATTTAGCGGATCTTTCCCCTCAAGCTAGGTGTACTGTAAACTACGATTTTAGAAAAAAATTAGACCTTCCCAGCAGAGCTCCCAGACCCTTAAACCCAGTCGCTAAAATGTAGAATACCCCCAATCAGACCCCAAAAAACGTGCAATACTACTACCTGTCTGAGGCCTAGTGGAAAATTGTGACAAAACGTTCTTTGAAAGTAAAGTAGGCCCAAATCCCCCCTTTCCCACCATGGATTTTCTTCAAGCCACTTGCAACCAAAATTAGACATTTCTCGACAAGTGCTCCAAGAGTAGACCCCAGAACCCAGTTACCAAAATCTCGAACACCCCCAAACACATGCAATACTGCTAAGCCTAACGAGAACTAAGTTAAAAATAGTGTCAAACGCTTTCTTCAACTACGCCCTAACTCCCCTTTGCCACCATGGATTTTCTCCACACCTCTTGCAATCAGAACTATCCACACCCAGCATTGCTCAAAGACCCCCCAAACACCAGGAACCCGCCAAGCAGACCCCCAAAAACACGAAAGTGAGCGAAAACTCTGGAAAGTGAAAAACTTTTCCACCATGGATTTTCTCCAAAACACTTTTATCCGGTATTAGATCTTCCCAGAACTGCCCCAGACCCGTCAACCCAGCCGGAAACAAGTTTAACACCCCCAAACAGAAAAAAAGCAAAACTGGAAAAAGTGAGACGTAGAATAATTTAGGCATAGTTCCCAGATCACTCCGTGCGCGCTCTGCAGCCAGGCCTTAACTCCCCTTTGCCACCATGGATTTTCTCCAAACCACTTGCAATCAAAACTATCCATATCCAGTGTTGCTCCAAGACCTCCAACCCCCCCCCCAAACTCCAGGAACCCCCCCAAACAGGCCCCCGAAAACATGAAAATGAGCGAAAACTCTGTAAAAAAATATAAGGTACGTACGCTGAGTAGTGCAAAAAGTCGCAATTTCAGTTTCCGAATCGACAGTACAATAGTTTCGAAAGGGCGTACTCTGAGTCTTCTTTTGAAGGATAAATAAGTATGGGCAAATTTTGCGGATCTTTCCCCTCAAGCTAGGTGTACTGTAAACTACGATTTTAGAACAAAATTAGACCTTTCCAGAAGTGCTCCCAGTCCCTTAAACCCAGTTGCTAAAATGTAGAATACCCCCAATCAGACCCCAAAAAATGTGCGATGCTGCTACCTGTCTCAGGCCTAGTGGAAAATGGTGACAAAGCGTACTTTGAAAGTAAAGTAGGCCCAAATCCCCCCTTTCCTACCATGGATTTTCTTCAAGCCACTTGCAACCAAAATTAGACATTTCTGGACAAGTGCTCTAGGAGTAGACCCCAGAGCCCAGTTGCCAAAATCTCGAACACCCCCAAACACATGCAATACTGCTAACCCTAACGAGCCCTAAGTTAAAAATAGTGTCAAACGCTTTCTTCATCTAGGCCCTAACTCCCCTTTGCCACCATGGATTTTCCCCAAACCTCTTGCAATCAAAACTATCCATACCCAGCATTGCTCCAAGACCCCCCAAACACCAGGAACCCCCCCAATCAGGCCCCCAAAAAACACGAAAGTGAGCGAAAACTCTGGAAAGTGAAAAACTTTTCCACCATGGATTTTCTCCAAAACACTTTTATCCGGTATTAGACCTTCCCAGAAATGCCCCCAGACCCGTCAACCCAGGCGGAAACAAGTTTAACACCCCCAAACAGAAAAAAGCAAAACCGGAAAAAGTGAGACTTAGAATAATTTAGGCCTAGTTCCCAGATCACTCTGTGCGCGCTCTGCAGCTAGGCCCTAACTCCCCTTTGCCACCATGGATTTTCTCCAAACTACTTGCAATAAAAACTATCCATATCCAGCGATGCTCCAAGACCTCCAACCCCCTTCCCCCAAACACCAGGAACCCCCCAAAGCAGGCCCCCGAAAACATGAAAATGAGCGAAAACTCTGGAAAAAAATATAAGGTACGTACGCTGAGTAGTGCAAAAAGTCACACTTTCAGTTTCAGAATCAACAGTACAATAGTTTCGAAAGGGTGTACTCTGAGTCTCCTTTTGAAGGATAAATAAGTATGGGCGAATTTTGCGGATCTTTCCCCTCAAGCTAGGTGTACTGTAAACTACGATTTTAGAACAAAACTAGACCTTCCCAGAAGTGCTCCCAGACCCTTAAACCCAGTCGCTAACATGTAGAATACCCCCAATCAGACCCCAAAAAATGTGCGATACTGCTACCTGTCTGAGGCCTAGTGGAAAATGGTGACAAAACGTACTTTGAAAGTAAAGTAGGCCCAAATACCCCCTTTCCCACCATGGATTTTCTTCAAGCCACTTGCAACCAAAATTAGACATTTCTCGACAAGTGCTTTTTTCCCCTGAGGCGGAAGCCGGCGGCGTCTCTCCACTGTCCCTCACCTTTTTATTTTTGCTGAGCATTTTGTGAGATTTTAAGGCTGTATATATTTTAATCGCGCAATTTTAGATAATTGCTTACCTACTTTACCGATCCTTGGGGCTGAGATTTACATCACTTCCAAGGCTCCCGGTCTTCAGATCTCCCTCCCGGAGCACCCGCTTGAAGCGCTGTTTTCGGGTGTCAGAGGGCTAATTCCGCCATCTTAAAAGGAGGCAGGGTAGCGGTCCAGCTCTTGGACGCCTCCCGCCCTCCCTGGTTACTTAAGGCGCCAAATTCAGCGCACTAGCAGACTACTTGCTACTTTCCCCTGAGGCGGGACCCGGGGGCGTCTGTCGACTATCCCTTACCTTTTTACTTTTGCTGAGCATTTTGTGAGATTTTAAGGCTGTATATATTTTAATCGCACAATTTCAGATATTTGCCTACCTACTTTACCGATCCTTGGGGCTGAGATTTACATCGCTTCCAAGGCTCCCGGTATTCAGATCTCCTTCCCGGCGCAGCCGATTGAAGCGCTGACGCCGGGTGTCGGAGGGCTAATTCCGCCATCCTAGGGGGAGGCAGGGTAGCGGTCCAGCTCTTGGACACCTCCCACCCTCCTCTAGTATGGATATAAACAAAGGGACTTCCCGTCCGCGCAGCGGGCGGGCGCAGCGGGTACGCCTAAGGCAAGCCCGTCTGCGCCCGTTCGCGCCTGGCCCGCGCCCAGCGCCGGTCCCCCTGTCATTTTGACCAAAAAGTTCTGCTGGACTAGAGCTCAGCTCCTTGAGATGAGACAAAGGTACTTGTGCACCAGCTGCCCGCTGCTGCCCGCTGCTGCCCTTTCAGCCTAGAGGACCCTCCTTTCAAATGCGCACTTTGTGAGCTTACTCTCCCCCCTTGGTTGATACGTCCCCCTCAGCCCTCGAAGTTGGCGAAATGACCGAGCCACCCTCAGATGTTAAAGGCTGCTCTGATCAATTGCCGCTCCCTTTCTCGTCACGCTAGTGAGATCTGGATGTCACTCGATACCTATGCCTGGGACATCTTATTTCTCACGAAGACATTGATTAAAGATACCTCTAAACCTGATATTCACTTAGCTACTCCCTCAGGTTACCGGTTGATGGCTATCAATCGTGATAACGCTAAAACCGGGGGAGGCCTTGCCGTCATTCTAAAGTCACATCTCAATTTAACTTTTAACCCCTTCGGGGCTGATGACGAGCTTGGCTCGTCATGGTGTAGCCTCCTCGCACGCTGATGTCGAGCCCAGCTCGTCACGTAACATGGGATTTAGTAAATCATCGCGTAGGAGGGGAATTGCGCTAGCGCGCATGTGGTTAAGAAACTAACCAATATTGGGCTTATTGAAGCCATGTATTTTACGATCATGGACTTGGCTACTATTATTCTGGCTGGCATCTTAGTATACAACCCCCCCAATGCTCTAACTTCATCATTAGTCACTCTTTTGCACATGATAGCGGACTTCTCCCTCAGACACTCACACTTTACTGTACTAGGAGATTTTAACTTGCATGTTGACAATCCCTCTTGTTCACAAGCGTCTCAGTTAATTGAGACCTTGCAAGGACTAACCTTGTCCCAATTAGTTCAGGGCCCGACTCACACAGCAGGTACTTACTAATCATCCTGGTATCACCACCCTTCCCTCACTTCCCCTGACCTGGTCGGACCATTTCCTCCTTCCTTTTGATCTTACTAACCCCTCATTACCCATTCCCTCATTGATCCTCGCTTCTCTTATCAGTTTGATCCTCTCTCTAAGGACCGTAACGAAGAAGTGACGAAATACAACTCCGCTCTTTTTGCGGCTATTGATTACATTTCCCCATTAAAACCTATCACCTCCACTAGATCTAGGCCCTCTGCTCCCTGGTTCTCCCCCGCCTTGCGTGAGGAAAAGAGCCGCTGTAAACAGTTGGAACGCAAATGGCGGCAGACTTATGATACTGAGTCGAAAGTGATTTAAAAGACTGCCCTGAACAAATTTCCAAAACTAAAACGGTTTACTATGAGAGATTTTTATACCCAGCAAATTAAGAATGCAGAGAACTCTACTAAAATTCTTTTTAAAAATGTGAAGGACTTTGTTAACCCCCCTGCCATGATGGTTCAGAGTTCCCCTAACCAGGCACTTTGCAATGGGTTATCGGACTACTTCCAGGATAAAATTATTACATTAACCTCTTCATTTAATCCGGTTCTGGCCTCTCCTCCGACTGGTGATCCTGACTCTCAGAAAGCCTCGCTGAACTCTTTTAAGGAGCTCACTTCTGAGACCGTCATAAATCTACTTGTCCAATGCAAATCGGGGTCGCCGCTTGATCCGGCTCCTGCCAAGATGATGGGCAAGCTTGCCCCTGTACTGATCAGCCCTCTCCTTTCCATTTGGAATTCCTCGCTACACACGGGTCAATTCCACTTGGCATGGAAACAGGCAATGCTAGTCCTGATTTTGAAGAAAACGGATGCAGATCCCTCGCAATTCTGCAACTACTGTCCGATTTCTCTCCTTCCAAAGCCAGCAAAAATCCTGGAAAAGGCTTCCCAGAAACAATTGGCAGACTATCTAGAATTCAACCAATTGCTTCATGACTCACAGTCTGGTTTTAGAACAGGCTATAGTACCGAAACCGCTCTTTTAGAGGTATCGGAGACTATTCGTGAGTGTGTGGATAGGGGCGAGGAGGCCATGTTGGTCCTTCTCGACCTATCCGCCGCTTTCGATACAGTATCTCACGAGATACTTCTGGACCGGCTGGGGCAGGCGGGAATCGGAGGTACTGTGCTGACTTGGATTAGATCTTTCCTTACAGGTCGGACTCAGAAGGTCTTTCTCCGACCTTTTGAATCAGAGGGTAAACCTCTTTTCTGCGGAGTGCCTCAGGGCTCTGCCTTGAGCCCCCTATTTTTTAATGTCTATCTGGCTCCGCTGGCAAATGTGGTGGAATCTTGGGGGGTCAGAGTGATCTCCTACGCTGATGATACGCAGCTTGTGTTTTCATTTAGAGATCACTCTGACGCCAATTTCATCAACTTTCACCACTGATTCAGCAACATCTGCTCCTGAATGACCTCTGACCACCTTAAATTGAATACCAACAAAACAAAGGTTTTATTTTTTAATCAGAAAACCGCGCTGCCCGCTATTCAATGGTGGCCAACTGTACTGAATCCTCCTCCGGTCCCAGTCCAGACAGCTCGAAATTTGGGCTATCAATTTGATAATGCTCAGTCCTGCAAATCACAAATCAACAAGGTCACTGCAGCTTGCTTCGGCAAATTACGTATGATCAGGAAGATCTTCCCTTACCTTCCTTTGGACTCCCGCAAAACCATTGTTCATGCCCTGATTACATCGCATTTAGATTATACCAACAGTCTCTATGCGGGCGCCCCCTGTACCAAATTGACCGTCTGCAGATAGTTCAAAATGCCGCTGCGAGACTGATTGGCAATATCCCTTTTCGCTACTCGGTTGCTTCATACCGGAAGATGCTGCACTTTCTCCCCATTGCCCGTCGCATCCAGTTCAAAGCTTTGATCCTTGCCTTCCTTGCCCTCAATGGGTTGGGCCCTGGATATTTAAGAAAGAGACTTAAACTGTCCCATTCTGTCAGATCTCTGAGATCGAATAGCCTACGCCTCCTGGTGGTACCCAGATTCCGTCGTGCCAGGTGTGGGGGCAGAGCGTTCTGGGTAGTAACAGCTAAACTTTGGAACAGCCTCCCTCTTGATCTTAGGTCCATTGACTCGGAGCCTTTGTTCCGAAGCAAATTGAAAACTTGGCTGTTTACGATCTCATAACCAGATCATTTCTCTCTAGCTTGCAGTCTGTAGCGCCGGGACACCCCCACCGGGGGTAGCCGTGCGCTTTATAAGCTTCTTAATAAATAAATAAATAAATAAATAAAGAGTAGAGCCCAGAATCCAGTTGCCAAAATCTCCAACACCCCCAAACACATGCAATACTGCTAACCCTAACGAGCCCTAAGTTAAAAATAGTCTCAAACGCTTTCTTCAACTACGCCCTAACTCCCCTTTGTCACCATGGATTTTCTCCAAACCTCTTGCAATCAAAACTATCTATACCCAGCATTGCTCCAAGACCCCCCAAACACCAGGAACCCCCCCAAACAGGCCCCCCAAAACACGAGAGTGAACGAAAACTCTGGAAAGTGAAAAACTTTTCCACCATGGATTTTCTCCAAAACACTTTTATCCGGTATTAAACCTTCCCAGAAATGCCCTAGACCCGTCAACCCAGGCGGAAACAAGTTTAACACCCCCAAACAGAAAAAAGCTGGAAAAAGTGAAGCCATACCCAGCGTTGCTCCAAAACCCACAACCCCCTCCCCAAACACCAGGACCCCCCCAAGCAGGCCCCCGAAAACACAAAAGTGAGCGAAAACTCTGGAAATTGAAAACCTTTTCCACCATGGATTTTCTCCAAAACACTTTTATCCGGCATTAGACGTTTCCTGCAATGCCCCCAGACCCCTGTAGCCACCCGCAAAAAAGCAGAACACCTCAAACAGGCAAAAAGCAAAAATGGGCATACCTTCAATTCAGTCCAAATGCGCTCTGCAGCTAGGCCCTAACTCCCCTTTTCCTCCATGGATTTTATGAAAAACAAATGCAATCAAAATGAGACTGTGCCAGCAGTGCTTCCAGACCCCAAAACCCACCCCCAATAACCTAGAAGCCCCCCAAGCAGCACCCCAAAACCAGGCAAGTGAGCAAAAACTGAAAAACTTTTTCACCATTGATTTGGTCCAAAACACTTGATTCCGATATTAGACCATCCGAGCTATGCCCCAGACCCCTGCAGCCACCTGCAAAAAAGCAGAACACCCCTAAACAGGCAAAAAGCAAAAATGCAAAGACTCATACTTAGAACATTTTCAGCCAACCAGTCAACAAGGGTCCAAACGCGTTCTGCAGCTAGGCCCCAACTTGGCCCTAACTCCTCTTTCCCACCATGGATTTTCTTCAAATCACTTGCAATCAAAAGGATGCTATCCCAGCAGTGTTTCCAGACCCCCAGACCCTCCCCCACAAATCTAGAACACCTCCAGACAGCCCCCCCAAAACATGCAATACTGGTATATTCAAAACATGGCAAATTGCGCTGTTCACAAAACATTGCTGTTTTCAGCACTTCCACTACTTCGATCCTCTTGAAACTTACCTGGACAGTCACTTGTTCCAGCGATTCACAAGGATCTCAGCAACGCAGAATAAAATCGAACCACTGCGCTCTTTGAAGAAGAAGAAGAAGAAGAAGAAGAAGAAGAAGAAGAAGAAGAAGAAGAAGAAGAAGAAGGTCTATGACTAGTTTTCACTTAGTTTTCACCCAAACACACACGCCTGCAAAACACCCAAAAAGGCCAAAATTCTGCCAATTCTGGACCAAAGAACACCAAATCCCCCTAAGACCTTGCCAACATCATTATGGACAGCCTGCATTGGGCCCCGAGCCCTAGAATCAGCGTGAACCATACCAACTTAAACCCAAAAACCCTAGTAAATAGCACTGAACCCTAAACCCTAGATATGCTTTGTCTGTCTCTGACAAAGAGCCTAGGTATGCTACATCAGGAGGATGCTTCACTCAGTGGTGCCTGCCTTGACCGCAAGCATGGGCCAAAAATCTGTTCCGCTCAAGAAATTGCGATTTTTCAGTAATTTCGCGAGATTTGCGAAATACCGTAAAACCGCAAATTTTGCAAATATAACGGATGTTTGGCCCAAGCTTGAGGCAGTGCCATGCATAAGGTCATGGCAGGCACCACTAAGTGAAGCAACCTGATGCAGTATACCTAGGCTCTTTGTCAGACAGACAAAGCATATCTAATTGTATGCAGCAAGCCACATAGCCCCAAATTTACATGAACTGCTGTCTGGAGTGGACTCTGCCTGGCATAACAACAACAGTACACTGCCTCGCCCTCGACCACTACATACCACAAATAGACAGACATGTAGTTCTGCTGTAGTAGTTGTTGTAGACTGGTTTACCTGTTTGCCACTCACGAATTGGCCATAGTTCCTCGGTAAACCGACGCTGATGGTCCATCCATCCCAGTGAGTGACTGTAAAGAAAAAAGATATATTATTTAATCAATCATCATGGTATATTGGCAAGTGAGTCCGCTCCAAGGACATTTTGCATATTGTGAAATGCAATATAGTGGCCCCTGAATTTGAAGTACAATTTAAATTAAACAAGGTAAAGAAAAACAGAGTTGTTGACATGAGTTACAATTACTGTGTAAAAGATTAAATATTAACTAAGACCAGACATATGAATCATCATGTCATGCACAAAAAGCAAACAGCAATTGGTTTAATCAGCAATTGCTGTCCACTGCATGCCATCTTCTCAATTATTCATTACCTGTTCTACTTTTTGTCCGTATCTTCTTCGGAAAGTGAGGGCCCTCAGGGCAGCCTCTCCTATCAATATCAGACATAACTCTGTCAGCAATCAGCAAGCATGTAGTCAGTCTGTAATTTCAGCTCCACTTGAAGGGACTCGTCGTAATCCATCCTTCTGCCTTGAGGGAAATGGATAGGGGAAGTCTGGAGGAGGAGTATAAAGGAGCATGATTGAGGTGTGAACTTCTGAACCTCAGGAATGTAGACTGCGGCACCTTCAAATCAATAAGGAATATAGGATAAAGACAGTGCTGCTGATGGACTTGTTGTGATTAGGTTATTAGAGTTTTGTTGTGGTAAAAGTTGCAGAACAAAGAAAGACACTCAGGAATAAAAGTGAATAAGAACGAAAAAAGGAAGTCATTTTCAGGACTCGGTGTCAGGGAAGTAGAGCTCGTCCTCAAACTCCATGAATTGAAACAGGAGTAGGTCAGGTAACAGAAAAGAACTTCTGTCACCTAAGTCGGTGTCCTCTTCTTCCTGCATGCATTCACGTACTTTGTAATCTGGTGGTATGAAGTGCTGATTCATCTTGATCAGTGTTAACCTCTCCACATTTTTGGCCAAGAGGCAGGTCCTTTTTGAAGTCACAATGCACCAGCAGCACTGAAAACACGTTCAGAAGACACGCGTGCGAGTGGGCAAGAAGTGGAGAAGTGTGGCTCAATGGTTAGAGCAGCAGACCCTGATGCAGAGGTCTAACCCAGGATCAGGGTTTAATTCCCCGCCTCGGTGGATCTTGAGCTTAAAATTCCACGGACCTGATAATTCTCGCCTCGGTGCCTATTCTAATCATGGAGTCCCACTCTGCAACTCTGGGCAATAGCTTGCTTAATCTCCACAACGGCCCCCACAATGCTAAGGATGCCTGGCCTTCACCCTGGGGGTGCCCAGGAGTGGACACCTCACAGGGAAAGCTAGGACGGGTTCCACAGCGGTATTTGTACAAGCGCCTTGGGACCCTTGCGGGTGAGTAGTGCGCTATACAAGTATCAATTTACATTTACATTTACAAGACAAATAATTTACAGCCAGGTTGGTGATCAGTGGCCATAGAGCCATTTTCCTGTACCAATACAGCAATGAGTTCTTCAGATAGGCCTGCACCATCGATTCAAGGTTCTCCATTGTTGCTCCACTTTGTGTACCAACTGTGGCCTTTGCAGCACTGGAACGAGCAAACCCTTGATGAGTTAGCCAATCCGCTTCCGACAATATTATGGCTGGGCCTGGTGCAGGTGAGGATGATGATACGGTGGCTGCTGGTGTCGTTAACGGCTGTGAGGGAAAGTGACTCCCTTCGCCCACAGATTCAGAAGTGGAACTTGATGCCGGATGGCCTGCTGATTCAGTTGGACTTCTGCCGGCTCCTTGAATTTTCGCCCGATCTTTTTCGAACCGAGTGGCTGACACAGCTAGCCAATGTTTGCACTTTGAAACATATGCTTCATCAAAATGAAAGAATGCTTTGCTGGCCACTGCCTTTTTGGTACCGTGGATCCAGAATAGTGGCACAAATGTAATGTTGTTCTGTATGTATGTTTTTAAGCCTTTCATGGCAACTAGGCATCTTAATAAGCTCTCCGCCAACTGATATGCGTCTTGCTTTTTTTCACCAGCATCTCTGAATGTTGAAGACACGCCTTCAGTTGGTGCTCTAGCATGACCAACAATGGGATAGCTTTGCCCAAAGAACAGTCCTCCCTGCTGACTTCACGTGTGAAGACCTCAAAGGGACGGAGCATGTCTGTCAGGCTTTTAACTAGCTTCCATTCCCCCAACTCTAGCCCCATGTCTTTCATAATAGAACCTAGTTGAAAGACATACTCATTGATTACCATGCACTGCTCAGACAGACGCTCAAGCATGTAAAAAGTTTGACTTCCAACGTGTTGCCACCTCCTGGATGAGTCCTTTCACTGGCACATTACGTTCAAGTTGAATGCTCCTCAGCTCCTTCCGGGCCTTAAAAGAATGGCTGAAATGTGTGCAGATTCTTCGGCAGGTGGTCAGTAACTTCCTGACTGTGTTTTCATTTTTCAAGAAATCTTGCACAACCAGGTTTATACAGTGCGCCAAACACGGCACTCTGAAATAGTCACCTTGCTGCATGGCCTTAACTATATGACTGCCATTACGCGTGGAAACATAACCAACTATGCAATTTCTTGGTTGCAGCCATTCAGAGACCTTACTGTTAAACTCCTCCAAAATGTTTTTTGCAGTATGAGATTTCTCCAAGGCAAACTAATGGCTAATGTTGCATGTTTCCGAGTAGCTTAAAAAAGTGTGTCTAGGTCAACAACTGCACTAGACTTATCTCTAACCCCTGCAAAAGATACCCAGTGTGCAGTGATGCACATGTAATCAAGGGCTTGGCAACTGGTTCACATGTTCACATGTCTGTTGTCAAGTGGATAGTGTGAACATCAATC
Source organism: Lissotriton vulgaris (assembly GCF_964263255.1). Classification (NCBI taxonomy): domain Eukaryota; kingdom Metazoa; phylum Chordata; class Amphibia; order Caudata; family Salamandridae; genus Lissotriton; species Lissotriton vulgaris. The sequence goes on from NC_141696.1 coordinate 747,897,808, forward strand.
ACTCACATCACTCTTCTGCAAAGGTGCCCCAATCACCTCCAACACATCTTGATGTATTGCTGGAACCGCAACTCTGGCAAAATAGGACCGGCTAGGAACCTTCCATTTAGGGCAGACTGTTGCCACTAACTCTAGAAACCCCACCCCTTCCATGAAAGAAAAAAGGAGAAGGTCCAGCGCTAGCATTTTAGCCAGCTTTGCATTATAAAGACGTACCATTGGATGGTTTCGTTCAAATGGCGCCTCCGACCAAAACATGCTTCTAATGGAGGGCTGGACTGTTTTACGTGATGATGATGATGATGCAGACTTCAAACCAGTTAGGCTCATTGATGGACTTTTTTGCATTGGTGTCTGTCCCAGACTCTTAGTGTGCCTCATACATGTTGCAGGGGTAGAGGGTGTGGGCTCTACCACTGCAGTGCTGCTGCCAGGGGTACTGGGTGTACCAGATAAAATGTCACTCGATTCTTGACTTCCCCCTGCACAATCAGCCCCTCGTCAGTATCAGATGCAATATGAATGGATACATTTGGATCAGTTCTACTTTGTTGGGCTTCTTCGATCCTACTTAGGTGTGTATACCACTGGATAGGGTGGTGTTATTTGAGATGACCTCTCTGGCCTTCGGTCCCATAGTTGGTACCAAGCTTACCCCGACTAACCGACACTTTACAAATTGAACAAACGACCATGTTTTCCGCCTTTGCGCTAACAGTAAAGAAGTCCCAAACTGGGGACTGGTTATGTCTGCTGGTGGTGGAGGTCCTACTTTGACTTTCAATGCCAGATGAAGTGGAGGATGGGCGTGGCTGAATTTGTTCCTGTTGTTTACTTACAGCACCACTACTTGAGGTCGAGCTGGATGGAGGTCCATGCCGGCCCTTCTGACTAAAAAAGATAGAGGCTGTAGGTCGTGTTGGTGTTGTAGTTAACTGCGTTAGTGGTGGTACCAGTGACACGCCGCCCATATCCCGCTCAGCAGCCATTTGGGATAGGGTCAAAATGTTTGTCTGCTGCATGCCCGCTGGGGCTGGAGTTAGGACTGTGATGACTGGGTCATCGTCAGACTGTTCATCCGCAGCGGAAGATACCACTTCTTGTTCGTCGTCATCACCCATAAGTCGAAGCCTTGCGGGAGCCTTCCTTTTAGGCTTAGCTACTTTTGTGGGCTCATGTCGTGACCAACTCTCAGACTGCATTGCTGGGTTCCAATCACGATCAAGGTCATCAGAATGAAGGGGGCTTGAAGAAGAACTTGTAGTAGTAGTAGTAGCCCTTCTTGACCTTTTTCTTGCCGGGGATCTGGAAGACAATGGATCATCGTCAGGAGGAGTGGCTTCCTCGGATGATACCTCCTCTTGAATATCAATTTCCTGATGTGCCCCTACTTCTGGAGGAACAAGCGTTGTAGGCAGTTGTGCCGCTCCATGAACCTCTAGTTGCACCTCTCCATGCACCTCTCCATGCGCCTCCCCTTGCGCCTCTACTTGCCCCTCTCCTTGCCCATGTCCTTGCGCTTGTACTATTTGCACCTGTGTTTATGGTTGCGGCTGTGGTTGTTAAACACTCGTCAGCTGAGTTACACCCGGCGTTGATTGGATGGTACTTTCTTGTGATGAGCCAAGATCACTGGTCGATGGTGATTGAACAACCTAAGTGGCTGCCGCAGCAGCACTCATGTTCTTGGACCTAACTTGGCGTGATGGCACTAAGCCCAATGAAGTGGAGGTGCTGCTTCGAGCTTGGTCCCCGGCGGACACCGCTGCTGCTACAGGCATAGTTTTTTTCTCCAAAAAAGGTGTCAGTGGGCACACCAGCCTCCTTGGTAGGTGGTGCCACTTGCTTCTTCTGCTCCTTCTTACTGGCAGTTGCACTTGCAACTTTTTTCGCTGAGGTGCTACGGCCAACTTTCTTTGGGGCGATCTTCAAGAGATGTCAGAACAGCAGGCCGCAGTTGCACGAGTTGCAGAGTTGTCTTGTCTGTGGCCACAAGTGACGTCACGTGACGTTGTGCTGCACACACCGCTGCAGGACTTCTTCCTGGCACTGGTGGTTCTCTTGTGCACCTAAAAGCAATAGAAGCCAGAGGAACATCAGTTATACACCCCAAAAAGTCGAAAAACACACAAAAATTGCCACAATCCAATGCCATCCATGCCCTCAATGATGTTTAAATTCAAGACACCCCACAGAAAGACTAGGCCTATGCACCACTGAGTACCCTTGGACATAATGGTTGAAAGCAAGGCAAACTGGGTCCAGGCCTGAGCACACTGCCTGACTTCAAAATGGCCTCTTGACCCCCACCACATGGCCAGGAATTGCCTGTCCCAGGCCGTAAAATGGCCCTCACCCACATGGCCAGGCCTCAACAACCCCATAAAAAGCCGAAAAACACTCAAAAATCACCACAATCCAATGCCATCCACGCCCTCAATGATGTTTAATTTCAAGACACCACATAGAAAGACTAGGCCCATGCACCACTGAGTACCCCTGGGCATAATGGTTGAAAGCGAGGCAAACTGGGTGCAGGCCTGAGCACACTGCCTGGCTTCAAAATGGCCCCTTGACCCCCAACACATGGCCAGGTCCTGCCTTTCCCAGGTCTCAAAATGGCCCCCACCCACATGGCCAGTCCCCAACAATGCCCCAAAAAGTCAAAAAAACACTACAAAACCACCACAATCCAATGCCATCCATGCCCTCAATGATGTTTAAATTCAAGACACCCCACAGAAAGACAAGGCCAATGCACCACTGAGTACCCCTGGGTATAATGGTTGAAAGCAAGGCAAACTGGGTGCAGGCCTGAGCACACTGCCTGGCTTCAAAATGGCCCCTTGGCCCCCACCACATGGCCAGGCACTGCCTGTTCCAGGCCTCAAAATGGCCCCCACCCACATGGCCAGGCCCCAACATCACCCCAAAAAGTTGAAAAACACTCAAAAATCACCACAATCCTATGCCATCCATGCCCTCAATGATGTTTAAATTCAAGACACCCCACAGAAAGACTAGGGCCATGCACCACTGAGTACCCCTGTGCATAATGGTTGAAAGCAAGGCAAAGTGGGTGCAGGCCTGAGCACACTGCCTGGCTTCAAAATGGCCCCTTGACCCCCACCACATGGCCAGGCCCTGACTCTCCCAGGCCTCAAAATGGCCCCCACCCACATGGCCATGCCCCAACAACGCCCCAAAAAGTCGAAAAACACTCAAAAATCACCACAATCCAATGCCATCCATGCCCTTAATGATGTTTAAATTCAAGACACTCCACAGAAAGACTAGGCCCATGCACCACTGAGTACCCCTGGGCATTATGGTTGAAAGCAAGGCAAACTGGGTGCAGGCCTGAGCACACTGCCTGGCTTCAAAATGGGCCCTTGACCCCCACCACATGGCAATGCCCTGCCTGTCCCAGGCCTCAAAATGGCCCCTACCCACATGGCCAGGCCCCAACCACACCCCAAAAAGTCGAAAAACACACAAAAATCACCAAAATCCAATGCCATCCATGCCCTAAATTATGTTTAATTTCAAGACACCCCACTGAAAGACTAGGCCCATGCACCACTCACTACACCTGGGCCTACTGGCTATTGAGGTTTTACAGGCACCCCAAATTTTTTTTACAAAATCAACATATAACAGTAAGCTAAAAGTCCATGACATAAATAAGAATTAAGTAAAAAAAAATCACAGAAACATTTGTATCATGCACCCATGACTAGCCCTGGGCCTACTGGATACTGTGTCTACCACAATATATATTTTGTTAAAGTTGTGAAAAACGTTTTAGAACTGTAGTTGCCTCAACTGCAATGCCCCACACAAACAACACCAACTTACTTGTAAAATCTAAAGTCCAAAAGTGATCCAAACTCCAAAGTCCAAAAAGTCCTCAAATACAAATATCCAGCAGCAGCCACAAAAAGTAATCCTTCCAGCTGCAGATCCATATCATAAGTGACAAGGACATGGACAAAGCACTGGGAGGAGCCTGCTGGACAGAAACAGGAAGTTGGAGACTCTGGGGCACTTCTTTCCTCCCACCCCACCCCACCCCAAAAAATGGACTCATGCACCAAAAAGTGCACCCAAATGTCAATCTGAGGAGTTATTCTGATCAAAATCATCATTTTCACAAGTTTTATGCTTCCTGCGGTGGATTTCGTGTGCAGAATTGCTATTTTTGCACTTTCGGGAACGCAAGCTGTTCAAATCTCCCGCCGGAAGTCAGCTGCGCGCTGCATCTACGTGTTTGGCATTGTTTACTCCCGCAATGCTTAATCGTGGGCCTTTATGACGTACTCCTGTTGTCAAACTCATGCTGTGCAAGATGGCAAGTCGCGATAACGTAATTGCGTTCGAAAAACTCTTGCACGATCACGCAGCAAGATCGAAAATGGCGCAGCACATGCAAACCGGGAGAAAAACAACTCGGCAGACTCAAAATCACAGTAAGTCAATGCCGAGCGTGGGATAATGTATTTTTCAAGCGGAACCAAGCAAAATAATTTGTAGCTTGCGAATTTGCTGATTTTTGGGCAAATTCGCATGATTCGCGGATCGTGAAATTGCCAAAAATCCGCAAATTCGCCCGCGAAACGGATTTTATGTCCATACTTAGATTTTGGGGCCCATGAATGACCAACAACTTTTGTTGTGCAAAGCCAAAGGGCATGCACAACAGGCCTTGGAAATTTAAAACAACATAAAAAATATACTTTCTTGAAAAAACACCGTTAAAATGAGTTATAGTTCATTATGGAATGAGTAAAACCACTGACAGTCATCAGTTGTATTTATCAATGCACACACAACACAAGCCATAACTCATAGTATCAAGGGAATAAAATCTAGATAGGTAGCTATATATATATATATATATATATCACTAAGAAACTCCGAATACCTCCAACAACCGCCGGCGAAGAAGGAGACTCGAACCACACAGCTTTTCAGGCGAGTTTTCTTTTATTCAGTAAATCACAGCCTGCGATGACGCGTTTCAGGCCAACCACGCCCCTGATCACATACAGCTAATTACTGCGCCATTTTTGCTTTTATAGATGCGTGATTAGTGCACATCCTCATTGCATTCCATACAATCACGTGAATATAGGCATAAAAGAAAGAGTACCTTATATTTTGAAAGACAAAAATAGTTTGTCTTTACATAATGCATGTTTACATATTTGTTAAAATCACAGTGCATTTATAACAAAAAAACATCATTTATATGTATAAATACATTATTTTGTTTAAAAACAGAAAAATAAAAATTCTTATCAATTATTAACTGGCTAAATCCATTAAACAAATTACATGATTTTTTTTAAATTATGCCTATCTATATTATTTCATGATATGTACTAAAATAGTACAATTATTCCTGGATAAATCCTACATGCCTATTATACCTAAAGTGTCATAGTGTAAACAATTTTTTAAAGTGCAAATACTGTTTTAAAGTGCAATAAAACATGTGCAAATTTTCTGCAAAAAATCCCTTTTTGAAAAAAGAGAAAATTAAAGTGCAATAATAAATATATTAAGGCCACAAGTTAATATAATTATATACTATAGCAAACATGCAATCCAACTTCTTAATGTTAAATTCTCCAGCCGGGAAGAATACCACTGTAAGAATATATAAAAAAATTAGTTTTAAAAACACCAGTTTGATAAAATTTCATCAATTACTATTAACATTAAGTCATAGAGAGATTTAATAATGAGCAATTCTTATTAAATTCATATGTTGTCCCTATAGCAGCAAGCAAGTAACTATTTACACTTGTAATACTACTTCAATAATTTCAGGCCATTCATAAAAAAGGGTGCATATCCTCAGTGGTGTTCAATCCCTGTGGCCACTTACTATCCAAGTCAAGAATACATTTTGTTTCTATCTGTCTCAACTGCCTTTCCCTATTTCTTCCCCTTGTTGATTTGGGTATGGCACTGATTACATAGTATGAAAGGCAGTTGATATATTTATCATGACATTTAGTAAAATTACGTGCCACAGGGTACGCTGGATCATTGTGTAGGATGGGTCTGATATGCTGCAATATTCTTACGTGCACCTGCTGCTTTGTTCTCCCAACATAGTTGAGATCACAGGTGCACGTCAGAACATAAACAGCATACTCCGTTTTACAAGTGTAATTACCTTTGATAAGGACAGGAGATGATTCAAAGGGGGAGTAATATGATGTTTAACTCCAACCAAATTTTCAGGTCCGGCATGATGTACATCTAAAACCATTACTGGTTTGTAACCATGAAGCTGTTTTTCTAGTTTCAGGACTATTTTTGTCTAGATCGGTTCCCATAGATCTTCCCTTTCTAAAGGTGAAAGAGGTTGCCATGGCTAAACGTCCTTGCAAACTGCTGTCTGTCAACAATATAGGCCAATGTTTTCGTACAATAGATCTGATTTTTCTTTCTTGTTTTGAGAAAGTAGTGATGAATCTGGCTTTGTCATGGATTTTGTCATCACTAACTTTCTTTATAGTTTTATCATACAAGAGAGTATCTCTAGGGCGATCATTGGCTTTTTTGATGGCCTCCTGAATAATCTTATCGCTGTAGCCTCTCAAATGCAAGCATGCACACATTTCTTTCTTGCACCTCAGAAAATCTACCTCATCACTACAGATTTGTTTTAACCTCAAAACTTCACCATACGGTATACTTGCTATTAAATGCTGCGGGTCAGAACTCGCAGCATGTAGCGTGATGATCCCCGCCGTAGGTTTCCTAATTAGTGTGCTTTCAAGTCTACCATTCTTGACGTGAATCCTCACATCAAGAAATTCAATCTCCGTTTTATGGATATGTGAGGTAAAATGTAAATTCATAGAGTTGATATTGATCTTTTCTATGAATTTTTCTGCTTCTAATTGAGTACCTCGCCATACTAAAAACACATCATCAATATATCTAAAATAAGTAGTAACGTGTCTGTCAAAGTCTGCCTTATGTGTACATCTAAGGACCTGTTCCTCCCACAAGCCTACAAGCAGGCATGCATAACTGGAGAAACAGGCCCCCATGGCTACTCCTCTCTGTTTTTTGTAGAGTACATTGTTAAAAAGAAAAACATTGTCATTAAGACACCATCAGATAAGCTCAACAATCAACTTGCTATGGCCATAATATTCAATTGGTCTATTTGCTAAGTAGTATTCAATGACCTTAAGTCCTTGTGTGTGATCTATGCTTGTGTCTAGTGCTTCTAGATCAAGCGTAATTAGATATAGATCATCCATCCAAATTACCTCATTGATTTTCTTAAGGAAATCGCCTGTATCCTTGATGAAACTGGGGAGAGTTCTAACTAGATCTTGTAAAAAGTAATCAACATATTGACCTAAGTTCTCTCCAACACTGTCAATTGCGGAGATTATTGGTCTCCCTGGAATTGGCATGACTCCCTTATGGATTTTGGGAATAAGATATAAGAAGGGAAGTTTAGGAAATTCTTTGTTTAACCCCTTCCACACTGATGACGAGCTGGGCTCGTCATGGTGAAGCCTCCTCGCATGCTGATGACGCGCCCAGCTCGTCATGAAACAATGTAAAATAACAATTTCCAGCACAGGAGTAGAATTGCCTTAGCAGCCATGGAGTTAAAAATGTAAACTCCTCATTTGAAATGAGATCTTCTCCTATCCTTTGGGACAGCAGATTCTTAAGCCCTTCCCTAGCTTTTTCATACTCTTTCATAGTTGATTTATCATAGCACACCCTGTCAGTAAGTTGTCTAGCTTCAATGACACAATCCTTCTTGGGCCACAACACCAAATTACCACCCTTGTCTGATTTTTTCACTACAATCTCACAATTGTCACCCAGTTTTTTGATTAGATTATTATACGCTAATTTCCTAAAGAAATTGCCTCGCTGTTGTTTATTTTTCTTGACACTATAATTTAAACATTTTAAATCTGTAATGATCATATCGTGATATGTGTCAATTGCATCCTTATATATATATCTCCAGTAGGTAGTTATAGTTAGGACCTATTATCCATAGGAAATCCGCAACATTCTATTCCCAATAACTTTGATGCCGATTGATGAATCTTTGCGAAATTTTCCAAACTTTCGGCGAGCTCTAGTCCGCTCCTATCCTGAAAGTTTCACAATGATTTGTCAAGTGAGGGCCAAGAAAAAAGGGGGCTTGAACTGCTGAACGGAATTACGCCAAATTTGGCAAATAGTTAGTCCTTAGTTCAGACTTGTTTCTTTTGCTTAAATGGTGTCAATCTGTTCATTAGTTACTGAGAACATTCCAGTTAATATAATTTATATAACTATGGGCACTGTGGATCCGGGGAGTCTGCGTGCATTATCATTGTACCTTAAGCGCACCCTTCCAATCACGCGTTGAATGCTAATTGGCTGTCAAGTGGTTGTCAACATTCGAAACCAGGAACTGTTGGCAGCCATTTTGTGCCTCGGTAGAAGCGAGGTTGAGGACGTCAGTGGAATATGTGTGCAAAATGTAGAAAGGGGGCAGGGTAGAAATAATGTTACCCTTTAGACCTGCTTAGGGGGTCCCAGAAGGACCCCGAGGGCTCATCCTTTTTTTTTTTAAAAGACCCGCAGGTGCGTGTAGGGTGCGAGGACACTGCCGTAAAATAAATAAAATAAAACAGAGCTTTTTTATGATTAGCCCCCGTAGGGGGCTAAATATTGGGGGTACAATTATAAAATTTTATGGAGGGCCCAGAGGGCCCCCCCAGCCCCGGGGATCATCACCCCCCCCGGGGATAAAAAACAAAATAAGATGGTGGGGGGAGGGGTCCAAGGTCCCCAAAGTCGCTGGGAACACCAACCACCGGGGCTTTATGTATTGTGGGAGGGGGACTGCGTGGCCCCCACTCCTGGAGCACTCGAGTGCCCGTTACCCCCAGGGCTACAAAAAAATGGTTGGGGGCGGACCACCACTTTCCGGGGTTTTATATATTGTGGAAGGGCAGGCTCCTGCAGTGTCCCGGGGTGTCCATTCCACCCTCCCATAGCAAGGAAATCTGTTCTCTCTTTTAAAATCTAATCAGATTGCTTTTCCACATTGGGAGCTGCATGTTAGTAGCTCCCCATGTGGAAAGCAATGCCGGCTCCCAAACACGTAGAAGTTGTGCACCAAAGGCACTGAAGTCGTGCACCCTACAGACTATGAGTCATGCATCCAGTGCGTACACACCAGGGGGCCGCACTGAGCTCTGCGCTGGGTGCGCAACTTTTAATTTTACCGTAAAAAAATAGCCCCTATCAGTAATTTCTAATATCCCTGGGAAGTTTATCCCCCCGGGTGTTATAAAAAACTGTTGGGGACCTTGGAAAGAGCCACAATTCCCCCACGGTCCTGCCCGCTCCCCGCGTCCTTCAGGATCCGGCATTGCTTTTCCACATGGGGAGATGCTAACTTGCATGTGGAAAAGCAATCTGGTTTGGGTTTTGAAAGTGAGAACAGATTTCACTGCTGTGTCTTTCAAAATGCAAACTAAGTCTGCAATGGGAGGGTCGCAAGACTTCCACCTTCTCATAGCAAACAGCAGTGTCCCGGGGTAGGCATCCCGGGACACTGCAGGAGCCGGCCTGGGGCGTGGCGGTTCCCCGGGCCCTCGAGGGGTCCAGGCGGAAGGCCACACAGTCTGCCTCCCACAATACACAAATCCCCGGAGGTGATGGTTCCTGGGGCATGAGGGGGTCATTGAGGTCCCCACACTTCTTATTTTGCAGGGGAAGCCTTGGAGCCCCCCCACAACCATTTATTTTATAGCCCAAGGGCGTGGCTCTCAGTCTTGTATAGGAAACAGCAATGTTGAGAACATCTTCTGGTAAGATAACAAAGGATTTTGAAGTCCGTTTTTGTTGTAGTTTGCAGGTGTTAAAGCGACGACAATTTTAACTCCGTCTTTGTAAATATGCCACTAAGTTTTGTAATGTCGACAATCTTGTCTTTCATTTAAATAGGCACGAAGTATTTTTTGAAGTTCATTGTGAATCGTGAAGCAACACTGTCTAATTGTGATCGATAAAGAATTGAATGAGTTGTGTACTTGTTTTGCTCGTAATGTGCATAGGGGCAGATTTACAAGTTCATTGCGTTACTATTGCATCACTTTTAAGATGGGAAAAGTGACAGCAAAGTGGCACAAGGGGGTTGTATATCTGGTACACAGTGTTCTGTTTTACTTTGCTTTCCTTTCTGTAATGTAGAGGATCCTGTGTAGTTGGGTACAGCCAGTACCTTTCAACCCTACCCCCAATTGGCTTTCTGCCTGTTACCATAGTAACAGTTCATGGAACACTTAAATGAGCACAGAGGTTAGAAGTTCACCACACTATGTTGGTAATAAAAACAGTTACTGTGCTGGAGTTTTAAAACTTTTCCATAGGAACCGTTAGTCATAGCTATAGACTCTAGTACTTCAAGTTTTAAATATCATTTCTATTTTTAAATGTTTTCTTACTATATCATAATCACACTAAATAATAGTGAAATGTTGTCAGAAAAAGAAGACGCATTTAGTTTTTTTCTTAACTTTTTTTATTAACCTCTGACCCTGCCAGCAGGCCAGGTCAATTCCCACGCCACACAGCTTCACCAGTGTGTCAGTGCCCTGTCCCTCCACGCCTTTGCTGCTGCCGTGAGTTTGAGTCCCACGAGGGCTCTTGTCAGCCTGCTTGCGTTTTTTGCCTGATTGTCATCCTTGCCTTCATCTCTGTAACTGCTTGGTATTTGTTTTCCCCCACTGTATTTAATATTTGATTTCCCCCACTGCACCCCTGTGCCATAGCTCCTCACCCCGATTGCCCCTATTCTCTTTTGTACCCTCTAGCTGTCCCCGCCGCTGCTCTACTGCAGCCCTGCCCGCCAGCCGTTTCACCGCCCTGCTCCCGCCTCCCAGCTACACCTCCCTCCCGCCTTAAATGGTGGCTGCTGCGCAGCAGTGAGAGCAACCTCTGACCTGGCCTGCAGGCCAGGTTGCACCCCACGCCGCACAGCTCCACCCGTGTGTCTGTGCCCTCTCCATCCATGCCTCTGCTGCTGCCGTGAGTTCGAGTCCCGCAAGGGCTCTTGTCTGCCTGCTTGCATTTTTGGCCTGATTGTCATCCTTGTCTTCATCTCTGTAACAGCTTAGCTCACTGGTTAGAGGCGGCAGACCCGGAAGCAGAGAACGGCCCGGGACCAGGGTTCAATTCCCGACGTGGCAGGGTCGTGGACCAGGGTCAGCGGACTCGATAATTCTCGCCTCGGTGCCTACTCTAACCAGGGATCACACTCGGCAACTCTGGGCATTAGCTTGCCTCATCTCTACAACGGCCCCCCACATTCGCCGGGGATGCCTGGTTTCACCTTGGAGATACCCAGTAGGGACCATCTCACAGGGATAGCCAGGACGGGTTCCCCAGCGGTCTACAGCGCCAAGACGCCTCAGGGCAGCAGTGCGCTTTACAAGACACATACATTTACAAGACACATACATTTATTTGTTTTCCCCCACTGTATTTGGTAGTTGTTCACCCCCGCTGCACCCCTTCACTGTAGCTCATCACCCCCCTCCCCCTTTTCTCTTCTGTACCCTCTAGCCTTCCCCGCTGCTGCTCTCTTGCAGCCCCACCCCCCGCCAGCCAGTTCACCACCTGCTCCCGCCTTCCAGCTGCTCTGTCCTCCCTCTATGCCTTAAATGGCATTCCAGAGGCAAGACGTCTGCGCCTGTCTGCGCCTGGACCGCAACCAACGCCAGACCCCCTGGTCCTCACAACCGCCACTGCGACACCAGAGTCCAATACGATGCCAGCACTCTCCTCACACTCAACGTCGGACGAGACCACAGCTACTTCCAGGCAGCCCTGAACTGCACCCACGGACCCTTCTCCTACCACACCTGCAGCCTCACCTGCACCAGAGCCACCAAACCTCCTAAGACAGGACCCAACCACCTTCACTGCATACTCCTCAACACTCGCTCTGCATGCAAACACGCTGTCGAGCTCTGGGACCTGCTCGACACCTCCACCCTGGACGTTGTCTTCTTGACTGAGACCTGGAAGAATGACTCCTTGGCGCCTGACATCGCCATAGCCATCCCGGACGGCTACAAGATCACCCGCAGGGATCGAGTCAACGGAATCAGAGGAGGAATAGCCATCATCCACAAGTCCACCCTCATGGTCTCCATCCACTCAGATGACATCCTCAACACCGCCGAACACCTGCACTTCTAAATCCACACCGACCCCAACACACACCCTCATAGGTACACTCATCTGCAGACCCACGGACCCCGGGCACAGTTCAGAGACTCCATCGACGATCTCCCCAGCACCCACGCTCTCGCCTCCACAGACTACATCCTCCTAGGGGACCTGAACTTCCACCTCGAGAACAACAGCGACGCCAACTCCACCACCATGATCGACAACCTCGCCAACCTCGGCTTCAGACAACTCATCACCACACCCACCCACGCCACCGGTCACATGCATGACCCCATCTTCTCCACAAGCACCCACGTCGCCTTCAACCACACCACCGAACTCCACTGGACCGACCACCGCTGCATCCACTTCACCTTCAAGAAACCCGCCACGTACCACCACACCCAACAGCTGCCCCGCCGCTGCTGGAGTAAAATCACCGAAGACCAGCTGACCACAACTCTCGCTCAGAACCCACCCACAAACCCCACCAACCCAGACGCCTGCGCCAACACCCTCTCCCCACTCAAGAAACCAACCAACAGCCGCATCAGCAAGAAAGCCACCTGGTTCACCGAAGAACTCCAGACATCCAAGCATGCATGCCGGACACTGGAGAAGAATGGCTCCACGAACATACACCGGCCAGCCACGCAGCCTACAAGGATGCCACCCGCAGACATCACCACCTTATCAGACTAGCCAAAAGATCCTCCTTCAAAACCCGCCTGGACAACAACGCACACAACAGAATAGAACTCTTCAGCATTGTGAAAGAACTCTCCAACTCCAGCGCCAACGCCAACGACATCCCACCCTCACAAGAACTGTGCGACTCACTGGTCACCTTCTTCCACTGACAGATCACCAACATCCACGACAGCTTCAACACCACAATTGCCTGACTACGATAGACTCCACCTCCCCTGCGAACACCACCTGCATCAACCACCAGACCTCCAGGTCCAACGTCAACGACGACGAGACACACAAGATCATGAACTCCATCCACTTAGGATCACCGTCAGACCCCTGCACACACCACATATTCAACAAAGCAGACGCAGCCATCGCACCCCAACTATAGAAGGTTATCTACATCTCCTTCAAGACAGCTACATTCCCGGAAAGCTGGATGCACGCCGAGATCAGCGCCCTCCTCAAGAAGACCAAGGCGGATCCCAAGGACCTCAAGAACTTGCCGCCAATCTCCCTGCTCCAGTTCCCGGCGAAGGTCATCGAGAAAATTGTCAACATGCAACTGGCCCGCCACCTCAAAGACAACAACATCCTAGACCCATCCCAGTTCAGATTCAGATGAAACCACTGCACCGAGACAGCCCTCATCACCTCCACAGATGACATCAGATGCCAACTAGACAAGGGCGAAACATCAGCCCTCCTCCTCCTGGACCTGTCAGCCGCCTTTGACACTGTCTGCCACCGCACACTAAAGACTCGCCTCCAAAAAGCCGGAATCCAATAAAAGGCCCTCGACTGGTCCAAATCCTTCCTCTCCAGCAGAACCCAGAGCGTCCGCCTCCCACCCTCCTTATCCAAAGCCAACAACCTCATCTGCGGTGTACCCCAGGGCTCATCCCTCAGCCCGACGCTGTTCAACGTCTACATGGCTACCTTCGCACAAGTGGCCCACCAGCATTACCTCAACATCACTTCCTACAGTGATGACATGCAATTCATCGCCTCTCTCACCAAGGACCCACACACCGCCAAAACCAACCTTCACGAGGGAATGAAGGCTGTTGCCGATTGGATGAGAAACAGTCAACTCAAGCTGAACTCGGACAAGATGAAGGTCCTCAGACCGACCCCCTCAGCCTGGGACGATTCCTGGTGGCCAACCACGCTGTGAACAGCATCGACATCCACTGACCACGCACGCAACCTAGGATTCATCCTTGACTCCTCCCTCTCCATGCAGAAGCAGGTCAATACTGTCTCTTCCTCCTGCTACAACACCCTCTGCATGCTGTGCAGGATCTACAAGTGGATCCCTATCAAAACAAGAAGAACAGTGACTCAGGCCCTCGTCAGCAGTAGACTGGAGTAAGGCAACACACTCCATGCAGGAATACCGGCCATACACCTGCGACAACTGCATCGCATCCAAAACAATTCCGCCCGACTCATCCTCAACGTACCTCACCGCAGCAACATCACCCCCAACCTAAGAGACCTACCCTGGTTCCCCATCGACAAGAGGATCACCTTCAAGCTCCTCACCTACGCATCCAAAGCACTCCACAACACCAGACCAGCCTACCTTAACGGCAGACTCAGACTCCACACCCTCACCCGCCAGCTCCGCTCCACCAGCCTCGCCCTCACCGCCGTCTCCAGCATCCAAGGAACGACCTCCGGCTGCAGATCCTTCTCCCTTCTCGCCGCCAAGACCTGGAACACCCCCCTACCCACCTACGGCAGACCCAGGACCTTCTCACCTTCAGAAGACTCCTCAAGGCCTGGCTCTTTGAGCAGTTGCGGCACCCCCTCCCCTCAGCGCCTTGAGACCCTCACTGGTACACTTTACATGTACTTTGATTGATTGATTGATTGATTGATTGATTAATTGATTAAAACAATAATAAATTACTGGAAACGTAACTTAAAGATAACAATGTAATAAATAACTAGAAACATAAAAAATTCAAAAAAATGTGATATAGAAGTAGGGTAGGTAATCTGCAAATAAGTGTTTAAAATTAGATAGATGTGACTAAATCAGGTCAAACATTACAAGTTAAGGGGACACTTGGCGAAATTTGGTTATTTGCATGTCTGCAATGTGCCAGATACATTTCAGCTGTCTTATAGGCCAGCGTTCAAGAGGTGTCTGTATGGAAGTAACTACTGCATCAGATTTACACTATGGACCAACAGGTCTTTAAAATGATTTAGAGATGAGACAGAATTAGGTGAGAGGTCAAGTCATTATGCAGGACAATATTCTTTTGGGCTTATTTACAAGGCTCTTGCACCACTTTTGTGTTACTCTTCCCATGTTGAAAGTGACGCAAAAGTGGTGCAAGGGCCTTGTAAATAAGCTCTTTTATTTATAATGCATTTAATCGGAGGCATTGTATATCTAGGCCGCTCTGCTTACCTTGTGTAAACAAGGTGACCAACAGAGTTCACAACTTGGACTCTTTGATTGTACACGGCAGAGTGGACAGCAGCGTCCATAACTTTAAAAGAGAAAGAGAAACGATGTGAAAGAGAGAAAAAACAACATTAAAACTGTGAGAGAGAGAAAGTTATAGATGGAGCAGTCAATACTAGAGAAAATACTCGTAGCTCACCTTTTGCCTCTGTTGTGTGTCCAGTACAAAAGGGGGTGGTGATGGACGGAGCATTTGAATCAATCAAACACTCACACCCAGTCAAAAGATCTGGGTTTAATCCATCACCGTTCTTTAGCCCACTCTGCCACCCCAGCTCAGACATGGCTATATGCAAATCAGTCTGACCCTGTGTCTCATGGGAACAGTCCAGCCTGAACTGCCAAGCCGTGTCTTCCCTGGACCGGAAACAAGCTTCTGAGGACCGGTTTCTGGCATTCCAGCCGTCTTCAACCCGGTTTGCTTGAATCCAGTGGCAAAGTGAGCAAGGGACTCACGTCTGAGCATACCCTGTCACACTTATGGCGGCCAAAAGCGGTACAAAAGGGGGTGGTGATGGACGGAGCATCTGAATCAATTAAACACTCACACCCAGTCAAGAGATCTGGGTTTAATCCATCACCGTTCTTTAGCCCACTCTGCTACCCCAGTTCAGACATGGCTATATGCAAATCAGTCTGACCCTGTGCCTCATGGGAACAGTCTAGCCCGAACTGCCAAGCCATGTCTTCCCTGGACTGGAAACAAGCTTCCGAGGACCGGTTTCTGGCATTCCAGCAGTCTTCAGCCCGGCTTGCTTGAATCCAGTGGCAAAGTGAGCAAGGGACTCACGTCTGAGCATACCCTGCCACACTTATGGTGGCCAAAAGTGGTACAAAAGGGGGTGGTGATGGACGGAGCATCTGAATCAATCAAACACTCACACCCAGTCAAAAGATCTGGGTTTAATCCATCACCGTACTTTAGCCCTCTCTGCCACCCCAGTTCAGACATGGCTATATGCAAATCAGTCTGACCCTGTGCCTCATGGGAACAGTCCAGCCCGAACTGCCAAGCCATGTCTTCCCTGGACCGGAAACAAGCTCCCGAGGACCGGTTTCTGGCATTCCAGCCGTCTTCAGCCCGGCTTGCTTTAATGCATTGGCAAAGTGAGCAAGGGACTCACGTCTGAGCATACCCTGCCACACTTATGGCGGCCAAAAAAGGTACAAAAGGGGGTGGTGATGGACAGAGCATCTGAGTCAATCAAACACTCACACCCAGTCAAAAGATCTGGGTTTAATCCATCACTGTTCTTTAGCCCACTCTGCCACCCCAGGTCAGACATGTCTATATGCAAATCAGTCTGACCCTGTGCCTCATGGGAATAGTCCAGCCCGAACTGCCAAGCCATGTCTTCCCTGGACCGGAAACAAGCTTCTGAGGACCGGTTTCTGGCATTCCAGCCGTCTTCAGCCCGGCTTGCTTTAATCCAGTGGCAAAGTAAGCAAGGGACTCACTTCTGAGCATACCCTGCCACACTTATGGTGGCCAAAAGCGGTACAAAAGGGGATGGTGATGGACAGAGTATCTGAATCAATCAAACACTCACACCCAGTCAAAAGATCTGGGTTTAATCCACCACCGTTCTTTAGCCCCCTCTGCCACCCCAGTTCAGACATGGCTATATGCAAATCAGTCTGACCCTGTGCCTCATGGGAACAGTCCAGCCCGAACTGCCAAGCCATGTCTTCCCTGGACCGGAAACAAGCTTCTGAGGACCGGTTTCTGGCATTCCAGCTGTCTTCAGCCCGGCTTGCTTGAATCTAGTGGCAAAGTGAGCAAGGGACTCACATCTGAGCATACCCTGCCACACTTATGGCGGCCAAAAGCGGTACAAAAGGGGGTGGTGATGGACAAAGCATCTGAATCAATCAAACACTCACACCCAGTCAAAAGATCTGGGTTTAATCCATCACCTTTCTTTAGCCTTCTCTGCCACCCCAGTTCAGACATGGCTATTTGCAAATCAGTCTGACCTTGTGCCTCATGGGAACAGTCCAGCCCCAACTATCAAGCTGTGTCTTCCCTGGACCAGAAACAAGCTTCTGAGGACCGGTTTCTGGCAATCCAGCAGTCTTCAGCCCGGCTTGCTTGAACCAGTGGCAAAGTGAGCAAGGGACTCACGTCTGAGCATATCCTGCCACACTTATGGCGGCCAAAAGCGGTACAAAAGAGGGTGGTGATGGACGGAGCATCTGAATCAATCAAACACTCACACCCAGTCAAAAGATCTGGGTTTAATCCATCACCGTTCTTTACCCCACTCTGCCACCCCAGTTCAGACATGGCTATATGCAAATCAGTCTGTCCCTGTGCCTCATGGGAACAGTCCAGCCCGAACTGCCAAGCCATGTCTTCCCTGGACCGGAAACAAGCTTCCGAGGACCAGTTTCTGACATTCCAGCTGGATTGCTTGAATCCTGATGCACTGGGCCAGGAGCAGACTAATTTGCTTGTAGCCATGTTCTGAGCTGGGATGGTGCAGGGAGCTAAAAAACGGTGATGGATCAAGCCCTGATCTGTTGACTGGGTAGGAGTGTTCTGCTTAATTCAGATACTCTGTCCATCACCACCCCCTTTTCTGAATCAAAATTGATTAGGGCTCTAGATTTCAGCAGTCCAAGCTTATCTGCAGAGTTGTGTCATGTGTCCCTACGACACCAATACCTCCATCACCTCCTCTTCCTGCATGACAATTAATCTTCTGCTTCAGCTCCCCACACAGCGGCCCTTCAGATCTCCCCCCAATTCCTGTAAGAGAAAGACATGGCTAAGTATCCAGTCACAGGATAGGGAGCACTAGTCAATCTATAAGTAGAACACAAGACTCAGTTAAAACGGCACATTCATTATTTACTTAGGCCTTCTACATGAAATTCACAAGACATTCAATTGTATAGTGCTCTTGGGATTTTACAGACTTTGCGCTTTGAACTGAGATAGCGCAAAAAATGAAAAGTATTATGCCAATATTTTTTTGCGAAAGAGCTGTGGCAAGAGACAACATATAAAGGTGCATGATGTATATGTAAATGTAAATGTAAATGTGTTTCAATTTATATAGCGCACTTTAACCCAGGGGTCCCAAGGCGCTTGCTTAGGGAACCCGTCCTGGTATTCCCCTGTGATATATCCCGGCCGGGTATCCACAAGGCGAAAGCCAGGCATCCCGCCGCGAGGGGCCGTAGTGGAGATTAAGCAAGCTATTGCCCAGAGTCACAGAGTATGACCCCGTGAGTCGAGTAGGCACCGGAGCGAGAATTGTCGACTCCATGGAATTTTGAGCCCGAGACCCGGCCGAGGTGGGGAATCGAACCCTGGCCCACGGCCGATCTCAGCATTCAGGGTCTGCCGCCTCTAACCACTGAGCCACGCTTCTCCAAATATACATTTTATGTTGTACAATAGAGAACTAATGTAACAGAGAACTGATATGCAAGGTGATTCTTGAGAGTGTCTTAAACTCCAGACTACAATTTTTATTTGTACTTGATTTCTGTGCTATTGGTACTAGTTGCTTAGTCGTAGTATGCTGAGATTTGCCATTGCATTGATAGTGAAACTCTCTTATTGTTATTTCTAGTACATTGCATTTTCACACACACTGAAGGTATCAAGAGTGCCAATCCTGTTATGCAGTGTTGCAAGGCACCAGAGAAGATCCAATACAGCAACTCTGACTTTCTGTGTATTATCCCAACACCAATTCCCTACAGGGTCACTGTGTGATTTGAATTTTTGGTATGCTTGATCAACCACAGCTCTAGGAGGGATAGGAGGTCCAGCATTGCCTGCGTTGTTGGAACCAGGCGAGTGCATGACAATGCACACCATCTCCACACAATTAGTTATGATTGACCCCATTCAGTAGGACCTCTCAAATGTGATGGAGAGACAGGCACAGGTCCTTGAGAATCTAGACAAAAGAATCCAGGACCTCCTTAAGTAGCAAGAGGAACATGTCAGTGTATTGAGAGAGACAGGGCAAGAAAGCATGTGGAGGCCATTATGTTCATACTGGCCTGCTCTTATAAGGACCCATTTTAAGTGGCAGGGCCAAGTCGTGCACCTCGCACAATTGATGGATAAGAACAAACTGCAAGGGTCAATAGTTCCTTCTGCTCCATGCCATGGTTTCTCTGCCCACTGAAGAGGACAATGGGAACAGTGAAAGGTGTCTTTATGCGGGTTAAACATTATGTTGTCAATTCATCATTAGTTTCTGTATAAAAGACACCCACTGCCACCACCCATACCTCCCTGTCCTCCAAATAGCAGATCTCTAGCATGCCCCAGTTTCCAGTGGATATTTGTGGTCAACAAAGGACCAACGGTAGCATGTTTTTTCCCCTCACAAACTCTCCACTAAATGTTGAAACTTGCACAAATATTTTTTGCAAATGAGGTTGTTTTCAATTACTCAATCCATGTCACATTTAAATACTCTTAGTAGAAAGGGGGATACCTATACTCATCACCCAAAAAGTCACAATTGTCCTGTCTTGATTTAACTTCAGCTTTGACCTGGACTTCCGGTCCCTTTGGGGTCCTGCACCAGAACTATTGTAGGGTTCATGTAGCCTGGGGGTGGCATCAAATGTTTTTTGACATCACTGAGGTCATGTAATAGACACGTGTTCAAGGTCCTAAAGGCGGGGTGTGGCTACGCGGGAGCCCTCAGTGTACCAGAACCCTTGGTGACCCTGTGGCCATGGTGTGAAGTAAAGGTGTATGCCTCTTTTGAGGTGGTTAGAATAATTATGAGGATCTCTTAAGTGAGCTGTGCAATAACCAAGATTCGTCCTACAGTAAAAGGGAGCACTTTGTCAGCATGAAGAAATGCAGCCCCCTCATAAAAAAGACCCCTTGGCTGGCCGCCAGGCCAAGATCGATAGATATTATTGATACTTAACACCTTTGGTATTGGAGAAGAATGCACAACAGGTAGATCCTAAAGATGTGGGTTGGGAAATTACGGGTTTTCACTGGGACTTCTGCCATTGGATGGAAGCGCTCAGCCTCAAAGACTGGCCTCAGCTGGTATCCTTGATTAAGGTCAGTAGCAGCAGCTGCGAGGCATTGAGTAACAAAGTAAATGTTAGAAACAATTTCTTTGACATGGAGGAGGCTTGAGAATCTAAAGTTCCTCCTAACTCACCCATTTAGGAGAATATGGATTTTTGGAGGAAGCGGCTTCTGAGGCTGTTGTCGTTATGCTTTGATGAACTTTTGTGACTCTCAGGATTTCAGAGCCACCATTGAGTGCCGTGAAAATGGCAAGGTTAGTAAATAATTATAAACAGTTAACGTGTATATTGCGCAATTTTATTTTTAAACTGATTGATTGTCTCTCTTTCTTCTTTTGAACCATGGAAAGCCTCACAAAAAAGAAGTTTACCAGATGGGAATCCGTCAAAATTTACCAAAGTACATTTTTACTGCATTTGCTGTTCAAAACAAACTGAAAATCCCAAAAGTCAAAACAAAGAGCTGGTAAGAAATGTGTTTGATTCTCTAAGAGCATCGATTTCAAAAAGGAAACTCAAGGCATCCCCTACCATGCCATATTGCCTGTTAAAGGTTTTGTGGAGACTGTTGTACTCACATATGTCAAACCTGACAATTACATCCTTTGTTACGATAAAATTAAGGATCAGCAGCAAGAGGCTCACAAGTGTCTGTGTGACTTATACAGATCGTGGAGAAGTGTGGCTCACTGGTTAGAGGAGGCAGACCTGGAAGCAAAGGTCAGCCCGGGACCAGGGTTCAATTCCCGGCTCGGCAGGGTCTTGAGTCCTAAAAAAATGTCCATGGACTCGACGATTCTCGCCCCGGTGCCTACTCGATTCACGATTCACACTCTGCGACTCTGGGCAATAGCTTGCTTAATCTCCACAATGGCCCCTCGCGGCGGGATGCCTGGCTTTCACCTTGCGGATACCCTGCCAGGGTTATCTCACAGGGGAATACCAGGACGGGTTCCCTAAGCAAGCGCTTAGAAACCGCTCGGTGATTTGCGCTATATAAATTCCTGTACATTTACATTTACATCAAGAACAATCCGTCATATATGTAGATTGTTAGACCCATACGAAGTGTATAAACTGTTAACTATGGTGTATGGGCTGTAAGAGAAATATGTCCATCCTGATATGATTAAGATCTTGTCAGCAGCGCTCAAAGAGATCAGATACTCCAGCGAACCATGCTCACAACTCCAGTGAAATGCCAGGGTTGTGCATGTATTTTGATAAAAAGATGATAAAAAAAGGCTTGTAAAAAGGTGTATGTGCAAAATTGGGTACAGAGACGGAATATCGCCGGGAAAATATCGCCTTACATAAATATCGCCGCAGAAATATCGACATGAAGAAATATCGATGTCAAAAATATAGTTTGACAAGAATATCGACAGACAGGTAAGAAATATCGATAACAATAACATAGTAGTAATAAATATCGTTTACAAAAACATAGTTTAAAAAAATATCGTTAATTAAATAAATATAAGTAATTTAGTGTTTTTAATGTGTTTTGTTAATTAAAATAGTATATTTAGTAGCATTTTTTTAGTGAATAATGTATTTTATGTTGAATTTAGTGTTTAAAGTTCCGTAGCGGGTTGTGGGTTTATAGGGGAATAGGGTGGGAAGTAATTCAAATATAAATAATTAATTGATTAATTAAAATTATAAATTTATATAAATATTTTAATAATTAATAGTTAATTAATTTTAATTGGTTAATTGATAATTAATTATGGTAAATAATTATGTTAATTATTTAATTATTTTTAGGTGTGTGTACTTCAATATTTAATAGAAAATGTAGTTAATTAATTACATTTTAATTGAATAATTAATTAATTAATGATTATTTAATTATAATGGAGTACATTTTTATTTTTAAACCAATAAATATTTTGTAGTTTGTGTATTGGTGTTTATAAGTTTATATAGTGTGAAATCAGAAAAATAATTATTTTTGTTAATAATTTGAAAATTCAATACTAATCAATAATTAATTACAAAAAATGTAAAGTAAAAGAATAATTATTTAATTAAATGTAATACTAAATTTGATAGATGGTGTATTTGAGTTCTTTTTTTTTCCCTACTGTTGCACCCTCTGGAGTGGGAATAGTAATTAATACCCCTACGCTATCCAGCGCTTTCCCTTCAGTTGCACTCTCTGGAGTGGGAATAGTAATTTTTACCCCTACGCTATCCAACGCTTTCCCTACTGTTGCAACCTTTGGAGTGGGAATAGTAATTTTTACCCCTACGCTATCCAACGTTTTCCCTACTGTTGCACCCTCTGGAGTGGGAATAGTAAGTTTTACCCCTACGCTATCCAGCGCTTTCCCTACTGTTGCACCCTCTGGAGTGGGAATATTAATTATTACACCTACGCTATCCAACGCTTTCCCTACTGTTGCACCCTCTGGAGTGGGAATAGTAATTTTTACCCCTACGCTATCCAGCACTTTCCCTACTGTAGCACCCTTTGGAGTGGGAATAGTAATTTTTACCCCTACGCTATCCAACGCTTTCCCTACTGTTGCATCCTCTGGAGTGGGAATAGTAAGTTTTACCCCTATGCTATCCAGCGCTTTCCCTACTGTTGCACCCTCTGGAGTGGGAATAGTAATTATTACCCCTACGCTATCCAACGCTTTCCCTACTGTTGCACCCTCTGGAGTGGGAATAGTAATTTTTACCCTTACGCTATCAGGCGCTTTCCCTACTGTTGCATCTTTTTGAGTGGAAATAGCATGTTTTACCCCTTCGTTATGAAATGTTTTAACTAATAATATTTATAATATTTTAAATGAATGTATGTAATATTTTTGTTATATAATTTTATGTGTTAAATATATGTATATGTACACAATTATTACGTTTATAATGAAAAAGTGTAGGTAAATAGTTAAAAATAGTTAAAATATTAAAGTAATGTAAAGTATTTTGTTAATAGTAGTTATATTTATTAAATATTTAATGTAATTATAATTAATTTATAAAGTCGATATTTTTAACATCTATATTTATTACATCTATATTTTTGAGTCGATATTTATGTACTTACCTGTTTAGGTATGGGGTGTCGATATTTATGTAAACGATATTTTTGCAACGATATTTTTTACATCGATATTACTGTAATCGATATTTAAACACCCTACCGCAAAATTGAATTTAAAAATACACTGTTTTACAATAATGTATTATTTTATGTTACTGTGCAAGACGCCAATGCTTTATGCCTTGGATATATATGTATTGGCAGAGTTGTAAAGCCCTTCTAGAGCCATGGAGTGTATATCTGTAAAAACATCAATATTGACCTGTACTAAGAAAATGCAAATCTGTCCTTTTTATGTTTTGCTAACAGACTTTATTTTTGATAAAATGTCCTTACACAAACATGTGTCTTTCATTTCCTGTGATGTAGTGGCTGATAAAATAGCGGTGGAAGGTTAAGAAAGCTCTATTATGATACAAGAGGGGTTGGAAGCTTTGGAAGTGCTGTTTAGAAGGGCTTCAGTTGAAAACAAAACATTACATTGAGCCCTACTGAAGACTTGGTTATCTGGGTAGAAAGCATAATCACTCCTCAAACCATCCAGAAGGCGCTTTAACCCCTTCGCTGCTAGGCCTTTTCCCCTCCTGTGCTGAGCCCTTTTTTGGCTATTTGGGGTAGTGCGCGCTTAGGCCCCTGTAACTTTTTGACCACATAAGCTATCCACGCCAAATTTGCGTCCTTTTCTTCCAACATCATGTGGATTCTAAAGGCGCCCAGGGTTTGTGGATTACCTTGGAGGGGTCCCAGAAATTAACCAAAATATAGTGATTTTTTTGTTTTTTTCAAAAAAATGGGAAAAACGGGCTGCAAATGAAAGCCTCTGGGTTTTTCCCTGAAAATGTTATCAAAAAAGGGTTTGTGGGGCTGAAATCTCCATTTTCTCAGCTTTTAGGAAATGACAGTCTTTTGTCAGAGAACCGACATTTTTCACACAGTTTTGGCATTTTTCTGGGACATAGCCTATTTTTGCTATTTTTAGAGCTTTCCACCTCCTTCCAGTTAATGGTAGAAATGAGTTTGAAAGCAATAATGGATCCTAGAAAGCTGTACATTTTCAAAAAGTAGACAAAATTCTGAATTCAGAAAGGGGTCATTTGTCTAAATCCATGAAGGTTTCTTTATAGAAACTAACAGTTAAATATTGGAATAATTGAAAATTTGTAGAAAAAAACAGCCTTTTGTCTCAACGTTTTCACCTATAACTTTTTCTAGTTTTGACAGCTCTTAGAAAGCAATATACCGTTACATCCGTTAGACCTTCCTGGTTGTGGGGATATATAGGACTTGTAGTTTCACCAAGAACCCGACGAACCCAGATCCAAAAACTGAGCAGCAACTTGCAATGGTATTTTTTCATTTACTGGGTATAGAGCACTTTGTCTTGGAAAATGTATACATGGAAAAATCTGTATGAAAGACACCTATGTATTTCTGAATTGGGTACAAAAATAGAGTTCAGAAACAGTATATTATTGCTAATTTTCAAAATTGGAAATACTCATACTAGCATGAGAATTATTGGTCATTTTTCAAAATTATTTTTTTTTTACACAATGTCTTTCATTGAAAGGGAGAAATGCGCAAAAGCTCAATTGGTAATAACAGTTGATTTACAAATCTGAATTACCCCAAGTCTCCCGATAAAAACGGTACCTCACTTGTGTGGGTCGCCCTTGTGCCTGCGACAGGAAACGGCGCAAAATGCAAAGTGGTGACACCTAAATTTTGCAGTTACAAATTGACCCTTTTTTAGCACAGTGCCTACCTGTAGTTTTTGCACCCTAGCTCTGCCGGCACCTAGGGAAACCTAGCAAACCTATACATTTTTGAAAAGTAGACACCCAGGGGAATTCAGGATGGGGTGACTTGACTGCCTACCACCAGGTCATGTTACCCAGAATCCCTTGCAAACCTACGAATTTGACAAAAAAAACACATTTTCCTCACATTTCTGTGGAGGAAAGTTCTGGAATCTGCTTGGATCAACAAATTTCCACCCACCCAGTGTTCCCCCAGGTCTCCCGAAAACAATGGTACCTCACTTGCGTGGGTAGGCATAGTGGCTGCGACACGAAACAGCGCAAAACGCAACGTGGTCGCACCTCAATTTCCCAGTGAAATCTTGCGCTCTTTGGACAAAGAGACTACCTTTTGTTTTTGAACCCTAGCTCTGCCGGCACCTAGGGAAACCTAGCAAACCTATACATTTTTGAAAAGTAGACACCCAGGGGAATTCAGGATGGGGTCACTCGACTGCCTACCCCCAGGTTCTCTTACCCAGAATCCCTTGCAAAGCTAAGAAATTGGAAAAAAAAACGCATTTTCCTCACATTTCTGTGGTGGAAAGTTCCGGAATCTGCGTGGATCAACAAATTTCCACCCACCCAGCGTTCCCCCAGGTCTCCCGAGAAAAATGGTATCTCATTTGCCTGGGTAGGCATAGTGGCTGCGACAGGAAACAGTGCAAAACGCAACGTGGTCACAACTCAATTTTTCAGTGAAATTGTGCACGTTTTGGGCAAAGAGACTACCTTTTGTTTTTGAACCCTAGCTCTGCCGGCACCTAGGGAAACCTAGCAAACCTATACATTTTTGAAAAGTAGACACCCAGGGGAATTCAGGATGGGGTCACTCGACTGCCTACCCCCAGGTTCTCTTACCCAGAATCCCTTGCAAAGCTAAGAAATTGGAAAAAAAAACGCATTTTCCTCACATTTCTGTGGTGGAAAGTTCCGGAATTTGCGTGGATCAACAAATTTCCACCCACCCAGCGTTCCCCCAGGTCTCCCGAGAAAAATGGTATCTCATTTGCCTGGGTAGGCATAGTGGCTGCGACAGGAAACAGTGCAAAACGCAACGTGGTCACAATTCAATTTTTCAGTGAAATTGTGCACGTTTTGGGCAAAGAGACTACCTTTTGTTTTTGAACCCTAGCTCTGCCGGCACCTAGGGAAACCTAGCAAACCTATACATTTTTGAAAAGTAGACACCCAGGGGAATTCAGGATGGGGTCACTCGACTGCCTACCCCCAGGTTCTCTTACCCAGAATCCCTTGCAAAGCTAAGAAATTGGAAAAAAAAACGCATTTTCCTCACATTTCTGTGGTGGAAAGTTCCGGAATCTGCGTGGATCAACAAATTTCCACCCACCCAGCGTTCCCCCAGGTCTCCCGAGAAAAATGGTATCTCATTTGCCTGGGTAGGCATAGTGGTTGCGACAGGAAACAGTGCAAAACGCAACGTGGTCACAACTCAATTTTTCAGTGAAATTGTGCACGTTTTGGGCAAAGAGACTACCTTTTGTTTTTGAACCCTAGCTCTGCCGGCACCTAGGGAAACCTAGCAAACCTATACATTTTTGAAAAGTAGACACCCAGGGGAATTTAGGATGGGGTCACTCGACTGCCTACCCCCAGGTTCTCTTACCCAGAATCCCTTGCAAAGCTAAGAAATTGGAAAAATAAACGCATTTTCCTCACATTTCTGTGGTGGAAAGTTCCGGAATCTGCGTGGATCAACAAATTTCCACCCACCCAGCGTTCCCCCAGGTCTCCCGAGAAAAATGGTATCTCATTTGCCTGGGTAGGCATAGTGGCTGCGACAGGAAACAGTGCAAAACGCAACGTGGTCACAACTCAATTTTTCAGTGAAATTGTGCACGTTTTGGGCAAAGAGACTACCTTTTGTTTTTGAACCCTAGCTCTGCCGGCACCTAGGGAAACCTAGCAAACCTATACATTTTTGAAAAGTAGACACCCAGGGGAATTCAGGATGGGGTCACTCGACTGCCTACCCCCAGGTTCTCGTACCCAGAATCCCTTGCAAAGCTAAGAAATTGGGAAAAAAAACGCATTTTCCTCACATTTCTGTGGTGGAAAGTTCCGGAATCTGCGTGGATCAACAAATTTCCACCCACCCAGCGTTCCCCCAGGTCTCCCGAGAAAAATGGTATCTCATTTGCCTGGGTAGGCATAGTGGCTGCGACAGGAAACAGTGCAAAACGCAACGTGGTCACAACTCAATTTTTCAGTGAAATTGTGCACGTTTTGGGCAAAGAGACTACCTTTTGTTTTTGAACCCTAGCTCTGCCGGCACCTAGGGAAACCTAGCAAACCTATACATTATGAAAAGTAGACACCCAGGGGAATTCAGGATGGGGTCACTCGACTGCCTACCCCCAGGTTCTCTTACCCAGAATCCCTTGCAAAGCTAAGAAATTGGAAAAAAAACGCATTTTCCTCACATTTCTGTGGTGGAAAGTTCCGGAATCTGCGTGGATCAACAAATTTCCACCCACCCAGCGTTCCCCCAGGTCTCCCGAGAAAAATGGTATCTCATTTGCCTGGGTAGGCATAGTGGCTGCGACAGGAAACAGTGCAAAACGCAACGTGGTCACAACTCAATTTTTCAGTGAAATTGTGCACGTTTTGGGCAAAGAGACTACCTTTTGTTTTTGAACTCTAGCTCTGCCGGCACCTAGGGAAACCTAGCAAACCTATACATTTTTGAAAAGTAGACACCCAGGGGAATTCAGGATGGGGTCACTCGACTGCCTACCCCCAGGTTCTCTTACCCAGAATCCCTTGCAAAGCTAAGAAATTGGAGAAAAAAAACGCATTTTCCTCACATTTCTGTGGTGGAAAGTTCCGGAATCTGCGTGGATCAACAAATTTCCACCCACCCAGCGTTCCCCCAGGTCTCCCGAGAAAAATGGTATCTCATTTGCCTGGGTAGGCATAGTGGCTGCGACAGGAAACAGTGCAAAACGCAACGTGGTCACAACTCAATTTTTCAGTGAAATTGTGCACGTTTTGGGCAAAGAGACTACCTTTTGTTTTTGAACCCTAGCTCTGCCGGCACCTAGGGAAACCTAGCAAACCTATACATTTTTGAAAAGTAGACACACAGGGGAATTCAGGATGGGGTCACTCGACTGCCTACCCCCAGGTTCTCTTACCCAGAATCCCTTGCAAAGCTAAGAAATTGGGAAAAAAAACGCATTTTCCTCACATTTCTGTGGTGGAAAGTTCCGGAATCTGCGTGGATCTAGAAATTTCCACCCACCCAGCGTTTCCCCAGGTCTCCCGATAAAAATGGTACCTCACTTGCGTGGGTAGGCATAGTGGCTGCGAAAGGAAATGGTTCAAATTGTATGGTGGTGAATTTACAATACCAAATTGCAAAACAACCTTGATTTTGGGGGGGGGGGGCACCTGAGTTTTTGGCCCGGGGCTCGGTGGTATTCTTTGGAAAGTACAAAACCCAAACAGTTCTGAAAAGTAGACCCCCAGGGGAGTCCAGGGAGGTATGGCATGCGTGGGTCCCCGAACGTTTTCCTACCCAGAACACCTTGCAAACCTTAAAATTAGGTAAAATAATCACTTTTTCAAACTTTTTTGCGTGGAATCACCGTGCCGGCAAAAATGTCCTACCACCCAGCGCTCCCCTTGTTCTCCCGAGTAAAAGGATACCTCACTTGTGTGGGTGCCCCAAAGCAGAACAGGCCAAAAACGAATGTTGAAAAAAGTAGTATTTCAGTGTAACAAATTAAGCCCCCCTGCCTTAGTCACAGGCCTTTGGCCCACCCACACAAGTGAGGTATCATTTTACTCGGGAGAACAAGGGGAACGCAGGGTGGTAGGACATTTGTGCCGATACGGCGATCCCACGCAAAAATGTATGGAAAACTGTTTTTTTAACCTAAATTTGTGGTTTGCAGGGATTTCTGGGTAGGAAAACATTGGGGGACCCACGCATGCCATACCTCCCTGGACTCCCCTGGGTGTCTAGTTTTCAGAACTGTTTGGGTTTGGTAGTTTCCAAAGATGCCCGCCGAGCCCCGGTCCAAAAACTCAATCCTACCCCCCAAAAAAGAAGGTAATGTTGCTATTGGTTATTGTAATTTCTCCACCGTACGATTTGGACCGTTTCCTGTTGCAGCCACTATGCCTACCCACGCAAGTGAGGTACCATTTTTATCAGGAGACCTGGGGGAACGCTGGGTGGGAGGAAATTTGTGTGAGCCCAGTGACGCCACGCTTTCCCACGCATAAAAAGTGTGAAAAAACTGATTTTTCCAGCAAAAATTGAGGTTTGCAAGGGATTCTGGGTAAAGGAACGTTGGAGGATCCACGCAAGCCATACCTCCTTGGAAGCCCCAGGGTGTCTACTTTTCAGAAATTGTGGGTTTGTAGGTTTCCCGACATGGCCGTCTCGCACGGGGCCAAAAACCCAGGTAACCCCTTTTGCAAAAGCTGGTGGTATTGAATGTCAATCCCACCAGCTTTTGAAAGAGGGGTTACCTGGGTTTTTGGCCCCGTGCGAGACGGCCATGTAGGAAAACCTACCAAACCCACACATTTCTGAAAAGTAGACACCCGGGGGCTTCCAAGGAGGTATGGCTTGCGTGGCTCCTCCAACGTTCCTTTACCCAGAATCCCTTGCAAACCTCAATTTTTGCAGAAAAAGTCAGTTTTTTCACACTTTTTTTGTGTGGGAAAGCGTGGCGTCACTGGGCTCACAGAAATTTCCTCCCACCCAGCGTTCCCCCAGGTCTCCCGATAAAAATGGTACCTCACTTGCGTGGGTAGGCATAGTGGCTGCGAAAGGAAATGGTTCAAATTGTACGGTGGTGAATTTACAATACCAAATTGCAAAACAGCCTTGATTTTGGGGGGGGGGGGACCTGAGTTTTTGGCCCGGGGCTCGGTGGTATTCTTTGGAAAGTACAAAACCCAAACAGTTCTGAAAAGTAGACCCCCAGGGGAGTCCAGGGAGGTATGGCATGCGTGGGTCCCCGAACGTTTTCCTACCCAGAACACCTTGCAAACCTTAAAATTAGGTAAAATAATCACTTTTTCAAACTTTTTTGCGTGGAATCACCGTGCCGGCAAAAATGTCCTACCATCCAAGGCTCCCCTTGTTCTCCCGAGTAAAAGGATACCTCACTTGTGTGGGTGCCCCAAAGCAGAACAGGCCAAAAACGAATGTTGAAAAAAGTAGTATTTCAGTGTAACAAATTAAGCCCCCCTGCCTTAGTCACAGGCCTTTGGCCCACCCACACAAGTGAGGTATCATTTTACTCGGGAGAACAAGGGGAACGCAGGGTGGTAGGACATTTGTGCCGACACGGCGATCCCACGCAAAAATGTATGGAAAACTGTTTTTTTAACCTAAATTTGTGGTTTGCAGGGATTTCTGGGTAGGAAAACATTGGGGGACCCACGCATGCCATACCTCCCTGGACTCCCCCGGGTGTCTAGTTTTCAGAACTGTTTGGGTTTGGTAGTTTCCAAAGATGCCCGCCGAGCCCCGGTCCAAAAACTCAATCCCACCCCCCAAAAAAGAAGGTAATGTTGCTATTGGTTATTGTAATTTCTCCACCGTACGATTTGGACCGTTTCCTGTTGCAGCCACTATGCCTACCCACGCAAGTGAGGTACCATTTTTATCGGGAGACCTGGGGGAACGCTGGGTGGGAGGAAATTTGTGTGAGCCCAGTGACGCCACGCTTTCCCACGCATAAAAGTGTGAAAAAACTGATTTTTCCAGCAAAAATTGAGGTTTGCAAGGGATTCTGGGTAAAGGAACGTTGGAGTATCCACGCAAGCCATACCTCCTTGGAAGCCCCCGGGTGTCTACTTTTCAGAAATGTATGGGTTTGGTAGGTTTCCCTAGATGGCCGTCTAGCACAGGGCCAAAAACCCAGGTAACCCCTTTTGCAAAAGCTGGTGGTACTGACATTCAATACCACCAGCTTTTGCAAGAGGGATTACCTGGGTTTTGGGCACCGTGCTAGACGGCCATCTAGGGAAACCTACCAAACCCACACATTTCTGAAAAGTAGACACCCGGGGGCTTCCAAGGAGGTATGGCATGCGTGGGTCCCCTAATGTTTTCCTACCCAGAACTCATTGCAAACCTTAAAATTAGGTAAAAATATCACTTTTCCAAACTTTTTTGCGTGGGATCTCCGTGCCGGCAAAAATGTCCTACCACCCAGCGTTCCCCTTGTTCTCCCGAGTAAAAGGATACCTCACTTGCGTGGGTGCCCCAAAGCAGAACAGGCCAAAAATGAATTTTTAAAAAAGTAGCATGTAAGTTTTACAAGTTAAGTCCCACTGCCTTAGTCACAGGCCTTTGGCCCACCCACCGCCAGCCGCGGACCCATCACATTACAACACTCACACCAGCAGACAGCGCCATTCAAGGGCCCATCACTTACGTATCTGCCACAGCAACTACACAAAATGATGGACTGGGTAGAGTGTCACTCAACTAGCAGTGTGTGTAGTGACCAACAGAAAGTTAGTACTCGCACACTGCCAGCCGAGCGCCAGTCCACCCACACCACCATCCAAGCACCAGACCATGCACACCGCCAGCCAAGCACCACTCCACACACACCACCAGCCAAGCGCCACTCCACACACACCACCAGCCAAGCGCCACTCCACACACACCACCAGCCAAGCACCACCCAGCGCACACCGCCAGCCAAGTACCACTCCACACACACCGCCAGCCAAGCACCACTCCACGCACACCGCAAGCCAAGCGCCACTCACCGCCAGCCAAGCACCGCTCCACGCACACCGCCAGCCAAGCACCACTCCGTGCACAGACAGCAAAGTACCACTCAATGCACACCACCAGCCAAACGCCACTCCACACACACCGCCAGCCAAACACCACTCCACACACACCACCAGCCAAGCGCCACTCCACACACACCGCCAGCCAAGCGCCACTCCACACACACCACCAGCCAAGCGCCACTCCACACACACCACCAGCCAAGCGCCACTCCACACACACCGCCAGCCAAGCACCACTCCGTGCGTAGATAGCCAAGTACCCCTCCACGCACACCGCCAGCCAAACACCACTCAGCGCACACCGACAGCCAAGGGCCACTCCACACACACCGCCAGCCAAGCACCACTCCACGCACACTGCAAGCCAAGCGCCACTCTACGCACACCGCAAGCCAAGCGCCACTCCACACACACCACCAGCCAAGCGCCACTCCACACACACCACCAGCCAAGCGCCACTCCACACACACCACCAGCCAAGCGCCACTCCACACACACCGCCAGCCAAGCACCACTCCACACACACCACCAGCCAAGCACCACTCAGCGCACACCGACAGCCAAGTACCACTCCACACACACCGCCAGCCAAGCACCACTCCACGCACACCGCAAGCCAAGCGCCACTCACCGCCAGCCAAGCACCGCTCCACGCACACCGCCAGCCAAGCACCACTCCGTGCACAGACAGCAAAGTACCACTCAACGCACACCACCAGCCAAACGCCACTCCACACACACCGCCAGCCAAACACCACTCCACGCACACTGCAAGCCAAGCGCCACTCCACACACACCACCAGCCAAGCGCCACTCCACACACACCACCAGCCAAGCGCCACTCCACACACACCGCCAGCCAAGCACCACTCCGTGCGTAGATAGCCAAGTACCCCTCCACGCACACCGCCAGCCAAACACCACTCAGCGCACACCGACAGCCAAGGGCCACTCCACACACACCGCCAGCCAAGCACCACTCCACGCACACTGCAAGCCAAGCGCCACTCCACGCACACTGCAAGCCAAGCGCCACTCCACGCACACCGCCAGCCAAGCACCACTCCACGCACACTGCAAGCCAAGCGCCACTCCACGCACACTGCAAGCCAAGCGCCACTCCACGCACACTGCAAGCCAAGCGCCACTCCACGCACACTGCCAGCCAAGCACCACTCCGTGCACAGACAGCCAAGTACCTCTCAACGCACACCACCAGCCAAACGCCACTCCACACACACCGCCAGCCAAACACCACTCCACGCACACTTCAAGCCAAGCGCCACTCCACACACACCACCAGCCAAGCGCCACTCCACACACACCACCAGCCAAGCACCACTCCACACACACCACCAGCCAAGCGCCACTCCACACACACCGCCAGCCAAGCACCACTCCGTGCGTAGATAGCCAAGTACCCCTCCACGCACACCGCCAGCCAAACACCACTCAGCGCACACCGACAGCCAAGGGCCACTCCACACACACCGCCAGCCAAGCACCACTCCACGCACACTGCAAGCCAAGCGCCACTCTACGCACACCGCAAGCCAAGCGCCACTCCACACACACCACCAGCCAAGCGCCACTCCACACACACCACCAGCCAAGCGCCACTCCACACACACCACCAGCCAAGCGCCACTCCACACACACCGCCAGCCAAGCACCACTCCACACACACCACCAGCCAAGCACCACTCAGCGCACACCGACAGCCAAGTACCACTCCACACACACCGCCAGCCAAGCACCACTCCACGCACACCGCAAGCCAAGCGCCACTCACCGCCTGCCAAGCACCGCTCCACGCACACCGCCAGCCAAGCACCACTCCGTGCACAGACAGCAAAGTACCACTCAACGCACACCACCAGCCAAACGCCACTCCACACACACCGCCAGCCAAACACCACTCCACGCACACTGCAAGCCAAGCGCCACTCCACACACACCACCAGCCAAGCGCCACTCCACACACACCACCAGCCAAGCGCCACTCCACACACACCGCCAGCCAAGCACCACTCCGTGCGTAGATAGCCAAGTACCCCTCCACGCACACCGCCAGCCAAACACCACTCAGCGCACACCGACAGCCAAGGGCCACTCCACACACACCGCCAGCCAAGCACCACTCCACGCACACTGCAAGCCAAGCGCCACTCCACGCACACTGCAAGCCAAGCGCCACTCCACGCACACCGCCAGCCAAGCACCACTCCACGCACACTGCAAGCCAAGCGCCACTCCACGCACACTGCAAGCCAAGCGCCACTCCACGCACACTGCAAGCCAAGCGCCACTCCACGCACACTGCCAGCCAAGCACCACTCCGTGCACAGACAGCCAAGTACCTCTCAACGCACACCACCAGCCAAACGCCACTCCACACACACCGCCAGCCAAACACCACTCCACGCACACTTCAAGCCAAGTGCCACTCCACACACACCACCAGCCAAGCGCCACTCCACACACACCACCAGCCAAGCACCACTCCACACACACCACCAGCCAAGCGCCACTCCACACACACCGCCAGCCAAGCACCACTCCGTGCGTAGATAGCCAAGTACCCCTCCACGCACACCGCCAGCCAAACACCACTCAGCGCACACCGACAGCCAAGGGCCACTCCACACACACCGCCAGCCAAGCACCACTCCACGCACACTGCAAGCCAAGCGCCACTCCACGCACACTGCAAGCCAAGCGCCACTCCACGCACACTGCAAGCCAAGCGCCACTCCACGCACACTGCAAGCCAAGCGCCACTCCACGCACACTGCAAGCCAAGCGCCACTCCACGCACACTGCAAGCCAAGCGCCACTCCACGCACACTGCCAGCCAAGCACCACTCCGTGCACAGACAGCCAAGTACCACTCAACGCACACCACCAGCCAAACGCCACTCCACACACACCACCAGCCAAGCGCCACTCCACACACACCACCAGCCAAGCGCCACTCCACACACACCACCAGCCAAGCGCCACTCCACACACACCGCCAGCCAAGCACCACTCCGTGCGTAGATAGCCAAGTACCCCTCCACGCACACCGCCAGCCAAACACCACTCAGCGCACACCGACAGCCAAGGGCCACTCCACACACATCGCCAGCCAAGCACCACTCCACGCACACCGCAAGCCAAGCGCCACTCACCGCCAGCCAAGCACCGCTCCACGCACACCGCCAGCCAAGCACCACTCCGTGCACAGACAGCAAAGTACCACTCAATGCACACCACCAGCCAAACGCCACTCCACACACACCGCCAGCCAAACACCACTCCACACACACCACCAGCCAAGCGCCACTCCACACACACCGCCAGCCAAGCGCCACTCCACACACACCACCAGCCAAGCGCCACTCCACACACACCACCAGCCAAGCGCCACTCCACACACACCACCAGCCAAGCGCCACTCCACACACACCGCCAGCCAAGCACCACTCCGTGCGTAGATAGCCAAGTACCCCTCCACGCACACCGCCAGCCAAACACCACTCAGCGCACACCGACAGCCAAGGGCCACTCCACACACACCGCCAGCCAAGCACCACTCCACGCACACTGCAAGCCAAGCGCCACTCTACGCACACCGCAAGCCAAGCGCCACTCCACACACACCACCAGCCAAGCGCCACTCCACACACACCACCAGCCAAGCGCCACTCCACACACACCACCAGCCAAGCGCCACTCCACACACACCGCCAGCCAAGCACCACTCCACACACACCACCAGCCAAGCACCACTCAGCGCACACCGACAGCCAAGTACCACTCCACACACACCGCCAGCCAAGCACCACTCCACGCACACCGCAAGCCAAGCGCCACTCACCGCCAGCCAAGCACCGCTCCACGCACACCGCCAGCCAAGCACCACTCCACGCACACTGCAAGCCAAGCGCCACTCCACGCACACTGCAAGCCAAGCGCCACTCCACGCACACTGCAAGCCAAGCGCCACTCCACGCACACCGCCAGCCAAGCACCACTCCACGCACACCGCCAGCCAAGCACCACTCCGTGCACAGACAGCCAAGTACCACTCCACGCACACCATCCAGCCAAACGCCACTCCACACACACCGCCAGCCAAGCACCACTCCGTGCACAGACAGCCAAGTACCACTCAATGCAGACCACCAGCCAAGGGCCACTCCACACACACCGCCAGCCAAGCACCACTCCACGCACACTGCAAGCCAAGCGCCACTCCACGCACACTGCAAGCCAAGCGCCACTCCACGCACACCGCCAGCCAAGCACCACTCCACGCACACTGCCAGCCAAGCACCACTCTGTGCACAGACAGCCAAGTACCACTCCACGCACACCATCCAGCCAAGCGCCACTCCACCAGCCAAACACCACTTCACGCACACTGCAAGCCAAGTGCCACTCCACACACACCGCCAGCCAAGCAGTACTTCTTGCCCAAGGGGTCGCTTCCTAAAAACTAAATATAAATTCCCTGGTGCTAGTGGGTATTTTCTGCCCCCCCCGGGGGCAAAAAGGCAAATAAAACGGGCCGATTTGCACCTAGGGTGGACAGAAAAACAAAAAACACAATCATGGCCACCTGGAAGCGACCCTTACCCAAGGGGTCGCTTCCCAAAAGAAACACAGTGCCCCAACAAATATCCCTGGTGCTAGTGGGAAATTTCTGCCCCCCCTGGGGGCAAAACGGCCGAAAAACAGGCCGATTTGCCCCCAGGGGGGGCAGAAAAACAAAAAGTTAAGTGTGAGGCCACCTGGAAGCAACCCTTGCCCAAGGGGTCGCTTCCTAAAAGCTAAAAACAAAATCCCTGGTGCTAGTGGCCATTTTCTGTCCCCCCCTGGGGGCAAAACGGCAAAAAAACGGGCCGATTTGCCCCCAGGGGGGACAGAAAAACGTAAACAAAAAATATGGCCGCCATCTTGGCTCCAAAAAACAACCCTGGTGCTAGTGGGGAATTTCTGCCCCCCCTGGGGGCAAAACGGCCGAAAAAACGGGCCGATTTGCCCCCAGGGGGGGCAGAAAAACGAAAACATTATCACAGCCCGCCTGGAAGCGACCCTTGCCCAAGGGGTCGCTTCCTATAATCTAAAATTACATCCCTGGTGCTAGTGGGGGCATTTCCGCCGCACAATCGCGACGCTGTGCGCGATCGTGAGGCAGAAATGCCCTGCAAAGAGACATCAGGGGAGAGGAAAAACTCTTTCCTCTCCCCTGATGCCTCTTCGCTGCCCCAAACCCCCGCCAGACACCGCAATCTTACCTTTTCCCCAGACGCGCAGGAAGCAGATTGCTTCCCGAGCGCTGGGAATCCCTGATGATGTCAGCGCGCGCTGTGCGCGCTGACGTCATCAGGGATTCCCATGGGGGGGGGCGGGGGCGGCAGCGGAAGGTCTTCCGCTGCCGCCCCCAGCAAAACAACGAAGATCAGAGAACCTCGGGGGGAGCGCCAGCGCTTCCCCCGAGGGTGGGGCTCATGACGAGCTGGGCTCGTCATCAGTGTTTGAGGAGGCTACACCATGACGAGCCCAGCTCGTCATCAGCCCCGAAGGGGTTAAGAGGGGACCAACCATTGTTAATGCGCAAATAAATTATCAGTGGCAGGTGGACATAATCAGTCTTCAAGATTTAACAAAGCATAATAATGGCACTCAATATATAGTAACAGTCATAGATTTATTGTCCAAGTATGCCTTTGCAGAAGTGCTAAGTGATAAAATTGGGCCAGAGTCACTGAGGCTTTTAAAGCCATTTTCTGAAAAGGTTGCACTCCTCAACAACTACAAACAAAGGCAGGTTTATTTTCCCAAAACAATGCTTTTCAGAAATTATTAAAGCAGCACGTTGTTCATCAATTTGTAATGCACACAGAGGTAAAAGCAGCTGTTATATAGCATTTTAAAATACCTTTAAAATCTAAGATGAGGAGATAATTCACAGTCTACAACACCTACCGATAGGTGGATGTTTTACAGGCTTTTATTGATGTTTATCATATGTTTATAACATAATTTATCACAGAACCATCAAAATGTCTTCTGTGGGGGTAACGCCTGATAATTTGATCATGGTCTGGAGAACGGTGTACCAGAGCGGATTCACTACAAGGGCAAATAAATCTACTTTAAAAAAAGGTGATCATGTTAGGATTTCAAAGTTGAAAGTGGTCTTTCTGAAGGGATACCAGAAGAAGATAAATATAGTGGTAAGTGTGGAGCTTAAAGAGGGTGTATATATTATAGGTTAAAGGACTATGATGGGGAAACAGTGTCAGGCGTCTTTTACAAGGAGGAGTTACAAAAGGTACCTGATGATCGGCACAGGGTGTATAGGGTTGAAAAGATTCAGAAAAGGAAAGGTAGCGGGGCTAACAGACAGGCATTTGTCAAATGGAGGGGAAAGAAATGTAATCAGCGTACTCATCAAGAGGAACACAGCGCCCTTTGATAGTACCCTACCATCAAACCCCTCAAAGGACATGTTTCCCGACAAACACCTTTCTAAATACACAGTGAAAATTGCAAAACCTATGGACCTAAAAGAGGATTGGGAGGTAGCCCTAACAGAAATCCAATACTTGAGAAACTGTAATACATTTACAAGGAACAAGCCCAAATTCAACATAAGGGGCAAAAAGGACCCTTTGAGCATATACGCTTACTTTCTACCAGGTTATTTTCTAACCGTCAGATCAGTTGTCGACGCCATCAACAAATCCATTGCAGGAATTAAAACGTATTCAAATAATCATCTGGTGTTATATAACGTAGAGGGAAGCTGTTCCTAAAAGTTTAAATCGCAATACAGTGTTTAGCTGTGCTGCTAAATTAAGAAAGGTTTTAGCTACCTTACAGGATATAATAAAGACAGGTTAAGCCAGATCCTATGTCCCCCGATTTTTAACAGGGGGTTCTATACACTCAGAGGATCTATGACAGTTACTCACTTCTGTTAAGATGTGTCCAGGTGAAGGGCAAAAATAATACAATGGATAACATTCAATTTAACAAGGACGACTATGTAGAAATTTCTAAAGACCACGTTGACACTATTTCAATCATGATCTTCAACGATCAGTCTGAGCTATTGTCCTTTAAATACAGGAAATGTATTGATAAGCTTCTTTTAAGATTGCGACGCAACAGCCACCATTAAGAAGGCATCATGGTGATCATGAAAACATACAGTGACCCGTCTATGTACAGGAACTATTACAGAAACCAGGCAGGATATGGAGGGCTACAATACTTTCAAGGGGCACCCGTTCTGTATGGGCCAGTTTTGGAGGTTTCTTCCGTAGTTTGTTCAGAGGAGCTATGCCTTACTTGAGAAGCGGCTGCGGAATTACAAAACCCCACAGTAAATCGGTGGCTACGAACATTTCCCATAATGTTGTTGGTTCTGTGATGTCGGCTGTTGTAGAGCACATGAACAAGCAACCCCAAGAAAAAGCAAGACTTGTGTACAAGCCATGCCCATGTATTAAAGGCAAGTTAAGATCTTTGAGTTGCAGGGAGCAGCCAGCTCCAAATAAAAGAAGGAGGCATTCTTTAAAAAGCTCTCACAAAAGAAGAACCCCAAGACAGAAGAGAGTTTTGAAGAAGAAGAGAATGGCCTCTAAAGTAAATATTGTTTAAAGCTGCGCAACCTGAAACATGGCCTTTGTGCATTGGGCATTGGGGTAATGCGCCAAATAAGAGTTAAACTTGTTTTCTCTAAAACCCACGCACACCAGCATCAAAAGCAGTTTTTCATGGAGGTGTTGCCACTAGCTACTTTGACGCAGTTGGCTGCTATAGAGTTTTCTGTGCCATGATCCACGGATAAGTGTCTGGATCTCAACAACACGCTGTTGCATCTTGTATCTAAAATGATAAAAGCGGATGGTTCCAACAGAGCTTCAGCCGCTAAAGTGGTAGCGATCACTTACCTCATTGCAACCATGTTTAATCAGGAGGACATCACCCTCAGCGATCATCTCATTATGCAGGGGCCTTGATGCCTTAGGGTGATTGTTGCGCTTTATAAATCTCAAATCTCAAATCAATCAATCAATCATGTTTGCCTTCTGAGCCTTATATCGAGAGTATTCAAAATGACAATAGCGAAACCCTTGACACGCAGCTTTCAGCAGGTCTCTTCTACAAGGACACATATGTGCAGTTTGAAGACAAGAACCTGGATGTTGACAATCACGCTTTTATAAAAAAAGGCAAGCTTTGCCACAGGCAGTAGACATTTGGACGTCCTAGGCAGCATACACTCAGACCTGTTCTTCAAAGATAAACTGCTAGTCAATGGTATTGATCTTAAGATCCAACTTAGCTGCAACAAGGACTCATTCTGTCTCATCAGCAGGGATGTGGGAACAGTATAAACTGGCCATGCTGTCCTCAAGCCTGTTTGTACAGAGAGTGAAAGTGTCCTCAAGCATCAGACTAGCTGATATCAGCACTTTACACCCATCAGAAGCCAAGTACGCCATTGAAAGAGTAGCTCTGGCGATATTCAGCATCCTGGTCTCTACTAGATTAACCCAACAGCAAAATGTATTTTTGGGGCAACTACCTAAATCCATTATCATCGGTTTTGTAGACAAGGTCGCTGTTAGTGACTTCTATACATCAAACCCTTTCAATTTCAAACACTACGACATCAGCTATGCTGCATTGGATCCCAAGGGTTCTGTGATTTTTGAAAACCCTACACACCCAGTTTTGAAAGCACTAATTTTATCAGGGAATATCTCAGTCTGGTTTTGATAACAGGGAATTACCTGCGAGACTTTGTATAGTCATGTTAAGAAAAGGATATAGGGCAGGCTACACTCTGCTCGCATTTGATCTGACTCCTGACCAGTAGCGGCCCGTGGAGGGAGTTCCATGGGACGGTGAGGTGGGCCAGGGGAGGGGCAGGGTGGGGGGTAGTAAACACAGGAATATGGATGAACTGAGGTAAGTAAACATTTAAATAAATAAAACGAAATTCATTTTATTTATTTAAATGTTTACTTACCTCCGTTCATCCACATTCTGGTGTTTACTACCCCCACCCTGCCCCTCCCCCGCCCCGCCTCACCGCCCAACGGAACTCCCTCCACAAGCCGCGGCTGCTCCTGACATGAAAGACGTGGACCATTATAACTTGGACTAAAATAGAAATATGAAATCTGAAATACTGTTTAGTCAACCCTTGCCTGCAGGGGTAAGCATGGTTGTATTCTCTATATTCAACAGCATCATTCAAGTGAATCACGCCCGGCTGATTTTGTTTGACTATCTT
Source organism: Lissotriton vulgaris (assembly GCF_964263255.1). Taxonomy (NCBI): domain Eukaryota; kingdom Metazoa; phylum Chordata; class Amphibia; order Caudata; family Salamandridae; genus Lissotriton; species Lissotriton vulgaris. The sequence goes on from NC_141696.1 coordinate 747,939,210, forward strand.
TAAAATATTGTGAAATGGACATGATTCAGATACACAAATTCTTAAGCCATCATAAATACGCTAAGAAATACTTTTTAGGTGTTTTTCTAAGCAACGGGCTACCTGGGGAAATAGGTGTAGAAAGACCCTGCACTCTCTTCTTTAGCACAGATCCTCATTACAAGGGTGTAATACCTTGGGCAGCTCGGTTTTGGGATATTGCCAAGGTTACAGTGTTTGACAGTTGAGCCGGGCTCCCCGAATATAGCATCTATACAAAACATACATTCAAGATGGTAAAATAAGCTGCTGCTAGGGTGGAGTATATCAAGATGCGGGTACAGGATTCGCTAGCCATCACATGTGGGGAACAATGTATATATTTTATTAGCAACATTTCAGAGGGTATGAGTTTTAGAATTCTTTTAAGTCTATATTCATATGACCTTGTTAACAATACAGTATAGTTGGTTTGTATGTAAAAGAAAATGTCAGGGCTACGGTGCATACTATGCATGTCAAAATTGTAAGACCCTGTAATGCATGCATCATGTATGTGTAATGATGTCTGTCTAAAATAAAACAATTCATAATAACCTGAATTCAGACTCTGCATTTGCATTCTAACACCAACACCTATAATAGAAATGCTTTGAAAGATGACAGAATCTGGTTGAAAAGTTAAAAGTGTTTATTACAATCAGTTTTCAGTGAATGTATTACATTGATAGACTTACCAATGAAATATGAGAAGAAAAATCAGGCATAGACCTTAGCCATTACAAAACTATACACATAACCATTGGAACCCATAAACAAATGTTCAAAAAGTTTGGAGACACAGCAGGTTGTAAAACAAAAGTGCAGTTTTGCCAGTGTCTTCCTTCTAGGCTCCGCAGATGTAGTTGGAGTGCTCCAAGAGGGGGATAGCAGGGGAACACCAGTGGCTGCTAGCGATTTTGGGAAGGGGGATTTGAAACTTTCAAGCATCTGTCTGTTGTCTCCCGTTACCCATGAGCACCGAAGGGATGTTGAGTTTCTCAGAGGCTCGCATAAAATGATTCCAGCCCCTAGTAGCATTCTGGAGAGATATTGGTTTGGAATGCGTGCGACTTTTGACTAGTTCTTACAAGTGGGACCCAACCATTGACCCTTTGTAGAGTAATTCGCCCTGCTCATTCCACATTGGCAGGTCTTCAGAAGCCGAAATTTTACTAAACAACATTGTGCTGCCCCCGGTACCTTTGACTTATCTTTTTTTAACAGGTTATCAACAAAGATATCTGTGTCTGGGGGTGGTGCCTGAGGCTGTGGTTGTTGATGTTGAGTCATTGCCGGGGTTGGTGGCGGTTGTTCAGAGTCTGGGGTACATAGAGTTAGCTTATTTGTTTTGGTAATGCATTGTATATAATATATTTAAACGTTTTTGTAGTGAGTTGAAGTAAAGACCTGGTTTGTCGTACAGCTTTAAATCAGTCTGGTTCAAAATTTCTTTAATCTCTGTATACAGATGAAGCATCTCATTTTTCCTTATACCCCAGGCTTCATCCGTAGATGGTCCTAGCTATTCCAGCTGCTGTTCAAGCACCAGATATATAATCATGGCATGCTCCATCACTGTCCAGATAGGATGCTTGTAATTCTGGGCAGAGCTATGCCCAACAAAGAACCTATAAAACCACCCAAATGCTTTACCAGTTTGTTCTTGGAAATTAGGTAAGTCTTTTTATTATGGAGCTTCTTGAGAAGGTGATGTTCCTTCTTTAGACCCTATAACTGGCACTCTGATATAGGGACATTACCTTGTAGGGTGTTTAGGGCTTTGTCTGAAATGTATGCCACTAAATCGTCCAAAGCTGTCCACAGTATGGCCTTTCTTTGGTGGGATAGCTGTAACCAACATTTTTAGGAGGACTAAATTATGCCAGACAGGTCTTCCCTGAACTGGAAAGAAGCATCCTGGGACCAGTTTCTAGGTAACACCCTTCATCAGCCAGGCTAGCTTGAATCCAGTGGCTAAGTGAGCAAGGGACCCTGCCAACCTAGGGCAAACGAAGCAAACAGAAGGAGATGATAGACAGAGCGCTGAAACTTTTCAGACACTCACCCCCAGTTACAGATCTGAGTTGAATCCATCATCGTTCGCTCTGGACTGTTCCCATGAGGCACAAGGTCAAGACTGGTTTGCATATAGCTGTGTCTGAACTGGGGTGGCAAAGTGAGCTAAAGAACGATGATGGATTCAACCCAGATCTGTGACTGGGGGTGAGTGTCTGAAAAGTATCAGGTCATAATTTCCTTGTGTTTGCTCTGTAATCATATTGGCTCCTGTGTCTCTCAAAACCTCCACCTTCTACCCATTGATGGTGACCTACTACCTGTACTAAGAAGTATTTCAAGACATGTGGACTTCGGGTACCATTTCTTTGTCACCCGGGGACACTATGTTAAAATCAGCTGTCTCCTTCACACTATTTGGGGCCATTTCCTCCCACTGCCCTACACTGGCCAACCACAGCTCTGCCTTCTTGAGGACATATGGGGTAATCTTTGTTGTGTCATTACTGGTAACACTCATAACACTTGGGGGACAAACTTGCAAGTAGTCTTGTCAACCAAGCCATTCTTGTGGGGGCCAGATTGCTAATGGGACGGACCCTTTACTCTGTGAACTAATTAGGGATTATCAGAGAGCACCTTGATTTTCTCTTCCTACCCTTTTTCTGCTAGTGGAAGCCCTGACCACTCTTTTGGGAGTTCTCCCCAGATGCCTTCTTGAACATTCTGGTGCTGACCCAAAGGCCCATACCCTTAGCAAGTCCTGGGGCCAGAAATCTTGCTATTCACAAGTTATTGGCACCGCTGTATGTAACAAATATTGAGCATGTGCTCCCTCAAAATCAAGTTCATCAAGTTTGCTGCCACTCACCAAGCCCTTCAGTGCCTTGCTGGAGTAGTCTAGGGAACCCACCCTAGACTGGTTTGGGAGCTTGTGGCTGTTCCTTAATGATTGACTGTATTTCTCAGGGGTTAGCCCAAATTTGGCAACAAATATGACTTTCATGGGGGCATACTTTGTCAGGTCCTCTTCCTCAAGTGTGCAAACTGTTTCCCTCTAGACTTTTGCCATGTGTTTCCACAAGCTACCCCTCCAATACTCCTCTGGAACCTTGTGTACATTCAGAGCTACCTCATGTGCAGAAAAACTGATCACATGTGCACATCCACCTGAAAATGAGTATGCTTCAATGCCAATGCAAATAGGACAGTCTTTTAGTTTTTCATTTTCGACTTACAGGTGCCTTAGATATATGTATCAGACATATATGCATGGCATCTATAAGTAACAAATGGAAAACTAAAGAGCTTAGAAATTCACCGAAAAAAGCACAAAGTTTCAGGGAAATTATAGTTAGGTTCAGATTTCACTTGCCCAAAACCAGTGAAATTCAGCAGTTACAGTTACCTGAACTAACTATAATGTTTGTCTCTGAAATGCACTTCTTATAACCTAACATAGTACAACACTCATGAAAATCTGTGTAATCAACGATGACATCTCAAATGACATCACCGATGACATCATCAAGTGAGTATATGTGTTTTTAAGAGTTTATGGGTGTTAAACATATATACTAATCTTCGACTAAAGATTGATTAGTAAACTAAATGCTCTACTAATGAGTGATACTATCTCTAACATGTGTTATCTGAGTGGATGTCTTACTATATCATTGTGCGAGTGAGTTAGTGACTGTATGGGTGTGTGAGAGCATGTATGAGTGATTGCATGGATGAATGAGTGGACTAGGTCTGTAGGTGTGTGAATGGTTGTGGCAGTAGTTGTATGGGTATGTGAGTGGGTATCTGAGTGGTTGCATGAGTGTTCGAGGTAATGTGTGAGTGGTTTTGTTGGCAAGGAAGCAGCTATATGAGTGAGTGACTGGGTGTTTTTAGTGGCTGTATGAGTGAGATTGTGACTAAGTGAGTATTTGGTTAAGTGAGATGGTGTGAGTGGTTATATTGGAGAGGGATTGTTTGTGTGAATGGTTGTATGGGTTAGTGAGAAGATATGGTAGAGTTTATTTATTTATTTGTTTTTGACATTTGTACAGCGCTCTGTTACCCGTGGGTGTCCTGGCGCTCTGAAAACTCAATAGGCACAGACGATTAAAGCTTAATTAGTGAAAAGCCAGGTCTTAAGAGCTCTCCTAAAGGCCATGAGGTCCGTCATCTTTCTAAGAGCTGGCGGTAGGGCATTCCAGCCCTTGGTGCTCCCGGCACAAAGCTTCTGCCTCCCACGTGCTTTCCTAATGCGAGGAATTGCAGATCTAAGATGCCTTGTCGGGAGATACCAGAAAAAATACTGTTGGAGAAATGATAGCCCAAGGCCTTGCAAGGCCTTAAACACCAGGCAAAGTGCTTTAAACAAGATCCACTTTTGCACCGGGAGCCAGTGAAGTTTGACTAGCTCCTGGGAAATGGGGGCATACTTTGGGAGGCCCGTAATAAACCGAGCCGCAGCATTTTGTAGGACCTGCAATTTGTTTAGTATGCCCTGTTGGGCATTAAGAAACATTCTGTTACAGTAATCCAGCCGAGATAATACCAGCGTGGTAACTACTGTTTTTTTCCCACTTCCTGGAATAAATGGCTGAATCTTTCGAATGGATTTAAGCAAAAAGCAAATGGAGGAAGACAGTGCATTAACCTGTGGTCGGAAGGTAAGCTGGTCATCAATCAGCACCCTAAGTTCTTAACTTTAGGCACAGGGGTGGGGGCATTCCCCATCTGCTCAGGCCACCAGTTTGGACTACAGAAGTTGACATTTGAGCCGAACACTATAACTTCCGTTTTGGCCGAATTCAATTTAAGGCAGTTTGTAGCCATCCAATTACCCACCGCCAGCATGCAGTCCTGAAATTGCCTAGCTACTCCTTCCTCCTTCCCTGGCAACAACGACATCACAATCTGGGTGTCGTCAGCATACAAGGTAAGTTCAAAGCCAAATGCCGGAATTACTGGGGCCAGAGAACTGACGTATAAATTGAACAGAGTGGGGCTTAAGGACGAACCCTGAGGAACACCACAGGGTAGAATGAAAGGTTTGGATTTGAATTCTCCCAGCACCACACTCTGAACTCTGTTGGAAAAGAATGCCTTTAGGATGTTAAATGCATTTCCATGTACTCCACAGGCCTTCAAACGGTCCAACAGTATCATGTGGGGGACCGTATCGAAGGCTGCGGAAAGGTCCAACAGTACCAACGTGGCCCTGCCCCCAGCATCGGTCTCAGCTCTGATCTCTTCCGTTGTTTTAATTAACGCAGATTCTGTGCTATGGCTAGCTCTAAAACCGTGTTGTGACCGGTCCAGTGCCTGAGTAGCCATAAGAAACAAGCTCAATTGGAGATTCATCACCTTTTCTATTAATTCAGCTGGTGAGGGGAGTCTTGCTATAGGGCAATAGTTATTCGGATCCCTGATGTCCAGATTTGTTTTTTTTAATAGGGGAAAAATAGAGGATCGCTTCCAGCATGAAGGAAAATCTCCTGTCCTGAACATATTTTTAAACAGGGCTACCAGTGATGTAACTATAGGAACTGGGGCCAGCTTGAGCACAGCCACCGGGCATGGATCTGCTGGGGAGCCTGACCTTGCCACTTGAAGCAAACCCATAATTCCTTCAACATTTACCATCGAGAAACACTCAAGTTTTGCCCCTGAGCTAGCCTCCGCTGTATTTACTGGAGTATTAGCCGGACAGTTCACCGTGTCTAAACCAGTGAAGGCCTTGAAAATAGTCTCTACTTTATCTGAAAAAAATGTGGCTATTTCCTCACATAGCTCGAGGCTAGCGGGTGTGGCTTCCGGTGTCGGGGCAGCCAAACAGGAGACCGTTCTGAACAATTCCTTCGCCGAATTCTTGGCCAGGTTGATGCGTTCGGTGAAGTATTCTTGTTTCGCCGACAACACCAATTTTTTATAGAGTAACAGGTTTTGTTTCAGTAACCATTTATCTGATTCTTTGTAGTCTTTGTGCTAGACCCTTTCTAGTCTTAGAAACCCTAGTTTCTGCTTTCTAAGTGTCTCCTAAAACCAGGGTGCAGAGGGCTGGGACCTAGCTTGGATGCAGAATTTGGGTGGAGCGAGGGTGGCACAAGCCTTTTTAATCCACCTTGTATAGGCCCCTGCCGCCACCTCAACCTCCAGAGGGAGTGCCTTTTTAGAGGAAACCAAAAGGTCATCAAGCACTCCATCCTCTATCTTATTCCCGGCCCTGCTTGTCCTGGCAGATTTAGACGATTGACCTGAGCTTTGAGGCCTCATCCCTGAGATAGAGAATAAAACTACCGTATGGTCTGACCAAGTAACCGGCATGGATTTTATAAACTCGAAAGTTGGATGGTCAGAAAAAATACCATCCAAGGTGTGGCCCACATTGTGGGTGGGTCCCTTCACCAACTGTTTTAGGTCCGCACCATCCATCAGCTCAATTAATGCTTTAGTATCAGCATCCATCAGGTTTTCCAAATGAAAATTAAAATCTCCCAATACTATGAAGGTATTAGTGCACAGACCTTCCTCCAGTATACTACCCACAGATCTAAGGAAAGTGATTTTAGGACCAGGAGGTCTGTACACTAAACATCCTCTAAAGGAGTGGTGATTAAAAAGGGACAAAGTTAAATGCCTCCGCTTCACATCTGTCCAAAATTAAGGGTTGAAAGTAGGCATTTAGCGAGTTATGATATATTACAGCCAAACCCTCTTCTCTTCTCAGTGGTCTATCCCTCGAATAACTAAGGTACCCTGGTGGGGTGGCCTTAACTAAGTCCGGTCTAGAGGCCGTATCTGTCCATGATTCAGTCACAAAGGCAATTTTAATGTTTCCATCCTAATTAGCTCGGCGCATTCAAGACTGTGTTTCACCCGCGACCTGGCGTTCAAGAGGAGGCAACTAAGGTTTTCCACTCCCCCTTCCCCTCCTCCTTTTTTATTATTTGATAAGGCCTGAACCAGAGACATTTCAATAGCTGGAATTGAACTCTTGCAACTTAGGCAGGCACAGGGGCCTGTCGCTAATCCCTTCTCGATGTCCAGAATATTACAGTTGGTTGTCCTCCCCACCACATTTAGCTTTTTTTAGCATTTCCGCATCATAAGTAATATTGGCCAACTTCCAACTTGTATCACTACCAGGGGTCCTGGCGCTAGGCGAGGGCCAGACGCGGACGGGCGCAGATGGGCTTGACTTTGGTGGGCCCTCGGCGCGCCAGCGGCACGCCCGCTGCGCGCGTTCGGGCCAGCCCTGTTTTTAACTGTCTCCGGGGTGGAAGGCTAGAGCGCTAACCCTGGACCACCTTAAAATGGCATCTGTCCAGGTAGCTGCTCGAATCTAATCACTCCCCTTCAGTGTCAGAATCACACCATGGAAGCCCTCATAACCCCCAACACCAGGTAAGTTATGTAATTAAAATAATCCGGTCACAATCACCTTCCAAAGTGTAATTTTAAAAGGTTTTTATGGATGTGTGAATGGGTATGCAAGTGGTTGCATGCATGAATGAGTGGCTATGTTAAGAGGCTGTATGGGTTTGTGAGTGGGCATGCAAGTGGCTACATAGCTAAATTAGTCAATGTGTGTATAGCTGCCTAGGTAAGTGTATGGCTGTCTGCGTGGCTGTGTGGGTAAGTGACTAGTTGAATGAGTGGCTGTATGAGTGTATGCATGATTTTGTGAGTGGCTTTATTAGTGTGTGGATGGTTATGTGAGTGACTGTATGAGTGAGTGCATGGGTGTTTGAGTGGCTCTATGGAGGAGTGAGTGGGTGTGTGAGCAGGTGTATGTGTGTGTTTTGGGTATGTGAGTGGTTATGTGGGTATGTGAGTGGGCATTTGCAAGGTTGTATGAGGGTGTGAATGACTCTGTGGGTGATGTCATCTGTGATGTAATTTGAAATGTCATCAGTGACGGCATCAGTGATGTCATTGACAATGCCGTCTGTGATGTAATATGTAAGATCATAAGCAGTACATTGCTCGGTGTAAGTTATATTTAGCTCAGGTACCTATAACTGCTGAATTTCACTGGGTTTGTGCGAGAGAAATCAGAGTCTAAGTATAACGTCCTTGAGACCTTATGGTTTTTCAGTGGATTTCTAAGGTATGTTAATGCTATTTCCTAACTGTATTATCCCTTTTCAGAGACTTTCTAAGGTTTTTAAAATTCTATTTCCTACCAATTACATCCCTGTAACCTGTTATTAAGAAAATTTGAAAGGTTTTTAAAAAGCTATTGTGAAAGTTTAATGCCTCTATTACTAGTACTTTTCTAAATCATTTTTAATAATATTTAAGAATAGTATTTACTTACTAAATAATACTAAATGAGAGCTCTAATCTTTCTTTTTATAGCTTTTGTAATATTTTGTATATATTTCCTATCAAGTTTCAACTGCTTTTTGTATTTAGTTATTTTAAAGAATATGTATGGATAGGTTATAATATGGTAGTAATTTAATTAAATTATAACCTTTGAATTTTTAGAATTGTTACACAGTGTTCCATTATTAATACATTTTCAGAGTATTCTATTATATGTTTCAGTTATTTTAAAAAGAGAAAATGCATGTTTGGTCATTTGGCATCATGTTCCTAATTGTTTTTCATGAGGATTAGTTTTTGTGAGATAACTATTAGCAGTGTACAACATATATTATTGCAATTTCAGCAAATATAATATTTGTGATAATTTGATTAACCTTTTTTTGGTTTAAAAAAATGTAGTTAGGTGCACAAACAGGTTATGTGTTTATAAGTCAAAAATACATATTTAGAAAAAGTTAATGTTTATATTTAAGGAAGTGACTTACTACTGAAATCAACAAAATAATATTAGTATAGCTGTAAAATATTTATATAAGGTTTACACCAGGTTTTTGTGAACATCGCTAAATCGCACACCTGCCACAATAGGGTCATTACCTAGCAATTTTTAATAGTGTTGAACATAGTCAAAATGCTTTTCAATGTAGATTTTAAGGTTGTGATTTACTACTAGAATACTGAAACACATATGAAGACATGTTAAAGTTAATTTAAAAATGGTTTCTAGCTATTTTATGCGAACCATGCCCGCACCTATTTCCAAGTCTGCGCAGGGGATGCAAATTTGTCGTGATTTCTAAAAGTTTTATGCTAGTAAATAGCTTAGATATGTGTGTTAGTTTAAGAATTTGATATAAAATGTGACAAATTAATTAACTAATAGATATTTATACTTTCAAATCAAATTTACCTTATTTGACGGATGCACAACGTGAACCCAATGGTGACACGACCCCATTGTTCCGCCATGCGACATGAAAAGACAGCTTATGATTGGTAAAAAAGCTTTTAATTCTGTTAGAAGGTGGATCCAACACCTTTTTGTATCTTCTTTTAAGTGTGTCTGCATATCTTAACACATTTTTCTATTCTCTCCAGTTATTTTCTATTTTATTGCTGTTTTTAACAGCTCTTTGTCAAAAAGAAGATAGCATGTCCTGATGTACAAAATGAGGAGTAGGTGGAACGAGTTGAAGAGCAGGAGGTACCCCAGTAAAAAAAGAAAGAAAGTGTTGTGTGGGCCTTCTTTACCCTTCCCAAAAAAGTCAGAAGAAGGTAATTGAAGGTGACCTGTTCCCTGTGTGGAAAAGTATTATCAAGATGATCAGAATGAAAATACTCTTGTGAGATCCTCTATAAAGAAGCATCTGGAGACAATGCTATCTAATCATCTGGCAAAGGAAATCAGTGCTAGAGAGAAAAGAGAGCAAGTTGCACGAGGGAACCTAGATCATCCAAGCACCTCTTCTGCAGTTCTACTGACATCACCACAGCCACAAACCTTTCCTGAGTTGGCAGATGCTGGAGTACATTGCAGTAAGTGCCAAACAATTTTTTGTGTTGGTGAAAGTCAATATCTGCCATCATTAGTTTGATAAAAACACATGTATTCATTTTTTTCTGTTTTTTTGCCTGTTTGTTATTTCGTTGGAAAGGATCATGTTCAGGCGATTGAAGTTCATACATTTCTTCTAAATATGTTAAAACCACACATAATAATATAAATAGTGCAAAAATAGAAACAAAACCCACACGTCTTTACAAACAAAGTGTTCTTCCTGAACCACCTGTTCTGGTTAAAAAAAGAAAATGATATGTTGTGGAAGTAATTGGATGGATTAATGTGTGTATAGGAGAGTGATTTGTGCAATAGTGGATGTATGTGTGATGAGTGCATGAGTAGTGCCTGGGTGAATTTATGAGTGAATGAGTAGTGCCTGGGTGATTGGATGTGTGCATGGGTAGTGTCTGGGTAATTGAATGAATGGATGGGTAGGGACTGCGTGATTGCATGAGTGCATCAGTAGTGCCTGAGTGATTGAGTGCATAAGTAGTGCCTGGGTGAATGGCAGCTGCGGTAATTGCAGGTAACAGTGGTGGTGCGGTAGGGCAAGGTGAGGGGGAATTTAAATAAACGACCACAAGGGAAAATTAAATAAATAATGAATCTTCCCTCGAGGTCGTCTCTCGAAATCCCCCCTCACCTGGCCCACTGCCCCAGGGCTCTTACCTGCAGCGGCCACGGCTGGTGATTAGATGAATTCAAAAGTAGTGCATGGGTGATTGATTGAGTGCATGAGCAGCACCTAGGCGATTGTATGTATGTGTTAGTAGTGTTTGTGTGATCACATGAGTGCATAACAGGTGCCTGGGTGATTGGATGAGTGCCTGAGTAGTGCCTAGGTGATTGTATGAGTGCATTAGTAGTGCCTGATGGATTGGATGTTTACATGAGTAGTGTCTGGGTGTTTGGATAAATGTATGAGTACTATCTGGGTGTTTTGATGAGTGCATTAGTAGTGCCTGGTTGATTATAGGAGTACATAGGTAGTGTCATGGTTATTAGATGACTGCATGACTAGTGCCTGGGTGATTAGATTAGTACATGAGTAGTTTAAAACTGCATTCAGACTGCAATGACAGGCCTTGGATATTTATTTATTTTTATTTATTTTGAAAGTTTTATATAGCGCAAACAGGATCTTTGCAGATATCAGAGAGCTTTACACGGCTGGGAATGCCAGCAAGAGAGTGGGGTTACATATAAGTAGTACAGCACATCAATAATACAAATATAACAGTTAAATGTGTGCATAGATAGTCAGTAGCATCAATAATACAGGTGAGATACATAGTCATATAGTTCGAACAGCGATTTTAATGTGTGCGTAGATAGTTAGTAGCAACAATAATTCAGGTGAAATACATAGTCATAGAATTCGAACAAAGTAATACAGGTCGGAGTAGGGTCTTTCCAAATCCACGCTAATAGGTCAAGTGTATTTGGCCATAAAAATAGCTTTTACTTCTTTCTTAAAAAGTGTGAAGGAGGAGATGAGCCTGGTTTCAGGAGGGAGTGAGTTCCAGATCCTGGGTGCCATTCCTGAGAAGGAGCGTTTATAGGTTTTTACCTTCCGGAATCTTCGAGGTTTTAGCAGAAGATTGTCTGTGCCTCTAGTGTTTCTAGAGCCGCCAGAGATTGACAGCTTCTGAGTGAGGTATCTGAGAGAGCTCAGGTGTAGAGCCTTGTGTGTCATGCAGGTGATTTTCAAATGTATTCTGGCTTCAAAAGGCAGCCAGTCCAGTGTTTTCAGATCAGGGGTGATGTGCGAGTGTTTTTTTTATCCAGTGATGAGTCTGGCTGCAGAGAGGCTCTTAGGGGTGCAGTGCTGGTTAACGGGAGACCGCAAAGGGCGGTGCTGCCGTATTCAATTCGAGGGATTACTAGAGCTTGTACTGCAGTTTGGAAGTCTTTGGCTGGTAGGAAGGGTTTAAGTTTCCTCAGTGTATTGATTTGGAAGTTCGCTCCCTTAGTAGCCTTGCTGATATGATGCTGCATGTTAAGGTTGGAGTCGAGGGTTATGCCTAAAGATTTCGCTGAGTGATGGGTTGGACATTGAGTGCAGTTAACTGTTTAAGCCAGGTTTGCGTGATGGGCATCTTCGCGGGAGGTGTGATCAGCAGGAATTCTGTTTTCAGAGCATTGAGTTTGAGATGATTATCAGCAAGCCAGGATTGGGTGCTTCTGATCGTAGAGTTCAGTAGTAAAATGTCGTTGGGGGATTGTAATTTGAGATATAGTTGGGTGTCATCTGCGTACATGTGAAAAAGTACATTGGATGCTTGGAGCAAGGTGGTGAGAGGTTCCATAACTAGGTTGAACAGGGTTGGTGATAGGGAAGATCCTTGGGGGACGCCTAACGACACTGGTATTGGAGAGGACATCAGGTTCTTGAATTTCTGCGACCTGTTGTGTGAAAAGGAGGTGAACCACTTGAGAACAGTCCCAGAAAGACCCATTCTTGTGCTCAAAAGATCGAGTAACTTCTCATGTTTGACAGTGTCGAATGCCGAAGAGAGATCAAGCAGGATGAGGAGGCAGGTATCACCTTGATCTAGAATTTGAAGGGCGTCGTCAATTATGTGCGTCATAGCTGTTTCAGTGCTGTGTCCGGCTCGGAAGCCTGATTGATGCGGGTTGAGGAGATCAAACAGGCCGATATGTTTAGTCAGTTGTAGTTGCGCACATTTTTCCAATAATTTGGCGAGAGTGGGAATATTGGTAATGGGACGGTAGTTGTTTAGGTCGGATGGGTCGGCAGTAGGTTTCTTTAGCAAAGGTGTGACTTGTCCAACTTTGAGGGAGTCAGGGATAGTTCCTTCTTGGAGCGAGCTGTTGATGATTTTAGTCCAGAGAGGAAGGAGCAGTGGGATGAAATCTTTGACAGCGTTAGCAGGGAGGGGATCCGAGAGGTGATTGGAAGGTTTCAAGGTGTTGAGCAGTTTGCCTATTTCTTCTTCGGAGTAGGTTTCAAAGGTTGACCATGTTGCATTGTTTTTAGGTTCGGTGGGTGTTATGCAGTTGAGTGTGCTGTGGAGTCTTGCGTCCGCGCGGAGATCATTCTTTATGTTGTCAGTTTTTTGGGTAAAGAAAGTGGCGAAGTCTTCACATGAGGGTGCTTCGTGCAAGGTACTGAGAGGTTGGGGTTGTTCCTTGGCTTGTGTTCTGATTAACTCAAACAGTTTTCTAGGGCGATTTTTTGCTTGGTCGAGCTGGAGGCTGAAGAAGTTTGCTTTCGAGCGCTTTATTTTCCTGAAGTAGGCGTTTCTCTTTTTCTTCAGGGTTTTCAGGTGTAGTGCAGAGGGAGCTGTCCTCCAGGTGCGCTCTGCCAGTCTCATGGCTCGTCTATCTTCATTGAGACTCCCGTCGTACCATGGGTTGGAGATTTTAGCGGAGACTCTTTTTAGCTGCATGGGAGCAGCCTCATTAATTATTGAGGTCACTGCGCTAAGATAGTGGTCAGTCAGGTATTGGACATCTGTAACGCCAGTAGGGGGGAGTAGGAGGTCGCGACTGTTCGGGGGTAAGGCTAATGGGTTGAGTCTTTTCAGGTCTCTTTTCCAGACTTTAGGTCTGGTGGGTTGAACAGAGTTGAGTTTGACTTTTTCATTGATGTGAAATGTAACAATATGATGGTCTGACCAGTCACAGGGTTGAATAGCCTCAAGTTGAGTAGCGCCCTCTTTGGCGTTGATAAGGTCGAGGATAGAGCCTTTCTCGTGGGCCGGGCTGTTGCATAATTGTGTGAGGTCCAGGGCGCTGAGGAAGCTTTTAAGACTATTTACCACCGCATCGTTAAGATCGTTCCAATGGAGGTTGAAGTCGCCCAGGTATATTTGGGTGAGCTGTCGTCCTGCATTGGTTGAAATCAGGTCCATCATTTGCTGGGCGAAGATGAGGTGGTCTCTGGGAGGGTGGTAAATGCTATGGATAGAACATATCGGTTTGCCATCGCTGATGATATCGAGGCAGATGTATTCGTAGGAAGTTGTTTTAAGGGGCTACTTAAGTAGGTTGTACAATAAGTGCTGCAGGCCCACTAGGAACATTTACTTTACGGGCCTCGGTATATGGTATATCACTCTAAAAGGGACTTATAAGTAAATCAAATATGTCAATTAGGGGTAAACCAATCGTAGCATGTTTATTAAAGTGAGTACATGCACCTTAGCACTTGTTAGCAGTGGTAAAGAGTCTTAGGGCCAACAAAAACTAATTTCGTTTTAAAACAATGAAGAGAACCAGGCAAAATGTGATGGGGAAGGCCACTTATAAGATGAAAGGTCTTACATTCACCGACATTGACTTTCCAATCGATATTCAATATTTTCTAGTCACTCCCAAATATAAATCTAATGTAAAGATCTTCATGTTCTGCGAAGTTTTGGACAATACCTTTACACACCTAGAGACAGGAGATAGGAGGTATACATCTACATCAGTAACTTTGTGAAATTCAGATACGAATACATGAAGTAGTACTTTCCTAGTAAAGTTACACATATCTTAAAATGCCTTAATGGTTTTCCCCCTAAGGTACATGCAAAGTCTTGATAACATAGGACAAATTAAGTATGCACCAGATGTCATGTGAGTTTGTGTGCCCATTTTTTCCTTGAAATCTCAGTCAGTACCGAAAAGTGTATACAGCATTTTTAAATGAAGCTTTGACTTGTGATTTCATGTTCCCCTTTTTTGCACATTATTCAATAAGCACGCATTTTACTTACGAATGAGCTGTCCTGCATTGAGGTAAACTGAACATAACAACACACAAAGCAATAAATAACACGTTCGAGAAATTACTAAGCAACTTGAACAGTGAAAGAGCCAAAAACTAGTGGCTCAACATTATTTCATCAATACATTTTCTTTAATTGGTGGCACAAAATGTTGCTACAAATACACATTTCAGCATATTCTTGTTTCTCAACAAACCCTTTCTTTAGAAGTTGGAATCCTTTTACGAGTTTAGACCAGTGATAGCAATTCCATTACCTCTGCAGTGGCCATCTATTTCTAATGTTCTAGAAGCAATTACTACACATGATGCCAAGTGAATACAAACTATCGGAAGAGAAAGGAACAGACGAAAATGAAATCACTTGAGCAACAACATATGCTGCTGTAGGGGGTGCTCTTGCACTCTTCTTTAAATGATCGCAATTCCCATCGGCATTGGAAAACAGATTCACAGTGAAATTGTTTCTGATGTTCTCCGTCTGCCCTTTGTAATTAATATTTTCAAATTACATTTTTAATTAACGCTTTTATCTAAATTATTATTTTTTATTGTGCACTGCTATTCACTGCTTTAAAATATTCAGTCCTCATGGAAAGGGAAGTTATATGATTTTAGAGATTGCATTCATTCATTCGTTTGAATTTGTCTGATAAGAATGCAAAACAACATAGCCTGCTTGAGAATATGAAGATGCCTCCATGGAACGACCTTGGTGCCGGTTCCTGCAATATATGTCTTATTTTTATTAAGAATTAATTCACAAAGGGAAAATCTAGCACAAGCCATAGCTAACATGCTATGTTTCACACAGCTATATGGCTCAGGAGGAGATTCCTTAATATGTGTGGATGGAGAAGAGTCGCCCCCCCCCGGGTGAGGTATCAGAAACATTAAAAAATAAAATGACTTTATTACCATTTTACTTTTCCTCTGCCTGCTCAAGCTGATTGTGGGCTATTGTTGCCGTCTGACTGGCAGCAGGGAGGAGGAGTAGTGCACAAGTTTAAAGTGCGCATGTAACTTTGGCCCGCTTTCTTGACACATCCATCATGACATGCGCACTTTAAACCTTTAAAACTTTTAAGTCCACACCACCAATCTGGGTGCTTCTCTCATGCTGGCTAACCGCATGACAGCTATGTCTGCACTGGTTAGATAAGTTGGCTGGGGCTTAGGCTGGATGACTGAAGGACATGTAGCAATGTAAGTGACTATTTTTCAATGTACTTCTTTTTCAATGTAAACTAAATACCCAACATGCATTATATTAACGTTTTAAAGTTAAACATTTTAACTTTAAAATTATAATGCATGTCAGCAATTTAGTTACTGTTTATTGCATTAGAAGTTTTAATTCTGCTGGAGTTGGCATGGCGCCTTTTTCACCGATTTGCCAGCCCTACCACTTTGAATTGTTAACAGTCGCCACAGTGTCAGTGGCAGCTCCTCCGCTAAGGCGGAGGAGCATCGCCCGACTGTCCTTTGAGCAGTGTAAAAAAACAGAATGATAACAACAAGACGTTAATATAATTTGATTTTTCTGTGCTTGACTCGGAGCCAGGTCTGGTGGGGCGGGGCTGAGCTCCCCAGAGCATAGTGAGGAGTTATTTACACTCCCTAAGTGTGCATGACAGTTTGGCTGGCCCTCTTGAGCCGGCCAAACTGTCATGAACACTTAGGATGTTCTGTGTTGCACAGCCGGATGGAGAACATGCCCAGGCTCCCAGGCAGTGCCTGAGCAGCCAAACAGGCCACTCAGACCAATCACAACTCTGTCTATACAGTGTTGTGAAAGGCTGGGAGAGCCTGGGAGCCTGGGTGCTTCCAGTGCAGCCATTACCGAGTCAGGGCAAAGGAGAGGCCTTTTTCCATCCCCCACCTCACCCCACCTTCTCTGTAACGAGGAAGCTGCCACTGCACAAAGTGTTACTAAGCCATCTTTCATCAGTGTTGTACATAATGAAACCAGATTAATCTGGACTGTTTTGTTGGGCATGCAGCATTTCATATTATATTTTGCATTTTAACTACAATAGCTTCCTGCGTCAGGAAATTTAAAGACAATGATAGGTATGTATACACCTTTTTATACAGGTTTTTATATAGTCGTATATTTACACGACAAGGGGGAAACATACATATACACACAGGTCCACACACACACACATATATGCATATATGTATGAATACACTACAGGTAAGCACTTTTTGTTTTGCCAATAATTTTGGCGTCCTTTGAATCTTCACAATGATTTCAAGACTAATACAATGTTCACTTCAGCAGCTATCTTGAAAATTTCTTGGTCTGAGAACCAAGGGTTGCGTAAAAGCGTGTTAATTCCTATCGGACGTTTGGCCACGGCTGCAGCCCAAACTGCTAAATGGATTTACATCAAATTTGGCAGTAAGGTAGATGTTGGTTCAAGGAAGTGCCTTTTTCGCATTTGGTGTAAATCTGCTCAGTACTTGCTGAGAAATTTAACGAAATTCCCAGTTGTATCTATAGGAACACTGTGGATCCGTGATCCATCCCTATCTCGTGCTGAGATCTGATTGGCTGCCAACATTTCAAATCAGGAAGTGTTTGCAGCCATCTTGTGACTCGGTTGAACCAAGGTTAAAGTAAAAAAGAAAATAAAAAGGGCCGAGTAGAAACACCTTGATCCCCCATTGTCAAAAAAGTATTTTATAAAAAAAAAATTGGTGAGAGTCACGCTGGATCTGTGACTTCCTTAGAAATAAAACAAAACAAAGTGTGGGGTCCCGCACTTCATTTGATTTTGTCCCCTAGGTGAATCAGGTCCCCGGGGGCTTTGTGGAAATGTAGAAGGGGTGTACACCGGGCTATTCAAAGTCCTAGGGACCACCACCTCCCTGGGGCAGTAACATTAATGTTTGCAGGGGGACCTTGCTGCTGCCCCGGGGACCGCCACCTGTCCGGGGCACTTATGTAATAAACATAATGTGGGGCATCTTTACTGCCTCCCCAGCATCCCCAGGGACTGCCACCTCCCCGGTGCAGTAACATTAATATATGCAGAGGAGCCTTGTGGCTTCCACACTGCCCAGGGGACCGCCACCTTGCTAGGGCACAGATGTAATAAACATAATGCTCTGAGGCATCCCCTGCAGCCCCTGGAACTGTCACCGCCCCTGGGGCACAGATCTTAAGCAAAAATAATGATGGGGAGGCTTTAAGGCTTCTCCTGCTGCCCAGGAAACCGACACCTCTGGGGCCAAATATTGTAAAGATATGCGGGGCCACAGGCCCCAATGCATGCCCCATGAGACAGCCACCCCCAGGGCAAAATGTAAGTAATTGCCTGCTGGTGCCAGCCGGGACAGTTTCGGATGGATGTCCTGGTGAAGAAGCCGCTCCTTCCCAGCTGTAGCGGTGCCCTCCTGGGTAGCCGTCATGTCGGACATCGGGGATTGGTTCTGCAGCATCCCCCTGCTGACGCGCTACTGGTTCGCCGCTTCGATTGCAGTGTCATTAATTGGGAAACTGGGTCTGATCAGCCCGGCCTGGCTGGTGCTGTGGCCGGACGCTTTCCTGCATCGCTTCCACATATGGAGACCTATTACTGCAACATTTTATTTCCCAGTTGGTCCTGGAACAGGATTTTTGTACATGGTAAATTTATATTTCTTATATCAGCATTCTTTTTTTTTTTTTTTAAATGTCTTTATTCGATTTCCCCCCCCCCCCTTTTTTCTGTTACAACCAATACATTTTTATCATTACAAAAAGTTTTAAACCATGTACAGATTTGTGTTTTAGAAAGTTATACAAATGCAAATAATCAAAGTAAAAGTGAATAGAATACATCATATATCATACATTACAATCTTATAGTCCGTACAAATTTCACAAGTACTACCAAAAGAAGCAAAGAAAGCATACTTTTAACTCTTTCCACTCTTCCATTAATCAATGGGGAGCCATATCCTGCCCCCCAGGGCTCTTGCCTTTCTACCTTTTCTATCATATATGGCCCTCTCTAAATTATATGTAGATAGTAATCTTGCCATCCAGACCTGAAATGACGGTGCTGATTTCTCTTTCCAAGCTTTTGCGACAATTATCCTAAATACTGCTGTAACCATGAATACAAATTCTGGATGGATGATATTTTCTCCTAAACTTATGCCCAATATTATCAATTCGTCAGTTAGTTTAGTTTTTATTCCCAACGACTTTTCCAAAAACTCCTCTATTGCCAATTTTAAGGTGTATAATTGCGGGCATTGTGCAAACATGTGTGTGATATTAGCACCTATTGCATTGCATCGTGGGCATGTTATTCCGGTGGTTCCCCCCCATTGGGCAATTCTAGCAGGTGTGTGATATAGTGAATAGACTGTTTTATAATGTTGGGTTTGAAGTGTGGCTGAACACAAAATGGTTCGTCCAAGGTCTAAGGAGGTTTGTAGATCTTCCGGGCGGGCTCTTACTTGTTCGCTCCATTTGTTACTATATTTCTCTCTGTCGTCTGTTTTGTAGACCTGTAGCTCTGCATACAACTGCCTAATTGAGCACAAAAGGCTGCTTCCCAGATAGTCCATTATCCTACAGTTTGTCATTCCTCCTGCTCCCCCCAGTTTTGTGTAGAAGTAACTCCTCACTTGTAAGTATTTAAAGAAGTATTCCCAACTATTTTATACCTATACTGTATGTCTTGGAACGTTAAGAATCCTCCTCCTGAATCCATTAGGTCCCCCAATTTCTTGATCCGTTTTTCATCCCACTCTTTCATAACTGTGTCCCTAAAAATGTATAGTGGAAGATCATTATTCATATAAAGCCTCAGATATCTGTTATACCTCCCCAATCCCAGTTTTTCCTTTATTGCCCTCCAAACTTTATATATTGCGCTCAAAGTCTTAAATCTTGTGTGTTTGAAGTATGCGTAGTCCACAGTTGTTACTAAGGCGTTCTCTGCCGCCTTTCCCAAAAGTGCTTTATAAACATTCGCTGGACATATTCTCTCCTCCTGTTGTGCACTTCCACCTAATAGCCCTTTAGAGTATTGTTGAGCTGTTGCCCAATAGTAAAATTTAAAATCAGGTGCCCCCCAACCTCCCCTCTCTCGTGGTAATGTCAAAAACCGGTATGCTCTACGTGTCTTCCCCTGTGCCCAAATTAATTTATTTACTGTTGATTCTATTCTGTTGAACCATATGCCTTCAAAGAATAGTGGAATTGCTCTGAACAGATATAAAAATTTCGGAAAAGTAACCATTTTAATAAAATTAATTCGACCCATAAGAGTTAGGTGTAAGTTATTAACCCTCTCCATGTTATTTTTAACCTTTCCTAGCAAGGGTTCCATATTTATCTCCACTAATTTTTCTAACTCTGCAGTCACCCTAACCCCCAGATACTTTGTGTCTGGAACTACTCTTGCATCTGCAAATGTAGTGTATCTGTTCTGTACTACTTGTGTTTTTCCCCTGTTTATCAAGTACCCGGACACCTCACCGAATTTCCTTGCCTCCTGTTCTATTTCAATCAATGATTCCTCTGGTGTCGGTGTTATAACAGCCACATCATCTGCATAGGCAAATAATTTATACTCTTTCTCATGCAGTATAACTGGGGTAATCCCCCTATTTTGTGTAAGCTTTCTCAAAAAGGGATCTAAATATATCGCAAATAGTAAAGGTGAAGCTGGGCATCCCTGCCTAGTCCCCCGTCTAATCTGTACCGCATTGGAATAGGATCTATTAATACGTATCCTAGCACTGGGGTGTTTGTAAAGTGCCTGGATTGCTGTTATATATCCTCTACCTATACCAGCCCACTCCATAGCCTTCCATAAGTACGCCCAAGAGACCCTGTCAAAAGCCTTTTCGGCATCCAGAAAGATAGCCGCGACAGGGTCCCCTAAGGCTTCTGCTGCGTCCAGAATAGTGATTAGCTGTCTAGTGTGTTCAGTAGTTCCTTTGCCAGGTATGAAGCCATGTTGTGTAGGGGAGACCACTCTTTCTATTACCTTACTCAATCTATTGGCCAGTGCTTTGGAGTATATTTTTGCATCAGCGTTAAGCAATGTTATCGGCCTGTAAGAGCCTGGTTCAGTGGGGGGCTTATTTTTTTTCAGGATCACTATTATATCCGCACCCGCCCAAGACTGCGGGACTATTCTGCCCCCCTGTGCCAAACAACAGATTGCCCATATATCCTTAGCTAGCACATCCCAAAAGGTTTTATAAAATTCTACCGGGATCTGATCTTGTCCAGTTGCTTTACCGGATGGTAAGCTAAATATCGCATCTCTTATCTCCTGGACTGTTAGTTGTGTGTCTAGCTTGTCCCTTTCTTCAATACTCAACCCATCCTGTGGACCTTGCATGAGGTATTCCAAACTTTCGGCCTCTATCTTTTCGTCGTTTATATCTTGTTCATATAGCACCTCATAGAACCTTCTGAATGCCTCCTGTATCTCCTCCACTTTATTAACAATTGCCCCAGTACAATCCTTAATTTCTTTTATCTCACCCGCTGCTAGCGTTTGCCTGGTTCTAACTGCGAGCAAGTGGCCAACCCTCTCATTAAATTCATAGAATATCTCTTTATTTGCTAGGTACTTCCTTGCTGTTCTCTGTGCCAGAGTAACCCCCGTTTCTGAGTTCTGCACTTCCATAGTCACTAGAATCTGTTCAATGGGGTCTTGCCTGCCTATTGCATCTACTAGCATTTTTTTCCAAGCCCATCAGAGTTCTGATCTCCTCTTCCACCTTCTCCTTTTCCTTTTTACTTCTTACCAGGGTGTAACTTAGTGTCTCTCCCCTCACTCCTGCTTTAAAGCTATCCCATACCATGTCTGCTGAAGCTGAATACCTATTCATATCCCAAAATTGGGTTATCCATTCTTGCATTCTTATAATATACTCCTCCTCCTTCAACAGTCCTCTCTCAAACGTCCATGTCGAGTTTATCCTTTCTGTCTTTTGGGGCACTGCTAAACTTAGAACCAGCGGGTTGTGGTCTGACATTATTCTGGGGAGACATTCTATTTTAGCTCTGCTAACTAATGAGCTAGAGATAAAGAAATAGTCCAGTCTGGCTACTGTTTGATGTGGCGCTGAATAGAAAGTGCTGCCTGTACCTAGAGGGTTAAATTCCACCCACGTATCCACCAGTGCATTATGATGAGCAAGGTTTTGTACCGCTTTGTGCACCTTCTTTTTCCTCCCTTGATATCTACCCCCCCTCATGCCTATTAAGCCGTTCAATCCATTAATATTAAAGTCCCCGCAGCAGATCACAGGCTCTGGCCACAATGCTAATTCGCTGTCGATGAATTCAAATAATTCGGGCTCATCTTCATTTGAACCATACAGTGAGGACAATGTACATCTTCCTGCGGCAGTTTCTATGTCTAGCATTAACCATCTCCCTTCGTGATCCTCCTTTTTCTTTTTAATTTTAACAACACCTTTTCTAGCCAGAACTGCTACCCCCTTGTTTCTCCCCTCTTGTCCTGTGCTAGCAAGAACCTCGAAGCCCATCTGATCAAACACAAATTTATCTTTAACTGCTACATGTGTTTCCTGTAAGCAAGTTATATCAATTCTCCAATAACGCAGCAATGCAGAGAGCTTCTGTCTTTTCTCCTTATTGTTTAAACCACAGATATTAATCGTCATTATCCTAACTGCCATGATTTAGTTTTGCTTTTACCAACACCTCAGCTACTATTTTATCTTTATCTGAACATTTTCTTTCTGCTTCCTTGCATACTTTACAAATCTGTACCATGTTACACCACCACCTTTCACCAGTGTCTTCTTCCCTTCCACCCCCCCCTTTAACCCCCCCCACCCCAGCTGCTGCCCCACCCCCCCTGTGACAGGCAAATAGGTCACTCCTGACCTATGCGTGTCCGCTTAACGTTGTAGTGTCGCTCCCCCTCTCCTCCCCTCTTGTCTAATACTATTCTTAACTATCAGGCAGTAAATTATCCAACAAATATACTTTCATAATTTGGGCACTTTCTGCTCCCTTTCCTGCCTATTTCCTTCTGGCTCCCCCTTGCTCTTTTAATTCTGTCAGAAATTCCCCTGCTTTTATCTCAGAAAAGAACATTCTTGTACGGCCCGCTGAGATAACTTTTAACTTTGCTGGAAACATAAGATAGGCTTCTGCCCCTTGTGTCTGAAATGCAGTAATCAACTGCCTGAGCCTCCACCGCCTTTCCACTGTTACATGACAAAAGTCAGGTCTAGCAAAGAAAGTTATTCCTTCCACCGTTTTTTTAGAGTCAGGCCTGGCTTTTTCCATTAGTTCTTGCCTTGCCAAGAAGTTGCCAAAGAATACTAACATGGCCCTTGGTAGAGTCTCTGAGCCCTCTCTGTGAGTTTTCCTTGCAAAAAGCGGGAATCTATGGGCTCTCTGCACTTCTTGTTCCCAGTCCCATGGCACCTCTGGGAAGGCTCCCTTTAGTAGCTTGATGACAAAACCTCTGGGGTCCTGTCCCTCCATCCCTTCCTTTATTCCAAGAAGCCTGGCATTGTTGCGCCGCTGGCGATTCTCCAAGTCCTCCACCTTCCATTGTAAGTCCTCCACGATCTTAGACTGTTCCTCTCTGGATGTTTGCCAATCATTTACCTCATCCTCTAATCTGCCAGTTCTCTCTTCGACTCCAATAACTCTCTCCTCCACTTCCTCAAATTTGGGGGGCAAGATGGCCGCTGAAGCGCTGTAGGAGTCAGTCGCTCTCAGACCCCTCTCCGACCTACGCATAAATCCAGGCTTTAATGGAGTTATGAAAGCAGCATGCAACCTGCTTCTTGGAGCCAACAAGTAGGAAACGCTTATGTGAGATTATTTCACGATGGAATTGTTGGCCTCACACGAGCTCTTGTGAAAGCGAAAACAATATATATCAGGCTCCTCGAAGCGTTCATGGCAGAGATGGCGACCCGTGGCAAAGATAAGCAGCAGCAACAACAACCCATATCGGGTGGAGCAAACAAAGAGGTGCTTCAGAAAGAAGCAGGAAGAACGGGTGCAATTCCGAAGACAAAAGCACCATCTACCAGCAAGAGAACAACCCCTACGATCTCCACGATAACCAAAGCATAAATGCGCAAGTTGGAGAAAGCCAGCGAGAAAGAGAAGGGGGCCAGCCAAAGCAAAGAGGGACGTGGCAGCAGTACCACCCCAGCGGCGCGGGAAATACCAGAAAAGAAGAAAAACAATGTCACCTATCGGCAGCCGTCGATGTCTGAAGTATTCAGCGCGAAAGCTCCTCCAGAGGCATCAGGATCAGATACAGCAACCTCAACTAACACGGCATCAGGGCCAACCGTCGGATCAACTCAGAGCGTCCTCGAGGACGCAAGCGGAGGGGTTGCGGAGCAACCAGAGATCAAGGAGCTCACGCTTCCCGCGGAACGCCGCGTAGCTGCTCAGACAGACGCCGATGAATGCAAACTGAAGCAGGGGAGGCAGGACGAAGGCCAGGATACAGAAAAGGAGGTGAGAGAGGCTGATGGCGGGGTAGGGATGTCAGGGATGTCGAATACAGGACAAATGTTAGAGGCCCTGATAGAGGTGGAGGCAGAGATACGCGAGGAGCAGGCTCAAGCTCAGAGAAAAGAAAACGCTGCACTGGGTGAGGACATTGCAAGCCCTAGACTTTATGACAATATGCCAGAGTTGGATTTTACAGAAGGGGCTGAGGGAGACGGGTTCTTCTCTGTCCCAGAAGAATCTGATTCCACACTTGCAAGTAGTAATGAAGAGAGGGACTCTTCGAATGCATGCTCGAGCTCTGATGATAGTGGCAGCTCCAGGGAGAGAGGCACGCAAAAAAGGCGTAAAACGACATCTAGAAAGACAGGCTCCCCTGGGAGCTTACATAAGGATACACAAAAGAAACTTGTATTGGATTACTCCGCTAACTCCAACATGTATAAAGAAGATGTGCAAGAGTCTCAAAATGATGGAGGAAAGCTAGATATAATGTTTGCCACATTAAAACAGATGCAAATGGAGGCCAGGGCTGAAAGTCGGAGGGCCAGGCATGATACTAAAAAAATTCAAGCGTCAATCAGAAAAATAAATAAAAAATTTCTTATATCAGTATTCAACAAGGCTTGAATCAGGTGCTTTTGATTGGAGAACCACTGATTATATGTTTATGCTCCTATTCAACTGGATTTGCATTGTGATCACTGGTTAATAATGGACATGCAGTTGCTAATTATTCCTCTGATCATGTCCGTGCTATACGTCTGGGCCCAGCTGAATCGGCATATGATTGTATCATTTTGGTTTGGAACAAAATTTAAGGCCTGTTATCTACCCTGGGTCATTCTTGGACTCAACTATGTCATTGGTGGATCCATAATCAATGAACTAATTGGAAACCTGGTTGGCCATCTCTTCTTCTTTTTAATGTTCAAATATCCAATGGATTTAGGAGGAAGAAGTTTCCTGTCCACCCCGCAATTTCTGCATCGATGGCTTCCTAGTAGAAGAGGAGGAGTATCTGGATTTGGTGTTCCACCAGCTAGTATGCATCGGGGTCCAGAAGATCAAGGAGCAGCAGGTGGAATGCATGCCTGGGGTCAAGGATTCCGGCTAGGTGAACAGTGACCCACTCTTAGAACTTTTCACAAAAAACAATGCTGTTGCACATAGAACTTTAGCACATACTATTTTGAAGACCGTTCTTTCTAGCGCTGTTGGATTTAACCCCTGAAGAATACTTTCCGATGTAAGGCAAAGTAAACATTTTAACGGAGGTAAACCCCCTTCAAAATAATGAGCAATGCTCTACACAGCCCTTACATCTTAACATATCTTCAAAATGTTCTTTTGGGAGCATCTTTCAATTTGCGTTTGATATGGTTTTTTTTTCTTTATCGCTGATCCAAATTCAGGACTCCTTAATGAATGGGTTCCTCTATTTTTTGCGGCATGGCCTCTATCAATGGAGCATATAATAGTCATCTTGCTTGTGAAATATTTTGAAGCAAAAGCTGATTTTTAGAATGACCCAGTATGTTTTTTGAGTTCAGTATGCCTCTTTTGTAAACCTTTTACATGCAAGCCATATTTCAAAATTGCATTTCCTTGATTTTTCGGTTTCTTGGTAGGCTCTTGACTTCTACAGTCTTCCTTTAGCGCTTAATGAAGAAAAAGCATTGATGCCTTCCTAGGGAAAATAAATACTTTGATTTTGGTAACATGGACAACTCATCCAAAATATGTGTCTAGCCCAAGTCATTTCCGAATGTTTTCCAAAAGTCAAATAGCTGAATTATTTTTTTTTCAAGTATGAGAGGTGGAAACTTAGTACGGTGTTTGATAAATGACTAGATGACGGCATCAGGGAACAAGAAGGTAACCACACTTGACCTGTATATAATCCTGTTTTATCTGTTCATATACATTGGGCAAAAATCCAATTAAAATCTTCTTTTCAAATGATAAAGTAATTGAGGAGGTCTGTCGCAGACTAAAATCAATGATGGAGGGGGGCTGTATGGCCCCCTCCAAGAGCTAGTAATGGCCATGGGGACCGACACCCCCCCCCTCACCCCTCCCCCTGGGAGGCTCCTCCATAGATTGTTTGCTGTGGCTTAGTGGGAACACTGCACCTGCCAAGCCACAGCAAACACTGCTCCAGTTTCAACAAGCAAGAGCAAAAAATGCTCTTGCTTGTTTAAGGCAGAGCAGAATTGATTTCAGAAACAGGGAGTGGCATGTTTAGCAGCTCCTTGCCTGTGAAATCAGTGCCATCTCCCGCAGAATGCAGGGACCCGTAAGGGACTGTAGAGACCTTGAGGCACCCCTGCCGCCTCTAAAATTTGTTAATGGGTGCCCTGGTCTGCAACGCACTTCCTGGTGCAGTGGTGGTTGGGGTCCTCATGATTGCTGATGCTCCTTGTGGTCCAGGAACCCCTTCTGTTACCTCTAGTAAGTCCCAGACAGCAGGATTGCTGAAAGGACTTGGAAGCCACTCCCTCTTTCTCCACTACTCTGCAAACACTCTTGGTATACTGTTGGTGGGGGGATGACGTCCCCATGCCTCTTGAGGGCCTCAGGACTAAAATAGACTTCTTCCCTCAACCAGTAGTGCGCCACACGGAACTTTTGAAGGGTGCTGGAGAAAGGGGGAGGGTGGCTCAAACTGCCTCTTAGCAATCCAGCTTTGTGGGACTTAATTGAGGTAAAAGAAGGAGTAGTTGGCCCCCAAGGACCTTCAGCAGTAAACTGAACTTCATCCCCCAACTAATAGTGCACTAGAAGGCGTGTTTGCAGAGTGGTGGAGAAAGGGGGGAACAACCATTACAACGTGTATCCAACAACGCGTTGCCATTACAACGTGGTTGTTACATCGCAACTACCACCCTACCCCCTACTTGATTGCCCTTTTGACCCTCACATCATCTGCACTCTCTACTAAGTTACTCTGTGCTCCTTATTGACTTACAGCCTTATTCCTCAAGCTGATATGCGCTCGCAAAGGGCCAGATTCTCAGAATCTGACCCTTTGCGAGTGAGATTTTTGCATTTGGGATTCATTTTTTTTTTTTTTAACATCATTTTTATTGCATCACCAATAGAAATGTACAGACAATATAATCATCAGTAAATATACAGCATGTACAAGATTAGTATGGTCCAGTCCTTCTCCATTCGGGGGGTTCACCTCGTCCTCGGTGTGGGTGACCTCAACCCTGATCACTTCTCGTAACTCCTTACAACGTCTGACCGCTACATTAGGCAAATATCTCTGGGTTGCTTTTGTGATTTTCACCCCTCCCCCTCCCCAAATTTCGGTACCCCAACACCTTTCCAAACCAGCCTCCTACCCACCCTCCCCCGTGGTCGCTCTGCGCTGGGTTAACAGTGTAAAAGTGTCCGGTGTGTTGCAGGAGGAAGTAGTCATTCGCTAAGGTGTGTTCTCCTGTGTAGTGATAGGGTCTGCCCGGTCCAGTTCGCTCTCGCTCTCCTGCCCCTCATCATCCATATCACGGAGCGCCTGCACCATCACTTCCCATGCAGTCGCCCTTTCCAGAGCTTTCTCGTCATTCAACCTCCAGGCCATCTGGTACCGTAGAGTACTTTCACACGCGGCCCATCTCAGGCATTCCCCATACCATCTTTTATACGTGGGTCCCACTCTGGACTTCCAGTGTCTCGTGATCTCCCGCTTGGCCAGAATAAGCCCTAAATCTATAAATTTACTAGTCGTCTTGTTCCTAGGCGTGTGAGGGAACCAATGAAGGACGCCAACCGCTTTAGTGAACTGGATATCCCTATCTGTCGCGCCGTTAAGGGCCCGCCCAACTTCCTGCCAATAGTCTCCCAGAGAGGGGCAATCCCACAGCATATGGCCCAAATCCGCCCCAATTGTGTTACATCTGGGGCAAGCAGCGTCGGCCACCCCAAAATACTGTTGGATTTTCCCGGGGGTGAGGTATGCCCTGTGAATGACATAGAAGTGAATTAATTGAAACCTGGCATTTCTCGAGCTCTTCCGTGCCCGCCTTAGCAACTGGCCCCAGGTCGTGTCAGGTATCTCCACTTGAAGGTCCAGCTCCCACTTGGCCTTCAGGGCTGCTAAAGGCTGCAAGGCCTCCCGCTGCATCCTAGAGTACAAGCACGTGACAGCCTTAAAAGTTCCCGCCGCCATCATAGTGTACTGGCAGGCCATCGAGGTGCCCGGTTCCTGCAGCCCTTCCCCCCAGTGGGCTTGCATAGCGCCCGTGACTGCTGCGTGCAGCAAGTAGTCGCCCCTCGGAAGGTCAAATCGCTCCTGCAGGTCCTGGAACGGCAGCAACACCCCATCTTCGTAGAGATCACCCAGCATTTGTATTCCCGCCTCCTCCCATCCTAGCAAGCGCGACCAATCGCCTCCATGTGGGAGGGCGGTGACCATCCCCAGCGGAATTTCGGGGGCATACATAAGGCGGACACCCGCCCGCTTACGGGCCCGGTCCCAGCATAGCCGGAACGTCTGCTCCTCGACCGTCAGGTCTCCCACCCGGAGCTTCTGGTGCAGCGTAATGTACGCCAGAACGTGCCGCGGGGTGCCTTCCACTCTCGCGTCCTCGGGGCCTCTATATACTCTCGCCACCTCCTGAGTAAAAATCTGCAGCTGCGCGGCTAGGTAATACCCTTCAAAATCCGGCACCGCCATACCTCCGTCATCTTTGGGGCGCAACAGAGTGTCGAGCGCTATGCGCCTCCTTCCCGTGCCCCATAAGAAAGCTATGACCAACGACCTCAGGCGTTTGAAAACAGAGCTCGGGATCCATACCGGGAGTGTCCTAAAATAGTACAAAAGCCTGGGCAGGGCTATCATTTTAAGCAGGGAGATTCTACCAGCCAGGGATAGCGGCAGAGTCGCCCAGAAGTCCATGGACCCCCGCAGGGCATTAATACAGCGAGTGATGTTGCCGTCCAGTAAGTCGGTCGGGGTATGATAAACATAGACCCCTAAATAATGCAGACAACGCGGCTCCCATCGGAGTTCCTGAGCAGTGAGTGGGCACGGTTCTCCCGGCCTCAGGGGGAACAGGCAGGATTTAGGCCAGTTGACCCTCAGGCCCGACAACCGGCCGAACTGCCCCAGTAGCTGCCGCGCCCCTTGGAGCTCGGGGCCCGCATCGGCCAGAAACATCAGCAGGTCATCTGCATACAGGGAGATGAAGTGCGGCCTTCCCCTAAATGATAAACCTGCGTAGTGGCGGCCCAGTCTGGCCTCCACAGCGAAGGGTTCCATCGCCAATGCGAATAGGAGCGGGGATAGGGAACAACCCTGTCTAGTGCCACGCCTGATCTGGTATTGTCTCGAGATCAGTGTGCCCACCCGAACCCTCGCTACCGCCTCGGTGTACAGGACCTTGGTCCATTTTATGTATCCGTCCCCCAGCCCGAAGCGGCGCATCACCTCATACAAGTACCCCCATTCAAGGCTGTCAAATGCCTTCTCAATATCAATGGAGAGGACAAATGGGGAGACGGCACCCGACCAGTCCGCACCCATCAGTCTCGTAAGTCTACGAATGTTATGAGTGGTGTTGCGTGTCGGTATAAAACCACACTGGTCGCCGTGAACAAGGCTTGTCATGTGTACCAGCAGTCTGTTGGCCAGAATTTTACTGAGGATCTTGTAGTCCGTCGTCAACATAGACAACGGACGGTACGAGGACAGAGCCGCACCCTCTCTGCCCGGTTTCAAGAGCGGGATCATGAGGGCCTCGCACATGGAGCCCGGGAGTCGACCCCTCGCCTGTGCCTCATTATACACCTCGCGCAGCCGTGGGGCAAGGTATTCTAGGTATTTACTATAGAATTCGATCGGTAGCCCGTCAAGTCCCGGGGTCTTATTTCTGGCCATCTGTTTTACTGCACAACCTATTTCTCCAAGAGAGATGGGCCGACCTAGCTCTTCCGCCTCCGAGTCCTCCACTCGTGGTAACTGTAACCCGTCCAAGAACTCTTCAAGCTCCTCCGCCCCTCCCGTTCCACCACTCTCATAGAGCCCCTCATAATAAGCACAACACTTATTCAGGATCCCAGGTTGAGTGTAGCAGGGCTCCTCCCCTGTCTCCTGGATCCCCATGATCGGCACTCCCCTCCGAACTGGGTTAGCGAGCCAAGCCAGCATCGACCCCGCCTTATC
This sequence comes from Lissotriton vulgaris, assembly GCF_964263255.1. NCBI lineage: Eukaryota > Metazoa > Chordata > Amphibia > Caudata > Salamandridae > Lissotriton > Lissotriton vulgaris. The sequence goes on from NC_141696.1 coordinate 747,969,538, forward strand.
ACCTTCCGCATGCGCCCTCGTCATGTACGCCTTGTGATCGAAGCTACGCAGCCGCTCCAGCTCTACCGCCAGCCCCTCCCGTGCCCCGCTAAGCCCCTCCTGCAACTCAGGGTGATTCGGGCGCCTCTTCTCTAAGTCCCTCAGCCGTGCCTCAGCCTTATCTAAGTCATCCAACAGAGTTTTCCGAGCCCCAGCCGTGTGCCCAATACAGTGTCCCCACACCACCACCTTAAACGCATCCCATTCTACCGCCCTCGTGGAGGCCGAGCCACTGTTCTCCTCAAAGTACCTCTCAATGCGCTCACCCAGGGTCTCCCTGAACAACAAGTCATCTAGGGTGTCGGGTTGCAGGCGCCATGTTGGCACGCAGTTAACAGTCACCATCCAGTCCAGAGACATCAACAAAGGGTTGTGGTCCGATAGCGTCCTGGCCAAGTATTCCGCCCCTCCTACCGCGGGGAGCACACACGCCGAACAAAGAAACGCATCCAGCCTCACATGCAGGTCATGTAGGTGCGAGTGAAAGGAGTAGTCCCTAGTGGTGGGGTGCAACGCCCTCCATGCATCCGTGAGGGCCCAGCTCTCCTGCCATTCCAACCTACGCTTGGCGACCCTATGCACTGGGGACGCGCGCAGCGGGGGATGGGACCTATCTAGTAACACATCCTCAACCGAATTGAAGTCCCCCCCAAAAAGAGGACCGGCCCTGCCAAATAACCCGCCAATTTGCCCGAGATGGTAGACAAGAAGGCGGGCAGGTCCACATTAGGAGCATACACATTACAGAGAGATATCACCCTGCCTCTCAGCCTCCCCTCCACCGCCACATATCTGCCCTCCGGGTCCACCAATGACTTTGTGACCTGGAAGGGGACCCCCGCCCGTATCCAAATCAGTGTCCCCCTTGCAAAAGCTGAGAATGTCGTGTAAAATAGCTGCCCCCTCCAGCGCCTTTGCAGAGCAGCCCCTTCTTGTTTATTAAGGTGTGTCTCCTGTAGGAACGCTATATGAACCCCCCTACGCTTGAGGTACGCCTGAACTTTATGTCTGCGCGTCATGGACTGCATACTCCGCACATTCCAGGTCACACATTTCAACGCCCCGGTACTAGCCATCCCCCCCTACACAACCAGACCAGACAACAAAGAACAATGTCCTTACAAGTCCCGCGACCACGGGCCCACCCACCCACCCTCTTTAAACAGGAAGCCGAACCCCTCCAACAACAACTACCCCCCGAGCAACCCCAACTGCTCGCAACTCCCACCCCCCCAGGACAGGCCCCCCCGCAACTGGAAGTACCCCCATCCAAACCAACACTCCCGACCACCCCTCAAGGAAAGGTGGTAATGGTCGCAGTCCCCACTGTGGTGACCTTAGGGGCCAGTAAGGCGTGGCTCGATGCGATAGAACCTCAAAGCAAATCAGCCCCGCGCACTCCACCCCGCAATCCCCACATCACAGCTCCCCAAAACCTCAAGTAACAGCTTTCCACTGCCATGGGCCCAGTGCCCCGGTGTCCAACCAACGAGTTCACTCCACCAGTTCAGTTCAACACGCCTCTAGTATCTCCTCCGAAGTCTGCGGTGTCACAATAGGGCCCCGGGCTCCACCAAATTCCGATTGTCCCGTCTCCGAGCCCGTGCCCGGGTCCTCTGATTCCGTGCCCTTCCCGGACTGACTTCTGGCGGCCCTGGATAAGTCCGCTACCGCCTGTAGCGCCGCCTGCCTCTCCGCCTCCGTCTGCGACACCGACGGTTTTCCGGTCCTCCTGCGGTTCCTCCTGATCCGTTGGGATTGCCTGATCGGTTGCGCCACCTTAGCCTCCTCCTCCCTGGCCTTAGCACCGTCCGTTCCCGCTTTATAAGTGTCCCACCAGTCCCAAGCGTCCGCTGAGGTCGTGAAGAATAGTGATTGCTCATCCACCACCACTCTCAGCTTGGCGGGGAACAACAGGGAGTACTTGATGCCTTCCTTGCGGAGCTCCCGCTTGAGGGACAGAAAGTTTGCCCGGAGCCGCTGCGTCTCGAATGTATAGTCCGGGAACATGGTGACTCTGTTGTTGTCCACTTGAAAGGGCCCTGCCTCTTTCGCCCTCTGTAAAAGCCAGTCTCTGTCCCGGTAATGGAGCAACTTGAACACCACTGGGCGAGGGGGAAGGCCCAAGGCTGGCGGGCGCGCTGGAACTCTATGTGCCCGTTCCAGGGAGAAGAAGGGGGACAATCCTTCCGGTGCCACCTCCGTCCGCAGCCAGTTATCAAGATAGCCCACCATGTCGTCGCCTTCGATTTTTTCCGGCAGGCCCACTAGGCGTACGTTGTTGCGCCTGTTCCGATTTTCCGCATCTTCGGCCCTCCGTTCCAACACCTTCAAGCGGTCCATCACTTCCGTCATCTGGGCCTTCATCGTTGCTTGGCCCGGGGTTAATTCCTTAACCGTGATTTCCACGGACTTCACCCTGTCCTTAAGTTTATCATGGTCGGCCTTCAGGAGGCCCAAGCCCGTCGCCACCTGAGCTATATCTTGTTGTAGGGCGTCCTTTGTGGTGGCGATGGCCTCTAGGATACGATCTTGCATCCGCTGCAACGCCGCTTGGTCTCGCTCCGCTCCCTCCGTAGCCTCAGTATCGGTCGCGCCATCTCCCTTCCCCTTCGTCTTCCCCATCTGGGCCGGCCTGAGCGGTGGCCTCCGAGTGTGTTCCTGGTCGTTCCCCGAGCGTCGCCGGGTTTCGCCCTCCGGCAGGGTCCCCGGATCCAAGGTTATCTCCAAGAAGCAGGAACTCTGAACGACCGTCCGCCCGGCTGGCGCCAGTCGTGCCAGGGGCCCGGGGCTTTCGTCACTGGGTCACCGCCGCACTATCGTCGCCACTGCCAGGGGGCGGTCCCCAGCTCCCGCCCGAGGGTGCGCCCAAGGTCCACTCCGGCACCTAGGGAGAGGCGCGATACAACCTCCAGCACCTCTGATTTGTCAGGGAGCAGTCCTTAGTGGGTCTCCGGGCAGATGTCTCCGTCGTCTCCGAGTCTCATGCCACCGCCGCCATTTTAGGGTCTGCGACTTCTCGCCTGGGTCCAACTCTCAAAGTCGAAATACTGCTGTGGAGTGGCTCGGCGTCGTCCTCCGTGGGCACCGGACCCTCCGCAGTACCTTCCAGTACCGGATGATATCGATTACATCGGGGTCCGATCAGATTTTCAGGATATTTCCCGGGATCGGGCACGGAGCTCCGAGCTCACGCTGCCTACCTCCTCGGCATCCAAGCCACGCCCCCCTTGCATTTGGGATTCATCATCCCAAATGCAAAAATCGCTATTTAGAAACTCGCAAATTTGCGAGGAATAGCATTTAAGGAATCTCTATTAGAGATTCCTTAAATGCTATTCTTGAAACATTTTAAAATTGCGAAATCGCAAATTTCGGCCGCTATTTACCGCAAGGTCAAACCTCGTGGTAAATAGCGAAAACTTAGAAAAATGCTTTTAAAAGCATTTTTCTAAGTTGCGTGTTACACACACACATGTCCTTAGGACATGTGTGTGCGCAACACCTGTTGAAATGTGCATTTAAGGGGTGCTACAGGGTGTCCTTTGGACACCCCTGGCACCCTCAAAATTGCTATCTTATTTGCGATTAGCAAATTGCTAATCGCAAATAAGGAATACTCCCCATTCATTCCTACGGGCCTTTTGGCCCATAGGAATGAATGGGGAGTTATTCCTTATTTGCGATTAGCAATTTGCTAATCGCAAATAAGGAATGTGTAGGAATCGCAATTCTTTTTGTGATTCCTACATGAATTCCGTTTTGCGAGTCTGGAATAGCGATTCCTTATGAATCGCGATTTTAGACTCGCAAAACCCCCCAATGATGAATCAGGCTGTTAGTAGTGGGTTTTGTTATTTCAATGTTGTTCACTTCGTTCCCTTTACTAATTTGTGTTCGGTTTTTTCACTTCATTGCTGCCTGTATTTTTATTCAACAATCACCGTTATTTATTCCCCATCACCTTTAATTCTTTTATCTATGACCTCCACTAACACTCTCACTCCGCTTTACATCTTATTACTCCCTTCATGTTTACTGAACTCATCTGTCACTGTTTTCTACTTCAATTCTTTCCTATCTTTATTCTTCACATTCAGTAAACTAACTACTATTTTCTTATCGTATTTATTAATTTTATTCTACCTACCATACTCTATCGCATTTTATCTATATTGTTTTACACCTATTTTGCTCTCATTTTGTTATCATGTTAGATATGCTGTTGTATTGTGACGCCTCCTAATTCTTTTCATTGCTACTTGGAATGTTCATTGTGTTATTTATTATTTTACGTCACTATGTATAACTACTATTTTTATCCGATTTATTAATCTACTCTAGCTATCATATTTTATCACATTTATCTATATTGTTTTATACTTATTTTGCTCTCACTTTGATATCATGTCAGATATGCTATTTTATTGTGATGCTTCCTAATTCTTTTCAATGCAAACTGGAATGTTCATTGTGTTATTTATTATTTTTGTTGTCATTATGTATAATATGATATCCCTTTGCTCAGTCCACCACCACCTTTGATCATGGTAATCTTGTCCCATGTAACTGCTCAGATTGCTCTTTATGTTTAATCCTCCTATCACCTTTTCTTCTATTCCCTAACTGTATAACTTTGCCCAGGACATTGTTCCATACCATACTACCTCGGAGTACTAGTTCTCTCTCATTCCAGTGTGCTTCTTCCCTCCTCCCCCCATTTTATACCTCTCTCTCAACCATGCCCCCACTCACTCTTCCACCATCATTCTCATCCCCCCTCCCCTCCAAATTTGGCCCAAACTCTTGGTCCATCATCTACCCACCCCATCTCTCTAAACATGGTAAAAAAAACTTAAACACAAACTTATCTGCCTCCACCCTGAAACCTTATTCGCTGACCACCACAACAGCCTTAACTCTTCTCTTGTCACCAATCTCATCTTCTTCACCAAACGCCCATCTAAATGGAAATATTTAACAACAAGGGGTGGTGAGGGACAGAGTTTCTGAATTAAGCAGAATACTCTCACCCAGTCAAGAGATCAGGGCTAGATCCAACACCGTTTTTAGCTCACTGCACCATCCCAGCTCAGAACCTGGCTATATGCAAATTAGTCTGTTCCTGTCCCAGTGCATGATGGGAACAGGGCAAACCAAACTACCAAGCCAATTCTTACACTGGGAAGGAAACAAGCTCCCGGGGACCGGTTTCTGGCACTTCAGCCATCGTCGGCCCCCTTTTTGTAAATCGTTTTTGGCCACTATAGGTGTGGCAGGGTATACTCAGACATGAGTCCCTTTCTCACTGCTCCATCAGGATTCAAGCAAGCCGGGCCGAAGAAGGCTGAAATGCCAGAAACCGGTCCCCGGTAGCTTGTCTCCTTTCTGGTGAAGAATTGGCTTGGTAGTTTAGTCTGCCCTGTTCCCATGATGCACTGGGCCAGGGACAGACTGATTTGCATATAGCCAGGTTCTGAGCTGGGATGGGGCAGTGAGATAAATAACGGTGATGGATCAAGCCCTGATCTTTGGACTGGGTAAGAGTGGTCTGTTTAACTCAGACACTCTGTTCATCACCACCCCCTTTTTGTAAATCGTTTTTGGCCACTATAGGTGTGGCAGGGTATACTCAGACATGAGTCCCTTTCTCACTGCTCCATCAGGATTCAAGCAAGCCGGGCCGAAGAAGGCTGAAATGCCAGAAACCGGTCCCCGGTAGCTTGTCTCCTTTCTGGTGAAGAATTGGCTTGGTAGTTTAGTCTGCCCTGTTCCCATGATGCACTGGGCCAGGGACAGACTGATTTGCATATAGCCAGGTTCTGAGCTGGGATGGGGCAGTGAGATGAATAACGGTGATGGATCAAGCCCTGATCTTTGGACTGGGTAAGAGTGGTCTGTTTAACTCTGACACTCTGTTCATCACCACCCCCTTTTTGTAAATCGTTTTTGGCCACTATAGGTGTGGCAGGGTATACTCAGACATGAGTCCCTTTCTCACTGCTCCATCAGGATTCAAGCAAGCCGGGCTGAAGAAAGCTGAAATGCCAGAAACCGGTCCCCGGTAGCTTGTCTCCTTTCTGGTGAAGAATTGGCTTGGTAGTTTAGTCTGCCCTGTTCCCATGATGCACTGGGCCAGGGACAGACTGATTTGCATATAGCCAGGTTCTGAGCTGGGATGGGGCAGTGAGATAAATAACGGTGATGGATCAAGCCCTGATCTTTGGACTGGGTAAGAGTGGTCTGTTTAACTCAGACACTCTGTTCATCACCACCCCCTTTTTGTAAATCGTTTTTGGCCACTATAGGTGTGGCAGGGTATACTCAGACATGAGTCCCTTTCTCACTGCTCCATCAGGATTCAAGCAAGCCGGGCCGAAGAAGGCTGAAATGCCAGAAACCGGTCCCCGGTAGCTTGTCTCCTTTCTGGTGAAGAATTGGCTTGGTAGTTTAGTCTGCCCTGTTCCCATGATGCACTGGGCCAGGGACAGACTGATTTGCATATAGCCAGGTTCTGAGCTGGGATGGGGCAGTGAGATAAATACCGGTGATGGATCAAGCCCTGATCTTTGGACTGGGTAAGAGTGGTCTGTTTAACTCAGACACTCTGTTCATCACCACCCCCTTTTTGTAAATGGAAAAGCATATTCCTAGGTTACTTCCTGATCTCCAATTCACGCAACAATCCCTATGGTTTTAAACTCTCCACCAAACCATCTCCTTCCTTTCCCAGAGAAATAGATATATCCATCTTCAAATCGGGAACCATACTCATCCAAGCATCTGAAAAACACCTTGACATCTTTGAACAACACTTCAACGCCTTACCACAGCCCCTCTTAAATTACTCAAATCTTGATCACCAGTATGTAAAGAAGTTCAAACGTGGATTAAAGGTGAAATAAGTATTTATTGTAGAATAGGATCCCATCCACAGGATAAAGAACATGCCAGTAGTCAGGTCCAAGCTCAACTGCCTAGCTAGTCTAAACATCACAACTACAGAATCTGTACAGAGCATTCTAATGCATGTGGCAACCTGGCAACAAGCTGCATAACCAAGAAGCTCAAGATGCCACACAGTACCCTCCTCCCCAAGACTCACCGCCCCCCTTCCTCCCCTACCACTAATATCTGGTCTCTCCGAAAAACCCCAACTTTTAGTTTCTACATCCGCCCCCATTGCGCCTTACCCACTATCGCCTCCTCTGGATTCCCCCCGTCCTCCCCAACTTCTAATGATCTACATATTAGCACTGTATCCCTAACCCCCACACTATCCCCTGACCCTGCGCTCTCACCACATCTCACCCGAGGGTCATTACCCCCATCCAACCCACTTCACCTTCACCTCTCCTATCTGACCCTACCCAACCTACAGTGTCCACTTCTCCCTTATATTCTCACTCCTCTCCATCGATCCCTACTGATTCGACACCTCCTATTAGCACTCCATCCCAAACCATATCTCAATCCCTGAACACGGCCTCCGCACACCTTCTACCGCTTGATTCATCACCCACCTTACCAACCACGCCCCTCTTCCCTCTTCTCCACGTCACTCCTCAACTCCTACCACCCCCATCTACCCCCACTGCTCCCCTCTCCTCATCGCATCTTCCCACTACGGTATGCTCTGTTAAACATTCATCTCCTTCCAACCTCCCCCTATCATCCCCCTCTTTTCATCACTTCTTACATCCAAACAACAGTACTCCCCACATCCCACCCATCCTCTACCCTCACCTCTCCCCCCAAAACCTCTTCCTCAGTCACCCTGCTCCGCTACACTCACCTCTCTCTTCAACTTCTCCACCAACATCTCCCCTCCTCTCAACACCTCTTACATCCAAACAACTCTACCCCTCTACCCCACATCCCCCTCTTCACCTACCCTCACCTTTTCCCCGCAAACACTGTCCCCCCGCACCCATCAACTCACTTTCTAGCCTCCCCGTACATTGAACCTGCCCTTGGGTCCCTCATCTTAGAACTCTCCTCCCTTATAAGCGACATCTCATTCCTCTCAAAAACCATCTCCTCACTCAATGATAACCTCCTCAACACACCTACACACTGCCTGCCTAACTCTATCACCGGCAATAACACCACTCACTCCTACAACCATTTAACCTACACACTACCCTCTCAACCCTCTCAAATCGTGTCTCCACTCAAATCCTCTCATCCACGACCTGGTACTCTACCAAATAACTCAGAAGCTACAACTTCCTTTAATCTAACGATTTCTCCATCCCCACCCACTAAAGCTTACACTCCCTCGATTTTAACTATCTCTCCACCACCACCGTCGTACATCTTACCCCTCAGTCACAAATCTTATATCCCGGTTCTCTTAGGAAACAGAAGTCTCCCCCTTCCTCCTTCCTCACCCAGACCTCCTCAACAACTTAGAGCTATCCCCCTTGCCCCCCCTCCCAATCACCTGAGCCCACTACCCAACGTTGCCTGATGAGGAACTACCGATCCACCTCCTACCTGACACATATGTCGTCTATTCCAGTTCTTTTAAGAACTAGCAATCCCCCTTCCTCCCTCCTCCCCCAGACTCCCCCAACTACTTATACAGATCCCCATCTGTCCCCCCTCTCTTCCACCAATCACCACCCCCCTTTGCTGCATATTGATAAATTGTAGATCTGCCTCCTGTCACGCTTCGGAGATTGCTGAAACTATTCTCAGTGAAGACATTGACATTGCTGTCCAAACTGAAACATGGCTCACACCCCACTCCACACCCATCCTCGACTTGCTTATCCCCCCTGGCTATGATATCATCAGAAAAGACCGATTCGAACAAACAGGCGGTGGACTCGTCTTAATTTTCAAAGCCGAACTTAACATCTCACTAGGCAATCCTCAAGACCCTTCCTCCTTTGAATACCTCTGCGCCAATCTCACCATACCTGACTCCCCCACTACCTAGGTACACGTCATCTACCACTCCCCAGGCAACAACATTTCCTTTACGGAAGAATTGACTGATCTTATCATACAATCGTCACTCTCCCATTCTAATAACTTCTTCCTCTGGGATTATAACATCCATTGGAACAACAATGCTGATCCTGCTGTCATCCTACTTAATAATACAATGGACATCACCAATATGTCCCAACTCTGCCTCTCTCCCACTCATAACAAAGGTGCCACCCTTGATGCCATTATAACGACCAACGATCTAGCCTCTCTCACAAATATTTTTCCGGTTGACTGGTCTGACCACTACCTCATCCTTTTCACCTTGATCAAAAATACCTCTCGACCAGCCCCCTCCAACATACTATCCAAAAAATCCACACGCAACCTTCACTGTATTCCTCCCGGTGAACTCGAAATAACAATTAAGGCTCACTTAGACTCACCACCTCTCTCTGACAGCACAAATGACCTAACCAACCATTATAACAACTCTATTCTTGAAGCCTTAGACAAAATTGCTCCCATCAAACTCAAACAACAAAAGAATATACCCCCTAAGACCTGGTTCAATTCTGAACTTAATAATGAAAAGCGGTCACTTAGACATTTTGAACGGGTCTGGAGATCTCACCCTACAGTGGAGAATCTGTTTATTCTTAGGACTGCTCGTGCCCAGTACAAAAAACACATATTTAACGATAAAGCCTCCTTTCTACGATCTCAGCTTGATCAAGCCAGAAACCGCCCTAGAGAACTTTTCAATATTGTAAAAAAACAAACATCCACTGGCCCTCCTAAAATATTAGCCTCCACAGACAAATGCGAAGAAGTAGCTAGCTTCTTCTCAAACAAAATCAACATGATTGAACTATCCTTCTCTTCCCTCCCTCTCTCACCCCATCCTACCACTACCCTACACACTCTTCCAAACACTCATAAGTCGACGTCGATCTCTTCTTTTTCTTCGCCTGATACCTCTGATTCCCTACCTGATCTACTCCTGCATAATACCCTTCATACAACAAACTCTCCCGCTAAAAACAACACCTCTTGGAATGATTTTAGCCCAGTATCTGAATCTTTGATCACTAATATCATTGTCAAACTTAAACCTTCTGCACACTCCAAGGATCCTCTCCCCGCCACATTAGCCCAAGAATTCAAATCCACCATTGCCCCTATATGGTCTAAAATTATCAACTCCTCTCTCTCCACAGGCTGTGTTCCTGCCTCCCTCCAACTTGGCCAAATTACGCCCATTCCCAAAAACTCCACTGCGGACCCCAATGATCCAAACAACCTTCGTCCCATCTCTAACCTTTCTTTCCTCTCCAAAGCCCTTGAAACATGTGTTTTAATGCAACTAGAGAAACACATTGCCTCATTCAACCTCCTTGATGTCTTCCAGTCCGGCTTCAGAAAGGGTTGCAGCACAGAAACTGTTATGCCTAATGTCATGGATGATATTCATCGTTCCCTTGACAAAGGTGAATCCTCAATACTTATCCTTCTTGACCTCTCAGCTTCATTTGATACCGTTCACCACCCCACCCTTCTCAGCACTCTCAAAGATCGATTCGGCTGTGAGGGCACGGTACTCAAATGGTTATTATTATTATTATTATTATTATTATTATTATAAAGTTTTGTATAGCGCGAACAAGACCCGTGGGTATCAGAGCGCTTAACATAGACGGCATATGAGAAAGACATATATATACGACAGATTATACGGACAACAAATATGAGGTAGATGATAAATATACAATATCATGTGTGCAGTTAGCGTTGAAAGTCAATGGTGAGTGTATTACTTTCTTAAGTGAAATGAATAAACAAGTCTGATAGTTAGGTCATTATCAGATCGTGAATGTTCTATTCTAGGTAGTGTATTTCTTCAACAGAAAGCTCTTCACTTCTCGCTTAAATGATGCCACATTTTGGATCTTCCTGATGTTAGGAGGGAGTGAGTTCCATATTCTGGGGGCAGATCCTGAGAACGCTCTGTCATAGGTTTTTTTCTTGTGGAAAAGGGCTGGCCGTAGTAGGAATTCCTCAGTACTCCTCGCTGGTCGATTGCCTCCCGATAGCTGGATTTTCTTCGCTAGGTATCTTGGGGTGTTGTGGTGTAGCGCTTTATGGGTGATACATGCCATCTTCATTTGGATTCTCGCTTCATAGGGTAACCAGCTTAAAGCTTTCAAGTGTGGCGATATGTGATCGTATTTTCTTGATCCGGTGATAATTCTTGCCGCCGCGTTTAGGCATGCTTTCAATGGCGCTGTGGACAATTTTGGTAGTCCCGCTAAGGTGGTGCAGCCATATTCAATCCTCGAGATAACTAAGGATTGAATTGCTAATTTGAGATCCGCTTCTGAGATGAATGGTTTCAATTTCCTTAAGTAGTTCAGGTGGAACCGGGCATTTTTAGCCATTGAGTTGATATGGGCTTTCATATCCAGATTCTCGTCAAGAGTGATTCCTAGCGATTTCGCTGACTTGATTAGTGTTGGGGTGCAGTTTAGCGCAGTCACTACTTTCGTCCATTCCTTTATTTCCGTATGGCTCCTAGCTGGTGCGATTAGTAGAAACTCTGTTTTGTGAGCGTTCAACTTCAGCTGGTTGGTGGTTAGCCATTGTAGAGCCATTTTTAGAGTCTCGTTCATTATCTCCATGTCTTTTAGGGAGGAGATCTTTATGTATATTTGCGTGTCGTCTGTATACATGTGATAGGATATCTGTGATTTTTGGAGAATTTCTGTGAGCGGTTCGACGTAAAGGTTAAACAGATCTGGGGATAATGATGATCCTTGAGGGACTCCAATTGAAATAGGGCATGGAGGTGAGATAGACTGGTTGACCAGGAATCGCTGTGTCCTGTTCTGTCATTCCTCCAAAACAGATCCCAACAAATCAAACTTAGCCATTTCCTCTCCAAACCCCAACCTGTTTCACTTGGAGTACCTCAAGGTTCCATCCTCTCCCCTACCCTATTCAATCTGTTTATGGAACCACTCACCCTCATCCTCAAACACTCTAATATCAGTTATCATCTCTATGCTGATGACACTCAACTATACTACAAGATCAAATCTCAAAAGACATCCTTCACCTAAATGAGACACTGAATAAAATTCAAACCTGGTTCCATCTGAAGCATCTCAAACTAAACCCCAAAAAAACAGAAATCATAATTTTCTCCCCCAAAAACAATCCTCTTCCCATCCAACTCTTGGTAAAGGACATCAACGCACTAAACTGCACTGTCTCCACCTCTAATACTGTTAAGTCCCTTGGCATCAGTATACACCAAAATATCAAACTCATCCCCCACATAAAAAATGCATCCAAAAGCGCTCTTCTCACCCTTCTCCACCTCAAAAAACTCAAAACTTTTATTCCAGCAGAAGACTTCAAACTTGTTGTCCAGTCACTGGTCCTCTCCAGGATCGACTATGGCAACTCCACTTTGGCTGGCCCACCTAAAATCCATCTTGCCCCAATTAAATCTGCCCTCCACCTTGCGGCTAGACTCATCTCCGACTGCAGAAAATTTGATCACATCTCCCCCATCCTCAAAAATCTCAAGCGGCTACCAATAGAAGGGAGATCCACATACAAAATTGCCTGCATCACTCACAAAGCTCTTCACCAAAACACCCCTTCCTACCTTGCAACAAAACTTCAGAAAGCAGGTTGTTCCAGATCCCTGAGAAGCACTAACTCACTCCTGATCCCACCCAGACTTAAACATCATAAGACCCAATCCTGTGCGTTCTCTGGTAACGCTCCCACAATCTGGAACTCCCTCCCAAAGGATATCCGCTGCAACCCTTCTTCCCATCTCTTCAAAAAAAAACTTAAAATACTGCTTCTCAACAAATACTGGGGTATCTAATGTCACGGACACTTTACATGCCCAATGTATCGTGATACTCGTAGTATGACACCATCCCTGATCACTCCTCTCCCTCACACTATGCTCTCCTCTCCCTCCTCCTCTACACCCCTTCCTTCTCTATCTCATCCTCGCTTCAGTTCCATCTCTCTCCTCTCTTCTCTATCTGTATACATTTCAATCTATATGTCCATGCTTCTCTGACGCACTAGACTTGTTCAACTCATTATCACAATGTAACACTTTCTTGCTTGTTTTTTTTACTCCACCTCAATGTTTGTTCTCAACCTCCTTGTAAAGCGCTCTGATACTCTCGGGTCCAGCAGCGCTATATAAAACCTTTGAAATAAATAAATAAAATAAGTAATTACATCTCAATGCCATGACAACACATGGCATTACAGTGCATATGCTTTTACCACACATGCCTTTACAACAAATTTCATTGTAAAGGCATGAATGGTAAAGGCATATGTGTTTTACATGTAAATATAAGATAAGTATAGGGTTGACAGTGGGTGGGTGTTTTGGAGTGTTGATGTATAGGTTTTGTGGTGCCAAGGTTAATTTTAGGGTTCAGAGTGAATTTGGGTTTTGGGGTGCCAAGGGTCATTTTACGTTTTAGGGTGGGTATGAATTTTTGGGTAGCAAGGGCCATTTTAGGGTTCAGTGGGTGTTTGAGTTTTGGGGTGCTAAGAGTAATTTTAGAGTTCAGGTTGGGTACAGGTTTTTGGGTAGCAGCGGTAATTTTAGAGTTCAGGGTGGGTATGGGTTTTGGGGTACCAGGGGGTAATTTTAGGGCTCAGGATGAGTTTGGGTTTTGGGGTGCCAAGGTTAATTTTCTGGTTCAGGATGAGTTTGGGTTTTGGGGTGCCAAGCGTAATTTTAGGGTTTAGGGTAGGTTTGGGTTTTGGGGTCCAAGGGGTAATTTTAGGGTTCAGGGTGTGTTTGGGTTTTGGGGTGCCAGGGTTAATTTTAGGTTTCAGGGTGTGTTTGGGTTTTGAGTGCCAGGGTTAATTCTGGGGTTAAGGGGGTGGGTTTTAGGGTGCCAGGGGTAATTTTAGGGTTCAGGATGTGTTTGGATTTGGGGTGCCAGGGTTAATTCTAGGATTAAAGGGGGTGGGGTTTGGGGTACCAGGGGTGTTTTTAGAGTACAGAGTGTGTTTGGGATTTGGGGTGCCAGGGTACACTTTAGGTATCAGGGTGTGTTTGGGTTTTTGGGGTGCCAGGGTTAATTTCGGTGTTCAAGGTGGGTTTGGGTTTTGAGGTGCCAGGGTACATTTTATGGTTTAGGGTGTGTTTGCACTTTGGGGGGCTAGGGTTAATTTAGGGGTTCAGGGTGGGTTTGGGATTTGGGGTGCCAGGGTTAATTTTAGGGTTCAGGTTGTGGTTGGGTTTTGGGGTGTCTGGGTTAATTTTGGGGTTCAGGGTGGGTATGGGTTTTGGGGTGCCAGCGGTAATATTAGTATTCATTATAGGTTACAGGGTGGGTATGTGTTTTGGGGTGTCAAGTTTAATTTTAGGGTTCAGGGTGGATTTGGGTTTTAGTGTACAAAGGTTAATCTTTGGGTTAAGGGAGGGCTTTGGGGTGTCAGGGGTAATTTTAGGGTTTAGGGGATATTGGTACTGGGTTAGTAAGGGTCAATTTGGAAATTTAGGGTGTATGGGTATTGGGCTAGTAAGGGTACTTTAAGGGTTTTTGGGGCTTAGTTATAGTTAGAACCTAGTTCACATAGAAAAAGCATTTATTGATTTGCTAATAACTTTGCCATTCTCCCAAAAAAAAGGTCTATCCAGGTCAGCTCTTATCCTGAAGGTTTGGGGGTGATTTGTCAAGCGGGGAATGAGAAAAAAGGGGGTCCCAAAAAGGGTTTTCTCCATGTTAATTTCCATAGGAAACTTTAACCAAGGCTACAGCTCAAACCTTTGAACGGAATTACACCAGATTTGGCAAAAAGGTAGCGCTTGATTCAGAAAGTGACCTTTTTTTCAAATGGTGTTAATCCGTTCCGTAGTTGTTGAGGAATTCAAAAAATAAAAGTCTGAATTTCCCATAGGAAAATTTAGCCAAGGCTACAGCCCAAACTGCTGAACGGAATTACACCAAAATTGGCAAAAAGGAAGTTATTGGTTCAGAAAGTGACCTTTTTTTAAAATGGTGTAAATTTGTTCAGTAGTTGCTAAGAAAATAAAAAAATCAAAATATCGATATCTAGGGGCACAGTTGGTTCGTGAACCCTCCCGTCCATGAGCCTCATTCTAATTGGCTGCCAATACTCCAAACCAGGAAGGGTTGACAGCCATGTTGTGACTCTGTAGAACCGAGTCACAAGAAAACAGTAAAAGAAAGTGAAACATGATGAAAAGGGTCCAGGGTATAAACACCCTGACCCCCTAGGGCCTGAATGCACACTGGGTGCGGGAATCTGGATGAAAATATTTTTAAAAATTGAAGCAGGGTTCCCCCACTTCATTTAAATGAGCCACCAGGTGGGCCAGGTCCTGGGGGCAATCATATAATTTTACTGCCACCTCCTCGGGGCTATGTAGATTAGGTGCAGGAGAGCACACAGCCTTCCCACAGCCCAGGGGACCACCAGCACCCTGGGGCTTTGAAAATAGAGGAAGGGGGGCCGGCGGCCCCCTTCCCAGAGCATTAATGGCCCTGGGGACTGCCACCCCCTAGGGCCGGCTCCTGCAATATCCCGGGGTGTCCACCCCTGGGACATTGCCGTTTGCTATGACAGGGTGGGAGCATGGTTTTTCTCACTTCAATAATGGAAAGGAGAATTGCTTTCGGGCAAGGAAGCTGCATGTTAGCAGCTCCCATTGCCCAAAAGCAATGCTGGCTCCCGCAGGAGCCCGGGAGCTGGCAGGACTGGGGGGGTATTGGGGCTCCCCCCACAGTCCCCAAAAGAGAGCCCAGGCCCGGGGGATGGGGTCTCAGGGGCAAGAAGCGAAATAAAAAAAAAACATATGTAGATGTGGGCATGCCTCAGGGGGTAGGGTCTCCGAGGCGAATGTAAATTAATGAAAGTGAATGGTTTATTTCTTTTTTTTAAATTTGGAGTCACGACCCTAGCGCGGTTTTCAGCGCAGCCCCCTAGAGTGGACATGAAGGGTGCACAGCTCTCAGCACGGCCCTTAGTGTGAATATGAAGTGAGCGCAACTCTCATTGTGGCCCCCTAGTATGAACGCGCTGGGTGCGTGGCACTCAAGTACTTCTCAGGACTTTAAAACACCGAGGGGCATATTGTCAAGGATACATCACCGAGTTAATAGCGCTTTATTGCAACCAAAATGGTGATAAATTTAACGCACCATTCACAAGCTGGTGTAAACAGCTTCAAAAAAACATTGTCACGGATGACGCCGGCAAATATCGCGAATGAGATGCAAAGTAAGCGCAAAAAGCAGCAAACACACCACTTCCCGACATTCTCAATGACCAGCAAGATCGGCAAAGAGAACACAAAATAGGTGCTAAGGTGCGTTAGCACCAGGAAGTTTACACCTGTTCTTACCTGGTGTAAATTCAGACTACAACCTGCAACATCAAAGGGAGCCCAGCCCACAGCCACACCTGGACGACAACAGATGCCATGGAGCCAACAATCATGCAGCTTGAACACCCAAGAGTACCCCAACTCCCCCGCCACCAACCCCTTGTCCGCCATCCCCCCTGACCCTCACGACAAACAAATGTGACAGCAACCTTCCAAAATCTGGAAGGTAACAAATCCGCTGATGTTGCACAATTATAGCAATCAAGATGCATGTGAGGTTGGACAAATGAGAATCACATTCATAAATGGATTTACATATAAAACATTGTGTTTAATCAAAATAACAAAATAAAAGTAGGTACAGCCATGGCGTGTCATCCCTTAACATTCTGTGAATCACAGCCTGGAAGACAAAAAACAAGATAAGATTGTGCATCATGCGCCCATCAAAGGAGAGAGAGAGAGAGAGAAAGAGAGAAAGAGTGAGAGAGAGAGAGGAAGAGAAAAGGGAAGAGAGAGAGGAAGAGAGAAGAGGTGAGAGAGAGGAAGAGAGAGAGAAAGAGAAAAAGTGTGAGAGAGAGAAAAATTGTGTGAGAGAGAGAAAGGAAGAGATGGAGAGGGAGAGTGAGTGCCAACACTGTGGACAAAACCCTCACTGCTCACCTTTCCACCACTGGTGTGTTTCCAACCACGTGCTGAGACATACTGCATCCCTCAAGCTCACTCATCTGTAACATAGTATAGAATCAGTAATGACAGAGTACATATAACTGCACACACTTTCATCGCTGTCCCACCCCTGCGCTCCCAGGCTGCTGCAACCCATCTACTCCTGCCACCCAGAGGTGTCTATCCACCCCTGCGCACCCAGGCTGATGCACCCCATCCACTCCCGCCACCCAGAGGTGTCTACATGCTTCTGCACACCCAGGCTGCTGCACACCATCCACTCCCAACGCCCAGAGGTGTCTGCCCGCCCCTGCGCCCCCACACTGCTGAACACTATCCACTCCCACTGCCCAGAGGTGACTGCCCACCCCTGCGTACCCTGGCTGCTGCACACTATCCACTCCTACCGCCCAGAGGTGTCTGCCCACCCCTGCACACCCAGGCTGCTGCACACTCACTGCCAGCGCCCAGAGGTGACTGCCCGCCGCTGCGCAAACAAGCCTCTCTGCTCACCTTCCACCACTGGTGTGTGTCCAAGAGGGCCCACCACGTGCTGAAGCGAGCTCCAAGGTCCGGGGCCCATGTCCTTGACAGCCAGAAGGTCGCACATTTGATTCTGGGTCTTGATATCCTAATGGCCGAGAACATATCAATGCACAGTGCCTAGGAGTAATCTTTGTGTGGCATACACACAGTCCAGCTGATCTCACAATTCAAATCGGCTCTTGATTGCCAGTATGGTGTATTGAGGCCTACGCATCATTGCAGGCTGCAAACCGGTTCAGCTCTGGTGGCACTAACTCAGTGGAACTCAAGTCATTGCTACATGGCGGGAGGCCCGTGTCGGGCAAAGCGCCTCGGCTGCAACCAACTCTGTGTACTGCAAGTCATGGGAGAGAATGGAAATGGCCTCCAGCACATGCACTCAGCCCTTTTTATTGGCAGGGTCACATATCCTGTGACGCCTTTGCTGCATGGATGTGGTGTGGGTGTAAACCAGCCATGAAGGAGTGGCTGTGACATGCTGACAAATAGACCTGTGATCAGCAGCTCACTACAGGTAAGATCTGGGACATGTGGCATTGTCGTTCCTTCCCTGTAAGCGTAAGTGGGTGGGCTAGCTGAAATGCGCATCCTTCACGACTTCACCAATATGGCGATTTGAATCCGTGCACTCACCGTGATTGGGTGCGCAACTCCACTTTTTTCCCCCAAAAATAATATTTTAGTATTTAATGAAAAAGAACACATTATATACTTTTAATAACAAACACAAAAAAATTACAAAAACTAGGTTTAGGATTTTAAAGCTACAAACTAACACTTTTTTTTCAAAATCACTGAAAAAACTATAGGTTTAATGAACATTATAATTAGAAATTGCATACAAAAAACGTTGAAATTCACAAAAAAATAGGTTTTAGGGATGTTATAGTTAAAAATTAGCATTTAACCCCTTCCATGCTCCCGCCGGCCAACGGCCGACGGGAGCATTCCCTCCCTGGTGCTGCGAACGACTGTTGGCCGACGCAGCCCCACCCACCCATTCGAACACCTGCACCGCAGCGGAGTTGCCACTGTGGTTAAGGCATTAAAAAAACTCAGAATTTCACTGAAAAACACCATAGGTTTCAGGGACGTTATACTTAGAACTTAGCATTTAATAAACCTTAGAAATTCACTGAAAAAAGCAAAGGTTTCAGGTACGCTATAGTTAGAAGTTAGCATTTAAAAAACCTTAGAAATTTACTGAAAAACACATAGGTTTCAGGGATGTTATAGTTAGTTGGACATTTGACTCGTACAAAACCAGACACATTTGGACGTTATCGTTAGTACAGCTAACTATAACTCGCGCCCCCGCAATGCACAGCTGATGATGTTACATATTACATCACTCATGACATGGTCAGTGACATGTTTTTTTCAGTAAATACATATATATATATATATATATTCACCTACAGTTCACCTACACCATATTTCACGGGTTACTTATGGGCACAACGTAGGCACAAGTGTAACGTAATTGACGAGTAAGCGCTCAACACTCAATCACTAATTTTACACTTCACTGTTTTTTTACACTTCATGGTGTTTGTTAGCTGGTTGCCTCATGCACCCCGATGCATCCACTCTACTCAGAGAGACATTTGCCCTTTGATGTTCCTTTCAAGACATACGCGCCAACGTAACGCTTAGCCCCATTCCTCAATGTGGGTTTTTTCAACACACCAACATCACTGACTACACATCAGGTCAGGCCAACACGTCCAATCCATACCTTTAATGTTCATCCAAAATCAGTGCCCCAATGATGATCGCTTCACTAGTCAGGCCCACTCGGGCAGCACGACATAAAACTCGAACAGGCTAATATCATTATCATCACTGGGAGGCAAATGGACGTACATGTACTAAAACGTCCAAATGCGCGCGCAGCTGATAGCGATTTATTTTTCTGCCAAGTGACTTACTCAGTTATGTTATCAAGCGCATTCAGACACCTTTGAAATATTTGGGGGAACAAGCGCCAAAACCGCACAAACAGTCAGGCCCACTCGGGCAACACAATAGAACAATCGGACATGCAAAACCATGTTTTAGTCTGAGATGCTTTCACTGTAAGTCACAGCAGCATCCTTAACGCGCGCTCAACTCACAGCGGTATTTCTTAATTGTAACGCTTTGCCGCTTACCTGTTTGATGAGCAGGACGCAAACATGTTGACATGTTGGGATTAACCACACAAGTGAAACACAGGCAAACCATGGGGCCTACCAAATCGGGTCCTTTTATTAGGAACATCTATGGCAAGCACATGGGAAAGCAGTAGCAAATTATGCAAATGAATACATGAGACTTTCTTTTTGTCTTTCTCATAAGAGAATCACCTGTAATGTTATGTACCTTAAATGTTAGCTGTGAATTTTAACATGCTACATTACTCATAGGTTGTCATTATTATTTTCCAAACACAATAGGGTGATTTAAGACTTTAGATCATGTTTGATTTAATTTAATTTTTTTGCCTTAAGTGTAAATGTGTCACATGTCTAAACACTGAAAAAAGACCTTCCCTACATGCAGGTGAGCCTCATTGTAACCATGGCAACATCTGGTTTGAGCCTGTATGCTAATTGATAGACATGCCCAGAACTCATTTCATGTATATAAGTAGATTTGAAAAGTTAATGCAGATGTAGTGAACAAGGCGGCAACGCCGAAACGCGTCTAAGCAGATACTGATCGAATAAATCGAGTTTGGATTCAGATTCATGGTGTCAGCGCTTTCTTCAAAATTTACAAGTCTGGTATTACTGGATATATATATATATATATATATATATATATATATATATATATATATATATATATATATATATATATATATATATTACCTACTGGCGGTCGCCAGTAGGTAGTTATAGTTAGGACCTAGTTTCCATAGGAAATCCTCAACATTCTATTTGGATTAACTTTGGCACCGGAGGATGAATCTTTGCGAATTTCTCAAAGAAGATGGCTCGGTCCGCTGCGCTCCTTCCCTGAAAGTTTGGGGGGGATTCGTCAAGTGGGGGCTGAGATAAAAGGGGGACCCAGAACGTGTTTTCGCCATGTTATTTTCCATAGGACGTTTAGACACGGCTACAGCTCGAACGGCTGATTGGATTTATAAGAAATTTGGCAAAAAGGTAGAGTCTGGCTCGCAGATTACGCTTTTGTTTGAATGGTGTAAATCCGTTCAGTAGTTACTGAGAAAATTAAAGTTGAACTCAATTATATATCTATAAGCGCGCTCGGGTGCGCGCGAGCGGAATTTTTGTTTTGGTGTGTGACGTCTGTGAACGTTCGATTAGAAGGAAATCAGGAAGTGTTGACCGCCATTTTGTTAGTGCGAGTGAATATATTGTACATTTTAAAGCGTTGGAACATGGAAAGGGGACAAGGTAGAGATTGTCTGGCCGCTTAGGTTTTCTAAGGGGGTGCAGTAAGGCCCTTGAACGCGAAAAGAATTTTTTATTTTTTAAAATAAAAGTAGCGGGGTGCGCGCACTCGGTCGCGCACACCTATTTACAAGAGTGTGAAAATGGAGATAAATCAGAAGTTTGAGTGTTTAGATATAAGGTGGCTCTGAAAAGAGCCCTTGTGTTAATTGAGTTTTTTCTGCATTTATAAGTAAGTACCGATGCAGAGTCTCATGTTACAGAGGAAGATTCTGTTTCCCTTATCCGTGAAATGAACACCATCTCTCCTATAGATGCCTTGCATGTTGTAACGCAAGTTGTTGTGGTAAATTGAACCCATGCTATAATCTCTGAGGAAAGCAGAAACAGATTTATTTACATGTTTCCTTGCTTTCTCAATTTGTGCACAATGTTGATTGGACCAATTCCATTTCTGTCTTTGGCATATATTGGAATATACCAAGGCAATTCGAGGAAAAAGTGTCATCAATTGTCGAAAGGTGTCTTTTAGAAGCATTTCCAGACCTACCCCAGTCAATGTGCCTAGATCGTTCCCACCACAGTGCACAATTATAAGGTCAGGTTCTGGGAGATGCATAAAAGTTTTCACCAATGGTATCAATTGGTGACATCTCAATCCTCTATGGCCAATCCACGTTATCTGCACATTTGGTAAATCAAGGTTGGAAATTCGTCTGTTTGCTGCATATTTTCCACTCCAGTGAATATAGCTGTGTCCTAAAAGCCAAACCTTCATTTTCAAGGCAGATACACTCGTACTCCGATGGGTTCCGGAAGTGGAATGGCAGTTAGAAGCTGAAAGTCATTATAAAAAAATGGATGAGGCTTGGTGTGGTTGCAAAAATAAAAATGATTGGTTGATTGTAATACCTCAAGATTGAAGACTAAGTTGCATGTTAATGTTTATGTAAAACGAAAAGTACTATTGGGTGTCAAAAAAATGACATGTAACAGCAGTGGATAGGCAGGTGTTTTTGGAGGGAAATCAGCATTCTTGGTTTGATGTAGAATGTTGAGATATGAACTTTTGACCTGTGCCTTCAGCCAGGTGCATAATGAGGTGTTACCATGGAAACAGCCAGAGAAGGCAGTGGGTGATGGGTGATTTTTATGTGACATTGAAAATATTGTAAGGGACAACCAACTGAAATGTTAATTTGATTTTAAAATTTTGCGGGAACAAATATGATTGGTTGAAGAGACATATATGAGTCTGTATTGACAGGATATCTGTGCCAGTGAATTTTGGTTGCAGTGATAGAAGCATTATTCAGAGTTCCGCAAATGAATATCTGTTTTGTGACTGTCACTGTTCTACATCGTACAAAGCATTGGTAAAGGTAAGTCTGTAACTGTTTGTTTTGTCATGTATTGTAAAATGTGGTTTAGTCACTAAAATTGGTTCATTTTCCTCACAGTCTCTGAGTAACCACATTTTTGACTGTGATAATGTCTTGTATTTTTAAAACTATTTTTCCATTTCGTTTCATCACTCTTTAACGACATTATTTGTTTGCAATTATTAGTTTAACATTTTGAATAATAAATTTCAATAAGCTGAATGGTCTTCAGTCATGTTCTTATGTAATCTTTTACTGTTAGTTTTTTTAATTCACTGTCAGTCAGAGACGAAACTGGAACGAAATTTTGGGGGGGCAAATTAAAAAAAAATTGTTAGGCGTACATGAATGTTTAATTAGTAGGCAGAGTAAAGCTGCAGGGGCATTTAGAAGGGGTAAAACAACTGGAAGGCCTAATTAACATTCAAATTTACAGAGATGTGAAACGTTCAGGTGCGGCTGTGTGTGTATCTGGAATATATATGTTACCTTGGGCTGCCAGACCAGACGGTAGGGGGGTGGGGGCCTGAAGTTCTGTGAATTTAATGGGGGTTGAGCGCCTTTTCTTCACATTCTTTCAAGTGTAAATATATAGTTTTGTATATAATCTTGAACAGCAAAAAATGGAATATAAAATATGTTTAATATAGACAGTAATTATTTGTGTGATTTTGAAGCATTTACATATAATGAGAGAAGTTGGTTTTGAGATGAAAAAATGGTATTAGCAGAGACACAGATAATGCAGCTAGAGAGAGAAATGGTACATTACATGTGATACCGTCGGCAAAAAGTGATAATGCTTAAGGTATTCCTAAACTTTCTGTCAGACGACAAAATTACAGTGTTTTTTGTGGCCGCGGGCTGCACTGGTGGGGGTGGGGTGAGAGGGGGAGGCGGCCGAGTAAAATAAAATGAAAAGTTGTGACCATGAGGTTGTACACAGGTTTGTGTAGTACACTTTGAAACCGTCGTCAAAAAGTGCTAATGCTTAAGGTATTCTTAAACTTTCTGTCAGACAACAGAATTACAGTGTGGTTTGTGGCCGCGGGCTGCACTGGTGGGGGTGGGGTGAGAGGGGGAGGGGCGGAGTAAAATAAAATAAAAACTTGTGATTATGAGGTTGTATACAGGTTTGTGCAGGACATGACTTCATACATTGAGGTAGCTGACCGAGTATACAAATATCTCTCTCCCTCCTGCCGTTTGACTCCATCTTTATCTCCCTCCAGTTTTACGTCTCCGTTGCCCTGTGTTATCTTAGTGTGTGTGTCAGTCTGTGTCTGCCTTCAGTCCGGGCTGAGGAAGTTTGTTCTGCAGGCACACACAGATAGTCGCATCAAAGTACTTGGCAGGTTTTCAAAAAACTATTTATATAATTGAGATGCTTTTTTGAAGTGCTAGTGAATGTCTACTTTTACAATTACCGCTCGGTTGGCTCCACAGAGCAGAGGGTATGTCGTATTTGACTTCTTAGTGCCTCTGCATCTGCACTCTGTTCTCTGGTGGCTGGTGTTGCGTGCTTATCTAGGATCCTGATCGATACTGTGACCTTATGCCCCTATTCGGCTATAAATCCATTTATTCCCTATATTGGCATAACCGTTCAAGTGCGATATTCAGAAAGTCATCTCTGGCCTCACACGAACAGAGCCACATTCCAGAATAGTTCTCTGCCACTTCCTTTGCAACCAATTAGTGCAATGACAGAGCAGAAGTCACTATCTGATATTCCTAGATTAACACTCCGAGTTCTTCAACAAGATAAAAACTCAGCAAACCTGGAAATCCCTGCTTGCTGTGTTTTGATTAGTAATGGAACTCTAATGAGCAACTGATAGCTATCACTTCCTAGTGACATCTTTAATTGACGTCTTATGTCCAGCAAACTTGTGTCAAACCAGGCACCTGTCAGGTATAAATACTACCAACGTTGCCTTAAGCAATAGCCTGTTGCCCGTAGCCTGTTGCTGCAGCTGGTGTCCCATTGCTGTTGTATGCTGTATGCAGTACGCTGATGCTGCTGCTGCCCCGCTGCTGTTGGTGAAGCTACTGATACCATTATTATTATTATATTATTATTATTATTGTAGAGGCTTTTGTAGCACGCTCTGCTACTAAAAAGTATAGTATCCTGGTGCGGGAGAAAGGGGAGACAGATCACATTACATGCAGAATAGAGAGACATCCATTAGGCAGTGATGTTAAAGAGGTGGGTTTTTAGGCCTTTCCTGAACTCCATGATGGATGGGGATGTTCTCAAATGGAGAGGAAGGGTATTCCAAGCTCTCGCTGCTCTGACAGAGATGGATTGGCCGCCGAGCCTGCTATATTTAAACTTTGGCACAGTCATTTGGTGGAGATTGCTTGATCTAAGAGGGCGGTTGGGAACATAAAGGGAAAATCTTTTCCTCAGATAAGCTGGACCCGTTTGATGGAGTGCTCGGTATGCTAGCACGAGGATCTTAAATAAGATCCTTTGAGCAACTGGGAGCCAGTGAAGATCTCTAAGAGGTTGACCGACACTAGATCTTCTGGGTATGTTAAACAGCAGCCGGACCGCAGCATTTTGAATGACTTGGAGGCGGTGAATCAGATAGGCTGGGAGTCCGCAGTAGAGGGCATTCGCATAATCCAATCTGGATAATATGAGAGCGCGAATGACCGTCTCCTTGGCCTCTCTCGGGAGCAAAGGGAGAAATCTGCGCAGGGTTTTGAGGGTGGAGAAGCAGATTCCAGTGAGTTTTTTCAGGTGGTCCTCAAATCTGAGATTGTTACTAAACCAGACTCCTAGATTCGCATAATCCAATCTGGATAATATGAGAGCGTGAATGACCGTCTCCTTGGCCTCTCTCGGGAGCAAAGGGAGAAATCTGCGCAGGGTTTTGAGGGTGGAGAAGCAGATTCCAGTGAGTTTTTTCAGGTGGTCCTCAAATCTGAGATTGTTACTAAACCAGACTCCTAGATTTTTTTCGCTAAAGCGCGAACGATGGTGTGGTGAGCTTAGGAGCTGAACAGCCGTCCCTCTGCGAAGAAGCCCAGCAGATGCCAACTGCCCACGGACGCTGTCCCCCCTCCTCCTCCTCGACGCGCTGAAGAGAGACGCTGCCTTTCTCCTGCAGAGAAATCCAGCTCCAGCGTTTCTAGTCTGCCCTCGCGGGTGACTGGGATACCGAGTTCCCCCTGAAGGAGATACCAGACCTCCGTCATTCTATTCAGAGGTATGGTGTTGACTAAACCCTTAGAAGAGAATTCTTGAAGCAAACCTTGGCAAAACCAACTTAACTTAAAGCTACTTACTTACTCCCCTTCCACGTGTTAGGCTTAGGTCAGGCACACTGGGGTAGGCGTAGTTAGAAGCACCAGTCGAGTATTTTAGCCTAATGTATATATGACTGTATATATGTTTTATTACTTTTAAACCATTGTATGGCTAAGAAACCATATCAATGCTTTTACAGTATTATCTCGCAATACTTCTCTTACTGTACGTACTTTTTATAATAACAAGTCTTGCAATTTTGGCAATACATTTCTCTTGTACGAGAAGAAAGACTGTTCAATAAATGTTAACCCTTTATTGACAAAACGCCCGTCTCTCTATTCTCCACATATCGTGAAAGTAAACTGCACTAACCTGACTGAGTAAAATAACTGTCTATTGTTTCACACGACCCTAGAGATTGACTCTTGATCTGAGGAGAAAAGTTGTCATGTCGCACGGTTGTTGGAAAGCTGAATCCCTTCTTGTCTGTGCCAGGGAAGCTGATCACTTCCTATGCAGAGATGAAAGTTTCCAGTGACCTCTGAGCTAGTTGGTAACAAACCCAATTAAGTTTAGCATAGTCAGTAGAGGCCTGGAAGATCCGCACTTCTACGTCGATACTACTGTTTATGTTATTCCAATGCGCAGGGCCTAGTGGGAAACTAGGAACTACACTACACTGGCAGAGAAGTGTTTGTTATAGTGGAGATGAAAGGGTGATAAGGAGTGAAATACGACATAGCGGCTGGTCTGTAGAAGCGGGGGAGCAGTGTTTATCAGTGTGAGTGAAGCGCAACTGCGGCGGTGCTTGATAACAGTAATAAATGATTTTCTTACCAGAGGTACGACTGTTTGCATGGTCCGTGACCCGCTAAGAAAGGCTTGACGGGCCGTCATAGGCCTGCGGGTTCTAGTATGAGTAAGTCAGGTCGACAAAAGAAAACATGAACTTAGTACAGCTGAGGTTACGTGGAACACATGAATACTCTTTCAGTATACAATTATTTCAGTTCAGAATATGGATTAAAAGAGAGAACGTGTATATTTGAAATGCTTATTCAGAAATGCACTGATTTCAAGGCAACTTTCTTATCTAATACGAGTACAGATATTGTAAGAAACAAAGTAATCGGCATACTCACTAGTACATAGAATACAAACGGTATAGTTGATGTAAAATGAATATGGTTTAGCAAAATTTATTCTACACCGTTATGAGGAAGTACATTACATTTTATTAAATCTAAGAAGGTGTCTTGCCTTTAAGTTTAGCAACGATACGTGAAAATGCTAGTGGTTAGACATCAGCTCATTAACAATCAGCTCTCTGCATGCGAAGCACTATCAACTTTGTGTTATGCTATTGTGTAAGGGAAAAAAAACGTGCCAAAAGCGACAAGTTGGCTGGAGGTGCATGTATGTTAGCTGTTGGAACGTTCGAAAATCAGTGTTGAGAACAACTACTGTATTGACATATCTTTTGAAGGTTTCAGTACTCCATCTGAAATACAGCACGAAAAGTAATGCAAATATTAGTGTAAGAACATATTTTTCTCGTATGAATGAAAAATATTTCAGTACATGGAAAACTAAAGGAGCAGAGGTGTGTGAGGCGCAAATAAGCAGCTGAAAGGGGAAATGGCGTTTAAACTTATAAAAAACTCATGCTAACTTTACACATTAATCAGGGCACATATAGCGTATATTACCCTGCTTTGCTCCAAGTACGTTTGAAATAAGATAAGATAAGATATGCAACTGAATTGTAGAAATTAGAGTTCAATGAAAAGTTACGTTCGAAATCGAGTAGCTGAGGAAAAAAAATTTAGTCCACATAAAACACGAAAATCTGACCAGCAGGAAATTGTAATGTTCACTGTTAGTAAAGCCAATAGGTCTGTTCATATAAAAAAAAGTCCAAGAAAACGTGAAAAAGATAGGGAGGGAAAAGAAAATGTAGACGTCAATGGCTTGCATAAAAGTCATCCAACAACTGAGTAGGTTGAAATAAGCAGCTACCGCTTCTAAAAGGAAGTCACTGAAAACATGTCAGCCATCCAATTGAAAAGAGGAAAAGAACATACATGGTCTTGAATTACCAGAGCCTCTAGTACCATCAGAGGGCAACTCGGTGTCTTTTCTATATAGCTGTGTGCCAAGAAATCTAGCGCCGCTGCGAATATATTCCAATGACCCAGAACTCCATGTATAGCTGCAAAGGCCATAATCCCTCCGTCGGAACAAAGCTGTTCATGATCAATTAACGGATTCATGAGATGATTGTAATTCACTTCAGGAGACACCAAGTTGCAGAGACATAAGTCCAAGGCCCACATGAAATCAAAGCTCAGGCAATGAAACACAGGCTGCACACAGGTGAAATAGGAAAATCGAAATGATAATGCATATGACGCATTCAAAGTCGCAAGTGGCAGGATGCCATAGTACTCAAGTATCCTCTGGCGAAATAGTTCTAAGTGCTCCGGCTCGTTTGCGAAGACAGGAAGGACATCCATTTTGTAATAAACAAGATAGGAACAGAAAAGCAGCTGCCACTAGTAGTAGAACAGGAAGTCCAGAAAAATAGATCGCCGAGTACGGAGTGAAGAGTAGCAGAATGACTTCAAATAATTTCTGGCAAAGAAGTCACTAAACCATTGCTTAGTAGTTATAAAAAAAAATAGGCCTGCCTTGAAGTGGAGGATGCGTTAAAGATTATGGGAGTCACCTCAGCAAATTGTAAAGGAAGGTCACTATTTTATAAGGAATGGACTTCTCTGTGAATATTAGCTAAGTGAAAGAGATATGTTTGTGAACAGATGGTAGGGTAACTTGTTTTTGTGACAATAAGGCTGTTGTTCATGTCTTGTGATTCAAGGCCGGAATTCGCGGCCAGATGGAAACATCACGGTTCCCATGCGGGGGTGGATAAACTACATTCTTACAGGGAAGCATATACAGAGTGACTATTACCGCGTAAGCTTTGCCATTTAAAAACTCATAATAATTCTCATCACATGAAAAAAATAATAACCACTGTTGAAGAATAAGGAAGAAGTCGGCATTATAGCAGGCACTGGTGTATCTTTGAAAAGACATGCAACATTACAGCGCTTCTAGTTAAATAAGTCATGTAATTGAAAGTGCCTGGATGTGAACGACTAATTACA
This sequence comes from Lissotriton vulgaris, assembly GCF_964263255.1. Taxonomy (NCBI): domain Eukaryota; kingdom Metazoa; phylum Chordata; class Amphibia; order Caudata; family Salamandridae; genus Lissotriton; species Lissotriton vulgaris. Next base: position 747,998,358 of record NC_141696.1, read on the forward strand.
TGTTTTAGTACACTCATCTCTATACAGATATAGGGGCAGATTAACATGCTCCGTGCGGCACTTTTGCTTCACTTGTCCCATGTTAAAAGTGACGCTAAAGTGGCGTAAGGGGATTGTAAATCTGCCCGACATTTTTTTGCCGTCTCCAAGGCATTTGTAAGTGAAAGGGAGCGACTTGGTTTTATGACTGTAGGAGGTACTGAGCCACTGGTATCTATTTATGTGACGAAATTTATAGAATTTGAAAACTGAAAAACACGAAAGGTAGACTAATTAATTTGTGCATTAGCTATGTTGCAGTTGCGGCTTCGGATACTAAAAAGGGAAAAGTGTCTAGGCGTTGAATGTGGAACATTGAAAAAAAACACGTGTCATGGAAAGCAAACGTGGTTTGAAAATGAAATGTAAAGGTTTAAAGAGAGAGGAGAAAATTAAGATAGTTTCTGGGCTTTAAGTTGGCCGGTTCTGTTCGGGTTTCAGCACAGGCAGTTTCTTAAAGGTAGGCTTGCTGTCTATCGGGCTGCACTTTTGAGGCCTGGCGTAGGCAGACTTTTTAGTTAACTTGTGCAGATATTAATCTGTGTCAAAGGTATTAGTACTTAGTTGCTGTAGGTATGATGTTACGTGTTGTACCATACCTACATGTAAAAATATGGAGGGCAAAATTTACAGTGTGGTTTGTGGCCGAGAGCTGCAATGGTGGATGAGAGTTCAGAGGGGAAAGGGTTGGGGCTAAAGGGAAACAAAGAGTTGTGAGTTAAGATTATGCAGAAGTTCCTGTAACAGATACGTTCTTGCACTAAGTTAGTGGAGTCAGTATACATATATCTGTGTTGCTGTTTTCGTTTTCTCAACATACTGTTTTTGTGCTGCTTACTTCATATATTGTAGTGTGTCTGGCTCGCCCTCTGTATCTCTGTCTACTGTGCAGTTTTCTCCATGTTGCCTATCCTCTGATTTTTACCGTTCCTGTCTCTCATACATTTTCGCTCTATGCAGTTGTTGTTCTCCCTCACATGGGGCTTTATTTATGAAGGCCTTTCGCCGGTGGTCCGTCACTTTTAACATGGGAAAAAGGGATGCATCTGTGGCGCAAGGCTTTCATAAATGAGACCCTTCGTTTCCTATTCTTTTTGTTTCTCTTGCTCTCTCTGTCTTTGTTGTGCTTTTCACTATATTTATTCATTTCTGTCATTCTTTTCTTTTCTGGCCTGAAAGCACTCTTACCTTCACTGTCCCTTGTGATATCTCTCTCTTTCTCGTGCTCGTTTTGTATCTTTCTCTGTGTCCTGTTCTCAGTCTTCCTCCTACATTGTCTGTATGGTGGTGTATATCTCTTTCCCTCTTATTCACTCTTCTTCTCTCCATCTTTCTCTCTCTTCTGCTTTGTTTGTCCATCTCTATGTTCCTTCTGCTCTCTCTCACCCTATTGTAGTGTTTGCCTGCTGTCCTCTCTGTCCCTGTGCCTCCTGTCTTTTGTCTTCTTTGTGCTCTGTCTGTTATTTCTACTCTGTGACTCCCTCTGCATGGTCATCTTTTTCTTTATTGTACCTTCCCTTTCTTTCTTGACTTTTCAGTGCTGCTGTTATTTTTCTGTCTATCCATTTGTGCTTTGAATGCTGGTCTGTCTCTGTATGTTCCTCTTCCTGCTACTGGCTCTCTCTCTCCTGTAGTCTGTATCTCTCCTGTCCTGTATCTATTTTCTACTCTATATTTAATATTGTATTTAATATTTAGTTATGTCATGTGTTCAAAAAATAATTATTGAACTTAGTTAGGCATTAGGATATCTAATGGTAGAGAATCTTAGGTAATTTATCTGTTAGGCTTGTTGTTTGCTACAATGGCTCTATGTTGTGTAATAAATATGTCTGTAATATGTTAATTAAATTTCATTATTTCTCTTTTTTATAGTGTTTGGTGCTGAACAGCAGCAACCTGCCTTCTACGTAACAGAGTTTTCAGGAATCATATTCTTTTTTTCAGGTGAGTTGGTATTTTTGAAAGGCAATTTTTTTGGGTGCACATTAAAATAATAAGCAAGATTTTTAAAAATATTTGCAAAGTTTCGGTTTGGAGCATGATTTTATCTTCTATTTTGCCATGTCTGTATCTGCTTGTACTAGATATGTATTTTGAGATATTTTTCCACTGACAGTTGATATTATCGTTTTATGGGCCTGGTGCATGTGTTCTTTTCGATGCAGTTCTGGTTCATCTATCATTTGACTATAATTCTTTGCGGTTTCCATGGAATAATTCTTGCTAAGTGTTCATTATTTTTCAAACTCATGCTGTATTATCTTTGGTAGTCTTTTTTCTTCATTTACAGAGGTGTATTATGATATGGCTCTTGGTGTGATGGGCATCTTTTCTGCATATCTGTGACTGTACTATCTGTATGCACTGTTTTTCATACATTTGCAGAGCTTTATTATGATGTGGTTCCTCATGGTTAGCATAAAATGTTGTACATGCTATGAAATTCACATGCTGAGTATGCTGTTGAAACATAAAAGCAACTGTCTCTGTGGGAAGTAGTAATCGGTTAAGTGAATGTTATGGTTTGTACAATGTGAGCCTCCCCTTCAGACTGTATATAGTTTGAATAGCAGTTTGTAGTGGTGAACTCAGAAAATGGATCCCTAATAATTAATTATAAAGTTTATCAATAGTTGTGATATCTAGAAAATCTAAAAACAAATTTTACAGTAAGATGTCTTTTTACAGCAGTTATTATTTAATGAAAAAAAAGGAACAGTGTTAATGTCTAGGCTTATAGTGTCAATTTGTTTTCAAAACAAGAGGAAGGTGCTATCTTAATATATGTAGTTAATGAGTTAGAAAGTATAAAAATGTATGTAGTTAAAAAATTTGTAAAGGTACTTTTAAGTTATATATTTATGAAAAAGATATAATTTAGTCTTTATATTTTTTAAAAGGATGCAGAAGAACGAAAAAAAATTAGAGATGGAGAATTATTCCGAAAAAAAGCAAATACATTTTGAAATCGTAAATGATCTGCTGGAGGAGTTACTAGAAGGAGTGTTTGAGGACGAAAAAAACTTTGAAAATTAGGACTTTATGGATATATCATTGGCAGTGCTTATTTAGAGATGGTGGAAGGGGAAGAGGAGAGTTTGGAGGATGAGGGTCATGAATTGGAAGAAGTACCCGATGACATTATGCTTCAAGTTCTTTTAGATTATGAACTTTTAAATAAATAGAATTATTTTGGATAGTAAAGCATTCTTGAAGACAGTTTTCTTGTCCTATTCGTCATTGATCTGCTTTATGAGAGTGACATTACATGTTCTCATGAAGTGTGTAAGAGATTATAGTAAAAAGAATTAAAGCACTAGGATCACCGACAGTTCTTGAAAAACAGTGTACTGTTTGTATGCTTTAAAAATTAGAATCAGAAAATACGTCTATAATGTTAACACAGCTATGGAATGTCATAAATTTAGAACCAACATTCACTACAGGATTTCCTACTCTGTTCAGAGACTGTTTCTCTGTCTTTATTCTACTTAGAAAATGAATCTGTGGTTTTAATTTGTATGTTATATGCTAGTAGCCAACTATAATATTTGTTATGTTTGTGTTTTACAGATTGTCATTTTCATCAGAAACATAAATTAGTATGCCGACCAGAAATGAAAAAAGAAAGCTGTATAAACGGACATACCATTTGAAGAGGAAAGAATTACAAGAATTATCAAAACAACAAAGGACGGATAAAAAGAAGAGTGCTCCTGTTAAGAAAACCAAAGATTTTTTAAGAAGATTATGTCAAAGGAAAACTGTAAACGATAATCTTCAAAAGGAAAAACAGTTATCAGTATCTAGAAGTACAAATGCTACAAAAAATCAAAATGTTTCTGGAATCAGCAGAGAGGAAAATATATACAGTAAAACACGTACGAATCAGTTTACAGAAATCAGGAAGCGTATGATTTATAACAGAGTAGTTTCGAATTTATTAAAAAAGGAGAAAGTTTGTAAAAGAAGATCTGCTTTTGATAAGAAGAAAGAACATATAGAGGAAGCTGTTCAGCGCGCGTTTGAGACAAAAAGAAAATTATTGATTTTAGTAATTAATAGAATAAATACACTAAATAAGGCAATCAGAGTTTTAAAAGCTAAAAGTAAATGGAAGAGACAAATAAATAGAAGTAATTTTTGTAAAGTGTTTTCTGGGAAGTGGATGCATACTTCAACTTCTGAGCCATTTTTTAATGAAGAGACTTACTTTCAAAGTAACGATTTGTTGCATGCAGTTGACAACAGTGGTCGAGCATATGAGGTGAAGGATGGTTGTGCAATTGAGAAAGAGAAAATTGTGGTTAGAAATGCAGAAGAGGTGATAGCTGGAGAAGTTTTAGAGGGACGTCCTAATGTTCCTGTTTACAGTTGGAATTGTAGTAGCATTTGCAGTGTACGACAGGATTCAATTGATTTATTTTGCAATGTCTTACGTAAGTAAACTAAGGAAAGTCTTAAAAAAATTGTAATATTGCAAGAATTAGATCACTGCAGAGTGCGAGAAAGAATAGGTCTGCAAGGCCATTCTCTGGCTTGTCTTTCTAAAAAAATATGCCAGAGTGGGTTTCATCACTTCAGGATGTTAGCAGTACATCATACGAAAATGAGAAAATTAGTGAGAAAGTTGTATTATGCAAAAAGTCCAGCACTTAAACTTAAACAGTTAAATAGTGCTCTTTTACATGGATGTGAATTAGATGTTAAGAAGATTTGTGCAGAAATTGAGGTAAGTTATTTTGGTCCAGATGAAGACAATGCAGAAACTGATATAGTTATAGAAGGAAATGTGTTAGAAAATGTTGGAAATTTTAATATTGAAAATTTTGAACAGGAAATAACAAAGTTTAAGATCATTGCAGGTGAGAAACCAAATTTTCCTTGTGTGTGTTGTCGATGCATTCATTACAAAAGTCAAACTAGGTTAGTTGATTTATATTTAAAAAGTGAAGATGAAAGTAATAGTCAATGGAAAGATTTAGCAAATTATTTGTTGGTAGAAAACTATTTTGATTTGGGTTTTGAGCAACGTATTTGTAAGTATTGTTATAATAAATTAAATGAAAACATAATGCCTGCTAGAGCTGTACATAATAATCTTGAGTTGATAAATATTCCATCGGAACTGATGGATTTAAATACTTATGAGACTATTCTCATTCAATGTGTACATCCTTTTCAGGCTATTGTTCGTATGGAGCCTAAGACTGGCAAATTAAATCTTCAGATTTACAAAGAGGATTAAAGGGTAGAGTTGTATATTTGCCACTTGATTTAAAAAAAAATATGGAAACAATTGGTGTTGAAAATGTAGAAGAGGATCCTCTAGTTATTCTAGTTAATGGTGTACCTACTGTCAGATTCTCGTTTGCTTCCTGGGTATGATGCGATGCACAAAGGGGTCCACCTCCCGACGTCCCCCCTACTCTGGAATATATACAGAGTATGGAGGCAATCAGGTGAGGGAAAAAAGAGAAAAAGAAGGAGCCGGAACCGCTGGGAAGAGGGATACCTAAAAAGAAGAACACAGGGTAAATACACAGTGAAAACAGTCTACACTCCAATAGTCTCGCTAGTACTATACTAATACCCGGGGCTGTAATGTAACCGACCAAAAATCAAAACTAGTCTTTCCAGAGATACTTCTCTCCAAGATCAATAAACGAGAACCTATAACATAAGAGAACAACTACGTTACTTCCATGCGCACACCAATCTGCCAACCAACCCACTATATATATAACATACACACCATAAACAAACATTCATAGCAACCAAGGATAACAATCCAAGCAAACCAGAGATTCTTCCTGAAGATGTTTGAACGAACCCCAGAAGTATATTATATATGAGTAGTTGATATCCAAGTTGCACCCAGCGTAGAATCCCAAAGAAAATAACAAACTCAATGTCCATAGGAATCAGCAACCAAAAGGATGAACTCCCAGCGCCCGACAATAGCGCGAGTTATTTAAGTCTGAATCCCTCAAAACAAAATCCCCAAGAAGAACCAGCCAGTACTTCCTATGCGGTGGTCCTAGACTGAAGCAAATACGAAATTAGCGCTTACCTGCGCTAGCACTGCAGACGAGAAAGTCACTAGCAAAGGATGCGGAAAAGGAACCAGAAATCCAAAGTTTGTTTTCCTCTCCGCCACACACCTTCCAAGGAGCGGTTCTGCTCACCCACGCTTTCCTCAGCGTAAGCGGAACCAGAAAGGGTCATAAGCAAAGGTAAACAGCGCGGCTCTGAAACGAGAGTCCTAGCGCTATTACCATGCAGGCTGCATGCACGAGGCGCCGTCTCCAGCCATAAACAAAACTCCGTTACTCAGCAAGGCTGCACCACGGGGATGTTCCAAGACGAATACAGGCAACGGAAACAGGAACAAATCCCAGGCACCGTGGAAGGAAGGACAGCTTCACCAGCAAAACATCCGAACACAACAGAATTACGCGCACAGAAGGGGCGCCCAAGATGACCTATACAGGTTTTGCTCCTCCCACAAAGTTGAGCATGCTGGGAGATGTAGTCCACTACTAGGCAGGCGCGGGGATCACCTCCTGAAAGTATGTCCCCCTCCCAAGCGCCTCCTAGAACCAGGCTTATCCGGATGGCCAGCATGGAATTCCCGCACAGCCCTAGGAGCATGAACGTTAGTAGAAGGCTCCCAGGAATCATCCTCCGCCGAATAGCCTTTCCAGGCGATGAGGTACCACAGCTTGCCTCTCCGGTATCTGGAGTCCAAAATTCTCCTCACCTCGAACTCCACTTGACCATCACGAACCACTGGAGGCACCGCCGCCCTCTTGGCCTGCCCAGCCGGCTTCAACAAGCTACAATGGAAAATCGGATGAAGCCGCAGGGACGCAGGTAACCTCAGCTTATATGCGACGGAGCCCACAGGACGAATCACCTCATAGGGACCTATGAACCTGGGATGAAACATGCTGCGAAAACGGAATCGTATGTTCTTGGTGGACAACCACACTCGATCACCCACAGCATAAATGGGTCCCTCCTGACGTCGACGATCAGCCCAGGTCTTATACAGGATCTTAGCCCTGACAAGATTCCCTCGAATCTTACGATGCACTTCCAACAGACTCTTCAATCGGGATGCTACAGCAGGTTGATCCACGACATCACCAGGTATAGACAGGGGCAGTATCTGAGCATGGTATCCATGAATAGCTTTGAAAGGTGTCTCCTTGATAGAACTGTGCCAGGCGTTGTTGTATGACAGTTCAGCCAACCATAACAAGGAGACCCAGGATTCACTGGCCTCCTTTGCATAGCACCTCAGATAGGTCTTTAGTGTTTGGTTTAGTCTCTCCGTCTGCCCATTCGTCTGCGGATGGAAGCTAGTTGAGGTTGCCGCTTCTATCTTGAGCGCCTTGCACCAGGTCTTCCAGAAAAGGGCGATGAACTGTGGTCCCCTGTCCGAGATGATAACCCTGGGGAGGCCATGCAGTCTGACCACATGTTTCAACAACAGTTGTGCAGTTTGACCAGCGGTGGGAAGGTTCTTGCAGGGGACAAAATGGCCCATTTTGGTGAGACTATCAACCACAACCATGATGGCATTGCAACCCTGAGGTAGACCCACAACAAAGTCCATACTTATGGTGTGCCACGGTTGTGCTGGAGTTGGCATGGTTACCAATTTGCCCTTAGCTTTGGTGTGCTCATTCTTTGCTCTTGCACATACCTCACATTGTTTGATCCAATGCCCAATGTCCTTATCCATGTGTTCCCACCAGAATTGTCTTTGTAGCAGATTGAGCGTTTTGGTACAGCCCGAATGACCAGCCATAACAGAGTCATGACACCAATTGAATGCTTGAAGACGAAGTGCCACAGATGGTAAAAACAATCTGTTCTGATAGAAAGGGATTCCATGCTTCAGTGTTCTGTGAGGATCCTGACTTGCCCAGGTCTTCCAGCAGTCCTCATCCTGATGCTTCTGAACCTTGTCCAGAAAGTTCTCAATAGTAATGCCACACAACACTTTCTCAGGGGAAATGATGGGTTCCGGTTTGCTTTGTTTGACCTCGTGAAGGTCTTCTTGTCTTGACAATGAATCGGCTTTCCGATTATCAGACCCTGGTCGGAACGTGACTACAAAATCAAACTCAGCAAAAAACATCATCCATCGCATTTGCCGTTGGGAGAGGTGCCTGGTTGTTTTCATATATAGCAAGTTCCGATGATCCGTGTATACAGTAATAGGGTGTCTTGCTCCCCAGAGATAATGTCTCCACTCCTGAAACGCCTTTTTTATGGCCAACAGTTCTTTCTCCGCCACAGTGTAATTGAGCTCGGCCGAACTCAATTTCCTTGATAAAAAGGCAATGGGATGCAGTTGTCCTGTGTGGCGATCACGTTGAGAGAGTACTGCCCCCAAGGCTATGTCAGAGGCGTCCGCCTCTACGATGTAGGGCACATCACTTTGGGGATGATGCAGTATGGGTGCTGTGGTGAAGGCTCTTTTGAGATACAGGAGGGCGCTCATGGCCTCCCCAGTCCAACAAAAAGGGTTCCCTTTCCTTAACAACCTGGTTAATGGTGATACCAACTGGGAGAAATGAGCAATGAATCTTCTATAATAATTAGAAAACCCCAGAAAGCACTGCACATCCCTCACATTCTTGGGGGTCGGCCATTCCTGTACTGCCAACACCTTCCTGTCAGACATGCTTAACCCTGATGGACTCAGAATCACACCCAGAAATTTAACCTCCTGCACATGGAACTCACACTTGGTCAGTTTGCAAAACAACCCATTTTCCAGCAATCTTTGCAATATGAGGGACACATGACGAACATGCACTTCCGGACTGTTTGAATAAATCAGAATGTCATCTATATAGACAACCACAAATTTGTCTACAAAGTCCTTCAGGACATCATTCACGAAATACTGAAACGCCGCAGGGGCGTTACATAGCCCACACGGCATTACAAGATACTCGAACAATCCGTAACGTGTTTTAAAAGCCGTCTTCCACTCATCCCCCTCTCTCATCCTGACCAGGTGGTAAGCCCCTCTCAAATCAAGTCGGGTGTAAATAACTGCCTCTCGCACCTGATCGAGTAAAACAGGGATGAGTGGAAGAGGGTATCTGTTTCTGACAGTGTTCTTATTCAACACCCTAAAGTCTATACAGGTCCTCAATTCTCCATTGGCTTTCTTTATAAAAAATAAAGGAGAAGCCGCCGGAGAACGGGATGGTCGAATGAACCCTATCTTCACATAGTGCTCTAAGTATTCTTGTAGATGTTGTGTTTCTGGTTCGGAGAGAGCATATACCCGACAAGAAGGCAATACCGCCCCAGGTATGAGGTCAATTTGACAATCATACCGGCGGTGTGGTGGCAAAGACTCCGCCTTGCTCTCACTGAACACCTCGCTGAACTGAGCATACTCTGAGGGGATCTTTATGTCTTTTTCAGCAGCAGTCGCTATTATATAACTATGAGACAACGCCAAAGCATGTGTGACAGACGACTGATTGCATGTGTTCTTACATGTCTCAGAATCAAAACATACACTCTTCTCCTTCCAATCCACTGTGGGATTATGATACCACAACCACGGCATACCCAAGATGATTTCATACTGTGGGGCCTCTATGATGTTCAATGTGAGTCTTTCAACATGGTTCGCCTGTTCTCTCTGTCTGACCAACTCCAACTCCTCTGTCACCTCCGTTATGGGGCCTGATTTCAGGGGTTTCCCATCCACAGCCAATACCATTTCAGGTGTTTCTCTGGGGATATGCTTTAATTCCAATCTCTGAACTAACCCACTGTCGATGAAATTCCCCGTGGCTCCAGAATCTACCATAACCCCCACTTGATGAGTATGGAACCTGTCATGAAGAAGCATGGGAAGAACTATATGGGTTACCGCAGTGTCTTCCATGTTTCCCGCCAACGACGGCAATTGCAACCCAGAAGAAGAGAGACCAACAGAGGGAGGTCCTCTCTGATGCTCCAAAGACTCATTAGGGTCTTGAAACAGAACAGGCACAGTAGCAACCGCAACTTTCTTACCAAACCCAAACTTGCCAGTACGTTTAGGTTTCGTGGGGCAGTCCTTCACATAATGTCCTTTCTTCCCGCAATACATGCATAAACCCTGGGTTCTACGATATTCTCTCTCCGTTCTAGACAAAGGAGCCCGGATGGCACCCACCTCCATGGGTTCTGAATGGGATTCTGATGAGGACACGCTACCTTTATTGCCCTTCTCTGTTCTTTCTGTCGGGGCATACGACCGTTCCCCCCGCCTTTCTGCTAACCTGTGATCCAAACGGAGCGTAAGGTTCATTAAATCCGTACAATTCGTAGGTTGGGGATCTATCTGAGCAAGGACATCTTTTATATCATCGCTCAAACCCTGATAATATAAAGACATCCTTTTATCTTCAGGCCAAGCAGTCTCAGCTACCAAGCGATTGAATTTGGTTAGATAAGCCACCAAATCCTGTTTCCCCTGTTTCAGTTGTAACAACTCCCGGTCTGCCGATAAAGTTGTGGCTCTCCTATCAAAAACCCTTTCGAATTCACGTCGAAAGGAGTCCCAATCCATGAGAAGAGAGTCGTCGTATTTGACTAGCGGAACCGCCCAATTGGCAGCATCGCCAATCATATATGATATCGCAAAAGCGACCCTGGAATGATTAGTGGGGAAAGAGGCTGGCTTACACGAGAAGTGAAGCATGATTTGCGTTAAAAAAGTCTGAACCTTTAAAGGATCCCCTGAAAACCTCTCCGGAGTAGCCAAAGGAATTGGAGGTGGTACATTCACTTGAATTTGAGACGTTGCAGAAGAGGCATCGAAAGGATTACGTGACTGCCTATCTACTCTTTCTCTAAGAGCTGCGGTCTCTGCCTTAGATGCAGCCAACTCCTGTTGCACTAACACCAAGGCCTGTAGAACATCATCTAAAGACGCCATTTGTGCATCACATACACAACCCACGAAGCGGTGTATCGTGGGCGCGTAATTCTGTCAGATTCTCGTTTGCTTCCTGGGTATGATGCTATGCACAAAGGGGTCCACCTCCCGACGTCCCCCCTACTCTGGAATATATACAGAGTATGGAGGCAATCAGGTGAGGGAAAAAAGAGAAAAAGAAGGAGCCGGAACCGCTGGGAAGAGGGATACCTAAAAAGAAGAACACAGGGTAAATACACAGTGAAAACAGTCTACACTCCAATAGTCTCGCTAGTACTATACTAATACCTGGGGCTGTGATGTAACCGACCAAAAATCAAAACTAGTCTTTCCAGAGATACTTCTCTCCAAGATCAATAAACGAGAACCTATAACATAAGAGAACAACCACGTTACTTCCATGCGCACACCAATCTGCCAACCAACCCACTATATATATAACATACATACCATAAACAAACATTCATAGCAACCAAGGATAACAATCCAAGCAAACCAGAGATTCTTCCTGAAGATGTTTGAACGAACCCCAGAAGTATATTATATATGAGTAGTTGATATCCAAGTTGCACCCAGCGTAGAATCCCAAAGAAAATAACAAACTCAATGTCCATAGGAATCAGCAACCAAAAGGATGAACTCCCAGCGCCCGACAATAGCGCGAGTTATTTAAGTCTGAATCCCTTAAAACAAAATCCCCAAGAAGAACCAGCCGGTACTTCCTATGCGGTGGTCCTAGATTGAAGCAAATACGAAATTAGCGCTTACCTGCGCTAGCAGTGCAGACGAGAAAGTCACTAGCAAAGGATGCGGAAAAGGAACCAGAAATCCAAAGTTTGTTTTCCTCTCCGCCACACACCTTCCAAGGAGCGGTTCTGCTCACCCACGCTTTCCTCAGCGTAAGCGGAACCAGAAAGGGTCATAAGCAAAGGTAAACAGCGCGGCTCTGAAACGAGAGTCCTAGCGCTATTACCATGCAGGCTGCATGCACGAGGCGCCGTCTCCAGCCATAAACAAAACTCCGTTACTCAGCAAGGCTGCACCACGGGGATGTTCCAAGACGAATACAGGCAACGGAAACAGGAACAAATCCCAGGCACCGTGGAAGGAAGGACAGCTTCACCAGCAAAACATCCGAACACAACAGAATTACGCGCACAGAAGGGGCGCCCAAGATGACCTATACAGGTTTTGCTCCTCCCACAAAGTTGAGCATGCTGGGAGATGTAGTCCACTACTAGGCAGGCGCGGGGATCACCTCCTGACACCTACGAAGAGTAAGAAAATCTGGCAAGATTTAGTGGATGTTAGAAAAGTCAAAAAGGCAACGTTGTATTTAGTCAAAAACAATAAATACTATAAAGATATATACGTAGAAGAAGAAGAAGTAAGTGAAGAAGAGGACAATGATTTGTCTATTGGACAAATTGTAAAAGTTGACTTATCCAGAAGTGAAGAAATTTATGAGCATTACAGTGTTCATCCACTGCATTCCAAAGAAGCAATAGGGAATGCTATTGAATTATTTCAGATGAAAAAAGCAAAAGGAAATCCTATTAGTGTATGGGAAGAAAGTTTGGAAGGTCGTTGTTTCCCACAGTTATTCCCTACAGGTGAAGGTACACAATATGATAATCGACCTATGCAGATTCCTGCATCTGAGTACCGGACAACAAGATTATATGCAGAAGATCCGAGGTTTCGCCAATGCATTCCATATTTGTTTCATCTTCTGTTTGAGAGTGATTTATCTGGTCTTTCTTATGCAGTAAACCATATCTTAAAAAGTGGAGTGCATCTGCAAAATGTTTCAGCAAAGGAATTTATGGATAAAGTGCAACAGAAAGATCGTGTTTTGGATTCACACCTAATTAATTTAATGGCTTGTCAGCGTGGTACTAATGAGTATTGGTACCGTCGTCATGGAGATTTGAAGTGCATGCTTAGAAACTTAGGAGCACCTACATGGTTTTTAACTCTAAGCTGTGCAGAGTATGCTTGGGATGATTTACTTGAATTTCTTCGGGAGGCGAATGCAAACATGGAAAATATAAACTACAAGACACCTGGAGAACTGTGTTCGTTGGATCCGGTTAATGTTTGCAGATTTGAAGCTACGATGTCTTTTATTACAAACAAGAAAAATCCACCTCTTGGTGAAGTACTGGATTTCTGTTGGAGAAAAGAATATCAAGCAAGAGGTGCTCCTCATATTCATATGCTGTTATGGATCACGGATGCTCCTAAATTTGGAACAGACTCGGATGAGACTGTACTGTCTTTTATTGAACAGTATGCCACTAGTGACATACCTAATAGTACAACTGATAAGGACTTAAGAGGAAAAGTGTTACGCTTTCAAAGTCATCGTTGTGGAAAATATTGTCGGCGAAAATTCAAATCAAAGACTAAATTCTGCACCAAATGTCGTTTTGGATTTGCACGACCGGTACTTTCAAAAGGAAGAGTCAACAATTTGATGTCATCTTTGCGACATAACATCACAAGAAGGTCACCTAAAAATACGTACAATTTAAGAAGAGGTGAAGAATCCAAATATATAAATGACTATAACCCAGTCATTTTGTCCATGTGGAATGCTAACATGGACATACAATATGTTGCAGACAACTCTATTGCTGTGGCTCGATATGTAACGTCTTACATCACGAAATCTGAAAAAACTGAACTGAAGGAGATGTGGGAAGACATTTCTCATGAAAAGAGCCTAAGCAAGAAATTGAATACGTACAATTTGAAGATGTTGTCTCATCAAGAAATTAGAGCATATGAATGTTGTGATCGCTTATCATCAGCAAGTCTTTATGCAAAATCAAGAACTATCCTGTGGGTGAGTTTGGGTCTTGCAGAAACACGAAACCATGTTCTGAAACCTGTGCAAGAAATTGAATATTTAGCACAGAAAGAACCAAACAGTACAGACATTCTGAAAACAAATATGTTGGATACATACTATCCAAATAGAAGTACTCTGCTTGAAAACATTTGTCTGTATGAAATACTTCAAAAATACAGTTTTAAAAGGAATATTACAGAGAATATTGATAAAGGTGTACACGCTGTAATTGGACATGAAGGATGTCTGGTGAAACAAAGAAAAGGATACTTGAATAATCATCGAAAACTGAGTTGCGAAACACCTGACAAAAGAGAATTTTACTATTTAGCTCTTTTGCAACTCTTTAAACCATGGCGTACAGAAGAGGAACTACTTGGTGACTTTGATAGTTATGAAGATTCATTTAACGCATGTAAAAGTAGTATCGAATGTTCTGTTTTCAGTAATTATCTCCAAATGTTGAATGACAAAATAGAGCAAGAAGCAACAATTGCAGCGGAGATTGCTAGAGACAGTTCACAAGGTAGTCAAATTTCAGCTTCATTAGGTCAAGATCCACTGGGACAACCAATTATCCAAATGAAGCAGCCACTGCCATGGATGAGGTGGAAAGAGCAATGCAGCAAGGTCAAGAGGAAGTAATAAACTTAGAAGAATTGAAGAAGCAATTTAATCTTGAGCAAAGACAGATATATGATGAAGAAATTTAGAACAAATACAAGGAAAAATCAAAGATCTGATTAAAGAAGGATATAAACAAAAAAACTGCCAATGTGGATATCACAAATTTGAAAATACGGTTTGATGACAAAACCATAACCAACAGACAAGATGGTGACAATAGAACCGCACCAATTTTACAAATGATATCTTCAAATCATTAGGGAATTTCGATGGTTACCAGTCAAGATAGAGTACAAGAAAATCAAAACAAAATAAAATCGGACAGGGGGTTATTAAAAAAGTCTGAAAAATCACTGGGTTTTTTGAGTGAATATACGGAAAACAAAAATTGGAATAAATTGAACATTTCTCTAGATAAACAGGGACGGGTCTATGAGTTTCCAATAACTACATCTAACTCACAAGACCTTATAAGCACGGAAGCAAGTAAAAAAACAGATAAAACATTAGGTACAATAATAAGTGATGCACAAGTGAATGTATTACGGCAGAAAAGGGAGATCACGGACAACATAGTGCAAACTAGAAATAAAGTTGGTAGCACCCAGATAGAACAGATTAGTTCCCCCAAACGGGGATTCAACAAAGTGAACTGGGAGAGTCATCAATTAAACTGATCTTCGAGCCAGAATATCCAACAAAGGGAAGAGTGGACTCTTTAAATAAGGGAAACCTAATGAGATTATTTAAGGAGATACCAAAGCTGCGTAATATAACAACAGCAGGTCTTCTGTCAGTGGGATTTTTGCAAAAGGAAAAAGTATCTGAAAAAGTGGTTACTCTGACAACATGGTCCTCAAAGGAAGTAACAGCCCTGATTTTCTCTGAAAGAGTAAACTTTGATGCGTGGGGTATTTCTCTTTCTTACCCCAAAAAATCCAAAATACCCGTACCCACTTTTATCGGATGTAGTGACCCTGATTAGATCTGGAAAGGAGATTTGCCAAAAAACTTGCTTAAGGGGGGCTCAAAGCACTACTCCTAAAATCACAAATTCGGCAAATAACACATTGGAGATGACAAATCAGAATCAAGTTTGTTTAAACCAACTGCCAGAAGAAGTTCATGATTGGTCGTGGGTGCCTCATTTCTTGGGCCATAAACGATCCTGAATGATGAATTTAACGTTCCACATAGGATAAATCCTTTAGTGATATACCCAGGTACACTGACTACAAAATAGGAATCTGTTCATGGAACATCCACGGTTTCAATGAAACGGGGCAAGATCCTGACACGTAAGCGTTTTTACAAAGTTTTGACATCATACTATTACAAGAAACTTGGAACTTGATTCGTAAACCCATTATTGGATATGTAGAATTTCATGTTTTGGCAGAAAAATGTATGAATATGGGCACCCAAGGAGTGTGTTGTTCACCTATGTAACAGAAAAATTAGCTTGGCAAACAGAAGAACTTGACATGGGTGAAAACTGGATACAGGTTGTGAAAATGGAAAGCAACAACACTGGAAATAAAACGCCCTGGCAGCTGCTGATTTTAAACATATATATCCACCCCAAAAAAAAGATGAAAAAGGAAAAACTGGTATGCTCGACTAACCTAAACAAGGTCTTGCAGAAAAGTCATCAAAATTGTGGAATGAAAATCACAGGTGATTTTAATTCCAACCTAATAGGGAGCAAGTCAAACAAGAGTTTGTGTCAAAAGGAAATGGAGGCCAACAAGCTGAAAAACGATTTGGACACCTTGGGATTATACATTCTAAACGGGAAAATAAAGGGAGATCAGCCCGCTAGGATCACTTTTTTAAGTGGGAAGAACCAATCAACTATTAACTATATCAGGGTCAGTAATGAACTTTACTTCACAGTTGAATTGTTTTACATGCAATCCAGCCCCGAAAGTTACTGCGTTGATGGTCAAGATTCGCCACAAATCTTGACCATCAACGCAAAGCAGTTTCCAAAAGAGAAAATAACTGCTTTAACAGAAATCCTGGTAACATACAATCTGAAGAAATTAAAATGGCGTGGTACGAACGTTTCACAAATAATGAATGCTGCACAAAAATTCATAAACGGTGGGTCACAGTGTACCAAGTCACCAGAAGACTTTTGGGAACAACTGGGAAAGTTTCTTCTAAATAAATTTACTGTTCTACCGGGACGTCAAGGTCCACAAAGTAGAGCTTATGAACCATGATTCTAAATACAGCTGCGTAACCTAAAAAGGGAAATTACAAGGGAATCGAGAAAAGTATTTATGGCCGTAAGATCTGGAAAGCCTGCATTGAACAACAATATTAAAGACATGAGGAAGAACTTTAGAGAGAGGTGTAGAGTGGCAAAAAAGGAACATGTGGAAAAGCCCTGCTCACCCCCTTGGTATCTTGGCACGAGCAGTCAGGCTTATCCCGGAGGCAATGTGTAAAGCATTTGCGCACACACACAACTGCAACAACATCCCAGGCACACTGCAAAGGGAACTCCACACAAGGTTATATCAAAAATAGCCTTTGTATTCTCAAAACACATTAGAGTAGTAACACATACTGTACACTGTGCCAACTGGCACTGGACAATATTTACAAGGGATTATGTACACCTGACAGGGCGACAGGGACCACTGTCAGAACCATCACAAAGCGAACTTGTTAAAAGTAAATTAGATAACTTGGTAAAAGTAAAATAGATCATAAAACGTACAACCAGTAAACGCTGGTAATCACTGTACTTTGCATCAGTCTGTGACATAAACTACATTACGCACAGTATCCTACAAGTCTAAATACATTAGACCCTAACCACCTAAGTATAAATTAGGCCTGGGTGGTAAATACCGTTCCACTTGCGGAATTTGCGGAATGTGGGTAATTTCGCGTTCCGCGGAGAATGCGAAATTGCCCAAAATTCTGCGTTTGAGACTTTGTGACATTTTTTGCTTGTTCGTGTTCTCAAAATGCGTGTTCACAAGATATTTCCCCAGAGCACGCAAACAGCAATTGGGAACAGGAAAAAAGCATCACGAACAAGCAATTCCGCATGTTCGCAGAATTTCTGCGTGTTTGCGGAGATTTTTTACCGTTTCGCGGAGATTTGCGTAACACGATTACGCAAATTACGTCCACCCCTAGTATAAATCACACTAGGGGCGTAAATCACACAGTAAAGTATAATGTCACTAACACAAACCAAAATAGGCAAACCAACCTCATAATCATAAACCATATTTCAGAGGTATCAAAATAGGGTGCGTAAAACATACTATACACAATACATTTCCTAGCACCAAAAGCATAGTTAGCACATAAATCACATTAGAGCCTGGAGCCCTATAAAGGAAACAATCCACGTGGCCAACTGGCCATCTCAAATAGGGGGGCCCAAATGCCCTATGTCCACAAAGTCAGGGCTGCTGCCTAGGCAGCGTAATTAAGGGTGCGCCACTGCGCAAACTTAAACGTTGCAGCTGCCCACTACTTGCTGGGTAGCTGAGAACATTAACATGGAGGCCTAAACGATGCAGCTGGCGCTAAGTGCTGAGCAGCTGGGGAAGGCCTGGCACCTCTGTGCCACTTCTGTCCCTCTCAGGGACTCTCACAAGAATTGCGCCTAAACGTTGCAGCTGCTCACTACTTGCTGGGCAGCTTTAAAAATTAAAAATGCAGCATGGGCTCTCAATGGCCCTCAGGAACAAAATGCGCCTTACGTTGGAGTCCTCTAGGCTCTGAAGACAAATATGTGTCTGGGAGCACTCTGGCTCCTGAAATGTTTATGCGCCCACGCCCCTCATGGGGACTCTAGAATAAATGGGGCCGTGTTGGAGCCATCTGGGCTCTGAGGTATAATAGGGCGAGAATGCGGGAAAGGACATGGGTCCCTCTGAACCCTTTAAGCAATTATGTTTAATATCGGGCCCTGCACGGGCTTAAAAAAAAATGATCAGGCGACCGATGGGGGAGCGGCCGGCTCTCTGGCGAGGCTGCTCAAGGGAAACAGCAATGGGGAGATACCATCAGAGGCACCTCAGTGGAGCGGCCGCAGCAGCGGGTCCGCTCCAAAAAGCAGTACAATGAGACACCCTCGAGCCCTCGCTTACCGGCTCTCTTTACAGTGTCTCTCGTGGGATCCCCGGCTTCGCCTGACAGCGCAGGTCCTCCGGCTAAAAGGGAGCTTGCACAGTTCCCACATTCCACATGCGCCGGGGGCAGGCACCGACAATGTGCCCCCTCCACCATCGACAGCCACCGCGGTACCTTGCGGGGCTGCCCCGATCTATCTCATCACCCGGAAGCCCAGCGAGGCGCAGCACAGCTTCTCCCCGACGGGCAGGACTTCTGGTTTAACCGCAGCCCCCGCCCACGCCCCGGGCAAGGATTCCAGACTTCCTGAGGGCAGCGGTGCAGATTTTCTTGGCGGCAAAAGGGGTAGGCTCCCTCGAGAGTACAAATGAAGTAAAGAGTAGGGTGGGCACCCGCAATTTAAGAGTAAAAATAAGCGGGGTGGCACACGGAGTATAAATAAAGAAATAAGCGGGGTGGGCACCCGCAATAAGGCATCATAGGGGAATTCTTCACTCTGGGATTCCCTTCAACAGGACACGCAGCACAGAGCTGCACAAACCCACGTATTTCTCCTCCTTTGTGGAAAGATTAGAATAATAAGCATAGCGCTCACAGGGCTCTCGGAGCAGAAGAAGTCCTGGAGGCATAAAGAAATGGAGTCAACTAAACCACCAGCAAGTGAAGGTCCTCCAGTCATCCACGGGCAGGGCAGGGCCCAGAGAGGGAAGCCTTCCACTGGGCCCCAGCAACAGCACACCCCTGGTAGGTTCAAGTAGCAAACAAGAACGTTGACTTGGGGTCATAGACCCCTATTTATACAGCTTTTTCCCTTTGTGACACAGCACAAGGCTAGGAGGGAACCAGATACAACTGGTTCAGGAGAACTGGAGCACTTTGTTTTGCTCAGCTCTTCTCCTCTATTCACAGGGCAAGCCAGGGACATCAGACGCACCACATGGGGTGGAGAGCCATTGTGGAGGGGAGGCCCAGCCCTATTTAGGTCCCAGGTGCAACTCCTCCCTACCATCTACATGCAGATCTCGCTATTCACCACTGGGCAGACCCATCCTGGCTCCTGGAGCCAAGCAAACCAGCCAGCCCCTGTCAATCACAAGCCAGACATACAATTCACATCAGGCAGGCAGACACTGCACACAGAGATGTCAACTTCTAAAAGTGGCACTTCTCCACTAGTCACAATAAATCTGCGCACACCATCGTGCAGCATTTAATCTCACAAGTTCGCAAATACCAAACTCGCCCCTGCACTCCTCTCACATCAGTAATTACCATGGACACTCATATCCCCCATGCATTCCTATGGGAGGGCAGGCCAATCTCACCACAAGCAGTCAGAGAGCGCAGGCACTTTACACTGGCCAACAGTGCCAAATTGCGCAGAAACCAGAATTCACTACCATTATGTCATATTAAAAGGAAAAAAGTTCAGGGGTGGACCTGCCAAAAGGGCCAAGTCCAAGAAGGAGGAATAAGTGAGAAAAACTGGGGACTACACATACAAAATGTATACAATAATATAAATCACGAAATGTTGATGAAATTGGGACCTGGGCCGGACCACCTGCAGGAGGAAAAGCACACAAAAATTGACATCGAACCCTCTTCAGGGAAAATAGGAGAAGGTGAAAACATTTTAGTCAACCACAATAAGGTTCAATTTGAAAACAGTTCACAGGACTCAAATCATAATGGCTCAAATACCTTAATTGATAACAACTGACTTAAAGAAGTAATAAAAAAATTGAAAGCGGAGGGAGCTGGAAGGGCCTAATGGACTTCCAAACGCAATCTTCAAACACGATGCAGAATTTTGGGCAAATTTTCTTACTCCGCTCTGTAATTATTTGTATTCACAAAACAAGATAATTAATTCCTGGAGAGGGAGCATATTTCATCCGATATATAAAAATGGTAATCGCAATGAGCCTAGTAGTTACAGGCTCATAGCCTTGACGGATGTTGATGCAACGCTTTATGCTTCCTGTCTAACACTACATCTTCAGGACTGGATGGAGGAGAAAGATATAATCCCGAAATATCAAACTGGTTTTAGGCAAGGAATGGGTACAAGTACAAACCTGGCAGCAATTGCACTCCTTACAGAAAAAGCAATTTTAAAGAAATCAGGTCTATTTGTATGCTATATGGATTTAAAATCGGCTTTTGACAGAGTCTCACGTGAAGGACTATGGAAAGAATTGAAAGGATGGGGGAGTACCACAACAACTAATTAAGTCCATAATATCCCTCCTTAGCCAAACCTGGGCCCGGTGATGATGAGAGATGGTAGCAATGCATCATCTAAGATCAATATAATAAACGGCCTGAAACAGGGGTGTGACTTGGCCCCGAGCCTTTTTAACTTGTACCTTTCAGACCTAGACAACCATTTGTCAAAAGTAAATGGCCATTCCCCAAAATTGTCAGAGGACCACGTACAGTATCTGCAATATGCAGATGACAAAGTGGTCCTAAGCCAAACCCCTATTGGCTTACAAAGAGTCATGGACCACCTGACTAATTACTTCAACCTTCAGGGGCTGGAGACAAACAGGAAAAAAACAAAGGTGGTGAGTTTAGTAGGCCCAAGACCCAAAAGAAAATTGAAGTGATTCGCTAAGGTTAAGAAAATAGAAGACGTTAGCACTTATAAGTATTTGGGTATCAATTTAGGGCGATGTATGTCCTTTAAGGATCAAAAAAGTACAATAAGAGCAAAGGCGCAAACTTTAATTTTCGCATATAAACAGCTACAAATAAAATTAAGTTGCCAGTCTTACAGTCATCTTTAAAAAACAATGGCAGCACAATTACTTCCAGCATTGGCTTACGGACTAGAAATATGGCATGGTCGGGAATCCAGAATCTTAAATTATTTACAGACAAAAGGGTATGAAGCTGTTTTTCATCTCCCTAGAGCACAGCACCAGCACAGATTTGCCTGGAATTTGGACTTCAAAATCAGAAATTCCAGAGGCAATCTGTTTTTGTGAAATTATGTTGGAAACTTCACTCTTCGGAACCCGGTACCCTGAACAATCTATGTTGGACAGTAATAAGGGCCATGTTTGATTAAAAAAAAAACATGTTCACGGGGTGAGTACCTAAGAATAGCTCTGGGGGAACTGGACATTCAAGAGGCATGGGACAGTAAGATGGAGAGGGTGGCGTTCGGCAGAGTGTGCAAAAACATGATCTTTCCTTTTCCTATGAGAGGCATTGTCTTCATGTCCTTTAAGCAAATGGGGTGGTGTCTTCTGTGCATACTGGTCCAACTCCACTCCATACTTCTGAATAAATGATGGGACTGCATAAGTCAGGTACCAAATATGTAATTGTTCTTCTATATCCTTTTTTTATTTTTGTTGTGCGAAGCAGTTTGATGATAATGTTTGAAAGTTCTGATGTGGCCTACTTTGTCAGGTAAGTGGAGTTTGTCTTCAATCTCAGGGTTTACCCAGAAGTTGATCAACTAAAACACTTGAGCCTGACCAATCATCCTCATCCTACTCCTGTGCTGTTTGAGGAACAGTATAATCTTGTAGTATGAAGTGTTTGTCCATTTTTATCGTATTCAGTCTCTCCAAAATTGAGGTGAGAGACATCCTTCTGAATGTTAAAATGGCACCAGCTGCACTGAACATTCACTTAGAAGATACTCTGGCTGCTGGACAAGCCAGATACTTTATTGCCATCCTGCTGAACTCTGGCCATTGTCGCATCTTCCCATACCAATAGATTAATGGGTTTTAATCTAGGTAGACGTCTTTTGGGTCATCCAGATAGTCCTGGACCATACTCTGAATCTTCATTGGTACTGCCACTATCTCAAACTCAGTTGCCTTTTTCTCTCTTAACTTAAGCCCTGCCCCTTTGAACCAAGTAATTGTAGATGTTGAGTTTGATTCTGAGATACCAGCACTGCCCTATCTGGAGGTGAAAGGCTGCACACCAGAATTTCTGACCGGTGTTCATCTTCCAGGTCTCACTTGTTCAATAATCCAAGTCTTCTAAAAAGAAACACCCCCTCACTCTTCTATCACCATGCATTTAGCTGTTTTCCCTATTTCATCACCACCACCACCACATATGTTTTTAAGGAGCTCCTCCCACCAGGTTGTGTGTTGTTTTCTCAGATTAGACTCGTGGCCTCCAGTACATTAGTGCAACCCTGAATTACCTTGACAAACACTCACTTGGCAAATGGAGCATTTTGCAATGTTATCCTCTTGCTTGCTAATCGTAAAGATGTCCCATACTGGGGAGGACAACTTTTTTAGTGTGTGCCAATGGCTGAATGCTTGAATAACTGTAGGTAGGTGGCTGAGTTGCTTGTCTCTCTGTAGGGTGTCATTTGACTGTGATTGTGGTGGATGCAAGTCCAGACCGGTGGTTCACAAATATGGAAGGCGACGGTGGTGGGGGTGGAACCAAATGCCTCTGAGAAGGTTGAATATGAGGGGTTTGCTTTGTGTCTTCTGAGCCTCCCACCATATTGACAATTTACTGGCTCTTTGTCATCATTGTCTTTTTGATAATTCTAAGGTTTTCAGGAACTTTCCTTTTTGCTTGTCTCCGGGAACTGATCCATGTCCAGAACATGTCCAGAACATCAGAAGGGGGGCATGGAGCAAATGAGGAATTCCCCTTTCTTTTTCTTGCTGGAGATCGTGAAGCTAATGATTTAAGAAAAACATCTTGTTCAGTAGGAAGCTCAACCTCCTGTTCAGCTCCTACTTCAGGAAGAACTGCTGCTGGTTCTTGCTCTTGTTGTCCAATTTCCTGCAATGCTTGGCTACTAGTTTGCGACTGAGAAAAATCTAATTCAGACTCACTGCTCGTCGATATAACTTCAGTGGCTGCATCTCTGAAAGACATGAGCTTAGGCTTAGCCTTTGGTTGGGGTGGTCCTGTTGATGAAACTGTAGTGCTGCTTCCAGCCTTTTTCTGCCCAGAGTATGGTGCAGCAGTTACACATTTCCTGACAAAGGTGAAGGGTAGCACACCAGTGGTAGCAAAATCCTGCTTTTGCTCCTCCTCACTGGCTACTTTCTTGCCAGGAATACCCTTCTTTGGGGCCATCTTAAAACTATTTCTTATCTCTGACAGTTGCCACCTAATTGTACATGCAGAGGAAAAATGAGGTGGTGTGTGTGACTGCTGTCCATCTGTCTGGTTGTAATGTGTGTGATTATGTCTCTTGGGCATCTAAAAGCAAACAAACAAGAAACGGAATTCTGTGAAATGTGGCATTTACAGTTTGAATCTACTGACAATACAATTTAGTGAGTTCACATTGCAAATAAATACAAGTAGTGTAACCATTCCAAAACATAACATAATATTTCAATAACATACAGATTGAATAGTTTACTTTATGTGTCTCTAGGACCCATGACATGCCCGTGGCAGGCAGTGAGTGCAGGGGAAAAATTGGAAATCCTTTAATAAAAGTATTGCTGGTATGTGCCAATGGGCTATGGCAGTCAGGGTGCAAGGGGAAAATTATATAAACCTTAAAAAAGTATTGCTGTATCGTTTGCCTCTCTGTAGGGTACATTTCAATTATGATAGTGATGGATACAGTTCCATACAAATCGTAACATAATATTTCAATAACAAACAGATCAAAATGTTTACATTATGTGACTCTAAGGCCAATGAGATGCCTCTGGCAGGTAAGGGGTGCAGACACAAATGGAATGCTCCTTAGAGAAATTATTACTGGTTTTCACCCATGGCCTATGGCCGGCAGAGGGCGCGGTGGGAAAATGGAATAATCCTTAAAAAATGATTGCTGGTGTGCATCTATGGCAAGCAGCTAGTGCACATAAAAATCAACTAATTTAAATAAACTATTCCTGGGGCTATGATCAACCCTATTGGGGACAAGGAGGCACAGAGGAAAATGGAAAAAATGCATAAGAACACACTGTACAAAGAACACATGGGGGCCTATGACAAAAGCAAAGCACACTGATTGCAAAATGGCCACATGGGCACTAAGGGCAAAAACATGGACAACAAAGGACACATGCAGGCCTATAGTTAAAACAAAGAATATTGACTACACAATACAAAATGGACACTCTACCATATGGCTTGGAAAACAGACTAGGCCTCACAAGAAAATTTTAAAAAAATACTTTGAATGTTTCAAAGAAGGCCGCTGGCCCCAGTCCTCCCAAACGTGTGCACACATTTTCCCTTAGAAAAAACTAAAAAATATGAATGCAAAATAGGTCCCTAATGCAACTTCAGGCCACCTACATTTAAATTAAAAAAAATAAAGAAAATACAAAAAACGTCACCGAAATACCAGTGCATGCCCTCTATCAAAGAAAAAACGTATCCAAAAGTTGTTTTGTTTACTTGTTTTTTCAAAAACAAAATCCTTAAATACCCACTGTTTTTATGCAGCAGGGATTACAAACAAAAAAGAGAATGGTCCTATGCCCTCAAAATCTACATGAAAAGTGACCAAAGGATGGACAATACACTGTGAATGCCTTCTGGACTTTAAGAAAACTTTGGAACCTCTGTGGCACTTCCTGTTGAGCCAAAAGGGTAAAATAAAAATATATGCTTTGTGCTCAAAAACTACCTGAACCATCCATTCTAGAAAAATAGTTACTCGAAAATCCATTTTCGAGTTGATTTTGCAGTTTCTTGAGTTGCAAATCAACTCAAGAAGCAGCCCTCTGAACACAACCACCTGTGTAAGAAAATGGTGGCAGAAGGCACCCTAGCAACTGGACATTGTGTTAGGGGATGACAAATCTTGCTTGCTACCCTGCTTGCTGGAGCCTAACTTTGTTTCCGTTGTGACCAAATTGCTCAAACAGCAGCAAAATTCCATCACGCAGCAATTGGCGGAGAATCCTGTGTTACAAGAGTAATGCAAACAGACCAAATTCCACCAATTCTGCGAGTGGAATCAATTTTACACCTGGTATTAATGTAAACAATACTAATGCATTTTAGATGTAGTCATGCGATGCGAAATTTTAAATGAAAATTAAACTACACCACATGCCCCACACCTGCAGGTTTGCCATATCTGATAACCTAGATGTAATATTGTAGAGGAATATAATGAGGATATACCTAATTTAACTAATATATGTTTAAACTGCATTCCACAATAAAACTAGACTCACCTGTTTATGAATGATAAAGCATCATGGCCCACATGCATCAATCTCGGCTTTTGTGATTTCTAAATTGCGATAAAAAGCGATTTGCAATTTAGAAATCGCAAAAGCCTATGCATGATTATTTTTTAAATATTTTTGCAATTCGGTAGAAATCGCTATTTCTACCGAATCGCATAAAATATGCGATTTTGAAATTGCAAATTCGCAATTCCCATTCATTCCTATGGGCCAAAAGGCCCATAGGAATGAATAGGAATTGCGAATTCGCAATTTCAAAATCGCAAATCCTGATTGCATTTCAAGGGTGGTGAGGGGGGTTCAAATGAACTCCCCCCGCACCCCTGAAATGTATTTTTCGCATCATGTTGCACACACACATGTCCTAAGGACATGTGTGTCCGTAACATGAATGCTTTTAAAATGGGTTTTCTGTGTTAATAACACTTTTTGCAAATTTACCGAGTAGTTCAACTACTCAGTAAATTTGTCCCTCTAATTGCGAATTCGCAATTTCAAAAGTATTCATGCATTGCTTTTAAGAAATCGCAAATTTGCGATTTCTTAAAAGCAATCGCATTTTTGGAAATCGCAAAAATGTTGCGATTTCAAAAAATGCGTGATGCATTCCAAAAAGCATTTTTGGAATCGCAAACGGCCGATTTTAAGGAATCGCACCGTTTGCGACTCCAAAAATGAATGATGCATGTGGGCCCATATGTCTAAACAAGGAAGACACAAAAGTGAGTTTAATAGATACAAAAGGTTGTCTTTGTAAGGATATGTTGCAATAGCTTTTGAAAGGTTTTGTTCAAGAATAGCACTTCCAAACAAGGGACTTAACACATTTTTCCACCTCTCTCACAAAAGTCCTACCCAACCACAGTGAATCTGTCTACCATTTTACTTGTTTTGTTTATTTATGTATTTAGCAGTTTTATTTAATATGCACCAGACTGCTTGGGGGACCATAGTGCTTTACATAGTTTATAAAACAAAGGTACATACACTTATTCCAATCGGACCAGTGATAATTGATTGACTTTGAGGATAGAAATTACACAGCGTTTGTATGAGGGTAGGGGTACATCCCTAATTCAATGGTGGGCTATGCTATTGGCGGAGGTGCTTTTTTAGTTCTTTTTTTTAAAGAAAACATGATATGGATTGGTTCTTATTGCAGGAGGATAGCATTCCACATTTTGATGGTGGATCTTGAGAAACATTGTTTTAGAGTTTGACCTTTTTGAAGGAGGGGGTTCCCAATAGTAGGGAGTCTGAACTTCAGAGAAAGCGGGAGCCTCCAGATATGGTGAGTTTGTTGCAAAGGAATTTACTGAATCTTCATTAAGGGTTTTGTGGATGATGCAGGATTGTTTTTAGGTGTTTCTTTCTTCAATGGGTAGCCAGTTGAGTGATTTCAGGATAGGAGTAATGTGAACTGATTGACTTTTCTGGAGACTAAGCAGGCAGAGCTGAGGGCTCCTGTCAGAGGGGCAGGTAGATTTGGGGACTACACATTAGAGTAGATCTTTTGTTTTCAAGATTTGTGAGGCCCATTGACTAAACTACTGTTTTGAATTTGATATGGGAATAAAAGGTGTGAAGTAGCCTGTGGAAATTAAATGTTTGATCTCTCTGAGATGCCTGGTTTGGAATTGAGCGCCCTAAACTATGGCATTAATGTGGTTGGTTATGCCCAGTCATAGGTCCTGTGCTTGCTACGCCACCAGATTCAAGCTAGTCTGGCTAATGATACCCCAAAACCGGTTTCAGGAAACTTGTTTCTGGTCCAGGGAGGCCCTGGCTTAGCAGTTCGGGCTAGACTGCTCCCATGGTTTTAACTCTGATGTGTGACTAGGTGTGATTTATTCAGCATTATGTCCATCATTGGATCTTTTTGCATTTGTTGCTCGCTATGCCACCAGTTTCAATCTAGCCTGGCTGAGGGTGATACCCCAAACCCAGTATCAGGACGTTTGTTTCTGGTCCAGGGTGGAACTGATCTGGCAGTTAGGGCTAGGCTGTTCCCATGGTGAGCAGGGTCAAGACTGTTTTTCATATTGCTTTATCTAAAAAGGAATGGTGTGGCCTGCAAAGAAACAATAGATTAAACCCACATCTGTGACTTGCGGTGAATAATTGATTTGTTTAGCATTCCATTCATCATCTGTTCATTTTGTATTTGTCACACTAAGTGGGAAAGGTGTGCCCAGACATGGGTCCTGTGTGCCCTACACCACCAGATTCAAACTAGCCTAGCTGATGAGGGGTGATATCCTGAAGCTGCTCTCAGGATGCTTGTTTCTTGTCCATGGAGGACCTGGTATGGCAGTTTGGGCTGGACTGCTCCAATCAGAAGCAAGGTCAAGACTGATTTGCATATGACTGAGTCCAAACTGGAATGGCATGCATGCAAAAAAACAATGGATTTAGCCCAGATCTGTAACTGTGGGTGAATGTTTGAATTGTTCATCATTCTGTCCATCGTCTATTCTTTTTGAATGCTGAGGACAAACAGGAGGGCAGGATTTTCCACTATCCATTGTGCAATGAGTCTCATCGATTACTATGAGGATGTTTTTCTTTATGAACTTGTTAAGTTCGAGTGAAACACAGTATTCCAGCGTTTTTGATAGGAATGTGAGGTTGGTGATAGGGCATAAGTTGTTGAAGTTGTTTGAGTCTAAGTCTGGTTTCTTAAGCAGTGGGTGACCTGGCCAATTACCAGTAACATTTACTATTTCATTTTGTGCTATTTTTAATCAGAACTGTTATTTATAATCTATACCTAAAATGCAAACACATGTCATCTGTTCCATCCTACATAGGCAATATGTTATTATATTAAATTATAATCTTCTAGGACATGTAAGTTTATTTGAAAAGCCCAGTATTTTTCACCACTATTTGCTTTGATACATTATATGTTCAGCATTAATGATTCTTAAGCCTGCACTTCTCAACACTGCCTTACTTTGATCTGTTCCTGTAGGACAACCAAACAATGAATAGTCTTTTTTAACATAACATTGGAAAAGAAGTAAATTCAAGCAACACAACAAAGGTTTTGCAAATGTAATCTTATCACAGTCTTTGAATTGGCAGAATTGTGGAGAAGTGTGGCTCACTGGTTAGAGGAGGCAGACCTGGAAGCAGAGGTCAGCCCGGGACCAGGGTTCAAATCCTGGCTCCGCGGGGTCTTGAGTCCTAAAATGTCCATGGACTCGACAATTCTCGCTCCGGTGCCTACTCGATTCACGGGTTCACACTCTGTGACTCTGGGCAATAGCTTGCTTAATCTCCGCAACGGCCCCTCGCAGCGGGATGCCTGGCTTTCACCTTGCGGATACCCTGCTGGGGTTATCTCACAGGGGAATACCAGGACGGGTTCCCTAAGCAAGCACTTAGAAACCACTCGGTGATTTGCGCTATATAAATTCCTGTACATTTACATTTACAAACAGGTTGACCCCTCTACCAGCATTGGGTTGATATTTCACTCCCTTGTTAGTTTTATCCTGTTCCTTGGGAACGCTGTCAAACACTAAGAGGTAGTTTTTATTATTGTTTACATATTTTTTTTCACTTTATTGAACTCTGCACAACTCCTTCACATTGACAGGTAGCTTATAAATGACACTCACTGAGATAAGAGCTTTTTCCACACAGAGGAGTTGTAGCCCATACCACAAACCTCAGTGAATGTCATGAAGAAGAACCCTATGATGAAGCAAGCCACCCATGAGCATGTGCGTTCGAATAGCCCATGCCGCATCTTAAAGCCAGTTTTCCATTTGTCCACCTTGCGCATCCGTACAAGGTGGTATGCCCCTCTCAAGTCAAGCTTCGTATAGATGCCTGCCGCTCTCACCTGTTCCAAAAGGACGGGGATAAATGGGAGCGGGTATTGATTCTTTACTGTGACGGCATTTAACACTCTTAAGTTGATGCAGCACCTCAATTACCCGTTAGCCTTTGGAATAAAAAAGAGGGGAGAAGCTGCCACAGACGGTGAAGGACGAATGAACCCCAGTTCCAGAAGCTTGTCCAGGTAAATCCGTAGATGTTGGTTCTCTGTTTGGGTAAGAGCGGAAATCCGACCACAAGGTACAACTGACCCTGGGACCAAGTCAATGCGACAATCATAATCCCAGTGTGGGGGGAGTTCTTCTGCCATAGTATCACTAAATACTTCTATGTAGGCTTGATAGCAGGCTGGTAGAATCACATTCTTCTCCGCCCCGTTGCAATATGATGCAAGGTGGCTAAAACCTTCGAAGGTCGGTTTGGCAACTGGTTGCAATGCTCTTGGCAATAGTTTGAATGTAACTGCAAGGTCTTGTTTGTCCAATTTATGGTAGGCTCATGTTTCTGTAGCCAAGGAAGTTCTAATTTCACTCGTAGTGGGGGGCTTTAATGATATTAAATGATACCCATTC
Organism: Lissotriton vulgaris; assembly: GCF_964263255.1. Lineage (NCBI taxonomy): Eukaryota > Metazoa > Chordata > Amphibia > Caudata > Salamandridae > Lissotriton > Lissotriton vulgaris. Next base: position 748,028,559 of record NC_141696.1, read on the forward strand.
TCGATGATATTCCTCATAGGTGACTTTGTATTCTGGGGTGCTGTGACTAATCGGTCTGGATTCCAGTTATTTGCCATCAACTGCGTACACTTGTTCCGGGGTATTCTTGCGGATGAGTAATACCCCTAGTTTAATGGCTTCTTCTCTGTCCATAAAACAGCCAGTAGCTCCCGAATCCACAATGACTCTGATCGGTTTTGTCTCTTAGTTTATCCCTATGTCCATAAAGATAAAGAAATGCTCTGTGTCACAAAAAACGGCAAGGTTCCCTGAAGGGATAGTACATCTGCTTGAGGGTTTCCCTTCTGATGTTCTCATGCGCTGATGTTTTCCTCCCCCTTTTCCGCCGCCACTGTAGACGGCTGACCAATTCGAGACCTGCCACATTTGGGCTTAACAGGACATTGCCAAAGGAAGTGCCCCTTCTTACCGCAATATAAACATAAGCACTGTTTGCGTCAATGGTCCCTCCCACTAAGCGTTAATGAGGCTCTCACCATTCCGATTTCCATAGGTTTGGGTCTTGCGGCTGTCTTCTCAGTGAGAAAATCTTGATCGCTCAGGGGGGCATTATTCCCCTTCCATTTGTTCTCCCCCTTCCGCTCTCTTAGTCTGTGGTCCAAACATAGCGTCAGGTCGATGAGGGCAGCACAAGTGCTTGGCTGAGGTTCGATCTGAGCAAGAACGTCCTTCAGCTCCTCGTGAGGCCTTGATAAAGGATGACTGATTGTTTGGCTTCTGGCCAGTTTGCTTCTGCTACCTGTCTTCGGAAGCTGTTTAGGGAACTGACCAAGTCCAATAAACCCTATCTGAGCTCGAGCAAATCCTTTTCCGCGGAGAAGGTCTCTGCCCAACGTTCAAATGATTTCTCAAACTCATCCCTAAAGTCATCCCAATCGTAAAGCAGAGGGTTGTCTCTCCTGACTATGGGGACCGCCCACTGCGCTGCCTCATCACCCAGATAGGAGATCAGGAAAGCCAAGCTAGCCTGGTTAGTTAAAAACATCTTCGGTTTACACGTAAAGTGGAGCAATACCTGGGTCATAAACACCTGGACCTTTTTCATATTCCTGTGAAACCTCTTTAGTGTGGCCAATGGTACCTGTGACGGCATCTCCACTTCCACTGATGTTGGGTTCAGAGTTCCCCCCACATTGAACGGATTTCGCTTTAGCAGATCTACTCTAGTTTGTAAGACAGCTGTTTCCTGGCGTGAAGCAGCAAGCTCTGCCTGTTCCAGTGCTAAAGCTGCCATCACATCTTCTAAGGTGGCCATCCTTGACTTCAACACATCCAGGAGGAAATAGAATTTGTGAGCCGATAATTCTGTCAGGCTCCTCCTTTTTTCATTCATCATTGATCTCTCTCTGTCCCTAAGTTTATATTATGCATTTATGTCTACTTTTACTATGTTTTTTTACTTTTCTACTGTTTTATTTGACTTCTTTCTTTAAGCTCCTACTTCTTCCCCCTAACTTTATTTTTCCCTTCTTTTCTTTTCGGCCTCCACCCCAGAACCATGGCCAAGGGCAGCAGTACCGGCTCCAAGGGCAAGGCGCCTGAGCCCAAGAGACGGCTGCCTTGAGGCAGAATACGCCCTGCAGGGGTGAAGGCCCGGCAGCTTTTTGGCTTGGCGAAGGTGGCCGTCCTTGTTTTTTTCATCCAACGCCACTTCCCCTTCACCATGGCAGCAGGCGGCAGGCCAGGCTCTGGATACCTTACCCAGGAGCGTCACCGCCGGTGGTCAACGGTGCGCTAGGCAGTGTTTCGCTGCTCACGGATCTGGCACACCCACAACCAGCTGGCCCACCGGTGGTCAGACATCCTGGAGCGTGAGCAGGACCTGTTGGACCTGCTAGGTGTTGAGGTCATGGGGCTTGGTGAGTAGCTAATATATAGTAGTATAAGTATTGTGAATAATTTTTTGACGAATAACACGATTACTTGTGCGCTTAGTTACAATGCAGGTAAATTACGTTTCAAAATCTTCTGTGATTGTAGGACACAGGTGCTGCTCGGCACTACTCTCACTTGTTTGCAACTTTGCGCTAGCTTGGGCTGATTATGATATAGGAGTTTACTTTAGAGAACTGAAGTTAGTTAATGCTATTGCTAGAGAGAGTCTAGTCCTTCCATTGTCCTTCTGTGAAATAGTGGTGGATGGATAATAGATTTGCTTAGTATTATTTCATATTTCTTTTACGGTCTGTGTGACGCATTCTCTGTCACTGAGTGCTGCTTACCCCAGTCCTCCATAGAACCCTTTCTAATTTGTTTAGGGAGTGGTAGGCTTAGCATTGTCAGCCAGTAGTAGAACAACAGATGATGCAACCAACCAACAATTTGGTGTATGCATAAATATTTGCATGTGTGCTCCATCTCATCTATGCATTTTTAAAGGCAAAAATAAAATGGAAATGTAGACTTACTGAACAATCACCCGTCTGGAATAGGTGGTGTAGGTCAGATGGTGCTTAGGCGTTGTTAGTATTCTGGAATCAGAATGATTATGGAACATTTGCTTAGTGTTCATAATAAGAAGACAGTCCGTGAATCCTGCACGCCAGTAGTCGTTTTGATTAGATAGGTCAATTTTATTGCAATTGTTGTTACCTAAAATGTTTTTTGAACGTTTTTTTAAATGATTAATTTGTTTCACAGCACTCATTAATGTTTGGCTCTTTCTTTATTATTTCTTACATGATCAGCACAGAGGGGCAAGAAGACGGGGTCTGAGTCGCGGGACAACAACCACCAGAGGACTGCTCCACTACTGAGGGCCCTGATGCTGGCCCCAGTAAGTACTCCAGTGCTTATATTAACAATTATATTTCCCTAACTTTTACCGCACCTTCTTTTTTCCGAACTATTAGTTACGGTTCCACTTCCTAATTCAATTTTTTACAAAAGCTTCTTTGATCTTGATTATCTGTTTCCAAATTCTGGTTATCCCTGCCTTAAAGTTCCTTATAACTGCCTCTGCTATGACCCTCCGTACTACTACTATTAGACTGTCTGTAGCTAAGCCTGCCCACTTGGCCACTCTTTATTTAAGGTTTCCTTTTGAATAAAGCTCAGATAGACCAATAGCTGTAGCCACTGGGTCCACTCTGGTCCTTTTGGTTGTCTTCTTTAATCTCGAGGCTTTGACAATTCCCACCAACAAAATGCGCAACCAGTAGTTTGGATAGTATTTTTGTTAGGATAGTAGTACATACTACTACTGTTGTGGGCATTCTGCACAGCCACATACAGAATTATGCACAAGAAAATAGGATGTTGGTGATGGGAGGTTGGACCTCACTCACACCTCACTCAGACCTCAGAACCCACATTTCCCTGACTGACTAGCTATAGTGTCTCATTAGGTCCCTAACCCCCAAATGAAGATACCCAATGATTACTACACAACCCAGAACATAACACCCTTTCGCTCACTCACTCGTGTAAGTCCACAACACCACACCAAATACCACAGAGTCTATGCGCCAGTTGAAAAGGTTTATTTATTTCAAAATAAAAATCTTTGTAAGTTGTTCTATGAAATTACTACAGCCAGCACCAATATGCAAAATAAATAAGATCAAAACAGTAAACATTTGTTACAACTAGCGCATGATACTGATAGAAGACAGAAGATCTGTGTGAATTCTGGGAGACCCCTCACCATTGAACGTAGAAATACTGGTTACATGCATCATTTGTAAGCTCTGCAAATCTCTGGTTCGTAGAAGGGAATCTTCTTCCTATTATGAGAAAAATGGTGCACGTTAGATAGTATAATGCAATTATGCACGCATTTTGCAGTCATGCCAAAAAGTGTAACATTATGACTAAGCAATAGGGACTAACCGAACTCCATAAAAAAGTGGCTTATGCAACACTCATGTGGCCTCAAAGGCGTCTTACTGCACAACAAGCTGTGAGGTAACATGCGCAAAAGAGAAGACATGAATCTAAAATGGATAAATGGCTCAGGCTAACTTTCTATAGAGTAGAGTAGGAGTAGAGATGGCCCTAGGGACCAGATAATACTACTAATGTCTGTCTACTGACTACTCCAGTACACAATTTGGACTAGTGATGATGTATGTTGTACTTTATCTGTTTTTTCAATCTTCCTAGTGAACATAACGAGTAAAATAGGGGGAGGAGTACAGGCATCTAAAAAGATGTCATTTTTTTTATAGGCGTACTACAGGTACCAACAACCAGTGCTGGTGGGGCCAGCGGCGATGGCAATGCTGCCATTCCGGAGGGGGCAGGAGATGCGGCACCTGCAGGAGCTCCAGGGGGGAGCCAGCAGCAGTGGTGGGCGGTGGTAAGTTATATTCATTACTTATTGGCATTACTAGCTAGAAGGGGAGCACTTCACTCACTGTACTGTGAGACGTATTAATTAAGTATAAACTTGAAGTTGTACTGAACAATATACAACGGTTGAAGAAGACACCCTTTACTTAGCATTACCAATGCATTAGCAATAACATCACCAGCGTGAGTTGAGTAACCAATGGCTTCTTCTATCTGACTCCAACTCAGCTTTGAAAGTTTTATGGAGAAGCAGCATGTAGGTGGCTGATAGGAATCAGATGCATGGGTTGTTGAAGGATGGGTGGAAGGTGAAAGAAGATGCCTGCCTGGGTGGGCGACACAGTATGAGAGGATAGTGGATAGCAAGAATCATCAGTGGTGTGTGTGTCAAAATCAAAGCCAGGGCAATGAAGGATAGAGTGGACGCATGGGTGGTTGTTGGTGAAACCAGCTTAGGATTGTTAACCGATATATAACAAAAGAATGATAGACATTTACTTTTAATGGAGGGATGCCTGGATGTATTCATCATAGACAGCATAGGTGGAGACTGTCACTGGATGCAGACTAGAGTCTTACTTTGAAGAGAATGTAAAAGAAACTGTGCCAGAGTAGCAAAGTAGAGGGTAATATGTAAAAGTAGAATTTTATTGTAGAATACAGTTGATGACTCAGGAGTTTGCAAGCACATCATATATATATTATCATCAAGCGCCTTCCTCTGACTCCAAGGACCACTTCCTACCTCTGTTAATTTATTTTCGATTGTGTCAGCCAGCCTGCAAAGGATGGCCTATCTGTTGGTTACACAATCAATGAAAAAAGTACCTTATGCAGTAGCAGTCGCTGGTGGGAGTGCTGGTGGGCGGTGATGTGAGGAGGGGGAGGGGCATATTGGGGGGTAGTAAACTATGGATTATGAATGCAGTGCACGCAACAACATTTAATTTATTTATTTATATGTTTGCTTACCAGTAATTGTTCGTAATCCATAGTTTGCTACTCCCTACCCTACCCCTCCCCCTCCCCACATCACCACCTGCCATCACTCCCATCACTGACCGCTATTGGACTGATATGTCGTCGTTACATATAAGCAATGATCATTGGATCAGAAATATATTATATTAATCTGCCTTTTTTTAATAGCCAGGGCACAGTAGAAGTGAAATTGAGCAATTGCCCTTCATGTAACAGAAAGAGTATGGCCAGTTCCACCTGTAATTGGAAAATATGAGCTTCCCCACCTGCAGAGTAGTAAATAAAAGTAACAGGAGTCTGCGTATTGACTCGTATATTGGTCTTGGACGCAAGCTTAGCTGACTGAGCTGGCATGCTGGCTACAAAAAGGTTATGTAATTTAGCTAAACTAGAGATAAGAAAAAGACTGGTGTTCTGTGTACTGGAGTGTAGCGATTGCAAGGTCGAGAGGGCTGATTCCCTACTGTGCACGGAAAACGGGAAGCGTCCTTAGGACTACAGCTACCAGAATGCCTTGGGGCCTTCTCCTCAGACTTAAGCCCCTCCTCCACAGGGGAAAGGTGCTTGTCAATTAACCTGCTTCTGGAGAGGAATGGCGGATGGTATTCCCCGCCAGATTCCAGCGTGAAGATTCGAGCCTCCGTTTTCTTATACTGAACCTGGTGAAACCTTGACCTCCGAAGAAACCGGAGAGTGTTTGAGACAATCGTCACGCAGTACCTGTGGAAGGAGAGCGGGCTCGCCTCCTTTGTATCAATTCTTTTTCCTGCGGAAAGAGAAGCCGCGTTGCACTTAAACGCGCAGAGTCGCGTTTCAATGGCATGTGAGTAAAAGAAAGCATTTGTGCTGTTACTTGCGTCTGAGTGAAAGACGCGTTTGGCGCACTTACTTTCAGTATTAGGGGAGAATCCCTTAGTGTTTTGTGGGCACAGTGTATTTTCATTTCCGTGGGAGCCTGTTTGGAAAGAGCTGGACATTTACTCGGAATTAAGAACAAGTAGTGGAACTTTTAGAAATGATCCATGGAAACCGTGTTGTGACTGCAACAACGCTTTGTTCGAAAGGAAGTAAAGAACCTTTTTCTAGTGACTTTTTATGTTTTGGTGTTTGGCAGCATTCTAAGACTGTGCACCTTTTGGGGAGGTGATTTGACGCTGATATTAATCCTCAGAAATTGGGCTGAAGTTATTTCTGATCTTTGGATTCGAAGGTACTTGAGGAATCCGAATAACTGCAGGAGTTTATGGAACTTTAGTGAGTTGGAGGAAGGGATGAACAATACCTTGTATACATAGATAATAGAACAGTGAGTAATCTTCTGTTTTGTCGCCCTGTTAAACAGCATTGGAGGTCCTTTCCGACACAGCGCAGAGTGCATACCACGCCCTAGAGAGGAATACAGAACACACAGCCTCTTTATTATTTTATCCACTTCCCCTTTTCCCCCGAGGCACGAATTCACGCAGGGAGTGTATTCCTCTCTGCTGGGTGTCGTGTTGAGAGGGATTGGGGGGCTTGGCTTCGACCATCGTCTCCGCTTGGCACAAGAACAAGGTTAGTGGTGTTCTTTATTCTTGCCCTGCTGCCAATCCCGACAGATTGACAAGCCCAAGTATACAAACCCGGCCTAGACGATGGATATTGAAGACGTGTTGAAATCTGTGGTGGAGAGCCTGGCGGCTTTGCAGCAGGAGGTCAATATATCCAGAAGTGAGAACCAGGCCCTATACAAGGAAGTTGGTAGTTTGCGGAGAGAGGTGTCAGGGCTAACACGAAAGGGTCAAGGAGGGGTTTCCTATATTAAACCAGCTACACTGCCACCTCCAATATCTACTGCACCTACTCCTCTATTGGGAGCCGAAGGGGGTGGGTTTTTTGTGACTCCTCCGACTACATCTCCCCCATCAGATGCTGTCCCTACAGTACATGTCATACAAAACACTGGTATCCCGTTGGCGCCCCCAGAAAGATTCTATGCGGACCCCAGGAAGTTCGAGACCTTCTTGAACCAGTGTAGGTTGCACTTTTTATGTAAACCTGGGGTGTTTCAGAATGACAGCAAAAACAGCCTTTATGATGTTGTACATGGGAGGCAATGCTGCAAGTTGGACTATTCCACTCTTAGAATGGAACAATCCTGTGTTGCATAGTTTTGTGGATTTTTGTTTGGAACTGCGATAATTGTTTGATCGAAAATCACATATGCTTTCCTTGGACAGAGAATTATTAACCTTGCGACAAGGGTCCCAGGACTTGTTGTCGTATATCACGTCATTTAATCGACTAGTGGTCGAAACTGAATGGCCTCCCGCAAAAAGAATCTCTATAATTTATCAAGGATTATGAGGGGAGCTCAAAGACGTTTTGGCACAAGTAGTGCAACTGAAATAATAAAGTGGATGGCACTCCTATTTTTTATACGAAAAGTATTCTTATAATCCTGTTCTTTTAACACATGCGTGCTGCAGCGGTGACACGGTTGTCCTTCCTCCGTGCCTACAAAACTCTCATCCTAACTTGAGTGAATGAACCACTCAACCCCTGCGCACTGTTAATTATCAGTTCATTTCATTGCATCAACAAAATCTTTCTTGACTTTGTATAGGGCTACATCAACTATACAAAGTCAAGAAAGATTTTGTTGATGCAATGAATTTTTGATTGTTCAATTTATGTTGAAATATTATTTATGAAATGAACTGATAATTAAATCATTACACTTTTGAATAAGAATTGTGATATTGGTTATGTGAAAATCAAATTGTTGAAATCATGATGATAAATTAAAATGACAATATCTCTAGTGGGATTTTTCACTAGCAGCAACAGTGCGCAGGGGTTGAGTGGTTCATTCACTCAAGTTAGGATGACAAGTAGTGCAACTACCTAACACCTGTGAAGACCTCATTGATCTGACAGTCCAGTTAGATCATAGACTTCTAGAATGGAGAGGGGATGAATGGAAAACCGCGTTTCGAGCTAAATTTAGGCTGTTCGAATACAGAGTGATGCCATTCGGGCTCTGTAACGCCCCCGCCGCATTCCAGTTCTGTATGGATGAGGTGTTGAGAGGTTGTCTGGAGACGTTTTGCGTCGTGTACATAGACGACATTTTGATCTATTCGTCTACCCTTCCAGAGCATGTAGAACATGTGAAAATCGTGCTCAGTAAACTACAGCTTAATTCACTTTATGCAAAGCTCGAGAAATGCCTGTTTCATGTAAAAGAAGTCTCATTCCTTGGTTATGTCATCAATGCGCAAGGTTTTCAGATGGACTCGATTAAGGTAGATGCTATCACAGGTTGGAGTACCCCTCCGAATGTCAAATCTGTGCAGAGTTTCCTTGGCTTCGCCAATTACTACAGGCGATTCATTAAAGACTTCTCCAAAACTATCCATCCTATTTCCAGCCTGCTGAGAAAGAATACCCCGTTTTTATGGAGCGAGGAGGCAGCCAGTTCATTTCAGTTTTTGAAAGACCAGTTCACTCGGGCCCCTATCCTTCGCCATCCTGCTCCTCAGATACCTTTTGTGCTTGAAACGGATGCATCTCAATTTGTAGTTGGAGGGATATTATCTCAACGCCATCCTGTAACTGGCCAACTACATCCCGTTGCATATTTCTCGAAAAAGCTCACTCCTTGTGAGATCAATTATACCATCTTGGATAAGGAACTTTTTGCGATCAAAAGGGCTTGCGAGTAATGGCGCCATTACCTATTGGGAGCGGTTCATACCATCGAAATCTATACAGATCACAGGAATTTGTTGTTTCTGAAAATGGCAAAGGCGCTTACTCCTCGACAACTGCGATGGACATTGTTCTTCTCCGATTTTGATTTTGTCATCAAATACAAATCAGGGCCACAAAATGGCAAGGCGGATGCCCTTTCTCGCATTGGCGAAACAGAGGAACAGCGAGAATTGAGTGATAACGAACCCCCCTTGATCTTGACTAAAACGGGTGACCCGACTTTATCGGTAGCCTTGTTGGCTTCGCAGGAATTCCTGGATGATGTGCGAGTCGCCCTTGCTGACACCAACTTACAGGAATGGGTACAGGAAGATCCTGAACATCGTGTGGAAAAAGATGATCTTGCCTATCAAGGCTCAACAATCTATGTCCCAACAGAGACCTTGCAACAACAAGTGCTGAAATGGATTCACGGTTCCCCTCTGGGTGGACATTTGGGGATCTACAAAACCATTGCTAGCGTGGAACGTTCCTTTTGGTGGCCCCGAATCCGAGAAAATGTGCGATACTACAAAAAAAACGGTGCTGTTTGTATTCAAGGAAAGTCCATACATGCAAAACCTTCTGGACTTCTTAGACCTCTACCAATCCCTCCAAAACCCTGGCATACTCTATCAATGGACTTTATAGTTGAAATGCCACCTTGCGAAGGAATGACTGTGATCTTGGTGGTTGTGGACCATCTGACGAAGATGGGGCATTTCATACCTTTGGCTGGCCTGCCCACCTCAGTGGAACTGGCAGTGGTGTTTCTTTAGCATATCGTTCGAGCTCATGGCATTCCTTGTGTGCTTATAACTGATAGAGGGACACAGTTCCCTTCCCGATTCTGGAAGGCTCTCTGTAAGACTTTAGACATCGATGCCCGACTCTCTTCCTCCTACCACCCCCAGACTGATGGTAAAATGGAATGCCTGAATCAGACGTTGGAGCAGTATCTTCGTTGTTTTACCTTGCAGAATAATATGGACTGGACTAAGTTGATTTGGATGGCGGAATTCGCCTATAAAAACTCTATACGCTCCACCTTGGGCTGTTCCCCTTATTTTGGTCTTTTTGGCCATCACCCTAATGCGCTCCCATTTGAAGTACCAGTGCACTCACCCTTATGTAGCATACATGAACATCATGCCCATCTTAAGGCAGTGTTGATCGCTGCAAAACTTAGCCTGGCCACTGCTCAATCATCACAGAAACGCTTTGCAGACAGGAGAAGGACACTTGAGCCAGATTACAAGGTGGGGGACAGGGTATGGCTTTCTAGTAGAAACCTTCATTTAAAAGGGGAGAATAAGCTGAAACCTAAATATGTGGGGCCATATAGTATAGTCGAGGTCATTAACCCAGTGGCTATGAAACTGTCCCTCCCAGACTCTTGGAAGATTCATCCAGTGTTTCATGTTTCCCTCCTCCAACCTTGTCCTCCCGACACAAGGCTTTTGGATAGGCCCCTTCCGGTTGATGTAGATGGGCAGGAAGAGTATGAGGTGCAAACCATTCTTGACTCTTGTATGGTTAGAGGGAGGATTCAGTATTTGGTGGAATGGAAGGGTTACGGGCCCGAGGAGAGGACCAGGGAACCTGTGAGTAATCTGAACTGTCCTTTGTTGGTAGATCTTTTCCATGAACTGCACCCTGGTAAGCCTGGACGACCGCCGGGTCGGCAGTCCTTGAGAAGGGGTTCTGTAGCAATTGCAAGGTCGAGAGGGCTGATTCCCTACTATGCACGGAAAACGGGAAGCGTCCTTAGGACTACAGCTACCTCAATGCCTTGGGGCCTTCTCCTCGGACTTCAGCCCCTCCTCCACAGGGGAAAGGTGCTTGTCAATTAACCTGCTTCTGGAGAGGAATGGAGGATGGTATTCCCCGCCGGATTCCAGCGTGAAGATTCGAGCCTCTGTTTTCTTGTACTGAACCTGGTGAAACCTTGACCTCCGAAGAAACCGGAGAGTTTTTGAGACAATCGTCACGCAGTACCTGTGGAAGGAGAGCGGGCTCGCCCCCTTCGTATCAACTCTTTTCCCTGGGGAAAGAGAAGCCGCGTTGCACTTAAACGCGCAGAGTCGCGTTTCAATGGCACGTGAATTTAAAAAAGCATCAATTACGGTGTAGTGCAAGAAGACAAGATTCTTGAGCGAGAACACTTTTGGACTGAGGCGGCATGGATACATTGTGTCTACTCTAGTATTTACACAACATTAATCTACAAGAACAACAGGACAGGAGCCAGCACAGAACAGGCCCACAGCACCAGGCCATGACCCAACTCCAAATACCTTAAATTTTGACGGAGCCAGACAAAAAGCATATACATCAACCTAGCATTTCCAATTCAAGTAACTAAATCAATGCGCCAATGTCAGTCATCATATCACTATTCGACTCCACCACTGCACGGACATGTAGCCTAGGTCTGCTGTGGTTCTTGTTGAATTGTTGTGTTTTTTACTTTTTATGCCAGTTCATGAAACACAGTTATTCCATCAATCATCTCCGATCCAACTGACTGACTGCGTGCACAGATAGTATGGTCGTCATCATGGTGTGGTACGTATACGTGTTGTCCAACACCAACTCAGTCTGCAGTGAGTGACTCCGATTTAGTAAGTCCAGACTGCACCTGCAGTAGTAGGTGTACAATGTGGTTATTAAAAAACAAGGAAACATTGACTGTCACTTGAGTCACTTTTACTTTGTATATTAACTACTAGTGTAGTTCGACTTCATGCACATTCGCTCAGTCAGCAAGCATCCAATGCGATGCATGGCGTCATTCATTAATCATATATCTGTCTTGCTCTTCTCTTTGGCAGTCAGATCAGAGATGCCGACCCTTCTGACAGTGATGATGAGTTTACTTTACTTTTGGATGCCTGCTCAAGTTCTGACAGTGAAGAGTTGTGGATGCCTGCAGACAGAGGTGGAAGCCTTAGGACAGTGATAGGTTTCGGGTGGAAACAAAACAGAAGATAGCTATAGTCAAGTATGTTTAACTTGCTATGGAGGGACTGTTAGAGGCTCCATTATTGTACTATTCACCATCTCCATCAAATGTCTGGCTTGATGGTCACAGCTACTCAAAGACCTTGCTGTTAAATTCATCTGAAATGTGTGCAGCAGTATGAGATTTCTCCATGGCAAACATGGCTACAGTTGCATGTTTGCGAGTGTCATTAAAAATCTCAGTAGTGTCAACGCCTGTAGATAGCTTTTATCTAACACCCAAAAAAGAGATTCAGTGTGTAGTGATGCACATGTTATCAGTGGCTTGGTAACTGGTCCACATGTCTGTTGTCAGGTGGATACTCTGAACAGCACTCTGTTTTAAGGCTTTTCCAAGCAATTCCAGCACGTCGTAATGTAGTGCTGGAACAGCAACTCTGGCAGAATAGTAGCGGCTGGGAACCTTCCATTTTGGGCGGATAATTGTCACAAATTCCAAAAAACCAACCCCTTCAACAAAAGAAAAAGGGAAAAGGTCCAGTGCTAACATTTTAGCCAGCTTTGCATTATACAAACGTGCTATTGGGTGGTTGTGTTCGTACTGTCCCTCCTGGATAGTAAACATGCTAAGAATGGTACGCTGTGTGGTATTCCTTTCTGTTCGGCTCAACAGCACTTTTTTGCATCGCAGTACTCCTTGGCGTCTCAGGCTGACTCTTACTCTTGTGCCACTGAGATGTTGCTGATGCTAAGGATGTGGGCAGTACCACTGCAGTGCTGGGGACAGGGCTACTTTGTGTACCACTCCCAGAGAGAATGTCTCCCTCTTCTTCTTTTTCCTGTTCCACCGTGAGCGAACCTTCTACTCCTTTATACCCCACCAACAGCAATGGTTCCAGTTTTTATACGACAAAGGTGGTCCTCCCAGCTGATTGCATGGTATTTTTTCAGAGGGGTCATTTGGCCACCGGTACCATAGTTTGTACCAAGCTTACCACGACTAAGAGAGGTATGACAAATGGAGCATATAGCATTGTTCTCCTCCTTTAAGCTAACCGTAAAGAAGTCCCACACTGGGGAGCTAAACTTTTGTCTCCTGCTAGAGGTGCCACTTCCAATGCCGGATGAGCTGGAGGGTGTGTGTTGAATTTGACTCTGTGGGTGTGCAGTACCACTACCTACTTCTGCTAAGGTGGTGCTTGTGCTAGATATTGGACGCTGCCGGCACTTTGCTAATGTAAATATGGAAGCTGGAGGTCGTGTTGATGTTGCCTGTGTTGAAGGTAAGTGTGCTACATCCCTGGTCGCAGCCATTCTGGATAGGTTAATGATGTTGGCCTCCCTGTCCTCGGGGCCGGGAGTGATCTTCGTGATAACTGGCTCTTCATCATCATGATCCTGCTGTTCTACATCGTCCTCCATATGTCTAAGGCTTTATGGAACCTTTTTTTTCCATAGCCTGGTCTTGGGATGTGTCTCCCTCTCATGCTCAGATTGTTGTGGCTCCCAAGTGAGATCTAGATCATCAGATTGGATGCTTGGCGAAGAACTCGATGGACTAACCCTCCATTTCCTTGCTGGGGATTTGGGAGACAATGGATCTGAATGAATGAGTGGCTTCCTCTTCTTCTTCCTCTGCATAAGGCTCAATTTCCTGAACTGCCCCTACTTTGGGAGGAACAACAACTACTATTGCGGGTGGTGGTTGCGGTTGTTGTTGTTCACCACTTATCTGCTGTGTTCCCTCCTGCATTGATTGTGTACTACTTTGAGATAGGTCAGGCTCAGCATCACTGCTTTCAACCATTAGGTTGGCTACCTCTTGAACACTCATCTGCTTGGGGCTGGGTTGGTGGGTTGGGCCCACTGATGTGGAGGTGCTGCCCCCAGCTTGCGCCCCGGACACCACTACTGCAGGGGTACTTTTTGGTTTCCAAGAACCAGACTTAAGTGCCACTTCCTTTTTCTGTTCTTCCTTCTTCTTCTCAGCAACTTTCTTGGTCTTGAAGGACCTGGTACCTGCTTTCTTTGGGCCCATCTTCTTCAGATGTCAGCAGCACTCAGTTGCACAAGTTGCAGAGATGTGTGGTCAGGTCACACCACACGTCACATACAACAGCAGGACGTCTGTCTGGCAGTACAACGGACGATGATGTTAGACACCTCCTCCTCAGTCTTTTGTGTACCTAAAAGCAAAGAAGGCAGAAGAACATCAGTCAAACTTGGAATTTGTCGTGCTTTAATTTTAATTACTACTAGTGTACACTCAGTAAGAGTAACAGCAAAAAAATAAAATACAAATGTAGTGGAAGTGGAACCAGTTTGTCCTTAAATTGTGCATCATGTGGGATGGATGCAGCATCAGGGCCCTGCAGCTGGAAATGGGAATGGAAGCAGTAAGCCAATTGGAACAATGGAAAGACACACAGGCCTATGTGGCAAAAACAAAACAGCACACTACTACTACCACCACACCATGGCCCCCAGCCACATGGTCACTCATCACAGGCACAAGGGTAAGGCCAGGAAAACAATAAATCAAGCAGGCCTATATCCCTATATGGCCAGACAAATGAGGATGCCTGTTACACATCACAGCTTTAATGCAAAGAAGAATATCCGCATGGCTAAAAAGGTTGGAAAGTTACACAACAACACATACACATGCAACAAAGGCATTTATTAACACACATCCAAAAAGTTAACTACACCTCAAAAAACACATTTTGGAATTAAATCCAATGCCATCCATGCCCTAAATGATGTTTAAATTCAACAGACAGAAACAGTTACATCAAGCACCCCCGATGAGTACATCTGGGAGTCTGGGCCTACTGGCAGAATAGGCAACAAGTTTGGAGGCCTATGGCAAAAGCACAGTGAAAGGTCCCACAAAATGGCCGCCACCACATGGCCTGGCCACCCACAACAACATGAAAAGAAAGAGAAAACAGACAATGTAGGCCTATGGCAAAAGCACAATGCTTGGCTTCACAAAATGGCCACCACCCACTTGGTCAGCCCACCTGAAACAAGAAAGTACACACAAAGGACAGTAACAGGAAGTTGGAGTCTCTCGGGAACTTCCTTCCTCTTTTAAAAAAAAAATAAAAACAGAAAAATTACTACATACTCCAAAAACTACAACCAAATGACAAACTGAGGAGTTTTTTTTAGCAAAATGAACAAAATCATCATTTTTGAGAAGGTTTTATGCAGCTCGAGACATATTGCTTGCCAGATTGCAAATTCGGTGTGTTCGGCAACACGAACTGAACAAAAAGTTGTTATCGCGGATTGAGCGCACAAAGAAGACAAAAACTGTAAGTTTGCGTTGTCGCGCTGTGCAAAGTTTCAAAAACTACACGAGCTGAACTCCTAGGGTTACCTACTGGCAGAAAAGCCCTATTTATTTAACACACATCCAAAAACTGAAATTCCACCCCAAGAACCACATTTTGCAAATCAATCCAAAGCCATCTATGCCATACATGATGTTAAAATTCAACAGACAACATAACATAAGTTGTTTAACTTCCATGCACCCATGATGACTAATGAGAAGTACCTCTGGGCCTACTGGCAGAGTAGGCCACAAGCTTGGAGGCCTATGGCAAAAGCACAGTGGCTGGTCCCACAAAATGGCCGCCACCACATGGCACGGCCACCCACAAAAAGTACATACAATGAACTCAAGCAGGCCTACACTAACTAAATGAACTCCTAGGGCTACCTATTGGCTGAAATGCCCCTATTTAATTAACACACACCCAAAAACTGAAATTCCACTCCAAAAAACACACTTCAATCCAATGCCATCCATGATGTTTAAAAACTTAAAATTCAACAGACACCACAAAAACATGGTTGGACCCAAGGGTACCTCTGGGCTTACTGGCTGAAATTTCAAAAAAATACAACTTGGTCCCTCATGAAAGTACAGGCCTCCCACAACAATATTTTTAAAAAAAGGGTGAAAAGCCCCGGAAACTGTAGGTAAAATAAAACCCAATCAAAAAGACATGTACACCAATTCTCCAACTTACTTGTAAAATAAAATTTCAAATCCAAATGTCCTCAATAAATCCAATAATTCAATCCAAGCCTGTCTGCTTGTGCCAAGCTACCAAGGGGGTGAGCAGTGGTTATTTTAGGAGTGTACCGCCTTACCCTGACTAGAGGTAAGGGTCACTATTTGTCACAAGTACCTACCTGTGCCAACTAGAGACCCCAAATCTAACATTGGTGGTCAGCGGTGAGGATTCTGGACTTGCATTTGTGACTCATGTACAGTGATTGGTGAACACTACTTAGTGAGAGCAGAACAAACGCAACCACATACTGTTTTTTCGGTTTTATGGTGTCCTCCTGAAGGTATTTTTGATACTATGGCTCTAGTTAGTTGTTGCAAAATGGAACTCGACTTCTGGTACATGTTTGTCTACACAATGAAGGAGCTATGTGTGTTTTGCAAGGAAAGGGGGCTGCCAGTGCATAGAAGGTCCATGGAGGAACTAGAGACATCCCAATTTCAGTATGAGTTACCCAGCTGGAAGGCAACACCACCAGTTGAGTCTGAGAAGGAGGAATTCCCTGAAAGTGACTGAGAAACCAAAAAATATAGCTGGCTTCTGGCTCATGTGCAAAGGATGAGAGATATTGACAAAGAGCTCAGAGAGATTGATGTGGTTTAGAGGGCATTAGCCCAAGAAGAAGAAATTTGGGAAGCTCAGAAAGGAGATTTGCTGAGTTGGAGGTGGAGTCCAGCTCAGATGGTGGCATCAAAAGTGAGCTATCTAGTGCTGAGGGAGCAATACATACACCCAGAGATGTGGCACCCGACTTGAAGGAGGGTGTTAACATACACCAGGAGGTTCAAGAACATGTGGTAGCTCCAGTAGTGTGCAGCTTCCCTGAGAAGAATGGGGAAACTGGCGCAGGGGTTCATGGTCATAGTGGTGGGAGGGACACTCTACTGACCCTAGATGAGAGGTGCCGGGAGAGGGGTTCCCCAAGGTGGAAGTCCTGGTATGGGAGTGTAACAACCGCCCAGAAGAGTGGGTTGAATGATAGAGGCAGTCAGATACTGTCTTGCCAATCTCAGGAGAGTGGTGTGGAGTACGTGTGAAAGGCACTGGATGGAGAGGTGAAGGATAGTTTGGTTAACTCTTGTAGGGGGCTGTGTGATCCAATTGTGGGAGAGCATATTGCAAGTCCCTGTTTTTCAGAGCTATGCCAACACCTGTTGGAGAGTGACTCTCTGACCCCAGGGTGCTCATATTGGAGGAAGACCTTTTGGTGGATTCCAGAGGGTCTTGAGAGGCATTGGGGAATAACCCTGTGGTGGGTGGCTCAGGTATCTTCCAACCCAGAGTGGTGGAAGTGGTTCAGTGTAGCCCAACTAGGTCCCAGTGTAGTGGGAAGGGTGTAGGGACTCACATCCTGTCTCAGAGGAGAAGGAGTGAGTGTGGGGCTGCGTGTCCCAAGGTGCCCAAAATCCAGTCTCAGGGCCTGGGTGGTTCTTCATGGGAACACCAGGTTGGGAGCCTAGGCTGTACTGCTGGGCCGCCCGTTGAGGGGGATCCCCTAGTGTCTAGTGAACTGGGAGTGTCTGTAAGCAGGCCTCATTAGTTCTAGTTTCTGGCAATGCCGCTCTTAAGGAGAGGGTGCAGAAGTCCAGACCGAGGGGTGAGAGGGGGAAAGAGTCCCCAGTGGAGGAACCAGTGGCTCAAGGGCCAGCCAAAAGGACTGAGCCACCAGTGAATGACCATGGTGACACCCCTTCTGTCCTGGGGATCTTTGCGTACTGTCAGATGGACTGGGGTCGGGAGATCTGCTCCAGGCAGACTGTCACATGACACATGAGTTATTTGTCATCCTCGGGGGAGCATATGTGCTCCCAAGGAAGTCCTGGGTTGCCAGGCAAGTGTTCAACCGCAGGGTTTGGTCCCTGTGTTGGGAAGCCAGGTTCAGGTGTTGTCTGACCTGGAGGAAGAGCCAACTGTAATCAGTGTCCTGACCGATGTAGCTTCTAGAGGTACCACTTCAGGTAGGAGGGTACAGCACTCTGGAAGGGGGTGCAGAGGGAGGGAGTCCTTGCCTCTGACCCCAGTTCAACCCGAGGGTTTAGAACCTAGGTTGGAGGGCCAGGTTCAGGTGGTCCCCCCCTGACCTGTAAGCCCAGTTGCAGGATAGAACACCTGAACTGGTGGGCGAATTGTACAGGACACCTGCTACAGGCACCCTGACAATTCTGAAACGGGGTACTGCTCCAGGTGGGAGGGTACAGAGCCCCAAGGAGGAGGTCCAGGTGTGGGAGAGCTCACCCAAGTCTCTGGTCCAGCCACCGGGTACAGGCCTTGGGCTGGTGGGTCAGTGTCAGGATGTCATACCTGACCTGACAGGAGGGAGAGTGGACCAAGGGTACCAAGAACCTGGGGCTACTGTCTCCCGCCCTCTGAAGCCACAGAAGTTTGAGAGCCCTGGAGGCATAATGCCTGGGTCTCATCACTAAGTACTGTCAGTGGCCACTGTGGCTTGCTGTATATCTGTTGGGGCATACCTGTGAGCAAGCTAATGTTAGGTGCTGCACAGATAGTGTCCACAGGTGAGGAGAAGGGATCCTCATGGGTTAGCATGGTGGGCCCTGAGAGTATGGACAGAGGAATTGAAATGGGTTCAGATTGGCGTAGAACTGGAATATGCCCCTGCTGTTGTGGGCCAGGTCCATCTTCTATCGCCCAAAGCAGGGAAGCCCATCAAGGTAGTGATTGGTCTACCCTCCATTTTTGCTGGAAGGGAGTTGTGTTGGACTTGGCCCTTTTTGCAGGGTCATCCCAGAACTTTTTGCCTTCCTCCTATATTTTTTTCTGGCCTGTTATTGGTTATTTTATGACTCTGGGCACATTACCACTGCCAATCAGTGCTAAAGTGCATATGCTCTCCCTATTGTAAATTGATGTATGAATTTGTGATTCCATACTTGACTGGTTTGGTTTACTTGTCAGACCCTAGTATAGTGCACCAGGAGTGCCCAGGGCTTGTAAAGCAAATGGTGCTAGTGGGCTTGCAGCACTGGTTGTGCCACCCACAGAAGCGGCCTGTAAAGGTATGTCTAAGGTCTGCCATTGCAGATCCTGTGTGCAATCTGGTACTGCAATGTTGACTGGACAAGTGCACACACTTGCCAGTCCCTAAACCTTCCCTTTTTCATATCAGACACCCCTATGGTAGGCCCAAGGGCAGAGTGCATTGTAACTATAAGGTAGGACAAGTCCTGATGCGTGTAGCATGTCCTAATATTGATTTACAGCCATTTTCGTTCTTCACTATCGCAAGGCTACCTGTTCTCCATAGGCCAGAATGGACAGTTAGATTATTACATTTTATATCCTAACTGACTCAGGGAACATGTTAGAAATTTGAGTTTAGTATGCCTGAACTCATAAAGATAAAATACATCTTTTAGTGAAGTTAGTTTTAACACTCTGTGTTTGCAAATACCACTTTTAGAAAGTAGGTATATTCTTGTCTAATTATCCAAGCATGCTTCTGCTAGGTTGTGTATTCCTTGTTTGGAGTTTGAGTAACAGGGCTGGGGCACTCCAGGAGACAGAATGAGTCAGCTCAGTGGTGAGTAGAGAGACCTGCATCTAGATGGGAGGGAGGAGTTGCACCTGAGACCTAAATAGGACAGTTCCTGTCCCCCACAGTGCTGGCTCCACCCCCTGTGATGCGTCTGATGTCTCTGCCCTACACTGTGAAAGGAAAGAAAAAATCATGTGAACAAAGTGCTCCAGGGCTGTGCTTTCCCTCCACAATGCTGGCTCCACCTCCTGTGGGGCATCTGATGTTTCTGCCCTGAAGTATTGTGTGTTCTCTAGACTGTGTTAGTGTTATTGCAGATTTTTTATCCGAATAGCAAGAATGCTGCTGCTTACATTGCAGGTAAATTAAGTTTAAAAATCTTCTGTGATTGTTATTCTTCTAGACACAAGTGCTCAGCGCTACTAATCTTTTTGTTTGCAACTTTGAGCTCGCTTGGGCTGATTATGTAAGAGTTTACTTTAGGGAACTTAAGTTAGGTAATGCTAGAGACTCTAGTCCTTCCTTTGTCCTCCTGTCACTAAGGTAGTGGTGGATAGGTAGTTTAGTTATTTTATTAGTTGGTAATTTTCAGGCAGTCTGCGTGAACCATCCTCCGTTACGTCACGTGCTGTTGAGTGCTGCTTACTCAGTACTTAGTGGAACCTTTTGTAGTTTGATTAGTGGGGAGTAATAGGCTTAGCAGAACGTCAGTCGCAAGCAACTAACCAACAATTTGGTGTATGCAAAATGTATGCATGTGTCCTCCATCTATGCATTTTTGAGGAATAAAATAAATGGAAATGCAGACTTGGCAAACAAGTGGCGTGTCTGAATAGGTGGGCTAGGTCAGGTGGTACTTAGGCATAGTATTCTGGAATCAGAATGGAAAACTGGATTAGTGTTCATAAATGATAACTAGACGGTCCGCGAATCCCGCAATACTACCAGTCGATCAGATTAGATAGGTAAATTTTATTGCAATTGTTGTTTCCAAAAATGTTTTTTTGAGCATTTTTTTAAATATTTTATTTGTTTCACACCAATCATGAATGTTTGACTCTTTTTTTATTATATTTTACATGATCAGCACCCAGGGGCAAGAAGACGGGGTCGGAGTCGGCGGGATCATCTGGAGAACACCAGTGCCAGGACTGGGACCGCTACTCTACAGAGGGCTCTGCTGCTGGCCCCAGTGAGTCTTCCTGTTGTTAATATTATTAATTATATTTCCCTAACTTTTACTTCACCTTATTTTTTATATTGTATATTTATGTTGTTATCAAGCGCCTCCCTCTGACTCCGACGTCCACTTCCTACCTATGTTAATTAATGTATTTTTGACTGTGTCAGCCTGCCATGGGTAGCCTATCGGCTGCATGCTTACACAATCAATCAATACAAAGTATCTCATGCTGTCCCATATATAAGCAATGATCATTTGGATCTGATATCATATGCCTTGCTGTAGTATAGTAGTCACGGCAGGGTGAAAGTGAAACTGAGCAGTTGCCCTTGATGTAACAGAGTATGGCCAGTGCCACCTGTAATAGAATAATCAGATGGTTGTGTAGTAGTCAGCTTCCCCAAATGCAGACATTAGTAAATAAAATGAACATGAGTCTGCGTCAGGATGAGTATGTGCCTTGGGCGCAAGCTGACTGAATTGGCATGCTGGCTACAACAAGGTTAATTAATGTAGCTAAGCAAGAGAGAAGAAGAAGACTGGTGTACTCAAGTGAGTCTATAGTGCTTGTATAATGCCTGAAACTCCCACAAATGTTAGAGACCGAGGAAGTGGGAGGATAGATACCACAAATTGGATGTACTATGCTTGCTAGTTCTACTGTGCCACTATGTTTGGAAATAATTTGTCTTACTGTTTTACTAAGAGCATGTTGGTTAGAATATTCTATTTTCTTCTTGATATAGCTAGTCCTTCCGAACTAAACTCATCTAAACCAGACAGGAAGGAGTTGGCAGCAAAGCTGGAGATCATCCGTACAGAATACCGGTGGCTGGTGGTTCTGGCAGAGGAGAAGGAGGAGGCGGCTGCAGCTGCAGCCTCCTCTAATGCCCTGGGCCCCAGCCTGGCCCCTCCAGTGGTACAGCGCTGCGGTCTGCTGCCCCCCAAGGATGCAATTGTCTATATTTTAAGCGCTGTATGCTTCTTCAAATGGCGCACCTAGAGGAGCAGGTAAAAGAACTAAAGCAGGAGGTCCTGGCGGTTAACCGGCAACTGTGAGTCCGCCGATAGAAAGATCCCAATGAATTCCCCTTTTTTTTTATTCCTTTCTTTGCGGGTGGGCTTTGGGCGCACCTAAGTGCGCCAGGCATGCCCAGATGTGGGTCCTGGGCTCACTGTGCCACTGGAATCAAGCTATCCTGGCTGAAGAGGGGTGAAACCCCAAAACTGGTCCTAGGATGCTTGTTTCCAGTCCAGGGAGGACCTGGCTTGGCAGTTCAGGTTGGACTGTTACAATGAGGCACAGGGTCAAGACAGATTTGCATATGGCCGGGTCTAAACTGGGATGGCATGGTGAGCATAAGAAGGATGGAGTTAACCCAGATCTCTTGACTGGGGGTGAATGTTTTGATTTGTTCTGTAATCCGTCCCCCAATTGTGGGTCTTTTGCTTTCTAGCCCTAAGTGCGCCAGGTATGCCCAGACGTGCGTTCTGGGCTCACTGTGCTACTAGAATCAAGCTATCTTGGCTGAAGAGGGGTGAAACCCGGAAACTGGTCCTAAGATGCTTGTTTCTGGACCAGGGAGGACCTGGCTTGGCAGTTCAGACTAGACTGTTCCCATGAGGCACAGGGTCAAAACAGATTTGCATATTGCCGGGTCTAAACTGGGTGGCATGTTGAGCAAAAGAATGATGGATTTAACCCAGATCTCTTTACTGGGGGTGAATGTTTTGATTTGTTCTGCATTCCGTCCATCAACTGTGTGTTTTTTGCTTTCTCATCCCAAATGCGGCAGGTATGCCCAGACGTGGGTTCTGGGCTCACTGTGCCACTAGAATCAAGCGATCCTGGCTGAAGAGGGGTGAAACCCCGGAAACATTCCTAGGATGCTTGTTTCTGGTCCAGGGAGGACCTGGCTTGGCAGTTCAGACTGGACTGTTCACATGAGGCACAGGGTCAAGAAAGATTTGCATATTGCCGGGTCTAAACTGGGGTGGCATGTTGAGCAAAATAATTATGGATTTAACCCAGATCTCTTGACTGGGGTGAATGTTTTGATTTGTTCTGCATTCCGTCCATCAACTGTGTGTTTTTTGCTTTCTCGCCCCAAGTGCGGCAGGTATGCCCAGACGTGGGTCCTGGGCTCACTGTGCCACTGGAATCAAGCTATCCTGGCTGAAGAGGGGTGAAACCCCAGAAACAGTCCTAGGATGCTTGTTTCTGGTCCAGGGAGGACCTGGCTTGGCAGTTCGGGTTAGACTGTTCCCATGAGGCACAGGGTCAAGACTGATTTACATATTGGCGGGTCTAAACTGGGGTGGCATGGTGAGCAAAAGAATTATGGATTTAATCCATATCTCTTGACTGGGGGTGAATGTTTTGATCTGTTCTGCATTCCGTCCATCAATTGTGTGTCTTTTGTTATAACTATGGACAATGTTATTTTTGAACCAACATTTGTTGGATTATTATTTTTGGACATTGATTGGGGTTAGGGAGAGGGGTGGGTCAGGTGTTGTGGGATTATTTTTTACATAGTTTATTTTTGTTAGGGGATAAAGTTATAGTTATACTTAATATTTATACTTAATCTTTATATATGAATGATGTTCATGTTTTGTGGGGGTATGTTACTCTTTTACGTCACACGGTTTCCTTTGCTGCTGCAGGGCCACAGCCAGTGTTTGATTTAAATATTCTGCGGATGTTTTGTAACACACAAACAGATAGATGCGGGACCCTCACTAAGTGACCTGTCCTACTAGTACTGTCAGTCTCTACTCCTAGTCCATGTATTCTGCAACTGAACTCAAGGGTGTGGGTGTGTGAATTAATGAATTAATTTCCATTATTAACTATGCCTCCCCCAAACTTCTTCTCTTACCTGCAATTGATATTTAAATTTAGGTACAGTGATGGCTGCATGGTGATGAAGGTTTGGTTTCCCAAGATGCCATGGTTGTGATGGTAATAGTAGACACTGGCAGTAGCATTTACAAAAAAAGAAAATGAGACAGTCAGTTGCCTGAAAGAGACTCTGGAAGAAGTAATAGAGCGAAGTAAGGTACAGTACATAAGAATACTGCCAAACAATAGACCATAATAATGATGATTAGCAATGCTAAAGTAAAATAAAACATAATGGTGGCGGGATAGCCTAGTACAGCAACAAGTTACAAACTGTATTTGTGTCGAGTCACTTGACACATACGTAACCTTTAGTGCTGTGAAAGGATGACGATGAATCCAATTGATGCCAGCAATGATTTATGATGGATTATGTACCTTTGGAAAAAAAACTGACTTGCAAATATACTGAGCCTGGGTGGGCAAGCAGAAGAAGAAAAAGATCCTTGCCCTGCCTTCAAATTGAATCAGTGTTGCTTTCACCACAACCGCCCAAGCAAGTGTGTGATGAATTATTGGTGTAAATTTAATTTAGTCACACCTCAATATAAATCACACAGCCCGGGGGAAGAGGGTTAGGGTTTGTTGAATGGTTGGGAAGGAGCTTTTGAGGGAAAGGTTTGACAAAGACAAACAGTACAGATGGACAACAAAAACACACACTCACAATCTTGGCAGACAACCATCATATTCATGTATCTGTTAAGGGAGAAAAAGGAAATGCATGCATGATGATGACTTCATGGTTAATGATAAGTAGTACTTACTAACTAGATGAGTAGACAGTAAAGGGCAGCAGTAGATTATTAATTGTTATTATGCTAAATTTGCTTTGACTGTCTACCCTCATAGAGAGAGACCCCAAATTACATACATTATGTGTTCTGTTGTACCCGGCTTCCTTTTAAAGCTATTTAGAAAAGGGGGTGGTGATGAACAGAGTGTCTGAATTAAGCAGACCACTCTTACCCAGTCCAAAGATCAGGGCTTGATCCATCACCGTTGTTTATCTCACTGCCCCATCCCAGCTCAGAACCTGGCTATATGCAAATCAGTCTGTCCCTGGCCCAGTGCATCATGGGAACAGGGCAGACTAAACTACCAAGCCAATTCTTCACCAGAAAGGAAACAAGCTACCGGGGACCGGTTTCTGGCATTTCAGCCGTCTTCGGCCCGGCTTGCTTGAATCCTGATGGAGCAGTGAGAAAGGGACTCATGTCTGAGTATACCCTGCCACACCTATAGTGGCCAAAAACGATTTAGAAAAGGGGGTGGTGATGAACAGAGTGTCTGAATTAAGCAGACCACTCTTACCCAGTCCAAAGATCAGGGCTTGATCCATCACCGTTATTTATCTCACTGCCCCATCCCAGCTCAGAACCTGGCTATATGCAAATCAGTCTGTCCCTGGCCCAGTGCATCATGGGAACAGGGCAGACTAAACTACCAAGCCAATTCTTCACCAGAAAGGAAACAAGCTACCGGGGACCGGTTTCTGGCATTTCAGCCGTCTTCGGCCCGGCTTGCTTGAATCCTGATGGAGCAGTGAGAAAGGGACTCATGTCTGAGTATACCCTGCCACACCTATAGTGGCCAAAAACGATTTAGAAAAGGGGGTGGTGATGAACAGAGTGTCTGAATTAAGCAGACCACTCTTACCCAGTCCAAAGATCAGGGCTTGATCCATCACCGTTATTTATCTCACTGCCCCATCCCAGCTCAGAACCTGGCTATATGCAAATCAGTCTGTCCCTGGCCCAGTGCATCATGGGAACAGGGCAGACTAAACTACCAAGCCAATTCTTCACCAGAAAGGAAACAAGCTACCGGGGACCGGTTTCTGGCATTTCAGCCGTCTTCGGCCCGGCTTGCTTGAATCCTGATGGAGCAGTGAGAAAGGGACTCATGTCTGAGTATACCCTGCCACACCTATAGTGGCCAAAACGATTTAGAAAAGGGGGTGGTGATGAACAGAGTGTCTGAATTAAGCAGACCACTCTTACCCAGTCCAAAGATCAGGGCTTGATCCATCACCGTTATTTATCTCACTGCCCCATCCCAGCTCAGAACCTGGCTATATGCAAATCAGTCTGTCCCTGGCCCAGTACATCATGGGAACAGGGCAGACTAAACTACCAAGCCAATTCTTCACCAGAAAGGAAACAAGCTACCGGGGACCGGTTTCTGGCATTTCAGCCGTCTTCGGCCCGGCTTGCTTGAATCCTGATGGAGCAGTGAGAAAGGGACTCATGTCTGAGTATACCCTGCCACACCTATAGTGGCCAAAAACGATTTAGAAAAGGGGGTGGTGATGAACAGAGTGTCTGAATTAAGCAGACCACTCTTACCCAGTCCAAAGATCAGGGCTTGATCCATCACCGTTATTTATCTCACTGCCCCATCCCAGCTCAGAACCTGGCTATATGCAAATCAGTCTGTCCCTGGCCCAGTGCATCATGGGAACAGGGCAGACTAAACTACCAAGCCAATTCTTCACCAGAAAGGAAACAAGCTACCGGGGACCGGTTTCTGGCATTTCAGCCGTCTTCGGCCCGGCTTGCTTGAATCCTGATGGAGCAGTGAGAAAGGGACTCATGTCTGAGTATACCCTGCCACACCTATAGTGGCCAAAAACGATTTAGAAAAGGGGGTGGTGATGAACAGAGTGTCTGAATTAAGCAGACCACTCTTACCCAGTCCAAAGATCAGGGCTTGATC
This sequence comes from Lissotriton vulgaris, assembly GCF_964263255.1. Lineage (NCBI taxonomy): Eukaryota > Metazoa > Chordata > Amphibia > Caudata > Salamandridae > Lissotriton > Lissotriton vulgaris. The sequence continues at coordinate 748,054,949 of NC_141696.1, forward strand.
CATCACCGTTATTTATCTCACTGCCCCATCCCAGCTCAGAACCTGGCTATATGCAAATCAGTCTGTCCCTGGCCCAGTGCATCATGGGAACAGGGCAGACTAAACTACCAAGCCAATTCTTCACCAGAAAGGAAACAAGCTACCGGGGACCGGTTTCTGGCATTTCAGCCGTCTTCGGCCCGGCTTGCTTGAATCCTGATGGAGCAGTGAGAAAGGGACTCATGTCTGAGTATACCCTGCCACACCTATAGTGGCCAAAAACGATTTAGAAAAGGGGGTGGTGATGAACAGAGTGTCTGAATTAAGCAGACCACTCTTACCCAGTCCAAAGATCAGGGCTTGATCCATCACCGTTATTTATCTCACTGCCCCATCCCAGCTCAGAACCTGGCTATATGCAAATCAGTCTGTCCCTGGCCCAGTGCATCATGGGAACAGGGCAGACTAAACTACCAAGCCAATTCTTCACCAGAAAGGAAACAAGCTACCGGGGACCGGTTTCTGGCATTTCAGCCGTCTTCGGCCCGGCTTGCTTGAATCCTGATGGAGCAGTGAGAAAGGGACTCATGTCTGAGTATACCCTGCCACACCTATAGTGGCCAAAAACGATTTAGAAAAGGGGGTGGTGATGAACAGAGTGTCTGAATTAAGCAGACCACTCTTACCCAGTCCAAATATCAGGGCTTGATCCATCACCGTTATTTATCTCACTGCCCCATCCCAGCTCAGAACCTGGCTATATGCAAATCAGTCTGTCCCTGGCCCAGTGCATCATGGGAACAGGGCAGACTAAACTACCAAGCCAATTCTTCACCAGAAAGGAAACAAGCTACCGGGGACCGGTTTCTGGCATTTCAGCCGTCTTCGGCCCGGCTTGCTTGAATCCTGATGGAGCAGTGAGAAAGGGACTCATGTCTGAGTATACCCTGCCACACCTATAGTGGCCAAAAACGATTTAGAAAAGGGGGTGGTGATGAACAGAGTGTCTGAATTAAGCAGACCACTCTTACCCAGTCCAAAGATCAGGGCTTGATCCATCACCGTTATTTATCTCACTGCCCCATCCCAGCTCAGAACCTGGCTATATGCAAATCAGTCTGTCCCTGGCCCAGTGCATCATGGGAACAGGGCAGACTAAACTACCAAGCCAATTCTTCACCAGAAAGGAAACAAGCTACCGGGGACCGGTTTCTGGCATTTCAGCCGTCTTCGGCCCGGCTTGCTTGAATCCTGATGGAGCAGTGAGAAAGGGACTCATGTCTGAGTATACCCTGCCACACCTATAGTGGCCAAAAACGATTTAGAAAAGGGGGTGGTGATGAACAGAGTGTCTGAATTAAGCAGACCACTCTTACCCAGTCCAAAGATCAGGGCTTGATCCATCACCGTTATTTATCTCACTGCCCCATCCCAGCTCAGAACCTGGCTATATGCAAATCAGTCTCTCCCTGGCCCAGTGCATCATGGGAACAGGGCAGACTAAACTACCAAGCCAATTCTTCACCAGAAAGGAAACAAGCTACCGGGGACCGGTTTCTGGCATTTCAGCCGTCTTCGGCCCGGCTTGCTTGAATCCTGATGGAGCAGTGAGAAAGGGACTCATGTCTGAGTATACCCTGCCACACCTATAGTGGCCAAAAACGATTTAGAAAAGGGGGTGGTGATGAACAGAGTGTCTGAATTAAGCAGACCACTCTTACCCAGTCCAAAGATCAGGGCTTGATCCATCACCGTTATTTATCTCACTGCCCCATCCCAGCTCAGAACCTGGCTATATGCAAATCAGTCTGTCCCTGGCCCAGTGCATCATGGGAACAGGGCAGACTAAACTACCAAGCCAATTCTTCACCAGAAAGGAAACAAGCTACCGGGGACCGGTTTCTGGCATTTTAGCCGTCTTCGGCCCGGCTTGCTTGAATCCTGATGGAGCAGTGAGAAAAGGACTCATGTCTGAGTATACCCTGCCACACCTATAGTGGCCAAAAACGATTTAGAAAAGGGGGTGGTGATGAACAGAGTGTCTGAATTAAGCAGACCACTCTTACCCAGTCCAAAGATCAGGGCTTGATCCATCACCGTTATTTATCTCACTGCCCCATCCCAGCTCAGAACCTGGCTATATGCAAATCAGTCTGTCCCTGGCCCAGTGCATCATGGGAACAGGGCAGACTAAACTACCAAGCCAATTCTTCACCAGAAAGGAAACAAGCTACCGGGGACCGGTTTCTGGCATTTCAGCCGTCTTCGGCCCGGCTTGCTTGAATCCTGATGGAGCAGTGAGAAAGGGACTCATGTCTGAGTATACCCTGCCACACCTATAGTGGCCAAAAACGATTTAGAAAAGGGGGTGGTGATGAACAGAGTGTCTGAATTAAGCAGACCACTCTTAGCCAGTCCAAAGATCAGGGCTTGATCCATCACCGTTATTTATCTCACTGCCCCATCCCAGCTCAGAACCTGGCTATATGCAAATCAGTCTGTCCCTGGCCCAGTGCATCATGGGAACAGGGCAGACTAAACTACCAAGCCAATTCTTCACCAGAAAGGAAACAAGCTACCGGGGACCGGTTTCTGGCATTTCAGCCGTCTTCGGCCCGGCTTGCTTGAATCCTGATGGAGCAGTGAGAAAGGGACTCATGTCTGAGTATACCCTGCCACACCTATAGTGGCCAAAAACGATTTAGAAAAGGGGGTGGTGATGAACAGAGTGTCTGAATTAAGCAGACCACTCTTACCCAGTCCAAAGATCAGGGCTTGATGCATCACCGTTATTTATCTCACTGCCCCATCCCAGCTCAGAACCTGGCTATATGCAAATCAGTCTGTCCCTGGCCCAGTGCATCATGGGAACAGGGCAGACTAAACTACCAAGCCAATTCTTCACCAGAAAGGAAACAAGCTACCGGGGACCGGTTTCTGGCATTTCAGCCGTCTTCGGCCCGGCTTGCTTGAATCCTGATGGAGCAGTGAGAAAGGGACTCATGTCTGAGTATACCCTGCCACACCTATAGTGGCCAAAAACGATTTAGAAAAGGGGGTGGTGATGAACAGAGTGTCTGAATTAAGCAGACCACTCTTACCCAGTCCAAAGATCAGGGCTTGATCCATCACCGTTATTTATCTCACTGCCCCATCCCAGCTCAGAACCTGGCTATATGCAAATCAGTCTGTCCCTGGCCCAGTGCATCATGGGAACAGGGCAGACTAAACTACCAAGCCAATTCTTCACCAGAAAGGAAACAAGCTACCGGGGACCGGTTTCTGGCATTTCAGCCGTCTTCGGCCCGGCTTGCTTGAATCCTGATGGAGCAGTGAGAAAGGGACTCATGTCTGAGTAAACCCTGCTACACCTATAGTGGCCAAAAACGATTTAGAAAAGGGGGTGGTGATGAACAGAGTGTCTGAATTAAGCAGACCACTCTTACCCAGTCCAAAGATCAGGGCTTGATCCATCACCGTTATTTATCTCACTGCCCCATCCCAGCTCAGAACCTGGCTATATGCAAATCAGTCTGTCCCTGGCCCAGTGCATCATGGGAACAGGACAGACTAAACTACCAAGCCAATTCTTCACCAGAAAGGAAACAAGCTACCGGGGACCGGTTTCTGGCATTTCAGCTGTCTTCGGCCCGGCTTGCTTGAATCCTGATGGAGCAGTGAGAAAGGGACTCATGTCTGAGTATACCCTGCCACACCTATAGTGGCCAAAAACGATTTAGAAAAGGGGGTGGTGATGAACAGAGTGTCTGAATTAAGCAGACCACTCTTACCCAGTCCAAATATCAGGGCTTGATCCATCACCGTTATTTATCTCACTGCCCCATCCCAGCTCAGAACCTGGCTATATGCAAATCAGTCTGTCCCTGGCCCAGTGCATCATGGGAACAGGGCAGACTAAACTACCAAGCCAATTCTTCACCAGAAAGGAAACAAGCTACCGGGGACCGGTTTCTGGCATTTCAGCCGTCTTCGGCCCGGCTTGCTTGAATCCTGATGGAGCAGTGAGAAAGGGACTCATGTCTGAGTATACCCTGCCACACCTATAGTGGCCAAAAACGATTTAGAAAAGGGGGTGGTGATGAACAGAGTGTCTGAATTAAGCAGACCACTCTTACCCAGTCCAAAGATCAGGGCTTGATCCATCACCGTTATTTATCTCACTGCCCCATCCCAGCTCAGAACCTGGCTATATGCAAATCAGTCTGTCCCTGGCCCAGTGCATCATGGGAACAGGGCAGACTAAACTACCAAGCCAATTCTTCACCAGAAAGGAAACAAGCTACCGGGGACCGGTTTCTGGCATTTCAGCCGTCTTCGGCCCGGCTTGCTTGAATCCTGATGGAGCAGTGAGAAAGGGACTCATGTCTGAGTATACCCTGCCACACCTATAGTGGCCAAAAACGATTTAGAAAAGGGGGTGGTGATGAACAGAGTGTCTGAATTAAGCAGACCACTCTTACCCAGTCCAAAGATCAGGGCTTGATCCATCACCGTTATTTATCTCACTGCCCCATCCCAGCTCAGAACCTGGCTATATGCAAATCAGTCTGTCCCTGGCCCAGTGCATCATGGGAACAGGGCAGACTAAACTACCAAGCCAATTCTTCACCAGAAAGGAAACAAGCTACCGGGGACCGGTTTCTGGCATTTCAGCCGTCTTCGGCCCGGCTTGCTTGAATCCTGATGGAGCAGTGAGAAAGGGACTCATGTCTGAGTATACCCTGCCACACCTATAGTGGCCAAAAACGATTTAGAAAAGGGGGTGGTGATGAACAGAGTGTCTGAATTAAGCAGACCACTCTTACCCAGTCCAAAGATCAGGGCTTGATCCATCACCGTTATTTATCTCACTGCCCCATCCCAGCTCAGAACCTGGCTATATGCAAATCAGTCTGTCCCTGGCCCAGTGCATCATGGGAACAGGGCAGACTAAACTACCAAGCCAATTCTTCACCAGAAAGGAAACAAGCTACCGGGGACCGGTTTCTGGCATTTCAGCCGTCTTCGGCCCGGCTTGCTTGAATCCTGATGGAGCAGTGAGAAAGGGACTCATGTCTGAGTATACCCTGCCACACCTATAGTGGCCAAAAACGATTTAGAAAAGGGGGAGCTTTCTGCTTAATTCAGAGACTCTGTCCCTCACCACCCCTTGTTGTAAATATTTTTGTCCACCCTAAGCGTGGAAGGGTATTCTCAGATGTGAGACCCTTGCTCATTGCACCATCAGGATTCAAGCAAACCGGGCCGAAGACGGCTGTAATGCCAGAAACCGGTCCCCGGGAGCTTGTTTCCTTCCCAGTGTAAGAATTGGCTTTTGTAGTTTGGTTTGCCCTGTTCCCATCATGCACTGGGACAGGAACAGACTAATTTGCATACAGCCAGGTTCTGAAACTGGGATGGTGCAGTGAGCTAAAAAACGGTGTTGGATCTAGCCCTGATCTCTTGACTGGGTGAGAGCTTTCTGCTTAATTCAGAGACTCTGTCCCTCACCGCCCCTTGTTGTAAATATTTTTGTCCACCCTAAGCGTGGAAGGGTATTCTCAGATGTGAGACCCTTGCTCATTGCACCATCAGGATTCAAGCAAACCGGGCCGAAGACGGCTGTAATGCCAGAAACCGGTCCCCGGGAGCTTGTTTCCTTCCCAGTGTAAGAATTGGCTTTTGTAGTTTGGTTTGCCCTGTTCCCATCATGCACTGGGACAGGAACAGACTAATTTGCATACAGCCAGGTTCTTAAACTGGGATGGTGCAGTGAGCTAAAAAACGGTGTTGGATCTAGCCCTGATCTCTTGACTGGGTGAGAGCTTTCTGCTTAATTCAGAGACTCTGTCCCTCACCACCCCTTGTTGTAAATATTTTTGTCCACCCTAAGCGTGGAAGGGTATTCTCAGATGTGAGACCCTTGCTCATTGCACCATCAGGATTCAAGCAAACCGGGCCGAAGACGGCTGTAATGCCAGAAACCGGTCCCCAGGAGCTTGTTTCCTTCCCAGTGTAAGAATTGGCTTTTGTAGTTTGGTTTGCCCTGTTCCCATCATGCACTGGGACAGGAACAGACTAATTTGCATACAGCCAGGTTCTGAAACTGGGATGGTGCAGTGAGCTAAAAAACGGTGTTGGATCTAGCCCTGATCTCTTGACTGGGTGAGAGCTTTCTGCTTAATTCAGAGACTCTTTCCCTCACCACCCCTTGTTGTAAATATTCCTTTTAAAGCTAGGCAAAAAAAAAAATAGCTGTAGGGATCAATAAGCAAAGAACAACAACAACACCCAGTTGTGATGATTGAAGAGAAAAAAATAAATCAAATTATTTAAAAGATGATGATACTAAAGTTACTGTATGATCTTGGTCAAATTGGAGAGTTGCATCTCAGCAATCCTCTTGATCCTCTGTTCCATGGACGCTGTGTCCATCAATCTTGGGTGCCACTTCCTGTTGGCGGATGAGGATTGGTAGGTGAGTATGAGTTGTTTTTCTCTGTTTAGCACAGGGTAAAGGCCGGCCGTTAAGTGTAGATGGAAAAACAAAAGGGTTATTGAAAAATCAAGGAGGAAAAAAAGCATAAATTACGAAGGAGTGCAAACACTTTTAAAGGCTGCATGGCTGAATTATGTCTACTCTGTTGTCTGTTTTTAGCATTAACCTACAACTGCAACAGGACAGAGCAGGCACATGCCTGGAGGCCAACCCAACCTCCACTTAGCTTAGATTTTGAGTGAGCCAGACAGAGCACACATATACAGCAACATAGCATTTTCCAAAGTAAGTAACTAAATTAATGCACAGCTGTCAGTCATACCATTACTAAAGTTGTGAGTCTCATGACTCGACTCTACCACTACACAGACATGTAGGTCTGCTGTGGTTGTTCTTGACTTGTTTACTTTTTATCCTATTCAATAAAAACGCCCTCAGTTATTCCATCAATCATCTCCGATCCTACTGACTGACTGCAAAGATACTATGTAACTGTGGTCATCATTATGGTGTTGTCCAACTCAGTCTGCAGTGTACCGAGTGAGTCCAGATTCCATATTCAAAAATGCAATGGATCCACCTGCAGTAGAAGTACAATTTTGTTATTAAACAACAAGAAGGAAAACATTGACTTGAGTCACTTTTAGTGTGTCAATATACTAGTATACTTTGACTTCACTTCATGCACAACAAACAACAACAACACAAACACGAATCACTCAGAGTCAGCATCCAATGCATGCCATTCATTACCTGTTCATTCTCATCTTAAGTTAAGGGGCAGTCTCTTTCGGAAAGCAGGATAGCTATAGTCATCATGTTGTAATTTTGTTCCACTTCTTTTGGAGGGACTCAACGAGGCAACATTTCTTGCACTATTTTCCATCCAATAACTGCTTGAGTGAAATGGATTTAGGGCGAGTCAGGAGGATGGAACAAGACTCAGAGGAGTGGACTTAAATGCACACAGCTGCAACTCCAATATGGCATTAAAAACAGAAGACAATGGTGATGGATTTGTTGTGATTCGTACCAGAAAAACAGAGACACACACAAACAATAAAAGTGAACAAAGAAGAAAGAAAGTAACAAGTTGAAAGCCTAGTTGTCAGGGTAGTAGAGCTCGTCCTCGAATTCTGGTGGTTCGACCAGAAGTAGTTCATCTTACACACTACTCCATCACCTAAGTCGCTATTCTCATCTTCCTGCAGTGTACTCCGGCAGAATAAAGTGCTGATTCATTTTCATCATGGTTAACCTCGCAACATTTTTTGGCGAGAGACTGGTCCTTTTCAATGTTACAATGGCACCAGCAGTACTGAAAACACACTCAGAAGAGGCACTTGCAACAGGGCAATCCAGGTAGTTTATCGCCAGCATTCTGAGGACTTGCCATAGGCGCATTTTCCCATATCAATAAACCAATGTTTCGTTTTGTATATGTATGGTATATATGTCTTTCTTTTTTGATTATATTTTTAATAAAATAACGGATTACACCAATGGGTTTTGGTCAATGTAGACCTCTGTTGGGTCATCCAGATAGGCCTGGACCATCCGCTCAATGCTCAGGGGTGCTACGCTTTGCTGGCTCTTTTGACTTTGCATCAGCACTGGACCTAACAAGCCCTTGCTGTAGATACCAATCCTGTGCCGATTTTACTGGGGTTGATGATCCTGTTCTTGCTGTGGTTTATAGTGTGGGTGACTGCTGTGAGCCAAACGCACTGCCCTCTGGCTCTGAAGTTAAACTTGACGACGGATGCCCTGCTGCAGTGCTTGATGTGGATTGGAGTAGCGGGCCTTTTATTACCAGCTGTTCTTTTTCCAAGTCACTGGCTGCCTCAGCTATCCAAGTTTTGTACTGAGCAACATCCACTTCTGAAAAAAAGGAATTAATGTCTTAGAATTCTGTGCTGATTTGTACCCTGGATCCAGAATTGTGGCCGAAATGTAATGTTTGTCTGACACAGTCTTAGTTTGCATCCTTGTATTTTCAGCTGAGCGATGGCCTAAACTCTCCACCAACTGATATGCCTCATTTTTTTCCACCACACCTGCTTACGTGTCAGACACCACCGCCTTCAGCTGTTGCTCTAGCATGTACAACAATGGGATTGCTTGGCCCATAGTACAGTCCTCCTTGCTGTCTTCAAGTGTGAAAAGCTCAAAAGGAAGTAGCATCTCTGTCAGGCATTTAACTAGGCCCCATTGGTCCATCTGAATGGTCATGCCTTTCACAGTAGCATCCCTTAGTCTTTGCTAGGGGTGGGCGTCAAATTCCGTTCCGCTTGTAGAAACTGCGATCATTTGACATTTTCGCATTCCGCGGAGAGTGCGAAAATGGCAAAATTGCCACGATCCACAGCGTTCTGGAAATTTTTTTCATGCGCGCGCTTTAAAATTGTTTTCTTGTGCGTGCGATTGCCTTACCTGGATCCCCGCATTCGCCGAAAAATTTTTCTGATCCAGTCACGTGCTGCACGAGATGTTGGTAGCCGTTTGAGCTATCTTGCGTGAGTTTGTGCCAGCGATCACGTCATTCATCTCGCGATCATGTACCGCAAGGGTATGAGATCTCGGACATGTCATTCTCCACCACGAGCGAGAGCGTTAGGACGCAAACACATCATATCGAAAGCGATAAGGACCGAGAGAATCCAAACAAGTCATTCTCCACCGCGAGCGAGAGCGTGAGGACGCAAACACTTCATATACAATGTGACAGGGAGCAAGAGAACGCGAACACATCATTTTGGACGAGCCCTCGACATCCGGCGGAAGTAAGGTGAAGCTCGAGAACTCGAACATGTAACATTTTCAATCTGGAGAAGAATATCAGCTCTAGCAGCATAAAACCTTCTGCAAATGATGATTTGGATGAAAAAAAACTCTGCCAATTGATATTTGGCTGTCCTTTTTTGTGCAAGGAGTACTTTTTAAAAATGGGGGGAGAGGGAGGAAGTGCCACAAAATCTCAAACTTCCTGTTCCTGTCCAGCAGGCTCCTCCCAGTGTTTTGTCCATCTCCTGCTCATTCTGCCTTTGGATTTTGAGCTGGAAAGATCACTCTTTTTGTCTGCTGCATCATTGCCATTGGATTTGAGGTTTTTGGGATTTTGATATTTTACAAGTAAGTGGTTGTTGTGTCTGTTTGATTGGGGGCATTGCAGTTGTGGCAACTACAATTTATTTTGGTAACTATCATTTCTTTTTTTTTTATGTTGTGGGTAGTAGTTGTCAGTAGTCCCAGAGGTAGTCATGGGTGGGTGCATGATGAAGCAACTGTTCCTTTGGTGTTTTTTTAATGTATTTAATTTTCAAGCATCATTTAGGGCATGTATGGCATTGGATTGAGTTGGGAAATGTGTTTTTTTTGGGGTGGGCTTTCTGTTGTTGGGGTGGGCTTTCTGTTGTTGGGCCTGGCCATGTTGCTGGTGGCCATTTTGAAGCCTAGGCCTGCAAGCTTGTCTGGCCTTGTCTGCCAACAGGCCTGCTTTCATCCGGTAGGCTCAGAGCAGGTCGCCACAGCTGCATTAAACAAGTGTTTCTGTGTGGTCTGTTGAATTTAGACATCATTTAGGGCATGGATTGCATTGGATTGAGTTGGGAAATGTGTTATTTTGGGGTGGGCTTTCTGTTGTTGGGCCTGGCCATGTGGCTAGTGGCCATTTTGAAGCCTAGGCCTGCAAGCTTGTCTGGCCTTGTCTGCCAACAGGCCTGCTTTCATCCGGTAGGCTCAGAGCAGAAGTGTTTCTGTGTGGTTTGTTGAATTTAGACATCATTTAGGGCATGGATGGCATTGGATTGAGTTGGGAAATGTGTTTTTCTGGGGGGGGGGGGCTTTCTGCTTTCTGTTGTTGGGCCTGGCCATGTGGCTGGTGGCCATTTTGAAGCCTAGCCCTGCAAGCTTGTCTGGCCTTGTCTGCCAACAGGCCTGCTTTTATCCGGTAGGCACAGAGCAGGTAGCCACAGCTGCATTAAACAAGTGTTTCTGTGTGGTCTGTTGAATTTAGACATCATTTAGGGCATGGATGGCATCGGATTGAGTTGGGAAATGTGATTTTTTGTATGGGTTTTCTGTTGTTGAGCCTAGCCATGTGGCTGGCGGCCATTTTGAAGCCTAGGCCTGAAAGCTTGTCTGGCCGTGTCTGCCAACAGGTCTGCTTTCATCCGGTAGGCTCAGAGCAGGTAGTCACAGCTGCATTAAACAAGTGTTTCTGTGCGGTCTGTTGAATTTAGACATCATTTAGGGCATGGATGGCATTGGATTGAGTTGGGAAATGTGTTTTTTTGGGGTAGACTTTCTGTTGTGGGGCCTGGCCATGTGGCTGGTGGCCATTTTGAAGCCTAGGCCTGCAAGCTTGTCTTGCATTGTCTGCCAACAGGCCTGATTTCATCCGCTAGGTTCAGAGCAGGTAGCCACAGCTGCATTAAACAAGTGGTTCTGTATGGTCTGTTGAATTAAGACATCATTTAGGGCATGGAATGAATGGCATTGGATTGAGTTGGGAAATGTGTTTTTTTGGGGTGGGCTTTCTGATGTTGGGTGTCTTAAAGACATGACTTTGTTGTGTGTGTCTGGTGTGTGTTGGTGTGCAATGCATGCACCCTGCAGGCCTTTTGTGGGCCTGTGTATTTTCGTTTTTGCATTTTATTGCATTAAAAAGTCAGAGCAGTGTGCTTTAGCATGCATAGTTTGCCTGGCTTTTATAGACCTTTTGTCAGTTCATGATGTTTCCCAGGCCTCCTGCTTATTGCTTGTGATTTATGAATGTCCATGTGGCTGGTGGCCTGTTTTTTGTGGTGGGAGTTATTAGTGTCCTTCTTTTGCCATATAGGCCTGCGTGGTTTTCCTATTGGCTTACTGCTTCCATCCATCCATCCCCTTTGCCAGCAGCAGCTTCATGAATGATGTGATGCTCAAATAGTTTAATGCCAAATAGGGTCCACCCCACTTCAATTACATTTGTATTTTGGTGGTTCCTATTCTCGTTCCTATCCTTCCTGAGAGTGTAGTGTGTACACAGTAGTATGACATAGCCCTTGTTGACAAAGTCTCAGAAATAGCTAGACTATATCTTCTTTTGTTTGCTTGTTTGTACTAGTACAGTAGTAACTGAACCACAGAAGTCCTGCTGCGCATCACGTCCACGTGTGACCACAACTTGTTCACCTGCGTCCTGCCTGACATCTGAAGATGGCCCCATAGAAAGGTACCAGGTCCAGTACCAAAAAAGTTGCCGGTGAGAAGAAGGAACAGAAAAAGGAAGTGCCACTAACCACGACAGGTGTGGAAGCCAATGTTTTTTTATGGGACCAAAAAAATTATGCCTGCAGCAGCGTTGTCTGGGAACCAAGCTGGGAGCAGCACCTCCACACCGGAGGTCCAACCCTACCAACCTAGGCCCAAGCCCTTGAGTGTCGCAGAGGTAGCCAGTCTACTAACGAGCAGCGATGTTGAAATGTCATTATCGCAAAGTAGTACACAATCAACACAGGTGGAAACTCAGCAGATAAGTGTGCAGCAGCAGCCGCAACAACAACAGCAGCAGCCGCAACAACAACAGCAGCAGCCGCAAGAACAGCAGCAGTCGCAAGATCAGCAGCAGCCGCATGAACAGCAGCAGCCGCAAGAACAGAAGCAGCCGCAAGAACAGTAGCAGACACAAGAACAGCCGCAAGAACAGCAGCAGCCGCACGGCCCACAATAGTAGTTGTTGCTCCTGAAGTAGGGGCATTTCAGGAAATGGAGCTTCCTACAGATAAAGTGGAGCAAACTACTGTTTCGGAAGATCTATTGTCTTCCAGCCCACCAGCAAGGAAAAGGAGGCATAGTTCATCATCTTCTTCTTCAAGCCCTGCTTCTGATGATCGTGATGCCACTTGGCAGCCACCAGCTCAGTCTGAGAGTGATGCACGCCACAAGACAATGCTTCTGAAATGGAAGGTTCCAGAAAAACTTAAAGTTATGGAGGTAGATGAACAAGAGGGGGATGATGTTGATGAAGACAAGCCAGTCATCATGCACGTCACTCCCGCCCCAAAGGGGATGGAGACCAACATTCTCACCCTATCCAGAAAGGCTGCTACTGAGCACGGATACCACCAACACAGGTTACACCACCACGACCTCCAGCTGCCATATTTTCAAAGGCCCGGCAGGGACCTACATCCAGCTCAACCATCTCAGTAAGTAGTGGTAGTAAAAGTCACAGTGTAGCTGCACAGAGCCACATTCCAATCACACCCTCCAGTTCATCTGGTATTGAAAGTGGCACATCCAGCAGTGCCAGAAAGTTCTCTTCCCCAGTTTGTGGCTTCTTTTCTGTTAGCACCAAGGAGGAGAATGTTGCTATATGCTCAATTTGTTGACAAGGTGTTCGGCGAGGTAAGCTTGGTGCAAACTATGGTACCGGAGGCCAAGCAAGTCATCACAGAATACACCACACTATTGTGTGGGAGAAATACCTACTTTAAAAAACTCAACCCATTGAAGTTGGGCATGAAGAATCATGGGACGATATTATTGTGGTGGAAGGTGAAGAAGAGGGAGGCATTTCTAGCCCTGTCCCCAGTAGTGTAGTGGTACCGCCCATATCGTACTCAGCAACATCTGAGTGGCACCGCAGTAAGAGCCATACTCAGAGTCAGGCTGAGACACCAAGGCGACCGAGTACTGCAATGGGACAAAGTACGTCGTTGAGCCTAAGTGGGTTAATGAAAACAACAGCACCACAAAGGTAAGTAATCCAGCCTACCATTGAGAGCATGCTTAGGTTGGAGGGGCAGTTACAACGCAACCACCCAATGACACGGTTGTACAATGCAAATCTGGCTAAAATGTTAGCACTGGACCTTCCCCATTTTTCATTTGTGGAAGGGGTGGGTTTCCTTGAATTTGTGTCAGCCATCTGCCCTAAATGGGAGGTTTCCAGCCGGTCCTATTTCGCAAGAATTGCTGTTCCAGCACTACATCATGATGTGCTGTAATTGGTTGGACAAGCTTTGCAGCAGAGTGCTGTTCACAATATCCACCTGACAGCAGACCTGTGGACCAGTTGCCAAGCCACAGATTACATTTGCATCACTGCACACTGAGTCTCTTTTGTGGGGGTTAGGGATAAGCTATCTGAAGGAGGTGCTGTTGACACAGCTGAGATTTTTAAAGATACTCGGAAACATGCAACTGTAGCCATGTTCACCATGGAGAAATCTCATACTGCTATAAACATTTTGGAAGAGTTTCGCAGCAAGGTTTTTAAATGGCTGCGCCCAAGAGGGCTTAGTATTGGTTTTGTTGCCACAGATAATGGCACTAATGTACCTAAGGCCATGGAGCTTAGTTCCTATTTCAGGGTTCCGCGTTTGGTGCACTGCATAAACATTATAGTTCAAGACTTTCTGAAAAAAGAACCCATAGTCAGCAACTTACTGACCACCTGCAGAAGAATATGCACTCTTTTCAGCCATTCTTTTAAAGCTCGGAAGCAGCTAAGGATCATTCAACATGACTATAACATGCCAGTCAAAGCACTCATTCAGGAGGTGGCAACACGTTGGAACTCAACGTATTACATGCTTGATCGTCTGTTTGAGCAGTACAGGCCACTCAATGAATATGTCATGCAAAGACTGGATGCTACTGTGAAAGGCATGACCCTTCAGATGGACCAATGGTGCCTAGTTAAATGCCTGACTAACATGCTTCGTCATTTTGAGGTCTTCACAGGTGAAGTCAGCAAGGACGACTGTACAATGGGCCAAGCTATCCCTTTATTGCAAATGCTAGAGGATCAGCTGAAGAAGGTGTCTGAATTGATTTAGTCACTTAAATTGTAAAAATGCTATGTTGCTGGATATGTGCTTTGTCTAACTCTTTAAAAAAATGAACTCTCAGCGGAAGATGTGCTCAGCGACATGCCAACACTGTGGGCCTGCTCTGTCCTGTTGTTGTTGAAGGTCAATGCTGGAAACAGACTAGAGTAGAGATGATGCATACATGCCGCCTTAGAAAGTGTTATTGTTGCACTACACCATAACTTGTGCATTTTTCAACTGTGTTTATCAATATCCCTTTTGTTTTTCCATCTACAATTACAGGCCGGGCCTTGCGCTATATTTGGGAAAACATTACAGGCTGGAAGAGGTGAGGGGGTTGAGGAAAGTCTCAATCGCAGCCTCTGGATGTGGTGCTTTTGTAATGTAGTTTTTTCTATAAGAAGGGGGGGGAGAAGGAAAAGTATGTGATCCTTTCAGCTTCCTTAGTTGCAATCTCAAAAAATCAATGTGGGAAGGGATCAGTTGTCCGGAGTAACCAGGGTCCTATTCTCTTATTCGGTTACGGTGCCAATTAAAAACCCCTCATTCATGTACCAAGGCTCGATAGGCGGTATATCTTGATTCTCCGCCTTTTTGTTAGCGACGTGACAGCATCATCATAGGGTTTGATTGTATGCTTCCTCCACCCGGAGGTAATCTACTGGTTAGTACAGTAGTGATTAGTGATCAAAAAAATAGGGGTGTGCAGTTAAAAAAGGCTTCTATTAACCAGTGCTGGTAAATTTTAATTGGTGCTGGAAAGAAGGCCTTGTTAAAAAGATTGAGCATGCATAGGAAGCTGGATTAGGAGGCTTCCACACTGTGTTATGTCCATTAAAGGTTGACATGTTTCAGCCAGAAATTGCCCTCAAGGGGTCAAGTTGGCTTTCTTCAGGACCTAGTGAAAAAGGGGAGGGTGAGGTAACCTTACGTTTGAGGTTAGATTCGTAGAATATATTCTTCTAGAATTGGGAAAGGCTTTATAGTACCTGCGAATATAAAAGGAAATAGGGGGGGAGTGGGTGACAAGACAGACAATACAAACATAGAAAGCGTCAATGCGCTGTGTCATAGATGCTGTTGTGCTGCTGTGCAAGAAGAAATCTTAAGAAACTTATATATGGCAATTCTTTTTACAAATCTTTTTACAATAGGCAAAATTCTCTCATTCCCATTTTGGCAAACATTCTCTCATTGCCCATATTGTGCATGTTGGAGAATCTATGGTCTATGTGTGGGTTGATCATTATCTAGAGTGTTTTCCCAGAATATGGTTGTGGGTGGCGGTTGTTGGTTTAGTTGCTGCTCATGATCCTGCTTTCTTTCTTAATATTGTACACGCTAGTAGATTGACTACAAATGGACTCGGTTTTTATTACCGTGATGTGCGTTTGATGGGTATATTTCGTGGTACATATATACAGGCTACAGTGACCCTCAGGTTAATGTGCATCCCATTGCATGTAGGCATAACATATTTATGGGCAGGAAGCCTCAAAGTTACCTTCAGTAATATTCCAGAGTGGTTCTCCAGTCTAAAAAAAAAGCTTAGCAAGGTCACCTAGATCACACGGGGACTCTGGCAATGTACAGTGCTTTGGTATGTAACTTCCAACTGTGTGCAACTTTTTTATATTCAATGGAAGCCAGTTGAGATTACATCTCTGCTCGTCACATAGCGCAACCAGCCCACCAAGGGTCTAAATGGTATTTTTCATGCACATCGCCCTCATTTACCATTCTTTTACAAACGGGGATGGCAGAAAGCATTATGAAAAGGAACAGGAAGGGGAGGTGGGGTCAAGAGAGATGTCAATCCCAGTCTCTCCATATGGCAGCCTCTAATGTACGCAGATTCACCATGGCCACGCAGCTTGAGAATTAGCTCAACTAATATTCCAGTGTGGTTGTGCCGTGCAGAAAAGTAGCACAGGAAGGTCACATTAGTAAGATGGACACTTCAGCAATGTATAATGCTCCGCTATGTAACTTTTGACTGTGTCCAGCTTTTTTATATATCATGGAAGCAGGCGCGCAATGCCCATAGGGCTCAAAGGGCTTCAGCCCCTCCATTGTGTATGTCAGCCTGGGATGAGGCAGCTGCCTGGGCACACACACAGACAGTTTTTCATATTATCGCAGCTCCACCCTTCACAGGTCTTTAAAAGACCATATATGTGTTAACAAGGCTTTGTTCTTTTTTCACCCCTTCATTGTCACTCTGCCTATTCTTTGAAGATTTAGCCCCCAAAAGTTTGTTAGTAGTCCCTTCAGAATTTTTGCTCTAATTGCACCTCTGCATGGAATCTGTTTGAGATTTTGTCTCTGCTGGTCAGATGCCGCGACCAGCCCAATGAGCAGCAAAGTGGACTTTACAAACAGGGATGGCAAGAACGTGGGACAAGGGGGTGTCAAGGGAGGTGTCAATTCTAGACTCTCAATATGGCGGCCCTGTAATGCACGCAGATTCACCATGGGCAGTCAACCTGAGAATTAGCTACACTAATATTCCGGTGGGGTTGCGCAGTGTGAAAAAGTAGTTCACCAAGGTCACATTAGTAAGACCAACACTTCAGCAATATGCAATGCACCGCTATGTAAATTGCAACTGTGTGCAGCTTTTTTATCTAGCATGGATGCAGTTTGAGATATTGTCTCTGCTGGTCAGATGCTTCAACCTCCCACTGAGGGGCAAAGTTGATTTTTCCATGCAAATCTGCCTCTGTTACCTTCCTTTTACAAATGGGATGGCAGGAAATAATTGGGTGGGGGCGGGAGGGCGAGACAGGGGGTCGAGGGAGGTGTCAATTCCAGACTCTCAATATGGTGGCCCTATAATGTACGCAGATTCACCATGGGCAGTCAGCCTGAGAACTAGATTCATCACTATTCCAATGTGGCTGTGCAGTGTGAAAATGTAGCTCACCAAGGTCACATTAGTAAGATGAACCCTTCAGCAATGTACAATGTGCCGCTATGTAACTTGCAACTGTGTGCAGCTTTTTCAAATAGCATGGAAACGGTCTGAGATTTTGTCTCTGCTGGTCAGATGCTGCGACCAGCCCATTGTGGGGCTAAGTGGATTTTTCCATGCACGTCAGACTCTGTTACCTTCCTTTAACAAACGGGTATGGTAGGAAACATTAGGGGGGAGGGAAAGTGGGACGGGAACTTCGAGGGAGGTGTTGATCCCAAACTTTCAATATTGCGGCACTTTAATGTACGAGGATTTCACATGGAAAGGCAGCCTGAGAATTTGCTACACTAATATTCCGATGTAGTTGTGCAGTGTGAAAAAGTAGCTCACCAAGGTCACATTAGTAATACGGACACTTCATCAATGTACAATGTGCCGCTATATAACCTGCAACTGTCTGAAGCTTTTTTATATAGCATGGAAGCCGTTTGAGATTTTGCCTCTGTTGGTCAGGTGCCGCAACCAGCCCCTGAGGGGCAAATTTGATTTTTCCACGCACATCGGCCTCTGTTACCTTCCTTTTACAAACGGGAATGGCAGAAAACATTAGGGGGCAAGGAGGGCGGGATGGGTGGGTCGAAGGAGGTGTCAATTCCAAACTCTCAATATGGTGGCCCTGTAATGTACACAGATTCACCATAGGAAGGCAGTCTGAGAATTAGCTTCACTAAAATTCCGATGTGGTTGTGCAGTGTGAAAAAGTAGCTCATCGAGGTCACATTAGTAATACGGACACTTCAGCAATGCACCCCTATGTAACTTGCAACTGTGTGCAGCTTTTTTATATAGCTTTGAAGCCGTTTGAGATTTTGTCTCTGCTGGTCAGATGCAGCTACCAGCCCACTGAGGGGCAAAGTGGATTTTTCCATGCACATCGGCCCGTGTTACCTTCCTTTTACAAACAGGGATGGCAGGAAACATTATGGGTAAGTGCAAGGGCGGGATGAGGGGGGTCAAGGGAGGGGTCAATCCCAAACTCTCAAAATAGCAGTCTTGTAATGTGCGCAGATTCACCATTGGAAGGCAACCTGAGAATAAGCTTCACTAATATTCCAGTGTGGTTGTGCAGTGTGAAAAAGTAGCTCACCAAGGTCATATTAGTAAGACGGACACTTTGGCAATGTACAATGCGCCGCGATATAACTTGCAAGTGTGTGCAGCTTTTTTATATAGCCGGAAGGCATTTGAGATTTTGTCTCTGCTGGTCGGTTATATGCCTTGGTCAGCCCACTGAGGGGCAAAATTGATTTTTCCACGGACATCAGCCTGTGTTACCTTCCTTTTACAAACGGGGACGGCAGGAAACATTAGTGGAGGGAGGAAGGATGGGGTGGTGTTGAGGGAAGTGTCAATTCCAGACTCTCAATGTGACGGAACCGTAATGTACGCAGATTCAGCATGGGCAAAGAGCCTCAAAATTGGCTTCACTTATATTCCGGTGCGGTTCTGTAGTGTCTAAAAATGCGTGCTGAAACTATGGTGGCAACATTTGCTTTCTTTTCAATCTCACAAAAGTTAATCAAATATAGTGTTTTTTAAACCCCCCCCCCTCCCCCCTCCCCCCCAGTATTTAGTGGCAAGGTGCAATCTCAAATGTGGGCCGTTTCTTTAATGTTGCCCTGGCCCATTTCGCATACCAATTCAACCCTTTACCTCAGTCACAAGACCATGCACTCTTTTCAACATCACACTGTACTTCTTACTTCACAAAGAGACCTAAAACTATATGCCGTACTTCAACTGCACCTTTTTTTAAAACTCATACCAAGTACCACAATCACTAATTCCTCTGCCAGGATGTCTCTAACATCACTTTTGTCTCCAGCTTCACCACTCACCAACTACTGACACTCTTTCCACATTCCATAACACATTTCGAACAGCACACCTTTCTAAGAACTTGTAAAATGTTATAATAAAATTCTGACCAAACTTGAAAATATCACTCTTATTAACTGAACGACTACTACACAATACATAACACTCATTACAAATCTGTAACTCACCTCGGTAATACTGTTGCTGAATATCAAATATCTCATTGCATGAACATTTTTCTTTCTCACACAATAAATGTAATGCACCAGTCTCAACAATGTAAAACTATTATTGGCAAACTTTCCCTCTGTTTCTGGCCAAAATATTTGTATACAACAAATGAAATTCGTTCCTACGTTATTTTGAATATAAAACACGTTTCTATTATTTACTCATATTAACCCTTTCTAACTGTGTTCTAAAAGCTTCCAAAGTTCTATAATGTGCTGTAGTCCCCCTCCACTACGCTGCTGCATCGCCATGGATTCCAAAACCCTTACGGCAGTTTGAAATCATATTTCCAATAATACTACTGTTCTTTTTGAACAACACACTTCTTGTAAACATTCCAATGATTAGGAAAAACTAACTTTAATTGCTTATTACTTGTATTTAAATTGGCATTTTATATGTTAATACCACAGTTGTTTCAACCCTTCCCCGACTCTCCTTAATGGCAGCTTCCATAGTAACAGTTTCTGAAAAATTCGACTGATGTCGGAGGGCACAAGTTTACCATATTTTTAACTTCACAACACAAAGTTGTTTTAAAAAAAATGTATTTATTATTTTCCAATAAATACATCAAACGCGATATGCGTAGCATACAGATGGTCACAGGCGTACTATTGGCATGAATACCATATGACAACATAAGACAACGTTTAGCAGACTGAAATAGGAACATCAGAATATGACCAACATCGTAGTAGATATGCAACAAGTGCTTGAGCAATATATCGGATGAGAGGATTTATGGCAATGTGTCTGTATCAAGTCACTAGAGTGAGACGTAAAGAGAGGAGAGTCAGGGACAGGCCTCCATGTCTATACAGCAGGATGATGAAAATGTTTAAAGTATGGGATTGGATGCTGAGCGAGGAAAAGTGTCATGGTCCATCGAGACCGGGTGTTCGAGGAAATAGGCTTTAAGTGGGTCCCAAATGTCTCTAGGGCAGGAAGGGAGAGGTAGGAGTTCTGAATAAATAAATGTCTGGTCTTGCCAAAAGATCATGGGCCCGATGTAGGTAATTTCATTTTACCGGTTCATAAATACCGATTCATACCAAATTGGTATTTATGAATCGGAAAACTGTATGTAGGTAAAAAATCAATAAAAATTACTGAATCAAGGCCCTTAAGAATGAATTGGAGATACCGATTCGGAGATTACCGAATCGGAGATTACCGAATCGGTATTTACCGAATCGGTAACATCCGATCTCGAAAATTCGAATGGAAGACATGTGAGCCAGTCAACCAGTCAGGGACACCCACCACACCCCACAACAAAGCATCCGTGAAATCAACCAATCAGATGCAAGTACCACACCCAGTACCTGGAGTTGGCCACACCCATGAAGGTGCAGAGTCACAGAACTGTTTGGAGAGCTGGAAGGGAGACAGAGGAGCAGGCTGCACTGAGCCCAGCAGAGCATCACCATGGAGTCCCAGGAAGGCCAGAAGGATGGTGTTGACAGAAAAAGGAAGCTGAAATTCAGCACAACTGAGCTCCAGGTGCTGGTGGAGGAGGTAGTACAGCATTACTGCCAGCTTTTTGGGAGACAGTCCCTGCAAGTAGCAGAGGCTGTCGAAAGAAACACCTGGCTGGCGATCCAGAGCAAAGTAAATGCCCTAGGGGTCACACATCGTGAAATAGAAGACATTAAGAAAAGGTGGTATGATCTGAGGATCACCACCAAAAAGAAGAATGCAACCCAGAGGAAAGAATCCTCAGCCACAGGTGGAGGGAAGAGCCGTGCACCAAGCCTCACTGAACTGGAGCAGCTTGTGGAATCCACCATGGAGCCAGAAAGCATACACGGGATTGGGGATGCTGACAGCTCAGCCAGAGCTGCAAGAAAGAAAGGTAAGATGCATGGATATGAATCCCCACACATTCCCTGGCCCCTTCCCCAATGTGGGTGACTCAATCACAATCCAGAACACATGTCAGTACTCACCAGCAAACATCATGGTAGTCGTAGTCATAGGAACATTCATCAAAGCAGCCAACACAGAATACTGCATGCCATGCCACACTCCCCATACACAAGCAGTTGAGGCTTAGGAAATTGTGTGATAGGAATTTGTCTAATGAAAACAAACAGGTGATCATTGTCCATGTCTGCCCACAGGAGAGTCATCGCGCAGTGCAGCGCAGGGAGGGGAGGCAAGTGCACCAGCAACGGCTGCGAGGGAGAAGCCCACAGACACAGCAGGATCCTGCACTGTCCCTGAGGACACTCCCACAACGTAGGCACCCACAGCAATGGAGGAAGACACCACAGCACAGCCACTGTCACCCCTGCTGTTTGATACACAGACTCCGGCAGCACCTGCAGGTGCCACAACACCAAGCTCAGGGTCCTCTGTGCATTTGAGGCCAAGAGGCAGGACGTTCCACCACTCAGGATCCTGGAAAGCTCTGATGAGGAAGAGGTGAAGGTTCACACACCTAGCACTCCAGCACTTGCTGGCAACACAGGGCAACAGGGGTCATTAGGATCTGGGCGTGCAAGTGCCCGTGGTCATAGGGCACGTGAGCGAGACGAGGGGCATGATATGCAGGGGGTCTTTGCTGGTTTGGAAAGCACTATGGTGAGGATCCAGCGCATGCAGGCCAAAGGGATCATGGCAGTGCACAGACAGGTGCGCATCCTGAACAGCAGGATGTCAAACATTGATCGGGGATATGCTCCATGGCCCTAGGAATGGAGTCCAGGGCCAAAGGAATGGAGTCCATGGCAGAGGGGGTGAGGGACATGGGTGTGCGCATGGGTTCCCGCTGTGACAGGCTGGAGAGTGACCAGACAGCAAGGCGCAGGAACAGGCACGAACTTAAGCAGCTGAATACGTCCATCAACCGTCTCGCATCTGCAACCGCACTGCTATGCTGCCGGTCAGTGAACATGCAGACTGACATTGTGGACTGCTGCAGTGACTTGTCCAGGGGGATGGGGAGGTTGAACTCTGCTATGGAGGCACTCCTGACACAGCAGGCAGCCACTGCTGGTAACACGTGTGTCGAAGACACAGAGGAGTCCACAAGCAGGAGTGGATCCAGCACGCCTGTACAGGACGTTCGTCGGAGCAGCAGGCTCCATGCAGATGACCCTAGAACCACTGCGCAAGTTGACCCCCTGCCCGTGGCTCACACAACATCATGCGTAAGCGCAAACATTAACATACCATCCAGAACACAGGACAGGTCACAGTGAAGTGAACTTTGGCCACCCAGTGTGAGAAGTGGATTTTATTTGATTCATGTGGTCTTGAATATGTGAAGTGCAGTAGTGCATATTAAACTGAGTGCTTCAAGAACTAAACATGCCTGTGTTTCATCACTCTATTAGAAAAATCTGTTTGTGATTTCTGCGCGTCTCAGTCTACCATCTGTTGCTGGCGCTGCTCCTGCTGCATTGTGATCGGCTTGTTCTGTCCCATCATCTATGTCCTCATGATATGTGAGTTCTACCTCTGTGCCCTCCTTGGTGGCAAGATTGTCCAGCATGGCGCAGGTCGCAATAATTTTGCAACAGATCATTAGCGTGTACTGCCGTGCACCTCCACTCTTATGGAGGCACCTAAATCTGCTTTTAAACAGTCCAAAAGTGCTTTCCACCATGCAACGTGTTGTTCTGTGTGCCACGTTGTAACACTTTTCGCTCCTGGTGGATGGATTCAGGTAGGGGGTGAGAACAAATGAACACAGGGCATATGCACTGTCACCTGGGTGGAAAATGAAATTTTGATTAGTCACATACTCATGATTGATCCTTCTGCATTGACTATCAGGGTGTCTCACAATTACTTACCTTGCAGGTATCCATCCCCAAAATCACCAGCCACAAGGCGTCTGTATATCCCACTATTCTGGAAGATGTAGGAGTCGTGTGTACTCCCTGGAGATTTTGCTACAATGTCTGTAATTATGTTGGCAGCTTTGCAGATCACCTGCACATTGATTGAATGCGTAGACTTCCGGTTTCTATATATGTGTTCTGTTGCTGCAGGTGGGCATAGTGGGATGTGCGTTCCATCGATATAGCCTATGATGTGCGGGAACTGTGCAAGTTGGTAGAAATCGGTTTTGGTCTTTGCTAGTTCAGCAGGTGTGTCAGGGAACTCAATGTAGTGTTCCATCCTCTACATCATGGTGTCTAGGAATTTTCTGAAGAAACGTGACAGGCAGCTCTGGGACACCCCACCTACCGCAGCAATCACATGCTGGTAGCTCCCAGAGGCAAGAAGGTGTAGGCAGCACAACACCTGCACATGGGGTGGGATGGCGTGTGCTCTTGAGATTGGGTGTTCCAGATATGGGTGGAGGTCCCTGATCAAGTCCAGGATGGTTCTGGGGTGGAGTCTGCACCTTTGCAGGATCTCAGCTTCAGTCAGTTGGAAGAGGGTGATTCTCTGCCTATGCACCTGCTCCTCCCTTAGCCAGACCCTCTCTCCTGCTACCTGTATCCGTAGCCGCCTTGTCATAATGTAGAAAGCCGCCATTGTGGTTGCACTGTTGCATTTTGGGGCCTTCTTTTATATCCTGTACCTGGTTTCCACCTGCTTTAAATCCATGGTAAATACTGACTCTTAAATACCGAATTTCATGGAATTCGGTATTTTTGGGGTTTCCTACATCTCGATATGCCATTTTTACCATTTCATATTTACCGACTCGGTAAATAAGAATTCGGTATGTTCGGATTCGGAAAATATCCATTTCTTATTTACCGATTGGGTAAATAAGAATTCGGTATATTCCGATTCGTGAAATTCCGATTCAGTATTTTACCGACTGGTTTTTACCGAATCGGTAACTTTCTCAACACATACATCTCGATACTCTTATACCGGTCGGTAAAGGCCGATATTACCAATTTTTGTCCGTTACAAACCGGTATTTGGCTGCCTACATCGGGCCCCATATCTCCAAGCCATTCCTTAAATATAGGTGCTCTGCTGTGACCCCCATCTACACACCATGCACCTCTTGGCCAGCAGAAGACTAAAGGCGACAAATCTACGGTGTTTTGCAGCAAATGGTTCTGTATAGCCAAGATGGGCAAAAAGGGGAGTGGAGGGAAGTGCGGGGGATATCATGAGATTCAGGGCTGCCATCACTTGGTGCCAGTATGCCAGTGCAAAGTTACTTTCCCAGGCAAGGTGTACAAAGTCAGCCGCGTTTGAGCCGTATCTGTCACACCTGTCACTATCTCGTAGTCTATACTTGTGGAGTTTGACTGGCTTATAATATAAGCGATGCAGAAATTTTTAACAAATGATACACACCCTGCTGCTGGAGGAAACCATTGTAGTCTGTGTGCAGCAATATGTCCACTGTTGGTCAGTGAGTGCGTTTCCCAGCTCCATTCGGCCTGGCAGGGCAGGGGGGAGAACGTGATGGCAATAGATATGCTGTGGTAGCGGGTAGTTACTAAGTGTGAGGCGCTGTCAGTTCGTAGCACGTGGTGTAATGATAAGAAGCCAGGGGGATCTTCTGGGTATGCTGGTGTATATCCCTTGAGGCCATGTCACAGTCGGACATACATAAAGATATCCATGGGGGAGGGCGGTGACTTAGTGAATAGTTATTTATTTTATTTTATTTATTTTGATGGTCTTATAAAGCGCTAGCTCCACCCAAGGGTATCAGAGCGCTTTACATAACAGGGTTAAAACACAAAAAAGCAGCAAAAACAAGTTCCATATTTGGTTAGATACAAGTTAGAGTAACCATTAAAAGTACATAGTGTGAGGAGTACAGATCATATACACAGAACGACAATTACAAGAAACAAAATGTCAAAATGTATAGCTATTTTACAGTCTGCAAGGAGGACTCAAAAAGAAAGCAAAGCGAAGCAGGAAGCAAATATACAGAGAGGAGAGCAGGGGGCTACATTCCCCAATATTTAGTGAAGAAGTCTAATTTAAGGTTTCTTTTGAAGTTGGCATAGGAGGGGTTGCAGCGAAGGTCTTTGGGGAGGTTGTTCCAGATGGTTGGGACATTGCCAGAGAAGGAGCAGGATGGAGAGGAGCTTTTTTTGAGGAGAGGGGGTATGAGGAGGAGATAATTGGTACTTCTCAGGGTTCGGGAGCTGACAGCTTGTTTCAGTTTAGTTGATAGGTAGTGTGGAGTCTTCAGATAGAGGGCTTTGTTTGTGATACAGGCAATTTTGTAGGAGGATCTACCTTCAATAGGGAGCCATTTAAGGGCCTTGAGGGCGAGGGAGATTTGTTCGAAACGCTTACAGTTGGTGGTGAGTCTGGCTGCGAGGTTAAGGACGGATTTGATGGGGGCAAGATGGATTTTGGGGGTACCAGAGAGAAGGGCATTTCCGTAGTCAATTTTGGAAAGGACCAGAGATTGGGTAATGACTTTGAGGTCTTCTGCCGGAATAAAGGGTTTGATTTTTTTGAGATGCCGGATTGTGAAAAGTGCACTTTTTGCTGTGTTTTTAATGTGGGAATTAAGAGTAAGATTATTGTTGATGGTGATGCCAAGAGATTAGACAAATTCTGCGAGGGAGAGGGGGCAATTAAGGGCATTGAGGTCCGCTATCCATGATTGAATGGGGTGAGGGTTGTTCTTGGGCGAGAAGAGGATAATCTCAGTTTTGTTAGTGTTGAGTTTAAGATGGTTGCTGTGGAACCAGGTTTGGATCTTGGTAAGTGCTGAGTTTAGGTGTAGGATGTCAGAATGGGTTTTTACTTTATAGTACAGTTGAGTGTCATTAGCCTCCTGTAAAAGCGGTAAAGACAGCTAAGAGGCAATACACAAATCCAAACTACACACAGAACCAAAAATCTATGTGAAAACCGTGCACTAACCTGGATGCTGGCAAGAACTTCAAGACCAAAATCCTCACAAGAGTAGACTCGATTAAAACAGCTGCTGCAACCACATCGAACTCCAGGACCAAAAAAAGGGCGTACAAACTGAATAGGTCACATGATGGAAACGCTAATTTGAGTAAACAGACAACTTCGGCAGGCATCTTGGAGGGGTGCGTCAGTGCAGAAAAAAAAGGAAACCAGCCCGAAACAGACAAATTAGACATGCCAGATAAAATATAATGTGAAATTAAGCAACCCATAGGCACAGTAATAAGCGTACTGTGAAATAAACGCAACTAAGTGCTGAAAGCAACGTGCTGGAAATAGGGGCAGACGGACTGCTTGCCATTTACACCAAGGGCTGAAACAGACCACCATGAAAAAAACAACAAGTACGGGTTACTGAGAGTGAACATGCAGAAAGTGAACACCCAACAACGAATCACAACTGGTGTCCAGACTACATGACACATCTTAGAAGTATCAACAGTTGACAAACAAAAGCATCTAGAAATACGTGGCAGTGCAGTCATGAACATAAATCTACACAAACACAATGTAACATCAATGTACCCATCTGGAGGTATACAACAAAACACAAAAACAGCATGTGTGTCAGTGCTAAAGTAATTTAAACATAAATCTGCATGAGCACAGTATAACATCAATGTAACCATCTGGAGGTATGCAACATAAACGCAAAAACAAGATACATGTGATTGCTAAATTGGTGTGTAAAGCTCAGAAATGTCTCCAGGCGATCCTGCATGATATTAAGCTCAACGAATTAATGGGTAGACTGGCTCTGGGGAGTCCTAAGGTGAAAGTACAGTGTTAGGAAGGTACTGAGTGTGGAGGTGATGTTAAAGAAAGCAACTAAGGTCCACTTTGTCATTCAATCCAAACGGTTCCATGGTATTGGATTTTTAATCTACAATACTTTTCGTTGAGATAAAAACTGGCTGCAGGCTCATATATATAGGAAAACCCGAAAGGAAAATCATATTCAAAGATTATCTGACTTGTTTACCAGCACAAGTAACACCACACAGTGACCTTGAAATACTCCCCTTCCAATTACTTCATGAAGGCCTTAATATTTTAGCAGGAGTAGTAATTTATAATCCCCCAGGTCACCAGGTGGACCTTAGTACTAGGCTATTTACACAACTTCTTCCAAATTGCCTAAAATACAAGAACTACTTGGTAATTGGGGATTTTAATGTACACTGTGAGGAGAAAGGCAACTCAGCCGCCTCTCAACTGGAAAGCGACATGCAAATACTTAATCTTAAACAGGGGATAGAAGGGCCGACCCAAATAGCTGGTCATACGCTGGACCTACTCTTCTCCAACATTGAAGCCACGATCATTCAATAGATCAAGCCATTACTCTGGACAGACCATTCGCTCATAGTTTTTACGCTGGGTCTGCCAGTGAATCCAATTAAGTCCAGGAAAACCTACCAAACATCAAATTGAGCCTGGAGACTAATCACTGAATCTGCATTTGCAGCACGCTTTTCAGGCTCCAATATACAGTTCTTAGATGTCCCTGCAGTATGTACTGAAGCTGTAATCTTGAGACAGAGATCTACCAAACTCTGGATAAACTGGCCCCCATAACAAATCCTAAGTCTCGGAAACCGACCTCACACGGACAAATGGTACACCCCAGAACTCAAGAGCCTCAAGATGAAATGTCAGAAACTTGAGCACCAATGAAGGCTGTTAAAAAAGGATTCAAGTAAATTGAGATATAAGTCTGAGCTCAGATCTTACAATCATGCCATTAAAATCACTAAAAAATCATACTACACCTTGCGCATTAATGAGAACTGTAACTCTGCTAAGGAACTTTTTAGAAATGCTAAAGAGCTTAGTAAACCGACTAGCATGTCTCAAAGTATAGCCCCTTCAATAGAAGCTAGTGACAGAATAAGCTAATTTTTCGCTGTCAAAATAAGGAAGATCTATACCACTTTTAACTCCCCTAGTAAAGACAACACAACAAACAAGGATCCTTCAATTCCTCACTCAGAAGCCATATCAATTTTGGGCAATTTCACACCACTCATAGAGAACGAGGCCTTGAAGACAATGAGCAAAGTGAAATCGGGTTCCCCGTTAGACCCTTGCCCCCAATTCATTTTTGCACAGATGGCCCCCACCCTCTGTCCACTAATTACTCAGATTTTTAACAATTCCTTAAAAATTGCCTTTTTTCCTGATATATGGAAGCATGCCTCAGTAATTCCCCTTTTAAAAAAAGCAGGAACGGATGTCCTCAATCCCAAAAACTATAGTTCCATTTCCCAGCTCCCCTACCTATCCAAGGTCTTGGAGAAGCTGGTCAATGGGCAACTGCCAGAGTTCTTGGAAATAAATAATCTTCTTCACCCATCTCATACATGATTTAGAGCAAACAACAGTTCAGAGGCAACGTTGCTGGCAGTGTCAGACACTATCAGACTTTGCACTGACTCAGGAGGGTCAGTTGCTCTGATATTGCTGGACCTGTCTACAGCGTTCGACACGGTCTCTCATGACAGCCTGATGGAAATTCTCTACGAAAAAGGAATTTACTCCAATGCATTGAGCTGACTACGTTCATTCTTAAGCAATCGGACACAGTCTGTACAAATTGATCATTTTCAATCTAAACCTAGCCCCATCGGCTGTGGTGTCCCGCAAGGAGCCTCACTAAGCCCCACCCTATTTAACGTCTATATTTCATTACTGGCTAAAATTGGTAGGAAGTGGCCAAATCAAAGCTGCACAATTGTCTTACAGAAATGGCCCATTGGATGCACACACATTGCTTAAAGTTGATCGCAGGAAAATCTGAAATCCTATTGTTTGGCGGCACCAAACGAGTGTGGAACGCTACCTGGTGGCCACACTCTCTTGGTAATGCGCCAACTTCAAAGCAACATGTTAAAAACCTGGGCATCATTTTTGATGATGCCCTGACCATGAAGGAACATGTGCGGTCCCTTTGTGGCAAAGGTTTTGCTATCCTGAAACTTCTGGCAAGACTGTTTCCCTGGATACCACTGGACTGCAGAAGAGCTGTCACACAAGCCCTGCTAGTTAGTCTATTAGACTATGGGAATGCACTATTTGTAGGCATGAACGAACACCTATTTACACGACTACAGGTGCTGCAGGACGCTGCCGCGAAACTTTTCTGCAACAAGGAGAAGCTCGATTCTGCCTCAATGTGTCTGACGAAATTACATTGGTTGCCTGTGCGCCAAAGAGCAGCATTCAAACTACTTAGTCACACTCACAAGGCTCTGCACAAGACAGGCCCTAGAATACTTCAGAAGAAGGCTGAATTCTATGTTCCCACAAGGAGGCTGCGGTCACTCCAACTAGCCTTTGCTAGAACTAGGAGAATTAAAAAAGCTAGGACAGGAGGTCGTTCGTTCTCCTATTTAGCATCCAAGAAGTGGAATGAGCTACCCCAGGACCTACGACTCACATCTGACTATATTCAATTCCGGAAAAAATGTAAAACCTACATATTCCCTAAATTTTAAGTTATAGCCAGCAGACTTACCAGGATATTTGCTCAGCGCCTTGATATCCCTCGGGATGAGTGTAGCGCTTTACAAAAAAATAATATAAAAATAATAAAATCAGAATAGGCGTGCACAAAAGCATGAAGCACGGGAAGAACACCACCTCCAAATTAGTAGTCCACTGGCTGCAACAATATCACAATATTTTCCAAGTGCAATTTCTGCTGTTAGAAAAAGTACAATACAGAGAAGGGCAGGATCTCAGCCAGTTAACATGTGTATAACTGTATAGGTCAGTAAATGAAAATGTGATTAATTTTTTGCATGACTGACTAGGTGTGAGTTAATCTGGATGAGTGATGTGTGTGAGTGTCTGTATAGGTGTATGAGTGCTTATGATAGTGTTGTATTGATGAGTGGCTGCATGTATGAGTGATTGTATGGGTGAATAAGTGGGTGTGTGTGTAGACCTAGGAATCAGTGAGTGCATATGTAGTAACTGGTACTGGTGTGTCAATGATTTCGAAAATGGTAGTCTGTATTTTGCAGTGGGTGTATCAATGGTTATATTAGAGTGTGAGGAGGTGGATCAGATTTTCACGTGGATGATGTCATCAGTGATGTCATTTGAGATGTCACCAGTGATGTCACTGACCATATCATGAATGATGTAATATGTGATGCAATCAGCAGTGCATTTCGGGGGCGCAAATTATAGTTAGGTGAACTAACTATAACTGGGGAATTTCTATGGTTTTGTACAAGAAAAC
This sequence comes from Lissotriton vulgaris, assembly GCF_964263255.1. Lineage (NCBI taxonomy): Eukaryota > Metazoa > Chordata > Amphibia > Caudata > Salamandridae > Lissotriton > Lissotriton vulgaris. The sequence continues at coordinate 748,085,401 of NC_141696.1, forward strand.
TGTCCAATTAACTATAACGTCCCTGAAACCTATGTTTTTTTAAAGGAATTTCTAAGGTTTTTTACAAATTCTAATTTCTAACTATAACGTGCCTGAAACTTATGTTTTTTTCAGTGACTTTCAAAGGTTTTTTAAATGCTTATTTCGAAATATAATGTTCACCAATCCTATGGTTTTTTCAGTGATTTTGAATTTGTAACTTTAATATCCTAAAAATAGTTTTTGTAATTTTTTTTGTTTGTCATTAAAATAATATAATGTCTTCCTTCTGTTTTCTTAAATATTTATATCTATCTCTATATATATATATATATCTATATATATATATATATATTTTTTTTTAGAAAAAAGTGGAGTCGCGCACCCATCGTGTACCTATTTCAGTGGGTTTGCGGATTCAAACCGCCATATTGGTAAAGTTGTGAAGGATGCGCGTTTCACCCAACCCACTCTGCTTACAGGGAGGGAACTAACACGCTAAATGTCCCAGGTCTTCCCTGTAGTGATCTGCTGATCACAGGTCTAGTTATTAGCAAGCCACAACCACTCCCTCATGGCTGGTTTACATCCACACCCATGCAGCACAGGCGTCACAGGACATGTGTATTATGTTGGTGGCAGCCAAGGCAATTTGGCCGACACGGGCCTCCTGCCACGTGGCGATGAGTTGAGGCTCACAGAGTTGGTAACAGCCGAGGCATTTTGGCCGACATGGGCCTCCTGCAATGTGGCGATGACTTGAGCTGCACTGAGTTAGTGCCACCAGAGCTGAGCGGTTGTGCAGCCTATGATGATGCATAAGCCTCGTTACATCATCCTGCCAATCAAGACCCGATTTGAAATGTGAGCTTGGCTGGACTCCTGGATGTGCTGGGGGCCTGTCCCACGGACTCCAGCGATGGCTGAGGAGGTTGCCTAGGCATGTGGCGGGCCCTTTTGGAGACACGCTGGTGGTGGCAGGTGAACATTAAGGTCTGGGTGCAAAGGGTCAGGCAGTCATCACTGGGCGGAGGACTGGTCTGGGGACCAGGGCTGGGATGTTTGTGAAAGATGTAGGAATCATGCACACTGCCTAATAAGTTTGCGAAGACATTAGTGTACAGGCCCGGTGGTCCAGTTTTGGCTGCACATTATTGGAATGCATGTGGTTTCTGTTGTGTGCAGTGTCGGCAGGGGGCAAAAGTAGTACATGTGTGCAGTCAGTTGCCCCCAACATGTGCAGGAAGCCTGCTATGGCGTGATTCCCTTGCTTGGTCTCCAGCTGTTCCTATGCAGTATGTGTGAAGTGAACATGCAGGTGTATCAAGCTGAAACGAACCGTGATGCTTACAGGTGTAATAAATCCTGCATAATGAGCCCGTAACAGAAGTTAGTGTGGTTGTAACGTTCCTTTCGTTTCCTACGAAGGTTACGACCACACACACTTCTGTTACAGTCACTTTGTGCAGGATTGATCATACCTGTAAGTATTCCATTTTTTCCAAGTGAAATAGATTGTACCATATCACATTTGTGACCATACTAACACTTGACAGTTGTCTTAATTTATCCAACAGATTTCTAAATACAGAGTTTTGGGATTTCCAGGACGATTCACAGGTATTTAGATCCACAAGTTAATGTTCCCCATTGGCAATGTCACTCGTTGTTTGATGTTAGTGTGTTGTGAATTTATGTTTTTCATATAAAGTACTGTTTTTCCACTACTGTTGACTACTAGACTTCATGGCTTGGCACCCCCCCCATTTCAGTGACTACAATCTTGGATCTGGAGCAAAGAGGCGTGATGTAATGGCTGAGGTTGGTTGTGCAGGAATACTATGAATTGGGACAAGCGGGTGGTGCGGATACAGGGGCCCTACGTTGCTTTTGTAGACATGTATCCATGATGTGTGAGTAAGTTTAATAGGGCTGGCTATGAGACTCCTCAGACTCTCGCAGTTGTTAGTTGGAAGGTACCAGAGGACAACAGATGCAGCGCAGCCAGCAACTTTGTCTGCATAAGGATGTTATTTGTCCGCTGTGTTGGTACCATAAGCCTGTGGGCAATGTGGCAGTGAGCACCAACTTGAGAATGGGGCGATAATTATTTCACCACTTTTGTTGCACTAAAGTGCCGATAAGTTGGTAAAAGTCCCTGCTGTTCAGTTATAGGGTGTCTCTAAAAAGAACCCTTGTGTTTATTAGGACTTTGTTGTGGCTACATGTGAATCACAAGAGAAAAGATAAAAAAACAAGAAAAGTGGGCATGGTACAAACACCCTGACCCACTAGGCCTGCTCAGGGGATCATACAAAAAGCCACAGGGCCGAGAAATTATAACTTTTTTTTTAAAGCGGCTTGGCACACTAATCCGGACAAAAAAAACAAACGATAGGGCATATTCTAAAGGACTTATCGTTGAGTTATCAGCACTTTAGCTCAGCAAATGAATTAACATTCCATTCTCAAACTGGTGAAAACTGCAGATATCACCAGTTTTCCAGCAATAGCTTCAGCAAAAAACAATGCCACAAATGAGAGCGACAACTAACGCTAATGATATGCAGAGTATGTGTTCCCGTGCAAAAAAATCACGAAAACACCACTTCCTGATATTTTCAATGACCAGCCAAATCTGTGATGTGATCCAAAAGCAGGCGATAAGCCGCGTTAGCAGTTAGAATTTAACATGTTCCTTTCATTGGTGTAAAGCAGGATGACTACCCACAGTGTGAAAGGGAGCCCAGCCCAGAGCCACATCTGAAGACCAACACATGTCATAGAGCTACTGATCATGCAGCTCTGACACCCAAGAAGGCCAAAACACCCACTGCCACCATCTCCAGGATCTCCCCCCCAGACCACCCCCCCACTACCACAGGGGCAGCGCAGAACAGGACATCATGACTTTCCAAAATGGCATGGCCCCTCAGCCACACAATAGCTGAATGTTGGGAGACGTGGCAACCAACTATGTGTGAAGGCGGCGAGTCACCCATGAATAAGAATGCACCCAATGCCAAGTGTAGAGGTGATGTGCTGGACAGATCTCACTATGCAGGGTACAGACCTCTCTATGGGTACATATACTGCTGGTGCTAGTAGTATTGTGGACAGGGATCGCAACAATGTTACCTCAGGCAGTGGAGAAGATCTCTGTCAAGTAGCTGTGACGTCCCCCCCTTAAGCGGAAGTGGGCTGGTCCAACGTATGCCACTCCAGTATAGAAGTGTGAATAAATAGGCCGGGGCTCGGGGCGTGGTCCACTTCTGGGAAGGCCAACACATCTGCCAGAGCTGCAGCCCTCACCCTGTCATGAGGCCGCTGCCGTGACCACCGGCCTCCTCGACACAGCCCCCCCCTGCGAACCCAGCGGCACAGCACCGCAGAGTTATGTCTGTACAGACTACTGCCTCCGGCCTATACTGCGGACAGCAGGGTTCACAATTCAGATCGAGTCGCGATTGCAGATGATGCAGTCCAGTAGGCAACAGACATTGCTACCAGTGCGGCCCTCCCGGACCACGCATCATCGCTGGCTGTGCACACGCTGAGTGCTTCAGGTGCCAGTAAATCAGTGCACCACAAGTCACTGCCACGTAGCCTTATAATGGCAGAATTCATTAGTGAAAAGACATTGCTCCAGTGCGGCCCACCCGGACCACGCTTCATCGCAGGCTAAGCAAAATCTGAGTGCTTCTAGGGCCACTAACTGTACAGCTCAACTCAACGCCACATGGCTGTGGGCCCTTGTTGACCGCTGCCTCCAGCCTACACTGTGAACAACAGGGCTCACAATTCAGATTGAGTCATGATTGCAGATGACGCAGTCCAGTAGGCAACAGACATTGCTCCCAGTGCGGCCCGCTCGGACCACGCATCATTGCTGGCTGCACACACACTGAGTGCTTCAGGTACCACTAACACAGTGTGCCACAAGTCACCGCCATGTGTCCTTATTGAGGCAGAATTCATTATGCAAAAGTACACCCGTTTCAGGCTATTGTTCGTATGGAGCCTAAAACAGGTAAGCTACCTCCATCAGATTTACAAAGAAGCTTAAAAGGAAGAGTTGTGTATTTACCTTTAGATTTAAAAAAAAGATCTTGAAACTATTGGTGTAGAGAAAGAGGAAACTAAACCTGTAGTTGTTCTAGTTAATAGTGTTCCTAAGAAGAGGCGAAAAATATGGAAAGAATTAGCAGATGTCAGCAAACTGCAAAAGGCTACGTTATATCTCACGAAAAACAATGTTTACTACAAAATGTGTATGTGGAAGAAGAAAGAAACAATTGAGTGGATGATGGCGAATTTCAAGTGGGCAAATTGAAAAAGTGGACGTCTCCAAAAGTGAAGAAATTCATGAACATTATAGTGTACATCCATTACATTCAAAGGAAGTAACTGGAAATACTATTGAATTATTCAACATGATGAAAGCAAAGGGAACTCCCATGACTGTTTGGGAAAGAAGTTTGGAAGCTCATTGTTTTCCACAGATCTTCCCCACAGGAAAAGGTGGACGATATGACAAACGGCCAGTACAGATTCCAGCATCAGAATATCGTACAACAAGATTGTACTCAGAGGATCGAATATTTTGACAATGTATTCTATATTTAATTCATCTTTTGCTCCATACGCCTACACTGCAGTCAGTAGGGCTCACAATTCAAATTTAGACTTGATTCATTAATTGCAGAGTCGCTGCCTGCGCACAAGCTGAGTGCTTCAGGTGCCAATAACTCTGTGCAGCTCAAGTCAGCGCCATGTGGCTGTGTACCCTTGCTGACCGCTGCCTCCGGTCTAGACTGCGGTCAGCAGGGCTCACAATTAAAATTGAGTTTTCATTTATTAATTGCAGAGTCCAGTAGGCAACAGTCGTTGCATCCAGTGTGGCCTGCCTGTATGACACATCATCACTGGCTGTGCACATGCTGAGCTCTTCAGGTGCCACTAACTCTGTGTATCACAACTCATGGACCCTTTATGATTGACTTTTGTGCTGTAGACACCAGACCCAATAATGTCACCTCAGGCAGCAGGAATATCCCAAAGGGACATTAACAATTTCTTCACATGAGCAAGCTCATCTCTTGTACCCCTACCTCAGTGCACCAAAACTCATGGACCCTTTACAGTACAAGCTTTTGTGTGTTATTTGAGATCTGGTGCCCCTACCTTAGTGCACCACAAGTCATGCACCCTTTATAATTAAATCTCTGTGCGTGATCCGATGATCACTGTTGTAGTTGTAGCCAGCACCAACCATTCCCTGATGGTTGGCTTACACTCACCGCACACGCATACAGCACAGGCGTCACTGGACATGTGACCCTGGTAATAAAAAGGGGCCGGGCGCACGTGCCCATAGATAGTTTCACTATCCAACTAACTGCGTTCGTGTGTTCATTATGTATGCATGATGGCCCTGGGCCCTACCACATTACATTGTGCTGTTGACTGCCCATGCAACCATGTTACTTCTGGCAGTGGGGAAGACCTTGGTTATTTAACTTTTGTTTAGGTCATTCTATGAGTACATGGGTAAAGAATGGATGATTAGAATACTGCAAGGAGAGTGTATGGTGACTTTTAAGTGCTTGGGGATTGGCGGAGTGATTGGATAAGTACAAATGTTAGTGGAGCCTAACCCCCATGCACGAGCTTGGTTCTAATTGGGTGCCAACCAGTGGCAACCCTGCGGAGCGTCATGATTGCAAACCAAGCCTCGGGAGAGCTGATGATACACGCTGCGCCGGTTCCTGAGGCACCCAACTTTGCTACAGGATCCCTACATCCTTTGCTTTGTAATTTCTCATGAATTTGTATAGCCACTTCTTTGTGAATGTAGAATGCTTTTATGATTTTTAACTAAATCGAATAAAGTGTTTTTTGACTATAGTACCCTGGGTTCCCGCTCACTAAACTCTGGGCCACTGGCTAGCGGGAATACCACACCGATGCCTGGAAAACCGATTCCAGGAGCTTGGAATTCTCATTGTGGTATACTGCATTCTCATTCAGTGGATACCTTCCCAGGTCGTTGATCTCTGTATTAAGGAGTTCTGACTGTTGGATCCCCGGAGTCCCTATCACTGGATCCCCTAAATCAAGCTGCTGGGTCCGAAGGGCAATTTAATAAAAGGCCCAGAATCCTGTCTGCAAGCTATTCCCAGCCCCACAGCGAGATCATTGACATACAGCGGATAGAATCTACGGAATTCTGTAAGTGTAGGCGAAGTCAGCAGAGCCAGCGTACACCAGTCAGTTGCGCAACTAGAGCCAAATTTTGGGGGAGGCTGATAAAAATGTTGGGCGTTGGCTAATTCTTCCAGTCATAGGCAGAGTGGAGATGCAGGGGCTCTAAAAAGGGGTAAAAACACAACAAAGCCCCATTAACAGTTAATGGTCTTAAAAGAACTGTGAAGTACTCAGGTGCCGCGCTAAGATCAGCGCACCCAGCGCGTTCACACTAGGGGGCCGCGCACCCATCGCTTTCACATTAGGGGGCTTTGCTGAGCGCCATGTTAGGATCACCACTTCAAACTTTTAAAAAAAATATCCACTTCCATCAATTTATATTCACCCCGAGGACCCCATCACCCGGGGCGTGCCCAATTCTTGAATGTTTTTATTAATCATTACAAAGGGGGCCACGTGGGACCCCTTCCCTTGTCCACTTCTGGCCCCTGGGGCCTGGCCTCTTCGTTGGGGACTGTGGGGGGACCCTGCCTCCTGTGGGAACCGGCATTTCTTTTGGGCAAGGGGAGCTGCTAACATGCAGCTCCCCTTGCCCAAAAGCAAACCTGCTTTGCTTCATTGAAGCGAGAGCAGGTTTTCCGGCTCTCGCTTCAATAAAGGAAATCAGGGTTTGCTATGACAGGACGGGAGACGTGCTTCCACCATGTCATAGCAAACAACTATGTCCCGGGGTGAGCGCCCTGGGTCGTTGCAGGAGCCGGCCCTGGAGGTGGCGGTCCCCCAGGGCCATCAAGGTCTCCAGGAGGGGGGGTTGCATGGCCCTCCTCCCTCTCTTTTCAAAGGACGTGGCAGTCCCCGGGGCTTCAGGGGGCCTGCAAGGTCCCCCTGCATATTTAATTAAAGCCCCGGGATCCCCAGGGCTTGGGGGGCCTCCGAGGTCCCCCAATAATTACAAAACAAGCCCTGGGGAGGTGTCGGTCCCCGGGGTTGCAGAAGGGTTGTGTGCCCTCTCGCACCAAATTTACATAACCCCGGGGACGTGGCATTCCCTGGGGCTGTGGAGGCCCCCGCAATATAATTATATGATTGCCACTGGAACCTGGCCCACCCAGGGGCTCATTTAAATGAAGTGGGGGAGCCCCCACTTTATTTTTTGTTAAATTTTTTCGTCTGGATTCGCGCACCCAGCACGCATTTGGACGTTCAAAAAAAACCATTTTTGGCCTTGGGGTCCTTGTGGGACCCCCTAAGCAGGACTAGGGTGTCAGTGTGTTCCTACCCTCCCTTCTTTTCTTCTTTTTTAATCCCTTTTCAGCTGTTTTCTTGTGACTTAGTTCTACTCAGTCACAAGTTAGCTGCCAACATTTCCTGGTTTGAAGTGTTGGCAACCAATCACAGTGAAGCTCGGGGTCGCGGCTACCAATCACAGTAAAACGCGCAGTCGGGAAGGTGCGCAAACCCACCACTGCCCCAGATATCGAAACTTTTATATTTTGAATTTCTCAGCAACTACCAAACGGATTTACACCATTTAAAAAAAAATTATTTCTGAATCAAGCACTGCCTTTTTGCCAAATTCTGTTCAGCAGTTTGGGCTGTAGCCTTGACTAAAGTTTCCTATGGGAAATTGATTTTTTGACTTTTATTTTTTGAATTTCTCAACAACTACTGAGCGGATTAACATCATTTGAAACAAAGGTTGCTTTCTGAACCATGCTCTACCTTTTTGCCAAATTTGGTGTAATTCCGTTCAGTTGTAGCCTGTAATAAATGTCTTATGGAAATTACCATGGAGAAAAGTCTTTTTGGGACCCCCCCTTTTTCTCAGCCACCACTTGACGAATCACCCCCAAACTTTCAGGATAGGAGCTGACCTGGATAGGCCTTTTTTCTGGAGAGTTTCGTGAACATTTGTCAAACGACGCAATAGATACTAGCAAATCAAAAAATGCTTTTCCTATGGAAACTAGGTTCTAACTATAACTGCCTACTAGCAACCACCAGTAGGTAATATATATCTATCCTATATATCCACAGAAGTTTCCAATGACAGCCCCAATCTACTTGAACTTCAGGTAGTTATAGTTAGGACCTAGTTACCATAGGAAAATGGCAACATTCTATTCCCAATAACTTTGGCGTTGATTGACAAATCTTCGTGAAATGTTCAAAACTAATTTTTCATTGAGATCACCTCCTATGTTGAAAGTTTGGGGGTGATTCATGAAGGGGTGGCCGAGAAAAAGAGGGGTCCCAAAAAGTGCTTTTTCAATGTTAATTTCCATAGAAAACTTTAGACAAGGCTACAGGTCGAAGGGGTGAATGGAATTACCCCATATTTGGCAGGGAGAAGGGTCTTGGTCTAGAAAACACGCTTTTGTTTATTTGGTGTGAATGCAATCAGTAGTTTTTGAGAAATATCAACATTTATAGATATCGATATTTAGGAATTCTGCCATCTGATTGGCTGAGGCGTACGAACACGAGCTTGCTGCTGATTGGCTGCGAGCGGTGCGATCGGTTGCAACTAGGAAGTGTTGGCCGCCATTTTGTTATTCCGTTGAAGCGAGTAAGGGGAAAAAAGGGAGAAAACAGTGGGAAAGAGGAGGGTAGGAGCGCGGTGAGGTTTGTAGGGTGGTTAGGGTGTGCTATAGAGGGAGTGTAAAGCAAAGCATATACCCCTACTGGTGTGAAAGTGCTGTTTTGCCCACTGTGAGGTGGTACTGAGGTGAGGTGGCGGTATACTCGGGGATGAAACTGTGCGCGTAAACTGTGAGCTGATTGGTCTGTAGCACACTGGCAGAACCAAAGTATTTACCCTTACCGGTGTGAAAGTGCTGTTTTGTCTAGAGTGAGATGGTGCAGAGGTGAGGTACCGCTAAACTCAGAGATGAAACTGTGTGCCTAAACTGTGAGCTGAGTGCTATAAAGTGATGTGCTCTGGGCACTGTAGCATAGTGGGCACTGTAGCATATCTGTGCAGGTGGTGTTAGTATGCATTTAGAGTATAGCGAGAGTGGGAAGCAAATTACTTAGTGGTACCGGTATGAAGACTTGGGCAGAAATTGTGAGTGTAAGTCATGAGTTTATTGCTGTGAAGTGATGTGCTGTGGGCGCTGTAGGATATTGTCCGCTGTAGCATACCTGTGTAAGTAGTGTTAGTGTGCGTTTATTCTTTACATGGATTGGGAAACGAAGTAGTCATCCCTATTGGTCTGAAGAGTCGAATGTAGTGTTTTAGGAAGCAGGAATAAAACATATCTTTTCTACTTGCATTGTTTTTTGATTATCAATATTGTATCTTTTTATTTCATTGCATTCTTTTACCCAATAAAATTTTTCTTAAACTCAAAAAGGAAGCCGGAATAAAGGAATAATCGTGAAGAATATAATTCAGAATGTTGCAATTGCAGAGAAGGAAAATGGTAAATTGATGTTTGTCTAAGAAAGTGGTTGTGTGAAATAAAGGGATGGAGTTTGAAAATTTTAGACAGTGTCTGTATAAAAGTGCCATTTGGACCCACTGGTGCAAGAGCTAGGGTATCCAGATGATGCAAATTTGAACCACATCTGCTGTATTCAAACGTAAGCTCCTGCATCAGTGAATTGTATATTGCATGTTACAGTTGCATGTGAAATAAACAATAGCTATTACACTTGAATAACTCTACATTCTATATGGAAAATAAAGGTAGGGCACAATTACCACATGTATCGTTTAAGAAAAGAAAGAAAGAAAAAAAAGAAATTGCAAAATGTAATCATCAAACTTTTTAGGTACCTCAGCAGTTATTTTTTGTAACAGTAGAATAGTTAGCAATCTGTTCTACAGTACATTCAATGTGGTGCGTGTCAGAATTGGTACTAGTTCTACCCACATTGGAAATTTGAGGATGAATACAAACATTGCGCTTCTGAGAAGCACATTCGGTACCTTTGTTGTCAAACAATACATTATTGTCTTCAGCTGTTTCACAAAAACATTCTTGTGTTGAGAGCTAAGGCATCGAGCTTAGACAAACTCCAACCGCTTCTGCTGTAGTCAAATTGAAGCTTCTGCATCAGTGAATTGCACATTATATGTTACAGTTCTATGTGACCTACACAAAAGCTATTACACATGAATGAATAAATTGTATAATGAAAATAAAGGTAGTTTACGATTACCACACTGTGCCAACCAATTCCTAAACAAAGTTGTCTTTTTACATTTTTATCTTGCAGTTCTGAGCAGAGGCTGACTTTGCGTAAAATTGTGTGAAAGGGCTTTGTGAATAACAGCCAGGCAGAGAGGCGTGTGCACAAAGAATAGACGTGGTTTCTAAATGGGTGTCGAGTTTAGGCTAATTTTGGAAGTAAATAGCGTATTTGCGTAGGCCATACAGCACTGATTCCTGGTTAGAGTGGAGATGTAAGGGGCAATAATAAAGATAGAGTTCAAATGTCGGAGTATACTAAGAAAGTTATTATATCAAAGTAGTAGTATTGAAGTGTATTAAAAAAAATGGAAAGGAAAAAGTAAAAAAGATGGAAAAAAATCCAGTCAAGAATAATGTGAGCTTCTCACAAGTCTTGGAGATTCCAGTCCCAGAAGTTTGTCAGCAGCTTGAGATGCATAATGTTCCAAGAGGCTATTGTTGACATTGTGTGAGAAAAAAGAAGCAATACAATTCATATCCTGGAAGGGACAGTAATGTTCTTCAAATGTTGGAGCAATAATTTGAATGGGCAGGCAATATGCGATGTTGTGAAAGGTCACACGTTGCAGGAGATTTTTCGTGGCTGGGAAGAAATGCCATTCCGCTGCGATTCCTTTTTGCATTGCAATCGCCATTGCTCCGCTGCCAGAACAATCAAGTTTATGGTTTTCAAGATACTCCATTACCTGCTGGATATCGGGAGTGATTGTTGAGATGTTGGCAAGGCATATATCCATTCCGGAGTCGATTGGACACGTTTTGCAATCAAATGATGGTTGTACACATATTGCATAGGTGTAGATAAATGTTAGGTTGTAGCTAGCTCTGATAATAGAAAGAGGCAGGTAGCCGAAAAGCTTTTCTGTTTTTTTACAGTGTTTATGTAACTTGGCGTCGAGGCGTATTCTGTCGGACATAGTTGTTACCATAGAGAGCATAGCCATTTCTAGAAGTAGAATTAGTAGTAGGATGGCCGCAAAGAGGGTGAGAATTATGGGCTCTGTTCCTGTTAGTCCAGAGATGATCGAATGATTGTCAGAATGTAGTCTGGTATTAAAAGAAGAACAGTTTGAAAGCATGTTAGAAGGCTGTAGGAGACTGTGATAAAAAAGTGTGCCAGACCTTGAGTGTGACATGTGTTGAGAACTGTGTAACAATTCACAAAGTGTAATTGGTGGTTCGTATTTAAAAGGGAGTGTATTTTATTTGAACTTTGTGGTATCTGCAGTCAATACATTTCTTTTGCTGAAGTGAGGGAGACTTCTGTTCTGAACAAAGGTACTTTTAGTTTGGTTTGTTTCTTGAAATGTTTTTTCAAAATAGGAATTGAAGGCCAAGTTGAAGTATGAGAGTTAGTTTGTGTGGGTTGGAATAGATATTGCCACAGGAAGTTACTGTGTTTGAAACAGTAAGGACATGCGCTATGCCAGCTCACATTCCGTAGGAGTGCATGTTATTGAGAAGCAGATAACTGTAGTTAGAAAGCTGTGTGAATGTTGCTGTGATTGTGGGAGTTGGCGTCCTTTTCAGAAAGGTCAAAAGATTGGGGGCTGTAAGCTTAGGTCATTCTTAGATAGTAATGAATGACTGCCATTGTGGTCACACTATTCACCTGTGAGAAAAACTGTATGCTCTTTAAACAGCGATATGTACATGGGATAAACCACTGCTCGTGAATAAACGCGCTACCTTATATGATGATATTCAACATGACAAACAGCATGTGCACGTAGCAGACACAATGACACTACATACTGTGGGAACAGTGGCTAGCCATGTATACAAACTAAACATGGCATTGCACCTCTGCCTCAAAATGCAGAATGCGGAGAGAGATGGGAGAAGGTGGCAAGTAATTATCGATTATAAAAGTATACAATGCAAAGTCTTGAGGGGATGTACCGGACAGACTTGAGTATGCAGAGCACAGACATGTATATGTCAACATACACTGAGGGTCTATTGAGTGATGTGGACAGTGGACACAACCATGATAGTACAGTCAGTAGGGAAGATTACGGAATGGTAGCACGTACGTGCCTCCCCCCTCCAAATGTTTAGGGAAGTGTACAGGATTGTTGAGCTTTGTTGACTGTAGTTGCTGGACTATAGCACAGTACAGCAGGTCCAAACAATGAAACAGGGTCTTGATTCTATGATTTAGGATGTCTGAAGTTAAAGTCTGTGATGATTTCTGTGTACCACCTCCGATCAGGTGCAACCAACTCTCGGTCCGAACAGTGGAACGGTGTATTGATCCCACAGTGGACTATGCTAGAACTACATCTGAGAGTGGATATGGAGGTACTCCCTTTGACCAGCAGCAACCAATTCTGGGTCCCAACAATGGAACGGTGTCTGAATGATGTTAGACCAGCATCTGAGAGTAGAGATGAAGGTACTCCCTTTGACCAGGTGAAACCAACTCTAGGTTCCAACAGTGTAACGGTGTTTTGAGTACACAATGGCAGATTTCCGATATTACATTCTGCTTGATTTTTACAGAACTCCTTCTGTTGAGGTGGATTAGACTCTGTGCTTCTGTAGTTAACTGCTGCACATGATTATTAGGCATGGTTAACTGCAGTTGCTGGAGTACACAGTGGTACAGCAGGTTCAAACAGTGAAACGAGGTCTTAAATCAATGATTGAGGATGTCAGAAGTTAAAGTGTATGATGATTTTTGTGTATAGCTTTTGATGAGGTGCAACCAACTCTAGGTACCAACAGTGGAATTGTGTCTTGATCCCTCAATGGACGTTGTTAGAAGTGGAATTGAGAGTGGAGATGAAGCTACTCTCTTCGAGTAGGTGTAAGAAACTCTAGGTCCCAACAGTGGAACGGTGTCTTGATCACACAATGGACGATGTCCGATATAACCTGTTGCTGGTTTTTCACAGAACTCCCTCTGTTGAGGTGCATCAGATTCTGTGCTTCTGTAGTTAAGTGCTGCACATGGTTATTGGGCTTAGTTGACTGGTATCGCTGGAATACACCACGGTACAGCAGGTCCACAGTGAAATGGGGTCCTAATTATGTGATTAAGGATGTTAGAAATTAAAGTTTGCGATGATTTCTGTGTGCCCCCTCCGATGAGGTGCAAACAACTCTAGGCCCCAACAGTGGAATGGTGTCTTGATCCCACAATGGATGATGTTAGAACTTTGTCTGAGAGTGGAGATTGAGGTATTCCCTTCTACCAGCTGCAATCAACTTTAGGTTCCAAAAGTAGAACGGTGTGTTGACTTCGCAATGGACGATGTTAGAACTGAATTTGAGAGTGGAGATGAAGGTAATCCAACTGTAGGTCCCAACTGTGGAATGGTGTCTTGATCCCACAATGGATGATGTCCGATATTACCTGCTGCTTGCTTTTCTTAGAAGTTTGTGTGTTGAGGTGCCTCACACTCTGTGCTTCCGTAGCTAACTGCTGCATATGATTATTGGGCTTGGTTGACACTAATCAGTGGAGTATACTGTGGTACAGCAGGTGCGAACAGTGAAATGGGGTCTTGATTCTATGATTGAGGATGTCATAAGTTAAAGCCTGTGAATATTTATGTGTACCCCCTCTGATCAGGTGCAACCAACTCTGTGCTTTTGAATCCAACGGTATGTGGCTGTGAGTTGTGAATGACCACTGGATTTGGTCTAGACTGCGGTTCGCAGGGTTCACAATTTAGATTGAGTGATGATTGTTAATCACAGAATCCAGTAGTTAAGTATTTAGAACGTCTATTGAAACATACACAATATTGTTTTAGTATACTTGCTTCAAGAAGTTCTTTTATATGAGTTATAGGTTTAGTAAAATGACCAAATTCATCTTGCACGTCCAAAGGAAAAGTGAATAGTTTACACTGTGGAGAGATAAAATCCCAATTTGAATTGTTTTGATTTTTTCATTGTAGAGTTCTCTGTAATTTGTTATTTTATTTTGTAAGAGGGAGTGAGAAAAAGTATTGATGGTTGTGTGTGTGACTACTGCCTTCAATTAACAATGCAGACAGTAGTGTTCACAATTCAGATCAAGTTGCTATTGTAGATGATGCAGTCCTGTAAGAGAAGAGATTGCCATAGTGTGCTCTGTCTGCACCACTCATACGCATCATTGCAGGCTCTGCACACGTTTTCTTTGCTTCGTGTATTGCAAACTGTAGAGCTCAAGTTAATGCCACATGACTGTGGGCATTTGCTGAATGCTCTCTCTGGCCTATACAGCAGACTTCAGTGTTCACATTTTACATTGAGTCGGTATTGTAGATGATGCAGTCCTGTAGGAAAAGACATTTTTCCAGTGTGCTCTGTCTGCACTACTCACATGCATCATTGCAGGCTCTGCACATGTTTTCTTTTGATTCGTGTATTCCAAACCGTAGAGCTCAAGTCAATGCCACGTGGCTGTAGGCCCTTGTTGAACGCTCTCTCTGGCCTATACTGCAGACTTCAGTGTTCACAATTGAGATTGAGTCTCTATTGTAGATGAGGTAGACCTGTAGGAAAAGATATTGCTCCAGTGTGTACTGTCTGCACTACTTATTTGCATCATTGCAGGCTCTGCACACATTTTTTTTAGTTTGCGTATTGCAAACTGTAGAGCTCAAGTGAATGCCAAGTGGCTGTGGGCCCTTGCTTGACCTCTCACTCTGGCCTACACTGCAGACAGCAGTGTTTACAATTGAGATTGAGTCGGTATTGTAGATGAGGTAGTCCTGTAGGAAAATACATTGTTCCAGTGCGTACTGTCTGCACCATGCATATATATCATTGCAGGCTTTGCACACGCTTTTTTGTTGCTTTGCTGATGACAAACCGGGTAGGTGAAATCACTTTATGTACCTGTGGGTCCTTGCTGGCTGCTCTCTGTGGCCTACACTGGAGAAGGCAGTGTTCAAAATTCAGATTTAGTCGCTAATGCAGATGATGCAGTGTTGATAGCAACAGGCATTGCTCCTAGTACGTCCTGTCTACAGCACACATTATCGGCGGCTGGGCACATGCTGAATGCTTTTGATGTGATTATGTGAGTGCACTAGAACTGATGGAGCCTTTATGATATACTCTTTTTGTGTATTATTTCAGATCTATTGATTGTGTGTCAGTATACCACAAGTTGTTCTTTTACAATAGAAATATTTCTGTAATATTTCACATCACCGGGTCCCTACCTTACTGCAGCATAAATGATTGATTCTTTTAATATTGAATCTCTGTGTGTGATCCAAGGATTACTGTTGTAGTTGATGCTAGCAGCAACCATTCCCTGAAGGCTGGTTTACACTTACCGCACACACATCCAGCACAAACGTCACTGGATATGTCACCATGGTAATAAAAAGGAGTTGAGCGTACGTGCCCCTATCCACTTCCACTATCTTTCTGTGTCCATGGGTTCATTATCTATGCATGATACTGTTTCTGGGTCGTACTATATTACGTTGTGTTGTGGACAGCGTATGCAACCATGTTACCTGTGGTATTGGAGAACATTTTGGTAATGTAACTTTTAGGTGTATGGCTATCATAGGTTGAAGGCTACTTTACAGAGCATGAATATTGATGAAAATGATGGGTGCATGTTGTGTGTAGTGTAAGATATGTGTATATTGCAAAAAGTTTAGAACAAAGCTCTCTAAGCAGAAGAGGTGTGTCTCATGAAATGCAGTACCGATATTGACTAAAATGGGTGGGGTTTTCACTAACCCTGGGCGAAGAACTACGCTCCGTTCGCGGAGTTTGCGGAGTTTCGGCAACTCCGCGCTCCGCGGAGAACGCTAAGTTGTTGAATACTCCGCAAACTGCTGCGTAGCGTAGTTCTCGCGCGCTCAATAGCATTTTCGCGTGCGCGAGGATGCTTGTCGGTAAGATCGAGTTGCCGAACACGCAGAAACTGCAATCTGGCACAGAATAACTCGCGAACACGTTAGTAGTGACCGGAAATAAGGGGACGCGAGCGGGCGGGACAAACCTCATGGGTAACTTCGCGCGCTACACATCCCGAGCATGCAGGCAATCAATCAATCAATCAATCAATCAATCAGGATATTTGTATAGCGCGCTACTCACCCAGAGGGTCTCAAGGCACTTGGGGGAGGGGGGTCCGCTACTGCTCGAACAGCCATGTCTTGAGTTGCTTCCTGAAGCAGAGGTGGTCTTGGGTCAGGCGGAGGTGGATGGGGAGGGAGTTCCAAGTCTTGGCTGCCAGGTAGGAGAAGGATCTTCCTCCCATGGTGGATCTTCGGATGCGTGGCACGGCGGCGAGGGCATGGCTGGTCGATCGTAGCTGGCGGCTGGGAGTGTAGAAGGTCAGGCGGTTGTTGAGGGACCTGGGGCCCAGGTCGTGGAGGGCCTTGTGTGCGTGGGTGAGGAGTTGGAACGTGATTCTCTTGCTGACGGGGAGCCAGTGAAAGTCTCTCAGGTGTCCGGAGATGTGGCTGTGTCGGGGGATGTCCAAGATGAGTCGTGCGGAGGCGTTCTGGATGTGTTAGAGTCTTTTCTGGAGTTTGGCTGTGGTTCCGGTATAGAGGGTGTTTCCGTAGTCCAGTCGGCTGGTGAAGAGTGCCTGTGTGACCGTCTTCCTGGTTTTGGTGGCGAGCCATGGGAAGATCTTTCGGAGCATGCGTAGGATGTTGAAGCTTGATGATGAGACGGCGTTGACTTTTCTGGTCATCGTGAGGGAGGAGTCCAGGATGAAGCCCAGGTTGCGTGCGTGGTCCGTTGGTTTGGGTGCGCTGCCCAGGGCAGGGGGCCACCAGGAGTCGTCCCAGGCGGAGGGTGATGATCCAAGGATGAGGACTTCCGTCTTGTCTGAGTTCAGTTTCAGGCGGCTGTTCCTCATCCACTCGACTACGTCTTTCATCCCTTCGTGTAGGTTGGTTCTGGCGGTTCCTGGGTCGTTGGTGAGGGAGAGGATCAGCTGGGTGTCGTCGGCGTAGGAGATGATGTTGAGGTTGTGTTGGCGTACGATGGCTGCGAGGGGGCTCATGTAGACGTTGAAGAGGGTGGGGCTGAGTGATGATCCTTGTGGTACGCCGCATATGACTTTGGTGGCCTTGGATCTGTACGGGGGGAGGCAGACTCTCTGGGTACTTCTGGTGAGGAACGAGATGATCCACTCCAGTGCCTTCTCTTGGATTCCGATGTTGCTGAGGCGCTGCACTAGGGTGCGGAGGCAGACCGTATCGAATGCTGCGGAGAGGTCCAGGAGGATGAGGGCCGCTGTTTCCCAGTTGTCGAGCAGGGCTCGGATGTCGTCAGTGGCTGTGATGAGGGCGGTCTCGGTGCTGTGGTTGGTGCGGAAGCCGGACTGCGAGTGATCGAGGCTGGTTGGGCGAGCGCAATTGGTGATCCACTGTGTGAGGTTGTTGGCTGCTTGGTTGGGGTCCGTTGAGCTGGCGGGCGGGTTCTGGCTCAGTGAAGTGGTGAGCTGGTCAGTGGTGATCTTGTTCCAGTTCCTGCGGGGAACCTGTTGCGGGTGGTGGTGAGTCGTGGTCTTTCTGAAGCTGAAGTGGACGCAGCTGTGGTCTGTCCAGTGGAGCCCGGTGGAGTGGCTGAAGGAGATGTACTTGCTGGAGGAGAAGACTGGGTCAAGCGTGTGTCCGGCGTAGTGGGTGGGGGTGTTCACCAGTTGCATGAGTCCGAGGTTGGCGAGGTTGTCCAGCAAGGTGGTGGTGGTGTTGTCGTTGTTGTTCTCCAGGTGGAAGTTGAGGTCCCCTAGGAGGATGTAGTCAGCGGAGGCGAGGGCGTGCGGGCTGATGAAGTCTGCGATGTCTTCGCTGAATTGTGTGCGAGGTCCTGGGGGTCTGTAGATGAGGGTGCCTCTGAGTGTGGTCTTGGGGTCGGTGTGTATCTGGAAGTGAAGATGTTAAGCGGCTGTGAGGGTGTCGTCTGAGTTGGTCGTGATGCGGATGGTGTTCTTGTGGACGATGGCGATGCCTCCTCCTGTCTCGTTGATGCGGTCTCTCCGGGTGATCTTGTATCCGTCCGGGATGGCGACGGCGATGTCGGGCGCTGAGGAGGCGTTCATCCATGTTTCCGTGAGGAAGGCGACGTCTGGAGATGTGGTGTCGAGCAGGTTCCAGAGTTCCACAGCGCTCCCGAAGACGAAAAATGGCTTGCGAACGGGTCAAGCAAGCTACTATGCATGCTCGCGGAGCTATGCGTAGTTCGCGGAGTGCAAGTGCATCTTCACGTAGCTCGCGGAGTGCGGCTACGCGAACTACGCCCAGGCTTAGTTTTCACACTGTTACAATGGGAAATGTTATGAACTAATAAAATGCTTTTTTATGGTCACATGGCAATCACGCAGCCAGTGCACAATGAGACTGCACCCAATGTGATTTTGAGAAAATATATTTACTATAATATAGTTTATTGCAGTTAGAAATATATAACTGTTTAAAATATTTTTAATTATCGCTTGCTCTCATAAACACTTTAAAGTTATTTTGATATAGTTTTGAGACAAAACAAATGAGGGAATGGCGTATGCGGCGCAACATTGTACGTCTATGACGTAACACAGAGCGTGGCAGCGTACATTCATCGCATTTGGAACACGCAGCAGGTGCCACCCCATACGTACATGACGTAATGAGCCGCTTTGTAGGGCGTACCGGTCAAATACCACAGAAGCAGCTGGCGCGACTTCATACGTACATGTTGTTAAGCGGAATGCGGTGTCACAAACCGGTCGAATACGAAATGCGCATCATTTAAATGTGGTGGATAGGATTCACAAAAGCCCCAACTTGGCCAGTAGTAAACATTTATTTTGAAAAAAAGCAAAACATACACATCAATCTTATGTGCTTGAGTATTTATCTCACATTTTGTCATACTTATTTGTTATTTATGGATGTACCATGTTACAACGCATACCGTTACAACTACCTACTATTACAACGCGACCATTACAACGCATACCATTACAACGCATAGCGCTTTGAGGTGCTGGATAGTGGTAAGTATAATTTACTATTCTAACTCCAGTCCCCGTGGACCCTAGGGAAGGTGTTGGATAGTAAATTATACTTATTCCCTATCCTAGAGCGCCCCCCAGCACAATGCGTTGTAATGGTATGCGTTGTAAAAGTCGCGTTGTAATGGTAGTGCGGAGTAACGAATGCGTTGTAACAGGTGTATACCGTTTTTTACTTCATATCAATGAAGTCCATCTGGTACAATCACAATATACACAAACAAAAAGACAACAACAACTTAATCAATACAGGTCACAACACAAAATGACATAAAGCCATAAGAACTAAAAAAAAAATCTTTTTCACTGAACCCTAGTGAGTTGTTGCAAGTAAGTCCAATAAAACTCACTCTAATGAATTGTCCTACACCTTAAATAGAAATGAAGTTATATATCCAATTATGTGTTCCCATGCTCAACGACATCCAAAAAGTGAGACGTTTTTTGGTTCCTTTTTAAATTGAAAGATTCTTTTCAGAATCGTAGCCAGTAGTTGTATGATTGAGGTGGTACTTCTGATGGATCCCCATTAGAACAAGCCAACACGTTTCGACCTCATGAATTATAGGGGTATGTAACAAGTCTTTTAAGGAGGTCATCATCAGGGCTAAAGAAAAACTTGGGTTTGTATAAAAAATGTAGCAGCAGGTAATTTAGGCTGCGGGCATTTAATTAACCATAACTGCAACTGCAGCTATTAGTTTAGCATTCTTTTGAAACTGTTTTAAATCGCCGGACTGAACTACATGTAATTTGAAGTACTAACCTTTTTTAATTTGAGGCGTACCCAGGACGCACGGAGCATTGTGCCAAACTGTGATTTCTTGACAGCTCCGTCCTGGTCCGCCGCAGCTGCAAGTGCCTATTGAGCAGAGGGCAGGGGCTGGTGCATATAGACATACTTCCGCCTAAGGCAGCTGTCTAGTGTTCACAAGTACCACGCTTACAAATGCAGATCAGCGAGAATGCGCAGCGGACACGCGCAGCGGGCATGCCAGAGGCGCAACAAAGGTAAGCCCGTCTGCACCCATCCGTGCCCGACCGGGGCCAGGGGCTGGAAGGGCTGTGCAATTTTCCTTAAACAAGCAGATAAGTTACTCTTGGAATCAATTAGGCAGCTTGAGCCACCTCCCCATGGACAGAACTCTCCAACCTCCGTCCCATCTCCTTGTTGCCCCTCCTGAGTAAATTGGCCGAAAAACATGTTAACATCCACTTGTCCAGGTTCATTGAGGCGACAGGGGGCCTGGACCACTCCCAATCTGGGTTCAGGCCCAACTACAGCACCGAATCTGCTCTCCTCACTGTGACCGATAACATCAAGATGTCACAGGATAGAGGAGGCTCAATGATTCTGGTGCTGTTAGACCTGTCGGCCGCATTCGATACGGTGTCCCATAAGATCCTCACGAGCCGTCTACAGGGTGTGGGCATAGGAGGTCAAGCCCTCTCTTGGCTGGAGAGTTTTCTGTCCGGGCGCTCACAATCCGTCAGCCTGGGACCATACCGCTCTGCTTCCAGGGTGCTCACGAAGGGGGTGCCACAGGGCTCATGCCTAAGCCCCACATTGTTCAATGTGTACGTGGCCCCCCTCGCTGAGATTGTGAGAAAATATGGATTCACCCCGGTGTCTTACGCTGACGACACCCAGCTCCTCTATCCTTTCCATTCCTTCAACTCCAACGTCAGGGACAACTTTGCAGAAGGAATGAGGGCCATCTCTAATTGGATGGCTGTCAACCGCCTCCAATGCAACGTTGGAAAAACTGAGCTAATGCTTTTTGGGAAAGCATCCTTACTGTGGTCCCCCGACTGGTGGCCCCTTGACTTGGGACCAGTACCCACCCCTAAACTTACAGTAAAAAATCTAGGGGTGAAACTGGATCGGGACCTTACCATGAAGGAACACGTGAATGCAGTTGCTGGGTCTTGCTTTCACACCATCGGCCTATTAAGAAGAGTCTTCCCCTACCTTTCTGACAGCTACAGAAAGACCCTAGTGCAGACTATGGTGATCAGTAAAATTGATTACTGTAATGGACTCCTTATTCAAGCAAATGAGAGTGCCATAAATCGCCTCCAAGTAGTCCAAAACACTGCAGCAAGACTGGTTCTGAATGCCCCTCCCAGAACTCCCTCTAAACCCCTGCTGCGTGAACTGCACTGGCTGCCAATAAGACAACGCACCAAATTCAAGATCTGCTGCCTTGTCCACAAGTGCTTGTTCGGGAAAGGTCCTGAATACCTGGTCCAAAAGCTACCTGTCTATAAACCTGACAGAGCCTTGCGGTCAAGCAATCAACTGCTACTCAAAACCCCTCTTGTTAAAAAAACCAGACAAGGGGGCAGAGCATTCTCTTGGGTAGGGCCCAAGCTCTGGAACAACCTCCCAGCTGACCTCAGACAAACCGACAATCACTTCTCTTTCAGGAAGAAACTAAAAACTGTATTATTCCAGGAAGACTAAATACTCCTAAACATCAGTGTTCATCCTCATTCTCTGTTCTATAGCAACTACTCCATCTTGCGAGCAAAGCGCGGAGATACCTCGTAAGGGGTCGATTCTTGCGCTATACAAGAACATAAAATAAAATAAAATAAATATCATCCCACTGTAGACACAGAGTATCTATTGACCAGAGAATGAAGAAATGTATATATATCAATCTAAGTACAACAATGGAGCAGGTTGCAAAACAAGGGGCTCATGAATTGGAATACCTACTTATTACCTGCAGTTCCTTGAATAACCACAAAATAGAAATAAATGACTGTATTCTCGACTGTATGATAGCTCCTGAGGCGTGAGCTAGGAGCAGGACAAAACGCTGCATATCCTCACTGCTGTTTATTGCGATTTTGCACTAGGAATGATTTTGGGCACCTGAGAATTCGGATACAGAATTTTTTAATACATTTTTAAATATTTGGGGAATTGTGTTTTTAAGGGCACGTAAATTTCCGCTTGACTAACGATTGGAGCGGGAAGTCATGGGCTGTCTCTTACTTACATCTGAAGCACAGGAAGGGGGAAACTCGAACCAGCGCTCACCTGGACGTCAGCCATCTTGAGTGGGCCAAGGTGAGCTCTCTGGGCTTTCTCCTACCTAGCACTTGAAAAGCAGGGCCGGCGCGACCGCTCACTCCTGATAGCTCCTGAGGCGTGAGCCGGGAGCAGGACAATACGCTGCATATCCTCAAAGCTGTTTATTGCGATTTTGCACTAGGAATGATTTTGGGCACCTGAGAATTTGGATACAGAATTTTTTAATACATTTTTAAATATTTGGGGAATTGTGTTTTTAAGGGCACGTAATTTTCCGCTTGACTAACGATTGGAGCAGGAAGTCAGGGGCTGTCTCTAACTTACATCTGAAGCATAGGAAGGGGGAAACTCGAACCAGCGCTCACCCGGACGTCAGCCATCTTGAGTGGGCCAAGGTGAGCTCTCTAGGCTTTCTCCTACCTAGCACTTGAAAAGCAGGGCTGGCGCGACCGCTCAGTCCTGATAGCTCCTGAGGCGTGAGCCGGGAGCAGGACAATACGCTGCATATCCTCACTGCTGTTTATTGCGATTTTGCACTAGGAATGATTTTGAGCACCTGAGAATTTGGATACAGAATTTTTTAATACATTTTTAAATATTTGGGGAATTGTGTTTTTAAGGGCACGTAATTTTCCGCTTGACTAACGATTGGAGCGGGAAGTCAGGGGCTGTCTCTTACTTACATCCGAAGCACAGGAAGGGGGAAACTCGAACCAGCGCTCACCCGGATGTCAGCCATCTTGAGTGGGCCAAGGTGAGCTCTCTAGGCTTTCTCCTACCTAGCACTTGAAAAGCAGGGCCGGCGCGACCGCTCATTCATGATAGCTCCTGAGGCGTGAGCCGGGAGCAGGACAATACGTTGCATATCCTCACTGCTGTTTATTGCGATTTTGCACTAGGAATGATTTTGGGCACCTGAGAATTCGGATGCAGAATTTTTAAATACATTTTTAAATTTTGGGGGAATTGTGTTTTTAAAGGCATGTAATTTGCCGCTTGACTAACGATTGGAGCAGGAAGTCAGGGGCTGTCTCTTAATTACATCTGAGGCACAGGAAGGGGGAAACTCGAACCAGCGCTCACCCGGACGGCCGCCATCTTGAGTGGGCCAAGGTGAGAGCTCTAGGCTTTCTCCTACCTAGCACTTGAAAAGCAGGGCTGAGGCGACCACGCAGTCCTGATAGCTCCTGAGGCGTGAGCCGGGAGCAGGACAAAACGCTGCATATCCTCACTGATGTTTATTGCAATTTTGCACTTGGAATGATTTTGGGCACCTGAGAATTCGGATACAAAATTTTTTAATACATTTTTAAATATTTGGGGAATTGTGTTTTTAAGGGCACGTAATTTACCGCTTGACTAACGATTGGAGTGGGAAGTCAGGGGCTGTCTCTTACTTACATCTGAGGCACAGGAAGGGGGAAACTCGAACCAGCGCTCACCCGGACGGCCGCCATCTTCAGTGGGCCAAGGTGAGCGCTCTAGGCTTTCTCCTACCTAGCACTTGAAAAGCAGGGCTGGTGCGACCGTGCAGTCCTGATAGCTCCTGAGGCGTGAGCCGGGAGCAGGACAATACGCTGCATACCCTCACTGCTGTTTATTGCGATTTTGAACTAGGAATGATTTTGGGCACCTGAGAATTCGGATGCAGAATTTTTTAATACATTTTTAAATATTTGGGGAATTGTGTTTTTAAGGGCACGTAATTTACCGCTTGACTAACGATCGGAGTGGGAAGTCAGGGGCTGTCTCTTACTTACATCTGAGGCACAGGAAGGGGGAAACTCGAACCAGCACTCACCCGGATGGACGCCATCTTGAGTGGGCCAAGGTGAGCGCTCTAGGCTTTCTCCTACCTAGCACTTGAAAAGCAGGGCTGACGCGTATGCGCGCAGCGGGCGCGCCGAAGGAGCGCCAAAGGCAAGCCCCTCTGCACCCGTCCACGCCGGTCCCGCGCCATGACCCCTGGTCGGCAGGTAGCAGGAACTCCACCGAGCATGGTCTATGGCCGCGACTTTCTACTGAGCTTGGATGTGGGAGGAAGAAAATTGGGCTGCAGTAGCTTGAGGACAGATGAGGCCATACAGGGAGGCACTCAGGTATGCCCAACTTGTCTCATGAGTCTCCCAGCTATCCTTTTAAGGCCAGTCCGGGCAGTCACTAGAACTAACAAGGCTAAAGAGGAGGGTACGCTGAGCAACATGAATTGCCTTTTGATTAACGCCAGATCCCTGGTGAAACACAGTCTGCAGTGCGCCGAGATGATCCAGGACAAGAATATAAAAATCGCTTTCTTCACTGAGACCTGGACGGATGCGGCCTCAGGGCTAGATATAGTAAAAGCTACCCCTCCAGACTACCTCCGTTTTTTCTTGGACAGGCCTCGGAAAAAAGGAGGGGGCCTGGCGGTCATTTTCCATTCCTCCATCAAAGGGTCCTTCCAACCGATGCTCTCTGAGTCGTGTGAGGGTCTGGGGTTTAAGCTTATTCTGTCCAATCATCAATCCTTCAAGGGCTGCCTTCCTTATAGATCCCCCGGCACTAAGGCCCTGTTTTTAGACACAGTTGGCAGCTTCTTAGAGGAAGCCTTGTGCACACAATCTTTCACAGTCTTAGGAGATTTTAATTTCCTTCTAGAGAGTAGTTTAGACTCAGACACAATAGCCTTATCCGAGGTGATGCATGGGGTGGGACTAACACAGTTGGTTACAGGGTCCACGCACTCGGCAGGCCATACCTTGGATGGACTATTTACAAACAATTCTGATCTGAAATTTGTAAAGACTGATCCTGTCGCCTGGTCTGATCATGCCTCAGTGTTGTTTACTATCTCTGCCACATCGCCTCATATTGCAGGACAGGACAGGAAAACAGCTAGGACCTGTAGAACCTGGAACAAGATTGAAGGAAGCTTGTTTGAGGAACTTCTGGTGTCTTCCATGATCACTCTGCCAGCAGATGTGAACAAAGCGGCTGCCTCTTATTCTAACTGGATTGACCGTGCTTGTACCACACTAGCCCCACAAATAAATTGTCGCCTTACCCGCACCGTTCCGTCACCCCCCTGGTTCTCTGACGAGCTCAGAGAATTCAAGCTGGTATGCAAAAAACTCGAACGAACCTGGCGCAAAAACTATCACGAGATAGACAAACAAAAACGAACATACTTCACCGTCCGTATTAATGGGGCTAAGAACTCGCCTAAGGAACTTTTCAATAAGGTATCGAGCCTGGCCATCCCTAAGCCAGTGATTACTCCACCTAGCGAGGAACTCTGTTGAGAACTTAGCCAAGTTCTTCTTAAGTAAGTTTGAACACATCTTCACCTCACTTGAGCCTCATGTCAGGCAGAGCATGCTAGAAGTCACACCCAGGAACCGCATAGCTGACCCACAGGAGGCCAATTTTTTAGCATTTGGTCCGGTAAACTCAGAAGAAATTAGAAAACAGCTGCATGCCATAAAATCAGGTTCACCCCATGACCCCTGCCCGGCGTCTGTGGCGAAGCTGGCGGCAGTCCCCTTAGTCGCCACCTTAGCTAATCCCTTCAATCAGATGTTTGAAGTAGGGGACTTTCCAGCTTGCTGGAAACTGGCCTCAATTCTCCCTCTGTTAAAGAAACCCACACTGGATATCGCCGATCCTAATAATTATCGGCCTATTGCCAGACTACCGTTGCCAGCTAATCTCATAGAAAAAGTTATGAACTCTCAGCTCTGCGTCTTCCTGGGAGCCACACATGGCCTGGACATAGCGCAACATGGGTTTAGGGAAGGACATAGCACCGAGTCTGCCCTGATCAAATCGACCGAGGAGATTAGGAAGGTGATGGATGCAGGGGGCCAAGCGGCCTTGGTCCTCCTCGATCTGTCCGCAGCCTTCGATATGGTCCACAACAGTATTCTGGTGGACCGTTTGGAGGACTGCGGGATCCAGGGGAAGGTCCTGACCATCTTGAAAGCCTTTCTTACTAACAGGGTCCAGGTGGTGGCCCTGGCAGAGTTCGAGTCAAGACCATTCGAACTTCCCGGGGGGGTTCCCCAGGGATCCTCTTTAAGCCCCACTCTTTTTAATATATATGTCTCCTCTCTCGCCCCGGTTATCCGTTCATACGGATTTGAATTAACATCTTACGCAGATGATACTCATATTGTGGTATCACTGCTTCCAGGAAGAGAGGATGGCATGGCCTCCAAGTTTCAGGAATGTATGGCAGCAGTCCGCACCTGGATGGCTAGAAACTGCCTAAAATTGAACTCGGCCAAAACTGAGGTTTTACTCTTCGGCTCTGATGTTAACTTTTGGAGTCCTAAGTGGTGGCCTGAAGAGATGGGGACTCTCCCCAATCCTGCAATGAAGGTCAAGAACTTGGGAGTCTTGATTGATAACAAGCTCTCCTTCAAACCCCAAGTAAATGCACTGACCTCCTCCATCCACGGGTCGCTGAAAATCATCCAGAAGATCCTCTCCTTCCTACCGGATAAATGCAAGAAAATGGTGGTGAATGGCCCTCGTGCTATCCCGCCTCGACTATTGTAATAGTTTATTCTTGGAGGCCCAACAGGGGCTGCTAAACAAACTGCAGGTTTTGCAGAACACTGCAGCCCGTCACATCACAGGCCTACCAAAGTTTGCCTCTGTCTCCCTGGAACTGGTGAAGCTACACTGGCTTCCAGTGCGGAAACTGATAACGTTCAAATCTTTGTGTATAGTCTTTAAGGCGGTACATGGATTTGGCCCATCGTTTCTACAACAGCATTTCCAATGGTACAGACCGGGTAGGCCTCTCAGGTCGACCAGTCTGGGGCTGATCAGGACCCCACGATTTAGGAAAGCACGCTGGGGGGGCAGAAGCTTTATCCAAGGGGCAGCCACCACCTGGAACGCCCTACCAACGGCTATGATACAGACCATGGATTTGCTGGTCTTCCGGAAAAGTCTGAAAACGTGGCTGTTCACTAATTAGTCAGGAGGTTTGAGGCCAGGGAGTTATCACTATAGCGCCAGGACACCGTTGGTAACAGCGCGCTCTATAAGTGTTATAAATAAATAAATAAATTCTAGAGAAGGATCCAGATATCCTGTTTCTTACAGAAACGTGGTTACATGAATCTTCTTCGCCTGATATCCTACAGGCACTCCCATCTGAACATGGGATCCTCAGAGTGGATTGCATTAAGGAAAAGGGAGGGGGCATAGCGATGATTCACAAACTGTCACAAAGCTGTATAATGCTGGAAGCAGATAAAGACCACTGTGTAGCAGCCGCATTTACAATAAAGGCGAATGAGAAACAGACAATAAATGGCTTCTTGTTACATAGACCTCCAGGGACAGTGGCAGGACAGTAGCAGGTTTTAGTGAAAGCCTTTTGGTTTAATCCAACCAGCTCTTCACTATAACAACATAATAGTTTTGGGAGACCTAAATCTACATTTTGACAACAAAGCGTGTGAGGAGTGAGAAAGCACAA
Organism: Lissotriton vulgaris; assembly: GCF_964263255.1. Taxonomy (NCBI): domain Eukaryota; kingdom Metazoa; phylum Chordata; class Amphibia; order Caudata; family Salamandridae; genus Lissotriton; species Lissotriton vulgaris. The sequence continues at coordinate 748,113,285 of NC_141696.1, forward strand.
ACACTATGTCAGGAACTTGGGGGGCGACAATTATAACTTCAGTCTATACACCCAACACACTAACTAGGGCACCTACTAGACACCATTTTTTCAAACTGCCAAGGCCTGTTAGTTAAACAGCCAATGGCAGTCCCATGGTCAGATCACCATGTTGTAGATTTTTCCTTCCCTATATTAAGTCCACTTACAAAAACGGACCTACCCCTGAATAATAGGCATAGGAAATGGGCAAAATTTAATGAGTGTAACTTTACCAAGGTTCTACTATTGACCCATCTCTCCCTAGGTAATGACATTAATGAAGTAAGTCAAGGAGTAGACAAATGGTTTACAGATGCACTGAATGTGGTTGCCCCATGGACCACAAGCACTCGGCAGAGACGCACAAAGAGTGAGCCATGGTTTAATGAGGCATTATAGATGGCTAGAAAGACATGTAAACGGTTGGAACAAAAATGGAGGGCGGGCCTTTTAGAGTCAGATAAAATGGCATATAGGCTTAAGCTAAATCATTACCACTCACTCATAAAGATATCACGAGTGACCTATTATTCGGAGAGGATCGACTCTGCAAATAATTCATCTAGGGAACTATTTAGTATATTCAAAGAGATATCCGCATTAGAAAGAACAGTCGCACAACCTCCATCTCAGAAGAGTCATGCAATCAGATTGCAGACTTCTTTTCTGGAAAAGTAGCTAAATTGTATGATATCTTTTCCAAGGATGCTCAAAATGGCTGCACAAAGGCTGAGCAAATACTGGAATGGGGTGAAAACACTATTTCACAGTTTTCTTGTCCTTCCTCTGAAGAGCTAAAAGAGGTAGCACTAAGTATAAGATCAGGCTCTCCAAAACACCCAGCTACACCTAGAGTGATTTGTACAGGACTAGAAGTCATACCTCCCTATATTCAAAAACTGTTGGAAACCTCCTTCCAGGAAGGACGGCTACCTGTGATGTGGAAGATAGAAATTGTTCGCCTACTGAAAAAAAAAAACAACAGCTGATGGGAGTCTATTAGAGAATTTGCGGCCGGTCTCACAACTCCCCTACTTTTTTAAAAATGGCGGAAAAAGTGGTCAATAGAAAGTTGGGGGCTTACATAAAGAAAAACAACTGTCTACATGCCACCCAATCAGGCTTTAGACCAACTTACTCAACGGAGACGGTACTGCTATATGCTACGGATTCAGTACGGAAGAGAGTGGATGAAGGATTAAGAGAGTGGATGAAGGATTGACGACTGCTCTGGTCTTATTAGACCTTAGCGCAACTTTTGATACGGTTTCACATAAGCTGCCGAGGCACTGACTCAGAAGAGGGGGTGTGGAGGGGACTGCCTTGGACTGGATGCAGGACTGCAGCTTTCAAGTGTCACAATCTACGTATACCTCAAAACCCATGCCTCTAGCACTGGGGGTGCTGCATGGCTCAATTCTGATCCCAACTCTTATCAATCTTTACTTCGCCCCCTTGGCTGCAGTTGTAGGAAAACATGGTGTTACAATTGTGCCATACGCAGATGACACACAGCTAGTGGTCATCATGGCCCCAAACTCAGCACAAGCAGCCACCAGCTTTGCAGACTGCATGAAAGATCTGGCAGGGTGGATTGCAGATAATTGCCTGAGCCTAAATGGCAATAAGACAGAATTATTAATAATAGGAAATGATCCATCCATCTGTTCTTCGGCTTGGTGGCCAGCAATTCTAGGAACTGTTCCGACCCCGAAGACTGAGGTTAAAAATTTGGTAGTATCGATAGATTCCAAACTGACTTTGAAGACCCTGATTAGGAGGCTTTCAGGAAGATGTTTCGGAATCCTGATGATACTCAGAAAAAACCCTGGACGTTCTACCTATGTGTACTAGGAAAACCCTGATCCATGCTCTGGTCACAGAGAGACTAGATTATGGAGTGTAATGGTCCTGGGTGCAACCAAAAAGGGATTGCAAAAGCTGCAATCAATCCAGAATGCAGATGCTCGACTAGAGCTGAACTTGGAAAGACAGGCGCCTTCCAAGAACGCCCTGGAGACATTGCATTGGTTGCCCGTGCAGAAACGCATCACGTTTAAAATACCATGTTTTGGACACCGTATCCTGCAAGGTAAAGGCCACACTTACCTGCAGAATCTACTTTCACCAAGACCGAACGCTAGCTAAGATCCACAGGGACACATCTGGTTAAAGGCCCAAGTATCAAAAAAGTGCGTACAGGAGCGAGATCTTTCAGCTACCTGGCAGCAAAAAGCTGGAACACCTTACCCTTGCCCCTCAGGAGGAGCCATCAGACAGTGTCTTCTGCAGAAAACTAAAAACTTGTCTCTTTACACAATAGACAGGAATTAGTTATTATTGGCAAAGCCCTGATTACTGAAGTTGTCAGTTACAGTTAAAATAGTGCGGGAACACACCAGTTGGTGTAACCAGGTGCTCTATAAATTCATAAATTCATAAATTATATGCAAAAAAGTGTTTTTTAGATCACCATGTGCAGCCCGAGGAAACTTTGTATATCCCTTAGAGGAATATACTTATTTATGTACAGCCCGTGATACCTGAAAAAGTATGGCCCTAGACCTGGGCTTAGTTCTCGGAGTTTTGCTATGCACAAATCCACGAAGTTACAAAGAAACTCTTCGAAGTTCCGCGAGTGGCGGAGTGCAGTGCAATCTGTAGTTTGTGCTGGTATTACTGCCGCTCAGGTAGAAATTCAACACGAGCAGCAGCTCGCGCTCTCAAACTCACCATTCTCAATCGCGAACTTACCGTTCACGATCGTGAGCGGGGAAAAAAATCTGCTGCTTATTGTGAAGCAGAGTTTTCTGCACTCCGTGAACTCCATGGAGTGCAGAGTGCAGGAAACTCAGCAAACTCGGCGAACGGTGCTAAGTTCACAGCCCAGGCCTAACCTTTATATGATCACACATTTTTGCCCAGGGATTAGTGAAAAGCTTCCACCATGTGGTCATTGAAAAAAGTGTTGACCCAAAAGTTTATATTAGCTCGACACCCTTGGTGGGGAACTCCGGTGGGTTCGTAGACCAACTCAACAGAGCTAAACGGTTTTGGTCCATACGTCAAGAAACCAGCCATCTCATTGCTCTTTGTAGTTTCAGTTTGATGTTTTTAAGAAGTGTAGTGTGTTGAAGCGTTAATATAACATGTATAGTCATACCTTGGTCTTTTAAGTAAGAACATACAACATCACAAACAATGTTATACGTTATAGTATAGTTACTTGTCTTAGAAGAACATCAGGTTCACGGTATAGCCCATTTTGTACATGAGATGTCAGACCATTTGTCAAAACCCAAAGCATAGACTTAAAATAACATAAGTTTCATTTGCACAAATCATGTAACTATTTCACTTTTCATTAGATGATTTTTCAAACTATTTTAAGTTTGCATCTTCCCTTTTAAAGTATTTTTCAAAAGCTCTAAATCCCATTTATTTTTGAATGAATTGAATAGCGATGGATTTACAGGTCATAATATCTTCAAGACTGTATAAAATGTTTCAATCTCAGGATTGTAAAAATAAGACCCCATTACTGCTTACATGGCACAAAGCGATTAACAGACTGATTACTGTGGAACATTGGTGTCCTGCTGTCATAGAAATTTGATCTTGTAGGGATTTTCTATGCTTCTATTTTGCATACAAATTACTTATTGATTCATGATGTGTTATAGACGCATAACAAAATGTTGAAATGCACATTACTGAAGTTCTGTAAGTGCTTCAAATGTAATGAAGAAGAACGAACATTTGCCATATATTTTTCTTTGTAAAACAGTCACTACTTTCAAGTGTCATGGTATGGGGCACCCTATGTATCATTTTACGTATAAACGTGTATCTGTAGTATTCACATTTTATTTATAGGACTGGAGGCTTGAAATAGTTTCTAAAGAGAGATGTATATAAAAGAATTGTTACTTTAATGGATTTAGTGGTAAAAGCTATTATTTCCAACTAGAAATCATTGGTTGGTTTATGCTATCATGCTTGATGGAGTGGCTTAATTTCACACAAAGGGAATTAATCTTGCTAGATTTGAATATAAATTTAAAGATTTTAAGATTCTATTATGGTGGTGTACTTTAGATTGTATTATGAACTATGCATTGTGTTTGTGCTCGCTTGTCTATTATTGTATCCTTTATTCCTTCTCTTCCTATTATTGGTATTCATTATATGAAATAATTCGAAAACATCTGAAAAAAAGATGGGGTAGAAATAATCGCCCTGCGTGGATCTTGAGGGTGTGTGTCTCAAGTTCCCCATGGCATCCTCTGTAGTATCTTACTTTTTCACCTCAGCATACACTGCAAACCTACATACGCTGAGGGTTTCCGTAATGCGACCAAGAGTAGGGCTCTGCGTTTTCGGGGGGCATACAATGTGCAACCTCCTTTTACTAAGCATGACTACCCTGAGCCCAAGTTTGTGAGGACTAAAAGTGTGGCAAAGACAGATTATACTGGCAGGGTAGTAACTGTTTCCAGTCACCTTTCACGAAGAGTTTCCCAATCCACTGCAACCAGTTCCTTTTTTCCATCCATGTAAGGCATGAATGTTGTGTGTGTATTTCCTATTCCTAAATGTATGGGTTGTCTGTGGAATGCGCTTGTTATTTGACGTTATTTGGCTGCACAAGAATATATTCTTATTTCCTGGGGTGCTGCCTGGGATACCTAAGCCGACCCTGTGGGAGCGCTGCTTCCGTCCACTTGCCTGCCTGTCAGCGACCTTTCCGGCCACTTTGCCACCACGCCTCGCGGCTCCCGCTCCGCGGGCGCCGCTCGAAGGCTTGAGACTTTTGCGGGGGATCCAGCCCCGGCTCCAGGACGTGCTTTTTAGCACCAACGAAACCCAAGGGTTACAACAGAGGGACTTTCAGCAGAGAGGCGGGACTGCGAGGACCAGCGTGCCCAGCGGCGCTGATTGGCCGCAGCTGGTCCTCTTCCCGCCCCCTCCACCTGCAAAAACAGCGCAGTGTGAGTGCTGCCTGGGTGCTGCCTGGGATACCTAAGCCGACCCTGTGGGAGCGCTGCTTCCGTCCACTTGCCTGCCTGTCAGTGACCTTTCCGGCCACTTTGCCACCACGCCTCGCGGCTCCCGCTCCGCGGGCACCGCTCGAAGGCTTGAGACTTTTGCGGGGGATCCAGCCCCGGCTCCAGGACGTGCTTTTGAGCACCAACGAAACCCAAGGGTTACAACAGAGGGACTTTCAGCAGAGAGGCGGGACTGCGAGGACCAGCGTGCCCAGCGGCGCTGATTGGCCGCAGCTGGTCCTCTTCCCGCCCCCTCCACCTGCAAAAACAGTGCAGTGTGAGTGCTGCCTGGGTGCTGCCTGGGATACCTAAGCCGACCCTGTGGGAGCGCTGCTTCCGTCCACTTGCCTGCCTGTCAGCGACCTTTCCGGCCACTTTCCCACCACGCCTTGCGTCTCCCGCTCCGCGGGCGCCGCTCGAAGGCTTGAGACTTTTGCGGGGGATCCAGCCCCGGCTCCAGGACGTGCTTTTGAGCACTAACGAAACCCAAGGGTTACAACAGAGGGACTTTCAGCAGAGAGGCGGGACTGCGAGGACCAGCGTGCCCAGCGGCGCTGATTGGCCGCAGCTGGTCCTCTTCCCGCCCCCTCCACCTGCAAAAACAGCGCAGTGTGAGTGCTGCCTGGGTGCTGCCTGGGATACCTAAGCCGACCCTGTGGGAGCGCTGCTTCCGTCCACTTGCCTGCCTGTCAGCGACCTTTCCGGCCACTTTGCCACCACGCCTCGCGGCGCCCGCTCCGCGGGCGCCGCTCGAAGGCTTGAGACTTTTGCGGGGGATCCAGCCCCGGCTCCAGGACGTGCTTTTGAGCACCAACGAAACCCAAGGGTTACAACAGAGGGACTTTCAGCAGAGAGGCGGGACTGCGAGGACCAGCGTGCCCAGCGGCGCTGATTGGCCGCAGCTGGTCCTCTTCCCGCCCCCTCCACCTGCAAAAACAGCGCAGTGGGAGTGCTGCCTGGGTGCTGCCTGGGATACCTAAGCCGACCCAGTGGGAGCGCTGCTTCCGTCCACTTGCCTGCCTGTCAGCGACCTTTCCGGCCACTTTGCCACCACGCCTCGCGGCTCCCGCTCCGCGGGCGCCGCTCGAAGGCTTGAGACTTTTGCGGGGGATCCAGCCCCGGCTCCAGGACGTGCTTTTGAGCACCAACGAAACCCAAGGGTTACAACAGAGGGACTTTCAGCAGAGAGGCGGGACTGCGAGGACCAGCGTGCCCAGCGGCGCTGATTGGCCGCAGCTGGTCCTCTTCCCGCCCCCTCCACCTGCAAAAACAGCGCAGTGTGAGTGCTGCCTGGGTGCTGCCTGGGATACCTAAGCCGACCCTGTGGGAGCGCTGCTTCCGTCCACTTGCCTGCTTGTCAGCGACCTTTCTGGCCACTTTGCCACCACGCCTCGCGGCTCCCGCTCCGCGGGCGCCGCTCGAAGGCTTGAGACTTTTGCGGGGGATCCAGCCCCGGCTCCAGGACGTGCTTTTGAGCACCAACGAAACCCAAGGGTTACAACAGAGGGACTTTCATCAGAGAGGCGGGACTGCGAGGACCAGCGTGCCCAGCGGCGCTGATTGGCCGCAGCTGGTCCTCTTCCCGCCCCCTCCACCTGCAAAAACAGCGCAGTGTGAGTGCTGCCTGGGTGCTGCCTGGGATACCTAAGCCGACCCTGTGGGAGCGCTGCTTCCATCCACTTGCCTGCCTGTCAGCGACCTTTCCGGCCACTTTGCCACCACGCCTTGCGGCTCCCGCTCCGCGGGCGCCGCTCGAAGGCTTGAGACTTTTGCGGGGGATCCAGCCCCGGCTCTAGGACGTGCTTTTGAGCACCAACGAAACCCAAGGGTTACAACAGAGGGACTTTCAGCAGAGAGGCGGGACTGCGAGGACCAGCGTGCCCAGCGGCGCTGATTGGCCGCAGCTGGTCCTCTTCCCGCCCCCTCCACCTGTTTGAAACACTGATAAGCAGTCATCGGAACGCGCATGCGGGACGCGCACGGGGCAAACACCGGGGCTAAGACCGGGCAAAGAGCGGGCCGGTTGAGGCCATTCGAGGACGGCAGCGGACGGCCTTGGCCCACCCCCCTTACTGCCTCCAACCTGCTTACTATAGTATCGTGCTGATATAGGCTAGCTTAAACTGTAACATCATAATTTGTAAGTTGAGTGACGCCCCTTTTTCCACCTTAAGCACTATGAGCACTAGGGTGACACGCAGCAAGGCCTCCAAAGGTGGTTCACAAATCTGTGGCCCCATGGACGACTTCATTACCCGCACAAATATAGCCATAGATGAAGAAATATCTAAACTTCAAACCCGGGTATCCCTAGAACTAGTAGCTGCACGAAGGTTGTCCCAAGTAATTGCACTCTCAAAAAAATCATCCTTAGGCCATATAGCCTCTTCTGTTACTCCAGAGCGTCCTGTCCGCCCTAACAGTATCACCACTCAGGTCGATGTACACCAGCCCCTGATCCTTCCTACATGTACTCCGCCTTTGGAGCAATTACGTATTGTTGAAGGGACAAACTGCCCTGCATCCTCTCATGCCCAGACTCTTAACCTCAATTCACCTCCCCAAGCATTCCCAATCACTTCTTGCGTTAACGGTACACAACCTAAAAGAAAACGCCAATCACGCTCAGCCTATTCTCGGAAGAAGGCAAAAGTTGCAGTCTCTCACCATCTGACAATGACTAACGCCCCGGCACGTAATGCTTTACCGGAGTGTTCCTCGAGCACACAGCCATCATGCCAAAGCAAGGGAGAGGGCCTAGTTACTACCACCCTAGAAGATGAGGGCGCGCAGGCACAGGACCCGGGTAGGAATGATAAGGAATTTATAGACCAAGTCTGGGAAACATTAAAAAAACTTCTCTCACCACTTGACTTAAGATTGTCGAGGATAGAAAACAATCTGCTCGAGATGGAGAAGAGCATTATTGCTCTGGCCACTCTCGGCCTGAGAAGTCTTGAAAATCAGGGCTTGTCCCCAACTGACCCACTATCGTCAGCTCCCGTCTTGCAAGCTGAGCAGCACCCCCTTCCAGCTCCTGTTTCTGCAAGGCCTGTTCCCAAACCGAGGACTGTGGCCGTGGACCAAGTTTCCACAACCGCTAAACCTCAGGCCTCCAAACCACAGGTTCCCATACGGAACTCCAAGCTTCAAAAAGCAAATTCACATCCGGGAGTACGTACTAGACCCCATCCTGTTGAAACCCAGGGCCCTCGTCCAAAAGATAATTTTAGAGGGGGTTACATAGATCTTCCCCCAGAGGCCAATGACTACGTGGTCGTGTTGACAGGCGTTCCTGTGACCGACATTGACCAACACGAAAACCACTGGTCTTTGAAAAATAAAATTATGCATTGGCTCAACGTTAACAGGCCGATTCCCAATGGTAGAAGAAGCCGAGTACTGATGGTCCGTAGAACACCCTGGGTGGGTCCAACAAAGAAATCTAAGCCAGGGGACTGTGTAGTTGTGACTTTCGAAGACCCACACACGGCACACCATATCTGTTCCTGGCCAACCAGCGATGAATCCTCAGTCATACCAAGGCCGCTATCCTATTTTTACCCTCCACGACAAGCCCATACCCAAGCTGATAACTGGTCATTGGTGCAGCATCATCCATGGAATACCCATCCTATGAGGCAAAAGAATACTCTCCTACACTGGAATGGCCTCACAACCTATAATAGATTTGGTGGCCTAGAGGAGGTTGATTGACTCTCTATTTTCCCCGTCTGTCCACAACTGAAAAAGCAAAGACACTTCAGGATGTAGACACCGTTGGTAATCTAACTTACGGCCTTCTAACTAGCAAAGGCGGGCTTCTGAACAGCTTGCCCCGTGACATGGCGCCGACTAAGGTGATTACTCTAGATTGCAATAGAGTGGAAATGAGGTCAGATCTATCCTGTTCGATCCCCCCTCCTCCTGCTCAAAGTAAACTAGTGGAGATCAACCCGCCTGATAGAGCCGCAACCTCAGCTTTCCTCCAGACTGAGATTCTTCCAAGACCAACTGTACCGACTGTGGTAAACCCTCCTTTACTTACCCATTCACCTAAAAACATTACATCTGGTGAACCTTTTCTGAAGATCCTAAGCTGGAATGTGGCTGGTCTCGCACGCAACTTTGATATCCCGGAATGGAATGCTTTCCTGGCACCTTATGACATTTGTCTTCTACAGGAAACATGGTGCCAGGAACCAAGACATAGAGTGGGTTTTTCGACCTTCTTTGTCCCGGCTGTACACCACCAAGAACATAGGAAAGAAATCCCAAAATAGTACTTATTTTCTCAGTAAAAAAATACTTTCATGTTTATCATTTTTAAACAAAGGCATCAATATAGCTCAATCTTTCCTATGTTGTTGATATCAGACTCCGACCCTTCATATATGTACCTACTTTAATTGACCTAGGTCAAGGAGTTCTCAGGGTCTACCCCGTTGTAACTCACCACTGTACACCACCAAGGTTCTAAAGGACGCCCGTCCGGCGGTCTTCTTATATGGATCAGCATAGCATTAGGTCTTAGTGTTTCCCAAAGGACCACTCAAACATCTGACCTTCAATGGATATCACTACACCACAAAGGGAGAAGGAAACTAGAACTATTCAATCTCTACCTAAGGGGCAACAGGAGTGGAGCATCTCTAAATTCATTAGGCTTAAGCAACAATTTGGCTGCCTGTGACGCTGATTCCCTTGTCCTTCTAGCAGGCAATTTCAATTGCTGTTTTGAGCCTTTAGCTAAAGAAGACATTCTGGATACCAATGATGAGGATAACAGGAGGGGCATCCCTTTCTTGAACCTTGAGCCGATCCCTAAATGGACACAAAGCGCGATTGATATAAACGCTCTTTGTATGGAGCACAATCTGAGAGCAACGAATGGGCGTTCTAAATCAGATCCCATGGGTGCCCATACATACAATAGGACGGGTCACTCATCCAGAATTGACTTTATCATGCTCAACTATAACCTCTGGCCATACCATCACGACATGGAGGTTATAGAGACCTGTGATAGCGATCACAACCCTCTTGCCTTAACTATCTTTGTCCCTTGGCAAACTGGGAATCAAGAAACTCCTGACCACACATGGAAAGCTTCACATGAGATTCTTCCCTCAAACTGTGGCAGACGTCTAAAATGGGCAAGAGTCTCAGCAGATGAGGCAAGGATGACACAAGCCGGAATCATTTTATCAGAGGCTGAACCTCGGCTTGACATCACAAATCCCACTAGCAAGATGGTCTTATCGTTATTTACAGAGACTATAATGGCACTAAGTGGGCTGTTTATCATTCCCAAACCCAGCTCCAGAACCGCTTCAAAAGGAGCTCCTAGAGCAAGCGAAAAGTGGTTTACATCTAAATGCCGAATTGCTAAGGGTGATCTTGTTGCTGCAGTGAAAGGAAAAGACCAAGCTAACATCAGGTCTGCAAGGAAACTTTATAGAAATTTTGTGACCGAGGCCAAGCAGGCATACGATTCCAACTTTTGGCGAGAACTAATGGAGGCGAGCACAAGGAAAGATGCCAAGGGGTTCTGGGACTTGCTAAGATCAAGAGAAAAGCCCATTGACCAACAATTGACTTGCAATATCCCTGGCGATGCTTGGTTTGCTCATTTTTCGAAACTGTATTCGGCTCCTACAGGGCCTCCACAATCAGATCTGGTCCCACTGCTCAGCCCCGCAGATCTCCCACCAAATGAAGGCTTATTCACTACTTTGGAAGTAGAGAAGGCAATTAGGTGTATTGTTCCTAACAAAGCGGCAGGCCCTGATGGGATCCCGGGCGATTTGATAAAAAATAATCCCCCATTCTGGAGTAGACTAATTGCTGCACTTCTCAATGAGGCTATGTTGGGGGGGTCTTTCCCTGACTCTTGGAGGGGCGCTGAAGTTGTCCCCATTTTTAAGAAAGGCTGCAGGGAAGACCCATCTAATTACCGCCCCATCAGTTTGCTGGATTCGACGCAAAAGGTAGCGGGGAAAGTGGTATTGGACAGGATTCTGCAGTGGGTGGACGAAAATCAGATACTGTCTGATTTTCAAGCGGGTTTTAGAACGGGGACAGGCACCATCGAGCAGACATTCCGCCTTTTAATGCTTTATTGGAAAGTAGTGGTGCTAGGAGGGGGCAGTTTATACCTAGTCTTCATAGACTTAAAAACAGCCTTCGACCTGGTCCCACGAGCGTTATTGTGGAAGGTCCTCGATGGGTTAGGTCTACCTCCCTACTTGCTGGCCTTGCTCATAAAATTTCATGACAGTAATTTTGCCCAAATCAGATGGGGTGCCCAGGGAGAAAAAACACCGCGTATCCCAGTAGACAGGGGCGTCCGCCAGGGGTGAGTGCTTGCCCCCACTCTGTTCTCGCTATATGTCAACGGAGTGGTGGAGCACCTCCTCCAACATCCTGCAGATGCACCATCCCTGGCTGGAAGGAAAATTCCGACGCTCCTGTTTGCGGACGACACCCTTCTGATTTCGAAATCATCTGCGGGTATACAGTCATTACTTTCCAGCTTCAAGGCCTTCTGTGACACCAAGGGATTGGCCATAAACATTGGTAAGACCAAATTTCTTGTCCTCAACCCCCCCAAGAAATCTGTTAAACCCCCCGCTCTAGACTCTGTCACATTAGAACGAGTCAAAGAATTTGACTATCTGGGCATTCGTCTTAGTGATAGTATGAGCTGGAAGGCGCATCACCAAAAAGTGTTTCTAACCCATAAGAGGGTTGTTGGTGCTTTACTTAAAGAACAGCGTGCTTCCTCCATAAAACCTATTGGGGCACTTCTTGATATCTACAGGGGTAGGGTTGTGAGTGCAGCTCTGTATGGCGCAGAACTTTGGGGTACCCACAGAGTAGACACCTTGGCCCACTTAGAAAATAAATTTCGCAAAGATCTGATGAGGCTACCCCATAGCACTCCCACAATCCCCCTTTTGCTCGACGCAGGTACCCGCCCAATCTGTGAGCAAGCTAAACTCCGCCCTCTATTACTATGGTCCAGAATTTGGAATGTCCCCGAACTCCACAGCTATGCAGACGCCCTAAAAGATTTACTGTCCTTACCTGGTTGGCACAAGGTCTCCTGGCTTAGGGAGGTCAAGAGGGTTCTGTACATGATGGGCTTAGGAGCTGCGTGGGAAAATAAAACAGCACCTCCAAAACAAGAACTGAAGAAGGCCTATTGGTCATGGGTGGACAATGAGAGAATAGGCAAAACAAATCATCCAAAATCTGTTGCCAATTTCTTGATGGTCAAAGACATCCCCTTTAGGGAACCGTATTTGGATCTGATCCACAGTTCACACGACAGAGCATTGTATTTTAAATTCAGGGTCGGGGTTTTACCTTTATGCCAGTTTACTTCTACCTGGAAACCACCCCTGCAAACTGTACCCTACTGCCCATTCTGTGAGCTAAAAGTTGAATCTGTTGCACACTTGTTGTTTGAGTGTAGAGCCTATGTGGCCCCTAGACGGAGATGGTTGAAGCCTCTTTGTAGGAGCCTGGGAACTCGCTCACACTTGGAAGCTATAAGAATACTGCTTTCAGATGCTAGACCCTTTTTTGCCATTTGTTTGGCAAAATTCCTAGGTTGGGCTTGGCGCATAAGAACTGCTAAACAACTGACGATCCAATAAAGTGTTCCCTTTCATCTTTATCTATTTAATGTTTTTCCCGTGTAAACGATGAGATGCTTTTAATGAAAAAATGAATTGTAAGTTGCTTTGTTTTGATACTGCTAAATTGTTTTTATGCTATAATGTTCTGCTTTTATGATATGTTTTTACATCGAAATAAAGCGTATTACTACTACTACTCTTATTTCCTGAATTTAAAATGGTACATAAGGGTGGGTGGGGGGGTTGGACAGAGCTCCATGGAGCAATGCCTATTGCAGGTTTGCTTTAGAACATTTCTCAGGTCCTTTGTAATGGGCCAGACTTTAGGATGTGGAGAAGGAAGATAGAGGCCTTAATTTAGAGTTTTGCAGATGAAATACTGCATCAAAATTTGACAGATATTCCATCTGCCATATTACAAGTGCTATAGGCTGCAAGGCAGTTGTGATACAGCTGACAGGATAACTGGCATGTTTGTGATGGAGTATCCCATTCACCAAACTCCAAATCAAGCCCAGAGTGTCCTTTTGAAGTAGAAAAAAAATCATATGCCCTTTCCTGCATCACCTGGGGCAATAATATGGAAGTACCCCAGGGGCGTAACAGCATTTGCAACCTGCTTTGCACGTCCCTGGGGCACTTTGGTATTACAGAAGGGGACGCAGACACTTGTGCGCCCCCTCCTGTAATACTGAAAGTGCGGGTGCACACACAGCACCAGCGCTTCCTCAAGAGGGCGCTCCTTTATTTGCATGGTGGCATGGCCCCATGCAATGAGAGAATCCCTTTGCCTCTGCATCCGTGCCATATTACAGACATGGACGCTGAGGCAAAGAGGCTTTCATGAGGTGCACTGGCAGTGTGCCACCTAAAAGGCAGTGCACCATTAGTGCACCCGCTGATTGCAGCCCTCTAGAGGGGGGAAAGGGGTTCCATGGACCCCCAGACATCCCCTTGCAGGTTGGCGCTGTCACTCATGCCACCTGCATGCAAGGGAATCTTTAATCCCCTTTAAAAGTGCAGGCATGTTGCCGCCAGCACTGTGAAAACATGCAGTGGCTTCAAAGCAAGCGCTCCAATTTTTCACATGAATACACTGCCCCCAGAGCAGTTCAAGTCTGTGGCTGCCCTGGGGATGCACATTTTAAAAAGTGCACCTGGCTAAATCAAGGAAAATGTGTGGTATGTATAATATGGCCCCAGGAAGAGTTAGCCCTCACAGGATAATGACTGACAGCTTCTCCCACTTATGTGCCCTTTTTTGGGTTCCCTCAGACAGGAGACTCCTAACTCCACCACCCCCTCCCCTTCCTGCTGACACCTGAAGACAAAGACTGTGTATAGACCAGGTTAGGTGAAATAATCAAAAGGCAGGAATTGCCCAAAACCAGCCCCAGTGCTGGAAACTTGGAATGCTCATCTCTGGCTTCAACCTCAGTTTAAAGATTGGACACAAACTTAAAGCCAGTATTGCTATATTTTTCTACCAGTTTCCAGGGTCTTTCACCAGCTGCAATTTATAACATTGTTTGTGCTACAAGGTTGAAGTACTGACAGCCAATTTGTCTTTGACAGTTTTGGCGCAGGTAGTCATGGTAATTCTACAACTTTACCAGATGAAGCAGCCTTGGGGCATGCTTCGAGAGTTGAGCAACTGCTCAGGAGGGGCTTTGAAGGTGCCCACTGATGAAGAATATGATGATTAGAAGTTGGTGAGCATTGAAGAAGCTGAGGCCGGATGAGTTAAATCCACCTCTTTGACTCCAGGTGAGAGCTGCATCCCTGACCCCAATGATGGGGTCTTGGACACCTAAGAATCTTTACAGTAAGTGCAGAAGCTGGAAAGTCTGTGATTATGAGAATGTATTACATCAATGGGCTAATCCACTGGGCTGTTCTACTTAAGAATATAAGCACTTAGATCTGTGAGATTCTAATAGCATCATGACTTCATTCTATGGTCACAACTGACGAAACTGAGAGGAAACGTTGTGCCTGGAAGGGAGGCGCCCTTCCTCACTTGGAATTGCGAACCACTAAGAGCATTAAATTTGTGATCACATTTGGTGGTGTCAATTGTTAAGCCTGTGTGATGGAGGAAGTGCTGTCCCAGGTAAGGAGGTGGCCTGACTAAAGCCTCCCTACGAATAGTACTGGTGTTTCCGACTCTCAATCACCGCAGGCAGCACTGAGGAGTGTTGGCTGGGGCAACCTCAAGGGAATAACTGCTTGATGAGCCATATAAGGATGAACACCACAGAGAGCAGCACTTCCCCTGCTGCTGATGAGCACCAGCAAGCCTAGACTATCCCACATCAACAGCTAAGAAAGGCCAAAGGGTCAAGTGCAGGTTCAGCACTGAAATGGAGGAAGCCGCTGATTTGGGGACTAAGGACTCCACAACTTCTGGAAGAGTTTAACTGTGCTCACTGAGCAAACCCCTACATGATCACTACCAAGAACCTTCTCTAGAAGGATTAATGTCTACTTTTCACAAAACTACCACTTGACACCTTACATAGAGAATAAATCCAGGCTGTTCCGCAAGTCTTATTAATTATCAGTTAAAATATTGGTGTCGTTTTATTTTCCATTATAAATACAAGTAATAGGTGGAAACGCTGAGACCTGAGCACTATGGCTGATGACCGGTGGAGCTGCTAGGCAGGTAATGACGAGATTGGCCCTGGTTTCACCCTTGACAATCACCTACCAAGCCGGATATCGTGCACAGTTCCACGTCTCCCCGCTACTACTCCCCCCCTACGAATTCCTGAAACTTTGTTTTTGTGAACTGCACCTTACTCTGCTCTTGTTTCTGATGTAACTTGGGGAGATTACGTGATTTGCCCAGAATCACAGGATGTTGAGCATCATTGCCGAGACAGAAACTAGGCTCCCCATTTTTAAGGTCGACGGCTCTAACCGTAAGGCTACATTCTCTCCCTCTCAACCCTTGTCTGCCCTGTGACACCTGAAATGCTCCCACTCAAGACATGGATGTTTTTTTATTGGAGGTTGCGTGTTATCATGTGGTCAGATTCTAGAAGTGCCATAAAGGTGCATTTCTGGGGAACTTTCTTACAACAGAAGATGCTTTAGGTATTTGCCTTGCTCCTTTTATCCTGCCATTTTGTACACATTTTGCACACCAGTAATGTGGAGGTGCTATTGCCTGAAAGCGTGGTTCTTTATAAATGAGGAAACACCATTGCCAGTGTGCCCTTGCAAATGACTAAAATACATGCTTAGAAAAAGAGATACTCGTAACGCACACTAGCTACTTGTCTGCTGGCTAGAACACGGTGCACAATTAATGTATTTCAAATGCACAGATCTCCCAAGACATCCCTTTGTAGGAATGTCCTATTTCACACCTGCTCTTCCTCCACCACTGTTGCAAATCTGGATAACTTGCACTGGAAATAGCTTATTATCTGGTTACAAAGTTACGGTATGCACTTGCTGCACCCAATAAGTGTGTGCACGACTGCAGACTGGAACTGAATTTGATTTTGTAGCATGGTACCTGGAGTTATATGAAACCCGGTAATAATATGCAATGAGTTGAATTTGATTGTGAAGTACGGTGCAATAATTTTGAAAGTGATGCATGTAGTTTAATTTTTTCATTTTTATTATCCCATCAGAGTGCATCATATGACTCCAGTTATTGACTTCTCATTCAGAGTTAAAATTGATTTGCATATGGCTGGGTGAAAACTGAGGTGGTATGCTGTACAAAATAATAATGGACTATGATGCAGTCTGGGTTTTACCAGCTACTGAGATTAATTCAAGCATTCCATTCATGACTTTTTAGTGTAAAAGGTATGCCCAGACCTGAGTCCTGTGCACACTGCGTCACTGGAACTAAGTTATATCTGGCTGATACGATGAGCCCTACCTTGGGTAAAACCAGCCCTAGGTTGCTTATGTTCCAGGTCAGAGAGGACCTGGCCATGCAGTTTGATCTGAACTGTTCCCATTGGAGCAAAGTCAAGAATTATTTGAATAACTGAATACCAAACTGAGGTGGCATGGTGTGCAAAAATAATGATGGACTGCTATGCAGCCGGAAGAATAAATAGTGTTTGAGTTTTATTCAAGAATACCATCCATCAATTTTTTGTATACTTTAACATGTTGTCTAAGTGGGAGGGTATGCCCAGACATGTGTCACATGCTCACTGTGTCACTGAAAAAAACTATATCTGGCTAATAAGACCTAAATTGGGCAAGCACAGTCCTAGGTTGCTTGTGTTCTGGATCAGGGAGTACCTGGGCTGGCAGTCTGAGCTAGGCTGTTCCCATTGGAGCAGGGTCAAGAATGATTTGAATACAACTGGATCAAAATTGAGGTGGCCTAGTGTGCAAAATAACAATGGACTGGTGTGCAGCCCTTAATAATTACCAGGCTCATATTAATCCAAGCATTCCATCCATCACTTTTTTGTAATGCTTTAGTGTGTCTCCCTAAGTGGGACAGGTATGCCGAGACATGGGTTCCATGTACATTGTTTCACTGGAACTAACCTATACCTGCATGATGAGCCCTAACTAGGGTGAAACCAGCCCTAGGTTGCTTGTGGTCCGTGTCAGGGATTTATTAAAGTACTTAGTTATGTAATTCTAAATCTCAGTTAGGTGTAAGGTTTGCTATTTTCTTATTCAATAATTTCTTTTAGAAAACTGTATTTCAACAGTGCAATTTTGTATAATTATTAGCTAATCACATAAAGGTATATCTCAAAAAGAGCATATATCACAGAACAGAAAATTAGAACAAATCAATCAAAAGCAACAAAGAAACAAAAACAAGGGTGTGTATAAAACTAGTGAACTTTATCTTCAAATTTCATAAAGGGTATTCAAATGAAACAATTACAATCAGACTGGAAGGAAACATTCAATTATTTGGACCTTCACTGTAATAATTATGTACAGTTTGCTAAAAGAAATTAATGAGTAAGAAAATAACAAACCTTACACCTAACTGAGATTCAGAATTACATAACTGAGTACTTTAGAAAATCACTTGAAGGCACACTTAACCCTTTCATTAACTTTGCCCGAGCTCTCAAGGGTAGATTGGGTTGTCCATTATACCTACCCGTTTCAGGGAGGACCTGGTCTGGCAGCTCATGCTGGACTGTACCCATTGGAGCAGGGTCAAGATTGATTTGCATATGGCTGAATCCAAACTGAGGTGGCAAGGTGTGCAAAATAATGATGGACTGGTATGCCCCCAAGTAATTATGAGTGGCTAAGATTATTTCCAGCATTCCATCCATCACTTTTTTTTATACTCTAATATGTCTCCGTAAGTGGAACGGGTATACATGGGTCCCGTGCACACTGTGTTACTGGAACCATTATATGCCTTTATATACCTGGCTGGTGAACCTAAACTAAGGCAAAACAAGGTCTAGGTTGCTTGTGTTCTGGTTCATGGAGGACCTGGCCTGGCAGTTCTGGCTGAACTGTTCCTATTGGAGCTGAGTCAGGACTGATTTGCATGGAGTCCAAACTGAGGTGACATAGTGTGCAACATACTGATGGACCGGGGGGTGTACCTAAACTAAATACCAATGGCTGAAATGCCAATGGCGTTGAAGCTGTGGGGAACATCTTGTGCAGTCTATGTGATGTTAGATATGCCCTCTGTGTGATCAGGTGTTGAATGAATGTAAATTGTGCATTACGTGACACTATTTCGGGTAGGCAAGAATTACTGTCCATTCTCTTCAGGTCAGGTCTATTTCCATATCTGCCTCCCACTTAACCTGCAAAGCTTGTGGACTAGTTCATTTGTTGGTGGTTCTTGCCCATCAGGGACCCACATCCTTCTCAGACAATGCAATAATCTGGTGTGTAAGAGGAATACGGTGTCCGGCAAGCCATTTGCATTTGCAAAGTCTGTGTGTGCCATCACGATACCCTCCTGAAACATTGCCCCCACTGCTGTTATCCCTCCTTCCGCCCATCTCGACAGCTGACCCTGCATTACTAGACCTGTTGGCATGGACAATCCCAAAAGAGGGGTATTCGGTGCACAGGACTGGTGTGGCTGTGTATAGGTCCTGTACTTCAGTGCTATTTGCAGTAGCAGAGACTCTGTGCTGTTGATTGGATACGTGCTATATAGTTTTGCAAGTAATTTACCCTGCACCAGCATTCTGGGTGAATAGTCAATTTCCTGAAAATTATGGCTCGGTAATCAGTATGAGATCCACTATAACTGACTAGCCATTCAGTAGCCCTGAAATCTGGGGCTCCCATTCCTCCATATTATGTTATGTTATGTTAAAACGTGTTTTATATAGTGCTCAGCTACTCCGAGGAGTGCCCTGGCACTTCAAACCCAAACTACAGACCGAGAGCAGGCTAGAGTTGCCACACAACTATTGAACAAAAAGCCAGGACTTGAGCTCCTTTATAAAGGCCAACAGATTGCCGATCTTTCTCAGAGAGACCGGCAGTGTATTCCACAACTGAGGCGCCAGGCGTTTAAAGGAGCGGGCTCCAATATGGGCACGCCTAACTCTAGGGACAGTGGCCAAGGCCATCGAGGATGACCTGAGCGATCTCGAAGGATGGTAGAAGGCCAGCCGCTTTCTGATGTACTTGGCGCCTGAGTCATGGAGAGCCTTGAAGGCCAAGGTGAGCGACTTAAAGACAATACGCTTACGGACGGGGAGCCAGAGAAAAGTTCTCAAAAGGGTGCTTGCACTGGTTCTCCGATGGAAGCCAAAGATGGCTCGCGCAGCCGAGTTTTGGACTACTTGTAGGCGTGAAAGAAGATACCCTGGGAGTCTAAGATAAAGGACGTTGGCATAGTCCAATTGAGAACCAATTAATGACTGCAGAGTGATTTTCCTATGTTCCTGCGAGAGCAGAGGAAGAAATTTCCTTAACATTTTGAGGAGGCCAAAGCATTTACCAACTAGGCCCATAATCTGGGGCTTCAAGGTAAAACTATTGTCAATCTTCACCCCCAGATTCTTGGCCGTGTCCGAAGTGGCGGAGAAGGGAACATAGCCGCAGGCCATCAAGACTGCCACCTGGGGTCGGAGGGACAACCAAAAAAGAGCACCTCAGACTTGTCCGAATTACACTTAAGGCTGTTCTGCTGGAACCACTCAAACACCACCCCAAGGCAACCTCTGATACTCCCTGCATTGAAGTCTGAGCCCTTTTTTCAAGAAAAGAGAAGCTGGGTGTCGTCAGCATATGAAATGATCTGGGCACCATAGGACTCCGCCAGTGCCGCCAAAGGGGCCATGTAGATGTTAAAGAGCGTAGGGGTCAGGATTGAGCCCTGGGGAACTCCTACCTCCAATGGTGGCACTGCGGCGGAAAAAGGGGGTGCCCAGATTGTTTGACGACGATCTGCCAGAAATGACTCAAACCATCTGAACACCGCCCCCCGCAGACCGATCTCTTTTAGTCTGGACAGAAGACCGCGATGGGGGACGGTGTGAAAAGGCCGCCGATAGATCGAGCATCACCATCATAGCCTTGCCCCCAGAGTCGAGGACCTTCTTGATAGCTTCTGTAACTTCTAGCAACGCTGTCTCCGTGCTCATGTTTGCACAGAAGCCCGACTGAGACCCGTGTAAGATATCATTGGTCTCAAGGAAGTTGGAGAGGGTAGAGTGGACATGCTTCTCCACAACCTTGACAAATGCAGGGAGGAGCGAGATGGGCCTATAACTGGCGTGTAGTAGAGGTTCCAAATTAGGCTTTTTTAAAAGCGGCAAAATGAGGGCCTGCTTCCAGGCCAGCGGAACCACACTGAAGATGAGTGAAAGATTGAGCACCGGATTGATAAGTGGATTGATGACTAGAGCTGTACTGGCGAAAAAGTTGGCCAGACAGGGATCCAGAGGGGAACCAGATTTTTGTTTGGTAAGGGAGTCATGGGAGGCCGAGAAAGAAAGAGGCGGAAACTCTGAAAGGGTAGGACCCTCCGTAGTCAAAGGTTGAGAAGGGAGGGCAATGGAGCAGGAAACAGCCTCGGCACCGACAGGCGTAAATGAGCCTTGAATGGCTGTAATTTTATTGGTGAAAAATTCCGCAAGTTGAAGGACCCAAGATTCAGAATGGTGGTGAGTGGGCATGTTCAGAGTAGGCGAGGTGAATTCCTTAACAACTAGGAAAAGTTCTTTACTGGTATTGATGGCTTCCTCTATTCTTCTGGTAAAGTAGGCTTTCTTTTCCATCAGAATATCGCTGTGGTACGCCTTGATAGATTCCCTATACGCTGTCTTAGAGGTGAGATCGTAGTGGCGAAGCCAGGCCCTTTCGGCTTTCTTACACTGTCGTCATTTTTCAGACAGAGCCGAAGTAAAACAAGGGGCAGAGGACCTGCGGGCCGCTTTATGCATGGTTGTCGCAGGGGCTAGTTACTCCAGTCTCTCCGCAAACCACGATTGCAGGAGCTCCAGATCAGTCTCTAAACTCCCTGACAGCTGGCATGGAGGCGATTGAAGAGCTTGGTCCAACATGTCAGAGGAGACACGATGATAGGCTCATGAGGACTGAAAAGGATAGCTGGACATCCTGAAGGAAATTTTGTCAACATGAAAAATTTGGAAATTCACCAAATAGTGGTCCACCCAGATAACGGGGACTGGGGTGGAGACGCCAATAGGGGCCGTGCAAAAAATGTGGTCGAGCGTATGACCTTTGCTGTGCGTGGCAACAGAAAGGTAAGGGATAAGACCTAAGGGAGATGTAGTGTCAAGCAACCTTATAGTGTCTACACTTTCCTTCATGTCCATGTGGATATTAAAGTCCCCCAAAAGGAGGCAGTGGTCTGCTTTTAAACACAGTGCGGAGACCGCCGCATGGAGCTCCTCATAAAAAGAGCCGATAGGGGCAGGAAGGCTGTAAATCAGTAGCCCCGTGCACTATTGATGTGGAGACAGGGAAAGGGAGAAGGCAAGAGCCTCGCAACCTTGAATTTCATCAGTTGGAGTGATGGAACAGGCAACAAGCTTGTCAAGCACTATCGCAACACCATCCCCTCTGCCATTCGCTCTGTCCTTCCTGAAAATAACGTAATTAGGAGGGAGTGCTGTGGCAATGTCCGGGCCTGAGCAATCGCCCAACCACGTCTCCATCAAGAAAAGACAGATAGGGTTGGACTCGACTAGGAGGTTATAAAGATCTAAGGCGTGTTTGCTCATCGACCTCGTATTCAGAAGCGGACATGTACTCTCATTATGAAGTGCATTGGGAATGGACACAGGAGAGTTGCTCGGTAGCCTGCCACAGCCTAGGCACCGCCTCTTACCTTGAGCCCGACTGGGGAAGACAATACAGTAATTCTTAGCTTTGTCACATAGGGAAACTATCTCATCCGATATGTGTAACTGAGCATAGTGGCAGTTGGTATAAACTAGCCCAGCCCCGCCGCTCCCGTCCACCCCTGGGACGCTGACGGGTGCAGACGGGCTGTCCTTAGGCGCTCCTTTGGCGCGATAGAGGCGCGACCGCTGTGCGGGGCAGAGGACCTCTAAATGGTAACGCAGGCGATAGCCCGCCCCACTCGTCAGCCGACCAGCGGGCCAGCCTCCCAGCAAGATGTCCACTTCCAGCCCCAGAATACCCCTCGGCTCCAAATTAGCCGTAGGAGTAGGGGACTGTGAAAGTAAGTGCTGCACGGAACAAATGCCAAAGGAGAGAGGGGTACAACTAAAAGGTCGTACACTGGAAAAGCAGGAGTGAGCAGACGCTCGAGAAGATACCCGGCTTTCCGCCTCAGGTAAAGCCTACAACAAGAAGTGCACCAGATGAAACAGTACGGACAAAGCGTTAGTTAAAAGCGCTAGTCGTCAGCGCAAAACATAACAATATTAAAAATGCAGCTAGTAGTCAGCAGGGCATACAGTATATTAAAATGAGCTAATAATCAGCAATTAGTCAATAACTTAGGCACCCACTCGCCAGCACCCAGCGTCTGTCTCAGGCTAAGCGGGAGGGGTCCGAAATCTGTAGTTGGTAAGTGTAACTTCTTTAGTGCCCCCACACTAACTCTATCAGCAATGAATCTAGCACCTGAAACATTTTCATGAGGATTAGTATTGGGATCATCGTGAAGCAGTACAATATCCTTGGCAGCATAATCATCTTTGTAATGGCTAGGCTGCCCATAGCAGACAGCGGCACCATGATCATGATCCAAAACGCTATTTGTGATCATAATGCTGTTATTGCGCACTTCACATTGCCGTCTACTTTATCTTGCTGCATCCTATATATGTGCACTCCTAAATACTTAAATGTAATTCAATCATGTGCGGTGCTTCAATCTATTTAAAGGAATAGGCTTCAGGTTTGTCAAAGTTTATGTTGAGCCCCGACACTCTAGCAAACTCAATGAAAAGTGCTGCGGCCTTTGGGAGCCTGATATATAAGTCCCGGGTATACCATAGTATATCGCCTGTATATAGTGACACAGCATGTATCGCCAGTCTAACAGGTATGCCCCAGCTCTGTGCTGCTGACATGTGTAGCTTGTGCGCAAGTGAGTCTGGGCTACTATAAAAAGCATTGGGGACAGCGGGCATCTTGTGTCTTGTTCCTCTATAGATCTTGTACGCACTAGAGATATGCCTGCCTGTCCTTATGTGAGCCTTTGGCGGAGCATATAATAATCTGGTCCACGTTAGGCATTCAACTGGAATATCATACTGGCCCAATGCTACTAGCTTGTACTCCTAACTCAGCGTATCAAATACTTGTCACAGTTTCAGGGAGAGACAACCTGCTGCTAGAAGTTGGTCCAGAGGGGCCCACATTACTTGGTATAGTCACCTCACATAGTGTGCTGTGCTCTTACATGGAACAAACCCACATTGGTTTACGTGTACCAACTTGTTGAGGCAGGGCAACAAACCTTGCTTAATATTTTGTACTCTGTATTTAGGAGTGACATGGGTCGGTACACTGTATTATCAGCAATATCCCACACGGGCTTTGGCAGCAATACCACCAATACCTGATTTGTTGTCAGGGGAAGCGCACCTTCCTCCAATGCTGATGCATACAGCTTAGTTAACTGCGGTGCTAACTCTTTGGCATATGTCGAGTAAAATTATGTGGGGAGGCCATCTAGACCAGAATTTCCTCCGTAGTGATCGGTGATATTAGGTTGTGTTTGTTTGCTTCATCCAGCTCTGAAATAATTCACTCTGTGGAGGAATCCCCTGATTTCCTGCATATATGAGTTCACTGTAGCACTATACAAAAGTCTAAAATACTTTTGGAACACCGCATTTATCTTTAGTTTGGTGTCAGCCACATCCCCGAGGGGGTAACGAATCCTGGTTATTGGAGTTGCTTGGGGCTGGTCCCATATGATACATGCTATCAAAGTGCCAGCTTTATCAGCCTCCACATGTGCTCTCTGTACATACTATTATTATTATTATTATTATATAAACTTTATAACGCGCTCAGTTACCCAGGGGCATCCCGGTGCTGTAAGGAACGAGAAGGGAAAGCTCAGACTCAGTCACTACACCGGAAACAAATGCATCTTCAAAAGTTTCCTAAAGTGCAGGATATTGGGCTCTGAACGAATCTTAAAGGGCAAGGAGTTCCACAGTGCCACCACTTGCACTGAAAAACGCCGGCCCCCAGAGCGAGCTCTTTTTACTCTGGCTGACTGCAAAAGATGTCTTTGGTCCGATCGCAGTGGGCGTGTGGGCTTATAGGGGCGTGCCATAATGGACAGGATAGAGGGGCCTCTACCATGCAGGATTTTATGAGCCGTGCATAAAGCTTTGAATTTCACCCGCTCCTTAACGGGGAGCCAGTGAAACGTTTTCAGGGCCGGGGCAGCTGAGTGTCTTCTAGGAACCTCCATCAGCACTCTAGCGGCTGCATTCTGCACCTGTTGAAGGGTTTTAAAAGTCGCTTCGGGAGCACCAAGAAACAGCGCATTCCCGTAGTCAAGTCCCGACAAGATTAAACCACGAATCACTAGCTTCCTAGATGGATTAGGGAGCAGTGGTAGCACCTTGCGAGCTGACCGCAACAGGCCAAAACACACCCCCGCGGTCTTCCTGGCGTGCGTCCTGAAGGACAGATCTTCTTCTAACCAAACTCCCAAGCTCTTGATCTCCTTCTTGGGAGATGGAGGGTCACCCAGAGACCGAGGCCAACAGCTAGCGATGAGTGAGGGACTAGATTTGCCAAGCAACATAAGCTCAGTTTTCTCTCCATTGAGCTTACGCCCTATAGTCTACTACTTGAAGCCTCTCCAGCAGGTCAGCGTATTCTATCCATGCCTGTTGTAGTTTATCCGCCTTATCTGGGGATTTGGACGCCGCCTTCTCTAGAGGTCTTAGCTGTCCTTCACTTCAGTCAGGCTGCGCGCTATCTCCTGTCTAGCTCCAACCATTGCCCTGATGGAGGTGCCTCTCACCACCACCTTAAACACTTCCATTCAAGTAGGCCGAACCAGCAATCCAAGAAAGTAATCAGCAACGGTAGTTGACATTTCTGTCTTAAAAGCCCTGTCTTCATGCAATTGGGGATTTAATCTCCACGTTAGCACAGGGGTAGGGACTTGGCCCCATTCCAGTACCATCTCCAACGGACTATGGTCAGAGAGCGTATTTTCCAAATATGCCATGTTTAATACTTGCTATATAACTGTGGGGGAACAAAATGTATGGTCTATTCTAGTGTGCACCGCATGTACCAGTGTTCTGACCGACTTTTTCGGTCCTCCTTTGAGGGAGGATGATTGGAAGTGACTCCAGTCTATTATCATTCTAGTGCAAGGATTAGAACCATAGACAGGGCCTATTCATAGGGCACTGTAATGCACTTTCGTACCCTTTTCCTTAGATCAGGGCTTATAAACTTATGTTAGGGGATAGATTCATTAGTATTAGTGATAATCCATCCTTTTGCAAGAGTGTTAGTATACCTTCTATGGAGTTATGCTTATTTCGGGCCTTGTAGGCCTCAAACGGGAGAGACTCCATCTTGCTTTCTGCCCAGGCAGCTTGGGATGCTTCTAGGTCAAGTGTAATGTTTTAGTTTCAAAGTGTTGTTCGCTTGGAGAGAACCGGCTCAGGCTGGCCCTTATCGAAAGACTGTATTTTTCTCCACTCCGAAGACACAACATCAGGCCGGCCGGCTGGGAACGTGTCCTTGGTACGGGGAGGTACAAGAATTTGGTGGGTGGCAGGTTACTGGCCGTAACTTTCCATGAAAGGACAAGCTTCCATATTAGCGAAAGCATGAGGCAGTGAGTTAGTCAGTCTGTAGGCGGCAGCTAGCCGTTAGCATCAATGCCATTAATTATTTCCAGGCAGACAGTCGCCATTTTGAAGTCCGAGAAAGATCAAGAAGCTGATACTCTCTTAGAAAGACCGAAGTTATTTCAGTTGGAGCAGCTGGCAAGCTTTGACCTATAAGATCAGAGCATTCTGAATGAAGCAGTTAGTCAGGAGAACGAATACCAGAGTGGCTGAAACTGATTTATAAGATCGAAGCCGAGAAGTGAAGACTGTCCGTGATTGAGAGGAGAGAGGAGTAGCGCAGAACAGCCAGAGAGAAAGCAGCTAATGAAAGGAAGGTTCCAGTGACTTGGAGGGAAGCAGAGAAGACAGAGCATAGCGGTGCAGATGTGCACCCGTGACTGCCGAAGTGTGACTTTAAGACGAGCCAAGGCAAAGACGAGAAGGGAACCTAGATGACTGCTGAATCCAGACTTCACATTACTCAGGTGACGTCGACCTTTTTTCCCATAGTGTGCACATTCTAACCTTTCACTTTCCTTTGCAGCATATATATATATGTTATAGTGTAGTATTGTGTTTTTATAATCATTGTAATAAAGTACCCCAGTTCTTAGTGAACCAGCATGTGCCTCGTATTCTTGTTCAATCAGGGTAACCTGTTCTTCCAGTCAGGCATTGTTTTCATGAATGGATTTAATTCCCGGTCAGGTAAGAAGTGACTGAGCAATGAGGGAGAGAGGGACCCCTTGATGTGAAGAATAGATTGCACATCCTCTAATTTGGTAAGTTGTTGTATAATTCATAATATTGTAGTATCATATCCCGAGTAGCCAATGAGAGATTCCTTCCAAAGGTATTCATAGGAAAGTGATCGTCGTTGGTAAGCCGCGTTAATGAGAACAACAGGCGGGATACTGGTGCGTAGATCCGCCGGATTGTGGATCGGAATGTGAGTGAGAGAACACCAGGGAGGATACTGGTGCGTAGATCCGCCGGATTGTGGATCGGGCTGTGAGTGAGAGAACACCAGGGAGGATACTGGTGCGTAGGCACGCAGGATTGCGGCTTGCCGAGCGAGCACTGACTGTGGTCAGTGTGTAATGGTAACTAATCAGAACTGCCCTAGGGTAGACTAGTCTGGGCCTAAGTCGCCGTGAGACTAACTGGTATGAGTGGGATATTGTAGAAAACCTATGCATGTATATTGCTAATTCCAAATCCTTAGGTACAAGGCATATACATACCTGTTGTAAATACGTCCTAAGGAGGGAGGGGATTACGTTCCGGCTGGGTTGGAGGTGCTCTGAGGAGCTGATCCTATTTGGTCCGAGAATCCGGCCGTTACATCTGGCGTCACGAACTGTTTACGAAGACTGTGTGCGCTGTATTGTTTTAATCTTGTTGGTTTGCGCTCGGCTCGTACGTGGTTTCTTTTGTTTATTATTTGTTAATAGTTGTGTATATCTTTTTTGTGTGTCAAAATGTTTTCGCGAAAGTCGAAATCTACTTTTAAATTGCCTGTTGAAATTCCCGGCTGGGAATCAACAACTTACGAGGCCTTGGCCCGTGAGCGGGCCGATTCTACTGGTTTGAGTGAGAATTGGACTTCTTGTTTGGAGCTGGCGGAGCCGGCTGATGTGGTTTCTTGCTTGCAGAAGGCACCAGTAGTGAAGGGTGATGAGCTTCCTATTCTAGAATGCAGAGGTTGGATTGTTTTGACTGCTTACAGAATTCTTCATGAGAAATATGTGAAATTACAGCAACGATTTGTGGATATGGAGGAAAAGTTTGTTGAGGTGCAATATGCGCATACTCTTTTGCGATGTCAAAATAAATTGCTTGCCGACAAACTTGAGACTTATCAGACTATTGCCGAAAGGGCTGCTGTTCGCATTGCGAAATATAAATATAGACACCGTCGCGGTCGTGTTTGTAAACGGAAAGTGCATCTGGTCGTGGCAAAAGCCGGACTGGATTGGAACCCCGACGAATGGGATGGTAATATCTGGGACTCGAATGATTCTGGTTCCTCGGCTGAGGAGTCTGACAGGCGCGAGTCTTCTCGCTCCGGACGTGATTGTAAATCTACTTCTTGTGATAAAGATGATGACTCTAGCGGCCGTGGTTGCTCTTCCCATTCTAATGACGTTTCTCATCCTGATTGTTCCTCTAAATCTATGGATCGGGCTTCTTTCTGCGCACCTGTTTTTTTTTTTTTTTTTTTTTTTAAATTTTTTGAAAACCTTTATTGCACAATATAATCATACAATTACGGGCCTACAACCATCCGGCCGGCCTCGGTAGCATCTGAAGTGCAATAGCAAATGGTAAAGGCGTCCCGGCAACATAGGAGCACATCCAGGATAATATCAAGTTACACTGAAAACATATGCGCCACCGGGAAGCAGGAGAATTGAGGTTTAATTTTAAAGTTTTTAGTATGTCCATGAAAGGGGCTAGAAAGGATCTGAGGCAAGATAGACCATCCAGGACATAAGCGGGCGAGTACCAGCATCATTATTACGCAGACAATTTCCTTTCAGCAATGGACCGCAGAAAACCCGACAGGAGAAAAGGTAAGCTAGCATTGCTACGGTCGGCAGGCACCACCCACACCATATCGATCCACCCAAAAACCCCAGGAAAAAGTGGGAGAGAAAGAGTAAAAGTAGGAGAATAAAAAGGCCCATAGTAACAAAAGGAAACATAAATACACCCGCCCCACCCTACACACATGCAGAGGCTACGGCCTACCCCCCCCTCGCAGAGTGCCTGTCGCCCCAAAAGAGTACCCGAAATGCAGAAGAGAAGAAAAGAGAGAAAGGAATTCACAGAAGACCGGGGGAGGGCCCAGGCAAAGGAAACAGACAGTCAATAAAACCACCCTCGGCCATCCCTCCTCAGCTCCCGACCCGACACCGTAATAGCATATATCATCACTACAGTTTCACTATTCCGTCAACCATGTAGCATCCGACCATGTTCAAAACACTAATAGTGTCAGCCTTGTCCCCGTCGATCCAGCCCAGCAACGAAGTCCAGGCGGGCAGCGGCCATCTTGGACACGAGGCGTAGATGCAAAGACCACCACCAGTTCAAAAGCCCCTCGCAGAAATCTGTCCCACGTAGTGCAGAACAATCAGTAGCTACCCAGCAAAGGTGGAAACCCAGCAGCAGTACCTGAAGGCCGATCGGCCAGGGCCGTTGCAACAGTCTCATGGCAGAGCAGGGGGGCCCTCCGGGGGATCCCAAGGTGAACACGGGGCAAGTCGACCAGCAAGCACTATCCAGCCGGTGGGCAGGGTCCAGCGTCGCACTCCCCAACATCTCCAGAGTAGAGGGCCCAGCAGCCGAGCCATCCGGGGTGAACCATGTCTCGACACACGGCGGGTTACACGGGTCCCATCCGCCGGTCACCGGGTACAGCAGGTCCGGCGGGAACTGCCAGCAGCACAGTCGCCTGGGAGCCCACCGGGCATAACTCCATTTATTCGGTCTCCCAGATCACGGGCACAAGCCCGCATAGATGACCGCAGAGCGTGCAGGGCAATGAAGACATCTGCAAGGGCAATGGGCTCCACAGCAGCTGAGTCCCGCACCCAGAGGGCGTCGCCATCTTGTCGTCCACTGTAGTGGCTGCCGGAGCCCATCTCTAAGGCGAAGCCGATAATGTAAGCAATGGGCGCAATCACCACTACTCCACGAAGAAGGTTAAACTCCCACCGTCCGGGTCCTGCCGTAAGAAACTGGCCTCATGGAGAGCGTCACATGGAACCCCCGGGGGCTACCAGCAGAGATGCAGAGCGCCTGGTAGAATGGCGCCCACCGCGGCACCAAAGAATAGTAAAATCCCCCAGCACCGAGCCTGGGACGGGTGAGGGATACAATGTAGCTCCTGATGTAGTATGGAAGCAAACTTGGAAGGGCGGGCCGGGCGTCACACTGTAGCATTCATTGCAACAGTAGCACAGTAGCCTCCGGCCCCTCCCGCTGCAGGCGTCCGCGGCTGCCGAGTCAAGAGGCAGCCTCTCCGGGGAACAAAGACCCGTTCCCTCACGCGCCGCGGTGGGGCAGGACAAAGGCAAATCTCCGGTTCCACAGCGAGTTGGCCGACGGGGAACACACCGTTCGGGGCGGAAGCGCCGGTGTTCAGTCAGGATAGTGATCAGGATCCGCTGCGCTTCGAGCAGAAGGCGGGCGGGTCAGCGGAGCCGAGGAGTCAGGCGGCCATCGCGGTCGCTGGCTTGGCTCCTCCCTCGCGCACCTGTTTTTTTGACGCAAATTACAACAGGCTCCTGGTAACCCGAATGGAGTTGCTTTGGATAGCTTGGAAGACTTTACTCAACAAGAGGTTAGTGATATTTTGCAACGATTTTGGCAACGGCCTGGGGAGGCCTTACTTACGTGGATGGTGCGCCTTTATGAATTGGGCGCTGCAGGTATCATGTTAGATGCAGGAGATGCCTTGAAATTTTGCTCTTTGAGTTCCGATTCTACTGTACAGGATCATTTTCGAAATTTTAATGGTGCTGGCCAGATTAGTCTGCTCCAGTTAGCGACTGATGGCTGTAACCATAAATACCCTACTGAATCTGACTGGCCTATCAATGACAAGCCATGTATATGACACTCCTGACTCCATTTACCCTACGTGTGTTATGTATAACTCACATGTGTGCCTTGTCTCTGGTTTCTAGTGTAATCTGCTGTGCCAATGGGCTCCCTTTTAAATGAATTGTCTAGAACTTGAACAACCCAAATTCGAAGGTCCAACCCTGAAACTGTGCTCGACCATACTGCTGTTACAAACAACAACAGCTGTAACTTACATTTTGCTTTTGCAAGGGGGGAAGAAACGCCAGCCACGGATCATTTCACCCCATGCCAAACCCTGCGTGCCGCCAAAAATGGCAGCATTCTGGTTATTACACGATAGGGACTGAAAGCTTAGAGCTGTAAAACAGTACAGACTTCGTAAAAAATAAAACTAAAAGAGAAGCAAAGGGAAAGAAGTGGGTTTGCTTCGCAGGCCTGGGGCACACCCCCTCAAATAGCATATATTATACATGATCAAGCATCCATGCCAATACAGTTACCAACTTCTGCCAGCTCCCGTATCACGCTCCTTCTTCGCTTTTCAGTCCACAATGTCTCTGGCCTTCGACTGCATAGACCCTTCCTAATATCTCCAGTGCTTTGCCAGCACATCTATGACCCTCTATACCATTGTGGTTAGTCACCCAGATCCCTGGCCATCTACATTGTCAAAGAGGAAAACAATGGTTGACTAGTCTCTGAGTCCGTTCCCCCATCAGACAATAATTCATGCCTGCTGGTTTATCCCTTTTTTCTCCATGCTGCGGCTCCTCTCAATGTTGCTCAAGGGTGGGCGCCCTCTCGTCCCGCGTCTTCTGCTGTCCAGTGTTCCGTAGTCCTATGCGCCTGCGTCATTGGCTAGGCCTCCGAGTCTGTCTGTGTTTGTCTAGTATCACCAGGTTCAGAAAGTTTAACTCTATCCACAGCAACGCTGTCTCAACATCTTCAAAGAAATGGCTAGCGTTATCATGTATTACTTTCAATTAGGCCAGGAAAATTAGTGCATAGCACAGGTTAAGCTGTTAAAGATGATGTTTAACCCCAAAGAAGTCCTCCCGTTGTCTTTGTACCTGCAATGTATAATCCAGGAACAAAGAGACTTTCACATTTTCGTAGAGATGGGTGCCTTTTCTCTTACTTTGCGGAGAAGCGTGTCCCTGTCCCTCTAATTCAGGATTTTCGCCACTATAGGCCATGGTGGTAGTCCAGGGCCCTCATTCCTGTTAGTTCTTTGTGTGCTCTCTCCATACTGAACATCTCGGTCAGTCCCTACCGCCACTTCTGTGTACAAATAGTTTTCAATGAATCGTGTAGGGTTACACCCTTCGCTTTTGTCGGGCTTCCCAACTATGCTGTTATTACTCCTACGTGCCCACCCGTCTGCATCGCCCACCTTATCCTGCAGCTCTTGACCTGCCACTGCAGCTGCAAAACCGCTTCAGTCTGTGCCTTTTGCCATTGATAAAATATCTGAAAGGGCTGTTGCGTGGGTCTGTACCCTTTTCGCCTATTTTTGGTGGTACGCACAAAGTAGACTCACATCTGTGGTTAGAGTTCCCAATTGCTGCTTTGTCACTGCTCTAGATTTGCAGCTTCCCTGCAGGATAATGTCCTGTTTATCTGGGGGTTGCCCCGCCTACATTTGGGCATCTTTAATTTCTTCCTGCATAAGTTGAGATTCACGTAGATGGTTAGAGCTGGTTTCTCCTGGCAGGACCTGGTCCACATGCTTTCCTTTTGTCCTACCCATGCTGGTATGTGTACAATTGACAAGACATTTCTCCAACGTTGCTGTGCTAGTGCCCTCACAGGGTGCTCTACACCCCAGGCTGGCGCCCAACACCTCTTCACAGCCTCCTGGTAATACAGCCTTTTATGATCGCCAACTAGGAACCGTACAGGGGGGTCCCACATCACTGAATGAATGAATACATTTATTGTGTGGTTACTCAAAACCATTTTATTAAAACCAGAGTACAAAACTACAAAAGTAAAAAAAACATTTAGAGGAATCATCTTCTTTAAGATGAGTCTGTATGCTCAAAGTCTAGGTGCTTGTAAACAAAGAGGGTTAGAGTCTATTTCTTTGCGGAACAGCATACATCGGGTAAGACTCTGGACATTTTAGCTCGTGATGGCCGTCAGCTTGGAACGAGTCTGTTGAATGAATTTGCCAAATGTGGTCATTTGTTTAACTGAGCTCAGTGTGTATAATTGATAGACCGCCTCCGTTGTGGTTCGCGTCCCCAGTTGTAAGATGATGGGCCTGAGGTAGAGGCGGGGAGCTGTTTGCAGGGCTGGGCAGCAAAATAAGAGATGTGCCAGGGACTCCCGCTTGTAGTTACAGAGCCTGCATTCCTTAATCCCTGAACCTGTTCGTTCAATGGGGTATAATTCTTTGAAGGGCAGGGGGTGCAATCTGTAGGCTAGAATTTTATATAGAACTCACACTCTTTGGTACAACCTGACTGTTCCTATAACTACAGCACTGCAGGAAGTATTAGATGCAACTGTTTAGCAATAGTAGAACCCCAGTAGATTAATTAATATTTTATAGAAATATAAAGGTCTGGGCTAGATAAGGGAAGATGTGTTGTGTAAGTGGTTCAAATTTAGCTTATACTTTTATACCCCTCTAAAAATGGTCAATTAAAAAATCAGTTTGCACTGATTTGATCTCACTCTCCAACTAGGAGTTGTAAATAAAAGCATTTTCAAATGTATTGGTTGATTCTTTCTTTATTTCGGAATTCTACAAAATTTCATAAAAAGACATCAAAATTCCAAACATCATACAATACAAATTGATACCATAATAAAATGCATACATATCATCACAGAACAGACAAAGTCTAAATGATAGACATCATAAAAATTGTTATATATCTAAATAAAGAAAAGTGGAACAAATTGTCAGTCAGAAAACAAAATTCGTATTTTAAGTGTCTCTGACAAAAACTTACCAACAGAATGACACACAAAATCATCTTTCACTGATTGCAAAAACATTACAGCTGGCAAAACCTGTTAAAAAATGTATAACATTTTAAAAAGCAAGAGAATAAGAACTCATCGTGGCTTTAAAAATAATTTAGAAAACATAGTGAAATTAAGTGTTTTTACCTAGACACAAAGGGCCTAATTACGAGTCTGGCGGTGAGGCAGGAGTGGCGGTTCACCATATTGCCGATTACGACTTACAACGTTTTATCAGTGATAGATCGCCTACTGCGCCAGGGAACAGTCGTTCTCTGGCAGTGGCAGTGGCAGAGGAGCAACACAACGCATTATGCTGAGAAGGCACTGGCACAGTCCTGCAGTTCCTGCCCTGCCAGCCTTTTCAAGGCAGAGCACTGTCATGAAAAATCTACAGGGCCCCCATGTTCCCCACGCCATGAGGAGACATTCATGTGAGAACAACATGTGCCCCCTGTCTGTATTTGCCCCAGTTACAGCATGGAATGGACGTCACGATCCATCCTGTACTGGAACTTTTTGCCTGTCCCCATTGAGGTGCCTGTTTTTGAGGCACTGCCATGAGAAAAGCCAGAAAACCACCAACGGTATTATGAGTTGCACATTTGCAACTCGTATTACGGTCAGTTTTGGCACAGCGGAGGTGGCAGGGCACATTCGCCGCTGCACCAATTTCATAATCAGGCCCGTAATCTTAGCTGCATGGACTTAAACGCAATCCTTTACTCATTGTTTTTCGAGAAGGCTAAAAGCCAATGTAGTTGATGCAATCTAAACCTTGTCAGCAAAAATGGATGGTTAGGTACACTGACCCTAATAAGGTAGGGTTCCATCAATGGGACTAACTTCAACAATAGTAAGCTCTAACTGAGGGTTTTAGTAATTTGGAACCTTCTCTATGAAGCTGGCAGACTAAAGTGAACACCTGCATCCTGGCCAGATCCATCCTTACTATTTGCTCAAGTTCCACCAACAGCTCCTGGCGGCCCAACCTGAAATTGGGGATACTTAATCCATGGAATTCTATGGGCATAACCAGGTGGGTAGGTTGAACAGCAATGTCCAGACCAGCCAGAAAGTGTACCTCATATTGGTTGGGACCATTCTTTTTCCTATGAAGCACTACCTAATATCAGTTGAGGTGGAATCACTGATCGGCACCCAACTTGGGGTCACCGGTTAACACAATAGGCCATTCTTGTTAGAGAAGAGAGAGCCCTAGCCCTCGGTAGGGGGTTCAAATTGATTTTTCCCTTGGCCCTGATGACGTGCTCTCGAATTTGGGGAATCTAGGGCACGAAACATGTTGACCACACCACACTAGTGATCACACTAGTCTAGTAGTTATTGTGGTACCTGAAGACCACATGATAGCACCTTTGTTTTGATTTTAGTCCTGATAACCTTCCTCAATCATTAAAAATCTTTTTAGGGAGGAGCCTAGCGACGAACGAAGATGGCCGCATAACCTCTTGGCTCTGTCGACCTTCGCCTGTTGCTTGAAGATCCTGACATATATCCTGCTTTCGCGCCTCACCCCCGTGCGGGGTAATCTTTGCTGACACTGGCGGTGTGGTCCCGAGAACTTTCCCACCCGGATTGGCGGAGTTGTGCAGTGTGAAAGATCTTGGCCCAGAGTTGCCTGTAAGCCGGGACCTCGATTACTGACCCAGCCAGGTTACAGGGCAACAGCGGCGGTTGGGTGCCCCAGACGCGGCCCGGATGATTAACCTGGAGTATTTCCCAACCCTATATTGGTGAGGTGCCTGCGGTCCTGTACACACTGCGGAGGTGTAGGTATTCTGAAGGTGGCTGAGAGGTCGGGGGTCCCCTTCCCGGCAGCTGGCCCCCTCGCCGGGCTGGTGCCCCCGCCCGAGAGGCCCCGTCACTGTTTGGAAGTGTGCCTCCAATCCCCGCCTGCCCGACCCGCACTTCGGTCCCCGGGGGAATCGGATGCTCCGAAGGGCATTCAAATGTCTGGAGCTGACCGTGTGGAGGCAATGCGGGGTAATGAGGAGCCGTCTTTGAGGACCGTGATGGCCGCCATTAGGGAGCTGCGATCCTTCATGGCCTCTACCCTCCAGAAGACGATCGCAGATGTCACCGAAACTGCCCGATCGTGCAGGGACCCTGACCTGCCTGGTGGCCCTGAGCTGGCTGTTTTGTCTACGCTATTCCCGGTACTTACGAAACGAGACTCCCTTCATGTCGAAACCTCGCAATTATCGCCTGGAACACTATGTGCTAGTGGACCTGTTGTCTCAGAGAGACGCCCGCCATCATCGGCGCATCCGTCCACTGACGTGTTTGTAGTCTTCTCTTCTCCTGAGCCTACGGCTAATACGACCCGGCGGATGCTGCGAACATTACTCGATTGTTTTGACTTTGCCCTGAGTTTGAGATCGACATGGTCGTACTTTGGCTGGAAGACGGCAAGTGTCATGGCGGCGGCGGATCATGACGGACTGCGGTGCTTGATCGGACTCCTTATGCAGGTCCACAGACTGGTGGGAACTTTGATTTTTCCGGGATACGTTCTGGTGCAGTTGGCTGAACTCATTGTGAACATTCGGAGGGGTCAAGGGTGAGACTGCTGTAGATCTCGACTTTGGGGGTGCATAAAGTTCGGGGGATCCGCCATTTTGTTGCTTACGGGTGGTGGGGCGGTGTCGGACACCTTCCCTGGGCTTTATTTTCAATAACTTGCTTATATAATTGATAGACTTAGGACTGGGGCTGTGCTTCGCAGGGGGGGGTAAGGGGATCGAGGGCAAATGTGATTTTTCTCCTCCTCCGTCTTTTTTCCTTTTCTTCTTTTTTCCTTTTTCTATCTTTATATATTTCCCTTTTCTTGCTATATTTTGGGTTTTTGGATGCTGGGCGATAGGCACGCTGCTAGGGGGGTAGGCCGTAGCCTTTTGCAGGGGTGCAGGGTGGGGGGATGGGGTATTATTGTTTTTCCGTTTCTTGTTTCTATGGCCTTCTTTTTCTTCATTAGTTTAACTGGACTCTCTGTTCTTTTTCCTTTTTCTGGGTTCTGGGATCGGTGCAGTGCATTACCTGATTTTGAATTCTTGACGTTGGACCGTGGGTTTCGCCCATACGTGTTCCTCATTATGCCTCTCCATGTACGGGCGATGGCCGGGTGTGCTTAGTGTTTGATTGCACGCGTATACTGATTGCCCCCCCTTAAAGATACCGATAGATATATGATCTACATTCTGTGACTGATCCCTCCTTCCTTTTTCGTTTTCTGCTCTTTTTGTTATTATATTGAAATTCATTCCTTCTAACGGTAAATATCCTGTTGTAAAATTTAAAATTAACCTCACTCATCCTGTGCAAAATCGTGTGTGCTGGAACAGTTCTGGTCTCTAATCCTGCTGCCGTGCCTCCGGGATGTTCGGCTGAATAGCTGTGTGCACCTTGTTTATAAATAAAGGTTTTCAAAAATTAAAAAAAAAAAAATACATCTTTTTAGGCAACCAGAGCCCTTTTTAGTTATCATTCACTCATTACCCTTTCAACCCCTCCCTTGCATTCTGCAATAAAGAAGCTACCCGGCCTGTCAGGCATTGCAGCGCCGGGCAGATGAGGAGCACCCAGTAGATGAAGCAGTAAACAGCCATTACAACGCGGGCATAACAATGCACTACCATTACAACAAAACTTTTACCATGCATAATCCATTACAACCCATGGTATTACAACGCATGCCATTACAACACAGGTGCTTTTAGGTGCTAAAACAATGCATGCCATTACAACGTAAGTATGGGTAAGTATTTAATTTAAATAATTGTTATTTTTTTAAATTATATTTTTTAATAATTTATGTACAAATTGATATTAATTTTAAAAATAATTATTTTTAATTTAATTTTGTATATAATGTAATTAATAGTAATTTTAACCCCTACACTATCTAACACTTACCCTACTATTACACCCGCCCTGGAGTTAGAATAGTAATTTAAACCCCTACACTATCCAACACTTACCCTACTATCAGACCCCCCTGGAGTTAGAATAGTAATTTTATCCCCCACACCAGGGGTCTCGAAACCGGTCCTGGAGAGCCGGATCCATGCCAGTTTTTTTAAATTACTACATGTATCTCAATGGGGATATCCAAAAAATCTGGAATGGATCCAGACCTCCAGGACCGGTTTGGAGACCCCTGCGCTACACTATCCAACACGTACCCTACTATTACACCCCCTGGAGTTAGAATAATAATTTTAACCCCTACACGATCCAACACCTACCCTACTATTACACTCCCCTGGAGTTAGAATAGTAATTTTAACCCCTACACAATCTAACACTTACCCTACTATTACACCCCCCTGGAGTTAGAATAGTAATTTAAACCCCTACACTATCCAACACTTACCCTAATATTACAACCCCCTGGAGTTAGAATAGTAATTTTAACCCCTACACTATCCAACACTCACCCTACTATTACACCCCCCTGGAGTTAGAATAGTAATTTTAACCCCTACACTATCCAACACTTACCCTAATATTACACCCCCTGGATTTAGAATAGTAATTTAAACCCCTACACTATCCAACAACTACCCTACTATTACACCCCCTGGAGTTAGAATAGTAATTTTAACCCCTACACCATTCAACACTTATCCTAATATTACAACCTCCTGGAGTTAAAATAGTAGTTTTAACCCCTACGCCATCCAACACTTACCTTAATATTACAACCACTATTACATTTAAGTTATATTTTTTATTTAAAATTTAATTTAATCACAATTATTCAATTATTTATATTTAATTTTATTTTATTTTCATGTAAAATATTTTAAAATAATACGTTTTATTAAAATATATTTTATAAAATTAAACCCATAAGCTTATTTAAATGTAAAAAAAAGTACTTACCAATACTTACGTTGTAATGGCATGCGTTGTAATAGCACCTGCGGTGTAATGGCATGCATTGTAATAGCATGCGTTGTAATGGATTTTGCGTAGTTACAATTTTGTTGTAATGACATGCAATGTGAATGTATGCGTTGTAACGTCATACATCCAAGGAAGCATAACACCCTAACACCTGTGTGAGGGCACCAAGATCTGATTTTCAGATATCCCAGCAACCCACACAAAAGCCACTGGATCAAACTGGTTGTATCCACTCGGCTGAGGAGGAACTATCCCATTTCTGATGACTACATAACCAGAGATACACAGTCCCTTAAAATGACCTTGTTTAACTGGGTCTCATCCTTTAGCCAAACAGAAATGCATCTCACGATCGGCTGAGCAGCTCATATAACCTCTAAAATCCATGCCCATTGCTCCTGTTGAACAATAAAAGCGAGGGTAAATTTTGAAACACCCAACGGCCATCTTAAATATTTTTTTTCAATAATTTGCAAGGAGGAGCCTTCACTATTTTCTCAAATATTGCAGCAGTACCTCATGGCAGAGCTACATTTAGCTACATTTAGCTTGATAGATCTTCAAAATGGCCTGAACTGGCTTCTTACCCACTCATGTAACAAAGTTAGACACAGCTGTTGTGTACCTGGAAAACATATTTCTTATGGGGGAAAAAGAGGGTAGCCAAGAACGAGCATCATCAGAAAGGACCCCTAAATAGGAATACGATTAAACTTCGGACAACGCATGATCCTGGAGGTATATTATTTTATCATTTGATTCCCACAGACCTATCACCATCACATAAGACGTATTGTAGTTTGTTGTCAGGTTTTGAGTGTTCCTGAAGGACACAAAAGAGTCCAATAATATATAACATGAATAAGAACAGGACAACAATGCACCCTTGTTGATCCGCGCACTGTACCTTGAGGAAATCAGTCCACACTCCCTCCAAATTAGAGGGCAGATCACAGGGTAAAGCTACAATGTTAGTATTCACACCCATAGCTATTAACATATTCCATAATTTTTCTTGGTTAACCCTATTGAAAGCTTGCCTCAGATGTATAAGTGCCATATATATATAGTGACTGATATAGTAATTGTGTAATTATTGATCAAAAGCTGTAGATTCAGACATTGGTCAAAAGCGTTTAGTCCAGGCCTAATGCCATACTACAGATGTGATTAAATTTCATTCTCATTATCATCATCATCTGTATTTCGGCTATATGTTGGCCATAATAGCATATACAAAAACTGAGATCAAGAGAACGAATTCAGTAACAAAAATGGTTTAAAACCACTATTCACAGATAAAAACACATAATCCATATCATAAATATAAAAAGCACTAAAGTTGAATAAAAACTCATTTAAAAACAGCAGGAAGCTGCAGAATTTAACTGCAGAATTTAAAAAGAGACCCACTCTAAAGCATACTTCCTAAACTGGCAGTGACTGTAAATATTTGAGTGCAGCTCTACAGTTTTTAGTCTTTGCTTTCCAAACTGCTGGGATTAGAAAGCCCCCAGACAAACCTCTGTAATACTTACAGATAAACAAAAAGTGCAATAGGGTTTGGTCACAAGATTCATCATAAGGGCAACAACTAATGGTGGAAACATATTTCTGACCAAGGGAAAACACAGTTTCCATCCAATGGAACCCAGGTGAACTCTAGTAAGGAGTGATCTCTCTGAAGGATTGTTACTCCACTCTAAATAGGGTTCAATCCCAGGACACCTCTGGATCGTTACCTGTTTTCTAAAGGAACATGAAGTTGACAATGTAAGCTCCCTTTCTGTGGCCCGTTTCAGGAGAAAATATCCCTTCACCAACCTTTGGTCCACCTTCTTAATAGATGTTGGATCATTGAAGAGACTAGGGGTTCATTAGGATGGCGGGCGGATAGCCCCCGCCAGGCTGGCGGTAGCCACCGCCAGCCTGGCGGTGGCAATCCGCCCGCCATCCTTGCTCGAAATCCCCCCCACCATATTAGTATGGCGGGGGGGACCACGGAGGAAGGAAGACCGTCCGCCGCTTTTCCGCCCCGGTTGCCTTGTGGCCGGGGCGGAAAAGGAATAATATGGTGGCGGTGTCTATCAGACACCACCAGCCATATTATTATGAGCATTTTTCAATGCCTTTCCGTGGCCGCAATGCCGCCACGGAAAGGTAGGCAGACTTCACTCTGGGGGCTCCCTGCTGACCCCCAGAGTGAAGCACAGTAGGGGGGTGCACACGGGGGTACCTATGGTACCCCACTGCATTTGCATAATGAAAGCGGCTGGCACCACGCGGTGCCTGCCGCTTTCATTATGCAAATGCTGCAATGCATTTTCAGATTTTTGGCGGGCGGTGCAGAGAGCACCGCCCGGCACAATGCTGAAAATACAGGATGTGCCCGCCACTGAGGCGGGCACATCCTAATGGCACCCCCAGGACCCCCGCCCTTAAGGCGGGCGGTCCCGTTTTCCGATAGGGTGGCGGGCGGTCAAAGCCCGTCCGCCATCCTAATGAGGCCCTAGGTCTTCCAAGGAATAGATTAGTCTATATATACTATATCCAAGGCAGCGAGGGGCCTGGAGCACACACAAGACAATCCTTGATTACGTCTCTACTAAGAGGGGCCTATGCATTGCACCAGATAGAGCACCACAATTAAAGGGGAGCTAGTTAATGCAATCCTCAACATAATCTATGCCAAGCTCCTCATACACCTTGAGGTTATTACTTCTGAGGTGAACATCTAATAGCTTGTGGAGCAATTTCTTCCAACTGCAAATTGCTTATATTAGAGCAACCACAAATCCCAGTGCCATATTTCAAGGTGGAGAATCATCTATATTTGTAGATCTCAAAAAGCAGGCAGTTGGACTTATTCGCCATACCCGACGAGAAATTAAACATTTACCCACACTGTGTGGCATGTGTAAAACTGGAACACCTATTATTCATACATGAGGTCCAACTAAGGTTTTCTTACACTAGATACCTAAATAAGGAAAATGTCATACTATCTTGATGTGCTTGGCCTAATTCAGGTGGTGGCAATATTTTCCTGTCTCTTTTAAGGTAGGTGTGAAATGGGGTCCACATTTTAACAATATTTTCCAATATGTCCCTCTGTGTGGCTGAAAGTCGCTCCATTGCGCATAGACCACATTTTCACCCTTCGCTGATGGA
Source organism: Lissotriton vulgaris (assembly GCF_964263255.1). Lineage (NCBI taxonomy): Eukaryota > Metazoa > Chordata > Amphibia > Caudata > Salamandridae > Lissotriton > Lissotriton vulgaris. The sequence continues at coordinate 748,154,943 of NC_141696.1, forward strand.
TCTTTAGTAGAGAAGAATCCCTTTACCAATGGGATATTGTAAGGTGGGCTGTAAGTAAGAATGAGGTGATTGATTTCTCTTCAAATCGAGCAGGAGCTTGGAATTTGTCGACCTCCAAATGACCCAAAAGTGAATTTGTGTGGTTAGGTCAATATCTGTGATAACTTTGATGAGATCCAAAACTTGTCCTCAAAATGGCCATCTTTAGGGCAGCCTCACCACATGTGGATATAAGTCCCCAGTTAGCCACAACCCCTTTAGCAAGTGGTGGTACCCCTATTCCTCTCATTCAAGTAAACCAGGGTCATGTACCATTGTAACATCAGTTTAAACACATGTATTCTTTGTTGATGGCACAAAGAGGATTTTGCTGACTTGCTCCATATTTTTATTCAATCTGCCTCTGGGAGTAAGCGAAATCTAAAGACCATTGTCTTGTGTATGTCAGGTCTGTAATGGGTGCCATCAGAAATGGGGTGGCCAAGGCAGAGTGTGCAACTCCCCTTTGGATTGTGGTATTCCCAGTCATTCATACCCAGTGGAAAGTCAGGATTACCTAGAAATGGTGACTTGTCTGGTCCAAACCACCTTTTTCAGTGCTTTAATGTCATCTCCACAGCCGAGGCCAGGGACCCTAGGGAGTGATGCGTCTTCGGAGATATCCACTGAAGGTGATGCCATGATAGTCTAGAGCAGTTCTGTTCTAGGCAGAACCAGGGTTGATCAGCATCTGGGGAGCACCATGTAAGGGATGGTGTGAACTGTGCCGCTAGTATATACCATTCTAAGTAAGGGGCTCTCATTTCCCCTTCTGCTGGAGACTTGATCAAAAGGGATCTAACTATATGGGGGGTTGTTTTTCCAAATTGAATCCCGGAGTTTTGCCTGTATAGATTGTATTAGATCTGGGGGGATCTTCACTGATATACATCTAAAAAGATAGAGGAATATCTGGAGGAAATTTGTTTTAATGCAGTTGATCCTGCCATGAAATCTCCAGCAAGCCGCAATGGTACAGGTCCTTAAATAAAGTCTCAAATACGGGTTGTAGCTTACTTTGACATATTTTACTTGTGTCAGTTGGGGTAGTAGCCCTCAGGTAATCAATACCTGACGAGGTAACTTGTAGCCCACAACTAGAGTTGACCTATTCGCCCTCTGCATGATTCTTTGCAACACCCATTGTAATGAATAATTGAGGGTTAATCTTAAAACTGGCAACACACTGAAAGTGGTCTAGTTCTTCCATTAATTCCAATAGAGAGCCAAAAAGGTTTGATAAAAAGCATAAAATATCATCTGCAAAAGTAGAATTTGTTCCTGTCCATTTTTGTTTTCCAGACCTGTGATCTTCGGGTTAGCTTGAATATATTGGTATAATGGAATGGCTCCAGTGTTAAGGCAAAAATCATAACTAAAAAAGGACAGCCCTGTCGCACCCCTAGAGTCAGACCTATAACGCAGACGAGGTGTCAGTGGATCCAAATTCTAGCAGCTACCCTCACATAGTTTGCTTATATAAAACTATTCATCTGGGGCCATGTTGTGGTTTGGTCAAGAGTCTTGGCTAGGAAAGTCCAGTCCACTTGGTCAAAAGTCTCCTACCCATCGAGTGAAAGCAAAAGGGCCTGTGTGTTCATGACCATAGATCCAGCTCCTATATTGACCACCAGCCTGGTATTATCCCCATATGATGATCTTTGATGAACCAGATTGATATGGGGAAATCAAGTCCAGCCATAACCTCTTTAGCTCGCTTGACAGTATTTTCGAATAAATCTTTGTCACTATTAATTTTTCCACCTCTTGTGTCTCGATCCTACCGAGACACAAGATGGCGGCCGCTCCGGACTGTTTCGAATGTTTACAGACACCCGAGAGCCAATCAGCTTTCCGTGCGCACCTCGCGTGGCGCGCCCGGAGCGCTCCCATGTGCGCGTACCGGGGCGCTGACATGGATATATATATTTTTTTTAACCTAAATTACTCAAGATCCACTAGAGCACATATCTTGAGACATAGCAAAGGCACATCGGGCTACCAGTCCCTACAATTTTGCCAAGTTTGGTGGTAATCCATTCAGCCGTTCGGGCTAAAAGTGAGTTTGACCGCCCAATGGAAATTAACATGGGGAAAACACGTTTTGGGACCCCCCTTTTATCTCGGGCCCCGCTTGACGAATCCCCCCAAAACCTTCAAGGAAGGACCAGAGCTCCTCGAGGCAAATTTGAGGATGTTTTCAGGCAGATTCGTCAAACGGCGCCAAAGTTATTTCAAATAGAATTTTGAGATTTTGCATTGAAAAAAATCCTAACTATAACTACCTACTGGCGACGGCCAGTAGGTAATATATATACACATACGCACACACATGCATACATATACATGAACACACTTCCATACACCGCACACATATACATATGTGTGTCTGTGTGTGTGTGCATGTCTTTACATAACAATTTTGTAATATGCCTAAATATATAGGAAGCATAAATAAGTCGTTTTTAACACTATTTTCTTATGTGAAGATGCATGTTGACATAGAGCAGAGGAGTCAATTTTTAAGTATTAGGTCCTTCAATATCTGCAAACATATATCTCAATGAATGGTACTGAGCCTGCAAATGAATCCATTAAAAAGCTCGAAAGGACAGGTTTCCAATCTCACATAGTGACAATACTAAGCATGCTTGAACTGAAATGTACAGCCTTCCATCGTTTGAAGTGGAATACTCATATTTAGGTGGCATATTTGATTTTCGGTTTCTCATTTCTTTCTATAATACTAGTTTGTGAAGTTTAGGTGCTTCTAAAAGAATACATTTTCAGTAGTTCTTTTTCTGGCCTAGTCTTAACGTGTTGTGTGTTAGATATTAGTAATATTGAAATTTGAAATTGACAAGCTCCTATGAGCGTGATTCAGAGTTTGACGGACGGGTTACTCCATCACAAACGTGATTGGTATTCCGAACGCATTTTTACACGTTCCTTACATCCTTATCAGTTTGTGATGGAGTAACCCATTTGCCAATCTCTAAATGAGCCCGAGGTTAATTATTTTATGCTAGTTGTGCCTTATAGAAGGCTGCATGACACCGGCAGGCAGATTCAAAACATTGGGCTATTAAAGACTGTGTAGGAAAAATAGAGTATTATCGACTCAAAACATTTTGAAGATGTTCTAGTTATCTTTGAGTCTGTGTACCATTCAATTTTTTGCAGCCCCAATCAGTCAGATTTTATCCATGTGTTTTCTGCAATGCATGTCTTTTGGGGTCTGTGGATAGTAGCTCAGTTCATATACAGCCTGGACTATTCCTCTAGTGGGCCTTATGGATCTGACAGATGCCATTGAATGTCTTTCTGGAGCGAGCTGACAATACATTGCATTCAGGACACTCTGGGTGTTGTTCGTGTTATTTAAATGTACATGTAAGTCTCAACTCCTTCTTTTAAATGTTTTCATGCATTCTGGGAAATTTAGTAGAGGACCCACATGTTCTGAATTTGCTTAACTTAAACTTTCATGGGTGGCCATGTTGATGATTGTTCTTTTCCTTTTATTTTTGCAAGTGTGCACAATGATTCTATGACCTTGATATCCATAAAATTGAGACCAATACATGTCGCTATGTTAATAGCACCTAGTAGAAAGCGTGGCCTACGGCTGGACATGCATGGTGTCAGGGTCAGCTCCTACCACAGATACCCCTTCCTGCCAGCTACTTGGTTCAAGCATGAGCACCTGATGAAAGCAGGATCGATGCCAGTAGTCTGAAGGTGTGGGTAGAGTGTGGACTATCTCTACAACAATGGAACCCACACATCGAGGAAGAAATGGCGATTTACCTCCACCAAGATGAGCTCTGCATGCTTCGGACATCTTTCAGCCTGTACCTTTCTTGTGAACCTAGAGTGAGGTCTGCCTCAATTTAGCAGGTCACCCAGATGTGTGGTGACGGGACCATAGGCTGTGAGCCTCTACTTGGCCAAAAAGAAAAGAAAAAAAGGAAATAATTAAATACATAGCTATTGGAGAGGCGTGTATTAGCGAGAGAATGATCATTTCAAAGCTACTAATAGTTAAATTAGTTTGAGCATGCCAGTTCAAAGATTCTCTGACAAAGCAGTTGAATATTAGAAGCCTATGGGGCTGCTTTGTATAGAGGCATACTGAATCACTATCCACTGAAAAAGAATGATCTAAAAGCTGCTGTTCAGATCTTCATCAGAAGGTATCAGACATGACCACAACACAAATTTAAACTTTAAAGTTGGATATGACAGAAGCCAATGCTGATTTGACCAAGGATATGCAAGCTCCTGGAGAATGGGTGGCCACCAATGAGGATGACATAGCCCCCATGAGTCAAGAGAAGGAGAAATCTCAAATGAAAGTGGCCTGACTGATGAAAATGTAAGAGATCATTGGGACAACCTAGAGAAAAGCTCATGCAGGATTAATATTGGAATTAAAAAAATACTAGAACCAGAGGAGCGTTCATTTATCAGCCAATAATGTGTGAACCTCTCCAGAGGGGAAACAACCTTAACAACACAGTCATCACATTGCACTACATTTACAACACAGTCATTACATCGCAACAACCTTTACAACACATGTCACTACAACGTAACCATAATTACATTGCATGCCACTACAACGCATGACACTACAACGCATGGCACTACAACTCACGCATTACATTGCATGTCATTACAATGCATACCATTACAACGCATAGTACCCCTACACTATCCAACACTTACCCTACTGTTGCACCCCCTGGAGTTCGAATAGTAATGTTTACCCCTACACTATCCAACACTTAACCTACTGTTGAACCCCCTGGAGTTAGATTAGTAATTATTACCCCTACACTATCCACCACTTACCCCACTGTTGCACCCCTGGAGTTAGAATAGTAATTTTTACCCCTACATTATCCACCACTTACCTTAAATGCAATGCAATGGTATGTGTTGTAATGGTATGAATTGTAAAGGTATAATGCGATGTAATGGAATGCAGTGTAAATGTAGTTTGAAAAAATTAGTTGTAATGACATGCGATGTAAGTGTATGCGTTGTAAGGGATGTTGCGGTGTAAAAACTGCATTGTAAAGGCATGTGTTGTAAATGTATGCGTTGTAACGTCATGCATTCTGGACAGAGTCATAATGCTGGAGTAACAGAATTTGTAGATTCCAATCACCATGAGTGAGAGAATGAATGCATAAATGAAATAGCACTTCTAAAGCTTGCAGCTACCCGGTGGCATCCCAGAGCTGCAGCAGTTCATTGAGGCAGAAGAGAGCACCTAGGGGAAAAGCCACGTCTTTAGCTGTTTGCCGAAGGCCAAATGGTTGTGTTCCTTCTGCAATGGCAGAGGGAGCGAGTTCCACAGTCTGGCGGCATTGTAAGAAAAAAGCTGCCCGTCGCTTCTGGCTTTTTTAATCCTGGGAAAAACTGCTAGAAAAAGCTTGTCCGAATGCAGTTGCCTATTAGCCCAATAGGGCTATACGAAGGAGAGATTAATTGGAGGCCATTCCCTCCAAGTGACCTGTGAGCAATGCACAGGGCCTTGAAGCGGTTTCTCTCCTGAATAGGAAGCCAGTGGCGGGACCGCAAGGTGGGCCTCGCCGAGTGACGACACATGATCCCCATGAGCATTCTTGCTGCACAGTTCTGCACAATTTCAAGTTTTACAATTGCTGAGCTTGGTACGCCTAAATATAAGGCGTTTCCATAGTCAATCCAAGACAAAACGAGTGCCTGAATATTCAGTTTTCCAGCCAGGAAGGGAATAAGGGGAGCACTTCATGGAGCATCCAGAAGATGTCGTAACAAGAGGCTACAACCTTCCTGGCCTGAACTTTGAAACTGAGGTCCTGGTCCAGCCAGACTCCCAGACTCTTTATCTCTGTATTTGGAACAGGGGCCAGGCCCATACAGACTGGCCACATAGTGCTTGCTTTAAAATTGATAGGATCTTCTAGAACCATAAGCTCAGTCTTGTCGCCATTCAATTTCAATTGCAACAGGTTCATCCACTTGGCCACTTCCTCAAGGCAGGGGTGAAGGCCCATAGACACCTGGTCAGGATGATTGAGTGCCACAACCAATTGAGTGTCATAGGCATAAGTAAATATGGGCCAGATGTAGGTAATCCTATTTTACAGATTCTAAAATACTGAATTTTACCAATTCGGTATTTTAGAATCGGTAAATGGGATGTAGCTATAAATTCAGTAATTTTTACCGATTCAGTAAAATTCGGTATCAGCCATTCGGTATTTGCCGATTTGGTATTTACCGATTCGGTATTTACTAAATTGGTAATTCATATGCAATCCTATGGGCCTTTTGGCCCATAGGAATGAATGGGAATTACCGAATCTATAAATACCGAATCGGTAAATACCGAATCGGCTAGGAAAAAGAAAGTAAAACTCAGGAGTCAGCCAATCAGGTGCAACCACCCCCCTCCCAACCAGGAAGTGGCTACACCCAGGCAGCTGGAAGCAATTAGAAGCTTCTGGAGAGGCTGTATGATCATAGTGGAGTCCCTGAGCCACAGGAAAACGTTTGTGCTTTTAAAACCGAAAAATGGCAAACACCAGTGAAAAGGAACTCCCAGAGAGGAAGAGAAAAATAAAATTCAGCACCATGGAGCTGCAGGTCCTCGTGGAGGAGGTGGTGAAAAAATACCTTAAATTGTTTGGAAAGCAGTCCATGACTGTGACTGAATCTGCCAAAAGAAAGATTTGGCTGGAAATACAGTCCAAGGTGAATGCTGTAGGAGTGACTCCAAGGGACATAGATAACCTGAAAAAGAGGTGGTACGACCTCAGGAGCTTGACTAAGAAGAAAATTGCAGAGCTCCACAAAGAGGCAAACCAAACTGGAGGAGGGAGGAACCGTGCACCTTTCCTGACTGAGCTGGAGGAGCTGGTGGAGTCCACCATAGAACCAGAGAGCGTCTGTGGACTGGGAGATGCAGACAGCTCAGCCAGAAATTCCACTAGAAAAGGTAGGAAGCATGCACAGCAATCACCCCCACCCCATCGACTTCCTTTTCCCCTATGTGGCAGTTTTAACCCCACTCCAGTAGAGGTAGCAATATACAGCAGCAATGCATTATGGGAGATGTAGTCATGTAACGACCTACCATGTCATACAGCACACCAAGCAACAAGTAATGCAACACATATTAGTGATAATGAAGCCAAGGCAATATGTACAGTGTTTCAGTGAGAAGAATGTAATTGAATAACCAGTGAGGAAGGAGCACATAGCTAATGTACGCTTTTATGTCCACAGGCGAGACATTCCGTAGGCATACTAGGGAGAAGGACGGCAGTGCACCACAGAGGGACGACAGCCAGGAGGCAGGCACAAGTGCAGGGAATGTCACTGAGGACACTGGTGCACCAACAACACAGCCACCATCCCAAGAGCGTTCAGGATCCCCTCTGCTACTGTCCTCACCTGAACTGCCTGTGTCACTGCCACAAACAACACCTGCACCTCAAAAGAGCAAGAGGCATTAGTCAAAATGGAAACATCAGCATCTGACATGGAGGGGGATGACACACCAACCTTGGCTGGGGAAGGACGCACTGCCACTCAGCAGTTCAGCGCAGAGGGTGCCCGCACAGATACCAGACGTCGCAGGGCCCAGACACAGTAGTGCTGAAACATGTGGAGGGTCCAGTGTCTTCCGTGGGCTGGAGGGTAGCATGGTCAAGATACAAAGAATGCAGGGGAAGGCCATCCAGTCGGTGCCATGCCAGATGAGGCACCTGAATGCAAACATGGAAAACATTGGGAAGGGCATCAGTGCACTGGTGGATGAGAACAAAGAGGTGGCATCAGGTATGAGGGAGATGGCTGCAGGGATGCGGGACATGTCACAATCTGTACTTCTCTTGTGCACAAAACTAGAACAGGACAGAGCAACAAGGAGGAAGGACAGGCAGAAAGCACAGCAACACACCAAGGTTGTTAACCGCCTGGCCACAGCAATTTCCCTTCTGTGCAGGCGAAGTGTAAACATGCAAGAGGGCTTAGCACACAGCAGCAGTGAGGTTTCCAGGAGCATTGCAAGGGTGACGAGTTGCGGTCCGAGGGAAAGCAGCTAGGTAGTATTGTGCGGCGTTGCTGATCAGGAACATTGTTTCCACAGAGGCGACACCGCCCCCCTCAGTGACCATGATGTGCTATTAAGCACCTACAAATGTTCTTCATTGAGCAATACATTCGCCATAAAGGTCAAGCGTATGTATTTTTGAACCACGCAAGTATCTGAGTGGTACAGCATCAATCACTGTAAATAATTAATTGCACTACTAATTCCTTAAACCGAATTTAGGTTCTGTAGGAGTGGTACAATACAGGGCTGGTCCCTGTATGGTCCTGATGAAACGCTGGGGGTAGCGTGAAACATGTCGACCATATACTGAACCTACCCACATTATTGGCAGGTGTACAGTATAAACCCCATTTTTAACATACCATTCTAGGAGCAGAATAAAACATTGAGGCCCACTAGCACGGTATTTTTAACCCACACTCGCACCCACTCCACTTTTTCTTTTTGCACCACACATAGTCCTTCCCAATTATAGTGCTCCTACGTAGTTCCGCAAGTCGCAGCACGCCCCTTGTTGTAGAGAACTGGGATGGCCCCGATGATGAAGCATGTCACTGTGAGGAAACTCCGGTGAGTGAGCGGACTAAAAGAAATACATTTTTCTTTCTTTTTCTGGCTACACACAGACTTTATTAACTATGTATTTAGCCACTGCACAAGACAGGTCTCCGAACCCAGAACTGGGTTCTTTTTTCTACATATGAGAACAAAGAGGTGGCATCAGGTATGAGGGAGATGGCTGCAGGGATGCGGGACATGTCACAATCTGTACTTCTCTTGTGCACAAAACTAGAACAGGACAGAGCAACAAGGAGGAAGGACAGGCAGAAAGCACAGCAACACACCAAGGTTGTTAACCGCCTGGCCACAGCAATTTCCCTTCTGTGCAGGCGAAGTGTAAACATGCAAGAGGGCTTAGCACACGGCAGCAATGAGGTTTCCAGGAGCATTGCAAGGGTGACGAGTGCTGTAAAGGTGCAGCTTAATGCACAGTCAGCACATACTGCTGCACTGGATGTTCCTGAGAGTTAGGAAAGCACCAGTAGGAGCAGCATGAAAAGCCCCCCTGCTGCTGAGACACGGAGGAGCGACAGGCTCCATGGTGCTCCAACTTCCCACACACCTAGTGAGGACAGCCAGCCAATTGCATCTGGCACCGATAGGCATGGCCGAAAATGACTTATGCTGCCCACACTCCATGACCTTTAATGGGGTAGTGAGCCAGGACTCCCATTATTAACGGATACCATTTGTGTTGCACATTTGTGCCTTTGAGTACCTGCGTAGTGCCAACAATTAAACTACGTTGGGTACATACTCCACCTGTCTGTGTCTCTTTACTTACTCAAAATTAGTTGCGTGTGATCTCTGCCTGTCTCTGTCTGCCATCTGTAGCCGTCGCTATTCCTGCTGTGTTGGTGTCCGGCAGTGCATGTTCATCATCATGGTACTGGTATTCGTACAATTCCACCTCTGTGCCCTTCTTTGTAGCAAGGTTGTGCAACATTGTGCAAGTTGCATTGATCTTACAGCAGATGAGTGCTGAGTACTGCTGTGCGCCTCCGCTTTTTTTGAGGCAGCGGAACCTGCTTTTTAGGAGCCCAAAGGTGCCCTCAACAACGTTCCTAGTGGATTTGTGTGCCACGTTATATCGTCACTGGCTTGGCGTAGATGGGTTCAGGTAGGGTGTCAGGATGAACGAGCAGACGGCATATGTGCTGTCACCTGTTTGAAAATTATACAGCCATTACTCAAATGAATGCGCAACAACACATACATCTGCAATATCTATCAGGGTGTGTCAAAGTGTTTTACCTAGCAGGTATCCTTAGCCAAATTCCCCCGCTGTCAGGCGTGTGTAGATTCCAATGTTCTGAAAGATGTATGAGTCGTGGGTGCTTCCCGGAAATTTGGCCACAATGTATGTAATGATGTTGTTGGCATCACAGATTACCTGCACATTGATAGAGTGGGTTGACTTCCTGTTTCTGTAAATATACTATGTGACAGCAGGTGGGCATATTGGGATGTGGGTGCCATCAATGCAGCCAATGACGTGTGGAAAATATGCAGTTGATAGAAGTCAGTCTTGGTCTTTATCAGATCTGCATGTGTGTCAGAGAAGCTGATGTAATGATGCATTCTCTGCATCATGGGCTCTAGGAACTTCCAGAAGAAACGGGACAGGCAGCTCTGGGACACCCCACCTACTGCAGCAATCACCCCCTGGTAACTCTCAGATACAAGCAGGTGTAGGCTTCAGAGCACCTGCACATGAGGTGGGATGGTGTGCGCCCTTGGTGTTGGGTGCTCCAGGAGTGGGTGCAGGTCCGTGATCAAGTCTAAGATGGTTTGAGGGTACAGCCTGTACTGTTGCAATATCTCTGCCTCTGTGAGTTGAAAGAGCGTTATCCTCTGTCTGTAGACTTGCTCTGCCCTTCTCAAACCCTCTCTCCTGCTGCCTGTAGCCATAGCCGCCTTGTTATCATGTAGAATGCCGCCATAATGACCACACTGCTGCATTTTGGTGCCTTTTTTATAGCCTGTACCTGGTTACCACCTGCTATCAATCCATGTTATTTACTGACTCTTAAATACCGAATTTCATGAAATTCGGAATTTTTGACGTTTACTACATCTCAAAACTCATTGTTTACCATTTCTTATTTACCGATTCGGTAAATAAGAATTCGGTATTTCCAATTTGGTATATTCCGATTCGGCAAATTACTGATTCGTATTTACCGATTTGGCCTTTTTTGGGCTTCTACATCTAAAAAGCCAAATACCGGTCGGTAACAGTCGAAATTCGGTATTTTTGGCAGTTACCGACCGGTATTTAGCTACCTACATCTGGCCCTATGTGATCCCCAAAAGGAAGCACAATATCTGCCATTGGAGCCATGTAAGAATTAAAAAAGTTTGGGGCTCAGGGATGATCCCTGATGAACTCCACAATGAAGAAGCAGAACTCTTGAGATAGCCTCACCATCAAACACCTGGAAAGATCTTTCTTCCAAGAAAGACTGCAGCCACAATAAGGCTGTAACGGTTACCCCAGACCTCTAAGTCAGTGAACCAAAATTTGGTTGTTAACCGTATCGAAAAGCTGAGCTCAAGTCTAGGAGAATCACAGCAGAGGATCCTCCTGCATCAAGGATCGTTCTGGATTCATCGTCTACTGATAGTAACACAGTTTCTGTGCCTTGGTGCGGTTGAAAGCCAGTTTGAGAGGAGTGGAGAAGTTTAAGAGATTCCAGGTAAGTAGAGAGTGTGAGGTTAACATGTTTCTCCGCTATCTTGCGGATCCCCGGAAATAGCGAGCTGGGACGATAGTTGCTCAAGGAGTCCGGATCCAAAGTAGGTTTCTTCAGGAGAGATTTTACCATAGCCCTTTTCCACTGGGGAGGGACTATACCCCTGGAGAGAGGGGCATTGATCATGTCAACATTGGGGTAGTTTGTGCTTAGGCACCTGAAGCCTTTTGACCACATAAGGTATCCACCCCAAGTTTGCGTCCTTTTTTCCAACATCATGGGGATTTTAAACATTCCCAGTGTTTGTGGATTCCCCTGGAGCGAACCCAGTAATGAGCCAAATACAGCTACATTTTGTTTTTTGGGGGAAAAATGGGGGAAAAGGGCTTCAGACGAAAGTGTCTGGTTTTTTCCCTGCAAATGGTATCAAAAAAGGTTGTGGTGCTGAAATCACCATAGTCTATTTTTGCTATTTTTTGTGCTTTCAACCTCATTCCAGTTAATGGTAGAAGTGGGTATGAAAGCAATAATGGATCATGGAAAGCTATACATTTTTGAAAAGTAGACAACATTCTGAATGCAGTATGGATCAGTGATGTCGTCAGTGATGTCACTGAGAATGTCATGAGTGAGGTAATAAGTGACGTCCTCAGCAGTGTATTGTGGGGGCGCTACTAACTATAACAGTCAAATTTCTCTGGTTTAATACGAGTGAAATCTCCAACTAACTATAAGTCCCTGAAACCTATGGTTTTTTCAGTGAATATATATATATATATATATATATATATATATATATATATATATATATATATATATATATATATATATATATATATATACATACATACATGCATACACACACACACAAAACTGAAAAATAAAAATTCAGTTCCAAAGCAATATATAAATGATTGAACAAATACAATAATATAAATAAACACATTTTCCCAAAAATATATAAATATTTAAAACAAATAACATTAACTTATACAATTAAATCAAAAGTACCAACACATATTAAAAATATATATTTAACTAATATCAGGAAATGTATTAGAGTCAGGCAATAATAGATACATTATTCCCATTCCAGTGTACACAACTATAGAAACATTTTAGGACTTCAGCAGTGTTAAATGTATTATTACCAATCCAAACTGTGCAACAGTAGGGAAACCATTAGACTTCAGAAGGGCTACATTTACTATTCCCAGTATAGAGTATGGAACAGTAGGGAAATCTTTGGATTCGGTGAGTTTACATTTACTTTTCCCACTCCGGTCTGTGCAACAGTAGGTTAAGTGTTGGACTTCAGTGGAGTAAGGTTTACTATGCCCACTCCAGTCTCTGCAACAGTAGAGAAAGCTTTGGAATTTGGAGGGGTAAGATTTACTATTCCCACTTCAATCTGTGCAACAGTACGTAAACTACTTCACTTCAACAAAAATTACATACTTGAATAACCCTATTAATTAAGAAAAGATATAAAACTCTAAAATATACACATGATGACTTAACATAAAGTATATATAAACATCAAACAAATAAACAAAAATTATCCAATTTACTAAATTAACAAACAATGTAATAATAAATTGTCAATTAAAAAATAATGCATGTCTGATTATTACTTAATTAACTTTTCACCCTATACCACTACAGACGAGCAAGCCACATCTAAAATGTAATGAAAATAACTAAGTAAAACACAATTTAAATAATTGATAAACCATTACATAATTAATTTAAAAATGCTAATCAATTGTTAATGAATTATTACTCAATTAACTATTTAATTGTACATTAATAATTATTATGGTAATAATTATTATATAATTAACTTCTGGGGGCGGAGCTTGCCTGCACCGAAGATGGCCGCCTAAGCTGTGAGCTTTGTCTTGCCATCACATTCTTCGACAGGTATACTGAGTAAAAGTTGCGCAAACTGCTGCAATTGGTGCCCGGAATCACAAGTTATTGGCCGCGAACCTTGGGCAGGGGATCTGCGTAAGGAGGCCTGCAGTAGGCTGGTAACAAGGCTCCGCCCGGGGAATTTAACTGAGGCAGCTGGGGAACGCGATGCCGGCGGAGCACTACTGGAGACGCTGCAGCACATCGCGGGCTGGATTGGCCTGACTCCGGGTGGGGTGAGGCGGAATGGGAGCACTGAGCACCTGAGACCTAACGGCGCTGCCCCTGAATGACATGGAATCTCTCCTGGGCACCCGGACCTGGGGAGCTGTTTGGGACCGGTCTGACTGCCGAGTCCTCCGGTGGACAGTGGAGGCAGTTGTTGCTACCCTGCTCCCAGCTGTCCCAGGGTTCCCTTTGTGGCATATCAGCAACACCTTCGGTATTGATTTCAATTGTGTCTGCTAATCTGAGCGACAGGCGGAGCCTTGTGACCCAGACGGTGGAGTGCCCATGTATCCTGTCTGGAGCCCTGATTGGCAGTGGTGGTAGCTGGAGTGCCACGGCTTCACACGTGGGCACTGGGCCCGTTACATCGGGCCGCTGACGGTGGGGGAAGACAAATGTATCAACAAATAATATTTCATCTGCCACGGAGCGGACCCTCAGTGGATTGCGGCGGTGAGTGCTATGAGTGCGTACCCTGACCCCCGGGTGAAGATCGCATTGCGGAGTCCTGCTGGGCTGACTGAAAGGCAGGGTGGGTCCCCACCGGAGCTGATGAGCGGCGATCGGTGTGCAGACCGCGGGCGAGGTGCCCTTGTTATTAACTGAAGCTGGCTTAGTTCTGCGGCCCGAGTGCATGCCTGCTGTGAGCCATGTGTTCTCAGTGCAAGGAGTAATTATAAAGTTTGCCGGATTGCTGCCGTCACCGCTGGAGCGTTAAACACCCTAACACAGATACATCCTGTCCCTGCTGGAATCTGGCTGCAGGTGGGGGCTGACGGCCTGCCTGCATTGGCCTCCATTGCAGGGCCCCTTCTAAAGACACCTCTAAAACATACGCAGAGGGCCCTTCAATATAGTGTTTGGCTGCTTGCTGGGTTAAACTGCCACTGGGAACCGTGAGAAACGCAGCATCGACTGAGAACTTGATCCTCAAGTTTGTGATGATGAAGGCTTCTCCTCCATGGGATCACTGATTGGTGAGAAAATGTGCATCACGCCTCGCCTCTCCTCCACATGGGACATCTGAGACAAGGTGGGAGATCGAGGAGACCACGAATGTCGCAGCTTCTGTTGGAGGCGACGAAGCATAGCTGGTGTTGTGTCACCACAACTGACTGAACTTCCTCTGGTCGTTGGCTCTACAGTCTGGTGGACCTCTTGACAACTACCTAGGGTAGATCACACAGTCACATCCTCAGTCATGGGCAAACCGGACAGTAGGCAACCAAAGCTGGTCTTTGACGCCAAGAAGGTCGCCTCACGCTCCAATTCAGATGACTCTACTTCAGCTTCGGGAGATTTGGTGCTAACTCAACCCCCAACACAGGGAGACGATGTCAAGTCATTGCTTCTGGCTCTGTAACATAGTATGACTGACTTTTCTGTGAAAATGGACACCATGAACACACGCCTGGATGTCCTCGTCAAGTAGATCGACAAACATGACAGACAGCTGAAAGAAGCGGAGCGGCGCATATCAGACAATGAGGAAAATACCTTGCAGCTACAGAATCAAGTAAACAAGATGGACAAACTGCTTAAAGTTATTGCAGAAAAAAATGAAGACTTGAAAGCCCGAAGCCGCCGCAATAATATTAGAATCATGGGTATTCCAGAAAGCACCAATACGGGCTGCACGGAGGAGTATGTGGAGAGGCAGTTACGCAGTGCCAGTGAAGACAACCCATTCTCCTCCCAGTTCATATTAGAACGGGCGCACCACTCCCTAGGGCCCAGACCTCCTCCTGGTGGGCCCCCAAGACCAATTGTGGCGCATTTTTTTAATTACCGCTCTTGAGACACCGCTTTGAAGCTAGCCAGAGAGCACAAGAACTTGCAATATGATGAAGTTGAGTTTACCATCTTTCCAGGCTTCACGGTGGCGGTACAAGTGGCGTGGAACAAGTTTTTGGGAATTAAGCAAAAACTCCGGAAAGCCCAGATTGAATATGCCCTACTGTACCCGGCACGCTTGCGTGTCACTCACCGAGGTAAAAGCAGAATCTTCACTAATCCACACCAGGTGGAGGAATTCCTCAAATCAATCCAACGTCGCTTTCCTGGGACTGCATCAGATGACTGAATCTCCAGATCACCCTCTCCTCAAACAGATTGATGCCATTCCCTACATGGATAGGAGTGGACTGTCGTATAGACCTTGTTTATTGATGTCCCACAAAACCGTCGCTCCTTGACACATTTCGCCACTCAGAGCCACTATGTGGTCGGAGCCCGTGGACCTGATGGCAATGGTGTACCAGACCGTAGACGATGAACAGACTGATGATGGCTGACTCCAGATAAGTGACTTTACTAGTTTCCTGAGCTTGTCTCCCCCCCCGATTGTCAACTCACTTGTATTACTTCCCCAACTTGGCAGGCGGTAACAACCCACAATGAGCCAAGTGACCTCCCCCTCATCCCCACCCCTCGCGGGCTTTATTCCCTGATGTGGCACCAAGCATACCCAGCTTTTGGTGGAGAGAGGAGTGGTCGTTTCTGTGTAGCCCTGGCAACCCCCATATGGGAAATCACCCTTACCACTTGTTTTTTGTTCTAATTTCATGTAATGCATTCATTGATTATGCATATATATTGCTCAACAGGTGTTTGGATGGGTGGGTGAATCCCGGCACGGTTGGGGTACCACGGTGGATAGGGGTGGGTATTGGTCTGTTGCAATATTTTAAATGTTTTAGTATGATATAGCGTCAACTGAATACATTGGCACACATGGCACTTCATACAGTCTGATACTGGCATATGGCACCAAATACTATCTATTCCCAACATGAGCATGGCTTCGAAAGCTGATCCCCTGAAGATGAATCTACTTACATGGAATACCAGGGGCTTGGGAGATCCACGCAAATGTAGAAAACTCTTATCCTACATGAACCGACACCAAATACATATTGCATCACTCCAGGAAATGCACACTACCCCCAATGGTGGGTCCTGCTTTGGAACTAGGCTATTCTCTTCGTATTCATCCTACTCAAGGGGCACATGATTATTAATAAAAAAAAGGCACCCGCTTTGTCTTGGGAGGCTCACTGAGCGACTCTGCAGATAGATATTGCCTGATCTGGGGTACTCTAGGTATGCAATCCCTCACATTGGCATGTTGCTCTGGTCCCAACATCGATGACCCTGACTATTACACTTCCCTTTGGGGACAGATCCTAAAAATTGGTTCCACTCATATAATTTTGGGAGGGGATTTTAACATAACATTATGCCCTGCACTAGATCCTTCTCATCCTCAACTACACCATTACACACAGACGCAGGAAATTCTCACACAGATCCACCAAGCACATGGACTAGTTGAAGCATGGCGGCATTGGAACCCAGGGCGGGGGAAAAGCTCATATCACACCACTGCCCGAGCTGCCTGTCTTGTTTGGGCTATTGGTTGGTCACTAAAGGGGTGTCCCCTAGGATAACATCCGTGACACACATGGCTAGAATATTCTCAGACCACTCACCCGTGCTTTTACAGATAACTCTTACCTGCATTACTGCCCCCCATTCAGTTGGAGATTGGGGCCCGAAGCGGTCTTAGACATGGTATTCAAGGCTGAATTAGAAGAGGAGATCTCAGAATTGTTTAACTGTAATAAGAGGCCTGTGGCTAGTATGGGAATCTTTTGGAAGCTTTTAAAGTGACAATCCATATTTTTTGTATGGCAAAGAGTTTTGGGGTACTTAGGGACATAAGACACAATTTATGTAAACTAGAGGGAAAGCTCAAGTTGTTGGAAGCGGATATGTGGCAAGACCCATCGAGTGCAAGGAGGGCTGACCTTCGAAATTAACTCACTGAATATATGTAGACTGCTGAACGGTAAACTTGATTTAGGGGGAAACATTTCACTACATGCCAATTTGCGAAAGGTGAGAGATCGGGTAGGGCACTGTCTGAGAGCATACAACAACCAACATTTTATAATTAAATTTTGGAAGTGCTGGATACATCTGGAATGAGCCATAAGGATAGCATCAACATTCTAGACACATTCACATAAATCTATGAGGCACTGTATACCTTTAGACACTCTGTTCTCCCAGACTTCAGCCCGTTTCTGAATGACATCGCCCTGAGATGGTCAGGAGACACCCAACGGGAGTTTCTAGCCGCACCTTTCGAGATAGATGAGTTTAGAGAAGCGAATATACAAATAAAATCTGGTAGGGCCCGGGGTCTGACGGGCTAACGGTCGATTTTTACAAAAGCTATATTGAACAGCTGATACTCATATTGAGTACAGTCTATGAGGAATCACTGGAGTCTCAAATTTTGCTAGTGTCTAAGAGAGAGGCCTTTATCATCTCTCTGCCAAAGCCTGAGAAACCTGTGGATCAATGTGATTCGTATAGACCACTAAACCTAATTAACACGGATGCGAAGACCCTGGCCAAACTTCTGGTGAACAGACTCAGTCTATTACTGGAAAAGTTGGTTTTGCCAGATCAAGTGAGTTTTATACCGGGAAGGGCAACGTCTCATAATTTGCAAATGCTCTTTTCGGTTATGCACAGTGTCGACCCACAGCTGGCAACTGTGGCTTTCTTTTTAGAAGCCACAAAAGCCTTTGACTCAGTCGAATGAGATTACCTATTCACCATTGTGCAATGCATGGGACTCTCGATTGGGTTCCTATCTTGGATCCTACTTCTATATACCTCCTCCATCGCCGGGGTATGTATAAATAGGCATGTCTCCTCCTCCATTAGACTCAGGAGATGCACCAGGCAGGGATGCTCTCTTTCCCCGCTACTATTTTCCATCGCAATCAAAACCCTCGCTGCGAGACTATGGCAACACCATTCGGAAAAAGCCCTTAGGATCTTACTACAAGCTAACTTAATCTCTTTATATGCAGACGATGTCACTTTATACGTAAGACCTGATCCATAATCTTAACCCGTTGCTTCGCGATGTTATACGATTTGGCGGACTGTCCGGTATAGTCATTAACTGGCTAAATCGCAAATATTTCCATTCACTGCAGTGGCGAAGCCCTTCCATACAGAATACCCCATAGATTGGTGTACTGAACAGGTGAAATATTTGGGGGTACAGGTCACTAATGACCACACTGAGCTTCTCCGGAATAATTATGGATGCGCATTAGAACAAGTCGCAAACTGCATTAATAGGTGGATAGCCTTGCCCCTCACAATGGCGGGCGCATCTTCCTTATCAAAACGACAATACTTCCCAAATTTTTATATCTTTTCTCAAACATTCCCCTATACCGACCCTTGTTTACAACGCTAAGAACTGAGCTCATAAGACTTTTGGGAGGTCAAGCAACCACGATTACAGTGGGAGATCCTAACTCGGCCATACTCACAAGGGGGCTTTGACGTGCCGAAGTTCGAATTGTATTATCTATGCTCCCAGGCGCACTTTGCACATTATTGGTCCCACGCCCCAGGTATACACCTCAGGTTGCCACAGAGCATTGACTGGCACATCCAGTCCCATTAGACGGAGTAATCCTGGCTGAACCTGAAAATAGGACTGAAGGGCCATCTTCAGTAGACTGCACTATTAAAGACTGACAGCACCTCCTCCAAATACTCAAGGCACCAATGCTTTACTCTCCGGTACTCCCCCTTATATAACACCTGTGGATGCCACTGCTATTAGAAGGAATCTTCTCCAAGATGAAATCCAAATTCCAGATTCATAACTGGGGGGATCTTTATCTAAATGGCACATTTAGGAACATGACACAACTTTATCAAAAAGCGCAAGCCTCCTCTATGGATATATTCCTATATGTGCAGTTGAGAGAGGGTATTTGAGAACACACACCATCATACCCCACAGATCCCCCCACAGTTATACCACTACATCATGTATTGTGCTCCCCTGCGCGCATCTGAAGCCTCCCATCGAGTGTCGACTCCATAGCATAGCCTATATGCAGACATTGATTATAAACGTTTCCCAGCTCGTGCCAAATGGTGCATGGAACTGGGATGCAATATCACAGACCAGCAATGGGATTATTGCTGCAAGCATACAGAGCTCCTGTCCTCAAAGAGCTGACTCTGCATCACACATTATAAATTTCTACATCAAACATACTATACTCCTGCCAGACTACACCAATATGGCCTAAAAGACCATGCACGATGTGACAGATGCAAAATGGATTTCTTCCATTTGGCATGGTCCTGTGGGGTAGTATATTCATACTGGCAGCAGATATTTGAAGCCCTGGCATGCATGACCCTACAGGAACTACAGTTGTCCTCATTGTTAGCTTTTCTGGGTTACACCGAGTCGATCCCACCCGCCCAACGTAAATTCGTTAATTTTAGCATTTTATTAGCCAGACGGAGGGGGGTAGGGGTAGGCCTCCCAAATTTAAGGTCTGGCTAGGCGACTTGATTCTGTGGCAAGAACAAATGAATTCATATGCCGAATTGATTCCCGCACCTTCCAGACCACGTGATATTTGGGCCCCACTCACCATGTACCTGTTGGAACACGCACTCCTGTTGCATGCAGATGAAAACTCAGCACCTACATAAAACAGTCACATGAACACGCATAAGATTAATACTACCACTCTGGGGAATGTGCGAGGGATACCCAATTGCATAATTGTACTGTTCCCTATAGATTTCTCTACTCACTTTCTTTTCAGGATGTAACAATAATTCAACTGCTGAATGGGAATATAATCAGGATCAGGCCATCTGCTAAATCTTCAATATGCCTAGAAGAACTTAGTTAAGAAGTTCAGCTAGAGCTGAGCATGAGGGAGACAGGATTGGCTCTTTATTTCAGTCGCTGAGAGAAGACCTGTTGTGTAAATTCGAGGTTTCAGAGACTAATCAAAAAAGTCTACATGATAGATTTGATCTGCTGGAGACTAAATTAGGTGACATAGCTGCCCGGACTAGCTCTCTTGAGAGTAAGGTTTCCTGTTATCGGAGTCCACGCTGGGAAATACTAAGGACATTGATTCCTTAAAAGCACAGAATCGGTCTCTTGAGATGGACATGGAAAAATTGGAGATGCAAACCCGGAGGAATAACCTCAGAATTTTGAAAATTGCAGAGGGAGATGATGTAGAAGACATCAAGGGGTTTGTTTGTAAATTGCTACGAGATGGGGTTCTGAAGGATCGGCCGGATATTGATCTTGAAGCGGAGATTCAGAGGGTGCATAGAGACCCTTTTAGGTTACATCCTGACCGGAAAGCGCCCAGAAAATTCCTTATTAATTTCCAAACGTATAGCGTAAAGGAATTATTGTTAAGTAGGTGCCTTACATGATCCACCCTCCACCATCAGGCCAATCCATATCAAATTCGCTCTGACATAGATGGTCGACCAGCTCAGAGGCAGTGGGAACTAAGCTCCAGAATGCCAGAACTTAGGTCACTGGGTGAGCAGGTGCAGATGAAGTTTCCAGCTCTTTTGAAGATAATGTGGAACAATAAAATGTACAACTGCAACCACCTGGAGGAAGTTGATGAACTTTTGTCCCACATGAGAAAATAATTAAGCCTTTGTGTAAACTTTCAGCTGATAGGAGATTTAAATAGGTGAACTGGTGAAGGGTAAAAAAAAAAAAAGCTAAATAAAAAAATGTAGGTAAAATCTGTATAAAAGTGAGATGTTAAAAAAAATCTTTTTTTTTTGCTACAGTAAAAGGGGGATAATAAAAAAGGAGTTAACGACAGCAGCAGAGATAAAAAGGATTGAAGAAAAGGAAAAAAAATGCACTCCAGTTCCGCTATAAAGAGTAGCTTCAGTGTCGCTGGTGCACGGGTGCTCTCTAAAGGCGAGACCAGCGCCTGGTATATATGGGAGGGTTCCCTGGGGGGGGGGGGGGGTGGGGGGGGTAGGGAGGGGTCACGGGGGGTGAAAAAGAAAAAATTTCCTCATATGTTGCAAAATTGATACGTTGGTTTAAGCTCTGGAAGGCAGGTATCTTTTTGGGTTACGCTCAGTTATGGCTGGTAGTAGGGTAAATGGTAATACATTTCTCACCTGGAATCTTAATGGTATAGGTGGTGGGAGAAAACAATTTAGGGTCTGCGAATATCTAAAAAATTCAGAAGCTCATGTTTACTTACAAGAAACTCATTTAGAGGCCAAGTTATGCAAACAAGTCTTTGGTAAACTAGGGTGGGTTCAGGAGGTACTATGTTCTAGGCAGAAGGGAATTTCTAGGGGGGTAGCTATTATTTTTAGAGCAAACAAGGGAATTAAAGTCCATAAATGGGACACTGATCAGTCCGGTAGCTGGTTGGTGGCAGTCCTCTCCATAGACCGTTCTCCCTACACGTGCGCGGTGTATTACAGTCCTAATGAGGATAATTCTAGTTTTCTTCTGAAATTAGAGGGTATTTTATTGCAACACACGGCGCCAGTAATATTAGGGGGAAATTTCAATTTAGTTTTTGATAACCAGTTAGACCGCACCTCTAGAGTGAAGTATCATGTCCCAAAGAATTATTTTTTAGATCTCAGGAACATCATGAAAGATTTCACTCTGCAGGATGTGTGGAGAGCTAAATATGGTGCTGTAAGAGAATACTCCTTTTACAGCAAAAAATATAAACAATATACAAGGATTGATTATTTTTTGGTCCACTACGTACTCCTCCCAGACATAGTGTCTGTATCCCATATTCCAGCAGGTCTTTTTGACCACTCAGTGGTGAAATTAGTAATAAACCTTAGGACTAGGCCCATAGAAGTTAGATGGACCCTGGACAGAACACCCTTGCTGGACGATCAAATCAAGTCTAAGGTCAAAGACGGTATTATTGAGTTTTTTCATTTCAATATAGGTACATGTACTGAGCAATTAGTTTGGGAATCTTTCAAGGCCTATTTAAGAGGTATATTGAGCTCACAGATGACTCATATGAGGAAATCTATTAAGAAAAGGGACAACGATGACTTAGAAGTCATAAAAAAGAAAGAATCACAACTACAGTTAGCGGCCCTTACCGATAGGGATAATATCGCGAGGTTAGAAAAAGAACTCTTAGAACTTCAATCAGGATTTCAAGCAAGAAGTGATAAAGCCATCAAAGATAGGTGGGAGGTTAGCGGATTGAAGAATTTTGAATATGGGGAGAAGTGTGGTGCCCTCCTGGCTTGGAAGTCGAGGACAGAGAGGAGTAGGAACAACATTGATTCACTAATCCAGCGGGAATCGGGGGTACTGATAACTGAGGAAGAGGTGATTAGGGAGGAAGCTAGGGGGTTCATGAGGGGGTTATATCAAGAAGATAGTTGTCTTGGAGTTGAGGAAGTGGAGGCCTGGTTAGGCTTGAGGGACTTGCCCCAGTTATGTGAATCGGATAAGTTCCTGTTAGCCAGTGAGATCACAGAGGGGGAGATAAGGGTACAAGTGAAGAAGATGAGCCGAGGTAAAGCTACTGGCCCTGACGGCTTGCTGACAGTGGTGTATGAGGATAACTTGAAGGAAATCCTGCCCGTGCTTATGTCACTCTTCAATAGAATTCTCTTACAAGGAGATCATATTCCCCCTTCATGGCTGGAGGCTACTATTGCCCTAATAGTAAAACCAAATAAAGACCCCCCAAAGGATCGAGTCGTATAGATTGATCTCTCTTTTAAATTCAGATCTGAAGATATTTTCTGGAATATTAGCAACCAGATTGGCAAAAGTTATCAAGACAATTATCCATTCAGATCAGAGGGGGTTCATACCTGGCCGGCAGCTCAATGAGCTTATGTTTCAGGTGATTGGGGCAATCGATGTAGCAGAGGACAGAGGACGGCCACTCACCATTGTAGCGATCGATGCTGCTAAAGCATTCAATCAGGTCAATTGGATGTTCCTTTGGGAGACAATGTCAAGGTTTGGATTTCCTTTTATCTTTATTGAGGGAGTTAAATGTTTATACAAGTGCCCCCGGGCCAAAGTCCTGATTAACAGTGGTCTGACAGACTGGTTTAACATCCCCGGAGGTACGAGTCAGGGTTGTCTCCTGTCCCCTCTCCTGTTTGATGTATTCATCGAGCCTTTTGTATGTTCCCTGAGATCGGACTCCGTTATTTTACCTTTTAAAATGGGGGAGTTAGAATTAAAAACAGCATTATATGCAGACGATCTCCTCCTCTACACTGCCAATCCTGTTGAAGTGATCCCCAGATTATTTAAATTAGCTGAAGACTTTGGTAGGGTATCGGGATACAAAATCAACAAAGAAAAAACAGATATAATGAGTTGGAATAGTGTTGTCCCGGTACAGGGGGCTAAACAAAAAATTAGATATCTGGGAATATACCTTACACAGAAATTGGCATATACTGCAAAGACCAGCTGGCAGACAGTGGTAAAGGATGTAAATAAGTTATTATCTAGGTGGGGCGGGCTACCCCTGAATATCCATGGCAGAGTGAATTTAGTTAAAATGACCTTCCTCCCTAAAATAACGTTTTTGTTTAACAATATTCCTTTATCATGTATTCCTAAGGATATTGCCAGCCTCCAAGGGAAGATTGGTTCATTTGTTTGGGCCACAAAATCTCCCAGGATAGCATGGAGGAAATTGAGAAGGGGGCTGAAAGTGGGAGGTTTGGCTTTACCTGACCTGCTTTTTTATTGCTATGCCTTCCAGTTCAAGAATTTTAGAATTTTGACCAATAAGCTAGATTCCTCTTCGCACGGCCGTCTCTTTCAGGCAATGTTATCGGACCAACCTCAAGTCTGTGAATTTTTCCTTTATAAATTTGGCGATCAAAAATTTTACAAAAAGGTTCGATTGAAGATGCTACAGGCGGCACTTAAAATCTGGCAGTATATTCGGAAGATTCTCGGAATCACATACTACAACATGCAAGCCCCAATATGGGATTCCCCGGGTACTCCGGAATATTTGTTAGATAGATTGGCACAACCACTGAGGGAAGCAGGTTTGGCAAGGTGGGGGGATCTCTGCTTTAACACTCGGCTCTTAGATTGGGAATCCTTAGTAAATTTGACTGGGGGGTCCCTCACAAGATTTAAGTATTACCAATTTTCATCATGGTGGGGAAGTCAGTGCTGGGGGAAGGAGGAGGAGACCCAGATTTTAGACTTCATTGGTAGAGGGAGAGGTTGGAAGCGGGAGGTAGCCTTCTGGTACAACACTCTGGTTACGGCAAAAGATAGGCTGGATTCTGAAATAAAGTGTCTCTGGGGTAATGCTTTAACCGAAAGTGCAGAGGAGATACAGAAAGTCTGGTCTGATGCATTCACAATCTCACAGAAGATAATTAAACCAGCTAACTTCAGAAGAAATCACTTGTTTACAGCATACAGGGTGTATTGGACTCCTGCCAAATTATCCAGGATATCAGATGAGAGCTATAACTCTCCGAGATGTAACCTTACGGCAGCTGAAGATCTGCATATGTTTATGTAATGCCCAGCAATTACCAACTACTGGAGGCAGGTGTGTGGCTTTTTGGAAGAGGTTTTATCAATTTCAATCACCTGTTGCCCCAGATTGATCTTCTTCGGTCTCCCGCAGGGGTACTCGATGAACAATGGCGCCACACAGTTTTTGTTCTATGTGATTGTAATTGCTAGGAGAGAAATATGCAGAGAGTGGAAGTCGAGGGTCCCCCCAAGATTCGCTGACTGCTTTAGGAACATCATGATGATCAGCCAGTCAGACAGTTGTGTGGTGGAGAGAGTGCCATCATGGTCTTGTCTGCGTTAAAAGTCTGGTCAGAAAAATACCTTATGTCCTATGATTATGCCAGAAGTTTGTAGTCCGGTCCTCCCTGGTATCGAGGGAGTTGGGAGTTGGATAAGGAGACAGCCTACCTCTGGGTGAATTCTGTTGGCCACGCACATATTCCAGGGGCGGAATCTAAGTTTGTGTGTGTGAAAGGCTCAGAGAGATCCCATCTAGAGCAGACATCTTCTGGTGGCATGTATGAGAACAAAAAAAAAGAAAGATGCCTAAAAGAACTGACTCAGGGACTAATGCCTAAAACACACATATTGCCTATGTATGGTACCTATTTCTGCTTTTTGATTATTGTGAGATGTACTGCAGTGCCAAAACGTATGTAATATGCTTGAATCACAATTTGGAAATATTTGTGTTTTGCTGAAAGAATAATAAAAAAAAAAGGTTTGATACAGCCCATGTTGAAAGGTCACACATAAAGAAGGAAGCCTCCATTCTCATTTATGAACCACAGTGGAGCGAACAATTAAGTGAAACATACAATTAGGTGCAACTGGGGTGTGCCTCTGGCTGTTGGCACAGCCAGAGGCTCCTCCAGGTGCTGCGCAGGCTGAGGTGCTGAGAAGCCCTGCCTTTGGATGAATAGTGTAGCTGAAGCTGCTGCGCCCTGCAGGACTGTGACAACCGGACACACCTTCTTCTCTGGCCCAACGAGGGGGCACACAGCTATTTAAAATTTGTCTGGGGGTGCCTCCCCATGCTCCCATAATAGGGAATATCAACAAATCCCAACCAAAGCTCACCTTTGATCAGCGCAAGTCTCAGAGCAGAGAACATACCCCGGAGGTTTGCCATGACGCACCAGAGGAAAGTCCGGAGCAGGTGGATGGAGATATTCGGACAATGCTTGCAGTCATGCAGAAAAGCCTACAGGCTAGTCTGTCAGCTATAGACTCTAATTTTGACTCCCTGTTGTACAGGATGGATAGGATGATGGAAGGTATCGACAAGCAAGTAGAAAAATTAGATATGGTGGAGCGCAGAGTAGCTGATGTCGAAGAAACACAGACAGAACTAGATATAACTCAGAAACAGATGAACAAGGCGTTGCAAACACTTCAGGATAAAGCTGAAGACCTCGAAGTCCATTCCTGGAGATGCAACATACGTATAACGGGCCTGCCGGAATCCAAGCGAGTGGGAAATATGGAGTTCTTTGTGGAAAAACTCCTCCATACTTTGCTGGGCACTGACAATTGTTCTTCTTTGTTTGTGGTGGAGAGAGCTCACTGTTCCCTGGGCCCGAGGCCTGTCCCGGGTACTCCACTGTGGCCTATCATCGCAAAGCTCTTCAACTACAGGATCAGGAAACAGCCTTGCGGATAGCGAGAGAGAAACAGACCTTGCAGTCGAGGGTTCAGCGATCTCGCTTCACCCCGACTCTACAGCCTGAGTTCAGGAAGCTCGCAAACAATTTGCTCCCCTCAAGAAGCAACTACGGGATCAGAATGTTGATTACGCCATGCTATACCTAGCATGCTTAGTTGTTAACATACAGGGTCAATCCAGGATCTTCACTGACCCCAAAGCGCTGCAGAAAGCACTGAAAGACTGGGCAAAGGAGAGACGAAAGAGTCCGGAGCACGCTGTGGTGAAGGGAGCAACTGGTGGTAGTCTGGATGAGCAGGACTGATGTGCCTCCTCTACATTATGCCAGGTAAGAAGGGGAGACTTGAAGGGGGCTTGCTAGCGATAGGGTTGGTGCATTGTCTGTTGTGGGATTGTTTCTTTAGAGGGCTTTGTTACTGCTCATTTGGGGACTGGGGACCTTTCTGGTTGCCTTCATTATGCGCCTGGGGCTGGTGCGAGCGATGTATGTTGTGCATAGTCAGGGGGACTGGCTAAGCCATAGGATCCTTTATCTCAAGCAACTACAATCTAAGAGGGCGGACGGCAATGTGCAGTTAACCTACCGTAGTTACATTACTAAACTGGCAGTTGACATCCGCCTACGTGTGTGCGCCACATCTGGAGTCTAATTTCTTTAATTGCAATAACTGAGCTGTTTGATGTGAATTTGTTATGATAATTTGGGGTTCAGTGGGGGATTTCTCCACTGCACAGTTGGGTATAGTTTGCCGTGGGTGTGAGGAGGGGGGAATTGAGATAGACACATTGCAGAGTTTTTTGCAGCACTAGGTTTGGACGACCAACATTTCCTTTCATTATAGCCATGCGTACCAGCGTCTATTGCATAATTCTGATTTCCCATATACACTATGAGTTGTAGTGGGTGGGATCTGGGCACACATAATGTGTTGAGGGCCATGACCTGGAATGCTAGAGACCTAAATGACCATAGAATGCTAAGGAGGGTTGTAGCTTACCTGACGAGACACAGAATAGATAATGCCCTGTTACAAGAATCACACCTACCCCTAAATAGCACTATGTTTTGCAGCCGAAGTTTACTAGGAAACTCACATGGGCGGGTTTTACCACTCATGCGCGGAGAATGATTAACTGGGTGAATCCTAAATTGCACCTTAAGTTTGAACCACTGGATTCGAGTATGTGGTTTCTCGCTGCACAGGTAAGGCATTAGAATTGATAGTGGTCAATATATATGGCCCTAACTATGATCATCCGGGGTTATTCATCTCCCTTACAGATAAGATGCGTGTCTACGCAGGGAGACCTCAACTCTGGGGGGAAGAGTTGAACTGTATTTTGAACCCGACTCTGGACAGATCTGGTGACCAAGATCGGCGTGCTTCAGCTGCAGGCTGTGCCATTGCAGATACTATGACACTATTAGACTTACTGATATTTGGTGGCAACACCATATGCCCCGGGTTGGTTATACACACTACTCGGCGTTCCATGACTTACACAAACAGATTGATTATTGGCTAGCCTCTCCGCTTATCTACACAGGAGTCCAGGAGTGCACTGTGCACCCACGCACCTACTCTGACCACCCCCTGTACTATTGGAGGTGGCTACCCCGGAGAAAAAGATCCCACCATTTACCTGGTGCTTCCCCCTTTCTCGCTGCTGGATGCAGCTTTTAAGTCTGAAATGGCTGAAGCGATAGACATATTTTCTCCTGCAATATAGGCTCAGTGGACTAATTTGCTACGGTATGGGAAAAGTTTTAATATTTATTTTCGGGGAGTCGCTATGTCTAAACATTCAGGGGTGCTCAGGGCACTTCGTAGGAAACTATCTGTTTTGGAGGGCTCCCTTAAGTTGTTAGAGCACCAGCTGGTGGAGGGTGCTCCTGACGCGGACACAGAACGGTTTAAAACTCTGTTGGCTGAATACCATCATATGGCAGACGCAGAGCTGAAGCATCTCGGCATATACGCTACAGCAGGCAGGTACAGTGAAGGGGAGCATCCGGGCGCTGTCCTGGCTTCCCTCCTGAAGAAACGCAGAGAAACTCCGGTCCTCTCGGAAATCAGGGGAGAATGGGGGGAGGCAATAATGGGAGACTCAGATAAACTAGAGCAGTTCTGTCAATACAACTCAACTATGTTTTGATGCCCGCATGATGGCGCAAAATTGGAAATATTAGACTATTTGACCCATGTGAAAATGCCCTGGCTAACCAATGAGCATTGCGAATACCTAATGCGCCCCCTGGAGAAAGAGGAAATTCTTGCTGCACTGGTGAGAATGAGTCAGGGAGTGCCCCTGGGGTGGATAGTCTTACAGTCACTTTTTGCAAGGAATTCCGAGACCTACTGGTTCCACACTTGATCACACTGTTCAAAGATATGGTGGTAGATGGCATCATGCCTCAGTCAATGAGAGAGGTGATCATAATAGCAATATTAAAGCCAGAGAAATCCCCACGTGAATGTTCTTTGTACTCCCCCCTGTACTTACTAAATGTGGATGCAAAGATCTTCGCCAAAATCCTTGCTACCCTTGCTACCCTTCTGACACCATTGGTTCCGCATTTGGTTGCCCCGGAACAGGCAGGCTTTATTCTAAGCAGGAACTTGACCTACAATTTAAGAACGCTTTCGGGGCGATACATCACACCAGACAAAACATGAAAGGAGTGGCAGTCTTTTTAGATATCAGAAAGGCCTTTGATTTGGTTAAATGGCAATTCATGAAAATTGTACTAACAAGAATGGGAATGGGCAATATGCTCCTTCAAATGATGGGAATCTTGTATAATTCACCTACCGCTAGACTAAAATTAAACTCTTTGGTTACAAGTCAGATACCTAATATGAGAGGTACCCGGCAGGGATGCCCTCTATCCCCGATTTTATATGCGCTGGTGGCGGAACCACTGACTACCACATTCATAGGGGTATACGTTTTCCATGTTACCAGCTCAAAGTTTCCTCATATGCAGATGACACGCTTCTTTACAACCGTGACCCGGAAAATCACTTGTCTCCTACTTTGAGGGAAGTAGTGAAATTTGGTGCGCTCTCAGGTCTGAAGGTGAACTAGGTGAAGTCTTTGATCCTCCCCCTTACCCCAGCTACTGTCCCTTTTGAACCCGACTACCCACTACAGTGGACAACAGAGTCGGTCAGCTATCTGGGAATTAGGTTACATATAGACTCGTAGGTTGTATTCCATGAAAATTTTGGGGTGACTGTAAATAGATTGGGGGACAACATTGGAAAATGGATTCAGCTTCCGTTGTCCTTGTTTAGGGTGAGTTCCGATCATGAAAATGGTAATTCTCCCATGCTTTCTTTTCCTCTTCTCCGACATCCTTATGGTCCTCCTGAGGTTTTTTCTGCACACTTACCAAGATGTTGACCAAACTTGCGTCGGCCGGTAAACATGCCAGGGTTCGTTGGGATATACTCACACTCCCATATCATCTAGGGTGACCTTGGGGCCCCAGATCTCGACTTATATTATAGGGTGGCACAAAGCACGCACGCATATCAGTGGATTCATGGCTCACCAGACACACTGCACTTACAGATAGACCGGGTAGCGGCCTCCCCACTAACTACTATGTTGTTCTCATCTCCTGACCGTAGGACGGAGATCTTAGACTCAATAGACGCAACGAGACATGCCTGGCACCACCTGCTGAAGGTGCACTCTGGAGCAATATTGTACTCCCTGTTGACTCCCATGGAGTGGCGCTATTGGATTTCCTCTTGTAAAGACCTAGGCGTAACCAGAGCGCTCAGATCACTGGGGGCAATGATCATAGAAGATATGTTCCAGGATGGGAAGTTTAAAACATGGGAACAGCTTGGGGGGCCAGATGCTACTCCATCCTTGCTACATAAATTTCAGTTTCACAGAAGGAGGCATGCAGTGGCTGACATATTGGGCAGTGATCTAGATGAACCGCCCGAAGTTTTACCACTCACGTACGTCATCAAAACTGGCTCTCCAATTAAAATTGTGTCTGAAATCTACAAACTCACTCAGGGGGACAGGAAAAAAATTTACACTAAGGCGAGACTTGCAAGACAAATGGACCTAGGCAGAGAACTGGATGATGCTACCTGGAGTTACTGCTGCGAGAACTCTAAACAGGGCTCATCCATTTAAAATTCCTAAACAGGGTATACTATATGCCGGAGGGGCTATGTCGCTATGGACTGTGGGACACAGCTAAAAGTGATCGCTGTGTTGAGCTCCGGGAAGATTCTTTCCATGAAGCTTGGCTATGTCCTGGGATTAACAGTTTTTGGGGCCTGGTGTTTAAAGAATTAAGCTGGATTGTAGACATGCAAATCACGCCATATCCTATGCTGGCCTTAATAGGGTACTCTAAGCCACGCCCTAAATCAGTCTGCAGATTAATAGACATTGGTTTGCTAATAGCTAGTCAGTGTGTGGCAAAGCACTGGTCAAGGGACCTGATTCCCTCCATGGTGGAGCGGAGCAGAGACATGTTGTTCTGCAACACACAAACTGTGGCAAACAACAAGCTTCTCCCCCAGCACAGTCAGCCTAAAAACGTTTGGGCTTTGTACCAGACATACCTATATTGGAGTGGTGTGGCTCAAGTGGAGTGGTGTGGCTCACTGGTTAGAGGCGGCAAACCTGGAGGCAGAGGTCGGCCCGGGTCCAGAGTTCGATTCCCCATGCGGCAGGGTCTTGGGCCATGGTCAGCAGACTCGATAATTCTCGCCTCGGTCCCCACTCCAACCATGGGTCCCACTCAGCTACTCTGGGCAATAGCTTGCTTAATCTCTACTAACGGCCCCATCAGCGCCGGGGATGCTTGTCTTCACCTTGGAGATGCCCAGAAGGGACCATCTCACAGGGAAAGCCAGGATGGGTTCCCCAGCGGTATACAGCGCCGGGACGCCCCTTTACTGGGGCAGCTGTGCGCTTTACAAGTATACAACATTTAACATTGTCCTAAGTTGTGCCTTCTGGTTGAGAGGCTGCTGCTGGTGTGCGTGAAGAGGAGGCAAAACATGACCATTAGAAGGGCGATAGAAAGTTAGTAGGAGAATGTGTTGTCAGGCTGCCAGGTAAGATGGGGTGAGACTGAGCTAGGCCCAACACTTCATGTATTCGGATAAGGATAGCCTATGTTGCAATTCAAGACCTTGACAATTATGCTAATTTTGGTAATATGGACGGATAAGGAATATGCATGGTAACCATGGATAAGACTGAATGTATATTGATGTGTTATGTTGGATCACTTGCTGCGCAAACCTAATACTATGCTGATTGAAGTCATGTCTCTTTGTTTTGCTGAAAACTCTAATAAAGCTTTAAAAAAATATGTAACTTCTTACTGTACAGTCCTACAAGACTAGCAACCCGCAACTAAAATAATTCAATATAACATAATGTACATAATTGATAATCCATTCAGTAATTTATTGATAATAAATTATTACTCAATTAACTTCCCTATACACCTTCAAACCCAGCAGTCGGCACCCGAACTATAACTAAATATATGATTGTCATACAACTTACTATTGAATAATCAATTAAACTAGTAATAATAAATCATAAATTAATTGTTAATTATTACCTAAATACCTTCCCAAACTTTAACCCTTGAAAAAACAGAAGCATATACCTAAAATATAAGTAAAACAAATCAATATTAAATTATGCACATAATGAATATCATGCATTTCAATCTTTATTTTGCTCAATTTAGATCATAAAAGAGATGCAAACAGTTTACAATCAAGTTACAAATAATACAGAATGAACAGAATTAAAAGGCAATACAGTGAGCCTATTAAAATCAATTGCTATATGTTACAATTAAAAATCGTCAATACAGTTAATTTAACCCGAATCTACCTCTAGTTTCATGAAGCGGGAGCGGGTGTGCCACATCGCTGTTAAAAATGTTGCTACCGCAAACACTGTCGGAGGAGAAAGATCTGTCTTTAAAATTCTATAAGCTGGGAGGTGTTGGCTGAAATTTAGATTTTTAAGAAGAGGAACCAGCCAGTATTTCATAGATCTTTGGTAAGCATTGCAAAAAAATATGATGTGCAGTTCATCTTCCAGATGGTGTGAGCATGACGGGCACTGTTCTCTGGTTCATGACTGGGCCCAGCGGTTAGTAAATGCCCTAGTGGGAAGTGTGCCATAACGCCACTGCATGAATAATTTTTTAGTAAGGACAGGAGTGATACCGTCAAGCACATGCTCTAGGTGGTATGAATCTTTGGATTTGATGAACAAATCTGTCAGGGACCCCTCCCGTATACTCCCCGTTAAGGCCAATAGCTTCAGCTCATAAAAATCCCTCGAAAGGAGTTTACGTGGGATACTACTGCAAGCATTTCCTGGATCTAACCATAGTTCTGGCCTACCCAAGGTCTCGCAATTTTGTTTAATTTACCTCAACCATGGGATTTTTGTAGATTCGGGTAGACGAAGGATCTCTTGGAGCTCAGTCCTGTAATTCATAAGTTCTGGCGTGCTCCAACTACGGCGCCAAAAGGTTATTGGTCTTAGTCCCAGCTCTTCCGTAATTGGTCTGAGACCCAGATCGAATCTCAATGGGAGGAGCGGGGTGCTTACTGGTAGTGCCGCCACCTGTCTAATAAATTTGTTTTCAGTAATCTGCAGGTTTTGGGCAGGAGTATGACCCCACAACTCGCCTCCATATAAAACTGCCCCACTGGCCTGCATTTTGTAGATTTGTAGAAGGGCACCAAAAGGTTTGTAGGTCGACCTGCTTGTCATCCTACAAATGCCACCTGTTAACTGGACCAGTTTCATGTTAGCCTTGGTCCGATGCGTGTCCCATGTCATGTCCTGATTGATAGTTACAGCCAGATATTCAAAAGTAAGAACCCTCTCGAGTCTTAGTGCACCTATGGTGGGGTTGGGGCGCGTTGAGGGAGGGGGTTGAGAATCATAAATTTGGTTTTCATAGCATTGATCCTAAGCCCGCGCTCCACACAGAGAGCTGAAAACCCATCCAGAACTCGTTGTATTCCCATGGGGGACTTGGACAGCAGCAGGGTGTCATCCGCAAACATAATAGCAGGCACCCTGCTGCCGTTTAGCTTAGGAGTATCAATGTCACCCATCCTGGTCAGATGGGCAATTACCCCGTTGACAAAGAGGCAGAACAGTGTTTGCGCGAGCACGGAACCCTGTCTCACTCCCCTGTCAATGGGGAACCTTCCGGAAAGTGCCCCAATCCTACCACACCTAACACGTGCAAAGATTCCCTGGTGTAATCTTATCAAAATTGTCAGGATATCAGCCGGAATGCCCAACTCCACCAGTACGGTCCAAAGTCTGTCTCTAGGTACTAAATCGAAGGCGGCTCGCAAGTCCACAAATACCGTGTACAAGCTGCCGCCCTCGATAACCGCAGTCTTCCAAAACAGGAGATTCAAGCGAAAAATCTGGTCCATAGTAGAGACCCCTCTTCTGAATCCTGCCTGATAGGGGGTTAGAATGGTAGATTCCTCTATCCAATTTTGGAGGTGATCTAATATCAGCCTGCCAAATAATTTCTGGGGTACATCTATGAGGCTGATGGGCCTGTAGTTGGCTGGGAGCAGAGGTGATCCCTTTTGAATATGGGAACAATCTCTGCGCCCAGCCAAGTGGGGGGGACCTCCATACCCCTCAGGACAGCATTGAATATCACCACTAAGTAGGGGGCCCATATGTCAGGCTCCTGCTTGAATAAATCACCCGGCAGGCCATCCAATCCTGGCGCTTTACCTGATGCCAACCCTACAATGGCTGCTCGTACTTCCTTCTCTGTGAAGGGTTCCCCCTCTACTAGTACACTAGTGATAGGTAGAATATCGTTAGTGACTTCGTCGGCGACCTTGTAAAGGGACTGGAAATGATCCTGCCAGGTCTTGCCTGAGATGTTAGGTTCAATAGCCGTAACAAGCTCCTCGGACCCCGTGTTAACAATGCGACAAAATCTACTGGGATCCCTGTTAGCTAATAATGTAGTGAGGTTTTCCCATTTTTCCTGTTCCCATTCACT
Source organism: Lissotriton vulgaris (assembly GCF_964263255.1). NCBI lineage: Eukaryota > Metazoa > Chordata > Amphibia > Caudata > Salamandridae > Lissotriton > Lissotriton vulgaris. The sequence goes on from NC_141696.1 coordinate 748,189,656, forward strand.
TTTGGCATGGGTGATCAGCCGCTTATAGTCCCTTCTCCTTGCCTGGGTTGCAGACCTATCTGCACCTTCCTTGATCGAAATCAAGAGATCTGATTTAGCCTTGCGGCAAACCTGATTATACCAAGTGGGGCGATTTTGACGACCACCCCCGTTCTTTTCTATAGTAAAAAGGACTTCGGCCAAGGACTTAATGAGGTCCTCATGCGCCAACCATAGTTCCTTGTGTGTGCCCTGGGAGGTAGGGCGCTCCATTATTGCACCTACCTTTTCAAGAGTAGGAATGAGTCGGGCATAAAGCCCACAGATCTTCCCTGGGTTGGAGGCTAGTTTCTCCCACCTCACTCTCCGTCTATTATTTGTCAATGCCAATCCTGGGGCAGTATTATCTGCCACGACCCTTCTATCTTCTAGGTCGGGAATGGCATTTTCCAATTCCAGCACATTGTGGTCGCTATCTTCCCTAAATATCACCTGAAAATCAGTGATATGCGACCAGATGGGGCGTTGAACCAAGATATAATCCAGTCTGGACTCCATGCCCTCTCTATGATAAGTGCATTTCGGTGGGATATCTGAGCTTAGACATCCATTGCAGGCCCGCATACCATGTTTCAGAGATAGGGCGGTAATTTGAAGAGCTAGAGGAGTCCAGGCTCTAGGGGAGGGAGCTGCTGAAGGGGGTAATAGCCACACGGCGTCCTACTCCTGAGATAGTCCATCCAGTAGACCTGAGAGGGGCTCAAAATGGCAGTTAAAATCACCTCCCACCAAGAACGGTATACCATGTGGGATGTCACTGAGGAAGACTGAAAGTTCCTCGATAGTATGTGACTCTTGTGCGATGTTTACTGGCCTAGAGTAAACGTTTACTACAGCCAGTCTACTCAAATTCGGCCATTCCAACAAAACACCAAGGATATCTTCTGAGGCTAAGGGGAGGGGTCTGCCCTCACAGCCCAGGTCAACAGCCACTAAGGTGGCGAGGCCTCCCGGCGGACGCCCCTTGCCTCCCCACTTTGCTGGAGTTGAGAATACCACAAAACCTGTACGAGGGACAGTCTCTCTGGCCCAAGTTTCCTGGAACAGGCATATGTCTTTGGCCTCAATGAACAAAGCCCAGTCCGGACACTTCAGTTTATTCCCCAGACCGGCACGTTCCAGGACAGTATTTTGAGTGAAGGTGGTCTGAGATTCAAGGTAGGAACAGTAGGTGTGACTGTGTCAGTTAGAGTCATCTGTTGTTTAACAACGTGCGGTCGTTCCCCTAGTTCAACTATGGGTTCCTTCATGCTTGAAAGAGGTCCTTCAGTGTTTGAGTGAGCCATTTTGTTAATATTTTGCTCTTCGCAATAGTCCCTCTACAAGATGTTAGCATGGCGTACAATAGGGGGACAAATATTTACTTCTTTGCTACCCCTATGTGAGTCGCCCATCTCCCGCCTCTTGCCCTGGTTGTGTCAATCCACCATATCCAGGCAGCTATACCTGTTAGATGTTGGGGAAAAGTCAGGCTGCTGGAATCTGGGGTAGTGGAAGTCGCCTCTGTCTCTGTCACCCCAGCCTCTCCCCCTCCTAGGAATAGTATGCCAACCCTCCTCCTCGCAAGGATTGAACAATGGTGGATAAAAAAAGATAAGGGTAGGGACTGAATGGATGTCCCCTGTTCGGAATGTGACCAACTGCATATATGAGAAACAGTCCTGGGATCTCTAAAATTAATTAGGACACAGTCTCCATTGATTGATTTTGTGGTGTTACCCAACCATGGGACTCTAGTTACCATAAGGACCTCACTCGAAATTCCATAGGGTAGGAGTCTATTTATGGTAAGCCAGTTAGCGACCTTGCTTTTCAGAGCAAAGACAGATTCTTTAGAATCGGACTTCAACTCTGGTATACCGGCCAAAATGACTGTGTACGGGCTCGCCTCTGGCGGCAGGTTCATTGGCCTAGATTTCTTGGTGATTACGTGTGCTCCCTGCAATCCTGTGGCTTCCTTTTCTAGGTGGCTGCGTCTTGGAATACAATCAGTCACCTGGGGTGTGGCAGTATGTGCTGTAGGGGGTTGTGTTTGTGGTATCTTAGGAGCTAGCCCTACGGCCTTCGTTGGGGGCTTTGGTGTAGCCTTCTTTTTGCTAAGTTCTACCCCGCACTTGGCTATGTTATTATTTGTTTTAAGCATGTCAGCAAGCTGGGCAGTAGATTTTTCTATCGTCGCTAGCCTGGCTTCAATCTTCAGTAGGCGTGTTTTTAAAGGACTTAATAGTTTCTTAAAAAGTGCATCAATGTTGGAAAGAGTAAGGTTATTTGCCATTTTCAACAATTAAGCTTTAAAAAGTAGAGCATTTTGATTGATTGCCAGGGCATTTATTACATTTGGCCAGTTCGCTGGCTCCCACTGGACCAAGCAATGTCATGGTGAGCAAAAAACGATGGATTTGGGCCCAGATCTCTGTACTGGGTTGAATATATGACATTGTTCTGTATTCTGTCCATCAACTTTTGTTTTTGCATTTGTCACCCCGAGTGGGACGGGTATGCTCAGACGTGAGTCCCGTGCTCTCCATGCCACTGGAATCAAGCTATCCAGGCTGATGAAGGCTGAAAGCCCGAAACTTGTCCTTGGATGCTCGTTTCCAGTCTAGGGAGGACCTGGCTTGGCAGTTCGGGCTTGACTGTTCCCATGGGGCACAGAGTCAAGACTGATTTGCGCATGGCTAGGTTCAAACTGGAATGGCATGGTGAGCAAAAAAAACGATGGATTTAGGCCCAGATCTCTGTATTGGGGTGAATGTATGACCTTGTTCTTCACTCTGTCCATCAACTGTTGTTTTTCCAAGCAATGTCATTGCCTGGCAGTAGCATGAAAGAAAATGTTACTGTCACCCTTACAGGGCAAATAAAGTCAGTGTCCGTTTCCTAAAACTTAAAAAAAGATGAAAGTAGGAGGGGGCAGGGTCGGGGTTCCAAAATAAAAGTCAGCCGGTCTGCTTGAGGCACTCTAGCAGGAGATTTAAAAAGGTCCTGGCAGAGTCTGCTGAACACAGCATATAGCCCCATCATGCGGTCATGCAAAACTCTCCCAGGAGCCAGCATGGAATAAAAAAGAAGATGGGGTGGGAATCTCTGGGTGGTTGCCCTTGTATGGGCTTGGCCACCTGGGGGGGGTAAGGCAAAGGCCAGCTGCTCTGGGTTGAATGCAGTCGTATTGTAACAAGATATTACTTTAATTTAAAAAATACATTCACTGAGAAAAATTTAAAGTGGAGTTATAGATAAGTAAGATAGTAAAACATTAACTTCAAAAAGACCTTGGATATTCACTGAAAAAAACAAACTTCAAAGTGGAGTTTTGCATAGGTCTTTTAATAGTAAAAAAACAAACCATTTTCAAACCAAAACAAATCACTGGAATTCACCAGTTATACATTATTGATATAAGTATACCTTGCACCTCAATTAATTTTCAGATACCATCAGTAGCGTAATATGTGCAGTCATAAGCAGTACATTATAGTGGTGCAAGTTATACTTATGCTAGTTATGTATAACTGGTGAATTGCAGTGTTTTTTGGTTTTAAAATGGGTTGTTTCTTACTATTAGAAGATCTATGCAAAACTCTACTTTGAGCTGGGTTTTTTTCAGTGAATATATGTGCTACAATACATGAGGTCATTGCCATCCTTACCGAATTTAAATACTGGTAATGTGTGCATGCATAATACAGTCACGAGCGCTTGATAAACCGTGTCTTTAATGATATAAGAGAAATGAAAAAGAGAAAGATATTCTCTAGCAGTCTGAGTATATTGAAAGGTGATTTGACTACAGACTTAATCTGTGGGGCCACAGCAGAAAGAACATTTCAGATGTCTTCAAGAATTTCTTTCTAATGGTGGGTTGAGCCTAGCTTGGCAGGGGATGTCAAGGGTGATGGGGTTTAGGCAACTATGTATGCATTTTGTTCTTGCTGGAATTTCATTTCCTAGCCATCCATTCATTAGCCATGCAGAGCTAGGCTGTACAGCACAAGCAAGGGGTCGATTACAATGCCATCTGGAAAGGATACAAAAGGGATTCGGATTTGGCAAATTCGATTCAAAGCCTATGTTTCTGACTGAATCCGGGACCTTTCTGGATGAGCGGTTATAATGCAAGTAAACCATTCGGGCTGTCCAAATTGTTTCAGTTTCTTTTGGAGATGAGTCGTACAGCTCTATGGGCACGGTTTCCGAGCGATCGATTACGATGACCCATTCAGACAGCCGCTCTGATTCGGTCTGCCCAACACAAAACGGCTGTCAGTATCTGACTTTGGAGACACGTAGCAAGCTCCCCTTCAACTTGAGGTCTCCAGTTGGGGCCTGTGGGGGTACCCAAGGTGCCCCCTGTTAAACCATGTACAGTGTGGCAGGCACCATGGGGTGCCCACCACAGGGTGCAAGGTTTTCCACAACTACCCCTTTCTTCAATGGGAGCCTGTGCTCTCATCCGGAACCCAGGCTCCCATTGAAGTCAATGCGGGTCCGATCGAACGATGTTGAGAAGCATCGTAAACAGTTGGTTGGACTCGCAGAACCCAAGTCAGTCAGAAACGATTCCGGAACCAATTCTGTCAGAAGAGTTTCCGAACTACATCATAATCGGCACCTAAATCTGTTAATATTTGTCTGATTAAAATATTGAATTTCAATATGATATAGGTCCAATTTGCATTGTTTTTGCAAATACTGCTGAAGTAAAAAATTTGGTAATGTAGTGATATGAGGTACAGTTGAAAGGGTCAGGTGAAATAGTGGATGATTGAGGAAAGCTACTGAGTAGAACGTGAAAGAAAGATTAGAATTGCGGAAGGGGCGCCATAGTGATATGATTTGCTAAGTATGAACAGTTGATAGACTTCTGTAATATTGCAATAAATAAAGGGCCCTGTTCAGCGACTCCATCGCCGACCTCGCCAGTACCCAGGCACTCCCCTCCCTGGACTACATCCTCATCGGGGACCTGAACTACCACCTCGAGAACAACACCAAAGCCGCCACCCTGATCGACAACCTCACCAACCTCGGATTCCGACAATTCGTCACCAATCCCACCCACGCAGCGGGCTACACACTCGACCCCATCTTCTTCACAAGCACCCACGTCACCTTCAACCACACCTCCAAACTCTACTGGACCGACCACCGATGCATCCACTTACTTTCAAGAAGACAACGACGCACCACCATACCCAACAGCTGCCTCTGTGCCGATGGGGCACAGTCACTGAGGACCAGCTGACCTCCACCCTCCTCCTGAACCCTCCTAGTGACCCCACCGACCCAGACACCGCCGCTCGGAATCTCAGACAGTGGATGAAAGACTGCGCCAACACTCTTGCTCGCTAAAAAAACCCTCCATTACCCATCACAGCAAGAAGACTGCCTGGTTCACCAAAGAACTCCAGACCTCCAAGCACACATGTTGGAAACTAGAAAAGAAATGGCTCCAAGACCGCACGTTGGACAACCACGCTGCCTTCAAGGACACCACCCGCAAACATCACCAACTCATTAGATGGACCAAGAGAGCCTCCTTCAAAACCAGCCTTGACAACAACGCACACGACTGCAAAGAACTCTTCAGCATCGTGAAGGAACTCTCCAACCCCAGCGCAAACACCAATGACATGCCACCCTCGCAAGATCTGTGCGACTCACTGGCCACCTTCTTCCACCGTAAGATCGTCGACATCCATGACAGCTTCAACGTCCCGCTCACCCCGACTACGACAGACCCCACCCTACCGACACCAACCTACTGACCTCCTGGGCCAACGTCAATGACAAAGAAACACGCACAACCATGAAATCAATCCACTCATGATTGCCAGCAGACCCCTGCCCACACCACATGTTCAACAAAGCAGAAGCAACCATCGCGCACCAACTGCGAAAAATCATAAACATCTCCTTCGACTCCGAAACATTCCGGGAAAGCTGGAAGCCCACCAAAATCAACGCCCTCCTCAAAAAGCCCAAGGCGGACCCCAAGGACCTCAAGAACTTCCGGACCATCTCCCTGCTCCCTTTCCCTGCGAAGGTCATTGAGAAGATTGCCAACATACAGCTTACCGGCCACCTCGAGGACAACCACATCCTAGACCCGTGGCAATCTGGATTCAGAAGGAACCACAGCACCAAGAGAGCCCTCATCGCCGCCACAGATGACATTTGACGCCAACTAGACAACAGCAAAACCCCCGCCCTCATCCTCCTGGACCTGTCAGCCGCCTTCGACACGGTCTGCCACCGCACACTAAGAAAGCGCCTCCAAGAAGCCGGAATTCGGGACAAAGCCCTGGACTGGACCACCTCCTTCCTCTCGGGCAGAACCCAGATAGTCCGCCTCCCACCATACCAAGCTGAAACAACCAACCTCATCTGCAGCGTACCCCAAGGCTCATCCCTCAGCCCGACGTTGTTCAACATCTACATTGCCCTCCTCGCACAGTTGGCCCGCCAACATGACCTGAACATCAACTCCTACACCGTGACACTCAGCTCATCCTCTCCCTCACCAAGGACCCGCACACCGCCAAAAGCAACCTCCACAAAGGTATGAAGGCCGTCTCCGAGTGGATGAGGAACAGCCACCTGAAGCTGAATTCAGACAAGATGGAAGTCCTCATCCTCGGCCCTACCCCATAGGCCTGGGACGACTCCTGGTGGCCGACATCACTAGGAACAACACCGACACCCACAGACCACGCACGGAACTTGGGATTCATCCTCGACTCCTCCCTCTCCATGTCCAAGCAGGCCTACGCTGTCTCCTCCTCCTGCTTCAACACCCTCCTCATGCTTTGCAGAATCTGCAAGTGGATCCCGATCAAAACCAGGAGAACAGTGACCCAAGCCCTCGTCAGCAGCCGACTGGACTACGGCAACACACTCTACGCTGGAACTCCTACCAAACACCTACAGCGACTACAACGCATCCAGAACACCTCAGCCCAACTGATTCTCAACCTCCCACATCGCAGCCACATCACCCCCCACCTCAGAGACCTGCACTGGCTCCCTGTCAACAAGAGGATCACCTTCAAGTTCCTCACCCACGCCCACAAAGCACTCTACAATGCCGGACCAACCTACCTGAACAGCAGACTCAACTTCTACACCCCCACCCACCAGCTCTGCTCTGCCAATCTCGTCCTCGCTGATGTCCCCCGAATCCAGCAGACCACCTCCGGAGGCAGATCCTTCTCCTTCCTCGCTGCCTAGACCTGGAACACCCTCCCAACCCAACTACGGCAGACCCAGGACCTGCTCACCTTCAGGAGGCTCCTCAAGACCTGGCTCTTCGAGCAGTAGCAGCAGACCCCCCCCCCCCCTCCAGCACCTTGAGACCCTCACGGGTATGTAGTGCGCTTTACAAATACTGTGATTGATTGATTGATTGATTGACAGTTGGATGGTAAACGTTGCCAACAGCAAAAGATGGATATTGGAAGACCCAGACTATAGATCTTCCTTGCAGCAATAACTGATGAATAAAGCACCCAGTTTGTTAGTTTCGCTGTAGTCTGGGAGCTGTTAAAATGCTCCTCTGTGCATTGTTTTAATCAAACCAAGAATGACCATTTTATAGTAAGTCAGTAATTCCTGATATTCTGTATAACACCTGCACTTTTCATTAGTGGATACATGACAGACGATATGTATATGTTTAGCTATTTGGGAAATTTCGGATTTGAAAGCTGTGTCAAGACTGGCTCTGGTAACTTCAAAGTCTGAGGTCGCATGCAGGAGTTTCTTAATCACATTTGGGAGTGTTCTGTAGTAAATTAGTTTTAAGGCAGGAGTATTGCAAGTGGCAATGAAACAACACATTTATTTACTTTAATACAGCAGACACCTTTGATTTGTTTGGAAAAATAAGGGGGAACTCTGGTATAGGACAATCCTATGGTCAGGCAGATGAACCCAGACGTGTGTGCTCTCTTCGTTAGGGAATTGCCTAAAACATCGGTCAACTTGTCCGAGCAGGACGCTGAATTTCGGAACTCTGAGATAATCCTGAAGTGTCTCTTGGGGGCATATTCACAAGGCGCTATCGCCAAATTAACGGCAATTTATTGCAGCCAAAGTTGTGATAAATTTACCCCACCATTCAACAGCCCACAGCACCACTTTTTCTACAATAGAAGCTGGAAAATCATCACCAAAGAGGACCCTTCAACTATCACTAATGAGATGCAGAGTAGGTGTTCCTGTGCAAAAAGCTGCGACAAAACCAACTTCAACATTCACAATGACCAGAAAAATTGGCGATAAGAGCACAAAACACGCAATAAGGCGTTTTAGCAGCAGCAATGTTACACCTGCTCTGACCTAGTTAAAAGTCGGACGGCAGCCTGCACCACAATAGGAAGCCCTAGGCGTCATTGGAAGGGCAACAGTTGTCATGGAGGAACTGAACATGCAGCACGAAAACCCAAAAGAGCCACAACACCCACCCGGCACCCCCCCAGACCACCACAGGGGCAGCGCAGACAATTACAGCGGCCCCCCAGGAAACGCACCTGCCTCACAGGCACAACATCTGACAATGTCCAATGTCACTGTCCACTACAGCCTGAAACGGGCAACCATCTTACGCATCCTGGCCATCATCGCCTAAGAGGCCTACAGCACCCACACAGCGGACAACCAATATCCCACCCCACCCCAAGCTGCTGGCTGTGCACCACCTGTTGGCTCCTGGCATACCTTAAACAACACCTGTCAGAGTTGGCGGAGGCTCAGAGCTAGCCACATCCAAAACCCCCAAGGCTGTCCTGGACGTCACATCTCACATCATTCTGTCACCCCAGTCCCCGTACAGCCAACACAATGCGCAGGAACCGCAGGTGACCAAGCACGTACCATATGCCACAGAAGGATGCACACACGTGTAGGGGCAAATTGACTGCACACATGTCCCACCTGGGCCCCCTGGTGACACAGCACACAATCAGCGCAACAGGAAGCACACGTCACACATCAATGTGCAGGCACATCCGAACACCGTAGGACCCTAACCAATGTTGCCTTTAAATACACAGCCAGTGTGGATGTTCCCTTCACCCTCCGACAGTCCAACAGCAACCAGCCATCACAAGATCACACAAAGGGAAATGCACAGCCCCTTGTCAACTCATTAATTAACACCCCACTCACATCAACTCCACAACCATGCAACCCACAACTCTGGCAGTGCACACATCACAAATTCACAACTAACATGCAAAACAACATGCCCACCCACCAGACATGACAGAACAACTCACAATGGTAACCTGGGCAAGCCGTAAACATGAGCCATCGATGGCATGGCACCTCAGCCACACATTACCTGAATGTGGTGAGAGGTGTCAACCAGGCTTGTGTGAAGAATGCAGTCGAACCATGATTGGGAGAGTGCACAATGCCAAGAGTACGAAGTACTGCACAAACTGCAGTATGCAGAACACACCCATATCAACTACGATATACACCTCTGGTGAATGGAGTGTAGTGGACAGTGGACGCAACCATGTCACCCCAGCCAGTGGGGGTCCTTGCGGAAATGTTGCCTGTTATGCCCCACCCGTAAGCATGATCAGAGTGGGATGGGCCAGCGTAGGGATGTGAATAAAAAGCACAAAGCCCTGGGCTTTGTCCTCTTCCAGATAGCCCAAAGTCTCAGATAGGGCAGTGCCTCCCACCCTGCCATGAGGCCGATGCTGCCCTCGTAAGTGGAGTTGCCTGAGATCCTGTGCGCCTGACATACCCTGGCCCGCTGGACCGCGAACCCGTCAGGCCCGACCCTAAGCAGCCAGGCCACACTGATCAGCATCCGATGCAGGCATGTGTCATGGAGGTCCCACCATGTGCCAGTGTAAGCTCCAAGCCCGAGACTTCCTTCGATCAGTGAAGCATAGTGCTATATGCGCTTCTTGCGACACATCCTGCTACAAACCCTGTCCAACACCATCCGGCAAGCCATGCTTACACAAACCCTGTCCAAAGCCATTTGTCGAGCTATACTGCCACAAACCCTGTCCAACGCCATCAGGCGAACCATGCTGACACAAACCCTGTCCAACACCATCTGGCGAGCCGTGCTGCCACAAACCCTGTCCAATGCCATCCGGCGAACCGTGGATGAGGTACCAGGACAACCCAGCGGACCAATGGGTCTCACATCCAGCACCTAGTTGTGAATCACGATTGGCTGAGTCCACACCAGTGGACACACAGAGATGAATAAGAGGAAGATGCAGCTCAGTCCGAAGGAAAGCTGGGTCACAGTCACGGAGGTGACCGGACACGGGGTGCCACTGAACCCGAACTATGCAGGTCACTGGGGCCACCAACCTACGCTAGCGACAATTGGTGAATGTCCCGTGCTGTCCTCTGCCTCTGGCCTACACTGCTCTCGGCCTAGGCTGTGCTTGAGTAGGCCACAGATTTGGAATAGAACTTCGAGTATGCAAAGGCTGATTACACATCATTGCAAGCAAGAGGAGGCCAAAGAGGATGTCACCTTGCAACTTGGCAGGGAGAAAAGGATCACGTTATGGAGGTACACTACCGACAACTGCCCTGGTGTCACTTGCACTGTGCATCGCGAGCCAAAGACACATAGCTGTGGACCACTGCTGACCACTGCCTACGGCCTACACTGCGGTCCAGTAGGTCACAGAGTCATGATGCAGCAAGGGCGGAGTCCATAATAGTGTACTTACATCATCGCAGTCTGCATCCCCACTCAGCCCCGGTGCCACTAAGTCTGTTCCATGTCATTCATGGGCACTCTCTAGTCGAACAGTGGTGGTGTCTGAGCCTATAGACTAGGGGGCAGTTTTCACCCCATATAGCTGATACAGAGTTAGTGGTGCAAACGGGCTGTCGCATTCCACTCCTCCATTTGCTGCTTCCAGATAAAATCAAACCTTTCGGCTTCTTGCCCTGGAAGACACCTTCCACTGTCCCCCGAAGCACTCTGAAGCATACACCTCGGACAATGATGGTTACTCCCTCAGGTCGCATGGCCCATCTGACTGCACTGCAAGTCACTGTTCCGTGGCTGGGTGCCTGTGCCGGCCACAGTGCATCTGGGGCCTCTAACTCTGTGCTGGTCAAGCCAGGGACCCCTTCTCCGGAGACATAGGCTTGCCCCTGAGGCGTGGGCCTTGGTCTCATCAATGCTTTGACTCTTGCTGTACGCAGCTTCCGGGCCCAAATGCGTCCCACCAGGGTTCACACACTAAAGCGAGTCCAGACTGGCTCGGATGATGAATCACCACAGGAGCCACATGCCAGCACCGCAAGAACCACCACCAAACGCCATCTGAGTTGAAGCACTGGTTCCGACAGACTTTGTGGTTGCTCAGGCCTGTCATGGCTGCCATCATTGGCCTGTTACCCTGCTCAGCACTCCAGGTGCCAGTGACTCTGTGCACCGCAAGCCATTGTCCGTAGCTGAATGTGTTTAGTGCTGTGGAGCTCTTACGCATATATGTCACCTCAAACAGTGTGGGGACCCTGAGACGTGATGGTAAAGATGATGCAGGTCTGATACACCCCACCGTACGAGGAATATATCGTAGAGACAATCCAAGACTTTTTCTGCACATGAGCGCACTAATCTCTAGTGTCCACAGCCCAGTGTACAGCGACTCACGGACACTTCTGTTTGTCTGTTGACTGTCCTCTGGACTTTATCCAGATCACCCCATTTTGTTCATCATTTGACTCTGTATTGCATGTGTTTTCTGTTTGCGTTGCACTGTTGTCCAATGTCCAAGTGGTTGCCAACACCAGACATTCCGTACACACACATCCAGCACAGGCATCACTGTACATGTGGCCCTGCCAATAAAGGAGCCGGGGGCATGTGCCCGTAGCCAGTTCAACATGATCTCTGCGTGTGTCCCTGTGGTCTTGTAGCATGCATGTGGTCCCTGGGCCCTATGACATTACATTGTGTGGTGCACTACAGATGCAGAGATGTCACCAGAGGCAGCAGCTTGGGGCTTGCTTGGACATGTAGCTTTGTCGTCACCCTCTCCATCTGTGAGGGGGGTGGCCAGGGCCATCGAACTCACTGCCAACATGGGTGTGTGACTGCTAATTGCGCACCCCTAGGCGTGGTTCTGTGCTGTGCATGTACATCTGCATGTGTCTCTATGGCAGCGTGGATCTCCTTTGTGGGGTGTGGGTGGGCCCTGTAGGGTGAAAGACCCCTATGTATGTGTTCTGGTTTACATTCCATGGGTTCGGTCCCCCGATCACACCTGTTGGGCCACCTTCTTTTGGTGTGCTGACACATGCCACTGAGGTGCCATGTGTGGGTGGGTGAAGTGTCATGTGCCAGCTGTGTCTACGGGTGCTTCATGGTGTACGGTTTGTTGCAGGCTCAGAGTTCTCCTCTGGATATCTTGGCTGTCCGGGTCCTGGTGGGGAGTTGTGTGGGATATTCATGGCTGTTGTAGGGCATCGGTGTTGACGGTGTCGACGGCGTGGTGGTCCTCTCCGGCATCACTGATGCGTTGTATTATGTGCTCTGCTGCAGGTGTTGTGTGACGCTCTGCGATGTGAAGAGGAGGTGCGTGTTTCCTTTGTGTTGGCATATATCTTGGCGTATTGTGCTAGTTTGCATGCAGACTGTATGGCGCTGCACATTTTGACTGTTTGGAAGGTGCTGGATTCCTCTGCTTGTGGGACAGTTGCTGGTAGTGTTATGTCACCTCTGTGACGCTGGAATTGTTTTCCTGCAGGCTGTACCCCGTCTTCCTCTTTTCCTTGGCCTTCCCCGACCCCGTTGTTCCATGGTGGTATTCTGTGGGGGTTTTGGGGTTCGAGCTGGGCTCTGCACTGGGTCAGGGTGCATCCATGTTGCTACGTGCTTTGGCTTGTCTCTGGTGTATTTTTACCGGGGTTTTTATGGTGCATTGTCCCGCCAGACACATGGGATTTGCAGGCCTGTGGTCGATTTTCACTACTTTTTGTACAGCAGTTGGCCTCATTGTATTTTTTTGCCTTTGAGTATCACATTTTTGCGGCGTGGCATTGATTTTCACGCAGACATTTGCCGCTTTGTCTGGTGTCTATCGCATGCTACCGCCTTCTGGTGAATTTCACGTTGACACAGGGTTATTTTCCTGCGATAGGCTGCGATTTTGAAAGTTGCATTAATCTACTCTTGCTGTAGTTATCACGCGTTCTTGTGAATATACCCCTTAGTGTTTTAGAGAAGAGGTAAAAATCATAGTCTGTCTACCACCCATCCAGGGTCTAAGTAGAAGTTTGTGAGGTGAGTTTGTTCATAAACCTCTTGTTGGGTTGTTAATCAGAAGGATTACAGAGATTTGAGAGGTGTCAAGCTGTAAGATCCATCGTAGTGTCAATCACAGAAGGTGAAAACCTTGCTCCCAGGGTTGTTCAATCTTTTTAACAGAAGAACGGATTATTTTAAGATTTCTACCCGTCTTTGTATATACATTTTGCCAAAGTTAGGAGCAAACCCAGAGATGTATGAGATATTTGAGACCATGTTCATGCAGAGTAAATATCAGATGGGGACATGCGATGGCATTGTTGTTGCTCTAGGAAAAAGGGAAAGATTCATAGATCGTAATGGTTCCTGAAAGTCCAAACAGAGGATCCTAAAAGATTCCTCCATTATCAATTTAGCTGGTGATATTCTGCAGAAATTTCAAAACAAGAAATGCATACTTAGTTAGAAGTCTAAAAGAACTGTAAGTGTTTGCTGTAAGTTCACCATAGTTGGATTAGAATCACAGAAAGCCACGGCAAATGTTGAACTTGGGGGACAAAAAAGGGAACAATGTATCGTGACGTCTGGTACAAAAAAATTGCAATGAATCAGAAGATATTCATATATGACAGCTGCAGACAAGAGAAAGACAATTAAAAGACGTTATGTTTTTGTAAACAAATGCTGCATGTCCAGAACTTTGTTTTAAAGTTTGAAGAGCATGCACTGTCAATTAAGCAGCTTTTACTAATAGAAAGGATTTTTGAATTGCTATCAGCAACAGTGGACCTCATGGGGGTACTTAGGCTAGAAAGGGAAAATGGTGTTGGACAAAGGAATATGTCTGTGTGTGAATGGAGCTGCTAAAGCACCACAGAAGAAAGAGGAGAGGTTTGATGTCAGGCGCATGCAAGGAATCTGGCCTATCTGAGAGAGTCTTATGGTTAAAAGGGTGGTTTAATAGGACTCTGAGAGAAGAAAAGAAAGGTGATTACTTTCAATATTAGCATGGGAGATTATGGGGCACATGCATCAAGCATACATTTTACAATTCTAAAATAGTGATTTTTACCGAATCGCTATTTTGAAATTGCAAAATGCAATGCATGTAGGAATCGCAGGCCCATAGGAATGAATGATACTGCATTCGCTAATTGCGATTACCAAATTGGTAATCGCAAATAGCAAATACAAATCCAAGGGTGCCCAGGGGCCTAAGTCCCCACTGAAGCACACCACAAAAAAAGGTATGTGTGCACATGTAAAGCGCACACATGCCCTAATGGCATGTGTTTGCTACATGGTACTCTGAAACATGCATTTTTTTGCATTTTTCAAAGCATGCACATATTACCATCTACTTGAAGTTGATGGCAATTAGCGTTTCCTAAATGCACTGTTTACATTTAGGAAAGGGTACATGCATGGGAATCGCAAATTGTGATTCCCTATTTGTTTGTCCAATTTAGGTAATCACAAAACATTGTGAGTATCTAAATTGCAAATAACAAGCCTTTGATACATTAGAATGGCCTTTTTCCATTCGCAAACGGGCCGATTTAGCAACTCGGCCCGTTTTTGAAAGGAAAATGGCTTGATACATGTGCCCCTATGAGCCTTAGATGGAGGCATAGTAATTGCAGGGAGGATAGGGTTGTTAAGTTGGCCAGTTGTAGGAAGAGTGGTGGAGAAAGAAGACTCAGAAAAAAAGAAATAAGAGCAGTTAGAACAGACTGGGAGGAGGGAGAGAGTGGTTCATCAATTGAGGAAGGGGATCACGATGGAGGTATTGGTTTCTAAGGCAGGTTTGGGAGATGGTATGTCATGCAAGGGAGAACATTAGGAAGTTAGGTGTTTTTAAAAGTAAACAAAAACTTAATGAGACCTAAAGGAATGAGAGGGAGTTAAATTGGCATGGAAGTATGAAAGCTTGATCTCAACCATACTTAGGCCTAGGAAAGGAAAGGGACATGGAAGGAGGAAGACTAGACTGTGGTGAGTGGCTGAAAACCAGTATTGTGATGTCAGTGCTTGGGAGGCAAGTGACAGAGAAATTGGTGCATGCACAGAAAGGGCTGTGTAGAAGAGACACCAAGGTACGAAACAACACCAGAAGGCATAACCAAGAGCTATGTGGGGTAAGAGTGATGGAGAGTAGAAGAGAGGTGATACAGCAAGAGTAAAACAAAGAGATTATTAGAGAGACATAGGGATAGATGTATCAAGATACCCTTTAGCGAATCTCAAATAGCGATTTTTAAGGAATCGCTATTTGAGATTTGCAAAATGGTATGTATGTAGGAATTCGCTAATTTTGAACGATTTCTTAAAATTCCTTAATTGCGATTAGCAAATTGCTAATCGCTATTAAGGAATAATTTCCCATTCATTTCTATGAGCCAGGAGGCCCTTAGGAAGGAATGGGAAATTATTCTCAATTTGCGATTCGCAATTAGCTAATCGCAAATTGAGAATAATTTCAAGGGTGTCTTAAGGACACCCTGCTGCACCCCAGAAATTGACATGTGTGCACATATGGCGTACATACATGCCCTAAGGGCATGTATGAGCATCACATGCCACCTTTACAAATTGCAAAAAGTGCATTTGTAAATGAAATCGCAAATTACCACCAACTACAAGTTGGTGGTAATTTGCGATTTCTAAAGGGAAAATCACTAATTGGAAATGCTTGATGCAAAGCATTTAAGGAATCGCAATTTGCGATTCCTTAAATGCTGACGCAAAGTTAAGGAATCGCAAATTTTGCGATTCCTTAAATTTGCGATGCAATTTTTTCATACATCGGATTTCCCTTTTTTTTGTCGCAAATGCTGCTATTTTGCGATTCGGAGCGTTTGCGACAAAAAAAATGCTTGATACATCTAGCCCTAAGACTGGAAGCTACACAAGTGGAAAATAATGAAGAAGTCAATGGGGGAGAACTGGCAGCTATTGGATTCAAAATAAACAATCCGTAGTTGTTTAGCTGAAGATGTCTCCACTGGAATGCCTTCAACCTTTCAGTGAATAGAAAAATACAAACGGTTTAGGGTCTGGATGAGTACAAAACTAAATACATTTTGCCACCTCAGTAGCTACGATAGGGCAATTTAATTGATTTAATAATCCACTCAGACGCCCAATATGGGTACAAGTCATTTGACAGACTTTGAAAGTCTACCTTTCTTTATTTCCAGTACCCTTGCGAAGTCCTAAAGGGTCTGCTCACTGTATAATACAGATGAAATCGTTGCCTTTGTTTAATGAAGTACGTCACCAATGGCAACCTGTTTTGTTTCTTTAACCTCAGAATATTTAAATTCTATAACTTGTATGTGTCGTGTGCGGTAGGAATTGAATTGTCATCCACCGTGCACAACTTGGAAATTACACCTAGTATTTGTTATTATGTTCTTGACCACAGGCTTTAGGAATCCACTTGAATAACACTAACTCTAACAAACACGCCCCCTAAATTGTTGAAAATAATGTAAAACTTGAAAAGATGGGTGTCGATAGTGAATATCGTTATTTACTTCTGTTGAGATGATTAAAACCCCCCTCTTGTTATCAACAATATTTCTTTTCTCAAGGTTTGCAGTACAGGTAATAGTAAATGTAGGCCAAATTGTGAGTATGTTGCTTACAATCAGAAATAGTCCGGGATAAGGAATACTCTGATTAACGAAAATTGCTGAAATTTTCAAGCTTTATAATAGAAAGATGCAGCAGAGCACGTATTGCAATTCATTCTTTCTCTTTGAAATTGCTTTTTTTAAATCACCTATTTTTTGTGAAAATTGGATCATCTGCTGCTTTCAGGTCGGGTAATGGCTGTTATTTGCAGAATAGTAGTAACATATTTGGCGTGTGGAAGGCAAGTCCAGAGTGTGACTCAAAGATAGTATCAGGAAAATTGCATAGCAATTTTTTCCTACTCTCCATATTAAACAATGGGTCCATGTACAGCGTCGCAGGCAGACTCAAGCTAGGGATGGAGCAAACACACTATACTGATTAACCGTTTTATTGAAATATTCTATAATATGTCAATGTTGCTTGTTCGTTTTAACCCACCCGTTTAGACAAAGTTAAATCCACCGGAGGACATCAAGCGAATTACCTGTGAAATTGACAAAATCCCAAAATTCGACTTTTAGAAAATGGTACCATTCAATTCAATCACGAGTTCAATACTTTATATTTTGTTTACTTTAAATGAATGCCCTTTGGGACATGACATGGCACGTACTTTGAAACGTATACACCCGCCCATGCTTTCGGACCCTCAGTTGGTGTTAGATTGGTGCGACAAGATGGAAGAATGGATATACAGAACCTAGGGCCTTATTTATGAAGGCCTTGCGCCACCGGTGCGTCACTTTTTCCCATGTTAAAAGTGACGCACCGGTGGCGCAAGGCCTTCATAAATAAGGCCCCTAGGGTTTCCCCCTATAACATGCCAAGATATGGGGAACTTAGGGAGAGCACTTGGGATTGTTCAGAAGGAACGTGGACTTATGACGGGATTTCAGCCGTCTTTTTCTAGCTTTAGGCAATGCATGTTGAATCTATATGGTGCTGGGAAGCTGCATCATGGCGTTTTAGTTTCGATGCCCATTTAAAGCCATACAAAACTCAGGGCCTTATTTATGAAACCTTTTCACTGTGATGCAACAGTTTTCACTGCGTCTTCCTTGCTACATGATGAATGTGTCTTATTTACTGTGTGACGCATCATGTTGCAAAGAATGACAGACACGTCAGAATTACTGACGTATTTGTCCGCGCAATACTGACGCATTGCTGGGTTGTGTGGGAAAGCGAAGCAACTCCAGCAATGCAGGGGAGAGGGCTATGAGGATAGCACTGCATCAGACTTATGCCTGCTGTGAGGCAGGCTTAAGATATTGACACAATGGTGTCTTAGAAGTGGTGCAATAAAATCTCATAGATTTCAATGCATCACTTCCAAGAGCTTTTTGCGGAGGAACGCCCACCCTGTCTACATTATACCTGGCGCAGATATAATGTGGGGCAGGGCTTTACAAAGTGACGACTCTGCTTAGATGCTTCACTTTGTATATAGGGCGCAACAGGGCGCATATTTTACGAAGCCACTGCATCAAAAAGTGACGCTATGGCTGTGCAAAAGTGTCACAGGAACTCAAAAACAAGCCCCTCAATAGTTTTTTTTTTTAAATCTTCTCAGTTTTACCATATTTACAAATGTGTAAAATGCACTTAAAACTGAACGGAAAGCAAGTATCACTGGGCCCTTTTACAACAAACTCAAACATGAGTTAATCACATACATCACCAGTTACCTAAAAACTGCACAATTCGTTAACAGGTTTTGTCACTATTTCATAACCATAAAATTTTCAGAACTTCATATCTACACGAAATGTCGCACTTCAAGAACGTGGGTTTAAATGACCCTACTCACCATTTCCTGTATTTGTAGCAGCTAACAATACACCACACGGTCAGTTGGTTTTTCTTTCCCCTAAAAATTGCGACTTTTATATTCTACTTACTATAATTCTGAGGACATTGCAGTGGAGAAATCTTCAGCTAAACCGCTTCAAACCATTTATGGTGAATCTAGTAGCAGCCAGTTCTCACCCATTGCCATCTTTGCTATTTTCCTGCCCTGGACCTTCATATGCCAGTCTGTCTAATAAACTCTTTGGGGCTTATTAATGAGCCCTTACGTCACATTTAGGCCAACATTATGTCACGTTTTGGTGACACTGCATTGGTGTGAATAATGAGCCATGTTGTGCCATATTTACGAAGTGACGCATCTAGGCAGATGTGTCACTTCATAAAGCCCTGTGCTACTTTATACCTGCCTCAGGTATAATGTATGCAGAGTGGACATTCCCCCGCAAGAAAGGGCCGTAGTAGTAGCACAGTGAAATCAATGAGATTTCAATACACCACTTCTAGGATGCCAATGCATCAAAACCTTAAGCCTGGCTCATGGCAGGTGTAAGGGTGACACAGCCCATTTCACATGGGGCGAGCCCCACGTAAAAGGACACATTGCTCGAGTTGCATCTGTTTTCATGCACACCTCAGCAATGCAGCACTTTTCCGCCTACAGATACGTCAGTAATACTGATGTATATGTAACACCCTGCTGAATAATGCACCGTATGTAAACACAGTGCATCCATGGTGTCGCAAGGAGGGCACGCTGAGAAGTGTTGCATCGCTGCTTTGTGGCAGCAAAGAAACACTTCTCTTAAATAAGGTCCCTTGTTTTACTTTTGACTTATGATATCCCTCCTACGCTCCATTACTCTTAACCCAGTACTACTTTCGCCATAGTTTCTGCTTTTGATACCAATTTCTTAGTTACTTATTTTCCATGAACTTACTCCACCATAGTGACTTTCAACCTCTCACCATAGTCTTATTTTTCTCCATCCCTGTCCTTTCTCAACAACTTTGCCAGGTTGTCTAAAAATGTGATCTGCCATTGGTGCATTGTTAGATGTTTTTAGTAAGGCAGCAGCTTCAATTTGAGAACTAACTCTGGGTTAGCCAATTTACTGCTAATGTTTTCCACCTTAATGATAAGCCCTTTTTTGATACTTGGTGCAGAGCCATTTAAGCCTTCTTAACATTTTTTCAAAAAAAAATATCCAAGCCAAATATGTGTGCTTTTCCCCACCCATTGAGAATTTTAAAGGTACCATTGTGTAACAAAAACCAGGCATGCCCCTGTGGTGATGAAAAGCCACAGAACTGCACTTAATGCATCCTCTGGTGAGGGGTGGCGGGAGGAATTATAATAAAAGGGCAGAGACTGAAGGTGGTCTTCTGGACCCATTAAGAGGTGGAGTCCACAAGGCCTACATTGACTACATTCAAGTCAATGTATGTCAGCGGAGTGCAGAACAAGCACAGCAGAGTCAACATTATCTAGCGGCAGCGGTGACAGGCCACCACCCAAGCGCCTGCCTGATATTAGAGGTGAGGACTACACACCCACCATTGTGAACATACAGCGCTGCTTCTGCCCTGCAGCATAAGTGCCGGGCTCCGCCCCCAGCCTCCTTGCTACTTCGCCCCCATCACATGGCGCACAACAAAGCATGAGTCTTGGCCAACCACTTTGTTGCTGCTCAGCTCAGCTGCAATGAGTGCTCGCTAGCCCTCTCTGGTTGAGAGGGCTCAACACTTCTTTCTGAATTGCTATGCCTGACTACTGATCAACCCCTCCCCTGGGTGCCTATCAGAGAAACAGGCAGCCATCTGACAATGTGAAACACAGCACCCAACAAAAAGCACAAAAAAAGAGGAAGAACCAGTTCTAATTGGAGACACAACATTTGATAAAGGGATCATAAAGAATAAAAACACAAAACAAATTAATAGCGAGTGAAGGGACATGCCATGAGATAATACCATGTTGCATCCAGATGGTGCTAATGTAGCACCCCAGCCAAGGGTGTCACGAGACCTGCTTGCCCCACCACATGCCATAGTTGGTGTCCTGCCACCCTTCACTGAGCTAGTGGGCTCAGCTACAGGGTCACTGGGCTGGAAGACATAGCTTGTAAGGTTAGAAACCTACTTCATAGCTACCCGTGAGTCCAATGGTGGCATAAAGCATTCTCATCTACTTCATTATGCAGGCAAAGAAATCTACATATCATTTGAGAATCTCCCTAACACAGGTTCTGCGACTGACTATGAGCCTGCAGTAAAAGCACTCAATATGCATTTTGACCACCAATTAAGCCTAGACTTTGAGCGCTTTAAGCTTCCTCAAGCTCAACAGAGGGAAGGTGGGTCACGACGGTGTGAACTAGCTAGTACTTGTACAGCTGATGATCAACCCAAATATTTGTGGGCCCAAATCATCCAGGACTGCAGGAGCAAAGTACTAAGAGGGCTTATCCTGAGGCAACCAAACATCAGCCTGGATGATATTCTGGTTTAGTCCAGGTCTCATGACCTGTCTATGGCAATAGTTACTGAAATGGATATCGCAATCATGCAACAGCCAGAACACATACCCACTGTAAAAGTGGAATGGGCTGATGCTATGAACAAGCTGAGGGCTATCTGCCAATACTCGCAGCCTGAGATCAGCTTATCTTGCAATGTGCCAGTACCAGTTGTAAACTTCATGATGTTCTGCATTTAAGCGCCTGTTGATGATACTCTGCCCGTGGCTCCACAAAACTGGGGGTTCCCTCATCCCCCCCTGCTCTGCCACTAACATATGATATTGAGGGCCGCCTGAATTCGAACTTCAAGTACTTATCCCCCTTACCTTAAGATGGCCGCCTCAGTGGGACCCTCCTCAATGTTTCATGTCTCCTGGTCTAAAATCATTGGTCATCGTCCTGATCTTGACCTGCAATTACCCGACCCTGTTCTTGCTCACCCACCAGGACATTTACTCTGAGAACTTCCCCTAGACAGTTGAGACCTAGCCTTTTTGACTGATGCCCGGTGGAGCTACCTTGCGAGCTAAAGGGGAGATGGACTATGGATTCCCTCCTTGGACATCCCAGCCGGTCGTTGGACAAACTCTCCTGCGTTTCTCCTGACCTTATCTCCCTCCTCCCCCTTCACCCTTCACCCTACCCCTACCCCTTAGCCCTTTCCACTCTACTCTTCTCCACTTTCCAGCTATCAATCTTTGCCCTCACCCGTCCTTGCTCGTAGTTCCCACCTTGTTTGTCCACTGGACTTTCTTCTATGAACTTTCCCTAGTTATTTGACACCTAGCTATTTGACTGATGCCCGATTGAGTTACCTTGTTTAGCTAAAGGGGAGACAGGCTTTGGATTCCCTCCTTGGACGTCACCGACCCAGTTGGACTTTAGGCAGACTTCCTTTTGTCTCTCCTGCTGTCCCTTCCCTCATCCTCCCCCTTACACTTCCCCTTCCCCCCCCCCCTCCGCTCTATTTGTGTCACTTTTTTTTCCTCTCTCAATGTGTTGCTTATTTTTGATGTAATGTGTAATTGTTATCCTTTTCTGTAACTGTGTGTAACCTAATGTAAAGCGCTCTGATACCTACGGGTCTAGCCAGTGCTATATAAAACTCATTAAATAAATACTGGCAGCAAGGTAAGGAAAACAAAGACGTCAGTGCCATGTTAGCCCGGAGCAAGCTGCGGACACTTCGGCCACAGTAAGTATCCACTGGATGAATGTCCCGCCCATAGCATATGCTCTGTGGTAAACTAAACCATTTTGCCTCTGTCTGTAGAAGTGACCTTAAAAGAAGAGACACAGGAGGGAGCAAGACCTGGCTAAAATCAGTCAGGCAGCTGTCCACGGTTGACAATACATCCGTAGGGGCCATTGAGGTACCTCCAATCCAGCTGGAGAATTCTCCACCTGATGACGAGGATGAAGTATTTCTTATATCCTTCAGAAATTAACTCAAAGAACACAGACTGCCCCAACCGACCTGGGTGACGTCACAGGGCCAGCGTCAAAGCCCTCATTGACACAGGCGCTTCGGTAAATGTAATGGAATTCAAACCATATCAGCGCCTGCAACCAAGGCTGCCATTAGTCAGTACGAATACCAAAATATTCAAGTATGGAAGCCAATCACCACTCCCGCTAAGAGGAAAAATGACAGTACAAATAAGATCTGAAGACCAAGAAGTCACAGCAACTGTCTGTATTGTTCACAAAGAGGCCAGCACTCTCATCAGCAGCCATGCTGGAGAAGACCGCGGACTACTATCTTTCACAAGGAACTTGAAAGGATTCCAAGCAGACAAACATTTGTGCAGATTGCTTATGGGTTTCCCTGGGAAACTATTAATTGAAAAAAAAAAGTAAGCAGCAAACATTACAAATAGATGACAATGTTTTATCTGTAAGTTTTTTCCTTTGAAGTCTGTTGGAATTAGCTATTGTTTGTACGCTGTCCACAAACAAGTGATATATACAGCCGTCAATCAATATGTGGCTTATACAGATTTTTCATTGTGTTTTGCCCATGCATACATTCCTAAGATAAATTCAATGAATAAAACATTTGCATGATGAAAAACTGTGCAGTTGTAATATATGTGCAGTACCCTGGATTTAGAAGGAGGAACTTTTTTTACCTTTTGGGTTACACAGGCGTTATACAAAATGTGGTTTGGCTCACAAAAAACTTTAAGAAAATAAATAGACAGTAATGATTTCTATTCTGAGCTCCCATTCTTCTCATGCTAAAAACGATACCTCACATTGGTGAGTAGACCTATCACATGAAACAAGAAAATCTTGAAAACATACCATTGCCAATGTCAAGGTTATTAATTTTCATTGTGTTGATTTCTGTATTGAGGGGAGGTATAGTGGGAAACAACACTTACAACGCAACTTTTACAACGCACTCCCTTTACAACAAAACTTTTACAACGCAACATCCATTACAACACATACCATTACAACACAACCATTACAACGCATGTCACTACAACGCATACCAGTACAACGCATGTCATTACAACGCAGTCATTACAACGCATACCATTACAACGCATATCTACACTATCCAACACTTACCCTACTGTTGCACCCCCTGGAGTTAGAATAGTAATTTTTACCCCTACACTCTCCGATACTTACCCTACTGTTGCACCCCTGGAGATAGAATAGTAATTTTTACCCCTACACTACCCAACACTTACCCTACTGCTGCACCCCCTGGAGTTAAAATAGTTATTTTTACCCCTACACTATCCAATACTTACCATACATGCAATGTAAAGGTATGCGTTGTAATGGTATGCGTTGTAAATGTAGTATGCGTTGTAGTTGAATTCGTTGTAAAGGTAGTTTCAAAGAATTCGTTATAATGGCATGCGTTGTAATGGAATGCGTTGTAATGGATGTTGCGGTGTAAAAAATGTGTTGTAAAGGTATGCGTTGTAAAAGTATGCGTTGTAACGACATACATCCGGTACAGTAGTTAGACCTGGGGTACGCTGGTACAAAGGCAACCTGCCAACCACAAACATTTTTTACACCTAGGCCTCTGTGGAGTCCAATGTGCTGTGCTTTACATGGATCCCACTAATGTTTATTACCCAGATTGCAATGCAAACATTTAACATTTGCTGAAGTCATAGATTTGTTTCGCATTTTTGTCCAGGAATGTTTCAAATTATCCAGAGATTGACAAAAGTCTTACGACTCATTGGTCACATGCTTCGCTTGATAAAAATGCGAACCCATTTTGAGCACTGCTCCAAGGTGGGGGCGGCCCAAAAATGAATAAAAAACAATAAATATTTTGCTTCTAATTTCAAATATTGTGGGGAAGTTGGTAGCTGCAGCATTTGGTGCTGGGCCAGTCAAGAAACAGGGAAACCTACCAACCCCAGATATCTCTAAAAACTAGAAAGTTGGTGAGTCCAGGGTGGTGTGATTTGAGTGACTCTCACTATGACTTTTTACACTGGCAGCCACCCTACCAATTAGAAATTTCCATCAACTGGATTGGTAGTGATCCCTGGATTGCAGTTTCCTTAGAACTCAAATACTGCTGCCTTTCAGATAGGAACAGATTGGTGGAAATATCAAATGTGCCAAACAGGAGAGCAGAAAGAGTTTGGGTTCAAGGATGGGGAGCCGGCCAAAGGCTAGAACAGAACTGTCCGACATCCTGGGAATAGTACAAAAAACTATTATTCTCTGTGTACTATTGCTTTCTGCCACCCTGCATGAGCAGATTGTTATAAACTCTTTAATCTGTCTGTAAGAGGGGCAGAGAGATGATATTTGGGACCTAGGTGGTGGTTGGGCCAATGCTAAGATGACTGTCCTCTTACTCAATAGTAATGCCAGTATTCCTTGAGTCTGGTGGTGCTTCCTGCCACCCTGAGTGGGCTAATTGGGATCAAACTCCCCAAACAGACTCCAAGTAAGGTAAACAAAACAGTTTTGGCTCCTGGGATAGAGGAGTGTGGCCCGATGCGAAAATGGGCTAGCCTCTCACCCATATAGAAGATAAATAAGCAATCCCTGGTGTCAAGTGGTGCCTTCTGCAACCCCATAAGTGGAAAATTACAAGTAAGCTCTCAAAAGGGGTTGTGAGGAGGGATTATTAAAACTGTTTAAGCTCCTGGGACAGTTGTATGTGGCTTAAAGTGCATAGGGGCGAGCCCTACCATATAAATAATTGAAATAAATTGATTAATCCTTGGTGTCCAGTGGCACTTTCTGCCGCACAAGGTTGAAAGTTAGTGAATGTATTCACCTATCTGTCTTCCAGTGGATGGGGAAGAGGCAGAATGATTTGTTTGGGCCCAAGGGGCGAAGGGAGTGTGCCCTGTGTGAAAAAGCCCTTACTCCATATATAATTCAGTTAAAAGTAACCCCTGGTTTCTAGTTGTGCTTTCTGCGCCGTGTAGACAAATTGGGGGCAATCTCTATGATCTGCATCTAAGGGGGCAGAAAGACTGTCCATGTAGTGGAGGTTTGAGATGAATCCAGTGTTAGGTGGAGCAGCCATGACTCCATTATTTTTCAATTAATTTCCCTGGTGTTTAGTGCGATTTCTTCCTCACCCCACCTCCAACGAGGTGGACAGATTTAGGGTAAACCCACCATATAGCCTGCCTGGGACATCTGCACTTTTCATCCTGACATCAGTAGCGTAGGGCCAGTCGTACAAAGCCTTTTGTAGTCCCAAATGGGTCAATTCATATAATTGAGCCGCTTGCGAATGCAAAATGTATTTTTCTATTGTATGAAAACCAAATTACAATTCGGTAACACATTACTGAATTGCATTTTGGGTTTACAGCCAAATACCAATTTGTTAGTTGGAAGGGACATGGATAGGACATCTCTTACAAATATAGAATTGAGGTTGTATTTTTTAGTGTTTAATTTTTGTTGTTGTTTAAATGCATTCAATTTTCCTTTAATGAAACCAGGTTGCATTTAAAGAAAAAAAAATGTATTTAAAAGTTATCACAGACCTCAGCAGACTACCATCGTTATAATTTCTGCCATTTTGATTAGCTTACAATTTGTGAACTTTATCATTAACATTCATGAGGTAGGTCGAATTCCAAACTATTTTGAATTGGAAATTTGCAAATTAAACTATTAGCACATAGATCAATTCTGAAAGTACAAAACTGGTCGTTAAAATTCTGGTCGCATATTGTGACCACTATTTTTGGCTAGTTGTACGTACATCTGGCCCATAGATTTCTTGGTAATAAGGTGTGGGCGATAAATTTAACTGCTGCATGGTGGATTTTTTTCTCACATATGGCTCGCCAACCGTAAGTTGGCAAGCCTGAGCAAGATTTGCCATCCCTTAGCATGATTTTTGTTCACTGGGAGAGCACCCGGAGAGATTTCCCCAACGTGGGTGGTTATGACCATTCACAGTCAGAAAGCTGCCCCTCGAGAATAAAATCTACTTTAGCTGCAGTAAAATCAACTTAAGAAGCAGCACCCTCTAGCATATTGCATGGTACCATTTCCACTGATTTTTCAGCGGGGAACAAGCTCTCTGCACTAGAAATCAGCACGAGCAGCATGACCTGCCTAATTCCACCCATTTTTCATGTAACTCGACGGAATGCTGCAGAGTGAAACTCCGCAAGTTCCACCCTCCCCCCTAGTAGAAATTACTAATCCTCTCTCATGGTCCATTGTAGGGCTGATTTTTGCCAGGGCAGGTTTTTAGCACAGATTTGTCTTAACCCTCTAACTGAACAGGGAAGGGCATTATACCCACAAGTGTCCCCAAGTATCTTAATATTAGAATATTGTATTGCTGACATTGCAGAAATTTCCTCTTATGTCTATTTTGCAACTGATACCTAAAATGTCAAACCCAATATTTGAGCTCCAAAGGACATAAAATTGCCATGAACAATATCCAATATCTGTTTCAAAGGACATATATTTTCCTTGGAAATCATGGGCCACATGTATGTATCTTATTACATATCGTAAATGGCTCAATTCGCTGTATCGTACCATTTGCGGGTAGAAAAAAGCTTTTTTCCATATACAAAGGTCAATTTTACGATTTGGTGACCTATTGCTGAATCTAAAAATGAGTTAGTGATTCATTATTAGGAAGGGGTGTGTTAAAAGTGTCCCTTCCTAATAGCAACTAACAGTGGTATGTAAGAATGTTTTCCAACTAAAATGCAGGTGCAAACTTTCACATTTTACCACCAACTTCAAGTTGGTGGTAAAATGTGAAAGTTTGCACCTGCATTTTGTAAATGGGAAGGGGTCCCCAAGGAACTCCTTCTCCTCGATAAGCTTATCCAAAAACTATTTTTAAGGGCAGGCAGTGGCCCCACGGCCCACTGCCTACCCTTAAAAAATTAAAAGAATACTTTTCTTAATTTAAAAGTGAACACAGACATGGTACTCTGCTGTCACCAGCAGGCCACCATCCCTGTGTTTTTAGCAATTCCCAAATGGTCACAAATTGCAAACTATGGGCCTCATTATGATTGCGGTTTTTCTGCATCCTCCAGGCCGGCGGAAGCCACCGCCGGCCCGGAGGATGCGGAAAAAACCACAGCGGACCCACCAAAGACCCACCGCCACATTAGGATGGCTGGTGGGTCTTGGTTTCCGTCCGCAGCTTTTCCGACGCGGTTGGCTAACAACCGCGGCAGAAAAACTCTAATATGGTGGCGGTGTCTCTCAGACACCGCCAGACATATTAGGATGGGCTTTGAAACATGCTTTTCTGCTGCGGGTTTTCCGCCGTGGAAAAGCATGTGGAACTTCACTGCAGGGGCCCGTTGCGGGCTCCCTGGGTGAAGTGGGGGTGGGGGGTGCACATGGGGGGTACCTATGGTACCCCCCTGCATTTGTATGCAAAAATCATCAGGCACCGCACGGTGCCTGCCGCTTTCTGCATACAAATGCAATGTATGCATTTTTACCATTGTGGCGGGTGCAGCTTGAAGCCGCACCTGCCGCAATGTTAAAAATAGAGGATGTGACCGCAAGGGTGGCGGTCACATCCAAATCTGCACAGAGGGACCGCCGCTGCCCCTGCGGACGGTCCCTCCTACTCTGGGGTGGCGGACGGATGCAGGTCCGTCCGCCATCCTAATGAGGGCCTATGTCATGAATATTAATGAGGAAGGTCAATTGAGACCCCATTAGAAATTGCTAAATCGGTTAAAGACACATTAGTACATATGTGTTTGTGATTATGTAATAGTGAATCACAAAAATACACTATTAGGTACTCGCAAACTGAAACCTACATACATGTGGACCCATGTCTTTGAATAAGAAGTCGCTAAATTAATTTGGCTTTTTGTAACTATCCTTTTGTTGTGGATGTATTCAGACGTGTTGTGGATTCATTTTATATCCTATACACCTCAATTAAAATGGCAGCTGATGAATTAGTGATCTATGTCAGAATGAATAGCAGAAGACAGCGTTAAAGTCTAGTGGGGATGTAGGGCCAGATGTATCAAGAAACACTTTTGCGATTCTCAAATAGCGATTTTTAAGGAATCGCTATTTGAGAATTGCAAAATGATATGTATGTAGAAATTTGCTATTTTTTAGCGATTTCTTAAAATTCCTTAATTGCGATTAGCAAATTTCTAATCGCAATTAAGGAATAATTTCCCATTCATTTCTATGGGCCAGGAGGCCCATAGGAATGAATGTCAAACTATTCTCAATTTGCGATTCACAATTTGCTAATCGCAAATTGAGAATAATTTCAAGGGTGCAAGGGTGTCCAAAGGACACCCTGTTGCACCCCTGAAATAAGCATGAGTGCACACACATGCCCTAAGGGCATGTATGTGCATCACATGACACTTTGAAAAATGCAAAAATGACAATTTTTCAAGAAATTCGCAAATTACCACCAACCTGAAGTTGGTGGTAATTTGCGATTCCTTAGAGACAATTAGCTATTTTTTTTTGCATCATACATTGTATTTAAGGAATCGCAAATTTTGCGATTCCTTACATGCAATCACAAAATAAGGAATCGCAAAGTTGCGATTCCTTATTTTGCACTGAAATTTGCTACATATGAATTTCGGCGTTGGCGAACCCATTTGAGCTTCATACATCTGGCCCTTACTTCCCATTATTTTCGACATATTTGAAATCCAGAAAAATAACTCAAGGGCTTGAGATTAATGCATGCCGTGATTTAGAAAGCCAACCCTCCTCCTGCTTTCGCTTGATATGATAGTTAAGAACTGCACTGAAAAATGACTAACGCATGACATTTTCAAAGTGGGTTAATATGAAGTTTGGATGTTTGAAGCATTTTCTTCATGTTCGCATGAATGTTCTGTCTCTTAGTTTTGGCAACGCAGTTCGATTTTGCTTTCAGGAAATGGGAATAAAATGGAGGTAATGACAATGATTGACCGGCGCCGTTATTCTCACTCAATTTCTTGCTCCGAATCTCTAATTTACTCATTGCTTACCTCGATCCCTACTAAATTTGGATAACCGACCAGTCTGTTTGAGGTTATATGATGTGAGAGCCAATTAAGTTTGATCATGAATTCAGCCATCCGTAAGCCAAACCGTTCTATATTTCAATGTATCAGCGCTTATTGAGCACGTGATCATATTGCATTCATGCACGTTAAAATATAATTGAAATAAACAGCTTTCCCAAAATATCTTAGGTCTGTCTTTAGAATAATAACTTAGAGGGAGAATAAGAAATATTGTTGCAGCAGAAAAAATAGAAGCGCATTTCTTTCGGAAATAGAGACAGAGAAATACGGCTAGGACAAATAAATAAGCGATGTAACAATATTTCTAGTGCTCCCCTGGTCTTCTATGAGGCACAGACATATAGGGGATTTCAAAAGGGTCTCAATTTGGTCTTGCACTTCCAATGCTTGTTGCTTGCTGGTATTGGCTTTGCTAATGAAAAGCAGGTATAAGCCAAAAGTGGCGAGTGGCTGTCTTGAATTATTATGTTATTGTATGGCACTCATTGAGAGTTTTTTTGTTTTTTTCAGTTTTTTTTAGGTTTCTGAAAGTCATAACTCACTGCTATGACATCACAACAGTTGATAACAAAACCGGTAACCAGCTGTTGTGATGTCATAAAAGTCTTCCAGGTCAAGCTGTCAGGGCTCTCTGAGAGTCTGTTAGTGCACCTCTGCTTCTCTTGGTTAAATAAAAGCTGAAAGTACAGCAGAAGGAGGTGGCCCGAAGTCAGAAATGGTGGTGGGGGCTGGTCAAGGATGGCAGGTACGTTTATTTTTTTCTCTTTTGAGACAGGATGCATCACAGAGGCCATGTTATTATGGTTGCCCCATTACTCCTCTGCCTCTGATTAGCAGTTAAAAGCAGGGGCAAATGATTTTGGTGGTTATATATCAAATTAAATCATAGAAGGGTAAAAAGTGAATTTCATGGATATTTTTCACCTCTGGTTCTGAGTGACATCATACACAACTCGAGCTGCACCCTTGCTTTCTATTTGATGTCACTCAGAACGCCTCAGTGAAAAAAACAACTCTGTAATATATTGTTATTCATCTATAATTCTATATATTTTGTACCGCATACCTTCCAGATTGCTTTGTAGGCACACAGCATGGCAAACATGACAGCCAATGTGACATACATGGCTGGCATTTGGGAAGTAAAGGAAAGACTATTCAAAGACTGATGAACGTTATTTTCTATACTTAAAAGGTGGCCGCCACATTGGAAGTAAACATGGTGGCTATCCGGCCTTATCTATTACTTTTGTTGGTACTTGTAAAATTATATCACAAGCTCTGGCAAAGCCAATAGCTGTGACACACCATATTTGAACATTATGGGGCATATTATCAAGGGTTTAAGCGCCGCTTTTTAAGCACATAACGCCGAAAAAGCGTTTTTTTTTCATCACTCTTTCAACAAGGTCATGCTAACAAGAGTTAGCGCGTGTTTCCTTGCTACTTTGCATGTCAGCAATCAATATCGCGAATGACATGCAAAGTAGGTCTTCCCGTCCATAACCCCATGTCAATTCACGCTGACACAGCTTCGCGCTATTTACAACCCTGCAGCAGACATGCGAAGCGATAAAAATAACGCGCTAACCGTGTTTATCGCTGGAATTTAACGTCTGCTTTTTATTTGACTTGGCTATACTAATAATGGGAGGCTTTGGTATGTTTAGGTCCATACTCCCCTATCAGCTACAGCCCCATAGTGCTGTGAAATCTTCGCTGGATTTCACATGCTATTTCCCATTTTCGTCCACTATCGCTGGAATTACATCGCCTGTTAGCAAAGCGTTGATAATGCGCCGCTAACACAGCGATGTAATCCGGCGATATACGGAAACGTGCTAAATGCGCTTAGCGATGTTTATCACTATTCTTTGATAATATGCCCCTAAGTTCTATACTTCCAGGTTCCACCGTACAGCACCTACATACAAGGTGATAGGCATCTTGAAAGTGTAAAGAGCAGCTTTCTAAGAAGGCCAGCCAAAGCTGCCACTATTGACTTTGTTATTGCTGGCATAATTGCACAAGCATTAATAAAGCAGCAGCCAGAGGCAAGAGCACGGCTGGGGAGGCGAGCTAGTGAGACACCAGGCCACAGCAGAGCTTGATGATTCCGAAACAATTACGGAGGCATGGTAGGTTTGGAGAATAGGGGTGTTTAAAAAGGTAATTGATGATTATTCACGAGGCGGCGGTGGGCAAGAGAGCGACAACGGGCAAATATATGCAGTGGGGCTCACATAGGGCCATATTATTAAGCAAGGGCGATACATTATCGCTGCTTTTATCGGCAGGAAACTGCCGCTAAAGCTGCGATAATGGGCTTGATAATATGCCCTTGTGAATTCCCATAGAAGCCCAGGTTAACACCAGAACCTGGGCTGCTATTGGAATTCACAAGGGCATATTATCAAGCCCATTATCACAGCTTTAGCGGCAGTTTCCTGCCGATAAAAGTGGCGATAGTGTATCGCCATTGCTTGATAATATGGCCCATAGTTACTCCTAAATTTCTGCAAATGCTTACTTATAAATGAGGTGGAGGATTTAGAACAGTCTGTACAGGCTCGAAATAAAGATTAAATTTACAGGTTGTGAATCATCCATGTGATGGAGTGAATTTCTTCATGTTGCAAATTAAAACACATTTAACTGAAAAATGTACAATCTTATGCTAAATAACACACATATAAAAAATGTAAACCTGTAGCTGGTAATTATATTTAGATATTGTAAGCACACAGATGAAGAAACATAATGTACTGACTTAAGGTAGCCTGACTACTGATGCCATATTAAAGGTTGATTTTACGCATTAGGGTCAAAGGGCCTGTTTTTGCATTGATCTGTTGTCTTTCACAAGATGTTCTTCCTTTCCATTGCAGATGCTGTAACTTTCCAATAGCCTTCCATCAGCTAGTACATAGGTGTTTGTTGAGTATTAGGCAGCTGATAGTGAGGTTCTCATTGAGAGGAGAGGAGATGGTAGGAAATGTGACTCATAAAAAGACCTTTCTGAACTCTATGATGTGCCCAGCATATAATTTCAAGGACTCATATTCTGTGCTTCATTGTGAAGAGATCACACATTACTAAATTTGAATAACCGACCAGTCTGTTTGAGGTTATATGATGTGAGAGCCAATTAATTGTGAGCATGAATTCAGCCATCCGTGTGCCAAAGCGTTCTATATTTCAATGTATCAGCGCTTATTGAGCACGTGATCATATTGCATTCATGCACATTAAAATCTAATTGAAATGAACAGCTTTCCCAAAATATCTTAGGTCTGTCTTTAAATAATAACTTAGAGGGAGAATATGAAATATTGTTGCAGCAGAAAAAATAGAAGCGAATTTCTTTCGGAAATGGAGCCAGAGAAATAAGGCTAGGACAAACAAAATAAGCGATGTAACAATATTTCTAGTGCTCCCCTGGTCTTCTATGAGGCACAGACATATAGGGGATTTAAAAAGGGTCTCAATTTGGTCTTGCACTTCCAATGCTTGTTGCTTGCTGGGACAGACTAATTTGCATGTAGCCGGGTTCTGAGCTGGGATGGTGCAGTGAGCTAAAAAACGGTGATGGATCAAGCCCTGATCTTTGGACTGGGTAGGAGTGGTCTGCTTAATTCAGACATTCTGTCCGTCACCACCCCCTTTTCTGAATTGCTTTGTCCACCATAAGCGTAGAAGGGTATACTCAGATGTGAGTCCCTTGCTCACTGCACCATCAGGATTCAGCAAGCCGGGCCGAAGACGGCTGTAATGCCAGAAACCGGTCCCCAGAAGCTTGTTTCCTTCCCAGTATAAGAATTGGCTTGGTAGTTTGGTCTGCCCTGTTCCCATGATGCACTGGGACAGGGACAGACTAATTTGCATGTAGCCGGGTTCTAAGCTGGGATGGTGCAGTGAGCTAAAAAACGGTGATGGATCAAGCCCTGATCTTTGGACTGGGTAGGAGTGGTCTGCTTAATTCAGACACTCTGTCCATCACCACTCCCTTTTCTGAATCATTGTAAAGAGGTCACACATTAGGGAGTTTAACTGCTTCCACTGTTTGCTGAGGATGAATAGGCTGATGGGTATGGGAAATGCAGAATTTCTTTTACCAATAATGCTTTGGAAGAATAATATTAGTGTATGTTCCTTAGTTTTTAGAGCAAAGCAGGGCTGGATAGGAGAGACCCCTCTGAGCCCTTCTCCTTTTCACCCAGGGACTAGAGACACCTGCTGATTTATAGCTGAGAGTACTTTCCAACTCTGCAAATTTTCCATTATTCAAGTGCAAAGGCTTTGAGCTTATGCATTTTAATTCTCTCATCAGAGCTCTTCATTTGTTTTTCTAAAACTGACACCTTAGTTTTCTCATTGAGGGTACCGATCTCAAATGCCTAAACATCTATTAATTTAGATTAGAGATTTCCTTTATGGAACACACTTGCTGTATTTTCTCCATGCTATTTGTAATTCTTACTATTGTGGTATTTTGCATTGTTTTTAAATACTGATTTGTGGATTGTTTTAATCTGTAAAAATGATTACTTAATATTAATACTTACTGAACAAATAGATCAAATTGAATTAATTTGTTAAACCCCATAAATTCCCAAAACTTCTCCCTATTGGTTCTTGAGAAGCAGTAAATTGACTTCACTGTTCATTGTGTTTGATGGAGATCATTTTTCGTTCTCGATTTCCCTTGTTGACGAAGAATGGTCCATACAACCAATGGCAGGGATTATTTAATGAGCCTACTCGAAGAATGAGATTCAAGAATATACACTCTGGCAGATGTACAAAGTGTTTGGGTAATCGCAAACATTCCAAGGCATTGTTTTGGATGAAAATGAGTTAGCTTGAAAACAAGGACAGTTAGCCCAGGACAGTGTACATTAGTTAGCGAAGACTAACATGCCTGGACAGAAAAGGATTACAAACACGTTTCCAGATCATATAATTTTGTACTAGTGTAAAATACTTGTTCATCATTACTTCCACCAGCTGGTCTGCACAAAAGTCACATTTACACATGATGAAAAAACAGAAATTTATTATGTTGTTCCACTATTGTTCAGTACAAGTATTGCATCAAAATGGCAAAACACTAGTAATCTAAAAGCACAGGTCCTGTATTGCTATTATTTCAGTGTTTCCAGTTTATAAATGCCATTAAAATTGCTTCATTCTGGTAAGCAATCGTAAAAAATAATGTTGTTGGGAGAAGGGAAGATGGGAAGATGGCAACAACAGTCTGCCAGGCCATAGGCCCAGCATTAAGGGAGTAAGTCAGAGGAAACCGAGCAGAATGTGCCTTACATTGGGGCTACAGAACTGTGTTGTACATAATGTAATATCCTAGTCATGTAAGGCTTCTTCGATGATCCTTATAAACAGTGGCCGTTTGTTTACAAATAAGGTTAGGGCTACCAACTATGCATAGGCAGCCAGGAGAAATGTTATAAAAAACGAATCTTTCGGCTACTTAGACATTTTTTATCTGGCTTGACAGAGCAACTGTCAATAGAACTTATGTGATCAACAGAAAAATATTTTGACAAAGCACAACTGAAAGATATAACTCCATACGCATGTTGATCTTCATCCCTGTAGGATGGGATTTGGCTGAGGGTGCATGCTTCCACTCGAAAGGAGTGTTTGTATTGAAAAGCTTATGCTCAATAGGGAAGGCTATGGGTAGAATTGTTGGTTATAGTGAGAAGCTGATGATAAAGTCAGTAGGTCTTATTGGTTCATTGGGAAAACTTATGTCAGATGCCAAAGGTCTGATCAGTTTATTACTTTATTATAAAAGGGTATGACAAATGTAGGCATGACCTGATGATTTGAAAGACATACATTAAAGTCAATAGGCATTAATGTGTGGAATGTTTATACACTGTGTTAAAGCATGTAGATAAGTATTTT
This sequence comes from Lissotriton vulgaris, assembly GCF_964263255.1. Classification (NCBI taxonomy): domain Eukaryota; kingdom Metazoa; phylum Chordata; class Amphibia; order Caudata; family Salamandridae; genus Lissotriton; species Lissotriton vulgaris. Next base: position 748,225,373 of record NC_141696.1, read on the forward strand.
CTAACAAGGATTTCCACAGACTACCATGGTAGGTAAGAGTTTTGGTTATTTCTCTGTAGCAAACTTTGTTTTTGGATTTCATTTATTTTAGCTCTGGCATGACAGTGCAGCTGTATGCTAGGGCATAGGATATCACCAGTAAAAGAGGTGTATGAAGTAGTACTAAGAGATAGGATGTGGCTATGCCCACATGGCGATCTTCCTCTCTAAAATCGTTTGATTGAAAAATGATTGTTAGTCCACCTAAGAAGTTGTTCCATTGTTCATAACTGATAGGGACATTGTTATCCCATACCCAGGTTAAATGAATTAGTACGGAGCTTTCCTTGTTGTAACCTCATGTCTAATTAGCATTGTTAGTTCTTTGACAAATATTGTAGGAAAGGGTTTGACATTGAACTGTTTGTCAAAAATCATTAGAATATTCTTTATGTTGTGAACCCACTGAAAAATAAACTAGGAAGAGGCTTCCGCTATGAATTATTTGACAATAATCATGCCATATCATGCTCAAGTCCCTCCTGACTGTGTAGACCCTTTCTGGACCTTCTGTGGGAGCATTGGACCTGGTTGCGTATCCGCAGACCATGCAGGAAGTCTAGCAAGTGATCAAGACATTTGCTGCAGGTTCAGGGACCCTTGTACAGGGTTTACAGGCTTAACAGCTGGTATGGAGGTCCATCTGAGCCCAACCCTGGTAAACATCAGCCCTTGTCCTGCTTTTTTTATTTTACTTATTGGGATGTCCCTTTGGGGGTACCTCACCTGAACCAGTGAGCCAAGTAGATGCTACCCCTGCTCCCATAAGGTCCTCTCAATTCTTTCTTCAGAATGCAGAGACAGAGTTCCTGTGTCTTGTAATTGTGGCCATAATATATTTGTATGAAGTTGTGTCCAGCGTATCATGGGCATTTGGCTCTGTGGACTCAGCTTTATGTTTGTGGTCCTAAAATAGCAAATTGGATAAAATGCTCCCTCAAACCATCAGATTTAAATATTTTTTAAATATTGGATTCACAGTTGATCGCAAACTCAGGTTCTTGGACCTTCACAGATTAATAATCAAGAGTTCACTACAGTTTAACCTTTCTGAGCTCATTCAAAAACATGTTTAGACACTAAGGACCTAAGTACGATCTTCGTGGATGGGATACTGCATCACAAGAATGACAGATATCCCGTCCGCCGTATTACAAGTTCCATAGGATATAATGGAATTGTAATACAGCGAACAGGATTTTCGTCATGTTAGTGACTGAGTATAGCATCCACCAAGATTGTAATCAGTCTCTAACTTTTTAAAAAAAACTACTGAATAATTTTGAACTAAAGTGAGGCGCTTCTTTAACAAAGTTCTACTATCATGGCTAACTTGGTGTAAATCTATTTTCCATTTTTTTCTGTATCGGAGAGGAAAAACCAATTTGCAAATTAAAATGGAGAATGTTGTTTTATCCCCCTTTTTTGGCTCTCTTTTTTTACAGATCGCCATGAAACTAGCTATATCTAACCCAAATCAGCTGATCTGTTTCAATGGAGAGCTTTGAGCTGATTCATTAAATAGGATCAAAGTTACTTAAAAAATAAAAAATGCCTTTTGTTTCTATGTAAACGTTTATTGTGCGAAAGGTAATGAAAAAATAGGATATACATAATGCGTACCCTTGAAATGAGGTCCAATATGTCACCAGAAACTGAAATTGCATTATGGGACCATTTTATATATGTTATTAATTATGTATTTTTTGAAATGACATGTTTATTTGTTAGTAGTTATTTTGGTGAAGCTGTATACATTACAGCTAGCAATAGGCATCTATTGCAAGTAGAATATTTAGGGTTATCTTTCATGAGTAAATTGTAGATAAAATAATGCACAATAGTAAGGGGTAGATTATTACAATATTTGGAAATTCTTTGTGGATTTACACCATTTGCCACATAATCTGCAAATTTCAAATTTCAAAAAATTTTGTTTAGAGCTAAAATGGATGAAACAATACCAGAGAACAAGCTGCTCAATTTGCATTTCTCCACATAATCTGGTTCTCCATTGCCACATAATTCTAATAGCATGGGCAATGGTAAAACTTTGCAGAGTAGTTTGAAGACTAGAATGTCATTATGAAAGTGAAATTTATATTTTACAAGGAATTGTGAAACATTTCACATATTTTCTAAGTTAATACTTATGTGCCTTCCAGCCCTCAGCTTCCTAGGACCGGCATCTAGGTACCAGGTCTCTTTCCTGTCACAGCTCCTGCAAAGTCTTGTCATTAGAGGTTAATTATGCCCTCTTGTGATCAGGACTCATCTTGCTTTTGTGTCCCTGAAGCAGGAGTGCAAGAGGCCAACAACTTGACACTTGCAGAGCAGTTCCACTCCCTGGGTGCCAGCAGGAGTTAGGAATCCTTGAGTTCCTTTGTGAGCCTTCTTATTCTGAAATGAATCAAGAGTCAGAAATCTTATTCCAGCTGAATCTTCTTCATCATATGGCATCTTCTCAAGAATATTTGCCACTGGATTCAAACTAGCCTGGCTGATGATGGCTGATTAGTCAGTAACCGGTCCCAGGATGCTTGTTTCTGGTCTAGGGAAGACATGGCTTGGCAGTTTGGGCTGGAATGTTCCAATGAGACACAGGGTCAGACTGATTTGCATATGGCAATGTCTGAACTGGGGTGGTGTTGAGGGCAAAAAACGATGGATTTAGGCCCAGATATCTGTACTGGGGAGAATGTATGACATTGTTCTGCATTCTGTCCATCAACTGTGGTTTTTGCACATCACTGATGACATCACTGATGATATCTCAAATGACATAACTGATGACATCACTGATGACATCATCCAGTGAATGTGTGTTTCTGTAAAGTTAAAATATGTTTTACATATTGAAGAATGAGTGTATGCATGAGTGTGTGGATGAAGGATTTAGTAGGTGCGTGACTGACTGTATGAGTGAGTGATTAAATGTGTCTTACTGAATGCATAGGTTAGTGTCTAAACTATCTGAATGTGTGCATCATTATGTCTGTTGCTGTGTAAGCTGCTGCGTGTGTTGATTAGTAGCTAAATGAGTGGCTATATTGGTTATTGATTGGTTGCCCAAGTATTTGTACATGAGGGTGAGTGTGTGTGGGGGTGGCTGGGAGGTGTGTGACTCTGTGCATAGATGTGTGAGCAGTTGATTTACTTGGTGTATGTGTTCAAGAGTGCCTGTGGAAACAGCTGTATGGGCGGTTGACTGTGTGCATGGGTGTGTTGGTGAGTGAATGGATATCTCAGTGCTACATGTCCAAGTAAGTACATATTGAAAACACAGTGCATGTGAGAGTTGGCATATATTAACTATACATGAGAGCCTGTGATTGCGTAAGTGACTGTATAGATCAATGTGTACTTGTATCAGTGATTGTAAAAGAGAGTAAGTATGTGTTAGTATATGTTTGAATAAGTAATGGTATGTGTGAATAACTGTATGGATGAGGAAATGGGAGTGTGATTGATACTTTGCATGGCTGACTAGATGTGTGAGTAACTCCATGGATGAGTGGCAGTGTGTGAGTATCTCTATAGGTGTATGAGTGCATATGATAGTGTTGTATTGATGAGTGACTGTATGTATGGGTGATTGTATGGGTGAATGAGTGGATGTGTGTGTAGACGTAGGAATCAGTGAGTGCGTATGTAGTAACTGGTATTGGTGTGTCAATGGTTTCTGGAATGGTAGTCTGTATTTAACACTGGATATATCAAAAGTTAGATTAGAGTGTGAGGAGGTGCATCGTATTATCACATGAATGATGTCATCAGTGATGTCATTTGAGATGTCATCAGTGATGTCATCAGTGATGTCACTGACCATGTCATGAATGATGTAATATGTGGCATCATCAGCAGTGGATTGCGGGCGCGCGAGTTATAGTGAGTCCAACTAACTATAACGTGGGAATTTCAATGGTTTTGTATGAGTAAAATGTTCAGCTAACTATAACTGGTGTGAAATCTATGGTTTTTTCAGTGAATTTTAAAGGTTTTTTAAATGCTAATTCCTAACTATAAAAATTTTGAAACCTATGGTTTTTTTTGTGAATTTCAAAGGTTTTTTAAATGCTAATTCCTAACGATAACGATTGTGAAACCTATGGTTTTTTCAGTGAATTTCAAAGGTTTTTTAAAAGCTAATTCCTTACTAAATTGATTTTGAAACCTACGATTTTTAAAGTGAATTTTTTTTTAGTAGCTGTTTTTTATAACTATTAATTATTATTAATTTTTTTTTCTAAAATTAATATTTCAATGTATTTTTCATGTAGGTTTTTTTTTATCATTTTGTCTCGGAGCGCTCAGGGTGCGCGCACCGGTGAGCTTACCCGAGAGTGCAGCGAGAGCGCTATTCCCGAGAAAAAAAAGTTTGTATTTAAAGTAAAAAATAATGCAAGACATTTAGTGGCATACTTATAAAAGTGGTATTTTTGATTTTAAATACCCGTATTTTAACTTTAAACGTATTTCCGAAAAGCTAGCAAAACATCATTTAGGCACGCCGCGTAAGCTCTTCCGGAAGCGCCTACGTTCGTGCCACGTAAGCGCCCCCGGAAGCGCCTATGTTCGTGCCGCGCAAGCGCCCCCGGAAGCGCTCCGGTGCGCGCAGCGTAAGCGCATCAAGTCATGTGACATTAATATAACACTTTTCATTGGATTCTTTACAGCGTTTTTTACAACTAATAAAAACCCCACCATTCCCTTCACTACCTCTTTCACTTTGGAGAGAGCAAGACCTGTTTCCTGTTTCTCTTCATTACTTTAGAAAGAATGGCTGCAAGACCACCTAGCAGCAGTGAGGACTTTGACGGGTTTATCGAGGAGGAAACTCCTCAGCCAAAGGTGAAGGAGCACTTTATCTGGAAATGTTTTACTATTCCACCAAGAGAGAAAAAGGTTAATGCTCCAAAAGTTGAGTGCATAATTTGCCAGTGTTCTTTCACGGGGTGGCCCTAGAAAAAAATATAGTTTTGGCAACTCAACAATGATCAGGCATGTTCAAAGGAGGCACCCCCAGAACTATGCCCGGGAGAGTGTCAGGGACCTGGCACGTAATCCCCCGAGAGATGGCGCCTCAACTTCCACCGGAGGACAAACATCATCGGGGAGAGGAAGATCAGTGAAGCTGATTACCAACATTCAGCCTGTTTTCGGCGACATCAACATTTGTTGTAAGCAGTGTAATGAACTGCTTTGTGTTGGAGAGCAGAGTATCCTCCTGATTGTTCGCAAAAGGGAAGAACACCCCTGCCCTCCCCAGCCCTAATTTTTCCCCTTTTTTTGCTCCTGTTGAGCAGTTTGGCATTCCCTATTTTTGTTTTTGTTATGATAAAAATACCAAAAAAAATAAAAACGTTCGGAAAAAGAAAAAAAAACTAAAAAAGAAGAAAAAAACAGTTCTTTTTAGAACTACCTCCAATTCTCCAAAAAGAGCTATATTCTTTACAAATTCAAAAGAAGTGAGTGAAGTGGAGTGCAGTGAGAGAAGAAAGGAAAATTAGTGAGGGAGCAAAGAAAGGGATGAGAGGGGAAGGGAAGTGAAGTAGGGGGGCTGAAAGAATGTGAGTGTGGGAGGTGAGAGAGGGGAAGGGGAGTGAACATGGGAAACGAGGATAAGTGAGGAAAGCGGAGTAAGGGAACAGGGGTGAGGAAGGGTAAGAGAAGAGCAGTGAGGTTGAGGAAAGAGTGGTGATAGAGAGTGGATAAAGGCAACTGAGCGTGAGACAAGGAGAGTGAGGGATTGAGGAGACAGAGGAAATGAAGGAAAGATTGAGAGAAGAGGACTGAGTGAGGGAGCAAAGAAAGATAAGTGAGGGAGTGTAGGTGATTTATACCGAGTAAGTGTGATGGAAGAGGAGTGAGAGAGTGAGGGAATGGAGGTAGTGAAGCTTAGACAGAGGGAGTGAGTGAAAGAGAATGAGGATATGACAGGAAAGAGGTAGTGAGAGAAAGAGTGAGTGAAGTGGAGTAAGGTGAGTAAGGTAAGGGGAATGAGTGAGTGAGCGAAGGAAGGAAAGAGACGTGAAGTGGACTGAAGTATAGCTACTGAGAGAAAGTGAGTGGGGGATGAAAGTAAAGGGAAAAGAAGAGAAAGATATGGAATGAGGGGTAGTGAGGGAACCAGACTAAGAGAACGGGAGTGAAAGAACAGCAGAGAGCATGAGTAAAGAGGGATGAAAGAGGGTGGATAAAAGTGAGTGAGGGTAAGACAAAAGGGAGTGAGGAAGTGAGGGGATAGAGGTACTAATAATAAAATAGAATACCAACAATCATTGAACACTTTTCATGAGGAGATTGATCATATGATTGAAGAGGAAATTCCAGATGAGGACATGCTCTATTAAATTATGAAAAATATGAACAATAAATTATTATTTACAAATTAAAACAATTAAAACAGAAAAGAATTCACAAGTACCTAGGTTTACCAAATGTAGACATTAAATGGATTGGACAGAGAGGATTAAAGTTGTACCAATTGATGCCATTGGTGAAATCCTTTATGCATCTCCAACACCCTGACCTCATAATTGTGCACTGTGGTGGAAATGACCTAGGCACTTTGACTGGGGTAGCTCTGGAAATGCTCATGAAGGGCACTTTTGCCCAATTGATGACACTGTTCCTGAAAACCGTCTTTGTATATTCTAATATATGCCAAAGGCAGAGATGGAAGCGGACCAACCACTATTGTCCACCGTTTGAAAAAGCTAGGAAACATGTGAATAAATCTGTTTCTGCCTTTCTCTGAGACTACTGAATGTGGTCCATTTACAACAATAATCTGTGTTTCAATATGCATGGCATCTATAGGAGAGACGGTGTACATTTTACAGATGAGGGGAACAGAGTGTCCCTCATAAACTTAAGACTCTGCATCGGTACTTACTTGTAGGTGCTAAAATCTCGCAATAAACACAACGGCCACACAACATATAAACAAATCCACTTCATAAATATCTAAAATTATTTTTAGTTTTCCTGCTTTCGTACGCTTACATGACGACTTTCATCATTGCAGCTGTACGTTGTCGGTACGCGTACAATAAATGTACGACCCCTGAGCAACACTATAGGTTTAGAATGTTTCTATCTTGCCCCCTTTCCTTATTTGTCAACTTAGTTTTTTTACTGTTTTCTTGTGACTCGGCTGCCATGACAAATAAGATGGCTTGCAACACTTCCAGGGTTGGAGTATTGACACTCAGCATGCAGGTTCTGCTCGTAATTGTACATAGTTCTGTACTCGTACGCTGCGATTTTTCTAAAAAAAAAATCGAAAAATAGAGCCTAAACATGCATGTACGACCACCTAACCACATGTGATCATCACCACAAAGCCATTAGCATGCATTTCGGGTCATATTATCAACAAAACAAGATGGATTATCGCCGCTTTATCAGCACTTTCCTGCTGATAAAAGCAGGGATAATGTGTCACCTTTTGTTGATATCGCGTTTTGTTGAGAATATGGCCCGAAATTCATTTCATTAATGTAATTGTTTAGTTACCTGCAATTATGCAGATTCCTTTGTTTATCACTCCTCACCCTGCCCCTCCCACACCCGTCCTGCCTGCCCCATCGCAAGTCCCTTCATGGGCCGCGGCTGAAAGACGCGGTTGCGATCTAGTTATTTACCATAGAGTTCTTTGGAATTGTTGGGGAGGCGCACGCTCACTAACCAGTGCGCATTTCACATAAGACGTTCCAGAGTTCGGACCCGTTTTCAATTGGTCCTTAGACATTCCTGAAGAGAAATTGGAAATATTTCTGTGAGAGTTAAAGAACGTTATTTGACAAGTTAGTGAGTAAGTAAACGTACCTGACATTATAGACAATATTGAATGTACTCAGTCGATGTATTTTCTCTAACTTAAAAGAAGAAACGATAACATTTGTGTAAGGAAAGTCTGAATGGAAAAGAACACATTGAGTTAGGAATAGTAGGAAGACTTTTGAATTAAGAAGGAACATTAATGAAAAACATAAGATATTGAAGGATTGTGAGAATAGATAACAAGCAATTGCATAAAGAAAAGTTAGTAGAACATGAGCAAATTAATAACATATAAATTAGACAATAAGCTGAGAGGCCTAGGTTAATGAATGTTACGTAATTATAGTTGTATAATTTTGCAAAGAGTAAAACTCTACTAATAGAATGTTATTAGATAATAGTATTTATACAGTATTTTTTGTAGGCCAAACTAGGTGAAAATGGTAGTTTTGTATTATATACTACGAAAAGTGTTAACATTAATTGTTTATATTTTTATACAAGGAGCAAGAACATAAAGGAAAAATTATGGAAAGTGAACAGCTTCATACTCAGGAGATTTTGGATATTACTTTGAGTATAATTGAAGAACTAATTGTATTGGTCACAGGCAATGAGAGTGAAGAAGGAGAAATTAGTGCTGCAGACATGAATTGTGATTTTGAAGACGAAAGCTTTGATGGAGATTTTCTGCAAGTTGTAAATTATGTTGACATTTTAGTACAAATGAAATCAGAACCTGCTGACAAGGAAAATGATCTAAATGACATATCTGATGAAGTTGCATTGGAATGTCCGTTAAATTATGAGATGTTAGAAGTATAAATTTATTGTTGAAAAATAATAAAAGTTTGAGCACTATCTACTAATGTATTTATTGTACTAAAAGTGAAGCAGTTATATATTCAGTTATATATTCTTTAAATGTTTATATTGATTTAAAATATGCAAAGTGGGTTTGAGGGTATTGATTGCTTAAAATCCATATGGAGTATACATGCAGTCTTGTATGCAGCTGCAAACTTGTGTTCTATGGTTTCAATTGCCCAGTCTGTAACCTTAGACTTCCTGCAAACACTGTGACACTGCTGCTTTAGTATTGTAGTGAGCCAGTCAGCGGTATGTTCTTTTTCATTGTACCGTGGTAAAACTGAAGCTGTAATTAATTTAGTGAGGAACTTTTTTTTGCAGAAGTGTAATGATCTAGTCAGTATTTAGATACTCATGGATTAAAAGAGGCTGTTTCAAAGGTTTATAGACTGTGCATGCACTATTCTATGCACCAGCAAACTTATGTTTTATACGTTCAATTCCTCAATGTGCATCCTAATACTTCTATCAAACATTCTCACACTACTGTTTCAATATTGTAGTGAGCCATTCAGCAGCATATGTTTATTTGTATACTGTGGTACAACTGAGGCTGTTATAAATTCAATCAGGTTCTCTCCTTGCAGTCTTGTAATCATCAACTCACTATCTAAGTACTCATGCATTAAAATAGGCTTCAGGGCATAGACTGCTTCAAATCCCTTATAGACGTTGTATGCAGTCTTCTATACGTTCAATTTACTAGTTTGTATTGTCACACTTCCAGCAAACACTCTCTCACTGTTGTTTTAGTTTTGTAGTGACTTCATGCGTATGTAGTAATCCTATCACTACATTAAAACACTAATGGGCAGATATACAATAACTGGCATATCCCCAAGAATATGTCAGTTCTTGTGCTACGTGACACCACCACCATGGATGCACCGTATATACAATGTGGTGAACCATGGGACGAAAATGGCACATATATGTGATGTATCTGTGCTGTAAAGGTGGTGCATTGTTTGAGTTATGTTGCAAGGGCAGGGGGCCCTATTCTTAGACTGCTGTGTCAATCCTTACACCTGCTTCAAGGTAGTGTAGGGTTTTGACACAGCATGAGCCCAAAAGTGACAAAGTGAAATATTGCAGATTTCAGTCAGCCACTTTCAGGAGGTGTCCTATGTAGGAATGTCTCTTTCAGGTACAATGTGACGCACCTTCCAGATACAAAGAAGAACCAAAGGGGATGATGGACGGAGCGTTGACAATACAAACACTCACCCCCAGTCAACTGATCTGAGTTTAATCCATCACCTTTCTTTAGCTCACTCCGCCACCCCAGTTCAGACATGGCCATATGCAAATCAGTCTGACCCTATGCCTCATGGGAACAGTCCAGCCCAAACTGCCAAGCCATGTCTTCCCTGGACCGGAATAAATCTTCCCAGGACCGGTTTCTGGCATTACAGCCGTCTTCAGCCGGGCTTGCTTGAATCCAGTGGCAAAGTGAGCAAGGGACTCACGTCTGAGCATACCCTGCCAACTTAGGGCGAACAAAGAAAAACCAAAGGGGATGATGGACGGAGCGTTGACAATACAAACACTCATCCCCAGTCAACTGATCTGGGTTTAATCCATCACCGTTCTTTAGCTCACTCGGCCACCGCAGTTGAGACATATTGCCATATGCAAATCAGTCTGACCCCGTGCCTCATGGGAACAGTCCAGCCCAAACTGCCAAGCCATGTCTTCCCTGGACTGAAATCAAGCTTCCCAGGACCGGTTTCTGGCATTTCAGGCGTCTTCAGCCGGGCTTGCTTGAATCCAGTGGCAAAGTGAGCAAAGGACTCACGTCTGAGCATACCCTGCCAACTTAGGGCGAAGAAAGAAAAACCAAAGGGGATGATGGACAGAGCATTGACAATACAAACACTCAACTCCAGTCAATTGATCTGGGTTTAATCCATCACCGTTCTTTAGCTCACTCCGCCACCCCAGTTCAGACATGGCCATATGCAAATAAGTGTGACCCTGTGCCTCATGGGAACAGCCCAGTCCAAACTGCCAAGCCATGTCTACCCTGGACCGGAATCAAGCTTCCCAGGACCGGTTTCTGGCATTACAGCCGTCTTCCGCCTGGCTTGCTTGAATCCAGTGGCAAAGTGAGCAAGGGACTCACGTCTGAGCATACCCTGCCAACTTAGGGCGAACAAAGAAAAACCAAAGGGGATGATGGACGGAGCGTTCACAATACAAACACTCACCCCCAGTCAACTGATCTGGGTTTAATCCATCACCGTTCTTTAGCTCACTCCGCCACCCCAGTTCAGACATGGCCATATGCAAATCAGTCTGACCCTGTGCCTCTTGGGGACAGTCCAGCCCAAACTGCCAAGCCATGTCTTCCCTGGACCGGAATCAAGGTTCCCAGGACCTGTTTCTGGCATGACAGCCGTTTTCAGCCAGGCTTGCTTGAATCCAGTGGCAAAGTGAGCAAGAGACTCAAGTCTGAGCATACTCTGCCAACTTAGGGCGAACAAAGAAAAACCAAAGGGGATGATGGTCGGAGCGTTGACAATACAAACACTCACCCCCAGTCAACTGACCTGGGTTTAATCCATCACCGCCAAAGGGGATGATGGATGGAGCGTTGACAATACAAACACTCACCCCCAGTCAACTGATCTGGGTTTAATCCATTACCGCCAAAGGGGATGATGGACGGAGCGTTGACAATACAAACACTCACCCCCAGTCAACTGATCTGGGTTTAATCAATCACCGCCAAAGGGAATGATGGACGGAGCGTTGACAATACAAACACTCACCCCCAGTCAACTGATCTGGGTTTAATCCATCACCGTCAAAGGGGATGATGGACAGAGCGTTGACAATACAAACACTTACCCCCAGTCAACTGATCTGGGTTTAATCCATCACCGCCAAAGGGGATGATGGACGGAGCTTTGACAATACAAACACTCACCCCCAGTCAACTGATCTGGGTTTAATCCATCACCGCTAAAGGGGATAATGGACGGAGCGTTGACAATACAAACACTCACCCCCAGTCAACTGATCTGGGTTTAATCCATCCCCGCCAAAGGGGATGATGGACGGAGCGTTGACAATACAAACACGCACCCCCAGTCAACTGATCTGGGTTTAATCCATCACTGCATATTACCATATCTGAACTAGGGTGGTGTGGAGTGCAAAAAAACGATGGATTTTGGCCCAGATCTCTGTACTGGGGAGAATGTATGACATTATTCTGCATTCTGTCCATCAACTGTGGTTTTTGCATTTGTCAACCCGAGTGGGATGGGAATCCTCAGACGTGAGTCCCATGCTCCCCGCACCACTGGATTCAAGCAAGCCGGGCTGAAGATGGCTGGAATGCCAGAAACCGGTCCTCGAAAGCTTGTTTCCGGTCCAGGGAAGGTATGGCTTGGCCGTTCGGGCTGGACTGTTCCCATGAGGCACAGGGCAGACTGATTTGCAAATGGCCATGTCTGAACTGGGGGTGCTGTGGAGGGCAAAAAAAACGTTGGATTTAGACCCAGATCTCTGTATTGGGGTGAATGTATGACATTGTTCTGCATTCTGTCCATCAACTGTCGTTTTCGCATTTGTCGCCCCGAGTGGGATGGGTATGCTCAGATGTGACTCCCATGCTCTCCACACCACTGTATTCAAGCAAGCCGGGCTGAAGACGGCTGAAATGCCAGGAACCGGTCCTCGGAAGCTTGTCTCCGGTCCAGGGAAGGCATGGCTTGGCAATTCGGGCTGGACTGTTCCCATAAGTCACAGGGTCAGACTGATTTGCATATGGCCATGTCTGAACTGGGGTGGTGTGGAGGGCAAAAATAACATGGATTTAGGCCCAGATCTCTGTACTGGGGAGAATGTATGACATTGTTCTGCATTCTGTCCATCAACTGTGGTTTTTGTATTTGTCAGCCCGAGGGGGATGGGTATGCTCAGACGTGAGTCCCATGCTCTCCACACCACTGGATTCAAGAAAGCCGGGCTGAAGATGGCTGGAATGCCAGAAACTGGTCCTCAGAAGCTTGTTTCCGGTCTAGGGAAGGTATGGCTTGGCAGTTCGGGCTACACTGTTCCCATGAGGCACAGGGTAAGACTGATTTGCATATGGCCATGTCTGAACTGGGGTGTTGTGCAGTGCAAAAAAACAATGGATTTAGGCCCTGATCTCTGTACTGGGGAGAATGTAAGACATTGTTCTGCATTCTGTCCATCAACTGTGGTTTTTGCATTTGTCACCCTGAGTGGATGGGTATGCTCAGACATGAGTCCCATGCTCTCCACACCACTGGATTCAAGCAAGCCGGGCTGAAGATGGCTGGAATGCCAGAAACTGGTCCTTGGAAGCTTGTTTTTGGTCCAGGGAAGGCATGGCTTGGTAGTTCGGGCTGGACTTTTCCCATGAGGCACAGGGTCAGACTGATTTGCATATGGCCATGTTTGAACTGAGGTGGTGTGGAGTGCAAAAAAACGATGGATTTAGGCCCAGATCTCGGTACTCAGGAGAATGTTTGACATTGTTCTGCATTCTGTCCATCAACTGTGGTTTTTGCATTTGTCACTCCGAGTGGGATGGGTATGCTCAGACGAGAGTCCCATTCTCTCCACAACACTGGATTCAAGCAAGCCGGGCTGAAGACGGCTGGAATGCCAGAAACCGGTCCTCAGAAGCTTGTTTCCGGTCCAGGGAAGGCATGGCTTGGCAGTTCGGGCTGGACTTTTTCCATGAGGCACAGTGTCAGACTGATTTGCATATGGCCATGTCTGAACTGGGGTGGTGTGGAGTGCAAAAAAACGATGGATTTAGGCCCGGATCTCTGTACTGGGGAGAATGTATGATATTGTTCTGCATTCTGTCCATCAACTGTGGTTTTTGCATTTGTCACCCCGAGTGGGATGGGTATGCTCAGATGTGAGTGCCATGCTCTCCACACCACCGGATTCAAGCAAGCCGTGCTGAAGACGGCTGGAATGCCAGAAACCGGTCCTCGGAAGCTTGTTTCAGGTCCAGGGAAGGCATGGCTTGGCAGTTCGGGCTGGACTGTTCCCATGAGGCACAGGGTCACACTGATTTGCATATGGCCATGTCGGAACTGGGGTGGTGTGGAGTGCAAAAAAACAATGGATTTAGGCCCAGATCTCGGTACTGAGGAGAATGTTTGACATTGTTCTGCATTCTGTCCATCAACTGTGGTTTTTGCATTTGTCACTCCGAGTGGGATGGGTATTCTCAGACGTGAGTCCCATGCTCTCCAGACCACTGGATTCAAGCAAGCCGGGCTGAAGACGGCTGGAATGCCAGAAACCGGTTGTCGGAAGCTTGTTTCCGGTCCAGGGAAGTCATGGCTTGGCAGTTCGGGCTGGACTGTTCCCATGAGGCACAGGGTCAGACTGATTTGCATATGGCCATGTCTGAACTGGGGTGCTGTGGAGGGCAAAAAAACGATGGATTTAGACCAAGATCTCTGTACTGGGGTAAATGTATGACATTGGTCTGCATTCTGTCCATCAACTGTGGTTTTTGCATTTGTTACCCGGAGTGGGATGGTATGCTCAGATGTGAGTCCCATGGTCCCCACACCACTGTATTCAAGCAAGCCGGGCTGAAGACGGCTGAAATGCCAGAAACCGGTCCTCGGAAGCTTGCTTCCGGTCCAGGGAAGGCATGGCTTGGCAGTTCGGGCTGGACTGTTCCCATGAGGCACAGGGTCAGACTGATTTGCATATGGCCATGTCTGAACTGGGGCGGTGTTGAGGGCAAAAAAAAGATGGATTTAGGCCCAGATATCTGTACTGGGGAGAATGTATGACATTGTTCTGCATTCTGTCCATCAACTGTGGTTTTTGCATTTGTCACCCCGAGAGGAATGGGTATGCTCAGACGTGAGTCCCATGTTCTCCACACCACTGGATTCAAGCAAGCGGGCTGAAGACGGCTTGAATGCCAGAAACCGGTCCTCGGAAGCTTGTTTCCGGTCCAGGGAAGGCATGGCTTGTTAGTTCGGGCTGGACTGTTCCCATGAGGCACAGCGTAAGACTGATTTGCATATGGCCATGTCTGAACTGGGGTGGTGTGCAGTGCATAACAACTATGGATTTAGGCCCAGATCTCTGTATTGGGGAGAATGTATGACATTGTTCTGCATTCTGTCCATCAACTGTGGTTTTTGCATTTGTCACTCTGAGTGGGATGGGTATGCTCAGAAGTGAGTCCCATGCTCTCCACACCACTGGATTCAAGCAAGCCGGGCTGAAGATTGCTGGAATGCAAGAAACCGGTCCTCAGAAGCTTGTTTCTGGTCCAGGGAAGGCATGGCTTGGCAGTTCGGGCTGGACTGTTCCCATGAGGCACAGGGTCAGACTGATTTGCATATGGCCATGTCTGAACTGGTGTGGTGTGCAGTGCAAAAAAACAATGGATTTAGGCCCTGATCTCTGTACTGGGGAGAATGTAAGACATTGTTCTGCATTCTGTCCATCAACTGCGGTTTTCGCATTTGTCGCCCCGAGTGGGATGGGTATGCTCAGATGTGAGTCCCATGCTCTCCACACCACTGTATTCAAGCAAGCCGGGCTGAAGACGGCTGAAATGCCAGGAACCGGTCCTCGGAAGCTTGTTTCCGGTCCAGGGAAGGCATGGCTTGGCAATTCGGGATGGACTGTTCCCATAAGTCACAGGGTCAGACTGATTTGCATATGGCCATGTCTGAACTGGGGTGGTGTGGAGGGCAAAAATACGATGGATTTAGGCCCAGATCTCTGTACTGGGGAGAATGTATGACATTGTTCTGCATTCTGTCCATCAACTGTGGTTTTTGTATTTGTGACCCCGAGGGGGATGGGTATGCTCAGACGTGAGTCCCATGCTCTCCACACCACTGGATTCAAGAAA
Organism: Lissotriton vulgaris; assembly: GCF_964263255.1. Taxonomy (NCBI): domain Eukaryota; kingdom Metazoa; phylum Chordata; class Amphibia; order Caudata; family Salamandridae; genus Lissotriton; species Lissotriton vulgaris. The sequence goes on from NC_141696.1 coordinate 748,240,956, forward strand.
GCCGGGCTGAAGACTGCTGGAATGCCAGAAACCGGTCCTCAGAAGCTTGTTTCCGGTCCAGGGAAGGTATGGCTTGGCAGTTCGGGCTGCACTGTTCCCATGAGGCACAGGGTAAGACTGATTTGCATATGGCCATGTCTGAACTGGGGTGGTGTGCAGTGCAAAAAAACAATGGATTTAGGCCCTGATCTCTGTACTGGGGAGAATGTAAGACATTGTTCTGCATTCTGTCCATCAACTGTGGTTTTTGCATTTGTCACCCTGAGTGGATGGGTATGCTCAGACATGAGTCCCATGCTCTCCACACCACTGGATTCAAGCAACCCGGGCTGAAGATGGCTGGAATGCCAGAAACTGGTCCTCAGAAGCTTGTTTTTGGTCCAGGGAAGGAATGGCTTGGCAGTTCGGGCTGGACTTTTCCCATGAGGCACAGGGTCAGACTGATTTGCATATGGCCATGTCTGAACTGGGGTGGTGTGGAGTGCAAATAACGATGGATTTAGGCCCGGATCTCTGTACTGGGGAGAATGTATGACATTGTTCTGCATTCTGTCCATCAACTGTGGTTTTTGCATTTGTCACCCTGAGTGAGATGGGTATGCTCAGATGTGAGTGTCATGCTCTCCACACCACCGGATTCAAGCAAGCCGTGCTGAAGACGGCTGGAATGCCAGAAACCGGTCCTTGGAAGCTTGTTTCCGGTCCAGGGAAGGCATTGCTTGGCAGTTCGGGCTGGACTGTTCCCATGAGGCACAGGGTCACACTGATTTGCATATGGCCATGTCTGAACTGGGGTGGTGTGGAGTGCAAAAAACGATGGATTTAGGCCCAGATCTCGGTACTCAGGAGAATGTTTAACATTGTTCTGCATTCTGTCCATCAACTGTGGTTTTTGCATTTGTCACTCCGAGTGGGATGGGTATGCTCAGACGAGAGTCCCATGCTCTCCACAACACTGGATTCAAGCAAGCCGGGCTGAAGACGGCTGGAATGCCAGAAACCGGTCCTCAGAAGCTTGTTTCCGGTCCAGGGAAGGCATGGCTTGGCAGTTCGGGCTGGACTTTTTCCATGAGGCACAGGGTCAGACTGATTTGCATATGGCCATGTCTGAACTGGGGTGGTGTGGAGTGCAAAAAAACGATGGATTTAGGCCCGGATCCCTGTACTGGGGAGAATGTATGATATTGTTCTGCATTCTGTCCATCAACTGTGGTTTTTGCATTTGTCACCCCGAGTGGGATGGGTATGCTCAGATGTGAGTGCCATGCTCTCCACACCACCGGATTCAAGCAAGCCATGCTGAAGACGGCTGGAATGCCAGAAACCGGTCCTCGGAAGCTTGTTTCAGGTCCAGGGAAGGCATGGCTTGGCAGTTCAGGCTGGACTGTTCCCATGAGGCACAGGGTCACACTGATTTGCATATGGACATGTCGGAACTGGGGTGGTGTGGAGTGCAAAAAAACTATGGATTTAGGCCCAGATCTCGGTACTGAGGAGAATGTTTGACATTGTTCTGCATTCTGTCCATCAACTGTGGTTTTTGCATTTGTCACTCCGAGTGGGATGGGTATTCTCAGACGTGAGTCCCATGCTCTCCACACCACTGGATTCAAGCAAGCCGGGCTGAAGACGGCTAGAATGCCAGAAACCGGTCCTCGGAAGCTTGTTTCCGGTCCAGGGAAGTCATGGCTTGGCAGTTCGGGCTGGACTGTTCCCATGAGGCACAGGGTCAGACTGATTTGCATATGGCCATGTCTGAACTGGGGTGCTGTGGAGGGCAAAAAAACGATGGATTTAGACCCAGATCTCTGTACTGGGGTAAATGTATGACATTGGTCTGCATTCTGTCCATCAACTGTGGTTTTTGCATTTGTTACCCCGAGTGGGATGGTATGCTCAGATGTGAGTCCCATGGTGCCCACACCACTGTATTCAAGCGAGCCGGGCTGATGACGGCTGAAATGCCAGAAACCGGTCCTCGGAAGCTTGCTTCCGGTCCAGGGAAGGCATGGCTTGGCAGTTCGGGCTGGACTGTTCCCATGAGGCACAGGGTCAGACTGATTTGCATATGCCCATGTCTGAACTGGGGCGGTGTTGAGGGCAAAAAAAAGATGGATTTAGGCCCAGATATCTGTACTGGGGAGAATGTATGACATTGTTCTGCATTCTGTCCATCAACTGTGGTTTTTGCATTTGTCACCCCGAGAGGAATGGGTATGCTCAGACGTGAGTCCCATGTTCTCCACACCACTGGATTCAAGCAAGCCGGGCTGAAGACGGCTTGAATGCCAGAAACCGGTCCTCGGAAGCTTGTTTCCGGTCCAGGGAAGGCATGGCTTGGCAGTTCGGGCTGGACTGTTCCCATGAGGCACAGCGCAAGACTGATTTGCATATGACCATGTCTGAACTGGGGTGATGTGCAGTGCATAAAAAACTATGGATTTAGGCCCAGATCTCTGTACTGGGGAGAATGTATGACATTGTTCTGCATTCTGTCCATCAACTGTGGTTTTTGCATTTGTCACTCCGAGTGGGATGGGTATGCTCAGAAGTGTGTCCCATGCTCTCCACACCTCTGGATTCAAGCAAGCCGGGCTGAAGATTGCTGGAATGCAAGAAACCGGTCCTCAGAAGCTTGTTTCCGGTCCAGGGAAGGCATGGCTTGGCAGTTCGGGCTGGACTGTTCCCATGAGGCACAGGGTCAGACTGATTTGCATATGGCCATGTCTGAACTGGGGTGGTGTGGAGTGCAAAAAAACGATGGATTTAGGCCCAGATCTCTGTACTGGGGAGAATGTATGACATTGTTCTGCATTTTGTCCATCAACTGTGGTTTTTGCATTTGTCACTCCGAGTGGGATGGGTATGCTCAGACGTGAGTCCCATGCTCTCCACACCACTGGATTTAAGTAAGCAGGGCTGAAGACAGCTGAAATGCCTGGAACTGGTTGTCGAAAGCTTGTTTCCGGGCCAGGGTAGCCATGGCTTGGCAGTTTGGGCTGGACTGCTCCCATGAGGCACAGGGTCAGACTGATTTGAATATGGCCATGTCTGAACTGGGGTGGTGTGAAGTGCATAAAAAACAATGGATTTAGGCCCAGATCTCTGTACTGGGGAGAATGTATGACATTGTTCTGCATTCTGTCCATCAACTGTGGTTTTTGCATTTGTCACCCCGAGTGGGATGGGTATGCTCAGAAGTGAGTCCCATGCACTCCACACCACTGGATTCAAGCAAGCCAGGCTGAAGACTGCTGGAATGCAAGAAACTGGTCCTCAGAAGCTTGTTTCCGGTCCAGGGAAGGCATGGCTTGGCAGTTCGGGCTGGACTGTTCCCATGAGGCACAGGGTCAGACTGATTTGCATATGGCCATGTCTGAACTGGGGTGGTGTGCAGTGCAAAAAAAACAATGGATTTAGGCCCTGATCTCTGTACTGGGGAGAATGTAAGACATTGTTCTGCATTCTGTCCATCAACTGTGGTTTTCGCATTTGTCGCCCCGAGTGGGATGGGTATGCTCAGATGTGAGTCCCATGCTCTCCACACCACTGTATTCAAGCAAGCCGGGCTGAAGACGGCTGAAATGCCAGGAACCGGTCCTCGGAAGCTTGTTTCCGGTCCAGGGAAGGCATGGCTTGGCAATTCGGGATGGACTGTTCCCATAAGTCACAGGGTCAGACTGATTTGCATATGGCCATGTCTGAACTGGGGTGGTGTGGAGGGCAAAAATACGATGGATTTAGGCCCAGATCTCTGTACTGGGGAGAATGTATGACATTGTTCTGCATTCTGTCCATCAACTGTGGTTTTTGCATTTGTTACCCCGAGTGGGATGGGTATGCTCAGAAGTGAGTCCCATGCTCTCCACACCACTGGATTCAAGCAAGCCAGGCTGAAGACTGCTGGAATGCAAGAAACCGGTCCTCAGAAGCTTGTTTCCGGTCCAGGGAAGGCATGGCTTGGCAGTTCGGGCTGGACTGTTCCCATGAGGCACAGGGTCAGACTGATTTGCATATGGCCATGTCTGAACTGGGGTGGTGTGGAGTGCAAAAAAACGATGGATTTAGGCCCAGATCTCTGTAATGGGGAGAATGTATGACATTGTTCTGCATTCTGTCCATCAACTGTGGTTTTTGCATTTGTCACTCCGAGTGAGATGGGTATGCTCAGACATGAGTCCCATGCTCTAGACACCACTGGATTCAAGTAAGCAGGGCTGAAGACAGCTGAAATGCCTGAAACCGGTTGTTGGAAGCTTGTTTCCGGTCCAGGGAAGCCATGGCTTGGCAGTTTGGGCTGGACTGCTCCCATGAGGCACAGGGTCAGACTGATTTGAATATGGCCATGTCTGAACTGGGGTGGTGTGGAGTGCATAAAAATGATGGATTTTGGCTCAGATCTCTGTACTGGGGAGAATGTATGACATTGTTCTGCATTCTGTCCATCAACTGTTGTTTTTGCATTTGTCACCCCGAGTGGGATGGGTATGCTCAGACGTGAGTCCCATGCTCTTCACACCACTGGATTCAAGCAAGCCGGGCTGAAGACGGCTGGAATGCCAGGAACCGGTCCTCGGAAGCTTGTTTCCGGTCCAGGGAAGGCATGGCTTGGCAATTCGGGATGGACTGTTCCCATAAGTCACAGGGTCAGACTGATTTGCATATGGCCATGTCTGAACTGGGGTGGTGTGGAGGGCAAAAATACGATGGATTTAGGCCTAGATCTCTGTACTGGGGAGAATGTATGACATTGTTCTGCATTCTGTCCATCAACTGTGGTTTTTGTATTTGTGACCCCGAGGGGGATGGGTATGCTCAGACGTGAGTCCCATGCTCTCCACACCACTGGATTCAAGAAAGCCGGGCTGAAGACCGCTGGAATGCCAGAAACCGGTCCTCAGAAGCTTGTTTCCGGTCCAGGGAAGGTATGGCTTGGCAGTTCGGGCTGCACTGTTCCCATGAGGCACAGGGTAAGACTGATTTGCATATGGCCATGTCTGAACTGGGGTGGTGTGCAGTGCAAAAAAACAATGGATTTAGGCCCTGATCTCTGTACTGGGGAGAATGTAAGACATTGTTCTGCATTCTGTCCATCAACTGTGGTTTTTGCATTTGTCACCCCGAGTGAGATGGGTATGCTCAGATGTGAGTGCCATGCTCTCCACACCACCGGATTCAAGCAAGCCGTGCTGAAGACGGCTGGAATGCCAGAAACCGGTCCTCGGAAGCTTGTTTCCGGTCCAGGGAAGGCATTGCTTGGCAGTTCGGGCTGGACTGTTCCCATGAGGCACAGGGTCACACTGATTTGCATATGGCCATGTCTGAACTGGGGTGGTGTGGAGTGCAAAAAACGATGGATTTAGGCCCAGATCTCGGTACTCAGGAGAATGTTTGACATTGTTCTGCATTCTGTTCATCAACTGTGGTTTTTGCATTTGTCACTCCGAGTGGGATGGGTATGCTCAGACGAGAGTCCCATGCTCTCCACAACACTGGATTCAAGCAAGCCGGGCTGAAGACGGCTGGAATGCCAGAAACCGGTCCTCAGAAGCTTGTTTCTGGTCCAGGGAAGGCATGGCTTGGCAGTTCGGGCTGGACTTTTTCCATGAGGCACAGGGTTAGACTGATTTGCATATGGCCATGTCTGAACTGGGGTGGTGTGGAGTGCAAAAAAACGATGGATTTAGGCCCGGATCTCTGTACTGGGGAGAATGTATGATATTGTTCTGCATTCTGTCCATCAACTGTGGTTTTTGCATTTGTCACCCCGAGTGGGATGGGTATGCTCATATGTGAGCGCCATGCTCTCCACACCGCCGGATTCAAGCAAGCCGTGCTGAAGACGGCTGGAATGCCAGAAACCGGTCCTCGGAAGCTTGTTTCAGGTCCAGGGAAGGCATGGCTTGGCAGTTCGGGCTGGACTGTTCCCATGAGGCACAGGGTCACACTGATTTGCATATGGCCATGTCGGAACTGGGGTGGTGTGGAGTGCAAAAAAACAATGGATTTAGGCCCAGATCTCGGTACTGAGGAGAAGGTTTGACATTGTTCTGCATTCTGTCCATCAACTGTGGTTTTTGCATTTGTCACTCCGAGTGGGATGGGTATTCTCAGACGTGAGTCCCATGCTCTCCACACCACTGGATTCAAGCAAGCCGGGCTGAAGACGGCTGGAATGCCAGAAACCGGTCCTCGGAAGCTTGTTTCCGGTCCAGGGAAGTCATGGCTTGGCAGTTCGGGCTGGACTGTTCCCATGAGGCACAGGGTCAGACAGATTTGCATATGGCCATGTCTGAACTGGGGTGCTGTGGAGGGCAAAAAAACGATGGATTTAGACCCAGATCTCTGTACTGGGGTAAATGTATGACATTGGTCTGCATTCTGTCCATCAACTGTGGTTTTTGCATTTGTTACCCCGAGTGGGATGGTATGCTCAGATGTGAGTCCCATGGTCCCCACACCACTGTATTCAAGCAAGCCGGGCTGAAGACGGCTGAAATGCCAGAAACCGGTCCTCGGAAGCTTGCTTCCGGTCCAGGGAAGGCATGGCTTGGCAGTTCGGGCTGGACTGTTCCCATGAGGCACAGGGTCAGACTGATTTGCATATGGCCATGTCTGAACTGGGGCGGTGTTGAGGGCAAAAAAAAGATGGATTTAGGCCCAGATATCTGTACTGGGGAGAATGTATGACATTGTTCTGCATTCTGTCCATCAACTGTGGTTTTTGCATTTGTCACCCCGAGAGGAATGGGTATGCTCAGACGTGAGTCCCATGTTCTCCACACCACTGGATTCAAGCAAGCCGGGCTGAAGACGGCTTGAATGCCAGAAACCGGTCCTCGGAAGCTTGTTTCCGGTCCAGGGAAGGCATGGCTTGGCAGTTCGGGCTGGACTGTTCCCATGAGGCACAGCGTAAGACTGATTTGCATATGGCCATGTCTGAACTGGGGTGGTGTGCAGTGCATAAAAAACTATGGATTTAGGCCCAGATCTCTGTACTGGGGAGAATGTATGACATTGTTCTGCATTCTGTCCATCAACTGTGGTTTTTGCATTTGTCACTCCGAGTGGGATGGGTATGCTCAGAAGTGAGTCCCATGCTCTCCACACCACTGGATTCAAGCAAGCCGGGCTGAAGATTGCTGGAATGCAAGAAACCGGTCCTCAGAAGCTTGTTTCCGGTCCAGGGAAGGCATGGCTTGGCAGTTCAGGCTGGACTGTTCCCATGAGGCACAGGGTCAGACTGATTTGCATATGGCCATGTCTGAACTGGGGTGTTGTGGAGTGCAAAAAAACGATGGATTTAGGCCCAGATCTCTGTACTGGGGAGAATGTATGACATTGTTCTGCATTTTGTCCATCAACTGTGGTTTTTGCATTTGTCACTCCGAGTGGGATGGGTATGCTCAGACGTGAGTCCCATGCTCTCCACACCACTGGATTTAAGTAAGCAGGGCTTAAGACAGCTGAAATGCCTGAAACTGGTTGTCGAAAGCTTGTTTCCGGTCCAGGGAAGCCATGGCTTGGCAGTTTGGGCTGGACTGCTCCCATGAGGCACAGGGTCAGACTGATTTGAATATGGCCATGTCTGAACTGGGGTGGTGTGAAGTGCATAAAAAACAATGGATTTAGGCCCAGATCTCTGTACTGGGGAGAATGTATGACATTGTTCTGCATTCTGTCCATCAACTGTGGTTTTTGCATTTGTTACCCCGAGTGGGATGGGTATGCTCAGAAGTGAGTCCCATGCTCTCCACACCACTGGATTCAAGCAAGCCAGGCTGAAGACTGCTGGAATGCAAGAAACCGGTCCTCAGAAGCTTGTTTCCGGTCCAGGGAAGGCATGGCTTGGCAGTTCGGGCTGGACTGTTCCCATGAGGCACAGGGTCAGACTGATTTGCATATGGCCATGTCTGAACTGGGGTGGTGTGGAGTGCAAAAAAACGATGGATTTAGGCCCAGATCTCTGTAATGGGGAGAATGTATGACATTGTTCTGCATTCTGTCCATCAACTGTGGTTTTTGCATTTGTCACTCCGAGTGAGATGGGTATGCTCAGACATGAGTCCCATGCTCTAGACACCACTGGATTCAAGTAAGCAGGGCTGAAGACAGCTGAAATGCCTGAAACCGGTTGTTGGAAGCTTGTTTCCGGTCCAGGGAAGCCATGGCTTGGCAGTTTGGGCTGGACTGCTCCCATGAGGCACAGGGTCAGACTGATTTGAATATGGCCATGTCTGAACTGGGGTGGTGTGGAGTGCATAAAAATGATGGATTTTGGCTCAGATCTCTGTACTGGGGAGAATGTATGACATTGTTCTGCATTCTGTCCATCAACTGTTGTTTTTGCATTTGTCACCCCGAGTGGGATGGGTATGCTCAGACGTGAGTCCCATGCTCTTCACACCACTGGATTCAAGCAAGCCGGGCTGAAGACGGCTGGAATGCCAGAAACCGGTCCTCGGAAGCTTGTGTCCGGTCCAGGGAAAGCATGGCTTGGCAGTTCGGGCTGGACTGCTCCCATGAGGCACAGGCTCAGACTGATTTGCATATGGCCATGTCTGAACTGGGGTGGTGTGGAGGGCAAAAAACGATGGATTTAGGCCCAGATCTCTGTACTGGGGAGAATGTATGACATTGTTCTGCATTCTGTCCATCATCTGTGGTTTTTGCATTTGGCACCTTCCAGATACGTCACATTCTAAATACCACATATAATGGCCCATCTTTTGCACCACCGCTTCATCAGAAAAGTGATGTAACGGTGGTGTAAAAGAGGAACAAGGGTGTTGTAAATCTGCCTCTAACAAAGACTTACAAATTCACCCAGGCAGTTTCACTAGCAGTGTATTCTTTTTGAATTTATTTTTGTTATTATTTTACATTAAAAATATGAAATGCAACTTTAAAAATAAAATAAATTGTGATGTCATGAGTGATGTCACTGACCATGTCATGAGTGATGTAATATGTAACATCATCAGTAGTGCATTGCGGGCGTGCGAGTTATAGTTAGCTGAACTAACTATAACAGAGGAATTTCATTGGTTTTGTATGAGAGAAATGTCCAGCTAACTATAACATAGGTGAAACCTATGTTTTTTTTCGGTGAATTTCTAAGGTTTTTTAAATGCTAAGTCCTAACTATAACATGCCTGAAACCTATGGTTTTTTCAGTGAATTTCTAAGGTTTTTTAAATGCTAAATCCTAACTATAACGTTCCTGAAACCTATGGTTTTTTCAGTATATATATATATATATACATATATACATATATATTATCTACTGGCACTCACCAGTAGGTAATTATTGTAGGACCTAGTTTACATTGGCAAAACATTTTTTGTCTTGCCTCTAACTAATCTTCACTAAATTTTCTAAAGAATGTGTCAAAGTAGGTACTGTGCGTCATGGCAAGTTTGGTGGTGATCGATGCACTGGGCACCGAGAAATAGGGCCGCAAAGTAAGGTTTTTTTTGTTATGTTAATTCCCATAGGTAAACTGCAAATGCGTATACCAGCTGGAAGGCTCTGATTGGCTGGGCTACAACTTAACAGAAAGCTGCAGCGGTTTTGTGGGGATCACGGTTGCATTTCGACATGCTTGAGGTGAATCGCAAAAGCGTGCCAAAAGAAATGCTTTGATTGGCTGGACTAAACTTGAACAGAAAGTTGTGGCCACCATTTTATGTATCGGGGATGGTTCCTTAGGCTAAACATTTTTGGAGAAAATCACATTAGGGGTCAGGATATATGTACTCTGACCCCAAGTTTGACAAATGTGGGTAATAGTGACACAAGTTATGTGTCTAAAATGGATTTTTCTAATCACGCTCGAGATGATGATGTGACCACCAACGCAACCCCCCCCCCCCCGACCATCGCTGGTAATGAAGTATTTGCAATGCCTAGCATCACCTTGAGGACGGAAGATCAATTTTAAAGATGAATTTCATACAAACTACATTGAAAAATATGATTTTAAACAGTGCACTTTAAACCCCTGTTAAATGTATGTATATCTATTTTCCACTCTACCAAAAAATGTGCGATTGTTGAGTTTTCAGATGTCTTTGTGAGACTCGGAAAACTCACAAACATGGAAAATTAGCTTAAAAAATGTGCTTTTGTCCAAACTACCCATAAAAATATGACTTTAAACAGTGCAGTAATAAACCCCTAGGGGCCTAATTATGAAGCCCTGCGTCACATTTCTGCCGCCGTTGATTCACTTTTTGAGACGGTACAGTGGTGTAAATAATGCACCATATTGCGCCATATTTACAAAGTGATGCATCCAGGCAGCTGTGTCAATCAATCAAATCAGATTTATTTGAAATTTACTATATACCCATAAAAGCATTCTACATAAAATGTAATTCATCATAATAAGGAATTCATAAAAGTTATTCACATATTTAGAATTTGAGGTAGAGGATTCCTGTACAAAAATATTTTTGAAATTTAATCAGAAACACAAACATTATTCTAACTTATCCTCTAGGACCTCAATAAAAAGAAGTACAAGTGATAAAAGGAATGTATTAGGATATCATCAGGATATATAACTATTCAATTTCATAACTCAACAATTCCAAGCATGAAAGATCCTTTCTTCTCTTTCTAGCCATTTGAATAAAGAGAATGACCGCATTACATGTTACATGTTATTACATTTTCCAGTTAGATATAATATATAGTTAGATATATGATATGTATACAATCTGTTATTAATAAATAAAGGTCATAAAATCGATTTTCTGATGCCCCTATAAAAATTACAAAAAAATATAAAAAGTGCAATGTGGTTTGAGAAGATTTTATATCACACTGGCCTTTGGGTAAATTAGAACTCCACTTGCCCACATAGGGAATACAATCTGGAAGTATAAAGTGCTCAACCTTAATCTTGTTAGGTAAAATCTGTGTTGTAAATTTCTTATGGTGGGATGTCCATTGAAAATTGAGCCTTCACAGTAGGATCTGACACATGATTTTTTACTTAAATTTAGCTCCCCTGCAGATTCTCTAGATTCGAATAGTCTCTTTTTTAACTCCCCATTGCTATAATTCAAAATAATTTTAGGATCATGGAAATCGGTTGCCACATTACACTCAATTAAAAGGCTATAAATATACCATGACCATGGTATCTTCCTACACTGATCAAGTGTAAGGCACTCCGTAAATATATCTTCAGTAAAATGCTTCTCATATTTGATCCAAATTCTATACCACAGTGTGAGCGCAGCCAGGCTAATCAAATCACTAATATATTGTACGTCTGTCTCCTTATGGGCAATATAATTTGCTGTTGTATTTGGTACCGATAATACCTTTCTTTTCGAGGGTTTGTAATGATGAAGCATCTGTCCTACCCCATAATGCTCCACCACAACAGAACCTCAGTAATACATTTACTAACATATAACTTAAGGATTTTACATACTAGCTTACTGCCTATTTTATGTGAAAATCTAAAGATGGCCTTACTTGATCTTGTGAATTTTAATTTTCTTAAATTAATGTGTGAACTCCATGAAACATTTCTGTTAAAAAGTAGCCCCAGATATGAAAATGTAGATCTTCTTCCAATGGGTACTCCATCAACGTGACATCTTCTAATGTTAGCTCTATTTTCTCCAAAAGTTATGACTAGTGTTTTACTCAGATGTATTATTATATAGTGAAATTAAAAGAGGCGCAAGAACACAACATTGTCTAATTCCATGGGTAATTGTGTAGTACATTCCCCATTTGGGCCGTAGCATATCCTTGATGTTAAATGGGCATATATCTGTGATACAAAACTAATTATATCATGTGGGGCACCCATCCCTTCCAGCATTTGCCATAACTTTGCGTGATTCACTAAATCAAACACAATGGTAAGGTCAACAAAACAAAGATGGAGTTGACCTTCTTTAACAATGGGGTATTTCCCTATTAGTAGTTTAAGGTTTACGCACTGCTAAACCGTTCTAATACCCCTTCTGAAACCATATTGCGCTTCTATTAAAATGTTTTTTTTCCTCTGCCCAACATTCCAATCTGTCTAGCATGATTCTGCCCATTAGTTTAGACGTGGAATCAAGAAGTGATATTGGACGGTAGCATTTTGCTCTTACTCTGTTGCCTTTTTTTAAAATCGGGCCCATCATACTTTCTGCTCAGGTTATAGGAAACACCCTGCTAATAATGGCATTAAAAAATTGACTAAAATAGGGGACCAAAAATCAACATTATGCTCAAAATATAAATGGGGACCCCAATCTGGACCTGCGGCTTTACCACTCACACTATTCTTTAAGACAGTTTTAATCTCCTCAATAATATTAGGAACTATTTTACCAATGTTTATAAATTTACAATTTTCATCCATCTCAATGGTCTCATGTGTAGGATTAAAAATATTTTCTAAATGAATCAGCCATTCTTTGGATGTCACTAGTGTTTCGACTTTGGCGTATGTATTATCCTTAAATAGTGGTTGATCTATTGCTTTCCAAAATAAGATAGAAACCTTCAGTTCAGACAACTCTTGTAAAGGGAATATTTCGGCTTAGTCTTTGATAACCCATCTCAAGTATCAGGAAAGTAACCAAACTATGACAGATTTATGGGCCAATTGCTAAATCTGTCTGGCATTTTGCCCCCTTCTCTGTGTCATTTTGTTTATTCTGCATGTTTTGTTCCTAACACGTAGAAGTGATCAAGATAAATATTCAAGCTATATACAGCATTGATGTGTGGGAGATTAAATAAGTCAATGTCCATTTTATTAACAATGTTACAAGTTGAAACTGGTTCTGTGTGAGAGGGTAGGAATATGAGTGCAGATCTGTCCTGTCTGTGACCTGGCCATTACTGGTGATATCTGAGGTAGCATTTCCATGGGTGTGTAATTGGGTGTAGGGGGTTCATTTGTGATGTTTTGGGGAAGTCAGGTGTGTTGCTTTAGAATCTGTCCAATATTACAATGTCAGATCGCAGAAAGCAGAACAATCTTTAAATGCCAATATATTACAGAACAGGACATGGCCCCAGACAGCAGTGCAAGACACAAAATCTATTAATAATTTAATATGTATATGACATTTTCAATTAAATAAAGTAAAAACAAACTTACGCCTAAAAACTATAGACCTGATTTCAAGTCCGTGTTAATGAAAAATCTTCAAATGGCTACAGGAAGGGCAACATTCAGAGGACGTACAAGGAGAATTTACTGAACAGTATTGTAAGTATGATGGAAAAATGTCAATGGTTTTTATTCTGCCGAAGTAGACCAGTGTTAAAGAGATTCCAAGGCTATGAAGTAGCTGCGGTCCGTGCTATAGTGACTGATTGTCCAGCTGCTTCTTGCTGTGACGTCTGTTCTGTAAGAGTTTCGATTTGGGACTCTAGGGTTTGTCATGTGATTCCTCAACCAACCTTGGAAAGAATAAGATGTGGGTCTTACTTTTCTTCCTTCTTGTCAGACTTGCCGGTGACCCTTGTACACAAATATCCAGCCACCTCACCAACAGCAGCACTGACGTAGGACACTCCAGATGTTGCTCCCACGATCTGCAGGATGGCTACCACTGATCCAGCCGGCACTCCACCACCATAGGCGATGGCTGTCGACTTCATCATTCCAGCTCCCAAGGACCAGGCTGTTATACCAGCTGCTGTGAAACCAGATGAAGTCAATGCAGCAGGGACAGCGACAGCACAAACCCCAGCACCCGCAGTGACGTAGGCAAGTGAAGACCAAGACCAAGACCACCTGCTTTCCGCCTTCTCCTTGGACGCTTTCATATTTGTTTCATCTGCATTCATTTCAATAGCTCACCCCCCAAACAACTTGCTTTCACTCTCCTTGGGGACTCGGGAAGCTGAGAGAGGTAGGCGCCTGGCAGACTAGCTGCCACTCCCAGCCTGAGACGCTGAACTTCTCTAAACTCTAAAACTCTATTGTTTATCAAATGGTTGCCGTCTCCTTCACAGAAGACTTGCCTGATGGTTGCACAGGCCGATTTAAGTAATCAAAGACCTTCAATTAGTTTTGAGCCTGGGTGTGGTAGATGGGTTTATTCGACATCTATTTGGACATTACAAATCCCTCAGTTGGCGATCAAAATCAAAGGCTAATGCTGTCTTGAAAGATTACAGATGGCTTCAAAGGACTAAATGAGGATAACAATCAAAGTGTGCCCTTTTTAAATACTAATTAGATATGTATTGAAAAGAAGTGCTACACCGAAGGAACAGAAAGCAAATGAAACCCACTTCCTGCTATTGAAATCCTTGTTCCTCATAGAACCTATATGGCCTACTTGATATTAACTCTTTCTTGCCTCTGTTAGTTTTGAAAATCCCATTCCCCCAATGCACTCGTTTCATGCTAAATTAGGTTAGGAGTGTGTGGCTAAATGGACACCATTTCTTAAATAGAGACCATTTGTATTCACAATATGCAACCCACTGAGTTATCCCTGTAATGTGCAAGCTTCAGTTTGCGAGTGTGACTTAATTTTGTATTTTGTAATTCCTATTAGGCTGCTTAGACTGTGCCTGAACTAGGCTTCATTACTCGTATTGCTTTCCTCAGCAGAACACTGTATTTAGTTGTTTTTTCTCTCTTGTTCAAGTCTGTGTCTTGACTTACTTATGAATAGGCCACTCTGCCCCTGCATACCTATCGGTGTGTGTAGTTCTGCTCCCACATTAGGAGACGCTGACGCTCAGTACAGTAAACCTTGAGTTGCAGATAACATGTACCCATCTGGCAGGTTGTAGCTCATCCCCCGTCCCCTCTTTGTTCATGTTCGGCCCAGGCTGGTAACTTTCCACTGAGGGCGTGGTTGGAGGATCTGGGGAAGAATAATTACATGTTGTAGACTGTCGGGGGGTTAGTCCCTCAGCAGAAATCTTAGGGTGCATGTCAGATTGGACTCCTCTGCAGATTATTGCTAATAAAAGTATGTTTGTATTCTCTACTGTTTGATCAACTCCTCATTACTTGGGAAGGCATAGAAGGTGGTTGTAAGTAACCCGGGTGGCCCCTAAGGGCCACTTCCTTCAGTTGGTGCCTGAACAGGCCCCCACAAATTGACCCAACTCACCCGCAAATGGGTTGCAGGGTTGAGGGTGTGTCTGGTCGGTCGGGCAGATCGGGGTACCCCACACGATCGAGCTTGGTTGTTGCAGCTGCCCCACCCATCTGATTGGGCAACTCCTCATCTAGTGGTCCCCAACTGGGGTCCTGAGAAGGCTAAACCTTGGAGTTGACCGTTTGGTCCGAAAAGTCCACAGTGGCGAATAATTGAACTTGACCTGAGTGTAGCAGGTGAGTGATTTGATTCTTGGTAAAATGGCGCCATTCTTGAAAGGCACGAACCTGCGGGCTGTGGCTTCATGCAGTCTCTTGACTGTCTAGGTGCAGTTTTCGAACCGCCTTGTTTGAACGGCACCAGCCGATGGGCTGTGTCTTGGTACGGTCTTTTGGACTGTCTTGGTTTGAACTTGGTGGGTTTGTGGACCCTTTTAAAAGACACAGAGTGTTTGAGAACAATCTGCTCTGCCAAATGGTAATTTGGTCTTATCTCAAAAAGGTCTGGGACTAGAGCCTGTCTTCTTGAACTTGGCACAGTTTTCGGACTGTTTTGGTTTGGTTCTTGAACAATTTTTCTCTTGTTTATTTTTCCTTTTATTATTTTGTTGGTGTTATACTTGTAGGTTGGGGACATCGTATGTGTCTTATATTAAGATGCCGTGTTTAAGTAAGTTAGGATGTTTTGGATGTCGAGTGTTGTTCCACTGATGCCCAACTGGATGAGAGTCAGCCTGCTCCTCCGGGAGGTTCTCCAAATTTTGATGTATTCTTAAAGCATGGTATTGGCCCTATTATGTTTAGCACATTGTGGAATTAATATATGAGGTACAATGCTGAGTTACAATGGCCACTCACTGTCTGATTCACTTGATGAACAAAAATTTAATTTCTTGCAGGACAAATTGTTAGCCAAAAAGAGCAGGCAGTCGATGTTTGATTCTCTCAAAGTATGGCAGAAAGAAGCAAAGCAATGGCATATGAGAGCAGAGAAAGAGGTCTGGAAGAGACAGATGCAAACTATAACTCAGAAATCAGTAGCTCATGAAAATGAAAGGTTAAAGAAAGGCATAGAATGCGCAGATAGAAAGTTTCGATTGCAGACTGATAAATGTTATGTTAATATAGAGGAAGGTGATGATGTTGTTGAAAGGCTATTGGATTCTTGCCCCCACCCCCTTATGCCACTGAACGGATATACCCGACAGTTCCAACGTCCCAGTCTTTGGCCCATAGTGATGCCATCTCTAGTGTTTCTTTTTCAAGCTCTACTGCCTCATCCCCGGCCCCACTTGCTTCTCCTCTACTCACGCAACCACAGGGCGGGTGCCATCAGCTCTCTTGTCCTGTCTATTGGTTCAGTTTTGACTGCTACTCCCCCTTTCACCCCAACAAGACTGTCTCCTCACATGATGGTACCTGTCACTGCGTTTGCTCTTTCCCCCTTGAGTGTGACACCCCAAACACTGTTGAATGTCAACACTCCTGTGCGTGGGATGCATGAAGCGAATTGGGCAGCAGCGGGAGACCGTATAGAGAAAGTGATGGTGCGTTCTGCTGTGGGTTATGAGGAAAATTAAATGGTGGCGAATAAAGCACCTCAGTAGGCTCGGAATGCAATCAATAGTGTGGAAGATGTATGGAGTGTGATGAAAGATTATGAGCCTTTCATACAGCAGCATGCCCTGTTGCACCGCAAATTATCTATGAATGACATATGGGACAGGGTACATACTACAGGTATGGCTCCCAATTACGTTTTTAACAATGTAACAACACTGGTGGGGTACCGAGGCAGATTGCTCCAAAAAGTTCCGGCGATAGGGACACAGCACCCTAACAGGGAAGTCCATCCAATCTACCACCCTGAAATACCAAAACTGCGCAACTCCATGGACAATGTAATTAGACCAAAAGTCAAAACTCGGTTTTAGGAACAGTGGATCTATACTCCTTGGAAGAGGAGTGAGGTCCTATTCCTTACTCGAAAAAATAATACTCCATATTATAAAGAGTTGACTGAGGCGGCCTCCTCTACAGTGATGACATTAGCAGATATAGAGTTTTTTCAGTCTCCTGGTACTGGTAGATATATGGAGACGGGTTTATACACAGGATCATGCACTAGAGTTGGGTGGCACATGGGATGAGATCAAGGCATGGGATTAGGAGCATAAGCCTGGCGAGAACTCCCTTATCCTTCCAAAATGAGTGCATTGGGATAAATAGACTGCATGTCGTCAGAAGGATGAAAGTGTGTCGGATTTCTTAACCAGATTTGAAGGGGTGTTTTTACACTTAAGTGGTCAGGACTTGCCACAGAAGGGTGGTGTTTGTTTGTTTGTTAACAGGTTTGTAACTAACTTGCTCCCCAAGATTGCAACAAGTTTGCAGGTTTTGGAAAGTATTTGGATGACCTCCTCCCTGTCTGTGATATTGAGTATGGCACAGTACTATGAGCATAGAGAGAATGAGGACAAAGAGAAAGTGGAGAAAAAGTTGAAGGAATTGAAGATGAGGGTGTTGATGCAACAAGTAGCGAGGAGAAATGGAAGAGGTAGAGGTTCGGGTTCGGCACAGCGGCTACCCCTGTCTAACAGGGGTAGTGCTTTGAGTGCGGCCATTGGGCTCAATCAATATGCGTACTGTAAGCGGGAGGGAAATTGGCAGAATTAGTGTCTGAAGTTGTTGCAGAAAGGTGACGCCCGAGAGGTGGAGGTTTTAGAGGAGGAGGAGGCCATCGGGAGATGCGATCAGAGAACACATAGTCTAATAAACAGAGCAGAAATTAATTTGATGACCCCCGAGGGAGGCAGTACTAGCATGATGACTGTGACATGGACGAAGTGACTGGGTTGTCTCACAGCAAAGACAGCCAGGGACAGGGCAAGGGACCAGTTCTGGTGCCTGAAGATTAACATGGATCCATTGTCACTGTGGATTTAGAAGGTACGCCCAAGACATTTTTAGTTGATACAGGGGCTATACATAGCTCTGTTTCCTGTTCACTGGTCCCAGGGGCAGCTCTGTCTGGCCAAAACAATGCTTTGCTGGGTTTCTCAGGGGTGCCAGTAGTTAGCCCCATTTCCAAGCCCCTTGCTCCGACTATTGGCCCCTTTACGATTGATTCATCATTTTTATTAACCTCAAATTGTGAGGTTAATTTTTTGGGATTGGATTTGTTAAAAAGGTTACATGCAGCAATTTTTTGTTCTCCAGGTGATGTTTACATGACTATTTTACCGCAAGTGGCCCACGCCAAGCAATGTCTCGCAAAGGATGCACCCCCCCAATGAGTTTAAAGATGTGCCACGTACACTGTCGGCTACAGGAGAAACGGATGTGGGGCTACTCAAGATCCCACCGGTCTCTATACAGATTGAGGGCAATGCTTTATTGCCACGTATTCCCCAGTACGAGATATCCCAGGCAGAAGAAAAGGCCTTCTTGCAAATATTACAGGATTTGATTAAGTCTGGTGTGATTGGAGAAACTGTGGCGAATGTCTGTAATAGCCCTATTCTTCCTATTACTAAAAAGACAACCTTCGATTCTTCTGATGCTCACCCTGATGTTTACCGCTTTGTAATTGACCTTAGAGCAGTAACCAAAATAGTGGTTCCCAGTGCCCTGTGGTTCCAGACATTACTGCGATCTTGACAATGATTCCCCCATCAGCAAAATTCGATTTGAAGAATGCTTTCTTCAGCATTTCAAGGGGTGGCCGGTATTAGAGTAGTCGCGCTACGCAAAGCTTTGCGAAATGGTAATAAATCTCTGTGAGCACGCAAAAGTTCTGCAAACACGCGGAATTGCTTGTTCCCCCCATTCGCAATGCTTTTTTCTTGTTTGCGGATGCTGTTTGCATGCTCTGGGGAAATATCTTACGAACACGCATTTTGAGAGCGCGAACAAGCAAAAAATTCTGTGAAGCCGCGGATCGAGGAATTTTGGCCAATTCCGCGTTTTCCGTGGAATGTGAAAATACCCAAATTCCGCAAATTCCCGAGCGGAATGGAATTTACCGCCCAGGCCTAATTCCAATCCATACACATAGTAGATATCTGTTTGGTTTTGCAATAGGCAGTCGGAGCTTAAGATTCTGCTGTGCACTACAAGGTTATACAGAAAGTTGAAAATTCCCCCTGGTAATGTTCTGTTGCAGTATGTTGATGACCTCCTTGTGGCGTCGGACATTAAGTATTGTTGCAAAGAAGCCACAGTCAAATTACTGTTACATTTGACGCACCATGGACACAAAGTGCCACTTTCCAAACTTCAATACTGTTGAAGTAGGGTCACAGACTAACACCTGAACGCATAGCTGCTGTTAAATTTATGTCTGTTCCTCAGAGCCAATGCGTGGTATGCGCGTTCCTTGGTATAATTTTGTATTGTCGTCATTGGATCCCTAACTATTCCTTACTAACAAAACCCCTTCTTTACCTGACTACCAAAGAAATGCATGAACCGTTGCCTTCGACATCTGCATGCCAGCAAACTTTTGAGCAATTAAAGGTTAGACTTTGTTCTGCTCCTTCCGGGGCAGGACCCGCTAGGTGGGTCCCAGGCAATGGAATGTTCAAGGACACATTGGAAAATGTCAGGGAAATACAATTTAAGGCAACATCAGATGAACTGGCAATATAGGAGGAGAGTACGGGGCATTTGGATGACGATGGGTGCTGGACTGATCTGTCTGGGAAGCAAAGATGGTCCCTGCCCTATGCTTATGTGCTAACTGTTGTTACCATGGCCGACGGTCCACCACATATTAGCGCTAAAGGACTATGTAAACTACTGGCCTAATTCCAATCCATACACATAGTACATATCTGTTTGGTTTTGCAAAAGGCGGTCGGAGCTTAAGATTCTGCTGTGCACCACAAGGTTATACAGAAAGTTGAAAATTCCCCCTGGTAATGTTCTGTTGCGGTATGTTGACGACCTCCTTGTGGCGTCGGACATTAAGTATTGTTGCAAAGAAGCCACAGTCAAATTACTGTTACATTTGACACACCATGGACACAAAGTGCCACTTTCCAAACTTCAATACTTGAAGTAGGGTCACAGACTAACACCTGAACGCATAGCTGCTGTTAATTTTATGTCTGTTCCTGAGAGCCAATGCGTTGTACATGCGTTCCTTGATATAATTTTGTATTGTCGTCACTGGATCCCTAACTATTCCTTACTAACAAAACCCCTTCTTTACCTGACCTCCAAAGAAATGCATGAACTGTTGCCTTCCACATCTGCATGCCAGCAAGCTTTTGAGCAATTAAAGGTTAGACTTTGTTCTGCTCCTTCCGTGGCAGGACCCGCCAGGTGGGTCCCAGGCAATGGAATGTTCAAGGACACATTGGAAAATGTCAGGGAAATACAATTTAAGGCAACATCAGATGAACTGGCAATATAGGAGGAGAGTACGGGGCATTTGGATGACAATGGGTGCTGGACTGATCTGTCTGGGAAGCAAAGATGGTTCCTGCCCTATGCTTATGTGCTAACTGTTGTTACCATGGCCGACGGTCCACCACATAATAGCGCTAAAGGACTATGTAAACTACTGGAACCAGTGAGGCAGAACGATAATATCTCTAAGTTAGCCACACACCTAGTGAAGCATTGTATCATTTCTTTGAAGCATAATCCTGGGAAAGGTACTCCTACATCAGCAGGTAACTTAGCACTGCCTTCCTTCCCTTTTGAGGTTCTCCAGATGGATTTAATCATAATGGAATAAGTTAGCAATTTGAAGTATGAGCTAGTAAGGATTTGTGCATTCAGTAAATGAACGGAGGCTTATCCCACCAAAGAGAATACGACTACGACTATGGCGACCGCAAAGGCAATCTTAACGGTGCCATGGATTGCCACTTGTGATTTGGAGTGACATCAGAAGTCTCTTCAATTCAAAACTCATTTAATTGGTGTGCAAAGGCTTGCCTATTAAGCAGATGTTTCATTCAGCGAACCACCCCCAGTCAGCAGGTCAAACTGAAGTTAGCAAAGATTCAAGAAAGCACTGGATTGCGATGGCCAGATGCATTACCTTTAGCCCTGTTATCTACCAGGGCCACAGCTCATTCTAGAACAGGGTTGTCCCCGTATGAGCTGGTCTTTGGATGCCCCGCCATCATCTGGGGCGTCCCAAGACCCAAGATCTTTTCCAAGATAGAGTACCCCTTGTTGATAGTTTATCTGTATGAATTGTTTAAAGATCTTTGTTCTATCCACCAACAGATTCACACCACATTACAACCAGTACCAGAGGGGCCGGCATCAGCTACAGCCTGGGTATTTCATCCTTGTAAAGAACTTTCAATGTAAGTCCTGCCTGGAGCCGAGGTGGAAGGGGCCCCTGCTTGTCCTACTCATGACCCACACAGCAGTCAAGCTTAAAGGCCAAAAGAATTGGTTGCAAGGCATTAACGTCAAATGGACCCCCCTCCCACTTCCGTATGATAAGTGGGTTCTCAATGGCATTGCTGACCAGGAAGGAGAGTCGGTGCCCCACTTTACTCCCTTCTTTAATGCCCGACTGAGGCGGTCCCAGAGAGATGAGGAAAGCGACGTGGCCCTGCTTGAGGGAGTTCCCCCAGAAATAAGGGCTGCCCCGGATAATCCTGCATCTGGTGCACAAGAGTCTGAGTCTCAATGCCCAACTGACCTTGAGTTTTACCCCCTTCTTGAGGACAAGACAGTGCCTCGAGGCCCCAGGTATAACCTACGGCCCTGAAAGAAGGACGGTGCACCAGTGAGACAGTCCAGGTGTTAGGGAAGGACTTGAGCTGAGGACGTAGGTGCCGTGCCTAAGTTGCCTGTGTTAGATTAGAGTGAGCTACACTGGTTCACTGTCCTAAACAATGGACAGAATCATTTAGGGTACTTACCCAGGAGGGAGGGTGCCCTATCCTGAAAGAAGAGGATTTTTTTCTCCAGTAAGTGCTGTGATTGCGAAGTTCCCCCACTGAGTTATCCCCATAATGTGCAGGCTTCAGTTAGCGAGTGTGACCCAATTTTGAATTTCGTAATTCCTATTAGGCTGCTTAGACTGTGCCTAAACTAGACCTCATTACTCGTATTGCTTGCCTGAGCAGAACACTGTATTCCGTTATTATTTTCTCTTCTGTTCAAGTCTGTTTCTTAACTTACTAATGAATAGGCCATTCTGCCCCCGCCTACCTATCCGAGTGTGTAGTTCTGCTCCCGCGTTAGGAGGCGCTGAGGCTCAGTATAGTAACCTGGAGTTGCAGATAACATGTACCCATCTGGCAGGTGGTAGCTCACCCCCCTGTGCCCTCTTTGTTTATGTTTGGCTCCGGCTGGTAACTTACCACTGTGGGCATGGTTGGGGAAGAATCATTAGGTGTTGTAGACTGTTGGGGGGTCTTAGGGTGCAGGTCAGATTGGACTCCTCTGCAGAGCATTGCTAATAAAAGTATGTTTGTATTCTCTACTGTCTTACCAACTCTTCATTACTTGGGGAGGCATAGCAGAAGGTTGTAAGTAACCTGGGTGGCCGTAAGGGCCCCTTCCTTCACCTCTTTCTTTTAAAATGTCAGTGTTGGCATTGATTCCACAATGTAGTCAGATATTATTAAACAGAGTCTCCGTTTCAAAACACGCTATCTGTGGCTTTCTATCTTACATTGCAGTTCCTATTATACTCCCAGTAACCCTGGATTTTGTACATTAGCAGTACATTCTTATTTTGAATCATCATGGGACACCCAGCACTATAGTGTCTCTTTGCCAAATGAACCCTCACTCAATAAAGAAACTCACATTAATGCATACATCTTCTGTGAGGGACCACATTTTAACCACAAAGTCATTTCATTTGCAGGTATGGCTGTTATTCATATGTCGAAAACAGCGATTGCTGGCTTTACAAATGTCTTTGTCAGTCTGGAACATAATGAAATTAATTAAAAATATTAGTGCTTATATAGTTGTCAAAACTAAAAATACTGATCTTCAATTCCAGCTTGAAATACATTCTAATGTAAATGTAAATGTATTTGATCTTATATAGCGCACAGCTACCCGCAGTGGGTTTCCCGGCGCTTGCTTGGGGAACCCATCCTGGTATTCCCCTGTGAGATAACCCCGGCAGGGTAACCACAAGGTGAAAGTCAGGCATCCCGCCGCGAGGGGCCGTTGTGGAGATTAAGCAAGCTATTGCCCAGAGTCACAAAGTGTGAACCCGTGAGTCGAGAAGGCACCGGAGCGAGAATTATCGAGTCAGTGGAATTTTCAGCCCAAGACCCGCTGAGGTGGGGAATTGAACCCTGGTCCAGGGCCGATCTCAGCTTCCGGGTCTGCCACCTCTAACCCCGAGCCACACTTCTCCACTTAAGGTAGATGAAGACTATTGATCTTAGTTTAATAAATAAAACTACTTATTATTACGGTATGCCCGTGAACAACTTCTATGCTATGTCAAAGTTCCTCTAGAATACAGAGTCCCTTATTTCAAGAATTTCACGTATTTCAATTCAGCGAGTAACAAGAGTCTCTGTGATTATAGACAGTTCTGCAATTTCTACAATCAAATTTTGCACAGGATATTGCCACTAAAACAGCCTATAGTCTGGGGAAAAAACCTGAATAAATATGGAGCCTTCTGGTTTCATTCAGCATTCCTTTGGAGAACAAATGAAATGGTATTGTAATCTCAAACACCAGAATTGCTGATATGGAGTACCAAAAAGTACTGATGCGAAATTAGAAAGAGGGCCTTAAACACGACAGATTTCATGGTTTAGTCGGTATATTGTGAACAGATTATGTAATTTTAGTTCCTACCTATAAAATTGGAGAGAACAATAACAATTTCTTAACAGCATTTGCTACATATCACTGTCAGCCTTTGCCACATGATCAAGCAAACATTTGATTATTGATAGAGTTCCTGTAAACCAAAACACGCCAAAGAAGCCCAAAAGTTTGAACTTTAAAAACATGAAATTCAAGTAAATATATAGAGAATATCTAACTGTGTTCAGGCTTACAATTGACTTACCAATGTGGCGGCTTTCTTTGTGTCATGTTTGATTTCATGTGACTAAGATAAAGGGGCCCCAATTCAATATTCAGGCTTTGCAACATTGTTTGAACAGATGTTTGTCTTAATGAAAAGTGTCTTGAGCTCACTCTCCTTTGGTGAACATGTGGTTTCATTGACCCTATATTGATGGGAAGTTAATCACAAAAAGAAGCGGAATTGCTGAAACTCCGTTTTTCCAATTTCTATCTCACCTCCCTTATACCACACAGATGTTCAGGTGATCTAAACACAATACTAGTGAACATTAATTAATTGCACTCCATTTGCCACGTTGTGACACACAGATATAGTTAATTGCATTCCCATTGTTATGAGATTAGTTTACTGTTTGTTCACTTCTATTCCCAGCTATCGACTTCAGAAATATTAAACAAAGAGTCCCAGGCCATTTTCAATAGTGTATGCTTTTCTAATAAAAAGGCTTTGAGATGATTAGAACAGCAAAAGGAAAGAAATTAGGAAGGACATGCAAAAAAGGCTTATGTCTGTGTTCTGAGTAAACTGTCTCCTTTACTTAAACACACAGCAAATTCCAGGAGTACCCATGGGCTGCTATAATCATCACAGTTTCCTGGGATTGCTCAGATATTAATATGTGAATGTTCATGTGCTCCTTACTTCACTTTATAGAGTTGCAGTGAAGCGCATTTCCAGTTTGTAGCGTTTCCCTTTATTGCTCTTCATAAAAATGACCCATCAATTTTGACAGTTATCTCCCCTGTGCCTTCCCTGAAAGAAGGTGTAACCCTATCCTTAGCCAAAGTCAATCTATTACCATTATGAGGGTATATACATAACTGCAACCGTTTGGTGAACACCTTTCAGCTTTCAATCATCCGATACAGACCAACATTTTGTATCCTTTTGACTGTTCTTGCTCAGAATTTTTATCTCTGGCTTCTTTCATAGAACCATTGTGAGAAATTGGGTAGTTGGTTGCCTTGGTGTTAACCCTGGCCAAGCAACAGCCACGCTAAGTTAACCTGTGCTCAACTCTGGGTAGCTTGGCACAGAAATTAATTCAGGCTTAACTTTGAGGCAATGTGTATAGTATGTATGCAGCACAGAGACAGTAGCAACGTGTAAACACAACACAAGAAAAATCCCACACCAATTTAAGAAAATAGAGTAAATTTTATTATAGTTGACAGCAAAATGACAAACTTCCAATCAGTAGACCCAAGGTTCTGCATTTTTAAGGTTTTTTGTGAAACCTAGCACCAAGAAGATCAAAGTGTCAACTGTTGACATATAGTCACGCCAGACCAGGTCAAAGTAGAAAATGTGGCCGATCGCTATGGAGCATGGGTCAAATACAAGAAGTGGATTGGACCTGATCAGCATTTACCTATGGACTTAAAAATATTTCAAGAAACATGTACTGAGAAGTTCAGCTGGGCAAGGCTTCAAGAAGTTTCTGAGGAGGAGACATCATTGTCAGGGAGCCACTGGACAAAGTCGCAGTGCAGATTTTTATGTTGGACATGGTTACACTTTTGTGAATCGAAAAACTTCAGTGGGACAAAGCAGGAAGCTGAGTTCCAGGAGGTTGAATACTTCTTTGGCAAAGGACCTCTGAACAGGATTTTCTGCTCTGGAGAGCAATGTACCAGAAATTACTACAAAGTCAGGCTATCCTGTGAAGAACCTCAGGCAGATCGATGAGAAGGTTGGTCAAGTTCTTCCTTCGTTTTTAAGAGCAGTTTTTAGGAACACATTTTCTAATCCCAAGTTTTGGATTTTGTCTTTCTGGGCACCTTTAGCACCAACACCAAGGGTTAATGACTGGATGGGCACCAATTTGTGGGTTCTGGACTCACTCTGGCTGGGTCCAGGTGCGTGTTCAATATTGTGGGAGCCTTTTATGTCCCTGTGGTTCTGAACAGGAGGCAAGCAAAGTAGCCCCTGGAGTCACTCTGGTTGTCCTGGGTACAGGTGAAGGTGTAGGGCTCAAGCAACAGGACAGGCATCTGAGGGTTCAGGGCAGGCTCTAAGCAGTAAAGCAGTTCTTTCAGGTGAAGTAAAGCAGTCTTATGGAGTGCACACCAGACCCAATCAGCAGGTGGTCTTCTGACAGTCCATCAATAGATCCAGAAGGTGAACTGACGAGAGAGTTGAGGTCCCTATTTTTAAACCTGGTGCCTTTTTTATGTGGGAAATATTTCCAGAGGTTTATTTTGGAAGTGTTTGGAATTATCTGACTCTCCTGCCTTGACCTCAAGCTAACTGCAGGGACAATGCAGTGGTGAACACCCCTTTATGTGAAGGTAGAGCACACCCTATTCAGTTGCAAGTGGGGCTGTGCCTAGGTCTACTTACACATGAAGCCCTCTATAGTGTGTCTGTCTGGGAGGAGTTCACAAAGTCCTACCTGCCAACTACACCCAGTCATGTTTCCCAGGTGAGGTTGTAGGCATCAAATGACAGAGGGCAGGAAAATACCAACTTTCTAAAAATGGCATTTTCAAAATTGTAAACTAAAATCCAACATCATCATTAAAGAGGATTTCTAATTACAATTTCATAGATACCAAACTTGGAATGCTTATCCATCCTCAATCAAAAGATATCACTTATTAAATGTAATAAGGAAAACAAATGCTATCCTATTCAACATGTAGGTCTCACAGTAGTGAAAAATGAATGTAGGGGTTTATCACTACCAGGACATGTAAAACTTAAAAGTACATGTCCAACCTTTATGTTACAATGAACACTGCCTATTAAGCTACCTAGGGTCTACCTTAGGGGTATCCTCTTTGTAATGAAATGGGTGGTTAAGAGTTGGCAACAGTGTTATATTGCCAAGTTGAAAAGACAGTTTAAACTGCTTTCAAGGTGCAATTGCCGGTTTGGGACGTGTTTTAAGGGGCTACGTAAGAGGGTAGCACAATATGTGCTGCAGGCACATGAGTAGCATTTGATTTACAGGCCCTAGGTATAGGGTATACCTATCTACGCTGAACGTACAAGACAATTAGGTATCCCAATCAAGTGTAAATGAACACAACCATGTTAAAGGGTCCTAAGTCCATTAGAAAATCAATCTCAGCAAAATTAATGGGTGGAAATAGGCATAAGGATTGATGGAAGACCAAATTATTGCTGACAGTTCTAACATGTGTCCCTCCAGCTGAAAGTGGGTAGAACTGCCAAAACTACTGGGAGTGCTGATCATTAAAGTGAAAGAACTTGCATAGACCATCAGCATTGGAGAGGTCTGTCTCATAATGGTGTTCCACTGTGAACTCTATTCCCTGTAGGGAGATTCACCACCTCAATAAATGTTTGATTTTTACCCCTCATTTGCATGAGTAACCTGAGGTGCATGTGGTCTGTCTGAACCCAGAAGTGAGTTCCAAATAAGTATGGTGTTGGCTTCTTCAATGCACAGACCACAGCAAAGGCTTCCCCCTCAATAGCACTCCACCTCTATTCCCTTGGAAGTAGCCTCCTAGGGATAAAAAGTACAGGTTGGTCTAGGCCCTCCTCATTTAGCTGTGACAGGACTGCCCCTATGTCACACTCCGATGCATCTCTTTGGACAATTAAGTATTTGCAAAAGTCAGTGGGCCTCACATATGAGAAGTGACACATCGCTGCGTGAAAGCAGCGATGCGTCACTTCTCAGTGCGCCCTCCTTGCGACATGATTGATGCTTCATATTTACTGTATGACGCATCATGTCGCAAAGAGTTACAGATTCGTCAGTATTTCTGACGTATCTGTATGGCGCAAAAGTAACGCATTCCAGGAGTGTGTAACAAAAGTGACAAAACTCCAGCAATGTGTCCTTTCACATGGGGAAAGCCTGATGTAAAAGGGACTGAGTCAGTCTTACGCCTGCTGTGAGGCAGGCATAAGATATTGACGCATTTGCATTAAGCATTATCATAAAATCAGCAGTGCACCCCGGGTAACACCTTAGCATACCTACTGAAATGCCCTCACGCGTTGTAGCTATAGGAGTAATCACTGGCACTATCGGCCTGGGGCAGCCCCTTTAAGGGACTCTCAAATTAAAAGAAATGTTGCCTACGTTGCAGCTGCCCGCAACGGTGGTGCAGCTGTGTTGTGAATGGAGGACTGGCACCACTGTACATGTAAGAGCCTCACTCCAGGGTTCTAGAGTTCGAACTTGTCCCCACGGTGCAGCTGCCGGCAACTGTGGTGCAGCTGAGATGAGCAAATGGAGAACTTAGCACGTTGGAGCCTCACTCTGGGACTCTGAAGTCAAAAATGCCCAAACGTTGCAGCTGCCCGCTCCTGCGGTGCAGCTGTGACCAATGTGAGCTCCTACATGTTGCAGCGCCCGCTCCTATGGTGTAGCTGGGTAAAGTAAATCAGCCCAGTACTGGGAACATAGGAGCCCCTCTTCTGGGGCTCTCAAATCAAAGAAGAATTGTCCCAAACGTTGAAGCGGCCTGCAACTGCGGCGCCGCTGTGCATCCCACAAAGAACACTGGCACCACTGACTGCACTGGAGCACCAAAGCGCAAAGGGAACACTTGAAAAGAAAAGATGGGCTCCAATACAGCAGCTCCCTCAATGAGCCAGTACAGGCCTTTCTGAACTTTTTAAAGAATGCCGGCACAGTCCCACATAGTCCCACATTATATGCCAGGGCTTACAATGATCCCAGGTCACGCGAGCCACCCTTGGCCAACCCGCTACCTCCCAGCCCGCTCAAGGAAATGAAAAGTGGCCATGCAGGTGGGAGACTCACCAGTGGATCTGTTCTTGCACTGCGGCTCCCGCCAGGGCAATCAGAACTCTTCTTTTGTTGAAGGTGCCTCACGGAGGCGGTCGGGGCGAACCTCCCAGCTTCAAGAGTGGCTCCTTTCATTGTTAGGGGACGCCTCTCTACTTCTGATTACTGCGAGCTGCCTCTGTTGATGAGCCCCTCAATGCTAGGCAATGCCTCGCAACTTCTCCAGTTCAGTGCAGCTCTTCCGCAAGACTCAGGCTGTGGCTGTGATTTATTCTGTGCAATCTAGGAGTGCAGGTGGGCTACCGCCTTCAGTTCAGAATGCTTCTGCATGCGGGGTGGGGTCCCGCTCCCATTGAGGCATCAAGCGGGGTAGGCACCAGCGACAGGCTGCACACATGCGCGGGTAGGCTCCCACTGTATTTTAAAGTAAGCAGCTCTCCCGGGCATCATGCGGGGTCAGTTCCAGCTGTATTAAAAAGGCATGAAAGTGTGAGGTAGGCTCCCACAATTAGGCAAGCCTGCCGGGGGAATCCCACACGCCGGGATTCCCTCGTAGTACAATGCTGTAGGATCCACGCGCCTTCTCCTTGGGGAATTGAAATATAGCACTCATGAGGCACTAGAGTCCTCACAGTTCTAGGATCCCACAAAATAAAGTAGCGCTCATGTGGCGCTAGGGGCCAGGACAGCAGACAGGCAATGTTGGGCAAGATCAGCAGGCAGTAGGGCAGCCCAGCAGAACAGGACAGCAGTTCCTGAGAACAGTCAAATCTAGCAGTGTGGCAATCCTCCTGGTGCAGCTGTCTTCACTCCAACAAAAGTTTCTTCCTGGTCCTGTAGAAGGCAGAGGGGCAAAGCTGGGCACAGGGGCCAGCATACAGGGCCCCCCGGCTGTTCCTCCTGGCAGAGTGTCCCCTCCAAGTCAGCACAAATACAACCTCATCAAACACATGGGTTCACAGTCCCTGTATTTATACACCTTTCTGCCCTGCGTCTAGAAGGGGCAGAAGGTTTTGGAAGGGCCTTGGGATAGGGGTTTCTGGAAGGGTCTTGGAAGTTCCAGCCCTAACCGGCAATGGGAGGGGTGTTAGTAGGGGGTGGATCTATTGCACAGGGAAGGCACAGACCCATTCAGGGACAGGGGATTTCTCCTCCCACTGCTCCAATTGCAGATCTCCCATTCAGCCTGACCCTGCCTCGCTGGAGCCACCCACTACTCACCAGCCCTGGTCACTTCTAGAAACAGACATGAAGGCAGACACACAGCACACAGAAAGGCCAACTTTTAAAAGTGGCCTTCCTAAAATAGAAAAATAAATCCGTGCACACCATTGCACAGCTTTTATCATTTCCATTCCACACATACCAAACACGCCATACTTATTTTGTTTTATTTAGGCGTTATCCCATAAGGGGGGAGTTCACAATGTTAGCCTATGGAGGGCGCACACGCTCTGCTAACCAGTGCTAAAGTGCCCAGAGTCCTAAAACCACCAACACCATGTTAGAAAAAAAAGCTAGGAGGAAGGCAAAAAGTTTGGGGCTGACCCTGCAAAAAGGGCCAAGTCAAACACACAGAAATGATCTCCTTAGGGGAGAGTGGTGGTGCTCACTCGCTGCTATCTATGGCTCCTTATACGTGAGACTTTCCGATTTTGGGGTCATTAAGTTTTTAGAAATTGTATGTGTTTTAAAAAAGTGCTGCTATTGCTTTTAAAAACATTACCTGCTGCTTCAATTTTAACCGGAAATTTTAACGTTCACTCACCTCCACTCATGCATCACACATTTCCGGCCTCCAGGGGGACATCCTAGGCTGCCATCTTGTGCACGGAGCGCTCTAGTTGTCGGGGGGCTGTGTGCTCATAAGCATGCGCAGTGTGCGGAGCCAGTGCCTTAGGGGAGAGTGGTGGTGCTCTCTCGCTCCTATCTCTGTCTCCTTTTACGTGAGACGTGTCAATTTTGTGGTCACTACATTTTTAGAAAGTGTATGTGTTTTAACAAAGTGCACCTATTGCTTCTAAAAACATTACCTGCTTCTTCAATTTTAACTGGGAATTTTAACGTTCACTCACCTCCACTCACGTGTCACGCATTTCCGGACTCCCGGGGGGACATCGTAGGCCGCCATCTTGTGCATGGCATGCTCTAGTTGCCAGGAGTTGTGTGCTACAAAGTATGAGCGATGTGCGGGCGCGCCACAGGCGCACCACCGAAGGTGGGCCAAAGGCAATCCAGTCTGCACCCGTTAGCATCGTGGAAGAAGCCAGCACCAGTCATGCTGCCTGTTGTCCTCCAGATCTACCTAAAGTTCATTTGGGGTTGAGTTGCACCAAAATGTTGGCAATTGGGGAACACATGTGCGGGTGTGGCCAAGATTGGAGGGTCCTGGACAGCATAGCAAGGACTTGCTAGGTTTCCAACTACCAATTTAACCACACCTTGGGTGTTACTCCCCACTCCATTCATGAAAAGGGGGCCCCTCTGAACTCCTGGCGAATTCAGGCTGCCTTAATTAATGCTCGGTCCCTGGTAAAGCATGCACTGGACATCTTCGAGCTACTGATAGTCAGTTAGACCTGCTATTTATTTCAGAGACATGGCTCAATGAGTTTTCGGCCCCAGTCATCAAACTGGCCATCCCTGCAGGTTATAAAATAGCCAGAATGGGACGGAAAGCAAGCAGAGGAGGCAGGGTGGTGGTAGTATATAGGGATGACTGGACTTTTACGCAGGCAGAATCTCATAACATTGAGAATGGGGAAGCATTGTACTTCGCCCTCACTATCTCACCGCACTTTCTTCTAAGGGCTACACTAATATATCATCCGCCCGGTCCCGCAAGCACCTTCTTAGAAACTCTGGATGAAGCCATTGTACCTAGGACCTTGTGCTATACTAATTTTCTGTTCCTCGGTGACCTCAAAATCCATCTGGATTGTAAAGAGGCTGCTGACACTAGTGAACTGAACGACTCTTTAGACCTCACCCATTTCACGCAATGTGTTAATTCCCATTCACATTGCGGGGGTCATACTGTTGACGTGGTCTGTTTCAACTTTCCCATAGTGGTTCAGGATCCCCTCCCAGTCACCTGGTCTGATCACTTTTTAATTAATTTCTCCTGGTCCGTTAAGTCTTTTGATCCGCCTACAAGGCCATCCAAAGGCAGACAGCCCCCACGCTTGGAGTCGGCTGCTTTCGGCAGTGCTCTGACTGAAACATGTCTGGTAGTTGCTGGGGGATTGTTGGATGAAGTAGGAGGTTTTCATAGTTGGATTCTGAGAGCAGTGGAACAGCTGTCTACACCTCTGGACCACAAGAGAGTAAGAATGACTCTGTCCAAACCTTGGTTCTCCAACAAACTAAAAGAACAGAAAAAAGCAATTAATAAGCTAGATCACAGCTAGCAACAAGCTTATTGCCCGCTTGCCAAATTAGTACTCAGGAAATGTCAGAATAGCTACTACGCTGTGGTCAAGAGTGGCAAGGGCCTACTTTATGCGAAGCGCATTGCACAATCTAGGAACAACTCTAAGGAAACCTTTACGATTGTCCAGAGTTTTCCGAAGCCGTATGTGGAAAGCAAGGCCCTTCCTGCCTTTAATTCCTGGTGCGAGCAGCTTTCTGATTTTTTTATCGATAAAATACAGGCAATTCAGGATAGCTTTGGGCTGGCATGCCCCGGGCTGGCAAAACATTCGCTCCAGACAGTCTGTGAGCTTGATCCTGCCCACACTACTCTGACAGTGTTTACGCCCATCCCTTTGGCTGATACTCTGGCCATTCTCAAATCGCTTAAATCAGGGTCCCCAGCAGACCCCTGTCTCACTGGCAGCTGTGACAGAGGTAGTCCACCCCGAAGTCAATAATATCATTAATTTGTCTCTGCAATCCGCCACGGTGCCTAAAGAATGAAAACAGGCTAAACTACTCCCCTTGTTAAAAACAGCCTTCATTTAACCCCGACATTTTGGCTAGCTGCCGACCAATCTCACTCCTCCCGGCTGTGGCGAAGGTATGTGAGAAGGCAGTCTACAAACAGCTGTCTGCGTTGCTCGAAACGTCTGGCGCTCTCCACCCGCTACAGTCCGAATTTAGGGCATCATACAGTACAGAGCCGGCTCTGGTTAAGATTACAGAGGCAATTAGGGAATGCCGTGATTCTGGTGGCAGAGCGGCCCTGGTTTTACTGGACCTCTCTGTCGCATTTGATACAGTTCCTCATCATCAGTTACTTGCCTGTCTGTCTGACATCGGAATCTCAGGCCAGGTGGGGGACTGGATTGAATCCTTTTAGCCCAATAGAACACAGCAAGTGTGGCTACCGCCTTTTTTATCCACACCAAGAGCAATTACTACGAGTGTTCCACAGGGTTCAACATTGAGCCCTTTACTCTTTAATGTTTATGTGACACCATTGATCTATCAAATGGAAGGGCTGGGTGCCAAATTCTTAGCCTACGCTGATGATACCCAGCTGCTTTTTACATGGAAAAAAGATGAGGTATCCAAGGACTCAGCCAAAACTGCCTGATGGAAGTTTTTAAATGGCTAGCGCGTGCCCAACCTAAATGTAATGAGGCTACGTCTGAGGTTCTCCTCTACGGGTCCTCCCGATGAATTTTAGGTATGACCTGTGGCCCGAGGGCTACCCTATACCAAAAACCATAGGTAGCCCAGTTAAAAACCTGATGGGTATGGTTTTGCAAGGACCTCAGATTCCTAACTCAGATCAATAAACTGGCGGGAGTGTGCTTTGGCACGCTGAAACTCATTAGGAAATTTCTGCCGCTACTGCCTAAAGTGGCCAGAGAAATGGTGACCCATGCTCTCATTCTCTCGCGGCTAGACTATGCCAATTCTCTCCATAGCGACCTTCCCCATTACCAGCTAAAAAAAGTTACAGATCATTCAGAATGCGGCCCACTAGAATGCTACTGGGTATTCCGGTTAGTTCCAACATTAAGAATTTTGTTGGGGATTTGCACTGGCTTCCGGTTGACCAGCACATTCTGTTTAAGGCATTGACCATTGCCCACGGTGCCCTCTACAAATCAGGACCTCTATACCTCAGGAGGCGCTTCGATTTCTATGTGCCACCTAGACATCTCTTGTCCAGGGGTCAATTTCTTGCTTTCCCACCCCACCGCCTATTAGGGCAGCTAGGGCCTGGAACAGCCTGCCTTTTGAGCTTAGGAACAACCACGACCATAGACTGTTCAAAAAGCAGTTAAAAACCTTGCTTTTTGATTAGACTTTCAGCCGTATCTTTTACTTCCGCTCCCCTCTGTGCAGGTTTTCGCGCCGGGTCACTTGCGAGAAGCTGTGCGTGTTACAAATGACGGATAACATAACATAGCATAACATGACATAACATAACATATTTGGGGAAGAAAGAGAAAACTGATTGTTCAGCACTGTCATGCACTCCGATATTTTCATAAACTCAACAGTCTCCCTATTTCTCCTATGTCCACAGCTTTCAGTACTTTAACTTTCATTGATTTTGCCATATCCTGTGATGCATCATGCTGTAGATCTTAATGATGGGCAAGGTCACGTGGCCCAGGGAACTTACTGTACTTCACACAGTGTATACACTCTAGCAAGCAGGGTCTATGCTGGAATATACAACTCATACAAGAGATCTCAGTATCAATTTGGCAATATAAAAACAAGGTGCACATTTTGTCACAGTTAAGAAATCCTCAAATAAGAAGACAAGGCAGATACTGGTAAATGTCCTCTATACCCAGTTAAAAAGAAAATGTTCTGTCTGGCAAAGAGGACATAAACTGTAAAACCAGCTTTTTTCACATTTACAATAAGATCAGATACTATATTGTCATGCACTCACCTGGTTTTAACCACAGAGAAGATACTGGAACTGATGCTGGGCCTCCTATCTTCTCGAAGCATGATCCGTTCAAGGAATCGCTTCTCCCTAAACAAGGCGCAACCCTTAGGGGGGAGAATGTTTGGACAAAATAGGAAAACAAAGACTTGTGGTGCTGGTTCCAGTCAGCAACTGTGTGGCACTGCATTAACTGGAGACCCTCTAAGTCAGCTAGGTAGATGTACGTGGGACAATGACCTCTGATTTTGCCAAGATGCAATGCACTTGAAATACCAAGAAGAGGCAATTAGCATCAATACACTACAGGGCTCTTAAATCATCAAATTTTAAAGAGCATCAGTCTCATACACTTACAGTCTCTTTCAAAAAACAGTAAGGAAACAAAATGACTGGAACCATGGATTGGAGCTATACACTTCCAAGGATTAACTCAAAATACAGATTGGAGTTACTGGCACTCCCAAAGAAGTACTTAGAACATAGATCGGAGTTTATAGGCACTCCCCAGAAATACATTAAAAACCTAGCTCTCAGTACAGGGTCAATACATGAATGAAGAGCTCAGAGGAAAGTTCTCTAGGAGATAATGTTCAACAGGGAAACACAGAGCAAAGACTCTAGTCCTTGAACAAAAACCGTTCAAAGGCCAAGGATGCAGGAAGGGTCTGGAGCAAGAACAATCAAGGTGAACTGGAGGTAAGTCAATGAGAGGAAACTTGAAGACAAGTCTATAGTTTTGAGAAGGCCAATACTTTGGCCTGATTACTACTATAAAAGGATAGTGTGGATTAACCTGATAATAAATACTTAGCCTAGTACTTCAACAAGTCCGAAGTGTGAAGAAGGTCTGAAGGTCTTGCCAAAAGAAAAGTTGTCAAAGGAACTGGCATAGCTGAGAAGGAGGTGCAAACAAAGGATGTGTTGAAGGAGCTGGTGCCAAAGTTATCACTGAAGGACTTGAACTAAAGCAGGAAAAAGTGCAGCCTATAACCTGTCAGTTCTCCAGATGTGTGGGAAGGCAGGGAACTTGTTCCACTGGGAGCGTAGGCCAAGCAAAGGACTTGGTTTGGGTGTTGTTTATGTATGAGCTCAGGTTCTAATGGGATACAGCAGGACCACATGGTGCATGTGGAGCACATGGCTATCTGGAAGGTTCTCCAAGACTCCTGAAGGAAACATTTGTTAGTACACTAGCTTAACCCCACATGAAGAGCAGGTAAACACGAACAGATGGAATCTCTCAACAGTAAACACAAGTTTCTTTTGGGCTTAGTGTGCATAATTGAAAGCACTCCGAGACCCCAGCAAGAGCAAGGCAAATCATTGGTTCCCGTGTTCAGGCAATTCTTGAAAGCTTGGGCTTAATCATATCAGGAGGAGAATGCAAACTCTGGCATAAGATTATAGTGCCATAATGTGCCGCAAGAGTAGCATGACATGAGCCCTGCACACCAGGCCAACTTCAGAGGGCGAATGAGAGGGGTCATGAAACATGACAACTGGAATTATAAATGGCAGATTGGTGAAAACATAAATACATTTGAGAACATGAGAGGCATAGCAAAAATCATATTTCCTAGCCAAAACAAGGTGATGACCAGTAATACAGTACACACATTTAGCACTTCAGAAACAACAAATTCTTTGAGGATTTTGAGAAGCAAAGAAATAATTTCTTCCACTATTGAATACATTCATATTCCAACAGTTTCCAGGGGTTCACAAAATAAGATTGGGAGTTTCAAGATACCCAATGAAGAAAGGGTGTTCCTCTGTGGTGGGGGAGACGACTGGAGTGAATAAAGGCAAGTAGAATGGATCAGGTTTGAAATATCACTTAGCCAAGGACATATGGCATGATGGAGTCAATATTTGTAAAGTAAAAAGAGCAAAAGACAAAATAAAACTAATGCATTAAGAGTTAGCCTCAAAGCATACCATTGAGATGTCTGTCACATTGCATATTGTGAATGATAATGGTTGTCAAGAATAAAAATAGTGTGGTGGATAGTCCCTGTAAAGATAAACAAAGAGGATTTTTAACATCTGAACTTAATGGTAACAATCAGAAGTTTTCTGTATTTTCAATGTATAGATTGTCAATTGATGAACTTCATTGTTTTGAGCTTGTCTCCTCATTCCTTTTTAGAGAAAATCGACACTGTAAGGCATCATTTAGCTTGTACTCTACTTACATCCTTGCGTCCTTACATCTGCCCATTGCACTGTAATGACCACAGGAGCTTTTTATGAGTTCACCCCAATCACTTTTGAATCCATCTGATCTATTTATCATTCAATAAAAATCGTGTTGCCTGTGGATTAATGTCAAGACCATTTCATTCAATTTGCTTAGGCAATTTTACCCCTATCATTACCGATAGTTTGACTATGTATCTGTACCCACGACTTGAAAATGCATATTGGTGATTGCCCTATTCAAGATTCGTCATTGGATCATTGGATCCTACGCTAATAAACAACGAACAATTATTGACTTATATTGCTATTTCCATTCGTGGCAAAGATCACAAAAAAGTAAGTCAACTTTTAACTTTCAAATTTCAATAAATAAATATTTTTTTACCATAAATCAAACTGAGTTTTGTATAGTGCAGAGATGGCCTTGTATTCTTATCGCCTGCTTGCAAGTCACAAGGATTTAGGCCACTTCCAAACACTCTCTTTGCTACATTCTGAATCTTCCTTTCGCACTCTTACTTGGTTGGTCCCAAAACTTTTCCTCTTAGTGCCACACCATTCAATATATGTGTAGCTCTGCTAGGATGTCTAATTCAATCCTTCTGTTTATCTTTAATGTCATATGCTTATAATACACACATTATTCTCATACTTGATATCAAACTGATCTCAATCCAAAACAATTTTCAAAACTGTCTGTGAGCAATAGCGGCATGGACGAATATCAATATATGGAAACTAATTGCTTGCAAAATCGAAGTTATAGTGTTGGTTGCTCCTTTTTCTGTCAGGTCGAATTTCCTAATGGCTACTTGAGACCCAACTACTAACTTTTGCAGTGGTCAGGTGTCTTGGTATTTATTTTCTACGACTCTGTATCAATAATACCACAAGTTAATACAGATTCAAGTATCTGGTTATTCTGTGTTGGGATACTTAGCAAGCGTCTCCTTCTTTTGACATTTTCTTGTTGAATTACTATGTTTTAAGCCATTCCTGGACTGGTATCCTGATCATGGCAATGCATTTGACCTTTTGTTGAAAGCATATTCATAGATGTTAGGTCATTCAAATCTTGACAGTTTGGCTCCTCTTTGGTGTTTTCCAATATCACCCTATCTCAACTAGCAAGTTCTCCATTTCAAAGCAATCTTTGTCCAAGAGTCAACTAATGTATAAGCCTGCCATTCAAATATGGCTCCCTTTTTTGTACAACACATTCCATTCCATTAAGGACTCTTTGGTTTTTCATCAGTAAATTCCTTGTTATTTCCATTGATTAAGAAAGTCCACATGTGTGGACATTTCTTCACCTACCTGGAGGCAAAGCAGTGTAACACTTTCATTGGTTCTCAGAGAACAAACAGATCGTCTGAAATTAAGAAACGGTTTACAAAGCTGGACTTTTGCTCATACCCTATTGTTTTCTTCAAGTGCTGCAGGATATCCTAAGCACTTTACAAACAGTTCACTACAACAAATACAAAGTTAGGAGCCATATCCAATCAAAGTCAGTGTTAACATAAATGTTATCCCTCAGCCCTTTAGCAACAATCAAGAACAAATTACATTTTGTCAGTTCTGTATTATAATTTTCTCCATATTAATCAATGTAAGGCCTGATGTAAACAATAAAAGGTAGCCGTTCAACTGGAGCTGAAATTCGAACATTAAGTGAAAAACTAACAAGGTGGTAAGTAGACACCTACATTTTAAAGATGTAGGGCATGATTCATAAAGTTTTTCCAGTGACTTGTAGCTACTTCCTGGCTTACTACATATTTACTATCATTTTGAACAGGATTTTCTTTGTAAAGTGGAGCAAAACGGCACAAAATGTTCATCTGGTATTTACTTTTGAAAGTTGCCTGGAAGCAAATAATATCTGTGTTTTGCATTTTTTTTGCACTATTTTGCGTGAAGGGGGGCATGCAGCCACCCATGTTTTTTAATGCAAAGCTCTGTTTGGTAACAACGATAAACAGAGCTTTGTGCAAAATTAATTGTCTCTTTGAGACTGAAGTTACCTTGGAGAAATGTTTTTAATTCTCCAAACGTTACCAACTTTGCAAGTTCGCTGCACTGTAGAGCACACATACAGAGTAGGAAGAATGTTAAAGTGTGTCTAATCAAACCACTTTGAAGTGGAAGTGTACCTTTCCAATGTAAAGCCTACGCTAGACATCCTTGGCAGCCTGATTGTGCATCAGCGCGAATGAGAGAGCAGGACAGTGCCATACCTTAGTAGATATGGAGGCTGACCTAGTAGCAACATAAGCAGTACAAAAGGGGGTGGTGATGGACGGAGCATCTGAATCAATCAAACACTCACACCCAGTCAAGAGATCTGGGTTTAATCCATCACCGTTCTTTAGCCCACTCTGTCACCCCAGTTCAGACATGGCTATATGCAAATCAGTCTGACCCTGTGCCTCATGGGAACAGTCCAGCCCGAACTGCCAAGCCAAGTCTTCCCTGGACCGGAAACTAGCTTCCGAGGACTGGTTTCTGGCATTTCAGCCGTCTTCAGCCCAGCTTGCTTGAATCCAGTGGCAAAGTGAGCAAGGGACTCATGTCTGAGCATACCCTGCCAAACTTATGGCGGCCAAAAGCGGTACAAAAGGGGGTGGTGATGGACGGAGCATCTGAATCAATCAAACACTCACACCCAGTCAAAAGATCTGGGTTTAATCCATGCATTGAACTGGGGTGGCAGAGTGGGCTAAAGAACGGTGATGGATTAAACCCAGATCTTTTGACTGGGTGTGAGTGTTTGATTGGTTCAGATTCTCCGTCCATCACCACCCCCTTTTGAACCGCTAGTAGCAACATAAGGCAGCAACTTTGGATGCTTTGCCTGAGTTTTTAATGAATCTACCCCCAGGAGTACCACGGAGGTAAAACATACCTGCTCAAAGCAAAATCTTTTGAAATTGACGCGCGTGGTTGTTCTGCTGCTAGTTCTCTGCATTTGTGTCCAGTAACAGAAGAGATTATTCTCTTTTGCATCTGACGAACATACGTGAACATCAACCGTCTGTCACACTGTGGAACCTCGCTGTGACAAACACTAGCAGTGCGAAGTATAAATCACTGCAACTGAGTTCCTAAGTGCTGCAATAATCCATACATTCATCATAGCTTCGCGAGAACGTCTGCCTTACCTACAGAATGCACAGCTGGCACAAGAAGACGCCTGCCTGAAAACTTTTCTTTACATGCTGTGACATTTCTCTTTGTGGGCCCCGCTTTGCAAGGTAATTCTCCACCACCAGCTGTCAAGACTGTTTATTCAAATTACAATCATATCTTTCAGCCAAGTAAAAAGATGACTGCAAAACTGAATAATTTGTCTCAAATTCTAATTTTGTGAAGAAGTGCTTAATGCATATCCCACAGTGTTTTGCATCTTAAATTGAATGAGCAGTTGAACGCAGTGACAACAGGGTAAGGCTTACAGACTTGCTACCAGATGTGCGCAGTTTTTATACTTTCAAAGCATATGGATAGCAATTACCCACAGTTAAAACTGCTCTTTCTGTCTGTTCCTTGAACTTCACAGTAGTAAAAATAAAATATAAAAAGCTTTGATTTGTACAAAAAAACAGCAATTAGAACTCGTGTCTATAAAATGTTTCACATAATGTATGTACAGGACATCTGGATACCAAATAATTCCAGATATGCCTCTGAACGAGATGGGAACAAAATATAACCCACAGCACAAGACATTTTAGCGTAGCAAATAGATGCTCTGAATTGTGAGACTTTTTATGTATTGTCTGTTGGTCGGTTTTTCCAGTACTTAATTTGTGCAGGTGGTTTCAGGTGGTGGGCACCTGCACTCAGTTTCGAAGACTGGCTACATTGTCTTTCTTCTTTTGGTGGAAATCAAAACAAGAACACTTTTATTTGTCCTTTAGTCTATTATACTGGGGTAAACTTTTACTAAAGCATAAATCTCTGTGGATTCTGCATAATAGCATGCAGCCTTTATTTTCCAGAGCGGCAACACTCCTGTAGCATTTATAATGTTCACTTTTTTCAATCCAGTAGTTTTTAAGCGGAATCCTAAAATAATTTCAATACTGTTTATTCAGTCCGACAGTGCTCAAGTAAATACTGAAAATCGTATGAATTTTTCTAGCTGTATAGCAATCATGAGTTTGCATACCTTGTTATGGCGTGAGGGCCATGTTCCAGGCCCTTCAGTCAGTTTCAGTGCAAAACCAGCCAGTAAACAAAATGCACACCGAGGGATGAGGCATCCTATTTATACTGACATATTACAGTGGTTGGTGGTCATTACTCAGCAGATTAGCACTTGTCTGTTTTTAGGCACGATCGCAACAACATTATTGATTAGAGAATATTGAGCACTATAACTGGCAGAATGCTTCTGGAAATTTACATTTGTGCCAAATAAAGTACAACAACATGTAATATATTTAGGTGTGTGTGGCTTGCACTTGTACTGCACAACTTCTATGCTGTAACTTTCTTTACTTTGCTAGGTTGGTCACATCCGATGTTTGTTGATGGTTGTTAATTCCAGTAGTGTCCGACATATACTTTTACTTTAGAAGATACATGTACAGTAAAATCACATAAATTCCGACACAGTCATATAAAACATCAGTGCATGCAATTAAAACCATAACCAGACAATGCAAGTGATTATTAAAAAGTAAGCAATTCTACAATCTACCCAGCAATTTTTAAAAGACGACTGCGCGTGTGCCAAACATTCGTAAAGAATTTGGAAAGTGCAAAAACAATTGGGCCGGAAACATCACTTTTCAAAATCCTGTACATCGGTCCATATTCCCTGCCACCCAAATTCTTAATCAAGGGCAGCAGCCAGTACTTTCTTGCTGCCTTGTATGCTGGGCAGAAAAAGATCACGTGCAAATCATTCTCCTCTTTGTCAGCACAAAGAGGACAGAACTTGGTAGAAGGGACTTTTGACCAGGTACTGCAAAAGGACCGTAATGGGAGTGTGCTGTATCTCCACTGGAGGAATAACTTTCTAGAGAGTATGGGGTAAACTGGGTCCAAAGCTTTCTCAAATGTATAGAGATCCTTGGTTTGCAGGAATATAGAGGAAAGGGACCCCTCCGTCTGGGTAGCTATAGCCCTTACCCTTTTGTGTTCGTGGTACAGCTTCGCCAATGCTCTCCTGGAGATTCTTGGTGCTGTATCTGCTGGTTCAGTCCACAATTCAGGGAGCCCCACATCTGTGCAAACTGACTGGATGTTTTGGACCCAGGGGATACTGAGCACTTTAGGATGTTTTAATAATTCGACCAGTTCCGCCCTATAATCGGCCAGATTGTCG
The DNA here is from genome assembly GCF_964263255.1 of Lissotriton vulgaris. NCBI lineage: Eukaryota > Metazoa > Chordata > Amphibia > Caudata > Salamandridae > Lissotriton > Lissotriton vulgaris. Next base: position 748,283,241 of record NC_141696.1, read on the forward strand.
CTGCTCCATAGCCTGCGCCAGAAGGCAATGGGTCTTAGGCTTATCTCGTCGGCAAGTGGCCGTAGCCCTAAATCAAGCCTCAGGGGGAGAAGCGGTGTGCTGGGGGGAAGTGCGGTAATTTGCCTTAAAAACCTGTTTTCTGTATGAGACAAATTCCGACATGGAATGTGCCCCCACAATTCAGCCCCATACAAAATAGCCCCCCTTGCCTGTGCCTTATATATCTGAATTAGGGCGCCCAATGGGCGGTAGGTCGAACCGGTCATCATCCGGGAAATACCCCCGGTAATTTGTACTAACTTAAGGTTAGCCCTAGTTTGATGGCTCTCCCAGGTCATATTTTCGTTGAGTGTCACGCCAAGATATTCGAACGTGGCTACTCTTTCCAGTCGTACTACTCCCAGTAGGGGGTTTGGACGCTGTTTAGTGTTTGGGTTCAATACCATATATTTGGTTTTTGTGGCATTGATTTCCAACCCTCTATCCTGGCAGAAGGCCACAAAAGCATCCAGTATCTTTTGAATGCCCATGGGTGTTTTGGATACCAACAGTGTGTCGTCCGCGAACATTATTGCGGGTACACTGTTGCCATTCAATTTGGGGGCATCTGCGTAGTCGGTGGCGTTTAGATGGGTGATTACCCCGTTGACAAAGAGGCAAAACAGGGTCGGCGCCAGCACACAACCCTGTCTCACCCCTCTGCCCACGGGGAATCTATCAGTCAGCTCCCCCGACCTCCCACACCTCACCTGGGCATAATTATTATGATGCAGCCTCTGCAGGGTCAATAGGATATCTGGTGGGACGCCCATCCCTGCTAAGATGGCCCATAGTTTACCCCTAGGCACAAGGTCGAAGGCGGCTCTTAGGTCCACGAAAATCGTGTACAGACTACCGCCTTCGAACCTTACTGTCCTCCAGTAGATCAGATTTAGTCTGAAGACCTGGTCCACAGTCGATACCCCTTTCCTAAAGCCTGCCTGGTATGGACTGAGGGCGCCCACCTCCTCAATCCATTCCTGAAGCCTGTTCAGGAGAACCCTACCGAACAGCTTCTGTGCTACATCTATCAGGCTAATTGGTCTGTAGTTGGCTGGGAGCAGGGGGGATTAGAGGTGAGCGAATTTTGCGGATCTCGCGTTCGCGAATTTTGCGGATTTGCGGATTCGCAATCCGCAAAATCCGCGAATTCCCGCGAATTTGCGGATTTTTTTTTTTTTTGTGTTCGCCCGTGTTTCTGCCAGTTCGCGAGGGTTTTGTACACTTTCGCAAATTGCGAACTTACCTGTCGGGTCGCAAGTTTCGCGAACTTGTTGTTTCTACGTGTCCAGCCTGTTTGGGACACTCTTCTTCATCACTGCCACTCTCTGTCACCACTGCCACTCTCTGACTACTCATGCCACCCTCTGGCCCACCCATGCCACCCTCTGTTTCATCACCACACCCTCTGGTTGTCCAGTGTACATTATTTTCGGCAAAGCAAAGCACACCTTCCCTGCCTCAAGTGACCTGAATTAATTTGGGGCTGATTCATGTGTCACAGAATATTTTTTTAGCTGGCACCTGCTTCCTTAGTGCACCCTGATTAGTGATCTTTTGCACTTGCTAAGTGCTTTCATTGTTGCAAAATTAGTTACAACACCTGCCCTGCCCCAACTGACAATAATGAATTAGGGGCTGATTAATGGATTTTAACTTCCAGCCTGGCTCCTGCTTGTCTCCCTTAGCTGTAATTCAGGACGTTTGTGGCATATGTGTAACTATTCTGAGGTTCAGAGCAGGGTCACATAATAGTTTCAACTGGCAACTGAACTCTGGAGGGGCCCCTCAGGAAGCACTCCAGGAAATGGCTACTAATGATGAGCCTGAACTTTTGAACCTGGTAAGTAGTTACTTTCAGTTTTGCTAAGATCGTATTTCTGCAATTTTGCACTTATTCGCGGGGCGCGAACTCACGCGAACAGTGCGAGCAGTGCGAGCAAAATCCGCTGCTCGCGGATTTGCGGATTTTGCGGGAAATTCGCAAATCTCGCGGATTGCGGATTTCCCGAAAATCCGCAAAATCCGCGAGCGGAACGGATTTTCCGCCCACGCCTAGGGGGGATCCTTTTTTGAAAATCGGGACCACCTCGGCCCCCAGCCAAGTACTGGGGATTTCCATCCCACCAAGGACACCATTAAAAAGGGCTACGAGGTAGGGCGCCCAGACGGTGGACTCCTGTTTGTACAGGTCTCCCGGAAGCCCGTCTAGCCCAGGCGCCTTCCCCGGAGCCAGGCCTGAAATAGCGGCTGTTACCTCACTCAATGTTATTTGGTCCGCCTGCAAGCCCTGTCTCACTGGTTCAATTATCACAGGAGTTTCTCCAGGCTCAGCGCTATATAGCGACTCGAAGTGGGCCTGCCACACTCCCGGCGCTATGTTAGGCTCCACTGCCGAGTGAAGACTCCCTGATCCCCCATTCACCATTCTCCAGAACAGTCGTTGATCTTGTACTGCTAGGGCCTTTGTGAGCTCTTCCCACTGATTTTCCTCCCATTCTATTTTGGCTTGTGTGAGAAGCTTCTTATAGGCTTGTCTACATTGCTTAAGACGTTCCCCTCCTATGCCCTCCTTGATGACTCCAAGGAGTTCTGTTTTGGCCCGTCTACAGGCTGTGTTATACCATTGTGTTTTGCCTAGGGGCCTCACTCTTGGCTTTTGTATTTTGCGTGTCGAATGGGGTGCCACCACTTTTATGAGTTCTTTATGGGCATCAAACAGTTTACTCCTTACATCTATTTGGTTTGCCACACTATCAAGGGCCCCAACAGTTTCCAGGATGGGAGTAATCTCTGCATAAAGCAGTGGGATTTTGTCCTTGTTTGTGACCATATGCTCCCACCTAATTCTTCTCCTGGTGTTGTCTATAAGGAGTGTGGGATGGTTCCCTTTCTCATGGGTCACTAGACCCTGCGGTACTGGGTGGGCGAGGTCTAACTCGAGAGCATTGTGGTCACTGTCCATCCTGTCAATAACCCTAAAATCCTGTATTAATGGCCACCTTGCTAGTTGGACCAGAATGTAATCTAAGTGTGACTCCCTTCCCTGGCGATTATAAGTAATTTTGCCTGGTGTGTCCGAAATGGTTCGCCCATTACACGCTCTGAGACCGTACCTTAGCGTGAGGGCAGTAATTTGTAACGCTAGCGGGGTCCAGGCTTTCGGAGGTGTCACATCAGCCCCTGGTACTGCCCACCTATCCTCTTCTTCTGATAGGAATCCTTCTTGGATGCCGGGAAGTGGCTCATAGTGGGAGTTAAAGTCTCCGCCCACCACATAGTAAGAATCAGTCGACAGTTCAGATAGAAAGTTCGAAAGTTCATTAAAAGTCGGTGATTCTTTTGCCTTTCCCATTGGCCTAGAATAGATGTTGACCAGCAGGAGGCTAACTTTGTTTGGCCATGTTAGTAAGACCGCGAGGATGTCGTCGGAGCTGCATGGGAGCCGTGTTGCCACACAGCCCAGGTGAACAGCAATCCATGTCGCAAGACCCCCTGAAGGTCGGCCTTTGCCTTCCCACCTGGCTGGAATAAAAAAGGATGCATACCCTGGGTACTCATAGTCCTCTCTGGCCCAGGTTTCCTGGAACATACATATGTCACCAGTTTCTATGTACTTTCCCCAGGCAGGCTCTTCCAATTTGTTTGTTAGTCCCGCGATGTTCCAGGAGATTATCCTCAAATGTTCAGTGGTTGGGGATGTCATGGCAAGGGGGATGGAAGGGGTAAGACCATATTCCACTTGTGTTACAGGGCCTGCGGCTGGGGCAGCAAAAAGTACATGTGACTCCGTGGATCCCGACTCCCCCTCGCCCTCAGGGAAGGGAACCACAGTTGTTCGCTCTGCAGCAACTACTCCATCAGTGGTAGGATTGGAGAATTCAATTTGGCCGTGTTCTGGGATGGATAGATCGTTCAGTGGGCCAGGAATTGCAACAGGGCACATCATCGGGGGGTCCGGGAGGCCACAAAAGCCCGATTCCCCTAGCGCAGACTTTTGGTCGGTGAGTCAGTCGACCCCGTCCAGCCCGTTCAGACAGTTAAAGCGATTAAAATCGCAGAAAGGTGTGTCCGGTAGTTGGTAATACGGGCGTTGGGCAAAGCCTTTATGGTTGCGTCTGTAGTCCACCCTTGTCCATTTATCATATGTTTGAGCCTGGTGCCTAGGAATTGGGGGAAAGAAAAAGGATACTGGGAGGGTTTGTATCGTGGAATCAAGGGATCGGTTCATTCCTTCACAGATGTGTCGAACCGTGCCCGGGTCTTTAAAGGTTACCATGATGCAGTCCCCCACTATGGTTTTCCTGGTCTTCCCTAGCCATGGAACCCTCCTCACCATAATGATTTCGTTATTAAAGTGAGGTGGCAGGGGTCGGTTCCAGTTTAACCATTTGATTACCTTTTTCTTGAGGGATTGATAATCCTCATGTTCTCCTGATCTTAGATGGGGGGCACCAGCTAAGACCACCGTTAATCTATTGGTCTCGGGTGGGAGATCTGGCCTCCGTGGTCTAGGAGTTGGGCAAGCGGGCGTGAGTGGGAGGCCATTAACCCGGTCTTGATTTGTTCCAGTAGGTTCTAATTGTGAGCTATGTGGGGCTAAAGCCACTGGATCAATAGGTCTGTTGCTTGGGTTATTGTGCCGTGCTTGGAGTTGGACAGACATAAGAGGTTGCAGAGGGGCAGCCGGTGGCGTGCTTTTTGGGGGGGCTTTGCTAACGTTAGCTACGGTTTCTGTTTTAGAGGGTTCCCCACCCAGGGAGTGAGTTTCCACTAACTTTGTCTGCTTACTTACTAGAGAATTCAGAGTGGTAAGAGAAGTTTCTAGTAAGGTAAGCCTAATCTCGACTTTTTTTAGACTGTCAGTGATGGGCTGCAGGAGGGAGCGGAGTAAGAATTCGATGCTCCCCTTAGCAAAGAATGGGTGACTAAGATTCGGTGTATCAGCCTCTGGCTCTTTGGTAGTCGCAATTATGCTAGAGTGTAAGAGCTTAGATGGTGGGGCTATCTCCGTGTTCTTCTTCGATATGATAGTGTTAGTATTCCTCTTACCAAAATCCAAGTGCGATATTTTGGATTTCCCCTGTCCCCCCGCTGATTTCCGAGCCCGTTTACTGGGTGGGGGCCTGTGTATCTCTGCCATGACATTTAATTTAGGCTTGTTCTTATTGGCCATTGGTACTGATTGGGTTTGAGTTACCAAGTCGACAGGGGTATGGGAGATCTCTAGGGGGACTGACTCTGTGATTTTGTCAGATAGTGTCCCTTGGGTCGAAGAAACTTCCCTTAGTAAAGCAGGGAAATCCTCTATTGTTGAGGTGTCTAGGCTAGTGGGTAGCGCACCTGCCTCTTGGGTAATGGGGTGGGGGATGATATCTAGCAGAGGCCTGGTTTTCATAGATTCAATGGAGCGCCTACGCTCCGCCCTACGTTTCTCAAGTGAACCTTCCGAGTTCGCTTCACCTTTGTTGGATTTGAAATAGTTGTCCAGTGTCCCGGAACTGGAGGCACCATCCCTGGAGGGGGTTTCCCGTGGTGGGGGCGTAGGCATATCCTTAGTTGTGGCGCTGGAGGAGATCAAGAGGGGGGGCCCGGCCCGGCCTCCTTCGGCCCCTGACGGCCACAGGCGGTCCCGCCCTTGTCCCGGGCTTCTCCCGGGAAGCTCCCGCGCGCTCCCGCGCAGCGGTCTTTGTGTTCCCACTTATATCTTCACTGGCGATTGGTGGCTGTTAGGGGGCGGGGCGATGAGGGAGAGCGGCCCAGGTGTTGCGGGCGCGAGGTAGGCTGGGACTCTTGGGAAACTGAGTCCAGCCCCTCCTGCTCGCAGCCCTCGCAGCCCTTAGCCCCAGAAGGAAGGTGAAGGTGCAGCCCTTGCGATGCTCGTCAGCGCCTCTGGCCGATGCGGGACCCGCGCAGCGGGTTCCGCGAGGCGTGGGTCTCTAGGTCAGACCAAGGGAGTCCGCAGGTCCGTCGAGTAGCCAGGTAGGATGAAGAATGGTGTCCCACGAAGAGGAGAAAGTCCGTTCACTTTCTACAGTCTGTTGGGGGCGGGGCGATGAGGGAGAGCGGCCCAGGTGTTGCGGGCGCGAGGTAGGCTGGGACTCTTGGGAAACTGAGTCCAGCCCCTCCTGCTCGCAGCCCTCGCAGCCCTTAGCCCCAGAAGGAAGGTGAAGGTGCAGCCCTTGCGATGCTCGTCAGCGCCTCTGGCCGATGCGGGACCCGCGCAGCGGGTTCCGCGAGGCGTGGGTCTCTAGGTCAGACCAAGGGAGTCCGCAGGTCCGTCGAGTAGCCAGTAGTGTCCGACATATACAACTCAGGAAATATACCTTTTTTGGCCAAAGTGTGATATTCAAAGACCATTCAAGGCAACAAAAGCTGTGTGATTCACACAAGCCACAACTCACGTGTTAGATTATGTTTAGGGTCACAATGATCAGTGGATTAAATAGCATTTTTTTTTAATCAAAGGTAGGATTGAGCTAGATTCTCTTACAACTGTCATTTCCAGGCTGATCGTTGATACATGGAGCTATTTGATGGCACTTATGACCAATTGCATTGAATTTGCAAAACAGTAAAACAAAAGCGTTCTACCCTATTGAATTCTGTATTAGAAAATGTAAGTTGTGATTATTTGCAGTGAAAGATCACAAACCTCGTCTAAGTTAAGACTCACATATGTGGGCACTTTATTACATACACTTTCAACAGTTCGTAGACAATGTGGCCGGTTATGGGCAAAATCCTCAACTGTGCATTTTGTTACATTGGGGCAGATTTACAATTACTGGTGCATCCCTGCAAATTATCAGGGATGCACCAGTAATTGTGCGCCGCATCTCCGCCACCCATGATGCACCGCATTTACAATGCGGCGAACCATGGGGCCAAAATGGCACAGATGCGTTACGCATCTGTGCCATAAAGGCGGCGCATTGCTGGAGTTGCGTCGCAAGCACGACGCAGCTCCAGCAATGCTCTGGGAGGCCTATTCTTCCAATGCTGAGTCAAGCCTTACACCTTCTTCAAGCAGGCGCAGGGTTTTGACGCAGCATTGGCCTAACATTGACTAAGAGAAATCTTGTAGATTTCACTCAGCCACTTTTAGGAGGCGTTCCTGCGCAGAAACGCCCCTCCCCTGCACCAGAACGCCTCCTTATGGCACAGGGCTTTACAACGAGATGCATCTCCCAGATGCGTCATGTTGTAAATACCCCGCACCATGGTGCATCATTTGCGCCGCCGCTGCGTCACAAAAGTGATGCAACGGCGGCGTAAAAGAGGCGTAAGCGTCTTGTAAATCTGCCCCATAGTATCTTATGTTGCTTTGATTATTACATTGGAGCAGCCGAATGCACTAATTACTGCAATCAGCCTCTGAACACTTTAATTTGCACTAAACTGCAAGGACCAAGTGAAGCAGAAACTCAGCGTAGAAATATTTCCTTTGTGTGTAGCAAAATTCATAAGGCGCTTAAACTATGCAAGGGAAACATATCATTTGCCTAATATTTTCCAAAGTGCTTGTAGTTAACCCACTAGGTAAAACATTTGCTTTGGAGACTTAAAACTGTTCTGTTTATATCACTTAATGAACATGTTTTTGTAAACAAAGACATAAACGCTTCGCTGCTTGCTCGGAAGCATAATTATTCCCTGCAAGTACAAGTCTTTCTGCCACAACATCACAATCAACACCATGGAGACCTCAATTTTCCTGGCAATTTCTCTCTTTTTTCTACCACTACTCTTGCAATTTCTTTAAAGCGACTTCATGCCTAGGGAAAGAAGAAAATATACTCGTTGCAGAAGAAAGTTATGCATTAACTCTATTTGACTAATTTAGAGATTGGTCGTAGCATAAATGACTGTGTTTTCTGAGGGAACTTCTAAATCCGGATAAGAATATATGGTAGAAGTTCCTCCACAATAATATTTCTATGGTAGAGGTAATTTCACCAGCTAAATCTGTTCCAGATTTAGCACTTTCTTAAGAAATAAAAGATGTTCACTATATGCAATTCTAAATCAGAATCTTATATCCTGACCAGTATATAATATATCACAACATTGGCTACGTATCTTGTTCTATAGTACAATAATAATATGAATACTCGTCCATATTCAACACCTAGTGTAATTTTGGACCCTTGTACGAAAATAGGGGCATATTATCAAGGGGGTTTATCTCCGCTTTTTTGGCTTTAAAAGCCAAGAAAGCGGAGATAAAATTATCTCTCTATTACCTAGCTGTCGGTAACACCAGTTAGCGACAGCTAGTAGGAGATAGCGACCATCTTGGGCCCCACTTTGCATGTCAGAGAAATTTATCACTAATGACATGCAAAGTGGGCGTGCCAAGATGTCAGCGACTGGAAACAGTCGCTAACATCGCTAGCTCCTATTACCAACTTTTGGAGATATTCGCGCTAAGCGCGAATATCTCCAAAAGCTAACACCTGCCCTGAGCAGATCTTAGCCTTGTTATCCAATGGGAGGTGGATAACATGGCTAAGAGCATTAGCTCGGTAATGCATGAATATCGCTGACTTTTCAGCGATATTCATGCATTGCGGCCGTTTTTTATCGCATTTGCGATATTATCTGCGATAAAAATCGCCGCAGGTCGGCGATACATTTTTGTCTCTAACCAAGCAATAGCGATAATTATCGCTATTGCTTGGTAATATGCCCCATAGTTCCTTGTCATTTGTCTGTTAGAAATCGAGTAGTGGCAACGTAGAGCTAACTGTGGTGATGGGAGCTTATAGACAATGAGGTTGCGGATAGTCTCCTTTCGCTAGCTCTGTCTGCCATATGTACACTAAGCCTGTCATGGAGGATAGACAGGTTTGACAGGCAATGCTCTGAGAAGTCAATAGAACAGCTATAACATGACAGGGATGTACACTTGAAATTCAATTTGATAATTGCGTATTCCACTATTCCACAAAGCACTGGCAACCAAAATTCTCTCCCATCTGTCTAGAAGAAAATAATAAGCTCATCATTATAAAATTGAAATGGAGAAGAAAAATAAAAGTTTAAACTATATATCACAGCTATCCATTTCTATCGAAGCACTGTAAAGGTACTATCTATAAATGCTCTATGTAGAGATTAAATTAACTTACTTTTAAAAGCAAGAAAAGCAAGTTAAATTCCTTGATATCTACAATGCCAGCACACGTACTATGGTTGAGTGGTGGGCTCTGGAGTCGATCAAGGTAAAAAAGACGTTTCTGCAGTCATCCATTTGCAAAAAAGTAACCTTAAGCTAGTTGGTGGAATATCTTTGCCATTTTACACAGAATGAAGGGTGTGTGGTGTCACAAATGAAGAAGGTGAATATTTGGGGTCGTAACATCTGTGCAAGATGCTCGCGTTGTCATGGGGAAAACTCAGAATGAAGTGCAGTGCTTCTCCGTGTGCAGGGGTACATGGAGAGGTTGCCTCTCCAGGGGCCTCAGTTATGAGAAATGACGCATCGCTGCATGAAAGCAGCGATGCGTCACTTCTCAGTGTGCACTCCTTGTGACATTACTGATGCGTCATATTTAATGTATGACGCATCATGTCGCAAGGAGTTACAGATACATCAGTATTTCTGACGAATCTGTAAGCGCAAAAGTGACGCATTGCTGCAGTGTGTCACAAAAGTGACGCAACTCCAGCAATGCGTCCTTTCACATGGGGTAAGCCCCATGTGAAAGGGCCTGCATCAGTCTTACGCCTGCTGTGAGGCCGGCGCAAGTTTTGAAGCAATGGCGTCCTAAAAATAACGCAGTGAAATCTCATAGATTTCACTGCGTCACTTCTACGACTCTTCCTTGCGTCAATACGCACCCCTTGCATACATTATACCTGGCTCAGGTATAATGTGGCACAGGGGTTTACAAAGTGAGCATCTACCTAGATGCGTCACTTTGTAAATATGGCGCAACAAGGCACATTTTTTACGCCACTGATGCGTCACAAAAAGTGGCGCATCGGCGGCGTAAAAGTGACGCACAGCCTCATAAATGAGGCCCCAGAAGTTATAAATTGTGGAGGAAACTTTGGAAAACTAATTCCTGGAAGTGACAAAATAAATCTTTTGACCATATTCGAGCATCCCTTTTGCAGTCAGGAATACTTGAAAACCCCCTACTCTTCTCAAAAAGACTTGCGCTAGCTCTTTTTTTTGTGGTGCGGTCATGGACTTCAGTGCTAAGGTGGACAGGATACAATAAAGGTCTTGCTTCACATCTATACAGCCAAATATATTTCCGCTACATGTTAAAGGACGGATATCTGGGCGCCCTGGATTGCAGTTCCATTTAGGTTGACAAGAACAAGTTTGCCAGGTGCTTATTGACTCTCCCACATAGTACCTCAAACCAAGCTGTTGATGAGGAGCTGGGCCTCAAATATATTTTAGACACTATCAAACTACGACCTATGTTACGCTGGATTTCCATTTGTCATAGGAGCAGCCAACTCTGAATAGATTGATTATCAGGCACTGCCTTGCCCTAGACAACAAGAGAGTGATTTCCTCGCTGAAATATATTAAGGCTGAATTGTTAGCCTAAGGCCTCCCTAGCTTGTTCTTCTGTCCAGAAAGAATGTCAAAGCAGATTATATATGTTTCAAACATAATTTTCTAACCCGTAGATCTGATGACAGAGAAGGGATTGATCTACACAAACCTGCTGTCCATGCCCAAATTCTTTCCTCGATTCAGCTGTTACTTGACATGGGTAAATAATGTGTACCACCACCAGCTTTTAACTAGGTTCAGAATGTATCCTCTTTTGTCATTAATTACTATTCCTAAAGGCTGGGCTACATAGGGTAACCTTGGTCCATGTGAGTGCGACAAATCTTCCCAGACCCTTGTCTATTTTGTTTTGTTCTGCATTATTTTTACCCACCAAGGAGAGCATTTTCACACCCATTTTAAAAGCCTCAAAATCTAATGAAGTTATTTATGCTAGGCTGTTTCTCCTTATGTTGTGGGATGGTAAAATATGTGTGGATGTATGGTTTTTCCTAAGCAGCATTGTTAAATTTTGTGGGTCTTAGCCCTAAGTTAGCCTTCTTCAGGGTGGGATACCTGAGGCTTTTATCTGTCATCGGTATTTGCTCTTAGATTTCGATTGTTAGGTCCATCCATCACTTAGGTAGGCCTGCACATAAAATTCTGCTCCACTCGTGGATTTAGCAGAGGTTTTTCCACTCCACGTTCCGTGTAGCGCATGGACTTATGAAAAACTCCAGTCCGTGGAGTGGAGTTTTTTCCTTGCACACGCTCTCCAACGTTAAGTTGGTGATCACGAGAGAGGAAAGTCTCACTCCAGACCACCTCCCGGAGAGATTTCTCAATGCGGGCGGGCATGGATGGGCGCTACACACTTGCGTTGAGAAAACTTCAATGCATGTTGAGGGAGCTGTTGATCAAGTAAAACATCTACTCAAGCAGCTGAAAGAAGCTGCTCCCTCTTTTGCTGCTCATAGTGCTGCTGATTTTCCAGTGCAGGATAAACACCTGGTGCTAAAAAACAGCGCGAACGGTGCGACCAAAAGCCCTCTGCTGCATAAAACTCAGCATAGCTCAGCAGTGGTTTTGGTCAAATTGCAAAGTTCCGCATAGCTGAACTCCAAAAACTTTGCTCAGGCCCACACTTAGGCTGACTGGATGTGTGTCAATGTTTACTGTAATGTGGTTATGCACTTTATCTTTTTTTCCCTTCACCATAGATGCCTTGTTCAACTGTTAGAAATTGTCATTAATTCAGACTGGAAGGATACACTTGTCCTCTGTGTAGATGGCCAATGTATTCATTTGTTCACCAGGGTTATGCATCATGCCTCTCTTTCATTTTCTCCTGCTGTATATTTTAACATTAATATGATGCAAATAATGTTTTGTTTTTTTCAATTCAATATTGCTTTATTTCGATTTTGGTTGCAAATCATAAAAGCATACAAGAAAAGCATATAAATACAATCAAATAACCATTTATAATACAGTTTTAAAAATCCAATATACGATATTTACAAAATAAAATGTTAGACGATTGGCAACCTGCAAATTGAATTCATGTAAAAGACTTGGCATTGCTTGTTAAAGTGTTAAAATTCAGGTTTAAGTATTATACAGTGTCCAATCTAAAGTCAAGCGGTGGTGAACAAGACATTTGAGAAAGCTAGCCACTAAAAAGACCAGCCGCTCACCCTGTAATAATTGTAAAAAAAACAATGCTGGACGATATTGTCTAAAGCCAGTACTCCTTAGTATAGGTATAAGCCATTTTTTCCTGAGCTTATAATAAAAGACGCAGAAAAATAAAATGTGGGCAGTGGATTGGGTCGAGACACCATCACAAGGACAGGGGGGGGAGCACTTTTGCCCAATTGTTCCTAGAGGGAAATGCAACCAATCTATGAAAAAAATTCATTCTGAACCTTACTAGCAGATGACACTTGTAACTCGTGGTGTTATAGGTGAGGTATGGCTGTATAGTGGGTTCCGCTTGTGTAAGCAAGGCATGAGTAACAGAAGGTTTGGTAATCTCACTCATCAATCTCAAGTCCTCTAGATGAGCCAAGCATTTCTTTTTTAAAACCTTTCTCGGTACCTCGCGAATTAAGGAGGGGTTTAAATAATAATGATCCCACCCCAAATCATGGAAAAACCTCGCTATATACCGCCACCACCTTCAGTTATTAGCGTTATACGTTTTCAAGCAGTCAGAAAGAATAAGTTGGGTAAAGGTTGCCTTGTCTGAGGTCCAAATCCTATGCCACAGTAACAAAGGTTCAATTTTTGCTAGGTCCATTATATATGGAAGACCTAGCTCGGTGTGACAAGCAAAAGTGCCCGAACTACCAGGGACTCCAAGAAGATACCTTAAAAAGGAGTTTTCTACCCTTTGGACACTATCAAGTGCAACAAAACCCCAAAGGCCAGCCCCATACAGGGCCACAGATAGACATTTGGCTTTGTATATCTTGATAATTTCTGGGGGAGCTCTCTTTCCCAACTTTCTGGCAAAATTGGTTAAGGCAGCTGTGGTTCTTAAAAAGAGCAGTTTACGTGTTTCCACGGCTGCTGTCCACGAGAGTTTATGGTCGATTGTTATACCCAGAATTGTATGTATTACTTAAGGGTTACATTTATTGTAAACAAATAAAACATTTTACTATTAATATACAAAAAACTGAATTTTAAGAACAAAAATAGTGATTAGAAAAATAAAGTAAACAAAACAATATACAATAGAAAATAAAGAACAACAGAAATATTGACTGCACAATAAACAACAACGTAAACATCACTATCATAAATTATGAACAACAAAATATCACTAAATAAAAAAACACATATAATTAGTATGTAATATTTGACAAAAAATATTATGAATCAAATAAAAATACAGATATAATTATAAACACATAAGTAATCTTCCACATGTGGTCATTAGCAAAAAACATAACTATACCTCTAGCCCATACATTTCTAAGTAAAAAAGCTAACAAATAGAAATAAACTTCTAATTAAAAATGATTATGAACAGAGAACAGCCAATCAAGATACTTTGTACAAGTGAAATGTCAGCGGGAACAACTATACCAAAAGGCAGGAGGAAAGCATGTCAATCTCCACAAAAGACATAAAATATTTCAATTCAATTCAAAGTCACTTTATTTTTCAAATATTTGCCATCATAGGTCACAAATTACAAACATGCAAATTGAGTTTAAAAAATAGAGAACAAATAAGCTGGAACACAATATTAATAAATGGCAATATCTATATTATTCAAATTTCATACAAATACAAATACAAATAAATGTGAAGGCAAGTAATACACAGGTTAACTACTGAGTCGCATATGCAACTTATTTTAAAGTGCTCTTTGCCTGATCCTCCCGATGGTTTTTAAAAAACACTAATTTTAAACAAAAACACAAATTGCCTGTGGTCAGACTTAATGATTCTTAGAGCTTCTATGAACTTTCTGACATAAAGGCTTTGGCAGAGCAGCACTATCCACTTATTTCTTATTCTATCATAACTGGGGCAAAAAAATACAAGACCTGTTCAATTGTTTCAGACCCTATTCCACGATGCCGAAAATGAGCATTTCTTGAATTTGCTGTTTGCTCTCAACTGACTGTAAACGAAGCAAGCAGTATTGTCACATATCTGAATTGCAGGTGGAGCTTCTCAGCAATACAAGGCTCTATTTTACACATGAACTGCTCTGTTTGGAAACCATCTTTGAACATTAGGAAGGCCAATTTCAGGGGACTAATGTTGGAATTGCTTTGCAATAAGCCTGTTTGATGTTAATAATAAGCCCTCTTTATCTGCCCTTTTGAGATACCACTTGCCCTTTCTGGGGTAGTCCACATGTACTTAAGCCCAATCTCCACAAGTGTCAATCTCCGATACCTAATCCACAGATTATCACCTGTTCCTGGGTGACACAAAATCTCATCCTGCCTTTGCTGGTAAGGGCTTAGTTCCGGAGTTGCCCACAACCTCTCCAGAACAAAAGGGACTGTAGCCTGACTATATCTGTAATATTATTGAACCCCAGATCTAACCAAAGGGGAAGCAACAGTGTACTAATCTGCAAACCAATCAGTTTTTGTTTAAAAAAAATTCTATAGTATCTAGGGGAGAGACATAGTTATGTCCCTACAGTTCAGCGCCATGCAATTTAGACCTGAGTGCCTGATGGGTATACACCTGCAATATTTGAAAAATGCTGAATGTAAAACAGCTTTTGAAACAAATCAAGCACCTTAACTAATGTCATTACAAGTTATATATCCAGAAATCAGATAAAAATACAAAAGAAGTGACTTTTAACTATTAAGAAACCCATTTAGATTAAACAGAAATAAAAGAATAAAAGAAACAAATTATTAAAACAAAATATTTTTCTTTACCATTGTAAACCAGAAAATAGAATAAAACTGAAAAAAGTTGTAGAAAAAGAAATAAGTTGTAGAAAAACAAATATTTAAAAAAAATCTTCAACCAAAAGAACTAAAAAAAAAAAGAAAAAAATGTAAGTAAAAATGGTAAACATCTATATAATTATAACTATTCTTAGTAATTGCAATATAACGCAATATATTTGTCAATAGTATTATCATCTACAAATGTCAGAAGCTACAACACATGTAACATCCAAGAAAGGAAAGCCCTTTGTAAATTACATAAGGCAAATGAAAGCCATGGTCAAGAAGAAATTGATGGTTCAGACAATGAGAAAAAGAGAGGATGGGGAGCTTAGTAAATGATCAGTCAAATTATACGGTATGCTCGTAACAACCTGGCATATGGAACCGTATTTGCTCACTATCCCTAGTACATATTGCTATTTCTGCATTAGATTTTGCCTCAGTTTATGACACCTATGTGTTGCTTACCCCTCGATAGCAAGCTGTGAAAAGGTGTGGCCATGCAATTTGACTTTCGCTGAATCCCAGCTCCATTTTTTCTTTCCTTCTGGATTGCATAACAAGAACAGGAAGGCATTACTTGCACCCTGCTTAGGAGCCTAAGCATTAATCAATGCAGACTTGCACTGTTATATTTACAATTACTACAAACAGACATGGCCTACCATATCATTCTGCTCACATTTATACTTTTGTCTACTATCAAAGAAGTGCACAGTATGATTTACACATACCTTTCTGCAAAAAGTAGTCATACAGATCTCATGATGATAGCGGCGACCAGGCTGCTCGGAGCTCACATAGCGCTCAGCTTTCTTAGCGCTCTTGTACTTTTACTGATTATCGTCTCCGTGTGATTTTAAGACACCTGATGATTATGTTGTTTTAAAATTGTATTGCTCTGTGTGATTTAAGACACTTGATTTAATACTGTTTTACTGGCCTAAATAACGCTACTTACCTGCTTGCTCCTCCTGCTCCTGACCCCGTTCCGCCGCGGCTGTGTGCGGATCGAGCGGAGGGTCTCCTCGTGAGCAACACGCCCACACCACTCTCCACGCAGGTTAGCGTGCTAGTTGTTCCCTCCCCTTGACGTATATCAGATGGGGACCTTGCAGAAGCGCAGCGGACGTGTGCAGCGGGAACGCCTTATTCGCGCCGAAGTTGCGCCAAAGTTAAGCCCGTCTGCACCCGTCCGCGGCCGATTGTGCCCAGCGGCCAAGCATTCTGTCCAGCTGACTAACTATTCCTCTGCGGACCACCTCACCCTCCAACACTCCGGGCCCCTGCATTCTCATGCAGTCGGTGCCGCTCAAAACTGTGGTATCTTTATCTCCCAGGGCTCCCCACAAGATATCCCCGATTTGAGCGTCCTGACACCTCATTGTGATTCTGTTTCAACCCTACCTAGCGCAGGGTCCTTTGGACCACAATCTTTGGCGGTAGTTTATCTCAACACTCGCTCGTTGGTGAAACACCAGCTTGAGATATTTCAGTTGCTGGACGATGATAAGGTGGATATCCTTCTTCTCTCTGAGACTTGGCTGACCGAGGATTCTGCCCCAGATATCCTTGCCGCTATCCCCACATGCCATTATATCTTACAATCTAATAGGGCTGGTGGGAGAGCAGGAGGGGGGGTTGCAGCTATCATTCGTTCCCAGCATAAGTTCACTACCCTTGAAACTCTTACTCCGGCCAAAACTGATTGTCTTACCCTCAAATTTTCCTCTCCTAGGTTTTCCTTTATTTGTGTCCTTGTTTACCGTCCTCCTGACCGCATGCCCCTTTTCTCCCAACAGTTCGGTAAACTTGTCTCCCGGCTAGTTATTAACTCCGCCAAAATTCTTATTATCGGCGATTTTAATTATTGGCCGGCGGACCCCCGTGAGAGTAATCTCTCTGAGGATTTCACCGACCTCTCACTTCGTCTGAACTGCAGTCAGTATATTACAGTGGCTACTCATAGCAAGGGTCATATTCTTGACCAAGTTTGGACAGCCAACCTTGACATTTCCCCCCCTCAGTGTATCCCTGTTCTTGGTCTGATCATTCTTTTATTTCGTACTCTATCAACCTCTCTCTGCTGCCTGTTCACTCTAGTCCCACTACTAATTTCACTGCCCGTAATTGGAAGCATGCCAATCTTGAGGAATTCCATGCCACCCTAGCCTCCACAGCCCCTAGGGACCAGGCCTCGTTGTCTGACCAGGCCTGTCAACTCGAGCAGTGGCTGGTATCTGCCAGTGATAAAGTGGCCCCGCTAAAAACTATAAAATCTAAACATCCTCATGATGCTCAGCGGTGGTTCACTGATCAATTGAAACTGGATAAACTGTCCCTCCGTCAAGCCGAGCGCAGATGGAGGCGTAACTACGACCCAACCTCTTACTTTTCTCAGAAGATCATGGACTCAGCCTCCAAGTCTAAGGACATCTTTTCCATTGTTGAGGAGCTCACCCTGCCGGATCGTGTTACTGTTTCAACCTCTACCTACCCAAGTTCTTTGTGATTCTTTGAATTCATATTTTACTGAAAAAATTGTCAACATCAAGAACAACATTCCCCTTCCTTCCTCCCCATCCCTCCTTCTTTACCTCCCATGAATCCCTGTCGCTTGTATGTTTACCCTCCCATTTCCCCGACCGAGTTCATTTCCTTGCTAAACTCAGTGAGCTCGGGCTCCCCTTATGATTGCTGCCCCCCTCAAATCCTCAAAGAAGCTTTTTCGGCCTGTCCTGATTCCCTCCTGTCACTGCTTAACAACTCGCTTGCCACTGGCACGTTCCCAGATTCTTTCAAAAAGGCGGTTGTAGTTCCCATTTTAAAGAAGCCCGGCGCTGATCCCTCGGTCATGAGTAATTTTCGACCAATCTCCCTTCTCCCCTATCTGGGGAAAGTCTTGGAGACTTATGTCACTCGGTGTGTCAGTTCATTCATTGAGGGCTCCTCCTTTTTGGATAATCAGCAAGCTGGCTTTCGGCCAGCTCACTCTACCAAAGCTGTCATTGTGTGCTGCGACAAGGTGCCGACAAGAACGTCGCCCAGGCTCTTGTATTACTGGACCTGTCGGCTGCTTTTGACACGGTTGATCATACCATCTTGATCGACCGTGTCAACAACGCGGGCATCCAAGGCACGGCCCTTGCTTGGATCAGATCCTTTTTGCACCAGCGCTCCCGGGCAGCCCATCTGTCCACTTTCTCCGCTTCTTATTCCCCCCTTTTTTGTGGAGTCCCTCAGGGCTCTGCTCTGTCGCCACTTCTGTTCAATCTTTATATGCACTCCCTTATTCCTTCTCTCCGTCATACCCCAGTTACTATTTTTAATTATGCTGATGACTTACAATTGATTTTTCCTGTTGATCCCTCCCCCTCTTCCTGCACCAACTTTCAATCCACCATGCTTGCGATCTCTGAGTGGATGCACTATAGTGAGCTGAAGCTTAACCTTAACAAGACAGAGTTGGTGTTGATGGGTGGGCCAGCCAACCCTTGGAGTTCTAGCTTCTGGCCTCCCGCTCTCGGGCCCTCAAAATAATGCAGTTACATCATCCTGCTTTTTCTATCTGCGCAGGATATGCAAAATTCGTAGGTTCCTCACTACGGAGGCGCTTTCCCTTGTCATCATGGCTCTTGTTACCTCCCGTATTGACTACGCCTACTCCCTCTATGTTGGAATTCCGGCTTACCATCTACATAGGCTGCAGTTGGTGCAAAACCAGGCGGCTAGACTGTTCTTTCATCAGCCCAAACATCAACACGTCTCCCCCCTGCTGAGGAGACTGCATTGGCTCCCTGTGGCCTATCGCTGTATGTTCAAACTTGGCTGTACTGTCTTCAAGGCTCTTGCTGATCAGGCTCCTGCCTTCATCACATCCAGCCTTCAGTGGTACAACCCCTCGAGAGATCTTCGGTCCATCTCCCACAACCTTTTGATGGTCCCAAGGTACAAACGCAAAAAGCATGGAGGCTTGTGCTTTTCCTTTCTGGCCCCCACTTTGTGGAATTCCCTTCTTATTTCTCTCAGACTATTCCCCAGTTATACTCGTTTTCATAAACTACTCAAAACTCACTTCTTCCAGCTAGCCTATTGAGTTACTCTGCTGCAATGTTTACCCGCAATTGTCTGTGAGCGCCATGAAACCATTTTGGTGACCGAGCGCGGTATAAATATTTTTAACATAACATGTTAGCACTACAATTAAGGAATGGAGGGACTTCTAGAGATCAGGCACAAGGCAATGATCTATTAGTACAATATATTTTTTTACATGAATGGTACTTTGTTTTACTTTTTAACCCTACCAACATTGGTAAGCCCACAAGCTAGTGTTAATGTACATGCACTTTATTAAACACTGTCATGTATGTACATATCTAAAATGCTAGAACATGGTTTCATTATGCCATCATCATAGCCCAAAGTGTTTTAGGGTTTTAATTGTTTTTATTGTAGATTTTACAGTAAACATTATTCACTGGATTGGTACATAAACTCTTGATATGTGTGGGTTTGGGATTGTATGTATAACTGATTGACATTTGACATGTATAAATTGTAAGAGTGTGGATCTTATATAGTTTCTTTTTTTAATAGAATAACGATTATTACTATTAATACAACATATGTAACATCCAAAAAAGGAAAGCCCTTTGTAAATTACATAGGCTACGTCAATGATAAGTAAAGTAGGACTAACAAAAAATGCATTGGGAATGTGCAAATTATTATGCCAATGGCCGTTATGAAAGAGCAATCACAGAAAACTCCATACTGTAGATTGTAAGAGGACACAACCACCCTCCCAATATTACAGAGATGCAAGAAGAAATATAAGATGGGATCTAAAAGTTACCAGTATCACTTCCTTTGCTCTTACAGGAACTATATTAAAAGACATAAAACTTCATGTTCCTGAAGACCAAACAGGGCAATTACTTAAACAGCTAACCACTAAAGACTAATATGCAGAACATGTAGAACAAAAAGGCAAACAAGGGTTCAAAGAAAATCCAAAGACATAGAAAGCCTTGATCAAATATAAATAATCCATACTAACCAGGATTTAATCATATACGATGACAAAAGTAATTAAACAAGCACAATATTTTTTTCAACTCTCCATACCCTACTCACCCTCATCTTAAGTGCAACCTGGATTGAAACAAATGTTTAACATTCACAGTCAGTATCCTAAAACTAATGTGGTTTTTTTAAAATAGAGTTTTATATAGCGCAAACTAGACCCACATTGGGTATCAGAGCACTATAAATGAGCACCAGTTTCGTTATAGAGGAACACATTCCTTATTTATTTTTGTTTTTTTTGGGTGAGGCACAGAGAGAATAAGTGATTTGGCCAGAATCACAGGATGTTGAGCATTTTTGCTGCGACTCGAACCTGATTCCCCAAATTTGAGGTCAAACTCTCTAGTGGAGCATGTACAAAAGTACACTTTCCCATGAAGAGGGAAATATAACTGTAGAAGAGTGGCACCATTCTTTCAAAGGTACTCTTGGAATAGCCCACCCAACACTCTACCAAAATAGCAAACTAAACAAGATGGATGCATTAAAGGCTAGCAAGCAAAGTGCTCCTATTCCTCACATTCTAAAACTGCACTATCTTGAATCCATAACACATACACTAGAATAAAAATAACCACAGCATAAAAACAAATACACCACACTAACAAGAAAACCTAAATCTAAAGCAAAATGCCTAATGTGATAAAATAGTTTGATAACATATAGTAACATTAATTATTTTTTTTTTCATTCTGAAATAAATAAGGACATTAAAAAAAAATTATGGCAAAAATGGATTAATAAAGTAACAATTCCTTAATTAAAATAATTTCAACAAAATAAAAATACTATAAAATAAATATGAAATAATGACAATAACAACATACGTAAGTGGTATTACACTTTAAAGAAACATACGTTCAAAGAAATAAAAAAAACAACTAAGCAATGTGTAAAATCACAATAACAAAACATAAAACACATAATATTAAACAACACATATGCGACTTTGCATATTAAAAACATAAATCCCACCCATCATTTCAAACACAATGAACAACATGCAGACTTTTTTGCAATGTTCCAATATCCACACTTTTCGGAGCAGAACCCTGAACCCCAAAAATGTAGAATACTACAAAATTTGACCGTCAGCAATTTTGCTCCAGCACCCTTGATCTTGTAATAAAGAATACCTTCCTCAACATCGAAACTAACATTTGTATAGCAGACAATAAACAGGTAATTAGGACCATTCAATAACTAAGTTCTAGGTCATGGAAAGGTTAAAGGGTTTTATTACAAAACCTCAAATTAAGCAAAATAGAGAAATGCAAAATATGTCACGAAGGCTCAGATACAGAATACGTAGTCAGGGAATAGAATTATCTAAACCCCAATGACCAGCAAAATGGTGAAAGAAATAGACAGTATTCATAATGGAAAACAAAGTCAAGAAATCTCTTGCTAACCCAGAATCAAAGGGTTCTTATACACAAATATCTTATATCAAATTAGCAAAACAACAATTTCAACATGGTGCAATCCCATGTATCATTTCTTTTGACGAGTCAGAGGAATCCACATCCTAAAGTTACGCAGTAGCACTAACTCACTTCCTAAGAGAACATTGAGCAGCTTCAGCAACACATTGTCACAGACAGTTCAACTAAATGCAATATTTTAACACAATATACTATACACCAGTCAAGGAGAGATTAGCCCAGAAACAGTACAGAGGAAGAATGGAAGGACCTTGGATTGTTTTAAATTGTTAGCACACACTAGAAAAGTATTTCATAACACATGCACATTGGAAAAATACACTATGACATCAACTTGTCTTTGCAGGGGAAAGAGAAGGGAGGGAAAATATCAAGAGTGGAATAAGCAGAATCAGACAGCATCCATATTAACTAATATGGCACATTTATGAAAACATGGCACAAATAAATTTAATTAATAACCACACTCCTAAATGACATATATAAATGGTTTTCAGTACTATATTATTTATTAATCAGTTACATCTGAAATTCATCCTAAAAATCATTAATATTCAAACTGGCCATTCACCAACTTTATCAAAACCCTTCCATAATTTACCAAACCATAAACCTACAGTTTCCTATAAGCCATGTTCTTCAAAAGATTTCATCTCACGTGTAAGATTATTTAAATTAGCCACAAAAGACTAAATAGGTCTACTATTATCAGGTATATAGCCACAACATCTCTTAGGTTTTATCTCCTGCAGACTGTGCCCTGTTTCACCAAGAGAACATCTTATGCTAAACAATTTTGTACAACCATTGTTTTTTAGTTATTTATGCTTTAATTTAGTGAGTTTTTTATAGTGCTGGCTAGAGTCAGGGGTGTCAGAGCACTTTACAATGTTGCCAGGCAATATTAGTCAATAGCAATACTCTGCAAACTCAGGCAAGGTGGGAAATTAGCTATGCAGGAGGTGTACCCCCAGGAAGGCTGGCCACACCTCTAGGCTGGGAAGCCGTGTCTGTACACCTAACATTGCATTTTGCTATCTTTAGGAGTTCATAAATAGTGGGCTTTGGGTAGAAAAGGTGACCTATACCACTGGATGTGGTCAACTGAGGGGTGGACTAGGTGCAGGGACTAGCTGCTCATTTGCTACTAGCTCCCATACACCTAACTCCACTACATCTAGGATTTAAGGGATCCCCTGACACCAGAACCTCATATCTGAGCAACTTACTTCAAGAGAAGACCAACAGGAGACCTGTGTCACCGACAACAGGACATTTCCCACCAGAACAAAGCAAAAGAGTGGATACTTTGTCCTGAGGCAATAGACTTGCCTAACACTTAACACTCCCTAAGAGAGGGACACATTTGGAAGCCAGCAGCACCGTCAGTCTCACGTGAACTAGTGGCACAAGTCCCCTGCAAAATGCAGGTAAATAAAATCACTGGATCCAAAGATCATGGAACATCAGGCCCTCTATGGGATTGACAATATTCTGATGGTCCAGTTCATAGAGGGAGTTGTGGTCTCACCTGCCCGATTGGTTCAGGCTACTATGTTTCTCCCCCAGACCCAGTGAAGTTCAAGAAGCTTTTTGCTGTACATAATGCTACAAAGGCTTGTTGGTCACCAGTACCGTAACCGACCCATTAACTCAATTCTGTACTAAGAAGACATCCATAACACTTGCAATCAATGCCAGAAACAATCCTGGTCCTGTGATTTTCCATCTTCTTCTCAGGAGCACCATCCCAGTGATTAAAATCAGCTTTAATATGCTTAAAATGTAAACAATTTTGTCTGCTCTGTTCCCTGTGAACCTCTGGGGGGTCTTTGTAACTTTGGTTTTCAGCTTCAACGTTTCATGTTCAAAAAAGAGACTGCTTCTTATTTCTGCCAATTATGCATTTGTCTTTTACACTTTATCACTTCTTCAATCTGATACCTGCCATGAAACTGACTTCAGAAATTTCAGATTCTTTGACAGAATTTTCACTAATCTTAAACATTGCCGCTTTCTCTTGCTTTTACTTGTTGTCTTTGCCAGTTTCACATTTTTTAAATTTTATACCTGCCTATCGATTCACTCTATGCCCTTGTGCTTGAGTTTGAGCTTGACTTTGCACTTTGTTCTGTGGATTTACCTCTGTTTTATCAGTTGATTATTTCATTGTTTCTCGAACTTCACTCTCTTCATGTGAACAGGGTGGACACACCAGCACATTTGACATCAGTTTTTGTACTAGATATTATTTGGAAAGGACCTCTCCACCATTCCTTTAAGTAACTTTTCCTAACATGTTTTCAAATTACAATTCAGTCACCTGGGTTGAGATCATGACAAGCAATATCTCTTGTTTCTTCTGTTGTGGCATTAACCTGATGATAGATACATTTTACCATATCGACCAGACCTTTGCAAATTTCCAGGAAGTGTGCATGACTCTTACATCTTCAGGCATAGTGGAATCTATACACGTCAGACCAGGGGAGATTTTGGAGGATACCTGCAAGATAAATGCATGTGACACACTCAGTTGTACACCTTGGATGTATTGGAAGTGGCCTGTGATTGTTGTTTTCCCTTTCTCATTTAGGTGACAGTGCATATGCAGTGCATTTGTTCATACTCACCCCATTTCTCAACCCAAGTACCCCAAATGAGAGGAGATACAATGCTGCCCATAAGTCAATGCAGAAAGTGGTGGAGCGGACATTTGGACTGCTGAAGAGCAGGTTCCGCTGCCTACACAAAAGTGAAGGTGCAAGGCAGTACCGCCCGAGATATGCTGTAAAATCATTGCAACATGTGCCATGCTACACAACCAGGCCACAAATAAGGGAACCCCAGTGGACATCACAGATTCAGACTTAGAGGATGAGGAAGGCCCACAGCCACATCACAGAGCAGCAGGTGGTTTAGGTGCAGCAGATTGGAGACACAGATGTGATGAGATCACACAAGACTATTTCTAAGTAAGTAATGAGGCAACGCTGAAAATTACTTTTCAATAACTGTGTTTTATTGTTCTTGACATCAGGCAATATGTGTGCACAAAGCCTCACAATCCTGCTCTCTGGTGCCTTGAGTTGCACATCGTGGCATATCCACACTCCATGCATATTTACAACCCTTTAACTGTTCTCTAATGGGTTACCTCACCCATTGGAAAATGTCTGCCTCAGCATGAACTTATTTTTTGCACCCACACACAGCACTGCTACGGTCAGTGTTCACACTGCCCTCCCTTGACAAGGGTTCTGCTACTGTCCCTTGCCTGGCACTCTGCCGTCTGGGCTCAATGACAGGTGGAGTGATGCTGCTGCAGCTTCTGACCTCCTCACTGTCCCCAGCATCCCCAGCCCTGTTGCAGCTTTGTTGGCTGTCTGGAGCAGTTCAACAGCACCAGTGACATGCACCAACCCCCTTGCAACATCCTTGCTGCAGTGGGCCATTTCCACCTGCATGGCAACTGCGCTTCTGCTCAGGACAGCTGTAGCGTTGCAGAGGCGGTTGACCACCTTTGTGTACCCATCCATGTGGCTGAGTCTGCGTTGCTTTTCATGGTGCCTTGTGCCATGTTCCCTCTGCATGGTGGTGCATAGCTGTTGTATTGCCACAGTCATATCCTTCATACTCTCTGTATTGGCCCTCTGACCCTCTGCAACTGTGGAGTTCAGATCAGAAATACCCTCTTTGATATCCGTCATGTTCTTATTCAAGGACACCAGATGCTGTTGCATTCATTACATGCTTTTTATTTGCAGCAGCTGCACTGTGAAAATGATGCCCTCAAGACCCGAAAAGACAGTTGATTCCTCCCCCTGCTCAGCAGCACGTTGTGGCTGTGGTCTGTGGTTGAGACCACTGGTGTGACTAAGCTGCACCGGAGACTGTTGAATTTGAGGCTGTGCTAGCTCTTTGGGCATGGACTGTGGATGTTCCTGTGTCTCTTCCAATCCTCCCTCTATCTCCTGTAGTGTTTTCATTGTGTACCTGCTAGGTCTTGGAGCAGGTGTTTTATCTGTGCCTGAGTGCAACTCTTCTTCCCCAACATGTTGTTGTCCAGGTGCCTCTTCTGTCTGGCTGTCTTCATCCGTTGGCGCAGGTTCGCTCGTGGATACAGGAGGACCATTTAATGTGTGTCCTTATTTCAATTTACTTTCATTAACTGTACATGACCTGGTATTCACACTAAACATGCTAAGCTTGGTTATTCACTGGTGTGAGTCCACTGCGGATGTGTTCACCTGAGTCACTGCTTTGCTATTTAATGTTTGGGACTGCATCTCTCATGATGCATTGCTGGTTGTTAACAAAATGTGGACTGGAGTGGCAATCTAACTTGCTCATGTTTTATTGAGGATTGGGTAATTGGGAGGGTGAGTGTTCAGGACCAAATGTGCATGCATCCTACCTTGTCTAGTGTTGTCTGTGGCTGAGCTGTCCTCTTCTCCTATGCCACTTATGACCTCAGGCTGGAGGGTGGGCTCTACCATGTCCTCCAGGGGTGTTGTTGCTGGCTCTGTGGATGGTCTTCCATCTGTTTTTTTGCTTCCTTCAGCCTATTTGCAACCCTATCTTTTGTCCTGGAGCACAAGTCATACCAGTGCTACTTTAGGTCATCAATGGAGTGCTGTGTGATACCAATAGCATTCATATCACTTGTATTTCCAGCAAGATCTTCTTCTTCTGTGATTCTGGGACACGCAGAGACTTTTTCCAAAAGAGTTGATCATGAGTCTTCACTACTTCCTCTATGAGGACCTCCAACTCCTTTTTGCTGACTTTGTGCTTTCTTTTCCTTTCTGCAGGCTGCTTTCCCTTCTCCTGTGTGTCCTTTCTGTCAGTTTGGCCCTGTCTGAGCACTCCTGTTCAGCTCCTGGTTGTGTGTTCCTGCTCTCAGCCTCTCCCACAGGCCTCAGGCACTCTGAAACAGCATTGGCGGGGTCACTTCCTGCTTGTGAAGTCATCAAACTGCACCTAGATAGCAGATTCACAAATTTGTGATTTCTTAAAATTGCGATTTCACAAATACCGAATCGGTATTTGTGATTCAGTATTCAGGATTGAGAATTTTAAGGAATCTCTAACTATTAGCACTTTTTTTTCCTACATTGTGGTTTGCGATTCACATATAGTGATTCGGCAAAAATCGATATTTCAGAATCACAAATTTGGATTTTCATACATCTGGCCCATAGAGGTTAAATTAATGAACCAAACAAGTCCAAAACAACAAAAATCTGATTACTAGAGCCAGAGTTGTGACTTTTTTAAGAATCAACTGAAATGTGATGCTCAGAAGCATAAAGTGCCAACTAGGGATATTTGGTCGCAATAGATTGGGTCAAATCCAAATGTTCAAGCCAGCTGTGATGGACATGGGTCAGATACAGTCTCAGATAAGTCCCACTGAAGTTTTACGTTCTGAAGAATTGTGCCAAGAGTCCCTTTTGTGGTAAAGACGTTCCCATGGAGCACGGAGGGCATCACTGGCAGTGATCTGCGAGGTGCGAAGCAGTGATACTTGTAAGAAGAGACAAAATTGTGCCCGCTTTCACTGATCCTTTGTGTTAGAAACATTGTTCCAGAGCTTATGGTTCTGTTCACATTTGGGTTGAGACCAAAAGCTTGATTCCAGGACTCAGTCAGTCAGTTAATTTTTATTCGGGTACCACAGTACCCATAAAAGCACAATATAAAAATACATTACATACATATTAAAATTTTAACCAATCAAATAGGCTAAATATATTCATTATATAGATCATACTTGATTTAGTGCAAAATTTAGGATCATCACAGTACAAAGCTATTTACATTACTCTCAGTCTTCAGCCATGGATCTGCGTGCCCTTACTGCTGTTTTTAGGAAAGTGCAAGTGCGAAAAATAAAGTCCTCATCATCTAAAGTTAACATGGAATCAAATGCTGCCTCTAAGCTAATTGGTCTTCTCTTATTAAAATACGAGCATAAAAACTGTTTAAAATATTTGATATAAAATTTGCAGGAGAATATAAAATGCTTTACAGACTGCTCACTCCTCCCATCGCACGGACACGGGATTGAGTTTGAATTAGAACAATAACCAAGTGGGAAGGAGAGTCCAAAACTAATTGTGCCAGCCCTTAAGCGGAACAATAAACTTGTCTCCCAGCGAGTCATCTGTAGTAACAAATAGATGTGGAGTGGGTGCCTATAATGTTCAATGGCCATATAGTTACGCACAGTAGTTTTACTGACCTCTACTGCCTCACGCTTGGTCTTATATAAGGAGTACAGAGCATTCTGCATATCCTTTTTTGGGACTAAAGCAGCAAGTGAAGGGTCCCAAAAAATGCTTTCCATATTTATACTGCGCAAACTACTCAACACTCCACCCAACCACGGGATATGAAGGCCCCTAGCACATCCTATGCAATCCTAATGATTGACTGGGTCAGGGTGGCTGCTTCGTTCTTTTATACAGCAATCCACATAAGTGCTGGGCGAGCCCTGATAAAATCAGAAATAAAATTAATATTGAGCACTTTATGAGATATGTAACTGGAGGTTGAAATAGGGACATTCAGTATTTTTCTGCAGGATCTATTCTCCTCCTGCTATATACCAGAGCAGCTGGCCGTCCCCTTCTCTCAGCGCCATAGGTTGCTACCGGGGTACACTGATGTTTATAAATCCTTTGGACAGCTAATACTGCACCCATCGTCTTAGGGTGAGTGAAGCTTAAAATTGAGATATTGGCCTTTGAGAACTTGCTCGCGGCGGGAGCTAAGTGCTCACTCCAGGAGCTGTTCACAGCAAAGGCCAAACCCAAATATACAAAGGATTTTACTGCTGTCATCTTATGGCCATCTATTGAAATCTTTTGAAATCGGGCGTATAGCCCGTTTGCCTGGGCCACTGCTTATTAAAAAAGATTTTTTTAAATTGACTTGTAAGTCTAGATTTTTCATAAAAACATTAAAAACATCGACAAGGAGGCATAATGAATTTGATGTGCGCCCTATTAAAACTGCGTCGTCAGCATAGAGCAACGCAGGAATGGGTACTTTGTTAATATATGGGACGTCTTGGGTGGCCAATTTCACGGAGGCATTCAGGTCATTGATATATATAATAAAAAAGCAGGGGGGCCAGAACACAACCTTGTCTGACCCCCCTGCCGATATCAATAAACCCTGAGACCTCTCCTCCCACCCCCATTCTTACTTGGGTCTTAAGATCTCTGTGCAGATAAGCCAGGAAATTGACCAGAGTTTCGTCCAGACCCTTGGATAGAAGGATTGCCCACAGCTTAGACCTATTAACTAGGTCAAAAGATGCGGACAAGTCCATGAAGGCCATATAGACCGGGGATTTCTTAGCGGTAGCATATTTGCTAATAATTAAATTCAAGTTAAGGCATTGCTCCCTTGTTCCCACCTTACTCCTGAAACCCAACTGACAAGGGTCCAAGATGTTAGTTTCCTCTGCCCAATCAATTTTTTTTTTATAAAGAACTCTACCTAAAATTTTAAGGGTGTTGTCTATTAGGGAGATGGGTCGATAGTTACACTGTAGTGATCTATCGCCTTTTTTAAAGATCGGAACTATTACACTTCTCGCCCTAGTTTCTGGGATCTTCGCCAGGGTCAAATTGTTAAAAATATTCAGAAGAAAGGGGGCCCAAAACTCCAGATTCCATTTAATTAAGTCTATTGGCATCTCATCCGGGCCGGGGCCTTTGTTGCCTAAACTTTGGTTAATTGCTTCAGTTACTTCTGAAATGCCGATGTCTATAGGTGTAGGATTACCAAAAATAGGGGTTGGGTCAGATGGAGGTGGGGCACAGCAAATAGTTGCAAAATGGGCCACCCAGGCCTCACTAGTTATATTGCAACTGATAGGTGTCAATGACTGCCCCATGGAACGCACTTCCCTCACTGCCGCCCAGAAGATGTTAGCATTATTTAAATTGGCAGCGTCAGACAGCTTGTCCCAGTGCTCCTTTAGGACTTCATTTCTCCTAATTTTGGTTACTACCTGCCTAACCGCTATAGAGCATCTCGGAACAGTGGTTAGGGCCCTGCGAAGATTCCTATTTGCTTTCGAACAGTCTTGATTAAACCAACTAGGGACCGGCGCTACCTTTTTTGGAGGTTTGAATATGAGACTTTTAACAGTCAGACATATCTTACCAAAGTCCTCGATTATCTGTTCAGGTGTTGAGACAACAGAAAGGCAGGACTCGATCAGAGGCACCTTGTTTTGAGCTAGTGCCCTGAAGAATTCTGCATTGTTTGCCTCTTTCCAACATAATCTTAAATTATCTGTTGAGACTGATACATTTGCCGCTACACAATCACTATAAGCAATAGTCCATCTGGTTGCTTTTAGTATTACTTTAATCAGATTATGATCCCCAAAATCAGACGGTGTCACCACAGCAAAAGTCAATAGTTTTTCAATTAGGGGGCATACAAAAACATAGTCTAATGTAGAGCCACTCCCCCTTCCTCTATATGTTGGGTGGTTAATCCTATGAGAACTTACAACTAAGTCCATAACATTAGATAGGTTATGCGAATTAATAAGACTGATATAAGAGGGTTGTGTACAGAGAGATGTTATTATATCACTACCTTGGCTTTGAAATTTTGCATTTAGCATTAAAATTGCCACCTAATAAGATGCCTAAAGTATCTCCTTTTACGGACTGGTTATCCAGATCAGACATAAAATCAAATAACTTTAAAAAGCTTTTGTTAGGGACTGACTGAAAATCATTGTTATAAAAATTTTATAAATAAAATTGAATACCCCTTTTAAACAATGCAGCTTGAAAATCTAAGCTATGCTTTGGGAATATTTCAAATGTGCCACAGGATGTCACCTTAAATCCTATGAACAATCCCCCTGATGGCCTTCTCTTCCTTGGTTTTTGTGAAAGGACACTATAACAATGAAAACCCTCAATGTATACGTTTTCGGTAGCCCAAGTTTCTTGAAACATCAAAATATCATGTTCCCTGACCAAATTCAGCCATTCAATATCATCAAGTTTGGATCGGAGACCTGCCACATTCCAACTGAGTATGCTCAGACTTGTCCCATCATTCCTTGTTGCTGGGACTTTCTTCCCTTGAGGTGGTGCGGTCTGTACTACTCTGGGTGGTGAAATACTGACATTATTGGACAGGGGTATAGGTGTTCCAGTGCCGCTATTGGGTGGGGTATGGGGTTTGTAAAAATAGCCCAGAGGGAGGGCACTAATATCAGTACGAGGATTAATGGTTGCATCGTTAATAGACAAAAGATTACGAACCTGCTGGGGCCTTCTAAAATTTAAGACCATACAGTCCCCCTGGATATATTTATGAGAAGGGCCTAACCACACAACTCGGCTGGCCATAAGTATATCATTACTTCTATTAGGATTAAAAAAATTTTGCTTGCAAAGCCAGTCCACTGTCTTTCTTTGCAAGTCTGGCCAAGACTCCGTCTGTCCCCTTTTTAATGGGGGGACTCCACTTAGGACCAGTACATATGGCGCAGAGTCCGGTGGGAGATACAAAACATCCTGGTTATGGCTAACACTTGACTCTCTGGTTATTTTGGTTACATCTTTACTATCGTTATTTGGCTCTAAGGGGGGTTTAGGGGGTATGCAGTTAGCTGCGTTTTCTTTATGTAAGCAGTGATACTTGTAAGAAGGGACAAACTTGTGCCCGCTTTCACTGATCCTTTGTGTTAGAAACATTGTTCCAGAGCTAATGGGTCTGTTCACATTTGCGTTGAGATCAAAAGCTTGATTCCAGGACTCAAAAAGCACTTCAAAGTTCCCAGGAGCTGAGAGGTGCCATTGGGGTTCAGCCCTTTGAGTCACTCTAGGGTCCTGGGTTCAAAATGGCTTCCAGGTCCAGTTTGTCTTCTCCAGGCAAGAGGGCAGCAGGCAGCAGATCAGAAAAGCAAGGTAGAAACCCCTTCAGAGTAGCAGTCCAGCAAAGTGGCAGTCCTTCCAGCAGCACAGTAGTCCTTATTCCTGGCAGAGCATCCACAAGTCCAGAAGTGTAAGGAATTGGTGGTGTCTGAGGGCAAGTACTTATACCTAGTTGGGCATTTGAAGTGGAAAACACCTCAAACAGATGCCTTTGATTTGCATTGAGTCCCTGCCTTTCCTATCCTGCCTCCAGGCAGGTGGGTATGCAGACCTTTGTGTGGGGACATGACATAGCCTGTTCAGTGTAAGTGTGAGGCTATGTCCAGCTTCTCCCACCCATTCTGCCTAGGATGGCTCATCAGGATGAGGATGGCCCGTAAAGTCACACCTAAGCCTACTCTGTGTGTGGCTGTTTAGAGAGAATTCAATAAGCCCAACTGTCACCAAAATCGGACGTGCAATCAGAGACAGGCAACAGGCAATAAATGGCTAAATTAAGAAAATGCCAACTTTCAAAAAGTGGAATTTTCAGAATTACAATTTAAAACCTAACTGTACCATAAGTTGTGATTTTAAATTGTGATTCCAAGGACACCAAATGTGGGGGTCCAATCTCTTCTCAATTCAAAATTACACATGTAAAATGTAAAAAGGTAATCCTAATTTCATCCCATGGGAGAGATAGGACTTTCAGTAGTAAAAAGGAAGGTGTGTGCCTGGCAAGAGGGTTAACTTGCCAGGTAAACATGACATTTTAGAACTGCAAACACAGGCTCTGCAATGGCAAGCCTGAGACAAGTTTAATGGGCTACTTCAGTGGGTACCACAGTCAGTGCTGCAGGCCCACTAGTAGCATTTAATTTACAGGCCCCGGGCACACATTGTGCGCTATCTAAGAGACTTATAACTAAACTAAATATGCTAATTGTGGATAAGCCAATGTTTCCAGGTTTTCGGCAGCACGTGCACTATAGCTCTGGTTAGCAGGGTTAAAGTGCTCAGAGTCATAAAGCCAACCAAAATGAATTCAGCAATAATGAGAGGAGGAAGGCAAAAAGTTTGGGGGTGACATTGCAGAAAAAGGCATTTCCAAAATAATGTAAAGTCAAAGTCACAGGGACATGCGATCGGCCAGGGATTATCTAGGGTCACCAAAGAGGTTGGAAAAATCAGTATTGAGCTTTGTCTGATAAATACACACACCCGGGCAGGTTATTGTTTATTGGTATGTATTAGCTCTAAAATTATCATAGCGATTCAAGTACAGATGTAGCAATCAAAGTAACCATAACTGATTTAATGAGCCATTTACAGTTTCACTGTACTGCCATGTATACTTACAAGTGTCCTGGCTTTACTTTTGATGAGTAAGTAAGTAAGTAATGTATTATGCATGATTAATTAAAACCGTTGCATTCAGAACATTACAGGTTGATATCTAAAAAAGTTACATTAGATAAACAATTAAAGTAAGTATAAGATTTAAAACAACCTTGCATTGGTATTAAAAGACATACAATTGTTACGATTGTAGTAGCACGGCTGACACAGGAACGCAGGCCTTTCTGAGGTCATTATATGTACTGCGTAATGTTAAAACCAGTGGAGCAGAACCAATTCAGAGTCTATTATAGTCTTAGTAGGTCACTGTTGTTGACAGCAAGTGATTTTCGGTCTCTGAGCTTTACCATTGAGACAAGCATATGCTACACACAGGATCAAACAGCTTGCCACACATAGTAGAGGACGAGCTGGTATGCTTGCCTGATACTGACTTTCACGCCCCTTCGGAGCCTGCATAGGTGGTGAGGCCCGACTACCTGTATGAGTTCACTGGACAGTGTGATTTCATGAGCACTGGCCTCACTACCTGCTCAACAATGATATACTGGAGAGTCAGGGTCAAGGGGAGTGTCAGTGAGACCCAGGGGTAATGGCCTCACCACCAACCTGAGCCAGTAGGGACACCTCACAGAACAATTGTTCAAAGCTGCTGCAAGTATTGCATTGTGTGGAGAAAGGACAATAGTGCTGCAGACTGGACCTGGTCCACTAATCCAGATTTAGGTCTAGAACCACCCAACCCCCTTTCACTTTGGTCATAACACAAGGTGGCAAGCTCCAGGGCAGCTATGCCTTCACGCTCCTGGGTGGGGAGGACCACTTGAGAGCTGGGCTTCCCAGAACGACACACACTTGTGTTGGATAGTGCCAGGTTGGGTGAAAGCTCATTGCTTGAAACTACAGCCAATGCTGTCCAAGTAACCCATCTAAAAATGGGCAAACTATGCCCAATCAGTCATAGTACAGCGCTGGCCTGATGGTCCCTGAGCAGGTCACCATGCCTGGAATGCTGAGTTCAGGTCATTAAGGATGGCTCCTGGACAGGATCTTTAGGCTTGAGTAGAGGGTTGATATGGGCCCAGGGTGGGCAGACTGGAGTATTTTCCATGTAAACAGTAAACAAATAGCTGGCCAGCAGGCCTGAGCACCTTGTCACTACTAATCTAGAGGAAGCCCATAGTCTTTCTTGTACTGAGTGCACAACAGGTGAGCGATGGGGGACATTCCAGAAAAAAGATCCAACTACCTGTAGACCAGGCTAGGCTTAAAGCTGAAAACGAGTACTCATCAGGTCTTCTGGGCATATCCAAGTAAGACTCCATGGCTGGAATGTTTTCAGTAGAAACTCCGCCAGTTTTCTGGGAAGCCTGGCACATAGGCAGGGTCATCAGGTAGGGGTGGAAGGCAGCTGAAGCCCAGGGTGAACCAACCATGGTATTTGCAGTACCCATGGAGAAGGACCAGATGAATGACAAACAGGTCCAAATTCCTTACTCATATGAAAGAAGGTCACTGGCCTTTCCTGTAATGTGAGCACCGGAAGAAGGAGGGTGACTTCAATTAAAAGTATCCGACCTCCTGGATCCATATACTGGTTGGAAGCTTCAATTGGGTCCTTATTTAGAACTTTTGATGCACCCAGGTCATCTGGTAGTACCATTCACTCCCTCTTGGCATGCCACCAGACAGCCTGCTCTGGTTAACTACCATCTGGTCACACCATCTGTTCTGGAAAGCATGTCTTCTTAAATTAGATGGGTGCGGAGGGACCCCACGGGCTGGGGTTTGGTCTCTAGACAGTCATCAAGTCCAGCTAGGCATAGTGGCCCCCAAATGATCCGTCCTCAGAGAATTTCCTCTGAGCAAAACAGAGGAGTCTTCCCCAAGACATGTTGGCCTGGCACATGCACCCCAGTTTCTAGTGGGCCTCTTCTGTGGCCCAGTCAGAGCTTTTCATCTCAGAAAAGCAGTGAAGCCCTGTCCATGCCGCAGAAGCTCATCCTGGACACTCTGAGACATTTCAGCCCACTGCATGAACCCAAATTCCTGCCCTAGGTCCCACAAGAGCTCTGACCAGGTCCTGATCAGGGCTTTTCACCCACCCCTTCTTGGGAATATGTAGCTCATTCTGTGACATGATAAACTGGCACATGGCCACCAGGTCCCAGGGGCCCATTTAAAGCTTTAGCCTGGGGGTCTAGCTCAGCTTTCCATCCCACCAAGAGCAGAGACTGGGCATCTGGTTGCTTTTATAGGCTTTCCAGAAATGTTGTAGTTTATCAGAATTCCAGAAAACTTGCAGTCTAAATCAATTGAACAGCATATCACCCATACTTTCACCATACTGTTATCGAAGAAATGCACTAGTCATTCTTGTAATCTGTGCACACCGGGTGACATAGAGCCCTGAGGGGCTTGAAGCTTCAAATGAACCCTCATCCGGACTTCTAGGGCAGTCCTGCCATCTGGTAGCAACATTCAAGCCTACTGAGCACACCACAAGTTAGCTGGATCCTGAGGACAGTCATCTAGCTGCACGGTGTCACGTAGAAAGCATTTCTGCTTACATTGAGGGGGCATGCAGGGACTCAGCAGGCCGAGGCTCACAAACATTAATTCCATGTGCCATTTTAATTTACTGCGAGAAGACTCATGATAAGATGTATTTTCTGCAGTTTATTGTAAACAGGATTCTGTATGTATTTCCCTTGTTGCCTGGCCACTCATAATCTGAGCCTTAGAAGTTTTCTTTAGTTGCAATGGATTTGGAATTTGTTTTTTCTACATCAGAACAATATTTTTTTCTGGTGGAGAAATCCCTATTCTGAAAAACAGGATTCATGTTGAACTTTCCCACCCGATTCCCAGAAACATTCTAACCTGTTTCCAAATAATGTGCATGAATGAGCACTGGAAATACAACTATTGTCAAGTTACTATTGTCAAGTTATTTTACAATGACACACCCAGCCCCCACCTACCTTAGGAGAGTGGAGGGGCTCGCAGCAGCACCGGCAACCAAGCACAGGAGCGCTATTTAAACTGCTGATACATACCGCAGCACAGCATGGGACGTGCGCAGGGCGTGCCCGGCCCGGGCGAAGACCAGGCCAAGACAGGCCCGTCTGGCCCATCATAGACCTGTGACATTTCTGGGTGAGCTCTCTCTGTTGGATAATAATCATTGGTTTTATTTCACTCTGTGCCACTGTAGTGTTAATTGAAAGTAAGGGAGACTACTTGTACGAGGACCTTGGAATCATTTCACTTGGAACAGTTGGGACATTGATGTTTTCTTCTCTTTGTCTCCGAAATAGTGTATGCTGCTTGTAATTTGTTTGAGCTAATTTCTCTTGGTACACGTACCTTATAAAAGTCTCACAGCACTTTTACACTATTAGCTCTCTCTGCTCTCCTTTCAGATTTTATAGGGTCTCTCAGAGTATGGCATTTTTACATTTCCGTGTAGACATGATGGGTAAGAAAAAAGTGGGTTGTTCATCAAAACCAGCTGGGGGGCCACAGCAATCACTTATGAAATACTTATCTGAGGCTATGGGGGCTATTGAAAAACAAATCTACTCTGTAGAAGAGTCATTAAACCAAGGAAAAAAACAGGCAGTGTGGATACAAGTGTACTAAACTCTGATCACCCCATCCCCCAGGGAATGCAATCTGAAACCCCCACCGGCCCAACTCAATATAATGGCTGTGTACAAATTGTGTCGGACCACATATCTCTCTCTGACCAGGAGCGTAATTCCCCCCCCCCCCCCCCTCCCC
This sequence comes from Lissotriton vulgaris, assembly GCF_964263255.1. Classification (NCBI taxonomy): domain Eukaryota; kingdom Metazoa; phylum Chordata; class Amphibia; order Caudata; family Salamandridae; genus Lissotriton; species Lissotriton vulgaris. Next base: position 748,319,833 of record NC_141696.1, read on the forward strand.
CCCAAGCGACCCAGAAACCCAGAGGTTGTGTTTGACACACCAGGGATAAACTCCCTAGATATCAGGATAGATACCCCAATAAAAAAGCGGAAGAAGAGAAATACAAGTTGTAAGACTGGGACTAGGAAAAGGGGTCAGCATTCTTCCAATAACCATGCATACAACCAGCCTCTGGAAATTACAAAATTAACATCTAAGATATATGCTGACTAAGCTTATAGGAGTGCATCAAAATTCCCTTAAGTCTATCACTCCTATTAGTGCAAGTAGCCCAGTCAATGAGTAATCACCAAAGGCTGTTGAACAGTGTAGTGGGATGGCTTACCTCGAGGATCATTGCAGGAATTTTGAAAACCCTCCTCTTCCAATTCCAACTTAGGACCCATTTCAATGGGCCCATTTACATCTAGCAGAAGTAAAAACATTTTGCCACAAAATACAGATAACAATCCAAGTGTTCCAGCCTGTCCACGAATAACAACAAACTCTCTGAATCGCCATGTGACAATAAGCAAATTAGATGAGGTCAGCCCTCGGTTAGATCTACCACCTGCTGTAACCCCCTACACAGTAGTCCATTTCAATGTGCCACCTGTAATACGACAGGCGAGTGAATCCTGGGATTCACTGAAAAACAAAGCTATTTTCTTGTTGGGCTCCAAAATAGGGTTAAAAGAGGCATTATTTACTGAATTTAAAATGGCAAGAAGGGTTGGTTGGGTTGGACGGGATCCTAAGACAACCCGGGCGACTGTATAGTTCTCACATTCAAATCTGGGCTTTCTACCGTTCAGTCCCAGACACCCGAGTGAATATGTCATTGGTCCCAAATAACAATAACAGGAGAGTCAAGTGGGCAAATGTTGTGTCCAATGGAAAGGCCCTCTCACACATTTATAGTAAGGTTGCTCAAGTACTAGAGAAAAGGAGCAAAGATAATATAAATGTGAATACCATTTTTACTAGTTACCAAGAATTATCAAATAACATTCAGCCATATTTCAGTAACCCGGGAAGGCCACCTTTGATTAGGTGCAATAATGCCCCATAGTATATTGAAGCCTGTAAGCAATCCAGGAGAGACCTTATAGTAGCAGTAAAAGTAGGGCTTCAGTCTGACATATTTAACAAAAGAAGGCTTTAGAAAAGAACACAAGCCGAAGCTAAACTTGGCTGGGAAATAGACAACTGGAGTACTCTAGTTGAGGCTTCCAGGCAGAGGGACAGTCGATTATTTTGGCATCTTTTTTCTAAGGATTAACTCACCAGGCCAGCATAGAATATTTTTATATGCAACCACACCTCTAGGAAGAGTATTTCCAAGAATTTTATCCTGAAAAGGACTCTGCACCATTGGATAGGCAGTTGAGTTAGTGGAGGCCTATATCAAAAAGCCAGATGACCCAGAGGCGGTTAGTGTTTCCTTTAAGGAACTATGTGTTTGCGATAGTACACGACAAAACGGAAAAGCTCCTGGGTTAGACAGTTTACCAGGAGATCTTCAGAAATATGAACCCAATATATGAGGTCCCTTGCGCCACACAGTATTTATTGCCATCGCACACGGGGTGATATACGGGCAACTTGGAAAGGCGTCAAAATCATCTCAATATATAAAAAGGGGCAAAAGGTGACCCTGCAAATTATTGTCCAATTAGTCCTTTAGATGTGTCACAGATTTGTTTTTGCAAAATGATTATTTTACAACTTCAAAGCGTGTTAGAGGATAATAATATTCTCTTGCATTTGCAAGCAGGGTTTAGAGCCTCCACTAGCACTCTCGACCAGGTATTTTGATTTCTCGTGGTGATATGGAAGGAGGTCAAACTACATAGAGAGGTCATCTCTATGTCGTGTTTATTGACCTCAAAATGGTGTTTGACTCCATAGACCATACAAAGCTATGGGTCGCCCTTAGGGATTTGGAACTTGCCCCTGTCTTGCTCCAACTTATAATTTGTTTACATCAAAAAAAAATGCCAGGTCAGATAGAACCCTGATGGTAACTTAACCACCAGAATATCCATCATAAAGGGAGCACGTCAGAGATGTGTGCTGGCCCCAACTACTTTCACTTTATTTATGAAGGGGCTTGAAACTGAGCTGTATGATTGCAGAGGTGATCTGCCCAAACTAGGAGGCAGGCAAATTCTAGCCCAGTTATTTGCATACAATACGCTGCTTGTATCAAAAACCCCAATGGGCATCCAAAATGTGCTAACCAAGTTTGCAATAGCCTGTAAAGTTTGTGGCCTCAAAATCAATTGTCTAAAAACAAAGTTCATGGTCTTTAACCCCTATAAACCCACTAAAGGAAAGGTGAGGCTTGACGCTCAATTATTAGAACATGTCACAGCATTCGATTATCTGGGTGTGATAATCAGTGATAATCTGGCATGGTCCCCGCAAATCCAGAAAAGCATGTTGATCTTCAGCATGCGTATTGTGCCATTGTAAAGAAAGCCAAATGCTCAACCTTTCGTTCTATCTCGCCTACCTTAGAAATACCTCGAGCAAAAGGGATGGGCGCAGCTCTCTATGGGGCTGAATTAAGGAGGTTGAAGAATATTAGCTAGCTGGAAGACACTGAAAATAAGTTTTTAAGGGCTCTTTTACTTCTACTTAAGAAAACACATATTGTAAAACTTATGCCTTGATCTTGGCATAAAGCCCATTATTCACTTTGCTTTTCTCAAGGTGCTCACGTTCTGGTTTAGACTTTGAAACTAGTAATACCCAAGTTCCAGTCAAGGATGCAGTGGAGGAATTATTAATCCTCCAAAGACATCCAGGCTGCCTTCCCTGGTTTGAGAAAATCAAAGAATGTCTCTTTAGAATCAGGGTGGGAAATCTGTATGCGGATCCACACTCTATTACAAAGAATATGCTGCCACAGTTTAAAGCAACCTATTGGAACATCGTTGATTCTTTTGACAATGAGTCCAGGGCATTTGGCACTTTAACATTGTGTTTTTTAAATGTTAAGAGTTGTTTTAACATAGAAATCTATTATATTTATTTATTTATTTATTGCGATTTCTTATAGCGGGAACATTACCCGAAGGTGTCAGAACGCTTTACATAAGAACCAGTTGGGATACATGAGGACTTGGGATTACATGAGTAACATAAAAGATACAAACAGAAAAAAATTGCAAATGTGCAAGTGGTAGAGTCACACAAGGAAGAGATACACACAGAAAAAACTGCTAACGGCAGTTGCTTTAATTCTCTCCCGGCTACACTATTATAATGGATTGATGGCCGGGGAAAAAAGGCAACGTTAAAGAAACTTCAGAGTGTGGAACACGCTGCGGCCCGACTGGTATTGAAGCTACCGACACGCACCTCAGCTACACAGGCCCTCAAGAACTTACACTGGTTACCCTTGCATAAAAGGATCTTGTTCAAAATTCTGATGATAACATTTAGAGCTCTTAATCGCTCAGGCCCGAGGTATCTGGTCAGGAGATTCACTTGTTACAATCCACCCTGAAAACTGAGGTTATCAGGGGCAACCTGGTGGTGGTACCCAGAATCCATTACAAAACTAAGGGAGGAAAAACTTTGACTGTCCTGGCCTCCAAGGCCTGGATTGTAATGCCCAAGGATCTCAGACTCGTAGAGCAAGAGTCAGCTTTCAGAAAACAACTGAAAACGTGGATCTTCAGTCTATCAGATTCCTATGTCATGGCTGCCATATCATTCCAATGTATACTGTAGTTCTGTAGCGCCAGAATGCTCCTTTCGGAGCGATAGTTGCGCTATACAAATATCACATACAAAATACAAGTACAAAATACAAACGTACAAGTTGCAAGTCACTCAAGGAAGAGATACAAATGGATATACTCTAGGAGTCACATAGGAATGGTAGAGAATACAGGTCTACTACATATACAAGTGGTTAGAGTTATCTCTATATACATATATATACAAATAGTAGGTTTTCTCCGGTCAAGACCCCAAAAACCAGGAGAGCAGAGTTCCATTAAGGGGGGTCGGAGGGGGGGCGTAGTCACAGCACCAAGGGAGGGTGGGAGGGATACAAGGGAATGGAGAAAAGGCAAATCAGAGGATCGTCAAGGGGGAAACGAGGGAAAAGGGTTAAAGGATGAGGGAATGGACAAGATGGTGGGTCAGGGTCCAGAGAAAAGCTGCAGAGAACAGCAGCAAAATGGCGGGGAGGACAAAAGAAAAGAAGTCCATGGGACTGACCCAGTGAGTATGAATCAATGATTAATGATCAATCGATGATATCGAACCGCCAAAAGTACAAGCCCTTTATATACAATTTAGATTGGGCACCCTACCTCTGAACGCCATGAAAAGTAGATGGGCGAATGCCAATGCCACTTCTTTGTGCCCGTCTTGTAATTCCTCCATGGAAACTATAGAGCATTATGTATTTTTTGCCCGCTTATGCCAACTCATGGAAATTATGGATTATCCCTGCTTGTAGGCTGCTGTTGTTTACTCTTCCCCCAGATGCTCTACGTATATTTAGCTCTGATACAGCAAGGTGGCTTGTCTTCACCTTATCCAGGTACCTCCTCTACGACTGGTGGCAGAGATCCAAAGTGGTTAAAAAAGCCTCACTGTAGCTGCTTGGCCATAAAAACAGTGGACAGTCAGAATGGCTTTCTAGTCCAAAAAGTTGTAGAAACAATAGTATGCTTTGTTTTATTCAAGTTTAATTTTAATCCATTATATATTTTATACAATAACTTTTAAACTTGTTTGTTATGACCATTTTTTTTTTATTTTTCTCATTGATGTTAGCATTGATTGATGAACTATTGATAACATATTTCTATTGTGCATGGATGTCATTGACAGCATTTTATGTTTTGTGATTTTTTCTTGTACTGTATATGATCATGCTATTGGTTGAAAAATAAAATAAATATAAATAAAATTGTGTTCAACTTAAAGCAATGTGTTTCTGCCTAGTTCTTTTTCTTCTCTATAGCTTAGTCAGCTGCAGTTTCATCTCCAATTCAGCTCTCCTGTCCTCCAGTTTCTCTGGGGCCAGGCTGGTACATATCCCAGTCACGAATGAGGCAAGGGACCTGCTTTCAATGGTCAGGCTTTCCTCCTCCCTTTGATGCAGCTCTGGTCATGTGACCAAGCAATCTTCTTCATCCTCTCATGCTCCTCATCCACCTATCCATCCTCAGGTCCTTTAAACTTACGCTCTATTGTTGCAGTTTGCATTTAGAGGACCTCCTCACAAAGGCTCTGAAGGGTATTTGAAAATACATTTGTATAACCCCCTTCACAAGCTTACCACTCTCTGCTTAAAGAGTTTCCTCAGTTCTGCTACCTTGAGGCTCTCAATGCTGCTGAGCTCCATCTCTATGCTAGCAAAATCACAGGTGCTATGTTTGTGAGAAGAGTGGGATTTAGGAAAAATCTGAAAAAATACTAGCTAAATATAAAGGAGAATTAAAATAATTCTTCAGATTGCAGATTTTAAGGGCTTTTTGTTTTTACACAAATCACTGAGTGGAACTGAAAAAATGCAAGTACTAAAGCCCACTACTAAATACCAATGTAAGAAACTAGGTTATTAATTGAGGGTGGAGAGCCCCACTCAAGAAATAAATACAATACATGACTGGGTGAACCACAAAACTCACTAAATAAACCTGTGCTTAACCCTTTGGTAGCTTGGCACAAAGCAATCAGGCTGAACCTAGAGGCAATATGTTAAATATCGATGCAACACTAAAACACCAATAATTTGAAGCCCCAGACCAATTAAAAAAACGAAATTAAACTTTAATAAATAAAATGGCTCCTTAATGACAAAAATCTAATAAGAACAATCCGAGTTATAAATGTATAGTTTTAAGTAAAAATAGTGTCAAGTAGCACAAAGTGCCAATCATGATTATCTGATTATACTGGGCTTGGCTAAAGGCTCAGACTGACCAAAATGGAATTCAGGTTGGATCCAGGGACCAGGTTGGACCAGGTGGAGATTTTACGTTCTTAGACCAGTTCAATGAGAGAAGCCTCAGTCAAACCTTCCTGGTGATGGTGCAGTTGCCTTTGTTATGAAGAACTGGTCACCGGTAGGAGATTTGTGCTGGTAGAAAACCTTCGGCGGTTGTTGTGGACATGAAGAGCACCATTCAGATGATGTCCAGACTCATAAGTCATTAGCCAGGGGTTGGCTTTTGCAGTGAGATGCAGCTCTTTCCTTGGTCTCAATGAATGTTAACAGAAGCAACAGGACAACAAGACCAAGGTTTAGCACAACCAGAGCACTGGTCCAAAAAAGATTAAAGGTGGTGCTGCACACTTCCTATCCCCGGTGTCCCTGGGCACAATTTAAACACACAGAATTGAAAACAGAATGGAAGGCGCACTCAAAGGAATTACGTAAATGCTTGAAGTCTTGATTTTTCTTTTTTCTTTATTTAGGTAATTATACCAAAAGGACATACACAGCCAACACGTTTCATTACTTGTTGTAACTTCGTCAGGGCTACATTTGTTTTGTAGTGAAAAAGGAGTAGAATGGAACAGGCACCATAGGGTAACGTAAAGTCTGGATGATATACTTGGTGGAGCTGCTCAGTAGTTCTGATTCCAGAAAAAGTGACAAATGGCCTGTCGCCGTCGGTGAAGATTGAGATTAGTAGGTACAAAAATCTTATCACTGTAATACAGCTAAAGGTGGTACCTATACCAACAAAAGCACAGTCACTTGTGTAGCGCTCTTTATGTGAATGAGGCGAAGTATGCTTTCTGGCCGCGTCAGAAGTCAAGGCAACAGCCCACTGGCCATGATATTTTCCCCAATGTAGATTAGAGGTCTCCTGGCACGGTAACACGGGTTCAAAAACACTGTGTTACCGTGCCGGGAGACCTCTAATCCACATTGGGGAAAATCAGATATACTGAGCAGCTTCAAGCATTTACGTAATTCCTTTGAGTGCGCCTTCCATTCTGTTTTCAATCTTGGTCTCAATGAAGTCTACTAGCAGTCGCAAGGACACCTGGGATGGTTCTTTTTGATGCAAAGAGCACAGAACCTGTGGATTTTCACATGGAGTCCAGGTCTTGTACTTTGCATGGAAAGCTACTGGAAAGTTTGTTTGTCCCTGTTACTCAAACAGGAGGTAGGCCAACTGACCCTTGCTGTCTCTTTTGGAATCCTTGGTTCAAGACAAGGCGGACCATTCTTCATTCTTCAGACAGCAGGGCAGTCTTACTCCTGAGTCGTCATAGGTCCAGGAGTGTTCTGATGATTTGTCCTGAGAGTGCCACTTTAACCGCATCGCTGCGGCGGTTATTTTTGCGCTACGCGGCTTTTTTGTAAAAGCCGCGTTAGATGGCGAGCTCAGCTCGTCATCCGCACACGCCCCCCGTGGCTGATGACGAGCTGAGCTCGTCATCAGCATCGAAGGGGTTAATTCTTAGTGCCAGCCTGTGTGGGGGGTCACCTCCTTTGTCGAACCCTTAGCTGGATCTGGCTCATTTCCCTGGGCCTGGTTCTAATCTGCTCTGTCTTGGAAACAAAGGACAGAGAGGGCCAGAAGTAGGCTGAATTTGTCAGTGGCAGAGCAAGCATATTGAGAAGTCAGGAAGGAAATGAAACATCCCTCAGTATACTCTTTAAGGCTCATCAAGGGTGAGTACAACGCCCCCCCCCAGGCCATCCTGCTCAGGGGAGGAATACTCTTTGTTGGACTTGGCCCTTAAGGCAGGTTCACCCCTAATCTTTTTGAATTTAATCTGTGATATGTGTGGATGATTTTCTGGTCTGTGCGCACTTTTTCTCTGTGTCCCAGAGTAAAGTGCGTGCATGTAGTGAGGCTGGCCTGCTCTCCCATAGGGATGCATGGGGAATGTCTGTGTCCCTAGTAATTCCTGATGTGTGGGGAGTGCATGCTCGAGTTTGATATGTGCGTGTTCGTGGGAATGAATGCTTCACAATGATGTATGTTGCGTGAATGTGGCATGTGTAGAAATGTAATTTCTAGTACTTGGCATATTGCTGGAAAATATGTCTGCAGTGTGATTGGCTGGAGCTGGCTGGTGAGCCTGGCTCCAGGAAGGCTGGATGGGTCTGCCCGGTGGTGAGTGTGAGATCAGCATGCTTGATGGCTTGGGAGGAGTGCACTTGGTCCCTGATGGGCCTGGACTTTCCCCGGACAATGCTGGCTCCACCCCCTGTAGTGCGACTGATGGCCCTAGCCCTGCCAGTGAATAGAGAGGGTGGTTGGGGTAAACAGAGTACTTCAGAACCAGCTGCGACTGGTTTTCCCCCACCCTGCACCCTTGAGACAAAGGGGTTTTCCTGTATAAGAAGGGGCTGTGTCCCCATGCAATTGTTCCTGTTCTTGGTTCTGCCTAGGATCTTGCCAGAGGGGGCTGCTGCTGCTGCTGGGGCCAAGAGGACCGCCACTTGGCTGTCTCCCTGCCTGGAGACCCAGTGTGCTGGCTCTGGCCCTGCCTTGCCCCTCTGCCTGCCTCCAGACCCTGCTGGAGCTGATGCTGTGCCTGGAAGCGCTTTTGATAAATTTGTAGCGCTAGGAGCGCTTTCCTGGTGCCCCAGCGCTCAATAGCGCTTTGCTTAGCTTTCCAGCGCTGAGCGCGCTTCTTCTTTGTCCCCGAGCGCTTGGGAGCGCTTTATTTTGCATGGCCAGTGCCCACCCGGCATTGGGACCGAGATTGCAGATTTTGCGGCATTAGCGAGTGCCACCTCGCTTTATTTTTAATTAGAAGGCCGGTGCCACCCGGCATTGCCCCGTGGTATTTATTTATTTTCGAGCCGGTGCCACCCGGCATTGCCCAAGAAATCACCGCCGCAGCCCGGGCGCACTGGAAACTTGCCGGGCCGCCGCGCTGCCTGCAGCGACCCGGAAGTCCCGCCTCCTGACCCCCAGGGCCGCGCTGCCATTGGCGGCCCCGGCGGAAGTCAGGCGGCGTGTGGAGGAGATAAGGCCAGGCGGGAGACGAGGGAGGCCGCCGGTCGTGTCCCTGAGGCTCCCCGAGTGGAGAGAGGAGCCCCGGGACGAGAGGAGCCGCGCCCGCCCTGAGACTGCCGGTGAGTGCCGAGGAGGGAGAGGGGCCGCGGGACACATTGTCGGTGTCCGCCCCTCCCCCGTAGCGCGATCTTGCGCGCATTGCTTTAGGAAGCCTGAGGGCTTCAGGGGGCATTTTTCGTGGAGGTAGAGTCCCCCGTGAGGGACTCCAACGCCCCCCCCCATCTGTGCTGCAAGGGCCACGAGGCTCTGAGGGGCCATTCTGTTCTTGAGTCCCCCGTGAGGGACTCCAATGCCCCCATTGGTCCTTTTTAAGCCCCGAGAGGCTCCAGAGGCCACAGTTGTTGCCGAGCCCGGCGAGGCTCCTTGCCCTACCTGTAGTTACGAGCCCCGAGGCTCGAGGGGGCATTTTATTGATTTAGAGCGCTGAGCTCTACATTGCACATTTCCTCAGCGAGCCCTGAGAGGCTCTAGGGGGACACAGGCAGTCAGTTGGTTGTAGCCCCGAGGCTCCCACACTGTGTCTCCCCACCTTGCTCTTGAGCCCTCCTGGCTCCAACGTTGCTCAGTCATATTTACAACTGTCCAGCACTTAGTGGACAGTTGCTACGTTTAGGTTTGTGTGCTGTGCTGCCTGCGCAGCTTCCCTGACACTGAGACTCAGGGCATTCCGCCCCTTTCGAGGCCAGTTGGCCTGAGGGACCGTTTGAGTGTTGTGCTTTGTGCACCCCGCGCATGGTAATTTCTTGTTATGTAATTCTTGCGCATGTGTTCTAACCTGTACCTTTTCTAAAAGTAACCTGACTAGGTATTCTTATGGTTATCCCTTTTTGCTAAATGTGACCTGCATCAAGGATTGTTTATGTTTATTCCATTATGCTAAATGTGACCTGCATAGTAGATTGTTGAGGGTTTATGTTATGTTTAGGTTTCCTTCCCTTTGCTAAGTGTGAATTGCTTAGGTGTTGGTATTCCTTCCTAAGGTCCTAGTTACCTGCGTGATTACCTACAGTGAGTTAGGGTTGCGTAGGAGGTCCTTACTGTTCCAGTGATTACTGGATGTGTGTTGCATTTGTAATTTTGGTGCTACTCATTCTATGTTTACGACATAAGTGTATATCTACCAGTATTATTATCTAACAAGTGCCTACCCCTGACAGTGGTCCATGTGGCCCTGTCCTGTAAATAATTCCCCTTGTAAATTCTGCCCGTGCCCCTGGCACATTGTACAGTTTGCGTGTGTTATCTAATGTGTTTTGTTTATTATAAATACAAAGGCTATTTTTGATATATATCCTTGTGTAGAGTCTTTCTTTGTGGTGGGCCTTGGGTGTTGTTGCTGGGGTGCGTGCGCAAATACTTAACTCATACCGCCTCCAAGTTTAGCCTAGACTGCTCGCGCCACGCTACCTAGAGGGCGAGTGGGGGTTGCCTTGGTGTGTGACTCCCCTGCCCTGACTTTAGAAGTGGTGATCCCTGACTGACCTCGACGCGAGTCTTGGCCGGCCAGGGTCCCGTTTCTAACACTCTTCCCCACACCCAAGGCTCTTTTCTCACTTTTCTGGAAGGAATGCACATCACACCAAAGGAGGACCATTATTAGAAATGTGACTCTGAAGACTTTAGTTTGAGCAAAAAATGCCAACGTTCTGATAATACGGTTTTACCTTTAAAGAGCATTTTTTATTACAATTCAAGTGAGTGGAACACATATTTCTCTAGCTGCTCTCATAGTGAATTGGTCCTTTATTAATAAATTATGTGTAATAAGATAAGTAAGTTTTATTCTATGGGAGAACTAGCCGTGCTACAGTAAAAACAACTTTGGGAATTGTTCACTGCCAGGACATGTAATACTTAAGCACCCATTACCTACTTTTGAATACTATGAACCCTTTCCTATGAGCCTCCGGTGCCTATCTTAAGGGTGACTAATAAGTACTAATAAGGAAGGCAGGCCAGGCAATAGATTGTTTTTGCAAGGTCAAAATGGCAGTTTTAAATCTGTACTACAGGCTGCAGTGGCAGGCCTGAGACATATTTTACAGTACAACGTCATTTTCATTTCATTTCATTTATTATCTTTATTCGGTTCACATAAAGGAAACCATAAAAGTACACAGTAAAAATTAATTTTAGAAACAATATCTCAATTCACAATACCTAAACCCAATAACAAAAGCGTGAGAGTTTTGAGGAGCAGCACAGGCTCTTTAAACCTAAAAACAAAAACCTACCTAATGGTCCACTATGTTAGTAACTAAAATTACCGAGCACCACTATCATATGAACCATACAGTTTACGCTTTTCTGCTAGGAAGGTGTCTTTAGAGATACCTTTTAAAATCCTGAACTAACTAAAACTAACATTAGGATGGTTAAAATTCGTTACCCTATACTTTAAACCAACAATAGTGTATTTATAGTCTTTATTCAGACTGATATGTGATTGATACAAACGAGCACTTTTTTTGACAGGCAACATCCAACTCTAGGTTAGTATTTGTGACCAGGCACTTAACTATGAATGATAAGATTCGTCATGCCATCAATTCTAATTGGCACATACTCAATGTTATGAAATCTAAAGAAACTCTCTTACCAAAACCCCTTTTCGCGTACAGGAAGAACAAGAACCTCAAAGATCTCGTCGCACAATCACGCATGCCTACCAATCTGAGCCACACAATTCAATCTTCAATTGAAAGTCAGAAATTCCCTACGGGTTATTTCAAATGTTTGACCTGGGTGGCATGCCAATTTGCAATTGAGACTCAGAATTTTTCTTTCAATAACATCAATTTACCATTGAAGACCCTAACAAATTGCAAAACTTTCAATATTGTTTATCTGATCCTGTGTCTTTGTAATCAAGGATATGTGGGAGAGACATTGCGTACTATGGCCACCAGATTGACTGAGCATAGATCGGCCATCCGTACCCAAAAGACACAGGCCCCATTGGTGCAACATTATATGGACCAACAGGACCAACAACATACCTCTGATGAGAAACGTTGGCTCATTTTTGAGAAAATCCGTATAAACACTGGGACATTAAGTACCAACATACGTAAATGCCGAGAGGTATATTGGATATTCGCTTTGAACACAAATCTAAATGGATGAACAACGAAATCCCATGGAATCAGGTCATCAAATTTAACCCTGGATGAATTTTATCACTCTGTACTGTTAAGTTATGACTAGGAATTTTGTTCTCTCAACGCAATACTTTGTTTCACATATTAATTGTATTGTGCAATATGTGGTGATCTGTAATACACCACCCTATTAAGGACTTGAATTTGATCCATGGAAGGACTATCCTTAAAATGCATAATCCAAACTCCTTGGAGAATGCATTTTCTGAAACATTTCCTGATCCAATGTTCCCCATCGCACAATTTTTCTTTTCATCCTCATTCTCTTGTCATTACATTATCCTCTTCCCTACCGTTTTTCATGTATTTTTGGCATGCCATGCTCTACTTGCATTTTATAATTTTGTTTATCCAACCAAAGATGGCGCCTGTATTTGTACTTTCTATGGACCCCCGCGTGGCCCTACCTTTCTTTCTAATGCCGCTGACATTTATTATTTATTTATTTATGTAATTTTTAAAGCGCAAACAATTACCCGTGGGTGTCTCGGCGCTAGGAGCTAGATCTATTACCAGTATTTCAGAGAACAGATGCAGAGTTCTATATCTGAAGTTGCTAGTTAATTCATTGAGAAAACAGCCATGTTTTAAGTTGCTTTCATGATGTCATCCTGTTGTGCACCAAGCAGCTTTTGGCACGGATGCCGGCTATGGGATGGGTCTTAAAAACTCAGAAACTCCTATTGAGTTTCTCGACTCGAGCAGCACATAGGATGAGCCGATCGCCGTGAATACAGCCCACCATGCTGCTCCCTCACTCTGACAGCCAACCGTAGACTGCCCCGTTGGCTACAACCATTCCACCATATAGGTAAGGAACTGGTTTGTTACATTCATGTAGGGAACCTTGCATCGCTTTTTTCTGCCTTCCCTTTTAATTTCAATACATTTTGCAACTAGCATGATAACGCTAGCTCTTTATCCCATAGGTCTTCCGGCCCACTGCCACAGCGCAGGATACTACTATCAACCCAGTATCATTTATTGCTATCTTTTATCTGTAAGCTTTAACAGTTGTCACTCTGAACAAGGATATTGGGTACTTGTTTGTGCTATATCTCACCAGGACTTAAAACGAATTTTTTTCCTTGCTGAGACATGCAGTGAATTATAAACCATGCCTATCTTTTTCTTTAGTTTGCTCCTTTTCCCCTAAACCACTCAGGTAATTTAGATATGTAACTGCAAACTGACTTAATATATTTTCAAGTGCGATTTGATCGCTCTGCACTGTATTTTCCTGTTCCATCACCTGAGGGAAAAGCCTCTTCATCACCTTAATAATTTCTTGTGATAAGATGTTTAATTATCAATATATATTTTTTAAGGTTACACGGCTACATCGCTGCAGGAGTAGCGTGTGTATCATTTGTTGAGCAGCTCACCGTGCCCCCGCTCCTCCCCCTTTCTCCCCCCTTTCCCCCGCGCCCTTGCTTCCCTTCCCTTCCCTTCCCTTCCCCTTTTCCTCTCGAATCGAGCAATATGCAAATTTTTAGCTTAACATTCCGTATTACTGGTTTCTGTTTTGCCGATTTTGACCATTTTTTATCTCCTACAGTAGGGCATCTACGTGAACTTGATTCAAAGTACTTCACATTTTTGCTACGTTTTACTCCGGTCCTTGTCCTCGACTTCATGCACCGGAATCTCTTCCTTTCCATGAACCACGGTATTATTTCATCCCTGGAGGATACCCCGTCTAACATAGGTATTATAGCAACTTTACCGCTGTCTTTCCTTGTAGTAGTGTTTCAATCCCTTAGTAAGCATACAGACCTATATCTTCCTTTGCATTATAGACTTGACTATCCAGCAACGAAGCATCCATCTATTCCATGTTCCAATCCAGGAGGATTTTCCATAAGGTATCTTCTCCCAACTGCATGTATGATTAATTTAATAATGCACTATTGTTCAGACAATACACCGCTGATCTAATTATGTCTTTGATTCTTCCTCCTTGAGCTATTTTCATGGAACACACCTCTATATTTGTGCACCTTCTGGCATTTCACTTTTATGAGTTTTGCTCTCACACTGGGTGATAGTTACTCAGCACATTCTTAGTAAGATGTTTAGTTTCAATTTTCTTAAATGGCTTGCAATGAATGTTTTGACCCATTTCATGTATTGTATAAAACTTCTACTTATATGAGATTAAGAATACAACGTAGGACCGCTTGTGGTAATTTTGAATAATGGCTCATTGTACATGCATCCATTTTGCTTTTTCTTCTCTTAGGTTATATTTTAATACACATGGCTTCCTGATGAAGGCACCCAGCCGAAACGCGTGTAGGACACAGATTTCCATTAGCCATGTTTGACAGCCATTTTTATATATGACATGATCACTTTGTCTTTTGATAATCTGAATATACACATTTTTTTAACATAATGAAGTCAAATAGCAGCAATGTGATTGTCAGAATCAATAATTGATACGCAAGGATGTAATTGTTTAATTCAATTGTTTTTTTTATCTATTGTTCTCAATATATATTTAGAAATCTAAAACAAATAATAAAAATATTTTTGATATAACGACACTGGTTTGCATGTACATGATGTACACTATTTATGCTTAAGTCCACTCATATTCTCATTGTTCATAAATGGTGATACTCACACACTAGATAATTTCCCTATCGGTTATTGGGACTGCCCGCCATAAGGGTGGGGGTCCTGTGGAGGGTATTAGGATGGATGCTCACCTCACCGTGCAGCTGCTGTCATTTGAAGGGGAGCTGGGAGGGAGGAGCAGCTGGGAGCTTGGAGGGAGGGGATGGCGAATGGGCGAGTGCGGGGTGCTGCAGGGGCAGCAGTGGTGGGAGTGAGCAGTTGGCACGGGGGCGAGGGAAGAACAGCACCCAGAAATGGGCAGAAAACAGAACCAAAATGCAGGGCACAGGCGTTGGTGGAGCTACAGCGGGGGGGAGCGACCTACCTGGAAGAAACTACCTTAGGTTGAGCAACTCAATGAACCATGTGACAGTTGGGGCCTGCATGCCTCAGATTAGCAGAACCTCAGTGCCCAATAACACAAGGACACTCTGGACCTGATTACCTGTTTAACAGTGCAGCAGCAGTTCTGCCCCACCACTTCACCTGCAGAACCGTTGTCAGGCCGCCCGCCAGCTTAAGAGTTAAACTTGTGTCTGGTATTCTATCAATTTAATGAAGATATCCACCATGAAGATTTTTTCGCAATATTGTACAAACAAATATTGCACAGCTAACACATATTCCACAGCCTACCCATTTTATCCCATCCGGGACATCATCAGTGCTGTAAATAAGACAAAAATTTGAAATAGACTAATATGAAAAATTGTATCTCTACAAATACATAATCAATTCAATTTGGGAAGCCTGCCTATATACCACTCTACACACATCAAGTGCAAAGAACCAACAACCTGCCTATATGACAATCTATATTATTGCAAATTATAAACAAGAAAACTCTCAATGGTGGTCTGGGAATCCTCATTCCATTTGGTACATCTATTCATATCTTGGAGTGCCCCAGTTTTAAGCTAAACATACAACCTTACACATTGTAATACACTATTCACCCCCGTAATTCCTACTCCTTAGTCCTATATAGTCTTCTCAACTTTATTTACAATCCTAGTTGAAGATATGCCCGGCGATATGACACTTCATTTCACCAATTTTGTTTCCAATGAATAATAGTTGATGCCTATTGTGTTTACAAAAGAAACTTACATTTCAATGAAAATGAAGTTTCTGTACTTAAAAAGGGCTTATCATTTTTTCCACTACATGGATGTGATTATACTGATTTGGAGATTGATTTATTCAGATTTTCAAGACATTTGAAATTGAATTTTTTTTTTTCTGTTTTGGACAAACGTCTGTGAATAAAAGATCTGAAATGACCATTTTGCATGTACGTGAAGTTCAATTATTATTGTTGTCTTTAACTGAGGGGAAATTGTATTTGGTAGATGATGTAGACAGTTTACCGGGCGTGGAAACTGATCATAGCTCTACTAGCGGATTACATACCGCCTATATGTTCACACCTCAGGGACCGCAATTTGCGGCCATAGACCTGTTTGTTCAGAAAACCTTGGAAGAGTTTTTCAGAGAGGAGGATTTAGAACTGAGGGCAGTATGAGAAAAAACTGGAAAGACAATTTAACACCTCAGGAACGATGTGCCCACAAAATTCTTAAAAATGATGAAAGTATAGTTATTCGAGAAGCAGACAAGGGGGAAACATCGTGGTTCAGGACAAAGTAGACTATTGTCAGGAAATTAGGAGACTGTTAATGATCAGAACTGCTATTGTAAACGTAATAGCAATCCTACAGTAGATGCCCTTAGAATGATCTCAGAACATTTGTTTTCTTGGAAAGAAGCAGGTTTGCTGGACGATGCTGAATTTAAATACCTGAAAGTGACTAATACTACGTATTCTTTTATGTATACGTTACCGAAAGTGCACAAGTCCAGGTCTAATCCCCCAGGTAGACCGATTGCATCTAGTATAGGCAGCATGACGGAACACTTATCTGAGTATGTGGACCTGTTCCTCAAACCCTTAGTGATTAACTTGCCTTCATATGTGAGAGACACTATGGATGCCCTGAAAAAATTAGAAAATGTGAAATGGGAAGAAGGAATGAGCTTCGTCACACTAGATGTAGTCAGACTATAGATGTGTATAAACAACGATAAAGTTGACCAAGCACTCAAGCACTTTTTAGGGAGTCAGAGCGCCAGTTTGATTGAACATTTAGAAATGATTGTTGAGATGAGCTCTATCATTCTGAAAAATATTTTTTTCTTGTTCCAGAATGAGTGGTACCACCAAAACAGGGGGACAGCAATGGGCTCCAGGTTTGCTCCCTCTTACAGTAACCTTTTTATGGGGTGGTTTGAGAGGGTGCGTGCCTGGAGCCAACAAGCTGCTAAATAGATAGATTTTGTTCTTTTCTGGGGTGGTTTTATTGATTGTTAGATACGTGAGACCAAAGAACCTCTGGTATCATCCCCAGTTGGCACACTCTATGTTTGCATTTCCTTAGTGAAAGAAATCTGCTTCCATTCAATGTTCATTTTTCATCATTTATTTCATGAATTTGATAGTAGTTTATACCAATGCGTTTCAAATTGCTTCATAGTTTGTTGTCAACATACAGAATCAGGCAATATCATAACGTGTCCAATGCATTTCGGGCATTTAGAAGCATGCCCTTCATCAGGGGATGACACTAAAAATAATAATATAAATAAACATTAATAGGAGCAAATTGTCATTGTCTTGTTCAAAAAGCAATATCAGAGACATTTGTTTGTCAATTTGCATAACATTCAATGTGTTTCATGCAGCAAAAACAATAAGTGATAGTGTGAGGGAGTTAGTGCTGGGGGTTGAAAGAGTACGTTTCAAAGGTTCACTTACATGCCTGTGTTGAACGGGTGGATCGGAATCTAAAGGTGAGTAAATGTAAAAAAGTTATCAGACCTAATGCGCAAAAAGAGGGTTTGTCTGTGCGTTACATGCAAGGCTTTGTATTCCCTGAAACTGACCTTGGTGGTTAACGGGTGACGCGTTGTGCCCGCAGCTCGTCTCCTTGAAACGCCGGTGATCGCTTCGTAATTAATTTTTCACGAGCATCCTGCGAGCGCATTATTCATTTATTATCCATAAACAATCAAGCCTCTTCTAGCTTGACACAATTCGCCCACCCGACTCTTTAACCTGTAGCATCGCGAACACAGTCTTTTCTCTATCTCGACAATACGTGACCTAACACGTGACCCCTGACACTTTGAATATTACTAACGCGGGAAGCTTTTGCTTTCACCGGCGTTTCAAGGAGACGAGCTGCGGGCACAACGCGTCACCCGTTAACCACCAAGGTCAGTTTCAGGGAATACAAAGCCTCGCATGTAACGCACAGACAAACCCTCTTTTTGCGCATTAGGTCTGATAACTTTTTTACATTTACTCACCTTTAGATTCCGATCCACCCTTTCAACACAGGCATGTAAGTGAACCTTTGAAATGTACTCTTTCAACCCCCAGCACTAACTCCCTCACAATATCACTTATTGTTTTTGCTGCATGAAACACATTGAATGTTATGCAAATTGACAAACAAATGTCTCTGATATTGCTTTTTGAACAAGACAATGACAATTTGCTCCTATTAATGTTTATTTATATTATTATTTTTAGTGTCATTCCCTGATGAAGGGCATGCTTCTAAATGCCCGAAATGCATTGGACACGTTATGATATTGCCTGAGTCTGTATGTTGACAACAAACTATGAAGCAATTTGAAACGCATTGGTATAAACTACTATCAAATTCATGAAATAAATGATGAAAAATGAACATTGAATGGAAGCAGATTTCTTTCACTAAGGAAATGCAAACATAGAGTGTGCCAACTGGGGATGATACCAGAGGTTCTTTGGTCTCACGTATCTAACAGTTAATTTGACGTCGTAGGGCCCTCGACGCCTCCTTATTGAGCACCTCCAAAACCAACAAACATCATCTAACTAAGATAAACGTGATTGAATCAAACACAAGCTGTGCATCTCCACAACTACCACTGCATTGTTCCCTCTAGCGCCCACTGGAGAATAGCACGCAACTAACAAACATTGGAAACCAAACTCAATTATGTCAAACTATGAGGAAATATCTAAAAGTACGGAGGCGAGAGCCTCTACTTTTGCCTTTGAGGACAAAGACGTGGACCAAATCTACTCTCTTATCAGGGAGGAGCTAGCACAAGAAACGACAAGTCGATCAAAAGAGCAAAACATCAAACAACTACTATATCTAACCAAGAGAAAGACAAACCAACAGTTACACGCCAGTACCCTTATTAAGTATCATAGGAATCAACGCATACCTCGTGGGTTAAGGATTGCACTCAAACTCTCCCTATGCAAGCACTCCAAAAAATTCCAGGAACGATGGTACGAGATCCTCAACAAGTGCTCACTGGATCTAATTCTTTTAATCATTCAAGAATTATCAACTATCTTGGAGGAAATTTTGGCCGAAATTCAAGAAACATCAACTGAACTATCTAAAATGATGACGGAGGAAGAACTGAAAACAACCTTGGAAGACATCAAGACTCAAATTGATCGACACTCGAGGGAGATCAATGATCGTAAAATTCGCAAGTTCAAGCGGGACACCTTAGATTATAGACTGGGGGAGGTCTATACATGGGCCGATGTTTATGCCCAAAAACGCAGAAACCGCCCTTACAACTCCAACACCGACACTTCTTCGACAGATAGCGAATCAACACAAAGACCACGTCGCAGCCAACCTACGAGAACACCACAAGAACAAACTCCAACTGTGGAAGCCACCACTAGCCAAACACATGAGAGCAGTCCTTTTTCAGATCAGGGCCAAGCTCAAAAAGGAGACCCAGGAGAGGGAAAGGAAAAAGAAAAAGAGAAAGAAAGGGACCCACCGAACACTCGGAGCACTGCAGCGACAACCAAGGAGAAGGAGAAAAAACCCAAGAAGAATTAACCTCAGAGTGTCTTGTCATTAACATCAGTGACCAACATTTCAATGCATACGAACTTAAACTACTTGAGAAAGGAACCTCATTTGTACCTACCACCTACTCAAACCAACTGGAACATGAAGTCAGCTTTTTCAAACTAATGCGCAAACTCAAACTCAGACATTTTTTTGACAATACCCTACCACAACGTCCGCCACAAGAGAAAGACCAACTACTAGGACTACGGCCACAGAGCTCATTCCAAGCGCCTACGAGTCACAAGACCCTAGATCTTTTTGAAAATCTAGTAAAACAGGACCTTAACAAACTCAAATATACCAAACCCAAAAACAGAAACATCACACTGAAAGATTTGGACACATTGAGAAGAATAACAACCGATGATCAAGTAATTTTTACCAAAGCAGACAAAGGGGGAGCGATTGTCATCATGAACACCTCAATGTACAACGATAAAGTAACGGAGCATGTCATGGATAATACAATCTATAACAAATTGGATTCCAATCCCACTATGGAATATGCCAAAATTTTAAGAAACATCATAGATCAGGCATGCAAACAGGGAACCATCACAGAAAGGACGAAGAACTTTCTCATAACCACCAACCCTAAAAGCCCAACACTAAGGATGGTGCCAAAAATTCACAAGAATCTCAGAAACCCCCCCATGAGACCTATTGTCTCCACCAGAGGGAGCATACACCAACCGATAGGCCAACTTATTGACAAATACCTTCAACCATCGGTACAATCTACCCTAACATACATAAAGGATACCACGCAATTCCTACTCAAATTGCAACAACTTCAACTAAACCCACAAGAAAAAATATTGCTATGTACTGCTGACGTTTGCAGTCTATATACAAACATACCTCACAACATGGGTATTGAAGCAATGGAATCAGCTATTTTGAACATTGACGTAGACCATGACTTCCAACTGTTTCTGATGGAACTTATGCAGTTCACTTTATACCATAGCTACTTCAGAGTGCAGGATAAATGGTACCAACAACTGACAGGGATGGCTATGGGCAATTCAGCCGCGCCTGTATATGCGAATATTTTCATGCATTGGTATGAAACTCAACATATACTAAAGGACAGGAACTGGACAAACCACCTCAAAATGATATCCAGATACATTGATGACTTCTTCATCATATGGACGGACACAGAAGAGAAAATTAAAACTCAACTCAGTACATTTAACTCCATTGACCAAAGGATCCAACTAACTTGGGATATCTCAGACACATCAGTAAATTTCCTAGATGTTAAAGTCACAGTAACGCCGAATGGATTCGACACAGACCTCTATGTGAAACCGACCGACAGGAACAACATGCTATTGTACTCTAGCTTCCATGAACCAAATTTGATCAGAAATCTACCATACTCCCAAATGGCAAGGGTCAAAAGAATCACCTCAGATCAAACCACTCTTAAAACAAGACTGAGCGAAATGTCCAACAAATTCGTGCAAAGGGGTTACCCAAAAAATCTAGTGGATGAAACCATGAATAGGATAGACAACCTGGAAAGAATCAAACTTCTCACACCAACCTCCAAACCTGAACAAACACAGACAGTAGTGGTTTCGAAATATTCCACCAACAGTAAGAAATTCAAACAAATAATAACGAAACATTGGACAATCCTCAATCTTGAACCAGACTTCAACAACGCATTCAGTCAACCCCCGATATTTGCGCATACCAGAGCAAAAAATCTGGGAGAAATTCTACAAAGCAAACCCAATGATACCAACATATACACTGGAACCAAACCTTGTCTAAACTGTGGCAACTGCAATAGCATCATTAAGGGACATACCATAAACCATCCAACTAAGGGTTATCCAATAAAACTACGAGTCAATGCCACCTGTGACTCTAGCAATCTAATATACGGAATTAAATGCCCGTGCGGAAAGATTTACGTCGGGAAAACTGAGCGACGCATCAAAGTGCGCCTCACTGAACACAGATCTAACATCAGACTTAAGAACCTGAAATCAGCTTTGTCTGCGCATTTTGTTGAACAACAACATAACGTTTCTCAAGTAAAATATATCATTCTAGAGACTGTTTCCAAACAGGAAGGGAGAGACAATAATAAATTTCTCCTACAACGTGAGAACCACTGGATTCACAAATTGTCAAGCCAAAAACCTATGGGCTTAAATGAGAGAATAGAACTTGCGTGTTACCTATGATATTATTGCTCTGTAAATCGATATTGCTGTCATTGTGCATGTTCCTAAACACAAAACAGCTTTTGACACTGTATAAACCCGTTTTTCACCCGATGACATCAGGCTTGTACGCTAGCCTCACGAATAACTCGTTGCTTATTACAGACTAACCCCAAGCCAGTTCGATTCCTCACACCACACCTTAAAAATATTATTTTTTTCAACTCAGGTTCCTAATCCACACCTTCGTAATACAAATATCGTAATTAATTTTTCACGAGCATCCTGCGAGCGCATTATTCATTTATTATCCATAAACAATCAAGCCTCTTCTAGCTTGACACAATTCGCCCACCCGACTCTTTAACCTGTAGCATCGCGAACACAGTCTTTTCTCTATCTCGACAATACGTGACCTAACACGTGACCCCTGACACTTTGAATATTACTAACGCGGGAAGCTTTTGCTTTCACCGGCGTTTCAAGGAGACGAGCTGCGGGCACAACGCGTCACCCGTTAACCACCAAGGTCAGTTTCAGGGAATACAAAGCCTCGCATGTAACGCACAGACAAACCCTCTTTTTGCGCATTAGGTCTGATAACTTTTTTACATTTACTCACCTTTAGATTCCGATCCACCCGTTCAACACAGGCATGTAAGTGAACCTTTGAAACGTACTCTTTCAACCCCCAGCACTAACTCCCTCACACTATCACTTATTGTTTTTGCTGCATGAAACACATTGAATGTTATGCAAATTGACAAACAAATGTCTCTGATATTGCTTTTTGAACAAGACAATGACAATTTGCTCCTATTAATGTTTATTTATATTATTATTTTTAGTGTCATTCCCTGATGAAGGGCATGCTTCTAAATGCCCGAAATGCATTGGACACGTTATGATATTGCCTGATTCTGTATGTTGACAACAAACTATGAAGCAATTTGAAACGCATTGGTATAAACTACTATCAAATTCATGAAATAAATGATGAAAAATGAACATTGAATGGAAGCAGATTTCTTTCACTAAGGAAATGCAAACATAGAGTGTGCCAACTGGGGATGATACCAGAGGTTCTTTGGTCTCACGTATCTAACAGTTAATTTGACGTCGTAGGGCCCTCGACGCCTCCTTATTGAGCACCTCCAAAACCAACAAACATCATCTAACTAAGATAAACGTGATTGAATCAAACACAAGCTGTGCATCTCCACAACTACCACTGCGTGGTTTTATTGATGACATTTTATTACTATGGAGGGGCACCCAGCAGGATCTGAGAGAATATTTAGAATTTCTTAACCAGAATGACTTTAATGTTACTTTTACTATGAATCATCAAGTGAGTAAAGTAGAGTTTCTGGATGTGGAACTATTTGTAGAGGGTGAATCGATTAAAAGTAAACTCTATAGAAAAAGTACGGCAACGAATTCCATTTTGAGAGCGCGTTCGGAAAAATGATTAGGATCCGCAGAAATTGTAGCACAGAGAGTTGTTTCAGGGAAAAATTGGACAATTTGAAAAGAAGACTAATTAAAAGGCGATACCAGAAAAGGACTTAAGATAAAGCTTCTAATAGAGTCACCCAAAACCAAAAGGGACACCACGTTAGCACGTAAGATCAAAGCAGACATAAAAAGACCACTGGCATTTGTGACAACCTATAATTCCCAGAGGGACAAAATCTATAAGGGTTTAACAAAGAATTGGCATATGCTTAAAGGGGTTCCAGGTCTACTTAATAACATTGGGGATAAACCGAAAATAGTCTATAGGAGAAGCCCCACTATAGGTAACATGATAATGAGAAATTATATTGAACCACCAAAAAGCCCTACCATCGGGTGTATGCCTTCACAGCCAACAGGCTTTTTTGTTTGTGGATCCTGCAGTATCTGTCATTTGGGCATAAATCATATTAAGGAATTCTGGTACAATACTGAGAGATGTTATCAGATCAAGGAATTTATAAATTACAACAGTAAATTGGTGATTTTTGCGATCATTTGTGCTTGTAGCAAGATATACATAGGAAGTACTAAAAGAAATCTCAAGATTAAGATACAAGAGCACAAACGAGCTCTTATGAATCACGATCCCAAAATACCCTTCTTCCAACATATCAAAGAGAATCATGTTACACGAAAGGATTTTAAGTTTCATGGGATTCAGAGAATTAAACATAGAGCCAGGGTTGGGGATTGGGAACTGCAAATAAGACAGCAAGAAGCACGGTGGATTAGCCGATGTAGAGCAGTAAAGCTGGGTTTGAACAGTGATTATGAGTTACACTATTTCTTACAGTGAAAGGTGGACTCTTAACATGCGGATTTCGACAAGTGGGAATTATTTCTACTATTGGTGTAGAGGCAAGTTTATACTGGCAAAGACCATAGGTTTTAGGGGACTGGTACAAAATAGTTAATTTAAGGGAAAGTACTAAGCAGGAGTCTGGGTCAAGGATCTAGATCATCCATTTGGGAATAGACAGTTTTATGTATGTTACGATAAACCACATTGATGAGACGTGAACTATATAAATACCATCGTAATAACAGAAACCTTTATAAATGGGAGGGTATATTTTCATCCTCAGAAATCCTTAATACTAATATTATTAGGCTCAGAGGGTAATTACCAATTGAATTTAGAGGTGACCTCTCGCCTTACTTCCATTTGAGTTTCATAGTTTAAGTTAACGGATGATCGAATACGTAGAATAGATGTTCTATGAATGTATAATGAGGTAATGTCTTGATTAGCTTCTTAAACACACTACGTGATACAGAGCAGTTGCTAGTAAGCTTTTTGAATGAGGAAAATCACCCAAGAAAGGTTAGGAATGTAAATATAAGTTGAAGACAAGTGGCTAGAGGGGCGTCGTCTCACACCGGCGGTAATTTTTGAACAGGTATATACCGCGCATGTACAGAACCGAGACGGGCTGATGAGGACAAATTATATTTTGCTTTTGACTGATAGAGGAAATAACTATAGTTTTTGCTGTTTTCGGATACGGGACCCACTTAATAGATTAGATTAGGATTTGACAATATTTTCATGGTTTCAGGTTTTCATTTTTACTGTCAATATTTCATGTGAGCGTAGAACTTTTACTGACAATATTCATACAATTACTGTTGAGTAAGGCCAGTCAGTAGGAATGGCGTCTTGGTTTTTATGGATATACTGCATATATATATTGCTGAGTCCTGGTTTGGGCAGAATTATTACAGATATGTGGCATATATATACATTGCCCAGTAGGGCCGGTGAATATGGTGTCTTGATTTTGGATAGACAGAGGAAACTTACAGAACACTATGGGTCGTAAGATGTGTGATATATTTTTTAAAGTAGGGAAGGTGTTGTCGCTTTTTAGATATGAAAAAGAACTTATCGTAATTGACAAACATATTTGCAGATATAGAACTTTTACGCATTCATGGTATTTAGAAACAGCTAAATTATGAATGCATATCACATACGGAGGCAAGCAAAGTAGCTTTATGATTGGCCATACAGACAAAAACAGGAAATGCTTAGAATATTTCCTGCATGGCAGGATGGGGGAAAACTTTATATGATTGGATAATACCTGAAACAGGAAAGAAATGAAGTGTTTCTGGTTTTTGGGACACAGAGATGGGTTTTTGCATAATTAAACTAGAGTGCGGACCAGAGAGAAAACCTGGGAGGAGCGATTGACACAATTGAGATAGAGAAATGACGCGAGGTGATTGGCGAATAGGAAACATAAATAACTGTACACGGTGAGGAAATTACGGCGGGATTTATCGAACTAAGCTGTCATGAAGTGAGGACGTACTACATGGATGGGTAGAAAAACAAGGTGAGATCTTGAGGCTTTGGAGTTAAGAGGATATGAAGCGATTTGGGCAGAATGGGACCTAAATCATTTTTTCTTGGGTAAATTACAGGCTACCACTGCAGGCAATATTGATTAAGGATCACTACAGAGGCAGGGGAGTAAGGCTAAGCGGTGTCTATTGAATACAAAGTGATTACATATTACAGGAGTGAATATAAGACTAAGGTGAGATGTTGTTGTAGTGGAGAAGGGATAATATACAGGAGATTAAGGGATATTGGTAGAATGGGACCTAAATATTTTTTTCTTGGGTAAATTACAGGCTACTTCTGCAGGCAATATTGATTAAGGATTACTACAGAAGCGGAGGAGTAGGACTAAGCGGGGCCTATTGAACGCAAAGCAATTACACATTACAGGAGTTAATATAAGAATAAGAGATTTTTTATAGTGGAGAAGGGATAATATACAGTAATTTCTGAGATGCACTAAATGTATGCTCGTTGGGCAATAGTATAGAACCTAAAAGGTTTCAATTCCATGGGATATTAGAATAGGGGAACTGAATAAGTGTCTCTCTGGTACATTTTAGGCGATAGCCTCATTGGGATAGATGAAAGCTGAATTTGGACAAATGGAAGATTACTACTCTTAAATTAGGTGAGAAAAAGTTCATCGGAGTAAGGACTATTTTCATTATGCAGTATTAGAAATCACATTGTATCTTAATAAGGGATTCCTCTCTTTTAACAATAGGACTATTTCTTTAGGAAATTAAGGACCTTAAACACTTTTGAATAAGCGGAATCCAATTTGAGAAAACTGGATCAATAAGACTTACATCCAATAAATTAGGTGAGTCAATGACACAGACATCATTTGATATTTAAGTTGATAAATTTAAGGGTATGAGCTCTAAATGTAAGTTTCTTTTGTAAACGCAAAAGGCATCAACTAATATTCATTGGAAACAAGATTGGTGATTTGAAGTGTCATATCGCCGGGCATATCTTCAACTAGGATTGTAAATAAAGGTGAGAAGACTATATAGGACTAAGGAGTAGGAATTATGGGGGTGAATAGTGTATTACAATGTGTAAAGTTGTATCTTTAGCTTAAAACTGGGGTACTCCAAGATATGAAAAGATGTACCAAATGGAATGAGGATTCCCAGACCACCATTGAGAGGCTTTTTGTTTAGAATTTGCAATAATATAGATTGTCATAAAGGCACATTTTTGATTCTTTGCACTTGATGTGTGTAGAATGGTATATAGGCAGGCTTCCCAAATTGAATCGATTATGTTTTTGTAGAGACACAATTTTTCATATCAGTCTATTGATTATAATTTCAACTTTTTGTCTTATTTACAGCCCTGATGATGTCCCGGATGGGACGAAACGTGTAGGCTGTGGAATATGTGTTGACTGTGCAATATTTGATGTACAATATTGTGAACATCTTCATGGTGGATATCTTCAACAAATTGAATTAAATACCACAATAAAATAACTGAATAAATCTGTAAAGGAAGCTTGCATGGAACTTTTTTGATTGTCTTTGAACTGCATGACTTTATGATGGTTGATTACATTGTATAGTTCGATGCTCCTTCTATTTGTGTCTAAGTGGCTTTTATGGTGGGCCACTGGAAGTTGAGCTCCAGTGAGGTGATTTGATATACTAACGGTTGATACTTTGTGTAATATCTCACTGTGCACACGAGTGAAGTACCCTCATCATGTCATTAGTTGGAATATAAACTTGTGTCTGGCAGGTTTTTTTTGTGAGTCCCTTTCAAAACAGGTAATGCAATGGGAATGCCAAAAACATTTACTGCACTGCACGGACACAGTGGGGCATGTGTTGTGGCCCCTTGTGTTCATACACAGGGTGTGAGGCACAAGGGGGCCCTGTCGGGGCCCGTTGTTTCCTCTCTGCCATGGTTTTCATGGAGGTGGTACCGCCATGAAAACCCTGACAGAGAGGAAACTTGGAGTATGATTTGCGGGACCACAGTGGTTGTGCCAAGCAGATTGCAGCAGTAGGACCGCTGTGCCACGTACAGGGAACGTTTCTTCCCAGTCGGCAGTCTACCAGACTCATAATCAGTCCTACTGAGTCTGTGCTTTGCAGGTCTAGATGTCCACGCCGCCTGCCTGGTCTCTAATTGACTACACTGGCATTTATTAGCTACTTGGTCTAATTAAAGGCTCAGGCATCCACAGAGAGAGTATTAGACTGTCTTGCAGGCCTAGTCCTGGGCAAGATGAAATAAACAAGACAACTGTGTTATTTGAATAATAATTGGAACTGCCATTAGCATGTGAAAGAGGTTCCAGAGGTGCAGAGGAAGTGCTGGTGATGCCCATCAGCAATCAATTGAACAAAGAAAGCACTGTTGGAGCTCAAACCCTCCACACTTGTTTTTACTTGGATTGATTAACAAAAACACAATAGCATTTTTAAATATGACACATAGTAAATATGAGTTCACTTTCACTAGCAGGTAAAAAACTAGTAGCTAGAAATGACTAGGAAATTCAGACCACATGCAAGTTTTTTGCATTGATACATTTTGTGCTATGCAGCTTGCATGTGCCAGCATTTATTTAGCTAAGTAGAAATAAATTGTGCATCAAGTATTTCAAAAGTAGAAGATAATTACTACACAAATACCCATGTGGCCTGATTCACAAAGTTACGTTTTCATGTGTAGCTCTCCTCATGTGTAGATCTCCTACACCTAGGTATAACCCTCTACTTTCTTTATATTGACCGTTTCCAAGTAGCAAGTTACTAGATTTACAAGTTGGTGAAGATGTATGAGTCTCTGTCACTCCGCATGGGGGGTGTAGCCTCTTATGATTGATTGAATGACTGTAGCGTTTTCACTTGGATCTTAACAAAAATATTTTACTTTCAACCTGTTTGGTGGATATGTCCGCCACCATTACAAGATCTCCACTGCCGGACTGAAATCTCGAAATGAGAAGTGTTAGACCTAACACTGTTGGCGTGGGTCTCCCTTCCATTTTTTGCTGTTGCTTCATGTGTTTTTGCTGGTTATAAATGCTTTGGGCACTGTGCCACTGCTATCCAGTGCCACAGTGCAAGTGCTCCCTATGGTAAATTAATGAATGGATTAGTGATTCCATAATTGGTAGGTTTGGTTGACTTGTCAGACCCTAGTACACTGTACTGAGTGTGCCCAGGGCTTGTAAACCAAATGCTGCTGGTGGGCTTGCAGCACTGGTTGTGCCACCCACAGAAGCAGCCTGTAAAAGTGTGTCTCAGGTCTGCCATTGCAGAGCATGTGTACAGTCTGTTACTGACATGTTAACTGGGCAAGTACACCCACTTGCCAGTCCCTAAACCTTTCCTTTTTTGCATATTAGTCACCCCTATGGTAGGCCCAAGGTCAGGGTGCATTGTAGGTAAAAGGTAGGACATGCCCTCATGTGTGTGGCATATCCTAATAGTCCATTACAGCAATTTACGTTTTTCACTATTGCAAGGCTACCTGTTCAGCGTAGGCCAGAATTGGCAGTTTTATTATTACAACTTATAACCCCAACTGACTCAGGGAACCAGATAGAAATTTGAGTTTAGTATGCCTGAACTCAGAATGATAAAATACATCTTTTAGTAAAGTTGGTTTTAACATTTAGTGTTTGAAAATGACACTTTTATAAAGTAGGTAATTTCCTGCCTAACTATCCAAGCCTGGCTCTGCTAGGTTGTGTATTCCTTGTCTGGAGTTTGAATGACAGGGGCTGGGGGATTCCAGGAGACAGGGTGAGTCAGCACAGGGCTGAATAGAGCTATCTGCAACTAGAGTGGTGGGAGGAGTTGCACCTGGGACTTGAATAGGACTGTGCCTGGAGTTCTGGACTTTTTGGTTCCGTCCAGAGGTGTCAGGGAACAACACCCGAAGACCCCGGAGTTCCACCTGTCTTGGTGCACAAATAAACAGAAACACGGGCTTCAAAGGTTTATTACTGCAGGGACACAGAAGTCACAGAAACTACGCATGGGCAGTGTCTAGGAGCCTGTTCGATTTGTACAAAGAGGGTTGCTCCTTATATACCAAACTTTGAGCTTGAGGCAAATTCTTTACATGTAATACATTCCCAGAACCTTTGTGTCCTAAACAATAAATATTTGGCGTTTATACAGGAACCGTCGATAATATCTGATGTCAAACATTACGAAGAGGGGTTCCCACTAGTTCATCACAATCCCTTGTCAATATTGCATTCAAGACCCGGACCGCCTCATCATAAATTTCGTTACCTCCCCCTAATAAAGATTTAGAAAGAAAGGAACGGAGCCAGGTGTGGAAGATAGGAAAGTAGGATAAGGGATGTTTGTGGGTTGTAAATGGGCAAGGCTACCGGCTTCGGCCGCCTAATCGTGATCAGGCCAACGGACACGAGGACCAGTTCAGCAGGACTGGCCTCGGGCAGAGGAGGCAGCCTTTGTCGAGTCATGCAGCTACAGCGTGTTCTGGTCTAAGGTGCACGTGTCACTAGAGAGGTGAATCTCCGGCTAAGGCTACGTGTCCTTAATTGAAATGAAGTGATCAGAGGTTATTGCGTATGTGAGGGCAAGAAACACAAAATGGCCGCCATGATCTAAGATGGATGCCATGGGTAGATCAGAAATGTGTTTGTTACAGGAGTACTCTTGCTCGTAGCGTAGCGAAAACACCAGGATATGCTAAATGGATCATTTGCGGTTCGCTGATACCAATATTATGTATTTCCGACAATATTGAAAACACGGGTTCAAATCGTCACGGAACCTCATGCCTTCCCTCCACAATGCTGGCTCCACCTCCTGTGGCACGTGCGATGTTCCTGGCCTACCCTGTGAAAGGAAAGAAGGAGTATTGTCAACAAAGTGCTCCAGGACTGACCGGAGCTGGTTTGGACAAGGCAAATGCCTCTCTGCCTTCAGAGAGCAAAGGGAAAATGAGTATAAAAGAGGGGACCAAAACCCCAGAACTGTAGATCACTTTTAGGAAACTTGAAGAAACATTTACCGAAGAGAGGAACCAGAGGAACTGAGGAAGAGACTATCCCTGAGCTGAGTGCTATCTGGTGGATTGACCTGCATTGGTTGCCTGACTGCCAAAGAAAGGAGAAAGGACTTTGTGCTACTTTCATTCAAGTTGTCAAGGACCTCCAAGGGCTTTATATAGAGCTTGCCTCCTGCTGTAGTCTTAGGGACAACTGACTTCACCCACCAGCTCTCCAAGGGTTAGTTGGAAGTGCCTGCTGTTGTTTTGGGCTTTCTGAGGGACGGCGTGTTGCAAGGAGCTGGAAGCATGACTCACAAAGAAGAAGCGTGTCGCCCCCGCAGCCGCTGTTGTTACATCACAGGAGAAGGGTGTTGCCGCTGCTGCTTTGCCTCGCAGAAGCTGCTCGCATCGCTGGAGAAGAGTGTCACCACCGCATCAGACGCTGTCCCATCATCAGAGATGCGTGTCGCAGCTGCTGTCACCGCATTACTGAAGAAGGGTGTCGCTGCTATCACATCGCATCGCCGAAGCGTCTCGCATCACTGGAGAAGAGTTTTGCCATGCATCAGATGTCATCGCATCACTGAAGAAGCGTGTCGCAGGGTTCTGTCGCGGCTCAGAAGAATCGTTGAGTCAACGCACGGCCGTCGGGCGTGCACACATTGTGTCGCATCAAGGAGAAGACAAATTCTTGTTTCATTGCACCAGATCTTTATCACATCACAGCGCTGCTGGTCGCATCGCCATGGAAGCGCAGTAGGAAACCGACGCATCACCTCCCCATGCGGAGAAGATTCGATGCCTCCCCTACGCAGTAGGGACCGTGCGCATCACCGTTCTTGCGTGTAAGTAACCGACGCATCACCTTCCCTGCAACACTTTTGTTGTATAGAGTTACTCATCCAAAGGTACATTGAACTTGAAGTGTTGCATTTTACATCTAGAGAGAACTAAGCTATTTCTACCATTTTTAATCAGAGTATTGTGGATTTTTGTTGTTTGTGGTCTTGTGTTCGGTCTATATAAAAATACTTATTTTTATATTACAACTTGCGTGGTGTCCATCTGTAGTGTTGTCACTGGGTTACTGTATGCGTTCACAAATGCTTTACACACTGCTGCTGAGATAAGCCTGTCTAATCATGCCAAGCTAGCAAGGGGGTGAGCAGGGGTTATTTTAGGAGTGTACCCCCGTACACTGACTAGACGCAAGGGTCCCTACATGGTCAAAGGTACCTACCTCTGCCAACTAGAGACCCCCAAATCTAACAGGAAGGAATAGGCAAATGCTATAGAAATGACCCAAATCAAACACTCAAGGCACACATTCTTTAAAATAATAAACATAAAAACAACCCACACCCTAGGCTTTGCAGCCCTCTTTTTAGATGTTGTGACTCTGTAATTAACAGGATCCCTATCCATCCCCCAGAATGCAGACAAGAGCATTCAAGAGGAAGAGGAACTTCACTGAGGAGAACCTAACCCCGTAGTCAAATTAGTGATGAAACATTAAAGCAACTACATTGTCTGCTTTGACACAACATCAGTGTAGTGAAGAAAGTGGTCATTTGAAATGAGGTTAACAATTCTGCAAAACATATTCAGGAGAATGAATGCTGTAGTTGTTGTTGTTGTATGACTTTATTCGATAGAATATATCATAAAAGTGTACAAGTTCATACATCAATTTAAAAACAGAAATACATCCCCTTTTTTCCATTGATAGAAAAACAATGTCGCATTGTCATACATACAGTACAAAAATAGAATTTAAAACCAGCAATGTGTTTTAAAAACAGTTAAAAACCCATTAAAAACACAGATTTTAAACAATTATCACAAAATGATAACCATAACAAAGCAAAGGGCATTGCAGGGGCTCCATAGACTGCAACTGATGCACCTAAAGGAGCGTGGATCTAACTAGCCAAGCGCATCGCAGATATTTAGCTGTCCCACATACTACGCTGGGAACAGAGGTGTCTGATGTAAGAATGCAGTGAAATTGTGCACACATCAATTATGAATGCATCCCTACCTTGGGCACA
Source organism: Lissotriton vulgaris (assembly GCF_964263255.1). NCBI lineage: Eukaryota > Metazoa > Chordata > Amphibia > Caudata > Salamandridae > Lissotriton > Lissotriton vulgaris. The sequence goes on from NC_141696.1 coordinate 748,352,670, forward strand.
CCTTTAGTTCTTCATAGAAGACTCCATACAAAGCACGTTAATTAATGCTTTGATTTTTTACTTTTTCAAAGTTGAAACAAAATTCCATTCAATGTTGTTCCTTCATATTAAACAATCCATGTTTTTGTTGCTTAATACTACTTCATAAAGTATTTAACCGGTCCGATGCATTTCGGGCTTCTTAGCCCTTTTTCAAGGAGCTCTAAAAACGCAAATAAAAAATGTATTGCCCATCATTTCAGCATTCAAAGATATCACAAAAACAGTCCAAGCATTTAGGTTACATGCAGAAAATAGGAGGATGCATTCGCACGTTAACGCAAGGTAAGGGATATGTGGTTAAGTGCGCGATTCAATGGGGTGATGTGCCCTATACCATTGTGCCGTGTAACATGCACCGCGGTGAGAAACCAATATGCTTACGTGAATCGGCTTGAATAGGTTCATTAACTATAACATACCGAAAAGTAAAAGACCGTGGTAAATAGGGCCTAGCCTCTGGGCGTAAGCTCCAAGAAAAAGTGACTGCGGGCGAAGACGCCGACTTACTTGAAAATTACTCGGGAGTTAGCTACGGGCGGGTAACAGGAATGGATTCTAAACGCGTGGCGTCGATTCTTTCCGTGGCAGATAAACGCTAGCCGGGCGGTGAGGTTAAAAACACCAACCCGGAAGGGGTGCTCCCATGTGTAGTAGCGATAGAAAACGGGCTCAAGTGTCGGGTGAAGGGGAGGGCGGCCATGTTGTGTGAGTGTCGGAAATGTGTTAAAGTAAACAGGAATACGAATGTGTGGGCAAAGCATCCAGAACATGGGTGTACAAATCATAATATATTAACAGTTACTTTGCGGGCAGCAGAAAAGCATTATGTATTAGATTCCGACGAGTCTGGTGGTTTACAAAAAGCAGCTGAATTCAGTACTGTCATTAAGCCCGAAGGGCTTCATAGCCTGAAGGCGATATATCCAGGCTATTTTGCGTTGTAGTAGTGCCTTGTTATTGTCTTTACCCTCTTTTTTCTCAATGGTTTCTAATACCAAGAACTTGAGTTGTGCAATGCTATGTTTATGTTCCAAGAAATGCATTGCAATGTTGGATTTGTCATTTTTTGTATGGATGTTCGATTTATGTTCATTCAATCGTACTTTTATTTTTCTTTCAGTCTTCCCTATGTAGATTTTGCCACACGGGCATTTGAGGAGATAGATTAAATTTGATGAATCACAGGTGGCGTTGAAATGCAACTTGATGCTATGCCCCTTCATGGGATGGCTGATGGTGTTGCCTTTTATCACGTTATTACAACTATTGCAGTTTAATCATGGGCGGATTCCTTTAGCTTCTGCTTGACTAATGGGTTCTTTAGAGAGAATCTCTTTCAAGTTGCTGTTCCTTGAGTAAGCGAATATAGGAGGTGTTTTAAATATGTCATTAAACACAGGTTCAGATGTTAAGATTCGCCAGTGCCTTAAAATGATCTTTTTGTAGGCCACACTTTGTGTGGAAAATTTAGATACTAATACCATCCTGGTATCTTCACCATCAGCCATCCCATTAAGGGGCATTGCATCAAGTTGCATGTCAACGCCACCTGTGATTCATCAAATTTAATCTATCTCCTTAAATGCCCGTGTGGCAAAATCTACATATGGAAGACCGAAAGAAAAATAAAAGTACGATTGAATGAACATAAATCGAACATCCATACAATGCTTTGCCCACACATTCGTATTCCTGTTTACTTTAACACACTTCCGACACTTCCACAACATGGCCGCCCTCCCATTCACCCGACACTTGAGCCCGTTTTCTATCGCTACTATACACGGGAGCACCGCTTCCGGGTTGGTGTTTTTAACCTCACCGCCCGGCTAGCATTTATCTGCCACGGAAAGAATCTATGCCACGCATTTGGAATCCGTGCCTGTTACCCGCCCATAACTAACTCCCCAGTAATTTTCAAGTAGGTTGGGGTCTTTGCCCGCAGTCACTTTTTCTTGGAGCCTACGCCCCAGAGGCTAGCCCCTATTTACCACGGTCTTTTACTTTTCGTTTTGTTATAGATAATGAACCTGTTCAAGCTGATTCACGTAAGCATATTGGAATTCTCACCGCGGTGCATGTTACACGGCACAATGGTATTGGGCACATCACCCCATTGAATCGCGCACTTAACCACATATCCCTTACCTTGCATTAACGTGTGAATGCATCCTCCTATTTTCTGCATGTAACCTAAATGCTTGTACTGTTTATGTGATATCTTTGAATGCTGAAATGATGGGCAATACTGTTTTATTTGTGTTTTTAGAGCTCCTTGAAAAAGGGCTAAGAAGCCCGAAATGCATCGGAGCGGTTAAATACTTTATGAAGAAGTATTAAGCAACAAAAACATGGATTGTTTAATATGAAGGAAAAACATTGAATGGCATTTTGTTTCAACTTTGAAAAAGTAAAAAATCAAAGCAACGATTAACGTGTGTTGTATGGAGTCTTCTATGAAGAACTAAAGGTGTGCCCAAGGCAGGGATGCATTCATAATTGATGTGTGCACAATTTCACTGTATTTCATAAGCGTATATGGACAGATACGTTACCGCTTATAAAAATATAAACCACAATTTAACAACATTTTTACAAAAAAGCGGTGCACCGAGCCAATCTCTTTTTGATGTAAGAATGCGCAATGCCTCCCTATGATGCTTTGTCCCTAAGTTAGAGCACACAGGTTTCAACCATCTCTGTCTCACCTGGCCATATGCTGGACAGGCGAAGAGGAAGTGGGGGATGGATTCTGTGGGGGAAGCGCAACCTTTCTCCCAAGGGTTTCCACCCCGCAGTAAAAGCATTCAGAGGTAGTGTGCCAAACCTGAACTTCAAATACAATGCCCTATCTCTAGGGGATTCAATGAAGTCCAGGAAGGGTTCCAATTTGGGGGAGGGCTTGGAATCTAGGAACTTCTCCGTCAGGGAACCATGCTTCAGATTTTGTATTGCTTCGTTGGACACCCACTCCCAATAGGCCTTCTTAACTACTTGCTTGGGTGGCGGAGACTGGCTTTCCCAGGCATCTGCTAGCCCAATTTCCCCCATCAAATGCTTAAATTTTAAACCCAGGGTATTTTGTGGCCTGTATCTATGCGAAGCAGATGGGTCAAGCCGGAAGCACAGTTACATAGTTCGGGGGTCCTTCTGAGGCGTACCCAGAATAAGAGAGGGCGTAGCCTTGCTATGTCTCTAATTGAGTGTCTACCAAAATCGTGGCGGAGAGGGACCAGAGGAGTCGATGGGGGGAGCTAGACCAGGTCCCTGTTGAACTTGTTTTCTGATTTCGCTAGCTCCGCGATGTTCTCGAACCCCCACAATTCCACCCCATACAGGGATGAGGACAGGGCTTTCCCCTCATATACCTTGATGGCAGGGGCAACAGGTCGGCTGTGGGAGAGGCGCTGATGCCTTGTTATTGTCTCCGACACAAGCTTATTATTGAGTAGCATCTTTGACAAGTGAGAATTCCATTTCATCAAGTTGTTGACCTATACACCCAAATAGTAAAAAGCCTCCACTAATTCTAAAGGGGAGTCATCCAGCTTTATGGAATTTCTGAGGGCGCTTGGATGGGGCCAAAGCCATTAGGTTAGTTTAAGTTGTGTTTATACATATGCCTCTGGTCTTGCAAAACTGACTGAACCGATCCAGCAGTTTTTGTAGGCCAATCGGGCTTTTAGAGATCAGGAAGGTGTCGTCTGCAAAAAGCAGCATAGGTTTTTTTCCCCTGCCATAGTTGGCGCGTCGGCAGGATCCTCCCTCAGGTAGCCCACAACCCCGTTGACAAAAAGGGAAAACAGGGTTGGGGCAGGACGCACCCCTGGCGTACCCCTCTCTCTACCCTAACTCTCTCCGTCAAATGGCCCTGTCAGCCCCACCTCACTCTAGCGTAATTCTCCTTGTGCAGACTCACAATCAGATCCAGGATCAGGCGGTTCTAAGATTGATGAAAGCCAAATAAAGGCTGCCTTTTTCAATCGTTACCGATTTCCAATATATCATTAAAAATCTAAAGACCTGGTCCATCGTGAAGATGGGACAAAATCTCATCTTCGTCTATCCAGGACCTCAACCGCGTGAGGAGGAGAATTAATGCACCATGATTGACAATAAAAAGAAACAGCAAGATGAATGGAGATGGGTGAAGGGAAGTTCTCAAGGATTCAAGTGAAAAAGACCTTTCCTGAAGGCAAACCTATATCTCATCTGCATCTCAAACAGTTATCTACAATGTTCCCTAACCTCTTACATGGCCTGTCAGTTGCAAAGAATACTAATATAAGACATGGAGCAGCATTACACAAAGTGTCCCGGAGGAGCAACGGGCATTTGCACCTGCTTTGCGCGCCCCCGAGGCACCTTGGTAATACAGAAGGGGCGCAGGCACATGTACAGCCCCTTATGTAATACTGATTGTACTGGTAACTGCGCTAGCTTCAGGGGGTTGTTCCCTCATTTGAATTTGGGCATGACCATGCAAATGAGGGAATGCCTTCGTGCCCATGCCCTATTACAGACATGGGTGTAGAGGTAACAAAGCTCTCAGGAGGCACACTGACAGTGCACCATCTATAAGGTGGTGCAAGTTCAGTGTGTCCCCTGATTGCAGCCTTCTGTTGGAGGAAAGGGCGTTCCTTGGAACCACCCACAGACATCCCATTGCAGATGGGTTCAGTCACTCACTGCGCCCCCTGCAAGGGGATCTTTAATTCCCTTTCAAAGTGCAAGTGTGTGTCACCTGCACTGTGAGAACATTTATATATATATTATATTATATATATATCTTATATAGCGCCAGAATCGACCCCCGAAGGGGCATCTCCGCGCTTGCCTTGGGAACCCGTCCTGGTTTTTCCCTGTGAGATAGCCCCTACAGGGCATCCCAAAGGTGAAAGCCAGGCATCCCGCCGCGGGGGGGGCGTTGTGGAGATTAAGCAAGCTTAATGCCCAGAGTTGCAGAGTGTGAACCCATGATTAGGTCAGGCACCGAAGCAAGAATTATCGAGTCCGTGGACATTTGAGCTCAACACTCTGCCGCGTCGGGAATCGAACCCTGGTCCCGGGTCTGACCTCTGCTTCAGGGTCTGCCTGCTCTAACCAGTGAGCCACACTTTGATGGCTTCAAAGTAGCCTCTCCGTTTTTCACTTGAATGCACTGACCCCAGGACAGCCCGAGTTTGCAGCTGCCCTGGAGGCAGTACATTCATCATAACATATCACTGGGATAGCACTGGGAGCACCTTTTAAAAGGTGCACCCAGCTTAATGAAGGAAAATGCGCTGCATGTATAATATGGACCCAAGTAAGAACTAAATTCCCCTTCTACCTCTATCCTACAACCACTCATTCAACTCTGTTCTTCCTCCATAATCCACATTTATGCACATACCCCTCATACAAAACCTCTAATATACATACAATCATACACACGCACACACATCCTTTAAATATTGCACTGTGTATATTAAACACTTTTTTTACTCTTCCTTCCTCTCATACAGAGACCATTGCACAAGATTTGGTTGCTGAAGCTCAAACACCAGTGCTTACTAATATGGCAGCATGACACACAGGGCCATCTCCAAAAGTATACCTACAACAGAAAGGTATGTAAGTATGTGATCAATGTCACAAACAGACTAAGGGGACCTTGTACACCATTGCTTGTTGGGCCAGAACAGTGTTTACATCTTTTGGTCGTTATTTGATAAACAACTTTACACAACCGTAACTAATATGAACGTGCTATTTAATACAAATATTTGTGTCCACTTTTAAGGGCATGTGTTGTCATCCAATCTACCACCTGCCACAATCTCTACTTTTTCTCGCACTCTCCAACAACAGGGGCTGGCAACCAGGAAAGTCAAGGGGAAAGCTTACTCACAATGGGGCTTACATTAAAAAAATAGATCTGAGAAGGAAAATCCAACTTCTGGTGTTCAAATCCTTATTTAATAAGTCCCAATAGAAAATCTAATGTTTAAACCAAGGTCAATAGCCAAAACTAAATCAAAGTCACTCTCCCAACTGAGATGATGTATCATGCTAATGTTTCTTTGTTGGGAACAAAATTTTCTGGCTATCCTTTGATTTGCACTTAACCACACCAACATAAATATCCTTCTCCGTGGGTGGCCACTGTAGCACTGTAATCCCCTGAGCAATTGAATGCACAGGGTTGAGGAGAAAACAATTTGGACAGCAGAACCAGGGGTCAGGAACACAGCAGGTGGGAAGGGTTGTGCAGACAGACAAGGCTTAATGCGTGCAATGAAGGAGGTAAGAAGAGAACATATTTTCCTATGTTATTTAGGTAGCACCTCTTAGAATGCCTTAATTTACCCAGTAAACTCCTGCACATCTTGAGAGATCATTATCAGTCCTTCTACTATGTTTCCCAGGGTCTCCTTGCGGTTATCCATTAAGACATATAGAGAAGGATGAAGCAACACAGAGTTCATCGGAGTCTGTACCAATGTCTCCCTGGATTGCTGATATTGCAGGTGGGACCTTGGATGAGCTGGAGGAGGTAGAGCAGGGGGTGCAACTGCAGGCTGTGGAATAGTTAGGATATTAAGATATTTCTTGTTTAGATGGTATCTCCTGCAGACATCCCTCTGCTCTGTGTTGTGTTATATCCGTTTAGAATGTTTGAATGGTATGGCTACGTGAGAAAATGGGAACACAGTTGCTGTGTGGCACTTTCTGAGCTGCTTAGCTGGATCTAGAATTTCTCCTTACAACAATAAAGATTGAACGTTGTATCAGCTATATCAACTTACACTGCTTCATTTCACGGTGTCCCTGCTGGTAAGGGATCTTTAGAAGTTAAGATGGAGCGAGCTTCTGAGATACCATTCAGAAATCTTTTTGTGTCAGAAGAAGCCCTATTGTCAACCTTCGCCTGGCTGGTGGTGTGCAACTAACCTACTCCCATAGTTTTCTCAACAGCCTCCGTCCGGTGTCTTTTTAAGATTGAGTGAGTCGGTATCTAGGCATATGCACCCACCCTGATGGTACTTGGTTCCCTTTCCTCTTCACTGGTGGGTGAGAGTTCTTGTTCCCACCTTGCAGTCAAGGAACTTGCTATTCTTCACATGGGTGTTGGGGTAACAGCTCTGTCCTCTGAAAATGCATTAAAGCAAAATTAAGAAATGATGAGTGCATATGTCCATTACTTTATATACCTACAAAAATTTGCAAGGAAGTTACAACATGAAATACGACAAAGACTGATATTGAGAAGTCTGTATCTACCCCTTTGCATTGCTAATTTGTAAGGTATGCTTACAATTTCTTGGTGTATAATTTATGTTCAATAATATTTCATATAGTCAGCCATTATTCTACAAAACAGGCCTTCAATTCAGGACATCTTTTTTTAAATTGACATATGGAGATAGAAATGTATCATGGCAGACCATCCTACTAAGGCAACAGTCCTCCTAGCATGCTGTATATCAAGGATATGATTTAATGTTTGAATTGCCTTTTATTTTTTGTATATATAGAATTAAGAAATCCAAAAGATGTATAAGAGCCTTAAATAATGTTTAAGGCTCATTGAAGATTAAAAAAACATGCATGTGGGATGTATTGTAAAAGTAGCTCAATGTCAACCTCAAGTAGTCTCTTGTAAGTAAAATAGAAATGTAAAAAGCGTCAATGTTCCAACTATGATATCTGAAGGCATACAAACCCTTACTCATATTTATCATGGGTTTGCGTTGAGTTGTACCACGCAAGCGGAACAAGGGTGATGTAAAACCTTGAATCATATTTACCAAGCCAGGCAATGCCACCTTGAGTAGCCCTGCATGACATGGTGAATGGGGAGTAATGCAAGGCAGCACAAATCGCTGGCTTGCATTACTCTGCCCCAGGGAGGCATTACAAGGGTGGGGTTGGGTGTTCCCATGCATCCACCCAATTATTTTGGTGCATTGCCAGATTTACCATTAGTGGTAGTCCTGGGAAGTTGTCAAAAGGCTACGCCTCCTCAGGGGACGTGTAACAAGGAGAAAAATGTTTATTTCTGCTTGTTTTTCCTCTTCCTATGTGTGCTGCCGTAAAAAACGAAATGACTCTGAGGATTGTTTTTGTGCAGGAAAGTGTCCCCTCCAGCGCAAAAGCAAACCTGCCTAAAAAAGAGGCACCCTTGCACCATGGTGCAAGGGTTCCTGTATTGACGGTAGGCAGCAGTTTGTGTGCCAGCTTAAGAAGAGAGCAAGAATGAGCCATATAATGTTAAATACGTTGCCTTTCTGTCCTCTTCCTTTGATGCACACAGTGCAGCAAGGTAGCTTGTTGTATTGCTTTGTGTGAAATGTGATGAATATTCCCTAAATATATTAAGGTTAGAATAAATGTTAATTGTGCCAACCTAATATTTCAACATGAAATAAAAAAGAATCATTCAATCAATTCAGTACAGCACATGGGGCAGCCAATTTAGATATAATAAAAATACATTACACTAAAACATGATAAAACATTTAAAAACACATATTATCAGACAAGTATATCAATTACATTCTTTCTGCTTCTCAGATGCTTTGAGCTGAGCATAGTGAGTCAGTCAGGAAGCTATAACAACTCTCCTGACAAGTGATGTTAGCCGATGGTGCCAAAAAGTTAATAGGGAGGATAGCCAAGCACATCCTGGGCTTTAATGCATGTCCAGTGCAGGAACATTTCCCAGTGTGTAAGCACAGCTTCTCTTTTTTGTTGAAGACACACCCTGCACTTCATTAAGGTGTGATCTCCCTCCTGATCTAGGCTTGTTCTGCAATGCTCAGTTGGGTTTTTTCAAAACCTCCATCGATCCGAGGTGTCTTCCTTGACCATCCCCTTGTAAATAATCTCAAGAGAACCTGGGGATCCTATTTTCTTTTCCCTCAGTCTTTTTAGGGTTTTCAATTGACAAAGAAGCAGCAGGATGGGGGATGGTGTTCTGTTGAGAGGTTAGCTCAGAATGACCAGAAAATGGCGGACTTCCTGTTCTTATGACATTTTAATTTCTTAACTATAGGCAGAAATCTCTCCTGACATCCGAAATCTCTGCCCCCACATGCAGAGGTCCTGTAAACATAGTGATGGTGAAGACCGTTTTTGTAGAAATGTAAAAGGTACATACATGCAGACATACTTGTGGTAAGTGTGTGAATGATTCCCACATGTTGAACATGTAGAAATGTGATAGAATGAGTGCTAAAATTATGTAAAGTGTATGAATTAATTTTGCAATGCATGTTTGATTGTGATATTATCCTAGTATTTCCGCAGGGTGGTATATTTGCAGGGTGTTATAGTCAACAATTTATCACCTGATCGTCTGAAGCACCATGTGAATGCAACCAAGCACTTAATACATGGAGTATAGAGCAAAAGCTTAGAATTCCTGCAAGCATTTGCCATTTCACTATTGACTATGACATAGTGATAAAATGATGTACTCTGCTGGTGATTCATCTCAGTACTGGTTGCAAAGATCGAAATTAGCCTGCCAGTGTGATGGAGCAAGGATTCGCACATGAAGCAACTTGCTTGAATTCATGAACCTCGAATAACATTAAGAAAGTAACCAACATGTTTGTTTTACTAATTTTGCACATTTTACATCTAAATTGGGAGTCCGAGAGAAGCTTGCTTATGTGTTTTACTAACCATACTACGCTTGCATAAAATGGCTACTGCTACGCAAGGGTTTCTACTGTGCATGCATATGTCATACTCATGTGACATGACGTATTCTTTGCTTTGGAGGGAATCTGTCGCTTCTGCGCACTAGAACTTAGATGGCTGTTCTATGTTTTCACGTGCGAGAAGCTTGCACTGCTGCTTTTGCTGAGCTGTTCATTTTGCCTAATCCTAATGGTATAGTTACATTTAAGATAATGGGTATAGAGTAGAAATACATGGTATACAGTGTATTCATTTATTCTGTGTTTTAAAACTGTTTCTTTTCCATTTCATGATACACTTTGAAAACTGGCCTGGCTTGTACCCTTGTACTCCATCTTTGTTGAAACTGAGGCTGCGCGAAATTCTCAAGTCTCGGGAACAGTGACCTTTGGACTATAGCCAAGGAACTATAGCCAAGGAACTGACTGACTAGAAGATGCTCCTGGGAAAGTGCACTTGTGAACTCAGAATTATAACAATGTATTGGTCAACACAACATCCATTGTTGGGTGGAATAAAATGTCATGAGAACCTGAATTATGAAGGGCGGGAACGTAAATTTGCATATGAGACGGCATAAACCTAAAATTTGGTATGGTGTGACGACCTCTCCTCCTCTTTTGTCCAATCGAAATTGGGGATCCTTACACTTGCAACATTGGGGGGGGGGTGGTACACCGACCTGAAAAACAGTATAACTAGGGTAGGCTTAGTTATTTAATTTGTTCGACTTGTCTGAATAGCTGACCTGTCACTGACCCAACGCACTCAATAGGTGACCAAGAGCAGAGGGCTGCGGAGAACTCTGCCGGAAGATTCGTTGACCCAATCGGAGTTCTGGGAAGCTGAGTTGCCTGCTAAGCACTTTGTCAGTAAATTTGATGACCCAATCGGAGTTCTGATTGACAGCTGCAGAGAGCGAGTAGCGCAGGCATTGCAACGGAACTGCGGGTGCTGGTCTTAACCTTTGGTGGTCCTGTCCTGATCTAAATCTGGTTTATCCTGTCCTGATTCCAGTCTGCACCTGCTGGCCTACTGGCGACTTCATCCTTCTTTGGGGTTTTCGGTCCTTAACTGACCTGTGGCCAGGGTTGGTCTTTGCACCATTCTAGGTAAATATAAATCTGTGTGGGTTCCTCATTACATAGGTTTTACTCTCTTTAACTTTTTTTTCGTTAAAACTTTGATTGCATATGTTCCTTTTCTCTTACCCATTTCCCCGCAGTAAATGATCAATTGTTTTCTGATTTAATAGAATGTTCCACTTTTCTTTTCATCCTTATAGTTAAATGCTAAATGTTTCCATGATTGTGAATTAGGTTCCTTTTCCACCCTTCCTTTAAAGTGCTTAAGTTTAGTGAATCGACATAATAGCGTGTTCCATTTTTACATTCCCTATAGCTATATGGTTAAATTGGGATTCGTGATTGTTTGTTATGTTCCCTCTTCTTACCCACCCTTTTGGAAATTGTGTAAAGCTATATTATTAGAATGTTACTTTTCTTTACCCGCCTTTCGGGAATTTGTGTAACTGGCTGTATAAATTAGCATGTTCCTTGTTTTACCTTCCCTTTAGGAAATTACTAAATGTTTGGCATAATATATCTTTTGCATAGTTTACATTATTTCTAATACTTGTTATTGACAGTCGTATTGCTTTCAATGTTTGGATCATGACCATTTATGAAATTTAGATAAAGAGTTTAAAACTTTTCTGAGTCTGTGGTTATTATTTGAATGCAAATGTTATTTTCCTAATATGCTAACTCCCTGATCCATTCGGTTGAGAGGTACCACCGTCAAGGATTGGTAAGTAAATGGTATAGGACCTAGTAAATAAAAAAGACTGGTAGTAGAGCGTGGGTTACCTGGTTAAGTAAATGTGTAGTTGATTTTGGGCCCAGGTGAGTATGATAAAATTATAGTCGGGTGATTCTGCACGCTCTATCAATATATTTCTTTGGTAGCAGAGGAAAGGTTAGGGTTTAGTTAAAATAGGTAGCTAGTTAATTGGTTATCATTATGATTGATCGATCAAATGTGATATTATTTGAAATGTTTTCAAATGTTATTGATTCCGTTGATGTGTATGAATTTTATGTATTAACCAAATTCGTTCGGACCTGTTATATGTTTTGTTTAGAATCCCCGGGGGCAGAATAGTGGGTGGTAAATGGTAGCCACATCGCAGTGAGGTCACTTTCTCGCAGGAAGTTAGTGCATGTTTAGGTAGAACCGTAAGCACTATTTAAGGATTTCTGTGTGAATGTGTGAATAAATGATAGCAAGGAGTTCACTGACAAAACTTTTGTTGTGATATCACCTAGTAAGGTTCACACGGAAGGAGTAGCAGGTTCATCTGAGCTTGATTGATAGCATAGGGGTTCGCTGGTGAAACTTTGGCCTTCGTATATATCCCAGAGTGGATAAATTATGAAGGAGTAGCAGGATCTCTGATGATTGAGTGAAGGGTAGGCAGAAGGGATCTATTCGTAGTATATGAAAAGTAAACGGAAGGGATTTTCTTGCAGTGAAATATATCTTTTCTTTCTAGACACTCGGCTACAGTGGCGAATGTTTTTACATTGTTGATTCAAAGAGAATTGCACTTTAAAATAAAAGAATTGAGTTTTTGCATTACCTTGTGAAGGAGGTAGTCAGTTGCTGAGCTGCGCTGACGTCACTAAGAGCCTCGCCGGTATTGGTCGAGACAGCGGGCGGGTAGCTGAGATAGTATTGTAAAGGAGGGGTGAGCACAGGAGCGCCAGAACTCATCTCACGAGAGAAGCTGCGCACTCATTGGTTAAAAATATTTGAAACCGCATTGTTGATTGGAAACATTTAGTAAACAGAATTGAGTATTATTGTACGATTTTACAATTTTTCCAAGATATATGTGGCATTTAAATCCAGAAACTCGACCTGATAGAAGATACTTAGGGTTTGCTAGAGAACAAATGATAAAAGGCAGCGCTTACAAAATGTACGGAAGTGAGAGAAAAATGTCACTTGTAAACAGAGATAAGAATTTCTTTAAAAAAGATAAACCAATTAAAACTAGGGAAGGAGTTATTATTCCACCACCGAATACCCCCGCATTATTTATGATGTGTGACAGGGGTTGTGGTAAAACACAAAAACGTCCCTAGTTGTCTGGGATACCCATAGTCAACAAACGGGACACAAAAAAATCATTGTTGCCCTTGATAAATTCTGAAACCACTCTAACTAGTTACCATCCGGTATGGGTAATTAAACAAACCGCGCAACAATAAGAATATAAATATAAACATAGAAAATATAGCCTCATTGATCTTTTTGTTAATGATACACAAATCGGTCCCATTAAATGTATTCTCTATAATAACCAACAAAGTGAATCAGAATGTGCCCAACGCAAAATGGCCGACACGTAATGTGCGGACCACGTGACCGGGGAATGCTGTAATTTGCTTCTCATTCTGTCATATAAACGAATTAAGCATGATTAAAAATAAATAAAGAAAAGACATGCTTCGTTTTCCGATTGGTTATCGATTATTAAACATATACAAACCGGCCTCGGTAAGGTATTATTGCCCAATGCAAAATGGCCGACACGGTAAGTGCGGACCACATGACCGGGATTCCCATCACCTCTGACCCGGTAATAGGGAATAAAAACAAAGCGCAGACATCCCCACTCGATACCGCTGATGCTGCTGCTGCACCAGGAGTAAGATGACAGGGAGGCCGCTGGACGTTAATAAGGTAAGCCGTGAGGCTCCGAGCGAGTCTTTGTAGACCTCGAAGTGCTTAAAACGCCAGTTAGAAACTGAAGGATATCGCCGTTTAGCATAGAGGATAATGCAGTTTTCCACTAGCTGCATAATAACATTGTGAACGGGGCTCTATCGTCAAGGTATTCAAATGAAAAATGCATTAAGAACATGGGTGCAATAAAGGAACAAAGAATAGAATACGAACCGGCTGTTTTGAGCGCTAGTACCGAGGGCTCTTAGTACAATTCGATATTAAAACAGCGAGGGAGCAGACTAGAACCAAGCATGCATAACGAATAGAATTATATGCAAGAGCAGAAAATAGGGGGCAAAGAAAGTGCAATAAAGTCATAAGACAGCTCATATCGTTTGAATTTATTAAAGTATCTGGGGAAAAGAGTACCACAATAAAACGCATAGGTAAAAAGAAGATTGTAACTGTAATAGCGGATTAGCTTACAACCATATCCCAGGTTGTTCTCATCCAACTAGATATCTTGAACTTAAAAGAAAGAAAATAAGAAGTTCAGACCGAGTATCAAAATCGGAGATAAGAGGAAGTGACCAAACACTCTTCTAGACCCCATGAGGTGACCTTAAAACTTCAAAAACAAGGTATGATGTATGAAGAACCTTACAATTGTCATTTTTTAACCATTACCAGAAGACCATAGCTAATTCACAATTTGGCACATGTGTGTATTTCTGTCTATTTGCAGTATAAGTGTTTAGAACCTATCAGAACGGTGGTCATCCCTGGTGCAGCAAACCTTTCCAGTATACTCACCTCTGGATTAAGGTACAACAGCTAAGAATATTTTACACAGGAATAAGACTTTTGGTGGTAAATAAAAGGCGAGATGTATGATAGATGACCCCATCTGTATTTTTCTAGGTGTAAAATTCCTTTATCATATGGAAAACATACCCCAATATTGAGAAATAGAGGGTAAACCCAGAGATTTTATCATAACCTGTATCACTTGTTCAAGGTACGTATAACGTCAGCCTGAGATGTATGCATATTGATAAAGTAAAGATCTGCTCAAATATAACGAGATGAGTAAAGATAATAAATATGCCAGGAATTAAGCATTCCGTATGCATAACTGGACAGATGTACTGTGGCCACATGATTTAAATATGAAAGGGAATAACATAACCTATGAGATGAGTATTGAAAATGTATGAAAATTGTAAAGTATGAGTATAGGTAAATTTACTGATGTTGCAATTAGTTTTTAAAAAAATGTGTAATGTCTTTTTAAATAAAACGCTTTTTTAATAAGGTTTTGTGAATAAGGGTGCAATGTTTATAGGCATAACTCGAGGTCTTGTTATAAACAGTGTATAATTGTGGCATTCTCTTTCTAGTGATTTTTAAAAAACCTGTCCTGAAGAAGGTGTGACACACCGGTCAAGACACCGAAACGCTGCGTCGACTCTTTGGTTTTTATTGTAATGTTGTTGTATAATGATGCAAACTGTGATGTACTGTAAAGTGATGAAATTTTAATAAATTATTGTTTTTAATATACACAAACACAGTTAGAACCTTTTTTTGGAATGCCACATGAATTATATCTGTTTTGTTCAAAAAGTGTAGCATGTTTAATGGTCCTCGAGGAGTTAAGTCTTTTCTCTCATACTGTCAGTGGGGTCCAGGTCGAATGACAGGACCAGGTGTGACACAACAATAGTGTTGAAGTTACGCTAGGTCCTTTGGGGAACAAGGGGCCGTGACAGAGGGTACTCCCAGACAACTAGGGACGTTTTTGTGTTTTACCATTATCCTACCCTGTCCCACATTGGCATATAGGGGGTCTCCCTCCTTTTTCTTGTGTGACAGGGGTTACCACACCTGTGTATGGTTAGAGAACTGGGTGAAACACACAAAAGATGATGGAATTTTAGCATTTACCTTAGAAGGCACATTTAATGGCAGAATTTGGTTAAATTTAAGGAATTAAATGAATGAATTACATCCTAGACCTAGATTAACGCAGTATGAAGCAATAGAAGCATGGGAGATTGAGGCTTTTGAGCGAGACAGACCTAGAACTGACAAGGGATTGAGTAAGTTTCATCCTAAAGTTCCACGAGACTCCAGAGATAAACAAATGAAACAATGGAGACAGAATATGCTAGTAGAAGGACTATATCCCGTATTAACTTTAGATGAGCCCACAGGAAGTAAAAGGACTGAGAAAACCAAACTTTTAATGACTAGTGGTGATTCAGATGATGATTATATGGAAGAGTTATTAAGGAAAAAGCATCCACCTTATAATGACGAACCAAGTACAGTAAATCCGAACGCCCAATTTTTAAAACCGACTTTAATTCCACAAGTGGTACATGAGACCTCCATCGAAAGGGTGTTACAAGAAAGAAAGGCTTTAAATAAACAGAGAAGTGAATTAGGGCAGAAAATTTCACAATTAAATACAAGTCCGAAGCTTTGACAATTCCAGTAACTATTGGCCCAGTTGTTCCTTTGTACGGAGATAAGCAAGCTAGTTCAAAAGCTCCGGTTATAACTACATCGGTAGTACAGCCAAGAAAAGAACCATTGATAATAGACAATCAGGCAAGTGAATGTGAGTCAGTAATCTCTTTAATGGATTTACCAATAAGAAAAACAGAAGGTAGTTCAATGCGAAAAATGACTTCTTTACATTCAAGAGAAGTACCGATGGAGACATCCTCTGGTACGAGAAGTGCAACTGTAGTAACTCCTGAAGAAATAGACAGATGGACACGAGAAATAGAAAAACCCAAGACACAGCCAAAGCCATTAGATCTTTATAAATTGAGAATTGAATTGGAGGAATTGATGGCTGGAAATGTGGGATTGGACAGGCAAAATACACTTAGTGAAGATGAATTGTTATTTATTTGTAAAAGCATTACTCGAAATACAAGGGTGTTTCATGAGAAATTACTGGACACCGCAGCTAGCAAGGGAATTGACATTGGTAAATCTAAAGTTTTGCAAAAACCATATTGAGTAGCATTTTCTGACCAGGATTTAGAAAACATGAATGTGTCAGGAAGAAAGGTGCAGATAAGAGAGCTATTACCATTGTTACAAAAATGGGGAGAATTAGACAAAGGGAAAGCCAGATGGGCAAAGAAAAAGGAAGAGGTTCGATCAAAACAAATGACTTCAGAGTATGTTTTGAAAGAAGCAGAAGAAGTGGAAAAAATATGTCCCATGCGAGAGGTACCAGGTGGAGGTTATGTGCATGTTCCATGATCCAGACAGGATATTTTGTCATTTACAAATGATTTTTCGAAACTTGATGAAAAACCTGTTGAATGGTACAGACAAGTCGAGAAATTTGTAAAAGTTTCAAAGTGTCTTTTGAAAGATATAGATGGATTATTCGACATTGTAGTTCCAGTAGATTTATGGACAGAATGTAAGATTGCTGTTGATTGGCCTAGCGAGGAGTACCCTAGAGACCCAAAGATAGGGGCACCTTCTGAAGATGTTATGAAAAAGTATAACCAGGTAATACTCTACCTTAAGGGGATGGTGCCTGCAAAAGAGACAGACTGGACAAGAATAGATAGAACCACACAGAATAAAGATGAATCTGTGCATGCATATTATGAGCGTCTATTGCAAGTGTTCAAACTTTTGAATTGGATAACATAGATATGAAAGATATGACACATTTTATTTATTGATTTGTGTTAGGATTAGGACCTGAAATCTCACAGTGGATTAAAGATCATAAGATTTGTTGGCAGGCTAAACCAATTGATGAGATCCTTAAATATGGTAAATATTGTGAAGATGAGTTAGACAATAAACGAAAAGAGTTAAAAGAAAAAGTCATGTGGGCACAAGTAAAATTAGCAGAGCAACAAGAACACCAGTTAAACCAGATAAATAGTAACCAGAATCAGGGTGATGGAAATGGAGGAAAGCTGAGGGGGAAAATTCAATAGAGAGGAAGCAAAAAAGAAATTTCCTTGTCACTGGTGTGGCAAGTTGGGGCACTGGAAGAATGAGTGTAAGGCTGTGCAGAGTGGTAATGTGCCAAATAATTATTTGAATTTACAGACGCTGAATGAGGTGCCATGGAAGACCCAGCAGCAGGTAATACAAAACGAGTTACCCCCTGCACCTATGCCAAATTACAGGAGCAAAGCATAACAGAGTGTAGATACCATAAATTAGGAGGGAAGTCAAAGGAGAGATACAACTACCTCTCAATTTCTTCTGAGTGATACATTTTTCAGTGAAGAGCCTTACTGACGGTGCCTGAGAGGGGGGGACGAGGAGTGCGTGCTTGGCACCTCCTTGTTGGTAGACCAGTCAGGGCCATACATTGAAGGAAAGGTTGAAGGAAATTATGTCACCTTTCTGTTGGACACTGGTGCAACCCGTTCTACTGTGAGAACAGCAGACGTTACAAACCTACCCCTCTTGGGAGAAGCGATCCAAGTAGTGGGCATTTCGAATAAACAAATTAGTACCCCAGTTACAGAGCCTATGGAAGTCAGAATAGGACATTTTAAAGAAATGCATAGATTTGTTGTCTGTGATCCAAGTCCTGTAAATTTGTTAAGACGAGACTTGTTGTGCAAAATGCATTGCAGCATCTTTTGCACCCCAAGTGATGTTGAAATTCAAACACCAGATGAAGACGGAATTTACAAATTAAAGATAGCAAAACAAGAGACAGAAACTAAAAGACTGACCATAGAGGACTTACCTGAAGAACTGCAACAGATGGTAAAACCAGATGTACGGGACTTTACTGGAAAGGATGTAGGATTAATGGCAAATGTTGACTCAATAAAAGTGACTATAAAAGAAGATGCAGTTTACCCAAATACTCGACAGTATAAAATGAGCTCAGCAATAAAAGCAGGTGTTGCAGTAGAAATAAAACGTTTGGTTGAAGCAGGCATTTTACAGGAAATAATGAGCAGTCCATGTAATTCACCTATAATTGGTATAAAGAAACCAAGTGGCAAGTACAGGGTCGTACAAGACCTCTGCAAAATTAATAAGATTGTCGTACCTTGCTGTCCAGTCGTGCCAAATCCTGCAGTAATTCTGTATCAGATATCGTGGGAGGCTGGATGGTTTACTGTCAATGACCTGTGTCACGCATTTTTCTCGATTCCATTACACCCAGATAGCAAATTTATCTTCTCATTTGAATTCAACAGTCATGTTTACGTTTGGAATCGTGTCCTTCAGGGGTACACAGAAAGTCCCTCGATTTTTAATCAGATTTCGAAAAAGTGTCTTGAGTCATTGCCTCTGCCCGGACAATCAGTCTTGGTCCAGTATATCGATAACTTATTGGTGGCGTCTAAAACTCAAAATGATTGTGTTGTCAACACCATTGCCTTACTGAATCATTTAGATGAAGGAGGACATAAAGTGTCACCAGAAAAATTGCAATTCTGTACCACGTCAGTGAAATATCTGGGGCACCAGATAGAAAAGGGTGTCAGAAGAGTTACCTCAGAAAGAATCAGAATAATTAGAAGCATGAATTTTCCTCATACCCAAAAGAAGATTAGAATGTTTCTTGAAAGACCCAGTAGAGTGGGATGACGAAAGCATGACCGCTTTTGTAAAATTGCGAGAATGCCTGTGTATAGCTCCAGCACTAGGGATGCCTGACTATTCAAAGGATTTTACACTTTTCTGTGACACACAAGATCATTGTGCACTTTCATGTATGAGACATGAGGAAGGAGGTCTGAGCGCTGCTTATGCAGTGTGCACTTTGGGAGGTCCAGTGGAAGCATCCCACTTGCCTGGAGTCAAGTCTGCGCAAGTAGCCAAATTGGTTGCCCTGGCAAAGGCCTGCAAATTTTGGAAAAATTGGAAAGTAACCATATACACTGACAGCCAGTATGATTACGGGGTTGTGCATGACTATGGCTAAATATGGATGCAACGGGAGTTTCTGAATTCTTCAGGTACTCCAATCAGAAATAGTCAATATGTAAAAGATTTACTGGAAGCAATCCAGTTGCCAAAAAAAGTGGCTGTGGTCAAGTGTGCTGCTCACAAATCTGGCAATGACAAGGTGACAGCTGGTAATCGATATGCTGACCAGTTAGCCCAACATTGTGAAAAATACAAAATGGCTGTTAATAAGAAAGGTGAGGTGGGCGGAAACAGCTGCCAACTTATGTTGCTGGAAGGCGTGAATACATGGGAAGAAGTGAGAGATTTGCAGAATGCAGCAGAATCAAAAGAAAAAGAACAATAGAGGAAATTATTTTGTCAGAGAAGGGCTGAGGATGGTGTCATTGTTTATCTTGAGGAAATGCCAGTGTTACCCGACTGTCTGCTTGCTCCTATGTCTAGGATGATTCACGGAGATTCTCATTTGGGACGAGATGCTATGAAACATCTGTTCAGACAGTCATGGTTAAATACGAAATTCATGAACATAGCAGAGGCACTCTGCCAGAGGTGTTTGGTTTGTCAGCAAATGAATCCAAGGAAGATAAACAGTAGTGTTAACAGGACAAATTGGGAAGGCAGAGGATCCCTTTATACGCTTGCAGATTGATTTTATTAAGTTACCCCCTTGTCGAGGACTAAAATACATACTTGTCATTGTCTGCCTGTTTTCAAAATCCGTGGAAGCTTACCCCACATGCAGGAATGATAGCATCACTGTAGCCAAACTCCTACTTGGAGAGTTGATACCCCGACTTGGGTTTCCAGTAACAATTGAATCAGATAGAGGAAAACATTTTAATAGTGAAATAATGGGTCTAATTTGTGAAGCATTCCAAATTAAGCAATTGAATGTCACAAATAAATCAAGACAGGGAAAAATGTATGAGTCTACTCGATTGGAATGGCCAGATGCTTTGCCACTTGTTCTGATGGGACTTAGAAGAATTCCAGACCGGAACACAGGCTTAAGTCCCCATGAAATACTGATGGGTAGAGTAATGACGCAAGCATCGGTGCCAGGACACAAGCTTCTAAATATATCTGATGATTTAGTAGTGGAGTACTGCAAAGAACTGGCTGACGAAGTGCGTTCTATCTCTAACCAGGTTGGGGAAGACGCTGTTGCCAGACCAGCAACTCTAGCACATGACCTGAACGCAGTTGATTGGGTAGTGCCTAATAAACATACTCGAAAAACTTGCCTTGCGCCAAGGTGGGAAAAACCACGACAAGGGATTTTGGTAACCATCACATCTGTAAAGTGTGCAGGAGTTCCACACTGGATTCATGCCAGTCATACGAAAAAGGTGACTGAACCTGATGAAACTGAAGCTAAAGGTTGTGCAGCTGAGAGGTCTCAAGATATCGATCCTGAAGTAGCTGAAGAGGAACAACCGAGCACCAGTCAAGATGATTGGAATCCAGTAATCAACATACCTGCAGAATATGTGAGAACGAGAAGTCAAACTTATCAAAATAGACAGAGTGATAGTGAGGACGAGACAGGTGTAGAAGAAAGTACTCAGATCATAGAAATACAAGCCAAAAGTGATTCTGATGAGGACCAGATAGGGAAAGATCAAGTAATCACCACTCCACCAATAACTCCAGAGTCTGAAAAGGGACAGATAGAAATTAGGGCGGAGGCTCAAGCCGAAGAAAATCAAGGGTTGGAAGAGCTTGAGCAGGACCAGACAGGAGTAGACAACAGTGTTCAGGAAGAAGAAAGAGAATCAAACAAAAGTCAAATTTAGCAGATCCCTGAACAAGGCCAGAATAGTAACCATTCAGAAAAGGGGGGTGGTGATGGACAGAGTATCTGAATTAAACAGAACACTCGTACCCAGGCAACAGATCAGGACTTGATCCATCACCGTTTTTAGCTCACTGCACCATCCCAGCTCAGAACCTGGCTACATGCAAATTAGTCTGTCCCTAGCCCAGTGCATCCTGGGAACAGGGCAGACCATACTACGTAGCCAATTCTTTTACTGGAAAGAAAACAAGCTTCCGGGGACCGATTTCTGGCATTACAGCCGTCTTCGGCCCGGCTTGCTTGAATCCTGACGGTGCAGTGAGCAAGGGACTCATGTCTGAGCATACCCTTCCACACTTATGGTGGACAAAACGATTCAGAAAAGAGGGGCTCTAATGCCAGAAACCGGTCCCCGGAAGCTTGTTTTCTTTCCAGTATAAGAATTGGCTTGGTAGTTTGGTCTGCCCTGTTCCCATGATGCACTGGGCCAGGGACAGACTAATTTGCATGTAGCCAGGTTCTGAGCTGGGATGGTGCAGTGAGCTAAAAAACTGTGATGGATCAAGCCCTGATCTGTTGACTGGGTACAAGTGTTCTGTTTAATTCAGATACTCTGTCCATCACCACCCCCTTTTCTAAATCAGAATAGTAACCAGGCAGAAGAAACAATAATAAGACCTGGATCTAGTCAGATAGAGAGGGAAACAGTGATAGAGCGTGCAGGTCACCCGACTAACTTTGTTACCAAAGATGCGCACTTGAGCCCATAAAATTATTTTCATTACACTTTAATCAGGTAACCTACACGCTACTATCGGTAATTCAGTTCCTTTCTATTTATTTACCATGTACCTGACTAACCAATCCTCGTCACAGGTACCTAAGATCACAATGGATCAAGGAGCTAGCTGTGGAATAAGTAGGAAACACAATACCATATACAAATTGAATAATGTTTGTACTTTTATAATAACCACAAACTCAGGAAGTTTTGAAAACCTTTATATAATCATCATCATAATCATATGCCATGAGCCAAAGATTGACACAGACCAAACTATCTATAACTAGAATTAGAAATATCGTATAGCTATGAATAAGGCAAAGAATCATTTAGAAATCGAAATTAAAGGGAAGGAGAAATAAGGAGCACGCTATTTTAGGTCAACAGACTTTCACAACTTCATTAAAGGCGGGTAAAGAAAGGGAACATACTAATCAAAGTAGACTATCGAAATTCACTAACGGTTCAGAGGAAACGAAACTTATGCAATTTGATTTGTCCAGATGTGCTTATTCTCTATAGGTAGGGTAAGAATGGAACAAATTATATATTCAAACAATTTAGTTTTTGACTAAAGGTATGTAGAAAGTGGAACATGCTAATAGACAATAATGCATGAAAATCTCATTTATAGAAAGACAGGGGAGAAAAGGAACGTATGCAATTGTGCTTTATTCAAGACGTTAGGAAGGAAGTGTAGATACAACAAACACCCACACAGATTTATATTTACCTA
The DNA here is from genome assembly GCF_964263255.1 of Lissotriton vulgaris. NCBI lineage: Eukaryota > Metazoa > Chordata > Amphibia > Caudata > Salamandridae > Lissotriton > Lissotriton vulgaris. The sequence goes on from NC_141696.1 coordinate 748,375,395, forward strand.
GGATAGATTGAAGACTAACCGTGGCCACGGGTCAGTTTGGAAAGACGGGAAAGGACCCTCAAGGACTTAGGTTGCCAGTAGGCGAGCAGGTACAGCTCATGGACAGTCAGGACAGGATAACCCCAGAATTTGGATCAGGACCGGGTTCACCAAAGGGTACGACCAACACCCGCAGCTTCGGTTGCAACACCTGCGCAACTCCCTCTCTGCAAGGAATCTGCCAATAACCCCGATTGGGTTCTCGAATCTCCTCAGCAAAGTGCTTCACCAGCACTTAAGGTTCCCCATGACCCCGACTGGGTCAATGGAAAATACGGACAGAGTGCTCCGCAGCTCTCTGTATCAGTCACCTATGGAGTGCATTGGGTCAGTGACAGGTCAGCTATGCGGACAAGTTGGACAATTTCTCTAGCTAAACCTAGGCTAGTTATACTGTTTTTTGAGTCAGTGTACCACTCCCCAATGTTGCAAGTGTAAGGATCCCCAAGTTCTGATTGGACAAAGGAGGAGGTTAAGTCATCACACCACCTACATTTTAGACTTTCTCAGGCTTAATATTCAATTTTCGTACCCACCTCTTACATTCTAGTTTCCCATGGCATATGTTTTACAGAGGGCAATGGGGTATACAGCAGTTTATTACAAATGTAGCAATTTCAGGTACAATTCAGCCTCGTCTTGCTGGGTTACAGGTCGGTTCCCAGGAGCATCTTGGGCGAGGCTGCCAGCTGGCTGGGTTCCACTGCTGCAAGGTTCTTTTCCCCATCACGTGACTGGTACCATACGGGCTTCCAAGATGATGTAGTAAGCACCTCCCAGGCCCAAAGAACACAATACATGAAAAGCAAGTGAAAACAATATAGAAACACAGAATAAAAGATTACACTGTATACCATGAAATGGCTATACTATATCCCTTGTTTTATGATAACTCTAGCGTCATTTATTAGGCAGTACAGACAGCTTTGCAAAAGCGGCAATGCAAGCATAAAGCATGTGAGAACATAAAGCAGCCATCTTAAGTGCATTGCGCATGAGCAACAAATTCCCACCAGAACTGCGAGTACATCACGTCACATGAGTGTGACCGACGCATGAGCAGACTAATTCCTGCGTAGCAGCAGCCATTTTAGGTGGCAAGCGCATTAGACTTGCTAAACACATAGGCAAGCGTCTCTGGGACACCCTGTGTAGTGTAAATGTGCAATATTAGAAAGACAAACAGTTTGATTACATAGTTAGAGTTACTTGAGGTTCATGAATTCAAGCAAGTCGCTTAATGTGCAAAACCTTGCTCCATCAACAGAAGACAGCATCGAAATAGATGTGCCACAAATGAATGAAAGTAAAAGAGCATCGACAGAGGGTCCAAGCACAGTGCCAGATAAAAGACTCAGAAAAAGAGACAAGTGGCCTAGATTTGTCAAAAGACTAAGACTGCGGTTAAAGACAATTAATGAAGAACCTGAACAAGTGAATGAAGTTACAAGTCAAACTGATCAACCTGTGATACAACCAAGAGAGAAGCCCCTGATTAAAGAGACTGAAAAATAAATACAAAAGCCCTGAGTGGACCTACATTGTTTTGGAAGATTTTGAAAACTTGGAAATAAGTGATGAAAGTGATGAAGAATTGATTACTGATCAAATTGACGAAGAAGTGAGACCAACCTGAAATTCGCAGAGGGCAAAAGCTGTGTAAAAGTTACCAAGAGGGGTTGAATCTCCTTTAGTCAGAAATGGCTGATCATACTGTTAATGGAAGACCAAAAAGAAATTGTTTAAAAAGATGCTGCAGAGTATGTTTATGGAGTATAGCAATAGTTCTTATAGTTTGGATAGGACTAACAATAGCTATTCTTTACAAGATGAGTAAAGAGACAAAGACTGACATTAATGGACAGCTGCCAATTGATACAGAAGAACTACAGACAAAAGATACACCAAAAAGAGAAGGTACACAAGAAAAAGCACCAAGCATTAGACAACAGAAGGTAGACTGAGAAGCACCAGATGAGGAAGGACTGCATTGTACTAGAATTAAAAACAGAACACACTTGAATGTATTTGCAAAACTTATTAGTACACTATGTAGAAGCTATGGAAATAGAAGACTGCTATGCGTGTATGAAGCTGCCTACTTCAGTAGCTGAAGGTGTAACATATCACCATTTGCCACTAACATATGGAATTTCGTGTAGTGTTTTAGCTAGATTATTCTATAAGAAAGTACCTTTACAGTATTACTATTCTAATTTAGATGTAATATTTTCGGAACTTTCTATACGTAGAATCCTGAATCCTGTACATACTACTAGGAATGTAGCACACTACATTAGTGAATATTTTCTAACTATAGGTACAATAGATATAGCTGGCGCACACAAGAATATTCTAACATGTTTATAACAAGAAAAGGAAAATATATTTTTGAGCATGGTTGAGAAAAGGAGAGAGAATTTCTAAAGAAACGCAAATGATAAAAAAATAAAATTCCTAAATGGGCTGAAAGTATAGGGAACACCTCAAATGGTGGGGCTAATGCTGCTATGTTACTGGATTTTGAAAAGAAGGGGAAACTCTGTCTCCATAGAGAAACAACTAGTTATTATAACAATGTATTCATTGGTTCCAGTGAATGTGAACACAATTATAGGGTAATTGGGGGTTGGGGTTTCAAAGATGGAACTCAACCTGTGTTTCCCGGAGTTTATTATACATGTGGGAACAAGGCTTATTACAAATTACCAGATCACTGGTATGAGAGTTGTTGTTTTGGAATAGTCTTCCTGAAGATATATCATGTGGATAAAATCACTGGAAACAATGAAGAAACTAATGGATTAGTACATTGTAAAAGAGCTAGTTTTGGTGAAATGGTAGGTGATATATTTAGTGCATTGATACCAACAGTGGGAGTGGCTCTGAATACACACAGAATATGTAAATTGTCAACAGTAGTGGATCGGTTATCAACTGACACTGCTGGAGGGTACTTAATGGTCAATACCGAATTGCTTGCGATCAGATCTATGGTTTTACAAAATCGACTTGCTCTTGACACATTATTGGCAACAGAGGGTGGAGTCTGTAGAAGGTTGATAGTGCATGGAAGAGGCTTACTGATGGTCTCTCCTCAATAGGTAGTTGGTTTTCTAGTGTAGGTAAAAGTCTTGTGAGTAGAATACTGATGCCAATGCGGGAATAGGCTTACTAATAATTTGTTGCAAATGTCGAAAACATAAAAAGAAATACTCCATAAATAGGTGAGGAGTAAAGAGAAATGTTGATGAACTCGAATTAGAAGAAATGAATAGTAAAATATATAAGAGAATGAAAAATTCTCATAATAATAATGAGACAAAGCAGAATAGAAAGTTTGAAGAGATTGAAATGGGCAAAATGTGAGAAGTTGGCATCTGTTTCAATAATTGGTGATGATATAAAATATCACCAAAGAGGGGATTGATGGAGCAAGGATTCGCACATGAAGCGACTTGCTTGTATTCTTGAACCTTGAATAACGTTAATAAAGTAACCAACATGTTTCTTTTACTAATTTTGCACATTTTACATAAAAATCGGGAGTCCGAGAGAAGCTTGCTCATGTGTTTTACTACTAACCATACTATGCTTGCAATTAAGATGGCTGCTGCTACGCAAGGGTGTCTACTGTGCATTTGTTTGTCATACTCATGTAACATAACGTATACTTTGCTTTGGAGGGAATCTGTCGCTTCTGCGCACTAGAACTAAGATGGCTCTTTTATGTTTTCACGTGCGAGAAGCTTGCACTTTTGCTAAGCTGTTCGTTCTGCCTAATCCTAATGCTATAGTTAAATTTAAGATAATGGGTATAGAGTAGAAATGCATGATATACAGTGTATTCATTTATTCTGTGTTTTAAAACTGTTTCTTTTCCATTTCATGGTACACTTTGAAAACTAGCCTGGCTTGTACCACTGTACTCCATCATTGTTGAAACTGAGGCTGCGCGAAATTCTCAATTCTCTGGAACAGTGACCTTTGGACTATAGCCAAGGAGCTGACTGACTAGAAGATGCTCCTGGGAAAGTGCACTTGTGAACTCAGAATTATAACAATGTATTGGTCAATAGAACATCTATTGTTGGGTGGAATAAATCGTCATGAGAACCTGAATTTGATGGGCGGGAACGTAAATTTGCATATGAGACAGCATAAACCTAAAATTTGGTATGGTGTGACGACCTCTCCTCCTCTTTTGATCTAAATCTGGTTTATCCTGTCCTGGTTCCAATCTGCTGCCCTACTGGTGACTTCATCCTTCTTTGGGGTTTTCGGTCCTTAACTGACCCGTGGCCAGGGTTAGTCTTCGCACCATTCTAGGTACATATAAATCTGTGTGGGTTCGTCAATACATAGGTTATTCTCTCTTTAACTCGTTTTTCGTTTAAACTTTGATTGCATATGTTCCTTTTCTCTTATCCCATTTCCCCGTAGTAAATGATCAATTGTTTTCTGATTTAATAGAATGTTCCACTTTTCGTATCTTCCTTATAGTTAAATGCTAAATGTTTCCATGATTGTGTATTAGGTTCCTTTTCCATCCTTCCTTTAAAGTGCTTAAGTTTAGTGAATTGACATAATAGCGTGTTCCATTTTTACCTTCCCTATAGCTATATGGTTATATTGGGATTCGTGATTGTATGTTATGACCCCTCTTCTTACCGAGCCTTTTGGAAATTGTTTAAAGCTATATTATTAGAATGTTCCTTTTCTTTACCCGCCTTTAGGGAATTTGTGCAACTGGCTGTATAAATTAGCATGTTCCTTGTTTTACCTTCCCTTTAAGAAATTACTAAATGATTGGCATAATATATATTTTGCATTGTTATACATTATTTCTAACACTGGTTATTGACAGTCTTATTGTTTTCAATCTTTGGATCATGACCATTTATGAAATGTAGATAAAGAGTTTAAAACTTTCCTGAGTCTGTGGTTATTAATTAAGTGCAAATGTTAATTTCCTATTATGCTAACTCCCTGATCCATTAGGTTTATAGGTACTAGCGACAAGGATTGGTAAGTAAATGATATAGGACCTAGTAAATAAAATAGACTAGTAGTAGAGCGTGCGTTACCTGGTTAAGTAAATGTGAAGTTTATTATGGGCCCAGGTGAGTATGCTAAAATTATAGTCGGGTGATCCTGCGCACTCTATCAGTATATGAGGTGCCTGAATTTTATGAACTGACCCTTTAGAAAAAAACATTTGTCTGGAAATGGAGTGCAATCAGTATTTTGAGATCGTCAGTATGACTCGGTAATGGGTTGTGAACAAATCAAACTTCTGCATCCAGTCTGCAACCCTACGAAGGACAATTTGAGGGGGGAAGCACTGTTTTTCAATTGCTAATTCCCTGGACAGCCCAACGATGTTGAGATTTGCCTGTAAATCCTCTCTCCTCCTCAAATATTAATTCCTCAAAATTCCGGGCAAGGATACATAAATATTCACTGACAAAGTGAACCCATGAAAGTTGCTTAGTATGTGTATGATTTGTTGGTGTTTCACTGATAGATGAGTGGTGGAGTCCTGAGTCATCATTCAGTTCGACTCTAGCATTGTTGTAACAAATGTATTTTAAGAAATATATTTTTTATAAAAAATATTTTACATTAGACTTTTAAAAGAAGATTTGTAAAGTCTAAAATATATTTCCCATTGTTTTCTTTTATTCCTCCCGTGTTATTTGCTTCCTCCATTAATTTCTATGTGAGTGTGTTGCAGTATCAGTGACTGACCATGTATTGTGCTCGACTTACTGCAAGGCTTGGCTGCAGTGCATTTGAGTCTGCTTTGACACAATTAGAGCAGAACTAGACTTAGAAGTGTATTGTTTGAATTTCACTTGTCTCACACTTTTGTGTGTGTGCGTTTCTTTTGGCATGCCCCTTCCTTGACCTCTCCTTAACTTTACATAAATCCCAACTATTTTGTAGTAGTTAATCTCCATTTCCTTCAATTTACCGTACATATGTGTACTTGCAAGTGTGGAGATATTACATGTGGCAAAGGTCTCTCCTCAGATAAGAGAGGCGTAGGCAAAGGTCTCTCGCTGGAGGCTAGTGAATTACTATCTGTGGTAATTGAAGCAGTGCTACTTTAAGTTCCACAAAACACAGTTTGCAAATGGGGCCAAAAGAGCACCAATATAAAATCGAAAAAGAAACACTGCACATGCAGAACCAAAAAAACTACAGTAGTATATTATTTGACACTATAAAGCATCATACCTTTATCGCCAAATACACGTATGCTTCAGATGCAGTTGGAAAACTTCTGAAGGTAATTAAATATTCATCATATTCGTTCCATAACAACTTTAAGTCATTAGCATTCTTAAATGAACTGGTAAGACAAACAGGTCTTTATTTACATATGGAGATGTTTTTAATGAATACATGCTGCAATTTAGTTGATGCTAATGTGGATTAATGTAATTACTCATCAGCCCACTGCCTTTCTAAATGCAGATTCGAGATTACACAACGTGTTTATTTTAAAACACTGCAGTTTACAGCTCCTGTATTTGTTGGCCATGATTACGTTTCCCTGTTCAATAGTGGCAGGCATAAATACAATTAGATATCCCAGATAAACATGCACCACAAATGGTTATAATGAAATATAACAATTATGTATTCAGGCTAAGACATCGACAAAATATCCGTATAATCATATTACTACTGTAGTTGTTGATTAAGTCAAACTCTTTTTTGTTTCTATGTCTTATGAAAGTGGTTCTTACCTTGTGATCTGAGGATCCCTGGGTGACCAAGACGCCTTTTCAGTGTATCCACGTCCATTGTACCGAATGACATCATATTACCAGTAATACATTAAAATCAATAAAGTATATACACATAACTTTCCAAATTTAAAATTTGACAACTGTTTCTATACTTGATTGAGAATTAAATACGAGATTTCCATATTTGGACATTTGTTTGGTCTATACGTGTTCTTTATTTTATTTTGTTGTTTTAAAGTTCAAATCATAGAAATTGTTTAATCCGGGTGTCCCCAGCTTCCAATATGGATTAATGAGGGTTCGAGGATTCCAGAAATGATTAAGTGGGGTTCCACAGAAGTCAAAAGGTCAAATATCGCTGCCTTATGATGACCTTGTGTGCTGTCTTACTATGTGAACAACTAGTAACCATTTTGAAGACTTTAAAACCTATATCCCTTGATAAAAATGCCTTTAAAAAATTATAAAAGTTAATAATTGCAAAGAAAGGCAACTGTGTTACATACCATTGTTAATCTTCTTATTTAGACCAAATAAATGTGACCGCCCAGTGCATAAACTCAAAATCGAGTTTCCTTTAAGAATTACATAGAGGAATAAAAAAATCTGACTCTTATAGTCTTACAATCAACAGAGATAATACCGTTTGTAATCACAGTATGGTTTGCTGGTTTTGAGATTCTTAACACTGACAGTCACATGCTTCAGAAAAGGAACTTGGCTTCTATTCCACAATAGAATTTGTAGTTTAATTGCTTTAGCACTGACACAAAGGTAGGTATTTCAACTGCTACCATGTTAAAGATGTACTATATGCTATCGATATGAATATCAATACTCTTTCCTGACCAGTGGACTGGACTTCATGGACTTGTTCATTACAACACTATTTCATTAGGACCATTGTTTTGCAGGAATGAAACACAGACTGGGATAACAGAAAATGTTAAATACGGTAGTCGTTTGTGCAGTGCAAGATATCTTAATTAAATAGGGAAACACATAATTGGAGGAGCAGCGCTGGAAGTGATCCCCTGAGTTCATTGTGCAAAAGTGGGGGGATGCTCTTTTGGGATGCGTGCAGCCAAGCTCTGGAACTCTATGCCAACTAACCTAAGGCTTGAACAGTCGGATTCAAGCTTCCGGAAAAACCTGAAGACCTGGCTTTTTAGACAGAACTAGCACCGGACTCGTCAGGGTCTGATTTATGCCCTTGGAGTAACCAGGCGCTTTATAAATCTAAGATCAATTCATCCATTCATTCATAATTGAACACGTCCTGGTTCAAGAAAACAGCATGGAACATACAGAGCCCTGTTCATAAATGTAAGTCTGCAAAGTATAGCTCTTGTCATGTGTAGATATATGATGACACCTGGGTATACATTTTCTCATGGATAATATGCACCATTTCCATATGTATATTTACAACTAGGTTGTACACTGATGAGTCACCACTCCTTCAGATGAGGGGGTAGTCTTTTACAAATTGATTTCTGACCAAAGAGTTACTACTACTAATTGCATAGTTTTATTAACCACCTATTTGGGGGGGGAGGTCCGCAACTAGGGTTGCTTCTCCATCACAAGAAAATTTCACTGCCACCAGGTGGACATTTCCAAATAGAAGTGAATATGGTAATAGTCCACAACTGAAATAAATCATACACCTCACATATAATTGCAAAATGTCTAAAAACACATGCATACACATCATGCAGGTATGTTATTATGCAATATGTCAGTACAAAAATATGTTTAATTTTTTACTTTTGGTTGCTAGTAAAATAAAATATCCGAACATTTCTTGGACCCTATTACATTTTGATAAAATATTCAACTGTAAGGATTAGATATTTTTAGACTAATTAATTTGCTTAACATATTTTCAGGTACTCCGTTCTCCTCCCAGTTACTATCTTCTATCATATGTAATTTTGCTCCAAGGGCTGTACCAGCACGTGGACTGATCAACGGCAGCAGACGGGAGTTATAGACTGGCAATGCTATAATTTTTATTATTTTTTCTTTAAAGACTTTTATTGAAATTTGCACATCAAGTTACAAAGTATACAAACAAAATTTCAGCAAATAACGAGGAAAGGAAGAAAAACCACATCTGTTACATTCATCGTAAGGCACTTGTACATTAGTGGCCAGCAACTGAATCTAGATGAGGGTGATAGGAGATGGAGCGGCAAAGTGCATGGAGGAGCGCACAGTAAAGAGGTAGAAAACAAGTGGTAACGAGCAAAAAATCCTGGCAAATTTGATGATTTGAATCGGTTTTCTTTCGTGCCCCTGTTGGCTGAGCCTTACGGTGAAGAATGAGCTACTATGCATGAGTATTCTTCTCCCAGTCAGTAATAATAGGAGACAAAGGGTTTTGACCAGACGCCCTTCTCGCTAGTTGTGCACTGCCCCCGATACTTGGCCAACACCACTTACAACACTTACTTCAACCAGGCCCAAGGCCACCGCACCCTGGCCCTTATTTATGAAGAGCTTGCGTCAGTTTTGCGCCACCGGTGCGTCACTTTTTGTGACGCACCCGCAGTGTAAAAATTGCGCCTCATTGCGCCATATTTAAAAAGTGATGCATCTAGGTAGATGCGTCACATTTAAACCCCTGCGCCACATTATACCTGCGTCAGGTATAATGTATGCAGAGGCGGCGTTCCCCCGCAAAAACCCTCGTAATAGTGACGCAGTGAAATCTATGAGATTTCACTGCGTCACTTTTAGGACGCTGTTGCGTCAAAATCTTGCACCTGCCTCACAGCAGGCGTAAGACTGAGGCAAGCCCTTTCACATGGGGCTTTCCCCATGTGAAAGGACGCATTGCTGGAGTTGCGTCACTTTTGTGACACACTCCAGCAATGCGTCACCTTTGCACTTACAGATACGTCAGAAATACTGACGTATCTGTAACTCCTTGCGACATGATGCGTCATACATTAAATATGACGCATCAGGAATGTCGTAAGGAGTGCGCAGTGAAAGGGACGCATCGCTGTTTTCACGCAGCGATGCGTCACTTTTCATAAATGAGGCCCCCTGTATTGAACCCAGACTGCACTGTGAACCCTCCTCCAGGTTCTAGGTAGGATGCTTGTAGGACCATAAAGGCCCACATAGACTGAGCCGATCTAGGCATATCCTTGCCCTGAGTCATGCAACACTATGCCCACCACACTGTCTTTGGTAAGGGTCCCATGCCTCAGCATGGAGCCTGTCACAGTAGACAAGTCTAAACCCTATCTTCTAGGTCAATGGCTGTTTTTTTATGGAGATTACTCCACCCTGTACCCTCTCTCTGCTGGTTCTTCACTTCTTAAAGATTCAAATGTCTTTAACCCTTCTTATCCATAGCACCCATGCTGGGTTCTTTTGCTGCCACCACCCTTTCAGGACAATGGTCTTTCATCAGTAAAGAACAGCCCTTTCACAACCCTTGGTAACTCCTCTTTGCAGAGAAGCATCTTTGGACCCTTCACCTGGATCCCGGCTGCAAAACCAGAATCCAGCCGATGACTAAGCACTACACTGGCAGTGTCTGGAGGGCTGAGGAAGCTTCGTCAGGCAACCCTGCAGCATACCCCGCCTAAGTAGCTTCATTAAGAAACTACCTCACAAAGCTAGAAAACTATCTTTGTTCTCCACTGAGAAAACTGGGCCTATGTACCCTACTTGAGGAACTCTCAACTCCACTTTTCTGGGCACATCAAGCCCTACCTCCCCAGGAAATAACGCTGCCCCTTAGCCTATGGGCCGTGGATGAGCTTCACCCAACTCGCTTTCTTTTGCCAACTCCTTCACCTCCCAAAACCTCCTCACCTACTATGCGCCCCAACAGTGCAGTGAAAAGTCCTCTTCAGACCCACTGGCACCTCAGAGCAACTGTCCTGGACAGAAGTTGCTACTCCAACCCAATCTAAAGCACAGGGCCCCTTCAATTATGGTAGACCCCACCTGGCCTCCTGGATGTGCCACCTCAGGTGGACCCACATTCCCCAGTTAAGCTATCTAAAGGGTGCCCAGGTATGCACCTCAAGGCTGGTGAACCTAAGGAGCACTAGGCAGAGGCCCACTATGGCAAGGCCTCTGCAGCCTGTCCCATTTTGAAAGCTGAGAGTTCATTCCTTAATGGACGTGGGATCTTGCCTCCCTCTTTGTCCTGGGACCTGACCCCACTGGACTTGCCTGGTTGCTCACTCTGCCATGCACAGCCCTAGACACCACCTTAGGTTCAAAACAGCAACACTCTAGGATGTCAATCTGTACTCTCCTTGAGCAGTCATCTACCCCACCCTGACTTCCCAGGGCCCACTTCTAGCCCTCATCTTGGAATCTACCACACTCACTCAGATCTCTTCAGAGTCAGTCACTTACCGTATCCTTACACGTCATGGTCTCCTACTAACCCTCACCCTGGAATCTAGGGAGCCCACCACCCCTACGCCGATCTCCTCAGGGATAATCAATTAGACCACCTAGTAAACCTTAGGGCTACAGCAACACCTCCTATCTCGGGAACCATACTCCTCTTGGGCCACCCGCCAGCATGGGCTACCCCTGGGTAGTTCACCCTCCTCATGGGATAACTTTTGGGGACTGTGGGAACCACATCTTTCTCTCACCTCCAACATGAGAACATTTCTCAGTATCCACCCTCCCACTAGCGGGAACCTCTAGGGTTCTCACTACTTTTAAATCTCCTGCCCCACCATTCAAGCGGTTTTGCCCTGTGACAATGGCAGGCAAATCTCTTTGGAGAGAATGAATAGCTTTGGCTCCCTCTCTGGAAAACCTGTTCTGCTCTTGACATGTGTGAGGCTGTCCCACAGCCCATTAATCACCTCTCACATACCAAAAAGCAAGTTCCTCCCCTACGCCCCAAATCTTTGGTGTGGGTATGGGTTGATTTTTCTAAACCTCTAGAGAGGAACTCTCCTCCTACAGGCCTAGAAGCTCATTTATGGCATTTTTGGTATAGGGCAGCTCAGCAACTCATCTTGCTGTGCTGCCATTTGCCAAAGTGAAAAGGCAGGAATTCACCGCATTTAAGCAACATGGTGCATTCCTATCCTTTCTCTCTGCACTGGCACAGTTTTGGCAGCCTAGCACCAATGTAGATACCCTCCGTTGCAGACAGGATGGGTTTCGTGTTGGAATGGGGACCTTCCTGCACAAAAACACTCTTAAGAGGAGTTTTCCTCTTTCTATGTGTGCTGCAAAAAGAAGCACACATGGAAAAAGAAAAAAAACAATGAGAAATTAAAAATGTTCTCCTCGTTACGCTTTACCTTGGGGGGCACACAGATTTGGTGGTTCTCCAGGTTCACATCATTTTGTAAATCTGGGGCAGCATCAAAAACCCACTGCAATGCCCATAAAATGCCTCTCGGGGCAAAGTACGGTGACACAGCAATTGGCTCTGCGTTGTCCTACTCATGATTTATGAGGCCACTCAAAGCAACGTAGGGTGGCTTTGCTTGGCTTCATAAATTGAAATTAGAGCCCTGTGTCACACATGCACAACTTACATTATGCACAAAAGATGCAGGCCTCTCATAAATTAGCCCACAAGTGTGTGAATAGTGTTGGGGGTCAAAGGGAAACTATGGCCTGGAATAATCTCATCAAAACATTCTTTTGAACCCCCCCCCATACCATCACATCACTTGCAAATGTAAACCAGTCATAAAAACAAGGTTTAAACATTAATCTCATTTCCCATACTTTTAGTTCACATAACCAAACCTTTGAACCCCTTTCAGAGCCCTGCACTCTAATATTTGCTTAAAAAAAGCATAGGTAAAGTATGGCAAAACTGTACCTATCATACGCTATCAGAGCATACTAGAAAGGGACTGCTATGTTTCCCGATGCTGAACACCAATGTAAAAAAACAGGCCTTTAGTTGTGTGGCCTGCACAAGTAAAATCCACATTTGTCCTCCATTGGCAACTAAACCCCTTATTGTAGCACTTGACTCTTTCAGGGCAGTGAAGCAAAACAGTCAAATGCATACTCAAGGAAGGTGGTGTTGGCTAATAATAATCACCATTCCCTGCCATGCAATAATAACACTCAATAAGGTTGTGCGTTTCCTTTTAAAAATGAAAAGGACATTTATTACACACACACACTACTCAGTACTATTCATTAATTTACAAATATGCATAAGGCTGCTGAAAATATCTTTTGATGACTCTGTGTAATCACCTCTGATCACTTAAAGGGGGCCAAAAAACAGCAAACTGAATGTCAACGTATCCTCATTAAGGAAAATATGCAATCATCAAAATGCACTCATTAAAGTTCATAAACTTATACCTTTTGATCAGTAACTACTGTAAGCATTATTCTTTCAGTGAAGCATTTATAAATGAACCTCATGTGTCTGGTTTGCCTTCTTCTGTACTTTTGCAGAAAGAACAATTGATGGACAGAATACTGAACAATGTCAACGCTCACCCCCACCCAGTCAGAGATTTGGGCCTAAATTTATCAATTTCTTTGCTCATCATGCCATTCTAGTTTGGACACAGCCATATACAAATCATTCTTAACCCTACTCCCCATGGGAACAGTCCTGCCCAAACTGCCAGGTCCGGTATACTCGCTGGACCAAAAACAAGAATCTTAGGACTGGATACAGGGTATCACCCCTTATCAGCCAGGATAACTTAAATCTATTGGCATGGCAAGCACAGTCCCACGTCTAGACATACTAGTCCCACTTGGGATGACAAATGCTAAAAGAAGAATTCATGAACGGAATGATGAACACTGTAAAACACTCACCCCCAGTGAAAGATCTGGGCCCAAATCCATCATTTTTCTGATCACTATGCCATTCCAATTAGGACCCAGCAATATAAAAATCAGTCTTGATCCTGCTCCCCATGAGAACATTCCAGCCCGAACTGCTAGGCCAGGTCATCCATGGATCAGAAATAAGCATCCTAGGACTGGCTTTGGGGTATCACCCCTCATCGGCCAGGATAGCTTGAATCCAGTGGTGTTGTTTGCATGGGACCAACATCTGGCCATACCCATCTACACTTGGAGTGATAAATTCAAAAAGAACAATTGATGGACGGAATGCTGAACAATGTCAAACACCCCCTGTGAGAGTCCTAAGCCTAAATCCATTGTTTATTTGTTCATCACTACATTCCAGTTTGGACCAGTTTTACCCTGAAACCAGCCCTAGTATGCTTGTCTCCTGTCCAGAGGAATATATGACGTTAGAACGCATACCATTACAAAGCATGCTTTTACATTGCAGTTTTTACAATGCAAATACCATTACATTTCATGTTTTTACAACACATACCATTAAAACGCATGTACATTGAGATACATTAAAACAACCATTACAACGCATTCCATTTAAATGCATACTTTTAAGAAGCATACCATTACAATGCATACTATTTTTTTTTTTTTTTAAATAAATTAGTATTTTTTTCTTCTTTTTTGAACCTTCCCCTGGGATGGGATGCAAGGGAAATATGAGTTTTAGGTGGGGGAAATTATTAATACCCAGGTATTCATTTTAACACTGTGAACTTTTGAAAGTACCTGTGCATTAAAATACCTGAGTATTAATGAAATATACTAAAAAAATGTTCAAAAAGACGGGGGTAAAAAGCATATATTTAAACATTTTTCAAAAAATAAACACAGTACTCTCAGGGCTAAAAATAGATTTAACATACAATCTTCTTCAGAGAACATAAAACGTTAGTCCTTCAACTAATTTTATTAAACTCCCTTTGCCAGATACTACACAAAATGGCTGACATTCCAAGAAGGAACTATAAATGAACATTTTTACACATGAAAAAATAAATATTCATTCTATCAGGATGCGAAACACACAAAAATACTGTTTCCAATACATATTTTCTATTAAATTATTGTTTACCCTCAAAAACATATAAAAGTAGCCGACCACCATTTTGTGCTCAGTGGTTAACTGACTTCTGATGTGACCACACACAGCAGGAGCAGCAGGAGAATATTGCTGTTTGACAAATTGAACACTGCCATCTACAGACCGAAGTAAGTATACATTTACAATAAAACAGCATCAAAATGTTGACACATAAATCACAAAAACTCACAATATAATTTTACATTGATTTACAGGACTTACACATTTTGAAAAGCTGCCAGCAATCTAAAGCATACATTCAACAAAATATCTACACATTAAAAAGTAAGTGATTAAATGAAAAACAGATTTTGGGCATACAACAACTCCAAATACCTAGCAGGAAGAAACAAACCTTTACAGAATCAAATGTAATTAAAATATCAACAATAATATAAACATATAAAAACAAAACTTAATTGATCTAAGAAATAAAACATTAGCATACAAAGATCAGAAATATTTGGTGATGGGGCAAATTTACTATTCCTACTCCTACCTGTGCTGGCCTCAGGGAAAGTGCTGGATGTTGTTGGGAAAAAATTGATTTTACATATTGAAAAATATTACATTTTTTCCAGTAATTGTCCTATTTACATTTCAGTTATTTGTCAAGCATACATTCAGACACTTGTATGCTCTTTTAACTTATCAACAGATTAAACAATAAAAACTAGCAAGCATAAAGGAACTCATTCCTCAATCACAGTAAATTCAAAAGCTCATCACCACCGACGAAGGCAAAGCATACAAGGTAAAAAGATTCAAAAACAACATTAAGCTCTTTTTTTTTCAGGTTTTAAGAACAGAGTATCTTTGCAGTAAAAATGTCAGCCTCATAAGCCACAGCAACATGTTTTTTTTAACGTCAGAACTACTAATCACTTTATTTGCAGGCTAATTACAAAACA
This sequence comes from Lissotriton vulgaris, assembly GCF_964263255.1. NCBI lineage: Eukaryota > Metazoa > Chordata > Amphibia > Caudata > Salamandridae > Lissotriton > Lissotriton vulgaris. The sequence goes on from NC_141696.1 coordinate 748,391,054, forward strand.
AAACTAAAATCCCAAGTAAACCAGGAAATACACCAGACCTTTTCAACAAGACAATAGAAAAACCTTAAAAGGGTAACCTTTACCATTCTGTAAAATCTAACCAAAATCAACCTTTATTTTCATCCAAGGAACAAAAGCAGCAAACAATTCCAACAAAACATTTTCAAGGCAATGCTATTAAAACCTGGTACAATTTTGCAAACAATTAAAGCTGTAAAATAAATAATTTGTACTAACTTTAAACTTGCAGGCAAATTAGTTTTTAAAACAACCACACTTAAAATCACTAAAAGAATCCTTATATCTTTCTACAGAGAATGGCAGCAAGAAAAGAAGCAAAATATATCCAATCAAGCCGTGGTAATAGACTCTTAAGTCACAGTGGCTACGTTTATTGTAAGGAGAGATTAACTGAGGTGTTGTTGCAGGAATTCTGCTCATGCACAGAACTATGCACAAGAAACCAGTACCTCCGTGTATTGTGGTGGACTAAAAACCCACCTCAGTGCCGAGAACCCCAATCCGACTAGCATCAGTGTCTCATTTGTTCTCTATACTACAGTGAAGCTACCAATGTAGAGACACCCCAGAACTAGCAACTAAGTAAACTCTAAGGAATAGTGGGAACCAAGAACACTCTTTCGTTTTTATTCTCGTGGAAGTCCACCATGTTAGTAATCAGAGACATGGTATAGTATAAAATGTTTATTTTAACTACGTGCTCTAAGACGCGGTATCTTTGCCAACATAAGTAAAAATATGCACATAATCAATACAATCAGCATTGTTACAATTCAGTAATATACACAGGGAGAAATCATATTATAATGATAGTGGAACCGGGTCTTTAGTGCCTTGTATAACACCCTCACCGTCCTAGGAGCTAGCTATTATAATAATGTGAGATCTCTAGGTGTAAATGGGGAACTCATACCTCCAACATCAGGTGCAGTGAATCACATCCCAGATCAGCACAGCTCTTTGTAGATGGAAAGGTTTTCTCTAAGTGTCTCTCCCATGCATGCAATGCAATAATAAAAGCACCCGACTATCAGTTATTTGCAGCTGTGTCCGTGTTATGTCTAGAGCGTGGGCCGATCAACCTGAATTACCACCATACATTGTTATTTAACCTTGAACACTCTGTACAGACTTGAGGTCACGGTGTAAGTCTAGAGATGTGAAAAACAGACCGTTCTCATGTGAAGAAAAGCAAGCAGTTTGTCTTTTAAGAACAGAGGAATGTAGTATTGTGTAAACGCAGAAAAATGGTGTTTAAGCATTTAACTTACTTAGGCTAACACAGCAATGTGTGCCAGCAGAACCGTGTCTTCACTACAGTGTCTTGGATGTGTGTGCATTATTACTTATCCCATTGCACAGGCAGAGCAGCTAATCTTGGTGACACTGTTGAAAGGACCACCAAGCATAACCATTCTGCCTTTGCATGGAGATAGAAGTAAAGGAGAATATAAATGAAATTAAAGCACTGGCATCCACCTCCAATGAACCCTGTGGCTCAGTTTTGAGGGCGGTGTCTCAAAACATTCCAACAAACATAGCAATTTGTATGCCCACAATTCCCAATCTACGCAGAATTATTCAGTGTAAAAAACAGGCAAGTAAACCCCTACGTGTAACACTCTAAACCTTTTCTGACATTAACATTCCACCTGAACTTTCTGTAACAGTTACTTATGAACCCTTTCTTTTGCATGACAACAAAAACCCTCCTAAAAGAATTCTAACCTTTAGCACACCCAATAATCTTGTTAAGCTGTCAAGTAGTGATTTTAGGATGATGGATTGGATGTTTAAATCCACACCCCACCCATTCACCCAAATATACACTATTCATGCCTACATTAATCAAATGGTAGTGCCCTTAGTGTATAGTTTACTACCTGATAAACAATCCTCAACACATACAGAATTTCAGCCAGTGATTGTCAGTGATGAAAGCTAAAAGCATGAACAAAAGTCCTAGAACAGTTTTAATTGGCTTTGCATTACCTATGATTAACACAATTACCAAAATGTAAAAGTATACCCAAATTCAAGGATTTTTTTTCATTTTTCACAGTCATCCTTAGTTGAGGATTATATAGTAGACAGCAAACTACAATTTGAATTAAAAAACTAAATGTACTTTGTTTTTTTCTTACTGAGAGTGTAGATGCATACTACACATCGATTACTGAAACTGACTACTGTACTGCAAAGGAAGACAAATTGGCACCCCTTCTAAATTAGTTTGAAGACACATGGATTGACCACCTAAGCAGGTCAGGCAGCAGGAGGGTACTACGTTTCCATGTGAAGTGGCAGAACTGCTACTCCACCTGCTTAGAGGGAGGAGCTAAAACAAATAATGCCATAGAGGGATGGCACAACTCCTTCAACTGCTTCCTGTTTTGGAAAAGATTTTTTTGTTAAAACACAAAATATCATCAAAATACTCCTTTCCTAATTCTTACTACCTCCCTCTTCTCTCCTTGCAATAAACTTTAGCACCTTTAATCTATTTTTAATCATTTTAATTTACATTACCTGGACGCAACTCTCCCTTGCTTTTGATCCGTTTAGCGACGAACCTCACAATGACAAAACTTACATATACGCAGCATCGGCATCTCTTTCCGTAAAAAGGAAAAAATAACAATTTCATTAATTTACTTCAATGGTAAACCGTGGGAAACCTACAAAGAAATAAAAAAACATGTTACAATACATACAAACATCTATAACTATTCAAAAATATAGATATATTAATAATAAAATATGTTTTCAACATTTTTTGCTTATTTATTTATGTTTTCTATTTCTAATAAATACAATACAAATATTCATAACACCATTAATGTGTCTATTGATTGTTTTAAATGTGTACTTCTACAGTTTTTTATGTCTATTTATGCATACCTATGTTGTACAATTATGCTCTATTATTTTTAGAAATAATATAATTAACTTTTAAATAATCTTTTATTAAAAAAATGTAAGCTCAAAATGAAAAAAAAATATCAAATATAAATGATATGTTTCCCTTTACATCACCCCCTACCCAAAATCACCCTCATTTTATCGGCACATTACTTATATATATATATTTTTCATAATTAAATTAAAGGTTTAACAATAAAAAAACGTATAAATTAAATAATAAATAAAACCCAAGTATTAAATGTAATACCTGAGTAATAATACACTCCCCCACCCAAAACCCATGTTTCTCTTGCATCCCACACCAGAGGATAGGTGCAAATGCCTTTTTAAATATTGGCAACTAAATATTATTTTCATAAATTACGCTCAGTAAATCTAAATTTCAATTAATACTATTGAATACAAAGAAATCTCTGAGTATTAATACTCTCCCAAACCCAAAATCCTATTTCACTGACTTTTGATGCAAAAGACTTTTTTCATTAAATTACTTTCAAATTGATTTAAAAATTAACAGTAAAACTAACTTTTTATTAATTCTCAAGTATTAGTATAAATACCTGAGTATTAATAAATCCTGTCTATACAAAAAATTGTTGTGCTGTTCCTAAAGAAGGAAAGAAAATGATACAGTCTGTGATGCAGATGATTTAAGGCAGGGTAACCAGGAGGTAACCCTGGGAATCCATTTTGTTGGATTTAATGCCCTCACACACCCTTTCAGGTGTCATGCTTCATCATTTGGGCCTGCTCCTCGTTGGGTCGGCGGTGCAATACCCAACGGGCAACACCTCATAGAGGGGCTCTTTAGCGGAGATCTTTTTCCAACAGCCGTATGGATGAACTTTGGGTATGGGTCCAGAACTAAAGGGTAGACGTGGTGTAGTGAGTTAAAATAAAGCTAGTGGTACCGGGAATACTTTATTCAGGAGGGCCACTGCTATACAGCGAAGCTCAGGCATTACCTTGCTAATTAGTTTCATGGGTCCTGAAGAATCGCTAGTCAACTTTACAGTTGCGAGAAACATGTTGAACGGACTACAATAAATTCTAGATGATAGCTGGAAACATTACTTTCCATCACTCTCCTCTAGAAAAATCATTTTTAACTAAAGCAGTGGCCCTCCTGAATAAAGTATTCCCGGTACCACTAGCTTTATTTTAACTCACTACACCACGTCTACCCTTTAGTTACCACATGTTGTACCCGATTTTGTTTATTCAACAAATTGCACGCAGCCTAGGGGCCCTATAACGATGTTGGGCGGACGACTGAACACTGTTCATTCGTATTCCAACATTTCCCTATGAGAGCATGTGTTCCAGCCATAAACTGGCCATAGTACATGCTCCAATAGGGAAATAGGAGGTGGTATTAATCCCAGGACCCCATGGCAGGCACCACAAGATTCAATAACAACAAATCCCTGTACCCTGGATTTTAGTCAGCAAATGTCTAATTGACATGAGAAACCAACAAGCTGGATCACTACTATGATTCCAACAACACCCCCTCTCAATTTTATGGTAGGTATGTTCTCTAATGTCCTACTATCCAACACAAATCACTGTTTGTAATTGTAAGTGGGAAACTCCAGGGAAGATTCAACTCGACATATCCACTGATGTCTGTCCTACTGAAACAGATCATCCAACCACACTCAAAACATAAGAAAAATGAAAAAAGGTGTGGCGGAGAGGAAGGCACCTCACGGGCGAACAACCCTCGGGGATCTTGGCAGATGTTACCAATACTCAGCCCCTTTCTCATCATTGGTTGCCATTCCTTTTCCAGAGAGGAACAGTGTCAAAGAAAAAATTGTATACAAACAGAAAGGTGCTATACAGGGAGCACAGAAATTTGCTACCTGATGTGACAAACAAAAAGAGAGAGTGAGGTTTAAAATCAACAGACACACCAATTATACAACTTTTATTATTAACTAAGGTGTGTACTGGTGAGTTAAAAAGGCTGGTAGCTTAATGTTGCATACCACTACCTGTCACCGACATGTTTCACTGCCCGGTAGACTTTATGGCAGATTCATCAGGGTTCACCATTCTGTCACCGCAACAGTGTTGGACATCTTTAGTTAGGAAACTGTCGAGTTGAAAAACAAACCCTGCATAAAATCAATTCTGGACCAAATACACCTTCACCCACAAACCCACAAAGTAGAAACATATGGGGAAAAGACGGGGTCATTACCCTCAACCAGCCATGTCCTCTCGTACCAGCTGGTCAGGACAAATCTCCGCCCTGTTGTAGATTGTTATATCAATCTGTGAATTAAAACGTAGTTCACATTAAAATTGTCTTATACCTTATTATACAGAGGTGTCCCAATTTTTCAGCACTGATGGTAAAGCAACCAGAGTGCCCCCTGTTGAATATTTCAACAGTGTTTGTTCCCAAGCTATATCCAAAATGCACTAAATCTTAACCACATGATTGGGGAACTTCAACACTCCAGTCGTGTAATCTTAACTCATATAGACATGGACACCCATCAGTATTGTAAAAAGATGTCCCAATCCTCTATCAATCAAAAACTCTTTAACGCGTGCCCAGACGTGCATGCAAACCATGCAACCAAATAGCGAGCCTGGTGATGCAAAAGGAGTTACCTCAGTACTAAACATCATGCCAACATCACCTACTCGTGTACCGCGGGGATATTGCTCAATGCATTCAGAACGGGGCTCCTCGTAAATAAAATGAAACACACCCGTTTTACATTCTCATCTCCGTATCAAAACGGAGACATACAGGTTTTTAAACATACAAGCGGGCATGATTGTAGTGTCCCACCCTCTACTCCTCACCATACAAACCGGAACCCGGACTGTGTCTCATCCCAGGAACACCCATGTTAACGAATCCCCGGCTTTTAAGTTCCTGCACCGGTGTTGATTCCTGATCGCGTCCGATCACGTGATCGGAAGGACGCGCGAAATGGAGTGGAGTACAAGCCGGCTACCTACTGCGGGCGCCATCTTAGAAAGGGGTTTGTTAATGTGTGCAGGCCCATGCCATATCTTATTACTAGGAATGCACATAAAATAATTGTTGAAATGTTCATGTGCTCGTGGGTTTCTTTATTAAACATTACCACGCAACTGTTTACTGAGTAATTCTTTCCGTACCACATTGCGGTGAACCAATAGCGTAATGTTATTCACATGAAATCCGATATTACGGGTGCCATCTTAAAACGGGGTTAGTGGCTGTATATTATCAGGAGAAATGTCTAATGTAATGCCAATAGTACCATAAAAAAGGGGTTTAATGACTATGTATTTTCAAGACTGATTTGTCTTGTGAGGCCAATAGTGCCGCGGTATAGAATTCCATTCAGAACAGCATTGCTGAAATTGATTCTCACAGGAAACCTGTACCCAAATGCAGCCATCTATATATACACTAGTGGGATCGAATACAAAAAATATAAAAAATATAGTGGGATCGGATACAAAAACCACCCAGTTACGAAGGTAACGGTACAATGTGCAGACCAGAGAACCAATAGCAAGGGGTCAGTGGCTGTATATTCACAGGGCCTAAATATATTATAAGCTCATTAGTGCATTAGATTAGAAATGATTCTCTAAAGTGCTATATGACTGTGTGCAACCCTGTACACTGGTGCACTTGGAACTAAGACAGGACCCACTAGTAGGAGCACTGGTACAGTGTACAGTACAGGGAGCCTGTGGTGCGGGGAGGTTTTTGATATACCAAGGCCAAAACTATTGTATATGGCCAGTGCTACACAATACATTTAAAAACCAACACACACACTTATGATGGACAGTATAGGCACCAATTACAGAAAGTACTTTATGTAAGCTTACGGACAAGACATTCTAGATGGAACTATTTGACTCTGTTCCATTCTATAATTTCATTAAGGCCCTGGATGTCGCTTCTTTCTCTAAAAATCCATCTAGCTTCCTTAGTGAGTAACACAGCCTCCACATTACTGGGATTGCCCCTTACAGTCTCAAGCACCATCCATGTAAAGGTGTGTTTCTCTTGATGACAATGTTAGACCAATGTAGTTGTCAGTTTTCCTGCCTTGATCGTACTCAGATGTTCCTGTATGCGGACCTTTATTTTTCTTGTAGTTAATCCAATATACTGGAGGCCACACTTACACAATAGCCTATAAACCACATTGGTGGTATTGCAATTGCTGAATTGATTCAAGAACGATTCTTTCCCTGTTGATAATGTCACACAGTTGCATTTTTGGGTTAGGGGGCAAACGGAGCACGTCCCGCAGGGATAGTGCCCATTCGGAATAGTAGTAGACTCATTTCTAGGTGGCATCCGGTCTCGGGTATGGACAAGCCTGTCCTTCAAATTGTCCGACCGTTTGAAGGCAAACCTAGGTGGCGGCATAGAAAAATCTTTGTTGGATAATAAACTCTAATGCTTTCTGATTGACTGTCTAATCCTAGTAGCCATGGGATCGAATGTCATCACTACTGGTAGACAGTCCTGTCTTTCCTTACTTGTATGTTCTAGGAGTACACTGCGTGGAGTATTTAATGCCCTCTTCCTAGCGTTCTTGACAACCTTGGAGGGTTAATTGCATTGTAGCAGTTTTTTGGTCAAATCAACGGACTACTCAACAGACGTTCCTGTTGCTGAACAGTTTCTCCGGTACCTCAGAAATTGCCCCACCGGGAGATTATCCCGGAGGGCGCATGGATGGTATGAGTTGTATAAAAGGAGAGAGTTTCTGTCAGTCAATTGCTGGTGGACCCGAGTGGTAAGACTGCCTTCTATATCCGACTCTATATCAAGGTCCAGGTATGTGGCTTTGGTATGGCTGTATGACCAGGTGAACCTCAGGCTTTGGTCCTGTAAGTTCAGCCAGTTCAAAAATTCCAACAGGGATTCCTCTGAGCCAGACCAAATGCAGAGCACATCGTCTATATATCTCTTCCAGAGGCAGATTTGACTCTGGAAGGGGTTGGTATCAGGATAGACCATGTGCTCCTCAAATTGGCCCACGTATATGCAAGCCAGACTAGGGGCCATTGTGGCCCCCATCGCAGTACCCGATGTTTGTAGATAGAGTTGATCCTTGTACACAAAATAGTTACGAGTAAGGGCCAACTCTATACATTCCATGACAAAGGATTGCGGGGTGTCATAGAACCACTCGAGCTCCCCCAGGGCGCGCGCTGCTGCCACCAGCGTTGCGTCCTGGGGAATACTTGTGTAAAGGGACTCGATGTCAATTGTGACTAAGAATTGTACTTTTGGGTCATATGAGACACTCTCCAAGATGTTTAAAACATCAGTGGTGTCCTTAACAAAGGACAGCTGGTTCACCACTGATTCACGGAGAAAATAATCTGCATACTGTGAAAGGGGCTTGAGGACTGACTGAATCCCAGAAACAATGGGCTGTCCAGGTGGTGGTCGTGTGGGCTTGTGTATCTTTGTCAAGATGTAAAACGTCGGAGTCCTCGGAGTATCATTCACAAGAAACTCAGCTTCCTTAACTGAAATCCATTTATTGATCTTAGCTTTGCTCACCATTTCCCGGATTATTTTCAACAGGTCCTCAGTCGGATCTTTGTTGATAGGTCTGTAATTAGTGCGTACACCTAACAGTCGCTGTATCTCTGTGTCATAATCATGTGTGTTCAAGACCACGACCGCACCCCCTTTGTCTGCTGACTGAATTGTCAGTGAAACGTTCTGCTCCAGGCTCTTGATTGCCTCCCACTCATTTGTTGTCATATTGGTGTATGTATGTTGTTCCGGGATCTTTCAAAATTCTCAATGTGCAGAAGAACCTTCTCTTCAAATACTGCCACTTCAGGACCTACTGCGGAAGTAGGGGGACAGAAGGTGGACGGTTTTCTCATGTTTTTACCTCGAAATGCGTCAGATTCTGTTTCCTTGTTCGCAAAAAAATTTCTTCATTTGATTTTGTGCATTGTTTCGTGGAACTCGATGCGGCACTTGAATGCATCATACTTCGGAGTCGGGACGAATCCCAATCCTTTGTTGAGCACTCTCTCCTCACTAGTTGTTAGAGTGTGATCAGACAGGTTCACAACAATGCTCTCATTCAGTTTAGCATGGGCCCCCGACTGCGGGTCATTCTGGGCGAGTGGGTTTGCCATTGGGATGTTGGGTTGCCTCTCCCTCTGCCTCTTCCTGGGGTCCCCCTTCCCCTGTTGATAGAGGATTGGGGCATCTTTTTACAATGCCGATGGGTGTCCATATCTATATGAGTTAAGATCACAGGACTGGAGTGTTGAAGTTCCCTAATCATGTGGTTAAGATTTAGTGCATTTTGGATATAGCTTGGGAACAAACACTGTTGAAATATTCAACAGGGGGCACTCTGGTTGCTTTACCATCAGTGCTGAAAAATTGGGACACCTCTGTATAATAAGGTATAAGACAATTTTAATGTGAACTACGTTTTAATTCACAGATTGATATAACAATCTACAACAGGGCGGAGATTTGTCCTGACCAGCTGGTACGAGAGGACATGGCTGGTTGAGGGTAATGACCCCGTCTTTTCCCCATATGTTTCCACTTTGTGGGTTTGTGGGTGAAGGTGTATTTGGTCCAGAATTGATTTTATGCAGGGTTTGTTTTTCAACTCAACAGTTTCCTAACTAAAGATGTCCAACACTGGTGCAGTGACTGAGTGGTGAACCCTGATGAATCTGCCATAACGTCTACCGGGCAGTGAAACATGTCGGTGACAGGTAGTGGTATGCGACATTAAGTTACCAGCCTTTTTAACTCACCAGTACACACCTTAGTTAATAATAAAAGTTGTATAATTGGTGTGTCTGTTGATTTTAAACCTCACTCTCTCTTTTTGTTTGTCACATCAGGTAGCACATTTCTGTGCTCCCTGTATAGCACATTTCTGTTTGTATACAATTTTTTCTTTGACAATGTTCTTCTCTGGAAAAGGAATAGCAACCAATGATGAAAAAGGGGCTGAGTATTGGTAACATCTGCCAAGATCCCCGAGGGTAGTTCGCCCGTGAGGTGCCTTCCTCTCTGCCACACATTTTTTCATTTTTCTTATGTTTTGAGTGTGGTTGGATGGACTGTTTCAGTAGGCCAGACATCAGTGGATATGTCGAGTTGAATCTTCCCTGGAGTTTCCCACTTACAATTACAAACAGTGATTTGTGTTGGATAGTATGACATTAGAGAACATACCTAACCATAAAATTGAGAGGGGGTGTTGTTGGAATCATAGTAGTGATCCAGCTTGTTGGTTTCTCATGTCAATTAGACGTTTGCTGACTAAAATCCAGGGTACAGGGATTTGTTGTTATTGAACTTTAGGACTCCTAAATGCCTTCTGTGAATAACAAAAGTCTTAAAATTAGGATTTTTCTCAGTTTAGTAGTAGTAAAGTTAGGACTCTTAACTTTAGGACTCCTAAATGCCTTCTGTGAATACCGAAAGTCTTAAAATTAGGATTTTTCTCAGTTTAGTAGTAGTAAAGTTAGGACTCCTAACTTTAGGACTCCTAAATGCCTTCTTTGAATACCGAAAGTCCTAAAATTAGGATTTTTCTCAGTTTAGTAGTAGTAAAGCTAGGACTCCTAACTTTAGGACTCCCAATTGCCTTCTGTGAATACCGAAGGTCTTAAAATTAGGATTTTTCTGAACTTTACTACTACTAAACTGAGAAAAATCCTCATTTTAAGACTTTTGGTATTCACAGAAGGCATTTAGGAGTCCTAAAGTTAGGAGTCCTAACTTTACTACTACTAAATTGCGAAAAATCCTAATTTTAAGACTTTTGGTATTCACAGAAGGCATTTAGAAGTCATAAAGTTAGAACTTCTAACTTCTGTGAATACCGAAATGAGTAAGTGCCTTCTGTGAATACCAAAATGAGTAAGTGCCTTCTGTGAATACCAAAATGGTAGTAAGTTTAGGATTTTGTCTTAAGTTAGTTCTGTGAAAAGGGCCCGTAATTCCTATGTTGTTCCTCATCAATTCTACCCGCTAAACTGGAGCATTTGATTGAATGTACACATGCGAGTCACATTACTCTAGTATGCACATGCTAACTCTGTATTGTGATAATAATTAATTTAAATAAGATTGCTTCAGGGAAGAACCAGTATCTAGCAATGACTAATTCCTTGGTTATTTCAAAAATGTATCCTTTTCCTGTAAGCCATCTCCTTCCAACTCAAACAGCTGTTCATCAAAATGAGGGACAAAGCTACAAAGCCATTAACTGGCACAGTGAATCAAAACATGTTTGGCGTATGACGCCATTTCCTATGTGGTCAGCTACTATCTTGTTGGTTGATGTTGAAATGAGTACTACATGTATATGGATAGTGGAGTCCTGAATTATTACTCTCTCCCCTCTTTCAATACTAGGTGTGCACCCTGTTGTAATATGTTTTTGGGAAAATATGTAAGTTTAAATGTTTTTTAAATTTCAGTAAGAAAATTAACATAACTATATTTTTTAAAACTTGGTAAAGCCTTAAATAAATTCCCGTTATTTTTTCAGCTTTTTCCTACTTTTATTGACTGCCTCAGTCCACATCCTTGCCAGGTTTCAGTGCTATTGCATGACCATGTGTGGTGCTTGATGTATTCCAAGACTTAGTGGAGTACAATTGAGCAAGGTTTGTTTCTCTTAGAGTTGTAGTGAAATTAAAAATATATTTTGTGAATAACAATGGTTTTACTCTTACCTTGGTGCCATTTATATCACCATTTCACTGTCTAAACCTCTCCTTTAATTTCCTTAAACATCATCTATTTTGTAATGTTTTCCTTAGTTTTCCAGCCACTAACTAAATTTATTGCTGGGAAAAATGTTGTCATGTTTCAGTGAATATTTTTCTTAAACAAATCTTGCTGATAAATTACCTGTGGAAGAATTTGCTCTTTAAAATATATAATTTTTTTAATAGTACCCTTTCAGGAATGACCTCCAATAGGCATTGAGGGAGGAGGCAGCAAGAGTAGAGTTTAAAAGGGAACTAAGACCAATTCTGAAAGCAAGTAATGCTTGTTTGTAAATTTTCCCTCTCATGTTAATTTATGGCACGCCTGTGGTATGAGATTGAGTGCCATGGAAATCTTGATATGGGTGCAAATGAAGTTTGCGTCCAAACTTGGATTCCTTATTTTTGCATTAATTATGAACATTCACCATTTTTCCTTAGCACATTTTGCCAGGAAAAAACCTAGAGAAATGTCAGGGCGAAAAATGGTTTCAAAATGACAAAACAAGGAGTAATCTGGTGGTCAAACACCAAAACCACACAATCCAAACTGCAGATCGTGGAATAGGTCAGAAATTTCCCAACCAGTAAATGCCAGGGCGGGGCATGACTCTCAATGAGACCATTAATGATAAATATATTTTCAGATGGTGCACTTAGTAATGACAATATTTTCTATGTTCATCTTTTAATCAGTGTGCGTGCATTAGCCCCTTCAGTGCTCATGATGAGCCCAGGCTCGTCATGCAGCACGGTGCACGTGTGCTCATGACGAGCCTGGGCTCGTCATGAGCCATGGAATGCTCACACGTGGGGCTAATTTCCCCGCTGTGCTGAGCGTTCCATTGCGCGGGCGGGTTCATGACGAGCCTAGGCTCGTCATGAGCACACGAGCACCGTGCTGCATGACGAGCCTGGGCTCGTCATGAGCACAGCGGCGCCGTGCGTGGCCCACCTCCCCCCCCGCACCGCGGGGAAATTAGCCACGCAGTGAAGGGGTTAAGACATGTATTGTAAAGGTATGAATAGGCGTGAACTAATGGGCCAATTAGGATGGTGAACGGATCGCCACCGCCATGCAGGCGGTGGCGATCCGTCTGCCATCCGTGCCCGTCCGCCACCTATTCCCCCGCCATATTACAATGGCGGGGGGGACGTGGCGGACGGGAAGACCGTCCACCGCTTTTCCGCTGCGGTCGCCTTGTGACCGCGGCGGAAAAGGTCTAATATGGTGGCGGTGTCTATCAGACACCGCCAGCCATATTAGGATGTGCTGGGGCAATGCCTTTCCGTGGCGGCAATGCAGCCACAAAAAGGCATCCAGTCTTTGCTTTGGCGGCCCGTTGCAGGCCCCCAGGGTAGAGGGGGAACAGGGAGTGCACATGGGGGTACCTATGGTACCCCCCTGCGTTTCAAGATACAACGCGGCAGGCACCACGCGGTGCCTATCATGTTGTGCTTTGAAAAGCACAACATGCATTTCTAGCATTGCGGCGGGCGGTGCACCGCCCGCAGCAATGTTAAAAATGGGGGATGCACCCGCCACTGTGGCGGGTGCATCCTAATTTGAGACACGGGACCTCTGCCCCTGTGGCGGACGGTCCCGTCCTCCGACAGGATGGCGGACGGACTTTGTCCATCCGCCTTCCTAATTGACCCCTAAGTTGTTTGCTACTACGCTTATCTGATTTTTTTATGTTTCATGAAATGCATATTTGGCCTATGAATTGAAACAGGAGACGTCCTGATGCTGTTCATCAATTTTACATCGTATTCTATGTATAATTTTGAACATCTAATTGACATGTACGTTGTCCACCTTTCAAGCCACATACCGTTGCATTACTAAACAGCCATGGCAACATATTTCAGTACAGAAATTCCTCTCCTCAACGCACAGCACAGAAGTATTTAATGTTTTCGAACATCATTTCTGCATGCGTTCACAAGTAATATACTGACATTTTACACATTTCTCTCTGTGCATACGTTTCAGTACAATTATCTTCCAGCTGCACTGAGCTGGAAATTGAAATGCCACATTTGTACATAAATAGATCTGAAGTAAAAGCAGGTGTTTTACAAAAGGAAAGGCAATGACATCCATAAAATAAGCTCATTATGATGCATAATCCGAAAAGAAATGGAATGAAAGCCAAATGTCTCTCCTACCTTGCAAATGTGCATACTTCAGCCAGAAATTCAATGCTACTGTGATATATCAAGATTACTAGGATAAATCATGCATCCATAAAAGGGACTATTGTGAAATAATTACAATATTACAACTGTGTGATCTATAATCAATTGTTGTGCATGTGTCAAAGATCTTCAAAGCGTAACTATTAGAACCCAAAGTTTTTTTAGCAGAGTGTTTTTTTTACCGATTATTTCGCATTTTTTTTCTAAAATCATCCTCGAAAAGTTGAGCGTTTTAGATGAATTTTTACCCCTTTGCTGGTTTCGCCTTTACTTTAGTAGTGTCAGAAAGATCATTGTTAGCTAAAGACTAGGAGCAATTTGACTGTGTTCGCTTTTTTACATGTCAAACAATACCCATGAAATTCCCATACCTAAACTGAAAGCCCTGCTTTCGCTGCAGGTGTTTTGAAATACACTTTACCATCCACCATACGGCCTTACAAAAGTACCAGAGGAAATTACGTGCAAACCAAAGAAAAAAATTACTTCTAAGTAGTAATATATCGATGTCACTCCCCAGCACATGCCTTGTCCTTTCACTCTGTTGGTCTTCCGACAGCCGACACGTGTGTCGTCGCATACATGGGAAGTAGTCCTGTGACTAAGGGTGCTGCGGTCCCGCACATCCCATTAGGATGCACCCGCCACACTGGCGGGGGAATCCTGCATTTCTGACATTGCGGCAGGCTGAACGCACCGCTTGCCGCAATGCCAGAAATGCAAGTTATGCATTATGACAGTACAGGCACCGCTTCTGTCAGGGTTTTCTTCGAAGACCCCACTGAAAAAAAATCTGTTGTCCCTGTTACTGCCTTTAGCCACCAAGTTGGACCAGGTACTGTGTCCTATGAGATTTATATTTCGGGGGACAAGATATCCGTCATCGTTGTGACAGAGTAACCCGCCTGCAAATAAATCATAATCGGCCTCTTAGTACTATTTCAAGATCTGTAAAAAATACATGAAATTATGCCATATTAATTATTATTATGTGGTCAAATTTAAAGAAGACGAACAACAAACAGTGCAGGAGAGTTTAGGGATGGAGCAGATATAACTCTAAATACAGCTATATATATATAGCTAAAGATGTAGCATATTCAGAATGTTTTTCCAAAATATAAGGGGTGACACTAAATTTCAAATTAACTCAACAGATTATAAAAAAGTTAATTTAGTGATGAAGATGAATATAAAGCCTGGAACAACGACCATACCATGATCCCAGTATAATTTTGAGTGTGAAAGAAAGCAATATGATCATAAAAATTGAAGTCTTCTTTTTTGTGTCATAAAAGTGGATAGTAAATGTATCACTGCTTTTGTAGATTTATGTGTCTGTTTACTATCTTAGTTAAAGTTATTGTTAAAAGGAATTGGGTGACCAATAAAAAAGGCATTTGATTGAATGTCTTTTGGTTGTTACCTTGGTCAGAAAATGAATTTTATTGGTCATTTCTGGGCCACTTTGACTTCTCTGGCAGGCATACCCAGGAAAATGTGTATGTATTTGAATATGGGCAATCATTGTCAGGTTGGTCTCATCAAGAAGAAATTAATTGGGATTAAATTGGATTCCTGGGTAAATCCCCCAGTCTTTATTATTAATCCTACAAATATGAGTGTAGATGGTCAAAAATTTGATGTTGTGAATGGTTGTGAGGGTGAGGATTATTCCTCTCACATATAGAAACCAACTGAAGTGGATTTATGTGAATAAAATATTATTGAACCTGTAGAATTTTATCCATGCTTATCCCTAACTGTAATTTCTATTAATGGGTCACTGTGTTGAGACTATTCATTGACCATCTCAATCGCAATGAAAAATTCTGGGTGGACTCTCATCTTTTATCTAGTTTATATGAGATATTAACCACTTTGACTGATGCGCCTATTTTGTAAAAGTGCTACCTAGCTAGTACATGTCATCAGATAGGTTTGGATGATGTATCTAAGTATTTAACAGCAGAAGGCATGTTTCACAATCACCGAATACTTTTTGGAATAGCTAGTGCAGCTTCTGTCTTCCAAAAATTGATGACTGAAACCTTATAATTCAAGGTTCAGTAGCTTTTCAGGGTGATATTCTGATTATAGGAAAATATATTGCTGAACATGACAAGACTTTATATAAACGTTTGATAGCTCTTCAGGGAAAAAGTCTTACATTGAAACTATGCAAAGATACATTTCATAGACATGAAGTTGAATATTTAGGGAATATGATCATTAACATTAAAATAAAACCCAATCACTTTCATGTTGAAGCTATATTGAAAACATCTACTCCAACAACCAAGGAAAAATGTATTGCTTTTCTTCACATAATTTACTTTTGTACAGCCCTGGTTACAGCAGTACATTTTACCCCAAGTATGCATTTCCTCCAAATGTAGACTGTATTTATTTTAGCATATAGACTTCTCATGAAACCTACATATTTCCTAGCAGTGAAAGACTCAAATATAGGCAAAATATCAAATATGATTTTGATATTTCCTGATTCTCTAAAGTTTATAAAATAATTAAACAACACTTAAAACATGTTCCTATCTCCTGTATCTTTAGACCAAAGACCAAAAAATTGAAAAAAGGAAGAAGAGACAATATTTTAGTGACATCCCTAAACAACAAAACGCAAGCAGAATAATTTTAGCCCATTATTTCTTATTGCAATTTTATATATCAACGTTATATTGTACTGGCCCCTTGTCACGGGGCAAAGAAACGATCGGCCAGATATGCGGATCCAGACACTTTTTTTGCCATTCTCAATAGTTCTAGAAGAACAGTTCATTTGTAGTCCAAAGGGGATTGCCGTCTTCTTTAGTTTCCAGTATGCTCCACCATGGATTTCTGACATGGCAGGATCCGAGTATATCCCAACGGACAACAGAAAGGAAAATAGGCGTCAGCCGTCTGGTTGTTTTGTGTCACAACTGCAGAATAGTGAGTGAGGGGGAGATATGTCCCTGTCATGCAGTTAGGTTTATAGAAATCGTCACCAAGTAAGTGGGCAATTTGAGGGGACCTAGGTAGGTCTCGTGGAGTCACACTTCACTAATTCTCCCCCTAGAAAGGACTGAGTCCTTTCCTCTACCCACTGCCGTCACCCTTGGAACAAAGCACGCACCTGGGTGAGCCACACTCCTCCGGGAATGTGTCTGGGTGGCTTGTGGGGTTGCTGGCCTCCAAGCACTTCCGTCCAGCCCTCTGTATTGGTCTTTGCCTCCAGTATCGCGTTTCGTCGTCATCTTCAGCTCGGGGATGTTTCATGATTTCTCCGGTTCTCCGACCGCCTCCTTTGGTTCTCCACGATAACGCCAATGATGTCTCTGACTCTTCTGGGTCGATATCACTTTATGGACTGTAGACTCCTCCCACCAGGGGGTGGGTCTTGCTCTCTCGGACTCACTTGGTCGCCAGATCTTAAAGGGCTTGTAAGGGTTTTCCTGCGGGTCTTCCTCTGCATACAAGACGAAAGTAGAGGGTGCAGGGGGCTGTAAGGTAAGCAAAGGTATGGGCCAATAAGGTATCCCGGCTTCTTCCTCTTTACTGTCAGTGTTAGTGGGCTCTGTAACCTGACACCCCTTCAAGAAGAAATAAAAATGACTCTTTCACTCTCCTTTTCCTTTCTTTGAATGGCATTTAGTTTGAGGTTGTGCAGGTTTTTTTTCAATGTTTATATGTTTACACTGATGAGAGCTATTTCCCTTCTGGTGGGTTTTTATCAGTTATTATAGGTTTATACCTTTTATACCTAAAACTGAACAGCCTACGTAGTAAATTTGTCCCAGTCGCATATATGCAATTTGCCAGTGTTTGTCAGCCTGGAGACTGAAATTAGAATACAAAATTGGCACCCACTGAAATATACTTTTACTCCAATGTTTGAGATTAGAGTTGCAATATTAAATATGATCCCCCTCACAAAACCCCCTGTATATGTTCACTTTCCACATGTTTAGTGGATTCCATTTGTAATACCAATTCTGGCCTTCAAGTTTCTTCATAGTTTATTAGAATGAAGCTAGATTAGTAAATTTGAGCTCACCTCCCACATTGAATGCACGTTTTCCCAATGCTACTAGGATTTTAATTAGAAAGGAGTATTTCAGTTGTTTTTTTCATGTATTATATATTTTAAATAATTTTGAATTGCTATTATGTACCACATTTTGTTTTAGCCTGGAATCTTTTTTTCATACTTTGACCATATTTAATTTAAGACTATACATATTTTTAATTATTTTTATTTTTAAAATAATCGAAAAAAGAATTATATGTTAATATTGTGTTATACTCTTTAATATATATTATCAATATTATATATTTTAAGAATTATTGTTATGTGAGTAAATGTATTGCAATTTGCAATTTACTATTACAATGTCCTATTCATTATTATTATGTTTTCCAAGTTATATGTATTTAAAATAAAAAATGTAAACATAATTAATAAAATAAATGACATGTGTATGTATTAAATGAATACATATATATTTATTAATATTATATATTGTCTTTACATATAGTAATTGTTTGAAAAACAATCCAACAAGGTTTTTAATATGAAAAATATTAATTAAATTATATATTTATACTTACCTTGTAGTAGTAGTAGAAAACGATATTCGGTAGCCAAGTATGATCAAAGAGCACATAAACAAAGCAATGCAATACATACATCAAAATACATTCTAAAACATTGTGCGACTCAAGCTCAAATTAAAAAGAACACATGCTATGAGGCAATTATTCCTGTGATCATTACTTGCGTACAGAACAAAGAACAAAAGTCAGATAAGGGCTATAGGCAAAACAAGCAGTGTACAGCATAAAAACACCTGAAATGCATCCTTTTGTTTTATATAAAATGGGCTCTGTTAAAATTAAGCAGAAGTTAAAAATGCACCTAATCACTGGAAGTCAGTCTGCAATCTACCACAATTGTGCCAGACTGCCTGTAAAAATGTGCTTGTAGCAATGACAATTGCAGGGCTAGTATCACACTTTCAAATTTTAAAGCCACTAAATGTTTAGTCATCTCCAGATTGCGACATAGAGGAATAATCCATTTCCGGCGCAGGCCAAGATAGCTAGGTAAGAAGAATAGTGTGTGTATCTTAGCCTCATGGGTCCTTGTGCTACTTATTGGTAAAGGACCTTAGAGGTAAAGCGCCAAATCAAAAACAAATAAAAAGGCTTTTTGGCTGAAGTCTAAAAATTCCTCTAAACAGGGGAGTGGTTATATCTAGAAATCTATTTGTTAATGTCCCAATTGGCTGGTTTTTAGTATAGCCATCTTGGATATGAATCCAGTAATTGTATTTCAAGATATTAAGATTAGCTTTGCACATTTTTTCCGGATTGGTACATAGCCTTAGCAGACCCAGTTTGCTTAACCAGTCAAAAACAAATTTAACCCAGGGTACTGACTGAGCACCTCTAACAGAAAGTAGGTCAGCGAGGCAGTCTCTGAATTCCCTTAGCTTAAGAGTGACCCATAATCTAACCCAGTAAACAAGTGATCTAGGAACAGCCAGATCTGCAATTATTTTTAATCCTACATCAAAGAATAGGGGGGTTAATGGTGTGCTGCTGATAAGAGAAACCAGCCGTCTGACAAATCTATTTTCTGCAACAGTAAGTGAAGAGACATCAGTACAAACCCAAGCATCAGTTCCATAAAGAGCGACCCCTTGCACCTCGCCATGATATACTTCCAGGGCCAGTGAGACTCCACAATAGCTTGTTTGCCCATGCAACCTATTGATAGCATTTGCTCTGTGCTCGAGTAGTAATGTACTTTTACTTAGCTGGTCTTTCCACTTCAGGCTCAGGCTCTCCGTTACCTTGACTCCTAAGTAATCAAAGCTCCTCACCCTCTCTAGTGTTTCCCCCCCATCCCATATGATTGGTTTTCTGACCACTCGCTTCCCAAACAGCATGTATTTGGTTTTGTTGACATTGGGCTGCAAGCCCCTTGACACACAGAAATCAGAGCCTCATTGGTGTCTTAGAAATGAGAAGGGAGTCATCTGCAAATGAGAGAATCTGTACCTTATTGCAATTCTGGGCAGGGGAATCATTTCTAGAATTCATCAGAATATTGACCACATCATGTATGTAGAGGTGAAGAGCTTAGGAGCAAGGACACACCCCTGTCGTACACTTCGCTCGATAGGAATGTGTTTGTTTAGTTCTCCCATAAGGCCACACCATATCTGGGCAAAGTTAAAATTCTTTTTTGCAAGGTTTAACAAGGCTTTGTAAGTGTGCCTAGCTTTGACTATTAGGACCATGTTGCCGCTTAGAACAGCGGATCTTAAGGAACATTTGGCTTGCTTGAAGGTCAATTCATACCAATTAATATATTTTCCCAAAGCTGACTTCTTATGGGCTATGTCTTTATAGAATACCTGTTGTAGCTCTTTGAAGAGTAGGTAATGTAGGCTCAGCATTGGAATAGCTATTTCACTTACCCCTTCATAGTTTGTTAAAAATTTGGCATAAAGCCCATATATCTGAGACAACAGCATAAGATTCGACATAACTCTGGGCCAGGAGACATAATGTTAGCAATTGTATAATACAGGTTCAGACAATATTGTGTAGAATGTATTAAATTCCCTTACAAGTGAAACTCCAACCAGTGATACAATCAGGGAGTCTTGGTCACTGTCGGATCACCTGTCCCCTTTCATATCAGCCAAAAGTGGTCATAGTGTCACGTCTAGGATAACGAACTTTATGACATTCCCGTGGTTGCCTCTTTTAAAGGTAGGCGCTCGATCAGGGTCATATATAGTGTGTCCATTAAATGCCCTCAGCCCTTTGCCAACTATTAGGGAGCCTAATTTGCATCCAGTGGCAGTGAAGTCAACTCTGGGTTTCCCAGTAAATACCCTGATACCCTATTGGTCACCTCACTAATATAAGTGGAGGGTTTATAAGATGTTTTGAAATCTCCAGTCAATATACATTTTTGTGCTCAGGTGCAAGGAGTCTAAAATTTCTTCTAGAATAGATAAAGTAGGGGATTCAGTACAAGCCGCAATTGATAATACATAGATATTTAGAAGTAGCAATTCCAACCCTCAGGGAAGCAAGACATTAATCCCGATTACATCTAGACATTTTAGTTGTAATAAGGTGCATGACTTAAATACATCATTCTTGATTAGAATCAAAAGACCCCCAATTGCCCTCACAAAGAGCCTTTGGGGTTAACCTTCTACACTATAAGTTGTGAACCCATCGACAAATACCTTTTCAGTGGTCCAGGTCTCTTGGAGCATACAGACATCGTGTTCACCAAAATACAATAAGAATCTGGGTCATCCAATTTAGATAGAATTTCTTCCAGTTCCAAGATATTAGACTGATGCCAGTTTGTGTATGTGTGACCACAGGATCAGCTTTTGGGTGGAAGACATGAGGTAGCAATTACAAGTGTGATGTTTGTGTCATCAACCACTCTACCTCCGTCAGATCTATGACTGTCAGAAATTTCGTTTGGCCTACTCAAACATGGCGAGACATCGGGGGACATTTTTCCCCAACCCCTAGCCTGTTTATCTTTGTAATTCTAGTTACATCCATCCATGAATTTCTACTCCCAGCATTAAGGGGATCAATAACATCACTAATTGGGTTAGCTGTCTTGCTTTCTGAAACTTCGCTAGGACATATACAGGTAGTCAGTACAGGCTGAGTTGTCAGTCAATCGATTGCATTCAGATTTGAGACAAGTGATGTGTGGCTGTGGGTCTAGCCTGCATAGTTAGATTAAAAGAGTGCACATTAGGACCTTTAGAAATCCTGGTAGTGGAGGAGATATCTTCAACCTACTTCCCAGCGTGTTGTTTCCCAAAAGATGGTAAGTGTGAAGGTTCAAACTTGATGAGATTCTCGACCAGCTGGTTGGCACATTATGTAACCTGAATGTAAAGAAAGATAGTGTCAGAAGTGCACTGCCTAGTACTCAGAATGTCAGATTTTTATCACAGAAAGGCATTTGCATTTTGTTCTCAGCCAAAAGATTACTTTATTTATTAGTGCGTCAGTGTCTTCATAAGCTCCGGGCTTTAATTTACGACTCATGTCATATAGATTAAGTTGTTAGAATCTCAATTTGGTCTTCCTTGAGTATGCACAAATGGAGTTTTCAGGGAATGATCCTGGTGGAAATAAAAAGTAGTTCCATTTAGGATACCGAGATGAGAAGGGAAATTGTAATTAATACTGTCCACTGTTCCCTTATCCAACTCGACATGAGATGGTCTTGTAGTCATACTATTAAATATAAATTGATTTGGAGTCCTTGCAGGTGAGGAGGAATATTTTGTAGAGGGTCACCTAAAAATGGAGTGTTTGCAGATACCTTTTTAACCATTCGTGCAGAGCTTGAACTTGCAGTAAGACTTGAGGTCCACGCTGTTCCTTTTAGGTCCACTGCTGCAGTAAGAATTCCAGTCTGCTTGAGGATTCAAGCGCCGGCCAGCCGGGTCTGCCAGTCATCCTTGGTTGCAACAGCAGGAAGAGCTTTTTTGTTGTAACAAGGAGACTAGATCCGATAGGTAGATAGTCAAACTACTAAAGTAGTCCAACTTTGAGTTTAGGGTCAATAGAGCCACTATCTCATTGGACACCCCTGTGTCTTGATGTAGCCCATTATCAGTTTGATCGAAACTATTTTTCCCAGAATGCTCCTGTAGTTCGTGTCCCGCTCCAGCACCCTCAGGGGATTGCAGGGGGGGCAAATCGATTGTGACAGGGAACGTAAGAAACAATAATGATTTCAGGTAGTAACAGGTGTGGAATTGGGGTAGATGGTTCCATAAATGCTGCTTTCTTTGGCTTAGTCAATAGGCTCTTGTATTGATGATCTAGGGCAGCGGAACTTGTAAGTCGTACAGTAGCTGGCATCAGCAATTTAGAGCTTTTTGCATTTTTAAACATATCAGGGACCCTTGAGGCATTACCCTTCCCTTTATTGGAATTTGCTGGTTTGAGTAGGACTCCCCCTCTTTGATAAGTAAATCGATATCAGTATTATAGTACAAGTTGACTACTTGCTTTTTGTGACCTGGTTCCTTTTTTTTTAGCATTAGTTTTAAGCCTGATTAAATCACCAGCTTTCCTTTTGTCCATTATGTAAGTAGGGCAGTCGCCTGCGCACAACACAGGCCAGAAACTAAGATTGAAAAAAAAATGCAACTCACTCAGGCTCTGGTGAAAGGTGATTAGGGCTCTGACTTGCTTCTTCAGGATTCTTTGTAGAAGCAGACGACTCCTGTCACAGACCCTAGTCAGCACCGTACCAGCACGCTGCTACAGCTTCACCACACAATGGTACCTCTGTACATGGAGATAGAATGGGAGCCTCAGTAGGGTTTAACGGCGAATGTTAGAGTGGGGCCCGGCCTGGTCTCCTCTGGTCAGTGACGAGCAAGCATGAGCACGCCCTTGGCCCAGGCTTCGCCCTGGTGCGGCCCATACAGCAGTACCCCCACAATTCCCTTTATGTGCCTCCGGATGCCAAGGATGGTAGAGAGAGAAGTGGAAGAGCCTTGGAGGTGTAGTCCATGCCTGGGGGCTGGTATGTTATATTTTTCAGATTTGTAGAGAGCACTATCGTCCGGTGGGTATCTTGACACTGAGCAAGTGTGAGTCTAGTCATACCTAGGTCCTAGGGGCACTGCTCAAAAAACAATGGTGTTCAGCTTCTTGAAGAATCTGAGAAGTGAAGTGGAGGCTCCTATGCATAGTGTCAGCTTTAGGAGTAATGTAGCAGAAGGCTTGACTGCTGGATCCAGTTTTCTGTATGCATGGAATTTGCGCAATTAGGTGTCTATACTAGATGAAGTGTACAGAATGTTGGTGAAAGCAAATGCTGGGCCAGTGTTATGTAGTACTATGAAAGTGTGGGTGAGGTGTCTGAATTGTGCGCATTTGTGAATATGGAGCTACTGGAGCTCCTTCAAGTGTGGTGTGATGTGAGCAGAGCGTGGGAGTATGAGAGTGATTCTGGCTGCCAAGTTCTAAATAGTCTGCAGTCCTCTGGTGAGTTTTTTGTTGATCCCAGCATAGAGGATGTTCCCATAGTTCAGCTTGCTTGTGATCAGTGCATACATGATGGATTGCAGCACCTTTTGCGCCACCCACTTAAATAGACTTTTAACTTGTCCCAAGCCTACCATTTCAGCCTGTTGGCAGTTTCAAACTGCAGCTTTAACTTGGAAAAATAAATATTTTGCCATGCCTAAAGATTCCTTTGGAATACATATAAGTAAACTTTGGGGTAGACCTTAAAAAGCCATAGACAGAATGTGTGTTAAAAAAATTGGACATGTACTTTCACGTTTTACATGTCCTGGCAGTGAAAAACTCTCAAATGTGTTTTTCACTGTTACAAAGCCTACGTCTCCCACAGAATAGAATTGGGTTAGCTTATTACATTTATTAAGTGTCAGCTTTTGACTTGGAGCAGGTAGGAAAGTCATGTTCAGTTTCTGAGGAATTGCAATTTAAAACTAGGCAAGGCAAAAATATTATTTTGCTTTTGAAATTGGTGGAATTTTGCTAATTCCGCATTACACTTGTAACACAGAGTCCCCAACAAATTCTGCCAATCAGTGAATGGTGGAATTTTTCTGCTTTTCTTGCCTCAGAGTAACTGCACGAGGCTCCACAAAAAAGCGCTTGCAAGCGTGAGCTAGATTTGCTGACCCCTGGCACTATTTCCAGTCACCAAGGAGCCTTCTAGAAATATTTTCAGAATGCTAGCAGACAGAGTGGGCTATCATTTGAGTAGATTTGCTGCAGTTCAAGTAGATTTTCTATTTGAGCGGCAACAAAATCAACTCATTTTCGGTAACTGAAACTCTATTAGATCCTCCCACCCCTATTTAAGATCGTTTTTTGAATCACAATTCTGAAAATGCTACTTTTAGAAAGTTACACTTTTCTCATCCTAACAATTTGGTGCCTGCAACCTGTTCTTCGGTCACATTACTTGGCTGTAGTTGGCAGTTGGCCTTTGTGTTTTCCTACCAGGCAGTCTCACAATAGACAGTCTGGATGTTGGCAGGATGGGTCATCTCCAGAGGATGGAGGGGTGAAGTTAACCACTTATTGCTGTTTATGTTTGGTGGCTTCACAAGTACAGACCCAGCACAATGCATCGTGATGGCCATCGACAGCTCCTTGAGAACCACGCCTCCCTGGCCAAAGCAAGGGCTTAGGGGCCCGATGTAGGTAAATCCCATTTACCGATTTTGAAATACCGAATCCTACCGATTCGGTATTTCAAAATCGGTAAATGGTATGTAGGTCCCAACATCTGGATTCGATACCGAATCCTTAGCAATTCTTTAATTACCGATTCGGTAAATACCGAATCGGTAATGCCCATTCATTCCTATGGGCTTTGAAGCCCATAGGAATGATTAGGCATTACCGATTCGGTATTTACCGAATCGGTAATTAAAGAATTCACAAGGGTGCAAGGGGTGTCACTTTGACACCCTCTGGCACCCCCAAAACAGGCACAGGTGCCATGTGGCAGGCATACCTGCCCTAAGGGCAGGTCTGCCTGTCACATGACATAGGTGTGCATGCACACATGTGCATGCACACCGGAATCGGTATTTTACCATGGATTTGTATTCCATGGTAAAATACCGATTCTGTAAGCTATGTGCAGAAGGTACATTGCCTACCTACATTGCATTTTCGGTAATTTTACCGAATCGGTAAATGTTACCGAATCGGTAATTATTTTACCGATTCGGTACATATTTCCGAATCGGTAAATTTACCGATTCGGTAATGATACCGATTCGGTAAAATTACCGAAAATGTGCCCCTACATCTCGGTAGCCCTTTACCGATCGGAAACGGTCGAAAATCGGTATTTTCGGCCGATTCGGATCGGTAAAGGGCTACCTACATCGGGCCCTTAGTATCTCAAGACCCAGGACATAAGGTACTTTAAACAGCAGACTGAACACAGTCCTGTATCTAGCCCAAACTCCAGCATGGTCAGCCTGCTTTGTAACTGTTCCCCAGTCCGCTGTGACCTGATTACCGGTACACAGTCTAAATATCGATTTTTTTATATCAACAGGCAAAAATATCGAGTCAATAATTTCGGCGGTACAGAATATCGACATCAAAAATATCGATGACCAGAATATCGACCTGAAGGTAAGAAATATTTTTTTGGGTAATATCGAAGATAGTAATATCGATAGCAAAATTATTGATGTTACTAATATAGATATTAATATTAGTGTTATGTATTTTAATTTTTATGTTTGTTTTTATAATTTTTGTTAATTTTAAAATATATGTATTACATTTTTAGAAGTTAGAAATAATTTATTTTAGTAAATTATGTGTTTTAGTACGGTAGCGATCTGTGGGTTTAAAGGGGAATAGGGTGGGAAGTAATTTAATTACAGTAAATTAACTTAAAAAATGTTAGGAATTATTAAATATTTAATTACATTTTGTGTTTTAGTTCTGTAGAGCGTTGTGGGTTTATTGAGGAATAGTGTGGGAAGTAATTTAATTACAATAAATTAATTAAATATTTTTTAGGAATTCTTAAATATTTGTTATTAAATGTTGTGTTTTAGTTCTGTAGCGGGTTGTGGGTTTATAGAGGAAGAGGGTGGGAAGTTATTTATTTGTAATTAAGTAAATATGTAATTTTTATTTATTGGTATTGATAAATATTTTCAGGTTAATTAATTATAAATTGGTAATTAATTTGTATTAATTGGTAATTCATTTTTAATAATTGGTAATAATTTTTATCAATTGGTAATTGTTATTAATTGATTAATTGGTAATTATATTAAGTGTATTAGTTTATTAATGAAGTGTGTTGTGGGGTTATAGGGTAAGATATGTTATAATATAATATTTATGATTTAAATATTTTATTTTAATTGTTAATTATTTATTAATTGGTATTTTTATAATGATTTCTTGGTATTGTTAATTAATTATTATAAATTAATAATAAAATTGTTATTGTTTTAAAAAAAATATTATTTTAATTAGTAGTACATTTTTATTTAAGTTTAGGAACTTTATTGTATGATTGATAAAAATAATTACAATGGTAAACATGCATCAGTTATAATAAAAACCTGTATCAGAATTACTAAAGTATTTACACATGGTACAAAAACACGTGTCTATTCTAAAAAAAATATTATTTTTCCTTTAAAAATCTTCCTATGAATGTCTGTTTTAGTTTGTGTGTATCATCACAGTGAATTAAAATTAAAGTTAATCGCTAAATAATTAAAAAGGTCCTAGGAATCTATTTCAAGTTCAAGTTCAATTTTCTTGCATGATTAATAAAAATCTTTACAATCTTCGTATGGAGTAAAAAAGGATAAAATTACATACTATGAATACATTCTTTCGTTGTTAAACTTCCCTGTGTAAATTTTTTTAAATCGTTTTTTTTGTTTTCCCCATGGGCAGTTCTTTTAGTTCTGGGTCTTGGACAAGTGTATGTGGGGGTTGAGTGTGCCTTAATGATCTTCCGGATGCAATCGGACTCTTGTACTCAACGATAACTGCCATTTTTTTCATTGGTTGTCCTGAAGCAGTTTTTTTTACCTCAATCATAAATGTAAGTCCCCGACAGGCCAGGATTGAAGAAGTACCTCCCAGCCAGCTTATTACCGCTTGCCGGCATGTGTTTATGTTCAGTGTAATGAAGATGTCTCGTAGGTTCTGTCTTCTTAAGGCCATAAGTGCCGGTCACGCACAAAACAAGTGTGTTAGAGTTTCGTTGTGGTATCCACACAGTCTGCATTGGGGACTATCTTTTTGATATTTCCAGGGCGGTCTTAGGTCCTTGGAATAGTGAAGACCCATTTGATAGTCTATGTAGATCTTTTTTAGGTATTGACTGAGATGGGTGGCTAAGTAGACCTGGGGTTTTTGTTGGTTATAGGAGAAGATTACTGTCCAGGTGTGGCGTCAGTTAATCAGTGTTTTTTGTCCTCTAGTAGTGATTTTCTTTTTGCTGCACAGTTAGCTGCTTTATTAAAGTATACTTGGTCTGTTTCTTTATTCCAACTTCTAGTAATTCCAGTTCTGACAGGCAGGTACTCAAGTAGGTTCCCAACGCATTTCTAGGAGGCTCACTGTCCTGAATTTTTATTTCTTGCCAACAGATGTAGTCCATTGACTTGAATGGAGCTGAGTAGAGTTTGTAACATAATTTTATGAAGCTTGTCATGGACCAAAATTTTTGATTTTGTAGTCCACATTCAAGGCGGACTTGTGCTGCAGAGGCTGATTGAGGTAGTTTAAACACTGCTTTGTATATTTTATTTTGTAGTTCATTTAGTGTTTTCGCCTCCCCTCCAAGCCACGTTACTAGACCGTATGACAGCGTTGGTAGGATCTGTGCTACCATCTCTTTTAGGAGATGAGTGTAGTTCAGACCGCCATTTTTAGTTGGAGTTGCCTGAATGCGTAAATTAACATTTGTGACTTTGCTTTTATTGCCAAGGTGAGCTCTTTTTTTTTGAGTTACCGTGCCCGAGAGTCACGCCTAGGTACCTGTAGGATTTCTGTTCTTCTAACGCTGTCCTGTTGATTGTCCATTTAAATTTGATGTTCTTTTGCTCCACTAGTCGCATTACTTTTGTTTTTTCCCTATTTAGTTCCAGTTTTTCTTGGTCTGAATAGGATTGTAGCATATTTATTAAACGTTGTAAACCTATTGGCGTTTTGCTTAGTAAGATGATGTCGTCGGCGAACTGCAGAATTGGAATTAGGACCTTGCCAAGTTTGGGTGCATGACTTTCGTTTGTCCTAGGTTTCTGCCTAAGTCTGCCAGGTATAGGTTGAATAGACAGAGGGGGCAAGACACAGCCTTGTTTTAGGCCGTCCTGAGTTTCAATTTTGGGTGTTAAGCTGGACCCTTGGCCTTGCTTTACCCTTGCCCATGTGTTGCTCTATAGACATGTTATTGCGTTTAGTAGGCTACTGGGCAACCCCCACTCTTTGAGCTTTCCCCATAGTCTCGACCTGCTCACTCGATCGAAGGCTGCTTTTATGTCTACAAAGCACCCGTATAGTCATTGATTCTTTGTTTCTGCTTTCTCCATTAACAGTGCCAGTATAGTCAGATTTGTTGTTGTCCCCATCCCCTGTCTGAAACCAATTTGAAAACTGGGAATTAGGTTGTTGTTTTCCACCCATTGTTGGATCTGCTCCAAAAGACATGAGGGGTAGAGTTTTGCTTCCACGTCTATTAAAGAGATCAACCTATAGTTCCCCGGGTTTCTTCTGTCACCTTTTTTATAGATCGGATGAATGATGTTTCCTTTCCAGGATGTTGGCATATGGCCTTGGGTGAAAACTTGGTTGAACAGTGCTGTTAGGTGTTTGGATTTGAATACTGCGGTAGGGAGACCGTTTGGTCCTGGGGCACCCTCTGGTTTGAGCTTTTGTATACGATTTTTTACGGTGTTGGCTGATCGTTGGCCCATTTTTCACTGTCCTGGTCTTTAGGCTTTGTTGCACTACTCTGGGAACCTACCCACACGGTTTCTTTATGCTTGGCCTTTGCGGTCCACAACATTTTATGGTAGTTTTTTCTCAAGCTCCTGATGATGTTGTGATTTGATTTAATTCCCTGTTTTTTGTTTCTCAGCTCCATCCGTAGCTCCCGGGCTATTTTACTCTATTCGTGTCTTAAGTCACGGGTACACCAGGGTTCTCTTAGTACTTTTGTGCCTTTTTGTGGTGCTGGAGGGGCGGAGTGCTTGTGGATCAAGGCCTCTACCAGGTTTTTCCAATTTTGTACGTGATCACCGTCTTTTTGGTGCCCACGTTTTGTCATAAAGTTGCTTGCTGTTTCCTGGATGTCTTTCGTTTCACCACCTCTCCATCCTATTTTTCGCAAATTACATTTCTCTGGTTGCTGTGAAAAGGAAATTATCTTTTCGGACCAATTAACCACGATGTTCATTCGTATAGTTTGGGGAAAGTGGTCGCTTTCTGTACGCTGGACTATGGTGTAGTCCTCAATGGCATGTGTTAAGCTATTGCTAATTATTGTAAAGTCAATGGTTGACATGACTTTGCCGCTCATGTAGGTTGGTGCTAACGTTGAAATGCCCTTTTTCATTCAGTGAGAATGGATTGTGTCCTTCTCGCGGTTGTTTATTCTGATTATGACTGGATATCCCATCTCTCATTAGGTTAGAGTTGAAGTCCCTTGATATTATCAGTAGGCATTGATTATTTGATTTCTGTAGGGCTTTGATAAGTTTAATGAGTGTTGTCATTTTTTCATTTTTGGCTAATCGGTCAGGGGAATGTAAACGTTTATTATGAGGAGTTGCTGCTTGGGCTTTCTGGTGATTTTTGTTACTTGAACCCAACTCAGCCCCACGTCGTGTTTCTCAGTTTGCCAATTACATTTCTGTGACACGTACATTGATAGCCCTCCACGTGGGTGCCCATAGTTGGACAATCTCTCTGCTAGTATGTGATGTTCGGTAAATCCCGGAATTGCACGATATGTCAGGTTCCAAGTCTCTTGTAAAAGAATGATGTCATGTTTTTGAAAGAAGGATTGAGTTTCGTGGTCCTGGTCCATACCGCTGAATCAATGTATGTTCCATGAACACATATTGATTTTTGCCAGGTGACTTTTGTCCGTGTAATGGTCTTGGATGTTTTTATATGATGGTAGGTTTGCGTCTGTTTTAGGTACTCTTTTGGCATAGTAGCATTGGAATCCACGACCAGTCCTGGTCGAAACTAGGGGGTCCTTTTTTGTGTGTCAGGTTTGGACGGTTGTCCGTTGTTCCAAGGTTTTTTCCTGTGATGTCGCTCGGGCTCCATGGAGGCACGATGTATGCTTACAACATGTTGGTTCATCCCCCTTTAGGAAGGATGTACACTTCTTGGGGGTGGATGTGGGTATCTGGGGTGCATGTGTTGTTTCAAAGCTATTTCCCAGCTCTCAAATGATGCTTTGTTAGGGAAGATCTTGGCCGCTAACTCCTTAGAGGCCCAGGTAGTCACGGAGTCTTCAATGTCTGGGATGTCTCTGTTTTGACGGAACTCCACTGCTACCATGTCTCGAGAGACTATTCCCCTTAGCTCTGGCATTGCATTAATTAGTTTTATTAGGTTTCCTCTATTTAGAATGTCCTGCCTCTCCTCTGTTACGTATTCGGGTGTAAATGACAGAACTGGTTCGATGTCATCTAGGAAGTTTTTTTGTTTTCCTCAGGAGACCGGTTGGGGGGCTTGGTTTCCGCTTACTGAGCTGGTTTTAGTTTTAACTGTTGCCTGTCCCATGTGGCCCTCTTCCCTTGTTTCCCTAGTTGGTGCCTGTCCTCCTTTTATATTTTGTTTGGTTTCCACTTGTTCTCGGATTTTACTTTGTGCAATACATTGCTGGTCGTTTCCGTTTTTTATGATCTTAATTGGGGTCAGGTCTGTCGCTAACTGGACGGGCTTTTTTTTCCTGTTTTTGCTTGCTGGGGTTATTGCCCAAGAACCCGCAGGCACTTTTTCGTGCTCTCTCTGTACTCAAGTTCTTTAGGGACTGACCGACCTCTGTGGATTTATTTATGTTACTTGGGGATGGTAAGTCTTTTTCAGTGCTCTTCCACCGATGTTGTCGGTGTTGTTGGTTGTTTGTTAGGCCTTTTTAGGTTGATTCTGGCTGTAGCTGGTTGTAAACCCTTGTTCGATCCCTCGAGTGTTGATAAGTCTGGTTCTTGGAACTGTTCCGCCATTATCGATTTCTCAAACGAGAAGCTTACCCGTTCCGAATCTGAGTCTTCCGGTCTATTGGTAGAAATGTTCAGAGCATTGGTTGTCGATTTTGGCTCTTGTCTCGTGTTCTTCGTGAATATTGAAAAGAAATGATCGGTGGCAGTTAATTGTTTGCATTTCAATTTAGGCCTTGCCGTCCTTGCGCGTTTCCTTTGTCTTTTTGTTAATTTATTTTGAGGCTGAGAGTCAGAGTTGACCAGAAATGTATTTGTTTGAGTTTCCTGGCTTACGATTTCCATTTTCTGGTCCTCTATGTGGTCCACTGGGAAGGTTTTCCCATCACCCTTTTTGCTGTGTTTTTGATTAATTTGGGTGTTTGGGACTTTTAGTTTTTCTTTGCTGGATTTTTTGTCTGGGGACGCTTGGTTGCCCTTCTGCTTGCTCGCTGTCTTTACTACGCCGAGAATGTCTTTTAGGATTTCTGGGAGGGACGCAAGTTTCTCAATAATACTCCCGCAGTCACAATTACTTTGCTTGTATTTGGTTGGGAGTTGGTCAATGTTTCCTTTGTTGAGTGAGACTTTGTCTGGGCAATCATCCATGCTTCCTTTGTTTGCCAGTAAGGACATTATTGAGTCAGCCTTGGAGCTTATATGTGCAATATGCTCTGCAATAATGTTTATGACATCAATTTGAACCTCCATTTTATCATACTTGTAGTTAAGCGCCCTTATGGCTTGATCCAGTGAACTCAATAATGCATTCCCCCAATGTGCGTTGGACCCTTCTGGTTCATCTGAGGGTATGATCATGCTTGCCGACGAGATGGAAATTGGCACCTGCGTGTTGCCTTTATTTGCTCTACTTCCGTAATTAATGCTGTCTTCTATCAGGATTCTTTGGTTATCACTGTTGTCCATTAAATTGTGTGGAGTAGATGCCACTAGGCCCAACCTGCACTCCTTGGGGGTTAATTCATGTGCTGAGGTGGGCCCTTGCGGGAATGTTCTTATTGCTATGGTTTTTGTGATTTTGGTCGAGTCTAAATCATTTGATACTGGAAGGGAGTTTAACCAGACGTCCTCCCCTCTAGTCTCTGTTTTGTCAGTTCTTCAGTTTCTCCTGGGTGTGTCTCTTTACGTGGGTAGTCGTGATTTTTGTGACCCGTGTTGGTCTTGTATTCAGAGTTGTTGAAGATATTCTTCAGAGATTGTTTTTCTGGGGATATCGAGGAAATCAGTGAAATTTGTTGATCACTCTTTGTGTCTTTTTTTCTTGTTGGGGTTTTTTTTGTTTCCATTACACTAGTCAGCTCTGTTTCTATCAGTGGTCGGTTTGGTTTGTGGACCAGGACCTGCACGGTTTCCGATTTTTTCCCTAGGTTATATTTTTTCAGTTGGTCAGAGTATGAAGCGGGTGAGGCGGTTGTGGCGTCATAGGGAATTGGTTCCGTTGTCTGCTTGCCCTGGTTTAAGCTTTTCAACAGGTCTGATAATTTTGGCTTGTCGGGCTGGATAGGTCTCGGTAGGTTTAGTGCCTCCTTCATTGTTGTAAAGAGTGCAGAAACCGGGTCTTTTAGAAAAAATAATTTGTTGATCTGCTGCTGTTTTTCTGTGGTTTGGCCGGGTTTGTCTGGTATCTTGACTGGTCCTACCGTCGCTTTTGCCCCCTGGGCTGCTGGCCCCCACTTTTGAGCTGGAACTGGAGAGAGACTTTCTTGGAGGGACTTGCCTGAGTTAGATTTTTTTACTTTCTTGCTACGTGGGGCTTTACTTGATGGCGATTGCCGGTTTGTTCCCGATCTCATTCTCCTTATAGTTTTTATTGTTTTGTTTGTGTTTGGTACCAGCGACCATGGCCTGTGGGCTCCTTTCTCTTTTTAAGTGTCCCTTTGACTTGTTGGTTTTGAGTTTTCCTCACTCTCTTCCTGTCTTTCAAGTCAGGTCTTTCTTGCTGTTTGAGTTTTATACAGCTCAAAAGCTACGGGACTAGTTGTGCTTCTGTTTTGGGTCGCTCCTTTTTTTTTGTGAGAGATTGCTCTGTTAACTACTTGGTTGATCTTGTCCTTCCCCCTTTTTTTTGTTCATTGACTGACTTGATTTAGAGTGATTTTTGTCGATTAGTGGCAAGAAGTAATAAAATGTGGTGGATTTTTAGTGGGTTATGGCTTGTTAAGCTTGTTGAGCCTTATTGAGCCTTATGGTGTGGCCCCTGAGGTGTAGCCCCTGATTCCTGTGTCCTGAAATAGCAGTTTTAATCCTTATTGTCAGATTTGTTAGGTTTGTCTGGGAACTGTGAATTTCGGTAGGATGCAGGGCTAATTAGCCGGTTTATGGGTCTCCGTGACTGAGCCGCTGAAGCCTCTGATGCGGGTGGGGGGTTTGAGTGAGGCGACGGTGGTGGGGGCAGTTTAATGTCAATGGCCCGAAAGCCGCTGACAGAGTGGGTGGTGAGTTGAGCTCACGAGGGGGACTGACCGCGAGTGGAGCACACGAGGGGACTGCGGGCGAATCAGACATAGTCCGACTGCCTAGGTCAACCCCCCGGGCTCTTACTTCGCGGCCGCCTCTATCGGCAGCCACGCTCGCGTCTCTATCCCTCCCAGCACTGCTCGGAATTGCGCAACCTCACCTCCTTTGCCGAACCATCGATGCGGTAAACATGCAGCCACTTCAACCGGAATTACGGGTAGAAAAACCGGCACGGCCACCGATGAAACCCACTGCCTTCACCTTTGTTTCAGCTTCAGCCCTGCTGCCTTCGCGCTCGCTTGCTCGCTCCTCGTCACGCACGTGCCAGGAAGTTAGAGAGTACTGGCTTCCGCTGAGATTCCTGATGCAATCTATTTTTGGTAGCAAAAAAATTAACTTTGTCTAAGGTGTACAACTTCATAATGACTACTTAGAAAAACAGTTGGGGGTCGTTATTGTCCCTTGTGGTTTAACATCTGATAAGGTCACAGAACAAAACCATAGTCATTGAGAATAAAAGGTTGATATTACTGGGGGCGCAGGTCCATTAATATGGTGGAGACCCTACAAATGATGGTTTAATGAACCTGGAACACACAAGAGGCCAAGAGATCGTCTGTGTAAAGAAAGAGGCCATGGTCGACTGCAATTCGATGGAACAGAGGGGTTGGTCCTCCCTTTTATTATTGACCGTTGTTTACTTGCTGGCTCTCTCCAATTATGAATCTTCTTGCTGCTCTTGTCATAAACTTGGTGAACCGGATATTAATCATTGAGTTGTCCGGATTCATTGATGCAAGGATGGCTTGTCTGCACGTGTAGTATTTTTACACCTAAGCTATCCGACAATTACCCTACTGTTGCACCCTCTGGAGTTGGAATAGTAATTTTTACCCCTACGCTATACAGCACTTTCCCTATTATTGCACCGTCTGGAGTTGGAATAGTAATTTTTACCCCTCCGCTGTCCAACACTTTCCCTACTGTTGCACCGTCTGGAGTTGGAATAGTAGTTTTTACCCCTATGCTATCCAACACTTTCCCTACTTTTTCACCCTCTGGAGTTGAGATAGTATTTTTTACCCCTACGCTATCCAATATTTATTGTTTTAGTTAATGTAGTGTATAATTTATTAAGTAAGTATATATATTATATTATATATATATATATGTTTATTTATTTTTTATATTATATGTATTACTTATAGGGCTCGATTCCGATTCGGGAAAATGCGCTATACGGAGCGTATTTCCCGTACGAATCGTACACCTTCAAGTTCCCCGTACGTACGATCAAGTACGATCCAAACCCAAAGCACATCCCTGTACAAATCGTACCAAACACCGTACGACACAACAATATATACGATATGTATCCGGGTCACGC
The DNA here is from genome assembly GCF_964263255.1 of Lissotriton vulgaris. Classification (NCBI taxonomy): domain Eukaryota; kingdom Metazoa; phylum Chordata; class Amphibia; order Caudata; family Salamandridae; genus Lissotriton; species Lissotriton vulgaris. Next base: position 748,426,613 of record NC_141696.1, read on the forward strand.
AGTACGCTACGTCCGTACGTAAACAAGCAGCAGTTTCCGGCCCGAACCGCACCCCGGTACGTGAATTACATGCCATGAACCCCATCGTTCGTGTGATCCCAGCCCTGTACGCCTAACACCTGGTGTATAGCAACCGACGATGGCGCAGACGGTGAATACTTCGTACTTCAACAATGCAAATGTACCTGTACACTGCGTCATAAACTCTCAAGTATACCACCATTGCATTAGTGATACGAGCCACACACACGCCCTGAATGTTGGGGTACGGTGCGTCACACGCACTCGCGTATACCACCATTGCAATACTGATACAACTCGCACACACGCCCTGAATGCTGGTGTATGGTGCGTCACACGCGCTCGCGTATACCACCATTGCAATAGTGATACGACCCGCACACACGCCATCCATACTCCCAGCATAGACCTGCTGTATTGGGGTGGGTGGATATGACTCCCAGCATAGGCTTACAGTATTGGGGTGGGTGGATATGACTCCCAGCAGTGTCCAGACATATGAGGGGTGGGTGGATATGACTCCCAGCAGTGACCCGACATATGAGGGGTGGGTGGATATGACTCCCAGCAGTGTCCAGACATATGAGGGGTGGGTGCAGAGGACTCCCACCAGTGTCAAGAAATATGAGGGGTAGATGCAGAGGACTCCCAGAATAGGCCTACAGTATAGGGGTGGGTGGATATGTTTCCCAGCAGTGTCCAGACATATGAGTGGTGGGTGTAGAGGACTTCCAGCATAAGCCTACAGTATTGGGGTGGGTGCAGAGGACTCCCAGCAGTGTCCAGACATATGAGAGGTGAGTGCTGAGGACTCCCTGCAGTGTCCAGACATATGAGGGGTGGGTGGATATGACTCCCAGCAGTGTCCAGACATATGAGGGGTGGGTGCAGAGGACTCCCAGCAGTGTCTAGACAGATGAGGGGTGGGTGCAGAGGACTCCCAGCATAGGCCTACAGTATTGGGGTGGGTGGATATGACTCCCAGCAGTGTCCAGACATATGAGGGGTGGGTGGATATGACTCCCAGCAGTGTCCAGACATATGAGGGGTGGGTGCAGAGGACTCCCAGCATAGGCCTACAGTATTGGGGTGGGTGGATATGACTCCCAGCAGTGTCCAGACATATGAGGGGTGGGTGCAGATGACTCCCAGCAGTGTTCAGACATATGAGGGGTGGGTGCAGAGGACTCCCAGCATAGGCCTACAGTATTGGGGTGGGTGGATATGACTCCCAGCAGTGTCCAGACATATGAGGGGTGGCTGGATATGACTCCCAGCAGTGTCCAGACATATGAAGGGTGGGTGCAGAGGACTCCCAGCATAGGCCTACAGTATTGGGGTGGGTGGATATGACTCCCAGCAGTGTCCAGACATATGAGGCATTGGTGCAGAGGACTCCCAGCAGTGTCCAGACATATGAGGGGTGGGTGCAGTGGACTCCCAGCATTGGCCTACAGTATTGGGGTGGGTGGATATGACTCCCAGCAGTGTCCAGACATATGAGGGGTGGGTGGATATGACTCCAAGCAGTGTCCAGACATAGGAGGGGTGGGTGGATATGACTCCCAGCAGTGTCAAGACATATAAGGGGTGGGTGTAGAGGACTCCCGGCATAGGTCTACAGTATTGGGGTGGGTTGATATGACTCGCAAAAGTGTCCAGACATATGAGGGGTAGGTGGATATGAGTCTCAGCAGTGTCCACTCATATGAGGGGTGTGTGCAGAGGACTCCCAGCATAGGCCTACAGTATTGGGGTGGGTGGATATGACTCCCAGCAGTGTCCAGGCATATGAGGGGTGGGTGCAGAGGACTCCCAGCACAGGCCTACAGTATTAGGGTGGGTGGATATGACTCCCAGCAGTGTCCAGACATATGAGTGGTGGATGGATGTGACTCCCAGCAGTGTCCAGACATATGAGGGGTGGGTGGATATGACTCACAGCAGTGTCCAGACAGATGAGGGGTGGGTGCAGAGGACTCCCAACATAGGCCTACAGTATTGGGTTGGGTGGATATGACTCCCAGCAGTGTCCAGACATATGAGGGGTGGGTGGATATGACTCCCAGCACTGTCCAGACATAGGAGGGGTGGGTGCAGAGGACTAGCAGCAGTGTCCAGACATATGAGGGGTGGGTGCAGAGAACTCCCAGCAGTATCCAGAAATATGAGGGGTGGGGGCAGAGAACTCCCAGCATAGGCTTACAGTATTGGGGTGGGTGGATATCATTTCCTGCTGTGTCTAGACATATGATGGTTGGGTTCAGAGGACTCCCATCAGTGTCCAGACATATGAGAGGTGGGTGAAGAGGACTCCCAGCATAGGCCTACTGTATTGGGGTGGGTGGATATGACTGCCAGCAGTGTCCAGACATATGAGGGGTGGGTGGATATGACTCCCAGCAGTGTCCAGACATATAAGGGGTGGATGCAGAGGACTCCCATCATAGGCCTACAGTATTAGGGCTGGTGAATTTGACTCCCAGCAGTGTCCAGACATATGAGGGGTGGGTAGATATGACTCCAAGCAGTGTCCAGACATATGGGGAGTGGGTGCAGAGGACTCCCAGCATAGGTCTACAGTATTGGGGTGGGTGGATATGACTCCCAGCAGTGTCCAGACATATGAGGGGTGGGTGAATATGATTCCCAGCAGTGTCCAGACATATGGGGGTGGGTGCAGAGGACTCTCGGCATAGGTCTACAGTATTGGGGTGGGTGGCTATGACTCCCAGCAGTGTCCAGACATATGATGGGTGGATGGATATGACTCCCAGCAGTGTCAAGATGTATGAGGGGTGGGTGCAGAGGACTCCCAGCATAGGCCTACAGTATTGGTGTGGGTGGATATGACTCCCAGCAGTGTCCAGACATATGAGGGGTGGGTGCAGAGGACTCCCAGCATAGGCCTAAAGTATTAGGGTGGGTGCAGAGGACTCCCAGCAGTGTCCAGACATATGAGGGGTGGTTGCAGAGGACTCCCAGCAGTGCTCAGATATACGGGGCGGCATTATCATCATCATACCACAACTACATGGGTGTATGTTTACATCCCTAACAATTGAGTTTCCTGATAGTGCCATAGCAACTCATCACTTACATCAGTGTCCCACCCCACGGAGGATGGATTTCCGTCACACACTGCGTGACACACCACATGTGGGTGTGATGTTAGATCCCACATGCATACCCACCCATGGAGGTTGCAGGCAACCTACACACCCTACCATCATGACGCAATAGTGTATAGTCATGTAACAGCTCACCAAACAAAGAGAGCGAAAGGGAACACACACTGTCATGTACATCCCTGGGCTGATATGAATGTCCAGGTGGTGGTCAGACCACCAAAATGTACTTTCTCATGGATTGAATAGGGTTGAAACCCCTTAGATACAAAGCACAAAATTGTGAGTCATGTGCACAAATATCCTTCATAACAAGTCCCATCATAGGGGCAGGCTGTGATTACACATCTGCATACTGTGAAAAAGGGTGACTATGTCCATGAAGGCATTTCTACATACTCAAAACACAAGTACATTGAGTATCATGGATGGCACAGACAAATTAGCAGCAGTCATCTGTGAGCAGGCATGGCCATTGCTGAAGGGAACGTTCAACTGAATAGGAAATCTGCACACATGTCAGTACAACAATTGTGCAACTGTCTGTAGGGAAGATCTCATGTGTCACTGAGGAAGAAACACTCCTTGGGACAATGCCTGTAGCCAAACTGAACATGCTCAACCAAAGATTAATTGCTGCAACATTGTGATGGAACATAGATACCATGCTCCACCTCATTACCATCATAAAATATACATCTTTCATAACCCCAAAACATTACCATGACACCAACTCCTAGGCAACAGCACCTAAAGCAAGTACCTGAAATGCAATAGTTTAGAATGAAAAATAAAATGCATTATTCAGCTCCAAAGGAAAATGATTGAATAAATGAGGCCTGGCTCAAACAAGGCCAATGGCCAGTCCACATTAAAGTCTGCTTGGGGGACGTTGGGGAGGTCGTTGACCCCAAACTTGCCTGCACATGATGGAGTTAAAGGGCTGTTGACCCGTGGGGGGCATCATCTGTGTCAGGGACAGGCACCGCAGGGACAGTGGAGGGAACGGTAGGTGTTGTGGGTGCAGGGGGGGAGGAATCCACCTCAGTGGCTTGTGCAGCACCAAAGGTGGAAATAAACTCAGCGGCGCTGCACACTGCTGCCAGTTCAGCCAGACCACCACCTGCACCCGGGGACAAAATGGGAGTGGAGGTAGAGGGCTGAGAGTCTTACAGACTTTGGTTGTCGCTGAGTGCCTGCCGTCTGACCCCAGTCCCTGTGGGTGTGCCTGCATCCCTCTGAGATTGCGTGCAAGGAGATCTGCGCTTACACTTCCGTGGTTGTGTGCTGGTTGTGTCCGTTGGTGTGTGTGATCTGGTTGTTCTGTGTGTGCTCTGGACAGGTATTGGAGAACGGGTGTGGTTGGGTCCGAAGGAGGGGGGTCGGACCGCTGCAGGAGGGAAACTGCTGCCCTCAGTGAGGAGTCCATGGACGATGGAATCCGACGTTGGTCCGACATCATAGCTGACATGCCTTCCATGAATGATAAGAACTGTGTCAGTATTGTAGTGTGAATAATGAAAGTAGGTGGAGAAGCGCACTCAGTTATGATGATAAATCTTTGTGTTCATTCGATATGTGTGCAGTGTTAGAACTATGCCTACTGAGCATATATGTAATTATATAGTGTAAGTGGCCTAGCCCCTTCTCAGACAACTGGGACTCTAACATGCAACAACCATGACAATTGTCATATGTGATATAATCAATATTTAATAACAAATGTTATACAAATCAATTTCAACTGAAAGATTTTGTGGGGATACACGGATATATAAATCATACATCTGATTATAATAAGTACAGCTTGTTTTGATACATTAAAGCTGATGTCAACTTAAATAAGTACTTCAATTTAAAAGTACCAACATTCCAACCCTATGCATTTCGGGACCGAGTCCCTTCTTCAGGGGTTATCTGTGAGAGAGAAAATTAAAGGAAAACAATTTCATTTGTCGCACAAAGTGAGTTTCTTCTGTATGTTAGTAATCAGCATAAATGACCAAAGCAGCATGCTCAATTGTTTGTGAAAAAACCATCACCCAGTGAAAAGACTGAATAATGCTAACTCAAAACTTACTGAAAGAATATCTGAATTATTGCTGCCGCAAACTGTAAAAAAAATTGTAGTGTGGCCATGGAGGACAGTCACCATTGATGTCTGACCAACCTGAATCTGCCGGAGTAGGTCCACAGACTCAGCACTGAGGGCAGCAGGGGAGACAGGGGCAGGGGCTGCGTTGCTGGGGCCGAAGGAGACATGGGGGGCAGCACGGACAGAAGGGACCCTAGCAACTGGGAGGGTGGAGATGGGTCTGGAGGAGGCGGGGGCAGACACGGTGATGGTAGATGGTGTAGCCGCGTATTCCCCCTCCTCCTGGGAATCAGAAGCCGATCCGTCTGCAGGTCGGGCCGCCTGACTCCCCTCACCCTCCCTGCCACTGACTCCCTCGGACTCCTCAGCTGTGGTGGCACTATGGCTGGGTCCCTACTCTTGGTCCGTGTTCATGTCTCCTCCTGTGTCGGTTGATGATACTGTGGGCAAGGAGAAGAAACAACAATGCATCAGTCACCTGTAGACATCTGACACATGAGCACTAAATCAGTTGGTCACACTGCAAATCATGGCATGCATCATGAGTAACAGCCAGATAGCTCCGCACATATTTGAGACTAGTACTGCCCAGTTGGTATAGACAAAATGCTACTTGGACACAAGGATCGAAAGAACACAACAGGCCACAACATGAATGAGAGTTACACTGAAAAGCTTCTGTTTGTTCACAGGAGAGCAGATCTACACAATGAAGTGATGCCACCTCAAGTTCACAAAGAAATAAACAGTTGTGGTGCCCCTCAGGGAAAACTAACACACCTCACTCCACAAGGTAACACCACACTCAAAGCCCTGTAAGTACATTTGGGTGAAAAACAATGTCACAAATTGTTGGTATCCTGGGAATCACCATACTTCACACATTCAAAATGTATTGAATGTGTTAATTCACCATCTTGTGAAGATAACACATATGTGCCTGCATGAAAGATTTCCCACAAAGAAATGCACTCAAAAAACAGACACATTCATTGAAACAGCTGGCACACTTTAAGATGAAACACTGTTAGAAACAAATGGCGTAGCAGAGTTGGCAAGTACATGGTCCAACGGAGATCTTAATGGCTTGAGACACATTAGTTTGTACAATTGACAACAAAGGAGACTCAAGCACTCAAGACCACTGTGGGGGCATGTATATGGAGATCAAGGCACTACATTAATCACTAACACTGGCCTCCTTCAAAAGCTGCCTGCTTCTTCAAACAAATTGGAAATGTTGTTTTGTGTGCACTACCTTGTGAGACAACTATAATGCAGGCACATACGTGTAACCTACACAATTTGTCATATGAATACATTCTAAACATAAACAACTCTTAACAAGTGTTGGGAGTGCCAGGGTACATTCATCAATGTGAGACAACTTCTAATGTGTCAGTCCTCACAGGGGCATTACCTGATCATTCAGTTGCTAGCACATAAGACCCACTGGTTGTCATGTGATGTGGCCCACATGTCCCAAATCAGGACAATGCTCAAGCTAATGGGCCTGCAATTGTGAAGAACAAAACATTTGCTGCATCGTGGACACACCATGATCCCCATGCTAAATGTCAACACAGTAGTGTGCACAATAAGACAAAACAGCGTTGCACCAGAACTACATACATGTGGCAAAAAAGAATTAGGCAAAATCATGTCTGAAAAACAAATGACATAGGCTGTCAAGCCACAAATGAAAGCACTGTCCAAAATCACAGGGGAAGTGCATGGTGAAACACCGACCAGCCAATTCTCACACACAGGTCACAACTGCCAAGGCCAAATCAGGCAGGCCCATTGGACCTCTCCTGCACAACACCCCATCCCTCAGTCAATGTGATAGATACAGCTCAAGAAGTGAGAGCTCAGAATCGGGGTAACAAAAACTGTTCTGCAACATTTTAAAAGGTAACCCAAGCTCACCTTGTGGGGCTGCCAATACATATTAGTCACAAACAACCAACAACATGTTGTTGTGAATAGGCACACAGGCACTGCCCAGTGTGAGCATTCACAAGCCAAATTTTGTATCCATGTCCAGTGGCAACATGTAGCAGACACAGGATAAATACAAACTATGCCAGGGACCAATGCCACTGAGGCAGACCCATGCTGAGCCCACATAGAATGAGCACAGTGTTGGATGACACACATGAATAGGATGCTAGGGTGTCTCAGGGGACTGTGGTTGGCACACTGATCCGTGGGTCTGGAATGAGCTGACTGTAACATTAAGAACTGTCATGGCACTATGCATATCTCCCAAATAATGTACGTCATGTCTGACAACACAAAATGGGTCATGCATGCTGCAAGGGTGTACAGTTGAAACCTCTCACACTTATATGTTGAGACTCATCATCAGTGCAAACAAATGTGAAGCCCTAACACAGTGCACAGGTCATGGCACAGGCAAGGTCTCAACACATGTAACAGACCACCCTCCCACATGATGCGCTAATCAATGTGCAGTATAAATAACTTGCACCCTAGATGAGCATGTGCATATTTGAATACACACAGACCAGGAGAATGTGAAGGAGGGGAAGGGATGAAAAAGAGCACCAGCTGATTATGGGGAATCTAAAATACACTGCACATATAACCTGTCTGACCAGACACCCCAACTGTGGAAGTGTTTCCAGGCTTCAGAGCACCTCAAGAAGCAGGTGAGAAACAACACAACAAACAGCCATGTACCTACCCCCTCCTTGCTGCTGTCTCTCCTGCAACTGCCTATCGAGGTCGGGAAAGACCAGAGCCAGGACCCGGAGCATGTGGGGGGTGAGGTGACGGTTGCTGCCATGCCATCGTGGAGCTTCCAGCTTCAGCTGGACCCATGCGATACGCCGGGTCCAGCACCGGATGTCCTGCCACCTTTCTTGAATGTTGTGCAGCTTCTGGCGATGGCCCCCGCAGTCCTGACAGCCCTGACGATCTCCAGCCATATCTCTCCCTTCTCATAGGCAGATACCTGTCAGTAAGACAAAGTGAAACAACATCACTACACCTGCTCCATCTCCCAGAGACACACACTTGCACACCATTGATAATGTGAACAGGGCATAGGATGCTGACAGGACTTGCATCATTGTCCATGTGAATTAGGCCTGTGGGCAAACCCCAATGCACTACATGGCATTGAAAGGCAACAGATGGCGTAACATGTGCAACACACACACTGATCATAGCACAAACTGGAGAACACATGCAACTGCAGGGTGTGGGACAGCAAGTGGCGAGCAGTCCCATGTCTAACTCCACTTAACAACCCTCAGCAGACCAGACACACACCCTGGCACAGATCACTCGCCTGTCACTGACAACAGTGGAAACAACCCTCACTTAGCACATGTGCCACTTGACAAAGAGGTGTCACAGGTGTCGTGCTAACTTTGCAAGTCAGGCACACACCACTGCTTACTAGTCACATCAGATGGCTATAGCTGCAAACGCCATGCATCTGTGGTGCAACACTTCACATACACACTCACCCAGATGACAAGGAACATTCACACACTGCAATGTCCATGAAATTAAACATATCATTTGTACAATATCACCACAGGTCCCCCACAAGTGGTACACAGCTGTGAGTATAGTCAGCTGTCACTCTAGGGGAACACTGTTACACCTCAGGACCTTTTGGAATGAAGTCACCAAGGTTGTGCACGGCTGAATGTGTCACACACTATGCAGTGAATGTCACAGTAAGCACAATGCAAGTGAGGAGTGAACACACATGAACTACATCATGCTCGGCATGAGAGACACCACCATGTACACCCCCTGGGACACTCTCAAAACCACATTGCATCTTTGTCCCACCAATACACAATGCCTGTTGTGACACTCGCACAACAGGTGCACAGTCAAAGGTACTGCAGTCAGCACTCACCTGCTTCCCTGGTCTCCCATACAGCTTGCTGTACTGTGGTAGGAGGGCATCCAGCAGGGCCTGGTTTTCCTCATCAGTGAATGCTGGTGCCCTCTCCATTGTACATGACATAAGAGTCCAGGGAATGCAGAGACAGCAGCAGTGTGGTCCACTTCAATGTTGTGCAGGCAAGTGCCCTCTCACAGCACATGCAGCCTTAAATCAGTGCTGCTGAGGGGCTTTCAGTCTCAGGAGTACAGTGTGATAGGCCAGATTACTTTGCATCCTACGTTTCATCCAATCACTTTAAACATAAGGCCCTGACACACATTTTCATGGTTCAAAATTTTAGCTTCAGCTCCACACAAGTTTGCAAAATTGTATAGTTTTGCCCAACTGACTTTTTCAGGACAACTGTAGAACACACTCAAATCTCAGTATCCATGACAACCAGCCTGCATTCTGGGCCTACTACTCGTCCCCCAGGTGTCCTCTATGTATTTTTTGGGATCCACACAAAGGTATGGTGCGTTGCACGTCGCGTATGGCACCATTTTAATAGTGAAACGCTGTGCACCCACTCACGTAATGCCAGGGTACGGTTCGCTCGCGTATTGCACAATTACAATAGTGAAACGCTTTGCACACACGCAGGTAATGCCCGGGTATGGTTCGCTCGCGTATGGCACGATTACAATAGTGAAACGCTGTGCACACACGCATGTAAAGCCGGGGTACGGTTCGCTCGCGTATGGCATGATTACAATAGTGAAACACTGCGCACACCCGCACGTACTGCCGAGGTACGGTTTGTTCACGTATGGCACAATTACAAACGCTGTGCACACCCGACCGTAATGCCGGGGTACGGTTCGCTCACGAATGGCAGGATTACTATAGTGATACGATGCGCACACATGCACGTAATGTCGGGGTATGGTTAGCTCGCGTATGGCACAATTACAATAGGGAAATGCTGCGCAAACACGCACGTAGTGCCGGGGTACGGTTCGCTCGCGTATGGCACGATTACAATAGGGAAACGCTGCGCACACACGCACGTTATCCCGGGTTATGGTTCACTCACGTATGGTACGATTACAATAGGGAAACACTGCGCACACACACAAGTAATGCCGGGGTACGGTTTCCTCGCGTATGGCATGATTACTATAGTGAAGCCCTGCACACACCTGCACGTAATGCCGGGGTACGGTTCGCTCGCGTATGGTACGATTACAATAGTGAAACGCTGCGCACACACACACATAATGCCGGGGTACAGTACGCTCATGTATGGCACAATTACAATAGTGAAATGCTGCGCACACGCGTACTTAATGCCGGGGTACGGTTCACTTGCGTATGGCACGATTACAATCATGAAACGGTGCGCACATGCAACGTAAAGCTGGGGTACGGTTCGCTCACATATGGCACGATTACTATAGTGATACGATGCGCACACACGCACGTAATGTCGGGGTACGGTTCACTCGCGTATGGCACGATTACAATCGGGAAATGCTGCGCACACACACACGTAATGCCGGGGTACGGTTAGCTCACGTATGGCATGATTACAATAGGGAAACGCTGTGCACACACGCACGTAATGCCGGGGTACGGTTCGCTCGCGTATGGCATGATTACAATAGGGAAACGCTACGCACACACGCAAGTAATGCCGGGGTACGGTTCGGTCGCGTATTGTATGATTACTATAGTGAAACGCTGCGCACATACACACTTGTGAATGCTGGGGTACGATGCGTTTCACACGGTGCATTTCACATGCATTTGTGAATGCAGGGGTACGGTGTGTTTCACACGCTCACGCTTGGCACCATTACAATTGTGATGCGAGGCGCACACATGGCGGGGATGTAGGAGTACGCTTCAAACAAGGATGTGTATCAAGTTCTTTTCATTTCATACTTACATGTGCAGGCCCTAGGTGTGTCAGGCATTGATATAGCACAGGGCATATGATCTTGTTGCACAATTGATGTGTGCTGACCTGTTGACACATGTCATGTGTGATGGGACACTATGTTGTACACAAGACCTTTACACTTGTCACATGTGTGCCATTATGCAGATGTAGCCATGCACATCTACACTGGGATGGCACAGTCATCACTATGGGCAACTGCTCCATGTTGCCAGGGCCTGGGGCACTTTGTCACTTGACATTTTATGCTCAGCATAACCCGATGTGACAATGTCCGGTGTGTGTCATGTCAAACCTTGAGCTTGTTGTTTGTGTAACGTAAACTGCATCTGCTGTTGGTGCATCTAACATGGGTCTGTGTTGAGATGAGAAATGGTTTCACATGTACGCTCACCATGCCACATATGCATTTCTGCGGCTTTTGGGTCTGATGTCATCAGACATCAATTTTCCCAAGGCACACATGTCTGCATCCTGACAAGGGCTGAGTCGTTTTTTTTTCACATGCACACCTTTATTGCTATGTGTTTGAGATGAACTTTTGATATTTCATCTGACCTGAGCATGTGTCTTGCAGTCAGCTGTCTGGATGGGTTGACAACCTTCCACTGCAGGATTTGTGACGTCTGTCACTCAAGTGATATCTTGGGTACTTCACTCAGACCAGACCAGCAGCCTGTTTCAGGGCATGTCATGTTTATGGAGGCAAACAACAGATGTATCTGGGTTTTTGTAGGAGTGCCAGCAAGCTGGCATATGTGTACGGGATGTATTGCACACGCCAGACTTCATAGTGACATGATGTCTGATATTAGTTTTGCATGTGATATGTACCTTGCCATTCATGTTGTTTGATGGTTATTCTCCATTCTTCCCAAATATGTCCTGCAGGGCACCGCCTCTACCAAGGCCATTTCCAGACTTGGCTACCATGAGGGAACGTGACTGCATCCGATGTTACAGAATCACTCGAGCGGCGATTCAGGACTTGACGAACAAGCTGGCACCACATCTCCAACCGCAACACAGTTATCCTACTGCGCTGAGCCCCAAGATAAAGGTGATGGCAGCCCTCCATTTTTTTGCTACAGGTACGTTCCAATTAACCATAGCTGATGTAGGTGGAATGTCCCAAACAATGTTCAGCCGTGTATTGCGTGATGTGTTAGCAGCCATGTTGGAGCATATTGATGAATTCATCAGATTTCCTCCTCCTGAAGAGTTGAGAGATGTCAAGGGTGATTTCTATGTCCTGGGTGGGATGCCACATGTAATTGGGTCCATTGATGAGACACATGTGGCTTTGGTGCCACCACAGGCTCAGGAGCAGGCTTACGGCAACAGGAAACACTATCACTCAATAAATGCCCTGGTGGTTTGTCTGGCTAACATGCTGATTTCCCATGTTTGTGCACATTCTCCAGGATCGTGCCATGATCCATTCATCATGAGGCATAGCAGGGTGCCAAGAATGATGCTGCAGCTGCGGTATGGTGGGTATACTCTGTGTGTCCTGTGCGTTTCAGTATCCTTAGCTCTGCCTGCATCTCATGAACCACCATGATGTATATTTGCAGGTGACGCAGGCTATCCCAACATTCCATGGTTGATGACACCTCTCCGGAACACAAGAACAGCTGCATATCAGCAGTACAATAATGCACACGGGCAGACCAGGCGAGTGATAGAGCAGACGTTTGGCCTCCTGAAGAGCCGATTCCATTGTCTCAATAAGACTAGCGGGTCCCTCCCATATGCCCCAGCCAAGGTCTGTAATATCTTCATTGTGTGCTGCATGCTGCACAACATGGCAGTTGAGAAGGCAGTCCCACTCATCCTGGATCCTGAGGAGCAGGAACATCCATCCATTGAGGTTGAAGGGCTTGGTCACTATGCAAGTGATGAGGAGGAGGAGGATGATATCCCGAGTCAGATCATACACAACTTCTTCTCATGATGGTGAGTCACTGCGAATGAGTGTGCAAGCTTTTCGCATTGAGTGGCATGTCTTGCAATGTGTGTGTCCAGCTGACTGTATGCATATTCACTTTGATGTGTGTTCTGATGTGTCACACAAGTGCTGATGTCATGCCATACTAAAATGCACAATGACTTAGCTATAATTTTACATGTGTACTACATTGTTCGTGTTTTGTTCCTGCCCATGTCTTCAGCAAAGATTTGTAACAGTGAGCCCTTGTGTGTCTCTAATTCCCAGGTTGCTTTGCCTGTTGTCTGTTTGTGTCATCTCAGTCCTCCTGCTATTCCTCATGATGATTGCAACGTGGGCTGAATCAGAGTTCCATGCAACAACATGTGTAAATGTCAGTTCAGGTAAGAGAACCAAACAGGGTTTTTTTGTGTTGTTATGCTTTTTTAATGTGTGGGAGCTGTTTCTCTGCATGTTGAAGACCCATCCATATATGTCTAATCATCATGGATCAATTTACATGTTGCACCACTCCCATGACAGTACATTCACCCTTCTTGACAGTCATCTGTTGTGGAGTTTTGACTCTGGTGAAGGCATCAATGTGTGTCAACCTTGACCCTGACACATTGCGGATTCAACGTGTTGACATTGTGTGGGACATCACAACCACAGGCTCCAAGGTGAATTGCAGCATCACTGTGTGAAGCAGGATGTGTTTGGCACATCCACTTAATCTTGTGTGTCAGTACAGTTTGATTTGTAATCAACCATGTTGTGAAGGTATGGGCCAGCGTGTGTCCCACATGTTCTGTCAAGTGTCCTGTGAGTCTGTTCGTACGGATGCATTGCCCCTTGTGCCGCTATATCATGTCACTGTCACGTTGCTTCCTCAGGGCCGGTGGAGAACACTGCTTTGCAAGCCTTCTTGGTCAGTTGATGTTAAATTTCGATTCCCATGATGCCAGGAACGTTGCGCTGATGACCTTACAACGTTGTGCTGTAGCTATTGTAAACGCTTACGGTGCACCAGTCGGTCGACGTTAATTCAAGGATTCTCTTGTGGCGTGCTGCATATCCTGGTCACGGTAGGTTTGTTTTGTGGCATTGCTCCTCATTACTTTCTGTTGATTGTCGGACCAGCAGCTTGTTATGTTAGACATGTCCAAGCCCAGTTGGACGAGGCAATGACTATCTATTGTGGGGCTTCCTTGTGTTTACATAATTCCCTACCTCGCTGGATGAGCTTCTTAAGGCTCTTGCGGGTGATGTATAATTTCACTGCTTGACCCTCGCAGATTGCCAGGGGTGAATAGTATTTTTAAACATTGGAGCATTATTCCAACACTGTGAGTACCTTTGTTACTGCATGGCTCTAATTGCACAGAAGCAGCCTGCACAGCGTTATACATCCTTCATTTTGGCTGAAAAACTCTGCTACCTTTTATGTGTCCATGTTGAAACATCAGATCTAGTTTCATTTTCATTACTGTGATGCCAAGTATGATACAGTGGCTGTTGTTTTCCATTACATGTGTAACAGTTACAGTCTAGGTCCTGAGGTATTCTGTGAATCAGTGGCAAGAAATCATGAATGCCTATGCTTGTTTCGCTTTGTTTCAGGTCTCCCTCCCTGCTGTTCCCTTACTTTCCTTCCCTCGCCTGATCACCCTATTGAGTCAGTAATTCATACTCAGACCAAGGGGCTATCAGGAGGTGAACCACAATGATCATCGCACCTTTATGAGGAATCAAGGAAACAACAGGCCCCCAGGCGTCTTGTGCACATTGTCTAACCAGCATTACAGGTAAACTCCTTGCATGAGTGTTATTTTCCTCTGAGCAATGGGACTGGACATGGACATTGGCTAAAGCAGCATGGTCTCAACACAATCCTAATCCATTTGTATGGCAAATGTGTCCCACACAGTACAATGTGCATCATCACAGTGACCGCAGAACTCTTGCCAGTTTGCATGCGTCATGTATGGCATAATTGACAAAGATTGTGCATATGGGCGTATGTGTACTGTGGCAATATGCATGGTTTTCATCATAGCTATTGAACCATATTGTGCATGAAGTTTATGGTTGTGTATGTATTGTTGCTCCTTGCTACACACAACGGGCAGCCCACACCGGCTGACGCTGTGTGTCCTGTGCGCAGCTTGGCCTCTTGGTGCCTGATCCTGTGCGCGACATATATGGGGATTGTTATTCCATTTCAGGTCTGTGTCCCATGAGTAACCAGACAATCCTTCCTTTCCATACACCGGTTACATTGTGCCTTTCAAGCCTTCTTCTCTTTCTGTGCTAGTTTTTGCATGGTGTCTCACCCCTTCCACCAGCATGTGTTCACCCATTCCTGCTGCTGCGTCCCCTGCGGCATCACCCCACCGAGTGCCCTGATTCTGCAACACACACACCTCCCATATGCTCCTCCCTCCCTCCCTCCCTCCATTGTTAATGCAGGCATCAGCTTGTCAGTGCCACTGTTGCACCACATCTGTGCCAAAGGCAGGATCGTCTGCACCTGCAACGTGCACAGTGCAAAACCCTCTGGTCCTTCCATGATGCAGGAAACACAACATACTCATGCTCCCGCCACCCTCAAAACAGGGAACGCAAGACATTCATCCACCTGCTATCAGGCAACCCCTAAGCGCAACCATTACAGCTTTGCTGGCTGTGTGTGCAACTCCTACTGCCAACAACGCGCTGCCCCGCATGACAGACCATGTCCGTACAGCAAGGTCATGTGCCTCCTACTGCACACCCGCTACATCCACCAGCAGGCCATTGGACTCTGTCACCCCAGCCAACACAACACCCCCACACATCTCTATAATTACAGTGACCTGGTTGAAGGCATCCTCAGCACACTACATCAACATTGCCATCACAGATGGATACGAGATCACCCACAGGGACCACACCAACACTCCAGGACTCCCTCAGAGTCACATACTACACCAAGGACACACTCAGCATTGTCAAACAGCTGCACTTCATATTTCACACCAACCCTCAGACCACCCTCAGTCTAAATATCATCTACAGATCTCCAGGCCTACACCCACAATTCTGCTACGCCATCTACAATTATTATATTAGTCATGTATTGAGCGCACATGTAAGCCAACGGGGTTGTCCCAACACTGTAGTGTGCCGAAAATGAGGCAGCATAGGGGAGAGCAACTAATCTAGCAGGCTAAATATCCAGGTTTTAATGGCTTAGCGAGAATCACATTCATACAGAATCAGACGCAGCGGAAGTTATAGCTTAGTCCAACATTGGGTGGTTCCTACCTGAGAGGTTTCACCTCCTGATCTAGGTTTAGCTAAGCAAGGACTAATGAGCAAGTGCTTCTCATTGAAACGTAGAGATCGTGATTTACAATAGGGACGCAGTCTCCTCCTAAGGTACACCGGACTATGACCTTGTCACAGAATACGAGTGTAAGCGCATTGAATTCTATTTGTGTAGCCATGGCAGGCAATGGAGTATTCTTTGACACGTGGAGATATGTAGCCAAAGTGAGGCTCACCATACCAGGGAGGCAGCAGCACTTTTTCCCCCTCTGCAGTATACAGAGCAAGCCTAATGTGATACGTACGTATGAGACTTTCGCATAGTGTAAATGGTAGGTTATCAGTGTGTGAAGCACAGTTTTGCGGATTACAATGTGCAGATAGTGTATAATTCTCTTGATGATTTTAATCTTGCAAATACAAGCGGCACCCGCCTCTTGTACCTGTGTGGCAAGGGATAGCTGATTATCACATCTTACCCCCAGACTCCTAACCATGTCCTTGTGTGCCGGAGCAATGGCCAGTTCCTCTGACCACCACAGACTGGAAGAGAGGGGAGAAGGTTGGTTAAATGAAGAGGAACTCTGTGTTAACTATATTAAGTTCTCATAAAGTGTGGTACATCCCGGCCACAATAATCTAGAGAAAATGTCCTAGTGTGTCAAAAATTAGCGGCACACACAGCATTCTAGGTGAATAATAGCTGAGGCTCATCAGCATATGATATGAATTGGACTTCTGACATGGCAATCGATGCAGCCAGTGGGGTTAAGTAAATATTACAAGACAGAGGGCTCAGAGCAGAGACCAGCAGCATGCCCCACTTCAGTGATTTGACTGTGGAGATGGATGGATATGTCTGGACCTGCTGTATTCAGTGAGATAGTACGGAAGATATACATTTCACCATGAAGCCACCCATGCCTATGGTCTTAAGGAGGTTCTGGAGAATGGGATGGGCAACAGTGTCAAATGCTGTAGACAGGTCTAACAGCAGCAACACCTCCTTGGAACTCTCGTCAACCGCCCAGCGTATAGAGTCTGCCATTTCAATGAGGGCCTTATCCGTACTACATCTGGGGTTGTAGCTGGATTGATAGTCGTGAAGGAGGCTATTATCTTCAACAAAGGCCATCAGTTGCTGCAAAGAATTGTTCACTGAAAGCTTGGCCGGAGCTGGTACGTGCGAGTTAGGTCTATGATTGCAATGAGATACAGGATCTGCGTTGGCTTTCCTTATGATGGGCAGGAGGAACACGTGTCTCCACACATCAGGATTACAGCCCAATTTAAGGGAAGTTCAAGTTCAAGTTCAGAGATTTGTATAGCGCACTACTCACCCAGAGGGTTTCAAGGCGCTTGGGGGAGGGGGTTTATTTTACTTATCGAATATCCAAGTTTTAAGTTGCTTTCTGAAGGAGAGGTGGTTCTGTACAAGGCGGAGGTGGGTGGGGAGAGAATTCCAGGTTTTGGCCGCTAAGTAGGAGAAGGTTCTTTCTCCCATGGTGGATCTATGGATGCGGGGAATTGAAGCGAGGGCTTGATTAGAGGATCATGGTTGGCGGGTGGGGTTGTAGAAGGACAGTCGCATGTTGAGGCATTCGGGTCCTAAGTCGTAGAGGGCTTTGTGAGCGTGGGTGAGGAGACGGGACGTTATTCTCTTGTTGACGGGGAGCCAGTGGAGGTCTTTCAGGTGACCGGAAATGTGAGCTTGTCGGGAATGTCCAGTATGAGTCTAGCTGAGGCGTTTTGGATGCGTTGGAGTTTTTTCTGTAAGGTTCCAGATGGAGCTTAAATGGTGATTGGGACTCTTTGCAAGGATGTTGTATAGTTTGTTGGGAAGGGGTCAGTAGGGTAACGCGATTTACACATCTGCATTTAGAGCAGAGAGGCTTCATATGAAAATGTGTAAGATATACTGAGCCCACAGAGATGGGAAAGGGTTTTTCATTTTGGTCCTCAGACATTGTACAGATACATCAGGATGCAGTCCCTCACCTACACAGACAACATGTGTCAGGGATACAGCAACTCCTGGCTTGAGGTCAACCATAGCGCCATCCTGCATTTGTACAACAACATTTGCATCCAGTTGCTCAAAGAACAACACACTGCACCACACTCCGTTACAGATCTACCAAGAACAATTGACCAAAGTCAACACAAACAAGCTGTGTGGCACCCTCTCACAGGACACTCCACCCAATGACACAGCCACACCATGCAACCGCACACACTGGATCAGCGACTGACCCAACACTCTTCCCACATTGGCAGATTTTCATGTGCAGCACAACAACAGTTATTCCACCCGGGACAAAGCAGACCTACTGGACTCATACACGTCTAGCCAGACTCATGTGCAAACCTTGTAAAACAAACGACCATCAGTTACCTTTCTGCCCTGAAATCCAAAACACACAGACATCAGCATATCATCAGCACGGACAAGAAGACAACCTCCAGGTATGGCCTAGGCACCAACACACAACACATGAATTACCTCATCGGCATTGCGAGCGGACTATCTGACCCCAGCTCTCCATCCAAGAGACATCCCACCTCGTAAGGCCAAGGAGATCCCTTGGAACTTACTACAAATGCAAACTCCTGGACGTACATGACAGCCTTGCCACACAGAGGCAGTCAGCGCTTTTTCCACAGGACATACCCCCCTCAGTTCCAGGACTCCCATCACCAGCAAAGACACCACCCGGCACATGTACACCACCCACTCTGGCTCTCCATCTGGACCCTTCCCAAACAACATCTCTATCACAGCATACGCCATCCTTCAGTCCCAACTCCGGGAAATCATTAATTTCTCCTTTGAGTATGCCACTTTCCATGGGAGCTGTAGGCATGGTTGAAGCCAGGCCCTTACTTGACGACGTACGGCTGTACTGCAGGATCACCTGGAACGTCACCCTGCTTCCATACCCGGCAAATGTCATCAAGAATACAGTCACAAAGCAAATGACCATCTCACTCCGAGCAAACATCTCCAGGCAAACCGCACCAGGCCATCTTCCACAGTAATCAACCCTCTGCAACAGCCCTCATTGGCACCAACAACAACGTCTTGGACCAATCTCAACAATGGTGAAAACACAACCCTCACCCCAGGCGTCATCTCGCTGTGTGACTATCTACATTATCTCCATGACCCCTCGCCAACATCACATGTGCACACAATCTCATCATCAAGTCCTCTGCCACTGACACCCAGCTGCTCCTCACCCTCACCAAAGACTCAGTCACTACCAGATCCAACATTCAAGAAAGCATGAGGCTCATTGACTTATGGAGGTACCTCAGCCACATGAGGCTGGACTTGGACAAGACTGGTCTTATCATCTGAGGAATGTCCCCTTACGGCTGGGACAACTCCTTGTAGACACAGCAGCGCACAAGCACACATAGACCACACAGGCAAGCAGGTGCTCATCGTACACTCCTCGCTCACAATAACCATGGAAATGAACACCATCTCTACCTCATGCTGAAAGTCCCTAAGCATGCAGCAAATGTTCATCAGATAGATCCACTCTTAGTCAAGACAGACAGTCACCCAGGTACACAACACCAGCCGGCTCTACTACAGCAACGCCATCTACGCAGGAACAACAGCCAGACTCCAGGAGGACTTGTGCACATAAAGGGTGCATTGGCACACCTCATCCTCAACATTTCCTGCCACAGCCACATGACCGTCCACCTGAGATACCTACAATGGACTCACTGTCAACAGCAGGATCACCTTCATACTCCTCAGCAACACTCAGGAGGCACTCCACAACCCCTGCCCCGAACACAAACATGGACGTCTCCCATCCAACACCCCATTGCACCAACTCCGTTCAGCCAACCTCGCCCTGGGCACCATTGTTCACATCCGCAGTACAGCTGCATGCGGAAGATATTTCCCCCACATCAACATACAGACCTTGTACTCCCTCCCTGGGCACCTCCACATGACCCATGACCTCCACACCTTCATCACACTCTTCCAAAACTGTATGTCTGAGCAGTATGGCAGACCCCCCCTCAGCAGATTGAAACATCACAGGTGAGTATAGCGCTCCATGTATGTATTTGATGCTACCTTGTGACCTATGTCTGTCCTCGACCGGACTCAGATCCCAGTGTATGGATGGGTTGGGTTTGTTCCACACTCTGGCATACTTTGACATATCCCCACACGTATGTTGTACAATGATGGTAAATGACTGCAACATCAATTTCAGTAGTGTTGGTTTTGTTTATTTATCGTTCTTGTGCGTGAAATGTGAGTTAGTGATGGGTGCTGTACAAAAAGGGGGGAATCCAAAGTTCACAAAGGGAGATGTGATGCCTTGCAGTTTGAGTCACCAGAGTCCAGACCACAGTGCTTGGCATCATTGGTCAGACTGCAACCAGAAAGTCCATGTGGGATAGTAGGACAGTCAATGATGTGGTGCTGTTGCATACAGACGCAAGGTGCCAGACCAGGTGCCCTGGGAGATGCACATGGTCCACTGCCTCTCACTGTCTTTTCCGTGGACGACTCACCTTCCTTGGGGGACCCTCATATACAGGCCTTGACGATGCATGGGACGCTCCATCGGACGATTCCTCCTCCCTCCCTGTGCCTGGTGGCGGTCTTTGCCTTGAAGTGTCTTGCCTGGTGACACAGGGAGGGTGCTGCATGTTGTCAGCAATCCGACGGAGTGAAAGGCTTATGTCCCTTTGCACCACCAAGAGCTTACCAGTCTTGCCTCCATCCATCCTTGGTGTTGTTGTTGACTGGAGTGTTGCTCGGCCTGCAGGTTCTTTATCTCCATGATGTTGCAGAGCTCAGACATACCGGGACCTGCAGCTGTCTGGTCAGGTTCTCGCCTCTGCCTGCTGCCACTCATGCCACCCCTGCCCACATGCGCCTGGCCTGCTGTTGTGGGCACATCGGCTCAACGGGGCACCTGAGTGATGGCAGAGGTGGTGTTGTCTGCCCCTCATGGGTGGCCGTCAAACCTTGTCTTTCACTGTCAGACTGGCTCAGTTCTTGAGTGTGGGCAGAGCTCCGAGCTGTCCGCTGGGATGTGGCTGGAATGGTGGTGGTGGTTGGCGCAGGTGTGCCTGATCCAGAAGCTGCACTGGTAGGGGCACCAGAGGTGTCAGGTCGGTCAGGGTCATCCACGTCGCTGTTGGTGGGATGAGGGTACTGCGGAGCCTGGGACTGTGAATCATCTTCACCTTCATTGGGGTTCGATTCCACACGTTGCCCTGTGGGTGTGAGAAACAGACAATGTTAATGCCATGTAATGCAATATCCATTTCTCATACACATTGTAGTTGGCACTGTTCCACCTGGTAGTTGTGTATGCTTTGGATTGTCCTCAATGTTCACTTGTAGATGTGTATGTTGTGGGGTCGGATTGATATGTGCTCCTCAGTCATTGACGTGGGGGTGGCATATTTACTATGACTGGCACCACCCTGCATATCAGCAGGGATTAACCAGTCATTTTGCACCACACCTATGCCAGCACAGATGCAACACATTCACATTGTGGAGCACCATTTTGTATAAAATGGGTCAGTTGCATCACACATCTGTGCTGTATAAGTAGCCGCATTGCTAGAGTAGCGTCACCAGCGCAAGACAACCCCAGCAATGGTCTGTGGGGCCCTATCTACACAATGTTGCTTCATTCCTTATGCCAGCATCAGCTCTGCGCCGGGTTTTGATGCAGCATGTGCTAATAAGTGACAGAGTGGAATTTTGAAGATTGCACATAGCCACTTTTGGGAGGCAGGCCTGCGCCATTACACCACCACCCCTCCCCCCCTGTGCCAGTACACCTACTTGTGGTGCAGGGCTTTAGAACATGGCACATCTCCCAGATGCGTCACCTTGTAAAGTACTAGCACCATGGCGCCTCTTTTGTGCTGCAGCTGTGTCACAGAGGTGACGCAACGGTGGCATGTAAGAAGCACAAGTGGCTTGTGAATGTGCACCATGCATTTGTTGCTTGGATGCTTCATCAGATCTGAATTGGTTTAGTTGTGTTACATGACCATTGTGACAGTGGGGAACTCCATTGCCTGTCCAGGTGGGTATGTTTGTGTAAGGGGTGTGTGTGACAGCCTGTGGTGGTAGTTGGAGTCTGACTTGGCACTTGACCTCCCTCGTGGTGTGGCTGTCACCCCATGGAGCATGCTGCTATGACAGTGGCTATGAGTTCCTGCACAAAATATCTGACCTTGTTGTCCTGGTGTTTGTGCTCAACTACTGGCAACAAATCTTTCCTTCTTGATTATTAGTTATCAGTCTCGTAATAAACACAAACATTAAAAAAGGGTTTTAATTCATTAATCATTAAATAAAAGTAATGGCTTTCCACCCCTCAATGTAGGATTAGAATCCTTCATGACACAGCTAACTCAAGGGGGAACCCTACCAGAGGAAACTGTCACTGCCGATTGTACCAGAACCTAAGGGGAGCTGCTGGACGAACGCCCGCTGTATTCCCGCCGCCCGTCGCCGCACCTTCAAGATCTTACGGTGTGGCCGCTGAGTGGCGTGCGGGACTACGATACCCAGAATCCCGGGCGGCTTGCTGCCGCTCATGCTCATCACCGCGCTAGGAGGCGCATAACTACAGGGACAGCCCCTGTTGAGCGGGGAACCTTACCGGAGGAAACAGTCACTGCCGATTGTACCAGAACCTAAGGGGAGCTGCTGGACGAACGCCCGCTGTATTCCCGCCACCCGCCGCCGCACCTTCAAGATCTTGCGGTGTGGCCGCTGAGTGGCGTGCGGGACTACGATACCCAGAATCCCGGGCTGCTTGCTGCCGCGCATGCTCATCACCGCGCTAGGAGACGCATAACTACAGGGACAGCCCCTGTTGAGCGGGGAACCTTACCGGAGGAAACAGTTACTGCCGATTGTACCAGAACCTAAGGGGAGCTGCTGGAGGAATGCCCGCTGTATTCCCGCCGCCCGCCGCCCCACCTTCAAGATCTTACGGTGTGGCCGCTGAGTGGCGTGCGGGACTACGATACCCAAAAAATCGGGCGGCTTGCTGCCGCGCATGCTCATCACCGTGCTAGGAGGCGCATAACTACAGGGACAGCCCCGTCTTGCAGGACGCCGGGCGAAGCCCGGGCAAAGGGCGGGCCGTCTACGGCCGTCCAGGGCCGGACAAGGCTGGGCTGGGCCAGCTCTCTAAACACTACGCTCTCGGGTAATCCCTTATTCGTTCTGCCTATTCTGTCCTTGATTGTTCTTGATACACTCTGTGGCCATGGAGGGTCGGCGTTGCCTAACACCTGCTTCTGCAGTGGGCAGACCAACTGGGACCCTTGATGACTTTTTCACTAGAGCAGCCGGAGTTTTGGGTAGAGAAATTGCTCTGACAGAAAAGCGTTTGTCTATTGAACTTTTGAGTGCCAAACGCTCCTCTTTAGGTGGTTTGATAAATGCCATCTCACCAGCCAACATCGAACCTACTACCCTACTCTCGTGAAGCCCCATTGACTTGGAAAAACCTGATTTACAATTTGACTACCTCTCAGGGGGCGAAGCTGCTCCCCCTTGAATGTTTCTTCTAGTAGTAATGTTTCGTCAGAGGGGTTCTATCCAATTGAACCAAGGAAAAGCCTTCAGCCATCAGATTTTCCATCGGTTTCGGAAAATATCTCATCATGTTCAAAGCTAAATGGGAAAAGGAAGAGGAGAGGGGGACATCATGTGGGTAGAAAACCCAAGGTTTCAAGAATTTCCAGCTGTATAATTTCTTTAAAGAAACCTAGTAATACATCCAAAAAACTGAAAAAATCCACCAAAGTCCCCCTAGTCCCTAGTGCCTACACTAAACAGACGGAAAATACAAATACAGACTCCAAGGAGGAGGTAGAGCTAGTGTTATCCTTTAACAACTTGACGCACTTGTTGCGTTCATTTACTCTACACCTGATTGAGAGGTTGAAAACTCTTAATAGGAAGATAGATGCCCTGAGTGAACTAGCTAATGACAACACACGCAGGCTCGACACACTAACACTACCTAAGTCTGTTCCTGATAAGGGGAATACGTCTAGTACTAACTTAGACTCCAAAGCATCTTCATCAAGTTCCATAAGTAAGACACGCACAGGTCGCAAAAGAAACACTGCCCAAAGTCTGCTCCCACTAGCAAGTAAACCTCAAGAACTTAACTCACCCACCACACAATCATCTGATATGGGCAAGAATAAGGATAGGGGGAAGGAAACAACCAAACCAAATACAAGAGTTACGGCTTCCTTGCCAGTAATTAATCTTCTGCCAGAGTCGGCACCCTTGGTTCTAGTGTTAATGAACGTCCCTGTTTTGAATGAGGGCACGAGGGAGAACTTTGGCCAACTAAAAAACAAGGCAGTTCACTGGATCACAAACAACACATCAGAGGGCAATAATATCTGGCATCTCCTGAGTGAAGTGCTGTTCAATGCTAAGTCACCAAGGAGGGGCATTGAGATTCTCCCACTAGAATATTTTTATAGGGAGCTGAACAGATTCAACTCTAGCAGAGGAAATAGTCAGAGTCATAACAGGTACGCGCAAAAATCAACTAGACAGGGATGGGAATATCCTAAATTCTATTCACATCAACAACGTAGAGGAGTGGATGGGTAACCCCCCAGCTTTGAAGGGATTAATCGCTACTCGGCTTTGAGGGGACTAGAGGGAGTCGACTGACGACGAACCGTTGAAGACAGGGAGGTTCCAAGAATGGGTCTAGAAACAGTGGTAGTACGAGATGAGGTACAGAGTGAGTACGAACCATATAGGGAAAAACCCATGATGGAGCATTCAGAGGCTCCTCTTCAGACAAGGACAGAACATCTAGTGGTAAATAGCGAGGGCGACTGCACATCAGAAAATCTGTCTAAAGATCCACCGGGAGTATTCCCACAGAAAGGAACTAGGGTTGCCTTCTGGAACTTTGCAGGACTCCGCTCGAAGATAAACAATCCAAACTGGTCTGATTTTATTAAGGACATAGACATTCTCTGCCTCCAGGAGACCTGGTCTTGCGAAGCAATTCACATCAACGGCTTTAAAACATTCTAGGTACCAGTAAGCCCTTCTAAACACGGGAGGTGTAAAGGTGGATTGATTGTCTATGTTTCAAACCTGTTGAAGGCATCCTCTTTGAAATCAGTGGACTCATCTAGTGAGTATCAAATTGTTGCAATACAGGTGACCGATAAGGTAGAGGTAATAATCATCAACATGTACAATAATATCGAAAAGGGGTTGGTAAATAATATGATAAACACCCTTAACAAGGAAATTAGAATGCTGATGGACAACACAGCGAGGGATTCTATCTTGATATGGGGAGGTGACTTTAACCACCATCTTTGCAAGCAGTATCTGAGTGGATGTGGGGAACATGAAATGTATAAGTCGGAGAATCAACCCCATTTTGAGCACAATAATGGGGGAGACGCCTTTAACGATATGATGGCTTCATATGATTTGGGTTTTGTCAACTTGCTTTGTAGCCCCGGTAGACTTTAGCCCCACATACGTGGGGAGAGGGCACAGTACACTGATAGATTTTGTGACTATCACCAATTCCCACTCAAATTGTCTAACTGACTCTATACATACACTATAGGTCTGAGCGATCATCTTCCTCTTTGCTTTGGATTACAGCTCCCTGTAAACAAAGATTGTTCCATGATCGAAAGATTGGCCTGGACAAATAATTGTATCCTAAATAGACAGAACGGGTATGCCCTTAGGTGGTCCTCGACTAATCCAGAGGTTACAAACAGTAACATAATTAAACAAGCACTTGTGCCTATCACCAGATGGCTTTTCTGATATTACTAGGATTATTAAAATGAACCTTATATGACCAGCTAGAAACAGAAAACCGGCTAAAAATGGGTGGCTCAACATGCTCGAAAACTCACGTACAACTCAAGAGAGCATTGAGTAAAAACCCAAGAAACAAGGCAGAAATAACCCAGTGCAGGCGTGATTATAATCTGGCAAGAAAAGCCCGGAAATGTAATTTAAAGAACGAAGCGTGGGTAAATCTACATGAGGCTTCTTTGAAAAGGGATAGTTGTGCCTTTTGGGCAGCAGTCACGGCCCCATTTTTTAACCAAGGAGACAATGCAAGACTGAAAGTGGCAATATCAGAAGATTCCTGGATAGACTTTTTTGCAGAGGTTTATAACCCGGTTGGAGTGCATAAATTGGCTGCTATTGGGGAAAAATCATTGGGGCCTGGAGAGGTCAGTTTTGTCCCAATTGACCTACAGGTATCCGTAACTGAAATTCAAGATGCCATTGCCCAGAGCAGGGGTAATAAAGCACCGGGTGCTGATGGTATCCCCATTGACTTATTTAAGCATCAGACCGAGTTATGGTCCCCGTTACTTAAGCGAGTCCTTGATGGGCCGAATCTATAATTATTCCTATATATAAAAAAGGTGACCGGGAAAATCCCGTCTGCTATCGCCCAATATCCCTCCTGGACTCTTTCATGAAAGTTACCGGGAGGGTAGTTTTAAATCGTTTACAACAATGGGCGAATGACGCAAAAATCTTATCCCCTGTCCAATATGGGTTTAGGGAGGGTCGTGGTACCGTAGAACAGGTATTAAATATGCTCCTAGGAAAATACACCCAAGCTAAGGAGGGCAATCTTTACGCCGTGTTCGTCAATTTAAGCGCGGCGTTCGATTGTGTCATACATGACCGCTTATGGGATATCCTGAGGGATTTGAAGGTGGAAGAAGTGATAATTTCCTTTTTAAGACAACTCTATGCCGGGGCTAGGGCTAAAGTGAGGTTCGGCACAAAAGGAGAATGTACCAAGCCTTTCCTTGTAAAGAGGGGAGTGAGGCAAGGGTGCGTACTCGCCCCATTTCTTTTTAATCTTTACACCAATGACTTAGAAAAAGAATTAGTGGCTAAAGTACGCGACTCCCTCAGGTTAACCACCAACAACTTGCGTCCCTCCTATATGCGGACGATGCCGTGATTATGTCACGGACCCAAATAGGATTACAAGCGGCCTTGGACACTTACCTAAATTTTATGAATAGTAGGGGCCTAAAACTTAACATATCCAAAACATTTGTAATGACGTGTGGTAGTAATGGGAATAAAGACTGTTGTTTGTTTGCCGGGAAAGTAAAAATTGCAACCACCAAATCTTTTTCTTACTTGGGCATCGCACTCGAAGAAACTGGGTCTTGCGGGTCTGCCATCAGAAATAGGACTTTGATGTTTAAGAGAGCTACTGCGGCACTTATGTCATTTTCGAAAAAGATGGGAAAGAGACCTCCAGAAATTGTGCTTAAAATTTACCAGGCCAAGTGCATCAGCACAGCAATATATGGAGCAGGTATTTGGGGCATCGAAAAGAGCAATGAAATACAAAACGTAGAGAATGTGTTTTTAAGATTTATCCTGGCCATCCCTGCACGCTCCCCTGTATTCAATTGTCATGCTGAGTTGGGGATTCAATACATTATTGACCTAATTAGTATGCAACCTGTCTTGCTTTGGCACCGAATTTGGACTACCCCTGACCTTTTGCTAAATAGAGATATTATTAAGGACTGAATGAGCTTGAATAAAGCCAGCAAGATACCTTGGCTGATGTATATTCTTAAATTTACCAGGGATCTAGGAAGACCAGAGTTCTACCATCAACCAGACTCATTGCTTAAGATCTCTAGAAAAGACTTGAAGCAGTTGTGCTGGTATCATGTCGAATCCCTGAGACTAGGTGTGGAAATGAATAAAAAAATCGTAATACAGCACCAACTCACCCTAGTCACATATAGCATTTAGCCCTACTTAATATGGTGCTTGGAGGCTTTTGACCGCTATTTGTTGACAAGATTCAGGTTCGATATATTCTTTCGTCTAATTTCATTCCCTAAAGTAAACGACTGGGGAAGAAATCTGTGCAAATGCCCATGTGACAATCTGTCTACCCAATCTATGTTGCATGCAATATGTTTTTGTAAATTTTATACATTGGAAAGGTCTAGATGGATCAAACCATTTTTAACAAAATATGGTACTTGGAGGCAATGCCGCCCAGCTTTACTATTCTTGTTATCCTTAAATGATGTGACATGTGTAGCCGTTATGCTGGGTTTTTTAAAAAGCATTTTAAAGAAAAGGAAAAGCTTAACTCTGTGCTAAAATGTAGGCATTTTAAATTATACTGTTATTGTAATGAATTTGTTGCTTTTATGATTTTATGAATTTTAAAAGTCGAATAAAGCTTTTTCAATCAATCAAGTCATGTCCACAAAAGAATGCCCATACGTTATTCAATTCTGGGGAACATTTTCAAAATTCAAAAATATGTTTACCTGTTGTTGGCACAGCCAGGTCAAAGTGCCTTACTGCTACTGGCATCTTTATGTGAAAGCAGAGCAAAGTAAATGTAGGCCAAAAAATACATTAAAAACTCTGTATTCATTTTTTTCTTATTGGATAGGCAGCAAAATTTCTAAGGTTCATCCTGAACCAATGCAGAACACTAAAATGGATATTACGTGAAGGGAAAATCTACGCAGAAAAACCTAGTTTTTTCTAGGGGAGGGAACTAGAGGCAAGGGGCTATTGTGGCTTCATCAAATGCAAGTTTGTTATTTACCTTCATGTTGACTACAGGGCAAAAGGTAGTCTCACTTTTCTTGAAACCGTTGAAGGTCTTTGTTTTTCCTTTTTAATTAGAATTCTTGATTTGAGGCCCCCTTATAATTCTGGCTTAATTTGTTTAGCACCACCCCCACAAGTCCAAACCCAGACAACACTATGGGAACACCAGCGGCCGGTGGGCCACAATCCCTGTGGGAACTGTGTAGCTTGCTAATAACCATGACTCACAAAAGAGGTGGACATAAAAACAGGGAAAGCATGGATCTTGAAGGACTTCACTAACTGTAACAGTGAAAATGTAGTATATCTCATCACCTGCCTGTGTGACCTCTTCAACGTAGTAATAACCACCACAAAAATAAAAATGAGAATCAATGAGCACCATAGTACAATTAGGTATAAAAGAAACCCTACCAAACTGACACTCCACTACTTAGAGAAAGGTAATCAGGATGGAGATTTGAAATGGGTGGTCCTTGAGAAAATAAAATCAATTTGCCCAAACATACAAAAGAGACTCCACACTCATGAACAACACTGGGTGTACCGCATCAGAATATGAGAATCTGGTCTTAAAGACAACATCCCATTGCTACAGATTGGACAATAAAGCCATCATGATGCAGAATATTAATGATGAGTACCCTTTGACCGCAGTGCCAGTAATAGATATGTATTTACAAATAGGTCTCCCCTTTTCAATTACAGCTCCATTATAGACAAGGGGCTTTCTTAACACATTGTTGTTCCTCTCCTATCAGCCCTTCACTTCCCATCAATAGGTTGTCATCATATGTTCTAAGAAACTCAAATAAATTAGCTAGTTACGACAAGGTTTCTCAATGTCCCTCCACCTTATCGTATATAACAATCAGTTAATTTGCATGATTATTATATTTTTGCAACCCTTCCCCATTTTCCAGTGTGTGCAGATTACATCTGTTTTTATTTATTGAATCACTAGCAGCCAAAGTTTTCAGGAACTAAGGCTTTAGTCATTAAACACCGCTGTTACAACAGGCGGCCTCATGCCCGCACAGATGCGTGTCGGAGACCACACCCTGGCTTGATCTCGCAACTCGAGAAAGCCGGGTTAAGCATGAGTCAGATACATAACTGCCCGACATTGCACCGCTGTGACGCTGCCCACAAGCGTGCACCATTGGGATGCTGAAAAGTTAGTCCCTCAAACACTGGCACCTGGTGGTTCGTCACAGCTATTGCCAGGCTTCCGTTTCATTGGGCAATCGGTCCGACGTCTTTAATACGACACACCATCCAATTTGGAGCCCCTGGCCTGAGACTCCGTACATTTTGCATAATAGAATATTTGCCTTCTAATATTTTATCTTCAGAGTGTGACTACAGGGGTCCCTCTGACCCTCTTCCAATTGCAATTAGAACCCTTTCTTCGGGTAAGATTGTGAGCTGGTCTCACAAATCATATGGACTTTAAATATTTATGTGTGCCACGGTTGCAGTGAGACACCTGTTCCACATCCACATGCATATTATGATACATACATATTGTGTTTTTTTTTCTGATTCTCAAAATATGTCTGGGCATCCCACTTTGATACAATCTTATATTTGTTTTACAGGTTTCAAGAAACCCCAACATTAGGTAGAGTATTATACAGGTCACCCTACATAGTAGTTATATAGGAGCCCTAGTTCCTTTGTCCTGATGAATGCCACAGACCCTTTGGGCCAATATGGCAGAAACATGTTGACAACACTGGTGGTGATGCGGTACTAGTTACCCATATCCCCACACTGATTTTTAATATCAAGTAAACACCTAATAAATAAATGTATTTTGGTGTGTACATTGGTTTTTAAGCTATCACATTATCATGGGCCCCCACTTAGATTTTAGAAGTGACTCCCTGTCTCCAGGTGTAGGCACGCTCTCTACTAAACACAGTTTCTAGAGAGCGAGGACTGCCTAATAATGAAGCATGACACCTGGTGATGTGTGAGGACAGTCCTTCCCATTGTTTGAGATTCCCAGCACCCCACTAATTAGATCCTAATGCTTGTCAGGTTTTGTGAAATCAGAAATGTATTCACTGTAGCTTCTTTTTGTGTGTGCATATTACGTGAAGGAACCATATATCAGCATAGGAATCAGCATAAAAAAGCCTTAAATACTGAAGAAGTTGAAAGTACTACTTCCCACTTTAACATAAACTTTTTTTTTAAAGAAATGAATGTTAAGAAAACAACAAAGTCATCTCCTACGGGCCAATTAAGCATGAACATGCCTTTTTATGTAGCAGACATTTGGTATTCAATGTTGATAGAATGTAAGGAACAACATAATGTGGGCAAACCCGTTGTTAGCGCTCCTTTTCCCAAGATGACCTGTCACCCAACTCTTTCTTCTAAAGCTCTATACATTTCTTATAGTACTTTGTGGATATTAATCAGCAATATAGTAACAAAGAAAAAGAACACAACTGACTGCAATGCATCTTACATTATATGATGGAATTCCTGTATCTACGTAACTGACAATACTGCTCTTCTCAGTGTGACCTAAGCAATAGCCAATACCTAGCATTTGAAGAAGTATCAGCTTTCTTGGACATGTTATCTCTCTACAGTCTATGGCAAAGTATTCCAAGCAAGGAAACCACACCTTTGAGAAATCATGTACTCTACCCCTGAGGGTGTGTGTGATATTCCCGTCCCGGGATGTTCCAGAGCCTGTGGTACCATTCATTTTTTTTTTATTAATCATCATCAGTTATTTATTTCATTGTTACACAAAAATGTATATAAAAAAGGAGAAAAACAAAAGAAAAAACATACAATTCCATACAAATCTTCCTTAATGGTATATAACTGGCATAAATACTAAATACATTTTAGACATTAATGGGAGAGAAAAGGATAAAACAAAAACAGCAGTCCACTAGATTTATATTATATTGTTCCCTATTCCCACCCTTCAAAATATTAGGAATAGCATATATACTGTGACAGTTGAAGAGCCTACTAGCCTCAAGACCATTGATAATAGCTAGGGTCCCTCCAATCAAATTTTCCAATCTATTACAGGAGCCCAGATCCGTTTCCGTAGCTGCCTTGCTTTCCAGCCTTTTTTTTATATAGCCCCTTTTCCAAACTATATATGGCTAAAATTTGTGATACCCATTGTTGAAAAGTAGGACGGTTAGGATCCTTCCAGCCAGATGCCATACAGATCCTAGCAACAGCCATTGCAAGAAATACAAACTCATGATGAGCTACTTGGGCTCTGTCCCTGGTCACCCCCAAAACCACTATTTCGTTGGTAAAACTTATCTGGATGCCCAGAGTCTGTCCCATAAAAAGCTCTGTCGCCATTTTCAGGGGGCCCAGCATAGGACACGAGGCGAACATATGAGTCGTGTCAGCTTCCATACTATGACAATGTGGGCAGCAATTGCCACTAGTCCCACCCCATTGAGCTATTCTTGCTGGAGTAAAATATAGTTCAAAAATAGTTTTAAAATGTTGGGCTTGAAGGTTGGCCTAAGCTTAAGCAAGACTTTAAACTGGTTAACTTCAATGTTCAACTTCTCCCGCCACTTTTCCGAAGTTTTTTCCAGACCATCATTCTGAGATTGATTAAATTCACCATAGATCTGTGTAATTGAGCACCCCTCCGGATCTTGCAATCATTCCATAACAGCATCTCTCCTGAATAGTCTATTCCCCTCTTTTTTCCTTACTAGGGCCGACCTGATCTGCAAACATTTTTAAAATTCTCTATGCTCCAGATTATACAGACTTTGTGCTCTTTCAAAAGTAATTATGCCATCAGGATCCATAATATCCCAAATTGTTTTTACTCCCAACTCGTCCTATTATCTCATTATGTGTCATGGAAAACTTCAGGTAGAGATGGATTCCCGAATAAAGGGGTATAATAGTTAATTTTACCTATTCCCAGTTTCTTCCGGAAAGAAGTCCAGACCGTAATTGTGGCTCCCAGAGTCTTGAATTTGACTTTTTCATAATAACTTGCCTCGCTAAACCTTAGAAGACAGTTATGGGCCTCACCCTTTAAAAGTAACTCATATACATCTGGTATACCATCACCACCCCTCCACCGATCAGTAACCTTGCCACCCAAAAGCCCACCAATACATTGCAAGACCGAGGCCCAATAATATACCATTAAGTCCGGTACCGCCCAGTCCTCTCTGTCCTTAGGGAGGGACATACATTTAAGTGCCCTTCTCGTCTTTCCATGAGACCAGATGAAGCGGTGAACAACAATCTCCATTTCCTTAAATCAATTATTACCAAACTTCAAGGGAATCGTCCTAAACAAATATAAAACGTTTGGGAGGGATAACATTTTAATAACGTTGCAATGCCCCACAATTGTCAAATGTAGATTATTCATCCTGTCAAGATCTCGCTTTGATTTTTGAATTACAGGAGCTAACTTCTTTTCAACTATTTTAGTTAAGTCTGCCGTAATGATGATCCCTAAATACAAAGCCGATTCAGTCACTCTTGGATCTGCCAGACTGATATTATCATTAACCACAATTTGTGTCTTCCCACGATTCAGCCTATAGACAGAAACTGCCCGGAAACATTCTGTCTCACGTTCTATTTCATCCAAGGCTGTAGAAGGATTTGTGGATGTAATTGCCAAATTGTTTGCATAGCCTAAGATCGTTGTCTCGAAGCCATTAAGTTGTATTGGTAGGATACCTCTGTTCAACTCAATGCTCCTAATAAAAGGGTCAATGTAAAAGGCAAAGACAAGAGGAGAACAGTGGCACCCCTGCCTAGTTCTACGCCTGATATTAATTGGATCACTCTGTTCTCCCATTGCTCGGAGTCGCATCTTCGGGTTCCCATACAGCGCCTGTATTGCCTTTATGCACTCTTTGCCAATATTTAGATTCTCTAATGCAGACCAGAGAAAGCCCCATGAGACCCTAAGCGCCATAGGGTCCCGTAAGGCTGCTTGCCGTCGAACAAAGTACAGACTCTCCTAATATATTCTGCCGTACCCCTTCCTGGGATGAACCCATGTTGCCTGGGCGAGATCCCCTTCCCTATAATGGAACTAAGGCGGTTAGCTAGAATTTTAGAATAAATCTTCGTATCACTGTTCATGAGGCTAATTGGCCTATACGAGCCTGGATCTTTAGGTGATTTACCTTTCTTTAAAAAAATGATCATGGTGGCTTCTCCCCATGACTGTGGGGGAATTTGTCCGCTCTGAACTTGGTGCATTACATAGCACAAATCTTCCCTCAAAAGTGGGAAAAATGTCTTATAAAATTCTAATGGAATTAAGTCTGGCCCAACTGCCTTACCAACAGGCAGATCTTTAACTGCCCCTTGGATCTCATCATCCAAAAAGCTAACCTCCATGGCTTTAGAGTCGTCTACAGGGAATCTCTCCACAGGAGCCAGCTCTAGAAAGTCCTCTATCTCTTTACTGTTCACCACAATATTCTCGCTGTACAAATATTGATAATCGTCTTTAAATATATTGTAGATATCTTTTGGAGTGGTAGCAACTACCCCAGCTTCTGATATAACCTCATAGATATCTCCCCTAGTTGCTGTCTGTCTGGTCCTTACCGCAAGAATAAGACGTGCTTCTTCACTGAACTCATGATGGATTTGTTTCCAGGCCAAGAATTTACCTGCTGCTTTGGCAGCCATGATATACCCGGCCGCAGCTTTTGCTAATGTAACTTTCTGCACAATCTCATCTATATTGAGGTTGGAGTCAATTGCTCGGACCAATTCTTCCTCCAGATTCATAATTAATCTTTGTCTTATCGCCATATTGGCTTTTTCCAGCTTCTTCCGTCTCATGGAATAGCTCATGGTTTCTCCCCTAATACCAGCCTTCAAGGCATCCCATACTATTCCAAACTGAGCGCTCCCCCTTTTGACCTCAAGAAAATCTATATTCCATTTCTCCATGTGTACAACATAATTTACTTTCTGCAGTAGAGCTCATTCAAACGACCAACTCGTTGCCTGTGATTTCCCAACCGAATTTAGAACCTCTAGCACCAGGGGGTTGTGATCAGAGACCACACGTGGAAGCTTTCTAATTTTACAAGTAGAGAGTAGAGATGAAGATATCAAAAAGAAGTCTAACCGTGCTATAGCCCTATGTGGTGCGGAGTTATATGTGCTACCAACCACCGAGGGATTTTGCT
Organism: Lissotriton vulgaris; assembly: GCF_964263255.1. NCBI lineage: Eukaryota > Metazoa > Chordata > Amphibia > Caudata > Salamandridae > Lissotriton > Lissotriton vulgaris. The sequence continues at coordinate 748,461,809 of NC_141696.1, forward strand.
GCTCCTAAACATCTATAAGCCCATTATCATCCATCATTTGAACTAAAGCCCTATGGCTTTTCTTTTTCCGGCCTACAAATTTAGTTGGATCCCCCCTCCATAGTCCATTTAGACCTTTGATATTAAAGTTCCCATACATAATGATAGGAAGAGGCCAATTAGCTAGTTGCGTATTCACATGATGAAGCATTTCTGGGCCATCTACTGTTGGCCATAAATAGTGCAGAGCGTAAAATGAAACCCTTGTGCTTGACACTCCACTATAACCCACCGGCCATAAGTGTCTGAAAGACATTTTTTGGTTGACATCACATTTCCTTGAGCAAGAATCACCACTCCCCGGGTCCTAGTCCCTTGTGAGGTACATATTACTAATTGAAACCCCAGCTGATCCAGGAGAAACTTACGAGACCCCTAAATATGCGTCTCCTGTAAGCAGACAATATCCACCCGCAGGGACTTAAGATATTCTTTCACTGTCCTTCAGTTTGCAGCATCATTTAGACCACATACATTAATAGTTACTATCCACATCCTATGGTTCCAGCTTGCATTATTTCAAATGTGTGTGTCCCAATACTATTTTCCTCACCAGATGGTGAAAGTCAATCCCTCTTTGCTGCCTCCCCATCTAGTTTATCACTGGATGCACCATTATTTGTTACTGCTTATCCCCCCCTTGTGCCCACCAATAAACTCCCCCTTACTTTATCACAACAAGGAATCAGTAACTCAAAAAAATAACCTTAGCCCATCCCTGTGCCTACATCATATAAAACATCACATTAAGCCTTTCTTTAAGATTTTAGGGAGTCCATATACGCCTTAGCTTGGATTTCAGAGGTGAAAACTCTTGAAGTGTTCTTATGAATGATCTTTAGCGTCGCCGGATTCATCAAATAAGCTTGCAGGCCCATAGCTTGGCAAGGCTGGATCAACTCTCTCAAGCGCTAGCGTCTTTCCACAGTGGTGTGGCAATAGTCTGGCTTTGTGAAGAAAGACTGATTCTCAAAGGTCCGTTTAGCAGTCTGGCGAGCATTGGAGTAAACCTCTTCGCGGAGCAAGAAATTCCCAAAACAAACTAAAATTGCTCTTGGCATTGCTGACCCATCTCTACCCAGTTGTGGAGTTTTTCTTCGCAACATAGGAAAGCGGTGGACACGTTGTATCTCTACCTCCCAGTTCCAGTGGAGGAGCTCTGGAAAGGCTCCCTTGATCAGCCTCAAGATATAGGCCCTCAATTCTTCCCCTTCTATGCCTTCTTCAGTCCCAAGAATCCGGGGGTTATTACGCCTTTGTCGATTTTCAAAATCCTCCATTTTCCATTGTAGATCTGTAAATTGTTTATCATATGTCTCCATCTGTGCTTGGGATTTTGCCTGGTTGTCTTCTAAAATACTTGTACGTTCTTCCACCTGAGTCAGTCTAGTGTTCGTGTCTGTGCACACCTTGGCCATTTTTCAAACCGACCCCTGGAGTTTCTTTGTTGCCAGTCTGTTCTTCTTTCCGTCCATACGGGTATCCTCTTGAAGTTGTTTAATTGAGTCAAATATCATCTTTAAGGAGGGTGCAGGGTCCTCCTCCTCTACTCCCCCCTGTCTAATATGATCTGGATAAACACTCCTGCTAGCTGTAAAGTCCTATTTCATGGTGGGATCCATATTACCTCTGCTTCCGCTGCGGTGCCCCTCCCCGGCTTTCTCCAAATAGTGGGTAAACCTTTGCTTCCTCAAGAGCTTCTTTTTTCTGACAACAGTGTCTTTCTGTGGCATGTCAGAATTAGAGATGGAGCTAGAGAGCTGAATGTTACTACCATCCTCTTCTTCAGAAGGACTAAGTTTGGATCCATCCGTCACCTAAAAAAACTTGTCCCCCTAGTCAAGACTACCCTCTGGGCTGCTGTTAGCTACAACCCCCTTTACAAGCATACTCGTATTCAGTTGCTCAGTGCTTTCTGGGTCTTCCAGTGATGGGGATACGCAGAAGGTTACACCCTGTTGTATTTTTCCTACTGGCAATGCTTGGGATTGGGCTAAGTTTTCTTGTGGGCTACAATTTCCACTGTTTTGACCAGATTTGTCTACATTATTCACTCGGGGCTCAGTCCCAGAGATAATTGCAGGCTGTATATTAACGGTAGAATCTACTGGTTGAGGTTGTGCTTGCCCTTGCTTAAGCTTCTGCATCTCCTTCTGCCTGCTTTTCCCTTTTGTAGACAAAACCTTTTTCCCTTGAATAGGTAAATCGTTTTTATAGGCTAGCTGTGTAGTGAAATCTACTATACTGTGGCGCCTCCCCGGGTCTATTGTAGTAAATGTAAGGGGGGTCCCCGTGGAAGGAGAATACAAACAATACCAATTAAAAATTACAAAAGAAACTGAGGTGATGGTTCAAGAGCAAGAGAATGTTGTCATTTATTCAACAACATAACATGAAAATTCGTGAAACATCATTGCAAACGTTACAAGAAAAAATGAAGAAATCAGAAAGATGCCGGGGTCTTCATCAGGACCGTTGTAAGAAGTTGAGTGACCATTCCGCTGTTTTTTTTTTTTTTCCTTCTCTTTTGAGAGACTCCGAGGGTATGTCATGCCGACCTGGTTGAGTGACCATTCCTGGACATCTTCCGGCAGATCTCTTGCAAGCAAGAGATCTGCCGGAAGATGTCCAGGAATGGTCACTCAACCAGGTCGGGATGACATACCCTCGGAGTCTCTCAAAAGAGAAGGAAAAAAAAAAAACAAAAAAAAACAGCGGAATGGTCACTCAACGAGGTCAGGATGACGTACCCCCAAAGTCTCTCAAAAGAGAAGAAAAAAACAGTGAATTGCCCAGCTGTTTTTATAACACCAGCACGCTGTTAATCTGTTCTGCTGACGTTTATTTTGACGACGTGTGGTTACTTTGACTCAAGACAGGACGGCCCCCTTTCGTCCCTCCCCTTCTTACAACGGTCCTGATGAAGACCCCGGCAAAGGACTGAATTTAGCCTACACAAAGGGGTCGAAACGTCGACGCCTCTTCACTTTTGGACGTCCGGCACATCCCTGTTTCACATTAAATTACTTTTGTGACCGTTGAACGTCCTTACTTGAAGTGCTTTTGCAAGATTGGCCTTAATTTATATGGGCCTGTTTGGGTTTTGGAATAATTCCTAATTCCTTTTGGATTTATGTATTGACATACGTTATCTACAAATCTGTGTATTACTCCTAACCTTTTCACGACTTTTGAGCACTCTTCCCTTTCCCCTTCCCATATTGGGGCCTTTTCATCTTTCTGATTTCTTCATTTTTTCTTGTAACGTTTGCAATGATGTTTCACGAATTTTCATGTTATGTTGTTGAATAAATGACAACATTCTCTTGCTCTTGAACCATCACCTCAGTTTCTTTTGTAATTTTTAATTGGTATTGTTTGTATTCTCCTTCCACGGGGACCCCCCTTACATTTACTACATAACGCCCAGGTCCCCGCGACTGCATGGGTTCTACCCCCCTTTGTAATGTCCCCGGGTCTATTGGCCCGGGCTTTGGTCCTTTGCCCCGCACACCATTACTAGCACCTTCGCCCCTCTTAAACGTCTCAGGGTTCTCACCTTTGATTATGTCCACATGGGTCCCGGTGTCCTTTATCTGGGTATTACTGCTCGAACCTCCAAGAACCACCAATCGGGTGCCCTTTGATAACGCTATCCCTGTGTTATCTCCTTGTTCTGCAGAATCAAGAGCCTTCCCTCATCCACCGCGAGTCGCCTTTGGAGGCACACTGACAGCCTCTGCCGTTTTGGTGCGCTGCACCGTCCTGAGTCGCTCGGCCCCTGCAGGCGCCTCACCTCGGCGTTCCCGGCCCCTCCTCTGTGTCTGTGTCTGTTTTCGAGAGCAATTCTCCAAAGCTCTCACAGCCCAGCTCAGGCTGCGGTCAGTACCACCGAGAAGAGTTCTTCGGCCTACGCGAGGGGGTCGAAATCATCTAACAGGTGAGTCATTTTTTTTTTAAAAGACCTTTATTGCACACTCATGTAAAAACACAGCACAAGGCCTACAACCTCTGGGGCCAGCCGCAACATTAGTGATTGTTCTGAAATGTTTTACGTGATAAGACACAGCCTTGTAGCCAACAACCCTGGGATCCGGCGGCACAACACTTGGCAATGTTCGCGGAAGCAACTAGTTAGCAAGTCCGGTAAGTCATAGGTCTAGTCTTTTACAATTTTTGATGCTGTAATAAACAACTAGTAACAGAGGCGCTGGATATCAAGCAGTACATCGGGTGGCTACATGTCCATACCCTGTCAAGTGGAACATTGTTATCTGTAGTTACAGTCGTACATCATAAGAGTATCCGCTGCTGAGGCGACTATGCAGTAATGCAGGATATTGCTCTATAGGGTAACACTTATAGAAATGGAATCTGAGAAGCAAACCACTCCGGGCATCCACACAGGATTAGGAACTACAGTCATGGTTCAAATAACACAGAAAAATAGCTGTGGCAAGACACAGGCGTGACCAACAATGTCTCGGCAATTTATCAGTAAGATACCCAATGCGGGGCACCCCCCATGGTGCATCCCCAGTTCGAGTCTAATCAAGCATGGCAACAATGCAATGCAGATTCAGCCCTGTCCATTAAAACAAGAACATAAACAGTAACAACCTAAACAATACAAAAAATTTAAAGACTGGATGGTGATATGCGGTGTGTGTGTGTGCGACGTGCGCTGGCCAAGTGGTAGGTAGGGAGGTGGCCACACGTGGCGCTGTGTCAGTAGAGGGGGTCGCTCGGCACGGCCGGTCAGATACGTAACAGGGGCGGCAGAGGGGAGGGTGAAAGGAAAGGGGTGAGACATGGATGGGGGAGAAGGGGGGGAAGCAATCCATAAGGCACTCAGTATGTGTCAGGGATCTAGACAATGTCTTGCTGAAGGCACACCTGATGGTAAGTCACCAAGGCGTTATCCCATTCCTGTGCTATGGGGTACATGCGTAGGCCCGCTGTCTCCTCCCTGTGTAGCGCCACACTCTCCGCTCTCGCCCAGTTATCAAAGGAGGTGCGCCAGTGAATCGCTTGGGGGGATGCACTATTTTTCCATCGCTTGGTGATCAGGCGTTTCGCTGTTATCAGCCCCAGATCCAAGAACCCGCCTGGACCTTCGTCTGTTTCGTTCGCTTAAAAAGCCCCAACAGACAAGCTTCCCATGTATGTGGCAGGCTACCCCCCGTCGCTGCCGCCAGTGTGGTAGTCACTGAGGTCCAGTAACCATGTAGAGGAGGGCACTCCCAGAGTACGTGCAGCAGGTGGGATTCTACAAGCCCACACCTGGGGCACGCCGAGGTGTCTAGGCCGAAGTAGCGGTTAATTTTATCTGGAGATAAGTACACGCGGTGCACTATGTAGTACTGTATTATTTTAAAACAGGAGTTGTGCGGAATGTTGGTTGACCCCGCCAATTCCTGCGCCCATTCCCTGTCGGTCCAGTCCCGGCCCCTGTCCACTGTCCATTTGTCCCGGAGGTACTGTGACGAGAATTGCGTATGTATGTGTAACGCCTGGGCAAGCCAATGCACTATGTGTGAGCCATTGCCCATCACATGCAAATACTGGATCAGCAGGTGTGGTGGTAGTTCCTCCATCAGGTCAACCCAGGAGCGCGTCAGTGTGCGAACAAGTGCCGCGTGTGTCAGGAATTGCCCAGCAGGCAATCCCGTGTTAGTCGCTAGTGTCGCAAAAGCAAGCAAGTTGCCCTCCGCATAAAAGTCACCCTGGCCTTCCAAGTCAACAGTCGACCAACTACTCAGCGCAGTCTCCGTGAGCGCACCTCCCTCCCAGGGTGTCCCCAATAGGGGCAGAGGGCAGATTTGCGGCGTAGGGTTTGATCGAGTTCATGAGTTTAAGGCTCCTCACAAAGCATTTCCTCGCCACCGCGAGGTGTAATTGAACAGGACAGCGGACCCTAGCCAAGGGGTGAAATATTGCGTGTATCTGCGCTGCCGTCATGACTGTAACGTCTGAGGTAGTATCGCCCAAGTTCTTTCCACTCAGCCAGTAAGCAACCCATTGCAGCTGCGCCGCCACATAATAAAGCTCCTGATTAGGGACCGCCATTCCCCCAGATTCCATAGCAGCATATAGTGTCTTCAGTGCTACTCTGGGTCATCCTGCATTCCAGATCAAGCGTCTGGTAAGGGAATCTAATTCCCGGAAAATTCGTACTGGGACACATACCAGAAAGTTCGCATAATAATACAACAAGCGAGGTAGAACAATCATTTTTGTGAGTGTAATTCGGCTCGGGCCTTCAATGGGAGAGAATTCCAAAAGGTCACCTGAGCTGTAAGTGACGAGATCACTCTCGTGAGGTTACCCTCCAGCAGGTCAGCAGATTTGCGGTAAACTTGTACCCCAGATAGCGGAGCACTGTCAGGTACCAGAGCAGTCGTTCTCCCATTATTACAATGTCGCACTCCGGGGTATCTGCGGCAAAAGAATACACTCCGGATTTCACCCAATTAACACGGAGTCCCGACACGTCACCGAAGTTGCTGAATATGTCAGTGAGCGCGCGCGGGAAGCAGGTCAGGTCTCGGATGTAGATCAATAGATCGTCCGCATATAGCGACACTGAGTGTGTCCCGTCAGCCAGGGGGATCCCCCATTCCTCGCCGGAGATACGTAGTAGCGCCGCCAAGGGCTCCATCACAAGCGCGAACATTAGAGGGGAGAGGGGGCATCCTTGTCTAGTGCCCCTGCGGACTCGGATCGGGTCCGAGAGAAGCCCGCCCGGGTCGCTATAAAGAAGCTCCACCATCTGGAGATATGTATCACCTAGGCTAAACTTCTCCAGCACCTGCAGCAGGTAGGGCCACTCCACAGAATCGAGCGCTTTTTCGAGATCGAGAATCACGCACCCCGAGTGAGGCCATTGGGCTGTCGCCAGGCTTTGCATCCGAAAGAGGCCTCTGATGTTATATGATGTGCTGCGGGTTGGCACAAAGCTGTTTTGGTCAGCATGTACTAAGATAGGGACCAATGGTGCCAGCCTCTAGGCAAGTGTGGACGCTAGAATCTTATAATCCGTGTTGAGGAGAGCATGTGGCCTGTACGAACCCATGTTGAGTCCGTCTCTGCCAGGCTTCAAGAGGGATATCGAGTTTGCCTCATTCAGAGTGGGTGGGAGTGCAGCGTCCTCGAACGCCGCTCCGTACATCCGCAAGAGTTCAGGTATAAGGATGGTAGAGTAGGCCTTATAGAATTCCGCCGGTAGCCCGTCGGTGCCTGCGGTCTTGCCATTGGAGAGGGAGAATATGGCCGTTCAAACCTCTTCCGCCATTAGCGGCGCACCCAATACTTCCCGTTGTGCATTAGTAACCGCTGGTATTCCGAAATGTCATCGGCAGTGACTCACAGACGGGAGCGGTAGAGGTTCTCATAATGGTGGGTGAAGGCCTCAGGGATAGCTCTTTGTGTGTAGACAATGGAGCCTTGTGTATTTCGGACAGACATCACAGGCGCCGTTTGGGTATCCCGCCGTATGAGCCAGGAGAGGAGTTTCCCCGGCTTGTCCCCAAGATGATGAGTATGGGCCGAGTGTGCAGCATAATTCAGGTTCTTCAATCTATCCATAAGCTGCACATGCTGCTCACGAGTCGCCACCAATCGCGCATTGTCCCCCTTAGCCGCCTCCTGTTCACTAGCTAGTAAAGTGGACTCCACTTGCCTCAATTCTCTTTCAACCTGGCGTCGCATTCCCACCTGTGTGCCTAAGCAGTGACCACGTGTGACCACCTTAAACGCATCCCACTCAACGCGTGGGGTGGATGCCGTGTCAGTGTTGTTCTCAAAATATTGCAATATACACGTCGAGAGGGCCTCCCTGTACGCGGCTTTTAACAAGACGTCCGGCTGGAGCCTCCATGTGGTTATCGGTGGGTGCGGGCGTTCCCAGGCAAAGTCTGTGTGGGTTGTGGTCGGAATGAGTGCGACCCAGGTAACCAGTGTCCATGACATGGGGTAGTAAGTCGCTCGACAGCATAAACCTGTCCAGTCTCACATGTAGTGCGTGGGCACCTGAATAATAGGAATAGACCCTCGCGTTAGGATTACGAGTGCGCCATACATCATACAGGTCCCACTGTGTTGCCTAATCCCTGAGTGCCTTCGAAGCTCCACTCGCCGGGGGACTGGCTAAGAGGTCGAGGGATCTGTCCATCACTACATCGAGCGCACAGTTGTTATCGCCTCCTAGTAGTAGCGGCATACCTGGCCATGGCGCTAACTCTGACAACATGCGTGTAAGGAATTTCCCCTGCTCAGTGTTAGGAGCATAGACAGAGGCTTTCACTACCTGTTGTCCATCTAGCTTACCCTGAATAATCATGTATCTGCCCTCAGATTCTATCCTGCTGTGAATGAGCGCAAAGGGGACTCCAGGGCGTACCCAAATTAAAGCTCCCCACGCAAAAGCTGAAAAACCTGTGGCACATAACTGTCCCCTCCACCTGCATCGCAGGGTAAGTGCTTCAGGAGCAGTAAGGTGGGTCTCCTGTAGTAACGCCACCTGCACCTGGTGCCGCCTAAGATAAGAATAGACTTGGTAACGGCGGGAGGGTGTATGCATACCACGCACGTTACAGGTACAGAATTTAACCATAGTCATCGCACTCTTGTGTCACTACATACCCCTCCAAACGTCCGCCCCCGCCACTCAACCCGGCCACACAATAGAGCAAACACTCACCGAAGCCCCCACCAGGCACAAGCACACTCACATTGCCTCTCACACATGCATCAGATGTAATTTAGAAGGAAAAAAAAAACACCAGTCGTAAATACAAAGGAAAGTTGACCATAATGCCAAAAGGTCGACAGCCGAACATGATGTCGTCCAAACGCTCCAATGAGCTCTAAGAAACCGTGAGTTTAGGGGGGGGTCACTGGTACTATAGTTCAAACTTTACAACAGTCACATGTCATCAAGGCAAGGGCGCTGCTCCCAACCACAGGCAGCTAACGTCATTCAGCGGAATGACCACGAGTGTTCCCAGTTCATGATGTGTCTATCCCCTCCAGTCCAGAGGTCGAGGTGCTCAGCAATAACTCAGAGCAGGGCTCAGGCAGTCACTCACCTCTGGGGGACTCATCCACCCCTTCGTCTCAGCCCTGCGGTGCACCAGCCGAGGGCTCCCCCGCCACGCTGCAGTCGCTGGGTACAGGCTATTTCACCATAGGCCGCAGGGCCATGCACCACCTTAGGATCAGTGCAGCATCCTCATCCACGGTCAGTTGCTCATGGGTGGAGGTGTGCAGCAGCCGTTGGTGTCCTCTGCAACTAACAGGTATGTAGTTTGCTCCATGGCCTGGTCACTGGATGTCATCAGCCATCTGCGGTGTGACATCCGGGGGGTCCACTGAAACCTGGGAATCCGGCAGTCCGTATAGGTATTCATCATCGCTCGGGAGGATCTCAGGGCTATTTCCCGGGGCAGGTCCTCCGTCAGTGAGCCGCTGATCTCCGCCACCATGTGAAGTGCCTCCCGCTCCTCACTATGCATGAGCTCAGGCATGGGCCCCACCTATGTCTCCTCTCGCGTCGAAGTCATTGGCGAGGGACCTCTGTGGCGGTGCCGACGGGCCCCCCGGGCACCGCGCCTTCTCGATGGCGGTTCCCCAGGGTCTTTGTCTATGCCCTAATCAAGCCAGGCCTCCACTGCTTCAGGGGTGTCAAAGAAGTGTGTCTTATCCTGCGCCACCACCCGCAGGCCGGCCAGAAAGAGCAGAGAGTACTTGAGAGCCAGGCGGCGGAGTCGTTGTTTCACCGGTAGATAAGAGTGGCGTTGTCGTTGTACTGGTACAGTGTTGTCCGGGAAGAACATGACTTTCGTATTGTCCACTCTGATGTCAGCTAATTTCTGAGCTTCGCGCAATATGGCTTCTCGGTCCCGATAGTTCAAGACACGAATGAGCATGGGTCTCAGATTGGAGCCCACAGGGGGGGGATCGGGACGGCACGCGGTGGGCACGTTTCACCACAAAATGTTGTGAGAGGGTTCCCTCCGGTAGTAGGCCTGTGAGCCAACGTTCCATATGCTCCGCCACCTCTCTAGGTTCCCATCGCTCCGGCAGTCCCACTATGCGGATGTTGTTTCTCCGCGCCCGCCCTTCCGCATCCTCCACGCGATCCTCCAGAAATTCCATTCTATTCAGGAGATCTTGGACATGCTTATCCATCTATGTGATCTTGGGTGTCAAATCCGTTACAGTGGTTTCCAGGGTGGACGTCCGCTCGGAGAGTTTTTTGTGGTCGGCTCGCAGGTGCGTCAGATCAACTGCCACACTGTCGATTTTTGTCTCCAGGGAGGTGCGGGTCAGCTGCATCGGCTCCTCCAGTAGTTCCATTGCCGCCAGCATCGTGTCTTGCTTGGAGGCCTTGAGGTCTAGCTCAGCCTGTTTCGTCATCTTCCCCTTCATTTGCACATCATTGGCTCCTGCCCTTGTCTTGGCCCCTCCTGACATGGGCGGCACAGTAGCGTCCAGGTGGTAGTGCAGCTGGATGGGTCGCCCAAGTGGGCCAGTAGGGAGCCGCCCAGGTCTAGGGCAACACAGTGTAGTTGCAGAGGGCTGTAGTCCATCTCCCCTCACAGGGCACACCGTAGGTGTTCTCCCCGCAAGGCCGGTCTCAGTCCAGCAGGGCCTCGGAACAGATCAGGGCACGCCTTTCCCAGACACAAGCAGTGGCCAACAGGGCACAGAGAGCATAAGAGGAAGGTCACCGTGTCAAGCCGACACAGGAGTCACATCACAAAAATGGCGGTCCACAGCTCCAGGCACACGCGCTCGTGCTCATTCCCTGCGCCGCCAGCAAGTGCCCCGCCGCATGCGGTGGCAGTTACCACCGCCTCTTCACTCGTGTCGATGCCCACACTCCAACACCTCCGGGGGGGACAATGCAGTCTGTCATGCCGGGACCTCCTCTGCAGCCCATGACCTCACACCAGCAATGGAGCAGGCTAGGGGCCCACAGTTCCGAGCACAATCCTCCCACGCCTGTCGTCCACACCATGCATGCCTGTCCTCTGTCTCCAGCGCCCCTGGCTCAAGGGTGACTCCCCCCCTAAGCCCCCCCCGCACACCAAGAGGGGACCAGTGTTGACAGGTGCTCCACATTCCTGGCCGCAACACAGTGCTCCGGGCGCCACGTGGCTGGGTCTCAGATGGGGGACGTAGTAATAGCCCCAGTAGACGTTCATTAGGTGGTCGGACTACGGCAGTAGTGTTCTAGGCACTGGGGGCCTCACTTCCTCAGCGATTTGCCCGGGGGCCCAGCAGATCACTTGCGACCCCGGCCTGGGGCGAGCGCTAATGGCAGCAGGAAGCGCCCGCAGGGGGGGCGCTCAGTCCTCGATCCCGGTGGGGCATTCCAGTGCAGGCAGCCGAGTCCCGTGAGGGAGATGCGGTGCAGGTCCCGTCATTCACCGCCGCCGACAAGCACAGGAGGCATCATGAATGAGACTACCCGCCTCAGTGCGATCCCAGTCCCAGAAACGGGCAGACGAGGGTCGGGAGAAGGATCTGTGCCAGCACGTCTCCAGTGTCGCCTCCCTCAGCGAAGCCCCCGGTACTCACTCCGTCCCGGCCTCAGTGACAGTGGCAGTGACTTTACCGGTGCGGGCACAGCAGTCGGCAGGCCCCGAGCACCGCAGTCGGCAGGCCCTGAGCACCAGGATCTTTCCTCCGTCGCACGCCGTCACAGGGCCCGCACAGCACAGCACATCCCCGACCTCGAGTAGATTTCGCGGATGGCCGGAAGTGTCCAGAGGCAGGGCATCAAGTCGTCGTCCTCCGCTCGGGCAGCCCACCACCAGCATTCGGCCTCAAACTTCACGGGCCGCTGTGAGGGTGATCTGGAACACTCACTGACAATTTCAGACCGAATCGGGGAAATTAGGCGGAGAAATGGCCTGCGGTAGGGGAGCCTCCCTCAGAGCTCTACCCAGGCACGTCTGTAGCCATAGCTTGCTCTTTCACGCCCCCCATCTAACAGGTGAGTCATGAGGGAGAGTTTATCCCAAACATAGTTCAGCTCTATCTAACCAGCATCCGAATCTCAGCCATAAAGTTTTTCGGCAGCAAAGGTTAGTCAGGCACCATCTTGCTTCCGTGGAAACTCCTTTTCTGTTGCAGGGTCTCACCTGTGATACCATTCATGAATGAGAGGGGTTAGTGCTGTCCCCAAATGTGGGAAAAAATCCCTTTCTTGCGGGACAACAGCAACATATTGATCGATGAAGCTGCTCGTTTTCATGTCCTCCATTCTACCCAAAAGTATACCACATTACTCCAGTTCTCCTTTAGCATGGTACATTCACAAAGTATATGTACAAGTATTCCTATTCTTCCGCATCCCTCCTAAATGTATTTGTAGTATATCACTAGCATGTGACAGTCATTTTTCTGTAGGACAAACTCATTATTTAAGCACCGACGGACTTTGCATCATAATGTCCCTTGAACTCCTGAAAGAAAATTACCTTAGTCTAAATCTGGGAAAGACAACACTATTTTTCTCTGAAGAAACAACTTTAAGAGTAGCAAACCACTGTGGTCAGAATAGCAATCTACAGCATATGGACACCCAATAAATTACTGTAGATTTTCTGCTGTGTGCAGCCTAGTAGAGTGTGTTATGACAGGTCAAGGAATCGAGGAGTCAAGTAACAGAGGCTCGTAGAAGACATTTGACCGTCATAAAACATAGAGAGCATACAGGTTTACAACAGTAGTACTTTAAAATGCTCACTAAACATTGTTTGCATTCTAAATGTCGTTAATAGCATGGATAATATTATCAAAATAATGAAAGACTGAGGGGTAGATGTACTCATTTATAGTGAAATGAAGCACAGCCATATTTCCTGTGCTGCGTTGCATGAGGGGGAAAACAGTGCTGTGCAATGTCTACCAAGATTGGTCTGTTGTTGCTATCATCCCTGGCGCTGGTGTTCTATCAAGCAGCCTTGTGGCACTCACACCATGGTGAAAGGTGTATGTGCGCTGTCTAGCATACTCTTTTCACTGGAAGCCTACCATTCCTGTACAAATTCCTATGCATAGACAAACTTGAAACGGTACCACACATTGCCTGGTTGATGTACACTTCAGCACACAATCAATCAAACAGGATATTTAAAGTTCTGTTTATCACCCGTGAGGGTATCCAGGTACTAGGGGTTATTCTGCTACTGGGCGTCGTCATTCAGACAGAGGGTCTTAAGGGCATTTCCTAATTCCTGGTGGGTGGGGGAGGTCCTGTAGCGGAGGGGGAGGCTGTTCCAGATTTTGGCGTCCAGGTAGGAGGAGGAGTGGCCACCTATCCTGATGCGGCAGGGCTGAGGAAAGTGGGAGAGGGCGGCGGATCGCACTTGTCTGGTGAGTTGGTGGAAGTTCTGCCTGGGGTTGAGGTAGGCTGGTTCCCCGTGGCGTGTTCTGAGGGTGTGGAGGGGGCAAGTTCTGCTGGCCACTAGGTGTTGTCTCAGGGGTTAGTATTGTTCCGAAGATGAATATCTCCATTTTGTCAATGTTAAGATTGAGTCAGTTGTTTTGCATCCAGCTGGCGACACTGATCATACACCTGTGGAAGTTGCATCGATGTTGGTGGGTTCAACAAATAGGAAGAGTATGAGTTGAGTATCATCTGCGTACACGAAGATGATCATACCATGTGCCCAGAGGCCAGGGGTGTGTGGGTGGGAAATGTGTGGGTTTTTAGGGACACAAATGTATTTCCACATGTTAATGCCTGCTTTTGGGAACCATCTTTCAATCAATAAATGAATGACTATTTGCATATCGCACCTAATCACCAAGGGGGTGGGGGGATCCAGATGCCCCAAAGCCTTTTATGACAATCTTAGTAGACTGTTCTGTGTGTCAAAACCTGTGGGTGTTTACATTGATCCACTCAATTATTCAAAAGCAATTTTTGTGCTCAAAATACCTTTTGTGCTGGAAAGTTAATGACATTGTGTTGCTTTGCATCACTTTGTGCCTCTTTGGGTCAGCGCAAATCCTTATTAAATCGGGGCATTTGTTCTCCTCTCTAAAACTAAGCCAAGAAGATATGTCATGCTCACCTACCCCACAATCCATATTTGGAAGGCGTGGGTGACGTGGTAATGGTATAAGTTATAATGGTTTGAAAAATAGAATTAAAAACACTGATTTGCATAAACGGCGAATGCTAATTAGTGTTATCTGATTTCTGTCGAGAATGGTCTCTCAGGAAATGGTGTGGACATATTTCAAGGGCTGTAAAAGTTAATGAACTGTAGGTATAAATTAGAAAAAAACTACAGAACAGGAATGCTTAACAGAATATTAGCAATTGCAGCCTACATGTACTGACTGCCGAGCTCGAAACGGTCCTGTGTTCTACCCTGCACTGCAGCTGTAATCATTTCGCAAATCCGACACTTTATCGACGAAAGGGTAAAATCAGCAGTTAGTGAAAACGGGGTATTTTATTGCAGGTGATTCTTGAGGTCACCTCTTTTCTGAGCTCTGAACAGTAAATAGCAAGATAATCAGACCTGCATGAATCTTTTCATATCGTTTCCGCTATTGCTGCTCAGTTAAAACCACATTTGAGACTACTTCAGCCGGCATAAACCCACATTATTTCAGAATCCTCTAACATCCCTTTCAATTGCACACTCATTCTTTATAGGTCAGCCCCGACATGTAGTTTCTCTTTTGTTCCTTCTAATCAAGGTTTTAAATGATTTTAAGATTAATCCTCATTCTACTGTTAATAGAGGCTGATCTGTTTTAATACATCGTCTTAATGTTATTTTCAGATCACAAATGTTCTCAGCACCATTTTTATGCAATCACAGTTTTGCCCTTTGCTTCATATAAGGCCCTTACACTTCTAAAAATTCCCAATTGAATGCTAGAATACCGCGATACAGAAAGGTTATATTAATCACAAAGGTGGAAACGTGGCCTTAACCTGCATAATTTTTATTTTGTGTCTTTCTTTCTCATGGCATTGGGCGATCCATCTAATTCTATGTAGGGAAAAGGATACAGTTGCTGGCTAACTGTTTTCAGGACAAGCGTAGCTTGTGTTGGGAGATGACCATTGTCTACCCAGCATAATACTTGAAAATTAGGCATTATTTCAATAAATGCTGATTGATCGATTAGTAGCTGATAGTCAGAAACGTGCACCTTGATGTGCGTGCTCCTAGCTGATTCATGTTTTTAAATTGACAACAGCAGAAGAGAGCCAATTAACAAAAAGTTTATGGGCACATGTATCATGCATTTTACCGGTCCCAAACACCCAATTTACGGAATTGGGCCATATGGCCGGGATGCCTGTCACCCCCTCCCAACACAATCCCCAAGGATGGGAAGACGGACGCAGTTCTGAACTTTTGGAAGGCGGGAGGGAGTTACCCTCCCGGCCGTATTTATTAAAATATTAAACAAAATTAAAACATTAAATTAACAGTTTCATATCATGTACAATTTTCCATTTATGACATTACGATGCAGACACGCTTATTGGCTAACCTTAACAAATCTCTAATACAAAGGTTCTCCTAGCCGAGTCTAAGCATCCTGCAAATGCATACTTTCTAAATAAAAATTGTACATCCTAACATTACGGGCCAACGGCAAGGTCGTAACCGGTGTCAGATCCCTACTACCAGAACTCCCCCCTCACGGTGTGAGGGGCGGGCGCACAGAGGACTGTACCTCTGTGCCAACTTCCAATTTCCCTTGTCTTAGCGGGGGCCCCTTATTTAACTCGCCGCCATCTTAATGGTCGTCCGAGGACTCGTGTGAGGTGTCTAGAAGGTAGCGTGGACCCCCCTCCCACCCCACACTGTTTATCACAACGCCGTCGCGGATATCCTGGCCCCGGGAAATTCGTAGGAGGGGCATCTAGCCGCCTCCTCCCCTGGGAGGGGCCTATGACCGCCTTCCCTTAGGCGACCCCATACTTAGTGGGTGCCGCCTCCCCGTGTGAGGGGCCAATGGCCGCCTCCCCCCGGGCGCTCCCATCCATAATGGGTGGCGCCCCCCCTCTAGGGACCTTGAAATTACTGCTCACCGATCATGACCTTACCGCCCGACCAAAAATAAATACGACGTTTTATATACCTATTGAAGAAAGAAAATAAACTTTACATTGCAATATTTATCCTCTTAACTAAACATTCAACACATCTTTCAATTAGACTGTGATACTCCGCACCACTGGGGACGAAAATGTTATGAAGCAAATCATTTTACTGCAGTACAAACATTGACATCTTTATTACCCACTAAACCAGGAGAGAAAAGATATTATCAAAGCAAATCAATTTTATTGCAGTACTAACGTTGCCATAAGGGGCTGGTGGGTGGGTCAAAAATTGCTCCTTGTTCCGTCGAGGGCTCACGTGCAACGAGAGGGTGCAGCTTCCAAGCACAGGAACAAGAGGATGCTTCTTTGGATTGTTGCTCCTTTTATTCCTCTTCGGGAGGGCGTGTACCCTCCTCCGGTACGCCTACGGGGCGTGGCCAACGGTGTAGGTGTCTAGGACAACCCTTCTTGGGCGGGAAAAGGCGCGCCCCGGCTACGCCGCTTCGGGCATACCAGCCGAGACACGCCCCTCGCCCAAAATGGTTTCCCGGGGGGATCCGGGCCCCCTACCATACGTTCGGGGGGACCGAGTGGTCGCCCCTTTCCATATGGCCGGGATGCCTGTCACCCCCTCCCAACACAATCCCCAAGGATGGGAAGACGGACGCAGTTCTGAACTTTTGGAAGGCGGGAGGGAGTTACCCTCCCGGCCGTATTTATTAAAATATTAAACAAAATTAAAACATTAAATTAACAGTTTCATATCATGTACAATTTTCCATTTATGACATTACGATGCAGACACGTTTATTGGCTAACCTTAACAAATCTCTAATACAAAGGTTCTCCTAGCCGAGTCTAAGCATCCTGCAAATGCATACTTTCTAAATAAAAATTGTACATCCTAACATTACAGGCCAACGGCAAGGTCGTAACCGGTGTCAGATCCCTACTACCAGAACTCCCCCCTCACGGTGTGAGGGGCGGGCGCGCAGAGGACTGTACCTCTGTGCCAACTTCCAATTTCCCTTGTCTTAGTGGGGGCCCCTTATTTAACTCGCCGCCATCTTAATGGTCGTCCGAGGACTCGTGTGAGGTGTCTAGAAGGTAGCGTGGACCCCCCTCCCACCCCACACTGTTTATCACATCCCCCGTCGCGGATATCCTGGCCCCGGGAAATTCGTAGGAGGGGCATCTAGCCGCCTCCTCCCCTGGGAGGGGCCTATGACCGCCTTCCCTTAGGCGACCCCATACTTAGTGGGTGCCGCCTCCCTGTGTGAGGGGCCAATGGCCGCCTCCCCCCGGGCGCTCCCATCCATAATGGGTGGCGCCCCCCCTCTAGGGACCTTGAAATTACTGCTCACCGATCATGACCTTACCGCCACAGGCCGGATAGTTGACCGGCTATCCGGCCCCCCCACACTCCTACTAAAGGTCATGCTTTTACAAACCCCTTAACCATGTTATGAAGTCTCCTATGAGTAAGACATTCCCCTCTCGGGACAAATGGACCCCATCTTCGAGATACATGTGATCCCCCCGAATACATCCATGCGGAATACAATGCAACTGTCCCAAGCGGAACAACCTACCAAGCTTGTTATTGACTTTCTTTACTGAATGATTCAAAGCTGATACAGAGAGGGCCCCCCCGCCACACCTTCCTGGGAATCATGTGTGACCATGCTATCGTGCACCCCGGAATCCTTCTCGCCAACCAGCTAACAGTAGATAGAATTCGCTCGAGTAGTACTCGCCGACCGAGTGTCACCAAATCATTGCCTCCCAGGTGTACTATGATTACAGACGGCGGTGACCTTGTCCGCTCTAACAGTCCCTCAACAAAACATTGAAATTGGTCAATACAGAGCCCGCCCCTTCCGTGGAAGGTCACCCTGCACCCGTATTCCCCAGCCGCGTGAATCATGTCACCTGCTTTGAATACGTCCTCGGCACGCCTCACGTATGAGTGGCCCACGACCCACACCACTTTCTCATCAGTCGGTGATCTTTGACCGCTGGTCCCCAGGTGTCGGGTCGACTGCACAGTCCGCCCCGCATCGCATGCTCGCGAAACTGTAAACCAAACAAGACAAGAAGCGTGAGTGCAAGACATTGGCTTCACAACATGTGCAACCGCACATACCTTTTATAACAGTTTGAGGACCATCGTCCCAATTGTTTCCCCTTTTCCACACTCAGACCCCTGGCTGTAGCCTCTGTAGCAGCCCCTATACTAAAGGATTGGGTCCCAAAATCGCCCGGGTCCAAGCCCGCTGCCGCAATTGCCATTGTTAGCACCCGCTGAAACTGAAACCTAGTCAGTGGGGTGGCGTCGGTGTGTCTAAGCAAGCTTCCCCCCCATGCTACCGCCCTTTGCGCTAAATATTCCTCAACGCATTTCACCGGGCACATGGGGGACCCTCGCATGCGCTGGACAACAATACTGTCCCTCATAGCACCCTGATCGGTCTTGGACCTGGCTATTGTGACTACCATTGAATCACCCTTGATCAGAATGTGTTCCCGACACAGACCTCCCCCCATATCCTGCTTATTTTTTGCCACCAGCTCGCTCACCCGCATAGCCCCATGGAATGCTAATGCGAAAGCAGCCCGGAACAGCACTGCCTCGGACTGGGAGGAACATGTCGCGGGGAGTACCGACATCAGTAAGGACAACCTTTCTAACCCAATCGGGCGCCTCTCGTCTACTCTATGACCCTCGAGGCGTTGCCACCCACGCAGTGCCTTCTTTACCGGAAAGGACGATGTGGGGTCCTTGATGCCATGCGCCTGTGCCATGAATGCAAAGGCGGCCCGGTGCCTATTGGCCGTTGCCGCTGATCGGCCTGCCTTGTGGAGTGCTACTAAAAACTTTAGGACATACTCCTCCTGCCCCCAATTATCCCCTCCTGCTGGACCCAAAAATGCACAATAGGAACAAAACGCTCCTTCGTATGCCTTCCTTGTTCTGGGGGCTAGGCTTGCTCCCACGAGGTCCTGTAATCCGGGGCACCGAGTAACCAGAGAGCCTCGGGAAATGGTGCCGCCACTAGGTCCGCGGAAGGTAGATAACCCCTGAAGGCCTGCATGTGGGAACGAGAGAGTGCATCAGCCGCCTGGTTCAGCACACCCGGCACGTGCCTCGCCCTAAACTGCACGTTCAGTCTCATGCAAAGTAGTACAATTTCCTTCAGTAATCTCAATATCCACTTGCAGCGTGCTGCCTGATTATTTATACATTCGACTACGGTCATGTTGTCGGACCAAAACACCACTGTGCGATCACGAAACTCATCCGGCCACGCCTTCAGAGCCACAAAAATGGGGAACAACTCAAGAAATTCAATGTTACCTGTGAGCCCACTGGTGTGCCACCACGTCGGCCATGTCTGTGCCGACCATCGATTACCGAAGATGGCGCCAAATCCCACGCTCCCTGCCGAGTCGGTCCACAAACCCAGCTCGTCGGAGGATGCTGGTGACTTGCTCCACACCACTCGACCGTTGAAATCCGCCAGAAATGCCAACCATATGCTCATGTCCTGGCGAACCTCTGCAGACAGTCTCGTGCGATGGTGTCCTTCCTTGAGACCAACCATGGCTTGTGCAATAGAGCGGGGAAAAGGGGCGGGCCATTGGTATCACTCTTAGGGCAAAGTTAAGCCGGCCCACTGCTCGTTGTAACTGATGGAGAGTAACTTTCTCTTTGCTAATGCACAGTTCCAGGGAAGCCCTGAACTTCGCTACCTTCCCCACCGGCAAACGGAAACATCCCTCCACAGAATCGAGCTCAATTCCAAGAAACTTGAGTGAAGTAGATGGTCCAACCGTCTTACCTGGTGCCAATGGCACCCCGAACCCCTTCATGAGAGTGCAAAATTCCTGTAACGCCAGCGCACATTGTGTGTCGCCGGCTGCCCCCAAGAACAAAAAATCATCTAGGTAATGCATAACCTGGGTATTGCCAGTGGCTTTGGTGAATGCCCATTGCAGAAAACAACTGAATTTCTCAAAATAAGCACAAGAGATGGAGCAACCCATTGGCATACATCTATCCATGTAGTAGCGTCCCTGAAACACAAAACCTAACAGACGCTGATCCTGTGGGTGTACCGGGAGCAACCGGAACGCTGACTCAATATCCGATTTAGCCATCAGCGCTCCGGGCCCCAGGCGATTCAACATGGCGACGGCCTCATCGAAGGATGCGTACCGCACCGAACAAATTCCTGGATCAATCGCATCGTTCACCGAAAGACCCCTCGGAGCCGACAAGTTATGAATTAACCTAAACTCACCTGGGTCCTTCTTGGGGACTACTCCCAACAGTGAACAAACGAAATTAGGGACTGGCGGGTGCCTATATGGGCCAGCAACCCGGCCACGGGCAACCTCTTTTGCAATCTTACTTTCCACCACCGCCGTATTCTGCTGCACCGACAGTTGGTTTTTACACAGTGATTCCCCCGGAAAATCCCCCGCCGGGATGTGGAAACCATACGAGAAGCCGTCCCGCAACACCCCAGCGGAGACATGATCAGGGTATTCATTTAGCCAGGGGATCATTGCCATGATATCTACGGGGGTAGGTAGCGGTACCCCATGGTCGACATTAGACCTGTTTGGCCCCTCCTCTACCCCCTGTATCACCATTCTTGGCTCTGCACGAACTCTCAGGGTGTGAAGAGTGTCCGCACCCTGCACACTCATGCCTGAAGTTACATGTCCCTTGTGGCCTCGTGCACTTGCCTCTGTTAAAGTTCCAACAAACCCCTTTCTTACCCCCGTTCCCACCACTCCTTGGTTGGTGGTCACCAGCGGCGCCTGCACGAAAGGGCGCCACCGAATGATGGCGGGAGGGCGCCTACCCATTCCCGCCAAGCGAAGACGACTTCGTCGTGCCCGGCAGGAGCTGCTTCTGCCAAGAGATGGAGTCGAGACAATCCCACGTCAGAGATGAATCGTGCTCCTTGGCCTTACGAAACTTACTATCATAACCCAACCATTCATTGCCTTCATACATTTCATAGAAATCCATTATACATGTCTGATAGCAGGCCAATTCGGTCAACACCTCGGGCTTACGTTCCCCCATGATCGCAGTAAACATCGCAAATGCCCTGGCCCAATTTGAGATCGTCTCATCCACCCTGAATCCCGCCATTTTTGCACGCCACACACTCGGGTGCCACAAATCCTTCTGACTTTTAACATACTCCACCTCGTGGTGTTCAGTCAAGAGAGAAAACATATTCACATACTTATCAGCCCAAATCAATTCTTTCGTGGCCAGCGGAATATGTTGGACCACCTTTTCCCTTCTTGAGGGTAACGCTCCCTCCCTCTCCATTGGCAATGGCTGCTTACCCGAATCCGTAGCTGGTCCCGCTGTTTTTCCAACGCCAGACGCCAGTCGTTCTGAGGGAACCTGTGGGGGGACAAGAGGGAGATTCGCCTTCGCGGCATCTCTCGATTGCTGCAACTGCTTCATTAGTAACCTGGCCTCTTCGGCCGTGTCTCCTGGTGCCGTAGCACCCTCAGTATTTTTGCCGAGCCATACGGCTAACTGGGCGGCCAACTCCGGAGGCATATCCTCCTCGTTAGTGGGCGTAACTACAACCGGAATCGGTTGGCCTGCGTCCGGGATCGGAACCGGGGCCTCCACTGGACTAACCGGGCTTGCCGGGGGTGACTCGGGAACTGGGGCCTCCCCCCCTGCCGCCCTATTCCTGGCCCTTTTACCTCTCCCAGCGGGGACTATTCCCGGCAATGCTGGTCCGATTACCTTCTTCGTTCTGCTCGTATTGTTCATTGCCGCCATCTGTTTTTATATGCTCGCCATATCCTTCATTAACATGTGAAGCATCTGGTCAGTCTCTGCCTTCTTTCCGGCCTTCTTGCCAGGCATCGTTGTCGGATACTCGATCCTTGTTGCTTACGAGGTCCTGGATCCGAGGGTACGGAGTCGCTGAAAGAGAAACACAAAAATTACAAGTTCTCAAAAATTGCTCCTTGTTCCGTCGAGGGCTCACGTGCAACGAGAGGGTGCAGCTTCCAAGCACAGGAACAAGAGGATGCTTCTTTGGATTGTTGCTCCTTTTATTCCTCTTCGGGAGGGCGTGTACCCTCCTCCGGTACGCCTACGGGGCGTGGCCAACGGTGTAGGGGTCTAGGACAACCCTTCTTGGGCGGGAAAAGGCGCGCCCCGGCTACGCCGCTTCGGGCATACCAGCCGAGACACGCCCCTCGCCCAAAATGGTTTCCTGGGGGGATCCGGGCCCCCTACCATACGTTCGGGGGGACCGAGTGGTCGCCCCTTTCCATTTGCGACCGGTAAAATGCATTTTGATATGCATGAATTCCAAATTGAGATTCGTTCACATGTTACAGAATCGAAATTTGGAATTGCGAATACACACTGACTCTTCTGATTACCAAATCGTAGTAGTATGGAAGAATGTTTTGTGACCGAAATGCAGTTGCAGCGCATTCGCATTTTACCACCTACTTCAAGTAGGTGAACACCCATTTGCAAAGGGGAAAGGGGTCATCAAGTGACCCCTTCTCCTTTATGAATGGTAGTGAACACGTTTTTTCAATGCAGGCAGTGGTCCCAGGAACCACTGCCTGCTGTTAAAAAATGAAAAGAAAACCTTTCATTTTTTTTGTAAAAGCGACCTGTTTTCCTTTAATAAAAATGGGCTGCTTTAAAAAAATAAATTATTGTTTTATTTAAAAACAATCATGGACATGGTGGTCTGCTGACCCTAGCAGGTCACCATCCTGTGATTTTAGCGATTCCCAGTGGGTCGCAAATTGCAACCTATCTCATTAATATTCATGAGGTAGGTCTATTTGCGACCCACTCCAAATCATTAAATGAAACTCATGGACTTTAATACATTATGAAAAGCGATTACCTAATTGCGATTCACAGTAAATTGCAACTAGGTAACTGCTACTTCCACTATTGATACGTGTTCCCTATGTCTCTTAGGGTAGTGACATATTCATCATATTTTCTGCGCTGTACTTCCAATCGCATTTCATAAATATTTTGAGTGCATATTTGCCATTTATTGTTGTAATCCTGGGCGTAGTTTGCAAAGTAGCACTACGCGTAGCTACGCAAAGTGCACTTCGCACTATGCTAGCCACGCGAATTGCGTAGTGCACTGTGCAAAATGCTGTTCGCACTGATTGCACAGTGCCGAATGCGTGTCCGCACTGTGCAATCAGTGCAAACTGCATCTTGCACAGTGCAAGCGGTTGTTTTCTGCCGCTTTAGTAGATTTTTACTCGAGCGACAGCTTTCACAACGCGGACTGGTAGTTTCTCATCGTGAGCTGTCGCAAGCATATGCGACCACTCTCAATGAGAAACCTGACCTTCCCGCATTGAGGAGCTCGCCGGGAGGTTTAATTTCTACGCTCGCGATCGGCAACTTGATGTTGCTGATCGCGAACGAGGAAAAAGACTTGCCCGGAATGTCAATTTGCTTGCTCGCGGTCGCCAACTTGACGCTGAGGACCGCAAGCAAGCAAAAAATGACTGTTGCACTATCGCTACACTACGCTACACGTGTTTTCACTGAGCTACATGCAATTCGCATGGTGCGAAGTAGCATAAACTTCGCAAACTACGCGAATGAGTGCTTTGCCCAGGCTTAGTATGTTGCATTTAGTATTGTTGACACATGCATACCAAATAACATCTGCTGTAAAATATGTTGATGGTTCAACAATAATTCATATATGTACTCAAATTAATTATTTTTTTCACGTATTAAGCTTTATTGTTCAATTATTTAAAATCGTTACAATATACAATAATTACAACAATCTATAAGAGGAAAAGAGTTACAATCCTGCACAACTTGCTGCACGCTATAAGAGAGTTAAAACTTTAAAAACAGTTTATCCAAACTGGCAACAAAGTGCAAGTGCATAAAACTTAGTGGGGAGTATTGTCAAAGTCTCTCTTGCTTGATAGCCGGATGGTTTCTTTTTTGTGACTCCATTTTCTGTGACAGTGCTGCCCGGATTGATTCTGTAAATTTCCCTAACCGTGCAACATTTTGAGCTGTTTTAGCAGAGAAACACAGGTCTGAGGCTTCTCAGCATCGTACAAGGCTATGAGACCTGCATGAGACCTCACATGAGTTCTCAACATCTCATCCTTCCCCCTCCTTCACACCCCTACCTGATCTCTCGCAAGATATCCAAGATGGCCCTCTCTCTCTCCATCTACCCTCACATTCCACTTTATGTGACAACGATGTTAGACTTTCCTCCACCACATCAACTTTACATTTGAAATAGGACTCCTTTACACTTTCTAAACAGTACTGTCACTGCCACTTGGTGTTGGCAGCCAGTTGAATGGTTCCAAACTGTTGCTTCCATGCTCTCTCCCTTTGCTCCTCCTCATTTTGCCTTGCATCATGGAACCTCCCTATGTTGACAGACAGAACCCCTCACTATCCCTCGCTGGTCACAATTCGTTTAATTTCAACTTCCCCCCAATCTATCCCAAAACACGACTACAACTTTTTAACATAAAACTCTCAAATCACATCCGGAAACACTATTTCTCAATCACTATTTGTGCTTTAACAAGGCTGCATTAATTAATGATCTTATCTTCTTCACCTTTTGTCGTGCTCAGTGCAAAAATGCCCTATACTTAGTTCTCAAACCCACCTCTACTAAGAAAATACCTCACGGCCACAAACTAACCATTTCACCCTTCCCCTTTTACAATGCAGAAGCTACTATCTCCATCTACAACACCTGCATTGTGCTTATTCAGTTTTCTAATCACAACCTGGAACTCTTTGAAAATGTCTTCCCTTACATGAAGGACAAACTCAACTCAGACTTTACCCCACCCCTCCTATCACAACTACCAACGGAACCCCCTCCCAATGTCATCCACTACCCAGTCAATCCTATCCACACCTCTTCCACTGCCCATTCTCCTACACCTGATGTCTCTTCATCTCAAAACAGCACCCCTTCTCAGATTAGCGCAGAACATTCCTCCAACCTTTTTTTATACATTCTTATTTTATTAAGTTAAACAAAACGAGTCAGTGCCATACAGTATCACATAATGACATAATGGTACAAAGAAATATATAGTAGCATGGCAGATAAAGTAAAATCTCAAGGTTACAACGAAAAGGGGGGGTGAAATGGTCTGCGCTGGCAAATAATATTGAGATCAATAGAAGCATGTACAACAATATGAGCAGGGTTCAGTATCACACGCATTTTAAATTGCAGTACAGAATGTAAGCATAATGTCTGTAGTACAAGCACACACCCAACATCACACCATGCATAATATCGATGACCATGGTATTTTAGTCATCTTTCCCAGTGTAAGGGGTGTGCAGTGCATCCTAACCGGGAGGTGTTCAAGGCATGAGAGGTGACACAGGGGAGCCTGATTACCTCTGACTGTGCCAGTGTGTAAAGGGAGCCCAGATGTCTTTAGGTCTGGATGTGGGGGGCATTAACTCCCAAAAAGTGGATAATTGTTCCTGACTGAAAGTGACATCTTTAATCCATGTGTCTTTAGAGTAGTGGGTTGTCCACCCCAATGCATGGTGACTCTGCATTTGGCCAGCAAAAGCAGCATGGCACCTTTCACATAACCCAGCAGTCCCATGAGGGGTGCGCTTTCTGGCTTCAGTCCTGTGATATCCTGGATAATATCATAACCTTATCCCAAGATCTTGCTATTGGTGGACATAGCCATGCGGCATGAAAGAAGGTGGCTTGTAGGGCACTGCATCGCCAGTAGCATCTTATCTGAGACCCATACGATGGAGTTGTAGAGGGGTGTGACAGATATGGTGTAGGAACTTGAAATGGATAAGTCTTAGTCTGTAGTTAGGGGAGAAAAGTTCCAGGTGACCACAGCTGAAAAGTCACTGTTCAGCCATGATCAGTGTAATCAGGTCAGCACCGCAGTTAACCAATGCCTTCCGAGTGATTATACTGTAGGTGTGCTGTGTATTGCTATACAGATGCGTTATCAATTTACGCAGGGTGGGGTCAGTGAGAATATTCTCAAGTGCTAAGTGAGGACTGCGAGGTGTGGTGTAGCGCACAACAGGTGTTGCATAGTTGGTAAAAAAGAAAGATGTCTGAGTAATTGTTTGGGGTGTCTTCTACAGGTTGTATGAAAGCAATGCACTGATCTCTAGAAAACAGGTCTGCAAATGTATTTAGGTGTAACGTGCGTGGCTGCCCATCCAATCCATTATCAAGTAGGAGGGGGAGTTGAGGGTTGTATGCTAGTGATATAGATGGGGTGTAGTGTATAGAAAGGCCCACCCTCCTGCGCAGTCCATCAATCAATCAATCAATCTGGTAATTGTAGCCATGCTACTCACCCGCAAGGGTCTCAAGGTGCTGGGGGGGCAGCAGTTCCGTTCAACTGAAGAGCCAGGTTTTCAGAGCCTTCCTGAATGTGTTCAGGGAGGGAGTGCATAGGATGTCGGTTGGGAGCTTGTTCTAGGTCTTGTCCACAATGTAGGAAAAGGACCTTCCACCTGATTTGGCTCTGTGGATCCATGGGGTTTCGGCGAGGATGAGGTTTGTGGATCAGAGGTTTTTTTTCGGGTACTTGGAAGGTGATTCTATCATAGGGGTATTGTGGTGTGTGGTGAGTATCTTGAAAGGGGCTCTCTTCTCCACAGGGAGCCAGTGGAGCTTCCTAGGTGTCGGCTGATGAGCTTGTGTCGAGGGTTACCAAGGACGAGTCTGGTGGCGGTGTTCTGTATCGTGCGGAGCTTTCGGAGTAGAGACTTGTTTATGCCGGCATAGATGGCGTTTCCGTAGATCAACCGGCTGGTAATGAGTATGTGGAGGACTGTCTTTCTTGACTCGGGTCATCCAGTTGAAGGTTTTACGGAGGATGCGGAGTGTGTTGAAGCAGCTGGGGGCAACAACTTTGACCTGTTGTTTCATGGAGAGGGAGGAGTCGAGTATGATGCAGCGGTTTCTGGCATAATCTGTGGGGGTCAGAGGCTGCCAAGGTTGGTGGGCCACCAGGTGTTGTTCCATGCTGATGGGTGGTCCTGAGGACAAGGACTTTTGTCTTCTCCGAGTTGTGCTTTACATAGCTGTTGCTCATCTTGGCTGCAACGTCCTGCATTCCTTTCTGAAAGTTGAGTCTAGTGGTGGTGGTCCTTTATAAGGGAGAGGAGCTGGGTGTGGTCGCCGCGGGATACTATGCTGAGGCCATACTGTCGGACAAACGCGGCTAGGGGGGGGGTCCATGTAGATGTTTAAAATGTTTGGTCTGAGTGATGATCTCTGTGGGATTCCGCAGTTGATTTCCATGGGTTCAAAGAGGAAGGGAGGTAGTCTGATCCTTTGGCTTCTGCCGGTGAGGAACCATCGGATCCAGTTGAGGGTGGCTCTTTGTATGCCGGCATCATGTAGTCTGGCTGTGAGTGTGCAGTGGAATACGGTGTTGAATGCTGCTGACGGGTCAAGTAGAATCAGGGCTGCGGTGCAGCCTTGGTCAAGGCGGGTGTAGATGTCGTCTGTGGCGGCAAGTAGGGCAGCCTCTGTGCTGTGTTTGCTGCAGAATCTGGATTGAGAAGGGTCGAGGATGGCGTTGTCTCCATGAACCTTGCCAGTTCTGTGTTGACAGTCTTCTTAGAGACTTTCACTGCAAAGGGGAAAAGCGAGATGGGCCGGTTGTTCTTGAGGTTCATTGGGTCAGTTGAGGGCTTCTTGAGCAGGGGCCTGACTTCAGTGCATTTCTAGTCGTCAGGGAAGGAGCCGGCCTCAAAGGTGGTGTTGATGGTGAATTGTAGTTCAGGTGCAGTGTGGTAGATGTGTGGTGGGCAGGAGTCTGGCATCTTCCCCTGCCCCTGGCCCCGCGGGATTTCCGCAACTAAGGGCAAGGGGACATTCAAGAGCCAAAATGCCACTACCACCACCTCCAGAGCTGTGGCAGATGGTTCTGCTAGCCACAGCAAGTCATGTGCCCAGACAACCTGTGACCCAGCCAGTGCCAATGGAAGCCCAGGCAGAAGTGGCAGAGATAAGTGTATACATCAGATAGCTGTTGAAAATAGATTCAATGTAAACAGACGAGCAGGACATAGTCATCTTACAAATGCCCTCATAGTAACCACAGTGTCGGAGTCCTGATGAAAGCTTTAGCCGAAACGTGTGATGTCTGTCAACAAGTCTCCAGTCTCATTATACCATCATAAACATGAATGATGTCAATATTGATTTTAAGACCATGTGTGAAAGAAGATTGTTAGTCTCTTGCACATTGCTAAACTGATGAATGATGTTATTTGATGAGTTTATGATCATAAATGTGATGATATGGATGTTATGAACAAAAAGGTATAGAGCAATATGACAACTGTGAGATTCAATATATGGAAATATATTTTTGTAAGCCAAAACAAAAGATAATATATATATATATATACATATATGTATATATGTATATATGTATATATATATATATATATATATATATATATATATATATATATATATATATATATTCACTGTAAAAACCATAGGTTTGACACCAGTTATAGTTAGCTGGAAATTTTACTGACATAAAACCAATGAAATTCCACGTTATAGTTAGTTGGACTCACTATAACTTGCGCGTGTAATGCACTGCTGATGACATTACATATTACATCACTCATGACATGGTCAGTGACATCACTTATGACACCATCCAGTGAATGTGTGTCTTTCTAAAAAATAAATATGTTTTATATATGTATATGTAAAGGTCGAGGAAAGAATAAATGTTTAAATTATTGTCTTAATGAATGTTTTTTTCAAAAATAAATGATTGGATAACTGGCTTATTAAGTGTACCTTAGTGAATACATATATTAGCGAGTAATGTTTAAATATTTAAATATATGTATCAGTGTTTCACTTTGTGAATAACTGGCTGCATGGGTTGATGAGTACCTACATGTGTAGGTATTTGGGTTCTTAGATGTTTTTTTAGTATCAGTATGAGTGTTTCTATGCTTCATGGGGGTATTACTAATCACATAGATGCATGAATGACTAACTCTCTCTTTGTATGTGTTTAGAAGACACCATATGTGCAGGACTGTATGGGTGGTTGAGTGTGTATAGTTTTATATGCAAATAAATGGATGTTCAATAGTTTATTTGCATGTGTGAGTATGTGTGTGAGTAACTTTTGGATGATTGTCGGTGTGTAACAGGATGTATAGGTGTATCACTACATATGATGAGTGAGTATATGTATGAGTGACTATATAGAACTGTTGGTGAATGAGAGCATGTGTATATAGATGGTGGAATTACTGAATTGGTTGTTGTAACTGGTATGGGTATCTCCATTTTTTTGAAAATGTTAATTTCTATTTTCCAATATGTGTTTTAAGGGTTACATTACACTTAAAGGAGGTCTGTCATCAGTGATGTCATAAGTGATGTCACTGACCATGTCATGAGTGATGTAATATGTAATGTCATCAGCAGTGCATTACACGCGCAAGTTATAGTGAGTCCAACTAACTATAACGTGGAATTTCATTGGTTTTATGTCAGTAAAATTTCCAGCTAACTATAACTGGTGTCAAACCTATGGTTTTTTCAGTGAATTTCATAGGTTTTTCAAATGCTACTTCCTAACTATAACGTGTGTAAAACCTATGGTTTTTTCAGTGAATTTCATAGTTTTTTTGAATGCTAGTTCCTAAGTATGTAATTACGTTCAGAACTAGATAGTGTCACCGCCTACACGTCCTGAGAAGCGCATGTAAAGTCATGTGACTTGAAAACAAGACTTCCAATTGGTTCTTAGTAGTTTCTGTTCTGGAATTTACACGAAGCACTCCACCCACTTTCCTCACAATCTTTTCTACTCTCAAGAGACAACAACGTCGAGCATCTTCCGGAAGTCTTTGCTGAAATGGCTTCCCTACCAGATTCATCTTCCGAATCTGAAGGAAATGAGCGACCACCGTTAAGAAGAAAAAAGGAATCTTTCATTTGGCAATTTTTCACTTATCCTGAAGATCAAAAGAAAGTGAATGCGCCAAAAGTAACCTGCACGATATGCAATTCGGAGCTCTCAAGGGGAAATCCAAATAAAAAATATTCCTTTTCTGCACACACCATGCAGCGGCATGTTAAACAAAGGCATCCTGAGCATTATGCAAAAGCATCGACAAGAGCCCTGGCCACGCTATTACCATCAGAGGTGGCCAGCACATCTTCTGGTGGACGACCTGTATCTCCATCGAGTGCTGAGATGGACTTGAGACCATATCTTGCGAAGGTGCATATGAAATGCAACGAGTGTGGAGAAATTCTTTTGTATGGAGAGCAGAGCCTCGTTCTTATTAAACTGAAAATTGAAAGTCACAAATGCCCCAAGAAAAGATAAATTTCTTCACTTCATTTTCAAACTATTACATACTGAAAAATGTAGTACCAACTTTAAGAAATCGAAAGCATTATAACACTTCTTTCCCCCCCCAAAAAAAAAGTTCTTTTCAGAACTAACTCTTTCCACCAAAACATGCTCGAAGAGCATATTATAAGATGTTTTTTCGCCGCTTTATTTTAGTGCGAGACCGGGTGCGCGCACCCTTCTATCGCGTACAGGACCTGACACTCCCATGTGAAGTCATGTGACTTCTAAACAACACTTCTAATTGGTTCTTGGTAGTTTCTATTCTGCAATTTACACGCAGCACTCCACCCACTGCCATCACTTTCTTTTCTACTCTCAAGAGACAACAACGCGAACATCTTCCCGAAGACTTCGATACAATGGCTACCGTTCCGCATTCATCTTCCGAATCTGATGAAAATGAGCTACCACTTTTCACAAGAAAAACGGAGGCCACACAATTACCATCAGAAGTAATCAACACATCTTCCGGTGGACGACCTGTATCTCCATTGAGTGCTGAGATGGACTTGAGACCATATCTGGCGAACGTGCACATGAAATGCACGAACTGTGGAGAACTTCTTGTATACGGAGAGCAAAGCTTTACTCTAATTAAACAAATAATTGAGAGTCATAAATGCTCCAAGAAAAGTTAAATTTCTTCACTTTATTTGGATAGTATGACATACTGAAAAATGTCGTCGCAACTTTAAGAAATAAAAAGCTTCATAACACTTGTTTCCAAAAAAAAATAAATAAATAAAAAAAGTTCTTTTCAGAACTATCTCTTTGTACCAAAACAAGCTTGAAGAGCATATTAGCTGATATTTTCTCGCCGCTTTCTTATAGTGCGCGACCGGGTGCGCGCACCCACCTATCGCGTACAGGCATTGAGACACGCATGTGCAGTCATGTGACTTTAAAACAACACTTCCAATTGGTTCTTACTAGTTTCTATTCTGCAATTTACACGGAACACTCCACCCACTTCCCTAGAAAACCAGTTTATCGTAAATCTTTTAAAGCCTCCTCTTATGAAATATTCAACATCAATCACATAGCAGAGTACTAAATAGCACTATATACACTCCATCCCTTAATTATAAGAGACTTATTGCTATGTAAAATCAACTTTTGCTCTCCAAGATAATGTAAAATGCTGAGCCTATTACATAATTTTATTACACATATATGTTACTAGTCTCCTTCGAGTACTAACACCGTAGAAAATACCACCAATAGCGGTGATATTTTTTACACCGAGAACGGGCGATTTCTATCGCTTACAGCCCTTACAATTATAAAGTTTTATTTCCTAGGTCTCTGATCGCCAACTGTGCAACGTAAATCCCCTGTGTGTCGCAATAAGGTCCATAAACAAAAAATACAGAACCAGCATTATAAACATACACAAAACAACAAAACGACAAGAGCCACCATGCTAATATATATCCTTAATATAATAAACCTCTGAGAATAAATACATATTTCCGTGGCAGCCCATAACACAAATGTGGCGTCCTCTGACTCTGCTCCATTACCAAACACCGTAACTCCCCGCCCCCCTCACTTTTCACTAAACTCCGCACTCCACCCCAGCCAAACCCCCTATTACAAACCCCCAACCTACCCTCCCTGCCCAAGCCCACCATGAACCTCAAACCGCCCCTAGAAAACTTATAAGACACAGGATTACTAAAACTCAAAGAATACGCAACAGGCACATAATGTAAATAGTACATAAAGACACATATTTTTTCCAAAATACTATTTAAAAACATGTTCTATTTTTAATAAATCTATCATGCATCTGACCCTCTAGAACTGCTTTCAAAACGTGAACTATAAACCTCTACTTTTCATTTTCAAACCATACACTTTCTTCTGACCCTCTAGAACTGCTTTCAAAACATGAACTATAAACCTCTACTTTTCATTTTCAATTACATTATTTTTTTTCCACAATTCATGTAATGTTACAAACCTTTTCTAAAATACACCAGTCTGTATCATTTATAAGGATTTATTTTCAGTCTTCATCAGTGACACTTTCTTCACATACAATAGAAATCACTATAACTTTTTAAACGACAATGCTAACGCGGTAAAAATAACCCTTCATTTACTTTCCTTTAAGAATGCACACTATGTACCCCACGCATGCGTTTCTTAATCTTTGTATTTGGCAGCGAATACCGACCTTGAATCGGAAGACATGAACAAGAGCGCCATTGTCACATTTAAAACTGAACGTTGCATCTGCTCACACACATATCTTTCACTAAGCTAACATTCACAGAAAACAGCATTGATGTAAAAAAAAATTGACCTTGCTTTACAACTCCCTCAAATCACTCCCTTATTTTTTAACGCATCCTCCAGTTCAAAAAAAGCGACTTTTTTAATAACCACTAAGAAATATATAAGTGACTAGACTCCTAGAAAATGTATCAAGACATTCTGCTCCTCTCCACTGCATAGCCGGCGACCTAATTCTGTGGAGTTGCTATACAACCAGCGGTGCTGCGCCGTTTCCTGTACCATCTTGGGAAATTCAAAATGGATGTCCCTCCTGCCTTCGCAAACGAGCCGGGCCACTTAGAACTATTTCGCCAGAGGATGCTTGACTACTACGGCATCTTACCACTCTCGACTTTGAATACTTCATATCGATTATCATTTCGATATTCGCATTTCACCTGTGTGCAGCCTGTATTTCATTACCTGAGCTGTGATTTCACGTGGGCCCTGGATTTATGTCTCTGCAATTTGGTACCTCCTGAACCGAATTACAATCACCTCATGAATCCGTTACTTGATCATGAACAGCTTTGTTACAACGGAGGGTTTATGGCCTTTGCAGCGATACAAGGAGTTCTGGGTCATTGGAATATATTCGCAGCGGCGCAAGATTTCCTAACAGAGAGCTACATCGAAAACCCACCGAGCAGCCCGATGATGGTAAAAGACACTCCAATAATGACAGATCATGAATGCTCCTTTCATCTTCTCAATTGGATGGCTGACATGTTTTCAGATGATAACAATGATTTCATGTTAGAGGCACTTGCTGCATACTTTGCCTACACAATGGACACTTAACTCTTTCCTAACAGCGAGCTACATCGAAAACCCACCGAGCTCCCTCTGATGGTAAAAGACGCTCCGATTATAACAGATCATCAGTACTGCTTTACTCTTTTCCATTGGATAGCTGACATACTTTCCGGAGGGTTAAGGCCTTTGCAGCGATACAAGGAGTTCTGGGTCATTGGAATATATTCGCAGCGACGCAAGATTTCCTAACAGAGAGCTACATCGAAAACCCACTGAGCTGCCCTATCATGGTAAAAGACGCTCCAATAATGACAGATCATGAATGCTCCTTTCATCTTCTCAATTGGATGGCTGACATGTTTTCAAATAATAAAACTGATTTCCTGTTACAAGCAGAAGCTACCTATTTTCCCTAAACAATGCTTCAATAACTCTCAAACAAGCCATTGACGTCCTCATTTCCTTTTGGTTTTCTATATTCTTCACGTTCTTTTCCATATTTTCTTTTGAAGAACAGACCTATTTGCTTTACTAACAGTGGACATTATAATTTCGTGTTGTTTGACAGCTGATTCATAAACTAATGATGTATAACCACTTGCATTTTCATATATCGTTCCCAAACTGAAAGGCCAGAGACCTTCTTCCATTTATTAAAATATAATATACTTCCTTATAAGAGTGTACAATGTTTTTTTCCAACTATATTTATTTTTCTTCAACTATAGCGTTTGTATTCCATGTACTACTGACAATACCAATTACTGTGTTTTTTGCAATTTCTGTACTCATATTACATGATGATTTGCCTTTAAAACAGTACATTTCTAAATAAACATTTCAAATATTCACGGTTTCTCTTTTAATCCATAATCTCAACTGAAATGATTTCATATTGAAAAACTATTCATGGGTTCCACATAACCTTAACTGTAGTCACTGAGGACCTTATTTATGAAGACCTTCCGCCGCCGGTGCATCATTTCTTAAAATGGGAAAAAGTAACGCACCGGTGGCGCAAGGCCTTCATAAATAAAGTCCTGAATGTTTTCTTTTCTCGACCTCACTTACTGATACTAGAACCTGCAAACCAATTACGGCCCGTGAACTCTTTCTTAGTAGGTTGCGCACCGTAAAGACAGTTATACCACTGTTAACATTTTTTTTTTACTGTTACTAAGCACCAACACAGTTCCGCTTCACTCAGAGTTAATCACTGCTCCCACGCTTCTACAGGCCAGACGCTATGTCGTATTTCTCTCCTTATCACCCTTTCATCTCCACATTAACAAACAGTTGTCCGCCAGCCACCAGAGAACAGACTCAGATGCAGAGGCACCAAAGAGTGAACCCATCACCAACTGCCATCTCCGGCTGTTTCCATGGTTACACCTCATTCTGCACCTTCCTGAAGGCACAGGTCAAAAGTTCATGTCTCAACGTTCTACAACAAACTAAGAACACTATTTTCCCTCCAGAAACACCTGCCAATCCACAACTCTGTTACATGTCTTGTTTTTTCACACCCAATAGTACTTTTCGTTTAACATAAACATTGACCTGTTCACTCTCCACTTGTTACAATCAACCAATCATTTTTATTTTTTTAACCACACCCAGCCTCTTCCTTTTTCTTTATTTAAAATTTCAACCTCTAACTACCACTCCACTTCCAGAACCGATCGGAGGACGACTACAAATCCCTTGAAAATGAAGGTCTGGCTAATAGGACACAGTTATATTCACTGGAGTGAAAAATATGCAGTAAGCAGACGAATTTCCAACCTCAGCTTACCAAATGTACACATAACATGGATTTCCAAAAGAGGATTGAAATGTCACCAATTGATTCCATTGGTGAAAACTTTTATGCATCTCCCAGAACCAGACCTTATAATTGTGCACTGTGGTGGGAACGATCTAGGCACAATCACTGGGGTAGGTCTGGAAATGCTTCTAAAAGACACCTTTCGACAATTGATGACACTTTTTCCTCGATCTGCCTTGGTATATTTCAATATATGCCAAAGACAGAAATGGAATTGGTCCAATCACCATTGTGCACAATTTGAGAAAGCAAGGAAACATGTAAATAAATCTGTTTCTGCGTTCCTCAGAGATTATAGCATGGGTTCTATTTACCACAACAACTTGCGCTACCACGTGCAAGACGTCTATAGGAGAGACGGTGTTCATTTCACGAATGAGGGAAACAGAATCTTCCTCTGCAACATCAGGCTCTGCATCGGTACTTACTTAT
The DNA here is from genome assembly GCF_964263255.1 of Lissotriton vulgaris. Classification (NCBI taxonomy): domain Eukaryota; kingdom Metazoa; phylum Chordata; class Amphibia; order Caudata; family Salamandridae; genus Lissotriton; species Lissotriton vulgaris. The sequence continues at coordinate 748,497,721 of NC_141696.1, forward strand.
AAATGCAGAAAACACTCAATTAACACAAGGGCTCTTTTCAGAGCCACCTTATATCAAAGCACTCAAACTTCTGATTTACCTCCTTTTCCACACTCTTGTAAATAGGTGTGCGCGACCGAGTGCGCGCACCCCGTATTTTGTTTCCGGGGAAAAATTATATCTTTTTGCGTTTAAGGGCCTTACTGCACACCCCGAGAAAACCTACGCAGGAAGACAATCTCTACCTTCTCCCCTTTCCATGTTTCAACGCTTTGAAATGAACAATATATTTACTCGCAGTGACAAAATGGCGGACAAAACTTCCTGATTTCCTTCGAATCGAACGTTAACAGACGTCACGCAGCAAAATTCCGCTCGCGCGCGCAGCCGCTTGGGTGCGCGCACGTGTGCGCGCCTATATATATATAATAGACTTTAACTTTAATTTTCTCAACAACTACTGAACGGATTTACACCATTCCAAAAAAAGCGTAATCTGCGAACAAGACTCTACAGTTTTGGCAAATTTCTTATAAATTCATTCACCCGTTCGAACTGTAGCCGAGTCTAAAGGTCCTATGGAAAATAACATTGAGAAAACACGTTTTGGGACCCCCCTTATATCTCAGCCCCCACTTGACCAATCCCCCCCAAACTTTCAGGGAAGGAGTGCAGCGAACCTAGCCATCTTCTTTGAGAAATTCGCAAAGACTCATCCACCAGGGCCAAAGTTATTCCAAATAGAATGTTGAGGATTTCCTATGGAAAACAATCCTAACTATAACTACCTACTGGCGACCGCCAGTAGGTAATATATATATATATATGTATATATATATATATATATATATATATATATATATATATATATATATATATATATATATATATATATATATATATATATATATATATATATATATATATATATATATTGTTTTATCATTAAAAAGTGAATAAAATGAAATATTTTATAAAAAATAGTTGGCATTTGGAAGTAATGTTGTTTCAATGAATGTCTGGAATTGATATACCTGCTAAAACCACTGTGCCTAGGTGTCTCTTTCCCCATAGTCCCCTGAGTGGATGCCTTTCACGGTCGAGGCGGTCTCTTCAGTCACGATTGGTGTCCAGAGATGGTGGGCTGGCTGGTGTTGCCGGAGGGCAGACTGGCTGCGGAGTCAGGTGTGTGGTAGTTGAAGTTGTCATAGAGGTTTTTGACCTTCAGGTGGAAGTAGGAACTGAGTTTGTCGCAGAGGTCCTGGGAGGGGGTAATTTTCGTGACTTCGCTGCGGGGCTTGGTGAAATCCTGGATGATGCTATAGAGTTCCTTGGAGTTGTTGGAGTTGGCGAGGATTTTGTAGTGGATAAAGGTATTTTTGGGTGTTCTGATGCATTGATGGTACTCCGTCATGGCGACCTTGTAGGTGGTGTAGTTTTCAGGTGTCTTGCTGTTTCTCCAGTTCATCTCCAGGCATTTGCAGGTGCGTCGGGCTTGTTGGAGGTCAGTGGTGAACCAGGCAGCTTTCCTGGGGCGCTGTTTGTCAGGATTGCATAGCGGGTGAGCTTGTCTACGCAGTTGGAGATCCAAGTGTTGAATTCCCTGGCTGAGAGGTTGGCATGGAATGTAGAGGTTGGGGTTATTTGGTTGAGGGTAGAGTTGGCATGTTTTTCAGTGACTCTGCTCCAGTTCCTTAGCGGGAGAACGGAGCGGGTTTGGTTGGCTTGGTTCTGTTGACGAGGAAGAGTATCCAGTAATGGTCGTCCAAGGGGGTTGCGTGGTGTGACTGAAGTGGACGCTGTTGTCTCCAGCGAAGATGGGGTCGAGAGTGTGTCCTGCCTCGTGGGTTTGTGTGGTGATGAGTTGTTTTAGTCCGATGTAGAAGAGGTTATCACGGCGGGTGGCAGAATTGGGGTAATTGGTGTTGTCGAGATGGAAGTTTAGGTCTCCAATAAGTATGTAGTCCATGGCGGCGATCGCGAGGGGTGCAATGAGGTCGGCGAAGGTATTGGCACACATCTCATGTTCTTCACTGTATCTACATCTTTGACTAGGTTTCTGTAAGTCTGATAGAGGGCAGTCCGCTGTGGAATGGGAGCGGATATATCCAGCTCCACTGCGACATGAGGTTGATATAGAGAGGGGTAGAGCCAGTAGTGTAGGATCTGAGCTTGTGATCAGTACGTGTATGGCTTGATGTCAGGGGCTCTCATACTCCCTGTTTTAGTGGAAGTGTGAGTATCTCCCAGGATATTCTAGGTTGCTTACCACCCATGCGGACGTGTTTAAAAATTTCAGAGGTGAGCGGTATGGGTAGGTTGACAAATAGATACAACAATTTGGGCAGAACAATCATTTTGGCTATGGCTATGCAGCTGCCAGTGATATAGGAAGTTTAAACCAGATGGCCACTTCCTTCTCCAGCCATGTGAGTGTCTAGCCATAATTTAGGGACCAGAGTTCCTATATTTGATGGGGCCTTCTGCCAAGGTTAATGTGTACTCGAGTGGGAATGGTTCTGTGCTGTCAGTTAATGCAAAAAGTATAGGTTTGGACCAGTTTATGTGTACTCCAGACAGTCCTCCTAAACAGGTAGTTTCTCATACCATGGGTGCTGGATTCTCTTTTGGATTACAGGCGTATAGAGTAATGCCATCTGCATATAAAGAGACTACCAGTCCCCTAGATGTTAAACCCAGTCCCCTATTGGCATGATGTAGACGCAGGCGCACTGCCAAAGGTTCCATTGCTATGTTGAATAGAAGGGGAGACAGGGGGCAACCCTGAAGTGTGACCTAGGTCAGGGGAAAGGGATCTGAAAGGAGTTTGCTGAATAAGACCCGTGCGGCGGGGCCTTTGTATAGAAGCCAGAACTGTTTTATGAAAGTCAGGTTGAAGCCCAGTCCGGTCAAGAGTGTAACAAGGTATAACCACTCTAGAGAGTCAAACACCTTAGTGGTGTCTAGGAGAGCAAACAGAGCAGACAACTGGGGATCTAGGTAGTGTACGACAGCAAAAGTGTGCATAGATTATGTGAAATGAAGCACCGCGGTAGCTGGGCTGGTCAGGCCGTACTATTGGAGGAAGCTGTATTTGTAGCCTATTACCAATAAGTTTAGCATATATTTTATTGTCAATATTAATTAAGGATAGAGGTGCAATATGTATTTCGGATGTTGGCTGGTTTCCCCGGCTTAAGAAACATAATGAATACACCTTCACGCATGGAGGGAGGAAGGTGCCCGTCTCTAATGCCTCTTGATAGACGGGCAAGAGGTGAGGTGTTAGCATTGGAGCATAGGACTCATAAATGTGGGTATTGAGGCCATCCAGACCCGCGTGGTGCACTCTATCTAGCCATAACAGTTCAAGCATATCAAGGTATTTGTCAGTTGAGGCACAGTTAGACTTCGAAGAGTAAAATGTGGCATAGAAATTAGTGACCAGTGTAAGTAAGGCTTCTGAGGATCTTACCTGTTAGGAGTCGGTGTCTAGTAACTTAGTGATGTAGGTGGTAGTGCACAGAGGTCTGAGTGTAGCAGCCAATGTTCTACCAGGTCTTTCACCTTCCCCGTTTCCCCTGGCCATGGCAAATTTCTCCTGAAAGTGTGTCTCTCTCTGGGCTTCATCTTCATAATCAGATATTTTCTCTGTAAGAACTGCGAGGTGTTCCAGCTGACTGGTGTGGTACTAAACTATCTCTGTTGCACAAATGTCTCCCTCCAGCCTCTCCAGAGAGTGTTTAATTACCTTCAGCACCCCAGCCTGTTTGGCGATATAGACGCCCCTTTCACCACCTGAAACGCGGCCATAGTATGATGTGCAAAGACACTGGCCCTAGGTTTAGTGTAAATGCCATACAAAAGCTTGAGGAACAAAGTAGTATTATAGGAGCATGATCTGATAGTGTCCTGGGAGGTGTTCAACTGAGTATGTCCAGGTTGCAATGTCTTTAGAGACAAACCAGAGATCCAATTTAGGCCATGCCAGATTGTGAGCTGCCAAATGCAGGTGCCCTCATGGATATCAGGATTTGACCATCTCCAGACATCTACCCAGTGGCATTCTTGGATGAGTGTCTGCAGCATTGCCATGGCCCTGGGATGGAGACTGTGGGAGGTGCCCAGTCTATCAAGAATATTGTCCAGAATAGCATTGAAATCTCCCCCCCCCCCCCACCATGTCTGAGTGTTTTGCCCCAGGCTGCCATGAACTACGACATTTAAAAAAACACAGAGAGGCAACATAAATATTTCAAAATGCACAAATGCACAATAGAGTACTACATACCTGCCCTCAAAGGGTAATGGGCAATGTCATTGTGGACCAACCTAGACCTCTGAATATCAGTATTACCACGCATCTTGTGGAGTTAGAATATGCTGCTGAAAAATCGCCTCCAATCTCCGGGCCCATAGTTTAGGTGTTGATGTATTGCTACAGTGTGTTTCTTGGAGGAAACAAGTATCTATTTTATATATAACTAAGTATGCTTGTGTTAAGCGTGTTTTGTATAGTCATTTAGACAGTGAATGTTCCAGGTTTTGCATGAGAAGGACATCATGGTAAATAAGAAGATTTGGAAGAGTTTCAACTTGAACCTATTTTACTGCTTATGGTGGTGTCATGATGCCGGCTATTTTTGTGCTAGTTAGCTACTGTGGGTTTATGTGACATGAATGTATATGCATATGACTGTGCAAGTAGCAAAGACTCCTTGATTATAAGACCCAACTCAACAGGAAAAAACAGAACTATCCCATCCCTCTCACCATCCACACCACCCACACCAACCCACCAATTAGGTTGTGAACAAGTACCCACCCAGTATCCAACAAACAGCCCCAACTTGTCATCTGACATTAGAACTGAAGTTCTCCCTGGGGGACTAGGATCCGCTGATGTACTGCCCCACCATATGCGGCAGGGTGGCTGGAGAATATACAGATAAAGTGCAGCACAGGGTAGATAAAAGACTGAAAGTATACCATATGAAAAATAAAAAATGTGGGTGTAATACCTTGCTTGCTGCATAGTTTTCTCAGCATATGTTTCTATATTGCATGCAGTTGCTGTGGCAATTCAATCATTGTCACTCAGCCTCGCGTCCACCTCGGAGCACGATGAAGTCTCCCTGGAGCATCTTCACCCACCAACATGCTCGGCGAATTTTGGAGCAGATTTCGTGTCTGTAAGAAGGTGGGGTTTCCCATCAAAGGTTACTCGAAGTTTGGCAGGGTATAGAAGAGCGAATGATTCCCCGGCTTGCTGGAGTATACGTTTCACTGGGATGAATTCACAATGGGCCGCCTGTACCAAGGGGTGAAGTCAGGATAGAATAAGATGTTGTTTCCTTGAAGCTGTATTACTCCATGCTCTTGCACAAGGCGCAGGATCACATCTCAGTCTCGGTAGGTGAGCAGGCACGCAACTATAGGACGTGGTATGGCACCCATTAGTGGTTTGGGGCTGAGGGGACGGTGAGCACGCTCAACAATGAACAGTCAAGAGGTCTGAGCCTAACAAGTTATGCAGGAGAGTCTCCACAAAGTCCTCCATTTTGGCTATAGCTGTGGTCTCAGGAATGCCAGTAATGCGGAGGTTGTTCCGCCTGGAGCGGTCCTCTAGAGCTTCAATATTTTGGGCTTTAATAATTTAATAATGTGTATGACCTTTTCCATCTGGAGGAGGTGCTCCTTAGATTCGGAAAAACACAAGGAGATGATGGATGGAGTGCTGATACTTTTCAGACACGCACCCCCTGTCACATATCAGGGTTGAATACATCGTTGTTCTTTAGCTAACATCGCCACCCCACTTCAGACCCATATGAAAATCAGTCTTGACCCTGTTCCTCATGGATACAGTCCAGCCCAAACTGCTAAGCCAGTTCTTCCCTGGATCGGAAACAAGCATCCTGGGACTGTTTTTGGTGTAATTCCCGTCATCAGCCAGATTTACTTATATCCTGTGGCAAAGTGAGCAAGAGACCTACATCTGGGCATAATCTGCCAATGTAGGGTGAATAAAGCAAACTTAAGGAAATGATGGACGGAGCACTGAAACTTTTCAAAGACTTACCCCCAGTCACAGATCTGGGTTGAATCCATCATTACTCTTCAGCTCACTTCAACACATCAGTTCAGACCCAGCCATATGCAAGTCAGTCTTGACCCTGTTCCTCATGGAAACAGTGCAGTCTGACTGCCAAGCAAAGTCTTCCCTAAACTGGAAACAAATATTTTGAGACTGGTTTCAGGGTAACACCCCTCATCAGCTAGGCTAGTTTGAATACAGTGGCAAAGAGAGCAAGGGAACCACGTCTTGGCATACCGTGCCAACTTAGGGCAAATATAGCAAATACAAGTAGACGATGGGCGGAGCACTGAAACGTTTTGCAGACACTCACCCCCAGTCACAGATTTGTGTTGAATCCTTTATCACTCTTTATCTCATTTTGTGACCCAGTTCAGATCCCGCCATATGCAAATCAGTCTTGACTCTGTTCCTCATGGGAACAGTCTAGCCTGAATTAACAAACCTAGATCAGAAACAATCATCTTGGGACCGGTTTCAGGGTAACACCCTTTATCAGCATTGCTAGCTTGAACCCAGTGGCAAAGTGGGCAAGGGACCCACCTTTTGGCATACCCTGCTAATGGTCCAAAAGCGCTTATTTCCTGTCATGGGAAGACCTGGCTGGTAGTATTACTAAGAAATAGACAGTGTTAATGGCAAAAGTGCTGTATATTTTTCACCCATAAAGTACACAGCTTGGTACCAAGACAGGCTTTGATTTGGGTGTGATCTTCAACCATGGACCGACCAGAGTTTATTGCCATCCTTTCCTCTGCATATTTACCTTGGAAGGATTTTGCCCGATGTTTGCAGAAGCTGGGGCTGAAGATGGTAGGGTTTAGGAGCAGCTCACCTAGGGCCACCCAGTTACTGGTCTTAAGTATGTATGACAGCCAAGGCACTACAGAGCTTTTTTCTAGAGCCAGGCAATCATTCAGGCCTGCACAATATCCTTAACCATAAAAGAAGGGACTGCAGTCTCACAAAATCAATGTTATGTACAAGCTCAATTTTCCGGATGCCATATATAGTTGGTAGTGGATTTGGGAACAGAAGGTAGTCTTTTTATGAACCCATTTTTCACTTTCTCCAATCTCTGCTGATCACTGTTGCCCAAACACTGGCTTATAGGTTTCACTATAGCGGCATTTAGCCTTGCAGATTTTCAGCAACTCTTTAATGGATTTGCTGTTCAGTCTAGTTGCAAAGCCTAAAACTGCTTCCATAATCCCAGCTAAGAAAATTGCCCTACAATCTTTCAAAGTGCTCTAGCTCAGTCTGTCATCAAATGATATGCCCAGATAGGGATACAGTAGAACTTTACTAATCTTGGTCCTGTTGACGAATAAAGTCCTGTAGGCCCTAGCATAATTGCGTTAAAACAATAACATGTGTTTGGACGGATTGACTACTAAAATTAAGCTCGACATAAAAAATAGAAAGTGGTCTAGTAGTTGCTGCAGCCCACTTGTGGTTCGTGCCGTAAGGACAGTATCATCAGCATAGGCCATATATTGACATTGCTAATTTAGCATGAGCTCAGCTACCATGATGCTGCTTTTGCGCACGTTACTACATGACTTTGTTTTGTAAGACTGTGTGTGCCTTTCACATGAGAACTGTCTGCTTTCTGCGTTCTTTGCCTGTTCCTGGAGTTTATTCTGAAAACGTTGTGCAAGGTGGATAAAATTGTCCCTTGTTATTCTGTTCTGGTCAGTCCCTAGCACTTAGGCAAAACATGCTACACAGCTGCAGCTGCTGGAAACCCATGCTTTGAAAATATGAGGTTGCATATTGGGTTACACACAATTGGAGAGGGATCTTTCCAGGTAGAAGAGCTATGCTGTTCCTATGATGTAAAAACTACAATCTAGGCACTTATGTATGGGGTATGCTGACAAAGCTCAGAGAACTTCCTTTCTATAATAAAACGTATTCTTTCCAAGGGGAGGGTGGTTAGGCCTTATAGTCCTTTATCCACTGTCTGTATATGATGACTTCTCCTTTCATTGTCTATGGACTATGGTCTATGGACTTGCTACAATGCTAAATGTTTTAAGTTTATGCGATATGCTGCTGGTAGTGGCTCGTATATTGCATTATAGAGCAGGATAGTTAAAAATAAACATTTTGAACTATAACAGTGGCTCTGTCTATTCTTATTGTAGACAAGTACGAGTGAGTGAGCAAAAGGGTATGTCTTGCTACTGCAATTCCTGAGAGAGTCAGGAGTGTTGTGTTCTGGGTTGTCTAATCATTTGTCGCTTTGTGATTATGTAGGAGAGTGAATAAGACACTATAGTTAGTCGGTTCTGGGATTTTGGGTACTGAGGCGGTACGAAGACTTTGCCCCTACACACTGATTTCCTGTTTTTCAGCGCATAGTTCCGTGTATGTGCAGAATTGCAGCAACAAGACCAAAGCTGGTATACAATGCATGCCTACCATTGAACAATCAGTGTTAGTATTCAACAAATGCTTCTCTAAATCATTAATGAAGAAAAAAAAAGAAAATGGAGCAGACATGCAACCTTGGCGCACACCACATTCTAGTCTGAAACCTTCTGTTATTTCCCTTGCTGTGCCGTATCTTATGCATGCAGTAACATCCTCATGGAGCTACCTCAGAAAAGTCTATTTTTGCCCAGAGCTTAGAAATATTGAGTGAAGGGGCGAGCTCAAGTTCATTTAAGCCACATAGAGTTTTCCCTCTAGGCCAGCGGATACTTGTCTATTAGCATGCATAAGTTGAGGCATTGCTCCCGGAACCCAAACTGGAGATTAGAGAGGACATTGTGGTCATTCACCGAAATTCGCAGGCAGTCCAATAGGACCCTGACAATTACCTTAACTGTTGAGTTTAGTAACAAAATTGTCCAGTAACACTTTCAGTCACCATTGGGTCCCATTTTAAAGATTGGTACTATTGTTTCATGTAACCATGCCTTTGGGTGGTCCATATAAAGTGCAGCCTTCAGAACTTTGGTCAAGTGGGGAGCCCACAGAGATGAATTGACCCAAAGAGATAAGCTTGAATCCCATAGGGCCTTGCGCCTTAGGTGCAGGGCACCGCTTACTGGGCTCTATTACATTAGGGACCCCTGTGCCTAAACTGCCGAGGGGTTAGGCAGGAGTCAGCAGAGTTGGCAGGGTCATTGTGTGGGGCTGATCGAAAACTGCCCTTCCAGTGTGAGAGATTGCTGATATTGCTGAAAGAAATGCATGGCCCATATCTCGTGGGGGATTTCTGTGTCCACAACACTTCCCTGATCTATATCTAGATAGTTTCTGATCACTATTCACCAGAATTGCCTAATTTCCTTTAACTCACCAGCCTTAACCAAGTTGTGATAGGCTTACTCCTTCAATAACCATTTCCTGGACAGAAGTGCACCCGTATTGTATTTTCCACAGAAACAGCACTCTTGGTGTTTCTTTGAGAGACTTCAATTGGGGGTTGTAGGACTTATTCCAAGAGCCAATTTTATTATTTTCACCCAGAATCTATTTAGTATAAATGTGTAATTGTGTAGGAATTGTGTCATTTTTTAAAACGAATCATTTTAGGTGATGTGTTTCCTTCAGTGATGTAATCTCTACAAGGGGGTGGGGGGGGGGACTTCAGACATACGGGGTTCATTATGTAAAAATAACATCAATGAACTCATTTCTAAATAAGCTTGTGTCTTTCTCTTCCTGGATTCATCAACTTTTCCAATAATACTTACCATGGTTTGCAATTGCTTATGGAGGGTAAAGAAGGTGAATGTAAGGTTGTTGGCTTGCCTCGCTGCCTACTAAATACAGTTTTCTTTGGCTGCCAAGATATTTCTCTGCTCAAATGTATAAATACACATGCATATATTTACACTTGTATTCAACAATAAAGAACCCTTTAGTTTTAATACCATGTGAAAGAATGCATTTTGGCCCTCACTACGAGCTGCACGCTAATGATGGGGGGCAAACTGCTCAAACAAAAATTAACTTTACCGTGAGGTAATATCTCGCTAGTTCGCTTTTCTCTAGAACTCTCTTCTACATAAATCTTATGCCTTTCAATGCCTGGATTCATCAATGCATCCTCAAACACTTATCATGGGTTACAATTACTTTTGGAGAGTAATGAAGGTGAATGTGACAGTGTGGGCTTGTCTTGCTGCCTACAAAATACAGTTTCTCCTTGGCTGCCAAAATAATTTCTCTGATCAAATTGGTCAACTCTGTATACTTTCAATTATATTTGTTGCCAGGGAACCCTTTAGTTTAAATTGCACTTGAAATAATACCACTTTGAGCCTGATTACGAGTTGCACGGCAATGTTGGGGTGCAAACTCCACAAACAAAATTAACTTTACAGTGAGGTAACACCTCGTTAGTACAGTGCAATTTTCTGACAATGGGAATAGCTGAGCAGATGCAGTTTTACAGGGCAGAATTCAGATTAGTTTTCTCTGTTTTGGGAGGTTTAATGCTCTCATTTAACATGTGATGTGGAGCAGGTGCTGGATGGAGATGAGGATGAATGAGTTGAGAGAGTAGGGCAGAGAAGAGGAAGAAGTGCTAAATAATGCTGAGGTAGAGATGGAGCTAGGCTACTTTTGTGGTCAAGCCTCATGTGATTTTATTGACTAGAATTACCGGCTCATAGAATCGGGTCTACTTGGTTAGTTGTGATGAGACGGAACAGTATCTCTCCCAGGAATACCACTCCACCTGGCTCATAATGAGGGCCTTAATGTTGGTATATTTGAAAAGAAAGTCTGAAGATTACTGGGACTGATTGGGTTTTAGGATGCAATACTACAGTTGTGATTGCACTGCCAACAGTCATATAGGGCCATATGTATGAAGCCGTTTTTGAATCGCAAAGGCCGAAATTTGCAGAATTTCGGCCTTTGCGATTCGCAAACGGCCTTTTTGCATTATTTCCAATGTATCATACAATTGCAATTTAAGGAATCGCAATAATTTGCGATGACTTATTTTGCCATAGCATTTAAGGAATCGCAAATTTAGCGATTCCTTAAATGATATGTATGATACATTTTTGAAGTGCGAATTTGTGTTAAGGAATCGCAATTTACCACCAACTTGTAGTTGGTGGTAATTTGCGATTTCTCATAATAATGCCCTATTTGGCATTCGTGAGGGTGGTATGTGACACACATACATGCCCATAGATTTGAGGGGTGCAGCAGGGTGTCTTTGAGACACCCCTGCACCCTTCTAATAATTCTCAAATTGTGATTAGCAAATTGCGAATTCGCAATTTGAGAATTATTGCACCATCATTCCTATGGGCCTCCTGGCCCATAGGAATGCATTGGAAATCATTCTTTATTTGCGATTTCGCAAATTGCGAATTCGCAAATAAAGAATGATAAGGAATCGCTAAAAAATAGCGATTTTTTACATACATACCGTTTTGCGATTTCTAAATAGCGATTCGCAAAAATTCGCTATTTAGAAATCGCAAAACGATATCTTGATACATCCGGCCATCTTCATTATCTTCTTTCAATTGGTTTCTTTCATGAATTAAATCAAATACCTTCCAATATATGTTATTTAAAAAATGGCATACTTGTTACACATTGTAATTCTGTCCCAGTGAGGAAGCCCAGTTCTCTTCCCACCACTCAAATTGTATAGAAAAACGTGCCCTTAGTTAATGGTTTCCTATTTTGCTGCTATACCCTGTGCCGCAGGAGTTAGGTGAACAAATTATCTGTGCCTGCTTCTGATTTTTACACAGGTCAGACACAGATTATTTGTAATCTTTTAAAAGAGATTGACTAATGTATGGTCCTCTGATCCATCTGGAGCAAACTACGAAGGTAAAGCCACCAATGTACAGCTATCCTATCCAGAGCAAGTAAACTCAACATCCACTCTGAGACATGTTATGAGAGAAAGGGAGGAAAATGAGATTGAGAGGGAGACAAGATTGTGTGGAGGTACCAAATTCCATCACTCTGCATCTTAGATTGATCAAAGCGTTTCTTCAGGCTGAACTCTCTTTCTCTCTCTCTTGCTCATGTTTTGTTGCCTGGAATTGTTACCACATAATTAGTACTTCTTCTCATACTAATCATTTTAATCCATCCTAATCATATTTGCAGATCTTTAAATTTCACATGCACTAGGTAAATTAGGCTTATTACTATGAATGCTAATTTCAACCGAAGGATACACTCTCTGGCATTCAAATTTTCATTAACAATTCTCTGGGAAATGTCCCAAGTCTTGCAATAATATTAGTATAAATGTTTATGAACTTTGTTATGCATTTTATCTAGCAACAATGTTTGTCACAGAGTCTTGGATCTGTAAAAATGGGGCCTAATATGATGAAATTGCAGCTGAAATGGGCCCGTCGACAAGGAGTTGGAGGTACCACCTGCCGAATTACAGTAGGATCGCCAGCATGGTGGTCGGAAAAGTATCAATAGCACTGCAGCTTGTGCCATGGCCTTGGAAAAGGTATGCAGCACAAGCCGCAGTGTTATTGAGCACTTTGTACACATTCATGCACCATGTGCTAGTCACCAAGTGGTGCCTGGCACATGGTTCATGAATGTGCGTGGTGCCACTATATGTGCCCCTAGGGCCACATTCCAGTGGCCCCTGGTAGACAGGGGACAGAGGCCATGCTTTGGGCTCCCTTTCAGACAGCCTTTCCATGGCAGTGGGACCACCATGAAGGTTCTCGGCAAGAGACATCATAAGCCCTAAAGCAGTGCCTGAGCAGGCACTGCCTTCATTGTAGGGATTACGGTCCGACCGACACCCCGACGGGCTACTTGAGCCTGTCAGAGGCATCGGTCTGTCCCTCCAACAGCTGCGGTCGACGACTGCATTGTAATGCGGCAGTCGGACAGCTATTCAGTCCTTCGGTGATGGTCCCACTGACATCCTAACGAGGGCCAATGTTTCTGGATTTATTTTGTCCTAAACTTTGCTACAATGTCTCTTAGTGCCTACTTCTTCAAGCAAGTCTGATCCATGGCTAGAATTCAATGCTTAAGTGCTGATCTCTTTGACTTAGGAATGCATGGGTACACACCTTGGCATTTACTTTTCTTTGATCTGTAAATTGTTATCATAAGCCTTTCTCTCTCTTCTTTTGCAGGTGTCATCTGTTACAATGGTGAATGATCTTCAGGATACTGACCCCTACGACCTGAAAAAATAACTGCAATGAATTTCAGAGCTGTACAGACAGAATATTGAAAAAAAAAAATTCTGATTCAAAAATGTAATTGCAGGTTTTTATTATGTCAAAAATATTGTGGACACAAATAATGAAGGTAAGTATAACATTTTTAGTGTTGTTTCTAACATATTGTTGTCAAATAAATCATTTACTAAAATATCATTCTAAATAATGTTATTTTTTAAATATTTTTAACAAAAAGTTGTTATGAAATATATATTTATATTTAAAATTGTTTGATGTTATGCATAGATTTAGATAAAAAGTTATAACAATGTTTGTTGTATTTTATTTTAAAATATACATTTTGAAATTTCTAAATAGAAATATAAGTTTGATAAATGTTTTAGTACCAGGGTGTCAGATTTATACGGAAAAAGTGTGGGGAGATTTTATAGTATATTTATGTAAATAATTTTTTTTAATTAAATTTCATTTTCCACTCCATTAATTACATTTTTTAGAAATTTTAAATTTTAAATTAACATGTAAAAATTGTTTTTTGCTAGGGTTTCAATAAAAAAAAATTATTTTAGTCAGGTAAGGGCGAGTCGTACGGAAAAGCACACAAACACATACGGTCCGTACTCCCCATGATTGCAGGGGTACGGTGCGTACCCCTGCGATCATGGGGTGTACACACCGTACCCCATGTATGATGGGTTTACGCACCATACCCCATGTACGATGGGTGTACCCAGCGTACATGGGGTATGGTGCGTACACCCCATATTCGCAGGGGCACGCACCGTACCCCTGCGGTCATGGGGGATACGCACGGTACCCGGGGGGGCCTTTCCGTATCTGTTTCGGTGCAAACTCTGCTTTTACGGCTGTTTTCAGCTCCCGTAGAAAAAGGGTCGTACGGTGCATACCCGACACATATCGTACTTGCTGGGTCATAAAAAACAGCCGCGAACCGTACAGATGTCGCGTACAGTGGGTTCCGAGGGAGAATCGTACAGAGATTAGAGTTGTACCGTCTCTGTACGACTCGTACAGGGTACAGCTCCTGGTAGGAATCGTACTTCGTCATACTTACGGGTAAGATTCGTATGTGAAAAAACGCTCCGAACCCCTATTCGGAGCGTTTTTTCCCGAATCGGAATCTGCCTCTAGATGTTATGTTTATGTAATCTCATTTTCGTATGGATATAACGGAGTGAGATTAGTAAATGTAACCAGTTTACTGTCCAACAACCTTCCACAAAATGGTTTAGTTTGGAATTGAAATAGTAAATGTTATTCTTTTAGTGTTCAATACCTTTCCTAAAATGGTTTATTTTGGAGGAGGACTAGGAAATATGTCTCTTTTCTTGTCAACCACCTTTCCCAAATGGCTTAGTTTAGAATGGGAATATTACATTTTTCAATTTTAGTGTCCAACCTCTTCCCCAAAATTAATCAATTTGGAGTGAGATTATTATATTTTGGGACTATTAAATGTATCCCAGTTAGTTTCTCCACCTTAGTTGAAATGGCTTAGATTAGAGTGTGATGAGCAATTTGACATTTTTAGGGCCTTATTACGAGTTTGACAATATCATGGATCGCTGTTTCGGTGTTGGCCATCCACGATCGGTGAGCTCGACAGTGACACTGTCGCTTTGCAAGTTGGGCAGATCGGCTTTCCGAAGATCACTGCCGGATCACTGTGACTGCCAACAGACCGTTGACCACCAGGTTTGTAGTTGGGGAAAAGCAGTCACCATAGGGTGTTCAGGTGAGCTACACTGCCGTGTGTATTACGATTTGCCTGTTCCACAAGCAGACCACTGTGGTCTGAATGCCTGTACAAGTGAGGGTGATGAAGGAGTTGGGGTACATACCGACCCCTTTTTTTCTTCTTCTAGGCAGATTCCAATGTGGATCCCTCTCTTCGGGTCCCCCTTCACAGCAGGATCTGCACCATGAGGATTACAGCCCTGTCTGCAGCAATCTTCAAGTGAGTCTGTTCCAAACCATATAATCATTTCCAGTACTGCCCAAATATGGGCTGAACCCCGGTAATGGGTATATGATATTTTTTTCACATTTATCATGCATATGTGTGCATCCAACATATATGCAGTCAAAATGCACACACATATATTTGTGACAAGTACTCACCACCTCTGCAAGATTCCCGCCTCCACACTACCAGCCCAGTGGTCAACTTGTAATGCGGCAGTCTTTGGACTACCAGCGCCATGGGCTGCTGGTGGGGGCTAACGTGGTCCTAAAGTTGGCAGACCGCCGAAGGCCCATAGTGTCCAACGCCTTCCCCAGAATGGTTAAGTTTGGAGTGAGAATATTACATTTGGGGAATATTATATATAACCCCTTTAGTGGCTTCATCTTTGTCAAAATGGCTTAGATTCCAGTGGGAATAGTGAATATGACCTTTTTAGTATCCAACTCCTTCCCCCAAAATGGTTTATTTTGGAGTGGAGTACATTTTACCTCACCCAAAAGAGTTTAGAGTGGAGTGTAAATAGTAAATGTTAACATTTGTGTGCCAAATTCTTTCTCCAAAATGGTTTTAGTTTGTACTTTTGTATAGTGTGTAGATTTTACAATAATAACAAATTAATGTGAAGGTTTTAGCGTATGTCTGAATTATGAATTTTATTCAATGTACATGTTTCATTTTTATTTCTGATCCCTACATTTTTTGCATTGAAACCAATAAATATATTTTTACATCTTAAAGTGGTATTACATGTATGTACTTTTATCCTGTAGCATTTTTAAACACACTTTTAAGACATACATTTCTAAACATTTATGTGCAAATGGTGTATATCTTTTTGATACATTTAATTTTTAAATATGCTACTTTGTAGTTTTACATTTTTATAATGCATGCTTATTGGTGTATATATTAATTAGTGTTATTTAATAAAGAGATATATTTTCATAGTACTATTCATTTATACATATGCATTTGCGTTTGTTCAATATATTGTTAATTGTATTTTCATAATTTTCATTTGGCAGCCTTTTTTATTTACTGGTACCTATATTTTGTTGTCTTTGACTGTCATTTGGGATGAGTTTTTTCATTTCGGTTGAGGTTCCCTGTTGCTCTTTGACCGACAAGGCAAGACTGTTTTTAAGATTTCATTTAGGGGTTAGGGGTAGGGGGGTGGAGCTAGATTTAGTTAGTGTGGGTTAAGATGCTAGTTTTATTCAGTAAAGTTGTTTAGTGGTAATCTATGTTGAAATGCAGTAAGGTTTAGGCCTAACTGTATTTTGGTGGTTGTAGCATGGAATTGTGCATACCGTTGTGTGCTGTACTAGGTTTGTAGAATTGTAATGTTATGTTTGTATTGTATTTGAGATGTATGTATTGTTAGGTTGGGTGCTATGTGCTTTTACAGGTTTGGAAGTAAGAGTGCAATATTTGCAGCTATATTTAATGTTTTTTTTTGTTTTAAAAACGGATTTCATTTGGTTAAATATAAACCAACATAATGTTTTACTTTCCTTTGATTTTTCAGATTTCCTGGAGGGGTTTTTACATTCAATTTTTTTTGTTATGATTTCCGATGACTGCATATTACTTTAGTAGATTTAATGCAGACATTTTATTTTTGCATTCTTTGTGGTTGACACATTTGTTTTTTGACTTTTTTATTCATTGGATTTTTAGGAAGTAGCGATGTCTCAAAAACATCAGATATGCTACCGTAAGTATGATTTATTTATTTATTTATTTAGTTTTGGGTTGGGAATGTTATATTTTACTATGAATATGCATTTGC
Source organism: Lissotriton vulgaris (assembly GCF_964263255.1). NCBI lineage: Eukaryota > Metazoa > Chordata > Amphibia > Caudata > Salamandridae > Lissotriton > Lissotriton vulgaris. The sequence goes on from NC_141696.1 coordinate 748,514,745, forward strand.
TTTCACCACAATGGAAATGTTTTACTTTGTATTTGAGTGCTTTTAATTCTTGACTTGCTTTCTATATTTTTTCTATTGCATATTTTGGGATTTCATATTAATAATTTTAATTAAATATTTAAATATAGCATGTTTATTTATCAGTCCTATTTTGAACTCCATTTTTATTTATGATAGACTGATTCATAAAATACCTTCTTATAAATATTTAACATTGATTATGTTATAGTGGTGTTAGGTGTCTATTTATATTGTGGATATATTTAGCAGGTAAATAGTTCACAATAGTGAATTAGCTATCATTTCTAGGTAATCTTCTCCCTATTTATTTACAAAAAGTTTTAATTTGAATTGCTAGCCTTTTGTACAGTTTCCTGCTCTGTTTAGTTATTTTTAGATTTGATTTGGTTTACTGATTGTTCTAACCTTAATTGTTGGTAGCTTTGTTATTTTTCAAATAATTTGTTGAGTGTTATTTGGGTTCCTCCTAGTGTGGCTTGGAGGGAATTGTGCCATCCTCTACTGCCTTGTTGTTTGTGGGTAGTTGCTCCATAGCCCTGTCATAGACTTTAAACCATAGTATTTGGAATTTTGATTGGTGTTTGTGTCCAGAGCAGTACAGTCTGCCAACCCAAGGGTCCTTCAAGTAGTCCATAGGTTAACTTAGGTATTGTTAATTTATTTGGTAGAAATGGTTATTCTATTAGCATGTTACAATGGTTAGCTTCATCAGTTACAGATACATGTGCTAGAGCTGTTAACTTTACTTTTCAATTTAATAGAAAACCTGGCTGTTTGTTGCATATTCTGCACTTAGTGCATATTTCTCCACATGTTTCCAAATGCTTTCGTTGAAGTCAAAATAGCAGGCTTGTATAGCTGAGTGTGGGTATAGAATTAAGTATTGTTTCATGCATTGCCTGTTCAAAGTCTGTTATAATTGTGTGTGGATAGTAAGTGTATTTGTCTACTTTGATGTGCTTTAAAATGTATAGTAAGTTGCAATTTGTTTGTTAAGCACTAGTTCATCAGTGAGAGATATATTAGTGTTGTGATAGTCATCATATAGGTGTTGGGCTGCCTGATGGAGGGCTGAATTCAAAAGTTCTTTCCATCATCCAAAGTTCACATTGTCTTAGTCTTATGAGTTTGCTTCCAGTTCTTCCTTTGTTATTGTGGCTGTCCTGTAGGAGGGAGGATTAATTGCTATGTGTAGTAGTTAGGTGTTCTGGTATCGGTATGTCTCTGTAACTTTTAAGGACAGTAGGGGTTTGATTTTAAGCTTTTTTTGTGGATTTTTTAGTTCAAGATACAAGCTAGAATTACTGATAGCTGGCTTGTGATACCCTCAAGTACTTTACGGTGTATATCGTTCAAGAGTTTAGTAGTGGGCTCTTGGTAAACAGTGCTTGCATTTTTAACATCTTAAAGTACATGCATTACTTCTCTTTTTTATATTTGTCGTATGGTTGTATTCTCCAATGTTAATTAAAACATACTTTTTCATTGTAGTCCTCCCATAACAAGTATTTGCATGATATTTAGTGCACTTCTAATTCACTTTCTTGGTGATTGTGCTTTTCTGGCTGTATGTGTACCTCATGTGCGAAAGTAATTGTTTGCCTTTCTGTGATGTGATACAAATGTCTCTGTCTGGCATTCTGCCTATAAGTAGCATAATTTTCAAATTCATTATTTTGTTGAAACTGTTTATCAAGTTTGCTAATATAAATTAAACATGTGTTAATTGTTATACTTTTGTATGTGCACACACATTTTAAGTTGCACTTGTTTTTTTTTTGTTTCTCTTTGATGTTGTCGAGATTTGGGTCAGGTAGGCTTTCCTTTGCTAATGGTCAGACATTTTTCAATTTCATGATAAAAATACAGGTTTGGCAAGTGCTTGGGGGTGGATATTTAGGGGCCCATTAGGATGGCGGTCGGTAATCACCCCAACTGCCATGGAAACAACCGTCTGCCAGGACAGTGGAAAAAACGGCGGTCAAATTAGGAACAACCACAAAAAAAGGCCAACCGCGGCGGGGGCGGGCTGTGATGTCCAAATCCAACTGCGGTGGTCAGAAACAGAGCGGAAAATATACAACCCACCGCAAGCATAGCAGAGACACCGCACGTGAAATTAGTATATCCCTGACGGTCCTACTGTACAAACCGCTGTTTCCGTCTGCCGCTGTCGCAGTCGCACACTGCAGTGAATGGTAGAGCCAGCAGAAGAGCTGCTGCACAGTCACCGCAGCGGACGATCCATATAAAACATGGCAAACTATGCCAAAACCCCACAATAATGCTAACATTGCACAAATCGAAATTGCCATGCCCCCCAAACACACAAAACACATCACAATGAAACAAATACATGCCAAACAGAAACATACAATTCCCAGGACAACACCCACAACATACCTGACAGCAAAACCCCATTTGGACACACCCACATACCTGAGCATAAATCCAGCCTCTTCACTGACCACAATCCTTGGCAACACTCCAGAAGAGAAGGGCATCCACTAGATCAGATAGGAGAGGCAATAAAATGCCCGGATTCACAGACAGTGAGTTGACATTCATGGTCAATGAGATAGTCAGAGTGGAACCACAACTGTTTCGTAGCCTGGTCCAACAGACACCATTAGCCACAAGGACACAGATGTGGGAAAGGATAGTACAAAAGGTCAATGCAGTGGGGAACACCCGGCGATCCAAGAAGGAGATCATGAAGCGGTGGCATGATCTCAAGAGGGTTGTCAAAGAGAGGAGGAGCAAGAACTGAGAGCTGGCTAACCGGACTGGCAGTGGTCCTCCCATCCCACCAAAAACATTCAAACCATGGGAGAAGAAGGTGCTCGCCATACTGCATCCAGAGAGTCTCACAGGAGTATCCGTGGGGAGTGGAGGCTCGTAAGTACAAATAACTGTTAACCAACACACTGATATGTACTGTCTTGCACAAACAAAAACCCACACCACCCAAGATGAATCCCATACATCTGCACCACACACCCAAATAACCTGTCCGACAGATCCAACCTTCACTCAATCCCATTTACTCTAAACGTAGCCAGCAATATAACCATGGGAGCATGAGCACAGGCAGCCTGCACTACTACTCCCACCATGACCCCAGTCCCGCACACCAGCATGCTAGAGCACTCCCTCCCACCCACAAGCATGTGGCAGCCATTGCAGTGTGCACAATTACCTAACAGGTAGGTAGTCATCTTGCCTGGAAGGCCTGTTTGGGGGTGGGAGGACTGCACAACTACTCCGAGCATGCTCCCTGGCCCACACCCCAGCAGATAGAGCACTTCCCCACCCACAAGCAGTTGGAAGCCATTGCAGTGTTCACCAAACGAACTAACAGGTAGGTAGCCATCTTGGCAGGGAGGGTGTTTGATGGTGGGAGGCCTGCACAACTACTCCCAGCATGCTCCCTGGCCTACAGCCCAGCAGGATAGAACACTCCCTTCCACCCACAAGCATGTGGCAGCCATTGCAGTGTTCACCCTCATATAAGCTATCTTGGCTGGGAGGGTGTTTGAGGGTGGGAGGCCTGCACAACTACTCCCAGCATGCTCCCTGGCCCACACTCCAGCAGGCTAGAGCACTCCCTCCCACCCACAAGCATGTGGCAGCAATTGCAGTGTCCACCAAACAAACTAACAGGTAGATAGGCATCTTGGCTGGGAGGGTGTTTGGGGGTGGGAGGCCTGCACAACTACTCCCAGCATGTTCCATGGCCCACATCCCAGCAGGATAGAGCACTCCCTCCCACCCACAATCATGTGGCAGCCATTGCAGTGTTCACCCTCACCTAACAGGCAGGTAGCCATCTTGGCTGGGAGGATATTTGGGGGTGGGAGGCCCACACAATTACTCTAAGCATGATCCCTGGTCCACACCCCAGCAGGATAGAACACTCCCTCCCACCCACAAACATGTGGCAGCCATTGCACTGTTCCTGCTCACCTAACAGGTAGGTAGCCATCTTGGCTGGGAATGTGTTTGGGGGTGGGAGGCCTGCACAATTTCTCTCAGCATGCTCCCTGGCCACACCCCAGCAGGATAGAGCACCCCCTCCCACCCACAAGCATGTGGCAGCCATTGCAGTGTCTACCAAACAAACTAACAGGTAGGTAGCCATCTTGGCTGGGAGGGTCTTTGGGGGTGGGAGGCCTGCACAACTACTCCCAGCATGCTCCCTGGCCCACCCCCCAGCAGGATAGAGCACTCCCCCACCCACAAGCAGTTGGAAGCCATGGCATTGTCCACCAAACGAACTAACAGGTAGGTAGCCATCTTCCCAGGGAGGGGTGTGGGTTTGTGTGAGGCCTGCACTACAACTCCCAACAGTCCCTCTTGTCCCACCCTTGAGCAGGATGGAAAACTCCCCACCCACCCATAAGCATGTGTCAGGAATTTCCTTGTTCACCCTCATCTAACAGGTAGTTAGCCATCTTCCCTGGTTGTGCTGTTTAGGGGTGGGAGGCCTGCAATACTACTCACACCATGTACCCTTGTATCCTAGATGAGCAAGACGGAGCACTCCCTCCCAACCACAAGCAGTTTGAAGCCATTGAAGTGTTCACCTTCACCTAACAGGTCGGTAGGCCGTACCTGCACCCACACATTTGTCACTAATCAGAGCATGCCATATGGCAACACCAGCCCCATCATTGCAGAAATATGCACACCTACCCTGCATGACACGCACAGTGTGCTCACTAGGCCTGGGAGGTAAATTCTGTTTCGCTCGCGGAATTTGCGGAATTTGGGTAATTTCGGGTTCCACGGAGAACGCGAAATTGCCCAAAATTCTGCGCTCCTCGACTTCGCAAAATGTTTTACTTGTTCGCGTTCTCAAAATGCGTGTTCACAAGATATTTCCCCCGAGCACGTAAACAGCAATTGCGAACAGAAAAAAAGCATTGCGAACAAGCAATTCCGAGTGTTCGCGGAATTTCTGCATGTTCGCAGAGATTTTTTACAGTTTCACGGAGATTTGCATAACACAATTAGACAAATTCCGCCCACCCCAGTGCACATTGCTAATCAAAGGGAACTGTCACAGATAACAAGGTATGAAACACCATTGTACATGCACAGGGAAGACTGGGCACTACCATGCAAAGCACACACTGATGAGTGCATTGCCATGTGGCCCAATCAGCAAGGACAATTACAATATTTAGGAAGCATGTGTGGGCTCATAAATCTAAATCTGTACATGATAGGAAAAATTCATGCAGTACAATACACTGGCCAGTCCATGGCCCGATGGGAGGTCTGCTGGGCAGACAAATCAAAAAGGTGACATCAATGAAAACATGATGTGCTGGTCCCTACATGGCAACAGGTCCTCGTGAACATGACTTCAGTACCATTTGCATGGTATGCATTGATACATGACAACATGTAAAAGTAATGTATGTACCTCGGCACCATGTAATGAGACACAGTAGTGTACATAGCAAACGATGTGAAGATCTGTCAATTGTGTAGTGTACAGACAGTAGATGACACTCAGCTAACAGAACGCTTGCAGAGTGCACAACAATGACCATTTCCCATCTAATCCACAGGAGACCAAGAACTTACTGCTGAGGACAACACCAACAACCAGCAGAGCCAGTCTCCCCCCGGTACCTGGACTCTCGGATGTAGACACCCAGGATTTTCTGGACGATGAGATCGAGGCCAGCCCATCTGATGTGCCAGGGAGCATCAGGTCCCAGGACCCCATCCTCAACACCACCACATCTGCTGCTACACCAACTGCACAGCAGACCCCTGCCGTTACGGCCTGTGCGTCCACCGCCACCACCACCAGCGCCACCTGCAACACCCTCCCTGTCCCAGGGCATGTCTAACACCAAAAACTGAGGATGGCAGGTAGAGTTTGCGGGGACCCACAGTGGCGAGGCAACAGATCTGTGGTAGCAGGGCAGGTGGGAGGGCCAGGGTCACCATCAGACACCAGGAGGCTGGGACCCCATCCCTGGAACACATCACCAGAGTCCTTGGTGCAGACGAACAGGTCCAGGGACAGAGTGGCCAGTCGGACGATCTTTTATGCGAGCTCATCCTGCTGATGAGGTCCATCGACACCCGCTTTGGACAACTGGTGGACCTCATGGGCCAGCAAGTGGCATTACTGAGGGACAGGCCTGCATCCCAACCTACACCTCTTCCCCCCTCTGTTTTGCCGCAGGATGACATTTCACCATGCTCCCCTGCAGCCACAGAGAGGGGTGAGTCCACAGACGCTGCTGGCACCACAGCAGGGCCCCCCCAAGCCAAGCGACCAAGGGACCGTCCAAAGAAGAGCCTGGTAGTCTCTAGAGGCAAATCATCAGCCAAACGCCAGTCATGGAGCCAGCCCTGATGGAAACCCTCTTCCCCACTGCATTGACTGTTTGGACTGTCATTCCCCACACTGCCTTATCAATGGCACCTGTTTGTTGGACTGGGTCACCACATCAAAGTGGTATCTACTCCTACGTCTCATTTACCATGACTGTCAACTTACTGCCCCATCATCACCTTCATGTAAATCTGCCCACACCCCTCACATGTCAACTTTGTAAATAAAATACCTTAAACACTGTCTTTGTGTCAGAATTGTCTTTAGTGCAGGATGTACAGTCTTCAAAATGTCCATAATGTATCAGAAGTATGTACCGTATTCAGGCAAGGAGAAGTTTGAGGCACCTAGGGAAACACAACAGAACAACATACAATGGTGTGAGTGTCGCATCACAGACAGTACGATACTCCAACCATCTACATAAAGCAACATGAAGGCAACACAATGTGCAAAAAGTGTCAACATACACGTCCCGTATACGTTCACAGATGACATGTCACAGTCACATATCCACACACAGGTGACTTTACATCTGGCTGTGTAAACGATTCGCACATAGCCCTTCATGACAACATCAATCTCACCAGACAATGTATATGTTGGACTTCGTCACCCACCTTCAAGTGAAGTAGCGGGTGATGAGCTGTTGACGCATGTCACCACCTTCTTCCTCTCCACTGTCCTCATCACTGGACTCAGGTTGTTGTGCAGGCGGGGGCCTTGGGTCCTCATAATCATCCATGAGCAGACGAACTTGCTTGCGAATGGCCAGGTTGTGGAGCATGCAGCATGCCACTATGATCTGAAACACCTTCCTGGGCGAGTATGCCAGTGCACCCCCGGTTTTGTTCAGGCAGCGGAAAAGTGACTTAAGCCCACCAAAAGTACGCTCCACCACACAACGTGTCCTCCCATGGACCTCATTGTATTGGATATCAACCGGGGTCCTGGGATTCCGCAGTGGGCTCAGCAGCCATGGACGTCTGGGATATGCAGAGTCACCTAGGTATGACAAATGGACATTGCAATGTTGCACAGGCAGAGGTCAGCAGGTCACACAGCCAGCACGCCAAACGACTAGCCATACTCACCCATAATCCATGCACGATCGGGAAGCAGATTAGCCGTCAGCCGGGGCACAATGCTTCTCCTCAGGACCTAGAAGTCATGGGCTGATCCAGGGAGTCTGGCACACACATGCAAAATGATCATATCTGCCAGGCACACCACCTGCACATTGATGGAGTGGTAATGTTTTCGATTACGAAAAATGTGCTCACTTGCCTGTGGTGGCACAAGATCAACATGTGTGCAATCTATGGCACCAACAAAATGGGGATGTGCTCAGGGGGATAGAAGTCTCCCTTCACAGCTGCTAATTCAGCACCCCTGGGGAAATGGATATATCTGTCCTTGTATCTCATCATGGCGGACAGAACATCATGCAGCACCATGCTGAACATCGGTTGAGACATCCCACAAGCGCTGGCCATGGTCTCCTGCAACGATTCAGTGGCAAAAACATGAAGGGCTGCCATCACTTTATAAGTTGGGGTGAAAGCTGTTCGATATGTCCGGCGAGGCAGCAGGTGGGGCTCCAACATATCTCAAAAGGTCTTCAGGGTGGCTCTATCTAGACGGAATTTGCAAATGATTGCCACATCCTCCATGTCCTCCAGCAGTTTCAAGTGACAAATCAGCTTTCGCCTCCTCCTATTTGAGATCAAAGTGTACACCTGTCAATGACATCTATCATGAGATGGCCACAGCATATCCCGTACAGGATGACACAGGATAAATACAGACTGACTTGACAAATGAGTGACACACCAGGTCACATGGGTGGACGTTTGAGCCACACAAGGGGGCACACCGCTCTATTTAAAATAAACAAGTGCCTCAAACACCACATAGGTCAATGTGAATGCACATAGTTTCATAGCCACATTTCACATAAGCACGCCTGGGAGCGTGGCATCCAGCCAATGTGCGACAATTTAACACCACTGTCTCATACTCATCTGCTGTACCAGTCACACCTCAATGCATAATTCCAACTTGGCACACCTCAACAACACAATGACCACAGTTGTCGGTGAACTGAAATTGCGTGTATGAGCAGACAGATTAGTACAAGTAAGTAACACCATCATACAGTGAGACAAGCCTTGCCGAGGTCATCACTGTCCCTCAACACATTGAGATGTGTACACATTGTAGAGTCCACTACAACACTGTCCTCCCTCATCAACCATCTACTGCATTTGTGACATGTTAGGTACTACAGACCAATGTAATTCACACATACACAACCATGGCACATGTAGGCACCTGTGGAGTCAATGGAAAATTGGCATTGTGTGCACAATGATGTGCCCTTCACCATGTGGCCACTGTGCACTGTTGAAGTGTTCCCAATGGACATTGCCAATGTATGTGGGACAAATCGCTGTACCTACCGCCTGCCCCAGCGGTTTGTCACCAGCAACCTCCATACCCACAAGTGTAGAAGTGATAGCCATAGGGACATGGGAAGATGTGTTTGGCATGCTCCGCCACCCAAATCGTGGTAGCTACCGCCTGGCCCCAGCGATGTGTCACCAGCACCCCCCTGACACAGGTGCGGTAGTCATTGGCATGGAGACATGTCTAAATGGCGGTTGGCATGCTCTGCCACCCAAATTGCGGTAGCTACCGCCTGGCCCCAGCAGTGTGTCACCAGCACTCTCCCTGACACAGGTGCAGTAGTAATTGCCATAGAGACATGCCCAAATGGTGGTTGGCATGCTCCACCACCCCAATCGCGGTAGCTACCGTCTGACCCCAGCGGTGTGTCACCAGCACCCCCTATACACACAAGTGCGGTAGTGATAGCCATAGGGACATGGGAAGATGGTGGTTGGCATGCTCCGCCCCCCAAATCGCAGTATCTACTGCCTTGCCCTGGTGGTGTCTCACCGCCATGAAGAATGGCCTAGAGCCAATGGGATCGATGATTGCGGTGGCATGATGCAATTTTGAAAATCGCTGTAGGCATGCACCTCCACCGCAGAGGTTGACATTGGATGCTTTTGAAAGATGCACCATCGCGGTAGCACACCCCGGGCCCCTGTGGTGCATCACCACCATTGAGCATGCCCTAGAGCCAATGGGATTAATGGTTACGGTGGCATGATGCAATTTTGAAAATCATGGTAGGTGTGCACCACCACCATGGAGGCGGACATTGGATGCTTTTGAAAGATGCTCCATCGCAGTAGCGCACCACAGACCCCTGCAGTGCATCACCGCCATGGAGCATGCCCTAGAGCCAATGGGATCGATGTTGGAGGTAGCATGATGCAATTTTGAAAATCGCAGTGGGTGTGCACGGCCACCATGGATGCGGTCATTGAATGCTTTTGAATGAAGCAGACCTGGACAACCAATTGTTGCAGCTTGGCACCTTTGGTACAACCCCAGGGGGCTATATATGTGTGTATATGTGTGGGAGTGAGCCTCACATTTCCACTGCTCACAGGACCTTCTGCCTGAGACCCCTCACCTGCTGCTGCATCCAGGGACTGCTGCCTGAGACCCCTCATCTGCTGCTGCCTCCAGGGACTGCTACCTGAGACCCTCATCTGCTGCTGCCTCAAGGGACTGCTGCCTGAGACCCTCATCTGCTGCTGCCTCCAGGGACTGCTGCCTGTGACCCCTCATCTGCTGCTGCCTCCAGAGACTGCTGCCTGAGACCCTCATCTGCTGCTGCCTCCAGGGACTGCTCCCTGAGACCCCTCATCTGTTGCTGCCTCCATGGACTGCTACCTGAGACCACTCATCTGCTGATGCCTTCAGGGAGTGCTGCCTGACACCCCTCACTACCCAATTCCACCACAGGTGTTCCCTGTCCACAGGGATGGCAAGGACGGACAAGATCCGTGCCAGTTCATTCACAAGCGAGGAGCTGGAGGTCCTGGTGGACGAGGTACTTGCATATTACCCAAGGCTGTATGGTGTCCCAAATGTCATGGTAAGTAATCAAAAATTGAGGTGTAGGGCAGGGGGGGGCACACATGTCATTGGACTGCTGCAGTATATGCCTGAGGGCGTGGGGTTGTGTCATGCACTGACAAACATGCTGTCTCCAGGGGGAAGGAGTTTGTGTCCCAATTTCACAGTTTTCCCTGCCTGCAGTTGTAGGTCTGAGTGAAGTGTGTTTCATTGTCAGCCATACAGTGACACGGTATGTTGGCCCAACAGGCCCCAGGGCAGTAATTGATTGGCTGAATGGCTATGTATGCCCCTATTGTCCAACTCAGTGTGAGCCCAGATTCTCTGCACAGTGCCCGCCCACCAAGACGTAATCAGATCACTGCACTTACTGTGTACTTACTCTTATTTTCTCACAGCGAAATCCAACTATGCGCCATCTCTGCCCTGTATAATTGCACACGCCCACACTTGTGTAGATATACATTTTGTTAGAGAGTCCATGTCCCCCGATGCCACACACTTGACATACTGATATATTCACAGTGCATGCACATTGATTGCTGCACAGTCTTGCACACAGTGAGTCAAATCACAGACACAGGTCAATATGTGTGAAGAGAGATGGAGGGTTGTGCCCTCTTGATTGGTCAACGTCGGTATGGAATAAATGTCAGTCATTTTGCTGATGTTTATCACGTGCTTCATTTTTATTGATATTTCCATAAATAAAGTGCAGACAGAAATAGTGAAAAGAAAAGCCGACACTTGTTTCTCCCTTGTGGCCCATTGGCCATGGGCTTTTTCAAGGCTGAGCTTCGTTATAACAATTAGTCTTCCTATTCCTCTGAAAGTAAAGTGCTTCATCTCTGGGTTCCGGGACCACAGAGACGAAGCACTTTACTTTCAGAGGAATAGGAAGACTAATTGAACTAACTGTCTTGCCCATAGTTACCCCCCTGACTGTGTCGCTGCCCATGGAAGGGTACAGTCGTAAACACTCCCTGTGCAGATTCTCATGCTCTTTCTCTGCACTTTGCCATACCCACTGGTCTTTGTGTTCCGCCCTTGTCTGTGTAGATTCTCATGTTCTCCTTCTGCATTTTGCCTTGCCCACTCGCCGTTGTGTTCTGCCCTTGCCTGTGCAGATTCTCATGTCCTCACTCTGCACTTTACCATGCCCACTGGCCTTTGAGTTCTGCCCTTGCCTGTGCAGATTCTCATGTCCTCGCTCTGCACTTTGCCATGCCCACTGGCCTTTGTGCTCTGCCCTTGCGTGTGCAGATTGTCATGTCCTCGCTCTGCACTTTGCCGTGCCCACTGGCTTTTGTGTTCTGCCCTTGCCTGTGCCGATTCTCATGTCCTCGCTCTGCATTTTGCCATCTCCACTGGCCTTTTTGTTCTGCCCTTGCCTGTGCAGATTCTCATGTCCTCACGTAGTACTTTTCCTTGCCCACTGGCCTTTGTATTCTGCCCTTGCCTGTGCAGAATCTCATGTCCTCGCTCTGCACTTTGCCATGCCCACTGGCCTCTGTGTTGTGCTGTATTGGACTTTTCCCTGTGCAGCCTCTCATGTGCTTGCTGTGAACTTTGCCCTGGACACTGGCCCTGTTGCTCTGCTGTGTTGGATTCCTCCCTCTGCAGCCTCCCATGTCCTTGCTGTGCACCCTTTACTGGCTACTGGCCTGCCAGTTCTTCCGTTGCCTGGGCAGATTATAATGGATATGCTGAGCATTTTGTGCCTTGCTCTTCTCTGCTGATGGTGCCTATCTATGCAACATGTGAATAAAACAGTTACTCCTGCTGTATGTTTTGTCAGTGTCCCTACTGAATAAAGTTATTTTTGTGTGTGCATGTGTTTGGCTGTGCCCCATGCTCTATTTGGCGCTTCAACATGTCCAAGGTCTTTGCTCACCTACTCTTTTTTCACAGAGGTGACAGGGACTTCAGTTCTTTCTGACCTCTGATACTTGTGGGATCTGTGGTGTCAATTAAACCTGTGTTGCAATTCTCATCTTCCAGGTTTTCAATTGTTGGCTACATTGTTCACATGGCAGGTTGGGGGAAACTGCCAGCATAGAGTGTGACTCTGTGCACAGGTTTGCATGCAGGCTGGGCAATGTCATCATGTATGTGTGTTATTCCTTTCTGTGTGACCAGCTGTTTATGCATATGGATATCTTGTGATGGCCTGTCACCATGGTACCATGGCCTACATGAGATGTGTGCTCTTGGTTTGTCACGAGGTGTGCAGTGTGTTGGTATGTCCATGCTGTTCTGTCTGACTCCTACTTGTTGTTTTAGTCACTTGTGAGTGTGCATAGTGTGTGACTGGCACATCAGTGTTGTGTTTGTTTGTTCATCCATGTGTCTTGATTATGTTTGTGAAGACCGTGCAGACCTGCTGCTAAACACTGCCATTGTGGTTGTGCTTCTCAGGCATTGCAGACACAAGCTGCCGTTTATCCTCATGTATGGCATGGTGTGTGTGGTGTATTGCCATCCCCTATGTGTGCATCTTGTGCCTACTCTTTGTGGGCCTGGGCTCCCTCTGATTGTATTTTATGCATTCCTGCCATGTCCACTGATGACGTGCAGTTCACTTCACTTGGATGCCGGCTGACCCCTTGCTTTGTGTGTGTGTAATTGTCTCCTCATCACTTCATTTGTAACATTGTGGTCTGTGATGCATTTGTTTGGGCTTGGGCTATGTACCACTCATGTTCTTTCCCTAATTGTTCCTTTGTGGCGTTCTTGTGCTGTTTGGCAGTCATGGATGCTCATCTGCTGTTCAGCTGTGTGTGCTGGCCAGTGCTATGTTCAATTTGATTCCACCGTTGTGCCCCAGATCAGTGCATCTGTTATGGTTGTCTTAGATGTATTTATGTTGGCCGTATTGTTGTTTCACTTCCTGGGTGTGCTGTTGTGTCATTCATGTCTGTGTGTGACTGGTATGCTTGGTGTGCACCCACAGCTTGTTGTGTGTTCAGTGCTGTGTATATGTGGCCTTGACATTGCCTGGTGTGCATCCCCTGATGTCCTGCAGTGTTTGTCAGTTTGTTTGGCCTGTAGTTGTTTTGATGTGGCTGTGTTTTTCTAGGGTGTTGCACTTCATGTGTAAGTTGTGGTATGTTGTGTGTACTTTGTACCTGAGTGATGAGGTTGTGCACTTCTGTTGTGTCTGTGCTCCCATTGCCTTGCCACAGTTTTGCTGACAGGGTATGTCTAATTTTTGTTGTGGTTCTGTGTTTGTTTCATTTGGGTTATGTGTTTGTGTGAAGTTTGTATGCAGACATTTGCTGTGCCATCCCTGTCTGTGATGTTTGTGGCTACACCCAGGGTGTGTGTTTGTATTTGTGTGTATGGAGTGCCAAGTATTGGCAGTCTTAAGTGTGTGTGGCACTGGCGTTGTGTGCTGCTGTTGTGAGAGGGTATGTGCGTACATTCCTCCTGGTGTTTGTCAGTAATGGAGTTTGTATATGGGCCCTGTGTGTTTTGCTGCTGGTGTACTCCTGTGAGGCGGTTATATGCACGTGTGACTGTTCCCAGTTTGACTTCTAGGCCTTCCTTTGTTGCTTTTGCCTTTACCTGGTATGCCTTGCTGTCTCCCTGTGTTGTTGCACTGTGGTGCATGTGGTTTAACTTCACTGACTGTACCAGCCATGTGTGGTTTGATGGTCTGAGGGGGGTGTTCTGTGTTCCTTGCCTTGCATGTGATGTGCACATGCTTGTTGTTTGTCTCCATGGCCTTCAATTTGTGTTCATCCCACTTTGCCTTGCTGATTTGTTGTGCTCAGTTGGTGTTTGCATTTTGTGTGTCTGTGTGTAACTGGGTGGTATGTATGTGTGACTGTGCAGGCTGTGTGTCCATGTGTATGTTTGTTCCCTGTAGGTGTTCATTTGGTGCTTGTACTCATGTTTTTCCATGTGTGTGGTGGTGTTGTGGTGTGTGTGTTCCCCTGGCACTGTGCTGTGTGTTCCTGTGCATCCACTCCTGCAGTGTCTGTCTCACTGGTTGTTTGTTGTGTGCTACAGGGTGTGGATTCAGCTGGCTTGTTGTGCACAGGAAGGGCACATGGCCTGTGCCTTCATGAAGTGTGCTGATGTGTGTTGGCAGGAGGTGTGTCCCTGAGGTCTTAGTGCCCTGCCCATGCCTTGGACTGGCCCTGCCTTCTACATTGTGCGCATGTATTCACTTGTATTCACTGCTACGATGACGTGACCGGGACATTGGTGCATGATCACGGACGATGTGTGTCCAGGATGCAGAGGGGTGACTTGGTGGCAAGTGGGTCATGTGTGGGTCACCTTGTGGATGTGTTACTGCCCCAGCAGGGTGTCTGTTGTGGATTTGGACCCTGTGAAAGGCTGTGTGTTGTCTGTTGTATTTGTGTAGTTGCGTACCTGCGGCGGCATCCGCGGAGGGCCGTGAGTTGATAGTGATGTAGCAGGGACAGCACCGGGCACACATGGAGAGCTGGGTCCTTGGCGGTCATAACCAGGTGGAGGGTACCGAGACTTTGGTTTTGTGCTCTGCTGTCGAGCTTCCGTCATCTCTGATTGTGGGGCGTCTCTGCTGCAGTGCGTCTTCTTGTTTGGAGCATCCTAATTTGGGGAGCGGGGCAGACATCATTCCGCACAGTGGTGAGTCTCCATTGGCTCCCACCGCCGCGGTGGCGGGCGCACTTTGATGGCGGTGCGCATCGCTCCGCAGCGGACGGGATTAGACCTATGTTTAGCAATACTAATATGGCGGACGTGTTTGGTGCTGCTCACGGGCGAAAAAATGCTTTTTCCAATCCAATGCCATCCATGCCCTCAGTGATGTTTAAATTCAAGACACCCCAGAGAAAGACTAGGCCCATGCACCACTGAGTACCCCTGGGCATAATGGTTGAAAACAAGGCAAACTGGGTGCAAGCCTGAGCACACTGCCTGGCTTAAAAATGGCCCCTTGACACCCACCACATGGCCAGGCCCTACTTGTACCAGGCCTCGAAATGGCCCCCACCCACATGGCCAGGCCCCAACAACACCCCAAAAAGTCGAAAAACACTCAAAAATCACCACAATCCCATGCCATCCATGCCCTCAATGAAGTTTAAATTCAAGACACCGCAGAGAAAGACTAGGCCCATGCACCACTGAGTACCCCTGGACATAATGGTTGAAAGCAAGGCAAACTGGGTGCAGGCCTGAGCACACTGCCTGGCTTCAAAATGGCCCCTTGACCCCCACCACATGGCCAGGCCCTGCCTGTCACAGGCCTCAAAATGGCCCCCACCCACATGGCCAGGCCCCAACACCACCCCAAAAAGTCGAAAAACACTCAAAAAACACCACAATCCAATCCCATCCATGCCCTCAATGATGTTTAAATTCAAGACACCCCAGAGAAAGACTAGGCCTATGCATCACTGAGTACCCTTGGGCATAATGGTTGAAAGCAAGGCAAACTGGGGGCAGGCCTGAGCACACTGCCTGGCTTCAAAATGGCCCCTTGACCCCCACCACATGGCCAGGCCCTGCCTGTACCAGGCCTCAAAATGGCCCACACCCACATGGCCAGGCCCCAACAACACCCCAAAAAGTCGAAAAACACTCAAAAATCACCACAATCCCATGCCATCCATGTCCTCAATGATGTTTAAATTCAAGACACCCCACAGAAAGACTAGGCCCCTGCACCACTCACTTCACCTGGGCCTACTGGCTAGTGAGGCTTTACAGGCACCCCAAAATTAAAAAAACAACATCATATAACAGTGAGCTAAAATTCCATGACATAAATGAGAATTAAGTTAAAAAACAAATCACAGAAACAGTTGTATCATGCACCCATGACTAACCCTGGTCCTACTGGATACTCAGGCTACCCACACAATATATATTTTGTTAAAGTTGTGAAAAAAGTTTTAGAACTGTAATTGCCTCAACTGCAATGCCCCAAACAAACAACACCAACTTACTTGTAAAATCTCAAGTCCAAAAGTGATCCAAACTCCAAAGTCCAAAAAGTCCTCAAATACAAATCCAGCAGCAGTCACAGAAAGTAATCCTCCCAGCTACACAGCCAAATGAAAAGTGACCACCAGTACATGCAGAAAGCACTGGGATGAGCCTGCTGGACAGGAACAGGAAGTTGGAGACTCTGAGGCACTTCCTTCCTCCCACCCCACCCCAAAAAATGGACTCCTGCACCAAAAAGTGCAGCCAAATGTCAATCTGAGGAATTATTCTGATCAAAATCATCATTTTCACAAGGTTTATGCTTCCTGCGGTGGATTTCTTGTGCAGAATTGCAATTTTTGCAACTTCGGGAACGCGAGCTGTTCAAATCTCCCGCCGGAAGTCAGCTGCGCACCATCGCGGGTCTCTATGATGTACTCGTGTTGTCAAACTCGCCGTGCACGCGATAACGTAATTGCGTTCGAAAAACTCTCGCGCGATCACGCAGCAAGATCGAAAATGGCGCAGCACACGCAAAACCTGGAGGAAAACTACTCGGCGGACTCAGAATCACGGTAAGTCAACGCCGCGCGCGCGATATTGTATTTTTCAAGCGCGACCAAGCAAAATAATTTGTAGCTTACGAATTTGCGGATTTTGGGTAAATTCGCGCGATTCGCGGATCGCAAAATCATCAAAAATCCGCAAATTCGCCAGCGAAACGGATTTTACGCCCATACTTAATGATCAGTGAGGCACACACATCAGACAAGAATGTGCCCCAGAGTACCACATGGTCTTTGTCATGGTCTACTTGGCCAATGTGGAGTGTCATGTCCTAATAGGTGTGTGTGTTGTCTCCTCCTGTTCCCTCAAGGTCAGTCAGTGGTAATAAGTGGTGTCCACACATCATGTCCCTAGCTGTGTGCAGAGCAAGTTGTGTGTCTGGAACACTTCATACACAGGCATGGTGTTGTGCTGTGTGGCCTCAACATGGCAGATATTCAGGGTTACATGCACTGTTGTGGTAAATGTAGTGTGTAGGTTTAATGTGATTGCAGGGTGTGGTGATCACCATGTAGATTTGTGCATCTCCTGGACTGCATTTATTGTTTTGCTTTGTCCTGCTGATAACACTAACACAACCCTGCATCTCTCACTCATGCAGAATCAACAGTGGACACGGAGGAACAGGAGCCGGAAACCAGTGGTGGCGAGGTTAGAACTACAGCTGCACCAGAGGCCAGTGACACAAAGCCCACCAGCGCACTTGAGGGGGACCGTAGTATGCAGGAGGAATCCCTGCCTGAGACACAAAGTACAACATCATCTGATGCCAGTGGGGATGCATCCATGTTGGAAGGCACAGGGAATGGGGACTCTGCATTATCTACTGCCACTCAGTGACCAGTGCCCACCCTCCCATCCACTTCCTCTGGTGCTGCCCGTGTCCATGTCAGTAAGAGAGGACGAGTTAGATTGACATCTGGCACTGCTGAGCCTGCACCTATCCCCCCTGCTGCCCTCAGTGCTGAGTCTGTAGAGCTCGTGCGCCAGCTTTGTGTTGGCCAGACAACCCTGCTCAATGCCTTCAGTGACCATGACAAAAAATGAGGCCAGGTGACTGGCTACATGGAGGGCATACACTCTGACGTGGGTGGGCTATACCGTACAGTCCAGGCTTTGTTGTCCACAGTGGTGTCTGCCCTTCAACAGGCACATGCTCCCATTCCTGCTCCAGTGCCTTTGTCCACCCCCCAGTCAGTGGCCACATCAGATGATAGTGACCACGGTTCCCAGTCTTTACACAGCACAAGAAGCACCCAGCAGAAGCAACCCAAGCGGTCTCGCCCACAGACACCATCCCCACAGAAGAGCAGAGCCAGTCCAGAATGCAAAGACAAGAGCCCATCAGAGAAGAGCAAGGCAGAAAAAGCAAGGAAGCAGGCATCAGGCTCCTATGCCTCAGAGGCATCACCAGCCAAGGACTCTCCAGGCCCTAAAACTTCACGCAGAGCTAGGCGTGCAGTGTCCATGCCCACTGAGGGGGTGTTGTCTGGCAAGGGTACACCTAGGAAGGGCTCAGGACCACATTTCCTTGCCACATCAACTCCAATTCAAAGCCCAGTGAAGCAGGTGAAGGAGGGCACTGTAGGGGCTAACCCTGACAAACAGTCAAAGGAGGGCATTGTAGGGGTTGCCCCTGACAAACAAGCAAAGGAGGGCATTGTAGGGGGTACACCTGGCAAACAGGGGAAGGTGGCCCAGAGGGGTATCCAGACAAAGCGTGCCACAGGATCCAGCACATCACCAGAGGGAGTGCCAGTGTCTGCACCTGAAGCGGCTCTGTTGGTGTGTGTGCCTGTTGTGTCCTAACCAGTTCCCATTAACCCCAGTACAGGAAAACCATTTCGCATTCTCAAGAAGTGGAAAGGCACTGCTCCAAACTCTCCCACCCACACTGTGTCACATGTCTGCATGACTCCGCCTCCACGTGCCACTACACCACCTGGTCCAAATAGCCCTGCAGCTTGCAAAGCCACTGATAGCCCTACATCAACAGGACCTCTGTCTCCCCAATCAAGTGGTCCTGCTGTCCCGCACACACAGCCAGTTCCAAGTCTGCCTGACAGCCAAGAGTAAGTGTTAGTCCCCCTCATACACCTGTCTCTCATACATGCGTGCTATTCCTGCCCATTGATTACAACCTGGGTGTGTTGCTGGCCATGGAAGGGCTTAGTCAAACACACTCACTGTGCAGCTTCTCATGTCCTGACTCTGCACTTCTCCCTGGCCACTGGACTTCCTGTTCTGGCCTTGCCTGTGCAGCTTCTCATGTCCTGACTCTGCACTTCTCCCTGGCCACTGGCCTTGTCATTCACTGCTGTTCTGGCCTTGTCTGTGCAGCTTCTCATGTCCTGACTCTGCACTTTGCCATGCCCACTGGACTTCCTGTTCCGGCCTTGCCTGTGCAGCTTCTCATGTCCTGACTCTGCACTTCTCCCTGGCCACTGGCCTTGTCATTCACTGCTGTTCAGGCCTTGCCTGTGCAGCTTCTCATGTCCTGACTCTGCACTTTGCCATGCCCACTGGCCTTCCTGTTCTGGCCTTGCCTGTGCAGCTCCTCATGCCCTGACTCTGCACTTCCCTGGCCACTGGCATTGTCATTCACTGCTGTTCTGGCCTTGCCTGTGCAGCTTCTCATGTCCTGACTCTGAACTTCTCCCTGGTAAGCATGGGCTGAAAATCTGTTCCGTTCGCGGAATTTGTGAATTTTTGACAATTTCACCGGTCTGCGCATCGCGCAAAATTGTCAAAGAATTCGCAATTCGCGAGTTGGCGGATTTTTTTTGCTTGGTCGCGCTTCAAAAATACAATCTTGCGCGGCGTTGACTTACCGTGATTCTGAGTTCGCCGAGTTGTTTTCCTCCCGGTTTGAGTGAGCTGCATCATTTTCAATCTTGCTACGTGATCGCGCAAGACTTTTCGACCGCGTGTACGTCATTGCGTGATCGCGCGAGACTTTTCGACCGCAAGTACATCATAGCGTCCTGCCATCTTGCACTGGGAGACTTTCAGAATGCGAATACGTCATAAGAGCCCACGATCACATGCATGCGCCGCGCAGCTGATATCCGACGGGTGATTTGAACAGCTCGCTTTCCCGAAATAGCACAAGAAATCTATCGCTAGCAGCATAAACCTACTGAAATTGATGATTTGGATCATAACTCCACAGATTGACATTTGGATGCATTTTTTGGTGCAAGGAGTCCATTTTTGGGGGGTGGGAGGCAGGAAGTACCCCACAGTCTCCAACTTCCTGTTCCTGTCCAGCAGGCTCCTCCCAGTGCTTTGTCCATGTCCTGGTCACTTTTCATTTGGATCTGGAGCTGGAAGGATTATTCTTTGTGGCTGCTGCTGGATATTTGTATTTGAGGACTTTTTGGGGGGATCACTGTTGGATTTGAGATTTTACAAGTAAGTTGGTGTTGTTTGTTTGGGGCATTGCAGTTGCTCCAACTACAATTTATAAACTTTTTCACAACTTTAAAAAATATATATTGTGGATACCCACAGTTTCCAGTAGGCCCAGGGTTAGTCATGGGTGCATGATAAACTGTTTCTGTGAGTTTTGTTGAACTTAAATATCATTTATGGCATGTTATTAAGTAACTCATTGTTATATGTGGATTTTATTTACAATTTGGGGTGCGTGTTAAAGCTACACTAGCCAGTAGGCCCAGGGGTAGTCAGTGGTGCATGCACCATGTCTTTCTGTGGGGTCTCTTGGATTTAAACATCATTTAGGGCATGGATGTCATTGGATTGGGGTGATTTTTGTGCATATTTTGATTTTTTGGGTGTTGTTGGGGTCTAGTCCAGGGCCTGGCCATGTGGGTGGGGGTCATTTTGAGGCCTGGTCCAGGGCCTGGTCATGTGGGTGGGGGTTTAGGGGGGCATTTTGAAGACAGGCAATGTGCTTTGTTGTGCCATAGGTCTGCACCCAGTCTGCCTTGCTTTCATTCATTATGCCCAGGGGCATACAGTGGTGCATGTGCCAAGTCTTTCTGTGTGTTCTCTTGATTTTGAACATCATTTAGGGCATGGATGTCATTGGATTGGGGTGATTTTTGTGAGTATTTCTATTTTTTGGGTGTTGTTGGGGCCTGGTCCAGGGCCTGGCCATGTGGGTGGGGGCCATTTTGAGGCCTAGTCCAGGCCCTGGCCATGTGGGTGGGGGTCTAGGGGGGCCATTTTGAAGCCAGTCAGTGTGCTTTGTTGTGCCATAGGCCTGCACCAAGTCTGCCTTGCTTTCATCCTTTACGCCCAGGGGCAGCCAGTGGTGCATGTGCCAAGTCTTTCTGTGTGTTCTCTTGATTTTAAACATCATTTAGGGCATGGATGCCATAGGATTGGGGTGATTTTTGTGTGTATTTCGATTTTTTTGGTGTTGTTGGGGCCTGGCCCAGGGCCTGGCCATGTGGGTGGGGGCCAATTTGAGGCCTGGTCCAGGGCCTGGCCATGTGGGTGGGGGTCTATGGGGGCCATTTTGAAGGCAGGCAGTGTCCTTTGTTTGACATAGGCCTGCACCCAATCTGCCTTGCTTTCATCCATTATGCCCAGGGGTACTCTTCAGTGGTGCATGAAACAACTCTCTCTGTGTGGTGTCTCTCTCTTCTATTAATTTAAACATCCATTTTGGATTAGAATTGTAATTTTTAATTTGGTCTTTCCGTTTTTGGGTGTGTTGTGTTAATAATAATAAATGCCTAGTTGCAAATTCTAATTGAAGCACGACATATGCAACATTTATTTAACTGATGTTCCTCTGGCTTCCTTTGCTTTAGGTGCACAAAGACTGACAAAACCATCCTCATCATCATCACTTGCTGTAGTGCCAGGAAGAAGTCCTGCTGCGGTGTGTGCACAACATCACGTGACGTCACGTGTGGTGGCCACAGACAACTCTGCAACTTGTGCAACAGAGTCCTGCTGTTCTGACATCTGAAGAAGATGGGCCCAAAGAAAGGTGGCCGTAGCTCCTCTACCAAGAAATTTGCCAGTGCCACTGCCAGTAAGAAGGAGCAGAAGAAGCAAGTGGTGCCACCCACCAACGAGACTGGTGTGCCGACAGACACTTTTTTGGGGGGAAAAAAAAAACCACCAACCAAAACACAACAGGAGCCAAGAGGGAACCAAAAGGTACAAAAGGGATCGCCCTCCACTCTAATCAGTCAAATCACAAAAAAGATCCCTCTACCAAGGACAGATAGTCTATTTACTCAACATGAGAATACACTTGTTCTGGACCTATTACTACAATGTGCAAGACACAACCCCCTTTCTCTTCACAGTGAGGTGTGTTTTCTCTAATGTCTTGCTGTCCATACACAAAGCAATGTTTGTATCTTAGAAACTTAAAATTACAAGGTGGCAATCAACTCAAAGTGTCCAATGGTACCTGGCCTCAATCAGACAGTCCATCATTCCACACTCAAACAGGTGAAGAAATGAAAAAAAGTGTGG
Organism: Lissotriton vulgaris; assembly: GCF_964263255.1. Taxonomy (NCBI): domain Eukaryota; kingdom Metazoa; phylum Chordata; class Amphibia; order Caudata; family Salamandridae; genus Lissotriton; species Lissotriton vulgaris. The sequence goes on from NC_141696.1 coordinate 748,537,081, forward strand.
TGGAGAGGAAGGCACCTCACGGGTGAACAACCCTCGGGGAACTTGGCAGATGTTTTTACCAATTCTATGCCCCTTTCTCATCATCGGTTGCCATTCCAATCCAGAAAGAAATGAGTGTACAAAACATAAAAAATGTACAACACAAAAGTAAAAAATGCGTGTAAAGAGGTGCTAGACAGACAGCTTATAACAATAGCCAACTGGTGTGACCAACATAAAAGAGTGACATAAAATCATCAGACACACTCACTATATATCTTTATTATTCGTATTAGTGTGTGCTGGTGAATTAAAATGGCTGGTAGCTTAATAATGCATACCAATACCTGATACCGACATGTTTCACTGCCCCAATGCTTTTGGCAGATTCATCAGGGTATTAACACTCGGTCACTGCACCGATTGTGGACACCTCTTTCTGGACACTGTTGAGTTGAGAAAACACACACCCGTATAGGACCATTAAAAACCTTGTTGTGGCACCAATCTGGACATCTTATTTCTCTAGAAAAATATTAGGGTCGAAAGAAACAATTAAAAACCATTTACCCTGATTCAGCCCTGTCTTCTCATACCAGCTGATCAGGCCACCATCCACTTTGTTTTGTGTCGATTGATGCATCAATCTGCAAATAGTAAAGCCATCAGATCATCAACCTGTGCTGAGAGCCTACATCAGTTGACTGTGAGGGCACTAACTGCACAGCATGCTCGTAAGCCGATTAATTCCCACTACGCCCTCCTGTGGAAAAACTCTGTCCCTCATCTCGACAGTGCTTAAAGGCAATGCCTTTTTGGATGATACAAAATTCCGTACAGATTGGAGTTTCATCCCTAATAAATGCACCAGGGACTGGCTCATTTTGATTAATAGTACGGCTCAACGAATAAGTGAAGAACTCTTAAAAGAGATTCTTGAGCTGGAAGAAAAAATAGCGAATGACAATACTCTTGTGGACAGCAAAGAGCACCTGCAGAAGATACAGGACGATCTTGCAGACTACAAAAACTATATAGTTAACCAAAAGATTAAGGGACTGACAAAGAATCTGGAGAGGTACACTCATGAGTGGGCTTTTCCGTACATAAAGGAGGAATATTACCAACAAGCACCTGAACAGCACTTTGTAGGTAATCGGCAAAGAGGCAGGGGAGGGAGACAACATCCCAGACGCACACCCAATAACTGTATGTTTGATAATACGTCAAGTGAAGAAGAGGAAGAACCCCAGCAAAGTAATAGAGTGAGGTTCAATCAACAGAACCGTCAGACTGAAGACTTAGGCACTCTACTACGTTCTTTTTTAGAGCAAGGCCAGAGAACCAACCACAACAGGGGAAGGGGGGCCGCAGGACGAGGCAGAGGGAGAGGCAATCCAACACACCAATGGCAGACCTTTTCACCCAGGGTGACCCGCAGTCGGGGCGAACAGACAACTAAATGAGAGTATTGTAGTGAATCTATCTGATCACATCTTAACACCTAGTGAGGAACGAGTACTCAATAAAGGGTTGGGGTTTGTTCCGACGCCTAGACATGATTCATTCAGGTGTCGCATAGAATTCCACGAGACAATGCGGAGAATTAAACTTAAGAAATTCCTCGCACAAAAAGATAATGACAATGACATGGACCAGTTTCGAGGCACGAATCTGAGAAAACCTTCTACAATTTGCCCTGTGTCATCTGCAGTTGGCCCAGAGGTGACAGTATTTGAGGCTAAAGTTCTCCAAGATATCGAGAATCTAGAAAAATCCCAGGAACGTTCAAATTACACTAATATGACAAGAGAGGACTGGGAGGCAGTAAGAGGACTGGAAAAGAACACCTCGTTGACTATAAAGTCAGCGGATAAAGGAGGGGCGGTGGTGGTCCTTAATACGCAGGACTATGATACAGAGATACATCGTTTGTTGAATGTGCGTACCAACTACCAACCCCTTAGAAAAGATCCGGTTGATGATCTGTTGAAAACTATTAAAGAAATGGTTAACAAAGCAAAAACCAACAAATGGATATCAGTAAAAGAAGCGGAGTTCCTTGTGAATAACACCCCCAGGACTCCGGCATTCTATATTTTACCTAAGATTCACAAACCCACCCACCCTCCGCCGGGGAGACCCATAGTATCGGGTATACAATCAGTGTTGGAACCCCTGTCGCAGTATGCGGATTACTTTTTACACGAGTCAGTGGTGAATCAACGGTCATTTGTTAAGGACACCACTGATGTGCTTAACATGCTGGAGAGACCCCGTACAACCCCAGTTCTCAGTTTCTGGTGACTATAGATATTGAGTCCCTGTATACGAGCATCCCCCAGGATGCGACGCTGGTGGCAGCGGCGCGCTCTCTGGGGGAACTCGAATGGTTCTATGATGCTCCACAATCATTCGTCATGGAATGTATCGAGTTGGCACTCACCCGAAATTATTTCGGATATAAGGACCAACTGTACTTACAAACCTCTGGAACATCGATGGGGGCCACTATGGCCCCCAGCCTGGCATGCATATATGTAGGCCGGTTTGAAGAGCACCTCGTCTATCCTGATACCAACCCCTTCCAGCGGCACATTTGTCTCTGGAAGAGATATATAGACGATGTGCTCTGCATTTGGTAAGGTACTGAGGAATCCCTGCTGGAGTTTCTGACATGGTTGAACTCACAGGACCAGAGTTTGAGATTCACTTGGTCATACAGCCATACCACTGCTGTGTACCTGGACCTTGAAATCGAAGCACGTAGTGAAGGTGGACTTGGCACCAGGGTACATCAGAAGCTGACTGACAGAAATTCGCTTCTCATGTACCAGTCATATCACCCTAGAGCCCTCCGTGATAACCTTCCGGTGGGTCAATTCCTACGGTATTGGAGGAATTGTTCAACTACCAGGGATTTCTTGGAACAGTCGGATGACTTGACCAGGAAACTTGAACAACGCAGCTATCCCTGTAAAGTGATCAAGAATGCGAGAAAGAGGGCCCTTAATACACCACGGAGTGTCCTGCTCGAACATACCAACAGAGAAAGAAAAGATTGCCTCCCGGTGGTGATGACTTTTGACCCAATGGCGACAAAAATTAGACAGTCTATCAGAAAACATTGGGCCCTATTGTCCAATAAGGATTTCTGTATGCCACCACCAATATTTGCCTTTAAAAGGTCAGGCAACTTGAAGGATAGACTTGTCCATACCCGTGCTCCCTTACCCCAGAGGAGTGATCCCACGACCGTACCCAATGGGCACTACCCGTGTGGAATGTGCTCGGTCTGTCCGTTAACAACTAAAAACACTAATGTGATTCTGAGTTCAGGGAAAGAATGGTTCCTGAACCACTTTAGCAATTGTAACACCACCAATGTGGTTTACAGATTGCTGTGTTGTTGTGGTCTCCAATATATTGGTTTGACCACACGAAAAATTAAAGTGCGTATTCAGGAACACCTAAGTACCATCAGGTCAGGGAAACTAACTACAAAACTAGTCCAGCATTGTCACAAAGAAAAACATGGTTTCACGTGGACCGTGCTTGAAACAGTGAAGGGCAACCCACAAAATATGGAGACAGTGTTGCTAAACAAGGAAGCAAGATGGATTTATAGAGAACATAGTGACACACAGGGTTTGAATGAAATTATTGAATGGAACAGACTGAAATAACTCTTTGGTGTCATAATAGGATGGGTATTTGTTCCTATAGTACCTATACATTTCTCATGTATACAGGTGCCATTTGCTGTCCACAATGAGTTTACAATGTAAATTATCTGTCTTGAACTAACCGGTGTCCTGCAATGCTGAGCAATACACACAAGATGAAAGCAGCTCCAAAGGCTCGATAGTTTTGATAATCCCCTGTTCCCATAACGACAATGACACTAATCATTGATATCATTGCAAATTCCTATCTGTTAATTTGAAGTGTGTGCGCAAGAATTGAAATGTGATCACAGCACCAGGATTTTCGTCGGATTGCATCTGACCCGTGCCCCGCCTTGTAGAGCAATATATATATTATATATGAATGCATTGTTAAGATTCCTATCGAGTTGTTAATTACATGTGAGCGTGCAGTAATTAAATTAGCTCATAGCACCAGTGACATGGGGTTAAATTATGTGTAAACATCATTAACGACATTGATATATACATCAGAAATACTACATTCAAAGATGGCGTCCACAGGAGTGCAAAGTAGGAAGCGCTTCTGAGCATGCCTGGGAAGCCATGTGACCGGACAACCCCCGGTCTCGCTGCAATCAACATTCGGTTAAATAACCCAAGGTAGCGAGTATACGGCGTTCCTGGGATGAGTTGAAGTCCAGGTTACGAAGTCGTACGGTAAGGAGAGGGGTGTAAGGCTTGAGTAAACGCACCCAACGAGGAGGAAGAGACACATGGAGAGTCTGTTAGCATGGGTTACTCTTTAAGTACTTTTCAAGGATTTGGACGCTGGCGCTGTGATTCTCGCGCAGCCCAGCAGACACAGGAGAGCAAATTAGGTTTTCCACGGGGACGTTGTTTGGCATTGCCTTTAAGCACTGTCGAGATGAGGGACAGAGTTTTTCCATAGGAGGGCGTAGTGGGAATTAATCGGCTTACGAGCATGCTGTGCAGTTAGTGCCCTCACAGTCAACCGATGTAGGCTCTCAGCACAGGTTGATGATCTGATGGCTTTACTATTTGCAGATTGATGCATCAATCGACACAAAACAAAGTGGATGGTGGCCTGATCAGCTGGTATGAGAAGACAGGGCTGAATCAGGGTAAATGGTTTTTAATTGTTTCTTTCAACCCTAATATTTTTCTAGAGAAATAAGATGTCCAGATTGGTGCCACAACAAGGTTTTTAATGGTCCTATACGGGTGTGTGTTTTCTCAACTCAACAGTGTCCAGAAAGAGGTGTCCACAATCGGTGCAGTGACCGAGTGTTAATACCCTGATGAATCTGCCAAAAGCATTGGGGCAGTGAAACATGTCGGTATCAGGTATTGGTATGCATTATTAAGCTACCAGCCGTTTTAATTCACCAGCACACACTAATACGAATAATAAAGATATATAGTGAGTGTGTCTGATGATTTTATGTCACTCTTTTATGTTGGTCACACCAGTTGGCTATTGTTATAAGCTGTCTAGCACCTCTTTACACGCATTTTTTGCTTTTGTGTTGTACATTTTTTATGTTTTGTACACTCATTGCTTTCTGGATTGGAATGGCAACCGATGATGAGAAAGGGGCATAGAATTGGTAAAAACATCTGCCAAGTTCCCCGAGGGTTGTTCGCCCGTGAGGTGCCTTCCTCTCCACCACACATTTTTTTCATTTCTTCACCTGTTTGAGTGTGGAATGATGAACTGTCTGATTGAGGGCAGGTACCATTGGACACTTTGAGTTGATTGCCACCTTGTAATTTTAAGTTTCTAAGATACAAACATTGCTTTGTGTATGGACAGCAAGACATTAGAGAAAACACACCTCACTGTGAAGAGAAAGGGGGTTGTGTCTGGCACATTGTAGTAATAGGTCCAGAACAAGTGTATTCTCATGTTGAGTAAATAGACTATCTGTCCTTGGTACAGGGATCTTTTTTGGGAAAAGAAAACCACGCCTGCAGCAACGGTGTCCGCAGGGGACCAAGCGGGGAGCAGCACCTCCGCTTCATTGGTCTAAGTGCCACCACGCCAAGTTAGGCCAAAGTCCATAAGTGCCGCAGAGGCAGCCTCTTTAATTGCTCTTTCACCATCGACCAGGGAGGTTGGCGTTGACTCATTGCAAAGTAGCATCCAATCAACGTAGGGTGTAACTCATCTGACGAGTGTTCAACCACAGCGGCAACAACAACCACAGGTGAAACAAGGAGTGGCGCAAGGAGTGGTGCACCAAGTGGCGCAAGTAGAGGGGCAAGTAGAGTCGCAAGTAGAGGCGCAATTAGAGGCCCATGCAGAGGCGCATGGAAAATCACAACTGCCCACAATGCTTGTTCCTCCAGAAGTAGGGGCACATCAGGAAATCGACATTTAGGCAGAGGTTTCATCCAAGCAAGCCACTCCTCCTGATGATCCATTGTCTTCCAGATCCCCAGCAAGACATAGGTCAAGGAGGGCTAGTACAAGTTCTTCTTCAAGCCCCCTTCCTTCTGATGATCTAGATCTTGATTGGAACCCACCAATGCAGTCTGAGGAGGAGGCACGCCATGAGCCGACAAAGGTAGCTAAAAGAAAGGTTCCCGCAAAGCCTTCACTTATGGGTGATGATGACAAACAAGAAGTAGAAGAAGTGATGTATTCTGCTGCTGATGAACAGTCTGACAATGACGACCCAGACATCACAGTCGTACCCTATCCAAAAATGCTGCTGTGCAAGATGTGTGTGGCGTGGCACCACTAGTGGTACCACCACCAACACAGGTAGCTACTACACCAACACGACCTACAGCTTCCATATTTTCTCCTCAGAAGGGCCGAGAGGGACCTCCATCCAGCCCGACCTCCATTTCCTCAAGTAGTGGTGCTTTAAGTGCACAACAGAGTCAAATTCAGGCACGTCCATCCTCCACTTCATCTGGCATTGAAAGTAGCACCTCCATCACCACCAGAAATCTACAGTTCCTAGTTTGGGACTTCTTTAGTATTAGCAAAAAGGAAGAAAACCTAGTAATTTGTTTGATTTGTAAACAAGTAGTTAGTCGGGGTAAGCTTGGTACCAACTATGGTACCGGAGGCCAGAGAAGTTGTCTCAAAAAACACCACATTATCCAGTGGGAGGCGCACCTAAGTAACATCCGGAAATCCAACAGTACAAATTCAAATGTAGACATTGAAATTGCATCTGATGACGAAGAGTAGCTGATCATGCAGGGGGGAGGTGAACAACCAAGATACATTTTTTCTGGTATACACATTACCCCTGGCAGCAGCACTGCAGTGGTAGCGCCCACACCCTCCTCTACCCCAACAACATCAAGGAGGCACAGTAGTCTGGTAGAGACACCAATGTGAAAAAGTACATCAATGAACCTAACTGGGTTGAAGAGGTCAGGATCCTCCTCACATATGAAAATGGTCCAGACCACCATTAAAAGGATGTTTTGGTCGGAGGCGCCATTTAAACGCAACCACCCAATGGCACGTCTTTATAATGCAATGCTGGCTAAAATGTTAGCGCTGGACCTTTTCCCTTTTTCTTTGGTGGATGGGGTGGGTTTTCTAGAATTTGTGGCAACAGTCTGCTCTTAATGGAAGATTCCTAGCCGGTCCTATTTTGCCAGAGTTGTGGTTCCAGCACTACATCAAGATGTGCTGGAGGTGATTGGGGCAGCTTTGCAGAAGAGTGCTGTTCACACTATCCACCTGACAACAGACATGTGGACCAGTTGCCAAGCCCTTGATTACATGTGCATCACTGCACACTGGGTCTCTTTTGCGGGGTTAGAGACAAGATATCTGCAGGTGTTGGCAGTGCCACAATTTTTCAAGCTAGTCGGAAACATGCAACAGTAGCCATGTTTGCCTTGGAGAAATCTCATACTGCAGTACACATTTTGAAGGAGTTTAACAGAAAGGTCTTTAAATGGCTGCATCCAAGAACGGGCATGATTGGTTATGTTTCCATGGATAATGTCAGTAATATAGTTAGGGCCATGAATGATGGTGGCTATTTCAGAGTGCCGTGTTTGGCGCACAGTATTAACATTGTTGTTCAAGATTTCTTGAAAAAAGAAAACAAAGTCAGCAAGATACTGACCACCTACCGAAGTATCTGCACACATTTCAGCCATTCTTTCAAGGCCCGGAAGCAGCTGAGGATCATTCAATGTGTCCGTATAGTGCCAGTCAAAGGACTCATCCAGGAGGTGGCAACACGTTGGAACTCAACCGTCTACATGCTTGAGCGTCTGATTGAGCAGTGCTTGGTAATCAATGAGTACGTCTTTGCATGGGGTTCTTCAATGAAAGACATGAGGCTGGAGGTGGAGGAATGGGACCTAGTCATTAGCCTGACAGACAGGCTTCATCCTTTTGAGGTCTTCAAGCGTGAAGTCAGCAAGGAGGACTGTACTTTGGGCAAAGGTATCCCATTGATGCGCATGCTAGAGCACCAACTGAATTCCGTGCCTTCAACGTTCAAAGATGATACAGACAAGCAAGACGCATATCAGTTGGTGGAGAGCTTATTAATCTGCTTACTTGACAATGCAAGGCTTAAAGGAATACATTGTGAACAACATTACATTTGTGCCACTATTCTGCATCCACGGTACAAAAAGGCAGTGGCCAGCAACGCATTCATTCCTTTTAATGAAGCAAATGTTTAAAAGTACAAACATTGGCTAACTCTGTCAGCCACTCGGTTCGAAAAAGAGCGGCAGGAAATTGAAGGAACCGGCAGACGTTCTACTGAATCAGCAGGCCATCTGGCGTCAAGGTCCACTTCTGTGTCCGAAGGCAGTCACTTTCCTTCACAGCCGTTCCTGACACCAGCAACTGTATCATCATCATCCTTACCTGCACCAGGCCCAGCCATAATATTGTCGGAAGCGGATTGGATAACTCATCAAGGGTTTACTTGTTCTAGTGTTGATGCAAAGGCCTCAGATGGTACGTAAAGTTCAGCACCCCTGGATGACCTTGAGTGGATTGTGCAGGCCTATCTGGATGACCCAACAGAGGACTTCATTGATCACAACCCATTGCTGTATTGGTATGGGAAAAGGGGTCAATGGCCACTGATCACCAAGCTGGCTCTAAATTATTTGTCTTGCCCACTCGCAAGCGTGTCTTCCGAACGTGTTTTCAGTGCTGCTGGTGTCATTTTAACTTCAAAAAGGACTCGCCTCTCTCCCAAAATTATGGAGAGGTTAACAATGTTCAAGATGAATCAGCACTTCATACCACCAGATTACAAAATATGTGAATCCACACAGGAAGAAGAGGACACCGACTTAGGTGACAAAAGGTATTCTCTGTTAGCTGGCCTACTCCCGTCTCAATTCACAGAGTTTGAGGACAAGCTCTTCTTCCCTGACACCTAGGCCTGAAACTGACTTCCTTTTTTTCATCCTTATTCACTTTTATTCCTGTGCGTCTTTCTTTGTTTTGCAACTTTTACCACAACAAAACTCTAATCACAACAAATCCATCAGCAGCACTGTCTTCATCTTGTTTCCTTATTGAAGGTGCCGCTGTCTGCATTCCTGAAGTTCACAAGTTCACAACTCAGTCATGCTCCTCTATCCTCCGCCTCCAGACTCCCCCTATCCATTTCCCTCAAGGCAGATGGCTGGATTATGCAGAATCAAGAAACTGTCGCTTCGTAGACGAGTCCCCTCAAAAGAAGTGGGACTGGAATTACTGACTATATGCTGATTGCTGACAGTTACTGTTCTGAAATTGACATGAGAGGCTGCCCTGTGGGCCTTCACTTTAAGAACAAGATGCAGACAAAAAGTGGAACAGGTAATGAATAATGAGATGGCATGCAGTGGACAATGCTGGCTATCTTGCTCTGATGAAAGCAATTGCTGTTTGTTTGTTGTGCATGAAATTAATCATATGTCTTCTGTTATTATTTAATCTTTTAAACACTAAATGTAACTCAAGTCTACTCTGTTTTTACCTTGTTTAATTCAAATAATACTTCTACTGTAGGGGCCACTACGTTGCATTTTTTAATATGCAAAATGTCCTTGGAATCACTGTGTGTGTAGACTGTGACTGCATGAACAACATTGAGTTTGCCAATATACCATGATGATGATGAGTCTTGATGATCAAAGTTACATAATATCTTTTTTCTTTACAGTCACTCACTGGGATGGATGGATCATCATCGTTGGTTTACGGAAGAACTATGGCCATTTCGTGAGTGGCAAACAGGTAAACAAGTCAACAACAACTACAGAAGAACTACATGTCTGTCTAGTCGTGGTATGGAGTGGTCGAGCCAGTGTAGTGTTGTTATGCCAGAGTCCAGACAGCCGTTCATATAAAATTGTGGCTATCTGGCTTGCTGCATACAATTAGATATGCTTTGTCTGTCTGTGTCAAAAAGGTATGCTACATCAGGTTGCTTCACTCAGTGGGGCCTGCCTTGACCGTCTGCAAAGCCCTGGCCTGCTGTGTGCTAATTACTATCCATAAAAAGGACACTCAGAGTACGCACTTTAGAAATGATGCTTGTATGTAATACTGTCGCCACTGAAACTGAAAGTGTTAATTTGCACTACACACCGGTCTGTACCTTATATTTTTTCTCCTTGGTGTTTTAATATCACTTCCTGTTTTTCCATCAACTATTACATTCCGGCTTTTACCCTGTGCGATGGGAAAAATGAATAACTCAGGCTTACCATTAGCGATCCACAATTCCGCATCCGCCAGGCAGGCAGTGGACAGTGTGTCTGGTCACCAAGATTGATCGACAGAGCGTCAGATGGAATGGAGGAGTACCGCGAATAAGAGGAATGGCTGGATGCATGCAACTTCCCAAATTGAATAGAACAACTACAACATACAGTTACAGTATCCTCTTCACTTCTCCTATCTTTTAAATAATGTTATTGTTGTGAACTTCTATGAGTGTGACTCTGTGCGTTTATTTGCTCTCTGCTTCAAATTCTTCCCTCCAGCTATTTGATAAGTTTCTTTGTTATTTTTAAAACTAATTTAATGTACTAATAACTAATTGTTTATTCTCTCTGAGGGCAAATAGGCAAGTGGAATTGCGTAATTACTGCAGCCCTGTACTGTCAAATTGTTTCTTTATAGTTAGCAAGATGTAGTAAGTACTACTTTTCAGTAACCTAACCATCAATTTAGCAAACAACTTCAAGCATGGAGTAGTGCACTTCCTTTATGTCCCTTAAAAGATTTATCGATATCTTCGTATCCAAAGATTTTCTTCATTTGTTGTTTGTCCATGCTGTGTTTTATTTTCCTCTCTCCACAAAACTTTCCCAAAAACCCCCATTCCCATCCAATTTTCAAACCCTAACCCTCTTCCCCCGGACTGTGTGGTTTTCATTGAGGTGTGACTAAATGACAACAATAATTCCACACATTTGCTGGGGAGGGTAAGGTCAAAGCAACAGAAAATCAATTTCAAGCCTGGTGAAGGAATCCAAGGATATATTCTTATTCTTATTCTGCTTGACACACACCCATGAGTATTTGCAAATCATATCAGAATTTCATGTGCGCCATTAAGTGGATCGATCATCAACAACATCCTCCTCCTACACGTGACGAATGCTTATGCTGCTGTGTCCTTCACCTTCAGTACTATTTCTTGTAATAGCCATACTCCATGCAACTACTACTTATATTTTGAATACTTTAGCATTGCTTAGGCTACAATTTATGGCACTGTTCTTGTGTATTGTACTATCTATCTTACTGTTCCAATGCTACGCTCAGCCCACTCAATGTTTAATTTCCTTTTTTTCATGTGCTACTACTGCCAGTGTGTACCACTACTACTACCACCACAAAAATTACATTTCATCCGTCCAGGATTCCATAGCTAACCTTAATCGCCATTTGCCATGCAGCCAGCCCTGTGCCTAGCCCTATTCTCAAACACGAATCACAGGTAAGATAAGCATTTTGGGGTACAGTAGTACTAGTAAAGTAGTAGGACAATTGAATTCACTAACTCTGTCAGTGGCACTTTTGTACAAATGTGGGCGATTAGACAATTTGAATCAACCAGCCAGTTAAGTTTCATGAAAACAAACGTACAGTTAACCCGCCCCTGCAAAACAGTAAAAAAACGCGGATGCTATGTTTAAGTTGAAATAAATAATTATTTGAGCAATAAGAAAAATAAACTATACCACAAGAAGACCCGACCCACCCCCTCCCTAACCCCAACCAATGTCCATGAAATCAATGTCCCCAGTCCAAAAAGTCTTTAAAAAAGGGGCAAGGGACAGTCTCTCTACTTTTGCCGGCGGTGTCCTTTGGCCAGGTGGTCACGCTGCTCTCTCTGGAGGCCCTTGAGCAGGGCTTTCAGCCTCGCCACCTCTTGCTCAAGGTTGGACACTCTCAGGGTCAAGCGGTGCACAAGACCCTTGCACTTGCAGGTACTGTGGGGGGTAGCTGTTGTTTTTGCTACTCGGCGGCGGTGGGTGGCTGCCGGACCATTTCTCCGTACCGCTGGAGGTTTGCGCTGACTGTATGACCCAGGGTCAGCGGAGGAGGATGCAGCTGTTGTGGATGTTGTTGACTGCGACTGCGTGTCCTCCTCCTGGGCCACCAGCCACTGATATTTGGCGACAATTGCCTCCAGCTTCCGTTGCCCTGGCCCATCTAGCCAACTCCTTTCTTGTTAGTTTGGAAGGAGTATCTATATGAAAAAAGAAAAACATACTGTAACCAATGCTCTTTAAGATTAACACAAAATAATTCAGCAGAAAGTTGTGTCACAGTAGCACTAGCAACTTGCAAGCACAGTACATAAAATTTGTGGCACGTATCTATCTAGCCTCCGATTCGTCGGCCTCAGCTCTAACATTAGTGGGAGTTTCAGGAATTCTACTAGCACTATATGGACTCACTACATTAGACTCAGACAGTACACCAGTCTTCTTCTTTTCTCTTGTTTAGCGAAATTGGTACGAAAACTTGTGGAAGCCGGCATAATGCCAGCGCAGTCAACTTGCACCCGAGAAAAACAGATGCAAGCCATGATGACACAGACTTGCGTTACTGTTACCAGTCCAGTATATGCAGGTGGTTAAGCGCTTACTTTTCTATTACGGGTGGCACTGGCTATACTCTGTTACAAAGGCTACTGCTTAATTCATTTTACTTTCATCCTGCCCTGCCCCTGACTACAACAAAAGGAAAATGAAAAAGATAAATAATATGATCATCTATCCCTTCATAGGATATTTGCTCACATATGGGATGACATTTAGGTGCTTTGTTTTTGATTGAGTGAACACCTATAGGCCACACATGAATGACAGAGTTGTAAAAACATTATTAACAGAGCTAGTGAGTGAGTGGTCACCGTAATCGCCGGATATATGCTGTGCTTGCAAACGACTGTTACTAGTCATGGTAGTATTCTGAAAAATTACAACTTCTACTTTACTCGGCTATGCTACTCTGGCATGGACGTGCAGTGTTACATGCTCTTCAAAGTAACACTCTCCATCCACTGACCGTCTACTCTGTCTACATACACCTATGCTAACTATGAGGAAGATAGCATCCAGGCATCCATCCATTCAAAGTAAATGTCAATCAGTCTTCTTAATGGCTGACTCTCAATTGGACAAACTTTACTTTTTTTCACCGAAAAACAACCTTTTTATTTTATTTTGTAAACCGCCAGCCATGCATCCGTGCTTGACTTGCATTTGAATTTGAACCAAAGGATATATTGTGCACACATACAGTTTCTGTTTCACCCACCCAGGCAGTCCTCTTTTCTTTCTCCTTCCACCCATTCTTGCTTCAGCCTTCAACCGGCCATGCATCAGATTCCCAGCCAATTCGGGCAGCATTCAAAAACAAGTATCATTCTTTGGCAGTCATTAATTTTCACTTGCTTGTCCTTTCTTACACCCTTCTTTCCCTTTTCGTTCATCCCATCCATCAAGTTCATCTCTGATCATACTTGGCTTCTCGATAAAACTTTCACAGCTGAGTTGAAGTCAAATTTAGAGGAGGCCATTGGTTACTCGTCAACTCCCGCCGCTATTGCTAATGAGGAGTCAAGGGTGACTGTCTTCTACCTGGTTGACAAAAACTTAGTTCTAAATTTGTAAGTCTTCTTAACAGTAAAGTGTACTTGTACTGTACAACATATACACCCCTGCAGAGAGCCCACTCTGCAATCTCAATAAGTAAGGAATATATAATAGCTTACCAATGCCCGCCACTACCGTGACATCCCCCACAGCAGGTCCTGCTGGCTGTGGCACCGCATCCGCCCCTGGAGTGCCCACCTCCACGCTGGCCCCGGCACTGGTAGTTGGCTGTGCCGATGGTGTTACGCCTAGAAAATACATTTATTATTTTTAAATGCCATATACACCACTCCCTATTTTGTTTAGGAATGAAAAAAGTTACTAGTCTAAACTAAAAATTTCCCTTTCTTCAGGGAAGGGTGTTTTTTATTTATGCTTAGCCATAACATGTGATGCTACACTTTTTGACACAACTGATGAATGCTTGCTTTTTTTCTCATAACAGACAGAAGCTTCCCTTCTACGAACAAGAGCCTGATCTTCATCCTATGTTAGTCTGAGTCGTCAACGATTTATCCCCACCAAGATTTTAAGTTCCAACCAGGTGAGGGCTCCCCCACAATTAATGTGTGAAATCAGCCACTTTTCAGTCGTTCACCGTTTATCTTATATGACATTGACTTTAATAAATGTTTTTAAATAATGCACAATTTATATTTTTACAGAGTACACACAGAGCTAGATGTTTTACTTTTAATAAAGCTTTAAAACTTACATAGACTCTGTGGTTTTTGGTCATGAGTGAGTGAGCGAAAGGGTTTGCAATTTGCAAGCATGAGTCCGTGACTCTGAGAGATCGGGAGTCTGACTCCATAGTCTTATGTTATGGGTGGTATAATCATAGGGGATCATCGCTGCATTCGGGAGCTAAATAATGACTCTGACTGACACACTAGCTAGTCAGTAAGGAGATTGGGGGTTCAACTCCTGTTATGACTGAGGTATGTAGTAAGTCTAACTGCGCCTATTGTAATTTATAACCAATGCCTATTTCTTGTCCATAGTTCTGTATGTGCAGAATAGTCCCTGCAACAGTAGTAGTATGTCCTCCTATCCAATCAAAAAGTAAACTAGTATCTTATTCTTGGTGGCCATTGACATTTTATTGTTGGGAATTGTCAAAGCATAAATATTTAGAAGACTTCAATAGACATTATGGACATCTCAGAGGACTGCACTCAGTGCCTAGAGCTATTGCAGAATAGAATACAAGTTTTGTTTAACACCTTTTGCCAACTGTGCAAGCTTAGCTAGCTACACAGACAGCCTAATAATAATCTAGTAGTACCACAGAGAGTCATAGTAGAGGCAGGATACGAATTTAGAAACAGTCTACAAGAAGCTCAAAGATGATTTAGGAAAAAATAGAATTATGAGGAACGTTTGGAATAGATAGGTGCTGTAAAAGATAGGGAAGTATAATATTAATATTAACAGGAATACTTACTGGGCCAGCAGAGGAGCCCTCGGCGGACCTATCCTGGCTTTCCTGCTCCGTCGATGCTGCTACTTCCACCTCTGTCCTCTTGCCCCTGGGGGGATCTGATATACATGAAAGAAAGACACAAACATGGATGATTGTTGTCAACCAAATCAAACATTTCAAAAAAACAATAACAAATTATTTCGGGGAAATAGACAACAATTGCACTAAATTTATTGACCTATCTGCTGTGGTCTACTAGGATATTAGTATTGATGGATTTATGAACCATCTACTTGGAAAGTTATGTAACTCCCTAAACCAACTTCAAAAAGGTTCTACTCGGACTGGCAGGCAGCACTCCGCAGCACACGTAGTTACAGACACAGTCCGCCATGATTGCAGACGACTAAAAAGTTTCCTACTAAATAACCAGTCATAATATACTCAAACTATCAAACCGCCACCACTATCTCTTCTTAGTGGCAGGAGTACAAGGAAGGACTGGACTTGAGTCTCTAGTGTCTAGCATTACGTGGTTCTGTAAAGTACACTCATACATAATTAGTCACCCAGGCCAAATAAGCACAAAATTGAAAACAAGTAAGCATAGTAGCACCGTCAGTGAGCAGGTGAGCACCTGCAATCACAGAACCTTTTGAAACATAATTTACCTGCAATGCAATCTCTAGTGTCTAGCATTACGCAGTTCTGTAAAGTACACTCATACATAATCAGTCACCCAGGCCAAATGAGCACCAAATTGAAAACAAGTAAGCATAGTAGCACCGCCAGTGAGCAGGTGAGCACCTGCAATCACAGAACCTTTTGAAACATAATTTACCTGCAATGTAATCTCTATTGTCTAGCATTACGCAGTTCTGTAAAGTACACTCATACATAATCAGTCACCCAGGCCAAATGAGCACACAATTGAAAACAAGTAAGCATAATAGCACCGCCAGTGAGCAGGCGAGCACCTGCAATCCCAGAACCTTTTGAAACATAATTTACCTGCAATATAATCAACAGCGTTCTTGCTCTTCGGAAAAAACAAATATTTACAATATCATAATAACACAGAGCAGGAGAAAACAAAGTAATGATCAAATAGCTACTAGTAGTCACCAAGCCCAGGGATCTCCACACAAAGCAGGTCAAGCAGGTTGTGTTCCCAGTCCAGGATGTTGGACCACTGGTGCGTCACCTGGTTGTAGGTGCGACGGACCCCAGACTCCAAATACATGGCTCGGCACACCTTCCCCCATAGCTGGCGACACTCAGGGAGCCCGTACCCGGTAATGGGCCTGCCACCTGCCACGACTGCAGGTGGCAGGCCTTGGAGAGGTGGCGCTGGACAAAGAAAACCAGTGCGGCCACCTCCACCGCGCTGAAGATCTCCCGGGCAGTTACTGCCTCCCCCCTAAAGCGCCCGCAGGGGAGCCGTCTACGGGTTGCGGGACCCTTCCCCTTAAGGTTTTTGCGGGCTCCCTTTGCCATGGTCCTGGACAGTTAAAGGAAAGAATAGGGAAAGTAAGTAAAAGAAAAGAGAGTTCAAAAAAGTAGTTTTAAAATAACCAAAAGTAGAAAAAAACACAAAATATAGATGTAGAAAAATAGAGAGATAGATAAAGAGTAAAAAGATCAAAAAAAGTTCAAAGAAACAAAGGATTGCAAAGATTAAAGGAGGATAGAAAAAGCATACCCAGAACCATAGCAATGAATGAAAAACAAGATGGCCACGCCCATTGCAACTACGTGGGTAAGTTCGCGCGATATTTGCCCCGCGAGCACGCAAAAAGGGACGCGAACACGTAATTGCGGCCCGCACGTAGGAAATGCCCAACGCGAACATGCAACTTGCGCCCGGAAACGGAAATATGCAACGCGAACACTGAAAACAAGATGGCCGCACCCATGTACAACTGCATGGGTAACTTTACGGTAGCTGCGCTGAAAAAAATCCTAGCGAACCCGCAAAAATTAAAAATCCACAAATTCGCACAAATTTGCTGATTTTGCACACCGCAAGTATGTATTCGCACAAATTCACGTACCACAAATTCGCTAATTTCGCCCATACTTACTCCCTGGCCACTGGCCATGTCACCCATGCATGTATCGGGCTGATGGAAATGCTCCGCAAGGTGCTCCCTTTGCTCCCATTCCAGGCCAGGAGGATCATGGTCCAGGCCCTGATTCTCTCCCGCCTGGATTATGGGAATGCCCTTTACATAGGAGCCCCGGCAGCAGTGACCCACAGGCTCCAAGTCACACAAAACTGTGCCGCCTGACTACTGTATAACATTCCCTGCTGGCAGTCAGCCAAGAAAGCTCTGAAAGAACTTCACTGGCTCCCAGTAGCGGCCAGAGTGCAGTTCAAGGCCATGTGCATTGTGCACAAATCTTTTCATCGCACCGGCCCGGCAATTCTGCACCCTATAGCTACACCTTACGCACCATCCAGCGCCTTGCGCTCTAGTTCTTTACAGCTTGCAACTACTACTAAAATTAACAAAGCTCGCTGGGGCGGTCGCTCCTTTTCTCATACCGCGGCCAAACTTTGGAACTCTCTCCCCCTCTCCCTTCGAGAGAACAATAACCGTATGTCCTTCAGAAAGGCCTTAAAAACGCACTTGTTCGCAAAAGCGTGTTGATCCACCCTGAGCCCGCCACAAGCAATCAGTCTAAAGCACTGCGAGGCCTCCGGGTAGTTACGCGCTATATAAGTGCAATTTTTCATTTTCATTCACTGCTGTTCTGGCCGTACCTGTGAAGCTTCTCATGTCCTGACTCTGCACTTCTCCCAGGCCACTGGCCTTGTCATTCACTGCTGTTCTGGCCTTGCCTGTTCAGCTTCTCATGTCCTGACTCTGCACTTTGCCATGCCCACTGGCCTTCCTGTTCTGGCCTTGCCTGTGCAGCTTCTCATGTTCTGACTCTGCACTTCTCCCTGGCCACTGGCCTTCCTGTTCTGGCCTTGTCTGTGCAGCTTCTCATGTCCTGACTCTGCACTTCTCCCTGGCCACTGGACTTTTCATTCCCTGCTGTTCTGGCCTTGCCTGTGCAGCTTCTCATGTCCTGACTCTGCACTTCTACCAGGCCACTGGCCTTGTTATTCACTGCTGTTCTGGCCTTGCCTGTGCAGCTTCTCATGTCCTGACTCTGCACTTCTCCTTGCACACTGGCCCTGTTGCTCCGCTGTGTTGTACTCTCACCTGTGCCATGCACACTGGCCCTGTTGCTCTGCTGTGTTGTACTCTGCCATGTGCAGCCTCTCATGTACATGCTGTGCCACCTGCCCAGGACACTTGCCCTGTTGCTCTGCTGTGTCGTACTCTCACCTGTGCCATGGACACTGGCCCTGTTGCTCTGCTGTGTTGTACTCTCAACTGTGCCATGGACACTGGCTCTGTTGCTCTGCTGTGTTGTACTCTCACACTGTGCAGCCTCTCCTGTTCCTGGTGTGCCACCTTCCCTGGACACTGGCCTTGTTGCTCTGCTGTGTCATACTCTCACCTGTGCCATGGACACTGGCCCTGCTGCTCTGCTGTGTTGCACTCTCACCTGTGCCATGGACACTGGCCCTGTTGCTCTGCTGTGTTGCACTCTCACCTGTGCCATGGACACTGGCCCTGTTGCTCTGCTGTGTTGGACTCTCACCTGTACAGCCTCTCATGTACCTGCTGTGCCACCTGCCTCGACGGACACTGGCCGTCCTGGTCTGGTGTGTTGGACTCTCACCTGTGCAGCCTCTCATGTACTTGCTGTGCCACCTGCCCTGGACACTGGAATTCCTGTTTGGAGTTTGCCTGTGCAGATTATATTGCATATGATAAGCAGTTTGTGCCTTGCTCTTGTCTACGGTTGTTCTACTGTCTTATCTGTGCAATATGTGCATAAAGACAGTTACTCCTGTTGTCTGTTTTGTCAGTGCCCTTGCTGATTAAAGTTATGTTGGTGTGTGCATTTGGTTGCCTGTGCCCCATGCTCTATGTGTCACTTTAACATTGCCAAGATTTTTGCCCGCATCAAATTTTTATACAGGGGTGACAGGGTCTTCAGGCTATTCAGACACTGATACTAGTGTTATTTGTGATGACTCTTTTACCTGTCATGCAGTTCTCTTTTTAGTAGTTTGCTGTTGTTGGGTACATTGTGTAGATGTCAGGTTGGGGAACACTACCATCACAGGGTGTGATGCTGTGCACAGGTTTGCATGCAGGCTGGGCACGGTAATGATGTATGTGTGTTATTCCTTTATATGTGCCCAGCTGTGTATGTGTATGGTCATTCTGTGTTGGCCCTTAGTCCTGGCCCCATGGCCTACATGAGATGTGTGCTCTTCGGTAGTCAAGAGGTGTGCAGTGTGAAGGATGTGACTTTGTAGTGGATGTGGATGTGTGTGTGCCCCAGGATTGTGAACGATACACATGTGTCACCCAGGAGTTATGTTCCTGTTGTTTGTATTGTTGTGCCCTGTGGATATGGTTGTATGGACATGTGTGAGTTGTCTGTTGTGCACTATACAGTGTGTTGGTGTGTCCGTGCTGTTTTGTGTGACTCCTCCTTGTTGTTTTGGTCACTTATGAGTGTGCAAAGTGTGTGACTTGCATATCAGTGATGTGTTTGTTTGATCATCAATGTGTCTTTAGTGGGTTTAAGTGGACTGTGTGGCCCTGCTGCGCCACACTGCCATTGTGGTTGTGTTTCTCATGCATTAAATGCGCATGGTGCCTTTTCTCCTCCTGTGTGGCATGGTGTATGTGGTGTGATGCCATCCCCTATGTGTGCCGCTTATGGCTACCCATTGTGGGTCTGCACTCCCTCTTTTTGTGTATGGTACACACCTTCCATGTATACTACTGACAAGCAAGTGAGTTCACTTTGATGTCAGCTGTCCCCTTGGTTAGCATGGTTGTGTGCCTCCCCATCACTTCATTTGTGACACTGTGCTTTGTGGTGCAGTTCTTGGGCCAGGGCAAATGTTCAACTCTGGACATTGCCCCAATGGTTTATGTGTGGTGTTCTTGTGCTATTAATCAGTGAGGATTGCTCATTTGCACTTCAGCTGTGTGTGCTGCCCAGTGCTCTGGTCAAGATGGTTCTGCTCTTGTGACCCAGAGTGACGCATCTGTTGCTGTTGTGTTGGATGTATGTGTGTTGGCTGTGGTATTGCTTTAATTCCTGGTTGTGCTATTGTGTTTGTGCTGTGCTGATTAGTGTTGTGTGTGTTGAGTTGTGTCAGTCATGTCTGTGTGTGACTGTTCTGCTTGTTGTGCATACACTGCCTGTTGTGCATACAGTGCTGTTAGTATGTAGCCTTGGCATTGCCTCATGTGCATCCCCTGATGTCCTGTGGTGTTTGTTCATTTTTGATTTGATGTGCTTTTGTGGTTGGTTTCATGTGGCAGTGTAGTTCTGTGCTGGTGCTCTTCTTGTGTGAGTTGTGTGTGTTTTGTTCCTGTGAGATGAGGTTGTGCACTTCTGTTGTGTCTGTGCTCCCAATGCCTTTCAACAGTTTGGCTGACAGGGTATGTCTGTTTCTGATGTGGTTCTGTGTGTGTTCCTGTAGTGTTTGTGTGTAGTTTTTAGGCAGGCATCTGTTCAGGCATCCCTGTGTGTGTGTTCTGTTTATGGCTACACCCAGGGTGTGTGTTTGTGTGTGTGTGTATGTGGTGGCAAGTATTGGCAGCCTTCAGTGTGTGAGGCACTGGTGTTGTGTGTTCCTTGTCAGCCACTCCTGCAGTGGCTGTCTCCCTGGTTGTTTGTTGTGTGGTGCAGGGTGTGTATTGTTCTTACTTGTTGCTGTGCTTGTTGCTTGCTGGTGTGCATGGGGGGCACAGGATGGGCACCTGGCATGTGACTTGATGGGGTGTGTTGATGTGTGGTTGGGGGAGGTGCGTCCCTGTGGTGTTTGTGCCCTGCTCATGCCTTGGACTGGCCTTGCCTTGTGCGCATGTGTTGACCGCTGCGGTGACGTGACCGGAACCGGGACGTTGCTGCAGGTTTGCGGTCGATGTGTGTCCAGGATGCAGTGGGCTGACATGGTGGCAGGTGGGTCATGTGTGGGTGCCCTTGTGGATGTGTTATTACCCCCATCAGGGTGTCTGTTATGGTTTTGGACCCAATGTCAGCCTGTGTGTTATGTGTTGTATATTTGTATGTTTGCCTACCTGGATCGGCGTCCGCAGCGGCCCATTAGATGATAGTGTTGAAGCAGGTACAGTGTTGTAATCACATCTAGGCCCCTAGTGTAATTTTCCCGTTGTTGCCTCTGGCGGATCCTGAGTCAGGGGGAGGCAAGGACAGGACAACTGCCAGTGCTTTAAGTAGTATGTTTTTAGACATATTGTCCAATGAGGCCTTAGAGCAGGAATGACCATTAGATGATGCCAGTAGAAAGAAAGCTCCAATCGCTAGCTCTCACAATAATGTTCAAATGTGGCACATTTGATCCGCCAGAGGCAACGACGGACAGGTAGGCAAAGTTTCTTTCCTGCTGTTTTTTCTAGTTCTATTAGAGGAGAATCTCTTTTGCTTTAGGACCTTGATTCTTCTCATGGATTTAATTGAAAGAATGTTTTTTATACCTACAGCACTCTAAACTTGGATTGGAGATGGCTCTCCTATTTTTCAAATACCTTTTCTTTAAAAATAGCAGCTTTTGGTGTCCTTCCTCATTGGGTGAGCCTTTTGTACTGATGAGAGGTTAATTGGGTTACTCAAGGATGTGAGGGTAATATTTGGTGGCTACTCAATAAACTGTAAGGAGCAGCAATAATAGTTCTGTGGTTTATGCTATGCCACTTCTGTCCTCTCACTTGTAGAGCGGGGCCTCCAAATTCCTGAGCCTGGTCCAGGAGAGGTGAGGTCTGATCTTCGGTCTATCCGGGTGAGTGATAATTTACTTTTTCTTCTTACCTAAAATTGGTGAAGAACATCAAACTCTCACACAGTTTATCTTATGGTGTTGTTTTTTTCAGACGTGAGACACTTGTGGAGTGACACAGAGAAAAGAATAATTAGTTCCGGTCATACATATCCTTTTTGTATAGTTTAATTACTATTCTATTTGAATAAACACATGCAGTAGCATAAATATTGAAGAACAGAGGCCCTGAAGAAATCCTAGGGTCTTGCCCTTAAGGCTGAAACATGTTGGCCCCTATACAGTTATTTGTTTGAAACTGTTTTTTCATGCATTGTTCCTGGTTTTAATTAGGAAGAGGCCAATCTTTATTAAAGTTTTCTTCCTTTTGTCCTCTATCCTATTTTAAATTACCACTCCAACACTTTCTCTTATTGGTTTTGCACTGCACTAATTCCTATCATTATCAATGACTACATGGTCCTGGAGTGATTGTGGGTCGGAACCCAACTCCGACTGTGGGTTTGGTAGAAACATCTCAATGATCTAGAGACACACCATCCCGAAGGATGACCAGATGATAGTATTGATCTCAACAATTTTCAATTTCAATCTTTATTATGTTTTGGAACTCCATAGAGGTCCACATAAAAGAAACACACAATACAAAACTCCATACATTACCAGAGAGACAGTTTACAACAATTACCGCAATACAAAATAATTCATAGATACATACATCATAGGCGATCCTTCAATAAATAGCTAAAAGGCATTAAAAAAAATTAAAAATGTTAAAACAGAATCTTTCATTTGGGGGGTTATATAGGGCAGACATAAAGGAATTAGCATTTAAAATACCCATTTTCAAGCATATTTGCCTTAACCATTTTCAACGAAATGTACGTAGCGCTGGACATATAAAAAGAACATGCATTCGGTCTTGAGTGGACAGGTGACAAAAGTCACAGATTGCAGGGACTCCATACCATTTAAACAGAAGATTATTTAGAGTTAGCAAGTCCTGCCTCAGGAGTAACCAGAATCTCCGGGCGCCGTGGGGCAAATTCCAAGTGACGTAAGGTTGCACAAATTTTCTTGCAAATGAGTCAGTAAGGGGATTAATACCTTTCTTAGCAAGGATCGAGGCGCTGTCCAATCTGTAGCTAAGGTCCCAAGAGGCCTCTTTCAGGACAGACTTTAACTGGGTTGCGGATAAGGAAAAGAGGGTACTCTCCTCCAACTGCAGAAGCGATACAGCCTTTCTAAAGTTTTTAACAATTAGGGAATATTATCTTAAACTTCCCAATAATTCTGCCTTTAAAAGGATTCTCATAGTCCCCGCTTCTCCTCTGGCTATGCTTGCGACCCAACAAACTACAGCTGCCAGGCCCTGCACCCAACTGCTGCGCAGGCCAAACTCAAGTCTGCAAGCGGCCACTGAGCAGGCGGAATTAATAGAGGTTACACTTCTTAACAATTTTCCTTCAACCACATTTAAAAAATCCCAATGCTTCAGGTCGACCAGTTCCAATCCATACAAGAGGGTAGAGGGAATTTTTGCCCTGAAGACTTCCAATAAATAAGAAAAGTGCCTTCTTTCCATTGCCGAGTACAATGCACTTAAGCTTCTCCCTTGGGATAAGGCTTTCCGGGCATTGTTGTCGATATGGGATTTATCACTTAGAGTGTCTGAGATTAATTTTCCTAAGAAAACATAACTCTTTACCACCTCAAGTTTGTCACCTCCCACACACCAGACAAAGCTCTCAAACTTATGTTTTTTCCGGCCTGAAATACACATAATTTTACTCTTTGAAGCATTAATTTTTAGATAATGGATTTCTGCATACAAATGTAAAGCATGGAGGCGTTTGGCAAGACCTTTGGGCATGAGATCCAAATTTTAAAATATCGTCCGCATATAACAGACATGAAATGTGCTTTCCGCCCAAGACTGGGGCTATACCGTCACAAGAGGAAAGTGAGGCGGGTAGATCTGCAATATATAGTGAGAAGAGCAGTGGGGCAAGGAGGCAACCTTGCTTAAGGCCATTGATTGATGGAATGATCTTAGATAATCCCCTATCTCCTCCTTGCAGAACTTGACACCATGTGTCTGTATGTAACGCCTGGATCAAATCAAGCAATTGAGGGGGCATATCCAAAGCGGTTAGCTTTCTCCACAGCAGAGGGCGATCAACCTTATCAAATGCTGTGGAGAAGTCTATAAAGGCCACATACACTCTTCCGCCACGTACCCTTATGTATTTATCAGTAATAATCTGAAGAGCGGAGAGATTATCCAGGGTTCCATGCCCCTTGCGAAAGCCTGTTTGTTCTAGTGGCAAAATTTGATTTAGAACCACCCAGTGATTAATTAAGGACAATAAGCATTTAGAGAAAACCTTCCCAATAAGAGGGCTATTTGTCGATAGTTATTGGGAAGATTTCTGTCACCCTTTTTAAACATGGGCACCAAAATGCTCCCCTTCCAAGAAGATGGGATAGTTTTTTAATAAAGCAGATCCTGAATAGAGGGAATAGAATTTTACTCCAGGATACTGGATCTTGTTTCAGGACTGATATCGGGAGTTCATCCGGTCCCATAGCTCCTGATGGACGCATATCCTTAATAGCCAGTTCTATGGCTGATTCAGAAGGGGACTCAATTGTGGAATTAATATCTTCACCAATTCCCCTAAGTTCCACTCGCAGGTCATTCTTGGCATACAAATTTGAAATGTAGCCTACCCAGGTTTGTTCCGAGATAGGAATTGGGAGGGGACGCACTCTTGTACCACAACCCTCCCCAATGAGAGTCCAAAACTGTCTAGATTTTCCTTGGACAGAAGCCTCCCGCAAACCAATCCAAAGGGAGTCCTCCTTTTCTTTTTTCATTTTTTTCTTTACCCTGCTTCTTCTATTTTTGAGGAGAGATATTTTCTGAGATATCTCTGTTGATCCACATATATGTTGCTCCCTCACCAACTTGTTTATTTCCTTATTGAGGGTAATAACTGCTTTAAGGAGGGAGATCTTTCTTCTGATTAAATTAGATTTTTTTACTGCAGAGATAATCTCCCTCATAAGAGCCTCAAAAGAGGATAGTTCCAACCCCTGCCAATTATCTAGATTAATTCAAGTTTTTTCAACGATAGGCTCCAAACCCTTCATGGCTTTAAAATCCCAGAAACATCTGCCTGTTTTTTTTTTAAAGGTGACCACGTAACCATTAAGAGACCAAGGGTCAGAATTAGGAGGATCCACTGAAAGAGTTAACATAATAATATTATGATCACTGAAGGTTGATTCTACAAAACCAAGTCCCTTAAAAGAGAAAAAATACAGTGATCAACAATTACGTAGTCCAGAATTGATTTACTTTGGGAGGAGCTATGTGTGTAATTTGCGGGGACATCAGACGGAAGCCTACCGTTAGCTATGAGCCCCTCCGTAATGTACAATTCTTCTAACAGTAGTTTACCCCGTTTATTTGTTTTTATATTTCCTGGAAAGAGGGCTTGGGGAATCAACAGAGCCTCCTCATTTGCTTTATTTCTAAAAAGCTCTAGGCTGAGGTTGGAAACTTTGCAATCTAAATCACCTACTAACAAAAAATTGGGGGAAGGAACTGTCTCCTTAATTTGTTTAATAAAAACAAAAACTTGTTTTAATAGAGTATTAAAATAATCGCCTGACGGTATATAGGCGTTTATTATCACAAAGGGGTGTCTTTCTCCCATATTATCTAAATTGAAAAGAGTCCCTACCTGGAAAAGATTACTGGGGTCTACGTAGTGGGAAAAACTCCACTTTATTCTATTGGTCAGTAGGCACGCAATTCCCCCTTTTGCATGTCCTCTACTGGAAGGGGGTAGCTGCCACCTCCAACACAAAGTAATCTCTCCCTATATTCAATTTATCAACGCACCATGTTTCCTGGATGCAAATTACACTGGCATTCAAGGAAGAGAGGTACAGTAATTTTTCAGGGTTGTTGTTAAT
Organism: Lissotriton vulgaris; assembly: GCF_964263255.1. Classification (NCBI taxonomy): domain Eukaryota; kingdom Metazoa; phylum Chordata; class Amphibia; order Caudata; family Salamandridae; genus Lissotriton; species Lissotriton vulgaris. The sequence continues at coordinate 748,563,152 of NC_141696.1, forward strand.
GCCAGCGGCATTCCAGGAAAGAACAGTGAAAGAGCTGCTAAAGGTGAGAAAACAATTTTGGGTTGTCTGTCACCTTGGACGACAAGGCACCAGGTAACCAGTTCCATTGCTGTTCATTCTCAATTATACCCCTATTTATTGTCATTGGTGCAGGGATAACATGTGTAACTAGCCTTTTCGTTTTTGAGACACGAATCTTTAAGTCTTCGAAAGTCTGAGAAGAACCGGCTTGACCCAGGACCCGTTGATAGCCGTTCTCATAGTGGTTATTAACACATGTAGCTAAAAAGGGCACCACATCAATCCCCTGACTCTGGAAAATTTCTGCTTGATTTAGTATGAGGTTCACTATCAACTTGGAATAGAATCTTACCCTAATAAATGACATGGACCCTGTTCCTAGTATTGTTACTAAGTCGATATCATTTGATTGAAGTAATTTCAGGCACTCTATGTCCTTAAAGCATTTCAATAATAAAGTTCTATTCAATACCAAATCAAGATCAAATAGTGGGAGAAAATCCAAAATCAGTGAATCTGTTTGGGTTTCCACTGAATTAATAGAAAAGTTTTGAGCAGGAACTACCCCTTCTGCCAATGTATGGAAAGAAGGGGCAGTGGGGTTAAGAATGGTTGATACCACAGGAACAGATTTTCTTATTTCCACTACAGGAAAGTGGACCATGGGCCTTTCTTTTTCTACGTCCAGTTCTCCTGAAATTGGATTAGAACAACTGGTGGTAATTTCATCGATTTTAACAGGAGGAACCACAGTATTGAATAACTCATGTCTCGAGATCCCATTAGCGATCTCAGCCTTAGCAAGGGAAGAGTTATGGCAAACTTGGGAGTCCTCGAAAATTATTTGTCTCTGCCTCCTCTTTTTGAATCTATGGAGAGGCTTCCTGTTTTTTCCTTTACTCTTTTTTTGTTTTCCCACTTTCTCCTCAACCTCCAGCCCCTTGAATTCTGGACCAAAAATGGGAAATAGTGCCTTTTCTGCATTGGCATCTGACAATACAACACTTTTTTCATCAATAACAATACCTGGTTCAGAATCTTTTATACAATTATAAGCAGACGATTTGAAAACTGGGTATAATTCCTTCATAACAGGAGCAACAAGTATATTCTCAGATGACAAACAAGATTCATTAACTGGTATTTTTTCAGGGAGTAAGATAGTACAAGGATCCATACCAGAATTCTTTTCTGGAGTTTTCGATAATAAAACCTTTAAGATTTGGGTGACAGATTCCAGTACACAATCTGTACTGCCCACAAATTTACTCAATAACGTTAGAATTGAAGATAACAAATGTTCCAAGGAAATCAGGAATTCTGATATAGGTTTCTATGGTGACTTTGAGCTAGGAGCATTAATGACCTCAATCCCGGTTATATTGAGCATCGGACTCTTTGACATGTTAGTCTGAAAAGATAAATCTTGGGATTTGAGGGATGGAGTGCTACTATAAAGATGTAGACAAGAGGGGGTAGCGCCAATTGGGGTCTTTATAACCTCTAGTAATTTCATAGACTCATCTACCAAGTAGCGTCCACACAACTTTAGGTCAATATCCAAAGGCTGAGAATACCCGTTAATAACCTCCCTCGACTTGGAATGGCCTACAGAGACATTGGGAATAGAGTTATCAGGTGTTAATGGATCCTTAGTTTGATGTAAATTATCCAGGTTAGAGACTGGACACTTATCATTCTCAGAAAATACAGGAAGAGATGATAAAACACCCAAACTAGAATGTAAGCATGAATTTAGATTTCCCAATTCCGTCTCCTTCTTTACCTGATCAGGCACTAAGTTATGCAAGGGAGTCTTTTCCGGGGGCGCCTTATCCACCGTTTTCTCCCACAACTGAAATATCTGGCCTTGGCCCTTCAATTGGAGAGTTGAGGCATTCTTGTTTCGCAGGGGGTTGGATCTTGTCTTAGCAGAGGATCTTCCCCCCAACAATCTCCCAGATCGAAGCTTTTTTGCTGTCATATTACAGACTAAGTCACAAAGAAGATGAAACAATACACAATGCCAGAAAACGATTTTAAATGAGCTCAACGTTTAAAAAAGGCGAAGCAAATGAAGCGCATCAATCGAACTACAAATATAGCGGCAATTGCCAAGGTCTAAAGAGGCTTGAATGGATACAAAATAAATATGTTTGGAAATAAATGATAATAAGTGGGCCCAGCCGAGCCTACTTCTGCCACTGAGGGCCCACCCTTTGCCCGGGCTTAGCACCGGGCGCTCCAGCGACGCGGGTGATGACAATGTTTTATGGCGCCTCCTGGCGCGTGCCTCACGTCACTGCCGCTCTGCCTGCTGGGAAAGGTAGTCCCCCACTAGGCGGCCGCTTGGTTGTGGTAGCGGCGTCGGGGGGACTACGGAGGAGGGCCAGCGGCAACTGGGCAGTTTTTTAATTTCTTATAGTCTCAGGTGGCAAGGGGAAAATACAGCGGAGCACCCGCTCCAACGCTGTGGGTAGGCAGGAAGCAGAAAGCGGAACACCCGCTCCACTGGCGATGACAATGTTTTATGGCGCCTCCTGGCGCGTGCCTCACGTCACTGCCGCTCTGCCTGCTGGGAAAGGTAATCCCCCCCTCGGGGGCCGCTTGGTTGTGGTAGCGGCGGCGGGGGGACTACGGAGGAGGGCCAGCGGCAACTGGGCAGAGTTTTAATTTCTTATAGTCACAGGCAGCAAGGGAGAAATACAGCGGAGCACCCGCTCCAACGCTGTGGGTAGGCAGGAAGCAGAAAGCGGAACCTGTCTCTACTAAATACGGCAATTCCTCCTGGGGGGGCGAATAACCCCTCCCCACAACGCCAGAGCCGAATCGCTCACCTTTACTGGAGTGTGGCCAAGTGGGGACTACCAACAGCGGAGAGGGAGGTTTCAAACCCACACACGGCAACTCAACGGGTCCAGCAGTGGGTCCGGTTAGTACTCCTCACAGCTGCAGTTTTCCGCCGACACCAGCAACGAAGCAGGCCCAGAAGGCGGGTACAACCCGCTTCCCCACTCTTTCCTTTATCGGCTGCTCAGCATTGGAAAAGGCTCCGGGTCGGCCCTCGCACACAACTTGTAGCGTAGCTCTGCCAACAGCCGTTCAGCTGCTCCGTTCGGCCGCACGTACTGGAAGTGGTCCCCGGGTCGCCCCCACACAACTCGCGGCTCACAACGCAGTCGCTCGGCGCAGCTCGCCAACGGCCATTCAGCTGTTCGGTTTGTGTTGGAAGCGGCCCCCGGGTCAAGCCCCCACACAACTCGTAGCTCGCGTCTCACAAAGCAGCCGCTCGGCCGCGTCTCCTTGCGTCTCCTCGGCGTCTCAGAATCGGAACGGAAGAGCTCAACAAGTCTTTGATGGGAATCCAATATTTGTTTATTGGTTTCACCCACAATCACTATTTGGTCCTGTGTGTATTGTTTGTATGCTTAAATCAGTAGGTAGTTTACCTTGGTACTTCGATAAACTTAACAGTTATCGTTACCTTTAAACAGAGGTTCCTTTTGCTCCTCATATTCAAGACCCCTAGGTTTTCTTTTATACATTTTAGGCAACATATGGCTTAGAAACCATATCATGCTTTTACAGTACTACTTTATAATACTGTTCGTATTATATGCCTTGTACTTTATAACCAGTATTACTAATGTAGCAGTACATTTCTTATGCTTGAGAAAGAAGACTGTTCAATAAAAACTTTTTATTGAAAACGCCCCTCTCTCTATTTTCTCAGCACCTCTGGTGAAACGAATCATGCACGATTGTCTGAGTAAAATAGCTTTCTATTGTTTCCGCGACTCTAGAGATTGATTTCTTATTCTTGAGAAACAAAGTTGTCATGTTTATGCGGTTGTCAGAAACTAATCCCTTCTTGTTTATTCGAGAAAGTTTCTAGTGACCTCTGAGCTAGCTGGCACTCACTATTAAGTTTAATATATTCGGTAGAGACCTGGTAGACCTCAGTCCTACGTCTAAACTATAGTATATGTTATTCCAATGCGCAGAGCCTATTGGGAATATAGGAACTACACTACAACAGCACCAGAAACCCATGTAGAGCTGGGTCCATGGCGGTCATGACCGAGTGGTGTGGACCGGGACTCTGCTCTCACACTCTGCTGCCAGTTTCCGCCATCTCTGGTTGGGCGGTGTCTCCGCTGCGGTGCGTCTGCCTGTTGGGGCCATCCTAATTTGTGGAGCGGGGCGGACGTCATTCTGCATGGTGGAGAGTCTCCATTGGCTCCCACCGCCGCGGTGTGGCGGGCGCACTTTGATGGCGGTGCGCGTCGCTCCCCGGCGGATGGGAAATGACCTATGTTTTGCTATACTAATATGGCGGACGTGAGTACCGCTGCACACGGGCGTAAAAAGGCATTATTCCACCCGCCAGCACAGCGGTGGTGCCACCGCTCGACATCCTAATGAACCCCTTAGTATTATTTTAACAAAAGTGGAATTTTTTCAGAAATTCTGAAACTGTATCAATACATCATAAATTGAGTCATAAGCATGGTGTAGCCTCAGACAGCTTCTAAAGTGCAAAAGCAACCAAAATACAGCTGTCTATTTTCATCATTATTATTCAAATCAGCGGTGGCAGCTCCGGGGTGGCAGCTCCATTAGAGTGGAGTGGCACCTCCCCCCCGCCACCATCAGTAAATAAAACAATAATAAAATGGGTTTTACACATGTTTTATTATTGTTTTCTTTTAATCCCCTGTACCCGCCCCCAGGACTCTGAAGAGTCCTGTGGACAGGTCCAGGGGATGACAATGCTGGTGGGGGAGTGGTGTGCACTCCCTCCACTGCACATGAGGGGCTTTGCCAGCGCTCTCAGGCCGGCCAAACCGACATGCGCAGTGAGGCTCTCTCTAGTTCCATTGCTGGAGCTAGAGAGAGCAGGCGCAGGTGCCCAGTCTGCCTGAGAGTGCACGTTGTCGGTGTTAAGGCCAATTCTGAAGATGCTCTCATGTGAGAGCAGCTTCAGGATTGGCCACAGGGCAGGCTGGGAGCCTGTGCCCAGGGCCAGAAGCAGGAAGAGTGAGACGTGGATAAAGCATTAAGGTAAGTTTGAAAAAAAACGTTTTTGGGCCCAAACTCTGATGACCTCTCTCCTGCCTCCTCCCCACCTCCCTCCTCCGGCCCGACCCGCCCCCCCCTTTGGTACGGAATGAACTGCTTCTGTCAGCATAACATAAAAATAAATAATGTTAGTGTGAAGGAAATTTGAGAAATGCAATGGAATAGTTGTTTACAGTCCATGGATTCAATGGAGATGTCCCCCGTGGCCAGCCGATGACAGTCATAACACCTCCGCAGTGGCCACAGGGAGGGGTAAGTCATATCACGGTGAATACTCAGACTACTCGGATCATGCAGCAGGTTCCCCTCAGGCCAAACGGCGCAGGGGCATCTGAAAAAGTCCCAGGCAGGATCACGTGGCAAAGCACCGTGCCATCCCAGTTCTCAGAGCCAACGTTGATCTCACCAGTGTCACACCCAGCATTGACATTGTTGTAAATCCAATCCCACAAGCCACAAGGATGTGAGTGTAGTGTTGGCCTGTGGAATCTCACCATTGTGTGTTCTACCCGAACCATCCATGTACCATCACTTTCCACTTTAACCCTCAACTGTCACCTATTTACAAATAAACACAAATCACACCTGTATGCCTTTGTGTCAAGAGGAAATTATTTATAGTAAGTACCATGTTACCTCACATTGCAATGCGTCATGAGTCGTGATGGGACAATCCATTGACAGAGTAGAGGAACCTGGAATGACACAAAGAGAAGACAGTGATTTGACATATGATGGCAGTACAGAAACAGCACTGCCAAGCCAACACTGTGCAAGATGCACAACAGATAACATGGGGCCAACACTATCAACATGGTCAGAAGGTGGATGGGAGTACACGACTACACCCCCAGCACAATTTAACCCTCAGCATCCTGGTAAATGCAGTGCAGTTGAAATGCTCATTTGTCTTTCCATGGAAGTGAGTCACCACGGCTGGATGCAGGTCAGTGCTGTCAATCCCTAGACACATGTGTGCTGCGTTATCATCCTACATCAGTAGGGTTAAGATACATTGTGATTGGTGTATGCTGAGGGAACTCCCACAATCCACTCGGGTCTCTGTACCTCTCCCTGCCCAACTCAGGTAAAACAGTTCAGTCCAATGCCAAGTAAGCATTATGACTGAACTGCATTTACCCGAATGCTAAGGGATGAACTGTGCTGGGAGGTGATGCAGTGTGCTCCCATCCCCCTAACAACAGAAACATGGACATGACGGAAGTTGTCACAGATTACATAGCGCAGACCAATGAAATCCTTAGAAGTGTGCCCACAAGAGCCAGCATCACGACACATCCTGTCATGTGGACGATAGTGACATTGTTGCATTCACACACTCAAGTACTGTTGCACAGGGCTTTCATGTGACATGTGAGATTCATGCGTGTTGAACTGCATGAACACCAGTCCATGACAACATACCCACCCTAAATCTATGTACCAACCGAAGTTATCTTCCCCTGAATGAGCACACCTGCTGTGGTCACAGGGCAGGCATTACGTATATAGGAACTGTTGTACAACATGTTCCTTGCTGTGCAATGTTCTCCTTGCTCCTCCATATGTGATTGTGGATATTCATTTGTGGTCTCACATTCCCACTACGTAAGCATACTTCAATCAGTGTGCAGGCACAATGACCTTCTGTCTGGACAAATAGTCGCTCCAACATCAGCCCGGAGACCTTCGAATTCCAGGTGTCTCTGACGTCCCGTGCAATTCAGTCACTACTGAACACGGCACTCCCACTTTTTTCTTGGGGAACTGACACACAAATTATTGATAGCGTCTGACACTGAAGGCCGTTGCACACTTTTTTCGAACTTGTGAGCTCTGGCCTAGTCCCTTGATTTCATGCAACTGCTGGAGTCCTACCGGGTGTCATTCCTCCAATTTACATACTGCATGTAGCAGTTTCAGATCATTACTTTGGCTGTACAGCTGAGCACTGGTTCTGAGATTGCTCTCACGCCATGTATGACCGTCCTGTGGTCCAGGCCTACCCTGGTCAGATGCAAAAGTACCGTTACCACATGCAGCTTCTCTAGGGATGTGTCCCATGAGCTGCTCTACTCATCAGTTATAGGCTAACCTTCCGCAATGCCTAAATCACTTGCGTGCAACTTTTATTCTCCTGTCGTAGATGCCCCTATCAGTGGTACATTGATAGCTGCCTTTCCAACACATCCTTTGCTGACCTGGATCAATGAGCTGTGGGTGAGTCCTTTGTTTGGTCCCTGACCAGGGCTGCTTCAGTGATACACATTTGTGGGATGCCTTTCCAATTTGTCAGACAGGCTGACAGCTGTTCCTGTGCGTTTGTGCAATGGCTTCTGCGCCATGCCTACGTCGAACCTCTCCCAGGTTGCCATGGGATGCTCCTTTCAACCTTGTGGTGCGAGGAGCACATCTGTTCCTTCCAACTGCTGGATTCAATGGCAGTCCTGTTTGCTGAAGATGATTTGGATCATCTTTTGGAACTGATTACCTTTGAAGCCATGTGTGCCTTCTTGGATGTGTAACTACTTAACAGCAACAGAAACTGTTGGTGATAATTCAATATCCTTTTGCCTTTTTCCCTCCTACTGACCAGAATTGTCATTCATCTCTCTGACTTTTGCAATGTCTGCATCCGCGTTGACTCTGCTGACCTTTGCAGGTTTTTTCTCTTGGTACCACAGAACTGAGCAAGGGGAGAATGTCATCTAACCATTGTGGACATTGTCGACTGGCAAGAGCCCGACTTACATTATGCAGCTATAGCGCACGAATATTAAATGGGGTAGTTGTTTTGCATAACCTTAGTATATGTCTGTCACATGAGAAGTGTCCTCAGAGCTTGTACTCTGTGAGGTCCAGGATTACTGGCAGAAAAATCTGTCCGTGGTCTGAGAACATTGTCCCTTGTCATTCTGTTCTGGTCTGGCCCTAGCACCCTGACTCAACAAAGTGTCACAGCTGCTAGAGGACATGGATGCCTTTCAGATGTCATGGGAAGGCGGGTTAGTTTCCCCATACTTGGAGAGTGATCCATCCAGTGATGAGAGCGGCACAGCACATGGAATGTACATTTCACCATGTATAGACTGAGGAATGGGGTCTGCTGACAAAGCCTAGAGACCAGGGATATCCCATTAAACTCCTTCCTGCAAGAGGTGGGGGGATATGCTGGAGGGTCTCTGACCAGAGGGATTATTGATGTGATTTCTTGTTTCACCATGGGTTGAACTTTGGATTGTGCTAGGCGTACTTTTTCTCCTACTTTGGCTAATCATGGTATCAACTTTGGGAATGCGGATAAATGGAAGATATAGTAAAATGGATATAGCAATTAAGAACATCAACTTGCTCCTGAAGCCACACAAATCATCTCATCAACTATCATCATCCTAACTTTACTACTCCTAAACTGAGAAAAATCCTAACTTTACGACTTTCAGTATTCACAGAAGGCATTTAGGAGTCATAAAGTTAGGAGTCTTAACTTTACTACTCCTAAACTTAGAAAAATCCTAACTTTAAGACATTCGGTGTTCACAGAAGGCATTTAGGAGTCCTAAAGTTAGGACTCCTAACTTCTGTGAATACCGAAATGAGTACATGCCTTCTCTGAATACCAAAATGAGTAAGTGCCTACTGTGAATACCAAAATGAGTAAGTGCCTTCTGTGAATACCAAAATGGTAGTAAGTTTAGGATTTTATCCTAAGTTAAGTCTAGGAATCGAGCCCTAGGTTTTTGGGTGAAGTCTGGGAAGGCAGCGCGGAGAAAAGAGATGGAGCCAGTGAGGTTTGGGAGAGAGTTGCCGATTTAAGATCATTTCCTAGGGCGGAGATTTTGTCATAGAAAAAGGAAGAAAATTCCTCACGTGTTATTGGCGCTTAAGGGGTTTCTTTGGAGGTTTTAGCCTGTTTATTAGATTGGTGTTTTACCAGTTCGAATAGCTTGCGTGGTCTATTCTTGGCGTTCCCCAGTTCTGTTCTAAAGAATACTTTTTTTGAGTTGCTGACTTTCCTATTGTATGCGTTTCTGGACTGGCCTATAAGATGTAGATGGGCTGCTAATGGGTGCTGTTTAAAGTTGCGTTCAGCCTGTCAATGGGATTTTCTCTCATTGTTGAGGGATCCATTGAACCAGGGGTTCCTGTCTTTGATCCGGGTTCTTTTTAGTTTTAACGGAGCAAGGTCATCGAGAATGTTGGATATGGTTGTGGAATAATGGTCAGGGAGGTTTTTGACCATGGAGACGTGAGGGGGGTCGGCCTCACAGCGGGCAGCCAGTTTCCCGTGATCCAGGTTATTGGTGTCTCTAACCCAGCGCTTGGGAATCACAGGATGAGGTGACCATGTCTTGTGGGTGCCAGGCTGTAGGAATGTGATAGTGTCGTGGTCAGACCAGTCGCATGGGGCTTTGGAGATAAGCCTGACCGCTGATACCTTTGAGATGATCCAGTCAAGAGTGGCACCTTTCGAGTGCATTGGGAGTGAGCAGGCTTGGGTGAGGGCTTGGTGGGTCAGGAAGTCTCTGATGGCATTGACCTGCAGGTCCTTGGGGTCATTCAAATGTAAGTTGAAATCGCCAAGGAAAATGTAATTGGAGTTAGGCGAGACCTTGGCTGTCAGAATTTCCATAAGGTCATCAATGAAGGTGTCTTTCGTGCCTGGGGGGTGATAGAAGATGTGCAGTCTGCACAGGTGGGTTGTATTGTTGCCTAAAGACAGTGCAAGGTGTTCACAGGACTCTGTAGGATCGTCCGGAATCTCAGTAGCGAGGAGGTCAGAGCGGTAGATGCAGGCAATGCCTCCCCCTTTTTTATTGGATTCTCTGTCCAGCCTTACAATGTTGTAATTGGGCAGGACTAAGAGGTCAAGGCAGGGCGATGAGGAATCATTGAGCCAGGATTCTGTCAGGATCGCCAAGTCCGATTTTTGGCTCAGAATGAGATCAGCGATATCCGAGACATGCTTTACTGCTGAGCGGCAGTTAATTAGGAGGCCGGATAGTGAGGGGTCGGCGTGTCATTCGTGACTAGATGCTGAGATGGGTACTAGCATTAGGTTGCGATTGATCACTCCTCTGTTGTGGGGGTAGCTCATCTGTTGGGATTGGATGTCACCATGTGAATAGGGAGTTTGACATTCAGATCTGCAGGGCAGGAGGTTATCAGGGCAGATTCGTAGCTAATGAGGAGGTATGCGACTTCATCATCCTTAACACCTCCATTCACACCAGTAAAATACTTGACCCATACTGGTGACAACACAGAGTTGGCTCTCCTCTCTTTCAATAATTCATAGGGAGTCTTTCCTGTAGGACCATGTGGTGTGACCATATATTCTTTCAATAATTTCTAATGTTCAGACATCCACCACTTCCCAGCACTTCTTACCACCTGCATGGACTCCTTGATGAAGCAAATATTCCTTTTCACTGTGCTATTGGTGGTGTGTAATGCCCCTTCCATGTAAAAACGTTTCCATCCCGCTTGACATGAACTGAACACCATTATCTGTCAACACTGATTCAGGCAACCCTTCTCTTGCAAACACTTATGACAAGAACTCAATCACCTTCTGTGATGTGACGTTATTCACAGTTATCACATCTGGCCACCTACATTAAAGGTACACCAGAACGATCATCCATTCTATTTGTCCATTCCTATTAAGAGGTCATAAAATATCCAATGTCAATTAATCTCAAGCTTTCTTGGGCACATTTCTCACTATCAACGGTTGTTCCTTTGTTTTGCAAACCTTGCCACTCAGACCTCACCATATACACTCTCTCACCCCTCTCTCAATTTCTTTATCTATCGCTGGCTAGCAATAATCAACTCGCAAATGCTTTTTTGATCTGGAATTCCTCTGATGACCCTCAGACACCATCTTTACCAACTTTCTCTTTACTGAATCTGGAGGTATGAACCTAGGGCCCGATGTAGGTGGCCGTTTCAGGCCATTTACCGACCGGTAACGGCCGATTTCGGCCGTTACCGACCGGTAAATGGGCAATCGGTATGTAGGGGCCTAAATCCAAGGCCACATGTAGGTAAATCTACATTTACAGAATCGGTAAAATTACCGATTCGGTAAAATACCGAATCGGTAATTTTACCGATTCTGTAAATTCCATATGTAGGTGGGACTCTTCTGAGTCCCAAAGGCCTTAACGAATCGGTATTTTACCATGAAATCCAACTTCATGGTAAAATACTGATTCCGGTGTGCATGCACATGTGTGCATGCACACCTATGCCATGTGGCAGGCAGACCTGCCCCTAGGGCTTATATGCCTGCCACATGGCACCCAATCCTGTTTAGGGGGTGCCAGGGGGTGTCAAAGTGACACCCCCTGCACCCTTGTGAAATTCGGTATTTACCGATTCGGTAAATACCGAATCGGTAAAGCCTATTGATTCCTATGGGCTTTGAAGCCCATAGGAATCAATAGGCTTTACCGATTCGGTATTTACCGAATCGGTAAATACCGACTTTTACCGATTCGGTAAAAGGGAACATCTGGATTCCCTACATACCCACCCCTCACATTTACTGATTCTTAATTACCGAATCGGTAAAATTCGGTAATTTTCGGTAATTAAGAATCGGCAAATGTTACTTACCTACATCTGGCCCTTAGTTCTTCTAAACACCAACCCTTTGTCACTAGATACTTTCTCCATGGCACTCTAATATGGTTTAACCTCACACTCCTACAATCTCTTTTCCGACCAACCTTTCTCCAACTTCACAACCACACTATGCCACACACTTTGAAGATATTCATTTCTTTTCTCCAATCTTCTTATCTAACAACCCCCTCACTCACCATACACACCTTTTCATCTTCCATAAACTCATCTTCACACTCTACCTCTTTTGCTTTCACCATTCTGGATAACCAATAAGCAACCATATTGCCTTTCCCTGGGATAAGCACCACCTAAAACTCATGTTCCTGTAATGCCACCACCCATTTTGCAATCCTGCTTGACCATTTGCCCACAGTTTCCTTCATAAAGTCCTCCTTCAAGGGCTTGTGGTTCTTTCTTATGGTAAACTTCCTGCCTCATAGAGAACTATAAAAAAAATCGGCCTAAAATATAGCAACAGCTTCATGATCAATTATCAAGTGCTTACTTTCTGCAGGTCTCGAAGCACGTAAAAATGAAAGGTAAAGTTCTTTCTATTCCTTCATTCCTCTGAATGAAAGTCTCTCCCAAACCTTTCACACTTGCATCTGTGAAAATTATATTCTCTTGATCAGGATAGTACTTTTCAAATTTTGTACACCCTACAACTCCATCTTCAAATGAACACATTCAACATCACACTTTTTGCACCATTTAGATTCCACATTTCTCTTTAGCAAACTATGCAACATAAGAGTTTTATCTGAGAATATCCTCACAAATTTGCTATAAAGTTCAGCAAATCCTAAAGAATAATCCAACTTCTCTTTGTTCTGAGGAACAGCCATCCCAATGATTTTTCTTAAAACTCCAATTTGGGTTTCAAACAATCTTCTATCAACGTATGATCCAGAATCTCAAACTGATTCTTGTGTGAAATTTGCATTTTTCAACCTTAAGAGTCATTCTCTTCCCACATAGCTTTCTCAACACTATACACACTCTCTCCTCATGTTCTTCATGGTTATTTCCAAAATCTAGGATATCATCTTCATATACCTTTATTCCTGATAACCCTCCTAACATACCTTCCATCACTCTCTGCAAAACATATGCCGCTGACACCAGGCTGAAAGGCATATTTCTAAACTTATACATACCATCAAAAAAGAACAAAAGCAGTGAATTCTTTGGACTCCTCATGTGATCTAATCTGGGGGTACGCAAAGGCTAAACTCAAGGTGGAAAACCACCTTGCATTTCCTAGCATACCCACCAAATCATGAATCATGAATTCCAAGAATGAAAAACCTGTCGACCACAACCACTTTGTTCGACACACAAATGAATATCGCCATTTTGTTTCTTTGCTACGACCACTGAAGACAATCGTTCCATGACTTCAACCTTCTCAATCACACCTGCCTTCTCCAATCTCTTCAACTCCATAATTGCTGGTTCCCTGTTGGCAAAAGAAACCTTCCTCACCTTGCTAACCATCGGTGTGAAACCCTATTTTATTTTATTCTTGTGAACATATCCTTTCAAATATCCAAGAGAATCACAGAACACTTCAGGGGACTCCTCTAAAAATATATTAGATTCACCCTTAATCATCTTACTTTGAGAGTCCACTACTTAGACACTCAAATCAGGTATACACCTGTTACAACGCAACTTTTACAACTACCTACCATTACAACACAACTTTTACAACGCATACCATTACAACGCATTGCGCTGGGGGGCGCTCTAGGATAGGGAATAAGTTTAATTTACTATCCAACACCTTCCCTAGTGTCCACGGGGACTGGAGTTGGAATAGTAAATTATACTTACCACTATCCAGCACCTCTAAGCGCTATGCGTTGTAATGGTATGCGTTGTAATGGTCGCGTTGTAATGGTAGGTAGTTGTAATGGTATGCGTTATAACGTCATACATCCCTGAAATCATCCCTCAATCTAATAGACGGAAGGGAATTTGGGATCTGATATGACCCCCAAATCAGGTTGGTGAAACCAACTTATAACAGCATAACCCATGGCAGCAACATACATTTTACCAACAGTCATTCTTCCCAAATATTCCACCAATACTTGAAAATAACCCACAGGTTTTATGGGTTCACCCTCATACCCTGTAGGTCTGACATCAGTCTTATATAACTGCAACTTGCACTTTATTCCACTTAGAAAAATATATTTAGAAATGATAGTCAATTTCGCTCCCGAATCAAAAAGCATTTGTACTCCTATTATTTGAACCATAGCAAAATCTTGAGGACCATCACCTCCTTTGCTAGATACTTGTAAAATTATCTCTTCACACTTTTCAGATTCTTGCAACACCAATACATTTACTTCTACAACCCTTATTTGTATGTCCTTTTCTTAAACACAAATTGTAAGCGATTTTCCATCCAGTACACCTCTTATTGCTTGCCATGGGCCCAACTGTTCCACATCTAAAACACTTCCCTGTAAATTGTTCACATTTATTTTTACCTTTCAAATCCCTCTCACTTTGACCCTCTGCACTCTTCTCACTGAACTCTCTCTAATGTTCAACAGACACAGTAACACCAATAGCATTATAAGATGCATTGTTTTAAAACCTACACACTGGCTAAACTATGCTCAAGCCTTTTAACTACATTAATCATTTTAATGAGAGAAGGATTATCCCTGGAGCACAATTCCTCCCGTACCTTATCGCTGTTACAGCCAGGCATAAACTGATCTCTCAAACGCTCATCAACAGAATGACAAAATTTGCAAGTTGAAGCCAATTTTTTTTAAGATGGCAATGCATTCCCCCACCATCTTCCTTTTGTTTTACATGTGTTTCCCGAAACGGAAATGGTCAAGAACGGAAGACACTTTTGGAAGAAAGAAAATGAGTGACTAATTTCTTAACATACACTTCATCCTCCCATAACTCTCTTCATCGGTTAAATGGGGAAAATGATCAAGGATCTCTTGACCTGGTGGTCTTAAGTGGTGCAATATCAGAGCAGCCTTTATTTCAGCACTAAAATTAGTGTCATACACTCTAGCATACCTGGGAAATACATTCTTCAGTTTCTTCCATTTAATTAAATGCTCTCCAGGAGATGACAAGAAAAATGGAGGAGGAGACACATTTTGCATTTTGGAGATATGACTAAACAATTGCCAAGAGACTTAAGGCCACATGCACAATAGGTTTTAGTAGTTTCTAAAGGAGAATCAGGCTGTTAACAATCACTAAAGATCCTTTGGTACACACAAACCCTATTTTGCAAGTTGGTAACCTATTACTGACTCACAAAATAGGGTTTGCAAATCAGTATTAAGAAAGGGAGTGTCAACAGCTTCCTAATAGCTAGTCGTAGGGTGATGTATGAATGTTTTGCACTGGAATGCAAAACAGGAACCCGTTCGGCGTGCGGTCAGGGCCGATAACACCTACCCCCACCGTCTGGTCAGGACAGAGCGACTGTCCTGACCAGACGGTGGGGGTAGGTGTTATCGGGTACCTGATCCATAGGTGCAGGTCCCACAGGAGCTGACTGCGGGGCGCCTTAGGATTTTCCTTAGGGTTGCATCAAATTGGTAGGACCTGCTGGCCTGCTTAATTACCGACCTCAAGAAATAAGGTTGTAATACACTTTTATTCTTAGTTTTTCACTGTGTAGTACTGAACATCTAGGTCCTGAAGAATTGCCATTTGGGCAAGAAACATGTTGACCTGATCAGAGGGTTGTAGGTATTTTGCTTTGAATCTCCTTAGCAAATATCTCCCCTCCCACTTTTTTAATCAAGGGCGTCGGCCACACCAATAAAAGTTCATTGTGGACTGATCCACCTTTTTTAACTCACCACTATCTCACAACTACACTTTCACTTGCCCTCTCACCCGCATGCACCATATGGCTGGAACAAAAGATCTCCGATAAAGAGCCCCTTTACGGGTGCCCGTCAGACATTGCAGCGCCAGTCTGACGAGGAGCAGAACCCATATGATGAAGCATGACATCTAGCTTGCTAGGTGTGTGAGGGTTTTAGTTCAAAAAAGGGAATTCCCCTCCCTTGTTTCTCTTCTTCTACGCTCTACACACACTTGTCCTCTTCACTCACATCAGGGAACTTTGTACCCCTCTTGTGTTACTAGTCTTCTGGACATGTACACCGGACCACGTTAAATATCGTCCAGTCTTGGTTCCCCCTTGTTGTTTATAGCCATATAGATGCCACATATACTAAGTGCCTAGCTTCATCAGGGAAACCAAATTCACAGAAGCTTTGCTATACGTAGCTGGGAATAACCCTGATAGCACTTCTTGATTACGATTCAGAAGCATGCAAGGAGCACTCCAGGAGTAAGTCACAACACAATATTTGAGCCACAGCTCCAAAGAGCACTCATAATAGGATGAAAATGGTAAGACTGCAGAATGTTGATGTTGTTGCAAGTATGCAAAATGCAATGTGACATCTCTCAAATAGATGAGAAAATGGGAAGCCCAAAACAACTTTCTGGTTATACATTTGGACGCAAATACAATATAGTATGGGTCATTTGTATGTATGGGCGTCGTTGGACATGGAGTACCATGTCCTCACTTATTCAACTCTCAATCTCAGATACAGATACATTCTGAACTCAACACCTGAGGGAAACCAAATTCACAGAAGCTTTGCCATACTTTCACATTCAACACCAACGACACTGCCCACAGCCTCAGACGCTGGATCGAGGACTGCGCCAACACCCTCACCAGCTGAAGAAACCCCCCACAGAGACACCAGCAAGAGGGCCAGCTGATTCACCCCAGAACTCCTAGCCTCCAAGCAAGCCTGCCGGAAACTAGAGAAGAAATGGCACTGTGAACAAACCCCGGTCAGCCACGCAGCACACAAGGAGGCCATCAGCAACCACCACCACCTCATCAGGGCGGCCAAGAGAACCTCCTTCAAAGACCATCTCGACAACAATGCACACAATAGCAAGGAGCTCTTAAACATAGTGAAGGAACTCTCCAACCCCAGCTCCAACACCAACGACATCCCACCGTCGCAAGCCCTGTGCGACTCCCTCACTACCTTCTTCCACCGCAAGATAGCAGACATCCCCGACAGCTTCAACACCCAGACAGCCCCAACAGACAGCAACACAACAAACCCTCCACACACCATCGACTACGACCCCCTGCTAGCCTGGGCCAGTGTGAGCATCGATGACACCATCAAGACCATGCGCACACTCCACTCCGGCTCTCCGCTAGACCCATTCCCGCATCACGTCTTCAACAGAGCAAGCAGTTCCATCACACCCCACCTGCGCAATGTCATCAATCTCTCCCTCGAGACCACAACGTTCCCAGAGATCTGGAAACACGCCAAGATCAACGCCCTACTCAAAAAACCTAAGGCAGACCCAAGAGACCTCAAGAACTTCCGGCTCATCTCCCTGCTCCCTTCTCGGCCAAGGTCATCGAGAAAACCGTCAACAGACAGATAACTTGATACTTTGAAGAAAACAGAATCCTGGACCCTTCCCAGTCAGGGTTCTGCTGCAACCACAGCACCGAGACTGCCCTCATCGCCGCCACCGATGACATCAGGACCCTGCTGAACAATGGCGAGACCGCAGCACTCATCCTTCTAGACCTCTCTGCCACCTTCAACACAGTCTGCCACC
Organism: Lissotriton vulgaris; assembly: GCF_964263255.1. Taxonomy (NCBI): domain Eukaryota; kingdom Metazoa; phylum Chordata; class Amphibia; order Caudata; family Salamandridae; genus Lissotriton; species Lissotriton vulgaris. The sequence goes on from NC_141696.1 coordinate 748,580,576, forward strand.
CCACACTACGCGTACTCCGCCACGCCGCAGGGATCTGAGGCAAGGCTCCGGATTGGACCACCTCCTTCCTGTCCGGCAGAACCCTGAGCGTCCGCCTCCCCCATTCCGCTCCAAAGCCTCAGAGACCATCTACGGCGTACCCCAGGGATCCTCCCACAGCCCGATGCTGTTCAACATTTACATGGCCCGCTCGCACACGTAGCCTGACAGCACGACCTCAACATAATCTCCTACGCCGATGACACTCAGCTGATCCTCTCCCTCACCAAGGACCCCATCACCGCCAAAGCCAACCTCCACAAAGGAATGAGGGCCATCGCCGACTGGATGAAGACCAGCTGTCTGAAGCTGAACTCAGACAAGACAGAGGTCCTCATCCTCAGCTCCAACCCTTCAGCCTGGGACAACTCCTGGTGGCCGACGGCACTGGGGGCAGCCCCGACCCCCACCGACCACACATACAACCTGGGAATCATCCTCGACTCAACGCTCTCAATGACCAAGCAAGTCAACGCCGTCTACTCCTCCTGCTTCAACACCCTTTGCATGCTCCGCAAGATATACAGATGGATCCCAACAGATGCAAGAAAGACAGTCACCCAGGCCCTCGTCAGCAGCAGACTCGACTACGGAAACACCCTCCATGCGGGAGCCCCAACCAGGCTCATCAAATGACTACAACGATCCTCGACGTACCACACCACGGCCATATCAACCCCACCTCGGAAACCTGCACTGGCTCCCCGTCAACAAGAGGATATCCTTCAAGCTCCTCACCCATGCACACAAGGCACTCCACAAGACCAGCCCAGCCTACCTCAACAGACGGCTCTCCTTCTACATCCCCAACCACCAGATATGCTCCGCCGACCTCTCACTCACCACCGTCCTGCGGATCCGAAAAACAAACACAGGTGGGAGATCCTTCTCCCACCTTGCCGCCAAGACATGAAACACCCTCCCACTGAGCCTTTGACAAACCCAAGGCCTGCTGACCTTCAGGAGGATACTCAAGACCTGGCTGTTCGATCAGTAGCACCCGCCCCCCAAGCCTTGAGACACTCGCGGGTATGTAGTGCGCTTTACAAATGATTGATTGATTGATTGACAATAATGATCTGGTAAGAAAGGGGCATTGCTTTGGAAATACTTAAGGGGCTCCTTTGATACCCTAATTTGGATATGTGTGCATATATATGTTACCTAGTTTTAGGCCTATCATTGTGCCCCAATCCACACTGGAAAGGACACCAATTCCCCCACTCCTCTCCATGTACTAATGTGGGCAACAACAAACTGGGAGGCATAAGGAATGAGGTTGATAAATCATACCATCAAATGGAATTCTCCCTGTGCCTGAGTAAACACATTTTCCAGTGTGCAGTTTGTTAGTAAATCATGACACACACTAAGGGACGATGACGAGAGCACTGCAGACAATGCAACCTTGTCTACAGTTTAATCAGTAAATGCTGCCAGCCCTAACTTTTCTACTTTTGCATTTCTATTGATTTGAGTGACTTGTATTGCTACATTCCTAATGTGAAAATGCAAAACAACAAGCATCTTCAAGACAAATAATTTAAAACTCCACCACTGAATGATGTTGCGTCACAAAAGTAATCAACCAAACAACATGCCAGTACTGCTCAATAATTTCTTGAATTCAACAGGGCAATGAATTAAACAATTGTCCTGTAGAGACCAATATTTCAGGATCGTGACTTGTTCCTCCGCTGTCTGACGATAGAATCTAGCATTCTTCTGCGCGTCCATTTAGCCATCAGAGCCTGGAACAGGCATCATGGGAAATGACGTTTTTTATCGAAGTTTGTAATCGCAGGTGTTCTGCTGTGTGTGTATTCGGGGCACTGCTTGTAGTCGCTGCAAGTACCGCACTGTCCTTTATTTCCCACTGTAGATTTCCAAAAAGAACTGTTCTCCATACTTACTAAAGGTTTCGAACAAGGTTTTTTAGGCAAAAAGGAGAACACCTTCATTCTATGTACTTCCTATAGTAAATAAGGATGAAAAACAACCCCCTGGGAGACCAATAGTCTCAGGGTGCGAATCTTTATTCGAACCAGTTTCTAAATTTGTGGACTACTTCTTGAAACCATTTATGCCGGGAGTTAATTCTTTTCTACAAGATACAATGGATTTCATCAATAAATTGGAACATTTGCCTTTCACAAATTCTTTGAAATAGCTCCCAGTAAAAATTATTAAATAGAATTGAATATTTCTAGGGCAAGATGGCGGACTGCAAGTCCGAGTGAGGAGACGCTAGTGCAGGCTCTCGTGCGGCTCGCTCTGACATACCGGTGTTCCTTACCAAAGAAGCCGCTGTTGAGTCAATGGCGGCGGGAGCATAATCTCTGGTTTCTCCGGGTCCAAGGCAGGTCGTGCTTTCGAGTCGGCGTCGGGGAGAGAGTGCTTCCTTTTGATCACTGGAGGAAAGCCGCGTGAAGTGGTGACGGCGACGGCAATAGTGAAGCTGACGCATACCGAACCCGGGTATGCGCTTGGATCTGTGGAAGAGTTACACTCGAACTATTCGCTCGGCGTGGATACGTCCGACTCCCTTTTTTTCACCACCAGCCGGTAACACTCTAGGAGAGGGAGCAGGAGCAGGAGACGAGTCGAAGTCTTTTGCAGCACGCCGACACCGAGCATCAAAGGAGCGACGTGGGCGATACAGAAACATTGTATCAGCTTCCCGGCTTTCCTCAGCTACAATGGCGCCAAAGAATCCGACAGGAACATCACGGTAGCAGAAGCCAAAAACAAGAGCTGACACGGCAGCAACCCAAGATACAATCCAGTTGGCGGTTGTGATAGACGGTAATACTCAGCCTGCTACAAATGTGAGTACATATTCAAATTCAAGCGCAAATACTGAAACTATACCAGCTGTCCTAACTATGGCTGAGGGGCTACATCAAGCTGCTCCACAGCTAAATAACTTTAATGCAATTACACCAAGTGTTAATGTTGAAAATGCAATGGCTTCTGGGAGCTGTAGGACAGGAGCAATACCGAAAATTCCTGGTATGTTTAGGAGAAAATCTGCTAATCCTGACATAAATCAGAAGACTTTAGACAAACATTTAGATGCTGAAGGATCTGCTAAGGGTGCGTCTAGCGGTGGAAAAAATTGTGATTTAATACAAAAGGCATTGACCGCTGCTGATACTCGAGGTGATGATACAGAGTCCCTGGACTCAGCAGGCAACTTTTATTCTATGACTGATTTATCTCAAGCATTGGACTCTGATAGTACAGATGAGATGGTACAAAACACCGGGTCATTGCAGGAGGGTCTAGGTCAAGAAGACCCTAGCATCTCTGAGGGCTCAGATTCAGACCCAGAGGAGTCCCCGAACAGACTCGAGTGGGGGAGAGAGGAAGAAGCTGAGAACTTTGATGTTAATTCTGATCCACAAAGACCAAATAGACCTAATTCACCTCAAACGCCTTTAATTCCTGGGTCTCATAACTCATCTGATGACTCACCTGAAATAACGCTGGAAGTATTATATAGAGTAATGCTGCACCACAGAGAGGAGACTAAAACTGAAAATCTTCGAACCCAGGGAGCTGTAAAAAAGCTACAAAACAATCTGAGGAAAGTAATGAAAATCTCTAATGATACAGTTATAAGAGTCACGGAGACGGAGAGCAGAATCACACAAATGGAAGACTCTATGGCACAACAGAAAACACAATTGGAATCAATGGTGGGTCTGAAAGAGGAGATTAATTGGAAACTTGTGGATTTGGAAAATAGAGCTCGCCGTAATAATCTCCGAGTCCTGGGCATACCGGAAGGGAAAGAAAATACAAACCCACGACAATTTATGATAGATCTTTTTTCTGCTGCTTTCCCTGAGCTAAGTCAATGGAAGTGGGAGACCGAAATTCAAAGGGCGCACAGATTTCCATTTCAAGCAAGGCATGATACAGCCTCAGCCTCAGCCTCTAAACCAAGAGCTATTCTTATCTCATTGAACAATTTTCTTGCAAGAGAAGCTCTTTATGATTTACCAAGACCTAATAAGAAGCGCAAGGTTCGAGATATTGAGTTCTTTGTTCGACCAGACTATTGTCATACCACGGTGCAATTAAGATGGCAATTAAGACAACTAATTACAGCATTTCAGGCAAAAGGAGCCCAAGCATTTCTTCTAAATCCGGCCAAGCTTAAAGTTATACACAAAGAACGATCTACTTTTTTTACCTCCGAGGCAGCGGCCAAAGAATTCCTGATGTCTCTCTGAGAAGTTTTTGGGAGGAGGAAGAGGGGGAAAAGGGGAAAAAAAAAGAGATTTTTTTTTTTTTTTGGCTCATGAGTAAAGAGCAATGAAAACATGAATTATGAGCAAAGTTAAAAGAAAAAGGGAAAATCTGAAGGAAAGGAAAGAAAAAAGGAAAAAAACAATTGATTATAGCAAATGAAGGATAAACTTTGTTTTGAAATAATCAGATATAATTGAGCGAACTATGGCTTTAATGATTATGAATTGAGTATAATAATCATGAGTCGAGCCACACGATGAGAATCACTTAGCGCTCATCACATCATCAATACGAGGGACACTATGTCCCTTTGCCCTGATAGCACTGAGGGGTGGGGGGGTGGGGGGCTCAGGGGGAGCCCAGAGAGGGGTGTGGGGAGGGTGAGGGAAAACAACGAAGTTGCTAGCAAAAACATATTGTATATTATTATTTTGTTATTTGTAGCTATACTGTTATGTTTGGATAGGTGGCTTGTCAGAGTAAAAAAACTGAAATCTTATAAGGTCATACATTCATATTCTTTGATTAAGGTGATGCCCTATGTGCTAAACAAACATCGTTATAAATATTGTTATAAATGGGAAAATTACGAGTGTGCTCTTGGAATATATGTGGTTTAAATAATAAGAAGAAGAGGGGAATAGCGGCACAAATTATACAATCTATGAAAAGTGATATATTATGCATTCAGGAATCACATATAACTTGGAAGGATAGACATTTATATAAAGATCTAGGTATGCAGTTAGCGGTATGTACATCTCAAGGCTCTACAAAAAAAGGCGTTGCTATTCTATTCAGGAAAGGTATAGGTATACTAACTCGACATAAAGCTGACAAATATGGTAGATGGGCAATAGCAGAGTTTAAAATTAATAATGTATTATGGACCATTTGTGCTGTATATGCTCCAAATGTGGATGATCCAGGTATTCTAGATATTTTAAATCTTGAACTTTCTAATTGGTCTCCATCATTAATACTTTGTGGCGACTTTAATATTCATCTAGATTTGAATAGAGATATATCTGATATATCTTGTTATCAGGGAGTTAAAAAAAAAACTTTTTTGTCATTACGGTCAATGGTGTTAGATCATGGTTTAGTTGACGTAGCTTATGTAAAAAAATCTTTACTTCCCATGTTTACATTCTTCTCCCACCCCCATAAAAAATTTGTACGCTTGGATTACTTTTTTCTTAAAAAATCATTTATTTACGATACAAACTTTGAGTTATTTCCGCGCATAATATCTGACCATAATCCAATATTGATTGAAATTAAAACTGATGAAACAATTATTCAACCGAGGTCCTGGACTTTTGATCGCAAATTATTACTTGATCCTGACTATATAAATACATTGGCTTTGTGGATGAAAGAATTTTTCGATATTAATAGAGGTACCGCGTCAATTCAGATTGTCTGGGATACGTTCAAATCAGGGATAAGGGGAGAGACTCTTTCATATACAATTAAAAAACAGAAAATTATGCGTGAAAAGAATGAGAAGGTATTTCAGAAAATATTATTTTGGGAGAAGGAATTAATTACAGCAATAATACATCAACGACCAATCTTGGATATAGAATTAAGGCTGGCAATTAGTAAATCTATTTGTTATGAATTCTTTGCAGAAAAATCAGCAAAACTGATGGCAAGTTATAGAACCCAGATATATGAGATAGGGGAAAATACAGGGAAAATCTTGGCAAAAAGAATCAGACAAAAAGAAGTATATAATTCCTTCAATACAATTCAGGATGAAACAGGGCAAGTGTACAACAAACAAGAGGAAATTCTGGAAGTTTTTCGTAAGTTTTATCTTAAACTATATACACAAGAGGACGATAATTACTCATCTGATATATGCTTGAATTTTGCCATGGGAAATCTTCTGCCATCCCTCTCTCATGACCAAAAATCAGTGTTAGATGCCGTTATCACATGGGAAGAAATTGAAAACGCCTTAAATTCACTAGCAATGGGCAAAGCAACCGGTCCGGATCTTATTCCGTTAGAGTTTTACAGGTCCTTTAGAAAACATATAAAAAATGATATGCTGGCTATATTTTTAGAGGCACAGAAAGGTTTACCTCCAGAATCTTGGGCTGAATCAATAATTATGACGTTCTTAAAAAAAGACAAAGATCCACTTAACCCAGCCTCCTACAGGCCAATATCTTTGATTAATGCCGACAGTAAAGTTTATTCAAAAATACTTGCCACCAGACTATCAAGAATTATACCAACAATTGTTTCTCGTTGGCAACATAGTTTCATTCCCAATAGAGATACGGCGGACCATATACGCAGAATTATAGCAATGATGGATTGGTCAGAAGCCTCTAATATACCAATAGGAATCACTCTGCTAAATGCTGAAAAAGCATTTGATAGAGTAGCGTGGCCCTATCTTTGGGACGTGTTATTTATGAAAGGCTTCGGTTCAGGAACAATAAATGCATTTAAGGCACTATATAAAAACCCAGTCTCAGCAATAAAAATAGGCCCTAATAAATCTGCATTATTTCCTATCCAAAGAGGAACATGCCAGGGATGCCCATCTTCTCCTCTTCTTTTTGCTATATATATAGATATTTTTCTTAATCAGCTAAATAGGGATGAAAGCATAGCTCCACTACAGGTAGGAGGTACGACATACAGAGCCCTTGCTTACGCTGATGATCTGGTAGTGGTCACTAAAGACATTGAAAGAACGTTTTTGAGGATTGAAGAACTAGCGGGCATATTCGGATCCTTTTCTGGGTATAAACTAAATTTGTCTAAAACGCAAATTTTTTTTATAGGATTAAACCCACCTCCTATTACAAATATAGTCACTGAAGCAGTTTACCTAGGTATCAGATTAACTACACCTACTTCAAAGATACCTAGTATTAACTACATCCCGATCCTTAAAAAGGTTAACTCAACTTTGGAAAGAATAAACCATTTACATTTATCTCTTCATGGCAGAAACAACGTTTTAAAGATGCTTATATTGCCGAAATTTCTTTACTTATTTAGAACAATTCCTTTGGAATTTCCTTTAAGTTTTTTTCAAGAAATTGAAAGAAGCGCAATAAGATTCTTATGGGGCTATAAAGGTATTAGAAGAGCATATAAGAAGCTGATTATACCGAAAGATAGGGGGGGTGGGCCGCACCACTCTTTTTATTTTATTACTTAGCAGCCGCACTTCAATATATGTTTCCCTTAATTGTAGGTAATAAAATCCCCATTACTTGGGCACAATATCCAAATATCTATGAAATTGTATTAGGTACCGATGCGAATTATCATTTGTTAAAATTCATAGAGCCAAGCTATTATAAAAAAACAAAATTTAAGATATTGGCTGCAGCATATAAAGTTTGGCGAATTATTAAAAAAGTGGTTGGTATTAGAAAAATCACTAGATATACGCCACTAAACTCAAGTCAATGTTTTCCCATTATATTTAGAGACCAGGTGATGAAAAAATGGAATGATAAGGGGATTACCTTTCTCTCTGATTTGTATATAAATAATTCTGAAACATTACTTTCTTTTGGTGAACTACAAAGTAACTTTATGGCTGAGATACCCGCCACCCCCTCTCAACACAATCCCCAAGGATGGGAAACCGGAAACAGTTCTGAAGTTTTTGGAAGACGGGAGGGAGTAACCCTCCCGGCCGTATTTATTAAAATATGAAACAAAAATTAAAACATTAAATAAACAGTTTCATATTATGTACAATTTCATTACCACATTGCAATGTTTGGCTAACCTTAACAGATTCTCTAATACAAAGGTTCTCCTAGCCGAACTAACATCCTACAAAACATTTACTTGAAATTTTGAAATTGTACATCCTAACGTTTAAGGGCCAACGGCAAGGTCGTAACCGGTGTCAAGATCCCTAACCCAGAAATATCGCCCTCACTTGTGAGGGGCGGCCCAGAGGCGTACCTCAAGTGCAATTACCAATTTCCCTTGACTTGACGGGGGCCCCAATAAAACTCGACGCCACTTAGAGGTCGTACGAGGACTCGTGTGAGGTATCTAGAAGGTAGCGTAGACCCCCCCCCAAACCCCACACAACTTACCACATCTGCCGTCGCAGACGTCCTGGCCCCGGGAAATTCCCCAGGAGGGGGCTGTAACCCCTCCTACCCAGGAAGGGGCCTTGACCGCCTTTCCTTTTCTTTCGGCGACCCATCCTTAGAAGGGACCGCCTCCCCGTTGAGGGGCCAATGGCCACCTCCCCCGAGCGCTCCCATCCATGCTGGGTGACGCCCACTCATAGGGATCTTCCAATTAGTGCTCACCGATCATGACCTTACCGCCCGACCAAAATAAATACGACAATGCTAACTAAATGACTAAACTAAAAAAGACAGTAGCAACTCCAATTTTATTAAAAGCATGCTTACCGATGAACACTAAAGCAGAATTTCTTTATTTGCGAAACGTAACACAAATCGACCATTCTTTATTACATACTCAAAATCATCACGATAATACCACAACCTGTAAACGAAAATCAGAGTTATCCATCAACTTTATTCAAAAAAAAAAACACTTGCTGTCCTCAGGGGCTGGTGGGTGGGTCAAAATTGGCTCTTCGTTCCGTCTCGAGCTCACGTGCAGCGAGGAGGTGCAGCTTCAGAGCACAGGAACAAGAGGATGCCTTCTGATCTTGCTTCTCCTTTTATCCGTCTTCAGGGTGGGCGTAAACCCTCCCCTGCCTGCCCCAAGGGCGTGGCCAGCCGCGTCAGTGTCTAGGCCAACCCACTCTAGGGCGGGAAAAGGCGCGCCCCGGCTACGCCGCTTCGGGCATACCAGCCGAGACTCGCCTCCCGCCCAAGATGGCTTCCCGGGGGGATCGTGGTACTCCGCCATACGTTCGGGGGGACCGAGTGGTCGCCCCTTTCCATATGGCTGAGATACCCGCCACCCCCTCTCAACACAATCCCCAAGGATGGGAAACCGGAAACAGTTCTGAAGTTTTTGGAAGACGGGAGGGAGTAACCCTCCCGGCCGTATTTATTAAAATATGAAACAAAAATTAAAACATTAAATAAACAGTTTCATATTATGTACAATTTCATTACCACATTGCGATGTTTGGCTAACCTTAACAGATTCTCTAATACAAAGGTTCTCCTAGCCGAACTAACATCCTACAAAACATTTACTTGAAATTTTGAAATTGTACATCCTAACGTTTAAGGGCCAACGGCAAGGTCGTAACCGGTGTCAAGATCCCTAACCCAGAAATATCGCCCTCACTTGTGAGGGGCGGCCCAGAGGCGTACCTCAAGTGCAATTACCAATTTCCCTTGACTTGACGGGGGCCCCAATAAAACTCGACGCCACTTAGAGGTCGTACGAGGACTCGTGTGAGGTATCTAGAAGGTAGCGTAGACCCCCCCCCAAACCCCACACAACTTACCACATCTGCCGTCGCAGACGTCCTGGCCCCGGGAAATTCCCCAGGAGGGGGCTGTAACCCCTCCTACCCAGGAAGGGGCCTTGACCGCCTTTCCTTTTCTTTCGGCGACCCATCCTTAGAAGGGACCGCCTCCCCGTTGAGGGGCCAATGGCCACCTCCCCCGAGCGCTCCCATCCATGCTGGGTGACGCCCACTCATAGGGATCTTCCAATTAGTGCTCACCGATCATGACCTTACCGCCCGACCAAAATAAATACGACAATGCTAACTAAATGACTAAACTAAAAAAGACAGTAGCAACTCCAATTTTATTAAAAGCATGCTTACCGATGAACACTAAAGCAGAATTTCTTTATTTGCGAAACGTAACACAAATCGACCATTCTTTATTACATACTCAAAATCATCACGATAATACCACAACCTGTAAACGAAAATCAGAGTTATCCATCAACTTTATTCAAAAAAAAAAACACTTGCTGTCCTCAGGGGCTGGTGGGTGGGTCAAAATTGGCTCTTCGTTCCGTCTCGAGCTCACGTGCAGCGAGGAGGTGCAGCTTCAGAGCACAGGAACAAGAGGATGCCTTCTGATCTTGCTTCTCCTTTTATCCGTCTTCAGGGTGGGCGTAAACCCTCCCCTGCCTGCCCCAAGGGCGTGGCCAGCCGCGTCAGTGTCTAGGCCAACCCACTCTAGGGCGGGAAAAGGCGCGCCCCGGCTACGCCGCTTCGGGCATACCAGCCGAGACTCGCCTCCCGCCCAAGATGGCTTCCCGGGGGGATCGTGGTACTCCGCCATACGTTCGGGGGGACCGAGTGGTCGCCCCTTTCCATATGGCTGAGATACCCGCCACCCCCTCTCAACACAATCCCCAAGGATGGGAAACCGGAAACAGTTCTGAAGTTTTTGGAAGACGGGAGGGAGTAACCCTCCCGGCCGTATTTATTAAAATATGAAACAAAAATTAAAACATTAAATAAACAGTTTCATATTATGTACAATTTCATTACCACATTGCGATGTTTGGCTAACCTTAACAGATTCTCTAATACAAAGGTTCTCCTAGCCGAACTAACATCCTACAAAACATTTACTTGAAATTTTGAAATTGTACATCCTAACGTTTAAGGGCCAACGGCAAGGTCGTAACCGGTGTCAAGATCCCTAACCCAGAAATATCGCCCTCACTTGTGAGGGGCGGCCCAGAGGCGTACCTCAAGTGCAATTACCAATTTCCCTTGACTTGACGGGGGCCCCAATAAAACTCGACGCCACTTAGAGGTCGTACGAGGACTCGTGTGAGGTATCTAGAAGGTAGCGTAGACCCCCCCCCCAAACCCCACACAACTTACCACATCTGCCGTCGCAGACGTCCTGGCCCCGGGAAATTCCCCAGGAGGGGGCTGTAACCCCTCCTACCCAGGAAGGGGCCTTGACCGCCTTTCCTTTTCTTTCGGCGACCCATCCTTAGAAGGGACCGCCTCCCCGTTGAGGGGCCAATGGCCACCTCCCCCGAGCGCTCCCATCCATGCTGGGTGACGCCCACTCATAGGGATCTTCCAATTAGTGCTCACCGATCATGACCTTACCGCCACAGGCCGGATAGTTGACCGGCTATCCGGACCCCCCCACAACACTCCTACCTAAAGGTCATGGTGTAACGTTGTTAGCCATGCTAAGAAGTCCCCTATGAGTAACTCATTCCCCACCCGAGACAAATGCACTCCATCCCCCAAATACATACTGTCATCATTAATACACCCATGCGAAATAGAATGCAGTGTCTTGGAACGGAACAACCTACTCACTTTGTTATTAAGCTTTCTAACAGAATGATTCAAAGCAGGAACCGAAATAGCCCCCCGCCACACTTTTCGTGGGATCATATGGGACCACGCAATTGTGCACCCTGGAACTCTCCTCGCTAACCAACTTACAGTGGAAAGCATCGCCTCAAGAAGAAGTCGTCTACCAGTGGTGACCAAATCATTACCCCCAAGATGTACTATGACTACAGACGGCGGTGACCTCGTCCGCCCTAGCAAACCCTCAAAAAATGATTGAAACTGGTCAATACAGAGACCGCCTCTTCCGTAGAAGGACACACTGTACCCGTATTCCCCAGCTACGTGAATCATATCACCTGCCTTGAATACGTCTGCGGCACGTCTCACGTATGAGTGGCCTACGACCCACACCTCCTTTTTCACAGCCGGTGATGTCTGACCGCTGGCCCGGTGTTGGGTCGACTGCAAAGCTCGCCCCGCCTCGTAGGCTTGCGCAACTGAAAACCAAACAAAAACAAGAAGCGTGAGTACATTGTTACAGCTTCACAACATGTGCAACCGCACATACCTTTTATAACAATTGGAGGACCAACGCCCCACCCGTTTAACTTGTTCAACATTCAGACCCCTGGCTGTAGCTTCTGTAGCAGCCCTTATCTGAAAGGAATGGGTCCCAAACTCGCCCGGGTTCAAGCCCGCAGCGGCAATCGACATCGCAAGCACCCGCTGAAACTGAAACTTTGTCAGTGGGGTGGCGTCAGCGTGTCTCAACAAGGTCCCCCCCCATGATGCCACCCTTCGTGCTAAATAATCTTCTAGACACTTTACCGGGCACATGGAGGACCCGGGAATCCTGCGTATGATTACGCAGTCACCCATCCCACTTTGATCGGTCTTGGACCTGACAAATGAGACCGTCATTGTCTCCCCTCTGATCTGGACGTGCTCCTGGCACAATCCTCCTGTCACATCCTGCTTGTTCCTCGCCACTAGTTCGCTTACCCGCATAGCCCCATGGAATGCCAGCGTAAAAGCGGCTCGGAATAACACTGTCTCAAACTGAGATGAACACGTAGCAGGGAGGCTGGATAATAACTGGGCCAGCCTATCCAAACCTATCGGGCACCTCTCGTCTACTCTGCGACCCTCAAGGCGTTGCCACCCCCGTAGCGCTTTCTGTACAATGAAAGACGCTGTCGGGTGGATCCCATGAGCCCTAGCAACAAAGGAAATGGCAGCCCGATGCCTCTGAGCCGTGGCCACCGATTTCCCGACCCGATGTAAGGACATCAGAAAATTTACCACCCACTCCTCCTGGCCCCAAAGCTCCTCTCTATCAGTCCCCAAAAAGGCTAAATAGGACCGGAACGCCCCTTCATATGCCTTCCTCGTCCTGGGTGCTAAACTCTCTCCCACAAGGTTACGAAGTTCGGGGCACCGAGAGACCAGAGAGCTTCGGGAAAGGGTGCCGGCTCCGGGTCTGCTGTGGGAAGAAAACCCCAGAAAGCCTGCATACGAAAACGAGACAGTGCATCAGCCGCCTGGTTCATTACCCCTGGGACATGTCTTGCTCTGAATAGCACATTCAATTGCATACACAGTAAAACAATTTCCTTGAGCAGTCTCAAAATCCATTTGCATCGTGCTGCCTGACTATTGATACACTCGACCACGGTCATATTGTCAGACCAAAATACCACAGAGTGATCTTTGAACCCTTCGGGCCAAGTTCTCAGGGCCACTAAAATGGGGAAAAGTTCCAGGAAAGCAATGTTACTTGTCAGTCCACTGTCATGCCACCATGTCGGCCACTTTTGTGCAGACCATCTCGTGCCGAAGATGGCACCGAAACCTATGCTCCCTGCCGAATCTGTCCACAGCCCCAGCTCCTCCGAGGACATGGCCGGTTTGTTCCAGACGACTCGACCATTGAAATTCGCCAGAAATGCCAACCAAATGCGCATGTCCTGGCGGACCTCTGCCGAGAGCCTTGTGCGATGATGGCCCTCCTTCAGGCCGACCATGGCTTGAGCAATCGAACGGGAAAAGGGGCGGGCCATTGGTATAACCTTCAGGGCAAAATTCAACTGGCCAACTAACTGCTGTAATTGATGCAGCTTAACCTTAGGTCCACTTATACACATTTGCAGGGATGTCCTGAACTTTGACACCTTGTCAGCTGGTAAACGAAAACAACCTTCTCCGGAGTCTAACTCGATCCCCAGAAACTCGAGGCAAGTGGAAGGCCCCACAGTCTTACCTGGTGCCAATGGCACGCCAAACTGATTCATCAAGAGACAAAATTGCGCCAAAGCCTTCCCACATTCCGGATCCCCGGCTGCCCCCAGGAACAAAAAATCATCAAGGTAATGCATCACACGTTGGAAACCCGTCTTCCTTGTGAAGACCCATTGTAGAAAACTACTGAATTTTTCGAAATAGGCACAAGATATAGAGCACCCATCGGCATACACCTATCCATGTAATAATGACCCTGAAACATGAAACCTAGGAGACGCTGATCGTCTGGATGTACCGGGAGCAACCGGAACGCTGACTCGATATCAGATTTTGCCATCAGCGCCCCGGGCCCCAGGCGATTCAAAATGGCTACGGCCTCATCGAAGGATGCGTACCGCACCGAACACACTTCCGGGTCTATCGCTTCGTTTACGGAAAGACCACGTGGGGCTGACAAATTATGTATCAGCCGAAACTCACCCGGGTCCTTCTTTGGGACCACACCTAAAGGGGAACAAACAAAGTTAGGAACCGGTGGTACACTAAACGGACCGGCGACTCGACCTCGAGTAACCTCCTTCCTGATCTTATCCTGTACCACGGTCGTATGCTGGAAGACCGATAGCTGATTTTTACATTTCTCTGCACCTTGAAAGTCCCCCACTGGGATGCGGAAACCATAAGAAAACCCGTTCCGCAACACCCCAGCAGAAGTACGATCCGGGTATTCACTGAGCCAAGGAATCATTGCCAAGGTATCAATCGGGGTAGGTAAAGGCGCCCCTCGGACTATGTTAGACCTGTTTGGCGCCTCCTCTACCCCCGTTATCACCCGGTTTGGCTCTGCACGTGGACTCAGGATGGGATGATTGCCCACACCCACTACATTCGTGTCTAAATTTGCACGATCCCTGGGGCCTAGTACATTTACCCCTGTTGAAGTTCCAACAAACCCCCCTTTTTCCTGTATTGCCGGCAGGCCTCGAGTAATTGTCGGTACCCGCACCGATCGAAAGGGCGTCCCCGCATACTGGCGGGAGGATTCGCCAACGTTACTCCCTACTAATGGCAATTTTAACATACCAGTATCCTTCATTTTGGACCATGACACAGAATCATAACAATCCCACGTTAAGTTTTTATCATGTTCTTTAGCCTTTCTAAACAGGTTATCATAGCAGAACCAATGATTACCCTCGTGTGATACCGAGTACCCCATGATTCGTGACTGATAAATCGGCAATTCGGGTAGCAGATCGGGCCTTCGTTCCCCCAAGATCGATGTAAAAACCCCCCACGCTTGGCCCCAATTGCCAATGTTCTCATTTACCTTAAAGGCGGCCATTTTTGCGCGCCAAACACTCGGATGCATGAGATCCTTCTGGCCCTTAACATGCTCCATCTCATAGTGATCAGTAAGCAACGAGAAGATGTTTACGTACTCCCCTGCCCATATCTTCTCTTTAATAGCCAAAGGAACATGCTGACCCAACTTCTCCCTACGAGAGGGTGCTGACTCATCCCTCGCAATCGGCAATGGCCGCTTACCTGAACCGGACGTTGCCTCTGCTTCTGAACCCGTCCCCTGTGGCTTCTCTACTGCGGCAGCCGGCGTGGACACCTTCGCTGCTTCCAGTGACTCACGCAGTTGCTTCATCAGCTCCTGTGCGTCGACAGCCGTGGCGCCCTCGCTACCTTTTCCCAACCACGCTGCTAATTGTGCTGCCAGCTCGGGCGGCATATCTTCCCCGGACACGGGGGTGACCACAACGGGAATCGGATTCCCTTCCTCCGGCACGGGAGTGGGTGCCTCGAGCGGGGTACTGGGACCCGGGTTGTCTCCCCCAGCTGCTCCCCTCCTGGGCCTCTTGTTTTTCCCTCCCGGGGCTGCTCCCGCCAAAGGACGTTTCGGTCCCCCTTCCTCGTCTTTATCCATTCGCCTCTTTAGGTCGGTCACCTCTTTCATGAGAACGCGCAGCATCTGGTCAGTAGTCATGCGCTTTCCCGCCTTCTTCGGCATTCTCCAACAGAGTAACTGAAAAACAAACAAGAACGATTACAACGCTCAAAATTGGCTCTTCGTTCCGTCTCGAGCTCACGTGCAGCGAGGAGGTGCAGCTTCAGAGCACAGGAACAAGAGGATGCCTTCTGATCTTGCTTCTCCTTTTATCCGTCTTCAGGGCGGGCGTAAACCCTCCCCTGCCTGCCCCAAGGGCGTGGCCAGCTGCGTCAGTGTCTAGGCCAACCCACTCTAGGGCGGGAAAAGGCGCGCCCCGGCTACGCCGCTTCGGGCATACCAGCCGAGACTCGCCTCCCGCCCAAGATGGCTTCCCGGGGGGATCGTGGTACTCCGCCATACGTTCGGGGGGACCGAGTGGTCGCCCCTTTCCATAAAATTCCTTCTCATGATTACTTTAAATTCTTACAGATTCATAGCTTTCTACATTCACCCTCCAACATAGAAAGACAGGATTTAATCCCAATTTTACTTATAGATAGTCTAAATAATAAAAGAAGAATTGGGTTTTACTATAACACTTTAAAGACTTATCTTGTGGATGACTTTAACAATCTGAGGGATAAATGGGAAGAGAAATTAGGTACAAAGAATGTATTTTTGAAAGAATCAATCAAAATGGCCACCTCTATTCTATTTTCTGGGCGTAATCGAACCCAACATTACATGATTTTGTGTGACCTATATTACACACCGGCAAAAGTTCTGAAATGGGGGTGTATTACTGGAATCAAATGCAATCGGTGTAATTTAAGAGGGGCCGATACACTACATATGTTTCACTCGTGTGTAAAACTTGATGGATTAATTTGTGATATTCAGAAATTTATTGAATACATTCTTTGTAAAAATATTGCTATGTCACCTGAACTTGTATTATTTGGTGTCTCCAAAGATTCAAAAGACATTGAACAAACCAACTTATTATTTATCATGATGGCTGAACTTCGTGCATGCATATCACAGGATTGGATTAGTCCAGAATCACCATCTTTCTCCACATGGAGGGGACGTCTCTTAGCTAGATTTAAACTTGAATCAGCAATATATGCTACCATGTATCTTCTATTTTTTTTGTATTCTGTATTGTTTTGCTTTTTTTCTTTTGTATATGCTATATAACATGCATTTTAATATGTTTTCAAGAGGGAATTATGTTATAATCTGTATAAACTTGCAACTCAAATATCAATAAAAAAAAAAATTAAAAAAAAAGAATTGAATATTTCTTTTTGACAAAAAATGCAAAAAATTCTAAAGAATCACTTCGTTTTGTAAAATGATAATAAAAGCAATTTGATTTGACGATTTAATCAAGACTGAAATATTGGTCTATACAGGACAATTGTTTAATTCATTGCCCTGTTGAATTCAAGAAAGTATCGAGCAGTACTGGCATCTTGTTTTGTTGATTATTAGAGTGGCGTGGCCTTGCTGCGCTTTAGCCAAACCCTCGTTGTTCCTTCGTGTCACAAAAGTAAGCACACGTGTGTTAATATTTAACAGCTTCAGTGGGATTCAACATTCTACTAACCAGAACAACCTTCCCATAAAGGTTACTGCTGAATAGCAGAACACAGTAGATAGTAAACATTTTTACATTATTTAGCTTATGAAGGTGGGAAGATCAGGCATGTGTACAAGTTGAGCAAAATGGGGTACAGTTTTTATTAACTTGTCCTCTTCAGTTGCTCATTACACCACATGTAAGCTAAAATCTGTAGAAACACTATGAATGATAGAGGGATCTGATGTTATGTGTACTGTTCTAAACTCATAATGGCCATTCTACATTTTGATGCATAGAATTGAAGAAATCAAATTTACCAAGCTTAGTCCTATGCCCTACAATTTCATTGATCAGCCTATGACTGCCGAAAAAATTATTTCATAGAGAAAAGTCAACATTCTACATAGTGGGCCAAGGGCAATTTAAAACAACACAAAACCCACTAGGGTTTTAGGCCATAAAATGAGGGATTAGCTGCATCTAATCTGTGGATTTTTCTGTAAAATAAGGTGTAATGCACAGATGTTAAGGTAAATTCGCAATCTTCATTATTATTCTTTACCTAGTAAACTATAGACAAAGATCCTTCCACTTCTGTATTATTTGGATACACTGACATCAACATCTGGTTGTAATTTGTAGACTACATTTTTTGAGCGCAGAGTGATTTTTAATAGTGCATCTTTTCTGTGAAACTGTGATTATCAGGATGCATCTTTGAAGTAAAAACGGAGTCTTTGAAATATTATTTACCCTGGGTAATTTCAGTAAAAAGTGTGACGCTGAAAGTCATTTTGCTGTGCCGCACTGCATTTGTTTTGAAGCAGAAGGATACAACATCTTTAAAACAATATGTCACAGCTCTTTGCTTCTCCCTGTGCGGGCAGACAAACTGCTGCCATGCGCCGGTGCAGGCACCTTTGCTCCATGGTGCAAGGATGTCTACGTTGTTGGGAGATAGTTTTTGTGCAAAGAAGGGCACCTTCCTGCACAAAAACAATCAATTCAGGTGGTTTCCTTTTGCAATACGTGCTGTAAAATGCATCACACATTGAAAGACGAAAAAAGCGAGGAGAACTTTAAACATTTCTCCTCATTGCGCCTCCCTACGCCTGTGGGTGGTGTAGCATTCTGACACATTTCCAGATTTACAATTGTTGGTAAATCTGGAAATGCATCAGTAGACATGGCTGTTGTGTGGGTACCCCCACAGCAACACCCATGTCATGCCCCTAACATGTAAAGTGTTGTGTGAAAAGGAGCGATATTTACAAGCACATGTAAGGCCACGCAGGGTGGCTTTAGGTGTGCTTGTAAATATCACACAGCGGTTGTGCCGTCAGAACATCACGCACCGTGATGCACTGACGGTGCAAATGCAGTAACTTTTATTCCCTGCATAAAGTGTAGATTACTTTCAGCCCTGCTTTGATTGTCTGAATACAGATGAGGTAATCCTCCGTGCTCCACTCAATCTAGCCACCTGGTATTAGTATGTCAATGAACAGGTTTAAGCAGCTTTGCCTAAATTTCCAACTGAAGCTACATTTACTTTCAGTCCTCATTTCAATTCATCCTACATTCCCCAAAAGTTCAGCTTCGGAACCTCTGAGAAGGCAGGTGCGGCTCTAGGCTCATGGTGGCCGTGGGCAGGGAGGGTAGGTAGGGGGCCCCGGAAGAGGGGGTCCGGGCAGGCAGAGCGCGGAGGCCAGTGAAGAGGGGGGGGTGTCAGGGTGTTTGGAAGTGGAACAGAGCCGGAGGCCGCCAAATCCCTGCCAGGGGCCGACATGCAAATATGTCTCCATCCTCAGAGGATTATTATATTAAGGATATATATTGGCATGGTGGCCCCTGGGGTTTGGTGGCCCTGTGTAGTTGCACAGCTTGCACATACATGCCTAAGGCCGCCCCTGGAGAAGGTAACGTCAATTTTGACTCATGTTTTCAGCCTTAGAATCGATCTTTTGGATCATTAACGAGTCGCAGTCATTACTTTTTTGTCAGAAAGTTTTGCAATGATTGTTATATTTCTAATTTTGCCGCATATGCATAGAATGTGCAGATTCTATTGCATTTAGCTACGGCAATGTAATGCATCTCCTGCCTCATCAGCTTAGAAAGAAAATTCCTAAGAAAAGATATGTATGATTAAATGTACAACAGATGCAGGCTGCAGTGACCTATACAGAACGCACCTGCGCGGGTAAAGACGGATTTCTGTGAGTTCCAGCTGGATAAGAGAGGCTCGTTTTGTATGCTGACTGCAAAGCATTGACCGGTCTTGTGCATCAGAGTTAGGAGCTAGTGGGAACTGGTTTTGATCCAGGCTAATGCCTTTGCGCAGAATCACAAAGAGACATCAATCTTTTTAACAGATGGTGGATTGCAGAATCCTGTTCCAATAGCATGGTAAATCCCGAAGTGCAAGTAATACATTACTGTACATTAAAATCTAGCCAGCCAATTTATTTCCATGTGTCTGAACACTCGGGGTGCACAGACTCTTCAATATGCAAGGGTGCTGTCATTAATCTAGTTTTATTCTCTGCATGTAAACATAGTGGCACTTTGGAAGCATAACAATTTTGTCTTGTAATCTGATCAGTGTTGTAAGTAAAAATACTGTAGCTATAAAGGTATTTTTTATTTACATTCGTGTGCAGCTTGTTTGGCCATATGAGGTTGTCTTAGATTTTATTTTCGAGGATTTATTTCTGACTAGATCCTCTTTGCTCTGTAACATGCTGGGCTTGGCGGCGCCTGCGCCCTGAAGCAAGACAGTGGTTAATTTTTAAGAAGCAGTATCATCTGCACAATAATAATAGGGCTTATTCACAAAAATTGCATTTTGGAGTACATTATCTAGTAGTACAAAACGTACTACAAAGTGCTATTCACAAAACTACGTGCAGAGTTTACTTTTATGCCTCTTCTATCTTTTTCTGTGAGTAGATCCTGCATACGTAAGTAGATGTTATACTAGTAAATGTGGGAGAGAGAAACTTTAGGATTTAAAAAATAATAATTCTCGCAGTTTTAGAGAGTGTACTTCGCCCAATGGCATTGGAGTGCTTTAAATAAGCACCAAATTAAATTAAACAAGGTCTGATTCTGTTTTTGCTGTTTTGGTTACAGGCATTGGGAGATTAAGTGATCTCCCAGAATCACAGGATGTTGTGCCAGTTCTGGGACACAAACCGGGTTTCTTAGTTCCATAGTCAGTAGCTCAGGCTGTTATTCACATTCCTGTTCACAAGCTGCACTTCTAAAACGTCTAGAGCCAAAAAGGGCACCAAAACGTTAGTAAGGTACTCTAGCTCAGAGTTAGAGTAAGTCCAGCACCAGACATGCCCAATCAGTGATATTGGCACACTCTTTCACAAAAATTAATGGAGTTAGGAACCTAAAATAAAACCGATAGGAAATAATGTTAAATGTATCTATTTACAATAGTTAAAATGATGAATACATCTAATTAAATGTGAAACATATGAAAAAAAGGTAAATATTTTTAATTTAATTCTGAAATTTGGTATTCACTGTGTTTGCATTTAATGATTAATGTAGTGGTACACTTTTGTTATATAAAATACATA
Organism: Lissotriton vulgaris; assembly: GCF_964263255.1. Lineage (NCBI taxonomy): Eukaryota > Metazoa > Chordata > Amphibia > Caudata > Salamandridae > Lissotriton > Lissotriton vulgaris. The sequence continues at coordinate 748,601,467 of NC_141696.1, forward strand.
CATTTTAATCAATGCTATCATCACTTTCAATAATTACTATTACTTGATAAAATAACATTTATATTTTACTTTATGTGGGAATGTATGTTTTGATTTAATCTTGAGAAAAATAATTGTAATATAATTTAGTATAGTTTAAAGAATGTCATCTTTACTTCAAAATGTAATATTGCTAGAACCTTTTTTTTATTAGATCTACAATTATAGGGGCAGATGTATCAGCATTCCATTTTGCGAGTCCATAATTGCGATTTTTAGCGAATCGCAATTTGGGAATCGCAAAATGGGATGTATGAACATATTTGCGATAAATGTGCGATTTCTTAAAAATCGCAGAATAATTTGCGATTGACATGCGATTCCTTAATTAGCGAATTTCGCAAATTAAGAAATCGCAAAAACGGGATCATGCAATGCAGGAACAGCCTGATGACATTATAACCAGGAAGTTCCAGTGATTGCTTGCACCTGCTTCTCAGAGCCACACCCAGTGGCAGTTGGAAGAGTGTTGTGAGGCAGAGCAGACCTGTTTGGAGAGCAATGGAGTCACAGAAGGCACAGGAGGAAATGTCAGCTGAAAAGAGAAAAAGGAAGCAAAAGTTTTCTGAAAAGGAGCAAGAAATCCTTATAGAGGAAATGGTTTGTAACCATGAGGACCTTTTTGGAAAGAAGCAATAAAAGTTCCTGACTCAAGGAAAAGGAAAATCTGGCTGGAGATCCAGGAAAAAGTGAATTCAGTAGGAGTTACCACTCGCTCCATTGATGAAATCAAAAAGAGATGGTACGACATGCGACTAAGATCAAAAGAGAGACTTGCAGATAGAATTAAAGAGGCCAATTAAACAGGTGGTGGAACTTCTTCTACGGACCAACCAACACCCCATGAGGAATTGATAGAATCAACCCTGCTACCAGAGAGTGTGAGTGGAGTGGCTAGCATTGATAGCTCAGACCCTACAACAACTACACAAGGTAAGATGCATGCAAATTGTTACAATGAATGTGTGTAATGAATGTGTGAGTGTCCTGTGTTTATACTCATTGTCAGATAAATAGTAGTCCAGTTCCACTGTAAAACCAGAAGTGAGCAATGCATCATGGGAGTTGATGTGCAATAACGATTGTCACACTTATCATCATAGTAACACCTGACTTTTTTGCAAGTAGTAATTTGGGATTCTAAAGCAGTGTAGTGCAAGTTTTTGTCTGCAATGAAATCAATTTATTTTGAAGAAACACAAATTCATTATTCACACTTTACATCCACAGAACATACAAAAGACTCCAGGGCAGAAATTGATTTGGAAAATTCTCCTCCACATGTCACGTCTGACACAGAACAAGTAGTCACTGATGCCCCTGTTGAAAATAGAACATGCACAGGAAGCGCAGACATGTTGCACCTCTGCCAGCAATGGGAGAAGACGAAAATTCAGATGGAGGTTCAGTTCCCAATGAGACTGTCAAAGTGTCCCCTCAGGACTCACAAGAGCAACTACAAGCACCAAGGAGGGCACGGTCATTCCGTGTGGAGACATGTAGGAGCAACAGAGGACCAAGTGAAGGAGGCACTGTTTTTGCTGGCCTTGAGCAGGATATGCTTCATGTACAGCGCCTGCAACACAAGGCACTCAGGTCAATAAATAGGCAGCTTTTGAAATCCAATAAAAATCAAGAAAGCATGGCTGCATCAATTGAGAAACTCTGCCTGACCCTTGTACAAACAGAAAATGCTCGTAACAGGGCTGCACAGGCATCACATGTCAGGATGCATACTTACACTAAGGCAATCAATAGGCTTTGTTCAGTCACAGGCAATTTCACCAGGCGCAGCATTAACATGCAGCACGAATTGAGTGACTGCACACGTGAAATGGTGAAAAGTGTGGACAAAATGACCTCGGTATTGGAAACTATGCAAACCTCCAACTTTGGTGCAAGCGCTCTCCTAGGCTCTGCAGAAAGTGAGGACAACTCCAGTAGGAGCAGTAGAAACCCTACCCCAACAAACCAATTGAGCCAACGCAGAAGTGGAAGGCGTGCTAGTTCAGGACCTGAACAAGAAGCCATGCATTCACAGAAGCAACATGCTTCTAGCCGCCAGCGCAAAAAATAACTTTTCGAATAGTAACCTATTCAGCATAAATGCATTGTGAAAGCAGTCTTTGTGTTACACGTATGGACATTTTCTTTTACAACATTAGAAAGTAATGTTTTACACACAATGCACTATAGTTTGTCTGCTGTGAATTAAAACAACAATTACAAACCTGAGTCTGTAGTTTGTTTTTTCTTACCTAAAATTTTTTTTGTGTAATCTCTGTCCTTCTTTGACGGCCAGCCATTGCTCCAACTCCTGCTACTGGCATTCTTGGTGGAGGGATGTCATCATCATCAGATGAGTCAGAGTCACTCACTTCAATGTCTGTGCCTTTGTGAATTGCCATGTTATGCAGCATTGCACATGTTGTAACAATTTTAGAACATGTTTCAGGATTGTATTGCAAAGCTCCTTCACTTTTGTGTATGCATCTGAAACAGCTTTTTAATATTCCAAAAGTACGTTCAATTATCCCACGTGTGGACCGGTGTGCCCTGTTGTACCGTCTTTCACTCTTTCACTTGTATTTGCAGGATTTAAGTAAGGTGTTAGGATGAAATTACGCACTGCATAGGCACTATTACCTGCATGTAAGAGAGAAAATAGTAACTGTATGTTCCATTGGAAATAAATGAATGGATGGATGGATGTTTGCATGAGTGTTACTCACCTAGTAGGTATCCGTCTCCAAACTTACCAGCACTAAGACGTCTATGAATTGCGCTATGTCTGAAGATAAAGGAGTCATGTGTACTCCTTGGAAACTTTGCTACAATATCATTGATGATGTTTTTGGCATTGCATATGATCTGGATGTTGAGCGAGTGGTAGCTTTTTTATTCCGAAATACATATTCTATGGCTGCAGGTGGAGTGATAGCAATATGGGTTCCGTCAATGCATTCAATCACATGTGGAAATCGTGCTATTTGATAGAAATCCAACTTTGTTTCCTGTATGGCTTGTTGTGTATTAGAGAAATATATATGATGTTGGAGTCTCCTTAGTATTGCATCCAGGAACACATGAAAAAAGCGTGATAGGGCACTCTGTGACACTCCACCAACCTCTGCAATTACACTTTGAAATGAGCCTGAAGCCAAAAGGTGCAGTGAGCACAATACCTGCACATGTGTTGGAATTGATTGTGTCCTGCCGGTCGGATGCTCCAAAAAAGGTTCCAATTCATTAATCAGGTCCAAAATGGTGTGTGGATGTAGTCTGTATTTGTCATAGATCTCCTCCTGAGTCTGCTGGAACAACATAATGCATATTCTGAAGATTCTCTCCTGTCTTTGTCTCCTCTGCGCAGCCTCCTGGCAATCAGGTACAGTCCCGCCATTTTGGAATAGAAAAAAATGCATTCTGGGAGCCTTTTTATATTTTTTTCCTGTTACCACCTGCTTCTATTTGGTGTTAATTGCGATTTCTTATTTAGCGATTTTTGAAAAATCGCTATTTGCGATTTTTTCTTACATATTGATGCGATTTCTTAACTTGCGATTTGTTATTTGCGAAACTCGCAAAATTTGGAACATGCAAAATAAGGAATCGCAAAATATTCTGAGAAAAACTCCTCTCGCACACTAAGAATTCGCTAAAATTGCGAATTCTAAAAATGCGATGCGATTTGTTTCATACGTGCCAGTTGCACTTTTTTTGTCGCAAACGCTGCGAAATTGCGATTCGCAGCATTTGCGACATGCAAACGACTTGATACATCTGCCCCCAAATGTATACAAAGCAGTGACAATAATGTTTTACAAAATAATAGTTTAACAAATGGTTTCCAAACTGAATAAACTATTTTACTTTTTTTTACACTTCACCATGAGGATTCTCTGCAGTTGAGGCAGAGATCGCTGCATTATAAAGTATAGGGAGAAGTTGGCTATACTTTACCACAAGGAGAACTCCACCCCCATAGTGGGGATCTCTGGAAGAGAAAGGATATGGAAAAGTACTTTACTCAACTTGGAAAAAGATTGTAAGCATATTTTTTATTTTCAATATTAATGTAAAATAATTGAAAATATTTATTTTAAACATAGAACTGAAAAAAAATGCTCCATCACCATTTACTTAATTTTGGATTAAAAAAAAAAAGGACCGGATTCAGATTTCGCTGGAAAGGTTACTTTGTCACAATGGTGACAGATATCCCGCCCATCAAAATATAAATCATATAGGATATGATGGGGTTTATATTTTGGTGGACGGAATATCCATCACTGTTGTAATGGAGAAACCTGTCCACCAAAATCTAATTCAAGCTCAGAGTGTTTAAAAAATAATACACAAAGTTAAGAGTATTATTCACATGTTAAAAATACAATATTAATTCCCACCCAATGTAAAAATGTTACGTTTGTAATATACATTAATAATTAATAACAGTGATGTATTGAATAAATTGAAAGTAATTGAATTGCATTTTAAGTACATTTAGGGGTCGATTCCGATTTGGGAAACTAATTCATACGACGATTCGAATTTGTAGCCGTTTCCGAAAGAATCGTAAAAATCCGTCCGAATCGTGTAGTACGATCCGTAGGTAAAAAATACATCTGAATCTTTGCAAACCCTACGAAAAGCAAGGGAAAATCCATACGAAACGGACCCTGAAAATGAACCGTACGAATTGTAAACATGCCGTACAACCCGACAAGTACAATCCACACTCGGGAATCAGAATGCGATTTGTACGGAAAACGTCCCGTATGGGCTGTATTTTCGTACGGAAAACTTCGCGTATGAGCGACCCACAGAATCCAATACGATACGAATCCCCCCCTGAACGAAGCGCACGCGGACCCCGTAAAAACATTGCGTATGAGCGATCCACAAAATGAAATACGAGACGAATCCCCCCTGAACGAAGCGCACGCAAACCCTGTAAAAACGTTGCGTATGAGCCAGCCACAAAATCAAATACGAGGCAAACCCCCCCTGAACGAAGCGTACCCCATAAAAAGTCACCTATGAGCCAGCCATAAAATCAAATACGAGACGAACCCCCACTGAACGAAGCGCACACAAACCCCTAAAAACAGCACAAATAAACAGAAGCTAATACAAGTAAATGAGCCGTACTGAACCACACAGACACTGTAAAACCTCACAAGGAGGGTGAAAACGACTCACACAACACCACAAAACACGTCTACAGTGTACAAACCATGGAAATGAATGTCCTGGCCAGATCCAAACAGGCAAACAGAGGGGCGAACTCAGAAACACCCTTTATAACACACCCACCAAAAATTCAAACTAAGCCCCAACCACAAATGGACCGATAAAAAGGGCCCACACACACAAACCATGATCCTTTGCAACAGACACAATTAGCAAGACACACTGACAACACACCACCAACTGCAAACATCCACCTTAACACATATGCCCCCAATCACATTCTGACCCACACCCCCTTCACATTCAGACCCACACAACAACATCCATACACACCGTCACCCCACACCATGTCCGCACAGAAGAATCGAAAGTTCACAAAGGAGGAGCTGGAGATCCTTGTAGATGAAGTCATCAGAGTCGAGCCACAGCTGTTTAGCGCATTGGTCAGACGGACCAGCATAGCTGAGAAAACACAGCTGTGGGAGAGGATAGTCAATAGGGTGAATGCTGTTGTACCCATCAGACGCACAATGAAGAAGTGCCAGGCCAGGTGGTGCGATCTGCGGAGGATGATCAAGCAGAAGATGGACGAGGAGTACCAACAGAGCCAGCACACTGGAGGTGGTGGTCCCCGCAAACTAGTACAGTACCAGCCCTGGGAGGAGAAGGTGATGGCCCTGCTACCGCCGGTGGGAGTACATGCAATTGAAGGAGTCGTAGAGCCCCGTGAGTACACAAACAACTCATGTAACATGGGGTAATAGCATCCACACCCCAAGTACAAAAAATGCCCGCACCAACCCCCAAGCGACCACCGCCCACAACTACATCCAAAAACAATGCTAATGCCACTAACATGTGTATGCCCCATTGACAAAGCAAGGTCATGCTATGTCCCATGCTACAGGAAGCACAGACCCAAAAATGGACGTCCGGTATGCTGGGAGGGTGGGTGTCACAAAATGCATTGTGGGACTCTCTTGTAATGTACCTTTTACTTAATGCACCCTCCCTACAGAAGTTCTCTCCCTGCTGATCAGCCAGTGATGAGGTCAGATGGAATGTTGATTGTGTTTGGATTGGAAGAGTGAGTCAGTTGGTGTGGATGGGCTGAGCAGTGGAGAGCCTGTGGTGGTGGGGCACTTTAATGGATCTAACTACATCTGGTCACCTGAAACTATGAAGAGATCTTAAGAATAAAGTAGAGACCTTATTATCTACTTCACCTGGTCTACGCATCTTTCTTCTTTGTAACACTGGCAACGATTTAAAGAACCTGCGTGCTACTGAAATGGACTTTTGAATTTAGAAGAATATAGGAACTAAAGGAACTTCAAGTAATTGAATCACAACTTGCGGATTTGAAGAAACTAGGCACCCCATATCCCCCACCAGTGACCCTGTCATCGGTCGCCCACAATGCATGGTGCCGGTTCCTTCTCTGTATTGGCCTCAGTGACTGCTTTTGGAAATCATTGTGACCTGGCTATTATCTACCCTATACTCTGGATTTGCCACTTCCTGATGTTATTACTGTTGAGCCTGCTATGTTGTTAATTGATTATTTGGGGCTGGCAGTTGCAACAGGCGCTAATGTATCACCATCAGTGATTGGTTTTAAAAGTAAAATGACACCTTTTGAATAGTAAATGCTGAGTGTGCGCACCCTGCTGCTCCAGTGGAAAGAGAGCGACGTGTGAATTTGAGCCTCGGTGCTCCAGTGGAAGAGAGCGATGCGCTGTGAAGGAAATGGAGGACTGTGAAATTTTCATTTTTACACTCACTGGAATCAATTATTCTACGTGGGACGTCAAGACTGACATATAAGTAGGTTCAAGCAGTAAAGTACTTCTTTCCATGTGAACGGTTTCGAGAATTTTAGGAACAAGCAATTTTTATTTATTTTTGGTCACAGTTTAACCGTGTTGGTGTTATTTGAAAAAGTGGAGCGTGTCATGGGTCGCGCACGCAATCTTACCTGCATCACGAAGAGTGGTGATGTCTCTCTTGATTCTCTCCGACATTCTGTGCTGCGTTGTCGATTCCTGCTCCGAAGCCTGCATGCATTGGCGTGCCGAGAGCCATCCGAAACGCCGTCGCCTACGTACCGCCATCTTGTGGTGGGCGGCCTCATCTTCATTTCTCTCCGTTTGTTCCTGTATGTTTGACGCCACCACGCTGTGTTTTTTTTAATTTCTTGCAGCAATAAAGATCAGAAAAAAGAACCGAGATGAACTAACCGGACAACGCGATATTTTATGCCCGAAACAAGCAGACTGTTGAAGAAAGGAAAAAAACGACCCAACTCTGGTGACTGCTCCGGTTTGGCAGATGTGAGGTAAACTGTGTATATGACTTAGTGATTGCTTCCACAATCAGCAACGCGTTATTGTGACTTTATTTTACTAGTCGGTTTGTGGGCACTTGTGTAACTTGAACTAATGATATGCTGCCTGCAAGCCTGGTCTGGGTTTTTTTTTAAGTTGTGGAGATAAATTCATGCTGTGGGTTGGGGGAGAGCTTACTCATTTAATATTTTAGCCAATGTGACTTAGTCTAAGTATATTGCTTTTCTATTGTGGTTGTGCTGTTAGGATGTTCTTTGGGTATGAGAAGTGGTGATGTGAATTACCCTGGGTAATGCTTTGGTTAAGGATACCCATAATGTGTTTGCAAGAGTGTCAAGACTGGGGGTAAGGATATTTATAGTATGTTGTGTGAGTGTTATATTTGTGCTAGTTTCTCTGATTTCCATATTTAGGCCAGCACATGTCCCTGGTGTAACAATACCCATAGTATGTGCAAGAGTGTTTTGGGGTTTAAGGTTACCCTAGATTGTCATGGGTTTAAGGTTACCCTAGTTTGTCTTTGGGGTATGGGATACCCATAATATGTTTGTTTTGGATTTATAGTTCCCAAAGGAAATTTTGACTGTATTCTGGGTTAAGGGATACCCTGGTTTGATTTATGTATTGGACTGTGCGTTATTGATACGCAAGTAGAGTATTTTTCGGACTGTGTGTTACGGGTACACACGTGAGAAGTTTTCTTCTAGTGTTGCTTCTTCTTTTTGTTTTGCTTGTTACCCTTGTTTTTTGGGATTTGTGCAAATGAGGGTTGTTGTTCCCTCTTCTGCCACAGTTGTGTGCCTTAGTTTGTGGTGCATTTGGCTACTCATTATTGTACCCGTAGTTTGGGACGTGAGTTATGTGGATAGTTTCCACTGGTTTTGAAGGATGTTTTTATTTAACTTGCATTCTTTTTGTTTGTGATCATTATGAAGGGGAGATGGGTGTAGTATCTGAGTTATCTCATGCATCTTCCTTTGTCTTCATTTGTATGTTTGGCAACTTTCATGCATTTGTTGTTATGATCATTATAGCAAGGGGATGATGTATAATTTTGTTATTATTGCATCCTCTTTTGTTGGAACGTGTGTTTTATCGACTTCACATGTGTTGTTTGTTTTCTATCATTATAAAGGGGGGATGTGTTGTAATGTACCTTTTACTTAATGCACCCTCCCTACAGAAGTTCTCTCCTTGCGGCTCAGCCAGTGATGAGGTCAGATGGAATGTTGATTGTGTTTGGATTGGAAGAGTGAGTCAGTTGGTGTGGGTGGGCTGAGCAGTGGAGAGGCTGTGGTGGTGGGGCACTTTAATGGATCTAACTACATCTGGTCACCTGTAACTATGAAGAGATCTTAAGAATAAAGTAGAGACCTTATTATCTACTTCACCTGGTCTACGCATCTTTCTTCTTTGTAACAGACTCCAAATCTGACCCAATTGCATGGGCGTCCACAGTGGGGGGCAAGGGGGGCTCTTGCCCCCCCCCCGATCACCAGTGCGTCTGGTGTGGGCCCAGTCATGGCCAGACCTAGTCCATCATGCTTTTGAAATGGTGACATTGTTCCAGGTGGCAGCCCCCTCCATTGGGTGGGAAGGGTGCAAGGGGGTGTCCGAGAAGGGTGCAAGGCTGAGGGCGAGAAGGGTGCAAGGGGGAGGTGAGAAGTGTGTAAGGCAGAGGGGAGAAGGGTGCAAGATAGAAAAGGGTGCAAGGTGGAGGAGGAGCGGGGAAAAAGGGGGAGGGTAAGAAGGATGCAAGGGGGAGGGGTAGAAGGGTGCAAGGGGGAGGGAGAGAAGGGTGCAAGGGGGAGGGCAAGAAGGGTTCAAGGCAGAGGGGAGCAAGGTGTAACGTAGATAAGGGTGCAAGGCAGAGGTCGAGCAGGGTACAGGGTGGGAGAAGGGTGCAAGGGGAAGGGGAGAAGGGTGCAAGGGGGAGGGGGAGAAGGGTGCAAGGGGGAGGGCGGGAAGGGTGCAAGGCAGAGGGGAGAAGGGTGCAAGGCAGAAAAAGGGTTCAAGGTGGAGGTGGAGCAGGGTACAAGGGGGAGGGGGAGAAGGGTCAAGGGGGAGGGTGAGAAGGGTGCAAGGGGGAGGGGGACAAGGGTGCAAGGCAGAGGGGAGAAGGGTGCAAGGAAGTGTTGAGAAGGGTGCAAGGGGGATGGTGATGAAGTTAAAAAATTGCCAACTACTAGAAACATGCCCAATTGCCCTCATCCCATGTGGCCCATGTACACACCCATGCACCATGCTCAATGCACAGGGAGTGGGAAAGTACTGACAAGATAGCTGACACTGGGCCCTGGTGTAGGAAGCACAAAGCCCCCTGGGACAAGTGCAAACACAAACACCAGGACAACAAGGTCAGATATCTTTGACAGGAACTCACAACTACTGTTATGGCAGCATGCTTAATGGGGGGACAGCCACACCACAAGGGAGGCCCAGTTCCAAATAAGACTGCAACTACCAGCACGGCCTGTCACACACCCCTTACACAAACATACCCTCCTGGGTTAGAAAATGGAGTGCCCCACTGTCACAATGGTCATGTAACACAACAAAACCAATACAGATCTGCTGAGGCATCCAAGCAGTAACATTTTTATTTTATTTTATTTCTACATGATTAATTAAAATCTTTGCAAAATTATAAAAACACCAGTAGATACATTTAAAAAAACATTTGTACTTGAGCTTATCGAGTTAAATTAAATTAGAAGAAAGAAGTTGATTAAGATCAGTTCTCAAGACCTTATAATGTTCGTCAAACGCTGTTAAGTCTTTTTCTTGTTAGGTCAAAGAACTTCACAACCTGGCAATTCAATTTGGTGTTATTGGTGTTAAAACACAGCTTAACTGCCTGCCTGCAAGTCCGAGCGGCATGTAGTTTAAATGATGGTCGTAAAAAGTTATACCTCAGGTCCTTTAGTCTAGAACAGATGCAAATCACGTGGCCGATTTTGCACAGGCAACACTGCTGTGAAGAGTTGTTTCTCTCCCAAGGTGGAAGGTGTGGGAGTATGGGGATTGCACCGAGGCGTAGTTTTAGAAACTTCTCTTTAACTTTTATTTTCATACCAATGTTGAGGTATGCTTGTGATTGTATTTTTCCATAATCACCCACCGTCATCCAGCCATGCTCCGTATTTGCTAGATCCTTCTTGTCTTCAATCGCTAAAATAATACGTGCTGATTTTTTGGCGACTTTTTTGAAGGACAGAAGGTCTATTGGCGCTTCCCAGATATCGGTCAGGCCTAGAACTTGGAGTGATTCAAATAGGTAATCTCTGGGCAAAGATTTGCGGTACCGAAGTAACTCTTCCCATACGTTAGAGCTTAAGGAGCCTGTCTCTGCAGTGCGAATCTTGTGCCAGCTGGCTACGCAAACACTCCGCCTTTCTATCTTTTGTTTGAGGATGCCGAATTCTAGTCGGATCTGAGTAGGAGAGACATATTTTGGAAGGTTGAAAATAGCCCTATATGAGTTTGCTATGACTGTGTCCAGTAATGCTGCATCCTTCCCATGGAGTGATTCGCTAGCGTATGTAAGAGTAGGCTGTAGTTTTGCACGCAAGATTTCAAGGAGAGGTTTAAGTGTGAGATCGGGAAGTTTTGCCTTTATTGGTTTTAATGCCAAGTAGGTCATTGTCGCCTTACCTCATAAGGAGTCAAGTTGTGCCCTAGACGTGTTTTTTGAGTCCAAAATTATTCCCAGGTACTTGTAGGTGGTTACCCGCACGAGCTTTTCTCCATCAGGTGCCAACAAGGATTCATTTTTTTCCTATAATTCACAGCCATGACCTTTGAGAAAGTGTGAGCTGCATTCAGGAGATGCTGAAGGCCCGTTGGCGTCCGACTTATCAGCAGAAGATCGTCCGCGTATAGCAGGTTGGAGAGGGCACTTTTCCCTAATTTGGGTGCATGATTAGGGCATTAGTCGAGTTCCCCAGGTAGGTTGGCTAAAAAGAGGCTGAATTAAAAGGGTGTTAGTACGCACCCCTGTTTTAACCCTTTTGTTGTCCTAATGGGCTTCGAGAGGTGTGTACCTGCCCCAAGTTTGATTTTAATTCAGGTTTTGAGTGGAGTAGTATTAGCACATCTAAGGAGATGTTTCAGTATTCCCCAATTGTCCAGTTTCTACCAAAGTTTGTTGTGGTCCACATGATCAAATACCGCAGTATAATCGATAAACGAAAGGTATAAAGATGACTTGATCTCTTTTGCTGCTCCCATCAGCAAGGACAATGCCATGATGTTGGTTGTGGTTCCTTGGCCTTTGCAGAAACCCGTTTGGTTAATTGGGATGATGGAGTTTTCAGATGCCCATGACGTTAATTCCTCCAGGATGATTCCTGCTAAATATTTTGCCTCCACGTCCACGTCTAGTAAGGCAATAAGCCGATAGTTGTTTGGATGCTTCTTGCTACTGTGTTTGTAGATCGGGCTGATGATTGACCTGTGCCTAGACTCAGGAAGAGTCTGGGTATGCCTTATATTGTTGAATACTGGTGCTAATGATGCACTCCAAAACTCCACTTCTGATTTGTACCGCATAGGTGGTATGCCATACGGCCCCGGGGCTCCGGTGGGTCTCCCCCTTGTTATTTGCCATCTGATGTCTGCTGGGAAAATTTTCTTTGGCCCTAGCTCGACAACCTTCGCAGGGCTTTCTTCCATCTTTGACTTGTCAAGTTTTGATGGGCACTTCCCTTTTGTTTTAGACCTTGTGGCATTTGTACAGGGATTGTTTGTGACAGCGTCCTCAGTGGTGTCATTGTTATTGAAATGCGTCAATAGGTATTTTGTCCATACCTCCTCTGATATGTGTGAGTTTTGACCTAGGTGATCAGGATTCTGCAATTTTTTGACCATTTGCCAAAACTTGGAGCTGTTTTTCTGCTTCCCTTCAAAAAGAAGTTTTACCCACAGGTCTTCATTTCTTAGCTTCTGTTTTTCCCTTTTCAACCGTTTTAGCTGTTTTTTTGCTTCTAGTAGAACAGCTTGCAGGCTGTGGTTTGTTTGATCCTTTTGCATTTGTCTCAATGTTAGATTTATTAATCGTTTTTGTGTTTTCATTTCTGGGGTTAGTTGTTTTCCATTTGAAATTCCCTTCCCTTGATGTAAGTTATTAGGCAAGATTTTTACCATTTTCTCTCTAATGGCTTTTGTTTATACTTGAGTGAAGTTTTGCCAGACATCCAACACCTTGTTTAAGGAACTGGAAATTTGGGTGAAAAGGGTTTTCGCTGTGGAGCTTATGGAGTCAATATTGCCGGCTTTACACCGTAGCCGCTTTAAGTTTAAACTGACTTCTGTGTCGAGGCCTGTAAATGGCTCAGTTTCTATTTGAAAGTTAGATCTTATTTCGGCCTCTTGAGGCAGGTGGTCACTGAAGTCACTCGTCCCTATTCTGAAAGTTGTTACCCAGCAAAACATGTTTAAAGATATGAACATGTAATCAAGATGAGAAGATTGTTTATTGGAGTGGAAGGTGGCTGCTGGTGGATCATCGTCGATATAGCGAACATTTAGGGCCCTTAAGTTAAGTAGCTCCAGATGGCGAAGTAAGATTTTTGAGTGCTTTGTTGGTATCTTATTTTTTGTTGGGCCTTGTGTTGGCACACCCCACGCTGCTTTCAAATCTTGGGTGAGGTTGGTGTCTTGATCTTTATTGATGAAGAGCATATTAAAGTACCCGGCCAAGATGAATGAGTCTGACTCCCTTGCTTCCATTATTTTTTCCAGCACTTTTGCCAGGTCTTCCGCCGTTTTTTGTTCCTCTTTCGGGTGAATGTATATGTTAATTATAATTACTTCCTGTATCTGCTTCTTCAACCAGAGTGAGATATTTACCACCTGTATGGCACTTGGGGCAGGTATCTGAAAATTCATTGCCTCAATTTCGCCTATTGTTGATATTGAGGCGAAGAACATCAGACCTCCTGATCTTCGTCCAAAGGTGGAGTTTTTATTTGCCAGAATGCAGCAAGACGTGAACCTTTGGAGCTCAAATGCTTTTTTCCCCAAGTTTCTTGGAGCAATAGAAGTTCAAATGTACTTAGGTATTGAAGAAATTCGGAATCATTACTTTTACTGGCTAAACCGTTGATGCTCCAGGAGCAGATTCTGATTTCCCTACGCTTAGCTGAGGGGTTGGTAAGTTCTTTCCTTTTTTGTCAATTATAGACAGTCGTTGTGACGATTGTACGTTGAATTGACTTCCAATTATGGACGGTTTTTGGCGAAAGATAGCTAGTATCATTTTGATTTTGTCCAGATCGAGGATTATTTGTTTCTCAGGGGTACATCCTGGGCGAGCTGCTCCTAGCTTCCTTTAGGATTGAGTTAGTACTTTTTTGTGCCAAATGTCTGATAAGAGGTAAAAGAGGTGTCAGATAGCGAGGTCGCTTTTCAAGTCTCAGTTCTATCCCCCATTGCTGGAATGTTGCTTCTTATTCCATGATTTTATGTGCTGTCTCTAATGAGTGTGTGGAAGGGGAACGGCACATACCTCAACGGAGAGAATCCCGAGCGAGGGTTCCTCGGGTTCTAATCCTCCTGCGTCTCTGACAACCAGGAGTCCTTCTTCTTTGTTTCCCCTGCAGGCATGCAACCAGCGGATCCAACCCAGACTCGTCCCGGGAACGGAACCTCACGAGCGCCCTGACCCCGGAAGTCCCGAACCGGAAGCAGCCTACCGGGAAACCGGATGCCCCGCCCCCATCCCAGGACCCGGAACTACAAAAGACGACGAAGAAGAGAGGAGAGCGTTCCCGAGAGCCGACTCGTGGCAGGAGACAGAGCGCAGAGAACCATCGAGGGAGAGCGAGAGGAGTGCGAGGATCGAAGGCGGAGAGTTGGAGGACGTCTGGACCGAGGAGTGGTGGAGTCCTCAGGAGGTGGCTGGAGAGCGGCCGTAACTCGCGGGAGAGTTACGGCGGGGCACGTGAGTACCGTGTTACCGTCTCCGTGTCCCCACTTTGTAGAAACCTGTAAATATTTGTATAGAGCTAGACCTCACTGTTAGAGCACCTTTGCACTGTATATAAACTACTTTAGAGACACTTCACTAGTAAAGCTTGTATCATATTCCCTACACCCCCACCCCATCACCAGAGCACCTATCTTCTATCCTCCCCCACCTCTTCTTCCCTCCCCCTCTGTATCCCTATCCGTTCCCCGCCTCACGGTTCTCTCTTTTCTCGCACGCCCCGGTGTTGGTAACGGTACCGGAGAAGTCTATACTGAAAGGACTAACCCCTGCTTCTCTGATTTCCCTCCGAGGTCATCCCAACGCCCGGAAGACGTGAAGACCTCTGGAAGATCCTCTGGCCCATATACAGCTGGGAGCCGACCAAAGCTACGCCCCTGAACTCTTTATGTATATGCTCACGTACTTTTGTCAAACAGAACAATAAAAGAGCTACCATAGCCCAATATATACGGCCTCCACGCCTGTTATTCCGGCCTGCAGCAACCCACAATCCACACCTGGTGTCAGAAGTGGGATCCGGAAGCATGGAGGCCGCCGTGAAGCAACTCGCTGAAAGCCAGGAACTCCTAGGGAAGATGATGGAGCGATTTCTTAAAACCGCTGAGGATGACCGTGGCCAGCTGCACGATGTCCTGAAAGACCAGGGCACCTCTTAAGACCGAGCCCTTGGGAAGCTCGTTGACGTCATGGGGCAATCGAGACCCGCAACTGCATTACCCTCGGTGGTATTACAGAAGTACGTTCCAGGAGAGGATCCAGACTTCTTTTTTATGAACTTTGAGCGCTTGGCTGAGGCCGCTGCTTGGCCCGTTGACCGCTGGAGCCACTACCTTGGGCCTCTGCTGACGGGAGAACTCCAGGCGGCGTTCCAACAGGCCAATATTCAAGGGCAGACCCCGTACCAGGACATCAAAACGTGCATCCTTGAGCGACTTGGGATTGACGACGAGACCTACAGGACAAGGCTGCGGCAGGCACATGAAGGACCGCAGGAAACCCCCAGGGCCTTGTCTTTCCGCATCCAAGACCTCACCAACCGCTGGCTGAAGCCCGCCACATCCACCAAAGATGAAATTCTTGCCAAAATTTACCTGGAACAATTTTTGGCCTCCCTGCACCCAGCTACGCAGAAGTGGGTCCGTCAGCACTCGAGACTCACTTTGGACACCGCTGTTGAGATTGCCAGTGCCTTCAGCCGGGCACAGGACTTTCAGAAGAAGGACGAACATCCTGCACGAACTGTCCATGGAAACCATCCTCGACCTCCGAGGCCGTTAGTACCCCGAAAACCGGAGCCTATTCCTTTTGTTCCCTTCCCGGTGACCCCAAGACCAAACCTTCCTGGCCCTCAATGCTACCATTGTGGGGGTTATGGACATATTGCACGGTTCTGTCCTCAAAAGGAAGAACCGATGGAGGTCGGCCTTACTCGGAACTATGTGTGTCTCACCCAGGAGGCTAGCCCACCTCCCTTCAGGTGTCCGGTAAGGATCGACGGACATCCAATGATGGCCTTAGCTGATTCAGGTTGTCGGCAAAGCGTGATACGACCGCAAGAAATGCCCAATCCCATGGGGCCGATGACTGGCACCGTAGACATCCAATGTGTACACGGTGATACCCGGAGATATCCCACCACCCGGGTACAGGTACAACAGTACTCGGGAAAACGTAGTCCCCTTAATGTGGGCCTAGTACCCAACCTGCCGGAACAGGTAATCTTGGGCAGTGATTACCACGGACTTCCCCGGCTGTTACACGACGCCACAAACTCCTTGGAGAAATGGTGGTCCGAGGCTCCTTTTTCTCGAAACCCTCCTCCTGTAGAGCCCGCAACCAAGGTCCTGAAGACAAAAGGGCAAAAGAAGAAAGAGAAGAGGACCTACGCCGCTGCCTATCCTGTGCAGGTGGACCCACATCCTTGGGAAAATGACCGAGAGTTTCGTGCAGCGCAACAAGAAGACCCAGTACTACAGGACGCCTGGGGACGAGCCCTTGATAATGAGGATCCCTTGCACGTATGTCCCTATTTCTTTAAACGAAACGGTCTCTTGTATAGGAAAGGTGGACCCCAACAAGAATCCCAGCTGCTCGTTCCCGGTCCCTTTCGTGAGAAGGTACTGTTCTTAGCACATAGTCATTTGTTAGGAGGCCATTTCGGGGACGATAAAACAGGACAAACGATACTGGAAAAATTCTATTGGCCGGGCATACATAAACAAGTGAGCCAATACTGCAAAGAGTGTCCGGTCTGTCAAAAGAACAGTCGATACCGGCCTCCGAGAGTCCCCCTTCAGCCGCTCCCCCTTATTGATGTCCCTTTCACCAGGGTGGGGATGGACCTGATAGGCCCCATGTTACCCTCGAAAAGTGGATGTCGGTATGCTCTCGTTCTAGTGGACTACGCCACTCGGTTCCCTGAGGCCGTCCCGTTAAAACATCCCACCACTCAGAACATTGCACGAGCCCTGGTAACCATCTTCACCCGAGTGGGTTTTCCCCGAGAGATATTAACGGACCAGGGTACCCCGTTTGTTTCATCTCTCATGCGTCAGGTGTGTTCGCAACTGGGTATAAAACAAATAAGAACATCTGCCTATCACCGCCAGACCAACGGACTTGTAGAACGGTACAACGCGACTCTAAAGACCACTCTCAAGAAATTGCTGGGACTAGAAAGCCGTCGCTGGGAGGAAATGCTTCCTTTAGCCCTCTTCGCTATCCGCTGCAAGGTCCAGAGCAGCACAGGGTACTCCCCCTATGAACTCCTCTACGGAAGACCCCCGAGAACCCTCCTAGACATGGCTCGGGAAGCCTGGGAAGCCGAGCCTGACCGTACCCGACCTCTGCCGGAATATGTTGCCAACCTTAAGACTCATCTGGGCCAGATTAGGGAAATAGTGAGGCAGAACCTATTGACTGCCCAGGCCACACAAAAACGGCAATACGACAGGGGAGCCAAACCCAGAACCTTTGTTCCCGGAGACCTAGTGCTACTTCTTATACCCTCATCCGATCACAAACTACTGGGACAATGGCAGGACCCTTATCCGGTGACGAAACAGGTAACCCCTGTTACATATGAGATTGATCTAGACCCTATCCGTAAACAGAGACAAATCTACCACATAAATTTGCTCAAGAAATGGGAGGGACCTCAACCCGTGCTCTCCAGCATGCTCAACCCAGGGGATCCGCTCTTCATAAGCTGTGTTGACCCGGAACTACCGCCAAACAAAAGACAAGACCTCAGGAAAATCCTATCACCCATACAAAAGGTGTTTTCCACTTCTCCGGGACACACCACAGTTATCGAACATGCGATCCATACAGAACCTGGAAAAGTCGTGAGACAACGTCCCTATCGCGTCCCAGAGGCCCGCCGTAAAGTCATCCAAGAGGAAACACAAGAGATGATGAGAATGGGTATTATCGAGCCATCAGTTAGTTGTTGGAACTCACCCATCGTGCTCGTTCCGAAACCCGATGGCTCCACAAGGTTTTGTATTGACTTCCGGGAAGTCAATAAAGTATCAAGTTTCGACACGTATCCACTACCCCGAGTAGATGAAATGATAGAACGCATTGGACGGGCTCGCTATATCAGTACGCTGGATCTCTGTAAGGGATACTGGCAGATCCCCATGAAGAGCGAGGATAAAAAGAAAACGGCGTTCTCTACGCCGGACGGACTATTCCAATTTAGAGTTATGCCCTTCGGGCTTCACGGGGCCCCAGCAACCTTTCAACGGGCTATGAACATTGTCCTGCAACCACATGCCCAATACGCAGGAGCTTATCTTGACGATATAGTCATTTATAGCAATGACTGGCCTGAATACCTGTCCCATCTGGAACGAGTAATCACCTCTCTGGGTGAATATGGGTTCACCATTAACCCTGCTAAAACCACTCTGGCAGCCCAAACCGTGAAATACCTGGGTTACCTCCTCGGGAAGGGGGTCATACGACCTCAAGATAACAAAATAAAAGCCATCCAGTCCATACCCTTCCCCCAAACCAAAAAGGACCTCCGGGCCTTCCTTGGGCTTTTAGGATACTATCGGAGGTTCATCCCAAACTTCTCTCAAACTGCAGTACCCCTGACCGATCTCCTGAAGAAAAACCCTGGAACAGAAACCCTACTACGACAACCCTCCCCTCAGATGTTGACAGCTTTTCAGAATCTGAAAAATGCACTGTTGTCCGAGCCCGTTCTCATCAGTCCTGACTACACACAGCCCTTCATTCTCCAGACTGACGCCTCAGAACAGGGACTGGGAGCGGTCCTCTCCCAAAAAGACCAGTCAGGCATAGAGAGGCCTATCCTCTACCTCAGTCGGAAACTCTTCCCCCGTGAGATGAACTACGCAGTAGTCGAAAAAGAAGCCCTAGCCATTAAATGGGCCATTGAGAGCCTGCGTTATTACCTAGACGGGCGAGAGTTCATTCTATACACGGACCATGCACCCCTAGAGTGGATGGCACGCAACAGGGGACATAATGACAGGGTGTTACGCTGGTTCCTATCCTTACAGCCCTACAGATTCCAGACAAAACATAGAAAAGGGGCCGAGCAGGGAAATGCAGACTACCTATCTAGATACCCCCCACCTTCCACCCCCACAAGAAGGATAGCTAGGGAAAGGGGATGTGGAAGGGGAACGGCACATACCTCAACGGAGAGAATCCCGAGCGAGGGTTCCTCGGGTTCTAATCCTCCTGCGTCTCTGACAACCAGGAGTCCTTCTTCTTTGTTTCCCCTGCAGGCATGCAACCAGCGGATCCAACCCCGACTCGTCCCGGGAACGGAACCTCACGAGCGCCCTGACCCCGGAAGTCCCGAACCGGAAGCAGCCTACCGGGAAACCGGAAGCCCTGCCCCCATCCCAGGACCCGGAACTACAAAAGACGACGAAGAAGAGAGGAGAGCGTTCCCGAGAGCCGACTCGTGGCAGGAGACAGAGCGCAGAGAACCATCGAGGGAGAGCGAGAGGAGTGCGAGGATCGAAGGCGGAGAGTTGGAGGACGTCTGGACCAAGGAGTGGTGGAGTCCTCAGGAGGTGGCTGGAGAGCGGCCGTAACTCGCGGGAGAGTTACGGCGGGGCACGTGAGTACCGTGTTACCGTCTCCGTGTCCCCACTTTGTAGAAACCTGTAAATATTTGTATAGAGCTAGACCTCACTGTTAGAGCACCTTTGCACTGTATATAAACTACTTTAGAGACACTTCACTAGTAAATCTTGTATCATATTCCCTACACCCCCACCCCATCACCAGAGCACCTATCTTCTATCCTCCCCCACCTCTTCTTCCCTCCCCCTCTGTATCCCTATCCGTTCCCCGCCTCACGGTTCTCTCTTTTCTCGCACGCCCCGGTGTTGGTAACGGTACCGGAGAAGTCTATACTGAAAGGACTAACCCCTGCTTCTCTGATTTCCCTCCGAGGTCATCCCAACGCCCGGAAGACGTGAAGACCTCTGGAAGATCCTCTGGCCCATATACAGCTGGGAGCCGACCAAAGCTACGCCCCTGAACTCTTTATGTATATGCTCACGTACTTTTGTCAAACAGAACAATAAAAGAGCTACCATAGCCCAATATATACGGCCTCCATGCCTGTTATTCCGGCCCGCAGCAACCCACAGTCCACAGAGTGCCATGTTGCTTTTGTTATATCTGGACGATGAGGCTCGGTGTTTGGCTGAAATTCTATTTGCATGAGGTCAGTGGAGCTGATGTTTGCTAGGTTAGTTACTGAGTGCAGGAGTCTTAATATATTTCCCCTATTCAGTATGCCGTCCCTACCTCGAGAAGTATATTCAGGAATGAAGAGAATTGATGTTGGGCTATTCAAATGCTGGGATATTGTTGAATCAGTTAGAGGTCTCTCGTTGCCCTGTTGAATAAGTTGAGGGGAATGACTTGGGCATACCGTGTCCAAGTAATTTGTTTGCTCACTTTGATCATTGTCTGTCCTCAGTTCCCGGGTTTTACTATTCAATTTACGTATCGTTTGCTGAGGTGACTCCGCATTGATGGCCATGACATTGTCTTCTCTTCCTGTTGTTGGAACATTTTCAAAGTGGTGTTAATTCAGCATTATAAGTATTATGTGCTGATTCAGTTGGTTTAAATTGTAAAAGCTTCTGTTTGAGTTTTTTTTGTGCAGATTTCTTAATAACACTGGTTGTCAGTTTTACGCAACGTGATGGGGACTCTGATGGAGTACTTTCAGGGACCTTATGCAGGGGAGATGATTGTTCATTATCTTTTAATATCCTGCCGTAGGTTGCTGCTAAAGGAGAAGAGCTCGATTGTGCTTCTATGTTTTGTCTTGTGTCCGTTAGTAGCCGATTTCTTCCTTTCCTTTTATTCTTTCTGCGGGTCCTGCTAGATACCTGGTTATTTGTTAAAGATGGTTCAACTGTGGTCGCAGTAGTAATCATTAGGTCTGTTTCCAGTAATATGGGCGATGATGTTTGAACTGAGGGTAAAATGGTAACTGAGCTCTGCTCAGCCGGCCGCTTGTTCACTAGGCCTATTGATGCCACTGAGAGTTCTGGAGGTAGGTCAGAGGATTGCGGAATCAGGGTTTGTAGAGCTGTTGATTTTAGGTCACTTATCAAGTCCCCTAACATAGATGGTAAAAAAGATAATTTATCTAAAATTGGATCACAGGATAGTGATTGTGGTGGAATTATTTGAGCCACAGAAACTGGGTCTTGACCCCTCCTTATAAGACCGTTTAGTTCCGAGGTTTTCCGGTCAATTCCTGAGATATAATCGGCCATTGTCTGCAGAACAGAAAGCTGCAAGTCCATTTTTTGTGACTGGAATTCCAGGGCTGTGGCCGAGTGTTGCAGGGTGTTTAAGATTGTTATCCATATAGATTCGAGGACTGGCTTTCCTGGGTTGCTACTCTTCTCAAGTCTCGGCGATACATCAATGAGTGGTTTCCCTTCAGATGGTTCGAGGTTATAAGTAGCTACTAATTCTTCCCACTCCTGTGCTGCTGTGGAATACATAATGAAAAACAACAGTTGATGGACAGAATGCAGAACAATGTCATACATTCACCCCAGTACAGAGATCTGGGCCTGAATCCATCGTTTTTTTGCACTCCACACCACCCCAGTTCAGACATGGCCATATGAAAATCAGCTTTGACCCTGAGCCTCATGGGAACAGTCCAGCCCGAACTGCCAAGCCATGTATTTCCTGGACTGGAGTCAAGCATCCTAGGACCGGTTTCTGGCTATCAGCCGTCTTCAGCCAGGATAGCTGGAGTCAAGCTATCCTTTTTTGCTATGGAAGAGATGTCATTATTTATGGAATTGTTTATGAATTGTGAATCGTTGAGATGGCATTTGCATTGCTAACCTATTATTTGGTGCTGTTTGTTCAGAAATGCTGCTCAAGTTTAATTGGGGTGTCTTGGTTTGAGTCAGGGATGTGTTTGGCAATTGAGGTGGTTGAATTCCACTTCCTTGCTCTTCAGTTACCATGGATGGTTCTGTTCGTGCGTCTCGGGTTCCCTTCATTGAGTTTGGTGAGCTACTAAGTAGTTGAGGAGGTGATAACTCTTCTCTTTCCTCTTCTTTGTGAATCAGTACCTTAACTTCCACTAGCGCTTCTTGATTTCCAAAGTGTGGTGAGCTGAGCTTCGTAGGTTGAGTCTCACCCTGATTCACTGAACGTGGGTCAATTACTGTCTCTGGGAACTCAACTTTCTTTGGTAAACCCCAGTCTTTGATGGTAATTTTTCTAGTAGACACCATTTCCAGAGTGTTGTGATTGGTAGGTTCTTGATCTGCTAGGTAAGTGTGTGCTGCCGCTCTTCTTAGTTCAGGCGATGTTGATATTAATGTGGTTGCGGCAGCCTCGATACTGGTTGAGTAGAGGACTTCAGCTAGTCGGGGTGGATCTGCTTGGTTACTGTTCGTGCGGCTGCAGTCAGGTTCGCTTTGTAGAAGCGGTGTATGAAGACCTCTGATATTCCCTGTCTTGGAGTAAATATTAATAACTGTCCCAGGGTCTTTTAGGGAGGAAAAATTTGTATAAGTCTTCGGTTGGTGGGAACATGTCCTTTTCTTTGCTGGCATTCCGTCAATGGTTACTAGGTTATCTGAGTCCGTTGGTGGTGACTTTGGTAATGGGGATAATCAGGTTTGTGTAAATCTCCGTGGTTGCTGAATGGCTGTAAGTAGACAAGGTGATGCAGCAGAGGCCTTGACTTGGGCGTTTTTGTTTATTGATTGAGTTGAGGTTGAATTTTGATTCGCTACTAATGTCGGCATTTCCATTGCTGCCAAGGTTGAGCCTTCTTAATTTTTATTGCAGGCGGTTTGGCTGATTTCCTGAGAGTTGTTTGGATATAGTGGAGATACTGGCTCGGTTTCCCCAGTTTCCTTTTCCGTGATTTAGAATTAGAGTTAGATTTTGGTCTTGGTGATTGCCTAACTCTACCTGATCTCATCGCTCAGTATTTTTCCTGTTCTTTTCCTTGTGCTTTCCTTTTTGTTTCCTTATTGTATTAGATCACTGGTAGGTTTGGGAACTAGTCAAATGAGGGTTTCCGCCTCTTTCGAAGGAGTTCCTGCTTAAGCTTCAGTGTTTTTTTTTCCCGTTTATATATATTTTTATTAATTACAATTTTTTTTATTGATACTCTGATTTTGATTGTGGCTGATAAGCGGCTGATTACTGTCTGCTATGTGCTGGTGGCCGCTGGCTGCTGGCTGGCTGTGGGCTGATGTTAGGCACACAGAGAGTATGCAGTGGTGGCAAGCGTTGCTCACGGAGAGAACCGTGGGTCAGCTGGACCTAGTCGAGCTGCCTTCCAGTCACTCCCCGGGCTCTTACTTTGCAGCCGCCTCTATCGGCAGCCGCGCTCGCACCCTCTCACCCTGTGTCACAACCCCCCCTCCTGTCCTCGAGTCAGGCACAGCCTCGCAGCGCCCTGCCTCACCTCCAGATGCGTGAGTGGACGGAGCTGTGACCGAGCGTGCAGACTCTTTTCCCTTCTCCTGGTGCACAGATGATGCAAGTCCGGCGAACCGACGGTTCAGGGAATTCAAGGGATTCAAGGGGAAAGGCGGGAAATCAGGTGCTCACCAAGCCAGGAGTCGACAGCCGGCAGTTTCCCTCTCCTGGTGTGCAGGTATTGCGCAGTTATTACGGGTCCACTGTGAGTCAGATTCAAGGGGAAGGGCAGGAGGGGAGAGAGATCGGGTGTTCACCAAGCTCACTGAGCTCACAAAGCCGGCAGTCGAGTTTCCCGTAGCACAGCTCGGCAAGTTCTGCACCGCACCACTCTGCTCCTCCGCTCCTCCTCCACTCTGCTCTGCTCCTGCTCTGCGCTCTGCATCCAAGCTAAAAATTAAAGGTGCACATTCACAAGCCCCTTTGCATCTCTCACCCCACCTTTGCATCACCTTTGTGACGCAGCGGGCGCACAAAAGTAGCGCCATGGTGCTGGGTATTTACAAGGTGACGCATCTGGGAGATGTGTCACGTTCTAAAGCCCTGCGCCGGAAGTAGGTGTTCTGGAGCGGGGGGGTTGCGTTCCGGTGCACCAACACCTTCCAAAAGTGGCTGAGTGAAATCTACAAGATTTCACTCAGTCACTTTTAAGCACATGCTGCGTCAAAACCCAGTGCATGCTTGAAGCAGGCGTAAGGATTGATGCAGCACTGTGCAGTTAGGGCCCCATAGAGCATTGCTGGAGTTGCGTTGGGCCGGTGACACAACTCCAGCAATGCGCCACTTCTACGGCACAGATGCATGATGCAGCTGTGCCGTTTTTCCCCCATGGTGCTCCGCATTGTAAATGTGTTGCATCCATGCTGGCATAGCTGTGGTGCACAATGACTGACCAATCCCTGCTGATATGCAGGGCTTTGCCAGTTATTGTAAATATGCCCACACATGTCAATGACTCCTGAGCACAAATCAATCTGACCCCACAACATACCCATCCAAAAGTGAATATTGAGGACAATCCAAAGCATAGACAACTACCAGGTGGAACAGTGCCAACTACAATGTGTATGAAAAATGGATGTTGCATTAAATGACATTAATATTGTCTGTCTCTCACACCCACAGAGCAATGTAGGGAATTACCCCCAACAATGGGGGAGATGAATCACAGTCCCAGGCTCCGCAGGACCCTGATCCCACCAACAGCGACTCCTCTCACAACTCCACGGATGACCCCGACCGACCTGACACCTCTGGTGCCCAAACCCGTGCAGCACCTGGATCAGGAACATTTGCTCCAACCACCACCACCATTCCTGCCACATCCCAGCAGACATCTCAGAGCCCTGCCCACAGTCAACAACTGATTCAGTCTGACAATGAGGGACAAGGTTCGCCAGGCACCCAGGAGGTGGCAGACAACACCACCACTGCCATCCCTCAGGGGTGCGGTTGACACGATGTGCCCACAACGGCAGGCAAGGCTCGTGTGGGCAGGGATGGTGGGAGTGGCGGCAGGCGGCAGGTGGAGGCGAGAACCTGACCAGCCAGCTGTAGGGCCCGGTATGTCTTAACTACGCCACATCATGGAGGCATACCAGCTGGACACCAGGGAGTTCAGCCAGGTAGTGGGGACCCTTACAGAGATCAAAACCTGCAGGCCGAGCAACACGCCAGTCAACAAGAACACCAAGGACAGATGGAGGCAAGATTGGCTGAGTTCCTGGCGGCACAAAGGGACATAAGCCATTCACCTTGTCGCATCGCCGACAACATGGAGCACCCTCCCTGTGTCACCAGGCAAGAAACATCTAGGCAAAGACCGCCACAAGGCACAGGGAGGGAGGAGGAATCTTCCTATGGAGCATCCCATGCATCGTCAAGGCCTGCATATGAGGGTCCCCCAAGGAAGGTGGGTCATCCACGGAAAAGACAGTGAGAGGCAGCGGGCCATGCGCATCTCCCAGATCACCTAGTCTGGCACCTTGACTTTGTGTGCAACAGCCTCACCTCATTGACTGTCCTACACTCCCACATGGACTTGCTGGTTGCAGTCTGACCAATGATGCCAAGCACTGTGGTCTGGACTCTGTTGACTCAAACTGTAAGGAATCACATCTCCCTCTGTGAACTTTGGATTCCTGGCATTTTTGTACAGCACCGATCACTTACTCACATTTCACGCACAAGACAGATACATAAACAAAACAATCACAAGTAAAATTGGTGTTGAAATCATTTAGCATGAGTCAACAACATACGTGTGGGGAGATGTCAAAGTATGGAACAAACCCAAGCCATCCATACAATGGGATCTGAGTCTGGTCGAGGACAAACATAGGTCACAATGTATCATCAAATACATACATGGAGCCCAATACTCGCCCGTGATGGTTTCAAGCTGCTGAGGGGGGTGGGCTTTCCATACTGATCCGACAGTTTTGGAAGAGTTTTATGAAGGTGTAGAGGTCATGGGTCATGTGGAGGAGCCCAGGGAGGGAGTACTAGGTCTGTTTGGTGAGGTGGGAGAACTATCTCCCTCATGCAGTTGTACTGTGGATGTGATGAATGGTGGCCAGGGCAAGGTTGGTTGGACGGAGGTGGGGCAATGGGGTGTTGGAAGGGAGATGTCCTTGCTCTTCTTTAGGGCTGGGGTTGTGGAGTGCCTCCTGAGTGTGGCTGAGGAGTCTGAAGGTGATGCTGCAGTTGACAGTGAACCTATTGTAGGTATCTCAGGTGGACGGTCATGTGGCTGTGGCAGGGGATGTTGAGGATGAGGTGTGCGGATGCACCCTGGATGTTCACAAGTCCTCCTGGAGTCTGGCTGTTGTTTCTGCATAGAGGGTGTTGCCGTAGTTGAGTCGGCTGGTGTCGTGGACCTGGGTGACTGTCTGTTTTGCCTAGGAGTGGATCTATCTGAATATAATTTTCAGCATGCGGAAGGAGTTGCAGCATGAGGTAGAGATTGTGTAGAGTTGCATGGTTATTGTGAGCGAGGAGTGTACGATGGACACCCGCATGCGTGCATGGACACTGTGTGCTGGTGCGCTGCCCAGGCCGGTGTGACACAAGGAGTTGTTCCAGCTGTAAGGGGATAATCCTCAGATGATGACCTCAGTCTTGTCCAAGTCCAGCCCCAGGTGGCTGCTGTTCATCCATTCGTCAACGCACCTCATGCCCTCTTGAAGGTTGGATCTGGGGGTGGCTGGGTCTCTGGTGAGGGTGAGGAGCAGCTGAGTGTCATAGGACATGATGATGAGGTTGTGTGTGCATGTGATAGTGGAGAGGGGGGTCATGGAGACATTGAAGATTGTGACGCTGAGAGATGAGCCCTAGGGCATGGGCCTGATGATCCCAGTGTACTACGTCCTGAAGGGGGGAGGCGGACTCCCTGGGCCTTGCTGGTGAGGTACTTGGCGATTTCATCCTGTGCCCTCCTCTAGATCCCAGTGTTGGAGATGTGTGATCTGACAGTGTGGTAGTACATGGTATAGAATGACGTTGAGAGCTCGAGGGGGTGAGGGTGGTGGTCTCACCATTGTTGAGCAGGGTCTAAGATGTCGTTGATGGTGGTAATGAGGGCTGTTGCAGTGGGGTGATGACTGTGGAAGATGGACTGGTCCGGGTGCCTGGAGGTGTTTGCTTGGAGGGTGATGGTCAGTTGCTCGTTGACTGTCTTCTTGATGACATTTGCCGGGTAGGGAAGCAGGGTGATGTTCCTGGTGATCCTGCGTTACTGCCGTCCATTGTTAAAGAAGGGCCTGGGTCTCTGCATGCCTCCAGCTCCCATGGAATGTGGCGCACTCAAAGGAGACATTCATGACGTGCCAGAGGTGGGCTAAAAGGATGGGGTATGCTGTGATTGAGATGTTGTGTGGGAAGGATCCTGAAGGAGAGCCGGAGTAGATTGTGTACATGAGCCGGGTGGTGTCTTTGCTGCTGATGGGAGTCCAGGAACTGAGGGGGGTATGTCCTGTGGATAATAGCACTGTCTGCCTCTGTGTGGCAAAGCTGTTGTGTACGTCCATGAGCTTGCAGTGGTAGAATGTTGCGAGGGATCTCCTTGGCCTTGCGAGGGTGGGATGTCTTTTGGATGGAGAGCTGGGGTTAGATAGTTCACACACGATGCCGATCAGCTCCTTGATGTTGTGTGTGTTGGTGCCTATGCCCTACCTGAAGGATGTACTCTTGTCCGTGCTGATGATATAGTGATATCTGTGTGTGGTGGGTGTCAGGGCTGAAAGGTAACTGATGGTTGTTTGTTTCGCACGATTTGCACGAGAGTCCGGCTAGACCTGTATGAGTCCAGTAGGTCTGCCTTATCCCAGGTGGCTTAACTGTTGTTGTACTTCACAGGAAAGTCCGCCAATGTGGCGTTGCTGATCCAGTGTGTGAGATTGCAGGGTGTGGAGGTGGTGTTGGTTGGAGTGTCCTAGGCGAGGGTGCCACACAGCTCGTCTGTGGTGTCTTAGGTCAAGCATCTCTGGGGGATCTGTAGCGGAGTGTAGGGCAGTGTGTTGCTTGTCGGAGAACTGGATGCAAATGTTGATGTACCATGAAGGATGGTGGTGTGTTTGTCTTCCAGCCGGAAGTTGCTGTCCCCCTGCCACATGTAGTCTGTGTAGGTGAGGGCCTGCGTGCAGATGTAGTTGTTGATGGCTTAGCGGAATTGTGGGTGTAGGCCTGGAGATCTGTAGATGAGTGTTAGACTGAGGGTGGTCAGGGGGTTGGTGTGAAGCCTAAAGTGCAGGTGCTTCACAATGCTGAGTGTGTCCTTGTGGTTGTATGTGACTCTAAGGGTGTACTTCTGAATGACTTGCAATTCATCCTCCTGGAATGTTGGTACGGTCCCTGCGGGTGATCTTATATCACTCTGTGATGGCAATGTTGAAGTTGTGTGCTGAGGATGCGCTCAACCAGGTTATGGTAATGAAGGTGATGTGTGGGGCTGTTGTGTGGAGGAGGTAAGAGTCCAATGGCGTGCTGGTGGATGGAGCGGGTGTGCAGTAGGTGGCACATGACCTGGTTCTACGGACATGGTCTGTGAGGCGGACAGCGTGGTGTAGGCAGTAGGAGTTGCACACACAGCATGTGAAGCTGTTGTGTGTGCACTTAGGGGTTGCCTTGTAGGAGGTGGTTGATTGTCTGGTGTTCATTGTTTGGATGAGGACTGAAGCATGAGTCTGTTATGTTACATGGGTCATGCAAAGACCAAAGGGTCTTGCACTGTGCACTTTGCAGGCGCTGACGGGCGCTGACGGTCCTGCCTTTGGCACAGAGGTGGTGCAACAGTGGCCCAGACAAGCTGCTGCCTGCATTTAGAATGGGTGGAGGAAAGAACATATGGGAGGCTTGTGGGTTGCAGAATCAGGGCACTCGGTGGTGCGGTGCCGCATGGAAGGAAGCAGCAGGAATGAGTGAACATCTGACGGCGGAAGGGGTGAGACACCAGGCAAAAAGTAGCACACAAAGACAAGGAGGTTAGAAAGGCACAGTATACCAGGTGTATGGAAAGGAAGGAGTGTCTCTTTACTCATGGGTCACTCAAAGAAAATGGTTGAAAAATCACCAAAAATGACGGGTACAGGTCAGGCACCAAAAGGCAAAGCTGCGCCCAGGACACACCGCGTCAGCAGGTGTTGCCTGCCCCTTGTGGGTAGCAACCTGCACAAATACATGCACAACCAAGTACTTCATGCACAATAGGGATCATTAGCCATGAAGAACTGCATGCATGTTGGCAAAAGATACATACTCCCATATGCACAATCTTTGTCAATTATTCCATAGATGACGCATGCAAAGCGGCAAGAGATCTGCAGTGACAGTGATGAGGCACATTGTACTGTGGTGAATACATTTACTACACAAATGGATCAAGTATGTGTTGAGGCCATGCTGCATGAGCCAATGTCCATGGCCAGTGTCATTGCTCTGAATAAATTAACAGCCATGTAATGAGTTTACCTGTACTGCTGGTGAAACAATGTGCACAGGACTGCCTGTGACTATCAGGGCCTTGAATCCTCAGAAACGGGCGATGCTCAAAGTGGTCCATCTCCAGATAGTCCCTTGGTCTGAGTAGAAATGACAGACTCAAAAGGGTGATCAGGCGAGGGAAGGAAAGGAAGGGAACAGCAGGGACGGAGATCTGAAAACAAAGGTAAACAAGCATAAGGATTCAACACTTCTTGTCACTGAATCACAGAATACCTCAGGACCTATACTGTAACAGTTACACCTGTGTAAATGAAAACAACAGCCACTGTATCCTAGTTGGGATCACAGTAATGAAAATGCTACTAGATTTGAGGAACAAACAAGGACATTACTACACACTTACAAAGAAGGATGCTCCATAAGTTTACATGTATTTGTCCGGCAGTTACCAACATACCCAAAAAAGTCTTAACAGCAACGTAACTGGGAAATTTGAGCTTACTTCTGGACGAGCTCTACAAGCCCCTGCTGTGAAAGCAGAGATGAACAATGCACATGAATTCATAGCACATGGAAAGGTGATGAAACAACATAACACACCAAAGATTATGTTGTACGAGTTGCAAAAGAAATGGCCAATATTATGATCCTGTTCCAAGGATTTTGCAAGTAGCACAGGGATCACAGAAGACACATAAAAGGTAGCAGAGTATTGCAGCGATATGAAGGGGGTATGACGCCCTGCAGACTACTTCAAGGCAAGTTAAGCCATGCGGTAAATCTGAAAATCACAGTGTATGAATAAGGTCCAATAAACAGAAATCCAAATGCGCTGCAGCGCGACTCATACAAAGCCAACAATCCGTAGTTACCCCAGGTAATCAGTGAGGGTCAAGAATGGAAATTATTACACATCCCCCGCAAGTGTCTTAAGAGGCTCGTCCAACGAGGAAGGGAACTAGGTAAACACAAGTAAGTCCCGCAAGAGCCAGTCATCGGCTTGTCCAACTGGGCTTTGAAATGTCAAACAGAACAAGCTGCTGGTCCGGAACTCAACAGAGAGTAATGAGGAACGATGGCACAAAAGCAACTCTACCGTGACCAGGATATGCAGCACACCACAAGAGAATCCTGGAATTTACGGCACCCGACTGGTGCCAAGGAAGCGTTTACATTTGCTACAGCGTTGTGACGTCATCAGCGCAACGTTCTTGGCTTCACGGGAATAGAAATTTCTTATCTACTTACCGAGAAGGTTTGCAAAGCAGCGTTCTCCACCGGCCCTGAGGAAGTGACGTGATAGTGACATGACATACTGGCACAAAGGGCAATGCATCCATACGAACAGACTCACAGGACAGTTGACAGAACATGTGGTACATACGCTGGCCCACACCTTCACAACATGTTTGTTGGAAATCAAAATGTACTGGCACACAAGATTAAGTGGATAAGCCACACACATCCTGCTGCACACAGTGAGGCTGCAATTCCCCATAGGGCCTGTTGTTGTGATGTCCCACACAATGTCAACACATGGTATCCGCACTGTGTCAGGGGCAAGGTCAGTGGCGGTTCGTCCATTGGGGGCGTTGGGGCGTTGCCCCACTAGCCATGGACGACCGTCACTGTCACTGCACATTCGTGCATGCACCAAAATTACGAGCGCAGCAGCCACAATACCCAGTCCGACACCGCCAGTCATAATGATTTAAAGGAGGTCGGACCGTCGGAGTCACTATAGTGATGTCATCGTCGCAATCGCGGAAGGGTGTGGGGGGTGGGCCTGCGGCAGTGAGTGGCAGGCAGATAGCAGCGTGGCAGGGAGGGCAGCAGCAGTGTGCGCATTTAGGACAAGTCATTTTTATGACTTGCCCACGCATGCGCACACACACTGCAGTACCTTCCCTCCTCCTCCCCCCCTAGCAGTCACAAAGGCAGAGACCCGGGGGAGCCGGGTCTCATTATGGGCAATATTAGCCCTGCTCTGTAGCAAATCCTGGCGCAGTGGCGATGTTCATGCTGCGCCAGGATTGGCCGAGTTACAGCGCACGAGGATGGTGGTGCCGCTGCGCGTGGGTGGGTGGCTGTGCTCAGCCTGCCGCACTGCATGGCCAATCACATGTGGCCATTGGCAACCTCCATGTAGTGGTGATTGGCTGGCATTGGCCGTTGTCATTTCTGATGAAACCACGTTTCGCTTTTGAAAACGTTAAGCAGCAGTCACTTTGGAGGGGGCCCCGGGCTCATCTCGTTTGCGTTTCATAACTTTCATGAATATTAGAGCAGAGGCCCGAAAGAAGGAACCGAGTCGAGTGTGAACAC
This sequence comes from Lissotriton vulgaris, assembly GCF_964263255.1. NCBI lineage: Eukaryota > Metazoa > Chordata > Amphibia > Caudata > Salamandridae > Lissotriton > Lissotriton vulgaris. Next base: position 748,633,291 of record NC_141696.1, read on the forward strand.
AGTCACCAGTATAACAAATGTTGGGGGAGCATAGAGAGAAATAGATGAGACAGCCATACCCGCCTGACTGACTGACCTTGTGGCCTAAGCCTCCAAGCCTGATGCGAGGTATCGTACAGTCGCAAGCACTGGTGGAATTAAAAAGTGCTCTCTCACTCTCTCTCTGACTCTACTCTTAGGACTGTCTTTGTGACCACGGCGATGTCTGGTGAGTACTTAGTACTACAAAATGTCAAGATTGAAAGTTACTGTGCTGGTCACTGCTGTTTAGGTGTGTACTGTTTGGTGGTGCCCGGCGACCCGGCCCCAGCAGCGTGCTGGTACTGTATTATTGGCATGTGATGTGACTATTTCAAAATACTGTATTTCGTAATTCTAATTCTTTTGATTCTATGGCACGCTCAGCACTGCCCAAGTTTCAAAAGTTAATGACTGTACCAGCGCACCAGTAACCCTGGCCTCACCTCAGGCTGCTACCATTTGCCGCTAGGCTGCATTTATTGATAGCTGTAATCACATTGCACGTTTTCACCGCTTCTGTCTTATATTGCCCTTTCACATCAGGTACATTCCATTTTGCCTGTGCGCTGTGAGGCTTTACGAATATCTGCCTTTCTATACTCTTTTTTGTCTCGCTCTTCTCACTCTCTTTTTCGCTACGTATTTTGTTTCTTCTTCTTCCTTCTTTTCCTCTCTCTTCAGTCTGTCTGTCTTCTCTCCCTCTAACCCCCGCCGAGCTTTCCACACTTTCTGCCTCTCTTTGCTCCTGTGTTTGTCTAGTCTTGGTATTCACCTGTTGATCTCTTTAAAAGGCGCCATCCAACACAGAACTCATTTTGTATTTCAAACCTTTACAAATATTCCCTTTTGTGTGTGTTCTCGAGAGGGACGTTCCCTCACTCGTGACTTTTATTACAAAGGGATATTTGTAAAGGTTTGAGTTCGGTGGTCACATACACGGGCTTTGCCGACATAAATGTGATGTGTCACAGAAACACAGTTTGTATTTGAAGGGCCCTCTCTCTGAGATGGGGTGGATAGCAAGGGGCATTACAAATGTTCATTGTTGCCAACTTTCTGTGCACTGACTTTGGTAGATTGTTATCATGAAAGTCGGTGTTGGCCCTCCCATCCCTGGTTCAGTCGCAGTTAATGGAAAATTGTCCAGGGCTTGTTTTGTAAAGCAAGGGTGACATTCTGCTCCATCATGAAAGGACTCGACAAAAGATGGGGTGATGGGGCACAGGAGAGAGTGGACGACGGGGTGTGCTCACTAAGGAGGAACACAACCCATGCACTTTCTATTTAAGTGCAGCATTTGTATAGTGCTTACTATGCACGTGCGAGGTGCTGACACGCTTTCATTTTTCAATCATGCACTCCTCGAGTTCAATGGGCCTTCATTTTAATTTTTCGATTTTCTCCTAAACCGCACTAAGCTTTCTTTGTTGATGTTAGTGATCTGAGCCCCTGCTGCTCGCACATGTATTAAACCAGTAAATGCAAATTTCCCAATGGACTCAGGCTGTGACTGACAGTCAGGCCTGCGCATCAAGAACTTCCTCCTCCAGCAATTTACAACCTGCCCTGAGACATGTGTGTTTTGTGTTAGCATATGAAGTATTTTTATTGATGACATAACTACAGTATCACAATTGCTTTATTAACCTTTTTGTGCTCTAAAATTTGCTTGAAAATGCACCATTTGCCTATTTGTTTTTCCAATATTCCCAGGGGATAACTCCTCCCCTCCCCCGACACTCCTTATGACAGTCGGGCTCACTCGCTACCCTTGCTCGCCACAGGGCACTCATCACAAACTTTTACGCCCGCCACTTTCAAATGTCACCAGCCGCCACTGGGCAAGGTTTACACACATTGATGCCTTCATCAGAGTCCACACTCCACTACAGATGACTGTCAAGAAGGCTGACTGTCATGTCATGGGAGTGGTGCAACATGTAATTTGATCCATGGTGATGAGAGATGTATGCATGGAACAACAACATGCTCAGAAACAGTTCCCACCCATTCCCAAACCATACCAACACAAAAAAGCCCAAACTGACATATACACATGTCTGTGGATTGAACGCTGATTCAGCCCACGTTGCGATCATCATGAGGAATAGCAGGAGGACAAAGATGACACAAACAGACAACAGGCACAGCAACCTGGGAATGACAGACACACAAGAGTTCACCGGTAAAAATCTTTGCAAAAAGCATGGGCAGTTACGAAACAGGAACTATGTAGGACACATGCAAATTTCAAGGAAAGTCATTGTGCATTACTGTGTGGCATGACATCAGCACTTGCGTGACACACATCAAAGTCACTTTGCATACAGTCAGCTGGACACACACATTGAAACACATGCCAATCAATGCTGCAAGATTGCTCACTCATTCCCAGTGACTTACAATTATGAGAAGAAGTTGCGTATGAGCTGACTCTGGATATCATCCTCCTCATCACTTGCATCGTGACCAGGCCCTTGATTCTCAATGGGTGGATGTTCCTGCTCCTCAGGATCCAGGATGAGTGGCACTGCCTTCTCAACTGCCATGTTGTGCAGCATGCAGCACACGATGAAGATCTTACAGACCTTGTCCAGTGCATATGGGAGGGATCCGCCGGTCTTATTGAGGCACCGGAATCGGATCTTCAGGAGCCCAAACGTCCTCTCAATCACTCGCCTGGTCTGCCCATGTGCATTATTGTACTGCTTATCTGCATCTGTTCTTGGGTTGCGGAGAGGTGTCATTTGCCATGGCATGTTGGGATATCCTGAGTCCCCTACATAAATACATCATGTAAATAAGTGGGTCAGGAGATGCCGTCAGAGCAAAAGATACTGAAACACACAGGACAACCAGAGTTTACCCACCAACAAGACATGCCCGCTCGTTGGGCAGCTGCAGCATCATTTGTGGCACCCTGCTACGCCTCATGATGAATGCATCGTGTGCCGATCCTGGAAACGGTGCACAAACGTGGGAAATCAGCATGTTAGCAAGACACACCACAAGGGCATTTATTGAATGATAATGTTCTCAGTTGCGGTAAGCCTGCACATGTGTCCCATCAATGGGCCCAATGGCATGTGGCATCTTCCCAGGGCATAGAAATCACCCTTGACATATCTCAACTCTTCAGGAGTAGGACATTTGATGAATTCATCAATGTGCTCCAACATGGCTGCCAAAGCATCACACAGCACACAGCTGAACATTGTCTGTGACATTCCACCAACATCAGCTATGGTTAATTGAAATGTACACGTAGCAAAAAAATTGAGTGCTGCCATCACTTGTATCTTGGGGGTCAGCGCAGTAGGATACCTGTGTTGCGGTCGGAGATGTGGTGCCAGCTTGTTTGTCAACTCCTGAATCAACTGCTGAGTGAATCTGTAACGTCGGATGCAGGCATATTCCTTCATGGTAGCCAAGTCTGGGAATGGCCTTGGTAGAGGTGGTGCCCTGCAGGACATATTTGGGAATAATGTAGATTAACAGTCAGCCAACATCAATGGCAATGTACATAGCACATGCAAAACTGCTACTAGACATCATGTCACTATGGAGTCTGGTGTGTGCAATACATCCAGGGCACATATGCCAGCTTGCTGGCACACCTACGAAAGGCCAGATACACCTGTTGATTGACAAATAAACATGAAATGCCCTGAAATGAGCTGCTGGGCCGGTCTGAGTGAACAGCCCGAGAAATCACTGGAGTGACACACGTCACCATACCTGCAGTGGAAGGTTGTCATCCCATCCAGACAGATGACTGCAAGCCACATGCACAGGACACATGGAATGTCAAATGTATATATCAAACACATTGCGATTAAGGTGTATGCTTGACAACAAAACAACACAGCCATTGTCACGATGCAGACATGTATGCCTGGGGAAATATGATGTCTGATGCCATCAGACCCAACAGCCATGGGAATGCACATGTGGGATGGTGTGCATAGATGTGAAACCATTCCCATCTCAACACAGACCCATGTTAGATGCACCAACAGCAGATGCAGTTTACGGAACACAAACAGCAAGCTCATACTAACACATGACAAACACCTGACATAGTCACATAGGGTCATGCTGAGCGTGATATGTCAGTTGACAAAGTACCCCAGTCCCTGGTATCAGGAGACAGGTGCCGATAGTGATGACTGTGCCATACCAGTGTTGCTGTGCATGACAAAATCTGCCTAACGATACACATGGGACAAGTGCCACATCACACATGACATGACATGTGTCCACAGGTCATCAAACATCAATTGTGCAACAAGATAAGATGCCCTGTGCTATATCACTGGCTGCCACACATAGGGCCTGCACATGAAAGTATGCAATGACAAGTACTTAATAGACATCCTTGTGCGAACCGTACCCCTTCATCCCTGCCGTGTGTGTGCCTCGTATCACTATTGTAATGTTGCCATACGTGAGTTTGTGAACCGCACTGTACCCCTGCATTCACATCAGTGTGTTAAACGCACTGTACCCCTGCGTCTGAAATGCACCATGTGAAACGCACCATACCCCTGCATCTGAAAAGCACCATGTGAAACGCACCGTACCCCTGCGTGTGCAAAGCACCATGTGAAATGCACCGTACCACTGCTTCTGAAATGCACCATGTGAAACGCACCGTACCGCTGCATATGCAAAGCACCGTGTGAAACGCACCATTCCCCTGCATCTGAAATGCACCATGTGAAATGCACCATACCCCTGCATCTGAAACACACCATGTGAAACGCATCATACCCCTGCATGTGCACAGCACTGTGTCAAACGCACCGTACCCCTGCATTTGCATCACCATGTGAAACGCACTGTACCCCTGCGTCTGAAACGCACCATGTGAAATGCACTGTACCCCTGCATTCGTATCTCTATGTGAAATGCACCGTACCCCTGCATTCACATGCAACTGCAGGGTGTGGAACAACACGTACCAAGCAGTCACATATCCCACTACACTGAAGAACCCTCAGCAGACCAGACAGACACACCGTGACCCACGGATCAGTGTGCCCACTGCAGTCACCTGAGACACCCTGGCCTCCTAATCATGTGTGTCATCCAACTCTGTGCCCATTCTATGTGGGTTCAGCATGCGTCTGCCTCTGTGGCATTGGTCCCTGGCATAGTTTGTATTTTTCCTGTGTCTGCTATATGTGTCCACTGGACAGGGATACAACATTTGGCTTGTGCGTACTCACACTGGGCAGTGCCTGTGTGCCTATTCACAACAATCTGTTGATGGTTGTTTGTCACAAATATGTAGTGCCAGCCCCACGGGTGAGCTTGGGTTACTTTTGGAATTGTTGCAGCACAGTGTTTGTTACCCCGATTCAGAGGTCTCAGTTCTTGAGCTGTATAAATCACATTGACTGAGGGATGGGAGTGTTGTGCAGGAGAGGTCTACATGGGCCTGCCTGATTTAGCCTTGCCAAGTCTGACCTGTGGGTGAAAATTGGCAGAACAATGATTAAAAAAAGAAGAAAAAAAAAAGTATCTGAGGGTCAAGAGAGAAATTACGAATCTTACTATGGAAACATCAAAAGAGATGCTATGTGGTGAACGAAGTGATGTGACTATGTGTCATACTACACACAAATTCTCATATTTCGAAAAAGTGCCCATCAGCTCCCACCTGGTACCGCCCTACATCATTTGGGCTCTCCTTACCCAGGAGAAAGTGCAGTATGTCCATCAGTGTAGTATTGATAGATAAACCAACTTCAGAAAAATCCAAAGTTGAGCTTGGAGGACTGGAAGATTATCTGTTGTGGGTAGCTGAATTACAGTGCCAAATTAAATGCGTGAAAATAGTGCAATGTTTAAATTAGGTAATTATTGAGTGGATAAAGAAATATTTTATTAGGTTCCCTCAAAACTCCTAATATTAAAATGTGAGAAAACAAGCAGATTTAACATATTATCTGCCAATCAGTAGGGTCAACATGTTTCAGCAAAGGTGACTCTAAATATGTCACTGCTTTCTTCAGGACCTAGATGTAAATGGATACTGTATTAGAAAAGGAAAAATATCACCTGTATATTTTTCTCAAATTCATTCAATCTACTCCCCTCTGATTGGTGAAAAGAAAAACATATACTCATACAAATGAGAAACATAGTAGAAACGTAGAAAGGTAATTACAATTTGTTTGGCCACATTTTAGATACATGATTAGATCAATAAAGAATGGTCACAATATCACCATATGCTTACAGCTGAATTTCTAGCCACCTTACCTAAATTTAGTAGGAGGAATAGCATCACCCCACCTGGCTGCTGCTCAGGTAAGAGGAGCACCGCTCTAGTAAAAAACACAAAACACGACACTTGAACTCACACCATAAGGCCACGTGTCTTTCACAGACCCAATTCATTATTTACATTTATTTCGCTTCTTTTATTAAAGGGGAACACAAGTCAGCCTCATATAGTGCTGATATAACAGAAAAGACTATTTCCTGGAGACGCTTTTTATTTTAATGCAGGTCAATGTCATCTGTTACTTATAATAGTATCTGAAATCGTCTTACTAAAAAATTGTTCTCGCACATATCCACGCATATCCAGATGAAAATCGGCTTAAATGAATTACATGCTCAATTGTAAAGATATTTGGTGAACAAATGTTTCGCCCTTGGTATTTGAAAGAGCACATTCTATCGGGTTCCCAGCCCGAAACGCCGAAAGTATTATGGCATTGCGCACCAAATGACCAGCACCATCGTTAGCCACTAGCGACGCTTTTTGTGAGTAAGCGTCAGCTAATTATTTCTATTAGGGTATGAAAGCGCCGAGCTCGAAAACTATTTGTGCGCATGTATTCTTGCGTTGCTGGGCTTCAATGCATTGCAAGCTCAAATATGTTTATATTTAGCGGGCAAAGACGTTTTTAGGCAGTAATTTTAACACATTTCTTCGGGTTACTATCCGGAAGCAAAGGATGCTTTGTTATATCATGAGCTGTTATAACAGTTATTTTAGCACATTTCTTCGGGTTCCCAGCCGAAAACACCATGCATGACCTTTGTTACGTTCTCAGACATGATGTACATCAGTGGGAGATATGCATAGTGCCGTGACTGTTACTCATGGTACAGTCAGCTCATTCCAGACCCACGGATCAGTGTGCCCACAATAGTCCCCTGAGACACCCTGGCGTCCTAATCATGTGTGTCATCCAACTCTGTGCCCATTCTATGTGGGTTCAGCATGCGTCTGCCTCTGTGGCATTGGTCCCTGGCATAGTTTGTATTTTTCCTGTGTCTGCTATATGTGTCCACTGGACATGGATACAACATTTGGCTTGTGCGTACTCACACTGGGCAGGGCCTGTGTGCCTATTCACAACAATCTGTTGATGGTTGTTTGTCACAAATATGTATTGCCAGCCCCACGGGTGAGCTTGGGTTACTTTTGGAATTGTTGCAGCACAGTGTTTGTTACCCCGATTCAGAGGTCTCAGTTCTTGAGCTGTATCAATCACATTGACTGAGGGATGGGAGTGTTGTGCAGGAGAGGTCTACATGGGCCTGCCTGATTTAGCCTTGCCAAGTCTGACCTGTGGGTGAGAATTGGCAGAACAATGATTCACCATACACTGCCCATGTGATGGGGGCCAGTGATTTCAGTTGGGGCTTGTCAGCCTATGCCATTTTGTTCCAGACATGATTCAGGCTCATATATTTTTGCCACATGTATGTTGTTCAATTGCAACGCTGTTTGTCTTAGTGTGCACACTTCTGTGTTGACATTTTGCCTGGGACTAACAGTGTGTCCACAGTGCAGCAATGATTTTGTTCATCACCAGAGTTGGGTCAGGTGTGCCACTCCACATGACAGCCAGTAGGTTTTATCCGCAAGCAACTCTGTCTTCAGGGAATGGATGCTCATGTGAGGACTGACATATTTCAAGTTGTGTCACATAAATGATTGTACCTTGGCACTCACAACACTTGTTAAAAGTTGTTCATGTTTAGAATGTGTTGTTAATATTACAAATTGTGTAAATTACACTTATGTGCCTGCATGATAGATGTCTCACAAGGTAGCGCACACAAAACAACATTTCCACTTTCTTGAAAGAAGCTGGCACCTTTTCAAAGAGGCCAGTGTTAGCGATGAATGGTGTGCCTTGATCTCCATATACATGTCCCCATGTCCCCACAGTGGTCTTGAGGTCTTGAAACTCCTTTGTTGTCAATTATAAAAACTGATGAGTGTCAAGACATCAAGACCTCCATTGGACCATGTATATGGACAATCTGCAATGCCATTTGTTTTTAAAAGTGTTTTATCTTAAAGGGTGCCAGCTTTTTCAATGAATGTGTAAATGTTTTTTAGTGTGCATTTCATTGTGAGACATCTTTCATGCAGGCACATACGTGTTCTCTTCACAAGATGGCGAATTACCACATTCAATACATGTTGATTGTGTAAAGTATGGTGAATCGCAAGATACCAACATTTATTTGCATTTCTTGTTTGTCCAATGTACTTACAGGGCTCTGAGTGTGGTGTCACCTCGGGGAGTGAGGTGGGTTAGTTTGCCCTGAGGGGCACCACTACTGTTTATTTCTTTGTGAACTTCAGGTTGCATCACTTCATTGTATTGATCTGCTCAACTGTAAACAAACACTAGCTTCTCTGTGTATTTCTCATTCAAGTTGTGGCCTGGTGTGTTCTTTGGATCATTGTGTACAAGTAGCATTGTTTCTATACCAACTGGGCAGTACAAGGCTCCAATATGTGCAGAGTTATCTGGCTGTTACTCATGATGCATGGCATGATTTGCAGTGTGGCCTACAAATGTTGTGCTCATGTGTCAGATGTGTACAGGTGACTGATGCATTTCTGTTTCTTCTCCTTGCCCACAGCATCATCACCAGAAACAGGAGGAGACAGCTGCACGGACCAAGAGGAGGGACCCAGCCACAGTGCCACCAGCGTGGAGGAGTCAGAGGTAGCCAGTGGCACTGAGGGTGAGGGGAGTCAGTCTGCACACCTGTTGGAAGGTGAAACATCTTACCACGCCGACGGTTCCAATTCTGTCTCCCTGGAGGAGGGAAAATATATAGAGGCACCAGGCAGCTGCACACAGTATGTACCCGCCCCCTCCAGGACCGTCTCCATCCTCCCAGTAGCTCCCATCCCTTCTGTCTGTGCAGCCCCACCTTTTCTCCTTCAGCCCCGGCACTGCAGCCCCTGCCCCTGTCACCCCTGCTGCCCTCAGTGCAGAGTCTGTGGACTAACTTCGCCAGTTGCAGGTTGGTCAGACATGGATGCTGAGTGTCCTCCATGGCCACATTCAAATACTGACCCAGTTGTTGTCTTTCATGGAGGGCATGTCAGCAAAAATGTCTGACCAACTTCGGATTATGCAGTCCATGGACTCATCACTGATGGCAGCAGTTTCCCTCCTGCAGTGGTCCGTTCCCCCCCTCCTTCGGACACATTGACACTCCCCTCTCCCATACCTGTCCAATGCACACGCAGGAAGACACCATCACGCACCCCAACAGACACAGGCAGCACACCCCCACATATGGCGAAGTGCACACCTCCTGGCACGCACACTCAGGGGGCTGCAGGCACACTCACAGGGTCTGGGCTTAGACCGCATACACACAGCCAGAGTCACAGTGCGTAACCCTCCCAGCCCTCTCCCTCCACTCCAATTGAGTCCTCGGGTGTAGGGGTTGGGCTGGCCGAACTGGCTGCAGTGTGCAGCGCAGAGTGTGAGTCCACCTTCGGCACTGCACACACCACTGAGGAGGATACGTCCACCCCTGCACCCACCACACCTACCCTTACCACTCCTGTCCCTGCGGTGCCTGGTCCTGCCCCCGATGATGCCCCCCAAGGGTCCATATCCGATCAAACAACTCCATGTGCAGGCAAGTTGGGGTAGACGGCCTACCCAACGTCCCCCTATAAGGACATTTATCTGGAGTGGCCATTGGCCTTATTTGAGCAGGGACTCATTTTTGCACATCTTTTTTGTTCCTGCTGAATAAAGCCTTTTATTTTACGTTCAACACTATTGCATTTCAGGTACTTGATGCTGGTGATGAGGGACCTGGAGTTGGTGTCATGGTAATGTTTTGGGGTTCTTAAAGATGTTTTTGTTGATGGTCATGAGGTGGACCATAATATCTGTGTGCCATTACACTGTCTCTGTAATTAATCATTGTTGTGTGTGTTCAGTTTGGCTACAGACATTGTCCTAAGGAGTGTTCCTTCCTCTGTGGCACCTGACATCTTCACTGCAGACAGTTGCACAATTGTTGTGCTGACATGTTGGCACATTTCCTTTTTTGGCGACGGTTCCCATCAACAATACCCATGCCTGCTCACAGATGTCTACTGCTCATTCATCTGTGCCATGCTTGCAAATCACTGTGCTTGTGTTTTGAGTATGTAAAAATGCCTTCAATGGACACATTCAACCATTTCACCACTATGCATGTGTATAATCACAGCCTACTCCTATATTGGGGATTGTTATGCAGGGTATTTGGGCACTTGACTCACAATTTTGTGCATTGTATCTATGGGGTTTCCACCCTATTCCTTCCATGATAGACAACATCTTGGTGGTCTGACTACCACCTGGACATTCATATCAGTCCTGGGATGTGCGTGACAGTGTGTGTTTTCGTTTGCTCTCTTTGTTTGGTAGGCTGTTACATCCCTATAAACTATTGTGTCATGATGGTAGGGTGTGTATTTCGCCAGCAACCTCCATGGGTGGGTATTCATGTGGCATTTGACATCACACCCACATGTGGTGTGTCACGCAGTGTGTGAAAGTAATCCATTCTCCAGGGAGTGGGACACTGCTGTAAGTGATGTGTTGCTATGGAACTATCATTATAGTCACAAGTTAGGGATGTGTACATACCCCCATGTAGTTGTGGTATGCTGATGATGATGTACCCCCCTATATCTGAGCACTGCTGGGAGTCCTCTGTACCCATCCCTCATATGTCTGGCCACTGCTGGGAGTCCTCTGCACCCACCCATCATATGTCTGGCCACTGCTGGGAGTCCTCTGCACCCACCCCTCATATGTCTGGCTGCTGCTGGGAGTCATCTGCACCAACCCCTCATATGTCAGGCCACTGCTGGGAGTCATATCCACCCACCTATGATATGTCCGGGCACTGCTGGCAGTCCTCTGCACCCACCCCCATACTGTTGGCCTCTCCTGGGAGTCCTCTGCACCCACCCCTTATATGTCTGCCCACTGATGGGAGTCATCTGCACCTACCCCTCATATGTCTGGCCACTGCTGGAAGTCCTCTGCACCCACCCCTCATATGTCTGGCCACTGCTGGGAGTTATATCCACCCACCTCTCATATGTCTGGTCACTGCTGGGAGTCCTCTGCACCCACCCTCATTCTGTTGGCCACTGCTGGGATTCATATCCACCCAACCCTCATATGTCTGGCCACTGCTGAGAGTCTTCTGCACCCACCCCTCATATGTCTGGCCACTGCTGAGAGTCATATCCACCCACCCCTCATATGTCTGGCCACTGCTGGGAGTCCTCTGCACCGACCCCTCATATGTCTGGCCACTGCTGGGAGTCCTCTGTACCCACATAAGTTTGACCACTGCTGGGGGTCCTCCGCTCCCACCGCTCATAAGTCTGGCCACTGCTGGGAGTCGTCTGCACCCATCCCACATATGTCTGGCCACTGCTGGGAGTCTTGTGCACCCACCCCTCATATGTTTGGCCACTGCTGAGAGTCATGTCCACCCACCCCTCATATGTCTGCCCACTGCTGGGAGTCCTCTGCACCCTCCCCTCATATGTCTGGCCACTGCTGGGAGTCCTCTGTACCCACCCCTCATAAGTTTGACCACTGCTGGGAGTCCTCTGCACCCACCGCTCATATGTCTGGCCACTGCTGGGAGTCCTCTGCACCCACCCGACATATATCTGGACACTGCTGGGAGTCTTCTGCACCCACCGCTCATATGTCTGGCCACTGCTGAGAGTCATATCCACCCACTCCTCATATGTCTGGCCACTGCGGGGAGTCCTCTGCACCCACCCTTCATATGTCTGGCCACTGCTGGGAGTCCTCTGTACCCACCCCCCATATGTCTGGCCACTGCTGGGAGTCCTCTGCACCCACCGCTCATATGTCTGGCCACTGCTGAGAGTCCCCTGCATCCACCCCACATATGTCTGGCCACTGCTGGGAGTCTTCTGCACCCACCCCTCATATGTCTGCCCACTGCTGGGAGTCCTCTGCACCCACCCCCATACTGCTGGCCTCTGCTGGGAGTCATATCCACCCACCCCTCATATGTCTGAGCACTGCTGGGAGTCATCTGCACCCACCCCCATACCGTTGGCCTCTGTTGGGAGTCATATCCATCCACCCCTCATATGTCTGGCCACTGCTGGGAGTCCTCTGCGCCCACCCCATATTGTTGGCCTATGCTGGGAGTCATATCCAACCACCTCTCATATGTCGGCCACTGCTGGGAGTCCTCTGCACCCACCCCTCATATGTCTGGCCACTGCTGGGAGTCATATCCACCCACCCCTCATGTGTCTGGGCACTGTTGGGAGTCTTCTGCACCCACCCCTATACAGATGGCCTCTGCCAGGAGTCCTCTGCACCCACCACTCATATGTCTGGCCGCTGCTGGGAGTCCTCTGCACCCACCCCTCATATGCCTGGCCACTGCTGGGAGTCTTCTGCACCCTCCCCTCATATGTCTGGCCACTGCTGGGAGACATATCCACCCACCCCTCATAAGTCTGGGAACTGCTGGGATTCCTCTGCACCCACCCCAATACTGTTTGCCTCTGCTAGGAGTCATATCCACCCAACCCTCATATGTCTGGCCACTGCTGGGAGTCCTCTGTACCCACCCCTCATAGGTCTGGACACTGCTGGGAGTCATATCCACCCACCCCTCATTTGTCTGGGCACTGTTGGGAGTCCTCTGAGCCCTCCCATCATATGTCTGGCCACTGCTGGTAGTCATATCCACCCACCCCCCATATGTCGGCCAATGCTGGGAGTCCTCTGTACCCACCCCTCATATGTCTGGCCACTGCTGGGAGTCATATCCACCCACCCCTCATATGTCTGACCACTGCTGGGAGTCCTCTGTACCCACCCCTCTTAGGTCTGGACACTGCTGGGAGTCCTCTGCACCCTCCCCTCATATGTCTGGCCACTGGTGGGAGTCATATCCACCCACCCCTCAAATGTCTGGCCACGGCTGGGAGTCATATCCACCCACCCCTCATATGTCTGGCCACTGCTGGGAGTCCACTGCACCCACCCCTCATATGTATGGCCACTTCTGGGAGTCCTCTGCAACAACCCCTTATATGTCTGACCACTGCTGGGAGTCCCCTGCACCCAACCCTCATATGTCTGGCCACTGCTGGGAGTCCTCTGCACCCACCCCCATACTGTTGGCCTCTGCTGGGAGTCCACTGCACCCACCCCCATACTGTTGGCTTCTGCTGGGAGTCATATCTACCCACCCCTGATAAGTCTGGCTACTGCTAGGAGTCCTCTGCACCCACCCCCATACTGTTGGCCTCTGCTGGGAGTCATATCCACCCACCCCTGATATGTCTGGGCAATGCGGGGAGTCCTCTGCACCCTCCCCTCATATGTCTGGCCACTGCTGGTAGTCATATCCACCCACCCCTCATATGTCTGCCAATGCTGGGAGTCTTCTGTACCCACCCCTTATGTGTCTGGCCACTGATTGGGAGTCATATCCACCCACCCCCATACTGTTGGCCTCTGCTGGGAGTCCACTGCACCCACCCCCACACTGTTGGCCTCTGCTGGGAGTCATATCCACCCACCCCGGATATGTCTGGCTACTGCTGGGAGTCCTCTGCACCCACCCCCATACTGTTGGCGTCTACTGGGAGTCCTCTGCACCCACCCCCATACTGTTGGCCTCTGCTGGGAGTCCTCTGCACCCACCCCTCATATGTCTGGCCACTTCTGGGAGTCCTCTGCACCCACCCCCCATATGTCTGAACACTGCTGGGAGTCCTCTGCACCCTCCACTCATATGTCTGGCCACTGCTGGGAGTCATATCCACCCACCCCTCATTTGTCTTGGCACTGCTGGAAGTCCTCTGCACCCTCCCCTCATATATCTGGCCACTGCTGGTAGTCATATCCACCCACCCCTCATATGTCAGCCAACGCTGGGAGTCCTCTGTACCCACCCCTCATATGTCTGGCCACTGCTGGGAGTCATATCCACCCACCCCTCATATGTCTGGGCACTGTTGGGACTCTTATGCACCCACCCATTTACTGTTGGCCTCTGCTAGGAGTCCTCTGCACCCACCACTCATATGTCTGGCCACTGCTGGGAGTCCTCTGCACCCACCCCTCATATGTCTCGCCACTGCTGGGAGTCCTCTGCACCCTCCCCTCATATGTCTGGCCACTGCTGGGAGTCCTATCCACCCACCCCTAATATGTCTGGGCACTGCTGGGATTCCTCTGCACCCACCCCCATACTGTTGGCATCTGCTGGGAGTCATATCCACCCAACCCTCATATGTCTGGCCACTGCAGGGAGTCCTCTGTACCCACCCTTCATAGGTCTGGCCACTGCCAGGAGTCATCTGCACCCACCCCTCATATGTCTGGCCACGGCTGGGAGTCATATCCACCCACCCCTCATATGTCTGGCCACTGCTGGGAGTCCCCTGCACCCACTCCTCATATGTCTGGCCACTTCTGGGAGTCCTTTGCACCAACCCCTCATATGTCTGGCCACTGCTGGGAGTCCCCTGCACCCACCCTCATATGCCTGGCCACTGCTGGGAGTCCTCTGCACCCACCCCCATACTGTTGTCCTCTGCTGGGAGTCCACTGCACCCACCCCCACACTGTTGGCCTCTGCTGGGAGTCATATCCACCCACCCCTGATATGTCTGGCTACTGCTGGGAGTCCTCTGCACCCACCCCCATACTGTTGGCTTCTACTGGGAGTCCTCTGCACCCACCCCCTTACTGTTGGCCTAGCTGGGAGTCCTCTGCAACCACCCCTCATATGTCTGGCCACTGCTGGGAGTCCTCTGCACCCACCCCCATATTTCTGGCCACTGCTGGGAGTCCTCCGCACCCACCCGTCATATGTCTGGTCACTGCTGGGAGTCCTCTGCACCCACCCCTCATATGTCTGGCCACTGCTGGGATTCCTCTGCACCCACCCCTCATATGTCTAGCCACTGCTGGGAGTCCTCTGTACCCACCCCTCATAGGTCTGGACACTGCTGGGAGTCCTCTGCACCCTCCCCTCATATGTCTGGCCACTGCTGGGAGTCATATCCACCCACCCTGCATTTGTCTGGGCACTGCTGGAAGTCCTCTGCACCCTTCCCTCATATGTCTGGCCAATGCTGGTAGTCATATCCACCCACCCCTTCATATGTCGGCCAATGCTGGGAGTCCTCTGTACCCACCCCTCATATGTCTGGCCACTGCTGGGAGTCATATCCACCCACCCCTCATATGTCTGCTCACTGCTGGGAGTCCTCTGCACCCACCCCTCATATGTCTCGCCACTGCTGGGAGTCCTCGGCACCCTCCCCTCATATGTTTGGCCACTGCTGGGAGTCCTATCCACCCACCCCTCATATGTCTGGGCACTGCTGGGATTCCTCTGCACCCACCCCCATACTGTTGGCCTCTGCTGGGAGTCATATCCACCCAACCCTCATATGTCTGGACACTGCTGGGAGTCCTCTGCACCCACCCTTCATAGGTCTGGCCACTGCTGGGAGTCATCTGCACCCACCCCTCATATGTCTGGCCACGGCTGGGAGTCATATCCACCCACCCCTCATATGTCTGGCCACTGCTGGGAGTCCCCTGCACCCACCCCTCATATGTCTGGCCACCTCTGGGAGTCCTCTGCACCAACCCCTCATATGTCTGGCCACTGCTTGGAGTCCCCTGCACCCACCCCTCATATGTCTGGCCACTGCTGGGAGTCCACTGCACCCACCCCCCATATTGTTGGCCTCTGCTGAAAGTCATATCCACCCACCCCTGATATGTCTGGCTACTGCTGGGAGTCCTCCTCACCCACCCCCATACTGTTGGCTTCTACTGGGAGTCCTCTGCACCCACTCCCAAACTGTTGGCCTCTGCTGGGAGTCCTCTGCACCCACCCCTCATATGTCTGGCCACTGCTGGGAGTCCTCTGCACCCACCCCCCATACTGTTGGCCTCTGCTGGGAGTCATATCCAACCACCCCTCATATGTCTGGCCACTGCTGGAAATCCTCTGCACCCACCCCCATACTGTTGGCCTCGGCTGGGAGTCGTATCCACCCACCCCTCATATGTCTGGCCTCTGCTGGGATTTATATTCACCCACCCTCATACTGTTGGCCACATGGAGTTGATGGCTTGTGTGTGCCATGTATAAGTATTATGAGGGTGCCGTACACGAGCGCGTGAAACGCACCGTACCCCAACATTCATGGTGTGTGTTGGCATCGTATCACTATTGCAATGGTGCCATACGCGAGTACCTGAAACGTACCGTACCCCAACATTCATGGTGTGTGTGCGCATCGCATGACATGCAGCATACCCCAACATTCATGGAGTGTTTGCGCATCGTATCACTATTGCAATGGTGCTATACGCGAGCGCGTGAAACGCACCATACCCCAATATTCATGGCGTGTGTGTGCTGCTCATATTCCTGTTTCAATGGTGCTATACGCGAGCATGTAAGACGCACCGTACAAGCACTCTTCCGTTGTTGCGGTATGTTGTTCTCACCGTATGCGTTGTCGTCGGTTTCTGTGCACCAGGTCCTAGGCGTACAGGACTGGGATGGCACAGACAATGGGGTTCATGGAGTGTACGTCGCATACCGGGGATGCGGTTCGGCTTGGACGCTGCAGAGACGAATTGTTCTTGCAGGGCCGGAAACTGCTGCTTGTTTACGTACGGACGTCGCATAATGCGTGTTCCGGATACAATTCGAACGTTTTTTCTTGTCGTACGGTGTTTGTTACGATTCGTATGGAGATCTGATTTGGGTTTGGATCGTACTTCATTGTACGTACCGGGACTTTGAAGGTGTACTATTTGTACGGGAAATATGCTCCGTAAAGATATTCGTAGGGGGTTTTACCAATTCGGAATCGATCCCTAATTGTTCCATAACATTTTTAATTAGTTGTTATTTAAATGAATAATAAGTATGTACAATATGTTTACCAATACATTACATTTATATATATTGTTATCTATTTAAAATATTGTAATTTAATTTAACAATATTTCCAATGGTTTTATTTTGAGTCTCTTAACTAAATTATTTTCCATGAAAGGGTGCTGCAGTACCAAAGTTGGCCAGGTGGGGTACTGGACTTTTGAAAAATATAACATAGTCCCCTTATAGATGTCCACTCAGACTGAAATACTCAACAGTGAATGTGAGTGCAATGAATTTTGGGAATTGGCTGGGTGTAGTTGATCTGACCGAACAGGGTGAACTAGGAGGCTACTTTTGGCAGAGCTGGATACCCACAATTAGAAGGCTCATTTACCTACTTTTACTGATTGAAAGTCCTTGCAGCATACCCTCTCCTAGTAGGTTGTGTATTTCCTAGATTAAGGTTTCTATGTCTACTTTTTCCTTTAAATCCTTTAAACTGTAATTTCTTTCCACAGAACCCAAAGTTTAATCTACAGAAGTTGCAATTTCCCAAAAAAAGCAGATACAAGAGACTTTCATTTTGATGTTGAGTCTTCCTCTGCTGTTGGTAAACTGCAACCTCCTGTGGATTCTATACCCCCTTGAAGACTCAAGAGATTGTCTTTCACAGCCCTGGGAAATGTTCATAGTGGCTGACATTGAGAATAGACATGGGTGGCCCCGTTGCAATGGCAGAGGAGCGTCGCCCCACTGGCTCAGAGCCAGCAGCTGAATAATAAAATATATCAATATTGTTTTATTTTTCAGATGCTGGCTCTGAACCATCATGTGCAGGGAGGGGCAGAGCCATGGGAGGGGGAGGAGGAGTGGTAGATGTGCACTATTAAGTGTGCATGTCACTTTGGTCAGTCGTCCCAGGCAGGCCAAACTGACATGGCCATGTAGGTTTCTCCAACTCAGCTGTATTGCACAGCTGTGTTTAAGAAATAGCACATACTCAGTGTGCCTGAGCAAGCATTCTTCCTGCCTGCTCAGGCTAATCCCCACCTGCTCTCATACACTTGGGAGCAGTGCAGGGATTGGCTGGGGAGTCTTTGAAGCTGGCCCAGGGACTGCTGGGACCATAAGTGGATGCGGAGGAGCGTGAGGCTGCCAGTTGCACCAAGTAAGATGTTCTTATTATTAACCCATCCACGCACACGTCCTCCTCATCCTCCCTGCGCCCCTTCCACCTGCCCTTCAACTCTAAATCAGTGTCAGCCACCACTGACGTTGAAGGTTTTAACTACTCTGCCGGCATTTTCTAAAATAATCATATTAGAAATTCAAATAATCTTCTGCCAGTAAATGGGAGTCTTCTTTCTCTTTTCCATTCAACGGTTATATTGAAGAATTATTAGACCAGCTTTGTTTCTTGACGCCGACTTAAGACCATGGCTTTGAAAGGGGTGTGAGTAGCCGTGGACATTTTATTTCTGCAAACTTTGTAAATGTATAACGGTATTTTCACCTCAAGCCTTCCATGTGCAGATGGGAAATCATAAACTAGTAATCAAATAAATAGTGCCATGGTAAGTACACTTCATCCACATTGCAATTGTGTGTAAAATAATGTCAGCTAGACGTAAACTTCTACAGGAATACATTCACAAACATTTTGTGATGCTGTATTATGATGCACCTATGCAAGTACTATGATCTGCATTGTGCAGACTGTTTCTTGACAGAGAGAGAGAGAGAGAGAGATAGAGAGATGTGATAGTGTATTCAAACTTGCTTTTTACTTTTTATTGGTGCATTTTGATGCAGTCCGACCTCATGATGTACAATAGTATTTGATGCATAGGAGAGTAGGCATAATACTGCAGTAAGTCTTTATGATGTACACAAGTATTTGATGCAGAGGAGGGAAGGCCTAATACAAGTTTTAGAAAGCTATTTGCCTCCATTTGCAAGGCAGACCTAGTTGTGTAACCCCAAAGGCCTGCCCCATAGAGGGCTATTGTCACTCCTACTCATTTTGGCTCTAGTGTTTAAAACATGTTGTGACCATGAATCATTGCCAGTACGCATTAAAAATCCATATGTGATGGATCGTGTGAACCTAGCCTGTAGAGAAAGTTTTTAGGTTCTCCCAAATTTTGGGTTCACCCTGCCAGAAAAGAAAAATAATTTTCTTGAGTCCCCTCACTCACCCAGGGTTGCCCCTAGGTGACATGCTTCATCATTGGGGCCATCCCAAGCATCTTATTTTATCTTATCTTATTCGGAATTTGTTAAGCGCACGGTCACCCAGAGGTTTCATGGCGCTGAGAGACAGAAGGTAACTGATGAGGCAGAGGTGACAATGCTCTAACCGTGCGCTTGTTTGAATAGCCAGGTCTTCAAGGCTCTCCTGAATTCTACTAGCTTAGTGCAGTTCCGAATAGACAGGGGAAAGGAGTTCCAGATTTTGGGGGCGAGGTAGGCGAAGCGAGATCCACCTAGGCGTTTCTTTTTGTACATGGGTAGCGAGAGAAGGGACAGGTGGGCAGAGCGAAGATCCCGGGTCGGTTCGTATTTATTTATGAGATGGTTAACGAACTTGGGGCTTTTGCCGTGAAAGGCTTTGAAGGTTATGCAGCCTACCTTAAAGGTGATCCGTTGGGCTATGGGGAGCCAGTGGAGGGAGGCTAGTAGGGGTTTGGCCGACTTCCTGCGGTTGCTCTTAAATATTAATCTAGCCGCTTGATTTTGAGCAATCTGCATGCGTTTAACGAGGGTGAGAGGAAGGCCCAAGTAGATAGAGTTGGAAAAGTCCAGACGTGAAAGGACCAAGGCGATTATCACCTGAATGAGTGCAGAATGAGACAGTAAATGGGCGATTTTTTTTATCTTTCTTAGCTGAAAAAAGCAGGAAGAGATCACTGTTCCGACCTGGGTTTTCAATGAGAGGTCGGAGTAGAGAGTAACCCCTAGGCTTTTCACTGACTGGGTGGGGGAAGGAGGGGAGCCCATCGAGGCTGGCCAGAAGTGGGGGCCCCAACTTAAAGCGCTGTTACCAGGGAGTACAAGCTCGGTCTTTCCATCTACTGTTTGGGGCATGCTGCGACTTGCTAAGAATACGTAGGAGCACTGATTAAGTGAAACTATGTGTGGTGCAGTGCATGGTGGAGTGGTGATTGGTGCTAATTAAAAATACCTAGCTAGTAAGCTCAATAAAGGGAAAAAAACTGTTATGTGATTAAAGTCCCTAATATCCTGTCGACATGTTTCAAGGTGTCCCCTACACCTCTGCTTCAGGACAACATGAGGCCAGCCCCATGTATGCCACTCCTGTGAATGAACCAAAAATAAGGTAGAAAAGTTAGAAAACGCATCTAGTGTGTGTCTATCAATTATACATACGGTTAAAGCAGTATCCATAGTATTTTTTAGTTAGCAATGGTATGCCCCATGGTCCGCCTGGGTGGAGGGGCCTGTAGACTTTGTCTCAGCAGCCCTCCGTCTATTGAACCTGTTGAGTCCCCGGCTCGATCGCATCATGAATCATTGCCCACAAATAAAATACATAAATACCAAAATGAGTTCACTAAAACAATTGGGGTGGTGTTAATAAAATACTATTTAAAGGATTTATGCTTGTGTCCACAAGCCATGGTAAATATTTAAGATGTGTTAATTACCATTTTCTTTTGGGTCATAAAAGCTGCGAAGGCATTCATCAGTTTCTGGAGGCCCACGTGACTCCATGCTAATATTACAGCGTCATCGGCATATAACAATACAGGTATTGGGCAACAAGCCGACTGTGGCGCATCAGCCTGAATGGTCTGTAAATGAGTATCTACCCCATTAATAAAGAGGGAAAAAAGTATTGGTGCTAGCACACACCCTTGCAGAATGCTGCACCCCACTTTAAATGTGGTCAAACATTCCCCCCCCCCCCCCCCCCGGGGGCCAAACTGAACCTGGCTGTTTAGATTCTCATAAAGAGGGGAGAGAAACCCAATAATTGTATGGCGCTCCTAGGGAGGTCCAAGGTAACCAAACCTGACCCCCAGGTGAATTCTTCATTGGTAAAATTCCGGAAGAGGCCCCGCCTCACCCAATGGCTCCCAGTTTTGCCCTGTACCCTTCTCAGTACTGTGTCTAAAAATTTCTGAAAAATTTGTTAACCATTTATTACAAGGGACAAGAGACCAGAACTCAATGATATTGTCATTGTTTAGAAAGGGTGACTTCACTATATCCCAAATGAGTTTTGAATTCCTAGTTTCTGTAGCAATGGCCAAGTTTTCCCATGCTTCAGCCTGCAGTATCTTTTTCCTAGTGACTATAGCTAACATGTACTTATTCCAAAGGGACTTATTAGCCAATGTATCTCTTGGTGAATTAAACAAGGCATGTTTAAGTGACTGTAATGCTTTTGTACAAGCACTATCAAAACATCCCCTTCTCTTGTTCTCTTGTGTATTTGGGTACCGAGCTAATAGTGATTTAGTAGCAACAATAATATAGCTGAAGTTTTATAACATTATATTTGGGGGAATATCATGCTGGAGGCAATAGGTTATTTCCCTGTGGTTAGACATAACTTTTTTTCTCTGGAGGGTCGTACCAGCATCAGCACCCATTCACTTAATATTTACACCATTTATCCTAGTGGTAGTAATGCTATTTACTAAGTGAAATTGGACCTTCTTTTGTCCCCAAAACAGGAACGGTAATGCAAGCAAACTGTGATCACTAAAAATTGAGGGTACTATAAAAAGGTTACCAGACATTTCAATAGCAGAGACGGACACCATTACATGATCTATGATAGAAAACGAGTTTCACCCATTGAATGTTGGGACTAGTTCCCCATTAATACTACAGCCACCTCTAAGTAGGTATAGATCATATTTAGAGGTGATTGAGTTTAGTGCTTCCCCATACTAATTATGAAAAAAATTATCATTAACTTCCCCATCATCGTATATATGACCACATGCCTGGGTGGTAGATACTGCACATGCCTGATTATTAAAGTCACCTGCCCATACTAGTACAAAATCCATATAGATGGAAGCTAGAATGACTTTGAGGCCATGGTCAAAGGCGGTGGCTACAGTACTACACGAAGATATTGTTATACAAATTTACAGTTACAAGATCTCTCCTGCCATTTTTGTGCAACCACACTAATTGTGAATGGGGGGCCACTGATGCAATCTTTTTGATGTTTACAAAATTTTTATTAGAGATAAGTATCTGTAGTCCCCTTTTACCCGACCAGCTTGTGACTCTAGAGCTTCTACACAATATGAGGAATACCCTTCTTTGTGTACTGGACTTGTGTATTCGGTTTCTTGTATACATATGATGTAATTGCTAGATGTAGTGCTAATCCGGTCAGCATTTCCTATCTTATTCAGAGGCCCATTCACATTCCATGTTGCAAGCTTAAACCCTCCCTCGCAGGGCTGGCATACAGGATCCATATTTGGAGCACAAATGGGTATGTTACACATGCTAGGGTGGTCATTGCAAGTTGCCTTAACGGCATTGACTTCAACCAACCTACAGACTGGGGGTTTCCCAGGAATAGGTTTATGATCTTTGGGTGGCAGCTGACTTGCCTGAACAGTAATAAAGCCTCCTTGTTTGTAAATCCTGGGGTCCCCGGTATGGAAGAGGTCGGAACTGAGTCATTCGTTATCATCTAAGGTACTCAGTACCTGGTATCTATTAGGCATTTCAAGGGCGGGGTAAAATTACAGGTGCGGTCCCGGCATCACCCTTGGTGCCTGTAGGTTCCATGCACCATTATAATGTTGGCTTAGACTCCAATTATGTTGGTAAAAAAAAAACAATGGGAGTATACCCATGTCTTGAGCAGACACAATATTGGTGGCCTCGCCTTAATGTGGATACCTCTAGCAACCCAAGGGTTACTCAAATTAATACATATGCAGACCCCCCAAAAAAATGTTTCTAGTTGTCCAATCCACCACACTCTCCTTGTGAACAGGATTTTAGGTGCCCTGGTAGGTAGAAATTAACATTTGGCGCTAGGCCAGTGGACAACCTTGTTCTTCAAAAATTCCGTAGTCTCCCTAACCCCTGGCTTTAAAGGGGGGACATTAACCAGTACTTCCACATATGGACAACAGGCAGGTGGTAGGGAAATGGTGACTAGCTCCTGTAAAGGCATGTTCATATTGGGAGGGTGTCTATTATTTTGACTCAGTGAAGATTGGCCCAGAGCATGTATCGTGGTAACAGGTTCCCTAACATACCTCCTATTCTCCTCATGCACATTGTCATCCACATTACACATTAGAACTTGACTAGAATAAGCCATAGCCCCTGCAGGAATGGGCATGAACCCTCATTTGGTGGAGTAACACCGGAGCTAATGACTTTTTTAATTTGTCCTCCAACCTTCCAAGTCTTTCCCTGACAGGCCTTAGTAGGTCATTAACACCAGTTAGTAGCTTCTCCCAGAATGGGACCCAAGTCAGTTTATCCATAGGGTTACCATTGTCAATCATCACTTGCAAGTGAGGTATGTCCAGAGAACTCAAGTTGACAGAGACATCATTCTCTGTCTTTCATTTACGCTTAGCTGCAGGTGATCGGGCTGTGGGTGGGGCTTTGGCTATAATGGCCTGGCATGGGGATAAAGGAATCAATACTGTTTCTGTCACATTGGGTATTTGGAAAGCTGTTGTACTCTCGACTCCTTAATACATCCTGTATTCTGGGTGGCTTGATTGTTACTCAGGACAGACTGCTCTAAGTAGATATTACACCCTCCATTGGCCCACTTTGCCCATTCGCATGCACCGTTCAGCTATGTCTATTGCTTTAGAGAAAGCTCCCACGGAGCAGGCAAGGAAGGTGTTATTAGTAAATCACTTAGGGGTAGTAGCTAAGGCAGTAGAGGGGTTTATACCCCCAACCTTTTGTTTACCCATACCGCTGGCTAATCAGCGGCGGGAACACCACAGAAAAACAGGAGAGCATAAACGAAGCAAAGACTTACTTCACACTGGGCACTTTGCAGACTTGTGGCTAGCATCTTCGGCTGACGATAATATCCCAATGATGTTTAGTATAGACCCAAAAGGAAAGGCCAAGAGAGTAGGCCCAGCCCGGCCTCTGACTGGTGCAGTCGGGCCTGTTTTTCGCCCAGTCACGCGCCAGGTCATATCTCACGCACAAAACAGGCATCCTGCACTGTTGGAGCCCCCAGGTAATTCACATTGGCGCCTCCAGGCACGGAAATGCGAGGAAGTGTAGGCAGCGGCTGCCGCAATTGAGTCCGAGAGTTGTGGTCCTGCCCCTCCTCTTCTCCTCACACGAAACGGGCGTCCCAATGAGGATATGGCAAACTGAGGGAGAACATGATAATGTAAGCAGTAAGAATTCCTCAAATAAAACATCTTCTTTCACATTGCTGCACCATTTGGGAAATATTCAGATGAATAGCAACAGATGATATACAAAACATGGTCATCGTCCCGGGCTGTTGATGTGATATGTCACAAGTGAGATTATCTATAATTGGTGACATCATTTGTAGCACAATGTCAGAGGTCATGAAGAGTTAATTTGGAGGAATGATGTGTATGCCGCTATATGTGTTGAATGTAAGTGGTGTTTATGTTGTGGTTTATATTTTTCATGTGCCTTAAATGCAAGGTATGCAGAGGAATGTATATGGTTTTCCATGGTAGAACTTCATTATGAGATGGGACTAAAGATCTGAAGCTCCCT
Source organism: Lissotriton vulgaris (assembly GCF_964263255.1). Lineage (NCBI taxonomy): Eukaryota > Metazoa > Chordata > Amphibia > Caudata > Salamandridae > Lissotriton > Lissotriton vulgaris. The sequence continues at coordinate 748,658,290 of NC_141696.1, forward strand.
TTTAGCAAATTGCTATCAATGAATTTCTTTGGTTTTGCAATTATTTAGTTGGTGCCACACCAAAGTACCCAAAGGGATTTAGTTTCACGGTTTGACCTTTTGCCACATGCTGTGTGCAGTTCTCTGGCCTTAGGAGTCTTCAGAGAATGACCTTTTATCTTGGCTTATTGTGTCTGGGTATAACAAGTGACTTCCAACAAAGGCCTGCATTCTCACCCTTAACTACTTGTGACTAACCGCCCGATTCATCAAACAAAATTGCGCTCGCAAAGGGCCAGATTCTGAGAATCTGGCCCTTTGCGAGTGCGATTTTTGCATTTGGGATTCATCATCCCAAATGCAAAAATCGCTAATTGCGATCTCGCAATTTTGCGAGGAATTACATTTAAGGAATCTCTATTTGAGATTCCTTAAATGCAATTCATCATCCAATTTTTTTTTGTGAATTCGCAATTTCTGGCCGCAATTTACCGCGAGGTCAGACCTCGTGGTAAATTGCGAAAACTCAGAAAAATGTATTTAAATGCATTTTTCTGAGTTGCATGTTACACACACACATGTCCTTTGGACATGTGTGTATGCAACACCCGTGTAAAATTTCATTTGAGGGGTGCTACAGGGTGTCCTTTGGACACCCCTGGCACTCTTCAAATCGCTATCTTATTTGCGATTAGCTAATTGCTAATCGCAAATAAGGAATACTCCCCATTCATTCCTATGGGCCTTTTGGCCCATAGGAATGAATGGCGAGTTATTCCTTATTTGCGATTAGCAATTTGCTAATCGCAAATAAGGAATATGTAGGAATCGCATTTCTTTATGCAATTTCTACATGAATCCCGTTTTGCGAGTCCTTAATAGCGATTCGCTATGAATCGCTATTAGGGGCTCGCAAAACGGGAGAATGATGAATCAGGCTGTATATGCTTTGGACAGCTGGCTGTGGGTCCAGAGTGTAACATATTCCATAACCTTCACTCAGTTCTCCTGTCTCCACACTCTGCCTAGCAAGGTGCTCAGGCTTACCTTACTCTGAGTCTGTATTCCTTCAGAGCCCATACGGGACAGCATACAATAATTTCCAGTTGCCGTAATTCCCAGAGCGTAATCTTTGGCCATATCTTGAAAATATTCCTCATCCTCTGCTCCCGGGAGCCCACTGGAATCTGCTTCAGACATCCAATACAGGATCTTGGTAGAGGGCTTAGTTTGTTATCACACCCTGCACACAATGTCTAACCACAGTACCTACTGCTCCCATGACAAAGCTCTCTTGTCCATGTGCTTCATATGCACTCCCTGTGTCATGCCCATCAGGCTCTGAGAAGAAGCTGTGGAGTTCATCTGGACCTTAAACCAAATGGACCTCCTCCAGTGGAGACTTTGCATATGGCATAACGTCTAATCATGCCCAGGCGAACTCTCCACTCCGAATACAGACTGGGAATAGGACGTGACATACGACCATGCCCTATATCCCACCCAAATACTTTCTGGGCACAATCTTTAGATAGGCCCAGTAGCTAATAGGTATTAAGAATGCCATTTTGTAATGAGCGACATTCAATCCCCCACCACAGTGTGGTGAGCATGGCTTTTTGCTCAAGTTTTTGACCTATCCTTGAACACAGAAATAAACTACTGATGATTCTGGAATCTTCTCAAAATGTAACTTTTCAGGCATTCGTTAAAATGAAAGATTGGCAACTCTATCGCTCTAGTTCATAGTTGTGTTTCCAGTTTGGAGATTTTTGGAAGATTATCTCTGGTACTTCTATGGTATATAGAGATTAGTACACAGTGCTGTGTGCCTGTGTATTTCCTGGATCCGTCATCTAACGTGTAACAATATTTTGTCCATATCATGTGGTAAATCCCCAGTACTCTTGGTCAACTGGACACTGCTTCAGTATGTACTAGCAGCCCGCCCCAGCGTTGCCTGGGGCAGAAAGGGGCTGGGGGCAGTACATCCGCTCCCGCCCCGACCTCCTTCCGCACCTACTCCCTCCCGCCCAGACTCACTCGCTCCCCCCTCCCGCCCAGACTCACTCGGGCCCCTACTTCCTCTGAAACTGCTGCCTCCACACCTTTCCTCGGGCCCCGCAAAGATCCCGCAACCTTCGGCAGCTCCGAGCCGTGCGGCAGATGTCAGCGGAAGAGGAACTCTCTGTTCAGTGGGCTCAAGTGCGGACCCTCCACTCCACCGCACTAGTCGCTCGGACTCTCCAGCCCGGCACTCGGCTCCCCCGTTGTCGCTATCTCGCACACAGCTTGCTGCAGAGCCGTAGACATAGAAGAGAGACACGGCCCTGAGAGACTGAAATCGAGGCATTACTGCACCGCCCTCCTCCTTGTTGTCATCACGCACGTCGCGTCGTGGCCAGAGCTAGGTCCCGGCCGGCGTTACTTTCAGGGGACTACTTTGTTTACAAACGTAATTTTTTAAATTGACTTTTTTTTAAAAAATGTATATAGCCTATGTCCATCTACACACCCTGACATTTTCATAGATGTATCGGGTGTGTAGATTGGCGCTGTGGTTCCCGAGTTTACCTGGCCAAAAGGTGCAAGTTCTCTCTTTATATTAATAGTGTAGATATGTTTCGTGAGAACTGATGTGGAAGAAGGATGAGGCAGCGACGCATGACATTGCTTTATAATCAAAAAGAGACTAGCTATGGAAGGGGTTGGTATGATATTTATTTTATAAAAATCATGGTGACTCAGTTGAGTTTTGTCGATTAGGGGTGGCACCTGTTGGGTGTCTTTAGAAAGCCCTCACCCACCAACCTAGTTGGTGGCATGCTTCATCATCGGGCCCACCCAGTGACACCTAGCGTGTCCCGGGTGTGCTACGACGCCTGGTTACAGCGGAGCAGGTATGTCACTGTGTGTGCGGTGAAGGGTAGTGAGATAGTGAGTTTAAAACAGCTTGGCGGGGGTCCCAGTCCTGGAGAACTTTATTAGTTGGGCCTCCGTCAGCGGTTAAAAATAAGGCTGTTGGACGTTGGGAGCGGGTTACGACCTCCCACGTCCTTTAAGGTGTCAACATGTTTCAGCCAGTGCCTTATCAATATGCTGGCTTTCTTCAGGACTAAAATGTGAGTGTGGAATAAGAGTTAAAACTAGTGGGTGTGTAGTGTGGACTATGTGTCTACACGCCCTAAAGTGTATCTAACTGTGAGAGGGGGGGATTCCCTTCTCAAAATCACCTGTACAAATAACATAAAGGACAAGGACAAAACATACAGGGAGAAAAAGAGTCACAAAACGATATAGGTCATATATATCATGTCAGCCGGCTTAATAGCGATGATGTGCAGGCTATCAGCGGCTCAAGTGTAATGGTATTGGTGGTACCATTATGGTGGAAGATCGCACTAGAACTTCGAGGTGAAGTGGTTTAAAAAAACAGAGTATTACAACAGTGGTTAGAAAGAGTGAGGAATGAGGCGTAAGGTGTATGGCTTACGCTAGTTTTAAGCAGTGTCCTCTTCAAGGTTTGTTGAGGTGGCAAAGGGTTGACCCTAGGGGGGAGAGTAAAGGGTGGACCACTGGAGTTAGGAACCTGTAGGGAGAAAAGAGCAGTAGCGCTTACCCATGGTTGAGGTGGTTGTTACTGCATACTCATAGGATTTCTGGTCAGCGCCGTCTATGGACCTGTTGTGCCTCCTTCAGGAAACCGGTAAGGTATGGCCTGGGCCGTCGGTTTAAATACTGAGGCTAATTGGTAAATCGTGCGCACCTGAGGATTGATAGGAATGGTGAAAAGACTCGTGTTTGTCGAGTCATTATTGTGCCCAGGTGAGTGCCGGTTCTTCAGCGTAGAGACGTGGTGTAGCGTGTGGATTCCGCGCATGCGCGGCGGCACTGGCATGCTGCGCATGCGTGGAGCCGTGCGAGCCACCGCGCATGCGTGTACCCCGGGCGCTATCTAGCGCAAGTCTGTAGGTGTGCGCTGGGGGCATCAGCTAGGATTACAAGTATTAAAAGATTACGGGCTATGTAAATGATTTATATCCTAATGGTGAAGGTGCTCCTGGGGTTAAAGGCGCCCCTGGTGCTGGTGTGATCGATTATGTAAAGACCAGGCAACTATGGTGGGCAAGGCAACAAGATGTGACCTATCCAGATAAATCATGAGGGTAGGGAGACCCCACATCTAGGACCAACAGTCTCAGGGAGTGAATTAAAACATGGAATAGGTGAAATAAATTAAATTATTAATAGGGGGCAGGTAGTTGAGCCCTAGAGTCACAGAGAGGGCAAGGGATTGCCAATATGGCAAAATGCGCTCAGGGGATGGTACAGTTAACGGTGGTCAGGTAGATGGGTCCTGGACTACAGATTGGTCAAGGAGTTCCAGGGGATGGCATCATTCATACCCTATGTTGCGGTAGAGAGGCGATATATCCATCTTTGCTCTTTGCTGAGGAGTTTCTTGTCATTATTGGTGGCACTTTCAGGGATTTGTTCAATGACTGTCCAGGTGAAGTCATTGGGTGTATGACAGTGGGTGATGAAATGGTTAGTCAGTTTACTGATGTTTTTCTTGCATCGCATAGTACTACGGTGCTCAGTGATCCTGGTTCTGACCTTACGTGTGGTCATCCCCACGTATCTGAGGCCACACGTGCATGTGAGTAGGTAATCACATTTCGGGAGTTACAGTTAGTGTGGTTCCTTTGGGACCAGGTTTTGTTGGGTTCGAGGTTCAGGGTTTTGGTGTGCGAAGTAAGGTGGCACACACTGCAGTCATTGCAGGGATAGTGTCCTGTGACCCTTGGCAGGCCCCATGCATTAAGTATTGTATTCTCTGGTGGTTGTGGTGGTGGTTTGGGTCGGGTGCTGACTAGTTGGTCTCGCAGGTTATGGCACCTCTTATACGCAAACCTGGGAAGTTCCCAATTCCTGTCTCCTGAATTGATAATCTTCCAGTGTTTCTTGATTATTTTTGCTACCTCATTGGAGGCAGTGTTGTAAGTGGTGACACATGTAGTTGGTGGTTCCTCATCCTCTTTGGCGATGTCCTCAAGCAGGGCCTCTCGATTTTGGTTCCTGGCTCTCTTCTGCGTTTTTTTAATGATGGCTTTTGTGTAACCACGGTTGCCTAGTTTGGTAGCTAGGTCTGCTGATTGTGATTTGTAGTCATTCACATTCGTGCAGTTTCTTCTGATCCGGAGAAACTGGCCATAAGGTAAGTTTTCTCTGAGAGGGCGAGGGTGGAAGCTGGTGAAATGAAGCAATGAGTTCCTTGCTGTTGGTTTGTAATAAGTGGTGGTTACAAGGGTCCCGTCTTTAGCTGTGATTTCCAGGTCTAGGAAGGGGAGTTGGTGGTTGCTGGCTGTGCTTGTGAAATTCAGGTATGGGTCTCTACTGTTTAGCCAGTTCAGAAAGTTGTCTAGCTCATGATGAGTGCCTTGCCATATGACCAATATATCATCAATATACCTGTGCCACTTCAGGATATGATGTCTGAACGGGTTGGATGCCGCAGAGATGTTAATGCTTTCGAAATGATGTACATACAAACCAGCCACACTCGGCGCAAAAACACTGCCCATCGATGTTCCGTTTGTTTGTAGGTAAAATGTGCCTTCGTATTCAAAGTAATTTTCTTTGAGCGCGAGGGTTGCGCAGGCCAGTACGAAGCTCCTTGGGGTATGGTACGGCCAGGGAGAGTTTTCCAGGATGTCATGTAGAACCTGTACGGTGGCATCTTGTGGAAGGCTGGTGTAAAGGCTTTCCACATCAAGCACTACCAGCAGCTGGTTATCAGGGTCAAAGGCGATGTTGTTGATAACCTGGAGCAGATGTTTGGTGTCCTTTATGTAGGTGGGGGTCTTTTGTACCAAGGGGTTCAGAAAAAAGTCGCAGTATCTAGAGAGTGGTTCTAGTACAGAGTTGATACCAGACACTATCGGTCTACCCGGGGGGGGAGTTCCCCCTTTGTGTACCTTGGGTACCGTGTAGAAGTATGGGGTTCTAGTGTGTGTAGGGCAGAGGTATTCGGCTTCCTGCTTGGAGATATGTTCTGCGTCTGCTGCCCTCTTGACCAGTGCGTTGATGGTGGTACGCAACTCTTCTGTGGGGTCATGATCAAGTCTGCGATAATTCCTGTTGTCGCTGAGCAGTCTGCGGCATTCAGTGTCGTATTCAGTTTTGTCGAGGAGGACAATACCTTCCCCTTTATCTGCTGGTTTTATTGTTAACGTTGGGTTGTTTTGAAGACGTTGTATTGTTTGTCTGTCCTCCCATGATAGGTTATTGAAGTGTTCAGTTGGGTTGAGATTTTCAACATCATGATATACTGCTTGTTCAAATGTTGCGATCTCAGCAGGGATGGAGGAGGGTGGTGGGACAAAGGTAGATTTGACTCTGAGGCCGTGGTGTTGGGGTTGGTGTCAGGTTGTGCTGTGTTGGTGGTTGGTTTCTCAAAGAAAGACTTGAGTTTCAGCTTTCTAAAAAATTGTGCTAATTCAGCATGTAACTTAAATTTGTCAAGTCTGGTGGTCGGCACAAATGACAATCCTTTTTCCAAGACTGCACGTTCCTTTGTGGAAAGTGGGGTGCTAGATAGGTTGAACACCAGTGACGGTTGGTCCGTGGGGTTGGTTATCTGCTCGTTCCTGGTGTTGCTTCTTTTGTCTTCTGGCGTGTGTTGGAGCTGACAGGGTTTTCCTCTTCTGCCCAATGGACCTGTGCGTTGTTGTGTTGGTTTGGTCTTCTGCGTCCCCGTGTCCTGTGGCCCCGTCCTAAAAAAGGAAAGTTTGGGCCCTGGTTGCCTGCAAAAAGCGGCATTGGTCCTGGGGGGTACATGTTAGGGAAACCAAAGTAGGGGTTCTGCATATGCCCTATGTTGGGTGGGAAACCATAGAATTGGTTTGGTTGTCCTCCTTGCCAGTGGTTGTGCCAGCGTTGACCTCTTCGTCCTCTTCCTCCCCGTTTTTGTGATCCACCGCTGGAATCGCTGGAAACAGAGCTGTCGTCACCTGAGGAGTTAGACATATTGGCCTCCTTGGTGGGTGGGGTATAGTTCTCCTCAGAGTATGGGTAGACTTTAGCATAGGAGAATTTTTTCAGATCTTTGTCGAATTTTTTGAATTTTGACTGGGTCAGGTAGTCCTTGTACTCATTAACCTCTCTATTCTGGTCATCCAGTTTTTTCTTGTATGACGTGATTGTAGCTTTGAAGTGCCTCTCTGTTTCTTCTATTTCAAGCATTAATGTATCCGATAGACGTTTGGCTGTCTTTAGGATGAGTATCATCCAGTCCCTGGTGCAGTGCCAGGCGATCTGGGCCCAGTCCTTCCTGAAGGTGGGGTCATCAAGGAAGATCCTGGGTGCATTAGATACTAAAAGTCCCCTTGGAGCTGAATTGGTTCTAAGATATTGGGCCAGGATTGTCCCATGAAGGATAGTGCGTATTCTGTTGCGCTTTTTCTCAGTTAGGGTCTCCCAATCAGTGCTCTGTGCGATCGTGCTAGAGATGTTAAAATCTGCTTGGAATGACGGGTCAGATAGTATGTCTGCCAAGTCTTTTTCAGAAAAGGTCAGACCATGGTTTTCGGCCACGGTTGGGTATGCTCTCACAGCTGCGCGCTGCCTTTAAGTGCGTGTATCAAGAGGGAGAGAGAGGACCAGAAAGCAAGTCAAGATCCCCAGTTTATATGTCAAGTTATCAAAAAGAGACTAGCTATGGAAGGGGTTGGTATGATATTTATTTTATAAAAATCATGGTGACTCAGTTGAGTTTTGTCGATTAGGGGTGGCACCTGTTGGGTGTCTTTAGAAAGCCCTCACCCACCAACCTAGTTGGTGGCATGCTTCATCATCGGGCCCACCCAGTGACACCTAGCGTGTCCCGGGTGTGCTACGACGCCTGGTTACAGCGGAGCAGGTATGTCACTGTGTGTGCGGTGAGGGGTAGTGAGATAGTGAGTTTAAAACGGCTTGGCGGGGGTCCCAGTCCTGGAGAACTTTATTAGTTGGGCCTCCGTCAGTGGTTAAAAATAAGGCTGTTGGACGTTGGGGGCGGGTTACGACCTCCACGTCCTTTAAGGTGTCAACATGTTTCAGCAAGTGCCTTATCGATATGCTGGCTTTCTTCAGGACTAAAATGTGAGTGTGGAATAAGAGTTAAAACTAGTGGGTGTGTAGTGTGGACTATGTGTCTACACGCCCTAAAGTGTCAGCACAACCTGACACCAACCCCAACACCACGGGCCTCAGAGTCAAATCTACCTTTGTCCCACCACCCTCCTCCATCCCTGCTGAGATCGCAACATTTGAACAAGCAGTATATCATGATGTTGAAAATCTCAACCCAACTGAACACTTCAATAACCTATCATGGGAGGACAGACAAACAATACAACGTCTTCAAAACAACCCAACGTTAACAATAAAACCAGCAGATAAAGGGGGAGGTATTGTCCTCCTCGACAAAACTGACTACGACACTGAATGCCGCAGACTACTCAGCGACAACAGGAATTATCGCAGACTTGATCATGACCCCACAGAAGAGTTGCGTACCACCATCAACGCACTGGTCAAGAGGGCAGCAGACGCACAACATATCTCCAAGCAGGAAGCCGAATACCTCTGCCCTACACACACTAGAACCCCATACTTCTACACGGTACCCAAGGTACACAAAGGGGTAACTCCCCCCCCCCCGGGTAGACCGATAGTGTCTGGTATCAACTCTGTACTAGAACCACTCTCTAGATACTGCGACTTTTTTCTGAACCCCTTGGTACAAAAGACCCCCACCTACATAAAGGACACCAAACATCTGCTCCAGGTTATCAACAACATCGCCTTTGACCCTGATAACCAGCTGCTGGTAGGGCTTGATGTGGAAAGCCTTTACACCAGCCTTCCACAAGATGCCACCCTACAGGTTCTACATGACATCCTGGAAAACTCTCCCTGGCCGTACCATACCCCAAGGAGCTTCGTACTGGCCTGCGCAACCCTCGCGCTCAAAGAAAATTACTTTGAATACGAAGGCACATTTTACCTACAAACAAACGGAACATCGATGGGCAGTGTTTTCGCGCCGAGTGTGGCTGGTTTGTATGTACATCATTTCGAAAGCATTAACATCTCTGCGGCATCCAACCCGTTCAGACATCATATCCTGAAGTGGCACAGGTATATTGATGATATATTGGTCATATGGCAAGGCACTCATCATGAGCTAGACAACTTTCTGAACTGGCTAAACAGTAGAGACCCATACCTGAATTTCACAAGCACAGCCAGCAACCACCAACTCCCCTTCCTAGACCTGGAAATCACAGCTAAAGACGGAACCCTTGTAACCACCACTTATTACAAACCAACAGCAAGGAACTCATTGCTTCATTTCACCAGCTTCCACCCTCGCCCTCTCAGAGAAAACTTACCTTATGGCCAGTTTCTCCGGATCAGAAGAAACTGCACGAATGTGAATGACTACAAATCACAATCAGCAGACCTAGCTACCAAACTAGGCAACCGTGGTTACCCAAAAGCCATCATTAAAAAAAACGCAGAAGAGAGCCAGGAACCAAAATCGAGAGGCCCTGCTTGAGGACATCGCCAAAGAGGATGAGGAACCACCAACTACATGTGTCACCACTTACAACACTGCCTCCAATGAGGTAGCAAAAATAATCAAGAAACACTGGAAGATTATCAATTCAGGAGACAGGAATTGGGAACTTCCCAGGTTTGCGTATAAGAGGTGCCATAACCTGCGAGACCAACTAGTCAGCACCCGACCCAAACCACCACCACAACCACCAGAGAATACAATACCTAATGCATGGGGCCTGCCAAGGGTCACAGGACACTACCCCTGCAATGACTGCAGTGTGTGCCACCTTACTTCGCACACCAAAACCCTGAACCTCGAACCCAACAAAACCTGGTCCCAAAGGAACCACACTAACTGTAACTCCCGAAATGTGATTTACCTACTCACATGCACGTGTGGCCTCAGATAAGTGGGGATGACCACACGTAAGGTCAGAACCAGGTTCACTGAGCACCGTAGTACTATGCGATGCAAGAAAAACATCAGTAAACTGACTAACCATTTCATCACCCACTGTCATACGCCCAATGACTTCACCTGGACAGTCATTGAACAAATCTCTGAAAGTGCCAAAAATAATGACAAGAAACTCCTCAGCAAAGAGCAAAGATGGATATATCGCCTCTCTACCGCAACACAGGGTCTGAATGATGCAATCCCCTGGAACTCCTTGACCAATCTGTAGTCCAGGACCCATCTACCTGACCACCGTTAACTGTACCATCCCCTGAGCGCATTTTGCCATATTGGAAATCCCTTGCCCTCTCTGTGACTATAGGGCTCAACTACCTGCCCCCTATTAATAATTTAATTTATTTCACCTATTCCATGTATTTAATTCACTCCCTGAGACTGTTGGTCCTAGATGCGGGGTCTCCCTACCCTCATGATTTATCTGGATAGGTCACATCTTGTTGCCTTGCCCACCATAGTTGCCTGGTCTTTACATAATCGATCACACCAGCACCAGGGGCACCTTTAACCCCAGGAGCACCTTCACCATTAGGATATAAATCATTTACATAGCCCGTAATCTTTTAATACTTGTAATCCTAGCTGATGCCCCCAGCGCACACCTACAGACTTGCGCTAGATAGCGCCCGGGGTACACGCATGCGCGGTGGCTCGCACAGCTCCACGCATGTGCAGCATGCCAGTGCCGCCGCGCATGCGCGGAATCCACACGCTACACCGCGTCTCTACGCGGAAGAACCGGCACTCACCTGGGCACAATAATGACTCGACAAACACAAGTCTTTTCACCATTCCTATCAATCCTCAGGTGCGCACCATTTACCAATTAGCCTCAGTATTTAAACCGACGGCCCCGGCCATACCTTACCGGTTTCCTGAAGGAGGCACAACAGGTCCATAGACGGCGCTGACCAGAAATCCTGTGAGTATGCAGTAACAACCACCTCGACCATGGGTAAGCGCTACTGCTCTTTTCCCCCTACAGGTTCCTAACTCCAGTGGTCCACCCTTTACTCTCCCCCCTAGGGTCAACCCCTTGCCACCTCAACAAACCTTGAAGAGGACACTGCTTAAAACTAGCGTAAGCCATACACCTTACGCCTCATTCCTCACTCTTTCTCACCACTGTTGTAATACTCCGTTTTTTTAAACCACTTCACCTCGAAGTTCTAGTGCGATCTTCCACCATAATGGTACCACCAATACCATTACACTTGAGCCGCTGATAGCCTGCACCTCATCGCTATTAAGCCGGCTGACATGATATATATGACCTATATCATTTTGTGACTCTTTTTCTCCCTGTATGTTTTGTCCTTGTCCTTTATGTTATTTGTACAGGTGATCTTGAGAAGGGAATCCCCCCCTCTCACAGTTAGATACACTTTAGGGCGTGTAGACACATAGTCCACACTACACACCCACTAGTTTTAACTCTTATTCCACACTCACATTTTAGTCCTGAAGAAAGCCAGCATATTGATAAGGCACTGGCTGAAACATGTTGACACCTTAAAGGACGTGGGAGGTCGTAACCCGCCCCCAACGCCCAACAGCCTTATTTTTAACCGCTGACGGAGGCCCAACTAATAAAGTTCTCCAGGACTGGGACCTCCGCCAAGCCGTTTTAAACTCACTATCTCACTACCCCTCACCGCACACACAGTGACATACCTGCTCCGCTGTAACCAGGCGTCGTAGCACACCCGGGACACGCTAGGTGTCACTGGGTGGGCCCGATGATGAAGCATGCCACCAACTAGGTTGGTGGGTGAGGGCTTTCTAAAGACACCCAACAGGTGCCACCCCTAATCGACAAAACTCAACTGAGTCACCATGATTTTTATAAAATAAATATCATACCAACCCCTTCCATAGCTAGTCTCTTTTTGATAACTTGACATATAAACTGGGGATCTGGACTAGCTTTCTGGTCCTCTCTCTCCCTCTTGATACACGCACATTGCTTTATAATCTTCATTAATTTGAATTAAACTCTCCCTCTTTACAGTCTGTGTTTCAAAAATATATTAAGGATGTATAGAAATGTTTAGAAGCAATAATATGCATTACCACCGGGGGGGCAATGATTACTGAATTATATAGAAGAAAAATTCTGTCCTCTTGACTCTGAGAGACGGGTTCCTTTATAAAGGCACACTTATAGATATCTCCCTCGAATCGGAATGTACAGGAATGAAGAAAATACCAGAGCTGTCCAATCTGTAATCCAATTACAGTAAAACAATATATGAAGTTTAACAATTTCTTAAGTAGATTCGACCTTGACATAAACTTAAATATTTAAGAAACATGCATTTGAAAAAGATTACATGAACACGCAGCATTTGGTGGAATTTAGTTTAATGTTGGGTAACGTGTTACCTCCTTGAACATTTACACAGTGGGCAGCAGGGTCAGCAATGGTGAATGTATGCCATCCTTACCCATCCACCAAGCTAATTTAAATTTAGAAATAAAAATCCAATGTCATCGCACCCAGGCTCAAGTTAACACTGATATTAATGGATGCAGGACATTACTTTTTCTCAGAGACAGAAGAATAAAAGGAAAGGCAGTGCTGATAGCAGGCTACTGCTGGCAGCTACACATGGACGCCTGATATAATAATGTATAATATATATAGCATTATTAAATATTCAAATATGCAAAACTATAAAGTTCTAATTTAGATATGCTTCATTTTCTAGAGATAATGCGTGTTCTAATCTTTATAGGGCTAATTCCTCACTGGCATTTATGCAGCACTTTTTGTATTACTGAAGATATAGTTTTGAGTGATGAATCCAAGCTTCTAAACCAAACTGGAACAGTAATGGTCGTTTAAATAGGAATTATAGCAAAATGTCTCTTTATTGAAAAATAGCATCTATTTTTAACACATTTCTCACTTTACGGTTCACAGTGAAGGTGATTTTCTGCGTTTTGGGAACGGTAATAATATTAAATATTTATCTTTGAGCACAAATAAACGCACTTCTGCATATTGTAACCATGGTTCCCGAATGTTGTAATCGATTTCACCTCAAATAATGATAAACATGACACAGAAAAAGTAATTTATACACACACCTCCTTCACAGGAATGAATATGCACTCCCAGGATCGTCCGTTTTTTATACATAAACCAAACACAGTAATGATGAGTTCCTATGATTAACTTGGAGTCACTACGTTTGTTGTAAAAAAAGGAGCAAAGTAATCAATTGGTTTAGCTCCCGCTTTTTTAGCATGAAAACAAGCCCACTAGAGGGCGATATTGAGGTAATACAATGCAAATCCGCATAAATGCGAGGAATATGAAATACCTTAAATATATAGCATAACATGCGATTTAAAAATAATATCGATCAAACAGGAAGAAGGAACATAGGGCCTCATTTATGAAAAGTGACGCATCGCTGCGTGAAAACAGCGATGCGTCACTTTTCACTGCGCACTCCTTACGACTTTCCTGATGCGTCATATTTAATGTATGATGCATCATGTCGCAAGGAGTTACAGATACGTCAGTATTTCTGACGTATCTGTAAGCGCAAAAGTGACGCAGTGCTGGAGTGTGTCACAAAAGTGACGCAACTCCAGCAATGCGTCCTTTCACATGGGGAAAGCCCCATGTGAAAGGGCTTGCGTCAGTCTTACGCCTGCTGTGAGGCAGGCGCAAGATTTTGACGCAACAGCGTCCTAAAAGTGACGCAGTGAAATCTCATAGATTTCACTGCGTCACTATTACGAGGCTTTTTGCGGGGGAATGCCCCCTCTGCATACATTATACCTGACGCAAGTATAATGTGGCGCAGGGGTTTAAAAAGTGATGCATCTTCCTAGATGCGTCACTTTTTAAATATGGCGCAACAAGGCGCATTTTTACACTGCTGGTGCGTCACAAAAAGTGACGCACCGGCGGCGCAAAACTGACGCAAGGCCTTCATAAATAAGGCCCATGATCCCTAGATATTAAGTAAAAACTTACTAAATTAAAACTCCATGTTCAAAACGGGTGTTTAATAAAGTTTTGAACAAGTGAAAGTAATATAGGAACTAAAAATAAAGATAACTGATGGTCTGAATTAAGAAACCACTAAAATCGGACACAACAGCAAACAGTAGGTTTGTAAAGAATGAATGTGGGTTGCCAAAATGTTAAAAAAATGTAAATATGTATATAGGAGGATTTAATTGCACTACAATTCCCATGATTCCTAGCACCATCATCAGGAAATGACATACTGAATCACGTGGATGGCAGATCACTCCTAAATGGAGGGTTTAATTGTAACTGAAAATATCTACCGCAAGCAAGCCGCCAGTTTGGTGGTGAAACACGTCGGTATTTGGTGTTATGCTGGAAATTGCTGAAAATTAAAACTTTGGAAAACGGAAGATCCTGGGAGTGCGTATTCATTCCTGTGAAGGAGGTGTGTGTATAAATTACGGCGGGGCTCTGCCGAGGAGTATCGCACCGGTCAAAGAAGCGCCAGGGGTCGACAAGGACGAGCCAAATTTAAATATGCATTATATATATAGCAATTTGCATTGAAGAATGAGTGGATATATATATAAATACATATTAGGATAGAGAAATTAGTAGCAGTGTAATTGACTGTTTACTTGACCAATTTATAGTGTCTCACTAAGTATAGTGGATAGTGACTAAACTGTGTGAATATCTGTATCACTTTGTCAGTTGTTGTGTAAACTGGTTCTACAGTTCGTTACTAGCTATGTGAAAGTCTATATTAGGTATTGATTAGTTAACTGAGTACTTGTATGTGAGAGTGAAAGTGTGTGTGGTTCGGTGGGGGTGTGTGAATGTCCAAAGATGTGTGAATAGTTGATTCAGTAGATATATGAAGTTAAAACTACATGTTCTAACAGTTGTTTGGGTGAGTGAATCTCTTTATGGGTGTGGTGATGAGCAAATATATTTCTCAATGGTACATGTCCAACAAACTAAGTCAAGTCAAGTCAAGTCAAGTGATTTATATAGCGCGCTACATACCTAGAGGGTCTCAAGGCGCTTGAAGAAGGGTGGGGAATTACTTGTCGAATATCCAAGTTTTAAGTTGCTTTCTGAATTCTAGGTGGTTCTGAGTGAGGCGAAGGTGAGTGGGAAGTGAGTTCCAGGTTTTAGCTGCCAGGTAGGAGAAGGATCTGCCTCCCATGGTGGTTTTGTTGATGCGAGGTACAGTAGCAAGGGCTTGGTTGGAGGATCGTAGCTGGCGGGAGGGGGTGTAGAAGGAAAGTCGTGTGATTAGGCATTCGGGTCCAAGTTCGTAAAGTGCTTTGTGTGCGTGGGTTAGGAGGCGGAAAGTAATCCTCTTATTAACGGGGAGCCAGTGGAGGTTTTTCAGGTGGCCAGAGATGTGGTCTTTACGCGGGATGTCTAGTATGAGTCTGGCTGAAGCGTTCTGGATGCGTTGGAGTTTTTTCTGGAGTTTTGCGGTGGTACCGGCGTATAGGGTGTTTCCGTAGTCCAGGCGGCTCGTGACCAGTGCGTGGGAGACCGTTTTTCTAGATTTGGTGGGGATCCAGCGAAATGTTTTTTTGAGCATGCGAAGAATATTGAAGTAAGATGATGAGACGGCGTTGACTTGTCTGTTCATAGAGAGTGAGGAGTCCAGGATGATGCCTAAGTTCCGTGCGTGGTCTGTCGGGATGGGTGCTTGTCCAAGGGCCTCTGGCCACCAAGAGTCATCCCAGGCAGAGGGGGAGGTACCTAGGATAAGGACTTCTGTTTTGTCTGAGTTCAGTTTTAGACGGCTGTGCTTCATCCACTCGGCTACTTCTTTCATTTCTTCATGTAGGTTGGTTTTGGCGGTGTTAGGGTCTTTGGTGAGTGATAGTATCAGTTGAGTGTCATCAGCGTAGGAGATGATGTTGAGGTTATGTTGGCGTGCGATGGCCGCGAGGGGGCTCATGTATACGTTGAAGAGGGTGGGGCTGAGTGAAGATCCTTGTGGCACGCCGCAGATGACTTCAGTGGCTTCTGATTTGAATGGTGGAAGGCGGACTCTCTGAGTTCTTCCGGCAAGGAACGAGGTGATCCATTCCAGTGCTTTTCCTTGGATTCCGATGTTTCTGAGGCGTTGTATTAAGGTGCTATGACAAACTGTGTCAAAGGCTGCGGAGAGGTCGAGGAGGATGAGGGCGACAGTGTCTCCATTGTCCAGTAGAGTTTGAATGTCGTCTGTTGCTGCGATGAGGGCGGTCTCAGTGCTGTGTTTGGCTCGGAAGCCGGACTGTGAGGAGTCGAGGGATTTGTTGGTTTCGAGGAAGGCGGCGAGCTGGTTGTTGACAGCTTTCTCGATGACTTTGGCCGGGAATGGAAGGAGCGAGATGGGGCGGTAGTTTTTGAGTTCGGAGGGGTCAGCTGTGGGTTTTTTCAGAAGGGCGCTGAGTTCGGCGTGTTTCCAGCTTTCTGGGAAGGTGGCGGAGTTGAGGGAGCAGTTGATGACGTCTCGGAGGTGTGGTGCTATGATGGAGTCTGCTTTGTTGAAGATGTGGTGAGGGCATGGGTCTGTGGGGGATCCTGAGTGGATAGAGTCCATCAGGCGGATGGTGTCCTCAGTGGAGATTGGGTTCCAGTCATTAAGGATGTTCAAGGGGGGTGAAGGTCCTGCAGAGGGTTGGGTGGGTTGGTCTTCGGGTCGGTTGTCGAAGCTGTTGTGGATGTCTGCGATTTTGTTGTGGAAGAATGAAGCTAGGGAGTTGCAGAGGGCTTGAGAGGGGGTGATGTCGTTGGAGTTGGCTGAGGGGTTGGTAAATTCTTTGATGATGTTGAATAATTCCTTGCTGTTGTGGGTGTTGTTATCTAGTCGGTCTTTGAAAGCGGCTTTCTTGGCAGTCCGGATCAGTTGTTGGTGTATACGGGTGGCGTTTTTGAAGGCGTCCTTGGTGCTGGTGTTTGGGTCTTTTTTCCAGGCCTTCTCAAGGGAGCGACAGAGTTTCTTAGATTTCTTAAGGTCATCGTTGAACCAGGAGGCGTTTTTGCTGCCTAGTTTGATTTGACGTTTTTTCAACGGTGCTAGGATGTCGGCGCTGTTGGATAGCCATTGGGTGAGGTTAATGGCTGCTTGGTCGGGGTTTGAGGAGTGGGCAGGGGGGTTTTGAAGAAGCGATGAGGAGATCTGGTCGATGGTGATTTTGTTCCAGTTTCTTCGCAGAGTGGGTTGAGGATGGTTGTGGGTTGTGGTCTTATTGTAGATAAAGTGAACGCAGCTGTGGTCCGTCCAAAGGAGAGCTGTGGTGTGACTGACGGAGACATGTTTGCTGGAGGTGAAGATAGGGTCGAGTGTGTGACCTGCAGTGTGGGTGGGGGTAGTGACAAGTTGTTTGAGTCCGAGGTTGGCGAGATTGTCCAGAAGGGTGGTGGCGTTGCGGTCATTGTTCTTTTCCAGGTGAAAGTTGAGGTCTCCCAAAAGAATGTAATCCTCGGAGGGGAGGGCGTGTGGGGTGATAAAGTCAGTGATGTCTTCACTGAATTGTGCACGGGGTCCTGGTGGCCTGTAGAGGAGGGTGCCTCTGAGTGTGGTCTTGGGGTCGGTGTGGATCTGGAAGTGAAGGTGTTCGGCGCTAGTGAGATTGACGTCTGAGCTGGTTGAGATGCGGATGGAATTCTTATGGATGATAGCGATGCCTCCTCCTGTTTGGTCGGTGCGGTCCTTACGGATGATCTTGTAGCCTTCCGGGATAGCAATGGTGATGTCTGGGGCTGATGAGGCGTTCATCCATGTTTCTGTTAGGAAGGCGACATCCGGAGAGATGGTGTCTAGTAGATTCCAGAGGTCGATGGCGTGCCTGTGGACCGAGCGGGTGTTGAGCAGGATGCATTTTAGGGGGTTTGTGTCAGATAACTGTTTTGTGTTCGTGGATGAGGAGTTGTTCTTGGTGCCGTCTAACTTGCAGGAGTTGCAAGAGAAGGGTCCATGGATGTGTCCAGGAGCGGCTTGGACGCAGGTGGGGAGACGGCCGGGGTTTAGGGCTAAGAGGGTGGTGGCGTCGTATGTGATGCGGGTGGGGTGGGTGGTACGAGGGCCAAGGGGTCTGGCACTGGGCGCGGTCCAGGCGCGGACGGGCGTAGACGGGCCTACCTTTGGCGCACCTTCAGCGCGCATGGGGCGGGTGGACGCTGCGCGTTGGGACATCAGTCTTAAATGGATGGTGGAGGGGGAGGGGCGGGGGAGGGACAGCTGGGAGGCCGAGGGCGGGGTGTAGGTCCGAGCAAAGAGGCGCCACAACAAACGTGACGATGCAAATGGCTGCTAGCAGAGTAACCAGGTTGGAATGGGCAGTACTACTGAAAGCAATGCGAGGCAGAAAATAAAGATGCAGGCGCTACGGTGTCAGATCACTAGAGGTGACACAGTTACAATATATGAGCAATGCGAGGCACGAACAATTAATTAATGCAGGCGCTGCGATGCCAGAACGCTACAAGCAGCACAGTTACAGCTAATGAGCAAAGCGAGGCACAAATCAGTCTGCAGCCCAAGCGCTACGATACCACTGCAGGCGGGTGAGGAGCTGCGTGGGGGAGCGGCCGTCTCAGGAGGAATCCGGACGGTCACAAAAGAGATGGCGGAGGGTCGGGGCAGAACACTCAGTGGGGGGGAGGGACAGCTGGGAGGCCGAGGGCGGGGTGTAGGTCCGAGCAAGGAGGCGAAAAATAAAAGGCAGTGTATGTGTCAGTTGTTGTACATAAATAAGTATACATAAGACTCAGTGATTGTATGAGTGACTTATGGATAACTGTATACTTGTAATAGTGATTTTATAACACACTAAGTATGAGTTACTATCTATATGAATAGATGAAGTGGAGTTTGTATAAGTGTGTAGCTAAGTAAAAGTAAGTATGATCCGTTGTTTGCATAAGAGAGTAGGATGACTTCATAAGGGATTAGGATGTGTGCTGGTGTGTAATGTCCATATAGGTGTATAAGTATATTTGATAGTGTTCAATTGATCAAGACAGCATGTATGAGTGAATCTATAGGTAACTGATTAGATGTGTGTATAGATCTAGGAATCACTGAGTGGGTGTTTAGAAACTTGTATTGGTGTGTCAATGGTTTCAAATATGGCGCTCTGTATTTTACAGTGAGTGATGAAAGGTTATACTAGTGTATGATGAGGTGTATCTGATTGTCAAGCGGATGATGTTATCAGTGATTTCATCAGTGATGTCATTTGAGATGTCATCAGTGATGTCACTGACCATGTCATGAATGATGTTATATGTGACATCATCAGCAGTGGATTGCGGGTGCGCGAGATGTAGTTAGTACAACTAACTATATCAGTCGGATTTTCAATGGTTTTGTATGAGTGAAATGTCCAGCTAACTATAACACCCCTTAAACCCATGTTTTTTTTATTGAATTTCAAAAGTTTTTTAAATGCTAATTCCTAACTATAACATGTCTCAAACCTATGTGTTATTCAGTTAATTTCAAAGGTTTTGTAAATGACAATTTTTAATGTATTAATTGTTATACTGATTTTTTTATACTGATTTACTACATTTTTTAAACTATAAATTTTTTGATATTTTAATTTTTAAATTACATTATCATTACATTATACAAGGTGGCTTTTGAGGCAAGATGGCGGCCGTGGCGTGGGCGGTGCAGGCAGCCCAGTCCTTCTCCCCCAGTACTGGACCCAAGAAAGGACGCGAAACCGGAGAAAATTACCTTAATCTAGCTACTTAATGTCTGTCTGCTGTTGAGACGCCGTGAACACCGAGGATTGCCGAGAGAGCCCAGGAGCCGAGGAGGAGGTGGGGTGACTCTCAGGTGTGGCGCTGATAGTGCAGGAAGCCAGGATGCAGCCGTAGCCAAGCAGCAACAGCAGCGGCAGCTGGAGTGGTAAGCCCTTTCGCAGGTGCGGGAGAAGTCAGGACGTGAACACCGAGGATTGCTGAGAGAGCCCAGGAGCAGAGGAGGAGGCGGGGTGGCTCTCAGGTGTGGCGCCGATAGCGGAGGAAGCCAGGATGCAGTTGTAGTCAAGCAGTAACAGCAGCGGCAGCGGGAGTGGAAAGCTCTCTCACAGGTGCGGGAGAAGCCAGGATGCTGCTGAGTTGAGTTGCAGTTATTGTGGAATCAGAAGTTTTCTTCTCCCACAAAGAAATCTGTGGAAAACCTGCCTCTGTTGTAAATTTAGTAAACGCAGGTTGAGGGAAACTTAGAGAAAGCGGCCATCAATGTTGGACGATTTGTTGGTATTACCGCGCGGAGCCCTGATACGGAGATTTCCCGCACTGTTCCTCTGTGGTTATCGTTGTGAAGTTAACCGTGGCCGAGGTGGTGCTACGTCAAAGAGGAAGATGCTGTTGAAAGCCCAGTTAAAGCCAAACGAGGGGGTGAAAGTGATTACCCGCAGCGGGAAAGCTAAAGATCAAGCCGGAGGTGCCGAGGTAGGAGGAACGGGTGGCAGTGCCTTGGTGGACTGCAGCGAAGAAGGTGAGCGAGCCTCAGAAGTTAAAGAAATTGCTAAGAAAGGCGGTGAGAATAAAGGGAAAAGTAGCAAGCAGCAGCGTCTCCATAAGCAAGGATCCCAAAGTCAGACTCTCCCTGCAATGTTTGAGCGACATAATGCTCGGAATACTGAACCTGCTGTGGGACAGACTGGAGGAGGTAGTGCTGTCACCCCTGCTAAAGCCATTAGTGTTCTGGAATTAGACATTAGCGGTCAGATACAGCTAGATGGGGCCTCTGCAGACATGTTAGTCGCCCTAGAATCGATTAGCACAAATCTACCTGAAGAGTGTCACAACAGAGGGCAGATAGGAGATGAAAGCAGTATTATGGTGGTTCATACAGTTTTGGAAAACCCCGACATGCTACAGGGTCAAAACATGGATAACTTGGTTACTGAGACTGCTGAGACTGA